>NC_044329.1:47331125-52331125 GCF_007399415.2 Gopherus evgoodei | reverse complement strand
CTCTTCTCTTCCTCCTCCCCTGCAGCCTCATCTCCTTTCACAGCACTAACAAATGCTCACCAGGATCTCCAGTGGCCAAAGGGCAATGTATTCAATGTACTCTGGGTAGCTTGAGAAATCATTTTGTTGTTTTGACCGCTTCTACTGAGCACTGTTGAGTATCTACACATGCACATAGTGGTATTAATGCGGATGTCCTGGCTGATTGCCAACTTGGGTAATTGTGTTCTGCCTAACTAAATTCTCCCTGCAGTTTCCAGTGAAGACCTTTTAGCTTAAAGGCTTGTTTGGTGTTGCTGGAACGGAGTGACAGGTGTGTTCCACTGCGACACTGACTGTGTTTCAGTGGGGAGTAAATGATTCCTGTAATAGTCTGTCTTAGAAAGTGCTTTGTTGTCCTTCAGGATAGAACATTATTACAGAAATGTGAGGGATGATTGTTTGGGTCTCTCTCTGTCTTTTGTACAATTCATTGAACCCTTTATTTCCTTTATATTTTACATTTTTATTTTCCAGTTTGGTTTTACCTTAGACATGTCAGGAATATGGTCTTTTCTTCCTTGGCTTTGCTGAAGACCTGCTCCGAGGTATAAGGGCACTTATGATGAGTCCTTAATACCTTAATTGAAGGGGCAAAGGTGTTGAATCTACGACAAAGGCTTTGTTCAAACTGTTAACTAAGCATTGGAGTGAAATAGATTAGTCTGTCTAAAACTCTTGGGTTTGGCCTAAACATCTCTTCCCTGCTTTATTGCTCAGCTTTCACTTGTTTAGCCCTTCTGATGTTGCTGTATCTCTAGTTCACCACAATCCATTCTCCAAGCCTCCCCAGGACCTGAATTTCCAATGCAAGTCATTCAGGGGGAAAACCTGGGGAGTCGGGGGATCTTGAGGCCTTTTCTTATGCATCATTTGAAGAAAGAAAAAAAAAAAAGTCACAAGCCCAATGACTTATCCCTTGCTGGTCACCTCTTAACAGGTGTCAAGGAAAGGGGTATAGGCTGAAGGCCAGTTACATTCAAGCTTTGCCAAAATCCTCATCAGACCATGGAATATTTTATTACATGAATTCCACTCATCAGACCATTGCCACCCATGTAGCGTCTGATGTCCATGTGCACACTCAGCATAGTGACCAATCTGCTTTACCCAGCAGCCCTTCCTCCTGCTTGTGGTTTCTGTTTAAACACCCTCTATCAGGCAAGAACTACTCTTGTAGCTAGTTATTTAAAAACTCAGCCAGGTCAAGGGCACGCACCAGCTCCTCTCCTCCCATAGTCTGATCAGTGGAGGTATGGGGGAAATAGTTTATCAAGATCATAGACAAACAATTTCCATATATATATAATTGTTTTTCTTCCCAGGTTTGTGAGGATGGAGAATTTAGAATCTCAGATTCAAACCATAGTTTCAGCTGAGCCTGGGTTTTTTTAATCCCCCTTTTAAAAGGCTCACAATTGTTCCTGCCCTGCAGTCTCTTTTAGGGAGGTGATTAACCATTTATGCTGCTCCACTAGTTTGATTTCTCAAAGTTGGGCTTGAATTTGATTCCAGCACTTAAAACCTGGGTAACTTCAGTGAAATATGGGACATGCTGTGAGCATTTCTAACCCACTGTGCTTTCTTGGATCCTCTCTTGGGATCTTTTGTGTTCTTCTGCACGCTCCGACCTCACATTTCAACTTTTAAAGGGAGGCTGAATTAATCCACTAGTACCTGATGGCAGGAAAAGGGCTGGGAAGCCAGCAGTCATGTTAGTCTTCAAAAGGAAAATAATAAGAGATTTTATAAAAATGTAAAGGCCATCCTTAGAATGCAGGAATAATAGCATGTGACCTCTAATATTAACCCAACAGTGCAAGCTAGCAAGTGCCTACTTGCTTGTACAAACCTCCGCTGCATTACATCTCCATGCCCTGCTTGTCTTCTCCACTGCTCTCCATCCTAGTCCGGGAGAAGGCCAGACTACTTGGGCGTTGGGAGGAAAGCAACCCAAGTGTTGATGGAGACAGACTGAAGATAGTTTTGTGCAAATGTTAAGGGTTCTCATTTTGCTTTTGGGATTCTTTCCTATAAACCCAACAGATCGTTTCCTGTCTGAGTGATCTAATGGTCCATGTTCCTTCTGAGGGATGCTTTAAAATCAGTCTGTTCCATGGTAATGCTGAATTTAGAAATTACATTGAACCACATTTGCTACGGCTGGCCTTGGGAGGTGCACTTTACGCTTCCCCACTGCCAGGCTGCTCCCTGGAGCAGATTCGCTCCAAAGGAGTATTGATCACCTGCCTTCTGTGGGCGATTCTCCCACAAGGGAGGTAGTTTAACTCCCACTGTCCCTCTGCATTGGATTGCACTTTCAGAAACCAGCATGACTGGGACTCGATCTAACACTGCATTTTACCATGCGTTAGTAACATGCTTTAAACATAGCAGTTCCCTGCCTGTGTTGTAATAGCATTGGTCTCCATGTGGCTGGGAACAAATCACGCTACGACTGTGACAGTGAATCCTGCTGTAGCCCAGATCAGAGCCAGAGGTAGATGGGGGGCCTAGTCATCTAATAACTAGCAGAATTGCCTGGCGTGTCCTAGCAGGGCAAGTAGCAACTCCTGCTTTTTCCCTTCACTGCTCTTTTGGCAACTAGTCTGCCCGTTTCCACCACTGAATTAGCACTCCTCTGTTGCCTCTGGCCATAGAGCACGTACTCTAGCTCAGGATGAATGAGACTGATGGTTTCCAAAGCAATGCCAGCGGAGAGGCTATGCCCTTGGTATGTGGTGGATGCAGTAAAGGCTCAACTGTTGGATGTGTCTTTCCTTCACGCATGTTTAAATTCTCTGATATAGCTCCCAGTGTCCCTCCCGAAGGCCTTGTTCATGCTGGCAGCAGAACCATACTAGCAACAACTGTAGAACCCTGGCTATTGCCATGGGGGTCTCTAGCTCCAGCTCTCTGTCTGGTGTAGGAATGACTCACGCTGCTGGGTGAGGTTGGGAAGTGTAGTTAAATCCAATTCTGATGAAAGGTCCATCGGCTCTTCCTATATTAACAGTTCAAAGCATTGGGCCTTGGGGAGTATAATGGAGCTAGCTGAAGGTTCTAATTGCAGAGTAGATATACCCTTAGTGACTCCTTAGCCTGGTGAGATTTCAAATCCATTCAATTCAGCCATGAGATTCCAAACCCAGGTTGTGGCATTGCAGTGCTGTGGCTGCTTAGGTATCTGACACAAAGCTTTATAGAGCTTTTGCCATGTGCTGTGCACTTTGAGTTGCCACACCCAGATTTGAGGGGTTCATAGAAATGACAGAAGGGATAAAGGTTTCAGAAGGGTAGCTATGTTAGTCTGTATCAGCAAAAAGAACAGGAGTACTTGTGGCACCTTAGACTAACAAATTGAGTCAGTTTATGCTCAAATAAATCACATGCTGTATCCACAGAGTGCCAAGGAAGGATTTTTTTTCCCTAGTGTTCTCATGTGTTCGGGTTCTCACCACTCCTCTGTGAAAGACTCTTCCACAATCTAACAGAGCTCCCTGTCAGCAGGAGGAGATGGATATGTCACTGCCTGGCTCTCAAAAGCAGCCTTCCTGGTAAGGCATTTCTCCTCCAAACAAGGTGAAGAAGGGAAGAAGAAAAAGGAATCTCCCTTGAGAACGTGAGCACCTGGGACAAAGCAGAGAAGGAAGAGAATCTTCCCACAACGCACTGCAGCAGTCATAGGAGCATCCCTTCAGCTAAATAAGGGATTAAGGTTAGTCTAACCAGGAGCTAACCAGCATAACAAACATTTACAAGACTTCCCTAAGTCCAGGTGAGCCAGGTAATTGGGCTTTAAGCAGGAGAGTGACATAATGACCAATGAAAATAGTCCCTAGAAAACGTTCCTTTGGTAGAACAGACACTCTTGTGTGTTTAAGAACTGTCTGCCCATCCTTGGCTTGTGGGCAGCAACAGCATGTTGGAGGGCGCTAGGCTGAGAGAGTGCCAGGGCTGAACTGACCTTCTGGAGGGGGCACAGTGGACCCAGGCCAGCCCCCATGGTGGGAGTGGGGAGGGAGCATCGCCCCCAGCTCTGCTCTGGCCCTGCCCCCAGCCCCAGCTTCTGCATAGCTCAGCACCTGGGCTCGGCCACTGGCCCCCACTTCAGCTCCATCCTCGGCCCCCATCCCTGCCCCAGAAGCCATGGGCCTGCTCCCAGCCCCAGCTCCGGGGGAGCAGGGGGTGCAAACAGGAGTAAGGAGGGGCGCAACCCTGACAAGTTTGTGAATCGGCACCAGTCCTCATGGGAGGTTGCTGCAGGATTAGTGGCAATGTGGGCAAAGGAGAGCTGGAGATGGGCCGTAGGGGTTGCAGGTGCAGAGCTCTGTGGCTACCCACACCCTCTTCCCTGAGAGTTCGGTCTCTGTGCTTCTATTGTGTCCCCCAGACTCCTCTGGCTGTGGTAACTCCTCCAGCATCCTGAATCTGGGCATTCCTGACATCATCGTAACTGTGGCCATGTATTCAGCATGAGTCAGGGAGACTGACCGTGGCTCTGGCTCCACAACAGAGCTTACAGCGATGCTGCTGTAGCACTGCTAGTGCAGACAAGAGAGCTCTCCTGTGGATGTAATTACTCCAGCCTACACGCTGGAGTAACTTACTATGCTCAGGCTGTAGTGTATGTGAAGCCCATGAGATCTCAAGCAGGAGGGGCTGGAGGCAGATGCTGTTTGCAGTGTGGTTATACTTCATACGTAATGGCTAATGAAACGTTCCTAGCCAGTCATCGTGTGTGTGATGCCCGATGTCTCTGTTGAAGACTGGTTATCAGCCACATGAAGGCTGGGGAAATTCCCCAGAGGAAAAGCAGGGCTGGTGGATACAGAAGCAGAGAAACGGGACGACCTGCAATGCAGTGTAGCCATAAATGCTCCTTTCCCTGTAGGCACATGTTATGCCCCCTGGATCCCACTGCTCAGAATAGCAGCTACAAGAGGGCGCGGAGAGGGGCTTTTGACCCATGGCAGGGCCTAGGTCCCTTGCACCCCAAGATATTTTTCATCCTTGCCTCTGAGACCGCCCAGCTGAGCAAAACTCCCAGGTTCCTAGATGGGACTGTTTCTCCCACTCACTTTATCTGCTCCACCCTCTACAGGCAGGAACTGAGCTGTTCCTAGCCTCACCCTGACCCCTTGCGTTGGCCGTGTTGGGGCTTTGATGGAAGGGGCTGTGGCAGGTGGCACAAAGCATGCTGGGAAGTGTGCAGCAGTGCCCAGAGTATGCACAACCGAGCAGCGAGCAACGACGGTTTTGATGCTGCAGACGTTGTTCAATAGGAACGGAGCTGGGACCATGCCACTTCTGCCCCGAACTGCCATCAAACAGCCTGGCAACGCTTGGCCTTGCTGAGTTTGCATCAGCTGGCGCTGCATGCCCCGGTGCCAGTGCAGAATTATTCCCCACAGTACTCGCATTGCAGCTTAGCACCGTCAGTTTTACAGCTCTCAAACAATGAGGCTTCCACCACTTCCTGATGGGAAAGGAGGCCTGACCCTCTGCCTGCATTTTCTTTTGCCTAATGTCATCCTATTACTTCTAATTATGCCAGCTGGGCTCTCCTTCAGCTCCTCCCAACCCTAGCTGTTGAGCCCCTTCAGATGCCTGTTCAGTGACCCTGCTCCTCCCCATCAGTCACCCTTTATTCCCTGGCTCTTCCCAGCAGTGGGGAATGTGGCCCTGGGGCCCATGTTGCTGCTCAGCAACAAGTACATGTCCTAATGCAAGCAGGGAACGGAAATGCCATGAGGTGAAAACCAGATGGAAGAGACAGAGGGCCGGACCCTCAGCTGGTCCGCACCATGGTGCCAGTTCCAATGCAGCACGGGTTTCCAGTGAGCAAAGGAGGTCACCATAGGACCTGATGTACTCAGATCCTGGGATGTGCTCGACCCCCGTTCTGCCACATGCCCGCCCCCACTCAAACCCTTCCCCTAAGCTCTCTCTCCACCCAATCCCCCCAGCGCCTCCTGAACGCTGCTGAACAGCTGATCTGCAGCAGGCAGGAGGTGCTGGACGGGAGGGGGAAGTGTTGATCTGTGAGGCTGCTGGTGGGTGCTGAGCACCCACTCTTTTTTTTCCATGGGTGCTCCAGCTCACGGAATCGGCGCCTATGGTTGTCACCATCTGATGGCTGCTTGGTAGGTGGTCTATGAGATGAGTCCTGTTCTCCTGCTGAACAGATGTTTGCAATACCAAAATAGAGCTTTTCAGTGGAGCTAGGTGGATTCACCCAGCTGAGTGTCTGATCCTAAGATGGTGTCGGATGTTCGCTTTTGCATTTATTTCTCTTATTGTTGTAGTTGACTGAATTAAAATTTGCACTTGTAGGGAATATGGGGTATCATAACGCTTCCTGTGACCATTTTTTCCAGGGATCTGTTTCTGCCCTAGGAAACAAATGGATGTAAGCAGGAGTTGCACACTCATCTCAGAGGAAAAGCGATACCTGCGGTTATACAAGATGGGCGACCAGATGCAGAGGAGGTACGTGTCCGAGAAAACAGGCCAGAGATCGGAGTACAAATCCAAGACCTTGTTGCATATAATGATTTAGAATATTTAGTGATTGACAAAGACGTTCTAGGCACAGCCAGTTCAGGGAGTTTTAATTAAAACAAGAAGGCCTGGGTGGATGCCTGGAATCCTCGAGGTGGGGGAAAAGAGGATCTTCCAGTCCCTCGCAAGGCAACTGGGTTGTGTTTGGTGATAGCTGAAGCCACCGCGTACTAAGCAAGGCTGATTGGGTGAGGAGAGGAGCAGGAAGGCTGACTTCTTTCTGTCTCTGCCCCTTTCTTTGCGTGGTCATAGGCAGGGAGCTAACCCTCTCTGTAACACAGCCGCCCTCTCAATAGTGTGATGTTGCTAGAGTTTTGCTCACTTACACAGGGGGCCAGATCCTTAGCTCATGTATTTTGCTTTGTACATTGAGTTAAATACTGGCAATGAAGAGGAGACTGCGCTGGCTGTTCCGGTCTTAAACTGCTCACACCCCCTCTGATGTTAGAAATAGTTCTGAGGCGAGGGCGAAATGTTCATGGAGACCAGAGATATTCCCTGTCTGTCTGTTAAAGGGCCGTGGGAGGGCACTGGCTTTGCATGTTTTATTTCCTTGGACAGGCAAGCATCTGAATGTATTTTACATATCACTGGTTTAGTTCCCCCTTGGGACATGCCATCCTGCATCAATGTGCATTGTGCAGAGAGCCTGCCTCTCCTCATCATAACCTTTATCTCCAGAGCAGAGCAACTAGAGTTGGCACTGAATCAATGCGATAGATGTTAGGGATTCACCACCAGTCCTCACTTCTCCTATCATGGCGAAGTCAAAGTCGCAGCTTGGAACTAGGGGCTGCTGGGCTCTGCCCCATCCCTTCTCAGGCGCTGAGGCTAGGGAGCGCTGTGTGTGACTCTGCAGTGACCCCTGCTGGCCAATGCAGGAATGACTTTGGCTGGCTCCGCATCCTGTTTTGCTTAGTCTAGGGCCTGGAGGGGAACCCGGAAGTGAAGGCTGAGGACTAGAGATACTGTATGTGTGAGAGTGAAAAGAGTACAGGTCTCTGGCCAGATCCACCAGGGGAAGTGCAGGCTGGAACTGTCTGTTCTCAGCCTGCCTCTCCAAGCCGCAAAGGATCATCAAGGGGCAAAGGGGTGTAATGAGGGCTCTGGATCAGTGTATATGTGTCAATAGTTAATTAAGGTGCCAGGAGATGGCTCTCAACAGGGGCCCTGACTCTGTGTGGGGGGGTTGGGTGTGCAGGGTCTGGGTGTGTCTCTTGGGAAGATCTCCAATAGAAATGGGGCTAGTTTCCTTTTCAGTTGTCCCATTGCCATGCAGCCCTGGAGGAAGCGGGATTCTGGCCAATGTGAAGAAGGACAATGCTTTACAAGTCCTCAGGAATGCATGAGACCATGTCCAGCTCTGACATCTGTGGGTGCGTCTCCTGGTAGAGTCTGTGGGGATTGTCTGCTGCAGCCAGGGCTGGATTTATCCTATTGGCCGAGACTGATTACTTGCACTGTAAACTCTTGGGGGGTAGGAGATGTCTTTTGGAGGGGGGGTGTACAGTGCCTAGTGCAGATCTCTGACTTGGCCTATGGCTCCTGGAATGCAAGTGTCAAATAATAATCTCTCATGCTCTCTCTGTGACCATGCCTGATATGAGTGGGTTACACACACACACATTCAGCTGTGTGCATTATATATCCACACTATACACTGTGACAAAGTTCCTCCTCTACCTTCAGGGGCGGCTCCAGGCCCCAGCACGCCAAGCACATGCTTGGGGCGGCAAGCCGCGGGGGGGCGCTCTGCCGGCGCCGCCAGGATGGCAGGCAGGCTGCCTTCGGCGGCTTGCCTACGGAAGGTCCACTGGTCCCGTGGCTTTGGCGGACTTCCCACAGGCGTGCCTGCAGAGGATCCGCTGGTCCTTCGGACCAGCGGACCCTCCGCAGGCAAGCTGCCAAAGGCAGCCTGCCTGCTGTGCTTGGAGCGGCAAAATGCCTAGAGCCACCCCTATCTAGCTTGGTGGGTCCTGCGCTTATTGGTGGATTTGCTTGCCTCAGAGATTTACCATGTGGGTCAGGAAATGGCCGAGAGACCTTCCCCTCTGGTAGAAGTCACAGTCCAGGTCAATTCCTCCTGTGTCTGATCAGGAGTTGGGAGGAACCTGGGCCCACCCTCTACTCTGGGTTCCAACCCAGGGCCCTGTGGAGTGCAGCTGTCTATAGTGCCTCCTGGTACAGCTACAACTCCCTGGGCTACTTCCCCATGGCCTCCTCCCAACACCTTCTTTGTCCTCACCACAGGACCTTTCTCCTGGTGTCTGATAATCCTTGTACTCCTCAGTCTTCTAGCAATATGTCTTCTCATTCTCAGCTCTTCTTACTCCCAACTCCTTGCATACACACTACAAACTGAAGTGAGGTCCTGGAGGTTTTTCGCCTTCCTCTGCAGCGTGGGGCATGGGTCGCTTGCTGGTGGATTCTCTGCAGTTTGAGGTCTTCAAACCAGTTTTGAGGATTTCAATAACTCAGTCCTGGATTAGGGGTTGTATAAAAGTGGATGGGTAGGGTTCTGTGGCCTGCCTTGTGCAGGAGGTCAGACTAGATGATCATATTGGTCCCTTCTGACCTATGAGTCTATGAGGTGTCCTGATTAGCCGGCCTGTCCTAATTGATTCTAGCAGTTTCTTCTTAATTGGCTCCAGGTGTCCTCATTAGCCTGCCTGCCTTAGTTGGTTCCAGCAAGTTCCTGCTTGTTCTGGAACTGCCCCTGTTACCTTACCCAGGGAAAAGGGCTCTACTTAATCTGGGACTAATATAACTGCCTTCTAACACTTTCCTGTAGCCATCTGGCCTGACCTGTCCTGACCTGTCTCAAACACACACATAGGGAGTGCACGTGCGTCTGTTTGAGGCACCTCCAGTAGCTTTAAATTCTGTGGCTTGGCCAGCAGTCAATTTTAATTCCATTTAAATACAATACAAATAATTTAGTTGTTTAATAGTGGTGAACTTGGACTGTGCAAGAACTGCCCCGAGGAGCTCCCAACAAACTGCACTGTTTAACTATCAGAGGGGTAGTCGTGTTAGTCTGGATCTGTAAAAAGCGACAAAGAGTCCAGTGGCATCTTATAGACTAACAGACGTATTGGAGCATGAGTTTTCCTGGGTCATACATGCGTCTGACGAAGTGGGTATTCACCCACGAAAGCTTATGCTCCAATATGTCTATTAGTCTCTAAGATGCCCCAGGACTCTTTGTCACTTTGTATTGTATATAAGCATCTTCTGTACAAGCCATATGCCGTGATGTTTGTCTGAGCCAATAACTAACATTATATGCTCGTTAGAAATACACATAAAGGAAAGATGGCCTAGTGGTTAGCACTGTAGCCTGGGACCCAGGAGACCCAGGTCCCTCTTCCTGTGTGACTTTGGGTGACTTAATCTCTGTTCCCCACCCGTGCAACGGGGATAACAGCAGTGCTTGACCTCACAGGGGTGTTGCGAGAATAAATACATTAATGATTGTAAGGCCTCAGATGCTACAATTATGGGGACAGTGCATAAAGACTATCAAAACACATGCTGATGCTCTAGGCTAGCTCAGTCTTTATGCCCCATTCCTAGGGCTGTGAGAAGAAGTTCTGCATGCAGATGACATGTACAATATGCCCATGGATGTTGTGAATGGAATACCAAGTAGTCCATATCGGGTGTGACACTGCAGCCAATGGCAGAGCTCCCAGTGATATCCATTGGGAGTGGGATTGGGTTGCTAACACACAGACAGACACACACACACACACATGCACTTTACATCAGATACTAGTTATTTGCTGAATGCCATTTGCCTGCTCAGTATTGTATAATAGGGAGAGGAGACACAATTCCCTGCAGTCTAGTGAGGACACATGGCATTGTCCAGACACATAATACACCAGGGGTGAAATCCTAGCCCCACTGAAGTCAGTGATAAAATTCCAAATGACCCCAATAGATCAGGATTTCACTCCCAGAGATTGGTGTCTAATTTCAGTGCAGGGCTGGGCAGTTTCTCCTGTCTTAGGCCTACCAGCTCCCTCCTGGGCCTTCTCTTGATGTTCCACCTCGCCCAGTAGCATGAAACAGAAACTTGGACCCAAAGGCCATGTGTTTCATGTCCCTATATTTCACAAGCCAAGTTTCCCTCTCTGTTTTGCTGGTTACTTAGTGCAGCTGGCCTCAGTCTGTGCGTGTTAATGAAGTTGATTTGAATTGATTATATCTGTGGCAAGGGCCATCAAGGATGCTTCACTCTCCATACATCAATCCGTTGTGCTGTCAGCGTTCCCAGACTCATAGGCATTCCATCGAAAGGATGAGGTATAGAGAAGCACACATCTACTGCCCACAGTTAAATCCACCAGCCTCAAAGGGCAGCCACACCATTATTTAGCAGTAATGATTGCTAACATTTCGTTCTGCTTACACCTGTCATCTGCATCCTCCACCCTGACACGTTCCCATACTGGCTAAATATATGCACAGAGCACTTCTGATCTGGGGTGGGGGGAACCCTGTAGGATTCTGCATTGACATGTCATAGTGTGACCAGATAGCAAGTGTGAAAAATCGGAACGGGGTTTGGAGGGTATTAGAAGCCCATATAAAAAAAATCCCCAAATATCAGGACTGTACCTATAAAATCACAACTTCCAGTCACTCTAACACTGTTTCTCAAACTGGGGTTGCCGTTGTGTAGGGAAAGCCCCTGGCAGGCGAGGCTGGTTTGTTTACCTGTCTGCAGGTCTGGCCGATCGAAGTTCCCACTGGCCGCAGTTCACTGCTGCAGGCCAGTGGGAGCTGCTGGAAGCGGTGGCCAGTAAGTCCCTCGGCCCGTGCCACTTCCAGCAGCTCCCATTGGCCTGGAGCAGCGAACCGCAGCCACTGGGAGCTGCGATCAGGCAGACCTGCGGACGGGACAGGTAAACTGGCCTAGACCGCCAGAGGCTTTCCCTACACAAGCAGTGAGCCCAGTTTGAGAAACACTGCCCTAACATGTCATGGCCTTAGGCGACTCTCTGGCCAGTGCAACTGGCTGCTGTGATCCCCCGGTTCAGTACTTTCATTTTGTAGCCTAGATGTGGCCACTGAGTAGGAGTGATGCCATGTTGGGATGGCCCTATCCAGATGCGGTGTTGCCTGCCTGTATCTACTTAGCATTGAGGGAGGGAAAGGGGCCGAGTGCGTCTTCCAGAAGGGACCAATCCAGGCATAGTGCTGGAACAGAGCACCGGATGTGCTGGAAGGGGAAGAATAACAGAGAAAGCAGCTGGAGAAGACTATAAAAGACCAAAGGAGGAGTAAAAAGATGGAGCAGTAAATTCCTCTCCCTGTTTTGAGGTTGGCACTAGGTGGCAGTGGGGTCCTGGCAAGCTCTGATGGGAAAGGGTTGCTGACTCAGAAGGTAGAAATGGAAAGGGTTCCTAGCGGGGTTGTTTAGTTCACCCCTGCAGTGGTCAACACATGATTGGTTTTTGCTGAAGATGCTCCAGACCAGGGCTGATTAAAGGACTCAAATATTGAAGTTCCACCTCTTCCTTTCTAGAGTCAAAGATGAGTCCTTTCTCTTGCTATCCCAAGTGCCTTGACAATCCACCGTGAAGGCCATTTGGTATAAGAAATAATGTGATGCCAGTGCTGAAAGAGAGGCTAGCACAGACGCAGAGAGCTTTACCGGCCAGGACATCAGGACTTTGAAATTATTCAGGAATAACAAATATGCAGAGATCATTTGCATAAACAAGCAGTACGAACAATGCATGTTATTTACAGGATTGCTCGCTGCCAAGAGGAGCAAACTGCAGCTGAGATAAATCTACAATGCAAATCAGGCTTATTTGGAGCAAGTGTGGCTTGTTTATGAGTTTGCCCAGCGCGACCAGGGGAACATCTATTACATTCCTCTTTTTCCCCCTTCCTCTCTCCTCTACTGTTTTCCTTAAGAGATTAATGGTAACACTTTGTCTTCTAATGTGACAGTAGCTTATGAATTCTCTGTCTCACCCTCATCCTTAAATTATCCACATAATAAAATATGTAGTCGGTGATTTCAGGTCATAATTTGATCTGCTTAGGAAAGAAAGAGCATGATGGAGGAGGGCTGCCAGCACACTTCACTCTCCTCCATTTGTCTTGATCATCTTTTCCTAATCATCTGTGTGCACGGAGCGACGGAAGTTGCAAGGAGCTGGCTGATCTGTTTTTCCGTGCACACACATCAGGGAAGCCCCTGATTCATCTAGTTTCGAACTGAAGGGGTGGTGTCACCAAAGTTAGGATCAAGCCAGAAGACCCCCCCCCCCCGGACATAAGCACTGTCTCTGTCCCCACTTCGCCAGGCCAAGAAGGCCAGCATACCCTAAGAGATCTCATCAGGCTAATGCATTAATTGCCATATGTCATTACTAAGCATCATGGAGGGATTTTAAGCCTATGCTTAATTGATCCATGTTTTAATGGATCTAATTGTCATGTGGCAAACATCCCTGCCAGACATAAAACCCTTCTCTGGCACATCATTCAGGATGGCTATGCCAGTGGGCATTGATCTGATGAAGTCATGTTCTAACTCGCAGTTCAGTGGTTGGGTGCTGGGGAACAGTGGGGGAGGAGTCCTTTGGATTGCTCTTAGCTTTCTCCCTCCACCCCACACTGTTCAATTCAGCTCTCCTAAATGTAGTGGCTACCTTTCTCCTGGGTCTCCAGGAGGGCATCACTTTTGCTTCAAACATAACACACTGGAACTCAAACTTCTGCTTGAAAGCCACAGACCTTTGCCCAGTGATGCGGAGGAATGCCTCACGAGGCAGGCTGCAAGAGAGAATTGGTATGCGTCAGTAAGTAGCATTTGCATTATTAGAAGAGATTCCAAACTAATAGCATGCCTCCATCACTGACCATTGATAGTTCCTTCACAGGAATGTCTGACCACCCCACAATCTAATAGTGTATACTACACCAAGGGGAGAGCTTGCTTTCTGATCAGTTTCTGCCTTGGAGCATGAGGATGGACATTCCTTGTGGTATTTATCCATCACATGGCAGTAGAAGGCAATGGTTGGTCCTCTGTACATAAACACTATATCCAAGCAGTAGCACCGCAGTGTGTGGTGTTAACTGCAGGGGATCTCACCTGTCTGCAAACTAACTTTTTCCTGCAGAATTTTAAAAAAGCTGTTTTCTACAGCTTGTTTAGCCTCCCCCCTTGTTCTGTTCCCCTTCTCCTGCTCAAATACATGACCTATGTGTTTACATACAGCATTTCAGTGCCCCAGAAAAGACTGTGATGTCACACACATTGGAATGAGAGGTGACTGACTCAGGGAAGAGAAGTGTGAACCTCTCCATACATTCAGCCACACATCCATGAAGTCGCCCTCCCACATACCCTCCCTCTCACATGTATGATGGCCCCGCTGCAAGAGAGCTCTGTAGAGAGGGCAATAGTGAGTTAATACACGAGGTGCCAGCGGATGCCACACACAAGGATTTTGCATGGTTCCTGGGTTTTGTAGAAGCAACATTCCTTGTCTGCGTACTGCAAGCAGCTTCCTCCTGCAGCTCTTTCCATGAAGCTCTTGACATGTTCCATCCACATTGAAAACTGCTTGGGGAACTTCTTTAAATACAAGATTATAAGCGGTTTGCTTGGTCAACGCGGACCATGGGTCCAGTCTCTACCTCCCAGCCTTTCATCCTAGCGAGATATAAACAGCTCCCACTGACGGTCCCGGACAATGGCCGTTAGTCATCTCCTGCAGCACCAGAACCGCAACCCACATCCCTGGCTTGTATAGCACACTTTTCAGGGGTGTTTGGTGCCCACTGAGCTGTGTTAGCACTGATCCCTTTTAACCTTCCCCCTGTTAGCCAGAGTGGTCACAGTAACAAAAACAATTGAATGTACTATTACCCCAATGCCTGCATTTCCAGCTCTACACCATCCTACCCACAGATTCCTACTGAGCAGCAGGTGCAGGGTGGGCAGCGGGCACACTGCTAAGGGCATGACAATGAATTGCAATCTGCGATAACAACTGAGGCATCTTCCCTCCAGAGCCAGGGACACCCTGCAGGTTTGAAATCAGAGCACAGGCCCGGTCACACTGTGTGTTTGCCATCAGCCTCCAAAAGCAGACTGGCTCAGATCAGCCAACTCCCGCTGCGCAGAGCATCTGTTTCTGTGCTCGGGGCCTGGATGGTGTCTCGGCCATAGTGTTTACCTGTCTGTCCGAAAGCACCAGCGCGCGTGGGATGGCAGCTGCTGTAGGAATGGGGAAGGAGAGACGGCAAAATCCTGGCTGTCCCTCCCCAGATGAATTGGTGAAGGGAGAGGGTACTGGGTGTCTCTCCTCCCCTCACCCGGCACTCTCATGCGGGAACCAGGCACAACACCGCGCTACCACTCCTTAAAGCACCAGTGTGTGGGGCTTGTCAGAACACCTTGCGGCCCTCTCTGGTCCCATGGGAAGATGGCCTGGTCTGGCATCCTCTTTCTGGCAGTGGCCAGCTCTGGATGCTTCAGAGGCAGAACCCTGCAGTGGCAGTGATGGGATAAGCTGCACCCCAGGAAAGTTCTCTCCTGCCCCCCGCATCTCTTAAAGGTGGGTTCCTGCCCTGAACCAGGAGGGTTTCTACCCCTTCCAAAGCTTTTGGTTATGTTGGGGGGAGTGATAAGTCAGTGGTTTGAGCATTGGCCTGCTAAACCCAGGGTTGTGAGTTTTTTAATCCTTGAGGGGGCCATTTAGGGAACTGGGGTAAAAATCTGTCTGGGGATTGGTCCTGCTTTGAGCAGGAGGTTGGACTAGATGACCTCTTGAGGACACTTCCAATGCTGATAGTCTTTGATTGGGTTAATCCTTATAGTTGTTATCCCTTTCCTGATAGCAGTGTGTCTCCTTAGTTGAGCAGTAGAGGTCGGGGCCTTACAGGTCAGTTTCCCTGTAGAGGAGGGATCATTGATGTGGCATTCTACCTGTGACTTGCTTCATTTGCACACATACCAGTCCTGGAACGGAGATGCAAGCAGCCCCTTCTCCCAAGAATTTCAGCCCAACCTCTGTGTCTCTGAGAGCAACTTTGCACCAAGAATTGATTCTAATCAGAGCCCAGCAAACTCTCCTGGGACTCATCCAGCTCCTTCCTCTCAGCACCATGCATTATCAAAATGTAACAATGACATAAGCATTTCCTCCATGCCTAACAGCTTGCTTGCGCGCTCAGAAAAAGAACTTGGAAAATTATGTGTAACAGCATCACCTGGTGATACCTGCCATGCCATTGATGCATCTTTGAGTATTCTTGTTATCTGTACAAATGTTCAATTGTTTTTTATTCAATCCTGCTAAAATCTTGACTTCAATTATATTTTGTGGCATTGAGACTAATTATGGAATAGTCCCTTTATTTGCTGAATATCGCTAAATTCTCCACATATGGGTGTCTAAATGAATAGCCCAATTTTTAGAAGTGATGAGCCTGGATTTGGGTGCCTAACTTTAGGCTCCTTTTAAAAGTTTGGTTCTTTATAGTGTTTTAATTGTCTATAACCCTTTGAAAAATGAACTATTGTCTCCCTGAACACATTTAGACCTATGGCAAGTGCACATGCAGGCTTCTTGCCGCAGGGCTGGCCCTGTGAGGGACTCCTCTTGTAGACTTGCACGTGAGCCCAGGGCTGTCCACAGCCATTTAATACAAATTATAAATGACAACACAGTAGCAGCTAAGATGCCCAGCAGAGGTCAGGGCTCGCATTGTGCTAGGCACTGTGCATACACATAGTCAGAGACTGCTCCTGCTCCAAAGAGCTTACAGATGGAAGGGGAAGAGACTTGCCCAGGATTGCACAGAGTTCAGTGGCTGAGCTAGAAGTAGAATCCATGTCTCCTGGCTCCCAATCCGGTACCCTAGCTATTAAACTAGGCTCATGACTGCAGGGGCGCTAGCACTGGCTTGTGTTTAAAAGGAAGAGGTAGAGAACAACTTGTTTCCAGGGATGAGGGATGGAAGCCAGTAGAAACACAAGAATATGGGCTCTGCAAAGAGAGAGAAGAAAAATCAGGGCAAATTTTGGGCTTTGACTGTGGCAATATCCCTTAAGGCTTTTTATAAATGTCTAGCAGTAGAAATCTAGCCATCTTTCTGCCTGCTTGTCTAGCTAGATCTGTTGTTTTTTCTTTCCATACTGTTCTCAACAAGCAGTGCTGTCTGGGCAATGCAGCCAACCATGAGCCATGCATCACTAAAGCAGCAGCAACAACTACATCGGCGAGTGGGGGGGGGGGGAGGAATTTTCTATATGTGGTAGAAACCAATGACGAGGCATCAACTGAAAGGTGAGGTAAGGGTTAACACTGGGAGAAGAGAATGCATTAAGTATGCAGGGCAGGCCCTGACTCTAGCTGAAAGCTGGTGTTAAGGTCCTTTGCCATTCTGGCGCCTATAGGTGAACACTGAAAACCAGGAAATAAAGAATTATGGTAAAACGGATTAGGGGCCTGGGAGTTAGGATTCCAGTAGCATTTTCCCCATCAGATCTGCTAGTGGCTTCCTCTGTGACCTTGGGCATTTTAGCGGCCCTGTGTGGACTTCAGTTTGCCCACCTGTAAAATGAGGACTGTAACCCTTAAAAACAAGCATAAACAATAGGTGCTTTGAGATCTTCTTGTGAAAGGTTCTGTTGAAGTATATTTCATTATAAATGTAGTACACTGAAAAGTGAATGTGCTATAGGTGTGCTGTAGGTGAAGGCATATCAGACTGTATATAAAGCTAGAGATATAAATACAGTAGCTGGCAAAGAGGAAGGATGGATCTTGTAGTGAAAGCTCTGGAATGGGAATCAGGAATCTGGGTTTAATTCCTGGTTCCACCACAGAGTCCTTGAGAGACCACGGGCAAGGCACTAAATCTCACTGTCTCTGTTTCCCATCTGTACACTGGAGACAATAATTAGAGCTAGGGGTGAAGTGGTTTTCCTAGCTTGCAAAAATTTTCAGAAGCAGCAAAGAATCCTGTGGCACCTTATAGACTAACAGATGTTTTGGAGCATGAGCTTTATGGGTGAATACCCACTTCATCAGATGCATGTAGTGGAAATTTCCAGGGGCAGGTATATATATGCAGGCAAACTAGAGATAATGAGGTAGTTCAATCAGGGAGGATGAGGCCCTGTTCTAGCAGTTGAGGTGTGAAAACCAAGGGAGGAGAAATGGTTTTGTAATTGGCAAGCCATTCACAATCTTTGTTTAATCCTGAGCTGATGGTGTCAAATTTGCAGATGAACTGAAGCTCAGCAGTTTCTCTTTGAAGTCTGGTCCTGAAGGTTTTTTGCTGCAGGATGGACACCTTAAGGTCTGCTATAGTGTGGCCAAGGAGGGTGAAGTGTTCTCCTACAGGTTTTTGTATATTGCCATTCCTAATATCTGATTTGTGTCCATTTATCCTTTTCCGCAGCGACTGTCCAGTTTGGCCGTTGTACATAGCAGAGGGGCATTGCTGGCATATGATGGCGTATATTACATCGGTGGATGTGCAGGTGAATGAACCGGTGATGGTGTGGCTGATCTGGTTAGGTCCTGTGATGGTGTCGCTGGTGTAGATATGTGGGCAGAGTTGGCATCGAGGTTTGTTGCACGGATTGGTTCCTGAGCTAGAGTTACTATGGTGCAGTGTGCAGTTACTGGTGAGAATATGTTTCAGGTTGGCAGGTTGCCTGTGGGCGAGGATTGGCCTGCCACCCAAGGCCTGTGAAAGTGTGGGATCATTGTCCAGGATGGGTTGTAGATCCCTGATGATCCGTTGGAGGGGTTTTAGCTGGGGACTGTATGTGATGGCCAGTGGAGTCTTGTTGGTTTCTTTCTTGGGTTTGTCTTGCAGTAGGAGGCTTCTGCGTACACGTCGGGCTCTGTTGATCTGTTTCCTTATTTCCTTGTGCGAGTATTGTAGTTTTGAGAATGCTTGGTGGAGATTTTGTAGGTGTTGGTCTCTGTCTGAGGGGTTAGAGCAGATGCGGTTGTACCTCAGTGCTTGGCTGTGGACAATGGATCGTGTGATGTGCCTGGGATGGAAGCTGGAGGCATGAAGGTAGGCATAGCGGTTGGTAGGTTTTCGGTAAAGGGTGGTGGTAATGTGACCATCACTTATTTGCACCGTGGTGTCTAGGAAGCGGACCTCTCGTGTAGATTGGTCCAGATTGAGGTTGATGGTGGGGTGGAAGCTGTTGAAATCGTGGTGGAATTTTTCTAGAGACTCCTTCTTATGGGTCCAGATGATGAAGATGTCATCAATGTAGCATAGGTAGAGAAAGGGGCGTGAGTGGACGAGAGCTGAGGAAGCGTTGTTCCAGGTCAGCCATAAAAATATTGGCATATTGTGGGGCCATGCGGGTGCCCATTTTCAAGATATCAAAAAAGCAAATCCCATAGCAAATTGGGACAAAAAGTCAAATTAAAAAAAAACAAACAATAAACCATTCCCAAAAGAAAATTAAAAGTCCAGTTCTAATCAGTTGAAACATTTTGTTTCAATTTTGACTATTTTTTTTACTATAATTAGCTTAGATTTCTAAAAAGTTTTGGACCAAAATATTGGAATTTTTCATTTAGAAAATGTTTAAACAATTTTTTTCCAACAATTTCAAAGCTTTTTTAAATCAAACAATTAATCAAAACTGACTCTTTATCCTGTGATAAGTTTTTTGTTTTGGTGAATCGGCATTTTCCAACCAAAAAAAAATATTTTGATGGGGAAAAAAATCCCAACTTGCTCTATTAATAATCCTTCCTTTGTCTGTCTTGTCTAGTCAGATTATAAGACGTTTTAAGTAAGTCCCATTCATACAGTGCTGGCCACAATGAGCCCCAACCTCAGTTGGATCCATTAACCATTACCATAATAATGCTGTCAGGTATCAGAAGGGTAGCCGTGTTAGTCTGGATCTGTAAAAGCAGCAAAGAATCCTGTGGCACCTTATAGACTAACAGACGTTTTGGAGCATGAGCTTTCGTGGGTGAATATCCACTTCGTCAGACTCTCCAATACATCTGTTAGCCTATAAGGTGCCACAGGATTCTTTGTCACTTATAATAACACTGATTTTATAAAACCTCCCCACTCATCCCATCCCAAATGCCTGTGTCCCCCTGCCCAGAGGAGGGCTCATCACTGGAATACCCAGAGCTGTCAGATTTTAATACTGGCTTCTAGATTTGAACATAGATTTTAATTGCTTTAATATACTCTTCAATGTGCTGTAACATTTGAATGGATTGCACTTGATAATAGCAGCAATAAAGGGTGCTTTGCATTTTTAAAAACTGAATTTATAATACCCTGCTGAATATTGATGTCTCTCCAGGATATTCTCCTGAATTTTGAAGCTGCTTTTTCCCTCTGACAATTATAAAGGTTTTGAAAGTTCCCTACAACTTTTGTAAAATCTCAGGGTCTGTTACTGTCATCAGGGAATCTTATGTTCTTATCTAGGTGTAGATGACATAGCAGCAAGGGTGCTACAGAATTGTTCTCGCCACATGATTAGAGGGTCTGCATTATTGAGCCATGACCATTAATACTTTCTCCAAAAATGAGGGGTAAATAAATCTCAAAGTGCCATCCTGGGTCTATCCTGGTATTTCTTTATGCACCTTCTTTTCTTTGGGGTTTGTCCTTTTTTCAAGTCATCGTTTGTTGTTTTGTTTGTTTGTTTTTGCCTTTGCCTTTGAAGTCCATTAATTACTATGGAAATGGTGTCATTTATGCCGACGGAATTTGAAAGATCCAAAGGTGTAGACTCAAGTCACTTGAAATAATCGCCTGAGCTTTATTCTGTGGATTGGGAAATGAACATGTTGAGCGGATGGTTTTTGTGACCACAGAGGGGTTGTGAGGAGAGCGGATAGGCTTAAAGGGTGTTGATTTAAGGGCACGAGGAAGGGAAGAGTTTGAGGACATAGAGAGTTGTACAGGGAGCTGGCAGGAAAAGGGACAGGGCTGAAGGCCATACACCATTCATTCTGTGGACTTTGTCCCTTTCAGAGCATGAATCCATCCGTACTTCCTGAGACTTGCATTGTGAGAGCTCCCTAATACATGAGAGGCAACACCACCAAACCCAATGCTTTGTGGAGACCCGCCTACACGTTATCCAGGGGCATATCGCTGCAAGTCACACATCTCCATGCAATTATGGATGACATAAAGCAACAGTATGTTTTTGATTGGGGCCTATGAATAGCTATAAAAAATAATGTACTTTACATTTTTTAGAGACCGACATTGTCACTGGAACCAAAGAACGGGAGACGAGAGAGGACAACGACTGATGGCATGTGCCACTGTGTAGAAGTGTGTAAATATACATAGATGGATCACAGGCATTAGATGTGAAAAAAACCTACTAGGCCACCCAGTCCCTCTCCCTGCCAATGAAGGATTGTTTCCCATTGCACATTTACCTAGCGTGGTGGCCAGGCTGGTGTTTATAAGACCTAACTGCTGGAGTTCCCCTCCTAGATCACCCCCAGCCTCAGAGTCACAATTAGGAAGTTCTTCCGGGCAATATTGACCAAACACAGGGTCTACTTCAGGTATGAATTGAGCCGCAAGGCCTAAATCCATAGCTGCTGGCTGATCTCATGGAGCTGGCTCCTCCTCCTCTATTTCCATCTGGTAAATCCCATTAACAGAGGATAAATCTATTCTCAATCCCTTCCTAATGGCATTGTTTGCCTGAGAGGTGTGCCTGGGAATGCTTGTTGTCATAAACCAACCCTGCGGTGTGTGAGAGAGAGGTGACCATGCTCTGAAAGAGGCAGAGCAGCTCTGGCCTAACTGCTCCTTTTCTTAAGTCCACCCCGTTATCCTCAGTTTTAACCCCTTGTCCGGCCCCCTCCTGAGTGTTTATACCCTTTGGAATATTTCCAGGCTGTTGTCATTGTTTTCCCCCCTACTTAGATCACCCCTGAGTCACCCTTTGGCTCACTGGCTTCATGGGGCCTTCGCGCCTGCTTGAAGTTAGTCATGTTCTTAAGAACATGGCAGAACTGGAGCCTTCATCTTTCCTCAGGAATCCATCTCTGATTGTTCTGGTGGCTCAGCTCAGAACCTCCTCCAATTTGCCTGCATTTAATGCCTCTCACCAGCATCCCTTTAATTGGCAATGCCGTGACTCAGGGCCACTGAAACCTTCCATCCCCTCCCATGGTTACCCTCGCTTTCCCCCTTCCTCCCAGCACTGTGTGACCTTCACAAAGTTCAATTGATCCCTTGGTGATCATTTTGAGGTCTCTCTACCTCCCCCTCCCTCTTCAGCCAGTCAAACTCTGGTTTATTGACAGGACCGAGGCAGCCTCTGGGCTTTTCCAACAAGCCAACCATAGCGTGCTGCAAAATAATTAGTTGCTGAGGTGTCAAAAGCAGATGTTGAGCTGACATCTCTCATTTGTGGGTGTAAGCTTCAGCCGGCCTCCGCCTCACACTAAATTATCAGCGGCTTGCTTGACTCTGTGATTTTCTGCCATGCAACCTGGCGTTTCTCCCATGGAGGATTAGTAAAAAGCTTCTCACTGCCCTTTCTCCATTGCCCTTTGCCTTTGTACAGTCTTTTTTTCTTTCCCTCCTTTATTTTATGGAATAGGAGTGGGTTTTTTTAAGTCAGAAATCCCAAGTGCTGGAAGAAAAGCTCCCTCCATTTTCCCCAAGCATGGACCCAGGTAACTAGCCTCAGCAATGAGGTATTAACTGTTTGGTGATAGATAGCCCTTGGCACTCTCACTCAGGCCTCCAGCTGTGTCTGGAGAGAAGGAATAGTCAGCTCTGAGGCAATGCTAGTAAGCAGGGAATGGAGGCTCTGTTTTTCCTCTTGCAGTGGTTCAATTACCAGGCAGCTTTGTTTCTGAAAGACCTCATAAGACTCACCAACAAACGCTGTGATTGGAAGCCATTTGAGCCGTTGTGCCATGGCTGAGGCTTTCAAAGCAGCCGAGGGGATTTAGACACACAGCTGCCATGAGCATCAATGGAAGCATGTGTCAAAATCCTTAGGGCTGCTTTGGGAATCTCAGCTCTAGCGAGGCAGAATTTCCTACCTCTCCTATGAAACGTTGCATTGCTCGAGGGGCCTAAGCTTTAGGTTTGAAATATCTTTACTCCCTGGAACAAGGGGTTCAGATCCCAGCCCTGTCAGCTCAGCTGGTCACACCTGGGGTACAGAGGGGAGGGATTCTGCCCTCCCGCTCTGCCAGTGAAGAGCAGCTTCACTGCCCCACAGGGCAGGGCCGGACTATAACCATGGAGTTCTCCGTGTAAATTAGAGCAGCCCAAACGTGGCTTAAAGTGCAGCATGGAAGCTCAGCAAGAGTATTTTTTTTTCAAGTTGATCCCTTTAGAAACCAAGATTCTGTGTCGTCATCCTATAGCACTTTCCTATAGAAATTTGTCTTGTTGGCCTTGGCCAGAGGTGGCTGCATTTCAACGGTGCAGTGTGTGATCTATAGAGTTGCAAAGTGCACTGTGATACTTTGGATTGATGAGCAGTCAGTCATTACCATAAGCTAGGGACAGGCCTCTGTTCGTTTGTCTTCAATCCTCTCCTTGTAACTTTGTTACATCTCTGCAGCCAAAAATGGTGATGTCCCACCACAAGTGTTCTGACTTCAGGAGGAGGAAATAAGCAAGAGGAGAGGAATTGCCTCTGCAGCAAAGATCTTGTCATGCAGCCCCAGCTGCTAATTTAAACAAGGAGCAAAGCAAAGCACATCTGCCTCTAAGCAGAATGCTTTCCAATTTTTTCCATGAGGCATCCAGCAGTTTTGTTAGATTTCATCCCCCACGACCGTTGTTGCCGCGTCTGAAGTCATACCTTCTGGTTATGACATCACAGCTGGTTGCCCTGGAAGTGATTATGATGGCATGATACCAGAATTATTTGACATCAGGAGGGGCATGGCTACACTCACGCTTTACAGCGCTGCAACTTTCGCGCTCAGGGGTGTAAAAAAACACACCCCTGAGCACTGCAAGATACAGCGCTGTAAAGTGTCAGTGTAATCAGGGCGGCAGCGCTGGGAGCACGGCTCCCAGCGCTGCACGCTACACCCGTAAAAGATGTGGTTTACATGCAGCGCTGGGAGAGCTCTCTCCCAGCGCTGCTGCTCCGACTACACTCACACTTCAAAGCGCTGCCGGGGCAGCGCTTTAAAATTCCAAATGTAGCCATACCCTTAGCTGCAGAGCTAGTGGATTCATTATAAAGACAAAGGTCTTGTTTTCATGCAAATGTCTCTAATAATAGCTACAAGAAAAAAGCCCAGGGAAAGAGAGACAGAATCTGCATCAGAGAGAAGCCAAATTGTCTCCAAAGAGATTTTCTGAGTGTTCCTTGGGGTTTTAGCAGCTGTTTCGACAGCTCAGCAATGGAGCGACAACACTTACAATCATGCCATATGTCAGAGAGACTTCTGAGGGCACAAACTGTATATTCAGAGGTAGGAGTCTGGTTCCTAGAGGCCATGTGCTCCAGTGGCCAAGGAGTCAGGAGACATTATTACTTATGTATGTATGTATTTATTTATTGCTTTTGCTGTAGAATTTGGGGGCTAGAAGAGTGGAGAGGTGGCAGCTGGGTCAATAGGGGGATGCAGGAGGATATCGATATCTATGCATATGAGAGACTGGGTGCTTGTCACTCTTTGGGCTGAAGGCTGTGATTTCTTTTATGTCTGTTCAGCACCTGGCACATTCTAGGTGCTACTGCAATCAAATACGGACAGGGTTCTCTCAGCCAGGGGGCGCTGTGGAGACGTGTTCTCCAGCTGGGAGAACAGTTTTCCCCTCGCCCTTCAGCTCCCAAGGCTGGAGCAAAGTTTGTGCTGACCAAACAGGCACAGGCAGTTGTTGGCATTATGCAGGGGTGCTGATAAAGCAGGCACACCCAAGTGCACAGCTGCATTATAAACACATGCTTATGCCAAGCCCTGTTTCTTAATGGTCTCTAATATCTTTCCTGGCCCTTGGATTAGTTGTTTGCTCTGCAGATTTACCTCACTGTAATGCAGAGTGCCAGAGGCTCTTCTTACCCCATTCTCCACAGGGGGAGTATGGGATGGGGCACTCTGCCACCACAGTGGAACTGGCCCTGGGTACAGTATGCTGTAGGAGGCCTCAGGGCACCTGGACAACTAGCTAACTAAGTAGAGCTGGGATAATGCAGCGCCCGGATCTGTGCTGTGACACATTCTTCACTGGGAAAGGGGCGGGGAGGGGCATTGCCTGGATCTGCTTATTTCTCAAAGGATCTTTGGTGTGAGCTCTGCCAGGCCAGATCCTCAGGCCAACCCATGTAAGCCGAAGTCTCCAGCTCAGATTCCTCTCCTCTCAGTTGCTGCCCTGCTCCTGTGAAATCCAGTAAACTTGCTGAGGGGAGGGTGTAATACCACTCCCAGAAGCAGCGCCGTGAACGTTTCCCCCCCAACTCCTCCGCTTTACCGAACTGCTCACCCGGCTGAGTTAACGCTTGGAGGGTGGATGCAGTTCCATTCTCACTGAGCGGCAACATGGAACACATCTAAGCCCCAGCCCCGACCAGGGAGATGGAGACCTCCAAGTCACAGCAGGCGAGGGCTGCTCTGACACCCCGGAGCCACCCCAGAGTGGGCACACGGGGAGGATGAGGGCCAAGAAGTATGTGGCCTGTCCCTGATTTCTGAGGAACACTGGGGCTGCTTGTTCTTGCCCCATGCTGAATAAGGGGTAGGGGGCAGGCAAGGCTGTGGCTCCACCACCCCATCACTACCAAAGGCTGCTGAAGAGGGCCAGCGTGCTGGGAAGCAAACTCCTTTGTGTCTATGGGGGCGTGCTAGGATAAAGAGAAACCCTAGGGAAACGACGGGGCTCTATGGAGGCTCCCGTAGAGCAGGGCCTCTTCGCACTGCTCTCTACACAGGGCTGTGACTTGCAAGCAATAGTCTAGCCCCCTGTGTGCAGAAAACACCCTCCCATCAGATGTCTCTCTCTTTTCTCAGTCTGTCTTCATTGCTTCCTGTGCACACATGCAGCCTGCTCAAGGGCTGAACAGGAGAAACCAGACAAATCTCCCTGCCATAGACAGGTGAACATTCCATCTGTCTTCCCGGTCCCCGGATTGTGCTGCCAGGGGCTGGGGATGAGGCTATATTTTTCTACTACAGCCTCCTCCACTTCAGGCGGTGGAGGGGGAATGGGGAAATGCCACAGCAGCCAGAAAACAAACTTGCATGTGTGCTCAGCTGTCAAGCTGTGAAATGACCATGATTTTGTCAATTGCAATCCGACATGTTTCCCGTCTCCACTACTAGCCAATGTTTCAAGAGCACAAGGAAAAGTTTAAAAGCACTGGAAAACACACATTACTGGTGTAACATGGTCAGCTGCCTCCTGACTGCCACCTCGTGGCCAGGAGCAATTCTGCAGACCCCTGCCTCCATCTTATTTCTTCAGGGCCCCTTAAGAACTCCAGCAGTCTCTCTTTCCTGGCTAACACCACCCCTGCCTTGTTTAACAACAGAGTCAGCTCAAAACTATCCTCAAGGTCCCCAAAGAATGGCCATTGCCACCATGCAAAAGTTCACACTCAGCTCTGGCATCTTTTACCCCACCCAGAGCTCATCTTCTGTCACGGTCTGCTCTTCATGTAGCCATCACTCCCAGCCCTTCTGAGCTGGAGCCCAGCTTTCTGGCTCTGGCTTCCAGACCCCAACCTTTCTCCCAGCACAGGTCTCCTGCAAGAGCCTCCTACTTCTCTGCAGCTCCTGTCTGCAACCACTTCCTCTCCCTGTTCCCTATAAGGAGACAGAGATCTGCTGTCAGGCCCCATCAAGGCTGCTAATGAAGCCCAGGCAGCCTGGAGCAATTTCAGGCCCAGTCCCCCCCTCTGTCAACTGCCTCCTTGGCTTTACTCTGGTTTATCCTCAAACCGCTAACCGCTTTTAGTTGGATTCCTGTGGAATCTGAATCAGCATTCCTAGATCATTAGAATACCTTGGATGTCAGCCAAGAATGAGTTGTTGCCTTCAAATCAAACTTTTTTTTAAAAAAAATCCATTCTGTGCATTCCTCTCCCTGCCGTACGCATGCACTCCCTTGCAAACAAAACAACCATGCACGTGGGCTCAGATCCAAGAGCTGGTCTGTGCAGGTACTGCTAATAAAAATATATTCTTGCCTGTTAGAACGTTATGGTCTCTATTCAGTGGAGCCCAGCACAAGACATCTGTGAATAAAGGCACAACCACACACCTCTCAGGGTTCAGATGATGGCACAAAGAGAGCAAGCATCACTCTTTGTCAGAGAAAGGATGTTCTCATGGTTAAGACACTGCACTGGGACTCAGGAGACCTTGAGGTCAAGTCTTTGTACTGTCACAAATTCCCTGTGGGACCTTGGCCAAGTCACTTAGTCTCTCTTGGTCTCAATTCCCCCTCTGGGGAGTTGGAGATAATACTGCCTTTGTCTAGCTAGATGGTAAACTTTTGTGGCAGGGCCTCTCTCACTGTTTCTACAGCACCTAGCATAATAGGGACTTTTCTTCATTGGACTCTCTGGATCGGGGTGGGCAAACTACGGACCATGGGCCGGATTCAGCCCCTCAGGGCTTTGGAACCAGCCTGTGGGATTGCCCCCTGTGGCGCCATGGACCCTGAGCCGCTCTCAGAAATGGCTGGCACCACATCACTGCATCCCCTGGGGGAGAGGGAGCAGAGGGCGCCGCACACTGCCCTTGCCTGTGGGTACCTCCCCCGAAGCTCCCATTGGCCAGGAACGGGGAACTGCGGCCAAAGGGAACTTTGGTGGAGGTCCCATTGGCCAAGAACAGGGAACCGCAGCCAATGGGAGCTTGGGGGGAGGTACCCACAGGCAAAGGCAGTGCACGGAGCCCTCTGCTCCCCCTCCCCCAAGGGCTGCAGGGACATGGTGCCAGCCACTTCCCGGAGCAGGGATGGGATGGGGCCAGGGCAGGCAAGCAGATAGCCTGCCCTGGCCCTGGTGCATGCTGCTGTCACCCTGGAGCCACTCCAGGTAAGCAGTGCCTGGTCGGAGCCTGCACCCAAACGCCTCCTGTACTCTGCACCCCAATTTCCTGCTCTGAGCCCCCCTAGACCCTTGCCACACCCCTCCTGCACCCAATCCCCCTGCCACACCCTGCACCCCTCCTTCACTCCAACCCCCTGCCCTGAGCCCCCTCCCGCACTCTGCACCCCTCCCTGCGCACCACTGCCCTGAGCCCCCTCCCACACTCTGCACGCCCTCCTGCATGCCAACCCCCTTCTCTGAGCCCCTCTTACACCATGTACCCCTCCTCTACCCCAACCCCCTGCCCTAAGTCCCTTCCTGCACATTGCTTTCCCTCCTGCATCACAGCCCCCTGCCCCAGCCCTACAGAAGGCGTTTGGGTGCAGGCCCTGCATGCAATTTCCCCACCCAGATGTGGCCCTTGGGCCAAAACATTTACCCACCCTGCTCTGGATGCTTAACAAATAGAAATACCCATCTTTGCAATGATTATAGCACCGTGATGCCATTTGGGGAGGGGCTGTCTGACTACCTATCCAAACATCATCTAGCCACCTATGCTGCAGCCCCAGTTCCTCAACAGCCCGATCGTCAGCTGGTGTACATTGATAACGTTCCTTTTAACTCAGTGCTAGCTTACACCAGCTGGGGACTTGGCCTTTCCTCAGTGCTGCTGTATGTAAAACAAGTGAACAACTCTATTATTTGGTTACCCCCGAGGCTTAAGAAAGTGGATATTAAAAAGCGAGAGACCACAAAACTAGATTAAAGTATATTAAATATCCAGCTACGAACATCTTAGACTTGTTTGTAATAAAAATCATGCTGTTTTAAATTTCTTGCTTTTAATATGCTCTTGCAAAGCCCCCCCCGGTGATTTTTGTTAGTTGTTTACATAGCTATTTGTTTAAGTGTGTCTGCACTGTCTCCTCGCAGTTGCTTTGGTGCAGTTGATGTCAATGGAGGTGGCTGGCGTAACCGAGAGCCTGGGATACAACATATGAGTAATGCAATCAGCTGTTCATAAGGGAGCTGTAGAGGCCTGGGTGGACAGGGAAGTGGTTGAGGTTGCAAGGATGCAAGAGCAGGAATGGCAGGAACTCTCCCAGGTAGTATCTTGACAAATCTCAAACCCTGTGGGAGTAGGAGAGGGGATTCAGATCTGAGTCACAGACCCCCCTTCCCCTCTGCCTTTCTGGTGAAATCTCACTAGAAGAGAATTTCTAGCAAAAATAAGAAAGAGCTTGTCTCAGATTCCATTTCCAGCCCTCACCCAAACCAAGGAGCCCAGAGGCAGGCAGAAAAGGAACCCCAACCAAATGCAAACTTTTTCAAATCTCAGTAGAGGTTGGATTCCCAGGGTAACTGAAGGGTCAGATCAGTTCTGTTTCCACATGAACGATTTAGCGCTGCCTGGTGTTGTGCAGCTCACCCTCCACAGTGTGGCATGGGACTTTGAAAAAAACCCTAGTCAGTGAAATAGATGGATTGAGATGAAAATCTGATGGATACTTGGGACCTAAAGTGCTACTTGGTCCTTGGGGAACAATGGTTTAGAGTAGGTTGGCCACAAGTAAGAGAATTTCTCAGGAGCCAACCCAATGGATCCTATAGGCGAATCACTGGGACTCACCACCACTGGAGGTTCCAAGCCCCCAACACCTTTTCGACTGGTCACTGGAGCATGTTGGATCCTACTAGCATGTCTTAACAGTTCCAATGAATGCCCCACTGTGGATGAATTATTGAGTCGGCCTAGATCCTTTTTCTACTCTGGACCCCAGGATCCTGGGAAGCAGGCTGCATGCATGGGAGACTGGTTGGATCCCCACTGTGCAGCCTCTTGGAACCATTGGAGATGCTCTCTTCAGCTCTGTCCAAAGAACTTAGCTGGTGAAGCCAGCTATCACCATTTCTTATAGGCATGGGGTCATCCTACCAAGGGGACAGTGTCCCTTTCAGTCTCGGATTTTGCAACAAACATCAGAACTTCAGAAAGCTTAGACAACACACTGGTCTGGCAAGGTGCTGCCTTTTAGGGGGATGGTCTCCCAGATGCACGCTCTACCAGGGCCTCTTGCTGGAGCAGGTTCTGGTGCCAAGTCTTACGATCCTTTTGGAGGAGGCCTCACAGGCTCCCTGCCTTTAGCCAAGAGCTGTTCCTCAGGGCCTTGAGGGCATTTTCCATGGGAACATCACGGGGCATGGGGAACACCCATTCAACCCTCTTTGTAATCATACTTATGCCCTTATGGGCAAGGCCTGTGGTGGCCTAAAATTACAAAAGGCTCAAAGCAGGGGAAAATAATCATAGTAAATTGATATTTATTAACTTAAATCTATACACTGATCTTAAACTACCTATAACTTGTTTGGCCTGCCTGATGGAGACCAGAGTGTGGATCGCTGGACAACTGCTCTGGATGGTGGAGGGAGCACCGAAGGACAGTCGGAGAAGGTTGGCTGTTTATACCCTTGGCCTATGGAATATAGACTGGAGGGACATGCATGTGCCAAGTACTAAGCACAGGGGAAGAGGAAACTTGGGGGTGGCCTCAGGGCCTGGTTGTCCACTCTGTTGTGATAGTCTTACCCGGGGAGCCGTAGCTTAGGGCTCAGAGGTGCTGGCCCATGTGTGGGGAAGTCATCGCTGTCAGTCTGTTATATACACAATAACACCATTAGAAACAGCTGCCTGAAATCACTGAGAGACTTGCCAGGGGGCCAAAATGAACATCCAATGACCTGACAACTTCCCGGCGGAAAATCCCACTTTGTGACACTTGTCTCGGTGCTTGTGCTCCAATCATGAACAGTACAGAAGAAGCAAAGGACCAGTTCTATTCTGTTGGGGATGACATACTCATATTTATAACCAGTGAAGACACATGCATACTTCTGGGAGACTCTAATGCCAGAGCTGGAGAAGACAGCGAGGTTTGGAGTGGTGTGATAAAGAACAATTCAGTTTGGAAAATGAACAGCAGTGATCTCCCCCTGGTCAGCAAGTGTGCTGCTTGTGAGTTTGTTATTACCAATACAACCTTCAGGCAAGCTGACATATATAAAGCCCTTGGATGCATCTGAGGTCAAAGCACTGGTATCTGATTGAGTACATCATTATACAGCCAAGAGACATAAAGGATGTCAAAATCACCAGAGCAATGCGAGGGGCTAACTGTTGGATTTACCACAGGATGATCAGAGCCATTTTCAGTGTCCATGGTAAGCAAACAATGCTGAACAGATTAAACCAAAATTGAACATCACAAAGCTGAGACACCCCTTTCATCCAGAAAAATTGAGGGAAAACATGGAGGAAAAATGGATAGTATTGTCTCCTCACCAAACAACATCCTGGAAAAGTGGGATATCTTCAAATCAGCCATTATTCAAGCCTCTGAAGCAGCTCTAGGCAAAAATCAAAGATTGCATCAGGATTGGTTTGATGAAAACGATGATGAAATAAAAAAGATCCCAAAGGAAAAGAATGACGTGTTTATGTCTTGGCAAAATGATAAAGAATCAACATCAAAGAGAGACAAATTCAAGTACCTGCAAGCCAAGGCTCAAGGATAGCTTTGTGTTCTACAGGATAACTGGTGGGAAAAGAGAGCAGAAAAAATACAATGTTACACTGATACTCACACTGCAAATTTGTTGTATGATTCCCTGAAAGCCATTTATGGCCCACCAAATTCTGGGCTAGCTCAGCTGAAAAGTTCACACCCCCATCCCAATTTTTCACACTTGCTGTCTGGTCACCCTAGGTTGGAGCACCACAGATGTGATTTTTGATGTGAGACAGATTCAGGAAAAATTCACTTAACAAAACATGGAACTGTGGGCTGTCTTCATTGGCTCCCCCACCCTCCCCAAAAAAGTTTGACAGTGTGAGTAGAAATGGCCTCTGGAAAATTCTAGAAAAGTTTGCCTGCCCCAATAGATTTGTTAATATTATCTGTCAATTCATGACAACATGACTGATCAAGTACTCTCAGCTAGTAGCCTCCCTAAACCATTTCCCATACTGAACGCAGTGAAACAAAGCTGTTATGCTCACAGTGGTGTTTCTTGGTCTCTTCTTTCACATCCATTTTGAATTACACAACCCTCAAAAGAGCATCTGCATAAGGTATGGAATTGATGGAAAACTCTGCAGTCTCTGAAGGCTTACATCAACAACTGTTAGTGATCTTGCTCCTCACGGAGTGTCTGTACAGCCACAGAAGAATACATGTGATGCTGTGATGTCACTGTCAGATACAGAGGACAGCCTTTCATAATAATGCATGAACAAAACTTTAGACTGTTTTTTAGTGCAGGAACCTATGATGTGTGTGTACAGTACCAAGCACAATGGGCCCCAATCTCAGCTAGGACTGTAGGTACTACTGTGATATACCCATCACTCAAGAAAATAGGTAACTACTTCTCTAAATAACAACTATTGGGCCAAAGTATGCTCTGTTTTACTAGTGTGAATCCAGGATGACTCTAATGATGTCAACTCGATCACTCCAGATTTACACAGGTGTAACCGAGAGGAGAATTTGGCCCAACATTTCTAACAGTGTTTGCAATGCTTTAATGTGCATCACAACGTTTGACATGGAATCCTATTCAAGGACTGTTTGTGCTCAAAACAGAGAAGGGGTCTGCTAACAATGGTTAAAGGGCCTAATCAGGATTAGAAGGCTACTGGCCAGCTCTATTTGATGTATTAATGTGAACGGCCTAGATAACAGACCTAGGCAAGCCAGGAAATGCAAAGGTCAAGCCAAGCCAAACCTCCTGGCTTGATTCTAGCAGCCAAAATCTCTAGCCAAGTCAGTACAGCTGACTGTAAACCAGGGCCGGCTCTAGCTTTTTTGTCCCCCCAAGCAAAAAAAATTTTGGCTGCCCCCCACCCCAGCCCTGGGCTCTCCCCCGCACCCTCCTGCTGCCCCAGGCCTGGGCTTCCCCCTTCCCCCACATCTGTGCCCCCCCCCACGTCCTGCCACCCCAGCCCTGGGCTCTCCCCCCGCCCATCTGCACCCTTCTTCCGCCGCAGCCCTGGGTCGCTGGTAACTCGCATCCAGGGCTGGTCATTCAGCAGGAATTTTGGATGTGCACAAAACACAGACAGGATTGGTTCCCATATGGTTACAGAACTGCAGTAAAGTGGAACAATTTTCAGTTTGTATGATTGGAGGATACCTGGATGCATATTATAAGACTGTCCTCCATAAATGAGGAAAAGTTGAGGTGCCTTTATTCTTCTTCTGTTCCTCTTTCTTTCTATGGGGAATTTGCCAATGCAATATCACTGTCTTCCTTTTAAACAAACAAACAAAAGGCAATGGCTGTTGAAAATAGCAATTCCAGTCCTAACCACTGGGAACCATTTCTTGCTTAATTTTATCCTACTTTTTCTACAAGAAGTTACAGTGGATCAGTATATTGGATTTGGGAGAAATGAAGTAACAGCTGCCCAAACTGAGCTTGAGCACTCCTGAATTTTGAGGGGTTCAAATCTGGAAGGCAGGTGCTGGGTGGGGGGGGGGGGGCAGGGGCCCGTGGGCTCCACGGGGGAGCACGGCAGCATGTACGCAGCAGCGTGTCTGGTGCGGCATGGAGCCACACATGCTGGTCTGAGTGGCACGGTAAGGGGACTGGGGGGTTGGAGAAGGGGTAGGTGGTTCCAGGGGGGGCAGTCAAGGGACAGGGAGCAGGGGGGTTTGGATGGGGCGGAGGTTCAGTGGGGCAGTCGGGGCAGGGAGAAGGGGGGGTTACATGGGTCAGGGGTTCAGGAGGGCAGTCAGGGGACAGGCAGCGGTTGGATAGGCATGGGAGTCCCAGGGGTTTGTCAGGGGACAGGTAGGGGGTGAGGTTCTAGGGGTCTCAGGAAGTTGGGTAGGTCTCAGGAGGGGGCAGTTGGGGACAAGGAGAAGGGAGGGTTAGATAGGGGGTGGGGTCCCGGAAGGGGGTGATCAGGGAGCAGAGTGGGGGGTTGGAGTTTCTGTGGGGGGCAGTCGGAGGGAGTGGATGGCGGCAGAGCAGGGCTACTCTCCTTCCCCCTGGAGTGTCCTGTTTTTTGAATGTTAAAATATGATATCCCTACCATTCACAGTGCAACTCTCCACTCACTGTAGGCTGCAGCATGAGGTCCCCCTCCTTCCTTTCCAGTTGGTAGTGGCCAAGGGAATGCTGGGAAATGTAGTTCTTTCCCTGCTCAAGGGCTGGCTTTATAGGCAGGGAGCTAACCAAGGAACTACAGCTTCCAGAGCCCCCTGTTGGTTCTCAGCTCCCATGCTGGATCACTGCTGCCCCTGCAAATGGGCTGCCCCAAGCAGGTGCTTGCGTTGCTGGTGCCTGGAGCTGCCCCTGCTGTAAACACCTGCAAAAGAAAATGCACAGTGATAGATTGGGTTTAGGAGAGTGTCAAGTATAATTCCCAAATCTTGACCTTAGCGTCCAAAATATGGGTACTAGCATGAATTCCCCTAAGCTTAATTACCAGCTTAGATCTGATAGCGCTGCCACCAGCCAGGAATTATACAGTGCCTAGCTCACTGTGGTATCCCCAAAACCTTCCCTGGGGGACCCCAAGCCCCAGATTCCTTGAGTCTCACCACAAAGGGAAATAACCCACTTCCCTTCTCCCTCTTCCCCTCCAGGTGTTCCCTCCCTGGGTTCCTGGAGAGATATACCGATTCAAGCTCCGTGAATCTAAACAAAGGGATTCCACCCTCCCTGCTTCAAGTCCTTGAAACACAAGTACCGAGAGATCTAACCTCTCTCCCCCCTCACCCAGAGGGTATGCAAAGTCAGGCTTAGTAAATCTAACACAAAGAGATTTTTCCCCCTGACTTCTTCCTCCCACCAATCCCCTGGTGAGCTGCAGACTCAATTCCCTGGAGTCCCCACTAAAGAAAAACTCCAACAGGTTTTAGAAAGAAAGTTTTATATAAAAAAGAGAGAGAAAGACATAAAAATAGTTTCTATATTAAGGTGACAATATACAGGGTCAATTGCTTAAAGGAAAAAAAGGAATAAACAGCCTTATCCAAAAAGAATACAATTTAACACATTCCAGCAACTACACACATGTAAATAGAAAAAAAACAATATAAACCTATTGTCTTACTATCCTTGTACTTACAACTTGGAAACAGAAGCTTAGAAAGCCTGGAGATAGAAAAATCACTCTCAGAACCGAACCAAGACAAAGAACAAAGAACTCACACCCAAAACTTCCCTCCACCCAGATTTGAAAAAGTCTTGTTTCCTGATTGGTCCTCTGGTCAGGTGTTTCAGGTTACTGTTTGTTAACCCTTTTATAGGTGACAGAGACATTAACCCTTAACTATCTGTTTATGACAGAGAGTGCCAGGGTTCAGTGCCACAATATTAAACTAAAACAACTGACACTTCTGCATGTGTGGACATGAACGTAAGCTAAAATAAGGTGTTTTTCTGCAGGAAATCTCAGTTGTGAGTGGGATTTCTCATCTCTGCTTGGCCAGGGTTCCTCTTTGTGCTGGTATAAATGGCGTTCCTCCCACCCTCACCCCTCCTGTTGTGGGTAGGGATAGTAGCATTGTGTTCAGAATGTGGTTCTGATGGTGGCTTCGGCAGAGAGACATGCAATGAGTTAGAACAGTTGAAATGGAGACTCCGGGTGTATCTGAGTGACTGCCTCTGCATCAGTTGATTTGGGGCTGCCATGGATAGAAAGGTGTGCTGTGCATTCCAGGTAGGGTAGGCATTATAGATGTTGTCCATTGAAGGGCATCAAGCGCTGGATTTTGCAGTATCCATGAAGTCCTGATAACAGTGATTCCAAAATACACTTCATAACATTTGAGATGGAGGGGGCTCAGAAACGTGGTTCTGCCTTTCACCATCACACCATCAGCTCCAGGGCACCAGGGCCAGTGTAACCACTAGGCAGCCACCTGGGGCACCAAAAAGCGGTGTCCAGCATCATAGGAGTCAGCTGAGCAGGGCAGGGTGGGGAGCGAGGCCTCCATAACAAATCCACCCTCGCAGCAAGGGGCGCCATGCAGGACGGTCAGTGGGAGTCTGCAGCAGAGCAGGCGTGGTGACCAGCACAGCCAAGTGATGGAGCCGTTGGGGGAGGCAGGACGCAGTCCTGAGCTCAGGTGAACTTCGCCCTCCAACACGCTGCGCCTGAGGCCATGCGCAGCCACCTCCTGGGGCGAGGGAAAGTGAAACTGAAGCCTGCAGCACAATGGAGGTGCTCCCCGGTGGCACTGTGTCAATGCAGGGAGCTGGCCCTGATCCCCAGGGAGATCCTCACCTGCTCCCTGGGAGAGCCTGCTCTGCCCTCCTTGCCCCTGGGTCCCCCCAGAGGGCGAAGTACTCAGAACCTGGGAATATTTAGAGACCCTGTGAGCTGGGGGCATTCTCAGCCTCCTCCTTGCTCACAGGTTCCCCTGGGCCAGAAGGGACCATTGTGATCATCTCCTCTGACCCCCCCCCCTTGTATTAATTCTAACAAACAACGCCACATTATACAGTATTCATTTTTGAAAGTTTATAATAAGCAATGCTCTGTGGGGGAGGAAAGGGGGGATGCAAGGTGGAAGTTTCGCCTAGGGCACAAAATATCCTTGCACCCACCATCTGAGAATGTTAGTGTGAAGGACACTGTGGGGAATTCCAGTCATTGCATTAGAGAATAACAAGCCACCCTCTGGCTCTCAAGGCTCATCATCTACTGTTCCATAACATAAGGATCTGGAATGGCTTCCATATGCAGACAGACTAAGAAGCTTTGTGCTGGTCAGCTTAGAAAAGAGATGACTAAGGGATGAGGAGCATGATAGAGGTCTATCAAATCATGACTGGCGGGGAAAAAGTGAACAGAGAAATGTTATCTTCCGTTTCATACAATACAAAATCTAGGAGTCTCCAGCTGAAAGTATCAGGCAAGAGGTTTAATACAAACAGGAGGAAGTACTTTTTCACACAACACCTAATTAATCTATGGAACTCTTTGCCAGGGGATGTTGAGAGAGACAAAAGAATAACAGAGTTAAAAAAAGAACTAGATACGTTCATGCAGGATAAGTTCAATGGCTATTAGCCATGATGGTCAGGGAGGCAGCCCTGTGCTTGGGGTGACCCTAACTGACTGCCAGAAGCTCCGAAGGGATCACAAGAGTGGATTTCTACAAAATTGCCCTGTTGTGTTGGGCTCTCGTACTGGTGACTGTCAAAGACAGAGTATTGGGCTAGATGGCCCATTGGTCTGACCCATTATGGCCATTCTTATGTACAAGCACAGGAGAGCCTTGTATTCAGAGCTAATTGAAAATTGAACACAAATTACTGTTCATGGGACATTTTAAAAAAATCCCTCCTCCAATTTGAAGGGTGTGGGTGGGGGAGGCAAAAAGCTATTTTCCATTTTAAAAAAAAACGTTCAGCTCAAAAATGTTAACCAGCTCCACTTGTATTTAGGAAAGACAACAGCCCCCAGTCAGATCACTTGGCCCTGACTCCTTGGAGTGTGTCCCCAAAAGCAGGGTGTTGAGGGAGGAGAGCGGTTGGGTAAGGTTGCCTTGATAAGACGCCAACATGGGTTTGCTGTTCATCTGAGGTGACAGCCCACCGTGGCAGCAGCAGGCAGAGTTCAGGAGCAGTTCAGCTGCCCGGTGAAAAGAACACAGCGCACAGTCTGGTGTTCACTTCCTTTCAGTGCCAAGTTAGACAGACACCAGACCTACTGCTGGTCAGGAGGCTCAGTTAAGAGTAAATAGTTCTAACTTGCCAGGAGTTATTTAAATAAAGATTGCATGAAAACACACACACACCAACCAACCCACTTCCCTTCTTTCTCCCCAGAGCCCTAAATACACTAAATAGATACACTAAAGAGAGTTGCACTGATACACTAAATAGAATCCTATGGCCTGTTAGCAAGGGTACGGGAGTGTAGGGAGTAGGCACAGGATGACCTAGTGTTCTGGAAAAGAGCATGAGCCTTTCTAGGCTGACGTTTTAGGCTAATCCCACTCCTTCCAGCTCCCCATCACACACACAACCCCTGGGGCCACTTCTGCCCCTTTTCTGAAGAGGTTAAACCTGGAGTGCTGGTGAGCAGTAGATGCCATGGCATTCCGGCCATTCATAACCCTCTGCATAGGGCAGAATCAGGGACAGGGATAGGCTCTGACTGTCCAAACTGGATGCTTCCCTTAAGGTCAGAAGGAAGGACTCAAACCAAAAGCTCGGATCAAAATGCCTGTGAAGTTTGTGGGGTTTCACGCCAACCTAGGCTTGAATTATGCAGCTTGTGCCCCTCTCTGCTGTGAGGGAGGCTTGTTTTTGGGGCATCCCCTTGAAAAGAACAGTCAGGTGCTACCCATGATGGCAGTGAAGGATATGTGTCTCCTGTCCCATCTCTCCTCCACTTCCTGCTGGTGGCTTTGGCTGGACCTTTGTTGAGTTCAGCATCTACGGCTTGGCAAGGGCATGGGGTGGGACTATTAGCCAAGATCTCCACACTGGCCTTGCTACCAAAGCGTGAGGCCCATCTAAGTGCTGGCGCTTTGATGATGATGCAATATTAGCAGTAGCTTTGCTACCACAGCCATAAGGTAGACCCTTCTAGAGCCTATTGTGCCCCCACAGGCTGATCAGAGGTGGTGGTGGAGGAGCAGGATTAAGTTGGGTTGCTTGTGTGAGAATGTGCCATCTCTTGGCAATAAGCTGGGGGAAATGTAACAAGCACTCCTGGCTCAGAAGACAGATGCTGCCAGTTACAAAATGGCCAGATTAGCACTGCAGTTTGGCTGTGCCATATTAAAGGGCCAGCCAGAGCAAGGGGATGCTGGGAAAATGTTCCTATAAGACTGAACTAGAGATCAGGAAGCCATCAAAGAACAGGACCTCTAAAGATGTGGGGGTTAGTTCCATGATATCACATATAGGGAATAAAAGGGTATCTGACTTCAGTTCAGAACTTCTTGGTCTTCACAAACAAGGTCAGCTCCCAGACTCCTGCACTGGGCAGCAGAGTAGGGAGAAGAGGTGTGCAGCCCTCAGTGGTGAAAGAACAGGTTAAGGGCTATTTTAAAAAGCTGGTCATGAACAAGTCCATGGGACCAGATGCAATGCATACGAGGGTGCTGAGGGAGTTGGCTGATGTGATTGCAGGGCCATTTGCCATTATTTTTGAAAACTCGTGGCGATCTGGGAGGCCCCAGATGATTGGAAAACAGGGCCACCCAGAGAGGGGGGCAAGTGGGGCAATTTGCCCTGGGCCCCACAGGGGCCTCCACGACAGCTTTTCGGGGCCCCTACAGCGGGGTCCTTTGCTCGCTCCGAGGGCCCCGGAAAACTCTCGCGGGGCCTGGGCCCCTGGAGCTTCTTCTGCTCCAAGTCTTTGCCAGTGGAGGGTCCTTCTGCTCCAGGGTGGAAGGACCCCCACTGGTGAATTACCGCCAAAGTGCAGCCAGGTCTTCAGCGGTAATTCCGTGGCAGGGGGCCCTTCCGTTCCAGGACCTGCCGCCAAAGTGCCCCAAAGACCTGCTACGGGGGCCCCCCGCCTCCGAATTACCACTGAAGCGGGGACCTCTCCACTACCGAAGACCCCAGGCCCCCGGAATCCTCTGGGCGGCCCTGTTGGAAAAAGACAAATATAAGGCCCATCTTTAAAAAAGGGAAGGAGGAGAACTCGGGGAACTACAGACCAGTCAGCCTCACCTCAGTCCCTGGAAAAATCATGGAGCAGGTCCTCAAGGTATCCATTTTGAAGCACCTGGAGAACAGGAAGGTGATCAGGAACAGACAACATGGATTCGTGACCAACCTGATTGTCTTCTATCATGAGATAACTGGCTCTGTGGATATGGGGAAAGCAGTGGACGTGATCTACCTTAACTTTAGTAAAGCTTTTGATATGGTTTCCACAGTATTCTTGCCAGCAAGTTAAAGAACTATGGATTGGATGAATGGACTATAAGGTGTATAGAAAGCTGGCTAGATCAGTGGGCTTAATGGGTAGTGATCAATGTCTTGATGTCTAGTTGGCAGCCAATATCAAGCAGAGTTCCCCAGGGGTGGGTCCTAAGGCCGGTTTTATTCAACATCTTCATTAATGATCTGGATGATGGGATGGATTGCACCCTCAGCAAGTTCGTGGATGACACTAAGCTGTGGGGAGAGGTAGATATGCTGGAGGGTAGGGATAGGATCCAGAGTGACCTAGACAAATTGGAGGATTGGGCTTAAAGAAATCTGATGAGGTTCAACAAGGACAAGTGCAGAGTCTTGTGTTTATGATGGAAGAATCCAGTGGTGAGCTGGAGCCGGTTCCCACCAGTTCCCAATAACTGGTTGCTAAAATTAGACCTCCTTGGAGATCCGATTGTTAAAGGGCCAGGGGGTGGGCAAAGAACTCCGGTCCGTGGACCGGACCATCCTGTTGCTCCCAGGATTCCCAGCTGGGGAGGCTGAGGTTCCCCCGGCCCCTCTCCCATTTCCCCCCAGCTGCAACGTGGCTAGCCACTGGCACCAGCTGGGCAGCTCAGCAGAGCTCCTGAGTCATCCTGCTGCTTTGACCAGCAGGCAAGGTAAGGGGGGGGGCTGCAAGCTCCAGGGCTGCTGGGGGGGGGACAATTTTCCCCAGGCCCTGCATGGGCCCCTGCCCCATGAGTATATCTCCCCCCGCCCCGGTCCCTCCTCCACTTCCCCCCCACCTTAAATCAGAACTTTTTATAGGGAACCGGTTGTTAAGATTTTGGCAGCTCATCACTGGAAGAATCCCATGCACCTGCTACAGGCTGGGGACTGACTGGCTAAGCGGCAGTTCTACAGAAAGGGACCTGGGGATTACAGTGGATGAAAAGCTGGATATGAGTCAGCAGTGCGCCCTTGTTGCCAAGGAGGCCAACAGCATACTGGGCTGCATTAGCAGGAACATTGCCAGCAAATCAAGGGAAGTGGTTATTCCACTCTATTCGGCACTGGTGAGGCCACATCTGGAGTATTGTGTCAGTTTTGGGCCCCCTACTATAGAAAGGATTTGGACAAATTGGAGAGAGTCCAGCAGAGAGCAACAAAAATGATTAGGGCTCTGGGGCGCACGATTTATGAGGATAGGCTGAGGGAACTGGGCTTATTTAGTCTGCAGAAGAAAAGAGTGGGTGGGGATTTGATAGCAGCTTTCAACTATCTGAAGGGGGCTTCCAAAGTGGATGGAGCTCGGCTGTTCTCAGTGGTGGCAGATGATAGAACAAGGAGCATTGGTCTCAGTTTGCAGTGGAGGAGGTCTAGGTTGGACATTAGGAAACACTATTTCACTAGGAGGGTGGTGCAGCACTGGAATGGGTTACCTAGGGAGGTTGTGGAATCTCCATCCTTAGAGGTTTTTAAGGCCTGGCTTGACAAAGCCCTGGCTGGGATGATTTAGTTGGGCTGGTCCTGCTTTGAGCAGGGGGTTGGACTAGATGACCTCCTGAGGTCTCTTCCAGCCCTAATCTTCTATGATTCTATGATACTGGAACATCTGCTATTTGTCTATTGACAGCACTTTGCTCTCCTTTCGGGCAGTAGCTGAAGGAATGGGCCCTGGATTCTGCATGCATAGGACACTGAGGGGGGGGAAATGAGGGGGAAAAGACTCCCACTGTCTTCAGTGGGTTTTGGATCAAGCCCAGACACCAGCACACAGAGTATACACTCATATGAGTGAGATTTGAAATCTCGGTAATTGATGAGATTGTTATTAAACCAGCTCCCCTCTCCTGAGCTCTGTCAGGCATCATTCAGCTTGTGTGTACAGCACAGCTCTGTGTCCCATTGCCACTCAGAGTCCCGGGAGACTGCTTGCCTCAGCTTCTAAGGGCTGTTTATTTTGGAGATGAGGATGCTATCGATGGGGCTGCTGTTTGTAATGGAGGAGAAAGTGCGAGGCCTGTCTTGGTGCTGGTGTTCTGATGATGATGCAATTTTAACAGCAGCATTGCTTCTCTGGGACATCTTGAAAATGGGAAGGTGGGGTGAAGAGCGAGCCAGACTCATGCACAGCAGCACTGCACTCTGAGAGGAGAGAAGAGAAAAAAGAGGATCTACCACTACCCAAACAATACAACTCCATACGTATCTGACTTTGGGGGCCGCAGCCTGTGCAGCCAGAGGGAGCAGGATACAGTGCAATGGATTGCAAGGGAAGTGGCTATTTGGCAGGCTGACTGGCCCATTGGCAAAGCACTGGAAATGCAATCTCAGCACCCACTCAGCATGAGCCTGGATGTGCCACCTCCAGGAATGTTGTGCAGTCCTCTAAGGGTCCCTCCCACATCTCACACACACAGCTGAATCCTGGCGCTTCCCCGAAGCTAACCTGGATGGGTGTTTCTCAGTCCTTACAGGTTAGTGACCCCATATTCAAAGCCAAACACTTTCACCACCCCCCTCACATTTACTGTAAAATCATAGTAAATAAAGTATCACCTCCCCATACCCACAGCAGCGAAGCTTTGGTGCTCCAAAGCTATTCTGGACATTTTATTCTCACTGCTTTAGAACTGTCGTACAATTTTCAGTGCCTTGCAACCCGCCTTTTCATTCTCTTTCCTGACCTCCCAAGGGGTCATGCCCCACACACTGAGAAACACTGCACTAGCCATCACTGCCTCCCAATTTTCTGTTATTTTAATAAAAATGTTTTTCTTAAGAATACATGCTCAGTCCTTAGTCACTCAGGTATATGGCTGATACTGTAGGGTAGCTAGCATAAGAGCAAGTGCAGCTGGCTAGATAGCCTCTCCTGCTACTTGGCCAAGGGAGGGGTGTATGGACTATGCTGAGCTCTCAGGAGAGGAGTCAAAGGTGGGATGGTTGAGTTCCCAGAGAAAGGACTCTTTTGAGCAGACTCAGCGTTTCCTCTGGGAACCCTGGATGACATATGAGGAAACTCTTACATTTCCCTGGGATCATTCAGAAAGAAAGGTGCTAAATACTGGCCAGGCTCCACCTTCTCAGCCTGTAAGAGCTAATGGGGTCACCAACCTGCAAGGACTGAGAAACACGGGGTCTACTGCCTGGGTGCTAGGGGACTTGGATTCTAGTCCTAACTTACCGGGTGGCGCTCGGCAAGTCTTTCGCCCTTTCTGTGCTTGTTTCCCCTCCCATCCCTTGAAACGCCTCCTAATGCTCACCTGTGTGCAGGGCTCCCTTATGAAACCACATCCCCAGCTAATGTAAATTGGGGTAGCTCAGATATGGGTCACGGGCTGATTTATGATTGCAATTGCAGGGGAAGATGACCCTTTTCCCGTTCTGTGTGGAGATCTTTGCAGTCAGCATAGCAGGATTCCTCTCCAGGGAGAGAGAGAGAGAGAGAGATTCTGCCATTATGGCGGGTGGTTTCACAGTAGAACAGCTGATCATTTGTCACCTGCCAAGATGCCTTGTGGTGGCTGATGCTGTTGTTGATTGCACGGATCCAGGGGAAAAAATTTCAAGGCAAAAGCCCCCAAATGTTATGTGCTGTTTGCAAACCTGTGAAAACGTGATGCTTCACCAGGGGTGACAATGGTTACTTTTTTATACTGCTGCACTGGAGGGGTGATGAGAGGGCAATTTAAACCTCACACCCTCCAACAGGAAGGGAAGGAAAAGGGGGTTGAAAAGGGAAGGGGTACCCAAGATTGTGAGGCACCTCCCTGTCCCCAGGCCTTTAGCATGAGAGAGCCTTGTCTGCGCCTGCCAAGCAACATAGTCACCCCACTTCTTATCCTGTGCAGGCTCCAGCATTCCTCATGCAGGCTAGCAGTAGGCACAGTCCAACCCCTAAGTCCACCCAGCATCCCTCTGCACCATCCATCCCATTCCACTGGATGCACACAGTACTGCTACTGTTCCCAAAGGAACAGAACACCACTGGTTCCTAGTTACAACTTAAAGCCCAGCTCTACGTAGCACGCCACATTTAGACATGGTTATAGAGAAAGCAAAGCTAAGTTTAGTGAGCAAGGAACAGAGATTCCAACAATAGCAACAGAAATATTGGAAACAAAGGGTTACCTAGAAAGTAAAATCATCCCCTGCATTCTAGCACCTCAACATAACTGAGAAGATGCTCTCTCGTCCAGAGATGGATTAGGGGTTTATGGGGTCCTGGGTCACCTCCCCACCCCTTCTGCCTGCAGTCTCCCCTGCGCTCCTGCCAGGGAGTGTGGGGGCTTGCCCTGTCCCACCCACCCAGTGCTCCTGCCAGGGAGTAGGGTTGGGACGCAAGGGTTTACCCTGCTCCTGGGCACGCAGGAGCACCGGTCAGAGCGAGGCAAGCCCCCAAGACCCAACCCCGCTCCCGAGCATGCAGGAGCAGGTCAGGGCATGAGGGAGCCCATTTTTCTGGGAGCCCCCCAATTGGCCAGGGTTAAACCACCACTGCTCTTGTCTATCAAGATCCTGCTCCCCCAAAAGCTCTTCTCACAGCGTTTTTCCACCAGGATGACCAAGCCCATTGGCTTCTTGTCCTCCAGAGGCAGGATGCCAGGACCTCTCTCTGCACCCCTAGATATATTAGACCAGTCCATTATTCTCCACCTGTAACGTAAGGTGGAAAAGAGACAACAAAGGGGATATGATAGAGGTCTATAAAATCATGATGAGTGTGGAGAAAGTAAATAAGGACGTGTTATTTACTCCTCATAACACAAGAAGAGGGGGTAATCAAATTAAATTAATAGGCAGCAGGTTTAAAACAAACAAAAGGAAGTGTTTCTTCACCCAATCCACAGTCAACCTGTGGAACTCTATGCCAGAGAATGTTTTGAAGGCCAAGACTATAAGAGGGTTCAAAAAAGAACTAGATAAATTCATATAGAATAAGTCCATCAATGGCTATGAGCCAGGATGGGCAGAGATGGTGTCCCTAGCCTCTGTTTGCCTGAAGCTGAGAATGGGCGACGGGATGGATCACTTGATGATTACCTGTTCTGTTCATTCTCACTGAAGCACCTGGCATTGGCCACTGTCAGAAGACAGGATACTGGGCTAGATGGACCATTGGTCTGACCCAGTATGGCCATTCTTATGTTTGTTTGTAGGGTGGCCCCTGCTGTTCAGATCTTCCTGTTAATTTTCCCCTGAAGTCCTTGCAATCTCTTCATTAGCATTTGACTCAGAATGCAACCCGAATTCCATTGTATGACACAGTACACAATGGTCAGCCAGAGAGGCAAGTGCCTCCCACTTCCGGTCTGGTGGAACATGTCTGAAGGCAGTTTATCTCTAGGTGACCTGCCTTTAACTGAAAGGCTTTGAGAACATAATTTCCAATATACAAAACATATATCTCCTTACATATGATCTATACATGCATTTTGCAAAGATGATGCTGACCACTGTGACACAGGCTTTCAGTAGAGACCACACATGATGCTTTGTGGTAAACTAGTCTGTAAATATCACGCCCTGTAACTCTGATGCATCTTGTGCTCTCTTCCAGTTGGCAGCAAGAGGTTTTTGGGACACAGTTCCCAGCCTTATCTTTACTGAATCGCACTCAACTTTGCTTACTAACAGCATTGTCAGTATACAGCAAAGTACATAAGCACATGGCTGACTTGAAGCATGTGAGTAATTACACTGACTTGAAACAGACCACTCATATTGAGAGAGACAGGTTCATAAGTACATTGCTGAACCTGGTCCTAAATAAAGCTGAATTCTCCCAAAATGTGGTTGTTGATAATTTGCTGGAGCTCTGCATGTGCCCTAGCTACCCAATTCATGTGCACATAGGAAAGAGTCATAGACCACAGAAGGTGCCTTGGGCTAGAGTATGGGGCGGGGTGGCTGTGAATCTATGTCTAGGAAGAGAGACATATCCATTATTTCATAAGGAAGCCCTAGATGTCTCCAGTATTTCAGCCGAGAGAGGTTGACATGCTGAATAAAGAGAGACTCCCAGACACAGAGGCAGATGCCATTTCAAGTCTGTGTTGTGTCTATAGCCTGCAGCCATGCGCTGCTCTTAACTGAGAACACATTAGTGGTTTGCATTCCAAATCTGATTGTCTGAGACAGACGGGAGCCCTTGGAGGACTGTAAAAAACAAAAACAACAAAAAGACATTTGAGGAGCTTAGACGTGGTGCCTTTGTGCCAACATTTTCTTTCAGCACCACAGAGCAACTGTCTCTTTAAGGGTTTTGTATCATATGTATAGATAACATCCCCACAAGTACCTTACCAGAACAGTATGAAGGTTGCAAAATCAAGCACTCCAAGGCTAGGAAATACCCAAATTAAGGTTGCCAGTGTGACCTTAGGTCTGCCCCCATCTGTGTGTGCAGCATGATCAGTCTTTTAATTATGTGATCAGAATTTTCCATGGTACCCCATGCGCAGTGCTTACTGAAGGAGCACCTAGACCATATTTTGTTTTCTCCTCATTGTTCAATGGGTGGCCCCAGGCCTTATATACTGCACACTATTCCAATCCTGCTGTGGTGAGAATTGTTTTCTTATGGGCTTTTCAGACTGTAATGAATTTATCTTCACACCATCTCTGGCAGATGTAGGATATTATCCCCATTTTACAGATGGGAAACTGAGAAACAGAAAGATTAAACTCAAAGGTATCCACTAATTTGGGTGCCCAATCTGAGATGCTGGCCCCTAATTTTTCAGTGTACTCAGCAGTATAGCTAGCCCTTTAGCTGCTCAGACCCAGCTCCCATTGCACTCAACACCTGTGAGCACTCAACACTTCTGCAAATCACATGCCAGGGCCTCAAGTCGGGCACATAGATACTGAAGATCACACAATTAGTGACCACGTGTGAAAAGCTGGATTTAAGTGGCTTGCCCAGCATCACACAAGAACTCTGTGGCAGGGGAACAGAATCCAGTTCTGCAGGGCAGCAGTCTCTTGCTGCAGTCTTCTGCCTCCTTCGCTGCACACCTTCCAACTTCTGCAACAAATGAGATAGGGCTCAACAGACAACAGCCTCCTTTGCTGCACCCTCCTGATCATCCCCAGAGCAGGTCTGCCCTGTTTCATTCACAAGTAGCTAAGCTGCATGCAGGTTAAGTTGAGAAGTGGATCTGTATTAAACCCTATGCACTGCTTTGTCCATCTGGCCGAGTTGTTTCCAGCTGAACTCACATGTTGGCTGTTTCCCCTGCTGTCCCATCAATAACCATTCCATCAGGGAACACGGCCTTGCACTATGACTCTTTGGCTTTTTGTCTGATCTCAGTCACCCCCTGCCTTCCACCCTCTGGCTCTCAGTCTTAGTCTCCTCACCCAGTCAGTGCACCTACCAGTAGGAGCAACTGCAGGGAAAGGCCTGCTCGGCCCCTTCAGCCTGGGACTGGAGCATGTTCAATCAGTCAGCACCTAGGAGCTCTGACGGGCTGGAGCATGCTCAGTGCAGGCAGAATCTTCAGAGAATTTAGTTGCAAAATGCTAACAAGTCTCTACCGAGCATGTGCAAACAGATTTTTTCAGAGGATCATAATTTGGCCACATTTGGGTATTTTCTCAGCTGATCCCAATTGACTTCACCTGCTCTACACTTGCCCTAGTGCCGCTAATCAACCAGCTGCTGCCTGCTTTGCCAATTGCTCCCCAGCTCTCTGGAACATGTAGATCTGGCTTCTCTTGCTGGACTATAAGTAGAGATGGGCCCCAGCTGCAAAATGTGCATCTGGATCCAAACTTATCAAAACCGGGAGTGCTCAGATCCAGAGTTTTGGTTCTGTCTCTTCTGAACATAGTCAGTGGCAGCTGGTGGTCAGAATAATTGGTGGGGCTGCAAGTAGCAAACTGCATGGATTCCTAGAGCTGGATGCTGCAAGGGGCATGTGCAGACAGTCCCATGCTCTACTTCTGTAGGGAAGATCTCTGCTCCACTGAAGCCTGTTTTCCATATTCCGTGTCTACTGCCTGCAGTCATTGTGCTCCAGCTCTGTGTGAGTCCCCCAGTGGCAGCAGGACACTACATGGTTATGAAATCATAGTTGGGTTTAACCCCATAAGCCCCTTCAGACCAGCTGTCCCCTGGTCAAAAGGGATAAAGCCCAAAGTGTGAGTGGTACCTGGCTGCAGGAAGAGAAGCAGCTGCTGAGAAATGAAGAGGGGAAAAGGAACAATGGGAAGAAATCAAAGAGAGGATGACACAATAGGGTTCAAAGGTGATCAACACAGTGGTTCATTAAATGATTAGGTGTGAGCGCACAGCAGTAATGGAATAAAAAGAAATGGGAAATCGGGCTCTTTCCTAGAATTCAGGGGTGTTCAGAACCGGGATTCTGGTTTGACATGCCATCTGTGTAGTTTGGATCCAGATCCAAACATCTCCAAAGTTTGAGGTTGTGCAAGGACAGAGTATCACTTTGGGCTCATCTTTAGTTGTGGATTTCTCCGAGTGTGAGGTGACCATGCTGCAGATTTATAGCCCAACATCATGCCCCTGGTGAACATCTGCTAGTATCACAATGCTGGGGAAAGTCTCCTTCCCACTATGGCTGTTAGACTTAGCTCCCCTCCTCCCCCACTTGTGCCACTACAAGCTGCCAAATCCTCTGCCTGCAGATAAAAGCTCTGTGGCTCTCTCTCAATTTCCCTCTGCATCAAACCCTGTCCATTTTAGGATAAGATGTGAAACCAAGGCTCTGCATCCTCATGCACAGTAAAGACCATATGGTATATTTTGCAAGAGTCTTGCTGTTGTTTGAATCAGTCCCCTGCAGGAGTCTTCTGGGCAATTGAACTGTGCCTGCCTAAATCAACCCTACAATGTCAGTTGAATTTCTCTTTGCTACCTCTTCTAATGGCTATGTAGTGCTGCTGTGTGCTCCAAAACAGCTGCTATATTCCATCTCAGAAGTGATAGTATTCCAGTGGTGGGTGAAGTGATCCTTTGTCTTTGCAAAGTGGTTTGTAGAGTGCCTTGGGATGTGCAGGGGAAGTGCCAGGCATAAATTTCACTGCTAAGGCTAAATGTGCCCCTGCTCTAATGTTCCCAAACGTTCTCCTTCTAGACTAATGGCAGAAAACCTTTCATTGGTAGGAAACAAGCTCCATTGCAGCACAAACTTAAGGTCATTATTCTGGAGGCATTTGGAGCTAAGAACTCCCTCTAGGTTCTGATAGCTTTCTCTCAAGCCCTAGGAAGGCAGATAGATCACTCTAAACCAGGCTGGTAAAGGGGTTTTTCAAAAGTGTTTCAACATGGTATTGGCCACTGTTGGCAGACAGGATGCTGGGCTAGATGGACTTTTGGTCTGACCCAGTATGGCCATTCTTATATAGTGCAGGTTGCTGCTAGTCATTGAAATAAGAGAAGCTGGCAAGTTCTTCCCCCTCTTTTGATTCATATCTATCTAATTACGGAGGTCTGCCATCACTGCCATATCTAAGCACCTCACAATCATTCAGCATGTATCTCCACATGCTCCTCTGATTCAGTGAAGTCCTGTTTCAACAATTGCAGCAAGCACAGGGGGAGATCCAGATGAAGCAGGTTATTTATAGTGGCTCTAGTACAGGTGAAGGGTGCTGGATTTGGAGCGCTGGAGACTGGAGTTTAGCCCCGGAATAGGTATGGTAACAGCAGCAGCAGTGCCTGCTTTCCTGAAGTGCCTCAGGCAAGTGCCTGTATCCTGACCTAGAGTGCAGCATCACTGGGAATGGGATGGGAGTTCTGTCTCGATGGCTACTCAGCCCTGGCTGCCTCTGCTGGCATTGCCAACAAGGGGCAGCTGGGTTTTTATAATGTGGGATCTCTTGAGGGGAGGAAAATCCTATCCAGGTTTCTCTGCAGCTTTCGAATTCTGGAGCCAGACATTTCAAGCAAGGGGGACTCCACCCAGAGCAAAAACCTTGTCCCTCAAAGTACCTGTTGCTTCTCCACTCTGTCCTTCACTCTGCTGGCCTCTCAGTGGTGTTGACAGGGAAGGGTCCCCCACAGGGTGTGCTGGGCCCTGCCTATGAGGCACAAGCAGACCATTAGCTTTCGGAGGAGGGGGATCTCTATTTGCATGCTTTGGGCAATCCTACAGGATCTTCCCCTGCACCTTCTTTACCCAGACTTCTGCTGCTCCCTGTTCTACCTCTCCATGGGCCAGCGCTGCCTTTCTACTCCAGTCTATCTCTCTGTCTCACTCTCCTGGATGCATTTGTGCTGTGGCAGCTGATTACATATGCATCAGCTGCAGAGGTTCAGCAGCTGGGAAGATAAACAGAGGAGCTGGGGCAGCCAGCGTATAGCTGAGTGACATCACACCTTACTCTGTGCGGCTTCCCCAGCCAGATCAAGCTGCTGGCTAGCCCTGTCTGGAATGATTTGGGACCACAGGAGTGGACCCAGCAAAACGATTCAGCTCTCCCTCCTTTCTCACATCCCTTCAGCCCTCCCAGTATTCCCCTTCCTCAGAGGGATGTCAGTTATTTCACCTGTCCTGAGATATTCAGCCCATCCTGGCAGGCAGCGGGCTGGCAGCCTTCAACTTGCCACTATGTTGCTTCCCTTTGAATCTCTGCCCTGATTCTGACCGTGGGCCCCAGTACCGCACCTTCTGCCTTGATCCAGGCTTGGGGACCTATGTGGGCCAATTCTGACATTGCCTAAGGTATATGAGTGTCAGAGGATGCCGCGCCTACCTCCAAAACTTTCCTGCCCAAAGTAGCAGCCTCCCATGTTGGCTGCCTCCATGACTTCACCTCAGCAGCTGGTAGATTTCTTTGGGCAGGAATTAGGTCTGTGCCATCACTGCTGTAAAGGGCAAGGACTCCCTGGGGAATATGTTCTGTTCCAGTGGCTAAATGTAGCTTCCTTTTTAAAGGAAAACCAAACAAAATGCATACCAAAATCTCTGCTCAGATGCCCTTGCATCCACCCCTACCATCTCCTGCATCACTGGATGGGAGGCAAGGGGTGGGGGGAGTAGTTCTTCACCCTTCCACTGCTGTCTGCATGTTTCCACTGGCAGTCGCTTGCTGTGGACTTGTCAAGCTCCTGCTTGCACTGGGGTTACCCAGGTTTAGGTGATCCTGCCTGAGCGCTGGGGGTTGGACGTGATGACTTCTCGAGCTCCCGTCCAGCTCTGCATTTCTCTGATTCTATGCTGTAGTGGGGGCTTTGCAGAGTATATTGTCCAGGGTTATTGTCCACCTGAATGAGCCATGCTGAGGGCACCTGAAATAAGGATGGTCTTGTGAGGCGGGCGCTGGTCTGGGACTTGAGAGACCTGCCGCTACCACAGGCTCCCTGGGCAAGTCTTGTAGAATTAGGTTCACAAAGAAACTTCCCCAGGCGTAACTTTTAGGTGCCTAGAGAATCATGGGGATTCTCGATGCCTGAGTACAGCACCTAAGCTCCCCATACACTGTCTGGGGAGAGACAGGTACTGTTGAATGAGATTCACAAAAGTCAGCAAGGGGCGTGTGTTACATCCCACCCCTCTCAGAGATAGGCACCTAAGTCCGGGCTGCAGGGAGATGTCTCCCTCTGCTTGGGATTCTCAGCTGCAAACCTCTCTTGGTATTAAGTGCTTGCAAGGATTTAGAACAAAGCTGGGAGGGAGGGGGAAGGACCACCTCCCTCATACCATCTGCTTCAACAGGAGAGACCTACATCCAATCTATAGGGGTTCCCTCTGGTTGGTGAGATCTGCTTGGGCTGACCAAATTGGGTCCCACAGGCGAGCGGGACAGAGGTACACTGCTCTTCCACAGCTTTACGAAGTGCTCAGGGCCTCAGTTACCCAAACCACCAGATGGGACTGTAGGTCACAGGTGCATGCTCAAAAGCAGAAGCATAAGGGACTTTGACAGTGAAAATTAAAGGCACTGAGTGATTTTTAGGCACCTTCAGGGTTCGGGGGCAGCTGAGCAGGGGTTTGTGAATCCCAGTGGGGCAGGATTCTGGGATTTAGGTGCCTAAAGAGGCAGTTAGGCACCTACGTCCTTTTGTGAATGTAGCCCTTAGCCTCACCGTGCCTCAGTTTCCTATTTATAAAATGAAGGTAATGATGCTGCCTCTCCCTCATCTAGTTAGACTGTCAGCTCTTTTAGGGTAGGGGCTACCTCTTAATATGAGTATGTACAGCACCTATTATAATGGGGCTCCAATCTCATTTGGGGCCTCTAAGTGCCGCTATGATATAAATAATGATAGCTTACATGTGGCTAGCACCACATCCCAAAGAACTTTCTTTACTGTCTTTGCACGATGTGTTCAGGAATCACTCCAGATGCACCCCCAACCCCACTGGAATGCAACTATCTCTGGGGTAGAGTGCAGCAGCCATCTACTGGCACACAGCAACAGTATAATATTTAGGCCAGACAGCAAATAGCCAGTGAGAATGTTAGGGAGGCAAAACATAATGCGATGAGGGTTTATAAATCCCACAGTGTTTAGCCATGGGTTAACAGGAGCCTGAACACAATTAGGCCAGTAGGTGGCACTTGGAGGGGTCTTGGGCATAATTGGTGATCAAAACCAGCTGCGGAGAAGCTGGGTCTTCACACAGGAAGAAGCTCAAGGCATTGCACAAAATCCAACAAGGAGACCCAGATGAGAGGTAGCTGGAAGTTTCCTTTTGTGAGTTATATGCTGAAGGGGAGGCCTGAAGCTTGGAGTTAGAAGTAGATGGTCCTGAGCCAGACAGAAGTAACTATGATACCCAAGGGGTATTTGCCCTAGGAGGTGGCTGCAGAGAGAGAGAGAGGAATACTACACTTACTTTCCTGGTAGCAGGGAGTGAAGAAACCTGTAGGGAACAGGAGAGCTCTAGCAGGGTGAGGAGACAGTCTAGGGAAAGGTTTGCTAGGAAGAAAACCAGGGAGACAATAGCAAGGAAAGTGGTGGAGTGAAGCTTGAGTACCTGTCCTGGGGTCCCTGGATTGGAATCCAGTGGGTGGGGCTGGGTTCCCCTACTAGACTCTGGTAAAGTGGTAGGAAGCCACTATAGGGAAGGGCTATGGGCTACTGGAAACCCTGAGGAAAGGGTATATGAGGTCCCTCGGGCCACACTGAAGGTCAGCAGACCTGGTAGAGGATTGGCTAGTTGTTTTTACCTGGCCCTGTTATTCTTCAAGGGGTGGGACTAAATGTGACCTGGACCATTACAGGGACCAGAGCAGCTGTTGGGAGAAGGCACTGGAGGAGAAGAGCCTGCTACATCATGCCTAGACATGAAGGAGTGTGCCAACAGTGAATTCACACTTCTGCAGTAACTAGTACCAAGCTGGAATTCACCTAGGCCATTGAGATTGACAACACTGCTATTGAGGGAAGGATGGCAGTGAAATGACAAGGCTATAATACTCTGGCTTCCTGTTGAGGAATGAGAACTTTGCCAAAGGCTCTGTTCCAGAAACATTCAAGAAAAGTGACAACAGCATCCACACAGGAGTGTGAACTACCTGGAGAGCAATTGGAGTAGTCAGCAGCACAGCTGGGGAGTAGGAAATGGACCAAGGAAGATGCTATCCATATTGGGAAGAACCCAGCAAATTTGTAAGTCCAAATTGTAACAATGTCCTAAACCAGGGGTGGGCAAACTATAGCCTGCAGGCTGGATCTGGCCCATCAGGATTTTGGATCCGGCCCATGGGATTGCCACCCCCGTGTTGCCGCGGGGCCCACGCCACTGCCGTAAGCAGCCAGCACCATGCTCCTGCGGCCCCTGGAGGGGTGGCAGAGGGCTCCATGTGCTGCCATTGCCTGCAGGCACCACCCCCCACAGCTCCCATTGGCCAGGAATGGGGAACCATGGCCCATGGGAGCTGTGGGGGGCAATGCCTGCAGGTGAGGACAGTGCCCCCCAGTCTTGCCTAGGGGCCGCAAGAATGTGGTGCCAGCTGCTTCTGAGAGTGGCGCAGGGCTAGGGCAGGCAGGAAGGCTGTCTTAGCCCTGCTCCATTCCAGTGTCACCCTGAAGCCACTCCAGGTTAGCAGTACTGGGCGGTAGCCCGAACCCCTCCTGCACCCTACATCCGAACCCCCTGCTCTGAGCTCCCTTAACCCCCTGCCAAACTCCTTCTGCACCTGAGCCCCTGATGCACCCCAACCCCTTGCCCTGAGCCCCCTTGTACACCCTGCACCCCAACCCCTTGCCCTGAGCCCCTTCCTGCACACCACACCCCCTTCCACACACCATACTCCCTCCTGCAGCCCAACCCCCTGCCCCAGCCCTACATTCATGGCCCTGCATGTAATTTCCCCACCTAGATGTGGCCCTCAGGCCAAAAAGTTTGCCCACTCCTGTCCTAAACACTAAAATGGGTGTTTTCAAAGCTGCCTAGAGGTTTTGGGGATTTTTTCCCAATTAATGAGAACTAGGCATCCAGCTCCTTTGGGCAGCTGGGAAAAACTCCGAGTCTGCAGTGACTTTATATTTGCCGGTATACGTTACAAACAGATGGTACTAGATGCACACAGTAAATGAGTCTCAGCTGCCATTCCTTTGACTCAGTGGTGCTACACTGATTCATACCTGCTGTGGTTTTGGCTTCGTGTCTTTGGAGGGCTCTGTTTTGTGGACAACATGGTTACTAGCTTATATTAGAAAGTGTACTGCTCTCTTCACTAAGTTACCTATCCTGATTCATAAGTTGCATATCAGGAAGTAGGTCTAGTGGCCAAAGAAAGAGGCTGGGGGTCAGAACTGTGTGACTCCTAATTCTGACACTGAATTGCTTTGTGGGAGTGTTCAAACTATATTTGAACTTCTTGCCTCAGTTTACCATGGACATATGGGTATAAAGGCCCCAGCCTCATGCTGGCCTTCTGGTGAGGGTTTCCAAAGTGCTTTGGTCATCTCAGCTGGTCTCTGTTATGTAAGTGGTGTTCTCTTCCTGCAGATAGCTGCCACTGATAACTTTTGCACCCAGCCTTTGTGGCCAGTACAAATATTAACAGATGCCTAACTACCTGACTGTGCTGCTTATTTATGGGCTGTCATGCTAGACAAGAAACAAAGAGCATCTCCTGTCTCTGTGAATAAGGACTAGAGATGATCAAAACCAGACAGTGATCTAGTAGAGAGGAGTCTGAGACCAAAACTGTCCCAAGCTTGGGGGTCTTCAAAGTCAACATTGCTAACAATTTTCCTGCTGATCTCTGTGCTTATCCATTGTAGCTGGATCCAGTGGCAGACAATGGAAGGGAGTGGATGGTCTGAGATTCTGCTTGTTGTGGGCTCTGGGGAGAGGGAACAAAGAGTCCAAGCCCCAACCAAACACACTTCAAGTCACTTCCACGTTTGTCTACAGTGGGCAGGGAAAAAGGAGCTGTATTTTCTCCCCAGTAACAAAAGATTCATTGATGTCACTGGAGTGGTGAAAGCTTGCACCAGCTGAGGATCTGCCCCATGTGCCCAAACCACCTTCCCAGAGTGCCATGTGTGCTAGTCATCAGCTGTCAAACCTGCAGCTTACCCTCTGGGCAACATCTTTCTGCATCATCAGTACTAAAATCCCGTGGTGTCCTGAAAATCAGAGTTTAATGTAAGATGAAATAAATAGCACAAGGGAGGCCACATGTATTGCATTGATTCATTTCCCAATTGTCTGGAGTAGAAACTGCTGAATATGGATTTACTTAAGACTGCCATGCAAATTCCAGTTAGCTCTAGGAATGAGGATCCTTTGCAACTGGGTTTTGGACCAGTTTGCTTCAGAATACATTGCATTCTTGTTTGCAGTTCTGCAGAGCTTCTTTAGCCTCGTGAAAAGTCCTACCTAGCTAATCATAATGTAGCTTTTTATCCTTATAATTCACACAGTCCTATTATTGTAGTGGGCGTGTGGCTGTCTGCCTGAATCTAGACTAAATCTGCCTTGTTTGTTTTGTAGTGTTAATGCTGGTCATGAATTGTGCCTTAGATATACAGTACAATGAGCTCTTCGAGCTGAGACTTGTATACAGTTGACGCTAAGGCAGCCAAGGAAACTGTGCCCTTTCCAGACTATTTCATGAGGATTCAGGAAATCTTGGTTTGAGTCAAATATGAGTGGATCTATGGCCTCTGTCATGCAGAGGGTCAGACTAGATCATAATGGTCCTTCCCTCACTCTACGAATCTAAATGAATACAGAGTTGGAAGTGAACAATCCCTTATCTTAAAGATTCTTGCATATTTAGATGTTCTTCAAGTCATCTCAAAGAATCAGTTACCCAGATTAAAAAAAAATAATAATTTGGGCTAGTTTAATGGAGACAAGAAAAAAATATAAACCAGTCTGGCCTGGGAGCAAAACTGTATTCATTTGGCATTTTGGGGTAGTTCTTATTTCAGCACAAAGACAGCTGGTATGCTGAGACCACTGCCTACCGTGCTGACCCACAATGGTCTCATTGTTTCCTTGTGCTCTCCCATCTGTCTCATCCATGTATTGTCTTCTGATATTGGACTCTAAAATCTTTTAGAGAGGCACCAACTTTTTGTTCTGACTGGCCAGTGCTTAGCACAGTGGGTCCTGGTCTGTGATTAGGGCTCCTAGTCTTCACTGCAATATGAATAATCATACTAGACTGACATGTTTTATCGGGGGGGGGGGAAGGGGGAAGGAGAAAGCATTTTGTGCCCTATGGCCCTTTTAAAGCCAATGCAAGGCCTGCATTATCCAGCCTGAGGGTAGAATTCACTGGTGTGGATTGTGGTACATGTCTTGAATCTGCAAGCTTGAAACATTTGTAAGTAAATGCAAGCCAAAAAAACCACACAGCCCTACCTCCCCACCTGCAATGATGTGTTTCAATCAGCAATGCTGGTTAATGACTTAAAATGCAACAGCTGAAAATTCTATAAATGTATCACATGCTTCTGAGTGTAGAAACTCACTCATGTTGGATATTGTGGAGATGTAACCTTGCATACTTACAAAGTAAGGGGTGATCCTACAGTTCCCCCTGTGCCCAGCTACAGCACTGCGAAAAGCTGCCTAGCACATGCGAGCTAACTGTCCTTGCAGCTGAGCTAAAACCTGTCAGCCTGAGACTTTAGATCAATAACTAAAACATGGATCAGTCTCACTGATATTACAGCTTTAACCCACTTTGTAGCCAGCCCCCAATTATTCCAAGTAGGGAATGATCTGACATAATTTGATACCATCCATAATGGCTGGCCAGTCAAAACCTAGCGGGTCACAATACTACTTTAAGCCTGGTCTTGAAGTGGTGGCTTACTGGTGTAAATGAGACCTGGATCTAAACAGGCTGTGTTGTAAAACTGGAATGAAATCAGTATGTTACACCGAATACAACATTTCAAGGCCTGACTCTTGATTCAAAGGGTGTGTAGACAAGCCTGGGGCATGGTAATACTGTGTTTCAAAGGGCTTTCACATAACAGTCTCAGTATTGAAGGTTATAGCGGTGTTTGAAAGCCTTTGAATTCCTGCTCTATTTCTGGGCTGTCTTGAAAGGTCAAAACAACCTTACGCTAATTATCCCAACCCCTGCTGACCTGCTATTGTCTCAGCTTTCTGGCATTTTAGGAGAAATTATGAAAACTTCAATTATGGCAAAAGCCTTTTAAGAAATTACTCCCACCTCATTTAGAATTTCCTGCTCTAATAATTTCTATTTTAGTCCTTCACAAGGACAAGTGACCCAAAGTGGTTTTATTCCCAAGGCCAGCTTGTCAGGTCTGGCTACTGAACATCTTGAGTTCAGCCACATAGAGGCATCGGGAGGTGGGAGGGGAGAGAAAAGAAGGCTGCTCTTACATGGATTAAAAGGTGGGGCATTGAGTTCAGTTAAGGGCTACTGGTGGCTTTCCACTTCAGAGGATGTCCTACCTCTGACTTGTGCTTGCAGAATTCACTGAGCTGGGGTGGGGGCTCTATCTCTGTTCAGTGATCCCCTTCGGTATGGAATGGTCAGTATAATGATGCTACTTCCTTGGCTCACTAACTTGGAACCTCCCCAGGCTTATAAAGTCATTTTTTGTCTCATGGCCTATTCCCTCCAGATGCCGCATGCACCAGTGTCATCAAACCCCAAATGCCGAACCCGCTGAGTTTCACCTGTTTCTGGTTATGAGGTGATGACACTTATGTATACAGCACCATCTAGCAGGGCAGGTTCTATCTCAGCCTCTCTAAAGTGGGCATTTATTTCCCAGTTCCATTGGCTGCCTTCCTTGCATTGCCTAATTCCTGATTCGCCTTCCCCTCCTTCCTGCATGCCCTCCCCTCTCAGCACACCTGGCAGTGCTTGCTGCTTATTCAGCTGTCAAAGGATAACAGATAATTTGGCAGTTGATTGTAGGGTATTAGATGGATTTAAAGATTTGGGTTTATTGCTTTCACAATTATAGTCAAACCCTCTTAATATCACTGCTGGTTTTATAACATGCTTCCTTTTATTATCCACAAATCTCCAATTCCCTGAGCACGTACAATTTCATAGGCGGTAACTCTGGTGATGGTTGACTCTTCTTGGCATTCCAGCTTGTCTGTAGCCCCCCGCATGTGACACTGAAAGGGCCTGACAGCATTATGCCGATGTACTTGGCGGATTCTAATAAGCTCTGTCTTTCTGCCGTCTCCTGTTCATATATCAAGCCTTTCTTGAGTAAAATTTATATTCTTCCCCTCTTGTCTCCAGGACTGGTATGGTCTAGTCACAGACAAGGAGTGCAGGGCTTCAGCGACCGTTAAAGGGTTGACTCAGCCTTTTACCATAGAGGCCTGAGAGAAATCAGTCCATATTGGAGCCACCACCACTGGCACCCATTTGTCACAAGGCAAGATGGGCCTTTTAAGGGAGTTGAACTCAGCCTCTGCTGCACCTGCATGGCTCACAGGTTGTGGACCTGAAAGGCCAGAGAATAGGTGACTGAATACGTGAGCAAGAGTTAGGCCTGCCGGGGATTATAAGGGGCAGCCTGAGCTTGGCTCAGCCGGGAGGGGCAGCAGCTCTGGAGAAGAGAATCACACAGCCAAGGGGTGGGCTAAGTACAAGGCCAGAAGGGATGCCTGGAGTTGGGGCTGCAGAAAACCCTGGGGAGTTGGAGAAGGGTCTGCAGGGAGTGGCCCTGCAGATAAGCAGGGTAGTGATGAGTTAGAGGATGGACAGCCCACACTACAGCATCCCATCATAAGGGGATGGTATGGAGACCCCACCCTCCATGAGTGCCACCTGGTGCAGATCACCTCTGTCAGTGCAGGGTACAGCCATTGTCTGCACAGGGCTAAGAAAGATCCCCCCCGCCCCCTTTGAGGGGGCAGCAGAAGGACTGAGCTCCAGGGAAAGGTGACGTGACCCCTTGTAGACAGAAGTTGTGAGCACATCCTGGCATCAGCACAGGGCAAAAGCCAGGGAGGACAAAAGCTGCTTAGCTCAGGGAGGGCAGAAACCCTTTACCAGCCTGGGGGAGGTACAGGACTTGATTCCCAGAAGGGAAGGGCTGTAATAAGAAGGCTGGCCTGAAGGCTGAACCTCACCTCTCCCATCTGCTGCAGCGAGACAGGCGACCACCAATGAGAAGGGAAACTGAAGCCCAGACATGACAGGATGATGTAATGGGTTCTTACCTCTTCCCACAGGCTATGGGCTGGGTGGTCTATGAGGAGCACATTCTCCTCCAATTATGGGCTTTGTCCCCACTAGCAAATGGGATCATGATAGAACATGCCCTGGAGAAGTAGTGTTCCCTAACACAATGTCAAATGTGGCTTTGCAGTCCATGTGGTGAGCAAACCCTGCTGCAACCGTGAGCCAGGGAAAGCTCCATTGTTGGGGTGATATAAGAGTTTACATTCTTGCTGCCTGTTCTGACACTATCTAGAGGACTTACTGTCTGGGCTCTCAGCTCAGCACTAAACTAACTAGGGAAGGCAATGAAAAGCCCTCTGGAAGGTGGTGACTTACCTGATCTGTGTCCTTTAAGAGAATCCCCCAGCCACCAGTTCTTGCTGCTCTTAACATGAAACTTGAGCACTGGGTCTCGTGAAACTAGATGGTTTCATGAAATGGTAAAAGCAACACAGAGATCCTGTTTTCCTTGCACACATGAAATTTCTGCTTTGCAGTCTCCCCCAGGAAACACTCTAAGAAGCATGAAGCTGACATTCAGCCTGTTATGCTTCTTTCTCTGAGAATTTGATCATTTAGCCTCCCTACCTCCCAAGACACTATTACCACCCTGCTCCTTCAGTGTTGGAGCTCTCTGGAATACAAGACTTTGGGGGACAGGGGGGAGCTTGCTGGATGCAATCAAGGCTGGTGGAAGCCAGAGTGGGGCTGTAGACAGGCTGCTGGGATCTGAGCTGCTGGACCAGCAGCTCAATCTAGCATGCAGACACTTCAGGATGTGAATTGTAGGCTGGTTGTGAGCATCCCATGCTTGGCGCTACAGCAGCAAAGCATTGTAAGGCACCCAAGGATGTAGGACAAGTGGTGGCCAACCCCTCACTGGCTGGGTTTGCACCCTGAATGTTATAAGAGTCAATATGTGCTTAGACCTGGGGCTTGGCACTTCCTTCTGGGGCAAATTGCTTGTAGCTGTCTTGCAGTGCAAAGGTGGTCATGCTGGTCCCCACTAACCACTACCAGATAGCCTCACTGTTCCCCAGCTCAGACTGTTATGTGGTGACAGAGAATCATAGAGATATAAGGCTGGAAGAGACCTCAAGAGGTTATCCAATCAAGGCCTCTGTTCTGAGGCAGGACCAAGTAAACCTAGACTATCCTTGATAAATTTGTCTAACCTGTTATTAAGCCTCCGGTGATGGGGATCCCACAACCTGCCTTGGAAGCCAAATCTAGAGTTGTAAAAGCAGCAAAGAATCCTGTGGCACCTTATAGACTAGCAGGATTCTTTGCTGCTTTTACAGATCCAGACTAACACGGCTACCCCTCTGATACTTGAAATCTAGAGTTGAGTTAAATCTTTTTCTAATGTCTAACCTACATCTCCCTTGCTGCAGATTAAGCTCGTTGCTTCTTGTCCTACCTTCAGTTGGTCAATATATTTAATCAGTTCTTTTTATAACAACCCATAACATATTTGAAGACTTACCAGGTCCCACCTCAGTTGTCTTTTCTCAGGACTAAACATGCCCAGTTTTTATAACCTTTCCTCACAGGTTGGGTTTTCTAAACCTCTTACTTCTTTTGCTCTCCCTGGACTCTTTCCAATTTGTCCACATCTTTCTTAAAGTGTGGTGCCCAGAACTGGGCACAGTACTCCAGCTGAGGCCTTACCAGTGCTGAGTAGACAGGACAATTATCTCCATGTGACACTCCTGCTATACACCCTGGAATTATAATTATATAATTTATATTTATATATATATTTTTGCAGTTGTATCACAGATCATTGAATCAGCCTCTAGAAGAATGAGCTTTGAGTATCCACCTACCTGTTTCATCAAACATGGATCTATGGCATGGAGAGGGCTCAGCAGCATAGGTGGTGTGGAGCCAAACTCTGCATTTACCAAGAGATGCAGGGATCCATCCAGAGATACCTCATAATAATACTTAGAATCATACAGACATTAACTAATTATTCACCTCATCCCTGTGGGTGAAGTACTAGCCCCCATGTTGTGATGGTAAAACTGAGGCACTGAAAGGCCCAAGAACTATGATCAACAGTGATTCACTGTTAGAGTTGGGATTGGTACTTGGAATATGATTCCTAGCACTGTATTTAATCCCCCAAACCACACAGCTTCTCCAGTAGCACATGCTTCAAAGATAGAAAAGACAATTTCCTGTGTAGTTTTCAGTATGTCTAGGTGTGTGAACTCTTCATGCCAGCAGGGGGAGCTATTGTTACTGTGTATACATAAAGTGTAATAGATCGCTGGGGTAGAGAGCATGTAACTCAAATTGGTAATGCCAGTGTGGTGTTCGGGGCTAAGGTTACTTTAGCTGATAGCCATTAAAAGTTGCTTTGACAGGCAGACCATCTTCCTAATCTTAGTCTATCTGAGGCAGACATAGCTGTCCAGTCCAGGAAACACATGGAGCTAAAGGCGGCCTGGATTTCTACAGTAATACAAGCATCTCTGGGATCAGCATGCCAGGACATGGGAAAGGCAGGGCTGTGAGTTTTGTGTTCCTCCAGCCCCACTGTCAGCTGTGGGGAGCAGACTGAGCTTCAGGCTAATAGCACAGGGCAAGGCAGAGCCTCGAAGTGCAGGGTCCTGCAAGTCCTTGTTCTACGACTAGCCCAGTGTGGAAGCCAGGTGACGAGCTGAATCTGACCTGGTTTTCTGTGCTCCTGTGAGATAGAGTCAGTATGTCCTTGACGGTAATTGAAATAGATGGAATCAGAATGGATCCACGTATCATTCTGTACCTTGGTTAATGGAGACATATGTTTAATTTTCTGCTAATTCAGTCTGGGAGCTCTGGCTCATTCTCTAGTGCACAAATAATGATCACTCCTGGCAAGGGGCCTCCCTGCTTGATATGCACTGGTTTGTACAGTAGCTTTCTGCTGGAGTTTCCATCTGTGACATTTGAATGGAAAAACACTAGAGCCTGGGTTAGAATCCTCCATGGACATGGGTCTGTGATTAACTGGTTTTTGTGTGTGCCCTGCATGCTGCATTGCTTACTCGCAAAATAAGGCTGTTCTGCTCGAAAAGTCCTCTGTACCAGCTGAATACAGGGATCTGTTCCTTTAATTCACTAGATGAGAGCCTGTGTGTGAGGGACAAGAGGTGCCAAGTCTGACTGTATGTGTTTGGCCGCTGACCACAGTGCATGTATTTATGCAGCCACTGCTGTCTACAGAATGGCACCCATCCATTGGATTGAACACTCGTGACCCTCAGCTGTTTGGCTGGGAGCTCCAGGGCTGGCTGTGTCTCTGTCTGTCTGTGGGGGAAAGCATGTGCTAAGCTGGCTTTATGCACCGTGCCTTGTACCAAGGCCCTCCATGCTGGAACATGGCTGAGTGAGCTCATGTGAGAACATCCCTCTTCTCAGCTAGGGGAGCTGCTCATTTCACTGGCTCCTGTTTAACCCCTTATTTTCTAGTCTGGGGCTGGAGGAACATGGTGTCCAGATCCCCATCTTCACAGATCTCTAGAAGGGGCAGCAGAGGCCTCACCTCCCTGCTTCACGCAGCTGGCAGTATTTCAGGATGCCACTTGGACACACACAGTTGTGACTAGGCAGCTGCCAACCAAGTGACTTCTCTGAGTAAGGAAGTGCTTGCCAAAGCACTGACAGTCAAGTCACAGGTGACTGGGAGCTTGTAATTAGTACTCTAAGCCTCATGGTTGAGCTAAAAGAATTAGCAGCTTTGTTCAATACACTCAGCTCTGCTGGTGGTCTGTGGGAAGTGACTAAGGGTACATCTACATAGCAGCTGCAAGGGCACTTCCTGGCATGAGCAGACATTGTGCCAGCCCTGCTCGAGCTAGTGTATTAAAAGTAGCAGTGTGGCCCTGGGTAGCTAGCCCATGCTTGCCCAGTACAAGCCCAACTGACCCTTCTGGGGACGTATATAGGAGGGCTAGCCTGAGCCTCTACTGCTGTCTGTGGCCACACTGCTATCTTGAACAGAGCTTTTATGTGTCTATCAAGCTGTGCTGGGAATCACCCTCCCAGCTGCCTACCCTAAGGTTGGCTGCCCCAGTATGCACTCCATCTCTGGTAAAACATAGGGTATGTTATACAGGAGCTGTCTGTGTTGGACACTGCAAAGTCCCCATTAGGAACACAGTATTTTCCAGGCCATTAAAACCTAACCAAGCTCTTTTTAAAACAGCATTGTCAGTACTATTCTAGTAGCACCTAAGGTCCTAGCAGTGCTAGGCAAAAGGTAAGACTGTCTCTTCCCCAAAGATCTTACACTGTAAATGTGTGAGGGAAGAAAATCTCTAATCCCCATCTTTCAAGTGAGGAACCACAACAGTTACTCAAAGTCGCTAGAATGCTGATCTGTGGAGGCCCAACATCAATGCTTTAACCACAAGACCATCCTTCCTCTCTGTAACCACTCTAGTCCGGTGAGTTCAGCATGATTAACCTCATTTTGCAGATCAGTTCACTGAGATTAAGGGACTTATTAAAGACCTTGGACATTGGAAGAGCTGGCAATAGAACCCAGGTGTCCTGAGGCCCAGTCCCTGCTCTAACTGCAGACAGCACTCTGTCCATGGGAATTAAAAATTGGTGTTTTCTGGGTTTAGGGGTGGAAACTGGTTCCACTGATTCTTCTCCCCAGCTGGACAGATGTGGCAGCAGCTGGCTGCTGTGACTGGAAACCTCCCAGCAAACTGAATGAAGAGTTGTGATCACAGACTCTTGTGTCCTGCTTGTTTTGTGCTATTGAAGAAGTGACTTGCTTCTTAACTCACTTGCTGGAGTGCTTGCCTAGCGAGACCTGAACTATCTCATTCAGCTGATTGATTCTGCCTTCAACATGATTTTCCTAATTGCCACAGCCACTAGCTGCTGTTCTGTTGCTGTTTGTTTACAAGGCCGCATGCATGAAATCCTCAGGGTCCTGTACATGGGGAGCGTTGCAGGGAATTTTCTGTTGCAATGAGGTGTGAAGATGCACAGCAGGCAGCTCGCAGCTGGGCATTGCTGCCAACTGGCCTGTAGTAAAAGCCTCTTTTTCCGACCAACCGAGATGCTTCACCTTGCTGTTGGGCAGCCTTGCCTTTCCTCTGGCATACCAGGCCATATTGGTTATAGTACTGCTAAAGGCCTCAGCTGAGGTCCAGGTCCATTGGGCTGGGTGTTGTGCATATGCATAGTCCCTCCCCAAAGAACTTAGACTCACAAAACAAAGGGTGGGAGAGGAAAGAAAGGTCAGGTGTCCTGCCCCCACAACCTGGTCATAGTGCTGTTGGGGGGAGGAAAACAGTTTTCCGATCCTGGGAATTTTTGAGACTTCAAAACTTTTCCCCACTGGGCTGAAACCAAGACATTCCAGAGCTTTTCAAGAAACCGCTGACTCCATGGTGGTGTGTAGAGCCCTTGCTTGGGACAGGGGAGACTTACAGTACATCTATGCTGCATATGAAAACCTACAGTGGCAAGTCTCCAAGCCCAGCTCTTTTTAGCTCTGCATCATGAGCCAGAGTCTGTAAACAGCAATGAAGATGTTGCAGCTCTGCCTCTGGTGACCCTCTTCTCCCCCCCCCCCCGGGCTTTCAAAACCTCTGCTCTCATTCAGGCAGACTTGAACCCATGTTTCTATATCCCAGGTGAGGTGATCTGATCTGAATTTCCATCCTGCAAGTCAAAACTTGCCCTTTCCCACTGAAAGCTCTGGATTAGACAAAGCAAAATTTTCCAACAGTCTTGCCAAAAAAATCCTAACTAGCCCTCCTACTGGAGGTCAGTGATAGAGCCTGGGTCTCAGTCTAATACTCATCTGTCACCAAACTTCCCTGTCAGGACACTTCCACTGAAACCATTAAACAAAATCCTTCCCCAACTCAGACTTCCTCACTGCAGTTCCTGGACAGGTCAGATCCAAAGCCCACTCAAGTCAATAGAAACTCTACTTTCAATGGGCTTTGGATCAGGCCCCCAAGCAAATCTGGAGATCTCCTTCCTAATGTCAAGGCGCTGTTTAGGAAGTGTCCACTCAATGGCTGCGCTCTGTTGTAGGATCCCTGAATGACCTCTGGGTGCAGACCATCAGGTTTTTTCTTCTCTGGAATCAGTTTCCCTTTTAAAATACTTTCCCATTGTAGAGCATGAAAATTACCATGGTCAGTCTAAAACAGCCAAAAGCCTCTCCTTGATCAGTACCAAAAATGAACTGCTAGACTGAGGGATCCATGAGGGTTTAAAGTTCAATTTGTCATGTCCACTGGGACAAGATGTGCTTTATCCTGCTGAGAATTTCAGTTTTCCTGTACTGCAAGCTATCGGTTCTGCAGCTTATTATTAGCCTAGATAAGTGGATTGGCAGGTGTGTGTGTGTGAGAGGGGAGATGAAAATCAGAATAATTTTAGGACCTGATCCATTGAAATCAAATTGACACCAGTGGGCTTTGAATTAGGCCCCCAGTGAGCAATATCTTGGGGATATTTAAAGCTAATCATTTATATTACCTGAAGCCATGGAGTCTCCCAGCTTTTCAATGGCACAAGTTGTGATCCAGCACCCATCAATGTTAGTGGTGTTTCCCTTGGCTTCAGTGGGTGCTAGTGCAGGACTCGGTAGAACAACTAGGTGAATACTGAATTATTTGGGTCACTGGCAGTTCAGAAAATCATATATAATTTGACCTGAAACAACATTTTTTAAGATTTTGAGCATTGTTTAACTTCAGCATTTTGAAAAATAAAATGGAAGGAAACATCAAACTGAAAAGTCATTTTTGAATGAAAAATCAAAACACGTAATTTTGAAAATGTCAGTGAAACATTTCGACTCCTTGTCTTGGTTTAAAACTCTTTCCCTACCCCCAAATTGGCATACATTCACAATGTTGGTTGCTGAATGGGAAGCAGGGGGAGAGATTTCTTGTTAAAAGCCTTGGATGGAAAAATTTCACCTACCTCTGCTCCATAGTAGGTTGAGAGCAGTTGCTAAATGTAAATGGAACTTGAAATGGGGGATGGGAAAGAAAATAAGATGTGAATTTTGGCCCAGGTCACATGGCAGATCAGTGTGTTGGGGGGGGGGTAGGGAATTCACTTGTTCTCATGTTGCCTTTGGGTACCTTGGGTTCCTAGTCACCTATTCGCTTTGTGCATTGGTGGGGCTCTACTGGCTGGCCCAGCCAGAGGGGAAGGAACCTGCCTGTATCCCACCCGCCCTCGTGGGCAGCGTCGGAGCAGCTCACGCTAATGTATTCTAGCCTCTCAACACCCTTGGGCCGTAGGAGGCGGTATCCCCATTTTACAGATGGGGACCAGCGAGGCAGCTTAAGCAGTTTACCCCAACGTCTCACAGGAAACCTGTGCAAGAGCCAGGACTCCGGGCCAGGCCTCCAAGTCCCAGGCTAGTGACTTAGCGGGAGAGGAGGGTTAATTGTAGCTACGAGACGGACCTTGTTCGGCTCGCTCAGGAGCGGGCGTTTGGCGGCAGAGGGAGCGGGCGCTGGTCCCGGCTGCCAGGAGCGAGTGCCCGCTGCCCTGTGGAGCGCTGGTGGCCGTTCCCAGCGGCGTTCCAGACCCATCACGCGGCTGCAGGGAGTCCTGAGCGGGATCTTCCCGAGCCCCCCTGGCTCGCCGGGGATTTACCCCCCCCATTCCGGGAGTGCCCGTGGAGCTGCCCCCCGCCGCTTCCCGGCCCTTGTCCAACCCCAGGCGCTGCCCGTCCCCTCCCCACGCTGGGGGGAACCCACTGGCGTCCAAACCGGAGCCTCTCCCCCCCTCCAGCGCCAGGAGTAGCGGTCCCTGCCCCAGGCTCCCCTCCTGGCGCCGGCTCGGCCGCGGCCGGTGCAGGCTCCCCCCGTGACCGCTAGGGGGCTGCGTGCTGGGCCAGGCCGGGAGAGGCGGCGGGAGGTGGGCAGGCGGGGTGGGGACCATGCTGCTGAAATTTAAGCCAGAGCCAGCCACAGCCGAGCTAGCGCGCGCGCCCTCCGCCGCAGCCTGTGCCGGGGTTCTGCGCTGCGCGCCGGCAGGCTGAGCAGGGGCGGCCGACTGGAGGGAGCTCGGAGCCGCCGATTCCCCAGAGCCCCTGTCGCCGCCGGACTGCGCCGCCCGACTTGCTGTCCCCCGCTCGCCCCCCGGGAGGAGAGGGGCGCGGGAGAGCCGGGGCCGCGGAGCGCCAGAGCCTGGCTGCGGCTGCTGCCGGTAAGTCCCGCGCACTGCTCCGGGGCGGCCCCCGCTGGCTTTCAGCACCACGGAGAGCGCTGCAGGGAGCCGGCCTGGCTGCGTGCGCCGGGCACAGTCCTGGCCAGGGGCTCGCTAGCCGGGCAGCCCCGCCCGAGGCTGAGCCGGGGAGCTGCCGGCACAGCGTGTGGGGAGGGGGGGCGGCGAGCCCCGGGGTCCCCCCGGCGGACCAGCCACGCAGCCTGGCCGAAAGGGGTTGCCACAAGTGGAGTGTCCCTGCCCGGGGCGCAGGCTGCTGGGGGTGCTCGCTGAGGATCGGGCCCTCAGTGGCTCTGTGATGGCTAGCGCGGGGCCGCTTTGGCAAGTGGAAGGGCCTGAGGGGGGAGCTGCAAGGCTGGGTGCGCTTCTCTGCAAGGAGCCTCTGCCGCGCCCGCCCTGGGGACATGTTCCCTCCTGCATGCCAAGGTGGCCGGGCCAGGCCTTCTTTGGACACCGTCCGGGACAAGCCCGGTTCCTCTGTGGCAAGCTCCTACCTGACGCGTTCCTTCCTCCGCCTGGGAAGAGCCAGCGGGAGGTGGGGATGCGGGGCTGAATAGGTGGCGCGCTCCCCTCTGAGTCTGGGGAACCCCACCCCATGGTGTGGGGCACTGGGCTCAGGGAAGTGTCAAGTGGAGGTCCCCAGAGCTTGGGGTCATGGAACATCCCACGGTGCTTCTGGGAACCCCGACATTACAACTTGGAGAGCTAAAGTTTAATTGCTTAAATTCCCCTGCATTTCCCCCTAGATATGGTGCTTTTTCCCCTAACTGTCGGTGCTATTCCTTACACAGCTGCCACCTTCCACCCCAGAACTGGCAGCATATAGGGGTAGGCGAAGGGATTTTTTTTTTGGCATGTTGTTTGGTGGAAATCATCAGCTTTCCAGCAAAGTCAGTGGCGCTAAATTGTTTCACATCAGCTTAGGATTTGGCCTGATATTTTGTAAAGCACTCGGGGATCACATCAAATCTCACTGATTTTAGAGGGGAAGCCAGAACCCCGGTGCAGAAAGTAGAATGAAGGATAGGGTGGATGGGACCCAGGGAAGAAAGACATGAATGCAACTGACAAACCTGGAGAAGAAGCACGGAGTGAGCCCTTTGGTGAATTTGTCATTTTTTTTCCCTTCCTGTCTGAACTCTGGCCATTCCAGGGGATGCCTGTGGTTTGACCACCCCTAGAGCTGTCCCTGGAAGTGAGTCTGAAGTGCCTGAAATTTCCACTCAGGAAGTTTAGCTGATTTGGTTTCCCTTGCTGTGTAACACAGCTTTCATTTTGCAGGCTTCCTGTAGGTTTCCTGTGGAGGGGGGATGGGGAAGGTTGGGTGAAGCAGAGACTTGGGCGTTTCCAAGGCACAAATTAATTAAATGCCCTCCATTCACAGATACCTGTTACAGCTTCTAACAGGGAGAGGAATGGGGCCCAACGTAAAATGCTTACTGGAGAATCAGAGATCTTGATCCCAGGTGCTGGGTTTTGCAGAGGGCAGGGTTTCAGTCTGGTTTTCTCTTTCTGTTCTCCCCTGTGAAAAGCACATCCCTGCTTAAAGATCTCACTCAAACAGCCTGCAATAGGGCTGGGGAGAATCAGGCCCAGCACGGTAGAGGACTAGGAAGGTGTACTCTTCCCCTCTGGCGGCTGCACCTTCTTGCACGGCTTTAGACAGAGATCTCCTGTATGTTTAACAGCTGTCTCCCAACCCTATTCAGGGATTATGCGCTACCAGGGGGACAACTAAGGCCATTTATTTTCAGTTTTTACTGATTCTTTATTTTAACTGAAAAATCCCTGGGTTTTACAAAAGCTGTTGTTTGGTTTTGACTCTTTTTCTGTCCCAAATTTGGACCCCCTCAAATATAAGAATATATTGATTATTAAGAATATCCAGTACATTACCGTAGGTCGATCTGTTCTGTTAATGTGAGTCTAAGTGTAAATATGATGCTTTTAAACTAAGGCAATGCAGTATGTGTGTATATTTGTAAGTGTACATACTGCTAATATACAGCTCATTAAAGAAACCACAGCATTAAACTGCTTTTACTTTTCTCTAAATGCTGCTTTTTTGTCCTCTTGTCCCCCAGTATTAACCCAATAGTTACCCAGAAAACTGTAAAGTTGTGGGGTTTTGGTACTGATTTCCACCCCCTTTTTAACTTTAAATAGTCGCTGATAAATATAAAACAAAATTCCAAATAAAAGGAATAATGAACTCTGAAGCTTTTTCTGTTTGTGTGCCAGCTTTCAGGGCTCAACAACGTCTTGCTCTCTGGGAACAAGACAGTTCCCTGTCTGCATTTGCTGGTTAGCTTGCCAGGGTCTGTATTACTAAAGGAATGTCTGTTTTACCCTTGGATTTTTGGACCCCTTTCTGATTGTTTTGTCCCCATGGCTCTTCCAGCACTGGATGGGAACAAACATGAGTTCCATTGCTGGGCAGGGAAGCAGCAGTTTAACGCAGGCATGTAAAGGCTGAGCAAGAACAAACAGACAGGGAAATATAAACTCTGGCGATGGATAAACACTGCAGATAGCTCTGCAGCCTTGGCAGAATGTGGCCTCCAGTCTGTTCATTAGGATGTTGGGGATAAAACACACAGTTCTGTTGAACCAACATGCCAATTTGCTGCAAGAGATTTGGCGTTCCTGCTCCTAAACTTGCCCTACCTTTGAGCCTGGGGCTCAGCACAGGACATAAGTTTCCCGAGCAGATAATCAGGAGAACTGGGAATTAAGTGGTGGATATAGTGGCCTTCTGAGCTCCATTTGTGTGGTCAACTTGTAAAGAGTTATTTGGGAAGATATCTTCTGCCTGAATTGCTTTAGGGCTGCTCTCCCTTCATGCTGGAGAGCAGCGTTTCCCAGCATCATCTACTGTAATCCTGGGCTGGGCATGTGGGCTCATGACTGTGGAGGCACTAGCCAAAGCTAATGCTGTGAAGGCTGATGTTGCCCTGTCCAATCCTGCAGTGACCTCCTGGGCCAAGCCCGTTTACTTGGCCTTTGTGATCTTGGTCTCCTGCATAATTGCTGGGAAATAAGAAAGATTTAATCAGAGAAACTGGAAACAAAATGTTGTGAAGAGTTTTTGGACCCCAGGTCCCCTGCTATAATCTGGTCAAAATCAGCAGCATATGACAGCTCCTTGGTTATCTGTGGGCAATGAGTTTGGATGCCTTAGTGCCATTCCTAGTGGTTAGGTCTCCTTATTGCACAAACCACCCTTGTAGCTGGCACCCTACTTGGAAAACTCACCAGAGGTGCCAAACGCTGGGGGTTGAGTGCCTAAAGGCAGTCCCTCTGGGGCAGAGGGAGAGAAGCTTGCCTGGCTGCTACCAGTTGTGTGCACAGGCAGCAGGCTCCAGCACTGCTTTCAGGGAGTTAGTTGCCTGTTCATCAGGGAAGAGTTTGCTTTGAAAGAGAAGGACAGCCTGCTACCTGCATTGGCATGTGGGAAAATGGGTTCAATTGCTGGTCCCGTTTCATGCTCACAGTGCCTCGGTTTGCCTTATGGGCAGCACCGCGGCTTCTGAGACAGAAAGGGTGCTTCCTGGTGCAGTGACCCCTCCAGATAATTAAAGGCCAAATTCTGCAGTGCTTCCTACTAAACTCAGAAGGACTGCTCTCGTGAGTCACATACTCAGTATTGCAGAGAGAGTCACTCATATGATCTATGATGCTGAAATGGGGGTCCCATCCCTCTTCCTTTGTTTTGGCTATCTCAACAATGTAGTGATGGGGTCTGGGCACAAGCCTGGAGGTGTAAGGGAGAAGACCTAGGCTAGAAAGGGGCTGGGAAGTGGAATACTTAAAGCTTTGAAATCCAGGGCAAAGAAGAAAACTCAGCCCTATCCTGACCCTGTTAGCTACGGATGCTGCTGGCTCTTTGGAGTGCAAAGGAGTATGGGCTAGTAGCTAAAGCACCACAGTGGGAGGAAGGACTTTTGGGCTCTGTCTCTCACTTCCTGTGTGATTTTAGGCTAGGCCTTTTAAAGGCTTGATTCTGAACTCTTTCACCACTTTCCGGTGCAGTCCAGAACCTCTGAGAATCAGGCCCTTAATGTCTCTCTGCCCCCAATCTCCCACTCAATGTGTAGAAAGGGGGCAATGATACCAATCTACCTGCTTCACGTGTGTTCATTAAGGCTTGTAGAGGGCTTGGCAACCCTTGGATGGAAGGTGCTGTAGAAGTGCAACCATACTATGCTCTGGTTCTTCAGCTAGCAGAACAATGCTGCCTTCCATGTGAGGGGAACTGGGCCAATCCAGACCCCTATGGAAAGGCTCTATGCTGAGTTTATACCCTAGGGCAGTATACTTACCACTAAAAATCACCCCTAATCTATGTAGCTATGCCAGTTGAAGCCCTAATCTAGAAGCCTATTCGCTAGTATAGTTTATTTTATTTGGGAACTGATATAAGCTTGTCATAACATTTCTTCCCAGATCTGGACCTTAGCGTCCAAAATATGGGTGTTAGCATGAAAACCTCCAAGCTTAGTTACCAGCTTGGACCTGGTATTGCTGCCACCAGCTAGGGATTATACAGTACCTAGCTCACTGTGGTCTCCCCAAAACCTTCCCTGGGGGACCCCCAGACTCAGATGCCTTGAGTCTTACAACAAAGGGAAATAACCCCCCTCCCCTTGTTTCCTTGTTACTTCCTCCCAGGCTCCCCTCCCTGGACGACCCTAGGAGAATCCTTGCTTCCAGTCCTGGAAACACAAGTACCGAGAGATCTAATCTCTCCTCCCCCTCACCCAGAGGGTATGCAAAGTCAGGCTTAGTAAATCTAACACAAAGAGATTTTCCCTCTGACTTCTTCCTCCCACCAATTCCCTGGTGAGCTGCAGACTCAATTCCCTGGAGTCCCCCCTAAAGAAAAACTCCAACAGGTCTTAAAAAGAAAAAAAGACATTAAAAATAGTCTCTGTATTACGGTAACAATATACAGGGTCAATTGCTTAAAAGAAAAAATGAATAAACAGCCTTATCCAAACAGAATACAATTTAACACATTCCAGCAACTACACACATGTAAATACAAAAGAAAACAATATAAACCTATTGTCTTACTATCCTTGTACTTACAACTTGGAAACAGAAGATTAGAAAGCCAGGAGATAGAAAAATCACTCTCAGAGCCGAGAGGGTCAGACCCAAGACAAAGAACAAAGAACTCACACCCAAAACTTCCCTCCACCCAGATTTGGAAAAGTCTTGTTTCCTGATTGGTCCTCTGGTCAGGTGTTTGGTTCCCTGTGTTAACCCTTTACAGGTAAAAGAACATTAACCCTTAGCTATCTGTTTATGACAAAGCTACACTAGCACTAGAACTATTTTGCTGATATAAGCTGTGCCTTCTCTAGGAGGATTTGCGGACATAAAAATACCAGAAAACCCTGTCTAGTGTAGACAAGCCCTTGGATGTTTCAGTGTACTGAAACCTAGACTGTGGTCTCCACCCCCAGATGCAACTCTAGCTTTTCCAGAAAAGTTAAATTGCCCAATCCACTCTGTACCTGGAGTGACCCAAATAAAGTATTCTTGGGAGGGGATGGTTTTAGATTTTTTTGTTGTTGTTTTTCACTGTAAAACCTGCGTGCCTTTTGAAGTCCAACCACTCCACCCTCAATCTGCAGCTGTGGCTAACCTCCTTGGGAAATCTCCCATTTGCTTGTTGTGGGTGCAACGTTTGGAGGGTGGTCACTCAGTGTAGTCCCAAAGTTCTACCTAAACCTGCTACTCCCTCATGCCTGTTCCTTAACCTTCTTCACATCAAAAATAACAGAGCAGGAAAGGGAGGCTGTGGGAAGAGTGGCTTACAAGGCAAGAAGAAAGCCCGCAGCATTCTGTGTCCAGTAGGACTAATGGTTGTGTCCCCACATACTGGGTCCTCTATTTGGGCCCATTGTAGGGAGAGGGGAATGTTTATGGATTATTGTTCAAAGTGAACTCAGCGATGGTGAGAGGTACCACCATGAGCCCTGGAGAACAAAGTCCACCTGAGACCTTGCCCCACCAACAAATTGTCCACAGACTCCTATAGTGAAAGCAGTGCAGCCTCTGTAGTGTGGATGCTATTATACGGGTCTAAATGTGCTTATACTGGTATAGCTGTTCCTGAATGGGAAAGGGACTAAGCTATACTGGTATAATGCACGTTTTACTAGTGTAACAGTGTCTACCCTAGGGCTTATGCCAGTCTAACTAGATCAGTAAACTATCACACCCCTAAGCCGAATCATCATACCAGCACAAAATCTATGCATGGTCCAGGCCTCACTTCAGTCCCCAGACCGTCTACAGAGCAGGCAAGGGGAGTGCAAGGGTTCCTTCTGCTAAGATGTCTCAATCTCCACTGCCACAAAGGTCTTTCTCCCCAGGTCACTCAATCCTTGGCCTGTTGTCTGGGAATGGCCAACAAGGGTGTGAATTAGAACCAGCTGCCATGGAGGGCGTGAGCTCCTTGCACACAGGCCACTGTAGGGTAAGAACTTCACTCCCCGCTGCTCTGGGGCAGGTGACCTAGAAATGAAGGGGCTCTATGACTGATCAGCAGTCCTCTTGCTGCATTTGTGTCTGAATCTTTCTTGACTACATAGCAAAATGCAATAAACACAGTGCGAGAGGAATCATTAGCAGTGTAACTGTGCAGAGTATAAAGCAGGGCTTGGAGCATATTATATAAGCAAACATTAAGTAATCATAAATTAGATGGGGAAAGAAGTCAATTAATTGATGAAACTGCCCGAGCAGAAGAGAGAGGAACCCGGCACGCAGGAGCTGAGACACTGTGTGACGTGATACAGTCTTCATTTGTAATCCCTTTTTTCTTTAACTGTGTCTGTAATGAGAAATTAAATGTCAACTTCATTGGATGCTGCTTCCCCAAAGAGAGAACACACGTGCCTAGTCACAATGGGATTGTGGCTACAGGTGTAGCTGCATTGGTGGAAACTCCTAGAGTGACACAATTTACAGTGGTGCAGTGTGATTTAGCCTGCTCAGGGATTGAGCTCTTATCACTGCGATAGTGGAAAGCCCCCAGTATGACATTCCATTCACTGGCACAGTGTGACTGGCACAGATGCCAATGACCTCAGGTGTGGCTTGCACTGCTGCAGCTATGCCCGTGGCTAAAATCCCAGTGTAGATAAGGCTGGAATCAGGGAGGATCAGCATGACTCTCACGCACCACTATCCACAATGGCTTTAACTGGGCACGTGGGGCCTAACTCTGCTGTGGAACTAGCTGGAAGTGATCACTAAGCTTGTTGTCTCTTACGAACTTGAAAGGTGAAGGGATGGTGATCAGCATTCCCCCAAGGACAGTAGAGAATCCACTCACCTGATAATAGAATTGGAATCACATCATCCCCAAACTACACAGCGCTAGCTGCTATGCTGTCATATGTCAGGCAGAATGCACTAGAAGCTCAATGTATTTAAATAAGCCAAGGTGGTGGATCATTGTCTTTCCTCTAGTCCCCTATTGGAAGGTACATGAAGAGAATAAAAGGACAAAGGGAGACACTTGTTTTCTCTGACACATGATCCATCCATGTCTGATAGATTCTAGCAGAGACAGAAGCAATTCAGTCTCTTACAGTAGCACAATTCCCTCACAATCTACCATTCTAGCCATACTTCATAACTTCACTTTCGGTAATTATGTCCTCCTGCATAGTTGCCATTTGTACCTGTTGCTCTATAATTGTTTTCTTCTGATAGTCTCTCACATGACTTCCCTTTTACATAGGAATGCCCTGACTTAAAGCAATGTGATGGTGTCCAGTACAATCTAATTTGACCTCTAGCTAAAGACTCTCTACACAGCCCCTAACTTTTGTTGGCTCCATGAGTGGTCATTTTGATCAGCTTACATTGCAACTTAAGAACCCTTTGACTATCCTGCTTGAGGGATGACCCTCTGTCTCATTTCAAGACAAACTAAGGAGTCCAGGCCATAGGGTTGTCCCTACAAAGGTGGGAGTGAGTCACATAGACCAGTTCAGACATAGCATTAAAACACATGCAAAAGTGGTCTGATATATAAGTAAAACTCTATGAAATAACTCACTATAGGCCACGATGCCTGCTGCTAAGTCTCTTCACTTGCAGTGTGGCTGTTCAGCATGTGGGAACCTGTGTGAGATTAGCTGGTCACCTCAAGGAGTGACCAAGCTGCACCAGGTTAGAGCTGTCTGCTGTTGTACTGTCTTATCAGTCCATCACCGTAGACCTGAGCAGCTGGTGACCTGTGGGCCCTTCATTCAGTGGAAGGGCACTTGCAATACACGAGATACTAATCTGACTATGAGCAATTGTCCTGTTGGTGGGAATCCCATTACTGTCAGTATATATAAATAATCCATTAATAGTTCAGTTTCTGTGTGTTAAGGTGCAACGGAAGTAGTGTTGTCCAGCAGCAAAGTGGTTGGTCTTTGCCACTGCCCAAAAGTTCTTGAGCTCCAGGACCTCACTCCTGGAACCTGGCTGACTGCAGAAGGAGGAGTACTTGCCCAGAAAAAGTTTATCCTACTTGAGTTTATCCATGTAGCACTGGGAAAAAGAGAAGTCAGTTAATTCCCCATGAAGCCAGCCTTCTCCTGTCAGCTCCGGAGATATGCCTGAGTTTACCATGCATTGGCTTGAGTCCCAGTCAGCACTCAGACATGTTGAGGCTCACCTTTCCATACTTAGCTTGACATAACAAGGGGCAGTTTAAGGCAAGATATGCAAGATCTGAGTCCCATGATCAGAGGAGCCCTGGATGGAGCAGTGAGTCTGAGGCAAAGTAGTAGATGGCACTGTAGGGCATAGCTGAGCACGTCCAACTGTCTGATGGGGGGTGGGATGGGGTGATGCTGCCTCTTGGGGAAGGAAGATGGGACCTCATCTGGTGGGCTGAGAGGAAGTCTCTCTAGTGAGAGTTGTGTAGCTGGAATTTGAGGCAAAACATTGAGACCATATCCCTTTGTGAGCCCCAGGAGGAAGAGAGGCAATTTTCCAGGGGCTCAAGGGCACCAAATTCTAAATATGAAAAGTTTCATTAGACGTTATGAGAAACCTTGATCCCTGTCAATGCAGAAGACAGCAAACTTCGGGGCTAAGATGTTTCCAAACCTCAGCTGTATCTTCTCTTTGAAATACATAAGGCACATCAAGTATCAGAGGGGTAGCCGTGTTAGTCTGGATCTGTAAAAGCAGCAAAGAATCCTGTGGCACCTTATAGACTAACAGACGTTTTGGAGCATGAGCTTTCATGGGTGAATACCCACTTCGTCACATGCATGTAGTGGAAATTTCCAGGGGCAGGTATATATATGCAAGCAAGCTAGAGATAATGAGGTTAGTTCCATCAGGGAAGATGAGGCCCTGTTCTAGCAATTGAGGTGTCAAAACCAAGGGAGGAGAAACTGGTTTTGTAGTTGGCAAGCCATTCACAGTCTTTGTTTAATCCTGAGCTGATGGTGTCAAATTTGCAGAGGAACTGAAGCTCAGCAGTTTCTCTTTGAAGTCTGGTCCTGAAGTTTTTTTGCTGCAGGATGGCCACCTTAAGGTCTGCTATAGTATGGCCAGGGAGGTTGAAGTGCTCTCCTACAGGTTTTTGTATATTGCCATTCCTAATATCTGATTTGTGTCCATTTATCCTTTTCCGTAGAGACTGTCCAGTTTGGCCGATGTACACAGTAGAGGGGCATTGCTGGCATACGATGGCGTATATTACATTGGTGGATGTGCAGGTGTATGAACCGGTGATGGTGTGGCTGATCTGGTTAGGTGCTGTGATGGTGTCGCTGGTGTAGATATGTGGACAGAGTTGGCATCGAGGTTTGTTGCATGGATTGGTTCCTGAGCTAGAGTTACTATGGTGCGGTGTGCAGTTACTGGTGAGAATATGTTTCAGGTTGGCAGGTTGTCTGTGGGCGAGGACTGGCCTGCCACCCAAGGCCTGTGAATGTGTGGGGTCATTGTCCAGGATGGGTTGTAGATCCCTGATGATGCATTGGAGGGGTTTTAGCTGGGGACTGTATGTGATCGCCAGTGGAGACCTGTTGGTTTCTTTCTTGGGTTTGCCTTGCAGTAGGAGGCTTCTGGGTACACGTCTGGCTCTGTTGATCTGTTTCCTTATTTCCTCATGCGGGTATTGTAGTTTTGAGAATGCTGGTGGAGATTTTGTAGGTGTTGGTCTCTGTCTGAGGGGTTAGAGCAGATGCGGTTGTCTCAGACAGAGACCAACACCTACAAAATCTCCACCAAACACGGTGCACGACTCCACTCGCCATCACATACAGTTCCCAGATAAAACCCCTCCAACACATAGCCGTGTTAGTCTGGATCTGTAAAAGCAGCAAAGAATCCTGTGGCACCTTATAGACTAACAGACGTTTTGGAGCATGAGCTTTCGTGGGTGAATACCCACTTCTTCAGATGCATGACCTTAAGGTGGTCATCCTGAAGCAAAAACACTTCAGGACCAGACTTCAAAGAGAAACTGCTGAGCTTCAGTTCATCTGCAAATTTGACACCATCAGCTCAGGATTAAACAAAGACTGTGAATGGCTTGCCAACTACAAAACCAGTTTCTCCTCCCTTGGTTTTCACACCTCAGCTGCTAGAACAGGGCCTCATCCTCCCTGATTGAACTAACCTCATTATCTCTAGCTTGCTTGCATATATATACCTGCCCCTGGAAATTTCCACTACATGCATCTGATGAAGTGGGTATTCACCCACGAAAGCTCATGCTCCAAAAAGTCTGTTACTTTATAAGGTGCCACTGAATTCTTTGCTGCTTTTATAAGGCACATCCTACATCAGCTGTCTGAATCTGTGATGCTCCTTTCTGCTATCTAGGGTATGTGGCCTTGTTACCACAAAATGCAACAGGTAATTGAGCAAAATGCCAACTTGTAACAGCATTTAATTTGTGTGAGCCAACAAGCTGGGTGCAGACAGTCTGCAGCAGCACAGAAACCTGTAGTGTATGCTGCTGGGACTGCCAGCCAGAGAGGCTTCCAAAGGTACCAAGAACAATGCATAATCTACGTGTCCGTCATTTTAAAGGCAGGCAGAAAGGTCACCGAGTTCCCATCAGCACTGGAACCGATGGCTCCCAGTGGCTGAACAATGGGACGCCCTGACACCTGTTTATAATCCCTGAGGGGAGCAATGTGCAGCCCAGATTCCCTCTGCAACTGTGTTCTTTAGGGCATGCTTCTGCCAGGTCTAACCCAGGTGGAACACGGCCCTTCTCCGCAGCTACTCCCACTGAACCCAGGTGAGCCTGCTAGCAGAATAAGCTGCTGCTTGACATGAATAAGCGTGGCAGAATCAGGCACTTGGCCATGCTGCTACTCCATTCATGAGCAGTGCCACTCACTGCATCCCTTTGCATTGGCTTTCCAGCAGCTTCTTCGTATGATCAGTGACTATTGCTTATTCATGAGGCTTGGTTTAGTCCTCCTTGGCGTTAATTCACAGCTGGTATTTTATGTCTCGCAGCATTAATGGTCTGGGTTGGCTGGCATTTTATAGCTCCCTGGCATGAACAGTGTGGCTTGGCTGGTATTCTATATCCCCGGCCTGGCTGGCTGGCATTCTAGGTCTCCTTGGCACTAACAGCCTGTGCTGGCTGATATTTCACATCTCTGGGGCTTTAATAAGCCTAAACCGGTTGGCTTTTCGTATCTCTTTGGGCACATGCAGCTCGAGTGTGCTCACTTACTGCATTTCCTTTATGCTATAGCTTAGGCTGCCCTTGGTGCTATTTGGCCCCAGCTAATTGTCCGGAAATGGCATTTTAATACAATAAACCAGTGCCCTACCCTGATACTAAACTTAACCAGATTTGCCCCCACTGGGTCTGTAACTAGTTGTTGCTCTCTCAACCTAGGGTCAAGCTGGTCTTTACGCTCTTCAATTTGCTCTTTCTCGCTTCCCCTCTCTTCTAATTCTGTCTCTGGGTTTTATTTCAAAACCATCATCCTTGCTTTACAGTGATGTTTTCTACTGGCAGAACCTCTCTCAGCAGCCTCCTGGTGGGGCCCAGGTAATTGTCTGAATTTTTTGATGCTTTGCGATGTCAAAGCCTGGAGTTTATATAGATTACTGTGAATTTGTCTCCAGCAAATGCATCCAGAGAGCGAGGGCGAGTGAAAGAGAGAGAGTGAGCGAGGCTGGAGCCTGCCATGTGAGGCATTATAAACACTGCGGTGCAGGGAACAGCAGTACTTGTGTATTCTGTGTTCGCCTAAATGGATTTCAGTAAAACATACACTTTAATAAGTCAGTTTTGTCAGCCCTGCCTGTTTAAGTGGCGATGGAGACCTTCCTGCCAGCTTGTAAATATCAAGGTTAGCCTTGGCTGGTAAAGTAGCAAAGACGGGTGGATATTAGGTCAGGTGATGTTACAAGAGTCTTCTCCTTTCCCCTACCCCCACTGGGTTTCGGAACTCAGAGACGTGAGCGTCCATTAGATTGCCACTGGGGGCAGAGTGATAGCTGTCCCCAAAGAGCTGGAGGCCTAATTAAAGTACAGTCCGGTGGAAAACTTAAGGGACAGCAGCACAAGTACTCTATCAAGGTGCTGCCTGTCACACGAAACAGCGTCTCTACCCAAGGTAGATGGAACTTGTAAACTCCACAATCAAACCTCCCATTCAAAGCAATCTAGGTTTATAGATGTAGAAATGAAATTTAATGTGGCTGAAAGTAGCCGTAAAAAAGCAAAAGGCTTCATTTGTCTCTGTACAGCAGGTGGAGATCAATAGGCATCCAGTGTGTGTCTGCATTTCCTGCCCACAGCACGTGGGCGTATCCTTTCTACATACACAAGCACACATAACAATCAAAGCAAACCCCACTGGGAGGAGAGCAGTGGAGTCGGCTCCAGGGTGTGATAGGGAATGAAGGTGTGGCTGAGAAATGCTCTGATCTCCCTAGAGACTTGCAAAAAAAGAGGATTTAAAAAGCAAAAACTTCGAAACTCTGTTTTTATTCATAGCTAAAGTTAATTTAAATTTGCCTGGTTGTTCACAATCCTCAGAGGTGACCATATCTCGGTGTGCTAGTACGCAATGGACTGTGCTCCCCTTATACGGGGTTATGTATCTGATGCAGCGTGAGGCATAAGGTGGAAGCTTGGGCTTGATGGTCCATGGTGCCGCTGAATGCTGCTGCAGCAGATGAGGTAAGAGCTCTGTATGTGGGAGCGTGCTGTGGTTTGAGGAGGGCTATTTCAATGCTATGGCCAAATTCAGACTTTATAGAAGGCTTATAAAAATCATTAAACTTTTATTCTACCAACCTATAAAAGGCAGCAGAAATGAAAACTGGTGCACTTTGATATGGGCTTTACGCAAACTCTGATCTCTGCTGTACAGTTGGCCCTGTCTTATTTATCCATCTACCTCTACGGCCCTCATGACTGTAGTATCTGAGCACCTTGTTGTGTCTAGAGGGCTTCCCATTGGGAAGGACACGGTGGAAGCAAGAAGTGAATGGTGTAAGAGGATCAAAATGTTGCAGACAGTGAAGGGGAAGTGGTTTGGTGGCGCTGCTGAGAGGATGAAACAGTGTTGCCAGCTCTTGTGATTTGTTCATGAGTTTGGCAATTATTTTGGTGCATTTCTTAAAGCCCCGGTTCCTGCAGTGGTGAGTTTGCGTGAAAAATCAGCTTTATTTTTTAAGTGAGTTTCTAGCCCTTGCGGTTGCAGAGAAAAGCTTAAAAGTGCAAAGCAAGTGCGGCCTAAAGGCTCAGTAGCCACAAGGCAAATGGAAAAGAACCTCAAATTGCTTTTTAAAAGAAAAATCTCTGGCTTAAAAATTGTCTCATGAGTCAGGCACCCAAATGATGACTTTGGGGAGCTTGAGGTTGGCGTGCTGATGCAGGGAGAGGAGTGCAAGGAGTGGTGCTGGCAGGGAGCTAGGAAACTCCTAGAGGTGAGGGTACAAGGGGTGGTGCTTCTAGTGCAGGTAGGAGACGCCATGGGGCAGGCTGGGAGCAGCAGAAGGGGGTTGAATGACTGAGAAGCATGGAGTGACAACAAGGAGGGGTGAGTCAGAGACAGGCCGGTAGGGAGCAAAATGGGGCTGGGTGTGGTGGGGCCTGGCCTGAGGGAGGCACCGAGAGTCCCAGAGAACGTGGGGTGGGGATTGAGATAACTGAAGTTGCTGACAGAGACAGGCAGAGAAATGCTGGACCTTCAGGTTCACCTACACTAGGCTAGCAGGTGGGGAACGGTGCATGAAGGAAATGATAAGCAGGTGGCTGAAAGCTAAAAGGCCTGACCCCCGGGTGGGATAGCTCAGCACTGATTCCAAGGAGCTATGCTAGTTTGCACCAGCTCCATGCTCGGCTTCAGGCATGCAGACAGAGAAGGACACGTTCTTAGGCCACGTCCAGACTAGGTATTAAAATCGATTTTAGATACGCAATTTCAGCTACGAGAATAACATAGCTGAAGTCGAATTTCTAAAATCGAGGTACTCACCAGTCTGGACGGCGCTGCATCGATGTCCGCGGCCCTCCGTGTCGATTCCAGAACTCCGTTCGGATTGATGGAGTTCCGGAATCGATGTAAGCGCGCTCGGGGATCGATACACAGCGTCCAGACTAGACGCGATATATCGATCCCCAAGCAATCGATTTTAACCCGCCGATGCCGCGGGTTAGTCTGGACGAGGGCTCAGACAGCTGTAATTGTCCTATGTACACACAGTCTGTTAATGATGGAGCCTGAGCTTTTCTGTGCCCCTTTAACTGTAAGGACGGTGGCATTTCCCAGGCTGTCAGCCCTGCGAACACTTACGCTGTGATGTGTGTGTACGCAGTCCGAGTCCTGCTGATGGGAATGACCAGTTAGCCCATGTTTAGTTTTGTCCCCATAGCTTTCCTATGCTGTGCAGTGGCTTCACCCTCTGCCACTTCACCCTGCAGCATAAGCTGCCTAGCCTTCCGCTTCTGCCAACCCTGGCGCTGTCACACCATCTAACACTAGACTACTAGCTAGTCATATCATGATAGTGCCTGGAGGCTCCACTGGCTAAGTGCTGCACAAACCAAGTGGAGCATCCCTGCTGCAAAGAGCTCACATGCTAAGCAGGCAAGACTGAGCAAGTGGCAGGAGGGGAAACTGAGGCACTTACCCAAGGTCACACAGCAGGTCATTGGCAGAGCTGGGACTAGAACCCAGGTTTCCTGAGTAACAAGACCTTATCCATTGGACGGTGGTGCTTCTCGCTGCATATTTACTGCACTCTGGGTTCCCCAGGCCAGAGTCGTCTCTTCATGAACTAGGGTGGCCTGGAACAAGCCAGCCAGCAGTCATTATTTTTGAATGGTAGGAACTGGTTCATAGGTTGGGAAGTCAGCACTCCCCTCTGGTGGTGGGAGGAAGAGGGGAGAAATGCTGAGCACAGATCCCCAAAGGGCCCTGTCTGGCTCCAGCCACAAGCCAAAGATTGCAGCAGCTCTCCAGGAAACGAGGGTTATACAACTACTTTAGATCGGGCTTAATTTGTGCCAGGGCTTGGCAGTTCAGAGCCCAAGCACCTCCAGGCTTGCTGCATCAGTTATGAATGTTTAAAAAAAAATTGCTTGAGCTCTAGCACCTCTTTCAATACAAATCACACACTGACTTTAGACTTCTGAATAGCTGTGAGGGAAAGGATGAGCCTGTGGTTAAGGTACTCGAGGGGTGACTCAGGAGATCTAGAGTCAGTTCTTGGCTCTGTCATGGATTCCCCATGTAACCTTGGCCAAGTCACTTAATCTCTGTCTCCGCTCCCCATCCATACAATGAGGATGATGCCACCTTTGTCTGCCTTGTATATGTAGATTGTTTAGCCTCTAGCTGAGAGCACACGTCTCATTGTCTGTCCAGCACCTAGCACCGTAGGGGCCCTGATGCTGGTTCAGGTCTCTAGGCACCTACCATAATACAGATCATTTCTTATAAACAATCAACAACCGTCAAGGGGTAAACAAGGTGTGTGTTTGGTGGAGACAGGACATATTCTGGTCTCCTGTGCTCTTAATAGTTGCCAGTGACACTAGCAAGGTAAAAAGCAGGGAGTGGGGTGTGAGCACATGAGTGTTTAGCAGAGATGCGGCATTCCTCAGCCTAAGCTTTGCCAAGAAGACTTGGACCAATTTTTGCATGTGGGAATTCAGAATTTCTGTGGCAGAGATGCAAGGAGCTACTGCCCAGGTAGGGAGGGAGTGTAGTTCTCCTCTCAAGGGGCTTTGCAGCTCATATCTAGATGTTGATAGGCATTTTAAAAACTGCATATCAGTTAATCTCTCTTATTTAAAATTGTCTGAGGCTGAAAAGCCAGAGTTATTAACGTGCAAAGCAGGAGCTGACCCTCACTCCCTGCCTTTCTTCCCACTCCCCTCCTCTGTTTGTATTTGTCAGCTTAATTTAGTGAGCCTGAGAGCTGAGATTCTGCTTGCTGTCCCTCTCCTGCCTTTGTCTGGAAGGCAGGGAAGCCAAGTTAGATCAACACTAGAGAAACTTTCTCTGCTGGTAAATTGGTGCAGCGGGCTGGCCATTCAAGCAACATGAGTGCCTTTCAGCTATTCTCCTCTATTAGATCCTTGAGGTATATGGTACATGACTGACCACTAAGCCACTCCCATTGACTTCAGTTGGCATTGTAGGAACTCAGCACCTCTGACTTACAGGCTTTAGGAGCGTCAAGCTGGACAATCAAGGCAACCAAAAGTGGTGGATATCTGAAAAAATGTAATGCTCATTGGCTTTCCAATTCTGGAATCTCAACAGGAGCTATGCTAGCCTGTCGTAACGACACCCAAACTCACCTGGTTCTGGATTTTGTTACAGAGCAGAAACTCAGCTCATGTTACCTGATGGGCTCACTGAGGGTCCCAAATATGTTCTGAGAACCTGGCCTGAGTTCAGACAACCTGGTTCAGTTGATGCATCTTGAGTACCTCATGATTTCTACCCAAGTTAAGGAGACAACTCTGCCACCCATCCCCAGACTATCACAAATGTGACACTCTGGCTTCATGAGCTAAGCTTTTTTTTAAATTCTTTGTATGAACTTCTAGCATCTGTTCTCTTAACTAAGTAACTTCTGCTACTGTAACAACTATAGAGTAAATGCATTCTCTTCAATGGAATATCCTAGGGAATAAGCTGGCCCAATTCTGTCTCTCTGAACATGCTGTACTGTTGTTGGCTTGTAGGAACCAGACAATTAACATGTTCACAAAGGGTGGGCTTAAACCTGTTTGAATCCAATGCTCCTAGAAGATTTCACTTCAAGGGCATCTGTTCCCAGATGCAGTTTGTCTGCAGCCTTGGGTTCCTTCTGGACACTTCAGTGCTCTTGGATGCTCAAATAGCTGTGGCAACAAAAAGTGCCCACTTTCATTTGTGTCTGGGAAAAGACCGCAGCGCATCTTGTCTAAACACTCACAGCCATGGTGACCTACATGTTCATGATCTCCAGGCTTCATTACTACAAAGAGAGAACATTTCTCCTCTTTCCTCCCACCCCCACTCCAAAAGCTCCAGCCAGTACATAATGCAGCAGCCCATTTGATTAGTGCCACAAGTCGGCATGATCTCATCTCTTCTGCACTAGTTTCCCATGGAACACAAGGCCCAGTTCAAAGTGTCTGCACTGACATTCAGAACCCGCCATGGGACTGGACATAGCTATGGAAGAGAGCATCTGGCTTTGCTACTGTGACCTCCCATCAGAATGGCGATGCTGCTGATTGATAGGGAGAGGCTTGTGAGGTCAGGAGGCAGAATTTTCATAGGCCTGGAACACACACCTGAAAGAACACAGGCCTTGCTAGGAACAGCTCCGTTGCAGCTGAGATGTAGCTTCCAGCTCGGGTAGATGTACATGTGCTAGCTTTCATCCAGTGGCAGTGGGGCTACAGCGGAAAGGATGGCAGCTTGAGTGAATCATCGGAGTATGTACCCAGAATCTCCAATGGGACTGTACTCAGGCTGAGCTGCTGGGGCCTGTAGCGATGCATGGATTCACCCAGCGGCGCCCACTGCTGATCACCCTCGGAATTAGCTCATCCCAGCTCTGGAGCGCCCTCTACAGGCCGGTGATCCGCCTTACCACTGGGCTCCCATGTCCCTCCCGGACCCAAGTGCCCCTTTCTCTGGGGTGCTACCCCCTTGGCAGTACCCCCACACTTTCAGGTTCTGAGTCTCCCCACCCAGGGGAACCCCCACCCACTAACCCCACCTCACCTCAGTCTGGGCTACTGCCAGGCACCATCTAGCCCCACTCCCTGGGGCAGACTGCAGTATAAGCCACTCATCACAGGCAAGGGGGTTTGGACCTGCTGCCTTCCTCTACCACCCAGTACCCTTTTAGGCCTAAACCAGGCCTTGCAGCCTAGGGAGTTGCCAGCCAGGAGCTCCCCTGCTTCTCTGGCTTTCCCCAGCCCTGCTTCACTCCTAGAACCCTTTCTGCTAGGCAGCCAGGCCCTGCTCCCTCTCAGACCAGAGAGAGCCTGTGTGTCTGCCCCTGGCTTCCCTGCCCGTATAGGGCCAGCTGAGTCTGTTTGGGGTGTGGCCACAGCTGAGGCTGCCTCCCAAGGGCTGGCTTTTAACCCCTTTCAGGCCAGGAGTGGGTAACTACCCCACTACACCCTCCCCTCTCAAGATCACCACCCCAGGAGCAGGTAGCCACCCCGGTACAGAGCCATGGTGCTGTTCTTACAGGGCCGGCGCTTCCATTAGGTGACCCTAGGTGGTCGCCTAGGGCACCAGGGTTCAGGGGGCAGCATTTTGTGCGCTCCCCACAGGGTGCACGGGAGCTTCCGGTTCCGCTCCCGTCGCGCCGCTGAAGAAGGACCTTCTGCCGGAGTGCCGCAGAAAACAGCGGCAGGCAATTGAGCAGCTCAATGACTGCCGCTGTTGCCTGCAGCATTTCAGCAGAGGATCCTTCTTTGCGGCGCGATAGGAGTAGAACCGGAAGCTCCCGTGCGCCCCATGGGGAGCGCACAAAATGCTGCCCCCCGAATTCTGCCTAGGGCGCCAGAAACCCTGGCGCCGCTCCTGTATTTTTAGCTCGCTAGCTAATTCAAAGCTAGCAGGTGTACATACCTGAGCTGGAAATTACGACTCCCAGTGGCAGTGCAGACCTACCCACTGTGTTCAAAACCAAATGCAAAACTCCTGTCTCTGCTTGGCTTTCCTTCTGTTAGATCATCTTGCCTCTCACACACAGGGTACGTCTTCACTACCCGCCATATCGGCGGGTAGCAATCGATTGCTCAGGGATCGATATATCGCGTCTCATCTAGACGCGATATATTGATCCCTGAACGCGCGTATATCGATTCCGTAACTCCACCAACCCGAATGGAGTTGCGGAATTGACAGGGGGAGCCGTGGACATCGATCCCGCACTGTGAAGACAGTGAGTAATTTGATCTTAGATACTTTGACTTCAGCTACGTTATTCACGTAGCTGAAGTTGCGTATCTAAGATCGATTTTCCCGCTTAGTGTAGACCAGCCCACAGACACACAAATTCCTACTGCCTGCAAAGGAAGAAAGGGAAGTAAACTATTTCTGTTTAAACACTTGAGTAGCATTCAGCTAGTACACCTTTACCCTGATATAACGCAACCTGGTATAACACTAATTCAGATATAACACGGTAAAGCAGTTCTCTGGGGGGGGCGGGGCTGCGCACTCTGGTGGATCAAAGCAAGTTCGATATAACACAGTGTCACCTATAACGCAGGAAGATTTTTTGGCTCCTAAGGACAGCGTTATATCGGAGTAGAGGTGTACAACGATTGTAACCCTATAAGTTGCTAGCTAGCTAGCTGGGACAGGACTCTTTCTGCCATGCTGCAGGTAATTCTGTAATACTCCGTGCCTGCCTAGTGATGCTTTTCATGCTGTTCCCATTGTGTTGCTTAACCCATCTTATTTATAATTTCTTTTTCTGTTGGCATTAATTGTGTGTGTGTGTTATACACACACACGGGCGCGTGGATTGCTACTGGTTAACACACCTGGAGAGAGAAGTAAGCTGGTTTCTCAAGGGAGATGGAAGGGCTGGATCCATTGAAGTCAATGGGCATCTTGCCGATTGGCTTTGGCTCAGGCCTTGAATTACTGTGTTTGGGTACAAGATGTGAGAGATGGAGAAGGCTGTGGGCTCCCTCCCCTACAACAATGCCACAAGGAAGGCCATTTCAGGCACGATGACAGTCAAATGACCCAAAAGGTACACAGTATGGCAACAGAAAGTATGCAAGGGTCAGGGTGTAAGATACAATAGGGTTTAATCGTCTCCTGTATTTTCAGAATCCTCCTTGGCGGTCTCAAGTATCTTTGCTAAATAATAGGCAGGTTCGCTAGTTGTCGTGCTTCCCCAACCCCTCTTCAATAGCTCTGAAGTGGAGGAAAGATGATTAAAGAAGAAATTGTGTCTAACAAGCACAAGGAGAGGGGAAAGAATACCTCTAAACACTCGCTCCGCACAGCATAACCGTGGAGGCTGCTGCGGTTTTATTTAAGAAAATTGTCTGTTCTGTTTATTCAACTCGTTTTCATCTCGAAAGAATCTGCAGCTTGGGGGCTGTCTCTAATGCCAGGGAACCCACTCTGCCGGAGCGGAGCGTGTTCCTACTGATGTGTGTGTCAGCAAGTCAAATGGGGGTAGTTAGACTGGAGCCAAGCACCTAATAAAAATTAAAATTAGTGTTTAAAAAACCAAATGAGGGAAAGTGGCTGAGCAGCGAGGACAAAAGAAGTGCGCAATGCTAACTCCTCATGCGAGTAACAAAGAGGAAGAAGCTGGATCTGTCTCTCTCATCTGACACCTTTCCTGCAAAATTCAAACTCCAGAGAATTGCCCCTCCCCGCTTATGCCATTAGAAGCAAAGGGCAAAATCTCTGGCTGGTGTAACTCGGCATCACTCCACTGACTTCAGTGGAGTGATGCTGATTTACACAAGCTAAGGATCTAGCTGCCTGAATTCATTCCTAATCCTTCATTGCAACGCACGTTGGTATTAAACTTCCTTCCACTCCCTGGCAGTAATTCTCTTGGTCCTTGCAGGCAAAACTGGAGGTGCTCAGGGTTTTGCAGAACTGTCTGGCGTCTGCAGTGTGGAAGCAGAATTAAAAGCAGGGCAAATGTTTTAGTCAATTTCAGAATGGAATAAAAGGTGGCCCTAACCCTAACCCTACAACGCGAGAGTTGTAAGAAATGCTGCTTCCTCAGCAGGTAGGCTGATAGGGCCGGGATAGTGAGCCAAGATTGGAGGAGTAGTAAGTGCAACAGTAGCAAGTTGCACTGGTAGAACTCTGAGGCCCAATGCTGGGACAGTCGGGGCCTTGCAGGTCAGGACAAAGTTGCTTTAACAGATCTGTGTACAAGAAGTTTGGGCAGCAGCAGGCTCCAGCTTATGCCCTAAATTTCACTATGATCCCACTCAGTCCAAAAATCCAACATAAGACCGTAAGTAATTGCCCTGTGAATCTCCAACTGGAGCAAGCTTAGAAAAAACACTCAGATGCAAGGTCTTGATTCATGTGTAGGTGGGGAATATGATCAAAGCATGAAAGCACATGAATTACTCAAGACACCAAAGTGTAGGGGGGAACTCCTGGGATGTGTCAAGAAAATGAAGATCCCAGCAGTGATGGAATGGAGGAAGGAGTGACAGGATAGAGAATGAAACCAGGAGTGGAGAAAAGAGAGATTCCACTCATCATGTGGAAAGGTATTGGGAGAGCACCTCCTGGGAGCCTGATCAGCACTGCAATCACAGAGCAGATCAACCAGCGCTGCATCCATATATCTAAAATCACTTACGACTATCGTAGCAGGTGTGTGAGGTTAAAATCCCAGGGAGTGGGCCAGCCAGCTTTCGAATTGCAAAAGGGGAGGAAAAAGCCACAAACGCAGGCAGCAGGGGATGGTCCCATGCCAGGGGCTTCCAGCAGTTCTGTATGGGTGGCTTGGGGAAAGGGTGTAGGAGGGGCATGCCCAGTCCTCAAAGATGGTTGGAGGAGAATCATTCTAAACACGGCTGATTCGAGGGATTGTGTAGCAAAGTTAAAGGGATGATGATGATTGCAGTAGCAGCTAGAGGTCACAGCTGAGAACAGAAATCCATTGTGCCAGGAACTGCACAAACTCCTAGTGGGAGACTGTGCTGGCCCCCAAGACGTTGCAATCTAGATAGACGAGGCAGACAAAGGGAGTGGTACTATTTTCCAGAGACTTGGTCAGCGTCACCAGTGGAGAACCTGGGATCGGCTGCAGCCCACTCCCATGCTCTAGCTTCCAGACTATCCTTCCCTTCTGGCAAACTGTCATGTTAGTTAGAAAACCTATCTCGAGAGTCCCTGAGATGGGGGTGGGAAGGTGACGTGACTAGAAACATTTGAATGGTTTTTAAAAATTCAATGACAACAGAATAGGGAAGGAAGGGGTGGGATATTTGTCTAATTAAACAATGAATCTGGTTAATCTGAACAGATTTGTGGATCTGGACAGATGTTTATGCAGATAACAGGCAGCTGTGGGAGATGGGGCACCAGGGCTGTCCATAAATTACATAACGCATGAGAGGGTGGGTGTGTCCTTAATGTTGTGTGTTTGAGTCAGTGTTAAACTGTTGCAAGGACTAGGCTGGACTTGAAAATGGCCAAAAAAAGTGTTGCACAATTTATGGCCAGCCCTTCTGCCCCAGCTTCCTTGGGTGGACCACGGACGTCTGAGCTTGGCTTCCCCATAATTGAAAAATGGGGAAATACTTCCCTCCTGGAGGCATTGTGACATGTAACCAGTAAACGCTTGGGAGGTGCTGCCTGGGCCCAGCTTCAGAAAACAGTGAGCTCGTTTCCCTGTCAAAGCTGAATGAGCATCAAAAGGCAAAGGGTAAATGAGTTTTACCAGCTCCATTCTGTTTGTAATCATTCAGGTTATTAGTTACACAGGGAAGGGATTTGTTTTGTCCTGTGCAATTTTTCTCTTGAGAGTCCCTTTAATTTCAGGGCTGGTAGCTTTACATTCATGGCTACTGTGGGACATTGAAAATCCTGCTATGGTCATCTTGGTCAGAGCTGGGTTTTCTGGCTCCCAGAGGTGGGTAAATGGCATCAAATATATTTCATTTCAGTTAAGACCCTGCTCTGTCCTATTTTGAGTGTCTCTGGGTGGCAGGACTCTGAATCATTCTTAAGGTCTGATCCAAGGCCCATTGAAGCCAATGGGAAAGACATTTATTACCAGGACAAGACTCAGGTCTCCATTTCTGCTCTATTCAGTTCAGTAGAGCTGTGCAAAATGTTGTCCAATGCGACTTGGAACGTGATAATTTTTTGCGGAAAACTTTCTACATTTTTAGTTAAATTTCTCTATTTTGCCAAAATGAAACTTTGCCGTTTGAAGCAAAAGGGAAAGTTTTCTCTTTGTTGAAAAACTCAGTGAATTTTTGAATGAAATTTAAATATTGTTTGGGACCAAAGAGCACTCTGCAAGGACTGACTTCTAAATACAGGCCATGTCATGCATCTACACATACCCGCCAGCTAGATAGGGAGCCTACTGCTGCACTAGGATGCTAAGCAGATCCGAGGAGTGGATGATTTTAATGTAATACTTGAAGGGACATGCTAATCCAGAGTCTAGGGATCACTTGCAATACATAACTAGCACCTAGGAGAGATCCAGCACCGGAATACCTGCGAGTGCTTCCTGCCAGGATAGAGGTGCATTGAGAGAACCCAAGTTGTTGCAGATCTGAACCTGGGCAGAGGTATGTTGGCAGAGCCAGTGGTTCTAGGCTGAAATAGCAGATGGTGCTGTACATTAGGATTAAGGAGTATTAACAGAGCTGGGCTTGAAAAGTTATATATTCTGCTGTGATTGGCTCTAGCAATAGTCTTTGCTGTGCATCCCCCCGTTGCTGTTCCAGTTTTCCAAACTTTGTTGAGGACCCTGACCATTTGTCCTTTGCATTTATCCTTTGGGGACTAGATGGAGCTCACCAAATGAGGTGAATTTGTGGTTTGTGGGCAGGATTGGAAACCACTCTTGTAAAGTGGAAAGTCTAGAATAACAAACCACTACCTCACCCAGAACCCAAGTAAGGTGCCTCCATGAGAAAAGTCTGCTGGGATAGGTGGAACCTTGTTGAGGGTTACAAAATGACTCAACTTCCTGGAGGTCTTTTTGCCTTGAACATCGTTGATCAGAACGCTGTGGTGTGGCTTGGCCATATTGCACACACCACATAAATAAGGTGGGATAAACTTCCTGGAAACAAAAAAATGGCAGTGCAGACTTGTAGCTGGCAAACTGTTTACCAGAGGGCAAAACTTCAGCCACTCTATCTGCCACTTTTATAGGCCGTGAGCCAGTCATTATGGCAAATAGATAATGGTCACCTTTATTTTAGCTGAGCATAATATATTGCACTTGTTTCTCTCTCAGAAACACACAATTAGCTGGTTTGCGTGAAGCTTAGAAGGTAACACCTAAACTGTGTAATAAATAATAGTCCCCAGGAAAAAGCCTTTCTCTGGAGTCAAGAACTGAGATAATTTATCCCTCACTTCAGCCAATGAACACGTAAATCAACCCCCAAGTATTAGAAAGGTGTGAAATCCCAAATGAAGGTTCCATTCACAACATGCAGATGTACAGTTCAGAGAACCCAAACAATCTTAACTCTGCCCTGTAGTGCCATCCTGAGAACAACCAAGATACTATGGCAATGTTATTGGTGGATTCATTGCAAAATTTTGCCTCATCGGTGATCACACGAACAGCAGTACTTTCCTCCTTGTCATGCAGCAGTTGTGCAAACTCCATCTGTCTGTATAGCCGTGGGAAGAAAATTACCTTAACGATTACCAGTGAGACACCTAGCACACAAGTCAATCATGCCCCTTGTGTGTATACTTTTTACATGATTAGTCCATCTGTGCTTTCATGCTCACATGAAAACCATTAAAAATCTGTTGCAATCTCCTACTGTTTCCAGCAGACCCGGCTCAAGAGACATGCACTTTCTGATATTGCAGGTGCAGCTGTTTTGGAGATATGAGCCAAAGAATAGTAGGAAAATTGTTTGAAATGGAGGAAGGAGAGACGAGGAGAGAGAATAAAAACAGACTAAAGGTGCATTTATGAACTAGTCTGGCCAGACACCTTCTGGGATTTACCTGAAGATTTCTGCAGGAAAATCTTGGCTGGGAAGAGAAGTGGTATGTGAAGTTTCACATTGGTTGGTTTGGGTAGCGGTCCTGAGAGTTGAAAACTGCCCTTAAAATGGACCCCTATCTTTTGAGCTCAACTGCGGAGGAAAGAGCACCCATTCATACTTTGCAAGTATATAGTTAGAGAGAGGAAGGAGGGTCCAATGATTAGGGAACTGTCCTGAGACTTTTGAAGCTTGTGTTTTTAAGTCCTTCCTCTGCCACACAATTCCTGTGTGATCCTGGGCAAGTCACTTAGGGCCAGACTTCTGAAGAGATCTGTGTGCCGATCAGCATCCAAATATCCCTAAAAATCTGGCCTCTGTTCCCCCATCTGTACGATGGGAATCATAGCACTGCCTGCCTCCTGGGGTTGTTTGCAAGATAAATACATTAGATGAGAGGTGCTCAGACTTTAGGGTAATGGAGGATGTAGGTAAGTAGCACCTTTCATCCAAGCCTGTCAAAATGCCATACAAAGGGGAATAAGTAATTATTACACCCATTCTCCTAGACAGGGAGAATGAGACCCAAAGAGGCTAGGTGACTTGTCACAATGTCTGCGTGGCAATGCCAGGAATAGACCCCAGAGCCCTGACTCCCAGGCCTTTGCTCTAACCACTTGACATTCTGCCCTTCTTGATCATTTTGCTGTGTCCTACAAGTTGTACTAAAAGAGTTTTGCCTGCTGGTTTTCTCCTGTGGAGATCTTTGTGACTAGAAACAAAAGGGCACAACAAGCAATGATATGGAGGTGATGTCTAAAGGGAGAGTTGCTCAGTTTGCATTAGTTGGGGCATGTGACTGGGTGACATAATTAGTCTTCATTGGCCTGGCTGCCTGGAATTTGAAAATTGATTGCCAAGTCAATACCAATGCATTTGAATGTGGAGGGCTGGCTGCCGGAAGCAAGGCGAGTGCTGCCTCTCCTTGCGTTAATACACTGAGATCCAGTCTGAAGGTAACGAACTCGCAGCTTTCTTCAGAGCACCCAGCTATTATGGAAGGTGACATAGAGCAGTCCAAACAGTTCCATTCTGTCTCGAGTTAGCCAGGTCCCATTTAAAACCCAGGGAGGATTATTCAGGAGAAGTCTCCCTTGGTTTTAAAGGCTTACTCAGGAATATGCAGGGGATCACTAGAAGGATCATTGCATCAACATCCATATTCCCACTGTCCCAGCAAGAGAGAAGCAGTGATCCTTTCCCTGTATTGTCTCGCTGTTATTTCATATACCATAATCGCCGAAGAAATACCTGGGGAAACAGGTATTTTTGCTCTATGGCCTCAAATCACTCACCCTATTCCTTCACATGTTGGCAACTCATCTATCTCATGGGGCTTCCTTACCAAGAACTACAGTAGGGCATTAGACTACCTCTCTGTACAGCCAGAGCCAGGTGTTTGTATTTCACGTTAGAGTTGGCTCACATCTCAACACTTCAGTTTTGCGGTGTGTTGGAATCTGAAGTCGGATCTAGATCTCAATTTTACAACTTGGTTCCATTTTCCTTAGGACTATCTCTGTTTAGCAGGGCAAAAGCAACGTGTTAAGCGCTGCGTGTTTGATGAATATTGAAAAGGCTGTCTTCAAGGTAGGGCTGTGTCTGTGCTCTCGTGTGCGGGCGAACACATGCACACATTTCAAGGGCACCCACCACTAGAATATCTAAATACCAGTCCCATGGGCCCAAATTTTCAGAAGAGCTCAGGGCAGATTTTCAAGTGCTCAGCATCCACTACAGGTTGCAGATTTTCAGCATGACTCGGCTCGAGCCAAGCACCCAAACAAGAGCGAGATTTTCCAAAGTGCCACAGCAGTGGTGGAGGGATTTTCAAAAGAGCTCAACGCCCAGCATGCACCTAACATGCTGAGCTCATTTGAAAATCTGGCCCTTACTTATTTCACTGCCTAACCAGGAGCGGAGCTCAGCTGAAAGTTTTTTGTGTCGCACTCTCCACAGTGGACCCTTCTAATGGATTCTGCACTTGGCATCTCCCAGGGTTCTCGACAGCTTTGCTTGTTTGTATTCTGAGCAGGGGTCTGCAACTCCGAGTGTTTGGTTACCATGGGAGGGGTTTGGCAAACAGGAAGTCTGTCACAGGCACTGAACTTGCAGGTGGGCTGGAGCAGAATCCCTGCTGGCAGTTGCACAGAAGGCTGCTGGGTCTGAAGTGGTGTAAGGAGAGTAGCAACGATTTTATTTTGAGAACTTTAGAGAGGAAGCGAACCTCTAGAAGTTGGAGCATTTGAGCCATGCCCACCTGGCACCCTCATGTCCTGGCTTAGGCCTGTATCTCTTGACCATCCCCAGGCAGTTTGTTTCTTCCTCTTGCGTGGCTTGTAAATTATCTCTGGCTGCTGGGTTTCTTGCTCACCTCAGAATTCACTGTCTTTCATCAACTCTTATCATTTAATTAACTTTTGAGGTGATTAAACATAAGAGTCAGAACATGGGTAAGTGTGCAATTGGACACCAAGGCATAATGGCACAGACCATTGTGTTGCTGTAAATTGGGGGCTCAGGCTGGGGTGCATGAGTTCGCAGAGTTCCATGGGGGGCTATGCATGGGGTGGCTCTAAACGAGCAGTTGTATGGCTGTGAATGGAGCAGAGTCTATTTTGTCTTCTCCTGAGGCTTCTTGCCCACCTAAAGTCAGTTCTGTGAGACCCCAAATGTCATCGGCACTAAATGATGGGCCTCATGGAGGACTATGATGTCACTGGGAAGATAAGTATAGCCGTTCTCTCTTGCTCAGATGGAAAGAGCTGTAAAGGTGTACTCCAAACCCTAGGCAGATGTTAACAAGTGTAACTGATTCCCTGAGATGGCAGGGGTCTCTGGCATTGGTGCACTTTGTTTCCTCTTATTCTCTGCCTGTGGTACGTAATAGTTAATCTCCTTTGGGCTGTAATACTGAAGCCTCATTTCAGTCGCTGGGTTTAGTGTGTGGATGTTGGTGGCCTGTGTTAAGCAGGAGGTCAGACTAGACCTGGTGGCCTCTTCTAGCCTTCAACTCTGACTGTTGGGGCATAACCTCACAACGTGTCTGCTAGAGGGTAGGTGGTGGTGTTGTTTCCAGTTTATGGGCAGGGAACTCCCGGGGCCAAAGGGAGAGAGAGAGGTAGGTGATTTGCCCAAAGTCATACAGCGAGGCAGCGACAGAGGAGAGGAATAGAACTCAAATCTTCTAACTCTCAGGCTCATCCCTCAACCACCAGCCCATCCTTCCTCCTTAACCACTGCCTAGCTGATGAGCTTTCACATTGAAATAAAGAGCCTGTTTACAGAGTATGCAGATGTCCCTGGTAAAAAGCAAGGGAGGAGAGAGACAGAAAATATGCCATATATATTGCAGCGGAAGGCTTTGCCGGCTTTCCAGGTGCTGTCAGCTGATCTTTAATAACTCCGAATCCACAGCTATGCCTCAGTTTGCTGGTGCGCTTACGATCTCTAGGCTCCTGGCATGCACAGAATAATTACAGCTGAGGCCCTGATGAATTTGGGGCCAGCAATTAAAGCTCTTATTGATTTTTCTACTTTGGAGCTCCCTGTAGCTACAAACAATGAGGGGGCAGGGAAGGGATAAACAACCCCAGGAAGGTAATTTCTGAAGGGAGGCTTGTTCCATTTGCATTAGCCAGGACCTGCGACTGGGTGACACCATCATTTTTCACTCGGCCTTTCCGCCTGGAATTTGAAAATTGATCATCCAGTCAATACGGGTCTAGCTGAAAGCACCAGCTGGGGAGGTGGGGTCAGCTCAGCAAGCCTGCTCAGCCAGACCAGCCGTGAATGTGTGTCTTTCCAGGGCTTGGTTGGTTTGCTTGAATTATTATCATGTGTAATTGGCTCCATTTTATTGTCTGTGCTCATCAGCAGCAATGGCGTTTTCACTGGGAACATTGTTGCGGTCAAAAGCATGGGTGGACCTCCCCCCAGGTAGTATGAGCCAAACTTCTGAAAGTCAAGGAGGGAGGTGCACCGAGGGGGGAGGCATGGAGAGAGAGGATGGAGAAATGGGTGGGATATCAGGGGACACACAGGTGATGAGGATTAGTCGAGATGAAAATGATGCAGCAAGAGACTTCAATGAAAGGTTCATTTTCAGCCTTACTTAAAGATCCTTAAGTCACTTTTGGGTGCATTTAAGTCTAAATTTAACTTCCTTTTCATGCAGCTAATGTGTAGCCTTTAAAAGACAGGCTAATCAGTAAAGGATCTGCCAGCTTATTTTCCAGGCTACACTCAAGGTCTGTTCCTACCCAGGCCACATCACTCCAGATTTCATCATTTTGAGACATTTATATGCTTCCATTTCCTGAACTCTGCCTGTCTTGGTCGCTTTCTCTCCCCTCATTTCCAGATATCAGCTGCTTCATTGGTTTCATTGGTGAGGGGAGCTTGACTAATCAGACTTGGAGATGTTTACAGGTCGCTTTGTGCATCTCCTGACAGTACAGGATTGCCCTGCCTTGGATATAATTTATTTTAAAACTCATTAGGCTCCTTTCTTTCAACTGGAGGCAGCAGCAGCAACAAGGGAGATTGGTGTTTGCACAAATTCAGAAAAAGTTAGTGTCCAACAGCAGTAATTTCTGGCTCTTACTCTGCTGCTTTGAGTTTGTCCTCCGATTTTGCAGGTGGCATAGAAGTGACCATGCCAGATCCAGCAAGCTAGTCTAGCATTGTGCCACCATTGTGACCAGGGCCATGTGCTTTGGAGAAAAGGGCAAGAAAACCAGCCAAAATCTAGTATTGAAACAGGGACGCGTAAATCTTCAGTGTACTGAGTTACTGCAAATCCTGCAGCATTGGCTGGATCTGATGTTGTACTTCCTCAGCATTTGCTTCATCCAGGAGCAATGTGAGGAGATCAGGCATGTGCTCAAGTCAAAATGTGCACAAATGATCCCTGAGTTTGGGAGCCTTCATTTGAGTACCCAACTGGGGACACTATATGCCTGACTTTTTCATTGGTGCTCAGCACTGACAATGCCAATTGGAGTCAATGGGAGCTGCAGGTGCTCAGCACCTCTGAAAATAGGTCCCAAGGTATTGCAAGTTGGGTACCCAAAAATAGAGGCATCCAAAATCAATAACCACTTCTGGACAAGCCGTGCATTTTGCACATGCATTTTTGGTAGCCTGGGCTGGATTGAGCTGGCATTTGGGAGTACTCCACACCCTCCCTTCGCTGGGAGGCCCATTCAGTTGCTGAACAATGTATGCTTTTGTTTTTATAATTGTTTCCAGCTTTTATGGCTGTGAAGAAAACTAGGTTGTGACTCTGTGCCATGCTGTCTGCCTGAGTCTGTGGACACAGAAACAAGGGGCTGCATGCAGTCCGTGTGTCAGTGAGTGCAAGTTCCGTGCATGTCAACCAACCAAACTGATTGACTGGTGATGTAAAGGGGTCCCCCACCACAGTACACCACCTGTGGGGAAGCCCCTATGCAAGTTGATATTCCCTGGGAACCCACACTTCTGCCTTGTGGCATCTTTTGTGATGGATTAGTTGGAACAAAAGAGCCACAGGGTGTCAGTGAATCATAGCCAGGTATGTAAAATGAGTGTAAGTTCCACATGAAGGGGCAACATAGGAGGTGAAGCAGGAAAAGAATCTGCCTCAGATTCTAGCCTTTCTAGCAGTGAGTTATCATATTTCTGGTGATACTTCAGTGCTGCTGCTGTCACTCAGAACCCAGGACATTGGGGATGGACATGAAAAAACAACCGTGCAGGGTGGAACAAGAAGTATCCAAACTTTACTTAACATCAGCAAGGTTTGGATCAGCGCTGGTGGAAAAATAACTTGGAAGTTTTGCACACACACTTTTTGTCATCTGTATTCAACAGGATTCGTAAACTAACAAGTCCTTGTATTAAAAACACGAGAGAATTTTTGGATCCAAAAATTGTAGTATGCTGTGTTTTTGTTTTCTTTAAAAGCAAAATAAATAAATGTCATCCCCCCCACCCCTTTTCTCCCTCCTTTTCCTGTTTGCCACCAAAAAGAGGGGTGGAAAACAAACAAGACTCATTTTTTCCAATTTTGTCAGAAAATAATAGTTGTGAAATGAAACCAGAATTTTATTGGTGAAAATTTCCAGTTTCAAGAAGCCAACATTTTTCTTTGAGACGTTTCTCAATCCCCTCTAGTTTGTATCTGGGTTGGCATTTGGGGCAACGGTTAGCTCTTATTACAGCCAGGTTGGTACACTCCACCCCATGTAGGACGTGTCAGTGACCAGAGACAGAGTCTTGTGCATTCATTTTCCACCTCTTTGCCTGTGAAGCATGGGCATGGAGGGAAGGAAAAATCCCAGTTGCCCTAGTCCTGACAGGTAGAAAGAACTTTACCCCTGTCCCACAGGAGTCTTAGTATCACTAGCCACAAATGTTCAAAAATCATCAGATATCTTTTTAACATTGATAAACTTGCGGGCTCTTTATCTGCTTTCTAGCTTCTGAGCCACTAGAGTGCATAAGAGTTGGCATGACTGTCTTAGTCACATGACTGAACTGTATCTGTGACCTCCAGAATCCCTCTTCGTGGTCTGCACATACTGGGCAAATTCACTGGAGGAATTTTTCTCCATTGCAACATTAGGAGCTACACAGAGTCTCACTCTGCATTGTAATTGTTTCTATAATTGCAACTGTGTTTGTGTGTCCTCCTTTCCCCGCGAAATCTCCTCTGCTTCTGTTCGCCGCTGTAGGCTACTACTTTAGAACAAAAGCTGAACTGAGATTGAGTGAAAAAGAGATGTGCTATCGCACAGTGACACGTGCACACAGAAAGCTAATAATCTTAGCTAGTAGTGTGCAACTGAGGCACTCAGCTTCTGTAATATCAACCCAAGGTCAGTCTGACTATCATGGTGTTGGTGAGACCTCTGTTTACTGTTGCTGTGCCCAGTGCCCCTGGAGAAACACTCCAGCAGATACAAAATTCCCCTATGGAGGATGGGATTGGGATCCGGTGACCGGAAGTGTCTGTTAGTGATGGGAGAGCAGTGGTCTGGCTCAGATAAGGACTGAAGTCAGGATGCTCAATGGAACCTCAAGGGCCTGCTGGAGAGCAGTCACTCACAGCCCTCTTGCAATCACTTCTGGCACATCCTCTTTCCATTTGGACTGGAAGTAGCACAAGAACTGGCCATCTCTAGCTACATGGGTGCTTCTGGTCCCAGCTGGAAGCAGAGAGCACAGGGATGCAAGTAAATGGAAGGAGAAAAGTGACCCAAATTCTTCTGGATCCCTACAGAGGTTTTGTGTTTGGGTTGTGGGGCAGCTTTGAGGTGTAGAGGGGGAGATCTTTAACAGGACATGGTCACCACGCCCTAGACCCAGTAGGAGAAAACATAACTTAAGAGACAGTCTCTCTTAGCTGACATGGTTGAGGCCTGTGATTTTTGGAGAAGGAGGTCTAGCTGTGTTTATGACCCTTAAGTCCATGCAGCATGAAACATGGCCATGGGAATCTTGATGCTGTCTAGGAACAAGAGGGCTCTCAACGGTACAGAGCCAAGGAGCTGGGAGAGAGGAAGTGTCTTAGGCTCCTAGTCACTCTGGGCTGACATTTTATGCTGGTTTCATGAGGGAGCATCATCTTTGAGTTGAGGCAGTGGAATGGTCTCAGGAGAACTCAGTTCACTTCCTTGGTCTGCTGCAGATACCCTGTGACATCTTGGGCAAATGGCTGTGTCTCTGTGCCCCAACTTGCTATCCGTACGAGGGGGAGAATAATCCTTCCTTTTCTGTCTGGTCTCTCTAGATTGTAAACCCTCCAGTGCAGGGGCCATGTCTCAGCAAACATAGGGCACATAGCACAACAGGGACCTGATTTTGGCTGAGACTTCTGACTTTTATGCTAATATAAATAATGGTGTGTGGCCTCTAGCTGCTACAGTAATATAAATAACAAAACATATGCACATTTTATTTATATGTATACTTTATATTATACTATTTTAAAAGCAGAGTTTTACTTTGTTTTTTAAAAAAATCCTTTTGTGAAGGACTAGCATTAAAGTTATTTCTAATTACACAGTTAATTTATTATGTAGCACTGGTAACAAAGTAAACCAGACAAACGACTTGACATCTCAGAGATAGCACTCGAAGAATTATTTAATTTAGTAAATAATTCTAACCAAAGTAATTATTTACTGAAAGGAAGAATTTGCTGGAGCGCCTCAGGGGATTCTTTACTCCTGACCATCTAACAGACTCTGTGTATAATTCCTGATTAATTACTTTACGTAAATGGCACATTGTTTACTTTGAACAGTAAAGGGAATTAAAAGAAAATAGGAAGTACTTGAATTACTCCTTTTCTTCCTGACCTTTCACTTCTCACACAATCACACCTGTAGTTCAGCCTCCTGAGTAGTAGGGGGCGAGCTTAGCACAGTGCAGGCTGCCCACCTGCCTCACTAGAGGCTAAAAGTTCAATCCTGCGGTGTGCCAAGTGCCCCAATTTCCTAATGAGTTCAATGGGAACTGAGGGGCCTCTTAGGAGATGCTTGTTACAAGAGTATTGTACAAAGGAGATAGCTGTATTCATGGAGCCAGTGGGTAGGTAAGGTGCCAGAGGTGGCTTTCAAGAAGGGGCAGCATTGGTCATAACTTTTATTGGTCCTAGAAAAACTAAGTGGCTTCCTGTGTCTGGCACTTTTCATGCAGCTTTTAACAGTATTCAGCACCTTGCTGGCGTGGGTCCTACGTAGGGTTACCAGATAGCAACGGTGATAGGTGCCTATATAAGAAAAAGTTCCAAAGAACAGGACTGTCCATTTAAAAACAGGACATCTGGTGCCCTGCCTGCTCCATTCCCCAGCCTTTGTGAGCTCCTCAGGCTTTTACTGACACAGTGGGCAGGCTTTGAACACTGCAGTCTTGATTCAAAGCCACTGAAGTCAATGGAGAGACTTCCCCACACCGTATTGCCCTCACTTGGGATCAAGCATCCTGTGATCCATCCGGCTGGTGTGGCAGTGCTCCCATAGCACCAGCCCATTCATTGTAAGGGGGATGGGGAAGATGAAGACTTTCTGGCAAAGGGTTTTTTTCGGACAGATGGGCCAGGCATGGCTGTTGGCATCACAGCTACTAGCTGAGCTTTGGGTGACTAGATGTTTTGATTACGCAAGGATAAATTAAAAGGGGAGCAGGATGGCTCAGGGTATGGGTGGGGAAGGAGACAGGCTGCGCATTCCTATACAGCCCAGGCCAGCTGCAGCTGAAAGTTCTTACCCTCTGTCTGTCTGCTGGCTCATGTGAAACAAGCTTGGTGGTTTCCATGCAGTTCCCAATGGACAGGCAATCAAACCACCACAACTGGCCTTCACAAGCCACCTTGGCAGGAGCAGGAGAAAAGTCAAGGACTAAATGTGCCTGGACACAGAACTCCCCTCTCTCTCTCCTTTCCAGATTTTCCAACGTGCCCAGGTAGGAGGGACAGAGCAGTATGGGAAGCTGTCATTGCTATTGCCTGGGCTGTGTCTGCTAGGAACACTATCACACATGCCCCAAATCCGAGGCAGGCAGACTACTCCATGACAGGTTATGCTGCCTGCCTCTCTCCTGCTTCCCCCTTATCCTAGTGCCTCTAACAGCCAGCACCAGGGGGAAGGATGAGTGAGGTCATTAATTCGAGTGATGGAAAAATCCCCATGTAAACTAGGCACTTGTGACACACAGTCCACAGCACCCAATGACTGCTGTGTGTGTTTAATTGTATTTTAGGACCTCTGGCAATAAAAAAAGGGCAGTCCACCCCTCTGTAGGGCAGGGTGGAAATCTAGGAGATGAATTCTCAGAGCCCAAGTTTAAAAAGTGTATTTGCAAAAATGTTCTTGCAATTGCACACCTGACTTGCACAGCTACTAGGAACGTGCACAAAAGCTGCGGGTCACGGTGCATGCACCACTAGTTGCATAACTAATCATTTCCATATGCAGTTGCCTGCTCTATGCCCATACCAAGGCACTGATCCAGCATCCGGATCCCCATGGGTGGACTTTTGTCCCTGCGTGGCATGCCAGTGAAAGTCCGGGTGGCTCTGCAAAGGCAAGAGGATCTGTTTGTTTGGACCTAGTTGCAGGATCGGGGCTTAGGCACGTTTGAAAAATTGCCACTCCTGCACCAGCCCAGCTGTTTTGCAGCTGGCCAGAAAAGCATCCCCACCTGGCAGGGTCTCATTTCATGCACCGTCCCATTTCAAATCAAAATGTCAGCATTCAAATTTTTGTTTTTGTTTTTTGGTGAAGTTAAAGCAAGACCCTTTGCACCCCCCACGCTTCCCCTGTGCAGGAGAGAAACTAGCCAGAAAAAGGAAAGGAGCTGTTGATAAGTCTCAGTAGGTGCCTGAGCTGGCAGGTCTCTGTCTGAGTGACAGGTTTGCATGTAAACAGCCACGACTCATGAAAATAGTTTTTTAATCTACTTGAAAGGCATATTCTCCGAAGGAAATCGAGTTCCCTCCAGGTGTGGGGGAGCGCTTTCAAAAGCAGCTGCTGCAGCAATGTAAACTCTTACGGAGAGTCTCCTTTGATTATCTGAGATTCTCCTCCACCCACACACGAATGAAACCACCACTGAGGTTAATTTGCTCCAAGGGGGTGGGGGATCCAGAAACAAAAGTGGACAGAAGACACCCTCTCTTTCTATACCCCACTGCACAGGGGCTGATCTGCACTCTCAGATGTGGCAGAGGGGAGGGATTGGAAACCTCAAGTGGGGCAGGGGTTGTCTGGTGGTTAGAGATCGGCAGCTGGGCATTAAGGCTGAGATTTTCAGAAATGGCTAACAATTTAGGGTGATGCGGGTTTGGGCCCTCAGCTTGCAATGCCTCAAAAGGCCCTGACTTTCAGAAGGTGTGTTCTCAGCAGTCTAAAAATCAGGCCTCACTGAAGTGTGTCAGATTGGGCACCAGAAACGGAGGCACCTCAAATCACTACTCACTTGTGGAAATCCTGGCCCAGGATCCTCCAGGAACCTGAATACAGCCAGCTAGCTTGAGAGGTTCTCCCCCCACTGCAGCCTTGTTGGTCTCCATGCATATCTCAAAACAGATCTGTTCTTCTCATAGTACTTCTGTTTCTGGATGTCTGAAATGTCACCTAAGACTAGATCTGGGGGTTCTTTTGCCTCCCTGTAGATGAGCGGACTCACCCCTGCGGCACCTCCTGCTGGTGACTTCTGGGAATTAGCTCATTCCATCTTCAGAGCACCCTCTGCAGGCCAGTGATCTGTCTGTCCTCTGGCCCCTGTCTCCCTCCCAGAACCCCAGTGCTCTTTTACCTGGGGTGCTGCCCCCAAACAGTAATCTCCTCAATTTTAGGGTCTCCCCTCCCTGGGGAACCCCCACCCACTATTCCCACCTCACCTCAGTATAAGGCTACTGCCAGTCATCATCTAGCCCCATGCCCTGGGGCAGACTGCAGTATCAGCCTGCTCATCACTGACAAGAAGCATTTGGACCTCCTGCCTTGGCCTATCCCTGGGCTGCCCTCTGCAACCCCCCGTACCCATTGGCCTTCTGCTAGGCCACAGTCTGGGGCTTTCTAGGCTGGAGCCTCCCCAGTTCCTCTGCCTTTACCCAGCCCTGCTCCACTCAGGTACCCTGTCTCTCAATTCCTACAGGCAGAGGGAGACTGTTGAGCTCCTGGCTCCCAGCCTCTTTATACAGGCCAGCTGTGGCCTGATTGGGGCATGGCCCAGCTGCAGCCACTTCCCAATCAGTTCAGCTTAGCAGCTCCCAGCCACAACCTTCCCCCCAGGGCTGGCACTAGCTTAGCAAGCAGGTGCTTGGGGCTGCCACCGGAGCGGGGTGGCACGTTCAGGTATTCAGCAGCAATTCAGTGGAGGGTCCCTCACTCCCACTCGGAGCAAAGGACGTCCCGCTGAATTGCTGCAGATGGCGATCGCAGCTTTCTTTCTTTTTTTTGGCTGCTTCGGACAGCAAAACCCTTGGAGCCGGCCCTGCTTCCCCCAGGGCTGTTTTAAGCCCTTCAGGACAGGAGCATGGTAAACACCCTGATACACACCCTGATACATTTAAAAACAGGGCTTTGGAGCTGTGTTCTGGCTCCGCTCCAGCTCCAGGCAAAAACCTCCAGCTCCACTGCTCCGGAGCTGCTCCGTGCCCCAGCTCCAGGCTCTGCTACAAAGCCCTGTTTAAAAAAAGCTTGTGAGGGAAATGTGAGCACAAGGGGCCTGATTCTCCACAGTTCTTGTAGTCACTTACACCAGTGCAAAGGGAAAGGTCAACGTATCATTGACGCCTGCTTTGTAATCCATAATGAGAGTTGCATGGCAATGGATAATAAGACCCAAGTACGGAGCCAGGCATGGTCCCAGTAGCAGTCAGGGCTCCTGGGTTCTACTCCCACTTCTGTCACAGACTCCCCGTTTGACACTTCACCTTCGCTGCCCCGTCTCTAAAATGGGGTTCATACAGCTGACCTGTCCCAAAGTGGTGCAGTGAGGATTAATGGTCCATTCCGGTTATGGCTTCTGAGTAAGGACCCTAAATTCTGTGGTGATAAGAATCTAGATGGAGCTGATTAGACTGAATGTTTGCCTGGTGTTTACGGTATATTAGATGCTAAGTTGTTGGTGTATGTGTGTTGTATGACTAATGAATGAATTGTCCTTCTGTCTTGCAAAGCAATGCATTTGGCCCATACTCTCTGCACTGTAGAGACGAAGCTGCAGGATTCAGATCCAGATCAGAGCTGCCTCAAAGCCTGTGGATGTTTAGAGCTAAGATGTTGGTTTGGGCTTATCTCTGCATAGTGAGCTTCAACCTAAGAGCTTTCTGGCACTGGTGTGAGAGTGGGAGCAGCTCTAGCATTACTGAATGGAACAGCTCAGATAGATGTTGGTTTGGGCTTATCTCTGCATAGTGAGCTTCAACCTAAGAGCTTTCTGGCACTGGTGTGAGAGTGGAAGCAGCTCTAGCATTACTGAATGGAACAGCTCAGATAGGTCAATTTCTTATGCTATTGTTCTGCACAGAGGCTCTGTGTGCATAATGTCAATACACAGTCATACCCTCAGCCCTGTGCTGGGTGGAACCTGTCACCGGGCCCTGATAGCTCTTCAAAGCAAAGCCCTCTCTTCTGTCTGACTCTCACCAGCTGTCCATGAGGTAGTGTCTGCCTGCGAGATCAGTGTCTCTTTCCTGGAGAGCAAATGCTGCTGGAGGTGCCATGTGCCATGCAGAATGGGAGGCTGAGGGACGAAAGAAAGAGACAGCAATTGTGATGGAGGGGCCGGAGGGCAAATGGCTTATATAGAGCTAGTTGGAAATAGTCCATCCGACCACTTACTAAGATGGAAACTAACCTTCAACAAAATGGAAACTGTCATCCAAAAATCCAGGCCTGCGAAAGATTTGGGGGTTTTCATAAAAAAAAAAAGACACATTTTTGCAGTTCAGATTTTCTACAAAAACCTTTCAGGTTTTGGGGAGAATAAATTCCTTTTAAATTGTCACTCTTCGCAGGAAACAAAATTCATTTCCAGACCTGCTCAAGAGCCAAGACTGAAAGATGAGCAGCCTGGCCCAATGGCCAGACTTTCCATGTCAGATGCATGATGGGTGCAGAGCAGTTGAAAATCTGCCCCTGAGGTCTTTTTAGAAAATCAGCAGCTCATGGGCCCAGAGTAGGGGTGACGTGATAACCAGCCAGGAGTACTTGGATGGAGGAACGCCGCCAAGGGAGGGGATTATTCAGAGAGCTCATAGGGCATGCCACTGGTAATAGGATGAAATCAGAACATTTAGGCTAAGAACTCTTGTTACAATGAGAGAATCCCTGAATCATGGAATAGTCCCCCAAGAGGACGGAAGCCTCCTCACTTCAGTCTGTCTAACGTACCTCAATCCTGACTGGTCGCAAACTCTGCTATTTAAATCCCATAGTCCTCTCCCAACATCTCTGGGCCCTCACCCAGCTCCACCAAAGACTGGCAGCATCCCCTAATCTTCAAACCCTGGTCCAAACACCAGCTCTGGGGCTTGAGTGGCAGCACCTACTGTTGTGCTGGGTCCCTGCCCAGCTCTGCCACCTTAGTGCTATCCTGTCTTCAGCTAGTGAAAGCCCCAGAGCAGATGTACTGCCCGTTTCCCACCTGTGCTCTGCAGAACAACAGCAGTTGGAGCCTTTCCTGGTAGGCCCTGGAGTGAAACCAAGCCGGGGCGGTTGCACTGTAGGGACAAGCGGGGACCCGTGAGAGGATTTGCCTCTGACCAAGTGAGCTACAGAGGGACCAAGGTGGGGCCCCGGCAGTGTATCCATCTCGGAACACCTCTCAGTCGCTGATGGGTTTAGCCTCACAACGCCTGGCTCAGAGAGGGATGTATTCTTATCCCTGTTTTACAGAGAGGGAGCCGTGGCACAGATTAACTTGCCCAAAGTCACAGAACTGGGAATTGAATGCAGATCTCCTGGGTCCTAGTCCAATTCATTCACTATAGGATCACCCTTCCTGCCATGCTTAGAAGGAGGGAGGGGTTTGTTGTGAGCCAGGGGGTAGGAGACAGGCCTGTGCTGGCCTGGGGGGGTGGGAGGAGGAACACCAAACTGACGCAACAGGTCTCTTCTAAGCCAGTTCCTGCTGCCATCTGAGCTGCTGGCAAAAACTCCATTGATGCCCAAATCTGGCCCAGTTGGGCTCCAACTCCTAGGTGTCTGTGGAGATGGCAGTGGATGAGCTTAAAAGATGAGACGCCAAGTCCTTGTATCTTTCAGTTATCAGAATGCAAACGTTGAACCAGGAGGAAAGTGAGAGACAATTCAGCCCCTCAGTCTGTCATGGACTTAAAATAAAATGTCAGCAGGATCTGTTTGTTGCTTTTCACTTAGGCTTTTAGCTGGAGAGTTCAGGGTTTTCTCATGTCTTTTATCTCTGGCTCTCGCTCCTTCCAGGCAGGCTCTTTCCTTGATTAAATAAGTGAAGCTATCCTTCTCCTGTGCCCGGTGTGTCTGGGGTGAAGTACGAATGAAGAAGAAAGGACTGAGAGCGAGCCCAGGGTGAAAGAGCAGCTGCTGTATCTTCACAGCAGCATTCGCTCGCATGCAGGGCAAAGGTTAAAGGAAGGGTGGGTAGCCAGTAATATGAGAGCAGCGCCTGTGTGTGCATGTCTGAACGAATGTGCTGCTCTGCATGGCTGCGGTCTAGTGCCCAGGGAGCAGACAGGAACAGGCTGAGCAGTGTAAGTGCTTCAGGGCTGAGGCTTGATTCTCCTCTCATTGACACCTGTGCAAATGAGGGGTGTCTCCACTGAATGCAGTGCAGCCAAGCCAGCAGTGAAAGGGCGTAGCATATGAGGGGCTGGCTCGCATCGGGATTGAGATGTAGTGCCAGAGCTTTGGGGAGGGTGTGGCAGTAGCTGGTCATATGCACTAGCAGGGCTGGGTGGAGCCGGGGACTGGAAGACCAGGGGGCTGGGGGCCAGGACTGAGGTGCACTTGCAGGGCCTGGTGGAGCCCAGGACTGGAAGACCAGGGGGCTGGGGGCCAGGACTGAGGTGCGCTTGCAGGGCCTGGTGGAGCCCAGAACTGGAAGACCAGGGTGCCGGGGGCCAGGACTGAGGTGCATAGTAAGACTTGGTGGGAAATTGACCCAGTATCTCTCACGCTGTGCCTGACTTTCAGCAGTGATATCCACCTCCCTTTTTTTCTTTGCCCACCACCATTGACCTCAGCATATCGGGGGGGAGCCGCTTTTCCAAAGTGGAAAGGAAAGCAAGATTCAGCAAAGCAGGGAGAGGGGGAAGGGAAGCAAAGGGTTATAGAGGGCAGGGGACAGAAAGATAGATAATATAGGTGGTGAATGAGACCCACATGGGAGAGGAGATTAGCTGGAGGTGGAGGGGGAAGATACAGAGAAGGGAGAGGGGAAGGAGGAGAGTGTAAGGGAGAGAGACGAAGGGTGAGGGCAGTGAGTGAGCCCTGCTCTCACGCACAAAGGCTGAGTGGCTTGTTACAATGATGCCACTGATATTGCTGTTTCAATCTACATAAATATTGGCGTGCTCTAATAGAAACAGCCGCGCTGACAACGGTGGCGCTGAGACGGAAGGTTACTGATGTCTGTCTAAGGGCCTCTGGAGGAGCCAGGCCAGTGCGGTAACAAGTATCCCAAAGTCCCATCAAGACCTTGTAGCCACCTCGTTTGGTCAGGGATGTTGGTGGCTCTTCTGCTACACCCTGACCCCTTTTCTTTGTTTTTACATTTCTTAGTGCCCAGGCAGAATGGGGGTGGTGGGATTCCTGCTTCTTGCTGAGAACTACTCCTGCAGGAGAGAGATGCCTGCTCCTGCTTCAGGGGCTGATGATTCAGGGGCTGGGCAGGAGGGATAGCTCAGTGGTTTGAGCATTGGCCTGCTAAACTTAGGGTTGTGAGTTCAGTCCTTGAGGGGGCCATTTAGGGAACTGAGGTAAAAATCTATCTGGGGATTGGTCCTGCTTTGAGCAGGGGGTTGGACTAGATGACCTCCTGAGGTCTCTTCCAACCCTATGATTCTATGAATTCCAATGCTCTTTTAACAATGACTTGATTTGAATTGGGGTGTGAAGCTGGAGCTCCTGAAAGTGAAAGGTTGAGAGCAGTGGCTAGAGCCAAAGTCTTGTGCGAGCCTCAACCCCCAAATCCTCTGCCTGGGCACCTCAGGCCTGACCCGCAGAATCTCCTGTTCTTCCAGGCCTGGGCTCCCACGCATCTGAATGCTGAACTGCTCCCTTCCCTCCCAGCTGTAGACGCACCCCCTCCACACATAGTTGTGATACTACACAACAGTCTGGGCCTGCAGCTTCCCCTGTTGTTTCAGTGGAGATGCGCACGGAGCTCTGCCAATGCACCTCATTGCTGTAATGAACATCCCATACTTTTCAGCCCAGGCCTTCCACACAGTTCTTTGAAAGCCGTCCATGTTGACCTGCATCTCTCCCTGCCATTCCGGTCCTGGGCCCCATTAAAGCTGTAGTTAATGCACCTCATTCCTAACCACACATCCCTTGCTAGTCCAGTCTTGAAACTCTCCTGAACAGAGACTACCAGTTATGCCAGTCTATGCATTGGTTTACTGATGTGGGTCAGATTTTCAGTGGACTAGCCTGAGTTATGTAGAGCTGGGAGATATCTGAATGATATCTCTCTCCCTCTCCATATTCTGATTGTGCATGTGTATTTGTCTTTGGTGGGTAAAGGAGGGGAAATGAAATTCCTTCCCCCATATCATCCTTCAAGGTTTTGATCTGGAAAGTCTTCACCTGAATGTTTCTTATTCTCCTCCATATCAGAAAATTCAGACCTGTTTGTTTGGTTCCTGCTAGCTCTTCCCAATCTAGAGACCTCATCAGCATTAAAAATGCAGCATTCTGTGCTCGGCAATTCATGGTCATGGCACCCATTAAAATAAACCTCTCAAAAAAAAATATTGAAGGGTGTTGTCAGATGCTGCCAGTGTGGTGCTCTGCTCTGTTCAATGTTGATATCACTCGGCTGCATGCGTGTGTTCCTTCTGTGTGCTGCCCCAGCTCTGCAGATAGCTGACACAGCAGACCCAAAGAGAACCCTCAATGACTACAGAGTCTAGTAAGGTACGAAGGCATATCGGCCACGTTTATTGCCGTATTGGACACAACGATAGTTCCCCTAGATTGTTACTCTAGTAAAAGGCATACTACTAATATGTGCCCACGGTCAATGGACTCGGCTCAGTCAGTGGTGGGACTTTCCACTGTCCCCTCGGCCAGACAAAGACACTGCCCCAAGGATGTATTCTTATACACAGGTACAAACAAGTTACACATCACTCCTGACATACTGAGGTGCAACCCCTCTACGTAGCAAGGTACAACCCCTCAACATAGTAAGGTGCCGCCTCTCACCTTGTATATGTTGGTTGGAACAAAACAACTCTATCCATCATATTACCCTTTTGGCCCTGTCATTGGGATGAGTCAGCCTGTTCCTTGTTATCTGTGTGGAGTGTACAGTATTCAAGTGTCCTGGTACCATGTTTCTACTTCAATACACTATGTGGATATATGTTTATGCAACATCAGTCCTTTCCTTGCCAGCTTCTGTGAGCAGGGCCTGCCTCTGGCTCACAGCTTAACTTTGCTTTATGTTAGCAAAGTCTTGACCATTATTTTAGTTTAGGCCTCAGGCCTCATTCCGGGCCTCTGATACCAAGGTTTATATCTTAGGGCCTCTACTTACTACAAAGGGATATTGGAAAGTTTGGGAAATGCAATTCAAAGAGCTCAAGCAACACAGGATTTCTCATGTCCAGTCAGACCATGGGTGGGTCCATTCAGTCTGAATCTGACCCTGATCAATATCCAAGGCTACAGAGGATAGTATGGAAAACAACCCGAGAATGTACACGGCCCTTTGTGCAACAGTGTGTGTAGAGATGTGTGCGTGTCTATGGTTGGAGCCGGGGAAACAAAACAAAAACCAGACCGCTTACAGTGCAGTGTTTAAGACCAATACTGCTCCGCAGTTAGAGCTTTTAACATCAGGCTAGTCAACTGAGCCCACCAATAGAAAAAGTTATTGGTGAGTCAGTAATAGAATAGGGGAGATCAAAGAGAGAACCCAGGATGGCTGGCTTTGGGTGGGCAATGCAGGGCAGCAGTTAAAGGCTAACTCTCATTAATATAGGCTGTTGTTCAAAGTTCACAGTCTATGGGAAGGAGGTGTGAAGGGGGTCAGCTCAGCATCTCCTCATGGCCGTGCTTGGCATAGCAGCTTGTGGTTTCTTTCGGGGCAGTGGCTACCTTTTCTTGTGACTTAGCTCTTTTGCCAGGTCAGTTCCCACTCTCTCCGCTGTTGGAGTGAAACAAGTGAAAGTATTTTAAAATAAGTGTCCAAAATAAATCAAAATCCTCTATAACAGGGGTGGGCAAACTTTTTGGCCTGAGGGCCGCATTGGGTTTTGTAAATTATATATAGGCTGTTCCACATGAAAGGCAGTGTGGCTGAGTGTCTAAAACCTGGGTTGGGACTGGAGGTGCTGTGGCTGTTTCAGTGGTTGGCATGGAATCCGGGTCCACTACCTCTGTCTGGGTCTCTGGTAACACAGACGGGGTGCCTGTGGACGGCTCAGGAACAGGAATGGGTCTGGAAGCTTGCCTGGTTTGGCTACGTGTAACCATTCCCACTCTCTTGGCCCGCTTCACCTAGTTGGCCAAGTCTTCCCCCAGGGGATAGGATAATTGTCATAGACTGCAAAAGTCCACATTCCTTTGACCAGCCTTTGTACTGGACAGGCAGTTCAGCTGTAGGCAAGTCTACAGCTTGTGACATGAAGGGGTAAATTGTCACTTTGGCCTTTGGGTTGATGAATTTGGGGTCTACGAAGGATTGGTGGATAGCTGACACTTGTGCCCCCGTGTCTTTCCATGCAGTAACCTTCTTTCCGCCCACTCTCAAATTTTCCCTTCGCTCCAAGGGTATTTGAGAGGCATCTGGGCCTGGGGATCTTTGGTGTGATGGTGGTATAATGAATTGTACTCGGATGGCGTTCTTTGGACAGTTGGCCTTGATATGTTCCAGTTCATTACACTTAAAGCATCTTCCATTTGATGGGTCACTGGGCTGAGGTGAGTTACTGGAGACTGGTGAGGTGGACAAATAGGGCGTCTGTGGCTTGACTTGGGTTGTATGTGGGGTCTTTGGCTGTCCTCGGTTTTAGGGTTTATGGTCGGTGTGCCCCCTGGGGTATTCGTTCCCCTTGACAGTAGCTTTCTTCCTTTCTGCCACTTCCATCCATCTGGCTCCAATATCCCCCGCCTCAGCGAGATTTTTGGGTTTTCCATCTTGTATGTACCGTGTGATGTCCTCAGGAACACCATCCAAGAACTGCTCCATTTGTATGAGGAGGTGCAGTTCTTCCAAGGTTTTAACATTGTGTCCTGATATCCAGGCCTCATAATTTTTCCCAACGTAGTAGGCGTGTTTGGGAAATGACACATCTGGTTTCCACTTTTGGGTTCTGAAACGCCGACGGGCATGATCCGGGGTTATCCCCATTCTGTATCTGGCCTTGGTTTGAAAAAGTTTATAGTCGTTCATGTGCTCCTTAGGCATTTCAGCTGCCACCTCTGCTAAAGGTCCACTGAGCTGTGGCCTCAATTCTACCATGTACTGGTCTTCAGGGATGCTGTACCCAAGACAGGCTCTTTCAAAATTTTCCAAGAAGGCCTCGGTGTCATCACCTGCCTTGTAGGTGGGAAATTTTCTGTGATGTGGAACCATAATTGGCGAAGGGTTGTTAGGATTGGCTGGAGCCTGTTGCTTAGCCTTTTCTAATTCCAGTTCATGTTTTCTCTGTTTTTCCCTCTCTTCACTTTCTTTTTGTTGTTTTTCCATTTCTTTTTGTTGTTTTTCCATTTTTCGTCGGTAGGCTACCTCTTCTTCTGCTTGTTTCATTTTGTGGGCCACTTCTTCTTCTTGTAGTTTTCTGTGGTGGGCTGCATTTTTGGCTTCTTCTTGTTTTTGTAGCCTTTCCATCTCTTGTTTGTGAGTTGCCTTGTCTCTGGCCATCTGTGTTCTGAGCAGTTCTATCTGTTTTTCCATTGCCTCCAGCTGTACTGCCTCTGGTTTTCGTGACATCTTGTTTTCTTGTGTTGGGGTGCCCTCCGGTGGTTATTGTCTGAACTGCAGGCTCTCTGTTGCCTCCTGAAGTCTGCCTAGCAACAGTGCTTATTTCCCTTTCTTCCTCTAGCGTAAACTAGAAAAAACACTTTATTTGCATGTATATAGTGCTGGTATTTGCCTCCTAATGGGAGTGCTATTGTCACAAAAGACTCTTTTGTCACAGCTTAATGGTTCCTTGCTTAATATGCAAGCCAGAAACTTGCCAGAGAGAGCAGAAAAAAAAATTCTCTCTGGTTCCCTTTTAAAACCAAACTGTTCCTCTCTGCTAAAAAGCCCCTAGCAGAGAAAAGAAAAATATAATATTCCTACTGGCTTCTGGATTCTATCCCACCGCTGCCACCATGTCATAACTCTAGTCCCAGATTTGGACCTTAGCGTCCAAAATATGGGGGTTAGCATGAAAAACCTCCAAGCTTAGTTACCAGCTTGGACCTGGTATTGCTGCCACCACCCAAAAAATTAGAGTGTTTTGGGGGGGACCAGAGTGCCCCAAAACACTCTAATTTTTTGGGTGGTGGCAGCAATACCAGGTCCAAGCTGGTAACTAAGCTTGGAGGTTTTTCATGCTAACCCCCATATTTTGGACGCTAAGGTCCAAATCTGGGACTAGAGTTATGACAGGGCCGCATCGGGTTTTGTAAATTATATATAGGCTGTTCCACATGAAAGGCAGTGTGGCTGAGTGTCTAAAACCTGGGTTGTTATACTAGAGATGTAAGTTTTCTTCCCAGCTCTGTGACCATCTGCAACTGCTGTTAATTCATATGTAAAACTGAAGGCTGGAACAGTGTGCTAATACGTACCTGCCTTCTAGGGCTGGGGCATGAGGTGTCAGCCCGTGATAAACGCATGGAAATATAATCAGAAGTGAGATTTAAACTCTTGGCTCAGTGCATGTTCCACTAAGTTGGGGGTAATCATGTGGAGAAGTTGCTCTTACGTGTGTGCAGTGCTGTGTGCCTGTATGATGGGATGGACAACCTGGTACAACCAACCTGCGGAATCCCCGGTGCTGATGGGGTGTGCTCCAAGTCAGGGATGTCTGGATCCAGGGCTCTGCTTTGAGACCAGCTGTAGATGAAATTAAATTGGTGGAGGGGAAGGGGTATTTGATAGAACACTTCCTGCTAAAGGCATGTAAAGGTCCAGGCCCTCCACACACTGTGTATTTGGGAGAGCATATGACAAAATTGCAACATGTGGAGGCTGATCCATTCTGTATAATGTATGTGGGGTCAGTGCAGTAACTGATAACAAGGAGCTCTGAGATAGCTCCGTGTTTGTGTCCAGGGGGGATGCATGTTTCCCTCCAGTACAACTGATTTAATTTACAGGTTGTGATGCAGCAGCAATTAGTCCATATTATTTACTTTCCTCCTTAATACTTTCCCCATAGTCTCCTGGTATTTGAATTGCTCATAAGGTCATGCCTGGCTTGTTCAGTGGCTAGAAGATGGGGTGTGTGCGATGGGGTGGGGGGGTCTCCACAGACTCCGGAGCCTAGTCTGCGGCATGCAATTCAGTCTCAGCATGTCTCTCTCAGCAGCAGCAATGCGACCGCTTTTGTGGATGAATCTGTAATTAATTCCACCCTGTCAACAGCTCTCCTAGAGATGAAGCAGCAAGTGTCAGAGCTTTTGTGAACTAAATGCAGTGATGGGCCCCTCCCTGCTTTCCCTCCAGCAGCGCTGGGGAGAGGGGTAATTCATTGCAGCCTTTCCACACTGTCCCTGATTCTCCTCTCACAAAACCGGTTGGATGCCAAGCTGACGCCACCACCTTCCGTGCACTTGCTCCTGATTCACACCGGGATCGCTCAGAGGAGGGCCAGGTCCTTTGTGCTCCTTGGGTTTTGGTTAGTTAATTGGCTGTGTGGCTGGTGAGAGGGGCTGGCGCTGACAGCTGCAGGGGGAGCAGCTGGGAGTCCAGTGGGTCTGCCCTGCTTCTCATTTAAACCTGTATAAGAGTATCTTCCCTGAAGCCAATGGGCACCATTCTCCACTACTCAATCTCTCTCTCTCTCTCCCTCACATGCTCACGCGGCTGCCTGCTGCTGCTCCCAGCCAATAGACCTAGTCAATGGACACTGACCGCAAAGGGCCCTTCCATCACAAGGAGCAAGAAAGCAGTTATGTCTTTGTGGCATATTCACTCCTTCCCCTGTTTGCTGAGGCCACTGGCAGAGGGGCAGTGGCTGCTGTCATGTGGACACCTGTGCACTATAAATCTGCTAAGACTCCCCACTCATTTCACCTGAGGCCCAATCAGCAGCTGCCACTGAAATCAATGGCACTGAAGGGTATCCAGCCTCTTGCAGGATCCAGCTCTTAGACCTGAGCTCTTCATGGCAGGCTGTCTCCAGCAGAGGGCTTGGGCCTCTGGGATGTTCTCTCTCCTGCGCAGAGCTTATGGTGCAGCTTAGGAAATACCTTTTGCTCTCAGGCTTTTAAGTGCTGCTAGGCTCCTGTAGGAAGGCAGTGTTGCCTAGTGGCTAAGACACTAAATTGGGACACAAGAGGCTTTGAGTGCTTGGGCATGTCATTCCCACTCTCTGCACTGCTTTCAAGAGGGTGGAATTGCTCCTCCTAGTTTTTAGGTGTCTTGTCTACTTAGATTGTAAACTCTTTTGGGGCAGGAGCTATTAACAAATGAAGTAGCCCAGTGATAAAAGAAGCACAAATGTCCCATGATAAGGGAAGATGGAGATACAGAATAAGAATTCATAAGCGGATTTTGCCTTGTGTTTCCAGATAAGGTTTAAAGTTAGCATTATAATAAAGTGGCTAGTGTGTGTGTGCACCACTGCCATCTGCTGGACAGCATTGGAAGGCTTCAGTTACATGTCACAGACTCTATACTGCTTATGTCTAAAAGTCTTTCTCATATGGCTTAAGCCACACAGGCCTTTTAGAGCAGAGTTCCAGCCCTGCTGACACCCTGGAGTTCCAAGTAGCCGTGGAGCATTGCACAGTGACAGCTGTGAAGTTGCTAAGTGGTCATGGATTTATTATGCCTCGCTATTTGTTAATTTATCTGCAGAGCCATTGCGTTATTATTTCTGGCCTGTTAGCAGCTGGGTCATGGTTCTGATACCTGATCTGGGTCATGAATGAGTAGGAGACAAATCTGGTGAAAATCTGTATCTCTCACTGAAGTGTCATTTCCTTTTGTTAGTTTTGCATAATGAAGACTAATTGCAGGGGGACAAAGATTAACATGTGTTGTGATTTCTGGTTGGATGAGAGGTGATGAGAAATGGCAGTTCAAGTGACAGAGCTTTAGGCAGGTGAAATAAACTGTGTACCAGCAACCAGCCCCAGTGCTAACCACTGCAGTCAGCAAGTTGCGTTAGTACATCTATATTATTATGTGAGGAAGAGAGGGAGAATGATGGACCTGGGATGAAGTCACAGAACTGGGAATCAGGAGATCTGGGGTCAGACCATCCGTTTCGGAGTAATGAAAAAAAAATGGGTGAGGGGAAAATACTCATTTTAATTACAAGAAAGTGTAACATGCCTCAATTTATCCATCTACCATCCACATAAGTCTGCAATGTGAGCAGCCACTTGTAGTGTGATTTAAGTGAGGGTGAATGTTCCCCATAAGGAATAGGCAACGCATACCCCAATGCTGCAAAAGTATCATCATTTACAGCTCCCGGAGACCCAGCAGATGTCTGTAACCTCAGCAACCAGTTAAAACATGAAAGCTCTCTATTATGCATAGCACAGAGATCGGGGCAGCTGATAGTACCAGCAGAAGCAGGTAGACAGACAGCATGAAAGATTAACGGAAAATAGTCCCTGATCCCAGGAGAGATTAGAACCCATTACAGCTGAGGCAAACCCAAGGTGTAGGCAGAGAAAAGCTCAGCTGGCTTGGAGGTGAATGTGCAATTCACCTGCATGTCCTGTGCCTAAAAATGCTGCACAAGTAGTATTGGCCCTGCTGTACCAGTGCATGCCTGTTAGCTCTGGGGTGTTGCTCTTTCTTACGGATACAAATGTGGGGCAGAATGACAGAGTTAAAAAGTCAGCCATACAGAGCAAGGAACAGGGATCTTATCTGTATCTACTGTCTGACCCAGCTGCAAGAGATAATTCGAGGAAGAGAGAGGTGAACGTAAGTGGCTGGCACAAGCCCTTGCAAAGGGAGAAACTGCAGAAGGGGTTTTCCTGTTCTGGGCTCGCTGGTGTGTTATGCTTTCCCGTATGTATGTTCAGTAAGAATGAGCTTTATTTTATGTTAACAAGGCAACCCATAGAGGAGAGAGGTGAAAGTAAAATCTCAGTGAAAGAACATAGTGTGTATGTGTGTCTTCTAACAGTCTGCACTGAACAGAATACAAAATGGCTGCCTGTGTCCTCCGTCTAGAAACGCAGAGTGGCTGTACACAAAAATAAGAGCAAATCAGAACAGTTCCAGTGCGTTGCTCTAGCCATCGCACATGGCAGTGGGCAACAGGTAGGAAGGAGGGGGAGACTGAAGGTAGAGGCACTCCCTCAGTGGCTATGCTAGGAGTAGGAGTGAGAAGGAAACAGTGAGGCCTTCTACAGTGGTCATGGGACTGGGGAAAGAGAGATGGGGAAACTCTAAGGGCTGGTCTACACTATGGGGGAAAATCGATCTTAGATACGCAACTTCAGCTACATGAATAACATAGCTGAAGTCGAAGTATCTAAGATCGAATTACTCACCGTCCTCATGGCGCGGGATCGATGTCCGCGGGATTGATGTCGATTCCGCAACTCCGTTCGGGTTGGTGGAGTTACGGAATCGATATAAGCCCGTTCGGGGATTGATATATCGCATCTAGATGAGACACGATATATCGATCCCCGAGCAATCGATTGCTACCCACCGATACAGCGGGTAGTGAAGATGTACCCTAAGATGGGGCTGATTGCAAATCCCATCACTGCCCCTTGTGCTTTGACTTTTTGCTGCTCCACCAGCCTTTTCCTGTTGGCCTGTGTGCATGCTCTTGTTTTGGCTGCAAAGCAATTGCCTACGTGAGCCATCTGCCGGGAGCACTGACTGCTTCACTGTCATCACAGGTGGGCTTGAGAGCTGGCTCCAGAGATGCTGTCTTCTTTCACTACATTAGCGGCAAGTGGAAGCAGAGCTGCTGGGGTCTCCTCACTCATTCTCTTACAGTTACTTACACACATTCGCTATTTTTCTCTCTGCCCACTATAGATATATCTGCTTCAGGGCAGACACTGGCACACGTGGCCATGTGACTTCCCCGCTTCTCCAGCTGGAGGTCAACCAACTGCACTGGCCCCACCATGATACCAACCCTCAGACAAGGCAGTGCTGCTTTGTAGCTCCTGCACCACTGCAGGAGCTGCACCCAGGGGCTCCTTCAGCCTCAGAGAAGAGAAATGGCAGGGGTAGGGCTGGGCTAGGACACCTGTCAGGATTGGCTGCCTGCCAGTTCAAGTATGGCCCAGCTCATTAGGGACTACAGGCTGTTACAGGCTGGGGGCAGTTTGAAGAGTGCTGCTACTCCTGGTTTGCCATGATGTAAGTGAGGGGAGGATTGCGCTAAATGTTTGTTTGCTCTATCAAGTACCTGTGGCACTCCATACACGTATTCAGTAAGGAGCTTATTCAGCCTGCTGAAATACAGCCGGTAGCTAGCCGCACTCTGCTTTGGATCGTGAAGCGGAGCATGCTGTATTCAAGTGAAACCGCAGGGGAGTTTGGGTGAACAGAATGCAATTACCTTCCTTGGAGTTTGGCCAGAACCCCAGGGCTAAGGCTTCCAACTCATTATAAAAAGTGCAATGCGATCTTTAATGACCATTAGCACTCAAGATCTGTTTTACAGCACCGACTGCTGCCTAGTGGCCCATAGCAGCACACTACAGTATTGGATCTGTATTGACTCTGGGGGGCAAGAGGTTTCCTGCAGCAGCCTGAGCTTCCCTGGACTTTTCCTAGCTACCTACTGGGCAGATCCACCCCTGCTTAGTTTGTAATCCTGGCCCAAGATGGCAAGGCGCCAGCCATACACCTTCTGCCACCTCCTCTAGAATATAGCACACTTTCCCCATGGGATGCCAGAAGACAAATGGCCTGCGAGGTGGGGAAAGTGGGTCAACTGTTCGGCAGGTGTAATACAGCAGGTGCAGTGGGGAGATTGTTTGGAACCTCAGGAACTTTGAGAAGCTTGGGCCACGCCTACACTAGAGGGACTCTACTACAGCGCCCTGGCAATGTTGGCGTAACCCTGTAGCATAGACGCAGCCTAGACCAGCAGCAGGGGTTTGTCCTCACTGCAGGAACAGCACCTCCCCGAGCGACGGCAGCTAGATCGATGGAATCATTCTTCTGCTGACATTTTTGTGTCTACACCAGGGATGGCTCAGCATAGCTGTAGCACTCGGGTGTGGATTTTTCACAGCTTGCACCCAGTCACTACATCAACTTAAGTGTAGACCAGGCCTTAGAGAGGACGCTGGGCCAGATCCTCAGCTGGTGTTAATCAGCCTGGCTTCATTGCAAGCAATGGACTTACATCGATGAACACCAGCTGAGGAGCTGACCCTCTGCTTTGGCAGATCCTGGTGGGGTCACTCTAAGAAGCAGACTGAAGTAGAGCATCTTTTGTCTCTGCCTCATAACTGTATTGTTTCCTTAGGGGTGGAAGGTAGAAATGTTTACAGCTCAGCTGGTGCAAACTGGCAGAGCCCCATTGACTTCAATGCAGATTTTCCCCAGCCGAGGATCTTGCCTGTGTTTTATAGTGTCCTCTCCCTCTCCCCTTCGTGCTCTTGGTTAGTATTAGTCGGTGCCACCTTATTATCTCCAGTAAACAGGCTCTTTACCCTGCTCCTTCTGGAGAGTCTTGCACTGATGCTGGAATGTTTCCCTCTCAGCTTCTCCGCTCAGCTGTTGCTGCTATCTGAGGCCAGTTCAGTTCTATTCTGCCTCATCCCTCTGGAGCCTGGAGGCCCTGCGTAGCCAGCAGACCCATTCTCCTTCCACCTCCACCTGCCCCAGATCCCAACCCCCATGCCATTCTCATTTCCAGAGCTGTTCCTGCACCATGTGTCTCAGTTCTGCTTACTTCTCCCATTCCTTGTCACTGAGCATGTTCCTCTCCTCATTTGTCTCTTTGTTTCTCTCTCTCTCTCTCATCCTCCTTTCTCCTATTTGTTTTCTTTCTCGTATCCATCTCTTCCTCTGTCATGGTATAATTCCCCACTCTGAACCTTAGCGTCCAAAAGATGGGGTACCAGCATGAATTCCTCTAAGCTAATTACCAGCTTAGAACCTGTAACGCTGCCACCAACCAGGAATTCCAGTGCCTGGTACACTCTGGTCCCCACAAAACCTTGCCCAGGGACCTCCAAGACCCAGACCCTCTGGATCTTAACACAAGGAAAGTAAACCCTTTCCCTCACCGTTGCCTCTCCCAGGCTTCCCCTCCCTGGGTTACCCTGAAAGATCACTGTGATTCAAACTCCTTGAATCTTAAAACAGAGAGGAAAATTCACCTTCCCCCCTCCTTCTCTCTTCCCCTCCCAGATTCTCCCTACCAGTTCCCTGGTGAATCCAGACCCCGTCTCCTGGGGTCTCACCAGAATAAAAAAACAATTAGGTTCTTAAACAAAAAAAGCTTTTAATTAAAGAGAGAAAAAACAGTGAAAATTATCTTTGTAAATTTAAGATGGAATATGTTACAGGGTCTTTTAGCTATAGACACTGGGAATACCCTCCCAGCCTAAGTATACAAGTACAAATTAAAATCCTTCCAGCCAAATACACATTTGAACTCCTTCCAACCAAATACACATTTGCAAATAAGGAAAACAAACATAAGCCTAACTCGCCTTATCTACCTAGTACTCACTATTCTGAACCTATAAGAACCTGTATCGGAGAGATTGGAGAGAAACCTGGTTGCATGTCTGATCCCTCTGAGCCCCCAGAGTGAACAACAACCAAATTCTAACAGCACACACACAAACTTCCCTCCCTCAAGATTTGAAAGTATCCTGTCCCCTGATTGGTTCTCTGGTTAGGTGACAGCCAGGCTCACTGTTCTTATTAACCCTTTCCAGGCAAAAGAGATATGAAGCACTTTTGTTCTATTAACTCTTACTTATCTGTTTATGACATCCTCACTGTCCTCTCTTCTGTCCAGCCCTCGCTATCCCTCCCTCTTCTCTTCTGCATTCTTTCATTCTGCCTCTGAGTCCTCTCCCACGTGCTTCTACACCTCCTCTCTCCCCTCTATCCATCTCCCTTTCCTTCCTCTGAGCTGTAGGCTCCTTTTTCCTTCTGCCTTTGTTAATTGCTCCCTCATTCTCCCCCCCCACCCCGCCTGGGGGAGGAGTTCCTGGCCTTGCTCACTTTCAACCTGCCCCTCTCTCCCCTCTTTTGTTTCCCCCCTACAGCTTAATTTAAAAGCGCTCTTTATTACATTACACTCTAACATTAACTCTGTCTCTCTCCTCCCCCCCCCCCACTGCAGATGGCATCTTTGTTCAATCCAAGTCCTGTTCTCTGCCAAAGAATAACAATGAACTCAAGAGCTGCAGAGAGACAGAGAAAGCCCATCTCTGTGTTTCAAGAGACATCTCTGTCTCGGGGGCCAAAATAACTTCACTTGTTTTATTTATAAACTCACAGGGACTGGGGGTGACTGGAATACAGATGTTGCCCCAGCTGGGGCTGCTGATCGTACACGAGCCTGGTGTGATTTTTGGGCCCACAGAGAGGTTGGATTTTGCTCCAGTTCGGGTGTTTGGCACAGTCTTTTATGCTTTTGAAGGGAGAGGCTGTGTCTGGCTAGGTTCCCTGTTTAATGTAGTTGTGCAAAGGCTCGAGACTCTGAATTAGCTAGGAAGCAAACTCCAGTAAAGGGGAGGGCTGGCTGGTGATTGTCCAGAATTAGGGATGAGGGAGACCAGTTCAGGTTAAATAAGCACCAGGCCAAAACTTTGGCAAAAAGCATCTCTGGGAGGAAGGATGGTGATGTGATTAAACTACAAGAATGGAAGTCAGGAGTCTCATTTTGGCTCTATGATAGGTTCGCTTGGAGGCTGTGTGCCTTATTTGTGCCTTGGTTTCCCCATCTATATGGGGAAGAGGATAAAGCTTATTGACATTAGAAGGCAGTCTCGAGGCCATGTTAATGCCTGTGAAGTGCATTGAGGTCCTCGAATGGGGCATGCTATAGAGACGCCAAGTATTTATAATACCAATCCAAATCAGAACTTTTTTGAGGTCTTATAAAGTTCCAATAAATCCCTTCTCCACCCTAGTAACTTTCCCTTTCCTGTCCCTCTGCAGGTGGTTCAGGCCCTGATGGAGCCTAAGGGTCTAAATGCTTATTAGATCCTTATCATAATCATTGGTAGAGGTGGTGGCTCCTGTTGTTGTCATTTGTTGGGTCTATGACAGTCAAGGCCCAGTCAGGTATCTGAGTCCCATTGTGTTAGGCACTGTGCCAACAGCTAGTGAGAGGCAGCCCTTCCCCAAAGAGCTTACAGGCTAAATAGATGTGACAGACCACGTGGGGGAGAAAGGAATTATTATCCCCATTGTACAGCTGGGAAGCTGAACCCCAGAGAGATGAAGGGCCAGGTAATCAAACGAGCTCAGCACTAAGCTTTTCAGAGGTATTTAGGCACCCCAAAGATGCAGATAGGTGCCTCATGACATTTTCAAAAGTGCCTAGACACACAGCTCCCATTGAAATCAGTGGGCTTGAGGCACCCATATTCATAGACCTTAAGGTCAGAAGGAACCATCATGAGCATTTAGTATGATCTCCTGCTTTATCTGCAGCTGTAGGTGCCTACATATCTTTACAGATCTGGCCCCAAAACAGTGTTCAACACGCAGTAGCTCCCACTGAGAGGTGGTGGGGGTGGGAATCCACCCATTTTCCCCTTCTGGAGACAATGTGCTGCTGTGTGAGGAGCACTTCAAAAAATCTGGTCACATCATTCAGCTCCTGAAATAAGAGCTGGGCGTGGATAAGTTTCTTTGGGAAGAGTGATCATAAACGGCAAAGCTGGGAATTGAACTTGGATCTCTCAAGCTCCCCGTAACCATTAAAATCAGCAGGAGACACAAGTTCCCACTGATTCCCTATCCCTCCTTTCCTGATGTTTCTAGCCTGACCAGAAGCTAGAGTTTCTGGTTCAGACTCCCATGATCAGGCTCCTGGCCAGAAACAGTCTAGGATAAAAAGCTGTGATTTGCTGGGGATTTTCTAGCAATGCTATAAAGTCATGAGTGATTTCTTCTTGTCACTAGAGCCCTGATGTAACAGCCCAGCCTTAGAATTGTTACCCAGTGGGTGTATTTTATACTCTCTGATAACTGAGTCTGAACAAAGCTCCCCACGGATGCCTAATGTAAACATCAGCTTTATTATTTGCAAACAGCCATCCTTTCTCATTTGATATGCTCACTCTCAATTTCTCACTCTCTCTCTCTTTTCCTCTGTCAATGTCTCCCTCGCTCTTTGTCATCTTCCTAAGAAATAAGCAACCTGGGAATTTTTCAAGCTATTTTGCTGTACCAGGGGGATGGCAGAAATCTCTTCAAACACCCTCACAATCTACATGTCACGTCCAGGCCTCAAAGCAAGTTGGAGCTGATGAGCTCTGGCATTCTCTCCCCTCAGCAGGCGCCTGAGTGGCCTGCGCTGCTTCTGAAGTAAAACCGAACATACATACATAAAAAGAGCTACTGAAAGAAATTAAATAGAGGAGAAGGGCAAGGAAATGGGAGGGGAAGGAGAGAAAAGAAGACCTTGTGCTTAAAGCATTTGGTCAGTACTCGGAGGAGCTGCATTAAATTTCCAGCTTTGCAACTGACTTCCTGTATAAATTTGGGCAAGTCACTTATGCTGGTGATTTGTGCCTGACATCTAGGGTGACCAGATGTCCCAGTTTTATAGGGACAGTCCTGATTTTGGGGTCTTTTTCTTATATAGGCTCCTATTACCCCCAACCTCAAACCCAATCCCCTGTCCTGATTTTTCACACTTGCTGTCTGGTCACCCTACTGACATCACAGCATGGGCAATAAGACAGTCAAAGCCCATCACTGTGAGAGGGAAGGAGCGTACCCTTTACTTACACAGCCAGGCATCACTTCACCCACTGCTGAAATTCAATCAGCTCTGGGGTGAGATTCTGCATCTGTTTTAAAGCACATGACAACACTGCATGAGAATTTAGTACAGGAAATTAAACAATATATCTTAACTGAAACTGAAAGGGGTTGTGTGTAGACAGAATGTAGGAACAACCTCCATTCTAAGGCTAACTATATAACCTTACACATCTATAGATTGTGTGTGTGTGTGTGTGTGTGTGTGTGTGTGTGTGTGTGTGTGTGTGTGTTTACATACTCACAGGGACAAATAAGAGACGCATACAAGGACATGTAAAACTAAACTAGGTAAAATGCTAGTAAATGTGTAATATTTAACCCATGTATCATAATAAGCAAATCCTGCTGTGTGCCCAGTGCAACAGGGAATGAGAAATTAAATCTATTTTTATCTATTGTATTGTAATAAATTCACTAGATTGTTCAGTTTGATGGGCAGTCAGGTATAGTTGATATCTACCGTAAAATGTATATAAAACTGTGTATGTTTTAATTGTATTTCTCTCCCCCACACTTTGTATGCTTTCTTTCTTTTTAGATGGTAGGCTCTTTGGTGCAGATGCTGCCGTGTGTGCACACACTGCATGTATGTGGCCAAGCCATTTTACGTGCTACCAGAATATTACTACTAACGCTGTGTTGGCAAAGAGAGGGGTTAGATAAAGATGGAAAAGATCAATGCAGCTAACTTCTGTGAGAAGACAGCTCTCTACTTGTATGTGTATGGATGGAGGCGGTCGTAGATAGCACCTTAGCAGAGGTAGCATGGTCTAGTGATTCAGGGACCTGGATTCTGTTCCTGGTTTCAGCGCTGACCTACTGGGCAAGTCCTCGGACTTCTTTGTTTCCCCTCCTACCAGTAGCATGGCTAGCGGGGTTCAGTGGAAGCAGCTGCTTCCTCTCAGGGCAGCAGGTGCAGAAGCGGCGCCTGCCGGCCGGCGCTGCCAGCAGCACAGCCAGAGGCGCCGTGGGGTGGCCGACTGGCATGGAAGTGACGCCTGCCGGCCGGCGCTGCAAACAACACAGCAGGAGGAGCCATGGGGTGGCCGGCCAGCGCAGAAGCGGCGCCTGCCAGCCAGCGCTGCCAGCAGCGCAGCCAGAGGAGCAGTGGGGCGGCAGTGGCAGGCCGGTGCGGAAGCAGTGCCTGCTGGCCGGCACTGACAGCAACACGGCCAGAGGAGCCATGTGGGGGTGGCAGACACGGCCGGAGGAATGAAGAGGCCGGCTCCTTGGCTCAGGGCTTGGCGGCCAAGCGCTCCCTGGCCCCCACCCCTCTCCTTGCTAATGCGGCGGGCGGGGGGAGGCGAAAGGGCCCCTGTGCCTTTAAGGCCGCCTGGCTGGCGAGCCCCGCATGGAGCACGCCCAGCGCTGGGAGCAGGCCAGGGACAGGTGGCGGCGCAGGACAGAAGGTGAGCGGGGGAGGGAGGGGGTCTGGTCAGGGGGCGTGGCCAGAGGAGGAGCCAAGGGGGGCATGGCCAGAGGAGGAGCCAAGAGAGGGCGCCTTTTTTATGTTTGCTCCCCCTACACTGAAAACCTGGGTACGCCACTGCCTCCTACCTTTTGTTTTGTTTATTTACATTGTGAATTCTTGGGGCAGGGGCTGTCCCCGACTGTGTTTTGTGCAGCGCCGAGCACTGTGAGTCTCTGATTGTAGGGGCTGGCCTGTGGCTGTGACTGAAATGTTAATAAATATCCCCAGAGCTAAGTGCCCAGCTCCCTGGAGGAAGCAGTTCCGCATAGTGGCACTCTATAAGGTGCGTCCAGCAGTGACTCCTGTAAAACTCAATCGTTCTCCTCATGAACAGGCTCTACAATGCTGCGTAGTGCTAACAAGCCAGCACGACTGGCTGCAGAGAGATTTGGAGGTGATAGAGCCTTGTTCTACTTCTACCCAGGGGCTCCTGAGCTTAGAAGCGGGGGGAGGGGAGAGTCCTTCCTCATAATTTATATGCCCTCAAACATGCACACGCACAAAATCAAATTAACTACAATAGTAATGTAGTAGATTCCTCCCCCCGCCTTTGAGTCGTCCCTCCCACTCCTTACACACGCTCCCCTTCTCCTCCTGAGCTCCCACTAGTGAATTGGATTAGTCACATTCTTAATTAACTGTGCCAGTGCGAGCTCTATTAGGTATTAAATGTTTGTCACAATCCAATTAAAAAATCCATCTCAGCAGGGCAGGTTTTTCAGGCTGCAGCTCGCCGGGCTGTGTTTACAGCTCTCTCAGCTGGCAATTGGGAACATGAGGCTGGGCCACTGGGGAAGAAGCTGCTGGGTCAGAGTGACAGGTTTCATTTCCTCCCTGGGTGATGGGAGCAAATGCTCTCTGCTTTTCCCCTTTACACCCTTCCGAGCATGCCGCAGCCACGTACACGGGGCTGCAGCCCCCATGACAGGCGAGTATGAAGATCAAGGGGTCGCCCTCAGTACTCCACAGATAAAGGCGTCCTCTCCTCCTTGACCCGTGGAATTGCTTGTCTTGAAATGTTCCCTGGGAATCGTGACCTGGATGCTGTCACATCCACAGTTTAATGGTGGGAGGGGATGTCTCAAGGCAGCTCGAGGGAGATTTTGCCCCAATCTAGCAGGATGGGGAGGGAAGGTGAGAGATACAAACAGAGATGATTAGCTGCCTTTCCTAACTAGGGCCTCCTGGGCTGTCTGCCTTTAAAGCTTCCTGGGCCAGATCTTTAGCTGGTGTAAACAGGTATAGCTCCATTTATGTCAATAGAGCTATGCTGATTTACACAAAGAAGGTAGGGGCCCTTGTTCCAAGAAAAGGCTAACAACCCAAGATCATCCTAAATTCTCATAATGACATTGGCTCTCCATCCTCTAGCTTCTTTTCTTTCACCCCACTTATTCTCCTGACTTCTTCATGGCCAGTTTTACCATATTTACCTGTCCGGGGCCCACCAGGATATGAAACACTAGACGCAGCTCCTTTCTCTCTCTGACACATTAAAGCTGAACATTTTTAATAGAGCCAGCCAGAGGACACCACTTCTGTTTCATGGTAACTTTCAAGCTTTTGAAATTTGGTTTCATTCCATGTTGGAACAAAACCAAAACCTTTTGCATGATTTTGCAAAAAATTGAATTGCCAAAATGTCTTGTTTTTCAACTGAAACCTGAGGTGCCCCTTTATAGTGTGCGGGGTTAAACCACTTTCCCAAGATGTAGAAAACCTAAGTTTGAGTCCCTGGTCACCTGATCAAAGCAGAGACTTTTATCCCAGTATCTGGGGCATTGTTTTGTTTGTTTTCATCACTGGAATTTTCAGCAGGAAACTTCAATGTTTTGTTGAAAAACCAAACACCCCGAAACCAAATTTGTTTGGCCGAAGGCTGCTGGAAGCTGAAAAGCTTCAGTTGTGGGGTGGGCGGGTTAAAAGGAAAACAGACACGTTCCATGAAAATTTTTGTTTGGTTTCTTTTCAACCCAATTTTCCATCAAGGGGGTGGGTAGTTCTAACAAATTTTCAACCAGCCCCAGTCTGTTAGCAGGTCTGTGAAGAGGAGATAAAGTCATTCATTGGACAGGGAGGCAGCATCTATGCGAGATGGAATGTGTGGATTTTAATGGCTCTTTAACCATGCTTGATGAGAGACTTGAAAATAATCACAAACGTATTCATTTACTTTCTGTGTTGATCATCAGGATACAGTTGAACTGACCTGTTGACATCTCAGTATGTTACTATGGTAGAGATCCTAACAGCGACCATGTATCCAACCATGGGGACCATCTGCTATCTAGTTCCTCTGGGAAAATTTCCTCTCCTTCCTGTTTTTGTTATAAATGGCCCTGAGACACAAAGTTTGGATGCAGAGCCAAACCTCCCATAATTGTAGGGCTTTGCATCCAGGTTTGCTTTGGGCCAGTTTCTAGATCTGTAGGTTACTACAGGTGGAACTGCTGTGTTACGCTCTATATCTTTAAAACTGCTAGCAAAAAAATCTCTCTCTCAGCTTGCATGTGGCTAGTTCTCTGGGAAATGGCAGCATTTTGAGGGTTAATAGCCTTTGGGAAGGGCCTTTGAAACTTGCATCTATGGCCTGATAAAGAGAGCGAGAGAACTACTGAGGGAAAGGGAAGCTTGCAGTTAGGTATTGCTTTTGGCTTGGCTTTTTCTTCTTGTAGTCAAACTTCTTGGAGAAACGTAGCTGTCCTGTCATATGGGGAGTGGGAAGAGAGGCATATAGTACCAAGAACAGCTATTACCGAGTCAGTATTTTAAAGCAGACCTGGGAAGAATGAGCTGTCTTCCCTCACCCATCTACTCTGAGTGCTGTGACCTGGCTCAAAGATGGTGGATGAAGAATTTGGTGGAGGCAGAAGAGCTGGCGTGAACTAAGTTTTCTGTCTCCTTCCAATTAGCCCTGTTTTTGCCAAGTCCCTTCTGTGTCCATGCCCCATGCTGTGGTCAGCAGTACTATGCTACTCAGTAGACTTGTCCAAACTTTTTGTTGGTGGGGGAAGAGCTTCCCAAAGGAAACTCAACTTATTTGGGAAAAATGTCATTTCCTTCCAGGGATTTGGGTGGCTTTGATGAAAAATTGAAAAAGTTTCTGTTTTTTTATTAAATTCTCCATTTTCAAAAACCAAACATTTTTCAGGGTTAAAAAAAAAAGGAATTTTTCTCACATACAAACATTTTTTAAAAAACATTTTCCATGAAAAACCATTGCAAGTGAGAAGTAAGAGGGAAATCAAGCCCACAAGTGAAATGAGTTTAGTAACCACAGCTCCATAGCTCCATAAAGATTTCCTGCTACCTCAGAAGCTCACAGCACAATTCCGCACTATTGAGTGTTTCCTCTCAGGAGAAGCTCGGAGACTAGTATAATTGCAGGTCAAGTCTGAGGTGTTTTGGCAGAGCGGTGTATAGCCTAATATGCAATAGCTGGGGCCGCTGGAGATCAGGGCTGAGATGCATCAGCAGAGCTGTGCAGCCGACCGGCACTGGAGTAGCAGGAAATGCTATAGTTTCAGATGCAGGTGCCTTGACAGAGCTGCGCAGGGGAAGGTTGTGCTGTCTGTTTTTTCTCCAAGCATCCCCAAAATCCCATGATCATTTTTAAGGTTGATGCAGCCGGTGAAGTTTGATGGGCATGCCCCAGTTGTCAAGCACACTCACAGGCTGTATGCTGCCAAAGGGCTCTGAAGGGGAAAGAGAAGCTAGTTAAGGGAGTCTGGGTGGAAGCACTACTTTTAAATGGAAGCAAAGTCCCATCCACTAAGTGACCTGAAAGTCTGATGTGAGCTTAGCTCAATGTCCCAGTTGTCACTCTCTGAGAAGGAAAGCCAGGACAGGCTGTAGGTTCTGATACTGACACTCTCTAGGTGGTAACATCTCCAGTTCTCAAGGAGGAGTTGGAGGCAAGAGAAACCTAGTTCATTTAGTTAGGGACTATGTTATTGTTACAGTCCAGCCTCATTTTAGCTTCCTTTTTTCAAGCTGGGCCCAGTTGCCTTCTCTAAATTTGTATATATCCCGTTCCCGGCGACAGACTCCGTTCGTATGCTGCATCTTTTAAATCTGGTTTTTCCCACCCAGGGGCGATTGTTTTAAATGAGACATCAGCAGTAATAGCCCAAATGCGATCTGACATGACAGTCTCTGATGCAAGCTACTCACTAATATAAGTGGAATTCAGGGAGACGACTCTAAGCCCTGGAAAATGTAAACACTTGAAGTAATTTGGGAGTGGTAAAAATTATTTATTTTACCCTTTGTAGGAAAGATCCGCCCAACAGCACTGTGCAACCAGGCAGCTGGTGAGTTTAGGGATTAGAGCTCTTCATCCCATGGTCCTTGCAAATTCTCAGAACTTGTAAGAGTGCCATGGTCCCTGTGAGGAATGAATTAACTGAGCTCATTTCTGTAGCCTAGGTTTGGAGTTGTCCCCCCCCCCTTTGTTTTTTAAATGCCTTCATGGCCTGAGCCACCATCCATTGAAGTCAGCAGGCTTTAGATCAGACCTACAGATGTTGAAGCTTGATCTCTCCCCATCCCAGCTGTGCTTGGGTCAAGCTGATGAAATCAGTGCCTGCTGAGAGGCTTAGGTTCCGGACTCCTTGCCTCTTTCGGTTGTAATGTTATCAGATCTCTCAAATTAAACAGGAGTTGTCATTCTGGGCTAGTCCAATTGCCCATCTAGTCCAGTATCCTTTTTCTGACAGGCACCAGTAACAGCTACTTCAAAGGGAAATGTAAAGCACTGAAATGTAAAGGAGTCGGGTAATCAGCTTATGCCCTAAAGCATGATACTATGGTGATTGGTGTTCTATAAATATCTAAGATAGACAGGCAGTTAGATAAAATAAGGATTACTGTCCTTTATACATTTTATTATCCTAGCTAGTGGAACTGTGAATATTATTAATATAAATATCTCTCCAGTTTTACTATTCCCAAGCTCTTATTCTCCATAATATCTAGTGCCAGTGAGTTCCACAGATAAATTATGTTTTCTGTAAATGTTTTGTATTTTAGGTGTTTCCGTTTCCCAGGGTGTTCCCTTGTTCCTGGATCATAAATGGCAAACAGGAGCTACTGATTTATCTCCTCATGCCACTCTTTATTGTAAATAACTCTATCCTGTTGCCTCCTAAACATTTCATCTCTAAGATGAATTTTTAATTATTATTATTTTTGCCCTCTCTTCATATGAGGATCTTTCTATTGTTCTACTAAAATTGCTGTCCTCTGGAACTTTTCTATTCCTGCTCTATTGTTTTTGAGATGAGATAACCAAGATTGCGCACACTGGTGCCATGCCATTGATTTATGGAATAACATTATAATATTTTTCACTATTATTCTGTTGTTCCCTTTTCTTAATGCAGCCAAATATCATGCTTGCTACTGAATGGAATATTTTTCCCTGAGTGGTTACAGCTCATTTAGAACCCATCAGTGTGTATGAGTAGTTCAAATTGTTCCTTACCTTGCACTTGTCGGCACTGAATTCCATCTGCATCGTGTAACCCAATTTTCGAGCTTTATTAAATCGCTCTGAAGTTCCTCACAATTCTCTCTAGACACAACTGCTCTGAATAATGTTCTGACCTACTGCAGATCACTGGGGCACCCCACTATTAATCTAGTTCCATGCTGAGAACTAATCATTAATCCTGCTCTTTGTCTTCTGTTTTATAGAGACAAGGTAGGTGAGGCAATGTCTTTTATCTCCTGTCTTATAGTCAGTTTCTGATCCAAGATAGAATTTTACTTCTCACCTTAGCTTTCTCAATAGCCCCTTGAGAGGGACTTTGTCAAAGCTTTCAGGAAAGTTCAGATAAATGGGATCTACCCGTTTTCCGGTAGGCACTGTTCTGGAACAGAAGTTGGGCTGGTTTGTCCCTATCGAATTCAGCTGGGTGTTTTATTACTCTAGTCATTTTCTCAACTAATTTTAAAGCTCACTGGGCTGTAATCCCTGGGATCCTCCTTTGTGCTTTATCGAAGGCTAAGAAAACCACCCACCAGACTGCTGGGCTATTAGTTGATGATCAGCGGCATATTGTTTTTAGCAAATTGGCTTCTTCATTCTTAGCGTTCTTCAGAACTTTTGGCTGAGTCCCTTCTGGTCCTAGTGACTTATTGCCGATACACCAATCAGTTTGTTACACCTCCACCTCTGAAAGTAACCATCTGGGAAACCTCCATCATGAATCAGGGTGCTTCAGGAAGTGTGCTGCTTCCTCAACAGGTGGGGCTCTTCCCTCTAAGCCAGTATTGTGCTCACAATGTACCTGCTTTGTATTAGGTAACATGAGAATGCTGGAAGTTTCATATCCTGGCTAGGGCTTGAAGTGGAGCCCCTGACCTTTCATGGAAATGAACAATCCCATGGCACTGTTTTTCAAGAATTGGGATGTCAGGTTTCTTGTCCTGGCTAAATTTAACTTCACATTGCCTCTTTAAATCCCCCTGCTGGCTCAGTTGGATATAGCAGCCTTCACCTCCTGCCCTGAGCCATTTGCATAGTCACCAGTGTAATGCTGCAATGAGCTGTGAAACAATTGCCCTGCTCCTCACAGCAGAGAACAGCTTAGCAGCATATAGCCCATTGGCGACTGCCAGTAGCAAACATATGCAACTTCTGGAGAAGGGACACTAGATGGGGAGGGCTCCACAGAGAATTTTGTCCCAGGTATCTGCCTGGCAGGACTTTCCCATATGCTCGGGGTCTAACTGGTCACCATATTTGGGGTCAGGAAGGAATTTCCCCCTGGGTCAGATTGGCAGAGGCCCTGGGGATTTTTCGACTTCCTCTGCAGCATGGGGCAGGAGTCACTTGATGGTTTGAACTAGAGTAAATGGTGGATTCTCTGTAACTTGAAGTCTTTAAACCATGATTTGAGGACTTCAGTAACTCAGCCAGAGGTTAGGGGTCTATTACAGGAGTGGGTGGGTGTGAGGTTCCGTGGCCAGCAGCAAGCAGGAGATCAGACTAGATGATCACGATGGTCCCTTCTGGCCTTAAAGCCTCTGAGTCTTGCCTTGACCAGGTGCAAGCTCCCTGTGCCTCCCCTGGTGGAGCTGCTGCCTGTAGACTGAGTCTAGGTAGATCTGAGCTTTCCTCTAAGCTGATGTGGCTGCTGTGGTTTCTGGCTGGTGTCTGACTGATACCACAGCCCCCTTTCCACCCTCTGGTGGTGATAAAGCCGCTGTGTCCTGAGGTTGCATCGGGGGAATTCTCTGTCTTCCCTCCCTTGGTATGTTACCTGTTCAGTCAGCTTCAGATGAGAACTGCTCTGAAGCTGGCTGCCTTTCCTCAGCCAAAGATCCTGAACCTGCTTCCTTTTGACAGCCAGCAGTGGATAGCAGGAGGAGATTGACACAACCCCTATCCCCCTGCTCTCCCTGCAGTGGCGGCTGCTTCCCATCCTGCAGCTGCTATGTCTCTGCCAACCAGAAGCTCCCCGGAGGCTGACTGAGTTCTGGACGGGGAAAAATCCAGGCCCTTCAGTCCTTTCACTAATGGACAGCAAGATCCTCAATTTCCCATACCAGCATGTGCTGAGCTAGGGAGTGCCTTCCGAATAACAGCGATGTGCTACAACGCATGGGACGTGTCTAATCACAGCTTCCCGCTGCTCTCAAAGAGGGAGGACAATGCATCAGGACTCGGGCTTGCCATGTGCAGGGCTCTGAGCAAAATCAGCACCCCAGCCTGCTGCCTTCCCCTGCGGTAGAGGATGAGAGGAGGGAATCCAGCCTGGAATCTCCCCTTCTTACCACTGCCAGAAGCGGAGGTAGCTGGTGCAACCTAGAGTGACCACAAGGCTGCTCTAACCACAAGCATACAATTATTGTGCATGGCTCCTATTCAATAATAACATCTACCAGCGCCATGCTCTGTGCTTCCCCTCTGCTGATAACATATGTCTCTCTTCATGCTCTCCTTTCGGTAGTGCCTTATTTCTACACAATTCTTCCCTTGCATGCAGACCATGGAAACGGCAATCTGTTTGCCTTTGTGTAATCTAGAGGATTACACGTACATGAGGACAGCATCCGAAAGCCATTGAGGACTTGTGCAGAGAAGCAATACAGGAAGAATGAACAAGGGGCAAGGCAGTGGAATAGATTATTGGCTGGCAAGGTGGGTCCCTCACCATCCACCCAGTGGCTGTCAGCAGAGAGGAGGGTTGTTTTTCAGGCTGATACCTGACCATTGCACAAAGGTAGATCGAGGGGAAACTTTGCAGCAGTTGTGATTTGAGGAGTGAAGTTTTTTCCAGAGAGGTAATTTCTCTCTGCAGATGTATTTAGTGTTTGCCTGGGCTCACATACAGCCAGTTTAGAGCCTTTTATCCTTGTGCTAACATTCTGCATTCCCTCAGCAGCAGCAGCAGCAACTCAAAGATGTCAGCACCACTACTGCAGAGTCCAGGGACCAAATGGGTGTGGTTACAAGGCACCCACCTTCAGCTCCTCCCATTACCCAAAGGCCCCCGGTCTGTGCTGGTGCATTTCTGGAGTGCAAACAACTGGAGATTCAGGCAGGGTTCACTGCTCAGTTGCACTAGGATTACCTAGGTGACTGCGGCTGCAGTGCTCGCTTTGAACATGCAACCTAGAATCATGTGTCCATGCTCATTTCTATCCTTTTGGGGAGACTTGTGACTAGCTTATCTCATTGAAACTGTGGCAGAGTTGAGATGGTGGGGGGTGGAGATATCAGTAATGGAGTAGAGAGCCTCTCTCTACTCCATATCTCTGGGTGGAATCTAGCCCAGTTAATGAGGATCTAGGTATCCGAACAGATATTGGAGGGCTATGGTTAAGATGGCATCACCGCTGAGTCTGACGGACAAGCAGTCCTATCACAAAACTTCTTCCATAACTGGCTTTATTGCTGGCCGTCAAAGCAGAGGAAATGAGGAGTATTCTGTCCTGTTCTATATGATTTTTCCCTGCACGTTCATCACTGTAGTGTCTTAGCGCCTTATAATCATGCATTAAGCAATGTAACTAACATGTCACACCTGGTTCCCTCTCTTACATGCCCTCCCCAGGGGGAGAAATGTGGGTGTGGTGAAGTGTTGTGTTTTGATAGGGTTTTTTTTTGGGGGGGGGAGGGTTAAATGTACACTCTGCGGTGTGCGTGCGTACTAGAGAAGACAGGGTGAAGGAAGGACAGTTCCACTTGCAGCGGAAGGTGGTGAGGTTATTTCATGGACCTTATTTCCTGGGGGAGCTCATTCCACAGTCTTGAGCCAGACTGGAGAAACTCCCATCTCCCACACGGATAAGCGTCACCCTAATGGTAGACCGTTCCACTGTGCCAGGGGAGGGGAGTGATTGACCACCATCTTTATCCAGGTGCTTTAGGCTCTTCTAGATATGCTGTGCCTGGGGCATGATACCTTGAACATGATGTGCTATTCTCTGGAAAGCCAGCATAGAGCACAGAAGACAGGTTTGCTGAGCTCTCAGTAGCCCATGTCACTGAAGAGATTGGCTGTGGCATTTTGTACCAAATGGAGTTTCCTAAATGCTGAAGTCTTCATGCCCAGGTGTATTGTGTTGCTGTAATCCAGCTGAGAGGTGACAAATGGTCTAGGAATGGTCTATGTGGCCCTGCCTTGAGTACAGGGGACTGCACAAGATGGCCTATTGAAGTCCCTCCCAGTCCTACTCTTCTATGAAGGGATGGACTGCTAGGAACAGATGGCGTTCACCTTTCGAAGAGGGGAAAGGCCTATTTGCACACAGACTGGCTAACCTAGTAAGGAGGGCTTTAAACTAGGTTCGACGGGGACAGGTGAGCACAGCCCACAGGTAAGTGGGGAACAAGACCTGGGAGATGGGTTGGAAACAGGAGGGAGCACGGGATATAATGGCAGAGAGAAAGGAGGGTCAGGGCAAAGCTAGGAGGCAAGATCAAACCAGTATCTTAGATGCCTATATACAAATGCAAGAAGTATGGGTAATAAGCAGGAAGAACTGGAAGTGCTAATAACTAAATACAACTATGACATTATTGACATTACTGAAACTTGGTGGGATAATACACACGACTGGAATGTTGGTGTGGATGGGTATAGTTTGCTCAGGAAGGATAGACAGGGGAAAAAGGGATGAGGTGTTGCCTTATATATTAAAAATGTACACACTTGGACTGAGGTGGAGATGGACAGAGGAGACGGAAGTGTGGAGAGTCTCTGGGTTAGGCTAAAAGGGGTAAAAAACACGGGTGATGTCGTGCTGGGAGTCTACTACAGGCCACCTAATCAGGTGGAAGAGGTGGATGAGGCTTTTTTCAAACAACTAACAAAATCATCCAAAGCCCAAGATTTGGTGGTGATGGGGGACTTCAACTATCCAGATATATGTTGGGAAAATAACACTGCGGGTCACAGACTATCTAATAAGTTCCTGGACTGCATTGCAGACAACTTTTTATTTCAGGAAGTTGAAAAAGCTACTGGGGGGAAGCTGTTCTAGACTTGATTTTAACAAATAGGGAGGAACTTGTTGAGAATTTGAAAGTAGAAGGAAGCTTGGGTGAAAGTGATCATGAAATCATAGAGTTTGCAATTCTAAGGAAGGGTAGAAGGGAGTACAGCAGAATAGAGACAATGGATTTCAGGAAGGCGGATTTTGGTAAGCTCAGAGAGCTGATAGGTAAGGTCCCATGGGAATTAAGACTGAGGGGAAAAACAACTGAAGAAAGTTGGCAGTTTTTCAAAGGGACACTATTAAGGGCCCAAAAGCAAGCTATTCCGATGGTTAGGAAAGATAGAAAATGTGGCAAAAGACCACCTTGGCTTAACCACAAGATCTTGCGTGACCTACAAAATAAAAAGGCGTCATATAAAAAATGGAAACTAGGTCAGATTACAAAGGATGAATATAGGCAAATAACACAGGAATGCAGAGGCAAGATTAGAAAAGCAAAGGCACAAAATGAACTCAAACTAGCTATGGGAATAAAGGGAAACAAGAAGACTTTTTATCAATACATTAGAAGCAAGAGGAAGACCAAGGACAGGGTAGGCCCACTGCTCAATGAGGAGGGGGAAACAGTAACGGGAGACTTGGAAATGGCAGAGATGCTTAATGACTTCTTTGTTTCAGTCTTCACTGAGAAGTCTGAAGGAATGTCTAGTGTAGTGAATGCTTACGGGAAGAGGGTAGGTTTAGAAGATAAAATAAAAAAAGAGCAAGTAAAAAATCACTTAGAAAAGTTAGATGCCTGCAAGTCACCAGGGCCTGATGAAATGCATCCTAGAATACTCAAGGAGTTAATAGAAGAGGTATCTGAGCCTCTAGCTATTATCTTTGGGAAATCATGGGAGACGGGGGAGATTCCAGAAGACTGGAAGGGGGCAAATATAGTGCCCATCTATAAAACGGGAAATAAAAACAACCCAGGAAACTACAGACCAGTTAGTTTAACTTCTGTGCCAGGGAAGATAATGGAGCAGGTAATCAAAGAAATTATCTGCAAACACTTGGAAGGTGGTAAGGTGATAGGGAATAGCCAGCATGGATTTGTAAAGAACAAATCATGTCAAACTAATCTGATTGCATTCTTTGATAGGATAACAAGCCTTGTGGATAAGGGAGAAGCGGTGGATGTGATATACCTAGACTTTAGTAAGGCATTTGATACGGTCTCGCATGATATTCTTATAGATAAACTAGGAAAGTACAATTTAGATGGGGCTACTATAAGGTGGGTGCATAACTGGCTGGATAACCGTACTCAGAGAGTAGTTGTTAATGGCTCCCAATCCTGCTGGAAAGGTATAACAAGTGGGGTTCCGCAGGGGTCTGTTTTGGGACCGGTTCTGTTCAATATCTTCATCAACGATTTAGATGTTGGCATAGAAAGTACGCTTATTAAGTTTGCGGACGATACCAAACTGGGAGGGATTGCAACTGCTTTGGAGGACAGGGTCAAAATTCAAAATGATCTGGACAAATTGGAGAAATGGTCTGAGGTAAACAGGATGAAGTTCAATAAAGATAAATGCAAAGTGCTTCACCTAGGAAGGAACAATCAGTTTCACACATACAGAATGGGAAGAGACTGTCTAGGAAGGAGTATGGCAGAAAGAGATCTAGGGGTCATAGTAGACCACAAGCTTAATATGAGTCAACAGTGTGATACTGTTACAAAAAAAGCAAACGTGATTCTGGGATGCATTAACAGGTGTGTTGTAAACAAGACACGAGAAGTCATTCTTCCGCTTTACTCTGCGCTGGTTAGGCCTCAGCTGGAATATTGTGTCCAGTTCTGGGCACCGCATTTCAAGAAAGATGTGGAGAAATTGGAGAGGGTCCAGAGAAGAGCAACAAGAATGATTAAAGGTCTTGAGAACATGACCTATGAAGGAAGGCTGAAGGAATTGGGTTTGTTTAGTTTGGAAAAGAGAAAACTGAGAGGGGACATGATAGCAGTTTTCAGGTATCTAAAAGGGTGTCATCAGGAGGAGGGAGAAAACTTGTTCACCTTAACCTCCAATGATAGAACAAGAAGCAATGGGCTTAAACTGCAGCAAGGGAGATTTAGGTTGGACTTTAGGAAAAAGTTCCTAACTGTCAGGGTAGTTAAACACTGGAATAGATTGCCTAGGGAAGTTGTGGAATCTCCATCTCTGGAGATATTTAAGAGTAGGTTAGATAAATGTCTATCAGGGATGGTCTAGACAGTATTTGGTCCTGCCATGAGGGCAGGGGACTGGACTCGATGACCTGTCGAGGTCCCTTCCAGTCCTAGAGTCTATGAGTCTATGATTTAACTGAGACTAGGTCATTGTCCCCCAGGATGAGACAGGGGATTCTAGTCAACCAGAGACTGTAGAATGTGTTACTCATGGAGGCTGCAGTACAAGAACTTAGCATCAGCGAGGAATCCCAGGGCCCTCCTGAGCTATAGATTGAACTGACCAATTATGGGTTGATGCCCAAAGAAGACTGCGCCATGGCTGCAAACTCTTCACAATGCTTTCCTCTGCCCACCAGCTTCACCGACAGTTCAGCTACAACCAACTGTTCTGCACCCATGGGCTGATCTCATCCAAGCCTGAAGAGTAGACCTCTCCCTCACTACATTAAGGGGCTCCTTACACTCTGGTTGGTGGCACATTAGCTGGGGACAGCCCTGTTCATAAACCAAGGACTCTAGTCCAGGCCTGTTGGTCAGGCACCATTCCCCAACATGAGCGCTCACCTGTATTTGTATAAAAACCTGATGAACCCAGCAGTCACGGAGGGGCCTTGAGCTAGCAGCAGTGAAGGGGTCAATTCTCTGCTGCAGAATGGGATCTAGAAAAGAGAGCCCAATGGGGAGTATCTCTTTGCAGCGAAGGCAGAAAGCTTAATCCCTTTAAATTTCTCTTTATTGATTGCGGATTTACAGAGAAATCACCTTCTATAGAAATGCATTCGCGTCCTTATTCCAAGTGTATTAACAGACTAAGAGAGTCCTCCACCTGCCCAGCACTGGCACCAGCGCTGCTGACCGCATTAAGGAGTGCTTAGCACACAGCACTTGGCACAGTCCAGAGGAAATCCCAGAACACATCATCTGACCCTGACAGGGCTCAGATTGGCCACAAAGAACTGCTGAGTCGGCCATTGTCCAGTGATGGGGTTCCATTAGTTTGCAGCAAACATTAGTGGGCTTAGCATCACTCCCTTTGTTGGGGGAAGGAGGGAATTTTTGAATGCTAGAGAGCAGAAGCAGAGCAGGTATGGAGGTGAAGTCGTCGGAAGTCCCTCCGCTGGGTAGCATGCTTGCATGCGTCAGTCCATTTCACATATGTCTACACTGTAAGAAAAGGACCCATGGCAGAAAGTCTCACAGCCAGGGTCAGCTGAGTCAGGCTCACACTATGGGGCTAAAAATAGCAGTGTAGATATTCCCACTTGGGCTCTGAATCTGGCGAAGGGGGTGGGGCTTATGGTTGGTTTGTTTGTTTTTTGCAGTGTAATCATACCCTCGCAGGCCAGTTGGGGATCTTAGGTCCTGATCACTAATGCAGCTGGCTGGTGTGGTGCTGATCCCTGACTGGCAAAGGGCAGATATCCCAAACTCAAGAGATCAGTGGTTGGGAGAAAAGCAAAATGGACCCAGGTGGCTTACTGCCAGCCCAGAATTACCGTAGACTGCATTCCAGGGCACCATCCCGACATGGGCACTTCAGCACCGTGGCTAGTAGCACCAGGTCCTGACAATAACAGGGGAGGAGGGGGGATGGTTGGTGCTGAACTCTGAGAGCCTGCACACTTTGTATTCTTTCAAGCCTTGCTCAGTCAGCTGATAATGGACTCTGGTGATGAACCTGTGGCAGGTGGAAATCCCAAACAGCTTCAACTACACCAATAAATGCACATATCATGGGCCAATGCATCTGAATCTGCAGCTGCAACCCCTTACATCCTATAGTACAACCCCGTTGTGTTCCTGACTCCACTGTGATCACCACCCTGGTATCACCACCCTGTCAGGCAGGCAGAAGGAGCTGGACTTCCTGCAACCCGCAGCTGTCTAGGACCCTCTAGGAAGTGGGGTATCCTTTTAGAGCTCATGACAGCGAGCTTCTTACAAAGGGTCTGATTCGCCATGGCCCCGCCTCTTATGCAGTCCCTTCGAGCAGGGCGAAGTGGGTTTAAAACCAGTCCGTGAAGCCAATGGTGGGCCCTGGGGATACAGTGAACGGGAGCAAGGACAGACTGTGTCGTACAGTCGCTTTGCACAGATGGAGAGCACAACGTGGTGAGAAATCCAGTCCAAAGCTCTGTCAGGTGCTTTCTGCTCCTCTGGGATGTGTGCTGCTGGCTGCCCATGAGGTAGGTTTGATTGTATTATAGAATGTACCTGCTTGAAGCCAGTCCGCAGCTCCAAGCTGTCATAAACAGATAGCTAAGGGTTAACGTCTCTTTCACCTGGAAAGAAGTAATCTGAAACACCTGACCAGAGGACCAATCAGGAAACAAGACTTTTTCAAATCTGGGTGAAGGGAAGTTTGTGTGTGAGTCCTTTGTTCTTAGTCTTGAATCTGTCCCTCTCGGCTATGGGAAGGATTTTTCTATTTCCTGCTTTCTAATCTTCTGTTTCCAAGTTGTGAGTGCAAAGATAGGATTGTTTTTTTGTATTTACATGTATGTGTTGCTGGAATGTGTTAAATTGTATTCTTTTGAATAAGTCTGTTTATTCATATTTCTTTTAAGCAATTGACCCTGTATTTGTCACCTTAATACAGAGAGACCATTTTTATGTATTTTCTTTCTTTTTATATAAAGCCTTCTTTTTAAGACCTGTTGGAGTTTTTCTTTAGTGGGGAACTCCAGGGAATTGAGTCTGTGCTCACCAGGGAATTGGTGGGAAGAAGAAGTCAGGGGAAAATCTCTGTGTGTTAGATTTACTAGCCTGACTTTGCATTCCCTCTGGGTGAGGGGGGAAGAGAGATTAGCTCTTGGTACTTCTGTTTTCCAAGGCTGGAAACGGGGAGGGTGGAATCCCTCTGTTTAGATTCACAGAGTTTGCTTCTGTGTATCTCTCCAGGAACCCAGGGAGGGAATACCTGGAAGGGAGAAGGGAAGGGAAATGGGTTATTCCCCTTTGTTGTGAGACTCAAGGAATTTGGGTCTTGGGGTCCCCAGGGAAGGTTTTTTGGGGGACTAGAGTGCCCCAAAACACTCTAATTTTTTGGGTGGTGGCAGCTTTACCAGGTCCAAGCTGGTAACTAAGCTTGGAGGTTTTCATGCTAACCCCCATATTTTGGATGCTAAGGTCCAAATCTGGGACTAGGTTATGATACAAGCTTGTGCATATTTTACCTGGCTTGTATTTTTCAGATCTGCGCCTTTGGTTTGGATTGGCTAGTGACACATCAGGGAGTGAATTTGCTCTGTGGGGGCACTGATTTCCCTTCCCCTCCTATGCAGGTAGGAAGCACTTCCTGCTGCAAACATCCTGCAGGTCTTCCTCTGCCTGCCCCACTTGTGGCTGTTCCACTGCGCTGCCATCTTTGGGGATCCGGTAGTCCCAAGAGACCACCTCCAATGCACTCTCCCATCCGCCAGGCTGCTGGGGATGAGGGGAAAAGGAGATTCCAACATGATATTGATCCCAAGAGCAGAACATCTGCTACTTTTTGAGGACTTGCTTTCAAGCAATCAATGAAATGTGTTTATCAGAAAAGCATGTTTGACCCAGACAAGTGTTTTTAGCAATGTGAACAAACCAGGAGAGAGGGAGGAAGAGATAAGCAGGGGGGAGAGGGGAGAAAGCCAGCAACACAGAGGAATGTAAGAGAGAAGTGAGGGAGGAGATGGAAGGGGAAGCGCTCTGGAGAGAGAAAGGAGTGAATGTGTATGAAGTGCTTTGAAAGTTCACAGCTCGTGGAAGTGCTAGGTATTGTCATTGCAGTTGGAGACAGAAGCACAAAAGACTGGAGGGGAGGAGAGAGAAGGTGAAAGGAAGAATACAAAGGAATGAGGGGGAGTTTAAAAGGGCAGAATTAGGCCCTGTCCCCCCCCTCCACACACACACACACACGCACACACATGCTCTGTAGTGCCTTATCTATACTGGTAGTGTAGGCACAGTTCTAGCAGTCTAAAGAAGCCTTATCTTGGGATAGCTATTGCAGTAGCACATTCCCCTTCCCTGCAGGTGTAAAGCACCAGTCTGATTGCATTCATGCTGGGGGAAGTACTGATGTAATATATAGCATTGAAAATCACACCTCTAATGGACACAGTCAAACTGTGTAGGCAAAACCTTAGGCGCCTACTGGGTTAATTTAAACTGGTTTAGTTAACCCAGTGAAAACTCCTGGATGGGCTCTCTTAGGCCAGGTCTACTCTACAGGCTTCTGCCACACAGCTACATTGCCTGGGGCTGTGAAAAGGTGTGATCTTGATACAGCTGTGTTGGCAGAAGCCCCTAGTGCAGTTGCAGTTACACCAGCAAAGCTACGTCAGTATAGCTTGTTTTGCTACACTGGTTCAAAGCACAGTTTTTTGTTGCCATATCCATCCACACTAGGCATGTTCTGCCATATAGTGTACTGGCTTCCCTATACCAATAAAGCATTTCTAGTGTAGACGTGACTTTATTTCTGTTTAGTTCAAGTTGATTAGGAACGGATTTAAGCTAAACTGCAAGAAGCTACTGCACACCAACTCAGACCATCCACACAGGGCCTTGCACCAGTTTAACTAAACCAGCTCCAGATTGTGTGTAGAAAAGGGAAAAGTGTAGAAGCAAGAAGCGGGGGTTGATGAAGGACAGGTTTCCATGGAGATGAGAGTGGCGGGGAGAAGAGGAGAGTGAATGAAATGATAGAGCAAAGGGAGGTGCAGTGGGGAGGAAGGAAGGAAAAGAGAGTGGTGTATTGATCAGGATATGTTTGCTGGGATGTGAATGCAACATAGCTAAGGCAGCAGGGGGACGGGGAGCAGCAGCGGTGTAATCAGTGGGAACAGCTATCTCATGCTGCACCTTAGCACAAGTGACTAGAGGAGTGAGACCGGGATGCCAGCCATGTGCTGAGCTAACGGTGACATTAACGGTGTTTTCATAGCATAATGGAGGCATAATTCATCTCCTTCCACCCAACTTCTCTCCGACAGGTAGGGCTATGGGAGGTACCTAGGCCAAGATCTTCAAAGGTATTTGGGTGTCTGCCATTCAAATCAGTGGGTGTCAGGCACCTAAATACCTTTTGGGGATGTGCCCAGGAGCTAAATCGTTCCAGCATTATCTGCATATCCAGATCCCTGCCCCCATGCCAGCCTCAGAGCAGTGATTGGGAATCTGCCAAGGGGGCTCTTCTCCATAGCGCTTAGGTGGGGCACTTTTTGCCCCGCCTATGTCAGACCTGTGCTGAGGTACCTGTTCAACTCTCACCCCAGCCCACTCCTGCGCTTCTGATCTGTCTCCTGTAACCTTTGATCCCGATTTCTTTTGGCCGGCCCCTTCCTCTGAAGGGATGGCCATTGCTGCCGCTGTGCGACGGAATGAGCTGAACAGAGGAAGCCATCTGCTGTGCACAACAGCAGCTTTTATCAGTCCTTGCTAACCTAAGAACAATGCTGCATATCCGTATGTGCCATCTGCAGGTACAGTAACTACTAACTACATGTATACAGGCCGCTTTTCTGTAGAGCACTCTGGTAACATGGGATTCCCCTCTGTAAACTGGAGCTCAGATAGGCCAGCACCTTCTTAGGGTTGCCAGTTTTCAGTTTTCAACCAGAATGCCCAGGGGACATGTTGCCACTTGCAGGGAGCCACCTAATGTGAGCACCACCTGGAACCTGCACCTCAAAACCCCTCTCGCACCCTGCCCACCATAAGCCTCCTCCTGCACTCAAACTCCTGCCCCAGCTCAGAACCCCCTCCTGCACCCCAAACCCATCATCCCTGGCCCCACCCCAGAGCCTGCATTCCCAGCCGGCGCCCTCACCCCTCTTGCACCCCTGCCCCAGCCCAGTGAAAGTGAGTGAGGGTGGGGGAGAGCGAGTGACAGAGGGAGAGGGGATGGAGTGCGTAGAGGCGGTGCCTCTGAGAAGGGGTGTGTCCCTAAGGAAGGGGGTGGGGCAAGGGTGTTCAGTTTTGTGTAATTAGAAAGTTGGCAACTCTCTAACCTCCCTCTCTGTGCTCCTCTACTCTCTGTCCCGTAGTGGCACTGTTTGGTTACACCTCTGACCCTAAACTGTCCCCTCTCCATTTTTTCCCCTTTTGTCTCCCCACTTGATTGGCCCTGATCTATTTTTGATCCATCCTTTTGTTGTCTCTCTCAAGGGCCTGTTCTCCCCCCCAAGGGTTAAATAGCCGAGTGCCTTTTGCAGTCTCTAAAGGTGTATTTGAGTGTGACTCTAGGGTATATGTGTGTGGAGAGTGAGAATTGTCAGGTGGACTGGGATCCATTTCATGAGGCAGTTCCTTTTGATATCTCAGCTGAAGGCTTCTTTGTGCCAGGGAGTGGCCATGTCTAAGCCTACCCCTTAAACAGGCAGTATATTCTCCTTTCTGTGCTGCAGGGCGCAGTTTAGGGGATGGAAGGAGTGTGTCCTGAGAGAGGAATGCTGGGCCCAATTTATCAGGTCAATGGCATTAATACCAGGTGTCAGTTCACCACTGTGTTGTCAAATTGCAAGTCTTTTGCTCCCTGTGTTGAATCTTTCTCTAGTTAATTTCTCCTGTCTCCTCCTGCTTATAACCGGTCAAATCCTCAGCCAAGCAGAATAGCGCATGGGCTCTGTGCATGGAAAAGGCCTTGATGAAGCTCTGTAATCAGTTCTGTGTTGCAAGATGCAATGATCTAATGACCACTTTGATGTTGTTGTACCCTCTAAGGTTGCCCCATGCCTTTGGCACCCAGGGACTCATACTCAGTGGCCTGCTTCTTTTCTTTCTGTTTGCTCATTTTTAGGTTATTTCTGGGGGCGAGGAATGCCCTGATTTTTTATGAGGTAGCTGTGTTTATGCCAGGCATTTTAGTTATGGGTCTTTTCTTTTTAATATCTTATGTGCCTAGCATTTGTGCTAAAGGATCCCACTGAAATTTACAAATAAAACATACAGAAATTACCTCGCCCAGCACTGAAATACAGTCACCTCTATAACTGCTCACAGCAACGCCACACATCAGTTGAAGATAAGAGAAGAAGATTATTCTATCCATTTAAACTGCAAAGGGAATTTAGCTAGGGAGAATGTAGCTACTCCAGCTGGAATGCAGCCAGTTCAACCCTCTGTAAAATGTACCCTGGGATCTTTAATGACTGTCACCAGTAAGGACTTTGGTCTTGCATGTTATCCAAAGATATGAGGGTGAAATCCCAGCTCTGTTGAAGTCAATTGGAATTAACTAAAGTTAGGCATCAAAATCCAAATTTTGGCTCTTAATCAGGAGAGCCCTGCTTTTTCAGAGCTCTTGTGTACCCACAATCCCACTGGTTTCTCTTCTGATCTCACACCAGTGACAATCTGATGTGACTCCACCAAAGTCAATCTTGTGAAACTGGAGTGAGTCCAGAATTAGGTCCATTATCTGTCAGTTGTGGGTGCTGAGCACATCTGAAAAACAGGTCTCTGATATCTAGGTATCTAAATATATAGATTTAGGTCCCTAACTGTAGTCACCTATATTTTGAAAACTTTGGCATAGTAATTTTTTAGGTTATTTGTAACAGTAGCAGGGGCAATATGATCACTCAGATTCTCAGGATGGTGGTGTCCCTTTAAAATGCCAGCAATAGATTGTGCTGAGCTGGAGGGCATGATCCTAATAAAGCAAAGCTAAAGCTTTCATTGTAAATAGGGGCGTGCGTGTGTGTGTGTGTGTGTGTGTGTGTGTGTGTGTGTGTGTGTGTGTGTGTGTGTGTGTGTGTGTGTGTGTGTGTGTGTGTGTGTGTGTCCGTCCTACACAACAGCATTCAGACAGGTGCAACATGGGGCTGTTGTTTCCAGAGATGGATTGAAGCAAAACTTTGGATCTGAACCCCCCGTCGCCCCAAGAACCTTTCTCCCTCGACAGGATATGTATTATTGATATTGGGTAATAATGTCCTGGGGACTGAGAATGGGGATGCTGTCTTGTCATGATCATTGAACCAAACTGTGTCCTCATCTCTCCTGCATTTTTTCTTAATAGTTCTCTTTGTCTATTTTTTACACTTGTCTCTTTTTTCCACCTCACACTTTCCCTGTCTCCTATGGCTCCTGATTGCAATGTATGTGAGGCCCAGCTCACACAATTGCTCTTCCTGATGGACTTCGGAGGCCTTCAGTGTCCCCACTGATTTTATGTTGTCCCTTTGCCAAGGTTGATTGTGGGGAAGGGCTGCACCAGATGAATAGTTGGGTGGTCACTGGTCCACGGGCCATGCATGCTCTCACCAAAAAAATAGGTCTTTGTACTGAGCCTCCCATCCCAAACTGCTCAGCTAGGACAATGGCCAGGCAGGCTACAAGAGTGAAAGCAGTGCTGATAAATAATCATTTCCAGACCTGAACGGTGCAGGGGGTTGCTAGTAGGATCTAGAGCTTGGTTGAAATCAGACCCGTTGGGTAGTCATCTAAAGCTCTTCCCATCTGGTGTCTCATGTGAAATGACCAGGTGTTCTCAGGCTAGTTCTCAATGGACAGGTGTCTGTGTTTGGGTCATGTTTGATCCTTGTGTTTGCAGTTCTAGTAGAGGTCAAGTATTTAGGTGGCCCACAGAGAGTTAGCTACCGGCTCCCCCACCAGAAGTTGTCCCTCCAGGACATTGTTGATGCACATCGCAGACAGCCTGAGGGAGGCAGCTGACATCGCACCAGGCTATGCTGTAACTGCTCTGTAGATTGAAGACTTGGACCCAGGGCTGTCAGTCTGGCACAAAGTTCTATTTTTCAGAGACGTGCAGTCTCTGCTTCCTGGGGATGAGACGAGGCGAGAGAAACAGCATCCTCCAATACTGATTTCCACAGCTGTCTTCCACCTGAGCTCCCCTGCACACTCCCATACATCTCTGTCCAATGTTAAATAACCATGGCAGTGTTTACTTTTGTACTAACCAGGCAAGGTACAGTGCTATCTGTCAGCTGGGGAAATGCACAGTGCTAATGCTGCCGTGTATTGCTTCACAAGGGGAGGCCTCTTATTGGCAGAACAATGGTACCTTCCATTATTATTAGAATCTGAAGCTAGGATGGTGTTTGGATTCACCTCATATTTGTTTACTTTCCCCTGATGGACTTGTCTCGAGAGCTATGGAACTCATGTTGTATGGTATCCATATGGGAAGAAATATGTTTTCCTATACATTTTGTCCTGGACTTTGTTATGGTATATGTAAATCATATGGGATATATAAGAAACTCATGTGATTCTCTACAGAAAAAGAGGGTGCACATACATACACAATTTTGCAAAGTAGTTTTTCATCTCTAAGCCATTGGATGAAATCTGTTCAAGTCCAGGTCATTTGTGATTCAAAGTTATTACCCTCTGCAGACTATTTGGTGGCCGATATGAAATGAGTTGATGGTGCATAGTTAAAGGCTAGGTCCCTGGCAGAGAGAAGTGTCATGTGGAGATTTGTTGGCATTTTTGTGAGCGGTCTCCTTTGCCATGAGCATTATTCCGGTTACATTGCAAGAGAAAAGAGAAGTCCTCATACAGCAGCTTTAAACGAGAAAAAATGGATGGTTTTCTCATATTAGTGTTCAGAAAGTTTGTCCTACTGCTGCCTCTTTGGACTTTCCAGCGATATTTATGAAGGGTGAAATTCACTCCATGTAGAGAGCCAGCTATAGCCACAACCTATACACCACTTTAAGTCCCAGTTCAGCCCTATTTTGAAGCATTAAGTGGCACATAGGTCTTGTGCAGACCTTACGCACAGGAGTGAATTTCATCCCTAGGGGATAACCGCTCAGAGCGGAACTGAACACAAAGAACTGTTGTGGGGCGGAGCATGCTCTCGAGAGCATAGTCTGCAAGAAAAGAGAGGGTTTTTTATTTTCTGAGGTTTGACTAGCCCTGCAACCTGCTCGTTCTTTCAGTCACAGCACTAGGCTCTGAATATGCAGCCACCCAAAGTTAAGTGTTGGGAGGGCTACATGGTTGTCTGCTTTCTCCCATGTGTTTTCACCAGGTTCTGTCACAACCATGCTTTTATACATCTCAGGGATGTTTTCCACCTTAGGATTTGCCACATGTACTGCCAGGTGTTTCAAGAGAAACTGACGTATGGGCAAAATCTGCTGAAGTCTTCCTATCTGTTGACTTCTCCAGAGCACACCCGCTGTAGACCGGCAGCTGTGAGACATCCAGTTAGTGCAGTAAGCATGCAGTCACTCAACATGCATTTGGAGATGGGCCTAGGTATCAATTTCAGGCTCTGGATTCTAACTTTCCCAGAATCAAGGGAGGTTGGATCCAGAGTTCCAGGCAGGGCCCCATTAAAGAGAAAGGACTGATCCACAAAGCTTGGATCCAGATCCAGATTTTCCCAGAGTTTGAGAGAATTTGGCCCAGAAATTAGAAGCCTAAATACCTTTGTGGATCTGAGTCTTGGTATCTATGTATTTAGGTTAGTGCCTTCTCCCTATGCAGTTAACCACAGTAGCAAGACATACAGCATGGGGAAGCCAGATCTTGGCCACATAAGATGTATTCATATCAGACCTACTCCCGTTGCCATCGAAGGCAACATAAAGCTGGGAGCTGGAGGAGACCCACACAGTAAACAAATTAAAGAAAGGAATGCTTTAAATTTCTGTACTGTGCTGAAAAGTGATAGGGAGGGATAGCTCAGTGGTTTGAGCATTGACCTGCTAAACCCAGAGTTGTGAGTTCAATCCTTGAGGGGGCCACTTTGGGATCTGGGGCAAAATCAGTACTTGGTCCTGCTAGTGAAGTCAGGGGGCTGGACTCTGTTTCAGCTCTGTGAGATAGGTATATCTCCATATATTAAGTAGTGAGTACACTAGGGGCTATTGGCTTGAATGGAGCTACACTGATTTACACTAGCTGAGGTTCTGCCCATATGCCCAATCCTGTTGGCCAAATGAATGGTTTCCATGCCCCATATGGGTTTGATATCTGATATGAAGCAGCGTTAATACATGGGCTGCAGCAGTCTCCTAACCAGAGAGCCCTGCTTACCATCTGCACTATAGGAGCATTTAACTCCAACATCTGCTGTGATTTGCTGAATGACACCAGGGCTGCAGCATGGAGATGCCAACAGCTGGCTTGCCTGCACAAGCCATGTCCAGCCAGTGTTGTTATACACAGCTGTCCTGTATAGCTCTGTCTTCTTATGGCAATATGGCTGGAATCAGCCCAGACATGGATGACATGAAGTCAGGAATGGTAGAGCTAAATGGGTTAATGCTTTTGCCTTTTATTTCTGGCACCTGGTCTCAAGGGTGACTGGAGTTATAGTTGACCTGAGCTTGATGGCGTGAGTCTACTTTATTTTGGATATTTGTCCACATCACAAGACCACCAAGCAATTTGACTCAGCTGATGCACTCCTAGACAGAGACTCCCAGGACTGGAACAACAGGAGGTGCTACAGGTGAGCCCTGAGAGACGTGGGTAACTCTGAGTCTTGTTCAAATGCGAAATTGCAGGGTTTGCTCAGATCGCCACACAGCTCCCTGCTAACATACCTCATTCCTGATGGGGAAGGACCACCTGTAGTGACACAATCATCATTTAAGCAAGAAATTCAAAAGCAACCAGTAACTTCTGGGTGCCCATCATGAGACACATTGAATGGACCCAATGTTCAGAAACTTGAGCCTGAGAACCAAAGCACCCAAAATCTCTGGTCGCTTTGGAACATCTTGGCCTTTGTGCCCTTTCAATCCTTGTCTTTTGGTAATCAACATTGATCACTAGGACATGAGACAGATTTGATCCAGTGACCTAGAGTTAGTGTTCTGTATCTCCCAGCTTCTGCTAGTCTTGTGAGTTACCCAGTCTGTAGCTGTCACATGTGTCCTGCTGGGATTGGTATGCTCATTTTTGTTTTTGGTGTCTGTATGTTACTACATAATCCATTCTCTATGCCTGCTAAACAATACTAGATTTATTGGAGATGGTGAGTCATTGCAGCAAGAGGTCTCCAGTGTCAATAAGAACTTGTTTTCGATGTTTTCTTCCTGGTGAAATAAAGGGTTCGTTATAGTGAGGGTCCATATGCCCAGTGACTCTCATCAACACATAGTTATCTGAGCTGTGGCTGAGTCTCAGGGGGAAATAGACACCGATGGTGTTGATGCGAGAGACATGGTGGGCTTCCCTATTCTCAACCTGCCAAGGCCCAGAGGAGGAGAAAGATGCATGAAAATCACGGTGTGGTGGGATTCCTTCCTTTCATGTAACTGACTCTGTCTCCAGCCCCAGCCCCAGCTTCTTGATTCTTTGTTTCCAGAATAAATAATCCTCAACAATAAAAGTGAGAGGGGCTGGAGAATTTTAGTAGCAAAAAGAGTGATGTCCCTCAAAATGAGAAATTTGAAAGGGGTGGCTGCACTGTGTGTTACGGAAATCCTCCACTCGTTTCTAATCCAGGAGAAATTATGCCTCCAGCCATGGAAAGAAGATGTGTTTTACTTGCATTTGTTAGCTGTTTCTTATTGTTTGCATTTGTAAGCATACCTGTATCGGGAGTGACCACAGATTTGCAGGAAGGCGGAAAGAAGAGGGCTTCAGATTAGTTGCCCTTAATTTGATCTGTGACCTCAGGCAAGTAACCTCTTTGCACCTCAGTTTCCCCATTTATAAAAATGAGCATAATGCTCACATGGATATTCTGAGACCAAATCCACTAATGTGTATAAAGAGCTGTGAAACTGCCTAAAGAAAGGGATAGAAATAATTCTGAAAATATCAGAGTGCCATTATGTAATTCAATGGAATTGCCTGGAACACTGCATGCAGTTCAAAAATATTTAGCAGAAATAGAAGGGGTCCAGAGACAGGTAACTAGATGATTTGAGCCGTGGCACGATTTCCATATAAGGAGAGATTGAAAAGTTTCAAAGTGTTTAGTTTGGCAAGAAGATGAATAAGTGTGGACAAAATAGAGCTATGCAAAATAATGAATGGTGCAGAGAAAGTGAATTAGGTGCCTGTATTTATCCTATCTCATAATACAAGAACAAGTGGATTGATGGTAAAATTCAAAGGTAATACAGGTAAAACTGATACATGGACACATTTCTTATTTATTTAATATTAACATTTCTTAAAACAGGCACAATTACCTTGTGGCAGAGTATTTCTGCAGGTTATCTTTTGATTCCAAGAGAATTCTTCCTGAAGCCAAGAGTAGAATTCAAAAAAGGATTGGTAATTTGTATGATTAATGGCACCATTCAGAGTTGTAGCCAACAGAATAAAAATGGAACTAGAAGAGGTATAAACTTCATGCTTCAGGGCATAAATGAACTGGTAACTTCCTGTGGTTAGGAAGTAACTTTTCCTATGGGACAACTTATTTCATAATATTATTGTGGAGTTTGTCTCCTTCTTATGAAACGTTGGGTAATGCCCACTGTTGGAGATAAGATATCAGACTAATGGTTCCTGGTCTTAAATGGAATAACTGTTCCTATACTCAGATGTTTGTAAGATCTCCAGAAAGCCAAGGGTATACTGAATTCATATATTTTTATCAAATGTATTACAAATATATATAATGTACCATCTGACTGTCCATCCATAAATCCATCCATACATCGATCTATCTAGTGGTCACTTACAGTATCTACTATAGTTACTGTTGCAAAATCATTTTTCAGAACTTGTTTTAAATTGCACATAACATCTTGAATTCGAATGTCCCTGGGTTTCTGCCTGAAGCTGAATTTCTTTTTTGAAAGCCTGAGCAAAATTTCTTCTTCCATTGCTTAGTTCAGTACTGATTTTATTTTTAAAGGACATTTTTCCTGCTTCCTCTAACCCAGTCGTTTTGAATGGGAACATGTAAAAAATTGCTGCTGTTAAAAAGTGCAAATTTAGCATGGTAAATGTAACAGGAAATAGATACCTTGCTAGGTTTAAAAACTAATGGTTTGGTTTTAGCAAAGTTAGGAGAACTTCAAAACTGCGTATGGCTCATCTAGGTCTCAGTTTAGCAAATCTTGAGTACGTGCTTAAGTGCATCCCTATTCAGCACATTTAAGCGGATGTTTAACTTCACTAACATGCTGAAGTCACTGTCTCGCTGATTAGAGACAGACTGCTGAGTTATCACCTTATCTAAGTACCTACATAGCCCTTATCACTGTAATATGTAATTGCCTTAAAATATTATGGGATTAGCCTTGCTCAGAACCCCCCAGAATCAGGGACGTCTGATTTTACATGTGGGGAATGGAGGCACTAAGGTCACCACAGGAATTCTGTGACAGAGCCAAGAATTGTACTCCGAGCTCCTGAATCCCGGTGTTTTTACTGTTGTTGGGGCAGGCTTAGGACATGAGCAAGCACTTAGCACAGTAGGCTGTACATAGGAGAGAGGGATCTATACAAATATAACAGAGATGGACAGACCACCTCACTCAGGTGGTGCTAGTAGTAGTGGGTAAATAAATAGTTTAGGCAAGACAAATAAACAGCATGGATGGGAAAGCAAGACAAAGGAACAGTATAAATGGATGGAGAAACATGTTAGAGAAATCAGAAGGGTGTCTGGATAAGAGGCTAGAGACTCTAAGGAAGATGGATAGATAGACTGATACAATGTCATGCGGCACATGACAGATGACATTGACATATCTCAATCCCACAGAATTGAGGCTTGAATTGATAATTCAGCAGGGATTAAAGCGCCACACTCTTTATATGAATTCCTGATCCTTTGCTTTGAAGGTATTCCTCCCATCCGACAACAAGGGAGTCTTCCAATACATTATTTTTATGGTTATTTCTGGCCTGCAGTGTGGAAGCATCTTGTGCAGAGATCCTGTTAGCTTGCATAGTTTACAAGAGCTATGGAGGAATCAGTGCTTGGGTGGCAAGAAGTGGTGTCACGGTCAGGCAGGAGGTGATGCATCTGTCTCTGGGAGTAATTCCCCAGCCTGGCACTAGGGGGCGCCAAGCTGCTGGCTATGCCATCATTCTGATAAGAGTAGTAGCTGTGTTAGTCTGTATCAGCAAAAAGAACAGAAGTACTTGTGGCACCTTAGAGACTAACAAACGCTTCAAGAGTCTTGACTGTTTAAAGACCAACCTGCAGTGGTGCCAGCTTTCAACTGTCCCCTGCTGAAGCCAGTCTGGCATTGACACCAGAAGCCCCAGCCTTCAGGAGATTGTAGGGCTGCGCAGGTGAAAACTCCCTGTGGCTGAGTTCCCCACTTCCCTGCCACCTGGGGAGAACAACCCATCACAGATGCTGCAGGAGGCAGGCAGAGCTCTTCCTGACCCTTGGCAGTTGAAGGTGGTTTTGGATAGGGAAGGGGAAGAGAAAGCAGCTGATACCAGTCTCATAAGAGGGAGCAGAAGGGGCCCAACAGTTTATGGCAGCTCTGATCCTTTTTCCTCCATCCACTCTTGTGAAAAATGGGTCCTATTCACTGCTCCTCCCCTTCTGTTCTGCTTTCTAATGCTGCAGCATGGGACCTGGAAAGGGGGAGAAAAGACCTTCTTCAGAGCTGTCTCACTCAGCCTAGCATGGGGGTGGTGAGAAAAACCACCTCATGGGACCAGGGCAGATTTGGTGCAGGAGGACAAAGGGGAGAGCAGGGTTGTTGTGTGACCGGGTGGGTGGAATGGATGTGAGGCTGGGAGAGGTGAGGATGGGGCACATTGAACTGATGTAGCACTGAGATGCAAAGTTAATGTGGGACTGGGGTACAAAATTAGTTGTCATAGAAGTGCAATGTCCAAAATAGTATTTCTCACTATAAACTGACAACACATTGGGGGGAAGGGGGGGCAGGGTTTAAAAATCAGAAAACCGCTCCAAAAACAGTCATTGGTTTTTGTTTCAACTCATGATTTTTGGGTGGGGAGGGTTGGTCTGACTTGTGGTTTTTGAACTTTTGGGGTTGGTGATACTTCCCAGGACTTCTCCCCTCAATATAGGAGTGTTCATCGTGGTGTCTTGGTGAAATTCTAGATCCTCTAATTACATTCTTCCTGCTTTAAATGATTTCTGCAATTTCAATTGAATACAGTGTTCTTCACTTCCTGATCTAACTGTTGCAATGTATTCCTAGTGATGTAAAACACACGACACATTTCAGTCCAGAGAAGGATGTGTTTAAGAGTTTGGTAATGCGATCCCTGTCTATCCCTTAACTGACTCAGATGATGTTGAGCAACTTTATTAATTGATGTTTGTGAAGTGCTTTGAGATCCTCAAACACAGGTGCTGTAGAAGGACAAACTGTTCTATTTATGTTCAGCTCTTTTCATCCGATGAAATCGGCTGCCTCCATTGCTCTTAAGCAGTGGAGGTTGGTGAGATCCAGAATGGGGTAGGCAAAACGTATGTGTCACAATATATCCAGAGTTGCCTTTACAGCCATGCAGAAATGCTGTATCTAAAGGTAATTTAACAGAGCAGAAGTGAGTAGATGCAAAACATACTTGTGGCACCTTAGGTGCCACAAGGACTCCTCGTTGTTTTTGCTGATACAGACTAACACGGCTACCCCTCTAAAACATACTTGGAGACTCTTGAACAAAGAGCCGTGGAACGTAGGAATTGGCATCCCAGATGCTTCATCTGCTCTCATGGTAGAAGATTCAGAGAAAGGTGTAAACTCCCCATTGAGGGTAATTATGCAATAAATAACCTTCCCATAAGAGGAGTTTCTTTTGAACCTGAGGCAGTTAGTACTTGACTCGTGCCTGGAAGCATGAGGATTTCTGTCCTTTCTGCATTCTTATCCTCTCTAACATCCTCAGGATGTTCTTATTATCCATATCAATGTCTGATCCTTTCCAGAGTCCTGCTAAGCTCCTGGCACAGATGTTCGCAGACTCTGATATTTGCACACAGATCATGTTCATATTTGGAGTTGAGATATTCAGAGCTGTTTGCATTTGTCATGAGTATTCTATAGGTCAAATCAGAATGCAAATAGGGACGGGCCTCAGAATGGTAGCAATCTAACTGTGTGGGTTGAGCAGTTCAGGGCCACCCAGAGGATTCAGGGGGCCTGAGGCAAAGCAATTTTGGGGGCCCTTCCATAAAAAAAATGGCAATACTATATTCTCGTGGGGGCCCCTGTGGGGCCCAGGCAAATTGCCCCACTTGCTCCCCCCCCCCACAAGCGGCCCTGGGAAAAATAAACCTTCCGCATCTTGGCACAAACCCAGTTTTGAGAAAACTTCTTTACAAGGTATCGCTGGTTCTCAGCATCAGCTAGTGCTAAAAGGCACTAAAGCTCATTAAAAGGGTTGGACAAATATTTTCCGTCAAAACTTTTTTTGGATTGAAAACTAGGGGTTTTTAAAAAGCAGAAAAAAATCAGACAGTGTCTGTTTTCCTTCAAAATTTGATGTGTTTTTTTTAATTGAAAAGCTGAAATTAGTCTGCCAAACCCTGAATATGGTTTGAGGTTTCAGAAGTGTGTGGCCAAATATTTGCTGCTTGCTGTGTTTGGTTGTTTAAAGAAACACTAAAAAAATTCTGCTTAAAAAAATCCAAAACTTTTGAACCACTTCAGTTTGTGACCAAATGCCTGAGCCCATCCAGTCAGAGATTTTTCCAGGTTTCTGATACTCTGCTGGCTTCCTTGACTCATATCTGTCTCCATAACTTTGGGTTCATTTAGGTAAGAACATAAGAACAGCCATACTAGGTCAAACCAAAGGTCCATCCAGCCCAGTATCCTGTCTACCGACAATGGCCAATGCCAAGTGCCCCAGAGGGAGTGAACCTAAAAGGTAATGATCAAGTGATCTCTCCCCTGCCTTCCATCTCCACCCTCTGACAAACAGAGGCTAGGGACACCATTCGTTACCCATCCTGGCTAATAGCCATTAACGGACTTAACCTCCATGCATTTATCTGTTTCCTAGAAACTGGCTCCAGGGGGTCCCTCACAAACTGGAGACGGTTACTGTGGGTTTGTCTTTAGTATAGCTTATGTACATACTCCATGAACTGAGCATTTGAGTTTGTTCCAGAATCTGGGATAAGCCTATGTTGTGAAAACTGAAACGCTCAAAATAGCACATGCACGTGAATGGACACAGGGTGCTAAAATTAAATTAACCCAGGGGTTCTCAAACTGGGGGTTGGGACCCCTCAGGGGGTCACAAGGTTATTACTGGGGGTCGCGAGCTGTCAGCCTCCACCTCAAACCCCACTTTGCCTCCAGCATTTATAATAGTGTTAAATATATTAAAAAAGTGTTTTCAGTGTATGGGGGGCGGGATCGCACTCAGAGGTTTGCTATGCGAAAGGGGTCACCAGGACAAAAAAGTTTGAGAACCACTGAATTAACCCCTCTGAAGCCTAAGGGAATGCGGGGCCGGGGGGGGGGGGGAGTTCCCTTGGTAGGGTCGGGAAGGAGGTAGGTGGTGTAGGATATTGCTCTTCTCATGTGATCCTTCCCCCAGTGGCTAATTTTAAATGAAACTGCTCTCCCCTGACATGAATCTCCCTATGGCACTGAAATTAAACGTAGACTATAATTTGGCATTTGAGAAGTGAAAGGGATGGTAGCCCTAATGGAAAAGCTAACAGCTTGAGTCTTCTGCAAGCCTCAAACTGCTGAATGAGCTTTAGAGTAGGGAAGGCTGTGCCTCCCAAACAGCCTGGCCCTGCCACCTATCTGACCCCCCTACTTACTGCCCCCCAACTGCCCACCCCCCTCAGAATCCCTGACCCATCCTGTTCCTTGCCCCCTCACTGTCCCCCAGAGACCCCCCACCACCACCCCCCACGACCTCAACCCCTGCTCCCTGTCCCCTGACTGCCTCAACCCCTATCCACCCCCCCCTCACTGAGTCCTGACAGACCCCCGGAATGTCCACAATCCAACCACCCTGTTCCCTGTCCCCTGAACGCCCCCTCCAACCTCTGCCCCCTCCCTATCCCCTGATTGTCCCCGGGACTTCCTGCCCCTTAGGCAACCCCCTCGGCCCCTGCCCCTTACCCCCGGTGCCCCAATCACCTGGAGCCTCAGCGCGTCGTATCCAGCAGTGTCCCTGAACAGTGGTGCAGCATGGCTCCGGTAGGGCTCCTGAGCTCCACCCTGCTCAGAGCCACATGGCAAGGGGGCGGGGCTGGGAGCTCAGGCCCCACTGGAGGTCACAGCCCCGCCTCCTTACCACACGGCTCTAAGCGGGGAGGAGCTCAGGGCCCCCACCGGAGCCACAGTGCACCGCTGTTCAGGGACGCTGCTGGATCTGCTGAGGCTCTGGGTGAGGGGCGGAGGAAGGGTCGGGCTCGGGAGGGAGCATCACCCATTCTCTTGGGGGCCCCTGCGGAGCCCGGGGCCTGGGGCAAATTGTCCCACTTGTCCCCCCCCCGGGCAGCCCTGGAGGGGTTTAATAGAGGAAGCCATCCCTATCCATTCTACCCCACCCCATCCTGCCCAACAACTTTGACTGGAATCTTGTGTCCTGCAGTTACCGATGGATGCAGAAAGAGGGGTGCAATGTCATTTCCAAAATAATAGTACGCAGTGTGGAGGGTGGGATCAGGAGGCAGTACAGACCCACTGATTCAGCAGTGTCCATTCCCTGTAGCATCATGCTCTCTTCTGCGCATAGTTCTCTGCAGCTTAGTACAACAGGTGTGAGTTGAACGAGGTCAGACTAAAGTCCTCTGTCCAGAGAACTTCAGGGCTGCAGCAGTGTAAGCTCCTCTTCCTACACTGCTCTGCAATGGGCCTCAAGCTTGGTGTGGAGGGACAATCTTTATTCCATCCTAAGCCTCTTTGTTGAGCCTGCCAGCAAGGGAGCAGGTGTGACGGCGTGTTTTTAGCGGCAGATGCTTGGAAATTGGCTTGAGGCAACCAACTCCGTTCAGGCGGACCAGCCAGTAAGCTGTAGATGGCTTGGGGCCACAACGTACTTTGACTAGATTTTTCTCTTTATCATTTCCATTACGCTAGGGCCCGGAGGCCCCAACCAGGATTGGCGCCTTCTTCTTACACATCACACGAGAAATAGACAAGAGTGTGAGAAAAAGACTCTTATTTCCAGTTTCCAGAGGAGGAACGGAAACACGAAGAGATGAAGTGACTAGCCCAGTGTCACAGGGGGTGTCTGTAATAGAACCAGGCACTGAGACTGAATCTCCTGAGTCAATCCTGCCTTTCTTCTGCAATCTAGACGTGAAAGGCTCTCTGTGCCCTCACTAGTCCCTACATGAGACAGACCAGCACCCAGCTGCACACCGCAGCACTGGCGCGCATTCCCAGCTGGCTCACTCTGTTTAAGTTCTGCCCTTGCACCCAGTTCAGGTCATGCTGAATTGGTGAGTCGGGCTCAATTGACTCACGAATTGCCTCGAAGAGACCCAGCAGCACCTCGACACTGCAGAAACCAGCAGTAATAAGCTGCCGTTCCCCATCCTGATGCTGGTAATTTACATGCTACAGTGCCATGGCTGACACCTTCATAGAGGCTTTGTTGATTCCTTCCTCCCATGAGCTGCCTGGCTCCACATCCATCCAGGGCTGCAGCTGCTTCCCACCCCTGCCTGCTCGTTTCATTTCATGCAAAACAATTTATTTAAAATGTGTGAGGCAATAAGATCCCATTTGCAGCATTTCTAATTTTTATAGCCTGCTTGATTAAATCAACTTCGCTACTGTGGGGAAGCCCTGGTAATTAAATACTTTGGGTTACAGAATATTTAATGAATTGTAATTACCCAGGCCATCTAACAAGCCTCCCATTTAGCACTGGCTGGATCACTACACCAATGTGCATTTTTCTTCTCTCTGGTGCACCCGTGCCAGAGAACATGGAGAGGGTCTTGATGAAGCCAGCAGCAGAGCTGTGGGGCAGAGGAAACTGGAGCCTGACTTCTCCATAAGGAAAATGGATTTCTAATGCAGGACAAGCCCATTTAACAGCAGCCTGACATCAAAGGGAAGCAGCTGCTGGTGGCTATCCGCAATCTCTTCTCAACCAGGACCCCACTGCAGCAAGACAGGTGGCTATTCAGGGCCTTGTGTGAAGTGAATTGATGGGGGGAACTCACTCTGTCTCCCTGTGGCCTGGTGTCTGTGTCAAACACCACCAGCATGACTAGTACTTACAGCCATGTAAGGATCATGCTGCCGAGGAAGGACACAGTTAGGAGTCTCAGTGCCCAGCAGTGAATGGGTCTCGTTCCTGTGGCGTGCACTCAAGAAAGAGCCCCAAGAAGGCGCTGCTGCTAATTATTATTATTGTTATGATTGTGTCTAGAGGCTCCGAAAGAGCTCAGACCCCTCTCCCTCCCCCAGTGCTCGGTGCTGCATGTTCACGCTGTGAGAGGCCGTCCCTGCCCCAAACAGCTGCCAGTGTAAACAGACAAGAGGTGAGGGACGTGGTGTTATCGTCCCTCTTTTACAAGAGAAAATAGAGGTGCTCATGGTCATCAGGGCATTTGTGGCAGAGACAGAATTGAGTGCAGCTCTCCTAAGCCTTATCTAGCACCTTAGCCATCCAGCCTCCCTTCCTCGCTAAGCCCAAAAGGCTAAGGCTGCTCTGAGGCCCTGCCAAGAAACTAGGCCTCAGAAACAATCAGCTCCTCCCTGCTGAGCTGTATTTGTCCTGTTGGCATGCAAAGGTTCAACTGCCTCTTGCAGCCACTGCTCCGAAGTGCCACGTGCCAGCTCTGAAAGGCCTTGCTACTGGAGGAGGTGAACGCAGCTGACCCTGCCCATAGTGCCGTGGCCGTCCCAGCTTCCTCTTCTACATGCTGCCTGCACATCTTGGGAGTAGAAGCTGCTCACTCCTAAAGAGCTGCACAGCGTGAGCAAGACAAATGGCTTCACCGTGTACCAATTAAAGTTAGTGCTTCCCAGGCCCCAGCTGCCTATCTCTCTTCCCTCCCATTAAACAAATGTCTGACCCAGGGTTAAACCTGCTGAGGGGAACAAACCTGGCTCAGGCTGAGGTTACACGAGTCGGTGTTTGTTTACTGTTTGCTGCGCTCTGCTGGGATTTATAAAACGCTAGTAAAAAGGAACATGTAATGGACAGGAGAATACAGGATGCTGGAAGGCACAAGCAGGCTGCGGCGGAGTAGATAGGCTGGTGACACAGGGTCAGAGGTAAAATACGGCCTTTGAACCAGAAAGTACACTGTGTTCTGCCACCCCCGACCAGCCGTACAGTGAATACCGTAGGTGCAGTACTCAGGCTCTCTGCGTGGTTAGTGCCTGGGGCTGGGAGCCAGCAAGTCCAAGTTCCAATCCCAGCTCTGCTGCTAGGTGACCTGGGGCAAGTCACTTAATCTCTGTGCCTCAGTTACCCCACCCACCCATCTCAGAGCTAATGTTTGTAAAGTTTTTTGGAGAGAGAGGCACCGATCCCCAGCTGGTGTAAAGTCCATTGAATTCAGTGGAGTTCTACTGATTTCCACCAGTTAAAATCTTACTCATACAGTGCTAGGTGTTAAGAGAGTAGCCCAGGAGCCTGCCTTTGTGATCTGGACCATAGAAAGGGGCTTGGCCAGCTCGGTAGCATGACATGAAAGAGCTCTCTCTCAGGGAAAATGGGGAGATGAGAGTCTGCTACTTCCCTGTGGGTCCAGTCCCTGAACTGTGGTCTCAGCCAGACTCCCCATGCTGCCACAGCAACATCACACTGTGCTGTAATTGGACCAGCCACCTTTGTGTCAGCAATCTAACTACTGACCTATTTGGGGCTAGCTTGGGTGCCCTTCTCCCTTGGATCAACCCGGATTGGCTCGCAGAGGTCAGAGTGGAGAAATCTGTGAGCACCCCAAACTGTGTTGTGAATGTGGGGGCAGGACTGGAATAGCAAGGGGAGTCTCATCAGGGCGGAGATGCATTGACAGAGCAGTGGGAACCCAGGACTGGGCACAGTTGAAGGTCAGGACTGAAATGTTTTGGCAGAGCTGTGTGCCCCCATGACTGGAACTGCAGCCTGCTGCTGGCAGGGTTTGCTGCAGGTCAGGTGAGAGGGGCATTGGCAGAGATGGGGGGAGGGGCTCAGAGAGAAGAGCAGTGGCAAGGCTGGGAAGGGGTCAGTACTGCAATAGCTGGGGACACCAGTTAGGACAGGGGTGCATTAGCAATGCTATAGTAGAGAAACTGTTCAGAGGGGGCTGCCCACTGTCACACGGCTCTCTCTGGCCACGGGATATTAGCTGCTCACTTCCAAGAACATCCATCTTCCACTTCCCCCCACACTCCAGGTCTTAAGAAGCTGACGGGCATAGGGGCCAGTGGCCTAAACAAGAGCCCCTTCTCCTGACAGCCCCTCTTGGGGTTGGTCCAGGTCTAATTGCAAGCGAGCACAGCAGCCAAGCGGAGCCCAGGCACTATTAGGCCAGCAGGATGCTCAGAGAGAGTTAGCATCACAGGTAAATTCAGTGTGAAATAGCCCTGACAGCTATATGGGTCGTGTTTTATTTATTAAAAGAAGGGCTGACAGTGAAGATAAATGTAACAGAGGGAAGAGAGCCTGGAAGCCTCTGAGGAGATGTACGTGAAATGGAGCCCAGGTTTTCCCAGTGTCACAGGGAGAGTGCTAAATACCCCTCCCATCCAGACTTCACTCAGAGCTGCTTCCAAGGTGGAGGGGTGGGGTGGAAGGGAGGCTGCACGCCTAGAATAGCTCTTTGCCTCCTATTCAGAGAAAGCGGGAACCTTCACCCCCATCCCCAGAAAACCAGTCAGAGACAGGGTGGGTCTGGTGTCCCCAAAAAGGAATCTGTGCCCCCTGTGCAGAGATGCTGAGGCGATTGGGGTTCCCACATCCAAATTTGGGACTTCCTCTAGACAAGTCCCTGTCCCTTTACTGCCAGCTTGTTGGAGGGCAGGGGATGAATCAGTGGGTCCCTCCACCCATTCCAAAGTGCAGAGAGGCCCGGGGTTCATCACACTCTGGGGGTCCCTCTCTCCTACGATATCTCATTGGCATTTAACTCAAAGCTGCATGGGGGGGGTGTTCATCCCTATGAAGAGTCAGTTCCTCACACCTGTCCCCTCATAAGACCTCAGGCCTCCCCAATGCTGCATTGCCACAGTGCACTTGGTGGTGGGCCACTCAGCGTAGAGTTCTCCACCTGAATTATACTTCTGGTGAATGGGGTGGTGCCAGTTTCACTGGTTGAGGAGGCCAACCCCCATTCTCTACCCTGAGTTTGGAGAGAGCACTGAGGGGAGGGAGAAGAGACAGAACACAGGCGTATGGGGGTGACGTCTCCTGTTTCGGTCTCTGAATTTTCTGCACCTATTCCTAAGAATTGATCCTGCTGTGTAATGTGGCTTCACCTTTTCCTGGCAAAATTCCATCTTGGAATAAATCCCACCCAGGGGAAATGGTAAAATGGCCCTTTGTGCCTGTGCAAAGAATGAAGCCATAGAACATGACCCATTCCCCTTGTCCCTGTGAGCGTGCTTTCCCCACGTGACTCTAGCAGCCCCAGCGTGCAGCGAACCCGCATCTTATCCTTTTCTCTGAGCTGGTGAGGCGCCAACACTATCACAGTTCTGTTGGCCCCATGTTCCAACAAAACCCCGATAAGATCAGCCAGTCGAACCAGACAGAGAACACGTTATCAGAACAATCTCCCCCAGTGGAAGAGTCTCCCATCCTCATGGCTAGAGCTGAGACCCAGGATCACGTGGGGCGGGAAGCAGCACAATCAAAAATCCGATCTGATCTGCTCCAGCTGGGCTGTTACATGCCAGAGCTGATACCATCGGGCTTTCTAAATGGGGTATAATTAAATCTGAGAGAAAAAGAGCTTTCTTTCATTTCCTCTTGGCTCCTGCCCATATATAGTCATGATGGCTTGACCTTAATAAAAGCAAGGAGCCAGGCCATAGTCTCTAAAGGAGAGCGGATGCACAAATTAACTTAATGGGTTACTCTGGCTGTGTTCCTGTGCGTCAGTGACTGCTGCTGTGGGGAACCAGGGCTAGAGCAGCCCATTGCTCCTTTATGGCCAATATCCTTACACGGCCTCTTCAGGGAAGATTCTGCAATGGGAGTAGTACAAGCTGTCCCCCAGCCAGCACTGCATCCTAACCCATTCCCCACAGTGACTCCTGCTGGAAGGGGCTGGGGCTGCACACAAGGTGAGCCCCTCACCAGCCAGTGCTCTTATCTCAGATCCTATAGTGCTTCCTGCAGGGAGAGACAGGTGCAGATACCCTGGACCTCTACATAAGAACGGACATACTGGGTCAGACCAATGTCCATCTAGCCCAGTATCCTGCCTTCTGACAGTAGCAAGAGGGAATGAACAGAACAGGGCAGTTATCGAGTGATCCATCCCCTGTTGTGCAGTCCCAGCTTCTGGCAGTCAGAGGGTTAGAGACACTCAGAGCTTGGTTTTGAGTCTCTGATCATCTTGGTTAATAGCCCTTGATGGTCAGATCCCCCAGGAAGTTCTCTCATTCTGTTTTGAACCCAGTTATATTTTTGGCCTTCACAACATCCCTTGGCAAGGAGTTCCCCAGGTGGACTGTGTGTTGTATGAAGTACGTCCTTTTGTTTGTTTTAAAGCTGTTGCCTATTAATTTCATTGGGTGACCCCCTGGTTCCTGTGTTATGTGTACAAGTAAATAACTTACTTTCTCCACCTCATTCATGATTTTATAGACCTCTACTATATCCCCCACCCTTAATCATCTCTTTTCCAAGCCATTCCGTACCCCAATCAGTCTGGTTGCCCTTCTGTGTACCTTTTCCAATTCTAATATATATTTTTGAGATGGGGCATCCAGATCTGCACACAGTATTCAAAGTGTGGGTGTGCCAGGGATATATGCAGATGCATTATGATATTTTCTGTCTTATCTATCCCTTGCCTAATGGCTTCTAACATTGTTGGCTTTTTTGAATGCTGCTGCATGTTGAGCAGATGTTTGCAGCCAGCGCCCCTCTGCTCTGATGAGCTTCCCAGCAGCCTTCCCTACCATGCGTCCTGTAGTACAGTAACTGGCAGCTTCCCCCACCTCCACTCTCAGCCAGCCTTCCTCCCACATTCCTTATCATGCTTCCTGCTGGGGAAGGCTGGAACTGCAGTAACAGAGAGCACCTCCCAGTCTGATACCTTACAGCTCCTGGCAGCCCAGCCAATTACGGTCTTTTTGCATTCCAAGCAGCAACATGCAGCCAATATTTTAACAAGATTAAGAAATCCATCCTGCCTTCGCCTGCATCCTCCCCATGCTGGGGGAGCATGCGCTGCTGGCGTGAGACTCGTTTCTTTTCACCTTTAAACAAAAAACCCCCTGCTCTTTCCCAACCCTCATGGGGAAGGAGGTGCCACCCTGGGCCTCTTTATACATCATCCCTGGAATTAGAGCCATTTCCCATATCTATTGATAGTCTAGCACCGTGTTGCACTGCTGTAAATTGAAATGGGAGGAGGGGTGACTCACGAGGGGAGTTTAGAGATCATCCTCCAGGGAAGTTATTTGGAGAACACCTGACACTCGGTGCATTCCACTTTGCTCTTTGGGAGGATTTCTAGGCACCCAGGGATAAACCAGGTTCAGCAGTACCCAGAGATGGGCAGGAGGCCTGCCCTTCCCATTCATTTGGCAGCAGTATTTGAATAAGGGGAGCTGTGCTCCGGCCCCTCCAGCACATGGCTGATTCCCTGGCTTCGTGCTTTACAGCAGAAGCTGCTTGTGTTATGGAGGAAGGGATTTGTTATGTTCCAATGTCCCAACCTCCCTGCATACCCTCTGGTGTCAGTGTTAACAAGTTCCATTTGACAATCCTATTCCCAGTCCTGGCCTCTCGGCTCAAACCCCTGCATCTGCTCCTGCTTTCATGTGTCAGCTCTGGGGAACGACTCTTTCTCTGCGAAGGAAGGAGAGAAGATGCACTGTTTTGCACAACCATAGATTATTTAGCAAAAAATTCCCATTGAGATAGCTCCAAAGCCAAATCTTCAGCTCTCGGAGTCTGAGGGTGGGATCACAGGGATATTAGCAGTAAAGAGATGCATTCTCCTCCAGTTAGTTTACATATCTCCAAGTTTTAACTTATTTCCTGTTGCTGAGTTGGGCTCCTCAAACTGTTTGCTTTGTGATAATGTTGTGTTGGCTCTAAACATCCTTCATTGTTTTCCTAAGTGTTAAGAGCCTATCCAGGCAGCTGTGCTCTGTGAATCGCCAAATACAGCTGTGCAACATGTGATCATCCAGATGTGCTCTGTGAATCACCAAATACAGCTGTGCAACGTCTTCTATCATCACTGGGAAGGGACTTGGCTGGAGGCATAGGAAGTCTTGCAAGCTCACCTTTACTTTCTATCCAGAGATGGGGGGTGAGTGGGCAGAGACAGGGCATATGAACAGAGATGGGTAAATGACTTGGATATTAAAGTCACCTCCCTCCCAGGGCAATTGGTGTGCTCACTGGGAAGTTACATTTGCACCAAACGGTGCTGTGCTGAGCTGTGGGACTGAGATCAGGCTGTGGCTATCCGTTTAAACTGACAAATATAATCATCCATTAACTATCTTCCCCCTAACGTGCTGTGCAAACCTGCTATCACGCTCAATCTCTTCGCTCCAAGTGGGAGCAGTTAGAGCGGGCGAGCAGAATGCCAATTAAAGGCCTAATAGAGACTAAACAAACGTATCCGTCACCGGTGTCCCCAGCAAACAATGATTTGTATGAGAGTGGCGCTTCGCGGTCCCAGCTGAGATCAGGGCTCCAGTGCGTTAGGCATTGCACAGACAGTGAGGAAGAGGCCCTGCTCTGAGCAGTCTAATAGACAAGGCAAAGGGTGGGAGAAAGGAAGAAGCATCATCCCTATTTTACAGATGGGGAATTGAGGCACAGGTTGATGACAGAGCCAGGGACAGAAGCCATAACTCCCGAGTCCCGTCCAGTGCCTGAACCCATGCCCAACCTTCCATGTGCACTCAGACTTGTACAGCTTGACTGGTTCGGTGCAGGGCCGCCTCAGCCCACAGGAGGACTTGCTGCAGGAGTTGAACTTGGAGTTCACTCCCCAAACCCTCTAGTTTGGCCAGCCTTGGGTGCCAGGTGAACCCCTGCTTTGGATTTGCCCAGTACTGCTTCCCCGCTCCCTTCTGATCCACCTTCCTTTCTTCAACACTCAGCTTCCCCTTCCCTGTATTCACCTCTTTCCCACGTCTTTTTTTCATGCCTCTTCCCACAGAAGAGGGGCACCTGTGGGCAGGGTTTATTTGCCAGGCCTGCTTTTCCTCTGTATGCAATTTAGTAGTGCATGGGGGAATAAACAGCGGTAAATGTACTGCTCCGGGCGGGGGAAGCGGGGGGGAAGGTGCTGAAAACACAGGCTCTCGAGGGACCTTTCTGCCACTGTGGTAGCATAAAGGAGCCTTGAAAGAGGTAGAAATGGCTCCCTGAGAATACCCGGTTCAGAGCCCCTCCTTGGGTAGGGTAACGCTGGCATAAGGGCTCTATACCAGTCCAGCTAACAGCCTCCAGAAGGTGGAGTGAGGAGAGGATGTGGATAGAATACATTGCTCTACAGCTACTCTCTGCTGCCCAGCGCCAATGGAGGGCCATGCAGGGCCGGCGCTATCATTTAGGCAGCCTAGGCAATTGCCTAGGGCGCCAGGATTATTCAGGGGGCAGCATTTTGCCGGGGGGGTGGCAGGCGGCTCCGGTTGACCTGCCGCAGTCATTCCTGCGGAAGGTCCGTTGGTCCGTGGCTCCGGTGGAGCTGCCGCAGTGGTGCCTGCGGATGGTTGGCTGCTCGAGCAGCTCTGGTGGACGGCCTGCAGGCATGCCTGCGGCAGCTCCACCAGAGCCGCGGGATCAGCGCGGGGGGGCGGTGAAATGGCCGTGCACCTAGGGCATGAGAAACCCTAGCGCCGGTCCTGGGGCCATGGAAAGCAGAGCAAAACTTCGAGAAGCCCTGAGGCTGCTCTAGTTGATGCTGGGAGCTGGGCGGACTGCTGGCTGTCCCCAGAGGTTTGGGAGCTCAAAGATGGCTTAGAGCTACTGTTGCCCTGTGGTGACTAACAGAATACAGCCCTGTGTTCACAGCCTGTATACTAATGTCTGTACAAGGTATGTCTCATGAGGTGTCATTTCAAAACTCAGAATTTGCTGAGCAATAATTGCATGGCAAAAAAGCAGGTAGCAGCGTTGGATGTGAACACCAGCTGAAACCGTGACCTAAAAAATACATTTTCCCCAGAAATCTGGGGAGTGGCCAAACCAGTTCCTCAGAGACTAAGGGCAAGCTGAGGCCTCAGCCAGTGTGAACAAGGCTGCTGGGCCATTACCTGCTAAGTGGCTATTCCCTGGCAGGGAAGGGGATGGGGAAAATCTGCATTTTAGCAAAGGAACAGCTAGGAGTTCCTTCCCCACAGCCAGCCTGCCTTTCGCCATGCTTCTAGCTGGAAATGCTTCTCAGAGGAGGGACGGAACCATAAAAAGAAGGAGAAGACACCCCAAAATACTCATCTGTCTCTTCTTCCCTGCCCTTCACATTCTCTGCAGCTGGAAACTCAAAGCAGGAAGCCATTGGACTCTGGGGGAGGGGTTCTGACCTAAAGAGTTTGGTAGTAAAACTGCTGAAAGCATGTGGTGAGAAACTGCTTGACTCTGATAGTTTGTTAGCCATTAGCAAACATTCTATCTTTGTTTTTCTTGCCACCGTTTCTGACTTTTATGCCTCATTACTTGCAACTCACTTCACATCTCTCTCTTTGTAGCTAATAAACTCGATTTACTGTTTTGTCTAATGCAGTGTGTTCAAGTGGACGTATCTGGGTAACTCCATTTGGGGTAACAAGTTGTGTGCATGTTATTGCCTCAGAGGAGTAGAGGACTTGATCTATCTGCACTGTCCAGGAGAGGGCTGGGCAGGACAGGACATATGTTTCTGGGGGGGAATCTCAGACTGGGAGTGTTTGGGGGTCACCCTGTGGAGACCTGTAGAGAGCCAAGGTGTGGCTGGCTGGCTGCAGCTCGCACAGACATGGCTGGGAGTGACTTGCATGCTGGAGGCTGTCTATGAGCAGTCCAGGCTGGAGGCTACAGCAGCAAAGCAGTGTAAAGGGCACCCCAGGTTACGGGGCAGGGGTGACACAGCTACACCTGTCTGGATTGTACCCTGCTATGTCACACCTGTGCAATCCATTTCTGACCCAAGCAAGCAATGGAGTAACTGAGTCTCAGGGCCCAGGAGGGGGAAACTTTTTTGGTTATGCACCAGCACAGCATCATGGTGAACGGTTACTCCAATCGGGAGGTGGGTTCAAATGCCATACCTTAAATTACAGGACACAAGTTCTAATCCTCCATCGTTACTCTTTAATTACACGGTAACAACAAAGCTATTACACTCAAAACCCCTCCTAACTGCATTCTAATCACAGGTGCCTCTTGACATTTGGTAATGATCACACTTAAACCGAGTCCAAAAACAATTTCCCTGTAATTTGCACTGTGGTGTAGGAGACCAAGTGAAAACCATGCTGGCTTTGTTGTTGCAGGGCTAGTTACCCCCTAATTATCCTCCAGCTTCTCCTGTGTGTGGGATCTGATTAAGCAGTAAACAGTTACCTGGCAAGGAAAGAGCTCTCTTGAAAGACGTGTGTCCTGCAGTTTCAAGGGAGGCCATTGGCAAATGTGTTTGGTAAGCAATACAAAATAAGCCCCAATCCTGCAGCCTTGGCTCTAGTAAAAAGTCCCATTGAATGGGTCGTGTATGCACTGCAGGATCAGGCCTAACATCTGCTTTCTGGGTGTTCATCCTCAGCTCAGTCACATCTGTTTAGCTCCCTGCCAGGAATAGGTGAGTTACTCCTGTGTGCACTGCAGAGCCAGTAACAGTTGGGGAAAGGCAGAGAGCTGCATCCTATGCTCTGATTCCAGGATAGCGTCAGGGCTGATGTTTAAAGCTGGGAGAACGTTGCTTGATTGCCAGATACTGGGGCTGAGCCGGCAGGGCTGGTGGGCACAGAAAAACCCCTCTCGCTTCCACTTGTAAGCTGAGCAATGATGATGTGGGAGCCAAGTCTGAAGAATGAATGTGGCCCGCTGAGATGGTATCTTTACAATCCCTTATTTATTCCTTAGGGGGGGCGTTCAGTGAGGGGTGAACAGCACTTGGTGGAGACAGGCAGCGTGGGTGCAAGCTTCCCTTGTGTGATGCTGCCAAGCCCACTTCATCCTCATCTCCAGCACCCATGGTATTCCCATTCTCCATCACCACCATGCATGCACTGCCCCTGCTTTCCCAGCCTGGTGCCCCCAGGGGATGTGCCGGTGCACCTTGAGCCTGACCTGCAGCACCTGGGCTATTCTGATCCTGTGCCTTGTGTCACAATCTTGTGCTCCATAGGGAACAAAAACTTGATCATGGGCTCTTCAGTCTAGCAGACAAAGGTATGACAAGATCCAGTAGCTGGAAGCTGAATCTAAACAAACTCAGCCTGGATATGCTGTGCAAATGTTAAACAATGAGGGGCATTCATCACTGGAACAATTCACCAAGAGTTGTGGTGGATTTGCTATCACTGGCAATTTTTAATCCAGATTGGCTGTTTTTCTAAAAGATCTGTTCTAATTCACACAGGAATCAATTCAGGGAAGTCCTATGGCCTGTGTTATAGAGGGGGGCAGACTAGATGATCCCAGTGGTCTCTACCAATGCACCACACTCCTGACTTGCAGCATCTAGGCTAGTGCAGTCCCATGCTCTCCTCTAATGCCACCAGTGACCTTCAAATCTGCCCTTCAGCTCCCACACTAGGCTACCACAATGTCTGCAAATGCATGTCATGCTTGGCCTGCTATTACTGTCCTGCGCTTTCGTGTACTTTGGCCAGTGGTCTGCACTTTGCTTCAGGCCTGAAAGCTGGCCAATATACTTCCTCTCTGAGCCATAAGGAAACATCCCCTTTCCATTCCGGTCCAGTGTACATCCCTTGAGCAGAGACTGCCAGCTGTACTCTGGGTTCATAACCACGCAGAGCAAATGCTCCTTCATATTGACTCAGGAGTTGAACCTAGGTCTCTTCAGATGAAATGGCAGTTGCACTGATCTAATGCATCAGCCAGCCACATACAATATCACTTTTCTTTCCAGACCAAAACTCAGGGCAGAACAACTGCAGCTGGGAAATGTTTCTAATATCATGATGCAGAGGGGTATCATAACTCTCTCAGAACACAAGGCTTGTGGTTGTAAAGTGAAATGGAGATGCAGATAAAAAAAATGCAAAAAAATTGCTTTCCCTCTGCACCTCTATCTGCAGTAAAACGTCCAAGGGAAGGCAATCAGTGAAGCGTTGATGGAGTTTCTCTATAGAGATGAACTGCGGCAAGTGTCTGCACTGATTCTGTAATTGGTGTGGATTGCATTTTGGATCTGGAGCAGAACTGATTCCAAGGCACAAAACTGGAGTGCCAAGCCACTACTATAATACATACCTGCCCCCACACATCGTTATAATACATAGTCCCCACGTGTGCATGCACACTAATATAATGCAACTCGGAAACAAAATAGGAATCTTCTCCTTCACTTAACTGTCACTTTTTTTAAACTTCACCTGTTGGCCATAACCTCTGCTGATGTAAATAGATGTAGCCCTGCTGAAGTCAATGGAGCTGCAGATCTGATCCAGATCTGCCTTTGTTGCTATGCTCAGCAGCATCCCAAACAGCTAAGTAAGGCGGTCTTTCTCTTATGAGGGGTGGAAGAAACGTGCAGAGCTAGGAGACTGAGCAGGAAGAAAACCTTTCAAATCTCCATAAAGAGAAAAACGAGTTAGAGAAACTGGCTGTGCAGTTTTTCCTTAATGAATTTATTGCTACTTGAAACATGCCAGACAGGCAACAGATCCATGGAGATGGGCATTAAGAAAAGCATTGTCAGCTTCCCTGTACAGCGCCTCATATTAGAACTGAAGGGCCCTTTTCTCAGGGGGAGAGGGGAATTTGGTCTCCACAGCCCATAGCCTTTCAGCTAAGAGCCAAGGTCCTCTGAGAGTTTGCCTGAGACCCACCAAACTCATTTCACGTTAGTCACCAAAGACCTCTCAGATGGCAACCACTACAGAGATGTCTTGCTGAGGCCAGGCTCCAATAGCAATGTGGGGTGTGTAAGACTGTAGGGCCAGACCCTAACCCCCTGTGCCTGTCAGTCCTCCCTTCCACATTTCAAACACAGCTAAACATTCTCCCCTTCTTTCTGCTGGAAAGCTGCTGTTCCCTGAGACTCTCTTCTGCTCTCGGACGTCTTGCTGCAGGCTGGGTTCCATGCGGATGGACCTTCCCTTCCTGCCTTCACACTGGCCCTGCTCTTTCGTAGGCTGTAGGGGCTGGTAGTGTGTCCGTGTCTATACCCCACTGTAGCTGTGTCCCTGCCAGCATCCTGCCATGAGAACGGGGATGGGCCCCAATGAAAATCCCAGACTTGAACACTCTCAACTTTGACAGAGAAAGTTAGATACAGTTTTAGACACTGTGGCTCAGGGCCATCTCTAAATAAGACTCCATCCTGCTATGCAGCATCTTCTAGCCAAAGCACATTACCCGTGTTAACTGGTTAGCCTCACAACCCCCCACTGGGGGAGAGATCCTTATTTTACTGCAGGGGAAATTGAGGCACAGAGAAACCATGGGCTGAAGTGCGTGATTTACACAACATCCATCAGGAGATGCATGGCTGCACCATCCAAGAGTGGGACACCACCCTGGAGCACATAGCGTTCAGGCTGCACCATCCTTTTGAGTGGCCCAACCTGCTCTCCCTTGTGCCAGTTGGGATTGAGAGGAGGCAGCAGGGCCATAGCCTTCAGAAAGGTTTGTTTCGCTGGTGATGCTAGGAGGGAACTGCCCTGTTCCCACCACCCCCAAGCCCAGGGACTTTGTGCCTGGCTCTTGCATGGGGGCACATGGTTCCTTCCCCACACTGGCTGGGCACAGTCCAGCCCTCCGGACTTTGCCCAAGGTCACAGAGTGAGTGACCAAGATGGGTTTAGACCTCCCCCCTCCTGGCTCTCCCCATTAGGCCAAGCTGTGCTCTAAGTGAAGACTTTAACATCCAGACTCCTGACAATACCCTGGCACAATTCTGCTCTCTGCCCCACCTTGTAACCACCCCAGCAGGTGAAAATGGGGCCAGCTATCTTTATACCCTGGCTAGAGGAAATGCATTTGGATGGATCCAATAGGGTCCTGATGTGTTTAATCCAGAAATATAAAGAAAGAGATTAGAGACAATTTGAACGGTTTTTTTTCCTCTCTCAGCTCATCAGTGATATGGGATTTTGAGAGACACCCACTGGAAGATTAAAGGGACACTGGTGAGGATGCCAGGGCATCGTGACTCTTAATCCAATTGTAAATGTCAATGTAGTTCTTTGTCTAGCAGAGGCTTCTTCCCAAATAAAAAATGAATTGTGATGCCAGCAGCACAATACATATAAGCCACCCTACAATAACAAAGCAGTGTATAAAGCCCAGGAGTTACTGCAATCAATGGGAGTTAGGCACCTAAATACCTCTGTGTATTAGTGGGCCATCTGTAAAATGGAGATAATGATCCTTCCTTTTGCCCACCCTTTATTTGGATTCAAAGTTCTTCGGGCCAGGGGCTTTCTCTTGCTGGGGTTTGCACAACACCACGTGGCCCCCTATTGCGATTGGAGCTTCTAGGCTAATATTTTTAAAAAGGTCTCAGCTTTGGCTAAGGATGTCGCTAGCCCTCAGGATCAGGCTCTCCAAGCAGACAGGAACATAATGTTTTTGGTAGAGTTGCTAGGATGTGATTATTTACCAGAATAAGCTGAATTGGTAGAACTCGTTGATTTCTAAAATGTAGCTTAGTCACTGGGGTCACTTCTAGTTGCATAGTGTGTGCAAGGACTCAAGGAGCATTCCTTCCACAGCCCAGTAATCCCTCCCTGTGTGGTGGTAATACATTTGCATAGACCACGACTTAAATTGACCCACATCATGGGTGGGGGACTCCACTATTAAGTCTATGCAGGGCAGCTGAAAGAGACTAATGCAGCAGGTAATGTGATGCAACCCCACTCCTGGAGCAGGAACTCTGGAGATGACACATCTTGACAGATTTTTAGTACAAAAGAATCTCTAGTCTACTGAGCTATGAAATAACCAGAAAACCCTATCAAATCCATTCTTGTCTAGGCTAGGCTACGTCTACACCTGGAGCTGGGTGTGCGATTCCCCACTCATGGAGACATGCTCATGCTAGCTCAGTGAGGGCTAGCGCACTCAAAATAACATGGTACCCAGCGTAGTGGTGGCACAGGCTAGCCGTGCTGAAGACAAACTCCCCCAGACCCTGTGGGCATGTATTTGGGGCCACTAGCCCATGCCGCCATGAGCCATTGCCTGTGCTCTCACAGTTACAGTACTATTTTTAGTGAGATAGCGCAAGTATGTTAACTCGAACTGAGGATCACCCCCACGCCCAGCTCCAAGTGTAAATGTAGCCTAAAAAAAAAGTGAAACCCTCCTGGCTAGCAAAGCAAGCTGGGAAGCATATCATCCCTTCTCTTTTCTGTCTGGCCTAACACCTGGCTTACTCTAGAGGCGAGAAAACAGACCAGCTGGCAGCTTAGGAGGGGTTGCGACTTACTTTGAGAAGCCATGATTGCTTTGGTGGGAAGGAGAGTGGAGTGGGAGGAAATTGACTTGGCTGTTTATCAGAAGGAGAAGATTGACAGGGATTACTATATCAACAAGGAATTATCAGGTAGAGTAACCAATCAATCAGTCAAACCAGACTGGAAATTCCTTCAGAGCCATGTGCAGTGAACTCTGCTTAAAGGGACTGCCTAAGGGACTAGTGAAAATCACTTGCTGAGCAGAGAACATCAAAGACAACTGTACCAGAAGCCATGTGGATTTGTTTAATTGGTCACTTAAGACAGGGAGGCTGGAGGTGAAGGGCATCTCTCGCTCTCGCTCTCTCTTTCACTGAAAGTCAAGGGCATAAAATGCAACTGTAAAATTTGCACATATCCTGTGTGCCCACCCTCCTGTATTAGCATATTCAGACAGGCACTTCTGTGGGCCAATGGGGTAACTGTACACCCAGGTGGCAAGGTCAGAGAAACCCAAAGTTGAATCTGAAGCTTCATTTCAGCCTGTTCTAGAGCATGGGGCCAGATGTGAAATGTGAATCTGAGCCCAGATTTGAATCCCAACCCCCTCAGTGCAGAAGTCTCTGTATCTGATGTTTGGTGTCAGCCTAATACCGAGATAGGGGCCAGCTGTGAAATTTGGCTCCAGCCTTTGACACTTGCATCAAGATTTTGAGTTTGGATCTGGGTGTTTGGATCAAGTCCATCTAATGTCATCAGGCCTCTGCTGGGACAAGGCACTGAAGGGGGACTTCAGAGATCTGGTTTCAAGTCCTTGTTATACCACAATCTCCTTGAGCAAGTCATTGAGGGTGAAATGTTCATGGGTGCTCAGCACTGGCCTAACTCTGCTCCTACTGAAGTCAGTGGCGATGTTCCCATTGACATGGATGGGAGCAGAGTCAGACCATTGCTGAACGCTTTTGAAAATCCCAGGCTTAATCTCTCAATGCTCCATCTATAAAATGGTGGTAATAACCCCTTCCAATCTCATGAAGGTGGGAGTTACTAGGAGGATGCAGGTTAATGATGGAAGTGCTCAGATGCTATCATGACAGAGACCATATAAGTACAGATTTCTGAGTACAGGTGCCACTGGTGAAGTAGGGACTACAACGAGCCTCCTGCCCTGACATGTGTCTGTGTGGCTCTGGCTAACTTCTCCGAGAGCCTCAGGTGAATGTGAAGGCAGATTGTAGCCTTCAAAGCTGGTCAGCTCCAACCATGCCTCAAATCCCTAGAAGCTGTGAGAGTGAGGCAGAAAACTCTGCCTGTTTGCAAGTGGGAATGAGGGGGCTGCACCTGAGCAACAGATGTTTGAATGTTCGTCTGCCTCAGCTCCTCCTCAGGGAGGAGAAGGGCTTTCACTGCAGCTGGCTAGCGTCTTTGCTAGAGCCGGAGCCTCTCCCTCGCTGGGAGGTGAGTGGGGAAGGACACAGCTCTCACAGCTGCCCTGATTCTCCCGTCTGCTGTGGAGAAAGATAACAAGCAATGTGAATCCAATATTCACTCTCAGTAGGAGGGAGAAATAATCAGCAGAGATGCACTGCTCCAGAGCACAGCCTGCTTGCTGTCAAGTCACAGAGAGGAGAGTGCAAGATAATCCCTCCTTAATCTCTCTGGTTCAAATAAAAAAGTTCCTCTCCCATTTCAGCTCTTGCACTGCCTGCCAGGAGTCCCTTTGCCAGTGTCATGGCCTGGGTTAGCCATAGCAGTGTATTTCTGGAATCTCTCCTCTTCCTGGTGGCGGAGGATATCTCTGTGTTTCATGACAGAGCTCTTGAAGGCCAATCAGCCAGTTAACTCACTTGACTGGCTGCAGCCCCCCTCCTCCGATTCTCTGTCATGAACTGAGGTGCCCTGCCTTGCTTTCCGTTTACTGGAAGAACCTTGCATGACAGCAGCAGGAACTACCGTGATACACAGTGAGAGAGGAGCTTGAGGGTGGGTCCCTGGGCTGAACAAACAGTGGGCACTCCAGCTGGAGAGAGGGTTCACAGCAGCAGTGCTGGGTGTGATAGTAGACCCAAGGGGTAATGGTTAGATTGTAAGCTCCTTGGGGCAGGGGCTGTCTTTTTGTTCTGTTTGTACAGTGCCTAGCACAAGGGGGTCCTACTACTGCCATACACATAAATAATAATTTTCTCTATTAAGTTGAAGCATCAATTTGCATCAGAATAATAAAGCCTATTCCCAGTAGTCTAAGGCGGAGGTTTTCAAAATGTCCTGAGGGAATTAGGTGCCCAACTCCCGTTTGAGTTAAGCTCCTTTGAGAATCCCAGCCAGGAATCTATAGATCTCTCTAGTTACATTCTGGGGAGGGACGTGCTAAAAGATATGTCTAGCTTCAGTTACCCTCTGCCAAGAGCTCACTGAGCCATGGGACTCTCTCAGCCAACAGAAGGGATCCAGAGGGGACCCTTCCTTTCCCTTTCCAGTGTCATTAGATGCTGTAGAGAAGCCCATGTGAGCTCAGAACTGCCTCTTGTAGAATCACAGAAGATGGAGGGAAAAGACGTAGTCACCCGCTCCATCTTCTGCCAGTGCAGGATTCTGGTCTTTTAAATGTCCCAAGCAACTGGGCTTCCGTCACTTCCCCATGGCGATTACATGGCTGAATATATTTCACCATATCAGGGAGGTTTCCCTCCTATTCAACCTGTTTTTTTCTAGCATTCCCTTCTCCTACGTGCTGTTCCTTGGTGTACCAGCTGTTCAGACAGTTGTACACTGTTAACACGCCCTCTAGCCCACATTCATTTTTGCTTCTCCCCAGCTCCCTCTGGTTTGTCAATATCTTCCTGATAATATGGTGACTGTAGTATTCAAGGAGTACCTATTGGTGCCTACAGAATTGGCATGCTTGGGTCTGAGACAGCCTGTGGCCGATGGGCTGTGTATTTTTATTACACCCATCGCTATAATATCCAAGTGCCTCAGAGTCCCTTCTGGCAAAGCAGAGAGAGGCCTCTGAAATCAATATAAAGGGGATCCTTCACTGAGGCTGCCAGACACAGACAAGATTGGGTCAGTTGTGACTCGCAGCACAGCATGTTCCAAACCCCACATTGGCTGGAATCAGTGTTTGCATCATCCCTGTCCAGGTGCTGATTGATTCAGGAACTAGTGTCAATTTGCCGGATGAAGAAGCTTGGGCTTCATGTCACACTCAAGGAGAATGTACAGAGTCTGTCTGTATCCAGGAGCTGAAATAAAGACTCATCTATGGATTTGCTACAACAGAGTCCTTTCTCTTCCCTGCTACAATGGGCTCTTTTGCCCCGGAGGAACACACTTGACTGTCTCAGATCCAGGGCCTCTTTGCCCCAGGATCTGAGTGAAAGAGTCAGTGAATGGGGACTGTAGCCGTTTTGTAACCCTAACCCCTATCATATGACAGAGGCCATGAAATCAAGATCCCAGCATTCCTTTCTGACCTTTATCATACCTTCCTCCTTCCTACCCCGTCTATTGACCAGCTAGGAAGGAAACAATGCAAAACTATTCTGGCTCACATGATTCTAACCCAGCCAACTGGAGAGAGAGAGAGAGAGAGAGAGTGTGTGTGTGTGTGTGTGTGTGTGTGTGTGTGTGTGTGTGTGTGTGTGTGTGTGTGTAAACAGCACATAACAGGGGTGCATAGAACACACACACATGAACACATACATATACACACTTTCTGATTGTCTCATCTTGGTTAAATTACTGCACAGTTCTAGCCACTAGTTTAAATTGTGTTGTCGCTTTTTGGCTACAGCTTGTGTCTTGGGAGCTGTTCCATTATCTCCCAGTGAAATCTGTTCTATAGCTCTGATATAATCAACCAAGTACTATGTGTTCTTCTGATCTTGGAGATATGGCACATGTGCAGGCAGGAACTATCTCTTAGCTGAACATTTTCACTCTTATCAGTCTCCTGACAGATAGGGACACAGGGACGGAAACCAAAGACAGGAGAAGGCATTCACTTTAGAGACTGCATTTCTCCTTTCTAGCCACAGTGTGTCCGTCTTATTCCATATGGTGCTCAGCTAGGCACCACTTCCAGGGGGGCAGGAAAACAGCTCTGCTAAAAGAGCCAAGGCTATGGGAGAGTTCTGTCCCCCCTGCCGGGAGATCTGTTGGTGCATCCTTCACTTTCCATGTGCACACTCCACCTTGCCCATGGGCGGTCAAACCAGTAGCAAGCCCTACAGTGGAGTGTAGATTGAGTCTTGCTGGTACAGGACACCATATTCAGGTGAATACAGAGTTTGTTCTTCAGTTCCCATTGTCTGTGTCCTGAAGCCACAGGGCCCAGTGTCATCCTCCTGCCTGACATCCTCAGGACCAAGGACAGTTCCAAACCCTATAACAGGCTCCAGACGGCTAGCAGAGCGAGGGAGCCCAGTGGAACTAATCTCCAAAAAGGCAGATTGCATGTAATGACAAAGCAGGATTTCCCCTCCCGTGTGAATCACTGGCACCCACACTCCAATGCTAGCCAACGCAACACATGGGAACAATACTTGCATAGCACACAACAAAGATTAACAGATCAAACCTCGCAATGCCTAGCTGAGCTTTATCAGCCCCATTTTACAGATGGGAAAACTGAGGCAGCGAGGCCAAGTGCCTTGCCCACGGCCACAGAGGGAGTTAGTGTCAAGAGATGGCGTTAGAGCTAAAGAGTTCCCTGCTCCCAGGCCTGCATGAAAGCCACTAGCTCATGCTGCCTTCCTTCAGAGAGTACTGCAATGCAAGTGGGAATTTCTGCAGCAGGCAAAATGTGTCACATCTCTTATGCAAAGGAACACAGGGCTTGACGCTCTTCTCACACCTGAGTAACATCAGTGGAATTACTCCTGATTGACACAGGCATGGGAGAAGTGTCAAACCTACTGTGCTCATGTGTGAAGTACACACTGGGCACATACCACACAGGCCTTTCACTGGCATGGATTCACAGCGAGGCATAGCTGATAAGTGGGTGTTATTAGGTGGTTTCCTCAACCGGGACGGTGGGTTCAACTGCATCAGAGCCTAGTTTTTCCCCAGGGCTCCTCTCTGAAATGTGAATGCTTCCCTGGCGATGCCCAGCCATTTCCATCTCTGTATCCAGGAAGCTTTAGGCCGAGAGATGAGTCATCAGGATTGCCAGATGCAGGTTTGAGAAGGTTCCACATGGCTCCACACCTGTCAATCCACCTAAAAGATATAGGAACTTTTCCTGCAGACATGGCATTTCTCTTCCAAGCCAGTGGAATCTGTACTGAGACACCTCTTTCCAGACAGCCCCCTCAACCCCCTCCCCAGTTGGAGACCTGTTCGCTCTCTGCCAGTGTCAGACCAAACGCTGTGAAAATCCTGCTTCAGAGCATGGGAGATAGGTGGAGAAACTCCACATTACATCCTAGATAATCAGCAGCTCAGCACAGATCGGGCCAAGGATCTCAAGGGAGGATACGGTCCTGCCAATGCTGTTGCTGCTTAGACATTCATAGATGCTTACTAGCCTGAAAAGGCACATGTTGCTTCTATTATTGTTAATAGGACTTGCTCACACACAGCCTGGATGCCAAAGACCCTTTAATAATTCTTACCTTAGCCACCACTGTAATTTGGGTGAATTATCCAATCACCCTATGCAACGCCTCAGGATTCAAACATTAAAATCCTCCTGCCTTCTGCCAGGGGCCTGATTCTGTTACTATGGCAACTTTTAGCAACGCTCTACTGAGCCCTTTACTACCTGAGGAGAAACATATGCCATTGGGATATTGGGAGGTGTTTTTATTTTTAATTTAAGGTGACTATTAATTCCACTGAAAATAAGTGACTGTAACAGGTTGACTGTGTTTTGCTAGCAGATGTTGAACCATCTGGGTAAGGGTGAAACAGCTTCTGCTGACTCATTGCGGCAGATGACTCATAACCCGACTTGGTATAAAAGGGGTGGGAATGGCTCAGTGAGGGAGAGAGGATTGAGAGTGTGGGCTGAGCAGTCCTGAGGGATGAACCTTAGGAGCAGCTGAGCCTGAGGAGTAAGTCTAAGCTGATCTTGATCGTTATCTTTGTTAATTGAGCCACTCAAGTTGGGTCTGGACTTTTTCAAATTGTGCGGGCTATATGTTGGGTATGGTGCTTGCTTGCCATGGGGAGCGTGGGGGAGTGCTATGCCAAACAGACACACACACACACATCTCAGATATACCCACTCCTGGCCTGCAGCACCCTCTGCTGTTCCTAGACAAAGCTTGTAGCTCACCTTTCATGGAACCCCATCTTTCTCAGGGCCATGAGCCAGCTAGAGACAAATGCTGTCTTCTTTGACCCCAGTTCCTTGTGCCACCTGTGCTACAGAAAATCCCCATCTGGTCCTTTCCAGACATTGAAACAAACTGTTTCTGGGGTGAACAGAATCAGCATCAGGGAAACAGATGAAGCAACAGAGACATTAGTAGGGAAGAGCACAGATCATCCAGTGCCAGGAAGGGAGCTGTGGTACACAAATTAAGTCCAAGCCTGCACAAGTGCAGTCTCTCCGGAGCTGTTGTGCATCTTTATGGAGGGTAATTTCTGGGGAAAATTGAGAGTCCAGTAAAAGAAATTCAGCGCTGGTGTCAGTGCAGGCACTCAGCCACCAGTGTGAAATATCCCACCGCTCGCTGATGTCAGCTGGGGACAGTTTATGCCATCAGGAAGGTGCCATTTGTTCTCTATTGTGTGGGACAGCAATGGGCTGGAGTGCTATGTACCAATCAAGGGACCCACCCACCCACACAGGGCATCCCTGATCACCCCTTAGGTTATGGAGCATGAGCTGCAGCTGCTGGTTTTATTTCCTGGGAAGGGACTGAATGTCCCTATCTCCCCTGCCCCTTCCCAGGCTTTCTCTCTCTCCCTCCCCGCCCCAGGTTCCCTACTCTTTCTTTTTATTTCTCTCGCTCCCTCTCTTTCATTGTTATTGTGAAGAAATTCATGCAAACAAAGCAGGGAACTTCCTTTGAGCTCTGCACACAAGCCAAGGGAGGCTAAATATAGTAACAAGCACAAACTCACCAGTTACTTGGTAATTCATTTTAACCCCCTTTGCTGATCCTTGTCCACCTTCCATCCTGTGCTGCCTTCAGCTGGCAGCATTCTGCTGAAATCAATGGAACGCTAAACAGAAAAGTGGGTGTATTCCACCTAGATGTACCCGGGACATCTGGGAGCAAGGCAGGTGAGATCCATCTCGGTGTACCCAGGGCATTCAGAAACAGGACAGGTGCACTCCACCTTGGATAGAACTGGGATGATTAGCAGCAATACAATACTTAATACGCCCAGCTGTGGATTGCTTCTATTTATCTATGAAGTTATTACGTCCCCTTCTATCTTTAATAAGAAAATGTTCACAAGTCCTACATGTTAGGCTTACAGTTCAAGGTTCATGAATTGCAGATATGCAGGATCACAAGCTGTGCATTGAAAGGAAAACCCCAGGGAGATCTCCCTACCTTCAGCTAACTCAACATTTTGGCCAACTTGTACAAATGTGGCCTCTGATTTTCTGGTGCCTCGATATCAGGGTGCCCAACGTGCTACACACTGGGTCTGATTGTCAAAGGTGCTCAGCACATGCAGCTCCTGGTGCAGTGGGACCTCAGCACTTGTGAAAATCAGAGTCATGTCTATCTCATAGTCAGAGTCTCTCTCTGAAAACGTAGGTCTCTGTGTTTATTTAGGTGGGGTGCTGGAGGAATCACTGGAGCTTTCCTTTAAATAGACAGCTTTGATCACGGTGTTTTCCTTCCCCCCTCCAGAACAAGCATATCCATATTTCACAGAATAGTTTAAAGAGCTCTGTCTGTATAGCACAGGTTCTGTGGGCATTGCTGTGCGATCAATCCCTTCTTCTAATGGCTGCTCCCATCCTTGCACTGGTGCTATTTAGTGAGTTACAAAAGGTGGTAAAGCTGAATAGCTTTATGTCACGAACTCACAGATCGTGCCCACTCTTGGCCCTGTGCGGTCCGTGGGAGGTGCCCCTTTCAGTGAGACAGCCCTTCTTGGGTGTCCACTCTCTCGGAGTCAGGCCCCTTCACCTCCTGGAGCCGCACCTCTCTGAGCCTTAGCTCGTCTGTCTCTGCCGTGGGCTCCCTCCAGGAGTCCACGCGCTCTGGACCCCCTGGGCCTCTTCACCCCCGAAGGGGCTGATGCAACCCTGTTCTCTAGACCGGAGTGACTCTCAGCCTGCATAAAACAGGAGGGTTTATTGAGAGTTGAACACAGCATAGGAAACTCTCAGGGCCTCAGGCCTGGCCTCTCACAATAACAGCACATCCCAGTCTCCCTGCATCCAGGTGGGCTCTGCCTGCTTCCCCTGCCAGCTCCAAGCCCCCCTGCTTCCCAGCTGGGCCTCTGAAGCCCCGCCTCTGTCCATTGTCTTCTCTCCAGGTAAACAGGGTGGTAAACAGAAAGGCCTGAGTCCCCTTTCCTCGCAGCTCTCCTCTGGCTGGAACTGGCTGGTCAGGTCACCCGGGTCCTCTCTTTGCAGCCCATTGTCCTCCCACTGGCCAGAACCGGTTGTGTCTCCTGGGCTGGGGTCCCAAGTCCCTCTCCAGTCCTCTGTAACAAAAAACTCCCTCTCCCCTCACCTCGTTAAACCAGTAACACCCAGGGACCCCCTGTGCATGCAAATCCTGGAAAAGACGGAAAACCCCAAGAAACCCCCCCCACTTCATCACACTTTATATCTCTCTCCATCTGCAGTCTCCATTAGGTTCCTGTCTTTACCTGTGTCTCTAATACCCCTGATTCCTCTGCTCACCCGTTTTGCTTAACTTCCACATTGGGAGCCTTGCATGTACAGTATTACAGAGTGTATCTACTGTATCTAGAGCTTTCATCTTTGCCGGCTCACTGTGTCCAGATCCAATGTGAATCCAGAGGAAGGATCCTTTCATTTCCTTTTAACAATCCTTGGCTAAATATACAGCAATGTGCAAGGGCTGCAGTTGGAATAATCCCTCTTTCCTGAGCCTGATGACTCTGTTCAGGTGTCTGAAAGACTGGAACGGACCTAAAAACCAGGCAGGATCGCTCCTGGGACATAGACATAGGCCTGGGACAGGGGCTGCCTTCATTTTTGTGTGGGTGTGTTCGTGTGTGACAGACCCAGCCTGTCCCCTCTTCCTGTTCATTTACTTATTTTGTTACTAAGCCCCCTGAGAGGTCTGGTACCGGATTGCTCTGGTGCTGCCACGGACCAAAGATAGTTCTGGCAATGGACTCAGGTTGCATAGACTAGATCAAATCTACACTGGCTGTCCACAGCCTGCATAGGTCGGGCATTCCCCCCTGTTATTTCAAACATAGCCAGCCCTCACAAAGCCTCTCAGTGCTGATCTTCATGAACCCCTGCTTCTCTGTTGCCAAGGGTTTCCTCAGCAGATGCTTTGCGCTATAGTCACTGTAGATGGCCTCAGACTCAAGGGTGAGACCATGCTGGCTTTGGCATGATCACCACTAGGAGTCGCCAGGCATCATAGAAAACTCACCACTGAGCTCAGTAAGAATTGAACTAAGTGGCATGTGGTTGAGAAAAGGAGTTGTGAAATGCCAGAGAACTCGAGCTCCTGCACTGTCTCACAGACTTTTTAAAGCTAGAAGGGACCATCATGGTCATCTAGTCTGACCTCCTGCACATCACAGGCCACAAAACCCCACCCACCCACTCCTGTAATAGACCCTAACCTCTGGCTGAGTTACTGAAGTCAAACCATGGTTTAAATACTTCAAGTTACAGAGAATCCACCATTCACTTTAATTCAGACCAGCAAGTGACCCCTGCCCCATGCTGTGGAGGAAGGCAAAAAATACCCCAGATCTCTGCTGATCTGACCTGGGGGAAAATTCCTTCCCAACCCCAAATCTGGCGATCAGTTAGACCCTGAGCACGTGGGCAAGATCTGCCAGCCAAACACCTGGCAAAGAATTTGCTGTAGTAACTCAGAGCCCTCCCGATCCAGTGTCCCATTTCTGGCTATCGGAGATGCTTGCTACTGGCAGCTGCAGATGGGCCAGATGCCATTGTAGGCAGTCTCATCATGCCATCCCCTCCATAAACTTATTAAGCTCAGTCTTGAAGCCAGTTGGGTTTTTCTCCTTCTCCCCTCTCTCCTCTTGGAAGGCTGTTCCAGACCGTCACTCCTCTGATGGTTAGAAACCATCATCTAATTTCAAGCCTAAATGTGTTGCTGGCCAGTTTATATCCATTTGTTCTCGTGCCAGCATTGGCCCTTGAATAACTCCTCTCCCTCCCTGGTATTTATCCCTCTGATGTATTTGTAGAGAGCAATCATATCTCCCTCCACCCTACGTTCGGTTAGGCTAAACAAGCTAAGCTCCTTATGGGTACATCTCTCACTAGCCCAAGTCAGCTGACCTGGATGTTTAATTGCTGTTAGATGTACCCCGAGCATCCTCCTCTTGCCCAGCAAGCTATCCAGAGAACACACACTCAGCCAGATTGCAAACATTACATCATCAGACAAATTCTCACTGGCTGATCATACCATTTATTATTGGCAATACAGTAGCATCCTGAGGCCCCAGCTAAGATCAGGGCCCAATTGTGTTAGGCCCTGGACATGCACCCACTGAAAGAGAGTCCCTACTCCAAAGAGATTACAGTTTAAATAGACAAGTCACAGGGTAGGAGGGGAAACTGAGGCACAGAACCGTGAGGCGACTTGCATCACACAGCAGGTCAGGGGCAGAGCTGAGAATAGAGCACCCACCTCCTGATTCGCATTCTAGCATCCTAGGCACTGGACTATGCTGCTTCTAAGTCACAGGCTTAGACACTGTTGTGCAAGCTAAATTTCCTCTCAATTCACCAGTACTACCCACAGTTCAGCCACCAAACTCATGAGACCTGTGGCTCTCAGCAGGATCTCATTCTTTGCACCATCCAATTCCCTGAGATGCCACCTGGATCGTTAGTTAGAAGCAGCTCAGATCCCAGGCACTTTTGGCAATAGACTCAGAGTGCCACCTAAAGCAATGCAATAACTGTACTTAACCTTTAGCACTCTCCCCCATCTGTCTGCTCAGATCCAGGGAGCAGGTGTTACAATAGTGCAATGGGAGAGCATTAAATCTCCTGCAGCATATTCCACGGGTGTGGGGAGATTTCACAAGCCTCAGCAGTGTCCAATCCTGGGAGCTAACTCCAGTTGAGAAGAAACACAAATCCAAGGAGACAGCTTGAGACAGGGGCTAGCAACTGCCATATTGTAACTAACTAGGGAACATTTCCTGCCAACTGGGCAAAGGCTCAGGATTAACTGCTGTACACTTGATAAATGCTAATAAAGGAGACTATAAATTACTGCCCATCAACCTGGCAAAGCTCACCGCATCACAGCCCACAGTCTGTGTGGCTGGCAGAGCACCAGCCCGAGTGGTAGAAATGGTGATGCTGAAGCAGGCTAAAACCAATTACTGGCTGTCAAGTAGAGATGGGGAATTTGGCAAGCCCCTTCCCCCTCCCCCCGCTGGAACTATTTCCATGCTGGTGAAATGGCAGTACCCTTCGCTACGGCTGTCCAAGGCAGGTGGTGACCTCCCCAAAAGCCCAGGTCCAAGTGGCTGGATGGTGAGAGTGCAGCCAAGCTGAGCTACAGAACGTGGTGTGTGTGAGGATGGTGAAGATCAGGCCAGGCTGTAGCATAGTGATGGGGAAAGTGATATGCTGCCTAAGTCAGTGGTTCCCAAGTGGAGGTCTCTGGCCCACAGCTAGTCCACAAAGCACTTCCACTGAGTTGTGGTGAACTCTTCAAGTAGAGACACTCTCAGGTATTTATAGCCCAGACCAGGATTCTCACTGGGCTTCCAGAGACATTACTGACCAGCGGAGCTAGAAAATCCAAACCAAGCTCTGTCCCCAACAGGAGACTGCTTCAAATCTCTCTGGCAGGAGCCTCTCTCATGTAAAGGCAACAGTGGGGAAATTTCCAGCTGCCACCAAAGTTAAAGAGGGTGTCAGGAATGCCGAAGCCAAACTGCAGAGTGACCAGGAAAACTCACAGCCGGGTGGGATGGAGGCAACAAGGGGAAATTTGGTACTAGTGAACGTAACGCCGACCAGCAGGCAGAGGAACTGCAGCCCACAGATAAATAATGTCCGGGGGCGTATCTAAGCAGCCGAACCTATTGCATTTATTTTCCTCTAGTCACCATACTGTTCTGATCATTAACCGTGGCCCATGGAAAGGTGCTGTCCAAAAATGTAGCTCCAGCTTATGATCTGGTCCATGGCGTGATCTTTGAGAGCCACTGATCCATGCTGGGGAAGAGCGATAACACCCAAACTCACTCTGTCGAATATTGTCAAAACTCCTCCCAGACTGTGGAATACTAGATACTTCAAAGGGGCCCAGAGCTGCATTGGGAGCCTGGGGCCTTGAATGGGGATGGCTCAGCTTCCCATGGATCCATATGGGAAGTTGGATTGCTCCCATGGGAACGAGGGATCAACTGCTGCCCCCACAGTGGGACAGTGTGTGGGACTCTTCGGAAGGGATCCCTGTGGAGTTTGCACCATCTAAGGCTCCTCCAGCAGATGTTACCTGGCAGGTGGAGGGTGGTATGAAGAAGTCATCAGCTCCATGTGTGATAGTCTGTCATTGCTTCATTGTCCCCATATGGCCATGAATGGTTATTGTATGCACCCATATTACAGAGAGGGCATTCCCGGCAGCCACCCAGGTTTTCTGAACTGTGAAACTCTGGGGTTTCGCCCTGAAGGGTTTAATGGGAGCACTTTTTGGTGTTGATACCCTGCCTCCACTTCACATTGATTTTTGGGGCTCCGGGCATCTGGGCTCTTCAAACAAAACACTGCTATTGGGGCAAGACCTTGGAATCCCCACAAACTCCACGTGGATGTGAACTTCCAACAGCTCTCTCCTGACCCTATCTGTGCTGACCCTATCTGAGTTTCCTCCTTCAGGGCACGGTACTGGTGTGTGAGCAGTGCTCACTGGTTCTGGCAGGGAAAATTCTCATGGGAATATGGCATTGCCCACCCCAAGCGAGTTAGACCGAAAAATAAATCATTCGATTGGCTGAGATATCATGAGATCTTTAAATGTAATAATTTGGGCCACATTTTCAAGCTTTTCTCCACGAGGGCTAGAAATGTACCTTTTAGAACATAAGAACATAAGAATGGCCATACTGGGTCAGACCAAAGGTCTATCCAGCCCAGTATCCTGTCTACCGACAGTGGCCAATGCCATCTGCCCCAGAGAGAGTGAACCTAACAGGTAATGATCAAGTGATCTTTCTCCTGCCATCCATCTCCACCCTCTGACAAACAGAAACTAGGGACACCATTCCTTACCCATCCTGGCTAATAGTCATTGATTGACTTAACTTCCATGAATTTATCTAGTTCTCTTTTAAACCCTGTTATAGTTTTCGCCTTCACAATCTCCTCAGGCAAGGAGTTCCACAGGTTGACTGTGCGCTGTGAGAAGAACTTCCTTTTATTTGTTTTAAACCTGCTGCTTATTAATTTCATTTGGTTTCATTGGTTCATTTTCATTTCATTTTAAAAAAGGAAAGGTGGGATTCTCATGTAATCACCTGACTCCAGGAGTAGGGGCAATAAGAAAAACACCAAATACCAGCAACTCATCGATACTGGAAATAGGAGGGCTGCGTCTACCAGAGCCAGGCCCCTCTCCCCAACAGATGGATAGTCCCCGTTCCCACAAGAAGGGATCTGCCCAACTCTCACCATAGTTCCAGGGTGAGGGAAAGGAACACTCCTTACCTCTTGCATGCTGGAGGCTCCTGAAGAGGGATCCCCCACAGCTCTCGGGCACTCTGCAGAGCCATTAGCAATTGCACACGGGGAAGGGAAATAAGGGGGTGAGGTAGAGATATTAATTCAGTGATAGCAGCCGCCTGGCTGTGTGCCCGGGAGTGTTGTCCTAGCAGCAGTGAGGGTTACGGGCAAGGAGTTCCCATGCTCACAGATACTCCTGTGATAATAATCTCTCTCCAAAGGAGTCCTGTGCAGCCTGATGCTAAACATTTGCCCTCCATTCTTCTGCGGTGCACTGGCAGGGCTCAGAAAGGCAGTTCTGCTCTACCTGCAGTGCTGGCTTCACTGTAGACTGAGTTGATCTCTTCAAAAGCCATGACTTCCCCTCTGGTGGGATGTAAGTCTGATCTGGGAAATGGCTGGACATGGAGATGAGGGAAGGTGGGTCATCTGAACTCGCTGAATAATGTAAGCAAGATGCCCAGAACGATGGAGGGAATAATCGTGATTGACACCTGGACTAATACCTGATAGTTCAACAAAGGTTAAGAATATAGAGGTAGGGCTATAAAGAGGAGAAGTAGGCAGGAAATACACAGAAAAAAACAAAAGGGGCTGAAATAGCCGAAGGGCTAGATAGGCATAGAATATGAAAGTGACAGTGTGTATAGAGAACAACCAAGGTGAATAAACAAACAGCAAGGCAGATAGAGAACATAACCAGGGCGGCAGGGCTCCGGAGACAATTCTAGGAAGACGAGTAAGCCTGGCAGAGGGATGAGGACTGTAAAGAGAGACACTGAACAGTAGAAAAGTGTCAGGCTTTCGCACCGTTAGTTAACAATTTTCAGCTAGCGGAATCCAATCCCTAATGGCTCTGGCGACGTGGCTTTAATGATGAGATCCCTGGAGCAGAACTGAAAACACACGGAAGCCCTGCTGAGATTTGGTTACCTGCCCCAGGCTTGTCATTGAGAGGAATTTCAATCAGAACTAGCGTGGCAATTAGTGTCTCAGCCTGCAGCTCGCTGAGCAGAACGCTGAGCAGAATCAAGGATTCCGAATGCTCCAGGCTAAGCACCATGAAACATGCACAGAGGAAGAGAGGATGGAGAGGGAACCTATAAGTGGTGCTGGGGACTCATTGTGTGGGGCAGGCGGTGAGAAAGAAAGCGAGAGGCAGAGTAGTATGTCTGAGATCAGAGCGATTAACCCAGTCATAAAACATGGTGGTGGTGCCTGCCGGGCAAATTGGCAGACGTGACATTAGAGCTTGTGTCCCAGGTCTACCACTGACTCACTGTGTGACCTTGGGCAAGTCTTGGTGCTGCTTTGTGCCTCAGTCTCCCCATCTGTGAAATGGGAATAATACTAATCAATAGGTGCCCACCTTGAGGCTGAATTAATTAAGACCTTTCAGCTGGTGTGCTGCAAGGAGCTGTAGATATGCGGAGTATTATCAGTGTATTCAGTCCTTGGACAACTGAACCTGTATGTTGGGGTGGCCATGGAGGGGGCACTGCTGTACTGTTGTTCCAGCACCACAATGACGCTCTTTTGCAAGCCTGGTTGCAAAGCATTAGGGGTAAAATCATCGCAGTGTGTCTCAATTGGCTTGAGCTAAGGGATCCCCGTGGGTTGAAGATTATCAATGGAGCTCTTTCCTAGAGCTAGCAACAAGGGGCATCCTCAAAGAACTGACTGCCATGCTGAGCAATTGTAGGGCAGTTCAGAGAGCACTTTACAGCCTGCGCCCAGTTCTTGCACAAGCTCTGTATCCAGTCAAAGGAGCAATGCAGAAAAGTGAACACTGATGCCTGTGCTGAGCCTTGCAGCCCAGGAGCTGTTTCAGTTTCACTCACTCCCAGTGGGCAATAGGCATATGACAGCTATGTAATAATATATTCTTAGTCTTACTGGCGTGAGGCAATGTTGCTCCAGCCACTAGTACTCCACTGAGGTAACACTGCAGTTCTGGGTAGAGCTGGTCAGAACATCCCCAATGGAACAGTTTTCCAAGGGAAAATTCAGATTAGTCGAAATCTGAAGCTGGTTCAGTAGAGGTCTGACAGAGCCCTGCATGGATCCTCAGCAGCTCAGCATTCTGGGTTCCCGGCTCTTTAGCAACTCCCATGGCAGGGTAATGGGGAGCCGAGATGCTGGCCCCTACCTCTGGCACTCCTGGGGCTTCCAGGCTCCCAGCTCCCCTTCTTCCCTCCAGGCAGAATTTTGTGTAGAAATTATCAAAATAAAACGTTTCATGTTTACATAACAAACGTTTACAGATTCTGTGTCATTTGGAGAATCTTGAAATTTGGGGCTTTCGTCCCAAATATGAACAAAACCACATTTTGCCATTCCAAAGTTTTCCATGAAATGGCATCGCCATTCTCCACCTCGCTCTGGTTCTATGTGCTCAAGAAGAGGTGTTTGGATTTCTGTGCTTAAACTGCATGTTCTCCACTCAGGCCGTCCATGTTCACTGCTGTGATGTGTTCTGCACGTACCATTTCAGTAACCGACCCTCTCAGTCCAACTCCTTGAGACCCTATTGGTGTGCCAAGCTCTAAACCTGTTGCTAAAGGGTTGGAAAGAGACAACCCCCCTCCTCTCAAATACCTGCAGATCTCCCCTACGGGCTAACATGCTGTGTCTGGGGCTTGATCCCCAATATCCCTTCGTCCCAAATTTCCTTTCCTGATCTGGTGGCAGGTTGCTAGGTAGAGCGATACGTCTCTCCCAGGGTTAGGGGCAGCTTTTCACTCTGTCTGGCATTTTTCACAAGAAACGGGGGGAAAAGTCCTGCTCATCTCTATTCCCCAGCCAAGCTCAGAATTATTTTGCATGGCTTTTCAGCTTCACCACCCTCTACTCTGACATGAATTTTGCAGCCCACACCCAAAGCTATCTTCCTCCGGAAAACAAGCACTGTGTAGTTGCTCATTTCCCACAATGGAAAGATACTGTAAACAAATATCAGGATTCCTCCTCCCTCTCAAATTAACGAGGCCCCCCACAGCTCGCTCTGTTTGGCATGCAGCCTGCAAAGAGGCCTGCCTATTAATTGCATGGCCTTTCGAAGGACAAGAGTCCCTGCACCCCTCCCAGGCCCAGTGTGGGCTGCTTTTGCTTAATGACAGCCAACTAGATGCTCTTGTTTATGACTATTGCCAAAGATGCTGCCGAGGGCAAAGGCTGCCACCCCACTGAGAGCAGCTTTCCCCACCTGCGGCAGGAGCAGATGCCTAGACGGATCTGCTCACAGGTTTCGCGGTGCATTGGGTATAAACAATGGAAGCGATAAACTCTTACGCGGCTGCTGGGGGAATACTGAGGCGGATGTGTGCCCTCTAATGTTATTAGTGACGGGATTCTTGCCACGCAATCTAACTGGTAGATAATGTCTCCCTTGGGTTAGCCCTTTATGATCAATCATTGCTCTGGTATGTCCCTCGGCTTGGGAGGCACCAGGACACAGCTGGCTCTGTAAAACAGCTGTGAGAATGTAACAGGTACTGCGTAGGCCAATGTTCCTTAGCACTGCTCCACTGACAGCCCCCCAAAATGTGCCTTTTCCCAAAGGGGGAGGACTCCTGGCTGAGGGAGCAATTCTTGAGAAGAATTCTCTGTTCTTCCTGCCCTTCGGGGAGAGGGAACTTGTGCATTTCCCAGTGATTCCAGCAACAGGAGTCAACTGCTGGGTTTGAACACACAGCTTCTGGCATTGAAGGAATTTGTGCCTGCTGTCATTATACCCGAGAGCGGCCTGTTTGTGCTAAGACTGTGAGGCCATGTACAGATGGTGGCAATGGTGGAAGATAGTTTGAGGGGGAGAGCTGATATCAGAGGCTCCGTCTCTGGCATGTAGGAGTGTGACGCTAAACCCGGAGTAGGCCAAGCAGTTTAGGATGCTTTGCTTGCAGTGAGCTGTTCTAACAGTGGTGCACCCCAGCATCTGGGAACAAAAGCTTTGGGTGTGGTGGGACACATGGCCCTAGTGTTCTGCATAAAAGGACAAGTTTGGGGTCGGAGGAGGGAAGAACTAAAATCCAGACAATGGCAGGAAAAGTGAGCTTGAATGTGTTGGATTGGGCACCCAGACAGAGGGCGGGAACAAAAGGAAAGTTTGGATGTATAGAGATGTGTCCTCAGGCCAGGGGCACATCAGTAAAACTATGGAGGCACTGAGGTGTGAGACCCCCCCGCACACACATGCTGGGCTGAGGTAACAATCTAGAGGTGTTGAGGTGTGAGCCCCCCACTTTGGGGGTGGAGGTAAAGACTGGAGGTGCTGACTGGAGAGACAGTATGGTACAATAGTTAGGGAACTGGCTTGGGACTAAGGAGACCTTGCTCCTATTCCTGGCTCTGCCACTGACCTTCTGGGTGACCTTGCTCAAGTCACTTCCCAGCCCTGTGCCTCTGTTTCCCCTCCTATCCATTGTCTGAATTGTTTAGTTATCTTGTACTCTCTTCAGGGCAGGGACCAACTGTTACTATGTGTGTACAGGATCTAGCACAATGAGTCCTCTGTGTGCTGTTACTAATAATGGATGTGTTTACGTTTTCTTGTGATTTAGAGATGTCCCCTCCTAAGTCACTCAGCAGGCTCATTGTTATCTTCAGCTCTCGGGAGATGGAACAGTGAAGATTCCCTGCATCCTCTGTGAAGCTATGAGGATGTCCCCATCTTCCCCTCTCTATCAGCCAGACAGGCTGCTGTCGCAGAATCTCACTTTACCTCAGGTGTATGTCTGTAGATCTAGCTGTGCAGAGCAGCTCCCAGGCTGTTCCCTCCCCTATGCATTGCTCATTTCTCAGTCCCACACTCACTGACAGGGAGATACAATGGTTCCTTTTACAGCGTTTCTCAAATATTGTGCTTAAGACGTACAATTCTGCCCCAGCTGTGGGTCATGCTGGCTGCTCCTATAGGGCCATCTTCTGGCCTTCCTTTCTATAATTCGCATGCTCCAGCCTTTTCCTTCTCCCCAGGTGTCATCCAGATTTTTGCTGGGGGAATGAGTCTGTGATGTTGCACTCCATATGATTTTATGAAAGTATGCTGATGAGTACGAATATAGTGTAACTGGAATATGCTTCATGCAAAAGGTCTCTTTTAGGGTATCATTACAAAGCTTACAATCTACTGAGTGTGGTCACCCTATTTCTATAAATGTATCACTCTTGTATCTGAAACTAGAAATACAAAATATAAGTCTGAGAGCCTATTGTAATTATGCAAAGTGTGGGCCATTAATGGTGGTTTGGAATCTTGAGGATTCCCATTAACCAGGACAATTGTCTGTAGATGGCTCTGTTTTTCTTGTGAGTCTTCCTGTATATGTGTGTGCTGGCAAGTGGGTAATGAAGTCTTACAGTGACATGTGATCATGTCACCTGAACTGGAATCCATCTTTAACCTGGTGCTTTTCCATTCAGAAGGGGCGGTAGTGGGGGATGGGAAATCAGAGGGACAAAGGATTCCTGCCTTATTCAAAAGATATATATAAGTGGGTGGAACAGAGAAAAGGAAGAGCCATCATGAGAAATCCCCTAGTTACCACCTGAGCTGGAATAAGGGATGTACCAGGAGAAAGGATTGTGCCCAGATTAGGAAGGCCTCCAGTCTGTGAAAGAAACTTATTGAAACATCTCTGAGGGTGAGATTTTATCTGTATTCAGTTTTATTACTGTATTAGACTTAGATTTGCGTGTTTTATTTTCTTTTACTTGGTAATTTACTTTATTTTGTCTGTTATTACTTGGAACCACTTAAATCCTACTTTCTGTATTTAATAAAATCACTTTTTACTTATTAATTAACCCAGAATATGTATTAATACCTGGGGTGGCAAACAGCTGTGCATATCTCTCTTATCAGTGTTATAGAGGGCGAACAATTTATGAGTTTACCCTGTATAAGACTTATACAGGGTAAAACCTATTTATTTGTGGTTTGGACCTCATTGGGAGCTGGACATCTGAGTGTTATAGACAGGAACACTTCTGTAAGCTGCTTTCAGCTAAGTCTGCAGTTATGAGAGTTATGTGGTTCAGTCCCTGGGTCTGTGTTGGAGCAGACTGGCATGTCTGGCTCAGCAAAACAGGGTGCTGGAGTCCCAGGCTGGCAGGGAAAGCAGGGGAAGTAGTAGTTTTGGCACATCAGTTGGCAGTTCTCAAGGGGGGTTATGTGATCCAACCCGTCACAGAGTCCATGTATTTCTGTCTTTTTAAGTGAGTTTGGTGCAGAGAAAACGTGAGGATGTGGTGACTGGACTCCCTGATATAGCCACATATCCCAGGGAAGCAGGCTCACAGTCATATAATAAGGATTTCTCTGAAGACTCCATTTGCATCCATACTTGAGAATTTGGGGCCCTGATTCACTGTCACTCTGCCCCTTGGTCAGACCATCACATCAGTGCAAAATGAGTGTGAAATGCTAGAATGGTACCCGTTACATTAGCACCAGCTTAGCAGCTGTATCTGTCCATCTGACGCCCGGTGCTGCCCTATAGACATCTGTCCTAGACGTCATCAGAGCACCATCCAAAACCTCAGCCTCCAAACAGGACGTAAATCCCAGTAGGAAAACACAATCTAGGTATATCACCTTCATTGATTCATTCCTCCCAGAAGGAGTTCCTCCATATCTTCTTCCAAGCTATCTCCCCTACTCAGGGATCGACCTTCCTAAGGTACTTTGCGAGGCCAAATTCAAATGTCCCCTGTCTATCATGAAGCATCCAAGCAATATACCAGCTAATTATGGGGAGATTGTGGACTTCGGGGTAACCTATAGAGCTATTACACACAAAAAATCTGTGTGAAAAGAACAGTATTAAAGTTTCAAAGTTAAACACTGCAAAGTTAGGAAATGCCAGAAGTAAAGTTAACCTTAATTCAGTCTCCATTATAATAAAATCTTGAATGACATCACCACATCCTCCTTTTTCCATTCATTTCATTGTGTTGTTAATACAAGATTACCCAGAGCGTCCAGTTCTTAGTATTGCCAACCCCAAGTGTTCAAATATCATGACTCAGGCCCCCCAAATCATCATATGATTTTTAAAAACAATTAGTGTTGGGTTCTTTTTATTCACCTTTTGGGTTTTTTAAGCTTGTAGGGGTCACATTTTCAAGCTTTTCTACACAATCACTAGATTTAATTTTTTTAAATGAAAGCTGAGAGTCTCCTATAATCACATGACTCCAGGAGCTGGAGCTTTAAGACAAACATCAATTATTATGAGCTGTAATTAAAATCATGAGCGGTGGACGTTCTGCTAATATGTTGTAGCCACTTCTCTTTGTCTGTTTCTTATTGAAATGGTAAGCTCTTTGGCCAAGGCAATACGGCTATTTTTTGTTTGTTCAGCACTACTGAACAAACACACATGGCTGTACCATGAACAAGTTACCCATTACCTTCCATATCACCAAACTGCTGTTATTTTACCCCTCTTAGAGTCTTCAAGCTACGCTATGATTTGAGCCTCTTCTGCAGATGAGAAAATTTTGATTCAGCTGGCACACAGTACCTGGGTGAACCATTGCATTTATCCTCTGGATGGTGTTCTGGAACATCACACCATAAAGTCATTTATACAGCATTGGCATGATTGCCACTGGCCAGACAAGCAGACTGATAAATACCTCCGTCTTAACAGTGATCTGCAGATTATTTTGTTTTAAATTGGGCTTTGGTATTGCTTCCATATGCTGGATAAGGAATGCCTGGAAGGGTTCTCCTGTTTCTTCTTTACGGGCAATTTTTCTGACCTGTTTTCTTACCTGAGACATAGCAGGAATCTGCTCAGCTGTGATTTTCCTTTTTGGGAGGCCCTTGGACATGTGCATTATGAGCTATTGCACCTTATTGGAATGGACAGGGTGTCACATTTTTAATCAGGACCTGTTTTCCCCCAAGTGTCCATAAGGCAGTGAAGTTAAATAGGTGTTAACAAACCAGAAGGATTTGATCGTCTCCTCCTTTGGGAAAATCCAGAGGAGGGTGCTAGGGGGGAATCTGTAACATCTGCATTGAGTTTCTTCCTGAATCATTCCAGGGAGTGGGGGGGTTGCAGTTCAACATCATGGGCTCTCAAGTCCCTTGAGTCCCCAGAATCTATGACTCCGTGTTCCCAGTTGCCTCCCACCCCCAACCCCTGGCAGCGCAGCTGCACTGGGACTGCACTACCAAGCTTCCCCATTCAAGAGCTGCTCCCCACAGCCCCCTTCAAAGGTGTAGGGCACGGAAGGAAAAGTAACCCTATCCTGGTCGGCCACTACATACCCCTCACGCTATACAGACTTGTGGGGAGCTCTCCACAGGCTCTGGAGGGGGAGAGTGCGCTGCCACAGAAGGCAGATGATTTTCTCTGTGTCTGGAACAAAGGACAACGGGCCCAATGAATCTTAAAAAGCCTTACAAATCCCTCTTTCTCTCCATTGCTTGGGGTCAGGCACTTGCAATGCCACCATCTTGCCATGTCTCCCATTGCTGTGGAATCTTCCAGGGTCCACAGGACCTGAATGTCTCTCCTAAAACAAGCAGGGGAAAATATCAGCCCCAACAAAAACCCTATCGGGCCTTCTCCCCAAAGCACCAAAAAAGGAGACAAGCCCAGTTTTCTTCTTCTCCTTCTTCTGCCACATTGCAGTAGCAGAACTGTGCTAGGCGCTGTTCAAACCGAACAGAAAGATGGGTCCTGCCCCAAAGAGCTTCCAGTCAACGAGTTTCTGCTTTACAGGTCACCTGTAATAGCTGAACTTACGCAGTGCCCTAGGACCAGAAAAGCCATTCATTCCTTCAGTGCTTTGCCAACAGAAAGGAAGAGACCTGTGCTAAGTTTTATTACTCTCCTCCACCCATTTGGCCTTGCCTGGGTTAAACAGCATGGGCAAGTGTCCTCATTAGGCTTTTAAATGGCAATTAGTGGGCCAGGCCTAAAATCCGGCCCAAGGCTGGAGATGCTTTGGAGCCATATTTCCCTCTTTAGCCCCATCGTTCATGTTTAGACTGTCAGCTCCTCCAGTCAGGGCCTGTCTCTTTGAGTGCTTGGGCCCCAGCACCAGGCGGCCTTGAGCTCAGTCAGTGCTGCTGTAACCATCATCATCCAGCAGAGGCTGCAATGGAGTCGATATGGCTTCCCAGCACGGCAAGCGTGTGTGCATGGAATTTAGGGGGTACTAGTCATTCCCAATTCAGTCAACCAGGGGAAAAAAAACAGCTTTGGATACAGATAAGCCAATCAACTTGGGTTCTGTTAGTCTGTTTAATCTCACTCCTGTATCTCTGTACCAGTTACAGTGACGTCAGTACAAGTTTGAGGTGCACAAAGAATTCTGGCTGAGGCCCATGGGATGACTCAGTACCCTCTATTTCTTGTCTTCTCTTCCTTTTCTATCCCTTTGCTCCTTTATTTTCATCTCTCAGCTCAATCTTCTAGTCTTGTCCTGCCACCGCCACCTTCCTAAAGGGGTCTCCTATACGATGTGCAGTGGATGCTAGTCAGAAACTCAGCCCGTGCCACTCTGCATTGGCTGTGGAATTACGGGATGTGCCATTCTAAGTCCAGGATGAGATCATAGTTATTGAAGGGCTTTGGGCCAGAGCGTGTTGAGTTTAATGGAACCTCTGTGTGCTGACCTCTTCATTTGTAGATAAGTAACCCCTGCCAAGTGATTTCTTTCTTCTGCAAGCTTGATATGGTAATGGACTGCTTGCTTTGTGTATGTCTCTGCGTGCCTGTGTATATCACTGTCCTCTACTGGAAGGAAGCAGAACTGTTGAGCAACTAACTGGAGCCTCCATGTATTCAAGCAGCAGGTTTTTGGGCTTCTGAGTGCAGATTCCCCCCTTACTATGAGGTCTGAGTGGGCACAGTGTACTGCACAGGGATAGGCAGAATGTTTGAAATGGCCAGAACTTTGTCAGGAAATGTTTAATAAAACTTCTATCCATTCAACCAAAATGGTTTCTTAGATTCAGGGCTGGGAGCTCTGGTGCAGCTAAGCTGTGCTTGGTGCAGGACCAGGGGAGGGCAGTGGACAGTTCAGTGCCTGGTATGACTTAGGGCAGCCTTAAGACTGCTCTAATTTCTGCCCATGGCTCCAAGGAGCTGTTCCAGCTAGCTGGGGCCACTGGAGCATGCCCTGGGCTCCAGGAGGAAGGGTGGCATGGAGCCAGTTCTGGACACTCTAGGAGATTTCCTATGTTAGGAAATCTCCAACTGGCCTGTTAAGCCAGTTCTCTGCTTGCTTTGCACTACTGCAGCTTCACAAAGAAAACAGACCAGGGCCCAGAATCTGGCTCAAAGACATTGGGCCTGAGATTTTCAAAGCTGCTCAGGAGATCTGGATGCCCAATTTCCATCAGAATGAGGCTGCTTTGAGCCATGTATTTTTAAAAGTTTCAGTGGAGTCAAAAGCCAACAACACCCACAAAGAACTTCACTGGCAAGAACGTTTACAGCTGCCTGCTGGTCTCAGGCACTGAAATGCTGAGTTGCATTTTCGGTGTCTCAAAATAGGGTCTGTCATTAAAGTGTCAAGATGGCTGGTCCCCTTTGATTGTTAATTATTCTTTTTTATTATATTTAAGACACACTAAAAAAAATCTAGGTGATTTACTCCCCTTTGTAATTCGATGTAGTGATTAGAATCCCTTTCATGTGACACTGCAGTTTTCCTTTAAAGAAGCATTGCCGTAATGAATTTTCCCGGTGGGCACACAGTGCTGTGTTTGAATTTACAATTGCTTCAGTAGCCCTGCAAACAACCAGATTTTCATTTAGAGCAACATGAGCTGGCTGCCTGCTGGGCACTGGTTGAGGGCACAGTAAGGGGCTGCTTCTTCTACCCTAGGCAGAAATGGGGGGTTGAGCCAGAAGTAGCACTCTTCCCTTGAGTCACAGGTTTTAAGGCCAGAAAGGACCATTATGCTCATCCAATCTGACCTCCTGCATAACACAGGCCATAAAACCTCACCCAAAAATTAATAGGCTGGGGACCAGCTAATGCAGTCAGTTGCACCCTGTGTCCCCAAGGGGACACGATCAGTTGAGCTGGCTTCATGACAAGGCCCCTAGAGCCTCTGCAGCATTGTCCTTGGGTGGGGCCCTTTTTGGAGCAGGAGTATTAGCCTAATTTATATTGGAGTAACGCCTGGAGGCATCAGTCAAGATCAGCTTTGTTGCAATAGGCTCTTTGTGAACACACAATAAAAACCAGCACCTGCCACAAAGAGTTTGCAATCTGAATGATGATCCTGGCAGTCCGTCCGGGACTTAAAATCTCCCAGTCTGTGATGTGCAAGTACCCTCTGTGGCCTTGTCAATAATACTAATAGAGTTGTTATAAGCGACAGGTACGTGTGCGAGCAGAATCAGACCTCAGATTTCAAAGTTGCCAGAACACCCCACATGTGCATAGGCGCGAACAATGCCAGAGCAGTCGCTCTAACTTCCCATGTGAGACAAGCCTTCACAAGCCCTTTTCCCTAGTCATTCAGATTTCAAGGGACAGAAGGCAGAGGGGGCATTAATATTGCAAGCCACTTTTGTAAATCAAGTTGTTTTAAATCTTTCCAGCAACTCACAACCCAGCTTTTCTCTGCAGATCCTAAAATTGTATCAATGCCCCCAAATACGGCATTGTGTCCATCAGAGAGATGGAAATGCCTCCCCTTTGCTAATAGAACAGAATACTTCATGCTAACTGCACCTCTCTTTATTACTCACGCTTATAATGCAATTATCGAAGTAATAGCTAAAAAAATTGGAACAACCAAAATGTGTGAGAAACATATTTGAGAACTTTTCCATTAAACTAGGACAAAAAGGGAAAATTAAGTATTAACACAAAATGAGCAATTAAAAGGGAACTTTACTGATTTATTGAACTTAAAATTAACCCAAATGCCAGGAACATGTATTAGAGATCAACAGTTGCCTACACTGTCATATAGAAAATGCTAGGTTCATACATTCTACTGGGGAAATATACAACTACTGAAGCATGATGAAAGTTCTCCACTACATCCAAGGTTGATTCTGTTGGGAATCCCTGTGAAAGATGAGTCTGCTTCTTCTCCTCAACAGACATTGCTACAAGTTCTTTAATGTTACGCAGTTTTATGTATTATGCAGGAAGAGAAATCTGAGAAGGCTCCAGTGGGTCATGAGAAATGCTCAGACGTTTTACAGTGTGATATTGATGGATAAATAAGGACAAGACTTTTAGAAAACAAAATTGAAATCTGGTTACATACAATGGTCTTTCTTTCAATGGACTCCTTGTGAGTCAACTTCCTAAGCCAATGCCCAGCTCAAATAGCTGGGTACAAGGGCAGTAGACTGCTTCCTCCAGCTGCAGAAATCTCCATGGTAGTGGCTGAAGCAGCCCCACACACTCCTTATGCACCCCCCCCACACACCTACACTCTGAGGACTAGAGCATATGCAGGAGTGGATTCCCTCTTTCCTGTACTCTAGCCCACCTGCCCCTGAGCACAGCCAGCCACAGAGCCCCCTAAAATGACACTCCAGACCTGTGCAGTGCCCCCCAAATTTCTGCATTTCTTCCACAACTGTACTGCACGCGTTCCACTGCCAGGGGACCCTCTGTGGCCTTGTCAATTGGGTCTGGATTCGCCCCATGTTTGTGAATGCAGACGCTGCCAGATGGAGCAGAAAGCTGTGCTGTGTTTGACACATGCTTTTACACAGTCGGGTTCTCCAACCCTCTAGTGGCTGGACAACACAGAAGCGTAGCTGTCTTTTTGCTAGCAGAGCTCAGCAGGTTCATGGTTTTAGATCCGGAAGTCCCTGGCTCTGCCCTCACTGCTGTCAATGTTGTTACACATTGTTCAGTGGCAGAGCAGCAAAGCATCTATGACTGGCATATAGTATGATCCTTTATGACTGTGGCTTTTTTATACTGTCTCCCAGATACAGTATTACAGTGATGCATGCTGGATACATAAACCATCTAAACAGATGAGATTAGACTAAACAATCCTTCAGATATTTCCTTGCAGCTCACCTAAGCAGACTCCGTCTGTTAAATTATATGCATTTTTCTTTGAGTATTACTTTAAACTGGCAGTTAAAAGGGGGCTGTTAAAGGGGGAACAGCTTGAGATTGTCAGCTCGAAACAGTTCAGTGCGACTTCGTCAGAGCTGCCTTGTCCTCTGTGCAAGGAGAGTTGGTAGATTTCCCCAGGACAAACTACAGCCTGTTTTGGGGCAATGAGAACAGAGTAAACAGGATTAGGATTAGCCATCCTGTCTCAGCCCTAGCTTGCTTTCTCAGTCAGCCTGCTTCGTAACCTTTCTCTCTAGAAGAGAAAGCTACTCTCTGGGCTCACTAGCTCAATATTGGACATGTATCTACTGAATTTCAGTTTGTTTCCATTATACTATCTAACTCCAGCTGTTCAGTAGCCCAAAAGGCACCTGCTAAGCTCTAGGATCATGGGCTATGTCTGAGGCGTCAACCCAAGCCCATGAATATGTCTGAGTTGTTACACAGGAAACAATGATGGGGCCGAGTCATGGCATCTGGACCCGACTCCTAACTCAAATGTATTCAAAACTCAGTGGTGTTCAGATGCTGAGTTCCAGTTCATAGAATCATAGATTATTAGGGTTGGAAGGACCTCAGGAGATCATCTAGTCCAACCCCCTGCTCAAAACAGGACCAATCCCCAAATGGCCCCCTCAAGGATTGAACTCACAACCCTGGGTTTAGCAGGCCAATGCTCAAACCATTGAGCTATCCCTCCTGAGGAAGCCCAGGAAAGGGATGCTCGAGCAAGGAAGTTCAGGTGTGGATCCAAAATGGCCCAGATTGTGGACATTTGGCTCTGGTGTTCCAGTTTAGGATCATCTCTAACAGAAAGAGAGGGAGGGGAGCGCTGATATTTCCAAGCATGTGGGTAATGTGCTCAGGGGGTGTCAACAGCCAGGAAGTCCCAGCGTGTCTTTAAATGTCAAAAGGCTGAGCTCAGCGAGCCCCAGCAGCGGGTGGGACTGGGTCCTGTGATCACCAGAGGTAGGATGAAGGCTTCCCAGCCTCTGGCTACTATAGAGAGAAGTGCTCAGCTTCCCAAGGAGCTGCCCCTAACCAGGATAGCTACTGGTGAGAAGGGGAAGCAGGCCCCTCATTGGCTTGCCTGCCAGCATAGGAAGGGAGGGTGAGGAGGCCCTGCCTGGCATCAATATTGGGGCAGGAGGAACGTATAAGGCGGTTGTGTTTGGCCAGAGTTATGGGGAGACGTTTAACTTCTCCGACCCACAGCAGTTCACCCATCCCTGCTTCTCCTTCTCACGGGATGTCTGGTCAGGAAGCTCTGGCAGATGGCAGGGGACCCTGTCCCACGTGTACAGGACACACTCTCATCAATGACCCCGAGTGGTGAGAGAACAACAAAAATAGCAACAAAAGCCACCCCCCATTCCTTGCCGATCAAATGGGCCCCAGCGCCCTTTGTCTGGTTCTTATGCCATTTTCAGTCAAAATGGGAACCAGCAGCTCCTTTTCAAGTGATGCTGTAAGAGCCGTCAGGAGCACTAGGACGTGCAGATGCTGGCGCTGCTGAAATCCGGAAGCTATCGACTGCTTTGCTCAGCGTGCAAGGCCAGTCTTTGTTCACAGAGCCGCCTCTCCCTACCCCCACCTCCAAATAAAGATGCAACCTGAAGCAATATGAGCACGTGCAGCAGCCTTTAAAAATCTGTGAAAAGGCCGCGTCCCTCTTCCGGTATTTGAAGAATGATCAGGGAACAAATTGGCTCATCTTTGGTCTCAGCACTCATGAAATGTGGCAACGGGCCAGACTGATCAGCACTCAGCTCACTAGAGGGTCGTATTAGGTGACAGCCAGAGCTCCACAGGAGCCCTTCCCCCACAGCACACCCCTGCAAGGGGCTGGGATAAGCTGCCTCCCAGTGCCAGGCTGTACTGACTGACACTGTGCTGCAGAGGTGGCACTTCCTGGCTATGGGCTCAGTTCCGTCCGAGCTGCGCTGACACATGGGAGGAGCCACGTGGTGAGGAGGACCAGCCGCTGGAGGCATTATGAGCCTGATTCACCATTACCTTGCCTTTTGGGATCATTGACACCTGAGCAAACTGAGTGCAGAAAGCTCTACTTGGCCCAGGGGTACCATTTTACACTGAGGGAAAGGAGCAGGGTGGCCCTGGTCTGGATCTGCCTTGGCATGGGGGAGGGCAGCATGTTGCAGAGTGGATATGTCTACAGCAGCACAGGCATCCTGTCCTGCCTAGCTCCTGGTCCACAACACCTCCTCTGAGGCCAGGCATGTGCAGGTGATGTTAGCTGCTTCCCTCCCTTGAGCCCTGCAAGACAGGTTATACATGTTTCTGTTGGAGGTGAGGGGAGACTCCCTGCGCTTTCTGCCACCTCTAATGTACCAGCACATAGGCAGGGCTAATTCAGCCATAAGGTTCAGCCTGAGACCCGCTGCAACATGCTCCCTCCACCAGACGCACTCCTGTACTGGTGCAGGAAACAAGGGAGGGCAGTTGGCACCTTCAGCTGTTCACCGTCTGTAGGGGCTACCATCTGCTGTAATGACCCTGATGGGGCTTTGCAGGGTCATAGGCCAACCCCGACGATGCCTCTTTTTATGCCAAATCTGCCCCCTTCTTCCTCTGACCTGCTCCTGCTCCAGAATGCCCCCAGCACCTGGGGCTGCTGTGGAGGCAGCTCAGATCTGCTGGAGCTGACTCTGTGCCTGCCTGGCATAGGGGCCCCCTGACCAGGGGTTATGCTTAGGGGACAGGTCTGGCACCTGCCCTGCAGACTTTTGGGGTTAGCTCAGCTGGCATAAAGGGGCCCTAGCACAATGATGAATCAGGCCCGTCACGTCTCTGGGCTTTGGTTCATCCAACAGCCTGTCTCCTCCCATGCGCTGCTTTAGCAGGGAGCTGGCATAATTGAAACTCAAGTCTTCAAGAAGATGCATTTTCCTGCCCTCCCCCAGGGGAAGTACAGTGATTCTAATAGTCCATCGGGAAGCGTGTTTCAACTTGTCCTGCTTGTGAAATCCCGGTATCTGCCCAGAGTCCGTTTGCAGAGACCAGCTTGAACTAATCTTCTCAGCTCCTGCTTTTATTCTCTCTCTTTTGGATGTGGCTTTAAGATCGAAACTCCTTCCAAAAAGCTGTGAACTCCGGCTCTTCTTCTGCTTTAATTAATACAGAAACCCTGGTAATTAGAAACAAGGGGAAAGAGTGAATGGGATTTGTTAGAGGATCAAAGATGGAGCATTATTTTCCAATGGTTGTTAGCGGCAGCCAGCAACTTGCAGAGGAGGATAAGAAGATACTGGAGGATTATTACACTTGTACATTTTTGTTGACACTTATCAGAAGGGCTGAAAGGAAATTAAATCTCTGGGAGTAACAATTTCTAATAAGATGTCAGAATGATGCCTGCAGCCGTCATGTCTTGTGCTGTGATCCAGTCTGTTGCCTCTCGCAAGCGGGCAGGGACCTCCCAGAAGAGCCTGGGGGGGCAATAACTGAGCACGGAGGGTTTTTTCAGTTTGAGTCATGGGGCCTGCCTGCTGCTAGGTGGTGTTGTGCAGCTGGAGGTACCGTCTTTCAAACAAGCCATAAAACCAAGTGCCTGGGCATCTCCGCAGGGGGGCTGTGGGGCCCCGCCGCTGAAACCCAGATCCTGAGACCCAGAACCTCCTACAAGGCTGAAGCCCCGATTCCTGCCCCCCTTCCCTGCACCTTACCCTGCCCCAAACTGTAATGCAAGAGCTGGGCAATCCCAAGGCTGCTCCACCTCCTTCTCTCCCTGCCCCCTGGCCAGGTTGGGTCAGAGGTGGGAAGCCGGAGCTGGGAGCATGTGCAACTGCTGCTCTGGCTGGTGCCATGGAGCAGGGAACCACCTAGTTCCCTCATCTCCTGCTGGTGCGGGGGGTTGAAGCTTCTCCTTAGCTCTCAGACCCCTTTGCTCACGCAGCTGGTAAGAGCTCCTGGGCAGGGGGACCCAGCTCTGTGCCTGGCAGAGCCCTTGGAGAGCAGTTACCACAGGGGAGCCCTCCCGCCACACAGCCTCTAGTTATCCCTCCCCTTGCACCTTGAGCTCCCCCCTCCTGGCAAACAGCCCCAGCTACCCTTCTTCTTGCACCCAGAGCTGCTCCTGTGCCCACACACAGCCCTTAGGTACCCCCTTCCCTGCATCCTGAGCTGTTTTCAAACTCTTTGAGCTGAGCCCCCCGCCTTTTGAGTTATAATTTTTGGTTGGACTCCACAACCCAGACAGGCAGGTGGCCTGCTGAGGTGACTCAGTGGGTGGAGGTGACACTCCCTCCCTGGACCCCACCGTGCAGAGCTGGCTCGAGCCCCACTTGCCCTTGCTCACCCAAAATAGAAGTCAAACTACACCTATGCCCAAGCCCCCACCCCCCCACCTCTTCCCTGGCCCAGAGCCTGAAACCATGGTGGAAGTGAGAACAAGACTGGCTTCATTTCTGGTTTACACAGGCTTATACTTCCTTGCTCGATGTCCCCTAGTGGTTCTGTCTTTTCACAGCTAATCCCTTTCTGAAGAGGAAGGGTGATAAACCTTTATCCAAACTTTTCATAAAAAACAGCAAGGTATAACAAAATAAAATTGCAGTGCAAACAAAAATAAACAGCCCTAGGAGAGATAGGGTAGGCTGCTCAAACCTACAGCCTTGTGTCAGGGATTTATTCTGCCCTTTTATGACATTTGTCTAGTAGTCCTCTGACTTTTTTGGATTCTCAAGACCTTAAGCAATCCTCTAGAAATGTCTTTCTCTAGCAAGATACATCTTTGCAGGGAAAGGATCTGGAAGACATAGGTAGGCAGGGGGTTGTTCATAGGTTCTGTCTCGGTGTAGGAATGAGTGTATTGGTCCCTGGAGTCACTCAACAAAATGATACTGGTTCTGATGGATGAATCCTGCTAGCACACTAACAAAGTAGGATCAAGGGGTTCTGGCACATCCCTGCACTGACCCTTTCTCTTGAGAGTCTTTCACCTAAATGTAATCTCCTGGACTCAGTAGTCTCAAGGATTGGACTCCATGGTGCCTGTCACAGTCCCTCTTCTGGCAAGTTTTGTATTGATCTTCCTTCTTCTGTAGTCTCAGGCAGTCAGGCCAACAAGGGTTAAGTTGGGAAGGGATGGCTGAGATCATGAACCAGAGCTTCCTTCCCATCCCTAGCTCTGCAGGGCAGGAGCTGTTTGCTAGAGGAGTTGACCAGTGCGCTAAGAGGGTGAGATGAGGGTCTGAGCATTTAGAAAGGAGTTGTTTTAGAGTCTTTACTGTGCATTTTGCTTCCCTGTTATTCTGGGGGAACAAGGTGCTGGATGTGATGTGATTAAAACTGTAGGTCTCTGAAACCTCTTAAAATGTCTCAGTGGTAAACTGGGGACCATCGTCAGACACTGCTTGCTTGGAGATCCCCAAACAGACAACAGTGGGTTTTATCTTTTCCACAACTGCACCTGATATGGTGTTGAGCAACTTCGCAACTTCAAGACATAAGTTACCAAAAGGCAGATTGGATTATGCAGATGGAAAAGGTCAGCCTGTAGAGCAGTTAAGCCAACTTCAGTGTAGATCTCTTGGGACATAGGATTCTTTCTTGGTTTCAGAGTGGTCAACATTTTTCCTTTCTCATTTAATAGGGACTGTGCCAGGCCTTTTAATATCTTTTTTGGCTCTTGAGGTTTTGGTGCATTCATCCTCCTATAAGGTGATTGTGGAATCACTGTTACAGCAGCACCTGTGTCTATTTTAAAGTATATTTCATACTTTCCCTAGGTGACTGTGGTGGTCCATGGTGGTTCGTTGTGTTTTTCTTCTGTCTCCCAGGTATGCAATCTCAGTATTACTTAGGTCTTCTTCAACTACGGCATTTATACCAGTAGACTGCTGCATAATCTTCTTTTTAGATGTTTTTGTGCATGTGGTGTCTCTTGTTGGACAAAGCCATTTGCTATGTGGTGATCTGTCACACAATGGACATGCTTTCATGCTGCTGTTGTATTTCTTTTTCTTGGCATTGCTCTTTCTGGATCCCTTTGTCTTTGCACTGATTTTGGGGGGAGTATTGTTTCCAGGTATCTTGAGTTATTTTCCTCCCCATATCTATGGCTTCTACACTGGACCCTCCCTTTCCTTATTCTTGAGGAAAGCCTGTTGCTCCTTTACAAAATGACTTTGGAGGACTATATTCTTGGCTATCTCTAGGGTGAGGTTAGGGTTATTTTGGAGTCTATCAAATAGCTGACTGTCCCTCAGCCCTCCAATGCCTATCTCTGATAAATTATTCGCTCATGTCCCCATATCTGGACTAGTATGTACAGGGCTGTTATGAATCAGGCACTGACTCCTCCTTCTCCTGCTTTTGTGGGTGGAAGCATGCTCTCCCAAAAATCCTATTGCAGCATAGCATGAAATACTTGTCCAGATCTTCTTTAACTGTATTCAACTGTTTAATCTGAGTGGCCGTGAGGCTTCTGGAAAGGGAAATGTCCTCTGCTACAGGTCCCATTGTATAGAGCAGGATATTAACTTGTTTCTCCTCTGATTGCTGATCTCAACCAGAAGCTAGTCAAAATCTCTGGAAGCTGCTTACCCAGAGTGACCATCCCTCAGGGTGCTTTTTAGGGAAACAAACAGGTGTTATTGTGGGGCTCAGCTTGGCTTCATTATTTCATATTCTCTTATCACTCCCTGTTACAGCTCTGGGCTCTCTGTGTTTTTCAGCTCTTCTTTTGTTTTACTGCTAGCTCTGTGCAGCTTTCCTGTCTGGGCTGGAGGATTTGTGATGGGTTTAGTCACAGAGACCCCCTTGGGACTGTCACCTGATGTGCTGAAATTACCTCTGAGCCCATTTTCCCTAATGGCTTGGGACTCCAGAACCCTGCCTTGTTGAGCCAGACATGCTAACCTGCTTTAACACAGACCCAAGTCTGAACCACACCCCCAAAGCTGCAGACTTTAACTGAAAACAGCAGGTTACCTATCTCCATCACCCAGGTACCCAGTTCCCAATGGGATCCAAACCCCAAATAAATCCATTTTTACTCTGTATAAAGCTTATACAGAATAAACTCATAAATTTTCCTCCCTCTATAACACTAACAGAGAGATGCACAGTGGTTTGCTCCCCCAGGTATTAATCACTTACTCTGGGTTAATTAATAAACAAAAGTGATTTTATTAAGTATAAAAAGTAGGATTTAAGTGGTTTCAAGTAATGACAGAACAAAGTAAGTTACCAAGCAAAATAAAACAAAACACGCAAGTCTAAGCCTAATACATTAAGAAACTGAATATAGGTAAAACTCACCCTCAGAGATATTCCAATAAGCTTCTTTCACAGACTAAACTCATTCTTAGTCTGGGCCCGATCCTTTCCCCGGTACAGTCCTTGTTAGTTCCAGCTCAGGTGGTAACTAGGGGATTTCTCATGACTGGCACCACCCTTTGTTCTGTTCCACCCCATTTATAGCTTTGGCACAAGGTGGGAATCTTTTGTCTCTTTGGATCCCCACCCCTCCTTCTAAATGGAAAAGCACCAGGTTTAAGATGGATTCCAGTACCAAGTGACATGGTCACATGTCCTGTGAGACCCCAGCCTCCATTCTTCCCAGCCTGACTCACACGAACACAGGAAGGCTTACAAGTGAACAGAGCCATTTACAACCAATTGTCCTAATCAACGGGAGCCATCAAGATTCTAAGCCACCATTAATGGCCCACACATTGCATAATTGCAATAGAACTTCAGAGTTATATTTCATATTTCTAGTTTTAGATACAAGAATTACACGTACATACGAACACGATGAACACATTCAGCAGATTATAAGCTTTGTAATGATCCCTTACAAGAGACATTTTGCATGAAGCATATTCCAGTTACATTATATTCACACTCATTAACATATTTCCATAAAACATATGGAGTGCAATGTCACATGCTTGTCTGTTTTTCTTTCTCCCTCCTTCCCTTTTGCATGGATGCTGTATGATCTTTTGGGTCTTTATTCTAGCCTGTTCTGACACAATGTGGACTTTACAGAAACTCAGGACGCTATGGTGGAAGTGAACACAAGACTGACTGTATTTCCTGTTTACACAGGCTGTGTGCCCCTCACGGCTCTATTTTTTCACAACTAATACAGCAGGCTTTAGAAATGGGAAGGGCAGATTTTGCTAATATCATGGAGGAAGAATGGCCAGGACTCAGTGAGGGCCCAGGCATGGAGCAGAAAGATAGTGACGGGTATTGAAATGACACTATAGTTGAAAGCCTAGTAGCATGGTAGAGCTGGCAATGGTGTCAGAGAGAGGAACAGAAAGGGGAGGGTTAGGAATAAGAGGAGAAGCTCTGTTTAGAAAGACTGAGTTTGTGATGGTGGTGGGACATCTATGTCTAAGGGCTTGTCTATACTACAAAATTAAGTTGACGTAAGTTAAGTCGACCTACAGCCACTGCAGTAAATAAATCTGCTGTGGTGTCCACACTATGCTGCTTCGGTTGGTGATGCATATCCACACCAGGAGCACTTGCACCAACTTAAGCGGGGCTCCAGCTGTCAGCCTTCAGGCGACGGGGCTCCAGCTGTCGCCCTGGGACACCAATGTAAGCAACGCAGTGTCTACACTGACACTGCACTGATGTAACTACATCAACCTAAGTGCTATGCCTCTCACGGAGGTGGAGTTATGAGGTCGATGTAGCGGGCGAGTTAAATCGGCAGGAGGAACATTGTAGTGTAGACACTTACAGAGTTAGGTCGACGTGAGGTGCCTTACATTGACATTATTCTGTAGCACAAACCAGGCCTGAGAGAAAGCTGGAGATGTACAATGACACAGGATGGGGGAAAGAGGCAGGTTTGGCAATCATCCACAGAGAGGTGGTAGATGAGTAAGCTGAGAGTATACATGGAGAGAAAAAGGAACTAAGGACAGAATCTTGAGGGATGTCAACTGCTCTGAGGAGAGGGAAAATGAGGATAAATGGCTAGTCATGATTCCAAAATGGTTTTAGATGTTCAGCGTGCAGCCAAGTGAAACAGACTCAATATTTTATAGTTCATCAAACTAATGGCTCATCTAACCTTTACCACCAAATACTTCAGGAGTCCCAAATGTACATGCTAAATGCCACGGTGGTCAGGCCTCTTTTTTACCGTGTTTCACTTAGGATGGGGGAAAGACTATGCACAAAGAAGCCTATTTTCCCATCATTTTTGTGGGCCTATCTTGTGTTCCAAAACAGGGCTTTCTCTCTGGCAGCCAGCAGTTCTTCCAGCTCGATCCTGCAGCACAGTCATAAATTCTGACTGAGAACTGTGCGTTTACATTATGGTCTGTTGCCACAAAGCTGATTTTGATATCCTGCATTATGACTGGACCTTTAACTGTATAGGAGCAGCAGATAGGTTGTGAGCTAGGGAGCAAAGAGCTAGAAGAATTAGCAAATATGGCAATGGAGACGTGTGGTAAGGCATGCTTCCTTTAGATCTCCTGATCTCTAGGGAGGTGAGATCAACAATATGAGATGAGAAAGAGGCAGAGAAAAGAAGACTTTAAGGGAAGGGGAGAGAAGATGGCGTGAGATTCCTTTTCGTAGCCAGAGCTCAGAGAATCATCATTTCAATTCAAATACAATTTTGATTCCACTTTATTACTGACTGCGTTGGGTGTGCATGCTGAGAGCATTCAAGTGCTTGCACTTTGCTTGTGCAAATACCCAGCACAAGTGACTTTTTAGCTTGACTAGTCACCGAAAGTGAACTGTGAATTTCAGCCCATCAGGGAATGGAAGCCCTGCCGAAGAGATGGCTCCTGGAAGAAGCTGGCTGAGGCTGTGCCTAACTTTCCCAAACCTCCTCATCCCATGACAGTTTGACATCCACAAGGATGATGTCTCTAACACAGTGGCCCAGAGCCTTTTCTGCCCTGCAATGCTCACAGGCAGTCTCAGTGAACATTCTGGACCTGTTCTTTGGACTGGAAGTAAATACAGGGAAAATAAATGCTGACTGAGACCTCTTTTAGGTGAAAATCTGCTGAGATCTGACTTTCCTGAAAGATTCCAAGGCTCTAAATACCATGATACCAGCTTTCTTACTGTTTTGGCACTTTGAACATATTTGCCCTTCTATTGTGCCTTCCAGCTGAGCATCTCAAACCACTTTGCAAGATTGATAAATTATGTCTCATGACCTCCCCAGGAAGAAACAAAATATTGGCCCCATTATACAGAAGGGGAAATTGAGGCACAGAAAGGGTGAAAATACTTGCCCAAGATCATGCAGGAATCTGTTGACAGAGTGAGGAATGGAATCCACATCTCCTGGCTGCCCATCCTGTGTTTGAATCATAAGATTATCTTTGGCTCCTATCCATGATGTGGGAGCGAAGGGGGTTAAACATAAAAAGTTAATTCAGCTGATTTGTTCATCTGGAAAAGATTTGATTTGAGTGGTGTGAAGGTTCAGGTTGGTTTTCATTTATCCAAATCTCCTTTCCCTAACCAGCGTGGCATAGTGGCTAGAGGACCAGACAGGAATTTACAAAATGTCTTGCGGGGGGGGTGTCTATTCCTGATGCTGCTGCTAGATGACCTTGGAAGGTCTTCCTGTACCTCAGTTTTTCCATCTGTAAAATGGGGGGTGATGAAACTGACCTCCTTTGTAAAGGGCTTTGAGATCTACTGATCTCTAACCAGAGCTGTTTCATTGTTTGTATCCAACTGAGTTCTTGGTAATGTGGTCTCATGCACTGGATTTTATAGGGATTTAGGATTATGTGTGCTCTTTAATATTAATCAAGATTATTATTATTTTTGGTGCTGAATTTAAGAGATGAGGCAGTGTTTGGAAATGGTGCTCTGTAGGAATTATTTCAGTTTTAATCAGTTGACGTAATGATGTGATAAAAATTATCTTTCTGAATGGAGGTTAACCAGAACTTGAATGCCCCTTTCACACTATGATATTTCAAGAGGGAGATTTTTATAGAAATATTGTTAGAGATGTCATTTAATCATGTATTTGTTTTCACTATGTACACAGTTTTCAATGGGCTTCTCAGAACTGAATGCAGAGCGTATTTATTTATTACTATTTATGGTGAAGTTAGTACCGCTGAAAGATACCAGATTGATAGGCTTGAAGGCTGCAGTAATCTTTTCATACCATCTGAGTTCAGTTGCAAGGAGCAGGACTAACACAGCCCAGTGTAACTTAAAAGGGAGGCAGTGCTGTTCACCCCAGTAGCCTCTGTTCTCCCTCTTCTCAGTAGCCTCAACGTGCTACAGAATGTTGGTGACTTGATGAGGCACTCATGGGTTCTGAGGGTGGCAATACTACAGCCACATGGGGCTAGATTCTCAGATGTAAACTGTCATTGCTCCATTGATTTCAAGCTGAGGAACTGTCCCTTAAATCATTCTCTGCCACTGGGAGGTGTGTTTGCAGCACATGTAGATATACCGCTCCTGTACCCACACCCATATATAGCGAGTGCAAAGCTAGCTCAAGTAACAATAACCGTGAAGCCATGGTTGCATGTTACTCAAGCTAGCTTTGTAGATCAAAGCTAGTTCATGTATGTCTACACATGCTACAGTCACACCTCCTGATTGCAGCGTAGGCAGACCCTGAGACAAAGTTGTTTGGAGTTCCCCTTGGTCATAAGATATCTGCATCTGCCCTAGCTATAAATTTGAAGCAATAGTTCTCACTGCAAATGCCAATTTTTTGCAGTGATTGGGGAGGGGAAGTGGTGAGGCAGGTGGGATATCCGGAGTTCATTTTCAGGTGGACAGGTGCAAATACATTTGGTGTCCAGGATCAGGTTGGGTTGTTTGTTGGGGAATTGTGGGCAGGTTTGGCAGCTGTGAGGTTGGATTAAGTTGCATGTGGGTTCACCAGCTGGAAGGAGATTCAGGTAAGTCATTAACGTTCACATGTGCTGCATGCAAATAGGCTGTGAAGGTGGACACCATCTGTCAGTCAGAGTTGATTTTTTGCTTAAATAAATAAATGTACAATCTGGAGGGTACCAATGGTTTCTCCCATAAATTTAAGCTTTACTATGTGCAACAGTTACCACTGCAAATTAGAGACTTGGCTAAAACCAACATCTTCATCGGAATCATCCCCTAAACTCTAGATCCAAATCTGAATTTTAAATTGACCTCTAGTTCTATAAGGGACTGATGCCAGATCCAAACCTCCCAGAATATGGAGATGTCAAAAATCCAGATCTGAATTCAAATTCTGTGGTTCAGGCCCATCAAGATGGGGCCATTCCAAAAGGGGGAGATGGGCTTACACACTATGGTGTCAAATGCCAAAAGGGACTAAATTCTCATTCAAGAATAAAATATGAAATCCACTCATCAGCTGCAGCCAATAGTCATGGGAATCACATGATGCATTTGTTGCTTCTTTCATACACAGAAACTGCCACCCAGCATAAAAAATCTTTCCCCCAACAATTTCTGTCCAATTGCTCATGCTTCCTTGGTGCCTCTGGGGAAGGATCCTTCCCCAAGGACAAGTAAAATTTCTTCTCCATGGTAGTATTGATTATGTGTATTTTGGTAGTGCCTAATGGCCCCCAGTAAGGATTGGAGCCCCATTGATCTAGGCCCTTTGCAAACAGAGAAGACTGTCCCTGCACCAGAAAGCTTACAGTGTAAAAGACTAGCCCAGGGTTCGGCAACCTTTCAGAAGCAGGGTGCCAAGTCTTCATTTATTCACTGTAATTTAAGGTTTCACATGCCAGTAATACATTTTAATGTTTTTAGAAGGTCTCTCTATATAAGTCTATAATATATCACTAAATTATTGTTGTATGTAAAGTAAATAATAGCACAGCGAGGTGAGCGGGGCGGGCAGCTGGTATCCCGGGCCAGCAGCGAGCTGAGCAGGGCCGGTGGCCAGAACCCCAGACTGGCTGCGGGCTGAGCGGGGCCAACGGCTGGGACGCTGACTGGCAGCAGAGTGCCACTAAAAATCAGCTCATGTGTCGCCTTTGGTACACATGCTGCAGGTTGCTGACCCCTGGACTAGACAGACAAACAGATATGGAACAGCAGCAAAAAAGCAATTCAACCAAAATGTAGTGTAAAGTCTTCAGTCCAGAATGAAGAGGAAAAATCATCCACTGCCCAAATTTTGGAAAGGACTTTATGGCCAGATCCTCAAAGGTGCCTAAATCCCATTGGAATCAATGAGGGTTAGTTGCCTAAATACCTTTGAAGATCTAAATCTTAGTTTCTATCCAGTGGGGCAATCCTGTGGACCCAGATATTGGGGTGGGTTGTTGCCATCTTTTAAAATGATTGAAAAATTCCTGTTTTCGTATGAGATGCTTGATTTTACTTTACTGAAATGATGTATGCCGGAGCCACGATCCTGCAAACGTGACCCTTTTATTTCACTCCCATCAGTAATCCTACTCATTTCAATAGGGCAACTCATGATTATGATTTGCATTGCAATAGCCTCTAGAATCCCCAACCAACCTCAGATCCCCATTGTGCTGGGTGCCCTGCAAACAGAGCGAGAGACAGTCCCTGCTCCAAAGAGCTTAACCCCAGATTTTTAAAGGTATCACTTATCACTCTCCATCTGAACAGGACACAAGAAGTTATGCATATTTAGAGCACTACAGACAATGCATCTCTCATTGTCAGACAGATCCAGAGCTTGCAGCCTCCCCGGTCATAGGGAAACGGCAGCACGTGCACAGTCTGTGTTCATTTTTGGGTTATGTCTCATTTTAGTGAGCAAAGCATATGTCTCAAGATGCTAAATTACCCCCTCGATTGGTGTGTAACTAATGTAATTAAGCTACATTTAAGAGCTCTCCAAGGTTCGCCCTTTTCAATGTAGCGTTTCACATTTTGTTCTTGCTTAACCATTATGCACCAGAGGCCTTTTACTACTGGAGGATGTGTCCAAATCAGAGGGTGTAAAACAAAGTTTCCATTGCATTCTACTGAAATCCCTGTTGTCTGGAGCTCGTGATGTGGCTAGCGGGATTTTTGCCGTGGGGCTATCCTCACTGGGCAACAGAGAAACAGAAGGCTAGAATAATGTCCTGCTTTAACAACGTCCCCCAAGCAATGATCTAGGCAGCAGGCAGTGGTGTTCCGCTGCAGAAAAGCCAGCGAACTGTACCTGGCGGACCAGCAAGTTTCAACAAGTTAGCTGTTCTACTGAGCCCATGAAGACCATTTAAACTCCCAAACAGAAAGTAATGAATTATTTGCAGTCTGCAATCATCTGTGGATAATAGAAATTGCCCACTCATAGGGGACACCGACCAGATCTATTCACAGGCTGCCAAACATCCAGATTAGATCCCTGCCGTCTGCAGAGAAGGATGGGTGTGTATCCAAATCTTCCCTTTTTACAGCGTGATAATTTATATTGATTCTCTAGCATTTATTTGTATTATGGTGATTCCTAGAGGCCACAATGAAAAGATGGTCCCTGTCCCCAGAGAGCTGGCTAAGTATCCAGCAACAGGTACAACAAGCAGATGGGGAGAGCGCAAAGTATGACTGTGATTGTTATAACAAGCAGCACTCACATGACTACATGACTCCAGATCTGTCCATGCCAAAGGATCCCAAGGCATTTTACCCCAACAGATTTTCAAAGGGCCTCAGCATGAGCTACGCAGACATGCTCAGTACCTCAATACTTTTGAACTCCAGGCGGAGCTGCAGGTGCTCCACACCACCCAGGAGGCACTCAGCACTTCTCAGAATCAGGCCCAGAATTTGAGCCTGCAAATTTACAGACTCCAAGATTAAATGTGTGAGTGTTCACATGGAAGCTGCTTGCCTGGGACATCAGCTCCCTTCATGTGCAATGCTGCCTAGCAGGGACGTATGAGATGGAACCCACTGCAGGGTGAACTGGAAGGAGACTGCTCACTAGTTCTCCCGAAGAGTCCTCCCCTGGAATCTGCTTCCCTTCTTAGTCCAGCAGGGCCTGGGCTAGTTAGCTTTCTGGCCATACTGAAATGCCCCACTAGGCATTGGGGACAGAGGGCTGAATGACAAGGTAAGAAAATGGGACCAATGTGATGACTGTGATTAGAGTGGTAGGTAACCATAAATACTCCACTGCTGGGGGAGGATTTATTATATGGTGTTTAGAATTAAATGTCTGGTTAAATGTGGTAAATGTACCCAAAGCAGAGGACAGGCACTTGAAAGACTCCAAAGCAACTCAAATGATATTTCGGCACACGGTAGCCCACATCAGGAAAGCAGCCCTACTCAGGCCAGCACTTAAGTACATGCTTATTTTTAAGCACTAGCATAAGTTGCATTGAAGTCAGCAAGACTTAACCATGTGCCTAACTTTAAGTGCTGTCCTGAACTGGGGGCCAGCCTGGTGATTTTTGTGCATACAGAGTGACTGCATGAACACATTTGGAGATCACTCTAGAAAACTTGGCCTTCGCTTGAAATCTTCCAACTAGAGACTCAACGCAGGAACTAATGGATAAACAATGTGCTGGGTGGTCGTTTACAGTCCATGTTATACAAGAGGACAAACTAGATGACCAGAATGATCTCTTCTGGCCTTAAAGACTCTATAACACTAAGAATACGGACGGTGCTTTCAGATTCCAGAACTGGATCAGACTGTCCCAGCCTTCATCAGTGAGTGAAGTCAGACTGGAAAAACCTCAAACTGGGGGAGGCTTCCCACAGCCCTTTGGGTAAAATTTTCAGATGTGCCTGAAGTGAGTTAGGACCAGACCTGCCTAACCTGTGAAAAAAACACAGACATTGGGCTTGTTTTTAGCTTCATTGGCTTGTGAGTTGCTTGTTGGCTAGTTTATGGCTTGTTGCTTGTTGTAGCTTGTTGCTTCTTTTTTTCTATTGGCTCCCAGCAAGCGGGTGCAAGCAGGGGCAAGGGGGGAAGAGAGTCAGGGGTACACAGGGGCCCACCACAATCCCAGACTGCACGCTGGGGGTGGATCTAGGCACACAGAGTGTTGGGGTTCTTAGGGACTGGCTTGTTTTGGCCTTGTTTTGAAATGGAATTAGCTTGATTTTTGGCTTATTGTGAAAGTTGGGGTGTTTATTTACCACATGAAAGTTGATAACGGTGATTAGGACCCTAAATATCTAAAGAGGCTCCTTGAAGTCAAAATCTCATTGACTTGCAATGAGACACTTAGGCCCCTAACTCACTTTTGAAAATGTGATTTAGGCACTTTTGGATATTTTACCCTTTGGATCAGTCCCTTTGCATGGTTTCAAAATACAGATCCAAATTTTACAGGTCAGACCCACCTATAACACTGTATACATCACAGTTCTGAAATGCAGCCACTTCTGAAGCAGAGCCCAAAACTATTTTAGCAGCTCACTAGAACAGTTCAAGAGGAGCAAGACCTCTATCTGAAACCACGTAGAGAATAATATAAGGGAGGGAGACCACCTCTGTGAGACAGCCAGTTCCCATCAGTCCCCCTGTGTGATTGTTTCAGACAGATTTGGATGTATTTTATTTTTAAAGCCCATTCCAGGCATCAGTACAGAAAGCCAGACATTAAAATTAATTAACTTTTTAATGGATTGCCAAATGAGTGCATGAAGGAAATGTGACGGATGTGTAATGTGTTTAGAACTCAGTAAAGCCTTGCACAAGCTTCCTTGAATAATTCATTCCTATGGGCTGTGGATGAGCCCTCTCCCATGGACTGGAAACTGGCTGGACCACCACAGATGCAGGGTAATGATGAACAGCAAAGCAGCAGGGGGTGGGGGCTCGCTGATGGGGTGCCACCACAGGGACGGCAGGCAGGCTCAGTTTTATTTAACATCATCATTAATGAGGGGGCAGGACGTCGGTGAACAGGGCCTGTCCGAAGTGCTGCACAGCTGATGCTATATTGGGAGGTGCTGCAAAAACAGGTGAGGATAGAGGAATAATAGAAAGGGGCTAGAAATATAAAGAGGAAATAATGCAGCAAGATTCCATCTGCAAAATAAAAGCTAAATACAGTGGGAAATAACCCAAGGGCAAGGCTGTGATCCCGCTACTCACTTAGGAAGTGGCTGCTCACATGAGTAGTCCCACTGAAGGCAGTGGGAGTGCTCAGCCGGGGGGGGGGTGACAATCTAGGCCCACTATTCATTAAGAGTCCATAAAGCACAGCTTTGAGCTGGGGGTGCTGGGGAACCACACCAACTCAGGGGCACTCTAGGGAGTACAGGTGCTGGCCAAGCTCCCCTAGAGGCAACCCCTCCTTGTCCTCCTTTTTGGGGAGCCTCCATGGGACATGTCCCTAAGGTTCTTTCCCCCTATGCCCACACAAGGAATGTCATAATCTAGACCTTCAAAAGTAGTAACATGGCAGCTACTTGTGGATGATAGTGGGCAGCAAATTGGATTCCATTGTGAGATGGTATCCAAACTCATGCCTTTTGGAGCATCATATTAGGGATGGCTTGTCATCAGAGTCTACGGTCCAAATCCTTTCACATTGGTGGGGAAGATCAGTTCAGATCTCCAGATTCAAACCAATTCCCTCTGCTTTTCCTTTCAGTTTCGGGTCAGAGCCAAACTCAGAAGTCACCTCTTTACTGATTCAGGGTGCGATGTGATGAAATCATAAGCTGCTTGAATGAGATTTCTAGCCTCCTCCTCTCCCCTCCTCCCCTGCCCCGGTGAACTGTAATCTCACTAGGACAGTTCTTGAGCTAGCAGCACAGCTGAATCTGGCTCCAAACTTTCACCCATTCCGGGAGAGTACACAGAGGCCCCATGCCACAGAGCAGGGATATGGCCTCTCTTCTGGATCTAACACCAGTAACAGCAATTCTCCCCTGACGCAAGCTCTGCTCAGCACAGGGCAGGAAGTTATGGGTTGCTCTAGTCTAACTTACACCATTGGTATAAGGTCACAGAAAGACCCTACACCATTGGGGAACCAGTTTATCAGAGTGGACCTCTGCCATGCACCTACCTCTTCTTCTTCCCTAGGTACACCCATTATGCTGGGGGTCAGTGGAGCAGCTTACCCAGGAGTTGGCTGTGCCTGCTTTACATCAGTGGGGCATACCCTTCCACCAGGGGAATTCACCATTGCTCGTTTATGGCCAGAATCTACCCCTCTGCATCTCTTTAAAAGTGGAAGCAAAACTCGGGGAAATCTTGGTTCTGTCACTGACTCACTGTGTGAATTTGGGGAAGTTGTCTGTTTGCTCTGTGCCTCAGTTTTCCCACCTGCCACATGAGAATAATGGTATTTACATATGTCACAAGGGTGTTGTGCTGCTTAATTCATTAAAGTTTCTGAAAGCTGTAGGTGGCCAATTGCAAAGTAATTATATTACAGTATTAGAATGTAACAGGTTGTTTCCATTTCTAATTTCCATGACTTCATAGGAATCTGATCAGAGTAATCAGAATTATTTCATTGTTGCTGGGGGCAATGTACTGCAGCACAGTATATCTGGGATTCAGCATGAATATTCTGTGGGCAAGAGATGGTTCGGTCTTTGCTGAGTGGCAATGATGCAGCAAAGCAGAAAGGTGAGGGGGGGAGATTCCATTCCTTCTGGCCTTCCAGTCCTTCCCTAGGGCAATGGTTCTCGACCAGGGGTACACGTAATCCTGGGGGTACACAGCGGTGTTCCAGGGGGTACATTGAGTCATCTAGATAGTCGCCTTGTTTTACAACAGGGTACATAAAAAGCACTAGTGAAGTCAATACAAACTAAAATTTCATACTATGACTTTATACTGCTCTATATACTATACTGAAATGTAAGTACAGTATTTATATTCCAATTGATTTATTTTATAATTGTATGGTCAAAATGAGAAAGTCAGCAACTGCTCAGTAATATAATGCTGTGACACTTTTGTATTTTTATGTCTGATTTTGTAAGCAAGTAGTTTTTAAGTGAGGTGAAACTTGGGGGTAGGCAAGACAAATCAGACTCCTGAAAGGGGCACAGTAGTCTAGAAAGGTTGAGAGCCACTGTGCTACTCTTATTTTGAGACCAAGGGGTGTTGAGTAACACCATGAAAAATCAGAACACGATTTTGATACTGTTATCCCCGCCGGAAGCCTGTAATAGCTGGGTACCTGATTACTACCTCCAAACTAAAGGCTTTTACAGCCTTCTCTTTGATGATGAAATGCCATGTGATGATACACCACTGCAGAGGACAATTCACTGACCTCTCCAAGGTGGATGGGAGCTTAAAGAGTTAACAGAGCAGGCAGGGAGGGACACAAGTCAAGATGTGCCATCCTCCTGCTACAAGTGGGAAACAGGCTTGAAATGTGCATGTCACTGAAAGCTGGACACCTCCACAAGTGCAAGTATCTGCCTTGAGAGGAAACAGTAACACCCTTGTACCTTTCTCTCTACAGGTCACTACAGCATCTTACCTCAATAACGGGCTGCTTCCATTTGAGAGCTGGATCCAGGAGAGGGTGCTGAGGAAGGAAAAACCAAACCACCTACTCCAGCAGGTACCGGACCTTCTTACTTTGTGCTTTCCCCTCCCGCCCAAATCTCTAGCTTCTGGGTGGGGTTCATTGTCCCTTGGTGCCTTGCAGTGGGTGGTTCTGCAGATAGTCTGAGCAGAACTGAGCTTCATGCTTGGCTACCACAGACGTAATGAAATGGCCCCAAATGGTACTTTCTTTATTGGACGCCTCGCAAGCTGGGGCTCTGGACTGATGGGGTCTGTAGCAGCTAGTACTAGCCTTGTTTTTAATAATGTACTTCAGGAAGCTAGTGATTATGTGGCTGGTAATAAAATATATTCCTGTGCTCAGCGATGCCAGGGGTTTGTCCTTTATTCCCCAATACCTGAGCTCGGATGGGCCAGCACAAATCATTTTTTGAATTATTTACTAACCTAACCAAAAACTTCCAGTTCTTCAAAGCCCATAATAAAACATCTCTACATCCCTTCAGCATCTGCCATAACTCTTTCTGATGTCAAAGGAAAACTCATGTTTCCTTTTCATTCCAAAGATTTCCAGATGTTCTCGTTCTTCCTTCATACAGAGCATAAAGAACCAGACAGTGCAAAACTCTTCTAAGAATGAGTTACTTATGCTGATATTTTATTCTTCTCAGCATTTCCCCCCTTCTGTCAGCTTTCCAAAGAGGCTTTGCTCATGTTTATGAAAGAATAAAATGTCTGGGCCCAATACCCAACTGGTGTAAAATGCCACCACTCCACTGAAGTCAGTTGAACAGCTCCTTAGTTGGTGTAAATTGCTACAACTCCAGTGACTTCCATTCCAAGGAACACCACCTGCATATCTGGCCCTCTGGATTTTTGGAAGGACACATGGTCTAAAGGTTTCTTTCTGGACAGTCTGGGTAAAAAACATTCCTTGAAAAATCTCTAAAAATATCCCTTTTTTACATTTGTGAACCAACTATTTCGACATTTTTCATGAAAATGTATTAGTGTCTTTCAAAAAAAATCTTTAATGAACAGCGAATGAAAAAGGTCATAATCACAGCCAGACTTGCACCAGCTACAGTAATAAATCTGTTAAAGTTTTGGGGCTGCTGTCAAACTAATAAGCATAGGTACAAATTAGCCAGAAGAGTTTCTGATGTGAAGGAATCAATACAGCAAACACAACATCAGCATCATAAAGCGGCCATCGAGGTCATAGGTATTTTGTTACATAATCTCTGTTCTATATGGGCATACTCCATGTTCTGATGCTACAGTGACATCACACAACTTCATTTTGTTGGGGAAAAGCAGTACGTGATGCTGACAAAATGCTGCTAAGCTGATAATGGTTTAGCAGATGGTAAATGCGGTTCCTATTACTGATCTGCTTGTCTATTGCCATTAAAAAAATAAGCTGTGCCTGCATACTGTACATACAGCTAGTCTGTGCAAAAACACATGTATTGCTGCTACTCCTTCCTGTCTCTTATTTGTTGGTTTCATCTACCTATTGCATCTTGTTGTAAACTAAGATTGTAAGGTCCTTGGAGTAGGGACTCTGTTTTATTATCTATGAACACACCCCCTAGCATAACGGGCCCTCAGTCTGGTTGGCACTTCTAGGTGCTGCTGTTATACAAATAATAAGTAAGTGGTAAGAAATCACCATAGCCCAGACCAGTGGCAGAGCCAGGTTTTGCAATCAGGGGAGCAATGAGTCATTCATGGTGGCTGCCCACAGCTCACCTGGCAGCAGCATCTCCCATGGGGCAGGCCCTAGCTTTCCACCCTGGGCATTGCAACCTGGCACATGGGGTTGCAGCACCATTCCCATTTGACCCATCATGCCCAAGGGGCGGCCAAGCCAAATTTGAATGAGTGGCGTCCTAACATGGTGCATAGCTGTGTGCCATGTCACAACGCCCAGAGCAGGGAGCCAGGCTCAGCCCTGCGGGACAGGCACTGCTACTGCCAGGTGAGTGGAGGGCAGGTTCACTCTCCAGCCCCATGTGAAAAGGTGCCACACATACACCTAAAGGCCCCCCCTTAGCTCCACTATTGGCCCATGCCATCAAAAGAAGCAAGAGCCTCTGCTCTGAAGTACAAGTGGAAGATGAAGAGGAGGCCAGAGTTTCCTCTCTGATCACATGTATGGTAGATAAGCTTTTCTCCATGTTTGTTGATGGCACTAGACTAGGACATAGCATGTCTCGGTGTGATTCCCAGTTCTTCCACAGTGTGACGCTCTTAGGCAAGTCACTTAAATGCCTTGTGCTTCAGTTCCTCATCTGTGAAATGGGGATCATTGCACTTCCTGTGGTTGGCTTGTCAGATCTTTGGTACAGGGACTGTGCCTGTGCGTATACAGCATTTGCCATAGCAGGACCCTGATTTCAGTTGCAGCCCTTAGGTGCTACTCTATGACAAAGAAATAATACCATGAAACAGATAGCTAGATTTAACTGGACTTTCTTTTTGTTTGCTTTAAACAAATCCAGGTTTACAAATGCTCCCTAAAGAACCCCACTGGTGTTCTGGTCATTGAAATTACAGTGTGGATCTGTTTATCTTCCTTATACACAGTGCTGTGCTGGATTGCATTATTCTCTTTTTCCCAAATCCAGCTCATGCATTTGTAGCTCCTAGGACCCAGTTTCCCAGACAGACAGAGGCAAGCATCTGAGTTTCTTCTGTTGGTGGGAAGGGATTGACCTTCTGGGATTGACTTTATGCACAAATGCATTTGCACAGGCAAGCATGCCAGAGATTCACTACTGTCTGTCACAGTGGAGTCAGGAGTTAAGCAGACAGGAACATTCTGTGCATGTGCATTAGCAACTCTCATGTTAAAAGCAGTGAAATGGTCCATTTTCCTGTGATGGCACTCTGCAAGTACACGTGTCACCAGTGCAATAAGACAACCCTGGCAAAGGGCTGGTTTTCTTCCAGTACATCAGCAAGGAGAGTTTCGGTTCTGTAAGATGCCTGTTCTGAAAACAGGACAAGTACAAAGATTCCCACCGAACTGACACAGCTGAAGCAGTATCTAGCATCAGATCAATGGAGTGTGGCTGTCCTCCCCATTCAACACCCCCCAATCAAATGTCAGCATAGCAAAGCAGCATGTGAACAGCTGAGGTGAATGGCAATTATCTATATGCAGGACAGTAACACTGGTCACAGCGAATTCACATGCCTGGTTTTGGGAGTGAGAGCTGTGACATGCTTTTTAGCAAATTGCCTTGCTATGCTGATAACACTGGACATAGAGAGCATAGATTCACAGTGGAAGGAGGATGCTGTGGGTGTAATGATGTCAGTGCAGGATGTTGAAATACTCACAAAATAGGTGGACTGAATCCAGTTTACTGCCACAGTGTCTGCCAATCCTATGCCAGGCTAGAGATTATGGTGGGGCACCTAGCTGCTTTAGGCTCCTTTGAAATTCCTGACCACCCTGTTAATGAATTGTTTGCATGTTCTCTGTACTCAGTGTCGGTCTTCTATAGCTTTGGCCAACAATCAGTCCCATGGGCATGGCACGGCTGTTTTGTCCATCAATAGGTCTCACCTCGTCTCATCTAACTTATCCCCATTCTGACATGTTTCTTCTTTGCAAGAACTTGTCACAGTGAGTATAGTCATACATTTTCTGTGCATGCTGTCCAAATGATATCTTTCAACCATAAACTAGTTCTGTACAGCTAACACTGAAACAGTCCGGCTAACAAGACAAGGGAACATAAGATATAGGCAAGCTTTTATTAACAATTGGTTGGGCTGGAAAGGAACAGGATATTCAGTGAATCACATTGTATGAGACAATAACTAAGCCTGACTTTCACACAAAACCAGAATCAAACTTGATTTGAAACCCTAAAACATTTAATTAACATGTTTTGAAGGGGGAATATTATAATCTTCAGCTATCTAAAGTGTTATAAAAAGGGAGGTAATCAATCGTTCTACTTGTCCACTGTGGGTATGACAAGAAGTAACTGGCTTGGTTTGCAGCAAAGGAGATTTAGATTAGCTATCAGGAAAAACTCTAATGCTAAGGAAAGTTAAGCACTGCAAGAGGTTCCCAAGGGAGGTTGTGACATTCCCGTCATTGGAGGTTTTTAAGAACAGGTGAGACAAACACCTGTCAGGGATGGGCCAAGTGTACTTGGTGCTGGCTAAGGGCGCGGGATGGAGCAGATGACCTCTTGAAGTTCCTTCCAGCCCAATATTTCTATGATTCTAAGGAGAGCAGCAGCTTGGTTCTAAGCAGCTGAACTTATAATAACTGAAATTCCCAAACAAAGATCAGGTGCATAGCACAGAAGAGAGAAAATGTCCATGGAAATTGGGTGAAGATTAGCATTGGGGAAGGGCAGATAAGGCAGTGTGGGGTCTCCACCTTGTCTGCCTAGAGCCCCTCAATGCAGACAAAATGTGTTTGGGGCTCCACTGGAAATGGGTGGAGCCAGGGAGCAGCTCAGGGGTTCTCAAACTGGGGGTCGGGACCCCTCAGGGGGTCTCGAGGTTATTACATGGGGGTTCGCGAGCTGTCAGCCTCCACCCCAAACCCCACTTCACCTCCAGCATTTATAATGGTGTTAAATATATTTTAAAAGTGTTTTTAATGTATAAGGGCAGGGGGTCTCACTCAGAGGCTTGCTGTGTGAAAGAAGTCACCAGCACAAAGGATGAGAACCACTGGAGTAGCTGCTCTCTGCGGCATGCTCTCTGCACAGTCTCGGTGGGGGAGCTACAGGCAGCATGCCACAGAGCTGTCTCTTTTGGGACCTGATCCAAAGCCTACTAATCTCAATGCGAGGCTCCCATTGATTACAGTAGCTTTGGAGCAGGCTCTCTCTCTGTAGCGTCAAATGGGGCCTGCACAGACTTCAGCTCTGCAGTCTGCCCTAGGGTGACCAGATGTCCTGATTTTATAGGGACAGTCCTGATTTTTGAGTCTTTTTCTTATATAGGCTCCTATTACTCCCCTCCCCTGTCCCAATTTTTCACACTTGTTGTCTGATCACCCTAGACTCTGCCCAGAAAGCCAATGGGGCGTGAGCTAGAGGTCATTCACCAGTCAATGCAAGTAGTGCAGGCCACACCTTCTGCCTCAGCTGCCAACCATTCCTATATGAAGTCTGATACAATGAAGAGAACTGCCCAGAATTTGCTGCACAAGTTTTCTCCTCCACACATTGTGTCAGCACTGTGCCTTTCAACATCTTCCATTTACACTGTGGATCTATGCTGCATGCTGTGGAAAGCAGGCCTGTTGCCAGTGGTAGCATAAGGCGTTCTGCTCAAAAGCATGCCCCAGGTAGGAAAGATGGTTCCAAGAGGGTACATGGAATTGTGGTGATGGTAATGCAAATGGTTATGGCAGCACCATCAGCAATGAGCAGCTGCAAAGGGCGTGTGATTAAACTCTAATTGAGCCGTTATTGGAGACAATAGAATTATGATGTGTGGGTGGGCTCCTGCAGACTGTAATAGACAAATGAATCAAAAGAGTAGCACTGTAATGGAAGCACTTCTAACTGTAATCAAGGCGATAATGAAAAGAATGGGGCTGTAATGGAGGTGCTGGCTGCATTAGAAATGACAATTAAGATAATAGTATTTTAGCAGAGGAGATGCTGTGCTTCTCACTGTGCTAGAGGAATGGCTGAAGGGACTGGATGGAACAGTGACAGGGATGCTGACGACTGTGGAGGAGCAGGTCATGATGATCATAAAATCTGGACTGGAGATAAATCTGGGGATAATGGAAGTGTAATGGAGATAATTATGACTGTAATAGAGGCGGAGATGATGGAATTGTAATAGAGAGGTGTTGGTGAAAATGGTGGCAGTGAAGTGGACAGGATGATCTCCGTCACAGAAATAACGGTGATGAAGATACCGGGCTAGATCTTCAGCTAGTGTAAATCTGCAGATCTCCACTGACTTCAGTGTCACTTGCCATCAGCTAATAATGTGGCCTGTGACACTGTAGTGGAAGAGAGGTTGACTGATGAAGGACATAATCATGAAAGACAATAAATCTATAATGGAAAAATAATTGAAGTATGAAAATCAGTATGGATTTAATTAGGACTCTAATAAAGGTGGTGATGGTGAAGATAAGTGAATTATCTAATGGGGACAATGAAGATAACTGAGTTGTAATGCTGTGCTGCTGCTGCTAACAGAGGTGACGGAGATATGGAATTGGCTGGGTGGAGATGCAGATATAAAATCTGTAAAGGGCATAATTATGACTGTAACAGGGGTAGTAATAAAGATAATGGAATGGTAATTGAGGAGGTGATAGTTATAAAGAAGGAGGTGCAGATAACTATAGTAAAGAAGATAAAGAAGATAATAGATTGGAATGGAGTTGTTCAAGGTAATGGGGTTCTAATGGAGATGATTCGAAGAGGGAATAGAGGTATAATGAGGTAATGACTGCTGATGATTGTTGTTATGGAAGAAATGAGGACAGTGATGCAAGTGTTACCAAAATGTCGGGTCCGCCTAGCTGAGAGTCAATGACAGCCAGACAGGGATAAGGAAAGGTTGCTTTATTCTGCAGAAGAAAGGAGAGTTTTGTACCTTGGTACAAAGACTCTACTCCATACAAAAACCAAGAATCTTTTATACATACACACATAGGCTTCAGTCGTGTTAGCATTTGATTGGTGGTTAGCAAACCCTGCACTTCTGCAATCTGCTCAGCAAAAACCGGCTTAGGACCAGCTTCAACTGCCTCAAGACCGATAAGGTAAGACAGTTCAAAGGTTCAGGCTACTGTGTCCGTGAGGTGTCCAATTTCCCCTAATGGTTGCCAGCTATTATAAGGCTACTAGCTGTTTGGGGGTCGCTGCTGACTGTCACAGTCCCCCCTTCAGGCCTGATAATCCAAATTGTCAGGCCCGATACGCAATTCATGATCAAGCTGGAGGGAGAGATATTGTGTTCTCCTACGGACAGTAAGGCCCTTAGTAACAGCAATACACAAACATTTTGCACATTGCAACATTACCCAAACGACACATAGAAAGAAAAGAAAGAAAATAATCCATTTGACAATTTTACGGAAAAGGCCAGTAAACCATGACCCAAGGTCTGGGAGTAGGTCCTCAAAATTAAGGGTATGATCAAGAGATACAGCTGAAAACAACAGCTGCATCCTTGATGGACTGCAAATCCTCCTCAATTAAACCAGAGTGATTAATATAAAAACAGCATCTTTCCCCAATGCAAGCACAGGCCCCCCCTACTTCAGCATTCATGGCATCTAGCACACGCCTATTTTGCAGTGTTACTTCTGCTATGTCATCGATTTCTCATTGTAACTTTTGGAAAGCATCCAAGGAGGCATTAGCTGCTTTTTCAATTTCTGCAGAAATGTTTACCACTGCCCTTTCCAGCTCCGCTACCCCCAGTCCAGGAATAAGTCCATGTATAAAGGAATGAAATCCCGTTTGCCTGATTACTAGGGGGGTTTTGGCACGTTTAATCCGAGCCCCTTTCAAGAATGTGAAGAGCTTGTGAGAATAAGTCCCCAGGTTGAGGATTTCGCGTGAGTCCAGTGTGGTGTTTACTTGAACGTCTGGTAATACTCAGGCCACACCACACCGGCCATGCCAACCCGGCGGGAGAGCTTTATAAGCATTATGGCCACAAATGAAATATAGACCAGGGCTCTGTAAATAAAAGGTGAGGGAGCTTCCTGCTACTCGGTGGTGCCAATCTACCCTAACATCTCGATGTTTGGAGTTGCCAAATATCCGGCCCCAGCACTGCCAATGGGATGCATTCAAATGTCCCATGGCGTGGGTGTTGTTTGATATCCCCACAGTATGTAACAGCAAACAAGTGTGATGTAAAGCTTAGTAGCGCCCCCTTGGCATTCAGAAATTGTCAGAGGAGACATCCATATAATATGCATAGGTCTCATTTATGGGATCCAAGGGAAGGAATGAAGGAAACCACTCCCCTTGATAACGTTTGCCTGTCAATTTCGCAATATAGGCCTTTTGAAACTAGCAGGGGGGTCTCTGGGTGTCTACACAAATTTTTAAGGGGTAAAAGTTTCCATTTCTAATACTAAACCTAAGGGTTTGATCGCAGGCTTCTAAGGGGATGTAACCCAGTTCCTTCCCGGTCCCGTCAACAGCCTCAAAACATAGAGCCAGCTTATACCAAAACCCAAGGATATCGAAGAGAGGGACCCCTTGGGCCTCCCAACTATGATGCCAAACCTCAGACGTTTTCCCATACTTATCGGACTGGTATTCTCCTTTCCACCACCACTCAGCTTTCCGCACCACTTGTAGGGAGAGTGTTTCACAGAGATTTAAAGGTACAGCCCACAGTCCTATCCCTTCATCAGAACGAGTTCGGTGACACAACCAACAGTCAGACAAGTGTCCTAACGTGGCCAGTCGCTGAAAAGGTTTAGCCGCTGGGGTGCAGGTTAGCTTGTACAAGGGGCAGGCTCAGAAATAATAGCGACCGCAACACCGTCTAAGAACCCATAGTCACAAAGTCTTAGGATTTTGTTTGTCGGAACAAAAGCTTTAGTCCTGCTAGAGGTTCAGTTTTCCAGGTATCGTCTGCTTCTGGCTCTTCCGGGTCATGGTGGTAAGAGCTGGCGGTGCTCCCTCAAAGTCTGATGTCGTCTGCTTCTGGCCCCGGCCTAGGGGCTAGCTTGATTCAGGTGTGGTGGATCCAGATATCCCGTTCCCTTACTCAAATTGCAGTGTGGGAGGTAAGAACGACTTGAAAAGGGCCAGCCCACTGGGGCTGGAGAGGCTCAATTTTCCACTCTTTTACATAGACCCAATCCCCTGGCTGGATCCAGCAGGTACATCAGCCGGTAAGGATTGAAATTGGGCTGCACATCTGATCAGGAGAACAAACCAGGACATCATCCACATACAAAAGATAAGTGGACCCACCAGGTAGCTTAATATCAGCTAAATCGCATGTCAGGATAGAGGAGAAAATGGCTGACGATTCAACATATCCTTGTGGTAGCCGAGTCCAGGTCAGCTGTTCTGCCCTCCCGGTCTCTGGATCCGTCCATGTAAATGCAAAGATATCACAGCTGTCTTGATCTAGGGGAATACTGAAAAAGGCATTACGCAAGTCTATTACTGAATAGCAAGTAGTACCTGCTGGAATGGCAATCAGGATAGTGTGAGGGTTAGGCACCACGTTGTGTCTAGCCTGAAAGACTTTATTCACTGCACGCAAGTCCTGGACAAATCGGTATACCGGTTTTCCCACTGGATCTGTGTCAGGTTTTCTGACTGGCAGAATGGGGGTGTTGAAAGGAGACTTGGTGTGAACTAGCACTCCCAACTGCAGGAATGTGGTGATAAGGTTCCGGAGGCCTAGCAGAGCTTCTTGGGGAATGGGGTACTGACAAATTCGAGGAATTACAATGCCTGGCTTCAAGGTTATATGCACTGGTTCTGTCCAGAGAGTGCCCAAGTCTGTTTTTAAAGTGCCCCAGAGGGAGGCTTTTACCTCCTGTCTGAGTCACTCGGGTAGGATCGGGTCCGCAGGCAGGATCGAGTCCTCTGAAGCCTCGGTCAGAACAGCACACAGCTGGGGAAGTTGGTTTTGAGGTAACAGGAGGACGATCCTGTCATCTGAAAAAAAGATCTGAGCATGCAATTTACACAACAGATCTCTGCCCAAGAGGTTAACTGGGGAATCCGGAGCTAGCAAAAAGGCATGGGAGGCGGAGACACCAGAAATTTCCACAGTAGCCTCCTGCAACACAGAACAGTCAAATGGCTTTCCGTAGAGGGTTTCCGCTGAGACCTACCCATCCTCTTTTCTCGCACTCAAATAGAGAATTAAACAGAAAGAAGGAGGGAATAATGGTCTAATCCAAAAAATCCAAGCCAGCAATCTCTGCTTACACTGACTGCTACAGGGGACGGAACAGAAGGATCTTAATATGACCTCAGGGCTTCCTCGCACACTATGGCTTCCACCCTGAGGAATTACGAACAAGAAGCTCAGTTCCGCCCACACACCTAACACCCAAAGGTATAAGACAGAAATACAGTAACCAGGTAACCAGAATATAACCAGAACCCGGGAAGAGTTTCCTTATCCTATTAGGGCTCACCTTATCAGAGCACAAACCCCAGGGGCCGTGGTGAAGTGAGGAAGAGGGGCTAAGCACCCTGGTGGTACCGCTCCTAGTTCGCCCGCAACCATCCAGAGTCCGATGTCCGAGCTAGGAGGGTCCCATCTGGGGTCGCCAGAAACTGTTACCGAAATGTCGGGGCCGCCTAGCTGAGAGCCAATGACAGCCAGACAGGGATAAGGAAAGGTTGCTTTATTCTGCAGAAGAAAGGAGAGTTTTGTACCTTGGTACAAAGACTCTACTCCATACAAAAACCAAGAATCTTTTATACACACTCACACACAGGCTTCTGTCTTGTTGGCATTTGATTGGTGGTTAGCAAACCCTGCACTTCTGCAATCTGCTCACCAAAAACCGGCTTAGGACCAGCTTCAACTGCCTCAAGACCGATAAGGGAAGACAGTTCAAAAGTTCAGGCTACTGTGTCCGTGAGGTGTCTAATTTCCCCTAATGGTTGCCAGCTATTATAAGGCTACTAGCTGTTCGGGGGTCGCTGCTGACTGTCACACAAGTGAGGATTATGTTGCTCACGCTTCATGATAAGTGGTGGCAGAGGCGACCATGAGGCTAATGAAGAATGGATGCACTGAAGCTGTCAGTTGCTGAAACAAAAGTGAAACTGCGATAAAGATGGGGCGGCGGAGACTGTATAACTGGAAACACAACAGAAGTCCAGATCATTGTAGTGCTCTTCAGAGCTGTACCAGCGGAGGAAGTATGTAACAGATGTGACTGCTGGCAGGGGCACATTAAGTGACCCAGGTGGCTGTTGTAATGCTTTATGCACTAAGGGTATGCTGCCCTTCAGAGCCTGGAGCCTAGCAAGGATGAGGTGCTGGAAGGGCTTTGCTAAGGACTGGAGTGGGAGGGTTGTGGTGATAACAGTGATGATAATGAAGATGGGCAGTGGAAATGCAAAACGTGATGGGAAAGGACGGCAGGAGATTGCGGATGACTGCAGTGAAGAGGAGGATGGCTGTAACTAGTCAGTGATGATGGGACACAGATCCTTCACATAGACGTAGTGAGGATGTTTGATGACAGGGTTGCAATTTAACATTCTAAAAGTTGATCAGTGACTGAACGGGATAGAAATGTGTGTAAATGTCAAGAAATTAATGGGAATACAAGTATTTCAGTGGTGGTAATGATTCAGATAATGGTTTTAGTAATTCACCTCTATGGAGGAAGAATATGTTACTCTATCTCGGTTGGAAATATCATACCAAAATGAACCTTCACAATAGCATTTGTAGAAGTCCAGGTACACTAACCCACAGCATGGGGATTGCCACAAGGATTCTGCATTGGAAGCCTCCTCTGGGTAGGTATATCCATGGCCCTGGGAAGACACAGATGAAGCGACATGGATGGGCCACGTTTTTCAAAAGTCGTAATATCTCTGATGCTTACTCTTAATGGTGTTCTGTTAAAAGACCATCTGTTTTCCTCTTCCGGACCAAGGAAAGAAAAATAATGTGATTGTGGGTTGATACAGGAAGGGAAATCAAGAGGGGCAGCAGAAGAATGACAATCTTCAAATGGAGAAGTGGGTTACAGCATAAACTCAGGGTACCAAAGTCCTGACGTAGTCAGAATGATTCTCAAGTGGGCAAAAAATAACCCCTAGAATAATGCAGAAAGAGCTCTGCTCTCCTCTGTATGGGTCTGACTACACCATCATAGTATCTGAGCACTTGTTTCATTTGAACATCAAATACACCCAAGATATAGAAATGAACTGCTTTGTTCCTAGGTACCAAGGTTTGAACCTACACCGTAGAACACCCAGCATCAATATTATACTTAGGGAATAAATATTAGCCCTGAAGAAGCTACTTGTGGGTTCCAACATAGGAAGGAAACTCTTGCTATTTTCTCCTGGCCCTCGGCTTTAGCACAGTCACTAATCCAGCCTGTAAAGTGTGTGTATTATTCCATAGCTTGTGTGGAAGGGTGTATTTATTCTCTAAGTGCTGGCTCATGCCACATGAGTTTTGCTAAGATAAAAGGGCTCCAAGCAGGCCAACTGCATCAGTGTCAAGTGCCTAAGGTAGAGCAAGGCTCCTCTTTCCCTTCTCAAGCATCCCTGATGTGCTGGGAGCTCTCCCCTCCCTTGTATGTATAGTCTGGAGGTTCTTCTTCAAGGATTATTTTTCCTGCCTCTGCAAGACAGCAGAGGAACTGAAACTGCCCCCAGCACAGCTCTCCTACAACCCCACATGACTCTCCATTGCTGCTAAACACACTGGCCAACATTGTCACATGCAGGGGCCTTTCAAGTTAAGTTGCTGGCTTCATATTTAGGCTCCTAAATAAGCAGTCTGGTTTTCAGAGGTGCTGAGCATCTGCTGCTTCCTCTAAAACCAACTGGAGTCAGAGGTGCTGGGCAGCAGGTTTAAAACAAATAAAAGGAAGTTCTTCTTCACACAGCGCAGTCAACCTGTGGAACTCCTTGCCTGAGAAGGCTGTGAAGGCTAGGACTATAACAGGGTTTAAAAGAGAACTAGATAAATGCATGGAAGTTAAGTCCATTGATGACTATTAGCCAGGATGGGTAAGGAATGGTGTCCCTAGCGTCTGATTGTCAGAGGGCGGAGATGGATGGCAGGAGAGAGATCACTTAATCATTACCTGTTAGGTTCACTCCCTCTGGGGCACCTGGCATTGGCCTGTTGGCAGAAAAGATACTGGACTGGATGGATCTTTGATCTGACCCAGTATGGCCATTCTTATGTTCTTACATTCTTATGCCTCTTTAAACATCTGAACTCCAGTAATGGGACAGATAGGGGGAGTGGTTCTGACACAGCTTTATTATTTTCTGTCACTTAAGCACACCTTTCCCTGCTCTACCGTTACCCAGGCAGAAGAGTGAGCTTCCTGCGGGTCACTTTGGCAATAGTAATTCTTACAGCCTTAACAATGGTCACAAATACCCACCAGCAAACCCCTTATGGATCAGCTTCATTTGGCACTGATGGCACTAGAAAGACTCTCAACGACTACAAGAGTGGTTAGATCAGGCCCTGTGGTACAATTCTGCATCTTTTAGTCAATGGGATTACTTCGATGACTAAGGACTACTTGTCTGAGTAAGGATTGCAAGATCAGGCCTTACAGTTGTATACCTGATCCAGAGAGGGGGAAGTAACTAGCAGCATCCAGCTGCAGTCTGGGGTGGATGGTAGCATGTGATATGAACACTCATTTGACCATTTCACGCAGAGCTCACTGAACATTTCTGTCTGCCTGCTGGGAGCAAATATTTTAATGTGCAGAGGTTTAAGGGCTGTCTACACACGCCTGAGGAGAAGAAGAAGAAATGTCCTTTAATGCTCAGGCAACTGTGAAATAAAGAGTGGAAGATAAGAGCTAACAAAAATCAATGAAATGGAGAAAAACTGGAAAGAGAAGGATAGAGTATATTGCACTTTCCTCCAAGATAACTAGGAACATACTTTATCACCAAATGTTCATGTGCAGTCACAGAAGGGACTTGATTATTTTTAAATCAGTTCTGAAACACACACAAAAAAGTGAAGTCAAAGTAACCCTGCATACCAAAGGACAAAGTAACTGAAAGTTCATCTGCTGGCCAGTTGCCACCTAAAATTTTGATGTAAAGAGGGAAAATAAATTTGCAACAACTCTCCCAAAACCATAGGAGAAAAAACCCTGCCCAAGTTCAGAAGCAATTTAAACATAGATACCATAGTAACTAGCACACTTAAGCACATGGTCCTGCTTCCACTGAAGGCAACAAAAAAAGCCCATCAGAGTCAATGGTGCAGGATCAGGCCCTAAAAATTAATAGTCACATTTGTGGGCACTGTAGAATAATCAAAATGGAAGGCAGGGCAGATCTTAGAGTCATAGTTTAAAAGGTGATAATATTGATCCTGTGTCACGGAGTCACCGGGCGATGCTCTGGAACTGCTCCCCACCAAGCCAGGCAGGACTTTGGGGAGCCTCCTCTCCCTTGGAGCAGACTTGTTCAGGGCAAGAAGCTCACACAGCTTCACCTCCTGGGTCTCTCCTTGGAGCATTCAGCATCCTCTGCCCCTCCGTGCACTTCCCAGAGCGAGTCCACCCCAGCGGGGTCCTGGGGAAGCCACGGGTCCTGCACCCCCACTTTGCAGTCAGACGTGACTCTTAGCCAGCCAGTAAAACAGAGGTTTATTCGATGACAGGAACAGGGTCTAAAACAGAGCTTGTAGATACAGCGAACCGGACCCCTCGGCTGGGTCCATTCTGGGGGGCAGTGAGCCAGACCCCCAGGTCTGCCCTCCACCCTGGACCCCAGCCAGCTCCAGACTAACAACCCCTCCCAGCCCCTCCTCTCTCCTCAGCCCCTTTCCCGGGCCAGGAGGTCACCTGATCCCTTTGTCTCCAACACCTTCAGCTGGCACCTTTGCAGGGGAGGGGCCCAGGCCATCAGTTGCTAAGAGACATAGTGTCAGGCATTTAGGTGCACTGGCCCTTTGCTCTGCCAGATACTTAAGAACTGCCATGGGGACACTGAGGCACCAACGCAGTATTCAGAGAAAACATTAAGAACATTCCCAGTTCGTCACATCTCTCCCCCCTTTGAGACCGAACTGAGCGAGGTCACTCCTGCCAGTGACCTGGGGAAGTTCGAACCCACCAAGGTTCCCATGGATGCCCCAGCATCTCTCCCATTCCTTGGTGTGAGTTACACCAGGACAGTCCAGTCTCACGCCCTCCCTTAGGTCGGGTGTGCTTGATGGCACTTGCAGGCCGCATGTGGGAAGGTTTATGCGGCTTGAACCCTTTTGCCACCCCAGTACCCCTGGGGTTCAAACTGAGACGGGGGTCTTCTCCCCGCACTCTGGGCTGCGATTCGGGCTCTCTTGCTTAAGAGCCCCTATCTTGGCCTTGGCCAGCTTTGGGCTTGGGCAGCTGCTTCCCACTTTGTGGCCCAGATACAACACCTCTGCCATCCCCAACTTACACTTTCCAGCTTTTAATGTCAGTCCCACCTTCTTGAGGCAGCCCATCCCCCTTTTTACCTGGGACACCTGTTCCTCCCAGGTCTGGCTAAAAATGCACGTTATTAGTGTCTGCCAGGACCAAGTTCTCCCTCGCCCTCTGCTTGTTTAGAATCTCCCCAGGCCTAGGCATGGGGTCGGCATCGGACACTGTGATGGCTTTAAGCTTCCGATAGCCCCCACAAAACCAGATCATCCTGTCTCCCTTGGGGATCAGCCCCACGGGTGAGGCCCATGGGCTGTAAAACGGCTGGATCCCATCTAAAGCCAGCATGTCCCTGACCTCTCTCTCCAGGTTCTGGGCTGCTTTCCCAGTGACTCTGAATGGGGAACACCTGATGGGGAGATTGTCTCCCACCTCAGGGAAGAGATCCCCCCGGGGGTCTTCCCCCTTCTTCATCCAATCCTCCCTCTTCAGGTTCAGGGGTCCCCTCACTCTCCTCCCATCCAGCAGCTCGAAAGGGAAGAACCCTGTGGATTCCTGGGGCACCACCAGCTGCCTCCCAATTCCCCCCAGTTCTACTTCCCCTTGGGGAGCCCATTTCCGGTACAGGAATCCCTCCTCCTGCAGGACTCTGTCCCTGCAGCCTTTCCCAAGGGGGTTTGCAGCGCTGTGGCCAGCAAGTTCCCTCAGCTTCTCCAAGGAGGGATCCCTCTGCAGCTCGGTCTGGGATTCAGCAGCTGGGGCAGGGAGTGGGACCTGCTCCCTCTCGCTGGCTGGGCCTGGGGTCACAGCCTCCCTGAGCCCTGTCCCTGGTAGCTCCCTCCCTGCTGTGTAATCACTTCCCAGCAGCACGTCTGGACCAGGCAAACCTGTTTGGCAGCTGACCTGTCCTGCCCGGGTGTCCCCCCACTCAGCTGGGATCTCAGCTCCCTCCGTGCTCAGCGCTGCCCTTGCTGTCCCAGTGGGGACAGGCAGCGAGCTCTCTGCTCTGGTCATAGCATCAGAGCCAGCGTGAGCCCCCTCTCCGGTGTGCAGGGGGGCGGGGAGCATCTCTCCCTCCCACTCAGCCCCAGGGGGCTGGTTACAGGTAGGCAGGTATCCTGAGCCCAGCAGCCCCTCCCCCCTGCCAGCCAGGTTATTTGCATTTTCACTGACCATTTCCATCCTAGCCAATTGGTTCCCTGGATTTGAATTCAAACTCTCGGCCGTTACAGGAGCGGGGCCTGGATCCTGTCCCATAGGGAGACAGTCACCCCCCAACAGGGCCTCCGAGCCGATATCCTGGAGAACCCCAACTATCAGCCAGCCCGACCCCTCCTGGGTCTGCACAGGGATCTGGGCCATAGGCAGGGTGAGGGGCTTCACCCCAGGGAACTTCACCCAGGTCCCACAGTCCCTCAACATCTGGGGCTGCACCACCACAGTTCTCTCTGTCCTAGGGTCTTGCCCCCGCAGGCTTGTTTCCCCACTGACCCCTGGGCAGCCCCCTATATCTCTCTGCTCCACCATCACCAGTCCACGCTGCTGCTGCTTCTCCTGCAGCTTTTCCTCGGGCTCTTGCTCTCTCTCACGGTCCTCATGCTCTCTCGGGCTCTGCTCCCATCCCATCCATCTCCAGTCTCCTGATCGGGAACCCAATCGTGAAGACCCTCATCTGATTGGGGACCAGACTCCCGGGGATGCCTGGCTGATGCTCCAGCTGCTCTCAGATCCTCTTGTAGCCCCATCTGGGCCAGGAATCTGCTCCTCAGAGCGGTGCTTCTCCTTCAACTGCACGATTAACTGTGCCTTGGTGAATTTCCCCATGCGTAACCCTCTCTTTGTGAACAGGATCACAATGTCCTTCTCAAGGAGATGGTGATAGGCCATCACTTCACCGTTCCCAAGTGGCTCTGGACTCACAGGCCTGTGTGCTCTTGGCTCCCCCATGGTTTCCAGGAAGAACCCCTGGTGTGCCAGCCCTTCTCGTGATCACCACCTCTTTGCCAGGGTCGAGCGGCAAGCTCCTCCGCCCCTGAGACTGCTCGCTGCAGTCCTCAGGGGGACCCCGTTATTCCAACAGTCCTTCTCGCTGGTCACACACTCCCAGAGGTTAACCGCCCCCTGAAACCGTCCCACTCTGAGCCTTCAGCACGCCTGGTCCTCATTATCCCTCCTTTGTTTTACTGCTCCCGTCACTTACTGCAAGCAGCGCCATTCACGGGGTGCAGTACGTCCCGCCGCTGCCACCAGTTGTCACGGAGTCACCGGGCGATGCTCTGGAACTGCTCCCCACCAAGCCAGGCAGGACTCTGGGGAGCCTCCTCTCACTTGGAGCAGACTTGTTCAGGGCAAGAAGCTCACACAGCTTCACCTCCTGGGTCTCTCCTTGGAGCATTCAGCATCCTCTGCCCCTCCGTGCACTTCCCAGAGCGAGTCCACCCCAGCGGGGTCCTGGGGAAGCCACCGGGTCCTGCACCCCCACTTTGCAATCAGACGTGACTCTTAGCCAGCCAGTAAAACAGAGGTTTATTCGATGACAGGAACAGGGTCTAAAACAGAGCTTGTAGATACAGCGAACCGGGCCCCTCGGCTGGGTCCATTCTGGGGGGCAGTGAGCCAGACCCCCAGGTCTGCCCTCCACCCTGGACCCCAGCCAGCTCCAGACTAACAACCCCTCCCAGCCCCTCCTCTCTCCTCAGCCCCTTTCCCGGGCCAGGAGGTCACCTGATCCCTTTGTCTCCAACACCTTCAGCTGGCACCTTTGCAGGGGAGGGGCCCAGGCCATCAGTTGCTAAGAGACAGAGTGTCAGGCATTTAGGTGCACTGGCCCTTTGCTCTGCCAGATACTTAAGAACTGCCATGGGGACACTGAGGCACCAACGCAGTATTCAGAGAAAACATTAAGAACATTCCCAGTTCGTCACATCCTGGCAGGGATGTTTGGATCTGGGGGTCTTCCAATTGCTCCATTATAGATATTCGGACTAGCCATGAACCTGGCGCTAAACTTGGCCACAGTCTGTCCACATTGGCTTGCAACTGGGATGAGCACAGAACCCTGAAAAAGGAGCCAGGCATCTTCTGATTTCAAAAAAGAAAGAACCCCAGAGCCTGAGCCAGTGCCTCCTGAAGTCATAGGAGAGGCTCCCATTGACTGCAGTGGATCTTGGATGAGGCCTGCAAAGAAAGAGGGCCTTTCCCAGCAACACCTCGCGACAGGGAGCACAGCTGTGCCAAGTGAGCGGACCAGGCCAGCAGGAGAAAAAAGCAGATACAAAGATGAACACATTGTGCCCATAAATATCCCCTTTAAAAGTGTTCCAGGCAGTGGTGGCTTGGGCAGCACATGGCCGAGCGTCAGAGCCTGTGAATGGTGGATTTCCTATCAAACCACCACAGAAACAGGCAGCAAGAGCAGGGCTCAGGCCATCTCTCACTACTGGCCAATTGTGAGGAGTGGTCCAGAATGAAGTGAAACAAGACCCTGGATGTTCACAGGGAGGGGTGCTGCGCTGAGAGTGAAACTAAACAATGACCAGTTGCTGGAGGGGGCGGGGGCATAAGTTAATCAGCAGGAGAGGGGATTTTGAACTTGCCATGTGACTCTGGTGCTGTTGGCTGGCTTGACAAACTCTAGGTTTCAATTATAATAAATATAATACTGAGCTCTTCAATAGCCCATTTCAGCAGTAGGTGCTAAAGCGCTTTACGAAGGAGCTCGCTATCATTGTCCCTATTTTACACATGGGGAAACTGAGGCACAGAGAAACAAAGGGGCTTGCCTACAGTCACTCAGCAAGCCAGAGCCAAGCCTCCTGAATCCTAGGCTGCTGTGCTAGCCACTAACCCACACTGCTTCCCATCAGTATCAGTGCTTCGCCATCCACGTAAGGGTTGTAGCTCGCTGTATGTGCTTCTACCTAGTTGCCCGCCATTAGTAACTCCATGTGAGCCACATTACATCCATCCATCATCACTTCCTGTCTTGCTCCGCATCTGTTTCATCAGCCACTGGAATGAGGGTATCCACCAGCACACTTCCAGTAGCTGGGAGCAGACTAGGGTTACCATCTGTCCGTAATTGGGCAGGACAGTCCCAAAATGGACGTTTCAAGACCTGGTCCCAGCCTGAATGACTCTGGGACAAATGCTTTCCTGGATTCCCTGCGGCACATCTCCACACCTGACCAAGGCTCAGGGGTGGTGCCAGCCTCTTCCCAGAGAGAGGGGCCTTAGCTCCACCTTATCACAAGGCTCCCGCCCCAGGTCAGAAGCTGAAGCAAAGCAGTGGTAAGCACCGCCCAGGAGCCCTGGACCCTCCACCTGTCCTGGGCAGGGACATGGGCCAGGACTGCTCTGGGGACCCCCCCTCCTACTCTCCCAGGCCAGGTGGAGAGTCTGGGGTGCCCCCCTAGAAGCCCAGGCTTCCTAGGTGACTCTTATCACTAGCCAGTGTCTTACCTGGCCGGGGCAGGGTCTCAGGGGGAAGAGGCGGAGCAGGGGGCAGGACTCCTGCATGCATCCTACTTTTGCATTTTGAAAAGGTGGTCACCATAAGGCAGACAAGCACATCCATCCTCCAGTTGTGCCTTATACCATGGAGCCTTTGGAGGAATTATAAGCTAGTTCAAAAGGCGGTGAAGGGCTCTTTCCTTGGGCCAGGCCCCCTTTCTGGCTGCCCAGTCTCCCCATGTTGCCTGTGCTTATGGTCTGTACACAGAGCCGGCTCTAGGTTTTTTTGCTGCCTCAAGCAAAAAAAATTTTGGCTGCCGCCCCCCCCCCCGTCCCAGCTCTGGGCTCCCCCCCCTGCACCCCTGGTGCCCCAGCCCTGGGCTCTCCTCCCCCCCATACACACCCCCTGCCTCCCGAGTGCTGGGCTTCCCCCTCCCCCCCCACTAGTGCCCTCCTTTCACACCGCTGCCGCCCCAGCCCTGGGCTCCCCCCCTTCCCCCTCCACCAGTGCCCCCCCCACCTTCTGCTGCTCCAGCCCTGCCCCCCCCACCTGCACCCTCCTTCCGCCGCAGCACTGGGTCACTAGTAACTAGGGTGACCAGACAGCAAGTGTGAAAAATCGGGACAGGTGGGGGGGGGAGGGGGGGAATAGGCTTCTATATAAGAAAAAACCTCAAATATCGGGACTGTACCTATAAAATCGGGACATCTGGTCACCCCACTGGTAACTCACTCCCAGGGCAGGTCATTCAGCAGGAATTTTGGATGTGCACAAAACACAGACAGGATTGCTTCCCATATGGTTACAGAGCTGCAGTAAAGTGGAACAATTTTCAGCTTGTGTGATTGGAGGCTATCTGGGTGCATATTATAAGACTGTCCTCCATAAATGAGGAAAAGTTGAGGTGCCTTTATTATTCTTTTGTTCCACTCTTTCTTTCCATGGGGAATTTGCCAATACAATATCACTGTCTTCCTTTTAAACAAACAAAAAGGCAATGGCTGTTGAAAATAGCAATTCCAGTCCTAACCACTGGGAAGCATTTCTTGCTTAATTTTATCCTACTTTTTCTACAGCAAGTTACAGTGGATCAGTATATTTGATTTGGGAGAAATAAAGTAACAGCTGCCCAAACTGAGCTTGAGCATGCCTGAATTTTGAGGGGTTCAAATCTGGAAGGCAGGTGCTGTGGGTATGGGGGGGGAGCTGTGGGCTCCGCGGGGGAGCACAGCAGCATGTACGCAGCAGGGTGTCTGGAGCTGCACGGAGCTAGACATGCTGGTCTGAGTGGCACGGTATGGGGGCTGGAGAAGGGGTAGGGGGTTCTGAGGGGGCAGTCAAGGGACAGGGAGCGGGGGGGTTGGATGGGGCGGAGATTCGAGGGGGCAGTCACGGGACAGGCAGCGGTTGGATAGGCATGGGATTCCCAGGGGGTTGTCAGGGAACAGGTAGGGGGTGGAGTCCTGGGGGGCAGTTAGGGGCAGGGATCCTGGGAGGGGCTGATCAGGGGACAGGGAGCGGGGAGGGCGTTGGATGGGTTGGGGTTTCTGTGGGGGGCAGTCAGAGGGAGTGGATGGTGGCAGGGTGGGGCTTCCCTCCCCTTGGAGTGTCCTATTTTTTGAATGTTAAAATATTGTCTCCCTACCATTCACAGTGCAACTCTCCACTCACAGCACACTGCCGCATGAGGTCCCCCTCCTTCCTTTCCAGTTGCTAGTGGCCAAGGGAATGCTGGGAAATGTAGTTCTTTCCCTGCTCCAGGGCTGACTCTATAGGCAGGAGCTAACCAAGGAACTACAGCTCCCAGAGCCCCCTGTTCATTCTCAGCTCCCATGCCGCCCCTGCAAATGGGCTGCCCCAAGCAGGTGCTTGCTTTGCTGGTGGCTAGAGCCGCCCCTGTCTGTACAGCGGCTGCACACTTCTCACTCCAGGGCATTAATCAGTGGGGCAGGAAAACAGCATTGCTGTTTTCATGCAGCCTGCATTGTTTTTCCCATGTGCACAGCCTGAGTTAGACCTCTTTGACCTCATGCAAAACAGCAGTGCCTTGCATTGTCAGGGCTGGGGGAAAAGACCCCAAAATGACTTTATATCAAGTTCTCCAGCCAACTAAACACACACGCACACACAAATCATCTGCCCACAATCTCTCCAGTTTAAAGCCTTCAAATCACTCTGCTCATTACTGCTGAGGTGCTCACTCTACTTTTCTCGGTGTTGCATGAACACCATGTTCTTTGCTGTTTTGAGGCAGTGTGCAACACAATCAACTCACTCCCATATACCTAGTATAAAGAATTTCCACTGTTCTGAGACCACTTTCCCACCCAGGTCTGTGCTCTGCAGGTCTAAATGCTGTAACAATGTCATTGACCCTCATCCATGTCCAGTGTCATGCTTTTCTACAGAGGAAGAGCAGGCTTGGGCTTTCAGATAGAAGGGCATTGACTGTCCATGAAGGAAAGCAACACACCAAGGAAGAACAAATGTAGCATCTGCATGAGGCAAAGCACAGTGAGTCTGAGCTGGTCACAGAATCCAAAACTGCTTTCCAGAATGGAGCACCTCACAGCAGACAGGCAGGACTCCTCCTCCAGTTTGAAGGTGTAGTTTGCAACAATATAATGCATCACTTCTGCTGTGTAATTAGATCGATACCCACCAAACCTCAAGCACTGGAGTTCTTGCTCCTGGTCTGCTTTAAACACTGGAGCATCTGTACAGCCTTGCTTCTGGGCCAGAGAGTTAATTCATGAGGAGCCTTGCTGCAGGCCCAGACATCACCCCTATATTTGCTCAGTGAGAGTTCATGAGCTGCTGGTTCGAATAGTAACTCAATATAAAACACTCCAGCAGCTCAGTCAGACAGACAGAATTCTACCTACTACCAGAGTGAATGTAGCCATGTTCTTTAATCAGAATGTAGTAATCACGGCATACATCATGTACACCATATTGGGAGGGACCTGGGGCTTCATTCTGCACAGTAGACCATGCAGAAACATCCTTTCCATATCACAATATTCCCTTTATGATTTGCCACCGCTATCAGCACCGCAAGGCATCATTAAGTCAACTTAAATTGCTCATTCTCCTGTTGAAAAAGAAATGGACAAAATGATGTAGTAGCCAAGACCTGAGCTAAGTCTTCCTGTAGCTCAGCCTGCAGCCATCACCCCTCAGGCTATACATGTGTAACATTTCATACGTGAACCAGGGATGGACCTACTTATAATTTGGATGGAGGAGCTCTAAGGAAAACTCAGCTGCAGGTAGTGATGACAGGGTAGGTTGCACTCTTCTTTCTGAGTCAGCATTGAACTGGTATCCTGACATAGTTTCATGGCACTGCTAGAGGTGACCTTAATGGTACCATGGTTATTTTTGGCAAGAGAGAGGGCTCAAATCTTGATGTCCTGGCCAAATTCCAGTTGGGGTAATTGCAGTCTGCCAATCTCAAGTGCCTCTGAGGTATGCGTCAATGTATCTCCTAATCTGTTGTCATGTTCTGTCAAACAGCAGCCATGTTCTACCTCTACACCCCACAAGGGAGAGGGTGGGTGGGTGTGTGTGTGTGTGCGTGCGCGCCAGCTCCCCCAGTTGGAGTAACTCAGCATTGCAACATGTACCATGTCCTTCATTATGTATCCATTCAACAGGCGAAGTTGAGGGTGCCCTACATCAGAATAACACACAGATCAGGGAGGTGGGAAAGCACCCCTGTTCACATTGTTTCGTTCCCTTTGAGAGAGAGGGTAGAATTGAGCCTGGGTCTCCCACAGCTTTGGTGAGTGCTCTAAGCACTATGAGCCAAACTATAAGGTCAGCATGTCCTCCTCTGGCTGGTTTGTGAGGCAGGCACCTAACTCGTTCCCTCCAAAAGTGGCTTAGGCACCAAAGCCCCCTGACGAGAGGCCGGGTTCCTGTTCGTGGATCTCTAAGCAGAGCTCAGTGCCTCCCTGCAGTCCAGAGTTGGGCACCTAGAGTGGAGGACTCAGCACATGCCCCTTGTGTTGGTATCACTTAGAATGCAAACCACAAAAGCCAGCCCACTAGGTTGGGAGAAACCTATCTGTCCCCATCCATTGTATAGGGAGCCAAGGCACCTAAGTCAAGCTTTGTAGATTGCGGTGTTCCTGTGATTTTCTAGGCGTCTAAACATTCTGCGCCGTGACACTTGGCATTGCAGCACCTAAGTGCCATTGTGGATCCCAGCCTTGGTCTTTCAGCTGTAGCTGTATGGGCTCATGAGTTCAGAATCAGAGGTCTGAGACTCAGTTGCTGCAGAAACCCAAGGGTCTCATTAGCAGCGCATGTGTGTGTACAGCCCAAAGGGTTAAAGAAAATGGCCAGTCCCCTAGGTTACCTACTGCCATGGATGACACAATGCTATTAAATGGAGGAATGAAGAAGCGGGGTGACATAAGTTACAACGCGATGTTGAAGAGGCTGAAGTCTCTGCCTTCATGTCACTTTTCTTGGGCTGGACAAGGAGCCTGGATCTGGCCAGGAAAGCCCGTGCTAAAAATACTTGGGGGCTCCCACTGCCGCAGCAGCATGGCATGGGAAATCCTGACAAATTCTGGCTGGCCTCATTTGCAACCAGAAACCGCGCCTACGTCCCTATGCGTATAGGGAACGAGAACACACACTTAGCAGAAGCTGTTCCGCTGTCTGGTTTGACAACCCTCGTTTGGAACTGCTTAGCAAGATTAAAGCCAAGCAGCCTCTCAGTTAGTCAGTCATTCCTCCTGCCTGCGGAAGCCTGATAACTTGTTCAGGAGCAGTTTCTGGCAGGGACAGCCTCCTCCCTGTCATGTAAAGGAAGGCATTCAGCTGGCTGGAGGGGCCTCAGGAATACAAAACACCAGCCATCATGTGGCGGGGGGTAGTGTGGGAGGGTTGTGTTAAGGAATGAAAAGGAGTCTCGTTAGCTGAAAGATGAGCACTGTCTGTCACACTGATACTGACAAGGCAGATAAGCAAAAGGCAGTTTTCCACAGCCCCCAGGAGGATTGGGAAGACTCCTTGAATTGTTTCATTGTGCAGAGGAAGTTGGCCCATGCTTAGAAATCAGTGGTGCTAGACAGGCAGCAGGTTTAATCAGCTTAATGCACCATTCTTGGGGGTGCTGAGTGTCACTTGATTTCTGTTCCTTGAGGCACCGTTCCCTCCAAGGGATGCTGCTTTACAGCGTTCTCCGCTAACGAAATGGATGGGATCGCGTTGGCCGCAGCGAAGTTCTTGGCCATTCTCCGCCTGGCAGCGCCGTATTGAACGGAAGAGATCAGACTGACTCACTGAACAGTGACTGCAGAGCTTGGAGGGGCAGGGCTGTGCACAGGTCCATGGAAAAGCAAACACTAGGGCTTGCTTTTGGCACAGTATTGAGATGTCTATTCCCCAGCCCCAGACTGTCCTCTCTCCTGTCTTCATATCGCCAGGACTCCGCTGAGACTGAATTGAGGAGGTACCTGCTATCACATACTTAGCTCGCTGACCCCTGTCTGGACCTATACAGTGGAAGCCTCCAGTAGTGGAGTTTTGCTTTTTCCCAGAACAACTCCACTGAAGGCAGTGTTTGAATGGGAGGAAGGGATGGGCAGTATTCTCCTCCTGTGGTGGAGTCCACCATTTCCTCCCTGCATCAGAGTTAGGCCCAAGCCAAAACCGCAGCACCAACCACCTCTGAAGTTGGCTGGAGACAAATCCAGATCTGAAATTAGCCAATGGTACCTCTCTGTGTTTCCTAATGGGTAAAGCATAGCACTAGCTTCTGTTGTCTGCTCTGCCATTTGCCTCCTGGGTGACCTTCAGCAAGTCACTTCATCTTGCTCTGTGATAAATAAAGGGGAGGGACAGCTCTCTTTGATAGACACCCAGTCAGCCAGTTAGCTGTAAAATCTCTCTTGATAGCTTTCTTTATTTGCTTTACCTGTAAAGGGTTAAAAAGCCCCCCAGGTAAAGAAAAAGAGTGGGCACCTGACCAAAAGAGCCAATGGGAAGGCCAGAAGTTTTTAAAATGGGAAAATAAACTCTCTCTTTGTCTGTTGCTCTCTCTGGGCTGCAGGGACACAGAGCAGCAATGCTATAAGGAGGGATGCTGTGTAAGGTTTGAACCAGGTATGAAAAATTATTTTCCATACCTAGAAGAAATCACCGGGACAGGGAATGTTTAGGTAAACACGATCAGGTTATTTCTTTATTTTGGCTTGTGGATCTCCTCTGTGTTAACCCCAGATACTTTTGTTTGCTTGTAACCTTTAAGCTGAACCCCCAAGAAGCTATTTTAGGTACTTAATTTTTGGAATTACTCTTTTAAAAATCTAGGAAAAGCCTAAGTTCCAAATGTATTTTTCCTTCTTTTTGTTTTTAATAAAATTTACCTCAAGAACTGGATTGGATTTTTGGTGTCCTAAGAGGTTTGTGCATATGTTGTTTAATTAGCTGGTGGTAACCACTAATTTCCTTTGTTTTCTTTCTCAGCTCTTCCCCTGGGAGAGGTGTGTGTGAAAGGGCTTAAGAGTATCCCAGAGGAAGGAATTCACGAGTGCTCCTTCCTGGGTCCAAAGGGGGTTTTTTTGCATTTGGGTGGTGGCAGCATTTACCAAGCCAAGGTCAAAGAAAAGCTGTAACTTTGGGAGTTTAATACAAGCCTGAAGTGGCAAGTATTAGTTTTTAGAATCTTTGCAGGCCCCCACTTCCTGCACTCAAGGTGCCAGAGTGGGGATTCAGCCTTGGTAGCCTCAGTTTCCCCATCTGTAAATGGGGATGATACTGGGTTCCTTTGTAAAGTCTTTTAAGCGCTACTAATGAAAAGTACCATGTAAGAGTGAGGTAATATTATATAATGGGCTGAATGGTCTGGGACAGTTCAGATCTGGATGATCTCTTGTGGATACTGGCAGAAGATGGCTACTATTCCAGACTCAAAGAGTCTTCTGAAAAACAGACTGCTGGCTTTTAGAATGCAGAAGACTTCAATATAAGGCGTGTATTTAACCAAGAATTAGGCTCAGGGGAGCATCCACTAGGATAGAGATTATAGGGCCCAGATTTAATTTCACAGTTGGCTCCCAACTCTGTCATGGACCAAAAGCCCAGAACCCAAAAGGGGCCCTAGCCCCTGAGATGTGAACACCCCCAAAATCAGAGAGGATTGAAATCCAGATCCAAATGTTGTCATTCCCAGGCATGTCTTCACTAAATTGGAGATTCAGACTAGCTGAACTCACTGTTAGGTGAGTGTGCGTGTATATATATATCTGCTGGGTATAGTGGGTGTAGCTACGTCTGCCTGCTAAGGAGAAGAGACAGGGGCAGGTTGCTCAGGGAAGTGATGTTTCCTAGACCCGCTCTACTTACTATTAACTTGGCAATCAGATGAGCAAATCAAGGCAGCAGTCATGAAGCCCGAAGGAGCTCTACATTTCAAGGTAATATGACACATAATACAACCTGTTTGGCTGTAAATTCTCTTTTGTGCTCCTGTAGCACTCGGCTTTGATGTGATCTGCTGCACTCCTGACAGCCTTGCTTCATTCAGGAGACCAGTAGGTTTGGGTCATTTATTCTCCCCTGGAAGACTCAGGTCATAGGCAGCATCTGGTTCGCAGCAAAGTTTGCCCTGCTTTGTAAAATAAAATCTCCAGCCACTTTTGGCTGAGCCATAGGGAGCTCCATTCTGAGGTCTCCAGGGCACAGGGCAGTTAGTCATTCTCTTCCACTCAGTGTGAGGTTCGTCCAGGCTCCCAGGCCTTTAGACCAATAGCTCTGATTTATTATGATCTATTAGTGGTCGCAGGGTCACTAGGTAGGTAGTTTAGATTCATGGGCAGGCAGGCATCCTGACACAGCCATGCCACGAAACAGCTGCACAGGCACAAATATACACACCCCTCTCATCCTCATACACACCCACCCACAAACACAGATCCATGTACCCACAGTCCAAGCCACACACCCAGAGTCATGTGACTTACACATACATCCCCCCCAAACAAGGAACACCCAGACACATACAAATGGGTGCATGTGCACATCCAGAAACCAGGTGAGTGTGCGGACACACGCACACAACATCCCAAGAGCGTGGTGGGAGGAAGTGAGATGAAGAGGGATTGAGAGAGAGAATTCAGGGGACTGAGAAAAGATGGGAGCTCTTCAAAGCACCCCTCTAGGTTCTGTTGCCTTTTCTTCCCCCACTCACTCCACAAAAGCACCTGGGCACCTGAGCAACTCATTCCCAATGTCTGGTGCTAGCTGAGCTCTCAGCCAGGAAGAGAGAGAGGCGTCTAATGAGAAAGCCTAGCCCCACGAGAGAGCTGTCACCTCCTGCCTCATTGCGCCCAGAGAGGGCTCACAGCAGAGAGTCTGCCTGGTAGAGGGGCACTGCCCCAAATCGATTTGAAATTAAAATGCCAAGTTAAGCATCATCTCGGAGTCTCCTGATGGTGGTTACAAAGGGGGATCTCTGAGGCTAGCAGCCTCGAGTCAGATGAGGGACCATCTCCCATCCTGGATCAACATTCAGGCAAAGTCCTTTCCTGATGAATATTTAAATAAAATCTGGGCTCTTTACCAACAAGAACGAAAAGGACTTGCAGCTGCTGGTGCCACCTGTATCCAGGGAATTCCAGACCAAAGTCTCCTCACCCGAGTTCCCATCTGCAGAGCGTGAAGGGCTGGAGCCAGAAAGCAGGAGAGAATCCAACAGCAGCTGAGAGCTGGAGGCAGAGCATGACAGCAGCATGGACCTGGTACAAGCCTGCTATGGGATAGCAGAGTTGTTAGTGCTGCTGCTGGACTGGCAGATCTAGGGCCAGATAGACCTGCTTCTAGCTAGACAGCTACCATTAGCACCTGCAGATACCTGGACAGCAAGCTTACGCTCGTATAGTAGGCTCCTGAGTAGATCGGGAAGAATAATTGTTTTTTTTCAGTTCACTGGCCCAACTGAAAAATTGCAAGGGCAGGGGGAGGTCAACCTGAAATGAAATGTTTTCAAATTTTTCAGCAAACTGAAAAAAATTGAAAAAAAATCATTTTCCGTTGAAGAAAATATTTTTCCCAAAAATGAAATGCTGCATTATGAGTTTGAGAGTTATTTGTCCCAACCCCCCCAATGCCTTTCAAAAAAAATTGAAGCAAAACTCTAACAAAAAAGTTGTCAATTGAAAAAAATCAAAATGTTTCATTTCAAAACTGTCAGAACTAGACTTCTTTATTTTTTTTCTGAATTTCTTTTTGGCCTTTTCCCAAAAGGATTTGGAAATTCAACACAAATTCATGAAATGTTTCCGCCAATGAATCTGCACTCTTTTTGTCCAGAAACTGCACCCAGCTCTACTCCTGAGACTGTTCTAGCTCAGTAAATGTCTCTCTCCCTCTGAGCCACAGAGTCTTAGAAGTTAGAGGTAGAAACAAACTATTCAGTCAACCCAGTCATTCCCCAGCCCACATAGGCTTGTCTTTTACAGTGTTTTCTCCAATATAGTTTTAAATAGCCCAAGTGACTGAGTTTTCATCCTTGCTTTTGGGAGACTAGCCCACAATGTAGCCTGACAGTCTGGAATACTCTTTAGCCCATGTTTTCCTTTAACTTTCATCCATTTACGCCAGATATTTCCCCTGGGCCTTCTCTAGAACAATTCCTCCTTAGCACAAAGTTCTTCTCTCAGTGAGACCAATATAAAATTCCCAGTAAATCCACTGAAGTCAGTTAAGTTATTTTGCAGCTATAGCAGTGTCATGAAGAGGCAAATTCTGCCTCAGTGTTGATACCCTTCAAATATCTGTAGATCAATTGTTTGTAATCAAATCATGCCTTTGTTTCTTCCACCCTCTTATATGCTTTTGTCTCTCCTCACACCTTATTATCAAAATCCCCTACGATCAAAATCTTTTTTCTTTCTCTGCCCCCCTGCAGAATTTTTATGAGTATTTAAGCTTTGATTTATTGCCATGCCGGTGTGGTAAATATATATAAGTGCCAAGGGATGTGAGTAAGAACTATAGGTGATTTCCCATCTCTTCCTCCACAAAAATCATCTTGCCAGCTAACAAGCTCATAATTAAACACCTGTGTGCCAGATGTAGACAGCTCTAGGTGTTTAATACTGCTGATCCAGCTACAGAATGCCTTAAGGGTCTGACTGAAAGCTCGCTGATCTCAATGGGAGTTGAAATATTTTGGTTTGTTGAACTGACCTAAAATGTTTCGATAGAGTCAGTTCAACATTAAACTGTATTTCACTAAAGTGGTGCATTGCCTCATGGGAGTTGTTAGTTTGGGGTGCCTCGTGCCTCCCTATTCTACCCTGTGGACTACACTCCCTGGCTGGACTACATTTCTAATGATGCAACACAGCCCTCGCCCCCCAAGAGCATGGTGCACCATGGGAGTCATATGGCTGCAAGTGCATCAAAGGAGATGTAGACTGTCCCACAGGCGAAAACTAGGGCCTTAGACCCCTGACTTGCAACTCCTATGAAGCAATGTGCCATCACAGAGCAATGCAGTTTAATACTGAACTGACTCAAAATATTTTGGGTCAGTTCAGTAAACTAAAATTAAACATTTTGAATCAGGAGTATCAGGAGCTTTATTGATCAAAAACTCCAGAAATGATGAAACATTTTGTTTTGAAGTAGCATTTTTGGAAAACTTTTTGTTCTGTGGAAAAAAAATTATTTCAATTTTTTCTCCTAATTTAGGAAAAAATAAAATGGTGAAACATCACAATTTCTTGCAGGATGGAAATTGTGATTTTCACACAGCTCTAAAAATAGTGTACTTTTAAATGAGTTTCTTGATGTGAAGTATCACACACACAAACAATATTCAAAAGCAACATACAAAATAAACTCCAAAGCACAAACAGAAAAAGTAACCCTCCTTCTTTCTTGCCCCCTCTTTTCTTGGCTGCTTGAGCAGAAACCAAGAGCCATTTGTTTTACGCGGAATGAGAGAACCATTGTCTCTCCTTGTTTAGTGCCTCTCAAGCAATACTGCACAAATCCAATAATGACTCTCCTTAGTTTCCGTGTCTCCAAAGCCAGCATGCACACCCCACCCACCAATAAATCAATTTAAAATCTTTTTCAGAGCTGGATTCATAATACTAAAATTCTATATTATATACAACGTACTGCTTTTCATGCCAAAGGTTCCCAAAATGTTTTATTAAAAAAAAAAAGAAAATAAAACAATTTAAGCCCTCTTGAAATGCAGCCTCTGCTGGGATGGAATCCATCAGCTGTACAACTGGAACTTTATCGAATGGCTTAGGAAAAGAAAGGAAGTACAATGCTTTATCCAGTAAGGAACTGTAGGAAGCTTCTTAAATAAGCAAAATATCATTGCCCGAAAAGGAATGTGGAGAGAGAGAAGTGCCACAGCCTTTGCAATAGCCACAAGTGATAAGGATCTAGGTTTTACCTTTTGTCAAAAAGGTATATAAGGAAGAACAGTGTATACAAGGCCCATCAATTTAGGTATTTACTGATTTGCCCTGAAAAAATCCTGGGTTTTTTTAAGAAGTCAGTATTCTGGCTTTTACTGATTTTCACTTAAATTTGGCTTTTTTGGGGACCCAGGAATTTTTTGCAAAGGAAGTGAACAAAGCCATGCTGAAAGACCGGGATCAGAAGGGGGCTCTGTCAAGCAGGGGAAGTGGATGGGACTCTGTGCCCTGGGAATGAAAACCAGCAGGGAGCTGGGTATGGTGAGCCAGGACTGCCAACTTCTCCAGCTGGCCAGAGCTCCTCCTGACCTCAGCCCTTCAGTATGGCCCCAGGAGTTGGCAGGGTGTCCCAGCACTGGACACAATACTCCAGCTGAGGCCTAACCAGCCCAAAGTAGAGCAGAAGAATTACTTCTTGTGTCTTGCTTACAACACTCCTGCTAATACATCTCAGAAGGATATTCGCTTTTTTTTCCAGCAGTGTTACATGGTTGACTCATATTTAGCTTGTGATCCATCCACCTATGACCCCCCAGATCCCTTTCCACAGTACTCTATCCTAGACAGTCATTTCCCATTTTGTATGTGTGCAACTGATTGTTCCTTCCTAAATGGAGTACTTTGCATTTGTCCTTATTGAATTTCATCCTATTTACTTCAGACCAGTTCTCCAGTTTGTCCAAATCATTTTGAATTTTAATTCTATCCTCCAAAGTGCTTGCAACCCCTCCCAGCTTGGTATCATCAGCAAACTTTATAAGTGTACTCTCTGTGCCATTATCTAAATCATCCTTGCTATCTGCTGCATATAGACCTGGGGACAAAAGAAATTGGTGAAGCTGCTTAATAGGAGATTAACCCACCCGCTTTTTGATTACTTGGCACTCTCTCCCTTCTCCCAAGTGATTTGGGTGAAGGGGAACAACTGGCTCATTGCAAAGTCTGGATTCTATTTAATCTGCAGTGGTAACTAGGGTCACAGGTAAGCGCATCAATCCCAAAAGCCTTATGCTCTACTGTATGCCAAACAGGCTTGTTGGTCAGGAGACAGAGGGTACCACTACAACCAAATGCCTTACTCCCCCTGCCCCTGCTTCTATGATAGTGGCATCTACTTAATGGCAGCAAGTTAAAAGACACCAGGCCCAACCCTGTTGAAGTCCTCCACTTTAAAGGGAGTTTTACTGGAGTTGCAATTGCAGCAGGTCTGAATTCACTGTACATTAATGACTAATTTGACATGGTGGTAGGATAGATAGTATTTCATAGCCTGGCCACTCGCTGGCCTCCCTTCCAATATTACCTTCTGTATCGAGATCTGATTTGTGTATCCAGCAACCCTCATCCGCCTAAATTTCTCCTGCTGGCAGTTTGCCAATTGGTCAGTTCCATTGTCCTTGCAGGTTTCCAGATGACTGGCCATCTAGCAATTATACGCCCCAGAAAAAAAAAAAAGTCTCAGGGTCTACTCTGCTTGACCTGATATTTCCAACATAACAAACTCCCACCTCTGCTCCTTCCTTTGCAACGTAGCACTGAGCAACTGATGGAACCTGACTCTCCGCCCATCAATAAAAAGGGCGGTGCTCCTTTTTAAAAACTGTCCTAGCCCCCACAATGTGTTTATTTTCCTCACACTCCCATCTATTTTTTAAGAACTTTTCCAGAACAATTCTCCTTCTCTGCCCAGTTTTAGCTATCATCCCCCAACCACCAAGGAACCTTCTAACCCAGTGTGGCCCCTTCACCCTTCCCAGAACAGTCAAAGGTCCCCAGAGCCAATGGCTCAGTTTTACAGCACACAAGGAAGTGATGTGGCCAGCATCAGGTCCAACCACCTTTAACCTGGTGGATCAGGTACCCATTTTGCAGCTTGGTGAACTATAGGAAGCCTTCCAGGTGGAGATCAGATGAGACTTGGCCCTCAACCTTCATCATTATAGTCAAGCTCCTTAACCACTCAGTCACTGCACCTCATTCCCAGCACAGTGGTGTTGCTCTTATGTTCTGCTCACAGCATCAGAAAATGGGCCAGATCCCCAGTTGGTGTAAATTAGTATTAACATCAACTGATTTACTGCATCTGAGGAGCTGGTCTGATACTTATGACAGCTGGTGCACTCCACGATTAATTCTAATATCTTTGAGAGCTACCTATACAGAGTATTTAAAATAGAAGTATATTTAAAAGATGAAGTTCAAAACTATTGTTAGAAATGCCTGTCGTTCTTTCAGTATTTCTCTAACATTGAATGGTATGAGAATATCTAGGAGACTAGACTAGTCATACATTAGAATGATGATAATACTTTGTACTTCCACAGAGCCTTCCATCAGAGGACCTCAGAGTGCTTTGCAAACATTAATGAATTAAGCCTCATAACTCGGCTTGGAAAGATTTGATTTTTTTAATGGGTAAATGTTGGCAAACCTCAATTTCACTGTGCACACACAAACCAACGAAAACATATTTCCATCAATAATCAAAGTTTACAGATAGGCAAAGTGAGAAAAATGCTGCTGGAGAACTTAGAGTCAAAATCCAACAATTTAAGACTGGTTTCCATTAGGAACCAACATCGGCATAAGTACCACTCCTACAGTGGGAGAACACTACACTGAAGTGCTGCACCACAGTAATGGGCTAGACTTTTGAATTAGGCTTAAAAAACAATATGATTTGCCAGTTTAAGGCTATTTGCTTTGATATGTGAAACCGACAGCATGTGTTTTAATCTTATAGAGCTTTAGCTTTTTGAATCTCAATGTCTACTTTCATTAAATAATTTTCTGGCCTTGTCCCATAATTTCATGGAACTGTGAACATTGAAATTAATGAAAACTGCTTAAAATAAACATTGATATTATCTGTCACAATTATTAAAAAAACAAATTCTGTCAGGCTTATTCATAAACCCCCCAGTGAGGTGCACTGGAGCCAGCCTTTTGTGGCCAGAGTACTAAGGAACCAATATGGTAAACGCCAACACTTTCAAACGTACCCTTATTTTGGATGCCTCCATGTTTGGGTATCCAACCTGAGACATCTAGTGCCCTATTTCCAGAGATGCTCAGCTCCCGCAACTCTATTTGAAGTTAATGGGAGCTGTGTTGATCTGTGCCTCTGAAAATCAGGACCTAGGTGCCAACAGTGTCTCATGAGGACAGCAGCTACTAAAAGTGGACATTTTTAAATCAGCAGGCCGAGATAACTTGCATCCAAGGGGTTTAAAAGAGCCGGCTGAACCATTCATGTTGATTTTTCAATAAGACTTGGAACATTGGGAAAGTTCCAGAATGCTAACCTTGTGCCAATATTTAAAGAGTGTAAATGGGATGATCCAGGTAATTATATTTCTGTCAGTCTGACATCAATCCCAGGCAAGATAATGGAGTGGCTGATATGAGACTCAATTAATAAAGAATTAAACTAGGGTAATATAATTAATGCCAATCAACATGGGTTTAAGGAAAATAGATCCTGTCAAATGAACTTGATATTTTTTATATGATTACAAGTTTGGTTGATAAAGATAATAGTGTTGATGTAATATACTTTGGCTTGGTACTGCATGACGTTTTGATTAAAAAACTAGAATAATATAAAAGTAAGATGGCACACATTAAAAAGATGGCTCACTCATAGTTCTCAAAATGTAATTGTAAATGGGGAATCATCATTGAGTGGGAGTGTTTCCAGTGGGGTCCTGCAAGGACTGGCTCTTGGCCCTACATAATTTAACATTTTTATCAATGACCTAGAAGTCAACATAAAATCACGAGTGAAAGTTTACAGATGACACAATTTGATGTTAAATCTTGTAGTAGTAAATAATGAAGAGGACATGTCACTGATACAGAGATATCTGGATTGCTTGGTAAGCTGGGCACGAGCAAACAATATAGACGCTCCCTGACTTACGCAAGCATTCCGTTCCAGAACACTTTGCATAACTCAAATTTTGCATAAGTCGGAAACATATTCCCGACAATTACACCAAAAAAAAAAGCCTCCTATTCGTAGCTTATGGAACCTTTTCTGTAAGTGCGGATTTGCGTAAATTGGGTTTGCATAACCCAGAGGGTGTCTGTAGGCGTCCTAATACAGCTAAATATAATTGTATATATCTAGGAACAAAGCATGTAAGCCATACTTAAAAGACTGGAGGATTCTATCCTGGGATGTAGTGATGCTGAAAAAGATCTGGGATGCATGGGGTGGACATGAGCTTCAAGTGCAACACTGTGGCCACAAGGGCTAACGTGATCCTTGGATGTATGAACAGGGGAATATTGCATATGAGTAGAAAGGTTACATTATCTCTGTATTTGGCACTGGTGCGATGGCTGCTGAATTACTGGGTCCAGTTCTTGTGTCCACAGTTCAATAAGGATGTTGACAAATTGTAAAGGGTTCAGAGAAGAGCCACAAGAATGATCAAAAGATTAAAAAACATGCCTTATAGTGATAGACACAAGGAGCTCAAACTATTGAGCTTAACAAATCAATAAAGACAGTCAATAAGGATCTACATGGGGAACAGAAATATTTGATAATGGGCTTTTCAATCTAGCAGAGAAAGGTCTAACTCTCTCCAGCATCTGGAAGTAGAATCTATACAAATTCAGACTGGAAATAAGGCCTACATTTTAAGAGAGAGAGTAATTAGCCATGGAAACAACTTACCAAAGGTTATGGTGGATTCTCCATCACTGACCACTTTTAAATCAAGACGGTCTGTTTCTCTGAAAGGTTTGCTCTCAGAATTATTTTGGGTGGTTCTCTAATCTGTGTGGTACAGGAGCCTAGCTGGTCACAACAGTCCCTTTTGGCCTCAGAATCTGTGAATCATGTAGGGCATCCAAACAACAAGTCACTGAAAATCAGTGGACGCTTTTTAGCCTCAGGTATTTACCAACACAGCAAGTTGGGGTCAGAGCAAGAAAGAGAGCCCAGGTGTCCCAGTCTCCTGCTGTAACTACTTGAGAATATTTCCTCTAGGTAATTTAATCTAATGCCCCCAGCCCAGTGTATAAAAAAAAAACCACTAGAACTTCCTTGCAAAAGCTGAGATTCCCTACACAGTCTGAGGGACAGATGCCAGCCTGAGTCACCAGAAGGTAACCAGGGCAGCTCTCACTTTGATTGCTGATCTTTTAAAATCATTCTTAAGATACATGTTAAGGTATTATTTTAATCTTCCTGTGTTAACCCCTGTTAAATCCCCAAACACCATACAGGAGATAGAATGACTCCTCAGCTGGGATCAGGGCTTCAGAAGACTTCAAAGGAGTTACCCTGATTTACAGCTGCTGAAGATCTAGCCCAGCCTGCTTCATGTCAAACAAACAGGCCAGCTTGTGCCCTCATCCCTGCCCTCATATCAACCCAATAATGCCTGGTGCTTTGCAGCCGTGGGGGGGATGTTTGCAATGACTAAAATAATGTGCCTCCTTCCTCCCTGCAGCCTGGTTATTGCTCTGACAGCCCAGTGGGAGGCGGCTGTGATGAAAGCAGACAACCCAGAGATGGAGCCTGTCATCCCAATGTACTGCATGAAAAGCAGCATTTTTATTACAAAGTTCTGCACAACGCATATTAGACAAAAATGCATGTTAAGCTGCTATTCATCTTCCGGCAGCTCAGGCATTAAAAGAGCATTCTCTCCCAGTTTCCCTGCTCTACACATAAAAAAGGATGTGATATCAAAGGCACTGTGGTTCAGTCTTATCTCTCAGACACCAGCTAGACAACTGATTAGAGATGTGTGGGCCAGTGGAGATATGATAAGGACCCACCTAAACTTCAGCACAGATCTCAAAACTAACCTTTTTAATAGCTCAGATACAGAACCCCACCCTCCTCCTTCTCCCTGTTCCTGTTCAACAGGCTGTCTACATCCCAAAGGGCTGCCAGGTGGCTTCCTGTCTTCATAGCTCAGGTATTCTGTGTTAGGACACACTGGGATCAATGGATGGAAAGGATTTTATGGGTGACATTTACCTCCATGCAGAGGACCTGAATAAGGATAACTGGCCATGTAACACTCACTGAAGTCTACAAAATAGACTCTGCACAGAGGTGAATTTCATCCTATAAATATTACTGTTGTTATTTTCACCTTTAGATCTAATACACTTTACAAAGGTGAATAGTGTTAGGCTATCCCCATTTTCCAGATGGGGAAACTGATGCAGAGAACAGTGACGTGACTTGTCCAAGGTCACCCAGCAGCAGAGCTGGTAACTGAATGCTTGGCTACTGATGTCCAGTCCCACTGGGCTCCACTGCCTCAGAAAGGCATCTACGATACCCCAGGGATTTCAATTGCAGAGAAAAAAGGATCGCTTTGAATTTGAACTACCTGTGCAAAACCACAAGTATGGGCAATTTGCAGTGCCTCCCACTCCACAGGACTTGCCTATCCCTCCTACTGAGGGAGCGGAAGTGTAATTTTTCTACCGCAATAAAACATGACCCAATATAACATGAATTCAGATATAATGCGGTAAAGCATTGCTCCAAGGGGGTGGGGCTGTGCACTGTGGCGAATCAAAGCAAGTTCGATATAACACGGTTTTACCTATAACGTGGTAAGATTTTTTGGCTCCCAAGAACAGCATTATATTGGGGTAGAGGTGTAATTGGCCAAATGGATCACTGCTACTTCCAAACATAAATAAGTCTTTTATTTACAGGAAGAAACAACCAGCATTTGTTGCATCCCAGCTCTTCTCTTACCACTGATGATCAGAACTAAGACAACCATATATCCCTGAAAACTATGAATGTTCCTGTTCTCAGGGTCTGCCTTGGTGCCCTGTCAATTTCAGAGCAAGATTTTTGTCCCAGTCTTTATAGACCTTAGCAGGGTCAGATGAAATCTATAAAGGAGCTGATGAAACTGATGACAGGCTGGCTGAGCACAGCACGTACGCCTCAAGAAACACCCTCCACCAGGCCTGGCACGTTATCACATAGTTGCATCCACAGGCCGAAATGTTTCAAAGGGTCTATTGATTTCAGATGCTCAGCTTTAGACACCTTAAGGGGACTTGACTTTCAGCAGGCAGGTACTCAGCACATTCTAAAAAAATCAGGCCCCTTTAAAGGATCTCAGGTTTGGCAACTGCAGACTGAAGCACCCAAAGGCACTAAGCACTTTAGAATCTTGAGCATTGTGCGATAGCGCAGCAGGGTGTTGCCGAGGTGAGGAGAGAAGGATTAAGTAGGTGGCCATTTTGCTCATCTGTCCATGCATAACTCCCTGCTGCCCATCCATAATGTCTTGCCTGTGCCTTCAGCCCCACCCTCTCTTCCCATGAAAATCTGGTCAGTCTACACAGCTTGATCTGCTAACATCCCCATGGGCAGCCCCCTATGGATTTCCACCCCCAGGATCCAGCCTCTGGTCACCAGAAGTGTTTGAGTGAAGTTTAAACCAATATATCGCCATCTGTTCCAAACCCTCCGGGGGAGATTTTCACAGGCATTAGTAGCTGTTAGACACTTCCCTCTCTCTGACTTTCAGTGAAAGGCAGCCATCATGTTACACTGCATAACCAATCGCTGATCACTACCGTAATAGGGCACACAGGCAGTGTTGGTCAATTTCTGAAGATTTCTGCTATAGCTCAAATGTTACCAACTCAGAAAATACCAGAATTTATCCTAATCTCTTAGGACTGTACCATGCTCTCACTAAAGTCAAGGGGCATTTTGTCATGGATTTCAGTGGCAGTATGCCGGAGCCATTCATCTCTAGCTTTTACGTTACTGAACTCCAACAATGACAGTGTTTTGCTATTTCCCATTTTCCAGCAATGTGCAATTGCACGCACAGTTATATAATTTCTCAGTTCAGCAAACTGCACTTTCGAGGCCAGAGTTTATTATTTATCATTATTTATCTATCCAATGGCTCATAATATAATGTATTTCTTTAGCATAAAAGAAAATACAGGAACAATTTCCAGTTGCTCACTTGTAAACTGTTTACTACCCATCCCCGTGATACTGTCCAGAGTTCTTGAGCAAGCAGATAAAAACGTTGCCTAGGAAATACATTGGCTTCCAAATGCCTTCGATCTTTCCCAGCTCCGAACTCAATAAAATCATGGCATGTTTAGCTGTGCTACTTAACTACATACTTACAGTTCAACACAAGTGGATAGTAAGTTCTGCTTCAGATCTACAGCTGGTGTAAATCAGTATAGCCCCACTTTGGTGCTTTACAGCAGCTGAGGATCTGATCCTCTCTTGGCAATAAAGTACCATGCCTGCTTCTAATTGTTACATAGCGACATAAAATGTGGATGGATTAATGCAGTTTGGTCACCCTGGGTTATAGGGTGACCAAAGCCTATCAGGCACAAATATCTTTTTTTTTACCCAATAGCTCCAACAAAAGACTCTGCGTCTGCAATAAAAAATGATTTCAGCAGATGCCCTTCAGCATACCTTGATTAAGGTTGTTTTAGTTCAAATTCCATGCTAGGATTTTTCATGTATATGTAATTGAATAGCTTCTTAGACTCTCTTCGATATACAGAATGGATAGAATCTTCATCATCTGATTCTTACACCTAAGAGAGACCAAACAGTTTTTTCAGCTGCAAATCTGTAAGAAATGGTTTGCTTGGAAGGCAGAACTCTACTCTTAGTTCCTTGGAGATTTGGGGACAGATTCTAGCCTGCTCTATGGCTCCTTTGCACTGTGAAATAATAAGAACGAAGTATAAAGGTGACTTTTTAATTTTGCTTCACCATGCTGTTTACAGTCAAAGGAATAGTAAATCATGGAGGCAGGAAAGCTGCTCATCATGAACGCCCCTAGGTTCACACTAGAATAATATCAGCATGAGCTCAGGGAGAAGAGACTGTATGCTGAGGCATTTATACAAACAAAATAGGAGCTCTTTTAGGTTGCTTTCCAAAATAGCCCATTTTCCCATAACAAGTACAGCACCAATTTCTTTGCTACAGTCAGGTTGTGGTCCACAGGAGGTAACCAAGGCAGGGAGAATTTCACATGCCCTTTACAGAGACAGCCACATTTCACATGTTTTTAACAAAGAAGGCATCAGATTTGAATGGAGGATTGCAGCCAGAAGGAGAGTGTGAAAGAGAGAAAAGCGGTACAGGTCTGTCGCATCTTGTGCGCATTTAACATGCGCGATTTCAGCTTTACGCGGTTGGCAAAAACAAAAACAAAAAAAAAAAAAGAGAAAAATAATTTTAATACTGTACCTGTAGCATGGGTGATTCTGCCCACCATTCAACTCAATGTAATTTTGACTATATGCGGTTTTCGCTTTACAAGCTAACCGCAGAATGGAACCCCCGCATAAGATGAGACTCGCCTGTATACTGTTCTCTCTGGTTACAAAATGGGCAGGTAGGTCTGCACTGTAGTGAACGAGAAATAATGATACCAACCCCTAGGTCTTACACTGCGGTAGCTCTCAAAGTTCTTTACAAAGGAGGTCTGTATCACTACCTCCATTGAACAGCAGGGGAAACTGAGGCACAGAAAAAGGAAGTGACTTGTCCAAGGTCACCAAACAGTCCAGTGGCAGTACCCGGAATAGAGTCCAGGTCCCCATCTCATGCTCTTATCACTTTTCTTTGGCTTGTTGGGCAGTCTGAGATCTGAGTGGTTTCCCTCCAGCTACTGGCTAACACAGCCTGTGATGCTGAGGATCACCACCCCGGGTGTTCATAAATCCTGAGCTGAACCATGCTGCTATGGAATAGACTGAACTACATTACAGAGGGGAGAATTAAAGACACCGCAAAAGCTTCTTCAGGGTTCTCTAAGCCTTCTTAGAGATGAGACCATGCTAGCTTGCTATGATCTTCTGCATGACCAGTACTCCTGTGTGCCTGTCCAGAACCCCGGGATCATTCGAGTGATGTTGCCACAGTCAGACACAGCCCAAGGCTGCTCTTCCCCAATTCTCCATTCAATTAGGCTGTCTTGGTGCTATGTATTAACCCCATGGTCTTCTCTAAATGCATAGCACAGCGCATGCCACACATCCCCTTTTTTCCTTCCAGTCAACAGAACTCCTGCGCCAGTCTCACTGGCTCAGGTAGAACACCAGATTAACCTATCTGCCACAACACAGCATGTTAACAGCCTGCGTCTTCCCTTCATAACGCAGGAGCAGGCTCCAATCATTCACTGTCTGCGAGGAATACAAACAGTATGTGTCAAAACGCACCCGAGCCGGCTGAGTCGGAAAAAAGCACTTATTACTGCAAACTCTATATACATTATTTATCAAATGAAGTCTCTGCAGCAGGAATACAATTCATTTTCACTCTCCCCGGCACTCGCTCTCTTTCTCTGTTGTTTCAATAGAAGATGAAAGAACCCATTTATGGAATCTTTGTGGACATTACACATGCAGCATCTATGGGTGTGTCTGAGCTAGGAGACGTACCATGGGAAATGTTTGCAATATGAGCCACTGGCACATCCAGGCCAACCTCCCCTAAAAGCAGGGGCAAGATTTAAGCAGGATCTTTAGGATCCATGGTCAGAGGCAGCTTAGGACAGTGAACCAGAGACAAACAGGCAGCAGTGCAGGACACAACTGACTGAGGCCAGATGACTACTTGCTAAGGAGATTTGCTGCCTCAGGTGAAAGAAGAACAGATAACTCTGGAGATAAAAGGAGGCATTTTTCTCCAAGAGGAAACTTGATATTTGAATGGATCCTGATGTCACTGAGACTTAAATTTCCAAATAAGCGTCAATGCGCATCTCCTGCAGTCCCTTCCCTATTGTCACTGGTTACAATTTCTTGCACTCACAGAAGCCTCCTTCAGTACCAGCCACTCTCCTCTTGGCCAGTCCCCGCTGCCAGAACTTTTGACACTACTGTGGCAAGGCACTTTCTCAGTCTCCCCAGCTTCTGCTGCTTTTAGCCCGGGCGAGACAGGCCTGGTAAAACAGTCCCTCTTGGTGCCACAGGGGAAGTCCACTCCTTCCCTCTACCAGTCTTTTTAGCTTGTTTGTCTCCCTTGTGGGAGGGAATGCTATCTCCCCTCCTAGTGAGGCTCACTGTCTGGCTGCTCTTAACCTACCTGCCTGCCAGCAGCAGGATTCCTTCTCACTCTCCTCTCCCCTCTTCTTCCCCCCCAGGGGAGGGTTTAAAAAGGTCTCAGGCAGCCCTTAGTTGGAATCAGCTGATCCTAATTAACCTCAGGTAGCTCCCTCTCAGCTGATTCCAATTGATACTCTGGTAACCCCTTCTCAGCTGAGCCTGATTGACCTGTAGTTACCCCCCCCCCCCCCCGCCTCAGTTGATAGGGAGGAGGGGCCTTTTAACCCTCTGAGACTGATTTCTGTTCCCCCACCCCCACCCCTGTAACCATCTGTCCTGAGTTTATCACACTACAGATACATAGTGATGAGCCTGCACTAATCACCTGGCTATGAACAACCTCCAACTTTGGGGGCATTCACAATCTACATCCTAATCGGGTGGCTTGAGCCCATCTGAACAGTGAGGGAAGGATGCCTTCATGCAGGCAGAATAACCTTTGTCCAACACTTAAAATAAACATTGTTTGTTCCAACAACCCACAAAGTTTGGCTAAGTTTCCCTTCATCCTTATTATTTTTCACATTTGCTGCTGCTGCTGCACTTCTTAATTCCTGGTAGGGCCAGAAGTGCCAAAATGGCAGATGTAATTTCCCTGTTTAGATGTAGAAAAACAGCAGGAATAAATCCATGCTCTCATTGATGGGGGAGGGAGAGGAGAGAGGGAGGTAAAGGAAATTGTAATATGAGCACAACCTTAAAAGGACTATAGTTTAATGCCAGTCCCAGGATATACACAGGAGGAAACTTATCTGGGATAGGCTGGGTAGCATTTGGATAGCAGCCATGCTTTAAATGGTATTAGGATCACCTGCCACTATGCAGAGCTGGTTGGCAAAGCCCTAATTCCACCACTCTCCAGGCACAGTATTTCCAGTGCATTCCCCCTCCTTCTCTGACAGAGCAAAAGCCCCTCTGTGGCATCTGACACTTGGAGCACCATGGGGAGTGTGTCACTCCGCATAGCATAATCTATCCAAGGTAATGCAGATATGGAGTAAAATCCTGATTCCTCTGAAATCAATGGGAGTTTTTCCAGTGACTTAAATGGGGCCAGGATTTCACCCCAGATATACACTTGGGAGTTACCGCTGATCAGACCAGCAGTAACTCCCCAGCGCACACACACACACAGAGTAGCACAGCTATCGTGGCTCAGAGCCTGTGGTAGAAATACTTTTGAAGGAGCCGTGCTGTCATGAAAGAGGAAGAACTATGAAGTGGCACTTGGGGTGTCATAAACAGATGGTTAAGGGTTAATGCCTCTTTTACCTGTAAAGGGTTAAGAAGCTCAGTAAACCTGGCTGACACATGACCAGAGGACCAATAAGGGGACAAGATACTTTCAAATCTTGGTGGGGGGAAGTCTTTTGTTTGTGCTCTTTGTTTTGGGGGTTGTTCGCTCTTGGGACTAAGAGGGACCAGACATCAATCCAGGCTTTCCAAATCTTTCTGAATCAGTCTCTCATGTTTCAAACTTGTAAGTAACAGCCAGGCAAGGCGTGTTAGTCTTATTTTTGTTTTCTCAACTTGTAAATGTAACTTTTTGCTGAGAGGATTTTACCTCTGTTTGCTGTAACTTTGAACCTAAGGCTAGAGGGGGTTCCTCTGGGCTATATGAATCTGATTACCCTGTAAAGTATTTTCCATCCTGATTTTACAGAGATGATTTTTACCTTTCTTTTCTTTTAATTAAAGCCTTTTTTCTTAATACCTGATTGATTTTTCCTTGTTTTTAAATCCAAGGGGATTGGATCTGGACTCACCAGGGATTGGTGGGGGGAAAGGAGGAGGAATGGTTAATTTCTCCTTGTTTTAAGATCCAAGGGGTTTGGATCTGTGTTCACCAGGGAATTGGTTAAGTCCCTCAAGGATACCCAGGGAGGGGAAAGTTTTGGGGGGACAGGGAGTGATCCAGACACTGAAAATTCTGGATGGTGGCAGTGATACCAGATCTAAGCTAGTAATTAAGCTTAGAAGTGTCCATGCAGGTCCCCACATCTGTACCCTAAAGTTCAGAGTGGGGAAGGAACCTTGACATGGTGGCAGAGCAGTGGGATCATTTTAAACCAAAAGCCAGTAGGATTTTTTTTTCTCCTTTCTAGCTGCTTAGAAAGCAGCCTGAGGGCAAAGGTGTTAAGATTTTTTAACAAGGGTCTTCCTTAAGAGAAGGCTTCAAGCTGTGAGCAAGCGGCCAGCAAAAGGAATTTACAAGCTGAATTGTTTTTCTTTCTTTCTACCTCTTGGGTATAGCTAGTTAGAAAGTCTCCGTTAACCAAGCAGCCCTGAGCTGAGTGCATCCCAGTTTCAGTGAACTGCAGTGGGGTGTGGCCAGCACAAGAAAGCAGGAAAATGAGTACCAGTGAAGCAGCTAACTAACTAGAACTGGCTAGGATGGAAGCAACAGAGAAAGACAACAAACATGAGAGACTAATTTAGAAAGATTTGGAAAGCCTGGATTGATGTCTGGTCCCCCTTAGTCCCAAGAGTGAACAACCCCCAAAACAAAGAGCACAAACAAAAGACTTCCCCCCAACAAGATTTGTAAGTATCTTGTCCCCTTATTGGTCCTCTGCTCAGGTGTCAGCCAGGTTTACTGAGCTTCTTAACCCTTTACAGGTAAAAGAGGCATTAATCCTTAACTATCTGTTTATGACATGGGGTCTGATCCAAAGCCCACTGTCAGCTGCTGGCTTCAGTGGGCTTTGGATCAGGCTCTTGGCCTCTGCAAGCATGCTTCTTCCTGCGGCAGATGTCCTCAGATCTAACAGTTAGACAGACAAAAACCACTCACCAGCATTTCTGCAAGGGGATGGTGGAGTATACTCCACCCTCATCCCACAGAGAAGGAAACTCCACAAGAAGATACCTGTATGGGGGGTAGCCAGTGCTTCCCTGGTGAAGGTATCTCACATTTCTCCCCTAGATACCACAGAAACAGACTGAGAATGATCCTACACTGAACAGAAGTCATCCCAAGGGCATCACTTATATTGTGCCAAGATCACTACAGGTATGCAACACTAAATTCCAATACAGTCTAGTGTATTTTGCTCCTCCACCAAATAGACACCTTTTAACCACCCCAGCCTTAACAACAGAGTCCCAGCCAGTGTCTCCATAATATTTGGAAATGAGAAAGATGATTCAATGCTGAAAAAGCAGCAATCTATTTGATTCTTAGAAACACTGAGCCCCTGCAGGATTTAAACTTTGCAATGGGCAGTACGCACTTGATCCAGTGGTATACACAATCTCTTGTTACAAGCCTCAACAGAAGCATAGTAAAAATTACAATGGAAAGATTAATAAAAAACAAAGTTAACACAAGCTCTGCAGAGTTCAAACCACCTAATCCCTGCTGTTTCACACCAAAAATTTATGTGCACACAAATCAACCTTAATGTGTGTTCTGAGAAAAATAAGAATTTTCCCACATAGGGCCTATCCACAACAACTTAAGGAACACGTATTGGGCCTGATGCTATAATCATATTGGACTGGATTCTCCGCCGCTGTAGAAATTCACACCTGTGTAAAATCAATGCAAAATGCACCCAGTTAGGATTTTCCATTTACTCCAACCCGTGTTTTAAACCCATTGCCCAGGTGTAAATGACTACACAAGGTGAACGGCAGGGGATAATCAGCTCCCTTGACTTCCATAGGCATTTTGCCTGTGTAAAGACTTCAGGCTGTGGCTAAAAGAACAAAGTTTCAATGCTTGGGCCTCTCAGGATAGTTACCCCAGATTCTTATGCTGGAGTGCAGTAGTAGCAATGGAACTCTCTTTATAACTGGTATGCAGTGCCCCTACTTAGTGTTACATTGGCTCAGTATCATAGTGCTTGTGCAGTTAAATGGGGTCTGATCATCACCTACACAAAGAGGCACAATGGGGCTGAAACAGGCTTAAATACTGGACCATTTTGGCCAATACACACAAAAGCAGGAAGTGGAACTCCAAGATGCTTTAGCTCCTCTCCTCATAATATGGTGGAAGCCCTGCCACTAGAGGATCACCCTGACAGGGCTCTGAAGTGGACTGCATAACTGGTATATGGAGATGGGAGACAACTGCTCTAGGTAGTATGGGCTCCTCCAAACCAGCTGACTTTCCATTGGCCTTCTACCCCAGTGTGCCTCATTTTATCAAGCCCCATCCATATGACACGTCCTGGACGTCTCTACAACCTAGAGGACCAAGAACTCTATGGATTTAGCTTAATTTCTCAAACTTCACATTTTCTGCTGCTTCAGAACTACTGACCTAGTTTATTAGGTTTATGTTTCCATGTGATTCTGCATGGAAAGGCTTTTGGGGCAATTTGCGGAGATGGGAATGGGGAGGATGGAGGTCCCATTGCGTACAATATCTAATTTAAAGTCTGTCCTAAATTTGCCTGATCTTTTCATCTCCTTTACATTCAACATAGAAACTAGCCCTGTTTCCAATACGTTCAATGCATTTTATACATCGTTGCATTTAGAAAAAAATCCAGTACATGCAATAGACCTGAGCTGACACAGCATGCGCTGTGCATATGGATAATAGATTACAGTGTTTTGATGGCATCTGGAAGGCAGCATCCTAAGCTATGTAATTTGCATCTAACAGGAAGCACACTAAGTTAAGTGGAGAGGCCCCAAGGAGATCTACATTGCCTCCAAGACACTAAACATGACAACTATGTATTAGATGCCTGGACAGGAGGCCTCGCTTGCTGCTTTCACCTCAGTTGAATGAAAATGATAGGGAAAAAAATTCAGTGCCCAGTCCAAATTGATAGTGACCAAAAGTCATTATCACCTGGTGGACACGGGGTGGCCTCTGAACTGGGTTTTGATCATTTCAACCCAGTTCAACCCGGAGGACAGGGGGGAACAAGGAATCTCAGCAGAGACCAAGGTTCGAATGGGCACAGCGAATGAATACTCCTCTTACATTGGTTCCGATGGAACGACATTGACAAGGCAGGTTTCAGAGTGGTAGCTGTGTTAGTCTGTATCAGCAAAACCAACAAGGAGTACTTGTGGCACCTTAGAGACTAACACATTTATTTGGGCATAAGTTTTCATGCCTTTGGGCATAAGTCTTTCATGGGCTAAAACCCATTTCATCAGATGCATGGAGTGGAAAATACTGCAGGCAGATATAAATACACAGCACATGAAAATATGGGAATTGCCTTACCAACTGGCGGATCAGTGCTAACAAGCCAATTCAATTAAAGTGGTAGTGGTAATGGGGCTAATGTAATCAGGGTGGCTCATTTCAAACAATTGACAAGAAGGTGTGAGTAATAGTAGCGGGAAATTAGTATGGGGAAATTAGTTTTTGTAGCGACCCATCCACTCCCAGTCTTTACTCAGGCCTAATTTGATGGTGTCGAGTATGCAAATTAATTCCAGTTCTGCAGTTTCTCATTGGAGTCTGTTTTCTGAAGTTTTTTTGTTGAAGAATTGCCATTTTTAAGTCTGTTATTGTGTGTCCAGGCAGATTGAAGTGTTCTCTGACTGGTTTTTAAATGTTATAATTCTTGACATCTGATTTGTGTCCATTTATTCTTTTGCGTAGAGACTGTCTGGTTTGGCCGATGTACATGGCAGACAGGGCCGGCTCTAGGTTTTTGCTGCCTCAAGCAGTAGGGGGGAAAAAAGGGCCAATCAGCGGCAGCTCAATCACACCACTCCATCTTCGGCGGTGTTTGGCATTGGGTCCTTCACTCTCTCTCTTCCTCTTTGGCGATACTTCGGCGGCAGCTCAAAGAGAAAGAGAAGGTCTGAGCACCCCCACACACTGAATTCCCGCTGAATGGATAATGGAGCAGGTAATCAAAGAAATCATCTGCAAACACTTGGAAGGTGGTAAGGTGATAGGGAATAGCCAGCATGGATTTGTAAAGAACAAATCGTGTCAAACTAATCTGATAGTGTTCTTTGATAGGATAACGAGCCTTGTGGATAAGGGAGAAGCGGTGGATGTGATATACCTAGACTTTAGTAAGGCATTTGATACAGTCTCGCATGATATTCTTATAGATAAGCTAAAAAAGTACAATTTAGATGGGGCTACTATAAGGTGGGTGCATAACTGGCTGGATAACCGTACTCAGAGAGTAGTTGTTAATGGCTCCCAATCCTGCTGGAAAGGTATAACAAGTGGGGTTCCGCAGGGTTCTGTTTTGGGACCGGTTCTGTTCAATATCTTCATCAACGATTTAGATGTTGGCATAGAAAGTACGCTTATTAAGTTTGCGGACGATACCAAACTGGGAGGGATTGCAACTGCTTTGGAGGACAGGGTCAAAATTCAAAATGATCTGGACAAGTTGGAGAAATGGTCTGAGGTAAACAGGATGAAGTTCAATAAAGATAAATGCAAAGTGCTCCACTTAGGAAGGAACAATCAGTTTCACACATACAGAATGGGAAGAGACTGTCTAGGAAGGAGTATGGCAGAAAGAGATCTAGGGGTCATAGTGGACCACAAGCTTAATATGAGTCAACAGTGTGATACTGTTGCAAAAAAAGCAAACATGATTCTGGGATGCATTAACAGGTGTGTTGTAAACAAGACACGAGAAGTCATTCTTCCGCTTTACTCTGCGCTGGTTAGGCCTCAACTGGAGTATTGTGTCCAGTTCTGGGCACCGCATTTCAAGAAAGATGTGGAGAAATTGGAGAGGGTCCAGAGAAGAGCAACAAGAATGATTAAAGGTCTTGAGAACATGACCTATGAAGGAAGGCTGAAGGAATTGGGTTTGTTTAGTTTGGAAAAGAGAAGACTGAGAGGGGACATGATAGCAGTTTTCAGGTATCTAAAAGGGTGTCATCAGGAGGAGGGAGAAAACTTGTTCACCTTAGCCTCCAATGATAGAACAAGAAGCAATGGGCTTAAACTGCAGCAAGGGAGATTTAGGTTGGACATTAGGAAAAAGTTCCTGACTGTCAGGGTAGTTAAACACTGGAATAGATTGCCTAGGGAAGTTGTGGAATCTCCATCGCTGGAGATATTTAAGAGTAGGTTAGATAAATGTCTATCAGGGATGGTCTAGACAGTATTTGGTCCTGCCATGAGGGCAGGGGACTGGACTCGATGACCTCTCGAGGTCCCTTCCAGTCCTAGAGTCTATGAGTCTATGAAAACCCAGACGGGCTGCCCCAGCAGCAGATGGAGTGCCTCCCCTTTGTATTGGCCACCCCAAGCACCTGCTTCCTTAGCTGGTACCTGGAGCTGGCCCTGATGGCAGAGGGGCATTGCTGGCACATATCACATTGGTAGATGTGCAGGTGAACGAGCCCTTGATGGCACGGTTGATGTGATTAGGTCCTATGATGGTGTCCATTGAATAGATATGTGGACAGAGTTGGCAACAGGGTTTGTTGCAAGGATAGATTCCTGGGTTAGTGTTTTTGCTGTGTGGTGTATAGTTGCTGGTCAGTATTTACTTCAGGTTTGGGGGCTGTCTGTAAGCGAGGACTGGCCTGTCTCCCAAGGTCTATGAGAGTGAGGGATCGTCCTTCAGGATAGGTTGTAGATCCTGGATGATACGCTGGAGAGGCAGTGTGTGGAACAGCTTGGATTTCTGCAGACCAGTCTCTTCCTGACGTGTTGATGGAGTGCTTTGCTCTGCAGGGCTATCTGTCCAGCATCCTTCACTGGCACTACATTAAACAATAAAATCACAAATTATTGCTAAGATAGGGAGATTACTGTGTAATTGTTTTAGCAGGAAAGGAGTGGCAGCATGGGAAGGAAGGCGGAATGTCATGTTAAAGCTCTCAAAGGCAATGGATTCACACAATGCCACAGACAGGTACCAATCCATATTTGGTGCATATACACACAGTAATAGGATAACATTGGCCATGGACTCAAGTCCTTGTGTTTAGTTTTTATCAAGCCTTACGGCACAGGGTTAACACATCAACTCTTGTTGCACTTCCCTTTAAAAAAGTCAACAAGTTCCTGCCTGGAGAGGCTGATGGGCACAGAAGGGGCTGGTGGAAGAGTCTGAGGAGGGAAGGGTGATGACTAGGCAGCTGAGTCTGTGGGCATGTGAGTCAATGACAGTAGAGAAGCACTGGATGGAGTAGATGGCAAAACTGAAGGACGAGAGTGACTCTGTACCAGAGGAAGCTCACATGACCAGAGAGCAGCAGCGGAAGCAGATGTTGTGGGTGAGCCAAGGTTGAGAGTTGGTGGGATAGGTGACGGGGTAGCAATGATGGGTGGTGCTAGGGTGGTGAATCTTCTCTTTGACTCCATGGAGGAGATAATGGGGAGGAGAGAGCAATGAGGAGGAGATTAAGAGATGCAGAGATGCTGAGGACACTGATGGACATGAGATCATGGAAGGGTTGAGTGGAGGCTCAGGTAGGTGGTGCTACATGAAATGAGGTGATACTCAGGAACAGAGAACTGTGCTTTGAGGTGATCAGAGGAGGAGCTGTGCTTTGTGATGTGACGTTGACAGACTAGCCATTACGCTCACACAGCCACATCACACAGTGGTTCCCTACCTACTGCTGACATCAGAACCCCTATCAGGAGCTGGTAGGTCACACTCAGAAACGGGATTTCAGGGATGAGACAAGCAGATCCACTGAGCACTCCGCCCTCTTGAGCCCAGAGAGCTCTTGTCCTCTTGTGCAGGACACTACCTGATGTGCTAACCCAAGAGGTTTTGAGAGAGCTCCTTGCTGGATTCCTCTCCCCAGCTCAAAGCCCTCAAGTGTTGATCCTTTGTTCTCAGGATCTCCTGTCTATCTCCCCGATGCTGGGGTTTAGCTGATAGTACAATGTCATGGGGCAGTCAGTTTGGGCTTTACTGCTGAAAGCAGGGCTGGCTCTAGGCACCAGCCCAGCAAGCAGCTGCTTGGGCAGCCAACAGTGAGGGGTGGCATGTCCGAGTCTTCAGCGGCAATTCGGCGGCAGGTCCCTCGGTCCCTCTCGGAACGAAGGACCAGCCGCCGAATTGCTGCCACAGACTGAAGCGGCGGCAGTAGAGCTGCAGATTGCGGCTTTTTTTTTTTGCTGCTTGGGGAGGCAAAAACCCTGGAGCTGGCCCTGGCTGAAAGCCATTAGGACAGCCAAATTGGACGAGGCCGAGGAAGACAACAATTAAAAGGCCATTTGTTTTAGTGAACTAAGCAGCAGTTAACAATGTTCTCTGCCACGGGGAGAATATCACGGACATTCTCTTTATTGCAAAGAGAGAACCGGATTGGGAGGCCATTGCTGTTCTTGGCAGCAGGCCCCTTTTGGGCACCCTGCCACCCTCCATAGAGATCAAATAAGATGGCACCTATCACTGGAATTAAATATATGATTGTTTTATTGTAACATCAGACCTCCATTGGTTGCAGTATTTAGAACCTTTTTGAGTCTCTTGTTGTGAAGCTGGAAGTGAAAAGGGCGAGGGTAAGAAGGCTGATCAAGGGTTATGACATCAGCCTGGAACTCAGTGCCCTGCTCTGCCACAGACTTTCTGGGCAATCTTGGGCAAGCCACTTAGCCTCTGTGTGCCTCAGTTTCCCATCTGTACCATGGGGATAATAGCACTGCCCTACCTCACAGGGGTGTTATGAGGGCAAATATATAAAAGATTGCAAGGTGCTCAGATGCTGTGCTAATGGGTGCCATAGACAGCGAGCTCCAGATATTACACAAGATCTCTAGATCTGTCCTCAAAGGTCAGACCATTGTGCAAGGCCTCTTCAAGTTTTACCATCATTTGCACAGTAACTACATGGTAATTACATGTATCTGTATTTGACTAGGTCATATTACCCTTAAATTAATTACCATGAACACTATGCCCCCCGTGAGGATAAAAATAAAACTGTATTTATTTTTGTACTTACATTTTACTTGCCATGTAATTAAATAATCAAGTGCTACCACATAATTAAAGGGGATTTACAGAGTGTTTATGCCCTGTGACTTAACATAATTATTGTTAATTCTTCCTTTATGACTTCAGAGTATTGTTGACTAAGCTATACTTGGTTAAGCACAGGAACAGAGGATTTACCATACCAGATCCTGCCATAGGTCCATCAAGACTGTGATCCTAGCTCCAGCACTGGCCAGTAGCCAACACATCTGTCTTCAGATATGTGGATTGCACAGTTTTAATCTGATAATTAAGGGAGCTCCCATCACTGAAGTATTGATGCTCCCAGAATATTAGAGAAACAAGGTCGGGACTATAAAAGATATTACCTTGTCTCTCTAGGGGAGCTTAGCACTTTTGAAAAACTCACCTCAATAGGTTACTATCGCACCATGAATTCACTTGAGCTAAACTGCTGATCTTATTCCCATTGGCTCAAAGTGCCTCAGAACGATAAGAGGTTATACGCTCTTGCAGCCAATGCTGTAGCCTGCCTGTGTATTTAATTCATCAGTAGCCCTGACTAAAGTATAACGGTTTTCATGGGATTTCTTCTGGCCAGTGGTGCAGCTGAGAGTTGATTTTTCAATGACATTTCAGATTAGTCGTTATTTTATTGCTTGGAAACACACAGTTTTGCTTGAAATTTTGTGCTGACAAAATTTTGCACAGGAGTAACACAGGCATCTACATCCAACATACAGGCAACACCAAGAGCCTCAAAACCAACACTTGGGCTGCTGCCCAGCATCTCTAGGTGCTAAAATTTCCACTGTTAAAGTCTGCTAGACACCTACATTTCTGCCAGTGAGTATGCACACAACCACCTGGGTCTAGGTACCCAGGCACCTGTCTCATGCTTAAACCTTATGTTTTCCTCAACATAAGCATTCCCCCACCTATCCCTCCTGTGGAGGCCCAATCCAAGAGGTGTGCTCAGAGCCACAACCCAAGTCCTTTTGTGGCGCTAGCCCACAGTGATCATTTCCATGGCTTCCATGACCTCTGTGACAGACTAGCACGCTCAATCATGAGTGAATGTTTTTGCCCACTATGCATTAAGCAAGACAGGCATGCATGAGCCGTCTATGATTGGATATTGGCCACAGGATGCAGAGATTAGAACGTTAGGCAGCAAAGACAAGCTGTGGGAGAACTGAAAAAATAAACCATAAGAATGCACAGCTGCACCTTGTCTACAAGAGCAACGGCAGCTGATAAGCAGGCATTGCCTCCTGGCCAGCCCCTGTGGCGTACTCAAAGCATTACTGATTCTCATGACTTGTACATGGCACACAGACTGTTACAGGAGCAATGCCGACAATTCAATAAAAGTATCGAGGAGCAAAGGCAGTTGCTCCATGGCTACAGACGGAATTTCCATCATGAGCCCAATTTTATCTGAGCCTCCTAAAATCCACCCAAAAATGCCATATAGGCCTCACAACAGGTAGGTGGGATGTGGGGTCAAGATGGGATTTTTCTGCAAAGTTTGAAGTGGATTGGACACAGGGTTCCTGATTATGACACCCTAAAAGCTGAGCTGCTCACTAGAGTCCAGAAGTATTTTTCCTCTATAAGCCCCTCCCTGCAGAGAAAAACCCAGAAGGATGAGAAGTACAACTTCACTTTTCCAACTCCCCTGGCTGATGTGGCATCCAAAGTCTAAGGGTATATCTACACTACGGGATTATTGCAATTTTACATAAACCGGTTTTGTAAAACAGATTGTATAAAGTTGAGTTCACGCGGCCACACTAAGCACATTAATTCGGCAGTGTGCGTCCATGTATCGAGGCCAGCGTCAATTTCCAGAGTGTTGCACTGTGGGTAGCTATCCTGTAGCTATCCTATAGTTCCCGTAGTCTCCCCCCGCCCCTTGGAATTCTGGGTTGAGATCCCAGTGCCTGATGGGGCAAAAAACATTGTCGCGGGTGGTTCTAGGTACAGCCTCACCCCTCCCTCTGTGAAAGCAGCAGACAACCGTTTAGTGCCTTTTTTCCTGGGTGAACTGTGCAAACGCCATAGCACAGCAAGCATGGACCCTGCTCAGATCAAGACCGCAATCGTGGATGTTGTAAACACCTCATGCATTCTCGTGCAGTCTATGTTGAACCAGGACCTGCAAAGCCAGGCGAGGAGGAGGCGGCTACGGCAGCGCGGTGACGAGAGTGATGAGGATATGGACGCAGAATTCTCTCAAACCATGGGCCCTGCGCTTTGGAGATTCTGCTGGTAATGGGTCAGGTTCTAGCCACTGAACGCCAATTTTGGGCCCGGGAAACAAGCACAGACTGGTGGGACCACATAGTTTTGCAGGTTTGGGACGATTCACAGTGGCTGCGAAACTTTCACATGCATAAGGGCACTTTCATGGAACTTTGTGACTTGCTTTCCCCTGCCCTGAAATGCCAGAATACCAAGATGAGAGCAGCCCTCACAGTTGAGATGCGAGTGGCAATAGCCGTCTGGAAACTTGCAACACCAGACAGCTACCTGTCAGTCAGGAATCAATTTGGAGTGGGAAAATATACTGTGGGGGCTGCTGTGATGCAAGAAGCCAAAGCAATCATTAAGCTGCTGCTACGAAAGGTTGTGACTCTGGGAAACGTGCAGGTCATAGTGGATGGCTTTGCTGCAATGGGATTCTCTAACTGTGGTGGGACGATAGATGGAACCTATATCCCTATCTTGGCACCGGAGCACCAGGGCATGCAGTACGTAAACCACAAGGGGTACTTTTCAATGGTGCTGCAAGCACTGGTGGATCACAAGGGACGTTTCACCAACATCCACGTGGGATGGCCAGGAAGGGTTCATGACACTCGCGTCTTCAGGAACACTACTCTGTTTAAACGGCTGCAGCAAGGGAATTACTTTCCAGTCCAGAAAATAACAGTTGAGGATGTTGAAATGCCTGTAGTTATCCTGGGGGACCCAGCCTACTGCTTGATGCCATAGCTCATGAAGCCATACACAGGCAGCCTGGACAGTAGTCAGGAGCTGTTCAACTACAGGCTGAGCAAGTGCAGAATGGTGGTAGAATGTGCATTTGGCTGTTTAAAGGCGCGCTGGCGCACATTACTGACTCACTCAGACCTCAGCCAAACCAATGTCCCCATTGTTATTGCTGCTTGCTGTGTGCTCCACAGTCTCTGTGAGAGTAAGGGGGAGACCTTTATGGCAGGCTGGGAGGCTGAGGCAAATCAGCTGGCCGCTGATTACCCACAGCCAGACACCAGGGCGATTAGAAGAGCACACCAGGAAGCGGTGTGCATCAGAGAAGCTTTGAAAACGAGTTTCATCACAGGCCAGGGTACGGTGTGACTGCTGTGTTTGTTTCCCCTTGATAACCCCCCCCTTGATTGACTCATTCCCTGTAAGCAACCCACCCTCCCCCTTTGATTACAGCTTGCTTAAGGAAATAAAGTCACTATCATTTAAAAATCATGTATTCTTTATTAATTAATTATAAAAAGAGGGAGAGAACTGACAAGGTAGCCCAGGTGTGGTTTGGGAGGAGGATAGGAGGGAAGGAAAAGGCCACTAAAATCATTTCAGTGTAATGACAGCCTTTTGGTTGGGCTGTCCACAGGGGTCGAGTGGGTAGGTGCATGAAGCCTTCCCCCACGCGTTCTTACACGTCTGGGTGAGGAAGATATGGAACATGGTGAGGGGGGTTACACAGGGGCTGCAGCGGCACTCTGTGACCCTGCTGCTGTTCCAGAAGCTCCACCAGACGTTGGACGATGTCAGTTTGATCACGCAGCAGCCCCAGCGTTGCATCTCGGCACCGCTGATCTTCCTGCCTACACCTCTGATCTTCCTGCCGCCACTTCTCATCTCGAGCGTCTCTCCTCTCCTCACGTTCATCCCTCCTATCCTCACGTTGGTCCCTCCTATCCTCACGTTCACTGGCATCTTTCCTATAATTTGCTACCACATCCTTCCACTCATTCAGATGAGCTCTTTCATTGTGGGTCACTTCCATGATTTCCGAGAACATTTCGTCTCGTGTCTTTTTTTTCCACCGCCTTATCTGAGCTAGCCTTCGGGATGGAGTAGGGAGGCTTGAAAAATTTGCAGCTGCATGAGGGAGGGAAAAAGGGAGAGAAGTATTTAAAAAGATACATTTTACAGAACAATGCTTATACTCTTTCACGGTGAACAACACTATTCACCTTACATAGCATATGTGATTTCACTACAAGGTCACATTTTGCATCTTAATATTGAGTGCCTGCGGCGCTAGTGTTAGAGATCTCACAGTCGCAGGTCCTAGCAGCAGAATTCAGCTTGCATGCATCCATGGTAAGCCATTGTCTTTCGGCTTCTGCAGCCTTCATATATACAGTGCCCTCCTTTCCCAAATACCAAGCAAAGCCCATTCAGTGCTGTTTCTTTCCTGTTAACATGCAGCAGCAGCAACCACCCCCCCATCCAATTCTCTGGGATGATCGCTTTACCCCTCCCCCCATTGCGTGACTGATGATATGGAAGATCACTGATAAACACCCCCCTCCCGCCCCCACCGCGTGGCTGGTAGCAGGGAAGATCCCTGCTAGCCAAATGCGAAAAAGGTCAGCGCCATCCCCATCCCCTTCCCCCTGCTTGGCTACCTGCAAGGAAGGATTTATCTTAAGCAACAGGCAAACAGCCCAGTGGGAATGGCCATCTCTGTCCCCTTAATTAAATTCCTGAATTTCAACCAGGTTACCATGAATGATATCACTCTCCTGAGGATAACACAGGGAGATAAAGAATGGATGTTGCTTGAATGCCAGCAATCACCGGGACCATATGCAGCTAGGCTTTGTCATGCAATGATACCAGATTACTTGCTACATGCATGGCGTGGTCAAGTGTCCTACCATGGAGGACAAAATAAGGCTTCCCTGCCCAGAAACCTTCTGTAAAGGCTTTTGGAGTACCCCCAGGAGAGCTTCATGGAGATGTCCCTGGAGGATTTCCGCTCCATCCCCAGACATGTTAACCGACTTTTCCAATAACTGTACTGGTCGCGAATGCATCCCAAGTCCTCAGGGCAAATTAATCATTAAAAAACGCTTGCTTTTAAACCATGTTTTATATTTACAAAGGTACACTCACCAGAGGTCACTTCCATGGCTTCATTGTCTGGGCTAGTGGCTTGGGAGGGCTGAGAGCGTAATTCCGTCTGGGTGAGAAAAAGCTCCTGGCTGTTGGGGAGAACGGAGTGCTGTGTGTTCTCTGCAAGCTCGTCCTCCTCTTCCTCCTCCTCCTCTTCCCTGTCTGCAGAATCCTCAGGCATGGTTCGGATTACCAACCCCACCTCGGAATCCACGGACAGAGGTGGGGAACTGGTGGCGGACCCCCCTAGAATTGCATGCAGCTTACCGTAGAAGCGGCATGTTTTCGGCCCTGCCACGGACCTTCCGTTTGCTTCTTTGGTTTTCTGGTAGGCTTGTCTGAGCTCCTTAACTTTCACACAGCACTGCACTGAGTCCCTGGTGTGGCCTTTCTCCATCATGGCCTTGGAAATTTTTTCAAATGTTTTTTCATTTTGGAACAGAGTTCTGTTAGCACAGAATCCTCTCCCCATATAGTGATCAGATCCAGTGCCTCCTGTGCAGTCCATCCTGGAGCTCTTTTTCGATTCTCAGGAGACTGCATTGTTACCTGTGCTGATGAGCTCTGCGTGGTCACCTGTGCTGGTGAGCTCTCCACGCTGGGCAAACAGGAAATGAAATTTAAAAGTTCGCGGGGCTTTTCCTGTCTACCTGGCCAGTGCATCCGAGTTCAGATTGCTTTCCAGAATGGTCACAGTGGTGCACTGTGGGATACCGCCCGGAGGCCAATACCATCGATTTGCGGCCACGCTAACCCTAATCCAACATGGCAATACCGATTTCAGCGCTACTCCTCTCGTCGGGGAGGAGTACAGAAACCAGTTTAAAGAGCCCTTTATAACGATATAAAGGGCCTCGTTGTGTGGATGGGTGTAGGGTTAAATCAGTTTAACACTGCTAAATTCGGTTTAAATGCGTAGTGTAGACCAGGCCTAATTTTATTAGTTCCCAAATTTGGACCATGGCTATTGAACATCTGTCCTAGAAAACCTGGTATGAGATGGGCAGTCAGACTCCTCACAGTACATGAAACTAAGCATGTTTGTAAGCATTTGCAGGGCCTAAACAGACAGTGTCATATTAGAGACGGAGTAAATGACTTGGCCCAGATCACACAGGGAATCTGTGGCAGAGGTGGGAAATGTAGTCAGCTTTCCTGTCGTAAACACAAGTACATCCTTCCTCTCCAGCTCTTTGCATATCAGGGACAGACCTCAAAATGTAACCAGGGAGGGTTATCAATGGAGGACAAAAAGAGAATTTTTTCCTCTAAAGGCTTGAGAGGGGCAACAATCTCTGGAGCTCATCCCCTCTTGCAGATATCAGGAGGCCCACATAGAGGAGGGGAACGTCTCCCAATCTAGCTTCTGCTCCTACCCAGCCTCTCCTCTAAGATCCATAAGAAAGGAACCCTTTTCTTTCAGAGAAACGGCACAAAGAGAGCAGGCACTGTCCATACTTTCCTCTCTGGGCGTGGTGGGGTTTCCATCAGGTGTAAGACCAGCAAAACTGGCTCCTACATTACCTCTCCAGCACCCGCCAGCCATAGGCAATTCCCAGGTGATAGACAATCCCTTGGGGACAGCAGCCAGCTGGCAGAGCGTAGAGAACTCTAAGCATGGTTCCAAACTGTATCAGGTCTGTGGTCAACATAAAACCAGCCAGAGAATCATGGAGGCAAAACAAGCCCACTCTCGCAGGAGTGCCTAGGTGGGTTGACGGGAGAATCTGGGCTGTTATTTTTTTTTTTTTGGATGCCGAAATGAAATATTACCACCTATATTTTCCAAAAGCAACTCAGTTTTTGGGGCCCCAACTTGAAATGCCTTAAAAGGGCCTTTTTTTCCAGAGGGTGGGTGCTGAGTACTTTCCGAAAACGAGGCCCGTTTAAATTGCCTCAAGATAGGCACCTAAAATCACTCATCATCGCCAACGTGTTCGTGGAAGCTCTGTGAATGCACAGGCAAGTGCTTTTAATTTTGCACTGACCATTTCACACAGCTCTATGAATAAATCAGGAGGCAGAGCTAGGTAGGAGAGCTCTCGTGGAGCTGGTTAAGCTGATGTTTCAATCTCTGTCTCACCTTTTCTTTGTCTAACAAAAGTGATTTAGTTTATGGATGTGCTAGAGTAAGTACTTCGTGATTCTGCAATACACAACACAGAGGAAAATGAAATCCTTTTGCAATGCAGATAGGCAGTTAGATGTGTAGGGCATGTCCGGAGAATTCCTTCCCGAACGTTGTGGAAATAGACATACGCCCTGAAACATGGTATACGCTTAGTTAAATATGTTTGGGAGGCTTTGTTGGCTACACTCTCCTAGCCGCCTGCCTTCTCCTAGCCTTTAGCCTTGAAAGCAAGCCTTTCTGTGCTCAGCCATCAGAGTCACCTCTAATGCAAAGAGTGAGCATGTATTTATCAGGGCAGAGGGGTGGGTGTAAGAATACAAAAGGTTGCTTCACTTTTTACAAACACTGAATATGTAGGTCTGGTGGCCTTAAAAAAGGCTTTGCCCAAGGGCCACGTTTCCAAGTGCTCTGCACCCTGCAGAAGGGGCATTGTCACCTCCCACGCACGCCCCACGTGGCTGACTATGGCTCTAGTAGGTCACCTGGGTTTAGGAGCTTTTTCTCTAAAAACTCCTGACAAAGGTAGGTAAGGAACTGGCCAACCCACTCCAGAGGGTTCCAGCTTAGGGTCTTTGTTTGGAACAGCCAGAACCAGTCCTTCTCAGCCCCTTGCTGTTCCCTGAGCTACTCAGGGCCGCCCAGAGGATTCAGGGGGCCTGGGGCAAAGCAATTTCGGGGGTCCCTTCCATAAAAAAAAATTGCAATACTATACAATACTATATTCTCGTGGGGCCCCCTGCGGGGCCCGGCGCAAATTGCCCCACTTGCTCCCCCCCACAGGCGGCCCTGAGAAAAATAAACCTTCTGCATCTTGGCACAAACCCAGTTTTGAGAAAACTTCTTTACAATATATCACTGGTTCTCAGCATCAGCTAGTGCTAAAAGGCACTAAAGCTCATTAAAAGGGTTGGACAAATATTTTCTGTCAAAACTTTTTCTGGATCGAAAACTAGGGGTTTTTAAAAAGCAGAAAAAAAACACAGACAATGTCTGCTTTCCTTCAAAATTTGTTGTGATTTTTTTAATTGAAAAGCTGAAATTAGTCTGCCAAAACCTGAATATGGTTTGGGGTTTCAGAAGTGTGTGGCCAAATATTTGCTGCTTGCTGTGTTTGATTGTTTAAAGAAACAATAAAAGAATTCTGCTTAAAAAAAATCCAAAACTTTTGAACCACCTCAGCTTGTGACCAAACATCTGAGCCCATCCAGTCAGAGATTTTTCCAGGTTTCTGATACTCTGCTGGCTTCCTTGACTCATATCTGTCTCCATAACTTTGAGTTCATTTAGGTTAGAACAAACCAAAGGTCCATCCAGCCCAGTATTCTGTCTACCGACAATGGCCAATGCCAAGTGCCCCAGAGAGACTAAACCTAACAGGTAATGATCAAGTGCTCTCTCTCCTGCCATCCATCTCCATCCTTGGACAAACAGAGGCTAGGGACATCATTCCTTACCCATCCTGGCTAATAGCCATTAACGGACTTAACCTCCATGCATTTATCTGTTTCCTAGAGACTGGCTCCATGGGGTCCCTCACAAACTGGAGACGGTTACTGTGGGTTTGTCTTTAGTATAGCTTATGTACATACTCCACGAACTGAGCATTTGAGCTTGTTCCAGAATCTGGGATGAGCCTATGTTGTGAAAACTGAAATGCTCAAAATAGCACATGCATGTGAATGGACACACATTAATTAAATTAAATTAAATTAACCAAGGGGTTCTCAAACTGGAGGTCGGCACCCCTCAGGGGGTCATGAGGTTATTACTGGGGGTTGCGAGCTGTCAGCCTCCACCTCAAACCCTGCTTTGCCTCCAGCATTTATAATAGTGTTAAATATATAAAAAAGTGTTTTTAATTTATAAGGGGGCAGGGGAGTCACACTCAGAGATTTGCTATGTGAAAGGGGTCACCAATATAAAAGTTTGAGAACCACTGAATTAACCCGTCTGGAGCTTCAGGGAATGTGTGTGTGGGGGGGGGGGGTCTCCCTTGGTAGGGTTGGGAAAGATATTCCTCTTCTCATGTGATCCCTCCCCCAGTGGCTAATTTTAAATGAAGCTACCCTCCCCTGCCATGAATCTCCCTATGGCACAGAAATTAAATATAGACTATATTTTGGCATTTGAGAAGTGAAAGGGATGGTAGCCCTAATGGAAAAGCTAACAGTTTGGCTCTTCTGCAAGCCTCAAACTGCTGAATGAGCTTTAGGTAGAGAAGGCTGTGCCTCCTAAACAGTCTGGCCCTGCCTCCTATCCGACCCCCACCCACTTCCTGCCCCCCAACTGCCCCCTCAGAATCCCCGACCCATCCTGCTCCTTTTCCCTTCACCGTACCCAGAGACCCCACAACCACCACCTCGGGACCCCACCCCTGCTCCCTGTCCCGACCCCTATCCACCCCCCCCGCTGAGTCCTGACAGACCCCCGGAATGCCCACAATCCAACCCTCCCATTCCCTGTCCCGACTGCCCCCCCAACCTCTGCACCCTCCCTGTCCCCTGACTGTCCCTGGGACTTCCTGCCCCGCAGCCAACCCCCCTGGCCCCAGCCCGGCTCCTTACCCCGGCTCCCCCCTCACCTGGAGCCTCACCCCATCCAGGAGCGACCCTCGACAGAGGCAGCGTGGCTTCGGCGAGGCCCCTGAGCTCCGCCCCACTCAGAGCCATGTGGTCAAGGGGCAGGGCTGCGAGCTCCAGTGGGGCCTGAGCTCCTCCCTGCTCATTGCCACGTGTTAAGGGAACGGGGCTGCGAGCTCTGCCCCGCTCAGAGCCGCGTGTTAAGGGAACGGGGCTGCGAGCTCTGCCCCGCTCAGAGCCGCGTGTTAAGGGAACGGGGCTGCGAGCTCTGCCCCACTCAGAGCCGCGTGTTAAGGGAATGGGGCTGCGAGCTCTGACCCGCTCAGAGCCGCGTGTTAAGGGGGCAGGGCTGCGAGTTCCAGGCCGAGCGGAGGGAACTCAGGCCTCACTGGAGCTCGCAGCCCCGCTCCCTGACCACGCGGCTCTGAGTGGGACAGAGCTCAGGGGCCCAGCGGGAGCCACACTGCGCAGCTGTCCAGGGATGCTGCTGGATGCGCTGAGGCTCTGGGAGAGGGGCGGAGACTGGGTCGGGCCGGGGCCAAGGAGGGAGTCTCAGCCGTTCTTGTGGGGGCTCCTGTGGAGCCCGGGGCCTGGGTCAAATTGCCCCACTTGCCCCCCCCAGGGCGGCCCTGAAGCTACTGACTCTCTCTATAGTCTTCTCCAGCCTCCTGCCCTGCTTCTCCATCTTTAGAGGGACAGTTTGTCTGGCAGCTTCTCACCAGTCTGCTGGAAGGATCCGTCCGTCCATCCGTCCATTCACTTTCCCTCTCTCTCTGCCCCCTTTCTCCTCAGGAGTTCCCCCTCTAAACTAAGCTCCTTAACTTTTTATCATGCCTAGGTGCTTCCCTGCCTAATTAGCTGCCTCCTAGTTACTCAGTAAGTTAATTACTCTCAGGTGAATCTGAGCTGCCTTGTTCCCCCTTGTGGAGCCTGTCAGAGGCAGGGGCTCAGCCCCTGGTCCATTCAGAGGGCCAGCTGCCCTCTGACATGCCGACAACTGGGACTCGGTTTTCAGAACAACTCACTTCCCATTAGGCACCTAAATAAGAGCCAGATTTGAAAAGCAGCCAGCACCTCCCATTGGGGCACTTTTGAAAAGAGCTCAGATTCCACTCTGGCTTCTTATTTATCAGCCTATCTGGGTGCTGAGCTCTTATGAAATGGGGTTAATCTTGCAAATGGTGGAGCACCCACATCCCACACAGCAAGAGTTGCACTTGCTCAGCCCATGCCTGGATCGGGCCCTAGACGGTGACGACAGCCTGGTTTTCAGACCCTGGTGCCTAATGAACAGCACCAAATTCTGTGTTCACATGCTCAGATCAGAATATAAATGTCTAGATTAGACTGTGAGCTACTTGGGGCAGGGCCCATCTTTTGGTTCTGTTTTTGTACAGCACTAAGCACAGCAGGCTCCTGATTTATAACCAGGGCTACCAGGCACTCCTGCAATACATATAAATAATAATAATAAAACTGGTATGTCAGGGACTAAGTGCTGACCTGAGTGCCCAATGCAATACTGCATGCACTAAATAAAGTGTCCACAGCTGAAAATCAAATTTAACCCTCCATGTGCAATTTTCCACCAGAAAATCGAGCAGAGAGCTTTCAATCTGCTTGGGAAAATGTAGCCGTTAATTAAATGGGAAGCTAATTAATTTATATTTATTCAGCCTGAAGATGTACATATAGGAGGACAGGAAAGTCACAAGTTATTCATTGTAGAGCTGCTAAAATGTCAGGATGCATTTGGATTACAAGCAGCACCATCACAAAGATCAAAAGGCAATATCCCACAGGAGGCAAATTTATACATAAGAATATGGCAGCACTTCTTTGGGACTCACACAGGAACAAGCTTTACATAGCGATCCGACAAACCATTCTGAATATCACTAAGATGATCTGAAGTCAAACATGCAGGAGTCAGACTTCACCTGTTAAGGTGCAAATGAAATTATATCACCCAGAACCTTTGTATTAAGCCACCGGCTTCTTTCCTATGGGAGCTTATAGAGGCTATTGATGTATGCTGTGAAAATTCAATTAAAAAAAAAGAATATATAATGAAAGAAAGATGTAATGTAGAGCTGCAATCACAATGACATACATTAATTATTAAGCCCGGAGAATTTATAGTCAGTTCAGGGAATTATAGATTTCTGCCTCCATATATAGTTAGAGCACGCTGTTAAAAGCAGCGAAATAGTTCATCCTTAGTCAGCAGATATGAAAATCATGCACCATCTAAGGGCTGTTTGGTAGCCTGTGGGAAATGCCTTGCTGGTCTCAGTCTAGTCCCCATGGTATAAGAGAGGTGGCTGAGTCACAAAAAACACCTTTTCCGGGTACTGATCCTCAGAGGTGGTGGCCCATTTGAAGTCAGTGGGAGTTGTTGGAACTCAGCAGCTCTGAGGATCTGGGTAAGCACCAGGAAGAGACAATAGGCCCAGTCTGCCATTACCTTGATCCTCTCACAAATCAGGACGGTTGCTCTTTACACCCACTTACCTTGAATAGTTACAAATGCCAACACAAGATGCAGGGCAAGTGAGTACCAGGCCCCCTGAGACACTCCATAGTTCAGCTCCATTATAAGCCCTATTTTTAGCTCCACCTATAACTATAGTGGGCAAAGTGGTTTGGGTCTGAAAATTGCTAAGTTTCTCCGTAAGCAAAGATGAATTTTTCAACAAAGTCTTAAGGCTCTTTTTTGTGTTATGGGTTATGAAAAAATTACCCTGACTTAATGTGTTTACTTGCGTCCAATCTTTCTTTCTCTCTAGCACAAAAGTGCTTGCTGTTACTCCTGTAAATTTCCCATAGAGTTAAAGTTCCATAAAAACTCTCACAGGGACTGTAGTTTAAAAAGAAAAGGGCTTGTAATAAGCAAAGTCATTAACGACTGCCGTATATTTGTATACACTGTATACGTTGTAGTGTGTGCATAAGCAACTAGCCTGTATGTTCTTCCAGGTATGGACTGTATTTACCTGTATGTATGTGCACACAGCACCTAGCATAATGGGACCCAATCCTGCCTGGGGTCTCTAGGTGCTGACAGTAATAGAAATATTAAACAATTATAGTAACGGCCCTCTGCTGGGCTAGTGACAACTTAGGAGAGAACAGATTTTCCCACTGAGACCTCGTCAAATGGACTTATGTCTGTAGGACACACCAACAAACCACAATTTTATATCTACTCAGCTGAGTCATATCCCCAACTGGGGTAAATCCGCATTGAAATCTATGGAGTTCCACCATTTTACACCAGCAGAGGATCTGGCCCAGCATTTTCAAAAATGTCTGAAGTAGTGTTTGTTCTGACAGGGGTATGTGACAGCTGTATGGGGCAGAGTTAACATGGATTTTGAAATATATATATTTCACATGTTATTTATTTAAGAGCTTGTATGAAGTGGGAGCGTATTTAAACATTTCTCTTTCTTCCCATACATGTTCATTTCCTTACCTTTAATTGCTTCGGGAGTTTCAACAGTACACATACCTAGTAGCAGCCTTTAATTTAAAGGTTTTTGACTGCTGCAGACAGGACTAGGCCTGACAGGGCTATAGACACTGAACTCTCCTCTAATTGCCTGAGATGTTCCTTCTGGGTCACTTTGGATGTGCAATGACAGGACAGTGTGGGTGGGGGAAGGATTACACTCATACAGCTCATACTGTAACTGCTCTCTGGATAAAAAGGGGATTCCCATCTGCAGGGCATTCAGTCTGTCTTGTTTCACCAGCTCTATACTCACTTTAGACTTGTATACAATTTATATGTGATTCTAAACATCCCTCTGGATGTGATAGCAAAAATTCCTACACTCAGCCAAAGGGAGCTCTTTTATTTAGGAGTGATTTAGAGATACTGAAAAACAGAGTGCTGTTGTTTGTATATGTATAACAGCCTTCCAGTGTATACCTTAGGGTATGTCTACACTACCCGCCAGATCGGTAGGCAGCAATCGATCCTGCGGGGGTCGATTTATTACGTCTAGTCTACATATGATAAATCAATCACTGAGTGCTCTTCCATCAACTCCTGTATTCCACCGCCACAAGAGGTGCAGGCAGAGTTGACGGGGAAGCGGCAGCAGTCAACTCACCGCAGTGAAGGAGTAGGTCTAAGTACGTCGACTTCAGCTATGTTATTCACGTAGCTGAAGTTGCACAACTTAGAACGATACCCCTCCCCCCAGTATAGACCAGGCCTTAGAAAGACAAGGTGGATGAGGTCATATCTTTAACTGGACCAACTCCTGTTGGTGAAAGAGACAAGCTTTCAAGCTATATTCTTTCACCAACAGAATCTGGTCCAATAAAAGATATGACTTCACTCAACTTGTCTGTCTAATATTCTGGGACCAACATGGCTAAAACAACATTGCAAAAACAATGGAAATATATACCTTAGGCTGCTAAATTACTTTTATTAGTGCATGTCAAGGCTGATTCCCCACTCTGGCACTTCGAGTGCAGAAGGTGGGGGCCTGCAAGGACTCTAAAAATGAATACTGGCCACTCCAGGCTGGTAGTAAACTCCCAAGGTTACAGCTTTTCTCTGACCTTGGATTGGTAGATGCTACCACCAACCAAGTACAAAAAACGCTTTGAGAACCCAGGAAGACACCCTTGGGAATTCCTTCCTGTGGGGTACCCTCAAGCCCTTTCACCCCCACTCTGGGGAAGAAAGAAAACAAAGGAAACCAGCTGTTGCCACCAGCTAATTAAACAACATGTGCACAAACCTCTTAAGACATAAAATCCAATCCTGTTCTTAAAAAAGGTAAATTTTATTAAAAACAAAAAGAAAGAAAATACATTTGAAAACTTAGGCTATTTCTGGATTTAAAAAAACCCACTTACAATAATTAAGCATCAGGAACAACCATCCAGCTTAATGGTTACAAGCAAAACAAAAGCATTTGGGGTTAGCACAGAGGAGTCCACAAGCCATAAAGAAATAAACAGAATTAAACCTAATTGCGTCTTCCTGGACATTTCCTGATCTACGTACATATCTGGGGTTTCAAATGAATAGTTTCTAGGTACGATTTGATGATTTTTCATACCTGGCCCAAGGATTTTACAGCATCACTGTTCTGTCCCCTCTCTCTGAAGAGCAACAACAGACAGACAAAAGGAACGTCTTGTTTCAATTTAAAAAAGTTCTAGCCTTCTCATTGGCTCTTTTGGGCAGGTGCCCACTCACTTCTTTTAACCCTTTACAGGTAGACCAATTAGAGAACAGCTACTACTAAGAGGGATTTTATAGCTAACTGGCTGCTGGGTCCATAAAAGGGAGGTTCCCACGCCTTCATTTATCATAGGACATATAATTTAATCTTTAAAAAAAATGATGCTATAAAATAGGTGCTCCATAGATCTATGAGTTGCTGACGGGAATGTTCACAGAAATATATAATGGGTGAATATGTGGCTGTCTTCACAAGCCATTGCACACCTATTACAGCTTTTCAAAAGAAAGCCCATTTTTTACCCACAGAAACATGCGCGTACTTTACACAGAGTGTCTGAAAAAGTGACTGCTCATATATATTCTCTCTCTCTCACACATACACACACACACACAGAGTTTTAAGTTTAGCCCTTAACATCTCAGTTTCCTGACTAGAAAGACAACTCATAACTGTTGGCACCTTGTTCTGGTAGATGTTCCCCTCCCACCCAAGTATTTTTGCACATCTCCATTGAGACTTTTGTTTCCTTTTCATGTCTTGGTTAGGTAATTTTCAGGCTCATTCTAGCAACAGCGGCTACAATGAGGCAGATTGTTGGGAGGCCCTAACACAAAACTCTGCCAATATATCTCACTCGTGACTGCGCCACCTCCCCGCTATTCCACCTGCGCATCTCCACACATAGTTCTCCCAGTGTCCCTCTGTCCTAACCTGCAGCACTCTTTGCTATTCCAGTCCTCTGTTTTCACACAATTCCACCAATGCACCTCCATTTTTACCAGCAATATCTTCCCTGTTATTGAGCCCACCTCCAGCTTGGCCCATGTCCCTCAGACCACGGCTATCTGAACATTCCTCTCCCATGAATAAACCATGGCCTGTGTGGCTAATAGTCACTTTTGTGGTGTAACTCCACTGCTAGTCCTTAGTAAGTCAAACTGACAGGCTAGCCTGTTTTATGCCTCTCAGTCCCTGGAGTTTCACAAACCAAGTTGAGTCTGCAAAGCAGATTTAAAAAAAAAAAAGGCAGAAAAGTGTAAAGAAGCAAGGCGGGTTTAAATTTAGTGTCCCACACCTCACATGCTTTCTCCAGGGCTTCCACTTCAGAGAGATTAAATGGACTGGCTCGTCAGTGAATCAGGAAAATACCACAGGAAGCCAAGGGAATTCACTTTCAAAGCCAGGGATGAGAATTGCCCCTGTAAATACACATGCGTCTGGCACAAGGACCATTTGGGATAGCAAAGGAACAGCTTCTTGAGAAAGGGGCCTCATTTTTCACTTTCTTTCACAAGCTGCTTTTACAGGGCTGCATATTTTATTCCTTCCCACTCAATCCTCCCTTACTCTCTTGGCTCTGGGTAGTAGGTAATGTGGCCTCCTTCCTTCCCAAAGCCTACAATTCCACAAGAAAGAATAGGATCAGACACATTCTGCCTCAGGCACTGGGAGTCTCTCAGGTGAAGGGGTGGGTGCACTTAGAGAGGCAGAGCTCTTAGCTGATGGCAGGGTCTTTGGAACTTGTTAGGGCACGAAAGTATAGGTGCTGCAATGGCTGTAAAGGAGTGAGGGCTGAGGGGGTCCTGGCAACCCGCTGAGGAGGAGAGCTGTATAGTGATATGGTGAGGTGATGGGGGTATTCCTGAGGAAGCTGTGAGGACTGGAGAGGGCCAGGAACATTGGGGAGAATCATGGTCTAAGTGGGAGGTGATGGGACCTGCAAATAGGCCAGGTTTGCTTAAAGCATCGAAATATCCAACTATAAAACTTTTCCAGGCCCACCCTGCCCCTGCCGAATGCACAGGTCATAACCAATGGAATCCATCGTCCAGATGTTTGATGCCACAGCATGAGACACCATTCAGTGGGGCAGGGAATAATGGGAAGCCAGCACTGGGTGAATGTGCAGGAAAAACACCATTTAAAATACAGGGACAATCATCCAACTCCTGACACCATGATCACTGCTAGCATGTCCCATGAGCACAAGGTCGTCCTTATCCCAGTGATACCCCAGGGAGGGCTTGACCACATTTAGAATCAAAACCATCCCATGTTGCCATGGGAACCATAAACCCTGTAAACATATCAACAACCATGCCTTCTCCTGCACGACATCCACAGATCCACTTGGCATCTCGGCCTCACATAGGCCTTTCATAATCAACTGAAACTCTGAGATGGGAAACCCCAGCTCAACCTGTAGTAACTCTTCTCATGTGGCTTCATCCTTGGGCTAGGGGCCCATGACAAGTCATATCCTCTCAGTACATGCAACCTGGGCCTACCTGACAGGCTTCCTGCTAGCAGGTTTAGTGCCTGTGTCTAGCGGCTTGGTGAACTCATCTCTTGGCTTTGGGCAAGTAAACTTTCCACTCGGGCTTAATTAACTAGCTACCTACATCCGTACGATCCCAGAGCACTGTCATAATGCTCTGGCCTATGAAATAGGGTGATTGAGTGGTAATTAGGAGACAAGGGATCTGCTGGGTGGCCATGGCAAGTCACGTCACTTGTGCACCTCAGTTTCCCCATCTGTGAAATGGGGGAAGTCATAACTGCTATACTTTGTAAAGCACTTTGAGATATACAGCTGTAAATCGACTTTACTAGAGGTACACTGATGCTTTAGCAGTGGAGGATCTAGTCCCGATGTGCTTTTTCTGTGGAGCGATAAAGTTCAATGGGTGGGGGAAAGAAAGAGGGAAATTGCAGAAATTGTGTTGGTTGCAGCTAGGTGCATGAATGACTGCTAGGTGCAAATTAAAGAGGGAAATGGTTATTTCCATATTCTTGCTTTCAAGTTTTCCACTTCTTTTCCCTTTAAACCTTAGGCGATCTATGTTGAGCAGCATAAATAAAAGAATGTATGTAAGTTAAATATTTATTTTGTCATTCTGGTATTTATATATGTTGCTCCACATTAAAAAAAAAATCTAGACAGGGTAAGGCAAGCAGTCTGGAAAGATGTGTGTGCTGGTGAACAACTTCCTCACACCTTCTATGGGTCATCTCAGTTATCACTTCAAAAGCTTTTTTTCTCCTGCTGATGATAGCTCATCTCGATTGATTGGCCTCTTACAGTTGGTATGGCTACTTCCATCTTTTCATGTTCTCTGTATGTATAAATATCTTCTTACTGTATGTTCCAGACTATGCATCCGATGAAGTGGGCTGTGGCCCACAAAAGCTTATGCTCAAATAAATGTGTTAGTCTCTAAGGTGCCACAAGTACTCCTGTTCTTTTTCCAAGCTCTAGTTTGAGTTCATTTTCATGATGGTTCTGCCTTCCAGAAAACTTCTGACCTATATTTGGATCTAAATCCCAGCCTAATATGTTCTGGGGCTTCCAAAAACCCTCTGAACAAGCAAGCCTCATCCTTATTCAAAGCATTAGCAGGAGCTGCAAGGAAATCCATCATCAAGCTATGGCTGCCAAAAGAAAACCCTAGAGTTGAGACATGGCTACAGAATATACAAATAAAGGAGATGTGGAACAAATCACAGCTCAAATGAGAGAGCCCCAAGATCAGTTCAAAGACCCCTGGGCACTAACTAATACTCTGTTTGCAACATATCACACAATAAACTAAGAGGTATAACAACAGCCTCGAGCTAAAAGCCACTCATTTTGTTCTTCACCCCTGCACTGTTCCAGTCATTCATGCACCTAGGTGCAACCCATACATAATAATTCTGTCACATAAACCTAAGGTGGAAGCATGGTTTTGTGATTAAGCTGCTGGCTTAGGAGTCAAGAGATCTGGGGTTGAGTCCTAACTCTGCTACAGCTTTCCTATCTGACACTGAGCACCGTTTCTCACTACTGCTCTGTATAACATTAAACACAAGGGGGTTGTGATGTCAGCTGAGACCTTTGGTGCTATTGGAACCTAAATAATAGTGTCCCTGCTATACTTCATATGTAACTATGCCAGGCCATATACATGCTTTGCTACCTAGATGTAACAGCATTGCATGTGTACAACAACCAATTACACAGCAATGCCATACCAAACAGGTAAACACCTCAGTATGGACCTGTGCAGTGAATTATAAATGTACCCACCTCAAAATACCTTTTAAAGCACAAATAAGTAGTTGCAAAATAAAGTAAAATAATTTTGGTGAGTAAGATATAAATCATTAAAGCTAACATTTATAAAATGCCCCCTTCTGAAGTACAGATATAGCCACCCTATAAACTCAGCCAACCACAGTGTTCATGACATGCAGGAAGCATGTGTCTCATATGTTAAGCCATCACATCATGAAATGTCACCACTTTGCTATGCGAACGCTGGCACATCATCACACAGCTGCTGTGGGGTGAGATTCTCCCCATGTTTCAGGCTACTTTTAATCTCTCACAAGCCTTGCTTGGAAGAAGGTTGGTTGCTTCAAATGTGGGACTTGCCCAACAAAAACTGAAGTGGCTAGCAAATCCTTACCTAATGACACTAGACTATATAATAACAACCCTTTGCTCTTTACACCCATAGAGCTCAAAATGCTAGCTGGGATCCAGATCTATATTCTGTTAGGACAGGAGAGTTTGGTTTGTGCCCATTTTTCATGTAAACAATAGTTTTTCTAGGGAAATGTAAAAATCAGCTCTGTTTTTCAAACTAAATGAAAGCTTGTGCTTTGCAAGGAATACAGATTCTTACTGAGAATAATTTTCACCTGGCTTCTAGGATATCTGGGGAATAAAATTATAAATCTGTGAAGCTAGCCCTTTGCCAGAGGCACTTGGAAATTGAACCTCAAATGTTTCCCATCCTGTTCTAATTCGAGAAGCCATGATTTTCAAGTGAATTTTCCTGTCTCTAGCTGAGAAGCCTGAACTGAGCTGAGTCAGGCTGTCCAAAGCCTTGTATATATCTTCCTCAGAATAATCTGTTGCTTTAGTGCCAGAGATAAAAACACAGGTGAAGTTTTTCATCTTAACTTCAGATGGGTACCAGAGCGAGAATCCCTGTCTGTGTCAAAACAAAGCACAGTCCTTCTGGACAGGTTTAAAACTACTAAGAAGATGCAACAAAATAGCAGACAAATCTGACTTGCAGTGTCACCCAGCCCCGAATCAATGCAGTAAATAGAAGGCATTTGTCCCTCCCTTTTCCATCACCCCATCCTTTCATCTACCACTCACTCTCTATGGCCCTCCTCCATCTCTACCCTCAGCACAGATAAAAAACAAACAAGTCAAAGCAGTGACTAGAACAGGGGTGGGCACAGGGCCAGTGCAACCATTTAGGTGACCTAGGTGGTTGCATAGCGTGCTAGGATTTGAGGGGGTGCCATTTTCTTCGGCAGCAACCGCGGTGGGCAGATCTTCGGCCGCCCCGGTTGCCACTGGCATCTAGGCGGAGGGAGCTGGGGCAGAGGGCATGGGGAGGGCCGCCTGCAGCAAGTAAGGGAGTGGGGGCGGCACGCAGGGGAACTCTCCGCTCCAGCTCACCTCTGCCCCACCTCCTCCCAAAGCACGCCATGGCTGCTTCACTTCTCCCATCTGCCAGGCTTTCGGCACCTAAGCTGATTGGCGCAGCAAGCCTGGGAGGCAGGAGAAGTGAAGCAGCCACTGCGTGCTCGGGGAGGAGGCGGAGCAGGGACGAGTTGCTTCACTTCTCCTGCCTCCAAGGCTTGCAGCACCAATCAGCTTAGGCGCCATAAGCCTGGAAGGCGGGAGAAGTGAAGCAGCAACAGCGTGCTTGGGGTGCTCGTGCTTGGAGCAGGGGTGAGCTGTGGGGGGGGTGCCTGAGGGTGGGGGGGGAGCTGACGCAAGGGGGCACCTCAGGGTGGAGGCGGGGAGCTGCCGCGGGGGAGCGCCTCAGGGCAGGGACGCGGGGGGGGGGAGGGTGCAAGGTGGAAGTTTAGCCTAGGGCACAAAACATCCTTGCCACCAGCCCTGGGTGGGCAAACTTTTTGGCCCCAACAGCACATTGGGGTTGCAAAACTGTATGGAGGGCCAGGTAGGGAAGGCTGTGCCTCCTCAAACAGCCTGGCCCCTGCCCCCTATCTGACCCTCCCACTTCCCACCCCCTGACTGCCCCCTCAGAACCCCCAACCCATCCAACCCCCCTGCTCTTAGTCCCCTAACTGCCCCTGGTACCCCATCCCCTATCCAACCCTCCCTTCTCCCTGTCCCCTGATTGCCCTAACCCCTATCCACACCCCCACCCCCTGACAGGCCCCCTAGAACTCCCACGCTTATCCAACCTCTCCCATTCTCCATCCCCTGACCGCCCTCCCTGAGAACCTCCACCCCATCCAACCTCCCACTGCTCCTCATCCCCTGGGACCCCCTGTCCCTTATCCAACCCCCCAACCCCCTTACCATACAGCTCAGAGCAGCATGTCTGGCCACTGCACCACCCAGCCAGAGCCAGACATGCTGCCATGCAGCCCTGCAGGAACGCACAGCCCCACCACCCAGAGCACTGCCCGTGCGGCAGCATTACTGAGGGGGAGGGGGGACAGCGGGGGAGGGATCGGGGACTAGCTCCCCGGCTGGGAGCTCAAGAGCCAGGCAGGATGGTCCCGTGGGCTGGATGTGGCCGGCGGGCCATAGTTTGCCCATCTCTGGACTAGAACCTTGGAACAGATTCTCAAACCTACTCATGCCAACCATAGCGTTCCATGGGAATTAGCTAATGACGGTGCTGTGTATGCCCACTTCCCTTACATTGTCAATACAGCCAAGGTCTATTCCATCCTACTCTGGTGCCACAAGGCCTGAAGGACTGGCAGTATATTAAGGAAGTGTGGAGAAGCATCCACTTCATTTTGGTTCTACAAACACAGAGCTACAGGACCACTGCAATCGGCATGAACACTAAACCGAAATAACCATGGGAGGTTTAGCTCCTCTGTTCTTGAAGGGAACAAATCAGAGACAATGAAATCAGAGAAAGAATTACAATGTCTATAGTGGATCCCCTGGAAATAGTAGGTTTAGAAATCAACATAACTTTGACTTTGCTCCTGGATCAGTCCCACTTTGTTTTAAGATTTTCAGCCCAGTGTTACAGATACAAGAGGTTGAGATTGATCGGCCAAGTATCCCATGATTCTCTGAAATGAACCAAAACCAAGCTCCTGAACTTTAGAGAAGTCTGCATTTGGATCCAAACTTTGTGGCTGGCTTTTCTCTTTGTAACACGCCAAACCCAAGTTCTGAATACATCTCCGACTCTGGGAACACACAGATACGACTCTAAATTTTGAGGTGTACTTCCGTGTTTATTCCAAACCTTCTGCTGACTTTTGCTCACCCCAAAGAGGAAACCCTGATATCAGTACAGCCCATTAACATAGCCACATAGGGCAAAGGGAATCAGCGAAGCTGAGTAGGATGGAGCAGTAGCACCACAAACTGATCTCCCAGCTGTTGAAGGCAATAATTAGGGTTGCCAACAGTCCCTTATTATTTCATCTCTGTATAACAAGATCGGGAGTTGCTGAGTGCTGCAAAAAGCAGAAAGAATTCCCCCTGGTGAATGTAAGCGAGTACCGCTTATTATTAATAATAATGATTACAACAACAACAACAACAGGGGTCCTGAGAAAACGGTGCCTTATTTTTGAAACACAATATTGGCAACCCTAATGCAAAAGGAACAAAGAGCATTCAAGGGCAGCTCCACACCTCTGGAGGGTAAATTTGGCCAGATGTTACTAATTTTATCCACAAAGGAATGCAGAAACTTACTGCTCATTCCTACAGAGAGTCTGTAACTGGAGGGGGAAAAAACACTGTTCTGGCTCAGTTAGCTGAATCAATGGTTCCAAGCGATCTTGCCCCTGGGACGATAAGATGAAGAACATGCAGTGGCTGCCTTTGAAAGTCATTGCTAGTATTATTAGGGATGAGAGAACCTCTATAGTGGCTCAAGAGGGCAGTGGGCCCTAATCAAAACCACAGACTGCAACACCCCACGTGCAGGAGGTGGCAGTGGGCCAGAAGGCCACTTCTCCGTCCTAGACAGAGGAAAGACAGAAGAGGGTGCTGAGAGGAGAGAGATGGAAGGTGCCTGGGAGAAGGGCAAAAGATGAAAGGGTAGTGAAAGAGATAGGAGTACCTCAGAAAGGACACATCTGGACAATGTACAGATACAAGTACATGCCTGCCAGGGAACCTGGGTACATCTGCAGTACTGCTGTTACCTGTGCTTGCTAGATTAAAGCTAGCACTGCTACGCACTGACCCATGCCACAGTCAGACGCTCACCTGCAGTGCAGAGAAAAAAGAGCCCACAGTCCATTAGCGATCAGAGAGAAGATGTAACAGAAGGGACCATACAGTACAGTCCATGATGTGACTTTAAACCACAGCTTGCATTGGGCGACTGAGGAGGGGGAGCACTGCAGAGAGACCCTAGAAGAATTCCAACTGGCTTAACCAGAATTCCCCAAGTACTTGCCAGACTGGCTGCTATGCCCCCCTTTGAAGGGGTAATAGCATGCAGTCCTCTCTGGCAGTTGGCTGCTGTGGAGGGAGGGTAGGACATGGGTTCTCCATGAAGCACTGCCCAGCAGGTATAAACCACCCTTCCTGTTATTCTGCCCCACTCCTCTTTTTGGGGGAAGGAGTGTAGAGTGCAGCAAGCTGGGTGCAAACAACTGTCATCTTGGCAACTTCTCTTTTCCTCACGTCCTGCTTCTTCTCCTAAACCACATATCCAAGGAAGGGACAGGTCAAGACTCAGACCATCCAGGGAATGAGTGACCTTCAATGCACAGCTGTCCAGGCCACTTCATAGCGGCTTGTAGAATGCACTGCAGGTGCAGGCCATGCCCAGAGAACTTGGCACAGGAACTCACCGTTAGCATCTCCCAAAGTGGCTAGAAGGGTTTCTCCAAAACCAGGAGATGTGGAAGAGACTAGCCAGAGTCTCCTGTCTGAATCAACACTGGGCAGACATATTAAGACTAGATGACCCCAGAGAAGTTTAGTTGTGAATACTAGCCACAAAATTTTGATGACACCCAACCCAGAATGTGATGAGTGGTATGCCACAAGGTGAACAGCAGAATGTTGTTCTGGCAGCTTTGGACTCCTGCATGAACTATTTATTCAACCATTCACTAATTACCTGTTAGTGAGGCCTGCAGCATTCAATCCAAAGGGCAACTCCCTCTGCGAGAAGGAGAAATGCACTGAGAAATTCGTGTGCACATTTCAGAAATGGAAATTTCCAAAGCGTGTTTGGGGAAATGCTGATTTCACTCTGAATTAGAAACTGCAGTGTCTGTATCTGCCGCTGCAGATTTATTCTGAGGGCTTGTCCACACAGGAAGTTAAACCAAATTAATGAAAGGTGGGAAATTAACATGCATTAACCCCCCATGTGGACACACTCATTCAGAATTAAAGTGGATTTAGGATTTGTTTACACTGAGAGTCATTCTGGAATAGTTCTTCCTGATTACATATTCTGATTAACTGCATCTATGGATGCTCTTACTGGAACACAAGTGTCTTATTCTGAATTAACGCTCTTGTTCCAGAACAATAGCATCTACACAGAGCTTTAAATTTATGCTCTACATTAATCTGAATTAATTTAGTTCACTTTAGCTGAATTCACGGAAGCAAATTAAAAGCTTAGTGCCCTTCAATTTAAGTGAAAGTACATCAGTTAATTTGGTTTAACTTCCTTTGTACACAAGCCCTGAGTCTTGGCTTCCAGATCTTTCATCTAATTTGAACTGAAGGATGCAAGGTCTTAAAAGCCAGCCTCAGAATTAATCTGCAGTGGCCAATGCAGACCTAAACCTACCATGATAAGGAAAGCCCCTAAGGAAAAAGCAAATTGCTCAGAATGGGATGGAATAAGCATGAAGCTGCCTAACCATCAGAAAAAAGAAATTTAGTCCACGCCAGGACGAGAGGGAGACACGGAATGAAAAGGAAGCTGTAACCTGATAAACTGTGGTAATTTACCCACATGTTTGGCAGAGGTTGGGAGTCACCAGCCAAATCTCAGTCACAGCCGAAGACATTTTCTGTAAAGAAACTAGGGATTAATAGGGATGGATTACCTAAAACAGCTAATGCCTATTACAGCAAACTCATCAGCATCCTGTTGCTTTCCTTCTGCTGCTGCTGAGGAAGTTGGTGTGCAGAATGAGCCTGATTTCTCCATCCGTGTTCTTGATGCTGGAATTGTTCTTGTTGATTATGCAGTGGCCAGACTCTGGATGCACCTGGCCGCAGAAGTGACGATAACTTTGAGGTGTAACATGGGCCTTCAGGTTTTCTACCCTAACAAACTTGGTGCTGAGCTTTAACTGGAGATCAGAGCCAGATCCTGAAAGTTAACAGAAAGAGATCCTTTAATGACCAGCTGGGAGAAGCTAACAGCCGCAGTTGTGCTCACAATGTCCGAGGCTCCTCCTAGACACTCATTAATTCCCAGCAGTGCCTAGCCTTTCATTCATCACTGGATGCTTTTCTAAAGAATATGCCCCTGTTCCACTTCAAGTTACTTGTACTTGATGCAGGAATCAGTGGGAGGAATGCTATGCAGGGGAGCCTTAACCTTCTGGGCTCGAAATCTATGACTCTCTGAATAATTGCTATTCTAAAATCGAAAGTCAAAGACACAGAAGCCTGGACCATTTTTTAGAGCTCTGTGGGTTCATTTGGTCTCTATGACAGAGCCATAGTCAGTTCAGAGTTTACTATGGTTCACAGCATGAATACTAAGTGCTCCACAATGACAGCAGGGAGAGAACACACACACACAGACCCCTACCAAGTAAAAGAACCTCTCCTTTAGTTGTAGCACTGTCACAGCCTAGGACACAGCTGATCCAATGGCTGGCAGCTAAACAAATTCAGGCACAGATTTTTGACAGTGGGGGGACGTGGGGGACTCCCCATCACTTGAAATCTTTGATTCAAGACAGGATATCTTTCCAAAAGATTCGCTGTGGCTGAACCCAAAGTTATGGGTTTGGGGCAGAGTTTACTAGCCAGCCATCAATGTAGTTGCACCAGTACAAACCTCTACACAGAGACAGACAAAGCTAATAATTGTACAGTCCACCCTCTCGTCTGCTTGAAGCCAAGCAAACTGCTCTAGGGCAAATTGTGGCTTATAGGATATGTCTACGCTGCATTTAAAACCCCTCAGCTGGCATGCGCTTGTGGGGCTGGAGCCTCTGCTCTAGGACCGTGCAAGGGGGGAGGGTCCCAGAGCTTGGGCTGCAGCCTGAACCCAAATATCTACACTGCAATTAAACAGTCCCTTAGCTTGAGCCCTGTGAGCCCGGGTCAGCAGGCACAGGCCAGCCATGGGTTTTAAAATGCAGTGTAGACAGAACCACAGAGGCTTTGCATGCCTGTACTAAGGGTTTGCATTGATGCTGCTGCATCACTAGCTGAAACTGGGGGAATCCTTGATACAAACAGAGCATACTAGAGGTGATGGAGAAATGGCTGGGGGGTGGGGGGGATTTTGGTGAATTCCAAAGCATTTTTAGTGCTTTGTGTTCCCCAGCAACCTGATTTTTTCATTTTCTGCATTTTAAACTGAAGATTTTTTAATCAAAAATTTGTGAATTGATTTTTTTTTGATGGGAGGTCACAGAGTTTTGTGACTAAACTCCCAAAGTGAACACTTTTTAGCTTCCCCTATTTTGAGTCTCCGCAGAGAATGGCCCGCATGAGAAAGCTTTGGATAAGGATCTGAAGCCAGGTCCGAACTCTGTGTTTGAGAGGCACTTTGGTTCCAAGGCTCTGAGCTAAGGGCTTTGGGCTCCCGGTTGCAGCAGGGCAGCATATGCAACACCATACTAAGGTTAATGTGACAGAAACAGGGTCGTACCCTCAGGATACAATCACTCAGGACCTGTCTACACTTACAGCACTGCACCGGTGCAGCTGCAGTGCTCAGTGAAGATGTGGAGAGCATCTCCCATCAGCGCAGGTGCTCCACCTCTCCGAGAGGTGGTAGCTGTGCTGATAGGAGCAGCCCTTTCCTCGACATAGCCCTGGCTCCAGGGTCGGCCAGGTTGGTAGCACAGACCAAGCCTTACTCTCCACATCCTCAGCTGTTATGTTCCTGACTCTTCACGTACTAGTACTTCAAACACATTAGCTGCCCAGAATTAAACAGAATTACTGACAGGACTGGCAAGATATTTCCAGGAGTGGGGGCTAGATCAGGAAGTGGAAGTGCCCTAAAATCCATTTAGTACATCCCCTTACCTATCATTTCCAACCAGTTTACACTCAACTGCTGAACCTTTCCCTGCAGGCAATTTCCTGCCCTCTGGGCTTTTTCTGACATATGACAGGCCCCGTGAAGACCATTCCTTGTTGGGGGAGGAGAGGAGAGACTGGCTTCTTATGGAAATCTCTCTGCTGACACAATGGGGCCAACACAATCACATTCCACCCCTAGCCACTGCAATTATCAGCCTGTTCAGCCTGACAGGGCAGGCGAGCAAATGGAGAAACCCATTTTTAAAATGATTCCATTTACAGAAATAAATAAATAAATACATAGCAGAAGGTGGCGCTTCGTTCAGCATTTTTACTTGTAAAGCTAAAAACCACCACTGGCCTTTCCTTTGGCTGCAGTCACAGCTCATGCAGCGCAAAGGAGCACATCCTCTGATCCCGGGGCCAGCTGTGTGCTCATGGGCTCCCCGGGCACTAGAGCATTCTAACAGCTGCTATCACTTACATCAGCTGCTAACAAAGGCCCTAACAGGCAGTCAGGGATCGGCACCATGCAGAGACATCCTGGCAACTCCCACCTTCACTTTGGTCACACCCTATATGCCAGCGACAGAGGGCAGGTACAGAGGATGGCTGTTACGCTGGATGAACCTCTTGTGGCTGGGTACACCAATGTTAAGGGCAAACTCAGCCGGTGACATAGTGCAAAGCAGACAAGGTGCAGCCCAGGATCTGGTCCCAAGTGTCTAGAACAGCCAATGCTGAAGGTGGGTCACAACAGAAAAACAGCTCGTCTCTAGGGTAGAGCGTGTATGAAAGTTCTTGCATGGTCTCATCTGTCTGCTGCCGTAATGAAGTTGGTGAGGTACAGGGGCCTTTCTGTTCCCCTTTGATATATCCGCAGTGGGGGGGGGGAAGTAAGAAAGAGGATGCCTCTTTCAGGAAGCAAGAGGGGACAGGCCAAGATGACAGCTTAGTGCCAAGCACATCTCATTAGGCAGCAAGGACTCGGCAGAAGTGATATGAACCGTGCTGGCTCTGGCAATCCTGCTGACTCTGCCGCGCCCTCAGTCCACCTCATTAACACAGTATTAAATTGGAATTATGGGAGATCCTATTATCTGCTGCTTATAAATTACTACAGGCCACCATCCCATGCCTGCTGACATCCACTGTGATAATTATATTGATAAGGAGGATTGGATCAATGAGGCTGCACAGATTTCTACTGTATCAGTCTGTCAAATTACTCTATCGTTTTCTCTAGTTTATACAGGCATTAACTATCTGACCTGCTTATGGTCATTAGTTAGTAATCGCTGTCCTGCATCAGTTCTCTCTCCACTGTGTCAATCCATCTAGCCACTGTATCCTTGTTCTGTTAGTCTCGCTCTTTCATATCTCAGTCTTTCATCTGCCTCTCTCTCCTGCTCTCATTTCCTCAGCTGGTGGATTTCTGTTTGCTCTTCTGACCAACTCTTGTGTTCCTATTGAACCAGACTGAATTCTGCCCTGGAGAGAAGATCAGGGGCAATTTTATATTCACACATCTAAGCCGTTTCTATAATTCTGCAATGAGGTTTTATTCAACGTTCCAGCCTGGCTTTGTACAACTAGCTCAGCGTCACAATTACCAACCTACATCTTTCACTCCCACACAAAAGGCAGAGAGGGCCAAAGAGCAGGTAGTTAGCTTCTAACAACACAAGTCCATCAAAGGCAACGAGCGCTAATTAGTCCCTGGGCTCCTCCCACCACTTCCAGCCATTGCCAAGGAGAAGCTTCTCTCCCAGGGTCAATGAGGCCATTGTGGAGTCACTAGAGACTCCAGAGATATAGGAGGCTACCTAGCGAACACACTAATTGGAGGTGGGAAGGCACTTTCTTCAAGTCACTCTGGCAAATGAAGTTGAGATCAAGTGAAAGAGGAAAGCTAGAGAGTTTCACTGCTGGGGAGGCTGAGAGCAAGAGCACTGATTTTCTTTTGAGGTGTCACCAAGAACTGCAATGCACTGAGATGGGCACTTCCCAGGGCCAGGTCAAGGTGGAGGCTGTTCAGTCACAGAGTTAGTAGCACACATCTCAGGTTCTGCAGCACCTGAGCTCTTTGTGACAGTGGTGGGCAGCAGTAAGGGACCGGCTACCAACAGAAGGAATCAAGGTCATGGCAAAGACCACCAGTGAGGAGAAGGCACTCTATAATGCAGAGAAAGTGCTACTGTAGGTTGAGAGATCCTGGTTCTACATGAACAGCAGTGGAAATGCATGCAGCTCATCACTAGATATGAGGCTGAGACAAGAAGTTTGGACCTAGATCTAAACTTCAGTGGAGTTTGAGGGTGTTAAGATAAGAACTTCCAGTTGGGATCCATGTGATAGAGCCAGGTCTAAATGATGAAATTCAGATCCAGGGGGAACCAAATTCCCCCAGATATTAGCAAACACAATGTCAAGTCAATGAGAGTTGTGCCCAGTCACAACTGCTACCTTTCCCACCCACCTCCTTGTAGTAAAATTTGATCTTCATTTCCTCTCTGTAGATTTCAACAATGTCACATGGAGCATAAGTGAAGGTAGAATTCGGCCATTTCCCACAGCCACTGAATACTAAATGGGTGCAAGATACACTACTTTGATCTTATGACTTGTTTTACCATAATGCCTAGAGGCCCCCAGCTGAGATCAGGGCCCCATTGTGCTAGGCAATGAACAAACACATAGTGGGGGCTTACAATCTAGCAAACGCCTGAGGAGCGTGCACTGTAAATAGACAAAGGATGAGAAGGGAAACTGACCTAAAAAGAGAGGAAGTGACTTGCCAGCATGTGAGTGGCAGCACTGGGAAAAAGGAAACAGGCTCTTTGACACCCAGACCAGTGTCCTACCCACTAGTTCTCACTGTCTCTTTGCAATTTACATCACTGACTCCCATTTTCTGGCCAATGTACACCTGATGTGTCATTTGCACTAGGGAATTTGGCCTGAGCCATCCATGGAGGCTGGATCTACTGACATCAGGTCTGAATTAAATATATTTTTCTTGCTTTTCCGGGGAACATTAGGAGAGAGAGGAACTATATCAGTGTGTTCCCATGTGCATGCTCAGTAGCAAGCAAGGGTAGGAAAAGTGCAACAGAAATATTTAGATAATATTCGATAACAACCCTGTAAATGCTGAAGGGGCGGCTGAACAGTTATGTTTTCAGGGATGTCACGGCACCGTGAGAGAGAGAAAGCAGTAAACAGTTGGGTTTTTGTTTTTTTTTGGGGGGGGAGGGTGTCAGAGGGGAGAGGCAGATATGTGCTGCCATTCCCATGGGAAACAAAGACAAGGTGCAAGGCACAAAAATAATTATAAATAATATAGAGCAATTTCACATGATTACTGCACTGGCAGCTACTGGTAGAGCTCAGACTTGGATAACAGTCCCCAGGCTGGATTGGCAAATGAGCTCCAAATGAATTTGTATTCTGCTTCCTTTCCCCCAGCACCTCCATGGGCACAACACTCAGGCATGATCCCTAGAACAGTGACCTGTCAGTGGAGTCATAAGGTTGCTACTGGCTGGTTCACACAGTTTACAGTGTTGCCGATTCTCATGATTTTCTCCTGAGCCTCCTAATATTTGGTGCTTTTCTTAAAGTTAGGGGATTATGTGAGATTCTTGGCTTTCATTAATTAAACAACTGAGTTTCTAGCTGTCGTGGTTGTGAAGAAAAGCTTGGAAATGTGACCTGCACGTGCCCAGAAGGCAGAAGACAAATAAAATGAACCCGACCTTTTTTTTTTAAAATTATCTCATGATTTTTGAGGCCTGGCTCATGATTTCTGAACGACTGGTGTAGGCAACACCATGCGCAGCTGGGCAGCTCTCTGAGTGCCTGGCTAGGCAAAGCGGGAGGAGCACTGCATTCACCAGTCTGCTTGTTTTCAGTTCCTCAGCATTGCAAGGCTTAGAGCAGGGCAGATGAGGAAATTACAGTGAGGACCAGCGTTCCTATCTTCAGCTCCCCAGAAAAGAAACCAACCTTTCCTCCCAGCTCTTCATTCCCTTGCAAAACCAGATTCAAGCTCACTCCCAGCCTCCCTAACCTCTTGCAACCCCCGACAGAGTGCCGTAAGCCAGCTGTCACCCTCTCTCCCTCATCCCTCCATATGCACTCGCCCCATTACCAGACCGGCCTCGCCACTAACAGGCCTCCTCCATCCTCCCAGATGCATGTTTGCCCCTCAGCCACCACCCACCTGCTGGTTTCTGGCCCAGTAGCCAGCTTGCAACCAGCAGGCGGGAGGGGGAAGCACAATTTAGGGGGCAGTGATATGTATCACTGGGGTTGGATATGAACCTTCACCTGGATTCAGTCTTCAATCCCCACCCCAAATTGTAGATTAAGTCTCATCTGGATTTGGGTGGGAACTCCGCCTCCCTGGCAAAATTCTAGTTTAATTCAAGAGGGCTGGTGCAGCAGCTCAGCTGTTTTTCAACATGCCGTTACACTATATCACCCCACTAAGTTTTGACTGTTAGAACACAAAGGCCTGTTTGCGCTCTCATCACTCTGTAAGTCAGGAGCAACAGAAACGCACGTCAGTTAGGGTGACCAGACAGCAAATGTGAAAAATCAGGATGGGGGTGGGGGATAATAGGAGCCTATATAAGAAAAAGACTCAAAAATTGGGACTGTCCCTATAAAATTGCGACATCTGGTCACCCTAATGTCAATGGGCCTGCCTCCCCATTGCCCTGCACCTTACCTCATCACTTACAGCAGGACAACTTGAGTGCAAAGCAAGTGGAAAATGTTCCCTGTGGTGCAAATGAATCCAAGCCAATGGAGAATCAGGTCCAATTGCAGTTACATAGGTGTAAAACCAATAGACACATGAGGAAGATCAGGCTTACTAATTTTCCACGTGGAAACAAAACAGTTTCTACCTTGAAAATGGCACATGCTACGAACACTATCCAATGTTATCCAATAACAGTTCACAGCACCAACAGACCCAAAGGTTCAGGGATTGTAGCAGGGCTCTCAGGAGGAGGCTCAGGGGTCACAAGATTGCTTTGAAAGGAATAGAGGACTAGAAATGCAAAGTGCTGCATTTAGGCTCACATTTAGGATCCTTTGTCTGTCCTGATCTGCATGGGATGGCACCATCTAAGTTCACTTGGAGCTTTGGTGTCAAGTGATCACCGGAACCCCGCATGGTATTCAGCTGAACAAAGCAGTTCAACCACTTGTTGGCATCAACAATAAGAGAAAGCCCCGAGGAGGTTCAGATGCATTTGGTCATCAAAACACTACAAAGGATTTTGTTGACACCAAACCCAATGGCCCTGGAACTTTGGGTGGTGTTAGATATCAACTCTGAGATGCAGATTCTAATTCATCTAGTGGCCCTCATCTTTACCAGGGCAAACCAAGAGCCTGGATCCAACACACCCCCAAGCTTCAGGATGTTCAAAATCCAAATCTGTAGTTTAAAAGAGGTGAGCAAAGTCCTTGATGTGAATGGGAAAAGGAGGGTCTCAGGAGTCGGGGGAACTTGGTTCTATTCCTAGCTCTGCCACAGACTTGCTGCCTAGCCTTGAGGCAAGACACTGAGACCAACATTTTCAACCCTGGTGCCTAAAGTTCAGCTCCTACATCCATAGTTGACACCTAAATGTAAGGCTCAGATCCTCAAAGGCGTTTAGATGTCCATGGGAGTTAGACACCTAAATACCTTGGAGGACATGAGACGAGGAGCCCAGCTTTAGTCTCATGCTGGCAATGTTTGCCATTTACTTCTCTATGCCTCTGTTTCCCCATTTAAAATGGGGATGCATCTACTGCATGAGAGACTGGATCGCTGATGTTTGCCAAGCACTTTGAGATCCCGAGATGGAAGATGCTGCATAAAGAGCATAGGAGTTGCCAATATCCTGTCTCCAAAAGTGACCAGCAGCAGATGCTCCAGAAGAAGGTGCTAGAAACTCTGCAGTAGGCAGAGGTGGGGGTGATCTGCCCTTCATGAAGGTCTCCTCCTAATCCCTGATAGAGATTGGTTTAAACACTGACAGGATGAGGTTTAATCTCCTTCCCAATACTCTTTTTGTCAGCATTAACTGTAACACTTCTGGATTTTCTTGTGATCCATATAAATGTCTAATCCCCCTTCAAAGATTAAGCACAAAGTTATGGTTAATTTATATGTAACCCTTCTGCCAGGTGGTGTCGGCAGCAGCATGGCTAGGTTCAATACCTAGGAGTTCCTTTTACCATCACAAAACAGAACTGGCTTGAGTTCCCATCCAGAATTCTGGAAAACTAAACACTAAACACCAATACTTCCCCACTTGCAAAACAAAAGAAAACTTTTATTCCAAGGGAGCGGGAACTCAGCATTAATTTGGGAAACCACCACAACAATGACTGAAAAGTACGTAAGCCATAAGGAAACACCCACCCACCATATCTTGGCCAGCAGTCCTTTGCCTCAGTGTCCCACTTGTGGTTTGAAAGTCCAGTGGACAGGTGTCCCTTTAACATGCCACTCCCCGTTCCCTCCACTACATCTCATTCGCAGCAGGTTGTCCAAAGTGAGCAAGGTCCCAGAATTCAGGGGTGCATTCACTTCCCACCCCTCAATGGGGGCCAAACAGGACCTTCACTGCCGCTGCTCCCCCCTGCCGTTGCATACCACTGTCACTGTGCACTGCTGTGCCTGCTGCATCCTTCCTTTCTCTGCTACACTGTCCCCAACAAGGTCTAAGGTTCAGCCCCTACTGCTACTCATTCATGATTTCAGCTCTAGTGAAACAAGGCCTCTAAAGTCTGATCGGCTTTACCTTTAAACACAGGAAGGGGAGGGACAGACGGTATCCATGCCGCTTTAAACAGAGCCCACATCACCAAGGAGGAACACCTCGCCCCCACCCCCTCTGACTTGTACCTAGATTTGGCATCACTGCCGCCTGCTTAGCAAATAGGTTACAGCACCAATCCGGTGCAATTGACCCCCTCAATTAGGGCATGGTAAGTACAGTTCTGCTGCCCTTTAGTCATACCATAAGCTAACAACAATCCGTTAACCCTGCATTCAAGACTAAAGTGAATTTTAACCCAAAACAGCCAAAATTGATCACGTTGATCACTCTGCCCATCACCAAGGCAGAGTAGGTGGGTCTATACAAGGTCTTTTGCCCTATGAAATCTTTCCCCCCAGTTCATCAGTCCACGTCAGGGTAGAGCTCATTCAGACCCTGGCTGACATAAGTAATTAATTAGGGTTGCCAACTCTATGGGCCATTTCCTGCCCTTGGATATATATGTGCACTTGCCGTGAAATCTATCTTCTTTTGTTTCCTTCCTTTTTCTTGTGTGTGATGTTGCACTGACATTTTTAATTGTTTGCTTTACAGAGTATTTATTACTGCATTTCAATTATGTGCCTACTGCTTGTTATGCCCTAATGGTGGACAGGAAGCAGGAAGGAGCAGACTGGGGAGACATTGGGGAATATTTCCAAAAGGGCCTGCAGGATTTCGGCAGCTAGGTCCCATTGATGTTCAGTGGGAGCAAGACACCTAAGTACTTTGCAATATTTGAAAACATCATCTTTTATATTAAAAAGTATTAGGCCAAAATCCTGAAAAGTGCTGAGCTCCAACTGATCACCCATATTTCCACTGACTTCAGTCTATAATCGTAGTAATTACTACAGGAAATGATGCTAAAATTCAATACTTTGCATTTCTGTTGGACCCTTTAATAAAGAACCATGAGCATTTTACTAGTGTTAATTAATTCAAGCCTTACATGTCCCCAGGGAGGTTAGATGAATAACTAGAGCCGGTCAGGAATTTTTCAATAAAACAATTTTTCAATTGCAAATGCTGATTGGTGGAACCCAAACTTGTCATGGGACAGGATCTGTTTTGAAGAGTTTTTCGACTAAAAAATATTTCTGGAAAAAATTTTTTTAAATTATCAAAATCCTTTGTCACAACATTTTCTGAATGAAAAATTCCTGCTTTCTAGTTCAAAATGACTTTTCATGTTGAAGTTTAAGCTAATTATAGAGAAAAAAACCAAAATAGTCCAAATCAAAATGAAGCATTTAGAAATTACTGAAATGAAATGTTGTGATTGACGTGAACTGAAATTTTGGTTTGGATTTGGTTCATAAAAACTGTTCAAGATTTCTACTTTTGGTCTCAATTTGAGACAGGAAATTTTTTCAATATCTCAAATTATCATGGGCCAGGGGGAAAGTTTCCCAGCAAGCTGTAATGAAAAACACTATGATTACAGTTGCCAAGAAAAAGAAGGGGAGGGATACAAAAATAAGATAAACTACTTCCAGCTAGCCTTTATTATCTTTTACAGGTGGGTAAACTGAGGCACAAGAAGGTCAAAGTGAATTGCTCCCCCCCATGTACACACACAGTGAGATGGTGACAGAACTAAATATAAACTGCAGCAATTCTGTCTCTCAGCCCCTGCTCTTACTGCTAAACTCTCCTTCCTCCAAACAACTGCACTCCAATTATACGACACAAACCATAAACTAATGATCCAATGAAAACAAAATGCAAGGCAAACAGATTGGCAGCTGGTAACCAATGTGCAATCAAATCATCCTTTCTGCTGCACTAGGAGCAATTAGAGTCCTTGGACTCACAGTCGCAGTCCTGCCCATCTGCTGGCTTCATCCTCTCTGCTATGTTAAGCTGTAATTCTTTAAAGCAGAACAGATGGAGTTAACTGTTGGTCAACATACAATAGTCCCAGCAAGAGTTCTAGAGGCAAATTCATCCCTGGGCAACTCCACTGAAGTCAGTGATTTTACACCAGGGATAAATGTGGCCCTTAGAGTTGGGATTACCGCCTGGAGACCACAAATCAATAAGAAAATGAAAACTTGTCTTGTTCCAAATAAAGACATTTTACCCCATAATCCAGAGCACAGGTAGGGGATGAAATGACTTCAACAGGAGATACTGGTCTGTCCAGAACATAAACCTAAACAAACTTAATACTGTACAGTCTAATTTAACAGTGTTACTACAGCTACTGAATTAAACCTGGCACTGTAGTGCTCAGTTTCGGGGGCATGAAATGCCATTTGAGATACCACACTGATATGAGAACATGCTTTTAAGCCTTTTTTCCCCTCTCGTATTGTATTTGTTAGTGCCCCCGGAATAGGCCTCAGTCTAAGAATTTATGCCCCAAATATATTAGCGAGAAGATGATGTGCTTCTACCAAAGGAACCATGTCAGTACAAAAAAAACCCAACCAAGATAGATGCAAAATTTTCGTCTCCCTGTGTAAAGATCTGGAGTGAAATCCTGTCCCCATCGAACTTAATGGCACTGACTTCAGTGGGCCCAGATTCCACCTTGGGGATGTACGACAGCTCACAAAAGTGAGGTACTGATCACCTGGCTAAATGAGACCGAGCATAAACCAGACAGCATCACTCTGCCAGCTGGTTAGCAATGGGCCTCCCAATACACCCCAGCCAGGAACGGCCATCTCCCTTCTATTTTGGTCTATGGACTTTAGCATGAGCAAAGACTTCCAGTATTGGCAAACTGCACTAGACGTTGGCCCAGCCCTTCAAGGTCCTGAGTGCCACCTCAGAAGTGCTAAGCACCTTGCAAGATCCAGCTGTTGGGGCCAGAGCCAGTTCTCACTGAAAGACCTCCATTGCCCTCAGTGGGCATTAGATCAGGCCCTTGGTGATGAGACAGACAAATGTGAGGACTGGACTCTGTTGAGCTGGCCAAATGCATGACAGGACAAATTCTCCTCTGGTTTACACCCCAAGCAGCCAGAATTTGATCCTTCAGTTGTGACCTAAGGCCTCCAGCTACAAAAGGCCAGCAAATTATCAGACTGTACCATATCGACAGCTTATGACTCACATTAACCTTTCCTTAAAAACACAGCTATTTCCTTGCCAGTATTGGGTGAGATGCAATCATGTTGAGGCCAATGAGATGTCACTGGGTTACATCTATGCAGAATCTAGCCCCTTACACCACACTCCAAAAGACTCCTCTTGTGATCTGAGCACAGCGGTCCCGTTTAAAGGCTAATATCATTCATGTTCTTCTCATTCAGGGTCTCCAGGTTCTCAGACAGTTCTGTCAGCCAAGGCTGGCTTAGAAGTTGCTTTTCCTGCTCAAGAAAATGGGGGCTGACAGTGAAAACTTAGTCCTGAGGAACATGCTTATCGGTCTCAACTTGCTCCTGCTGGGATCAGTCCTCAAGCCCTTTGAGTGCCGGCTAGAGGTGACAACAGAGCGGATGAGGAGGCGGGTAGTGGATGAGGAAGGCAACTTTTCCAACTACACCCCACCTATCAAGGAGCAATCCATGGTCTTCAATCATGTATACAACATTAACATCTCCCTGGACAGCTTCTGCTCATTAGCACTCGAGGCGTCATCTGACCAGGAGGTGAGTTCAGAAGACGACAGGATGACGGAATATACGGAGCAGACCTCAGACAGCGAGAGCCAGGTCACCTTCACCCACAGGATAAACCTCCCCAAGCAGGCTTGCAAGTGCTTCACCTCTGCCCAGGTCATGCAGGAGCTTCAGAGCAGAATTGAGATGCTGGAGAGGGAGGTGTCCATGCTACGGGACCAATGCAACTCCAATTGCTGCCAAGAAAATGCAGCTACAGGTAGTAACTGATGCTGTTAGATCTTGCTGGGGACTGAGGTCTCAAGAGAGGAAGGCGCATGAGTTAGAGTGGGTGCCATTACTCAAGAGTATTAATGGAGGAAATTTTGCATTTGCTAATAGTCCCACAACAGTGCATATACTCAGCACTGTCAATATTACTTATCGACATAAACAAAGACGGCCAGATTCACTAGCTAGAACCCAGGCTACAGGTTCTGGGAGGTAGAAAGTCCATCGGGAGTTGGGTACAAAAGCACAAGTCTCCACACTGCTGGGAATCCCAAAGCCAGCCTGCATAGCCCAGAAAGAGGGTGGGACCGACTCGGGAGAGGCAGGGTCAGGGCATTCAGGATATATGCTGATTGAGGGCATCTCTTCAGCTGTCATGGTTCCTGTGGAACCCTCAATGGAATTTAAAGCTCCTCCCCCTTGTAAAACTCCTAAGTGTGTGTGGTGACAGTTCACCCATAAAACAGAGATTCAGTCTCCACGTTCATTGATTCTTGAGCATCCCAACCTGTGACATGGATTTGTCAATGTTTATACATGGGGGAAATATCTGACAGTGAAATTCAGTCGCTGGCCCAAGTGCAGCTTGGTAAAGTGAGTACAATTCCCATGGAAGTCTCGGGGTCAAATTCAGATACAAATGGTGCTGGATGTAAGTTACACGTTGGGTATAAGTTGGTCAGAAGTCAGATGCAAATGGCAAAGGGCATCAATTCTGAACTCAGCAGATAATGCAAAGTGAATGTAACCTGCCTGGCAGAGGCAGAAGGTGGAGGAAGAGCAGATAACCCTAGGACAGTGGTGGGCAACCTGCAACCCACAAGCTGCACACGGCCATCAAGGTAATCTGCTGACAGTCTGCCAGACAGTTTGTTTACATTTGCACGGCTGCCCGCAGCTCCCAGTGACTGTGGTTCACTGTTTCCAGCCAATGGGAGCTGCAGGAAGTGGCAGGCCGCAGGGACATGCTGACCACCGCTTCCTGCTGCTCCCATTGGCTGGGAACAGTGAACCCCGGCCACTGGGAGCTGCAGGCAGCCATACAAATGTAAACAAACTGTCTGGCAGCCCGCCAGCGGATTACCCTGATGGGCTGCATGCAGCCTACGGGCTGCAGGTTGCCCACCACTGTCCTAGAGTGTGAGAGAATGCAACTCCTATTGGCTTCAGTGAAATGCCTGCTGATTTACCCTCATGTAACAGAATGGAACTGGGCCCACTTACCAAGGGCTGATTTTGGTCCCCACAAGAAATTGAACTGGTATAGGTTACACTCACACCTATTTTGGACACTCATGCTGATTGCCAGATTGCTGCAAGTTACCAGACACTACTTTGTCACTTGAGCCCATTTGCTGATCAGCTTAGACCCTACACGCGACTTATCCAGCCCCATGTACATCACCACTGAATCTGGCCCCTTCTCTGTGGTCACTTAGTGTTGAGCTTTCCCCAAGCTCTTCAATATATTCAGCAGTGACCTAGAGAAATCACTGTCTGCTCAGGTTAGAAGAGAGCTGAACTTCATTGCTCTTTGCATCTTGGTCTTCCCCCTACTGCTCAACCAATGGCCCTGTACACTGACCGAGACCTACAACCTTCTACCAATGTACCTCTCCATACTGGCCTAGAAAGACTTTCCTCTTCTTGGGAGAGATGGGAGTCCAGTCCCTGCAATCACTCCATCCCAGGCTTCCCCATGGTCCTTCAATAAACTGTGCCTGGCCTAGAGAAATTTGCTTCTCTTGGCATAAGAGGAAAAATTAAGGCCTAGATTTGACTTTTAGGCACTGAGTGGTGTCTAAGTTTCAGCAGCCCTGGAGTAGCCCCAGAAGGCATTGTGACCCTGAGACACACCCTACGTCACAATTCCTTCCCTGCTTCCTCCTTGTTCAGGGTGAGGGAGGAGCTTTTTGCTACTAGCCTATACCGGCAGCGAGGTGCAACACCCCCTGCCCTGGCTCTGTGGCTATGCTCAGCCAGTGGGAAGGTAGGGTCAAGGCCTTGCTCCTTCCTCATCCCTCCATGCCTACCCATGCCAGCTTACTCCCTTCCTAGAACAATGCATCCCAGACCCAAGGTTGGGAAGTGGGGGAAGTGGGATGCTTAATCCCCGATATGGGCATGCAATTCAAGTCACAATCTAGCCTTAACTCTCTACATTGAACCACCAAGGCCTTTTCCCCATATACTACCAGCGAGGTGCAAGCATTCTGAAGAGCTACCGGTAAACAGGAACTGAACTGAACAGCGAGATTAATCCGCAGAGACTCCCGCCCAGAACAACCATTTTATGGTATCATTGCCGCTCAAATCCTTTCACCAGTAACGTATTCACAGCCACAGCTTAAGCCAGGTTAAAAAACAACTGCATGACACTAGCAAGATGACGAGGCAGCAAGTCCATCTTGTATACCCCCTGCTGCTTAGCAATTGTTAGGCCAGTTCTGTAACTTTTCATGGGATCGGTAGAAGAGAAAAATTTACTGATTTCCTAAATAGTCCCTTAACGCAATACAGCACCGCAGGAGTCAGCAATAAATGAGTTCTCTATCCTCTCCCTAGAAGGACTGAGTGGATATGAAAATCACACAGTTAAAAAAAAAAATCAGGGGATAACTTTAGCTGCCATGAAAGACAAACAAACCTTTTTATAATGAAGGCACAAATCTATCAACGGAGTATTCCATCTGAATAATAATGTGCAAGCTCTGTGAAGGGCTTTCTATAACCCTTCCATTAGGGTTACTGTTTCAAAAGACACAGTTCAGTTCATCATCTCTACAAGGCAGTTCTTCAAAACCAAGGAAATAGCGGGTTGCTGTAATGAGATGGGTTATGAAGGAGGATGTTGATACAATGAATTTCAGCTGAGTGAGGAACCAGAGCCAAGAGCATTTTTTACTTCGGAGGAAGCTTCATAAAAAATGGGATGTTTTCGCAAAGAGTTTCTGCTTGACTCCTCAACAGCATGCATCTGGGTCTGTGAGTGATGAAGCATAGAAAATGAACACTCTAATTGGGCCTATTAGAACGTCTCAAGAGGAGAAAATGTCAGGGTATGGAAGGTATCCAAAGCCCTATCCCAGGTGCTGAGAACCACTGTCCAGTGTAGGGTGAAGACAGGAATTGGCTACAATCAAAAAAACCCACACTTTGCTTCCCTGTGTCTTCTCCTTTTTGAACTTGTTATTTTGTAATTGGCATAATACATAACTACACTGGGCCTAACCCTGCCCTTAGTCACACAGCAATGTAAATCAGGAGTAACGACACTGAAGCCAACAAAGTTATATCAATAGATAATAGGAGACTCAGGCTCATGATCTGTGTGTGAGGAGGGATTATATGCACACATCATCATGCAGAGAACACAACAACACACACAGAAATGTGTATGGGTCAGATTGGCAGCTGGTGTGAATCTGCACCAGTCCAAAGCAAGCGATACCATTTTACACCAGCTGAAAGTCTGGCACCAAACCCTTATATCCATACATACATATTAATAACTGTATTAGGTAAAAATAAAATGTAAACTATTCCAAAATTAAATGGATGTGCTGAATAATCATTGTTAAAATCAAGTAATAAAATTTAAGAGATAAAACATGAAAGGAGTTAGTTATAAAAATAGTTGTAGGTCTATTTGGGTTATTTATAATGTATGCAAATAAACTTACAAAACATTGATCATTCTATGGAATCTCCAGTCCAATCTCAGCTACAACAGGGTGATCTGGAGTAACTTCTTTAAATTCAGTGGAGTTACTCTGAATTAACACCAGTGTAAATCAGACAAGAATCAGTCATTTCACACACATACTCAGTGTCAGACATTTCCATAAATAATCCTCGATTTTCCAGCAACTGTTCAAGCATCTTCTCTCATCTACTGACAACTTCACAAGAGTCTGAACACCTGAACACCACCCCGATGTGTGCATTGCCTAAATGGTCCTATCACACTTTATAACCAACCACTTTTACGTTTGTTGGTCAGCAACGTATATCATAGGCGGTGATAGCACCACCTATAGTTAAGATTGCCTAACATTTTCCATTATAAGACTCTGCTTTCACTTGCTTATAATTTTGCCAAATTTCAACCATTCAAGTTGACATTGTCCACATCAGTGTCTGTATCAGGCTGACTACTTTGGAAAAGTTTCAGTCAAATGGTTCAACCATTTCCAAGAATGAGTTTAGGGGAAAATACATTGTTTTGTCTATGTTAAAATAATTCTTACCACCATTTCACTGAGAAGCTCTAGTGCCTCCATGTACCAGAGCAAGGGATTGAAATTAGGTAACAGGACTGCCCTGGTGTCAGGGATGTGCCTTTTGCTGTCCCAGATTTAGCCAAACAATAAGCCTCCAAAAAAAATCTCATTTTGCACATACTAACTAGAGACTTGTTTGGCGGCTAAACTCTCCAAAAATTCTGTCTGTACTGAGTATGCTCCATTCCTGCACAGCTCCTACATGCCAACCAGACTGCATATGTGCGGTCCCCACAGAACATCTGAGCATGTTCTGTCCCGGGCCTGCAGGGGGTTCACAGGACTTTTCCTGCAATTGTTCCTCCAGCCAGGGACACATCTGTGGTGCCAGGCACAGGAAATGAGAGCAGGGAGACTGTCTCTCCTGTGCTCTCCTGGCTTCCCATTGCTGGCACTTGGGTGACCAGATGTTCTGATTTTGTAGGGATAGTCCCAATATTCGGGGCTTTGTCATACATAGGCACATACTGTATTACCCCCCCACCATCACTCAGAAGCCCAATGGGAAGGACAGGCAACAGGATAGAGGGTATTGCAGGATCCAGAGAGTGGGAAGGAGAGGAGGGGCAGGACAGACAGGAGCAGAGGAAGGGGAAGAGGATTAGGGGTATTTAGGTGCAGTGAGGTGGGGGTAGGAGCCCGGGGATGGAAGATGAAAAGGAGCAGAGGGGACAGGAACTGATGGTGTGGCGGTGTTGGACAAGAGTAGAGGGGTAGGAGGAGGAACTGGAGTTATATAGGGGCAGGTACTTGGGGGAGTTAGATAGGAGCCGAGGGGCTGGGGATAGGAGCCAAGGGGTTGGGTAGGAACAGAGAGTCAGAATGGTCTGTAACCTAGGGCAACCCCGCCAGAATCTGAATTGAACCCAGGTGTCCTGAGTCTACATTCTTCTGCTGACAGCAAACAGCTGTCAAGACCCTTGCAAAGAGTCTTATCCCCCTCTGGTGATGGGCTCACACAGAAGATAATAGCCTACTACCGTCATCAGCACTCCATTAGCTCAAGTGGTAGAGGTCTGTGCTGTGGATTTAAAGGTCTGAACTCTGCTGATGACCCACACTGGAGGTGGAGATGGTTCCATATTATAGAATTTTTGGAGTTTTTTTTCAGTTTGGTTTTATTATTAACAAATTAAGAAATTACATCTAAAAAAAACATTAGAAGGTCTTTACAACTGCAAAGCCAAGCATGCAAAAATTAGACAATGCCAGAATTAAGATTGCCCATGCAACCTAAATTCAGGCCCCTGGGGCATATGCATTACAATACAGTCTTTAATGACATGAACATATACTATGTCATCCACAGGACCCTTCCAGTTTGAGGATGTTGAATTCAGGGAACAACCATGCAATTTAAGAAGCGTGAAGTGAGATGGAAGAAAGCAGAATCTTCTAATAAGCATATGAGAGAGAGAGAGAGAGCATGCAAAACATTTGAACACAAATGATTCAGATTTTGAAGCCCAATAAAACGTTTCTACGGTCAGTTTTTCCCAATTCCAATGGCCAGTAGGAGATGTACCAGTTGCACTTAGCACTCACCTTTAATCACCCCACTTGCCCTCTGCTCACTATTCCATCTCCTCTGGAGGCTACTTCTAATGTTCTCCAACCCCCTGAGCAATTTCAAACAAATACCCTTTTGTTTTAAATCAGCCTGACAGAAATATCCTTCCTCTCTTCCCCTCTACCCAAGGCCCAGGATGGACTAAAGATTCAGTTCTCAGCCAGTCACAGGTTTCCGTACATAAAAATGTCACAAACCCAGGGCACAATCTTGCACCAAGTTTAGTGCTGATGGACCTGTGCACCAGTGAAGACTGGGGATTTAAAGTCCAACGTTTTGCAGCCCTGCAGGTCTAGTAGCTGCACATGGTTCACAGAGGCCATAAAAACTGCTAGAAATAGCTTTTCTATAGCTCACAATGTCATCCACAGTTAGCAACTCTTGTCCAGGCCTGCATAGCATGTGCCAAATCAAAACCCTTTGAATGCAAACCTGGACATTGGAATTTTCCAAATAATATATAATAATCCTATGTGAAAATTGTGTTAAGTGCATCTTGTCCTAGCTCCAAATGGACCTTTTAAGCATATCAGAAAAACCATTTCACAGCTTGGGGGCAACTCAGCATGACTGGCACTAGCCCATGGCTGGAATAGCAGAGGAGTACTGCAGGTCAAGACCAAAGTGTCCTGGCAGATAGAGACAACACATAACTGTTTATAGTGGGTGGGAGGCACAACTTAAAGGTTCTGGCAGTAAGCCGTGGGGTTCATGGCAGGGCATCTAAATCCTGTCAGAAATGGGGGAGGCTTGTGGCCCTGCGTGCCTTCCCACATGCGTTGCATCTGCCAGTGGCAGAGTTATGCAGGAAAACAACGCACAGTGTAATCAGGCTCCTACTCCTATAAGCATTAATGTCCCCCGGCAAATGTCATATGAAACTACAGCACTATTGGAAGGATATCACACTGTGGCTGCAGCAATTGTGGGGATTCTTCTGTCCCCACCACACAGCCACTGTTGATAGCTGACTTGTTGATTTTGATCATTCCAGGGCAGCTAGATTACATCCCCCACTGCAGCGGACACGGTAACTTTAGCCTGGAAGCCTGTGGCTGCATCTGCAATGAAGGGTGGGCTGGAAAAAACTGCTCAGAGCCCCACTGCCCCATGGGCTGTTCCAGCCAGGGCATCTGCGTAGAAGGCCAGTGCATCTGTGACAATGACTACAGTGGGGACGATTGCTCAGAGCTCCGCTGCCCGACGGACTGTAGCTCCCGAGGCCTCTGCATGGATGGGGAGTGCGTCTGCGAAGAAGGTTATGCAGGGGAAGACTGCAGTGAGCTGAGATGCCCCAATGACTGCTCGGGAAAGGGGAGATGCGCCAATGGCACCTGCATCTGCCAGGAGGGCTACGTGGGGGAAGACTGCGGTCAGCTGAGGTGCCTGAATGCCTGCAGTGGACGTGGGTTCTGCCAGGAGGGGATGTGCACTTGTGAGGAAGGTTACAAGGGACAGGACTGCTCAGCAGGTAGGAATGGCCTCCCTATCAGGCACAGAATTGGTGCCAGGGTAGGCCCTGCTCTCAGCCTGCTTGTGAAGTGGGTGGATCAGGGGCATGTCAAGATGAGTTGGCTTGGCAGGAAGGCACCACACTGCTGCTGTTTTCTGCTCCCTGGGGCCCATAGGGATGCAAAGCACAATTTAGAGGAGCCCTGAGGTTGCTCTAACTTACATCAGGGCCCTGCCCAAGCCTAGCATATGGTCAGAGTTTTAAACTCCTCTTGCCCACCTCCCTGAGTCCTTGCCTTGAGAACAGGAACACAGTAACTGAGACTCAGGCCCCACACGTGCCCAGGCTTGGGGCCATTGCACGCAGACAACACGGTCGGACATTCCGGAAGTGATTTCTGCAGAGCAATTAGTTTGAGGAGGGAAACAGAAAATACTATCATGCTCTTGTCACAATTCCCTAACTCAGCCAGGGTCTCCGCGCTGTGCAAGGAAGCTGGGCCGCAGCATTCTGCACTGCCTGCGTGCTCAGGATCCCTGCTGACACCAGTGGAAGGACCATGACAGCTACTGCAATAGTTCACATGGGGACCCTCTGCCAGTATCACAGGGGAAGATCAATGTGTAACCAATGGCTGTTTCTATGGCAACTGTGGTCCATCCAATAAGGCCAACGGCAAGTGCTGCTCCTTCTTGGGGCTATTATCATCTGTCTGGAAACCACCTGCCCTTGGCTTTTTGTGCAGGGACATCTGGGTCATTATCTAAAGTGCTTCTCCACTTGTCTCTCCTGACTAGGGCTACTTGAGAACGAGGATTAAAGCTACGTTCCGCATTTCACACCAAGCGCCCAGATAACAGACCTGGCACTTCAGGGGATGAGGGGAGTGGGTGGGAAGGGAAGTGGTCTCCATCTCAACCAAAGAGATGACACATTTGTCATTCATAAGTTTCTCATCTCCCGACTGGAAGGCAGCGTGTGGGCATTGGCTGGGGGCACGTGACACTCATAAGTTTATATGCATTCACCTCACTGCCGATCTCTCTTTCGCAGCTGCCATCTCCCCAGATCATACAGTTAGGCACCAGGGCTGCGTAGTCCCAGACGACAAGGACGTGCTCACCCCAGTGAGTGCCCACTAGGCCTGCTGCTTTGGGCACCTCTCTGCCAAGATACACACAATTTAACCCTTTCGTCCCAGCTAAAACAGTACATCAGTCCCAGAGCAGCGAGGAAAGGGCTGCAACATTTCTACATAGGTGAACCTCGCCACTCACAGAGCCCGGTCTCCTCAGCTGGCTCTGCAGCCCCTCTCCCCAGAGGCTCAACTTTTTCACTCCTCCCCAGGACTCTGAGCTGTGCATGGCCAACACGCAACACTGCTCCTTTTTAGTATAGGCACCACAGCTGCAGCTACTACGCAGGTGCTGGCCAGCAACCAACCACTTCTCAAGATTCCCTCTGTCCATCCCACGACCCTCATTATTGCTCTGCTCTCTGCCCAGCTTCTGCCCCACTCACCACTCCCCTCCATTTTGTTCTTGCTTCTGCACTGCCTGCTTTCTGGACCTGCATTCCCTACACCTGCCCCTATCTGTCCAATTCCCCTTTCACTTAGCCCCTTAACAGCCATACTGCTGCTTTTCAAATCAACAAGAAAAATGCTGCATAATGTGATTGGGTTGGGTGGGACTGGGGGAGGTGAAAGAGGGGTGAGAAAGCCATTATCTGAATACTGGTTCACCTCCCAGAGCCCCTCTTCTGCTGCCTTCGGTGGAAATCCTAACAAGGGGTGTTTTGGATGCAGTTTAGGACTATTTTTAGAAGTTTTATGCAGCCCCAAAGAAGGCATGTTTCCTTCTCAGTCACATATGGCCTCTTTATTTTTTTATTTCATTGAAGGCAATTAAAAGCAAAAAATAATTAGTGGGGAAGGAGAGCTAATAACTGATGACATCAAAAAAGCTGAGATGCTTAATGCCTGTTTTGTTAGATACCCAACACAATTAATATTAGCAGCAAGAAGGAGGGACTGCAAGCCAAAATAGGGAAAGAACAGGTAAGAGAATATTTAACGTTAGATGTGTTCAAATCGGCAGAGCCAGATAAAATTCATCCTAGAGTGCTTAAGGAACTAGCTAAAGCAATCTCTGAATCGTTAGCAATTATCTTTGAGAACTCCTGGAGGAAGGGTGAGATCCCAGAGGACTGGAGAAGGGCAAACATAGTGCCTGTCTTTAGAAAGGGAAACAAAGAGGACCCCAGGAATTATAGCCTAACTTTAATATCTGGAAAGATACCAGAACAAATTATTGAACAATTTCTAAGCACCTAGAGGATAACAGGATTACAAGCAGTAGCCAGCATGGATTTTGCAAGAACAAATCATGCCAAACCAATCTAAATTCCTTCTTTGACAGGGATACTGGCATAGTGTATGGAGGAAGCAGTAGTCATGATATAACTGGATTTTGGCACAGTTCCATTTAACATTTTCATAAACAGGGAAATGCAGTCTAGCTGAAGTTACTATAAAGTGGGTGCACTACTGATTGAAAGACCATATTCAAAGAGTAGTTATCAATGGTTAGTTGTCAAACTGGGAGAGCGTATCTAATGGAGTGCCACAAGGGTCAGTCTTCAGTCTGGCAGTATTCAATATTTTCACTAATGACTTGAATAATGGAGTGGAGAGCATGCTTATGAAATTTGCAAATGACAACAAGACAGGAGAGGTTGCAACTTTGGCAGACAAGATCAGAATTCAAAATTACCTTGACCTATTGGAGAATTGGTCTGAATTCAGCAAGATGAAATTCAATAAAGACAAGAGCCAAGTCCTTCATGTAGGAAGGAAAAATCAAATACACAGCTATAAAATGAGGAATTACTGGGTAGTTGAGAGTACTGCTGAAAAGGATCCGGAGGTTATAGTGGATCACAAATTAAATATGAGCAACAATGTGACACAGCTGCAAAAAAGAGTAATATCAATAACAGGGAGGTTGTTTGTAAGACACGAGAGGTAATTGTCTGTCTCTACTCAGAACTGGTGAGTCCTCAGCTGCAGTCGTGTGTCCAGTTCTGGGTGCCCACTTTAGGAACGATGTGGACAAACTGGAGAGAGACCAGAGAAGAGCAACAAAAATGATAAAAAATTTAGAAAACCTCACCTGTGAGGAAAGGTTAAAAAAACTGGCTGTGTTTAATCTTGAGAAAAGAAGACTGAGGCGGGACCTGATAACAGTCTTCAAATATGCTATGGGCTGCTATAAAGAGGACTGTGAACAGTTGTTCTCCACATCCACTGAAGGTCGGAGAAGAAATAATTGGCTTAATCTGCAGAAAGGGATATTCAGATTAGAGATTAGGAAAAATGTTCTAACTATATGAGTTGTTAAACTCTGGAATAAGTTACCAAAGGAGGTTGTGGAATTGCCATCACTGGAGGTTTTTAAGAAGAGGTTGCACAAATACCTCTCAGGGATGGTCTAGGTAGACTCAGTCCTACCTCAGCAAAGGGGGCTGGATTTGGTAACCATCTCAGGTCCCTTCCAGCCCTTCATTTCTGTGACTCTATGAAAAGCAACATTTCTTGGTTCTCGGTCACCTGTGAGCGAGTGACATTAAAAGTGATTGAATTACAAACAAATGAGCTGTCTCAAAGGCAAACCCAGCACAAGGTCAGGAATTCCTTCATCCTAGTAGGGACTGTCTGTGTCTGTGTTTGTACAGGGCCTATCACAGTGGGTCCTGCTCCATGATGAGGGCTCCAGGTGCTACTGCAACACTGCTAATGACAATAATGAGAAATGACCCCAAAGCAAATTCCCGTATGTGAGAACCTCCAAACTTTGAGGACATTCAACTTTGGAGCAGGATCTATGGCTGGTTGCATCTCTGCAATAGGTTGAAACAAAGCCTGGAGTCCAGACACCCACAAACTTGGGACAATAGTCACATCCAGATCTGAATTTCAGAGTCCAGGACCATCACGGTTTGACTGCTCCTCCCTTCGCTAGTGTTACACACCCTGATGTGGCACTCAGACATCAGTCCTCACCCTATCAAGGTGAGTTTTAAGACTTAGCAGAAGCAGGACGATACCCTCAGCTGATTGCCTCAACTTTAATTCCATGTATCGCAATAGCTCGGTGCTTTGCAAACACAGAACATGACGACAGTGCCTGCCCTAAAGAATTCCCAATAAGTATAAAATAAGAGATAACAGATGGATACAGATAGACAGGGCCGGCTTTAGGGTGATTCAGCCGATTCCCCGGAATTGGGCCCCGTGCCCCTAAGAGGGCCCCGCAACGTCCCGAAGGAGCTGCCGCCAAAGTCCCGCCACTGTCTTCAGCGGCAGCTCAATCACTGCCACGGAGGAAGGTCCGTCCGCCGAAATGCCGCTGAAGGCACCAGCAGCCAATTGAGCTGCTGCCGAAGTCCCGGAACTGTCGGTGGCAGTAGCTCAATGGTTGCCACTGTCTTCAGCGGCATTTCGGTGGAGGGACCTTCCTCCACGGCAGCAATTGAGCTGCTGCTGAAGACAGCGGAGGGACTGCAGAATCAGCTCCTTTGAATTGGGCCCTGTGGTGCCTAAAGCTAGCCCTGCAGACAGATGAGAAGTAAAAGAAAACAATGAGACAATATTGGTCAAAATGATCAGTAGTGGACTCAGAGCACCAGTATCCTAACTCTTTTAAAGTTTTTTGTGGGCCTCAGGTTGAGTTTTAAGGAGGGATATGAAGGAAGATGATGTATCTTTGTGGATGTTTTCAGGTAGCTCCTCCCAAGCATGACGGGCAGCATGGGAGAAACCACAAGTGTGCTTGTTTGAAAATTTAACCAGTGGGTGATTGAGGCTGGGCAGCACTATGGGGCACTGAGTTAGGAATACTCCCTAGTGAAGATATAGTTAAAAAGCATTTATTTGAATTACTGGAAATTGCATTCATTCTTCTCCCTCATATTCTGTGCTATTAACACTGGCTTGGAAAAACTGTTGTTCTCTAAGTGTGAGTCATTCCGAAGTTTGCCCCATGATAATATATCATTTAACACCCTCTCCCTCATTCTCTCTCACACACACACAGTGTCCCACTGATTTTTGTTTACTGAACAACACTCCCGTTGTGCAGGACTAATATTGATTATTTGCAGGACCGAAGGGGTCCCACCAAGATTGGGTCCCTGTTGCACTACACACTGGACAACCACAAATAGCCCCTTCCCTGAAGAGACTGAATTGACAAGGCAGACAAAGTGTCAGGGCTGGCACGTAGGCAGCCATGCCTAGTGGTTAGCATTGGACAGGGGGCCAGGCCATCCTACCAGCCGGGCTTCAGAACCAGAAGGTCAGGAGCCGAGATCAGGAATCAAGAGTCAGATACCAGGAATCAGGCCAGTTCAGGAAACAAGGAAGTCATGATCAAGAGACAAGAGCAGATAGCACTGGATGATCAGTCCAAAGCAGAGTGGAACCCAGCTGTACAGATGATTTCCTGTTCCTCCTTCTGTCATAAGTAGAGAGAGCAGGCCAATCAGAAGCTTTCATGTTCCACCAATGGGGCAAGAGCCTTCTGTGACAGGTGTGGGCTCTTTGGGATGTCACCTAATGTGCTGGGATGCCACTGAATTAGCCTATTCTACCAACCTGGGTCCCCTTTACCTGGCCTTGCTGGGTTAGGCTCACAAGCCTCTTCCAGCAAAGCACACACACAGGGCCACACCCAGCTGCACAGAGAGACAGAGATCCATTCTGAAAAGATTCAGCCTTAGGGACTCGCCCCAACACTCTGGTGCCCACTCCCTTTAAGGGGTACAAACTCAGAGGTTTTATGAAATTCACCCTCCTCCCTCAATGTGGAGAGAGATATGCACAACTTCTCTCCCCCCTCTCCTTCCACTGTTAGAAATTACATAAACTGGGTTATACTATAAATAAGAAATAAGTTTATTAACTACAAAAGGTGAAGTTTAGGTGAACATAAGAGAGAACAGACAGAACAAAGCAGATTACTGACCAAATAAAGCAAAATACACAAGCTAAGCTCAATATACTTAATAAATAGGTTACCAAATGTAAAGTCTCACCCTAAATGTTATTTTAGGCAGGTTGCAAAGTGTCTGTGGTTCAGAGTTCCAGTTATATTCCTTTTCAGACTGGACCCCTCTCTCAGTCTGGATTCTCTCTCTACCTTGCCTTCAGGTGGCTTTAGCAGTCTTTCTTCTTGGGCAGACAGGTCATGGAGAGGAGGAGTCCCGTTTGCCTTCCTCCCCACCTTTAAATAGGATTTACATAAGGTGGGAATCCTTTGCCTCCCAAACTTGACCCCCCCATCCCTCCCAGTGGAAAGTTACAAGAAGTCCCAGGTAATGTTTAATATCAGGTGACAAGACCACCTGACTCTGTAGTATAACAGTGTCCATGAGTTAGTGGCAGTATGGAGAGTCCACAGGAAAGCCAACCCTTTTCACAGTCCATTGTCCACAGTGATGGGCCATCCACCCTGTCTGGCTTTATCGTTGTTGTACCTGAAGTGTTAGCAGTGGGCATCACCCAAAGTAGTATAGTTGAAATACAGATACATAGTCAATATTCCTAACTCAGATACAGAAATGATACAGGCATACAAATTGGATAATCACATTCAGTAAATTATAACCTTTCCAATGATATCTTACAAGACCCACCTTACATAAAGTATATCTCAGTTATGTCATATTCATATCATAAGGATATTTTCTTAAATAATGTGGAGTGAAACATCACACCTTCTATCTGAGCTGGTCTTCAAGAAGTCCCAGTTCATGCTGATGCCAGGAACCCACTGGGTGGAGGATTGGAGCATGATGACCTCCAGGAACCCTGCAGACCCAGGTTTAAGAGCCACAGGTCATGACAGAAAGGAGTGGAAGGAAAAAGGCACAGAAAGGTGAAGCAGCACTGGAATTAAAATGGGGCCTCCAGGCTCCCAGCCTAATACCGTGTCCACAACACAGATAAATATTGACTAGCCCCTTACAAGGAATGGATGAAAAGCTTCAGGAGAGACCATATCACACCTCATACCAATTCTAAATGTGATCCTAGTCCCTAGACCAAGAAGAACATCATGCCTGAAGTAGCAAAATGGAGGATGGATAAGCCATGCACTCTCTGACACTCCCTGTCTATCACCTCTCCCTTTAGTTGCCCCACCCGAGGATCTGCGAGTGGCTGGGATCAGCGACAGGTCCATTGACCTGGAATGGGATGGGCCAATGGCAGTGACAGAATATGTGATCTCCTACCAGTCAGTGGTGCCGGGGGGCCTTCAGCTCCAGCAACGGGTGCCTGGGGACTGGAGCGCTGTCACCATTAAGGAGCTGGAGCCGAGCCAAACATATAACATCAGCATCTACGCTGTCATCAGCGACATCCTTAGCATCCCCATCACTACCAAGGTGACTACCCGTAAGTATTGCTTCTGTTACCGAAATATCGGGGCTGCCTAGCTGAGAGCCAGTAACAGCCTGACAGTGATAAGGAAAAATGCTTTATTCTGCAGAAGAAAGGCGAGCCCTGTATCTTGGTACAAAAGACTGTTCCATACAAATTTCACAAGCCTTTTACACACTTTTAGACAAAGACCCTTGCATGTTAACACTTGATTGGTAGGTGTCAAACCCCGCACTCTGTTATCTGGTTAGTAAAGGCTGGTTTGAAGCAAGTTTTCTCTGCTTTGAGGCAGAAGAGAAAAGATAGTTCAAAAGTTCAGGGTACTGTGTACGTGAGGCTTCTGCTTCCCCCTAATGGCCAAACCGTTAGTTATTAAGGAGGGTTACCAGTAACTTTCACACTTCTCCACCGTATAATTTTATCCCCATTGGCCAGAAGTAATAGAAAGAAGAGCAGTCTCATATATACCCATGGACCCTGATAGACAGCTTTCCCAGTTTAATACAGTTTCTGGTACATGATTGCCATCATTTAAAATTGCTTGTTTAAGGCTGGTTGAAATTTTTCCATCAAAACTGTTTTTCAACAGAAAAGTGGGTTTTTGACAAAACTAATTTTTGTCACAAAAAACTGTCCACTTTCCACAGAAAATCTACAATTTTGTCAAAAACTTGAACGCTTGAAAACCAAAAAGCTTTCAGGTTTTCAGCAAAACCAAAAATATTTCTATTAGGAAATACTGTCACAGAACCTCCTGCCCCCATTCTCCTCCAGGACTGGATTCCCTATCCACATTGCATCTCTCATCCTGTTCCATGTCCAGCGACTCCCAGGATGCACATGAGTGGTGGCTCAGTAAGATGGGAGGATTATGGTGCATCATGGGAGATATAGTCCAACAGGGAAACTTGGCCCATAGAGGAGAATGGGGACACAACATGCTGGAAATGCAACTCCTATTTAGCACCTCCACAGCATTTCCAAATCAAATTTTCCTTTTTAAAATTGAAAGTTTACATCTGAAAATTTTCAGCTTTCCATTTTTTTGCTGAAAAGTTAAAATTTTCCTTGGGGGAGGGGACATTTTCCAACCACCTCTTCTGCTTGTAAAATAATGCTTTGGTGGCACCAGGACATCTCTGAAATAAAGTTAACCCCATACAGAACTCTTCCTGAATTAAAGCTGACTGTTATTGACATAGTGTTCTTGTGAAATGAATGCCAGTGATGCCTTTGCTAATACAGACCCTGATCCAAAACCCATCAAAGTTAATGGGCATCTTTCCATTGATTTCAGTGGGGTTTGGACCAAGCACATAATGCTGTCGAAAGAGACTAAAATTCTGGTCTAAGATTGCCCTAAATGTAGTTTTCTCCTAAACCTCACAAACATGCAGGGTACAAGGCTATCTCTCATACAAGGCTGCACCTGATGCATGGATGCCTTTTCTTGTTTATTTTCCTTGAAATCTGTTTTATAATAGAGACAGACCTGAGCATCAAAACATCACATCTATATCCCCAACAGCTGGTCTGTGATTTTGGTTCAGTTCATTTCTGGGATTGAATAATGAGAAGTGAATGTCAGGAGTTCAGATTCATTTTGAGTACACTCCTACAATTCATGGAGGATGGGTCCATCAATGACTATTAGCCAGGATGGCCAGGGATGCAACCCCACACTCTGGATTTCCCTAAACCTCCATCTGCTAGAAGCTGGGACTGGACGACAGGGGATGGATCACTCAATAATTGCCCTGTTCCGTTCATTCCCTCTGAAGCATCTGTCATTCGCCACTGTCAGATGACAGGATACTGGACTAGATATTGGTCTGACCCACCATGGTCATTCTTATGTTCTTAATTCTCAAAAACTTATCCAAACTTATACCCTGAAGCACTGCCCCCTCCCAACCTCCTGCATAAGGCCCTTCCTTACACAGCTTTAGCTATTTGAGGTACTTCTATGGCCTTTATTACCATAAGAGCTGAGCACCTCACAATCTTCAGTGTGTTTCTCCTCACAGCAGCCCTGTGAATTAGGAAAGGACACATATCATTATCTCCATTTTCCCATTGTACAGAGGGGAAACTGAGGCACAGAGAGACTAAGTGACTTGGCCTAGGTCACAGATGGAATGTATGTCAGAGCAAAAAACAGAACCTAGGTCTCCCAAATTCCAGGCAAGCACCCTACCCACTGGAACATTCTCCCTCTCTATCACAGACAAGTTAGACACGTGGCCTTGATAATATCCACGGCGCTATTAGAAATGTGTCTGGGTGTGAAGATGGCTCATTAAAAGCATTAAAACTGCCCCTTTTTCACTTTCAGCAGTGCTTTCTCCTCTCATCACTGAGTTTCCATTTGACACAGGGAACAGGGTCTTTTGGGGGGGGGGTTTAAAATAATCCCACTTAATTTCTCTCTCTATTAAATTGATTCTGGAAACGATGCTTCCTCTTAATGACTGACTGTTACATGCTGCCATCATGAATGCAGAGGAGAGAGGACGTTGCTCACAGGAGAGCTGTCTAGAACATGGAATTTCAATCCAAGGAAAATTTTGAGGAATTGGAAAAAAAATCAGGATGAAAAGGAGAAACCTCAACATTTTTCACAGGGCAGAAATTCCAGAAAAATCCATTCTGGCAGAACCAAAATGGAATTTTTCAGCTGCTCATCTGCCCTCCTGGAGGCTCATGTCAATTTCACTTTCTGCCTGCAGGGAGAACCTGAAATGGACAAGAGTCTTCCAGACAGGCTGACAGAGGTGGAGTGACCCAACTCTCCACCTCCACCGCTGTCAGATTTCTCATCTCCTTATCACCCTGGCTGTGGCTTCCAGGGGAAAGGGATAGTGACAAGATCCTTCCAGCCAGGAAGACAAGGCACCAATCGTTTGGATTTTCCCAGTGTAACATTAACATTTGTCAACAAAAATGAAAATTTTCCCACAAAAAAAGTTTGATTTTGAGGGGCAGAAAGGGCATTTTCCACTGGAAACTCATTCCAACAACTGTCAGTACCTACTTCATGACAAACCCCCCCCTTGACACTAACAGTCATGTTTACGCAGCCTGTTTCCTCCTAGATGTGCATAGTCAAAGGAGAACTGAGCTGTCAGGGATGTAGGGTGTCCTGTGCCTAACGCTGTGTCATTAAAGCAGGAACAGAGCCACCGCCTAGCTAATGTGCTCCACCTTGCTGCATTCCAGATCTCTCCACTCCACAAGGGCTGCAGTTCAAGACTATCACAGAGACCACCGTGGAGGTGCAGTGGGAGCCGTTCTCTTTCTCTTTTGATGGCTGGGAGATCAGCTTCATCCCCAAGGTAACAACAACGGGGACTGCCACACCTCTGCCCTGCCACTGCTGGCCATCCAAAGTCAGCTCTGTGGGATAGTCACAATAATAGGTCCCTGTTTAAAGGAGCAGTCACAAAGAGAACAGGGCACATTGCAGGGCTGGGTAAACACCATCTGAACAAACCCCTATTGTACCGCCGCCCACCCACCCAAAATTTAGCACTAAAACACCAGGTCACAATCTGGATCAATTAATTTCAGCTCTGCACTGAACAGTATTTTCCATTGATCCTTGATTTAAGGGTGTGCATCTCTATAGAGGGAATCCCATTAAAAAGATCCTACATTTACCATATAAACAAATGGATCCTCTAGCTCTCATTCCCTCTCTTCCTCTATCTGTCCTCTTGCTCTCTTCCCTTCCTCTCTCCTTTCATCTCCTTTCTCACACCTTTCTCTCCTCCATTCTATTTTATTCTCCATCCCTTGTGCCCTGACTTTGATCAGACTTTTCAGAACAATTCAGCAATTGATTCATCTGTTCTAACTTATCAGTGTGAAGATGAGGCATTTGATCACCATCTCTAAAAACTTATTATAGAAACCTGCTTGGGTGTCTAAAGCTAGGGACCTCAATCCATTTTTAGCCACTCAAATATGTGGCCTGATTTTCAGAAGTATTGAGCACTTAGTAGCTCTCAGACGCCAAGCAGCCTAAATCACAATTACAAGTAATTCTAGCTGCAAAATTGTAACTACAATTATAGAAAGGATACAATTTGTGCTTGCAAAAATGAAGGATGAGGGCTGAAACTGTTGCCCTAAATTTCAAACATTTTATCTGCATAGACCTAACAACAATAAAGTTGTCATTGATGCTATATTTAATATTTATTCTCAGTTATTGTACCATTTGTATGGAACTACAGCTAAAATTGTATCTGGCACCTCTCCACAAGCATATCCTACACATCTTACAATAAAAGAAATGCGGATGAAGAGCTCAATTATATTGCCTTGACTCAGGAAAAACTCCCACTGAAGTAAACAAAGGTTCTATGAAATAAAGAACTGCAGAACTGGGTCTCTGGAGGTGTGAAAACATACAATCAGAACCAATACAAAAACAAAATAAAGATGAGCAGAAATTGACAAAAACAACTTTGTTTTCTAACTTTGATTTCCGGAAGGGCTGGATGGATATTTTTGTAATTTTATGTGTACACACACAAAAGCAAAATTATCTTATGAGTCGCAGTTCATGTATTGCATTTATAAGTCCAGAGGAAATTTTCATTCAAAATCAGGATACACCACTAAAAAATAAAAAATTCTAATGAAAACACTACCAGAACCTTAAGTGAACTAAACTAGCGTACCTACAAACAGTAGTGAATCAATCATTACAACATAAGGATTGACATGAATGCTAGGATATCCATTTTAAGATGGAGAAACAAAGTCTCAGAAGTGCACTTGGCTGTCTCACCCAATCGTTTGTGAACATCACCATCCCTCCCTGAAGTCACTGCACAGTCCTAATGTTCATGGCTGTGTCTCATGTCCCAAGGAAATAGTTCCTTGTTTGTCTCAGGCATGATAGTGCAGGGTCGCAATGCATCCAGACTTGATGCCACAAGCAGTCCTTGACATCTTAACTTGACATCATGAGGTGGAGCCACAAACGTAATTATATCACGATCCAATGCAATCTGTGACATTTTATTTCGGCCTGCACAAGAAAGACAAACCACTGGCCACCATTTTCCTATTAGACCTTAGTCCACATTATACAAATGCAGTTTAATTTTCCCAAGCAGGTACAGTAACTCCTCACTTAACATTGTAGTTATGTTCCTGAAAAATGCAACTTTAAGTTAAACGAATCCAATTTTCCCATAAGATTTAATGTAAATGCGGGGGTTTAGGTTCCAGGGAAATTTTGGGGTGGCAGACAAAAGGTATTATATACTGTACAGTACTGTACTGTGGTGGGGAGGTGCCCCTGGCTTACCCCTGGGGCTCAGGGCTAGGAGTGCAGGGTCTGTGAGGGAGTTAGGGTGCAGGAGGACGCTCAGGGTGGAGGTGCAGGAGGAGGCTCAGGGCTGGGGCAGGAAGGAGGTGCAGAGCAAGTACCTGGGGCAGCTCCTATTTGGTGCAGGGGGTGTGCAGGTGGCTCTGCGCAGTGCGGCACCGCCCCCATGGCCGCAATTCTGGGAGCCATGATTCTGGGAGCTGCCCACCCCCACAGGCCAGAGAGAAGCGGCCCTTTGAAGGGGAAAGCGCCGCTTCTCTCCCGCTGGCTGCGCAGCTGCCCCTGCTCCTCCTGAGTCCTCCGGCCCGTGCTCGCAAGGCCGCATTCCAAAAGGGGCTTTAGAGCTGCAGGCCAGGGTCCCAGGACCCCCTTAGCCCAGGGCCCTAAAGCCCCTAAAGCACCTGCGTTCCAGGTGGCTCTGCCTGCCAGGGGTGGGGAGGGGCAATAGCTTCCCCACTTGCTGCCTCCCTCCCAGAAAGTCCTAAGCACTGGGAGGGAGGAAGGGAGAGGGAGGAGATGGAGAAGGGGAACTTGTGCAGTGCTCCCTTGTAAAATCAGCCAAACAATGTTATAATGGAGCATTGCACAACTTTAAACAAGTATGTTCCCTAATGGAGCAGCGACATAACTTCAAAACAACGTTAAGTGGGAGGACATTAAGTGAGGAGTTACTGTACAGGTATAAGTAACACCTTGGAATGAAACAGGACAGGTACAGTAGAAAAAGTTTGTGAGGCATCTGAATTTTATAAACAGTGATGCTCTACATGATAGGAGAAATAATAATCACGCTGCGGTTTGTGATTAATAAAGACAGGCAAGTCCCTCCAGTGGCTTTGAAAATCTCAGCCTAAATGCATTATCTGTAAATTTCAAGTGAACTTTTCAGGTCAAATGTATCCCAACTTTAAATTTTGTAAAACTCAATTCTTAAAAGTGAAAAGTGACTAGACACTGACTATAACTAAAATGAAGCTGACCAGCTATTTTCATTGTTTAGTGAAAAGAAATGCAAACATTTAAACAAACAGCATCAAGAGTGAAAAGTAAATATAAGCAACAGCAGTAATATCACATTAACATTAAAGCTGTGGTTTATATGTCTATGAAAGTAGGATACCCGTTTCTTTCTGCGCACTGTACCTCATATTTCTAAGGACTCTGTGTGAGACAGCAACTCTTTTGTTGTCACAATCCCTGCAGACTGCTATAGAGATAGATCCCCTGTGCTCTTGTAAGGAGACTTTAATTCTGGTCTTTCTTGTTGCTGTTGCTCCATAATATAAAATAAAAGTGATTTCAGATGGCATATATATGGTGGCTCTGTGCGAAAGAAAAAAACACAATGAGACTTGCAGCAATAGTGGGAACGGCTCTGCAAAACAACAGAGCTAAGAGAAAACGACAAAGCCACAGAGGTTAAAAAAAAGAAAAGAATATTAGAAAAGGTAAAATGGCAATTGAGGGGTAAAATGGAAAATTTCTAGTTTCATGAGAAAAAGGAAGACTGTGAATGGGAATCTGTGTGCAAAGATTTGCTTAGTATATTATTAGTGAAGACAATGACAAGAAAAGTTTCATTTGGCTAACACTGGCAGGAAAGGTGACATTTACAGTTGCTTAAAGACTTATGTTTTCCAGAGGAAATACATGGAGTATAAAGACTTAATAGAGATACTTCAAAAGCATTGTGTGCTAAAAACAAAGACCTTGCAGTTTCATAGCTATATATAAACCACAAGAGACTCCTGGCAGCCGAGAAGTGCCAGCAACGAGAGAGGACTGAATCCTGGACCCTTTTCACTGCCTGTTCTCACGTGGAGTCGCTGTACCAGCTTGAACATGCACACACATGCACTCTAGATAAAAAAGGGAATTGAGAAAAATGCTGTCTGCCCACCAGCCATCTGGAAGCAACAACTGAGGGGTGAGCGGCATGAGCTGCATCTGACTCTGTGAGCCACTGCTGGCTGCGCAGGGACATTGGGACCCTTGGCAAAAGAGTCCGCCCATCCTGAGGCATGTAATATTTTTTGGACAGACTGTACAGCCCTTATGCACATTTATGAGCACTTCCCCAGACCTTCAGGCCCATTGAAAACAATGGGAATAATTGAATGAGTAAGATGTCACTACTGTGAATAAGGGTCACTTATGAAACAGACATGCAAGGAGTATGTAAGTTTCCCCAGGTGGGTACATTATCCCCAGTGATTGCTGATCCTCTATATTTGGGGCCATGTTGACCTGGCATCTAACCCCATTATCTTCTCCAACTACTGCATCCTTTTAATACGTTACCAGTTTCAGACTCCCACCTCCCCAACTTTTTGTGCAGATTTCTTTTTTAATCTCCCTAGAACAACGAAGGTGGCGTCATCGCACAGCTTCCTAGCAGTGTCACCACATTTAACCAGACAGGACTGAAACCTGGGGAAGAATACATCGTCAATGTGGTAGCCCTCAAAGAGCAAGCCAGGAGCCCCCCAACCTCCGACAGCATCTCTACCTGTGAGTGACTCCAACCTTTAGCCCTCGGGCATGCTGTCTTTCCAGACCCAGAACAGGGCATGGTCCCAGTCTTTTGTAGCTATCCTTTCACCTCCAGATCAGCAGGTCAGATCTAATCCAGTTCGGCACAGGCTGAAGGCTGGTATCACCTGACAGTGGGGATCATTTGAGCCAAGTGAAATGAGGTGCTGGTCTCAATACAGATCCCAGCGGATGTGTGTTCATATCACAGAAAACAGTAACACAATTGGCATTAATTGGCAGTTTCATCAGAGGAACCAAGGAACGAATAGGCCCTGGAGACTGAATTCCCCTCTCATCATTAGAGGTGGTCCCACCAGAGCATGGCAGAGGCACATTGATGGATGGGTGTGGGGTAGTTTACATTTCTGCTGCCAATGTTATACTAGTTCCCTGGGTAACAAGAAGAATTCAGTCTCCAGGGTTTTGTTCATGCATCTTTCACCAACAATACAGTCAAACAATGGGCCAAATCCCCAGCTGGTGTAAATCAGTGTAGCTCCATTGGCTTAAAACTAAAATGTTTTTAATCTCTGAAAAGATGCAGCTTTGAGTTTACTTGGAGTGTCAGGTGAGGATTCTGATCATTTTATCCAAATACACCCTCCCTAACAAGGGTAACTTGCAACACTGGATTTACTCTCTGCTAGATAAACTCAGAGGGCAAATTCACCCATGCAGGGCTGGCGCTTCCATTTAGGCGACCTAGGCGGTAGCCTAGGGCACCAGGATTTGGGAGGGCTGCAGACTGCTCCGGTGGACCTCCCGCAGGCGTGCCTACAGAGGGTCCGCTGGTTCCGCGGCTCCGGTGGAGCATCCGCAGGCACGCCTGCGGCAGGTCCACCAGAGCCGCGGGACCAGCAGATCATCCTCAGGAATGCCTGCGGGAGGTCCACCGGAGCCGCGGGACCGGCGAGCCGGCCCTGCGCCTTGGGCACAAAAAACCCTGGCGCCGCTCCTGCACCCATGGAGTAACACCATTGACTTACACCAGGGATTACTTCGGTCTACATCATTTCTGTAAGGAAAGTAATAATTAATGACAGCTCTGGACTGGAAAATCAGAGTCAAATCCTCCCACTTTGAACTTGGGGGAAAGTCAGACACAAATGCAAATTCTGTGGCACAGGCCCAGTTATGCTAATAATACCTGACTGAGCTGTACAGTTTCTGTCTCAAAGACACACTAAAGATGGATGAACTTCTAAACTGAATGATGATATGGGTTAAACAAATGCCCGGAAATCTGGGGGCTTATCTGAACGATCCAATTCCATGTGGACTGCAAACCGGGTGCAGAAGCACTGCAAGAACAGCCCCTCTCCCAGTATTTTGACACTTCTTTTGTACCTAAATCCCTTTGCGGAAGACTCAGTGAGCTTGATAACAGCAAAGGGAAAATTAATTCCCCTCACTGTTGCATAGAACTCACATGCTTCCTTTCCTTCTCCTCTCTCCCCCACACTCCCCAGTGCATCCTGGGAACTGTAGTTCCTGGGCTCAAAGCTCCAGGACCCATGTAGGAACAAACTTAAAGACTGGGATAACTATCTGACCCTAGCCAGATACAATTCCTCCCACTCCTGGCCTGATGCTCGTGTAGGGAAAACATGGAGAAATGTTAACTGAGCTCAAACAAGGACCAGTTTGGGTTCTAAGTGAAGGCTCAGATCAATTATTGTTCTATCCAAGTAAGTTTACCCCCTCGAGTGATCTCACCTTAGGCACATTTCTGAGGTTGGAGACTGAGTGTTCCCAGTTCCCCAAGAGCGCTTGTACCAGTGTAGACTGCCAGCACACCCAGATAACACGTTAAGATCCAAATCCTGGGAGGTGTTGAACATAAGAACGGTCATACTGGGTCAGACCAAAGTTCCCTCTAGCCCACCATCTCATCTTCCGACAGTGGCCAATGCCAGGTGTCCCAGAGGGAGTTAACAGAATAGATAATCATCATTCCCAGCTTCACACTGACGGACTCAGGTCTCTTCAGAACCAATTTTTTATGTCAGCCATAAGCCCATCAGTTCCCTCCGCAGACAGACGAGATTAGAGTCTCCAAGTGTGTACACTGAGAGCTAATTAACCCTTTCATTGCTGAGTCAAAGGTAACACTCGGCAAAGCACATATCTAAGTTCTCACTCTGAATCCTTGCAGTCAGATAGCTCCCTCCGGCCACACCATTTACAAACAGAAACACACATTTAAACAGCAAAGATGTGTTCTAATGAGGTTGCTGACTAGGGCTTTAATGGAGCTGGAGACTGAAGGGCTCCTAGGAAAGTTATCCTAAAAAGCACAATATAACAGAGAGGTCTCTACAGTCAGCACAGGAGGGTCTTTCTAACATTAGAGGAGAGAATCTATCATCTTCCTGCAGATGTTAGTCCACTTGATCTCCCAAACAAACACAAATTCTTTCCTATTGCTTTGTTTGTGTGTTTAGCAGCTGCTTGTGCAACATGGCTTAACAGAGACACCTACTGGTCATGACTAAATGTTTCCATTCCCCTACCTAGTGAAGCTGTTACCTCAGTTCATAAGGGATCGTGCAAAGTAGATTAGTAGATTCATAAATCTTCAGGCCAGAAGGGCCTCTGGCAAAACACAAGCCATAGAATTTCACCCCACGATCCCCGCCTCGAACTCAACAACGTGTGGTTCTTGATAGGCTCCAACTGCAAAGAGATGGGTTCAAGCTGCTGGATCCCAGCTTTCCCAGCATGTGGGGGTTTAGATCTGGGGGGTTGGTTTGGCTTGGCCCATTATACAGAGAGGGGTCAGCCACAGAGTCTGGCTCTGGATATGACTGCTCTTAAAGCTTCAGAGATTTCTGAATCTGGAGATTTGGCTGACCATCTCTAATGCAAACCTTTCTGTTCTGTTTTGGTTCGTGGGAGGGTTGAACCCCATCCATTTGGTTTTAAGTTGCAATGAACCCAAAATCTCAGCGTGAAGCTCAGCTGAAACATCCAAAACTTTTCTTGTTTTGAGCAGACACAGGATTTTCCACTCAAAGCCATTGTGCAGTCAAGGCGCACCAACCCTTGAGAAACCCCAGTTGGTGTGGCTGGAACCTCTACAACTTTGCCGATGTAATTCAAACTTTCTTCACTGAAGTTTTGTCCAGCTCTGGTCACAAGGAATTGACCAGATTTGAGACAGACTGCTGACCAGGTTACAGTCCATTAACACTCCCATATTAAATGTTCACACGGAGGCTGGTATTTTCAAAGCTGCATAAGGGAGCTAGATGCCCAAATCCCGTTGAATGTCATTGAAGTTTGGGAACCTAACCCTCTTAGGCAGCTTTGAAAATCCAAGCCAAAAATACAAGCTCAGCATTTTCTGCAGTAGCAACAGCAGTTTCCATGGCTGAAAACTGTTGATTTTTTTAGCCAATAATTAGTCTATCCACCTAAGCAGAAAACCATGCAGGACTTGGAGGCATTGCCCCATTAATATAACACCGACAATCTTAATCCACTAAACTAATTTGGAATAAGATTCCCTGTTCTGGAATAAGAGCATCCACATCTGCAGTTAATCAGAAAGAGCTATTTTAGAATAACTGTGTGTGTAGAAACCTCTTAGATCACCCCAGCACCTCAGCCCCCTCTGAAGATCTAGATAATCAGTATATGTTTATTATCCAATGAAACCTGTCCAATGTACAAAATTCACTTAAAAAAAATACCACATTTGCTTTGCACTAACTGAACCCTGGCTTAAAAGGCCAGCACATTTAGTACTAATTACAGAACACAATTTAGGCTGTCACTAGTAAAACTAACAAACAAACAAGAACCCATACAATATGAACCTGAATTATAGATCTCAGATTCCCAGGTAGAAAATAAGTCTCAGAATTGGCTGTGCAGCAGGCACTGCATGTTAATGCTGCTACAGTACATGAACAATACACACGTGCTTGGCTCCTGAGCAGCTAAAATCAAACAGCATCAACCCAGAATTTGAAGCCAAACTTTTCACTGGGTAACTTTTTTCTTTAGATTATTTTTTATTTCCATGTGGTCCCTGCACTTCTGGATTTCTTCTAAGAGAGGAAGTAGAAATGTCAACATAACCTTGTGGGATTTCCAGATCAAACAGGGAGCAATGGAAATCCCAGGAGGTATTCCTTCTCTCTTGAAAGTTCAAGCCCAATTATTCCAAGCTCTAGAGATCTGGCTACAACTCCTCTCTCTTTGTAAAGGATGGGTAGAACCTCTGGGATACTGTAACTAATGTCAAGCTTTGAAAAGTCTCTTGGAAGTGCTAGTTGTTTTCTCAACTCTTCTCATATTTCCAGCACACTGGAAATCCACAGATTATTAAAAATTGGCTGACAGATGCCAAAATGTAATTGTAAATGGGGAATTATCATTAAGCCTAGATGTTTCTAGGAGGGTCCTGCAGGGATCAGTTCTTGGCCCTAGGCTATTTAACATTTTTATCAAAGACCTGGAAGAAAACATAAAGTCATACTGGTAAAGGTTACAGATGACACAAAGATAGGGGAAGCAGTAAATAATGAAGAGAAGAGGTTACTGATACAGAGCAATCTGAATCTCAAAGAATATGCATTTTAATATCACCAAATGTAAGATCATACATCTGGAACTAAATAATACAGGCTTTACTTACAGAATGGGGGACTCTATCCTGGAAAGCAGCAACTCTGAAAAGAACTTAGTTATAATGGTGGATAATCAGCTGAACATGAGCTTCCCATGCAACACTGTTGGCCAAAGGGGCTAATATGATCCTTGGATGTAGAAATAGGGGAATATTGAGTAGGAGTAGGAAGATAATATTTTCGCTGTATTTGGCACTGGTGTGACCACTGTTGGAACACTGTCCAGTTCTTGAGTCCACAATTCAAGAAGGATGCTGATAAATTGGAGAAGGTTCAGATAAGAGCCATGAGAATGATTAGAGGTTTGAAAAACATGCCTTATAGTGAAAGATTGCACAGGAGTTGAATCTGTTTAGTTTAACAAAGAAAAGGTTAAGGGGTGACTTGATCACAGTCTATAACAACTGACATGGGTAACAGAACTCTTCAGCCTAGCAGAAAAAGGTATAACAAGATAGAATGGCTATATGTTGAAGCTAGACAAATTCAGATTAGTGAGGGCAATTAACATTTGGAACAACTTACTGAGAGTTGTGGTGGGTTCTCCATCTGTGGGAACTTTTAAATCAAGATAGATTTTTAAATCTTTTTCTAAGATATCTGCTTTAGTTCAAACAGGAATTGATTCAGGGAAGTTCTCTGGCCTCTGCTATACAGGAGGTCAGATTAGATGATCATAATGGTCCCTTCTGGCCTTGGAATCTATGATGTATGGCTTACTCTTCTTGGTTTAGTCCCACTCCATATGAATCTTGGCATATCGGAAGAAGGTTCCCATGAACACCCTAAACCTGAACCAAACCCAAGAATCTATTCAGATCTATCCACCCTTTAACAGATCCCTTCCCCTACATGCTATTGCTTGGCAGCCACAAACAACTAATTTAGCCAGCATGGCATAGCCTGGTGGCCCCTCTCTAATCCACAGACCTGAGCTGGGATCTTGGGTCACAACTCACATTAGTTTTTGTCCTCCTGCTATTGCCTGGATACTAGGTTGAAAGTGGTGATGGGCCATTTCAAATATCAGATGTAGCGAGACTGTGCCCTCTCTTTCCCCAGGGCCAGATGCCAAGCAATTGACATATTTTCTGTTTGTGTTTAACTCCCTGAACTAACATGCGTCTTTGGTGTCCAGTAATTGATGGGCCAACCCAAATCCTGGTGCGAGACGTTTCAGACACGGTGGCCTTCGTGGAGTGGACCCCGCCCCGAGCTAAAGTAGACTACATCCTGCTGAAGTATGGCCTGGTGAATGGGGAAGGGGGGAAGACCACATTCCGACTGCAGCCTCCCCTGAGCCAGTACTCGATGCAGGCCCTGAGGCCCGGCTCACAGTACGAAGTCTCTATCTCTGGGGTTCGAGGGACCAACGAGAGTGACTCTGCTGTCACCACCTTCACAACAGGTACGTCAGTGCCATTGAAAAGGCTAGCTAGAGTCTAGTCCACTACACAGCCAGCCATCAAGAGACCCACACAACAAACAGGATGACTCACTGGATGACGGACGAACAGATTGACTTGAATCTGTGACGCACAGGCTGACACCCAGCTGCCCTAACAAACAGATTGATTCTTTTTCTGACAGACTTATCAGGGCCTTCACTGACTGCCCCCACAAACAGGTCAATGCACTGACTGACAGACACACTCAGCTAGCTGACCAGTTCATGGACTGACTGGGTAGGCAACTGGCTTTAACACAATGGACTGCCAGACAGACGCTGCCACACTAAATGCACTTTCTCTACTCGGAATGGGAATAGAGCCTCTTTCCTTCAGGATCACGTCCAGTGTCTTCTCCTCTTACTAGAGCAGTGACCAGACACAACGTCTCACTCCTCCACTGCCATCTGCTGCCTGTATGCGCACGGCTGAACCAACACCACTGAGCTCCATGAGACCTGTCTTATGACAGCCTTCGATATAAGCCGATTGTACTGTGACTCTCTGACTCACTGCATAATCTCTGATTCTGCATAGCATCAGGGTAAATACTTCTTGGGTGAAGGAATTTTCTACTCTGACAGATCTGTACGATATCTCTGTATGTTTCCCTCTACAGTATATACTTATCTATCAGAATTTTACAGTACGTACTTGTCTCTCTTTCTATCGACAGAATCTGTTTGCCTGTTCTATTTGCAATATGTATTTGACACGAGAAAAAAATCCTAGGTCTGCAGTGTAATACAATGGTTTAGATTCTCAGCTGGTATAAATCAGTGTAGTTCTATTGAAGTCAATGGAGCTATGCTGATTTTTGCCCAGTAAGTATTGCATTAAGGTAATACTTTGTAACCCAGAGATATTGATTTGCTGCAAGAGGCAACAAGGTACAGGAATTAATTTCCATGAGTGTATATTGTGCGCCTGGATCCAGAGCTGCATTTTCCCAAAGTTCAGACCTATGTTTTAGTACAACCCACATCCCCGTAGTATGTAAGCACACCACAAGGGCATGGGTTTGGGTTATTACAGTGATAGGAGCCAGTCCCTGCCAGTTCAAAGAACATTCAGGTCTTCAGATTAGTTTGAGCCCATAACCAAGATATGCAAAAATGGAAATTAGACTCCTAAATCCATATTTAAGAACCTAAATATGTCGCCTGATTTTTCAAAAGCACTAAGCTACTGGAAGCTAAGTACTTTAGAAAATAAGGCACCTCTTTAGATGCCTAAAGGAGGAGGAGTTAGGAGCCTAACTTTAGGCACCTATTTTTTGAAAAAAATGGCCCCATCTATAGCTATTCAAACTGAGAGAGAGGAGATGGGGGAAGGGCGACCTGAGACAATCTGTCATCAAGCAATTGAAAGTGACACAGTTAAAAATTTGGTTATCTTATTTTGATACTTTATATGAATACTCTAACCGGTCGGTAAACCTTTAATTAATGCTAAGCCTGTTGATGGCTAACAGGTTTAATTTACCGTGCCATAAAGGAGAAGCTAGAGAGCATATTTCAGTGCTATTTCATGGTTTATAAATTACCTGTCATATATATTATCAGTGGATACCAGTGCTTCTAGGACAGTAACTGTAGTGTCGCTACTGTATATATTTAGAATGAGATGTACAGTGCTATCAGTTTGCTGAATTTGCCTTTCCTTGTATTATCGCTATGAGTTGTTATGATTAAAGAATCCCTTCAAAAACAAAATAGTTAGATGGGATCTACTGAGTATAAATTTATCTGTAGACTACCAAAAAGTAGTTATACCCTGGATATAAAATGGCCAAATCCTGCCCTCAGCTATACCTGTACAATCCTGTTGATCAGAATAGGGTTGCATGAGTATAAATGAGGGCAGAATTTGGTACAATATGTACAGTAATATGTAGCAGTGCTAAACAAGGCATGCTATCAAGGCAGGATTTACCTGCCTATGAGTCTGTGATGAGCCATGAGATCTTGTGGTTATGGCACTCAGGAGGAGTCCTGGGTTCAAATCTTGGCTCCACCATAGACTTTTTGCCTTACTGTGCCTCAGTTTCCCCATCTGTAAAATGGGAATAATAATAATAATAATTCCTTACCTCGTTGAGGAATTGGGTGGATTCAATTTCAACATGCTTTAAAAAAAACACAGCAAGGGTAATTCATCACTGGAGCAATTTATTGAGGGATGTGGTGAATTCACCATCACCTGAACTCTTTCAATCAAAATTGGGTGTCTTTTTACAAAAGAGACGCTCTACTGTCCATCTCCATTCACTGGCCTGTGCTATGCAGGAAGCCAGACTAGATGATCACAATAGAGCCTTCTGACCTTAAAATCTATGAATTAATCTAAGGGGCTAGCTACCACAGAGACAGGGATCATAGGAATACCTTGATAGCCACACAGCTCGGCAAGTGCACCTCCCTGCAGGTTAGATCACAGTTAGTGTCTGGGGTGGTAGAATTCCATGGTCTCATAATAACACAGCTTAGATTCCTTGCCAACACATGAAAGCATTTCCTCAGCTGCAGATGGGGGCAGTCCCGGCAGATGGAACTGCATTTGTTTTCTTATCTTATATAGAGATCGATGCACCCAAGAACCTCCGGGTGGGCTTGCGAACATTGGCCAGCCTGGAACTGGAGTGGGACAACAGTGAGGCGGAGGTGCAGAACTACAGGGTGGTGTACAGCACGCTAGCAGGCGAGCAGTACCACGAGGTGCTGGTGCCACGGAACGCCGGCCTGACAACCCGGGCCACCCTCACAGGTAAATCTCTCTGTGGACGTGCCAGGATCTACATGGATGCTGGGCAGCCTGTTTTTCTCCATGCACTGGGCCCCATTCAGGAGACCAGGGAGGGAGACCAAGCCCATGCAACATACAGTTTCTTCCATCCCACTCCCTATGTACTGAGATGCTCTTGAGACAACTTGGGCCTGATTCGCCCATCACTGACTTCAGTGGGGTTTCCTGATTGACACTGATGAGACTTAGGGTATGTCTACACAGCAGTCAGGAAGTGTGTTGCAGCACGTATAAACATACGCGAACTAGCTTTGATCTAGCAAGCATGGCTAAAAATAGCAGTGAAGCCACACCTCTGCCAGGTCTTGCCCTGCACACAAGTACCACGTGGTACCCTCCTGCATCTCTGACATCTATCTAGTGGATACCCCGATGGTCTGGCACTTGTCTAGCTGGAACCCCCAGGGGTCTGTGGCATCTGGTTCTGGGCAAAATGAGTGATTTTTTGGGAAAGCCCAGGTCAGACTCTGCTTGGTTGGAAAGTTGCAAACACAACAGAATTAATCACAAAAAAGACTGCAGGGCCGGAAAGCAATTAGAGCAGTGAGTGTGACAATGAAGTGTGTGAAAAATACAATATTAGATGTCGTTTTTGCTGCATTTCATGAGGGCAACTGCCTTGAGAAGCAGAATTTGATTAGAGGGAGACTTCACAGACTATGAAACCATGTTAACTTAACTTACCTGCCAGCTTTCTTCAGAGACGTTTACTACCTTTGCAGGCAAGCAGTGAAAGGTAAGTTCTTCAAATGGGCCTAATTCTGCTTTCAGTTACACTGGTGTAAATCTGTTGTTACTCCCTTGACATAAATATCATCCACCCCATGGAGTCAGTCTGGATTTACCTCTATGTAATTAAGAGCAGAATCTGTTACTGAAATATTTCACTGAGAGCTGTTGCCAAGTAAAGCCAATTAAAGTAAACACAATAAAGGGGTTTCCCGGGCATGCATTTGTGGAGAAGGAAGACTTGAGAGACATGCTGAAGAATTGCGACAGGCTTAAAGAGAACAGGCTGGTGGTGTCAAATGGCCTCTCTGGAGAGACTGAGACACTGAAAACTAGACCAAACAAAATCTTAGATCAGTCTATTGTAGGGAATAACACTTCCTCCCCCCACCCTTTGATCTGTCTTGTCTGTTTGGATTGTTAGCTCTTTGAGGCAGGAAATGGCTTATCAATGTGTCTGTGCAGCACCTAGCACAGTGAGCCTCTGATCTCAGCTGGAGCATCTAAGTGTTCCCACAATGCAAATATTTATAATGGTAAAAATCATAAGGCACAAGCTGGCACTAGAGGGTAAGTCTGAATGAAGAATCTATTTTCTGTCTATGATTCTGAGACAGGGAATTATGGACAGTGAAGAGAGGCAAGCATCAAAAGTCCATTACCTCAGCAACTGAAGAGATTGCAAAACTCACCCCAGGGCTATTTCATTTGTCCAATTCCTTTGTAAATTCTTTATAGGTGTTTTCCATGTTGTTGCCCTGGTGAGTCCACTCCTTATACTAAAGGGATGCTGCCAAGGTCATTTAGGCCCCAAATTCTACATGGAGTTTTGGACTGATTCATAGCCTGTTGGAATCAATGGGAGCCTTTCTGGGCTTTCGATCAGACCCATACTGAGGACAATGTTGGTGATGGATAGATTCAACTGAAAGGGTTACATAGAGAGTAAAGGGTCTGAGTGCCTTAGAGTCTTCCTCTAGTTGCTCCATGTAAAGAAATTCCACCTGGAATTCTGCAGGATATGACTGACGTCTCCCCAGGTTTAGCTGGCACCCTTTGTTCTTGCCATTAATATCAGCACCAGAAGTTTCATAACAGCTAGGCTTTCTGTTCCCCTCAGAAACACGTTTCCTTCTACAAGGTCACCTGTTAATCCACTCTTTCCCATGAATCCCAATCTAGCGTCTCTAGCTGAGATGGCCCACAACTGAAACTGGATCTGTACTCAAATCTCCCTTCAAACCCAAAGGGGTTCAGATTCTGGGTCTTGGATCAGGTCTCTCTCTAGCCTCTCCAAAGAAGGCATCCAGAGCTTTGAAAGGCCCTGGTTAGTGTTTCCCCCATATTGATGATCTCTTTTACACAACGCAGAGGCCAGAATTATCCTCATATTGCAACGTTGTTTCCACCATTACCAGTCTCCTATACAGTGCTAAGAGATTTCACTCTGGATCGTGTTAAGAATGTGTTCCTAGGTAGCTCCAGTATTGTAGCTGTGTCAGTCCCAGGATAGTCAAGAGAGAAGGAGAGTGAGATCATGGCTTTGATTGGACCAACTTCTGTTGGTGAAAGAGACAAGCCTCCGAGCTTACATAGAGCATTTCTTCAGGTCTGAGAAACTTAGAGCTCTGTGCAAGCTCGAAAGCTTGTCTCTCTCACCAACAGCAGCTGGTCCAATCAAAGCTATTACCCCACCCACCTTGTGTCCCAACGGAGCACTGTCCTTTAGCACTCTCTGTAATGATTCTTTCCCTTTGCTCTTCAGTTACTCTTCCTTCACATGTCTCAACTCCAGAGAGTTGGAAGCTGACTCAGTGTAAGTGACTCATTTTTATATAGAGTGTTTCTTCCATCATCATCATCATCATCTTCTTCCAACTCTCATGGAAAGTCTCAGGGCACCGTATAAGGAAAACAAATACAGTGTAATTATAGCACAGTAAAACACTGCTCTGTTATAACAGAAATCACTGCAATTGACAGAGAGGAATCACTTTGCCCATCACTGAAGTCTGGCAGCTCTTTAACAGCACAGCCACGCTACACCCCCGCTGGAGGAGGGAAGGGAAGATGACTAGCAGTATCCACTTAAACTGTGGGAAGAATTTAGGTCAGCAGAAGGTAATTAGCCAAACTAGAAGCTGAGCAGGTCTCCAGAGCTAATGTTCCTACTTTTGCAATGAGTGCCGTAACATCTACAAGGATCACAGCTGAGGATGACATGCCACCCAAACGCTAGTACGTGCACCAGCACAGGACTCCTAACACCATGACTGAGCACTGCACCACCGATGACTCCAGGGGATGCGTGGCTTCTGCTGAATATCTAACTCCACTTCCTCAGCATCGGAGGTTACCCTAGAGAGCTCCCAGCCAAATAATGGCCAAGGCTAACAGTGCTTCTCTCACTCCCCACCCTACCTCCGAAGGGAGTCTAATTGGATTGGAGTCAGAGTGCAGTGAGGAGCAGATGGTGGAGAGCTTAAAGAGAAGACTTTTTGCTGCCACAAAGAGCTCTACGTAGGTGACCTTGCATTCATGCCTCAGGCACTCGGAGCAGGAGAGAACCGAGTTTCAGGGAACATCCTGCTGGCCCTGTTAATGTGCAACTCTTCCTTGTTTTGTGGGGGATGCAGAGCGAGAGAACTGGATCAGGTTTTATGCTGCTAGTTACAGCATTTACCTTCAGCTACCCCATCAGCTGCCCAGCCCCTGGGATACCGATACCCACTACTACTGCAGCCCTAGCCAGGATTCAGCACACCATGAGCGGCGGGCAGTAGGATGGCCTCTGGAGGGAAAGCAGTGATGCAGCTATTTGGATGGGGCTGTAATGTTGCCATTGGTTGCCTGGAAAATAGAGTTATCTTCATTACTCTCTGGAAAGAGCTGTGCTTCTGAGTTTATTCAGTACATTGCTGGGTGCTGCAGTGAAGAAAAAATTGTATGTTCGCACGGAGGGAACCAAATTCCCCAGTGGAATCAGCCCTAGGTGGGCTGACACCTGACTAAAGAATATTTCAAGCTCTCCCCTAAGCCTTCCATCTCTTTCCCTTCCCAAGTTCCCCTCCTGTCTCTCTTTTCCTGCAGCCTGTTGGTTTCCATTTCCTCTTCCCTGAGTAGAGTAGGGGACCTGCCTGCTGGCCATTCGGCCTCTTCTTGCAGCACATGATTTTGGGAGGGGATCACAGCACATGGGGTCTTCTGGCCAGATGGCTTCTTCCTGCAGCTGAATTCCAGCCAGCATCATGATGCCCCCTGAAACGCAGTCTCTTGGTCAGCCCACACTTAAAGCCAGCCCAGTGACCCAGGATATCTCCTAATCTAATGATCTTTGCCTTTGGACTAAGTCTTAGCTACTGCCCATCCCCACATCTGGATACTGATATACCAGTGCCAGGTGTGCCAAGGTGCCCAATGATTTCACAGTCTAGCTGTTTTTGTTGGGCTAGGGGAGAGCCTAGTGTGTTATGGAATGGCATTGCCACCAAGTGGCCGGTTTAGTGAACTAGCTCATGCCCATCTCCTACAACACACATGGAAAATCAGTTCTTTCCCACAGTGGGCTTCATGCAATTGTCTCATGAGGGTGCCTGCCAGCTTTGCTCCATTTGAAGGTGAAAGTAGGGCTTCTTAGGTGCTATCCCTGTAACCCAAGCCTGGGATCTGAAAGTCAAGCTGTGTCCTTCCTTTCTAGCACTGCCTCACAGTAACTGAGGTTCTGCAAACAGAACTCCGTTAACCAGTCTGTTCATGATACCTGATCCAGAACATACTCCGGCTCCCTCTCCTATAGCTTTATTAACTGCCAGGGATGGCAGCAATGAAAATTAATAGATGCTTAAGGCAAGATTCTCAGCTGATGTAAACTGGTGTAACTCCATTGGATTCTCTTCACATCAGCCAAGGATCTGGCCCAGACAGAGCTGTGGAGTAGAAAGGACTGAAGATCACTTTTGTGAGCCTGGAAAACGAGCAAAGTAAGTACTGGAATTAAACATTTTAGTTGGACATTAATCTTTTTTCAAAATCAGAAACTGTTGTGGGGATTTTTTAATTTTAATTTTCCCCCCATGAAATCGATGAACACACATTTGTCATTTTTTATTTGGTCCTTCGCTGATCCTTTAGACCCTCCCTTCCTTGGCTCAGTCTCTCTTCCTTCCCCTTTGCAGTGGCCAAAATGGAAACAGGGGAGATGGAAGAGCAAATTAAAAATTCCAAACCTGAACATTTTTGCAAAAAAAAGTCCAATAACTGAAAACACCATTTCTTTTGAAAACTGGCAAAACAAAAACAACCTTGATGGTTATTCTTAATCTTTGGCCAACTCCCTCCCTGTTTTTTGGCCAGCTCTAGTGCAGAGACTGATGTGGAACTGTTGTCCATCACTCATCCTCATACAAAACCACACATTGGCCTTGGAGGATTCCCTATCCTGAGTAGGAAAGGAAGGAAGGAAGGAGCCGGGGGAGAAGACATTACTCATCTCTGTTTAACTGCTTGGGTAAGCAGCACTCAGGTGCTGCACAGATTCGGTACCTGGTCTATTCTGCATCTCTGTGCTACACAGAAGCATGAAACGTGTTTCCCTTAATTCCATTGGCAAGGACGTTCCTCCCTAATGGGGGATTTATTTTTAGTGTTTGTTTTGTCTCTTTCTTGTCATGAAACTAGCTGCCTCAACTGCTTGTCTTCTTGCACAGATATAGCCTGCTGGTGGGGATACTGAAACCCTTAAAGTTTCAGCATGGTTTATGGGGTGCTGGCTCTCCGACGCTTCAGAGCTCATAGCAGCCCTTGAAATTCAGGACCCTGGGGTGACAGAAGTTTCTGTTTATTATTTCACTTTTTTTTTTTTTAATTTCATGTGCTTCCGCACTTCCTGAAGTATACCTGGACAGGAAAAGGCCATCTCCTAGTATTTCCAGCATGAAAAGTACTGGAAATCTCACAAGATGGACAGATTGCCAGTCCAGTTTTGCAGACCCAAGTGGTTTGGAAAGTATGGTGCATGCAGTATCTTAATTCGGGTGTGCTACTTATCCAAACCTCTGATCCTTTTGCAGCACTGGCCCTGGCATTTACATAGCCCTGGGAGTCTCCTTTTTCTGTGCACATAGATGGAGGCAAAGAGGGTAGGTAGGAGTCATGGGCTCAACACTCCAAAGGCTGGGTGGGAAGTCAGGAGACTGCCATTATGTATAGTTCTCACAGGGACTGGTGCTCTTAGCACTGTGGGGGATGCAGGGTTGGGGTGGATGGTTGAGGAACATTTTGGCAGCTGTTAAAAGGATAAGTAAGGATTGGGTTCCTCTGTTCATAATTTTGCCGAGAAGGAATGTGCACAGAACGGGACCTCTGGAGTGGCCACATGCCTCATTCACCCCTCACTAATTACGCAGTGCCTAATTAGAGCTGGTGAAGGATTAGCAGCTCAGCTTCCCTGTCCTTGTGCCGCTGGCCAGAGAAAAGAATGAAGTACTTTGTAATCCAATTACGAGGACTCTGAGCACTTACCTGAGAGAATGCCACACCACCAGCCCTGATCTCCCTGCTGCCTTAGGCCTTAACAGTGACCAGACCATGCTCTCTTTCCTGATCAAGGTGGGAGCAGATGGAGAAGTAGCAATGGAACAGATCCCTGCAAGCACTATGGGCTAGATTTTCCAAGCAGCTTTGAGCCATATTTCCAAGTACTTAGCACCCACAATTGGGGCCAGATTTTCAACAGGGCTCAGCACCCAGCAGCCCCAATTATGACACTTACTTTGGTGCCTAAATGATCATTATTACTTGTATTAAAGTAGCATTTACAATCCCCTGCTGAGATCAGGGCTCCGTTGTGCTTGGTGCTGCACAAACATGTCGTGAGAGAGACAAGAGAGTACAACCTAAATAGACAAGACAGGCAAAGGGTGGCAGGGAAAACAGAGGCCCAGAGAGATGATGTGACTTGAAGGCCACCTAGCAGTTCAGTAGCAGTGAACACAACCTATTTCCCTGCCTCTTAGTCCACAGAAGGTAGGGAGGGGTCAGAGATTGGTCCCAGATAAGGGCTCCTGCATGCTGCTGTGTCACATTTTGGCAGTGCTGCTTCTGTGGAAATGAGTTTTGCTTGGCTGCTGTTTTTTTTACAGCTTTATCTAACTTGATGGGAAAAATCAATAATGGCCAGGCAGCAGAGAGAGAAACCCATCAGAAACCAAAAGGAAGTGACAGACAAACCCATGAGATATTCCACCAAGATAAAATAGTGATCTGCAATCAGTACCTAGGAAATTAGCTAGATTTCAATCTCCTGAGTCAGAAATCACAGGTTGTGCCTACCACAGTCTAGGACCTGCTTGTTTCAGCTCTCAGAGCAAAAAACTGTTCCTTCATTAATTATTGACCATTTCATCTACACCGCAAAAATAAGAAACGCAGATGACAATGTTAGATGTCAAATCATTTTGGTAACAAAATAAAGCTAGCTTATCATTTCCATCTCTCTCTGGCTGAGTCTCTTGCTCTGAATTTCTGTCTTTTTACAGGCGACTACAGCAGGTCTCAACAGTTGCTTTTAAAAAACATTGCCTTGTCTTTGTTAGAATAATCCAATTTCACCAGCCAACAATGTATGCAGTGCTCCCAAAAGAGCCAACCGCTCCAGCTCAAATCAAGACACAACTTACATGGACATTTGTTGACCTCTAAGAATATTACTTAGAGGTTCTGTATTGCTCTCCATTTTCAAAGCAGGATCTAAAATATTAACTCGGTGCTGGTCTACACAAACATTTAGTCCATGGCAAGCTGGGGCATGAATCTACCCTGTACTCACTGGCCACGTGGACCCTGCTGCCACACACTAACGGTACCCTAGTGTGTTTTAATGTACCCTGCTTTGAAACAGCTGTAGATCAGAGTACACTAAAGAACTGTTAGTGTACATCGGACACAGTGCGCGGCAGGCTAGGGCTGGGTAGATTTACACTCCAGCTAGCTGCAAGCCCTAAATCATGCTCACAATACTTTTGCAAGGTATAAAAGTGTTTCTTCCCCAATTTTACAGATAGACACAACTCCAGATTTTGCACTGATCAATCAGCTGTGACAGCATGCTACGTTCTAAGCTACAGGCCTATTCTTGTCATAGAGCAACCAAGTAGTCTTGGAGAAATTGGGACATCTCTCAGTAGCAGTAGCAAACCAAAATAAAATTTTGTGGTGATAGGTGCTTCAGGGGTGGTCTCTATAGGTACATATATAAATTGCTAATAGATAAGGCACCAGTAGATGGTGATCAAGAATATGTAGCATGATTCCACTTCCCCGGCCTTTGGAGGGTCATCAGAAATTGTTATGCCTGGTCAATGGTTTCCGCAGACACTTGTTCACGTGAACTCTCACAATATGAAGTTGTTTTCTGAGGTAATTTCTCCTAAGATTTCCCTAAGTTGCTTCACTTGATACTCCAGAAAATAATTCAGCAGTGCCAAATAGTTTTATTGGAAAATTTTCAGCAGCAACCTTAGTACCTAGATACCATAAATACTGTGCTCTTTAAACGCACTTAGAGTCTTAGATAGAACAAGAGAACGTGGAGTTGCCATGACAAGGTTGATAGTGAAGAGAGAATGCCGGGGGTGAGGCAAAGCAAAGGAGATACATCATGTGGTTGGTAATACACACACACTCATGCACACACACATAAGCATAACCTGTCTTTTTTTGTATCTGCTGGCAGATCTGGTGCCAGGAACCGAATATGGAATTGGGATATCAGCCGTCATGGATAGCAAGCAGAGCATCCCAGCCACCATGAACGCAAGGACTGGTGAGTTCCATGTGCCATCAGATCACAGCCCTACAAACACGCAAAATAAAACGCGCAGCACGGTAGTCACTGGCATCATTCTTAGAGCACAGCACTGCTTCCTTTAAACCATGTCCAGCCTTAGCCTGTGCAGAGCCAGGGAGAGCCTCAGCTATAGGATCCTGCCAGCTAACCTGTCTACACTACAGTTTAAGTCAGCATAACTTATGTCACTTGGGGGGGGTAAATAACCCCCCCACCCCCGAGCAACATAAGTGCCGATATGGACTGCACAGTGTCAGTGGGAGAGCATCTCCTCAGTGATGCTGGAACACTTTTACTAGCAGGGATGCTGAAAGCCAGCCCCCTTACCCCTGTCCATGTCCCCCTGCCCCCCCCCCCCGCAAGCTGGGGCCGGGAGCAAGGCCTTGTCTACAGGAGGAGGGGACCTGGACAGGGGTAAGGGAGCCAAGGCTGGAGGAGGGCACGGGCCCAGCAGCCGGGACCCTGCATGTGGGGCTGGGAGCGGAGCCCCGGGCATGGGGTGGCAGCTGGAACCCCACGTGCAGGGCCAGGAGCACAGCCCCAGGGGTGGGGTTGGGACCCTGCATAAAACCTGCTGCAGCACCCCCCGTACCCCTAGTTCCCACGCCTATGCTTCTCCTGCTAACACAGCTACTGCCGCTCACGGGGGCTGGAGTAGTTAAGCTGATGGGAGAGCTCTCTCCTGTCAGCTTATAGTGGCTACATTAGAGAGCTGGCAGCTTCGCCACAGTCATCTCTCTAGTGTAGCCGTAGCCCCCGTCTTCATAAGTGTGCTTAGGTCTTGTGACAAGGGGAGTGTCACTTCATGTACCAAAAGCACTAGCCAGCTCCCCTGCCTGCCCCTCCCAATTGATTCACGCACCAGAGACTCCCTTGTTATCATAAAGTCACTTCTGGGCACGCCTGGAAGCCATGCACCATTCAGCAATGCTCAGCGGTCCTGCTCAGTGTCCTGGGCTGTAGTGTACACAATTCAACCAGCACAACTCCAGTGTGCTGAGCCCTGTGGCTTGCATTACAATTTACCTCAGCGGTTCTCAACCTGGGGTACTCAGAGGTATTCCAGGGGGTACATCAACTCATCTAAATATTTGTCTAGTTTTACAACCAGCTACATAAAAAGCCATAGTGAAGTCAGTACAAACTAAAATGTCATACAGACAATGATTTCTTTATACTGCTCTATATACTATACACTGAAATGTAAGTACAATATTTATATTCCAATAGGTTTATTTTATAAATATATGGTAAACATTAGAAAGTAAGCAATTTTTCAGAAATAGAGTGCTGTGATACTTGTCTTTTCATGTCTGATTTTGTAAGCAAGTCCATTTTAAGTGGGGAGACACGTGGGGGTTTGCAAGACAAATCAGACTCTGAAAGAGGTACAGTAATCTGGAAAGGTTGAGAGCCACCAATTTACCTCATAATTGTCTCCTCCTACAGAGCTGGACAGCCCTCGGAACCTTGTGGTGACAGCCTCCACGGACACGTCTATCTCCCTGGCCTGGACCCAGGCCAAGGGCCCCATAGACCATTACCGCATCACCTTCACTCCAGCCTCCGGAATGGCCTCCGAGGTGACTGCACCCAAGGATAAGTCTGAGCTGACACTCTCAGACCTGGATCCCGGTACAGAATATACTATCTCAATCATTGCCGAGAGAGGCCGTCAGCAGAGCTTGGAGTCCACAGTGGATGCATTCACAGGTAGGGAGGGGCCGGGACAAACTCTGCCAGGGCTCAGATTGGTGCAACACGCTGGCACATCTCCTGACCTGACATCTTGTGCTCCCAAATCTCAACATTTTGTTTGGAAAAAAAAAGTCTCTAGCTATTATGGATGCAAATGTGAGCTGAGCATAACTGATGCAGAGATATCAGTCCGAGTCTGGAACAGCTCATCCAAGAGGTGTAAACTGCCCATACATCTGTGTGGTGAACTCGGATACCCAGTGATGATCACTGAAATAGCAGCGTCGTTCATTGTGTCATTGCTTGGGAAAGTCTGTAAGAAAGGGGTTGGGGGATCACAGGTCCATCTACTGTGAGGGATGTTGCATTCTGGCACCATGGTGGGGTGGCCTTAGTGAGATACCTCTACTTCCATTTTTGACTCAGTCAACGGGGCCAGGCTCTAGGAGCTTGCAGAGCCCATGCTCAAGGAACCAAGATAGTACATCCAATCAGATTTTGAATATCTGCCCAATCCACTGAGAGTGTCTGGCGACTATTGTAGGTAGAGCCAGAGGCGATGCATGGGGGGGCATGCGGGGTCATGTGTCCCCCACCCCAGATTTCTGCCACGGGTTGCTGGCTAGCAGGGCCAGTGCAAGGAAGTTTCGCCTCCCACCCAGCTAACCCCCCACATGGCAGCTAACTCAGCCCCCCACCCGGGGAGCCCCCCCGCAGCAGCTACCCCCCCCCATGACAGCTAACCCCTCTCCACCCCGTCCCCCCACGGCAACTAACCTCGCCCGGGGAGACTCCTCCTGTCCCCTCACGGCAGCTAACCCCACCCGGGGAGACTCTTCCCCATCCCCCCATGGCAGCTAACCCCACCTGGGGAGACCTCCTCCGCCCCCGCCACGGCAGCTAACCTTGCCTGGGGAGACCTCCCCCCTGCCATGGCAGCTAACCCTGCCTGGGGAGACCTCCCCCCTGCCATGGCAGCTAACCCTGTCTGCGTTTTCCCCCATCCAGCTCACCTCGGCTCCACCTCCTCCACTGAGCATGCTGGTGCCGCTCTAATTCTCCTCCCCGCCCAGGGTTGCGGCGCCGATTGGAGGAGACTTAGAGCTGGGCTGTGTGCTCGGTGGAGGAGGCAGAGTGGAGGTGAGCTGGGGCGGGGAGCTGTTCCCCTGTGCGCCTGCCCCGTTACTGTGGGCAGCCCTCCCCACGCGTCCCCCCATCCAGCTCACCTCCACTCCACCTCCTCGCCTGAGGGGACTTTTTGGCGACCCCAATCACTAGGCGCCTTAGGCGGCCACCTAGTTTGCCTAAATGGTTGCACCGGCCCTGCTGGCTAGGCCCCCTCCCTGTGCAGCAGATTGTGGAGCTGATGAGCTGCAAGCTGTGGCTGTGGGGAGAAGCAGCAGCAAAGAGCTGGGAGCTGAAGGGAGGGGCCACTGAGGGTAAGGGGTGTATGTGCTTAGGGGGTGCATGACTCAAGCTGTTGGTGGGGTTGTCATAAACAGATAGCTAAGGGTTAATGTTCTTTTACCTGTAAAGGGTTAACAAAGGAAACCAAACACCTGACCAGAGGACCAATCAGGAAACAAGACTTTTTCAAATCTGGGTGGAGGGAGGTTTTGGATGTGAGTTCTTTGTTCTTTGTCTTGGTTCGGTGACCCTCCCAGCTCTGAGAGTGATCTTTCTATCTCCAGGCTTTCTAATCTTCTGTTTCCAAGTTGTAAGTACAAGGATAGTAAGACAATAGGTTTATATTGTTTTTTTTTTTTGTATTTACATGTGGGTAGTTGCTGGAATGCGTTAAATTGTATTCTTTTTGGATAAGGCTGTTTATTCACTTGGTTTTTTTAAGCAATTGACCCTGTATATTGTCACCTTGATACAGAGACCATTTTATGTCTTTTTCTTTCTTTTTATATAAAGCTTTCTTTTTAAGACCTGTTGGATTTTTTTTTTTAAGTGGGGGCTCAAAGGGATTGAGTCTGCAGCTCACCAGGGAATTGGTGGGAGGAAGAAGACGGGGGGAAGAGAGAATCTCTGTGTTAGATTTACTAAGCCTGAATTTGCATAACCTCTGGGTGAGGGGAGAGAGAGATAGATTGATCTCTCGGTACTTGTGTTTCAAGGACTTGAAGCAGGGAATATCCTAGAGTACCCAGGGCGGGGAAATCTGGGAGGAGGTAAAGAGGGGGAAGGAAAGTGGGTTATTTCCCTTTATGGTGAGACTCAGGGCATCTGAGTCTTGGGTGTTCCCCAGGGAAGGTTTTGGGGAGACCAGAGTGAGCCAGACACTGGAATTCTGGCTGGTGGCAGCGATATCAGATCCAAGCTGGTAATTAAGTTTGGAGGTTTCATGCTAGCTTCTCATGTTCTGAACTCTAAGGTTCAGATCTGAGTAAGACAGTTATGACAGGGGTGAATATTTAAATTGTGCCCCTGCACTCTCAGCAGGTACCAGTTTCTGGGTGGAGCTTATTTTGTTGGTTGAAACCCTTTTTTTCCTCAGTTTTCCTCTTGTTCTCAACTCTGGTTCAAGTTAATGGAGAGACCAGGGCTGGCCTCTCAATCTGACACTGCTGGGCAGTGAATCCCAGTATTCTACAGTAGCGTCATGCCACAGAGTGACATAGCCCAGCGAGAAGTGGTTCAGCATGTAGCCATACTTCTGCCTGGGATGCTCCTTGAATGAGACTTTTATCTTATTAATTCTGTATGATGGATGTCTTGTCATATGCAACGCTCCTGCCCTTCTGTGTAACCATTCCATGACAGACTTGCAACACCTCTCTTTGGTTTCCAGGGTTCCGACCAATTACACAGCTGCACTTTTCTCATGTGACTTCCTCCAGCCTGAACATCACCTGGAGTGACCCCTCCCCTCCGGCAGACAGGTTTATCTTGACCTACAATCCCAGAGATAAGGAAGAGACCAAGCAGGTCATGCTAGATGCCACCAAGAGACATGCCACCCTGTCTGGCTTGCAGCCATCTATGGAGTATATCGTGTCACTGGTGGCTGTGCATGATTTGGTCAGCTCCGAGCCCATAGTGGGCTCCATCACAACAGGTAAAGTCAGCAGCTGGCTGATGGGGTATAATGCTCATGCCTAATCTCCAGCTGGAGAAGAGATTGGAGCTAACAGAATAATTTATCTTCACAAAAGAAAGTTGCTGCCCCTACAGATCATTATTTTAAAGGGATTATTCATCTCAGGCTCCAATTCCACATGCCTGATAGCCAGACTTTGTCTCAGGTCTCCTGTTCTGCATGCTCCGGAACCAGATAATCCGCCTTATTGCAGCACGCTACATATCCGGTTTTGTATTGTTCTTGTCTTTGCCGTGGCAACAGAACCCAAAAGAGTACAAGGGGATTAAACATTTAGCCTCCCTTAATCCTGGAATCTCCACTGTGGCCAAAAAAATGAATGTGTTTACCTTGTGGTCTGAAGTTTAGGAGAAAGCAGCCACAAACAAATACACAATGGGCTTAGAGCGATGGGAGTTTTGGGAGCTAACCCATTTCCAGACACATGGCAGAGCTCCAGAGAGGGGCTGAGCGTTCAGACCTTCCTCTGGAGTCAGTCAGTGGGACTCTTTCCCTGAGCTTTGCACCAGGCCTTTTGTTTCCCCAGCTCACATTCAGAGCCCTGGCAGGTTTTGAACCATAGAATAGGGTTCGAAGTCAGTGTTCCATGTTGAGTTTGGCTATTTAAACCCCTCAGTGGGTTGTCTTGCTGTCACTCCTTTGCATACACCCATACTGTCCTCATAACCTGGCATTTCTTACAGGTGAGGAGTCTGATAGACACAGCCCCCCTTTCTGGCATCTGGGGTGACAGTGCTATGAAATTCTGCATGCAAGTGTGTTCGGCTGGATCGACCGCTAGTTCAGCCAGCAATCAGTGTTCCATGACCGCTTCGTAGGCTTTATCTCACCTCTGCCTTTCTTCTCTAGGGATCGACCCCCCGAAGAACCTCACAGTGGGCAACGTAACCAAGGACTCGGTGATGATCTTCTGGGCCCCTCCTATCACAGCTTTTGACCACTACAGAGTGTCCTACCTATCTGCACAAGGTAACCCAGCTGCCTGCTCTAAAGGCTGTTCTGAAGCGGGCTGTGGGCTCTCCTGGGTGACTTCTGGCATAATATCAGCCAGCCACCTCACAAGCTGTGACTACAGGGGGAGGTACGCAATAGGGAGAAGCCAGCACTGCAAAGTGCATGGTAGGAATGGGAGGGGGCAGATGTTTCCTATCCACTGATCAGGCCACCTCCACAGTCACCAAATCCCTCTGCCCAATGGATGTGGGTCAGTTCAGCCTTGATATAATAATTTAAAGCCCCCTGGGGATGCACCATGATGTGGCTGGTAATAACACAGAGCTCTAACTTCCACACCTGCTGGGAACAGGTCTTATGGGAGGGGTGGGGGTCCAGCACCTCTCAAACACAGGTCCTGAGTCTTTCTCCCAGGCTGTGTCTACCTGCTGGGAGCACATTTCCAAGCACAGGTAGGCAGACGTGCGCTAGCTCTGGCGGAGCTGGTGCACTAAATGTAGCAGTGTGGCTGCAGTGGTGCAGGTGGTGGCTCAGGCTGGCCTCCCAAGGACAAGCCCACCCAGCCCCCCGTGATGAGTACTCTGTTGAGCGAGGTAACCCAAGCAAGCTAGCATGGCATCTATCTGTGCATGCTCCCAGCTGCAATGCAGACATACCCTAAGGGATCTTGCCCTACTAGAACAGCTCCACAGCTACTCTGGGGTCTTGCTAGGAGCTAAGCCAGAAATGGAGATGCCCAGATTAGGGGGCAATGCAGTGCCCAAAGTCAATGGAGGAAACAGTGCCATCACCGCACACTGCTACATCCTCCCTGTCATCAGGCACCCCGCCACCAGCAGCCGGTGCCAAAGCCAGCAAGAACAAAGAGTGAATTTGGCCTGTGTTATTGATCCACTCTGCTGCACCTTGTGAGATGCAAGGCACTGAGGACCAGCCCAAGGGAAAGGTGGCTGCGAGCCCTCCAGATCTGACACTGTTCCAGAGGATGAAATAGCCCATCATAAGTTTGAGCAGCCCCATGGGGCTGTTCCAACCCACAGTGGGCATATCCCCACTATCTCGGCATGCCCTCTATGCTGGGGCTTGCAAGGCAGGTGGCAAAGGGCCACTCACATTACTGTCCGTGCGTCTCCTCCAAGTAAGTACTTTCAATATCCCCTAACCTGCCTGTACGCTAGAACTGTGCCTGGGTCTCTGCTCCTTGCACTGCAGCCTGAGCTTCTTTAGGCTCCTGCTCAGAGCAGGATGATCCGACGAGCGACCATAAAGCTCTTTGCTCTGCCCGTGCTTTGCAGGAAGAGCGGACAGCACGGCAGTCGCCAACGACGTCACTGAATACAGCCTCAGCCGCCTGCAGCCAGCGACCAAGTACGAGATCATCCTGAGCAGTGTGCGGGGCCGGGAGGAGAGCGAGCGGGTCTCCAGCATCGTGTATACAGGTCGGGGACATTTCCATTGATGAGATTGGGGGTTGTGCTGTGCACGCTCTCTGGCAGGGCGTGATGTGCGGAGAGGCAAGAGGAGTTGGGGCAAGGGAACCAGAATTGCCGCTGACTCACAGGGTGACTTCATTGTTTGGATGACCATAGCTTAAAAGAGGTACGGACTCATAACTGTAGCCTTTGTTCCTGGTGACCTGTGGTGCACATTACTGGTTCAGGGAAAGGGACACTATCAAGGCATCTAATGCTGTTTCCACACTTTGAAATAACTTCACAATGTTCTAAATACTATGTGTAACCCTTCTGCCAGGTGGAGCCAGCAGCATCAAGGGCCGGGTTCAGTATCTAGGGGTTCCTTTTCAACAATACAACACAAAACTAGCTTGAGCCCCCACCCAGTGATCTGGGACAATTACACACCACCCGTGGCCACCTCTAAGAGGCAATACTTCCCTTCTTGCAAGCATAGAGTCTGAGTGTAGCAAAAACTTTTAATAAAAGGAGGGAATTAATTCAGCATTAATTTGGGAAAACACCGCAGCTAGGGCTCATAAACACAAACCGTGAGCAAAAGACTCACCCCCAGGTAAGTTGGGCAGTGTTGTTTTCCTCTCAGGGTCTTAAGTTCAGCAACCCAAACGCCCCTTTAACATGCCCGTCCTTTCTCTGTACCCTACTCACAGTTGCTGTCCTTGGCCAGTGCAACCCCAGGGTTCAGAGGTTCATCCACAGAGTTCACTTCCCATCTTCTGTGGAAGGCAGAGTGGGGGGTAAGGAGGCACCATACACGCTACACTGCTCGAGAAGCCGCTTATCACCCCAACAGCCAATTGCCACACCTCTGCAGGGCTTTGCTCTGGCCCTCTCCAGCAGCTTCTCTGCTGGCCATTGACACGCTTTTCCACCAGCTGCCTTGCTGGCCATGCCTCTCCATCAGCTGCCCTGCTAGCCACTTGCCACACCCTCTGCCAGCTGCCCGGCTAGCCACTTGCCAAGATGTCTTCAGGGCCCCCCCACCACTTAACACTGCTGTCAGTGATTTCAGCTGCTAGTGGGGGAGCTTCACTGCTGGTACACACTGGGCAGTCTCTTGCAACAGAGATACCGTCCCAGAGTAGGTCTAATACTTAGACCTAGGTATCCATGATTTCAGCTCTGCAGCCTGTAACAAGACTCTCAGTTGAGTTTAAATTAGCTCTTTTATTATACCATGGAGAGTGGTAGGGTAGGGTGACCAGATGTCCAGATTTTATAGGGACAGTCCTGATGTTGGTTTTTTTTCTTATATACACTCCTATAACCCCCCCACCCCATCCCAATTTTTCACATATGATGTCTTGTCATCCTATGGAAGAGTCAAGTGGTGTCTATAACCCTCAAACAGGAATCAACCCACCAGATACAAGTACCTGTCCTCACCCTCTCTCCACTCATTGGGCTTTGGAACCCATGTCCCCTGCCTAGTGAGTGCTGTTCAGTTGAGGGTAAGTCCCTCCATTGGGGAATGTTCTGCTCTGCTGCCCTCGGTTCACATAACAAGGATGCCAACTCTTTATTACTCTTGCTCCAACAACAAGGAGACTGGGGATCCAGCACCAGCCAAAGTGATCATTTGGGCAAGCAATCCCATCATGCTGAGCACCTAGGCAGGAGTGGGTGTGTCCATACAAATAAGATCAGATTCTGAAGTATTTTTTCACAGGTCACCACAAGATGTCAGGGGAGAGTTCATTCAGACTCCACTTACACATGTGCCAGGCTGACCCAAGCTCCACTCAATGAACAAGGTTCCTGTGGGCCCAACAAGGACTTGTTAAATATGTCCAATAAAAGCCCTTAGAAAGTCTGCCTGCCTTAGGGCAGAGGGGAACCATGCAGCCACAGCGCAGCCAGAGAGCAGGTCACAGAAGATGATGTTGATTGGCTGTTGCTAAAACATCCTTTCCTAGGGAAAGTACCAACCATCAGTAACAGCCCTTCTGGTAGGAATGCACCATAGCCATGGGCAGATGGGGATCTGTGCATAGCCTGTAGGAAGCAAGAGCAGAAATTTTACCTACTGCAAGGGTCTTCTACCCCACAGTTAGCAGCTGTCATAACATTTTTTCCCAGATCTGGACCTTAGCGTCCAAAATATGGGTGTTAGCATGAAAACCTCCAAGCTTAGTTACCAGCTTGGACCTGGTAAAGCTGCCACCAGCCAGGAATTATACAGTGCCTAGCTCACTGTGGTCTCCCCAAAACCTTCCCTGGGGGACCCCCAGACTCAGATGCCTTGAGTCTTACAACAAAGGGAAATAACCCCCTCCCCTTGTTCCCTTGTTACTCCCTCCCAGGCTCCCCTCCCTGGATGACCCTAGGAGATTCCCTGCTTCCAGTCCTGGAAACACAAGTACTGAGAGAGCTACTCTCTCTCCCCCCCTCACCCAGAGGGTATGCAAAGTCAGGCTTAGTAAATCTAACACAAAGAGATTTTCCCTCTGACTTCTTCCTCCCACCAATTCCCTGGTGAGCTGCAGACTCAATTCCCTGGAGTCCCCACTAAAGAAAAACTCCAACAGGTCTTAAAAAGAAAGCTTTATAAAAAGAAAGAAAAATACATTAAAAATAGTCTCTGTATAAGGTGAAAATATACAGGGTCAATTGCTTAAGAAAAAAAAGTGAATAAACAGCCTTATCCAAAAGAATACAATTTAACACATTCTAGCAACTACACACATGTAAGTACAAAAAAACACAGTATAAACCTATTGTCTTACTATCCTTGTACTTACAACTTGGAAACAGAAGATTAGAAAGCCAGGAGATAGAAAAATCACTCTCAGAACCGAGAGGGTCAGACCCAAGACAAAGAACAAAGAACTCACACCCAAACTTCCCTCCACCTAGATTTGAAAAAGTCTTGTTTCCTGATTGGTCCTCTGGTCAGGTGTTTTTTGTTACCCCTTTCCAGGTGAAAGAGACATTAACCCTTAGCTATCTGTTTATGACAGCAGCAGCAGCATAAAAAAGCCCTTGTGGATTAAAAAAAAAATCTGCCTAGCAGGAATAGAAGCTGTTGAACCCATATGCAGTGGAGTTAGAATCACAGAACCAGAGAGTCAGAAGGGACTGCAAGCGTCATTTAGTCTAACCTCCGGCAAGATGCAGGATTTGTCGTCTAGACCATTTCAGACAGATGGCTACCTAGCCTTCTTTTGCACACCTCCAGTAAAGGAAGGCCAATGACTTCCTGAGGCAGTCTGTTCCATTGTCCTACTATTCTTACTATTAGGAAGGTTTTCCTGGGATTTAATCTGGAATTCACCCCTCACCCCCAGAGAGTCCAGTTCCTCTTCACACCCATCACCTGATGAATTTATGGTTCCTTCTCAGCCATGGACCACCCACTGGGTCTGACTGCCACCAATGTCACCCCAACAGAAGCCCTGCTGCAGTGGAAGCCACCTCTTTCTGAGGTCGAGAACTACATCATTGTGCTAACGCACTACACAGGTACGTCTGTGAAGCCGGAGAGCCGAGCTGGTTTGCCTCCAACCTGTAAGCTGCAAGATTTGCACGTGGCTTTAGCGCCACTAGCTAAACTCGATTAGCTGCAGCAGAAAATAATTAATTAGCCTGATCCCCGCCCCTCCCAGACAGCTGGTTTAAAGGGATTCTATCATTATGGGTTGGTTGGCAAAGCCATGCAAAACCAGAAAAGCTAGGACAGGATGACAGAGGGGCCAGCCATGCCCTGATTTCAAACCGATATCTATTCCTGCTTGACTTTTTCCACACACACATTACACAACCTACTCCTGCCTGAGTGTCCTGTCAACCCAGAGAGAGGTGCCCTGACACTATACCAAAAGGGACCATGCCCCCTCTGCGATGCTCCCGGCCCCAGCACTCTGAGGACAAGAAATCCTGAGGCTGACCCTGAAATCTGAGCTCCAGACACCCTCGCAGCTAGCACAGCTCACCAAAACTAGACACGAATACGACAGAGCCTCCAGTTATCCCCAGTATTGAAGAGGGAAAAATGGAGAAGATGCAGCCCGTGCATAGGCCTGACTGAATTCTATGTTGTGTTTTTTTTACAATTTCAACAATAAATATCGATTTCTATTTTTTATTTTTTCTCCAATTTTTAAATATTTTGATTTTCACAGTTGAGGGAAATAAAGGGGGCTGTAGGGGGTTCCCATAATTGACAGCAGGGCTACAAGGGGCTCCCTGCACGGCTGAGGGGCCCAAAACACTGGAGCACAAGGTGCCAGGGATCATGGCCCGGCACAGCAGAGATCCTGGCCAAGACTGCAAGGAGGAGCACAAGCCACTGGCCATGGGGAGGCCATCCCACTGCTGAATCACTCCATCCCCAGACAGGGAATCAGGTTTCACTGGCCCTGCAGGGCTCCCTGCACTCCCACAGGACAGGTGCTACCCAATTCCTGCAGGTGCAAGGTCGGGGAGAGGTCTGCACTCTCACCAACTGAGGGTGGATATTTTTTCATTGATTTCAGTGTGGCAGCTGAAATTGACATTTCCTTACATCTGTTGCTTTAAACCTATTCCTCCCAAGCCTGCTTCTAACACCAAACAAAACTGCTCTGCTCACAGATTGCAGGGCAGTGAGTTTACAAGTTAGTAGCAAGAAAGGAGGCAGCATGATCCAGTGGGCAGGGAACTGGGTTTTAATCCTGCTGACTTGCTTTGTGACCTTCCATAACTCTAAGCCTGTTTCCCCACCTGTAAAATGGTGATCATAATTATGTTCTTTGTAAGTTGCATGGAGAACCTGGGATGGGAAGTGCTATGTACGGGCCAGGTGTTGGCATGGTTTTTGTAAGGAGTGTGGGCAATGGCCTTTATCATTCTTCAGCAATCTGAAGGAAGAAGGACATAATTCATCCAAAGAGTGGAGACATGCTGGCAACACAACATGGTAAAATGCCACCTGTTGTGCCCAGGCAACCCGCCACAATAGGCTTTTGTTTCAAATGGTTCTTTCTTAGTCATATTTTAAGAACAGAAGGGCTCCGTATTCAGTCCAAGCCAGCTCCATCTGATTTCAGTTGCAGGGGAGACCATTCTAGTGGACGGGACCAACCAAGAATACCAGCTGATCAACCTGATGCCCAGTACCAGCTACATGGTCACCATGTATGCCACCAATGGGCCTCTCACTAGCAGCACCATCAGCACCAACTTTACAACTCGTACGTACGGTAACTTCTTCCCTTCTCCAACTAGGTGTCCTTAGTGGTTTTTATTTTGTCCAGCTGGGGAGCAGAAGCCAAATAAGCTGTTAAACAGTCTGTTTTATGTGCTCAGGGACCACAAAGGCACCCAGATACCATGATGATAGGCACGGTATAAGAACCAGACTATACTGATACATGTGAGATGTCAGGTTCAGGAAGATGCTTTTCAAATTCTCAGCAGTTCCTTTCTGCTGATCCCTCTAGATAATATATCCTGCTGGCTTCCAGAGGAAACCCTTATCACAGGGGTCCCCAGCACGGTGCCCTCATGGTGCCCGCTGGGGCATCTATGTGCACCCACGTACTGACTGGCAGACAAGCATCCGCTGAAATGCCGCCGAAAAGCGGCATCATCAAGAGGTGAAAGTCAGCGGCATTTCGGCAGTGACACCTCTTGACGTTGCCGCTTCTCAGCAGCATTTCGGCGAATGCTTGTCCACCGGCCACGGTCCTCGGTGGCTTGTCGTCCAGTGCCTGCCACCCGGAAAAGGTTGGGGACCACTGCCTTATCAGATCCTTTTCCTACCCATTGTCGTAAGGCTGTATACAGGAGAACAATGGAATCTGTTTCACTATTAAATAGCTACTTGACAGACAGACATTGTGCTTCACGCAGTTCAGAGCAATTGCACGACAAAAAAAGTCCATGTGGAGAATATTTATCTGGTTCCTAGTGCCCTGTAAGTGGAGCTCCAGCTATGGGTGGGCAAACTGGCCTGGAGAGAAAAGGGATGGATGGGCTGAGCACAGGACTGTGAGAAATCCCAGACTTCTGTGGTTCAGCCAGCACTCCTGTCAACATGATTCATGGATCCAGCATGCTGTTTCAATCAGCTGTAATAGCAATGCTAGTGTGTCAGACTCCCAATTCCCTGGGTTCCTATTGACCTTTGCAGTTCTGGATCCCCCAACTAACTTGACTGCCACTGAGGTCACCCGCCAGAGCGCCCTCCTTTCATGGCAACCTCCAATGGCAGAGATCGAGAACTACATCATGACCTACAGATCGACTGATGGAAGCCGGAAAGTGAGTTTTCACTGATAAGGGGGATTGCACTAAAACAAGAATCAGAGATTGGTGTGGTGGGGCGGGACTAATAAATGAGGCAATCCAAGTCACCAGAGGAAGGACAATGTTTCTGAGAGTTTTGCATAAATACTAAGGCTCAGACTGATCCAGATGACAGACACAAGTTTCCTCATAGACACTACCATTAGACAATGCCTAGATAGGTCACAATCCATGGGGTAAGCCAAGAGATGGAGACAAAAATCAGTTCCCACATCTGCAGGTCCAAATGGGCAAGATACACCTGGAATGTTTGGAAGAAGTAGTGAAGAAAATTTCAGAACCTCTGAAAATTAGTCATTGGAGCCCGGAGAAAGATACCTGAGCAATGGAAGGAGGCTAATATGGTACTTATCTTTAGGGAGAGTAGAAAGAGAGATGCAGGCAACTAATTCACCCTACAGCACAGTGTGTTTGATCATTTAATGAGTGTGTCAATATCTATGTGGAAGAAACCTGCCTATGAACATTGCGTTATCAGAAATAGGTCATTGCAAACATGCCTACTAGTTTCCTTTGAAAGTATTACTAATTTGCAAGTGGCATAGGATGTTGGCATTTCAGTAAGGGATTCAATAAGAGCCACATAATCTGTCTGAACACCAGCTAGGTTAAAACAACAGAGAGCACAGACTAGGAATTGGTTAACAGAGCTGGCCAGCTCTACTCTTTACACTGCTCTGGGCATCAGGGGTGCCCTGTTTCAAGGGAAAGGTGATGACCTGAATTCAGGTCCTAGCAGGTACAGTAAACAGACCATCAGTTGTCTACAGGGAAGAGTGAAATACACCTCTCTGCAGAGGAATAGGAAATCGCCTGTATACCACTTAACCCCACCACCACTGCCCCAATAGGGTACATGGTACATAGATCTCTGCTGAGGGCTGAACTTCATGCTAAATGATAAGGGATTAAAGAGGCTTTTTGAACTACGCATTTTTCCATGAAGCACCTCAGTTGCCTTCCAGTGAGGTTACACAACATGCTCTCTGGGCCTATGGAAATCAGTGATCCATGTACACAGGGACCATGAATAGCATCTGCACATCACCCCCTATTCTGGAGGACTTGCTCTGTGTAGTCACCCTAAATCTCCCCTGGGGTGAAGTTCAAAGAGGTAACATGGCTGAGCAGCTAAAGCTAAGCCTACGAGTCAGGCGATATGAAGTCTAATCTGTTTTGCCCCAACATACTGTGTCTTAAGGTAAGTCACTTTCCCTCTGTTTACTCCTTGGAGAAATGGGGGTGGTAATACTACTAGGGGTGCTGAGAGCTTACCGGGAATAAATGGCTTTAAGATCCTCAGTCAGACAGCATGCACTATAGAAGTTCCTGGCTTCTGTTCCCTCTTTACATGCTGTCTGGGTTCCACCTCTTGGCTTCCACTTACTTTTGTTACCCACATCTAGGAGCTGATAGTCGATGCTGAGGACACCTGGATCCGCCTAGAGGGGCTTTCGGAGATCACGGAATACACCGTACGCTTGCAGGCAGCCCAGGATGCGATGAGGAGTGGGTTTACCTCCACCAGCTTCATCACAGGTCAGGAGTTTATTCCCCACCTCGTTTGACCAGTTGTGCCATGCTGCGCCAGCCGCGGTCTCCCGAGTGTCTCAAGGAGATTGTCTATTATCTCTCAGTGCTAAGGAAGACAACTCGTCCCCTAACCCCATGCCTGCTCACGTTCCAGAGGCTTGGCCCCCTGCCCCTCAACTCACCCAAATACACAAAGCCAAGACTTAACGTTCTATCTCAACTTTCATTACCACAGGCATTATCCTCCCTTCTCCCTACAAAGGGCATAAACCAGAGATAGGAATCAGATCTGGATTCTGCCCTAGTCCAAGGGTATTCAGATCCAGGCTTTGAATTCAGGCCCCATGTCTAATACAGAGATCACATATTCCAAACAGATTCTTTTACCTTGTTCTTGCTCCTGCTCCAAAGAATTAGAACATTCGGTGCAGGGGATACTCTTTTAGTGACCAGAGGATGGACTAAATGACTTAACAGGTCTTTTCCATCTCTAAACTCCATGGACATGATTCTGATCTCATCCTGATCTATATCAGGACCAACTCCACCTAGGTCAATAGAATTACCACAGTGTACAACCAGTGTAAGACCAGAACCAGTCCCTGTGATGGTCTGACTGCCCGACAGCACTGCCTTCCTGTTCTTTAGAGCAGTCCTATTTATTAAATATTCTACCCTCATGGAATGGATGTTGTGTTAAGCTGATTAAGACTCAGTCTCCATGGCCCTATGGTCAGAGTGCTTACTAGAAGCAGTCTGCCCTGAAACACTGCATGTTGAAAACACTCATGTTAAAAATGTGGGCCGAGTATAGCGTCCAGTGTGAGTGAGTTTTATTCAGAAAGCAGCACTCAATAGGCACTATGCACATTGTGCAGAGCTGAATCCAATTACATTTGTACCTCAGCTCTTCAAAAGAGATGACAAAAAGCCTGAAGATGCTGTCCACTCTACAGTGCTGAAATCACTTCCTCTGTATTCATAGTTAGATTAAAAGAGCTCCCTTTAAATCCGCTGCAGACATACACACCAGTCAAGGCACATGGAAATGCCTTGTAACCTGCTTTCATGTGATAACAGAAGCTAGCAACAACAAAAACCCTTCTTGTCTGATATATCTATAGATCAGGGCCTCTTATGCTAGTCTTGCCTCGACTCCATTGGGCACAAAGTATTACAGCATATGCGAGAGGGGATGGAAAAGTAGATATACTTGTTGGGGATGAACTTGAGGTCCGGATGAAAACAGACAAGGCCAAATCCCCAGGTGGTGTAAATCAACGAGGCTCCATTGACAAGGGAGATTATGCTGCGATTTACAGCAGTTGAGGATCTGACCCTATACAGAGTCAGAGAATGTACTGTAGATGGCTTCTTCCCTGACAGACATGTTAGAAGTAGGTTTAAATGAAAATAGAAGCGAGTAACAAGCACAATAAACCTGTTTCTTTTCTAATATATCTATGAAACAGAAGCATCTGGGGATGAACAATGAAACAATGAGCTCTGTAGACTGCAGTTGCTTCCACCTTTCCCTTGTTTAAGAGCCAGGGCATCACATTACATTTACTCTAGCAACATATCTGGGCACTTTCCAGGAGAACAATAGGTTGTTTTTGTTGGTTTGTTTTAAAAAACACCTTTATTTAAGATGTTTTGCTTCTTTGTGTTCACACATAACAGGGCTCTTTCATTCTTCCTGGCATATTAATAGCTGTCTGTTCCGTTTGTCTTTCATATTTGCATAAGGTTCTGGGGGAATTGTGTTCAAATGGTAAAAAGGAAAAAAAATCAATACACTATTTATAATTTGTAGTTTGAAATTTCTTTCAAAGTCAGCTTCGATTTTAAAGATCTGAATATAAATTAAGAAATGTGGTCTTCACAAAGCACCGGGGACTATAATGTGTGTGTCTTTGAAGCAGATTTCATTGTGTGTTTAATACTATACATGACAAGTCTCTCACTAGATCTTGTCTTAAAAAGCACAGAGACTGTAAAATAGGGGCTGTTTGCCTTTTGGCCAAAATGAAATCACTTGACTATTCACACCCCAAGAATTGGTGGTGGGGACTGAATAGAAAAACCAACAACAAAACCAGGGTTTGTAAATGTCTTCCTACTTTTTAATCACATTCCCTTTGATGTTAAACTTACATGGGCATTGCACACCCAGTGAATGCGGTTTACACCCATTTCCTGTGTAACTGACACTGCCATTTAAGCCATCTTTGAAACTGAATCAAAGATTTCCCCACAAGTTTGTGACCATTTGTGCCACAGTCCAGATTCTCCTCACACATACACTAGTGAAAACCAGTGTAAGTCCACTGACTTCTGGGGAGTTGCTCCTTATTTATTCTTAGCATGAATGGAAACAGAATCTGGACTTGCATATGAAATCTGGTCCACTATAATTAATATTTTTCACTGAGGATGATCACAGCTGTGGTCACTGGGTGTTGTTCTTCTTGCAGTTACACTATAACACAAATAACTCCAGTGGACAGAGCAAATTCCCCCTCTCATGTACAAAAGTGTAAATCAGTACAACTCCTACGCCAGTGATAAGCTAGTGTGCAACTTTTGTGAGCTAAAACTCAGATGCAAGTTCCTGATACTGCAGAACTATTGAGATCATATAGGACTGGTAAAGCATTAACTCAGGCCCCCACACTGTGAGCATGTCTTCATTCGAAAATTGCATCAAGCTAGACATGTCCACAAAGAATCACGCTACCTACCACAATGCTGACCATGACTTTGCAGTTTGCATAAACATGGACCAGTTGTGTTCAACACCATGTCTGCCCATGGGTACACCCTGCTGAATTTTCTAACGAAGACGAGTCCTGCCTGAACTGGATTGTCCTGACACTTATATATGGATGTAATAACTCAATTGAAATCAGTCTGGTTACATATTTGTAGAGCCAGTGTTGATGAGGAAAGAACACTGGTGTTTCCCAAACTATCTGTGTATATTGGGAACAATTAATTTAACAAGATCCATGGAAAACTATCACAAGATGTTACACTCTCATTCATTGTACCCAGTAGAGTTACTGAGTGTCATGCCATTATACCTTGTGGCATATGATGAGTTAATCCAGGGGTTCTCAGACTGGGGGTCGTGAGAATCACAAAGTTATTACAGGGGGGTTGCGAGCTGTCAGCCTCCATCCCAAACCCTGCTTCGCCTCCAGCATTTATAATAATGTTAAATATAAAAAAGTGTTTTTAATTTATAAGGAGGGGTCGCACTCAGAGGCTTGTTATGTGAGAGGGGGTTCCCCACCACTGAGTTAATTAGTACAAGCAATGAGCTTATCGCATGATGAGCCATGACATGTGAAGTAAGCCAAGAGATAGCTTATGCACTTGAGGGAGTTACTATGATTTATCAGACTGATTCATGACCTTGGAACTCAATTCATGTCCTTCCTGGATTGCAGTAAGCCTTGTGTGATGATGTATCATACGGTATATGTCATGTGACATGTGTAGGGAGGTGCTGTGCCCTCTTCAAAGCTTTGCCTCTCTAATTTCACAGGAGGCCGCATGTTCGCTAATCCACAGGACTGTGCTCAGCATTTGATGAATGGCGACACCATGAGTGGAGTCTACACCATCTCCATCAATGGGGACCTCAGCCAGCGAGTGCAGGTGTACTGCGACATGACCACAGATGGGGGAGGATGGATTGTAAGCCTCCATGTAGAACTCATCATCAGAACAATTAGAGCAGTGGCACATTTTTAAGACAAAAAAACTTTTTTTCCCATTGAAATCTGCAGTTTCAGGTTGACTGAAACATTGTGCAAATTTTTGTTGGATTTGGCAAAATGTTTAGTTGGGGGGGAAATTTCCCTCAAATTCAACAGGGTTAGATTTCTTTAAAATTCAAAATGATTTTCATTTGAATTTTAATTCAATTTCATTAAATAAAATTTGAAAGGTAAAAAAAATTTTTTTTCTAATTTTTTCAGCTTGGACAGTAAACAGGAACATCAGTTATTTGCACAGCTCTACTAATGATTTTCCATTTCCCAGCACCATTCTTCTATTCCAGAGGATCCCCCACAATGCGTTAGACACCATACAGGGCCACATCATTCACAAAGGCCAAGCAGCCACCTCTGGGGAGGAATGCAGCAGCTGTTTGGCAGCACATGGCAACAGTTACGGGGAAGAAGGAAAAGTTATCCTAATCCAAGTGAAGGAACGAACCAGCTGGGTAGAATGTAGCTTGGGAGGGACACAAGGTTTAACGTCTCTACTCTATCTCAGGGTTAGATTGCAGTTGGCCTTTGAGTGGTTGTGCAAAGGGGGGGCAAAGGTGCAAGTACCCTTCCTACTCCTTGCACTCTGGTTATAATCAAAGTCCCCAGGCTCTTCTAATTGCAGGGACAGCTCCCTGCTAACAGCTGCTGGGGCACAAGCCACCCCAAAGAAAGCAGGGAGAAGCTATGTCCAAGTTCTCACATGTATCAGCAGTAGCGCAGGTCAGCACTGTAAGTCACAGCAGCAGGCACACTTCTCCTCAGTGCCCAGCTGGTCTTTGAGACACAATGCGTTCTAGTGCCAGGCACTGCAGCCCTGTGCAAAGATAAAGCTAAAAAGACCAAGTCCAAAATATGCCATAGGACCTTCATGTCATTACTCCTCCAATAGCCTCCCCAGCAGCATGGTGGCTCCAACTCTATGCTAGGGCACTGGTGCAATGGAAACAGTGATGTTTCCTGAATAAGCAACACTACTGCCTGCAGCAATGGGGTTTATCCTTCAACTCTTCCATCCAAGAACAAACCAAGCCTGATGCTGCTTAGTTTTGGAGTTCAGATAAGACCACAACTTTTGGATATGGGGCTATACGCCACAACAGAGAAACACTGTATGCCCATAATAAATGAAAGTAAAGCACAGCTCTGGCCACACAGCTATTAAAGACAGCAAAGCAATGCACCAAAAGAGGCTTAATATAGTCTACTTCATTTTCCAGTCTTAAGGAATAGGTCCTGAGCTGTTAATAGAAGCTGCACTTGGAGAAATTCCCTTTGAGTGATTTGAAATGTTTGCAGCTCCTTTTGGAAGTAAAGCATAGCCTGAAGCTGAAACTGATCTATTGTCCTATACATGAAATTAAATGGATACTAGCTTTCAAAGTAAATGATTTGCACACACAGGGCTCACCATATGGTGGCGTCAGCTATCAGCTAGAGTGACTTTGTACAGTGCTTTTAGAGGCAAATGCTATTTAGCTGAATCGCATAAACACAGCCTGACTCAGGTGGACCGGCACCAGAACCAGAGAATACTCTGCTGTTCCAACTGGATTGTGTTGTCACACTTTCTCTCACACAGAAAAGGGCCTCCTAAATCAAAGTATAAATTCCTAACGCTGCTGGTGTGGATTCTTTCACCAAAGCTTTTACCTGCTTTTTTACTCTGCTTCAAAGCCTCACATCTGATTTCATGCTGAAGGGCTTACAGAAATAACTAGTTAAAAAGAAAATCACATGCTGAAAAGTGGGCAGTGTTGTCCATTGGTTAGAGCGGGGAACTTGACATTAGGATTTCTAGATTCTGTTCCCAGCTCTCCAACTGATTTGCTGTGGACATCACTTAACATCAGTTTATCCATCTGTAAATTGACTGTTGCCATACATGTCTAACTTCCAGGCCTGTAGTGAGAATTAATACATTAACCCCTCAAGCTCTGAGCTCCTCACTTGAAGGGTGGTATAGAAAGGCAAAGTACTATCTTTTAATTTCACATATAACAAAGCCCATTTGGCTATGATCTATCATTGTTTCTGCATAGAGCAAAGATTCTTCCATGTGGCTTTCATTCCTTCTCCCTCTGTAGGTGTTCCAGAGACGGCAGAATGGGCTGACAGATTTCTTTCGAAAGTGGATGGATTACCGCATTGGCTTTGGAAACCTAGAGGATGAGTTTTGGCTGGGTAATGCCCTCATCTCTTTGTCTGTCACTGACAGTCAGCCTGGTTGTGATCAGTGGACACTTTGCATCTTTCAATCTGACACTTGTCTCTGCAAGCTTAATTTCCATCTCTCTGTGTCTGCGTATCATTAGAGAGGTTATCTGTCCATCTCTCCCCTATTGATCTGCTTTTCTTCACCATGGTATTTCCTCCTTTGTTCTGTCTGAACTCATATCATTAGCAACATGTCATGCGGAGGAAATGTGACATAAAAGGAGATCACAAAGGTGCAGCAGTTCCTGATTTGTTAGGTGGCACAGTAGGCTTTTTCACTAGCCTTGCACCCATGGAGACCTGATTTCAAATCTCCTTAGATCACAAAAGGAATGGAGCATGGCCGTTCTGTCCAATTCCCCTGAAGGTTTTTGTCTGCATTATAAATACACTCTGCAATTTAACATGACTGGTAATTTCTTCTCAGAAGAAGCCCAGGCCTAAAATGGTGGAAACTGAGGAATAAGTGGGCGAGGCATTGGCAAAGCTCTGCATGAGTGGAGCATGTACAACTAATATCGTCAGTGGATGGCTGTAACTGGCATTTCTCATCCCTGATCTTAATGAGTGAGAATATTCACCTGAGGAAATGTAAAAAACAGATATTGATGATTTAGCATTGCTTCAGACTGGAATGCTGTCACACAGGGACAGGACAATGCATGTACACACTGGAGGTGGGCCCAAGGTGCAAACACCCTTCAAATGTAAGGTGTTTGGTATCAGAAGCCAGATTCGGATTTTGCAAACAATTCCTATTACAAGTCAAACCCCAAAACTGCAGAGCCAAACTCTTCAGACTTAGTGATGCTAGAAATCTGAGTCCAGTGTTTTGTTCTGTACATAAGTGTAAAATCCACATTCAGTCACTAAGGGCAGAGACACAAACTGAGGCAGTGTGGCTTTTCTTCAAAGCACTTGTGATTTCTGGGTTCTCCTCCTCCGCATTTGCTTGCCATATATTTTCACTGAGCCCAGAATCTCCTTCCATTTTCTTCCCAGAATTGCCACCAGGTACCAGATCTCACCTGAACCCTCTACTTTTCTCTGCAGGGCTGGATAACATTCAGAAGATCACATCGCAGGGACGCTATGAGCTACGAATAGACATGCGAGATGGCCAAGAGGCAACTTACGCCTATTACGACAAGTTCTCCGTCGGTGATGCCAGGAGTCTGTACAAGCTCCGGATAGGAGACTACAATGGCACTTCCGGTACACACTATCACTAACAAGCACCTACGTGCAGCAGGAAGCTTTCTAGACTGGTGTGTCCGAAATGCCTGCAGTCCATAAGCTTGAGCAGCGTAAGGAAATCCCACCACTCAAAAGATTAATTCCTTTCCTGGATGCTACTAACCACTCTGGCCCATCCAAATACAGGCCCTTAGTTGTCTCTGCTGCCTTGTGAGTAATCAGATAAACCACTATGGTAATCACCAGGAGGCACAAGTTTAATCAGCACATAGAATTTTCCATGGGCAGCACTATACAACACCCATTGCTGTTCAGCTAATTGGATCAATAATGAGAGCTAGTGCCTCGTACAACAAAAAACAGCAGATCAGCCTGTTAATGCCATGCTTTCACAGGAACTGAAAAGCTGAAGCCATCCATATAATACGATTATATACTTTGCTAGAACGTTAGCCCAGCCACTGTTCTTGGGTGAGACAGAACTGCTAAGCTTCACCACAATGTTGCAGGATGATGTTCTAACATTGAGATACCTCAGGGGAGTGGTGGGAGAGAACTCCCTTCCACAACTAAGACTAGATATTTCAATGAATAACAAAATTAGCCGCAGCTTGTCAGGGACAGACAGAGGCAGCCAGGTCTAGTGGTTAGCAGGTCATGTTTGGGTTACCGGGAATCAGGCTGGAGCCAGACACACCAATCCAGACAGGGTCAGGCACGACTCAGGTCACGGCTCAGGAAGCAAGCAGATCAGCAGCTGAAGCACTAGGCGAGATGTCCAAGCAGCAGCCACCTAGGGCCTACTTGTGCAAACCGTTTCCTGTGCCTCTCTTTGGGTTTAAATATGATGCCTTGACCAATCAGAGCTTCCGGTGTTCCTCCAATCAGGGCTCCCTGATGTCGCTTCAGGTTTAATGCTTTATCCACTCAGTCAGTGAGTAGCAAACTGCTGGGTGCGAGCAGGGACGTGTTAGATGAGTGGAAACCCTGTGGCCCAAGGTTCAAGATGGAGGGGGGAGTCAGGATACAGCTATTCTAGCTTGGATAAAAATGTCTAATGACCATAAATTCCCAGACTCCAGGTACAAGGCAACCACTCTCTGCCTGGGGCAGCAAGAAACCGTCTACCATATGTAAGATGTACAATTGTCCATGCCTGTAAGACATCTAGTACTGGGAGAGGAAAGACAGTGGACTAGATGAACTGTTAGTTTGATACAGCATAGCAGTTCCTATGGCCCAGACCCTCAAAGGTATTAAGGCACCTAATTCCCATTGAAATCAAGAGGAGTTAGGCACTTCAATACCTCTGAGGATCCTGGCCTATGTTTGTATCATATCTAGGAGTCTGACACTCCTCCCCTATCCCCAAACTGGCTGAATTATAATGCAACAAAACGCTTTGTGCTTCAAACCCTTTTCTGCAGAGTTAATAATGACAGAGGGGAACCACCCTTTTTGCCTCTTGAAAGGAGTAAAGGTTTCCCAGCCAGTACATTTCCCTTGGGTTTTCCCACATGTGTACTCTGTGTGTGTACGTGCATGCACGTCTCTGTGTTCTTTTTTCAGGACTGTGCATAATTAATATTTTCTGGGCTCTTTGGTATTCTCTTGGGGCATTACAAAGTGTTTATTCACTTCTTATTGCCCATCATGCATTTAGGGTTACTTTGGAAACATAGAAGCATGACAAAAGTGAAGCAGAAGATGGGCCCAACCCAAAAACCCTAGACTGGCAAATCTCCCAACTGTAGGAAAGTTCACATCATGATCCAAACTCTGCAGCCAACACCTGCCTACAATGAGCCAAACCACTTCCCCAGATTTGAAAAGCCCCAAACTTTGCAAACTCAGGCTTATCTCTAATTACCATATTCATTACCCTTTCTGTTTTGAGCCAGTCAGACCACAGTCTGAAAGGACCAATGTTTAGAAGGAGAAAACACTCCCTTTGGCCAATGGGTGTAAACAGAAACCCTTCATTAGAGCAGTGATGGGTCCTCGCCTCACACCTACATCTAGATTTCCAGTTCTGGGGTGTTTGGATCCAGGAATTTGCTTTAGCCATGAAATTCAGAACTGGACCTGGCTGCAGGTTTTCACCATCTCCAAAGCCCAAAGGGGTTCAGCTCCAAGGATCTAGATTTTGTTCAGGCCCATCTTTACACCAGAGTGTCAGCAGAAAGATCTAGGACGCAAGAGGTCAGGAGGTTAGGAACTCAAACTAATCTTATTCCTGTCGCATTCTGCCAGTTTTCAACTCTTTGAGCTGAAGAGCTATAGATTAGCAGAATGAACAATGTTATTACATCATAATTTACTCATTGTAGAGAGATTAGCCAGGCCTGACATGGTTGTGCTTACACACCGCAGGCGCACCCCTGAGCCTCTCCTCACAGCGTCTCCCTTTATACAGGAGATTCACTCACCTATCACCAGGGACGTCCGTTTTCCACCAAGGACAGAGACAACGACGTTGCTGTTACAAACTGTGCCATGTCATACAAAGGGGCCTGGTGGTATAAGAACTGCCACCGGACCAACCTCAATGGCAAGTACGGCGAGTCCCGGCACAGTCAGGTAAGCACGGAACCACGCAAAAGAGAGACGGTGCTTCTCATAACCAGGAGCCCCAAGGTGCCTTTCCCGGGCTCTTCCCTTTCATTACACTGGGCAGAGTCCATATGGTTTCAGAAGGGAAACTTTAAAGCAATGTCTCTTGCCTTATGAGTGGAAGACACAGGAAAACTAATGAGTTAGCACATACGTGAGAGCAGTGGGGGGATAACAAGTCAGAGAGAGAAACCTACACATTTCTTACCCAGAGAGTAATAAGAGAAGCTGCTTCATTAAACAAACTCTTTTCTTTCTTCCCACTTAACTTCCAAGTTCAAACATGTTTCCTTCTTTCCCCACTCCCTCCACCTGTTTTGTTGTTTTTGCCCTGTGCCTTTCTCTCCTTCCTGCTCACAGGGGATTAACTGGTTCCACTGGAAAGGCCACGAGTTCTCCATACCCTTTGTGGAAATGAAGATGCGACCCTACAACCACCGTAACATCTCAGGAAGGAAACGACGGTCCCTACAGCTGTGAGCCAGCAGGAATCCTGTCCCTCCCCGCCCCAGCCACCCGACCTGTTCTGTCATTCATTTGTATTTTATAATATGAAAAGGGAAGAGAAATACTACTACTCTGAGCTAGCAACCTGGTCCATAAGAGTCCTGGAAGGGCTGACTGAGTGGCTGGTAGGCTTTGGAAAAGGAAGGGCCTCAACATCTTCCCAGTGAAATGCTGAGTGCCCGCTCCCCCTGCCCACAACGTGGAAAGAGCAAGAGAGATGGATTTTTAGTATTTTTTTAAAGACTTATAAATCCCAGGTGAACCCCGTAGGACATGTTTTTGTTGAAGGTGCTCCCTCGCCACCATCTCCACGGCAGCAGGGCCTCCTTCACGCTGCAGGTCCTGTCAGCCAGGGACGTCGATGGAGGCTAGCCAGGCCATGCTCTGGGGGCAGGTTTGCTTTTCGGCTGAGCTGTTGGACTAGAGCCTGCAGCTGAGGCCGCATGTAACAGCAGCTGCACCTGGGCAGGGACCACACATAGTGCCAGGTCATTTGATCATACTCAGAGGCAACATCCCAGGGACAGAGACTCCACCTCCTCCGTCTGTCATACCAGCCAGGGAGAGCCTGCCTCCTCCCCAACATAATGCCCAATCCCTCTGTTAGCCATGATGATGCAGCTGTCCCTCTCCCTTTGACCAAGAACACACAGTGTTCCTTATCCCCAGGAGCTCACTACATGCGTGCAACATACACAGTGGGGAGAAGTGAATTTCAAGCTTGGCATTGTGTACCGGGTTACTGCAAGTCACAGATCTCACAAGAAGTGTGAGATGTTTGTCTGCATTGTATTCATTTCTCCTTTCCTTTAGAGCAATCACAGCCTACTTATGAACCCCACCGACACCATACTTGTAACATGCCCAAGGTCACCCCCTATTTATGGCAGGTGCATGGGTAGTAACAGAATGGATGGTGCACTGCATCTGCCTGTAGATGTGAGCTGCTTTAGTGTTTTCTGGGGTGCAAAAGTGGCCCATCTACTCTGCATGTTGACTTCATTATAAACCCTTTGGTGGGTTTTTGCTGTTATTTTTATAAGGCCTAGCTCAGGGTTGAAGAGAGGAGAGGAGAGAAGGAATCACAGGAAACAGCTTCTAGGAATCTTTAATGTCATTCTGAAGTAAGTTCATTTAAGCTCCTTTTTCACTGTTATTTTTATGTATGATAATTTGTGACTCATAGTTGTTATTGGTCCTAAACCAAAGAGTATTAGAGGAAGAGCAGTGAGCAGAAGAACGGGCAAGTGGCCGCAGTTCATCCTGAAACTTGCAGAATAAATTGCAGCCATGTGCTGTGACATCTAGTCATCCTATTCGTGTTCCCTGGGGTTATGGAGGAAGGATGGTTTGGTGGTTGAGTCAAAAGACTTCAATGTAGATTCTCTTCCCACCAGCCTCCTCTGTGATCTTGGGTGAGTCACAACGTCTCTGTGAGCTTTTTCCACCAGCTCTCCCCTAGGGAACTGAACTCTTCCCTCCCTCACAGTGTTGTCACAAGGCTTAATTCATTGACATTTGTAGAGGGCTTTCAGATCCTTGGACGAAAGGCCCCATATAAGTTCCAAACATTATGTTTTACCTCCTTATAAAGGGACACTGCCCTGGTTAAAACCTGATATTTAAAAGCTCTATCCCATCCCTGCCTGTTGTTACTAACAACACCTTTAATTATTAAAAGTGATTTTCAAACACTGAATTTACTCCTTAACGTTGATGCTGCTTATGTTTTGCACTTTAATCAGTTTGGCCAATGAGAACAGACCAGGCACTTTCCCCTGGTGCATCTCATGCATTAGCACGAGGTGGTTTTGTGTGGGGTCACCATACTGTAGAGGAAAGGTTACCGGGGACTATCGCTATTTGATAGTGGGCCTGAGTCTCGTTTACACCAAGGCCACTTTGCATTCAATTGCAGTTTACGCCCACTTTCAGAGAGCACGTAAAGGGGCCTGAGTGGAACAGAGAATTCAGGACAGAGTCTCTTTAACAGATTCAAGGAGTGTGACTAACTCCAATCTGTTCCCATCCAGCCTGTGTCCAGTGGAGAGACAGGAAACTGAGCAGGAAATGTAGTCTCCCCCTACCCCTCTGCGCTGCCTATGCCATGCATTGGGACATAAAAACCTAACTAACCCTGGGTTCAGGATTAGGTACAACCCTCAGTCTCCTGGCTGTAAGGTCAAGGGGAAAGACCTCATCTGTTGCTAGTCTGGTCTGGTGGAACAGTGCTGCAGTGGCCCTGTCCTTCAAACACTCAGTTGCCTCTTCCAGTGATGTGGCACTGGTCTGACCCAGCATGACAAGGGCACTAAGCCTTACTTTCAGTCCTGAACCCAGGGGGTTTCCTGACCCTTGAGCACATGAATGGGTGAGAGGGTGGTGCTCAGCTAGTCGTAGTTCTGCACACATGTTGGATGTAGAGATGGATCCACAGCCCACTGAAGCTAGCAGAGAGTCTCCTGTGGATTTTAGCGGGCTTTGGACAAGGCCCTGAGTAAATCACCATGAACCAGAGAAGGTGTAGGGAGATCAAGGAGGAACAAGAAGGCTTCAATGAAGAATTAGACCTGGGTTGGGAGGGGAGTAGGATGGATGAGACTCTCATGAGAGGTAGAAAATCTCTTCTGTCCTTAGCTACGTGCATCACTTCAGAATTCCAAAAGCCAACGAGAAGCAGCAGTTAGGACTGAAAGAAGTTTAGGAAAATCCCTAGCAATTATTTGTATGAAAACTGCCCCCACCCATTGGTAGTCCCAAACAAGAGGTGACCCTATAAAATGACAAAGCAGAGTAGTTTAATGGTTAGAACTAAGTGTAGCAACTGAGCATCCTGGCTTCAATTCCCATCTAAGCAGTGTTTTCTCTGGGTAACTTTCAAGAGTGACAAGTCACTTGGCTTGATTGGACTTTCGTTGTCTCCATTGTCCATTCAGATGGAAGCATGAAACCTCACTGGAAATGCTGCTGCTCAGCACTAGTGATCCAGCAGAGGGAAAGAAAGCTGTTTCTTTGGATTGGTACAAAAAACAAAAAAAAACAGTATTCTAAATCACAACCTCGCCCAATCTTATCCCCATCCCCCCATAGAAACTCAGACTGATCTTTCTTTAAGCCTAGTGTTGCTAGCAGGTATCACTTCTCCAGGAAAGGATAGTTTATTCTCGCAATTATATTTCCCCATCACACACTCCTCCGTAGCTGCCTCCTAGCTGGGATGGGAGGGTCCTAATGAAAGGATTCCATTATCTGACCAGAAGAACACACTGCAGGTGAAGGGCAATTTGCAATCTATCTCTGATCCCCAGCGTATCCCATGACAAGTCATTACCATAGACTTGATGTGATGTTACCAACGCTGCAACATGGCACGAGGTTTTGGCAATCAACACTGACATGAAAAGGAATGGGCAGTAAGGGGCAGCCAGGGTGGGCTGAGCACAGAGCCCCCTGAGCAGGGATTGTGCCTCATTTTATCCACACGTGGTACAAGCTAAAGTTTTTCAAACCACCTCTTGCCTACTCTGAGTTGAACTTGGTTTTTTTCCTCTGGCACTGGGTGGAAAATCCCTTCTCTCCATCCTCCCACTGTCCCTTGTAGCCAAGAAGCTCAGCAAGGGTTCCCACCTGGAGTAAGTTGCTGAGGAATCTTTGCTTCTTCCTTCCTCTTCTTCACCATCTCAGCCACCTTACATGCTGTCTACCTGCGTAGATTCCCAGTGCTGGCCTCCATGCTAATCAGAGACCACTTGCCCTCAGGACTACTGCTGCTGCCTTCCCTCACCCTCAGTCTCTGAGACTATTAGACCCCTCAAAGGAGAGATGCCTAGAACATTACATTTCTGGTGCCTTGGGTGTATCCTGGATCACCGCGGCAAACCAATCAATAATGAATATCTGGCAAAATCTGGCCCTTTTCCTCCATGAAGTGTTGCCCACAAACAGGCTGCAATTTTTCAGAACATGCTGGCTTCTCAATTTTGTTCAGTTAACGTTTTGGATGAACAAAACTTCAGCTAATGGTTATGTACAAACTGAGTTCAGCGCTGGTGCTATGGGATTGGTCACCTGATTAAACATGGCCTCTTTTCTTGCGCCCTCATTGGATGACCCTTTATAACTACTTCTCTAGCCAAAACAAATTGGTTTTCTCACCCAATTAGTCTGCTCGTAACTGAAACTAATCTTGGCCTGAAAATGCACATGAAACAAACTTGGCTCCTTCAAGCATTCATAAGAAACCTATACAAGAGGGAGCAAACTCAACTGAAGGTAAATTCTATACCAGAGGTCGGCAAACCTTTCAGAAGTGGTGTGCTGAGTCTTCATGTTATTCACTCTAATTTAAAGTTTCGCATGCCAGTAATACATTTTAATGTTTTTAGAAGGTCCTCTTTCTATAAGTTTATAATATATAACTAAACTATTGTTGTGTGTAAAGTAAACAGGTTTTATTAAAATGTTAAGAAGCTTCGTTTAAAATTAAATTAAAATGCGGAGCCCCCCCCGCCCCCCAGCAGTGGCCAGGACCCAGGCAGTGTGAGTGCCACTGAAAATCAGCTTGCGTGCCGCAGGTTGCCTACCCCTGTTCTATACAAATGTTGCTGAGATGGTCATGGCTTATTGTCTCCCTATTTATCCAGCTCTCGTCCTGAGGAAATCACTGAGCGCTAGGTTGGAAGTCTCTCTAGATCTGGTCCCCCACCCAAGAAGTCAATGGAAAGACTCACTGATTTCAGTGAGCTCTGTCTCAATCCTTTAACTCGCAGTGAGCCAGAGGCCTCTATGAAATCAGGGGGAGGTGTTCTGCGCACAGGGCTTGCAAGATCAGACCCAGGATTTGGTTTGAAATGAATCTGAAGTAATGGTCCAGACTGAGTGAGGTACAAAAAGGAAAACTCTCAGCATCAGTAGTGACAGGGGAATTTGGAGTTTGCCATGGAAAGGGCTGAGCATGCCCTATAGCTTTTGACTCGAATGGGAGCAGAAGTCTCTTGCATGGCAGGATTTTAATATTCTTTCCCCGAGTTGCTATAAGTTAAGATAGGGAGGGAATGTTCTTCTTTGTATATAACATTCCTTTAAGCCAGGGCACTAGAGTCCTGAGAAGAAGCCTAAACTCTCTCTGAACCCTCTCACCATGAAGAGATGCCTGTATTTACAACAAAGTACGTGGCAGCTGTTAAACAGTGAGCCCTGGTCAGTAGTGTCCTGTCAGCAGTGCTAGGGAGGATATGAGGGAGAGAGGAGAGGCTTTCTGAGGGGATGGACTTGTCTTCCTTTGCTCGGGCTGCTTTAGTGACTGAAGAAGTGGAAGTAGAGCTTAGCAGCTGTATCTTTTCTGGTAGCAAATGAACCTCCATAAGGATTGGAGGTTGGGTTAGGTTTGGCTAAAAGGGCTTTGAAGGCCAGATGTTTCCCCAAATCACGAGCCAGCAAAAATCAAGCTGGGAATCTCCTGAGAAGAGGCTGTCTTGAGACGTCCTGCTCCTAACCAGGCCAGAAATGGTATTATTCCACGTCTAAAGGTCACAACCATGATCGGGGCCCCAGTGGTTCAAGAACTTGCCTCGGGTGTATTTCAGCATTTCTGCTTCTGGTCCCATCTGCAATTGCAGAGAGGCCTGAATATTAAACATGTGGGGCCATGAGGGGACTTTTTTCCTACAAGGTTCTGTTTCGGTTGGGTCAGGCTTTAAGGGAAAGTTCATTTCCATTCCCATTTCATCTCCAGGCCGGTTCACCCACCCTTGCTCTGTTATTCGTTCTGCAGTGGTTTAAGAAGTGCCTGAAAAAATCAGGAGCTAGTGAAGGGAGAGCTGCCTTTCTGGGCTTTGCTAAAAGCACATAAATGTGAGGAATCTGGTGATAAAACGAGGCCTGGTCCTCTCCCACAGGCAGGAAAATATTCATAGGATGAGCTCTGATAGTTTGTCAGAGTTAATTGCTACCCAAGGAATTTGAAGAAACCTTTGCCTTGTGCTAGTTTATAAACAGCAGTACCCTGAGGGTCTCAAATCACACTGCAAACATAAATGAACTAACCCTTACCTTCCCCCTCAAGCATTATTTGTCCCCAATTTAGAGCAGAGAGAACTGAGTCCCCGGAGACAAGGGGAGGGTGGAGGATGAGAAGGCTGAAGAGACTTGATGAAGGTCACACAAGGAGCCAGATCCTCACCTACTGTAAACTGGCACATCTCCAAATTCCCTGGAACTAGGCAGTATAACATCAGCTGAGGGCATGGCCTAGCAGGTCTGGTTTGTACTGGCCTTGTATCACCAGTTACTTCTGTGATAAATTTGACCTTCACCAATCTGGGAAGTCCATGTCTAAAGAGGTCTTTTCCTCTGAAGGTGACCACAGCCTTGTCTGGGTAAACACCACACTACAAGGCAGCCTGTGGAGCATACTATACAGGTCAGAGGTCAAGATACCCCTCAATGCACATAGCCAAATGAATGACGTCTATTAGTCCTTGGTTCCCTAACACTACTGATGGCTCAGATGTCACGGCTTCACAACAGCAGTACCAGGACTGAAATGCTGGTTGCTAAGGTGTTCATCAGGTCCAGATGATTAGGAATTAAAATATCAAGGAGCTGAAACTGCAATTAAGCTCACCGAAGGGCAAGGCCACCTTCTTGAGTTATCCATGGAGACACGTGAGGAAAGAACGTTCTTTTGTCATTTCCTTTGGCATCTCTGGTTCACTGATATCACTTCCTCTCACCCTGTAATGGAACAAGTGGCAGTGACAAATACCAGCCAGAAAATAACAAGGCCAGCAAACCACTAATATATAGCCTCTGAGGCTAGGTGAGCAAAGCAGAGTAAGAGTGGCCCATGTGGGGAGATAGGAGAAGTGCAATTTATTAAATCCCAGCAGGCACACTCGTCCTTCCCCTCCTGCCTCATCCTTCCTTCTTGTAGGTCAGCTAAAGTCAAGGTTTGGTTCAGATTTCACCCCCTGCCTCCTGACAATTTTCTAGCACACTGAAAGGTGCATGGGACAGCAGCAGGAGGATGGGGGCAGGTCTATGGGTCTCACTGCTTAATACATTTTCCTGGGTGTGTGTATACGCTGTACGTGAAGATATACATATACACACATATTAATACAAGCAAACAAGCTCACTAGCCTAAGTGTAGTGCAGTATGTCAGTCAGATGAGTAACTGACTCTGGACATTACCAACAAAGTGCTCATCTGTTCAGATACCCCTCCCCCCCGCCCCTACCCCAGGTCCCCCTAGGAAATTTGCTTAGAAGCATTGATTCTCTGCAAGAGAGAGAGGACCACGTTCCACACACCAGGATGGGAAAGGATGCTCTCCTTTCCCAGCTGAAGGCAGCGCCCCTGGAAATTCCCCCAGCTGCCCAGCATGATCTCTAAGTTCCTACAAATAAGGCAGATGCCATGGGTTGGTATGGTAATAAAGACTTCCCCCACTTTATTATGACCCTGCCTGACAGTGCTTACTTCCTGTCCTGCCTATGAACTAGATAAGGCGCTCAATGGAATTTTGGTACCACATAATCTGCTACACCCTGCTATGGAATACAGCTGCGGCACTGCTGTTTCAAAGAAAGGGGAGGGGGCAGGGAAGGTGTAGGGAGCCAGCATCTTTCAGTGCGAGGCCATAGGAACAGACCCTCCTCACTCTCCACCTGGGGAGACAAACTCTGAACCCTCCAGACTTCGGCCACTGGCGCTTTTTCGGGGGGGTGGCAAACAAACCCCTGCCCCCTCCACCCCTTTTGTACATACATTACTCTGGAATTGTGTTTATTATTTAAAAAAGGAATAAAGGAGGCAGAAAGCTCCCCCACACAAACTGAACTAAATCTACAGAACTGAAGTGGGGAGAGAAAACGTAACTGTCCTCCCAACCCTGTCATGGAAATGTGGCTAGGAGAATGGGACCTACGCTTGTTGACCATTGTTAACTAGTATTTTTAGTCCTGACTGCTCTTAGCCTATGTATAGTTCCTTTTTTAAAATGCATTTTCTATATATTAATAAAAGATTCCAAATGAGCAATGTGCGTGTCTGGTCAGTGAATGGGGAAAACCGTGAGGACAGATACTGACAACTCTTTTCCATTTAGCCCTAACCCAGGCTCCTGATCTCTCTCGCTCTTACCCTATCCTCTGGGTCTGGCAAAGAGATTTTCTGTTCTGCCTTCTCTCGCTCTCTTTGATTCACCTCTCTTTCTGCCACTTACTCCTTATGTTTCCCAGGAGACACTCTTTCTGAGGCCCTGTCTCTGCGCACACGCAGCACCAATCTAACTAGACTGGCTTGTTACCAAATTGATCTGAGCCGCCCAAACCCGTTTAAGAAGCATCCACGCAAGGGACTTGCAGTGATTTAGCTCAATTGATTGAAAAACCTTTTTTAGTAGAGTCAGTACAACTTCTGTGCAGAGCAGCCTTAAGTTGCTCCATCTCTGCCCCAGATGAATGGCAGCTGGATCGAGCAGGCAGTGAGTAGGACCCAAATAGATTCTGTATTTAACAGAACAGGATAGCTCAGTGGTTTGAGCAGTGGCCTGCTAAACCCAGGGTTGTGAGTTCAATCCTTGAGGGGACCATTTGGGGAACTTGGGTAAAAATCTGGGGATTGGTCCTGCTTTGAGCAGGGAGTAGGACTAGATGACCTCCTGAGGTCCCTTCCAACCCTATGATTCTATGAAAACCAAAGAGCTCTACCAATTGAATGTCCTGATTCCTAAGCTCCCTCTAGTGTTCTCTAGAAAGAATTGCACTCACTTCTGGTCTGCTCAGCCAGCACTAGATGTAGTTTCTCTCTACTTTTTTGTCCCCACTCTCTGCCTTCCTCTGTCTAACTTACTCTTTCTTTCTTCATTTGCCTCCCTCTCACCATCTCATTCTGTGTCTTTCACTCTATTCCGCTACCCCACCTTGTTTACACAGATGTGTTTTGTTTCATGGTGTGCCCAATTCCGCCGGCCCCCCCACCATCACCACCGCGTGGGAAGCCCTTGGCACTGTTCAGCACCAGCAGCAGACTTTGTTCCTGCAGACTATGCAGCACGAATCACCACATCTGGCCCTCTGAGGCCAACTCCCAAACCAATGGCATCCTCAGCTAGCACAGGCCCCCATCCCAGTCTGCACCACCACCCATGCTGTGCCTTACAAGGCGGAAGGACCCAGGTCTGAGCAGCTGCCAACCAAATGCAAAGCTGGCATGGGGGGGGATATCAAGGAATCCAAGAGAGAGCGTATACATACAAAGCTCCATGACGGTGCATGTCAGAGAGCACCAACTTGAACGCAGCAGCTGAGCGCTGGCTAAAAATCAGATAGCTGTTACCATTTTCCAGGGCAGGGAAGGAACAGGGCAGCTTTCTGAACCAATATGCAAAGGGAACAGACTCCCCGCAAAGTTATTTGTTTAAAAAATCAGCACCACAGATCAAATCCCCTGGTTGCCATGAAGAGATTTCTGCAAGAGGACGACAGTACCTGGCCTGCTAAACAGCCACAGCAGCTTGGTACCGCTTTGTAAATGATCTAGGAATGTTAGGGAGCATATGGGCAGGTGCGCACACCCCCACACAGCCCTCCCTGGCCAGGAGTGCACACACAATCCTCCCCAAAACTGATCATCCAAGGATGGGGCACTCCCTCTTGCTGGTAGCTCCCAAGCCCGGGGCAATGTGGCAGTGTTGTCTGATGGTGACAATACACAATGCCGATGAGAACAGGGACAAGAAAACAAAAGTCACTGACAGGTGTCTACCAGGCCCCCAGCTGCTGCTCCCATGGGGTTCTGGGGTTCCTGCCTCCCCACCTCAACACCACAAGACCTGGCCTGGCTGGCAGCTCCCTGGAAGCCTAGCTTCCAAACCACCTTCTGGGCCTGGATCGAGGCTCCTTTCCCACCATCGTGGCTGGCGCCTGGCTGGGCTCACTGGGTACATACCTGGCACTCCTCTTGCCCCTTCCTTGCAGCACCGGCATTTAGCCTCAGCTGGGAAAGAGAATCCACACCAATGCAGAAACAGCAATGAGGGCTGAAGGTCTGAGGCCTCCCTTGGAGGTGTGTGGAATACCCCTAAGATTCCCTGCACTTGGAAGATTTCAGAAAAGCTCAGAAATACTGTGCAAAAAAAGTGAAACGGTTCCTAGGTTCCCTGGCACACCGGGGCAGCGTTGTGCTAGGCGCTGCACAGACACTCCAGGAACGCTAGCCCTGCCCCAAAGAGTTGTATTTCACTGGAGCTTGATAGGGGAAGTCACATTCTATTATAATATCTGCAGATGTGCTCCAGGTCCACCAGGCCTGGAGGTCCCACAAGAGCAGGCAGTGCTACTGTCCCTGAAAGTGATTAAAGCAGTGTCTTCCCAGCATTCCTGTGTGTCAGCCCCTTATAACCAGCCCCACCATTCAACCCCAGAGCATGATCTCCTGTCTCCTTACACAAAGGATATTGGGCTCCTAGGTGAGTCTCTTTTCTAAAGCCAACTCTCACAATAACCTTCGTCCTATGCAGCCATGCCACCTTGCACAGAGACTGGACAGCCGAGGGAGTGCAGTACTGTAGCATCAAGCTTCCCTTGCTGTCTCTCCCAGGTTCTCTCTTCTTCCTTTCCTTGTGTCACTCCAAGTTGTTCCCTTCCTTTCTGCTTGCCTCTTCTCCCCTTTGTTTTTCAGTTTTCCCTGTAAATAAGCCCCATCTACATCTCAGCTTTTCCCTTCCTCCCTCTATTCTTCTTTCCATTCTTAACCATCAGGCCCTGTCTCCCCACCACCACCACCACCACCACCTCCTCACTGTACCATGTGTGATATCTTCATGGCAAGCAAATGGAGGAGCCACCAGCCTTCATTCATCTTCCGTTCTCATGTTACTAGGTCTAATTTGATTGCTGATTTAAAGGGGCAGCACCTTGTGCTATTTACTTACACATAAAGTGTCATGCTTGGATGACCTATGAATAGAAGAACTGGACAGGAACTTTCCATTGGAATGATTTCCCGACAGAAAATGCTGTTTCTGCAAAATCAAAATTTTATTTTGCTGAAAACTTGATTTTCTGTTGGGGTACATTGAAATTAAGTATTTCATTTCAGGTCAGTTCGATCCACACGGGAATATTTTGGGGAGGAGGGTTAAAACTGATCCTAAATGTTTTGTTCTGAATCAGTTCAACAAAATATTAAAATGCATTTCAGAATTTCTGTTCTGTGAAAAATTTCAAGTTTTTGCCCCACTTTAGAATGGAAACAAATGTTGAACATTTCAGAATTTGCTGTCCGATGGAAATAACAAATCTTGCTCAACTCTGATAAACAGTAATTTCACATTGGCCAAGCAGATATCCCACAGCCTAGGTGGGAACAGCAACTGAAGGTGAAAGTCTCTACTCTTTCTGCCTAATTCCTAAGAGATCTAGCCCCACACTTGGGTAGAGAAAATAACACAGATAAACACTCTCCCCTTCACAGTCCCCACACAGCACATGCTGCACAATCAGCAGTCAGGCTGTCCTTCTAGGCGAGACCCCACCACATCTTAAATCAAAGCCAATCTCCTTTCCCTTCAAAGCCTGCTGGGCCAGCTCTTTGCAGCTGAAGACAAAGTGCCCTGAGCCTGCAAGTAGCATGTGCTTGAAACGTACGGATGCTGCAGCTGCAGCGTTTCTGGTGTAGGAGGCCTCACCCTTCACTTCCTGCCCAGCTACAAAGCATTCAGTTTAGTTTATTGTCTCAAAACCACATCTCCAAAGGGGGCCTGAACAGTGACGACACATGGGACACAGCCTGAGCTGCAGCCACAAATAGCAGTTTTAGTCCATTTATTACTAAACATGCCCTTGACAAGAGAGGGCTGCAGCTCAGGTTAACCACCCCTCAGGCGAACTCACTCTTTTAATCCTCCTAGCAAAGAGAGAGGAGGGAGAAGTGGACAGTCCTGAAAACAACTGTCTATGAAGGGGAAGGGTGTGGATCATTTATTTTGGTTTTCTGGTTACCCTGAAAAGAGCCCAGCCGTGCAGAAACTGCAAGTGGCATCAGCTGCAAAGGAGAGAAAGAACTTAGCTTCTCCTATGGGGACCCTCCTCCTCCCACCAATGCACAGCCCACCCTTCCCTCCCACAGGGGAGACGAGGCCTGCTGCTCTGCTGTGCAGTGTCCACATTCCCAGAGGCAGCAGTTGCTCCCAGGAGATGAAGGGGGTCAGAGCTGCAAGATGTGAGCAGCTGGAGGACTGGATTTCAGGGCAGGCTCTTTAAAGTATTATGGGCTAGTTATCTCCCAGGGAACTGCCACCACAACATTGAGCTTCTTCATCTAAGGGTCTAGGTGGCTTTGGTTTCTCTCCCAAATGGTTTTCCCACCTCTATAATGCACTCCCCAGAACCTCATGACTGAACAAGAAGTGAGATCCTTAACAGTCCCATATAAAGGGAAAGAAGTGTGCCCTAATGGGATTGGGATGGAGTGCAGAGGAGCTAATTAAGCTGGGACACCACAAGATGGTGTCACCTGTCTCCTCCATGGAACACACAGAAAAAGGAGGAATATTTCCTCAGAAACACCTTGCCCTACCATGACTCATGCCATGCTGGACACTCTAAAGTTATTCCTACTCCACCTGGCACCTGCTGTTGTTAAGAGTCAACGTCAGCATGGCCCCTGAGTTCGCCAGCTGCAGGATCTAGCCAGTGGCACATCATCACTGCACACCTGCTCTGAATATGTCGGTAACGCAGTGGGTAAAGCAGAGCCGGTTGGCACAATTCATTTAAGACTTCCAAAAGGCCTTTGGTTCTGCACAAGAGGCTACTAAAGAAGCTCACAACCTCTTGTGCAAGAAGCTAAACATCCTCTTGGATCCAAACCTGGCTAAGAGACAGGAAACAAAGAGTAAGAATGAATGGCTGATTTTCATCATGGAAAAAGGTTAACAGAGGGTGCCTCAAAGTTCTGTACTTGGTCCCACGGTGTTTAATGTATTTATTCCTGAACTGCAGTGGGTGGGGGAGCTGAGAGGAAGCAAAATTTGCAGATGAAAATTTAGGTTGATCACGACCAGAGAAAACTGTGAGGAACAGAAGAGAGATCAGCTGGTTAGATGAATGGGAAACAAGATGGCAGCTGAAATTCAGCGTCAATAAATGCAAAGTAGTTCAGATTGGCCCTTCTCTGGAGACGTGGCAGGAAGGCACCTGTGCACCAAGGACCCTGGGAGCTATACAACAGGGAGTTTTAATTCCTGGAAGGGCCACCCAAGCTAAACAGGTCGAAGGGAAGGGACCAGCTGAAAAGCACTCCGGGTTGCAGGCTGAGTGATTGACCAACAAACTTGTAAAAAAGCTGAGTTATAGAAACACAGCAAGGTATCCATTTTGGTAAATAACGTGATAGACAAGGATGGCGAAGCCTTGTTCACACCTTAAACTATGTCAGGTAGGACAGTAAAGATTCAGAAAGCAGATTGGGGGGGGAGGGAATTAAACTATTCATACACCTGACAGGGTCCTAAATTACTGAACCAGCTCAGAAAAGGGGATTGGGTGTCCATGCAGACAGCTCAATAAAGACCTGAGCTCAATGTGCAGCTGTGGTCAAAAAAGCACACAAGATGTTAGGATGCATGAGGAATGCCTGGTGAATAATACAAAGCATATTATAAAGTCTTTTATATAAAAATCAATGGTGTGGCCTTGTCTGGATACTATGTGCCGTGCTGGGCAGCCCATCTCTAAAAGGACAGTGCAGAACCGAAGAGGAGTCAGTGAAGAGCAACAAGGATGATCAAGGACATGGAAAAACTCCCATGTGAACAGAGATGGAAAAGACGGGGATTGTTTACCTTGGCAAAGAAACGAATGAGAGAGAATGTGACGAAAAAGCTATAAAATAATAAATCGACTAGAAAAGAGAGCTAGTTTCTGTTCTCCCTGTCTCCTAACCCAAGAGCACAGGGACATTCAATTAAAAGAAAAGATGGAAAATTCAAAACTGACCAAAAAGAATGCCTTTTCACACCACTTGTTTTTATTTTTGTGCTAACCACAGACCTGTGACGTTGTGGGTAGTGAAATCAGCTGCACAAGGCAGTGGCAGCCCCACCTTTCACGGCTGAGAGCTTCCAGGTGGAAGATGACACCACAACCAAACTTCCTTTCTGCCATGTCAACCAAGGGCACTCCTCTGCTCAAGACTTTTCCCTCCCATCCCCTCCACACTCTATCCCACCCCCGCTCAACGGCAGGAGAAGTGGGTGGAGATGTGATCTGGGTATATCGCCTTGTGCTCTGGGCCTCTCCCATAAACAATTAAGAGAGAACTTGGTATTTAGAGAAGTTAAAAAGAGTTTTTAAGTGAAGTGCCAGACTGATCCTGTTGACATTTAACCATTTCATACAAACAGTACAGCATCCTCCCAGCCACCACGCTAGCACTTTACAACAATTCCTACGGGAAAGGCTGGGAGTATTGCTTTCCTGGTCTATCCCTGCAGATGCTTCCCTGCAGGGATAGACCAGGACTAGCTACCTCCCAGTTAGCACTCCTCCAGCATTTGCTAGATTCCCTCCTGCTGGAAGAGGCCGAGTTGGAGAAGGGGACAGCACACTCTTTTCAGCCAGTGCTTCTCCAGCATTTCATACAGCGCCTGCTGGTGAGTTAGGCAGGATGGGGCTTTTGTAACCATGTACTTTGCCCTCTGGCAAAATTTGTGTACATCATCCTGAAATAGTATTAGCAGGGGCACATGTCCCCCAACCATCTACACCGAAGGACGGGGGCCAGGTATGGAAATGCCATGGCACTATCCTGAACACCAACACAGCTAGACAATCGCAGCCAGCAATCCAGCACTGCCAAACTGGATCACATGCAGGCCATCTCATCCAATATCTTGTCTCCAATAGTGCCCAGTACTGGATGCTTCACAGGAAGGTGCAAGAAACCCTGCAGCGTATCCAGCAGAAAATTTCTTCTGGACCCTTCAGTTAGTAACTGGTTTATGCCTTGAAGCATGAGAGTTTAACACACATCTATTTATTGCATTTTTATTCTTCTAGAACCATAGATGGTTTCATTACCCATATAAAAATCTCATCCTATTTTGAATCTACCAGGATTTTGGGTCCCGTGGCAATGAGTGCTTTAGCATAATTATGCATTGTGTGAATGAGTATTTCCATTTTCTTTTTAAGTTTCATCAGAGTAGCCCATTGCGCTTATATTATGAGAATGGGTCAAAGGAATTACCTGATTTCCCTTCTCTGTGCCATTCTTTACCTTACGTAACTCTAGCATGTATCATTTTGGTCTTCCCCTCGCTAAACCCAGCAAACCTAGTCTCATCAATTTCTCTTCAGATAGAGCTATTTTCATGCCTCTCATCATTTTCAGCACCTGTCTCTGGGACCCTTTTACTATTTATTTTTGAGGTCGAGTGACCAGAACTGAACACAATGTTCCAGGTGAGTCCATCCCATTGATACATAGCATGGCATTCTAACACACTCAGTATCATTTTCTATCCCATTCTTTACACACCTTCACATTGTGATTGATTTTTGGCTATCCCCAAGCAGAGGCTTTCATTAACCCATTCACGACACTCAGGTCTTTCTTCTCAGTAATTACTCTTCATCGAGTACTCAACAATCAACTGTAGCAGTTATTCCTACCAAGCAGAATTCATCTCCAAGGCCATCACAGAATCATAGGACTTGAAGGGACCTTGAGGGGTCATCTACACCAGTCCCTTGCACTCATGGCAGGACTAAGTATTATCTAGACCATCCCTGACAGGTGTTTTTTAAAAGCAGGTTATACAAGCTCCAGTGATGGAGATTCCACAACCTCCCTAGGCAATTTATCCCAGTGCTTAACCACTTAATTTTTTCCTAATGTCGTTTTCTAGACCTTTGATCATTTTTGTTGCTCTTCTCTGGACTTTCTCCAATTTGTCCACATCTTTCCTGAAATGTTGCACCCAGAACTGGACACAATACTCCGGTTGATGCCTAATCAGAGCAGAAGAATTACTTCTCGTGTCTTGCTTACAACACTCTTGCTGATACATCCCAGAATGTTTGCTTTTGCAGGGGGGGGGGAAAGTATTACGCTATTCACTCATATTTCACTTGTGATCCACTATGACCCCTTTCTGGACTACTCCATCCTAGACAGTCATTTCCCATTTTGCATGTGTGTAACTAATTGTTCCTTCCTAAGGGGAGTACTTTGCATTTGTCCTTTTTTATTTCATCCTATTTACTTCAGACCATTTCTCCAGTTTCTCCAGATCATTTTGAATTCTAAGCCTATCCTCCAAAGCACTTGCAACCCCTCCCAGCTTGGTATCATCTGCAAACTTTATATATGCACTCTCTATGCCATTATCTAAATCATTGATGAAGATATTGAAAAGAACCAGACCTAGAACTTATCCCTGCAGGACCCCACTCGTTATGCCCTTCCAGCATGACTGTGAACCACTGATAACTATTCTCTGGGAACGGTTTTCCAACCAGTTTTGCATCCACCTTATAGTAGCTCCGTCTAGGTTACATTTCTCTAGTTTGTTTATGAGGAGGTCATGCAAGACAGTATCAAAAGCCCTTACTAAAGTCAAGATATACCACGTCTACCACTTCCCCGCAGCCACAAGGCTTGTTACCCTGTCATGTCTCCCTGTAGCAGAGTTCACTTAGGGGCTACAGGCCTTGTGAGCAGGCCACAGCTCAACAGTCTCCAAAGTCTTGGGGGCCTTGTAAGGTAATCTGGGGGCCTGGAGGCCAACTCACAGTCTGTCATTCTCCCCTTTCCCCTCCCCCACCCCAGTTGGACTAAGGGCCGAGGGAAGAATAAGGTGACCCAAGCCCTCTTTGTCCACTGGGTCCTGGCCCAAACTCCGGGGGGAGGGGGATGGGATTGTTTTCATCCACTCTAGCTGATACCCCAGACCATCCTCCCCTAGACCACTTCCTACCTGCTTTCCCCACCCCTCCACCCCAAGTGCTCTCTTCAGTTTGGGCATGGTCACAGCCCTCGGCTTCCCTCCTTGCAGAGGGCTGCTCAAGCAGCCTCAGTGATTCAGTCCATCATGGCTTCCCAGCTCGCTTTGCGGCATCCAGGGATTTCCCCCTTGTTAGGAAGAAGGGGAGAGAAAAAGAGGTCAGGACCCTGGCTGCCCAGCTAGGCCTTACCCACAATCCAGGGCCTTCCCTGGAGTCCTCTGGTCCCAGAAGTTACTAACTGGCTTCCATCCTGTAGACAGCCTCACCACCAGCTTGATTGCCAGAGCCCCATTCAAAGCCTTGGCTCCATCACCCCTTTCGTCCTACTGAGGAGTCTGGAAGCCCCACTACATACCCAAGTACCTAGCTCTTTATTATTCATTATCATTTGTATTGCAGTAACACCCAGAAGCTCTTCATGGACCAGAACAAACACAGAATAAAAAGACAGTCTCTTCCCAAAAGAGCTTACAAGCGAAGTACAATAGCCAGCAAGAGGAGACAGACAGACAGGAGCACTAGGAAACAACGAGGCAATCTTGGACAGCACGATAGGCGGTAGTCTCAGCACACCTGCTGCCTAACTGTTAGCTAATTTTGTGCTGAATAGCAGGCCTAGGATAGACTCGTGCGAGGGGAGCACCCACTGTCACCCTTCAGCCATGCTGGGAACTAACAACTGTCGCTCTGTTTACTCTCTCTTGCTCGGTTGCTCATCCGTGATTGAACTCCACATCTCACCCTTTGACCTCCTAGTTTCCTTAACAGCCTCCTGAGCGGGACCTTGGTCAACAGCTTTTTGAAAGTCCAAATGAAGTATATCAAGCAGTTCTCCTCCAGTGAGCTGACAGACCCACCACAGAAGATCCTTTTGGTCCCCCTCCCCTGAGTTCTGTGTTTCTTTCTTTCAACGGACTCAATTTGTGTTTCACTTTCCTTCCCACTGTGGGTGGGTGCCACTGACAGCTGTAAAGATTTGCAGAAGTGACTTTAGTGCAACACACCCTGCCTGAGCCGCGGAACCACAGCTGCATCCTCCCCAGGAGAATTTCGGGGGGGGGGGACGGACCCATTAACAAATGAGCTGGAGAGAAGGGAAGCTAAGCAACGCATTTCACCTGTGAAGACCAAAGGTTAAACAGTCACTAGTACATAGAGAAGCTTGGAGATCTCAGCCTGGTTCCTACTAGGAGACACCCGCCTCCTCCCCACCCCCCAGTCTGCATCACCAAGTCACTACCTAATATCAGCAGTCCTCATTAGCAGTAACTGCTGTAGATGGCACCAGCACTGTGGGGGGGGGGGCAAGGGGAGGGCTGCAGCCTCAGGCCAGCAGTCTGCTGCACAGGTCAAGAGGTAGAAGGATAGGATCCAGGGCTGGGACAGCAGGGGGTGCGGCAGGTCAGGACGAAAGTGCATTAGCAGAGCAACAGTATGTGAGGAAGTTTGATATTTTATTGGCAAAACTACCAACTCCTCAATTTCACAAACGACCTCCTTTAAAAATACTATTCAGCATTCTCCATCCAACTGCTAGGCCAAAAGTGCAACACAAACTATAAGTGCAGTGCAGAACAGGAAGAAAGCAGGGGCCATCGGGGATTGTTCAGTGTGACGCTCCAGGCTCAGATGCATTCGCAACAGTTCACATCTCCTCTCCCCAAACGCTCCACACTCACCCCCAAGAATTTATAAAAATCGGCATCAGGAGAGTTAAAGGCTGAGCAACAAGGGTGGGAGCCCAGCCAGAAGAGTTGTGGATCTTGTACAAAGGGTAACTCCTGTTTATACCTAAAAGCAGTATTGGGAGCCATCAGTGAGGCTGTAATGCAGAAACCAGGTGTTCAGAGCAGCAAAAGGAAATAAACAAAACCTAATGCAGGGGAAGAGTGCATTAACCCGCAGGGAGCTGGAGCAAAGTGCATAGACTCAAGGTGGGGGATTGCAGAGCTACTAGTAACCAGGGATGGAGTATGCCAGATCTGATAAAATGGCCCTTATGGACAAGTCCCCTATCACAGGCTCTCAGACCGTTTCAGAGCACAGGCCAGCAGCCAGATCAGCCTCCCCACCCAGTCCCAGCCATGTTCTGGCTTGAAATCCCAGCACTTCCATCTAGCAGCTATGCAGACATGTCTTACACTGGCAGGGAACAATGCAGGTAAGGGACTTATCTCTGCAGAGAGCCACATCTCATTTTCCAGCTGCACAGAGGTCTAAGGTTTGCCCTCACAAGAGTGGGTGCTGCAGTCTGTGAGCCTGCTTCTGGGGAGATGCCATCCTCATCACCTTCCTTCTCGTCCCTGGCCGGAGGCTGTGTCCGATCTTTACGGACCTATTGCAGAAGTGCTGCCTCTCTTACTGTGCAGCTGGGCCGCGGTGGAAGTGCCTTAGAGATGGGCTGCAGCAGAGGGGCAAAGGCTGGACCATGCCATTTATCTCTCCTTATTTGGAGGCTGGTCACAGTGTCACCATCAGTGTGAATGCGAAACAAGGGCAGAACAGTCTGCAGCTTTGTTTTAAGTTCACAGGCATGGCCAGTAATGTCTGCAAAACACATGGAGAGCCCCAGAGAGTGGGGACTGTATACACGCAAAGTACTCATATTATCTGTCTCATCAGTTATACTTCCATCCCCCGCTTAGTCATGGAGTGGGGGGAGAGAGGGAGAGATTGTTTTTTAACCCCTTCACTGCTGCGGGTAAAAATGCCCATTCAAATAAATGAAGAATCAGAATACGCTGCCTCGCACCCCTCGGGCTCCACTGGGAAGTGGGTGCCCCGGCCGTTAACAGAGCTGGTTTCATTCTTCAGCATTAATAAGGCTGACTGTGAGGCAATTCCTAAATTAAACGCATGACATCATCCTGCCTGGGCTTGCTCACCCCCTCAAGTTGCCCCCCTCTTTGCCTCACCTCTCTTGCCTTCTTCAGCCTGCCTCTCACCCGCTCCCTCAGAGAGCTTTGCTCTTAGGATTTCCTCAGGAAGGAATTCCTGTTTGTAGCCAAAAAACAGCAAAATAAATGACTCTTGTCAGAAAAACAACCAACCGCCACCACTGCCATCTTTCCAAGTGCTGCAGCACACACAACGGGGACTTGGAGACATTCCTAAGGACTGTTCTGTCCACTCCCGACCCTGGAGATTACAAACCTCTGTTTCCCTAGGTCCCGAAAACATCACATTTTTCTGACAGCACTATAGAAGAACTCTGCTTTCTTTGGAGTTTTGGGCTCTGGCCCTGCACCAGATCTGCCACAGTGCTATCTAAGAAATTGCTACAGCAGGGGCTGCATTTTAATGGAGTGGGTATCATCCAACTTAGATATGGCCCCCACCTGCTTAGTATCTGAGCACCTCACAGTCTTTACCCTCACAACAGCCCCAGGAGACAGGTCAGTGATATTATCCCGTTGGACAGATGGGGAACTGAGGCACAGAGAGAGTAAAGGCCAGATTTTTAAAAGGTATTTAGGTCCCTAGCAGAATTTTCAAAAGCATTTAAGCACTTACCTCCCATTGAAATCAATGGATTGCTTTTGAAAATCCTAGTGGGCACCTAAATCCCTTTAGGAATCTGACCCTAAGCAACTTGCCCCAGGTCACGCAGGAAGTTGGAGGAGAGTTGAATCCGGATTCCCTAAACACCACGCTAGAGCACTAATCACTGCATCCCAACCCCCGCTCTGCCAGTGCCTTGCTGTATGTCTATGGGAAAGTCATGCTGCCCCTCTAACATGGGAGATCGCTCACCTCGCAGGCTGTTGAGGCCTAGTACTTGCAACGTGCTCTGAGGGCTTTGGCTGAACAGCAACTGGAGCCTCTCAAAAAACAGTGACTTTGTCACAAACATTTTCCTGAAAAATGTGTCCCTGGTTTCCCTCGAAAAATGTGAAATCTGGGAGTTTTCCCACCAGCTCTAAATATGACCTCCCCAGTGGGCTAGTCTCCTTCGCCCTGCACCTCGTGTCATAACTCCCACCACCAGCACCATTCTGACGCGGCAGCGTACACACCTGCTGTGTGTTGGTGGCAGCGGCCAAGAGAGAAGCAGGCCCAGTCAGTGCAAAATATTGTTATTAACATAGGCAGAGCCTTAAAGTGATTAGAAATGCATATTAAGGTCCCTTTATACTGCCAGCACGATGCAAAAGGGCCTGGGCATAAATGAGAATGAGGCCCAGTATGTATCACTTTCTATTATCATAGGGATAAAGTCCTGCATTGCCCTGGCAGGCGCAGAAGGGCCGGGAGGCAGGAGAACAGCTACAGTTCCATACAGAGGTGACAGTGTGGATTTACAGCTACAGAACTGCTTGGGGACAAGTTGCCTTCCCTTCCCCCCACCCCCCACCAGCCCCAATACTCTGGCCTGCTGCAGGATTTGTCCTGTACGTTATGCCACTGTCAAGCATCTCAGCCTGTCCATATGCCTCCACAGCTTGCGCAGAAGCTGGAGCTCAGCTGAGAGCTCAGGAGACACAGTCAGAGGAGCTGGCCTGGGAGTTCAGGACAGAAAACAAAAAATAAACCCAAGAGAAGACAGGAGGCAGCAGAACTGGCTGACTTGGAGCCTGTCAGTCCTGGGCTGCATGGATCTCAGCCAAGACAGAGCTCTGTGTTTATTCTTTAAGAGGCTGAACAACTCTCCCAGGGGTCATACATCCCACCCAACTCCCAACTTTGGAGTTTTGCTCTGGAGCAGCGGCAGGAAAGGCCTTTGCTGATGCAATAAATAAATAACTGACAGGTCTATTTTTAGCTGTCCTACAGCTGGGTGAGTTTTATTTTTAGTGTTTAACATGAAGCCCTAGAGGTGAGGGGCAGAGAAGAAGAGAAGGAGGAGGCGCCCTGGAAAAACGAGAGGCATGCAGCTCTGGGAGCCGAATTTTCCATTGCTTACTTTAATCCCAGCCAGCATCTACAAAAAGAACTCATAGCTATCCAGACAGCCTACAACGCTTCGGGCCAGGCAAACAAGGTGTGTTCCTGCTAGAGTTTAACCTGCGGTTAGGTCTCATTTCCTCCACTCTGGCTTCTCCCCAGACATTAAAATAAAAAGCGTATTATATTTGCCCATATGTTTTTAACACTGTTTTATGTGCTGCAAGCATAAGGGACAAAAATCTCAGCTGGTAGAACTGAATTAAACTCCACTGGATTCAATGGAGCTGAATCTATTTATCCCAGCAGTCGCCTAGGCCCATGGACATTATGAGCCTAGTTCTGCTCTCATATTCGTTTAAATCAGAAGCAGCTCCCTCCCATGTAAAACTGGGGGAAAAGAAGAGATTCAGACCTATGTTACTGTAATGAGAGATGCAATGAGTCCTGGAGAGGAGTTCGAAACAACCCACAAAGTTTAGGCCTCCATCTCAATATTCCTAATGGACAGGAAAGAGAGGCTGGATCTGGGATTTTGCATTGGCCCATTAGAGGGATGGGAATCGCACTTATGTATGAACCAGAACCCAAAATCTGAGGATTTTCAGACCTGTGGTTCTGTGAGCAGATCCAGGGCTCATCTCTACCATTAACTAACTTCCTATACCTCACAAGTATAGCCACTGCAAACATTTTGTTCCAAAATCCCAAACCATGCCAAATGCAGACCAAAACCAAGGTGTGTCAGCCTCTTGAGCGAACTTGGGCAGAGGGAAGACAGAAGAGCAGAAAAACCATCTTGAAATCCACGATGAAGATTTATCTAGGAAGAATTTAGATATTACACTGATGGGTGCTACAGAAAACCCTAAAATGTAATATCTAAGCAAAGATTAACGCAATCTTGCTGGGAGGGGTAGATTAGAGGGGAGAATTTTGGTGGATTGTGCAGTATAACAAGGTTAAAACCTTCAGACCTGCCTGTCCCCACCCCTCATACTGCTTGGGGCAGGGGGAGAGAGACTCTGTCTCTCTTCCCACGAATCAGACAATGGTTATGTAGAGATCAGAAAGCTCGCGTGAGGTAAGAGGGCCAAACTCTTGCTCTGGGGGAAGCCTCCTCCACATACATACTTACTCTTCCCTCAAGGTTATAAAACCAAATAACTGTCTCCTGTTGCTGGAGTGACCTAGTGACTCTCCAGGGATTGGATCACTCGTTTGGCCCCTCTGTCTTTGCATAGCACCTTACCGCCTGCCCCCAGTCTGCACAGGATAACTCCTATTCCCGCAGCCTGAACTAGGCTTGCATGATAGTGAGAACACGCCAGCAGCACTCTGAACCCAGGGATGCACGCAATATATACTACCAGCACTAGGCTCCCTGAGAGCCCCTCTGCTCAATGATTTCCACACAGCCCAAGGAAAATGGAGAGAACACTTTGCAGAAGAACTTGGGTCTAGAAAGGGGTTGGGGTTCTGACCCTTGGTCTGATAGGCCATAAGGAAGTGATGATGGCTATGGGTCATGAGGTTCACCCCCTTCTGCATCCTATCTGGTTAAGGTACTTACATGGCCCCATTACTGTAGTGTCTGAGCGCCTCACAATCTTTAGCATATTTACCTCACAACGCCCCTGCAAGGCAGGGCAGGGCTGTTGTCCCCATTGTGCAGACGAGGAACTGAGGTACAGTGAAACCAGACTTGCCTCGTCACACAGAAAAGCTGGGGTGGAGTAAGGAATGGAAGCCAGGCCCCAGGCTAGCACCTATCCTGCTCATAACCCCTCTTCCCACCCCCTTCATCTCCTGATTGCCAGGAACTGTTCCTTAGCGCCTGCTGCTCTGCATTCTGTGCTGAGCCTGGCCCCTCACCTGCCACAGTGGGGGGAGGTGCTGAATGCCTTTCCTCTCCTAGGAGCTGCTACAGACCACTGGCTAGGCCGGAACAACTTCCCTATGTGGAAAGGAATCCTAGCTGACATAGGAATAAGTCCCTGTAATGGTTGAAAGGCAGACAGGGTGCACACGCACCTGAAGGGAATTCAGCTACATGATCTCAGAAGCGGACACCAGACAATGCCCCACGGGGCACAAATGGGCCACACAGAGTTGTGCTCCTCCCTAACTACCAGGTCTTGTTTCAAAAGAGGAAAACCCTGGGTTTCATTCCCACTCCTTGCTGATTTAAGGGTTGACATTAATACCATAAGGCACAGTCAGGAGCAACCTTCCAAAAATAGCCATTTGTTTTCAGGTGCCCAAATTGAGATGCCTTGGACCTGATTCTCAGAAGAGCTGAGCACCCAAAGCTCCCACTGAGTTCATCTGGAGTTCTGGATGTTCGATAATCAATCAGCATTTTACAGATGGGGAGACCGAGGCACAAAGGGTTTAAGGGATTTGCCCAAAGTCACACAGTGAGTCAGTGGCAGAGGCAGGAAGGAGAGCCAGGTCTCCAAACTCCCTGTCTTGTGTTTAAATCACAAGGTTACTCTGCTATCCCTTTAGTTTCGCCTTCATTCTACCTCCACTCTAGATATTCCACTGGATTGGCCCATACATCTGGCCAAGCAGAACTGCATGCAGCTTCCTCCAGAATCAGGTAGTGTCGTGCAAGGCCCATCAAGAAGGGCAGTGCTACACAGCAACTTCAGGCACTTTTTGCTTATTCCTGGTACCTACGCATGCTCCTTTCTCAGCATTCTCTGGCAGAGACTGCACTACAATTTGCAGACCCAATTATTTTCATCCCAGAGGACAAATAAAAATAGATGAGAAGTTTGTTCTCAGGCCTGAGATCAAAGCCCCACAATTCTGGGATGCAGATTCAGATCGCTGCATTGCTGCTAGACTGGATCCAGAACTGAACTTGTCCTAAAGTCTCAGACACGTGGGTTAGAGCAGATCAGGGCTGTCCCTAGCTATTCTGGGGCCCTACACAGCCCCCGCCCCCCCTGCTGGGGGGGGGTATGGGGCCCCAGGCCTCTGCGGGGGGGGGAGCGAGGGGCTGGCCCCAGGCCTCCACAGGGGGGCAAGGAGCGGGCCCCAGGCCTACATGGGTGGGCAGGGCTGGCTTAGGGGGCAGGGGGGAACCACTCCCCAGCACTCACCAGTGGCACAGCTGGGGCCAGGTCACTGCACTCCCTCTGTTGAGTGCAGCCCCGGCCCTGCTGCAGAGCTCAGGGGAGTTGGGGTGGGGCTGGGCAGGGGCAGGAAGAGGGAGGGCAGAGCAGGGGCTGGAGCAGTAGGCAGTTGCGCAGGGCACCAGGACATTTGGGGCACCAAATTTCCTGGTGCCCTACCCAGCTGCATACTTTGCTTATGGGTAAGGACAGCCCTTGAGCAGATGCTGTGGTTAGGGCCCATCTCCAATTTATAAAGCCTTAATATAATTCTAATAGGATCTATGGTTCAAGGACACAAATCCATGGTGGAGTTTGTTAACATTACAAGTTGAAGCCTCAATTCAGCAAAGGACTTAAGCAAGTGCTAATGTCCAATTGAAGACAACAGACTTAAGTGCCTTATTGAATAGGGATGGACTTACACTCATGCTTAAATGCTGTGCTAAACAGGGATCCAAGAGAGACACTGCACACAATGGGAGCTTCGCAGGCCTGTTTCTCCTCCCTTGGAGAGACGTGTGCTAAGAACCTAAGACTCAAACACACACGGTTTACACAGAGAACAAAGTGCATGTCTGAATCTCTGTGAAGCCTGAACTGCAGAGCTGCCCAGTTTAACGCCTGCCGTCAGTGGAGCAGCATAAACAGTTAGAAAGGCAGAACTATGAGCTGGATGTTACCCCACCATATCACACGAGAGGCAGGGAAATCGGCAGGCACCTTTATGGGCGGATATCAATGGGAGCTTTGCCTGAGCAAAGAAGCATCATTCCCTATTGGACAGATTTTGAAAAGAGTTTAGCTCTTAGCTAGGCATCTAAATGAAGTGGCCCAAATCTACAGACATGAGCCATGCCCAGCAACTCCCACTGAGAACAAAGGAGAATTCACCTGCTGTTGAGAAGCAGGGGGGGTTCCTTGATGTGGCTAAATGGGAGCTAAGCTCTCTTGAAAATACCTGGCCCTATCTATATTCCGGCTGCTTTCACTAGTGGTGAACAAGCTTCCATCTCTCACAGGCCACTGAACGTCCCCTTGCCAGCTTCCCCCTTGCTTCACATACAACTGCTTACTTGCTCAAGAATCTCTAAAGCTACTGATTTTAAAGTGATCGTATTTTAGTCATTAAAGACTGCGCCACACCAACTAATAAGGTAGGGACCTTGAGACTGTCCAGCCTTCCCCATTAGCTGCCCGGTGCCCATTAGCTCAGGGAGAGATAATCAGAACAATTTTTCCCTCTCACCTCTGATGCCCTGTAAGAAATTAAACTGTGGCTTCAAAAGTTATCATTTTAAAGAGCACTCAAGAGGAGCAATTGGCGGAGGGAAGGGGGAATTCCATACTTAGAGATTAAAGAAACAGATTAATTAGCATTGCTTGGAAAGAAACCAAGCTAGAAGAGACAGGGCAAAGGTTGCTGATAGACAAGGTGAGTGGTATGCCCAGCTGAAGGCTTCTTCTCAGCCCTTCCATAACACCAAACCAACAGAAAAACATAACAGAATCAACAGGCAGCAAATTTAAAGTGGAAAGAAGAAGAATTTATTTGTGGAGCATATAAACTCCCTGCCACAGGATATTATTGAGATAATGAGATTGGGCTCTAATCTAGGGACTTTCTTTAGCTGTGTCTTGTGCAGCACAGAGCACACCACCAATTCTCAGCAACTGATAATAAGTCAGCAGGATTCCAAAAAAAGAAAAAGACTAGTATGAATAAAAACAGTATCTGCTTGTGACACAGCAAGGATAGCAATGATTAGGGCTAACAGTCCACGTGCTTCAGGGCATAGATGTGTCCCCAACTGGGGGGTCAGGAAGATATTCTTGACCCCACCACTATGGTATAAATTGCACATGTAGGTGTCTTAAGGCCAGGTTACTCCTCCCATTAAAGCATCCTGCACTGACCACCGTTAGCAGATAACCCCAGATGGACCACTGGGTGTATGCAATGTGGCATGGGCCATATTACTAAATGCAATATCAGCACAGACCCTCCCTTCACCCCTGAGTCCCCATTGTTTTCTTCTATGTCTGACTTTATTATCCTTTTCTTTCCTTTGTCCTCATTCCCATGCTCCCACTTTATTGTCCGCTCCTCTGCCCCCCTCCTCTGGTCTTCATCTATTCGCTCCTTGACTGTGCTCCTAGTGCTGCCCTGGGATGTTCGCAAGGCACATGCACACTGGCTTCCCACACTGACTCTGATGGTCACTCTGTAACTGCAGCTCTGATACAGAGCAGTGCAGGTGTCTCTGTAACCAGCACTGCATGTGGTGTGCGGCTGCAAGGAGTTATCCAGCAATACAGGAGGTGGGACAGGCAATGGGCACAGGTGCTTTTCTGAACCAGCAAGAGTTCTTTGCTGAACCAGCAAGAAAGAGATTATTTACATTACAGTAGCACTGGGAGGTCCCAGCCAAGACTGAAGCCTCATGGTGCTAGGTGCTGAACAGATACGTGGTGAGAGCCAGTCTAAATAGACAAGACAGACAAAGGGTGGGAGAAAGATTATCTCCAATTTGCAGATGAGGAACTGAAGCACCAAGAGACCTGCCCAAAGCCATATAGGCTGTCTTGGCACTGGGAATTGAACTCAGATCTCCTCATTCCCAGACCAATGTCTCTTTCAAGGTATTCCCAGAAAAAATGAGCCATATGATCAACCTGGCCAGAGTCAATCATTCTTCATGTGTCCATCACCAGCAAAAGCATCGCTGATACTCAGGGGTGAAAGTAAGGCAGTACGGGCCGGTACGGCATACCGGTAAAAAGTAGCCGCCAGTACCAGCCCATGCCGCTGACTTTAAAGCACTGCCCCCCATCGGCGGCCCTGTTGGGTCTCTTTAAATTGCACCTGGAGGCATGGGCCAGGCAGCGCAGATGGGCTGGCTCGGGGACACTGACCCCAGCCCCACCCCTTCCACCTGAGGCCCCGCCCCGGAACTGTAAGAGCTCAATTTTACTTTCACCCCTGCTGATACTGCATGGCAGGGCCTAAACGAGCACAATTCTTATAGAAGACAGACAGTTCTCACCGATTTCAGCAGCCTCCAAACCCAAGCTGACTTCTCAGCAGACTGACAACTGGAGGGGTAGGCTCATAGGTTTTCAGTCCAGAAAGAACCATTATAATTATTTGTATTGCAGTAGCACCTAAGACCCCCAGTCCTGGACCAGGACCCCATTCTGCTAGGTCCTGTACAAACACAGAACAAAAACAATCATGTAGTCTGATCTCCTGCATAGCACAGGCAGTAGAATTTCACCCAGTGATTCCTGCATCGTGCCCTATCACTTGCAGATGAACTGTAGCATCTCTTTTAGAGAGATATTCAGTCTTTCAGGGATTCAAGAGGTTGAGGGATGAATGCACTTAGGCCTGGTCTACACTACGCGTTTAAACCGAATTTAGCAGCGTTAAACCGATTTAACCCTGTACCCATCCACACAAGTAGCACTGAAATCGGTATTGCCATGTCGGATTAGGGTTAGTGTGGCCGCAAATCGATGGTATTGGCCTCCGGGCGGTATCCCACAGTGTACCATTGTGACCACTCTGGAAAGCAATCTGAACTCAGATACACTGGCCAGGAAAAGCCCCACAAACTTTTGAATTTCATTTCCTGTTTGCCCAACGTGGAGCTCTGATCAACACGGATGGTGATGCAGCCCCAAATCCAAAAAGAGCTCCAGCATGGACCGTACGGGAGGATACTGGATCTGATCGCTGTACAGGGAGACAAATCTGTTCTATCAGAGCTCTGTTACAGAAGACGAAATGACACAAAGCATTTGAAAAAATCTCCAGGCTATGATAGACAGAGTCCACAGCAGGGACTCAGCACAGTGCTCCGTGACAAGTGTAACGGAAAGCCAAAGAATCAAATGGACGTTCATGGAGGAAGGGAGGGGGGACTGAGGACTCCAGCTATCCCACAGTCCCTGCAGTCTCCGAAAAGCATTTGCATTCTTGGCTGAGCTCCCAATGCCTGAAGGGTCAAAAACATTGTCCGGGGTGGTTCAGGGTATATCTCGTCAATTTACCGCCCTATCCCCCGTGAAAGAAAAGGGAAAAAAATCATTTCTTGCCATTTTTCAATGTCACCATATGTCTACTGCATGCTGCTGGTAGACGCATTGCTGCGGCACTGAACAGCAGCATCCTCTCCCCTTCCTTTCCTGATGGTAGATGGTATAAAACGGTGGAAAACCATGAACAGCCCATGAGTGCTCCTGGCTGGCCTCAGTGACATCGGCCGAGGGCGCCTGGGTAAAAATGGGAATGACTCCTTGTCATTCCTGGCAGACGGAACAAAATGCTGGGTAACCGTCCTCATCATAGCAGCTGGAGCCTGAGCTCCATCAGCCCACCACCCCACTTCCGTGTCTAAAGAAAATATTCTGTATTCCCTGGACTATCATAGCAGTGGGAGGCTGCGCTCCCCTCCCCACACCTTTTAATGTCCTGCCTGGACTATCCTAGCAGCTGGAGGCTGCTTCGCCCTCATTTTATCTCGCTAAAAAGTCAGTGTTTCTTATTTCTGCATTCTTTATTACTTCATCACACAAATGGGGGGGCGCTGCCACGGTAGCCCAGGAGGGGTGTGGGAGGGGGAAAAGCAACGGGTGGGGTTGTTGCAGGGGCACCCCCTAGAATGGCATGCAGCTCATCATTTCTGCGGGATCTCTGGGGCTCTGACCTGGAGCAGCTGGGCTCTCTGGCTCTCTAGCAGACTTGCCCCATATTCTAGGCAGGACTGACTATTTTTAGAGGAGTCATTCCCATTTTTGTCCATGCATCCCCGGCCAACCTCAGTGAGGCCAGCCAGGAGCACCCAAGACAGCGGCAGATGGTACAAAAGGATTGATAACCGTCATCGCCACTTTCCAATTGCAAACAGTACAAAATGATTGATAACCGTCATCTCATCGCCAATTTACAATGGCAGATGGTGCAATAGGGATGGTGCAATAGGGATGGTAACCATCTCTGCTACCTTGCAAAGGCAAATGAATGCTGCTGTGTAGCACTGCAGTACCGCCTCTGTCAGCAGCATCCAGTACACATACGGTGACAGTGACAAAAGGCAAAACAGGCTCCATGGTTGCCATGCTATGGCATCTGCCAGGGCAATCCAGGGAAAAAGGGCACGAAATGATTGTCTGCCATTGCTTTCACGGAGGAAGGATTGAGTGACGACATTTACCCAGAATCACCCGCGACACTGTTTTTGCACCATCATGCATTGGGATCTCAAACCAGAATTCCAATGGGTGAGGGAGACTGCGGGAACTATGGATAGCTACGGGATAGCTACCCACAGTGCAACACTCCAGAAATTGACGCTAGCCTCAGTACATGGACAGATACCACCAAATTAATGTGCTTAGTGTGGCTGCATGCACTCGACTTTATACAATGTTTTACAAAACCAGTTTATGTAAAATCGGAATAATCTCGTAGTGTAGACATACCCTTAGACTTTGACAGAGGTTACTTGACTTCTACTATGTCACAAGATCTCCATTACCATACCATGATGCAGCGCTGCTCAGGTCTGACAGCCATAGGGCTTAAAGCTTTTTGCAATGCTGCCGTGAAATACAATCTGTACATGGGAGCCGATGGGAGGACTTAACACTACGGGAGATCATTGAGACAAATAGCTTGGGAAGTTTCAAAAGCTATGAATCAGGACAGTGTCTCCCAGCAAGGGCTCTCAGCATAAAGATACAGAGCTGCTGCTCTCCATAAGGGGCCTCTCATCTTTGGAATTCACCTTCCTCCTCCCTTCCTGACTCTCAAATAGGCCAAATCTGAGTGTCAGGGCAAGCTGTGAGGCCCCTCTCTTGAGGAGGGAGGGATGATCAGGGTGTGACTTTTGTGGGGTATCATCCATTTCATATTTTGGGAGGTGGTCAATTGCTGGCTCGGGAAAGTGGCTGATATTTTTTTTTTAATGTCAAAGACACCTAGGGCCCAAGATAGAGGCTTTTTGCTTGTGATAAATCTAAACCCATCAGTCAATCTGCACTGGGACTCACTGGGGCAAAAGTTGCAGCAGCTATGAATCCTTCTGGAGCAGAAATAGAGCCAGAGGCACATCATTGGTCTGGAAGGAACACTCACACTAGCGCAGGATTGAAAAACTGGGTGCATTATGTGGGAGGAGGGAGCCTCTAGAATCAGCCACTGTCAGAGGCAGTGCACCACCAAGATGCACCATAGGTCCGTTCCAATGTGCCACTCCTGAAGTTCTGGTTACAACCCAGTAGCTGCTATTAAATTTCATTTAGAGATAACTGCATAGCTTCCTCAGCAGTATAGACATCAGCATGATCCATTCCGCTTATGACACAAGTATCTGGCACCTATTTTAAACTGCATAGCTTCCTCAGCAGTATAGACACCAGCATGACCCATTCCGCTTATGCCACAAGTATCTGGCACCTATTTGAAGAGTGGCATGAGTGCACGCTAGAATAATATACATTTATGGGCTCTGAGCTAGCATCACACCGTTCAGTCACAATCACAATCAATTCACACCCTCTGCAAACCAGCTGTAAGAAACTTTTATTTCAGGTGATCCAGAGGCAAGCCACTGGTTTCTCCAACTGGAAGGCGGACCAACACTGCTTTTACAGTAATGGTTTCTTTCCTCTCCCTTGAGGCTGGTTCATGTTATCATGTCCCTGAGTCAGCAACTGAGACATGCACATGCCAGCTCACAGGGCACTGCACTCCCTCCAACCAGAGACAGCAGCACCCACTATAATGTGCCCTTAGCTTTCCAGAAGCCTACGTGGATTGGGTCAGGCATGTGATGACCAGATTCAATGAATGAAGACTGAGTCCTCTGTCTCTCTCCTAGATGTGTGGTTATCCTCCCTGGGATACATTATTCTACAGATTCTATCACTGTCTTCCTGTCCCTCTGCTGGTGCTCAGTTTGTGAGCTCTGGTGATCATTGTTATTAAATGGCTGCTCTATGTTATTCATCTGCTTGGGCAGGCAGAAATGAAAGATCTCAAGCCAGGTTCTCAAACACCAGCCTTCACATTAGGAACTGCAAACCTTAGATGTAAATAATTGTCAGTGCAAGTTTGCACCAGCAATGGCTTGCAGCCACAGTTCATGTCATCCTCAGCCCCGACTGCGCTCACAAACCAGGTACCTGCTGGATTTAAAGCTCTTAAACTGTGGGACAAAATTCCACCTGTGTTTATTTGTACCCACAATATTGCAAGTGCAAAAACACAGTCTTGATAAAGGCCAGACTGAAAAATATGACCCCTGGCGTACTTTCCAGCCACCTTGGCCTTCTGACCAGTGTTCCTCCTCTCTTTCAAACTAGCACCACTCTCAAGAGCCAGGGTTGGGTGGGAGCCATTTGTACCTGCTGCCAAATTTCCTAATGCACAGCCACTTTTATTGCTGGACAGTTTGAGCTCAGATGCATTGAGAGTAGGCAAAGAAGGCCTGAACCACCCAGGTCTCTCTGCCATGTGGTTTGAAATGCTTGCGTAATATCCCTGAGCCAGCTGATAAGGTTGAACACACACACACGTCAGTCCCATTCTTCCCTATCAGCGATCTGATTCCTTCGCCCCCTACAGTGTGTTACCCAGCTTGTTCTGTTAATGATACAGTACCTTACTCAGGGAAGCAGCTACCAGATCTCTCTCCACATACACCTTTACCCCAATGTAGCGCTGTCCTCGGGAGCCAAAAGATCTTACTGCGTTATAGGTGAAACCATGTTATATCGAACTTGCTTTGATCCACTGGAGTGCACAGCCCCGCACCCCGGAGCACTGCTTTACCATGTTATATCCGAACTCGTGTTATGTCGGGTCACATTATATCGGGGGAGAGGTGTATCTTGGGGTGTGTATTTATCTTTGTGAGGGGGTATCTGTATGTGTGCGCACTGGTCTCTCTCTCTGCCTGTAGCATGAGTCTATGGATAGCATGTCTGTGTATGTGTGTTGTGTATGCTGTGTGTACAGTACATGGATCTGTGTACGGTAGTGTCTCTCTGCTTGTAGCATGTGTGTGTTCTGTATGCCTGTGTGTATAGCACATGGCTTTGTGTGCTATACACACAGTGTATAGCTTGTGTGTGTAGCTCTGTGTACCTGCGGCTTGGGTGTCTCTCTTCCTGGTAGCATGTGTGCCTGTGGCTAGGATGTACCTGTTGCCTTGTGAGATAGCACGTGCCTACATGTTGTGGGGTGCGTCTGTGGGAGGTGGTGGGTTTTCTTACATGGCTTTGTGCGGCTGGTCCCAGGTGTCTCTTCCTGCAGGATGTGCAGACAGGTCGCTCGTGGCCCAGGGCCTGTACAGTGTGTCCCTTGGCGTGGGCGTGCAGGCGGCGAACGTAGCCAGAGGACAGGTGTCCCCCAGTGGTTTGGGCCCCGTGGGTCAGAAGGGCTGGGGGAGCCTCACGCTGCCGCGGGGGGAGAGGGAGCCAGCCAGAGCAGAGACTCAGAGAATCTCAGGGTTGGAAGGGACTTCAGGAGGTCATCTAGTCCAAGCCCCTGCTCAAAGGAGGCCCAATTCCCAACTAAATCAGAGCTGAGCGGGAAAGCTCAAACAGGCAGGGGCAGGGCCTGAGCCCTGCCACGGGGTGCCCCGGGGGCCGGCCTGAGCCGGCAGCAGCCCCAGGTACCGCGCGGAGGGCGGGCAGGGCAAGGGGCGGAGCGCTGGGAGGCCGCTGGCAGCAGAACCGTCAGCTCACCACTTCCTCTGGCTGCTGCGAAACTTCTCAGGAGGCGGCAGCGGCGGCGCCTCGGGGAGCTGCAGGTAAGCTGCTGGCGGCCGCGCCGGGGCGTGTGGACGCAGCCGCGGGGTGCTCCCGGGAAGCGACTCCCCGTGGGAGCGCTCGGTCCCCGCGCCCTGCGCTCGCAGCCCGGGGGCTGGCGGAGCGGGCAGCCTGGGACTCCTTTTAGCCAAGGCACGCTCCCGGGGCTGGGCGGCCATCACCGGGAACTAGCTAAAGCATTGTCCTCCTTTAGCTAAAGGGAAACTGAGGCACGGCAGGTCCCCAGCGCCGGAACGCAGCATGCAGCCTGAGCGCCCCCACCCTCAGGTCGGTAAACAGCACTGAACCTATGCAGCAGCCAGCTGTCAGCACTGTGGTCCAGCCCATAGGGCACTGGATTGAGAGGCAGAACAGCTGGATCTGCCACTGGCCTTGGCAGGTGACCTTGGGCACATTATTTCCCTGCTCCGTCCTCAGTTTCACCACCCCATTTGCTGGTCTGGTCTATTCCACTATAAAATCTTTGGGCCAGGGACTGTGTAATAGGGCCCACAGCTCGGTTAGGGCCTCTGGCTACTACTGGTTTCCAAGTTAATAATAATAAGGTGGTGCTGCTCTGGATTCTGCACTGTTATTTGGCTGTGAGCTTGGAAACAGCCACGCACAGCAGATTCAAAAAGTGGGAGCTGCCATTCCTCAGCACTGTACTGGGATGGGTGGGAGTTGGTTAGCTTCATTGTTAAAATGGCACATGCTGAACCTTTTAACACAGTTGCCCTTGTTTATAATGAACAGCTCCAGGGTTCCTGACTTGGTATTGCCCTGGGGCTGTCTCCCCTATGAGCAGTTCAGACGTAAGGGGACACATCCTCTCCCCTCTGTGAGCTGGCCAAAAGGTCTCCTAATTCCAACAGGAGTGACCCTGTGTCCTCCATATCTGCCTGGGCCCTTCTCCCATTCCAGCAGCTGGAGCTCAGAGGGGTGTGGAAACTGACATGAGCTGTGAAGTAGAATTTCTTTCTAAATTAAATTCCTTGAGTTTTAAACAGGGAGGGGCAGCTCTCCCAGAGCTCAGATGCCTTTGCTGGGAGCTGAGCCTGGTGTACAGGGAATCTTTGACCCACAGTTGTTACAAACATTCTTCTGCATCGTCTGTGCCAGTCAGAGGCCCTATCTGGCCTAGCCTACCTAAAGGAGGCCAGCCTGCTATCATTCAGGGATCCCAGTTCAAGACTCAACTCATACTCAGCTTCTTTGAACGTGTATCTTGACTTTAGTAAGGCTTTTGATACTGTCTTGCATGATCTTCTTCTAAAACAAACTAGGGGAACACAACCTAGATGGAGCTACTATGAGCTGAGTGCGTAACTGTTTGGAAAACAGAGAGTAGCTTTCAGTGGTTCGCAGTCAAGCTGGAAGGGCATATCGCGTGGGGTGCCGGAGGGGTCAGTTCTTTGTCCAGTTCTGTTCAATATCTTCATCAGTCATTTAGATAGTGGCATAGACTCAGAGAGTACACTTATAAAGTTTACGGACGATACGAAGCTGGGAGAGGTTGCAAGTGCATTGGAGGATAGGATTAAAATTCAAAATGATCTGGACAAACTGGAGAAATGGCCGGAAGTAAATAGGATGAACTTCAATAAGGACAAATGCAAAGTACTCCACCTAGGAAGGAACAATCTGTTGCACATATCCAAAATGGGAAATGACTGCCTGGGGAGGAGTACTGTGGAAAGGGATTCGGGGGTCATAGTGGATCACAAGCAAAATATGAGTCAACAGTGTAACACTGTTACCAAAAAGAAAAAGAAAAAAAAAAAAAACACAACACAACACACATTCTGGGATGTATCAGCATGAGTGTTGTAAACCAGGGGTTCTCAACCAGCCCAGGAGCTACATTAACTCATCTAGATATTTGCCTAATTTTACAATAGGCTACATAAAAAGCACTACCAAAGTCAGTACAAACTAAAATTTCATACAATGACTTGTTTGAGCTATATACTATACACTGAAACATAAGTATAATATTTATATTCCAAATGATTTATTTTATAATTATATTGTAAAAATGAGAAAGTAAGCAATTTTTCAGTAATAGTGTGCTGTGACATTTTTTCTATTTTTAGGTCTGATTTTGTAAACAAGTAGTTTAAGTGAGGTGAAACTTGGGTAGGCAAGACAAGTCAGACTCCTGAAAAGGGTACAATAGCCTGGAAAGATTGAGAGCCAGTGTTGTAAGCAAGATAGAAGTAGTAATTCTTCCACTTTACTCTGTGCTGATTAGGCCTCAACTGGAGTATTGTGTCCAGTTCTGGGAGCCACATTTCAGGAAAGATGTGGACAAACTGGAGAAAATCCAGAGAAGAGGCAACAAAAGTGATTTAAAGGCCTAGAATACATGACCTGTAAAGGAAGACTGAAAAAAATAGGTTTGTTTAGTCTGGAAAAGAGACGACTGGGGGACGGACACACATGATAACAGTTTTTAAGTACCTAAAAGGTTGTTTATGAGGAGGTAGGAGGTAAATTGTTCTCCTTAACCTCTGAGGCTAGGATAAGAAGCAATGGGCTTAAATTTCAGCAAGGGAGGTTTAAGTTGGACATTAGGAAAAACTTCCTGTCAGGATAGTTAAGCACTGCAATAAATTGCCAAGGGAGGTTGTGGAATCTCCGTCGTCCTTGGAGATTTTTAAGAGCAGGTTAGACAAACACCTGTTAGGGATGGTCTAGATAATACTTAGTCCTGCCATGAGTGCAGGGGACTGAACTAGATGACCTCTCAAGGTCCGTTCCAGTTCTATGATTCTGTGCTTCCTGGAATGATGGGGGCTGGTCACACTGTGAAGGCAAAAGTGTGTAGCCCCTGCCCAAGGGGAAGAGAATGGGGATGTTTCACTTCCATTCTGTCCCCCTGCTCAACAAAATTTCATTCCCAGTTTGCAGCACTGGTGTTCAGGGCAGAGTTTTGTGACAATGCTGGATGTGCCCGAGCCCAGGGTGCACTGGTGCTTGCATTTATGGCTAGCAGCAGTGCTGCAGAACAGATACAAAACATTGTATTGACAAGGCCTCTGGGGCTGATCTGGGAGTAGCTTGGTGCACGGGAGAAGTGCAGCCATCTCTAAGCCAGGGTATTCATCAAGCAGAGGCAGGGCACCTCAGGCTCCCAAAAGGAGGCTTGAGAGAGACTCGAAAGGTGGGAATAGCAGGAGCAGGGCTGCACAGCCTTCAGCCAATCTGAGTGGCTAAACAGACTTCAGTGCTTTAGAGTTTTGTTGATGAAAATCTGCCTTTTCCCCCAGGGTACTGGAACATGGGTCAGAACAAGAGCTTTGCTGAGCATGAGGGTTTCAGTTCACAGGGAGTCGCAAGATCTAGAGAGGGGCTGAGCCATAAATTTTAGCTCCAATGTTGCAGGGGCGGAGGGGTGGCTGGGCGAGTGCAGATCCCAAGACTGCTGGTTCCAGCCAATCTCTAATTAGAACTTTTATTGTCAGTTTCACACAGACAATTCTCAGTAAGGAGTGATGCCCCATAGCTCCAAGCAATATTCAGCTAAAGCCTCCAAGATTCACAGGGCTACCACCTCAAACCTTCAAGTAACCCAGAGGAGTCCTCCCAAAGGGCTTGCAAGCTTTGGTAAAACTTACAGCAAACCCACCCAAGTTTCAGATTATCAGAAAGAAAAATGTAAGCAGAGGAGTCATGCCAGGTCGATTATGAGTTTTGCATAGATCTAGCCAGAGCTCATGAGAGCCATCAATTAAATATAGCCTGTGTAAATACACTGCTACCTCGATATAATGTCACCCGATATAACACAAATTTGGATATAACGCGGTAAAGCGATGCTCCGGAGGTACAGGGCTGCACACTCCGGTGGATCAAAGCAAGTTCAATATAACACGGTTTCACCTATAACGTGGTAAGACTTTTTGGCTCCGAAGGACAGTGTTATATTGAGATAGAGGTGTACATGGAACCTATTCAAGTCACCAGAAAAGCTCTAACAGACTGTGGGAAGGGATGATTCCTATACAGAGATCAGCTGGTATCAAATAGGATCATCAATGCCCCACTCCTGCGATAAGCTCCATGCAGGTGAATCTCTGCTGGATTGGAGCCTCCAGGCCATGAACAGTAGATACTAGATAGATACACTAGGGAATGGTATTTTATAGCAGATTGTGAAGGACAGACCATCTACTAAATCTCATTTTAGAAGCTGTTTTGGACAAAGTTCATTAATAACATTACGAGCATACAAAGTCAGATAGAAACAGTATCATTTTGTTTGAAATTATTGTAAAAAGGGTCAAACTGATCGTTCTTTAATTTTATAGCACTATCAGTATCTACATCCACAGATTATATGTCTGGGCCTGTGCATGCTTCTATGGTTAAATTTTCAAAATAGTTTCACTTTTAACCTTGTGTTTTTAAACATTCATAACTTCCAAATTATTCACCTCCGGGGAAAAAATTATTTATGCTTGGCTTGTCTGATTTTTTCCGGGAGGCAGGGGAGGGAAGTTTGATCAAAATCTCTTGAGCTGTTTGTGAGCTCTGGAAGGGCGAAGGGAACATACTATTCACCATTTCAAAAACACCCTAGCCAGGCTCTCTTAGGTAATGTTCCAAGAAAACCCACTGAATGTGAAACTTGCACTGACCATGAGCAATGAAACATTTCCTTAAGGCTGCAGGTATGCACTGAAAAATAGCCCCAGTACATAGGTGTGGCAAGTTAAGTCCGTGTTGGTCCAATCAAAGAACTTGCAAGTGTAACATCGAGAGACTCCAGTTGTTGGCAGGCAGGATCGAACCAGGGACCTCTGGAGTTTAGTGCATGAGCCTCTACAGCATGAGCTAAAAACCAACAAGCTATAAAGCAGACTCATTTCATCTCTCTCTTAAGTGGTCTCGGTGCCACTAGATTGGACAGAACATACCCAGAAGGTGTGGGTGTTACACAAGTTGTTCTGGTGAAGTCAGCAGAGCCATGTACCATGTTTAGTCATTTAGACCTGTGCAAAGGAGAAGGGGGGAACACCAGCAGATAAGAATGCTAGCACTTTGCACCAGTGTAATGGTGCAGGGCGGGGCAATAGAGGTTAACCCCTAAATTAGACCTTGTCTACGTTAAGAAAACATGCGTCAGTGCAAGTGCATTGATCTGGACTGGTTGATATAGAGACTTTGTATGCGGCAAGCCAGGGTGTAAATCTACAGCGCTCTAGCCCACTCCTTACTAACTGACCACATGAAATCTGCTAGTGCACTTTGACCTTTTAATACACAGTAGTGGGGTCCACCCGGTCAATGCACAACAAGCACGTCCACTGTAGATTTACACCCCGGCTTGCCATGCACGAAGTCTCTGAGCAGAAAAGCCCTTACGCTGGTGCAAACTCCAAATGCAGGCAGGTTGTTCTGGCACAAAGTGGGATATGTAGTGTAGCTTTTTGATAAATTACCCAATTAAAGTACATAATAAGTCCCACTTTGGGGCAGTGCATCCCCCTACATCTCCATTATGGGTTTGCAGTGGTGTTAACTACATCCATGCAGTTACACCAGGGCAAAATTTATCTTAAATGTAGACAGGATCTTATATGTATATATTTCATAGAGTCTCAGATTCCAAGGCCAGAAGAGACCATTGTGAATATCTAGACTGGCCTCCTGCATAGCACAGGCTAGTGAACTCCTCCCCCACCACCAATTATTTCTAGAGCAGAGCTTTTAGAAAAACAGACCATCTTGATTTAAAAATTGTCAGTGATGGAGAAAAATCCATGATGACACTTGGTGAATTGTTCCAGTGCAGGGCAGGGAATTGCTTAAGCCATTACCCTCCAGATTTTAAGTTTTCTATTTTCTTCCCATTCCACTCCCTTAAGAACAGCCACCCACCTCTAGGATATTAAATATACAAAGCGTCAGCATTGTGAGAATAAGCACTCAAAAGTCACCATATTCCACAAGCTAAAGCCCCAGTTCTGCAAAGGAATCCAGACGAGCCTTCAAGGAGTCCTGGTGAAATGAGACATTAGAGCATGTCTTCATGGATCAATTTGTAGGACAGGGCCTTGAGGTTGCTGCAGTCCTGTTAACTTGGCCACATTATACAGATGTAGTGCTTTCCAGTCTTTTCCCTCTTGTTCAGTGTAAACCTCAAACTTCTTTTTTAAAATATATGTTTACTACAAAATATACAGGATGTGGCCAACTCATGTTGTAGAACAACTTTTATAATTTTAAATTTCCTGACACTTTTAGTGCTTGATCTTGCAACCTTTACATAGAATCAATGCTAATTATTTGGGGTTTGTAGGTCCAAGTTGTCAAATGAAGATCTCTAAAATTAGATGCTTAAATCCACACTGAAGTACCTAAATAAGTGACTCCCCCCATCCCCCCGGGTGCAGAGCACCTGCAGCTCCTGTTAAAGTTAATGTCAGCAATGAGTGTCCAGAACCTTTGAAAATCAAGTCACATCCTTTATTTAGGAACGTAATTTAGACAACTAAGTTTGACAATTTATAGATGAGAGACAAAAAACACAAACATATCCTATTGATACATCAAGTAGGTGCCTAAAACTCTAGTTGCAGCAAATTCTTCAAGGCCAAGTTACAACAAACTTTTCTCTTACTCATTCCTACTCCATGCCTAGTGCTGTGAAAGGGTCATTATAATGCACTCATTTCTCTCTTCCATAACTGCTTTACAAGTGAACTAAGTGGCTCTCCTGAAATCAGGGCTCTGATTGCATTTGCACAGTACCTGCTTGTACCATCTTCAGGTCTAATCAGTTCTGACATCCTCCCAAAAAAACTCTGACTATCCAAATGAATCAGTCTGTAGCTCCCCCTCCTATTCCAGCCCTGAGCACTCAAGACACAGCTCCTCATTCCCAACTTCAGCACCCCCTGCTCCTCCAGACGTGGGCCTGGAGCATCAGAGGAAAGTCAGTTACATTAAAACTTCCCTGCTGGTTTGAAAGGTACATAGGTGGGGATCTGTGCAACAAACCCCTTCTGGCTGCATGGGGGTGAAGACTAGTGAGGTGTACCCTTCAGCAGCCTTACTGACAAGGCTGTTTGTGACTAATCTGAGCATTGCCAGCTCTAAACTGAAATTTCATAGCCAGGAATGCCAAAAATATTTCAAATGAGCCCCCCCAATTATTGCACTAACAATCTTCATCTACAGAGCAAAAGGCAACAGGGGCTCTAAATAATCATTTAAAGTCATTTGGGTGTCAGGCTTAACAGAGGATCAGATCGGGACCCTGACAAGAAGGCCTTATGGGTGTGTAAAGAGCCCCCTACTTCCCTGGGCCAAGTACCTGTGTTCCTAGTAGCTGTGTGGGGAGAGAACTTCTGCAGGCTCCACCTCCCACAATGCATCACCAGCACAACTGAGCCAGCATGGAGGGGGGAAGTGATTTATACCTCACCAGATCCAGGGCTGATGCATGTTACTTCCCCTTTGAGTAATGAGGAGAACGAGAACCACAGTCTGGATTGTGGCCTGCTCCTCAGGCAGCACAGCTGCACCCTGCCCCTTACTCAGTTCTTGTGGCAAGAAATTAGGGTCCGCTTGGGCTAGACACTTTACACACACATTAAGAGTCACATTCAGCTATGTTTTAAAGGGAAAAGACAGCCATGACAACATTTTAAACAGCTCTGCTTTACTATAACCAAGTAATCATAATTTGAAAAAGAAAATTCCAAACCCCTTAAAACTTCCAAGACAGTAAATATAAAGTGTCTCAATGCAGGAATTAAAACATACATCCTGTTTTGTCTACAATTACTTTTCTTATGGAGTAGAGCGTTATGTGAGTCTGACTTCCTGTTTCTGGGTAAATGGCAATACAGCTTCACATACAGAATATCCAGACAAAAACATGATATTCTGTTTGTTTGTTTTGCAGATTGATTACTATTTTTTTACAGTTCCACACCAAGGATAAAGTCAATAGAGAAATACAATCAGTTCTAAAAATTACCTTATTTACAGGAGGCTCAGGGGGTGGGTGGCTGGGGGGAGGGATGAGTGTTGGTATTCTAATATTTTAAACAAGAGGCTCTCACATTTACTCCCATGATGCCCCTGTGCAGGAGGGTGGGAATCTAGACACTCCAGTGAGACACTGTTGTCTAATAGATAGGGCACTGGTCTGAGACAAGGGTTCTATTCCCATCTCACCCACTGGTGTGCTGGGTGACCTTGGACAAGTCATGTCACTTTTCCTTGCCTCAGTTTGTCTATCTTTAAAATGGGGATGTTGATACAACTCTTTTGTGAAGCACTTTGAGATCCACTGATGAAAAGCTCTATATATGAGCTAGGTATGTCATTCATTTGTTTTCCTATTTAAATAAAAAAGACTTTAAACAATAATAATCAAGGAGAGAGTCACCAAACTTGACTGAAGCAACATTTTACTGCAAGTGTTCATTCCCTCTTGTAGCTTATTAATGTTATTAGTTGTTTCCATTACAGGAACCCTAGAGGTCCCAACTGAGATCACAGCCCCATTTTGTTGGGCCCTGTACATTCACAATACCGAGGGAGTCTCTGTCACGGAGTCCCCAGGTGATGCTCTGGAACTGCGCCCCACAAAGCCAGTCAGGACTTTGGGAAGCCTCCTCTCCCTTGGAGCAGATTGTCTTCAGGGCAAGAAGCTCACATGGCTTCACCTTCCTGGGTCTGACCTTGGAGCATTCAGCATATGCTCCTCTGTGCGCTTCCCACAGCAAGTCTGCCCAGGCGGGGTCCTGGGGAAGCCACAGGGTCCTGCACGCGCACCCACTTCGCAGTCAGACGTGACTCTTAGCCAGCCAGTAAAGCAGAGGTTTATTAGATGACAGGAACACAATCTAAAACAGGGCTTGTAGGTACAGAGAACAGGACCCCTCAGCTGGGTCCATTCTGGGGCCCAGCGAGCCAAACAACCGCGTCTGCCCTCACTTCCTGTCCCCAGCCAGCTCCAAACTCAAACCCCCTCCAGCCTCTTCTTCTCTGCGGAGTTCCTTTCCCAGGCCAGGAGGTCACATGACCTCTTTGTTCTCCCACACCTTTAGCATCCCCTTGCAGGGGGGAAGGACCTGGGCCATTAGTTGCCAGGAGACAGCATGTCAGCCAGAAGCTGAGGTACCCACACAGTATTCAGAGGAAACATTAAGAACAGTCCCAGTTCATCACAATCTCTTCCTCTAGATTTTGGCCCAATTGAATCCAGCTCCAGCCATTTAGGCCTTCACCCTGAAGCAATGGTTCTCAGGTGCACTCCTACGGTTAGGCCTTTAAAGGGTGCACCAGAATCCACAAATGTACCTTGGGTCTATGCCAGACAGGTACATAAATCCAGATCTGTTTTTTCCATCACCAGGGGCTACTCCCACAGTCCATCCCTAGTAGCACAGAAATCTTGTGGGGGGGGATCTTCACCCAGTTCCAAGTGAGCAAACAGACAGAAGGCAGCTTCGTTTGTAACTGCCATAGGGAAATTCCAGGCTAAAATTTTTGCCCTCCCTTCCTCAGCACCCCATATATGGTAGTTTTCCTCTATAGTCTCCTTCTTACCTCGGGTGAGGTGTGGACTGTGATGGAGTGTGCTGTGTACACACGTGTGCCAGTCTGTATGGCACACGCACACACCAGGCCCCACATGTATGGGGAGGCATGCAGTATGCAGGTTTTGGCCAGATTGATCCCCTCTACAGAACTTAGTAACTGGGGTTGCCCTGGTGCGATCCAGCTGGCTTTTGCCAGTAACCCATAGGCATTGGAAGGCAAGTGGGGACATTGCATGCCCTGCGGGGACACATGGACGGATACAGGCATCGAGCTCCTCTCAGCCTTGCCAGCCATTCCAGTTGTGACACTCTGTATTGGTGCTGGAAGGAAACCCTCCCCCAAGCTCTTTGGGGCTGAGGCAGCTCCACTTTACCACCACCCTGCATTGCCAGGAGGTGACACTTCCCTCCCGATGGGAGGGTCCCACAGTAAGATGCAGACATCAGGCATGACAAGTTTGTCCCAAACGCTGCCCTCGGCAGGATCGCGTCACAGTAAAAGCTCCTCCTGGCTGGAATGCAGGAAGGAGGAGGAGTGGTGGCTGTGATGGTGTAATCTGTCTGACTGTTGCTAAGGAGGCTGTAGTCACTGCACTTGGCAACTCTCGAGGCTGGAAACCGGGGGAGTAGTTGGACACCAGCCTGGTTTGCCTTCTTTTTTTTCAAATCCTGCTCTACCCACTGCATGCTGTTTAACCCCTAGTTGATGTGCCGTGATGCTGTCGACACTCTATACACCACGGCTTGCAGCATAAAGGATCCAGCCCCACTGTGACAAGGGGCTAAGATCATTGTCTGTGGACAAATGAAGGCTATTTGTGTATTTGTTAGCTAGTCAGTCCACCCAGTCACAGGTGCCCACAGACACTTGGTCTGCTTGGCTAGGGTACATGGGGTCACCTGTTGATTTGGGAAATGCTGCTCCTGAATGCTTCCAGAAGTGACATTGCTAAGCCAGCCAATCACATTCTGCAAGGCAGTGATGCACTTGCTCCTGGAGGCAATAATAGCTTTCTGTGTGCCAAGGCGTGGCACCAGGTCAGGTGGCCTCATGCTCTATAGAGCCTAAAGAGAGAGAGGGAGTTTTCAGTGTAGCCCATCTTAAAACATTAATGAATTAAACCTCATGATCCCCTTGTGGGGTAGAGAAGTAGCACTATCCCCCCATGTTACAGGTGGGGAAACTGAAGCACAGAGCAAGTGACTTGCCTAAGGTCACAGAGCACTCAGTGGCAGAGGTAGGGACAGAACCCAGATCTCCTGGCTGCCAGGCCTGTGCCACCAGATCATTCTCCCCAAAAATCTCTCCTCCCTAGTTTTTTGGCATTTCTGCTTCTGACTCCAGCCACATCAAGGCATTGCAGAGTCACGTGCAAATAAAGCACTGTGGTTCAAACATGAATGTGCTTAGCAAAGTTATGATGTGTTCACCACATGCAGATCGGGTTTGGGTTGGCATCACATAATGCACCTGCTCTCAGGGACCACTCAAAATGCAAGCAAGTAGGGTCAGGAGAGTGCAAACGCCCTTCCACCCATGTTGTTTTCTGTCATGGCATGGGTTCTCCTGCTGCTACTGCCTGTGAAATACACAGGCAGAGGGCACCACCTCAGAGAGCCAACTCTGCACCAGAACAGTGACATGGGGCTTGGGGCCAGGATTCAATGTAATGATATTCAGCCAGGGCCAAAGCATCACAGAGCATTTGTGTTTGTATGTGCATACAGTTAAAGAGGGTAGTTTGCCTAGGCTGACATGGGTCATGAGGAGGCCAGAATCAAGGGACACTACGCAGAAGAATTAATGCCCATCACAGACGCTAGCTTGCTACGGATATAAATTATAACCAACTGTTCCAGGTGGATGCTTCCTTTCCTCTTTAGGGCCTTAGGAGTTACACTGTTTGAGTGGGACAGATTGTCAGAAGAGCAGCCTGGTTGTCCACTGGGTGCTGAGTAGAGCTGGCTGCAATTTTTCATTCAGAATTTTTTTGACACAAAACATAACACAAAAAGTTATTTTTAATAAAAAAAAATTGTGTTTTTTCAAAGCAAAAATGTTTGCCAGAATTGTCTATTTCTGATTAAATAAAGGTAGGGGATGTTGTTGAAATACTAAAACTGTTTCAGTTTTTTGGCAACCAAACTCCAAAAATATTTCTGTTTTCAGAAACCAGAACCTGAAGATGTCAGCCAAAATTGTCATTTAAAAAAAAAAAAAAAGCTCTTCAAAAAGTTTTTTTGTTTTTGGCATTTTTCTGTTTTGGCTGCTGAAAATGGATTTAAAAAAAAAAAAAACCCAACTACCACCCCAAAAAAAATAAAGGAGAAAATTTTAGATTAAAAGAATAAAAAGTTTGTTTTCATCATAAACTGTTGTTTTCATTGTTAAAAAAATCAAAACCATTTCCCATGCAGCTGTAGTGCTGCAGTGTTTAGAAAATCCAGCTGTAAGTGTCCCGGTGGGAGCAGCTAAGTGCTGAGCACTTTGGAAAAATCTGTCCCATGTTTTGGTGTTTAAATAAGAGCTGAGCTCTTTTGAAAAATCTAGCTTCCTCAGTGGGTGCTGAGCCCTTGAGAATTTCTCTCTTGGTTTTCTGTGATTCAGCATAAGAGACATGGCCAGGGATGCATCATGGATCTGGATTCCAGACAATGTTTAATGTCCCGGGGCAGAATTTCTAATGGCAGACGTCTTCATTCGCTTTCAGGCCACGCAACGCACCTGCTGCTGCAGTAGTGCAAAATGGCAGGTCTGACTCGGTGGAGAGTAGGATGTCACTGCAGGCGGAGGGTAGCAAAGGACTGGCCAGGGTGCACACATGGCCCAAGCTGTAGTGAACAGCCCAATTTTAAGCAGACAAAGATGCTCTTTGGCAGATTAACACCTTCTGCAAGGGTGTCACATCCTCCCTGTGGCCAGGCAGGTCAATGAAAGACTATGAATGGAGAACATAGATGTTGAGTTACTGTTTAGAAAAAGTTTGCTGTTCATTAAAACAGAGGATGAGACTGCAAATCCAGAGCCCTAGGCAAGTAGCAGCATCCATCCACTAACCAGATGTACTGGCCCACTGGCCAGATGTACTAGCCAGCACCGCAGATAGAAGCAAAAGGGTAAAACCTTGAGTATGTTTGCTTGTGAGAGATACAGAAAGGGTAAGACAGCAATAAATGTCGCCCACAACGGGACAATAGCAGTACAAACATGGGTCCTTTAATAAACTAGAGTCCCTGGTGATCCCCAAAATGAACACACCGCAGCAGACATCTCCCATAGTTTAGTAGTTGTAGAACACAAGTGGAGTCAGATAACCGGATTCTGTCTCTGCCACACAGTGTGTGAGAGCGAGGTCTGATTGTCAGAGGAGGAGAACAAGTACAACCTCCACTGAAGCCTCTGAAGTTAGGTGTGGGTTTGTTTAAGACATCCATGCTTGAAAGATATGGACCTTCCCCTCTCTGCCTCAGTTTCCTCTTTCTGTAAAACAGGTGTTCCAATACTCACCCTACCTCCCAGAGAGGCTGTGGGACTTGAGTTGTTAATGCAGGCCAAGCCCTTTAATAAATAACAATACTTAGCTCATATAGCAGCTCTTCAGCCAGAGATCTCAAAGCACCTTGTAATCCTTGAGTGGAAAACACTCAGTAAGCACGAGGTTCGAGTTATTAGCCTGTAAGTCACTTGCCAGTTCTCCTAGCAGCTATCGGACCACAATCCCAGCATCATCCTTAACCTGGTCAGCTCTGTGGGGAATCAACGCCTCCCGAGGCACCGCCTGCTCAGACAGCTCAAACCCATAGGGCAGGGGTTCTCAAACTTTTTTTGCTGGGACCCTCTTTAAAAAAAAAAATATTTCAAGCTGTGACAACCCTCTCCCATACCATACTACTCTTACTTTTGCACTGCTGCTGGTAGCAGCGCTGCCATTGGAGCTGGGTGCCTTGCCACCAGATGCTGCTCTTGCACCTTCCCCCACTTCCACAATAGTCTTGTGATCCCCTTTTGGGTCAGGACCCCCAGTTTGAGAAACACTGCCATAAGGGCATTACCTTATACAGCCCCTAAAAGGGCTTTGTTAGGTCTCTGGGCAGGCTGAGTGTGAACCCAAGAAGTGGAGCCAGCCCTCTGACCTGGCCCCAGGAAAAGGTAAGCTTTCCTGAGGGAACCTGCAGGTCAGCAGAACCTTGCCCTCTCCCCCAGGGAAGGAAACCTTACAAGAAGCCACAAAAATGCTGCTCTTCCTCCTCCACAGCCCCACCCACTTCTTGCAACAATTGCTAGATGAGTCACAGTGGCTACATCGTCTGTCAAACTCTGCCCTAGGTCAAAGAGATGCACTCATCCCACCACATTTTCTGCCACTCTTCGTTAAGTGACTTGAGCCCTGGCTGAAAGATGCCTCTCTGATATTCCTGGAGACTGAGGTCCTCTGTTAATGTAGCCACAAGGGCATGCTTCTCCCACCTACTTACCTACCTCCAGACACACTCCAATGCCCACTGTGGTCCATAGAAAGACTCCCACTGATTTCAGTGGGTGTTAGATCAGGCCACATGCACCTCAGGCCATGACCTGCTGGGCTCACTTTGAATTGGGAAAAGAATTGAGTCTACAGCTCATCTCCTGACCTCTCTGCTGAGCCTGCCCACCACAGCCAGTTATAGGGGCCATGACCCAGACACCTAACCACCGTGGCTGGGTAGATGTTACTACTCTCCCTCAGACAGCCATACAAGCATCTGTCAGTAGCAATATTCAGTCACCACCAATCTAGACCTGAACCAGTGACCTGGTGATTAAAGACTTTGTATCCCATCCAGCCCACCAGGAGCCCAGCTACTGTCTGTCAGCTCTAGTCTGAGCAGCCTTCCGTAGAGCTGGCTACTTGCCAAGTTAGACCAAGTAGGACAGCACTAAACTAGCAGTGGGACAAGGGGTAATAAAAAATAAAATAAACCTCACAATTCCCTAGGCACATTGGGGGAATGGGACCATATTTACCTCCCCACACACACGCTCTAAGCAAATGTACCCTTGATTGACAACCATTGGTCTATGTCCCCATGGGGGTACACATTGGTCTTCCAGGGGGGTACATCAACTCATCTAGATATTGCCTAGTTTTACAACAAGCTACATAAAAATCCATAGTGAAGTCTGTACAAAGTAAAATTTCATACAATGACTTGTTTGTACTGCTCTATATGCTATACACTGAAATGTAAGTACAATAGTTATATTCCATTTGATATATTTTATAATTATATGGTAAAAATGAGAAAGTCAGCAACTTTTCAGTAACAATGTGCTGTGACACTTTTTTCTATTTTTATGTCTGATTTTGTCAACAAGTAGTTTTTAAATGAGGTGTAACTTGGGGGTAGGCAAGACAAATCAGACTCCAGGAAGGTATACAGTAGTCTGGAAACGTTGAGAGCCCCTGAAATAGATGATTTTTTGGTTGGTGGCCAAATCAGGAAATCCACACACAAAAGTTCGGTTAGTTTTGAACCGAAATTGAATTTTTTTGGTTTCTCTCACCAAAACAAAAAACCAACATTTTGTTTGGATCAAATGAAACTATTCAAATGTTGATTCAAACTGACATTTTCAGAACAAAATGTTGAAACGCTTCATTTAAAAAAAAAAAGTTGAAACTAAGTGTGTTAACATTTTCCCCCAAAAAAAAATTCAGGTGTTTTTCCAGCCAAAGCTATTCGCTTAATTCAACTCAAATTTGTTAAGCATTTCGGTTCCCCAGAAAATGCATTTTTCAGTGAATAGTAAATTCATCCCCCAAAAAAGTTAGTCCAGCTTAACTGCTGGGTCCTCAGGGACTAATCAGAGTGAAGACACAACCCCTGTGGAATCACCTGAAAGCAGGCCTTGTGGATTCATTGACAACTTGCCATCGCCCATACGAAACATGAGGGTAACGACTAAAGGTAAGAGTTGGACTAGGAGAGGCAGGAGCAATTCAGCAACTGACAAGAAGGAAAAGTGGTCTGGGCTGCTGCCAGGAATGCAGTGCTCTGCTTGTTACATGCACAGCTAGGGAAATGCCATTATTACGTCAACTTTTGTTGAAACTTGTGGGAGGGAGAACCATTATCCACTGTACAAAAAACCTCGACTGCGAGAAACACTCAGTTAAAAAATAAAACTGAGGGCTGCAGGGAGTGGCTGGCTCGGGGGATAAGCAGTGGGCTACAGAGCCTTTAACTTCAGAGTCACAAGTTGAAATCTAGCTCTGGTCTGCATAGGCTGAGCAATGTTACTATCTAAATGCTGTAGGTGTGTATACACTGCAATCCGAGCGGTGATTGCTGCTCAGGGAGGCAAACCCTTGCTAGGTTTACCCATGCTAGAATGGCTAAAAAATAGCAGTATAGCAAGCCCGCTGGAACCCTGGGTGTGTACTTACATTGCTAGCCTGTGCTACCACTTCTACGCTGCTGGTTTAGCCACCTTTCTACCCAACCTGCAATCACACCTTCGACTGCAGCACAGACGAACCCTGTGTGGTAGTCTGTATGCTGGAGGGGTCAGCCCACTTTCTGGTCCTCATTACAGAAGCCACCATCACAGTCTCAGCCCAGAGGTGAACTGCCAAGTGCACGGTGTAGGCTGCACTCGAAGCTCACCAGAAGCAGCTGTCGTGGAAAGACTAGAGACTCCCAGCTAAAGCCTCACCAACGTCTACCCCAAGTGCAAGGCACACTTCCTCGACCTGCCTTCTCCCACCTCAATGCAGAGCTGCACGCACTTAAAAAAACCCTATCCAAACAAACACTGCACCACACACACACACAGTTCTCTGTTGGCGAAAGGAGGAGAAAGAGAATGACCCACACATAACAAACATGAGTCATGTCACATAATGCATGACTGGAAGATGCTCAGACACTACCATGTTGAGGGCAGCGTAGGAACCTGAATAGAATAGAACTGGCACCCTGCGCTAAATTTCCTTTGCAAGAGATCATTGTAAAAGCAAGTGAAGAATCAGTTTGAAAGTGTCCCTCCCCATCTGCATTGTCTACCATCATTCCACCATTTCAGTTTGTTTTTCCAGCCGTGGACACATTTTCTTAGGGGGCAGAGACCCACATAGACGTACAGCCCAGTAGTCAAGGTAGGAATGAGCAAGCCTCAAAAGGTCTCAAGAGTCGGTCCAGATAAAGCATTCACACATTTGGATAACTATCTTATCCTCTCCAGGAGGGAAACCTCATGAGATCAGCCTCTCTCATGTATTTCACTGCCTCTGGTCTCCAGGGAATGCAGAAGCACAGAGCTCTGTGACAAGGAAAACTGGATGAAAAACGTTGTTCAAAGTAGTTTGAATTTATTAGATATTCTTATTAATTCTTATTAGAGCTGAGCCCATAACAAAAGCCCAGACCCAAACACTCCCCAAATTCTGGGAATTCCCATATACAAACATAATGTCTCTAGTGCTTGTTATATTCAAAGCAATACGTCCACCTGCAGCTCAGACCCTATGCTGCCATGCCAGAGGCAGGAGTTTGATGCCTGACTCTGGTTCCATTCAGCCTGATCCAGAAGGCGTATGGGAATATGGTGCAAGAAACACTTTCAGTCTTCAGTCAGGAGGAGGGGATCCATGGGCTTACTCTCCCAAAGTCCTGTCGTTCAGCAGAAGAACAGCCTAGGCAGTGTAAACCAGCCCCCTCAGAACCCAAGCCCTTCGGGGAACTTAGTAGTTTTAGGAAGACAGCTACAGTATTGGGTTTACACTGTTGCTGCAGCCAGTGGGGAATTCTTTGGGAACCTAGACCACAGCAGGTTTGCTGGAGGCTCCTCAGCATTGCAGGGCGGAAGGTCTGCGTGATTCAGCCCACAGACCAAGCATCCCGAACCACTGCCCTTTTGGGAGCTGCAAACTCATCTCTGAAGCTGGCTGAGTGCTCACCGGGCTGGCAGGCCCCATGGGGAGCATTCAAGCTTTGTTGATCAAACGTGGATTTCAGGGCAGTCTCCTGATTTCCTGTTGTTTCCTCTGTCTTCACAGGCACTGACCAGAGCTGCTGCTGGGTTCCATTTGCCTTCCCTCAGGGCTGAACGCCCAGCAAGGGGACTGCATCAGCCGCAGGTGGGGAGAACGAGTGTCCAGCCAGCCAACTGTCATGGAGCGGGTCAGCTCCTTCTTCGACTCACTCTGGAATCTCATTCACACCAAGCACCAGGAGGGCATCTTCAACACTGTCTGCCTGGTCGTGCTGTTGGGGCTGCCCTTCCTCGTCCTCCTTGTCCTCCTCGTCATCTGCTGTCACTGCTGCTTCTGTAGACGGCGGGGCAAAGGCAGCAGCAATGGCAGCAGCAGCAATGGGCAGGTCCCAGCAGAGAGGAACAAAAAGAGGAAGAAGAAGAAGAAGGGTGAAGAGGACCTGTGGATCTCGGCTCAGCCCAAGCTGCTCCTGCTGGACAAGACACCGTCACTGCCCGTCTAGTCGGAGGCACGGAGCAAAGACCCTCCTCCCAGTGAGACCTTCTGGCCATGTGCTGCAAGGAGCTGCTGTGATGGCTCCATCTCCTTCGATAACGACTTTAAAACCGGGACTTTCAGGACAAGTCAAACAACTAGTGAGAGCACAAAGACATCACTAGAGGGCACACAGTCCAGCATATCTTTACGTGCACAGCCAGCATTGCACTAGGCAGCGTCCTCCAGGACACACACACCCATGTGCACGAGAACATGCGTGCGCCCACACATACCAGCATTCATGCAGCTATGAGCACATGGATATTCACCTTCATGTGCACAACATACCTGCACTCCCATGCAGACACGCCCAATGTCACGTGCACAAAGCCACGTGTGCCTAGTGACGTGCACCCTGAGGGGCACATGGACACAAGAACATACACACATGCACTTGAAAATGAACCCACCCTGGCACTCCTCTGCACAGAGATGAGCACAAGGTTACAGCACAGTGAAAAGGGTTTTCCTTCACACCCTGGCAAGCTATTGCTTCACAGCTCCTGAAGACACAGGTATCCAGCCCACTGCCAGAGCTTCCCATGGGGCTTCCTAATCCAGCCCTGCCTTACAGACCAAAAGATGCTCCCCCAAGGCAGCAAAGCAGCCGCCCCTACTGCTGGCAGCCATCCCCAGAACAGAGGATGGCAAGAACAGATCAAACGTGGCACAGTAAGGGACTGAAACTTTTGCACTGGCACTACAAAGCCCGTCTAAGACTGGCCTCAGTGTAGACTGGTCCTTTCGCAGCTTATTCTGCTGCAGGGAAGGTGGCTTCATTTCTGTACTGCAGCGAGAGAGGAGACTCCAGCTGATGCCGCACAGAAGTTTGGTTCCAGCATTAGAGTTATTTATTTAATGACTACTAGAAAGGGTTCATTCGTGGACCAAAGGCCCATGTATACTATTCGGGCCCCAGAACAGTTACTCCATGCAATAACTTAGGCCATACACCCCCCAGCGTTCTAGACACACACCCAGCCAGAGCCACACTCCCCCAGACAGACAGACATGCCCATGTAGCACGCCCAGACAGTGGTACACACAAATGGGAACACACTGTTGGGGAGTAGCTCCTGCCATCCAGCTGTGCTGCTGGTCCAGGAAGCATTGCAAGGGCAGCTGGCTCTGGAATACAACACAAAGACGTAGAAGCAGGCCTGAATCCAGATATACTTCATACCTCCTGCCCACCAAAGCTTCCCTCCCTCCCCACCCAGCCCTAAGAGAGATTGTCCCAAACAGAACTCCCCACACACATTTCACAGATGTGTCTTCCTCCCACTCCTGAGACCTTCCTCTTCTTAAGCAAGGCAGCTCATCCCATCCCTTCAGGTAGCCAGTCAGCAGGCCACAACCATCTGTGGCCCCTGCTCCATCTTTGACCCCACCCATGCACTTTTTGTCAGCAAAGTCTATTTCCCAGGTGTCCTGCCTGACTCCTCCCCCTCCATGCACTATTGCAGTTATCATCAAGGCTTATTTAAGTCTCATTTACATGGTTTTCAAATAAACAGAGTGGGTGGACACCTCGTCTCATCTGCTCTTCCCAACAAGCCAGTGCAAGAGACAAATATTTTTGCTCTAAAGGCTCTGCTGGGAACATTCTGCTTTAGTTTATTTTTAGCCTCCAGAGCAGACTGCCTAGACAGTTCAGGGAAACACGCAAACCCGTCTGGACCAGCCCTGGCAGAGTGCGCCAAACGGCACAGCCTCCAGCATGGCAGACTCTGGTGTGGTGACCTCATCTGCAGCAGGGTGTCTCTCCTACCCTCCACTAGAAGAGCTCTCTGCCTCTAAGATACCCTTCTGCTAGAGTATGCAGGCAGCAGGGAGAGCTGACCTGGGGCTTACAGAATTAGCCACTTCTCCTGTGCCCTCAAAGTGCAACCCAGTTTGTCCAGCTGTGTCATATCACTTCATGGGGTTTGGCTCTCACTCAGCTATGTTGTTCAGAGCCTCAACCCCAGACTCCTCCTCACTCAGGCCCTTAAGTAGATGCCATTAAGCTCCTTCATTCACTTCACCTCCATTAAAAAAAACAAGGGCCCCCAATTTCAAGGCTGAGAGGATAAGAGTCAGATTTAAGCTTAAACAGCCTTAAGGGAAGCCTGATCCTAGATACCACTCATCCCTGAACTGCCCCAACTTCTGCTCTGGGATATTCGATTATTTCTCTTTCCATTTATAAAGTGATGTAATTTTATAATCTCTCTCTCTCACTCTCTCTCTCTCACACACACACACACACAGAGTAGGTCAAAGCTAGAGGAAAACATAACTGGAGCTGCAAGTACTTACTGGCTGGCAGAGAGGAGAATATAGCTAGTTGTGACATGGCTGCCTTAGGGCTACAACTGTTTTGCTCTGCCATAGTTAAAAGACTCAGAAAAATGTTTCCTGGGAGGGCGCTCAACCCTGTCAGGACCAGAAAGTCAAAGGAAAAGGCCGTGTCTGCATATCAGCACTCTGGCACGGGCCCAAACCATTAAATCCAAACACACCCAAACTTTGGGGAAGTTCAAAACCCTACCCAAACTTTACAGCCCAAAGCCATCTCTTTAATGGACTGAACCCACCAGCCCAGAACTCCAGCTCCCGATGACTTGGCCCCATCTCTACCCATCACATACACTCAAAAGAACAAAGCTTAGGAAGCTGCTTATATGAGAGCCATCATCTTGGCCAATACCAGAGATTGAACCCGCACTTCCAGAACTGAAAGCAAAAGCATCTGTAGCTTGACTTGCAGAAGAACCATGTCCTCTATGGGTCTGTGTGACACATGCTAACCAGCAGGTTCCATCTGCACAGCCAATGACAAGGCAGTGTCTGATGCATGCTCAGTACACCCTGATAAGGCCCACCTGGGCTCAGGTTTGGAGAACAGCCTCTGCCTTGCAAGCAGTTCTTCATGTGCATGGATCTGGATTTCAGCGTCGGCCTCTTCTGCACAGTTCATGCTCAAGAAACATTTTAAAATAAAACTTTTTTTTCCAAACTCCTGAGAGTGGTTTTGTCTCCAGATCTCAGCCATTTCTTTGTTTGGGAAAATCTTTTTACATCATCTCACTGGCCTTGGATGAGACCTTTGCTGACATCAGTCGAGAGGAATGCTGAAGGGCACCTCTTTTCAGCCAGTCACAGATAAATTATTCTTAAAAGGGCAGTTTCCGATTAGTAATGTTCAATGTGTCTCCTTGTTAATGAGTGCAGGCAAATCGCTCTTGGAAGGAAAAAAAGTGGGAGGAGGAAGAGTTATGCTTCTGCTCTGTATGAGTTGGGATGCACGCAGTATTTTCCTTTGTCGGGTTCAGTCGATCTTAGTTCCCGTCTGGTTTAGATCACAAGTGAGGAAAGCTTAATGGTGCTCATCCAGTCAGTCGCTCATAACTGTTTGTATTGTACATATCACAGACGCACAGATTGAAAAGCTGAACCGAAGTGGAGAGGCCAAAAGAGCTCAGCGTGTTGGCTGTATATGAGGTGCTAAGCATTTTTCAAAATCTGACCTTATTTATATGCAATTTATTTAAGGATCATGAGAAGAGGTTTTGGAACCAATATAAACAGTATACAAATATAAATTAAACAGTAATAGGTCACCAGGGCCAGATGGGATTCACTCACGAGTTGTGAAGGAACTCAAATATGAAATTGCAGAACTACTAACTCTGGTATGTAACCTATTGCTTAAATCAGCCTCTGTACCAGATCTGTACTGGAGGATCATTAATGTGACACCAGTTTTTCAAAAAGTCTCCAGAGGCAATTCTGGCAATTCCAGGCCAGCCAGCCTAACTTCAGTACCAGGCAAATTGGTTGAAACTACAATAAAGAACAAAATTATTAGACACATAGATGAACACAATTTGTTGGGTGACTGAGCAACAAAATTGCAGATGAAATTCAAACATTGATAAATGCAATGTAATGCACATTGGAAAACATAATCCCAACTATACATACAAAATGATAGAGTCTGAGTTATCTATTGCCACTCAGGAAAGAGATTTTGGAGTTATTGTGGATAGTTCTCTGAAAATATTTGCTCAATGTGCGGCAGCAGACAAAAAAAAGCTAACAACATTAGGAACCGTCAGGAAAGGAATTGATAATAAAACAGAAAATATCTTAATGCTGCTACATAAATCCATGGTACACCCACACCTTGAATACTGCGTATAGTTCCTGTGGCCCCATCTCAAAATTGATATATTAGAATTGGCAAAGGTGCAGAGAAAGGCACCATATAGAACAGCTTCTATATGGGGAGAGATTAAAAAGACACGGGCTGTTCAGCTTAGAAAAGAGACAACGAAGGGGGGATGTGATCAATGTCTATGAAATAATGACTGGTGTGGAGAAAGAGAATAAAGAAATGTTATTTACCCCTTCACATAACACAAGAACCAGGGGTCACCCAATAAATTAATAGGCAGCAGGTTTAAAACAAACATAAGAAAGTACTTCTTCACACAATGCACAGTCATCTTGTAGAACTCTTCCCTGGGATGTTGGGAAGACTAAGAAGTGTATCTGGGTTCAAAAGAGAACTAGATAAGTTCATGGCGGATAGGTCCGTCAATGACTATCAGCCAAGATGGTCAGGGACGCAACCCAATGCTCTGGGTGTCCCTAAACCTCCAACTTGCAGAAGCTGGGACTGGACCACAGGGGATGGATCCCTCAATAATTGCACTGTTCTGTTCATTCCCTCTGAAGCATCTGGCCCCTGCCACAGCTGGAAGACAGGATACTGGGCAAGATGGACCCAGTGTGGCCATTCCCATGTTCTCTTGCATTAATGGGTGCTGCACTCCTGAAAAATATGTCCTGGTTGTGGGTGCTGAACATGTCTGAATATAAGGCCTTGAACTCTTCTGAAAAAAATTGAGTCCTTAACAAAGACCAAGGACTGATCAGGCCAGGCTTGGGGTGTATTGGGAGAGCTATGTGCCTCTCAGGACTGGAATGGCAGAGCGTGCTTCACATCAAGAGTGAGGAGCATAGGCAGAGCTGGGTGGGAGTATGGAACTGAACGGCTGGGAGTGGCCATGAGTCAGGACCTAGGTATATAGGCAAAGCCAGTGAGAGGAGAGGACAGGACAGGAAGTTTTCATAGCACTTACTTATGCCAGCCCTGACTTTAAGCAAAACAACTAGTCCCTCTCTTTTATGAGCTGACTTCATTAACTCCCTGGCAACAGAGCAAAATATCTGCACTGTCTGGGCTAGGCAGCAGAGTAACATCAAGATTTCTGCATGGACAGGATTTAACACTGAAAGATCTTTTCATGTGGGTCAGATGTTCCATGGCCAGATTCCCCAAAATGAAGTGGACCTAGGGTTCCATCTTGTGGCCATTTGTGAGTATTGCAGTGCCCTATTCCCATATCATATGGCTTTTCCAGGGGATTAAAACATCCCACATTGCAGGGCCGGCTCCAGCTTTTTTGCCGCCCCACGCAGGATTGAGCTGCCGCTGAAATGCCACTGAAGAAGAAGAAGAAGAAGAAGAAGGGGAGTGAAGGATCCGCTGCCGAATTGCTTGCCAGAGACCCGGACAAACTGCCCCAATGACAGACGGAGTGCTGCCCTTTCTATTGGCTGCCTCAGGCACCTGCCATATTGAATGCCACTCCTGGCATAGGCACCAACTTCCCCTCTACCCAGTGGGTGCACCACCCCTCCCCCCCCCACCCCCATTCCACCTCCTTCCCCCAAGTCCGTGCCCCTCCTCTTCTCCGCCTCCCTGAGCACACCACATCTCCACACCTCTCCCTCCCGCCTAGAAAGTCTGAAGCACCGCCAAACAGCTGTTAGGTGGCAGGAGGGGGCAGGAAGCACTGGGAGTGTACGGGAGGATCAGGGATGCAGCATGCTGGGGGCAGGAGAAGAAGGTGAGAGCTTGGCTGCAGAGCACCCACTAATTTTTTCCCATGGGTGCTCCAGCTCTGGAGAACCCACGGAGTCGGCACCTATGACTCCTGGTGAAAGATAGGAACCCAAAATAATCAGGCAAAAATAAACTTCCATCCAGAGCTACACATAAATATGTGGTTCTCATTTTTTGCGGAGGGCCCCATTTTGGAAAGAAATAGAAACTGCCAGATGTCAGAACAAAGCCTGCCTCACCTATTGAATTCTTCTGAATTGACAGCCCTCCCTGAGGTCCAGCTTTTGAACTGGACCAATTTTGCCTCTCAGATTTGCTCAGCAAGCTGCTGGCAGCAGCTGACCCTCCTGCTCTGTGAGGAGAGATATATGAATTTCTCTATCAGATGTATCTAAATTTAGTTCAGTGACATTGTGCACCTTTACAATACATTTTACCAACTCAGTATGTATATGCTGCCTTTGGATTTTGCTCTAGAGTCAGCAGTGGCTGAAATTATAGCCTCATTTGCCACACACTGTCCCTTACCCAGCCCCAATTGCACCTGCTCATATCTATACAGTTCCCTGAAATGGATGAGTTAGTGGAATAGCTCATCACATACAGGCCTGTGTAGGGTTGTCACATCACCATAGTAAAGAGTCACTTACCTGAAACTCTCTGACACACCCATATGCTCACCAGACATTCTCCTTTCTTTAGGTATCTTTGATTCAGTGGCTGGGGAAACATGCTGTGGGCTTCCAAGCCTCTCTGGGTAACTGTAATAGCACCTTGCTAAGTCCCTAGTTGCTGGCCTCTGTTCACACAGCTTTAGACTTTGAAACATCAGACCAGTAACTGGGGAAGTGGTGAATAGAGGCCTAAGTCCCCAGCTGGTGGGAATCAGCATTGAAGCTAATAGAGCTATGCTGATTTACAGCAGCTGAAGAGCTGGTCAGAGTCTTTAGACCCTGGAAAGCACCCATCTGTGTATTGTCCCAGATCCACAATGAGCATGTTAAACAGTTATACACTTTTGGCCCTCTGAGGATAGAGCAGGTATGAAGAACTTTTCTCAGAGTGAGGAACTGCAGCAGTTCTGTGTGCTGATTTCTCCTCTCCATGGCCTGCCTTGGCTGCACTGCGCTGAGAGGAGCAGTGGGGTGAGGGCAGGAGAGCTGTGAGCAGAGGCGGCTCTATGTCTTTTGCCGCACCAAGCACGGCAGGCAGGTGGCTTTTAGCAGCATGCCTGTCGGAGGTCCGCTGGTAACATGGATTCAGCAGCACGCCTGCAGGTGGTCTGCCAGTCCTGCACCTTCGGCATACCTGCTGCAGAATTGCCACGGAAACCACAGGACCAGTGGACCTCCCGCAGGCATGCCACCAAAGGCAGCCTGACTGCTGCCCTCACAGTGACCAGCAGGCCACCCCACACACACACAGCTTGCCGCCCCAGGCACACGCTTGGCGCGCTGGTGCCTGGAGCTGCCCCTGGCTGTGAGCTAGAGAGGAGGAAGGAGCCTTGGCTGCCTGCTCAGAAGCCCTGAGAGCAGCCAGCAGGGGCAACAAAGCTGGTGCCACAGCTCATTACCTGCCTGCAGCTCTGCTTAGAAGTGACATTTCCACTGGAGCAGCTCAGAGTGACAGCAGGGGCTAATGTCTCTCTGGGTGACCCTTGTTAGGCAGGAGGGAGGGGACAGTGGGAATCCAGGAGACCCCTTTTGCAGGAATAGCCCCTGGCAGGAGCTGCCTTTAACCAGCAGCCTTTCTAACTGCCTTCCCTCCAAAGCACTGGAAGGCATTTTACTCAGAATAAGCCACCACCCACCCACACTTGGGGCAGGTAATCCTTTCCAAGGTTGCACCTGTGTTGGGCCCACTGCTAGGGTGAAACTGGCAATGCTCCCTGAAGCTACAGCAGCCCTGCCTTCCATGACAGATGTTGGCCCATATGACTCACTCATGCTGCCTCCCCAGAAACTAAAGCCCTGAAGAGCTCTTGGGGTTACCAAGCTCAGCCTCCTTTCAACCCCACCCCCCAAAAGCTGTCTCTAGCAGCTCATTTGAAGGGGATGAAGGGATCATATAACCCTATGCACTGTTAATTTCAAGCTCCAGCCTTGCACGCAGTGAGAGCAGGGGCTGGGAAAGCTCACATTTGTATATACAGCTTCCCTCCACCCGCTTTCTTCCCCCTGACTTTCATGCTGAACCCCAATTCTGGAGTTAGCTGGAGCTTGTGGCTTTGGTGGGTTCCCCCAGGACGGGCATGGTAATTACCACTCATTGCTCCATACACACCTGAAAGGCAAACTATGTATTTCCGTGGCAATGAAACCATTTCTGAGTTGTAGGAAAGTGAGATTGAAATGTACAGAGAGCGGTTTTGAAAGCGCTTAGTAAAGGCCTCACCCCCTTCCCAGGCTGGGTGTTGTGGGGAGGAGCAGAAGAACTATCCCCTCTGGCTTGGCGGGGGAATGGAGGAGGAAAGAAAAGGGGCCCAAGCAACATAAAGACACCGTAAGATAAATGAGAATCATACCCCTTGTGGTCTCATTTACACCAGAGCAAAGTAGGTGTGAAAAGCTCCCACTAGGGCAAAATTTTTGTTTAGAAGTGTCTTTATTGGTCATATTTAAGGGGCTCCGTGTGATCCGTGAATGATTCATGAGTCCTAGGCATTCTTTCTATTTAAGAACCATTTCAATTCAGCATTATGAACTAGAAAGAGACACCGATTCACAGGATGCTCATGTTCCAACTGGCACAGCTGATTAACCCTTTGGGGTAGTGATTGAATGTGACTGGCTCCCACCAGTCTTGGTGAGCTGGTTCTTCCCCCTGTTGGCTGCATCGTGTGCTCCGGGATCTGAGCTTTTCTTCACAAGCGAATGATGTCTCACCCTTAAGGCTGTGAAGAAAAACTTCACCTTGTGAACTGGTTGTAAACCCATGCAGTACTGCCTTTCTTAATCTGCTGGAAACACCAGGTCAAAGAATCATGTGAACTTACCCTTGTTCATGTCAGTGTGCTAATTCCGAGGCCTAATGATGTCCATTTAAATGTCACCATTGTAATTATTTCAGCACTGATGAAAAGGATGCAAGGAAAGAGAGGGACAGTCAGGCCAGGTTTACACTACAGACCTATATTGGTATAATTATGAAGCACAAGGGTGTGAAAAATCCAGAGCCTTGAGCAGTACAGTTAAACTGACATAGTGCTGTCCACACAGGAGGTTTTGTCAACAGGAGCGTTTCTCCCGTCAACACAGCTACCAGCTCTTGGGAAGGAGGATTAACTACACTGACGGGAGACCCCTCCTGTCAGCACAGGAGTGTCTTCACTTAAGTGCTACAGCGGCACAGCTGCACTAGTGCTGTGTGTGAAGACAAGCCTCTTCCTGTGAAAATTCTTCAGAGTCACCTGTGAGTGACATCTTATTTTGGCATCGTGAGCAGACAGAGCTTAGGATAGTTCAGCCACCTTTTTCTGCCCCTCCAGCTCTTTGTGAAGCCTGCATAGGAGCTTGTGAACATGAATATACTGTACTCCCTCCTAGACATTTGTTTTGGCTGGAAGACACCAGCCTTCCAAAGGTTACAATTAAATTATACAGAAGGATTTTAGCATAAAAAGACATGGAGCTGGAATTAGAGGACCCAAGACAACAGAGTTTAAACCAGAGTTGATTAACTTTACCAGCAGTTTAACAGAAAGCATTTCATGATGCTCAACGCCTGTAGTGGTGGGACTGTACCTTTAAGAGTAGAGAACATTCTGCATCCAGCACTGAGAGGTGAAGGAAGAAGAGACCGGTATTGCATAGACCAAGAAGAGAGAGGGATGAGTGAAGAGATATCTCTCCTGTGAAGAATTAACTGTTGTATTCAAAATAATATTTAGTACTTAATTATCTTCAAAGCCAGCATTAACTAAGTAACACGCAAAACACCCCTCTGAGGTAGGTTGGTGACTATTATTCTCCCCATCTTGCAGATCAGAACACTGAGGCAGAGGGATTAAATGAGTTGTCTGAGGTCACCAAGAGAATCCTATTCAGAGAACTCAGGTGCTCTCAGCTATTCTGATGTTGATGCCATCTGACAACAAATCCCTTATTGGTACATATTCCTCATTCCAGTCCTGAGGGGTGAGCAACAAATAAACCTGAACTCAGGGGCCTCATAACCAATGGCTTTAAAGTGACATTGTTAGGTTTAATTTAGATGGGAAATGTAGGTTTTTATAAAAAAGCTTATACAAAAAACTTAAAACTAGGTGAAATGTTCCCAAGTTGTTTTTAAAATTCCAAAAGAAGCAGTGTTTGAAAACCAAATCTTTCCCCACAGCGTAGACAACCCAAGGGCTGTGGCATTGTGCTAGCACATGAGAATCTGAAAGAGAAAGTGATTAGAGGCTGATTATTAATAAAAATGAAGCGCAATGGCCCCTTTTCATCATCCAAGCTGGCAGCCGGGAGAAGAAAAACACAGAGCAAAAACAGAAGCAAGTAAACTAGACTCTTAACTTAACATTTTAACTCCACAATGCCCCCTTGAGGCCTGAGAAGTTACAGTAGTAGCTGGTAGCAATATCTAGTAGTGAAGGGCATTTGCAAGTATAGGGGTCAGCAACTTGGGTTGTGGGAAGCAGCAGCATGAGTTTAAAGCTTGCTTGTAAGGTTCATAATGATCAGGGAAAATAGGTTACCTATGTGCACTGGACCAGTCAGGTCCTTGTCGAGTTCAGCCAATCAGGATAGCTGTAAATGTTAATATTTGCCATCAGTCCCCTCCCACTCTATGACTGGTGACTTTTGTCAATAGCCTCCAAATGCTTAAAGTAGGCTGGGTTGTGAACCTAGAGAGCTCTGAGCAGGGGCTGAAGCAGGCTGGGCATTGGTTACATAAGTACTGGAACAAGCTGTTCAAGTCCTTACACTTTGTTACAAAACAATGGAATTCCATTGTCAGGAATTGACAGGCTCGGCCCTGCTTGGAGGCCATTTTAGGCCATGGTCGTCTTCCTCTTCCCTGCCTGAGACCTTTTTTTCCTCCCCAGGACTGGTTCATTGCTGGACCATTGAGGACGGATCTTCATTTCAGTGTAAGGGATGGAGAACAAATGGCCTTTCCATGGCGCCCAGTTGACCCCCTGGAAAGAGAACAGGGAATTCCCTTTATTAAGCATGTAAACCCTGGGGAGGTGGGGGACTAGGATACTAGAATACATAACTCAGATATTGGGAGGGTTATTATTTATTTGGACTTCTACCATAATAAGAAGAGGAAGTCACTACCAGCCTTCTGGACTCACCTAACACAAGTTAATATATATTAAGTTGGGCACCCACCAGGATTGAACCCCCTACATGCCTAACACATACAGAGACCTGTGTAAATAGATGTATTTTGTGTCATCTCTGAAATAGTCCCAGTCTGTTGGTGTCAGGGCAAGTTTCTGAGATGGGAGCCCATTTCTGAGCTGAGGTTCCCCTTGTGGAGCGTGTTATACTGCCAACCACCACCCCCTTTGAAAATTAGGAAGTTCCAATTCAAACGTTCCTGCCCATTGGCAACTGTACCAGCATGGCATAAGAGAGAGGTGGTTTCTCAAGGTGTGTCTACACTGCAGCTGGGAGGTGTGATTCCCAGGCCCCAGACAGACAGACTCACGCTAGCTCTGCTTGAGCTAGCAAGCTAAAAATAGCAGTGGGGGCATTGCAGCACCGGGAGATGCTGAGACTGGCCGCCAGAGTCCAAGCCTGCCTGCTCCCACCCCTGCCCCCAGTCCAATGTCAGGTGCCTAGTCCAAGCCACCGCCCATGCCACCCACCCTGCTTCAGTGTAGACATACCCTCAAGTAGCAAGGTCCCATGCCATCTGTGGCTTTATAGGTTAAAAGTGCCACTTTGAATTCAATCCTGAAACCAATGAGCAGCCAGCGCAGAACATGGGGCAGCAGTGACGTGTTGCCACCACCTAATTAGGTGGGCCCCTGGCCTGAGCATCACATATACAGCGCTTTTCATATGCAGCTTGTCTGAGATAATGCCCCAGCCTTTTACCTCTAGAGACAAGGGTTCAAATCCTGGCTTAGAACACGAGAGAGGTTCCACTACTCATGCTGTCCTTGCTCTCTGGATGAACACAGGATTTCAGTCTCCCATGGCTGTCAGTCCAGCACCACTAAATTCACTGTTCAGTACTGTGATCAGCTAGCTAGTGGCAGTGTGTCTGCAGCTGTGTTTCAAATGATGGAACTGGAACCACTCAGTGTGCGTGTGTCTGTCTGTCTCATAGGCCCTATACCGATTACTATAAATGGACACTCGTTTAGTTCAAGCAGTAGGCTGTGCTGTCTGGGCTGAATGCTGCAAGTTCCATCCCTGCAGTCACTCTGAAGTTACAGGTGACCATGGTGGGTACACTAGTAACAACTGTGAGGTTCCTATGCTGCCACGGGTTGATTACAATACACCCTTTTTAAAGGAAAGAAGTATGCCTGGTCTGTAACCATTGGATGAGTCTGGACAGCCCTTCCTGACTGAGGCACCATCTGAGCTGTCCAGCATCAGCTGTCCCTGAAGCTGGTGAGAAGAAGCATACATGCTGCAGAACCCTGGCACTTGCCTCACTGTGCTTGTTTTCTTCATATTTGCCATTGAGGTTAGCTAAGTGGCAGTTCTTGTACCACCAAGCGCCATGGTGCGACCTCGCACAGTTGCTCAGAGCCACATCATTGTCCCTGTCCCAGGTGGTGAATTTCCAGCCATTGTGATAAGTCAGCGCATCCCCTAAAAGAGGGAAGAAGGAGACGTTAGGCACAGCAATCTGGGGATGCCACTATCAGACTGTTGGAGGGGGAGGTGCTAGGAAGGTGCAGTTCCACAAAGTTGGAGATCCCCAGAGGGTGGGAGTGAGGGTTGGAAGGGATGGGGCAGGGTAGGTGGTAAATGGGACGGGTGAGAAGATTGGAAGCCAAGGGCACAGGCATCATCATGGCAAGGAATACCTGTAGTACAGATGGCAAAGGCCATTATATCATCAGGATGGGAAGTAATGCTGGATGAACTCCCAAGGAGTCTGAATTCCAGTTCAATTGAGGATCAGGTTGCTGTTTCTCCCCACATAACCCTCCTCCTTCTCCCCACCTCCCAATGTTGTCTTCTTTGATTGGGAATGCCCAACAGCCCCTCCAATGTCTTCACAGACTCATCTGCTGGAACCACTCCCTACTCTGGATTCTTCAGCAGGTGGCCTGCTGGCAGAGGCAGCTCCAGGCACCAGCGCAGCAAGCGTGTGCCTGGGGCAGCAAGCCATGGTGGGCAGCCTGGCGGTCACGATGAGGGCAGTAGTGAGGCAGTTTTCGGTGACGTTTCTGCGGGAGGTCTGCCGGTCCGCAGCTTCAGTGGCAATTTGGCAGCGGGTATGCCAAAGGCACGGGACCGGCAGATCATCCACAGAAACACCACCGAATCTACCTGACTGCAACGCCTGGGGCAGCAAAAAACATAGAGACGCCCCTGCCTGCTGGGCCTGCTCCCCCAATCCAGTCTGAGTACAGTTCCATGGGTCTCCTCCCTCTTCTCTGCCTCTTTATCCAGTGGCAGGTTAGCCATACTTAGTCCCCCCCCTTCTCAGGAGATGACTTGGCAAGCCCACTCCCGAGGTCCAGCCAGAAATACCAATGTATATTTCTCTCCTCAGAGAAGCACCAGGAAGCAATCTGGCTTATAGGACTTCTAATGCATCCCAGTCTATTCCAGCCCACATGCTGATGGGGAAACAAGTGTCCCAGATTCTAGTGCTTGCTTCCATTATGTGAGACCGAAGAAGCAAGGATACAAAGCATTCCTTACCGGCAGTGCCTTGGTAATTCCCCACAGAGAGCCTGTACTTATCCTTGCTTGAAGCCACCTGGAAGAAGTCATAGACAGCATAGACAGAGTCATTGGAGGTTCGCAAATCCACCCGGATCTCATATTGGATGGGAGTACTGCTAGTGAGGTTGTGCAGCTTGTCAAGACCTGGGAGAAGAATCCAAGGTAATTATTCTATAGAGCAAGGGTCGGCAATCTTACAGAAGTAGTGTGCCGAGTCTTCATTTATTCACTGTAATTTAAGATGTTGCGTGCCAGTAATACATTTTAATGTTTTTAGAAGGTCTCTTTCTATAAGTCTATAATATATAACTAAACTATTTTGTATGTAAAATAAACAAGGTTTTTAAAATGTTTAAGAAGCTTCATTTAAAATTAAATTAAAATGCAGAGCCCCCCGGAGCAGTGGCCAGGACCCAGGCAATGCGAGTGCCACTGAAAATCAGCTCATCTGCCGCCTTCGGCACGCGTGCCATAGGTTGCCTACCCCTGCTATAGAGGGAAAACAAGTATCAAAATTCATTCACTTTCTCTGTTCCAAGGTTTCTTCTTGCCACATTTGTGGTTAAATCAGTGGTTTGCTCCTTCTCATCCCACCTTCTCCCCCCACTTGATCCCGAAGTTACATCATACTGATAAGGATGAGTTTGCACCATTGTACGTGGTTTCATGGCAGCAGAGTGTGACATCAGAAACACAGGAATATGATGTCACTGCTAGATCAAGGAGAATAATCCAGACTCTGAAGGAACATTTACTATCTCTAAGCAAATCTAAAGACCCCCAACCACTGTCATATCTAGGTGCTGAATTCCCCAATCTAAGCAGAGTCAGCTGAAACAGCAGGAGACACCGAAAATGACTTGCCAAGTACAGTACTTTTTGTTCCTATTCTTCATGTTTCAGCAAATGCCATGTTCTCCTTTAAATCAGTGCACTAGTATCTTATGACTCCTCTCCTGGTACAGGATCGCAAAACCCCTGAACTGAGCCTTTTCTGAAGTATGGAAAACATTGGTTCACACTGAAGCCACGTCCAGACTAGGTATTAAAATCGATTTTAGATACGCAACTTCAGCTACGGGAATAACGTAGCTGAAGTCGAATTTCTAAAATCGAGGTACTCACCAGTCTGGACGGCGCGGCATCGATGTCTGCGGCTCTCCGTGTCGATTCCGGAACTCCGTTCGGGTTGATGGAGTTCCGGAATCGATGTAAGCGCGCTCGGGGATCGATACACTGCGTCCAGACTAGACGCGATATATCGATCCCCGAGCAATCAATTTTAACCCGCCGATGCCGCGGGTTAGTCTGGACGTGGGCTGAGTGAAAGCCCGATGTTCAGTGGGCACTGGATTTGATTAATTTGCCTATGCACTTCCAAGCAAGAGCAGAAGCAGACAAGCCCAAGGCTGTACCTATAGTATTTCCACCCTGACTGTAGACCTGAGAAGTCTGCATATTTCAGATAAGCATCAAAATGCCAGCCAGCCTCTACAAAGCCTGTCTTTAACTGTCCACCCTTCATCTGTCACATACAGATACAGTACCGAGCCAAAATTCCCCCAGGGGATCTCCAAAGCCTTCGACGTAATTCCTCCAGCGCTTGTAGAAATCCAGCTGCCCTGTGTTCCGCCTCTGAAACACCTGCAAAACAAGCACTGCTGCCTGAGTCATGAGGATAATTTACCCAATTGTTCATTTTCTGAGTGTGGAATATTCACTAGCAGATGGCAATTTCCTCCCATTTATCCATGATTCCAAACTGGCCACAGAGAAGGGGCGTTAATGAATGTTCAGAATTCAAGCTGTTGGAAAAATGGGATTGGCCAGGTGATTTCACATGCTTTTTTTTTAAAAATGTTCCCTGATTAGTTAAGCACACAAGCTCTTCCAATGCATACACTTGTGTCTGTAAATTTAAATTTTGCTTTCCACAAATGTTTGCCCTATTATAACTCAAATCACATTCATGTTTGTGGATAGTGAGGATAAAAGGAACACAAACCTCCCAAATGTGGTATAAACGTCTATATAAACAGGAACTAGCTATACAGTAGGACCAACAAGAACTTCTTTTTTTTACATGTGAATGAATATTCATGGGAAAGTGTTTGCATTATTCAGCCTTCACTAAAATAAAAAAAAAAGAGAGAGATGAAGATAATCTTACTCTTGTGGAGAATGGGGTCACTGCACAGACAGACACTCCCAGAATCACACAGTCTTATGCTCCTGCCCAGGGCCAGCTGCAGGCACCAGCTTAGCAAGCAGGTCCTTGGGGTGGCCACTCCGGAGAGGGGCAGCACTTCCAGGTATTCAGTGGCAATTCGGCAGAGGGTCTCTCGCTCCCGCTTGGAGCGAAGGGCCTCCTGCTGAATTCCCGCAGATTGCAATTGCAGCTTTTTTTTTTTTTTTTGGCTGCTTGGGGCGGCAAAACCCCTGGAGTCGGCCCTGCTCCTGCCCTTAGGTCATGGTTTCTGTTATGTGGCCAGCAGTCCACTAGGAACTGGACTCAAGACTGCTTGTTCATTTTACATGAGCCACCATGCAGTTATCAGGTGGTAAGGAAATTCAGTCATTAACACCTTTGGCCTGACTGGAATAAAGGATCAACCAGTGAAATACTTTGTATCTCAGTGAACCTGACCCAGTCCCCAGCCACCACACCTGTGATTGGTGTTTGCCCCACATCAGTTCCAAAAAGGTTAAGGAAGCTGAGAAAGGGCCCGATAGTGAGATAGGCCACATGAGGGGATTAGGCTGGAGAAGCAACTCCTGATTGGAAGATGGAGCTCAGCTGAGCAGGTGGGGGGCTGGGCTGGGTTAATACAAAGCCAGGAAGCTGGCAACAGAAATAGCTGCAGTGAGGAAGTCTGCATCCACCTTCTGTGTATTAGAGAGAGAAGGAGGGAGACCAGGGAAAGAGTGGGACCCAGGCCTTCAGGGAAGGGTGTACCCGGGAGAGAAAAGGGCGGAGAAGAAAGCCTACTGGAGGCAGAGTGGGAAGCATCCCAGAGAGAAAGCAACAAGGTTGAACACTGAGCAGACTTTGGCTACATGTTGCAGGGGCCCTTGACTGGGACCTGAAGTAGTGAGTAGTCCCGGGTTCCCCTACCTGCCACTGACAGAGTGGCAGTGCCTGCACAGCAGGCCTAGTGAGACTTCATACCCCAGAAGGGAAAACCACATAATGATCTGGCCAGACGGCTGAGTCCTGAAGACAAAGCTGCAGCTCCTGAGCAAGAGGTGGGCTGCAGAGTGAGGGAGAGAACAATGGAGAGAGAGACCACAAAAGGAGGAGTTGGACCTGGAAGAGAGCTAATCCCCAGAACAGCCAGGAGGAGACGCCACCTGCAGTGAGTAGAGCATGCCATGACATCACAACTGACATCCTCATTGGCAGTCTCAGCAGAGGCCAAGGACTGAACAGGCATACAGGCAACTATCTCCTTGCTCCTAAAGATGGTACTTCCCAGGCAAGAGTTGAGAAACACTGATGTGGAGCTGCAGAGTCAGAGGAGGGATACTTCCAGTGTTGCTGCCTATGCCATGCCTGTGCTGGCCATAAACAGAAGATTTCATTCTCCAGGGACGTCAGTGCAGTGTTAGAGTCACTTGATTTTTTTAAAAAGTAAACAGATGTGCAAAGACCCCAGCACCACTCACTATCCATCCGCCTCCATCGGTGGTCATGTCGCAGTACACCTGCATGGGCGTGCCAGCATCACCATTCAGATAGATAGTATACATGCCACTGGTAGCATTCCCATTTTGCTGGGTCTGGCTGCAGTCAGCAGGATATGGGTAGAGGAAGACAACTGTGGGAACAAGACAGGGAAAAACTCACATCAGCAAGTCTGAAAAGGAAGCGGGAGAGGCGTTCCCAATTGTGTCTCCTAAAAAGAATGTGGTTTGAACAGGGGCACAAGAACAATGATAGCCTTAGGCTTATGGGATCATATAGAGTCCTGCACCATATGCACACCCACAGGCACCTGTCAGCTGGAGCACAAATCTGGATGCCCTGGGTCCTGCCATGATCCGGTAAAGACTGCCCTCCACCTAAGCTGCATATTAGCTTTACCTGCTGTCTACCTGGCCCAGGAATAGGGTCACTGGAAGCTGCAGGAGGGAGCCTGGTCCTTGAGAGGATCTCAGGGAAAGGGATTTTTCTGGAGATCGTGAAGTCATAGATGTGTAGTAAGTACTGGCTCTCAATGTAGAGGGAGCTCACTAACCTCTCCCCACTTGCACCATTTATCCACAATGGGCAATCCTTTGTGACCTTCCCCAGTAGGACAAACTCCTGCATCACATTGGCATGAAAGGCACCTTAACAGGATACCATTTTGATGCAAGTTTCCTGTACCCAGTTAGTGAATTTGGGTACCTCTTGAATGCCACAAGCAGTGCTTGCAAGATATGAGATGCCCCCATGCTACTGGGATGATGCAAGCAGATCCAAAGTTGGTGATCGACTTTCCTACCTCCAATCAGCTTTTCAGAATCAGTCTATCTACTATACTCAACTGGTAGGCTCTGCAGCAACACCATCCAGACAGATCTGAATCTCCATATAAGCCATCCCACTGTGTCACCTCATGCTCTTCCCCCACTGCATCTCCAACCTGCCATGCAGCCTGGCCCAGGGCACTGGACTGGAAGTCAGGAGATCTGTGTTCTATTCTCAACTCACTGACTTACTGAAAGACCTTTGACAAGTCATTTAATCTCTCTGGGTCTCTGTAAAGTGGAACCATCACCACTCACCCTTAACTGCAAAATGCTACAGTTGAGATGTTCTAAGTATTATTAGTGCCAAGTCCTACCTGTCAAGAAGGTGTTGGCTGCCTTTCTGCTCCGGCGGTCTCCCTTAAAGGCCACCACATAGACTGTGTACCTCACTCCTTGTCCCAGGCCTTCCAGTATGAACCTTTGCTCATTAGGACCCAGTTGCACTTCCTGCCAAAAAAAGAAAAGATAGATTAAAGATCTGCCCAGCCCCATAGTCTGCATCATCTATTCCCAGCCATACTGCTTCCATTCTCTCCATGCTTTTGGAGGTGAGCAGGGCACAGTCAGAAGAATGCTGGTAGCAAGGTGTATCCTGTAAATACAGGGCCATCTGCATATAGTGGGTAGGTTGAGGATTCCCTGCCCCTGGAATGAGGATTTGGGGGAAAGAGTGAACTTGCAGAGACCCTACAGACAACTGTATCCACAGGGAATAGACTGTATGCACATTCGTGAATGAGATACCTCACATGTAAGGTGCCTTCTGACATGTATAAACACATTGGAAAAGCTAAGTTAAAAACACATCCCTGCCCCCAACATCAAGGCCAGTTATGATGGAACTCTTCTGTTGTGTGAAGGATCTGCCAACCCACAACACCTAGCAGCAGTAACAGTGGTATGTGCCGCCCAGTAGGGCACCAGCTCCTCCCAACAAGTGTAATTAAGATGGAATATTCCACTTTTCAAGGCACCTTCCCACTTAAAGGTTGTGCATGTATTCTTGTTAATGGGATCTGATTGGCTAAACCCAACATCCCATGTGCACTTTAAACTGGGGCAGTTTGTAACAAGAAGGAATTGAAGAGCTCACAGTACCTTGCTGGTGCCATCTGGAGTCTCGTAGGTCAGAGTGTAGCCACTGATCTGTGCAGCAGGCGGTGTCCAGGTAACTACTCCACTGGACTGTGTCACATCTGATACATGGAGGTTCTTGGGAGGGTCAATTTCTATTTCAAACAAAAAGCAGAGAACAGAATCAAACTCTCTGATTGTACAAGTACCTCTGAGAAGAAGCAACCCATAGAGTGAATCTTCAGCACAGGGCATGGAGGTATAGAGCTTTTAGTTTCTCGTATTATTAACTGGGACTCAGCAACTACAGAAACTATATTTCATGGTTAACAAGGAGGAATGTGTGAAGTACGTTAGCAATGTGTTGAGGCCCAGAACTGAGATGGTAAAGACTGCTGCAGATCAGGCTTCAGATGCACTGGCACGGGAGCTGAAATGGAAATAGCATGGAGTGTTGTAGGTCAAATATGAGGTGGCACCCTGGACTGAAATAGCATAGGGTAATACCAAGTGAAGACGGGATCGCATTGGCAGAGTTGGGAGGGCATCCAGAGCCGGAACAGCTGATGATCTGAATTTGTGTTCACTGGCAGAACTACATGGGATAAGCTCACACAATATGTGCCTGCACCTGGAGGCAAAACCAAGCTCATCTTCAGCCAGTGTTACCTGTCCCACATGTTTATTATCACCAAAATACACCCACCTTTCCTTAAAAACGAGCTAACTAGCCTGAAAGCTAATACATATTTCTCACTTCTAAAGACTGAGGAGTTAAGGGTTGGTGTAAGGGATTGGGGCATAGGTGCTCTGGCCTAGCTGTCATGGCTGGGCGGGCGGCCACCAGTCAAAGATGGCCATAAGGCAGAATCAGCAAGCAGGGATCAAAGTAATCACTAGAGCCAAGATTGATAAGGAAGGGTCAGGGTCAGGGTCAGTGTCAGCCCAGGGCCAGAGACCGGAGACTGGATGTAGCTATCAGGCTGGAATCAGGTGGCAAGAGTCAGGCTGGGGCTGGAGGCCCGAGCTCAGAGATCATTACAAGACTGAATCAGGAGACCAGAGTAAGGCTCAAAGTCAGGCTGGGGTCAGAGACTGGAGATCAGAAAGCGAGGTGAGGTCTGGAGTCACAGTAGGCCAGAGATCAGTATCGTTGTCCAGACAACTTCCTGGGGAATCCTCTAGGATTAAATAGTCAACATGGGCCAATCAGAAGGCCGCAAGGTGCTCTTGCTCTGGATACTTTGGGTGGTACTTCCTGCAGTGCCTAATCTCCACAGTGCCCCTTGAATGTGGCTCTGTATAGCCACCTCCTGGGGTGATGTGAAAACGGGCTCCACAAACCCACAGATCCTTATAGTCATGGTGCAGACATATGAATTAAGATGGGCCTTCTCTTTCTCCAGAGGTAAACACTGCAACACACTTGAGGTTCTCCTCCCCAAACCTGGGGGTTTTGCATTAACAATCTATAACCACATAACCCATCCATGGCAAAGCGGCTCTCTTTGCAGGCACCGGAAACATTTTATTTTAATATGTTTGCTTACTTTAACAATTTACAAGTACAAAATAACCCACATCTCTATGGTTCTAGTCTCTGGTATTTTGTGTGATCCAGTCCGCCTCCACTAACAGCAAAGACTAAGCCATACATTCAAATATCTGTGTGGTGGTTTCCTGAGTGTGGAGAGCAGGCTGGCTTTATTTTTAACCAATACCTTTTCACAGCAATCATAAATAGCCTCTGTTATTGTTCTATATTGGCCATACAAGCATAAAGGGTATGAGGCATCCTTTATGACCAGGGTGGTTTCTGACGCTTGTTCCATAGAATGATCCCCTCCTAGCTCCTGAGAGAATGTTTCAATAACAGAAGCGAAGGCAGCTGCTGAAGAATCTGTCCCAGTTTTCACACAATGCTTGGTGCATTCTGGGACAGGGCTCTTTGGAAACCTGTCATTAACTTCACAAAGACCTTCATCCATTCGGTCCCCTCTGCTTCAATCTGAGAGTGTCAGGAGGGCAGTGCTGGTATTCAGGAAACAGCACTAACTATTGACATGGGAGCCTATGCACACGCGCGCACAAACACACACACACACTTGCTTACGTAAGGCAGAACTATTGACACAGGACCCTATGCCTACACACACATACTCCCTCACATATGGCAGAATTATTGACACAGGAGCCTATGCACACGTGCATATGCACACATACACACACACGTATGGCAGAGCGTCATGAAGCTTGCAGAAATACTCAGCTCAATTCCCTGCTCCACAACAGGCTTCTTGTGTAACCTGGGGCAAGTCACTTACTCTCTGTACCTTGGTTTCCCATCCATCAATGGGGCTGCCCTCCCTCACAGGGTCTTGTGAGGATAGATAAACCCATTAAAGACTGTGAAGCACTCAGATACTAGAGTAATGGGGGCCATATAAGTACCTAAGTTTGACAGATGGAAAGAGTGGAGCAACAGTGGCATGAACACAGGGTTGGGAGGCAGGAACACCTTCATTCTCTTATGTTTAGAGAGTTTTTGTTTCATTAAATAGAAACGGAGAGAAGATATCTACACAGACAAAGATCCCGTATCAGGTGAGAGAGGAGGGAATTAGTACATCAAAGCGCACATAAGAAACTATTAATGGTGAATGAAACACTATATATTTAATTAATGGGAATAACAGCTCATTGAAGTAACTGTTTACAGAACTCCCAAGGTTAAGAAAAAAATCCATTTTTATTATGCATGGAAGCAGAAATCCTCTCAGATTAGTACTGTGGAAGCTTGGACACCAGAGGGAGGTATTGGAATCCACTGTCCTATTCCAGTGATACTGCTGTCAGCATTACCTGTGCTCTCCCAATCCATAGTGCTACTGTTAAGGGTCTGAGCTGCAAGGGGCTGTTACAGCTTGGACACCAATAAAAAACTGCCTCTTGGCCTAAAAACTTTCCATACAAGGTCTCTGCTACAAGCGTATTATTTTAATCATTGGGAATACACAGCTGTTGTCTTGAGTAAGATTTTAAAGGTATTAGCAGAGCAGGTCGAAAATTTTCTGGCATTGGAAAAAAATGCCATTTTGTTGAAACTGACATGTTTTGCGAGAATGTATCAATTTTGACGAAATTTTATTTAGGAAAAAATTAAAAATGTTTTGATTTTTCATTTTGAATTTTTTAAACCAAAAGTGCAGCACTGGGGGAAAGCTGACACATGCGGTGCAGTATGTGGTTTGGAGAGAGACATCCCTTAGGGAAGGATCTATTAATGGAGACTCTCTATGTCCTAGTAAGGAGAAGAAGATGGAAGATGATAAAATACAGGAAGGATCGGATGAGAAACAGTCAAATGGAAAAAAGTCCCATTCAATTACATCATGTAATAACAGACAGCTAAAAAGTGACAAGTTTTTAAAGTGCTTATATATAAATGCTAGGATTCTAAATAATAAGATGGGTGAACTAGAGTGCCTCATATTAAATGAAGATATTGATATAATAGGCATCACAGAAACTTGGTGGAATGAGGATAATCAATGGGACACAGTAATACCAGGATACAAAATATATCAGGAGGACAGAACAGGACATGCTGGTGGGGGAGTGGTACTATATGTGAAAGAAAGTGCAGAATCAAATCAAGTAAAGATCTTAAATGAACCAAACTGTACCATAGATATGGAGAGTAATTCCATGCTCTAATAATAAGAATATAGTAGTAGGGATATATCACCGACCGCCTGACCAGGATGGTGATGGTAACTGTGAAATGCTCAGGGAGATTACATAGGCTATTAAAATAAAAAACTCAGTAATAATGGGGGATTTCTACTATCCCCTTGGTATAGCTGAGGACAGAATTCACAGATAAAGTTTCTTGACACCTTAAACGACTGCTTCTTGGAGTAGCTAGTCTTGGAACCCACAAGAGGAAAGGCAATTCTTGATTTAGTCCTAAGTGGAACACAAGATCTGGTCCAAGAGGTGAATCTAGTTGGACCGCTTGGTAATAGTGAACATAATATAATTACATTTAACATCCTTGTGGTGGGGAAAACACCACAGCAGCCCAACATTGTAGCATTTAATTTCAGAAAAGGGGACTACACAAAAATGAGGAGGTTAGTTAAACAGAAATTAAAAGGTACAGCGCAAAAAGTGAAATCCCTGCCAGCTGCATGGAAACTTTTTAAAGACACCATAATAAAGGCTCAACTTAAATGTATACCCCAAATTAAAAAACATAGTAAGAAAACCAAAAAAGTGCCACCGTGACTAAACAACAAAGTTAAAGAAGCAGTGAGAGGCAAAAAGGTATCCTTTAAAAAGTGGAAGTTAAATCCTAGTGAGGAAAATAGAAAGGAGCATAAACTCTGGCAAATGAAGTGTAAAAATATAATTAGGAAGGCCAAAAAAGAATTTGAAGAACAGCTAGCCAGAGACTCAAAAACAGCAAAAAATAATTTAAGTACATCAGAAGCAGGAAGTCTGCTAAACAACCAGTGGGGCCACTGGATGATTGAGATGCTAAAGGAGCACTCAAGGATGATAAAGCCATTGCTGAGAAACTAAATGAATTCTTTGCATTGGTCTTCATGGCTGAGGATGTGACGGAGATTCCCAAACCTGAGCCATTCTTTTTAAGTGACAAATCTGAGGAACTGTCCCAGATTGAGGTGTCATTAGAGGAGATTTTGGAACAAATTGATAAAATTAAACAGTAATAAGTCACCAGGACTAGATGGTATTCACCCAAGAATTCTGAAGGAACTCAAATGTGAAATTGCAGAACTACTAACTGTGGTATGTAACCTATCATTTAAATCAGCTTCTGTACCAAATGACTGGAGGATAGCTAATGTGATGCCAATTTTCAAAAAGAGCTCTAGAGGTGATCCTAGCAATTACAGGCCAATAAGCCTGACTTCAGTACTGGGCAAACTGGTGGAAACTAGGGTGGGTGGAGGACAGATAGCTCAGTGGTTTGAGCATTGGCCTGCTAAACCCAGGGTTGTGAGTTCAATCCTTGAGGGGGCCAGTTAGGGATCTGGGGCAATAATCTGTCTGGAGATTAATCCTGCTTTGAGCAGGGGGTTGGACTAGATGACCTCCTAAGGCCTCTTCCAACCCTGATATTCTATGATTCTATAGTAAAGAACAAAATTGTCAGACAACATAGATGAAAATAATTTGTTGGGGAAGAGTCAACATGGTCTTTGAAAGGGGAAATCATTTCTCATCAATCTACTAGAATTCTTTGAGGGGGTCAACAAGCATGTGGACAAGGGGGATCCAGTGGATATCATGTACTTAAATTTTCAGAAAGCCTTTGACAAGGTCCCTCACCAAAGGCTCTGAAGCAAAGTAAGCTGTCATGGGATAAAAAGGAAGGTCCTCTCATAGATTGGTAACTGAAAAGATAGGAAACAAAGGGTAGGTGTGATGGGTTGGACACCTCCTCTCCCTATCCAGGATGCCACCTGATGTACTGGGGTTTCACTGAGCCCTCCTGCTCCACTAGCCTGGGTTCCCACTCCCTGTTTTGCTGAATCAGGCTTTCTGGCCTCTGACAGCACACACACACAGTTGTAATTGTTACTTAGTCAATATTCCTAACTTTAGATACAGACACGATACTTGCATACAACTTGGATAATCACATTCAGTAAATCATACCCTTTCCAATGATACCTTACAAGACCTATCTTACATAAAATATATCTTAGTTATGCCATATTTATATTATAAGCATATTTCTATAAAGAATATGGAGCATCACATCACAGTAGGAATAAATGGTCAGTTTTCAGAATGATGAGAAGTAAATAGTAGTGTCCCCCAGGGGTCTGTACTGGGACCAATACTATTCAACATATTCATAAATGATCTGGAAAAAGGGGTAAACAGTGAGGTGGCAAAATTTGCAGATGATACAAAATTGCTCAAGATAGTTAAGTCCCAGGCAGACTGTGAAGAGCTACAAAAGGATCTCTCAAAACTGGGTGACTGGGGAACAAAAAGGCAGATGAAATTCAATGTTGATAAATGCAAAGTAATGCACATTGGAAAACATAATCCCAACTATACATATAAAATGATGGGGTCTAAATTAGCTGTTACCACTCAAGAAAGAGATCTTGGAGTCATTGTGGATACTTCTCTGAAAACATCCACTCAATGTGCAGTGGTACTCAAAAAACAAACAGAACATTGAGTATCATTAAGAAAGAGATAGATAATAAAACAGAAAATATCACATTGCTTTTATATAAATCCATGGTACACCCACATCTTGAATACTGTGTGCAGATGTGGTTGCCCTATCTCAAAAAAGATATATGGGAATTGGAAAAGGTTCAGAAATGGGCAACAAAAATTATTAGGGTTATGGAACAGCTTCCGTATGAGGAGAGATTGATAAGACCGGGACTTTTCACATTTAAAGATGATTTTTTGACCCTTTGGGCTCTGCCTTCTGCGAGCTCTTTTCTCCTCTGCTAAGCTCAGCGGCTTCCTCTCGTAACTCCAGAGACCTTTTTTAAGTTTTTGTTTCCAGAGGCTGCGGTCCTGAGTATGACCTTCCCAGTTGTCCACATCCATGTCCATTTCTTTGAGGTCAAGCTTGCACACATCCTTGAAACGCAATATTGGGAGTCCTTTAGGTCTTTTTCCAGATGCCAGTTTGTCATAGAGGATGTCCTTTAAGATGCACCCATTATTCATTCTGCACACATACCCAAGCCAAAGGAGGGATCTGTGTTTGAGGAGTGTTTGCATGCTGAGTATGCTGGCTCACTTGAGCACCTCCGTGTTGGTGACTATGTTCGTCCAAGAGATTCCAAAGATTTGATGAAGGCAACGCATATGAAAGCTGTTGAGCCTCTTTTCCTGATGAGAGTATAAGGTCCATGTCTCGCTCCCGTACAAAAGTGTGCTGATAACACACGCACGATACACACGGATCTTTGTGTGTTCTGTCAGTTTGTTGTTTTGCCATACCCTCCTGTTCAGTCTAGACATTGTTGTGGCAGCTTTTCCAATGCAGATGTTGAGTTCTGTTTCAAGTGAAAGGTTGACTACGATAGTGGACCCCAGGCATGTGAATTTGTTCACCACTTCAAGTTCATAGTTCTTGATCTTGATGGAGGGTACTTCCTCAACTCCTTCGCACATTATGTTAATCTTTTTTAAGCTTATGATAAGCCCGAAGTCTTGGCAGGCTTTGGAAAAACTGTCCATAAAGTTTTGAAGATGAGCTTCTGTGTGAGTTGTCACTGTTGTTGTCATAAACAGATAGCTAAGGGTTAATGTCTCTTTCACCTAAAGCACCTGACCAGAGGACCAATCAGGAAACCGGATTTTTTCAACTTTGGGTGGAGGGAATTGTGTGTCTGAGGTCTTTGTTTTCTGGCTGCCTGCTTTCTCTGAGCTTTGGAGAAGTAGTTCTGTTTTCTAATCTTCTGTTTCTAAGTGTAAGGACAAAGAGATCAGATAGTAAGTTATATGGTTTCTTTTCTTTGGTATTTGCATGAATATAAGTGCTGGAGTGCTTTGATTTGTATTCTTTTTGAATAAGGCTGTTTATTCAATATTCTTTTAAGCAATTGCCCTGTATTGTGTCATCTTAATACAGAGAGACCATTTGTATTTTTTCTTTCTTTTTTATATAAAGCTTTCTTTTAAGACCTGTTGGAGTTTTTCTTTACTTCAGGGAAATTGAGTCTGTACTCACCAGGGAATTGGTGGGAGGAAGAAATCAGGGGAGATCGGTGTGTGTTGAATTGGCTAGCCTGATTTTGCATTCCCTCTGGGGGAATAGGAAAGTCCTTTTTGATTCCAGGACCGGGAACAGAGAGGGGGAGTCACTCTGTGTAGTTTCACAGAGCTTGTGTCTGTGTATCTCTCCAGGAGCACCTGGAGGGGGGGAAGGGAAAAAGGATTATTTCCCTTTGTTGTGAGACTCAAGGGATTTGGGTCTTGGGGTCCCCAGGGAAGGTTTTTCAGGGGGACCAGAGTGCCCCAAAACACTCTAATTTTTTGGGTGGTGGCAGCAAGTACCAGGTCCAAGCTGGTAACCAAGCTTGGAGGTTTTCATGCTAACCCCCATATTTTGGACGCTAAGGTCCAGATCTGGGACTAAGGTTATTACAGTTGTGTCATCAGCAAAGAGCAGATGTTGTATAAGGGTCTCCCAATTCTTGATTTTAGATCCGAGACTTGCAAGATTGAACAGCTTTCCATAAGATCTTGTGTGCCAGTAGATTCCCTCAGTTGAGGAACCTTTCAGTAGCAAGAAGATTCCAAACAGAGTTAGGGCAAGTACATGGCCTTGCTTAACTCCACTATGAATCTGGAAAGCCTCAGAGACTGAGCCGTTGTATTGAACAATCCCATACATGTTTTCATGGAAGGATCGAATCATGGGACATCCAATCTTTTCTAGAAGCACAAATAGTCCGCTTCTACTGACAAGGTCAGAAGCCTTTGGGAGATTGATGAAGGCTATGTAAAGGGGCTTTTTTTGTTCTCTTCATTTCTCTTGTAGTTGTCTCAGCGAGAAGATCATATTGATAGTAGATCTTTCAGCTCTGAAGCCGCACTGTGATTCAGGATAGATTCTGTCTGCAAGGGTCTGGAATTTATTCAGGACAACTTGGGCAAAGGCTTTTCCCATAATACTAAGAAGGGAAATGCCACAATAGTTGTTACAGTTGCTCCTGTCATCCTGGTTTTTATAAAGTGACGATGTTGGCATCTCTCATTTCTTGTGGTACTTCACCTCCTTTCCAGCACAGGCAGAGCAACTCATGAAAATGTTGCAGTAGAATAGGTTTTCCGTATTTTATGACCTCTGATGGTATTGCAGCCTTTTCTGGGGGCCTTTCCATTGGGGAGACCATCTATGGCAAGGCTAAGCTCCTCAACAGTTGGTTCATCATCGAGTTGGTTCATAACAGGCAGGTTTTCAATGGCATTGATGGCTGCATCTATAACAATATTTTCACAAGAGTAAAGCTCACAGTAGTGTTCTACCCAGCGATCCAGCTACTTGGTGCAGTCGTTGATTGTTTCCCCTGTTGTTGATTTCAATGGAGCTGTCTTCTTTGAAGTTGGACCCAAGGCTTTCTTGATCTCGTCATTCATGTTTCTGATGTTGCCTGCATCATCTGCTACTTGGATGCTTTTGCATAAGTGCAGCCAACAGTCATTAGCACAGTGTCAAGGAGTTTGTTGTACCTTGGTTCTTGCCACTCTCAATGCTTGTAAGCTTTTTTCATTTTGGTCTCTCTTGTAGTTGCTTTGGGCTGTGCGCTTGGTCTCTATGACTAGTGTTAACTCATTGGAATATGCGTCAAACCAGTCATTGGTCTTGTTTTCCTTCTTCCCAAAGACTGACAGAGCTGCATTGTAGATTGTGTTCTTCAGTTGCTCCCACTTTAGCTGAGCACTTGTGGCACAATCACTGGAGTCCAGGGCTTGTTGTAGTATGTTCTTGTACTGCTGTGACTTTTCTTGGTCCGCTATGGCACTGATGTTAATACGAGGACATCCCTTTACTTTAGATCTGTGTATTTTCTTTGATTTAAGCCTGACCTTGCTGCACACCAGACAGTGGTCTGTGTCACAATCAGCACTTTGATAACTGTGGATAATGAGGAAGATGTTAAGGTTGGTATGCCTTGTGATAAGATCCAATTGGTGCCAGTGACCAGGTCTGGGATGTTTCCAAGACACTTTGTGATGCAGCTTTGTCTGGAAGAATGAGTTTGTTACACAGAGGTGGTAATAGGAACAAAATTCTAGCATCTCTGACCGTTTCCATTCATCTTACCAGTTCCATGTTGACCAAAACTGGTGGTCCATGCTTCATGATCAGCTCCCATCCTTGCACGTATTCATGTTTCGGAATCCTGCTAGTCATAGTACTGGTCCTTGATGTCAGAAGACAAGGACAGTGTTCGGGCATACACACAAGGTTGACTGGGTCCTCAGATGTGAACAAGCATAGTGTCAAAATTCTCTATGATCCATTTGTAGGTGGCTCAGTCATCCGCAGAAGTGAGTTCTTGATGGCAAATCCCACTCTGTGCTCTGGCGTTTCTTCAGCGCTTTTCCCCTGCCAGAAAAATGTGTAGTCTTTTTCCCTGAGAGATCTGCTTGATGCTAGTCATGTTTCTTGGAGGGATGCGATATCCACATTGAGTTGCTTCAGCTCATCATTCATCACGGCAACTTTATGTGCATCACTGATCTATTGAAGGTCCTCAAATAATCTGGTTGTCATAGTGCAAACATTCCAGCACCCTATCTTTAAGGATGTTTTCTTTCTTTTACTTGATTTGCCTGGTGTGTTAGTTTCAGTCCACTTGTCAAGTTATAAAACTCTAAGCTCCAAGCACCCACTGAAGCAGGCAGACTGTGGTGGGACAACACCCTATTGTCTGGAGGCTGCCCAGTTTTATGGTGAGTTGGAGTTGTCCAGTGAGATACAATGACCTCTCCCACTGTTAGAGACAGCTCTTGGTGCTCAATTCTATGCCAATCGAGGATGAGCTTAGAATATTCTGCCTCCCTTGTTGTGTCGATGCTTGAGGCAAAGCTGGAGTACCTCTCCACAGTGCAAGCCTGGGCAGATGATATGGAGGCCCTGAGTTGCCCATGCATGAGGACCCCCCTTCTCTTGGCATCACCGGTAAAATCAAGAGGAAAGGAAGAATCAATACATCTGGTCCCCGATCGATTGCAGGAGTTTCCGGAAAGATATTAAGATGTCAATCTTTGGGACTCCACTCCAGATTTTCTGTCTGAATTTATTCTCATTGACTTTCATTCGCCTGAATTCACCCACAAAGCAGGGTGCTTTTCTGTCAGGGATTGCTATCTTAGCCTTACTCCCTCTCTAGCTACCCACAAGGCAGTGAGTTTGATGAGCCGCAGGTAGTACCATCTACTCTCATTACGATAGCAGGGATAGCCTGACTTGAGTAACTCTGATAAAATATATGGGTCCTGGTTCTCCATTTCTCTGTGCAGTCATTTATACTGGTGCAAAGAGGGTGTAAAATGCTACAAATTTCAAAGAGTATCAGGATAAGTTAGATGTCATTTGTGACAGAAATTGCAACCATATGCAATATCTTTGGGGACCACATTGTATTAAGTTTATGAATGTTTTATGTAGCATTATGGACCAGGGATTGTATGCAACTCCATTAATATAATATATGGAGATATACCTATCTCATAGAACTGGAAGGGACCCCAAAAGGTCATCGAGTCCAGCCCCCTGCCTTCACTAGCAGGACCAAGTACTGATTTTGCCCCAGATCCCTAAGTGGCCCCCTCAAGTACTGAACTCACAACCCTGGATTTAGAAGGCCAATGCTCAAACCACTGGAGGGAGGGTTACCACAGCTCCTCCAAGAACTAAAAAAGTTGGGGAGATCACTGCCATCCCTGAGATTGCAAACAGCTCCAGAGAAGTATCCCCTCCTGCGGTGGTTTGCATATACTCATTTATGGCAGTACCAAAGGAGAGGCAAGAGAAAAAGGAAGAACTTGGGATTTAAAAGACTGAGTTTACACAGACTCAGGGCATGTCTACACTACAGAGACTACGGCGGCAATAGGTACAGCACTGTAGCTATGCCAGCACAGCCCCATAGTATAGGTGCAATCTATACCAATGGCAGGAATTTTTCCATCACAGTGGGAACATCACCTTCCCAAGCAATTGCAGCTAAAATAATGGAAATATTCTTCTATTAGCCCAGCTGTGTCTACACTGGGGCTTAGGTCAGCACAGCTACCGTACTCAGGGGTGTGGATTTTTCACACTCCTGAGCAACATAGCTATGTCAACCTAAATTTTAAGTGTAGACCAAGCCTTAGGGTCTTTCTTTGGATTCAGCAATCAGACAGGACCTGTGGTTCTAAGGCAGCCACAACCCTCACTGAAGGGTTGGAAGGACTTAGGGATACCAGGGCCCTATAGGACTGATGAGCAATTTCTGTTACATTTAGTGTGGATTTAGAATCTGTTTTGTTTTACCTTTTTTCTGTGATGCTTTTGTCTTTGAATGAATATGCCTACTTTGGATGAGTTGTGCGGTCATTGGTAAAACCAGGTTGTTGTCCTTGGAAAGAAACTGAAGAGCAGGGGCTTGACATTTGTCAGGCCTGCCTAGGATAATCACAGTAAAGAGCAGGGGTTTGCAGCCTAAAACTCCAAGTTGGAAAGGAGTGGGACATGGTGCCCTGCCCAGAGAGAAGTGAAGGCTAGAGACCTCAGACTTCAGGGGCATTGCTGGAGAGGACCACAGAGGAAGTGAGTTAAAAGTGCAGTTACCCTTGAAACTGCAAGCTTTCAGGGTGCATATAGCTCTTGCCTCATCTAGTTCTGCTCTCTGTGCCAGTGCTAACAGCTCATAGTTATACAGTTATCTTCATGATGGTTTGGCCACTGCAGAATTTCAAGTAGCTAATACTTGACTGGCAAAGTTACTTTTATACAGAGTGGTACAAAAAGAGATCATGAAACACCAGATAAGAAAGGGATAGAGATGTCTCCATCTAACTTCCCTTCACTCCTGTCCCCCATTACCTGTCACAGCTTTCGTGTTTGCTCTCTTGCTCTGCTGGCCTCCCTTCTCAGCCCAGATGTAGATGATGTACTCCATGCCTGGCTTCAGATCTGTTAGAGTTGTGATGCTCTTGTCTTTCCCCACAGCTATCTCTCTGGTGTCCCCATCAGCTGAGGTGTAGCTCACCATGTATCTGTCTATGGGAGCCTGGACTCTGTTCCAGGAGATGGTGGCTGTGTCCTCTGTCACTCGGTCGGTCACCAGGTTAATTGGGCTGTCAGTGTCTGAGTAAAAGTGTGGATTATTAGAACATTATTAACAGATTCTAAACTATCTCCTTGAAGCTTGTTTCTTTTGCTCTCTAAACTTTATTTTCATACTCTTAGAACTTTAGTCAGGTAAAGGATAATATGTACATAGGTTTCAGTATTCATGTCTCAATGGCTAAACATCACTCTTGCTACTGGGATTTTAGGACTGAAATATTGGGACAACTGAAGGTCAGAACTGAGGTGCATTGGCAGATGCCCCAGCAGTGGTATTGCAAGTGATGCTGCAAGTAAAATGCAATGGCTGAACTCCCTGGGAAAGTCAGGAGTGGAATTTTTGGCTAGGGGGCTGCAGGTCAGGAATGAGGCCCAACAGCAGAACCTTTGGGAGGAGGGACAGAACTAAATTAGTAGGTGTCCTACAGACGACAGTTGGGGTACAGTGGCAGAGGTGTGAGGGAGAAGTGCGCATAGCATTTACCCATGCTACATCTCACTTCTGCCAGATCTATTTCCTCTCACAGGAGAACCAGTTTCTGAGAGCTTGGAGATGCCTACAAGCACATAGCTATGTGGCAAAAAGTCATATGTTTTATACTGTGTGTAACAAACTAGGGGGAGCACACATTCACAGCTAATCCAGTGTGAAGCCAGTCTGGCTGTAATATCGCCTTCCAGAAATTCCCCTTGTCATAAACAGATAGTTAAGGGTTGATGCCTCTTTTACCTGTAAAGGGTTAAGAGGCTCAGCTGACACCTGACCAGAGGACCAATAAGGGGACAAGATACTTTCAAATCTTGGTGGAGGGAAGTCTTTGTTTGTGCTCTTTGTTTTGGGGGGTGTTCACTCTTGGGACTAAGAGGGACCAGACGTCAATCCAGGCTCTCCAAATCTTTCTGAATCAGTCTCTCATGTTTCAAAATCGTAAGTAACAGCCAGGCACAGCGGATTAGTTTTATTTTTGTTTTCTCAACTTGTCCCTTTTTCGCTGAGAGGATATTACCTCTGCTTGCTGTAACTTTGAACCTAAGGCTAGAGGGGGTTCCTCTGGGCTATATAAATCTGATTACTTTGTAAAGTATTTTCTATCCTGATTTTACAGAGATGATTTTTTTTACTTTTCATTCTTTAATTAAAAGCTTTCTTTTTAAGAACCTGATTGATTTTTCTTTGTTTTAAGATCCAAGGGGATTGAATCTGGACTCACCAAGAATTGGTGGGGGGGAAGGAGGGGAGATGGTTAATTTCTCCTTGTTTTAAGATCCAAGGGATTTGGATCTGTGTTCACCAGGGAATTGGTGAAGCCTCTCAAGGCTGCCCAGGGAGGGGAAGGTTTTGGTGGGGGACAAGAAGTGATCCAGACACTGAAATTTCTGGATGGTGGCAGAGTTACCAGATCTAAGCTAGTAATTAAGCTTAGAAGTGTCCATGCAGGTCCCCACATTTGTACCCTAAAGTTCAGAGTGGGGAAGGAACCTTGACACCCCTGGTTACCTGTTACAGCTTTGGTGTTTGTCCTTTTGCTCTGGTGGCCTCCCTTCTCAGCCCAGATGTAGATGATGTACTCCAGGCCTGGCTTCAGACCCGTCAGAGTGGTGGTACTCTGGTCTTTCCCCACGTCTATCTCTCTGGTGTCCCCATCAGCTGAGGTGTAGCTCACCATGTATCTGTCTATGGGAGCCTGGACCCTGTTCCAGGAGATGGTGGCTGTGTCCTCTGTCACTCGATTGGTCACCAGGTTAGTTGGGCTGTCAATTTCTGAGAGTAAAAGCCTTGATTATTACAATGTAATTGACTGATTCTCAAGTGACTCCCCTAGGGTACCATGTCTTCCAGATCCAAACCTTTACGTACCCTTAGATATTGTGTGAGATAGAGGAAAACAGAAAGGGGCTTGTCAGCCCTATCACTCCCGTCTCACTGGGTAAATACTGCGCTCGCTATCAGTGCTTCAGGACTCATGACTGGAGGACTCAGAACTTGGCAGAACTTTTCGGGGGTCCCAGCCTGGAGTAATAAGCTTGTTGTGGGTCAGGATTTAGATACATTGGCAGAGCTGTGCTTACTCCAGGACTAAAGTAGCAGGAGATGCCATAGGGGAAGATTGTGGTGCACTGGCAGAGCCCTGTGGGGAAAGTTTGCATAAAACCTATGTTAGGGGTGTGCAAACTACGGCCTGCGGGCCGTGTCCAGTCCATCAGAACTTTAAATCTAGTCCACGAGCTCCTGCCAGGGAGCAGGGTCGGGGGGGCGCCCTGCTCTGGTGCTCCAGCTGGGGAGTGGGTTCAGGGGCTTTCTGTGCAGCTCCCAGAAACAGCGGCATGTCCCCCCTCTGGCTCCGGCTCCTACGCATAGGGACAGCCAGAGGGCTCAGTAGTAGAAGGATTTTATATTTGTATTTTATATAATTTAGAATTAAGGATAAAGAATAGTAATGTAGCATGTGTTAAACGTATTGGTGTATGATTTGATCAAATCCTGCCAGCCACCCTTTTTGAATAACAGAAAGGAATGGCCTAATGGGCCAATGGGAAGAGATACATCAGCCAGAATCTGTGTCTGGACTGATTTCAAGGCAATGACAGACCTTTGAGGGTCACCAATTTGTTGTAGGTTTAGCATTTTAAAATAAGTTAAATAATGCAGTGATTGTTTTTCTTTTGCATTGTAATTTGATGTTCCTGTTCAAAATGTTCTGTGTAAATTAATTCTGTTTTGTGTGTGAATGAGGAATGTATGTGTTAAGAGAAGTATGAAGGCCATTGCTGAACTACATGTACGAGGGAGGAACCGGAGACAGATGCAAGGGCGCCAGGAGGCTGTAACACGCCCTTATTGAAATGTGAGAGGAGGGCAGATTAATGACTCTAAAGATGAGACAGGCACCTATCAATGGGGACAAGTTGGCTGTGATAAAGAATGAGAAGGACAATTTAAGAAAACACGCACTTGTCAAACAACAATTGATTACAGCATGACAGAGCAAAATTCATTGGTCCCAATCAAGGAAAATCACTATATGAACAGGTATCAGAGGGGTAGCCATGTTAGTCTGGATCTGTAAAAACAGCAAAGAATCCTGTGGCACCTTATAGACTAACAGACGTTTTGGAGCATGAGCTTTCGTGGGTGTTGCATCTGAAGAAGTGGGTATTCACCCACAAAAGCTCATGCTCCAAAACGTCTGTTAGTCTATAAGGTGCCACAGGATTCTTTGCTGTTTTTATATGAACAGGGTGCCTTGCCCTGAAACTTTGGGTTCGTACTGCCAAGACTTCCCCGGACCCTCATGTTGCAACCGACGGAATCTGGCTCCTCCCTACCGGTGATCAGCCTAGCTGGCCACTAGGTTGATCTGGACTGGCAATTATAACATCTACTGGTGGGACAGTGTATGTCTGTGTGGTGCATGATTGAATGCATATGCTAATTGTATCTTCAATAAATGCGGCATATTGCCTTTTCCCCTGAAAAAGATCCCACGCGCTTCTTATAAGCGTAACAGCTGCACATGCTTCCCCTACCCCAAGCACCACCCTCCCACAGCTCCCATTGGCTGGGAACTGTGGCCAATGAGAGCTGCAGAGGCGGGACCTGCAGATGGAGCAGTGCACAGTGCTGGCTGGTGAGCGCCATTCCTCCATGAAGGAGCCGGAGGGGGGCATGCTGCTGCTTCTGGGAGCTGCAGGGGCGGCACCTGCGGACAAGTCAGCATGCAGAGCTGACTGGCCGCACCCTCCACGTAGGAGCTGGAGGGGGTCATGCTGCTGCTTCCAGGAGCTGCTTGAGGTAAGCGCCACCCAGAGCCTGCACCCCTGAGACACCCGCCCTGTCCCAATCCTCTGCCCCAGCCCTGATCCCCCTCCTTCCCTCTGGACCCCTCAATCCTAGCTCAGAGCACCCTCCTGCACCCCAAATCCCTCATCCCCCACCCCATGCCAGAGCCCGCTCTCCCAACTGGAGCCCTCACCTGCCCCTGCACCCCAACCCCCAATTTTATGAGCATTCATGGCCTGCCATACAATTTCCATACCCAGATGTGGCCCTCAGACCAAAAAGTTTTCCCAAACCTGACCTATATGCATATGGAACCACTCAAGCACCCCATTAAAGTCAATGAAATTTTGAAATTGGGAAAATGGGAGTTGGGGTAAATCCTAAATCTCAATCTTGGAATGACCTGCAGCATGTTTGGCCACATGACAAATTGTCCTATAATGTACACTGTGCAATAAATTGGAAGAAAACAGAACAAAACACAGCTAATCTTCAGGAAGCAGTTTGTGATATGCAGTTAGCTAGTATCACATCCCAAAGATTCCCCTGATTACCTGTCACAGCTTTAGCGTTTGCCCTCTTGCTCTGCTGGCCTCCCTTCTCAGCCCAGGGTGGTGGTGCTATGGTCTTTCCCCACAGCTCTCTCTCTGGTGTCCTCATCAGCTGAGGTGTAGCTCACCATGTATCTGTCTATGGGAGCCTGCACCTCATTCCAGGAGATGGTAGCTGTGTCCTCTGTCACTTGGTCCATCACCAGGTTTGTTGGGCTGTCAATTTCTTTTAGAGAAGGTTTAACGGTGGAAAGATACAATGAGGATTCTCCCCAACACTTCATTAGGAGAGACCCATCAGTCCTTCCCCACTTTTCATGGTCTTTCCCCCTTCCACAGCTGTGAAGATGATACTGTTTCTTAAGCCAACAGCAAAGCTCCTACATGAGTTAGCACACAAGAAAAAGCCCTCATAGGGACTGGTTGCTACTCTCCATCTACCCTGAGTGCAACTGTATCAGTTCTGTTAAAAAAAAACATAAAAAACAACAACAACAAAAATCCCACCAGCACCAGATATGCTAAGCCTCAGCACAGTGAGCAGCCACCAAACCACAGGCAGAGCAGCCCTTACACCAGTTATCCCTCAATGTCTTACTCTCAGGCTAGTTCTTGGAAAGGTCAGAATGGGACCTAGGGAAGATTACTGAGTTTGTTTATGGCATTCTAAAGGCAAGTCATTAACTCCATGTTTAGTCAGCTAAGAAGCCTTGATGATGGCTGTTTTACTAATTGAATTACCTCCATTGTACTGATACTAATGACTAGCATCTGAGAAAAGGGATCTCTACCAGCACTTGTGATTAGAATCATAGAATAGAATCGAATCATAGAATATCAGGGTTGGAAGGGACCTCAGAAGGTCATCTAGTCCAAGCCCCTGCTCAATTAAAAGGCTCCATTTTCACAACTAAAGGCCAGTTTAGCCTACCAGTGAGAATTACAATTTACAGGACAGATTCTTGTCTCATTAATACTGGTGTAGATCAGGAGTAACTTCAGTGAAGTCCATGGAGTTGACAAACTGGTGTGAGGTCATGATCAAGCTCCACATTTCTTCCCCTGCCATTAGTTACCTGTCTCAGCTTTAGTGGTGGCTCTCTTGCTCTGCAGGCCTTCCTTCTCAGCCCAGATGTAGATCACGTACTCCATGCCTGGCTTCATACCCATCAGGGTAGTGGCATTCTGGTCTTTCCCCACAGCTATCTCTCTGGTGTCCCCATCAGCTGAGGTATAGCTCACCATGTATCTGTCAATGGGAGCCTGGACCCTGTTCCAGGAGATGGTAGCTGTGTCCTCTGTCACTCGGTCGGTCTTCAGGTTAGTTGGGCTGTCTATTCCTTTAAAAGAGCGTTTGATAGTGCAGTGTTAAAAGACTCCCCAAGCAATATTCCACCTGATCCCAACAGTCACATTCCTTGTCATGTGTAGCATTTATTTTACTCTACAGTGCTCAGCCAGCCCTTTCAAGAGTTTGAAAGTATTTTCCACCACCCAATTTTATTGTCTTCTACTTGGCAAACATCTTCCTGATAATGCAGAGACAAGCCTAGCTTTATTTGGTTTACTTTCTGGTCTGGTCAGCAGGAGGGCAGATAGCTTTGAGAATACAATTAGTGAGTTAAATCCTGGTGCAAAGCCAGAGAGCAGGGCTCAGAGTGTATTAGTGATGGGTCCTGCAAATACAGTGGTTTTTAAAAACTAGAAATATATCTGTGGACAAAATGGCAGAATTATCTTTTAAATAGCTGTTTTGAATCCAGGCACTCCTTACTAGGCTGATACCATTTCAAGAGAACTGAAATTTGGGGAGAATAATATACTCAGTACATTTCAATTTCAAATTACTTTACCAGCAATAACTCATCCATCCTCACAATAGCACCCCAGAGGCAAGTGTTGTTATCTGCGAATGAGGACAGTGAGAGAGAAGGGCTAAGTGACTTCCCAAAGACACAGGAGTCAATATCAGGAGTTCCTGGTTCCCAGCTTTATACTCAGAGGAATGGACTAGTCCACTTACTAAGTGCCTGACACAAGGACCCTTTAAAGGAGAAATTAGTATTCTCCATTAAAGCATCCCAGTGGTCCCTTGGCCCCTCCGCACACTACCATGGGGAAGGGAGGAGAGAGAATGATCCAGAGATGGCAGGAGAACCATCTTAAAGAACAAATGGTAGCTTGAATATTGAATAATTCATAGATGTTCAGGTCAAAAAGGACCCCTGTGATTATCTAGTTTGACCTCCTGAACCACCCAGGCCAAGAAACTTCACCCAGTAATTTCTGGTTGAGCTACAGCATCTCCTTTAGAAAAAGATATCTAGTTCTGATACAAAAAGTTCAAGTGATGGAGAATCTCCTAGATGAGTTGCTCCAATGGTTAGCCTCACTTTTGCACCTTAATTCCAGTCTCCATTTGTTTAACTTCAATTTCTAGCCACTGGATCTTATTGTGTGTTTTGTTAATGCTTTCAGAGACCTAGTTTAAGATCACTTTAACATCTGAGATGTCCTTTATTGGGGAACTGTACCCAGTGCTGGCAATGGAGGATGATCTTCTCCACCCCTTCTCGGGTAGTAACTCTGGAGTGTTGGGAGAGGCTATGCAAACAACTCATGCACTGTGCAGTGTCTGTGCAGCTAACCAACCTGGGTGGGTCTCTCTCAAAGGAGCTCTTGTTCCATAAAACCACTACACAGCTAGCACTCCAGGCAGCACCCTTTATGCAGCTGTGTTGCACTTATGTTCTACAAATTCCCTTAAACTTCTATGAATTGGCTGATTTGGTCACTGAAGAGAACAAGGGAAAATATTAGAGGAATTAATACATTCATGAAAAGCCTTGGGGCTGTGCAGCACTAGAATGGTTCTATGCAAAGCAGAGGGCGATCAAGTAATAACCGCTAAAAATGAGACAGAATCCACATGTTCACAATGTTTGAAAACACAGGTGACAGATGGAGTCATCATGTTCCAAAGACAGCAGTGCTTCCCAACCCCACTTCCTTCCAAGGGTAACTGGAATCAGACGTCAAGAGTAAACAAGAGCTCTGATCAAAAGAAAAGTCCAGCAGACTCCGGCCAGGCAGTGGCCAATGAAAGAGACCTCAGCAGTGCCACACCCACCCACCTATGCCATTAACAGAGAAGAGATGTGGGAAGGATGGAATGATGATTCTATTTGGGGATTTGTAGGTTTCCAGTAGTGGGAGAATCCTGGATTTCCATCTCACAGATGAGAAACAAATGCAGTCAGTGAGAACAAGATGGAATTGCCCTGCAGTCTGCATGCAGCATTTGATTACTGGCTGTCAGAGGACCTGGCCAGCTATCTGTCCTCCACACAGTGTGGTGACCAGAGCAACATCCCCACTATATGCCTTCCTCACTCCTCTGAGAAGAGGACCCAGCCCTCTCTCCTCCTTCCATTCATCCCAGTTGCTTCCCCTTGCTGCTTCTCCTCAACTCCCACCTGTAACCCGCATGCTCATCTGGACTGATGGTATTTTACATAGTAAGTTACAATGCAGTGTTGCTGAGTCTCATGATATTTGGTGTTTGTCTTAAAGCCCCAGCTCCTGCAGTCTGGTGATTACCTGAGAATTTCAGGTTGGGGGTTTTTTTTTTTGTTTGTTTTTTAAGTTTCTAACTCTCATGTTTGTGGAGAGAAGCTTGAAAACACGAATCAACTCAAAACAAGCATCACCACCTACGGACCTTGTATCCCTTTGTGTCTGTACAGCACTGAGTACAATGGAGCTTGATTCTCCTTGGGACTTCTGGATACATACCAGTGCGGCCATTCACTACAGATGGTTTTCCTTCAATTTCATTCTTCACAGATATGACAATGATCTTATACTCTGTGCCAGGCTTCAGGCCTATAAGAAAACAAAAGAAGCAGTCCCAACAATTAGGGAATAAAGTACAGTAACATTTTCTTAGAAAAATTGCATCTTCTGCTCTCTGATTTTACATTACAGAGGAGTTTGAGTTGTGGGACTGGGATTTGTACTTCTTGTCTGGAGAATATGTGAATCTGATGTTTTGGTTTAGGCTCATCTCTACGGGCCATACTGGTCATAAATTGTGAGGATTTCCATTTTACCCATCCTTAGTGTCCCCAGATCTGAACTGAACAAGAAAATTTTATTTATATGAGGGTAGAATTAAAGTTGAATGAACGTACATTGACATTTACTACCCATACCACATGGGGAGCTTTTCCATGTGATGTCCAGTATCACCCTTCAACCCCCTCACACACAGAATATCCTCATGATGGCTACCTGTGAAGATGTGAACAAGTGCTGGACTTGGTGCAAAGATGCAAGCAAAGCTGTAGAGCCAGATCCACAGCTGGTGTAAATCACTGAATTCAATGGGGCTATGCCAGTGTACACCAGCTGAGGATCTACCCCATATGTTTGGCAATATTGAAGGTGAAACTCCCAGCCAGACAAAAAGTAAATCATACCTCCTCTTTTGCTACAAGAGCAAGCTAAACAAAGTGCTCTAGTCATTCAAAAAGGAGTCTCAGAATCTCTTGTGATTTGAGATCAGATTGAATGGAAATGGTTCCTATCCTAGGGTTCTGCCAGTTAAATTCCATCTCCGCTCCCTCATCAGCTAACATCTGTGCTGAAGAGAACTCAGTATAGTTTCAAACTAACGTGACAGTGAGATATATTGCAAGAGAAACTCTTGGCTTTCTTCCTTTTAGCTTGGCCACTAGGTGCTAGAGATGGTTAACCTGGCAGACTTTCATCTATGTATTACAAGGTTCATGGATGAAGGCTCATCTGGGTGTTTTTGTTTGTTTGGTTTTGGTTTTTTTTGGGGGGGGGGGCTAGGGGGCTGGTGCATTGTAGGAGTCTCACAGCAGCAGCCTAGGCATGAAGTGAAAGAGTTCTGCTAACTGTCTGTGTCTGCTCCAAGCATCAGCCACACAGAAACAAAAGAGATGCTCTTCTCAGGTTATGATTCAAGAGTCAACCTCTCTCTTGTGTCTATCTCTCCCCATTTCTCCCTGGCCATGTCCTGTCTGGCTATAACCAATCACTTACCGCTGATGATGTATCTGCTCTTGGGGTCACTGCTTTTAGGCACCGCCACTTCCTTCTCCTGCCCTTGCGGTGAGCTGAATCTCAGTTTAAAATAGTCCGGCTCTGTTGGGGGGTTCTCCCACTCCACTTCCAGCGAGTTCTCCATCTCCTCTGTCACCCAGGTAGCGCTAACTGCAGATAGGGCTAAGGAAGACAGAGTGGGGAGGGTGATGAGCAAGCAGCACATTATTATTTCAGCAGCACCAAAGCCACCTCTCCTCCATGTGTGCACACAAGACAGGAAAGAGCCAAACTACCTCCACCAGGGGTCTCAGGCCTCAAAACCAGGTACAATTTCTCAGATGAACTGAAGGGTTGTTAACGAGGCAAAATGCAATTATTCTTTCAACAGGCCTGACTGTACTCACTGTAAAGCTGTATCCCAGCCACAGAGGACTCCAGCTCCTAGGTGTTCTGTTACAAATAAAATACACACTCCCCATAATCCAACCCTTTACTGGCTTTAACAAAGGCATTGAGGTAGCACAGTGTGAAGCTCTCTTCACCTAAGTAGGGTCAGACTAGTTTAGGTATGGCCCAGAGATGCCTGAGGAAAACACAGCTACTGCAGGGAGTGGTGCTGACAATTCAAAACTGGCACTCTGCCCTCTGAGTCCATAATCATAGAATATTACGGTTGGAAGGGACCTCAGGCAGTCATCTAGTCCACCCCCCTGCTCAAAGCAGGACCAATTCCCAGACAGATTTTTGCCCTAAATGGCCTCCATAATGTTACAACACTCCAGCGTGATTGTTAGGAAGTGCAGTGCACCTGGCATTGCCATTCGTACAAGTGAAGTCCTGACTACTTGCACTCTCTAAGGATCTTCTGTTAGGCTAGGCAGTACCTCTCATCCCCTAGCCAAATCCCACCTGATAATTACATTCTCCTTCTTTGAAACCCTTCTGTGTCCATTCAAATGGATGGTTCTCAGAGAGTAAGGAGCTGCAATTTCTTGGAGAGAGGCTGGCACAAATTAAGAAGCAAATTCCTCTACCCCCAACTGCAGAGTGGGAGCAGAGAGAAGGCTAAGATCAAAAGAGTGGTGTGGAGAAGTATATATGAGGTATAAATACACAGCATATGAAAAGATGAGTTGCCTTACCAAGTTGGGGGTCAGTGCAAACAAGCCAATTCAATTGAGGTGGAAGTGGACTATTCTATAGCTATAATTGAATTGGCTCATTAGCACTGACCCCCAACTTGGTAAGGCAACACCCACTTTCATGTGCTGTGTATTTATACCTGTCTCAGTATTTTCCACTCCATGCATCTGATGAAGTGGGTTTTAGCCCACAAAAGCTTATGCCCAAATAAATTTGTTAGTCTCTCAGGTGCCACAAGGACTCCTCATTGTTTTTGCTGATACAAACTAACACAGCTACCCCTCTGAAACCTAAACTAAGGCAAAAATCCCCAGGGGTTACCCCTGGGTCTGCCCTGAAAGACACATTGAATTGACAGATTACTACATCTCTGTCATCTTTAGGAACCACAGATAGTAACTCATTTGCATGTATATATTTGCTTGTTTTCACCTGTAAATAATTCTCTCATTTCTTTTTCCTAGTTATAAAACTTTAGTTAATTTATTACAGGATCGGCTACAGGCATTGTCTTTGGCATGATATCTATGATGCAAATTGATCTGGGATAAGAGACTGGTCTCTTGGGACTGGGAGCAAACTGAACACCCAATGATTTTTGGTGTAAGTGACCATTTATCACCAAGTCCAGATTTCCTGGGTAGCAAGATAGACGGGAGAGTCGAAGGGCACTGTCGACTCCTTGGTAAAACTGTTATAGTGATCCAGGAGTTCACATTTCTTATTAGGTCAGTGAAATCTAATTCTAGAACATATCATCAATTTGGGGTGTCTGCCCTGAGGTAGGCACTCACGGTCATGTGCCACTGCAGATAGCATGACAGAGAAACATTTCTGCTTCCTGGAGTCAGAGAGTAAACTGGTCCCAGCACTGTGAACTCCCTTGAATTCAGAAGCAGGGAACAATGGCTGGGACTTTGGGGGGGATGGGAAATTCATCCCAAAAAAACTTTTGGGAAAAACATCTTTAAATTGGAGAAGAAAGGCTTATAGAATGGGCCTTTCCAAAATCTCAGACAGGAAGTCATGTGTAGTGCCATACACCCTCAAAGCCTAGCAGTTTGCTCTCCTATAGTTTGAACCTGACTTTGAAGACCAGTAAATCCTTTTTTTGAGGAAAGGGACTTTCTAGTGCTCCCACCTGTCCTTGCTTGTAGGTGTTCTGAGTTACTGGAAATCCCCTTCTTCACATAATGAAGAGTGATCTGATACTTTGTGCTGGGGCGAAGGCCTGGGATCTCATAGCTGAGCTGTCCTTTTGGCACTTGGACTTGTACTGCAGAGGCCTCGTGCCCTATTGGATAATAGCTGAGGAGGTAATAATCCGCGTCGAGCACCTGATCCCAGCTGAAGGTCAAAGAATCTTCCGTGATCTTCAGCAGCTGCACATTCTGAGGTGCAATGACTACAGGAAAAAAGGAGAAGAAATTATAAGACTGATATTTCTTCTTGGGGCATAGTCCAAAGTCCACTGAAGTCAATGAGAGTTTTTCCATTGACTTCAATGGGCTTTGGATCAGGCCCATATTTTGCATTTGTACAATGAATGAACTGCTGGTGAACAGATCTACATAGACAGCCTTGGAGGCTGAAGTCCTCTGCTTATCCACAAAGAGGTATAGTTACAGTGGCCCATGGGAATTGAGAACACTCAGCACTGCAATAAACTAGGTATACTTAGCGCCATGTTGTAGCAGACAAGTCAATCATGAAAAAAAATGCCAAGAAACAACCTCCTTAACACTCTCAGCGTCACCCATGGTACCAGATGTGTCTGTCGAGGAAAGACACTCCTCCTTGCTTGGCTGGACGAGTGCAGTTGCCATTTCATTATTCTTGTTCTGTGGCATTAAATAATTCTATACTGATGTTACAAAATCCAGAATAAGTGCAGGACCCTCTAATTGCCTAGTCAAAGAGACTTGTAAGACATAGTATAGACCCAGGAAGATCAAGACTGTCCTGTAAATCTGGGAGCAGGAACAGAACTCTAGGAAGAGAAGCACATCTCAGTGTTCCCCTGGAGATAGCTGGTAGCAGGTTATCCTCTAAAGCCAGTGCTCTGGTGTTGCAATCTGTGGCCTACATTTTCACTGGCACCCAAAGCAGTAACTCTGCAATAGTACTGCAAAGTTCAACTACAGCTGGGGAATGATTTTATCACAGAATTTGAGTGGCAGCAAAAATGGGCCTTAATGCTTCTCATAACATTTGATCCTGAACCTCAGAAAGACTACCTACCTATCTCATCAGCTAAACGACAGAACTCTCCTCACTCTACAATTTCTCAGTCACTTACAAAAAGCTGAAACTGCAGTTCTGAAGGTATGCTAGGCACTTTCCATGCATTGTCTTCCACTGCTACTGGGGTGAGTTACAGCTGTCAGTCACACAGTGAAAGACAGTCACAGGCGGCTACTGCAGGAACTAACTGCTTACTGGAAAAGTGATTTCAAAAGTGTAGAGAGAAGTTCAGATGCGAGGAAACATGAAAGAGAAAATCGACATATGGGAGAGAACGACAAGTGCACCAGACTGCACGTATGTATAAAAAATGAGTATGTTGGAATGCACGTATGTGTATATGCATGAGAGAAATAAAAATCCAGAATCTCTAGTTTGGTTGTTTCATAAAGTCAATATTCTTGTGCCTGCTGCTCCCCTTGCATCAATAACAATTCTCTATCCATTGAGCACAGACCCTGTGCCTTCACAGTTTCTGCAGAAATCCTGCTCAATATTTGCTGCACCTCAGGTCAAGGAGAACTTTCTCAGTAACAGTTTGAGTTCTATCACATCTTGAGCTGAGTAAATCCCACACTTGCTCTCTGACAGTCAATTTACACTGTAAGGACACCCGATCCCACTAAGTTTACAGAAAGTGGCAAGTGATAGCAAATAATGGTGACAGACGCTCAACAGGATCCAGCCTTAATTAACTCAAGTTTTGTGCAGTATATTTTTATACCTTTCTGAAGGATTCAGAAACCTAACCATTCTCATGCTTTTCAGTTAGTAAATTTTTATACACTCTTCTTTATAACTGTAAACTCTATTTTACACAAGGAAGGAGGAAGAAACCACCAGTTCAGATAAAATAAGGCTGGGGTAAACTTTTCAGAAGATCTTATGCTACTGAGGAACATAAGTTCTACTTTTAAGAATGACTTAGGCACTTAGTCAATGCAATAAGACTTAGGTTCCTAAGTCACTTAGGCACTTTTGACAATTTTACCCCAAACCTTTTTGAACCTTTCCCAAAACTTGAATCAAACACCCAATGATTTTTCCAGCATCAAAAAATCTGGATTAACTTTTTAATATATGTAAGGCTTTTTATTTTTATATTTCACATCTTGGAACTCTCTGATTTTGTCCAGGACTAAAAGCAGAAATACCTCCAGGGTATTTCTTGGTGCTATTCCATATCACAGCCAAACCCAGGAAATAGTGAACATCTGCTCAGATTTCCATAACACATAGGCTCAGATAAGCAACAGCTGAATTTTCGGCGACCGAACTGAACTTCTGAATCTGTTGAGGTTGGCCCATCACTATACAAGACTGTCTCAGTTCCTTTTCCTATGCTGGAAAAAAAGTGTTACAGTTTATTCCAATGGATAAATGTGCTGGTTTTAAGGGTTTATTTTATTGTACTAAGCCGACCTTTAGATCTTCACTGTTAAAGTTACTTTATTGTAGGTTTAAGATGCTTTAGAGTAAGTCTAGTCTACATGGACCAAGCAAAAACTTGTTAAATACAGTTTAGACTAGCCAGAGCTGGGGTTCCGAATCGCATGATCTTCTTGCCTCTCTCTTCCTGCCAAGTAGCCTATTGCTAACTGCCATAAATACTGCTTGCTGTATCTAATTATTTTCCTGGCTTCTTCCCACTATCTTCTTCTCACATTGGCACACGAAAAAAAAAAAACATATAATCAAGCTGTGAGTTCTGATGATTTTGCAGAAGGAAAGAAAACTCTCTCCTTATCTCTGACTTATTTCAAAGGCCCAAATAATCCTTAAAATTAGTGCATGTGACTTCTTCATTCCTGAAAATGTAAACTGACTTCTGTAGTTGTGATAATCAGGGTCCAGACACCCCAGAGGGAAAACGGAGGGCCTGAACCCCAAATAATAAGCAATTGAATCAACTGGTTGTACACATTATTACTGCACTATAAGAAGTGTATCAAGTAACATATTTTATGAGGGTTGGTGATACCCTGGTCATTAATATCATTGTGTGATGTACGTATGAGTTGTGCATAAAGAATTACATGTGTGTCCTAGAAATATGTTCTTAAAATGTGTTTCAGAAGCAATGCATAAATCCAGCCTGCCCTAGACAAAGAAATGTGGATTTTCTTGGCTGAGTGGCTTGATTACTGGCAGAAGACAATGAAAGAGTATTTACATAAACAAAGCAATCAGTTTAGTTAGAGACATTTTAGTGATCCATCACTTAAGGAACAAAGAACAGCACCCTCTATATCTGTAAAAAATGGATCCCCGTGGCTTGAAGGGCAGGAGCTGCTGGTAACTCGCAAATGAGAAACCTACTTAGGCAAAGACTATAACTTGCTAGAATTAAGTTTAGTCACTAGAAAGAGTGTATGGTTTGGTTTTTAACCAAAATGGTCTCTTTTTCTCATCACTTAAACCTCTGTCCTTATTAATAAACTTATCCTTGTTTTATTACAAAATCATATCAGTGCTGCTATATTGAATTAAGTGTGAATTCTCAATTAAACTAAGGCTGGTGTGTGCTCTGTCTCTTTGGAGGGCAGTGAACTTACTCATTTCTGTGAGTGCTTAGTGAGAGGGACTGGACACTGCAGAGATGTCTCTGGGGAGTTCAGGAAATGGGGTTCACTGATTGTTACCTGCAAGGCGAGGTTAAGATTGGTGGCCTCTCAGGGAGTTTGCTGGTGAAATAGACAGGCAGGCATGGCAGGGAGCTGACACACAGTCTCAGTTCTAGCAAAGCTCTCTCTTGCTGAGGCAGAGAGGTAACAGTGGTTTGCGGCTGTGGGTGCCCTGAGGAGAGCATCACAGTAGTGAAGAAAACTAAAGGAAGTTTGATCCCTGCAGAAAACAGATCATGGCAAATCCAGTGTACACCATAGCCCTTCTGATGGGAATAACAACTTACACATTTGGTCAAAAAATACATTGCTTCAGCAATCATGAAGCCACTAAACATGATGGTAGTGTAATTTGTCCTACTGGGAAAGGCTCTCTCTTGAAACTAATTGGGCTATTTTCCCAGTGATCTCTCCTCACTTCATCCACAGCTCTAGCCAAAGTCCATCCTTAGAGGCACGTACACAATTCCCCTTGCCTTTAGTTGAAGCTATGTAACACAAGGGCAGAATATGGCCCTTCATTGCCCTGGAACATACATGGGATTTGGGTTTACTTGTGGTAAAATAACCCCAAACACACAGGATAGATCTTATTCTGTATGTAAGTGCAGTTTGGATGGAGCAGGCACTACCTGCACCCTTTGAAGTGAAGGACCCAGCACAGGAAAACAAAGTTGTCTAGTAGCCAATTGCATGGAATAGTGACCCAGGTGGCTGCAACAGCCCTTTCCCCTTCCTGGTTTTTCAGTTCTGCTTCATCAATGGCATGTTTTGATGAGGTGTTGACACAGAGGCACCTGCCATCTCATCCAGAAACAATACAAATTCTGAGATCAGCTAGAGCCATTCACCCAGGTAGATGTGACAAACCAAAGCCCTTTTGGGGCCTGATCAATACATTGCAGTCATTTGTCCAGGGAAATGGCATGATGAAAACAAGAAAGGTAAACAAGTGTTGCATTTTGGACACTTACTTAGAAACCACTGAAAATCCTCCTCCTTTCCCTCCTCTTCGGTAACAACAAACTTCACTGTATGCAGTGAAAGGATTCTTTACATAAACAATACTAAGTGCTGACGGAAGTCTGAGAATGGATGGGGTTTGGGTGACTAGATGCCAAGAGTCCATCTTGTGTTCTAATTACTATTATAAATCTCTCTCCATTAGCCAGTTGCTTCTCAGGAAATAGATTAAGGCCCTATGGCCTAAGCAAGCAGGAAACCAGCAACATGTTTCTAAATTCACTGCTGGGTTGAAAGCTGCCTGTTAGGAATCCTGGCCCCACTGGAATGTCTCATCTTCTCATTCTTTAAAACCCCCTCCACTTTCCACCGTTCCTATTGCTTCTGCTCCAACAGAATGATTTTCAAGCAAAGGCAAAAACTTGCTAGAAAAATTTGGTTTTAATCAGGCACTACATTTATTTAACGAGGAGTACTTGCGGCACCTTAGAGACTATCACATTTATTTGGGCATAAGCTTATGCCCAAATAAATGTGTTCGTCTCTAAGGTGAGACAAGTACTCCTCGTTCTTTTTGCTGATACAGACTAACACAGCTACCACTCTGACATTTATATAAGGTATCCCAAAGTGTTCTATAGAATGATTAGATGATGTTCCAAAAGAGCACAAGTCAGTATCTGAGGTTTAACATCTACTTTCCTCCATAGCTTCTTACTGATCATAAATGAAAAAAAATTAATGAGTGCAAATAATTGTGCACTTTCGGGAGTAGATACATTCTAGTTGCTCAGATATGCCAGCAATAATGACAACAAATTATTAAATGTGTCTTGTTGTGTGCAAAGAGATGTAAACATCAGTGAAACTGTACCACAGCAGTACTCAGTAGTAATCCTTCAGGAACCAGAAGTCTCTTTCTCAGAATATAAAAGCCTGTTTAATGACATTGGAAGAGGAGAGCTTGACAGATGCTGCAGAAATATAAACCGTTTCACAAAAGATTTAGGAAAAGTATTTTTCCTTTTTGTGACCTTGCTGATCTAGTCGTAAATTACAATACAAAATGAATTGTATAGCGGTGTATTAATTTTATAACATGTCCATCCTAATACTGGAGCAACAGCAACAACAACAGCATGGGAAGGAGGAAGCCAGGTTGCATTCAGACCCTTCTCCTTGGGAGGCAGGGCCAGAACCCCCTTGGGACACCAGAGACTATTCTGGCTGCCACCTTCACAGACCTGGCTGCCCCCCTGACAACATTCATTCCTTGCTCATTTCTGTGGACAGAACAGAATGATCATCGACCGAGAGGGAAATAGAGAACCTGGAAAGAAAGACTGCGGGTTGAATCGCATAAGGTGTTGGTTAAGCGTTTTGGTATGGGGAAGAATTTTGTCTATAGCCCTTTTTTTTTAAACAAGGTGAACCAATGAGCAAATGTAGTTTTTGAGGAGCAAGATCAGAGCTTTAATGCTGATCCAGAGCACTTACAATAATCTGCATGTACTCAATTCACCTGCCTCAGAAGGTTGAAGGGCTGAGTTGACATGGCTGGGATATGAACTTGCAGTTATAGGGATTTTAAAGATATTTCAAACTGGATGACTAAGCCACTGAGCCATTTTTATGGGCATTAAGGCTTTTCAAGGATTGGAAGTAGTAATGGTAGCAAGGCCTCAAACTGGCAGCTGGGGCTGAGCTGGTTGTCCAGAGCGGGATTCACTCACTACTTGATTAGGGCTCCTATGGCACTTTTTGTGCTAAAAGACCTTGAATGAAACTGAGGCTGAGATTTCAGAGATCTGTTGGAATGAGGTGCCCAACTCCTACTGAAAGTCAGTGGGATTTGAGCACCTAACTACCTTAGCCCCTTTGAAAATCTCAGACTACAGATTTAACTTAATAGATACATCTGGAGAAACAACAGCAACCTGAAACCTTCCCTAGTAGACACCCTCCAGTGGAGGCAGACCTGCACAAGGAAGGGGATTATGGAAACTGTTTTCAGCTTTGTCATTCTGTGTAAAACCAGACAAATGCAGGTTAAAGTTAATGACCCAAAGACCCAGGCCCTGCACTGAGCCTTGAGTACAGCTACAGAAGGACTTTAGCAGACATCCTGCAGCAAGGAGCCCCACCGATAGTGTCTTTAAACTAAGGAGGCTCTGCTTCTGGCCCAATCCAGCTGGAATCTCTGGGCAGAGAGCAGGGTCAGCTCACTCAGGTCTAATCAGTCAACCCCCACTGCCTGGTGCAGATATAGCACAAGAAATAGCTTCTTGATGGGAGTTTCCAACAGCAGCAGTTGGAGCAAACAACCTAGCTAGATTTAAGACGGAGCTTGATCAGTTTATAAACAAGATTATATGATGACATTGCCTGAGACAGCAGCAGACTGGACGTTATGATCTACAAGGTGCCTTCCAATCCTAAATTCCTAACTGCCTCAGCATAGAGTAGATTACTGAAGGTTTTGCTATACCATTGTTCACAGCTTGTACTGAATCCTCTGGCTTACTCACAACCAATGCAGACTGCAGCAGGCAGGCAGACCTGGCTGACCCCCTTGCCTTTATTCCCAGGAGTGATCTATGGGCTTGGTTAGCATTCCTCCATGGTTATAAGCCTCCATATCCAGTCTTTGGCTATGGGCTGGGGATAGCATCTTCTCCAGCTAATGGATATTGGATGGGGTTAGCTGCAGAAGGACCCAAACAAATGGCCTAATGGACAGGAAGGAAGGGGGATACAGGGGACACACTAGGATAAAAGACATAGGGAAGGAATAAAAGGAAGGTGCTTCTCTCCACCTGGGAGCAGTCAAGCCCAATGAAACCATCGTGGCAGTAGCACTCCCCACTGTCACAGAAACCGTTGCTGCTGCAGTCGTTGGGGCATCTCTTCTCACTGCAGTCATCTGCCATGAACTCCCTATAGCACTGACACACACCATTGTTACAGATCCCATTGCCACTGCAGTTCTTAGGGCACAGCTACTGACTGCAGTCTTCACCAGCGTAGGGTTTACTGCAGATGCATTTGCCATCAATGCAGCGTCCATGGCCGTTGCAATTGTTGGGGCAGCTGGGGTGGCAGCAATCGCTGCCCTCCCAGCCTTCATCACAGTCACATCCACAGATCTCTTGGATGAAAGTTCCATGGCCACTGCAATTCGAGACACCTGTCCAGTTGGGGACCCAGAGCCGACACCAGCAGGTAGCATGAAGGAGAGAAAGAGGCAGACAAAACAGCATTAGAAATAGAGCCATAGAAAGATATAGAGAAAGTCTATTCAAAACCACTGGTAGGAAAGAGAAACTAAATGGATTGGTTATAGCTGCACCCACTAGTGTCATATGAGACTATCACCTGAGCATTCTTCTTTGTTTTGGACAGTTAGCGATCAAAGAAAAACAAACAAATTCTCAACATTTTCCTTTAAAATGAAAATTTCTGGGACTGGAAACAAAACAAAAAACCTAGGAATTCTACAACCACACCTACTGCTGATGTGGAATTCCAGAATGTCACCTCTCCCAAGCTCAAGAACTCCAGGTCCTGACTTCTCAGACACTCCAGAATTCCTCTCAAAGCTGAAAGATACGTTTTAGCACATTTTGGGAACATCAGCTTTCCCCACCAAGCCCAGGAACTTGAGCCCTACCTTACCTTGGAGATTCCAGAGTTCCACTCCCTCAAGACCAGGAAATCAAGTTATCTTGGATCTGTAGGAGTTTAATCCAAGCCCAACCACATCCAGAAACCCCAGAATTCCACACCCCACTGCTGATTCTGAGCTCCTTGCCATTGTGAGGACCCTTGAAATCACCCCTACCCCTGTCCATCACCACTGGGGAGCACAGCAAACCAAGCACCATTGTGAGGACCCTTGAAATCACCCCTACCCCTGTCCATCACCACTGGGGAGCACAGCAAACCAAGCACTCCATTACCTCATAAACACTAGAATTCCTGAGCTCCCCTAAAAGCCCAGTGAAGTCAATGGGAGTCTTACCATTGGCTTCAATGGACTTTGGATGTCTCTGTGTCAGGAACTCCAGGATTCCCCATCTCAAATTCAGGAAACTAATTGCTCCCATTAAACCCTCTTTCCATATGCCTCAAACTTCCGTGCCCCAGTGTAAAAAACCTGGGCTCCAGCCTAACCAGGACTTTTCCAGTAAGGAATAGCACAGCACAGAGAGGGACATACAATTAAAGCTACTGGAGTTAGAGAGAACACACTACAAAAAAAATAAATTACAGTATGTTGCACACCTTGGACTCCCACACAGCACCTCTGTATACTGCAGGTCTCCTTGAGTACCATCATTTCTTTCTCCATCTTTTCCATCCTTTCCCGCAGATCTTTGATGTGTCCCAAAGCTTCACAGTCACCTCTCGGTGTCTGAACTCGGATGTTGTGCCTGAATATGATATTCTGCTCCTCCTCTTCGTCCGCATCCCCAGCAGCAAGCAGCACATGACTGCCATCTTTGAGCGGCAACGGGTCTGCCTCCACCTTGATCTGGGATGATTTGGGTAGGTCAATCTTGTACGAGTGGCTGAACGAGATTTTCTGACCATTGCTGGTACAGTTGTGAAGTTCAGTGGGGAGTTGAACAGCAGCTGTTTGGAGAGCAAGGTACAGTAACATCCCCTGAGGGAAAGTAAGCCAACTCCAGACACTCATCTTGTAGTTCTTCAGAGGGAAGGCTGATCCGATAAAAACAGTGAAGCTGGTTTCAAGGAGAAAAAAAAATGAAAAAAATGCTACCATAAAACCATAAGAAACCCTGGCCTGCTATGATGCTATCTAGTGCTGTAAGCTCACAAGTTCATCAGTGACAGGTTGGTCAGTATTTGGATAAGACATATACAAAGAATACCTAGGGCGATATGTTTCAGAGTGGCAGCCATGTTAGTCTGCATCAGCAAAAACAACGAGGAGTCCTTGTGGCACCTTACAGACTACAAGGACTCCTCATTGTTTTTAAAGTATTACAGAAAATGGTAATTGTGTTGGCTCCATAGGCGACACTCTTCCTTATGAGTCAGTACTGAATTAGAGTCCTGACCCAGCATTAGCAGGCACTGTGCTCTGCAAGATGACATCTTTCAGATGACACTTAAAACCATAGTCTTGATTATCATGTTTATTAACTACCTCTTGCAATTTTAGTACAAGTAAAGGTGTTGGCCCTACCTGACATTAGGCCTAACTAAATTCCCCTGCAGTTTAAATGGATATAGTATTTGTCTCTCACTTATTACATTAAGCTGCTGTACACTGTTGCAGTGTGCTGTTAAATATAGTTCACCCCAGAGACTGCTGCATTTCAGTGGCAGATGGAGTAAACCCTATACAGTGAAACATGCTATAAGGCAGCCATTCAAGAGACTGACAAAAATCAGCTCCTTACAGAGGTGATTTTCCAGTAAAGTCTGTAGCAGAATTGTTCTCGGAACATTCAGGATAATATCTTGGAGCAGCCTCTTATGAAAAGAGGTTCGCTAATACAGGTGGTGTCTTGCATAGGTTTCACTGCATATAGTTTACATAGATGTTTGTTAATTGGAAAATATTGTGGGATCCTTTGGGACGAACTGCACCGTACAAATGTACAATATTTTTATTTATCGTACAGTGAATTTGGTGCTGGTGTAAGGTACCAGGCTCTTAACCTGGGAGGCTGAATAGTTCTCTCCACACAACAAGTTCAGTGCAGACAATGCCAGGGCAAGACTTTCACATACTGCCCGGTCTGTGTGCCTGCACCCTGACCTGGAAGTCCCTCTTCTAAGAGAGAGAGGAAGCACAGCTTCCATGCTGGGCATGCAGGCAAGGGCACTAACTGTGATGAGGACACTTGTACATTATGAACTGGATTCAGACATCAGCTCATTTCATATGGGTCATTGAATGACTATCAACTGCTCATGATTTTGGTTACCATCAACCTGGGTGATATTTGAACCAGGAAACTGGGATTGTTTAGTCTGCAGAAGAGAAGAATGAGGTGGGATTTGATAGTTGCTTTCAACTACCTGAAAGGGGGTTCCAAAGAGGATGGATCTAGCCTGTTCTCAGTGGTAGCAGATGACAGAAGAAGGAGCAATGGTCTCAAGTTGCAGTGGGGGAGGTTTAGGTTGGATATTAGGAACAACTTTTTCACTAGGAGGGTGATGAAGCACTGGAATGGGTTACCTAGGGAGGTGGTGGAATCTCCTTCCTTAGAAGTTTTTAAGGTCAGGCTTGACAGCCTGGCTAGGATGATTTAGTTGGGGATGAGCAGGGGGTTGGACTAAATGACCTCCTGAGTTCCCTTCCAACCCTGATAATCTATGATTCTATGATCTAAAGGTTCAAGGCCTCATATTACCAATTCCTTAGCCATTCAGTCTATCACTCCAAAGACTCTTTTCCAGTCTAAATCATGTTATTGGCCACTGTGAAATAAAGAATGGGACTCAATTTCTGCATGCCCTTGGAAAATGAATTCTGCTTCTTCTAAGATGTTGCACATTTTGACCCTGGCATTGTCCAGAACCTGGGGAAGTCAAGGTGTTACCCCACATTATATTTTAAACTACTGTATGATGTTGCCATCCTGAGTTTTGAGGTCTCGTTAAGGATTTGAAGTGCTTGATTTAACTGGATGTCAGATTTGCTTTATAGTCACTGCAAAAGTTAATCCAGGAACCACACCAGGTCACCTCATTGTTAGATTGATTAACAACAGGTCTGACAAACTAACTGATGCCAATGGGAAAGATAGTCTCTGGCAGGTTTAATCATGGTGGCACTTGTAGATAAGAGTGAAGATTGTTATAAAAACATACAAACCAGGGACAAACCTACTTTTCGTGTCCCAAATTCTGCCCAGGAAAATGGATGAGATCTCCCCATGACATTACAGGTCCTCACTTTGACTATCCAGAGCCTGAAATCATGGCATATGGAGTTGTCCTTTAGAGCCTCCTTGGCTTATAAACTAAACAGGGTTCAAGAAAAGTACCCTACTTATTCAGAAGCTTGAGGCTCTGGCTCCTAAAAACAAAAACAGAAAAAAACCCAAAAAACAGCCCAATAACAAATGTATGTAGGGCCAAATGCTCGACACCTTACTCAGCAAAAAGTTCCTAACTGTCAGGGTAGTTAAACACTGGAATAGATTGCCTAGGGAAGTTGTGGAATCTCCATCGCTGGAGATATTTAAGAGTAGGTTAGATAAATGTCTATTAGGGATGGTTTAGACAGTATTTGGTCCTGCCATGAGGGCAGGGGACTGGACTCGATGACCTCTCGAGGTCCCTTCCAGTCTTAGAGTCTATGAGTCTATGAGCATATGCTCAGGCAGAACACTCACTGAAATTAATAGGAGTTTTGCCAGGGGAAAGAGTGAGTGAAATAGCATAAGGACTTCAGGATTCAGTCCATGAGCCTTTATTATGTATAAAGAAAATTTAAAAATGAGAAACAACCCGTAGCTTTGTCCTTCCAGCATTTCTCAAACTCTAATTTTTCATCTCTTAGCACATCATTCTGCTGACACAGGACTTTTTCATCCTTGTTCTGAGGTTTTGCAACCACCTGTTAGCCAAGGAAGGTGTGGCTTATAATCCCCTCTCCCATCCCCAATCATCTGCTATTCTATTTCCAAACCTCCACTTTCTTAGGCAAAGAGCCACAGAAATTAACTACCTTCATCTCTCTTTAGCCTTCTGAAACATATCAAGTAATAAGGGTTGTCCTTGTCTTAAGGCTTTGAACCAACATAGTACTTGAGATCCACAGAATCTCACCATAGGGCACAGACAGAGTGTCCAGAACCTTGTTTTACAGGGTTTATTTTCAAAGCCCTGGAAATGAAAAACCCACACACAGATACACACACACACAAAGCCCTTTTTCATCTCTGGGTATCGCATGCCATTCTGTGTTGTAACATGATGTCTCTACTATTTAGGCTCTCTTGAGCACCGCAAATTGATCTCAGATTTTCCTGGGCAAGCAGATCACTCAAGAGAAAAACTCCTGAACATAGCACTTCTGTCAAGTGTAATGAAAGAGGATAACAGTACTTCTGGCTTCAACATCATGTAATAAAGAGATTTTCCCCTGCTTTTAAGAAAAAGAGGGTGGATGTAACCAATCCTTCATTGAGGACATTATGTCATACGTATAAGATCATGTAACTGGAACTAATAGGGTGAAACTGAGCAAAAGAAAGGTTTAGGAAAAAAATTTCCTGGTAGTCAATTTAACAGTCAGATCTATTAGACTATGAAATAGTCTCCTAAGGAAAATGGTGGAAGATACATTGCTTCTGACATTTAAACCTCAACTTAGTAAAACACTAGATAATAAGACACTGTAGAGAACAGACAGTATTCTCATGGGAAGGATAAGATGATCTAATCCTGTAGGTCTTTTCCATTCCTAATGTCTATGCCTGTGTATTTTAGTGTACTGAATTTTGCAATTTGCTGATCCGGACAACAGTATTTCTTCAAATTAACTGACTGTTGTATATATTACTTGTACTGCAGTGCCCCAGCTCCTTTGTGCTAGACACCGTACAAGCATAAAACAAAATAGGTCCTTGCCCCATGGAATTGACTATCTAAGCAAACATTTAAAAGGTACCATAGTTTTAACATCTACTGTGAGTGCTTTCATAGGATTTAAACCCACAACCTCTTATACAAGGCTGATGTACCTAATCCACAAAGCCACTTGATAGGCTGTTAACAAGGTAGCTGTACTTTCCTGACCATTTTAGATTGAAAGCTCTTCAGGGAAGGGACTAGAATTTACAATATATTTGTACAGTGCCTATCACAATGGGGCCCAAATAGCTTCAGGTCTGTAGGTGCTCACACAATACAAACATTAGATAAAAGTCACTGATCCAGCTGGATGGTTCCTAACACTGACTCAAATGTCTGCATCTTCTCCAAAGGTAGCAAACTCCTCAAACTAGAACATTTTTGGTTTTTAATTAATTATTTAATTTAAAAAAGAATTTGGCAACTTTCAGTGCCTCCGAGAGCAAGAGTTTATTAATTGATCCAGATATAATGTCAGTAGAATCTGGACAAACTGCCTCCCCAGCTCACATCATGCGCTGCCAACCCTAATGAAATGAAAGAAAAATTTAAGTCTCATTTAACTAGTTCTTATACCATACCCATAAGGATCAGTACTCGTGGGTTCTATTCCTATTTCTGTCACTGACTCGCTTTGTGACCTGGAAGGAAATGACATAACTTCTCTGTACTCTGTAAAATATAACACACCTTATCTTGGAATAGTGCTTGACATACTAATTGTACCCCAAAACACTCCATAAATTAAATACTAGATTTTCAAATAAAATAAATTGCGGTCGAAGAGAGACACTTTCAGATGAAAATAGATGCACAGTCAGGAAAGTAGAGAGATGCATGAAGGTTTTTCCAGATGGCAGGAAATGCAAAGGAGAAGGGTCTTCGACCAATAATGGTGATATTGTAATAGGAGGCAGGGAGGATGCTGGCGCTAGGAAAGTGGCATGAACAGAAAGGGGAAGGGAGCGAAAAAGAGCCAGCTGCTTGGCTGGTGTAAATTGTCCTGGCCTGATTGACTTAGCTGGAACTATAATGATCTACACCAGCAGAGGATCTGGCCTAAAGTCTATGCAGCAAATCTATGAAGGGTTTTTAAAACAAAGCGGTTAATTTTCAACCAGATCCTGAAGTGGAAGGAAAACAGGGGTGTTGTTTGAAAATGTAGGTGATATGGCTTCATTTCTTTTTATAGGTGAGAAGGTAGTGAGTAGCGTTCTGTACATGCATGAGTTAGTTAAAGCATGGGAACACTGCAGGGATGGAAGCTACTATAATCAAGGCAGGGGATGACGTAAGCACAGATGTTGATTTCAGCAGAGGTGGGACTGAGAGGGACATATGCAGGGACAATGCTGCTAAGTTGGAGATAGGGAAATTCACAGACAACATAGGAAGCCTGGGAGAAGGAGAGTCCAGAGTGAAGGGTAACTCCAAAATTGCAGACAGTGGAGTCAAATATGAGGTCTCTATTCAGGAGCGTATTTGACTCCACTGTCTGCAATTTTGGAGTTACTCTTCACTCTGGACTCTCCTTCTCCTAGGCTTCCTATGTTGTCTGTGAATCTCCCTATCTCCAAGAAGTGAGCTGTAGCTCACGAAAGCTCATGCTGAAATAAATGTGTTAGTCTCTAAGGTGCCACAAGTACTCCTGTTCTTTTTTCAAGGAAATGGAGTAATTTTTGAGGATGGTTCTTTTCCCCAAAGGAAGTACATCTGTCTTTTGAGACATTTAGCTAAAGGAAGTTGAGACACAGTAGTCAAGACAGGCAGTGAGGTGGTGAATATGTGCATACTGTAAAAGTTAGCAGTGTTAGCTCAAATTAAAGGCAGAGGAAAAATGGCCATGAAATAGGAGAAAGAGCAGAGGTCTGAGAATTGAACCTTGTGGGACTCCATAGTGCTGTGCTATTCCCAAAGAAGAGCAGTTTCTGTGATAAGGCCAGAATGAAAGTGCCAAGGATATTGTGGTTATTGGAGAGGTGAGAGAAGGCTGCTTCTAAACCTCTTTGTTGAGAAAGGGAAGGTCACAGAGAGGTCTGAATATCAAGGTCAAGGGACATTTTTTGAGGAAGGTGGTGGGGACTGGCTCCTTGAAGAGGCTGTTTTCTGGGCTAACTAAGGGGAAGTGGCCAAACATTTTCCATGTACGTTGCAACCAATATTGTGCAAAGTAGTAATTCCATGCCTGGCTAACTGAAGCTGGGAACATCGGGGTTGGGTTCAGGAGACTCAAATGCTGTCGAGTATGAGTAGCCACCATTAGCTTCACCTTGGTGTCCATAACACATACAATGGCTATAAAATTATTTGCTGTATTAAGACCCTAAGAGTTCAATAGCTCTGAAGCAGGGTGATGTGCAATAGCAGCTTGCAGATAGGAAAGGGGTGCATCCTCAGTGGTACATGGCAAAATCCTTCTCCCAGTTACGCTGGAGCAGATCTGAAGTAATGCCATTGCAATCAGTTAAGTTGTTCCTGATTTATCGCTTGGCTACACTTGAGAGTTACAGCGCATTAAAGGAGCCCCACGCGCACTACCTCACTACCCGTCCACACTGGCAAGGCACATAGAGCGCTCTGACTCCACGGCTAGAGCGCTCCTGGTACTCCAACTCCACGAGTGGAATAACACTTGATCTGCCCTCGCTGGAGCAGCCCAGCATCAGTGTGAAAGAGGTTGTGCATTACTGGGCTCTGATCAGCTCCTGGAAACATCCCATAATCCCCTTAAGGGTATGGCTACACTTGAAATTTCAAAGCACTGTTGCGGCAGCGCTGTGGGAGCGCTGCCACGGCAGCGCTTTGAAGTGTGAGTGTGGTCGGAGCGCCAGCACTCGGGGAGAGCTCTCCCAGCGCTGCACATAAACCACATCCTTTATGGGTGTAGCTTGCAGCACTGGGAGCCGCGCTCCCAGCGCTGTGGCACTGATTACACTGAGGATTTACAGCGCTGTATCTTGCAGCGCTCGGGGGGGTGTTTTTTCACGCCCCTGAGCATGAAAGTTGCAGCGCTGTAAAGTGCCAGTGTAGCCAAGCCCTATGTCAAGTGGCGACTCTTGTCATTGTTTTCTATGTGCCCTTTGAAAGCTCCATTTGACAGCCAGCATGCTTATCTGCTCCGAGACAAATTAACCATAACTGTGGAATGCTGTATGTGAGAGAGAGAGGCGGGGGAGAGGGGGAGGTCTGCTGCTGTCTGAACTTACAAGACAGCATGCTGACATGCTCTCAGCCCCCCAAAAACCCACTCTCTTCCCCCACATAAACACAACACACTCCCTGTCACGCTCCACCCCACCCTCCATTGAAAAGCACATTGCAGCCACTTGCGTGCTGGGACACCACAATGCACTGCTCTCTGCAGCCGTTGCAAGAGCTGCTAATGTGGCCATGTTAGTGCGCTGTCAGCTGTCAGTGTGGACAGACTACAGTGCTTTCCCTACTGTGCTCTACGAAGGCTGGTTTAACGCAAAGCGCTCTACATCTGCAAGTGCAGCCATGCCCTTAGTGTAAATGAGAGCAGAATCTAGCCTATTTTGTGTTATTGATATTGCCACTTTGTACCAATGAAAAGTGCTTAAATAGACACCAGCAACAGTGAAAAGCAGAACTCATTCATGACGATTTTCTATAATCACTGGCACCCCACAAAATACCCAATATCCACTGTGCCCAAGTTTCACAGAATCTAGAATGGAAAATATCTGTTCAGTTCTCTAATATTCTAGTCCATTGCCCAGCCATTTGCTTCCTATTATACATTTACTCATTTTATCCAATCTAGTGGGACTCTCAACTTGTCTCTTCAATCCACATGGCTACTTATTTTACAGAGTTTCCATAAACTTCATTTAGTGTAAATGACTGAATTTCTCATCTTGACTTTCTGCACTGAGGCTGTGCTGCTATTTCCGACACCATTTCCTGTAGAAAGTTGCTCCTAACAATTTTATTTTCCGGTGTGGGATGATGTTTTGAATATGAGTTGTGTGTGCGTGCACGTTTAATTCTGATCTTAGTGAAACAAAAAACACATCTTGGGCTCCAAAAGGACTGGGTTATTGTAGCTACAATATGAACTGATCACATTCTGCTGTGAATACAACTGAATTCAACTTGGTTACACTGTTTCCTTGAGTGAGTCTATTGCCTTTTTCAAGGACATCACTCACCGACTGACTCTTTACCTAAGTCTACAAAAGTTTGGGATGATTTCAGTGATTAGAGAACAGAATGGAAACCAGTCAGGTAAATCTTTGGGCTTATCTATCTTTCTTTTTCTTCTTATGTGTTTTCTCTTCTACAAAGTCTACATTTTTGTATGTACCTGGCTTCCTAACTAGTGTGAATGAAAGATTTATGCCTGAATCCCCTCGACTGCTTTGAAAATCTCTGCATCTTTGCTTTTTTTAAAATTTATTTATTTTCTAACTCAGTTGTTTAATATAATAAGGTTTTTGTAGCAAGGGTGTAACACTAGCTACGAGGCTTCTTTTTATTATCTATATTAGTTACCAATCAGATATTTACATTATTCATTCAGTGTGTGGGTGGGCTTTTTACGTGTGATTGTTATTTTATTACAGTAAATCTCTCTCTTTAAGAGAAGAGAATTTTTTAAAATGCTGTATAATTCACAATTTTTGTAATTATTATAATTGATCACTTTAGTCTATTTTTTTAATTTTGTTTTGCTAGTGAATGTCATCTTTTTGACATAAACAGTATAATAAATAAAATATTTATTATGGAAAATAGTCTATTTAATTTGACCTGATGATAAAGAGCTTCAAATAATTTGGCCCTATGGAGTCTGTGAAATGACATGTGCACTGTAAGGCATGAAAAGGCTGTTGAGCAGGTAGATAATTTATATATCAAGCATTTTGTTATTAGTTTGTGTTGCAGTCGTAATTTGTAAATATATGGATAAACAACCTTAGTATGAACCCATGACAAGAGGAAAAGCCTTTTAAAACCAAAAAAATCATAGAAATTAGTGTCTGAAATAGAAAGTGTAAAGAACACAACAGATCCTGAAATAACCAGTCTAGGAGTGAAATCCTGACTCCACTGAAGTCAATGGCAACTCTCATTGACTTCTATGGAGACAGCATTTCACTCTAGATATTTGTTTCTTTGAACGAAAACACTCTGAGCAAGTTTAAACCTTTTAACTTGGAACATATATATTAACTGAAACACCATTTTTTGTGAAATATGTATTCTAATAACATTTACCTGCCACACAGGTATGTTGTGAGGCTTATTTCATTAGAGTTTGTAAAGTGCTTTGAGGTCTTTAGGTGAAAGGTGCTATAAAAGGGGAAAGAATGATTATTCATACTTCATCAAGGTCTAAGAGTATTCCCATTTCTTGTCCTAAAGGAAACTGTAGAAAAATGTTTCCCTTACCTCTGGGATATTCTTCAGCTGTCTGATAAGCAGCAGGGTCCTTCTGTTTTGGCTACCACCTGCAATGGGAAACTGGAGCAAGCTAAAGGTTGGCAACTGCTCTTCTCTTCCCAGCTCAGCTTCTGATGCCTCTTTTCCCCTCTGGAAGTTTAAATCTCCTTCAGACTAGATGAAAGGAGCCAATAGAGACACTTGGGTGTTTCCCTTCTGAGCTTTTCATAAGAAATAAAGAAGGTTTGAGAGATGGTGAAAAATTCTTCACTGTGTCTCACTCTCTCATTCTATCAGACCCTATCCCTTTACGTTTAGATTTTGACTAAAAACCAGCAGATGTTCATATTTTTGCAAGAACAGGAGCAGAGATCTCAGAATTGTTGTGAAGTCCCATATATGGAGAAGCACTTTTAAAGCATTATTTTGCTGAGGCCTGGGTGTATTCAACACAGAAAAAGGAAAAGTATAGTACACTTCAAAACCAGTTAAGACTAAATCACAACATTGGGGCTTGAAAGCTTGTCTCTTTCACAAAATGAAGCTGATCCAATAAAGATATTACCTCATTCACTTTACCTATCACATGGTCTGCAAAACTCAAGTACTTAAAAGAAAGCAAATTAAAAGTTAAGGATACCACTTCTTTTAAATCATCCACATAATAAAATTATATACCTACAACAAGGCAAATCCTAAATTAGAGTAAATTGGCACAGTTCCATAGAACCTGAGCCATTATTCTTATGAAGTACTAGAGCTGACTGAATATAAACACCCATTTTCATTAACATTTTCAGAATGCTGCAGTTCTTTTCATTTCATATTTGAAATGGATCTTTTAAAAACAGATTTTAATAAGTGATACAAATTTTTTTTCCAAAAATCTGATTTTTGGTATACTAAATTTCTATTTCCATTTCAATGTTTTCTACAATTTCTAATGTATCAAGAACAGACACATTTTTCACAGGAAACGTCAACAATGTTGCCATTTTTTTGCAAAAATTTAATGCCTTTTAAACAAAAATCTAACTTTGTATCGACATAATTATTGAAAATGTTATTGAAATGGTTCTCAAATTAAGCCTGAAGCCCACACAGATTTTGTCAGGGACATAACCCAGCCTCCAAGACTTTGTCATTTTCTTGGGTGGAGTCTGGCAACTGTTAGGCACTAGGGAAAACCCACAAACTAATGACAAGCTTGATAATGGCAGAGGCCTTTTTAATGTATGATACTATACCACTGAAGGAATAGGGGTTTGTAATGGGGAGCAAGGGAAAGAGGGCTCTAACACAAGCATGACAGATTTCTGCTGCGTACATGTGGAGCCATTTTGGCGGGGCCAGGGAAAGTTATACCACTTTCCTTCCAGTATTCCAGATTGAACCCTATTGTAACCAGAGGCTGCCTTGGGTACTTTTATTTTTGAGGCTTGGAACTCTGGATTTACTTCTTGCCTTCTTTATTCATTATCACTTGATCTTTTGCCTACAAGGAACTGATTCAGAGGCAGCAGGGTCCAATGATCTAAGCATAGGACTCCGAGCCAGGAGCAGCTGCATTCTAGCCCCTTTTTGATTCTGACATACTGCATGGCCTTGCACAAGTAAATTAATCTTTCTCAATATCAGTTTCCCAGTTCGTGATATGGTGACAATGGCCCAGATCCTCCAGTATTCTGCAGTACTTTATGCCTCCCCACTAGGGAAGTGAGGCCCAGCACAGCTGGCCATGGCCAATTCTCCACTAGCCTAGTTTGTATGCCACCATCTTTTTCTATTGCTGGCACAGGGGGCATAGTGAAGAGAAGGGGGCCATGCCCAGGTTGTCTCAGGGCTCTGCTGATTCCCATCTACCGCACACGCTTCTTAGAACCAATGGCAGCTGGAGCAATTTAGAGTGCAGGCTGTCCCTAACTTACAGTAGGGGACCATCCTGGCTCAGAATGGGCTCATGATCTGACCCAATCACACTTACCTGCCTCATGGAGATGTTGAGGATTCCAACACTCTGCAATACAAGGCACTATGCAAATACTAAGTATCATAGACATGCATCAATCACTTCCTCTCTCATCTGCTGGGATCTGATATAAAGTATGATGCACTTTATTACACTGAGCATATTTTTCCAAACACTCCCTATGACTGCAAGTCAAGGTGTCACATCTGAGCTGTTGGCATAAATAACTCTCACCAACAATGGACGGCTAGAAGTGGGGGGGAAACGTTCTGGAAACTTTGTCAGCTAAGGCAAACTGAATTCAAAGTCATATTTTAAAGAGATTCTGGACATTGTCTGAAACCACTTCAACATAACAGTTTATACCAAAGGACACCCTGAAGATCCATATTAAATAAACTATTGGCTCTCCTGGTTTAAAGGACTCCGATATGCCATATTTGTATTTGCTTTTTCCAAATGGTTGCTGCAACAGGAGAGCAGAAAGGACTCCAAGAGAATTCCAGGAAAAGGCAAAACTGTGCTTTTTGATAGGCACGATGGATCTCAACTTGATCTGAGAACTCCAACGGGCTATGCCCACATAGGCAGAGAACATCAGAATCACAATCCATCAGACTGCTTTGAGAGCAGTATTCACCCCATGATGTTATGCTTTATATCCATGACAAACTGTATTAGTCTCAAACTATTGGAGAAAATAAAACAATAATGTTCAGGGGCAGAGTCTTTCCTGTGCTGAGCTCTGCCCAGGGCAGAGGAAGAGGAGTATGACTATCAGAGATCCAGCTACAGTTCTCAGGTTTCAGAGTAGCAGCCATGTTAGTCTGTATCTGCAAGGAGTACTTGTGGCACCTTAGAGACTAACAAATTTATTTGAGCATAAGCTTTCTTGGGCTACAGCCCACTTCATCGGATGCATAGACTGGAACATACAGCAAGAAGATATTTATACATACAGAGAACATGAAAAGATGGAACTAACCATACCAACTGTAAGAGGCTACAGTTCCCTGATTCTTTCCCCTGAGCAGCTCCAGCTCTAGCATGGGGGCTTTTGTAACTTTCACTAGCTGGCAATCAGGGCCAGCTTTAGGAAGTGAGGGGCCCAATTTGAACAGTTTCGACGGGGCCCCGGCAGAGATCACTTTAAAAAAAACACCACACATGTAAAAAAACACGTGGGGCTTGTACTCACCGGCCGGTGCTCCGAGTCTTCGGTGGCACTTCGGCGGCGGGTCCTTCACTCACTCCAGGTCTTCGGCGGCACTGAAGGACCTGCCGCCAAAGACCCAGAGAAAGCAAAGGACCCGCTGCCGAAGACCCAGAGCGAGCTAAGGACCTGCTGCCGAAGTGCTGCTGAAGACCCGGAGCGCCGCCAGGTGAGTAAAAATTAAAAAGGTGCCTCTAGCCAGGGAAGGGATTCTCACTGGGCGCAGGGCTCTCTTAGGCACGGGGCCCGATTCGGGGGAATTGGTGGAATAGGCCTAAAGCAGGCCCTGCCCAGCTAAGAATTGCTGGAGCACAGCAGTATGGCTTCAGACATGCCCCCTCCTGCCCCACCTTGGCCCCGTTGCATCTTGTGAGCAGTATAAAGGAGCTAGATTGGGGAGGAGAATTTGGATCTGAGGTTTGTGAGCAGATAACTTGCTTTTTAACAAGAAATATTTTTAAATCACTAATTTAGTAAAGTCAGAGGGCAATATACAGTACTTGGGAATTATGGAGCCTTCCCCACACTGTTATAGCCAATATGTCAGGAATGTGTACAGGATAGCAAATATCCTGCATGATTCCTACATGCCCTGCCAGTTGTGCAATCATCATTCTGTTAGTTCAGCAGCGTTCGCAGCATGTGTGCATTAGACTGTACGCATCTGCACAGTACTTTTATTAAGTGAATTGACAAATACGATTTCTTTTGTTGTTTACAGTGCAAATATTCGTAATAAAAATAAATATTAAGTGAACACTGTACACTTTGTATTCTGTGTTGTAACTGAAATCAATATATTTGAAAATGTAGAAAACATCCCAAAATATTTAAATAAACGGTATTCTATGATTGTTTAAAAGTGCAATTAATCACAATTCATTTTTTTAAATAGCTTGACAGCCCCACTTTATACCTTTAATCTGGCATCAGTCTCCTTATATATCCCCCTCCCCAGGATCATACTCATCAAGAATGAGGGGGGATTTGATAGCTGCTTTCAACTACCTGAAAGGGGGTTCCCAAGTGGATGGATCTAGACTGTTCTCAGTGGTAGCAGATGACAGAACAAGGCGTAATGGTCTCAAGTTGCAGTGGGAGAGGTTTAGGTTGGATATAAGGAAAAACTTTTTCAGTCGGAGAGTGGTGAAGCACTGGAATGGGTTACCTAGGTAGGTGGTAGAATCTCCTTCCTTAGAGGTTTTTAAGGTCAGGCTTGACAAAGCCCTGGCTGGGATGATTTAGTTGGGAATTGGTCCTGCTTTGAGCAGGGGGTTGGACTAGATGACCTCCTGAGGTCCCTTCCAGCCCTGATATTCTATGATTCATCACACAAAGCACCTCCCACACTCACCTCTGTCCATTTTCCATCTGAACTCACTAGCTCCCCCAGCAGCTGCTCAAGGATAAAAGCACGTCAAATGCTACAAAAAACAATGCACAATTACTGATTTATTTTTTTTAAACAAAATCTCTTTGGCTATGTCTGTGTCCCTTTTTGCATTTGCATTTCATAAATATTCTAGCAAATGAGCTCACTGGCCAGCAGATTTTCAAAAACAGAGAATTCAAGCAAATACTTGAGAATATCTGTGAAAAGCAAATTTTTCATTCTTCCTGCAAGCACCAGAAACTTGATTTTAAGCATTCCATTCAGCCTGTCAGGGACCAGAAACACACCATGTAACTTAGCTGCTCAGATGCACATAGCTTGAGTTTTTAGTATCAGATACTCACAACAAACTGCTAATAAATGAGTTACAGACCAAGAGCCTGGCTATCCTGTATTTTTAGAGCTTTGTGCTCCTCAGGTACTGGGGGATTCCCTCAGTGTAGGGGAATCTTCATTTGATGTAAGAAAAGCTGTAGTGTCTCCTATACCAAACCTCGATTACCCTCTTAGGTCAGCATTCTCACTGCTTTACTCTGCAAGCAGTGCAAAGGGGCCAGCGCCTGGGCCAGGATTTAGCCCAGAGCCTTACATCTCTGGGTTGCTGGTCCTAAGCCATCTCAGGTGAGTAGTGACTGAAAATTGCTACCATATTATGGCACTTTGGTTGCCTATGTGATGTGAGTTAGTGGTCTCAGTCCAGTGCCTAGAGGACAGATGTCCACATGACAGAAACCATCCACCACAAGTAGCACTGAGGTTGGCAGGGAGACCAAGGATATAACAGGCTCTGGAGGCTGAACTATCCTCTCAACTATAAAATCAGTCTCTTTAGGACATGGACACGGTTGATGTTCTTTGGCAGGGTTCATTATGTTACTGATTCTGCTGTGCATAAAGAGACTTCAATCCCCAGGACTCAAACTGCAAGAAACTGTGTTTCTATTGTAACGCATTACAACCCCTCTGCCTCTGCTCAGACTGTCACATGGACAAAAGGCAGCATGTCAGGCCTGTGAAAGGAGATAATTTCAAAGGCAAGACTTTTTGGATGCTCCAGCCAGTAGATATGAATTGTTAATTTCATCAAGAGGTTGAATTCAAAGTGAAGAGCCCGACATAAGTTTCACCTGAAGTCACAACTTTGTTTACTGCAGCAAAAAGTTATTTTAACCCACCTTGATTGAGATTCCACACAGTGCAAAAGGCAGTTATTCTTTTGAGGCACTATCGTATAGGAAGAAACACACTGCACATGCAGAATTTCCCAGTCATTTTTCATTGGTGAGAGGATCATGATTGTTCTTTTGGCTGTAAACCACATGTACTTAATCAAAATTTGTGAGCTGAGGTGGTGTGAAATCTTGCCACTGTAAATTAGCTACTAAAAACCAAGAATCAGACCTATGAAAAGCCAGGCAGATGAAGAGGCAGCTTGAGAGACAGAAGGAGAGAGATGAGAAAAACAGACTGATAGATAAACCAAATGTGTAGTAATTATGGACATGCACCACAGACATAGTTAAATGGAAAGCGACCGCATTGTGTGATGTATTGCTTAATCACACTGCATCATATTTTCCTGCTGGAACTCCATCCCCATCATTTGTACAAGCTCTCCCCTCCCAACATCAGATCCTTGTGCTCTGTACAAAGGCTTAACCTGAGGTTTTGCAAAGGCTACCAGTTTAATCTAATGAGGGAGGTATTTATTCAGACTGACATCAGCATGGTGATGAAGTTCCTACATAGTGTAACCATTGAAAATGCCACAGCACAACTGGCTGCTGAGCTCTGTGCCCTTATCCTCACACACAACTATTTCAAATTTGATGACAATATATATCTCCAGATCTGTGGCACCACTATGGGCACCCGCATGGCCCCACAATATGCCAATATTTTTATGGCTGACCTGGAACAACACTTCCTCAGCTCTCGTCCACGCATGCCCCTTCTCTACCCACGCTACATTGATGACATCTTCATCATCTGGACCCATGGAAAGGAGACTCTGGAAAAATTCCACCACAATTTCAACAGCTTCCACCCCACCATCAATCTCAGCCTGGACCAATCTACACGGGAGGTCCACTCCCTAGACACCACGGTGCAAATAAGTGATGGTCACATTAACACCACCCTATACCGAAAACCTACCGACCGCTATGCCTACCTTCATGCCTCCAGCTTCCATCCCAGGCACATCACACGATCCATTGTCTACAGCCAAGCACTGAGGAACAACCGCATCTACTCTAACCCTTCAGATAGAGACCAACACCTATAAAATCTCCATCAAGCATTCTCAAAACTACAATACCCGCATGAGGAAATAAGGAAACAGAGCAACAGAGCCAGATGTGTACCCAGAAGCCTCCTACTGCAAGACAAACCAAAGAAAGAAATCAACAGGACTCCACTGGCCATCACATACACTCCCCAGCTAAAAACCCTCCAATGCATCATCAGGGATCTACAACCCATCCTGGACAATGATCCCACACTTTCACAGGCCTTGGGTGGCAGGCCAGTCCTCGCTCACAGACAACCTGCCAACCTGAAACATATTCTCACCAGTAACTGCACACCGCACCATAATAACTCTTGCTCAGGAACCAATCCATGCAACAAACCTCGATGCCAACTCTGCCCACATATCTACACCAGCGACACCATCACAGGACCTAACTAGATCAGCCACACCATCACCGGTTCATTCACCTGCATGTTCACCAATGTAATATACGCCATCATATGCCAGCAATGCCCCTCTGCTATGTACATTGGCTAAACTGGACAATCTCTACTGAAAAGGATAAATGGACACAAATCAGATATTAGGAATGGCAATATACAAAAACCTGTAGGAGAGCACTTCAACCTCCCTGGCCACACTATAGCAGATCTTAAGGTGGCCATCCTGCAGCAAAAAAACTTCAGGACCAGACTTCAAAGAGAAACTGCTGAGCTTCAGTTCATCTGCAAATTTGACTCCATCAGCTCAGGATTAAACAAAACCAGTTTCTCCTCCCTTGGTTTTCACACCTCAACTGCTAGGACAGGGCCTCATCCTCCCTGACTGAACTAACCTCGTTATCTCTAGCTTGCTTGCATATATATACCTGCCCCTGGAAATTTCCACTACATGCATCCGACGAAGTGGGTATTCACCCACGAAAGCTCATGCTCCAAAACGTCTGTTAGTCTATAAGGTGCCACAGGATTCTTTGCTGCTTTTACAGATCCAGACTAACACGGCTACTCCTCTGATATAAGGAACAGTGGGCCATCCGTGTCTAAAGCTTGTGTACGGCATTCATGGTGACAATACTGCTGCGCATGGGTGTGGGGGAAGTCTCAGCACATTGAGGAGATAAAGCAGGAGTGACCCCATAATGATGCAGTGGAGGTCTGAGCAGAGAATGGGGGAGCCTGGCATGCTCTATGGCTAGCTAGATTAGCCAGAGGAGCCCAGCTGCTCACGTAGGTCTAACAGTTAATTTGTCACAGACACCTCTGGGCTTCATCTCTTTAGCTGAGCCCATTGTGTGGGGCATCACCCACGGGGCAGGGCCTGTTTCCCCCTTTGTTCATAACAGCACTGAGCACGCTGGCAGAGACTGACAAGCTCGAAGGGTGCCACTTGGGGCTGTGAACTCCAGGCTTCATGGGGGAGTCAGGACAGGATCGCCCACTCCTGGCCAGGAGCTTTCACCTCCTGTGGATTTCACTCTGTCATATGGGTCAGCAGCTTCATCCTATGGGCCTGAAATAGGAGCAGTGCCAGGGGTTGGGCTGCAGAAGGGAAATGAACAATGTGTCCTCTCATCCAAACCCACGGCTCTGCCTGGTTCCACCAAACCTCTTCCTCCCCACAAACCCCCTTAAATCCCCTTCCCCCAAGCCCATCCTCCCTCCAACCCCCCTTCCCTCATCCCTAAACCTCCCTTCCTCCACCAACCCTCCCAAAGCCTTTCCTTCCCCAACCACCCCTCCCTCAAATCCCCCCAACAACCCATCCGCCCAAACTCTCCCTTGTCCCCCAAAGCCTTTCCTCCCCAACTCCTCTTCCTCCCCCAACCACCCCTCCACCTCCCACAAACCCCAGCCCACCCTCACTCCCCCCATGCCGCGCCCCGCCCCCCGGCCCGGCCCGGCGAGTGGCTGTGAGCGCATGCGCCAGACGGGGAAGATGGCGGCTTCCGTCCTGGGCTGGGCGCTGCGGGCCGCTCGTCAGGTCAGGCCCGGCTCGGGGACTCCGCGGGGCTCGCGCTGGGGCTGGTAACTTCCCTGGGCCGGGCCCCGGTCACTGTCCCGCCGCCGACTGGCCGCTGAGCCCAACCTCTGTGCCTGCCCCGGCTCCGATCCCTGCTCCTCGGTGCCCCCTGCCCGTCCGCATTGGCCCCCTCGGTCCCTCCCCAGCGCCCCCGCTCCCTGCCCTCGGGATTCCCGCCCGCTCGCTGCCTTCGGGATTCCCCTCCCCAGCGCCCCCGCTCCCTGGCCTCGGGATTCCCGCCCGCTCCCTGCCCTGGGGATTCCCCTCCCCAGCGCCCCCGCTCCCTGCCCTCGGGATTCCCGCCCGCTCCCTGCCCTCGGGATTCCCCTCCCCAGCGCCCCCGCTCCCTGGCCTCGGGATTCCCGCCCGCTCCCTGCCCTGGGGATTCCCCTCCCCAGCGCCCCCGCTCCCTGCCCTCGGGATTCCCGCCCGCTCCCTGCCCTCGGGATTCCCCTCCCCAGCGCCCCCGCTCCCTGCCCTCGGGATTCCCGCCCGCTCCCTGCCCTGGGGATTCCCCTCCCCAGCGCCCCCGCTCCCTGCCCTCGGGATTCCCCTCCCCAGCGCCCCCGCTCCCTGCCCTCGGGATTCCCGCCCGCTCCCGGGCCTCGGGTTTGCTCCCTAGGCAGCCTTTGTGCCTTTGCCTGGTGCCCTCTCTGCGGCTCTGTCTGGTGGCCCATGTCCCTCTCCGGAGCTGGTCTGCAGCTATCAGTGCAGCGCACCAGGTTCGCTCGCCCCTGGGTGAATTGTAGTATTCCCGTCTTTTCAGGTTGGTTAATTTAGGCGGGAAGGATTGGTGGCTTGTCTGGAGAAGCATTTTACAGAGTGCGCCACTTGGCTTTAGAGAGAGGCAATGTTGTCTAGGACAGTGGCTCTCAGCATTTCCAGACTACTGCAGGTGAAGAACCAGCAGCAGGAGAAGAGCTCCTGTTTTCATGGATAGATCCCTAGTGATGCACTCTCTTCCCTTGTTTTTTTTTAGCAGCTAGAAATAGAAAAGGCCCTTTAGGATGTTTGATATGTATGTCTCACTCACACAATATATCCTCTATCAAAACTGTATAGGCCATTAAAACTAGATTTTGTTCTGTGGGTTCTAGGAGGTGCTAACAGCCCTTTTATTTATGATTATAATGATTTGTATTCCAGTAATGCCTACAGGCTTTAACCAAGATCAAAGTCCCCTTGTATTATGTGCTAGTAGGGCATTTTATTAAGAGTAGGGACTGTGTATTTAAATCTTGACAATCATAAGACTCCATTGTATGCTGTGTAAGAAACACACCTGTACTTGGATGTATAATCCTGCAGGCCTTGTCTGTGCTACAGAATTTTGTGTCTGAACATAGCTGTCAACAGCCATGTTAACACTTGAAACTACATACAGTTTGGCCATGTCTACATCTAAAATTTTGCAGCGCTGGTTGTTACAGCTGTATTAGTACAGCTGTATAGGGCCAGCGCTGCAGAGTGGCCACACTTACAGCAACCAGCGCTGCAAGTGGTGTTAGATGTGGCTACACTGCAGCGCTGTTGGGCGGCTTCAAGGGGGGTTCGGGGAACGCGAGAGCAAACCGGGAAAGGAGACCAGCTTCGCCGCGGTTTGCTCTCGCGTTCCCCGAACCACCCTGCAAACCGCAGGGAAGGAGACCTGCTTGCTCGGGGGTTCGGGGAACGAGAGAGCAAACCGGGAAAGGAGACCAGCTTCGCTGCGGTTTGCTCTCGCGTTCCCCGAACCACCCTGCAAACCGCAGGGAAGGAGACCTGCTTGCTCGGGGGTTCGGGGAACGAGAGAGCAAACCGGGAAAGGAGACCAGCTTCGCTGCGGTTTGCTCTCGCGTTCCCCGAACCACCCTGCAAACCGCAGGGAAGGAGACCTGCTTGCTCGGGGGTTCGGGGAATGAGAGAGCAAACCGGGGAAGGAGACCAGCTTCGCCGTGGTTTGCTCTCGCGTTCCCCGAACCACCCTGCAAACCGCAGGGAAGGAGACCTGCTTGCTCGGGGTTCGGGGAACGCGAGAGCAAACCGGGGAAGGAGACCAGCTTGATTACCAGAGGCTTCCTCAGGTATGCTGGGATACCTGCTTATTCCACGGAGGTCAAGAAAAGCGCTGGTAAGTGTCTATACTTCATTACCAGCGCTGGATCCTCTACACCCGAGACAAAACGGGAGTACGGCCAGCGCTGCAAACAGGGAGTTGCAGCGCTGGTGGTGCCCTGCAGATGTGTACACCTCCTAAGTTGCAGCGCTGTAACTCCCTCACCAGCGCTGCAACTTTCTGATGTAGACAAGCCCTTTGTCCTGGTCTACGCTGACTGTTAAACATGACAGATTGCAGTTGTCAACAATTGTGTCCTTAGAGATGATAGAATTTCATGACTGAGGCCAGGCCAACAAGAAAGCTAGCTGGTGTGATTAATCCTGTAGCTCAGCAAAATTCTCTGGATGGGTGAAGAGGGTGACTGTTGCCAGTATTGTCAGGCCTGAAGACCAGAGGAGTCAGAGAAAGCAGTGATTGAATCCAAATGAGGTAGAGTCTAGAAAGAGTAAATTAGAATAAGCAATATTTGGAGTTGAGTGAGTGATAAAATACTGGAAGCTTTAGATTTAACCTTTATATTTTCCCCTTTGTCAGATATTCCCCTTGCCCTGTAGAGGGCAGGTGCGGGGTTACTACGTGGACTGGAGGATGCTGCGTGATGTAAAGAGACGGAAGATGGCTTATGAATATGCAGATGAGAGGTTGCGAATCAACGCTCTCCGAAAAAACAACATCTTGCCTAAAGAACTGCAGGTAAAGTAAAGTCCATTTGTACTTTCCTGCAGGACCATAACTCTTCAGGTAGAAGGTATGTGCACCCACATTGCTGCTGCTGCAGCATTCTCTGAGCATCACAAGCTACTTTGTATGAATCTAATTGTGCAGCCAATGCCAGGCTTCAGATTCTGGGGGGGTCAGTCTAGAATACTTGCATCCATTTAGTTCACAAGCTCACTTCACATCATGTAGCTATCTACTTAGTATTGATACTCAGCTCCAGAGCCATGTCCTTTTTGGCTCATTCTCAAGAGAAATAAAATCTCTTGGGTGGAACTCCTTTGCCACTGCTAAAATCAGAAGTCAGAGGTATTAGAGCAGGAAGTGGTTATGTCCTGCAGAGGTACAGTGAACAGCTTAATTGTTCCTATGAATGTTCCTACAGTCTTGTTTTTCCTTCTGTAACTGTCACTAATGGATGAATTTGAGGGCCATTTCCCTTTCAGGTATGGGAGGTTCACTATCTAATTCAGTGGTGCGCATACTTTTCGAGTCATGCCCCCACTTACCATTAATGGAATCTGTCTCTGCCTCCCTCCTCCATTACTGCACAGCCAAGGCTTCCTCAGCTGCAGGCTGCTTCTACCTTGCAGACATGCTGCACCGCTAGGGCAGGGCCAATATCTGCCCCTGCCTCTCTTTGGTTTTCAGCTGGGGGGTGGAGCCAGCACTCTGTGCAGAGGATGCTGGGAGCAGAAATTGGCACGGCACACTGACCCACAGGCTAGGTGGCCCACTGAGGTACTTGGGGGTGGAGGTGGAGGTGCTCCCTCCCTGCCCCCAAGGGGGCTGGCACAAGCTGTCTGGCATTGCCACTCAGTCCTGAACATTCCTCCATGCCCCCCTAGGGGGGTGTGCCCCATAGTTTTGCTCACCAGAGGTTTAGTTCCTAAAGAAATCCTGTACATCCAGGCTGATTTCTGCTCCCACACTACTTTAAAATCTTGGGGCATGATCCTGCAAAGACTTCCCTATATGCTTAATCTCAAATATTTAAGTAGTCCCATTGATTTCAACACTATTGTGCACTGTTAAAATTAGACTTTTACAAGTCTTTCCAGGATCAGGACCTTTAGATATAATTTCGGGATTTTTATTGTCTAGTCACCACTACCTCAGCCAATACATCTGAAAACCCTAATGCAGCCAGCAGGTATCACCAGGGCTATAGAAATTGCTAGAGGGGGGATAGAAGGAAAAAGGTAAGTGCTGCTGATCTGACTCTTAAGTTAAAACATTCTGCTGGAAGTAGCTTTTTCCCCTGGCTGAGCCATCAATTTCCTTATTTCCCAGTGCCAGTGTTTACAACAGGAGATGCTAACTCAAACCAATGAGGGACTGAGAGAACAAGCAGCAAGACTTCCCCTCAGAACTCTGTCTTCAGCAGTTGTTTGTCTGGAATCTTTACTTATATTCTAAAATAAAGCTAGCAATCTTCTTTATAGACTTACCAGGAAATGATGCACCCGAGCTGCTGCTGTGAGGGGTGATCATGGGAATAAGTTAGGATTCTGCTCTGGCTGGTTTGTTAAAGGGGTGCAGAAAGGGTTGATTTGTAGTAGAAAACCTTCTGACTTCTCTGAATGAGTAAGTGCTCTAGTATTTTCTGGGTGGTTGCTCATATAACTAGCATATAAACTCATTTCCTCTAGAAATTATTCAGACCAAAGGAACAATTGATACCTCATGGGGAACATTCTCATTGTGTCCTGTTTTCAGTCTCTCTACATTTTCTGTGGAGTTTCCTTTACAGGGATAGCTTTACCTACCCTTCTGAGTGAGATATAGCATGAATTGTACTCACTGCTATGAGCTGGCCTTTACATGCCATATTCACCCACCAACATTAAGGTAGCATCAGCCTGCGGTGGACATTTTATATAAAAACAAGGATTGCTGTTGGTTTATTTGCTCATGCTGTTCCCCAGCTGGTGGTGGTCATCTTTCAGAGTCACAGCTAGCTACTGTAGTAGTGAATGTGACTTCAGGTGGGGAAATGAACTGTGTAGAATTCCCTTGTCATTCTAGTGCCCCTGCTAGTCTTCAGAAGTAGGGAAAAAGAGCATGGAAAACAAGATCTGTGCTGTTGCTTTCCACAACATGGTACTTGGGCTCTAACGAAACACTTAAGCAACAGACTCCAGATATGTGCCTTTCAGAAACTCTTTGAGTAGCATCAGAAAGGCACCAGTTAATTCTGAGCAACTTCAGTGTACAAATCAGACTTGTCTATCTGTTGTAGCTGTGATGTGGAAAATATAACAGCTTCTTACAGCCTCCAAAAGCTGATGCTACAAACTCCCTATCGAAAAATGGCAGTTTACATTTAATTTGCTAATTTAAAGGACACTATTTTTTATTTATTTTTTTGCTATCTATGACAAATTGTGGCTTGAAATTTATTTCCTTAAAGACTTGTTTCCCTAACTACCTACCTTCACTCCCCAATGTGGTTGCACTGGCTTGCTCTTCTAGGGTTGTTTGAAAGTATTAGGCTTTGTACATAAAGCCCTGAAGCATCTGGTTTGAAGATAAAACATACAGTTACACTAACTCTGCAAAGGTAAGAAACAGAAGTAGGTCATCTGTGCAGTTTCTTGCCCTTTTGTCCCTTTGAGATCACATGGCCTTTTTAGTAGAAGTTTTGCAAGGGTACTGCAAGCCTCAGGGAAACAGTAATTGAATGCAACACCATTTAACTGATCCAGCATTAGACCCTGCCACTGCCTCAGTTTTCCTGTTTTGGCTTTTCCCAGTGTGACTATACCCAAATTCTTCTGAATCAAATACCTCTTCTTGGAGTTTGGGATATAAAAACATTACAGTTCAAGTGTCAACTTACTTCAAAACAAGCCTCTCCCTGACTATCAGTTTCACAGCCCTTTGCTGGGCTCAACAGTTCTTTGTCAAACCCAACTCCTGCTGCTTTTTTCAAGCCTCTTTTTCTTACAGCTTCCTGTCCCTCCATGCAGGTTGCTCCAGACAGGTCCTTCCTTCTGGCTGGAGTTGAGACATCTTCCTCAATCTCTTCTGACACTGGGTCCCCCTGCAAGAATTGTCCTGCTCGTAGTAGGTCTCTCTCTCCCCTCAACTGAGCAGACTCCTTCATCTGCCTGGAAGCCTCTCCGCTGGGGAGATAGCTAACATGAAACAGGTGGGGCTGAGCCCAACTCCCGTAGAAGGCCAGCCCACCCTCTAACAGAGACACTATTGACAAGTTGTAATTGTCCAACTGGACAGTTCAGTGACTTGTGTGAAATGCATGAGGACACTTTTCAGTTCCTAATGGAGCAGGGTCCTCATCCAGCAAGTAGAGCCATTAAATTCCATGGGAAGTCTGAAGAGAGAGGACCTAGAAGAGCCTGGAGAGCAAACTGCCCTCTCATTAGTGGAGAGGTGATGGCTCCAGGGTAGGAAGGAGGCATATGCTGGTACCTGTGCTGTGTGGGTAAGGGAGCCTTCAGGCCTATCCATCACTACCCCCTTCACTAAACTGCCTTAGAAAACCTAACCTTGGGCAAAATACAGCATAGCAACTTCTGTGTGTGTAATTGCCCCTTCCTTTGGCTCCAGGAAATAGCTGATAAAGAGATTGCTGCCCTGCCACGTGACAGCTGCCCTGTGAGGATCCGGAATAGATGTGTCCTGACATCCCGTCCACGAGGCGTGAAGCGGCGCTGGAGGCTTAGTCGAATTGTTTTCCGCCACCTGGCTGACCACAGTCAGATGTCTGGGATACAGAGAGCTATGTGGTAAATCACCACCAGGACTTGTTTGCTCAGTCAAAAAGAGGCAGACTGGGCCTAGTTCATGCATTCCTGTAACTGAAAAAGCAAGACTGTCCTTTTTGTTTAAAGTTCTGCATAAACGTAACAGAAACAAGTAGGGGGAGGGGATAGAGAGTATGCAAACAGCAGTCATTGCAGTTCTGTCACTGGGATACCACTGTGAGGGGACTACTGCAAATCTGATGGCGAAGAGATATGGGTAGGGGCGAGTAGGAATGCGCCAAGCCAGGTTGTGCTAAAGGCAGTTTCATTTTGCCATGAAGAGTTGCTACCCTGTTATAAAACCAAGCTAGGATTTGTAATTAAAAGGAACATTTAAATTAAAAACACATTACAGAACAGACATGTTCAGTGATTCCTGTTCACTCTTTACATTCAGACTGCAATGACCTCTTTTGACCAAATAACTGTGCAAAAGTATCACTACAAACAAGGAATCACACAATGTAGCAGGGAAGTATGCTGCAGTGAATATGAAGACAAGCTCCAACTACTGTGACCAAATAGCTGAATGTATGCCCACCCTCAATTTAGACACTACACCCGTTCACTTTATATGTTATGGGCAGGGCAGGCATAGCAGTGGACAAACATCCCATCCAGCTGCTACCCTCATATGTCCCAGGTTCAGCATGTCCCTAGCCCCACTTCCATGTTACAATTGTTCTGGTAGTAACCCACTTGATGAGCAAACCGCACAGGATTTTTGGGTGCTGCAGGGATCTTTAGCTTAGGTACGAGGAGCGTTGCTGCAGGGCAAATGAGGAAGCCAAAAAACATCCATGGGGGAGAGAAGCAAATAGTGTAACCATGAAAGTTATTTATTGCCAGGTAATAACCATAGGGAAGCCAAACAAATAAGAGTTATAATATTAAATCTAACTTAAATTTGATTATAAAGGTCAGGTTTAGAAAACTATAACTGCTCACTCAAGTCAGGGTCAGAAGGATATACCTAGAGAGAGAGAGAGATGGGTTCTCACAACTCTGTGAAGCTTGAATCGATTGGGGGTTCCAAGTGGTGGTGGTAGCTGAGTGTCCTGCTGGAGACAGGCAGAGCCCCCGAGCACATGCAGTCAAGAGAAGATGAAGTCCCAATGGAACTGATGCTGATTTTTGGATCCAGGGATCAGAACACTTGAGCACAAGTAGGGGTTTTTGTAGGGAAACAACACACTAGATTTGTTTATGGGTGAACTGATGGCTCAAGGGAGTACACCAAAGTTTTGTTCAGGCTAGACAATAGGACCTGATCATTCCTGGCTATGGGTGGTGGTCCTTGGAGGGAGCTCACAATGCAGTTAGGGAGCTTTACTATTTTGGATACCAATGAAGGATTTATTACTAGAACTGGTCTGATAACTATTGAGAGGGGTGTGGGCAGGCAGGTTCATTAACATCTAGAGCAGTGATTCTTCCCCCCCCCCCCCCCCCCGCGGTGCTTCCCTGCTTTTCTGGTCCCAGAGTTCCATGCGGTTCTTGCTTTGGAATCTCTCCTCTATTCTGTATGCTAACAGCGATGCCTCCCTATCCCATCTTTGATGCAGATGAGGCTAAGGAAGATTCCTTAATCCTGGCACCCTTGTTCTGGGGTTTAGGTGTGTCTCCTACTGCCTTTTCATTCCTTTTTGTTAAATCCTTCTGATCAGCTTTGGCTGAAGCAAAGGCTGTGGGGTGGGGAAGGTCTTCCATGAGACAGGCTGGGTACTGTGCCCTGGTTTCCCAACAACATAGAAGTGACAGGTAACACCCTCACATTCAAGGAGATGTGCACAGGATCCCTGCCCCCTTCCTATTCTGTGATGCCTTCCCTATCCCTCACATTGCTGGGAGGAGCATGTGTTCAATCCTACCTTTTACCCATATTCTGCCAGTTGCCAAGCATGCAGAGGCTCCTTTTTATAGCAGCAATGGTTGAGCAGCTTCCTGCTGCTAATACGGGAAGCTATAATGAATTCCACATTGACCAACCTGGGGGCTAAGGCTTAGTGCTGTTGACCTCTAGGCTCCTACCCATCTCAAAGTAGGGTGGGAGGAGGTCAACAGTTGTACTGTACTCTAGTAGACAGCACCACCTTTTTTAAAGAAAGGGGGTCATGCCTATAGCAACTTATTAATTCATTAGGTTGGTACAGAATCTTCCTGTCAATGATCAAGCACTTTAGTTATGCTTCTGCCTTGTGCTAGTCCAAACATTGTTCTTGCATCTTTCCTTTCTATGGCTACTAACTGCACTGCTGTTACTCAGCCGTGGCTCCTGCATTTTGGGGAGGTGGTTGGAAAAATGGGTGGATTGCCTGCCACAGGCAAATGCTAGGTAAGCTTGTCACATTCAGCTTTTCCTGGGTGCACTTAAGCAAGTCTCTTGACTAGCAACAGGTATCTGCTCAGCATGCTTTCTACAGGGTTCTTGCCATTGCCCTTCTGTAAAGAACAGCAGGCAAGAGCTACTTTCCAGCGCAGTAAGCTAGTAACTAGAGTCAAAGATGCAGATTCCACACCTATAATTAAGCTGGCTTCAGCAATTTAGACATGTCTGTCCTTTTGAGGTTTGTTTGGTAGTTTCTCCTGCCTGTAGAAAGTTGCTTGAGCTGGGTTAATACATTAGGGCTAGGAACCAAATAGCCAAAGGCAGCCAAGTAACATGTTGACTAGCACACAATAACTTAGGATTTTTCTTCTTTTTATATTTGCATAATTATCAGCTTTACAGACATTTTGGATGAGCAGAACAATAAAAAGCTCTTAGGGGGAAGGGGAGGGAACAGATACAAATACTTCCTAGTCGTCAGGGAAGAGGAAACCACTTGATGGAAAGAAATGCTTTATAAGTGTATTTTATTTAAATATTTTCTCCAACCTGAAATGGAAAACAGGTAAGTGTCTTTGCTTGGAAGAAGGTTGTGTAAACAATGCATTTGTAGAACTGATCTCTGCAGCACAGCAAAAGTCCCATATGGAAGGTCCATGTCAAGGCAGCCTTTGGAGTAGTTTCAAATATCTAATGGCATATCCCCTTTGCCTTGTTTCTCTCTGCTTTCAACCCAGGCCTTGTTAATGGTTCTTTTCATTTCATCATCTCCCTCTGCATACATCTTTTTCAGAAGGTTCATCAGCCCCTCACCAGGGTCTGAGGTGTCATAAGAGGCTTTCCTGTAAGACAGATGGATATGCATGAAACAAGCTTATCACTGTATTATCATAATGCCTAGGAGCCTCAGTCATTTGTAACAATTCTCTGCCAAACTTTAAATGTTTTAACAATTCTTACACCAAAAAAATGGCATTATGTAGAATTTTGCCTTGGGTTTTGGGAAAGGGTGTTATGGAGTCTCAAGCTGAATCCTCTGAGCTTGGCATCTTCAAAAAGAGAAAGAGGGCATTGTCTAGACAAAGTGGAAAATAAAAAGAAACATTATGTTGGAGCTGTCTCACCCCCCCCCCCCCCATGTGCTGCTCCTGCCCTCTGCCTTGGAGCTGCTCCCAGGAGCCTCCTGCTTGCTGTGCAGGGAGGGAAGGAGGAAGAGGGGGGGCATCCCCCTCCTCCACCTCTGCCTACCCCTTCTCCATATAGAGCAGGGTAGGGACACAGATGCTGGCCGCAGCTGCTGTCTCAACTTCCTGAGAGTGGTGTCAGCGTACTTAAAGGGGCAATGCGCATCTCTCTCTCTCACATACAGGGTGTGTATCTTTGTCTCTGTCTGCCATGCTGCCTCCCCTCCCTCCATTACTTCTGCTTTGTAGAGTGTGAGGCTACATTAACAACGTGGTAACCCTTTAGGGCTCAGCCGAGCGCTAGTTCATCATTTAGCAGGAAGGCATTCCTGGGAAATATTCCACCCTCTGACTACACCATCTCAACCAAGCTTCACAATCTTCATTGGTGTGTACAGTATTAAATCGTTTGTTTAAAACTTTTAGTGTGTGTGTGTATTATATATAGTTTGTCTGGTGAAAAAAATTTCCCTGGAACCTAACCCCCACCATTTAAATTAATTCGTATGGGGAAACTGGATTCCCTTAACTTAACTTTGTTTTGCTTAAAATCACATTTTTCAGGAACATAACTAAAATGTTAAGTGAGGAATTACTGTAGTTTGACTTCTATTTTGGATGGGCAGGGGCCAGTGGGGTTGGAGCCACCTCTGCACGGGGATGTCCGGGGAGGAATTGCCACATCCACCCCTGACACCTCAGCAGGCCAACCGCCTGTCTGGGTTGGGGGGAGTAGGCACAACCAAAAATTATAACTCAAAAGGGGGGTGGGAGGGGCAGGGAAAACTCAGCTCAAAAAGTTTAAGAACAGCTCAACAGCAGGGAGAGGGGTAGCTAGCGGCTGTATGCGGGCAGAGGGGTAGCTAGGGCCTGTTTGCCAGGAGGGGGTAGCTCAGGGTGCAGGGGGGGGTAGCAAGGGGCTGTGTGCTAGGAGGGCTCCCCTGCAGCTTCAACCCACTGTACCAGCAGGAGACAAGGGAATGCTGCAGCTGCCTGCTCCATGGCACCAGCCAGAAAGCAGCAGCTTTCCTGCACTGCCCAGCTGTGGCCTCCTGCCTCCAACCTGACCAGTGGGTGGTGAAGGAAGGGGTGTGTGTGGAGCTGCCCCGGGACTGCCCTGTTCTTGCACTGTAGGTTGGGGGGAGGGAACATCTCCATGTCCCTCCAACTCTGCCCATGGGCTCAGGGCTTCTGCCCTGTGTGGAGTGTTGGGGTTTGGGAATTCAGCCCAGCTGCTCCTGGTTTCAGCCCCACTGGGGGTTCCAGTGATTGGGGCACTAACCCTGCAGCTCCCTGCTTCAGCCCCTCTAGAGGAGCTGGGAACCTGGTTCTGAGTTTTAGACCCAGGGACCCCTGAAAGGGTTCGTGGACCCCCTGTTGAGAACTGCTGCCCTAGAGTGTGACAGCAAGATTGTCCCAGCTGATCTACAAAGTGGCTGGGTCCTGCAACTTTAAGGGATTTAAATAATAATAAAATAATAATTAATTGGAGATATACCAATCTCCTAGAACTGGAAGGGACCTTGAAAGGTCATCGAGTCCAGCCCCCTGCCTTCACTAGCAGGACCAAGTACTGATTTTTGCCCCAGATCCCTAAGTGGCCCCCTCAAGGATTGAACTCACAACCCTGGCTGTAGCAGGCCTATTCTATATTGTGACTAACACCTTGAACAGGGAGTCAGTGCAGACCTTTGTAGGGCTGGCTTAGTGGTAAAATACTGCATTCAGGAGACATATGTTCAATGACCAGTACCCAGTCCCTTGTGCAGCATGCAACAGAAGGAAGCAACAAACTGCTAACGAATTATGAGATATGGATGCAGAAAGAAGGTAGTTTTGATCAGAATTCTAACTTTTCAGATAGCCCAATCTCTACCCATGAACCCCCAGAAGATTTGCTAGCAATGCTGACAGGCTCCTGTTTTATTCCTCCTTAAAAGATTGCAGAACCGAGCTACAAAGGAGGGACATAAAGAGCCTCAAGCCATCAGAGATGTGGAAGACACTCCATTATCCCGTGCAGGGAAAAAGCCTCTAAGAGCATTTAGTCCCAATTAGAGCAGCTATTCAGGAATACAGCCTCCAAGATAGGACCATGTGGCTTGAAGAACAGTTAACTTTAAGCCTCTCATTGCTAGTCTTCACCACAGTTCTCTAAACTTCCTGTGCTGCACCATTCACCAACATCCTATTAAAATCATTTAAAGGATGTACCAGGTGTATCCCACCTGAAGCATTCAAGCAGTAGAAGGCGGAAGGATTTTAGCAACTCAGTGCAAATTCCTTCCCAGTGCACTAATCTTTAGTGCCAAAGGAATCCGCAGATCAGCCGATTACTAAGATCAGGAAAACAGTAATTAAATAATTCTCAGGATGTAAAACCGCTTAAATGCCCTTGGACCAACAATTCTCATTTTGTAGACTAGAGAAGTTAAAGTCAAGTACACATCTGCCTTCTTTGGTGACTAATGCAATTTTGTTAGGGGTGGAGTGAAAGGGGAGACACTCACTCTTTCTCCTTGCTCTCTTTTTCCACCTGAGTCAGGCAATCCCATTTTTCCTCCCGTTTCTTCCTACATAATACAAGGATCATATCTGTCTTGATCTGTAAAGGGAGGCAAAGAAAAAAATCTGATGGTAAGATGTGAATTAAGGATACTTATTGTAGGCGATATTCGTTGCATCCACAATAATTAAAGTAGCAGAACAGTTTCTGGTATTATTCTATTGCTGGATGCTCATACCTTTCTCAGAGAGTTGCTGTCTGGGCTAGTTTTTTCTTATATGGGGCATATTTTTATATCTATATCAAGTATTTGGCTCTGGGGCACTAAGGGTTACTTTGTTTTGAACACTCTAAAAGGGACACAGTCATGTCTAACAGCAGTCAGTATTAAAGGGAGACAGAAAATATTCTATGAATTCCAAAACACACTCCCAATGCAGGAGCAAACTGGCCCACAATACTTGAGATCCTGAAAACATTGTGGTCTGTCTGGTCAACGGCCTGTTTACCTGGTCAGAGGGACTAGACACCAATCAATGTTAAAGATCCAATACCTAGTTTCTTTCTGTGATGGTTCAAAAATATTACACCCCAGTGGAAAACTGGGGAAAAGGATTAGTATGAGCTTTTCTAAGGACTGTCTCAGAATCAATGATCAGATATGAACTTTCTGATCCCTGAAACCTAGGCACACTGCCCACCAAATCTCTAGCACTACTTAGCACCACCTGGAATTAGCAGACATTATCTGCTGTGGTCTGTGCTAGTAGTACAGCATCCCAGCTTATGACTCTAGCCAGTCCACCTCTGCATTTTTTACTTGAACACAAGGACTCAGCTTACATTTTCAAGAGTATGGCTTAAGGACTCAAAAGAACCTACAGGGGCACACAATGCACCTCAGTCTAGACTCTCAATAGCCTCTGCTTTTCCACTTCAGACCCACAGCCCACTTCTAATCTGATCTGCAACTCCCTTTGCTATTCCACTATTTTGTGATGAGGATAAATGGCCTAAGAGTCCAGTAATGATAACATTGAAATCAGGGGTAACTCTATTTGAACCCATATCTCCAGGGATAAAAAGCTAGTCTGAAGACATCACCAGGCCTCAGTGCAGCACCCCAGTGAATTACAAGCAAGACCCTGTGTATTCAGCTGTAACTTTGACCTAAATTCTGTAATCAGACCCCTGCATTCTGCTTCAGCTCAATAAAAACCTCAGTTTTTTAATTCAATACAATATGAAAAATGAATATTTCTAGAGTATCCCCTCATTATTTAAGCTGATGTTAAATTCAATTTATTTTACGCTGCCTTACAGAACTGTGGACCACGACCCACATTTTTAAGTTATATATGTCTAGGACAGTGTTCTCAACCTGTGGGCTACTTGGGGCCCAATCAGCACAGATCTGAGACCATATGACATCCTTAGGACCATAGAGCTAGTATTGGATACGGCCCACAATGGTAAATAGATTGAGAACCTATAGGTTTAGGATGACCAGGTGTCCTGATTTTAAAGGGACAGTACCGATATTGGGGGGTTTGTTTTATATAGGTACTTATTATCTCCCAGCCCGTCCTGATTTTTCACACTTGCTATCTGGTCACCCTATATATGTCATTTGGGGAAGCGGTAAATGTTGGCAGTTGAGTATGGGGCATATGTGGCTTTTGGCACATAGGAATGAGAGGTGATTTGGGTTTGCAGATAGGCACACTAGCTGGAAGTTAAGATAATCAGCGCTGGAATAGTTAATGACATTTTCTATCATTCAACTTCAAGGCCAACATCCCACTGAGATAAATGGGTAGCTCAGCTCTTGTTTCAGGCTGTGTACAGATTCAGGCATCTATTTACTTTCTGGGCTTGTCTACCTAAATATTTTGTTTGTGGCAAAGAAAGCTGGGGCGTGAACCTACTCTGCACTAGCCTGCAGCGTACTAGGTGTCCATTTGGACCCTGCTGAGGCACATTAAGAGTTTGTTCAGGAGATATCAAAGCACACTAAGGGCTTGTCTACATCAGAAAGTTGCAGCGCTGGTGAGGGAGTTACAGCGCTGCAACTTAGGAGGTGTACACATCTGCAGGGCACCACCAGCGCCGCAAATCCCTGTTTGCAGCGCTGGCCGTACTCCCGTTTTGTATCGGGTGTAGAGGATCCGGCGCTGGTGATCCAGCGCTGGTAATCAAGTATAGACACTTACCAGCGCTTTTCTTGACCTCCGTGGAATAAGCAGGTATCCCAGCATACCTGAGGAAGCCTCTGGTAATCAAGCTGGTCTCCTTCCCCGGCTTGCTCTCGCGTTCCCCGAACCCCGAGCAAGCAGGTCTCCTTCCCTGCGGTTTGCAGGGTGGTTCGGGGAACGCGAGAGCAAACCGCGGCGAAGCTGGTCTCCTTTCCCGGTTTGCTCTCTCGTTCCCCGAACCCCCGAGCAAGCAGGTCTCCTTCCCTGCGGTTTGCAGGGTGGTTTGGGGAACGTGAGAGCAAACCGTGGCGAAGCTGGTCTCCTTTCCTGGTTTGCTCTCTCGTTCCCCGAACCCCCGAGCAAGCAGGTCTCCTTCCCTGCGGTTTGCAGGATGGTTCGGGGAACGCGAGAGCAAACCGTGGCGAAGCTGGTCTCCTTTCCTGGTTTGCTCTCGCGTTCCCCGAACCCCCCTTGAAGCCGCCCAACAGTGCTGCAGTGTGGCCACATCTAACACCACTTGCAGCGCTGGTTGCTGTAAGTGTGGCCACTCTGCAGCGCTGGCCCTATACAGCTGTACTAATACAGCTGTAACAACCAGCGCTGCAAAATTTTAGATGTAGACATGGCCTAACAAATTCTTAGTGTACCTCAGCAGGGTCCATATGGACAGATAGTGCATAGCAGGCTAGCACAGGGTAAATTCACACTCCTGCTTGCCACGAACTAAGTGTTTGTGTAGACAAGCCCTCTCTTCATGTTTGGAAAATTGTTCTTTGCAACCATCAGGGCCAGATACAGGGATATTGAGGAGCCTAAAGATGCACAGAAACACTTAACAGGATTTTCAAAAGCACCTAAGCAGGTTGGGTGCTTAACGCCTATTGATTTCAGTGGAAGTTAGGGCCCAGACCATCAAAGGTGTTTAGGCACTTTTGAAAATCCCACTAAGCATCTGTCTGCATCTTTAGGAACCTCTATACCTACAAAAATCCGTCCCTTGATGTTTTAAAATAAAAGCATGGATCAATCTGGCACACAATTCTGCAGCAAGGAGCTGATTTTGCAGCCACAGAATACGTGAAAGTCACCATTACAATTCCCTTTAGAGGCTGGAGAGAGCAAGAAAGAAGGTTTGAGGTTAGAGCAATCCTATAAGGCTAAATTGGAGGATTCTACTGAATCAGGCTAAGATGACTCAGATGCTGAGGGGGTCTATACAAATACCTCCAAAGATAAGATACACAGACCTTCCTTGAGCTGCCTTCCACAGAGATGGGTTTCAGAAGGTTATTGAATGTCATGGAGTAATTCTTGTCATTGAGATTCTTCACTAGCAGATCAAATGACCTAGAATGGAGAAAGAAAGGAAGTGTGTAATGAATGCACACACTTTACTTCCCTATCATATACAATATGCAAACTGACCCTTAACAAGAGAGAGATACAGCCCCACTCCTTGGGAAACTGAACCCACAAACTTTTGTTGTTTGTCCAGACTTTCCGATTCCCTACTTGTTGCAATATTGGAAGATTCCTTGAAAGGACTATTGTCTAAAGGTTACAAGGAACTACAAGTCAGAAGTCCTGCTCATATTTCTTTTTATGGCTCTGCCACAGATTTACTGTGGGACCTTGGGCAAATCACTTAACGTCTCAGTGTTTCAGTTTTGTCACTCATAAAATGGAGCTAATAACACATCCCTTACGACAGTGTTTTACGGCTTAATTAGCATTACTAAAATGCTTTGAGATCCTCTGACTACAGCTACATATGCATGTGCCAAAGTATTCATGGACAATTTAAATTTTTAACCCAGAAGGGGACTCAATACAACAGACCTCTGAATCTCAGGTACAGCTCTTCCAATATGCTCTTCCTGGTACAGCATAGCAACAGTCTGGACTCACCTCTCTGTAAAGTGGACCTGCACATTCTCAGCTGGAAGCTGCTGCACTCCATTTAAAGTGATATAAATCTTCACAAACTTATCTGACTGATCCCAACCTGCAAGGGAGAAAATTAGATACGTTTCTTCCAGCCTTCCTCTGCCTGCTCATGAGTGGTGTTCCTCTGAAACAACCATAGCAATCCCAAAAGAGAACATGCCTTCCACTATAGGCCATACAATACTGAAACTGCCTTCAGAGGGCCAGGGCCGGCTTTACGCCAATTCCCCCGAATTGGGCCCCACACGTAAGGAGGCCCCGCTTCAGGGGTCTTCGGCAGCATTTCGGCAGCAGGGGGTCCTTCGGTGCCACGGAAGACCCACAGTGGATCCCCGCCCCGCCAAAGCCCCGGACCGCTGCCAAGTTTTCCAACTGGGCCCAGTGGGTCATAAAGCCGGCCCTGCAGAGGGAAGCCATTAGCTGCTCAAAGAAGGGTGGAATGGAAGAGGGGAGGCCAGGCATGCCCTTTGGGGCTCTGCTCCCTTGGTCCCATAGTGCATCAAAGAGCAACTCTACTAGAGCAGGGAGAAGCAAGGCACCTCTGCCTGACTTAGCAGAAAGGGGAAGCAGGCAGGATCAGAGCTGAGTGACAGGTTTGGCTGCATCTCTTCTGGCCTCCTACTTTGATCCCCACTTTCACCCAGTACTCCATTCAATTGGGGCAGGGTAGTGGACTGTGGGCACTATCTGATGCATGTTGGACACTCCCTGCACCTTTTGCCTGGATTGAAAGTGAAGAGCACCTGCTCTTTCCCTCATATCTGCCAAGTATTGGGAGGGGTCAGGGGTATGCAGGACAGGGACCGGTAATCCCCTCCCCATTAACGCTGGAAGATTTGGGACTGCTTAAACCTGCCACCCTCCCCATACACTGCAGCTAAACCTAAGAGGCTCCCAATAGCCCCCAGTGGCAGCTGCTAGGCTACCTAGCCTGCCGGATCTCCTGCTGGTGCCAGGAAAGAGGCTCCTCCTCAGATAAAGCAGGGATGGAGGCTTATTTTTGCTCTTGGAATCCCTTAACCCTTCTGACCTTTAAAACACAATGCCCATATTGGGCAATTATCATCCTTGTAATTTAAACACACACACACAAGGGGAGTACGAGTGACAAACTGAGTCAACCAGTTAACCACCAGTTGGCACTCTGTTCCATTTACATCATTAATCTTAGTGTGACGTTATATGATTCACATGGTCATATTTTAATCATAGTTGCTACCACTCTTATATAATTGCAACAAATCTCGTACAAAGTATGTCATGTAAGGGGTCTATGGAAAAATTATGATTTGCTTAATATGATTATCCTATTTGTATGCATGCATCATTTTTATGTCTAAATTTGTGAATACTGGCTCTATACCTGTATTTCAAATGTGTTTGCTTCTGGGTACTACCCACAAGGTATGTAGCCAGCACATTGTGAAGGGACTATTCAAGTTGAATGGCTGATCACAATGACCCATGGAAGACACCTATCCACACCTAGGGTTGCCAACTTTCTTATTGCAGAAAACAGAACATTCTTGTCCTGCCCCTCTGCCCTACCCTTGCTCACTCCACTCCCCCTCTTCTCTCCCCCGCACCCTTGCTCATTTTCACCAGGCTAGGGCAGGGGTTGGGTTGTGGGAGGGGATACAGGCTCTGGGCTGGGGGCGTGGGCCAGAAATGAGGGGTTCAGAGTGCGAGTGGGGGCTCTAGGCTAGGGCAGAGGGTTGAGGTGCAGGCTCTGGGAGGGAGTTTGGGTGCTGGAAGCGGCTCAGGGCTGGGGCAGGGGGTTGGGGAGTGGGGGTAGCCAGGGGGCTCTGTGAGCTCCAATAGGAGCTGCGGAGCCAGTGCTCAGGGCAGTGCCTGTGCCAAGGAGTTGGAGGGACATGCGGGCAGTTTCAGGGAGCCGCAAGGCCCTGGCTGCTGCAGCCAACTGGACTTTTAGTGGCCTGGTCAGCTGTGCTGACCGGAGTTGCCAGGGTCCCATTTTGACCAGGCGTTCTGGTTGAAAACCGGATGCCTGGCAACCCTATCTAAACCTGACGGACTTTCATGTGAACATTCTAACAAGAGTATGGGTAATGGCCTCTGCTATAACTCAGCAAAGCATGCAAGGGCATGTGACTAAATCATGACCCTAAATTCCATCTTGTTACCTGTATTTTTCCACAAACTGTGCGGAAGGCTTTGTTTGAAACAATGGGTTTTCCTCCACATGGCAAAAACTATCAAAGGCCCTGGAAACTTCCCAATTTTGCCTCTTTCCTGCTCTGACCTCTGGACTTATACGTATGGGAGCATTCTAACCAAGGGACTGAGGACCTTCCAATGATTTGGGAGCAACCAGAGACTTAACCAGTTAGCAGTTTATGCCTTATCCAATAACTCTGCTGTTTCAAGCCTTATCCAATAACTCCTTGCAACACTAAAGCTCACCATCTCTGCTATGGCACTGATCTCAGAACTGTACTCATGTCTGTACGTATAATGATCTTTTAAACAATACCTTCTCTTTAATTTTTTAATAAATTTTAGTTTAGTTAGTAAGAATTGGCTGTAAGCATATATTTGGGTAAGATCTGAAATATTCATTAACCTGAGAGGTAATGTGTAACCTTTGAGATTAGTAGAACTTTCATATTTGACTTGGCAGTCTGGGTGAAAGACCAAGGCTGGGTTGCTCTAAGGGAGCTGTGTTTTGTCTTCTGGGTGACCAGAAAGGTATGACAGAAGCTATTTTGTGGCTAGCTTGGTGGATCTAAGTATTGGAATGACCACAAGCTTTGGGGATTGTCTGCCCCATTCTGCAGTTTGCCCTAATTAAGTAAACTCAGTGTGACTGCCTGGGACTCTGGTCACACACAGCTCTGCAGGAAGTGGGGGTGGAAGAGCAATCCTACCATAACTGTTGATTTTCACTGTGTATCCCCCAGCTGGTGATTTCTCTTCCTCTATAGTGTCTTCTTTTAGCTTGGGTGGTGGCAGGTTCTTGATTTCCATCTCTAGCTTGTACTTTTCTGCCATCAAAACATCGTGAGTTCTTTTTCTTGTGGCGTTTTTCAGGAGCTCTTTCACCTCTTCCAAATCTTTCTCTAGCTGGGTTTAAGAATAGAAGATCATATATGTACATTAAACACGTGTCTCTTTATCTGAGGTTTACTACTGAGCCCATTCACTCATAGACTCATAGACTCTAGGACTGGAAGGGACCTCGAGAGGTCATCGAGTCCAGTCCCCTGCCCTCATGGCAGGACCAAATACTGTCTAGACCATCCCTGATAGACATTTATCTAACCTACTCTTAAATATCTCCAGTGATGGAGATTCCACAACTTCCCTAGGCAATCTATTCCAGTGTTTAATTACCCTGACAGTTAGGAACTTTTTCCTAATGTCCAACCTAAATCTCCCTTGCTGCAGTTTAAGCCCATTGCTTCTTGTTCTATCATTGGAGGCTAAGGTGAACAAGTTTCTCCCTCCTCCTGATGACACCCTTTTAGATACCTGAAAACTGCTATCAGGTCCCCTCTCAGTCTTCTCTTTTCCAAACTAAACAAACCCAATTCCTTCAGCCTTCCTTCATAGGTCATGTTCTCAAGACCTTTAATCATTCTTGTTGCTCTTCTCTGGACCCTCTCCAATTTCTCCACATCTTTCTTGAAATGCGGTGCCCAGAACTGGACACAATACTCCAGTTGAGGCCTAACCAGCGCAGAGTAAAGCGGAAGAATGACTTCTCCTGTCTTGTTTACAACACACCTGTTAATGCATCCCAGAATCACGTTTGCTTTTTTTGCAACAGTATCACACTGTTGACTCATATTAAGCTTGTGGTCCACTATGACCCCTAGATCTCTTTCTGCCATACTCCTTCCTAGACAGTCTGTTCCCATTCTGTATGTGTGAAACTGATTGTTCCTTCCTAAGTGGAGCACTTTGCATTTATCTTTATTGAACTTCATCCTGTTTACCTCAGACCATTTCTCCAATTTGTCCAGATCATTTTGAATTTTGACCCTGTCCTCCAGAGCAGTTGCAATCCCTCCCAGTTTGGTATCGTCCGCAAACTTAATAAGCGTACTTTCTATGCCAACATCTAAATCGTTGATGAAGATATTGAACAGAACCGGTCCCAAAAGAGACCCCTGCGGAACCCCACTTGTTATACCTTTCCAGCAGGATTGGGAGCCATTAACAACTACTCTCTGAGTACGGTTATCCAGCCAGTTATGCACCCACCTTATAGTAGCCCCATCTAAATTGTACTTTCCTAGCTTATCTATAAGAATATCATGCGAAACTGTATCAAATGCCTTACTAAAGTCTAGGTATATCACATCCACCGCTTCTCCCTTATCCACAAGGCTCGTTATCCTATCAAAGAACGCTATCAGATTAGTTTGACACGATTTGTTCTTTACAAATCCATGCTGGCTATTCCCTATCACCTTACCACCTTCCAAGTGTTTGCAGATGATTTCTTTGATTACCTGCTCCATTATCTTCCCTGGCACAGAAGTTAAACTAACTGGTCTGTAGTTTCCTGGGTTGTTTTTATTTCCCTTTTTATAGATGGGCACTATATTTGCCCCCTTCCAGTCTTCTGGAATCTCCCCCGTCTCCCATGATTTCCCAAAGATAATAGCTAGAGGCTCAGATACCTCCTCTATTAACTCCTTGAGTATTCTAGGATGCATTTCATCAGGCCCTGGTGACTTGCAGGCATCTAACTTTTCTAAGTGATTTTTTACTTGCTCTTTCCTTATTTTCTCTTCTAAACCTACCCTCTTCCCGTAAGCATTCACTATACTAGACATTCCTTCAGACTTCTCAGTGAAGACCGAAACAAAGAAGTCATTAAGCATCTCTGCCATTTCCAAGTCTCCCGTTACTGTTACCCCCTCCTCATTGAGCAGTGGGCCTACCCTGTCCTTAGTCTTCCTCTTGCTTCTAATGTATTGATAAAAAGTCTTCTTGTTTCCCTTTATTCCCATAGCTAGTTTGAGTTCATTTTGTGCCTTTGCTTTTCTAATCTTGCCTCTGCATTCCTGTGTTATTTGCCTATATTCATCCTTCGTGATCTGACCTAGTTTCCATTTTTTATATGCCGCCTTTTTATTTTGTAGGTCACGCAAGATCTCAAGGGTAAGCCAAGGTGGTGTTTTTCCACATTTTCTATCTTTCCTAACCATCGGAATAACTTGCTTTTGGGCCCTTAATAGCGTCCCTTTGAAAAACTGCCAACTTTCCTCAGTTGTTTTTCCCCGCAGTCTTAATTCCCATGGGACCTTGCCTATCAGCTCTCTGAGCTTACCAAAATCTGCCTTCCTGAAATCCATTGTCTCTATTCTGCTGTACTCCTTTCTACCCTTCCTTAGAATTGCAAATTCTATGATTTCATGATCACTTTCACCCAAGCTTCCTTCTACTTTTAAATTCTCAACAAGTTCCTCCCTATTGGTTAAAATCAAGTCTAGAACAGCTTCCCCCTTAGTAGCTTTTTCAACTTTCTGAAATAAAAAGTTGTCTGCAATGCAGTCCAGGAACTTATTGGATAGTCTGTGCCCCGCGGTGTTATTTTCCCAACATATATCTGGATAGTTGAAGTCCCCCATCACCACCAAATCTTGGGCTTTCGATGATTTTGTTAGTTGTTTGAAAAAAGCCTCATCCACCTCTTCCGCCTGATTAGGTGGCCTGTAGTAGACTCCCAGCACGACATCACCTGTGTTTTTCACCCCTTTTAGCCTAACCCAGAGACTCTCCACCCTTCCGTCTCCTATGTCCATCTCCACCTCAGTCCAAGTGTGTACATTTTTAATATATAAGGCAACACCTCCTCCCTTTTTCCCCTGTCTATCCTTCATCTCAGTCACAGAAACTGGAGATGGATTATATGACTGAACGGGTCTTGTCCATCCCAACCCCACACCCTGGAGCCAGTGTAGCACTGCTATCTATAGTGCTTTGTCCAGTCTAATATTAAATATTGCAAAGCAACAAGAATATTGCCACTTTTCTATTCAACAGTCTGCAAATTTCTCCCAGTGTTTAGCTTGCTTTTTCTCTCTAAAAACTCCAGATGTTTTTACTCATTGAGGCAGAGACTTTTTCTTCTGTGTTTGTACTAGCATAACAGGATCCTGGTCCAGGACTTGGACTCCTAGGTGCTACGATACAAATAATAAATAAGAAGAACATATGAGCTCCCACACTGGATCAGGACAATGGTTCATCAAGCCTAATAGCCTGTCTCTGACAGTGGCCAATACCACAGCGTACAGGATAGGGCAATTTGGAGGGCTCCACCCATGTCTTCTCGTTTAGGGTCTCCCCAAGCATGGGATTACATCCCTGACCATCCTGGCTAATAGCCATAGATGGACCTATCCTCCATGAATTTATCTAATTATTTTTTGAACCTGGTTATACTTTTGGTCATCACAAAATCTCATGGCAACCAGTTCCACAGGTTAATTACATGAAGTATTTCCTCTTGTTTGTATTAAACAGGCTGCCTATTAATTTCATTGTGTGACCTCTGGTTTTTGTATTGGGTGAAAGAGTAAATAATACTCCTCTATTCACTTTTCCACACCAGTCATGATTTTATAATCTCTCTCATATCCCCGCTTAACTGTCTCTTTTTGAAGCTGAAGAGCCCTAATCCTCTTAGATCCTTTTATGGAAGATGTTCCATATCCTTGATCATTTTTGTTGTCCTTCTCTGAACCTTTTTCAGTTCTGAACTGGACACTGTTTTCAAGATATGAGTACACCATGGGTTTATATAGTGGTTTATATAGTGGCATAATGATATTTTCTATCAGTTAATAGTTCCTGACATCCTGTTAGCATTTTTAAACTGCTGCTGGGCATTGAGCGGAAGTTTTCAGAGAAATATCCACTATGACTTGAAGATCTCTTGCTTGAGTAGTAACAACCAATTTAGAACCCATAATTTTATATGTACAGTTCATCTGCCATTTTCTTGCCTAGTCACTCAGTTTTGTGAGATTCCCCTGTAATTCTTTGCGATCAGCTTTGGACTTTACTATCTTCAATCATTTTGTATCATTTGCAAACTTTGCCATTTCACCGTTCACTCCATTTTACATATCATTAACGAATGTGTTAAACAGCACAGGTTCCAGAACAGATCTTTAGGGGGCCATGCTGTTAATCTCTCTTAATTATGAAAAGTGACCGTTTATTTCTATGCTTCGTTTCTGGTCTTTTAACCAGTTACTGATCAATGAATATCCCATGACTACTTACTTTACAAAAGTCTTTGGTAAGGGACCTTGTCAAAGGCTTTCTGAAAAATCACCCTTGTCCACATGTGCTTTCTTGACACCCTCAAAGAATTCTAATAGACTGATGAAGTCATGACTTCCTTTTACAAAAGCCATGTTGACTCTTGTCCAACAAATTGCATTCATCTATGTGACTGATAATTCTGTTCTTTACTACAGTGTCTATCAATTTGCCCAGTACTGAAGATAGGCTGACTGGCCTGTAATTGCCAGGATCACCTCTGGAGCTTTTTTTGAAAATTGGAGTTACATTAGTTCCCTTCCAGACATGTGGTACAAAGGCTTGTGTGAATGGTAGGTTACAGATGACTGTTAGTAGTTCTGCAATTTCATATTTGAGCTTCTTCAGAACTCTCGGGAGAATACCACCTCGTCCTGGTGACTTGTTACTATTAAATTTATCAATTTGTTCTAAAACCTTTTCCATATGCACATCAATGTGGGACACTACTCCACATTTGTCACCCAAAAAGAATAGCTTTGATGTGGGTATCTCCCCCACATCCTTTGCAGTGAAGACCCATGCAAATAATTACTTAGCACCTTTGTCATTTCATGCCCCCACTGTCTATTTGGCAGGCTTCCTTCCTCTGATGTGCGTAAAAAAATTCTTACTGTTAGTTTTTGTGTCTTTAACAAGTTGCTTTTCAAACTCTTTCTTGGCCTCCTTTATTATATTTAACCTCCCAGAGTTTGTGCTACTTCCTATTATTCTCAGTAGGTTTTGACTTCCAAATTTTAAAGGATGTCTTTTTGGTGGCAATTCTTTTGGTCCTTTTATTGTTTTCTCTGATTTGGGATATACATTTAGGATGAGCATCTTTTATGGTGTTTTTAAGAATAGTCCCCTTACTGCTTGCAGGCATTTATCTCTTGTGACAACACCTTTTAATTTCCAACTAACAAGAGTTCTCATTTTTGTGTAGTTTCCCTTTTAGAAATTAAATGTTCCTATGGTGGTATTTTTGGTATTATCCCACCTACAAGGATATTAAATGTAATTACATTATGGTCACTATTACCAACTGCTTTAACTATAATTACCTCTTGGACCAGATCCTGTGCTTCACTTAGGACTAAATCTAGAATTGTCTCTCTCTCTGTGGGTTCCAGGAGTAGCTGCTCCTCTAGACAGTTATTTATGGTGCCTAGAAATGTTATCTCTGCATCACTCCCTGAAATGATATTTACCTAGTCAAATGAGGATAGCTGAAAATACCCATTGTTATTGAGCTTTTTGCTTGTGTAGCATTTCACAGTCATTGTCACTATCCTGGTCAGGTGGTCAGTAGTATAGTCCTACTATCCATGGAATTTCTATCCAGATATTCTTGTGGCACAGTTTTTTTCATTTAAGATTTTTACCTTATTTAACTACTTAATTTATTAAAGAAAAAAATGAATACACACAGAGAGATGATAGTGATATCCCCATGGTAAATTTCAGAAACATAAGGTAACTATTTATCCTGCATTTCTGGACATCTCACCTGAACTCTGCCCACTAAAGGTTTCTTGGGACACTTTTATTTAACCACCTGAGCTCTTTCAAACAGCAGCCTTAAAAATCAACCTACTGGAGAAGTGTTTCCTCAGTTCTAACCACTTCTCAGATGTGAAATTCCCCTGCAAAAGTTACACTGCTTTAAGATACAAGACAGACAGTATTCAGTCTTGGACCAGCAACATAGTAGTCCAATACCATACATTTCCAAGGTAGAAACTGGAACTTTTGCCAATAGAAGGGGGAAAACTGACAGATTTTTCCAGCTGGACACACAGCAAATATTCTATTACTGGTAAGTTCTGAAGGATGGGATCTTAAAATGCAGACAAGTAGCTTTTCTCCATGACAACTAAGATTGCAACTAATCACCCCAAAGCATATTCCAGAATTTTAGCTTCCACTTAGAACTAAAGACAATAGAAATCAATAAGCCCCGAGGCCATGTCTACATCTAAAATTTTGCAGCGCTGGTTGTTACAGCTGTATTAGTACAGCTGTATAGGGCCAGCGCTGCAGAGTGGCCACACTTACAGCAACCAGCGCTGCAAGTGGTGTTAGATGTGGCCACACTGCAGCGCTGTTGGGCGGCTTCAAGGGGGGTTCGGGGAACGCGAGAGCAAACCGGGAAAGGAGACCAGCTTCGCCGCGGTTTGCTCTCGCGTTCCCCGAACCACCCTGCAAACCGCAGGGAAGGAGACCTGCTTGCTCGGGGGTTCGGGGAACGAGAGAGCAAACCGGGAAAGGAGACCAGCTTCGCTGCGGTTTGCTCTCGCGTTCCCCGAACCACCCTGCAAACCGCAGGGAAGGAGACCTGCTTGCTCGGGGGTTCGGGGAACGAGAGAGCAAACCGGGAAAGGAGACCAGCTTCGCCGCGGTTTGCTCTCGCGTTCCCGGAACCACCCAGCAAACCTCAGGGAAGGAGACCTGCTTGCTCGGGGTTCGGGGAACGCGAGAGCAAGCCGGGGAAGGAGACCAGCTTGATTACCAGAGGCTTCCTCAGGTATGCTGGAATACCTGCTTATTCCACGGAGGTCAAGAAAAGCGCTGGTAAGTGTCTATACTTGATTACCAGCGCTGGATCCTCTACACCCGAGACAAAACGGGAGTACGGCCAGCGCTGCAAAAAGGGAGTTGCAGCGCTGGTGGTGCCCTGCAGATGTGTACACCTCCTAAGTTGCAGCGCTGTAACTCCCTCACCAGCGCTGCAACTTTCTGATGTAGACAAGCCCTAAGATTGCAACTAATCACCCCAAAGCATATTCCAGAATTTTAGCTTCCACTTAGAACTAAAGACAATAGAAATCAATATGCCCATCCAACACATGGGACATTTGCCCGAGGACCACCAATTAAGCTGAAATACACATTCCCTTGGAAAGGAATCTTCCAGCTACTCAAAGCAGTGACTCCTACCTCTTTTCCTAAAGCTAAGGAGAGAGACAAGAATAACTCTCTCATCTCCTTCTTCTATCTGTTAATCAAGAACCATAGATGAGGATAGAAACTATATAGGAGGAAAGCTGACTAGAAATAACTTGTAAGTCAACCCCAGTAGAAACCAAAGATCAATTGTGACAAACTGCCTGCTATGCCAAGAAAGCCAAACCAGCTAGCCTTCACCTCAAATTAAAAGTTGTATATTTGTCTGCTTGATGACTCAAAGGCACTCACTCTCTCTATGAAGTTAACTTGTTCCTTCACAATGTTTCTTTTTCTAGTGAAATGAAAGGTATTAAATATAATCAAAGAATGTATGGACTGTATCCACTAAGTTTAGAGAAACTGTGATAGGATATGTACCCCTCACAGGCTTTGAAAGAGTTAACATGGGCCTGAGAAGCCAATTTATATACCAGCCTGCACCTGGAGAGTGGGCTAGGCTTAACTGAGAATGAAACCCAGCTGGGGAGGAGCAATCATAAAGGCAGAAAGTTGAGAGCAGAAAGGGGTTGTTTGTATAAAGTGAAGAACTTTGGGAGTAGAGGGATTATGAAGGGAATGTGCCCTAGGATCCTTTCCTATGTGGGGAAGTCTGGCAAGAGGCCAGAAGTGGGTCTAACTAAGCAGGCTCTGGGAGTGCAGCAGACTCCAGTGGTAAGCCCTGATAAAAGGACAGGATTTGGACTACTAGGGGAAAGACCAGGAAGGTGCTAAGTTGAAGAACAGAGCAATAGAGATGAGGTCAAACTCAGAGGGCAGAAATTGGTTTTAATTTGTAATGTGGGATTTTTTTATGGAGATTCCAAGGGAGAGACCCCTCAGAAAGAGAGAAACAGTGGAAAGCCCAGAGAGAAGAGTGTGAAAACCATGGAGCCCAGAAGTGGGGTAGATGATTCTTTTGTGAGGGCATTAGACTGTTTTCTGTTGGACTTTGTTTCCCTGGAAGGAGTGGTCTAAATTGTGACCCAGCTGGAGGGCCAAGTCAGAAAAAGGAGACTGACCACTACAGTAGCTGTCAGCAGAGGGTGCCAGATGCAGAGAGAGACGCAACACCATGCACTCCAGCAGTAAGTGACAGAAATTATATGGAATTTGTTTCTCTGAGTGATAGTGACACTACAGAAGGGGTATGAATTATATGGCACAAGAAGGAAAAAAATACTGAAAGATAACCACCTGTATATAGCCTTGAAATATTAAAATATATTGTTTAAAGAGGGAATTCCAAATAACAGTCTGGATAATACAGAAAATTACTGAAATATAGACCTTGAAATGAATGAAAAAAGCCTCCATGAAGTATCAAAGAAATGTTATCCAGTAGATGGCATCAGTGTGTATCAATGGCAACAGCCGAGAAACTGAAATCCAAGAACCTATCTGGCAAATGGACAACAGAAATAAGAAATACATGTGCATAAGCCCTGCCTGGCCCCCGATGAACCTGAAACAGCATATATAGACTGAGGTCACCATGGGGACCCCACCGTTTTGCTGAATTCACAAAAGCTGCAAAATTCAGAAGTGCTACTGACGCTTGGACTAACCCCATGAAAAGACTCCCCTATCCAAGTTAACAAAACTGAGAAGTGGTGAGACTCTCTCCAGATATAGTAGTTTTGCTTTGTTTTTTAATGTAAGTAACTGAAAGCTCTCATGGCGAGTCTACACTTTCTAGTGAGACCTCAAATAACCATATTTTGGATTTCACTAAGCAATGCTAGATGTATGTTTCTCCTTTGTAAGTCCAAGCACATTGGCCTAAGAGAACCTCAAACAATAACTTTTTGCAATTCCTTTTGATGTTTTCAACTTGTCCAATTCAAACCAAACATTGCAAAGAACAGGAACCCTATTCATAAGAGCGCCTTAAGACAAGGATATCCCTTTTGGAAAAATTACTTAAAGTGCAATAAATGCACTAGAGAGACTAAAGAACTGATGATGCCTGGTGGGAAGTGTAACAAGAAATCTCAGTGATTCCTGTTGTTCAGTAGTATAAGTGCTTGGCCTCAATGCTGTTCCATATCAACTGCTTGCAAGACAGTATGTTGTATTCAGTACATGCCTAGAATATTCTATATCCAAACTCAATAACACTGTAGATTACAAACCTATGTGGTTCTTTAGGAATAAACTTATCGACTAGTTAAGAATAACTAAGGCTATGTCTACACTGCATTGCATCATTAAAACGTTTGTCACTCTAGGTGTGGAAAAAAACACACACTCCCCCAAACAACAAAAGTTTTAATGACAAAAAGCGCCAGTGTGGACAGTGCTACGTTGGCGGGAGAGGCAGTTGTATTTCGTTGTCAGAAGAGCTCTCTCCTGGTGTCATGGTATTCTATCCCCAACCTGAACCTTAGAGTCCAAAAAATGGGGTACCAGCATGAATTCCTCTAAGCTTAATTACCAGCTTAGATCTGATACACTGCCATAGTGTTTTGGGGCACTCTGGTCCCCCCAAAAACCTTCCCTGGGAACCCCAAGACCCCAATTCCTTGAGTCTTACAACCAAGGGGAATAAACCATTTCCCCCCCTTCTCTTCCCCTCCAGGTGTTCCCTCCCTGGGCTCCTGGAGAGAGAGAGAGAGAGAGAGATTCAAGCTCCATGAATCTAAAACAAAGGGATTCCACCCTTCTCCCCTCCCTGTTAAGTACAGACTCAATTCCTATGCCTTAACAAGGGGAAAAAATTAATCCAGTCTTAAAGAGAAAAACATTTAATAAAAGAAAAAAGAATAAAGAAAATCACTGTAAATTCAAGATGGAATATTACAGGGTCTTTCAGCTTATAGAAACTGGAGAAAAGCCTCCTCCAGCAGAAATACAATTTAAAATACTTTCAGCCAAATACACATTAGAACTCAACCAGCCAGATACACATTTGCAAATAAAGAAAACCAATTAAAAAGACTAAACCGCCTTTCTACTTGCACTTACTACTTGAATAGAAAATTAGAGCCTGTAGTACGTCCGCACTCTCAGATCCCAGAGAGAACACAGACAAAGAACACACACACAAGCTTCTCTCTACCCAGTGTTGAAAGTATCTTGTCTCCTGATTGGTCCTCTGGTCAGGTGTTGCAGGTCACTGTTTGTTAACCCTTTAGAGGTGAAAGAGACATTAACCCTTAACTATCTGTTTATGACACCTGGCAACAACGAATGGCTACGCTATGTACCTTACAATGGGGTAGCTGTGGCAGCACATCCAAGCCGCTGGAACATGAGCAGCCTAGACACAGCTTAAGTATCCTGATCTGAAGAGTAGCATTCAAGATAAAAATAACCTTGACAAGAACATGGCATTGAAGTTAGTAAGCTAGCATTCCCCAGACTCAATAAAGAAGGGGTTATCCTAATTAAATTCCATTCCAATATTAACATTCATCAAATAGCAAATCTATTGTCTTAGATTTTAGGTTTGAATCCTGACACCTCAACCAATTAATTAAAAAACAAACAAACAAACTAGGGCTGTCAATTAACTGTGGATAACTCGTAATTAACTCAAATTTAAAACTGATTCATCGCAGTTTTATCACATTGTTAAAAGAATATCAACTGAAATTTATTAAATATTTTGGATGTTTTCTACATTTTCAAATATTGATTTCCATTGCAACACAGAATACAAAGTGTACTGTGCTCACTTTTTTATTATAAATATTTGCATTGTAAAAACGAAACAAAAGAAATAGTACTTGTCAATTCACCTCATACAAGTACCGTAGTGCAATCTCTTTATCATGAAAGTGCAACTTACAAATGTAGATTTTTGTTGTTGTTCTATAACTGCATTCAAAAACAAAACAATGTAAAATTTTAGCACCTACTAGTCCACTCAGTCCTACTTCTTGTTCAGCCAATCACTAAGAGAAACAAATTTGTTTACATTTACAGTGATAATACTGCCAGCTTCTTATTTACAATGTCACCTGAAAGTGAGAACAGGCGTTCACATGGCATTTTTGCAGCCAGCATTGCAAGCTATTTACGTGTCAGATATGCTAAACATTCGTATGCCCTTTCATGCTTTGGCCACCATTCCAAAGGACATGATTCCATGCTGATGATACTAGTATAAAAAAAAAAGTGTTAATTAAATTTTGATTGAACTCCTTGAGGGAGAATAGTACGTCTTCTGCTCTGTTTTACCTGCATTATGTCACATATTTCCAAGTTATAGCAGTCTCAGATGATGACCCAGCACGTTGTTCATTTTAAGAACATTTTCACTGCAGATTTGACAAAATGCAAAGAAGGTACTAATATGAGCTTTCTAAAGATAGCTACAGCACTCAACCCAAGGTTTAAGAATCTGAGGTGCCTTCCAAAATCTGATCAGGACAGCATGTGAAGCATGCTTTCAGATGTCTTAAAAGAGCAACGCTCCGATACAGAAATTACAGCACCCAGACCATCAAAAAAGAAACCTTCTGCTGGTGGCATCTGACTCAGGTGATGAAAATGAATATACGTCGGTCTGCACCGGTTTGGATCATTATCGAGCAGAACCCATCATCAGCATGGATGCATGTCAATATCTTGCAACACTGGCTACAACAGTGCCATGCGAATGTCTGCTCTCACTTTCAGGTGATATTTTAAACAAGAAGCGGGCAGTATTATCTCCTGCAAATGTAAACAAATGTGTTTGTCTGAGCGATTGGCTGAGTGGACTTTTTGTTTTTAATGCACTTATTTTTTGTACATAATTCTACATTTGTAAGTTCAACTTTCATGATAAATTGCATTACAGTACTTGTATTAGGTGAACTGAAAAATACATTCTTGTTTTTTATGGCACAAATATTTGTGTTATAACTGAAACCAATATATTTGAAAATGCAGAAAACATCAAAATATTTAAATGGTATTCTATTGTTTAACAGTGTGATTAATCGCATGATTAATTTTTAATTGCTTGACAGCCTTAAAAAAGGATCCCATGTCTCACTTGTGTGGCTCTGGCTCTTCAGCACATCCTGGCTATGATTGCTCCAGTTACTTCTCTTTGCCTTCTAGTCAGATTATGTTCAGCCCTTTATATTTTGGTGGTCCCGTGGCCTTTTGGCCACTACAGGCCCAACAGTTCCAAAAGCAGGGTGGATAAAAATGAGTAGTTTTTGTTTTTAAAATCATTAAGTTTTTTCCTCAAAGCATTTTATAAAAAACAGATTTAAATAAAAATCCATCTAAAGAGGGATTATTAATTCCATAGTATGAGACAATATATTCATGTCATGTTTAAGAAAATGTTTTGTAAATGAGTTCCAATAGTTCATGGATTAGGGACCCAATCTTATGGGATTCCAGAGGCTTCTGTACAGATTTAGGTAAAACTTTCTATCTACTCAATGGGACTCAGTGCTCAGTCTAGAACAGCGGTCCCCAACCTTTTTGTCTGGCGGGCGCCAGACGAAGGACTGTGGCGGCGGTCAAGCATCCGCTGAAATGCCACTGAATTTCGGTGGCAACGCCTCTCTGATGTCATTTGCCACCGACAAGCGACATCATCAAGAGGCGTCGCAGCCGAATTTCGGCATTTCAGCAGATGCTCGACCGCCGGCCAGGACGTAGGCGCATTTAGATGCCCCCGCGGGCGCATCGCGTTAGGGAACGCTGATCTAGAAGACACCATCAGAGATGCTTAGTTTTGCAGTTCTCAAACTGGATTTGTGTCTCCAGAGATAACATGCTTGTTAACAGCAAACATGTTTTTAGAGGTGAGAAATAACAGACCTGAAGCCTATTGTCCCTCTGCAAATTTGTGTTCACATAATCAATCCCTTATCTCTAAAAGTGCAAAGTTTCAAAACGTTCAGTGAATAGAAGATTGGGGACTGAACAGATCTGGACAAGGAGAAGTCTGGAGATAAATGTGAGCAGGAAGGGACAGACAGTAGAAACAAAAGTGAAACTGTTTGAGCAGCATATTCCAGAAGTCTTGAGGTCTTTCTGAGTGTAGCCTTCATTGATTTGAGATCTACCATACCATTCTCTCACTGGAAAGGAAAACCTACAACGGCAGGAGGTTGTAAAAGAGACCCAGTTTGGAAATATTTTAGTGAAGTTCCTCTACTTGTGGGTAGGACAGGCATGCATGCAAGCAAAATGCAAACAGTGTAACAAATGCTGTGCAGCAAAAAGATATTGACTATAGCTAAGCCATGGACATTATTTTGATATCAGTTCCTTACACAACCTCGTCATTAGGAGGACCATGTCTAAATGGCTGACTGCATTTCAGGTTGCCATAACCTGGCTGGCCTAAAACTTAATCTCCAGTTTCATTCTGTCTGAGAAGAAGCATCAAGTAGCCCTGCTTTTCTTTAAGGATGTTTCTGTTTTAGACATGCAAAACAGCCTTTCCTGCTTGCTCTTCACTCCATACATTTACAAAGAACTATTGCTTGGACTCTGCTTCTAGGGAGGAATCCTGCTTTGTTCTGTCTGGCACATCCTCTTTCCAAAGTCGGGGAGCCCAGTAGGACTCTTGCCTCCTAGAGTCACCCCCATCCCATCCCATTATTCAGTTTTGGATCATCAAAAGGGTAAGTATAACTGGACCAGTATAGTCATGCCAGTAAGTTTCCCTGTGTAGACAGACCCCAAGTCAGGAACTGAATGGAAAGGTTTAAGTGCAATGGTTAAGCTCCATACTAGCACAAGACTATACATTCCTACCTGCTACAACTACCCCTATGGGCCTAGAAAAAACATCGTTAGAGTAGGGAATTCCACTTGTTTGATGCCAGGGAGCAGAGGCCAGAAGTGAGACGTGTGCAAGACAATACTTTCACAGAAACTGAATTACAGATAAGCAATTACACCTTTTGTTTCTCCATTCTTTTTGCGCCACTCAGAGGAGAGAAGGATGGGGTGAGGACCCTTCCCATGGGGTGCTGAGCTGCTAAGTATCTGTGGGAAGCTGGACAGGTGGCAGGTTAAAGGGCAATGGGTTAATACAACTTAGTGAAGCACTAATACAATGCCTTTTGTCTTCAAAACAGTTACAACCATTACATTCCACTGTGTCCTCCTCTGGAAAAAACTGAAATTTCCCCCCTTCTAATGGCACAAAGTTCCATTTTCTAGCTTTGAAAGGTTGTAAGGTATTGGACTTACCTTAATGCATGTAGAGCAGGGGTGGACAAACTATGGCCCAGGGGCCACATCCAGCCCACCAGATGTTTTAATCCAGCCCTCAATTTCCCACCAGTGAATGGGGTTGGGGGCTTGCCACTGCTTCCGGGAGCTGCATGGAGCTGGGCATGTCCCTCTTCTGGCTCACATGCTGCCCCCACCCCAAGTGCCACTCAGGCAGCTCCCACTGGTTGGGAACCATGGCAAATAGGAACTTCAGGGGTGGTACCTCTGGACAGGGCAGCGCAGAGCCACCTGGCTGCCCCACCACGTAGGAGCTGGAGAGGGAACATGCTGCTTCTGGGAGCTGCTTGAGGTAAGCGCTGTCCTGAGCCTGCATCCCTGACCCCCTCCTGTCCCAGCCCAAAGCCCTCTCTTGGACCTCCCAGCCCACCCCAGAGCCTGCACCCCCAGCTGGAGCCTGCTATACAATTTCCATACCCGCATGTGTCCCTCAGGGCAAAAAGTTTGCCAGTCCCTGGTGTAGAGTCAGCATAGCCAGTCCTATGCTTCTTTCTTCACACCCCAGTACAGGTGCCACGAAGGATGTACCCCAGCTATCCCCAACTGGATATGTACCATTTGGACCACACAGAGCTGGAACAAGCTAATGTGTACGCTGGCTGGAGCAGATTCATGGAGCTTCTCCTCTATTTCCTCTGTGGGAGAGGAGAGCCAGCCTTTCCAAAGCACTCCCCTTGGAAGCAGAGCTCCTAGCTGATCTCTGTGGGGCTCCCACGGCCAGGCAGGGAAGAAAGGCAGGCATTGGGAGCAATGGCAGCCAGAGGTACTTTCTTCTCCTCCCCGTGATGGAGCAAGCAGCCTGAGTAGCTGCAGCAGGGAAGGACCAGCAGCTGCAGTGGAAGTAAGGGGAAGGTGGGAGGAACACTGACTCATAGACTGATAGATTCTAGGATCAGAAGGGACCAGGTGAGTCTTGCCCACATGCTCAGGGGGTAGCTGATCGCCATATTTGGGGTCAGGAAGGAATTTTCCTCCGGGGCAGATTGGCAGAGGCCCTGGAGGTTTTTCGCCTTCCTCTGCAGCGTGGGGCACGGGTCACTTGCTGGTGGATTCTCTGCAGCTTGAGGTCTTCAAACCACAATTTGAAGACTTCAATAACTCGGACATAGGTTAGGGGTTTGTTATAGAAGTGGATGGGTAGGGTTCTGTGGCCTGCTTTGTAGGGACAGAGCCAGACCCAAACCCTTCCATTTAAAAGGGCAGCTCAGAGAGCACAGGGTAACGCCTAATGACACAGGAAGCAGCTCAGCCAGGCGGGCTGGAGGGCCAGCAGGGCTGAGTGCCCAGGAGCTCAGAGGGCCGGGAGGGGGCCACTCATTTGCCGTATTTCTTGCGCTCGCAGGAGAGAACTATGGGGTGTGGCCCTCCCAGAACTCGCGTGTGCGCCCCGGCCGGGCTCCGGGAGCTACCCGCGCACCTGGAGCGGGGGCAGGCCAAGGGGACACAGGGGGACCATGCTTCCAGGAAGGGGTAACGGAGCCCAACCAGCTGGCCCGAAAGCAGGAGCAAAACCTGCCCCTACCGGCCCTCCACTAGGCTCTGTGTGGCCCCACATTCGCTGCAAACCCCCCCCATTGGGCTCTGTGCCCTCTGCCAGCCCCTCTGTGCACTTTGCCCCGCAGCCCCCGGGCACTACGACCCCACTCCCTGGCACCCCTCACCTCCTCCCGCGCAGACGCCATGTCAGGGATGCTGTACCGCGGCGCCCCTTCCGCGCTGCACCCGATCTGGCGGAAGGGACAGCCTGACACTGACACAGCCGCGGCGGAGGCTGCTCCCGCCCCGCCCCTCTGGAACTTTCCGGAGCCCCCGTCCGCCACGCCCCCTAGTAACGATCCCAGGCTTCAGCTTCGGATCAGGGGCCGGGACCACACCCCTTAGCGACCAGCGCCGCATAAACCACGCCCCCTCTCATTCCCCTCAGGAAGAGTCATAGAGTCGCGGGAGCAGGCGTGTCCTCGAAGGTCTCACTGCGGAGCTGGTATAGGCGCTCGGCGGCCATTTTATCGCCGTGCGCGCTGCGAGCGGGAACGGAGTGGGCGGGGCTGTCAAAGGCGCGACGTTTCCAGGGAGACCGCCTAGCTGAGGCGCGGCTCGGGCTGTGTCAGGGGGTGTTCGCGGCGGGGAGGCGGGCGCCTCTGGTCAGGGGGCTCCGGCTCCATCGCTGCCGCCCGGCTGGTGGCCATCACCCCTGTGGTAGCGAGTCTCTCTTCGGGCCGCAGCCCCGGGGGTCGCTCTTGGTTGGCCAGTGGCCGCCCAGAGGAAAGGGCCGAGGAGCCCCCCACTCGCCGCGGGGGAGGCGGGAGCCCGCGCTGTGCGGCAGAGGGGCTGCGCCGTGCGAGGAGAGCCGTGGAGGACGGGGCTGGTCAGGTACTAGCTCGGCTGGCAGCGTCCTTAGACCCGGGTAGTCCCGCTCGCTGGTCGCTGCCCTTCATGTGGGGCGCTTCCTCCGCCCTCAGCAGCTGCCTGCTGGTTCGCCCCTGCACAGCGGGCGCTGGTGACTGCAGCAGTCACGGACCAGTAGCCCGAGGAAGGTATGTGAGCACCTTTAGCCCTAGAGACAGTTTAGTCCTAGGCAGTTTTTTGAAGTGCTTATATACAAATGTTACAAGTCCTAAATAATGAGCTGTGTGAACTTGAGTGCCTGGTATTAAATGATGTAATTGGCATTGCAGAAACTTGGTGGAATGAGGATAATCAATGGGACACAGGGATACCCGGGTACAAAATGTATCAGAAGACAGAACAAGTCAGGCAGGCGGAAGGGTGACGCTGTATGCATAAGAAAGCATAGAAGCAAGTGAAAATCTTAGCTGAACCAAACTCTACCATAGAATCCCGATGGATAGTATTTCCATGCTTGAATAATAAGAATATAGCAGTAGGGATATAGTACTATCTACCTGGCCAGGATGGTGATAGACTGCAAAATGCTCAGAAAGATTAGAGAGGCTGTAAAAATAAACTCAATAATAATAATGAGGGGGATTTCAGCAATCCCCATATTGACTGGGTACATATCATCTCAGGATGAGATACAGTTTCTTGACCTCTTAAATGACTAAGGGCTTGGCTACACTTGAGAGTTGCAGCGCTGGTGATGGGATTACAGCGCTGCAACTTACTCTGTGTACACACTTGCAAAGCACAGCCAGCGCTGCAACTCCCTGGCTGCAGTGCTGGCTGTACACCTGGTCTGCTTGGGGTGTAACGATTCCAGCGCTGGTGATGCAGCGCTGCTTATCAAGTGTGGCCAGCAAAAGCGCTTTTATTGGCCTCCAGGGTATTAGGAGGTATCCCAGCATACCTTTTCAGCCACTCTGCTCATAGTTTCAAACTCCACTGCCCTGGACTCAGGTGACCCACCCTTTAAATGCCCCCGGAATTTTAAAAATCCCCTTCCTGTTTGCTCAGCCTGGTGTGGAGTGCACTCCATCAATCAATCACTGACCATGCCTCCACGCCCCAAACGAGCCCCAGCATGGACCACTTGCGAGCTGCAGGACCTCATCAGTGTTTGGGGTGAGGAAGCTGTGCAGTCACAGCTGCGCTCCAGCCATAGAAATTATGATACCTATGGCCAGATATCAAAGTCCATGCTGGAAAGGGGCCATGAACGGGACATGGTGCAGTGCAGGCTTAAAGTAAAGGAGCTGCAGAGTGCCTATTGCAAAGCCCGTGAGGGAAACCACCGCTCAGGTGCTGCCCCCACGACCTGCCGTTTTTAGCAGGAGCTGGATGCGCTACTTGGGGGTGACCCTACTGCCAATCCGAGGACCACGATGGACAGTTCAGAGCAGGGAGAGGAGAGTGAGGCTACTGAGGTGGTGGGAGACACCCTGGAGTCCCAGGAGGCATGCAGCCAGGAGCTCTTCTCAAGCCAGGAGGAAGCTAGCCAGTGGCAGCAGCTGGAACTTGTTGGTGAAGAAGCAGAGGAGTGGGTTCCCGGTAAGCAGATTTTATTTTTAGGATGGAACTGTTTGGGGAGAGGAGGGAGGGTTACGGCTGCATGCATGCATGCCTGGATGTGGAATAGCCCATTGATTTGGTCTATCACGTCGCGGTAATCGGCCTCTGTAATCTCTTCAAAAGTTTCAGCCAGAGCGTGGGCAATGCGCTTGTGCAAGTTTATAGGGAGAGCCACTGTGGTCCTTGTCCCAGTCAGGCTAACACGTCCGTGCCACTGTGCCGCAAGGGGTGGGGGGACCATTGCTGCACAGAGGCAAGCTGCATAGGGACCAGGGCGGAATCCACATTGCTGTAGAAGACCCTCCCGCTCTTCCCAGGTAACCCGCAGCAGCGAGATATCTGGCAGGATAAAATCCTGTGGAAAATGTAGGGTTGGTGTTCAGTGCACTTTCCCCCTAGCTGCTCTCTGCTTTCCCCAATGCACAGAAAACCCAGTGAGCCCTTACTCAAGCAGCTCCCCTTCCCAGGTGAGTCGCGGCAGCAACATGGCTTCATTAATCACTCATTCCCCATTACTCACCATGTCTTCGCTGCTGTAGCCTCTCTGTACTATGTTTGCTATGTGTAAATGATGCTACAAATAGTCTACAAACTCCTTCATTGTGATTATAAACAATGCAGCCTCTGTAATAAATGTTTCTATTTCTGTTTTTTTTCAGTGTCCTTGACTCCTCCGGCCCTATCACAGCCTGCTGGAAGACTACAGAACTTGAGGAGGAAACCAAGAAAAAGCAAAGAAGATTTGGTGAAATCTTATGAATCAGTATGCCAGAGAGAATAAGAGGCTGCAGGACTGGAGAGAGAAAATGCATCAGTGGAGGGAAACACAAAGCAGGAGAAAGGAATTGGCTACCAAGAAAAGCACAAAGCAGCTGATAAGCCTCCTGGCGCGCCAAACGGACTGTATGCAGTCACTCATAGCCATGCAGGCAGATCACTACCTTGCTAACCCCACCCCCCCATCCCAAAGCGCTCTCCCTTGTGCCCCACTGTTTGCTCAAAACCCCCTTCTCCAGCATCCTGGTTCTTACCACCACCAGCTGCCCCTAACACCTGTACGTTCACCTACCAGCCCTGAGAACTACGACCCTTACCCTATGCACTCAACCCCCATCACCATGCAGCATATTAATCCTGAAGTGCAGCAGGCATTGCACAGCACTCCAGGCAGGACATATTCAAATCTCTGACTGTACAGTTCAGCACCCTACCCCCCTGCCCTTTTATGTACTGTATTTTGAATAAATGATTTCTTGGCTTTTAAAACAGTTATTATTGTGGAAAGTGAAACATACTGTACTCCAAGGGAAAAACAGGCACTGCAAATCATTGTAGCCACTGCACTTCACTCCCGTGCAAGGCACCAAACATTACTGTTGGCTTTCAGCCTCAGATTGCTCCCTTAAGGCATCCCTAATCCTTGTAGCCCTGTGCTGGGCCTCTTTAGTAACCCTGCTCTCTGGCTGTGCAAATTCAGCCTCCAGGTGTTGAACCTTGGAGGTCCATTCCTCACTGAACGTTTCACCCTTCCCTTCACAAATATTATGGAGCGTACAGCACGTGGATATCACCACAGGGATGTTGCTTTCCCCCAAGTCTAGCTTCCCATAAAGACATCTCCAGCGCCCTTTTAAATGGCCAAAAGCACACTCCACAGTCATTCTGCACTGGCTCAGCCTGTAGTTGAACTGGTCCTTGCTCCTGTCAAGCTTCCCTGTATACAGTTTCATGAGCCATGGCATTAACGGGTAAGCGGGGTCTCCAAGGATCACAATGGGCATTTCGACATCCCCTATTGTGATCTTGTGGTCTGGGAAAAAAGTCCCGGCCTGCAGCTTCCTGAACAGGCCACTGTTCCGAAAGATGCGTGCATCATGCACCTTTCCAGGCCATCCTGTGTAAATGTCAATGAAACGCCCACGGTGATCCACAAGCGCTTGGAGAACCACAGAGAAATACCCCTTCCAATTAATGTACTCGGATGCCAGGTGGGGTGGTGCCAGAATAGGAATATGCGTCCCATCTATCGCCCCTCCACAGTTAGGGAAACCCATTTGTGCAAAGCCATCCAGAATGTCCTGCACGTTCCCCAGAGTCACGATTCTTCTTAGCAGGATGCAATTAATGGCCCTGCAAACTTGCATCAATGCTATTCCAACGGTTGACTTTCCCACTCCAAACTGGTTCACGACTGATCGGTAGCTGTCTGGAGTTGCCATCTTCCAGATTGCAATAGCCACCCGCTTCTCTACTGACAGGGCAGATCTCAATCTCGTGTCCTTGTGCCGCAGGGTCGGGGCGAGCTCAGCACACAGTCCCATGAAAGTGGCTTTTCTCATCCACAAGTTCTGCAGCCACTGCTCGTCATCCCAGACTTGCAGGATGATGTGATCCCACCACTCAGTGCTTGTTTCCCGAGCCCAAAGGTGGCGTTCGATGGTGCTGAGCATGTCCGTTACTGCCACAAGCAATTTATTGTCACGCGCGTCAGGCGAATCAATATAATCGTCGGACTCCTCACTGTCACTTTGGAGCTGAAGGAATAGCTCAACTGCCAAACGTGATGTGCTGGCGACATTCATCAGCAAAGTCCTCAGCAGTTTGGGCTCCATTTCTAACAGAAATCGCGCTGCAGACTCATAATGGCGCCAAACTGCTGGGATGTGTAGCGATGCACGACGGGGCGTTGGGGCAGGAAGCGGAATGACCCGCACCCTTCTGTCCCCTTCCACAACCCACAGCGCCAAAATGGGACGAGGTGCTCTGTGGGATAGCTGCTCACAATGCACCACTCCCAACAATGCTGCAAATGTGGCCACACTGCAGTGCTGGTAGCTGTCAGTGTGGCCACACTGCAGCGCTTTCCCTACACAGCTGTACGAAGACAGCTGTAACTCCCAGCGCTGTACAACTGTAAGTGTAGCCATACCCTAACTCTTGGAGCAGCTAGTCCTGGAACCCACAAGAGGAGAGGAAATGCTTGATTTATTCCAAATTTGAGCTCAGGATCTGGGCCGAGAGATGAATCTAGCTGAACAACTTGGTAATAGTGACCATAATATAATTAAATTTTACATCCCTGTGGGGGTGATGACACCACAGCAGTCTACCATGGTAGCATTTAATTTCAGAAAGGGGAATTACACAAAAATGAGGAAGTTAGTGAAACAGAAATTAAAAAGTACAGTGCCAAAATAGAAATAATTGCAAGTTGCATGGAAACTTTTTGAAGACTGCATAATAGAGGTCCAAATGTGCCTATCTTTAAGATGCAATACAGGCACAGTATGGTACTTGCTTTTTAAAATTTTTTTGGTCTCCGCTCCTGCCTGATTGGTTACTTCCAGTTTCACATGGTGTCCAGTTGACTGGTCAGTCTCTAACTCTGGTGTTCGTATCTTTGAGGTTCTACTGTATTTAGATTTTTCAGAAAGCCTTTGATAAGGTCCTTCACCAAAGGCTCTTAAGCAAAGTACAAAATTAGAGGGGTAAGAAGGAAGGTCCTCTCATGGATCAGTAACTGGTTAAAAGATAGGAAACAGGGTAGGAATAATGGCCAGTTTTTAGAATAGAGAGCGGTAAATAGTGGTGTGTACCCCAGGGGTCTGTACTGGGACCAGTACTGTCCAACATATTCATAACTGAATTTATTTGAGCATAAGCTTTCGTGGGCCACAGCCCACTTCATTGGATGCATAGACTGGAACATACAGCAAGAAGATATTTATACATACAGAGAACATGAAAAGGTGAAAGTAGCCATACCAACTGTAAGAGGCCAATCAATTGAGATGAGCTGCTATCAGCAGGAGAAAAAAAACTTTAAGTGATAAGCGAGATGACCCATAGAAGGTGTGAGGATACTTAACATGGGGAAATAGAGTTAATTAGTGTAAAGAGATCTTGGAGTCGTGGATAGTTTTTTGAAAACATCCACTTAATGTGCAGTGACAGTCAAAAAAGCAAACAGAATGTTGGGAATTGTTAGGAAAGGGATAGCTAATAAGACAGAAAATATATTCCCGCTATATAAATCCAGGTACTCCCATATCTTGACTACTACATCTCAAAAAAGATATATTGGAATTGGAAAAAGTACATAAAAGAAAAACAAAAATGATTAGGGGTATGGAACAGCTTCCCTATAAAGAGCGATTAATAAGACTGACTTTTCAGCTTGGAAAAAAGACTACTAAGGGGAGATATGATAGAGTTCTATGAAATCATGACTGGTGTGGGGAAAGTAAACAAGGAACTATTATTTACTCCTCATAACACAAGAAATAAGGGTCACCAAATGAGATTAATAGGCAGCAGGTTTAAAACAAACAAAAGGAAGTATTTCTTCACACAGTGCACAGTTAACCTGTGGAACTCCTTCTCTGAGGTTGTTGTGAAAGCAAATACAATAATGGGATTCAAAAAAGAACAAGATAAATTAATAGAAGATACATCAGTGGCTATTAGTCAGGATGGGTAGGGATAGTGTCCTTAGTTTCTGTTTCCCAGAAACTGGGAATGGGTGACGGGATGGATCACTTGATGATTACCTGTTCTGTTTATTCCCTCTGAAGAACCTGGTATTGGCCACTGTCGGAAGACAGGATATTGGGCTATATGGACTTGTAGTCTGACCCAGTATAGCCACTCTTATGTTAGAGAAAGCTGTTGCTTGCTTTTTCCTTTGGAAAAATTTAATCTTACTTTTATTCTGTGTCTTCCCACCCCCCTTGCATCCCAGCTGTCTGGCCCTCTTCTTCTCTGCTCCTCTCCCCCAGCACAAGCTTCTGTCCCTTTTCTAATCTGCTCCCCTGGCCTTACTGCACAGCCACCTTCTCCTTCTCTTCTTGGGTATAGTGCTTGGCTTCCCCATTGCCTGCTTCCACTGTGTATTTTGCTAGGGAGATACACAAGACCATGTATCCTCACTCCTTGTGTAGCATCAACCTCTAGGAATGGTGTATACTGTATATAGACAGACTAGCACCTTTACTTCCAACAGCTTTTGTAAGCCTGCAGGATCTGAAGACCTCAGGCATCTCTAGAAACAATTGGAAAAGAGGAGCCGTTTGATCTATCAGTTCTCCAGACTGCCAGCAATTGAGCTGTGGACCACAGGTGCAGTACTGTATTACTCCATCCAGGGGTAGTCAATTATTTTTTGTCAAGGTCCAAATGTCTTGGTCAATGTATAGTCAAGGTCTAGACTCCTGAGAAAATAATAATCAACTACAATAATAATGATAAGTAAATAAAAAGATCTTGTGGGCCATTGAAAAGTGTCTGGTGGTCTGGATTTGGCCCACAAGTCTGCCTATTGACTACCCCTGCCCCAGATCCTTTAAATTAGTTGGTTGCTATGTAACATCCACTGGTGGACTTTCTAAGTGTGAATTCAGTGATAGGTAAGGATACGATTTAGTTCCAGAGGTCATGGATTCTGTGACTTTTTAACAGACCTCTGTGACTTCTTTGGCTTCCATCCCCCACTTCTTGGGCTGTCAGTGCCTTTCTCCCCTTTTCCCCCAGGACTTGTGCTTCAGTCCCCTCTGGTGGTCAGCGCCCCGTTCCCCTCTTTCCCAGTTATTTTTAGTAAAAGTCAGGGACAGGTCAAGGGCAATAAAAATTCATGGATGCCTGTCCCTGACTTTTACTAAAAATAACTGTGACAAAATCTTAACCTTAGTGATAGTTGATACACTAATGCTGCATGCCTGAGAGTGACCAAATTCAGTTGCTATAAGCATATCAAAGGTGCCAGTGTTAATCAGATTTATTGTAAATGGAGGTCAAACCATTTCTTGAGCAGACATTGCGGGTATCAGTAATGTGAGCAGTTTATGAAAACAAGCATCTCATTCCCATCTTGTTTGCATTTCTGTTTATTTTACAACGTATCATTCACACAATTAAAACAAGATACTGATCTAAATATGTCTAACAATTAAAAAAGTAAACATTTCTTGTGATGTACATTAAATTACACTTTTAATAACAAGTGTTACATATATATTTTTATATAATACATGGATTGGTTATACAGCAACTGATTGGCAGTATAGAAATGTTCTCAAATCATACGTTTAACACAACAAAGCTCCTGTATCTCTCTAGTCCATTAGCACTGTATTTCTCTTATAATTAGGGATGGACTCAAATCAAGACTGTGCAGCTGAATAACCCCAACAGGTGGGGAACCCTCACTCTGGATCCACGCTTTGCAACTGGTCTCTGTTTCAAGAGGCTGAATAAAACCCTTGGAACTGAACCCCCTTTAAATTTTGGAAAACTATGGATCTGGATAGGGCCCATCTCTGCTTGCACTTGACATCATTGTATTTTCTATTTAAACTATAAAGAAGATTCTCTCCAGAGTTGGGCTTTCTAAAAGGTGAATGTTCTAAGTGAAATGGCTCCCAATACAGTTCTTGAAAACATCATCCACATTAGTTTCCTCCGAGGGATTGCTGAAAGGAGAGAATCAGGCAAAGAGGCCAATAACATTTTCTCTTGTTTAGATGAATTGATAGTAGGATCCATGTATTATATAAAATACAAAAATAAGAGAAACTGAAAGGAAATTAGTACAGCCCAGGATTCTGGTGGTTATCAAATCACGTGAGTGAAATTTGTGACACTAGACCCTTCTGATGTATTTTATTTCCCAATTCAGTTTCCTATATATTATTCTGTATATAATATATAGTTTCCAAAGATGCATATATGTTCCTTTACAGGTTAAATAAAAACAAGTCTCACTGAATAAGAAAATAAGGGAAGGAAGTAAAGTTCTTATTTTTGAGCCATATTTTTTCCAGGTAAAAATAGGCATGAAATACATTCAGCAGCAAACCACTGGGAGTCTGGAAGAAATTGACAGCTCTGTATTCCTGAATGGCAAACCTGTATGTACATAGTGAGTAATGGTCGTGAAATGATGATTTGCAGGCCTCTGAACTAGGAGAGGTAGGGTTGTAAATTAGTTCTTGTGTGTAGTGCCTTTAAAAAGTCAATTTTCTAGTTCTCATTATGAATCTCTTTAAAACTGGATGCTTGCCAGTTTCAGAGGGTGCATTGGTGGGTGTTCAGAAGTCAACTTGCGCCATTTTCTACATTGAGTAGTTCAAAGTGAAAGGGATGTAGTGTGTGAGCATTTAGCACTATTTGGATGGAATTGCCTCTTTTTAGTGGGACAGCTCTCCATGGGACGGTTAATAACCAGAAAGGGCATTTAGAACAAGTCTATATTTTTAAGAGGAAAATGTACGGTACTATATTAAATCTATGGGCATATGCAATGCTGTATGTCTAGTAAAGCTATTGAACAACTGACTACTTTACAAGGCATTAGCCACTGATCGCTGCTGTGCGTTCAAGAGAACAGTCATTCAGCTCTTAGTTAAAACCACTGCCTAGATCTTCAACATGTAAAACGTGACAAAGGCTTCTCTAGGAGATGAAAAATAACATACCATTATATGACAAAGTTCACATGCTCAGTAAAATATTACTTAGTACAGGGATGTCAGTTCAGAATTCAGCCCTACACACTTCCTAGCAAGAGGTTGTGGCATTAAGAAAGCAAGATTTTTCATACTTAATTTGTAAATCATGATACTGTAGCGGGCCAGTACAGGCAGTTTTTCTACTCTGTTAAAGAACACTATCCCCAAGGCTAGTTGGCATATCACAAACTCAACTCCATGGGTAAAATCCTGGCCCCACTGAAGTCAATGGGAGTTTGGCTGTTATCTTACTGGGGCCAGGATTTCACCCCAGGTGTTTGCCACAAAACCTAAATCTGTAATGTATTTGTCTCTACTTAGACTGCAAGAGTCTGATATAACTAATATACTTTGGTATCAAGAGATAAGTGTCTGCTCTGCCTGACTCTCCTTTCTTGTTCTAGTGAACAGAGATACCTCACACCTGCTTTTTGCTTCAAAACAGCTTTTTAATGAAATAAGACAATAAAACAAAATGCTAGCATAAAACAGGAAATTCAATGGCCATACAACTTATAATACAAAAAGATTTTTCTGCTTATCTAAAGATAACTTAGCCATAGCAAGTTAGGGGAAGATGTACAATCTAATGAGCAGGGCAGAGGCTGGGATGTGGGTGTCAGCTAGCTATACTGAGTATATGGTTCAGTGCTTTCCTTCTACTGAGGACTGAAGCATATGAACCTTAAGCAATTTACCTGAATGAAGGCAAGTTGTTAACTTTTCAATTTTTTTTTGAGATATGAAGTATGCACTACTGTTTTACATAAATTCAGTTTTGATCCACAAAGATATTAGTGAATTGATGATTTACAATGTAATTAATCCAACCTGAATTATCCTATGAAGCGTTTCACCCAAATAAACTTCTGCATAAAGTGAAAAAAATGTACTTGTTCTTTCTGCATTGTGCACCTCAGTGAGGCACTAGTATCCACAAGATTAATAACTGTACCAAAATATATATTTTACAGAGTTTGGTTTCTTTGTGAAAGTAAGGCCATATTTCAGAATTACTTGTTCTGAATGGAAGTAAAAATAAAAATCCGTAGTAATGCTTGCTCCTTACATATAGATGGACACAAGTTACCTTTAGTACAACTGCTGGAACTGGGCATGCATTTTGATATTGAACAAACAATTATTACTTCTACGCTTTGAGTTATGTTAACTATTTTCAGTGAGACTTTTAATTCAGGAAGTTTCCCATTGAAAAAAAAATCTATGCAAAACATCAGCCAACCCTGGAGGTGCACATTTCCATCATGTACCTGGTTCCGTCTTTCACCACTGAAAGGGCCAACTAAACCCCCCCCCCTTTTTTTTTTATCCTTATGACAATGTTAGGTTATTTGTATATACAGCCAGGAAGTTGGATTTTACCTCCTATCTTGTAACCCTACAGTCTTGTTAGCTTTCCATGTTATTGAGTATCACTGTCATTACAGTCAGGAAAGTGATTTTGAAAATGACATTGAGCTATTTTATTTGTTCTTTCACAGATTCCAAACAAGATTTACAGTTTTTAAGGTCAAATGTTATTCATTCTTCTAATTAGAGGTGATAGACACTCAACCTGGGATTTTGGGAGGCGGAGGGAAAAATCAAGCCTCTTGGATCATTACTAGGAGTGAAGAATCTGTCATCAGCACTTGACCAATAATTTTATTGCTATCATGTGAAGGCAAAATAGAATCCAATTTCCTCTCCAATAACTGTCAGGGCTCAGCATGGCTTACAGGTAGCAAACATTTTTGTGAGTGGAGACATGCCAGAAAGTGCCATTTTAAATTCACTTTTCTGTTTATACTGCACTAAATACCTTGTTTGGAAAACAGTATAAATCAACCTGTAGGCATGATTTAAATTAAGGATTGGCATTTAAATGAGACATTTGGACAAAACTGGTGGTTTGATACAGGAACAATGTTGGCTGTGAGCACAGTACTCTAGGTACTACAATAAATTAATTATCCTAATGTATTTAATTGTATATAATTGTCACCTCCAGTTTATTACATAACTTAGTTCAAGTTTAATTCACTTGCCAGTGACACCTCAATGCTGAAATTAGTAATTCCACTGGACAGGAACATTGGTCTTTATTCAGATAAATATTAATAGCACTAAGCTGATTATGGAAAGTATGCCAAAATTCAGTTTCCATTTGAAGAACCCTCTTATTTTGGTTCCACTCTGTAACAACTTCTAGACAAAATACTGTTCCTCCAGGTAAGTTTATAAGCCATTCTAACAAGAGGAACGTAACTCTTTATTCGGCTGTGTTCTTAGAAAAAAAAGAACTTACATCACCAAATTGCAGGCCTTTTGTCACCTAAGGATAGTGACTACATTTGGATCTCTACGTCAAACAGCTGACTGCTTTTCAAAATGTCTCATTTGGCACAGGGTAAATGTTAAACTTGTACTATATGTAAAAATCTTCTGAAAATATGCTTGAAAATGAAGCAGGATGTGAGTATCAAACTTTATTGTACAGAGCTGATAAGATATTACATTAAAGTTAAAATCAAAACAGGGCTAATGTCCCTGGAACATTTTATAACTTAGGGAAACTTAATGCACAACTAACCTCTTGTCCAGCAACAATATTTATCTGTGAGACCTTCTTATAGACATGTTAAATATACTTTAAAAATAATATTTCCATCAGTTTAAGCAGTAGTTACATTTTTCATGAAATAAGTATTTCTATAAACATTTATGTTCAATCAAAAAAGTCACAACTGCTTTTGCACTTCTACAACTTAGAGATATAAAACAAGACAATCCTGTTTCCAGACAGACTCAGGAATAATCATCAGTAAAGTTTACCTCATGAGTAAAGTCTGTTATCTTGCATTTCTAATATTTTTGTCCTTTAACAAAACAAAACAAAAACAGCAACTTAGGGTTCCCTAATAAAGTGTCAAAAGCAAACAGATTTTTCCATGGTTTTTTTTTCTCCTGTGCAAAAAGCTTTTTGATTTGATGTTTCCATTTTGTGCCAAGTCCAATGCTTAAACCTTGGCTCAATGTTTCATGTGAAAATATTTCCACCAACTTTACACTGAAAAAAATAGCTTTTAGTGCACGGAGTAGTAGAATGTCAAAACTAAGCAGGGTTTCAAATCTACTTATTGCCCCCCCCCCCAAAGTAATATAGCCTTCCCTTTGTTCTAATGGAGGGAATCATTTCTCCAGTTCTGAAAATAAAACTGAATAAGAAGGGAACTAGAAGATTTCACTTTAAATTCCAGTTCAGGTGTGATGCACAAGAATTAAACAGTGCTGCCACTCAGCACTGGAAGACCTGCGCTCCTTGAATTTGTGCAGGAAACTAATTGCCAAAATCAAACACGCAGAATATTCACAGGGAAGATTATAAACACTTGTGCTATGCCAGAGAGAGCACAAGTCTATTTTGGCTGTGACTTAAGACTTACAATGAATGGGAAATGCTTCTCTGCAGAATGCATTCGCCACTGTAAACTTGAGATGATCCCATGGTATGAGTATAGAGCCTAGCATTATACTGTGCTTTCTTTGACAAGATTTATGCCTCAGTACTTTATGCTGCCCTCCTTCTTTCTCAAAAAGAAAAGATCTGTTTTATGCAAGATAAAAATTGTAGTTATAATTAGTTCACATACTGAACACTTAGTTTTGATTTATTATCCATCTTAACATCTAAGCATATAAAATAAAGTGTAAAAGGATGAAGGTATTGGAACGTGCTTTTCAGGAAGGCAGGTGGGAAATAAGTATTCAACATAAAATTGGATTCTTTAAATAACTTCCCTTTGGAACGCGTCACACCAGAATGAGTAAAGACACTGAAGGATTTCACTTCAATGCCTGCATTCCTGTCTTTTGTCCTTTCCCCAAGAGGAAACCCTTTGTTCTTTGTGCTCTTGTGCCTGGGGTCTGGCTGGAACTATGTACTGCTGTCTTTGGGTGGCTGGGATGGTGGAGGCTGCTGTGCTGGCTGTGTGCTCGTGGCTGTTTTGATAGAGTTCAGGGTTTTGCTAAACCAAGAGTTTTTAGCAGCTTGGATTTCATTCATAAGGGTTCCTCTCTGGTGCTCCAGCTCCTAAGGAAGTAGAATAGTCAGAGTTGATCAGAAAAATAATTGATTACAGAGAGGCATCTTCAAATTCAATCCCTGTAACTCAGTTCTTTCCTTCTACAGTCATGGGGGTGGGATTGGAGGGAGAGGCAGTAGAACTACAGAAGATAGTACTACAAATTAGAGCCCTTTTTCTTGAAGACTGGAAGGGAAGAGAGAAAAGGAACATCCCAGTTTCCTGGGAATTCACAAAATCAGCTAAGTCCAATTAGATTGGCATAAAATAAACCCTCAGAGGTGATGTGTGGGTGTAGCAATGGTACAGACACAAGCATATGCACACAAGATTTAATTTACATTAGGGTTATAGAACAATGGTATGGTGCCTTGATGGCTTGGCAGCTGTGCGTAGAGATATCTAGAAGTAAAACAATGGTATGAAAGGAAGGGTGTCTCTTGAGTTGCCTCTGAACCAATAGAGGAATGGTAGTGTTTGAGGAGTGGGGGGCTGCCTTGCTTGGATGAAGCTCCTTGCCACAGGTACTGATGGATGCCGCAAGGGATACTACTATCCATGATGGAGGTTGAGACTTGTGGTGACAGTGACTCCACAAGCTTAGCAAAAGAGGAGAAGGTACTTCTGAACAAAAGGGTAGACAACAGAAAATCATATGCCAGACAGGGCTGGGGTAAGTTAGGGGCCATAAATGAGAGCTATATTTTGGACATAGCACTATGTTACTAAAAGGCTGGATTGTGTTTTATAGTTTCTGCCATGGATTGGGAATGATGTACAGTTACATTTACCCCTAGCAGATCTACAGGAGGCACTGAGTTTCATACCCTTTCCAGAGCTATCTACCATGTAGGTTAAACATGGCCATTGTGCCACCCTTTAAGAGGGTGCAGTATGCATTCTTCTGCAGTCATCTTAGCCCCCTTTGGCTTGGCTAGCCTTGTAAGGAATGCAAAGATGACTGTATTCAGCTTCAGTGCAGGAATGAAAGGAAGAGGGAGATGCCTTTACAATTTGGCTATGTCTACACAATGTACCTTACAGTGGCAGAACTGTGCTGCTACAGTTATGCCTCTGTTAGGGCTCCTGCGTAGCCGCTCTTTGCTGGCAGGACAGAGCTCTCCTTCCAGGAAAATAAAACCATCACCAATGAGCAGCGGTAGCTTTGTCAGCGAGAGAGTGTCTCACACTGACAAAGTGCTGTCAAAACTTTTGTCAGTGAGGGGGGGAGGGTGTGTTTTTTTCACACCTCTGACCAACAGAAGTTTTACCAACAGAAGTAGCAGTGTAGATATAGCCCTTAGTGTCGCTTAATACAAGCACAGTAGCATTCTAGCACCATCTACATTGCAGAACCAAAGTCAAGGAGACAGTCACATTGCAACTAAATTCCCCATAGGGTAGATAGGACTTAATACAATCAGTCTTTTCTGTAGTAGGATACCTGTACATATACCTGAATTTTGCACTTTGCTTCCACAAGCTGCAATTTGGTCTGTGCCAGTTCCAGTTCCATCTCCCTCAGCTGCTTCTTGAGTGCATCCTTCTCATCATCTCTTTCTGTTCCCTGGGTCTCTCTGCTTATAGCAGGCAGCTTCAATGCGCCTTCCTTACTGAAAATCTCACTGCAGTGTTTGCAAGTCATCACTTTACCCTGGGAACAGCCAGAGAATCCATTTTTAGCAATGTTACAGATGTCCTGTTTCCTGGAAGAGTCGCTCTTACGTTAGATGTGCTTTTTGGTGGTAATGGTAGAGCCACTAAGTGTGTGAGATTGTCACATGCGATCTTACCTCAAATGATTTTAGAAGTTCATGAACAACAGATATGAGCACATGCACCAGGATAAGAATTCCTAATACTTTAAGCATTTTTTCAACACATCTAGACTTTGGAAGTCACATTTACCCTCTTGTTGTCAAGACTTGTGATATTTTTGCAGTACTGCGTTAATGTTAGCATAGCTGTTGATAAAGTAGATTGCAGGGTTTTTTCCTCTGGGCTAAACCTGCTGCTTTAAAAAAAAAAAAGGAATACCTTTGATCAAATATTAAGGTTAATATGGCTTTGGAAAAGGAAATATTACAGCCATGTGATATTGCTTAGAAACCCGCTCCCACCCAGGTTTTCCCTACTCGTCACAAGCAAGCACTCCATGCTGGATGCAATGGCTGTTACTTTGCTATTAATACCGGCATGTAATAGTGATACTATCTTGCAGAATGCTCCTAGTATCAAGAACACTTGACAACAGCAAGTGCCATATTGGGTTGGCCTGAAGAGGTGTTTACAAATTGACTAACAATTTGTTCCAGTAACTTTTCAGTTATCGAAGTTAAGATGGCTGGTCTATAATTCTCTGAGTCCTTTTTGTTCCCCTAGTTAAAGATCAGTATTATGTTTGCCTTTCTCCAATCTTCTGGGGCCTCACCTGTCTTCCATAAGTTCTCGAAGATGGTTGCTTCAGCTATTTTCCTTAACTACTATAGAATGAATTTCATCAAGCCCTGCTGACTTGAATACATCTCATTTATCTAAATATTATTCAAACTTTTCTCTCTATTTTGGCTTACATTCCTTCCGTCTTCTTGTTAATATTGGGTTGAATATCTGGTCACCATTAACAATAGCCAGTGTCTCAGACCACTCAGCAAGAGTAAACAAGCAAAAACATTTACTGAAATACTTTTAAGAAACTAGATGAATGTCAATCAGTCTTTATTTTTGTGAAATTGTAATTTTAGAACAGTAAGTAGAGTATCTGGCATTCTCATTTCAGAAATGTCTTTTTTTGTATAAGAGGGAAGATATGTAGGTTGCTAAACTGCCAACTACTTGTAAAGCATGAGTAAAACCCTTGGTTTAATGTTTCAGAAATAGTAAGCAGCAAAATTTATAATCGTAGCAAAAGGCAGACATTTGCCACTTGATAGCAACAGATTATATATTTCAGGAAGTTTGAAAACTACAGAAACGGAGGGATTCCATCTATGTTGCTGTGGCAGCATACAGGTGCTGTGAAGTCCCTTATTGGGGAAAATTCCCCTAGTGTGGAGACTATGTAGGACAACCAGAGACATCTCTATGCAGACCTCACAAGGCCTTGGTGTTCAGGACAGGAGGGGGATGGTTATGGAAAGTCTGGGGCAGACCAGGCCAGCCCACCATAATAAGAGCAGTTCCCTGGCCTGCCCAGAATCCATCAGGTCCAAAGCAACCTTTGCTCTTTCTGTCCTGGGCTGTGCCTGTGTGCGTGCACTATGCAAAATGGAGATGCAGTTCAGAAGCTCCCACAAAGGGCTCCCTTTCTCATCTTATTAGAACGTATAAAGACTTATCCCTCCATGCTTCCTGCCAAATTCATACATTTCTGCAGGGAAAAATATAAGCACTCTGAGCACTCCAGTTTGGAAGCTCTAGCATACTTGATGTCCCTTCACCATGCTGTTTCGGATATGTATTCTACAATTGTTTCCATCCTGTGAAACATCTGAGAGGGTATTTTAGACCATCTTCCTGGCTCACAAGGCTGCCACTATATGGCTGCAGTTCAGTTCCTTTCAGTATCTTACTGCCAGCATCTATGAATATTTGCGTTAATGACACTTCATATACAGAAGCCTCATTCTCACCTTCACAACTTCCAGTTCCTCCTTACTTGCTGTCTGTTGTTTCTCCAGCCTGGTACTCAGCTGGGAACAAATCTGGAAGAGAGAAAACCACTCCTTTGATAAAGTTTATACAAAAAAAAATCCTTGTGGTACATTTCAGCATTATTTTATTACAGCTTCACCGAAGTCATACACAGTTATTTCCTCAGAATGAATCCATTAGTGGTAGCAAGGCTGACAAAAAAGGTCTAAATGGTAGTATTCAAGATGCAACCTTAACACTGAGATTGATTTGACTAATTTCATGGGGAGCTGGCCTACATCCTTAGCCAGGAGCAGGGCAAAAGAGGCAGTTGCACTTAGCGGGTTGGGAATAGCTTGATAAGGAGGTATTCTTCTCTACGGAAAGTGGCAGATTCCACTTGGACAACTCCAGAAAGAATATAACTGTCTACAATTCATGCTCTTAGAAAGCCTGAAATGAGACATGCCCTGGTCAAAAGTACTGGGACTAGAATGCTGAGCAGTCAGCTTGCCTGAGACAGGGAGTAAGAAGACATTAAAAATGGTTTACAAATAACTATATGAAACAGGAGTTTTCTTTATAAATGTTACTTGTTTATATTCCGCAATAATGGCAGTAGTTTTCTTTATTTCAGATTCCGCCTTCTCTAGTTGTTTCCTGAAGATTTCCTTCAGCTGGAAAGTTCAAGGAGAGAAATCGTATTAGTGGGAGGGCTTTGAGGAATTTTCCAACATGTGAGTGACGACATCACTCGAACATACTCTGCATCTATAATAAGGCTATAACTCTTCATTACCAATTCCCATTACTTGATAAAGCCTGGCATTCAAAAGCTTTGTTATAGCCTGTTTTACTCAATGTGAAGTTATCTTAGTAGTATGATTGTATTCTCAGCAATATGAACAGCCATTTAAAAACAGGGACATTTACTGCATAGCTCTGGTTGGGAAATTCTGCTCTAGAGTATGGGGAACATCTTTGATTATGACTGAATACAAACAAGCCCACTAGACTGCCAAATATTGTTTAGTGTTTGGGTTCCCCAGATCCATACTCAAATATAATTTTTTCCTGGGTGCAAAGGGAGGAGGAGCATGCCAGGATTATCACAATGACTTCTCCAGCTCCAATGGCTCAGAATCGCAGTACTGACCAGTGCATTAAAATACTGTTAAATCCCATCTTGCCATTCAGCACTATAAAGAACACAGATCTTTCAACAGAAGTAAAGGTCTCTCTTGCCAGAGATGGTAACTCTAGCGACACATGGAGAGAGCCTGGGACTCTCTAGTTTAGAGAAACAGAACTGTGAAGGATAGGTGTTTGTTTGTTTGTTTTTTGGGTGGGAGACTGATAACCTTTTGTTAATGCAATGAAGCAAATAAGTCTCATTGCTCCAGCTTCTGCTTACAGATAGGTAGCAAAGAAATCCTCAAGGATGATGAGAGGGGTTTTTGCTATTGAAACACGCTTATATGTAGGTCACTGTTCAGGATTTAAAATAGCTAAACGTTTAAAAAAAAATTATAAACCAGTATCAGGTGAAACCCAGTTGGGAAAAACATCATTTCCATTCTGTCCTTGGGCTTAGGGCCTGGAAGCACTTAACAGCTCATAGCTTTAACTTGCTGATCCAGTATGGCAAATTCTATGTAACAGCCATGCCTCCAGCTACTTTTGTAAACCCTGAAGAGGGTCTTTGAGTGTGGGTGTTTTACATAATGGCAGTAAAAATGATGTTGGGAGACGGGATGAAATGTTGGGTGACAGGATTAAAATTGGAAAACGGGACCCTCAGTGCTCCAGTAGGAACACAAAAGATACTCAGAAATAGAGAATGTTAATTTTTTTCTCTTTATATGGATCTTTTATTTTCACTCTGACTTAAAGAACAAATGTTTTGATGGGCACTAACAAATGTTTGATACTCCCTCAAATTCTTGTGGTTTGTGTGTTTGGTTAAGTGGAAGTGCTTAAACAAGGCTTACCTGGGCAGTTTCTTCTTCTTGCTTCCGCTTTTCTTCCTCAGTCTCCACTAGTTTCTGTTTAGTCAGGAGAAGCTCCTTGTTCAGGACATCTGCCTTATCTTCAGCCTAACAATCAGAAGGGATGAGCTAAAAAAACTTGATGCAACTCTTCCTCCTGTGTTCTCCCACCCTCACTTTTTGCAGGAGAAACATTTTTTTTTCTAGTAACTGCTTGCTTGGTTATTGTATTATGTTTCAGCTGCTGTGCAAAGGCCACACAACTATTTGATACTCTTAACAGGAAATGTGCTAAGCCACATTAAGAGCAATTAAGGATCCTGGAGCATGTGTGAGACTCCTGGCTTATATTAGGAGATGTGTGACTGATATAAATAAAAGGAAGACTATGAATCAGAAGGGAGGCAGCATGGTATAGTGGGCTAGGTTCTCAACCAAGCTCCTGTGTGACCTAGGGCAAGTGGCTTGATCTTTCTGTGCTTTGGTTGCCACATCTGTAAAATGGGGAAGATACCTACATCACAGGAGAGTTGGTGTGGCACTTTACACTTTTCAATACTTAGTGTGCAGGCCAATATAAGAAGCAGAAAAGCATTATCTATCATTGTAAAAACGCTGCAAAAATATTTTCTGGAGAAGCCAGATAATACGTGTTGGTCAGGATGTGTGAATTTGCTCTCCCATTTGAAGAGGTAGGCATGACGAGATGTTCAAGAGTATCAGAAATGTCTTGGTATGGTGAGGGTACCTTGCTAGCCTAGCTGATTACCATGAAAAGAGGTTTTGTCAGTGTTAAGTATACTCACTGGCTAGTTAACTTCTCCATTTCTTAGATAAATATTGCATCACAGCACTCACTCTGTTTGATAAGCAGATTGATGGAAAATAACTGGCTGCAAAATCATGGGAAAAAGCACTGCAAAATGATTGATTACCTAATTCAGACATTGTGCATGTGACCTGCACCATGTTTTCCCACCATCACTGGCACTATGGCTTGCTTCTTTGCCATGCTGCCATTGGTTAATAATAGCAGTTAAATGCAGAGGATGGGTGAAATCCTGGCTCCACTGAAGTCAATGGCAGTTTTTCCAGTGACTTCAGTGGGGCCAGGATGTTACTCAAGGTGCTTTGAGACAGGAATAATGTCCCTACCTTTAGAAGCTTACATCTACAATAATAACCAAGATGCAGTGGGGACACCCCCAGGATTTCCCCACACTCCCAGAACACTAACTCCTCTCACTGTGTTTGGAGGAGGGGGAAATCCTGAGTGGGGGGGGGGGGAGATGAAGCAAGTCTTTAGCAAGGATATGAATAAGAGTAAGGTGGGAGGATTGATAGGTTATTCCACACATAGTGGCAGTATGGAAGAGGGCGCAAAGAAGAGAATAGTGAAAGGAAGAGGATAGTGATGCTAGAATCTGATGGAGCAAATGAGGTAAGGAGATAGTAAAGGAGACCTGCCAACTTTAAAAAGAAAAACAAACAAACCGGTTTTAGATCCTAGACCAGTAACATAATACATGGTTCAACATAACCAGTAAAAACACTTGAAAGAACTATCAGAATATCAGTTCCTCTTTCTGTTTGCTCAGTCCCAGGTGCTAATCTGCCTAGCACCATAATAAGTGTTATTAATTCTTGTGGGGAAGGAAGTCGTCAGTTGCACATAGAGAGGCAAAGCTATTGCCCCAGCAGGGGTGAACTGCAGGTAAAAGAGCCACTTCAATCTCCTACATAGAAGATAGCTAAAACATAAGAGCAGGAATGGGAAGACAATAAGCAGCTGTGGAGCTAGCAAGTGTTACAATTTGGCATGTATTTCAACTGCTGCTGGGGAGGACACATTTAGCATTCCACAAGGTTTGATCATCTACTCATGGCCTCCAGAGACATTGCCCTTATCCTTTGCCTCTTGTGCATCTCCCCCACCAGCATGGCTCAGGCTCTTAGTCATAACTGAGCTCAAAACAGCAGACACTGACTTTCAAAAGGCAGAGTGACTGCAGGGTTGTGGCGTGGACTGTGTTTCTTTATGTAAATTGGGAATCGTAAACAGTCAAAGCACAGTCATGCACAACTGGATTCAGATACCCTTACTCATACCGAGGAGCACCTTACCCCACAACAGCACCTATTGGCTTCAGTTTGAATAAGATGCTATTCACTGAAATAAGAGTGCAGAATCTCCTGTTTATTATTTAATACAGTAATAATTACTAACAGTTCACCTCTAAAGAATGTAGCAGAATACACTGAAGCTCTGAAGTGCACTGCATTATTGCAAAGAGATAGACAGCACCCCAGTTGTGTGTATACCTTCTCAAAGTCAACCTAATCATGTGAACAGCTCCCCCAGCACTTGTCCTCTTGTGCCAAAGCTTAGGTTTTGTAGGAACCAGATTACTGATGGAAATACTAAACATCTCAACATTCACTCAGCTTTCTTGGGAGTGCTGTCTGCTACCTTGGTAACTGGAGCTAAAATTAGATGGTTTTGGAAGAGTAGAGGAACCTGTGAGGTAAGACATACTGGATGACATTATAGCAAATTAAAGTTTTGAAGAGTATGGTGTACATTTTTCAAGTTAGTAGTCATATTCTGATATTTGCATGAGAGATTAAGGCCTACATTTTCCAAAACAGTGCAATAGCACAGGTAGTTTGGTGTCCACTGGTGCCAATATTTGTGCCTAGAACTGCATCCATTAGATACTTAGCTTCTTGATGGTAGTTAGGCAACTCAATGGGAGCAGATAAAAGCACCAATAATAATGCCTTCAATTTTGCACTCATTCAATTGTGAATGCAAAATGCTGCCATTGCCCTCCTCACCACCTAATGTTAGGAGTTCAGACTCAGGCCTGGCTACAAATCAGTGCCTGTGTTACCTGGTCCAAGTCATTTCGGAGGGCTATTTTGCTCGTTACAAGTTCATGGGCAAGGTCGTCATTCTCCTGTTCCAGCCGCATGCTGGCTTCCTGGAGCCTGCGGTTCTCCCTCTGCAGAAAGAGAGGAACAAATAGGAGAATAAGTTAATTCTTATCAATTTTAATATGAAAGAACAAAGAGACAAGTGAATATTTTGTGGGTGTGCATGAGAATGAGAAAGAGTGTAAAAACCAAGAAGGCATGAGTACACAGTTAAGGCAGGATTGCTGCTGTGGGAAACAACATTGAATTAAGCCAGCAGATGCAGTAGCTCATCTGACAGGGCCTGTTTAGAAAAACTGAACCGGTGCTATGGAAATGTAACTTGAAGGGCAGTGATTCCAATTCCATCCCTGTGGTGCTCTTTACAAACATATTTATGTTCAGGCCCAAATGACACACTGATTGTAGGTTTCCCTGCGTTCAAAAGCACCCTTCTTACAACAAAAATACTCTGCTTCTACATGATGATCATTAAGGAAAATTGGTTAGATAATAAAATCCCATACAAAACACAGTAGTAATGAACAAGAGCCATTTTTTAAGAGATGCTCTTAGTCTATTCAGGTCCAAAATAGACTCTGTCCTGCCCCATTTTACCAAATATTGATTTCAAATCTTCCATATGAATATTATGTTCTGAAAATGATGTAGAACCAACTGTCCTTCTGCTGGATCTCAAAACAAGGTGGCCTAGTAATGAACCTTTCTACAGCTCTGTTGAATTGCTTTCTCCAAAGTCTAGTGGATTATACTGTGTATTCAAATTACATCTGCTAAGAAAGAGTGCATATGGGGAGATGGCCTCTCTTTGTTCTGGAATCCTTATACATTTAACAATGATGCAGATCAACTCAGAAATGAAAAAATATTCAGTGTATAGAAGACTAGGGCCTGATTCTCCCCTGGCTTGCACCTTGTGTTGTCACCTATCCCTGTGCAAAGTGGTTGTAAAACACTAGCAACCCCACTGTAAGTAAATTAGGGGAAAAGGGAGAGAGAAATAACTAATGCATTTTTTTATCATTGGAATTATGTTTCTTGTCCAAGGACTGTAAGGCAGAAACATTTGTTAAAGATGTCTCAGGGTGAGCAGACAAGGCTGCCAAACATGCTCTGAGAATCCTCATCAGGCAGTTGACTTGAGAAGAATGGGCTAAATATGGGGATCTTAATCAAATGAATTTGCAAAGAGCCGCAGATTTGCTTGCCTGAGCCCTTGCTTAATGGCCTCTAGTCTTTCATACCAAAGAAAGGATGGGGGAAGTCTATGAGCTATTAAAATAAAGACAACATTTCAAGTTTTTATGAAGAACCTCCTTATGACTGAAGAATGGGATTCTTCACATGATAACATTTTACAAAGACCATCTCTTCACTTGAGGACAGATGTCAATTTTTTCCTTTGAACAAAAATAAAATGAAATATATTACAGCCTCTAAAATAGCAAGATACTACCCCTGTAATAAATTTTTATGAGTTACTCAACCACTACATTGCTTCAAAACAAAGAATCCTTGAACTCACTGCATAAACATGCTACTCAGCTTTCTTAATTTTCCTCCTACTCCACAACTATGTTCCTAACAATCCTAATGGAAGATATGGGTGAGGCATTAAAATCCCAACAGAGAAGGGTTGCCAACTCTTCAGGATTGCCCTGGAATCTCCAGGAATTACAGATTAATCTTTAATTATTGATTATGTCATGATGAAACCTACAGAAAAACCTCCAACCAAAACTGGCAACCCTGCAACAGAGATACAATCCTGTTTTTGCTCCAACATCTTCCTGCTGCAAGAATATTTTATATGCCTGCCAAAACAAACAAGGAGAACTGCTCAAAAAGGATGTTTTAAAAAAAAGAAAAGAAAAAAACTCTCCTGTTGTTAAACAGCTTCCTCTGTGCCAGGAAGTGGGGCCTTGGCAAATACCTAGTCTTCAGTGTGACCTTATTGTGCAACAGTGCCTGAAATATTGCACTGCACAGGAAGGTAGATTTGTTTCCTTTTGAAGACATCATACATTAAACAACTGCTACATGGTTACTGAAGCCTTAAATGAAAGAACCTTGTTATGACTTGACACAAGTAAACATCTTTTAAAGACAAAAACCTCTGCTGAGTTTTTAGTTAAATTACACTGTACTCTGCTAGAAATATAAATTTGTTAAAACTAGTTCTTCAGGTAAGGGTAATATATACTTGGATGTAAAACTAAATTACAATCTTCTATAGAAAGCCATCAAGTGTCTTTACTTCAATACTTTGTTCACACTATCAAAGGATTGCCAATTTCATTTGCAAAAATAGCTGCCTGACAGCAGATATAGCTGAAAAAGAGACATAATTAACTTAAAACTTCTCACTAGACAGAAATTACTAACATAGCTGCTATAATGCTGATTATAGGAATACTGTTTAAAGATAAGGAAGAAATCACCTGGATTCCTTACAGACCTGTGTGAAATAACCCTGAAAGTTGGTTGGCTTTAACATTCTTTGCTATGCTTTTGCCAGAAGCATCAGTGTCTGCAAAGCAAGCAGCATAAGGTGAGAACTCTTGCTCTGCACTCACAGACAAGTGGGAAAGCAAGCAATGTGGTTGGAAATGCACTATTCTCCTCTTAAATAGGAATCTGCCTGGCAAGTTTTAAAATGTTAGATGAGTCCTATTCATTACACCAGCCAACAGCTATTTACCTTTATTTTCTAGCGGAGGATAATTTATCAAGTTGCCTTTCCTTTCCCTTAGAACAAGGATACAAAGTATGATTAGCCATGACTAGGCTTCTCCAGCCCCTCCCCACTCCCTACCAATGAAGAACTGCATGCTTTCTCAGGAGCAAGTTCCTAAATCTATTTAAATCCAAAGAAACAATTATATTAACAAAAAAGAGGAACACAGTAACTAAGCTGTGCCTCTCACAAAAGGAAGTGAGCTACTTTTGCTGCCTGTCAAATGTTTTGCAGAGTTTTACATTGCTCCCCCCTGCAAATGAGGCTATCTTCAGATTCATTTTAAATACAGTTTGTTACCTACACCCAGGCTAACATCAGAACCAGCATTCTGTAACCTCACATAAGCTAGGACTGGTCAGACCTGCTAGATGTTCTACAGCTGTAAACAGAGACTCCCAATCACTCCCTGCATGTCTCTAAATACACAGCATTTATAAAAGTTTTTACTGACTGTACTAAGTATTCCCTTCTTGTTGGTATCACTGTTTCCACAAGCAGTAAAATAAAAGATGGAGCTTTCCAAAATAGTCTCCTTTTGTCACAGGAGACAGCTGGTTACATTTGGTTAGTGTCTGTAAAAGGAGGATACTGCATTTCCAATAAAGACAAACACATTACATACACACACAAATAAACTTACCTCCTGCAAAGTCACAGACCAACTACTGCTTTCAATCATTGGTGTCAACACAGTGAAAACAGGATATCCAGTGAATTTTAAATACCAAACAAAATAATTAGGAAATTAAAAAACAAAACAAAAATTCTTGATTTGCTTATCCTACACTGAGATTTTCTCACTTTGTTTTTTTAAAGGTATGGTCTACTCCAGCTTCCACTTATTAAAACAAACTTTTGATTTAAAGAAGAAAGCTGATTTGAAATTTGCAAGCAAGTCCCAACTCAGGAAGGCTAATAAACTCCACCCTCTGCTATCAAGCTAGCATGAAGGATGAATATATATAATTACCAATCATGATGCAATTTTTTTTCACTGCTGCTACTAAAGCTGGGTATCACTGTGTCACAAACCTTGCTGAAATCTTAATTTTCACATTTTGTTGTTCCAAAAAGCAGATATTTAAACATGGAGAGTTTCTTATTGATGGAAATGAAATGATTGATTGGAATTCACATTCCTGGATGGCAGCAGGTTGAACGCTCCATAAGTCAATCCAAAAGAGCAGTTAATTAGGTTAATTCCAAGATGGTAAAATTGAGATATGTAAAATGGTTAAAAGGCCACAAAGCTTTAAAGGAACAATTATCCAGGACAAAAGAGGTTTTACGGAAGGCATCACAAAGTTTTACACTGTGCTCTCTGCTACTATGATGAACTCTTGGCTATGGTTTTAAAGAAACATTCCTTCAGCTGTCATAGTGCAGAGTTTTGGGGTTTTTTAAACAAAGAAGAAAACCACTCTAATTGTTATCAAATGTTTCTTCCCCTGCATTCAGGAATGCCAATGCAACAACTAGCACCAAAATAACAATTCCTGGAATATTAATTTTTACTTATTGACACTTCAGGCATACAAAAAAGCTAATACATCTGGATTATACATTAATATAGATTAAAAATTGCTCCTGTATGGGAGTGGAGCCACACAGGTGTAACTGTTCCACTCACAGATCTCGTTGCAGGATTAAGGCTATTGTGTGCAAAATCAGGACATCAAAGCAATTTTGGATGTGAACTTTTGTTAACGGTCATATTCTAGCAGTAAAAACTAAAGTGAATATATTTATTTTATTGCAGCAAGATCACACTGTAGGAATAGGAAACTTTTCTAATTTATTTCATTAAGGTAAATAGAGCAGTGACATTTAACATTTTTGGTCCTAATCGGCTGTGAGCTCTGTGTGAGCAGATTATTTTGCCCACTGAAATCAATGGGATTCTGCATAGGTGCAGGGTCTACTTGTAGGATTCTAGCTTTTGTTTGCACATGACATTTTTTTTTACAGGACCCAAGTTTTCATAACTGATTCAGCCTATAAACCCATATTATATGTGAGAAGTTCTCAGAGGCTGGAAAAATCACCCAGAATATGGGGAAAATATTTTTCTGAATTATTTTGGTACTTTTCTTGGACACACAGCTCCTATTTTTTTACTGGCTTCTACTTACAATTTGTGATGTGTTTTAACTAAGAGTCAATTTATTTACTGAAGGATGGCAACTCAGGCTGTGTTTCTGTTTTAGTCTATGAAAATGTCAGACGTTATATTTGTCTGAATGTAAAAACCCAACAGTAAAGTTATTCTGCTGCAGAAATGTGTCTGTATGAATTTTGTTCTCCTAAATGAAATATTTCTAAATTGAGAAGAAAATAAAATAAACACTAAAGTGAATTTCAGAGCACTATTTCTGATTTGTGTGTGTGTTGAATGAAATCTGTCACAACTGACTTGCAGAAAATAAGCACGCCCAATAACTAATTCTTGCATCATACTGTACATGTAACATAGTGTACTACACTGCTTCCACTCAGTCTGTGCACAATCTGGCTAGCTGATGAGTAATCAGATGATGTAAAAAATCCCGGTTTTAAATGATCTCAGAATTTACAGACAGTTTGAGGTTGGACAGTTCTTAGAATGTAATAATAATAAATTTACAATTCTGTCCATACCTTATAGGGATATTGTCAGTCAGTTTGGACATACCACTCTACCATATCTGCTGAAGAATGTCATGTGGATTGTTTATATCTGTTTTAAAAAAATTCTACTGCAGAGAAATTAATCTCCATGTCCATGCTTGTTCCTCTGGAGATCTGCGCTGGGGGAGAAGGAATGCTTCCTCAGCAGTCCTTTTCCCCTCACCAGAACACCCAGATGCCCCTCTGTAGGTGTACTGCCCAGAAGGGACTCCACTGGGTGTTGAGCAGGGTGGGCAGGAGAAGGAGACCAGCCATTCTGTGCATCATCACCACTTGGTGTTCACTGGATTGCTGTGGAATGTGGTTAGGAGTTAATACACCTCAGCGCTGTATAGCTCTCCCAGATCCGCTCCATGACTCCCACTGAGTAGCCACCCATGCCAACAGCAGCATGGTTTTGGCTAGAGCCATGTTGCTAGCAACAGGAAGAGAAGGCCCACTGAACAGACAGCTTCTGGCTCTGTCAGTTTAAGAGGCCCTTTCCTGCGGATCCACATGATCTGTTAAGTTGGGAGGCTTCAACCCCTCCTCACTCCGCAGTCCCCCAAGCCCTGCCCCCCACATGTGAGGGGAGGATAATTCACAGGACAGTTTTATTCTTTAAGAACCGTAATGAGTCTAAGCAAAGTGACATACAACAAGGCTGTCGGTGTGCATCTAAATGATCATCCCAAAGTTGCACAGGTAGTGAAACAAACCAAAACACATGCTGAAAACAAGGAAGGAATAAATATGTTCTGCATCTAAAAGATGAACGTGCTTCACAGACCCCTGCTCCACAGAGCTCAGAAGAAATCATTAAACAAAAGCCATCCCCACTACTGAATGATGAACTGAAAATTTTTTTCTGCTAGGAAAACTGAGTCTTTAAGCCACAACCCACATGGAGAGCATCATCCCAATGCGAGCTCCTGGAGGCATCATGCAAGGACAGCCTGGGCCCTTTGACAAGGTGCAGAGTGCAATCCCCCCAGTTCTAGGGACCCTAGCACTGGCAGTGATGTGAATATAGTCCTTGCACTCCTGAACACAACGGCTGCAATGGTGTCTTTTAAGGGATGAGAAGGGCTTTGGTTTCTCCCCCTTGCACATCCATGCAGGCCTGCAGTCATAACTGACTGACCCCTATATGCATAGTCTTCGAATGTTGTTTCTCACCATTCTCATCAAGATACACTAATAAAATTAAACATACAAAACTGGAGTAAATACACTTAACAGACATGTTCTCTCATTAAGAGAGAGAACATCTTTCTCGTGTGAAACCTATCAGATAAAAAGGTTAAACTAAATGTGGCTCAGCTGGTTGTGAGGGATCACTCTACTAATCAGTGCATCAACAAAAGGTTGACCTGATCCAATCCAGATAAAAAATTACACAAGGAGTTGCATGACTGCAAGTCAGAATCCTGAATTCTAGTCCTGCCTCTGACAGTGACTCACTGTGGGTGTGGCCAAGTAAATCACTTCACCTGTTTCATGATCTGCTAAATGGGAATAATAATCCTTGCTCTTCCATCTCCCATGAGTGCTGTAAGGTTTAAATAGCTAATATGCTTGCATAGTGGTTTGAAGATGAACAGTACCCTACATTTTCTAAGTATTATTGTAGTTCTGTGTTAGTCTGAATAAACTGAAGAAAGAAAACAATCCGAATTAACAAGCAGTAAATATGGTTATTTCTATATAGGGAAATTAACTAGCATTCTCTTGGCCATGAATGCAGTCCTAGTTCTGACAGAAAATCAGATCTACAATGGATTAGAGTTATGTTAAAAAAATGTTAATTTGCAGTTTAGCCTCAGGAATCAAGAAATGCCAGTTACACTTTCAAACACAGCCCACGTCCAGACTAACCCGCGGCATCGGCGGGTTAAAATCGATTGCTCGGGGATCGATATATTGCATCTAGTCTGGACGCGATGTATCGATCCCCGAGCGCGCTTACATCGATTCCGGAACTCCATCAACCCGAACGGAGTTCCGGAATCGACACGGAAAGCCGCGGACATCGATGTCGCGCCGTCCAGACGGGTGAGTACCTCGATTTTAGAAATTCGACTTCAGCTACGTTATTCCCGTAGCTAAAGTTGCGTATCTAAAATCGATTTTAATACCTAGTCTGGACATGGCCACAGTCTTAACTCTGCCTCTTCATATGTATGCATTATAACAGTCTTTCACTACATGACTCTGTACTATTCCTCAGCATCATACATTGTTTTCTATAACCTTAGATACGGTACACAATTGTAGTACACCTCTACCCTGATATAACGTGACCCAATATAACACGAATTTGGATATAACACAGAAAAGCAGTGCTCTGGGGGGGGGGGTGGGAGGGGCTGTGCACTCCAGTGGATCAAACCAAGTTTAATATAATGTGGTTTCACCTATAACGGTAAGATTTTTTGGCTCCAGAGGACAGTGTTATATCGTGGTAGAGGTGTATCTTGTAGAACTGTTTACTATATGTATGCCACACAGAATTCATTTAGAAAGTACATAGAAAATGGCACTTATATGTTATGTATAATATTGAGTAACAGTAAAAAAGTTGCTGGCATATGCTGCCCACATAAATTCACAGCTAAGTCACCCAATAGGCAGTTCAGTGCCTCATCCCTGAGAAATGCACCGAAGGAAAGATGAGCTGTTGCTGGAAACAAGGAAAAAGGTGTAGTAGAAGGGTCCTCAATTTTAAATGAAATACAAACCTTAGAAAGAACTTACCCTATAAAAGTCTAAATCAACAGAATATATCCTTATGACAATGATAATGAAATTCAAATATATTACAATAAAAAACATTACATGGTGCGACATGTTTATTAGGGCTTGTAGGCAAAAATTGACATATTACTATATTGTATTATCTGAGGAACAACATCTGGGCACGTAATCAAAGCTCAGAGGCTCTAGTCCAACTGAACTGTGCTAAAAGTAGGACCTGAGTGCAGAAAGGTGACTTTATGAGTACTGAGTTCATCCTCAGCAAAGTTTTTCAAGATCTGTTGTGTTGGCTTATCTGTCCATTATCTGCAACATTCCTGACAAATTCTTCCTCAGTATGGCCAACATTGGTACAAGCACAATAATGCTTTTCCAAACCCCATTCTCTAAGAGTGGCAAGCTACCCTACATGTGCAATAATGTTTTTCCAAGTTTTGCCATAAACAGGGCAATTACTTTTATAAAATAAAAAGAACCAACCCCCCGCCCCCATGGTGAAATGTCAACAGCTTCAGCAAAATGTGCTTTCTAGGCCCAGATCCTACACTGAGAACTGCATGGACAAACCCCCTCTGACTGCACGGAGCCCAACTGAAGCCAATGGCCCCTATACAGGTGCAGGTGTCTGCATATCTGGTTTTCGATGCAGGATCTGGGCCATAATTTGTAAATTTATTCAGCACATTTTTGCTTTTTCCCACTGTTCATAGCTGTGCATGGGTAGATCATGGAACTGTCCAATTTATTCATTATTTGAAATTATTCACAAATTGCTTCACTGAATGATTCCTGATCTGCCTGTGCATGCAGCATTAGAAAACAAACAAGAAAGGATAAGATCATGCATACTTATATCTGCTTGTATATAACACCATACTGGCAAGATAATGGATAGTCACACAGTCAGGCCCCCACCCAGCAAGATGCTCTGTGTGGCACGAGCTACATGCCTGCAGAGAGCGGCTTTCAGCATTGGTGCCCAATTACCCTGAAAATCAGAAATTCAGATATACTGTTGAGTTAATCTTTTTTTGTGAGCCATCAACCTATCAGGCTAACAACTTGACTGCTCCACAGTAACCAAGATATTTGACTTTGAACCTGTGACCATATGTTGTTGACCCCTTGAAGCTGTAACTGATATTCATTCAAATAAATGTAATAACTACCAACATTATTCTGCTTCACACATCATTGGGGCTTTATTTTTCTCCTGTTCATTATTATGTCTACTGCAGTAGCACCAAGGGACCCCAAGCAGGGATCAGGGCCCCATTGTACTAACAACAATTATTAAATCTTGCTACAAACAGAGATTAATGACAAGGACCACATCAGTCTTGGATGAGTTCACCTTCCTAAAATCTTTGTGGATGTGACCATGCACAGTTTTTGCTAAACAGTATGTATTATTTCCTCCTTTTTGTGTCAGTAGTTGAGAATCACCCTCAGTCTCACAGCGTCTCATGCAGATTCCCAGTAAAAGCGCAACAGCAGGAGAGTTACCTACAAACATATAAACTGAAAGAAGAAAAATATTATATGTGGCTATTTGAGGGCTTTTCGAGTGTTCAATTTTTTTGACTGAAATATTCCTGGAAAATCAGAATGTCTCCAAGTAGCCAATGTGATCATTAAAGAAATTAGATAAATTTGACCCACCACTTTAATTCCCAATATAGTTTTCTGTACTGTATTGGCATATCCCAGTATGTATGAAATACTGACATAGGCACCTCTGATCACTAGTGCATGTGATTTAGCCAATGGAGTAGGTTTCCATATAGTGTCTCCTTTACCTTGTATCTGTCCATTGGGTCTTCCTGCTGCAGCTGACTCTCTCGCATTGTCTGATACTCTCTCTCATATTTCTTCAGCTTCTTTGTGGGCACCTGTGGAATACAGTCAGACAAACATGCTCTTAGAGAATCACAGGAAAAGGCTTCCAGAAGTCTTTAAATGCAAACATGAAGTAGAGGAAGCTCTGGATATTCCCTACTGAATAAGTATCAGAGGGGTAGCCATGTTAGTCTGGATCTGTAAAAGCAGCAAAATATCCTGTGGCACCTTATAGACTAACAGACGTTTTGGAGCATGAGCTTTCGTGGGTGAATACCCACTTCGTCAGATGCATGTGGTGGAAATTTCCAGGGGCAGGTATATATATGCAGGCAAGCTAGAAATAATGAGGTAGTTCAATAGGGAGGATGAAGCCCTGTTCTAGCAGTTGAAGTGTGAAAACCAAGGGAAGAGAAACTGGTTTTGTAATTGGCAACTACCTCATTATCTCTAGCTTGCCTGCATATATATACCTCCCCCTGGAAATTTCCACCACATGCATCTGACGAAGTGGGTATTCACCCATGAAAGCTCATGCTCCAAAACGTCTGTTAGTCTATAAGGAGCCACAGGATACTTTGCTGCTCCTACTGAATAATTAATTCCTTATCTCACTGTCACCACAAAGATGGTGTGAAAGCTGGGGGAAAAGTAACATTTTTGCACTCTACTTTTGTTGACAGTAAGAAGAGGCACAGTTAAGATAAACAGTTATTGATACAGCACATGTGGAGATGATCCTTACTAAGCTTAATGGCGTTTATTTTTAAATACTTCAAAAGGAAACCAGAATCCTGAAGTAGAAACATTTTGAATGAAATCAGGAGGAGGAGAACAGGTATCAATATGGGAAATAAAGGAAGAATGGCAAGAAGAACATGACCGAGGTGGCTCTGCTCTCATTCTCCTGCCCACACCAAATCTGGGCATCAGTGTCCCGGAGTTAAGTGATGCCCCATGACACTGATAAAGCTGCATTGCTCACTTCCAGCCACAGCAGGGATACAGTGAGTCAGCTACACAGATGCAAATCACAAACCGATTTGGTAAACAACTGTGCCAACAAGTCAAGTCACAGACAGCTCGATTTACATGAAAACATCCATCTGTTTTTTTGCAAAAAAATCAGTCAAGATATAGAAACAGCATCTGTATTTTTCTAAGGTGTAGAATGGAGATACTCAGCTTTACATTTATTTTTTAATTGGCTATAATGTGGCTTGTGTATACTCCCATTACTTTCTCCCTTGACAAGACATTTAACAGCACTCTAATGTCCCCATACAACCCAGAATAGGCAACAACAAAGCTGCCAGCGGTCCAGCATACATTGGCATCAGGCAAGGACATCAGTGGAAGAATATGTCATAGTGATTTATAAAAATATAAATGATTTTCCTTGATCTGTTCCTGTGATATTTCTGCCAGTCTTCTAGCCCCTGACCCCTTGTTATTAAGCAACTGATTAAAATCAGGAGCATTTCATGCTAGTACAGGAGGCTTCATGTGACATTCACGTTGCAGCTACTGGCAGGACGGGGCTGCACCACAACCATGCTGTCATCGTGGTTGTTGGGAAGAGAAGGTGGCCATTCGGCCATGTGGCCACTAGAGGGTACAGCATGTGTGTGTGCGCACACGCATGAAGGTGGGGCTTAATATAGTTTCTCTTTTCAATTTTCCATTTAGGGATTTTCTTCCCCTGCCATAGGAAAGGGCTGAGGTGGTTCCCAAAGTCACAGCAGAAAGGGTCTGGGGAGGTACAGCTGGGAGATGTGGAAGCCAATCCTGCTTGCAAGGTGCAGTACACTGCCACAGGGAGTTTCTGTGCTAGACGTGGAGAGGGCTAATACAGCACAATGGAACAGTTGCAGCCTATTGTTAAACGTAAACCTACAACCCTAAAATAAAGACTTTGAAGAGAATAAGAAGAACAGGGAAGAATACAAGCAATGCAATAATTCAGGAATGTTCATGAGAATTCTACTTGGATGCCTCTTAAATAAATATCTTTGAAAAGTGCGAAGTGATAAGAGGGAGATGGTATTATTATTATTACCTGAAAACATATTTGAATGAAAATAATTTAATAGGAGATGCTCATTTATATGTCAATTGACCTCATTAAACTATATGAAAAGCAGAGCTTCCTGGGAAAGTACAAACCATTTCATCTTTCCTACCATGCTATGGCTGTTAAGGCTACCTGAACATTCAGCGCTAAATGTACACTTCAAAGTAAGATTTTAAGGAAATGAACCAATCCTACACAAAACCCAATCTATTCCCACCCTGCTGTGATTCCATGATGTTTACTTGATCTTGCTCAGAGAAATAGAGCGGGTTCCCAGAATGACGTGTCGCTAAGATACCTTCCAAGCTTATGTCTCTTGTGCTGTTGTGTGATGCTTTGCATCTACCAGCTATTGGCACAAAACAGAGAGAGAAAAAGAAGGGAACGACAGGCGGAGAAGCATGTACCAATATAAAAAGCATGAGTATTTATGAAGGAAAAGGAGAATTAGCCCACGTCCAGACTAACCCGCGGCATCGGCGGGTTAAAATCGATTGCTCGGGGATCGATATATTGTGTCTAGTCTGGACGCGATGTATCGATCCCCGAGCGCGCTTACATCGATTCCGGAACTCCATCAACCCGAAAGGAGTTCCGGAATCAACACGGAGAGCCGCGGACATCGATGCCGCGCCGTCCAGACGGGTGAGTACCTCGATTTTAGAAATTCGACTTCAGCTACGTTATTCCCGTAGCTGAAGTTGCGTATCTAAAATCGATTTTAATACCTAGTCTGGACGTGGCCTTTGACTAGAAATTACTGCACCTTGAAGTGCTATATTGCAAGGTAAACAATTCTTTTAGACAATGTTGAAAATTTTAGATCTGTATTGGAAATTTCAGACCAATGACAGGACAAAGCCACCAAATCCCAAAGAAAGGGGCATAGTGAGGGAGAAAAATAGTAAATGATTTGTTGTACCAATCAATTTACCTACTTCTTAATATTTTTAATTAATAGTGGATCAAATCTTTAAGGTGCACATTCAAAAGTGTGCAGGCTCAATCTCATTACACTCACAAGGTCTGGGTTTGCATATATGCATATATCTACAGTCATTCACTTACATACCTCCGTAGTGAGCACCCATTCTATATACATAGGGTGTATACAAATATATTAGATTGGCTAGACAGGAAGATAAGCAGAAGAAGCCAGAGAAGAATTGCATGGTCACCTGTACTCCTTACTTTCAGGTATTTATGAGTTTAAGTCAAACCTTAATGACATATGAATGTTTATTTCGTATTTAGTGTTCAACAGAACTACCAATTAAGCAGGCCCATCATCAATACTTTCTATATTATGCACACTTCTATTGCATCCACCACTGCAGTCCTCCTGGATGGTGAAAGGGACTTGCTAGAAGGCCGTGATGGTTAAAACATGGCCTCAGTGCAGACTTACCAGTTCCTCAGAGGTCCAAACATCTAAAAGAGCTGGGGGAGTTTCTGCACAGCTTACAAAGGAAGCATGAGGCCCAAATTCTTGTGTTTTATATCCTGATATCTAACTAGGTACCTATATGGCCACAATCACTATAGCATCCAAGTGCCTCACAAAAATTAATCACTTCTCCACCTCACAGGCGTATAGATTATTACCCCATGTTACAGATGGGAACTGAAGCACAAAACAGCCTAAGTCACACAAGAAGTTTGAGGTAGAGCTGAGAATTGAACCCAGGTCCCCTGAGTCCCAGTTCAATGCAAGACCAACCTTATTCTCTTCTTTGTAATACAAGATAGCCAGGCAGAAGAAAGGCAGTAAAAAGATATGGGTTGGGTAAGCAATAACCTATACTAGTGTTAGGCCTAAATAAAAATATAGCAAACAAAACCAGGTATGCCAACCTAACCAAAGTTAGGCTAACAAAGGTTTGTAGGTAATCCCTAAGTAAAAAACACTAAAAAGCAGCAGCATGTCTCACAAGCGCTAAAAAAAAGTAAAATAAAAAAAAAGCTGCATTCCTGGCATAGTACCAAATGTGCTGTGTTCGGGCAGCTCCTTCAAAAAACTAATAAAAGCCCTAGTTTCCCAGCCTCCTTGTTTTCACTCCCTGGTTTTGTTCTTTGTTTGTTTTTAACTCCCCTACATTTCTAACTTTAGGCATGCATGTATACTAAAGGTGTCTAGTTTCTAGTTGTTAAAAAAAGGGGGTGGGTTGCTCCAGTAAATAATTTATAACGCAATAAAACTGTCTATATAGGCTTATACTAAAATATAAAAAGGGGGCTGGTTCTCTCTAAAAACAAGCTGCTCTCTATTAATGCGTGCACTTGTCAATAAAAAGCTTTTAATCAAACCTTGCTGGTGTTGCCTGTCTCTCTTGCGGTCAAACAACAAACTTTGCCGTCGGGGTTAAAGTCCCTAACACTAGGATATTTGAAGGAGGGCTGAGAGACATTTCCGTGAAACACACAACTACAAAGAGCACTGTATCGAGGCTTTATGGCATCATTTGAGTGTTCTGTAAGTGAAATGGATGAGGACTAGTTCTCCTTATTGGGACTGTGTTAGAGGCCATTAACAGGAACCTAAACAGTCAGTTTAGTATGCAGCCAGTAGTATGCAGCACTCCTTGTAAAATTTTTAAAACATACTTGGCCACCTGCTAGGAACAGCCTTACTTGTTTGGTTTAGCTTATTGTTGTGAGCTGGCTGAAGCCTTGTTATGGGATGCTAAAACCACATTGAGATTGAGAGGTGTGAACACACCCTTCAACTAACATGAGGCTAAGACCCCACCTAGGACAAAAGTAAAATACCCCTGAGCCAATGGTTCATCAGGCTGACACGGTTAAGACATGTCAGTTTCATAGCCAATGGTACACAAGGAAGCAATATGGCCAGCATCATATCCACCTGCCATAGTCAGCCCTAACCGGAAGGAGCAGGTACCATTTTGCAGGTGGGAAAACTGGAAGTCACCTTTCAGCATGAGATTGAGCAAGACTCAAACCCACTGTACCTGTGAATCCACCCAAGTTTTTGCTGAGTATTGTTTTAGGTAGGTGTGTGTGCAGAAAAACAGAACACAGGAACTGAGAACAAACAGAATAGAGAGAAAACCAAAAGCAAACAGAGAGTCAAGCAGTAACCTGTGGGCATAGTGTGATTCTGGGAAAAGCTAGAGAAAGAAACTCTCATTCTGTTGGCTGGAGAGGCTCGAGGGCTGTAAGTTAAGAAACTGCTCCTTTTTGTTCTTGATTATTCCTGCATTTGTAGAAGCAAGACTCCATACTTTCCTTGTGTGACCTCAAAATGTACCTCAAAATAGCATCCTGTAACCCCCACATTCACCACTTGTAGATGGTTATGACATTTGTACAAAGAACGCTTTCTAAGGTATCCTATGAAAAGTCATGATTTGCTGGAACTTGTTCTGTCAAAATATGTATATCATCATTGTATACGGAGTTATGAGATTTTGCTATTTTTCCACTTATGCCACATTCCTGTCATCACTGGAAAAGAATACTCAAATACAGCGAAATACTGTTCCGGCAATTTGAGAAAAAGCTTCCACTAGGAAAACATTCCACTCCAGAATAATAATCCCATATATTGTAAACTTTACATATGCGTAACTACTGACATGCGGTCTCTACTACTATCCAGTAGCAGTATTCTCCAAGGAGTCTGACAAATTATTATAGCTCTTTCTTTTCCTGGATCCATGCTGTTTTGCACTAACTCCCTGATAAAGTTTGCCCAACACATGATCCCAAATTGTGATCTATTGGTTTTACAAACATCTGACATATCTCTAGGCCAGGGGTTCTCAAACTGGGGGTTGGGACCCCTCAGGGGGTCACAAGGTTATTACATGGGGGGTTGCCAGCTGTCACCCTCCACCCCAAACCCTGCTTTGCCTCCAGCATTTATAATAGTGTTAAATATATAAAGTGTTTTAATGCATAAGAGGGGTCGCAATCAGAGGCTTGCTGTGTGAAAAGGGTCACCAGTACAAAAGTCTGAGAACTCCTGCTCTAGGCCCTTTCATAAATAATTGCATTATGTTAGCCATGTTTCACTCTTCATGAATTGTGGCTGAACTGAGTATGCTCATAAAAGTGTCCATGAAAGCTTTTGAAATACTGATTTCTTCTTTCTTTAACACCTTGAGGCGTATGCTGGCTGGATGGCACTGTATCAAATTTAGGATTTATAAACCTTGCTTAACCATGTATCTCAACATCTCATATTCCATTCCTGTACATTTGATTTTTATTTTATTGTATTGTATTCTTCACAACCAGAGACACACAGAAAGCCAGTCATGAAGTAGATCTCAATAAAACTCAAACACAAGGAACTAACAAACAAAACTTCCCTCTGAAGAAGCAAAAGACTCTCACTCGGGCAAAAACAATGCCATTATCAAGTCAAGTGAACATTCAATGATCGTTACAATGAGCTGTCAGATGGCAGGTGAGGAAAAATAACACAATGCATCTTTAGCTTGTTCTCCAGGTTTACAGGAACAAAAAGATCTACAACTGCTATAAGGTCACCCTCTTTGAGGAGGAGTCTCAGGCATGGCAGCACACTGCTCTCTACGAGCTATAGGTGGCCAGGACAAGAAGGGATCAGTGTCCACTCAACTTCTGGAGAGTTTTCATTCATCCAACAATAGTTTTAATAATTTATGGACAATCCAGACCGATCCTGCTGTATTAATGAATTCCACATCTACATCCCCTTTTCCCCAAGGATATCAGAATGCTTTACAAACAGTCATTAGGCCTCAGTTCCATGTGAGTTTGTCATGCTCATTTTATAGATAGGGAAACTAAGGCAAAAAGATGCTATGTGACCTGCCATGGCTTCAAAGTGAGCAAGTGGCTGAGCCAGAGACAGAATTCCCAATTCCTAAGCTGCAGCTCTAATCACTAGTCTTCGTTAAGAAGAGTATTTTCATTCTTTACCTGTTCTTTATTAGTGGTCTTCCTTTAACTATAGACCCACCTTTCTATATACTGCTTCATATACACTAATAACTGAATAGCCAACTCAATCTGCTAACTTTTATATTCAGTTAGATTTATTTCTGCACTCCTCTAATGCTCTCTCTGGTTTCTATATGGAAAATAAACCAAACAGTTAATATTTTCTTCTCACTTTCTTTGAAGTAGGTGATTAAAGTTTTCGGCTTCACTTGTTTGTCTTTTCCTTGGTATTAGAGTTGTCAAATGTGTAATCACACAAACACAAACATCCTTGCCCCGCCCCTTCTCTGAAGCCTCACCCCACCACTTCATCCCCCGTCCCTCTGTTGCTTGCTCTCTCTCACCCTTGTTCACTTTCACGGGGTTAGGGCAGGGAGTTGGGGTGTGGACTGTAGGCTGGGGCCAAGGAGTTCGGAGTGAGGGGGGCCACTGGGCTGAGCCTGGGGCAAGGGGTTGGGATGCCAGAGAGCGTGAGGGATACAAGCTCTGGGAAGGAGCTTGGGTGCTGGAGGAAGCTCAGGGCTGGGGATTAGGGTGTGGGAGAGGGTGATGGGTGCAAGCTCTGCAAGGGAGTTTGGATGTAGGAGCGGGCTCACGGCTGGGGCAAGGGGTTGGTGCAGGGGGGTGTGGGCTCTGGGAAGGAGTTTGGGCGCTTACCTCAGGTGGCTCCTGGGTGGCAGCGCAGCAGGGCTAAGGCAGGCTCCTTGCCTGCCCTGGCCCCATGCCGCTCCTGGAAGCAGCCAGCACGTCCCTGTGGCTCCTGGAGGGAAACCAGGCAGCCCCTGCAGCTCCCATTGGCCACAATTCCTGGCCAATGGAAGCTATGAAGTCAGCACTCTGAGCAGCATGCGGAGACATCCTGCCCCTCCCACCCTCAGGGGCTGCAGGGACATGCTGGCTGCTTCCGGAAGGGGCATGGGACCAGGACAGGCAGGGAGCCTGCCTTAGCCCCGCTGCGCCACCTGACTTTTAGCAGCCTAAAATTTCTGTTTGGCTTCAGTAGCCTCTGGGAGATACAGCTCAGTTCCAGAAGACTCCCAGCGAAACTGTGAGGGTTGGCAACTCTACTTGGTATTTCAAGATTAGGAGGAGAAATTAAATTACTTCAAAGTCAAGATGCCACCACAATCTAATGATTTTTTAGATGAATGAATGCTTAACTTTCTCTATATTTACAGTCTAACAATACCTAATAGTAAATGTTTGGCTTATTGAAGTATGTCAGCTGAGGACCAGAAGGTTTAGACTAAATTCCTAACCAATACTCAGAATACAGAGTAGTGAAAACGAATTAAGATCATACGTAGTGTTTTGGCTTGTATTACAAGTTATTGTACCAGTTTCTTCCAGTTAATATCATGTATTAAAAAGAATGCATTCAGCTAAACTAGGGCCAAGGAAGGATAATACAGCTCCATTGAAACAGCTGATTAAGCTTATTTAACGCTTGAATGTAATAGTCAAATTTACAATGAAACGGTCCTGAAGCTTCACTGCATTGTGTAATAATTGATGCAGATCACTGAATTGTCCTTTCAATAATAATAAGATTTCTAAGAGGGCTCTAACAGTACCTTGGGATATTTGTCATAGTGGATTAGATTCAAAATAAGATAAGTATTCTGTCCACACCAAAAAAAAAATTAAAAAAAGAAAAAGAAGCCACAATGGGTTTTTGGCAGAACACAGTAGACTCCATTCATCCTTCTTGTAATCTACAAGAAATCTAATCCAGAGGACTAATATACCAGACATGATACCATGCAAGGCAATCCAAAGAATTTAATTCTCCAGACAGATTCCATTTAATCACATGCATAAAGTCCCCATGGGAAAAAAAGGGCACATTTGAACTGGCAACATTTAATTTTTACTGGGTAAAGTTAAGGTATATCGTGAAAAACTTCTGACACTGTTAAAGAAGAAATATGGAGCTCATAACAAGTAGCCTGTGCACATGGAAAATTCACAGGTTGGAACAACAACAACTAGGACAGAGGTAGAGGAATTCCGCATTTCTCCTTTTGTCACTGTCTTGAGAACAGCTCACTGGTGCCTCAGTGACCATGCTGCTTTATAGTAGTCTTGAGATCAAACTACAGACAATGCTTCCCTCAGAGAGAATGCTTCCCTCTACCAAGCGCCCTGAAACATGCAATCTAAAAAATCAAACATTGGATGCCAACAACCTAACTATTGGCTAGTCTCCTACCTCTCTTTCTCAGGCAAGATTATCAAGAAGGTGGCAGAGTGCAGTTTCCAACAGAACCTCACCTTCAGTAATATGTTTCATAGTCTGGCTACAGGCCAGGTCATAGCACAAAAAAAGACAGTTACCTTTTCTGTAACTGGTGTTCTTCGAGATGTGTACTTCATGTCCATCCCATATTAGGTGTGCGTGTTTGCCACATGCACTGGTGCTGAAAGTTTTTCCCTCAGCAGTATCCATAGGAAACTGGCTCTGGCACCCTCTGGAGTGGCACCTACATGGTGCGATATAAGGGGTGCCAGCTGCCCCCACCCTCAGTTCCTTCTTGCCAGAAACTCCGACAGTAGGGAAGGAGGGTGGATCATGGAATGGACATGAGCAACACATCTCGAAGAACACCAGTTATGGAAAAGGTAACTGTCTTTTCTTCTTTGAGTGCTTGCTCATGTCCATTCCATATTAGGCGACTCCAAAGCAGTACCCTTCGAGGTGGGTAGGAGTTCACAGACGTCTAGATTGCAACACAGCTCTGCTGAACCCAGCACCATCTCTGGCCTGGTGAATGATGGCATAATGAGCGGTAAACCTATGAACAGAGGACCACGTTGTGGCTCTACAGATGTCCTGGATAGGGATGTGCACCAGGAAGGCCACCTATGCTAGTGTCAAGCAGGATCTGACAATCAGCGGTGGCGGTGGAACCCTTGCCAGGTTGAAACAGGTCCGTATGCACGAGGTAATCCAATCAGAAATCCTCTGTGAGGACACTGGGTGACCTTTCATCCCCTCTGCTGTAGCGATGTAGACTTGAGTTGATTTTTTAAAAGATTTGATACAATGCCAAGGCCCTACGCATGGCTCATATATGGTGCTGGGGGAACACTGCGCACGGAGGCTGTGGTGCTCGGTGCGGAGTCGGTCCTCTGCTCCGGTGCCAGAGTGCCAACTCCATTAGGAGCACTCTTAGATGGATATTGCACTCCTTCTTCGTCCTAGGTTTGAAGGACGTGCAGATATGGCACTTATCACTTATGTGCCCTTCGCGTAAGCACTTTAGACAGCTGATATGAGGATTGCTGATGGGCGTAGGCTGTTTGCAGTGATCACAGGGCTTAAAGCTTGGGGACCGGGGCATGCTCCGACCCCAAGCTGGTCCCGTTCAGGACTAACAAAGAGTTTGAGAATACTATTAAGGGTAACTAAGAAAACTACTAACTATGTATAACTATTTTACAGGATTTCAAAGTTTGCAAGATCAGAGATGGAATCAATGCTAGCTGAAACAGCAGACGTTCCAGCACTGTCAATGGCGGCAAGAAGGAACTGAGGATAGGGGGAGCTGGTGGCACCCCTTATACCGCATGATGTGGGCACCACTCCAGAGGACACCAGAGCCAGTCCCTTACGGATACTGCTGAGGGGAAAACTTCCGGCACCGGTGCATGTGGCAAGCACACACATCTAATATGGAGTGGACATGAGCAAGCACTTGAAGAAGAACAGTGCTTGTTGCTCTGTTTAACAACCTCCGCATAGTGAAGGATAGAGGTGAATCAATTATGCTGATACTCTAATCTAGTCTGTTCAGGTTCTTGCACGGCATGCATCACTATGGAATCTGAGTGCCTCATGCTATTCTACCTTCTACACTATCAGCAGGCGGACAGTCCGTTAAAGCTTCCTGGCGAGATAGGTTCTGCTGCATAAGCCCAACTGTTTTGTGTAAACCTATATGAAAAGGCTCCTTTACATGTAGCATGACGCTCCATTTAGTATTCCAGAAAGGAGGAGTTTACACAGATTCTCCTTTTATAGCAGCAAGGCAGTCTTAGCAATCACACCTACCAATATTCTTTCATTTCAGTGAGAGAACTTTTTTTTTTTTAAATTTTTAACAAATCACCTTATTTTTCATGTTGTATGCATAGATTTCATGAATAAGGAATCTGCAGACGAACCACCCCATGCAAATCCTAACTGGAAGCCAAGGAAAACTGGTTGGGCTGAAGTTTGGGTTAGTTTTTATTTTATGCTAACAACAGGATCATCAATTCATTATCTAAATGCATAGGTTCTAATTAGACTAGAAAGAGGAACTCATGGAATTCCAGAAAGACATTTTGAAAATATTCTACTGTACAGTGATGAGTTATCCTGATTCCAGATGATAGTCTCCAGAGCCAGTGGCATAAGATGCTTTGGACACTTCTAATGTTGGGGGTTAATCCTTACAAAACATTTCCATATACCTAAGCCAGCGGTCAATGGCATGTGCATTTCTATAGCCTTTTCAGCTAAGGATTTTATTAATTAGGCCTCAGAATGCCCATGTGAGATAGTCAAGTAGCAGGCGAAAAGAATATTTTTATTATCTATCATTTAAGGAAGGCCAGGACCAACATTCCAAACAAGGTTCTTTTCTCCAAGATCGTATAATCTAAGTAAGTTTATCCTGGGGAACATGGCGTAAGATCAGATAATTAGGGGAAATGTCACTTTGTTTAGGCACTGGGGACAGGATCCTGTTCAGGATAACAGAGTTGTGGATAACTGCAGTTGCACCATCATCAGTTTTGTCCATTGGTTCATATCAATCCACTAGCACGTTTTAATTTTTTTAAATGTCATGTTACATATATTTGAATTGTTGCTGTTGCTCTTGTTTATCTTATGTGATTGTAGCATCACACTTAAACTCAGTATGAGGGATGTCTCTCACTTTTAAAGTTTAGACCATGTCTACACTAACGAGCTTATGGTGGCATAGCTGTACCGATGCAGCTTGTGTAGCCGCTCTATGCTGATGGGAGAAAGCTCTCCTATCGACATAATTAAACCACTTCCAATGAGCGGCAGTAGCTATGTGGGTAGGAAAGCATCTCCTATCATCATAATACTGCCGACAACGGCACTTCTGACTCAATTTCTCCCCAGGCCCAAGTCAATGAAAAGTCTTACGAAATGTTACGCAGGAGGTGTGATTGCTCCCTGGGCAAGTTCACAAGGCTCACAAAGGAGTGGAATTGCTGGGGTTCTGCTACACTCTGCATGGGGAGAAAAAACACAGAGTCACACTGTATGTCACAGAACACTGCTGTATGGTAGCTCTACCCATGGTAATGCAGGGGTCGGTGAGGGGAGTTGTCAGTAGATCCCACCAACACTGCAGGTCCACTGGCCAAATATCGAATACAAAAGGCATGTTACATTGTAGGCTGCAGCCACTGCTCCAACTTGGAGACTGCCATAATGGCCATATCATGGTAACACTCCTACTCTGTACCTTGGCTCCAAGCTGGTTTATGCAGGCTCTGCATGGGACTCAGAATTTGGCTCTAAACTAATGGGTTCCAGTAAAAGGATCACTCAGGGCTAACTAGAGAACAGCACTGCTGGCTCTGCTGACAGACCTGTCAATTCTTCAGAAGGAAAGGAGGAGGGCAATATATACTGTCCAAAGGAGCTAGGGCTTTCTTCTCCCAGCTTCTCCTGTTCCACTCATCCATCTGCTAGTCACTGCAATGAGAAGGAGGGTAGCTGGGAGCTAGGAGAGGACGGCAGAACTGTGTCACAGTACACAGGGAGGAGGAAGCAGTGCTGTAACATGTGAGTTAAATACAGTGCTGAACCCAGGGGAAGGAGACAGTCCCAAGGACCTCTAACTTATAACAGCTTCCCAAAAGAATAGCCAGAGTTCTCCAGCCATCTCCTTTCCTCTCCAGACAGACAGACACACCCTATGCCGGGAGCTGCACAGGGCCAGCCCCACTCTGCACAGTAAACAACCCTGTACTAGGTATTCCTAGATAACCGGTTAAACTAGCTTTCCAATCCCCTTCACAACAGCTCAGACTCCTTGAAGGGATTGCAGGGGAGTGTAAAACTGAGGCCAGTGGCATTGCAGCTAACATACGTGATAGGAGAACTGGCCAAATCAGCAAATTCTGGATCCTATTCACTTTACCATCGTGGAGCTGGTGTGCCTGTTAATTTCTCAGAGCACCTCAGCAGAAGCACTGGTTGGAAAAGGAAAAGTTGATTTTGCAATTGGTAGTCAGAGCAAACACAGAAAAGAGCAAGAATGCTAGAAAATTAGGAAAATACCCTCCACAATGTTTTTGAATCATGCTAGGAAGGAGAAAAAAATCCCTGAAGCCAAGAGACCACAACTAAACTGAGTGAGGGTTAACTTCCCAACTTCTTACTTCCAGTATGTGAAAACCAATGCAAATTAATTTTATCATCTTACAACCTGTGGGCACAGTGTGTATGCAGCCACTATCCTATTAACAATGGGCCTTTAACCAGGTTCAGTGACATCTAGATTGCAAAAGCTGTAAACACTCCACATTAAACATATTTAGCACAGCCAACAGCTTTCAGCTAACAAGCAATCAACTGAGTGCATCTTGTGAAACCTGCAATTAGACTGGTGAAAACCATCTGCCCAGCAGACTGGATAAGCAGATGCCTTAAAATGATACAAGCCATAATACATGGCTTGTTGTCTACAGATCGTACAGAAAAGGCTATTGAAAACCGCAATTCTTGACATGAGGGAGATTTAGTGGTTACGGCATTAACCTAGGACTTGGGAAACCCAGGTTCAAGTCCTTGCTCCACCAGACTTCTTATGTGACCTTGGGCAAGTCACTTAGTCTCTCTGTATCTCAGTTCCCCATCTGTAACATGGCAGTAATATCACTTCCCTGCCTCACAGTGGGGTTATGAGCACACAAACATTAAAGACCAGGAGGTGCTCAGATATTCCGGTAAAGCACAGATGGACAGACAATTTGTGAACCGAGTGACTGGGTTTGTGGATAGCAGGTGCCAGAGGAGAATTCACAGTGATGTTCTGTATGGAAGATACCAGCTGTATCCCTTCCTGCATCTTCTGGCTAAGGGAGCAGAGCAAATAGATATAGATTGGATCAATGATGTGCAGTGAATGAGGCACGAGAGCACAAACTGAAGAACAAGGATAAAAAAAACCTGAAGCACTGTTCAACCTCCATACTGATTAGCAATGTGATAAAACTTTTTGCAATAAATGGATTTAGAATGAGTGAAAGTGGTATTATAAAACTGAGGGCTAAATGAGAACATTATTTTTAACTCAGATTTTCACCTTGATAGGTGAGCGTTTACATTTTGTTCCATCCACCAGTTAGGGAGAAGGCAGGCTTCTATAAAAAGTTTTATTGCTTTTTCCACTGGAAATTGGTTTCAGATAAGCTGTTTTTGTCATCCTAGCTAATTCATTTTCTTATGAAAATCCCTCCAAAGATGGTGGCTTTTAGCTAACAAACAGAGAAGTGAAGCTTGCATTTGTTATTGTCTTATTTATGCAAAACATACTTAGTGCTTACAGCAGTGAAGCATGTTTCATCTTCCAAGCACCCTGTAACGCACAGAGAGGAGACTTCAATCTGAGACACATATGCTGGAGGTCTCATGTAGCCATCAGTGAAACATCATTAGCGCTTCTAAAAATTATGGATGATAATTTTCTAACATAAAAGGCATAGCACCCAACACAAAGTACTATATTGGACTTCATTATGATACATAAGGATTAATTCATTACTGGACTGGAAGTTGGTGGTTGCCTAGGAACCAGGGATCATGACCTGATTACATTCAATATGGGCAAATAGAGGACAGTCCCAACTAGTAATATACCCCCCCACACGCACACTCTCTCTCTCTCTCTCTCTCTCTTACTTGGGTACTTCAAAAGGGCTAATTTCCCAAAGTTGAGGAAAATTATGAGTGAAATTGAGTGGGAGGAAATTGTAGACAGAAAAAAGTGAATGAAAACTGCAAGTTCTTTAAGAAGAGTTTATTAGATGGCCAAAAAGCCACAAATCCAGAACCAAGAAAGAGGACAGCGTTGGCTAAAAGCCTATCCTGGTCAGTGGTGAAGTGAAGGCAGCATTAAGAAATAATAAATATACATATAACAAAAGGAAAAAAGGGGAAATAGATGGCAATCAATATAAATTGGAAGTTATTAAGTGTAGAAAATTGATAACGGAAGCTAACAATATCAAGGAAAAATCCAGGATGGCAGAGCTAAGGATAATAAGAAGGATTTTTTAAAGTTTATTAGGAACAAAAGAATTCTTAGCAACAGCATAGGCCCTGTACTTGATGGAGATGGTAACATTTTTATTAATGACATAGAAAAGGCAGAAATTTTCAGTAAATATTTATGTTCTGTATTTGGAAATAAGTAGGATGATGTACTCATATCACATGAGAATGATGAAGTACTTTCCAGTCCACTAGTAATTAAAGAGTTAAACAATATCTACAAAGGGATAAACATTTTTAAATCAGAAGACCCAGATAACTTGAACCAAGAGTCCTAAAAGACTTGGCTGAGGAGATCCGTCCCACTGGTGTTCATTTTTAATAAATCTTGGACATTCCAGAGGACTAGAAGAGTACTAATCTTGTGCCAAGATTCATAAAGGGCAAGTGGGATGACCCAGGTAACTATAGGAAAGTTAGCCAGATAGCAATCCTTGGCAAAATAATGCAAAAGCTGACATAGGGTTCAACGGATAAAAAATTAAAGGACAGGAATATAATTAATGGCAGCCAATGCAGTATTATGGAAAATAGGTCCCGTCAAACAAACCTGATTTCATTCTTCGAGGAGGTTACAATTTTTGGTTGATATATATATTTTTATTTTGTACCACATTACATTTTGATTAAAAATTAGCACTATACAATATTAATAAAGCATAAGATACACTGATTAAGAACTGGTTAACTGACAAACCTAAAAAAGGAGTTGTTGATCAGCGAGTTGGGATGTCTAGTGGGGTTCCGCCAGGATCGGTACTAAACCTGATGCTATTTAATATTTTCATCAACGATCTGGGAGTAAATATAAAATCACTGCTGATAAAATTTGCAGATGACACAAAAATTGATGGAAAGGTAAATAATGATGAGGATAGGGCAGGCATATGGGGTGACCTGGACTACTTGGTAAGCTGTGTCAATTTAAACAAAATGCATTTTAATACAGCCAAATGCAAAGATATACCTCTGGGAACAAGGAATGCAGGCTGGCCACACCGACAGAGCAGGGGATTGTATTCTGGAAAGCTGTGACTCTGAAAAGGATTTAGAGGTCATAGTGGACAAGAAACTCAGCATGAGCTCCCAGTGTGATGCTGTGGCAAAAAGGGCTAATGCAATCCTTGGATGTATAATCAAGGGAGTAGGAAGATGAATTTACCTCTGTAAACCGGCTATTGCACTATAGAGCATTTAAAAGAAACATCAGAATCAGCAAGCTAATGTGCTTATCCATAGATACTGGAGGCAGTGGTATATATCAGGGCAGGAGGGAGTGGGGTAAGTTACTGCTGTGATTGGGAATGAGGAAGTCAAGTTCCTCCCTGTAAATTTCAGGTTACTTCCAATGAGGAAGAAGGCAAAGGGAGATGCATTTCTACCCCACTGCCAAAAGGCTCCACTTCTTGGGTGCCCAAAAGTTAAGTAGACTCCTTTGCTTTTCCAAGTACTAAAAGTCCCAGCTGTCCCGCATCCAGCTGACAAAAGCAATTGCTTCACCTCTGACAGCTTGTACAGTGTTTTAAGAATACGTAATAGCAAAAATCTGCTTTAAATATTAAAAATTTGGGGCAGCATAAAATAAATCAAATTTTATGTAAAAAAAATAAAGAATGCTATACTGATTATTCCCTTCCATATATAATTCAGTAGGTTTTTTTCATTTACTTAAATATGCCTCAGAATTTCCACCCTGCTACAGAATTCAGCCTCTCAGAGCCATAAAACATAGGGCCAGAGAGAATCAAGGTCCACTTTACCACAGAGTTCACAGGTAAGTCAGTGGTGAAAGCAAAATATACACTGGCAACTGTCACACTATTTACCACCTACATGTACGTGAGTATTATGGAAAACATATGCTTATCCACTATTTCCCAGATCCACGACTGGCATTAAATATAAATGCATATGCAAACATTTCTGAAAATTTTACTAGACAGGTGTCTGCATCACAATTATTTCCTTGCTGTCAGTCCCAGGAGAGAGGCCAAGAACTGAATGGTTGCTGGAGAATTAACTCCTCCTTTGGCCCTTAGAGATCTTCACATTAGGGTTGAGGCACATGCAGTGCCATGGGATGATCTGCACTGCCACTGTGTATGCTATACCAGTTTCTCTAGATAAATGGAAATCAGAAAAGAATCTAAATATGATTCATTTGAGAGGGGAAAGGAATTGTGTTTAGACTGTTTAATCCCAGAGGCTCTCAGTACAGTACCTTTCATGAGCAACAGTTACTCAATTAAAAAAAAAAAAGCCAAAGAAATCGTAATAGAAAATATTTTAACTTTCAAAGAATCTGAAATAAAAAGGTAAGCTACTGAACAACAAAATAAGCTGAAGTCTTTCTATAGCATCCAGTGACTTTGGCCCCAATCCTTTAATTAGCTCCAGACAGGCACACCCCTACACTCAGAGAACTCCACTAAAGTCAATGAGTTTGTGGGTGGTAGAGTTCATTATAGGCTTGAGGTCTCTGTACATAACAAAAGGATCTAAATTTCACAGGTTCTCTCTGTGCAGTTCACGTTCTTTGTGATGCTGCTAAGGGAAAAGAGTTGTGTCATCATGGTTACATGGTTAAGAACACTGGCATCACAATGAACGTAAAATAGTGTATGTAAATACAACATTCGCACCTTGCTCAAACCAAATAATCTAACCAGCCTCCAGCGGATAGGTTAATTATTCCCCTGAAATCTAGCCAACAAATAAATACAAGGCCTCCATTGTCACAGGTAGATTCAGAAGGTGCAAGTAACCTGTGAATATATTTGTGACTGTTTAACAGAATCTCTCAGATGAAGTATCTATCTCACACATCGCTGTGGCCTCTCCAGGAGTAGATAATTGAGAAAAAACAAATAGAAAACAAAGAAAACATGAGGCCTATGTTTGCTTCTTTTAGGCTTTGTCTACATTTAAAGCCAGGTCTACACAGTTTTTGGACCCAGTGTAACTATTACAGTCTTTTCATACAGGATTTATATCAGTACCGTATACCTGTGTCCATACTAGGGGGACTGTACCACTTTAAGTTAAAGGAGTGCAATTTTTCTGTGCAGACAAGGTCTTAAAATAAACAAAATCCCAGTACGAACCACAGGAGCCCTAATGTACATCAATCAATCCTTAACTAAAAGGGAAGCCACTGGAGCCTTGTCCATATGAGGGCTCATCCCAGAACAGGTGTCGGTACTAGTGGAATTACTAGGAAAATTCCAAAGTGTAGACATAGCCTATGTGGTATGTTGGAGAACATCACGGGAGAGGGTAACAGGGAAGTATTTGGTGGATAGAAAGGTCAGACTGGGTCAAGGAGTTTGGACTCTGGAGAAGAGTCTTGGCAGTTAAAGAGATTGGGTGAAGTTTGTCATAGGGTGTGTTTAAGAACCAGAGGAAGGGTGATTGGTTTACAAAATCACAAAAGTCAGAAGATTAAATTCTGAGCAATTGGGTGGCCAGGGAGTGGGGAGAAGATGGGGGGAGAGAGAAACAGAATGTTTTAAAATTTTTGGTTTTTTAAAAACACCAGTTTAACACAAGCTCATGAAAAGCACCTAGGAGAAAAGCGCTCTAAAAATTTCAATAACCTTCCCCTTCAGACTGAGGACAAGGAACTCCCACTCCATTTTTCTAGTCCTCTTAGAAGGCCTCAGAAAACAACCACCATCGCCACAGTGGAGATAAACTCTCTTGATACTGCTAATATTAAAAAAAAGGCTAGAAAAAACTTTTTTTTTTTTTCTGGTGATGGGTGGGGGGAGAAGGAAAGAAAGAAGAATAAAAAGGGCACAATCAACATTTTTCCTTTGAAGAGCAACTTTACAAATGAGCTAAGGCCCACAACATAACAGCTATACATATAGGAGACAGGCCAACACAATGGGTAAATTGACTAAATATTATGGGACTTCACTAAATTCAGAATGAAAGTCCCAATTTCAACAAAAAAGGTCTCAATACCAGGACACCCACCTAACTGGGATGTATATTCACCCCATCTGTAACAGGCTAACACTCTCACTTGGAGTGGCTGTGCTCAACCTTAGAATCATAGACTTTAAGGCCAGAAGGGACCATTATGATCATCTAGTCTGACCTCCTGCACAATGCAGGCCACAGAATCTCACCCATTCACTCCTGTATCAAACCTAGGTCTGAGCCATTGAAGTCCTCAAATCATGGTTTAAAGACTTGGTGCAGAGAATCTACCGGCAAGTGACCCGTGCCCCACACTGCAGAGGAAGGCGAACACCCCCGTCCCCAGGTGTTTGGGAGAGGAGGCTATGGAATATGGGGAGGAGGGTAGGCAGTTATACAGTGGATGCAGCGGGGTCTCTGCTCTTGTTGGCTTTCCTGCAGCTCCAACAGACGCTTTATCATGTCCGTCTCCTCCCCCATTAGCCTCAGTCTCGTGTCCTGCCTCTGCTCTTCACGCTCACTTAATTCTTTCCTGGACTCTGCCGCTGAATGCCTCCATGCATTAAGCTGTGCCCTATCAGTGCGGGAAGACCACATGAGCTTGGGGAAAACATGTTATCGTGAGTGCGTTTTTTTTGCCTTCTAATCTGCGATAACCTCAGGGATGATATGGGGAGCGTAGACACATTCTAGGCTCTACGATTCTGGCGGGACTGTATGGTCACCTGTGCTGCTGAGTTCGCCACGCTGACTAAACAGGAAATGAAATTCAAAAGTTCCCAGGGCTTTTCCTGTGTAGCTGACTAGTGCATCGGAGTTCAAAGTGCTGTCCAGAGCAGTCACAATGGAGCACTCTGGGATAGCTCCCAGAGGCCAATACCATTGATTTGCGTCTGCACTATCCCAAATTTGACCCAAAAAAGTCACCGGGGAGGAGTATGGAAGTCGACTTTAAGAGCCCTTTAGGTCGACAGAACAGGGTTGGTTGTGTGGATGCATTTATTTTTAAATTGACCTAACGTGGCTAAATTCGACCTAACCCCGTAGGGTACACCAGGCCTAAGACTTGGTGGTGAGTATCCTGAAAGGTGATTGGAGTCAGACAGTAAATGAGCCAGGAAAAAACTAAAGGAGGAGGTAGCTACAGTGATGGCCTACTCCATGATAAAGGGGTTTAGAAATCAGTTCAGCCTACTTGCAAATTAAGCAATTGTTTTATAAGCAGCCAATTTAAAGAATGAAGGATAGGTGTAATAATGAAAGCACTGACTATTTCTATAGTGCTCTCTGCTTGAAGATCTCAAAACATTCCATAAACATGAATTGATTACATCTCTGAACAGACTTAGAAAGTAGATATGAGACGTATAATTCTCTCTATTTTACAGATGGAGAAACAGAAGCGCAGATAGATTAAGTAACTCTCCCAAGGTCACGCACCAAGCCAGCACCAAAACCAAAACTAATGTTGGCTAGAACCAAAATTTACACTAATCAGGTTATATGTGATTTATGCAGAAATCAGTTTTACTTAGGTTGCTGCACATACAAAATATACTGGCAGAAAAAGCTGAACCCTATAACGCCACAGTAACATTATTCTTATACACTCTGGGTAGAAAAAAGAGCATTTGCAGCATGTATTTAAAAAATAGCCTTTCACGCTGCATTGTTTGCTTGAAGAGAGTGCCCATGAAAACCATTATGATGGTGTTGGCTAGTGGCTAACAACAAATGAGTTCTACGAAATGAATAAGTCCCCCCAAAAGAGGCGCAAAACAATAGAACCGGCAGTCAAATGAAAATATGACTAAGCTTTCCAATGGAATTTACCTGAACTCTGGATTATATTGGATTATACCAGTTAAACCTCTTTGATCCAAGTTTTCTGCAGTTAAACTGAGAATTAAAATTCCCTAGAGTAAAACCACTCAGTTCTGGTACAACCTGCACAATGACCAACTTTGATATGCTTCTGTCAAGTTCAGAATATTAAGTGCACAATAGTTCCAAATAGTCATCTTTCCCCTTTAATGACACTGAATTAAAAGAAAGAGATGCATTCCAGCCTTATGCTTGTTATTTGCTCAAAATATTTTGCTCTTTTCCTCATATCTTTTTATTTAGCAACCTATGCAACTGATTCTCCATTGCCTTGCACCTTCCGTAGGTATTTACACCAGTGCAAAACAAGTCTAAAACACTACTACATCTTAACAATAGCATTTTACATTCACTTTGCACAAGTGTGACTATACAAGTGGAAAATCAGGCCCATAAATCTCTTTTTAATTTATTACATGGTAATAACATTAGCTATGTAACTGCAGCATAGTAAATTATGTTATTTACAATATATGATAAACTTTCAGCATGAAAAACAAACAGAAATATTGCTCTCATAGTGATGGTTTTGAAATGTAATTTAAGAAGAGCTTATCTGAAATCTTCCACATATTTGGCACTTTGTGTATTCAATTCTTTATTATTTGTATTGTGGGACTGCCCAAAGGTCCCAATTAGAAGCTGGACCCAGGGAAGCTGGAACAATTTTTATAGTGGAGTTGCTTAGATCCATTGAACCAAACTTGTATATAACGGAAACCACTTCAAGTCAGGGGGTGCGGCAGTACCCCTAGCACCTCTGGTTCCAGAACCTATGGCTGGACCTCAGTGTGTTAGGTGCTGTACAAACACAAAGTAAGACATTGCCAATGCCTTAGAGAGATTTTTTTATATGGTAAGTACTGTAATCTCACTTAACTCACTGGTATTTTTCTGAGGCAAAAGAAAAGTTGCTCCATTTTCTGTGGAAACTGTGGCTGAATTGGATGTGAGCTAGGAAATAGCTGAAACTGAATGGTAGTGGGGGTGTGGTTTCCCCTCTTGCTGAGGGTTCATGCAAGATCCTTACTGTTACAGTGATTAGAACTCAACAGCACCAGAAGGTTAAGTAAAGCTGGCCTTAGACAACAGTCTGTGGCCTCATTGTCTTATGCTAATTTGGCAACTCAAAGGCTAGGCTGATTCCCTCCTGTATATGTTGACACTGGGACCTATAGCAAAAGTCTGTGTTTGTTATTTTTACTTGGTCCTTTTGTGACCCTGACCCATGTCAGATGACCATCTTACTAGTACTCCTGCATGTCACACACTTATGGGAGGACTTATTGAACGAGAGGAATTAGAATGAAACTAGTTCTGTCAACCCTGCACTTCACAAATCATGACTCAGGCCCCCAAAATCATGAGATTGTCTTAAAATATCATGAGATTTAAAAAAATAATATATTTTGGAATCTTTTTATTTGCTTTCCAATGCTGGAGCTTTAAAGTTCATGTTTTCAAGCTTTTCTCCATAAGTTTTCTCTGGGAGGGCTAGCAACTGCCTTTAAAAAAAAAAAAAAGAAAGCTGAAATTCTCATGTAATTGCATGAATCCTGAAGCTGGTGCTTTAAGAAAATCACCACGTGTCGCTAGTCTCGTGATAAAGTCACGCAAGATGCCAACACTAGAAACTCATAATCCAAATTCATACCTGAATCCAAAAGTGAGACTGGACAGGGGAAGGAAGTCACAGAACAAACCTTTACTGAAAGCTTTGTGAGGCACTGGAGTTCAGATAAACCACATCGGGTTAGTTTGTAACTTTGGGATTTCTCCCTCCATTGACCTTCCCCCTCCCTACATGGAATGGGGGATAAACCACCTTCACAGCAGCACTCTTCCTTTTCCCTGGAGAGGGCTTTCGAGAAATCCACGGATCTGCACCTGGGGACAGGCTACGGGGGCGGTGGGCAAGCAGCAGTCTGAGCCACAACACCTGGTCACTTCTGTGGAAAGGCAAAGCCTGGCATTAAAAGAGGAAGAAGCAGACGAAACTGTAAGGGGAACCTTACTCCCATGGAGACGTACAATTAACTCCACAGGTAAACTGTTTCGTCTGATAGGAGAAGAACTTAACATTGCTTTCTTTTCAATGGTAAGTTAGTTTAGAAGAAAACAAACTTGTAACCATTTCCAAAGTCAAATCCCTACAAACCACTTCTGCAGAATCTCATTCAATGTAGCAAACCCGTCTTGTGGGGTATCTGGTACAAGTGACCAAAGCAGACTCAACAGGATTTGCTATTTAACTTCATTCCAAAATCATGTGCTGTTCAGTCCAATATGAGACAGTTAAATGTATTTTAAGGCTGATTGAAATCACTAGCAGAAATACTCACAATTTACTGTATTTGCCTTATAATATCAAAATGGAGCCTGACATGACTAAAAATTAACCAACTTCAGAAGTGTCAAGTGTCTTCATTTTGCAGTCCCTCCACCAACAGCAAAGATAAAAACCTACAGCTAAGGATTTGGCCAGTGTGCTGAAACACATGCAGCAACCTGTGCTTCAGAACCAAACTCTGTACACTTGATAAGCACATATGTTCTGTTATGTTAAAATAAATAACATAATGATAATAATACTTTGTCGTTCTACAGTGTATTTCATCCAAAGATCGCAATATACTGCGAGGTACTATTTCCATTTTCCATGAGCAAAAAAAAGTGACCACAGTGTTATTTCATCATACAGAGAGAGAAAGTGGTAGAATCATTAGTCAAGGCTGTAACTCAGAATGTCTGACATCAATTCCTCCTCTACATCAATCCCTCACTCAGCACCAGTGACTCACATCTGGCCAGGGGAACAAATGTTGTAGAAAATCCAGACTAAACTGTGCACAAGGTGTTGTCTCTGCACTTCTCTGAATTTGTACAAAGCATGGATGCAATTGCTAGATCCATTTAAGCGAAACTTCCCAAGTAATTAAACTGTAGGCTTAGGCCCAGATGCAGTGTTTCTTACCACAAAAATTTTATCTAAATGATTCACGAGAAATAACCTAGTAGCATGGAAGCAATTCAGCACTCAGGAAAATATTCTTGGCTCTGGGCTGGTGAAACTCAAAAGCATGACAAGAGTTTGAGAACCCAAGTATAGCTATGCACATGACAACCAACTGCTCTAATGGTGCTTCTGCTAGCCAATTTACAGCACTGCTAACTGTCTTAGGCTTGTCTACACTAGCAATTAATAGTGCTGCAACTTTCTCGCTCAGGGGTTTGAAAAAAACACACTCCTTAGCGCAGCAAGTTGCAGCGCTGTAAAGAGCCAGTGTAGATAGTGCCGGGAGCCGCGCCCCTCATGGAGGTGGCTGCAACCACACTTGGCACATTAAAGCGCTGCCATGGCAGTGCTTTAGCATTGCCAGTGTAGTCTAGTCCTTAGAGAAAGATCTTATTCTGTGTTGTTGGTCAGGAAGCCAGTTGCTGTTATAGCAATTGCCTAAGATAGGGAGGAGGGCTTTGTCTAGACAAAGATTGAATGGTGTGCAGTTAGAACGTTAGCTAAAACATTTTAAAAGCCCAGTGTAGACAAGGCACACAGCCTGTAACATGTGCTAAGCTGGTCACGTGAAAGCTTAGGAGGTGCTTTGGCTTTTAGTCAACCAAGTTTAGCACATGTTAAAGAATGAAGTGTCTTGTTGACAGCAGACTTTTCAAACATGTTAGCTAGGTCAGTGGTTCTCAACCAGGGGTACACGAACCCCCTGGGGTACACAGAGGTCTTCCAGAGGGTACATCAATTCATCTAGATATATACCTAGTTTTACAACAGGCTATATAAAAATCCCCAGCGAAGTTGGTACAAACTAAAATTCCATACAGATAATGACTAGTTTATACTCTCTATACACTACACTGAAATGTTAGTACATTATTTATATTCCAATTGATTTATTTTATAATCATATGGTAAAAATGAGAAAGTTAGCGATTTTTCAGTGATAGTGTGCTGTGACACTTTTGTATTTTTACGTCTGATTTTGTCGGCAAGTACTTTTTAAGTGAGGTGAGACTTGGGGGTACACAAGAAAAATCAGACTCCTGAAAGGGGTACAGTAGTCTGGAAAGGTTGAGAGCCATTGAGCTAGGGTGATTAGATAGCAAGTGTGAAAAATTGGGAGTGGGGGGCGGGAATAGGTGCCTATATAAGACAAAGCCCTAAATATTGGAATTGTCCCTATAAAATCAGGGCATCTGGTCACCATAATGTTAGCTAATATGTTCCAACATATCTTAAATCTTAGTCTAGACAAGACCTAATGGCAAGGAAGAAAAATGTCACCAGAATGAATGTGACTGGACAAAATCTAAGGAAACTGGCTTAGCTTTGGAGTCCTAATCAGGTGTAATGAAGAGAGGTCATTTGCACATAAATTGCAATTTCCACTGGTGGGGAAGGAAACTAAAGGAGTCGTGAATTTAATGTATTTTTAAAATACATGGATATGGCATATTTTTCCTCTTGTGAAGATTATAGATCTGCCACATATGGAGGAATCCAGGCACTGTTACCTAAATAAATTCTCTCCCTCTGACATGCATCTGAGGAAGTGGGTATTCACCCACGAAAGCTCATGCTCCAAAACGTCTGTTAGTCTATAAGGTGCCACAGGATTCTTTGCTGCTTTTACAGATCCAGACTAACACGGCTACCCTCTGATACTCTCCCTCTGATAGTTACTTACACAGACAGTATACACACAGTGACCAAAAATTGCAAATAGAGTGCCTAAACATAGGCTCCTAGATAAGAAGCCTGATGTTTAGTGATGCTTAGCATCTGCATCTGTCAATAAAAAGTTAAGCTCAACACTTCTGAAAAATCAGGTTTGTATTTTCCAAACCCTCGATCTCACCAATGACTCAATGCCAGCAGACCCTTGCATGAAGTCATTCACAGAATCTGACCCCAAAAAATGTGGAATTAGGAGCCCAACTTTGGGCATTCTTTGAAAATCCTAGAGGAGACAAGGTGCAGGGGGCTTTTACTTTGACGTAGCTAGGTGAGGTCAACCCTATACATCCAATCAGCAGTTGAGTTCACCTAATTACGGCACAGTAAAAGCTACCTGTATCTTGTCTGGACTAAGATTTTACAGCAAGATAGCTAATGCTTGACTTATCTTTATTTTTATTTTTTTTTGTTGGTATTGAAGACAAAGCTGTTAACTTCAGTGGTACCCCACATATCCACATTAACAGATCCCAGTGCAGGATCATGACCATACTATGCATATAATATACATACAGGTCTCTAAGCTGCTTTAGGACAGTAATTTGGTGCTGTACTTTAACTAAAAAGTTTGCATAGATGCTATATTGATTTTAAAATAGGATATATAAGAACAACTCCTATAAAATGAGTGTGAAGTCTATGAACCATCATGTGGGCCAAATTCACAGCTCAGATTCACAGGAACTACGTTGGTTTACACCAGCTGAGAATCTGGCCTTGTGTCTTTAACTGACTTGCTAGAAGTGTTGAGGTTATTTTTAGCACTTGCTCTGTTTTTAGGAAAAAAATACTTTGGAATTAGTTCCAGTCTCATTTTTACTTCTTTCAGAGAGCTCAAAACACTTGAGAATCATAAAAGTTCAAATCAAAATTACACAAAATTGTATATATTATACACACCACAAAACTAGCTTTTTTACTGAGCAATTTTCTCTTCACCTCAGTCTCTGAGAAAGACATTAACTCAATATGAACAGTTGAAATTATTACTGCAAATTACTATTATCATTATTATTACTATGTATGCTATTTCTCAGTACATATAAACAAACCACAGAGAGATTTATATATTTTTTAAGAACGGTATTGCTTTCAATGAAAGGGCTCCTCTCCTGTAGGAATATAACCATCACATGTTACAGTCAAAGGATCAACAATCTGTGAACGAGAGTTCACAATCACAATAGCAACACCTACCACAGATTTGGGTTTGCTGATTGCCACCAGACTGGCCAGAAAATCTTCATCATGCAACTGGCTAAAAATATGGGAATTGTAGGCCACCACTATGGAGATTTCTTCCATCATTTTGTCAGCAAGCTCCCAGCTGTTAGCAGCAGCAGCAGCAGCAGCAGCAGGTTCACTATCCAACAATGAACTTTATCTCAGTTCTTTGTAGGTGATGGTCACCCACACCCACCTGAAGAAGCTAGAGTGGGTGGAGTATCACAAGAAAAACCCCAGCCAACCAAAGCAGCTCCTGTATGTAGTTTGTCTCTTGAGGTGTGTGTGTGTGGGGGGGGGTGTCCTCTTATCTTTACAGGAAACGTGTATTATAAACGCCTGCTCACATTCTCAGAGAAAGCAGAAAAGTAATTTACTGAAGTTTTCTCAAATCCTAGAAAACTATTTAATTCTCTCTGTTCATCCCAAAGTTCTTTGTAATGATTCACTCTTTATGTCCAATATTTATCCACAGGCAGATGATTCTTCTTGTTGGGGGAGTTTGGTTTTCTACTGAATTCTTGTTTTATGCTTATTCTGCAGATTCAAAGAAAAGGAGTGTATAAATGCCCTCTTGTATGCCCTCCATGGAATTTTTCACAAGTTTATAAATCTGTCCTCAGAAATACTTGAAAAAGTAGTGACTTTCTTCTGCACAGTTTTAGGTGGTTGTTTGTGTCATTTAGGGTTTTTTGGAAAACCTGTACTAAAATTAAAGCACAAGTAGGGCTGCTACAGCAACGATATCATATTACAAGCAAGAAAGAGTCCCAGCTATGGTGGAGATTTAACAGATGTTAATTTCCTTTTGTAACCCAGAGAGTAAAACTGTCACCTCAAAAAGAGAAGAATATGATGAAAAAATCAAGACTCTTTTATCTAAACTATCTATACTCTAAAAAGGAAATATATATTTTCAAGCAAAAGAAAACCAATAGAAATCCACATTATTTTTCCCAGGCTTGATTGTCCTTAGCATGAATATTCAGGACTTCTATTGCTTTTAATTACAAAAGTGATAGGATTTAGACAAACAGTGTACAGTAGCCCTGTTGATTACTTCCCGGAGAATCAGTCTTGTCAAATTATTTGTTTAAACATCCACATGACAAAGAAAAACTGCCAAAACAGAAAAAAAGTAGTTTGGAAAATGATAAAGAAATTGAAAGTCATCAAACTATAAATGAAAATACAGTTCTACAAAAAAGTATGAATTGTTTTAAAGAAATAAACAAAACATATCCTCTGAGAAAAACTCCTTTAAGCTCAGTTTTACAAGAAAAAGTAATCACTGCCAAATGAACACACACTAAAATTATATCGGTTGTGCTTCTATTTAGCCCCATCTATTACATTTTTACCCCCTCTGGTAGCATGTTGTTCCAGCAATGAAAACTCCGACCTGTGCAAGAAATGTAAATGGATTCAGTTGGGTGTTTTTCCCAAATCAGAGTAAATGCTGGATACCGCAAACCTTACAGAGATTTCCAGTCCGAATTGCCAGTAGCATATTGTCACACGCTTGCTTTCCAGAACAAACAGGATAAGATCAACGTTGCTCTTCTCTTTTTCCTGTTTTTCCTGAAATATGTTTCAAAGATTACATGCGTATTTAAATAGCACCACGTGCTATTTGCATTTGAATAGGAAACTTGAGCGACAGCTGTAGTGTTCAGGATTAAAAACCACCATCTCTTTTGCTAAAATAGGGGAGGAAAAAAATTACATGTTATTGCTAGGAAACAGAAGAGTGTTCTAATAGGCTTTTGGCAAACGAAAATGAGGCACTTGAGGTGAAATCCTTGAGATTAAGACAGTTTCTGATCATGTTTAACCCTTGCAGGAGAAAGAAAAATATTTTCACTTGAAATTTATCTCCAATGCAGTTTTTGTGCTGTATATTTCTGCTTTGCTTAGATGAGGTTGTCTTATAATATTTCTTGTACTTGTTTCCCTCAGTAGAGGTAATTCAGATTCAAAAATTAGAGTGATATCCAGTAAACAATTTGTGTATCCAGGAGTCCAGCAGATAGCTCATACCTTGTATTCTAAAATCTTCTTATATTTTCCAAAGTGCTGTAAATTGTACTGGGAACTTCTTCATGGATGTTCTCTTCTGCTTCATGGCTTCAGATTTTTCTTATAGCAACACTTGCTGGCACTGAAAGCAGTTCTTCCTGCATTCACATTTCTCTCAGTCATGGTGACTCAGTGTTTGCGGATAGTATCTGTATATGAGGTGTGCTGACAAAGACACCTGTTGTAGGTGGTGAAGAAAGAAACTTCCCATAATTCCACACTCCTTGCTGGCAGCTGTGCAGAGGCTGCAAACAGGGACTGAAATTACATTTGAACAGTCATGTATGTACCAAGGGAGCGAGCACACAGTACAACAACAAGCATTCCTGCGTTAGTGACAGCACAACTTAATTCTACAACAAGGGTAGGGGGTAGAGAATGCAGATATGCAAAATAATACCCAGCTCAGATCATTAAATCCTTCTAGTCAACTTTTTGCTGGTCAGAGATTATGGGCCAGATTTTATTCTCATTTTACAAAAAGAACAGGAGTCCCTGTGCCACTTTAGAGACTAATAAATGTATTTGAGCATAAGCTTTGGTGGGCTACGGCCCACTTCATCGGATGCATGCAGTGGAAAATACAGTAGGAAGATATATATATTATACACACAGAGAACATGAAACAATGGGTGTTACCATACACACTCTAATGGGAGTGATCAGTTAAGGTGAGCTATTACCAGCAGGAGAGAAAATTTTTTTTTGAAGTGGTATGCAAAATGGTCCATTTGCAGCAGTTGACAAGAAGTTGTGAGGAATGTGGGGTGGGGGGAATAAACATGGGGAAATAGTTTTACTTTATATAATGACCCATACACTCACAGTCTTTATTCAAGCCTAATTTAACGGTGTCCATTTTGCAAACTAATTCCAATTCAGCAGTCTCTCGTTGGAGTTTGTTTGTGAAGTTTTTTGTTGTAATGTTGCGACTTTTAGGTCTGTAATTGAGTGACCAGGGAGACTGAAGTGTTCTCCAACAGGTTTTTGAATGTTATAATTCTTGACATCTGATTTGTGTCCATTTATTCTTTTATGCAGAGACTGTCCGGTCTGGCCAATGTACATGGCAGAGGGACATTGCTGGCACATGATGGCATATATCATATTGGTAGATGTGCAGTGAACGAGCCTCTGATGGTGTGGCTGATGTGATTAGGTCCTATGATGGTGTCCCCTGAATAGATATGTGGACAGAGTTTGCAACGGGCTTTGTTGCAAGGATAGGTTCCTGGGTTGGTGTTTTTGTTGCGTGGTCTGTGGATGCTGGCACTTGCTTCAGGTTGGGGGGCTGCCTTTAAGCCCTGCTGGTAATAGCTCACCTTAACTGATCACTCTTGTCAGAGTGTGTATGGTAACACCCATTGTTTCATGTTCTCTGTGTGTGTGTGTATATAATATCTATCTATATCTATCTATCTTCCTACTGTATTTTCCACTGCATGCATCTGATGAAGTGGGCTGTAGCCCATGAAAGCTTATCCTCAAATAAATTTATTAGTCTCTAAGGTGCCACAAGTACTCCTGTTCATAGAATCATAGAATCTCAGGGTTGGAAGGGACCTCAGAAGGTCATCTAGTCCAACCCCTTGCTCAAAGCAGGACTAATCTCCAGACAGTTTTTTACCCCAGACCCCTAAATGGCCCTCTCAAGGATTGAACTCACAACCATGAGTTTAGCAGGCCAATGCTCAAACCACTGAGCTATCCCTCTCCCCTCCTTCCTGTTCTTTTTTGTGGATGCAGATACGGCTGCTACTCTGCAGAACAGCAGAACAGTTCACTGACTTAAAAGGGTATTTCTTCAACCACGTGAGCTCAGTCGACTTAGCCTGATGTGACTGAAAAGTCCTGTTAGAATGCAGGCAAGTTGTGTTGACTGGCTGGGCTGTAGCTCAGGAAGAGCCTAGGTTGAAACATGACTAGCACCTGCACCTTAACAGGGCTTTTCAGTCATGTTAAAATAATCCGATTGAGAAAACACAATTAAAAACACAACCTGTCTGCCTATCAAGACATGGCCCAGATTATCATTTCATTGAAACTGGGAAGAGGGGATACGCCTTTTCTACAGAAACAGCTCACAATCTCTTCCGGTCTGCCCACGTGTTCTCTGATTTTGAAAACCGAGCCCCTCAGCAACAAAGATTTTTAAGCACTCCTTTGACGAACAACATATCAGACACATGACGTAAAAACTATGTGCAGACTAGAGCTGCCTCACGTTCTTCCCCCTCCTTTGTAACAAATGCTGCTGCTTTGCATAACATCACACAGTGATGCAGAAGCAGTCATAAAGGAAGTGGTAAAGCAGTTTTCCTGTGTCATTTGTATTTCAACCAGGTGGTCATGGGGAGGCAGGAGGGCAATCTTAGCCAGCCAGCAGATGGCTCGGACAGCAGCACAAGACTACACTAGTTAATATAACTGACCTGAATCACATTTGCTGGGCTTTTACACATTTGGAGGAAAAGAAAATATGAATGGAATATTACTGAATTTTGCATAACATTTGCCTTTATGAAGCAAAATTCTGCTTATTCACCGGATAAGATTCCCTCCTCACCCTACCTCCAGCAACATCTTATTGCCATATGATAAGGGACCTTTCCACTGAATGACTGAAAAGTGTTATTAGAGAGACAAAGTGGGTGAGGTAACTTCTGTTGTTGCGAGATGTGAAAGAGAGTGCAGCTAGAAAGCGTGTCTCTTTCATCACCCACCTCACCTCTCTAATATCCTGGCTCGACCATCACCGAAAAGAGTTACGTATGCTGAGCAAGGGCCCTCTCCAGATTTTTGCTAAGCATTCACTGCAGCCACTCCTTTTATGAAGCAGAGTTTGGTGTTTCCTTCAGTCACTCCAAGCTGGATTTCATATAAACTTCCCAGATTCATTAACATAACAGACTTCAGATAATTAAATTCAAACCTGTTTGTATAGCACTTGAAGTGCTACTTGGCCGTGTTTAAGAGATTTTTGCATAGTTTTTCAGCCAATACAGGATGAACAATGGTACTATCATACCCCTTTCTTAAGTTCCCCACCATGTAATAAAAGGTAAGCTTTTTTTCAAATGCAGCCATTGAAATGGAAAACAGCTGATTACAAGAGAAAGCTTGTTTATCCCACATTAAAGGTCTACCCAGCTCTTTACCCAAGAGGATTACTGGCAATTAAGAAGCCAAAGGAGTGGACAAAAAACAACAAAAAAATCTAGCTCTTAATTTGCACAGGGAGTAATATTACTCCCCCACAGAGCTAAATATCACAGAAAAACCCCTCAGGACTATAAAATGGATGATCACATCTGGGCAATCCCAGACGACATTGCTGCCCTCCAGAAAAAGTTTAATGCCACCCTCTTCATTAGGCTGATTCCTAGATTAAATCAAACTTTTGTAGCCTGGGGAATGCAAGACCAGCCTTGATTTAGGTGTTAACTACCTCAAGTTAAGTGATAATCAATACAGTCCTATGTAGACATACCTTTGAGAAGGAATATTAACCATTAAATAAGTAACTGTCTGGAAACGATCATAGTACAGGGTCATATTCTAATTATGAACTAGTTCAAATTTTAAGAGAAACATAATGAATTAGGAACCTCTGTAGATTTTCTGTTTTTACACAAACATTAAGTATAAAGTGATATTCATGGAAAGTGTCATACGTAACTTCATAGCAGTGGTGTATATTGCCATGGAAGGCAAGTTTGTAGAAATTTTGGTGGTTCTCAGAACCCGCCCCCCCAACTCCGCCCCCTCAAACTCTGCCTCCACCTGCCTAAGGCTCTGGGGTGCAGGTCCTGGGCTGGGGATTAGGGTGCAGGAGGGGTGCAGGTTTTGGGAAGGAGTTTGGGTGCTGGGTGCAGGCTCCAGGCTGGGGCAGGGGGTGGGTGTGCAGGAGGAAGTGAAGGCTACAGGCTTTGGGACGGAGTTTGGGTGCAGGCTCTGGGCTCGTGGGGGGGGAGTGTAGGAAGTGGTGAGGGGTGCAGACTCTGGGAGGGAGTTTGGGTGCTGGGTGCAGGCTCTGGGCTGGGGCAGGGGGTGGGTGTGCAGGAGAGGGTGGGGGTGCAAGCTTTGCGATGGAGTTTGGGTGCAGACTCGGCTGGGGGTGAGGGTGTAGGAAGGGGGAGGTGGTGAACGCTGGGGCAGAGAATCAGGCTGCAGGGGAATGAGGGCTGGGGCTGAGGATGAGGGGTTCATGATGCGAGGAGGCTCAGAGCTGAGGCAGAGGCTCAGGGTGCAGGGGGATGAGGGCTCTGGCTGGGGATGAGGGGTTCATGATGCGGGGGGATGAGGGCTCTGGTTGGGGATGAGGATTAGGGTTCAGGGGGATGAGGGCTCTGGTTGGGGATGAGGATTAGGGTTCAGGGGGATGAGGGCTCTGGCTGGGGCAGAGGATCAGGGTGCAGGGGGATGAGGGCTCTGGTTGGAGATGAGGATTAGGGTGCAGAGGGATGAGGACTCTGTCTGGGGATGAGGATTAGGGTGCAGGGGGAGGAGGACTTTGTCTGGGGATGAGGATTAGGGTGCAGGGGTATGAGGACTCTGTCTGGGGATGAGGATCAGGGTGCAGGGGGATGAGGACTCTGGCTGGGGCAGAGGATCAGGGTGCAGGGGGATGAGGGCTCTGGTTGGGGATGAGGATTAGGGTGCAGGGGGATGAGGACTCTGTCTGGGGATGAGGATTAGGGTGCAGGGGGATGAGGGCTCTGGTTGGGGATGAGGATCAGGGTGCAGGGGGATGAGGGCTCTGGTTGGGGATGAGGATTAGGGTGCAGGGGGATGAGGGCTCTGGTTGGGGATGAGGATTAGGGTGCAGGGGGATGAGGACTCTGTCTGGGGATGAGGATTAGGGTGCAGGGGGATGAGGGCTCTGGTTGGGGATGAGGGTTTGGGGTGTTGGAGAGGCTCAGGACTAGGGCAGAAGGGCAGGGTAAGGGCAGCCTGCCTCGCCATTAGCAAATGGCAGGCGCTAGGACCCTGGGGCAGCAGACAGCAGTTCTGCCTGGAGCCGTTCTCTGGCAGCATAAGCAGGCAGGGACGCGGCGGAGGGGGGACGCAGGGGGAGGGATGGAAGGCGGAAGCTGGGACCCGCTCCAGGCAGGGACGTGGCGGGGTGGGGCAGTGGGGGGAGACCTGCGGGGGCCGGGGCCCTATCTAGGCAGGGCCAGGGGAGAGACCTAGCTCCAAATATTGCTGGAGCAGGGCCCCCAGCCCTGAATATTCCTGGAGCCCGAGCACCGCAAACATATAACACCTGCCGCCTATGTATATTGCACCAGATGCTTATTGCTGGACAATAAGCTTTTCACGGTTTTACTTTTAAGTATCAGATAACATGGCCTAAATTTTCAAAAATGTGTGTGTGAGCACCTGAGTTGTGCCTGCAAATATCCTGCCCGCTTGTGTACAAATCAGGATTCTACATGCAGTAAGATATGTATGCATGCAAATCCTTGACTTTTGCAAGTGTCTTGGCTTCCTTGTAACTTGGGTGCAGGCAAAATTGTGCACTCAATCTTACAGATTTAAGCCAGCAAGCCAATATACTTTAGAGAGTTACTGTTATTCTGGAGGTAGCAGAGGTTAGCAGGATTGGAATTGCTGAGTCAAGGCCTTTTCCAGCAAGCTGGTGACTCTGGAATTCTCTCCCCCTCAATATAAATCTGTAGCAAGTTTTAGAGCAGAGGTCAAAACTTTTGCTTCTTTTTATTTTATGGCTGTGCTCTGGCTGTGTTTGAATTATTTACTGTATGAGTGGGTGAAAGGGGTGAGATGAGATTTGTTTCCCTTACTTTGTTCTACTCCTATTTTAAAGTTAAAAAAAAAATACAAAAAACAAAACAAAACAAAAAAGCTTTTAAATTGTTCAGGTCTTCTCTATAGATTATAAGGAAGCAAATTCACAAAACCCAAACTCTTCCTTTCCTTCCCCCATCCTTTGCAAATCATCAGTATGCCACACAGAAAGCTAACACTGACCCAGGTTCCCACTGTAGTTATTGCTGAATAAAGATCTGTCTACTTCAGTGGTCCCCAACCTTTTCGTGGCCAGCAGCACATTCATGTTTTCAGAAGAGTGTGGCGGGCACCAACAATTTTTCAAGACTTATTTTGTATTTGTACATTAAAAAAAATCATATTTAATATTACATAATATATGAATCAAGAGAGAAGCCAGAGAAAAGCTGCAAGGAAAGAGAACACTGGTGCTTGCAGCCCCAGAGTACTCTGTCCCCAGCAGGCACGGGGCCCCGGATTTTCTCCTCTGGTGGACACTAGGCAGGTCCCACGCCTGCCGAGGACTGAGAACACCGGTGCCCGCAGCCTGCAGCCCCAGAGTTCTCTGTTCCTGGCAGGCATGGGGCCGGAGCTTCTCTCCCCTCCTGGGCACTAGGCAGGCCCTGCACCAGCCGGGAACAGAGAACACTGCGCCTGCAGCCTGAGTTCTCTGTCCCCGGCAGGCGCAGGGCCGTGGCTTCTTTCCCCTGCTGGGCACTAGGCGGGCACACATACATGCCCTGGCGGGCGCCATGGCACCCGCAGGCACCACGTTGGGGACCACTGGTCTACTTTCCTCTCCCCTCTTCAGATTTCTCAAGAAATCAATGGTGAATTTCTCACTTCATGTCCTTCTGTCTCTAATAAATATATATATTTTAAAATCATCATCTATGCAAACCATTGTCCAGTGTGTGTGTGTGTAGCGGTCCTTTCCCCCACCCTCCACTGTGTTTTGGGTGGAATTTTAAAGGGAGCCTAAGGCTTAAACTGCTACAGCAGCACAACTGCAGTGCTTCAGTGTAGATACTCACTCTGGATGGCTTCACTACATTGCTCAAGGGGTTGGATTTTATGCACCCCTGAATGACGTAGCTGGGTCAACCTAAGTTTTTAGAACAAACCTGGCCTAAGCAATTTAGGAGCACAAGTCCCATTGAAAGTCAATTGGACCTACGCTCCTCCGTGACTTGGGTTACATTACATCTATGCAGCAACTGAAGGTGTGAGTGCAGCTCGGGCAGACATACCAACACTAGCTTTAATCTAGCTACCACAACTAAAAACAGCAGTGAAACTGCAGTGGCATGTGCTGTACAAGCCCACCTGGCTCCCCTATGTACTCACATTCCTGGCTCATGCCACTGCATCTTCACTGCTACTTTTAGCTGTTCTTTCTAGCTAGATGAAAGCTATCTTGGGTATACCTACCCATGCTGCAATCATACATGTGACTGTAGAATAGACATATCTGCAGGCTTTTGAAAATCATACCCTTTCTCATCTGTAAGATAGTACTACAATTTGAGGGTGGGGTGGGGAGATATTGTAGAGTACCTAGCATAATCTGTGGTATGACAGAGAACAGTCTGCCATCCACTCGTCTGATTCACTATGCAAAACCAATATGGCATTTTTGCTACTTGCAGCAGCTAAGAGGTTACCCAGTTATGCTGCTTGATAAGCAAAGGCTATTCTAGACATATTTCACTCTCAGTGTCAATCTTAGAGCAGAGCAAGCAGGTCCATGTGGCAGGTCCAGGTGGTAAAGGCACAAAAAAATCTCTGTGCTTCACCTGTACATGTGGATAATAGTACATACCTACCTTATAGAGGATATTAATCTAAGAACTAAATATGTGCATAGCTCTTGGCACATTTTAAGCACTAAATAATAAACTGATCCAAAACAATAGTCTTTGAAATGAAAACTGTTTAAAATGGCAACATTTGCCAGCTGATCTAATGTTTTAGAAGAGTTTTGAGGCTCAGACATATTTTTGTAGACAAAAGTAACGCCACAATGGTTTGCAGTTGAAATTTTTAAATTAATTCTGGTTTGGCCCAGGTAGCTTGCAGCATAGTTTGCTTCAGGGACTCGCTGTGCTATCTGAATGGGATTCCTCAGACATCTGAATGACCAGAACACAGTTGTATCAAACAGAAGTCTTGTCAGGACAAAGTGAACCTGCAGCTGGTATGGGCTCCTCATACTCATAAGCATGTATCTATGTTGTTACCTTTGTCCTTGAATTACAATGACTGTCGTCATATACTGTTTTTGAATAGCAAATGAGAACAGATATTAACATTAAACAACACATTATAAAGTTTAGATTTGCAAATATAAAGAAACTTGAAGTTAGCATGGCACTGTGGGCCAGGAATCCTTGGTTCTAATCCAAAGTTTGCACCTGACTTGCTGTGTGGCCTTCTGCTAGTTGGACTGCTCTGATTCTCTTTTCCCATCCACAAAATGGAGGTTAGATTACCTGCCTATTTCATTGTGAAAATTAGTTAATATTTGCATTGAAAATATAAAATGCTAAATATAATTATTTGGAGATTGCCTGTCAGGTTCTCGCCAAATTGCTGTCAAAACAACTTATTACCTGGCAGACTGCCATACTGTGCAGGGTGAATAAGACACAGAAGAAGAATACAATGAAATATTTATTTGGATGCCTCATAGCACAACTGGTTTCAATTTTAATTTGATCATTTAGGGCAGGGGTAGGCAACCTATGGCACGCGTGAGCTGATTTTCAGTGGCACTCACACTGCCCGAGTCCTGGCCACTGGTCCGGGGGGCTCTGCATTTTAATTTAATTTTTAATGAAGCTTCTTAACCATTTTTAAAACCTTGTTTACTTTAAATACAACAATAGTTTAGTTATATGTTATAGACAGAGACCTTCTAAAAACATTAACCTGTATTACTGGCACGCAAAACCTTAAATCAGAGTGAATAAATGAAGACTCGGCACACCACTTCTGAAAGGTTGCCAACCCCTGATTTAGGGCATGTCCACAAAGCAGCTGGAAGGTGAAATTCACAGCGTGGGTAGATGTCCACATGCAGGCTCTGCTTGAGATAGCACCTAAAACAGTGCAGCCGCCATGGCATGGCAAAATCCTGCTCAGCCCGCTGGGCACATACTAGGGTGGCTAGCATGAACTGCTGCTCATGCCACTGGGGCCGCACTGCTACTTTTAGGGGCTATGTCGAGCAGAGCTAGCATGCACATATCCACACACACTGGGAATTACCCCTCCAAGCTGCTGTGTAGTGTACTCTTAGGGTCAGATCATACCATGCACAAGGGAAGGAGAGGGAGCAAAAGGGGAGACCTGGGGGACCAGGTGCAAAGAGAAGCTCTTTCACTCACAGGGCTTGTCTCAACTGCAACAGTTAGGCCAGGTCTACATTACCACTTATGTTGGCAAAAAACACCCCCGAGTGACATAAGTTTTGCTGGCATAAGTGGTCGTTTGCACCAGTTCATTCACTTGCCAGTCCACCAATGTAACATTGGAATAAACTGCCTAGGGAGGTTGTGGAATCTCCATCTCTGGAGATATTTAAGAGTAGCTTAGATAAATGTCTATCAGGGATGGTCTAGACAGTATTTGGTCCTGCCATGAGGGCAGAGGACTGGACTCGATGACCTTGCGAGGTCCCTTCCAGTCCTAGAGCCTATGAATCTATGAATATATGCCATCATGTGCCAGCAATGCCCCTCTGCTGTGTACACTGGCCAAACAGGACAATCCCTGCGTAAAAGGATAAATGGACACAAGTCAGATATTAGGAATGGCAATGTACAAAAACCTGTAGGAGAACACTTCAACCTCCCTGGACATACAATAGCAGATTTAAAGGTAGCCATCCTGCAGCAAAAAAACTTCAGGACTAGAGTCCAAAACGGAAACTGATGAACTTCAGTTCATTTGCAAATTTGACACCATCAGCTCAGGATTAAACAAAGACTGTGAATGGCTAGCCAACTACAAAAGCAGTTTCTCCTCCCTAGGTGTTCACACCTCAGCTTCTAGAAGAGGGCCTCACCCTCCCTGACTGAACTAACCTCGTTATCTCTAGACTGATTCTTGCCTGCATATTTATACCTGCCTCTGGAAATTTCCACCACATGAGTCCGATGAAGTGGGTACTCACCCATGAAAGCTTATGCTCCAATACTTCTGTTAGTCTATAAGGTGCTACAGGACTCTTTGTTGCTTTTTACAGATCCAGATTAACACGGCTACCCCTCTGATACTTTCAAGGGGAAATGTTTATATTAAACTCACTTCTAAAAAATTCACAAGATTTTTGGGAGGCTTTTTTTTGTTTAATTTTCAGTGACTATGTTATTCTAGTTTTAAACATTTTCCCTTGGAAACTATTTAGATGTTAAATTATATACACAATGACCAGCAACACCACACTTTAATCTAAGAGTCAAGTTATCCTTTGCCACGAAGTCTCTGTTCATCATTGCACTCTATAGTAAAAGGAATATAGCCCACATATGGAAGAAAAAAAGATTTCAGAAGCAAGGACAATTTCTCCTCAAAGGTTTATTTTGTCCTAGGGTCAGTATACAAGTTGTTTCAATCCTTAATTGTGTTGATCCAGTTTCCTAATGCGGAAACTGTATCTACTACCTGATGGTTCAATAAAACGTAATACAATAGAAAAGCTATGATTTTTTTCAAGATACATTTTTCTTGATTTGACACAACAGGCTTATCTTTCGACTTGGAGTGATATGTCAGGGGGAAGGGAGCATCTTGCGCAGTTTAGTGAAGCACTTCTTCCCATGCTAATGAAATATTTCTTTACTCAGACTCGATCAAAGAGACTCCAGGCATTTTCAAACATTTGTATGTCCTGTTGGCATCTCTTCAGCTTTTCTTCTCTGACTCCATTTTGCTTTTTATCCAAGTAAGATACGATCTGGACCATGACACCAGTATCATCACTGCTATTAACTCTATGTAGCTAATGGAAATGAGCCTAAAGAAAGACCAAGGAATATACCCAGCCCAGTGCAGGCACCCACAGGAGAAGAGATAGAGTGTATGGAGTCTCTTCTCCTTGCGTCCGTCTGCAGGGGCTGGACAAAATCTACCACATGGACTACTCAAGGCTAGTGCTTTTGCCATGTGGCAGAGCTGGCCAGCAGCAGAAAGAAGAGGACACTGCACTTCCATCTATAGTGTGGCTGTGCTCCCTCATACTCACTGGAAGCTCAATGACTCCTAGAGATCCTGCTGGTGTGGTGTCTCCCCACAGCACCCCAAACAGGGCTATGCCTCAAAGGCACAATAGAGCTATCATATGTAATCCTACTCGGCATTTTCAGCATGCCTCCTACAAGCAGAAAAACTCTTCAGGCCTAATTCTTCCCAGAGAGATTACAATGGGATTGTCAGATATAATGGAGGGTAGATTTTGCCTCACATAGATACCCTCCCTTGATTTTTCAAGGGATACCATCAACGTAACCTCTGCCAGTTACAAGTAACACCTCGGATTATTGTAACTACATAGTAACACCTAGGGTTACTCTAACAGGTATGGTCAGTGTCACTATTTCCCCGTCGCTCGTTCAGGTCTTTCACAAAACTTTAGAAAAAAATTTTAATAGAAGAAAATTTGGTTTGTAAAACCATCAAAATGTGCAGGAGACTCTGAGGCAGGTGTGTACCTGACAACTTTTAACAAATTTGCTTTAAAATTAGCTACATTTCAAGTTGACAGTATTCCCTTTAACCCTGATTTGCTCTTCTGCTCCTACCAGTCAGCTTCTAGGCTGGGTGGGAACTGTAAGAATGTGGCAGCTCCTGTCTAACATCAGTTTGTATGCAGAAGGTTCAAGTTTTATTAGATTCCAAGTCTGTGTTCACCATTCAAATTAAGGAGGGAAAAATCAGTCTTTGTCTTCTTTTGTTTACAAAAGGCTCTGTTTGGGATCTCAAGAAAAAGCTCTGAGAATTCTGTCCCTATAACAGGATTGCTTCAAACTAACACGAAACTGATCAGAAAATGAGGTGCTTTCAAGCAAATGTTAAAATTAACATGAAGAAAGACATTATTTTGCTGCCTCCCATATGACCAACCACATATAATGTAAATCTAGTGCTGTGGCTATCTATGGGGTTCTCAGAACAATTTTTTGGGGGCCTCAGAGTGTGGCCACCAACCTTTGCTGGGGGCCGCTCTGAAAATTTGTCCAAAACCAAGCCCTGCTGTCCCAGGCTAAAGTCCAGACCTGGAGCCCAGGTCCCAAAGCCTGCTGAGCACACACACTGACCCCAAATGCCTGCAGAGGTGCTGCTGGAGCCCCCAGGAGGCTGCCTGGTGCAGACTGCTGATGCCCTGCTGGTGGTGCCAGCAAACACCAAGGCAGCCAGGAGCAATGGCTAGGCAATGCTGCTTTGCCCCCTTGCCCCCCACCCCCAAATCTCCACCCAAGAGGCTGTCATAGCCTCAGAAAAATCCCCTGGTGGCCACATGCAGCCAAAGTGGCTGCATTTGAGAAACGCTGGCCTATAACATTTAGAAGACTTACAAATGTCTGTCTTCTCAAGAATTGTTCCTGCTATGTTTGTGGGAGAATGTCTCAGTTTCTAATGATGCTGTGAAACAGGTGAGGGATTTGATCCACACTGCAAAACATGCCATGGCTCCTTTATGGGAATGCTCCAGCGGCATTGCTTCTGTTCTTTAAGAAAGGGAGAAAGAGTGATCCGAGTAACTCTAGGCCTGTTAGTTTGACATCTGTAGTATGTAAGGTCTTGGAAAAAATTTTGAAGGAGAAAGTAGTTAAGGACATTGAGGTCAATGGTAATTGGGACAAAGTACAACATGGTTTTACTAAAGGTAGATCGTGCCAAACCAACCTGATCTCCTTCTTTGAGAAGGTGACAGACTATTTAGACAAAGGAAATGCGGTAGACCTAATTTACCTCGATTTCAGTAAGGCATTTGACACGGTTCCACATGTGGAATTATTAGTCAAATTGGAAAAGATGGGGATCAATATGAGAATTGAAAGGTGGATAAGGAACTGGTTAAAGGGGAGACTACAACGAGTCGTACTGAAGGGTGAACTGTCAGGCTGGAAGGAGGTTACTAATGGAGTTCCTCAAGGATCGGTTCTGGGACCAATCTTATTTAACCTTTTTATTACTGACCTTGGCACAAAAAGCGGGAATGTGCTAATAAAGTTCGCGGATGTCACAAAGCTGGGGGGTATTGCTAACACGGAGAAGGACCGGGATATCATACAGGAAGATCTGGACGACCTTGTAAACTGGAGTAATAGTAATAGGATGAAATTTAATAGTGAAAAGTGCAAGGTCATGCACTTAGGGATTAATAATAAGAACTTTAGATATAGACTGGGGACGCATCAGTTGGAAGCAACTGAGGAGGAGAAGGACCTTGGGGTATTGGTAGATCACAGGATGACTATGAGCCGCCAATGTGATATGGCCATTAAAAAAGCTAATGCGGTTTTAGGATGCATCAGGCGAGGTATTTCCAGCAAAGATAAGGAGGTGTTAGTACCGTTATATAAGGCACTGGTGAGACCTCATCTGGAATACTGTGTGCAGTTCTGGTCTCCCATGTTTAAGAAGGATGAATTCAAACTGGAACAGGTTCAGAGACGGGCTACTAGGATGATCCGAGGAATGGAAAACCTGTCATATGAAAGGAGACTCAAAGAGCTTGGCTTGTTTAGTTTAGCCAAAAGAAGTCTGAGGGGAGATATGCTTGCTCTTTATAAACATATCAGAGGGATTAATATTAGGGAGGGAGAGGAGTTATTTAAGCTTAGTACCAATGTAGATACAAGAACGAATGGGTATAAACTGGACACTAGGAAGTTTAGACTTGAAATTAGATGAAGGTTTCTAACAATTAGAGGAGTGAAGTTCTGGAACAGCCTTCCAAGGGGAGTAGTGGGGGCAAAAGACATATCTGGCTTTAAGATTAAGCTTGATAAGTTTATGGAAGGGATGGTATGGTGGGAGAGCCTAATTTTGGCAATTGATCTTTGATTATTGCCAGATAAGTATGCCCAGTGGTTGGTGATGGGATGTTGGATGGGATGGGATCTGAGTTACTGCAGAGAATTCTTTTCTGAGTGCTGGCTGGTGAGTCTTGCCCACATGCTCAGGGTTTAGCTGATCGCCATATTTGGGGTTGGGAAGAAATTTTCCTCCAGGGCAGATTGGCAGAGGCCCTGGAGGTTTTTCACCTTCCCCTGCAGCGTGGGGCATGGGTCACTTGCTCGTGGATTCTCTGCAGCTTGAGGTCTTCAAACCACAATTTGAAGACTTCAATAACTCAGGCATAGGTTAGGGGTTTGTTATAGAACTGGATGGATAGGGTTCTGTGGCCTGCTTTGTGCAGGGGGTCGGACTAGATGATCACATTGGTCCCTTCTGACCCTAGAATCTATGAATCTATGAACTAGCTGACCCGGAGTGAAGTGTCTTGCTGCAGCTCGTTGTAATAGTATGGAGAACTACAAATTAACTTGGCAACTCTACTGGCATTGAGGGAGCCCCCTCTAAGGACAGGTGATTAATTCAGCAGATACATTAACTGGACTTTCCGCGGCATTTGAGTATGAAAGTAGACTTTCACACTGGTAATTCTTTTGATGCAGCCTGTTCTATTTCATACGTTTCATAATATTACGATTATTGCTATGGCTAAATTCTCTACTGATCTTGTCATGAAACAGAAAACACCAAGCTCCTTCCTTATCCACAGATGCCCCAGGAACCTCTCAGACTCACTCTGTCGCATGACAACTTTGTGTGATTTATTTATTTTCTCATCACCAATACAAATATAATCCCATGCAGCGATATTATATATAAAGCTTCTCTACCTTTAGCCCTTTCCTACAGGACCAGAGGTCTCTCTTTTTTGAGATCTCTGTACACACTCGGCTCAACTAGCCCTGGGTACTCCTTCTCTCCCCTTGGTACTTTCTTCCTGTCTTTCTTACACCCCTTGGCAGACAGACTAATTGGCTCATCCAGCCTCTGAGCCCGATCAGCCAATTAGTTTTCATATCCCCAATCAGTCATCTCCTGGGGAGCTGACTGATGCCTAAGTGATCAGAGTACTAGCTCACCTGATAGCTCCAAGCACTCTGTCACACATGGTTTAAAGTTGCAACACAGAGAAAGCACAGAAATTTCAGAGAAGTTCATATTCATCCCTTCCCTCATAATATCAAATAACAGCAGCAACCAAGAATCTTGGGGTGGGTTAAGGGCTGAGAGTCCTAACTTGGCATCTAAGTGCTTTTGGTCATTTATTATTTATTTATGACTTGTAGGGCTGTCGATTAATCGCAGTTAACTCATGCGATTAACTCAAAAAAATAAATTGCAATTAATCGCAGTTTTAATCACACTGTTTAACAAAGGAATACTAATTGAAATGTATTAAATATTTTGGGTGTTTTTCTACATTTTCAAATATACTAATTTCAATTATAAAACAGAATGCAAAGTGTGCAGCCCTCATTTTATAGTATTATTTTTTATTACAAATATTTTCACTGTAAGTATCCAGACCTCTGAACCTACAATGCTGGAATATTGTACTGTACTGTATGATCTTACAGGGCTAAGGCCCAAATCTTGAGTGAATCACAGGCAGGCAGAAGAGCATCTATCTGCTTCTCTTTGTTCTTCTCAAGAGGGAGGCAAGTGAGAGACACAGCATGAAAGCAGAAAAATGTTTTCCTACTAAAAAGGAGTGCAAGCTCAAAACTGCCATGGACAGACAAGAAAGAGTCAGTGTGTCGCCAAAGGCAGTGTGATGGAGTGCACCAGGGAGTATGAGTCATGGGACAAGCACAGTCCAGAGATGCAATTCATGAATGCCATGTATGTATTTTTAAAAAAGTATTCATTTTAAATAACTCTCCATAGGATTCAGCTTTCCCTTTACTAATCGGATACAGTATTATCCTACAGTTGTGGTGCAAACAACTGCAACTTATAACAGTATTCATACAGTGCTTGGAGCCTTTATAATATAGTATTTTAGTTGTTGTAAGGCAAGAGATATTGTAACCTAACAACTGGGATTCCATAATCAGGGTTACCGTGACTCTTACAGCCAGATTCTCTGTTGTGTGACAACTGTTTTTGTGCTGCTCTGTTGGCACAAGGTGACCATTAGGTCAGTGGACCTCACACTGGGGGAATACCTCTGGCAAAAAGAGGATTCTAGTGTAGGGGCTATGGCCAGGGAGAAAGAGGCATGACGAACACCAGTGCACTCATTGTCTGATGGAATAGCATCACATGCAGCTGAGCATAAGTTAGAGCAGCCAGAGAATAAAGGAAGCCCAATGTGGCACAAAGCCACCTCTTTTCCCATCCCCTCGTTTCCTGTATCAAGAATCGCTGGGAGTGAACAGAGATTCAGGACTGCTATCTCTTGCTGAATGAGACACTCATTGTTGAATGTGGCAGGCTATGCTCTAAAATTCACATTCAGCATCTTTTGAGAGAATCTCTTGCTCAGCAAATATGACAAGAAGTTTGTTAAGATGATGGACAGGAAGAAAAGGATAAAAAATTGACAAATAATGCTGTCAGAAAGAAGACATAGTGATATCCAAGTAAAGTTAACGTATTCAAACACAGAGGCTTAAAGCCTTCTAGCCAAGTTAAGGACAAACCTGTTCAGCTCTAATGGCCAAGAACTATAAACAAACAAATAAATAAAAAGCTCCAAGCAAGAAGCTAGATATTGGCCAATTTGTTATTTTGGCGGTTGCTAAGTAACAGGCTCTGCACTACAGGACTAAAGCAGCATGAAATTAGCAGCTTTTCAGAAAGACAAATTTAATATACAATTGGGGATGTGTTATTTCAATGGCAAAAGAGAGACAAGCATCAACTTGTTAATCAGATAAGGTGGACATCTTCTGAGTGTTCAGGGACCTTAAATGATGTGGCAAAGAGGTTTTGCTCTCGATGCGTACTGATAAATTCCAAGGCATGAGTAGTAAGTAAATAATGTAATCATTATTAAAATGATGTCCATTATAGTCATCTAATGTGCTTATTAAACTACCTTGAATAACAAACTCCATCACCTTAGACTACCCCCTGCTGGAGTGACAGCTGACTATATACCACATGTACCAGAGATACATGGATGACATTTTCATCCTCTGGGCAAATGACCTAAACACCCCCATACATTTCCACCACATCTTCAACAACTACTACCCATCCATCAAACTCTCTAGAAAACACCCGCACCAACATCAACTTTCTTGACGCCACGATCAGCTTCAACAATGGAACCCTATAGAAAACTATATACAGGAAACCCAGGGATCACCACACCTACCTTTGTAGATTCAGTAACCATACCAAGAAATCTGTTCTCTACAGCTAAGCATTCAGATCCAACAGAATATGTTCCTAGGAGACAGTCTGGGAAACATACCCTAGCACACTTAAAAATCACCCTCACCAAACAAGGATACTCCACCAGGGAAGTAGTTTACATCATGGAATGGCCACCCAAATACCCTGAGAGAACCTGCTTCAATACAGAAAAAAAACCTCTGACTGCATACCTCTAGTTGTCATGTGACACCCCACACTGGAACCCATACAAGGTATCATTAAATAATTACAATCCATTTATGATGGGGACCACATCTTGAAATAAATCTTTCCCAAACCCTCTCTTCTGGCCTTCAAACAACCCCCTAGCCTTAACAAGCTCCTCATCAGAAACAAGTTCCTCACAGACCAGGACCCACCAACTCCAAGTGGCACCAGAATCTGCCAGAACAACAGACACAAAACCTGCAGACATATCTCCATTGCTACAATGATCAACACCGCCCACAACACACCTTTCAAGATCCATGGTCCTACACATGCCTATCACAACATGTGGTGTACCTCATCCAGTGCACTAAATGCTCCAATAATAACTAAGTGGATGAAACCAGACAATCACTGCACTTTTGAATGAACTCACACAGAAAAATGGATAAAAGACAAAAATATCACATCACCTCGTGGTGAACACTTTTCACAAAACGATCACTTTGTATCTGATCTCTCATTCCTCGTCTTCAAAGGAAACCTGCACAACACCTTGAAAAGACAAGCATGGGAGCTTAAACTCTTAACTTTGCTAGACATTAAAAATTATGGACTGAACAGAGACACTGGATTTATGGCTTATTACAACAATCTGTGACCCACTAACCCCATTTATTTTGCTCTATGGCCACAGAGGTGACAATGTGCCACTTTACGTTGAATGATCTCTTAGAATGTATGTTAACTACTTAAGCTAAACAACCTGTTCCACCTCTTAAGTCTGGTCTACAATACAAACCTATGTCGGTATAACTATATCACTCAGGGATGTGAAAAATCCACAACCCCAACCGATGTGGTTATACTGACTTTAACGCCCCGTGTACACAATGCTATGTCAACATAGGTACCAACTCTCAGGGAGGTGGACTAACTATTGGCATAGGAGTGTCTTCACTTAAGAACTGCAGCTGCACCATTTTAAGTGTAGACTTGTCCTTATTTAGCTGTAACACTCTGAGTACCTTTCCCAGACCTGAAGAAGAGCTTCTGTAGCCTGAAAGCTCGCCTTTCACCAACAGAAGTTTATCCAGTAAAAGATATTACCTCTCCATATCATGACATTCTTAGTTACAGACCATCGCTCTTTAATGTAATTCCCCAGCACTTCAGCTCAAGGTTGTCATGATGTGGTCTTTGCATTCACCCGAGGATTCCCCTCATTTTATGTCATTAAAGTAGCACAATCTCAGCCTCACAGGTCTGCCCCTTCTGCCCAAGTAATTCTTCTATACCACGTTCTTTCCATATTTGGAATTCTCTCTGGTCTTTTAGAGCATCAGTATACCTATTTATGTACACACTGAAAAATCATTACACAGAGAATGGCTAGTATTATTGACTGATATAACTGAACAGCAAGAAGAGTAGCTTGGGTACATGTTTCCTAAAGGAATTAAAGAAGTATTTGAAAGAAAGATTGCTCTGGGGGTTCTGTAATTAACTATGGCCAGATTGTAGCAGTTAATAGCTGGCCAGAGTTATGAAGCTGTCCTGTCCCAGCAGGTCACTACAGGCAACTTACTAACTGATGTAGAGTGGGTCAAGCCACAGGAGCAGAGAAAATGACAACTGTGGCTGGCCCCTGCCTGAAGTTCAAGGGAGAGGAAGGGCAACTTGCTCCCTCTCCCCTTTCACACCCACAAACAGTCAGTGATAATCTAGCCCAGGGGTAGGCAACCTATGGCACATGTGCCGAAGGCGGCACGCAAGGTGATTTCCAGTGGCACTCACATTGTCCTGGCCACTGGTCCGGGGAGCTCTGCATTTTAATTGAAATGAAGCTTCTTAAACATTTACAAAACTTTGTTTACTTTACATACAACAATAGTTGTGTTATATATTATAGACTTATAGAAAGACCTTCTAAAAACATTAAAATGTATTACTGGCATGCGAAAAGAACAGTTACCCAGCTTTTAGTAACTGTTGTTCTTTGAGATGTGTTGTTCATGTCCATTCAAAGTAGGTATGCGCGCGCCGTGTGCACACCAGCCAGAAGATTTTCCCTAGCAGCGTCTGTAGGGTCGGCCCGGGCACTCTCTGGAGTGGTGCCACCACGGCACCCTATAAAGGGGTCCGCCAACTCTCCACCCCCTCAGTTCCTTCTTGCTGGCACTCCGACAGAGGGGCAGGAGGGTGGGTGTTGGAATGGACATGAACAACACATCTCGAAGAATGACAGTTATTAAAAGGTGGGTAACCGTTTTTTCTTCTTTGAGTGGTTGTTCATGTCCATTCAAAGTAGGTGACTCAGAAGCCTAAACTTAGAAGGTGGGGTTGGAGACCACTGCTGACTGGAGAACTGCACGCCCGAAGGCTGCATCATCCCTAGCCTGGTGCGTGATGGCATAGTGAGACGAGAACGTGTGGATGGAGGACCACATGGCCGCTCGACAAATCTCCTGAGTTGGAACCTGAGCCAGGAACGCCGCAGAGGAGGCCTGTGCCCTAGTGGAGTGGGCCGTGTCTGGAGGAACAGGGGTCTTAGCTATACGGTAGCATTCCCGGATACAGGTCATGATCCACGAAGAGATTCGCTAAGAGGAGACCGGGAGCACCTTCATCCTTTCCACCACTGCGACGAAGAGCTGGGTCGAGCGGCTGAACGGCTTGGTACGCTCTATGTAAAAAGCCAAGGCCCTGAGGACATCCAGGGAATGTAGCCTCCATTCTTCACTGGAAGAGTGTGGTTTCAGATAAAACACCGGGTTTGCCCATGTGGAACTGTGAAACGACCTTGGGTAGGAAAGCCGGATGAGGTCTAAGTTGGACCTTGTCCTTATAGAAGACTGTGTACAGGGGCTCAGATGTTAACGCTCGAAGTTCTGACACCCTTCTGGCCAAGGTGATTGCCACCAGGAAGGTGGTCTTGTACGACAGGTACAGCAGGGAGCACGAAGCCAGAGGCTCAAAGGGAGGCCCCGAGAGGGCGGAGAGGACCAGATTCAGGTCCCAAGCTGGGGTCGGCTGACGCACATGCGGGAAGAGCATGTCCATACCCTTGAGGAAACGTCCAACCAGCGGATTCGCAAACACCGAGGCACCCCCCTCTCCTGGATGAAAAGCGTATATGGCTGCCAAGTGAACATGAATGGAGGAAAGGGAGAGGCCCAGTTGTCTTAGGTGAAGCAAATAGTCGAGGACAGCAGGGATTGGTACCCCCAGCGGGTCGTGACCCCACTGACCCAACCATATGGAGAAGCGCTTCCATTTGGCCAGGTAGGTGGCCCTAGGTGATGGTTTCCTGCTACCTAGCAGCACCTGTCTGACCTGCTGGGAGCACTGCAACTCTACCGGGTTCAGCCATGGAGCATCCAGGCTGTGAGGTGAAGTGACTCAAGGTTTGGATGGCGGAGGGAGCCCCGGTCCTGCGTGATCAGATCCGGAAGTAAGGGCAGCATCAGGGGCGCCTGAACAGACATGTGCAGGAGTGATGTGTACCAACGCTGGTGCGGCCACGCCGGAGCTATCAGGATTACCCTGGCGTGATCCCTGCAAATCTTTAAAAGCACCCTGTGTATCAGGGGGATCGGAGGGAAGGCGTAGAGCAGACCGACCTCCCACGACTCTAGGAAGGCGTCCGACAGAGACCCCCGACTGCGGCCCAGGAGGGAGCAGAACCGTCGGCACTTCCTGTTTTCCCTCGAAGCAAACAGGTCTAACCGGAGAAAGCCCCAGAGCTGGAAAATTGAGCGCACCACATCCCATTGGAGGGACCACTCGTGACCCTGGAACGAGCGGCTGAGGGTGTCCGCCAAACCGTTCTGCTCCCCAGAAGAGGTAGAATGCTGTCAGGTGGGTGGCATTGTGAACGCAGAAATCCCTCAGCGCGATGGCTTCCCTGCACAGGGGAGAAGAGCATGCACCCCTGTCATGGTATAACCCCCACTCTGAACCTTAGCCTCCAAAAGATGGAGTACCAGCATGAATCCCCCTAAGCTTAATTACCAGCTTAGATCTTGTAGTGCTGCCACCAAGCAGGACTTGCAATGCCTGGTACACTCTGGTCTCCCCAAAACCTTCCCAGGGGACCCCAAGGCCCAGACCCCCTGGATCTTACACAAGGAAAGTAAACCCTTTCCTCCACCGTTGCCTCTTCCAGGCTTTCCCTCCCTGGGTTACCCTGGAAGATCACTGTGATTCAAACTCCTTGAATCTTAAAACAAAGGGAAATGCATCTTCCCCCCTCCTTTTTTCCCCTCCCCAAGAGGTAATACAGATTCAAGCTCCGTGAATCTAAAACAGAGGAATTCCAACTTTCCCCCTCCCTTCTCTCTCCCTGTCTCCCACCAATTCCCTGGTGAGTACAGACTCAATTCCCTTGAGCCTCAACAAGGGGAAAAAATTAATCAGGTCTTAAAAAAGAAAAGTTTTTAATAAAAGAAAGAAAAAAGTAAAAGTTGTCTCTGTAATTTAGATGGTAAAGGTTACAGTGTCTTTCAGCTTATAGACACTAGAGAGAAGCCTTCCCCCCAGCACAAATACAAATTAAAATCCTTCCAGCAAAATACACATTTGCAAATAAAGAAAACATTCAAAAAGACTAAACCACCTTTGTACTTGTGCTTACTGTTTGAACAGAAAATTAGAGAGCCTGTAGGTACGTCTGGTTACTCTCAGAACCCAGAGAGAACAACAAACAAACAACACAAAACAAAGACTTCCCTCCACCGAGATTTGAAAGTATCTTGTCTTCTGATTGGTCCTCTGGTCAGGTGGTCCAGGTTCACTGCTTGTAACCTTTTACAGGTAAAAGAGACATTAACCCTTAACTATCTGTTTATGACAACCCCCCCGTTTGTTGATATAAAAAACTGCTGCCATGTTGTCCGAAAGGATTGAAACACACCTGCTGGCCAGGTGAGACCGGAAGGTCAAACACGCCAGGTGGACCGCTCTCAGCTCCCTGGCATTGATATGCAACTCAAGGTCCTCCGGCGACCACAAGCCCTGCGTCCTGAGGCGTCCCAGGTGCGCCCCCCCCAACCTTGATCCGAGGCGTCCGTCACAAGGGAGAGGGAGGGCTGCGGGGCAGCAAAGGGGACACCCATGCAGACTTTCCGCGGGTCAAGCCACCACTGCAGAGAGCTCAGCAACAAGCGGGGAATGGACACCACTGAGCCCAGGGGGTCCCTGGCCGGGCGATAAACTGTCGCTAACCAAGACTGTAGCGGGTGAAGCCGGAGTCTGGCATGGACCACCACATAGGTGCACGCCGCCATGTGGCCCAACAACCGGAGGCAAACGCGCGCCATGGTAACCGGGACGCAGTGCAGTCCAAGGATGAGCTCGGAAATTGCACGGAACCTGGATTCTGGCAGGTACGCTTTGGCGTTGGTGGAGTCCAGAACCACTCCTATTAACTCTATTTGTTGTGTCGGAGACAGGGTGGACTTGGCTTCATTCAAGAGGAGGCCGAGATCGAGAAAGGTCCACTTGATGAACAACATCTGTGTCTCTACCTGCTCCTTGGAGTGGCCCTTTATGAGCCAGTTGTCCAGGTACGGGAATACCTGGATGCCCCGCCTGCGCAGGAAGGCCGCCACAACTCCCATGCACTTCGTGAAGACCCTGGGAGCAGCTGACAGGCCGAACGGGAGCACCGTGAACTGCAGATGGGCACCGGCCACGATGAACCTGAGGTACCGACGGTGCTGGGGAATTATGGCAATGCGGAAATAGGCGTCCTTTAAGTCAAGGGCGGCATACCAATCTCCTGGATCCAGGGAGGGGATAATCGAGGACAAGGAGACCATGCAGAACTTGAGTTTTTGCACAAACTTGTTCAGCCGCCGCAAGTCTAGGATGGGTCTCAGGCTCTTTCGCCTTTGGTATTAGGAAATACTGGGAGTAGAAACCTTTGCCCGTGAGCTCTTGCGGGACTTCCTCCACCGCCCCTGCCTCCGTGAGGGACTTCACTTCTTGAATTAGAAGTTGCTCGTGAGATAGGTCCCTGAAGAGGGACAGGGAGGGAGGCTGGTGGGGCGGAAGGGAGGAGAACTGGATAGAATATCCCCTCTCTACCGTGCGGAGAACCCATCTGTCCGACATGACTCGGGACCAGGCACAGTAGAAGTGGGACAGACATGACCCAAAGGTAGGGGTGGAAGGATCCTGAGTCTCGATTGGTAGGTCACTCTCGACTGTACCATCAAATAGGGGGTCTAGGCCCTCATGGTGGTCTCGATTGACCAGATGCCTGGTCGGAGAGGTGGCGTTGGTGATGCCTCCTACCATTTCTGCCCTGCCTGCGCCCCAGCTCCTGGCAAGTCTGTGGCTGGTATGGGCGAGGGGCCGCCTGCGGCCTAAATTGTCTGCGCTGGGTCGCAGGGGTATGCAAGCCCGGCGAGCGAAGAGCGGCCCTCGAGTCCTTTAAGCTATGCAGATGTTTGTCCGTTTTCTCTGAAAACAGCATCTGCCCTTCGAAGGGGAGGTCTTGAATTGTCTGCTGGACCTCATAGGGCAGGCCCGAGACCTGGAGCCAGGCTCCCGCTGCATGACCAGGCCCGTGGCTAGGGTGCACGAGGCTGAGTCCGCCGCATCTAGGGTGGCCTGGAGAGAGGCTCGGGAGATCAGTTTGCCCTCCTCCACTAGGCCCGAAAACTCTGACCTCGAGTCCTGGGGAAGAAGCTCCACAAACTTCAACATGGCTGAACACGTGTTGTGACCATATCGGCTTACTACTGCCTGCTGGTTGGCAATGCGGAGTTGTAGGCCCTCCATGGAGTACACCTTTCCACCAAAGAGCTCAAGTCTTTTCGCGTCCCTGCTCTTCGGTGTTGACCCCTGAAACCCTTGACACTCCCACTGGTTGGCCGCATCTACTACCAGGGAGTCTGGGGAAGGATGGGTGTATAGGTGTTCGTGCCCTTTAGAGGGGACGAAGTAGCGCCGCTCCGTCCTCTTGGCAGTAGGGGCCAGTGAGACTGGTGTTTGCCATAAGGTGTGGGACGTATCCGCTATAGTCTTTATCAGCGGGAGGGCCACCCTGGATGGCCCTGAGAGAGCCAGGGTGTCCACTACAGGGTCCGCGTCCACCTCAATTTCCTCTGCTTGGATTGCGAGGCTCTGAGCTGCTCGCCGAAGCAATTGTTGGAGGATTCGAGTGTCCTCCAGGGCCGGTGCCGCAGCCATGCCCGAGACCGCCTCATCCGGGGAGGACGACGAGGAGATTACATGGAGCGGCCCTTCCTCCAGTGCATGCGGCCCCTTGGGGTCCTGCGGCACACGATATTGAAATTGCGGTGCCGGTTCCATGTCTAAATGCAGCAACGCGACCGGTACCAGGGTCGCCTGTGAGTGGCTTGGCGTATCATGCGGTGCCGGCGGAGCCTAAACTGAAGCTGCTGCTGGTGCTGCTGCCTGACTAGGGGGTGCTGAACTTGACAATGGCACACCCCTGCCCGGTGATGGTGCCAGTGGAGGAGGCAGTTGCGCCGGGGCCACTGACGTTGAAGACTCCGAGGCCGACTGTGATCGAGGACCAAACGCCTGGCCTGCTGACTGATGGTAGGTCCAGGGAGTCCAAAACAGCCACTGCGAGGGCAGCTGCCATTGTTGCTGCCACTGCGGGTAATGTTTGGGGCTCGCCTCCAAAACCGATCTCCTGCTCTGCGACCGGCTGGAGCGATAGGAGTCTGCCTCTGAGTCTGAGGTCTCTGAGTATGAGGACCTGGGGGGAGCAGCGCCCAGTGCTGATGGAGAGCGGCGCGGAGGTGGCGAGGAGCCTCTCATCTGGTCTGGTGCCACTTTCAGAGTGCCGTGAGGGGAGGGAGGTGACAGCATGGCTGGCTTGCCCCTAGATTGCACTGGGGGACGGACCACAGTAGGCAACTCCCTACAATGTGGGGAGGCCGGTGCTGGGAGACCCATTAGATCTGAGGCCGCCTAGAATGCCTCTGGCATCGACGGGTGGGCGTATGTCTCCGCTGAGATCTGGGGAATTAGGCTGGTCCGGACTTGACCACCCTCTCCGCAGTGCAGAAGTCGATGGAACCGCCGAGGGCTGTAGTCCAGCCTGTCCGCTTGTAGCCACGGACGGCGTCGGCCTCGGATTCTGGTGGGGTGACCGATCCCTCACCGGCTTCCTTCTCTTGATGGGCACCGGCGAAGGTGAGCGGTGCCGCACTGAGGCCAACTTCTTATGACCTGACTCCGTCCGGTGCTGGGTTTTTGACAACTTGGGCTGGGCCCTAAGTCCTGATGCCAGTGCCGGGGCACTCCGCACCAAGGACGATGTGCTGGACACCACCTCGGCCAGTTCCGGGTCCGAGGGTGGCTGCAGGGCCGCCTCTATCATGAGGACTCTAAGTCTTTGAGCCCTGTCCTTAAGAGTTTGCGGGCGGAAGCCTCTACAGATAGAGCATCGGTCCTTTTGGTGGCTCTCTCTGAGGCACCTCAAACAAACAGAATGCGGGTCACTCGTGGGCATGAATTTCCCGCAGTCCTTGCAGAGTTTGAACCCGGGGGACGCGGGCATGCCCCAGCGAGCGGCAAAGACTCGAGTGTGTGTGGGGGGGAACCCCTCAACTACGAAGAACTATATATAAAGATCTACTTAACTAACTATAATGTAACTGAATACACGGACTAAACAGTAAGGATAGGACACTGCCAACTTGCTATGCGCAAGAGAAGTCCCAGTTAGCCGTCACCGGCGATAAGAAGGAACTGAGGTGGTGGAGGGTCGGCGGGCCCCTTTATAGGCCGCCATGGTGGCGCCACTCCAAGGGGCGCCTGGGCCGACCCTACGGACGTTGCTAGGGAAAATCTTCTGGCTGGCGTGCACACGGTGCATGCACACCTACTTTGAATGGACATGAACAACCACTTGAAGAAGAACCTTAAATTAGAGTGAATAAATGAAGGCCCGGCACACCACTTCTGAAAGGTTGCCAACTCCTGATCTAGCCCATTATTATTAATTATTATTATTAAGGTTCATTTATGTAGTACCTTTAAATTCAGTGGCTCTCCATAAACAGAAAAATGTGCATTCCTTGCCCCAAGAGCTTATTACCTATAGGCCAAATCCTGCTCTTATGCACAGGAACAATCCCACTGACTTCATTTACATTATTTGTATAAGTAAAGCCAACAACACTCAGCCCTGGGGCAGCGTTCCCTCTAATTTTTCCCACGTCTGTGCAGAATGAATTTTGTTATGTGCACCAATATGGAGGTGATGTGTGACACATCAGCTTCATATACACATCACCTCCATATTGGTGCACATAACAAAATTCATGTGGTGGAGGGGCTGAGGTGTTCATTGTGGGAGGGGGCTCAGGGCTGGGGCACAGGGTTGGGGTGCAGAGCTGTGTGAGGGCTCCAGCTGGGATTGCAGGCTCTGGGGTGGGGCTGGTGATGAGGGATTTGGAGTGCAGAAGAGTGCTCCAGGGCTGCAGCAGGGAGAGAGGACTCGCCCCAGCACTCTCTCCCTGCAGCAGCACCTGGATGGGGGAGGGCTGTGCCTGGGGCCGACCTGTGCAGCACTAAATAGCCTGCTGCACGGCCATGCAGCTTACAGGGAACTTAGCCCTGGGTGGATATGAGATGGTGCAAAAGATGTTCAAGGCTAAATCAGGGAAATTTAGGTGAGAGATTCCCAGCCCTATTTTATGCACCAGAGCTATACCCCCATCATCCCTGTGAATGATGCTGAAATGTACACAGACCACAAGCAGCTGACCAGGCAGCCAATTACTGATCTCAGAAAATTGGAATATTGACTCTTTTGAATCCTCATGATTGTAGGCAGGGTTTGTGGGTTCTTGAGAGATTAATGCCTGAGGGGCATTACAGTAGAACCTCAGAGTTACGAACACCTCAGGAATGGAGGTTGTTTGTAACTCTGAACAAAACATTATGGCTGTTCTTTCAAAAGTCTGCAATTGAACATTGATGTATTGCAGCTTTGAAACTTTACTATGAAGAAAAATGCTGCTTTAAACCATCTTAATTTAAATGAAACAATCACAGAAACAGTTTCCTTACCTTGTCATTTTTTTTAAATTTTCCCTTTATTTTTCTAGTAGTTTACGTTTAACACAGTACTGTATTTGCTTCCTCCCTGGTCTCTGTTGCTGCCTGATTGCCTACTTTCAGTTCCAAATGATGTGTGTGGTTGACTGGTCAGCTCATAATTCTGATTTTTGTAACTCTGAGGTTCTACTGTATTTCACAGTTTGTCTGGGGTCTGATGGCAGGCAGCTGTGGCTCACTGGTGAGGTGGATAGTTACAACAAGTGGCATCCACTTCCTTAATGAGCCAATTAAGAGAACCTATCAAAGGGGTCTATCTGATCTCACAGGAAAGACACAGAGATGGAGACTCCAAAATCTGTCCTGAGAGATTCATAGGGCATACAAGCCAGAGAAGTGAGTTATGCAATATAGTAGTTAATTGGTAGCAGTGTGGTCTTGCGCCTAAAGCAGCAGACTATGTCAAGATACCTGGGTTCTACTTGTAGCTGTGCCACTGACTGATCTGCTGTGACTTGGAACAGGTCACTTCCTTTCTCTGCTTCAGATTCCCTCTCTACGAGATGTGGATAACAATATTTCATCTTCCAGAGGTGTTGTGAGGCTCAATTCATTAATATTTGTAATGTATATTGTGATAGTTAAATGTCTGGCAAAACTGCAAAGTACTGTCAGCTCTATGTATTTGAACAACGTGACCAACTGAACTGAGACAATTTTCTTTTGAGTCACAAGAACTGGTGAATACATTAAAACTACAGGGAGAGCTTTTCCTTTATCCAAACGGTTTGTTCAGCAAATCTCTGCAGCTGTGGTATCCCTGGCCTTCCTCTGCCACGTTTCTGGGACAGCTTATGAGACTGGACCCAATTACTGTCAGCGCACTGCCCCACACCTCTGCCTTTTGCACAAACTTTTATTCCCCAAGACTAAAAATGATTCAGTGTGGCGCGTTTTCCAATGTTTTGCCAATTTTTTGTTCCTATAAACTCAACATACATGCAGCACACTGTGCCACTAGACAGCTGGTATTGTAAAGTGATACCTCAAATACATTACACATCTTTTTCAGGGAGGCCAGCTTCCTCTCCAGAAATTCCATCCCAAATGGACACATCTCTGCGCTAGAAAGTCATCTTCTGTCTTGTCACTTCTTATACTCCTAATATTTTTAATGATGTCAAATGTACTAAGGCTTCTCAACCCACTTAACAACAAACCCCAGTAAATAAAAACATACTGACTTGGATTGTAAGGGGTCTAGGGGCTTAGATGCCCAACTCCTCTAGCCACAAGTAGTACAGTATTTTAAGAAAGATTAAACAATTATTTTTACTACTCAGAGGCTTCCATGGAAGTCTTCCCCATTCAGTTTCATGAGCCCACACCAAGTTAAAAACTCGAATTTCAAGTCACAAGGACATACAAACAATCACATCATCCTTGCCCTACACATTTTTCAACAGGTTTCCCACCTACTTATTTTTATTTATATTGTGGTAGCACACAGCAGCTCCAGTCAGGACTGTGCTGGGCACTGAACAAAGACAGAGATAGTTCCTGCCCTGCAATCTCAGAATCATAGAACTGGAAGGGACCTCGAGAGGTCATCTTGCCCTGTCTCCTGCACTCGTGGCAGGACTAATTATCTAGACCATTCCTGACAGGTGTTTGTCCAACCTGATCTTAAAAATCTTCAGTGACAGAGATTCCACAACCTAACTGGGCCATGTATTCCAGTGCTTAATCACCCAGAGAGTTAGGAAATGTTTCCTAATGTCCAATCTAAATCTCCTTGTTGCAGTTTAAGACCATTGCTTATTGTCCTATCCTCAGAGGTTAAGAAAAACAATTTTTCTTCCTCCTCTTTTTACATACAGGGCTGGGGCAGAAGATTGGGGTACAGGAAGGGGGTGAGGGGTGCAGGCTCTGGCACTTACTTGGGTGGCTCACAGAAGCGACTGGCATGTTCCTCCAGCTTCTAGGCTCAGGGACGGCCAGGTGGCTCCGTGCACTGTTCCGCTGCAGGCACTGCCCCGCAGCTCCCATTTAAGGAGTTCCTGGCCAATGGAAGCTGTGGAGTTGGCCCTCTGGGCAAGGGCAGCGTGCAGAGACCCTGGTCATTCCTGCACCTAGGAGCCAGACATGCCGGGCACTTGTCAGGGCAGATAGGGAGCCTGCCTTAGCCCTGTTGCACTGCTGACTGGACTTTTAGCGGCCTGTTAAAATCTCCCGAATTGCTTTCAATGATCACTGGGAGATCAATGCCAATTATGGTAGACTCCAGGCCAATCCAGGAGGGCTGGCAACCCTACCTACCACAGTGGAGGGAGTGGAAGTTAATGCAGGTAGGAGCCATGCGGAAGCCCCCGCCTCTGCAGGCTGGAGATGGGGACAGCTGCTGGAGTCCTCCAGGGAACTGAGGGGAGTGTACATGAGCCTCTGTGGGGAGCCAGGGGAATTCTGAGCAGTGGATTGGAGTTGGGAGGCAGTCAAGGTAGGGGCACAGGGGTGCTAGGGCCTGAATCTGCACGTGTGCATGTTTAGGATCTTTAAGGTCAAAAAACCAGGACAACCCGGATGACCTTGAGCCAATAAAACTGGACCACTAGCAGCGTGCCCTGAGCACCCTTACAGATTTCTTAGCACAAAAGGGCTGATCCTGGGAAAGCCTGGACATGTGGCAACCTTAAGTCTGTATGCACTTACAGTTGCATTTTCAACCTGTAATTGTCACACACACATTGGGGTGGTCAGGGGAGTTCAAAAACAGAAACTATACAAAAACATTATTTCTTCTTCATCTCCCTTCCCTCCCCCCAAATCTCATGATTTCTGAACTCTTGGGAGTGGACAATACTGCTAAAATTACATGCATTATCAATTTAATTGTACTGTAAGTAACTTACTATATCAACAGTTACTATATCTCCCAGTTGATCGTGATCTCCGGTGGTGCAGTAGGGCTGCCGCTAAAGCAGGCTCCCGGCCTGCCCCAGCCCCACACTGCTACTGGAAGAGTCAATGTGGCCCCAGGGGCAGGCAGGGCCGTCCTTAGGATTTATGGTGCCCTAGGCGTGATTATTAAACTGGTGCCCCTGTGCCTGATCTGCTCTTAGCAACACAAATACAAGCTTAGAGTATTGGAAAACTTGCCACATTCATGTTATTAAAACCAGTTTAACTTAATAAAGCACACTGTAATGCTGATGGACTAGCACTAAAGAAGCAGCATTATAGAAAAAATTCTGATATGACAGAATGATGCAAATAATATTTTTTTAATTTATCAAAATTTTATTGGAAATTTATATGAAGAAGTATTGAAACAAAGATTTGTTTTTAATTAAAAGCAATCTTTCTGGCTTTTTTGGCTGCAAAATCAGTAATAATGTCATCGTATGACAAAGACAAAGTCGTGTCTTGTTCGATTGCAAGAATAGCAAGACCAGTTAGGCATTCCTGACTCATTGTAGAATGGAGATAGTTTTTAATGAGCTTTAGTTTTGAGAAACTCCGTTCTCCTGATGCTACTGTTCAGGAATTGTCAGCAGAATACGAGTGGCAATGTACACATTAGGATATATGTCAACAAGTTTGCGGGTATGAATAAACTACAATGTCCATCACCGATTTTGCACGTGGCAACACTGATGACAGTGTACTCAACTCTTCTTACAGTTCAAGTCCATTTAAATCAAAACTATCACCGTGCTTCAGGAGGCTCTCTAGGTTCTTGCACTGTCATAAGTTGCTCTTGTTTTCCTATTTCGTTGAATTTAGTTATGTCATACAAAAATACAGTCCTGTTCAGGCCACTGCCAGCTGAGTAAATGAAACCCCAAACCGGCAGCGGGCTAAGCGGGGCTGGTGGCTGGAACCCTAGACAAGGATCCGAGGCCCTGCTCAGCCCACTGCTGGTCCGGGGTTCTGACCACCAACTCCTGCCAGCCAGGATCCTGGCCGCCAACCCTGCTCAGCCCGCTACCAGCCTGGGATTCTGCTCACCCAGGCTGGCAGGAGGCAGAGTGGGGCCGGCGGCTGGGCTCTTGACTGGCAAGCGGCCAGCAGCCGGAACCCCGGAGTAGCAGTAGGTTGAGTGCTGCTGGCACCCCAGACTGGCAGAAGACTGAGCCACTCAACCCCCCACCAGCCCTGCTCAGCCCGCCACCAGCCAACTCAGCCTGCTGCCGGCTGAGTGAATGGAACCCCAGGCTGATAGCAGGTTGAGTGGGTCAGCTGGCCTGCTCAGCCCGCTGACAGCCTGGGGTTCCTTGGGGGTCCCCGGGCCAGCAGCAGGTGCTGAGTGGGGCCGACGGCTGGTATCCCAGCTGGCAATTGGGCAGCAGCTGGAACCCCAGAGCAGTGATGGGCTGAGCCGCTCAGCCTGCCGCTGCATACCATCAAAAATCAGCTCACCTGTCACCTTTGACACATGTGCTGTAGGTTGCCGACCCCTGCTTTATACACTAGTAACGAGATGAGCATATTACAGTTGTTGGAGGGCTCTTATCAGGAGTAACAGGCTATAGGAAAGTCAGTCAACATTTTTCATTTCTCTGATGAAAACTGGCCCACTCCCTGCGTCAAACCAAACCTGTCACTAATAATTGTCAACAACTTAGTTTTCTGTTTTTGGCTAAAATATTGATTTAAAAAAAAAATATTGAAATTGGATTCAGGATTGTTAGCAAGAATTTTTGGCCAACAAAGTTGTTAAATGACAATCTAAATGGCAACACAGTACTGCTTTCATGCTTGGCTCACCCCGCAGCCTGCTGGTTCAACAGCTGCAGTAGAGGAGGAGATAGGTGGAAAACTGCAGGACCCCAAAATCCACCTCTTGGGGTGCAGAGTGGCAACAGCAGCAGCAAACCCTCAGGTCCAATCACACGCCAATGGGCATCACAACCAGCCTTACGGACCATGGTGAAGTTAGCACAGCATCTGATCTCAGGGACAAGTCACCCATGGAGCCACAGCAGCTCATCCTGCCCTGTGCAGCTCCCCCCGGATGAGATGGATCGCTGGCAGCTGCCAGGGGGAGAGGCACTCCCCAGCTAGGATGATAGATCTAGATGTCCTGATTTTATAGGGCCAGTCCCGATATTTGGGGCTTTGTCTTATATAGGCACCAGACAGCAAGTGTGAAAAATCAGGATGGGAGGGGGGTAAAAGGAGCCTATATAAGAAAAAGACCCCAAAATTGGGACTGTCCCTATAAAATAGGGATATCTGCTCACCCTACCCCAATCCCCTATCCTGATTTTTCACAAATCTGGCTAACTCCAACGCAGCCCTGTGTGACATTCCAATCCTGGCTCGCTGCCGAGGAAGTGAGTTACTTTCACTTTAATTCCTCAGCAGGCAGCCAGCCAGCCTCCCCTCTCCTGCAGCACCTCACCAACCCAGCCCTGACGGAGGGGAGGGAGGAGAGAGAGAGGGGTGCTCCTGGGGAGGAGGGAGAAAGGAGGGGGTGCTTCGTGGGGCGGGGGGGGAGAATGGATGTTATGGGGGACAACAAAGGATACTGGTTCCAGAGCCACAGAGCCTGCCTCACCTCACCTCAGCTGGGGGGAAAGAGTCACACAGGTGAGCTCCTTCCCCAACCCCTACCTCCTCCCCTTCCCAGAGACACCAGCAGCCAATCCCCTCAATTTGTATGTATTTTTCTTTCTTTTTATATAAAGCTTTCTTTTTGAGACCTGTTGGAGTTTTCTTTTTCTGGGAAATTTCAGGGAAATTGAATCTGTACTCACCAGGGAATTGGTGGGAGGAAGAAATCAGGGGGAAATCTGTGTGTGTTGGATTTGCTAGCCTGATTTTGCATTCCCTCTGGGTGATGAGGAAAGTACTTTTTGTTTCCAGGACTGGGAACAGAGAGGGGGAGTCACTCTGTGTAGTTTCACAGAGCTTGTGTCTGTGTATCTCTCCAGGAGCACCTGGAGGGGGGAAGGGAAAAAGGATTATTTCCCTTTGTTGTGAGACTCAAGGGATTTGGGTCTTGGGGTCCCCAGGGAAGGTTTTTCAGGGGGACCAGAGTGCCCCAAAACACTCTAATTTTTTGGGTGGTGGCAGCAAGTACCAGGTCCAAGCTGGTAGCTAAGCTTGGAGGTTTTCATGCTAACGCCCATATTTTGGACGCTAAGGTCCAAATCTGGGACTAGAGTTATGACATGGTGGCAGAGGTGGGATAGACAAAATCCAGAAGCCAGTAGGAATATTATATTTTTCTTTTCTCTGCTAAGGGCTTTTTAGCAGAGAGAAACAGTTTGGTTTTAAAAGGAAACCAGAGAGAATTTTTTTTTCTGCTCTCTCTGGCAGTTTGTGGCTTGCATAATAAGCAAGAAACCATTAAGGTGCTATTAAAAGTCTTTTGTCACACAATAGCACTCCCATTGAGAGTCATTACCAGCACTATATACATGCAAATAAAGTGGTTTTTCAGGTTTACTTAACATTGAAGATTAGCTAAAGGCACTGTTGCTAGGCAGACTTCAGGAGGCAACAGAGAACCTGCAGTTCAGAAGATAAACACCGGAGGGCACCCCAACACAAGAAAACAGGAACCATGACTTCTAAGGCAAAAATTGAGGCCGAAGAACAAATCAAAGAAGCTGAACACAGGCGAGAGATGGAAAAACACAAACAGGAACTAGAAATAAAACAAAAAGAGATGGAGCTGAAAGAAAAGGAAGACAGCATCAAACTGGCAGCCTTCCAAAGAGAACAGGCAGCCAAAGAGGCAGCACACAAAAGAAAACAAGAAGAAGAAGAGGTGGCCTACCGAAGGAAACAAGCAGAAGAAGAGGAGGCCCACCGCCGAGACATGGAAAAACACCAAAAAGAAATGGAAAAACAACAAAAAGAAATGGAAAAACAACAAAAAGAGAATGAAGAGAAGGAAAAACAGAGAAAACATGAACTGGAGTTGGCAAAAGCTGGGCTGCCTGTGCCAGCCAACCCTAACAACCCGGCGCCAATTATTGCTCCACAGCACAGGAAATTTCCCACCTACAAGGCAGGTGATGACACCGAGGCCTTCTTGGAAAATTTTGAAAGAGCCTGTCTTGGGTACAGCATCCCCGAAGACCAGTACATGGTAGAATTAAGGCCACAACTCAGTGGACCTTTAGCAGAGGTGGCAGCCGAAATGCCTAAGCAGCAAATGAATGACTATAAACTTTTTCAAACCAAGGCCAGATACAGAATGGGGATAACCCCAGATCATGCCCGTCGGCGCTTCAGAACCCAAAAGTGGAAACCAGAGGTGTCATTTCCCAAACACGCCTACTACATTGCAAAAAACTATGAGGCCTGGATAACAGGAAACAACGTTCAAACCTTGGAAGAACTGCACCTCCTCATACAAATGGAGCAGTTCTTGGATGGTGTTCCTGAAGACATCACACGGTACATACAAGATGGAAAACCCAAAGATCTCGCTGAGGCGGGGGAGATTGGAGCCAAATGGATGGAACTGGCAGAAAGCAAGAAAGCTACTGTCAAGGGGAATGATTACCCCAGGGGGCACACAGACCATAAACCCTAGAACCGAGGACAGCCAAAGACCCCACATACCACCCAAGTAAAGCCAAAGACACCCTACCCTTCCACCTCACCAGTCTCCAGTAACTCACCTCGGCCCAGTGACCCATCAGATGGAAGATGCTTTAAGTGTAATGAACTGGGACATATCAAGGCCAACTGTCCAAAGAACACCATGCGAGTGCAATTCATTACACCACCATCACCCCAAAGATCCCCAGGCCCGGATGCCTCTCAAATACCCTTGGAGCGAAGGGAAAATTTGAGAGTGGGCGGAAAGAAGGTTACTGCGTGGAGAGACACGGGGGCACAAGTGTCAGCTATCCACCAATCCTTCGTAGACCCCAAATTCATCAACCCAAAGGCCAAAGTTACAATTTACCCCTTCATGTCACAAGCTGTAGACTTGCCTACAGCTCAACTGCCTGTCCAGTACAAAGGCTGGTCAGGAATGTGGACTTTTGCAGTCTATGACAATTATCCTATCCCCATGCTACTGGGGGAAGACTTGGCCAACCAGGTGAGGCGGGCCAAGAGAGTGGGAATGGTTACCCGTAGCCAAACCAGGCAAGCTTCCAGACCCATTCCTGTTCCTGAGCCGTCCACAGACGCCCCGTCTGTGTTACCAGAGACCCAGACAGAGGTAGTGGACCCGGATTCCATGCCTACCACTGAAACAGCCACAGCATCTCCAGTCCCAGGCCCGGAACTGGAACAGCAACCAGCACCAGCAAGTGCAACCACATCTTCAAACTCAACGCCAGAGGGCGCCAGCGAGCCAGAACTGGCAGAAGCAAAAGACAGCCATACCCAAAAGGCTCAGCCAGAGCCTGAAATACCCTCAGGTGCACCAGCGGAGAGCGGTTCACCAGCAACGGAAACAACCCCATCACCTACATCGCTTCCAGAGGGACCAAGCCCAAGTCCACAGTCTGAGGAAGAACTGGTGACCCCAGCCTCAAGGGAACAGTTCCAGACTGAGCAGGAAGCAGATGACAGCCTTCAGAAAGCTTGGGCGGTGGCACGGAGCACCCCACCGCCTCTCAGCTCTTCTAATCGATCCCGGTTTGTTATAGACCAAAGACTTTTATACAAGGAAATTCTTTCTGGTGGACACCGGGAAGAATGGCAGCCGCAAAAACAGTTGGTGGTAAGCTTAGCCCATGATCATCCCAGTGGCCATGCTGGGGTGAACAGAACCAAGGACCGGTTGGGGAAGTCCTTCCACTGGGAGGGGATGGGCAAGGATGTTGCCAAGTATGTCCGGTCTTGTGAGGTATGCCAAAGAGTGGGAAAGCCTCAAGACCAGGTCAAGGCCCCTCTCCAGCCACTCCCCATAATTGAGGTCCCATTTCAGCGAGTAGCTGTGGATATTCTGGGCCCTTTCCCAAAAAAGACGCCCAGAGGAAAGCAGTACGTACTGACTTTAGTGGACTTTGCTACCCGATGGCCGGAAGCAGTAGCTCTAGGCAACACCAGGGCTAACACTGTGTGCCTGGCCTTAACAGACATCTTTGCCAGGGTAGGTTGGCCCTCCGACATCCTTACAGATTCAGGGTCTAATTTCCTGGCAGGGACCATGGAAAAACTGTGGGAAACTCATGGGGTGAATCACTTGGTTGCCACCCCGTACCACCATCAAACCAATGGCCTGGTGGAAAGGTTCAATGGAACTTTGGGGGCCATGATACGAAAATTCATCAACGAATTCTCCAATAATTGGGACCTAGTGTTGCAGCAGTTGCTGTTTGCCTACAGGGCTGTACCACATCCCAGTTTAGGGTTTTCACCATTTGAACTTGTGTATGGTCACGAGGTTAAGGGGCCATTACAGTTGGTGAAGCAGCAATGGGAGGGGTTTACGCCTTCTCCAGGAACTAACATTCTGGACTTTGTAAGCAACCTACAAAGCACCCTCCGACACTCTTTAGCCCTTGCTAGAGAGAACCTAAAGGATGCTCAGGAAGAGCAAAAGGCCTGGTATGACAGACATGCCAGAGAACGTTCCTTCAAGGTAGGAGACCAGGTTATGGTCTTGAAGGCGCAACAGGCCCATAAGATGGAAGCATCATGGGAAGGGCCATTCACGGTCCAAGAGCGCCTGGGAACTGTAAACTACCTCATAGCATTTCCCAATTCCTCACTAAAGCCTAAAGTGTACCATGTTAATTCTCTCAAGCCTTTCTATTCCAGAGACTTACAGGTATGTCAGTTTACAGTCCAGGGAGATGAGGCTGAGTGGCCTGACGGTGTCTACCAGGACGGGAAAAAAGACGGTGGCGTGGAAGAGGTGAACCTCTCAACCACCCTGGAACGTCTGCAGCGGCAACAAATCAAGGAGCTGTGCACTAGCTTCGCCCCATTGTTCTCAGCCACCCCAGGACGGACTGAACGGGCATACCACTCCATTGATACAGGTAATGCTCACCCAATCAGAACCCCACCCTACCGGGTGTCTCCTCATGCCCAAGCTTCTATAGAACGGGAGATCCAGAACATGCTACAGATGGGTATAATCCGCTCATCTACCAGTGCATGGGCATCTCCAGTGGTTCTGGTACCCAAACCAGATGGGGAAATACGCTTTTGCGTGGACTACCGTAAGCTAAATGCGGTAACTCGTCCGGACAACTATCCAATGCCACGCACCGATGAGCTATTGGAGAAGTTGGGACGTGCCCAGTTCATCTCTACAATAGACTTAACCAAGGGGTACTGGCAAGTACCGCTAGATGAACCTGCCAAGGAGAGGTCAGCATTCGTCACCCATGCGGGGGTGTATGAATTCAATGTCCTTCCTTTCGGCCTTCGAAATGCACCCGCCACCTTCCAGAGGCTGGTAGATGGTCTACTAGCTGGACTAGGAGAATTTGCAGTTGCCTACCTCGATGATGTGGCCATTTTTTCAGATTCCTGGCCCGAACACCTACTACACCTGGAAAAGGTCTTTGAGCGCATCAGGCAGGCCGGACTAACTGTTAAGGCCAAAAAGTGTCAAATAGGCCAAAACAGAGTGACTTACCTGGGGCACCAGGTGGGTCGAGGAACCATAAACCCCCTACAGGCCAAGGTGGATGCTATCCAAAAGTGGCCTGTCCCACGGTCCAAGAAGCAGGTCCAATCCTTCTTAGGCTTGGCCGGATACTACAGGCGATTTGTACCACACTACAGCCAAATCGCTGCCCCATTGACTGACCTGACCAAAAAGACCCAGCCAAATGCAGTTAAGTGGACTGATGAGTGTCAAAAGGCCTTTACCCAACTTAAGGCAACGCTCATGTCTGACCCTGTACTCAGGGCCCCGGACTTTGACAAGCCCTTCCTAGTAACCACGGATGCATCTGAGCGTGGTATAGGAGCAGTGCTCATGCAGGAAGCAACAGATCACAACTTCCATCCTGTCGTGTTTCTCAGCAAGAAACTGTCTGAGAGGGAAAGTCACTGGTCAGTCAGTGAAAAGGAATGCTATGCCATTGTGTACGCCCTGGAAAAACTACGCCCATATGTTTGGGGACGGCGGTTCCAACTACAAACTGACCATGCTGCACTAAAGTGGCTTCATACTGCCAAGGGGAACAACAAAAAACTTCTTCGTTGGAGTTTAGCTCTCCAAGATTTTGATTTTGAAATTCAGCACATCACAGGAGCTTCTAACAAAGTAGCTGATGCACTCTCCCGTGAGAGTTTCCCAGAATTCAGTAGTTAAAAAGTGTTCTTAAAATGTAGAAGTCTGTTAGTTATATACTTAGGGGTATATGTAAAGGTGCATGTGTTGTATTAATCTGTTTATTTTCAAGTTCTAGAAGGAAATCGCCGCCAGTGAGCTTCCCCACTGTCTGCAATTTGGGGGGTGTGTCATAAACAGATAGCTAAGGGTTAATGTCTCTTTCACCTGAAGCACCTGACCAGAGGACCAATCAGGAAACCGGATTTTTTCAACTTTGGGTGGAGGGAAGTTTGTGTCTGAGTCTTTGTTTTCTGTCTGCCTGTTTTCTCTGAACTTTGGAGAAGTAGTTTCTACTTTCTAGTCTTCTGTTTCTAAAGTAAGGACAAAGAGATCAGATAGTAAGTTATATGGTTTCTTTTCTTTGGTATTTGCATGAATATAAGTGCTGGAGTGCTTTGATTTGTATTCTTTTTGAATAAGGCTGTTTATTCAATATTCTTTTAAGCAATTGACCCTGTATTTTGTCACCTTAATACAGAGAGACCATTTGTATGTATTTTTCTTTCTTTTTATATAAAGCTTTCTTTTTGAGACCTGTTGGAGTTTTCTTTTTCTGGGAAATTTCAGGGAAATTGAATCTGTACTCACCAGGGAATTGGTGGGAGGAAGAAATCAGGGGGAAATCTGTGTGTGTTGGATTTGCTAGCCTGATTTTGCATTCCCTCTGGGTGAAGAGGAAAGTACGTTTTGTTTCCAGGACTGGGAACAGAGAGGGGGAGTCACTCTGTGTAGTTTCACAGAGCTTGTGTCTGTGTATCTCTCCAGGAGCACCTGGAGGGGGGAAGGGAAAAAGGATTATTTCCCTTTGTTGTGAGACTCAAGGGATTTGGGTCTTGGGGTCCCCAGGGAAGGTTTTTCAGGGGGACCAGAGTGCCCCAAAACACTCTAATTTTTTGGGTGGTGGCAGCAAGTACCAGGTCCAAGCTGGTAACTAAGCTTGGAGGTTTTCATGCTAACCCCCATATTTTGGACGCTAAGGTCCAAATCTGGGACTAAGGTTATGACAGGGGCGACATGAAAATCGCTCTCAATACCCTACTAACTGCAGAGGAAAGGCGCTTAGTCCTTTCAAAGGCCAAGGAGGGACTAGTAGCAGGGGGAGTGGACGCAGCTAACATACCCGAACAGCTCCCTGAGGCTGCGCCCGCTTGGTCACATACAACTTCAGCGGGTCGAGAGCTCCATCGCAAATATGCCTTAGCTATAGTACAAGGGATGAAACGCTGTATTAGAAAGACCCCAAATTGGGCCAAGCTGTATAATATTCGACAGGAAAAGAATGAGAACCCAGCCGCTCTCTACGAGCGCCTGTGTAACACCTGTAAAAGATACACAGACCTCGACCCAGAGGATGCTAATGGAAAGCGAGTGCTCATTCCCCTCTTCATTGGGCAGTCCTATGAGGACATTCAGAAAAAACTGCAGAAATTAGACGGGGCATCGGGTAAAAATATAGAGGAGCTTTTAGAGATTGCGCTAAAAGTTTATGATCGCAGAGACGATGAGGAACGGAAAAAGGGGGCCCGCCTACTGGCAATGGCCCTGAAGGGGGGAAGTGGGAAAGGGGGGGACAACACGAAGGGACGAACAGGATTACAGGGGAAGGGAAAAGGCTCCCGTTTGGGACGAAATCAGTGTGCTATCTGTAAGGAAGAGGGGCACTGGAAGAATGAATGCCCCCAGCGACATAGCAGGAGGGAGGGAAGCAGGAATAGGACCCCGCCTGCGCCCGTTTTTTATAACGAGGCGCATGAAGAGTCGTTTGTATAGGGAGGCCGAGGGACCCAGCGGCCCCTCCTGGCGGCACAGCCCGCTGGCCTGGATCCCACGTTAATAATTGAGGTAGGGGGCCGCCCAATTGAAGCCCTGATTGATACAGGGGCTACCCTTAGCTTGCTTCCCCTTGCAGAGGCTCCCCGGGGGAGGGCTCAAGGGTGTGCTGTAGTCCAAGGGATAGAAGGACAAAATATAAAATTGGAAAAATCTCTTCCCCTCCTAGTAAAAGTAGGAGACTGTCATATAACCCACCAATTCGTTTGTAGCCCCTCCTGTCCCATTGCGCTGCTAGGACGAGATCTGCTTACTAAATTGCAAGCGGAAATCTCGTTCAATAATAATGGGACCATGGAAGTTAGGCTCCCTAAACAACAAATTTCTAACTATAAAATGGCCCTTTTAAATGTTAAAAATCCTCCCCCGGCACAGCCGGAGAGCGAGAGGAACCAGCTGCCGGGGGTTAACCTTGAGGTCTGGGCTGAGGAGGGAGGTTTTGCTCGGGCTCGAAACGCTTTACCAGTACACATTTCCCTTAAGGAGGGAAGTCGCCCAGTCCGAATTCGACAATACCCCCTTAAGTTAACCACTCAGATCGGACTCAAACCTCTGATTCAAAAGTTTCTGCAGTGCGGTTGGTTAAGGGAGGGCACCTCCCCATATAATACTCCAATAATGGGAGTGCCTAAGCCTAATGGGCAATATCGATTAGTCCAGGACCTGAGGCAGGTTAATAAGTTAATAGAAGCCCCCTATCCAGTTGTCCCAAACCCCCATACTATCTTGAGCCAAGTCCCCAAGAACCACAGGTGGTTTTCCATGATAGATTTAAAAGACGCTTTCTTTTCCATACCCCTTGATCAGGAGTCTCAGAAACTGTTTGCCTTTGAATGGGAAGACCCAGATACCCATTACAAGGCTCAGTATCTCTGGACTGTTGTTCCCCAGGGACTGACTTGTGCACCCGAGATTTTCGGCAGCCAGCTAAAAAGAGACCTTGCCCCGTTCCTAGCTGGACATCCCTCGTGTAACATAGTTCAGTACTGTGATGATTTACTCTTAAGTACTGAAACAGAGACAGCTTGTAAGGAACATACGATAGAACTCCTCAACTTTCTTGGAGCCCAGGGGTACAAGGTTTCCAGGGAAAAAGCCCAACTGGTTAAACAACAGGTTACTTTTCTCGGATATCATCTTTGTCAGGGACGTCGTAGCTTAGGTAAAGATAGGATCCAGGCGATACTCGAAAGCCCTCAACCCCGAAATCCCAGAGAGCTAAGGGCTTTCTTGGGGCTGACCGGTTTTTGCCGGCTTTGGATCCCCGACTACGGAGGGAAGGCTAAACCATTATACGAGTCCCTCACTAAGGAGGGTCTGCTTAACTGGGAATGGACCAAGGAAAAAGAAAAAGCATTTCAAGAGCTTAAAGAAGCCTTGGTTCAGCCTCCCGCACTGGCTCTCCCGGATCCCCGGAAGCCATTCACCCTATACGTTCATGAAAGGAGAGGGGTGGCATCTGGAGTCCTGTGCCAGAGGTCGGGACCAGCCTGACGACCTGTGGGTTATTACTCCAAGGTGTTGGACCCAGTCGCCAAAGGCTGGCCGGCTTGTTTACGAGCCGTGGCTGCAACCGCTCTCCTTGTACAGGAGGCTGAGAAACTAACCTTGGGTGGGGATACTGAGGTTGTGGTACCCCATGGAATACCCCAGATACTGGGAACAGGAGCTGGGGAGAAGCATTTAAACCCCAGTCGGCATACTAGATATGAGGTGGGACTTTTGCTGGCCCCTAACCTAACTTTTAAGACAGTTAGTTCTCTCAATCCAGCTACCTTACTGCCAGATCCCCAAGTCCCTTATGGGGCTAGTCTCACCCATGATTGTATTGAAATCTTACAACAAGAAACTAAACCCCGCCCTGATCTTTCAGATTTACCCTGGCCCAATCCCGATATTGAAATGTACGTAGATGGATTCAGTTATGTAGAAGAAGGGAAGCGATTTACAGGAGCAGCCGTCATAGTTAAGGAAGGGGAAGTGTACAAGTTTAAGCTTAGCCCCAACCTATCTGCCCAGGCGGCGGAATTGGTGGCTCTTATTGAGGCTCTCCGGATGGGAACTGGAAAGACTATTAATGTATATACTGACAGTCGTTATGCATACATGGTGGTGCATGCCCGCGGAACCCTATGGAAAGAGAGGGGTTTCATTACGGCTTCAGGCCAAAGAATAGCCCATGGGGCCCTTATTAAGTCATTACTTGAGGCCCTGATGCTTCCCCTCTGGGTCGCAGTGATACACGTGCGTGCACATGGGAGGGCCCCTGAGACTGAACAGCGAAAGTATAATCGATTGGCTGATCAAGCCGCGAAAGAAGCCGCACAAGAAGGGGCCATATGGTTCCTCTGGGTCCAAGATACGGAAGCCAAAACCCCTGCTCCCCACTGTACAGCAGAGGAAGTGTCCCACGCCCAGGCTGCAGGGGCCCAACCAACTTCCACTGGGTGGTGGAAGTTGCCGGGGGGGAGATTTTTGTGCCTAGACCAGTACTTCAGGAGATTCTCCGATCTTCGCCTGAGTGACACAGGCGAAGACTCTACCTGGGAGTACCAAGGATTGGAAGGACTATTTAAAAGACAGAAACAATGAAACCATCCTTTGTATTTCTGGTCTGTATGTTCAGTTATTCATATGGTTGGGAAAATAGGTTTATGCAACTAGGGGAAATAATAGCAGATTCTTTTAACCTTACTAATTGCTGGGTATGTGGCGGTCCGGGAGAATTAAATGAATGGCCCTGGGTAGCTCAGCCAGTACAGCCTAAGTGGTGGCTAAGTAGCTTGAGCATAGTACATAAGGGAACGGGAAGGTGGACTGAAAACCATGGCCCTTGGCGACTCTATTCTGCTGGAGTAGGTGTCTTTTGCCTTAATCGAACAAGACGTGAGGGAAGGTATATGGGGGAAAGCAAGTGTGAGTGGACTTTATCTCTGGGCTTTGATTGCTGGGATCCCCACTGTCGCCCGTATGACTGTTTTAAGTACCAAGGACGATGGAACCTTACCCATGTAAAGCTAACTAACAATAGCTGGGTAAAATGTTCCTACTGGAATCACAGGGGCGATGGCTGTAAAGCAGTAGGATTAGATGGGTAATTTGATGCCCTCTTCCTAAGCTGCCAGCGAGACAATACCACTAACAAACACCATGTGGTACGGTGGTATCAATGGGCATGGCAACACCTTAATGGAACCCGAGTTACCCATTTTCGACAATTTTGGGCTAGTACCAATAGTCCAAGATTTGGTTGTAACTGTGTATGGAAGGCAGGGGCTGGAGCGTGGAAATGTGACTACTGTAATCCAAATGTAGACAACTTCCTGGGGGGACCTATAGAATCAGGTAACGCTTTATATTATGAAGAGCCGGGCCCCGCCGATTCTCCTGAGACCTGGGATGGCCCCTTTGCCAATGGAATCTGGGCATTAAAAGGCCACTATTGGATCTGTGGATCCTATGCTTATCGTAGATTGCCTCCAAACTGGTTGGGAATATGTTACATAGGATATATTAGACCTCTATTCTTTCTATTACCTCAAGCCCAAGGAAATAAATTGGGAGTTAAAGTTTATGATGATTTAGTTAGGGAAAAACGGTCTTTGGATTCCACTTTAACCGCCGGAAGTTCCCAAAATTGGGGAGCTCAAGAATGGCCCCCTGAAAGAATCATCAAACATTATGGACCGGCCACCTGGAATCCCAGTGAGCTTGTAACCGGGGCCAGGGAACCAATTTACAATCTAAATCGAATTATTAGGCTACAGGCTATCTTGGAAATAGTAACTAATCAAACAGCTGCAGCACTAGACCTCTTGGCCGATCAATCAACTCAAATGAGACACGCAATTCTCCAGCACCATATAGCTCTTGACTATTTGCTAGCAGAGGAAGGGGGACTCTGTGCAAAACTGAATGAATCTAACTGCTGCTTACAAATAGACGATAATGGCCAGGCAGTAAAACAGTTAACCAAGGAAATGAGAAAAATAGCCCATGTCCCAGTACAGACCTGGGGCAGTTGGGACACGGATTGGTTTACCTCCTGGCTACCACAGTGGGGATGGTTACGAAAAGGTTTCCTCCTTTTTATACTCTTTATTACCATCCTATTAACAATTGCTTGCTTCACCCCGTGCTTAACTGCAGTGGTCCGCAAGCTGGCTGGTCAAGTTACATATCAGCAAATGATGATATTGTACAAGCCTGAAGGAACTGAGGTGCAAAGCCCATAAGCTCTTAAAATGTTTTTAAGGGGGGGAAACTTGATAGAAAAGGCCTAAGAATTAAAAGGCCTGCATCTTCGGCTTCTGCTCTTTCTGCTTTTATCTAAAGGATGGGCCTAGGGATTTGAATAATAGACGGGACCTGGGAATCAAGGACAGGGCATGCATTTAATCTTACATTTAACCATGTTAGCTATTTACTAATTGGCCCGCTTGGCACAAAAGTATATGCAGCTGTTTTCTCATGTATCTTCAAAGATATTCAATGCCAGGGTTCAAGGCATGTACCTTACACTCCCTTCAAAATGATAAATGTATCCGCAACAGATGTCTTTTGTATCCCCCTCCCCAAAATAATCCATGTATTCTGTATAACCTGTTATCTATGGGCCAGTATAATGACGTAAACTAAGTTGTTTGTTGCTGATTATAAAAGGGGCTCATGTCGCCCATGTAAGGTGTGTTCTTCTTCTCTGGCACTAGTCGAGAAGAAACACCCGCTCAGCTGAACGAAAATAAAGGTGTGGTATCCGTCTTCTTGTCCTCCGTGCCTCCTTGGTGTAATTAGGTAAGCTCCAGGGGGAAACGGGCCCTATTTGGCCAACAACAGGAACCACTTGAATGTGGAGTGGGTTTTAAGGAATGAAAAGATTCTCTCCATTGGAGCCAGGATTCCCTATTGGCAGATACATGAGCTTCCAATCCAGCAATAAATCTATAAATATGTTGCTTGTTTCCTGCCTGCTTAGGCCATTAGGCCTTAATCTACTTCCTGAGAAAAAAAATGGCTAATAGAGAGAGATTTATAATAGTAATCAGAACAGAAGATGGACTCTTGGCATCTAGTCACTCAAACCCCATCCGTCCTTATATTTCACCTCAGCAATTAATATTGTTTCTGTAAAGAATCCTTTCACTCCATACAGTGCAAGGTTGTTTGTTACCAAAGAGCAAGGAAAGAAGGAAGATTTTCAATCGTTTCTAAGTGTCCAAAATGCGGCATCTTTCTTGTTTTTATCGTGTGATTTCCCTGGACAGATGACTTCAAGAAACGAACTGAAGAAGAGCTCTGTGTGTAGCTCGAAAATTCTCTCTTTCACCAACAGAAGTTGGTCCAATAAATGATGTTACCTCACGCACCTTGTCTCTGCAATTTATCAATCAGGTGTGTCACATCTGTCTGGGTGGATGGTTCCGGGTAATCCAAGAATATGGCACAAAAAAGTGAATTAAAAATATTGTTTCTGGACTAGATGGCTCCTGCCTCTGCGTCCACACATCATTAAAACATGCCAGTCTCACAAGGCGGAACTGAAAAGCCAGAAAGGGGAAATGATGACAGCCTGGTTGTTGTTGTCACCATCCTAGGCATTGGGCTAACAGAAAACTTTCTGTGCTGGGTCCTTCACTTTAGGGAGAACAGATACTGCCTGTTCCAAACTGCACTCATGCATAGGACAAGTTCTATCCTGTGTATTTGAGGTTTTTACTACAAGTAAACCCAAACCTCACTTCATATTACAAGGCAATGAAAAAAGACCATATTCTGCCTTTCTGTGTACACAGCTTCCACTAAAGGCAATGGGTATGTACATCTAAGGATGGAAATGAGTCCAAGCGAAGTTGAAGCGAGAAGAGGAAAATTACCCTACTTCATGGGGGCCAAGAGTAGGGTTATTAGTCCAAATTTGGAGTTATTTGTGAAAAGGGTTCCCAAGATACAGTACCTCCTAAAAATAGACTGTGTACAAAATCACCTAGTTCTTCTAACCGTTTTGTGCTCATCTGGGGCTCAAACTATGGCTCACCCCTTCCCCATACTGCCCTCAACCACTCAAGATTTATCTCAGCTGGTGCATGGCACCCACTGCCCCTTTGGGGAAACAATATTGAAAAATTAGAAAGGATAAGACGTAGAATTTAGGTCAGCATGAGATATACTGATGACCTAAAAGAGTGAAATGTGCATGTGCAGCAAGACCAGGGCTCTGCAGGCAGTCTGTTTTCACAGTAACTGGGTGGCTCAAGGTAACATGCCATAGTCATTGAACCTGAGCTGTACCTGGCACTGTGAAGTTAAGGTTCACCCTCTCCCAGCTTTCAGAGAATATATGTTGTGTATTTTGTTCTCTGCCTCCATTTTGCTGGGGCTCCTTCTGGATGTTTTGCCCAGAGACCAAAAGTTCTGGTTTAAGAGCTATGTTTTAAAGTTCTTAAGTAAAATTTTAGAGCACTACCAAGGAAATTCGCATTAATAAAATAGAGGGAAGATGAAAGACTTTAGTATACAGTTAAAGTAACATATTTCTTGAACAATGGATCTGACTGTAATCAAAGGAATGCACGTCGCTGGGTCATTTGGTCAATGGATTTCTGCTATATAGCCCTCTAAATGTGAACTGCTCATACATTTTTAGAGTTGTATAGATTTTGTTGTAGCACAGCTAGGGAATATGGGAGTTGGAGCAGGGGGAGGGAATGTGAGGGTTGTTGGAGCAGTGTGGGCAGTGTGGAGGTTGAGAGAGTGAAGGATGACCACTCTGCGCCTTCAACCACCTTCACCCTTTAAGGTTGTCTTCTGCCACAGCCACTGACAGGACAGCACACCCTGAGATAATGACCCTTATGAATGTAAGGATTCTTTTCAACACTGCTTTTGAAAATCTTGTTTGATGACTTTGACAAAGAACTGGATTTCCAAGAACTGGCCATTCCACCTGGAAAAGCTGCAGGAGTGGATGTGAAGCAGTCTTGGGGAGACAGAGAGAAATGTCCTAGTATATCGTGGTCAGAAGTTGGCATCAAAGTGGATTCTCCCTGCCCGGGTGCTTAAGGTGCTGTACAGAAAAATCAAACTATAATAATAAATGCTAATAACAAAAGATAAATATTTCATATTTAAACAATGCTAGAGCCCCAGGATAAAAGGGGGAAGGAGTGAAGTGCTAAACAGGCCTCTCAATTAAAAAGAAACACCTCTGTAAAAGGTGAAAAAAAATACTGCGACTTTTCCATCTAGCTAGTTACTTAAGCAACCTCTTTTCTGAATATTTCAACACCTCAGCTGTTAGACACATTCTGTCTCAGCTCAAAAGCCCTGCCTCCTACCTTTGCACTTGTGCTCCAGCTATGGCACTTTTTTTTTTTTTTAATACACAGGTTAAAAAGAAAGCCCAATTTAACCATATCATATCTGTCTCATTTACTTCCCCACAAGAAGCCAAGGCTGTTAGAAACTAATATTAGTCACACAGAGCTAGAGAAAGCCACAGCAGTAATACGAGGGGTATCTGAAAATATTAATACCACTACTATAAAACTTCCAGCCAGACTTTTAGTCTGGCAGAGATGTCTTAGCCAGTGTAACAAATTATTCTTAGCATTTAATTCTGAAGCCTCCCAGAACAGGTACTAATAATGACTGAAATAATATTTGAGGTATGTAAAGGAAAGTGACTCACCTGGAACTGAAATTCTCAGGGTACGTTGTCAATGTAAATCCCTATAACTCTTGGAATGTGCCCTCACCAATCCATGCTCAGAATTATTTGGAAAGCAGTGAACTTCAACTTCAACTTCATGTGCAGTCCCTAACTATACCAAACATTCACTGAAAAGGGTAGGTAATAAGGACCCTGGCCCCTACGGTGCCTCAGCATCTTTCTTAACTCCATCAGCAATGGAGCTGAAAACACAATGGATCTCTTTCTTGTTAATCTTTTTGCCTTCTCTGTTTATAAAAAAAATTAAATAAAACCATAGCATTAGGTTTCTTATCTTACCATTGAGTCAAATCAGAATACATTGGTTCATTTCATTTGTCCACACCATTGCACAGGCCTGGACACTTTCCTCCTCTGTATTGGAATGTGAGACTAAGGGCATGGCTACACTTGCAGATGTAGAGCGCTGTGAGTTAAATCCGCCTTCGCAGAGCGCAGTAGGGAAAGTGCTGCAGTTTGTCCACACTGACAGCTTCAAGCACACTCGTGTGGCCACATTTGCAATACTTGCAACGGCATTGGGAGCGGTGCATTATGGGCAGCTATCCCAGCATGCAGGTGACTGCAACATGCTTTTCAAATGGGAGGGTGGAGTGTGACAGGGAGTGTGTTGTGTGTATGTGGTGGGGAGAGGGCGTGGGTTTTTGGGGTGCTGAGAGTGTGTCAGCATGCTGTCTTGTAAGTTCAGACCACACTCCTCCCCACCCCCCGCCTCTCTCTCACTCACTCACAGCAAACAGTAAATGCTTGCTTTTTCCTCGGAGCTGATAAGTAGCCGAAATAGAGCTTTGAAAGGGCATTTCTACATTCCTGCAGCCGGTTTCATAACAATGACAAAAGTGGCCACTTGACTTAAGGGGATTATAGGAAGTTTCCGGAGGTTGATCACAGTGCAGTAATGCAACACCTCATTCACAATGGCACTGCAGCACTCCAGTGGGGGTGCAGCAACGTTATTCTACTCGCCGAGGTGGAGTACCAGCAGTGCTATAGCTGCAAAGCTGCTCTACGTGCCTTTCCAGTGTGGATGGGGAGCAAGCTAGGGTGCCCGGGGCTGCTTTATTGCGCTGTAACTCGCAAGTGTAGCCAAGGCCTAATTGTTGTTCTTTTCCTGAGCTATTCTGTGGCATTGGTCATTGGTTCTGTTTACTTGACCTTGTGTGTTTAGGGATCATGGCTGAAACTGACAAGACGTTGTGCTTTGAGCGCTATGAGGCCTACAGCAATAAAATATCGATTACAAATGAGGATTTGGAGTGCTTAAAATATATGTATGAAGGCCATTCACCAAAGGGCTGCTCAGTCTTTACAGAGCAGGAGACTTCACATTCTCATTCAAGCTCAATCAGTTCCAGGCTCCACTCAATGCTGTGGTGAATGGGAAGGGCCTGGATCAGATTAAGATCTAATTGAAACCGCTATCAAGTGCCTGTGAAGACTGAACTCCCAGGATTGCCTATGTGAGAGGGGAAGGAGCAGTGGATCTCACACTTGGAAGGGATATCAGATTCCCTGAAGCAGTAGAGGCAGATCTTGTGCACGTCGCTTACCAAGAAGACCAGAGGGCAGGCAAGGCAACCTTTGAAGCCTGGGACTTTGGGCATAAATAACCTAATCATAGGAGAAATGGGGGGGGGGGCAGAAACCCTTGCTTTCCACTAACTACTGTTTAAAAGCACTAACTGACAAACAAACAACGGGTAAAATAACAAAACTTAAAACTATGTACAATATCTACAGATAATGGATCAAGTAGAAGTTAGAAGACTAATGGATACAGGAGGGTTCTGTCCCAGATTCATAGATTCATAAACTCTAGGACTGAAAGGGACTTCGAGAGGTCATCGAGCCCTCATGGCAGGACCAAATACTGTCTAGACCATCCCTGATAGACATTTATCTAACCTACTCTTATATATCTCCAGAGATGGAGATTCCATAACCTCCCTAGGCAATTTTATTCCAGTGTTTAACTACCCTGACAGTTAGGAACTTTTTCCTAATGTCCAAGCTAAATCTCCTCTGCTGCAGTTTAAGCCCATTGCTTCTTGTTGTATCATTAGAGGCTAAGGTGAACAAGTTTTCTCCCTCCTCCTGATGACACCCTTTTAGATACCTGAAAACTGCTATTATGTCCCCTCTCAGTCGTCTCTTTTCCAAACTAAATAAACCCAATTCTTTCAGCCTTCCTTCATAGGTCATGTTCTCAAGACCTTTAATCATTCTTGTTGCTCTTCTCTGGACCCTCTCCAATTTCTCCACATCTTTCTTGAAATGCGGTGCCCGGAACTGGACACAATACTCCAGTTGAGGCCTAACCAGCGCAGAGTAGAGCGGAAGAATGACTTCTCGTGTCTTGTTTACAACACACCTGTTAATGCATCCCAGAATCACGCTTGCTTTTTTTGCAACAGTATCACACTGTTGACTCATATTTAGCTTGTGGTCCACTATGACACCTAGATCTCTTTCTGCCATACTCCTTCCTAGACAGTCTCTTCCCATTCTGTATGTGTGAAACTGATTGTTTCTTCCTAAGTGGAGCACTTTGCATTTGTCTTTTTGAAATTCATCCGGTTTACCTCAGACCATTTCTCCAATTTGCCCAGATCATGTTGAATTTTGACCCCGTCCTCCAAAGCAGTTGCAATCCCTCCCAGTTTGGTATCGTCTGCAAACTTAATAAGCATACTTTCTATGCCAACATCTAAGTCGATGATGAAGATACTGAACAGAGCCGGTCCCAAAACAGACCCCTGCGGAACCCCACTTGTCATACCTTTCCAGCAGGATTGGGAGCCATTAAAAACTACTCTCTGAGTACGGTTATCCAGCCAGTTATGCACCCACCTTATAGTAGCCCCATCTAAATTGTATTTGCCTAGTTTATTGATAAGGATATCATGCGAGACCGTATCAAATGCCTTACTAAAGTCTAGGTATACCACATCCACTGCTTCTCCCTTATCCACAAGACTCGTTATCCTATCAAAGAAAGCTATCAGATTGGTTTGACACGATAGCTAGTGACAAAAAGGAACTGGAGAGATGGTCAATCCACACCACCATTTATACACTCAGATTGCAGCATACGAAATGCAAGACGTAGGTGTGGCCCAAAGAGAATGTCTGGTCCCGGGCACATGAAGTGCATGCACAGCTACAGCAAATACCCATAGGGACCAGCACTCGAAAAAGGACTCCAAGTTCAGAAATGATTTTGTAAATAGAAGACTCTTGGTAACTAATTTCGATCCACTTTTGATGTTGAGACTACTACAACAGAATTAAACACCAGCTTTGGTGGGCGCCAGTGATGCTTTGATCTGTGCAATCCCATCTTTTTGAAACAAAGAAATAGCAAATATGTATGATAAATTATATGTTGCTAGACAGATATATTTGTTTATGCAGAAATAAATGTATGGCATCCTAATAAAAAAGACCTATCTTAGCTGAGTTAAGGGAAATTATGAATCTAGAGGCTTATGCAATAAAAGTACTCTTCTTTTATAGAGCTTCAATCTGATATTCAGAAGTGCCTGTTCATTGCATGATACTATATCATGAATCAGAGTCGTAGCCCAAGTATAGAACAGAGTGCGCAGTAAAAAACATGGCCCTCCTTATTATGATGACAGGATTGCAGTTCTGCAAACTGGAGATAACAGCACACGGATAATAAGTGGAACTGAAAATCAGCTTTTAATAAGAAATCCCACATGACACAGCAGCACTTCCTATAGGCCTGAAAACAATTCTCTCCAGTTGGATTTGACTTCTTCAGAAATCAATAAACGAGCAATTTTTTTCTGTTCCTTATGTCAGAAAATTAATGTGATGCAGCACTGGCAGAGCCAGGAGAGTGAACAGATCTTGCATCCTTGGAGCCTTTCTACAAGGAGCTCTTTCACTTTTTTCTGGGTTTTGAGTGGGCTTTTCCTGTCTCATGGCAAAAAACAAGATTTCTAGCCCTTCCCATTGCAAAGATAGATTCCCTTACACACAAATCAATGCATGGTTACTTGTTAATCCAGCCCAGCAGGAAACTGTTTCCAGGCCAAAGAGCAGTTTCAATAAAGGTGTGAATATTATCACTCATTCACCTCAGACAAAAAGAACAGGAGAACTTGTGGCACCTTAGAGACTAACAAATTTATTTCAGCATAAGCTTTCATGGGCTACAGTCCACTTCTTTGGATGCATGGAATGGAACACACAAAAAGAAGATATTTATACATACAGAGAACATGAAAAGGTGGAAGTAGCCATGCCAACTGTAAGAGTCCAACCAACTGAGATAAGCTATCATCAGCAGGAGGAAAAAAACCCCAAAACCTTTGAAGTGATAATAGAGATGACCCATAGAAGGGGTGAGGAGAACTTAACTTGGGGAATTAATGTAATGACCTAACCATTCCCAGTCTCTCTTCGAGTTCAGCGGTCTCTCTTTGGAGTCTGTTTTTGAAGTTTTTTTGTTGCAAAATTGCCACCTTCAAGTCTGTCACTGAATGGTTAGAGAGGTTGAAGTGTTCTCCCACTGGTTTTTCAATGTTATGATTCCTGATGTCAGATTTGTGTCCACTTATTCTTTTGCGTAGAGACTGTCCGGTTTGGCCAATGTACCTAGTAGAGGGGCATTGCTGGCACATGATGGCACGTATCACATTGGTAGATGTGCAGGTGAACGAGCTCTTGATGGCGTGGCTGATGTGGTTAGGTACTATGATGGTGTCACTTGCAAGGACAGGTTCCTGGGTTAGTGTTTATGTTGTATGGTGTGCAGTTGCTGGTGAGTATTTGCTTAGGTGTTAGCTTCAAAGGCTAGTTGGAACTATTTAAGTAGCAACGTTATTAATGAATGTTGTTTTAAGCTACGTAAAGAACAATTTCCAGTTGAAACAAGTTTAGCATAGTCGCTACTAGCTTAGTTTGTTCATTTTGGCTCAACTAGTAAGACTATTAGCTATGTACCACAAAGGTCTGGCCTCAAGGCAGAGCTAAGGTTATTCACAGGATGCACAGATCACCTTGTTAACATGCACCTGTGACAAGAGTTTGGGTAACTGTTTCATATAGAAAAAGCCACAATTTTGTTGAACCTGTCAGCTGCTGTTCATGTAAGGTGGTGAGAGCAGCACTCTGTCCTCTTATACTACCAATCCAATGGGAGAACCTTACTTGCTCTGAAGTGTGGATGGAAAAAACAGTTACAAAGTTCGATGGGGCTGCTCTCATCAGGGTTTTAATGTGCTGCTATTACCAAGTCTTTCCTCCCACTGAGAAGAGGGTGAGGAGGGATTAGAAGAGAAGCCAGCTGTCATATGTGAGCTATGCAAAGGAAGAAGAGCAGACATTAATCAATATGTTTAAACTGCAGGAAAGCAAGCTCATAGAGTTGAAGGCCAGAAGGGACAATTATATCATCTATTCTTAACCTCCTGTATTGAGCCCAATTACCTGTGTTTGATTAAAGTATAACTTGTGTTTTGGTTAAAGCATATTTTCCAAAAGGGAATTCAATTTTGTTCTAAAGACATGAAAAGACGGATATGCCACCACTTCCCTTGGTAATTCCAATGTTCCAATGATTAATTGCCATTAACATTTGAATAGCTTAGTAAGACTCAAAAAGAGATAAACAACATATGAATAAGAAGAGTATCTTCAATCAGATTCAGCAGTATAGCAATTAGAAAGGATCTCATTCCTCATGCTGGAGGTTATAAATGAATGGCTAGCTGAGATCAGGAAGAAAATTCCATCCCCTCCAACTATTTTATAGACTTGGCCAGACACATTATGGAAGGTGCTTCCCTTCCATATAGAACAGGCCATTGCCAGAGGCAAGATATCTGACTACTGTTACCTTCTTCTGGTAGGGTAACTGTAATGGACTGGGAAAATAGCAGGAAACAAAAGTGAAAAATCCTCCTTCTCCCATAGTATCTTACATCCTACTGGGAGAATGAGCAACTGGGGCCTTCATTTACCTTGTTCTGCCTGGCAAATTCAGCTGTAAACAAGACTGTACTTTGCCCTTAGATTCTGATCAGATAACTTTACAGTGCCCAGGCCCACTGGCAGCAATTCTGGGCTCCAGGGCAGAATAGTCGATGGGCCCCCATGCATGCACAAGCTGCACTGGTGCAGACGCAGTCCACCTGACATTTGAGTGGTGCTGCACCTGCGCTGGCTGATGCCAAGCAAGCTGCCGGCTGCATTGCTGGGCACGCTCTTCTGGCATGGCCAGGGCTTCCACATGCCTGCCCAGAAGGGTTACCAACTATCTAATCACACAAAGACCTTTGCACCACCCCTTCCCTGAGGCCCCTCCCCCTGCTCATTCCATCCCCTCTCCCTCCATCGCTTGCTCTCCCCCACCCTCACTCACTTTCACCAGGCTGGGGAGGAGGTTGGGCTGTGGGGTGCAGGTTCTGGGTAGGAGTTTTGGTGAAGGAGGGGGTGAGGGGTGCAGGTTCTGGTAGGGAGTTTGGGCTCTAGGCTGGGGCAGGGGGTTGGGGTGCAGGAGTGAGTCAGAGGGTCGGCATTTACCTTGGGTGGCTCCTGAAAGCGACTGGCACACCCCTCTTGCAGCAGCTCCTAGGCGGGGGGCCCAGGAAGCCTCTGTACACCGCTGCCCGCAGGCACCGCCCCCACAGCTCCCATTGGCTGCAGTTCCTGGCCAATGGGAGCTGTGGAGTCGGCACTCAGGGCAGAAGCAGTGCATGGAGACCTCCTCCCCAGGCTTCAGGGACGCACTTTCAGCCGCTTCCGGGAGCAGTATGGAGCAAGGGTGGGCAGGAAGCCTGCCTTAGCCCTGCTGTGCTGATGCCAGCCCCCGGCCCTTTTAAATCACCCAGGTCCCTGGGCAATTGCCTGCTCCCCTCCCCCCACAGTCTGCAGGCCTGATAGTGCCTAGCCTCTTAAAGTTTGGAACAAAATAAATCATGTCTTAGGTTCCACAAATGTAGGGCAAATACATAAGCCAAATTTGCTATTGGCTGTTTAGGTGTATGCTGACATTGGAATCATGTAACATGTATGAGCTGTCTAGATGCAGAATTATGTAAGAATTTCTACAAATCTAATAACGTAGTACAAGTTACCTCCAAAGTGTCCCCCAAATGCATGGATATTATCCCACAATTGCCTAAAAAAACAGTAGTATTTCTTGCAAATTTCCACTGACCCTAATCATTAGTGAGCTCCTAACTAGTGAACCATTCAAATCCAGAACCGTCATACTTAATGCCAATTAATGTGCTCCAGACCTGGTGGTAAGTCACTGCTAGGGACACACCCTAAGTGAATAAGACAGCCTCCATCACACTTTACACACAGTCTTCATAGCTTCTCTATTTTTGCCAAACTATCCTCAAGACACAGAGTGGTGCCTGTGCTTTCCGACTTGTTTTAAAGTTATGACTGTGTTTGGTTTCACTGTGTCTAGGGCAGTCTCTTTTTGAATCCTAGAATGAAGATCGATCTCAGTCTGAGAGACTCTACCCGTGTTTAGACAAATGGTAACTTGTCATTTTCTTCCCAAGTGCACAACTAGTACTGACAACTCAGAGCATTCAAAAACCAGGAATCAGGCTTAAAGTGGGCTTTAAAAAAAGTGGGTTTCTTTTTATTTGTTTTCTGGTTATTGAACCTTCAGGGTTCATATTTTCAAGCTTTTCTATGAAATCATGAGGGCTAGAAACCTACTTTCAAAAATAAACACTGAAAGCTGAGATTCTCATGTATTAACATGACTCCAGAAGCTGCAGTTTTAAGAAAAACATTCACTCTCGAAAATCTCGTGGTAAAATCATGACTTGGCACAGTTGTGGCCCTGCTTTCAGGTCTGTTATTTAGTCTCAGAATAACTGGAATGCAGGAGAGGCCCCAAGTCCCAAGCAGGACATTAGACATAACATAAATGGCAAAGATGAACAACATAAAGGGCTCAGCACTGAGGGCGACCTTGAATCTTTATACTTGTCAGTGATTGCTGGAGCCATTTGAATTCCTCTCCAGATAAGACATTCCATCTATTATAAGCATTTACCCAGTGTCTGAATACTAGCTCCCACACCACAAGGCACCCAGATGATATTTCTATGTGACAATGTGGAAGAAAGATGAGACCAGAACAAGGTAGCACAAAGTCATGGCCAAGTTTGACTGATGGGTCCCTGGCATCCAAAGATTTGGTCAGTTTCTGTAGCCATCTGATGGCTGTTGCTGAAACTTAGGCAACATGGCTTTTCTCCCTACAGAAAACGACCGCGGAGCCTCCAAAATCCTCTTCAGAGGAGCTTCTGTTGTTCTGCTGAAGGTGACCTCAGCTGTTGTGCCCAGATTCCAAGGAGATGGTATTTCTCTTAGCTGCCCTGGAGATAGTTACATTCACTTTTGGTTTCCTCAGGACAGTTTGAGAGTCATCTCTCAAAAACTAATGAAGGGACCTTAGCAGCCTGTTATGCTACTTTCTAGCCATGATATTGAAGATGGAGGATAAGGGGGCCAAATGATTAATTCACTGAAATGTTAAGGTATTTTCAGCAGTTACGCATTTCTCACATTTGTGCTACTAGGATGAGAAAGCACTAAGAGCAGCACTGATTAAAAACAAGAACGTAGGAAATAAAACTTTAAAAAGAGCTTGCGCCATTAACAGCAACCTCACTTTTCACATATGTTTCGGACTGGGCCATTTGGAACACTTCAAAATGTAAGACAATCAAAGAACTGGCTGTGTAAATGTAAGGTACTAGTCATGCAATCTGTCTCCAAGTAATCTTCAGTATTGTTTTATATAATACATTTTTAAGATCAAGGAATAAAACAACTTTGCTCATGTTAGTTTCAAAGGTCAGTGTATTTTCCAATTATCCTTTTGGGTACAACTACAGAGGGCATTGGGTGTATTTAGAAACAGTCCTGTTAATCACTGGTTTAGCAATTTACAGAAAATGCTCCATGGCATTTACACTCTGAGATTCAAAGAGAACCATATTTGTTTGATTTATCGACATAGCCACTTTCCAATTCAGTATTAGTAAAACACACAGTCTCTCTCTCAGGGCAGATGCATGATCTTGTTTAAAAAAAAGTCAGTTTGCTGCTTATACTCTGTGGATCCTGAAAGGAATTTCATTCTGGGGAAAATGAACTCATTTCTTTTAGTGGACATTCCGGGCCAGATTCTCCCACCTTGCCCCTTTACAATAACTTAGGCCTAGGCAAAGTGGCAGTAAAATGCTGAATAGCAGCATTTTATACTCATTTTTCAAAGGTGCAAGAAGCAAGGGAGCAGAGAATCCTTTATGTACATTTCAAAACACTCAGAAAATTGATGTTTTGGCACTAAAGGAAACCTGCAACAACACGCTTTTTTTGGTCTCCGTTGCTACCTGACTGTGTACTTCCAGTTCCAAATGAGATGTGTGGTTGTTCTGTCTGTTCGTAACTCTGAGGTTCTACTGTAAGACTTTCAATGCTTACAGTGGATGATGGCAGAGGAGCTAAAGAGCATTAAGATACATATCAGATTCTTTTACTGCTGGTCCATATTTCAATCGTGAAATTCACGGCTCTCCCACAGCCCCTAGTGCTTGCCCAATAAAACCACAAAACACTGAAATATTTTGGGAATTTCAACAAAAGTGAACTTGCATCTCAAAGAAAATATCCAGAAACTGTTCTTTGCTACTGCTAAAAATTAAATAAATTTGATAGTGACCATCTCATACACCTCAGTGAGAGTAACAGATTTGTCATGAGTTCTAACAAAGCATTTGTCCTGCGAAGTATTTTTTGAATTAACTGCTTCCATTTTTGCACTGAAGCTGGCAACAACGGTAGCACAATCTGAGACAGACTCTGGGTGTTAACAACATACACAGCAGCAAATAAAGGGGCTGAGCTGGTAACAATGGGGCAGCTAATATAGTATTTCTCATCTCAGAAATTTCATCACTATTGCCCACAATGTCCTGTCACTCACTAGCACGTTTCTCACTGTCATAGCTCCAGGCAAGATGACAGGTTCTTAAAATATCAGTGTGGTCTGAAAAACAACTATGCTTGCTCTTACTCATCTGAAGCGACCAGCTACAGAGAAAGGAAATAATTGCTTTTAAATATCATGTATAAATCTTCCAAATCAGGGGTGTCCAGTCTCATTTATACATTGTGGCATATGAAATAAAAACTATCTGGGTCTATCACACAATATCTCAGTGGATGGGTTACTTACCTCTCTCCTCAAAAGCTGAGAGAAACTTGTCCCAGCTGACAGTTAACTTATTTGGCCAATAGCCCAGACACAATTATCAGTGATTTCTGCCGAGAAAGGCTAAAACTGATATAAACGGGAGCAGCAAAGCATGCAGTGGCTCTAAACTATTCTCCTATTTGCCCTTGATTGGCAGAAACTAAGGAAGAAGTAGCTCTGAAGTCCTCTGTAGAGTAACAATTCTATGAACAGTGTTCATTAAGTGTCTGTCTCAAAAGGGAATGGAAGATGTATCTGGCCACATCTGGGCAGAGACACCATTTGTGGTGACTCAAACAATCTGCTCAGGTGGTCTTCTATGCTGTTCTGTATGCCTGGCAGAGAAGATGCTTCTAGATTTATCCAATAGGCAATACAGAGCTCCCACAGTAAAGCGTCTTCCTGACAGAGTGGAGAACTGCAGGCTCTCCCATGTTTGTTGAGGTAAAACATTGCAGCTGCATTATCTGTGAAGACTAGCAGGCTGCTTCCACTGAGTTGCAATAGAAATACTTGGAATGCCAGTCTCAAAGCTTTCAGTTCTCTGACACTGATGTGAAAAGCTAAGTCTTCTAAGGACCACCGACCTTGTGTCGGCATGGCAGAGAACTCAGGTTAGCTCCCCATCCCACAGCAGAAGCATCTGTCACTAGTGAGAGTCAGTTGTGGGCGGGCACACAGAATGCCTACACATACATTGGCTGAGTTTGTCCACCAATCTATGTGAGGCCCTGGGAGGATACTCTTATCATTAAGTCTAACTGAGGGCAGCTTGGCGAGTAGGCTGATAACAGCCAGCCCTGCATAGTTCTGAGGCACAGTTTGGCATATTGAACCAGGTGCAAGAGTACATGTAGGTGCAATAGGCCATGTGACTTAGAAGCCTCCAACAGTTTTGTGCTGTTGTGACTGGGTGAACTGTCAAACATATAACAATTGATCAGATGGCCTGGAACTTGGAGTCTGGAAGAAAGGCACTCACTTGAGATGAGTGCAGTACTGCCCCTATGAACCGTATATCCTCTGGACCAGGGAGAGGAAAGATTTTTCTGTGTTGATTAACAGTCCCTAAACATTGAACATTGACCGAATCAGAGCAACAATGTTATGTACTTGCAGTCTGGACTGGCCCCTGACCAGCCAGTTGTTGGGGGTAAACCTGAACTCCCAATCTTTGGAGGAAGGTAGCTACTATTGCCATTACTTTTGAAAAGACCCGGGGAGCTGCTCACAGGCTGAAAGGCAATACAGTGAACTGGTAATGCTTTTGACTTACCAGAAACTGGGGTACTTCTTTTGAGCTGGATTGACTGCCACATGGGAGTAGACATCTTTTAAATTAAGAACAGCATACCAGTCCCCAGGATCCAGGGAAGGGATAATAGAAGCTAGGGTGACCATGTGACCTTTATCTTTTTAAGAATCTGTTAGCTTGATGCAGGTCTATAACTGGTCTGAGACCCACCCTCCCTCACCTTCACTTTTGGGATTAGGAAATATCAGGAATAAAATCCCTTCCCTCTGAAACCACCTGGAACCTCCTCTATGGCTCCTAAGCGAAGAACCAATTTTTCTTCCTGGATAAGGAGTTTCTTGTTAAAGTGGACTCTGAAGAGGGATGGGGAGGGAGGAGTAGAAGCAAACCTGGAGAGTATATCCCACTTCCACAGTGCTCTAGATCCATTGGCCTGAAGTAACTGGGGACCAAGCACTGTGGAAGTGGGACATATGGCTTGTGAAGATGAGAGAGTTTTGGTCTAGAGAGATGGAGACTCTCATGCTGACCTTGACTAGCCCATCAAAATGACCACTTTGCACTTCCTGGGTGTCTTGATGGGTCTGGAGCTGGTACAAAACAGCAGGAGAGGGAGGCCTACACCTATCACCCCTGGACCTCTTTTTTGACAGGTCCTTGTTGAGGCGGATGAACGGAATATTGGTGCATATGCTGGGGCTGAAAGTGCTTCCTGACAGGGCAGATGTTACTGACCTATGGACTTCAAGGTGGCTTTAGTGTCCTTAAGTCCATGGAGCTTGCTGTTTGTTTGGTCTGGGAATCACAGAAGGACTTTCAGATGGCAGGTCCTGAACAGTATTCTGGACTGCCCAGGGAAGGCCCGAAGACTGCAACCAGGATGATCTATGTATGGCAGCTGCAGAAGCCAGGGTTCTAGCTGCTGACTTTGCTGCGTCCAGCCACACCTACAACACAGTTCTCACAACTGATCTGCCCTCATTGACCAAAGAAGAGAATTCCTCCCTACTGTTCTCTGGGAGAAGCTCCCCGAACTTTTTCATGGAGTCCCACAAATTAAAATCACATTGCCCCAACAGAGCCTGTTGGTTAACAATATGCAGCTGCAAATTCTCGTTGAATAAATCTTTCCGATGAATAAATCCAACCTCATTGCATGTTTTGATTTGGGGAAGTGGCAGCCTGGTGCTCCATCACTCTGATTAGCTGCTGTGACAACTAATAAGCCCAGAGGTGGGTGAGTATAAAGGTACTCAAAACCTTGGGAGAATACATAGTACTTTCTTTCTGCCCTGGTAGTGGTGGGAGGCAAAGAGGATGGAGTCTGCCGTAGGCTCTGGTATTGCCTCATAAATTGGCAGAGCTACCTTGGAAAGAGACCCACAGATGATAAAATGTCAGCCAGGCAAAGTGAGGACTCTCTAACCTCTTCAACCTGTACACCTCAGTCTGCAGCCACTCTCCTTAATAACTTCTGATAAACATTAAAATCATCAGGATGGGGTGGAGTTGTCGTCAATGAAACAGCCTCATCTGGAGTGGGCAAAGAGGAGGGAAAGACTGGAGGTGGTAGAATCTCTTCTACCAGCTTTTGCTCAGGTCCTGGAACCTCTTCTTGATGCTCAATACCTGCTTGGTACCAGACTCTGGGGACCGAACTGCTCAGTGAGCAGACTCTGCCCTCCTAGATGAAGGCACTGAGTATGCACTGTATGGGAAAGATCTGGAAGCTGGGGGAACTCTCCAGGGTCCAAAATAGCCACTAATACAGGGCAGGGCCCCACTGTCCTGACCACATTCCCACAGCAGATCCTATTGAAGAGTCACAGTATTAGATTGACAAAGAGGATCTTAGAGCAGTGGGTCCTGCTTCAGGGTTGTGAGATGTAAGAGCCCACCTCAGAGTCCAACAACAAATATTCCCCTTCTCCTGACCATAATGGGGCTGATCTAGTCAGTCTGGGGACCGGTGCTGAGAGCCTGGTGATAGGGGGTGCACTGCAATCCTTGCAGGCTTCCTCTTGGATTGTACCAAGGGCCCGTGTGTCCCAGAAGCAGGCAACTGTGAAACTGAAAGTTGAATCAATGGTGGATGTGGCGTCAGTGCCAAGGGATCGGACTCCTTAAGGAAGGAGATACCAGCACCAACAAGCACAGCAGATTTCCTGCTGCCACAAATACCTCCGACATAGTCAGCACCAAGAGGATCTCTTGTTCCAGTGCTGAAGAAGTTGATGATGCTGCTTCCGGCGTCAGGTTCAACAGTGCTCCTTATGGCGCCAGAGCCGACTGAGCCAACTTAGGCACTGATTTGAATAAAGAATGCTTAGGTTTCAGGTGCACTGTACTCAACTCACAACAGACTTAGAGGGTGGAGATCTTCCCCTAGCTGGGATCTCACTGGAAGTTTTGTATTTCTTCCTTGGTACAGGCGAGAGAGAATGGTGCTGAGATTCTGCTAAAGCTGGAGGCAAGTTTCTCACTGAAGCTACAGCATTTGGCATCGAATCAAGGCCAGGGTTGTGAGTTCAATCCTTAAGGAGGCCATTTGGGGATGGTCCTCCTTTGAGCAGGGGTTTGGACTAGATGATCTCTTGAGGTCCCTTCCAACCCTAATAATCTATGATTCCATGATTCCATGAATCAGATCAGGACGGCTCCAACAGTGAACTGAGCGCCACCTCCATCAGCAGGAATTTCAGCCTAGCCACTCTGTCCTCCTTCACTGTAGGTCTGAACTCTGCAAATCTGACACCACCCCTTTATGTGTGCGGTTGCTCACTAGCATCAACCTTAAGCAAGAAGCGCACGGCTTGAAGCCTGGTGACGAAACTTTGTTTTGTGAATAGGAAACCACCCTAATGGGGAAAACAGCAAATCTGAAACATGCATCCGACGAAGTGGGTATTCACCCATGAAAGCTTATGCTCCAATACGTCTGTTAGTCTATAAGGTGCCACAGGACTCTTTGCTGTTTGTTTAAACATATCTAAAACTTACTAACTATCCTAACTATACTGAAGACTAGACCAACTATATGTGTGTGTTTATGTATACACACATATAGTTGGTCACTACCTATCTGGATGTGCATACCTCTGCAACATAGCCTAAGTAGGACAGTGCCTTGATTCCACCTCTGCTGAACTAAGTTGTGCCTTCATCTCACCGTTCAACTATAGTTAGCGTGTATGTATATACACACACACACACACACACACTATTTACAGAGAGAGAGAGAGAGAGCGAGCGAGCACTGTTCTGGTATTGAACAGAGTTCCAATGACTTATGGGTGCTAAAAAAGAACTGAGGGGGGTTAGAGGCAGCTCTTCCCTTTATAACTGCAAATGGTGGTGCACAGCAGCAGGGGGGAGCTTGAGCTGCCCAATGGGTACTGCTAAGAGAAAAAGTTTCTGATGGATGTAGGCTGGGCACACCAACCCAAGAGTGGAATGCACATATGCCATCTCTCAAAGAAGAAATTAATGATAAGTGAAGTTCAGCTGAAATCTTTTCACCAGGCTTGGCTGCTCCTAGGCTTCCTTTAACAGGATTGCTAGATCCCCGCCCACTTCTCTTATGTTTGAGTAAGCTAATGAACCACTTGCTTCAGTGAGTCAGCAGAACCCACATAACATTCCTTCACAGGAATAATACCTTCTAACAAGATGGTGTGGGGTGTTTCACACACACACTGCCAGCCTGTGACACTAAATCTAAATTGACATTTTTCTTTTAATTTAATTCCATTTCCCTCCACTGCCGATGAACTCGGCATCATTCTTAACCTTGAGTTGTCCTTCCATTCCCTCCATCACTACCTATCTGGATGTGCATACCTCTGCAACATAGCCTAAGTAGGACAGTGCCTTGATTCCACCTCTGCTGAACTAAGTTGTGCCTTCATCTCACCCTTCAAATTCCAGTATGTGCAGAATTCTACTTTCTGCCTTCTTATACATATAATAAACAAGTGTGTCCACATCACACCTTCAAACAACTCAGACTTCTAATTCATTTTGGAATTTAGTTCAGAATTCCCTTCTCTGTTTTAAAAGGACCTCATGCTCTTGCTAGTGTCGACCTCACAGATTTGGTTTCCTCCTCCCTTGCTAAACTAGTATTGGGCTCCATTTCTCTGCACAATATGGCTACCTTTCATGAAAGAACATTCCTTTCTGCAGCTCTTGCTATTTGGAAAAGCACACCTCCGCATGTCTGCTTCATTTGATTGCTCTCCCTTTTTCACAGGTCGTATCTGTTCTCCCTTGCTTATCCCTCCTAATTCCTCTTTCCCTCTGTTATTGGTCTTTTGGCAGACTGCTTTCATCTATTCACCAAACATCACTGTTTCTTGTAATGTATACCATAATATTATCTTGTATTAATTAATGTTGTGAATCATTTAAAGATACAGTTTGCTATCCCAACAGATATAAAAGATGTCCCTATATACAAAATAAAATTTGTACTCTATTGAAATTTATTTTTTTTAAACTAGGATTAACTATTCTAAGAATAATTAATTTGAAGACATACTACATGGTGCTTTTTTGGTAATTTCTACTAGTTTGGGGATTGCATTTATGTGTGATGCAAAACTTTATAACAATTTTTAACTTCAGAATAGGCTAATAGCTTTGGCTGCATACCAGCAAATAGGCACTCAGCTAGAAAAGCTGCAGGAGTACAAAAACAATGAATGACAAAAGATTTTAATGCAAAATCCTTTAAAAGAATAATGAACTGACTGGAAGAAAAATTGACATGGCATGAGTATGCTGAGAAATCCATACTCTGCACAGATTTAATTTACCAAAGAGAGTGAAAGCCATTCTAAGTCTGAAAAAAAATATGACTCTTATTACGCATATGTAGCCAAAATCACAACAGTCATCAGATTGGGTGGTAATAATAACAAAACCGTATCTGACACAGTAAGTTAATAACAGCATCATTAATATACTTACACCTTCTGCATTGAATGATTCCAAAATAATTCACAAAATCACTCAAATACAATCAGCTGGCATGCAATAAATTGCACAAGAGCAATGTGAGGGAAATCTGGGCCTAAGAAAATGGACAAATACTTTCTCTTACAAAAAGTGCCATACAAATCGCTATGATGTCAACCCAGAGCTAAGGCACTTCTATATTTAAGGTCTCTGAAAAATGCATACAAAGTAAACAGCATAGAAATCAATTTATTTAGCTCAGCAGAAACCAGGCCTCAAATTATTCAAACCAGGATTTGAACTGTGGTCTGACTGAATATAAGTATGTCAAACCTGAAGCTTAACCTTTTAAGCCTTTCCCTCCCATACTTTCATCTCTGAAGGGAAGGATTCAAGTCCAAGCAGAGGTGACAAGTAAAAGGGACTTTAGTCTCAACTTTATGTTCACTGTACAAACCTTGTCTTTGCGCAACTAAAAATAGTCAACCAATGTGAAACAGAAATGGTTACCTACCTTTCTGTAACTGTTGTTCTTCATGATGCATTGCACATGTCCATGCCCAGCGCATGGTTGTCAAAGATTTTCTCCTTCAGCAATACCCATTGGGGTGGTTCAAGCATCCTCTGCTGGCATGTGCCACTGCATGCAGGTATAAAGGGTGGAGCTGCCCTTGATCCCCCTCAGTTTCTTTCTACTGCATAGACTCCAATAGAGAGGGGTGGGTCATGGAATGAAAATGTGCAACACATCTCAAAAAACAACAGTTATGGAAAGGCAAGTAACTGTTTCTTCTTCTTTGAGTGATTGCACAGGTCCATTCCACTGGAGGTGATTTACAAGCAGATCAATCTGGAGGTGGACCTGGAGTCTATCTGAACAGTGATTGTAGAACAACATGCCCCAATCTGTCATTGTTCCTGGATTGAAGAGCTCTAGTGTAATGAGAAGCAAGTGAGAGGACGGATGACCATGTCCAGAGTAGCAATTGTCCCAGGAAAGCCATAGTTGTGCGTATGCCCTTGCTGAATGTGCTAGCATACTAGCCGGTGGAATGACATGAGCCAACTGGCAACATAAACATATATACAAAGAAATCCAAGAGAAAATCCTCTGAGAGGATACCAAGTGATCTTTCATTCTGTCCACTGCTGTGACAAACAATTGTGACGATGACCTAAATGATTTCGTCTGGTCTAGGTAAAAAGCTGAAGCTCTTCTGACATCTAAAGAGTGGAGCTTTTCTTCATCTCTATGAGCATGAGGCTACTGGAAGAAAGTTGGCAAACAGATTGCCTGATTAATGTGAAATTTGGAAACAGCTTTTGTCAGGTACTTAGGGTGAGGGCAAAGGTAAACCTTGTTCTTAAAAAAGACCTTACAGGAGGCCCTGATACCAGACCTCTCAACTCGCCCACTCTTCTAACTGAGGTAGTTGCAATAAAAAACAACACTTTAACAGAGACGTTGAATAGAGAACGAGTCTTCAATGGTTCAAAGGGTGGTCCTATTAACTTTGCTAATAGGAGATTCAGATCCCATGGGTGGATAAGTTCTTGTACATGTAGGATGCGACTGGAAAAAAGAGATCTGTTATACATAGCTGAGTGGAAAGCAGAGATAATTGCCAGATGAACTTTGACAGAGCTAACTGCTAGATCTTGATGTTTCAAGTACAGAAGATAGCCCAACATGTGATGGATGGGGACTCGCTTCAGAGGAACAACTTTCTGGTAGGTCTAGATGGAAAAACACTTCCATTTAGCCAGGTTATTACTCTTAGTTGAAGATTTTCTATTATTTAGAAGTACTTCTTTCATGTTCTTGGAGCAAGTCCTTTCTAACAGTGTTAGCCATGAAGCATCCATTCTGTCATGTGGAGGGCCCACAGGTTGGGGTGGAAGAGGCGGCCATGGTCCCAGGAAATTATGTCTGGATTCAGCGGGTGAGATAATGTAGGTCTGACTGACAAGGTTATCAGGGTCGAGAACCAGCGCTGCCGATGCCACACTAGTCTCATTTGATCTCAGACAAGACTCTGGGCAGTAACAGGATTGGAGGGAAGGCATACAGTAAGGTGTTCTTCCAGGACAACAAGAATGCATCGGTCAACAAATCGGGCTGTGACCTCCTTGGGAATAGAACTGATGACACTTTCCCTTGGTTCTTGCTGCAACCAGGTCCATTTGGGGAGTGCCCCAGTCAGAAGATGGACCTGGCCAAGTCTGGATGATGTGACCATTTGACAAGGACTTGATCAATTGATCTGCCAGCATATTCTGCACCCCTGGAAGAGAAGCTGCTCTGACGTGAACAGAGTTGGCTATGCAGAACTCCACGTAAAACCAAATGGAATGTGCTCATCCTTGTCTGTTTACATAAAACATGATGGCCATGTTGTCTGTTAACACTAGCAGATTTTTTCCCTTAATATGTGGAAGGGAGGCCCAATAAACAAGATGGACAGCTTGCAATTCTCTGACATTTATATGAGCCTTTAGATCTTGGGAAGATCACTGACCTTGAGTCTGCAGTGACCCCATATATACTCCCTAATCCAGTGATGATGCATCTAAAGAGTGCGCTGGTCGCAGGGGAGCAGTGGGGATGCCCCACAAACTTTCAGAGGGTCTCTCCACCAGTCCAGAGATGACAAGATTAGCAGTGGTTCTTGCGCCATCATGTCTAGATGATGGCGGCTCAGGAAATACACTGAAGCTAGCCACCCGTATAGCTTTCTGAAATGCAGTTTGGTGTGCGTCACTCTGTGCATAAGTACACACTGCCATGTGTCCAAGGCAACTGCACTCTCAGGTGACAGGATGTGCTTTTAGTTGCAGAACTAAACTCCGTAGCATTTCAAATCTTGATTGTGGCAGAAAAGCTTTGACTTTTGTAGAGTCCAGGACTGCTCTGATAAATTTTATTTGCTGTACTGGTTTCAGAATTGATTTGTCCAAGCTGACTAGAGCCCCAGCACATCAAAGGTAGACCAGATAATGGCTGCACTGGCCGGAACCTGAGACTTAGACTGGCCTCTCACCAGCCAGTCATCCAGGTAAGGGAAAACACATACCCCGACCCTTCAAAGAAATGCTGCTACCATTGCCATGCATTCTGTGAAAACGCAAGGAGCTTCCAACAGTCTGAATGGAAGCACAGTAAATTGGTAGTGGATACCCTTTACCATGAACTTGAGAAACTTCTGGTGGTTCTGGTGGATTACCACATGGAAATAAGCATCTTTCAAGCTGAGGTCAGCATACCAGTCTCCTTGCTCCAAGGAAGGAATAATGGAAGCTAGAATAACCAGGCAAAAGTTTATTTTCTTCAGGAACTTGTTTAACTCTCTTAGATTTAAGAGAGGCCTGAGACCACCTTTTGCTTTCAGACTAAGAAAAGAGCAGGATTAAAAACCCCTCCCCCTGAAGAAGAGAGTAACTTCCTCTACTGCCCCCATTTGAAGAAGAGATTGGACCTCCTGTTGAAGAATGGTCTTGAGAGTGGTCCCTGAAGAGAGAGGGAGAGGGGGATTGGGAAGAGGGAAAAGAAACAAATTGGTGGGTGAATCCCAAATGCACCATGCTTAAGACCCATTGAACTGAAATGATGTGGGACCAAGCACTTAGGAAGTAGGGTAAATAGTGGGCAAATGGGGGCAGGGGTAGGAGCAGATGGCACTCTGGGGACAGGCAGTCTGTCCTTGACCAACACTTCTTTGGACTAAGTCACTAGATGGGGGAAGCCGAGCCTGCAGAAGAGGAGGGTGGCAGTGGTCACCTCCTGTAATTTCTGGGTCTGAGATATAAAGCCTGGAAATCTGTGGGTCTGCTGTGGGCAGAACTGCTTCCTTTTCATCACCATCATGTAACTTCCAAGCAACTTCAGTGTCTTGAATCCTTTAGGCTACAGCACCTATCTGATAAAAGGGAAGGCCCTACAAATGGGAGGTCTTGGATGGTCTCCTGAACCTCTGGAGGGAGACCAGAAGACTGCAGCCACAAACATCTCTTCATAAGATATGGCAGATACCATGACTTCAGCTGATGAGTCAGCTGCATCCAAGTCAGCTTGAAGAGTTGTTCTGGCCACCAGCTTGCCCTTGTCCACCATCACATTTAAGTCCTGCCTCCAGCCGTCTTGTAACCTGTCCTTAAACTTCAACATGTTATTCTACAAGGTGAAATCATACCGACCTAGAAATGCCTGTTGATATACAATCCTAAACTGCAGAAACTTACAACTAACCCTAACTCATTACTATTTCTAAGAAAATGGGTATAATTTACACTGGAATGAGGTAAGAACTTGCAGTAGCAAGACTGAATCCATTCCAACAATTGTCATGGGCAGTTAGAAGGAACTGAGAAGGGTTGGGGTGGCTCCAACATTTATACCTGTACAGAATGGCGCACAGCAGCAGAGAGCACCTGAGCCACCCTGACAGGCTCTGTTGAGCGAAAAAATCTCCGACATACATTCACTAAGTGCATATTCACCTACAGTGGAATAGACATGTGCAGTCACTTTGAAGAATAACTGTCAATCTTTGTTCAAATGCAGAAGTAAATTGGAGTTAGTGGTGTTCCAGATGAAGGCTGAGGTGCATTGGCAGCATTGTTTGGAAAAATTTGCATAGCATTTGCCTTCTATAGGCTGGACTCAACACCTAGTGCTGAGAGTCTCTCACTTCCATGAGATAAGTGTTTTAATATTAATACATACAAAGTACGAGCCTAATAAAGTTTTAAACTCGAAAAGCAGAAAGAAACTAGTTCTCAGTAGTGCACTGTGATTAAATAAAAGCTTCATTTTCTAATTTTTTTTCCCAGTGGGAAGATCATACTTTCTGGTGATAGATTCTCAGTCCATTTTGCTGAGCATCACTTACACAATTCCAATTAATAGAAAAGCCTCAAGACTTGAGTTAAGAATACCCCTTTGTATTTAGGACCAAAATTTGCTACCAAATGGTTAAGCTCTACTTCTATAATCATTCCAAAAGAAAAATGCCAGATCGAAGAGGAGACCACCCCCACAACATCTCATCGCTACATCCTCTTGCCATTTTACCCACTTAAAGTCATTATTTCCCCTAGCATAGACTTATGGAAGAACTGTGAGAGTTTCCCCAGGTTAGCCATCCATCACTACAAAAACACAACCCTAGTACAGAGCTCCTAAGAAGCCCATTGCTTACAGATAAGGCTTTGGCTAGGGTACCATTTGGACAGAGGATCATTGTCTCAGTAAGCATGAACTGCAAGAAAAATGGTCTTCTACTCCGAAATATTTATAGTATAAAACAATACCTGGCAGACAAATAGCCCCAAAGGCAAGACACCTGGTAGCCCAAATTGACAAATGGCTGTGTGAGCCTCTGACATACCATCCAGCTTTTTAGTCTTTTGACTATTTACAAATTAACTAAGTGACATCTCTACTTCTACTTTTCCAACTATAAATCAATTTCCTTATTTTACTTAGTTGCTTTATTCAAAACAGATTTTGAGGAAAAAAAGCCTGATGCAATATTTTGTTTAAATATGAAGAGTAAATATTAGAGACAGTGAAGATCACTCTTACCTTAATGTTGCAGGCCTGTTCCATTAGTCTTCTAGCGTTCTCTTCTGCTCTGTACCTCTTTGGCAGCTGAACTCTGAAGAATTTTAAAGCCCCTTCAAAATCAGCCTGTAAAAGGTCCTCCTTTGAGGTCTGCAATGAAATACAGATAAGAACTATTATAAACACACAGAACATCCATACCTGCTCTATTACTGGATTTATCATCTATTAAATGTATTCTGAACAGCCAGTGTTCACATTAGCTCAAAAAACATTCTCTAGTACAATGATTCTCTAACTTACATCTTATAAGATGAAATAAAAAGTCAAGAGCACATCCAGAAAAATCCCAGACAAAGTAGCATGATAAGAGGAGCTTAACAAACTGATGTACTTATCTTTCTATACCTGGAGGCTGAGGGCTTGTCTACATCAGAAAGTTGCAGCGCTGGTGAGGGAGTTACAGCGCTGCAACTTTGAGAGTGTCCACATCTGCAGGGCATCACCAGCGCTGCAACTCCCTGTTTGCAGCGCTGGCCGTACTCCCGTTTTGTCTCGGGTGTAGAGGATCCAGCGCTGGTGATCCAGCGCTGGTAATGCAATGTAGACACTCACCAGCGCTTTTCTTGACCTCCGTGGAAGGAGGAAGCCTCTGGTAATCAAGCTGGTTTCCTTTCCCGGTTTGCTCTCTCGGTCCCGGAGCCAGCCAGCAAACCGCAGGGAAGGAGACCTGCTTGCTCGGGGTTCCGGGACCGAGAGAGCAAACCGGGAACGCCGCGGTTTGCTCTCTCGGTCCCGGAGCCAGCCAGCAAACCGCGGGGAAGGAGACCTGCTTGCTCGGGGTTCCGGGACCGAGAGAGCAAACCGGGAACGCCGCGGTTTGCTCTCTCGGTCCCGGAGCCAGCCAGCAAACCGCGGGGAAGGAGACCTGCTTGCTCGGGGTTCCGGGACCGAGAGAGCAAACCGGGAAAGGAAACCAGCTTCGCCGCGGTTTGCTCTCTCGGTCCCGGAACCCCGAGCAAGCAGTTCTCCTTCCCCGCGGTTTGCTGGCTGGCTCCGGGACCGAGAGAGCAAACCGCGGCGTTCCCGGTTTGCTCTCTCGGTCCCGGAACCCCGAGCAAGCAGGTCTCCTTCCCCGCGGTTTGCTGGCTGGCTCCGGGACCGAGAGAGCAAACCGCGGCGTTCCCGGTTTGCTCTCTCGGTCCCGGAACCCCGAGCAAGCAGGTCTCCTTCCCCGCGGTTTGCTGGCTGGCTCCGGGACCGAGAGAGCAAACCGCGGCGTTCCCGGTTTGCTCTCTCGGTCCCGGAACCCCGAGCAAGCAGGTCTCCTTCCCCGCGGTTTGCTGGCTGGCTCCGGGACCGAGAGAGCAAACCGCGGCGTTCCCGGTTTGCTCTCTCGGTCCCGGAACCCCGAGCAAGCAGGTCTCCTTCCCTGCGGTTTGCTGGCTGGCTCCGGGACCGAGAGAGCAAACCGCGGCGAAGCTGGTTTCCTTTCCCGGTTTGCTCTCTCGGTCCCGGAACCCCCCTTGAAGCCGCCCAACAGCGCTGCAGTGTGGCCACATCTAACACCACTTGCAGCGCTGGTTGCTGTAAGTGTGGCCACTCTGCAGCGCTGGCCCTATACAGCTGTACTAATACAGCTGTAACAACCAGCGCTGCAAAATTTTAGATGTAGACATGGCCTGAGAAAGTAAATCTGGCAAAGTCTGTCAAGATGGAACTCAGGGACAGAAAAAGCTAGGAGGAGAATTATGGTGTTTTTGAGATGGTTTGTGCATCTTAGATTGTTGCTAATTTCAGTAGCTCCCTGCTAGAAAGACATTGTATATAGCTGCAGACATCATCAGCAGATGTAAAAGTGCTTCTGAGTTATAACAAGTATCAGCAAATCATTAATGTGAGGGAGCCTGTGACACTAAATGTCATATGTAGCACTGTGCCAGAAAAAGCATTACACCCCACCTCTATATTTTTCAATTTAATGCTTATCACAGTGGTACTGAGCCACAAACATAGCCAGTACTATACCTGGAAGAGGGAAGAGATTAAGATTCAACAGAAATCCAGTACTGCTGCTGACAGGGCAATATGAACAGTATCACGGAGATTAGTATTTGTTTCTGTTACTCACATCTTACTAAAAATGTATGTAAAATTTAATAAGATTAACTTCTGCATTTGAGAGAATACAAAGGACTACAGCTAATTAATTAATTGCTAATGGGCAGCAGGTTTAAAACAAATAAAAGGAAGTTCTTCTTCACACAGTACACAGTCAATCTGTGGAACTCCTTGCCTGAGGAGTTTGTGAAGGCCAAAACTATAACAAGGTTTAATAGAGAACTAGATAAATTAATGGAGGTTAAGTCCATTAAGGTCGATTAGCCAGGATGGGTAAGGAATGGTGTCCCTAGCCTCTGTTTGTCAGAGGGTGGAAATGGATGGCAGGAGAGCGATCACTTGATCATTATCTGTTAGGTTCACTCTGTCTGGGGCACCTGGCATTGGCCACTGTTGGTAGACAGGATACTGGGCTGGATGGACCTTTGGTCTGACCCAGTATGACCATTCTTATGTTCTTATGTAAAATTTTCAAATGTGAATGCCCAACTTCCATGTATACAATGCACTATGTCTGCACAGCTGTCAGGGTTGCACATATGCAATAGGTGCATGTGTGACAAATCCCCAAAGTGAACTACTCAGTTTCCCAAATGTAGCCTCACCAGTTCAAAATCTCTTGAAGTCTTCAAATGAAGACCGAATGCCTTTCTGGAAGATACGCTTTAGTCATACACAAGTGATTGGGCTCAATACAGGCATAACTGGATTAAATTCTATGGCCTGTGCTATGCAGGAGATCAAACTAAATATTCTAATGATCCCTTCTGGTCTTAAAATCTGTGAAAATCTAACTGGAGAAAATGATCCTGATGCTTTCAGTTATGAATCAGTGCTACACACCTTGTGAACCTGGATATTCTTATTGCAAGATTGGCTCATTTACATAGAAATAATTAAATCATCTATATAAACACTTTTTTAACAGAGTAAATATATTTTTTCCCAAATGCTTTAAATTATATTTCAACAAAAAGCTGCAGGCTTTAAAAGCATGTACCAGAAACCAACAAGCATAGAAAGTGGCCCAGCTGGCCACAAACAACAGCCCTTTGAAAGTGCAGTAGTAGCTAGGCCCAGAAAAGATGGAATGAGGGGCCTGAAAGGAACAATCTAGTTAAGCTTAATGCGATTTTTAAATAGTACTCAAGATTGTGCAGGTGTTTTCATTTCTGCTCTCATTTCTATTACAAACTATTTTTCACGGTGAGAGAATACAGTGCATACATCAGAAAAAAGGCTTTAAAATTCCTTCAAATTTGTTAAAGTGGTAGAAAGAGCCAGGGTGAATTTTCCTGGTCACTAATCTCTTGAGTGGTTTAGCGCATGAGGATGGTACCTGAAGTATGCCATTTCAACACTGACAATGTTGCCAGTTATTGACCAGTTTGCATCTCCCTTTTTGGGAAACATCATGGAGAAGGCTGTAGTAGGGGAGCCCTCAGATTTCCTCAGTCAGGCTTAAGGCCCATGAATGAGGGACAAACTGCACTGGATGTGTTGACTAATGATCTCCTCTTAATGACAGAAGATGATCAAATGTCCATGCTGATTTTTTGGGTGTGTTGGTAATCTTTGCCACCAGTGATCATAAGATATGGTTGATAGGTTCATGACCCCTCAAGGAGTGGCTTAAGTTGCTTGAGTGGCACTGTTCCTTTATGTGTGTGATTCCAGAGAGCAAGTGTTGTTCTGCCCCAAAAACTCTCACGTAGGGTTCCATCTGGCTACTCCTCTGTTCATAGTAGATGAGGCCGCTGGGATCATTAGTGAAGGAATATGAGAAAAGTTACCTTCAACAGGTTGATGACATGCAGCTCTACAAACCATCATAGGTGCTGGAACTAGGGATGCTGCGGCACCCCCTGGCTTAAAGTGGTTTCCATCACATACAGGGTCTACAGTTTGGTTCAATGGCTCTCAGCACCCCCACTACACATATTGTTCCAGCGGCTATGCAAATGATCATATCTGGCTCTGGCTGAGGCTCGATCCAGACAGGAATAAGGCAATGTTGATGGAATGCTGATGCATTTAACTGATTTGGGGCTGCTCATCAATGCTGCTGTGGCCAAAAAAATATTTGGTTTAAACTGTACCTGCAACCATTTCTTTTGGATGCAGGCTTCACCTGAGCTATCTGTATTTTTATCACTCAAGACAAGGTGACTGTAGTGTATTCCACATAGGGTAATACTTTGGGGATTATTATATGGAACTTGTAGAATGTGTTGGCTTGCTTATTCAGCAGTCCTGCATACAGAGAGCATGCAGTACCAATGATCTGCACTGGCTGCCTATCAGCTTTTGGGTACAAGTTCAAAGGGTTAGTGTTAACTGAAAAAACAAATGATTTGGTAAATGGCTACCTGAGTGATCACCTCTCCCCATGTGTGATACTGCCACATTTGCAATCAAGGGAGGCATCTGAGCTGCAGCCACTCATTATATTGCAAAACTTTCCTCTTTGAGAAAGTATTTCCACAATGCGTGTCATTCACAATTTATTCCCAAATCCCTCCCCCCTCAAAAAACCCACACAAACAAAACTTACCCCCAAGTACACTTCTGACCCCATAAAGGGAGACGTGCCAGAGACTCCATGAAATCCACTAAGGACTTTTCTATTGCTATTGATTTTATGTAGAAGGAGCTCAGATACTACCCTGATGGAGCTCTAATGGATGGAAGGACTGCTGACAGAATGTTTTCCATCCTTGATTTCTTAGTCTTCCAGGCACACTGCAAATCCCATCTTTTTGCCAGGCTATGATAAGGAAGGGGATTGAGTGCTGGAATTAGATTATCCTAGTTTTAGGTGACTTTTTAGTTTGAATTGGCCTGGGTTAGTCTGTTCACTTGTGTTGTCTGTACTGTATTCTATTTGTATTTTTTAACGAATATATTGCACCAAGAGCTCCAGATAGGTGCCCTGTAAATCAGTTAAATCAACAATTGCAACAATTGCTCCAGCATGTCTTAATATGATATAAGGGTAGTAGAGAAGAGAAAGCACTATTTGAAAAGAAAGCACCAAAGTCAGTCTTCAAATACGCTGTGAGGCAATTTTCCCCCACCCAGTAATGGGACTTTTCAAATGTATTCCAAATACATTTGGAGGGTTCAGGACATTGCCGGGACCATTCTGAATGCAATTCTCCTCGGCAGTTAGAACATCAAGCCCATCTAAAGCACACATTCCCAAAGGAATGGTTTATTATAAAAAACACTCAAAACATTGAACCCAACTTTGATGCAAGGAACTTGCTAGGAGAACCAAATTGTGTTTTGTATAATGTACATCTATTATTTTGTTGTTCTCCCAAGCTATTCATTTACTATTATTCACTACTCATGTAAATAAGAACTATTCATACGAGTAAGAGTTTGCTGGATTGAGTCTATAATCATTGAAAAGTACAAGTTATAAAGTTTTAGAGCAGATACACAGTGTTTAGCTGAAGCCTTAATATTTGGACTTTTCTACTTCACTGTGCATTTTTAATTTTTTTAAATGACCCTGTTAATTGAAATGTTAAAGTTTCGCAGTGAAAAATCACATGAAGTAAAAAAATACAGAAGTAAAGATTCTAAGAATAATGTTCACTGACTGCATTTGTGTATGTCTTATGCTCTAAATTGTTCAACCAACAGATATATTTAGCTACTCATTAGAACAGGAAAGAAAAAAGCAATAGAAAACAGTGTGTGTATGTGTCATGGGGTGTCCACCCCACACAAAACTGGAAAGAGTTAAGGTGGGCCAATTAACTGCCCAGATTGCACCAGGACCAGGAGCAAGGGATTGATTAAATGAGGCTCAGCTGGGCAGGAACAGGAAGAGCCTGTCTGTATAAAAGTCTAGGATAGGGGTACGCAACCTATGGCACGGGTGCCGAATGCGGCACACGAGCTGATTTTCAGAGGCACTCACACTGCCTGGGTCCTGGCCACTGGTCTGGGAGGCTCTGCATTTTAATTAAATTTTAAATGAAGCTTCTTAAACATTTTGAAACCTTATTTACTTTACATACAACAATAGTTTAGTTATATATTGTAGACTTATAGAAAGAGACCTTCTAAATACATTAAAATGTATTACTGGCACGCGCGACCTTAAATTAGAGTGAATAAATGAAGACACGGCACACCACTTCTGAAAGGTTGCTGATCCCTGGTCTAAGAGCTGAGAACAGGAAGAGGCTGCAGAAGAGTATTCTACAAATGCCCTCTGGGAGGTGTGTTTGGGGCTAGAGAGAGTAGCCTACAGATACTCCCTGGGCAGAGGGAGTTTGGGCTGGCACACCCAGACAGATGTGAGAGCCTGCAAGGTAAGAAAGGCACAGGAGAAAACAGCAAGGAATAGAAGGGCAGACCTTGACTGCTGATTAGAGGGCCCCAGGCCAGGGGTTTCCCTACCAGCTACCTAGGAAGTGGCAACAGCTCAGGCACTCTTCCTGCTCACTACTCAGCCAGTGCCACTCCCTCAAGTCAGGGGACTACTCAGCCACCTGATTCCCCTCACCTGTGGCCTTTTGGGTTAATTAACCCCCTTCTCAATCTGTATTAACCCTTTCAGGGTAAGAGTGGGGTGAACACCCATCACAGTGTCTAATACAAATTATACTGGTGTTGACACCGTAAGCCTTCCATTTTGTGACTTTTTGTGATCCTTAATGATAGATCAAGGAAGAATTCTGGAGCCCTTCAGCAGACAAAGTTCTGTAAACTCCTTTGTCTGCAATTAATCAGCTCATAGAGCTGACAAACAGCTTGTTTTACCAAAAAAGGTTGTAAGCTTGGTGAACCATCAAGTCCAACTTAATTACCTGCATATCCATGTTGTGTTTTTGTGCATGTGGGGACTTAAGGACACTTTCTAGTACTCAATAAACAGCTTTCAAATAATTGTGTTTGTTAAACTGATTTTTCTTTCAGACCAAACAAAATAGTAGATCTCAAAGATGTCCATGGCCATATCAAGTTGAAGTTTCAAACTTCAGCCTGTTTCATCATAGCCACGTCTTTAAAAGGGTGAGTAAAACATTTTAGGTTTTTTAAAAATGGATAAAGTGTGTTTTTGTAGATGTGTAAATGCTCTTCAAGGAATTTTGCTGAAACTCAGAAAAAGCACTTTCCACTGAAAAAGTGCAGTTTTGGAAAACCCTAAGCATGAAGCAGGAGAAGAGAATGCACACAGTTCTGAAATTATGGGCAGTATAACATACCCACCTTGATTACCGGTTTTTGGCAAGTACACAATGTCACAATGAAGCTCCCCAAAATAGTCAACAACATGCAAAGTGGAAAATGTAACTGACTTGTTTTTCTTTTAATTCAATTACTCTGTTCTGCTTTGCAGAAATTTCCAGCCTGCTTCAGTAATGTCAACATCAACTCTGACTCTAATTCTCACCTAAAAAGTGATGAGGCATATGGACTTGATTCTCCACTGTCTTGCATCTTGTATAATCATTTACACCTACCTGTACAGAGTATAAAACACTACCACATCAAAATGGTAGCATTTTACACCCTCTTTGACCAGAGATCAATGTCTACCCAGAGTGCAAGGCAGGGGAGAGTCAGACCTTGTTCTCTCTAATTCCTTACTAAATTCCCTACCATTATATCTGTTTCCTATGCCAAACACTCTTACCCTATACAGTTTCCCCACCTGTAGAATGAGGATAATTATGTTTACCTCTTTTTGCAAGGTGCTTTAAGCTCTATGGATGAAAAGTGTGTAGATAGGAGCTAGGTATTACTATTATTATTGATCTCACACATTATAAAATGTACTCTTCTAAGACAAATAGGTCAGACTGTATGTCTCTTATTTAACCTCTTTCATATTCTAAATCGGATAATCTAAAATCAAGGATTATCTGCTAATTTTTTTTTAAAGTTTTGAATCCATTCCTTTTCCACAGATAGGAGAAAGTCTGCAATGCTATATGTAACATGGTTCCCCATAATACTACCCTGTAAGTATTAGTCATGGATCCCGCATCATTAGCCACTCCAATAAGATAAAGCTGAACTACTGTACTTTCTACCACTGTAGTGAGTAAACTTTCTGAGAACCAAGGCCTTGTCTATGTTAGAAAATGATCTGCCTGTATATTCTTCTAGTGTACGTGCAGTTTAAACCGGCAAAGGAGTGCATTTGCCAGTACAGCTTACACTGTTTCCTGGAACAAAACAAGCTATACTGGCAAAAGCACTTTTTCCCAGTGTAAAAATGTCATTTAAAAAAAAAGAATCACAATGCTCACTAACAGTACAAGCAAAAGTTTTCGTGTAGACCTGGCCTAAGTCTTATGCACAATGTACTGACATCCACAAGTGCACTACTAATAACTCTGTGACTGAAGATACATGATGTCTCTTGCCAAATCTCTCCAGTTCAGTATGTGTACTCACGGACTTCCAAAAGGCATTGTAAGTTAAGACTTGCAAAATAATCATGAAAATGTATAGGCCCAAACACACATTCATGGACTAGACACATTCAGTCTAATCATGATGATAATGAAGGGAAAAACCCAAACAAAATTAATGCTATTTCAGTTGCCTTTCAACAAGTGTGCTTGACTCAGGTGAGAATTTTATAGGCTGATGTAACTGCTATAGAGCATATTTTTCACATAACTCCTTAATGGAATATATTCTGCATACAGCTTAGGATTTGGGCACATTAGGAGTGGTATGGGGGGAAGCTTGGATAATGCTTATAGTTTGATTGATTCAAACCTGTTATTAGCCTCTCTCTATAATGAGCACTAAATCCATACCCACACCAAATGATGTTATTCAAATTTGTCATCACTTTTCATTTCAAGTAATTGAAACTACTTGGTTTTTCATTGAATGTCTCACGATGCAGAAGGAAAGGAGTATTCTGGTGAACTTCTTATGCTTTAAACATCCTCTAAGAAAGACTGTCACTTATCTGGGTCTATTGCAGAAAATGGAGATCAGGAATAGGTTTCTAAAGTACTTGTAAAAAACCTAGCTTAGGTCACTCTAGGAATAGTACAGGATTAGTTGAGAGTATAGCAATAAAGAAACCCCCCTATCCCTCTAGAAAACCAATTTCCATTATAAAACCGCCTGGGTCCAGCTAAAGAACTCTCTCCAACACACAATAACCAGATTAGTTGGAATATTTATGTTCAGCTATGAAATACTGGATATTAGACAACAGAACTGCTTTAGACCAATTATACTACAGAACTGTAGCCTGGGTTAGTTACAGAGCCATGGAAGAGAACTGGGCAGAACTGGCTAGTGATTTGCAGTCTTTTACCTTAACTATTTTGTGTGTTTGGCTTTGTTCTCGTGCTGCTGTACAAATGATAAGCAGGTCAGACATCTCTGTATCATAACAAGCCACACTAGCTTCAGGCCATTTCACAGACGCACAGTTCAGGTGCTCCAGCAGATAAGAGCATCTTTAACCATTTCCTTCTCAGAGGTAATTTAGACATTTTACACCTTGCCAACTGGATTTTCACAGTCACACACAGAAATGTTAGAAGTAAGCAAATATACAACACCACAGTTTCAAATTATGGATGAAATTGCCTGCATGTCTGAAATAAACATTGGCATCAGGAGTTAGGAATTCCGAATGCTAAGCACCAATGCATTCTGCATTAGTATTTGGGAATGAGTAGGACATACTACACTAGCAATCACAATGAAATTGAGAACAAAAACATTCATGCAGCCCTATGACCCCTCAAACCAGTTAAGGAGTGGCAGTGATGGACTCAGAAGAGAGTATCCTTGGCTAGAACAGCAGTGAGCAGGGTTCAGTGCTTCTTAGGTGGGCTGTGTAAAGCAGAGAGAAAATGGGGGAATCCTCATGTATCTAACAGCTGCAGAGGATCCTTGGAGGCAGAGGGAGGGGAAAGGAGGACGGCAAATAAGCTATGAATTAATTTCAAGAAAATGTGATCTCACCGCAAGCAGCCGAGGCACAAACAGGCGATGCCCCATCCCCAGAAGTTCCAGCACACGACATGCATACTCATTCACCAGCTTGCTCCTCTCATCATGCATGTCCTGTGACTTTTTGACAGGTGGTGTGAGCTTGGCAGCTGGGGTTGTGCAAGGTACCCCTTCTTCCATGAGCAATAAGCAGTAAGTATCCAGAGTGAGAAGCGCAGTCTCTTAGCCACAATCTGAAAAACTACAATATTATAGGAGCTAGCCTCAGGTCTCCCAAATAGGTTCACACTTCTGCCTACAGCAAGGACTGTCAGCTAATGTCTTAGAAAGAGCAAGGCATCTTGCTATCAATCAAAGAAAAATATAATCCACTGTGATGACTTAGCAGGAGTCCAAAGTAGATTACAAAACACAAACCAAAGAACAGATGCATCTAAATATATCTGGAAAGCTGGAAAATGGCAGAGAATGAGAGCAGGAAAGCTCTGATGGGAGAAAGGCAAAGGATAGCTAGCAAGGCCCAGTGCATCTATGAAGGTGTGTGCACGCAGACAGGAGCAGCAATAAGAGCAATAAAACCAGGGCAGTTATGAAGCTGCAAAGAGAAAAGGATGAGCTCATTGCAATCCCTGATTCGTGACAATCCTGGCTGCTGCTGCCGCTGCCGCCTCTTGCTGTGAATCAGTAATGAAGGGGTAGGAAGGGAGGGGGAGGGGAGAGAAGGAGGTAGGTGAATGAGCATGCAGAGTGTGTCTCGGGGGAGAATGCTGTAATAAGAAGCCAATAGTGAGCTGTTGAACCGATGAGCTCCCCTCCCAGTCTACCTTAAATCAATGTTAGTCAGACAGTTTCTGCTGTTGAATCCCGAACTCACAGATACATGTACTGCATCCTCTTACCATTTGATGCTTAGAGGAAATCAACAGACTGCCAACCAATATATACACCTTATTGATATCTGCTTTCAAAAAAACACAAACAGATTCAATACTTTCCACATATATGTGGGTAGGACAAGACACTCCGGTCCCTCCTAGATTATTGCATGGAACAGTGAGAGATGCCAGGGTATACTGATGGACAGGATCAAGAGAGCACAGCACCCAGATTCTAAGAAGCTGGAATGACACGGCCTATGTTTGTATAGCACTAATTACAGTTTCAGGTAGTATGACTTCAGGAGGCATTTCTAAATGTGGAGAAGATTTGCACTGATGGAACAGAATTTCTACAATGTATAAAATATGATGGGGAAAAAAAAAGAACTGCAAATTTGTCAGGGGAAATGCTGTGATGTCACATCTTCAATTGTCTTGCATTTCTCCCACGCATGGAACAGGCCAGGTACCTCTGCCATATGGCTAGATATATTGTACCATGTTCTGCTTCATCTCATTGGGAGTGAGCTTGAGAAAGGTTGCCTTTTATGAGGCTCTGCCTTTAAATCATTCAGTTAGAAAATGGACTGTACAACGGAGCATAGCTTTGGAACAATTCACACACTAGACAGAAAACTAAAATAATATCCCTGCCTAAGCAGAAAGATAATGGAATTCAACATATTTTTAATTTATAGAAAGATGGTAGATTTTGAAAATATCTAAAATGACAGATATGATCCTTGAAAATTGCACACATTTCTGCAAATACATATTAGCTTGTAAAAAGCATTTGTCCCTGGACTTCCTATATCCAGGATAACCCCCTTTAGCAGATCTAATGGCCAAAACATTATTTGATAAAAAGTGAAATTCCACAATACAGGGTCACAACACTGAAATCCCAGTCAGAATGCTCTGACTGTGCACAGACTATAAGTAGTCTAAATCTGAAGAAGATATGACTTATTAAGACATGTCTGGATAAACTCTGCAACAGCAGTGAAAAATATTAAATTGGAGTTGACACAATTCAGGCTAATGCACCATCTATACTGAACTCCATTAAAACATTTTCTTGGACTGACAAAGAACTTTACGGGAAAGGTGTTAGCAAAAATAACTCCATCCTCATAGGTCATCTTGGTTTACTGGTACAGACCAAGTGCATAGGAGAATGGCTGGAGCAGCAGTGGCAGAAACTATGGGCTAATGACGGCTGACTGTGTCCAAGAGTCCTTAAACTCTTATGTATGGCTGTGCAGGAGGCAAAAAAGAAATTCATCATCTTACCCACAGCATTTACAGATTTGCTTTAGCAGTGTATAGCCTATTTAATCCAAGCAGTTCTCCTGGCAGGCTGATTTGAGTACATCCTGCTGCAATGAAATACCTTATTTCGCACAGCAAATCTTTCACGTTTGGACTGGACTGTCTGGAGAACAGAATTTTGAAGGAGTGGAGGCTAGATCATCTCTGACTTAGTTAAGGTTAGTGATCCCCATTGAGGCTTCGGATGTATAGGCAGTACTTTGATCCACTTCCTGCACCTGGCTGTTGAAGGCCGGTAACGAAATAGTAGGTCCATGATTGGTAGAGATTGTCCTAGCACTCATAAGAGAAATTGTGTATGACCTTTGCACAAGAAATCTTTACTTGCAACAGACAATATGACCATCTATAATCTTCCATTTTGGTTAAGTTTATGGAGAAAGCTCTGATATTCTAGAATCCTCAGATCTTTGATCCTTGCCGATCTCGCTTTAGACCAGTTATGGAATTCAGATTGCACTGGAAGTACTGGTTCTAAAGGACTAAAGATCAGGAGTCCACATTAATAGATTTATTAGCGGACTTCAGCACTGTTCATCTTGAGGTGGTCCTGACTTGCTTAAGGCCCAAGAAGGAACATATAAGGTTGCCTTGTAACATGATTCCAATGAATGCTCTTGCGTAATAGTTTCAGTGCACGGAAGGTCTCGTGTTGTTACCCAAGGTTCTACCTTATCATATCCATGCAATGTGTGGGTAGGTCCACTGTGGGGGCTAGCGAGAAAGGGATTTGTTAACTGGGTTGGGAAAAAGTGGGGGGGTTCCACTCAGGAAAACAAAAACAACATCATAGTGGGATTATTTTTCCAATTTTGTTTTTGCATTTTTTAAAATATTTACATGAACACAACATATGTAGGAGAGTTCGAAGATACTAGAAAAATTAGAATCAAGTTTCAATCTGTGATTAGATTCATGGATGACAAGGCCAGAAGAGACCACTGTGATCTTCTGCTCTGCCCTTCTGTATACCACAGGCCATAGGACTTCCCCAAAATAATTCCAGTTTGAACAAGAGAAGATGTTTTAGTAAAACATCCAATCTTGGTTTAAAAATTGCCCATGATGAAGAATCCACCATGACCCTTAATAAATTGCTCCAAGGGTTAATTCCCCTCACTTTTAAAAATGTATGCCTAATTTCCAGTATGAATTTTCAGTCTTGGTAGACCTTTGTTTGCAAGGTGATGAGCCCATGATCATAATCAAAGTTTTCAAAATGAAAACTTTACTCTCAAAACATTAAAAAGGAAACAATGTGACTATGAAAGTTCTTGTTATGCCTACTGGGAAACACGAAGGAAAAAACGGTTATCTACCTTTTCGTAACTGGTTCTTCAAGATGTATTGTTCACGTCCATTACACATTAGATGTGCGTGCACCACATGCATGGACATCGGAAACTTTATCCCTTAGTGGCTCCTGTCGGGCTGGCAGTGGGGCCCTGCCAGAGCAGTGCCCCCCTTTAGTGCATATATACTCCTGCTAGCCCGACCCTCCCTCAGTTCCTTCTTGCTGGAGACTCTGACAGAGGGGAAGGAGGGTTGAAAGTGTAATGGACGTGAACAACATATCTCGAAGAACAACAGTTACGAAAAGGTAGGGAACCATTTTTTCTTCTTCAAGTGATTGTTCACGTCCATTACACATTAGGTGACTCATAAGCTTACCATAGGAGGAGGGTAGGAGTCAAGGAATAATTGATTGAAGCACAGCCCTGCCAACTGCCGCATCCTCTCTGGCCTAATGATGGGCTGCGTAGTGGGCTGTGAATGTGTGTACCGACGACCAGGTGGCTGCTCTACAGATCTCCTGGAGCGGAACCTGCGCCAGGAAAGCCATCGAGGTCACTTGAGCCCTAGTCGAGTGAGCTGTGATTGCCGGGGCTGGCACTTTGGTGAGCTCATAGCAGATGCAATCCACGATCCACGATGATATCCGTTGCGCCGAGATAGGGAGGTCCTTCATTCTGTCTGCAATGGCGACAAACAACTTGTGTCGACTTGCGGAAAGGCCTGGTTTGTTCCAGGTAGAACACCAAGGCCCTATGGACATCTAGAGTATGCAGGCTGTGGTGACTCGGATCCATGTGTGGTTTGGGAAAGAATACTGGTAAACAAATGATCTGACCCATGTGAAACTGTGAGACCACGTTAGGGAGGAATTTAGGGTGTGGCCTCAGCTGCACCTTGTCCTTATAAAAAACTGTATATGGGGGTTCCAAAGTGAAGGCCCTCAGCTCTGACACCCTCCTAGCTGACGTAATGGCCACCAAAAACGCCACCTTCCATGAGAGGTGCATGAGAGAGCAAGAGGCTAAGGGTTCAAAAAGTGGTCCCATGAGCTTAGTTAAGATCAGGTTAAGGTTCCATGAGGGAACCGGTGGGCGCGAGTAGGGAAACACCCTCTCCAGCCCCTTGAGAAATAGACTACTGTGGGGTTGGAAAACACGGAATGCCCAGACTCCCCAGGGTGGAACGCCGATATGGCGGCCAGATGTACTCTGATTGAGGAGGAGGCGAAACCCTGATTTTTGAGGTGCAGAAGGTATTCTAGTATAGATGGGACGGAGGCCCGAAGAGGCTGTATGAGCTTAGGTTCGTACCAGTATGAGAACCTCTTCCATTTGGCGAGGAATGTCGCCCTTGTGGAAGATTTTCTGCTACCAAGGAGAATATGTTGGACCTGGCAGGAGCACCTACTCTCCATAGCGTTTAGCCACAGAGATTCCACACTGTGAGATGTAGAGACTGCAGGTTCGGGAGGAGCAGGCGAACCCTGTTCTGTGTGATGAGATCTTGGTGCAGAGGCAGGGTAATCGGGGCAGTCACTGACAGTTCCAGCAGTCGTAAACCAATGCTGGTGTGGCCAAGCCGGTGCAATGAGAATCTTCACCGCTTTGTTCCTGCAGACCTTGAGCAAGACTCTGTGGATGAGTGGGAGTGGTGGGAAGGCGTACTTCAGACTCCAACCCCACAGAATCGCGAAGGCATCTGCCACTGAGCCTGGGCTGAGGTTTTGGAAGGAACAAAACCGAGGGCATTGGCTGTTGTCCTTGGTGGCAAAGAGATCTATTTGGGGAAATTCCCACCTCCGGAAGATTGATCTCAGGACGTCTGCTCTTAACGTCCATTCGTGCACTTGATACAATCTGCTGAGGCAGTCCACTAGCTTGTTTTGCACTCCCCAAAGGTATGATGCTACTAGTTGGACTGAGTGGGCTATATAAAAGTCCCACAGGAGAAGCACCAAGTGGCAGAGGGGAGAGGAACTGGCACCCCCTTGCTTGTTTATGTAGAACATGGCGGTAGTGTTGTTCGTCAGAACTGTCATGCTGTGGCCTTCTATGATAGCATGAAAGGTCTGGCAGGCGAGGCGAACCACCCTTAGCTCCTTCACATTGATGTGGAGCGACATTTCCTCCCTGGACCACAACCCCTGCATTTGCAGATCCCCCAAGTGTGCTCCCCAGCTTAAGTCTGATGCGTCTGTTACCAGCGTCAAGGTGGGTTGCGGTGTAGCGAAGGGGACCCCTTCGCAAACTACCTGCTGATTGAGCCACCAGCAGAGGGAGTCTGAGACTCGAGCCGGGATTGTCACTATAAGGTCCAAGGGGTCTCTGCTGGGGCGATATGTTTGGGCTAGCCACAGTTGCATAGGTCTGAATCTCAGCTGGGCACGTTTGACTACATGGGTGCACACTGCCATGTGCTCCAGAAGCTGCATGCAGCATCTGACTGTAGTTGTGGGGAACCATTGCACAGAGATTACGGTTCGCTGAATGGCTAGGAACTTGGGAACCGGTAGGCTTGCTCGTGCCTGTACCAAGTCCAGGACTGCCCCTATGAAGTCCAATCTTTGTGTAGGTACAAGTGAGGACTTGGGCACATTGACTAGGAGACCTAGCTTGTGGAACAAGTCTAGTGCCAACATCATGTGGAAACGGACCTAGTCGTCAGACCGGCCTGCGAGAAGCTAATCATCCAAGTACGGATACACTCGCTTTTCCTTTTTCGAAGAAATGATGCCACCACGGACATGCATTTCGTGAACACCTGTGGAGCCGTCGCCAGGTCGAAGGGTAGGACCGTAAACTGGTAATGGTGCTGGCTTATGGGGAACTGCAGGAACTGCTGGTGAGCGGGGTGAATGGTGACATGAAAGTACGCATCTTTCATATCGAGGGCAGCGTACCAATCCCCTGGATCCAGGGAAGGGATAATAGAACCAAGAGAGACCATGCAGAAGCAGACCTTGATTAGGAATTTGTTGAGTCCGCGTAGGTCCACAATGGGTCAAAGACCCCCCTTTGCCTTGGGGATAAGGAAGTACCTGGATTAGAACCTTTTCCCTCTTAGGTCTGGAGGGACCTCCTCCACCACCCCTGCCCTGAGAAGGGCCTGAATCTCTTGCACCAGGAGTTGCTCGTGAGAGGGGTCCCTGAAGAGGGACGGGGATGGGGAGTGGGAGGGAGGGGGCGAGAAGAACTGAAGCATGTATACCACCTTCACAATGTGCAGGACCCAATGGTCCGATGTCATATTGGACCATGCACGGTAGAAACAGAGGGGAGGATCTGGTGAGAGGTTTGATGTGCTGTTCTCGAGCGCACCTTCAAAATCTCTGCTTGTTGCCGGGTTGTGGCTTGCCCTGGCCCTGGCCTTGGCTAGGCGTGTTGTTCCACCTACACCTATTATCTCTGCCCCTTCTGCGGTAAGGTTCCTGCCTGGGGCGAGGATGGTACTGTCTTTGTTGTGGCGGTTGGGGTTTAAAAGGCTTCCTCTGCGGGCATAGGAGAGCGGCCCGAGTCCACCTCGGAGTCCATGGACGGTGACCTCGGGGGCCACGGTAGTGCCAAGGAACGGTGCCAGTCAGGGACTGGGGAGCGATATCGTATTGACCGGGACTGGGATCAGGAGTGGTGCCTTGCCCACCGGGACCGGTTCCGGTACCCTGGAGACTGGGAACGACGGCCAGTGGTCGGGACTGGCCTTGAAATGTCCCAGTGTCCGCTTGGAGAAGGAGCCGGGGAATGCTAGAGTGGTGGGGCCGATGCCAAGCATGAGCTGGGACCAGACGCCCTCGAGGCCCACTGAGTCAATGGCAGCCAGGAGTCTACTGAGGCGGAGCTTGAACGTGACCGACACTGGGAGCGGTGCCGAGATGGGTGCACCAGTGCCGGTTTGCCTGTGGACGACAGTCTCGGTGCCGGAGGCTTCTCCTTGGTCAGGAGGGGGCTCGCCGCGGACAATTCAATGAGGTCCTTTGCCACCTCAAATGTGTCCGGTGTGGAGGGTTGTTCTGGGAGCTCCTCCAGCCCTTCCTCCTCACTCAAGGTGCTTACCCCGGGGCTTGACGGACCTTTCGGTGCCGGAGCAACCGGTACTGGGGTCTGTTCTGGGGCAGCACTGCCCTTTTGCACACTTGAGGCCTTCATGGGCGCTGCTCTCTTATGTAGGGAGCGCCCTCGGGCCTTGGGTAGGCCCTTTGACAGGGTCGGTGAAGTCAACCGGTGCCAGGGCCGGTCGTGTAGTCTCAGTGCCCTAGGCTTAGGGTGCCCCACCAGTGCCGGGTCACGAACCAATGCCGCGGCACTCCACACTGAGACTGCCGGAGCCATGGGATGGTCCAAAAGTTGAGGGCTGTAACGCAGCCTCCGTGAGCAGCTGCTTCAGTCAAAAGTCTCTTTTTTAGTTCTTGACTTAAAAGCCTTGCAGATTTTGCAGAGTTCTGTCTGATGCGATTCCCTCAGGCAATGGAGACACGAGTCGTCGGGATCGCTAATCGGCATAGGATTGCAGCACGTGGCACAAGCCCTGAAGCCTTGGGCGTGTGGCATGCCCCGCCGCCCAGGGCCGGTGCTGGAATTTATCCACACCTAGAACAAAGGAAGCTTAACTATCTACTAAGAAACCATTAACTACTAACAACCAACACTGATAACTGCTAACAATGCTAAAGGGACACTCTCAGTTGAGAGATAGGAGTTGTTCCAACAACGCCACAGATGGTGGTTAGAAGGAACTGAGGGAGGGTCGGGCCAGCAGGGGTATATATGCACCAGAGCAGGGTGCCACTCTGGCGGGGCCCTCCTACCGGCCCGACGGGAGCCACTAAGGGAAAAAGTTTCCAACATCTTTGCACACAGCATGCGCACACCTAATGTGTAATGGACGTGAACAATCACTCGAAGAAGAACTTACAGAACTGTCTAGAAGCACAGAGGAATGACTCATGAGAGAGGCAGGGCTAGTGGGTGGAATCAACAGGAGGTAGAACAGTTCCATTCAGCATTTGTCAATTTTTGAAAGACCTGCACTCTGATCAACAGACCTCAAGCTAATTTTAATAGACAGAGGCCTCAGCTATTGCATTCTTTTGTTTTACTTACAGAAATGCAGACTTTTCATTTTGGATAAGGCTTGTTTCTTTTCATGTATGAAGAATGAATATGCTTGTGAAGTGAATACAAAGTCGTCTCTTTACTCTAGCAGGCAAAGAAATAATGAGATCCAATTGCTGGGAGCTGAAGCAAGATAATTTCAGATTGGAAATAAGGTGCGATTTTTAGCAGTGAGGATAATTAACCACTGGAACAGCTTCCCAAGGGACATGGTGAATTCCTCATTCCTTGAAATCTTTAAATCAAGACTGATGGTCTTGCTACAAAGAGACATAATCTAACACTAACTCAACTAAGTTGTTATAGGTTTGATGCAAGGGGTGCAATCTATGGCCTGAGTTGTGCGGAAGGTCAGCACTGAATATCATAATGGTCCCTTTTGGCCTTAAAATGTGTGACTGACATAGTGTGTCTTTTGCATTTCATTTTATAATACCTTTAAGGGTTTTTTATTTTGTTTTTCAATGCGTGTCCTCTCCCAGTTTTTTCCTTGGGAAAATAATCTCTCTTTTTGGAGGGGTGTGTGTTTTTCTAATAAGCCAATGATATTCAAACCAGAGGGTACAGTGGAATGTTTCCCTCTGTGGACTGAGTACAGTATATGCAGCTTATTAGACAGCCAAAAGTTGCCATTAACCAGCAGTTGTCAGTAAGCAAAAGGCAGATTTGTAAGGCTGCAGCCAGGGAAGGAAGGGCTGGGACATCCCAAGCTCTGGATGCAGGCAGGTTTGTGGGGGCTGCAGCTAGGGAATGAAGCGTTGGGACTACAAGGTACCTCTCCCTGCACTTTCCAGGCTGTGTTCTGCCTTGGCACAGGGCGCCTGTGCTTGGCACACGTCAGCTCTTTCTTTCTTGGGTGCAGCCTGACAATCCTGCCTGCAACTGGGGCTTTCCATGGGGATCAAGGGTGCTGGGATTTGTGGAGTCCAGGCCCCGGTGCCAGGGCACGAGACAACCTGAAGAATGCAAAGAGAGGTAACTGTGCAGGCCCATGGGCCCTCAGTGTCCTGATCCCTATGCAAAGCGCTGGCATCTGGGCATCTGCCTGGGGCATGGGCTCCACATGTCCCAGCACTTCTATCCCTGGCTGCAGCCCCCACAAAAAAGTTGTCAATAGCCGGCATGCCTGTTGCCAGTATCCACACCAATTAACGTTGTAGCCCATTGTACAGTATCAGTTCCAGGCAGAATGGTTCTATTAACAGAAAGCTGTATTAACTGGGTTGTTATTAAGCAGAACCTTCTGCAACTGGCACACAAACAAGGGTGAGTGGGCTGAGGCTCAACTTGGACCGAGCTGATATTAGTAGGCTGGGAGAAACAACCAGAAGATATGGCAATGATTACCTTAACCCCTCAGACTGAGAATGGGTCTGCTGCTTGTCATTCAAATCTGCAATTTGGCAGTCTTGTTACACTCCCAGCTGCTGCAGTTTTATAGCACAAGTAAGCAGGACATCTTATTTCCATCTGTTTCTTGTCAGGAAGTTCCAGCCCTCTCTCTCTCTGATGCAGACCTTACTGCCATTCATGCAACATTAGACTATCGCAATGCACTCTTCAAAGGGCCACTCTTTAAATCAACTCAGAAACTGAGGCTGGTACAACCAGGAGCAAAGCATGCAAGTTAAGCAGCTTGTCTTGCAGTCAGCACACAGCACTAGTTCTCTGAATCTCCATGGGCTGCTCATTAGCTTCTTAGTGGACTTTAAGATATTGGTTCTGACCTATGAATCCCTAACTGGCCAAGGGCTTTCTTTTCCAAGAGACTGTCTCTCTGCCCATGTGACAATGCCACAGTTGAGCTCAGCAGAGATGGGGGGAGGGATAGCTCAGTGGTTTGAGCATTGGCCTGCTTAACCCAGGGTTGTGAGTTCAATCCTTGAAAGGGCTATTTCAGGATCTGGGGCAAAAATCTGTCAGGGGACTGGTCCTGCTTTGAGCAGAGGGGTGGACTAGATGACCTCCTGAGGTCCCTTCCAATCCTGGCATTCTATGATTCTATAATGAGGAGCTCCCTGCTAGAGAAGTAGCTGCTGGCAGGGCATTCTCTGTGAGGGATCTTCAACTTGGTTTCAAAACAGGGTGACCAGACAGCAAGTGTGAAAAATCAGGATGGGATGGGAGGGTAGGGGCAATAGGAGCCTATATAAGAAAAAGACCCAAAAATCAGGACATCTGGTCACCCTATTTCAAAATCACATTTGTTGACCTTTAGAGCATGGTTCAAAGCCATCTCTCTGACATAGCTTTAATATACAATTGTATTTGAAAATGTGTCAAGGAGTCCCTAAAACAAAGGATGGGTACTTCTTTTATGGAATTAGTATATAAATCAAAAGAAACATATATATGGGAAGGAATCTGTGGATGGATGAAGTTCAGGAGATTCTAAGATGAGGTTGTGGATTTCTATCTGGGAGAGATTAGGGTTCTGTGATAGTTGAGGAAGGAAATTTTAGTTTAGAACAAACTGGAGAAATGGTCTGAAGTAAATAGGATGAAATTCAATAAGGACAAATGCAAAGTACTCCATTTAGGAAGGAACAATCAGTTGCACACATACAAAATGGGAAATGACTGTCTAGGAAGGAGTACTGCGGAAAGGGATCTGGAGGTCATAGTGGACCACAAGCTAAATATGAGTCTACAGTGTAATACTGTTGCAAAAAAAGCAATCATCATTCTGGGATGTATTAGCAGGAGTGTTGTAAGCAAGACATGAGAAGTAATTCTTCTGCTCTACTCTGCACTAATTAGGCCTCAACTGGAATATTGTGTCCAGTTCTGGGCACCACATTTCAGGAAGGATGTGGACTAATTGGAGAGAGTCCAGAGAAGAGCAACAAAAATGATTAAAGGTCTAGAAAATATGACCTATGAGGGAAGACTGAAAAAATTGGGTTTGTTTAGTCTGGAAAAGAGAAGACAGAAGAGGGGACATGATAACAGTTTTCAAGTATGTAAAAGGTTGTTACAAGGAGGAGAAAGAAAAAATGTATTTTTTTAACCTCTGAGGATATGACGAGAAGCAATGGGCTTAAATTGTAGCAAGGGAGGTTTAGGTTGGACATGACAAAAAACTTCCTGTCAGGGTGGTTAAGCACTAGAATAAATTAGGTATTAGGAAGTTTTGCGCAAAACAGTTGTTGGTTTGCTACTGCTGTTGTTTACTCTAAGTATTTGTCATGTGCTCAGAGCCTGGCGACAGGGGGTCTTATGTCTTACATGTTCATACTGAGTTCACACTCAGATACTACGGTAATGGAAGCCATATGAGTACCTAAGCTAGACAGACAGGCATTGAAATAACAAAACAAGCATCACTAATAGTTCCCACATCATAAACTATTGCTTTTGTATGATAGTTTCCGAGCTATAGAGCTGTCCAAAGAAAGCATCTCTTTGGATTACCACTAGTATTTTAGTAGAAAAAAGACTGAGTCACTAAAAAGCTAATGAGAATCTAATATTGAAAAAAATAGATGTTCTCTTTAATGAAAATGCCTTCCTATGAAAAGATAAAACACAATGAGAATAAATTTGAAAATACCTGAAGACCATGTTTTTCTTACACTGGAAGACAGGAGAATGAGCTAGACTCCTTCCTCCCTCTCCTCTTACCAACCCCTTTCTTTACATTCTTGGTTCTACAGTTATGGTTATTTTTCCTGTTTTCATTCTCAAACCCTTTTAAAGGGAAGAAAAAAAGCTTAAAATTCACATAAACATGCACATGACACTCTAGCACAGTGGTCCCTAGATCCCTAGCTTATTAGGACAAATTGTCCATGACAAACATTTCCACACTGAAGTTAAAGGGTTCATCTACAGACTGTCTCTATAAAGAGGCAATTTTCAATAAATACACTCAGTAGAGCTGGGCTTTGAAACCCACAAAACCCACTGCTGTTGACCTTCCTGAGTTAGGGGAACTAGAAACGTAAAGGAGAATCTCAGCCTTGTTTTTTAAAAAAGGTAAATTTCTAGACCTCTCCCTTGTGAAGACAGCTTTGAAAACACAGAACAATAGTCACTGATCACTAATGCTGAACAGAATAATTAGCTGGAATCCACTTCTGCAGCAGGAGCCTTGGGAAAGAACCTAACAAACCCCTGTGCACCTGAGCTCCCTCTGCACACATTGTTTATGTAAAATGAGCAAGTTTAACTTTGTTCTGCCTCTCAAATAACCATCTCACTAGCCCTGCCTCAAATCCTTAGGCCAGCCCTGTGCACAGTAGTGTGATAATGGTGGACACGAATCGGTTACCCTTTGGATGTTGGGGGGAAAACAAATTGTTGTCACTCTTTTGCAGGGCTACCCAAAATGCGATGGGGCTGGCTCTGCACTTAGACAGTTCTTGAAATTTGCTGAGAATTCAGAGGTATCTCTTGGACGTGTCTAGAGACACAGCCAATGTTGGGCTAAGAGGCCCCAAAACAGCATCTTTGAAATAACTACTCATGTTAAAGTTTTTCTCAGGAAATCCTTGTGTCCCACAGTTCCTGCCAAGCAAGTTACTGAGCCTGTATAGCTCACCACAAAGAAAATCCAACATGATATCAACAGTGTCAACAAACAATCAAGAGAGGAGTGACTGTCAGACATCTTCAACAATGCTCAGAGAGAGCCTGGAGTAAACTAAAGGTAAGGAAAGGACAAATAACTCCCATCTCCCAGAACACTCAGACTTCCTGGGGAAGTGGCCTGTGCCACCCTAAGCCTCAGAAATACCCCATCCATTTGCAAGGAGTGAAATTAACTCCATCTCTCACAGCCTCATGCTGAAGGCCAGTTAGGGTATGTCTGCACTGCCGCTAGGAGCCTGGGTAAATAGACACATGCTAGTTCTGCTCAAGTTAGCATGCTAAAAAGATGATGTTGTGGCATGCATTAGCCACCCATGTATGGACCCAAGGGGCGACGTAGGGTTCTACATGGGAGGCTAGCTTGTGTTGCCACCCATGTCATAATGGCCACAGTGCTATTTTTCGTGTGCTAGCTCAAGCAGAGCTAGTGTGTGTGTCTCTACCCAGGCTGGGAGGCACATTCGTTGCTGCAAAGTACCTTAAGAAGCCTATATGCAGAGCTTAAGTGAGATTTAAGTAAGAGACACAAGTGCTGGCCTAGTGTTGCCAATTTAGACACATTTTATTGTGAGTCTCAATATTTTTAAAGCACTTGGAGTCATGTGATTGCATGAGAATCTTGGGTCTCATTAAAAAAAGTCTCCAACCCTCTTGGTTGCAGAGAAATCGTGAAAAGTGATATTTGTATATGCTAAAGGCTCAGAATCAAAAGACAAATAAAAAGAACACAGAACATATATTTTAAAATCTCAAGAGTTTTCAGGGCTGACTCATGATTCTTAAACATTTGGGGTTGGCAATATTGCAAATGTTATCCAGAGTGAGCAAAGAGATGCAATGCCTCCTTATCTTCTGCTTACGCTTCACTGACATACCTGTAGTCCTGCTGGTAGAATACCAAGAAATCAATGTCTATTTTAAATAAGCCATGGGAGAAACTCATTCCGACAACTTATCAGTCCAGTCCTCTCCTTCTTCCCCTCTTCATCCCACTCCCCTCTCTGTAGTAGTGATTACTAGGCCACTAATACCTCATGCCAAACACATCAACTAGCAAGTGATGGGATCTTGCAAAAGACAACGGTAGAATCTAGAGGTTCTACCAGAAATTGTTTAAAACAACAGAAATTAAAAATACATAACTACTGTAAATGACTAGCAGATTTGATACCTACTAATGCAAGAGTCTGCAATAACTTTATCGGTACCAAGCAATTAAGGGCCAAAAGAGCCCTGGATCCAATCTGGAGAGATTTCCCCTTGGTGCAAGGCAATTTATGCTGTCCTGAGAGGCACCCGCTGCAAACCCTGGCATAGGAGGAGTGGCTGACAATGAAAGGGGGGTTGCCATAACAGACATTAGTATGGTCATTCTGGCTTGTACTGCAGTGCTATGTTGAAGCTGGTCACTTTCACTCAAGCGACGCTGTCCCAAATGCAGTAACTCGAGTGTACTACATTGAGCTGACCGTTGCAGTGAAGACAAGGCAGAGAACAAAATCTTATCCTTGATTTTTAAAGTCCTGGAATCTTCCAGAGGATGAGAGACAAAATTTGGGACTGTGTAGGTATAAGTGTCCACCAAAGGAGCTGACAAGATACCATGAGAGCAGAATGAAAAGGGCTCCCTGCATTACTGGGAAGATGTTTGCTACAGAGGAAATTTACTCCTATGCAGAGGGCCAGTGTAACCCTTATGCTTCACTTGCCTCCCACATAAACCCTGGCTTTAAGAGGTGCACCAGTTGTGATGACCCTCTGCTTAGCGATAAATTTCACTGCATGAGACCAAGTTGTCCCTAAAAGACTGGCTTGATGAGTGAAGGTCGCAAAGGATAGAGAAGGGAAAGGAGAGATACAGAGGAATAATGATATCAAATAATCCACTCTTTTCATTCTAGTTTTCATTTATTTTTGGAAATGAGAAGCCACCAACACCAGCTAGCTGTCTGAAATACTCCCTATCACTAATTTTTAAGACACTCTAGATAACAAAATTTGTTATAAAGATTTCCAACCTCTGTACATTTGAAATTAGTATCTTTTTACAGACCAAAGAATGGGGCTTGATCTGTTAGCAATCAACCAATATTTTCTTAGTGGTTACCTACATCAATGCACTTGATCAATAGCCAGGGGTTTGGGTTTTTTATGAACTGTGGACAACTTTTTGTTTTGTCCACAGCCTGTAAGTAGCTCATTTCCATAAAGAGTGTGTGTGTGTCCAAGAAATCATGGTGTTTTGTGCAGGGCCAGTGCTTCCATTTAGGCGACCACGCCAGGATTTGGTGGGGCGGCATTTTGCCATCCTCGGCGGCAATTCGGCAGTGGAGGGTCCTTCCGCGCTCCGGATCTTCAGCAGCAATTCTGCGGCGGGTCCTTCACTCACTCTGGGACCCGCCGCTGAAGTGCCCCGAAGACTGGGAGCGCGGAAGGACCCCCCCCGCCGCAGAATTGCCGCCAACGACCGGAGGCGCGGAAGGACCCCCGCCTAGGGCGCCAAAGACTCTGGCGCCGCACCTGGTTTTGTGACACTTTTAGTTATTGCACACTGTTTTCTTTGTGTTTCAGTTTCTTGTATTTTAATTTAAATTTTTACTTCTGTATGATGATCTATTTTTATACTTGCCTCATTTTGCTAGCCCCAATACTGAATTGAAAAGTGTGCATTTAATTTTCCAGGTAACAGAGTGGGAAGATTAAAGTAAGGCACAGGAGCCGGCAAACAAAGCTGTAAACGGGAGTTTGAATGGGAGTTTGCAGGGGGAGTTTGGGGGAAGACTAAGGCCTGGCCCACACTACTCAGTTAAATCGATTTAAACAGCTTTAAATCGATTTAACGCTGTACCCATCCACACTACAACACACTTTAAATTGATTTTAAGGGCTCTTAAAATCGATTTCTGTACTCCTCCCCAACGAGAGGAGTAAAAGACGGTTACTCACCTTTGTAACTGTTGTTCTTCGAGATGTGTTGCTCATATCCATTCCAGTTAGGTGTGCGTGCACGTTAGTCGGAAACTTTTTACCCTAGCAACTCCAGTGGGCCGGCAGGTCGCCCCCTAGAGTGGTGCCGCCATGGCGCCTGATATATACCCCTGCCGGCCCACCCGCTCCTCAGTTCCTTCTTGCCGGCTACTCCAACAGTGGGGAAGGAGGGCAGGTGTGGAATGGATATGAGCAACACATCTCGAAGAACAACAGTTACAAAGGTGAGTAACCGTCTTTTCTTCTTCGAGTGATTGCTCATATCCATTCCAGTTAGGTGAATCCCAAGCCATACCTAGGCGGTGGGGTCGGAGTGAGAAGTCGCGGCATGGAGCACTGCAGATCCGAAGGCCGCGTCCTCTCTGGACTGCTAGACCAGGGCGTAGTGGGCAGCGAAGGTGTGGACCGATGACCAGGTCGCTGCCCGACAGATCTCCTGGATGGGCACGCGGGCGAGGAAAGCCAATGACGACGCCTGCGCCCTGGTAGAGTGCGCAGTCACACCGCCCGTAGGAATGTGAGCCAAGTCATAGCAGGTCCTGATACAGGACGTTACCCACGAGGATAACCTCTGCGAGGAAATGGGAAGCCCCTTAACGCGGTCCGCTACTGCCATGAAAAGCTGGGGGGATTTGCGGAAGGGTTTGGTCCTCTCCACATAAAACGCGAGAGCCCGACGGACATCAAGCGAGTGGAGTTGTTGCTCCCTGCGTGAGGAATGGGGCTTCGGGAAAAAAAACGGGAGGAAGATTTCCTGGTTGACGTGAAAGGCTGAGACCACCTTGGGGAGAAAGGCAGGGTGCGGTCTCAGCTGCACCTTATCTTTATGGAAGACCGTATACGGGGGATCTACCGTGAGCGCCCGGAGTTCCGACACCCATCTAGCTGAGGTAATGGCTACTAGAAAGGCAGTCTTCCAAGAAAGACAGAGCAGGGAGCAAGTCGCTAACGGCTCAAAGGGGGGCTCCATGAGCCGAGTCAGAACCAGGTTAAGATCCCAGGTAGGGGCAGGGGGTCGGACGTTGGGGTATAGACGTTCCAGCCCCTTAAGAAATCTAGTCACCGTCGGGTGAGAGAAAACGGAGCGGCCATCCCCACCCAGGTGAAAGGTGGAGATAGCCGCCAGGTGAACCCAAAGAGACGATATCGCCAGGCCCTGTTGCTTGAGGGACCAAATATAGTCCAATATATTGGCGACCGAAACTTCCATAGGGAGGAAACCCCTCTCCGTGCACCAACAGGAGAAACGCTTCCACTTGGCCAAGTACGTCGCTCTAGTGGAAGGCTTCCTGCTGCCCAAGAGTACCTCACGTACCAGGGTAGAGCAGCGTAACTCGGATCCGGTCAGCCACGCAGGAGCCACGCTGCTAGGTGCAGTGACTGGAGGCCCAGGTGACAGAGAGTACTATGGTCCTGGGTGATCAGTCCGGGTGAAGGGGCAGGTCGAGCAACATGGAGTACCAATGCTGCCTGGGCCACGCTGGGGCTACCATAATCATGCGGGCCCTGTCCCTGCGCACCTTCAGAAGGACCTTGTGGACTAGTGGGAACGGAGGGAACGCGTAGAACAAGTGGGTCGTCCACGGAATAAGGAAGGCGTCCGCTATAGACCTGGGTTCCCGGCCCTGAAAGGAGCAGAACGCCTGGCATTTCCTGTTCCCCCTGGACGCGAAGAGGTCCACCCGGGGACAACCCCACCTCTGGAAGATCGAGAGGGCGACGTCCGGGCGGAGGGACCACTCGTGGGAGAGGAAGGATCTGCTCAGGCGGTCCACCAGCGTGTTCCGTACTCCGGGGAGGAAGGAAGCCGTGAGGTGAATGGAGTGGGCTATACAAAAGTCCCAGAGTCGCATCGCCTCGTGACATAGGGGAGAAGATCTGGTGCCACCCTCCTTGTTGATATAGTACATGGTCGTCGTGTTGTCGGTGAATACCGCGACACAACGACCTCGAAGCTGGTGACAGAACGTTTGACAAGCAAGGCGGACCGCTCTCAACTCCCGCATGTTGATGTGTAGATCCACCTCCTGCGGGGACCACAGGCCCTGTGTCCTCAGGGTTCCCAGGTGGGCCCCCCAGCCGAGATCTGCGGCATCCGTTGTTAGGGACACCGAGGGCTGGGGTGGGTGAAATGGGAGCCCCGCACACACGACAGACTGGTCTAGCCACCAGCCGAGAGAATCCAACACCCCCAGGGGGATTGTGACAAGTGTGTCTAGCAACTGTCTGGCCGGCCGGTATTGTGCGATGAGCCAAGATTGGAGGGGCCTCATGCGGAGTCGTGCATACCCTGTCACAAACGTGCAGGCCGCCATGTGGCCTAACAGGGTTAGGCATGTCCTTATAGAAGTCAAGGGGGCCACCAGCAAGCGCTGAACGATGGTCGACAGCGACTGGAACCTGGGCAACAGTAGAAGGGCCCTGGCCAAGGTGGAGTCCAGGACGGCCCCAATGAACTCTCCTCTTTGCGAGGGGAGCAGAGTGGACTTGTCCACATTGATCACGAGGCCCAAGGTAGCAAACAGGCCAGTGATCTTGCGGATGTGGCTGCGGACCTGCAGCTCTGAGGTGCCCCGAATCAGCCAATCATCGAGGTAAGGGAACACGTGAATGCGACTGCGTCGAAGATGTGCGACAACGACAGCCATGCATTTGGTGAATATCCTCGGGGCCGTAGAGAGGCCAAACGGGAGGACTGTGAATTGGTAGTGATGGCGGTCGACCACGAACCGAAGGAAACGCCTGTGGTGTGGCCATATGGCGATATGAAAATAAGCATCTTGCATGTCGAGGGCGGCATACCAGTCTCCAGGATCCAGCGATGGGATAATGGTCCCCAGGGATACCATGCGGAACTTCAACTTCACCAGATATTTGTTGAGTTCCCGCAGGTCGAGGATGGGTCTGAGGCCTCCCTTGGCCTTGGGGATCAGAAAGTAGCGGGAATAAAACCCTTTGCCCTTCTCGTTCTCCGGAACCGCCTCTATGGCTCCTTTGTTGAGAAGCATCTGCACCTCCTGGCGGAGGAATTGCTTGTAAGAGGGGTCCCTGAAGAGAGACGAGGGTGAGGGGCGGGAGGGAGGAAAAGACATAAACTGCAGATGGTATCCCCTCTGCACCGTGCGTAAGACCCAGCAGTCCGATGTTATTTGGGTCCACGCCTGGAGGAAAAACGAAAGGCGGTTGGAAAACGGGGGGGAAGGATGCGTGGGGGAAACTGGTACTACACCCTCGGGCGCACCTTCAAAACGAAGGTTTGGGTCCACGTGGGGCTTTAGAGTAGCTTTGGTTCTGCCCCCCTTGATTCCCCGACTGTCTGCGCCTGCCATTTCTGCCACGGCGCCTATTGAGGTCCTGCCGCTGGCAGAACTGGGGGTACAGCCGTCGCTGCTGCTGTTGTTGCATCCGGAAGGGTCTGCGTTGTGTCCTGGGCGTGTGCATCCCAAGGGAGCGTATAATGACCCGGTTATCCTTCAGACTTTTTAGTCTGGGGTCTGTCTTCTCCGAGAACAGGCCCTGGCCTTCGAACGGGAGGTCCTGGATGGTATATTGGAGCTTCGGTGGAAGGCCAGAAACCTGAAGCCAGGAGATGCGGCGCATTGTCACCCCTGAGGCGAGGGTACGAGCAGCCGAGTCCGCAGCGTCCAAGGAGGCCTGCAACGAGGTTCTTGCAACCTTCTTGCCCTCGTCAAGAATTGCCGCAAATTCTTGACGCGGCTCCTGTGGCAACAGCTCTTTAAACTTATCCGCTGCCACCCAAGAGTTAAAGGCGTAGCGGCTAAGAAGGGCTTGCTGGTTGGACACCCTGAGCTGAAGGGCCCCCGCCGAATAGACCTTGCAGCCGAGGAGGTCCATACGCCTGGCCTCCTTGGATTTGGGAGCTGGGGCTTCTTGTCCATGACGCTCCCTCTCGTTCACTGACTGCACCACGAGGGAGCGCGGTGTCAGGTGAACGTGGAGGTACTCATAGCCCTTGGAGGGGGCCATGTACTTCCGCTCGACGCCCCGTGCATTAGGGGGGATGGAGGCCGGCGATTGCCAGATCGTATTGGCTTTGGCCTGGATCGTCCAAATAAAGGGCATGGCGACCCTGGTGGGAGCATCAGAGGAGAGGATGCTGACGACGGGATCCTCGATCTCGGAGACCTCCTCAGCTTGCAGGCTCAAGTTCTGCGCTACGAGCCTGAGGAGGTCCTGATGTGCCCTGAGATCTAGTGGAGGAGGGCTAGAGGAAGAGGTGCCTGCCACAGCCTCATCAGGAGAAGACGATGAGGAGACCCCTGGCAAGAGAGTGTCCAGCGGGGGGTCTGTCTGAGCCCTTGCCTCTGACTCCGGAGGGAGCTCAGGGTCTTGCTGTTTTGACCCATCCTCTCCGTCCGGGGAGGGGGGGGGCAAGACAGCGACGCCTCCGGCGCCCTGTGCTCCGTCATCGCAGGCCTAGGAGGAAGCTGCTGGGGGCCCTGGGCTTGGTGATACGCCCAGGGTGTCCAGAACCCCCACTGCTGCGGTCCCTGGTCCTGTTGAGGAGGGTCTTGAAAAAGGGCCGCTTGCCTGTCTGTGCCCAGTGCGTAAACACTGTCCGCCTGCGACGACACAGACGGCTGTCTGGAAGGCCATGGAGGGGCCGACCGCGGCTGGTAAGAATCTCCTTGTCCTGGCGCCAAAGATGTTCTTGGTGCCGGGGACTGGTACCGGGAGTCATACCGGTGTCGGGATCGAGACCAGGGTCTGTCTTGAACTTGGTGCCGGGATCGGGACCGGTACCAGCAGCTGACTCGGTGCCGGGATCGGAACCTGCCACCTGCCACCAGCTCGGTGCCGGGAGGTCGACCAGGGAGCTGATCAACGGCGGGAACGGCTCCTAGAGTCCCGGTGCCGGTATCGATGACTAGAGCCAGACCGGAACTGTCTGGAGGACGACCGGTGCTGTGAGTGCGACCGGTACCGCCGAGGGGAGCGGTGCCGGGACTGCGAGCGGCGCCGGGATCTGGAGCGACCACGGTGACGGGACCTCGACAGCGAGCGTGAGTCCCGAGACGGTGCTCTCATCGTCGGTTTGCCTCTGGACACAACCCGCACCGGAGGTACCGGGGGTGGAGGCTGAGTTGGCTCAGTCAGGGCAATTAGGTCCCGTGCCGAGGCGAAGGTCTCCGGCGTCGATGGGACCAATAGCTCAACCCCACATCTAATGGGGGAGCTAGGCGGGACCGGACTCGACGGACCCTCCGGGCCCGGAGTCGACGAGATTCCCGTCGGTAGTGCCAAGGCAGAGGCAGGTGCCGGGCGCTCCACTCGAGTCTGCCTGGATGGAGTTGCAGACTTCGAGGGCCTTGCTTCGGGACCCAGTGCCGGGGAAGGTCAGTGCCGGGGAGTCTTTCCGGTGCCGGCGCGGTCCGGTGCCGGTGTAGAGGTGACGGTCTGTGAAGCTGCTGGGTCGAGTTCCGCTTCCATAAGGAGAGTCCGCAGTCTCTGGTCTCTCTCCTTCTTTGTCCTAGGCTTAAAAGCCTTACAAATGCGGCACTTGACCGAGATGTGCGATTCCCCCAGGCACTTTAGGCACGCGTCGTGGGGATCGCTGGTCGGCATCAGCTTCTTACAGGCCGCGCATTGCTTGAAGCCTGGCGAACCAGGCATGGGCCCGGTGCCGGGTGCCAGGGAGGGCTACAGCCCAGACCGGCTAACAAATATTTACACTATTATTTACAACTATTTACTATATTACTACTTAACTAACTACACTTAACTACTAACTACAACTATAAACAGTACAACGAAGGAGAGCTAGGGACGTGAAAGACAGCAAAGCCGTGCTCCACAGTTCCAACGACCAACATGGCGGTAAGAAGGAACTGAGGAGCGGATGGGCCGGCAGGGGTATATATCAGGCGCCATGGCGGCGCCACTCTAGGGGGCGACCTGCCGGCCCACTGGAGTTGCTAGGGTAAAAAGTTTCCGACGAACGTGCACGCACAGCGCGCACACCTAACTGGAATGGATATGAGCAATCACTCGAAGAATGATAAAATCGATATTACTATATCGATTTAGGCTTAGTGTGGATGGAAATCGAAGTTATTGTCCTCATCATTTTACAGTAGCTACCCACAGTGCACCGCTCCAGAAATCGACGCTAGGCTCAGACCATGGACGCACACCACCGAATTAATGTGTCCTAGTGTGGACGCATAAAATCGATTTAATAATATCGGTTTTATAAAACCGGTTTTAGTTATTTTGATTTTATGCTGTAGTGTAGACGTAGCCTAAGAGAGGCAGGCAGAGGAACAGACAGGCTACTGAAGGGAGTGTGTCGTGTTGTAGCAGTGTCTTGGCGCTTGCTGGGGCTTTGTTCTGCTGTGGGCAGTGGTGTTTTGGTTTGGTTTGTGTTTCTCAGATTTACAGGAGTGAGGTGGGAAGCCTATGACAGACACAGAGGCAGCAGTTGTAGTGACCCAAGCAGTGGAAGACATAATGAAGATGACTGGATGTGGAAGCTGCAGCATGTACATGATCCTGGAGGGGGTACCTGATAAAAGTTTCATCTGCATGAAGTGCCGCCTGATAGAGCTGATGGCAGAAAAGACCCGAGGACTGGAGATGCAGGTGGAAACTCTGGTTGAGTTTAGAAGGTTTAGCAAGGACAAGTGTAGAGTCCTGCACTTAGGACGGAAGAATTCCATTCACTGTTACAAACTAGGGACCAAATGGCTAGGAAGAAGTTCTGCAGAAGAGAACCTAGGGGTTACAGTGGACGAGAAGCTGGATATGAGTCAACAGTGTGTCCTTGTTGCCAAGAAGGCTAACAGCATTTTGGGCTGTATAAGCAGGGGCATTGCCAGCAGATCGAGGGACGTGATCATTCCTCTCTATTTAACATTGGTGAGGCCTCATCTGGAGTACTGTGTCCAGTTTTGGGCACATACTACAAGAAGAATGTGGAAAAACTGGAAAGAGTCCAGAAGAAGGCAACAAAAATGATTAAAGGGCTGGAGCACATGACTTATGAGGAGAGGCTGAGGGAACTGGGATTGTTTAGTCTGCAGAAGAGAAGAATAAGGGGGGATTTGATAGCTGCTTTCAACCACCTGAAAGGGGGTTCCAAAGAGGATGGATCTAGCCTGTTCAGTGGTACCTGATGACAGAACAAGAAGTAATGGTCTCAAATTGCAGTGGGGGAGGTTTAGGTTGGATATTAGGAAAAACTTCCTCACTAGGAGAGTGGTAAAGCACTGGAATGGGTTACCTAGGGAGGTGGTGGAATCTTCTTCCTTAGAGGTTTTTAAGGTCAGGCTTGACAAAGCCCTGGCTGGGATGATTTAGTTGGTGTTGGTCCTGCTTTGAGCAGGGGTTGGACTAGATGACCTCCTGAGGTCCCTTCTAACCCTGATATTCTATGATTCTAAGTGAATTCGAGTGGATGATGGAGCAAAGACATGAGGAGTCTGAATGGAAAAGCTCAGACTTATAGATGGAAGCAGGACCAAAGAACTCTGAGGGGAGACTGCAGGGTGAGGAAACTGGACAGTGGAAGCATGTGACTAAGAGAACCAGGCAGAGAAAAAGACGGGCTAATGAAGGAGAAATAGAGCTCAGGAACAGGTTTGCAGAGCTGGAAAATGAAGAAGGGGCACAGCAGATGGTCGCTGAAGGTGAGAAGGCAAGGAAGAAGAAAAGAGCATCTAGTTCTATAAGAAGAGGGGAAAAGACAATGGAGATAACACCAAATGTGAGCCCCAGGAGGATAGCAAGGGCGAACAGGAATCGAGAGGACTTGCAGCCAGAGGGAACAGGGGATATACCGGAGAATTGCACCGTCACCAGGAAAAGGCAGGTCTACATGACTGGGGACTCCCTACTGAGAAGGATAGACAGGCCTGTAACCAGAGCTGATCCAGAGAACAGAAGGGTGTGCTATCTGCCGGGTATTAAGATATGGGGTGTGGACCTGAGGCTAAAGAGGATACTAATGGGAGCGGGAAAGAATCCACTGATTGTCCTTCATGTGGGAACGAATGATACAGCTAGATTCTCGCTGGAACATATCAAAGGAGACTATGCCAGGCAGGGGAAGGAAATCGAGGCTCAGATGATCTTCAGTGGGATTCTGCCTGCTCCAAGAGAAGGGCAACAAAGGTGTGACAAGATTATGATGATCAACAGATGGCTCAGGCAGTGATGCTATAAGGAGGACTTTGGGATGTATGGCTACTGGGAGGCATTCATGGACAGAGGATTGTTCTCTCAGGATGGACTTCACCTGAGTAGGGATGGAAATAGACTTCTAGGATGGAGGCTGGCACAACTGATTAAGAGAACTTTAAACTAGGAATTGGGGGGAGATGGCTGGGAAATGTCCAGGTAATCTCCATGCTGGATTTTAACATTGAGAGGGAAGAAAACGAGAAGAAAGAAAGGATACAACCATGGGTAGGAGAATGGACATACAGAGGAAGGATAGTGTAGATACCATTCTAATAGGTGATACTGGTTGTAGAATGTCTGGACCTAATCGGGTATAGAATGTGAGTGAAGCCAAACAGCAAGAATTAAGATGTTTGTACACCAATGCGAGGAGCGTAGGTAACAAAATGGAGGAACTAGAATTACTGGTGCAGGAAGCGAAACCGGATATTATAGGAATAACAGAAACACGGTAGAATAGTAGTCGTGACTGGAGTACAGGTATTGAAGGCTATGTGCTGTTTAGGAAAGACAGAAATAAAGGCAAAGGTGGTGGAGTAGCATGTATATCAATGATGAGGTAGACTGTAAAGAAATAAGAAGGGATGGAATGGATAAGACAGAGTCTGGGCAAAAATCACATTGGGAAAGACAGCTACTAGAGCCTCCCCTGAGATAGTGCTTGGGGTGTGCTATAGACTACCGGGATCCGATTTGGATATGGATAGAGATCTTTTTAATGTTTTTAATAAAGTAAATACTAATGGGAATTGCGTGACCATGAGAGACTTTAACTTCCCAGATATAGACTGGAGGACATAGGGCTCAGATTTTCCTAGATGTGATAGCTGATGGATTCCTTCACCAAGTAGTTGAAGAACCAACAAGAGGGGATGCCATTTTAGATTTGGTTTGGGGGAGTAGTGAGGACCTCATAGAAGAAATGGTTGTAGGGGACAACCTTGGTTTGAGTGATCATGAGCTAATTCAGTTTAAACTAAATGGAACAATAAACAAAAACAGATCTGGGACTAGGGTTTTTTATTTCAAAAGGGCTAACTTTAAAAAATTCAGGAAATTAGTTAGGGAAGTGGATTGGACTGAAGAACTTGGGGATCTAAAGCTAGAGGAGGCCTGCAATTACTTCAAGTCAAAGTTGCAGAAACTATCAGAAGCCTACATTCCAAGAAAGGGGAAAAAATTCATAGGCAGGAGTTGCAGACCAAGCTGTATGAGCAAGCATCTCAGAGAGGGGATTAAGAAAAAGCAGAAAGCCTACAAGGAGTGGAAAATGGGAGTGATCAGCCAGGAATGCTACCTTACTGAGGTCAGAACATTTAGGGATAAAGTGAGAAAGGCCAAAAGCCATGCAGAGTTGGACCTTGCAAAGGGAATTAAAACCAATAGTAAAAGGTTCTATAGCCATATAAATGAGAAGAAAACCAAGAAAGAAGTGGGACTGCTAAACATGGAGGATGGAGTGGAGGTTAAGGATAATCTAGGCATGGCCCAATATCTAAACAAGTACTTTGCCTCAGTCTTTAATGAGGAGTTTAGGGATAATGGTAGGATGACAAATGGGAATGAGGATATGGAGGTAGATATTACCACATCCAATGTAGAAGCCAAACTCAAACATCTTAATGGGACTAAATCAGGGGGCCCAGATAATCTTCATCCAAGAATATTAAAGGAACTTGCACATGAAATTGCAAGTCCATCAGCAAGAATTTTTAATGAATCTGTAAACTCAGGGGTTGTACCGTATGACTGGGAAAAAAGTGATCTGGACGACTACAGGCCTGTTAGTTTGACATCTGTAGTATGTAGTCTTGGAAAAAAGTTGAAAGAGAAAGTAGTTAAGGACATTGAGGTCAATGGAAATTGGGACAAAATACAACATGGTTTTACAAAAGGTAGATCATGTCAAACCAACCCGATCTCCTTCTTTGACAAGGTAACAGATTTTTTTAGACAAAGAAAACGCAGTGGATCTAATTTACAATTTCAATAAGGCATTTGATACGGTTCCACATGGGGAATTATTAGTTAAATTGGAAAAGATGGGCATCAGTATGAAAATTGAAAGGTGAATAAGGAACTGGTTAAAGGGGAGACTACAACGGGTTGTACTGAAAGGTGAACTGTCAGGCTGGAAGGAGGTTACTAGTGGAGTTCCTCAGGGGTCAGTTTTGGGACCAATCTTATTTAATCTTTTCATTACTGACCTTGGCACAAAAAGTGGGAATATGCTAATAAAGTCTGTGGATGACACAAAGCTGGGAGGTATTGCCAACACAGAGAAGGGCCGGGATATCATACAGGATGATCTGGATGACCTTGTAAACTGGAGTAATAGTAATAGGATGAAATTTAATAGCAAAAAGTGCAAGGTCATGCATTTAGGGATTAACAAGAATTATTGTTATAAGATGGGGATGCATCAGTTGGAAGTAACAGAGGAGGAGAAGGACCTCCGAGTATTGGTTGATCACAGGATGACTATAAGCCACCAATGTGATATGGCCGTGAAAAAAGCTAATGCGGTCTTGGGATGCATCAGGCGAGGTATTTCCAGTAGAGATAAGGAGGTGTTAGTACTGTTATACAAGGCACTGGTGAGACCTCACTTGGAATACTGTGTGCAGTTCTGGTCTCCCATGTTTAAGAAGGATGAATTCAAACTGGAACAGGTACAGAGAAGAGCTACTAGGATGATCCAAGGAATGGAAAACCTGTCTTATGAAAGGAGACCCAAAGAGCTTGGCTTGTTTAGCCTAACCAAAAGAAGGTTGATATGATTGCCCTCTATAAATATATCAGAGGAATAAATACCAGGGAGGGAGAGGAATTATTTAAGCTCAGTACCAATGTGGACACAAGAACAAATGGATATAAACTGACCATCAGGAAGGTTAGAGTTGAAATTAGATGAAGGTTTCTTACCATTAGAGAAGTGAAGTTCTGGAACATCCTTCCAACGGGAGTAGTGGGGGCAAAAGACATAACTGGCTTCAAGACTAAGCTTGATAAGTTTATGGAGCGGATGGTATAATGGGATAGCCTAATTTTGGCAATTAATTGGTCTTTGACTATTAGCGGTAAATATGCCCAATGGCTTGTGATGGGATGTTAGATGGGGTGGGATCTGAGTTACTACAGAGAATTCTTTTCTGGATGTCTGGCTGGTGAGTCTTGCCTACATGCTCAGGGTTTAGCTGATCACCATATTTGGGGTTGGGAAGGAATTTTCCTCCAGGGCAGATTGTCAGAGGCCCTGGGGGGTTTTTGCATTCCCCTGCAGCGTGGGGCATGGGTCATTTGCTGGAAGATTCTCTGCATCTTGAAGTCTTTAAACCATGATTTGAGGACTTCAGTGGCTCAGACATAGGTTTGATACAGGAGTGGGTGAGTGAGATTTTGTGGCCTGCGTTGTACCAGAAGTCAGACTAGGTGGTCATAATGGTCCCGTCTGACCTTAAAGTCTATGATTCTATGAATACATAATGTGTAGAACTTAAAAATCTGATTAAAAAGCCTGATTTTCCTGAGTTGCCCTTATGTTACTTTGATGTTTGGTAAACCATAAACAAGAGAACACTTGTTCAGAAGTCACATTTTGTGATATAGCTACATAAGTTTGGATGCAATTAATCAAAAATGTAAATTCCACTGTAAACCTTGCTTTACACCTTCAGCTCACTCAGTTAAGAGCTTTTGAATGGGAATAAAAAGGCTTACCACAGCTAAAATAGCATTCCGTATTTGTCCAAAATGAGGTGTCAAATGACACTTTTTAATGGAACAGGTTTCCTAACAGATGCAAATATTTTAATGTTTACTTTGCAATCCACAACAAGGAAGCTGACTGTCTGGGTGATAAAAGGCACTTGAATATGTGCCATGCACTGGAATGGGAATGTATTTTCCTTTTCACCATTCTAAATCTATAATCTTAATGAGTGTCCTTTTTATGAAAATGTCAAGATAGTAAATTGCTTGTGAAAGTGCTTTAAACTGTCCTTCATTAACAGTGTATCTGCCATTTAAACATTAATGTTCATTTTACACAGCTGTGCCTTAGTCTGTCTCCCTCTTGGGAACTGGGAGGTAAGAGCAAAATTTTGTTTACATCAATGAGCTCAACTTATTAACAATGTTTCAGTTACAATAACAATATTAAATATCTAAACAATAAGCAATTGTATAATACTGCCACCAACAGGACAAAATTATAATTGAGAATACTTTGTGGATGCTATATATTAAGGGTGGCCAAACCACCGCTCGTGAGCTGCTTTCCAGTTAAACAGCAGCTTGCAGAGCCTCCCATCCCCCAGCCCTCCCACTCTCCGCCTACCAGCCTTGGCAGGAGGGAGCTCTGGACTTCTACCCTGCAGCAGGTGGTGGCTCTCAGTGCTTCTGCCCAGTGGAGAAGGGGCTCTCAGGGCTTGAGCCCCATGGGGCACACCTGCTGGGGTTTGGGGCTTGAGCCCCACTTTTGCTGAAGCCCTGATCCCTGAGATAACCTACCTCCCTGCCAGGCAGAAGTCCCAAGACCTGGCAGGTGTGCCCGGCTCTCGAACTTCTAAAGATTATCAGATGTAGCTTGGAGGGTCAGTAAGTTTGGCCACCCCTGCTATATATTCTACATCAATATCTGAAAGGTAATAATTGTTGGAGGAAGATGTGACTAAATGGAACACTTACAACTTGGACACTGTAGGGAAAGTTTATTTCCTTCAACACACTATTTTCCACACTGGATCAGACTAATACTCCATCAGGTCTGGGAGTCTATGGCAGTGGCCAATGCCTGTTGTTCAGAGAAAAGCAACCAAAACACATAATGATTGTGCCTAATCAACTGTGTATTGCTGAGAATGTGTTAGATCATGGAGGTGTGGATAGGAGCAGGTTCCTCCCTGATTCCTGTAACTATCATTTTATTCCCTGAAACAGGTTAGCATGCCAAGGTTATTGGTCAGAGGAACTTCACTGCCATTTAAAACTCTAGCAAAAGCTCAGTTTTAATCTAGGCACCTGATAGAGCAGTGACACCAAATTTACTAGGCTAGTAGACAGTTCAGGACCAGAGTTATAATTCAGTTGGTAATTAGAGGACATTACTGAACATTACTCACAGATGCCAGGAAGAAATGACATTTACTGGGTAAAGACTCTTTAATAGACTGTTGATTAATGATTCCTAAAATTAGAAATCACCCAAAAGATTGCGAGGGAGAAAAAAAGAGTAAAGTTTTATAGATATAGATATCATAGAAATGGAAGGGACCCCGAAAGGTCATCAAGGCCAGCCCCTGTCTTCACTAGCAGGACCAAGCACTGATTTTGCCCCAGATCCCTAAGTGGCCCCCTCAAGGACTAAACTCACAACCCTGCCATTAATTATGCCTGGGGTGAGGTCTACCTAGACCAAGCCCCCAGAGCTGTTGTGCTACATGCAGTATCCAACTCCAGCTCTGGTAAGGAACGAGCTCCTCAGAAGCACATGTTTTCATAAAGATGTTGTTCTGAAGCACTCAGATTTGGTTACTGTTATTTGAAAGACAGATAAACTAAAAGCATATTGTTTCTAAGCTATAAAAGTTGGAGACAAATATATTTAAGTGGCAAATATTTATTTCAGAACTCAGAGTACAAAAATCCTCTCCTCTCAAATAGGAAAGCAATTGCTGATGAAAGCAAGCCATGCTCTAATTTAGATCATCATTTCCATGTTGCTGCTGCTATGGAAGTGAAATCTTCTGTAACAAAGTGAAAGGTATATCCTTTTAAACTAATAAGTGATTTCTAATTCTGATCTTACTTGACTATATTCTCTTTGTGGTTATTTTCTGCTTTCCAATAGGGAAATATTTTATCAAGATAACTTCTTTATTACTGTTTAGTGCCTATTACTGCCACAACATGAGGATGGGTGCAACATACTGTATTATCTTAAGAGTTGCTAAGAGCAGAATAACAAACCAAAATGCAGACAGTTACAAGCTTATAAAGTGCTTATAATAACGTGATTCCAGAATACCTTCTTAAAGTTTTCCCTTCTAATATTCTGGGGTAGTCAATACAGAACTGACTCAGTGGGCAAGGGAGGTAGAACATACAGATAATCATCAAGTAATTAGATTGAGTGCTTTATGTTACAGATAACCAGGGCTAATTTTTTAAAACAAGAAGTCTCCTTAATTGTAACAAGGCCTTTCTAAAGGTAGATGTTTAGGGGTTCAATCCTCTTGCTAACATAACACCAAGCCCCTTGCCTACGCTTGAAATTTTTTCTAGAAACATACGACTGTTGCTAACATCAGCTCAACTGCATAAGTGTTAGCAACGTTGGAAGCACTACTGGACACAGACGACTGAGCTGATGCAGATATTTTAAAAACCATATCACGTAACCCTGTTCAGAGCAAGTCTAATCAACAAGGTGTTAAAACACTCCCAGAAGCCTACCCATATGTCTATGATAGAAACGTCAAGGAGGCATGCAGCTGAAATATCTTTGGATGTAGCAGAGTATGTTCCAATACCCCAAATAGTGAAACATCTGCCAGCTCACAGCACATGCGTATGTGTAACCTAGTCCATTAGAGAGACTCTGGGCTGAGATAAATTGGCCCCCAGCTTTAACCCCACAAGCAATGAGAAGACTAAGGGCTTGTCTGCACTACCATGTAGGGTCGATCTAAGATATGCAACTTCAGCTTCGTGACTAGCGTAGCTGAAGTCGACGTACTTAGATCTACTTACTGTGGTGTCTTCACTGTGGTAAGTCAACAGTTGATGCTCTCCCGTCGACTCCACTTGCACTTCTAGTTCTGGTGGAGTACCGGAGTTGACGGGAGAGTGCTCAGCAGTCGATTTATCGTGTCTATACTAGATGCAATAAATTGACCCCTCCAGGATCGATCACTGCTCGCTGATCCGGCAGGTACTGTAGACAGGCTGTAAGTGTTTAATTAATTGGCTTTGTCTTGTCTAGGAAATAAGTAAAAGTCTCTTAACATTTAAGGCGTATAATCTAATGTCTCTCAGAATCAAATGGGGTTTAGGGAAGAAGATGGGTAAATTAATGAGCTGATTAAGATGGAAATAAAAGACTACTTCAGTAAAATAAATTTTGGGTGAGGATATAGGAACCAACTATCAGGATTTGGAACTCACTAACTCCGGGAAATCCATATAGAAAAGCTGTTCTATTTCAGCATAAACAGCTGTCTATGAGAAGGTTTTTGCTTCCAGAAATGATCTCCTGAACTTTTGCAGAACAGTCAGAGCTGAAACCTGCTGACAGACCAGTAGCCAACCTGTAAGACTGAGCAACTTCTATGTGAAGAACACAGCTTTGATCCTGAGACAATACACCCAGGAGATTGAGAAGTGAAACCTCAAGGTCCAATTCTAGATCCATTAGATCCAAGAACCAGAGCTGTTTGGTCCAGTTTTGAGCTATCAATAACACTTTGTCCCACTTGCTCTTTCTGATGACTCTGGAAACTAGAGATATTTGGGGGAAATGTGGAAGAACTGTTGAGTTCAGTTGTAAAAACAAATCCCTTGCGGATCCTGGGATTATTCTGCATAATTTTTACGTTTGAAATCTCAAGTATCACACATCTTATTTTTCTTGTTTTTGCTGGAGGTCTCCCTTGGAAAACCCACAGAAGTGGATTGGATGCTCTCTCAGCCCTTCATTGCTATGACGGGGCGCTGAATCTTTGAAAAAGGGAGCTTGCCTGTTAACTGTTCATTAAGCATACCACTCGTTTAACAATGTGTTGTAACAAAAAAAAAAATCATTCAGCACTCTGGATAAAAATCACTTTCCCCATCGCAGGGCTTGTTTTCACTGATTCATGTTATAGCTCAAGTAATCCTGTTAATTTGACTCCCATTCACACTGAAAAACTCCTCTCTTCTGTACTGCCATACTAGTAACACAAGTTGGCCATCATGACTAAGGGCATAGGCAAAACCCTAGTGACCAAGTCACATCTGCTAACAACCATTCTGTCTCATGGATGCAAGCTAGCACTACTAAATTGCTGCTGATCCTCCAATACTCTTCCACAATCCTGCTTGACCATTTGGGACTCAATTTTCACAAGTATGTGTCATGTCAAACTGCTAAGTTTCCAGTAATCCACAGAATCTCCCAGAGGAAAAAAAACACCAAGTAGTCAAGTTCTCAGTTTGCAATGTAAGAAACAAGCAGCAAACACATGAGGTTTTTCTGTTGTTTTTTAAAACCTTTCAGGCCTTACTCTTTCTCACATACACATACACATACATCCCAGAAAAGTGCTGGGCAACGTGCGGCCCATCAGGGTAAGCTGGTTGTCGGCCGCGAGAGATTTTGCTGATGTTGACCGTCTGCAGGCACAGCCCCCCTGCAGCTCCCAGTGGCCGTGGTTCACTGTTCCCAGCCAATGGGAGCTGGCCGCCACTTCCCACAGCTCCCATTGGCCGGGAACGGCGAACCACGGTCACTGGGAGCTGCGAGGAGCCATGTCTGCAGACAGTTAATGTCAGCAAAATGTCTTGTGGCCCGCAATCAGATTACCCTGATGCGCTGAATGCAGCCCACGGGCCACAGATCGCCCACCACTACCCAAGAACAATAACAGAGCACAAACATTTTTTCACCTTTTGCAGTCTCTTTGAAAATTGAGAGTGGAAGCGAGTGGTATTGCAAACTGACAACTCTCTGGAAACACATGTGAATGTATTTCCTTGTTCCAGGCTGTTCCTTGAAGATGTGTCAATATAACAAAGTAACCACACAATCTGGCACAAACTGGCTATCTGCTAAGGAAACTTCAGTTACTGAGGATACATCTTCACTGCAAAGCTAATTCGCGTTGTCTTCGTTTGAGTTGTATATCTCACATTTGCATAGCTCAAGTGACAATGGCCACACTGTGAAATAATCCTCACGTTTGTTCTCACGTTTGTTTGTTCACAAAGGTGCTGCACTCACTCATGTGTCATGCTATGATTTCTGGGGGGTATATCCAAGGCTTCTTTGAGCTACAGTAAACTGAGCTGTCCATGAATTATTTCCCAGTAAATTGTGAGAGAACTTGTCTGTCCTTTCTAGACACATGGAGAATTGTGGGAAGACATTGGAGGACTAGTGACAATTGAGTGGCGCTAGCCTGCATCCACATTACAGAGTAATTATGTTAACAACTGATGAGCTGTGCTAATTTGAGCTGTAGTCTCTACCCCTTGAGGGGTCAGCTCCTTTCAGGTAAAAGCACCATCACACATAAATTAAGGGTTTGTGTGTGTGGCAGAATTTGAATCAGGACGTGAGTTAACTTGAGTGAACTGCAATGAAGACAAGGTTTTAAACAGCAGACTGTTGGACAATACAAAGCTTTTTTGACAGTAGCGTGTTGGGAATACTACAGAGCACTTGTCCAGTTCCAGCACCACTGCCATTTCCAAACAAAAGCAAAGATGAAGTCTTGGGCATGATGAAGTCAATGTGAATTCTGCAATTGACATCAACTGAGCCAGGATTTCACCCCAAATGTTCTGTCAAGTGTAATTTTTCTGTATCTAAGATAGTCATAAGATAAAGATTATTTTCATCTACACTACAATACACTTCTAGTTTCTCCCTTTTCATTACAGATGTGTTTCATATGCAATTATACATTTCCTGGAGGAATAACTTCATGAAATACCTCAGCAAGGAAGTATAGGACTGTGAAGTGAAGTAAAGTTGTTTTCTTCTGAGCAGGTACATTTATGAGGCATCTTAATCACCATATTACCTTTGTTTCCAGGAACTTTACTGCATGATGAAGCAGTTTAATACAAACAACAAAGCAGACATTTTTAAGGACAACCCCCCAACCTCACCTGTTACAATATTTTCATTTTCCTCCATGATAACTCTGAGACACCAAATACTATTGCCTGAGGCTTTTCAATGTGGTTTTATTACAAGGTGTGGCATATTCAATTAAATAATCCCTGATTGTGAATATCTCATACTGCTTTATAATAAACAAAAGAGTTAAAATAAATGACTTACCTTTAAGAGTGCCAAGGCTACATGAAAGATTATGTTCAGACCCTGAAAAGGAGAAGAAGAAAAAAAGAGAGTTGAATCAGTCCCACTGTACCAGGTTTTAGTTCTCCCTTGGGAGATATGCAAGATTTTTGTCAGAGTCCTGAGGCACTCCCAGCTTTCCCCACTTCACATCCCACACTTAAGGCCCCATGATGCAGCTTCCAAACTTCTGGCTGAGGGGACCGAGGCTCTTTGGACTCCAGTGATTTTGCTCTCTTATTGGTCAGACAGGTGCTTTTGGACAGCCCTCTGTCCCTTGGCTAAGTATCAGTCAAATCTGGTCTCTCATGGAGCAGTACAGAATAGTACCAGCAACTGACCATCAGGACAGTCTGTTTCGTCAAAGCCAACAGAACCAAATATTCTACTTAATACAATTTTTGCCAGTCCAAAGAAAGCAGCTTGTATCTAAAATCTTTTGTATTAAACACCCACAAAAATCCCAAGTCTTAAACACACAGATTTTCTGATATCAACTCAAATATAAAAGACAGTTCAGAAATCAGGCAGCTAGATGTGTAAACCAGCCCTGTTGTGCTTGCCACTTTCACTACATTGCAAACACATGGCTCTATATAAATGAATATATATAATAAAGGAAATAATGATAAAATAATGATGCTCCACAGATTTCAGATCCCCTGAGAGAGGACAGTGCTGGAATTGCTAGGCTCAGTGGAGCTGAATTAAAGGTACCAGTGCTCCCTCCTAGACTTTCTAACAGACTTTAAACAGGCCAACTCTGCCTTCATCTGGTGCCATTCTGAGTCCAAAGATAAAGATCTAGAGCCTCTTTCTGACTACACATAAAAGTTGTACTGCTTAACTGGTATAGTTAAAGTGGTGCAATCACCTTCCGGTGAATCTTGAGGGGGCCATTTAGGGATCTGGGGCAAAAATCTGTCTGGGGATTGGTCCTGCTTCGAGCAGGGGGTTGGACTAGATGACCTCCTGAGGTCCCTTCCAGCCCTGATGTTCTATGATTCTATGATGCAGCTATGTCGGTATAAAGATGTTTATACTAGTAAAGATATTCCTATATGACAAGGCACCTTTATACCGGTATAACTGCATCCACATGAGGGCTTGTCCCAGCATAACTATATCAGTAAAAATATCACACCCCTCACCTATACAGTTATATCAGTACAACTTGCAAGTGTAGACCAGACCAAAGAGTACAATACAGCTGTATTTTGCAGGATCAAACATTCCCTCTGTCAATAAAACAGGGTCTACTAGCTATGACTACTTTGCCATATGTAGCTCCATTTAACTTTATACAGGGCTTTGTGATACCCTGGCTAAGGTAGATACTGTACCATATAAAACCCACATTTATTGTATTATTTTGACTTTCCTTTGTATTTCACTATAACTTTACATTTTTTAGCAAATGTAGATAGTTCAACTGCAGGTTACCTACTACATTGCCTCACTCAGATTTAACATATGAAAGAGTTCCAACAGACTTGCTCAGAAATAATGTTGCCATTATAATACACACTGTTATGGGATTATCACAGGATTTCCTTAGTAATCTCCCCTTGTACAATAACAAGATTTCAATGAGTTCCTTGCTAATTTCACTCTGTAATTTGTTTTAACAATATCATAATGGAGTTTCTGAGGTAATCTCACATATTTTTATTAATTAGGGTTGAGTGAATTGGTTTTTGCAAGAATAAGAGCCCTTAAACTTTTGCCAACTCCTTGAAACAAGCCTTCTTTAAGGTTCAGAAATATTGATGTAAATTCCCTCCATCACATTTCACCTCCAACAATTTGCTGTCAAGATCTTTCCTGCTGTCTAAAGCTTCCCCGTTAGTGTCATATCAGATTGCCTAGCACTCCTGGGAAACTAGCTCACATGTTGTCAGGGCATGCTGTGTCATTTAGAGGAGTGGGTTCTGTTAGGAAAACCCAGAGACAAAAAGTTAAAGAGGCAGCAAGTAACCCCTAACGTCCAATAGCATAGGGAGGGCTGTGGAGCCATCGGCTCTGTCCTTAGAAAAATGCTGCTGGTTGGGAGAGGTAGAAGTAGCCTTCTCCTCGAGAAGCTTGCTGATTCCATGATGAGAAGTCCTCCAAACCTCCCCCTAAACGTGATGCTCTATATCTTAGGTATAAATGTAAAATTGTGGAGTTTGTCGTGTCCGGCACAATCCAGACTTCATCAAAAGCTGCAGAACCTTTTAGAAAGAAGTCTTCTTAGAATGTAAGCTCTGTCAGGCAGGATCGGTCTTTTCTGTCATGTTTATGCAGTGCTAAGCATAATGGGGTTATGGTACATGACTGGGGTTCCTGGGTGCTACCACAATAAAATAAAAAAAAAATTGCATTAGCTAGCAAGTTGTTTGGTAATTCTATATTTAATTACTATGGCAACAGATCACACATCTTCCACCAGAGGTCAGAATGTAGCAGCATTGAAACCAGAGGAGCATTTATTGAACAATCACTAGTTCCATAGGTGACAGCAGCAGTTTAAATACACACCAAAAGCGATTTCGTTTATTTTTACTAGAAAAGTGTTTGACTGTCAACCATGCTAACTGAAATTCATGCAACAGGTAAAGTACTGACAGTAACAGTCGAAGCTCCCAAAATTGCCATTCCAGAATCTCTCAACCTGATTCTAGACAGAACATTTTTAGTGGTAAAAAGGGTATTTCAGGCTCCATATCCCTTCTCTGCTGAGAATGCCATCAAGACTGCCAAAAAGTATGGAATTTTCTGTAATGTGTGATATCAATCCTTTAAAAATGTAACTGAAACCAACAATTCATTTCACATAGTCATCGGAAGGTAACAACTTTCATCCACAACTGAAGTGGACAAGGTTTGAGCACATGGTCTATAAATGAAAAGCTCTGTATCTCGTAACTGCCATCAGAATGAACAATGATGTGCTCAAACAAGAAACTGTCAGGACCACAGTATCAAAGCCAGGCTTGCTAGGTCCATAGGCTGCATCCCAAACTGCTGCACCACAACAATGCACTGAACTACCATCTTGACCAACAGCCTTCGTGCTAAAGGCCTACAGACTCACAGTAGCCTTCCTCAGGCCCCTGATTGGATGGACTGGCCACATTCTCACTGGGCACCTGGACATCATAAAGACCCCAACAGGAAGAGGAAGCTATCTGAGCAACAGACCATTGCCTGCTGGTTGCTGCCTAAACCACCTTGCCTTGCTGCTTTGCCTGACTCTACCTTGTTGCCTGCTGCCTCGCCTGACCTCAACTCCCTAACAGACTCAACCCTTTGGATTGGATCTTCCAGCTACTGACCTCTGCAAGAACTCCGACCATTGCCCCAGAATACCTCTGATACCAATCCATCTCCCGGCTGCCTGACCACCTGCACACACTTGACTACTGCTTTGGACTGCCACTTAGCCCACCTCGGCCAATGGGCATTACAAAAATCCCACAATCAGCACAGATTGACCTGCGAAGCAGATTTTGTTATCATATGCCAACACACTGTCCTACTCCTGCAGAATTACTGATGATTACTGTCTTGTGTGCAATTTCAGGCACTATAAAAGTCCCATGAAAAAATCAAGAGTGTTGGTTTGTCTTCCCAAGAACTCTTCTCTGTCACTGGCAGCTTCAGCTCTAAACGTATACTGTTTCCATCTACCATGTTCTTGTTATTGAGGTCAGTGTAACAGTTCTTATATCACCTCTCTTCCACTAGACAGCAAAAGGGACATGATGAGGACCTCCCTGTGCCCTGAAGATCTCCAGCTGCTTTAACAGCCCCTTGGGGCGACTGACAGCCAGTGTAATTGACAGCAGCCCTGGCTTTGCTCCAAGTTACATTGGGCAATCAGTCAAACAGATAGGAAGCACAGGATCAGGAGAGGACAAAGTAACTTAAAACCTCCTATACATACAGCCCTCCTGAGGGCATGTCTACACTTACCTCCAGAGCGATCAATCCAGCAGGGGTCGATTTATCGTGTCTAGTGAAGACACGATAAATCGACTACCGAGCACTCTTCCGTTGACTCTGGTACTCCACCAGAGTGAGAAGCACAGGTGGAGTCGACAGGGGAGCGTCAGCAGTTGACTTACTGCAATGAAGACACCTTGGTAAGCAGCTCTAAGTACGCTGACTTCAGCTACCTTATTCACATAGCTGAAGTTGCGTACCTTAGATCAATCCACCCCCCTAGTGTAGACCAGGCCTGAGATGTGCTCTGTGCTCGACTGCAGCCAGTCAAGTAGTTGTAAGTCAACCATCTATGTCAAGAGCCCTGAAGCAGAGGGTGTGGGAATTGTTCCCCTAGGATCCATGCCTGGAACTAACCCTTTGTGCACTGACCTCCCACACTTCCTCCACAGAGACAGAAAAAGGTCAGCAGACTCCATGGCATCACATGCAACCCCTCCTTGGGGATGGCCCTCTGCATAGCATGCCTCCCAGCAGCCAGCATGACAGTCTCTGGAAAGATCAACTTCTCTGCAAGCCCCTTAGTGCTGGAGAACCATGTGAGCCTGTGTAGAGGCCTAGTGCCTTTAGCAGGTCGTATGTGATCCATGGGTTTTGGGGAATGAACCTGTTCTAAAATGGGCAACTCTCGCCCTTCCTGCAATGGAAACGTTTGGGTAAGACTCAGGGACGGGAAACTCATGAGTTTACCTCTCCCCAAGGCCCTATCCAAAGGGCTTTTCCAAAGGAGGAACTGATCCCCCCTCCCCCCTGAATCTATCCTGAGTTTCCTGTAGGGCAGCATATTCATACAGAGTACAACTTTAAGGTCACAGAGGTAGTGTGAGTAAAAACAGTTTTAGAAAAGAAAGCTCATTGACGCTTTGTGCACAGCTGGAGATAAGGAAATGAAACAGAAGCAAGGAGGCTGCTGAACAGGTGTATGGGCTTGTTAGGAAGTGATGTTGATAAAATATATGCTAATGAATAGTATTCTTGAAACAAATGTAACATGAATTGTAAACAATATACCTGATGAAATATGGGGATTATTTTTCTAATATTTTTGGTTCTGTTGTAAAAGACTGATGTTCTGTAAAATAAAAAAAAAGAAAATATTTCCCTTAGCTTGATGAAAACCCAAGGTAAATGCCATCTGTGCAAGTTATTTCAAACAGAGGAGCTTGCTGATACGAGGGAGAGTGTGAAATTCCTGACGTTGGCTGACCATAATTGTTGACTACTTCATACTCCTGCCCAGTTCATTGGGTTCAATTTAAGTATTTCCTTCTCAGAAGTCAAACCAATTAATCCTCACTGAGGCTCTGGGGCAGAATTTAGGCTCAAATAATTCTAAAATAAGAAAACTCATAGCAGGAGCAAGAAGCTTGGCCACATTCCCTTTGTGGAGCTTCCTCTGTATTGTTCTCTTTAAAAGACTAGGAGAGGAACCCTTCTGGTACAGGCAGGGAGTTCAGTTCCCAAGCCTCTGGAATTCAGGGTCTTAGCTGAAAAAGCATAGGTGTCTTTGTGAAGGTCTTGTGTGTGGGGGGCCCCATGGCTTCAGTGGACCCATGATTCCACAGACACTCTCACTGGCTACCATGCTTTGAATCTCCCCTCCCCGCCCCACCTCTCAGGTGGCTTCCACAGAGTTGCACATACAAGTCAGAGGGATGCAGTATTAGTCCTGTAAAGCAATAATGGTGGGGTGATTATGCATGAAGAGAGCTCATCCGCTGTCCCTGCCCACTCCACAGCTCAGATTCTAACACCATGGAGGGACTACCGCAGTGCCCAGCTAGTACTCTGTGCTACTCTGCATGTGAAGGTATGATCAGGCCCTTAGTTTAAGGCTTCAGAACCAAATCATCATTGACTTGTTTGAGCTCCAAATATGCCAAAAGACTGATTTCCCAGGGAATTCTGGGTTCTAACCAGCAAACCAGATGTACCAAATTTCAACTAAATTGTAAAATATGTAAAGTTTCAGCTGAAAATAATATGTGTGTGCGCGCACACACTGAAGTTAAGACTGGAAATGAGAGAGTTTAAATGGAAACTTTAAAAAAAACTTTACAGTTCTGTTCCCCTAAATGTGAGAATGCCCTGCAGAAGGACTGTATCTTTTTTTTTTTTGGGGGGGGGAGGGGGAATAAGGCGTGGGGAGCTCAAAGAGAGGCAAGTTAAAATCACCTTCAGTCAAGATTCCCTCTGCATGCTAGTAACACACTTCAAACTCAGCACAACACTAGGAGAATCCCAAAAGAGGATTAAGCAATCTTCAACAATTCTCAACTTTTAAATCATGACATTAATATCACTTAATCTAACATAAGTAAGTGAATCCTTTAGTGAATCATAAACTGCTTCTGTACATAAGTTCTGAGACTATTTTCTCTATCCACTTCATAAACACCAAAACATACTCACTAAAGTGCATAAGTAAACGACAATCACATGTGATTAAAACCCCCTTTAAATACAAAGGAACTCAGGAATTATTAACCATTTCATTACAAGGGCAATCACGTTTCTTGGATTGATGAGGTTGACCTTCCAATAGGAAAAAGAACTGTATATTTTTTTCCCTTGGGCATAAAAGTAATGTAATAGTCACAGTTCATGGGACATCATATATTTCTCTTTCAAATATAATGAGAGGGTAAGATTAAGTGAATACCTGGGATATGTTGATTTTTTGTTATGGACTAAACTGTTGCAGACAAAGAAGTTTTAATGAAAAAAAATAATTTGTTATCACAATTTACATGTCAACACTTTGGGTAATTATGAATGAGACAAATATACAATGCAACATGTTTGCTTAGTGCATTTCAGGGTTTTAACCTTTTCACTCCAAAACTGGAAATGCAGAAGAAAGTGAAACTACTACTATGGCAGAAGCAGATATGGGATTAAAAACTGTTTGGCCTGGAATGCCGATATGCTTTCTTTTAGAGAACCAATGAGCTGGATTAAGTTACTCCTTTATTTACATTTTATTTCACTGCTTAATTTAGTATTTGAGCTCAAATTAACTTGTTATGAAGATCAAAAGGCTGGTGCCAAACTGGCTTGTGCAGCTGGGAAGTGGGTGGGCACAGAATTATAGAATTTAGAAATATAGGGCTGGAATGGATGTCAAGAGGTCAACTAGTCCATCCCCCAGCGCTGAGGCAGGACCAAGTAACCTGGAATACAGTGATGCAGCACATCTCCAGAAAAGCATTTGCCTGTGGGGCTTTTATGGAACCCATGTCTGATTTTCAATCTGTTCTCACATGGCAGAAGTCTGAAGGGAAGGTAGTGTTGCTACTGGCACCTCCTCTCCCCAGGAGGCATCACCACTCTGACACAGATGCCTCTGTGGCCACAGAGCAATCTCTTAACACTACCACCCACCACCCCAGAGGGTGAATCTGGCCGAACAGATTTAATGGAAATTCATTCAATATATTCGTCTCTGATTTGGGACTGCATGGAGGTGAATACATGTGGTTTTACTCCTATATAAGGATGGTTTCTAGGAGAAAATAAAAAGGAGATATTGACAAAACATTCTCTACAGCTCATATTCAGTTGCATCAGATATGTGTTAGAGAAGTCTGAGTCGCTCCTAAATAACATTTGAAAAATCTCAGGCCAAAATGGATAGTATCAAGAGAACCAGTCACTGTAACTCTGTTCCAAATTCTGATATTAAAATGTTCCTAATCTGGTTTTTTGAATTTAGCTATTCATCAGAAGCTAATTTGAAGCTGTTCTGTAATTGTGTGTTCAGTTGAACTTTTTTCAAAGGTGCCATAAAGGGTAATTGGGGTTACAGATTCTAAAAGGGAATTACAATTCTATTTAAATTTTGGATTGGATCCAGTTGCATGTTTCTTTGGCGGCTATGATTTGTGGGGTGCAAATGACAGGGCCGGAGGAATAAGTTCTTCTTTTTGCTGACTATAACTATGTAGAGTAAAAGGTCTGTGGCATAATCTTCAATTTGTAAGTCATGGACGCCTGCTGAACATTTTGCAGGGATTGGTTTTGAATTAATTTAATAAATAATAAAACACCTCTACCCTGATATAATGCTGTCCTTGGGAGTCAAAAAATCTTACCGCGTTATAGGTGAAACCGCGTTATATTGAACTTGCTTTGATCCGCCAGAGTGCGCAGCCCCACCCCCACAAGAGCGCTGCTTTACGGTGTTATATCCGAATTAGTGTTATATCAGGTTCATGAGATCGGGGTAGAGGTGTAATTTACATACCACTTCTCATAGCTTGGTAATCACAGCTGTGCCTCAGTTGTCTCATCAGTAAAATAGGGGTAACTAAGGTTAAATCCAACTCTGAAAAGTGACTATGTAAAAATGGCATCTTCTTACTCACAAGATCTATTTGTTCCTTGTGGGTATTCAGAGTTAGAGCTGCTTGCTTTACTGACTAAAATAAGTTGTTAGTATTGTTTATTGCTGTTAGGGAGAAGTCAAGGAGAGAGAGCTGGATTCTATTTTGGCTCATCTATCATTAACAGAATTGCTAAATTTCAGTTGCAAAATATTTGTTACTGTTCTGATAGCCAGAAAGAATCCTACTCGACTCTCATATTCCAGGGTGAAAAAAACATTTAACTTGTAATTATGTAAGAGAATAAGCCTTGGGCAGGCAACAGACTCAGCTTTCTTAGTAACTATTCCTCAGCTATGGAACTCACTTCTGAAAGAAATCAAAATGACCACAAACCCCAGTGTCTTCATAGTAGAAGGCATAACTTACTTCTTCAACCTAGCTTTTTTCAATAGCCTCACCAAAATCACCTAGTATAAAAACATAATCATAAAAAATGGAGTCCCTATAGTAAGGAGAAAAAGAAAGGAAAACACTGAAAACTTCATGTCTATTTTTTAATATACAGTAGAACCCTGTTCATCCAACCCTCCATTAGCCAGCTCTCACAACCAGCGGACACAGGTCCAGAAGCGGGGATCTCCCCTATGGCCACTAGATGGCACCGCAGACTCACACTTTCCCATTCCTTCAATTATCCAAATGTTTGATAATCCAATTTTGCCCCAGTTCCAATTATATCGTATAAACAGGGTTCTGCTGTATTGGTACTTCTTTCAGATATCACAATGATGGAAATAGTATAAGAATGTAAATTAGATTCAACTGATTGGATTAAATAGACAAATAAATTGGATAGCTTAATAGATAACTGAGATTGTAAAAACAGTATTAAGGGATTCAATATTTATTAAGTCACTTTTCAGAACAGAACAATGCCCTAAGGGCCAAATTTTCAACATGCACAACTGGGGATGGATTTTCAAAAGTGCTCAGCCCGCCAGCAGTCCGCATTATGGCATTTTTTGCCAAATTTAAAAAAAAGAAAAGAAAAAAAAAGCTCAGCACCCAACTCCTAGTTCTTTAGAAAACATGGCCCGTTATTTTGTTGCCTAACTAGGAATTGAGCTCATTTGAAAATCTTGTCCCAATTGTGAGTTCTTCCCAACATGTGACTTGCCTAAATATATATGAATTATTTGCAAGGTAAGAAAAAGAACTCAGGATTCCAGATTTATGCCTAATCCACTAAACCACAGGCACCCAGTACAGGTTTTCTTTGTTTCCTGTAAGTGGAACATTACCCCAATTTGTCTTCTGGGTTTTAACTTAACAGGTCATACTGAGGGATACATGTTTTGGTATAGTGAGTTTAAGAGGTACAGATGAATTCAGTCAGTGAATGACTTTAACTTGCCTATATTTGATTTATATTCACTGCATGTGATGGATCTCAGAGTGACAGTACAACAGACGCCATTAAAATCTGTATATTTCCCATTTTAAAAGTAATTGCTGTACCATAGATTCTCTGTTCCAAAGTACAGGAAGATACTGCTGTGACTGTAAGTATGGTACATGGAACAATGCATGTTGAGTTTTTAATTATACCAAATGCACTTGGCACACTCAAAGGACCTGCTCCTACCACTTTAATGCAGTTTATATACCTTTCATCATAGCCTGAAGATGCATATTACAATTACATTAAAAATACAATTATCAAATGGATTCCAAAGTTGAGAAAAGATCTTCCAATCAGCTGCCTTCAGTGCCTTTATATTATTGAGGGGTTGATATTACCAATGGTATTTTGAACCATAGTAACTTGTGCCAAAGGTTCGCAGTCCCTAAAGGTTACATTATCAGAATCATTAGCATTTACAACAACAAGTCCCCATAGTAACCTGTAATTGCTGCAGTATTTCCCAAGACATTACAATCGGGCATCATGTGGTACATTGTGGCATATTTTTTCAATCACCACCTATTAGCTTATATTTTAAAGTAATCTTGTAACTTCACGGGTACAGAGTTACTCTTGGGTTACCTTCTCATGGCCTAATGTGGCTAAGTGAAAACCTTACAGGCCTCAGCCTAGAGACCTTGCATTAGGGCCTTACTTTGCTTTGCTTATTTACTTAATCACTCACAAATGCTTGTCAGCCTTATACCCCTATAATACAATCCTATTTATTCCTATACCTCCAACTTAAATCTATTCATCACACATTGATTACGTATGAATTAACCACAACAATAGTTAACACAATTAAATGATTGTATAAGGCAATTATCTACAAATAAGAGGGCTGAAATGCAAGCATCCCAGTAAATCTCAAGTTTCAAGGTAAAGGATGTCGTAAACTAGGTGCCTACCCTGGTATCTGTGAGGCTGGCAGTATTTCCCCATATTCAGAGTAAGAAATATAGCATCATCTTCCCCCCCCCCCCCAAAAAAAAAAAGCAGCTGATCTTGTTGGACTGGTTAATATAAAAGAGACAAGGTAGGTGAGGTAATGTGTTTTATTGGACCAATTTCTGTTGTGGAGAGAGACAAGTTTTCGAGATTACACAGAGGTCTTTTTCAGGTCTGGGAAACTGACACAGGGTATAACTCAAGAGTTAGTTTCCCAGACCTGAAGAAGAGCTCTGTGTAAGCTTGTCTCTCTCACCAATAAAATTTGGTCCAGTAAAAGATATTACCTCACCCACCTTCTCTCTATAATATCTGGGGACCAACACGGCTACAACAACAGTGCATACAACAATGGTTAATATAATGTCATTTCTCCATTTGTAATATTTACTTAGGTTCTTTTTGAAATTGTGGTTTTGCTTTATGTACTGCCTGGAATGACTAGAATCTGCTCCTATCCACAAGCAGCAGATGGCAGTACATGTTAGGTAGGAATAATAGAAATGTACTGTACTCCTAGAAAAATTGTCCATAGGGAAACTAGCTAGAAAGTGGCTCAAAAGTGCTTCAAGTAAAATTATGGAGATAGAGGTCAAAAGCAGCGGCGGCTCCAGGCACCAGCGCTCCAAGAGCATGCCTGGGGCAGCAAGCTGCAGGGGGCTCCCTGCTGGTCCCTGCAAGGGCAGCAGTCAGGCAACCTTCAACAGCTTGTCTGAGGGAGGTCCGCCGGTCCCGCGGATTTGGTGGTGGGTATGCTGAATCCGCAGGACCGGCAGACCTCCCACAGGCAAGCCGCCGAAGGAAGCCTGCCTGCCATGCTTGAGGCGGCAAAAAAGCTAGAGTTGCCCCTGGTCAAAAGCATGTTGTGATAATGCACTACATGGTTTACAGCTGGGTGCTGAAGAAAATAAAGGAAAACCTGTATAGTGCTCTGCAAAAATAAAGAGAAAATATATACAGATTATATATATATATATATATCACCAAAGAACAACGAATGCTCTTTGCTCTTCTGCTCTCAGGGTCTAATCTGGGTCTGGCCACAGACAGATATATTTGAAAGGCACTGCATTTTTATAATGCTCTATAAAGGCTCTATATGCCTCTATAAAGGCCTGATTCTGCCTCTATAAAGGCCTGATTCTGGCAAATTAGGAACTGGTTTCAATGGAATCTGTATTAGACCCTTATTCCAAGTATTACCAGCACTCCTACTGTACATAATTCACTGGGAATTTAATAGGCACGCTCAGTAACTTAAAGACATTCTCACCAACTACTTTCTTATACTTATTATTCGACTTCTGAATAGTTCCTTTTTGTGGAAGAATACCTGTCTAATGAATGTCAAATAATCACAGAGCAAGTAAGTTTAATACAGGGTAAACTAATAAAACTCACAGCCAGAGAAGGGAAGAGTGAGGCAAGTTAAATAGGGTGCTCACACCTCAATGGCAACGTTTTTCTTAGGCCTGGGCTGGGCTACACTTAGAAGTTTTGCCAGCATACCTATCTCACTTAGGAGTGCGGGGGGGTGTGTGTGTGTGTGGAAGAATCACTTTCCTAATCAACATAGATATGCCCAGCAAAAGACAAGTGTAGACACAATTATACCACCAAAAATATTTTTGCTTGTATAGTATATTTTGGGAGAGGAGGGGTGGGGGAAGAGGGGGGAGAGAGAGAACTGGTATAAACCTAAACCAGCAAAGAACTCTTTAATCTGTCTCTCCTGTAGAAGGGCTTGCTGGTATATCTATAATAGTATAGCTGTTCTGATAAATACTTTATAGTGTACACGAGGCCTTAAACTCTGGCCAAAGCAATAGTCTTAGAAAACATTTAGAGGATTTTTATTAATGAACTACAAAACAAAGTTAAGAAGTAAACTAAGATCAGAAATGTGTGCTCAATGTCATTCAAACTATGGGGTGCATTCAGTACATTATAAAAAAAATATGTATACTCTTTATGTTTGTTAGCAAGAGGCCCCTGAATGTGTTTTTCTTCAGCTTCACCAAATCAGGAAATGTTACTGTAGCAATGACCAGACTCTTGAGAATTAACGTAAATCCCAGTTTAATCTTTAGGTTTAAATTAATAATTAAAAAGAAAAAGACAAAATGTAAAAATATACTACTTAAAAAAATAGTAAGGGAAATGTTCTCAGTCTCCCATGAGACTGCCCAAGTATACAGCAAAGCTTTCCAGCAGGGTAGCACTGAAGCCATAAAAAGATGAATTCTGGGACATCAGCGAAGTACTGAGATCAACCCAGTTGATTTAGAATCAAAGACTTTTTTAAAAGTTACTTTTTACTTGTCTCTCTCCTCTCCACCATAATTCAGGGCATTCAGCACAGGACACAGACATGTGCTAAATTTTCAGCCACATTGTGACGGGGTGCATTGGTTCAGGACTGGCTCATTCTGTGAGCTGAGGAAGCAGGGCATGCTCCAGCTGAAACCAGAGTATAAAAGGGAGTAGCTCAGCTCAGGCTGGGCTGGCCGCTGACAAGAGCAGACATGTTGCAGGCTCCTACAGTGAGGCAGACAGCACCCGGAGGGGTAAATGGCACAGAAGGACTGCCCTACTAACCTTAGCCATGGGGCCATACTGCTCTGATCTACAGAGCTGCTATATTGACTCTGGCCATTGGGCCGCGCTGCCCTGCACAGAAGGGTGGCTGCACTGACTCTGGCCGTTGGGCCGTGCTGTCCTAGGACAGCTGTGGCAATACTGCAGGTGAGGCCACTTGGGCCGCTAAATCTGTTTTCATCTCCCCACAAACTGATGCCCTACACCTACCCCACGACACACATCTTCAAAAAAAGGAATATTTTTTAAAAAAAAAAAGGCAGCCAAAGCAATTTACTCCCAGCCCTTCTCCCTTTCATCTGCTTCACCTCATAAAATCAACAAGACGAAGAGGGCAACTTCTGCTCACATAAGTTATCCTAAGTTACGATTGGTCTGTGACAGTTCTCACTTTGCTCACATTTTGTCATTAGCTTTGTCCTGAAACTGCACATTACTTTCGGAATAAATAAACTGCATCTATGAATTAAAAGTACCTAAATTATAGATGTACATAGGGCTAGTTGGATGACAACAAAAGTGGTTTTGTCGAATCTTGGGTCTTCTTGTGGTCACCTCATGACCTCCTGAATGTCCTCCATTAAGTAGTCCTTTCTTAGAACCAAGCTTTGATTTTTGTTCTATACAGCTTTAGAGGTGGGTAATTATGGTCTGTTTTATGATGATCCAGTGGCCATGAAAGAGACTGGTACTGGGTGTGGCTAAAGTTTTATATTCATTCACTCAAGCAGTTTAGTCTTCCTCTGTTTTTGTGAGCATTAGCTTGAAACTAGTTTTAAGCCTTTTATGATTCTAATCAAAACCATTTAAAACAAAAACTTTAAAGGTTCATTAAGCCATATACTATACCAATTGCTGAATTGTTTACATTTATTTCTGTGCCAGTACTGGAAAACTTCTCCCCCAGCCCATGGGGCAAAGCAGTAACCATAACTACAGTTATGTTTAAAATAGATCCAAGTGTCTGATGTAAACCCAAGAAAGCAAGAAAATTCAGAGACAGCAAACTTGACTTAACTCCACTACCTTAATTGGGGGGGGGGGGGCATGAATGAAAGCCACTGGCAGTATAATTCTAATCTCAAAATTGACAATATAAATATCTCTATATAAATATATGTATATAAACACACACCTTTTTATGTATCAGGTATGTAGTCCTGATACAAAGTCCTAGCATTTTAATATTTTAAGACACATTACATAGCTGTGGTGACTCTGTTTTTTTTAAAGGAATCTGTAATCTTCAATGATCTTTTAACACTGAGCAAATGAGCAAAATTGATGGATTGACAACCTTTTAGATGAAAGCCCTCTATTAGCCACATTACAGATACCAGGTCTATTCAATACTTAACCCTGTGAGACTGCAAAGAGCAGTGTCAATTAATGCCTGTGGTAATGGAAGGGATGTGATATGGAATCCTGTCAACTAGCAAATGGACTAACAATTCATTTCACCTGTTCTGAGAGTGAAATAACTAATTCTTTTACTCTTTTCTTTCAAACTAGTAAATAGTGAGTCTAGTGGATCTAGAGTACCATATTGGACACACAGGTTCAAATCCTACCCTTTAGTTCCCTAAGCATGAGTGCTGCTGATAACCTACCCAGCCCACCCTGGAATAAACTCTTAGGTCTATTAAGGGCTAATGTTAATGGGCTCAGCAGAAAATCCCACTCAGTTATCACTAGATGCTATGAGGATGGTTGACACAAGAAAAGAAAACGCATCCATAGGGTCTGAGAGATGTGGAAGGAGGACTGAAGAGAAAAAAAAAGTGTCAAGGGCATTTAGCCTAAAGTTTGATCATCTATATCAATGGTCCCCCGACTTTTTCTGTCACGCCCGCCCCTTACCTGTAATGGAAACTGTCCAAGTCCTCCTCCCCACCCCCTCCCAGGAGCCATGGACGGGAGCAGGGCTGGAGCTGTGGTCAGGAGCCAAGGCCAGGACTGCAGCTAGGAGCAGGGCTGAGGCTGGGGCCGGGCCATAAGCAAGCTGGAGGCAGAGTGGGGCTGGGTGGTGCTCCCTCCCTGCAACCCATAGGGATGGGCCTAGGCCCCACTGCGCCCCCTGAATGTTCCTTGGCGCACCCCACAGCTTGGGGACCACTGATCTACACCCTTTCTATTTAAAGCAAATAAAGTCATTTTTCACTTACAGGAATGAAGGAAAACAGGTCCAACACATCTGTGCAACTGCTGCAATGGTATATTTCCATGCTGAAACTTTCTGCACAGAATTGTGATCTAAAGCTAGTTTTTAAGTCTAAACTGTTACAGCTCTAAAATAGGGTTTATTTTTACAGAACTCTCGCTACCATTTAATAAGCTTTAGTAAACATGCATAATGGAAATGCTGACAGATGCTTAATTACAGGTTTGATAGACAATATAGCTAATTCTGAAAAGTTCCAGCATTTTTGTCAACAGAACCTTGCTAAGATAAAATACTGTACACTATTGTTTTAAATTCACATTTTACTCCATTGTAAATTTGGGGAGGAAGTGGATTTGTTCTGGATCCAATTCCTGAGGAAGTTTAACAGGTTACAATATTAATCTGGTCTTTTTCAACTTGGCTTTGCTGATGAAATCACAGCAGAGTTTGACAACAATAGATAAAAAATAACAGGCTATTATGACTTCTAGTACTAGAGTCAGAACTAACGTGCCGAGTTGACCAGTCTTATGGTTTGAGCTATACCATTCTGCTTAGTGTTCCCAGCAAGACACTGTAACTGGAAAATCAAACCTTCCATGCCCATGTGTATAATCCCTATGAGACTTAAACTATTTCATTATGAAACCTAGTGCTTCTCAAGAACCATAGCTATACAATATAGCTCCATAATTTAACTCTGAATTCATGCCCACTCACAAGATTTAAATAACATTTTCTAAGATTTATTTACAATCAAATTTATCAGTCAATTATTTTATACAAATAATCTACCAAGGCTGATTCTGAACATTATTTTATACAAATTCTGGGCTGAATATTTATGGAAGAAGAATGGTCCAGGGTTATAATATAGGACAAGGAGTCACAAGATCTGTTCTATTCCCAGCTCTAACATTATGTTGCTGTGTGACCTTGCAAAAGTTAGCTTCAACTCTCTGTGACTCAGATTTTCCAGTCTCTGAATACTATAATTACAATACACATAATTTACAAATAACATTGAATTCCCAGTAACTCATTTCTACTCAGTCCTCAGAAATGTTGATCCCAAAATGGCAGCTCAAAATCCAGACCATTTTTGTGAAAAAAGACGGTTACTCACCTTTGTAACTGTTGTTCTTCGAGATGTGTTGCTCACATCCATTCCAGTTAGGTGTGCGCGCCGCGCGTGCACGTTCGTCGGAAACTTTTTACCCTAGCAACTCCAGTGGGCCGGCAGGTCGCCCCCTGGAGTGGCGCCGCCATGGCGCCCAATATATATCCCTGCCGGCCCGCCCGCTCCTCAGTTCCTTCTTGCCGGCTACTCCGACAGTGGGGAAGGAGGGCGGGTGTGGAATGGATGTGAGCAACACATCTCGAAGAACAACAGTTACAAAGGTGAGTAACCGTCTTTTCTTCTTCGAGTGATTGCTCACATCCATTCCAGTTAGGTGACTCCCAAGCCATACCTAGGCGGTGGGGTCGGAGTGAGAAGTCGCGGCACGGAGCACTGCAGTTCCGAAGGCCGCATCCTCCCTCGACTGCTGGACCAGGGCGTAGTGGGAAGCAAAGGTGTGGACCGATGACCAGGTCGCTGCCCGACAGATTTCCTGGATGGGCACGCGGGCGAGGAAACCCAGCGACGACGCCTGCGCCCTGGTAGAATGCGCAGTCACACGGCCCGTAGGGACATGGGCCAAGTCATAACAGGTCCTGATACAGGACGTAACCCAAGAGGATACCCTCTGGGAGGAGATAGGAAGCCCTTTCATACGATCTGCTACCGCCACGAAAAGCTGGGGGGATTTTCGGAAGGGCTTAGTCCTCTCTATGTAGAACGCGAGAGCCCTACGGACATCCAGCGAGTGGAGCTGCTGCTCCCTGCCTGAGGAGTGAGGTTTTGGGAAAAAAAACCGGAAGGAAAATCTCTTGGTTGACGTGGAAGGCTGAGACCACCTTGGGCAGAAAAGCAGGGTGTGGTCTCAGCTGCACCTTGTCCTTGTGGAAGACCGTATATGGGGGGTCTACCACAAGAGCTCGGAGCTCCGACACCCGTCTAGCTGAGGTGATAGCCACTAGAAAGGCAGTTTTCCAAGAGAGGTAGAGCAGGGAGCAAGTAGCTAACGGCTCAAAGGGGGGGCCCCATGAGCCGGGACAACACCAGGTTAAGATCCCAGGTTGGAGCAGGGGGACGGACGTTAGGGAATAAACGTTCCAGCCCTTTCAGGAATCGCGAAACCGTCGGGTGAGAAAAAACGGAGCGACCGTCCGCACCCGGGTGAAAGGTGGAGATAGCTGCTAGGTTGGACTCGCAATACGATAAGGCCGACCTTGCCCTTTGAGGGACCAAACGTAGTCTAAGATTTCGGTTATCGAAACATTCCATAGGCGGAGATTTCTCTCTACGCACCAACAGGAGAAGCGCTTCCATTTCGCCGAATATGTGGCTCTTGTGGACGGTTTCCTGCTGCTCAAGAGCACCTCTCTCACAGGCGTGGAGCAGCGCAGCTCGGAACCAGTCAGCCACGCAGGAGCCACGCCGCTAGTGCAGCGACTGCAGGTCTGGGTGACAGAGGGTCCCGTGGTCCTGGGGTAATCAGGTCCGGATGAAGGGGCAGGGGACTGTGTCGGCTATGGCCAAGTTCCAGCAGCATGGTGTACCAGTGCTGCCTGGGCCATGCCGGGGCCACCATGATCACGAGAGCCCTGTCTCTGCGCACCTTCAGGAGGACCTTGTGGACCAGAGGGAACGGGGGAAACGCATAGTACAGGTGGGTCGACCACTGGATGAGGAAGGCATCCGCTATCGACCCCGGCTCCCTACCCTGAAAGGAGCAGAACGCTTGGCACTTCCTGTTCCCCTTGGACGCGAAGAGGTCCACCCGGGGATAACCCCACCTCCGGAAAATGGAGAGAGAGCGACGTCCCGGGCGAAGGGACCACTCGTGTGACAGGAAGGATCTGCTCAATCGATCCGCCAGCGTGTTCCGTACTCCAGGGAGGAAGGAAGCCCTGAGTGAATGGAGTGGGCTACGCAAAAGTCCCAGAGTCGTATCGCCTCGTGGCACAGGGAGGAGGACCTGGTGCCGCCCTGCTTGTTGATATAGTACATGGTCGTCGTGTTGTCCGTGAACACGGCGACACAACGACCCTGAAGCTGATGACAGAACGCTTGACAAGCAAGGCGGACCGCTCTCAACTCCCGCATGTTGATGTGTAGCCCCACCTCCTCCTGGGACCACAGGCCCTGTGTCCGCAGGGCCCCTAGGTGGGCCCCCCAGCCTAGATCTGAGGCATCCGTTGTCAGGGATACCGAGGGCTGAGAGGGGTGGAAGGGAAGACCCGCACATAATATGGACTGGTCTAACCACCAGCCGAGAGAATCTAAGACCTTCTGGGGGATTGTGACTAACATGTCTAACGGTTGCCTTGCCGGCCTGTAATGACTGATAAGCCACAGCTGGAGAGGCCTCATGTGGAGCCGAGCGTAGTCGGTCACAAAGGTGCACGCCGCCATGTGGCCTAACAGGGTTAGACATGTCCTCACTGACGTCAATGGGGCTGACCGCAAACGTTGAACGATCGCCGCCATGGTCTGAAACCGTTGCAGAGGCAGGGAGGCCCTGCCCACAGTGGCGTCCAGGACGGCCCCGATAAATTCCACCTTCTGCGTGGGCCTCAGGGTGGACTTGTCTGTGTTTATCAAGAGGCCCAGACTTGCAAACATGCCGGTGATCACGCGGACATGGCTGTTGACTTGCTGTTCCGACGTGCCCCGAATCAACCAGTCGTCCAGATAAGGGAACACGTGGACACGGTTGCGCCGAAGATGCGCCACGACAACTGCCATGCATTTTGTAAACACCCTCGGGGCCGTGGACAGGCCGAATGGGAGGACTGCAAACTGATAATGAAGAGCCCCCACAACGAAGCGGAGAAAGCGTCTGTGGCGTGGCCAAATGGCAATGTGGAAATACGCGTCCTGCATGTCGAGGGCGGCGTACCAGTCTCCCGGATCCAGGGATGGAATAATGGTCCCCAGGGATACCATGCGGAACTTCAACTTCACAAGGTATTTGTTGAGTTCTCGCAGGTCGAGGATAGGCCTGAGGCCCCCCTTGGCCTTGGGGATCAGAAAGTAGCGGGAATAAAACCCCTTGCCTTTCTCGTTTTCCGGAACCGCCTCTATAGCTCCTTTGCTGAGGAGCGTCTGCACCTCCTGCCGAAGGAATTGCTCGTGAGAGGGGTCCCTGAAGAGGGACGAGGAAGGATGGCGGGAAGGAGGAAATGAAACAAACTGCAGGTGGTATCCCGTCTGCACCATGCTCAAGACCCAGCGGTCCGATGTTATTTGGGACCACGCCGGGAGGAAAAACGAAAGGCGGTTGGAAAACGGGAGGGAAGGATCCATAGGGGAAACTGTTACCGCGCCCTCGGGCGCACCTTCAAAATGAAGGCTTAGGACCAGGCGGGGGTTTTGAGGAGCCTTGGTTCTGCCCCCCTTGGTTCCCCGACTGTCTGCGCCTTCCGTTCCTGCCGCGGCGCCTGTAAAGGTCCTGCCGCTGGCGGAACTGGGAAAACGGCCTACGTTGCTGCTGTTGTTGCGACCTAAAGGGTCTACGCTGCGTAACGGGGGTGTGCATCCCGAGGGACCGCATAATAATCCGGTTGTCTTTTAGACTCTTGAGTCTGGGGTCTGTCTTATCAGAAAACAGGCCCTGGCCTTCGAAAGGAAGGTCCTGTATGGTATGCTGGAGCTCCGGCGGAAGTCCGGAAACCTGCAGCCAGGAGATGCGACGCATCGTAACTCCTGATGCGAGGGTACGGGCAGCCGAGTCCGCAGCGTCCAAGGAGGCTTGTAAGGCCGTGCGTGCGACCTTCTTGCCTTCGTCCAAGATGGCCGTAAACTCTTGGCGAGCATCCTGTGGCAGCAGCTCCTTAAATTTGTCCACTGCCACCCAGGAATTAAAGGCATATCTGCTCAGCAGGGCCTGCTGGTTGGAGACCCTGAGCTGCAGCGCCCCAGCCGAATACACCTTACGGCCAAGGAGGTCCATCCGCCTGGCTTCTCTGGATTTGGGGGCTGGAGCCTCCTGGCCGTGACGCTCCCTATCGTTCACTGATTGCACCACCAGTGAACCCGGAGTCGGGTGTACATGGAGATATTCGTATCCCCTAGAAGGGGCCATGTACTTCCTCTCGACGCCTTTCGCCGTCGGAGGGATGGAGGCCGGGGACTGCCAGATGGTATTGGCGTTGGCCTGGATGGTCCGTATGAAGGGCAGGGCGACCCTGGTGGGAGCATCAGAAGAGAGGATGGTTACAATTGGATCCTCTATCTCCGAGACCTCCTCTGTCTGCAGACTCAGATTTTGAGCCAAGCGCCTGAGGAGGTCTTAGTGCGCCCTGAGATCCAGCGGGGGGGGACTGTTGGAGGAGGTACCCGCCACCGCCTCATCCGGGGAGGAGGAAGATGAGACCCCAGGCACGAGAGTGTCTAACTGAGGGTCTTCCTCAGCCCTCGCCTCTGCCTCCGGAGCCGCAGCGGAGTCCTGCTGCTTGGACCCTTCCTCCCCTTCCGGGGAGGGAGGGGGGCGAGACAACGAGGCTTCAGGGGCCCTACGCTCCGCAGTCGCCGGTCTAGCAGGGAGCTGCTGGGGGCCCTGGGCCTGATGGTATGCCCAGGGTGTCCAGAATCCCCACTGTTGTGGGCCTTGGTCCTGCAGCGGCGGATCACCGAACAGCGCCGCCTGCCTGTCGGTGCCCAGCGCATACCCGCTGTCCGTCTGGGAAGATACGGACGGCTGTCTCGAGGGCCATGGTGGGGCCGACCCTGGATGGTAAGGGTCTGCGCGGGCCGGCACGGAGGATCGTCTCGGTGCCGGGGACCGGTGCCGGGAGTCATATCGGTGCCGGGATCGGGATCGGACCGGGATCTGTCACGGGTGCCGGGATCCTGATCGGTACCGTGGCGCCGCTTCGGTGCCGGGACCTGCCACCAGCTCGGTGCCGGGAGGTCGACCGGGACCTGCCACCAGCTCGGTGCCGGGAGGTCGACCGAGACCGGGACCTGCCACCAGCTCGGTGCCGGGAGGTCGACCGGTGCGGCGAGTAGCGTCGGGACCCGCTCCTGGAATCGCGGTGCCTGGTGTCGACGACTGGAGCCTGACCGCGACCGTCTCGATGCCGACCGGTGCCGCGAGTGCGACCGGTACCGCTGAGGGGAGCGGTGCCGGGACTGCGAGCGGCGTCGGGATCTGGAGCGCCCAAGACGTCGGGACCTGGATCGTGAACGACTGTCTCTGGGCGGTGCCGATATCATGGGCTTGCCTCTGGACACGACCCGCACCGGAGGTACCGGGGGTGGCAGCCGAGTGGGCTCAGTCAGGGCAATAAGGTCCCGAGCCGAGGCGAAGGTCTCCGGTGTGGACGGGACCACTATCTCAACCCCAGATCTCATGGGGGAGCTCGGCGGTACCGGACTCAACGGACCCGCCGGGCCCGGAGTCAACGGTGCTGACGGTGCCGGCGGCGCCACGGCCGATGTCGATGCCGGGCGCTCTAGCCGGGTCTTCCTGGCCGGAGTATCAGACTTTGACGGCCTTGGCTCTGACTCCAGTGCCGGAGAGGGTCGGTGCCGAGGAGTCTTCTCGGTGCCGGAGCGATCCGGTGCCGGTGCCGATACCACGGCCTGCGAAGCCGTCGGGTCAAGTGCCGCCTCCATTAGGAGAGTTCGGAGCCTTTGATCCCTCTCCTTCTTTGTCCTCGGCTTAAAGGCCTTACAGATGCGGCACTTGTCGGATCTGTGCGATTCCCCGAGGCACTTCAGGCACGCTTCGTGGGGATCGCTGGTAGGCATGGGCTTCTTGCAGGCCGCACACTGCTTGAAGCCCGGCGAAACAGGCATGAGCCTGGCGCCGGGTGCCGGGAAGGGCTAAGCCCCCGGCAAAGAACTACTTAGCAACTATTTAACTTAACTATCTGCTTAACAAACTAATTAACAACTATAATGGAACTAGAGATGAACGATAGATAAACGATAGAGAACTAGGAGAGCTAGGGACGTGGAGGACAGCTATGCCGCGCTCCACAGTTCCAACGACCGACACGGCGGTAAGAAGGAACTGAGGAGCGGGCGGGCCGGCAGGGATATATATTGGGCGCCATGGCGGCGCCACTCCAGGGGGCGACCTGCCGGCCCACTGGAGTTGCTAGGGTAAAAAGTTTCCGACGAACGTGCACGCGCAGCGCGCACACCTAACTGGAATGGATGTGAGCAATCACTCGAAGAAGAACTGTCGCTTTCTGGTATGATTGATACTGCTGAACATGCACCAAGGCCCACCAGATGTGTGCTAATATTTAATGTATACCCTTTAGAAGGAGAGAAACGTTATCCGTATGCACTTCAAAATCCTCAAAGTTTTGCACAAAAATGGCCTTCTGTAATGAAAAAACTGAACATAAGATTTCAAGTTATTATTAAAGTTGTGACACAAACCAACAAGCACCAGGAAATTCAAAGTTAATAATGGAGTAACAGCTTTTAGCATTGAACTTCCTGGCTTTTGACAATACTGCTTGTATCAAGACTCCTTGTACTGAACATTTTCCTTTAACAGAAAATGTCATGAAAGGTTGGAAAAGGCATCTAATTTACCTGTCAGGAATATTTTTTTTTGCACTCTCTAATTAATAGGTAGTTAGACTTGTGTAAACACATTTTTTTAAATGCATATTTATGAAAAATATGTAAAATGTTAATTCACCTGAGAGCCAATACAATTATCTAAATATCTATTATACATACATACATGGACCAAGACTTCAGTGTTGTGAAGAACTGAGTATGTGGCACAAGGTACTAAGAAAGATCACTCATAAGAAAGCAACTTGTCAAATAGAAACAAAGAGTAAGATAAGAGATCCCTGATCTATTAAATATGATCTTTAGTATTTCTAAGCCAATTTATGTACATCACAATAAGAAAGCCCTACACAGAAAATACAACAACATTTTTTTAAAAGGAAGAAGTACCAGTTCTCCTGAGATCTCCACAGTGATCAACGAGGGATGGCAAGTTTGACTTTAAAATGCAAACAATAGGGAAGAAAGTGTTGGGATAAGCCAATCTGAGTAAATGTTTAAAGAAGGCAAGCAATGTAGCAAGTGGAGAATCAGGTTACTGGAGATAAAATGAGATTGAGGAATGTGAGTCTCAAGGATTGTCGACAATAAAGGGTGATCCTGTTTTATTTACTTTTATGAGAACTGCATTGAAAGGAGAGCACTTCTCGTTTGGGGTTGGGGTGATCTACCCAAAAGTAAGCTATTTAAAAATGTTATATGGAAATCTATTAGATGGGGAAACTTTTAGTTCTCCTAAGACTCTCTTCCACTAAGTAGAACTCCACACGCCTTAAATCTGGGTTTAATTTAACCTAGATTTAATTCTCTGATGGTCCAGACAGGAGCGGCGCCAGGGTTTTTGGCGCCCTAGGCGGGGGTCCTTCCACGCTCCTGGTCGGTGGCAATTCGGCGGCTGGGGGGGCGGTCCTTCCGCGCTTCCGGTCTTCGGGGCACTTCAGTGGCGGGTCTCAGAGTGAGTGAAGGACCCGCCGCAGAATTGCCACCGAAGACCCGGAGCGCGGAAGGACCCCCCGCCGCCGAATTGCTGCCAAGGGCCGCAAAATGCCGCCCTCCCAAATCCTGCTGCCCTAGGCGACCGCCTAGATCGCCTAAATGGAAGCGCCGGCCCTGGATCCAGAGAGCCCCAACTTGATGACGTTCTGGTTAAGCTCAAAAGCCATTTACTTCACAGGTTTTGTGGGAAATGTTTAGGATATGGATATGTTTCTTTATGCCTGAGCATTATAGCCTGTTGTTCTTGTATGAGGATATGTCCCTGTTACTCTGTTACAGTTTCTGATTGTTTAATTCTACTGATGGGCTACATTTGCAACCCATAAGTGACTTTTTAATTCTGCTGCATTGTTGTAAGATTAATTATTCAGAGTGCCTAGAGCATTTTGTATGGCTTATTTCTTACTATTGTTAAAATCCAAATAAATAAATAATCAGCAACAGTGACAAGCATACCCCAACCCTAATCCTCTCTAGCAACAATAGCCTCTGCTCAAGTCCCTCAAGCCGTAAAATTCTTCCCATTCCAGACAGGGCTTTGACATCGAGGTGACAAATAATGAGGAATTCCTAGGAGGCATCAGTGCAGTGACATTGGAAATATGGAGCACCCTAGGCCTACATCACATCTTCAATGGCTGGGAGATAGGTAGAGGGAAAGCTGATGACTGGAGGTCAGAGGGAGGATGATGGGGGGAGGATGCTCAAAAAAGGCAGTGGTTTGGATACACATTTGAGCCTTTGAACGCATATTCAAAGCTAACCATTTGATATTCTCCCAACATTCACTGTGACCTTGCACGGCAAGTTCCAGACTGCTATGAATTTTAACAAGGAAGAAATTATCTCCATCAAGCTATATATAAGGAAAAGATTAAAAGACCTTTGCTGTAGAGGCACAAACACCACTACAATGCTAGAAAAAGATATCCTGAACAGCAGTTCATTATTTATCACTATATTACTGGTTTGCCATTTAGTTTCTCCTCTTTCCTATCCTCCATCCCCCAAAATTCTTATTTTCCCCAGATATTAAGATTCGTTAGTGACCTCTTCCATGAGACTTTCAGTGGAAAGCACCATACCTGCTCGTTATAAGATGCTGCAGTCACCAAAAAATGCTTTTCCTTTCTGGAATGAGGATTTAATATACCCCTTTGAATTATCAATGTTCTTCCCTCTCCCAGCACAGACAAAATCAAAATTGATAAACCCCATCTGAAATTATCCCTGTCTGGCACAAAGTGTTAATCAATTAGCACCATAATTAGCATCATTTTCATGGGGATCAGAGAATCTCATTGCTAATGATTCGCTCTGACCAGCTATAAGCATTTTGTTACCCATTTTTCTTTCTTCAGACGTTTTTTTCCTGCATGAAAGAGTTACTTCAGATGTAAATATTCTGTCAACTACAGGCAAGATAGACACACAGAGAAAGCACAGCCAGGAAGGAAGTTAAAAGCTATTCGAAATTCATCCGTATTTATGATAAAGACAAGTTAATGAAAAGGCTGGAAACCCATAAAAAATCCACAACACAGCTCACTTCAAAGGGTTTTTTTAGACGGACATTTTCCATTGTTAAATGCTGCACCTAGTTTTTTCCTTCCAGTTGCTGGAATTACAGATATGCTGAGAAATAAAGGAAAGAGCAATTTCATGCAGACAATGCTATGCTTCTTGAAGGCTGCTTGGGGACATAGCTTTACAATATGACTGGAATCCTAAATTAAAGGCCTATTTCTTGTCTTTTCTTTCAAGCTCCATATGCCCCTAGGTTTTATTTTTCTTCTCTGTTGAGGGCCAGACACATTTTTGATTTAACCACAGGCCAACCCTAATACTATTTTTGACCATTATCTCCTCCAACAAATTCTCAGGAGACCAAGTATTTTTAGGCTGGATTCTTTCTGGAAGTCAGAGTTATTTTCTGGCTGCTCTGTACTGTTGCTTGGTTTTCTGTCTGAGCCCCGGTCTACACTACAGGACTAGGTCAAATTTAGCCACGTTAGGTCGATTTTATAATGAATGCGTCTACACAAGTAACTCCGTTCTGTCAACTTAAAGGGCTCTTAAAATTGACTTCTGTACTCTTCCCCGACGAGGGGAGTAATGCTAAAATCGACCTTGCTGGGTTGAATCTGGGGTAGTGTGGACGCAAACTGATGTTATTGGTCTTCGGGAGCTATCTCAGAGTGCTCCAATGTGACCGCTCTGGACAGCACTTTCAACTCCGATGCACTAGCCAGCTACACAGGAAAAGCCTCAGGAACTTTTGAACTTCATTTACTGTTTGGTCAGCGTGGCAAGCTCAGCAGCACAGATGACCATGCAGTCCCCCCAGAATCGCAAACGAGTTCCAGCATGGAGTGAACAGGAGACACTGGATCTGATCGCTGTATAGGGAGAAGAATTTGTGCAGGCAGAACTCCAATCAAAAAGAAGAAATGCTGATATATATACCAAAATTGCAGAGGGCATGATGGGCAGAGGCTACAACAGGGACACACAGCAGTGCCGCGTGAAAGTCAAGAAAAGCCTACCAAAAGACAAAGGAGGCAAACGGTCGCTCTGGGTCAGAGACCCATACATGCTGCTTCTATGATCAGCTGCATGGCATTCGGGGGGGGGGGGACTACCACTACCCCACCACTGTCCACGGACAACTGCAAGGGGGAAGTCTCACACAAGGAGGATTTTGTAGATAAGGAGGAACGGGAGGCAAGCGTTGAATCCATTCTCCCCAGCAGCCAGGACCTTTTCATCACCTTGGAGCCAATATCCTCCCAAGGGGGATACCCCCGACCCTGAATGCAAAAAAGGCACCTCTGGTGAGTGCACATTTGTAACTACAGTACAGGGTTTAAAAGCAATAGTGTTCAGTGTCTGATTTGCCCGGACTTGGGATGCATTCGCAGCCAGTACAGCTACTGCGAAAGTCTGTTAACATGTCTGGGGATGGAGCAGGAATCCTCCAGGGACACCTCCGTGAAGCTCCCCTGGAGGTACTTTGAAAGCCTTTGCTGAAGGTTTCTGGGAAGGGCTGCCTTAGTTCATCCTCCATGGTAGAACACTTTACCACACCAAGCCAGTAGCAAGTAGTCTGGGATCAATGCAGCACAAAGCACGGCAGCAAATGGTCCTGGGCTTTGGTCGTATTCAAGCAACATTCGGTCTATATCTTTCTGTGCTAGCCTCAGGAGAGTGATATCATTCATGGTCACTTGGTTGAAATGGGGATTTTTGTAAAGGAACAGTAAAGGTGTGAAGGGGTCATCTGAAATAGCCACATGGAGGGGTGAGGGAAGGTGTGTGCCTCACATCCACCCAAAAACCACAGCCCCTCCTTTTAAATGGCAAACCAACCAGCAATGCTTGCTATTGGAAAGGAGGGTGCTGCAGTTTGAAAACATTCCCAGATGTTATGAAGGCATTAGAAGCCAAACCTGCATACCCTTTGGCTTACCATGGCTGCCGAGAAACTGAATTCTGTTCCCCAGCCGTGTGTGATGTGTCACCATACAGGAAGACACTCAATATAAAGGGCAAAATGTGACCTTGTACCTAAAGCACATGCGCTGTCTGCTGCGAATTGCTTGATTCACTGTGAAAGTCTCCCTTTTCTTCTCAGAAATGTATCATCTTAAATTTTACTCTCCCTTTTTATCCCCCCGCAGGTGCAAATGTTTCTATGCTCCCCCTACAATCTCCATCCCTGAGGTTATCATAGATTAGAAGGTGAAAAAACACAATTGCAATTACATGTTTTCCGAGCTCATGCAGTCCTCCCGCACTGATAGGGCACAGTTGAATGCATGGAGGCATTCAGTGGCGGAGTCCAGGAAAGCATTAAGTGAGCATAATGAGAAGAGGCAGGATGCAATGCTGAGGCTAATGGGGGAGCAAACAGACATGCTCAGGTGTCTGGTGGAGCTGCAGGAAAGCCAACAAGAGCACAGACTGCCGCTGCATCCACTGTACAACCGACTGCCCTCCTCCACAAGTTCCATATCCTTCTCACCCAGATGCCCAGGAACGTGGGGGAGGCTCCGGGCACCCAGCCACTCCACTCTAGAGGATGGCCCAAGCAACAGAAAGCTGTCATTCAAACAGTTTTGATTTGTAGTGTGGCTACAATAAGCAATGTGGCCTTGTCCTTCCCTCCTCCTCACCCGGGCTACCTTATCAATTATCTCCCTTTTTTTCAATTACTAAAGAAAGAATGCATGGTTTCAAAACAATAGTGACTTCATTTCCTTTGCCAGCTGTGATAAAGGGGAGAGGATGGTTGGCTTATAGGGAATTAAAATCAACAAAAGGGGGCAGGTTTGCATCAAAGAGAAACAGACACAAGTGTTTTCAAAGCCTCTCTGATGCGCAGTGCACCTACCTGTGCTCTTCTAATCGCCCTGGTGTCTGGCTGTTCAAAATTGGCAGCCGGGCGATTTGCCTCAACCTCCCACCCCACCATAAACGTCTCCCCCTTGCTCTCACAGATATTATGGAGCACACAGCAAGCAGTAATAACAATGGGAATATTGGTTGCACTGAGGTCTAACCTAGTCAGCAAACAGCACCAGCGAGCTTTCAAATGTCTAAAGGCATATTCTACCACCATTCTGCACTTTCTCAGCCCACAGTTGAACTGCTCCTTACTACTGTCCAGGCTGCCTGTGTCTGGCTTCATGAGCCATGGGAGCAAGGAGTAGGCTGGGTCTCCAAGGATAACTATTGGCATTTCAAGTATCAGAGGGGTAGCCGTGTTAGTCTGGATCTGTAAAAGCAGCAAAGAATCCTGTGGCACCTTATAGACTAACAAACGTTTTGGAGCATGAGCTTTCGTGGGTGAATACCCACTTCGTCAGATGCATGCATGGGTGGGTATTCACCCACGAAAGCTCATGCTCCAAAACGTCTGTTAGTCTATAAGGTGCCACAGGACTCTTTGCTGCTATTGGCATTTCAACATCTCCAACAGTAATTTTCTGGTCCAGAAAGTAAGTCCCTTCTTGGAGCTGCTCAAACAGCCCGGAGTTCCTAAAGATGCAAGCATCATGCACCTTTCCTGGCCATCCCACGTTGATGTCAGTGAAACATCCCTTGTGATCCACCAGTGCTTACAACACCATTGAGAAGTACCCCTGGCGATTTATGTACTGGCTGCCAAGGTGGTCCGGTCCCAAGATAGGGATGTGCATTCCATCTATGGCCCCACCACAGTTAGGAAAACCCGTTGCAGCAAAGCCATCCACTATGACCTGCACATTTCCCAGAGCCACTACCCTTAATAGCAGAACATCAGTGATTGAATTGGCTACTTGATTCACACTAGATTTGGCCACTCCAAATTGATTCCTGACAAACCAGTAGCCATCAGGCATTGCAAGCTTTCACAGGGCTAATGCCACTCACTTCTCAACTTTCAGGGCTGCTCTCATCTTGATACTCCTGCGCTTCAGGGTAGGGAAAAGCAAATCACAGAGTTCCAGGAAAGTGGCCTTATGCCTGTAGAAGTTTCACAGCCACTGGGAATCATCCCATACCTGCAACACTATGCAGTCCCACCAGTTTGTGCTTGTTTGCCAAGCCCAGAATCAGCATTCCACCATATCAACCAACCCCACTGCTGCCATGCTGTCCCAATTGCCACATCCCATGCTTTCAGGAATGTCTGTGTCCATGTCCTCCTCACAATCGTCCTCATGCTGCTGTCTCTTAGACAGGTTCTGCACATACTGCAGTATAATGTGTGAGGTGTTTACAATGCTTGCAACAGCAGCAGTGAGCTAAATGGGCTCCATGCTTGCCGTGCTATGGCGTCTGCACGGGTAACCCAGGAAAAAAGGGGCAAAATGATTGTCTGCAGTTGGTTTCGCAGAGGGAGGAAAGGAGGGGAGACTGATGAGATGTACCCAAAACCACCCGTGACAATGGTTTTGCCCCATCAGGCATTGGGAACTTAACCCAGAATTCCAATGGGCGGCGGAGACTGTGGGAACTGTGGGATAGCTTCTCCTAGTGCACCACTTCGTGAATTGATGCTAGCCACGGTAGTGAGGACGCACTCCGTCAACTTAATACACTTAGTGGGGACATACACAATCAAGTGTATAAAATCGATTTCTAAAAATCAACTTCTATAAAATTGACCTAATTTTGTAGTGTAGACATACCTTGAGACATTTTCCCATCGGGGCTTGAGATTTCTACACGACTTCCTACTAGCCCTTCATTTCTTTAATATTTCTGATTATTGTTTAAGCCATCATAAATTAGCCGCCTTTAATGTTAAAGGGTTTTCCTCCCTCAAATGCTAGGTTTACTTTTTCTAGTAGATTCCAATTTTAACTCTTACACAGCTTTACTTATACTCCCAGAAGGAAAAAAGGTTTTCATGTTTTTTCTGTGTGTTTTCACCAAACAAGATGAGACAGAGGCTACCAGATATGACATCTGTATTTCAATGTTTCTAGAGCTGAGTTTAAAAAAATCTACATTTTCTTCAGCATTTGTACTTTTTTATTAGGTTAATACTATAAAGGGTGAAGTGTGGTTCTACTGTCAGATGGGCAATCACTGCTCTGATAAGCTGTGGATTCCTGTCTGCACTGTTTCTTACAATAACTGTGTCTGAAAGAGACTGGAGTGAACAGACATGACTTTCTCTCCAAGAAAGAGAGTGTAAGGATACATTAGATTGACAGAGACTGATCGCATTCGCAGACACAATTCTGTTTTGAAAATAAACTTGCTAACTTAATTCCAAAGAGATCAAAATGCTGAACTCAATGTATGATTTACTCTGTAAGGAACAGCATGCATGCAAGTGAAATGAGTGGCACTGATGTTCTCTTCTCCTCTGTTTGTTTCACTAACACAACTAGAAATTGTTAGAGAAAGAAGACTAAATGGTTTGAGCTCAAACTGGAACACACTGTGATCATGAAAAGTAAATAAAATAATATTTATCCCATGTCTGCTGAAGCTGTGAAATTGACAAAAAAGCCGGCTCCCCAACCAGCCTGCTGCCCGGTCTCTGCTCCACACTCCCACTGACTGGACACCAGGCATAGACCTCCCCACTGGGAGCTCAGCTGTCCCTGACTCTGACCCCCCTGGACTCTCAGCTCCCCACTCCCCACTGGGAGCACAGCTGCACCAGCGGCACCCGACTGGGAGCTCAGCGACTGGAGTGTGGTTTGCTGCCATGCTCCCAGCAGTGAACCAAGAGCATCTGACGAAGTGGGTATTCACTCATGAAAGCTCATGCTCCAATACGTCTGTTAATCTATAAGGTGCCAGAGAACTCTTTGCTGCTTTTACAGATCCGGACTAACACGGCTACCCCTCTGATACATAAGAGCCTGGTGGGGCAGTCAGGCTCCTGGAGGGGAGCTGAGAAGCCTGGTGCAACCTCCCTATTCCCAGCGGGGAGCTGAGAAGCCGGGTATGTCTGCCTTGTTCCTAGTAGGGAGGGGCTGCCAAGCTCCTGGCGAGTAGTGGACTACCAGTGGGGAGATGCATGCGGTGCTGAGCGCCCTTGCTGTCAGCCTCCGCCACTGCCTTCTTAAGTCAGTGGAAGTGCACCTGGTGAGGATGCGTACCATCAACAGAAGAACCACCATGTGGACATGAACCACCGCAGTAATTACTGCAGTGGCTGTAAGCTGATCTAACATAAGTTGACTTAAGTTTATAGTGTAGACATGCCCCAAGAACTGCAACTCTGTTCTCTGGAGAAGGGCAGAGCTTGATTATTTTCTAACCATCAGACCTAAGAGTTTAATGTACCAGAACTGTCTGGTAATTCTCCACTATCTGTGAAATATCAGGCTATCAGAAACAACAAGTAATATTCACCCAGTCTTTGGATGCTCTGATCTGGGGAAACAAAGTAAAGTTCTACCACAGCAGTCTCATCTGAGCAATTGGTTGGTTGCCAGAAGCCAGATTTATTAAACTTGGATGAACTATCCATTAAAAAAATTAAATGGTTAACTAACTGAACTTACACTTATTTAAAAGTCCATTCTGAAAAAATTATCACTTGCAGCTAGTGCAAAACTACATTTATAAAGAGTAAGGTGCCTTACTAGTGTCTTAAGTTTAACACATTCAGCATTCATTAATTAATTAATCTGATAGAAACTGAGCAACAAATGACTAAATCTTCCAACAGAATGAGGTAAAAAAAGAAAATTAACAACATTTTTTGGACAAAAAGCATTTTTTCTTATTCAAGGACAGTGTCATTTTACCTCACAGAGTAGTAAATCAATGATGTGGAAGACCATGCAGAGTGGGAACTTGGCAGTAAAGAGGGTGAGAAACCACTGGGAGGCATACATATGAGCTTCCAGGTTCAAGTCTGAGAAATGGCTATATAAATCAGGTAGCTGCTCCTAGAGTAAGAAAAAAAAAGGGGAGGGGGGGAAATGCTTAAATGTCACCCAAGTATCCTCCAGCTTCAGAAACACACTGCCAGCAAGGTTACTGGAGGTTTGAGAAAAGAGGAAAGTGAAATCCTAGCTCCATTAAAGCCAATGGGCGTTTTGCCACAGACTTCAGTGGGGACAGGATTTCACCTTCAATTTTTGGCGGCTTCTCTGCGTTACCCACCACAGATTCTATCATGATAGTTATTAAAAGCAAAATCAAATCAATACTATACTATGGAATTAGGGAGAGAAATTATAGGACATTAAATATGGAAAGGTAGAGTAGTTGTGCCATGTATAACGTGTGTAACTATCTATTTTAAAAAATTGTTAATGCTTTTGTTCTAAATGGTTTATTCTGGGAAAACAATGAAATTATGGACATTGGAGCAGGGAGTTTAAATAAGCCTCAGCGATCATGAAAGATCAGCAAAAAACTAAAAAATATTAACAACCAGACAATGAGGCAAGTTCCACAGGCCAGGAATGCAGTATACACCAACTACGAGGTATGTAGTAACGTCAATTGTAGATTATACAGATTGGTCATTAAAAATACATTTACTCAATAAAGTTCATTGTAGCTGTTTGGTACAAATATTGAAAAAAACATACTGAGGACAAATTAATGTATTTTTTTAATACAGAACCACATAACACTTTATTGAAAAGTATCAGTAAATTGTAAACATACACAAATTGTCATTCTGGAAAGCAAGTTCAAAGGGGATGTGTGCACAAGATTCTATTTTAGTTTTTAAATCTCAGAAAGGGAATTTTGCAGAACAGTTGTATTTTTACTCTGGTTAACTGAATCCAACAGCAAGCTTCCATTATTGTAATTGCACCAGAGGTCAAATCTTAATGGACTGTTAATAATGGCTTATTAGTCAGGACACCAGCGTATAAAACTTGTAATGGTTTAGTCAGAGTTAAATTGCTTTTAATACGAAAAATTAAAATGTAAGGAAAAACTAGACGCATATTGAGTCACAATAAGATGACCCATGGCCTGCAAAATGATCTGTGGTGGTCTTATTTTTCATATTCATAGAATTGTCCCAGCTTGTATAATATCTTAACTCATAATGCAAGTCATACAAACTAAGACAATCCTATTCCAAAATATTCTCATATTCTGTTAGAACTCAGAAGTTCTACTGTAGTCACATCAATTTAACAAATAAAAAGAGAAGGGGAGAGAAAACCATAAATATCCTCTCTTTGAATCAAAAAAGTTCACAAGAGTAAATATATGGAAGCCAAAAGAAAACAGACACAGACCCAACCACAATGTTTGGCTTCAGATCTTAAATGTCCCTCAATTTGGGGCTCTTAGGATTCAAGAATTTGATCCAATACACTCCTGAAAGGAGAAAGCTGTATTTTTCTAAAGCTGTAAGAGAATAGTTTACCTCTTCCCCACCCAACATTACCATGTATGAAGGGACAAGAGTTCTTGATCCTGGTCCTACCTGCATTAGTTTCTCTAGTTGGTAAAATTTGCAGTGAAGATCTTCAAAGTTATTTTTGTAGAGATCTCGCAAGCCATAGTCATACATGATCTTCACCAGCACACAAAAGGCCTGCTCCTCTGGCATCTGCAAGGAGAAATACACAAAGAGTCTTTGACTGACAATGCAGAGATTTGAAATATCATAGTTGTAACATTTCAAAATTCCCTTTGCCCAAGCGATGGTAAGAGATTCTGAAAAAAATCTAAATGTTTCAATTTTTTAAAATTCAAAATTACTTTCAATTTTGAAATTTTCTGAAATTTTATTATTTAAAACATTAGAAAGCTTGAAATAAAAAACAAATGTTTTTGTTTATTAAGTTCTATTAGGAACCAAAAAATCTTAGTGGAATAATTTATTCTCCTTGAGGAAAACATTAGTTAGGCTTTGTCTATACTGATTTGAAACAGTGTTAGGATCTTTCTTCAGAATCTTATTCAAACACAGTGTAAACAGTATTCTAGTCTCAATTCAACACTTGGGGCTGGAAATGCACAACTGCCATTAGCATTCCCACTACAAAGGTAAATGAGAATATTTAGCTTAGCTGGTACATAATTCTCATCTAGAAAACCACAGTAAAAAACAAATTGTCATTAAAACAGTCTTTGTCAACTGGACATTAGAAAAACACTTCTCAAAAATTCTAGTTACATCAGGCCCTCATGGGAAAAATGCAGAAAGGGAAAATTACAGCCAACGTTCAGGTGCATTAAGCAGTCCTGGGTCAGGTTTTCCATTACTGAGGACACAACAATGAGCTTGGCCCTCCAAACATGTGACCATACTGAGACCTCTCCCAGCAGCATGACTCCCTCAGAAGTCCTGCTACACCATGTCCATACCTCCTCATCCAAATGATACTGAACACTTTAATCCCTACTGGGGCTCTACTCAAGACCCACTTAGGGGCTTCACTAAATCAGCCAACCTCACTTTTGGAGTTGTGCTGGCTGGCTGGATGCCCTAATGGGAGGGGAGGGTGTGGGAAGTCTTGTGTAATCATAACCTCCCTTGACAGTATCTCTGACTTCAGGGGATACCGTAACAGGGTATGTGTGAGTGGAAGCTATTGCAGACACAAATCAGGACTTTAATCACAAGAATGTCTTACTTTTGCAAATACCACATAAGTGCCAATGGGCAGAAACTACTCTGAATATCTGAGTGACAACTCTTGACCTTTTACTATTTCCACTAGCACGCAGAATCTCTCTCCAGACAAATGTCATCAGTGGATAAAAGCTGAATAGTTTTCTTCAAAGAGAATTTCAGTCCCTTTTTATTTACTTCTAAGGTTTCACTTTTTAGTGCCTAGACTAAGATCACACCTTGCCTCTAGGCCAAAACTGGTGCCGAGTCCTTTCTCTTTAGCCAGTTTACATGAAAGTAGCTGTTGAACCTCAAGAACTGCCAGCCCAGCTGCCAGGTGTCTGTGCAGACTAAGATCAGACATAATAAGCTGTTATGAAATCTCACATCTCTTGCCACAATTTTATCTGAAAAGATGAACCCCTATGGAGGACAGATAAAGGCTGGAGACCAAGTTAAGAAGAGAAATTAATAGCTTTATCCTGCATGAAGAGCTTGGGGACTTGGGTCTGTTCTTTCTAAAACATAAATGTAAACTTATTTTACTTTTTCATATACTAACAAGGAAATTATGTTTACACACATGTGCATGTTCACCCAGACGTGCATGCACACACACGTTCATCCCCATCCAATACATATGGTGTGACAGCACTGCAACAAAAAAAAAAAAAGTGTGTTCTTAACTCAGGTTAAAATAGCAGGGAAAACATAGTAACTCAGGTTTTAACTTGGGTTAGCAGATGAAGTTTAAACCTCTAAAGGAACCTGGAGTTGAACTCAAGCTGCAAACCCAGGTTAAATGCCAAATTGCTGTGTATTCTCATAGACTCATAGACTCATAGGTCAGAAGGGACCAATCTGATCATCTAGTCTGACCTCCTGCACAAGGCAGGCCACAGAACCCCACCCATCCAGTTTTATAACAACCCCTATCCCAGGATCGAGTTATTGAAATCTTCAAAACTGGTTTGAAGACCTCAAGCTGCAGAGAAACCACCAGCAAGCGACCCGTGCCCCACGCTGCAGGGGAAGGCGAAAAACCTCCAGGGCCCCTGCCAATCCGCCCTGGAGGAAAATTCCTTCCCGACCCCAAATATGGCGATCAGCTAAACCCTGAGCATGTGGGCAAGAGTCACCAGCCAGCACCCAAGAAGGAATTCTCTGCAGTAACTCAGTTCCCATGCCATCCAACATCTCCTCGCAGATCATTGAGCAGACCTGTCTGGTGGTAATCCAAGATCAATTGCCCAAATTAACAATCCTATCATAACATCCCCTCCATATACTTATCAAGCTTTGTCTTAAAGCCAGGAAAGTCTTTTGCCCCCACTACTTCCCTCGGAAGGCTGTTCCAGAACTTCACTCCCCTAATGGTTAGAAACCTTCGTCTAATTTCAAGTCTAAACTTCCTAATATCCAGTTTATACCCATTCGTCCTCGTGCCTACATTAGTACTAAACTTAAATAATTCCTCTCCCTCCCTAACGTTAACCCCCCTGATATATTTATATAGAGCAAGCATATCCCCCCGCAGCCTTCTTTTGGCCAGGCTAAACAAGCCAAGCTCTTGAGTCTCCTTTCATAAGGCAGTTTTTCCATTCCTCGGATCATCCTTGTAGCCCGTCTCTGAACCTGTTCCAGTTTGAATTCATCCTTCTTGAACATGGGACACCAGAACTGCACACAGTATTCCAGATGGGGTCTCACCAACGCCTTGTATAACGGTACTAACACCTCCTTATCCTTGCAGGAAATACCCCGCCTGATGCATCCCAAAATCGCATTTGCTTTTTTAACAGCCGTATCACATTGGCGACTCATAGTCATCCTGCTATCAACCAGCACCCCAAGGTCCTTCTCCTCCTCCGTCGCTTCCAACTGATGCGCCCCCAACGTATATCCAAAATTCTTATTATTAGTTCCTAAATGCATAACCTTGCACTTTTCACTATTGTATTTCATCCTATTTCTATTACTCCAGTTTACAAGGTGGTTCAGATCTTCCTGAATAGTATCCCTGTCCTTCTCCGTGTTAGCAATACCCCCCAGCTTCGTGTCATCCGCAAACTTTATTAGCACATTCCCGCTCTTTGTGCCAAGGTCAGTAATAAAAAGGTTAAATAAGATCGGTCCCAAAACCGATCCTTGAGGGACTCCACTAGTGACCTCCTTCCAGCCTGACAATTCACCTTTCAATACGACCCTCTGGAGTCTCCCCTTTAACCAGTTCCTTATCCACCTTACAACTTTCATATTCATGCCCATCTTTTCCACTGGTATTTTAACCAAAGTTAAGAATAGACCTTCTTTTGCATTGAAGACATACCAACAAGGAGTAGGGAGGGATTGAGAGTTTGATGTGAGGCCAAGTCTTTTACAGGGAGAGATCATGGAGACTTCACTCTTAGGGGACAGGGATTTCCCCAGTATTACCAATCCCAAGAGTCCAAAATCATGAATCAATCCCCAAAATGTATGTTATTATTAAGTCAATGAAATTTTAAAAAATAAATTTTGGTTTCTTTTAATTTGCTTTGTTTTTTGAGCCCCTTTTCCAACCATGATTGCTAAAAACTTACCAATTTGTTAATAATGAGAACTAAGATTCTCACATATTCACATGAATGCAAGAGCTGGGCTTCAAGAAACACACAAAATATTGCAAGATTTGTGGTAAAATCATAACAGCTGGAGACAAATGGTTCCCTGTGATTGGGAAATCTCTGCTCATATTTTGGTGGGGATTTCTCCAGAAGAACTATGAAGACTCAAGATGGAGGTTCAGGATACCCATCCACCCCTAGAAGACAACTCAGGGGAAGGAAAAAGCACCCCCTATCCCAGAAGAATACAAAAGGCCTGGGGACAATGGGACCATGCAGAGATTAACAAGGCTTAGAGAGGTTCAGAACAGAGTCAGTAAGCATTCAGGACATTGGACTGGTTGGGAATGGACAATCTGGGTGAACTAGGGGCTTGAAGGATGCGATCTTCTTCCTCTCCCCCACCGGAGCTCCTAAGCTACATCAGAGAGAATTTGCTTCCTCCCCTTCTCTGATCATTTCAGTTTCATTTCTTATTAGGAATGTATGTATTATATAGGCATATTAAAATGGGTGTAATTGACATTTGGTGGTCCCTAGAAATACCTTTCAAATTTAATCACAAACTCTAAAAACACTCAAAGGCAAATTTATATAGTAATGTCAATGTAACATCACACATTTGGAGATAAGGGGAGCCAAAAGAAAATTCCTCATATTTGGAATTTGGCAGCTTATTCGTTGTTTGAACACTTGTGTCTCTACAAATAGCTTATCTTATCTGAACCAGACTTAAAAAAAAAAAAAAAAAGGTCTACTGTTGAGTAAGAAATGCCATGGAAAATATCTGATGGCATGTTTGATTCTGGAATATATGGAGGTGTAGGAGGGGTGATAATGTCGTTCTAGTTTCAATTGTGTCTATAAAGAGACTATCATCTCTCCACAATGCTCTTATTGGGTATCAGCTGCTTAGATCTTCAAGACCTCACAGTTGTATTTTAAGAAGATAATATTTATGCCTGAAACAGTTTGAATTTTTCTTTCAGACATCTTACTTAGTAACTTCTTTCCTCTTGGGCTGTTCGTGTGAGGGATAAATCTTTAGAGGTCTTCTAAAGAACCATACTCTAAATGGAAATAACTTCTGAGAGTGATTAATGTGATATTACCAACAAAAGCCTGGCACTGAAAACAAGCAATAGCCTGCATAACTGTTTTTTTTAAAAACGCTCTTCACAATATCCCATTTCTTAACTCCATGGATGTATCAAAACATTTGTTTAGCAGCTTGTAAATATCTAATATTTTTCAACTATGCTAGTATCTTGGAAATTAAAGATGACAATACAAATTAACAATCAAGTATGTCTTTCAATTAATGGGTCAAATCCGTTATTCAGTTTTTGCTCATGAGGAGATTTCAGAACTGCTCAAGTCCTGTTTAAAGTCAATGGCACTTATGATCCATTTGGGTGAGAATCCCACCCTCAGACAAGCTCCTACTAACATCGATAAGAGTTTGCCTGGTGAGAACTAGGTTAAAAATGAAATGAAAATCCATTAAAAACTTCAGGATTTGGCAAACTATTCAAAAAAGGATCCTTTACTGTCAAATAAAAACTGACCACTACAAAATATATAACAGCTTCTATTACAACAAAACTTAATTATTCCTGACCTAACGGTTTCGTAAGAACATAAGAATGGCTATAATGGGTCAGACCAACAGTCCACCTATCTAACCCAGTATCCTGTCTTCAGACAGTGGCTGGTGCCAGAATCTTCAGAGAGAAATGAACAGAACAGGGCAATTATCCTGTGTTCAATTCCCTGTTATCCAGTCCCAGCTTCAGAGGCTAGCGATTCTCAGAGCATGGGGTTGCATCCGTGACTATCTTAGCTAATAGCCATTGATGGACCTATCTAATTCTTTTTTGAGCCCACAATCATACTTTTGGCCTTCACAACATCCCCCAGCAGAAAGTTCTCCGAGCTGACTGTGTGTTGTGTGAAGAAGTACTTATTTCTTTTTGTTTTAAACCTGCTGCCTATTAATTCATTGGATGACCCCAGTTTGTATTGTGTGAAGGGATAAATAACACTTCCTTATTCACTTTCACCACATCATTCATGATTTTATACACCTCTGTCATAGCCCCCACCCCTCACCCCCCGTTAATTGTCTCTCTCCTAAATTGAACAGTCTCAATTTTTTTAATCTGTCCTCATATAGAAGGACATATAGAAGCTGTTCCATACCCCTAATCATTTTTGTTGCCCTTCTCTGCACCTTTTCCAATTCTAATATACCTTTTTTGAGATGGGATGACCTGAACTGCACAAAGTACTCAAGTGTGGAGGTACCATGGATTTATATTGTGGTATTATATCATCTTTTGTTTTATTGTTTATCCATTTCCTAATAGTTCTTAACTTCATGTTAGCTTTTTTGACTGCCACTGCACATTGAGCAGATGTTTTCAGAGAACTTGCCAAGCCCATTCTTGACAGGAAACAGCTAATTTAGACCCCCATCATTTTGTATGTGTAGGTGGGACTATAGTTGGCAACGAACATTATTGTTCATTTATTAACATTGAATTTCATCTGGTATTTTGTCGCCTAGACACCCAGCTTAGTGGGATCCTGTGACATATCCATATACCCTTTGTAACTCTTCACTGTCAGCTTTGGACTTAATGATCTTGAGTAATTCAGTATTGTCTGCAAACTTTGCCACCTCACTTTTCACCCTTCTTTCCAGATCATTTATGAATAGGGTCCTACCAAATTCACTGCCATGAAAAAAGCATAACTGTGAAATCTGATCTCTCTCCATGAAATCTGGTCTTTAGTGTGCTTTTATTTTATACTATACTGATTTCACAGGTGAGACCAGCATTTCTCAAATTGAGGGTCCTGACCCAAAAGGGAGTTGCAGGGGAGTCACAAGGTTATTGTAGGGAAGTTGCATATTGCCACCCTTACTTCTGCGCTGCCTTCAGAGCTGGGCAGCCGGAAAGTGGAGAGCGTTGGCTGTTGGCCAGCGCCCAGCTCTGAGGGCAGCGCCCCACCAAAGCTGTTCAGAAGTAAGGATGGCAATACCGTACCATGCCACCCTTACTTCTGCGCTGCTGCCTTCAGAGCTAGGTGACCAGAGAGTGACAGCTGCAGACCAAGGACCCAGTTCTGAAGGCAGCAGCGCAGAAGTAAACGTGACAATACCATACTATGCCATCCTTACTTCTGCGCTGCTGCTGGCAGTGGCTCTGCCTTCAGAGCTGGGCTCCCAGCCAACAGCTGCCACTCTCCACTGCCCAGCTCTGACAGCCGCACTGCTAGCAGCAACAGTGCAGAAGTAAGGGTAGCAGTACTGCAAAGCTCCCCTACAATAGTCTTGTGACACCCTCTCCAACCCCTTTTTGGATCAGGACCCCTAGAGTTCCAACTCCGTGAAATTTCAGATTTAAATATCTGAAATCAAGAAATTTATGATTTTTTAAATCCTATGACTGTGAAATTAAGCAAAATGAATTGTGAATTTGGTAGGGTCCTATTTATGAATATGTTAAACAGCACTGGTCCCAGTATAGATCCCTAGAGAATCCCGCTATTTATCGCTTTCCATTGTGAAACATGACCATTTATTCTTTGTCATTGTTTCCTATTTTTTAACCAGTTACTGAGCCATGAGAGGGCCTTCCCTCTTATCCCATGACTGCTTACTTTGCTTCAGATCCTTTGGAGAGGGATCTTGTGAAAGGCTTTCTGAAAGTCCAGGTATACTATATCCACTGGGTCACCCTTTTCCACGTGCTTGTTAACACCACCAAAGAATTCTAATTGCTTGGCAAGGCACGATTTCCCTTTATAAAAGCTGTGTTGACTCTTCCCAACATATCGCGTTCATCTACGTGCCTGAAAAATTTGTTCTTTACCGTAGTTTCAACCAATTTGCCTGGTACTGAAGTTAGGCTGACTGGTCTATAATTGCTGGGATCGCCTCTGGATACTTTTTAAAAAATTGGAGTTACATTAGCTATTCCCCAGTCATCTGGTACAGAGGCTGATTTAAGCAATAGGTTACCTACTACAGTTAGCTCTGCAATTTCATATTTGAATAGTTCATATTCTTATTTGTAGATGAACCACACATTTATAGAAATAAGCCACATGTACTTTCTCTTGGCATCAGGCAAAAAGGATTCCACAGGGAAGGAAAAGATGAACAGACAGAAAAACTAGCACTGGTGAATATTTGACTGACACCAAGTTACGGTATTGCATTTTTAAAAACTGCTTCAGCTTCATCATATCAGAGCTTTCGCGTTGTAATTTACTCACATGCAGCAGCAACACTGCAGCAAGGAAGGACTGTCCCTGACAATAGCCAATGTCTTCATCATAAACAGAGTATGCCTAGAAAAAAATAAAGGCAAGTTCAATGTCTTTACTAAATATTTAAAATCCAAGTATCTCTTGTCGGAAAACACAGTATAACTAATGCAGTATTCAGATCATGTGATATTCTGAAGCTAAAGGCACTGAAGTGCATGGTATTGTAACCACTTTGGTGTAAGCTTAATGTGCATTAAATAAAACATGTATAGATCGTTGCTTTTCCTTTACTGACCCTGTGTATTTTCAAATGTGCTGAAAATGTTGGTCCTTATTCTCCTCCCACTTAAACCAGTGTGAATCAGCAGTAATTTTACTGAAATCAATAGAGTTACATCAGTGTAAAACAGATAAGACAGGAAAATTAGAACAGTTACCTTTAAAAAAGCCAAACAAACTGTTACACGGTAAAATTCTGGGCCCCGAGAGTGTTAAGAAAACCACCAAGGGTAATTTGAAACGTTCATTTTCTCTCTAAGACAGCTGTCCCTGCCTTATTAACATACTGAAAAGGAATAATAATACTCAACTGCAGATAACAAGGTTGTAATTCCATGGAGGATTTCAGATGACATCATAGGAATGAGGCTTAAGACAATGTTTTCCAAAGATTTGAAAGCTTCCTTTCAGGAAATGAAACCAACTGCACCTCCGTTCAAGCCATCCTGGCATTGTTAAAAGTCTACCAATATTTCAGAATTTTAATTAAAGGGCTTTAAAATACAATTTGATCTATGTCTTTATATTTTTTATTTGGTAGATCTTAATAAAGATACCTACTCTCCTACATGCTTTGAAAAGCAGTGAAACAGTTACTGTAGATACGAAAAGAAAATATCATCGACATCTGAACTGGAACTCACTGAAATGAATGGTTCCATTCAGACCTCAGAGCTTTCATTTCAAGTTACATCACATCAGTTACATTTCAGCTCATGTTTTGAAAAGTTACTTCACAACTATAACAGCTAAAGATTACTAAAACAAAACAAAAACAAAAACCACAAACCTGGAGAAAAACTGCTTCACCTAATCCTCGACTGGTGTAAGGTTCCTGAGAGATCGTATGCCAATCATGAGGTTAGCATTGCACCTGTGTAGCTCTAACTTGTGCTGGAGCTAGGTATTTCTGAATCAGGAAGTTGCAAACAGCTCTCTGCCTAGCCCGCACACTCTCCATGAAGAATTAAGCTCCTCAGCCATAAACTCGATAGGCATGTTATGAGCAACTGGGTACCATGAGTAACCTAGCCCTGGTCTACACTATGAATTTAGGTCAAATTTAGCAGTGTTAGATCGATTTAACCCTGCACCCGTCCACACGACAAAGCCATTTTTGTCACCTTAAAGGACTCTTAAAATCGATTCTGTACTTCTCCCCGATGAGGGGATTAGCGCTGAAACGGACACTGCCGGGTTGAATTTGGGGTAGTGTGGATGGAGTTTGACTGCATTGGCCTCCAGGAGCTATCCCAGAGTGCTCCATTGTGACCGCTCTGGACAGCACTTTGAACTCAGATGCACTAGCCACGTACACAGGAAAAGCCTGGGAACTTCTGAATTTCATTTCCTGTTTGGCCAGTGTCGCAAACTCAGCAGCATAGGTGACCATGCAGTCCCCCCAGAATGTTTCTACATTCCCCCTATCATCTCTGTCTCTGAAGTTATCACAGATTAGAAGGCGAAAAAACTGCACTCGCGATGACATGTTTTCCGAGCTCATGCAGTCCTCCTGCACTGATAGGGCACAGCGTAATGCATGGAGGCATTCAGTGGCAGAGGCCAGGAAAGAATTGCTGTGTTTGCTTTATGGCAAAAGTATCATGCCTCACTAGCGATTCTGCCTGAGCCAGGTCACTGTGTCAGCTTGGGCGGGGGCATGACCGCTTTGTGAGCAGGAAGGCCATAGATATAGACATTGCATTAGGTAGCTTCAGCAGCTAAAGAAAACATTCCTGTGCATTCGGCAAAGTCTGTGGTAAAATAGAGAAGTCCCGTAGTGCAGTGGTTATCATGTTCACCTAATACAGAAAAGCCCCATAGTGTAGTGGTTATCACGTTCACCTAACACAAAAAACATCCCTCTTCAAAACCTGGCGGAAACAGGTGACTGTTCCTTGTCCTGACTCCCCTCCTGCACTTTTAGTTTTAGAACAGACTGCGCTGTGAAATTTTCCTTTATTTATATCAATTATGAGTTAAATAATATGGAAGCTCTCTCTAAGTTATAGTCCCGGGTTCCTTACCCTTTCAGCTGCTCTGATAAATTAACATTTTTGTTAGGGGCGGGGAAAAATTTTAATGAAGCCTTTTATAGGGACTAATGCTATCTAGGACTCTGAAATAATCTTAACATGGCCCACAGAGTGCAATCCTTCGTTCTGGATTTGTCATTCCACAAGTTGAACTGCTCCTTACTACTGTCCAGGCTTCATGAGCCATGGGAGCAAGGGGCAGGCTGGTGTAGGTGTGACCGCGCGGTCTTGCCGGCTGGGAGAGCAGCCTGAGGCAGAAGCTTCCAGCTGGCATGATATTCCAGGCAGGACCGAATCTCCATGAGATGAAACTTAAAGGAGAGAATGACCTGGAGCCACTCCCATTCGGTGCTCTAAGAGGAGGATAGCCATGTCTGTCCAGGCACCCCCGATCAACCTCACTGAGGTTTGCCAGCTGAGAGGGACTCCAGCTGGCAGAAGCCAGCAGACGGAGCCTTGCTCATCTTGCTGCCGGTCTGGGGCTCCATCTGCCAGCCCTGCTCAGCCCACTGCCTGCCTGCAGTTCCGATCATCCAGGCAGGCAGCAGGCTGAGCAGGTCCAGTGGATGGGATCCTGGAAAAAAGGCGCAAAATGATTGTCTGTCGTTGCTTTCTCCGGGGGGTGGTAGAGGAGGGGGCTGACGACATGTACCCAGAACCACCCGCGACAAAGTTTTTGCCCCATCAAGCACTAGGAGCTCAACCCAGAATTCCAATGGGTGGCGGAGACTGCGGGAACTGTGGGATAGCTACCCACAGTGCAGTGCTCCGAAAGTCGATGCTAGCCTCGGTACTGTGGATGCACTCCACCGACTTAAGGGTCTTAAGTGGAAACACACACAATCAACAGTATCAAATTGATTTCTAAAAAACTGACATATTAAATCGACCTAATTTCGTAGTGTAGACATACCCTTCATGATATAATTCACATGGAAGTTTCATGTTGCCTGTATGCCTGAGAGTACAATTAATGACACGCAGCAATAGTTTTATTATAGCACTATTCATCCAGGTCATCCAAATATCTGATTAATGTCCCAGATGTTGCTTTGATTATGTTGTTGCATCTCCAAAACAAGTAAAACATGTATTGTAATTTTAAAACAAAACCACACCCACAGAACATTCTCATTAAACCATCAATGTAAGTGATGCTTTGCCTTCTCTACACAAATGATCTGCTATAGAGATAAAGTACAGGATAAACACAAGACTAATCAAAAAGAAATTTTCAACATCTGTCTCTGATTGTCTGCTAACATTTTGCACTTTGCTTCAGCTGAAAGTGGATTTTTAGGAAATTTTTTCTTCTTTGGGAGATATAACATTTTGAACAGCCAGAAACACGATAGTACCTCACAAAATAAAACAGATAATAGTCCTGCCCCAAATAATAAATTTAATTTTAATATGACCTAAATAGCAAGAGCTATAGACACAGGCTATGTCTCCACTGCCATACATGTGAATCACAAAACTGTCTCCACACCCTGACAAACATCTGATCTTGTAAGATAATGGTTTGAATTGGGACCCTGCGTTAGTGTTTTGTTTCTAAGCCCTGGTCTACACTACACGTTTAGGTTGAATTTAGCACTGTTACGTCGATTTAACCCTGCACCCATCCCCGACTAAGCCGTTTTTTCTGACTTAAAGGGCTCTTAAAATCAATTTCTGTACTCCTTCCCCGATGAGGGGATTAGCGCTGAAATCGACCTTGCTGGGTCAAATTTGGGGTACTGTGAGGCTAGTTGGGTCACAATTCGATGGCATTGCCCTCCAGGAGCTATCCCAGAATGCTCCATTGTGACTGCTCTGGACAGCGCTCTCAACTCAGATGCACTGGCCAGGTAGACAGGAAAAGGCCCACGAACTTTTGAATCTCATTTCCTGTTTGGAGAGCGTGGCAAGCTGATGAGCACACGTGACCATGCAGAGCTCATCAGCAGAGGTGACCATGGAGTCCCAGAATCACAAAAGAGCTCCAGCATGGACCGAATGATAGCTACTGGATCTGATCACTGTATGGGGAGACAAATCCGTGCTATCAGAATTCCATTCCAAAAGGCAAAATGCCAAAATACTTGAAAAAATCTCCAAGGGCATGAAGGACAAAGGTTATAACAGGGACCCACAGCAGCGCTGCATGAAACTTAAGGAGCTCAGACAAGCCTACCAAAAAACCAAAGAGGCAAACAGCTGCTCCAGGTCAGACTCCCAGACATGCCGCTTCTATCATGAGCTGCATGCAATTCTAGCAGGTGCCCCAACAACTACCCCACCCCTGTACGTGGACTCTTGCAAGGGAGTCTCATGGAACAGGGATGAGGATTTTGGGGACAAAGAAGATGATGAGGAGAAGGAGGTTGAACATAGCGCACAGCAGGCAAGTAGAGAAACCGTTCTCCCCGACAGCCAGGAACTGTTTATCACCCTGGAGATATTACCCTCCCAATCCGGGCTCCCGGACCTTCAAAGAGGAGAAGGCACCTCTGGTGAGTGTACCTTTGTAAATATAATACATGGTTTAAAAGCAAAAGTGTTTAATGACTAATTTGTCCTGAAGACTTGGGATGTATTTGTGGCCAGTAAAGCTACTGGAATGCCGTCAAGCAACATCCATTCTTTATCTCTCTGTGTTATCCTCAGGAGAGTGATATCATTCATGGTCACCTGGTTGAAATAGGGGAATTTTATTAAGGGGACATTCAGAGGTGGCTGTTCCTGCTGGGTTGTGTGCCTGTGGCTGAAAAGAAACCATCCCTGCTGATAGTCACATAATGAGGCGAGGGGTTGAAGCCATCATCCCAGAGAATTGTGGGGGGGTTAGTTGGGTTTGTGTTGCACTTTAACCTGAAAACCGCAGCTCCTCCTTTTAAATGGCCAACTCAACTCTCCCTTTTTTTCCTTCCGCAGCAGCAAATGTTTCAACACTTCCCCATCATCTCCGTCCCAGACGCTAGGGCAGACAAGGTGGCGAAAAAAAAGCACTCGCGATGAAATATTCTCTGAGTTCATGCAGTCGTCCCACAATGAAAAATCCTAGCAGAATGTGCGGAGGCAGACAATGTCAGAGTACAGGAAAGCACAAAATGAATGTGAGGACAGATGGCTGGAGCAAGAGCAGCAGTGGAGCATGATGAGAGGAGGCAGGATGCAATGCTGAGGCAACTGGAGGATCAAACTGATATGCTCCGGCGTATGGTTGAGCTGCAGAAAAGGCAGCAGGAGCACAGACCGCTGCTGAAGCCCCTGTGTAACCAACCACCCTCCTCCCGAAGTTCCATAGCCTCCTCACCCTGAAGCCCAAGAATGCGGTGGGGGCAGGTGTCCCCTCCAGGCACCCAACCACTCCACCCAAGAGGACTGCCCAAGCAACAGAAAGCTGGCATTCAATAAGTTTTGAAGCGCAGTGTGGCCTTGTCCTTCCCTCCTCCTCCACCCCTCCCAGGCTACCTTGGCAGTTATCCCCCTATTTCTATGATGAATTAATAAAGAATGCATGAATGTGAAGCAAAAATGACTTTATTGTCTCTGCAAGCAGTGATTGAAGGCAGGAGGGGATGGTGGTGGCTTACAGGGAAGTAGAGTGAACCGAGGAGGGGTTGGGGGGGTCATCAAGCAGAAATAAACACAATTCGATGGTATTGCCCTCAACTTTCACACCGTAGCCTGGCCAGTGATGAAACTGGTTTTCAAAGCTTCTCTGATGCTCACCATGCCTTCCTGTACTCTGCTAACCACTGTGGTGTCTGGCTGCCATGATGTCCACATTGCTGGGGCCTGTACTTTGAGAGAATTCTGTGTCCATGTCCTGATCATTCTCATCACCATGCTACCTTCACCTCCTAGCCTGGTTTTGCTTTTGCAGGTTCTGGTTCTGCATATACTGCAGAATAATGCGCGTGATGTTTACAGTGCTCATAATTGCCACGGTGATCAGAGCGGGCTCCATGCTTGCCGTGCTATGGTGTCTGCGCAGAAAAAAGGCGCGAAACGATTGTCTGCCTTTGCTCTGATGCAAGGAGGGGCAACTTGGCTTACAGGGAATTAAAATCAACAAAGGGGGTGGGTTTGCATCAAGGAGAAACACACACAACAGCTTCCTCAAGGATTGAACTCAAAACCCTGAATTTAGCAGGTTACTGCTCAAACCACTAAGCTATCCCTCCTACCACATTCAGGGAGGTAAAAAGGGAGGGGTGAGCAAATGAATACAAAACAAATCTGAATTCTTTCTTGTTTAGATCCACTCCATCTCTCTTATACATCTTAGGCTGGTAGCAGACGGTGCAGTACAACTGCTAGCCATCGTCATCTCCTGGGTGCTCGTCAAAAGACGGTGCAGTACGAGCGCTAGCCATCCTCGTCTTCTGGCGAGCAGCCAGAAGACGGTGCAGTATGACTGCAGGCAGGACTGAATCTTCATGAGACTAAACTTAAAAAGAGAATGACCTGGAGTCACTCCCACTTATGTCCAGGTGCCCCTGACAGACTTCACTAAGGTCTCCAGGAGCACCCATGTCTGCCCAAGTGCCCCGACCAACCTCACTGAGGTTGGCTAAAAGAGCACCCAGGAGATGACGACGATGGCTACCAGTCGTAATGCATCATCTGCTGCCAAAAGGCAATGAGCTGCTGCTGTGTAGAAATGCAATACCACGTCTGGCAGCACCCAGGAGATGTACAGTGATGGTCAGCTGAGCAGGCTCCATGCTTGCCATGGTATGGCGTCTGCACGGGTAACCCTGGAAATAACGATTGTCTGCCATTGCTTTCACGGGGGGGGGGAGGAGCCTGATGACATGTACCCAGAACCACCCTCGAAAATGTTTTTGCCCCATCAGGCATTGGGCGCTCAACCCAGGATTCCAATGGGTGGCGGAGACTGCGGGAACTGTGGGATAGCTACCACAGTGCAATGCTCTAGAAGTCGACGCTAGCCTCGGTACTGTGGACGCACTCTGCCAAGTTAATAGTCTTAATGGTCTTGAGTGGGGACACACACAAAATCGACTGTATAAAATCGATGTCTAAAAAATCGACTTCTATAAATTTGACCTAATTTCGTAGTGTAGACATACCCTAAGTCTCAGATGAGACAAGTTTGCAAATTCTACTTAGCTGGGGATAGATTGGATAGTGTGGGAATAGGACAGTGTAGGCAATATTCACACGCAACTTTTTGAAAGGCACGGTAACTCATGAAAGGTAGAATTATACATTGTAGTCACATCTTGGCCAGATTTTTTTGGACAACCCTTCCCTTGCCTTTGTATTGAAAAGGATATTCACAGCATTAGGAGAATTACCAATATAACCCACAATGTTTTCACAGAAACCAAATTCTGTATTTTCTGTTCTTCTGGAGCCCTTCTAAACTAAAAAGTACAAAAGATTCTGTGTGTGAAGTTGCCATCATCAAGCGCAGTAAGTAGGAATGAACCCTATTCTCAGTCCCGGGAAGGAAAGCCATTTCCACTTTTGTTTCAAGTTCTTTTGGCAGATTTTTATTGCAAGACCACCCATCTAAAACTTTCATGTAGTGCATCTTCATTGGGGTCTTGTTGCAGTGCTTACAGTGGATGGTGGCAGAGGAGCTGAAGAACATTAAAATACATATCAGATTCTTTTACTGCTGGTTTATATTTCAATTGTTAAATGCACGGCTCTCCCACAGCCCCTAGTGCTTGCCCAATAAAACCACAAAACATTGAAATATTTCGGGAATTTCAACAAAAGTGAACTTGCATCTCAAAGAAAATATCCAGAAACTGTTCTTTGCTACCGCTAAAAATTAAATAAATTTGATAGTGACCATTTCATATACCTCAGTGAGAGTAACAGATTTGTCATGAGTTCTAACAAAGCATTTGTCCTGCAAAGTATTTGTTGAATTAACTGCTTCCATTTTTGCACTGAGGCTGGCAACAACTGTAGCACAATCTAAGACAGACTCTGGGTGTTAACGACATACACAGCAGCAAATAAATGGGCTCAGTTGGTAACAATGGGACAGCCAATATAGTATTTCTCATCTCAGAAATGTCATCACTATTGCCCACAATGTCCTGTCACTCACTAGCAAGTTTCTCACTGTCATAGCTCCAGGCAAGATGACAGGTTCTTAAAATATCAGTGTGGTCTGAAAAACAACTATGATTGCTCTTATTCATCTGAAGCAACCAGCTACAGAGAAAGGAAATAATTGCTTTTAAATATCATGTATAAATCTTCCAAATCAGGAGTTTCCAGTCTCATTTATACATTGTGGCATATGAAATCAAAACCATCTGGGTCTATCACACAATATCTCAGTGGGTGGGTTACTTACTTCTCTCCTCAACAGCTGAGAGAAACTTGTCCGAGCTGACAGTTAACTTCTCTGGCCAACAGCCCTAGCACAATTATCAATGATTTCTGCCAAGAAAGTCTAAAACTGACATAAATGGGAGCTGCAAAGCATGCAGTGTCTCTAAACTATCCTCCTATTTTCCTTGATTGGCAGAAACTAAGGAAGAAGTAGCTCTGAAGTCCTCTGTAGAATAACAATTTTAGAACGTTTTTATGAATAGTGTTCATTAAATGTCTCTCTTAAAAGGAGCCCACAAGTGTCCTGTACAGGGAGTCTCATGCACTCATATTTCCTACTGCATTTATAGCTACCCTTGCTGGAAACTAGCTGTGGCCCACAGACAGTATCTTTGTAGCTATATAGCTTACTAATCTTTTGTTTATATTAAACAGAGTAACCAGAACAGAGACCACAACAGCCCAGATCCATTCTTTCTATCATCTGCTCAAATGCAAAGAGATTAACATCCTCAATTAGATAAGGAAACAGATTCACATAAACAGCTTAATACTAACACTGAAACCTGATTACTAATTTCGACAAATTTAGCTGCTGAGGTTACAAGATAGGAGAACTCCATAGTGCTTAATAACTGGCAGGAGCTGTCACTCTTGTAAATGGATGCTAGTTTGGGTAAGTGTTTAATTAAAATTGGTCTCCTGCTCTACTAACCCAAGCACTGGATCAATATAAAATGTTTTTTAATTAAGAGTTAAAATGGAATCGATTCTGGAAATGTCCTAACCAGTGCCAGGATTTGTTAAAAAAATTGAGTGTTAATTAAGAAAAAGCAATAAGGATATATGTTTTTTTCATCTGAATTCCCACGTCTACCAGTCTGTGGGTACTTAATCCCTTATTAATTTAGTACTTCCGAAAATTGTTTCATATCTGCCTTTTAAAGAGCAGTGCCATTCAGTAGCAAATACACAAAGAAACAGCCAGTCATTTATTTTCAGCATTATAACAACATTCACTATTTTTTTTTAAAGTTATCTAAACAGTAACACAAAACTACTAACAAAGGATAGACATTACACAGGATTCTATCCATGGTGGGCAATAATTACATAATAGTTAATTGGTTTAAAAATAGCAACACCTAACTAGTTCAAAGAGATTTTAAAACAAGTATCAAGTATCAGAGGGGTAGCCGTGTTAGTCTGGAACTGTAAAAGCAGCAGAGAGTCCCGTGGCACCTTATAGACTAACAGACGTATTGGAGCATGAGCTTTTGTGGTTGAATACACGCATCCGACAAAGTGGGTATTCACCCACGAAAGCTCATGCTCCAATACATCTGTTAGTCTATAAGGTGCCACAGGAGTCTTTGCTGCTAAAACAAGTATGTTCTAAGTCAATTAATTATTGTTAAAAAATCCTAGTACAGAAAACAGGAAGTATTCGTGAGGTAAATGTTCCTTTTTCATCATCAGATTTTCATTTCATGGTACAGAACTTGTAGACAGAAACATAGAAACTGTGATAACAGATCAGACTAATGTTTCCTCTATTTCAGTATCCTACCAGATGCTTCAGAGGAAGGTGCAAAAAACCACAAAATGGATAATTATGGAGTAACATGCCCATTGGGGGAGTTTCTGCCTAACCTCAGAAGTTAGAGGTTGGCTTATACTCTGAAGCATCCCTTGTAATTTTTAAAATCTTTTCTTATGTAACTGTGTATATGTTCTTATTGTTCACATAAACGTCTAACCTCTTTTAAATTCTTGATACACTCTTAGAACTCACCGCCACAAGATATCAAAACCACAAGTAAATGACATGTAAATAGTACAGAAAAGATGAAAAACTTCAGTAGCGGCTAGTGATCAATTAAAGAAATGACAGGCAGACATATTTAGGCAGGATTTGGGTAATTTACCTAGCACCTGCTAGTCTGAGCACTAAGCCTTCTAGCCAGGGTAAGAGAGACTTGTGCTGCCAGGTCCCAAAGACACAATCATGAGGGCTAGAGATTTTTTTTTTTAATGAAACATTTGATTCTGAAGAAATTAATAGCATTCGCCCAGGAAAGTTTCATACTCATCCCAGGTGAGTGGATTTTTCAAGCTTCATGTTTAGGATATTTCAAAATACAAGGTTTTATTTCGTTTTTCGTTGTTTTTGTTCTTTTGTTTCAATTGGTTTTTGTTCAGTAACTTGTAAAACTTTACATTGCAGAGCATCACTACAAGCTTTACTTCATCAATTTACCCTCAACAATAAGGGTGCTACCTACAGGGACTATCACAATATTATGCAACTAACAAGACCATCCACAGGAATTTTTCAAGGTAACATCCTTTTAGGAGCACCTAGGTTGTTTTCCAGACCTCTTGAGGCAAAATCATGCTCCCAGTGAAGTCAATGAGACTTTTATCATTTACTTGAATAGGGACAGGATTTGTCCTTTAATGACCTGGGACAATTTAGCAAACCTTTATGTTGGTATTCTTCTCTGACTGCTACTCAGAAATCGTTGCTTACTGTTGTAAGTGAAAAGTGAGACTCCTACACCTTCCCCTCCTCCTGCAATGATATAGGATTTTTTTAAATTAAAAGAACAGACTTCTGAACAGACAGGCTGTAAGTCTCTTCTGGGCAATCCTGTTCAACCCATTAATAACAAACAGAAACCAAGCCACCTCTACACGATCAATAGCTTCTTTATAACAGCTATCAGTCTTCTAGAACTTGTAAGGGATTTTCAAGTTATCACAACATCTATAGCACCTTTTGGGATCAACACAGCCTCCGAAAATAGCACTACTGATATGGAGTAGTCTGCTGATCCAAATAGAAGAATGCAGAAGTCTATGGTCAACAGAAATGCTCTTTAAAAAAAACTGTTATAGAAAATTGATTGAGATCTGAACCCTTAAAAGAATTAAGTAGATTTAAAAATTCGAAATATATCCATTTCAAAGATGAACAGAAAGGCTTCTGGCCTGAACTTAAACCCTCAGACTTCTGTGATTCTGCTGCTACTGTGGATGATGTCACTAACATGAAAGCAGGCTAAGGAATGCATATCAAAGCTCCAAAGTGAGATGGACTTTGATCATTTTGCCTTCCCAATCAAGAAAATTGATTGAGACATGATAGCTCAGCTCTCCCAAGGTTCCATTGTACTCAGAACCCATAAACTTCAACATACTAACTAGGAAATGTGAAATTACAATCATATTGCCAATGTGCCTTTAACACAGTGAGTCAGTCACACTAAACTACAATAGATGACATTCAAATATCCTTCTATACCTTCTGCTCCGGGAAGATCTGCATTTTTTTCCAGAGCTCGCATTTACCCTATCTTCACACCAGTGTAGGCACACAAAAGAACTACCCTCTTTCTGGCAAAAGTCATAGATGGAGCTTCCTTAAAGTTGGGTAACTGAATCTTTCTCTCATCTGCAAGGGTCACTGGTGAACAACAGAGCAAACTCCCTCTCCCATGGGTAAGTATCAAGCATACTGGATGCAGAGGACACCAAGAGACTGGGAGTCAAGGGCAGGTTTTCAGGACTACTGCGATCCCAGCTTGCTTTTTATTATTTATTTTTGTGTCAGTACCATATTTCTAAGCAGGGTTGGCTCCAGGCACCAGCATTCCAAGCAGGTGCTTGGGGCGGCAATCTGCAAGGGGCAGCAGTCCATGTGTTTTTGTCCCCAAGCAGCATGCCAAATTGCCACTGCAGACGGTGGGGGCAGTCCCTGTGCCGTTAGGGCAGCTTGCACTTTCCCACGGTGGCGGCAATTTGGCGGCCGCTTCTATGTTCAGCTGTCCGCGGCGGTGCAGCTTCTGTCTTCCGGCTGAAGACAGAAGCTGCTGCCGAACTGCCGCCGCTGCAGAAATGTGCGTACCACCCTAACGGCACATGGACTGCCCCTGCCGTCAGCGGGTAATTTGGCGCACTGCTTGGGGCGGCTAAAACAGTAGAGCCGGCCCTGTTTCTAAAGATGGTCTGAGGAATATACCAACAATTTGTGATGAAGGAATTAAACCTTTATATTACCAAAGTTTTACTCTAATAGAACTGGCTTTAGATTATACTTGTAGTAACAGAATTACACTGCACTTCAATGACACCGTATTTCCAGGGGCTGATTTTGAATTAAGTATCTTTTTTCTGTGCAACAGTGGGTCTTATATAAGAATCTGAGCTCTTTGCCATTTCCTTATATACAGGCATGCTCCCACCAAAAGCAGTGTCAAAGTGGGAGCAGTAGGATTTTCACCTGTCTTTGCTCTGAACTGCCTTTTCTTACCCTCATATAATTCACCTCTCTTCTTCCTTCTGCTCTGCCCACAGCAAGAATCTGTATATTGCTCTCATAACTGGGTTTCAGGAGAAAGCATATTGCACAGAAAAAGCAACACTTGCTCTATAATCAACGGCTAGGACAGAGGTCGTCAACCTACGGCACACATGCCAAAGGCGGCACATGAGCTGATTTTTTATGGCAAGCAGCGCGGGCTGAGCTGCTCAGCCTGCTGCCGCTCTGGGGTTTCTGCCGCTGGCTTCTGCCAGCCGGGGTCCCACCACCAGTCCCACTCAGCACCACTGCTGGCCTGGGTGAAGGAACCCCAGTCTGGCAGCAGGCTGAGACCCCGGATGGCAGGAGCCGGCAGCCGAAACCCCAGAGCAGGGGCAGGCTGAGCCACTCAGACCACCCTTGCTCTGGGGTTCCTGCTGCTGGCTCTTTGCCAGCCAGGACCTCCCCTGCTGCAGCCCCACTCAGCACCCGCTTCTGGCTGGGTGAAGGAACCCCAGGCTGACAGTGGCCTGGCAGGAGCCAGCGGCCAGTACCCCAGAGGTGGGGCGGGCTGAGCTGCTCTGGGGATCCGGCTGCTAGCCCTTGCCAGCTGGGGTCCCCTCCGCTGCAGCCCCACTCACCTTGCGCAGGCCCCCTGCCAGACAGAGTTCAGGCCTCCGGCCCTGCTCAGCCCTACCAGCCGCCAGTTCCACTCACCTCCACTTCCGATCTGGGCAGGGGCAGCTCTAGGGTTTTTGCCGCCCCAAGAACGGCAGGCAGGCTGCCTTCGGCGGTTTGCCTGCAGAGGGTCTGCTGGTCCCGTGGCTTCAGAGGACTGCTGAAGCCGTGGGACCAGCGGACCCTCTGCAGGCACACCTGTGGGAGGTCCATGGAAGCCGCGGGACCAGCAGACCCTCCACAGGCAAGCCGCCGAGGGCAGCCTGCCTGCCGCCCTTGTGGCACTGGCAGAGTGCCCCCCGCAGCTTGCAGCCCCAAGCATGCGCTTGGCGTGCTGGGGCCTGGAGCCGCCCTGGACTTGGGGTTTCAGCTGCTGATCTCCTGCCAGTCAGGGTCTGGATCTCCAGCCTTGCTCAGCCTGCTTTCCAGCCTGGAGTCCCAGCAGGCCACCCTGGGCTCTGCTCCTGGCCTTGGATCAGTGCTCTGCAGCCTTCCCACTGTGGCCCACTGTCCCCAGCTGGGACAGTGAGGGTTGCACACAAGGTAAGAGGGGGTGCAGCTCAGCACCCCCATCTTAAAATTGCTTATCTCAGATCACACTGCGTTTGACCTTGTGCCTGCCTTCTATCGCCATTTTTTTCCCCACTGAGAGTTGAAGGGAACATTTGACAAAATGGCAGCTCCTAAGAAAGCAAAGCTAGATGCCCGATCATTTCAGCCTGCTTGGACTGACGCATTTAGATTTATTGAAAAGAAGAACCATGCTATTTGTGCTTTCTGTTAGGAAAGTCTTGTTTGTTGCACATCAAGTGTTTGACGACATTTTGAAATGAAGCAAGAGAAAACCTTTCTTGACGAAGCAGACAAGACTGAATCAATCAAAAAGGCAGTAGCAGCCTTTGAGAAGCAAAGTAGTGTTTTTAAAAGCTTAAGTGTTAGTAAAAATCAAGCTACAGAAGGAAGTTACAAGATTGCACAGTGCATTGCAAAAAACAAAGCCATTTACAGATGGGGAATATATAAAAGAAGTTTTTCTCAGTGGTTCGGAGATTTTGTTCAATGATTTGCCAAATAAAGATACAATCATATCTAGAACAAAAGAACTGCCCATCTCTGCCAGAATAGTTGAGAGACGCACAACTGAAATGGCAGAAAACATTAAGGAAAAGCAGATGACTGCATTGAAAGACACAGCAGTGTTTAGTGTTGCAGTTGATGAGAGCGTGGATATGAACGATGTTCCACGTTTGGCAGTTATTGCAAGAAATTGTGCTTCCGATGAAATCCAAGAGGAAAGAAGGCTGAAGGTTGATATGATTGCTCTCTGTAAATATATCAGAGGAATAAATACCAGGGAGGAAGAGGAATTATTTAAGCTCAGTACCAATGTGGACACAAGAACAAATGGATATAAACTGGCCATCAGGAAGTTTAGTCTTGAAATTAGATGAAGGTTTCTAACCATCAGAGGAGTGAAGTTCTAGAACAGCCTTCCAAGGGGAGCAGTGGGAGCAAAAGACATATCTGGCTTCAAGACTAAGCTTGATAGGTTTATGGAGGGGATGGTATAATGGGATAGCCTAATTTTGGCAATTAATTCATCTTTGACTACTAGCGGATGTTAGATGGGTTGGGATCTGAGTTACTACAGTGAATTCTTTCCTGGGTGTCTGACTGGTGGGCTTTGCCCACATGCTCAGGGTTTGGCTGATGGCCATATTTGGGGTCGGGAAGGAATTTTCCTCCAGGGCAGATTGGCAGAAGCCCTGGGGGGGTTGTCTTCCTCGGCAGCATGGGGTCACTTGCAGGAAGGTTCTCTGCAGCTTGAAGTCTTTAAACCAGGATTTGAGAACTTCAATCGCTCAGATACAGGTTTGATACAAGAGTGCGTGGGTGAGATTCTGTGGCCTGCATTGTGGAAGAGGTCAGACTAGATGAACATAATGGTCCCTTCTGACCTTAAAGTCTATGATTCTAACTTTGTTGCCTAAAACCCCTGCATGGCACAACAAAGGGGGAAGATATACTGGAAAGTTTTGCAAACCATTTTGAAGAACGAGGAGTTGACATCAGAAAAATATTTGTAAAGTTACTTGAAGATCAAATTGGCCATCCGTCAGTCAAATTTCACTGTATCATCCATCAAGAAAACCTGTGTGCTAAAATTTCTAATTCAGAGCTTAATAACGTGATGAACATAGTGGTGCAAATTGTGAATTTCCTTGTTGCTCAATCTGCTTTGACTCACAGACAATTTCAAGCACTGCTAGAAGAGAAGGACAGTGCTTATAACGACATCCCACTTCACAGCAACATTCGGTAGCTAAGTTATGGCAAGGTTTTGGTGCGCTTTGTAAACTGTTTTGATGCAATCAAGGCCTTTTTGTCAAAAAAAGAACAAAACTACCTCAAACTGGATGATGACAAATGGCTGTGTAAGCTCATGTTTCTAACTGATATCACCGCTCACATAAACAAACCCAACCTCTGTCTCCAGGGTGCAGGGCAAACAGTTCTGGATCATTATGAAGCCTGGAAAGCATTTGTTGTTAAACTAGCAGTTTTTTCCAGGGATATTCAAACTTCTACTTTCTGCTACTTCCAACTCATAAAAGAGCTATCAGCACATGTCAATGTTGATGAGATTGGAAAGTACATGCAAAAACTGGAATCACAATTTTCTGACAGATTTCAAGATTTCCAGAGATTTGGCCCAATGCTTTCTTTTCTAATTAAACCTGAAAAGTTCAAGAAAAGCGACTTGGATTTCAGTGGATGGGTGTTGAAGATTTCAAAATGCAACTCATTCAGTTAAAAAGCTCAGAATTGTGGACATCAAAGTTTGTGGATCTGCGGAGCGCATTTGAAGCTACCGAGAGAGATCATGGGGCTTATATTCTGACCTGCTGGACGTCCCTGCCAGTAAAATTTAACTGTTTGAAGAAAATTGCATTTGCAATGCTTTCAGCATCTGGATCCACATACCTGTGAGAACAGGTATTTTCACACATGAAATATGTCCTCTGTCCCTCTCGGAGCCAGTTAACAAGTGATCGCTCAGAAGCCTGTGTGCAGCTTAAAGTATCCAAATACGTGCCAGACATTGGAAAACTCAGCAAGGAAAAGCAAGGGCAAGGATCACACTAAACTGATAAGATCTGCATTTTAATTTAAATAAAGCTTCTGAAACATTTTGAAAACCTTGTTTACTTTATATATAACAGTGTTTTGGTTATACATTATAGACTTATAGAGAGACCTTCTAAAAAACTTGGATCTGTGTCTTTTACGTAAGAGTTTATAGCGCTGAGAGGTTAGGAAGTTATTTACTTCATGTTTGGTCTCTTAATAATTTTGTTTGTATAGTAATTTACAACTCTGCACTCAAACCAGTCGAATAGCTAATTGTACGTCCAAGTTGCAGAATAACAGTATTCCTACGACTTTATCTAACAAGCTGGGATATCTTGGATATATCATATAATACACCCTCCCACACCACTGCGTTTACGCAGAGCTATGATTATTGAATTATTTAATCCACTTATGAAGTACCCACTGCAAGGCATTTCAGTTTCACACAATAAGCTTCATGCAGAATTACAACTATGATCTGAGACTGGGAGAATGAAGAAATATTTACAATCTCTTCAGGCAGGCCTCCTAGTACAATAAATCATTTATTTTCCTTCCAGCACTGTGGCTTCACAAACTTGACCTTTTAACTGGTACAGTCTCAGCAGAAAATTCATATGTGAGACTAGCATTACTCCTTCCTTGCTGATGCACAGAGGGAAAGTCTTATTAATATGTACATTGACGAGGACAAGATAATATTACAAAAAAATTTTTTCTTGAAACAAGAAAATGTTTATAAATTTGCTTTTCAACCCTGGAATAAAAAAACAAAAATTACATTTAAAATATTCTTAAACTGATACTGTTTATGCTTTAAGCATCTCCATGGCCTGGCACAACAGGCTGTTGTAGGAGTCAGGCCTGCCCACTGACTAGCAACAGAAAGGTAGTAGATGAAGGCAGCAACTTTTCATACTGTAACTTACGGGGAACAGTAGGGAGACAATTAGGAAAGTTGCAAGTGTGACGTTTTGGGGTTCACTCAGGCCACTAAGGGATTCAGTCACCCAAGGCTAGTCTTAGGGGTGGGCAGGGTGGGCAAATGGCCAGGGCACCATGGTCGGAGGGTGGGGGAGAGAAAACACCATCCAAGTGCTGCAAATAGGCCTGGGCTGCTGGAGCAGCGGTGAGTGCAGCATAGCTCGGGCTGGAGCCCTGGCCAGACGGGCAGGGGGTGGGCGATGCCGGCTGGGGCTGCCAGCCTGGCTGGGAGGCGCAGATACCAGGGTTTGTCCTGCGGAGCCAGTGGGCCAGCCCCGGGTCTCCCCCAACCCCAATGAGGTGGGCAATGCCAACAGCCTGGCAGGGAGGCGCAGGCAGCAGGACTCACCCCTCTGGAGCCAGAGGGCAAGCTTCTGGTTCCTCCTCTTCCCATGGGCACAATTGCCAGGGGGCATATGGTTGGGCTCAGAAATGCCTCCCTCTGCAGCCCTTCCTGAAGGCGATGATGGAGGGAAGCCCAAGGAACCCCTGAGGACGTGGGGCAATGGGGAAGGTGCACCCATAGGCACCAGGGATCCAAAAATAAAGTTCACCCAGGGCACCATTTTCCCTAAGGCCAGTCCTGCAATCACCAACTGCTGTAGCCCTGGGTGTTTTGTGGCTGTGCAGCTTTGGTCCAGAGCTCTGACCCAAACAGCCTGCCAGCAGGACACAAGCCTCATGCTGGCTTTGTCCAACCTGGTTACTACTCCTGGCAGGCAGACTTAAGTACCCTTCTAGCCCTGAATTGGCTCCCAAATCATCCTACTGCAGGGACCAGAAAAAGTGTTAGGTTTGCTGCCTTTACAGACACAGTAAAACATTTCAACCTGTTAGCTTTCTAGAAGCACACATGGTACAGGTCTTACACACCACTGATGATTAATAATGAAAGCAAAACAAGTCTGTTAACAAAAGAGCATGGATTAAATGATACCAAGTAAAAAGAATAAAGGTAGAGATGGTTACAAGCAAATAGTTAAAACATGCATCTAAAAGGCTAAAATCGAATCTAGAATGATAGTCTTTTTTTCAAGATGGTTTCTCTAACTCAGTCTCCTTTCCAATTTTTACTGGCCAGGACCTATTACAGAGATCAAATCGCTTGGTTTCTTTGTCTCGTAAGGTGAATGATGGAGTTTCTCCTTTATATCCCCAAAAGTATTCTCTTTATCTTACAAGTCAGGAAGGCCTCTTGGGGATCCAGTTTCCTGTGAGTGTCTCCATGGTAATTCTCTGTCTCTTGAGTTTAGGATCAGGATAACCCCCACCAGTTTAGCTTGACAGCTTTGTTTATGGCTAATCTACAAACCAAGATAAACCCACATTCCTTTGTCTAGGACACACCTGTTTATCACCTTTACCTAAGCTAAGCTGTCTGGTCTTAAACATGTTCTAGTAACATCACAGAAAGGAAATTCAAACTTCATAAATAGCATTAAACCATGCATTTTACAGTGATATTAATAATCAGCATAATATTAACTTTCACATGATATCTCCCAAGGCATATTTTGTCCAAACGTTATTGCAGTAGTGCGTAGGGTGTGAATACAGAGATGCCTAGGGTCACAGTAAGGATACATGCATATAAAGAAGAAGAGAGCACTGAAGGAGAGGACACTATAATGGAGTGAATCAGGAAAGAGGTTTGAAGGATAAACAAAGGAGAAATCAACTGGATAGCATTATGGAGCAGCCTTGCCACACTGAGGGATGAGCCAATGAGCAAACAATCAAAATAGGCAAATCATGGTATAAAAGTTACATGTCATGATAGCATGAATCAATACAGCGTTTCCATTACATTATCTCCTATAGCTAAGAGAGTCCAAAGGAAAGTACATTGGGCATGATCAGTAGCAGCTGCTCCAGAGAAACAGCTTTTAATTCTCTTTCTGAGGACCAAACAAACAGAGATTTGGTCAATTGCTGCAGTGGGATTATGTTATTCCATTGCAAACCAAGTGCTGTGCTGAATAATTCATCCTCATTTCTACAAGCATGGGTAGGATTAAGAATAAACTATAAACTAGATGAGGAAAAAAAAGAAAGTGTCCAGCAATGAAAGGTGCCATGTCACAAATGACGTGGATCTGCCTCCAGTGCCTCAGTTTTTATTGGAAACATTGACACTCACTTTGAGCCTGTGAAATAAAACACAACCATATTTGCAGAAACAGGCGAGTGCTGCATTTATTTTTGTTTGGTTCTTTGTACAATAAGATTATTAACCTAAATAAACTGGGATATTGATTTCTCTGCAACATATTTGATTCTTCCTATTAAAAAGTCACAGCAGTTGTTTTTCCATCAAATATAAACTCCTTTAATCAGAAAATGAGAAAAACCAACATGCCTCAAATTAAATTGTGCACTGCAGATACTCCAAACCAAATAGCTGAGAAGACTATTTCTGTCAATTGCTTTGTATCTCCATAGCATAGTGCCTTTAAGTAGATGTGTAGGCATGGAAGTAGGTCATCAGCACAATTCCATTATATCCGGTGACACAGAGAATGAACTCTCCAAAAATAGTTCTAATTTTCATAAAATTTACAAAAGTGCAAGAGTGCAAGATATGAAGACACTTGCTCTGTAAAATACTAGCCAATCTGAATCCCCCAAAAGAAATTTATAGAGTCAGTCACCACTGGTTCTTTTCTCATCACCCATTACCATCTTCAGCCTTACAAGTTCATTTTTAGAGTATTAATTTCATCACACAAATGCGCCGCAACAGAAAAAGCATCACGCTTTCCTGATTCCTTTCTATTCTGAACAGATTAAGAGAAGAAACAAGAACTGACAGATCCATTAAAACATGGCAGTGACCTTTTAAGTCTTCCTTCTTATCTGACAGTTCAGATCATTTCTCATTTCACTGGGGCACAGAGAAACTCACTCCTCTCCAGCTTTCTACTCTCCTATTGAAGAAAACAGAGACCTTTCCTGGCCCTATTAAACTGCAGCATTCTTCAAATGTTTCCTGTTTTCACATTAGGAGAGCAGCAAGAGTGCACAGTATCTGTTAAAAGACTCTCTACTAAAAAGCTACCAAACCACTGCTTTCAGTACTGAAGGTTTTCATGAAATCATCTCTCTTATAAGCAACTTCATTAACTTTTAAAAACAGTTCTTCTAAAACTTGACAAGGCTCTCGTACAATGTAACAAACTCAGGACCAGATTAGGTATAGGCACAATAGGCACATTCCCAGGGCCCTGGCTCGCAGAGACATGTGACATTATCAGACTAAGTCTTGAGGTTTTTTAAATTATGTTTCTAGCCCCTATAGTAATGTCATCTGGTGGCTGTCTCTTGGGTGCCCCTTTATGGCCTCAACAGCCCCCAGCCTCAATTTCCCTCTTCCAGGTACTGATCACCTGCCCATATTCTCCACCATATGTGATAAAGCAGCCATATCTGGCAGCAGTACCTGAAGCAGGCAACGCACAAGCAGCGCACTAGCCTCAGTTTTGAGTTTCTTCCAGAGTCCCCAGTAACTCCACATAAGCTTTCCAAGTATAAATAGCTATTATTGGGGTTAATTTATTACAAACAGTCCCACACAAACAATTCAGATTTCCTCAGCACAGTAAGACCATATTCATTCTCTCAAATCCCAACACACCACGTACAGCTCTGAACATCTCTCACCACACTCCAGCATCTCTCTTTAGACTCTCAGGTACAGCCCTGGCATTTCTTACCACATCTCCCCCAGGTATGGCTCTGATGTCTCACACTATGCCTTGCCCCAGCCCCATTAGCTATGGTGCTTCTCTGCCCTGCTTCATTCTCAGGTTTGGCTCTAGCTCTCACACGGAGACATCAGCAAGTTCATCATTCACCAGCATTCAGCCTGCTCTAGCCCTTTGGCTTCAGCTCTCTGACTCAGAGAGCCAACAGGCATCTCTGTCCTCTGCTCGCAGCCTTCAGCCCTGGGCATAACTTTCTGACCTGGAGAAGTTTGTAGGTGACTCCCCTAATTTATTTTCTGCCTTCTGCTTTCACCAGCCTGATTTGGCTCCACTGTTCACCAGTGAACTCTCCCTCCTTCAGCGACATCTCCTCGCTAAAGCTCTCAACCTAGCCCTGCTGTTCCTTATGAGCTTTGAACTCTCTTGACTTTGGGCTGTCTCCCACTAGCATGTATCTGGACTAGAACAGAATAACTGAGACCAATTTCATATAAAGGGTCAGTTATTTTGTTACAAATGTGAAGAAGAGCTTGAAAACATGACCTTGAGTGCAACTAATGCAGTGATGTCTGCTCAAGTCTGCACGGAGCCTGCAGCAGAGGTAGGAGCATCACTCACTGGGGCCAACCAAACTACTCTAGGAGGATACTATGCCAAGGTTTAAGGGGCACCCTTCCATTGCTCAGAGAGCCCTACCAGTACTCTCAGCAAAGCTGGAGGGTCAGGAAACAGCCAAAGTCAACAGTCCAGAGGAGAAGGAGCCTCCTGGTTCCTCCAGGAAGCTGCGGTAACAACAGGAGCAGCCTGGGGAAGAAGCAGGCTACTGCTGCAGGGGTCCATATGAGCAAGAGCTCCAGTTATTGGGGGAGATGGCAAGGGTCATTGGTTCTGGCACTCTACAGGAGGTGGAAAGGGAGCCAAAGTCACTGTCACATCTCCCAGTGGTCAGAATAAGACAAGGTCCAGCATCTGCAGTTCTTGGCTGGCCAGGAGGAGCAGGGGCCACTATTGCCTGCAATTTCCAGCTTTTTGGGGGAGGGGGGGCAAAGTGAGGTGTCCTCTATTACTGTGCCTGAGAGAAGAGAGAGCCTGACATCTCTGCTGCTCCCAAGCTAGCTGGGTGGAAGTCTAGGGCATCCCCTCCCCCTTGTCCCTCCCTCTCCCTTCTTTTTCTGGATGCACAGTATCTGTCAGCAGTCAAGTTGAAAAACTAGAAGCAAAAGCACTGGTGAGGAGCTGATAATTAAGATGGAGCAAGAAATGGACAGATCGGAGGAATGAGTTTATAAGAAGGTATAGAGATTCATACATTTTCAAGCCAGACTCACTGTGATCACAGAATCATAGAAATGTAGGACTGAAAGGGATCTCAAAAAATCATCTAGTCCCATTCCCCAAACTGAGGCAGGACTAAGTATTACCAAGGCCATCCCTGACAGGTGTTTGTCTAACCTATTCTTAAAAACCTCCAATAACAGAGATTCCACAATCTCCCTAGGCAATTTATTCCAGTGCTTACCTACCCCGATTGTTAGAAAAATTTTCCCGATGTCTAACCTAAATCTCTCCTGCAATTTAAGCTCATTACTTCTTGTCCTGTCCTCAGTAGCTAAGGAGAATAATTTATCACCCTTCTCCTTACAACAACCTTTTAAGTACCTGAAGACTGTTATGTTCCCCAACTCAGTCTTCTCTTCTCCAGACTAAACAAACCTTTTTTCCCCCTCAATCTTTCCTCATGTCATGTTTTCTAGACCTTTAATAATTTTTGTTGCTCTCCTTGGGACTTTCTCCCATCTGTCCACACTTTTTCCAAAGTGCAGTGCCCAGAACTGGACACAATACTCCAGTGGAGGCCTTATCAGAGCTGAGAAGAGTAGAAAAATTACTTCTTGTGTCTTGTTTACAACACTCCCGCTAATGCATTCCAGAATGATGTTTGCTTTTTCTGCAACAGTATTACAACATTGACTCATATTTAGTTTGTGATCCACTATAACCCCAGATCCTTTTCTGAAGTACTCCTTCATAAGCAGTCATTTCCCATTTTGTATTTCTGCAATTGATTATTCCTTACTAAGTGTAGTACATTGCATTTGTCCTTACTGAATTTCATCCTATTTAATTCACACCATTTCTCCTGTTTGTCAAGATAATTTTGAATTTTAATCCAGGCCTCCAAAGCGCTTGCAACCACTCAGGGCTTGGTATTGTCTGCACATTTTATAAGTGCACTCTCTATGCCATTATCAAAATCATTTATGAAGATACTGAACAGAACCAGACCAGTCAGATCTTTGCAGGATCCCACTTGACATGTCCTTCTAGCTTGATTGTGAGCCATTGATAACTACTCTCTGAATATCATTTTTCTCTAAGGTCTAGGCTATATTTCTCTAGTTTCTTTATGAAACACTCATGTGAGACAGTATCAAAAGCTTTACTATAAAGTCAAGATATATGACATCTATGCTTTCCCCCTATCCACAAGGCTTGTTACCCTGTCGAAGAAGAATATTGGGTTGTTTTGACATGATTTATTCTTGACAGATCTATGTTTACTGTTACTTATTACCTTATTTTTTTCTAGGTACTTACAAATTGCTTATGTGATTATTTGCTCCATTATCTTTCCAGGTATCGAAGTTAAGCTGACTGGTCTACAATTCCCTGGGTTGTGCTTATTCCCCTTTTTATAGATATAATCAAGGGCCTTGGTTACATCGATGAATGCCATGAACAGTTCCTGGTGTTGCTCTCTGCACTTCTCCTGAATTGGTCGTGCTATGAAGATCATGTCAGTTGTGCCTGGGGTGGCCTGAAGCCACACTGTGATTTGAGGAGGTGGGAGGGGGAGGGGGAGGGGGAGGAGGCCGTTTAGTAGAATCTAGGCAAGGATCTTCCTTGCAATGGAGAGGATGGTATTACCTCTGTAGTTCCTGCACCAAGATTTGTCCCTTTTCTTGAATATTGTAACAATGGGTAAGCTGCTTCTCTGATCGTGATGCCCTACAGAATGTGCTGTGTAAGTTTGGCTGTTTACAGAAATTTTTTTCCATCATGAGACTACTCCATGATGGGATGACTGCCACCATTCTGTGCAACAGCTCAGAGACCAAACCATTCATCATTCACACTGTTGTCAAGCAGGGCTACGTCACTTCTCTCACACTCTTCTTCATTTTAACCTTGCCATGATCCTGATTTTCATCCGCAACCGCCTTCCTGATAGAATCGGAATTGAGTATTGTGTGGATGGCCAACTCCTCAATCTCCAACGTCTCCAAACAAAATCTAAGATCATGAGAACTGGCATCACTGATCAGTATGCAGATGACTGTGTCATTCTCTCACACACAGAGGCCGACCTACAAAGCACCCTAAATCTTTTTGCAGATGCCTATCACAGCCTGGGTCCCTCTCTCATCATCGGTAAAATCAAGATACTCTATCAGCCCTCACTGGCACAGACTACTCTTCGTACTCCACAAATCATCATCGGTGAAGAACTCCTGGAAAATGTGGACCACTTTCCAAACCTTGATAGCCACCTCTCCCAAACAGCCAGCATTGACACAGAAATTGAATACAGGATCTGTTGTGTGGAACACTACTCAAATGAATCTTCAATGATAGGGATCTGCTAACAGGCACCAAGATCTTGGTTTACAAGGCAGTTGTCATCCCCACCCTCCTCTATGGGTGTGAGACCTGGGAAACCTACAAACGACATCTCAAGTGGCTGGAGAGGTTCCGGCACTGCTGCCTCAGGAGGATTCTCAGGATCAGCTAGGAAGACTGACACACCAACATCAGCATGCTCTCTGCAGCCCACATCAGCAGTACGGAAATGTAGGTCATGAAAACCAACTCCGCTGGGCTGGCCACTGTGTACGTATACCTGACACTCACCTCCTGAAGTAAGTACTCTTTTCTCAGTTAAGTCAAGGAAGAATGGCTGGCAGAGGGCAGCAGAAGCGCTTCAAAGACATACTGAAAGTATATCTTAAAAAGGGAGGCATCAACCCAACAAACTGGGAGGACTCGGAGCGGAACAGAACACAGTGGCATCACACCGTACGCAAGCCACAGCTCATTTTGAGAACAGCTGTGCTCATGAGACAGAGAAGTGACAAAGGAGGAAAGAAAGGGCACAATTGTCCAGCCAACAACTATGTCTCCTCCAAGAGTATACCTATCACGTCTGTGGGGAAAATCTGCAGGGCATGTGTGACTGGTTGCCCCACTTCAAGGTGCCACCTGGTGTGCTGATACCACTGAGCCCATGTGTTCTGCCAGTCTGGGCCCCCTTTACCCTGTCTTGTTGAGCCAGGCTGTCAAACCTCCTCTAGCATACACATACGCAGGGCCACAGCCAGCTGCAGAAAAACACAGACATTGAGATTAGCTCTGGGAAGACTCAGTTTCAGGGACTTGCCTCAGCACTTAGGTGCCCGCCTCCCTTAGAGTGCAGACCCAAAGGTATATTGTATTGTATTGCATTGTATAAAAGAATCTGCACAGCGCACGCTCCTAAAAATGTACCCTCGTCCTCAATATGAAGAGAGATATGCACCCTTTCTTGCCCCCCCGTTAAAAATTGCACAAACGGGGTTTAATAATAAACAAAAATGTATTAACTATAAAAGTCTGACTTTAAGTGATTATAAGGGATAGCAAACAGAATAAAGCAGATTACTAAGCAAATAAAACAAAATATGCAAACTAAGCTTGATTCACTAAAGAAATTGATTACAAATAGTAATTTCTCACCCTAAAGGTGATTACAGAGATCCTTGAAAGCTCGCTGCACTGGCCTGCAGCTTGTAACTTCAGGTATTACTACTCACAGGCTAGTCACCCTTCCAGCCTGGGCTCAATTCTTCTCCCCCACTCCTGGTTCAGTTCTTGCTTCCAGGTGTTTCCCAGTGTCTCTTTGGGTGGGGAGGCAGAGGAGAACCACGTCATCACTCCCCTGCCTTATATACCTTTTGGTATGGCGGCAACCCTTTGTCTTCCAGTGGAAAAACACTGGCATTGCAAGGGCAGGGGGAGGGAGGGAGAGTCCCAGTACCAGATGACTCAGACCCATGTCTCTGCAGGGTGGTAGCAGCTATTACTGGCAGGCTGTCTGGAGCATCCACAGGAAGATTAAGTTCTTTCACAGTCAATTGTCTTTACTAATGGGCCATCAGCCCTGTCTGGCTTTTCATTGTTGTACCTGAAGGGCTAGTTGTGAGTGACAACCAAAGTAGCACATTTGAAATACAGATACGTAGTCAATATTCCTAGATTCAGATACAGAAATGATAAAGGCATACAAATTGGATAATCACATTCAGTAAATCATAACCTTTCCAATGATATCTTACATGAACCATCTTGCATAAAGTATATCTCAGTTATGCTATATCCATGTCATAAGCATATTTCCATAAAGAATATGGAGTGTAATATCACAGCATGAATTGGGCTCCTCAGCCACTTAGAAACCCACCAATGAACCCCCTTGGCAGACATCATCCTCGCATCAAGGGATATAGGAAAAGTTTATATATAGGTATTATATTTGCCCTTTTTCAGTCTTCAGGTATCTCTCCGATCCTCCACTAGTTCTCAAAAGGTAATCACTAATGGCTCAGAGATCTCTTCAGTCAATTCCTTAAGTGTTCTAGGATGTCTTTCCTCAGGCCCTGCCGACTTGAAGACATCAAAGTATTCTAAGTAATTCTTAACTTGCTCTGCTATTTTAGCCTCTGATCCCACTTCATTTATACTGTTATTCTCTGTGTTAGTCATTGATCAATGCTAACTTTTTTGGTGAAAACTAAAACCAAAAAAAGGCATTTAACTCTTCAGCCACTGTTGCATTTTCTGTTATTGTCTTTTCTTCCTCATTTAGTAATGGGTGCACCCTATCTCTGGTCTGCCTCTTGCTTCCCATGTATTTGTAAAATGCTTTCTTGTTACCCTTTATATTCTAGCTAGTTCAATCTCCTTTTGTGCCTCAGCCTTTCTAATTCTGTCTCTACATACTTGCGTTTTTTAAATACGCATTCTTTTTAGTTTGACCTCGTTTCCACTTCTTGTGTGAATCTTATTTGAGTTTCAGGTCATTGAAGATCTCTTGGTTAAGCCAGGATAGCTGCTTACCATACTTCCTATCTTTTATATGCATAGATATGGTTTTCTTTTGTGCCCTTAATAATATCTCTTTGAAAAACTGCCAACTGTCCTTAACTCTTTTTTCCCTTAGACTTGCTTCCCATAGGATCTTACCCACCAATTCTCTGTGTTTGCTGAAGTCTGCCTTCTTGAAGTCCACTGTCTTTACTCTGCTGTTTTCCCTCCTACTGTTGCTTAAAATCAAGAACTCAATCATTTCATGATCACTTTCACACAAGCTGCCTTCCACCTTCAGATTCTCAACTAGTTCCTCCTTGTTTGTCAGAATTACATTCAAAGTAGCCCCTGCCCTAGTGGCTTTCTCCACTTTCTGTACAAGAAGTTGTCTCGAATGCATTCCAAGAACTTGCTGGATAATCTGTACCCTGCTGCAGATGTCTGGATAGTTGAAGTCCCCCATCATCTTCAAGTCCTGTATTTTGAATGATTTTGTTCGTTGTTTAAAAAAAGCGTCATCCATGTCTTCTTCCTGGTTAGGTGGTCTACTAGAAATCCTTACCATATCACCACCCTTGCTCTATACCACTTTTATCCTTATGCAGACTTTCAATTGATCTGCCTTACACTTCTGTTCAACCTTAGTGCAAGTGAATAAATCTTTAACATACAAAGCAACACCTCTTCTCTAATTGTCCTTCCTGAACAAGCTGTATCAGTCTATACCAATATCGTCCAGTCTGACCTCTTGCAGAGCACAGGCCATAGGACTTCCCTGAATTAACTCCTATTTGAATTACAGTAGATCTTTTAGCAAAACATCCAACCTTGATTTTAAAATAGTCAGTGATGGAGAATCCATGACAACCCTTGGTAAGTTGTCCAAGTGATGAATTACCTTCCCTCTTAAAAATGTATGCCTTATTTTCAGCCTAAATTTGTCTAGCTTCAACTTCCATACATTTGATCTTGTTATACCTTCAATAGATTGAAGAGCCTTGTACTATCAAATTTTTGTTCCTCATATAGGTATTTATAGACTGATCAAGTCACCCCTTAACCTCCTCTTTGATAAGTTAAATAAATTAAGCTCCTTGACACTATTACTGGAAGGTATGTTTTCCATTACTTTAATCGTTCTTGTGACTCTTCTCTGCACCCTCTCCAATTTATCAACATCTTCCTTGAATTGTGGACTTCAGAACTAGACACAGTATTCCAGAAGTGATAACACTGGTGCCAAATACAGATGTAATATATAACTTCTATATTCCTACTCAATTTTCCCAATTATACATCTAAACATCACACTAGCCCTTTGACCACAGCATCACACTAGGAGCGCATGTTCAGCTGATTATCCACCAGAACCACCAAGTCTTTGTCAGAGTCTCTGGTTCTCAGGACAAAATACTGCATCCTGTAAGTACAGTCTGCATTCTTTTTTCTTCGTTGTATGAATTTGGCCGTACTGAAATGCATATTTGCATGCATTCAGCTTACCAAGCAATCCAGATCACTCTGAATCAGTGACCTGTCCTCTTTATTATTTACCACTCCAATCTTTGTGTCATCTGAAAACTTAGTAAGCAATGATTTTATGTTTTCTTCCAGATCATTGATAAAAACTAGGGCTGTTGATTAATCGCAGTTAACTCACACAGTTAACTCAAAAAAATTAACTGCGATTAAAAAAATTAATCATGATTAATAGCAGTTTTAATCGCACTGTTAAACAATAGAATACCAATTGAAATTTATTAAATATTTTGGATGTCTTTCTACATTTTCATATATGTAGTATTTTGTGTTATAATTGAAATCAAAGTATTTTACTACAAATATCTGCACTGTAAAAATGATAAACAAAAGAAATAGTGTTTTTCAAATCTCCTCATATAACTACTGTGGTGCAGTCTCTGTCATGAAATTGCAATATACAAATATAGATTTTTTTGTTATATAACTGCATTCAAAAACAAAACAGTGTAAAACTTCAGAGCCCACAAGTCCACTCAGTCCTACTTCTTGTTCAGCCAATCGCTAAGACAAACAAGTTTATTTACATTTATGGGAGATAATGCTGCCCGCTTCTTATTTACAATGTCACCAGAAAGCGAGAACAGGCATTTGCATGGCACTTTTGTAGCCGGCATTGCAAGGTATTTACATGCCAGGTATGCTAAATATTCATATGCCCCTTCATGCTTCAGCCACCATTCCAGGGGACGTGCTTCCATGCTGATGACACTCGTTAAAAAAATAATGCATTATTTAAATTTGTGACTGAGCTCCTTAGGGGAGAATTGTATGCCCCCTGCTGTGTTTTACCCATACTTTGCCATATATTTCATGTTATAGCAGTCGGATGATGACTCAGCACGTTGTTCATTTTAAGAAACCCTTTCACTGAAGATTTCACAAAACACAAAGAAAGTACCAATGTGAGATTTCTAAAGATAGTACTGCGCTTAACCCAAGGTTTAAGAATCTGAAGTGCCAAAATCTGAGAGGGACGAGGTGTGGAGCATGCTTTCAGAAGTCTTAAAAAAGCAACACTCTGATGCGGAAACTACAGAACCCAAATGGCCAAAAAAGAAAATCAATCTTCTGCTCATGGCATCTGACTCAGATAATGAAAATGAACGTGTCAGTCCACAATGCTTTGGACTGTATTGAGCAGAACCCATCATCAGCATGGATGAATGTGCCCTGGAATGCTGGTTGAAGCATGGAGGGACAAAGGAATCTTTAGCGCATCTGGAATGGAAATATCTTGCAACTCGGCTACAACAGTGCCATGAGAACGCTTGTTCTCATTGTAAACAAGAAGTGGGCAGGATTATCTCCTGAAAATGTAAACAAACTTGTTTGTTTGAGCGATTGTCTGAACAAGAAGTAGGACTGTGTGGACTTGCAGGAGCTAAAATTTTCCATCGTTTAATTTTTGAATGCTTTTTTTTTTTTTAACTTAATTCTATATTTGTAAGTTCAACTTTCATGCTAAAGAGATTGGACTACAGTGCTTGTATTACATGAATTGAAAAATAGTATTTCTTTTGTTTTTTTACAGTGCAAATACCTATATTCAAAAAATATATATAAAGTGAGCACTGTACACTTTGTATTCTATGTTGTAATTGAAATAAATATACTTGAAAATATAGAAACATCCAAAACTATTTAAATAAATGGCATTCTATTACTGGCGGCGCTTAGGACTTTCCAGGAGGGATGGGAAGGAGTGGGGACATGGCATGCTCAGGGGAGGAGGCGGAGAAGAAGCGGGGCGGGGGGGCTTGGGGGAAAGGGGTGGAATGGGGACTGGAAATGGGCAGGGAGTTTGGGGAAGGGGTTGAATGAGGGCGGTGCAGAGACGGGGCCACGGGTGGGTTGAGAACCCACCGGGAAAAGGGGAAGTCAGCGCCTATGGGGCCAAGAACTGATCACTGCAGGACCCCTCTAGAAATATTGATGATGATTCCCCATTTACAATCACATCTTGAGACCTATCACTAAGCCATATTTAATCCATTTCAGATATGCTGAAGATTTTTGTGCATTGTTCTAGTTCGTTCATTATAATGTTGTGTGGTACCAAGTCAAATACCTTACTGAAGTCTAATACTATTCCCTTTTTATCAACCAAATTTATAATCTCATCCAAAAAAAGGTATCAAATTAGTTAGATAAGAACTAGTTTCCACAAAACTGTGCTGATTGGCATTAATGTAAAAGCAGCAAAGAATCCTGTGGCACCTTATAGACTAACAGACATTTTGGAGCATGAGCTTTCGTGGGTGAATACCCACTTCCTCAGATGCATGTAATGGAAATATCCAGGGGCAGGTATATATATGTGTGCTAGCAAGCAAGCTAGAGATAACAAGGTCAGTTCAATCAGGGAGGATGAGGCCCTGTTCTAGCAGTTGAGGTGTGAAAACCAAGAGAGGAGAAACTGGTTCTGTAATTGGCAAGCCATTCACAGTCTTTGTTCAATCCTGAGCTGATGGTGTCAAATTTGCAGATGAACTGAAGCTCAGCAGTTTCTCTTTGAAGTCTGGTCCTGGAGTTTTTTTGCTGCAGGATGGCCACCTTAAGGTCTGCTATAGTGTGGCCAGGGAGGTTGAAGTGCTCTCCTACAGGTTTTTGTATGTTGCCATTCCTAATGTCTGATTTGTGTCCATTTATCCTTTTCCGTAGAGACTGTCCAGTTTGGCCGATGTACATAGCAGAGGGGCATTGCTGGCATATGATGGCGTATATTACATTGGTGGATGTGCAGGTGAATGAACCAGTGATGGTGTGGCTGATCTGGTTAGGTCCTGTGATGGTGTCGCTGGTGTAGATATGTGGGCAGAGTTGGCATCGAGGTTTGTTGCATGGATTGGTTCCTGAGCAAGAGTTATTATGGTGTGGTGTGCAGTTACTGGTGAGAATATGTTTCAGGTTGGCAGGTTGTCTGTGGGCAAGGATTGGCCTGCCACCCAAGGCCTGTGAAAGTGTGGGATCATTGTCCAGGATGGGTTGTAGATCCTTGATGATGCGTTGTAGGGGTTTTAGCTGGGGGCTGTATGTGATGGCCAGTGGAGTCCTGTTGGTTTCTCTCTTGGGTTTGTCTTGCAGTAGGAGGCTTCTGGGTACACGTCTGGCTCTGTTGATCTGTTTCCTTATTTCCTCGTGCGGGTATTGTAGTTTTGAGAATGCTTGGTGGAGATTTTGTAGGTGTTGGTCTCTATCTGAAGGGTTAGAGTAGATGCGGTTGTACCTCAGTGCTTGGCTGTAGACAATGGATCGTGTGATGTGCCCGGGATGGAAGCTGGAGGCATGAAGGTAGGCATAGCGGCCGGTGGGTTTTCAATATAGGGTGGTGTTAATGTGACCATCACTTATTTGCACCGTGGTGTCAAGAAAGTGGACCTCCCGTGTAGATTGGTCCAGGCTGAGGTTGATGGTGGGGTGGAAGCTGTTGAAATCATGGTGGAATTTTTCCAGAGTCTCCTTCCCATGGGTCCAGATGATGAAGATGTCATCAATGTAGCGTAGATAGAGAAGGGGTGTGAGTGGACGAGAGCTGAGGAAGCGTTGTTCCAGGTCGGCCATGAAGATATTGGCATATTGTGGGGCCATGCGGGTGCCCATAGCAGTGCCACTGATCTGGAGATATATATTGTCATCAAATTTGAAATAGTTGTGTGTAAGTATAAAGGCACAGAGCTCAGCAGCCAGTTGTGCTGTGGCATCATCAGGGATAGTGTTCCTGACAGCTTGTATTCCATCTGTGTGTGGGATGTTTGTGTAGAGAGCCTCTACATTCATGGTGGCTAGGATGGTGTTTTCTGGGAGGTCACCAATGCATTGTAGTTTCCTCAGGAAATCAGTGGTGTCGCGGAGGTAGCTGGGAGTGCTGGTGGCATAGGGTCATTAGGAATGGCAATATACAAAAACCTGTAGGAGAGCACTTCAACCTCCCTGGCCACACTATAGCAGACCTTAAGGTGGCCATCCTGCAGCAAAAAAACTCCAGGACCAGACTTCAAAGAGAAACTGCTGAGCTTCAGTTCATCTGCAAATTTGACACCATCAGCTCAGGATTGAACAAAGACTGTGAATGGCTTGCCAATTACAGAACCAGTTTCTCCTCTCTTGGTTTTCACACCTCAACTGCTAGAACAGGGCCTCATCCTCCCTGATTGAACTGACCTCGTTATCTCTAGCTTGCTTGCTAGCATATATATACCTGCCCCTGGATATTTCCACTACATGCATCTGAGGAAGTGGGTATTCACCCACGAAAGCTCATGTTCCAAAACGTCTGTTAGTCTATAAGGTGCCACAGGATTCTTTGTTGCTTTACCAGAGTTTCTGACGCCCTAGGCGGACGGCCATTTCGCCGCCCCCCGCAGCCCCGGTGGACCTACCGCAGTCATGCCGACGGACGGTCCGCTGCTGGAAAGGCTCCGGTGGAGCTGCCGCAGTGATGCCGGTGGGCAGTCCGCTGCCCTAAAGGTTCCGGTGGACCTGCCGCGGGCATGACTGTGGTAGGTCCGCCGGAGCCTTTAGACCAGTGCACCATCTGCCGAAATGACTGCGGCAGCTCCACCGGAGCCTTTCCAGCAGCGGATCGTCCGCTGGCATCACTGCGGTAGGTCCACCGGACCCGCATGACGCCCCCCCGGCAAAATAGCGCCCCCCAAAATTTCAGGCACCATAGGCCATTGCCTAGGTCGTCTAAATGGTAGCGCCGGCCCTGCATCTAGGCCCACACACAACTCCACTCTGACCTGTCCTGGTGAGAACTGCCAAAGAAGGCAGCACTCCCTGCATGACCTCTCTTTGGCCTGTTCCCCATGCAGCAGAATCATAGCTCTCTTGCTCTCTTTGCAAACCTGTGAAAGGGGCAGATACGAGACCCCTGTTTTTGATAATTGGATAAAATCAAAGATTGTAAAGGGTAAAGGGAAAGACCTTTGTACAGGTTACACTCAGTTACATTAAATCGGATCTCTGAAGTTTTTTTTTTCAGTGTATCACAGGGGTGGGCAAACTACAGCCCACGGGCTAAATCCAGCCCACCAGCTGTTTTAATCCATCCCTCGAGCTCCTGCTGAGGAGTTGGGTCTGGGGCTTGCCCCGTGCCAGCTGGAGAGCAGGGTTGGGGACTGCACTATGTAGCTCCTGGAAGCAGTGGCATGGCACCCCCTCCAGCTCCTACACTTAGCGGCAGCCAGGGGCCTCCACTCTGCACACTACCCCCACTCCAAGCACTGCCCCTGTAGCTCCCATTGGCAGGAACCACACCCAATGGAGCCAGAGAAGGGACATATTGCTGCTTCTGGGAGTCGCTTGAGGTAAACGCTGCCCACAGCCTACACCCCCGAGCCTCTTCCTGTGCCCCAACCCCCTTCCCCCTCCCACTCTCCAAATCCCTTGGTCCCAGCCCGGAGCACCCTCCTACACCCCAAACTCCTTATCCCCAGCCCCACTGCAGAGCCTGCACCCCCACCGGAGCCCTCACCCCCCCTGCACCCCACTCTATTGCCCCAACCTCCACCCCCCAAACACCCTGAACTCCTCATTTCTGGCCCCACCCTGGAGCCTGCACCCACAACCAGAGCCCTCACCCCCTCCTGCACCTCAACCTCAATTTTGTGAGCATTCACGGCCTGCCATACAAATTCTATTCCCAAATGTGGCCCTAGGGTGACCAGATGTTCCGATTTTATAGGGACAGTCCCGATTTTTGGGTCTTTTTCTTATATAAGCTCCTACTACTCCCCACCCCCATCCCGATTTTTCACATTTGCTGTCTGGTCACCCTATGTGGCCCTCAGGCCAAAAGGTTAGCTCACCCTTGGTGTATCAGCTCAAATTGCATGTTGAAATTCATAGGATAGCCAGTAACTAACTATTTTAGGGCAGACATATCAGTATGCAATAGGATAGATAAACTTGCAAGAAGCAATTTGATGAGAAATAACTCAGCATAACTAATAATCCCATACCTTCGTCAAAATAATTCCTGATGACAAAAAGAAAATAAAATCTAATCTTATTTCCCACCCCTGACTGAAAATTACAATGGTGGAAGAACATAACTGATCTAGCTGTGATGCCCCACTTTGCGTATCTCTCCACTGTGGCAGGTCCGTTTTTTGTGCCTGGGAACAAGTTACTTCACTTAGTGTCTCAGCTTCTTCATCTATAAAATGAAGCTGATGATACCCTCCTCCATCAAGTGCTTTGAGATCTATGAATGAAAGTGCTGCACAAGAGTTAAGTGTTATTTGTGGGAGTTACTCTCTGAGTAGCTGCTGCAGGGAGGCTCTTTGCTACTGTCACTGCCGAACTGACTCTGGAGGCTCATACTGCCCTGGCAGCTCTCTACTGCAGACCAAGTGACAAAACTCAATTGCCCTGTGCCTCTACAGCAACACACCTGTGAGACTGTACTGCCCATCAGCAAAGCTGACTTGAGACAGTAATATTCCCACAGTCTCACTTGAGGAGATACAGAATATGAAGTTACAAGATCTACTTTAGTAGGTCTAATCCTGAGGAACACTGAAATCACATCTCTAATTCAAAAAAAGTTTTAAGATCTAACTGACCACTGATTTGAACCAGACCAAAGTTACAAGGGAATAAAATCACAGCAAAATCTCAAACAACCTTTTTTTTTTTTTTAACAGAAAAAACTGACCATACCTTACATATCTTGTACAGTGATTCCTGCCCGTCTCCTCCTGTGTCTTTGAAATAGTCATGTGCTGGAAATGTTCGATGAATGTCTCGTGTAATGACGCTCTCCTGGACAGAATCCTAGTGAGAGAAAAAAAATACTATTAGCAGTTACAGTATAATTAAATATGCAGAATGTAAAACTATATCTGCAGTCAACATGGATGCATCACATAACTGCCTTACTGACTCGTCCCCCAAAAATGCACTTAAAAAAGATTCCACTCCTATAACCAGTTGACAGCTGCTTTAGTAAGAGCAACGTGGCAAGTTTTTCTTCCTCCAGGCTTAAGGTCCAAAAAGCTTAAACTCTGATAGCACTTTAAGGAAATGGTTAGTCATTTAATTGTAGCTGCTTTTTCCCTGGAAATGATGCGTGCTATATCCCTCCGAATATCAAGAAAACAGAATCAGACTGCCTTGAGCAATCTTACAGATGCATTTCTTCAAAACATAGCAAGTCAATAGCAAAACAGTGCTAATTACAAATTAAAACTAGTAGTTTGAACCTGGCTGTTTGAAAATACTTAAAATTGATCATTAATGCTCTCAAGAGAAAAAAAAGCAGAAAATGTTATTATACTAGAATCCATAATGACCACACACAACTATTCATCCTGCCTCTCTCAAAACAGAAAAAAGGAAGGATTAAGTGATTGTCAGACAAGTCCATACTTTCCCTTGCTACCCATACCTCTTTAATTCAGCTAAATTTTCATGCTGGCTAGTAATTAGATCTGTCTGTCTGTGTGCAAAAGGAAGGAGACTGCTTGGAAAGCTATGTGTCTGTCAAAAAACATCCAAATTATTGCAAATCAATCCTGAGAAAATTCTACTAGCATACATCAAGCAGAGATGCCAACCTGGTTCTGAAACTTTTAGGGATGTTTGTGAAAATAATTAGGAAGGAATTGGGGAGCTTGCTTGGATCTCTCTCTTCCCTCTTCCTGCAGAAACTGGGAACTCTCCCTCTCTCCATAGGCACCGACTTCCCCTTAGCCAGGTGGGTGCTTGACACCCCCCCGGCCACGCCCCTTCCCTGCCTCTTCCCACCCCTGCATCGCCATCTCCCCGTCCCCATTCCACTCCTTCCCCCAAGTCCTCACTCTGCCCTGCCTCTTCTTCACCTCCTCCCCTAAGCACGCCACATCCTGCTCCTCCCCCTCCCTCCCAGGAAGTCCAAAGCACCGCCAAACATCCGTTAGGCAGAGGGAAGCGTGGGGGGAGGGGGTAGGAGTGAGGACGCAGCATGTTCGGGGGGAGAAGGTGGTGAGGAGGGGGTGAAGGAAGCTTGGCTGCCGGTGTGTGCTAAGCACCTGCTAATTTTTTCCCGTGGGTGCTCCAGCCCTGGAGCACCCACAGATTCGGCGCATCTTGTTCCTGTCTATGCCCATGGGCTGTGAGATAACCAGGCCCTTTGCACCCTACCCCTAAACATGAAGAAAGGAAGGAATAGCCCTAGGTAAGCTGCTCTCCTATGCCACTATGGCTCTTAAATACCTTGGCCAGTCCCAGGCGTGGACTGCCTTCCTGGGATGATACTCATCTTCTCATTCTTCTGTTGTGTTCCCCTCTTTCCTCTGCCACTGCAACCTCCTCCTCCCCTGGCTTCTCTCCTCTAGACTGTGCAGTGAGTGTCTGATAGCAGGCAAGCTGCAGAGACTTCAGTCGGGTTTGGGGTGCTGGATTCATCACCGAAGCCACAGGCTGCATGTTGTGCTCTATCTGCCCTGTGTGGACCTTGCTGGCACACTCCAGGTGCCTAGAGGGTACTAACATAGTCCAGCAAGCCCATACAGTGCAAGCAAAATGCAACATATAGCCTGGGACTTGGGCAATGAATCCAGTAGCACCAGCACATTCAAAATCACTGTGGCTTGCCTCCTATCAGAGCCACACTATGCAGTCTGCGTATTGCCAGAGGGGTGGTGGAGAAGAATGCCCTCCCCTGTGCTACAGCATTATTTGCTGTGTTTGTCAGATCCCCATGGTGGTGAGTGAGACATACACACTTACAACATTAGTAGATTTGCTCCTGAATTAATAATTTCATAATTACATATAAAAATCAGGAGGATTGTGGAAAATTAGGAAGGGTTGGCATCTCTGTACCAAGGAGCACTAACCAAGCATTGGTGTTATAGTTACAATAACAGGAGAACCTAAACCTCCTTCTATCCTAACAACAGCATACTGGGTCACACCAAAGGTCCATCTAGCCCAGTATCTTGTCTTTCGACAGTGGCCAATGCCAGGTGCCCAGGAGGAATGAACAGAACAGGTAATCATCAAGTGAACCATCCCCTGCCGTCCAGTCTCAGATTCTGACAAACAGAATCTAGGGCCACCATCCATGCCAATCCTGGCTAATAGCCATTGATGGACCAATCCTCCATAAATTTATCTAGTTCTTTTTTGAACCCTCTTATAGTCTTGGCCTTCACAACATCCTCTGGCAAGGAGTTCCACAAGTTGACTTGTTTATTTAAACGTACTGCCTATTAATTTCATTTGGTGACCCTAGTTCTTATGTTATGAGAAGGAGTAAATAACACTTCCTTATTTATGTTCTCCATACTCATCATTATTTTATAGACCTCTATTATATCCCCACTTAGTCGTCTCTTTTCCAAGCAGAAAAGTCCCAATCTTATTAATCTCTCCTCATATGGAAGCAGTTCCATACCACTAATCATTTTTGTTGCCCTTTTCCAATTACAGTATATCTTTTTTGAGATGAGGCGACCACATCTCCATGCAGTATTCATGATGTGGGCTTACCAAGGATTTATATAGAGGGAATACAATATTTTCTGTCTTATCTATCCCTTTCCTAATGATTCTCAACATTCTGTTATCTTTTTTTGACTGCTGCTGCACACTAAGTGGATGTTTTCAGAGAAGTATCCACAATGACTCCAAGATCTCTTTCTTGAGTGGTAACCGCTAATTTAGACCCCATCATTTTATATGAATAGTTGGGATTATGTTTTCCAATGTGCATTACTTTGCATTTATCAACATTGAACTTCATCTGCCATTTTGTTGCCTAGTCACCCAGTTTTGTTAGATCCCTTGTAACTCTGCGCAGTCTCCTTTGGACTTAACTATCTTGAGTAGTTTTGTATCATCTGCAAATTTTGCCACCTCACTGTTTACTCCTTTTTCTGGATTATTTATGAATATGTTGAATAGTACTGGTCCCAGTACAGACCCCTTGGGGACACCACTTATTTACCTATCACCATTCTGAAAACTGACCATTTATTCCTAACATTTATTTCTTATCTTTAACCAGTTACCAGTCCATGAGAGGATCTTCCTTCTTATCCCAGGACAGCTTACTTTTCTTAAGAGCCTTTGGTGAGGGACCTTGTCAAAGGCTTTCTGAAAATATAAGTATACTATATCTACTGGATCACCCTAGTCCACATGCTTATTGATCCTTTCAAAGAATTCTAGTAGATTGGTGAGGCATGATTTCCCTTTACAAAAAACATGTTGACACTTCCCCAACAAATTATGTTCATCTATGTGTCTGACAATTCTGTTCTTTACAATAGTTTCAACCAGTTTGCCTGGTACTGAAGTCAGGCTTACTGGCTTGTAATTGCCGGGATCACCTCTGGAGCCCTTTTTAAAAACTGGCATCACATTATCTATCCTCCAGTTATCTGGTATAGAAGCTGATTTAAATGATAGGTTAGTAATCACAGTTGTTTGTTCTGCAATTTCTCATTTGAGTCCCTTCAGAACTCTTAGGTGAATACCATCTGATCCTGGTGACTTATTACTGTTTAATTTATCAATTTGTTCCAAAACCTCCTCTAATGACACCTCAGTCTGGGACAGTTCCTCAGATTCAACATCTAAAAAGAATGGCTCAGGTTTGGGAATCTCCCTCACATCCTCAGCCATGAAGACCGATGCAAAGAATTCATTTAGTTTCTCTACAATGGCCTTATCGTCCTTGAGTGCTCCTTCAGCATCTCAATCATCCAGTGGGCCACTCATTGTTTAGCAGGCTTCCTGCTTTCTGGTGTACTTACAATTTTTTTTGCTATTACTTTTTGAGTCTTTGCTAGCTGATCTTCACGTTCTTTTTTGCCCTTTCAAATTATATTTTTACACTTCACTTGCCAGAGTTCATACTCCTTCTTATTTTCCTCACTAGGATTTAACTTCCACTTTTTAAAGGATACCTTTTGCCTCTCACTGCTTCTTTTACTTTGTTGTTTAGCCACTGTGGTACTTTTTGGTTTTCTTACTAAGTTTTTTAATTTGGGATATACATTTAAGTTGATCCTCTCTTATGGGTGTCTTTAAAAAGTTTCCATGTAGCTTGCAGGAATTTCATTTTGGCACTGTACCTTTTAATTTCTGTTTAACTAACTTCCTTATTTTTGCCAAGTATAAGAGGAGTAGCCCTGTTAGTCTGTATCCACAAAAAATACGAGGAGTCTGGTGGCACCTTAAAGACTAATAGATTTATTTGGGCATAAACTTTTGTGAATAAAAAACCTCACTTCTGCATCTGAAAAAGTGGGATTTTTTAACCCAAGAAAGCTTATGCCCAAATAAATCTGTTAGTCTTTAAGGTGCCATCGGACTGCTTGTTGTTCCTCGTTTTTGTGTAGTTCCCTTTTCTGAAATTAAATGCTACCATGGTAGGCTGCTGTAGTGTTTTCCCCACCACAGGGATGTTACATTTAATTAGATTATGGTCACTATTACCAAGCAGTCCAGCTACATTCACCTCTTGGACCTGACCCTGTGCTCCATTTAGGACTAAATCAAGAATTGCCTCTCCTCTTGTGGGCTCCAGGACTAGTTGCTCCAAGAAGCAGTGATTTAAGGTATCAAGAAACTTTATCTTTGCATTCAGTCCTGAGGTAACGTACCCCGTCAATATGGGGATAGTTGAAATCCCCCATTATTACTGAGTTTTTTTATTTTTTTAGCCTCTCTAAGCTCCCTGAGCATTTTGCAGTCACTATCACCATTCTAGTCAAGTGATCAGTAGTATATCCCTACTGCTATATTCTTATTATCCAAGCGTGATTTACTATCCATAGAAATTCTATGGTACAGTTTGGTTCATTTAAGATTTTTATTTGATTTGATTCTACACTTTCTTTCACATACAGTGCCAGTCCCCGGCACCCCCTGCACGACCAGTTCTTCCTTCCGATATATTTTGTACCTTGGTATTACTGTGTCCCATTGATTATTCTCATTCCACCAAGTTTCTGTGATGCTTCAATATCCTCATTTAATATGAGGCACTCTAGTTCTCCCATCTTATTATTTAGACTTCTAGCATTTGTATATAAGCACTTAAAACTTGTCACTTTTTAGCTGCCTGCCATTACATGATACAATTGAATGGGATTCTTTTTCATTTGACTGCTTCTCATCAGATCCTACCTGTATTTTATCATCTTCCCTCCTCTCTCCTTGCTAGGATATAGAGAATCTCTATTAATAGATTCTCCCCATGGGATGTGTCTGTCCGAATCACATGCTACTCCACATCTGTTGGCCTTCCCCCAGGCCTGAGTTTAAAAGCTGCTCTATGACTTTTTTCATTTTAAGAGCGAGCAATCTGGTTCCATTTAGGTTTAGGTGGAGCCCATCCTTCTTCTATAGGTTCCCACTTTCCCTAAAGTTTCTCCAGTTTCTAATAAATCTAAATTTCTCCTCCCTACACCATCATCTCATCCACGCACTGAGACCCTGCAGTTCTGCCTGTCTAATTGGCCTTGCGCATTGAACTGGAAGCATTTTAGAGAATGCTACCAGGGAGGTCTTGGACTTCAATCTCTTACTGAGCAGCCTAAATTTGGCCTCCAGGACCTCTCTCCTATCCTTCCCTATGTCACTGGTACCTACATATACCATGACTAGTGGCTCCTCTACAGCACCACACATAAGTCTATTGAGATGTCTGGAGAGGAACGTAGCAAACAAGTCACCATGTGGTTCTCCCAGTCATCACAAACCCACCGGTCTATGTTTCTAATGATCGAATCCCCCATAACTATTACTTATCTCTTCCAACAAAGTGGAGTTCCCTCCCCCAGAGAGGTATGCTCAGTGTGAGAGGATACTACTGTGACGAACTGGGAATGTTCTTAATATTTTCTCTGAATACTGTGTGGGGGCCTCAGTTCCTGGCTGACCCTCTGTCACCTAGCAATTAATGGCCAGGCCCTTCCCCCCCTGCAAGGGGATGCTAAAGGTGTGGGAGACAAAGAGATCAGGTGACCTCTTGGCCCGGGAAAGAGACAAAGCCAAGAGAGGAGTGGCTGAAGGGGGTTTTTCAGTCTGGAGCTGGCTGGGGACAAGGACTGAAGTGCAGACGTGGGTGTCTAGCTCACTGCCCCCCAGAACGGACCTGGCCAAGGGGTCCGGTTTGCGGAAGCTACAAGCTCTGTTTTAGACTGTGTTCCTGTCATTGAATAAAACTCTGACTGAGAGTCACGTCTGACTGCGAAGTGGGGGTGCCAGACCCTGTGGCTTCCCCAGGACCCCGCTGGGGCGGGCTCGCTGTGGGAAGCGCACGGAGGGGCAGAGGATGCTGCATGCTCCAAGGAGAGACCCAGGAGATGAAGACGTGTGAGCTGCTAGCCCTGAAAAAGTCTGCTCCAAGGGAGAGGAGGCTCCCCAAAGTCCTGACTGGCTTTGTGGGGAGCAGTTCCAGAGCATCGCCCAAAGACTGCGTGACAACTGGTGGTAGAGGTGGGATGTACTGCACCCTGTGAATGGCGCTGCTTGCAGTAAGTGACTGGGGAGCACTAAAACAAAAGAGGGATAATGAGGACCAGGCGTGCTGAAGGCTCAAAGAGGGACGGTTTCAGGGGGCTGTTAACCTCTGGGAGTCTGTGACCAGCGAGAAGGACTGTTGGAGTAACAGGGTCCCCTTGAGGACTGCAGAAAGCAGTCTCAGGGGCGGAGGAGCTTGCTGCTCGACCCTGGGAGAGAGAAGGATTTTTGCAGTAGCAGGGTTCCCTGGAGATTGCAGGAGCAGTCCCAGGGGCGGAGGAGTCTGCAGCTTGACCCTGGCAAAGAGGTGGTGATCACGAGAAAGGCTGGCACACCAGGGGTTCTTCCTGGAAACCATGGAGGAGCCAAGAGCACATAGGTCTGTGAGTCCAGAGCAACTTGGGAATGGTGAAGTGATGGCCTATCACCATCTCCTTAAGAAAGACATTGTGATCCTGTGCACAAAGAGAGGGTTACGCATTGGGAAGTTCACCAAGACACAGTTAATCGTGCAGCTGGAGGAGGAGGACCGCTCTGAGGAGCAGATTCCTGACCCATATGGGGCTACAAGAGGATCTGGGAGCAGCTGGAGCAGCAGCCACGCATCCCCGAGAGTCTGGTTCCCAACCAGACGAGGGTTTTCACGATCGGATTCTCCATCAGGGGATCAGAGACGGCTGGGATTGGAGCAGAGCCTGAGAGAGCGAGAGGACCGTGAGAGAGAGCAAGAGCCTGAGGAAAAGCTGCAGGAGAAGCAACAGCAGCATGGACTGGCGATGGTGGAGCGGAGAGGCATAGGGGGTTTCCCAGGGGTCACTGGCGAGACCCTGGGACAGAGAGAACTGTGATGGTGCAGCCGCAGATGCTGAGGGGCTGTGGGACCTGGGTGAAGGAACCCGGGGTGAAGCCTCTTGCCCTGCCTATGGCCTGGATCCCTGTGCAGACCCAGGAGGGGTTGGGCTAGTCAGTAGTTGGGGTTCTCCAGGATACTGGCTGTGAGATCCTGTTGTGGGGTGACTGTCTCTTTGGGACAGGATCCAGGCCCTGTTCCTGTAACGGCCAAGGATTTGAATTTAAATCCAGGGAACCAATCTGGTAAGATGGAAATGGTCAGTGAAAATGCAAATGACCCTGGCTGGCAGGGGGGAGGGGCTGCTGGGCTCAGGATATCTGCCTACCTGTAACCAGCCCCCTGGGGCTGAATAGGACAAAGGGATGTTTCCCGCCCCCCTGCACACCGGAGCTGACGCTGGCTCTGATGCTGTGACCAGAGCAGAGAGCTCGCTGCCTGCCCCCACTGGGACAGCAAGGACAGCGCTGAGCAGTGGAAGCTGGGACCCCAGCTGAGTGGGGGGACACCCAGGCAGGGCAGGTCGGCTGCCAACCAGGTTTGCCTGGTCCAGACGTGCTGCTGGGAAGTGATTACACAGCAGGGAGGGAGCTACCAGGGACAGGGCTCAGGGGGGCTGTGACCCCAGGCCCAGCCAGCGGGAGGGAGCAGGTCCCACTCCCTTCCCCAGCAGCTGAATTCCAGACCAAGCTGCAGAAGGATCCCTCTTTGGAGAAGCTGAGGGAACTTGCTGACCATCATGCTGCAAACCCGTTTGGGGAAGGCTGCAGGGACAGAGTCCTGCAGGAGAAGGGATTCCTCTACCGGGAATGGGCTCCCCAAGGGGAAGTAGAACGGGGGGAAATTGGGAGGCAGCTGGTGGTGCCCCAGGAATCCACAGGGTTCTTACCTTTCGAGCTGCCAGATGAGAGGAAAGTGAGGGGACCCCTGGATCTGAAAAGGGAGGATTGGAAGGAGAAGGGGGAAGACCCCCTGGGTGATCTCTTCCCTGAGGTGGGAGCCAATCTCCCCATCAGGTGTTCCCCATTCAGAATCACTGGGAGAGCAGCCCAGAACCTGGAGAGCGAGGTCAAGGACATGTTGGCTTTAGATGTGATCCAGCCGTTCAACAGCCCATGGCCCTCACCCGTGGGGCTGGTCCCCAAGGGAGACAGGATGATCTGGTTTAGTGGGGACCATCAGAAGCTTAAAGCCATCATGGTGTCCTGTGCCTACCCCATGCCTAGGCCTGGGGAGATTCTAGACAAGCTGAGGGGGATGGAGAACTTGGCCCTGGCATACACTGATAACGTGTGCATCTTTAGCCAGACCTGGGTGTCCCAGGTGAATAGTGTGCAGGGCTGCCTCAAGAAGGTGGGACTGACAGTAAAAGCTGGAAAGTGTAAGGTGGGGATGGCAGAGGTGTTGTATCTGGGCCACAAGGTGAGGAGCAGCTGCCCTAGCCCAGAGCTGGCCAAGGCCAAGATGGGGGCTCTTAACCAGGAGAGCCCGAATCGCAGACCAGAGCGCTGGGAAAAGACCCAATTCCAGTTTGAACCCCAGGGCTATTGGGGTGGCAAAAGGGTACAGTCACATAAACCTTCCCACATGCAGCCTGCGAGTGCCATCAAGCACACTCGACCTAAGGGAGGGCGCAAACTGGAATGTCCTGGTGTAACTCACACCAAGGAATGGGAGAGATGCTGGGATATCCATGGGAACGTCAGTGGGTTCGAACTTCCCCAGGTCACTGGCTGAAGTGACCTCGCTCAGTTTGGTCTAGAAGCGAGGAGAGATGTGACAAACTGGGAATGTTCCTAATGTTTTCTCTGAATACTGTGTGGGGGCCTCAGTTCCTGGCTGACCCTCTGTCACCTAGCAACTAATGGCCAGGCCCTTCTCCCCCCCCGCAAGAGGATGCTAAAGGTGTGGGAGACAAAGAGATCAGATGACCTCCTGGCCCGAGAAAGAGACAAAGCCTGGAGAGGAGGGACTGGAGGGGGTTTTCAGTCTGGAGCTGGCTGGGGACGAGGAGTGAAGTGCAGATGTGAGGGTCTGGCTCACTGCCCCCCAGAATGGATCCGACCAAGGGATCTGGTTCGCGGGAGCTACAAGCTCTGTTTTAGACTGTGTTCCTGTGATTGAATAAACCTCTGTTTTACTGGCTGGCTGAGAGTCACGTCTGACTGCGAAGTGGGGATGCCGGACCTTGTGGCTTCCCCAGGACCCCGCTGGGGCAGGCTCGCTGTGGGAAGCGCACAGAGGGGCAGAGGATGCTGAATGCTCCAAGGAGAGAACCAGGAGGTGAAGGCGTGTGAGCTTCTTGCCTTGAAAAAGTCTGCTCCAAGGGAGAGGAGGCTCCCCAAAGTCCTGACAGGCTTTGTGGGGAGCAGTTCCAGAGCATCGCCCAGGGACTCCGTGACAACTACAACATCATCTGGAAGGAGGGTCCCAACTATGTGATCCAGTTGGATGGTCTCCTTCCCTGAGACTTTCATCCTCCTCAATAGCACAAAGGCTGTCAGACCGGGGGTGGGACTGTTCTACTGTGTCCCGGAAAGTCTCATCTGTGTCCTGGAAAGCCTCATCTATGTATGTCTCTGTCTCCCGTAGTTCATCCAGTTCAGCCACTCTGGCCTGCAAAGCCCATACACTGTCTCTGAAAGCCAAGAGCTCCTTGTACCGAATGAACACACATGCCACCTGCCCATAGGGCAGGTAATCATACATGCTACATTGAGTGTAATAAACAGGATAGTCCCCACTCTGTTGATGGACTTCTGCCTGTATTCTCTTTTTACTCCTGCGGCTCAATCCTTTGTTGATGCTTTGTTTTTATCAGAGGGTATTTTGGCCTTAAGTTTAAAGAATGTTAAAGTGCATCTAGCTCCCCCTCACACTTTCCTCTGAACTCCCTCGCAAAACTCCTCTGCATCCGACCACATGCATCCGACGAAGTGGGTATTCACCCATGAAAGCTCATGCTCCAATACGTCTGTTAGTCTATAAGGTGTCACAAGACTCTTTGCTGCTTTTACAGACCCAGACTAACATGGCTATCCCTCTGATACAAAACTCCCCTGGCTGCTTAGGAGTAGGCTTTTTAAAGCCCTGGTCTTCCTGAGTAGCCCCGCCCCCTGGTTAACAGTTGATGGGTGCTAAAGGGTTTAGGTATCAGAGCCTCATTAAGAAGCTCTCAGCCTTGCCTAGCAGGCCACTAGGCTCAGCACATGGACCTCTCAAAAAACAGATCACAGAGTTTATTTCAGTCAGGCGGCATGCACACCACAAACAGACAACAATTTTACCCCAAGGGTCATGTAATCACTCCTCCTTCACCTGGGGAACTCGCTTGCAAAACTCTTGTTAGCTGCTCATGGCTGCTCAGAGCAGGCTTTTTAAAGCTCTGGTCTTCCTGAGTAGGTCCACCTCCTGGTTAAGGGTTGATGGGTGCTAAAGGGCCTAGGTATCAAAGCCTCCTTAAGAAGTGCTCAGCCTTGCCTACCAGGCCACGAGGCTCAGCACACAGTACCCCCCAACAAACAGACCACACGGTATATTTCAGTCAAGCAGCAAGTACACCACAAATACAAACACACACACTACAGACAACAAATCACTACATTATACAACACTATCAGTCACCTTAGATTTAAACTTGTTCCTTGGAGATTTGGGGTGCAGGGGAGGGAGGGGGGAGTGGAATGTCCTGCTCTAGGTAAAATGTGGAACCCTGGCATGTTACACAGAATGAACTGGAAGAGCGTTCCTTTAAAGGACATTTACTATAAAAATAAAACATCTGTGTTCACTTTACAGAGGCTTCTAAACTCCTGTCCTAAACTGGGCTAGGAACAGAGTTCATGATCCTCAGCCATCAACACAAAGCATCCCTAAATTCAGTACATCCAGCTGCCAGAAAATCTCCTGTTTACAGCAGGGGTCTCAAACACACGGCCATGGAGTTACTTCCTGTGGCCCACCATAGGCGCCGACTCCACCGGCAGCCAAGCTCCCCTTCTGCTGTGCTGCCCCTCCCACTTCCGAGCGTGCCATGTCCCCACTCCTCTGCCTACCTTCCAGCGTTTATGACTTTTGGGGTGGGGGAGGAGAAGTGGGGACACGGTGCACTCAGGGGAGGAGGTGGAGAAGAGGTGGGGCCTGGGCAGGGATTTGGGGAAGGGATTGGAATAGGGACAGGGAGGGGACGGAGTTGGGGTGGGGACTTTGGGGAAGGGGTTGGAATGGGGCGGGGGAGGGGTGGAGCCTCTTGAATTAGATGAGCAGTCTGAGGTATGAAAGTCAGCATGTATGATTCTTTGCTGTGAGTAGTTGGGAAAAATGTTTGTTAAAAAGTGGCAATGTATTTTGTATGAATAGGTATTTTAAGAAGTTCCTGCCATTATGGCCATGTTGATAGACTGTTAGGGTATGTCTACACTACCAGCCGGATCGGCGGGTAGTGACTGAACTATCGGGGATCGATATATTTCATCTCATCTAGATGTGATACATTGATCCCTGAACGCGCTCCCTGTCAACTCCAGAACTCCACCAGGGTCAGAGGCAGAAGCGGGGTCGACGGGGGAGCGGCAGCCGTTGATCCCGCGCCGCGAGGACGCGAAGTAAGTCAATCTAAGTCGATCTAAGATACGTTGACTTCAGCTACGCTATTCTTGTAGCTGAAGTTGTGTATCTTTGATGCATCTCCACCCAGTGTAGACCAAGCCTTAGTGTAGATCATCAGCAGTGTTACTGACCACATAAGGAACAGTTACAGGTGTTTATATTTTATTAAAAATCCTCTTCGTATTACAGTTTAAAAAAAGTTACTACATTGACTTTTAATAACATCCTATATTTACTCTTCATTTTATCCATTTCTGACTATACTTTTGTAGCGTGTATGAAAGGTTCAGTGATGTGGCCCTCAGGCCAATGTACTAGTCCTCATGTGGCCCTTGTGGTGATTTGAGTTTGAGACCCTTGGTTTAGGGGGATCATTGAATCTTAGAGCATTGTAAGAGAACTGTGCCACTCCACCATACAGCTGCCAGTGTAGGGGTACGATCCCTTAAAACAGTAATAGCCTGTTGGGGCCATTTCCAGCTGGTGCATGTTCGAACATGCTTCAGACTGCTATAATCTGCACCTAGGGATTGGAAAAGTGCCAACCCATAGCAGGATTAGAGAACAAAAAGGAACCTCTCTACCCAGCTGAGCTGAACACTCTTCAGCTGCAGCTGAAAGACAGACGCAGATGGTACTTTGTATAAATGAAATCTAAGCTTATACTGGCTTCTAACACTATTGCACTGAGCAGTGCAGACATGGCCAAAATTTCTTTAAAACCATGTTCTAGTTCAGTTCCCTACTCACCTCTGCTCTCATTTCCTTTTTATGACCTCCTAATCCTCACTCCCAACTGCTTCTTCACCTCCTTTTCCTATTCTGAGATTCACTCCTTCCTCCAAGCTCCACTTTCCCTATGGAACACTCTCTCCTCTCTTACACAACCAGCTCTCCCTCTCTTCTCTTGGAAATCACTCCTTAAAACTCACTTCTTCCATGATTCCTTCCCATACTAGACTCCTCACCAATGATTCCTAATTCTCAGTTGCCTGAACACCTGTTTTGCCTTTGTTTAACTGTAACTCTTCAGCGCAGGGGCTTTGATCTATTCTCTATTTTATAAAAAGCATCTTGTTTGCTAATCTATGCTAAGTATTCCTAGGGTACCTATCACTGTGTTAACTGATCACGCTACATAAATAAATAACAAAACAGCGACAAAACTATAGTTAATAAACACAGTTTCTCAACAAGGTTCTCATCCTGGTGTGAATGTCTAGCCCCCTTTTCCAAATGAGTATTTTCCTAGGTATAGCTCTCAAACCATGCAAGGGAATAAATTCTTAGGCACGACTGAGTTAGGGTGACCAGATAGCAAGTGTGAAAAATCAGAACACTTTTTTCAAGGGTAGGTGGGGATGTAAAAGGGATATCTAAGACAAAGCTCCTAATATCAGGATGTTTGGTCACCCTACACTAAGGTGACCAGATGTCTCAATTTTATTGGGACAGTCCCGATATTTGGGGCTTTTTTCTTATATAGACACCTATTACCCACCTATTGCCCCCCACCCCATCCCAATTTTTCACACTTGCTATCAGATGTCCTGATTTTATAGGGACAGTCCCGATATTTCAGGGGTTTTTTTTAGACAGGTGCCTATTATGCCCCACCCCGTCCCGATTTTTCACACTTGTTATCTGGTCACACTACCCTACTCTGCCCTAGACTGAGTTAGGACAAACTCTCTAAATAAACTGCAGCCCTTCTCTTCTCCCTCACTCAGTTTGAGTCTTTCAGTTTTGTTACATAGTTATGTAATCCCTTTAATGGAAGTTTAGGTCAAGAGGTAGAACATTTTCACTAAAATAGCTCATTGACAAGAGCTGCTTATCCTTTTCTGGTTAGTGAATAAACAATAGGTCCAGTATGTAGTCCTAGGATAACAGGTCAAATAGTAATTCACTTCAACAATTACTGTAGCAATCAAACCACACTATTGCTCTATTGAGGAAGAAATTTAATGAATGCATTTCAACATTTAAAAGCTCCCCCTGAAAAAGAACTGTTACTGTTCTGTAACTGGCATTCTTCGAGATGTGTATTCCACAATAGGTGTGCGTGCTCACCATGTGCACCAGTGCCAGAAGTTCAGTACCCATATGGAGGGGAGCACCGCTGCAACCCCTGGAGTGGAGCCTCTGTATCACGCTATAAAGAGAGCTGTGCACTCCCCCCACCCTCGGTTCCTTCCTGCCAGACAACTCCAACAGAGGGGAAGGAGGGCGGGATACACCTGAGCAACACATCTCAAAGAACGGTAGTTAAGGAACAGGTAACTGTCCTTTCTTCTTCAAGTGATTGCTCATGTGTATTCCACAGTAGGTGACTCCAAGCTATATCTGATGGAGGTGGGTAGGAGTTTGAGGGTTTCCGGGACAGAGTACCGCCATACCAAACCTGGGGTCATCCTGTGTTTGGGAGATGATAGCATAATGAGAAGAAAAGGTGTGGACAGAGGACCACATGGCAGCTCTACGTATATCCTGGATAGGCACGTGAGCTACGTAAGTGGCCAACGAGGCCTGAGCTCTCATAGACTGCACCTTAACCATAGGTGGCGGGGGAACCCCTGCCAGGTCATAACACATGAGTATGCACGAGGTGATCCAGCGGGAAAGGCGCTGGGTGGAAATTGGTTGCCTCCTCATACGTTCGGCCGACACAACAAACAGCTGCGAGGATTTCTGGAACAGCCTGGTACGGTCCAAGCAAAAGGTCAATGCCCTACGCACATCTAGCATGTAGGCGGCATTCCTCATTGGAGGAATGGGGCTTACGACAGAGTACTGGTAGGAAGATGTCCTGATCCACATAGAAGGCGGAGACCACCTTCGAGACAAAAGCAGGGTGTAGGCGAAGCTGGACCTTATCCTTGTGGAAGACCATATATGGGGGTTTCGAGGTCAAGACCCTAAACTCTGAGACACGACAAGCTGATGTGATAGCAACAAGGAATGCTACCTTCCATGACAGGTGGGACCATGAGCACATGGCCAAAGGTTCAAAGGGAGGACATGTGAGGCGGGATAACACTAGGTTTAGATCCCATTGCGGGACAGAGGGCCTGGCATATGGAAATGAACAATCTAGGCTCTTTAAAAAGTGTGAGGTCATATGGTGGGAAAAGATCGAGAGGTCCTGTACCGGGGGATGGAAAGCCAATATAGCCACCATATGCACCCTGACGGAGGTGGGCACTAGCCCTTGGGTCCTAAGGGACAGGAGCTAATCAAGAATGAGTTGGAGCAATGCGGACGATGGGGAGGTTCCCCGCTTCCCCGCCCATCTAGAAAACCTAGACCATTTGGTTAGGTATGTCTGTCGTGTGGACAGCTTTCTGCTTTCCAACAGAACTCATTTGACATTCTCAGAACACCTCCCTGCCTCCTCATCTAACCATGGAGCAACCACGCTGTCAGGTGAAGCATGGCCAGGTTGGGGTGGAGGAGGCATCCCCCTTCCTGAGAGAGGAGATCCGGGCGAAGCGGCAGCTTCTGCAGGGGGGCCGCTAAGAGTTGCAGAAGGGTCCCATACCAGTGTTGACGGGTCCAATCCGGGACTATGAGGATGACTCACGTCCTGTCTGCTTTTACTTTCTGCAGGACTTTGCCTATCAGGGTGAGCGGTGGGAAGGTACAGAAAAGCTGGCCCGACCACCGAAGGAGGAAGGCGTCTGTGATCACCCCCCTTCCTGTTCCTCCCCTGGAGCTGAACTGTGGGCAGCGTCAATTCTGGTTGGTTGCAAAGAGGTCGACCTGGGGAGCTCCCCACTCTCAGAAGAGCTGCAGGACGACCTCCCAGTGGAGCGACCACTCGTGTTGGTGGGAAAAAATCCTGCTGAGGTGATTGGCTCACACATTGGGCACGCCAGATAAGTAGAAGGCTCTCAGGGAGATATCATGGGCTATACAGAACTCCCATAGGCTCAGGGCTTCCAGGCACAGGGCAGAAAAGCCTGTCTATTGATGTAATACATCGCAGCTGTATTGTCCGTGAGGACTCTGATCACCTTCCTGCGAAGGTGCACACTGAAAGCTATGCATGCCAAGCGTATCACCCTGAGCTCCCTGACGTTTATGTGTAGGGATAATTCCGACGCCGACCATCTCCCTTGGGTTTGAATGTCCTCTATATGGGCTCCCCAGCCCAGGTCCGAGGTATCCAACACTATATCTAGGGAGGGGGAGACTTCTCAAAAGAGGATCCCTTGTAGCATGTTGCACAGGAGGGACCGCCATTCCAGGGCAGCCACTACGTGGGGCGGAAACGAGACAACCTTGTCCAGCCCAACCCTGACCTGGGAATACTGGGAGGCTAACCAGAGCTGGAGGGACCTCATTCTCAGCCTGGCATGGCGTACCACAGACATGTATGCTGCCATGCAACCAAGGATCTGAAGGCACACCCTCGCTGTCGTCATGGGGAATGCCATGACTGAGGCGATGAGACCTTTGAGGGTCTAGAATCTGTCCTGGGGAAGAGAGGCTGTGGCCTCTAATGAGTCCAGTAGAGCCCCTATGAACTGTATGCATTGAACCGGAACTAATGTAGACTTGGCCTCGTTCACCAGTAGGCTCAGGTCTGTGCACGTGGACAGAAGTCGTCCCTCCTGGGCCTGTACCTGGGACCGAGAGTTGCCCCTGAGGAGCCAATGGTCCAGGTAAGGGAATATTTGTACTACTAAGGCTAACTAGAGAAGCTGCAGCAAAGAAGCAGCACGAAGTTCCGACTACCTTCACTGGCGGCAAAAAGGAACTGAGGGTGGGGGGAGTGCGCAGCTCCCCTCATAGCATGATATAGAGGCGCCACTCCAGGGGTCGCAGTGGTGCTCCCCACGTACGGGTACTGCTAAGGGAAAAACTTCCGGCACCGGTGCACTTGGTGAGCACACACACCTACTGTAGAATACACATGAGCAATCACTCGAAGAAGAACAGCTTTATTTTCTTCTACTCAAAAGAGAATGTCTCACATTGTAAACTTACATTAAACAACAGTGAATGCTTGGTCTATTTAAAAAAAATCACAGTACAGATGTTGAAGAAAAATTCCAGGATAGCACATAAGCTATTCTAATAACTATGTCCAGTTAGAAAGAAGTCAGTACCTCTGTATTTAAAAAAAATCCAAATCTTTAAAAGCTTATCAAATATTGGGCCAAAGTGTGGCTTTGCTAGCATGGCGGGGCGGTGGGGGGTCAAAGGAGCACACGGTGCCCCCTTGCACCCAGGTGCTAGCTACCTATACCATAGGTAGCAGCGCAGGCAGGAAAGCAGGCTCTCAAAGTTGCTATGTCCCCTCCCCATGCTGGTGGGATAGCAAGGTAGAGTCGAGGTCCCACTTCCTCCAAGACACCCAGAGACACAGCTAAACCAGCACATCAGGGACTATATGCCGTACTAGGTATAGAAATGATGCCATTTATTCCCTCCTCAGAGCAGCAGGGAGGCCAGGAGGAAGACTGTGACTCAGGGAGCCATAATCTCCATCTCAGGGCTACCCTGTATTCAGGGCAGATTGTAAACTCAAGATTTATCCCAGAATAAAGAAAAATTGTTCAAAATAAATTGGAAATCACCTTATTGACTATGTGCTGATGTAGGTCAACTGGGAGCCACTCATCACTAGAAGTCATGAGAAAGTAGAAGACTTTCAGAGCAGATGGAAGGTACATCATTCTCTTCCTACTTTTTTAAATATAAATTAACCAAATTTCAAATACTGTAACTTACAGCAGCAGTTTCACCCATGCTTTCCAATGCTGAACTAAAGGAAATTTTTGTGACCACTTATTTCTCAAGCAGGAAGGCCAGCAAAATGGTCTTCTTCTACATAAACACTAACACACTAATGCCGTTACACACAGAAAAGAAGAGTGAGCAGTTCTGCATGGCCAAAGGGGGATAACATACAAACACTTTTCAGGAAAAACTAGTACAGCATCAGACTGTATTATCTTTCCTGCTAAGCCTCCTCCATAAGGAGCAGTCATCAGCAATTGCTGCACCCAGATAAGTCCCTAACTGTGTAGCTCCCAGTGATCTCATGCTGGCAGAGATGAGGGAGGGTGTCAAGTGCCAGTACTAGAGCAGAAGAGGCATACATAGTTCAATCTCCTATAAATCCCTTGGACTACGCAGGGTTTCTAGGCAGGCTCCACAGTTAATTCCACAGAGAAAGCTGACCTACATTCCCAATGGACCAACGTGAAGGAATCTCTGTAAGTTTTTTGTGGAGTTTTTGATAACTTCTGTGGCTTTACCCCAGAGAAGACAATGTAGCCCTCTAAAATTGAGATACAGGAAACCTGTTAGGTCAAAGTCCTCCCAACTAGGGTCAAATTGAACCCTACAATGTACTTCTAGTGCCTTGTTCACTCTAGCTACAATATTTTCTAGTGCTTTTTCCAATGGAACTACAACCCAAATTTGTCTCAAGAATGCTGTCAGGGAATCTATTTTTTTTTCTTTATTGGTTCAGACATAGTGACAGTTCTAGAACATAACCAAAACATTTAAACATCATGTAAACAGTAAACAAGACTGAAAAGAAGATATTGCCTAACAATATGATAGTGTGACAAAATATCTAGAATGTGCCATAGATTGCTTTAATTTCCCTTTCAGCTACCTCTCCTACATACCAACCTAAATTAACACCCACCCATTCCCATACGCACTTCATATCAGTATCTTTCTAAAGAACAAGCTGCTTTTCCATATTAATACACTCATTTCTCCCATTCATTTTTTAGATGTACTTATACAAGAAAAGCACATGGATATTTTAAAGTAAGTTACAGGAAAGCTGCCAGACCCAGTTTTTTGTTGTTGTTCTATCTGGAAGAGAGTTCAGGTTCAGCTTCCATCTCCCCCCCCATCCTCACCCTTACTAAGAACAGAACATTTAATTAGGTATATAAGATTTAACAACATCGGGGGGGGGGGGGGGAAGAAGAGAGAGAGAATAAGATTTTCTGGCTGTATAAAGGCCCAAATTAAAATCCTTTTTTTACTGAGGGAGACCTAACAGGATTCAAAGTGGGATCACCCAGCAGTATTGAATGAGTGTTTCTAGAATAATTATAGGGAAGCAATTAGATAGTCCTAAAATAATCTGGGCCAAATGGCACAGGAATAAATTTATTCTCAAAAGACCACATGAGTCTGAAGTGTGATAAAACCTATGTTCCAACAAAAGCCATTATAGACTCTGTGACAATGGCCAGTGTAGGACAACATTGTAAAATGTACAAAAAGCACCTCGTTAAACTTTCCAGTTCACATGAGTTTAGTTTACAATTTTGCTACTAGGAGGATCACACTAACTATACTGCAGAGATCCGGGACATAAAGCAGTTTATGGTTATCGTAATTTGTACACAGCAGGTTTCTTTTATCGTTTTGAAAACAGTTACTTTCTTGTGAGAAAGAGAAAAGAAATTCTGATGATCTTGATTATATTTCATACAATGGCTTCTGTGCTGCCCACTCAGAGAAATGATTGGGGAAGAACTATTTTCATATATCCTCTATACAGCAGATTTATGAAAGTAAGATCCCAATGAACTTTCTGGCTATACTTTCCCAAAACAGATAAACATCATCTACATCATCATCTACGGCACTGACTGAACTAAGATCCTCCCTGGCACTGACAGTACCTTAAACTTTCACATGCTATTTCACATTGTTAAAGTGTTGCTATTATCAACAGACTTGTTTTAAAATATGAGCCTTAGTATACAAAACTACGTGGTTATTTTATAATTATAGTTATTTAAATTAGCTCCATATTTGGGATCCATGGCAACCTCACCTTTAGTTTTAGGTTGGAGGCAGGTCTACTCTGAAGTGCCACTGCTACGTGCACTTGGAGAATCCTCTAATCACACCTACAATAGCAGATCCAATTTGCACAATAGACATAGAAATGTCAGAATTTTTGGTTACATTCATCTTGCTGGGGATGGAAGGAGCATTTTTCTCTGCAAGTTTAATCAATCATTTTTAAATTACGTGAATACTGAAGCAGGTAAGACAGTCAAATAAATTATGTTAGGTATAAGTTTCCAATGTTGCACTACAAAACACAACCTTCATTGGAGATTGTCTAAGATAGTGGTGCCCAAACTTTTCCTGTTGTGCACAACAGAATCTGTCTGCACCCTCTCTCCATTACTGCACAGCCAAGGCTTCCTCAGCAGCAGAAATTGGGCTGAAGATGGAGCTGAGGGTGGGAGGAAAATGGGGATGGGGAAGGAGCTGCTATTAAAGGCAGAGCTGGCCTGGAGTTGGAGTGGAGCTGCAGATGGATCTGGGCTGATGGTAGAGCGGGGGTGGATGTGTGATGCTCCCTTCCCGCCCCCCCGGGGTGGGGGAAGGCTGGCTTATGCCCCCCCACATGCCCCTCCAAACGTTTAGGGGGTACATCCCACAGTTTGAGGACCACTGGTCTAAGACATAGCAAGAAGATGAATCAGAGGACTGGAGTATAATAGGCAGCATCCAGACTCCACAATATCTACCATACAAAGACTAAAGCAAAATAGACCCCAGAACATTAAAAAAAAAATTGCAATACAACTATAACCAAGCACTTTCTAATGCTAGGACAGGGAAATCATTTACCCTATCAAAAAATACCATAAGCACAGGCACCGAGGACAGTGGTCAAGTAACAAGTAACATGGAAGACAGGGGTTATGTGGTTTGGTTTTGTTTTTTAGTTACCATACAACAAGAATGGGTCTGCGACCCAATTTACATAAAGGAAACATTAAACTAAAGAAATATTCCTAGCGCTTACATGTGAGAGATCCTGGTGTGGCTTAGCACCTCAGTTCAATCAACAGCTCCTTTTGGAGGTAATGAATTATCTCCCTACATATCTCAGGTTTATGACTTGTTAACGCTTTATATGTCAGTGGTAGAGCTGGAAACAGAAACTCAAGGTTCTTTATTTACCATCTGGTATCCTTGCCAGAGGATCACTCTTTTTCCCAGGCAAGATGTATATATGAGATATAATTGCACACAATCTCCACACATGGCAGTGATATCCATACGATAAACTGCAGAGCCTTATGATAAATTAAAATGAATATATACAATGGGCAAGACCCTCAACTCTGCTCCGGCCCATTTATGCCAGATAAAAGGGTTGCAGTTGTATAAAGAGGCCCTAAAAGCCTGGATTTGGTTGTCAGAGAAATACCCTGGTGCAGACACTGTGAAGCCTCTTAGACCATCTTACAAGCTTTGGCACACAGGATGTGCCAAGATCGGAGAATGCAGCACCATGGACATTCTGAACAATGCAGCAATCCTCAGGGCAGGCCAGAAGGCTGCTGCAACTTCTGACAGGCTCTTGGGGCTTACTAAGTTACCAGGGGCTTTCTAGCCCCCGAAGCAGCACAGGGTCAAGAAGGCACAATATCATATTAGTATCTTCCTCCCCTGCTCTTACTGGACTGTGAGTTCTGTGCAGTGCCTCTTAGAGGTGAGTACAAAACCATATCAAATATTTATTTATATTATTATTATAGGTGGTCTGGTAGCACCATCTTTTATTAAGGTTGCCTGACATATCCCATTTTAAGTCCTTGTTTTTAGTTGCTTATAACTTTGCCAAACTAACTATTTAGGCTGAAATTTTCCATGCTATTTGTCTGCCTCCAGCTGGATTTTTTTTTAGAAAATGTCAGCCAAAACGGTTCAGCCATTTCTGAGAATGAGGCTAGAGAAAAAAACATGTTTTTGCCCATGTTAAAAAATTCTGGTGACCTTTTCTTTGAAAAGCTGCAAGCCCCCAAGGTTTGGATCAGGGACTTGAAATCTCCCAGGGGCGTGTAGCTTTTACCACCCATGTGAAAATCTGTCCAAATTTGTCCACGTTATAAGTCTTTGAAAAAATCAGTTTACAGCTGCTGAGCAGAAACGTGCTAGAGCTTTGCAGATAAAAGCACTGAATATTCCATCTTCACTGAGCATGCTCCAACCTGGTGCAGAACAGTACTTTCCCTGCAATTGCTGCTAATGGGCTGCTGCGAACTGGGCTGGGCCCAGGCATCATAACCGAGAGTAGCAAGCGGCCTCTCCTAGTGACCTTGCTGCTGGCAGAGCCCAACCAGTGGGCAGGAGGAAGGGGCCTGACTCTAATACAGAGGGGATAAGAGGTAGACTGAAGAGGGGGCACCAAACTGGCACAAGGAATTGAAGGATGGGAGGAAATACGACTGGGACTGAGAGTTGGGGGAGACAAAATGGGGTGGGTGGAGCAAGGGAAGAGAGGGACTTGCTAGGCAGGGAGATTCAAACTGGAAGCTGGGTAGGGGGAGAAGATTGATAGATTTTAAGGCAAGAAGGAACCATTATATCATTTACTCTAACATCAAGGCACTGGGACTGGCTGAGACTGGGACTGGGAGCAAGGGAAGGAAATGGGGGGGGGGGAAGAGACTGGGATCAGACGAGGAGCCAGCAAGAGAGAATGGGACTGGATGAGCAAGAAGATTGGGAACCATTAGGGGAGAGAGGGGTGAAGGGAACACAGATTTTATGAGGAGCCAGGGTGCAGGGGTAGAACTGGGATAGGCTGGGCAAAGAGACTGTGACAAAGAACCAGGGGAACAAAAGGAGGAAGAGACTGGACAAGGAGGAAGAATAGGCCTTGGAGCCAGCAGAGAGAGAGAATGTTGGCCGGGGAAGGGGTGACTGGAGGCCAAATAGAAAGAAGAGAGACAAAATGTATGAAGAGTAGTAGTTGGGGAACTGGGACTGACTGGGCAAGAAGACTTGGGTCAGAGACCTGGAAAGGCCCTAGAACATATAGGCATGGAGACAGAGTGGGAGCAGGAGATTGAGAGAAATAGATTGGAGGGGATGAGGCAGAAAGGTTCACACTTGCAGGGAACTGGCAGAAGAATCTGTGCCCACTGGAGAACATTCCTCCAGGACCTGGAATGAAACCCATGAATTCTGAATCTCCTCATTCCTCTGCTGTCTACAAATATTTGTGAAACTCAATGGCAAAATGTCAATACCCCTCTAATGCTGTTCCAAATAAAGAATGACAACCTGCTACTGCTATCAGTTATTCCATTAGCTCAGGTGTTAAAGGCCCAAGTTGTGGAGCTAAAGGTTCTGACCCTGCTGACAACCTACATGTCAGTATGAACCCACATGATGAAATTTTTGGTTTTTCAGTTTGCTGATTTAAAAACCTAGGCTATGTTAAAAATTAGGTTAAAAAAACATATTACAGTTGCAAAGTCACACACTCAAAAGTTTGGAAATGCCAGGATTAAGGTTGCCTGTACCTCTGAAAGTCTCTAATTACATGATCATGCACTTTTTTTATTTTTTTAAACACAGGACCCCCACACACACACACTTCATTCAGTGTGCATAATGGATGGCCTTACTTAATGAACGATATACTTTATGAAGTAAAGTCGATGTGACAAATTGCACAGGCATGTATTTTAACCATACACCTATGCCAGTTTCACCTATCCACTAATCTATCTGCCTGGGACCTATTCTAACACTCCAGTTAAGTAACTTCAAACAACTGATATTTATTTGTGAAATTACCCCAGCAATGTTTCCTTCCTTCTGGCCCTCACAACCACAGCTTCTGGAGGCCCAGGAAAAGCAAGATTCAGTCCTGGACCAAAGACCAGATTTCTCTATATAAAAACATAATACATTCGAAGTCTGATATCTCATGCTCCTGCAGGGCTAGAAATGGAAGCTTTACATCTTTGAAAAGGGAATTCCTAGATTTTCATTGGTGCTCATTACTTGTTTCCAGTTCTGGAAGGTCCAGAGATATTGATCTTTGAAGTGGACATTTTCAGACATTAAAAGGCTACTTTAGGACACTTTCAGAAGATTTTATGGTTCCCTCTGAGCCCCACAGAGTTGAGCAAGAGTAACTAAGGCATCTGGCTTTACAGGCTCAAGAATATGAAAAATTATCTCAACATATTTTGTTAAAATTCTCTAAAATATTTGTAAAATGTGACACACAAACACTATATGAAGATGTGGTGTAGTATAAAGGTTTGTCAGCACTGGTTTGGGATGACAATATGTCTTTGCCACTTGTGATTATTATGGCTTTCCCAAACTCGTGCCTCAGTAAAGCTTTACATTACACAGTCTCAGTCCCTTTCCTCTCCTCATTCTCCACATTTTTATGTAAAAATATATAAAATTGACCCAGCGTGAACATAATCCCACACAATCCCAGGTTCACGATCAACTATTTTAAAAATTCAGTAGTCTTTTAAAATATCTCATATTAGAATTTGTAAGTCACATGCTACAGTTTTGTGTATTGAGTGAAAGATTTTTATAAGATTTTTTTGTGTAGTTCAGTTCAGCTCCTTTCCATAAATAGACCATCTCTCAATTATCATCATCTTTTATTCATCTGGGAGTATAAAATGCACCGATCAAACAGTACTAATTAAAAAAGAGACAGGAATTGAGAAAAAGCAGAAGGGGATATTCCTGGGAGGCTTTTTAAACAGAGTTAGATATCAAGATACTTGGATGAAGAGAATGGTTAGGTTAGCCCAATAAATACATTGGTCAATTTAATTCTGTAGTATGCTACCTTAGTCTCAAACATATTAACTGCTGTCATAGCAAAAATAGCTTGTACTGGCATTAGAATATAAGTCTTGCTAGAAATGAGCACAAACCAAAACCTCAGATCTGAACAGCCCTGAACTTCGGAGAATTCAAACCTGACTATGAACTGTGTGTGGACTGGTCTGGAGTAAAACTGGAAAATTCAAATTAGATCCGATTTTTTTTTTTTTTAAACAGTGAGGGTGATTAACCAATGGAACAAGCTATGAAGGAAAGCAGTTGATAACCGTTTCTTGATGTCTTCAGATCAACAGCAGATGCCTTTCTGGAAAATATGCTTTAACCAAACAGAAATTATGCTTTAGCTAAACACAAGTGGGCTTAATACAGGAGTTAAATGTAATGGCCTATAATATACAGGTCAGACTAGATGATCTAATGGACCCTTCTGGCCTTAAACTTGATGACTCTATGAAAAACTACAGTATTGCCAAGGTACCATTTACAGGTACTGCATATCTGGAAGCACATTCCTCTTCTACGGTAAATGGGATTATTTTGTAGACCAGTAGACACAGGGCCAAATTCAGAAGCTGTCTCTAAACAAGCCAGTTGAGGGTGTCTGTCTAAATTGCTGTAAGTTGTACCTTTCTCCAGGCCTCTCAGCCTGTACAATCTGTTCACACTCTCTCTCTAGGCTCTCTTAGAGCTACTTATACTCAGAACCACCTACCATCTTGTAACTTATATCGCCCACTGCACATCATCTCTGAATTTGGCCCAGTAAAGTCTAACTAAATGTAAGTGCAATTTAAGAAATTTAGGATGGTATACACTGAGGAGCTTGAAGAGGAGGAAGGGGTTAGAAAAGAAAGCAACAGAGGATTGAAGGGTATGCTTGTGTTCATTTTAGATAAAATTTGGTTTGCAGGGTGCTTATGCATAGGGAAGCATGCTGTGGCTCGCCACTCTAGGAAATTCGAGAGAAGGCTGAGGGAGAGGGGTGAGCTCAACATTTGGAGTGTAGAACTATGGGCATGTGATGAACAAATCCATACATAGAAAGGTTAAATATGACTGGTTAGAGGTTTGTGTTATGTAACTTGTTATGTTACTGCCATGTGCTATAATATAGCAATGGGAGGGCTCCTTGCTGGAGGGTCTCTGCCTGATTTTTGGTACTAGGGGCTCTCCCTTTGTGCACAGTGAATAAAGCCTTGTTGAATCGAATTGAATTGAATCAAAATTGAAGACCCTTGATTCTGCCCAGGATCTGACTCACTGGGAACCACAAAATCCCAACAGGATGTAACAATCTATATGTGAAAGCAGGACCGCACCTTACTTTAATTCATACAATCTCACCACTGCTTCCTGCAACTCGGCTTGTACTTACACCAGCTCTTCCTTAGAGATTAGTAAACTGGTCTGAGAAAGTAACCTATACCGCCCTTATACATTATGTGTGAATTTCAATTGCAGTGTACAACGCACCACAAGAATGCTGTGAAAGTAAACACTGGCACTGCAAAACATGGCCTCATCTGGAGGAATGTACAAGTACTGGTCACTCATTCTCAAAAAGGATATTGCAGGATTACAGGGGGTTCAGAGAGGAGTACCCAGAACGATCAAGAGCATGTGAAACAAGAGAAATTGTAAAGATTAGAATTAACTTCATGAAGAAGAAGAAGAGACATGGTTAAACTATATAAAACAAGAAATGGCCTAGAGAAGGTTGAATGGGAACTTCTGTTCTCCCTGTCTCATAACACAAGAGCAAAGGGACATTTAACAAAATTCAAAAGTCAGAAATTCAAAACAGATAATTGAAAATATGTTTTCACACAATGCCTAATTAGACAGTGGAATTCATTGCCACAGGAAGTCATTGACGCAAGGAATTCAGCATGATTCAAAGACATTTGAATATTTATATGGAAATCAAGAAAAGAACTATAATTTGAAAGAAACATTTTGGAAGGGATATTAAGACAATCTCTAACTATCAGAACTCAGAATGGGACCTAATGTGGGGGACAAATACCACCACATCTGCTTACAGTTGGAGTTTCCTCAACTTTTCTCTGGCACATCTGGTGCTCACTTCTAGCAGACCAGATGGACTTTCAGTCTGATCTAGTCTAGCAATTCCTACATTCCAAAGAACTTTGCAAAATTTAAACTATTAGTATTATAATTTTTAAGAGCTAAATACATATGCAGATACTGTTTCATGCTTGCCCATTTTTCAGAACAAAAAAAGAAGATAATATGCAGAGTTCAAAGGGGTCAGGTAACACCTGGTCAGACCCACAGAAAGGTTACCATCCAGCTACAAGGCTACGTGAACCCAGAAACCCAATAGGTACAAGGCTACGTGAATTTTAATTTTTTTCCTGTAAACATTCATTATACTATTAGATCTGATACAAAAAGTAATAATGCAACATTTCTTCAAAAGAAAAACAAAAAAAAACACCCCACAGCCTTTTACTTTGCCTGAGTTTTTCTTCATTCCTTCCCTTAGAGATATGCTTATCCCATAGAAGTGGAAGGGACCTTGAAAGGTCATCAAGTCCAGCTCCCTGCCTTCACTAGTAGGACCAAGGACTGATTTTACCCCAGATTCCTAAGTAGCCCCCTCAAGGGCTGAACTCACAACCCTGGGTTTAGCAGGCCACTGCTCAAACCACTGAGCTATCCCTCCCCCATTTTCTCTCTCTCTATTCCTCACTCTCTTTTTTCTGCTACATACTGATACTTTTAGACTGTCTCAATCCGTTTGCTCTTTTCAAAAATAGAAAAACAAAACAAAAAACGCACAGGTCCCTTTTGCTTCAAGACATTAAGGTAAATCCTTGAGTGCCAGATGGTCAGTTTGTCCCACTGTAATGGAGTACTGTAAATTTAAAAGCATATCAAGGAGCCTCTTGAAATTGTATGCAGAAGACAAAGACTCTGTATACCACAGTGTTTGCCTGTGGCATAGGCGAGCTGGAGGTGTGGTTTGCAAAAAGAAAAAAAAAAGAAAAAAAAGGGAGGGGGGCGTGTATCTGTCCACTGGAAGTTACCCAGACCATGGTGTGCATACTCAGTATCATTCAATATTTCTCATAGGCATAAAGCTGGAGCAGCTCTAGTTCTTCTGGAAGGGTCTTTTCTACTTCTACTTTCCTTATTTTTACATGATTCTGTGGCAGCGAGATTCTGAATGGCTGGTATTGGGAACTCTAAGAAATCTAATTATAAAAAATAAATAGATGACAATCCTGCCCTTATTATTATTTATTTGTATTACTGTAGTGCCTCTTGCTAAATATTTTATATTTTGCTCTCATGCTGCTTCCATTAGCTGGGCGTTGGGATTGCTTCATTCCATTAGAAGGTATTGATTTGATTTATCAAGCTGATGATTTTACTTAGTAAAAAATCAGCAAATATTACTAAAAAGTTCAAGTGACTGCACTGGAGACAGAGTTAAGAAGCTTTGGTTTAAGACTGCAGAAGGAAAATTGAGGGCTTGGAGATAAATGATTGAGACTACCACTCCCATTCTTAACGAGAATACCATGGCTGTAAACCACTGAGAAACTGAATGGATGATCTGAAATTTAAGACCAAATTCTGAAATAGCAAGCTGGTTTGAGGTTTTTAAAGACAAGAGGGCATGTAGTACTGATCACCTCATTTTCAGCTCCTAAGATAATCAAGGTGTAGAGGGGAGGGTATCTTTTCTTAACTCCTCTATAGGCGTGGCACCCCAAATTCCAAGACAAGCCAATTAGCCATTACCTGAATGGTAACTGTAGACCAGGAAGGGAAGGTTTGGTATTCATTTCAAAACTGCCGCTCATAGTCTACAGTGAGTGTATGTGATCAATTAAAAAATCATAATAAAAACACACTTTCAAAACGACAAATAATCCTCCCCACTTCAGTGAATGCCAGAGATAATCTGAGAGAGACAAGCTGGGTGAGACAATATCTTTTATTCAACCAACTTCTGTTGGTGAAAGAGAAAAGCTTCCGAGCTCCTGAGAGAACTTCTTCATATATAATTTGTTTTGATCGAACTCAAATCCGTTTTGGTTTCTTTTTTAATTACACATGACCTCAGTGTAATCACTGTATATAGAGAAGAAATGACAAAAGTTTATTTTCCTTTTTGTCCTGCCCTGTGCTTTATTTGGGTCACAATGAAATTTGATAAAATACATCTTTTAATCTTCTTTAATTAAAGTGAAGAGATGCTTTTGAGCAGCTCTGAATATTGAAAAACATAACATTGTTATTAACTAGGAAGGTTTGATTCAGTATATGGAAGACATTTAAGGCCCAAGTAAAGGTCATCTGACCCAGCATGCTTGCTTAACTTCTTATACTGCTCTTAATTCCACCAGCCTTTTTAATCCCTTCCCTTCTCCAGAAAAAAATCTCAGCAGTTCTTCCTGAACAAGCAATTGAAAATATTTTTTTTCCAAGTTCCTGATTTTCCTTTTGTCTCCTAATTATATTATGTCTCCTTCATCAGACTAAAGAATGTAGACGATAACTAGATTCAAGGAATTTAATTGAAGGAGGTTCTTGCAGTTAAAGCACTGGACTGAGTCAGAATACTCCTGACTATGCCACTGACTCACTGCGCCACTCTTGGCAAGTCACTTCACATCCAATTAGCCACCTTAATTCACAATAAATAGTACTTTACTTCACTGATATCGGATTACTGCAGAGTACGGATTTCTTATTAATTGCAGAGTATGGCTTTGGGCCTGTCATAAACAGATAAGTAAGAGTTAATAGAACAAAAGTACTTCATATCTCTTTTGCTTGTAAAGGGTTAACAAGATCAGTGAGCCTGGCTGTCACCTGACCAGAGGACCAATCACGGGACAGGATACTTTCAAATCTCGAGGGAGGGAAGTTTTTGTGTGGGCTGTTAGATTTTAGTTGTTTTCTCTCTGGATTCTGAGAGTGACCAGACGTGCAACCAGGTTTCTCTCCAATCTCTCTGATACAGTCTCTTATATGTCCAGAATAGTAAGTGCTAGGTAGATAAAGCGAGTTAGGCTTATGTTTGTTTTCTTTATTTGCAAATGTGTATTTGGCTGGAAGGAGTTCAAATTTGTATTTTGCTGAAACGATTTTAATTTGTACTTGTATACTTAGGCTGGGAGGGTATTCCCAGTGTCTATAGCTGAAAGACCCTGTAACATATTCCATCTTAAATTTACAAAGATAATTTTTACTGTTTTTTCTTTCTTTAATTAAAAGCTTTTCTTGTTTAAGAACCTGATTGTTTTTTTATTTTGGTGAGACCCCAGGGGACTGAGTCTGGATCCACCAGGGAATTGGTGGGGAGAAAGGAGGGAAGGGGGAGAGAAAGGTTAATTTTCTCTCTGTGTAAGGATCACTTTCTCTCTCAGGGAGAGTCTGGGAGGGGGAGAGAGAAGGAGGGGGGAAGGTGGATTTTCCTCTCTGTTTTAAGATTTAAGGAGTTTGAATCACAGTGATCTTCCAGGGTAACCCAGGGAGGGGAATCCTGGGAGAGGCAACGGTGGGGGAAAGGGTTTACTTTCCTTGTGTTAAGATCCAGAGGGTCTGGGTCTTGGGGGTCCCCGAGCAAGGTTTTGGGGAGACCAGAGTGTACCAGACACTGGAATTCCTGGTTGGTGGCAGCGCTACAGGTTCTAAACTGGTAATTAAGCTTAGAGGAATTCATGCTGGTATCCCATCTTTTGGACGCTAAGGTTCAGAGTGGGGAATTATACCATGACAGGGCCCTCACTTCCTATGCACCTCAATTTCTTCATCTATAAATTGGTAGATGTTGCAAGGCTTACCAAGTTTTATAAGGCGCTTTGAGAGCTCCACTGCAAGACACTATAGAAGGGCGAAGTATTTTTATTGCTTCAGAAGACAACTTTAGTCAAATAAAAAAAGAGGTTAAGGTCAAACGTTTATTAAAGTGAGGGTATTTTTTAAACATGTTAATCAACAGACAGAGGCTGTTCAACTGGTTGTGTCTCTTTCTGCATGTTTATATGTGTTCCAAAATTAAACCTAGTTTTGGAGATGAGAAGATTAAGATTAAGATTTCAAGGAACTGCTGCTCTCCAGCTCTGAGAAATGGCCCTAATATAATTCAAATGCATGGTAGCCAGTAACATTTGTACTGCCTGCTGCTAGCAAAATATTAATATTTGATGTTACAGCATTTTCATTTTAAAAGTCTATTAAGCTTGTGTCTTCAGTGTTTCTGGGTTTTGTCATGGAAAAGCGTTCTTTAAGCTTTACACAGACTAAAAGAGTTGCTGATAGACTGATTTTAAAATATCTGCACACAGTGATCCTTGTCAAAAGGAGACAAGAGCCTTTTTGTATTTTTTGTTTCTATCTTTCTAGGACAGCTTAGTTTCCCCCATAATCCAAGCAGAAACTCTACAACAGTATTTCCAGTTGACTGGGTATCTTATTTCAATCAATAAGAATATCCAGCTGATCACCTGTCAGCTCTTCAGTGCTAGACATATAGTCCAGCAAGCATTTTGATATCCCAAATATATTCCTATTTGCCATCATAATATTGCTTTTTCAGTCCCCTAATTTGGAAACAGACAAGTTATTCTAAAACATGTTCTACTCTCTTGAATCCACCCTTTTCCCAGAATGGTTAAGGATCAACAATCTCATTATAGGTTAGAGCAGGGGTGGGCAAACTTTTTGGCCTGAGGGCCTCATCAGGTTTTGTAAATTGTATGGGGAGCCGGTTTGGGGGGGGTCTTGGCCCAGCCCCCCCTTCCTATCTGCACCCCCTCCCCGGGACTCCTGTCCATCCAACCACCCCTGTTCCCTGACAGCCCACCCTGGGACCCCTGCCCCTTCCAACTACTCCTTATTCCTGTCCCCTGACTGCCCCCTGCCGCCCCATCCAACCCCCCTCCTTCCTGACTACCACCCCAGGACAATCCTCTATTCCCCCGCCAACTGCCCCAACCCCTATCCACACCCCTACCTGCTGACCACCACCCTGAATTTCCCTTCCCTCTATCCAACACCCTCTGCTCCCTGCCCCCCTATCACACTTCCTGGAGCCAGGCCACGCCGCAGCACAGAGACTGGCTCAGAGCCATACTGCAGATGCACTGCCCCAGGAGCTCACAGCCCCGGCACCCAAAGCATTGCGCCGCCGGCGGAGCAAGCAAGCTGAGGCTCTAGGGGAGGGGGAACAGTAGGGGAGGGGCCGGGGCTAGCCTCCCGGGCCGGGACCTTGGGGGTCAGGCAGGACAGTCCTATGGACTGGATGTGGCCCACGGGCCATAGTTTGCTCACCTCTGAGTTAGAGTAAATAAAAAGTAAATAAATATATAGAGATATACCCATCTCCTAGAACTGGAAGGGACCTTGCAAGGTCATTGAGTTGAGTCCAGTCCCCTGCCTTCACTAGCAGGACCAAGTACTGATTTTGCCTAAATGCCCCCCTCAAGGATTGAACTCACAATGCTGTGTTTAGCAGGCTGATGCTCAAACCACAGAGCTATCCCTCTCTGACAAGAAAGCACAATGACAGTAGATCAGCTGAAAAATTTTTGGAGAAAGGGAAGAAATATTTGGCATCAATCATCTTTGCATTTTATAGAAGAAAATCCAGTATCAGTGGTGGCCTGGTGTTTCTGTGTTGGGTTGGCAGTTTTTTGCATTACTTGCAGTGACCTTGGCTTTGGAAGAAATTAAGACTCCAGCTCCTTAGGCTGGTGGAATTTTGCTGCAATGTTCAGTCATTTGTGTGGTTTTGCCTAATGCCTTCTTTTCCTTTTTTTAATAACAGTGATTGTTTTACTTAGATTCAAGAGGAGGGATAGCTCAGTGGTTTGAGCACTGGCCAACTAAACCCAGGGTTTGTGAGTTCAATCCTTGAAGGGGCTGCTCAGAGAAGGCAGGGGGCTGGACTCAATGATCTTTCAGGGCCCCTTCTAGTTCTTGGAAATAAATATGTCTCCAGATATTAAGACATGTAAAAGAATGCCCATAATTAAATAGTGAAAACAACACCCTGGAGCTGGTGGTCAGGGAAACAATTAGTAGAGCCAGCCTACCATTTCTTGTTCTTCTAAACTAAGTATTTTTAGTAATTTCAAAAATAAAATTATCTGCCATCCAACAATTTAAAACTAACCCTTTTGACCCTACATTCATGATTTTTGTCAAGCTCTATTTGGATGGAAATTGGAATTCAATTAAAATGCATAAAACAGCATTTTAAATTGTTATTAGTTTAAGAATACTTACTTTAATTGGGCTGGTTATAGTAGAAAAAAAGTTTATCAAAACATAAACATTGAAAACTAATTGATTTATTAAACAAAAGAAGCATTATCTGTAGGTCGTGGAATGAATTGCTTGTTGCTAGTCACCATGTCTTTCAAGATTTTAGACCTAGTAGATCAGATTCTGTCATACCCCCTTTGTATTCAGAGATCAGAGGATGAAAACAAGCTTTCCTGTGTTTTCAGCACCCAACTGGTTTCTCAAGTTTCAATTATCTAGTCATAGAAATGAACTGGTTCAATAAACTGAAAAAAAAAATCTCTGCTCCTGCACTTTATATTTATAACAAAATATTCTCTCTGCTCTTTAGCACTTCAACAAACTGGGGACCAAGGTTCTTTACCAATGACTTCCAACAGTTTAGAAGTCTGATTTTATTTAAAACTTCAGAAATAAACAAGTATTAACTGAATATTGTGGGGGGGGGTATTTAAATTGAAATGATTTTATTAGATTATAGTAAATTCATCAAGATCAAGGAAAAAGAGTCCAACCCAAGAAAAGTGACAAGATGTCATAAAGGAAAACATGTTATGGGTTTCAGAGTGGTAGCCACGTTAGTCTGTATCAGTAAAAACAACGAGGAGTCCTTGTGGCACCTTAGAGACTAACAAATTTATCTGGGCATAAGCTTTCGTGGGCTAGAACCTACAAAAGCAAATACATTTGTTAGTCTCTACGGTGCCACAAGGACTCCTCATTGTTTATGTTATGGGTTGTGATAGAGGATATGGCATTAAGGAGCACTTTGGAGGGAGAGGACTGGTACAGTGGACCCTACTGATGGGATAAATACAAGGAAGAAGAGTAATTTTATGCCTTAGCATAGATTGTTATAATTTAAAATTTACTTTTAAATAACTTTTTTTGAAAAGTATTTAATTTAAATTTAAAAATTTTGTTTTAATCACTGATTTTAACCCATCTATTTCTATATTACCCATCATCATCATATCTAAGCACTTCCCACATAAATTACATGGGCATAGTGAGATTTCTAGTGGACTTCAGGAAGCCTTCTTTTTGTCTCCTTTCCTGGGTTGTAAGTACTTCTTTTATTTTTCCTTCTCCATTTTATTTATTAACTTAATTTATTCTAATTGCTCTAGTTATGTGGGGAGGCTCTCTCATTAGACAGTACTGTCATTTCACAGTTGCCTCTCTTTGAGTGACATTTTCAAAATAATAATACATAGTACATAAACATACTCCTTGAATATATGAATATTCTGCCATGACTAATATAACCCAGAATCTGTTTAAATATGCAAATTTATAAATTAACTGACAATACCCTTTTTCTTCATGTCAGTCAGCAGCACAGATATAAAACTGCTGATCTCCTACCTCAACAGAAGCAAAGAATAACCCTAAGATGTATGAAAGCTGCTACTTTATGATCAGAAAACGCAGTGAACTACATTCAGTATGTACCCTCAGGCATGGAGGAATGAAGAAGTTATACTATAAAATAGAAACAAACCACACCAAAAAAAAAAAATCTAATCCCTTCACATAAAGGATATTGCTGGGAAAAGATCAGAAGACAGGGCCTGCTTTGAAAGCTACAGAACCAACTTTCACAAATTTAACATAATATCTCCCAGTCACACATTTTCCTACATCACAGGTTAACAACTATTCAACATGTCAATGTAAAGCTACATTAATAAACAGATTAAAAACAGAGATCTGGAGTTAAAGATTTCATTTTCTTTCAATATGTTTAAAGGGTCACCATCAATTAAAAACACGTTTGTCTAATTTATTTTTAACATAAATTGTTACTAGAATACTATGACTGACTGAATTTTTTTTTCATGTTTTTATAAATTTATTTACTTTGTGCATTTTTCCATAGTCAGTTTAACTATTTCCTCTAGGTAGATAGATAGATCACTATTTCTGTGGGTCTTTCACACCACAACAGGGAACAGCTTGTTTTGTTTTTTAAACAGGGAAATGTGGTTGCAGGTGTAGCATCTGAGACTATTTTTAACTCAGTTGGTGTAACTGATCAGGTTTCAAGATGGTGTTCCTTTAAAATACAATTTATCATCAGAATTTCACTCCTTTCCAAACCAGTCAATATAAACCAAAGGGAAACAAAACCCTTCTAGGAAGGCTGGACAACATTATGATCATTTGAGAGATACCTGGTGAGCTAAAAACAGCCCCCTGTTATTAATTATTATTATTATTATTATAAATATATCTGCATTGCCAGGGGCAGCTCTAGGTATTTTGCCGCCCCAAGCACGGCAGGCAGGCTGCTTTTGGCGGCTTGCCTGCGGGAGGTCCCTGGTCCCACGGATTCAGTGGCACGCCTGCAGGAAGTCCGCTGAAGCCACGGGACCAGCAGACCCTCCGCAGGCATGCCGCCGAAGGTAACCTGCCTGCCGCCCTCGTGGTGACCAGCAGAGCGCCCCCTGTGGCTTGCCACCCCAGGCATATGCTTGGCGTGCTGGTGCCTGGAGCCGCCCCTGTGCATTAATCTGTGATTAAGTCTTGACCTTGAATACTTTATAAATGTGATTATGACAGTTAGATCAGTGTTAACACAGGAAAGGAATTCTGCAAGACACTCAACAGAATATGGAATAGACAAAAAATACAGAACAAGAGAGGAAAAAGAGGGGAGATGGAGAGAACTAAAGACAGAAGAGAAGGAAAGAGGAATAGCATAAAAGGGATGGGAATGGATCAACAGGACATGGTGAGAAAGATGATAGAAGAAGGAAGACATACAGGGGAAACGGAACAAGATAAATGATACAAGAAAAAAAGACAGGAGATATCAAACTGATTATATTTTGCTCTCATTCACTCACAAACGGAGGCTATAAAATCAACATCCTACCTTCAGTTTGCACTAAGGTAAAATCAGATTGCAAGATAAATAAGATCAGTTGTACTCTGTTACTCTGACCAGGCTATAAAGATCTAGAAGAGCCATATATAGTTATGAAATGGCTTTTTCCTTTCTGAGCTCTATAGAATCTATCACTAGATCTGTTATAAAATTCTACTGCTTCCAAAACCCTAAAATCTATATCACTAGATGCAGATGTGCTTAAATTTCAGCCCCCCTAGTTGCTTTAGGCAGATGGATGCTCCTGTCCTGGATACTATTGCTCACTACTTGTATTTAATTGCTATGAGTGAGTGAGTGGAAAATTAGATTGTGAGCAATATGGCTTATCATAGTGACATGTTTTTTAATCTTGTGTATTTACTTTTATTGATGGAAGATGGATCCAGATTACAAGTGCTTTGGCTCACTTTCTATCTCTTTATCTTTCTGGTAAGCATTACTTTCGTCCTACATCTTTATATGAGCATTGCACTTGTAAATAGCTTTTGGTTGGTTTGGTCTGGTTATTAGGTGTGATGGGTTATCTGGCTGCCCAATGCTCATGTTGTATTTATCATACAGTATTTTTATAATCATATGTGTGACATCTTTGCCTCTAGGTGCTACGGCTTAACTTGTAAAATCAAAGGAATAAAACATCTAACAACATTTCTATATTTTTAAAAAAAATTATAAAGGTATCAAAGAATGTTGCAAATTAAAAATAAATTAGTTTTTGCCACTGTGGAGTCTGCACTCTCTTGCATTTGTATTTGTATGTAGAGATTATTTGACTCACATAACACTTGTATTTTTCTGTTTTTTAGGATATTTAAGAACTTTCCTAGGTAGGCTTGCCTGAGGCTTTATAACCTAACTTAGCTCAGATTATATCTGTGCAAGTTTGGGATCTTTCAAGTTGAGGAATTTACACTGGAAAGGTCAAAGGGTTTATTAGAATTCCTATTATTTACAGATGCTTAGTTCTGTTTCGAAACACAAATACTGTATAAACTATTCAGAATAGGATTTTGTGCATCAGACATAACTGTGTCAGAGATGCACAGAATATGGTGTAAGGATCAAATGGGGCCCACAGAGTCACAAAATGCTACCCCAAGGTACACTCTCCCTGCAGCTACAAGTCAGGGCAAAACTAGTTTACTGATGCTATTTTTATTGCTGATAAACTTAAGCAATTCATCTATCAAGGAAGTACTGAAACACTATGGTTTATGCAAATACGATAGCTGTGTGATTTTTTTCTTAAAAATGTGAAACACAAATAAATACTTAGGGGAGCAACCCCTCCCTTCACAGCAAGTTACCAGTTCAGACCTCAGTATCAAAAAGTTTGGGCTTATCTGATATACATAAAGCTTTGCCATCCCTTGTTAATCTTATATGTACCTTTCCCTCACATTAGGTAAAGCTTTCAAGGCAGTTGCTTGACACTGTGGAGCTCATCACCTTTCAAGATTCTAAACTGGTTTATTGAAAACTGTATTTGTTGCTATTTTAGGTGTTCTTTGTATCCTGCCTTATTAGAGATATGCATAAGAGAAATAAGTAATAGAAAGACAACATTCAGTTTGGGATAAGTAATTGTTTATATATTTTACTTCCTAAGAACATTGTTTAACACAAATATCCTATTACAATATTATTGTACTAAAATTATTTAAGTGTTACTGTATGAAATGCAGGCAACCAGCATTTTAAGTCAAAATATTTATTTCTGGGAAACAGAGCTGTGATTCAGCAAAGTACTGCAGAATTGGGGCTTACGTGCCAGGGTAAGAGATTTTGTCCATAGTTCTAAAAGCCTATTGACAGTTCTGTTCCCAGTATGCAAAGCAGTACCTACATAAAAGACGACACTAATACACAGAGGGCACTGAAATATATCACTCTGAGAAGTACTGAGAGGTTTTTAAAAGTGACAACTGATTTTCTAGTGGCAGCCAAACCTACAGTAACAATTTGTCTACTCATTTAATGCTGCTAGAATTAAGGAAACAAACTGCAGGCCAAATAGATGGCTTCTTATACGTTTCTGTATCGCTAATATCAGTCTATGCAGAAAATCAGGCATACTCAGTGATGGTTGCTTTGTTACACAGAAGGCATTAGTAAATTTTAATACTTGCTATAAGTGTAAAACAATAGAATTAAATGGCACTAGCACTGAAATAGTTTTCTTTTATCACTGTTGTGCTCTGAAAGTATTATTCTCCAGGGGACCACACTAATGAGTGTACATGGGGAGGTGCAATGGCTCAAGCCTCTAGGGAATATATCACATGAAAGCTCTCAAATATCAGGTCCATTTGGACTCAGTACTGGCTAGGAAGCAACTGAAACCTCCACATGGCAAAAATAGTTAGGGAGAATAACTGTTCTCAGAATAATACTTTCAGATAAGGACTCATCCTTGGAGATTGTGTAACTAGAATGATGCCTATTCCAGGTGAAGGTGAAATAAATAGACAACATATGTTTCCCTTACAATCCATAATCTCCAAAGTCACACCCCACAATTTACTATGAGAAAAATCCTGCCTCCTTCACCATGGATGGAATGAATCACTAGCAGTGTAATTGATGCAGTTCCAGTGCATACCATGGATGTGCAGGATTAAAAGGGCGGAGGGGAGAGACTACATGGGAAATACATGGCCCTTGAGTGGAATGGAGCCCTGCTGTGCAAGGGCTCTCACACAGCATCAGGGAGAACGCAGATGGAATCTGAGGCCAGAAGATCTACCACTGTGCTGATCCTCTGGTGTTCACTTACACAGAAGAAGGGCCATGTACTGTAGGCCACAGGGCGCCACTGGTCTGAAATAGCTTCTGCAGCCTGGGAAGAGGATTTCTTCTCATTACTCCACTACACACCTGTTCATTGACCAGGCCAGCTAATAGGGCTCAAGATGCTGTTGAGATTTTGGTCTTGGGTGACCTACGCCTTCAAAGGGGACACAGTATATACAAATAGTGCAAAGGATATTATAAAGACAAGAACAAATTCTACCTTTATTCAAGAAAATCTTACATTATGAAAACAAAATTTTAAAAATCTTTTAAAAATTCTCCATGTATGTCCTTAATTTTGCTTTCTTGTCAGACTGAGCAATAAAACTATATTGGCCAGTATCACTTTTTCCAATTCTCAAGCATGGTGCTGTCAGGCTTGGATTCCAAACAATGCAGGAGAATTTGTTACATACAACCTTGTGTAATCATTCCTATTTATACTGGGTTTTGTAAACCTCTTTTCTTACAAAATCTAAACTTTGGGTCAAAACTACTTGACAGTATTTCTTTAAAAAGGAAGTGGGAAAAGGTGAATTCTCTAGAAGAATAGAAAGAATGAAACTTGTGACAACAGGAGCAGGACATAACTCTTTCAAAATAAGGAATGAAAATGACTTGATTTGAAATAACTCAGCTCCTTCACTGATAAACAAAGGATGGAAAGATTTTACCCAGAAATTTATCAACATGGCAAATGTGACTGTCCAACTCACAATACACACTGAAATAAATATAATCACAGTTACATGAAAGCTTGGCACTGTTCTCTAGGGATTTTGTGTTTGATCAAAAAAGCAGCGTTTAAAGTTTTCTAATACATGATTTATACATTTTTAAATTACAAAATTATAGACATTAAGTGTTGCATACAGATTAAGTCCTGCTCAGCACAGGCTAACACCATAGTTATCTAATGAAGTAAATGCTTAAAAAGTGACCCAATGAAAGAAATTAAACTCAGACTACAGTAGTTCGTGAAATTAGAGACAGAAAATTTATACCTAAAAAGGGTAGATATAAATGGCCAGTTTTCAGAATGGAAAGAGGTAAATAGTGGTGTCCCCTAGAGGTCTGTACTGGGACCAGTCGTATTCAACATATTCATACATAATCTGGAAAAAGGGGTAAACCGTGAGATGGCAACATTTGCAGATGACACAAAATCACTAAAGATAGTTAAGACTCAGGCAGACTACGAAGAACTACAAAAGGATCTCTCAAAACTGAGTGATTGGGAAACAAAATGGCAGATTAAATTTAATGTTGATAAATGCAAAGTAATGCACATTGGAAAACATAATCCCAACTATACATATAAAATGATGGAGTCTAAATTGGCTGTTACCACTCAAGAAAGAGATCTTGGAGTCATTGTGGATACTTCTCTGAAAACATCCACTCAGTGTGCAGTGGCAATCAAAAAAGCAAGCAGAATGCTGGGAATAATTAAAAAAGGGATAGATAATAGGACAGAAAATATCATGTTGCCTCTACATAAATCCACGGTATGCCCACATCTTGAATAGTGCGTGTAGATGTGGTCATCCTATCTCAAAAAAGATACACTGGAATCGGAAAAGGTTCAGAAAAAGGCAACAAAAATGATTAGGGGTATGGAACAGCTTCCACATGAGGAGAGATTAATAAGATTGAGATTTTTCAATTTGGAAAAGAGAGACAGCTATGGGGAGATATGATTGAGGTCTATAAAATTATGACTGGTGTAGAGAAAGTATATAAAGTGTTGTTTACTATTTCTCATAACACAAGAACTAGGAGTCAGGTCACCAAATGAAGTTAATAGGCAGCAGGTTTAACACAAAAGGTATTTCTTCACACAACACACAGTCAACCTGTACTACTCCTTACCAGAGGATGTTGTGAAGGCCAAGACAATAACAGGGTTCAAAAAAGAACTAGATAAAGTCATGGAGGATAGGTCCATCAATGGCTGTTAGCCAGGATGGGTAGGAATGGTGTCCCTAGCCTCTGTTTGCCAGAAGCTGGGAATGAGCGACAGGGGACGGATCAGTTGATGATTACCTGTTCTGTTCACTCCCTGTAGGCACCTGGCTCTGGCCACTGTCGGAAGACAGGATATTGGGCTAGCTGGACCTTTGGTCTGACCCAGTAGGGCCATTCTTATGTTCAAATATTTGACCAAATCTGTGGCATTTTAAAGTATTATACACAATTCGAGACCTACTTTTCTGAAAAGCAACAAAAATTATTTGAAATGAATGGCCTGTGATTTTCTCATGAATTATGATTTAGAGCCTATAAATCAGCCAGTTCCAGCTATGAATAACAGCTTTATAAAGAAAGTTTTCTACAGTAACACAAGCTCTAATGTAGAAACATTAAATTACTACTAAATACCCTTAGGTGCCCTGTCTCCACAGACTTACTCTTTATAATATACAGTACAAAAAGAGCAAAGAATCCTGTGGCACCTTATAGACTAACAGACATTTTGGAGAATGAGCTTTCATGAGTGAATACCCACTTCGTCAGATGCACGTAGTGGAAATTTCCAGGGGCAGGTATATATATGCAGGCAAGCTAGAGATAATGAGGTAGTTCAATCAGGGAGGATGAGGCCCTGTTCTAGCAGTTGCGATGTGAAAACCAAGGGAGGAGAAACTGGTTTTGTAATTGGCAAGCCATTCACAGTCTTTGTTTAATCCTGAGCTGATGGTGTCAAATTTGCAGATGAGCTGAAGCTCAGCAGTTTCTCTTTGAAGTCTGGTCCTGAAGTTTTTTTGCCGCAGGATGGCCACCTTAAGGTCTGCTATAGTGTGGCCAGGGAGGTTGAAGAGTTCTCCTACAGGTTTTTGTACATTGCCATTCCTAATATCTGATTTGTGTCCGTTTATCCTTTTCCGTAGTGACTGTCCAGCGACACCATCACAGGACCTAACCAGATCAGCCATACCATCACTGGTTCATTCACCTGCACGTCCACCAATGTAATATATGCCATCATATGCCAGCAATGCCCCCCTGCTATGTACATCGGCCAAACTGGACAGTCGCTACGGAAAAGGATAAATGGACACAAATCAGATATTAGGAATGGCAATGTACAAAAATCTGTAGGAGAACACTTCAACCTCCCTGGCCACACTATAGCAGACCTTAAGGTGGCCATCCTGCGGCAAAAAAACTTCAGGACCAGACTTCAAAGAGAAACTGCTGAGCTTCAGCTCATCTGCAAATTTGACACCATCAGCTCAGGATTAAACAAAGACTGTGAATGGCTTGCCAATTACAAAACCAGTTTCTCCTCCCTTGGTTTTCACATCGCAACTGCTAGAACAGGGCCTCATCCTCCCTGACTGAACTACCTCATTATCTCTAGCTTGCCTGCATATATATACCTGCCCCTGGAAATTTCCACTACGTGCATCTGACAAAGTGGGTATTCACTCACGAAAGCTCATGCTCCAAAACGTCTGTTAGTCTATAAGGTGCCACAGGATTCTTTGCTGCTTTTACAGATCCAGACTAACACGGCTACCCCTCTGATACAATACAAAAAGACTGTGTTATAGGCAGCACTACCAGTCCCACCAATAGTTAACCTGCCTGACACCTCACACTATATAACACCCTAGTTTCAGTTGCTTACAACTTTGTCAAACTTCAGCTGTTCAGGCTGAAATTTCCAATGCCAGGTACCTGACTGCCTCAGGTTGAATTTTTATTTGGAAAGTTTCAGCAAAACTGGTTCAGTCATTTTGAAAACAAAATTAGGAAAAATAAATTGGCTTGCTCATGTTAAAAAAAAGGCCTTATAACCTTTTCTTTAAGAAGCTATAGCAAGACATGTGCCTTTTTCTGCTTCTGTGAAAAAATGCCCAAATTTGGCCACAGTCTCATTTGTTCAAGACAGTTTGGCAGATAGATTCTCTCAAGAGTCCATCCGTGCTAGGAATCTGGGGCTGAACAGGACATTCCCTGCAACTGTTGCTCCCAGCTGCAGAGGAGCTGCAGTGGTACTGGGGACTGAGAGAAAAGAGACTGTCTTTCCTCTGCTTTCAATGCTTCCCCTGCTGGAACCCAGCAGCATGGAGGAGGAAACAGACTGACTTGCATGAATAAATATAAGACTCAGATCAAAGGGTGATAGTACATAGGAGCCAGGGAGGTGGAATTCTGCTCCACATCCTATGCAAGGAGAGCAACACTGGTTCCACTGCCATATACTGTAGTTGAAAAAGCCTGGGCAGGATTTGCCAATAGGAACCCAAGTTTCAAGGTCATTCAAGTCTTCCACTGAAAATTTTAATTCCTTAAGCAAAAAGTTGTGGGTTTTCCTCCCCCACTCCCACTTTGGTGTGTGCAAAATTCTGTAATTTTACTGTCTTGTCAACTTTCTTTTGAAAAGGAAGATGTTTTGAGTCTTTTTCATTCCTTCTCTTTCAGTGCTTAAAGGATCATAGTATTTACTGAATGTCGCAAACAACTTATTTTATGTTGGTTCTTTTCTGTCAAGGTCTAAGGAAATTCTTATCCCGTTTTTACATGGCCATAGAGCAGCTGAAGGGTTTCTCCAGGAACAGAGTAGAGTTCTTCAATTTTTAAAAACTTCTTAAGAAATGTTTGCCATGTGATGAAGGACTATAATTTTCTCTTCTATCTCAGTACTGCAAAGCAATCCACAGAATTCAACATCCACCAGCTTGCTGAATGAACTGAAGTAAAACCTTTGAAGTAAATTCTGTTTTTGGTTTCTTTGTCTACAGAACTGCATAAGCTAAGCTTAATTGGTCGGGGTATGCCAACAGCTAGTGAGCTGGGAGCTCCCAAATAATGAGTCTGCTATCATTTTAAAATAACACTCTTGGTAGAAAACACAAATTGCAGTATCAACTGTTTCCCCAGGAGGTAATGCAGTTTTTATAGGCTTCTGTGCCGTCCTCTATGACTTTATGAAAAGTTCTCTAGTGTTACCCTAAATCTAAGGGTATCTCTATACTACCCACCGGATTGGTGAGCAGCGATTGATCCAGTGGGGGTCAATTTATTGTGTCTAGTCTAGACGGGATAAATCGACCAGACCGCTCTCCCGTCAACTCCTGTACTCCACCACCACGAGAGGCAGAGTCGACAAGGGAACGGCAGCAGTCGACTCACCGCAGTGAAGACGCCGCGGTGAGTAGATCTAAGTATATTGACTTCGGCTATGTTATTCATATAGCTGAAGTTGCGTAACTTAGATTGATCCCTCCCACGGTGTAAGCGAGGCCTTAGAAAGATCTCATTCAACAGTAACCAGACGATAAGTTACTTTCCCCACAGCACATTCTGGCCCCAAAATACTAAGATGTTTGTCAACCACTGTTCGGATTCCTAAAACTGTTTGGAAAGCTGGCCTTCTGCATTATCAGAATTGAACAGTTTTGCCTTAAGTATGGAATAAATATGTTTGGAGGAACAGTATTTGAGCTAGAGATGCAAGAGTCCCCAGAAACTGAAACAACTCTTTTAGCATTTTTCTTACATTCAGCAATTTGTACTTGTTGCACATGCCGTGATTTCAAAATATCTTCTTGAACTGTTAAAATAAACTGTGTTACTATTTACATTTGTAAAGTCTTAGAAAAGTATACTAAGAATACTATATTATCATTCTGTCTTTTGTTTATATGCTGCTAAGTACATTTCAGCATGGAGGTTAGCAATAAGGCAAGTACAGTAATTCCCAAAATTAACAATTCTTGTGCTGAAAATGTTGCCCTAAACTCAAAACTCAGCAATGGAACATCTACATATTTAAAACAAAGCACTTAAGTAATTACTTTGGAATAAATAAGTAGAATGTAACCTTTGTTATTATAATGTAGTTAATGGTTGTTTGTAATTTTAATAGTTTTGTAACAAATAAGGTATTTCTCAATAGACTTGTACATTTATAGTAGCCCTGTCAACTTCTTTAGGCCCAAAATCTGTCCCCTCTAAAAACTTTTAGAGGGGACTGGAGTGAGAGACACTTATCTTTATCTCATTGTGTTAAAATTCCCCCATGTTTATTATACCAGTCTACTTGGTGAATTCCGTAAAATAACCCGCTAGTCTCGTCTGGTCCCAAAGGATCACACCCATGTCACAAAAATCCTGACATCAATGAAACTGCACCTACTTATGTCAGGACTGAATATGATATTTAATACATTTTCTACTGAGTATTCAGGGGCACCTCTGGGGGTAGGGAGTAAAATGGGGCCCACTCACGCACATACCTTCCCACTAGAACCTCCAAGACTCAGATTTCTACAGGGAAACCCCTTCCCTGAGGGCACTAGGACCCACATACCTCCCCCCTCCCCACATCAAAGTGTTCTTGGGGGAAAAGGAACAGCCAGCCAGAGAGACAAGCTGGGAGGAGTAGCCGAAGCAGCAGCTTAACCAGAATGTTTTGGATACTGATGATGACAGAGTATTTTCTATGGTTTTGACTGCACTTTCTCAGCTCAGTGATGACTGGCTGTTTGCTCCAACCTCTATGTACCATCTCCCAAACAGCCTGTAGTCAGCCTCCTCACCCAAGTGGCCTCACCCCTCCTTCCAGAAGTATACCACCAGTACAGGAAGTATAAAGGGTAGGGGCTCCCACTCATTTGGTACTGGGACACCGAAGGAAGCAGATGGATCCCGCTTGCCCCCAGCCACGGACCCTGCTGCTGAGCCCAGCAATGCCCTACTTGCCAGGAAACTTGCTTCTCCCATGGACCTGCTGGGGACCACCTACCCAGAAAAGCCAGAGGACATCCTGCTGACCCAAGTACACCCCGAGGGCAGGCAAGGAAATAGCCCAGGGATAGCTGACCTTAGTCTGGTTACAGCTCTGCCTGAGGTACAGTCAGCATGTTGTGGTTGGCATCCCCACTGACCCAGTGGAGGACCATGGTGCCACTGCTAGGGTCCTGGGTCGAAGACCAGTGGAGTAGGGAAGGCCTGGACCCCACCTGCCACCCCACCCCTGAGGTGGCAGCCTCCCCTCACCAGGTCCAGTGGCCTGCACTCGTTGGGTCATCCACCAGAGCCAGGACGCCCAATCCCTGGGGCTGCTCTGTCTCTGAACCCAAAGTCTAGAACTGATTGACTACTAGGTGTGCTCTGTCTGCAACTGGAGGCCAGAGCTGATTAAGTACTGGCTTTGCCCTGGCTCTGTATCAAGAGACCAGGGCTAATGACTGCTAGGTTTGCCCTGTCTCTGCCTTGAGACACCAGGGCTAATTGTCTCCTGGGTGTGCTCTGTTTCCCAACCAAGAGAATGGAGCTAATTGTCTCCTGGGTGTGCTTGGTCTCTAAATCCAAGAGACCAGGGCTAATTGTCTCCTCGGTGTGCTCTGTCCCTGAACCAAAAGACCAGAGCTAATTGACAACTGGGTGTGCTCTGTTTCTGCATCAAGAGACCAGGGGCAATTGATTCCAGTGTTTGCACAATCCCTGCTTAAAAATCCTGACAGCTACACACTCTTGACTGTTCAGCCCCCACCTCAGGGCGAAGGCATATGGGCTCCTAGGAAAACCTGTTTCTGCCTACGGGCCAAAGATAACTGCACATCTGGGAATTCAACCCCATTAGGCCAGTCGGGATATGAACGCCTAAATGCTAATTCCCTCCAAATAATAGGCCAAGGTCCCAATGGCATAGTGAGGCAGCATAGTCTCCTTCTGACCCAGAAGGGGAGGGACAACCACCACCAAAATACACAGCCTCTTCACCTGGCCTCACTCCACCTGCCCTTACCATCCTCTTTCCTTCCCTGCTTTGTCACCCCACCTCCTCCCTTTAACATCCCCTCTCCCTTTCCTTGTCTTTCCATTTAGCTAACCCTCTCCCAGCTAAACCTCAACAACAGAAACAAAAAGAAACTAACAGGATGTTTGCTGCAATCATATTGTTCAACCTGCTTGTGTGTTATACCCCTTCGCCCATCATCTGTCTCATCCACTTAAACTGTAAGTTCTTTGAAGCAGGGATTGTCTTTTATTTTGTGATTGTAGAAGTACCTAGCATGATAGAGCTCTGATGTTCATTGGTCCCTAGGCAGTACCACAGCAAACACAGATTAATAATAAATGATAATTTAAATAAAGATACCACAAAGCAGTCATTGTCAGTTAAATCCTAGAATCATTTACAAAAAATCTGAAGATAAGATCATATACTATCTACATAGCCAACTTCTGACAACTAATGATTGGCCTGCAGAAAGCATTTGTTCAGCAAGCAATACCTAGCAGTCTTCACTTTCACAGTCCAAACACATTAACTCTGAGTTACACTTGAGCCCTGACAACCTGGGATCCAAATCTCTGAACCAGGTTTCCCAACTCTGCAGTGCATTGATGCTCTCATGCAACTACGAGCCTAGCTCAGAATAAAGGTTTGGTAAACAATTTAAAGTGTCCTTCCTTACATGCTAAAACAGAGTTTATATAATCTGAGTAAAGATGTTTAAGAAACTAAAGGCTAGATGGTACTGAACGAAGTGCAGAAACATCAAGGCTGGTATAAAAAGACATGTTGCCATAGAGACCATCTTTGAGCTACTAGTTGCAATTACAATTGTGCTGTGTGACTAGATATATCATCCCAAGGCCAAACTAAATTTAACCTTGCTTAACAAAAAGCAAAACAAATGGAATACTTCCCTAGCACCACACAATAGAACTATAATGAAACATTCTGTGCTAGGTTACATACTAATGCTGAAAACATGTATCTATATTTCAAGGAATTATTTCATGCCCCAACTAAAGCATACTATTAATCTTACTCCCAGAATTTACCCAAGGTCACATCACACAGTATGAGAAACAATGCTCTCTTAGAAGTAATTATATTTTTTTCAGCAGACTGTGAATATCGTTCCACAAGAACTCTAAGCATTGATATGATGAGCCCCTCGGAGCCTTTTCTTCAAATTCTACTACCAATTTGAGAGAAAGCGGGGATTACACTCCTCTAATGGAGTCACTCTGTCTCTGGATATTGCTAAATTTTCCTTCCATAGATATCTTACAGCGGAGCCATAATAAAGTACAAAAATTCTGAAGAGCAACCAGGGTACACTTCTTACTGATGCATTTAGAAAAAGCTTTGTAAGACTATGATGCCTAGGGCTCCCCTACAAGGTCTTCACCACTACCACCATCCGTTTCAAACAGCAAAGTTTTACATTGTGCTTCGATAGATTCAATATGTTCTTTCAGGAACAAAACAAATAGTATCAGCAAATTTCAGTCACACGCTTGTTTGCTAACATGGGTTATGGTTATTTTGTTGTTTACATGGAGGAGTCACCAACCCTCAACTCCCTCTCTCTGCAAGTATTAGAATCTCTGGGAACTAGAAACAAAAGTCTCTGCTGGCACAATGTTACCAGCTGGCAAAACTGCCCCAGCAAAAGCATCCTCAGGTTCCTGCTATAAAACATGTGGTATCTCCTGGTTTCTTCATAAATCTTAATGGCAATTAGATCTAGAGCTGGTAGAACTTACTTCATGGTACTCTTCCAAACCCTGTTTTCAACTTCTCTCTCCCCTCCTCCCGCAAACTGATCCCTGCATAAAGACCTCCTGCCTTCCTGCCTATGTACGGTGGCATAGATAGATGACTTCTGGTGAGAAGAATAAGCACAGAAGCAGATGAACATTTTTGCACATAAATGTCCTTCAAGAGGCAAAATAAAGGAAGGAAAACATTGGAAATGTTATATACAGACAGATTTGATTTTAAATAGAATGTAGTACAAAGTTTTCCACAAAGTATCAACAGCTCTATCTGGGAAAAATCAGTAAATATAAACATGGATTGCTATTTATAGGCAACACAAAAAATGTACGTCAGAAAAACACCTGGAATCTCTCACACTCAGATTCTGTGTCCTTCACCTCTACATGACAAATATCAGAAGGGGGAAAAATGCTTTCAGATTAAAAACATTCACAGCTCTTCTGCTTGGAAATGTGAAAAATCTTTTTTTTTAAATAACTGACTTTTGTGTATCCAAGAGAACTTTATAAACCACCATTTCATAATGAATACTACTAGTAGTTGTAGTTAATAGTAGGCCCTTTTATGCTACCTTCCATCCAAGGATCTCAAAGAGCTTCATAAATAGCGATTAAACCTAACAATACCCCTGCAAGATAGGTATGCTAAGTATTATCTTCATTTTACAGGTGGGGAAACTCAGGCACACAGCATTTAAATGACTTGTCCAAGGCCACGAAGACGGGAATAAAACATTGCTCTCCTAAAGTAGAGTTGCCTCCGTTTTTTCTATAAATTTCCTTTATCATAATCTTCTGACACCTTCTTTATCCTCCCCACATTGCTGCCATATGTCAAATTCTACCCCAGGATGCAAGATGTTCGATGTCACATTATAGTCAATACAAATGGTATTTGAAGAATAAATCAGACAGTACTTTCCTTTCTAAATGGTCAAGAATATGGCCAGGGTGAAAGAGTATTCTCTCCTAGACCTGATCCTGGATTCCTGAACAGCACCATAGAATACTATCAAAACACCACATCTTCCAGGGTTATCTCTTTCTTAATGACACTTATTAAAAAAAGTAAATGAGACCGAAAACTCCAACAATACATACATCATATTCCAGGGCAGGGAGCTGGTTACTTAAGGAAGATTTTACTTAATTTATCAAATCCTGCTAAATGACTGTGTAGTTTGGTTTTCTTAAAAATATGTACTGTGACAGCAGCTCATTCAGCAGTCACCAACATTTAGGTTTAAGATCTATTTTTAGTTCACTTCTGCTTTTTATCATAGAAAAACAGACAGATGATAAAAGTTCAGCTTGAAGGAAGGATTTAAAATTACCTTCATAGTTTTCCTGGGACAAAATTCACAGCTTCAAAGCAAACAGTAAAAAAGTGAGATAAAAGTGTTGGCCAATCTAAGGAGCAGTGCCAACTATGGAAAAAGAAATGGGAAATTTAAAATGGTTGGCCATTTACTTTAAGAAAAAATGCTCCTGGGTTGAAATTCCAGACAGGACTGGAAATATCAAATATGGTACAAAACTTATTTAAATTTTAAATTTTTTCAGAGTGATGCATACATGCTGCTGTTTCTTCAATTGATTCACAAGTGGAGCAGAGGAGTTAAAAAACCCCACACCTCTAGCATCAGTGATTTGTTACCCAATGGTGATTCATCCCCAGGAGAGGGCAAGTATTGTTTGCATTAACTACCATCCCTCAGGAGGGCAAAAGAGATGGCAATAAAACCTAAGAAGGGCCTGACTCTACTACCTTCCCCACCAATGAAGGCACTTGTTAGTTGTGGCTGACATTCCATACATGCACACAAAATTACAGGTGGACAATGTCCAGGAGACATGTTAATTCAGTACCAGTTAATTGCCCAGCTGCCCGAGCCACACCCCTTCCCAAACCAAGCACTGCTCATTTTTTGAGCAGGGTTATCAAGAGCAGAAGCAGAATGCAGCACCACATAGTCATGATTCGAGCCCTCTATCTGTAAAGAAAAGATAGGTAATTAGATAATCTAGTCCCTAAATCCCAGGCCTGCCATATAATTAGTCAGTGTTCCAGGTTTTAATTAAATTCTCAAGGGGACAACAATGGTCTTTGCACTGAAAGTAAATAAGCAAATCTTGATTTAAAAGGCAGAGAAGCCATGTTGTCATAAAAATTTGTTTCTGTTTACTTGATTTTCATAGAAGTATCGTTTCTGGAAGATGATTTTTACCCCTAGAAAAATTTATATTCTTCTTGGTCCATCATCTGCTACACACATAACATTGCTTGTTTGAATGAAAAACAATAAAAAAGTGAAAGAAATAAAGTGCCTGAGTGACATAAAGGGACAATATTTTTTTTATTTGGGAATCACACAACAATTTTTCATTCTTAATCATTGTAGGTATAGGTCATGCATTAGAGTTTCATAGAAGAAATATACAGTACACATTACATTTCAAAACAAAACAAATTGCTTCTGCTTTGGAATTTTTCATTCCCAACTCAGCACTCTAAGAAAAGGCAATATAAAACATTACAAAATGACAATACATTAAATTTGCAGAGTGGTTTTTTTCTGCCTTTGGAATTATTCATTATGAACAAATGGTCCTAGTGCAGACTTCATCAATAATTGAAAAACTGATAGAAGGAGACTTGCAACACAAAAAAATAAACAGTAGTTGAAAGGTCTGGAGTGAAGTAAGGACACAAAATGCTTACAGAAACTACAGGCTTACCATTTAAACTAATATTCCCGGATGTTATTAACACTTCAGTGGTCACGGGGTAAAGTTGTGAACCAGATGCATCCTTTCTGGATCATAAAGAATTCTATGTTCATGAAACTATGCTGTCATAAACAGATAGTTAAGGGTTAATAGAACAGGAGTACTTCATGTCTCTTTTGCCTGTAAAGGGTTAACAAGTTCAGTGAGCCTGGCTGTCACCTGACCAGAGGACCAATCAGGGGACAGGATACTTTCAAATCTTGAGGGAGGGAAGTTTTTGTGTGGGCTGTTAGTATTTGGTTGTTGTTCTCTCTGGGTTCTGAGAGTGACCAGACGTGCAACCAGGTTTCTCTCCAATCTCTCTGATACAGTCTCGTATATGTCCAGAATAGTAAATGCTAGGTAGATAAAGCGAGTTAGGCTTATGTTTGTTTTCTTTATTTGCAAATGTGTATTTGGCTGGAAGGAGTTCAAATTTATATTTTGCTGAAAGGATTTTAATTTGTACTTGTATACTTAGGCTGGCAGGGTATTCCCAGTGTCTATAGCTGAAAGACCCTGTAACATATTCCATCTTAAATTTACAAAGATAATCTTTACTGTTTTTCTTTCTTTAATTAAAAACTTTTCTTGTTTAAGAACCTGATTGTTTTTTTATTCTGGTGAGACCCCAGGGAACTGGGTCTGGATCCACCAGGGAATTGGTGGGAGAAAGGAGGGAAAGGGGAGAGAAAAAGACGGTTACTCACCTTTGTAACTGTTGTTCTTCGAGATGTGTTGCTCACATCCATTCCAGTTAGGTGTGCGCGCCGCGCGTGCACGTTCGTCGGAAACTTTTTACCCTAGCAACTCCAGTGGGCCGGCAGGTCGCCCCCTGGAGTGGCGCCGCCATGGCGCCCAATATATATCCCTGCCGGCCCGCCCGCTCCTCAGTTCCTTCTTGCCGGCTACTCCGACAGTGGGGAAGGAGGGCGGGTGTGGAATGGATGTGAGCAACACATCTCGAAGAACAACAGTTACAAAGGTGAGTAACCGTCTTTTCTTCTTCGAGTGATTGCTCACATCCATTCCAGTTAGGTGACTCCCAAGCCATACCTAGGCGGTGGGGTCGGAGCGAGAAGTCGCGGCATGGAGCACTGCAGTTCTGAAGGCCGCATCCTCTCTCGACTGCTGTACCAGGGCGTAGTGCGAAGCAAAGGTGTGGACCGATGACCAGGTCGCTGCCCGACAGATTTCCTGGATGGGCACACGGGCAAGGAAAGCCAGCGACGACGCCTGCGCCCTGGTAGAATGCGCAGTCACACGGCCCGTAGGGACATGGGCCAAGTCATAACAGGTCCTGATACAGGACGTAACCCACGAGGATAACCTCTGGGAGGAGATAGGAAGCCCTTTCATACGGTCCGCTACCGCCACGAAAAGCTGGGGGGATTTGCGGAAGGGTTTGGTCCTCTCTATGTAGAACGCGAGAGCTCTACGGACATCCAGCGAGTGGAGCTGCTGCTCCCTGCCTGAGGAGTGAGGTTTTGGGAAAAAAACCGGGAGGAAAATCTCTTGGTTGACGTGGAAGGCTGAGACCACCTTGGGTAGAAAGGCAGGGTGTGGTCTAAGCTGTACCTTGTCTTTGTGGAAGACCGTATATGGGGGGTCTACCACAAGGGCTCGGAGTTCCGACACCCGTCTAGCTGAGGTGATAGCTACTAGAAAGGCAGCCTTCCAAGAGAGGTAAAGCAGGGAGCAAGTAGCTAACGGCTCAAAGGGGGGCCCCATGAGCCGGGACAACACCAGGTTAAGATCCCAGGTTGGAGCAGGGGGACGGACGTTAGGGAATAACCGTTCCAGCCCTTTAAGAAATCTCGACACCGTCGGGTGAGAAAAAACGGAGCGACCGTCCGCACCCGGGTGAAAGGTGGAGATAGCTGCCAGATGGACTCGCAACGACGATAAGGCCAGACCACGTTCTTTGAGGGACCAAACATAGTCTAAGATTTCGGATACCGAAACTTCCATAGGGCGGAGATTTCTCTCTACGCACCAACAGGAGAAGCGTTTCCATTTTGCCGAATATGTGGCTCTTGTGGACGGTTTCCTGCTGCTCAAGAGCACCTCTCTCACAGGCGTGGAGCAGCGCAGCTCGGAACCAGTTAGCCACGCAGGAGCCACGCCGCTAGGTGCAGCGAGTGCAGGTCTGGGTGACAGAGAGACCCGTGGTCCTGGGTAATCAGGTCCGGATGAAGGGGCAGGGGAACTGGGTCGGCTACGGCCAAGTCTAGCAGCATGGTGTACCAGTGCTGTCTGGGCCATGCCGGGGCCACCATGATCACACGAGCCCTGTCTCTGCGCACCTTCAGGAGGACCTTGTGAACCAGAGGGAACGGAGGAAACGCATAGTACAGGTGGGTCGACCACTGGATGAGGAAGGCATCCGCTATCGACCCCGGCTCCCTGCCCTGAAAGGAGCAGAACGCTTGGCACTTCCTGTTCCCCTTGGACGCAAAGAGGTCCACCCGGGGATAACCCCACCTCCGGAAAATGGAGAGAGCGACGTCCGGGCGAAGGGACCACTCGTGTGACAGGAAGGATCTGCTCAATCGATCCGCCAGCGTGTTCCGTACTCCGGGAAGGAAGGAAGCCCTGAGGTGAATGGAGTGGGCTACGCAAAAGTCCCAGAGTCGTATCGCCTCGAGGCACAGGGAGGAGGACCTGGTGCCGCCCTGCTTGTTGATATAATACATGGTCGTCGTGTTGTCCGTGAACACGGCTACACAACGACCCTGAAGCTGATGACAAAACGTTTGGCAAGCAAGGCGGACCGCTCTCAACTCCCTCATGTTGATGTGTAGCCCCGCCTCCTCCTGGGACCATAGGCCCTGCGTCCGCAGGGTCCCTAGGTGGGCCCCCCAGCCTAGATCTGAGGCATCCGTTGTCAGGGATACCGAGGGCTGAGACGGGTGAAAGGGAAGACCCGCACACAATACGGACTGGTCCAACCACCAGCCGAGGGAATCTAAGACCTTCTGGGGGACTGTGATTAACATGTCTAGCGGTTGCCTTGGCCTGTAATGACTGATAAGCCACAGCTGGAGAGGCCTCATGCGGAGCCGAGCGTAGTCGGTCACAAAAGTGCACGCCGCCATGTGGCCTAACAGGGTTAGACATGTCCTCACTGACGTCAACGGGGCTGACCGCAAGCGTTGAACGATCGCCGCCATGGTCTGGAACCGCTGCCGAGGCAGCGAGGCCCTGCCCACAGTGGCGTCCAGGACGGCCCCGATAAATTCCACCTTCTGAGTGGGCCTCAGGGTGGACTTGTCTGTGTTTATCAAGAGGCCCAGACTCGCAAACATGCCGGTGATCACGCGGACATGGCTGTACACCTGCTGTTCCGACGTGCCCCGAATCAACCAATCGTCCAGATAAGGGAACACGTGGACACGGTTGCGCCGAAGATGCGCCACGACAACTGCCATGCATTTTGTAAACACCCTCGGGGCCGTGGACAGGCCAAACGGGAGGACCGCAAATTGATAATGACGAGCCCCCACAACGAAGCGGAGGAAGCGTCTGTGGCGTGGCCAAATGGCAACGTGGAAATACGCGTCCTGCATGTCGAGGGCGGCGTACCAGTCTCCCGGATCCAGGGATGGAATGATGGTCCCCAGGGATACCATGCGGAACTTCAACTTCACGAGGTATTTGTTGAGCTCTCGCAGGTCGAGGATAGGCCTGAGGCCCCCCTTGGCCTTGGGGATCAGAAAATAGCGGGAATAAAACCCCTTGCCTTTCTCGTTTTCGGGAACCGCCTCTATAGCTCCTTTGCTGAGGAGCGTCCGCACCTCCTGCCGAAGGAATTGCTCGTGAGAGGGGTCCCTGAAGAGGGACGAGGAAGGAGGGCGGGAAGGAGGAAACGAAACAAACTGCAGGCGGTACCCCGTCTGCACCACGCTTAAGACCCAGCGGTCCGATGTTATTTGGGACCACGCCGGGAGGAAAAACGAAAGGCGGTTGGAAAACGGGGGGGAAGGATCCATAGGGGAAACTGTTACTGCGCCCTCGAGCGCACCTTCAAAATGAAGGCTTAGGACCAGGCGGGGGTTTTGAGGAGCCTTGGTTCTGCCCCCCTTGGTTCCCCGACTGCCTGCGCCTCCCGTTCCTGCCGCGGCGCCTGTAAAGGTCCTGCCGCTGGCGGAACTGGGAAAACGGCCGACGGTGCTGCTGTTGTTGCGGCCTAAAGGGTCTACGCTGTGTCACGGGGGTGTGCATCCCGAGGGACCGCGCAATGACCCGGTTGTCCTTTAAACTCTTAAGTCTGGGGTCTGTCTTATCGGAAAACAGGCCCTGGCCTTCGAAAGGAAGGTCCTGTATCGTGTGCTGGAGCTCTGGCGGAAGGCCGGAAACCTGCAGCCAGGAGATGCGACGCATCGTAACTCCTGACGCGAGGGTACGGGCAGCCGAGTCCGCAGCGTCCAAGGAGGCTTGTAAGGCCGTGCGCGCGACCTTCTTGCCTTCGTCCAGGATGGCCGTAAACTCCTGGCGAGCATCCTGTGGCAGCAGCTCCTTAAATTTGTCCACTGCCACCCAGGAGTTAAAGGCGTATCTGCTCAGCAGGGCCTGCTGGTTAGAGACCCTGAGCTGCAGCGCCCCAGCCGAATACACCTTACGGCCAAGGAGGTCCATCCGCCTGGCTTCTCTGGATTTGGGGGCCGGAGCCTCCTGGCCGTGACGCTCCCTATCGTTCACCGATTGCACTACCAGTGAACCGGGAGTCGGGTGAACATGTAAATATTCGTACCCCTTAGAAGGGGCCATGTACTTCCTCTCGACTCCTTTCGCTGTCGGAGGGATGGAGGCCGGGGACTGCCAGATAGTATTGGCATTGGCCTGGATGGTCCGTATGAACGGCAGGGCGACCCTGGTGGGAGCATCGGAAGAGAGGATGGTGACAATTGGGTCCTCTATCTCCGAGACCTCCTCTGCTTGCAGACTCAGGTTTTGAGCCAATCGCCTGAGGAGGTCCTGGTGCGCCCTGAGATCCAGCGGGGGGGGACTGTTGGAGGAGGTACCCGCCACCGCCTCATCCGGGGAGGAGGATGATGAGACCCCAGGCACAATAGTGTCCAACTGAGGGTCTTCCTCAGCCCTCGCCTCTGTCTCCGGAGCCACAGCGGAGTCCTGCTGTTTGGACCCTTCGTCCCCTTCCGGGGAGGGAGGGGGGCGAGACAAAGAGGCTTCCGGGGCCCTACGCTCCGCAGTCGCCGGCCTAGCAGGGAGCTGCTGGGGGCCCTGGGCCTGATGGTACGCCCAGGGTGTCCAGAATCCCCACTGTTGTGGGCCTTGATCCTGCAGCGGCGGATCAGCAAACAGCGCCGCCTGCCGGTCGGTGCCCAGTGCATAGCCGCTGTCCGTCTGGGAGGATACGGACGGCTGCCTCGAGGGCCACGGCGGGGCCGACCCTGGATGGTACGGGTCTGCGCGGGCCGGCACGGAGGATCGTCTCGGTGCCGGGGACCGGTGCCGGGAGTCATATCGGTGCCGTGATCGGGACCGGGACCGGGATCTGTCACGGTGCCGGGCGCCGCTTCGGTACCGGGCGCCGCTTCGGTGCCGGGACCTACTACCAGCTCGGTGCCGGGAGATCGACCGGGACCGGGACCTGCCACCAGCTCGGTGCCGGGAGATCGACCGGGACCGGGACCTGCCACCAGCTCGGTGCCGGGAGGTCGAGCGAGACCGGGACCGGGACCGGGACCGGGACCTGCCACCAGCTCGGTGCCGGGAGGTCGACCGGTGCGGTGAGTAGCGTCGGGACCTGCTCCTGGAGTCGCGGTGCCGGTGACGCCGACTGGAGCCTGACCGCGACCGTCTCGATGCCGACCGTTGCCGCGAGTGCGACCGGTACCGCTGAGGGGAGCGGTGCCGGGACTGCGAGCGGCGTCGGGATCTGGAGCGCCCAAGACGTCGGGACCTGGATCGGGAACGACTGTCTCTGGGCGGTGCCGATATCATGGGCTTGCCTCTGGACACGACCCGCACCGGAGGTACCGGGGGTGGCAGCCGAGTGGGCTCAGTCAGGGCAATAAGGTCCCGAGCCGAGGCGAAGGTCTCCGGAGTGGATGGGACCACTATCTCAACCCCAGATCTCATGGGGGAGCTCGGCGGCACCGGACTCAACGGACCCGCCGGGCCCGGAGTCAACGGTGCTGACGGTGCCGGCGGTGCCGCGGCCGATGTTGAGGCCGGGCGCTCAAGCCGGGTCTGCCTGGCCGGAGTATTAGACTTCGACGGCCTAGGCTCTGATTCCGGTGCCGGAGAAGGACGGTGCCGGGGAGTCTTCTCGGTGCCGGAGCGATCCGGTGCCGGTGCCGAAACCACGGTCTGCGAAGTCGACGGGTCAAGTGCCGCCTCCATTAGGAGAGTCCGGAGCCTCTGATCCCTCTCCTTTTTTGTCCTCGGCTTAAAAGCCTTACAGATGCGGCACTTGTCAGATCTGTGCGATTCCCCGAGGCACTTCAGGCACGCTTCGTGGGGATCGCTGGTAGGCATGGGCTTCTTGCAGGCCGCACACTGCTTGAAGCCTGGCGAAACAGGCATGAGCCTGACGCCCGGTGCCGGGAAGGGCTAAGCCCCCCGGCCAGGAACTACTTAACATCTATTTACTAAACTATCTACTTAACAATACTAATTAACAACTATATAGAACTAGAGATAAGCGATAAACAAGCGATAGAAACTAGGAGAGCTAGGGACGTGGAGGACAGCTATGCCGCGCTCCACAGTTCCAACGACCGACACGGCGGTAAGAAGGAACTGAGGAGCGGGCGGGCCGGCAGGGATATATATTGGGCGCCATGGCGGCGCCACTCCAGGGGGCGACCTGCCGGCCCACTGGAGTTGCTAGGGTAAAAAGTTTCCGACGAACGTGCACGCGCGGCGCGCACACCTAACTGGAATGGATGTGAGCAATCACTCGAAGAAGAAGGTTAATTTCTCTCTGTGTTAGGATTACTTTCTCTCTGAGAGAGAGTCTGGGAGGGGGAGAGAGAAGGAGGGGGGAAGGTGGATTTTCCTCTCTTTTTTATGATTCAAGGAGTTTGAATCACAGTGATCTTCCAGGGTAACCCAGGGAGGGGAAGTCTGGGAGAGGCAATGGTGAGGGAAAGAGTTTACTTTTCTTGTGTTAAGATCCAGAGGGACTGGGTCTTGGGGGTCCCCGGGCAAGGTTTTGGGGGGACCAGAGTGTACCAGACACTGGAATTCCTGGTTGGTGGCAGCGCTACAAGTACTAAGCTGGTAATTAAGCTTAGAGGAATTCATGCTGGTACCCCATCTTTTGGACGCTAAGGTTCAGAGTGGGGAATTATACCATGACATATGCAAAGTCTAATAACTAATAAAAAAAAGCACATGCTACATCCTGAGTTCACTGAAAAAATGTTCACACTCAACATGTTGAAAGAATCGAAAGGTACTGACAAATTCAAGTGACAAACAATAGTCACTATATTTTTCATCGTTTTAAGATATATTTTTTACATTGCATTGTTATTATAGGGTTTCTTCCAATTGCTGGGCTCGTGGTGTGGATTTATATTTTAAAACAGACAATGTATTTTGGAAAAAAATAAAAATGATTACTGGTTCTTTGCAAACAGAAGTCCCAAATATTGAGCACTGTTAGCCTTCTCACAATTAATACTTTATGATTGACATTTCTTTACCCTTCACCTTTATGCTTAGGTGTTATATTACGGCTGGCCCCTGCATGGTTGCACAAGGGGAAAGGAGCAACCCCCACACCATGGCAAGCCAGAGTTGTACTTCTGAGACAGCTTAGCTTTGATGTTTAGATTTGCTGAGTACTCACAATCCCAACTGAAGTCAATGGCAGCTGCAGGTGCTCAGTACCTCTGAAGGTCAGCCCAAGATGTACCAAAGTTGAGAATCAAAAAACAGCGGCACCCAAAGTCAGTTACTTCTGAAAATTTGGCTGCATAACTATACATAATGATCACATTCTACATCAGTGGTTCTCAACTAGGGGGCCCTTGGCCCCCTGAACATCTGCGAGCCATTTCAGGGGTTCCACGGATCCTGAGCCCCCCACCCTGCAGCACTAAAGCCAGGAGCCCTGAGCCCCGGCACACCACATGGCTAAAGCCGAGGATGCTGAGCCCTGGCGCCCCACAGGACTAAAACCAAGAGCCCTGAACCTCAGCTCACCATGGAGTAGAAGACAGGAGCCTAGAGCTCCAGCACCCCGCAGGGCTAAAGCCAAGAGCCTGAATCCCAGCACCCTGCACATCTAAAGCCAAGAGCCCCCAAGCTCAGCACTAAAACCTCTCGCCTCCTCCCCCACTCCAGAGGACTGAAGCCCTGAGCCCCCCACCCCAGAAGGCTGAAGAGCCAAGTCCCCTGTCTAGCAGCTGAAGCCCAGACCCCTGAGACAGCCCCCTCCCCACACTCTGTGGGGCAGAAGCCTTAAGACCCCTGCCTGCAGGGCTGAACCCCTGAGCCTCAGCTATCCCCCTGCTGGGCCCTGTTTTTTATAGCCTGTTAGGGAGCCCTCAGAAACAAGAACGGTGAGAACCCCTGTTCTCCATTACTACATGCAGTCAAAAGATGAAACACACAATTGCCAGCTACATTACAAAAACTCTCTTCCAGTTCTCCCTGGAGAGAGAAATTTAGGTCATCAGACTGTACTTACCCAAACTGGAGTTTGAGTAGGACATATGGGTTTGGCATCCTGAACTCCTGTGAAAACTACCACTGTGATACAGCCATGCTCCAACATGCCCAGACATGTCCTGGCAGAAACAGTATATCTGTGTCTGACCACTTTCTCAATATTAAACCAAAGGGTGTTGTGTCATTCCCAGAATATGAGAGAGAGGTGGGTGAGGTAATAGCTTTTAAAGGAGGTTGTTATTGTCATAGTTAACGTAAGATGTCTGTATGGGAAACAATTTTAGAGCTATGCAATATGTAGGATATTATGTTCCAAGTCTGCTGGGTGTGAAACCTATCACCTGAGGAAGGGGAGTCTGCAAAAAAACAAAACAAAACACACCTTGGGACCCAATCAAGCTGACCCAATCAACATGAGAACAATGGACAGCCATGCATACAGCCTAGGTTTATTATCTGGAGTAGAGAGACAAGGTTGGGAAGGTAATGTCTTTTATTGGACCAACTTCTGTTGGTGATAGAGACAGGCTTTTGAGTCACACAGAGCTCTTCTTCAGGTCTGGGAAAGATACTAAGGCCATGTCTACATTAGCAAGCTTATAGTGGCACACCTGTACCGATGCAGCTGCGCAGCTGTAAGCTCACTCGTGTAGCCACCCTATGCCAATGGGAGAGCTCTACTGCTGACATAATAATAAAATAATGGCAGTAACTATGTTGGCAGGAGAACATAGGACAGTGCACAGTAACTGTGATAAATGAAGGGGTGGGGGGTAGCTTCCTCTTATAGACACCCAGCCAGACAGTTAGCTATAAAATTCCTCTTAGTAGCTGTTCTCTACTTGCTTTACTTGTAAAGGGTTAACAAGCCTACAGGTAAAAGGAAAGGGAGTGGGCACCTGACCAAAAGAGCCAATGGGAGGCTAGAACTTTTTAAATTGGAAAAAAAAACCTTCCCTTTGTCTGTGTGTTGCGTTTCTCTGGGAAAGAGGGGAACAGGGAGCAGTTATGCTGTGAGAAACTAAAGGCCAGATATGAAAATCATTATATCATATCTAGAACTACTTATTTAACAACCCAAATATGTAAGTAACTCAGGCATGTTTAGAAGACATGATTAGGTTTATTTCTGTTTATTTCTTATTGGCTTGTGGACTCCTCTGTGTTAACCCCAAATGCTTTTTGTTTTGCTTGTAACCTTTAGGCTTGACCTCAAGATTATTCTTAATGTTTAAGTTTTGTAAGTGATTTTTTTAAATCTAGCAAAAGCCTAAGTTCCAGATGTATTTTCTTCCTTTTTGTTTTTAATAAAATTTACCTTTTTTAAGAACAGGATTGGATTTTCTGGTGTCCTGAGAGGTTTGTGCATAAGTTGTTTAATTAGCTGGGGACAACAGCTATTTTCCTTTGTTTTCTTTCTCAGTTTGTCCCCGGAGGAGGAGTGAAAGGGCTTGAGGGTACATCACAGGAAGGAATTCCCAACTGTGCCTTCCTGGGTCCCAAGGGGGTTTTTTGTACTTGGGCAGTGGCAGAGGCAGAATCTACCCATTCAAGGTCAGAGAGAAACTGTGACCTTGGGAGTTTAATACCAGCCTGGAATGGCCAGTATTAAGTTTTAGATCCTTGCAGGTCCCCACCTTCTGCACTTGAAGTGTCAGAGTGGGGAATCAGCCTTGACACTACCACTTATGCCAGTGAAGCTTATATTGCTCAGGGGGATTTTTTTTCACACCCCTTGTAGGGAGGCACCCTGGCTCCCCGCCGCGCCTGAGAGGGATAAGCCAGAGCAGGTGCCTCAGTGGGCAGAGTCACCGCCACCTGTCCCCGCCCCCCCGGAAGTCAAGGGGCGGGATAGGAAGTATAAAAGCCCGGCCTCAGTGCTCAGTTGGCCGCCGGCTGTTGGAGAGGACAGATGCTGGTGTCTGAGCTCCCGCTGGGCACAGCCTGCCCCGCGCTCACTACCCAGAGGAGCGCTGGCCTGACCTGCCTTGTGCCCGGTATCCGGAGGAGCACTGGCCTGACCTGCCCCAAGCTCACTACCCGGAGGAGCACTGGCCTGACCTGCCTCGTGCCCAGTATCCGGAGGAGCTGCCAGAGCTTCCCGCCGCCCAGTATCCAGAGGAACCCATGGTCTGGGACCCACTGGACAACGCCAGCGGAGGACAGGTACCTAGAGAGGGAGAGACTGGAAGTGGCCCGGGGGTAGCTGACCCCAGTCTGGCTCCAGGGGACCCTCAACCAATGTCAGTGTGTTGCGGCCAGGATTCCCCACTGACTGCAGCGAACCCTTGCCGCTGCTAAGGTCCTGGGCTGGGACGCAGTGGAGTGGGAGGGCCTACGTCCCCCCTGCCACCCTTCCAATGGTGGCAGACTTCCCCCTCTCCCTGGCCTGAGGAGGCCTTCTATATAGACTTACAGTTTAAACTGCTGCTCAGCCCTTGCCTAAGAGTCTGAGCCTGAACTACTTACTGCCCCGCCCTGCCCCAGGGCCAGGCTTATAGGCTTTGTGTCTGCTCAGCCTGCTGAAAGGCCTGAGCCTGACTGCCTCCTGCCTGCCCTGCCCAAAGGCCTGGGCTTATAAACTTTGTGTGTACCTGACCCTGCTGAAGGGCTGGGATTCTGCCTTGTTTACAGACCCTCTAGTCCCTCAGCCCCTGCTGAGGGGTTCAGCCTACACAGACTGCTGCCTGTAGGGAGACGCCCTGGCTCCCCGCCGCGCCTGAGAGAGATGAGCCCCAGCACTGGACCCTTACACTCCGAATAACATAAATTTTGCTGACATAAGTGGTAGTGTAGACATGGCCTAAGAGTGTCACAGCTAAATACAAGATTGAACAGATAGTTTAGCATAAGTAGTCAGCAGATATTCTAAGGGACCATTCAAGGTGAAGTATCTCATTAACACCCCTGCAGTCATAGGACAAAAACAGGAGTTAGTGGGTACAGATTGTTGTAATAAGCCATAAATCCAGTGTCTTCATTAAGACCAGGATTTTGAGTGCTTAGCAAAATAATGAATTTAAGCTCCCAAGCTTATCTTTTGAAACTGTTATGCAGGTTTCCTTTGAGGATGAGGACTGAAAGGTCAGATACCAGAGTGACTGTTTTGTGAAAAGTGTTCACCACAGACAATGTGGTGTTTTTATCTTATTTTTCTGTGTGAGCTCATTTGAGAGTGCAGTGATTGTCTGTTTTCACCCACATAGTTGTTATTGGGGCAGTTAGTGCACTGGATGAGATACATTACATGTTGTGATAGGCATATGTAGGACCATGAATACTGCAAGGTGTGTTGTGAGGGTGCTGATCATTGTAGCAGTGGAGATATGTCTGTAGGTTTTGCATCTGTTGTTCTGACAGGTCTGGTGCTGCTTTGAGTTGGTGTGTCCTGGTCTATGGGGACCTTGCTTCTGATGATCAACAAGGCTGGGAGTTTGTTCAAAGGCCAGAAAAGGGGGTTCAGGAACCAATTATTTCAGGATGGGGATCCCATCAAGTATGGGTTATAGTTGTTTCATGATACCCCATATGGAAACCACTGTGGGGTGGTAAGTGACAACTGGGGGGTGTGCAGTTGAAGGGGGTTTTATTTCTGCATTGAAACAGATTCTCTTGGGCTATTTGGCTAGCTCATTCCATGATGCAATGTGCTTCACTGGTGGAGTGTCCTTGTTTGTTCAAGGAGGCTTTGAGTGTGTTAAGGTGTATATTCCCTGGACTTTCTCTTCAGATCATATTCCGCAGCATCTGAGTGCCTGGCTGCATATAACAGATTTCTTGATGTGTTTGGGGTGGTTATTGGATCTATATCTGGAATAGATGCAAGCTGGAGAGCAACCGATATAAATGAACCCCAAGTAACTTCTCAAAAGAGGGGGGCCGGTGGGCTAAGAAACTCAGACCCTAATGTCAGAAGGAACCATCATGATCATCTAGTCTGACTTCCAGCATATTACAGGCCACAGAACCTCACCCACCCACTCCTGAGACAATAGCCCTAGAATTGCATAAAAGCAGAAGATTGTCCCATGTGTTATCCATTACAGGAGGGAACCCTCTGTGAGGGGAGATGGAGGTGTCACCAACAGTGGATCCCAGCTTTAAAGGCTGGACAAGCTCTGGAAGAACTAATGTTAGGACGAGAAATACTTTATTAGTCAGGAAAGTAACTTGTTAATAAGTATAGACTATAGATTGCATTTTGTGTTTTCATTTAGCAGTAACCTCATGTTTTCAAATTCTTTTACTTGCCTTTATTTTGACTCCTTATTTCAAGCGCTGTTAAATAAGCTTTAATTTGGTTTTACCATAAACCTAAGTGCCTTGTGCTAAGGAGAGTGTTGAACTGATATGAAACCAGTGAACTGTGGTGCCCTGTTTCCACGGAAACAGGAGACCAGTATACACTGCAGGTGTCCAGAAGATAGAGAAGTGGGCAAGGGGGGAGGGGGTGTGTTCAAAGGGGTGTGTGTAAATTGCTAGCCTGCAGAGAGAAAGAGCAGGGCTCTCAGAGACTGGAGTAGGGAACCTGCATTGCAAAGCAGCCAGTGGCTAAGGACTGTTTCCCCTGGTGGGCACAGACAGAACTCCCTTCCGCTGTAAGCAGATGTCAAGGCTGATTTCTCACTCTGGCACTTCGAGGTGGGGCCTGCAAGGATTCTAAAAATTAATACTGGCCACTTCAGGCTGGTAGTAAACTCCCACGGTTACAAGCTTCTCTCTGACCTTGGATGGATAGATGCTGCCACCACCCAAATGCAAAATCCCTTTGAAACCAGGAAGGTGCACTTTGGAATTCCTCCCTCTGAGGTACCCTCAATCCCTTTCATACACACCCCTCCAGGGAAGAGCTGAGAAAGAAAACAAAGGAAATCAACTGTTGCCACCAGCTAACTAAACATATATGCACAAACCTCTTAGGACACAAAAACCCAGTCCTGTTCTTAAAAAAGGTAAATTTTATTAAAAACAAAAAAAAGAAAATATATCTGGAACTTAAACTATTGCTAGATTTAAATAATTAAGCATCAAGAATGGTTTTTTTGAGGTCCATCTTAATGGTTACAAGCAAAACAAAAGCATTTGGGGGTTAGCACAGAGAAGTCCACAAGCCATAACAACATAAAAGAAATAAATCTAACCATGCCTTCCTAGACATTTCCTGATCTACTTACATATCTGGGTTTTCAAATAAGTAGTTTCTAGGTATGATTTTATGGTTTTTCATACCTGGCTTAAAACTTCTTACAGCATAGTCCAGCCCTCTCTGGGAGAACAACCACAGACAGACAAAGGGGAAGTTTTTTCCAATTTTAAAAAGTTCTAGCCCTCCCATTTGCTCTTATGGTCAGTTGCCCACTCCCTCCCTTTTACTATGGGCTTTTTTAACCATTTACAGGTAAAGCAAAGTAAAGAACAGCTACTAACAGGGATTTTGTAGCTAACTGGCTGGCTGGGTGTCCATAAAAGGGAATTACCCCTCCCCTCCTTCATTTATCACAGCAGGTGTCAGCTATTCACCCCGGACACCCTTGGTAACCTCCAAAAGTATCACAGCCACTACATTTTTAAAGATCATATTACCACACATTGAAATCTTATTCAAAAGATCTCAGACTCCAGCAGCACAGTTCTCCCTTAAACCATGCAGGGTTCTTAGGGTAGCAGTAACTTTGAGGGAAGCATATACTGCTCACAATATAAATAATATTCAACAACTTTCTGCAGCATCTAGATTCTCCTCTAACATTGCTGTTTACAATTATCATTTGGTTATGTCAGTTTTCAGTCTCTGTCAGAGTGCTCATATCCATGCTACAGACCAATCTGAATATATTTTATGTAGGATTTTGAGAGAGTCTGTATTAAATGTTTTATTGGAGTTCAGATATATTATATCCCTTCATCCACTAGTTTTATCACTCAGATTGCAGTGTAAATGCCAACGACTTTCTGCCTCTGAAGCACCATGTCAATGGACAGCACTCTATAAATAATAAATAGGTCAGGTTTGTTTAGCATAAATTATAAATTCACACAATTTATCATCATTTATAGGTCCACTACTTAGATTTTTTGTATAATTCTTTTACAGATTTTTTCCTCAATACTTTTTCTACTATTTTACTTCATATTGAAATTAGACATTGCTATATACTGAAAAATTAATGCTAGATTTGATGTTTTCCAATCCTCTTGTAGTTCTTCAGTTTTCCATGATTTCTAATAATAATTGTCAGTGGTTCACTATATTTATTAGCTAATTTATTTAGCAACTCTTGGCTCATGATCTAAAGCAGATGGTTTGTATGCTATTTTTTTCCAAACGGATTTTCATACAGTAGCTGCTATTTAAAAATCAGTAAATAGTTTTCTGTTTTCAGCTCTTCATAATAATCTGTACTTCATTATTTGCTTCACTAAGAAAATATTGTTTAAAAAGTATCTCAGCCATGTTAGAATTACTTTAATCTCTATAGGGTATTGCTGTGTTCCTCAAACCAACTCTGTATTATGTTGAATCCAACAAGCCTGAGGTACTTATTTAAAAGGAAGAAAAAATGTAAATTATAACCACTTATGCAGGAGGTCAGAATCTGCCACAAAGACTGTATTACAATTTAACTGAAGCCAAACATAAACTCAGAAATTGACTTAATCCAGCTGAGTTTATTTTGTGCTAAACCACCCAAAATAAAGGTCACTATATCATGAGAAAATTGCAGCTGATTTCAAATCTAGCATCTTTTATATAAGAGATGTACAGTACAGATGGCACAAACTCAGCCCTAATCAAAACTAATGAAATTGAACTTGACATTCACCTGTAATGAACTCCTGCTTTCCTACCAGTTTGAAAAATATCAGAGAGCCTTGCAAACCATTACTCTAGCAAACTAAATGCATGATGGTAATAGATGCACTATTCTGAGAGAAGTGGGTATTCACCCATGAAAGCTCATGCTCCAAAACGTCTGTTAGTCTATAAGGTGCCACAGGATTCTTTGCTGCTATTCTGAGAGATACAGTCATGACAGAATAATGAATGACATTAATTTTTTCAAATTACATTAGAGAGCGCTTTTCCTACTTAATAATGAAGTCATGAAGAGGCATTTACAAAGCATTAACACTTAAGAGGAACAGATTAATAAAAAAGAAAAGAAACGAAACAACAGCTTTGAAAGTTAACATACTTTCAAAATAATCAACAACAAAGAATTAAACTAGAAGCTAGTACCACGGTCACCATTCTGGCTAATTCATCTAATTTACATATATAGCCTTCAATAATAAAGTTTTTTTTATTCTTTTAAAACTGAAATGAAAAATACAATACAGCAAAACAATACTAATTACAAACAAGACAGAATTAAGGGTTACAGACAAGAAAAAACTGTTACCTACCTTTCTCTAACAGTTGTTGTTCAAGAGGTGTTGCACATGTCCATTCCACTGTAGATGTGTGCGTGCCTGAAGCACAGGTGTCAGACATTTTTCTCTCAGCAGTTCCCACTGGTGCCTCGCACCACTGCACGCAGGTTTAAGGGGATGTACTGCCCCAACTCCCCTTAGTTCCTTTCTACTGGAAAGACTCCAATAGGGAGCAGAAGGAGGGAGGGGTGTCGTAGAATGGACACGTGCAACACATCTCAAAGAACAACAGTTACAGAACAGTAGGTGACCATTTTTTCTTTGAGTGATTGCACATGTCCATTCCACTGTAGGTGATTCACAAGAAGTTTGAACAGGCGGTGGGCTCGGAGCCTACTTGAACAGGGATTGTAGGTCCATTCATCCATATCTGGCATTGTCTCTAGAGTGACAATGGGCGGCCTTGAATGGCTTGTTGCATCTCCAGGAGAAGACTTTATGACTGCAGCCAAGATGAATGCTGCATAGTGATGGCAGAAGCCATAGCTCAAGCCGCAGAGTCCGCCACATCCAGGCTCACATGCAGTGATGTTTTGGCAATAATTTTTCCTCCTCCACCACAGCAGTGAACTCCTGCTTTGCCTCAGCAAGAAACTTGTCTTTAAACTTCAGGGTATCATCCCACAGGCTGTTGGTTACGATTCTAAGCTGTAAACCTCCTATGAAATAAAGTTAACTGCCAAACAGGTCTAGCTTTTTTGCTTCTTTTCCTTTAGAGGTAGAGGTAAGGAGTCCCTGTCTTTCCTTTTCATTACCAGAAAGCTTGGAGGAGAGAGTGATTATAGAAGAGCTCAAATCCCTGTGAAGGGACATAATATCTCCTCTCCACCCTTTTAGCAGTGGGAGGCAGGGAAGATGGGGTTTGCCATAAAACACTGACAGGTTCCAGCATAATCTCATTAATACGGAGAGCAGCCCTAGAGAGTTCTGCAGAGACTAAAACATCCAAGAGCCTGTGTGACCTTTCTTGCACCTCTTCTGGTTGGATATCCAGAGCTGCAGCCACCTTCCTCAACAAATCCTGCTGAGCAATGAAATCATCAGGAGGAGGGGAAAGTAGACTCAGTCACTACCACTCATTGGGTGACAAAGAGGCGGCTATGGGTTGTTGAGGAGGTGCCTCCTCCAACTCCTCCACAGGACAGTCTTGAGTATGTGGTTCCCCTTGCACAGTACTGGTTCCAGTTCCAAAGGAGGGAAGAAGATGACCTTGTTGCAGATGTTCCTGGTGCATACCTCATGTAGAAGGGCAGGAAGGGAATGGAGTGGCTCTAGAATGTGGAGGGAAGCCACAAGGGGTCCATAAGAGGCATTGATGTGGGGGCAGAACCCAACAATGTGCAGGCTATTGGTCCTTAGAGCGCTGAGACTGCAGCTGGTACCATGGAGGACAGACATTCCACTGGGGATGCTGGACATGCTTGGGTCAAGACACCTTGGATTCTGATGAGGAGTCTGCTTCCTCAGACCATGATGGAGCTGACCCTGTTGGTACCAGGGAGACCAGCTCTGAGTCTGGAGATGGGGGTATCTGCAAGATCATCACTGGCTTCTCTCTAGATGGAATTCTACAGAAAAGGGAAGCAACTATAGAAACCACTGGTACTGAATGGTGCTCTGGCACTGGAGCCAGGACTATGACCTTCTAATCCTGGTACTGGGCGAGATTTGTAAACCGCAGGGGAAGTTGGCACCAACAGGTTAAGCAATTCTCTGGCTTCCTCAAAAGCCTTGGGTGTAGATGACAGCAGAAAGGGCTCCTGAGTCTGTGATGCTGAAAGGTGTGCCAGTCCTTCAGGGACTGGTCTTGACAGACTCTTCCTGGGCTCCGGACTCAGCAATTCCTCCTGAATTATGGTCTGTGTCTGGGGGTGCCTCTTCTTCAAGCACACTTCTGAGTCCTTGCCTCCACTTGGTGACTCACCTTAAACTTCAAAGGCCCCAGTACATCATCTATGGGAGACTTATGTTGTCTTTTCTTAGGTACCACCACCAAGAGTCTGCTGCTCGACTCAGTCAGAACAGGGAGAGCACGCCCAACCAACTCAGATGTGCTCTGTACCCGTTCCAAGCAGGAAGGTTCCAATAACAGGAAAAGTGCAGACTGCATAAGCTGGGACTTCAGTCTGGTATCCCTGTCCTTTTTTGACTGGAGTTTGAACACTCGATAAATGTGACATTTTTTCAGTTTCATGCACATCTCCCAGACACTTAAGGCAGCTGTACTCTGGGTCACTCACTGGCATAGACTTGTTACATGAGAGACAGGCCTTGAAGCCAGGAGAATAAAGCATTAGTCTGGTACTGAGCCTGGCACCCAACTGAGAACTGATAACCCCACTCTAGAAAATTACTATCCTAAACTTATTCTTATAGACTCTAGGACTGGAAGGGACCTCGAGAAGTCATCGAGTCCAGTCCCCTGCCCTCATGGCAGGACCAAATACTGTCTAGACCATCCCTGATAGACATTTATCTAACCTACTCTTAAATATCTCCAGCGATGGAGATTCCACAACTTCCCTAGGCAATCTATTCCAGTGTTTAACTACCCTGACAGTTAGGAACTTTTTCCTAATGTCCAACCTAAATCTCCCTTGCTGCAGTTTAAGCCCATTGCTTCTTGTTCTATCATTGGAGGCTAAGGTGAACAAGTTTTCTCCCTCCTCCTGATGACACCCTTTTAGATACCTGAAAACTGCTATCATGTCCCCTCTCAGTCTTCTCTTTTCCAAACTAAACAAACCCAATTCCTTCAGCCTTCCTTCATAGGTCATGTTCTCAAGACCTTTAATCATTCTTGTTGCTCTTCTCTGGACCCTCTCCAATTTCTCCACATCTTTCTTGAAATGCGGTGCCCAGAACTGGACACAATACTCCAGTTGAGGCCTAACCAGCGCAGAGTAAAGCGGAAGAATGACTTCTCGTGTCTTGTTTACAACACACATGTTAATGCATCCCAGAATCATGTTGCTTTTTTTGCAACAGTATCACACTGTTGACTCATATTAAGCTTGTGGTCCACTATGACCCCTAGATCTCTTTCTGCCATACTCCTTCCTAGACAGTCTCTTCCCATTCTGTATGTGTGAAACTGATTGTTCCTTCCTAAGTGGAGCACTTTGCATTTATCTTTATTGAACTTCATCCTGTTTACCTCAGACCATTTCTCCAACTTGTCCAGATCATTTTGAATTTGACCCTGTCCTCCAAAGCAGTTGCAATCCCTCCCAGTTTGGTATCGTCCGCAAACTTAATAAGCGTACTTTCTATGCCACATCTAAATCGTTGATGAAGATATTGAACAGAACCGGTCCCAAAACAGACCCCTGCGGAACCCCACTTGTTATACCTTTCCAGCAGGATTGGGAGCCATTAACAACTACTCTCTGAGTACGGTTATCCAGCCAGTTATGCACCCACCTTATAGTAGCCCCATCTAAATTGTACTTTCCTAGCTTATCTATAAGAATATCATGCGAGATTGTATCAAATGCCTTACTAAAGTCTAGGTATATCACATCCACCGCTTCTCCCTTATCCACAAGGCTCGTTATCCTATCAAAGAACGCTATCAGATTAGTTTGACACGATTTGTTCTTTACAAATCCATGCTGGCTATTCCCTATCACCTTACCACCTTCCAAGTGTTTGCAGATGATTCTTTGATTACCTGCTCCATTATCTTCCCTGGCACAGAAGTTAAACTAACTGGTCTGTAGTTTCCTGGGTTGTTTTTATTTCCCCTTTTTATAGATGGGCACTATATTTGCCCCCTTCCAGTCTTCTGGAATCTCCCCGTCTCCGATGATTTCCCAGAGATAATAGCTAGAGGCTCAGATACCTCTTCCATTAACTCCTTGAGTATTCTAGGATGCATTTCATCAGGCCCTGGTGACTTGCAGGCATCTAACTTTTCTAAGTGATTTTTACTTGCTCTTTCCTTATTTTCTCTTCTAAACCTACCCTCTTCCCGTAAGCATTCACTATACTAGACATTCCTTCAGACTTCTCAGTGAAGACCGAAACAAAGAAGTCATTAAGCATCTCTGCCATTTCCAAGTCTCCCGTTACTGTTACCCCCTCCTCATTGAGCAGTGGGCCTACCCTGTCCTTAGTCTTCCTCTTGCTTCTAATGTATTGATAAAAAGTCTTCTTGTTTCCCTTTATTCCCATAGCTAGTTTGAGTTCATTTTGTGCCTTTGCTTTTCTAATCTGCCTCTGCATTCCTGTGTTATTTGCCTATATTCATCCTTCGTGATCTGACCTAGTTTCCATTTTTTATATGACGCCTTTTTATTTTGTAGGTCACGCAAGATCTCAATGGTAAGCCAAGGTGGTCTTTTGCCACATTTTCTATCTTTCCTAATCATCGGAATAACTTGCTTTTGGGCCCTTAATAGCGTCCCTTTGAAAAACTGCCAACTTTCCTCAGTTGTTTTTCCCCTCAGTCTTAATTCCCATGGGACCTTGCCTATCAGCTCTCTGAGCTTACCAAAATCCGCCTTCCTGAAATCCATTGTCTCTATTCTGCTGTACTCCCTTCTACCTTTCCTTATATCTAAATATAGATTAAAAACTAACTGTGTAGGCACTTATATACACTAAAATAGGGAAGACTTGCAGATGCAAAAGATCAGACTTCAACAACCATTACTGGCGGTGGGAAGGATCTGACAGAGGTCAGGGGAGCACAGCCTTTTATATCTGTGTGCATATGCTGGCATATGCTGCCCAGAAAAGGAATGGTGAGGGGAAAATCTATGACAACCGTGCACAAGGTAGGCACACAACTACAGTGGCACTGACATGTGCAATCACTCCAAGAAGAAAGGGAAATGTTTTAAAAGATATTCACCAGTTTTCAACTGCCAAATTAGATTAAATGAGCAAATCAATTGATGCAAGGTCTTAGGTTAAGTCTACAGACTCTAGATTACAGATACTACGTGTCACCATTCTGAGCAATTTACAGAAAACACTGTTTGTCTGATTCTGTTTCATCCGATCAAAACATGGCACAATGTACTGATGACAGGGATGGGGCAAGAGGAGACTGGGAGTCACTTCTACATAGCATACTGCACAGAAGCAGATCAGGAGATGGACTGAATACTAGATGGGAAATTTGGTAATGCACTCAGGATTGCTCCATGGTCTCAATGGGGAATGGTTGAACAGCTTAGGGAAGTGGACAGATAACTGGTCCCCTCTCATAGGGTACTGTTAACAGCAGGTATTAAGGGGGAACATGCACACATCCTTTCCAAAGCAGTAAGAAGTGCTGGTGAATGAGTTGCGCTTTCTTCCCTCTCCTCCCCAAGACATTCTCCCAGGTGGCCACACACAAAGGCTTGTAGACCCTCTATTTAGACATTACTGCTCCATTTCCTTCCCTAAGTAAATTTACACGCAAAAGCAGACTTTTGTTCATAGTTCCATAGGAATCTGTACTTTTATTGAGACAGATGATTATATGAAACAAAAATGAGGAAAAAAATTGAAGATTAATGTATGTTTGCTGTTATAATACCTAGATAATTAAAATTAATGCTATCAAGTCTTCTTTTTCACACTACTTAATGGCCCCAATTTTCAAAAATGCATGCATCTGACAGCACACCCAGAATGCCAGATGTGCATATGCAACCAATTATTTACTGAGGATGGGTCGCCTGCCCAGTGCTAATGAGCCTCCAGACAGAGCACGAGGAGGGGAGATCACATATGTAGCCCAAACAAACACTGCTATCAAATATCTCTGATCAGAAGCAAAGGGATGCACGTATACCTACAGTGGAGCACCCATAGGGACACTACTCAAAGAAGAACCTCAACTTGTACATAAAAGCCAGAATTTGCATACTAAGAAAAGTGTGTTCCAGATTTACATGGGTCTTGAAAACCTAGGCCTATGTTTTTATATGAAACAACCTTTAGGAAGGTGGACATATGGATGATTCCTCACAAGAGAACAATTCAAACTAGAAATGAAAAAAAGTTGTCCCTCATTCTCCCAAAACTAACAGGAGTGAAAGACCCAGTAGGGAAGAGAACTATACCAGTAGCACCACTGAATCATCCCCAACATTAATTTTTGATTAGTTTTTCTCATAAACCTACATGGTGCCTTGCAATTAAAATGCGTGTGCCTAAGTTGCTATGGCAGCCGTATTTCCAGAGAACAATAAATTCCTCTAGCTCAGTCATGAATAGTGTGACAAAGCTGAAATGAAGTCTGCATTTGAAAGGTTTGTGGAGGATTGGCAGGCGGAGGAAGCAAGAGGAAAAAATTTGATTTTTCCAGTTATGAAATAGGTAATAAGTACTTTGAATTACTTTCCCATCTCCAGCAAAGCTCCTGAGGCCCAGGATCTCTGACTTCTTATCTGGTTTTCTTTTCCTTATCCCTTTAACAGCTGAAAATATTCCTGACAACCATTTCAGCATCATTCACCTCAGGCAGATTGGCTCAAGCTATAATAGCACATTCTGCCATCTGCCTTTCTATTCTTGTGCTGAATGCACTGCTGGCATTATGTCACACTTCAGTGATGCCAGGCCTGATGCTGTATAGCCAGCAGCATTAGAAAATAATAGTGCAAGACAGAGATAATGAGGTGAGGAACAGAAATGGTACTACTAAAATTAACTGTGTTTTGATATTCACCACTGTAAAAAATTCATACTGGTGCTAAGCGAACCTTAAAAGCATATTTAGCAATATTGTGTATATCCTGTCAGTAAGACACACTAAAGGACAATTCTGCAGTCTAACAGTATTCACTCAAGCACTTTTGCTTCAATCATCACATAATCAGTAACAAGTATAATAATACACCTCAATCCTGACTTGTGGCCATCCCCAATACTCCAGTCAGGGGAATAAATCTAACCTTGGTGCTACTCTTTCGAAATAAGAGCCAGATGCCACATTTTTGGGTGGGTTTACAAGGTTTTGTCCCCTCCAACAAGTATCCACCATTATACACAGGACCAAACTATGGATTTTAGAAAGGTTTCGATATGATGATATTTCAAATCCCCAAATCTTATATAAAATATATCCATATAAAACAATATTGCTATGTTTGACTGAGCTGAGCAAGACCCAGGACCTGAGAAATGAGGTTGGCTGGGGCGAGGTGCTCCAAGACCTAGAGGCCAACCTGCCCCCCAATGTAACTTAGAGCAGCAGTTGGTTACAGTTGTCCCCTGCTGGCTGTTCAGGGTTTGCCAATGTAGTGTGCTCCAGACTAAGGCTGGCTCCAGACACCAGCTTACCAAGCACGTGCTTGGGATGGCACCTTGGGACAGGGTGGTACTCCGGGTTTGTTTTTGTTTTGGTTCGGCCCGGTGGCACTGGGAGGGGGCGTGGCTTGTGCGGCACGGCGCTCGGCTGGGGCAGGCTTCAGCGGCACGGCACTCGGGGGGGCATGGACTTGGGTGGCGCAGTGCGGTGCTCAGAGGGGGCAGGCACTTGGGCAGTGCGACACGGGGGGCGGGGACTTTGGCGGTGCGATGCAACACTCGGGGGCAGGTGGGGACTTGGGTGGCGCAGTGCGGCGCTCGGGGAGGGCGGTGCTCTTTGTTTTCGCTTGGGGTGGCAAAAATGTTAGAGCCGGGCCTGCTCCAGACACACCCCATTCCACTCCCTCATGCCCCTGGCCTTCTTTGGCATTCTCTCTCTGTATGAGGAGGGAGAGAGGCAGAATGCAGGTGATGTAGAGAAAACTACGCTGGTCTTAGGTCACCCATGCGTTCTCCTATGTCAGGAGAATCCCCAGCTGCCGTGTTCAGGCAGCTTTCCACTCCTACCAGTGACCAGGATCTGGCCCAAAAATTGTGTCCAGGAACATAAGGGAAGGAGCTCTCTTTAGTCTCCCCACACTAAATCTACAAAGCAGAATTCAGCTGCTCATTCCTTTCAGCCTTAGAGATCCATTTACAACAATCTATATTTATGCGTTCAATGCCATCTTTCCAAGGAAATAAGGTTAGAAATTAAAGCCCTGACTCAGCAAGGTACTAAAGCTTGTGTCTGACCTCAAGGTGACTACTTACATGCATAAAGTTAGACCTTGCTTAAGTACTTGGTGAATTGGGGCCTTTGTTTTGTTTTTTAATGAAAGCTGAGAATTTTCTTTATCTTTCCAATTCCTTCAAATCAACAGCAGCATGTTTTACAGGGCCAGTGGTTGGCTCTCTCAACTGACTTCAAGATTTGATTGCCAGACAGACTGATTTCAGCAAATTTTCTTTCCACATGTGGAGAAATGTCAGCCAAAAAAGATTGGTTATCTCAGCCTAACTCATTCCTCATTTCTACATAATCCAGATGGTAACGCAGGACTTCAGAGGTAAAAATTTAGTGTATTAATTCACTGCAGAACTTACTAGCCTCCACCCCAAGAACTTTATTAAACACTGGAGTTTACAAACAATTAAGCAATATATTTCATGCATAAAGTAACATTACTACAAACCACAGCCTGATAAACAAGAGACTCAGTTCTAAAGTTAATAACAATATTAATTGCAATGGAATTATCACAATTGGGTTTGTGTCTCTTCTTCAGTTGATTTGGCTTTTAATCGCTGAACTTATACTTACTTTAGTGGGGCTAAGTGGAAAAGAAATGTCTCTTTTTTTTAAAGTGTTTGGGACTTGATCCTCCCCTCATTCTGGTTAATGGCAAACTCTCATCGACTTCCAACAGAAGTGGGATCAGGGGCACCAGCTAAGCAGGCTTTCCTCCGAGACCACTTCTGAAATCATTTGGAAATTGAGTATGGTTTATTAAATTTATTTTTTCCATTTTTAAATGTGCATGTGGAGTTTTTACCAATGCATGTAATTGGATATATGATGCCTCGATTTGCTTTTTTAAATACACTATTGCTTTTCTTTGCATAAATGTGCCATATTTCACATATTCCCCTTCACTCTTTGTGTACCTTCGAAGCATAATAGCCTTCTGGTAGGTTGCCACCTATCTAAATTAAATATCAGTTACCTGATATCAATGTATTTATATTATTTAAAAGGTTCCCAAAATTATCATCTGTTTTGTTCCACTGGCACTTTCTGTTTTTATCCAGAAAAATTATTTCACTGTTTAGAACCTTTATTATAAAAATTGGTTTTACTCCCAAGCACAACTGCCTTAAGCCAATTCATTTGATATGGAAACCATGACATTATTGTATTTTCTTTACCATGGTAACATGATCTTTGAAGAATGAGAAATAGTTTAAACACCTACCTTTTATAAATCCATATTGGCTGTATCTACTGAAGCTACATGTTTCAAAGTACTGCAGCTAATTCACTAAATCAAGCAAACCTGTTTTTAATATTTTCCTAACAAGTGATGTTAAAATTACTGTTCTATAAGGTGTATTGTAACTTGCACCTCCTTAAATTAATAGACTTAAACTGGCATCTTTTCGGACCTCTGGAATCTGAACAGTAAAAAAATATCAATTGCCTTTTCCATTAAAATCCCAGATAAATACAGCATGTTATCAGAACTTAGCCCTACCTCAAGCACTTTGCTTAACCTATACAATCCAGGAATCTTAAATTTCCACCTACCCTGCATGTGGTAATCCACTGAAAACTTTCAACCCCTGTAAAGACCAAACACTCCCTTTATGCAGAAAAGACAGAATTTACGACTTCATCATTATTTTTATGAAGAAGTATTTCCCCCAGTTGTATGTTCATATTAGCATATTATTACATCTTCTTAGTGAGAAGGTAATATATCATCTCTAAAATGATCACCTGGACTGTCTGAATATAAGTATGAGGGTCACATCAGCTGACTTGGACTCCAGCCTGAGTCCAGACATCTACACTGCAATTTTATAGCCCCACAAGCCCATATCAGCAGACACAGGCCAGGTGCAGCTGTTTTACTGCAGTGTAGACATACCCTAAGAGCTCTCTTTTTAACATCTGAAGTAGAGCACAGAATATACTAAGTCCATAAGATAGGGATAAAACCACAGAACATTCCACGTACACTCAACAGAACCGTAAAATGTTTTGTTCAAAAGAAAAATAATACCACCAGTTAGGTGCAATGCTGGACTAATATGACCAAAACTAAATGAGTTACAAATATTTTAAGCAGCTAAATTCTGACATTAGTATTTTACAGAAACCCAGAAGGCTCCTAAATACGGATCTGTTGCACTAGGCAGCGTACAGACATGAAGTAAAAAGACAGTCTCTGCCACAAAGAACCATACAATTCTAGTTGCTGACAAGATGCAGCAGGTGGGACAAACAAAACACAGACAAGGTAAAAGGGAAGGATGAGAAAAGAGTGAAATGGGGTCACATTTTCCATGGTAGATAGTAATCACAATTTACCATCTGCCTAGCCGTAGTCAGCCATCAGGGTTTTGTAGGCATCACAAGAGAACAAAAACTGGAACACGTGTATCAATGGCAACAATAATTAAAGTTGTAGTGCAGTCATTAATATAAAAAATACATGACAATGACGGTAGGTTAAAAGTGATCAAACTTTTCATATACCTTGGTCATGATGATACGATGTTATGTTTGTGTCATACACTGTCTCAAAAATAATTTAAAATGAAGACTCAGTTCTCTAAGTGGATTGCATGTACAAAGAAGCATTAGGCCCAATTCTGTGGTCTCTTTATATGCTTAACTCTAGTTGAACACAATGGAAATTGCATGCAAACAGACTGTGGGATCATGGCCATAGAGTATATATTACATTACGGTTTATGGGCTTGGATTTCTTTTTTATAGCAGGAGTAATTCCAACTGAAGTCAGCAGAGTTATACTAATGTAACACTGGTGAGAAAGGACAATCAGGTCCTCCATGAGATGCACAGCAAAGTGAGCAACCCAATTAGCACTAACAGATGTTATACACATCAGTCCCAGTTCTGCAAGTAACTGTGAAGATGGACTACTGCACGTGGGTGGAACCCCACTGGTTTCAATGGGACTCTGTACCAAGGCAGAGGTTGTCCTCATTAACTCACTTGTAGGACTGGGGTTTTAATACTCTATGTTTGGCACAGTAAATTTACCATCACGTCTGCCTTCTGTACAACACACACATTTGGACTCCAATTACTAAATGAATTAAAAAGTTAATCTTTCAGCTAAAAAGGAAATGAATGTCAACGCTTTCACAAAGAAAATGGAATACCAGCATATGTTCTGAGCTATTTCTTCTCTGATTAAATTACCTGACTCTCCTAGTCCTCTGTGTAATTTCTCTCTCAAGTGGTCCAATAAACAGCACTGTACTTTTTCTCACTTCTAATAATACTGTAATGATAATGCGTCCAGATTTTTCTAGTGCACAATAAGTTAACCTTAAATAGAACATGAGAGGGAAAAACAAAGACCAATTTTTTAAAAAAAACAAATCATATAAAATTTATCTCAAGAGCACTTTTATGGAAGCACAGAATTTTGTCATATCAGATCATTTGTCCACCTAGTCCAGCACTACACCTGTGGAAGTGAACACCAAAGGCAACACTCAAAACAGCATACAGCCCCCAAACCCACAATATATGCACCTATACAATTCCAACATGTTTTATTCATCTGGAGGGAAAAACAATTACTTAAGACATTCTTAAACATGATGTTCTATCACCCTTCTAATTCTTTGAGTTTGAGTAACTAGAAATGTTAACAGTCACTAAATTATCTTTGGGGTTTTTGTTTATTGTTCAATGTTTTTCTGAAGTCCAGTCACTGTATTTGTCTTGACCTCCTGGAGCTTTCAGTGCTACAGGTTGACTATGTGTTATCTAAAAAACACATTTCCTTTACTTATTCTAAAGGCACTGCACTTAATTTCTCAGTAAGCAACATCCTGGCCAAAAAGCCATATCCCGATTCTGCAAACACTTGTGTATTTTAATAACTTTACTCAAATCAGCAATCCCAGTGAAGTCAGTGTGACTACTCATGTGAAGACACTTAAGCAAGGTCATAAATATTTGCAGGGTCACAGCCTTTTTGATTACTTCTCAATTTACAATTCATCATTTTGAAAACCTCAGCCAACTCTCTTAAGTCCTTTATGTCCTAACATTATGCTCTTAGTCTTTTGCAATCTCTTTGTATGCCATAGCTCTAAGTATTTTTACCACCTCTCCTTGGGACTTATTAATCTCTGCTGCATCTTTCTTGAGCGCGTTTTTCCAGGACTCACATGCAGGTATTAAGAGAAGACAGCCTCTCTCTAGACATTTCACTAAGCCAGAACCACTGCGTTTATCCAGATTCTTGTAATGACATGTTATTTGCTTCATCACACAAATGGATAACTTTTTTTTGGTACACCAGTAAAGGCTATTCCTGGAATCATGTCAACTTTTTATCTGGTGACTCCAGTAGAGTGGCCTTTCCTACCTAGCCTCAACAGAAAATGTCTGCTTGTTTTGGAGAATTACATACATTTCTATTTATAACTAGTTTTAAAGGATGGCAAGCTCAGGACTCTGGACAGGGAGGCAGGATTTCTCTTTTGAGTCATCTTGATTGTCAGGCATTTGAACCTACATATGAACAGCAAGTATAATTACTGCTGTTCCACTACAGATAGACTGTTAACTCCACCCAAGATGTAAGAGGCCTGTAAGGAAATTCTACAGCCAGTTTGGGGAAAAAGATTATGCTTATGTTTGGTTGATTATTTGAATGACCAAAAAAGCAAAATTCCAGGGAGGGACAATGTTGGGACTATATGCAGCATGTACACCACTATCTTGATATAACGCCACTACCTCAATATAACGCCATCCAATAAAACACGAATTTGGATATAACGGTAAAACAGTGCTCGGGGGGTGGGGGAGCTGCACACTCTGGTGGATCAAAGCAAGTTCAATATAACACTGTTTCACCTATAACGCGGTAAGATTTTCTGGCTCCCAAGGACAGCATTATATCAACGTAGAGGTGTATATTATATATTCTGCTCACAGTGGAATTGGAATTGTATTTGCATACAATGAGACTTATGGACATTCATGGCAACAGCTATTAATAACAAATGCTTTCACAAGAAAGCAACCATCCAGAAATATATTTATGTAACCATACCACATTCCTTTTAATATATTAGCAAAAATATAAGAAAAGCTATGAAGACACGTAAGAAAAAATAAGATGACATTTAAAAAAATATTTTAAGAGGGCACTTTCTTTTTCACAAGGAATAAAGCAATATTGACATCAATGCCTATCATATAAAACTTATGTATTGTTACTTTTTGTGGAGATATATTTCATTAAAGATATGTTAGATGTGATATATCCAATAACTTTATACCAATCTTTTTCCTTTTCTGCAACAAGTTAGTTAGTTTCCATCACAGTGATGCTTCCAGGTCTTGAAGCTAGTTTTGATTGCAAAACACTAGGCCTGAAGCAGTAAAGCAGAGCAGCAGAGAAAAAAGGTACATATCATTACTCTTCATGCTTTAATTACTTCTCTCAACAACCTGGGACTAGATATTTTTAAAAGACTGCTTCTCACTAGTGATGCTGTAATTACCTTCCCTTGAAATAGATTAGTTCAACCCTACCTATAGAGCTCACTACATATTTAAAAATTATGAATTCATTTCTGTACAGAGTTTGTTATGATATTTATCCCACCTAATTTAATTCAAAACACCAATTTATATGTTTTCTTAATTTCAGAAATCATACTGGGAGATGGTTAGGCTCTCAGAATAAGAGAGACACACAAAAAAAGTAAAAAGGAAATATATGTTAGTAAAATGATTTAGCATTACAACACAGTTTAACAGTAGGTAATTTTTGTTATAAAGTGTACTTAGTATCATTAGAGAGATATGGTCAAGTTAAAAATCTTATTTTAAAACAACATTACATATGCTACAAATAAAACTTGATATTAAAATTAAATGTCATTAAAACTAATGTACAACTATTTCTGCTGCTTTGTTTTTTTATGCCTCAGTCTAGACAATTAAAACAAAAGTCAGTTTTACTTTTGTTTACAGTCCGTTTCTAGTCAATTTCACTTTAGACTAAACTTTGGGTTGCAGAAAATCTTACTTGTCAATAACTACAGGTATGGAAATATTTATTGAGAAAACTGTTTTCCACTGGAATTTTTTCTTGAAGAAACACTAGTAACAGTTTTATTAATCATCGATTTTTAAAAAAAATTTTTAAAAGGTGGGTTCCTTTTTGTTTTTGTTTATTTTTAAACAAAACCTAAATTTTGGAACAGATTTAATCTGGAATAGATTATATCATTTCAAGACAACATAAAAGAAATGCGTCCCGCATTTCAGTCAAGTTCATTGATGAGATATTAGATGAATTTATACTTGTGGTGTACCTAAAAAGGAAAATCTCTCTCTATGAGGAACTATAGGTTAATAATTATAGTAGTATGACTACTATTTCTGATAGAGGACTAACCTCTGTGTGTAAAGTTGGATGTCATTCTCCTCAGTAGAAAACATGGCCAAAATATAAGACCATGTATTGGACAGGTTACACAATTGCAAATAATGTGCTAATTCACAATGTGTCATCAGATTTTAACCAATTTATCCTGGTCTGTAGGTCCCTTTAATTGCAGAGGTCAAAAACATCAAGAAAAGTAGCAGGAAGAAATGATGAGGGCTATCTTACAAGATGAAAAACTAACCAATTAGATAGAACAAAGTAATTGGCTAACTGAGACGGAAGAGTGGAAACAGGATGTCAGAAAAGCATAGGATAGATAAGTAAATTCTACAAAGACAGAGCAAATACCCAACTGAGAGGCAAGCAGAGATACCACTCTGCATAGAAGATGAAAACTAAGGGCAGCAAAAACTGAGAAGCACAGTTTTAATTTACATCAAATAGTTTGCTGAATTAGATCATAATAGGCTGGGTATCTACACTTTGTGCCTCATTCTGCCTACACATGCACAACCCCTACTCACTTCAGTGGGAGCTGAATATTGGTAAATGAGAGCAGGAAGGATGATTCAGGGTTAGCCTGGGACTCTGGAAACTCAAGCTCACTCCTCTGCTCCATCACAGACTTCCTTTATGATCTCGAACAAGTCTCTATGGGTATGTCTACACTATGAAATTAGGTGAAATTTACAGAAGTCTATATTTTTTAGGAAGCAATTTTATACAGTCGATTGTGTGTGTCTCCACTAAGCACATTAAGTCAGCTGAGTGCGTCCACAGTACCGAGGCTAGTGTTGACTTTCGGAGCATTGCACTGTGGGTAGCTATCCCACAGTTCCCAAAGTCTCCACCACCCATTGGAATTCTGGGTTGAGCTCCCATTGCCTGATGGGGCAAAAACATTGTCGCGGGTGGTTTTGGGTACATGTCGTCAGTCACCACTCCCTCCGTGAGAGTAATGGCAGACAATCGTTTTGCACCTTTTTTCCGTGCAGACCCTATAGCATGGCAAGCGTGCAGTCCGCTCAGCTCAGCCGATGCTGTTGTCTCCTGGGTACTGCTGGCAGCAGATGGTACAACAGGGCTGCAGACCATCGTCATCGAACAACCAAACAACTGCTTCCGCTGCCACTCTGCTCTCCTGCTCTGGCAGCAGATGGTGCAGTAGAGCTGCAAACCATCGTCACGCTTCCGCTGCCACTCTGCTTTCCTGCTCTTCTACAGATGCCATACCACGGCAAGTATGGAGCCCTTGCAGATCACCGCAGCAATGAGCACTGTAAACACTTCGCGCATTATCCTCCAGTATATGCAGCACCAGAACTGCAAAAGCAGGCAAGGAGGCGACAGCAGTGGGGTGATGAGAGTGATGAAGACATGGACACAGACTTCTCTCAAATCACGGGCCCTGGCAATTTGGACATCATGGTGGTAATGGGGCAGGTTCATGCCGTGGAATGCCAATTCTGGGCCCGGGAAAAAAGTACAGACTGGTGGGACCACATAGTGGCTGTGAAACTCTCGCATGCATAAAGGCACTTTCATGGAATTTTGTGACTTGCTTTCCCCTGCCCTGAAGCGCAAGAATACCAAGATGAGAGCAGCCCTCTCACATCTCACAAGTGAATGGCGATAGCCCTCTGGAAGCTTGCAACTCCAGACAGCTACCAGTCAGTCGGGAATCAATTTGGAGCGGGCAAATCTACTGTGGGGGCTGCTGTGATCCAAGTAGCCAATGTGATCACTGAGCTGCTGCTATCAAGGGTAGTGACTGGGAAATGTGCAGGTCACAGTGGATGGCTTTGCTGTAATGGGATTCCCTAACTGTGGTGGGGCGATAGACGGAACGCATATCCCTATCTTGGGACGGGAGCACCAAGGCAGCCAGTACATAAACCGCAAGGGGTACTTTTCAATGGTGCTGCAAGCACTGGTGGATCACAAGAGACGTTTCATCAACATCAACGTGGGATGGCTCGCATTTTCAGGAACTCTGATCTGTCTGAACAGCTGCAGTAAGGGACTTACTTTCCAGACCAGAAAATAACCGTTGGGGATGTTGAAATGCCTCTAGTTATCCTTAGAAACCCAGTCTACCCCTTAATGCCATGGCTCATGAAGCCATACACAGGCAACTTAGACAGTAGTCAGAAGCTGTCCAACTATAGGCTGAGCAAATGCAGAATGGTGGTAGAATGTGCATTTTACTGACTCGGTTAGACCTCAGCAAAACCAGTATTCCCATTGTTATTACTGCTTGCTGTGTGCTCCACAATATCTGTAAGAGTAAGCAGGAGACATTTATGGCACGGTGGCACGTTAAGGCAAATTGCCTGGCTGCTGATTAAGCACAGCCCGACACCAGGGCAGTTAGAAGAGCACAGCAGGGCGCACTGCACATCAGAGAAGCTTTAAAAACCAGTTTCATGACTGGCCAGGCTACGGTGTGAAAGTTCTCTTTGTTTCTCCTTGATGAAAACCCGCCTCCATGGTTCACTCTACTTCCCTGTAAGCCAACTCCCCTCCTCCCTTTGATCACCGCTTGCAGAGGCAGTAAAGTCATTGCTGTTTCAAATTCATGCATTCTTTATTAATTCATCACACAAATAGGGAGATAACTGCCAAGGTAGCCCAGGAGGGGTGGTGGAGAAGGGAAGAACCATGTAGGATGGTGGAGGAGAGGAGGAGGGAAGGACAAGGCCACACTGCATTTCAAAACTTATTGAATGCCAGCCTTCTGTTGCTTGGGCAGTACTCTGGGGTGGAGTGGTTGGGTGCCTGGAGGGGATCTGCCCCCCCACCCTCCTGCATTCTTGGGCATCTGGGTTAGGAGGTTATGGAACTTGGGGTGGAGTGCGGTTGGTTACACAGGGGCTGCAGCAGCGGTCTGTGTTCCTGCTGCCTTTCCTGCAGCTCAACCATACGCCGGAGCATATCAGTTTGATCCTCCAGTAGCCTCAGCATTGCATCCTGCCTCCTCTCATCACACTCCACCGCTCCTCTTGCTCCAGCCATCTGTCCTTGCATTCATTTTGTGCTTTCCTGTACTCTGACATTGTCTGCCTCCATACATTCTGTTGGGCTCTTTCAGTGTGGGAGGACTGCATGAGTTTAGAGAACATTTCATCGCGAGTGCGTTTTTTTCACCTTCTTATCTGCACTGGCCTCTGGGACGGAGATGATGGGGGGAGCGTTGAAACATTTACCACTGCGGGAGGAAAAAAGGAAGAGTTGAGTTGACCATTTAAAATGGGTTGGCCATTTAAAAGGTGCAGCTCCGGTTTTCGGGTTAACGTGCAGCACAAACCCAACTAAACCCCTGCTCACACTCAATTCTCTGGGATGATCGCTTCACCCCTCCTCCCACCCCGGGGTTAACAGCAGGGATGGTTTCTTTTCAGCCACAGGCACACAGCCCAGCAGGAACGGCCACCTCTGAATGTTCCCTTAATAAAATTCCCCTATTTCAACCAGGTGACCATGAATGATATCACTCTCCTGAGGATAATACAGAGAGATGAAGAACAGATGCTGCTTGACTGCATTCCAGTAGCCTCACTGGCTGCAAATACATCCCAAGTCTTCAGGGCTAATAAATCATTAAACACACTTGCTTTTAAACCATGTATTATATTTACAAAGGTACACTCACCAGAGGAGTCTTCTCCGTTTTCAAGGTCCGGGAGCCCAGGTTGGGAGAGTAATATCTCCAGGGTGATAAATAGTTCTTGGCTGTCAGGGAAAACGGTTTCTCCGCTTGCCTGCTGTGTGTTATCTTCAACCTCCTCCTCATCATCATCTTCCTCGTCCCCCAAATCCTCATCCCCGTTGCATGAGACTCCCTTGAAGGTGGTACAGGGGTGGGGTAGTTGTAAGGGGCACCTGCTAGAATGGCATGCAACTCATGATAGAAGCAGCATGCCTGGGGGTCTGATCCGCAGCAGCCATTTGTCTCTTTGGTTTTTTGGTAGGCTTGTCTGAGATCTTTAAGTTACACCCAGCACTGCTGCGGGTCCCTGTTATAGCCTTTGTCCTTCATGCCCTTGGAGATTTTTTCAAATATTTTGGCATTTCATCATTTGGAACGGAGTTCTGATAGCATGGATTTGTTTCCCCAAACAGTGATCAGATCCAGTACCTCCCATTCAGTCCATGCTGGAGCTCTTTTGCGATTCTGGGACTCCATGGTCACCTCTGCTGATGAGCTCTGCATGGTCACCTGTGCTCCTCAGCTTGCCACGTTGGCCAAACAGGAAATTAAATTCAAAGTACGCGGGGCATTTCCTGTCTACCTGGCCAGTGCATCTGAGTTAAGAGTGCTGTCCAGAGCAGTCACAATGGAGCACTCTGGGATAGCTCCCAGAGGCCAATACCGTCGAATTGCATCCACACTACCCCCACATTCGACCCGGCAATGTCGATTTCAGCGCTAATCCCCTCGTCGGGAAGGAGTACAGAAACCAATTTGAAGACCCCTTTTAGTTAATAAAAATGGCTTCATCGTGTGGATGGGTGCAGGGTTAAATCAATCTAATGCTGTTAAATTCAACCTAAACTAGTAGTGTAGACCAGGGCTTTGTATCTCTATTTCCCATCTGTAAAATGGGAAAAATCATACTTCTCTACCTAACAGGGGTGTTGTGAGGATAAATACATTTGATACATAAACAATGTGAGATGCTCAAATACTATGGTAATGAGGAGCACATTGCCCCTGGGTCCGTGAGCCCAGTCCTCTCCACCCCAAAACTGGGACTGATGCAGAGCTGAAGCCAGGAGCCCCAGCACCCCCTACCCCACCCCGCTGAAGCTCAGAGCCATGCAGGACTGAAGCCCCAAGCCCTGGCGCTTCCAACGTGCAGAAGCCCCAGGCCCATGGGTAGAGTTGGAGGGGAGGGCCACAAAGGTGTTATCCCCTCCAAACTGCAATGTCTTACTCAGAGTGGGGCAGTTCAGAGGCAGCTCCCTTCCCCCGCCCCCACATACACCCCTCCTCCTCTCCCCCAGCACCCCTCAGGCCAGGTTGTAGGTGGGAAGCCATAGCTGCTGATGGTGCCATGTAGTGGACAGCTGTGGCATTCCCCCATCTGCTGCTGGTGCCCAGGGTTGCGGCTGCTCCTTAGCTCCCTACAAGGGCTTAAGAGCCCTCAACTCTCTTTACAATTCAATGGGGCTAGGAACACTTAGCACCTTGTATGTCAGGTCCTAAGTTAAGATAAATATAAATCAGTATCTCCAAATCCAATTAATAAAACCTAATAAAACACTAAATAAAGAGATCTAATCTGCAAACGTGTAGATTTAATGGAAAGAAATGAAATAAAAAATAACTCTAATGAGATTGAGTCTGTGAAACTAACACAATTTAGGATCAAATCAAGTCTGTAAGGCAATGAGTTTGCAGGTCTTTTGTCTTCCCTTCTGGGAGAGACTGCTGTAATTACTGTATTGTCCTGGTCTTGAAGATGGGAATAAGAAAGAACGGAATTAATTTCTAAGTAATCAATGTCAGAGTTGCTAATACCATAACATACATCTCCCTGACATTAACAGAGACTCACAGTCACAAATGAAGTGGAGACAGTTGATAAGCAACTTATATTTTTAGTCAGCATCTCTAGTAAAGAATGTAGTTTGTGAAACAGAAGGATTGCTGGGATCTTTATCTGGGTGCAACCCTTCTGCAGTTTTTCAACAATAACTTTTAAAATGTGAACACTGAAAATAAAAACAAAATAGATAACAGTGTCTGATTATTTCTCCTATGAAAATAAGGAAAATATCTGTCCCTGTAAACAAGGATATCCATAGTTAAGCATCAAATCCCATTTATGCCATACACTTATCGGTAAAGCAGTCGAAGAACTGTCATCCTTTTGAATTCCAGTAATGTGGATTTTATCAAGGCCTTGTAAATCAAAGAATTCCAAAGGCTGATCACATCCTGAGAGTGAAAGACCTAGGCTATTTAATCTGGATTTTATTTTTTAAATTTCTAGGACTGGCCTTGCATGTACCTGCAGCAGATTAGTTAAATTTACATAGCTATCTAAGTTAATTTACCCCATTTGGGGTGGGGGTGGAGGCGGGAGAACCTTAAAGAAATTTCTAATTTCTTCCTTTTCTAGTGAGAAGGTTCCGATCACCTGCCAGAAGCTACCACCTACTTGTACATCATCAGCAGAGAAAGTATCAGCAAGAGCACCAGAGGCAGCTGAGGCTCTGACAAAAGCAGTCTCTGGCTGGTGTTGTGGTTCTCTAACGCCTGGTTTACACTACGGGTTTATACCGAATTTAGCAGCATTAAACCGAATTAACCCTGCACCCGTCCACACAATGAAGCCCTTATATCAATATAAAAGGCTCTTAATATCGATATCTGTACTCCCCGACGAGGGGAGTAGCGCTCAAACTGGTATTGCCATTTCGGAATAGAGTTAATGTAGCCACAATTCAACAGTATTGGCCTCAGGGAGCTATCCCACAGTGCACCATTGTGACCACTCTGGACAGCAATCTGGAGTCGGATGCACTGGCCAGTTAGACAGGAAAAGCCCCGTGAACTTTTGAATTTCATTTCCTGTTTGCCCAGCGTGGAGCGCTGATCAGCATGGACTGTACGGGAGATACTGGATCTGATCACTTTATGGGGAGACAAATCTGTTCTATCAGAGCTCAGTTCCAGAAGACGAAATGCCAAAGCATTTGAAAAAATCTCCAGACAGAGGCCACAGCAGGGACTCAACACAGTGCTGCGTGACAAGCGTAACAGAAAGCCAAAGAATCAAATGGACACTCCTGGAGGGAAGGAGGAGGGACTGAAGACTCCAGCTATCCCACAGTCCCCCCAGTCTCCAAAAAGCATTTGCATTCTTGGCTGACCTCCCACTGCCTGAAGGGTCAAAAACATTGTCCCAGGTGGTTCAGGGTATATGTCATCAATTTACCCCCCTCACCCCCCCCAGAAAGAAAAGGGAAAAAAAATCGTTTCTAGCCTTTTTTCAATGTCACCGTATGTCTACTGCATGCTGCTGGTAGATGCGGTGCTGCGGCACTGAACAGCATCCCCTCCCCTTCCTTTCCTGATGGCAGAGGGTACAAAATGGTGGAAAACCGTCGTCATCCCATGAGTGCTCCTGGCTGGCCTTGGTGAGGTCGGCTAGGGGCGCCTGAGTAACAATGGGAATGACTCCTGGTCATTCCTGGCAGACGGTGCAAAAGGATTGAAAACCGTCCTCATCATAGCAACTGGGGGCTGAGGTCCATCAGCCCCCCCATTTCATGTCTAATGAAGATTCTGTACTGCCTGGACTATCATAGCAGCGGGAGGCTGCCTCCCCCTCATTTTATCTCACTAAAAAGTCAGTGTTTCTTATTCCTACATTCTTTATTACTTCATCACACAAATGGGGGGACACTGCCATGGTAGCCCAGGACGGTTGGGGGAGGAGGGAAGCAACGGGTGGGGTTGTTGCAGGGGCACCCCCTAGAATGGCATCATCATTTCTGCGGAATCTCTGGGGCTCTGACCCGGAGTGGCTGTGCTCTCTGGTTCTCTAGTACACTTGCCCCATATTCTAGGCAGGACTGACTCTATTTTTAGACAAAACATAAAGAAAGGAATTACCTGGGGAGTCTTTCCCATTTTTGTCCATGCGCCCCCAGCTGACCTCAGCGAGGCCAGCCAGCAGCACCCATGACAGCAGCAGATGGTGCAAAACGACTAATAACCGTCATCGCCAATTTACAATTACAGACGGTGCAATAGCTGATAACCGTCTCTTTAACCTTGCAAAGGCAAATGAATGCTGCTGTGTCAGCAGCATCCAGTACACATTCATTGACAGTGACAAAAAGCTAAACGAGCTGCATGGTTGCCATGCTATGGCGTCTGCCAGGGCAATCCAGGGAAAAAGGGCACAAAATGATTGTCTGCCGTTGCTTTCCCGGAGGAAGGATTGAGTGACAACATTTACCCAGAATCAACCGTGACACTGTTTTTGCATTGGGATCTCAACCCAGAATTCCAATGGGCAGCGGAGACTGCGGGAACTATGGGATAGCTACCCACAGTGCAACACTCCAGAAATCGACGCTAGCCTCGGTATATGGATGCACACCGCCGAAATAAAGTGCTTAGTGTGGCCGCGTGCACTCGACTTTATACAATCTGTTTTAAAAAGCTGGTTTATGTAAAATCAGAATAATCCCGTAGTGTAGACATACCCTAAGAAAACAGCATGAAAGAAGGAATACCTCCAACAAAGAAGGGCTTCTCGTAATGAACTGGGGCGGGGGAGAAGAAAAGCAATCTCATCCACAACCTGCACAAAATAGGGAATAGATGAGAAGGGCAAGAGAAGCTCTCTTCAGAGAAGGAAGCTAGAGTGAACTGTATTGAAAGAACCAAAGTCAGTGAGCAGGATACAAAGAGATACTAGACGGACTGAGTAGCAGGCAGTGAAGTTGGAGTGAATTAGCTTTACCCCACACCCTTGTGAATCCAGCTACACAACCATTCCTATCAACTCAAATCCTCTCCAGATGATCTTTTTATCTGGTTTTGGGAGAAAACCTGGACCTCCGCCCTGGGACAGGACACGAAGGAAAAGATAGGACAGAGGGTCCTATCAAGAGATCAAAGGGCTATCAGGTGGGAATAAGAGGTGGATGGACTTGGCTCAATTCTGCAATGAGCAGAACCATGAGAGCTCAGTGACCTTGCTAATCTCATTGCTTGCTGAACTCCCAAAATCAATACTCTGAGCATCCTCTCTAAAGCAGCTTCTCCCCGCTGCCCCCTTACTGCAGAGCTGTTCTCTATACAGCTCCCATCTATTGTACAGGCAATAGTGCTTCTTTCCATACCCCCCCGAATGGGAAGGGTTCCCTGTATAAATGTCTTTCTTAGAGCAAGAGCAGCCTCTTGAGCTGTCCATGGTGCTCCCAGTCCTAACTCAAGAAAACAACTGTTAGTAAATCCCAGAAAGAAGCATGGTTTCTCTCTAGAAATGGGTCACTGACCTTCAGGGCACCACATGTGGGTTAAATGAATTATTAAAGCTTGGCCTGTTACTTCTCCACAAACTTCACTTTTCTAAAGTGTGAAAACAGTCAAACCATCAGCCTTTCCATGGAATCTTTGATCAATTTAAGTTACTCTTTCCAAGTAATTAATATTACCACAGTATTCTCAATATTCCCTGTTAATATCATGGATATATTAATTAGGAAAAAGGCAAAATTATAAAGATTGGAGTGATGAACATTATCAGCTCTTCCCTGGACTTCCCTAGAATTCACACCTCCTTTTGCAGTTAGAGATCAAAAAATGGACACAGCAGCAGCAGGGACGTCACCATGTCCTTGCACAATGACATATTTCCCTGCCCTTGCTCGTCATTCTCATTTTGATGCAGCTCAGAATCCTATAGGCCTTATTTGCAGCAACTGAATACTTTATGTTTCCATTATCATGTTTTTCTAATACATATTGAAAAGTAACTGAAAATATATAGGGATTTGTATGTTTTTAATAAAAGTAATAGCAACAAAAATACATAATTACTTTTCGTTGTCTTTTCAGACTGCCCAATAGAAAAAATTAGTTCTCAGAGTCCTAGAGACAACCATCTCTCTCTTATAAACCTCCTTTTTCTAACCTAATGAGGCAGTTTAATGGCTTTAAAATTCTAAAGCTTAAGGAATTCCTAACTGTTCTTCCTGCCAGCAAGTAACAATGTAAGAAATGGTAAACAGTAAATGGGAGGGCTGGTAAAGACGTTCAATAATTACTATTTTTTAATCATCTAGCAACAATCCAGCCTTCAATCCAGGCTTGCAGGGTGAACAGTAAATGTATAACCAGCTCCTCCAAGAGTCTGTCTATACAATAACTCCTGAGTATCTATTTCAATTAAACTTTCATTTAAAAAAATGGTTGAGATTGTATGACAAACATCAGGACTTGAAACCTAATGCTGTGGCCCATGATGGGGATTGTAACTGAGCAGATTAATAAACAATGAAATGTTGGTTTACACGTAGTGTTCTGACAGAACTGTCCACAAATATTCCTTCTGGAGGAGAAAGTACAATTATTACTGTGCCCTCCATTACATAAAAAAGCACAGTACATTGAATTTGTGTGAAAGCCTAAGGCATCCCTTATCTCAAACAGGAACAAAACAGCACTTTCTTAAAAAACCCCAAACTACAATATATCATCTGATACTATTTTGTGGTTATTTACACAGTTATTAAGAAAACCCAACCTTTTAGATCCACGCAGCATTCAATAAACCGTGTTCTGCTACGAAGCATTCCCTGATATGTATATTAAAAAGTGACACCTCCTATGATAGTAACTATAAGGGTCCTGTGTCATGTGCCAACTAGTTCCTCTATTATCTAATTACATACATACACACATCATTAAATGAACATGATTAAGATTGCAAAGTCAAGCACTCAATGGTTAGGAAATCTCCTTGTGTGTATGCATTATGATGCTCTGATCATATGCTCTTTTTCAACAGGACCCCTGCTGCATTTAACACACAGGATGGAGCTGCGGTAAGGCTGAATCGGGGTTGTGTATGGAAGGTGTCGTCCACAGGCAAAACAACATAGTTTTCCCTAGCCTTGTTCTTGGAAACAGCTGAACCTTTTTTGCTGAAGTATTGCAGAAGAAGTCAGCCTGTGGCAGACACATGAGATGAAGAATTTCAGCTCAAACAGTTAAAATTTGACAAAGTTTTAGCCATTGAAAACAGAATCTTATACTGGGAACTGTCAGCAGCCATAATAAAGCCTTGATGAGGGGGCAGGGCTAACTCAGGAAGGCCAGAGGTTTAAAGAGCCAGCTCCTAAGTGCAAGCAGGAGCAGCAAGCAGGGGACTTCTGCGAGAGAGTTCTCCAGGTGAAGGAGGAAGGACTACATGATCCTTAGGGTGAGCTTGTTTATTGTGTGCTTATTTGCTTGCTGATTCTAGGAGCAACAAACAGGAGTTTTGCAAGGGAGTTTAGAGAGGGCATGTGAGAGGCAGATATACCTTAAAAATATACTCTAAACATAGGCCAATAACACCCCCCCAACACACAAAAAACCACACTGTAAGAATAAAATTAATGCAAGCAGCAGAGTGGGGGCTATCCCATTAATTGCACTGAATGCAGTATGTATGCTATCTGCTTTGTGGACAGGTGTTGTACGTGTGCATTCAATGCAAGCAATTCATGACCCTCAGAGAGACAGTGGTAGCTCTTGAGGCCAGAGTGGCTGAACTGGAGGAGCTAAGGGACAGAGAGAGAGGTACGCAGATAAGATACAGTAGAATGGTCCCACCCTCAATCTGATAGCCTCTGTGCTGTTAAGGAGAATGAAAGTCTTGGAGAAGAAAAGCATCAAAATGGAGAAGGAAACAATCCCATAGTTGGGATCCGCCTTCCAGATGATGTCATGGTATCCTCTTACCATGACTCAGGGGTAGGCAACCTATGGCACGGATGCCGAACGCAGCACACAAGCTGATTTTCAGTGGCACTCACACTGCCTGGGTCCTGGCCACTGGTCCGCGGGTTCTGCATTTTATTTAATTTTAAATGAGGCTTCTTTAACTATTGTTGTATGTAAAATAAATAAGGTTTTTAAAATGTTTGTTATATATTATAGACTCATAGAAAGAGACCTTCTAAGAACCTTAAAATGTATTACCGGCACGTAAAACCTTAAATTAAAGTGAATGAATAAAGACTCGGCACACCACTTCTGAAAGGTTGCCAATCCCTGCCATGACTCTACCTCGCTGTGGGAGGGAACCCCAGTTATTACGGAGAGCCAAGAAATAGTAATGGGTATTCAATTATTACAAATAGAGACAGCTGGGTTTGTGATGAGTGGGAGAATCACATGGTGAATTGCCTGGTGGGTGCAAAGTCTGCAGATCTCACACTAGACAGACTTATGTGCAGTGCTGGGGAGGAGCTGGAAGTCATGGTACATGTAGATAGCAATGACACACAGAAAGGTAAGAAAGAGGCCCTGGAGGCCAAATTTAGGCTGCTTGAAGTCCAGAACCTCCATGGTAGCATTCTCTGAAATGCTTCCAGTTCCACGTGTGGGGCCACGAAGACAGGCAGAATTTAAAGCATGGATGAGACAATGGTGTAAGGAAGAGGGGGTTAGGTTTATTAGGAACTGGGGAACTTTTTGGGAAAGGAGGCAGCTACAGAGGAAGGATGGGCTCCACCTAAACCAAAATGGAATCAGACAGATGCCATGTAAATAAAAAATCCTCTACAATATTTTTAGTAGGTAAGATCTGAGAGAAAGCCAACAAGTGTGGAGGCGCACACGGTTCAGGTGGAGACATTCATTAGGAATTCATTTATTAAAGGGGGAACTCTATATCCTAAATAAAGAGGATAAGAAACAAGTTGGTAAAGTACAGGTATCGAGAAACAGTCAAATGTCAAAGTGTCTCATTTAAATATAGCACATGAAGGCACATGAGTACTGAGAAAATGTACAAATGCTTATTTACAAATACTTGAAGTCTAAATACTAAGATTAGTGAACTAGAGTGCCAGGCATTAAATGATATAACAGGCACCATGGAAACTTGATGGAATGAGGATAATCAACAAAACATGGTAATATCAGGGTACAAAATACATAGGAATGACAGAGTAGTTTGCACCTGTGGGGGAGTGGTACTATATGTGAAAACAAGCATAATGTCTTAATGAAATAAACTGTACCATAAAATCTTTATGGATAGAAATTCCATGCTTGCACAATGAGAGTATAGCAGTTGGAATATACTATTAACCACATGACCAGTATGTTGATGTTGATTGTGAAATACTCAGAGAGATTACAGAGGATGTCAACAAGCATATGGACAAGGCTGACCTGGTCAACATAGTGTACTTCAACTTTCAGAAAGCCTTTGACAAAGTTCCTCACTAAAGGCTCTTAAGCAGAGTAGGAAGTCATAGTATAAGAGGGAAGGTCCTCTCCTGGATGAGTAATTGGTTAAAAGATAGGAACCAACGGGTAGGAATAAATGGTTAGTTTTCACTATGGAGAGAGGTAAAGAGCAGATCCTCCAAACAACTGTATTGAGACCTGTGATGTTCAACATATTAGCCCTGCCCCCTCATCAAGGCTTTATTATGGCTGCTGACAGTTCCCAGTATAAGATTCTGTTTTCAATGGCTTAAACTTTGTCAAATTTTAACTGTTTGAGATGTACCTTTTTCAATTATAACATTTTTTTGAGATGGAGTGGCCAGAACTGCATGCAGTATTCAAGGTCTGGGTGCACTGTGGATTTATATAGAGGGGGAGGGATAGCTCAGTGGTTTTGAGCATTGATCTGCCAAAACCAAGGTTGAGTTCAATTCCTGAGGGGACCATTTAGGGATCTGGGGCAAAAATCTGTCTGAGGTTGGGTCCTGCTTTGAGCAGGGGTTTGGACTAGATGACCTCCTGAGGTCCCTTCCAACCCTGGTATGCTATGATTTTCTGTCTTATCTATTTGTTTCCTAATGGTATCTTACATTCTGTTAGCTTTTTTTACTGAGCTGCCCATTGAACAGATGTTTTCAAAGAACTATCCACATTGACTTCCTGAGAGGTGACATCCAATTTAGACCCTATAATGTGTGTGTATGTATGGTTGGGATTATTTTTCCAATATGCATTACTTTGCATTTATTCACATGGAATTTCATCTGCCATTTTGCCACCCAGTCAAGTGAGATCACTTTGTAACTCTTTGCAGTCAACTTGGATGAGGCTTTTTTCAAACAACTAACAAAATCATCCAAAGCCCAAGATTTGGTGGTGATGGGGGACTTCAACTATCCAGATATATGTTGGGAAAATAACACCGCAGGGCACAGACTATCCAATAAGTTCCTGGACTGCATAGCAGACAACTTTTTATTTCAGAAAGTTGAAAAAGCTACTAGGGGGGAAGCTGTTCTAGACTTGATTTTAACAAATAGGGAGGAACTTGTTGAGAATTTGAAAGTAGAAGGAAGCTTGGGTGAAAGTGATCATGAAATCATAGAATTTGCAATTCTAAGGAAGGGTAGAAGGGAGTATAGAAGAATAGAGACAATGGATTTCAGGAAGGCAGATTTTGGTAAGCTCAGAGAGCTGATAGGTAAGGTCCCATGGGAATTAAGACTGAGGGGAAAAACAACTGAGGAAAGTTGGCAGTTTTTCAAAGGGACGCTATTAAGGGCCCAAAAGCAAGTTATTCCGATGGTTAGGAAAGATAGAAAATGTGGCAAAAGACCACCTTGGCTTACCCTTGAGATCTTGCGTGACCTACAAAATAAAAAGGCGTCATATAAAAATGGAAACTAGGTCAGATCACGAAGGATGAATATAGGCAAATAACACAGGAATGCAGAGGCAAGATTAGAAAAGCAAAGGCACAGAATGAACTCAAACTAGCTATGGGAATAAAGGGAAACAAGAAGACTTTTTATCAATACATTAGAAGCAAGAGGAAGACTAAGGACAGGGTAGGCCCACTGCTCAATGAGGAGGGGGAAACAGTAACAGGAGACTTGGAAATGGCAGAGATACTTAATGACTTCTTTCTTTCGGTCTTCACTGAGAAGTCTGAAGGAATGTCTAGTATAGTGAATGCTCACGGGAAGAAGGTAGGTTTAGAAGATAAAATAAAAAAAGAGCAAGTAAAAAATCACTTAGAAAAGTTAGATGCCTGCAAGTCACCAGGGCCTGATGAAATGCATCCTAGAATACTCAAGGAGTTAATAGAAGAGGTATCTGAGCCTCTAGCTATTATCTTTGGGAAATCATGGGAGAGGGGGAGATTCCAGAAGACTGGAAGGGGGCAAATATAGTGCCCATCTATAAAAAGGGAAATAAAAACAACCCAGGAAACTACAGACCAGTTAGTTTAACTTCTGTGCCAGGGAAGATAATGGAGCAGGTAATCAAAGAAATCATCTGCAAACACTTGGAAGGTGGTAAGGTGATAGGGAATAGCCAGCATGGATTTGTAAAGAACAAATCGTGACAAACTAATCTGATAGCGTTCTTTGATAGGATAACGAGCCTTGTGGATAAGGGAGACGCGGTGGATGTGATATACCTAGACTTTAGTAAGGCATTTGATACGGTCTCACATGATATTCTTATAGATAAACTAGGAAAGTACAATTTAGATAGGGCTACTATAAGGTGGGTGCATAACTGGCTGGATAACCGTACTCAGAGAGTAGTTGTTAATGGCTCCCAATCCTGCTGGAAAGGTATAACAAGTGGGGTTCCGCAGGGGTCTGTTTTGGGACCGGTTCTGTTCAATATCTTCATCAACGATTTAGATGTTGGCATAGAAAGTACGCTTATTAAGTTTGCGGACGATACCAAACTGGGAGGGATTGCAAAAGCTTTGGAGGACAGGGTCAAAATTCAAAATGATCTGGACAAATTGGAGGAATGGTCTGAGGTAAACAGGATGAAGTTCAATAAAGATAAATGCAAAGTGCTCCACCTAGGAAGGAACAATCAGTTTCACACATACAGAATGGGAAGAGACTGTCTAGGAAGGAGTATGGCAGAAAGAGATCTAGGGGTCATAGTGGACCACAAGCTTAATATGAGTCAACAGTGTGATACTGTTGCAAAAAAAGCAAACGTGATTCTGGGATGCATTAACAGGTGTGTTGTAAACAAGACACGAGAAGTCATTCTTCCGCTTTACTCTGCGCTGGTTAGGCCTCAACTGGAGTATTGTGTCCAGTTCTGGGCACCGCATTTGAAGAAAGATATGGAGAAATTGGAGAGGGTCCAGAGAAGAGCAACAAGAATGATTAAAGGTCTTGAGAACATGACCTATGAAGGAAGGCTGAAGGAACTGGGTTTGTTTAGTTTGGAAAAGAGAAGACTGAGAGGGGACATGATAGCAGTTTTCAGGTATCTAAAAGGGTGTCATCAGGAGGAGGGAGAAAATTTATTCACCTTAGCCTCCAATGATAGAACAAGAAGCAATGGGCTTAAACTGCAGCAAGGGAGATTTAGGTTGGACATTAGGAAAAAGTTCCTAACTGTCAGGGTAGTTAAACACTGGAATAGATTGCCTAGGGAAGTTGTGGAATCTCCATCTCTGGAGATATTTAAGAGTAGGTTAGATAAATGTCTATTAGGGATGGTCTAGACAGTATTTGGTCCTTCCATGAGGGCAGGGGACTGGACTCGATGATCTCTCGAGGTCCCTTCCAGTCCTAGAGTCTATGAGTCTATAAGTGAGGTGGAAAAGTAAAGTGACAAATTTGCAAATGATACAAAATTACTCAAGATCATTAAGTCTAAAGCTGACTGCAAAGAGTTACAAAGTGATCTCACTTGACTGGGTGGCAAAATGGCAGATGAAATTCCATGTGAATAAATGCAAAGTAATGCATATTGGAAAAATAATCCCAACCATACATACACACACATTATAGGGTCTAAATTGGATGTCACCTCTCAGGAAGTCAGTGTGGATAGTTCTTTGAAAACATCTGTTCAATGGGCAGCTCAGTAAAAAAAGCTAACAGAATGTAAGGTACCATTAGGAAACAAATAGATAAGACAGAAAATCATAGCATACCAGGGTTGGAAGGGACCTCAGGAGGTCATCTAGTCCAAACCCCTGCTCAAAGCAGGACCCAACCTCAGACAGATTTTTGCCCCAGATCCCTAAATGGTCCCCTCAGGAATTGAACTCAACTTTGGGTTTAGCAGATCAATGTTCAAAACCACTGAGCTATCCCTACCCCTCTATATAAATCCACAGTGCACCCAGACCTTGAATACTGCATGCAGTTCTGGCCACTCCATCTCAAAAAAATGTTATAATTGAAAAAGGTACAGAGAGAGGCAAGGAAAATGTTTAGGGGTATGGAAAAGCTTCTGTATGAGGAAAGATTAAGAAGATAGGGAATGTTCATCTTAGAAAAGAGACGACTAAGGGGGAATATGACAGCAGTCTGTAAAATCATAAACGGTATGGAGAAAGTGAATAAGGAAGTGTTATTTACTCCTTCATATAACACAAGAACTAGGGGTCTCCAAATGAAATTAATAGGCAGCAGGTTTAAAACAGCAAAATGAAGTACTTCTTCACACAATGCACAGTCAACCTGTGGAACTCATTGCCAGGGAATGTTGTGAAGGCCAAAACTATAACAGGGTTCAAAGAAGAACTAGGAAAGTTCATGGAGGATAGATCCATCAATGGCTGTTAGCCAAGATAGTCAGGGATGCAATCCCATGTTCCAGGCAGGGCCAGCTTTAGGTAGTGCGGGGCCCGATTCAAATACCCAGCGGTGGTCCGCGTCTTTGGCTGCACTTCAGCGGCGGGTCCTTCACTCACTCTGGGTCTTCTGTGGCAATGAAGGACCGGCCACTGAAATGCCAAAGACCCAGAAAGAGTGAAGGACCCACTGCCAAAGTGCCGCCGATGACCTGGACCGTCACCAGATGAGTAAGAACTAAAGAGTTAGGCACTCTTCTGTAGGGCGTGGGGCCCTCTGACGCGCAGAGCCCAATTCAGGGGAATCGGCCTAAAGCCAGCCCTGGTTTCAGGTATCTTTAAACTTCCAACTACCAGAAGCTGGGACTGGATGACACGGGCTAGATCACTTGATAATTGCCCTGTTCTGTTCACTCCCTCTCAAGCACCTGGCACTGGCCACTGTCAGATGCAGGACACTGGACTAGATGCACCATTGGTCTGATTCCGTAAGGCTGTTTTCATTTTCTTATATGTTTTTATGCTAAATGTATGCAAAAACAGTTGTGTGAATAAATTAGTCTATAGGCCTCCATCTAAATATTATAGTTGATTATGAAACTATATTAGTTCCAAAAAAGCTCACTTATTCAGATATTTTAATATATATAAAAATGGTTGCGCAAAGTCATTACAGTTGGCAATTAGAAGCACTTTTGAATTTTCACTTGGTCTAAGGGAGATAGACACCCAAATCCCACTGAAATTCAATAGAAGCTGGATGCCAAGCCGCCTTTTTTCTCCTTTGAAAATCCCAGCCTTTATTACTAAATTCCATGGACAGTGGGAATGCAGCATTTGCACTGCAGTACTTACATATAGTTAAACCCTCAAACCAAACATCTATTTTCCTAAAGGATACTGCAGTTATCTTTTCAACATACTAACTACTATAATATACCACTGTATGCCCTCAACCTTGTATTACTAAAAGGCCAAGAGACGCATCATTCTTCTTTGACTCAACTCTGGTTAGCAAAAGCTCAGTTATGATCCTGGGGTATCACAACACAGGCAAGGGTGCTGAAAAGGGAAGGAATTGATCCTACGTGAAAAATGCAGCTTCACATCTACAAGCAGGAGCGGCGCCAGGGTTTTTGGCGCCCTAGGCGGGATACTTCCGCGCTCCCGGTCTGCGGGGCACTTCGGCAGCGGGTCCAGGAGTGAGTGAAGAACCCGCCGCAGAATTGCCAACGACGACCCAGAGCGCGGAAGGACCCCCCGCAGCCGAATTGCCACCCTCCCAAATCCTGGTGCTCTAGGCGACCGCCTAGGTTGCCTAAATGGAAGCGCCGGCCCTGCCTACAAGAACACAAGAACTGCCATATTGGGTCAGACCAAAGGTCCATCTAGCCCAGTATCCTGTCTTCGGACAGTGGCCAATATCAGGTGCCCTGCAGGAAATGAACACAAGTAATCATCAAGTGATCCATCCCCTGTTGCCCATTCTCAGCTTCTGGCAAAGAGGCTAGGGACAACATCCCGGCCCCCAAAGCTTAGAAGGGGTAAATACATATGGATTTTGTGAAAGTCCCAATATCAGTAATGCTGTGAACAACTTTAACAGCTTCCTTATGCATTTTGGAAACTCCTTAGATGTTTTCATAGAAACCAAACTGCAGTGTTATAGCAAATGCAATTCTCTGTTAAGGAGATAAATGTCAGCACTTCTTCACCTGTCTCTCTTCCTCTTTGGGATACCACCAGAACTAGTGACAGAAGAGGCAAGCAATTCTGGTAGCACAGAATGGTAGAAGCAGCTTACAGTGTCTGAATTAAAACATAAGCATTTACGAACAGTTACAACATCTTATTTCCTTATCAAATTACAGGAAACGTTGCAGTTTCACAACATAAATGCTGCCTTTTAATAGTAACCACTGTGCTAGGGGAGATAATAGCTGGCAGAGGACTGACAGGAGTAGCAGTGACTAGACTGCTATCCTACTGTTGTTTTTTTTTTATTTTATATATATATAAAAAAAACCCTCTCACCCCTATGGGTGGTATGTGTCTACCTCAAACTCGGGTCCTCTACCAGAGGCCTGGGAGTTTGAGGGTTCTGTGCAGTATCTTAGCTGCGCCTAGCACTGCACTCTTCTGGACAGAGAGCTCTAATGTTGTTCCTGGGATCTGTTGGAGCCACTCACCCAGCTTAGGAGTCACAGCCCCGAGTGCTCCTACCACCACTGGGACCACTTTGGGCCTTCACTTTCCACATCCTCTCTAGTTCCTCTTTCAGGCCCTGGTACTTCTCCAGCTTCTCGTATTCCTTCTTCCTGATGTTGCTGTCACTTGGCACTGCTATATCTATCACCATCGCTGTCTTCTGGTCCTTATCTATTACCACGATGTCTGGTTGATTGGCCAGTACCTGCTTGTCCGTCTGGATCTGGAAGTCCCACAGAATCTTAGCCCTGCTATTCTCCACCACCTTCTGTGGAATCTCCCATCTGGTCTTGGGAGGATCTAGCCCATACGCTGTGCAGATGTTCCTGTACACAATGCCAGCCACTTGGTTGTGCCGTTCAGTGTATGCTGTTCCTGCCTGCATCTTACATCCTGCCACTATGTGTTGGACTGTCCCTGAGGCCTCTCTGCACAGTCTGCACCTTGGGTCCTCTCTAGTGTGGTAGACCCCTGCTTCAATGGATCTGGTGCTCAGTGCCTGTTCCTGTGCTACTATGATCTGTCTTTTAGTCCAGCCCTTTCCAGCCACTGGTAGGATTTCCCAATGTCAGCCACCTCAGCTATCTGTTGATGGTACATCCCATGCAGGATCTTGTCTTGCCCTGGCACTTCTTCTGCTTGGTCTTCCTCTCATGTCTGCTGCTGCCTCAGGCATTCTCTCAGCAGCTCATCTTTGGGGGCCATCTTACTGATGTTTTCCTGGATGCGTCGGGTTTCGTCCAGGATAGTGGCTTTGACGCTCACCAAGCCCCGCCCGCCTTCTTTCCGGCTGGTATACAGTCTCTGGGTGTTGGACTTGGGGTGGAAACCTCCATGTATTGTGACGAGCTTCTGGGTCTTCACATCGGCAGCCTCCATGTCCTCCTTTGGCCAGCTCACTATACCGGCAGGGTATCTGATAACCGGCAGGGCGTATCTGTTAATGGCATGGATCTTGTTTTTCCCACTGAGCTGGCTCTTCAGGACCTGTCTTATCATTTGATGATACTTGGATGTTGCTGTCTTCCTTGCCTCCTCATCATGGTTTCCATGTGACTGTGGGACGCCAAGGTACTTGTAGCTGGTCTGTATGTCTGCTATGTGGCCCGCTGGTAGTTCCACCCCATCAGTCTTGACTATCTTCCCTCTCTTCACCACCATCCGGCCACACTTCTCCAGTCCGAATGACATCCCGATATCCTCACTGTAAATCCGCGTCAGGTGGATTAGCGAGTCGATGTCTCGTTCATTCTTAGCATATAGCTTGATGTCATCCATGTAGAGGAGGTGGCTGATGGTAGTTCCACTCCTAAACCCATACCCGTATCCAGTCCTTGTAATTATCTGGCTGAGGGGGTTTAAGCCTATGCAGAACAGCAGTGGAGACAGTGCATCACCTTGGTATATGCCGCACTTGACGGCCACTTGTGCAAGCTGCCTTGAGTTGATTTCCAGTGTTGTCTTCCATAGTCCCATTGAGTTCTTGAGGAAGGTCCTTAGTATCCTATTGACTTTGTATAGCAGCAGACATTCACAGATCCACGTGTGCGGCACTGAGTCGTAGGCTTTCCTGTAGTCAATCCAGGCTGTGCTCAGATTGGTCTGCCTAGACCTTGAGTCTTGGGTGACTGCTCTATCTATGAGCAACTGGTGTTTTGAGCCTCTAGTGTTATTCCCAATGCCCTTCTGAGCTGTGCTCATGTACTGGCCCATATGGTCCTGTAGCTTGGCGGCTATGATACCTGATAGGATTTTCCATGTTGTGGGGAGGCAGGTTATTGGCCAGTAGGTAGTTGGATGGTTCTATTCCCTTGCAGGGGTCTTTCATGATCAGCACTGTCCTTCCTTGTGTTAGCCAGTTGGGTGGGAGCCTACTGCCAGCAGCTGGTTCATCTGTGCTGCTAGGCGTTCATGCACTGCTGTTAGTTTCTTTAGCCAGTAGGTGTGGATCATCTTCATCGTTGCCTCTTTTTCTCCTGATCGTCTGCTTGTCCAGGTGCTGTCCAGGCTCTTCATTTTCTTGACCGCTGCTGGATGTCTTCTACTGTGATGGTAACTGGTTTCTGTTCTGGGAGATTGCTGTGCTCTGTTCTCAGGTCCTGCAGCCACTTTGCACTGGTGTTATGAGTCTTCTCTTTCTCCCATATGTTCTTCCAGTACTGTTCAGTTTCTGCTGCTGGTGGCTCTGCTGTTATTGTGTTGTTGCACTGTAATTGGGAGTACACCTTAGATGGTTCTTTAAGCGAACAGGGTATTTACTTTTTTGGCCTCTGCTTCTCTAGTGTATCTCCTTAACCTAGTAGCCAGTGCTGTGAGCCTTTGTTTAGCAGTCTCTAGGGCTTCAGATGGAGTCAGGCCCTTGTATTTTTTCAGTAGCCGAGTCTTATCCTTAATCTCTACACCCTTCTGTAGTTCCACCAGCTGACTAACTTCTCTCCATGTCACCTTGGTCTTATTCTCCAACCTCATTTTCCAGGGTGGGTACATACTGTTGTTCTTCTTGATCGTATAGCCAAGCATCTCCAGGATTACAGAGGCTGTAGCATATACCAGTTCATTGGTTTGAGTTATGGTGGTAGTAGGGATTGTCATGAGGGCTCTATTGGCATCTTCTAACATACTATCTGATGGTACTTCTCCACTGAGCCTTGGTAATTGGTCTCGAGGATTGACTGTAGCTAGTTTCTCCATGATCTTATGCCTCATATCAGTGCTGTGCTCTGCAATGGAGGGGATAGCAGTGAAGTTTCAGCTTCATGAGTGGGCTGCACATCCACTTGTACTTCCAGGCCTTCTTGAGCCTGGGATGTAACGTGGAGTTGGTCTATCTCAGGCTGTGAGAGCAGCTTCCTCTTTACTATGTTTAAGCGTTGGGTAACTAGCTGTTTCTCAGTAACTGTGGATGTAGGTCTTTTGTCTATCCATAGTCCCCTCATACGTTTCATATATCCCCTCTCATTAGGTCTACTGTTATAGTAGCATTCCATCAATTCCAGGTTCTCTTGTCTCGTCCATGAATGGTTTGTTCCAGTAGCCCACTTATCATCAGATTGTCCTGGTTCCTCAACATCTGGTGCGGACCTTGTTAATCCGGGCAACGTCCGAGCCGGTATGACTCTCCTAGTTCGTGTTGCTCTCATATTTGAGGTAGGCAGGTGATGCGTTAGGGGTACCAACCGGGATTTGAACCCCGGTCTCCTGTATCAAAGGGCGGCGCTCTTAACCACTACGCTATGTCACCTATCTATCTATCACCTATCTATCTATCTATCTATCTCTATATATATGAAGTAAAGCTGATCACATGGCGAGGAAGGTAGGTGTGAGATAAACCAATATATTTCTTTTTCTATCGCATCTTTCATGCATGTAGTATCCCTAAATGGTTCCCAGACTGTTGATGTGTCTAGAAATCAAAATAATGAGACCGCATCCTATAATACTACCTATGAAATTGAATCAGTAAATCTGACCACTACATAGCTAGGCATGCAGCGCATGTAGATTGAAGAGAACCATGTTTTACATGCAAATAGATAATAATACAAAGGAGGTTTGGAAAAGTTCATAAAGAGATGAAAAAGAAACTGAAGATATAAAAGTTTTGATTATGATACTAAAATAAATGTGTACAGCATAAAAATAATAAAACACTTAGAAATGAAATGCCATTTATCCTGTTAGAGCAGAATGACTTTTTGGTTGTAATTATAGCAATTTACTTCAATTTATACTACACATAAGATAACGTATTCAGAATATTAGCAAGTGTTACAGAATTTTCAACATTTAAAATGAATAATCCTTCTTAATAGCAGATCAATGTCATTTCCAGTTGACTACTACTAATTCTCTCTTTGAAACAACCTGAACACATTAATGATGATAGATGTTCCTTGGAGCATTTTTTTTTTTTTTTAAAAAGAGAGCTGCAGCTGTAGGCAAGTAACTTTCTCTATTCCAATCTTATCTGCTAGAGAACTGCACTACTGAAGACACAGTTACAGAAATTTGTCTGCAACACAACAGCATGTCAGGGAAGATGCACTTATTCCTGTGATAAAACAAACTACATTACTAAAACAGCAGTAAGCAAAAGAGGAATTTGTGAACCAACTACTGATGACCTTGCCAAATAAACTGCAAACAGTCCCTATTGTAAACTGAAGGTATTTAAAGAGTGTGAATGTGGACCCTTAAAATTTAGTCATGGATATTCTATTTCCTTCTCCATCTCAATCCCTACCCCCCGCCGACACAAGGAGGTGCTGCCATGGTATATTTCCCCAATCTGAACCTTAGAGTCCAGAAGTTGGGGTACCAGCATGAACTCCTCCAAGCTTAATTACCAGCTTAGATCTGATAAGCTTCCACCAGTCAGGAATTCCAGTGCCTGATACACTCTGGTCCCCCCAAAACCTTCCCTGGGGACCCCCAAGACCCAGACCCTCTGAATCTTAACACAAGGAAAGTAAACCCCTTTCCTCACCGTTGCCTTTCCTGGGATTTCCCTCCCTGGGTTACCCTGGAAGATAACCATGATTCAAACTCCTTGAATCTTAAAACACGGAGGAATGTCCCTTCCCCCCCCCACCCCTTTCTCCCTCACCCAGAGGCAAAACAGATTCAAGCTCCATGAATCTAAAACAAAGGGATTCCCCCTTCTCCCCTCCCTCCCTGTTAAGTACAGACTCAATTCCCTTGAGCCTCAACAAGGGGGAAAAAATCAGACAGGTCTTAAATGCAAAACTTTTAATAAAAAGAAAGAAAAAAGTAAAAGGTGTCTCTGCACTTTAGATGGTAAAAGTTACAGGGTCTGTCAGCTTATAGAAACTGGAGAAAAAGCCTCCTCCAACAGAAATACAATTTAAAATACTTCCTGCAAACTACACATTTGCAAATACAGAAACAACCAAAAGACTATAACCGCCTTTCTTACTAAAATACTCACTATAAGAGACTGTAGCAGGGAGATTGGCAGAAAACTGGTTGCCCGTCTAGTCCCTTCCAGGACCCAGAGAGAACAAAGCAAAACCCAAAAAACACAAACAAAGGCTTCCCTCCACCGAGATTTGAAAGTATCTTGTTTCCTGATTGGTCCTCTGGTCAGGTGTCCAGTTCAGTGTTTGTTAACCCTTTACAGGTAAAAGAGACATTAATCTTTAACTAGTTGTTTATGACAGGTGCCCACAAACACTCTATGGGGAAAAATTAAGTTTGAATGAAACATAAAAGATATTGTAAAAACCAAGGAAAATATTTATAACTTTATGTATTCAAGATGACAGTTGCCATATGGCTCAAGCTCTCATATGGACTGAATATCAGCATAACCTACTGGGGAAAATTCAATCCTGCTGTAAGCTGGTACAACTCCGTTGATTACAAGAAATCTGCACACACACATTGGGGCTTAATTTGACTCATTGAATTTCAAACAGAAGCCTCAGAAGGTAACAAGTGGCAGCATATATAAAGAAAAGGAACATTTTAAAAGGAATTATAAAAATACCTTATGTAGACTGGAGTTTAAGCTTGTAGGAAAAAGCTACTGTCCCTAAGGTCAACAAGTGACCACTAGCAGGGAATAATGACCTGAGCTTGTCGCTTTACTTTCACCCACCTGGTTTACATTTTTAACTTCAGTTCCAGTCTATATATTATATTTTTACTTCCATTCTGATATTTTTATTATTTTTATTTTCCTAAGTATCATTTTCTTGAATCAGATTATAGAAAAAATGTTGCTTGAATATTTTAGAAATATATTTAATTCCATAATTTTAATATTCCTTGCTAAGTTTTAGCTCCAGTGACATTCATATATCTTTTCAAACAAAAATATATAGTTCTGCATATACTGACCACATTTTTCATTATTTTAAATCTTCATCACCATTTTAAATTGCAGCAAGAGAGATTTAGGTTAAATATTAGGAAAAACTTCCTAATGTAAGGGTTGTTAAGGACTGGAACAAATTACCTAGGGAGGTTGTGGAATCTCCATCATACAAGGTTTTTAAGAACAGGTTAGACAAACATCTATCAGGGATAGTCTAGATAACACTTGGTCCTGGGTCACTGAAGGGGATAGAACTAGATGACCTATCAAGGTCCTTTCCATCCTACATTACTATGATTTGCAGAACTAACCTATATATATTGCCATTTGTATGGTGTTTGTTAAGATGAGGCAATACCATGTTACGTAGCATAAGAATTCCTATACTAGCTCCAGATTTTCATCAAGCCGCTGATGTGGATTCATCTTTTTATACCGAGACTAGCCAGAAAGTCATTTTATAAGATGCTTGCGATTAAATATGTACAACAGTAAAAAGACTGCATGAGCATTTGTCCCATAAAAGGATACATTTCATCTGTCTTTTCAGCAACCATATTGAGAGCGAGTATGCCAGTTAGTTCATTCGTTCTCGGTACTTTGTATTCTGATATGCTTTATTTTTAGCTAGAAAGATTTGGGACCATTACTACAAAAACAAAAAAATCTGCTAGTCAGTATAGTACTGATATTACTACTAAATCTGTTTTTTCTGGTCTCTCCAATTACCCTTCAACAATAAAAATAACAAGTGCATTAATTTGTTTTTCTACTGATGAAGAATTCCTTATTTTCTAATGTCTAACAATGATGTCTGTTAGGTACTACCTCCTCATTCCTTAATGTCTAAATCCTGAGTGATGAAGTTTTAAGGGGTGCAGTAGGGACGGAGAATGTGTTCTGTTTTTATTTTTCTTTTTTACTTCCTAATCCATTAACTCCTCATAAGGATCTGTCTCAAGGTGTTCAGTATGTTTGCCAAAAAGTTCTTCATCCTCATAACGTAAGAGGTAATCATACAGGTCTTGTTTGAAGATTATGTGATCCTGATTCTTTATGCAGTTCATTTCTCGATAAAGTACAATCTTTTCTAAAATCCAGTCTAGACTGTCTAATATTGGGAGTCTCAAATCCTTCCATGGGCTGGTCCACAACTTAGGCCTTGTCTACACTTGCAATGGTATATAGGATACATGTAGCTACACGTGGCAATAAAAGCCTCTGGTAGATGGGAAATGTTCCAGCAATCGAGACCTGCTGAAACTTTTCCCTGCTGTCTACCCCTGCCAGAATCTTTCTCCACTGCTGGAGCCTCACACTGCAGTGGGGAAAGGCTCCAGAAGCAGTGAGTCAGTGGGACACTACACCGTTAAAAACAGTGTGGATGGAGAGGTTCTGCTTTGTTGTGTAGAGAACCATGTACGATATAGACCAACCTAAGGTGCGAGCATTTCTATATTCTACTTGCCTAAGCAGTACCTCACCGTCTACATTGCTACTTATGCCTGTGCTAGCTGGACATGCAGTGTCTGTACTCTAAACACCACTATAAGTGTAGTCCTACCCTACATGGAGAACTTGTCTCATGCACATTTCCTCCCACATTTGCACTTTCTCCTCCCTTTCCAGGGCCACCAGCTCTTCAAATAGTTATCATAACACATCTCTGTGGCAATGTCTTTAATTTTAGGAAAACATTTACTGTTTTTTGAAGTTGTCTTTTAGTGTGATTTAGCAGCCAGAAACAAGGAGAGTCAGAACTATGTGACCAGCCAGCTCTACTCAAGATCACCAGCAAATTCCCTGCAGAGCAGTTTGAGAAAAGCCACCCTAATACATTCAGAATTTACCTATTCACAGCAATATCATCTTCTTTCTGGGTAAAATCTACAGAGAAAACGTTTGTGAGCTCCCTACAGCCTGAATGAGAGTAAGATCATTAAGGATAGTACAAACCAGATCATTTAGAGATATTCTTATTCAGGCTTAATTAAAAAAGACGGTTACTCACCTTTGTAACTGTTGTTCTTCGAAATGTGTTGCTCATATCCATTCCAGTTAGGTGTGCGTGCCGCACGTGCACGTTTGCCGGAAACTTTTTACCCTAGCAACTCCAGTGGGCCGGCAGGTCGCCCTCTAGAGTGGTGCCGCCATGGCGCTTGATATATACCCCTGCCGGCCCGCCCGCTCCTCAGTTCCTTTTTGCCGGCTACTCCAACAGTGGGGAAGGAGGGCGGGTGTGGAATGGATATGAGCAACACATCTCGAAGAACAACAGTTACAAAGGTGAGTAACCGTCTTTTCTTCTTCGAGTGATTGCTCATATCCATTCCAGTTAGATGAATCCCAAGCCTTACCTAGGTGGTGGGGTCAGAGTGAGAAGTCGCGGCATGGAGCACTGCTGAGCTGAAGGCCGCGTCATCTCTAGACTGCTGGACCAGGGCATAATGGAAGCGAAAGTGTGGACCGATGACCAGGTCGCCGCCCTACAGATCTCTTGGATCGGCACTCGGGCAAGGAAAGCCAGTGATGATGCCTGTGCCCTGGTAGAGTGTGCAGTCACACGGCCCGTAGGGACGTGGGCCAAGTCATAACAGGTCCTGATACAGGATGTTACCCACGAGGATATCCTCTGCGAGGAAATAGGAAGGCCCTTGACACGGTCCGCTATCGCCACGAAGAGTTGGGGGGACTTGTGGAATGGTTTGGTCCTCTCCACATAAAACGCTAGTGCCCGACGGACATTGAGTGAGTGGAGTTGTTGCTCCCTGAGAGACAAATGGGGCTTTGGGAAGAAGACGGGAAGGAAGATCTCCTGGTTAATGTGAAAGGCTGAGACCACCTTAGGGAGAAAGGCAGGGTGCGGTCTCAGCTGCACTTTGTCCTTATGGAAGACCGTATACGGGGGGGGTCTACCGTGACAGCCCGGAGTTCCGACACCCGTCTAGCTGAGGTGATGGCCACTAGAAAGGCGGTCTTCCAGGAGAGGCAGAGCAGGGAGCAAGTCGCTAACGGCTCAAATGGAGGGCCCATGAGCCGAGCCAGAACGAGGTTGAGATACCATGAAGGGGCAGGGGGACGGACCTGTGGGTAGAGACGTTCCAGCCCCTTCAGGAATCTTGCCACCATAGGGTGGGAGAAGACCGAACGGCCATCTCCTCCCGGATGAAAGGCGGAGATGGCCGCTAGGTGAACCCGAAGGGAAGATATCGCCAGACCCTGGACCTTGAGGGACCAGATGTAGTTCAGAATATTGGCGATGGAAACCTCCATAGGGAGAAAACCCTTCTCCAAGCACCAGCAGGAAAAACGCTTCCACTTGGCTGAATACGTAGCTCTAGTGAAAGGCTTCCTACTGCCCAGGAGAACCTCCCAAACCGGGGTAGAGGAGCGTAACTCGGAGCTGGTCAGCCATGCAGGAGCCACGCCGAGAGATGCAGAGACCGAAGGTCCGGGTGACAGAGCCTGCCGTGGTCCTGGGTGATCAGATCCAGGTGAAGGGGCAGGGGAACTGGGTTGGTTATTGAGAGGTCCAGCAACATGGGGTACCAATGTTGCCTGGGCCATGCCGGGGCTATCAGAATCATGCGAACCCTGTCCCTGCGCACCTTGAGGAGGACCTTGTGGACCAGCAGAAACAGAGGGAACGCATAAAACAGATGGGTCGCCCATGGGATAAGGAAGGCGTCCACTAATGACCCGGGCTCCTGACCCTGAAAGGAGCAGAATGCCTGGCATTTCCTGTTCTCCCTGAACGCGAAGAGGTCCATCCAGGGACGACCCCACCTCTGGAAGAGTGAGAGGGCGACGTCCGGGCAAAGGTACCACTCGTGTGAGCGGAAGGATCTGCTCAGGCAATCCACCAGTGTATTTCGTACTCCAGGTAGGTAGGAGGCAATGAGGTGAATGGCATGGGCTATACAAAATTCCCAGAGCCGCGTCGCCTCCTGACATAGGAGAGAGGATCTGGTGCCGCTCTGCTTGTTGATATAGTACATGGTCATCGTGTTGTCGGTGAACACCGCGACACAGCGACCTTGAAGGTGACGGACGAACGCTTGACAAGCAAGACGGACCGCTCTCAACTCCCTTATGTTGATGTGGAGGTCCAGTTCCTGGGAAGACCACAGGCCCTGAGTCCTCAGGGTTCCGCTGTGCACCCCCCAGCCAGATCTGAGGTGGTCCGTCGATAGGGATGCCGAGGGTTGGGGCGGATGGAACGGGAGTCCTGCACACACGACGGACTGGCCTAGCCACCACCGGAGGGAGTCCAATACCCCCTGGGGGATGGTGACAACTGTGTCTAACGAATGTCTGGCCGGCCGGTACTGCGCAATGAGCCAAGACTGGAGAGGCCTCATGCGGAGTCGAGCATACGCTGTCACGAACGTACAGGCCGCCACATGGCCCAGGAGGGTCAGACATGTCTTATGGAGGTCGGGGGGCCGCCTGCAAGCGCAGAATGATGGCCGATAGCGACTGGAACCTGGGCAATGGTAGCAAGGCCTGGCCAAGGTGGTATCCAGAACGGCCCCTATGAACTCTATCCTCTGCGTGGGGAGCAGAGTGGACTTGTCCACGTTGACAATGAGGCCTAGGGCAGCAAAGAGGTTGCTGATCCTGCGGACGTGGTTGCGGACCTGCAGCTCTGAAGTGCCTTGGACCAACCCAGTCGTCGAGGTAGGGGAACACGTGATGCGCTGCGCCGAAGATGTGCGACGACGACTGCCATGCATTTCGTGAATACCCTCGGGTGCCGCAGAAAGGCCAAATGGGAGGACCGCAAATTGATAATGCTTGCGGTCGACCACGAAGCGAAAGAAACGCCTGTGCTGTGGAAATATGGCAATATGAAAGTAAGCGTCCTGCATGTCGAGGGCGGCGTACCAGTCTCCAGGATCCAGCGATGGGATGATGGTCCCCAGGGATACCATGCGGAACTTCAACTTCACCGTATGCTTGTTGAGTTCTCGCAGTTGAGGATAGGCCTGAGTCCTCCCTTGGCCTTGGGGATCAGAAAGTATGGGAATAAAACCCCTTGCCCTTCTCGCTCTCTGGAACCTCCTCTATGGCTCCCTGTTCGAGGAGCGTCTGTACCTCCTGACAGAAGAATTGCTCGTGAGAGGGGTCCCTGAAGAGGGATGAGGGTGGGGGCGATGAAACTGCAGGCGGTAACCAGCCTGTACAGTGCGTAAGACCCAGAAGTCTGATGTTATTCGGGTCCACGCCTGGAGGAAAAAACGAAAAGACGGTTGGAAAACTGTGGGGAAGGATCGAAGGGGAAACTGGTACTGCGCCCTCGGGCGCACCTTCAAAATGAAGGCTTGGGTCCGGGTGGGGCCTTGGAGAGCCTTGGTTCTGCCCCCCTTGGCCACCCGACTGTCTGCACCTACTGTTCCTGCCCCGGCGCCTATTAAGGTCCTGCCGTGGGCGGAACTGGGGATACGGCCAGCGTTGTTGCTGCTGGTTCTGCAGCCGGAAGGATCTGCGCTGTGTCACAGGCGCATGCATCTCCAAAGAGCGCATGATGACGCAATTGTCTTTAAGGCTCTTTAGCCTGGGGTCTGTCTTGTCTGAAAACAGGCCCTGGCCTTCGAAGGGGAGGTCCTGGATGGTATACTGGAGCTCCGGTGGAAGGCCAGAGACCTGAAGCCAGGATATGCGGCGCATTGTAAGCCCTGAGGCAAGGGTCCCGAGCGGCCGAGTCTGCAGTGTCCAACGAGGCCTGCAGCGAGGTCCTTGCGACCTTTTTGCCCTCGTCAAGAATCGCCGCAAATTCTTGACGTGCCTCCTGCGGCAACAGCTCCTTACACTTGTCCGCCGCTACCCTGGAGTTAAATGAGTAGTGGCTAAGGAGGGCCTGCTGATTGGAGACCCTGAGCTGTAGCGCCCTCGCCGAATAGACTTTACGGCCTAGGAGGTCCATCCGCCTGCCTCCTCAGTTTTGGCGCTGGGGCCTCTTGTCCATGGCGCTCTCTTTGTTTACCGACTGCACCACGAGGGAGCACTGTGTCGGGTGGACGTGCAGAAATTCATATCCCTTAGAGGGGCCATGTAATTCCTCTCCACGCCTCGTGCGGTAGGAGGGATGGAGGCCGGTGACTGCCAGAGAGTGGTGGGGTTGGCCTGAATGGTCCTAATGAAAGGAGGGCAACCCTGGTGGGAGCACTGCAGATAGGATGCTGACCACCAGATCCTCGATTCTCAGTGACCTCCTCTGCTTGTAAATTTAAGTTTTGCGCCACGCGCCTGAGGAGGTCCTGATGTGCCCTAAGGTCGAGAGGGGGAGGGCTGGAGGACGAGGTGCCTTGCCACTGCATCGTTCAGGGGAAGATGACGAGAGGACCCCTGGCAGCAGAGCGTCCACAGAGGTTCCGTCTGGACCCGGCCCTCCGGCTGCGGAGGGAGCTCTGGGTCCTGGTGACTGGACCTGTCCTCGCCTTCCGGAGAGGGAGGGGGGCGAGACAGCGTCAACTCTGGTGGTCGTCGGTCCGCTGCAGGCCGGGGAGAAGTTGCTGCGGGGACCCTGGGCTTGATGGTACGCCCAGGGAGTCCAAACCCCCACTGCTGTGGCCCTTGGTCTTGAGGCGGAGGGTCCTGGAAAGGGCTGCGTGTCTGTCCGGGCCCAGCGTATAACGCTGTCCGCCTGAGAGGAGACCAATGGCTGTCTCGAAGGCCATGGAGGTGCCGGAACTTGGCTGATAGGCCTCCCTCAGTCCCCGACGCCGACGATCCTCTCGGTGCCGAGGATTGGTACCGGGAGCCATACCGGTTCTGGGGACCGGGATCGGTCTGGTTACTCGGTGCCGGGATCCGGACCGGGACCTGCTCCAGCTCGGTGCTGGGATCGGGACCGCGATCTATGTTCTGATTGCGGTGCTGAGATGGTGCTGGGGACCGGGACCTACCACCGACGCGGTGCCAGGAGGTCGACCGGGACCTGCCACCGGCTCGGTGCCGGGAGGTCGACCGAGGAGTTGATCGCCGACGTGAACGGCTCCTAAAGTCCTGGTGCCGGTATGGAGACGAGCCAGACCGGGACCGTACCGACATCGACCTGTGCCGCAAGTGTGACCGGTGCCATCTAGGAGAGCGGTGCTGGGACTGTGAGCGGCACCGAGAGCGCGAGCGTCCACGTCGTCGGGGCCTCGAAGGCGATCGATGCCTGGATTCCAGAGACGGCTCTCTCAATGTCAGCTTGCCTCTGGAGATGACCTGCACCGGGGGTACCGGGGGTACCGGGGGTTGAGGCTGGGATGGCTCCGTCAGAGCTATCAAGTCCCGCGCCGAGGCGAAGGTCTCCGGCATGGACGAGCTAATGGCTCGACCTCAGGTCTTAAGGGGGAGCTCGGAGGGGCCGGACTCGACAGACCTTCTGGACCCGGAGTCGACAGCAACCCTGCAGACGGTGCCGCAGCAGAGGTAGGTGCCGGGCGCTCCACTCGAGCCTGCCGAGATGGTGTCGCAGACGTCGAGGGTCTTTGGTCAGATCCCGATGCCGGGGATGGGCGGTGCCGGGGCGTCTTTCCAGTGCCGGCGCGGTCCGGTGCCGGTGTACAGGTGGCCGGCTGCGCTGACGGTACCGGATTCAGTGCCCGCTTCCATCAAGAGAGTCCGCAGTCATTGATCTCTCTCTCTGTTCGCAGCTTAAAGGCCTTGCAGATGCGACACTTCTCGGCGATATGCGATTCCCCGAGGTACTTCAGGCACGCGTCATGGGATCGCTAGTAGGCATCGGGCCTCTTGCAGGCCGAGCACTGCTTGAAGCCCTGCGAACCAGCATGGGCCCGGTGCCGGGCGCCGGGAAGGGCAACAGCCCAACCCGCGAACAAGTTCTATAAACTATATACACTAACTACTAATTACTATACAACTCTAACTATATTATTAAACTATTTACAACTACATCTATTGACAGTAACAAAGGAGAGCTAGGGACGTGGAGGACAGCAAGCCGCACTCCACAGTTCCAGCAACCGACACGGCGGTAAGAAGGAACTGAGGAGCGGGCGGGCCGGCAGGGGTATATATCAAGCGCCATGGCGGCGCCACTCTAGGGGGCGACCTGCCGGCCCACTGGAGTTGCTAAAGTAAAAAGTTTCCAGCAAACGTGCACGCGCAGCACGCACACCTAACTGGAATGGATATGAGCAATCAACTCGAAGAAGAACAACATCTACAACCAATCTGTCCATCAGAGCGCAGGGAAATAACTGCAAGTACAGAAAATCAGGACAACAAATTTTCAGATCTTCCACACACTCCCATAACTTATGTTTAGGGCCCTACCAAATTCACGGTCCACTTTGATCAATTTCATGGACATAGGATTTTTAAAATCTTAAATTTCACGATGTCAGCTATTTAAATACGAAATTTCAGTGTTAAATTGTAGTCTCGCAGTCCTGTAATTGTAGCAGCGTAGAAGTAATGATGGCATGTATGGTATTGCCACCCTTAGTTCTGTGCTGCTGCTGGCCACCCAGCAGCCAGCACTCTCCAGTCCCCAGCTCTGAAGGCCGTGCAGAAGTAAGGGTGGCAATACCATGACCCCTCCTTAAAATAACCTTGCAATCCTCCCCGCAACTCCCTTTTGGGTCGGATGCCCAATTGAGAAAGGTTGGTCTCCTTGGTGAAGTCTGTATAGTATAGGGTAAAAACACACAATAGACCAGATTTCAGGGTCTGTGATGCGTTTTTCATGGCTGTGAATTTGGTAGGGCCCTACTTATGTTACAGCATTTCTATTTCGCTGTCCTAAGACTCCTGATCACCAAAACCGAAGTCACAACTTGAAACCCATATTCAAAAGTTATTTCCTTCTCCGCTAGTCTCCAATCTCTGCCATTCTAATCTAGGTGGCAGAATTTTTTTTAATTGCGATCATCAGAGATGAAAATTCATCTTATTTTGGTGTCACCATGTATATGCTGGCATGTTGTGACACAGATGGATACAGTTTTTCTAGTCAGTCAGGATCTGATAAGGTGTTGGAACTGATTGAAGAGGTCCAGCTACTCTGATCCCCCATTTCACATCTTCTCTTCTATTCCATACAGTGAACTGTCAAGCCAAGGCACTATAGCTGAGGGCGCACCTAGAAGAGTAGGACCAGCAGATGGGAAGATAACAGACACATCAATTAGAAGAGCTTGTATGATTAGTGAGCAAAGACTGACTATAGTATCTCAGAAACAGAGAGGGGAGGAGAGAAACAGGAAAGGAGAAAAGCAAAGTAGGAAGAAATCAGAAAATGTGAAAAGGATGGGGGAAGGGGAGCAGAAACAAGGAAGAACACAGGGAAGGTAGAGACAAGAACAGAAATCCATCTTCCCAAAACAGAAGCTCTTACAAATCAAAGACAGAAAAGCACTGGCTTAAGAAAAACCATTTCAAGCATCAGGAAGTAGCATAGAGCTTTATTAAAAGCTTAAGTAACCTGACTTAGGTATAAAATAATTTACAATATAAGAGGAAAGGCTAGAAGAAAAGGTCTCACATTACTATGCCACCAAACTTTTTATAGATTGCATTTCCCCCCAAATATATACCAGGGTGAATCCTCAGTCACTGAGTGCCTATACCTCCCTCAACTTTAATGGGAAATTGGGTTGCTCAGCAACAGTGAAAAATCAGGCCACCTCTACCTAGATGCCTAATATAGAATTAGATATGTTAACTTTAGGTACCCAGGTTTGAAAATTTTGTCCTAGCTCTTTCTGCTGTGAGGACTGCCTTCAAAATGTAACAGTACACCAGTTATGTGCATTGAAAATCTTTTGATGTAATTTTTTCTCTAAATATCCCTGGTTACTCACAGTCCTTTTAATTCCACCCAGCAATGACCTTCAAGGCCCAGGAAGCCTGTGGCTCTCTCTCCCCTACAACCCCTAACTTTTTTGTGGGGTGGGAAGGGAAACTCTGACCAATTTGCAGCTGAAGGGGGAGAAGTGTTATGGCTTCTGTGACTGAGCTTCCATTGCTGACCGACCTACTTGCAAGCAAGCAAGCTTCTCCTGTGAACGTGAGCAGAGTCTCTGGGCTTAAAGGGCCAACTTAATTAAGGCTCTGACTCAAGGAAGAGTTTAAGTGACAAAACTAAGGTTTCAGAGGGGTAGCCATGTTAGTCTGTATCAGCAAAAACAACGAGGAATCCTAGGTGCCACAAGGATTCCTCATTCTTAAAACTAAGGTTGGAAGCAATCTATTTCCCCACTAAAACTGTATTGGTTAAGTTCCTGATGTGATCTGAATAATAATAATAGTAGTAATATTTCACAGAGTATACAATATCTTCATAGCACAGTAAAAAACAATAAATATTGACATACAATCTATCCTGGCTGGCTGTCTAGGTAGTATGGACAGAACAGAATTAAAAGAATGGAAAATAAAGAGACTGACGATAAAAAACTTATCCAAAATAGAAGCCAGACACATGAGTATAAGCCCCAGAATGATTTCTTGGAAATGAAAAAAAAAAAAAGGGCAATTATATTAATTATCATTTTAAAGCCATGAAAGATACTAATAAAGTGATTCTTGCTCTTGTGAGTAACCTTTCAGTTAACAGAGCCAAGAGAATGATGTTTTTCTTAAAATATCAAAATATTGAGAGATTAGAGGACGGAGAGAGAGAGGAAATGCAGGGATGGTTGTATAAATCACTCCCGTTTCATGTTGAGTCCTGCTGAGGAAATCAATTAATCAGCCAAAAGCACAAAAGAGCAATGCTGCAAGGGAACAGCTGACAACAACTCCAAAAGACATGTTCTCAAAAATAAGATACAAGCTTTTTAGCCAGCGTGCTACTTAGATATATAACTGAAACCTCCCCAAAAAAACAATCCATAACTAAGAGCACTGAAGTTTAGTCTAAGAACTTGATGCTTTATGACATAATAAATGGTGGACATGGAAAAGAATCATTAGGTCATCTAGTGCGCCTTTCTGCCTGATAGTGAAGGATTTCCTATGGTACATTTCCTTGTAATTTGTCCTGCCTGCTTCAAGGATTTGTGAAGTTTACTGGATTAGTACCAAATCCCATCTGCAGCACATCCTGGCTATCCCAAAAGGTATTTCTGTGTTTGGGAGAGGAGAGGAAAGATGCTCCTCACTCCAGGTGTGGAGGTGCTGAAGTAGTCAGCCAGGTCCTGTCGTGACAGGAATATGAGGCCAGGAGGATCAATAGTGGAGTGGGGCCAGACGATTCACTCTTAAGTGCCCTACGTGTCAGCGAACACGTACCCCAGCAGTGGTGAATGGTACCCAAACAAAAAAAAACCCACTCAAAACTAGTGCACGCCCTCTGCACATTCCCCACACATAATCCAGCACCATGATAAAACTTGGTAAGAGACAGATATTAACACAATAAATTAATATTATTAATGTATGTACTGAAATACAGTATATATGCCACATAAGATTTAAGTATGACAATGAAAAACATAAAATGAGTTGGTATTCTCAGTTCAGTTACCAGAGGCAAAATCACCCACAATGATTAGCATCTAGTAATGATAATCACAGCAGAAATGCCAAGGACTGAATGGACCATGGAAATTGATGCTGTGGATAATTGTTTCATGTAGCTGGACCAAATTCCTCTGGGTAACGTCTACCGATTCCTTGGACCACTTCAAAAATCTTTGGGTATAGTCCAGAGTTCTCTGCTCATTGGTTCTTTCACCTTCACTCTGGTTCCTCTTTTGTTGCCCACTCAATTAACTGATTTCTAATCCTGTGGCCCCTCCCTCACCCAAGGAGGCAGGCCTTCTGTTCCTTGTGGACCCACTTTTCCAATTCAAATAAGCTGGCCTCTTTCACTTTTAGGTTCTCTGTTTGGTGAACTCCACTGCCACACCTCTGACCTCATCCTGTGCACTCCGTTTTTCAATTTGTCCCATTTACTTAGCTGGCTTCTGTTTCCTTGTGGCCTCCTGCACCCCTACCCTCTCCTGAAAGGAAGTCCATTTTCCATGGAGAGGCCTGTCCAGGGTCCCCATCACCCCAACAGAAATTGGCTTCTTTTCCATCACTCTGAGGGAAAGACGGCTCCTTTCCTATCACTGTGAGGGGTTCCCTAGTCAGTGTCCCCATCCCAATTGTCATGGTACAATTCCCCACTCTGAACCTTAGTGTGCAAAAGATGGGGTACCAGCATGAATTCCTCTAAGCTCAATTACCAGCTTAGAACCTGTAGCGCTGCCACCAACCAGGAATTACAGTGCCTGGTACACTCTGGTCCCCCCAAAACCTTGCCCGGGGACCCCCAAGATCCAGACCCTCTGGATCTCAACACAAGTAAAGTAAACCTTTTCCCCCACCGTTGCCTCTCCCAGGCTTCCCCTCCCTGGGTTACCCTAGAAGATCACTGTGTGATTAAAACTCCTTGAATCACAAAACAGAGAGGACAATTCACCTTCCTCCCTCCTTCTCTTTTCCCCCTCCCAGATTTCCCTGAGAGAGATGGTAATCCTGGCAAAGAGAGAAATCAGCCTCTCTCTCCCTCTTCCCTCCTTTCTCCCACCAATTCCCTGGTGAATCCAGACCCAGTCCCCTGGGGTCTCACCAGAATAAAAAAACAATTAGGTTCTTAAACAAGAAAGCTTTTAAATTAAAGAAAGAAAAAACAGTAAACATTATCTTTGTAAATTAAAAAAAAAATGGAATAGGTACAGGGTCTTTCAGCTATAGACACTGGGAATGCCCTCCCAGCCTAAGTATACAAGTACAAATTAAAATCCTTTCAGCTAAATACACATCTGAACTTCTTCCAACTAAATACACATTTGCAAATAAAGAAAACAACCATAAGCCTTATCTATCTAGTACTCACTATTCTGAATCTATAAGAGCCTGTATCGGAGAGATTGGAGAGAAACCTGGTTGCACGTCTGGTCCCTCTGAGCCCCAAGAGTGAACAACAACCAAAACTAACAGCACAGCACAAAAACTTCCCTCCCTCAAGATTTGAAAGTATCCTGTCCTCTGATTGGTCCTCTGGTCAGGTGACAGCCAGGCTTACTGAACTTGTTAACCCTTTATAGTCAAAGAGATATAAAGTACTTCTGTGCTATTAACTTTTCTTATCTGTTTATGACACCAGTAGTTTCCTCCTCTGGCACATTTTACTTTTTTCATGATCACATTCCATTGGCCTCACTTGACCAACTCCCTTTGATCTCTCCCATCTAACTGAGGGGGGCTTTGTTGCCCCGAAGTAGGCCTCTTCCAAGAGCTCTGTCTGTTTCCCCATACATGATTACATTACACTGGCCCCTTTCACCAGCACAAAGTTCTCATCACTTTAAAGAAAGAGAGGACATAAATGTCTGATCTAAAATAAGATCACTATCCCGAAAGAGCCCCACTTTATATAGTAAACTGATACCATTGACTAGATTGCATAAGAACAAAGTCCTCCCAGCAGAGAAATATGAAAATCCTAGCTCTTCAACTGTCAAACATAGTTATTACAACAACCTTTTTTTCTGAGATATGTTCATTAACTGTGAAGTTTTATAGTTTTAAGTCATCTGAGTAATAAAAACAAATAAATAATAATTAAAGTTATTAATAAATTGCTTGTATAATATTCTGGGACCATGAGTTTCTTTATATGTGCTCATATTACACTTCCAAAAATGAAATTCAGAATGTTCAATATACTGTTTAATTACAAACGAGAACAGTATGCTATAGCATTAATCACTGGACTATTTCTATAGAATCACAAATACAAAAGATTGTAATTATATTGATAAATCAGTGTCACAGAAATATATTCGCTCTAGAACAATGTCCTGTTAGAAGAGTTATGCTCTTTTTGGTGTGTAACCCATATACTATATCGTAAACATGTACAGTAACTCCTCACTTAAAGTCATCCCGGTTAACGTTGTTACGTTGCTGATCAGTTAGGGAACATGCTCGTTTAAAGTTGTGTGTTTGGTAGCCGCCTGATTTGTCCACTGTTTGCAGGAAGAGCAGCCCGTTGCAGCTAGCTAGTGGTGGCTTGGAACCAGGGTGGACCGGCAGCCCCCCCATCAGCTCCCCACTCCCCTAAGTTCCCTGTGCAGCAGCCGCCCAACAGGCTACCAATTGCCGGCAGTTCAGCTGCCCTCCCCCCACTAACACGTGCTGCTCCTGCCCTCTGCTTTGGGTAGGGTGACCAGATGTCCTGATTTTATAGGGACAGTCCCGATTTTGGGGTCTTTTTCTTATATAGGCTCCTATTACCCCCCACTCCCATCCTGATTTTTCACACTTGCTGTCTAGTCACCCTAGCTTTGGAGCTGCTCCCCGAGCCTCCTGCTTGCTGTGGGGGGGGGGCTAATGTCAGGGTGTCCCCTTCCCCCCTGCTCCTGCACCGCGCTTACCCCATCTCCATAGAGTAGGGGGGACATACGACAAGGCTTAGGACAGAGGGAGCTTCCTGGCAGCAGCTGCCTCTCAGCTTGCTGATTAGCTTGACAAGGCAGTGTACTTAAGAGTGGGGGGGGGTCAGTGTACTTAAAGGGGAAATGCGCATATCTCTCTCTCTCTCACACACACACAGAGTGTGTGTCTCTCTGTCTGCCATGCTGTCTCCTCTCCCTCCATTCGTGCTGCCTTGTAGAGTGTGATGTTACATTAACAATGAGTTAACCCTTGAGGGCTCAGCCAATTGCTAGTTCATCATTTAGCAGTAAGGCATTCTCTGGGAAATATCCCACCCTCTGACTTCACCACCTCAACCAAGCTTCACAATCATCATTGCTGTGTACAGTATTAAATAGTTTAAAACTTTAGAGAGAAAGAGAGAGAGAGAGAGAGAGAGAGAGAGAGTGTGTGTGTGTGTCTGTGTATGTGCATATATATATACATGCACATATATACATATATACACATACACACATATACATATATATAAAAACTCTTGACTGGCAAAAAAAAAATATCCCTGGAACCTAATCCCCCCTATTTACATTAATTCTTATGGGGAAATTTGATTTGCTTAACATCATTTTGCTTAAAGTCGCATTTTTCAGGAACATAATACAGTAATTCCTCACTTAACATTGCAGTTAAGGACTTTGGTAGTTCAGAAAAGCCGCATAATTTTGTTACAAGTCTCATCTCTTCTTTGAGAAGCTCCCATTTACACCAAGAAAAAATAAATAAGTTATCCTAAATGTAAAGCCACAGGTAATTAATCTGCTTGTCATGAAAATGCAAAGTTTTAGATGTGATGTGGCAAACTGGAGCTACAGCATACTCTCCATTTGTTCTTTAATGTACTGTGGATTTTAATTAGTTTCAATCAAGAATGAAGTAGGAATTAGACATAAGATTTTGCTGAACACGTTATATATCCTCTTCAGCACAACCATACAAACACTTAAGCAGATGCATAATTATGCTCATGATAATCCTATACAAATAGTACAGTTATTAAAGCTTCTATGCATTCCTCTTAATTATAATGGGACTGCTTATAAGTAAGTTATGCATCAGACTAAGTGTTTGAAGGATTGGTACTTTAGCTATTACTCTGATTAAAATCTGGAACTAAAAACTGGACATGCAAACCCACTAACCTAAGATTCCTTGCACATTTAAGACTCCCTGTAAGCAGGTGTGGCCAGGACTCGACCCTCTCCGGTGATGAGGGGAGCCACGCCAGTCCACTCCACTCCAGTTGGTCCGGGAAACTAGCCTGGCAGTCCTTGCGGGGCTTGTCCGTCCGGCGGGCAAGGGGTTCAGGCCCTCTGGCAGGGCTGCCGTACCAGCCGCATGGCACCGGGCCCTACGCCAAGGCGGACAACAAACACAGAGTCAGTAAGCTCAGGCCTGGGTCAGGACTGAGTAGTACTAGCAATAGATTAAGGCCCAGCCCTTGATCAGAGCGGGTAACAAACGCGGAGTCAGTAAGCTCAGGCCTTTGGTCAGGGCTGAGCAACAGTAACAGTTTTAAAGGCCCAGCTCTTGGTCAGGGCAGGGCAGCAAACGCTGAGTCAGTAGGCTCAGGCCTCCTCCGGCCAGGGAGAGGGGGAGTCTACCACCCAGGAGCTGGGTGGCAGAGGGGACGCAGGCCCTCCCACTCCACTGCATCCCAGCCAGGGGCCCTAGCAGCGGCTATCACTCCGCTGGTCAGTCAGTAGGGATCCTGACCGCAACACACTGACATAGGATCCGACAGCTCCGCAGCCTGACTAGGGTCGGCTGCCCCCGGGCTGCTGCCGTACTCCTCCTCAGGACCTACCTGGGTCCTAATGTTGGCCACTGAAGGGTCCATGAGTATAGACTCATCGCGACCGGGCTTGGGTGGTAGGTCCGGGAATTCCTCGGGATAGTCGGGCCAGGGTAGCACCGGCATCTCCTCCGGGTAGCAGCAGGCGCAGGGAAGCCCCATCGGCTCCTCTGGGTAGCAGGGGTGGCGTAGTGCCAGCAGCTCCTCTGGGTAGCGAGCGCAGGGAGGCTCCGGCAGCTCCTCCAGATAGCAAGCGCAGGGAGGCTCCGGCAGCTCCTCCAGATAGCAAGCACAGGGAGGCTCCGGCAGCTCCTCCAGATAGCAAGCACGAGGAGGCTCCGGCAGCTCCTCCAGATAGCAAGCACGGGGAGGCTCCAGCAGCTCCTCCAGATAGCAAGCACAGGGAGGCTCCAGCAGCTGCCCCTGGTAAAGAGTGCAGGGGAGCCAGTCTGGGTGGCTCCCCTGGGACGCCAGAGTCTCCCAGTCTTGAGCTCCCTGAGGTACGTCTGTTCTCTCCAGCTGTTGGGGCCTGACTGAGCTCTGAGGGCCGGCTTTTATAGTTCCGGGTCACCGCCTGACCCTTTGAGATGCGGGCTCAGAGCTCCGTAGCTCTGCCCCCTCTGGCCTCCGGTGGGGCTCAACCCTCTCCGGGGAGGAGGGGAGCCACGCCATACCACTACACTCCCACTAAAGATAATGGGAGATTGGATGTGTAAAGAAAGCATCATTTTGTAAGCGATAAATATCTATGTTAAGAAAAGGCCACATTAAATTAATCTAAATTATTGAAAATGTTGCAGAGTTGTACTGACTTTTTAACTGAAATCTCTTGAATTAATATACACATGGTTGTAAAGAAGCAAATTTTTGCTGGTGCATACATCTTCAACACTTGAAAACTGGAAGAAGAAGCATCTTGCAGAGGAAAAGAGAGACAATTACAGAATATTTTTGCAGGGTAAACAATGTCAATAAAGAAAAAGTTGTGGGAGATCAACTCCTTTTTATGTCAAACCATGTATACACTTCTCTAGTTTACTTGACACTTAGTGCTGCAATTTTTCATGTAATCAAGTACAGTATCCACATCGTTTGCAACTGCCCTGTAAAAATACCTTTAGAGTTGGATAACGTACAGATGGATCTCTCATTTGCTGCTCTTAAATCCATATTGTAGTAGATTAATGCTTACATATGTAACATGAGCAAATGACTACAGTAAAGTAAAGGCTTACCACTGAAATTAGAAGGGGTTTAAGGCACCCTATGCTTATATTCACTATGCAAGCTTGTAGGTATGTGGTTTCTGCATACCTACATACAACAATGAATAGTACCTCTATATAAAAATCTGTAATACATACTTGATACTGATTCACAGGTCAACCATAGCATAAATCAAGAATAGTTTACTTTCACCTTTCCATATATTTTTACAAATTTTAGGGAGCAGAGTTAAGGCTGGGTGGATGGCATACATGAGGCAGGGTGATCACGAGAGATAAAAGGTGATATGACATGTGTAATCTAGTGGAGAAAGAACTGGACTTGGAGCCAGGAAATCAGGATTATAGTCCCTATTTGGCCACTGATCAGCAATGTGAACTTAGGCAAGATTCGTCTACTTCTGTTTCCCTTTATCTTGTCTATTTAGAATGCAAGCTCTTTGGAGCAGGGATTGCATCACACTATGTGCTTGTACAATGGGGCCCTGATCTCAGAGACCTTGAGATACTACAGTAATACCAAATTCCAAGATCTCTTAACTAGTCATTTCCAAACTTTGTAAGGTTTTGACTGATTGCAATTGTAGGATTTCTGTAAGAAATGTGTAGTATCGGGTTCTGGATATATACAATTTTAAAACCTTTTGTTCAAGATTTTGTTTAGGAATTTCACTGTGTTTGAATAAGTGCAAAAAAAATTTATTGAGTTGACATATAATATCCATACGAAAATATTTGGCATTTCCCATGTATCCCTCTAAAGCATTACCCTTCCATGCTCTCTCTCTTGCCCATATACATTCCCCTAGAAATTTAAAAAGCAATTTTCCACAAGGCAAACAAAACCAAAACAAAGTTTTCAAGCCAGGCCAGCGTAGAGAGATTATGAGCCAAAACAATTAGGAAAATCTTGAAAAAGTGAAGACCAGATAAATTTTCAAGAAATCATGGGCCTGATTTCAAACTTCAACCATTTGTGAAATAGATACATGCAGAATATGTGGTTAGAATGAAATTCCAAGCATGGAAACTGCAGCCCAAAGGAATTTTCAGAAAGTTATGAGCATCTGATAAGAGTTAGTGGAAACCATTTTGCAACCTTAAATATAGGTGTTCAAAAAGATGTACGAAGTGGCAAGTTTAAGATCTTTAAAAGGCTCCTGTGGCATGAGACCACAGAAACAAAGGATTGAGGCTAGCAATGACATTGTTAACAACTACAGTTTAAACAACCTGATGAAGAGCTCAGTGTGGTTCAAAAACTTGTCTCTTTCACCAACAAAAGTTGTTCCAATAAGAGGTATTATCTCACACATCTTGTCTCTAATATCCTGGGACAACAGGGCTACAATTACACTGCATACATGTGTATTTCCAGTCATTTTACCCTTGGTATATTTTAATCCATCATTGAGGAAGTCAACAAAAGCATGGCAAGGCCATTTTCTCTTTGGGGCATCACCGTAGATTATTTCTTTTCTTTTCTTTTTTTTTTTTAAATAAGGCTCCCAGGAAAACAGCCAAACGAAGAGACATTATCGAAGTATACACCTGAAACTTTAACGTTCACTGGGCAAGAGTATATTTTGTCTAATATAGAATATGCACCTTTTGGCCTCAAAAGAATTAATTTTAGAAAGGAGAATAAAGAAAAGTTTTACAAGTTCCCAGGGTGTCGCTGGTATCTGTCTAATCACATGCATCCTTCTACAAGAACATGAACAGGATGTTTTAAGTCATGAAATAATTTAAACATGGAAGCTTCACTATTTTAAGCTGTGATTTCTTTTGACATTTTCCCATTCTTTCAACATCTTGAATTCATAAACAAGAGAAAGACGACTCAGGCTAGCCTGAAGGTCCAATGGCACTCTAAACTGCAACACAGGAAACCAGAATTCAGAACAGAACTAGATCTTCATGATTTAACCATTCAGGGACTGGACACTGAGAAAGTCAAGACAATCTAGAGGAGGAAGGACTGAACACGTGTCTTTTAAACTCCATCCTATCAGCAAATAAACTGCAAACAGAAAGAGACTGATATAAAGACAAAGCCCCCTCCCTCCACTACAAATGTCTAGCCATGGCTCTATTGTTGTGAAGGTATACTTTCACACCATACTAAACTCTATTTTCAGCTACACAGACCGCAATACTAACAACATGGAGGATGGGTCCCAGTCTGTATTGTGGCCTTCTATTTGAATGGAGAGTGCATTGGTTAAGGATTTGAAAGATCCTCTGCTGTTTCTAAAATGTGGTGGCCACTGTGATGACTGAAATATGACCATGTATATCATTGATATTGCCACTGTTGGACAACTGCAACAAAAGTTGTACAAAGTATATCATGTAAGGTGCAATGGAAAAGTTATGATATAATAAGATGATTATCCTGTTTAAATCCAGATATCATCACGGTATCTGATGTTATGAATATTGGTTATTGTAGAAGGGTGGGACCGGGGCTCAACCCTCCCTGAGGGCGGAGGGAAGCCACACCGGCTCACCACACTCTGTCGGTCCGGATCCTTCCCTTTGCTTCCGGGCTGAGCGACAATGCACGTTCACCTGGGGCTCCAGCCTCCTGCGGCAAGGCGGAGCAACAACACACAGTTAATTAGGAGCTCAGGCCTTCTGCTGCAAGCCTGAGCAACAGTACAGAGTCAGTTGGGAGCTCAGGCCCTTTGTCTCAGGGCTGAGCAGCAATATACAATCAGTTAGGAGCTCAAGCCCTCCGCTGCAGGGCTGAGCAACAATACACAGTTAATTAGGGGCCCAGCCCTAGGTTTGGGCGGGGCACCAAACGCATTGGCAAAGCTTGGGCCCTCTGCTGCAGGGCTGAGCAAACAAACAGTCTAGAAGCCCAGGCCCTGGGGCAGGGCGGGGCAATAAGCAGTTCAGGTGTATAAAGCCCAGGCCCTGGCTCAGGGCGGGGCAGCAAGCGATTCAGGGCTCAGGCCCTTCAGGAGGGGCTGAGCAAACAACCAGTCTGCGTGGCCTCCTCAGGCCAGAGGGAGGGGGAGTCTGCTACCCTTGGACGTGTGGCAGGGGGAACGCAGGCCCTCCCACTCCACTGCGTTCCAGCCTAGGGCCCTAGCAGCGGCAAGGATTCGCTGCAGTCAGTGGGGATCCTGGCCGCAACACACTGACGTAGACTCAGGTATGTCTACAGCCTGACTGGGGCCGGCTACCCCCGGGCCACTTCCAAGCGCCCCCTCACTGGGTACCTGCCATCCGACGGCGCCGTCCGGTGGGTCCCAGAGCATGGGTTCCTCAGGGTACCAGGCGTCGGTAACTCCCGGCCATTCCTCTGTGTACCGAGTGTGGGGTGGCTCAGGCGGCTCCTCCAGATGCCGGGCGTCGGGGAGCGCAGGCGGCTCCTCCGAGTACCAAGCACGGGGGAGGCTGGGCCCAGCAGGAGCTTGGGCACCAGCGTCTGTCCTCTCCGGCAGCCTCCCTCCAACTGAGTGCCGGGGCCGGGCTTTTATACTTCCAGTCCCGCCCCTTGACTTCCGGGGGGGCGGGGACAGGTGGGGGTGGCTCCGCCCACTGCCGCACCTGTTCTGGCTTGTCCCTCTCAGGCATGGCGGGGAGTGAGGCCTCCTCACTACAGTTATGTATCTATATGTTAAATGTGTTGTTCCTGGGGTAACACCCATAAGGTAATTTACAGCCAGTCTAGCCAGCACATTGTGAATGGACTATTCAAGTATGATGGCTCATTAAAGGATACTTTGCTCTAACTATGGGCTACAGAAGAAACTCCTCCTGCCCTGTGAGTCTTCCTGTGGACGGCTCAGCCTCCAAATGACCAATGGCTGCCCTTGTGAACTACAAGCTGCAGTCTATAACATCACTGCTACCAACCTGAAATAAGAACATTGGCCATTATTGTATGTATGTGATCTACTGACTATTTTAACTCTCTTCTTCTTTTCTCTTTTAAATAAACCTTTAGATTTCAATTAGTAAAAGATTGGCAGCAGTGTGATTTTTGGGTAATATCTGAGTTATATATTGACCTGGCTACAGGGCTGATCTCTTGAGATCAGAACTATCCTTTTTTTGATTAAATTGGTTTTCAATAACAACTCATCAGAAAGTCTAGCATCTGGATGGTGAAACAAGGGCTGGGATGCCTAAGGAGATGGCATTTTTGACTTCTTGTTAACCAGTGTGGTAAGACAGAAGTTTACTTTTGTTACTGGCTTGGTATGTCTAATGATAAAATAACTACCAGTCTGAGGTGAGTCCGCCCTGTTTCTCAGCAGTTTGTCCCGAATCTGGCATCCTGAGCTGTAGCCTACTAAGGCATGGTGACAGCCACTTGGCCATTTTTAGTCACACATGATCTCTCAACAGCTTTTGTTATGGATGACAAGGATTATTGCTTTGGTGATTAAGGAATTTAGTTGCTGGGATCTCTCTAACTTTGGTGGAACCAATGAGACCTGGGAAAATGAGACATGATGCAGATGTGTATGCTGTGTGGGATGCACACCCTGCACACTGGTGCCAGAGAGTTGGGGAGGAGACTCTGGGGAAGGGGGTCGAATGGGGGTGGGACAGAGGTGGAAAGAGGCAGGGCAGGGAAAGGGCCTCATTGAAGAGGTGGAGTGGAGGCGGGAGCATGGAGAGGTCGAGCACACACATGAAAGGGAAAGTTGGCGCCTATGCTCACAGGAGGTGCGGGGTCAGAATCTTTTTTAAAGGAGGACTGCCTTCCCAAGTTTGCATCTGATCTGGAGCAGCTGCAATGGCATGGTGGTTTGCAAAAAGTATGCTCAGAGGACCAAGCAGCCGCTCTGCAAATGTCCAATATAGGAATATCATTTAGAAAAGCCACTGATGTGACTTGAGCTCTTGTAGAATGAGGTCATACCTCAAAGGAGTTGTAGCCTGGTCTACTTTGTACTCTGTCATGAGACAGGAAGTTATCCACCTGGACACTGTTTGTGAAGAGACTGCTTGGCCCCTCATTTGAGCTGCATATGAAACAGACAAGGTGAGTAATGAAAAGGTTTAGTTCTCTCCAGATAAAAAGCTAAACATTGCCTGTCATCTAATGTGTGAAGATACTGCTCCTCTGGGGTTGAATGAAGCTTAGGGAAGAACATTGGCAGATATATAACTTGATTCAAGCAAATTTGGGAAACCACCTTAGATAAAAACTTAGGGTGCAGCTGCAGGATTATTTTGTCTTTGGAAAAAGGCATGTAAGGAGTTCGCCACCATCAAAGCCTGCAACTTGCACACTCTCCTTGCAGATATTACTGTAACAAAAAAGGCAATTGTCTGACACAGAAGAGAGTAAGACGAAGTTGCCAGAGGCTCAAATGGAAATCCCATGAGAGCCGCTAAAACAATATTGAAGTCCCACAGAGGAACCAGCTCACTAACCAATAGGTGGAGATGAAAGACTCCTTTCAAGAACTTCACTACTATGGGGTTTGAACACACTGACTTCCCATGGATTGAAATCACCGTCAGGAGCACTCTCAGTGAACTAAGTGCAAGACCAAAAGACTGAAGGTGTTAACCAATTACTCCAAGTAAGATGTCCTGGATACAATCCAAGATTGGTTGAACTTCCCAGGCTAATGACCATAATGAGAATGACTTCCACATAGCTGAATAGTCAGCCTTGGTGGAAGACTTTCTACTGGTAAGCAAGACCTTCCCCGGACCGCCTCTGAACATCCTTCCTCCTTATCTAACTATGCAGCATCCACACTGTGAGATGCAGGCAGCCAAGCCTGACTGTGATGCTGAGTTAGGAGGTCAGGATGAAAAAGAAGGGACAAGGGGGCCAACCAATAATGTGAAGAGGTCTCAGATACACTGAAGCAGTGAGAATAAACTTGGCAGGGCCCAATTTCACCTTCAGAATCACCTGCAGGATCACCGGAATCCGAGACAAGGCAAACAGGGGTGCTGATTCCCAACGCAGGTGAAAAGCATCCATCAGGGAGCCCAGACCGAGATGTCCCTGGGAGCAAAACAGCCAGTATTCCTTGTTTGCTATGAGAGGCAACAGATCGATCATTGGGATATCACAAACTGCAAAGATAGACCAACTGCTGGACACTGAGCTTCAAAGACTACATGTGATTCAGACAGAAATTCCTGCTGAGGTGATCCATCAGGCGACTGTGGATTCCAGACAAGCAACTGGTCATGGGCATAATGTTTCCCCCAGTGCAAAACTGCCAAAACCTGACTGTCTCTTGACAAAGCAGGTTAAAGTGTGCTTCCTGCTACCTGTTCACATAATATATTGTGGTGGCATTGTCAGGGAGTATGAGAACCGCTGAGCCCCAATGTGATCCTGAAAGGTCTGAGATGCACTGTAGATAGCATGAAGCTCCAGGACATTGATCGGCAGAGAAGCTTCCTGTTCTGACAACAGGCCTTGAACTTTCAGCAAGTCCAGATGGACTCCCCAACCTATTAAGGAGCCATCAGCAACTACAGTCCTGGTCAGTGGAGGCCAAGTGAAAGGAACACCCTGACACTCATTGTCCTGAATCACCCACCCTGTAAGGAGACTGCCATCAGTAAAGGTAGTCAGACCAGCATATCCAAAAAACAGACCAATTTCAGTCACATCTGAATAGGATGCAAGCGCAGCCTGGCATATTGAACTACCTGGGTGCATGTGGCCTAGCAACCTGAGCTGTAGTTGAGGAATGAGACTGCAGCTCCAACATAGGTAGCAGATTGCCTGGAATCACTTGGTTGGTAGAAACAATCTGGGCCACAATGAACTCCATTCACTGACCTGGAACCAATGTTGTCTTCCCAGGTTCAGGATGAGTCCTAGATGATCAAGTACATGCAGAGTGGTGTGAACAAAAGAGAGGACTTCCTCTCTGAACTTGCCCCTCAATAACCAATCGTCTAGATACAGGAAGATATGAATTCCTTTTACCAAGAGGTTCTGTGGTGACAATGGGGGAGCGAGCCCCAATGAGGCAAACTTATGGTCAGATTCATCTGAAGCCCAATAAGGTGGCAAATTTGGTGCCAAAGAGGAGTGGCGAATCTGCATCAAATGAGACACTGCCACATGGTACCAGGAGACGCATCAGCACCGAGTCCAATACTGAACTCGATTATGGGATCTGCCACCAAGACAATGGTCTTGCTGGGCCTGGCTGCAACTTTCTAGTCTGCAGGCCAGATGATAGACACACAGACCCAGTGACTTTGCGACATGGCCAAAAGGTGACACTTAATTTGTGTGTGGAATTCATTTGATTGAAACAGAGAAGAGAACCAAAACAAAAATATGGTACATTCAACTGTATTAGCATCAACTAAGAATTTGTACAAATTTTCCTGCCCCTGAGAGTTTACCCATGGGAAGCCACTATTTGGCCTATCACTATTATTCCAATGAATTCTTTCAAATATAAATTATTTGCTGCAATAAATTCATGCGAGAGATTAAGAGCAGCTCAGTTGTAGACCTGTTAATTTTTTTGCCTTAATACACATATCCTATTACTTATTCTCCTATAATAAAATAGCTAACAGGAAAATGAACAATTTAATTGGTTAATAAACATTCCAAGCCCTGTGGGTACCCTACATGCCTTTCATAGGTCAGGACAAATTTGCCTATTCACTGAAAAATATCATTTGTCCGTTTACAATTCTAAACTTAGAAGTCAAACAAGGAGAACTGCCAGAAGCAAAGTCTGGGGAAAAAACAAATTAAATATAAACACACAAATTGGATAATACTTTAAAAGGTAGCATACTCATAATAAAAAAACTCCTATAACTGGGTGCAGGTATCTGAAGAGGTTCACATCTGAGGCGTATGAGAATTCAACATAGTTGCAGGTCCATGCCTTTTTCCATGCAATTACCAACACATGGAACACCCTACCCTACTTTTTATTTAAATGTCTCCTGAAAACTGCCCACTTCCATGATGCTCACAATAATTCATTATTTATTCATTCAATTTCAATAATATTCAGTCATTTCTATCTTCCTTTTCAAATTAAATATTTATAGAAGGAACAAGAACAAAGGGGAGAAAAGAAAAACAACAATACAATAAAAATGTGAGCATGCCTTAAGTAACCATATATATTTGTATTGCCTCAGAATGTGTCACATTCTTCTCAAGTGGATGGGGTTTGGCACTGCAGAGAGGGGCTGTCAATAACCTAGTCCCAGATTTGGACCTTAGCGTCCAAAATATGGGGGTTAGCATGAAAACCTCCAAGCTTAGTTACCAGCTTGGATCGGGTACTGCTGCCACCACTCAAAAAATTAGTGTTTTGGGGCACTCTGGTCCCCCCAAAAACCTTCCCTGGGGACCCCAAGACCCAAATCCCTTGAGTCTCACAACAAAGGGAAATAAACCTTTTCCCTTCCCCCCCCCCCTCCAGGTGTTCCTGGAGAGAGACACCGAAGTAAGCTTTGTGAATCTAAACAGAGGGATTCCACCCTCCCGTTCCCAGCCTTGGAAAACAGAAGTACCGAGAGTTAATCTCTCTTTCCCCCCTCACCCAGAGGGTATGCAAAGTCAGGCTAGTAAATCTAACACACACAGATTTTCCTCTGACTTCTTCCTCCCACCAATTCCCTGGTGAGTACAGACTCAATTTCCCTGAAGTCCCTCACTAAAGAAAAACTCCAACAGGTCTTAAAAGAAAGCTCTATATAAAAAGAAAGAAAAATACATACAAATGGTCTCTCTGTATTAAGGTGACAAATACAGGGTCAATTGCTTAAAAGAAATATTGAATAAACAGCCTTATTCAAAAAGAATACAATTCAAAGCACTCCAGCAACTATAGACATGTAAATACAAAAGAAAAACCCAACTTTGTACTCACAACTTGGAAACATAAGATTAGAAAGCAGGAAATAGAAAAATCCTCCTCATAGCTGAGAGAGATTCAGGCAGAAGACAAAGAACTCAGACACAAACTTCCCTCCACCCAGAGTTGAAAAAAATCCTGTTTCCTGATTGGTCCTCTGGTCAGGTGCTTCAGGTTACTTTTTTTCCAGGTGAAAGAGACATTAACCCTTAGCTATCTGTTTATGACAGGGGCCAAGTCTGCATTTGTCCTGAGATCTGATAAAAATCACACTGATCTCATGGAATACATAGGGGGCTGGGGCATTCTTTGTCACATCTTCCCCATACCTCCTAAGTCAGCCTGGCTGAAAAAGCTGCATTGTCCTTGCATCCTACTTGTACTACAAACTACCCCTCGAGGGGAGTTTGAAGTTCTACACCAGGCGTCCACAGGAATTAATTGTGAAATGGTAAGCATTAATTCTTGCCTGTATTTTCCCATGGGTTTGCATGGCAAAGTTCTGTTGTGTACAGTGCTTTTCTCCCTTCTCCCAGACTCTGCTCCCTCAACACTCAAAAATTCAGGGAGCCTTGATCACAATTAACAGAAGGATTTCCGCAGTGTTAGAGGAAAGGAAGGGAGGATGTGATGTTATTTAAAGAGCAACTCCCTTCTAACTCTCAGACTCATTAGTGATTTGAGAGAATCTTCCACTCTTTTCTCCCCTCTGAGGCTCAAATCCTTTTCACCCTCAAAGGCATCGACTGCACCTAAGCAGAAGCCAATCTTCACATATCTTCTTTCATACTAAATGTAAAATCAGATTCAAAGTACCAATACAAATACTCAGGAGAAATGGAATAGCAAACGCCATGGCACAGTATATGCAATCTATACACATTTGCACAAGGGGAATCTCATATATAAATGTAAGCAATTTTGCTTTGCTTAAACTGCAGTACAAGACATGTCCTCATTTCAACCTTTTCATTCTAATTTTTTGCTTTAGCAGCTAATTTTTTATTATTGCGAGCCATTTCCATAAATGTTTCAGAGGACTCCAGCATTCTGATGGCACAGGGAGGAATTTTAATGTTCATTTTATTAACCACATTGATTTTAAGACTTAGTTGGACATCTTGATTTATTTGGTTAATATTTTTACTGTTATTTCCTACATTTTATTTTTATTTCAGAAGGTCTGTAGGCACATGGAAGTGAGGAGTATTCCATTAACAAGACTTTTATGTGACTCACAGTTAACAAAGAAACAGAAATTGCAACAACGGAATAAATTTAAGAAGAAAATAAATCAGAGCTTTCTCCTTAATCTGGTTTTCACATGCAAGAATGTGAGATCATCATACTAGGAAACTTTGTGGAAAATCAGGACATGAGACAAATTGGGCAGTTGCCTGACATAATAAGAAATATCTACTGTACTTCCTTTTGTCCATCAAAAGGAGTTAAGCCTCCTGTGGAATCCTCCAATGCATGCTAAGGAAAAGAAAAACCTTTATGCAAACCTTACAGAGAATTCCTTTATTAGAGAACCCCTTCTTCAGAGGAGCAAACTTAAAAATAAGTAAAGATTATAGGTAGCCATCCTTGCTTTACAGGCCAGACTTTGACCAATATTTTGGCACATAGCAGTAAGGGACCTACTGGTTGTTAATTCACGAGTTAGAAAGTTCAGCAACCAGTCTGACAGATTCCAAGACATGGTAGGTGAGGTAATATCTCCACAGCAGCCCCATCTCCAGAACCTACATAAGCAAATGAATGCCCTACTCCCATCCAGCATTCAGAATATCTACCCCTCCCGACTCCACTCCAACATAGAGGTTCCTGCAGTCTAAGGCTGCAGTAAACTCATGTACTGTTCAAGAAAGAGAAAGCAGGGACCAGAAAGAAGGAAACAAAGTGATCTCCCATTGAGTGGGGACATGGGTGTATTCAGGAGGAGTTCTGACCTACCCCTCCTACAACTGGCCTTTAGAGAATCTTTCCCACAGTTGATCTCTCCAAAGGCTGAGAAGAGGGATGGAGAGGTAAGTATCACAGATTCTGCTCGCCGGACAAGGAGCAAAGGCAAACCATCTGATATACATTCTGCTGTAGTATCTCTACGGTGGAGCACCAGCTCAAAATTCTAACTGCTAGGTAACAGAGTTCCAGCCAGCTCTCCAAACAGAAGTTCATTATGGCCAGGTTTTGCGCCCTTATATGACAGAAGACTGGCTTCATATGCAAAAGAACTTTCCTCTCCACTGCTATTTGCACAAAGATGGCTTGCAGTGAGGGCGCTGCTAGCGGAAGTGAATTAGTCCCTAGATCTGTAAACCATAATGCACACCTGTGGTGCTATAGTAAAAATTTGTTAAACTAAGAGCTAGTCTACACTGGCAATGCTAAAGCGCTGCCGTGCCTTGGGCAGTCGCAGCACTCTTTAAAAAAAACAAAAAAACCCACCTCAACGAAGGGCACAGCTCCCAGTGCTCAGGCACTGTCTACACTGGCGCTTTACAGCGCTGCAACTTGCTGAGCTCAGGAGGGTGTTTTTTTTACTCCCCTGAGCGAGAAAGTTGCAGCTTTGTTAATTGCCAGTGTAGACAAGCCCTAACATTATTTTTGAAAAGTAAAAGATTTGTTCAACTTTAAGACATTTCTGTAACTTGCTGAATAACTGGTAACTCATATTACCTTATTTAAAAATACCCATAGTTAGTCATCAGTATGTACAGGGTCAATTAAACACCTTTTCCCAGTTAATATCTATGCAATATGTAATTTGCTTTTCCCCACCATGTCATTGCTGCAGTGGAATTCCAATTGCATAACTGGAAACTGTCCTTCAAGAAAACAAGCAGACCTTCAATATGTTTTCTCTTTTTTAAAGATTTCATTCTAATCTCAAGAAAACAATAGCACATCTAGATCGTATGGCCCTGTTTAGATGAGAAGTTATGCAGCTTTCTGGATTCCATAAACTTCAGTAGGTCTCGTTGACTGGGTTGACCAGGAAGGTCAGAGAAGAGTATGAAAGGGAAGAGTATCCAATTGAAGAGCATGGAGTTATGAAGCTGCTATGGGTGACATAGGTGGGACAAGCCAGGGAACAGAGTTAAATGACCTTTTTATTTTATTTCTTGGCTGCCATTTCCTGCATATCTAGGATATACTGACAAGGCTCAGGGCATTCCCTACCTTTAGTTTTATATAGAATACTTACGCTGGGTGGGATCCAAGTCTGCTTCTGAGAATGGATCAGGACTAGCAGCCATAAAAAGATGAAATCAGCTAGAGGAAATTCTCTGGAATAAAAGCAGCTTTATTGTAGCTGATATACCCTAGAGGCTCACAGAGCATGCAGGCTACTCACCCATGGAAATAATTATAAAGGGCTGGATAAGCATCATAATCAAAAACCCAAGCCTCAAATGCAAGAGTCACATTGCTAGCACACATTTTTGCATACTCAAATGATAGTAAACAGTAGGCAAACTAGTTAAAAAAGCAGTAGTAAATCTGAAGAAAAACCTTTTTTTTATATCAATCCTGCAGGCCTTATATAGTTGTCCCATGGATCAGGCACTTTTTCGGTTATAATGACTCATAACAAATAAATAGATTTAGAGACAATCAAAAAGACATTAAAAATAACAGAAAGCATTTTGAACTAAAGTAGTGATTTAAGAGGTTTGTTAAGTTGCGTAATATCACCACACACAATTACAGGAAACCTACTAAGGAAAAGAGGTTAATCTGTGATTTTGTTACATTTTTATATTGTAACAAACTGCCAGAAAATAATTTTTTCCTGTTTATTTACATTATAGACTCATAGATTCTAGGATCAGAAGGGACCAATGTGATCATCTAGTCCGACCCCCTGCACAAAGCAGGCCACAGAACCCTACCCATCCACTTCTGTAACAAACCCCTAACCTATGTCCGAGTTATTGAAGTCTTCAAATTGTGGTTTGAAGACCTCAAGCTGCAGAGAATCCACCAGCAAGTGACCCGTGCCCCACGCTGCAGAGGAAGGCGAAAAACCTCCAGGGCCTCTGCCAATCTGCCCTGGAGGAAAATTCCTTCCTGACCCCAAATATGGCGATCACCTACCCCCTGAGCATGTGGGCAAGACTCACCAGCCACTCAGACTCACTCAGAAAAGAATTCTCTGCAGTAACTCAGATCCCATCCCGTCCAACATCCCATTATACATTCAGGTTTTGTCTATCATGTTTCACTTAACAAATTTTGCAGATGACTCAAGATATGACTTGTTTATCATGTCACAAATACCAAACAAGCAACATCTATTCAATTCCTTTGAAGTAGGTGCTGTAAAATCTCCCAAACCACATCTTTGGGTCCCCTAAGGAAGGTTGATATTTGAAGGTTAAAACCGGAAAACATTCATTTATTTTAGAAACCAAACCCTTTTGAACTATCTTAATCCTACACTATCAGTAAATAAGAACAAAAAGGCAAAGACCCTCTTCAAGTCACCTTTAAGACTTGAACCACTGTGATGCATACCAAAACTAATAACTTGAGACTTTGGTGATAGATACTCTAGTTCTCCCCCTTCTTAAACTTAAAAAAATTAGCTTCTTTCATACTGCTACTTTACCCTTCCATAGGCAGCCTTAACTACAAGCTGAATTATGAGTATGTGGGCATAAACTGGTTTTAGGCCAATAAACAGGTTACACTTCCCCAAAAAGGTGAAAGAATCACCATGCAGAGTTTAGCAAAACTAGCTGCAGCGTGAAGACCAAAGCTTGATTCCATGCACTACAAAACAGTTGGGGATATCTATGAAATATCCACTGAGTAAAATTTTCAGAAGGATCTTAATCCCATTTTCAAAAATGATTCAGGCATTTACAAGGTGGATTGATTTAAATCACCAATTTTAATCATTATTTACATCAGCAAGAAATCATTGATTTTAACCCTGCTTTGCATTTATACTTTAGTCATTTTCCTAAAGAAAGGTTTGTTCTCATTGGTTGGTACAACCATTAAAACATATTGATTTGCAAATAAATATAGCCTTTACACTAAATGTGGTACTTTTTGCTAACAGAATACCATGTATTTATACACACTTATTTAAACAATTGTATAGTTTAACATACATTTATTCATATTCTTAATTATTTCCTTATTATTAGAAAATGGTTAATGATGCATTTTTTAGTAGATTCATTTTTTACTCCAGATTTATGTTGATTTACATTTGGATGGCAATTGGAATTAATTTAAAAATGAACAAGAAAAACATTTAAAAATTGTTTATCAATAAAATAAAACTACTTTCAATGTGCTGAATACATAAGTTTATCAACTGGTTTTGCATTTAAGACTAACAGATGTATTTAACAAAGGAAGTATAAATTGTAGTTAGTGAATTGTCAGAAATCTGGCCTATGGTGACCAGGAAAAAAAAAAAAGGTATCTGGGGGCCAACAGTGCTAATAGGCATCTAACCTAGTTAGGTACTTTTCAAAATCCCACTAGGAGCCTATCTGCATATTTAGGCACCTAAATACCTTTGAAAATCTAGCCCCTTGTCCTTCAACTTTTAGACTTAATAGATCTAATTCTCTCTCACACCTGGTTTTTAATTCATAAATTGGAAGAAAACAGGCTTTCCTGTTTTTTCAACTCCAGGTTGGTTTCTCAGTTTTGAATGAATTAGTCCAAATGAAGAAAATATTTTCTCTTCATCGGCTAGATAAACTGAAAACCAAAGTAATTAAGGCAAAAGATTTTCTGCTCAGCAGAAATTGAAACTAAATGTAAATACTAGCATTCACTCAATTGCAAAGATTAAAAATAATATAGATACTGAATGCAGTATTGTGACTTTATAAAGCTTAATTGACTGCAAAAGTTAGAGATATTTTCCACCTGATTCTCTGTATCATAAACAAAACCTGAACTCATTAACTCATTAAAATTTGAGGAGGGCTCATTAAAGCAGCATTTTTCTTTTATTTATTTAAATTATTTTAATAGATTATAGTAAATTTAGGCCTTAACATAAGCCATTTTAAAAAGGGTTTTAAAAATAAAAAAATAATTTAAATAAACTCTTATTTTGAGTTCTTTTAAATAGATTTTTACCCACTCTGAACATTTATGAGCCTAAATCTCACTCTCTTTCAATGAGACGTAGGCACGAAAATGCCTAAAACTCTTTTAAAAATAGAACTAAACCACTTAAGCACTTTTTAAAATGTCACCCGTTGTCTTCAGAAGGGAAGGAATAGGTTCATCTGTTTAAACAACTATGAGATATATGGGGTAAAGACAAAGGTACCAAGGAATTCCTCTCAAATTTTATCTGGAGTATTAATCTGGGGTAATTATCAACCCCAAATAAGCTTATCTAGACTAGAGGAAAGTTCTGAGTGGCACTTCAACCTGCCTCACCAATACACAATATTAGAAACAATGACAGACACACGATGTAGGAAAAGCAAAAAAACACAAATTAAAGTGCTGGGTTTTTTTAAATTCTAAATTCCTTAGTTGTCACCCATTTGGACTTTCGGAGAACAGAGAATAACATCAGGGAACTAAATCCAAGTCTGGTTTTGATATACATACTACTACTTTATTCTTTTTATTTTTTCTTACTTTTCTTACAGTTTTAAAAATGTACAGGGGTTCAGAACCACCTCAATAAAACAGTGCGTACATTTTTATTTTTAAAGGGATTACTGTAGTCTAATCACTGGTGTGCAAAGAGGGTTGACTTCTGTTATGAAAAGTCATAGGCACAATTTCATTATATGCATTTTGGTAAAATAATGAACTATAGCGCAGCTGTTAAGAGGAGCAAAAGTTAGGCCTTTTTATAAAACAAAACAAATCACCATCTGCACCTTGGGTCAAAAATAATAATTAAAATATTCCACTACCTGTCATACTATATCTGAACCCCAGGCAATTTATTACACAAGTAGTGCCCTTGCAAAGTATTTTATTTAAGCGGTGAACCTGAAAGGCAATACAAAAGGCAATACAGAGGCTCTTATCTGTATTTTATACTAAATTGTCTCTCCACCTCCTCCTCTAATAAATATCTATTTAATAACTGCACAAAAGTCTCTCTCAGAGCAAGTAATTCTTTTTTTAAATCCTGTAGACTTAAAATTGACCTACTCCATATGCTATGAAACATTAGGTACAGACCACATACTTTACATTTTCTTTTTTAAAAAAATACAATATGTGCAAGCTAGGTTCACACAAAGGATTTGCAGCTACAACAGTAAGCTATTCAGACCCCACAGAAAAGTTATTTTCCATTAAAAATTTTTTTTAAATTCACTGAGCAGTGATGTTACATTGCTGTGTGTGGTTATCATATTTGCATTAGGATTATTTGTGTAACCGTTAAAGGAAAAGCTTTAGTACATCCTAAAGGACACCACATCAATACTGTGTGCTAATTCAGCAGGATCCAGAGAACAAAGTTTGTAAAACTTACTAGAATATGGTGAGTGCAATTATCAAGCTAGTAAAAATAGCCAGAATTTTCTGAAGTAGTAGTTATTTGAAATTATGTTTATCTGACAGGCTCCTTCATTAACTAAGTCGCTTCTGAATAATGGAACCCAGGGTGCACGGCATGTAAAAAATGGCAATGGGGGGGTCGGGGAAGCAGGCTTTGTGGAAGCTGCACCAGAAATGCAAAAAATAAAACTAACTTTAAACTTTATCCAAAAAGTGTACCCATCCATTTCTTTAATTTGTATGGGGGAGAAGGGGTTTAGAGGATATTTGTACAACTGAAAATAGTACAAAACACCACAAGCAAAGTCTATGGGCAGCTGATTGTTAAATTCCAACACTTATTATGCATCCTCTGTTGATATTATTTATGAAGAGCCACCCACTGTGTTTAAAAACATTTATTTTAATGCGAGAGACTACTGTATATCTTGCCACATACGACAATTTCTCTACAAGGAAAAAAAATTAATAAGTCACTAATTTATCCTAAGGGGGGCCTGCTTTGAAGTGCCTGTTATGTCATGCCCTGCGGAAGATATGAGATATTGATTTCTTCCATCTTCTGTTAAATTTCTGTCATACCACCACACAATTTCACAAGATCCATATTCAAAATAATTTGCGTACCCTTTCAGTGCCCTTTAATAGCAACATTTTCCTTTATTACGAATCACTTCCAAACCCACATCTCATGTCATAGGAGCTATTCAAGTAAATATTTCTGTTGTGGCAAATTTCCAGATGTATCAAATGCTATCCAAACCCAATGTCAGATTGCATTTCATTAGTTGTCCCAGTTTTCTTTAAATGGAGCAGGAATTAGCCCGTTTTCTAGGTTTGGGGTCCCGTACATCCTTGTCTTTTAAACATAGACAAGATGAACATATTGTCTCTGACAGTCTCCGGAGTCCCAGTCTGAAAACACTGTTGGAGAGGCTATATATCACACAGTTGCAGAAACTATTGCTTATAGCAAGCCATGTTGTTAAGAAGGAAAGTGCTGGATTATCCAGCACCCTAGAGCTCTCCAGCAGAAAGTATATGATATAGGGGAGCCAAAGCATGTAAAACACACTGGTTATCCGAAATAAAACCATGGCATAGCGGCGGTCAGGGCTGTGCCCAGTCTCTCCAGCAGCATCGACTTCGTGGCTAGGAAAACGAGCTCTCCGGTCATTTATCTCTTTGGTGTGCTGCCGGCAAATTTTGAAGATGTGGAAATACGTGAAGCAGATTACCAAAGCAGCTGGAGCATATAGTAAGCACACAATAAAGCCAGTAAAATAAGCATTGGTGAGCCAGGAGATAGCACACCATTCAAAAATATCACCATGGTAACCAGGTTTTCCCCAACCAAAAAAGGAAGGTAAGAAGATCAGACAAGAGTATATCCAGATCAAGATGATACAGATTCTCAAGCGACAAGGTGTGACCAGTTGATTATAGGAGAGAGGTTTTGTAATAGCAAGATAGCGGTCAACACTGATGCAAGCAAGACATGCCATGGAGACACTCTTCAGCACAGAGATGATATATCCAAAAACCTGACAAGTCAAGGACTCATGGACACCTGTAGAGTAGTGAAGCAATGATAATGTAGGAACCAGGCAGCTAACTCCAACAAAAAGATCAGCATAGGCCATGGTCTGAATAAAATAGCTGGTGGTATAATGATGTAAAAGTGGAGCACAGTGAAAGACAAATATTACAGTTAAATTACCAGCAATAATTAAAAATGTTAGCAAAACAATAATGATTGTCTCAAGGATGCAGATGTCCACTGCATTGTAGTGGCCAAATCCTAGCGGACAAGAGAGATGCTCAGACACATTCACAATGCCACTGCTCATGTTCAGAGTCCTCCATTCAGTCCATCTGGAGTGGTTCATGGTTTGGGATTAGGGAACTCTGCAGTTAGAGCTATGGTGAGTAGGTGACCTGCCCAACATCAGCTAAACTCTGCTTTAGAGTCTCATGATCTCTTTTTGTAGATATGGCCAGCGCCTCTCTCAGGGAGGTTACAGTCTCATAGCTGTTGATGCCTCTTCAGCATCAATGCAACACTCTGACACACCTCAGCTTTGAGGAAAGAAAAAAAAAGCCAGAAAGAAGAAAAAAAGGCCACTGACGGGTTTCCTCCAGTGCTCTTGATCCATCTTTATCAAACACAAGGCACTTCTAAAGAAAACAGGTTCTTTTTACTGTATTTGTGGAAGATGAAAATAAAAACAAAAACAAAAACAAAAAGAGGCAGGGGAGGAGGAGAGACAGGAAAAAGTCAACTGCCTCAAAAGAAATTCTGTGATTGTTTTTTCCTGAGAAAGGCAGTTTCTTTGGAATTAGCTAGAAAAATACAAATAATAAAAAGAGGAAAATATCTCAATACAACACACGTTTCATGAATCAGCAATTTTTTAGAAATGAATTAAATGTTTTATGTTAATTTAAATAATTAAACTACAAAATGTCTGGAAAGCCAAGGAAAAGTTCACCGTATTGAGCTGTGTCTTTTGGCTCTGTTCAGGAGATCTTTGCTTCATATATTCTATTCATTAGAGAGGTAAGGAAAACATTTCTGTCCAGGGTAATTCCAATAGACTCACCACAATTTGTGTATGAATAATGAATTTTATTTGGAGGGAGATGGGTATGGGGAAAGCCAGGTTTGTCCTCTGACTCCCAGGAAGGAAAACATACATTTACCTGTACACTGAGGAAGATCATGTGTAATCACTTAAAAATCAGAAAAATTTAAGCACAAAATTTTGGAGCTTTAAGTCAGTATTCAAAACTCTTTTAAACAGTTACAGTCCACTACAACTATCAATGTCAGCAGCACAATCCAAGGTCCTCACAGACAAAATAAATCCATCTTGCATTTCATTTCAGCAGTGATAATCAAAAATAATTTTCTTCAGAAATAATGCCATATCTGCTACAGTGGATCAGTACAGTGAAGTTCATGGGTATATCCATGATATTTCTCACCTCTCTAGCAACACCTGAATCCTTTCACAAGCTCCATACAACAAGAACAGAAACTTCCATCTGCATTCTGCTGTGAAGCTAATGAAATGCTGATAAGACTAGAAAAACTGCCATTGTTTACTCCATTATTCTGTCATTCAGCTTCATCTTCTAGGCTGCCACAGACTTTCTGTTTTTATTAGACGAATAGCATGATAAACCACTGCTTTAAAAACCAGATCTTCTAATAGCTGGACATTACCTGTTAATTGTATTTGCAGTTGTGGAGCAGCCATACGTTAAAGAAAGCCTCTTCTGTATTCATTTTTGAGTAACTGCTTGATTAGTGCAAGGACCATTAGCTTGGTTACTAAATGTACACAGTCTTGTTTTTAAAGAATCCCAGAAATACTAAAATATCTTTAATCCTAGAACTCCTGAGATTAGGAAGAGGCAGACAAGAACGAATCAATCCAAATAAAAAGATTTCCAAGGTCATGTAGATATTATATTAGCATTTGTTTAATGTCCCTTTAAAAGTACTAACATCTCACTGATGCTTTTGATAGTCTTCACTGCTCCTTCTGAAGGAATTTCATTCACTAGAAAAGAAACATTTTCTCCACTTCTGATGCAGTAGCTTGATAGAAAGCATTCTTTTGAAGTTAATTTTCCAAGGTGCACCATCATGCTGTACAGAAGGTTCTTTTTGATTTTATAACATCCCCAAAACACTTGCCAGTTGTTCATTCTCTCTGTCTAAAAGTAATTTAATCTGTTACAAAATTACTACTTTTTAAAAAAATTCTCTTGCTACAGCAATAAACCAATGTTTCTCACCTATGTTCATTCTTATGAGCTGCTATGGTGAACTGCTTGATACAGAAGTCCTATTTACTGTGAGGCAGTTACAAGGATGCTGTCACTATTCCTCACATTCTCTCTCAAAATTATTGCTTGCACCTGAGCCTGCTGCTCCTCTTTATCCTTAGCTGATGCAGAAGAACTCACTATCAGAAAGGTGACTCGGTCCTTCTGCCTCAATCAACAGCACAGCCAATGGCTAAGGCAGCTGAAATTGTCACTAGGTAACAGTTGCCAGGCACAATGCAGGCTTACACAGCAAGAGGCAAATAAGAATGACAAATTAAGACAATGGAACTGACCATTTCCCTATAATATATTAATCATATTTGGAAACTTCTGAAAGAGGCTTCCCTTCTAGTACTTCCACAGGGTTATATCCTGCAGATTAGCAAAACATGAAATTATTCATAGATGTACCTTTGCATACCACATAGAAACTACCATAATATTACTATAATAATCACCAGTTAAAGCAAATCAGCAGTAATCTAATCCTTATTGGCAGGAAAGACCTATTAATTATTAAACAAATAAGTGCTAACCTTCATAAAGTCAAACTGATTCTTTTAAAAATCAAAAACATGCTGTTCTATTTTGATCTGTAAAAGTTTAAAATCAGCTTCTACCCTCTTATCAATTCAAATTACTGAATTATTTAAAAAAGACAAATGTAGACACGTTAATGTAACTACAAAATCATAAAAAATACATTTAAGCTATGTTTAAGATCAAAAATAAATACCCAAATGCAAAGACATTTAAAATTAAGGCTCAAACTATCTAATTAATTTGCTCTATTATGTCTAGATATGCAGACTTCTCAGCACAGTATATTTATGGAGTATACAGCATTATCTACTGCAATACCTAAAGACAATGTTGAGAAAGTTATTCCCACAGTATTTGTTAAGAATGAATCTAACATTTATTGCTTCTAAAATGTTTAAGTGATTTAACATTAACCAATTATTTGATTTAGTTTAATGTAAAAAAAAAATGAGGAGAGTTACCAATTGATTTTAAAGGGGTAAATTAAAATAAGTCCCTAAAATAATTCAAAATGTCTAATTGTATATTTAGCAAGTTATTAAAAATTTTTTTATAAGAACAATTTTCTTTCAGTAGGTCAGTCTGAGACAATGTAACAGACCATTGTAGTGTTAAAGTCTACAGATTTTTTAAACTCCATTAACTGATTTATGTAATACCAATACATATTCATTATATTATTCCTCTTCTGATTATGGATATTAAATATGTGTTTTGTCATTCTATGATACAAAATGGGTATAAAGTAAAATAATTACATTCACACTAGACACATTTTTAACACAAAATTGAAACATTCAGTATATTCAGAAAATACCCATACACCAGTGCAGCACAGCACAATTTTGTCTAAAGGCCAGCAAAATACATTTGTCACAGGTTTTGTTTTAGAGAGTGAATAAAACAGAATAAAGTATCTAATTACAAAGTCTTGCAATTCTGCTACATCAAACCACAGACCAAATTTGGCAACAGTTGCTCCTGGGTTAACATCTTGTATTGCAAATTCAGCCTGGAGCAAATTTTCAAGGCTGAATGACAGATCTCTAGAAATCAGAACTGCATATTGAACTGAAGCAACATAACTATGAAATACACTGGTATAGCTGTGCTAATGTATTCCTCCAGTTGAGGGACTTAAGAGAAATATAAAGCAGTACATTAGTGCAATATGAAAGATATTCCAATCACTTGCTATTGTAAATTGCTTCAACAAAATGCTTTAGAACTAGATTGAGCCTTTAGGCTCAGCTCTGAGTAACACCTAACTGCACCACAAGGGTAGCAAAGGAAAGGATTTTTGACTCTTCTCTTTTCTCACTTGCTTGCAGCCGGTGATGGGGTGAGGAGAAGGCTTGGGAGAGGAAAAGTGGATGAGACATCCCTACTCCTCCCTTCCTTCTGCTGGACTCCACACATGATCCAGGCTAAAAATGAAGGACTTGTCTCCACCTTTTAAAACACTGAAAATCAGACACTTCAAATTTAGCAGCAGTTAAACCTAACATTAAGGGAATCATAGAAAGGTAAATTTAAAATAATAAAGTTTACATGACAATAGTTTTGAAACTTACTGATTTCTAAACAACAACAGCCATACTGAGACCGACCACTGGTCTATTTAGCTCAATATTCTGACAATGGCTGGTTGCCAGATGCTTCAGAGAGAATTAACAGAACAGGGCAATTATTAAGGATACAGTTTAATCATAGAGGTCATGGAAGTCATGGATTCTGTGACTTTACCAGACCTCTGTGATTTATTTGGCTTCAGCTGTCAGTGGCTGTAGCTGGGGCCAGATCCATATGCTCCCCTACCAGCTCCCCACAGCTAAGCCAGAGATGCAGCTCTGTGTGCCCCCTTCCCCATCTTTGCTCCCACCGTGGCTTCGGCTACACTGTGCACCCCACTGTGGTGGAGGGGCTTAGGCTGTCAGTCCCCCACACATGGGGCTCCAGCTCTCATTCCTTCCTCTTCCCCCAATTGCCCTCCTCCCAGTTATTTTTAGTAAAAGTCACAGACAGGGCACAAGCTCCCTCAAATTTTTGTTTATTGCCTGTGCCCTGTCTGTGACTTTTACTAAAAATAACTGTAACAAAATCTTAACCTTAGCAATTATGAGTGATCCGTCCCCTGTTGTCCAGTCCCAGCTTCTGGTAGTTAGACGTTTACGAACACCCAGAGCATAGGATTGCATGCCTGGCAATACTGGTTAATAGCCATTGATGGACCTGTCCTTCATGAAATTATCTAATACTTTTTTTAACCCAGTTATACTTTTGGCCCTCACAACATTGCCCAGCAACGAGTTCCACAGGTTGACTATGTGTTGTGTGAAAAAATACATGTTTTTGTTTGTTTTAAACCTCCTATTAATTTCATTGGGTGACCCCTAGTTCCTGTGTTAAAAGACAGGGTAAATAACACTTCCCTATTCATTTTCTCCACACCATTCATGATTTTATAGATCTCTATCACATCCCCCCTTAGTTGTCTCTTTTTTAAACAGTTCATCTTTTTAATCTCTCTTCACATGGAAGCTGTTCCATACCCTAATCCTTTTCCTTGCCCTTCTTTGCAACTTTTCCAGTTCTATCTTTTTTGAGATGGGGTGACCAGAACTGCATGCAGCATTCAAGGTGTGGGCATCATATGGATTTATAAGGTGGCATTATGATATTTTCTGTTTTATGATCTATCCTTTTCCCAATAGTTCATCAGATTGTCAGCTTTTTTGACGGCTGCTGCGCACTGAATGGATATTTTCAGAGAGCTTTCCACAACTCCAACATCTCTTTTTTGAGTTGTAACAGTTAATTTAGATCCCATCATATTGTATGTATAGTTGGGATTATTTTTCAATGTGCTTTACTTTACACTTAACAACACTGAATTTCATCTACTATCTGTCACCCAGTCACCCATTATACTGAGATCCCTTGTAACTCTTCACAGTCAGCTTTGGATTTAACTATCGGAGTAATTTTGTATCAGCTGCCAATTTTGACACCTCAGCATTCACCCCTTTTTCCAGATCATTTATGAATATGTTGAACAGTACTTGCCCTAGTACAGATCCTTGGGGGACACCACCCTTTACTTTTCTCCATAGTGAAAACTGATAATTTATTCCTACCCTTTGTTTTCTGTCTTTTAATCTGTGAGAGGACCTTCCCTCTTATCCCATGATGGTTTAGTTTGCTTAAGAGCCTTTGGTGAGGGACTCTGTCAATGGGTTTCTGAAAGTCCAAGTACACTATATGCACTGGATCATCCTTTTCTACATGCTTGTTGACATCCTCAAAGAATTCCAATTGATTAGCAAGGCATGATTTCCCTTTGCAAAAGCCATATTGACTCTTCTCCCCCAACATATCATATTTATCTGTGTGAGAGATAATTTTGTTCTTTAATACAGTTTCAACTAATTTGCCTGGTACTGAAATTAGGCTTAAAAGCCTGTAATTGCTGGTATTGCCCCTGGAGTCTTTTTTTTTTTTTTTTAAATCAGCACTACATTAGCTATCCCCAGTTGTCTGGTAGAGAGGCTGATTTAAGTGCTAGGGCTTGTCTACATCAGAAAGTTGCAGCGCTGGTGAGGGAGTTACAGCGCTGCAACTTAGGAGGTGTACACATCTGCAGGGCACCACCAGCGCTGCAACTCCCTGTTTGCAGCGCTGGCCATACTCCCGTTTTGTCTCGGGTGTAGAGGATCCAGCGCTGGTGATCCAGCGCTGGTAATCAAGTATAGACACTTACCAGCGCTTTTCTTGACCTCCGTGGAATAAGCAGGTATCCCAGCATACCTTAGGAAGCCTCTGGTAATCAAGCTGGTCTCCTTCCCCGGCTTGCTCTCGCGTTCCCCGAACCCCGAGCAAGCAGGTCTCCTTCCCTGAGGTTTGCTGGGTGGTTTCGGGAACGCGAGAGCAAACCGCGGCGAAGCTGGTCTCCTTTCCCGGTTTGCTCTCGCGTTCCCCGAACAAGCAGGTCTCCTTCCCTGCGGTTTGCAGAGTGGTTCGGGGAACGCGAGAGCAAACCGCGGCGAAGCTGGTCTCCTTCCCTGGTTTGCTCTCGCGTTCCCCGAACAAGCAGGTCTCCTTCCCTGCGGTTTGCAGAGTGGTTCGGGAACGCGAGAGCAAACCGCGGCGAAGCTGGTCTCCTTCCCTGGTTTGCTCTCGCGTTCCCCGAACAAGCAGGTCTCCTTCCCTGCGGTTTGCAGGGAGGTTCGGGGAACGCGAGAGCAAACTGCGGCGAAGCTGGTCTCCTTTCCCGGTTTGCTCTCTCGTTCCCCGAACCCCCGAGCAAGCGGGTCTCCTTCCCTGCGGTTTGCAGGGTGGTTCGGGGAACGAGAGCAAACCGCGGCGAAGCTGGTCTCCTTTCCCGGTTTGCTCTCGCGTTCCCCGAACCCCCGAGCAAGCGGGTCTCCTTCCCTGCGGTTTGCAGGGGGGTTCGGGGGAACGCGAGAGCAAACCGCAGCGAAGCTGGTCTCCTTTCCCAGTTTGCTCTCTCGTTCTCCGAACCCCCGAGCAAGCAGGTCTCCTTCCCTGCGGTTGCAGGGGGGTTCGGGGACGCGAGAGCAAACCGCAGCGAAGCTGGTCTCCTTTCCCGGTTGCTCTCGCGTTCCCCGAACCCCCCTTGAAGCCGCCCAACAGCGCTGCAGTGTGGCCACATCTAACACCACTTGCAGCGCTGGTTGCTGTAAGTGTGGCCACTCTGCAGCGCTGGCCCTATACAGCTGTACTAATACAGCTGTAACAACCAGCGCTGCAAAATTTTAGATGTAGACATGGCCCTAGTTTCTTTCAAAACTCTTGGGTATATACCATCTGGTCCTGATGACTTATTACTGTTTAATTAATCAGTTTGTTCCAAAATCGCTTCTGCTGACACCTCAATCTGGTGTATTCACCTTGTATTTTCCTGTCACATTCTGAGTACATTTCCCAGACCTGAAGAGTTCTCTGTAGCTTGAAAGCTTGTCTCTCTCACCAACAGAAGTTGGTCCAATAAAAGATGTAATTACCTCATCCAGCTTGCACCTCAATCTGGGACAGCTCCACATAATAATTTTGAATGTTGAAGCTCGTACTTTCAAGTCCTAATGTGCATAATCAAACTAGGCTTCCTATAGAGATGCATCACTAAATAGAAGTTGTCAGTTGAGAACCAACTCACTCATTACATCTGGTCCAGCAGATTTTTGAAATGTCAGGTCTTTCTACTGGCCTCAGAAAGAGTCCTCCACTTACTTGTAAGCAGCAACCCTGCTCTCACATTTTGGAAGTTGTAAAAGGAGTCCAGGAGGATACTAACTACCCAGTGTGTACATAGTATGGAAACAATGTCAATACATGTGGACTCTTTTTCAGTTTGTGTAACATGATACTGTTTCATGAATTATAATAAAAGTGATAAAGTAATTAGATTACTTAAGTGTCCCTTCTTCCTTGTATGAGAATTACCATACAAAAGTAGGGGAGATTTGAGTTCTTCCATTCAGGGAGTAAAGTCAGACAAGAAGCCAAGTGGCAAACTGCCAGTGGCTCCCCAGACCTCAGCTGCTCCTAGAGCCCAACTCATTATGGATTTTCTCAAACAGCTGAGAGGGAAACAGTGCAAGTTACAAACTGTCTACAGTAATTTATATGGTCTTTTTTACATGTCGAAGAGCGGGGGTGCAAATTAAGCAGAAACTAGCCAATCCCGCCAAACCCATGAAGTTTGCAGGGTATGGGGAAACTGATGTTATGCCTTGGAGGCCGCACTGCCCCATTCCTGCATGGGCAGGGGAAAAGCCACACACAACAAGGGCCTCCACATGTAGATCATTAGGAGACAATATAGCCCAAAATTATTTTCTTAAACAAAACTTGTCCTCGTTTTTTGTTCTGTTTCATTACTTCCCCTTTATATACAGTGGTATGGTGGAAGGTGTTACAGCTGCCATCAAGCAGTTGTTTAATCTACAGACAATTGCAGATCTGGTTCAAACTATGGGGTGAGCTAAATACCCTTCTTTCACTCTTTAATGGATGGAACAATTAAATGTCCCTTATATAGTGAAATAGCTGGAAACAACAGAAGCTACCACCCGCAGCAAGAGACCATTTGTCAAGGTCTGAGCAAAACCATCCTTGGGAGATTAACAGGGGTTTCCCCCACACAGAGTTTCTTGGACACAAAAATCACTGGAGAAGTAGACTTGAAAATTGTTATTAAGGAAACTCCTTACTGAGCCCTGGGAAATAGTAGTTTGTGTACATTCACTGTAAATAAACAGGATTGTACCAAAGAAATATCTGACTCTCATCATCAATTTCTCCTCCTAATGGAAACAACTGTGCAAGGCCCAGAATAGTGGATACTTCTCAGGCCAAAGGGGCAAAAATATTCCATATTTTTTCTAAAAATACTTAACTTCTTTATAGTTTACTTCATTTCTATCTAATTCCAGCCTTTTCTTTATTTCTATTCTAGATTTTTTCCTCCTCTGAATTTGTTACCTTGGTTCCCTTTTCATCCCTATTCAGGTTCAGCTCTAAGGGTATGTCTAATACTATCCATGAGATCGTGGGCAGCGATCGATCCAGCGGGGGGTCGATTTATCGTGTCTAGTCTAGATACGATAATTTGATCACCGAGTGCTCGCCCGTCAACTCCTGTACTCCACCGCCGCAGAGGCACAGGCAGAGTCGATGGGGGAGCAGCAGCAATCGACTCACCGCAGTGAAAACACCACAGTAGGTCAATCTAAGTACATAGACTTCAGCTACATTATTCATGTAGCTGAAGTTGCATAACTCAGATTGATCTCCCCGCCTCCTGCCCCCCACCCCATGTAGACCAGGCCTAATAATTTTTTCCTGTACATTTATTTTCATATTTTTATTTCATATTTCTCTTCCCCCTGAGCTCACTGTTCTCCATCCTGTCCATTGCTCTGTTCCCCAATCCCTTAACATCTTTCCCTTCTGCTCTCCTCAATTCTGTCTCCCCCCTGCAATCTTTCCTGTTCTCAGCTGCAAAAGAAGCCCTGCTGACTCCTTAGTTTTCCTCCACCTCTACATTTAAGGTAAATACAAATGGTTTGTCCACCTTCTGCCTTGTAGTCTCAAATTCAGCCCCTAGTCTCTTCCCTTCTTCCAGGCTCTACTCAAGTCACCTCACAGGTCAGCTGCTAGCAGGAATTCTCTTCTCCATGTCAAATACTTCCCTCCCTACTGCTTTCCATCCTGTATTTACTCTACCCGCTGTCACTAAAAAAAGTTGTCATTAAGAAAGTTACTTCCACCATGGCTGTACACTATGCAAGGAACTATGTAGAACTGGTCATCCAGGGAAAGACATGAGACTGAATCACTTAGGCAGACAGAGGTAATCAATTGCTGGATTCTCATATCTGTGTCTGGGCAGCTCTTGAGAATTTGGGAACTGACAGGAAAACAAATGGAAAAAGCTGTGCAGAACTGGATCAGAGAAGGAAATTGGCCAGGAATATGTTAAAGTTCTCTGTCTGGTCCTTTTATGTCCCTGTGTATTACACAACTACCTTTCATAATGATTAAAAACTTGGTATTAATGACCAATATAGAGACTCCATATATTCATATTTGTATATATTAAGCTAAGTTCTTAGAACAGATCACTGCAACTTTCCTTTAAAAAAAATGTTTGGAACCTCAGGGATTAAGTGGCTACACTTCTGAAATTACAAACTCAATTCAGAGCTGTACATACATCTGACTACCAAATTGTGGATATACATGGAATATTTTCACTCCTCAAGTCAATGAAAATTAAAAACCCTGTGGAAAACTGGCTAGAGGATGATTTACATGAGAAGGGTGCTGTGGAGAAGTGTAAAGAATACTGCTCTCTTGCATCACTTAGTAGACAGTTCTAATATCTGGCAACAAAAGTAGCACTACAGTGTCAAGTTAGATAAGCACACATAGGTTGAGCACATATTGAGTGGAAAGAGAATATAAAGCAAAGAAATAGGTGACTTAGCATGAAGGAGACAGTCATCCAGGACTCACTTTAGCTGGGTACCCATCTCAAGGCATTGCTTTAAGAAGGGGAAAATAGCAGCAATCATGTATATGCCCTCAGCCAGGGTCACATGGCTATGGACACTGCCATTCAAACTAACAGGCCGGTCTTTCTACTAGCAGTAAGAGGCAGGCAAAAATAATAAACTGGTAAATATACAAAGCGACATTAACTACCACTTCCCTAGACACTTGATAGAGGGCATCATTATTTTCATTGTCTTTTTCTTTAACCTCTCCTTCTGGTTATGTGACTAATGTGTATTTAATGGGTTGTGAAAGTATATTTAAGGTCTAAAAACATGTATTTCATTTACCACAACATACCCATCCACCGTGCAGCTAACAATGTTAATGCATAGCCTCAGTGCATGGAAATTACACTGGAGTCATCTGAAATAAATTAGCTATTAAATACACTACACAGTACTTTCAAGTGCCAAATAAAAGTTTGAACTGCTAAGTACATTACTGGACAAATTACTAGCAATTAAAAACTCCCAAGGTACTTAGCACCCTGCTAATACTCTTTTCACCACCTGCACATCATATATCTTTCACACTTGTAGACAAGCTCCAAGCAGAATTGCAGAGCATGAAAGATAATGGCAACATTTGGGAGGGTGAAGGGTTTACAGATTTGAACTCACTCTCTGTGATCGTATATGAGAAAAATGGTGATATTCAACTGCACAAATTTTAGGGCACTCAAATATATGAGATGTGGGGACTTTTAATTGTGAACCTTCAAAGAGGTAACTAGCTGGGTATGTGGATCCCAGATCTGTGGCTTGCAGTTATTGACTTTCAGCATGTTATCTCAGAGGTACAGCTATCAATAACTCCCTTGGGCTTAGACTCTGCTCCTGGGATATTCAGAGAGTAGTCTCTCAGCTCCTTCATAATATCCAATGCTATTCTGGACCAGGTGCCAACACAACTCCAACAAGCTGGCATAAAGTTAAATGCAGCCAGTGCAGTTTTGCAAAAGATACTGTAGAGCAGGGGTCAGCAACTTTCAGAAGTGGTGTGTCCAGTCTTCATTTATACACACTAATTTAAGATTTCATGTACCAGTAATACATTTTAATGTTTTTAGAAGGTCTCTCTATATTATAACACCAAACTATTGTTATATGTAAAGTAAACAAGGTTTTCAAAATGTTTCAGAAGCTTTATTTAAATTAAATTAAAATGCAGATCTTATCAGTTTAGTGTGATCCTTGCCCTTGCTTTTTCTTGCTGAGTTTTCAATGTCTGGAACATATTGGATACTTTAAGCTGCACACAGGCTTCTGAGTGATCAGCTGTTAACCAGCTGGTAGGAGGTCAGCGGCTGGAACCCCTGATCGGCAGCTGAGGTGAGGGGAGCTGGCGGCTGGTAGGGCTGAGCAGAGCCAGAGGCCTGGACCCACCCCTCTGCCTGCATTGGAACTCCAACCAGAAGTTCTGGGGACTCCTGCAGCTGGGGTCTCAGCCCACTGCCAGCCTGGGGTTTCTTTCACCCAGGCCAGCAGCAGGCACTGAGTGGGACTGGCAGAGGGACCCCAGCTGGCAGCGGAAACCCCAGAGTGGCGGCATGCTGAGTGTGCCATCAAAAAAATAGGCTTGCGTGTCACAGGTTGCCAATCCCTGCTGTAAAGTTTCTAGTGTAGTATCTCAGTCAACTGAGTGTAGCCAATGCTACAAACTGTTGCTTCACTATCATTACCCTGCAACCAGGGTACTCTGGTCATAGCAGTTTACATTCGTTCATTGGCCTACCTCAATACATAGGTGGTCGCGCTCTCACCCTGACAGAAACAAAGCATTTCCAGATTAGTTTGGAGTTCTTGCTATTATATGCTTCAAAGTCTACTTAGTGGGAAAACATTTCACTTTAGAAACCAATTATTTGCCTGTCCTGGCCTTTATCATAAGGTCATTGACCTACTGAATGTGATTTGCAGTGGTGTATTATTCAGTTGTAGCAGTATGATTTAAATTTAGTATATACCAAAGGAAGACAATTTATTTGCCAATGACTCTTCGAGAAAGCCTTCTGAGTTGCCACCCTCATAGGCAGAAACAGCAGAGTAACTATACTTTTTACTGAAACGTATGCAGCGGACTGTGATGCCACTCTTCAAGATGTTGAGCTATGAAAGGTGATGTGTGCTGTGGAAGTGGTTTGGATGGATCTAACTCCTCAAGAAAATGTTGTGTACATTCTACAAAATTTGTTCCAAGATCACAGTGAAGATGTGTTTTCTCAACATCTCTTATGAAGAAGAGCCTGAGTGGTCATCCCAGCAGTGTTGCAACACACAGTCCTGGGATGTGTAACATTTATGAGTTACAAAGGAACTTCTACATAATTATGCTTGGTGGCCAGGGTTTGCACTCAGGAGAAGGCATGCTCAGCCCGCACAATGCATAGAACTACTGTTCCTCTGGCCCCTTTGAAACTGGTAGTCATAGACAGACCATGCAGAGAATATCTGACTTTCATCATCAATTTCTCCTCCTCCTAATGGAAGCAACTGTGCAAGGCCCAGAATAGTGGATACTTGCTCAGGCCAAAGGGGCAAAAATATCTCATATTTTTCTAAAAATATTTAACTTCTTTATAGTTTACTTTAGGAAGGAATTTTTCATCAGGGAAGATTGGCAGAGGCCCTGGAGGTTTTTTGCCTTCCTCTGCAGCATGGGGCATACTATTTGCAAATAAGTAAATTATTCCCTAAAATGTCTCAGGAAGCATAACAAACTTGGCAGCTACTCATATTGGTTATGTTATGACCCTTCCCCATGTCTGGGAAGGCACAGGCAGTCCTTACCCCAATGCACTCATACACACTGGCATATGGGGTAGAGAGAATTAAGCTGAATGCCTGAGGAATTCTGGGCAGGGCAGCTTGGGGAGGAGCATAAACAGAGTAATGGAAGCACTGTCTACCTGTTACATACTTGTAAGTAAACCCCTCTGGCCTCATTACAGGTTCCACATCATAGGGCCTCTGCAGTTAATTTGCTTTACACAAGCCAAGTAATTCCATGCACTGCTGGAATAATTTCAGTGCCCGCTCTCCCCAACATGCCTCCACTTTACACTGCAAATATAAACAGAGCCCAGAATTTTCCACCATCCTTGTAATGAGAACAAAATGGCCAGCTATTTTGGAAATACTGCAAGTTTAAAAGACTTGTGTTGTTTAAATGGATGATCCCCAACTACATCAAAATGTCCTCCTTTGGACATCTACTAGCAACCCAAAATTAATTTAATGCATTGGTTTTAATATGGACCAATATGGTGTCAAAAAGTATTGTGTTCTTTCAGTATGCATATTATTTACCATAGTTAAAAAAAAACATGAATGTTAAATGCCTGGTCTATTCAGTCAACAAAAAACTTGAAAGACAAGTCTCTAAGGCAACCTTTAGAGAATTAAAAATGCAAACGATATCAGAAAAAAGAGATGAGCTTTCAATAGCAAAAAAGAAAAAAAAAGCAGGCTTCTCTCTAGAAGATAGCTGTTATTCCTTAGAAATAACCAGTCACTATAAACAAACATGTTGGGGAAGGCTAGATTTTGTTTGAATCTAGAAGAATTAAACACTTTTCAAGAATGTATTGAACATTAAACAAAATTCCAGCACTAATTAATTTTCTAACCCAAGCGAAGGTTCCATACAAATATCTACAACTGATTTTCCTAAGAGACCTGTGCACAAACAATTCAAATTCATGGAAATAAAGGCTCAGCCTTCCAAAGACCTCATGTGAAAACCCATTACATTATATGAAAACGATTTACTTTGACAACAATCATATTTTAACTAAAGTGTTCATATTATAGGGGAAATTTTGCTATGCATTTAAACATTTTTTCCCCAGAAAAGTTCTCTGTAAAACAAAAGACAAAAAAAAGAGAAAAAAAGTTACATTCAAAAGCCTGTATTTTATTGTTATGGCAAACTGATGTACTAAAAATAAAGAATATCAAAGTTGTTATGGTAACTGGAAATTTAAAAGCAGTCAAGAGTAGAATAATCAAACCTTCAGCTGCCTTAAAATGTAACATCTATGGACTCAATTTTCAGAAGAGCTTTCAGATACAATTTATATTTGCTTTTGTGAATCTCCTTTAGAGACCAGAATACAGTATAAACTTTCTAAAAACTCGTCAGGGTAACAGAATGTGAGAAAAATAAAAGTGAATGAAAATAAAAAATTGGTCATTCAGATTTCTCATACTCAGCTTGGTCTCCTTGCAGCTTTATCTAGGCCAGCAACTACCTCTGTTTATTACAATGATTTGGATGTGTATATTTATTTACTTTTCTTAAAGCTAATTACATATTTTAGGGAAAAGTGTGAGAGCAGCCACCAGCAAGAGTTGGTGGTTGCACTCTGAGGTCACCAAAATATATGGCCTGAGAACCCCTGGGTTAAAGACTCGGTTCCACTTTCACTCAGGCTGGCATCCCACCCACTTAACCAGCATCCACACTGCAAACCCACTCCGAGCACTGGCAGTCCTCCAATGCCTTCCCAAAATTCCTCCCCGTATGCCCAGAAGGACAGACTAGGTCTTCCACAATTTACAGGGAATGGCTCAGCTTACTTCAGCACAAAGAATCATGCGATATGCCTCCAGAAGTCCTAGCACACACATGGTGGAGTCCAGCAACGGTCAGGATGCAGTAACTCAGTTGTAGCTTTGCAATGTGGCTGCTCACACCAGTGCTAGGCTAACCCAGGCTACCCTGCAATAAAGAGGTACCCTCTGAGGCTGGAGAGGAGATAGGATGACAAGGAGACATAGAGTTCTTGTCATGAGATGTAGATATGGATTTGAGATGCTCTTGACTGCTAAGCAGTCTACTCAATATCTTTGTCTTCCAGAAACTCCTATGTGGAACAATTCCTCTGGATAAATCATCATCTGAAAGGATTAAAATCTGACATATCTGGATATAAAATCATGAGCCTTTACTACCTGAGCTAAGAACCAGGTTCCATAGCTCATAGGCTATATATGTGTGGCCTAGCCAACAGAGGGGACAAAGCCATTCTGATTTAACATTGGTCTACATGGAATGAGCTCCCTTCATAGCAAGTGATGCTGAATTTTAATTATAGTATGCATGTGCCAGGCTCCAGGATGGTGCCTTCCAGGGCCCAAGAGAAAGAGGGGAAATCCAAATGCCAGTCTCATGTAATCTGTATTTATTCTATATCCACTGTAAAAGATTAGCATTCTGCATTCACTAGTCTCATTTCTTTCTTACTAGTATAAGTGATCAAATAATTTTACAATGGATACAATATGTTTCTTCTGCTGCTTGCAAGGTGCACTTCATTCCTAAATACATTTATTTGTTTCTGTATTCATATTAGCACAAAAGGACCAGTGAAGTAATTGAAGAGACCATGTCATAGAAAGAGAGAAGGAAAGATTATGAAGCTTTCAAGTGAGGACAAAATTAACTGTGCATCTGCATTTATAACATTAACAAGATTTTGCAAAGCTCTCATCCCAACACATACTTCTCTTTTAAAATATAAGCAGTAGTAAAGGTACTCAATTCACAAGTCATATTTTATTTTTAGATCCAGGAGAATACATTACCAGACCAAAAGAGGAATCAGACCAAGGAAACCACTACTTTTGAATAAAACGATCTGTATGGTTTAGAAAAACATGATGCACAACTCCATACCAATGACTTTCAGTCATCAACTTCAACATTAACTGGCTAGAGCTTATCCTTGTGATCAGGAAAAATTCTCAGCAGCTGAAACACTTGATATTCCAGTGGAAATCTAGGTAATGATTATATTGTGTATAAAATGGCTTAGTGCATGTGTGATCACGTCCACTTTTGGTTGGTTGGTTGCAGCATCTGCTAGTTACCCATAGATAAAAGAATTGCTCCTTTGACTTTAAATTGGGTGACTGTACTAAGTTGGAAGGTATCAAGGGAAACAAGGATTTTATTATGGAATTTGGGCTCAAAATGAGAACTGTAGACCATTTTAAAATACTATTCTGCAGTAACAGTGAATCATAGAAAACTAGGGTTGGAAGGGACCTCAGGAGGTCATTTAGTCCACTCCCTGCGCAGAGCAGGACAAATTCCCAACTAATCATCCCAGCCCAGGGCTTTGTCAAGCCTGACCTTAAAAAACCTCTAAGGAAGAAGATTCCACCACCTCCCTAGGTAACCCATTCCAGTGCTTAAACCACCCTCCTAGTGAAAATTTTTTTCCTAATATCCAACCTAAACCTCCCCCAGTGCAACTTTGAGACCATTACTACTCCTTGTTCTGTCATCAGGTACCACTGAGAACAGTCTAGATCCATCCTCTTTGGAACCCCTTTTCAGGTAGTTGAAAGCAGCTATCATATCCCACCTCGTTCTTCTCTTCGCAGACTAAACAATCCATTCCCTCAGCCTCTCCGCATAAGTCATGTGCTCCAACCCCCTAATCATTTTTGTTGCCCTCCACTGGGACTTTTCCAGTTTTTCCATATCTTTCTTGTAGTGTGGAGACCAAAACTGGACACAGTACTCCAGATGAGGCCTCACCAATGTTAAATAAATGGGAATGATCATGTCCCTCGATCTGCTGACAATGTTGTTAGCCTTCTTGGCAACAAGGGCACACTGTGGACTCATATCCAGCTTCTTGTCCACTGCAACCCCTAGGTCCTTTTCTGCAGAACTGCTTCCTAGCCATTCGATCCCTAGTCTGTAACACTGAATGGGATTCTTCCGTCCTAAGTGCAGGACTCTGCACTTGTCCTTGTTGAACCTTATCAGGTTTCTTTTGGCCCAATCCTCTAATTTGTCTAGGTCCCTCTCTATCCTATCCCTACCCTTCAGTGTACCTACCACTCCTCTCAGTTTAGTGTAATATAGTATAAGCTTCCATCCTACCCTTTTTTAAAAATTAAATCTGATTTAAAGATATCCCAAGGACACATATTGACATTCTGGTTCTTTTATTAATCACAAGAAGTTTTTTCATCCTTTTGCCACCTCCAAAAAATAGGGAGTATTCTGAAAAATTAGGTCAGTATTTGAACAGCAGCTGGGTACACCTAAGCTTTCAGCATATAGAGCCTAATCAGTTTTGTTTTTACAAAAATTACTGTATTCTGACTATTAAGAGTATGTTTGCCGTAGCTCTGTGTTTTCATTTTGGAAGACAATCGAGTTTAGGGGTGTCTAACGTATGGCTCACAGGCCAGATCTGGTCCATGGAACAGTTTCATCCAGTCCAGGGGTTTCCCATGAATCTTCAAGTCTGCACTATAGGTGGGTGATCTGTAGATCTGCAGGGGTGTGATTTGTAAAGTGCACCAGCGTGTTGCACTCTAGCTTCCCTGTGTAGACTCTGTTACTGTGCACTGATGTGGTACTGTTCTAAGGAACAGTTAGTACATACAGGAAGAGTTCACATAGGAGAGTTAGAGTGCAACACATTGGTGCACTCTATAAATCACATCCCTGCAGTCCAGTGCAGCAATCCAGCAAAACCTCACATACAGGTTTAGAACCACTTGGATGCATTTAAGAGGAACTAGAGAGGCATAAGTCTGGTGGAAGCTGGTATACGTCCATATGAGGGAAAATGGCACTGAAGAGCTGTGACCAAATACACCCTGTATTCACACCCTACACTCTGTTATAATAATCTTTGTACAAAATATGCCTTGCAAGGTAACATTTTAAAACTAAACTCACTGGTCAATAATATCATGGCAAAATGGGTGTAGCAACATTATATGTAAAGTTAAGAAACTAAGCTGAAATTATAGCTGAAATGTGTTTACCAGACAAGTTTAGGGAGGGAGTAAAGAACTGTTACTTACCTTCTGTAACTGTTGTTCTTCGAGATGTGTTGTTCATGTCCATTCCACATTAGGTGTGCGCGCACACGCATGCAGCATGCACGCACGTCAGAACTTTTCCCTTAGCGTCTCCTGTGGCCACTGCGCGGTGCATATATACCTCCGCTGGTCCAAACCCGCTCCAGTTCCTTCTTGCCGGCAACTCCGACAGAGGGGTAGAAGGTAGGTGGTGGAATGGACATGAACACCACATCTTGAAGAACAGTTACAAAAGATAAGTAACAGTTCTTTCTTCTTCGAGTGCTTGTTCACGTCCATTCCACATTAGGTGAATCACAAGCTTACCTTTGGAGGAGAATACGAGTCACGAAACAATCGATCGGAGGACTGCCCCATCAACTGCTGCATCCTCCCGTGCCTGCTAGTTGACCATGTAGTGGATTGTAAAGGCATGCACCGATGACCAGGTTGCCACCCTGCAGATCTCCTATACAGGGACCCCGCGCCAGGAAGGCCGTGGACGCTGCCTGCTCTCTGATCGAGTGGGCTGTGACCGCCAGAGCTGGGACACCAGCGAGGTCATAACACGCCCAAATGCAGTCCGCAATCCACAATGAGATTCAATGTGTTGATACCGGACTGCCCCTCATCCTCTCAGCCACAGCCACGAATACCCGTGTGGACTTACGAAAGGGTTTGGTGTGCTCCAAGTAGAATGCCAATGCTCGGCAGACACCTGAGATGTGCAGGCTGCAGTGACTCAGGTCCAGATGAGGTTTGGGGAAAAAAACATCGGCAGGCAAATGTCGTGGCCCAGATGGAATTGTGAGACCACCGTTGGGAGGAACTTTGGGTGCAGGCAGAGCTGCACCTTGTCTTTGTGAAACACAGTGTATGGTGGCTCCGAGATGAGAGCCCGCAGCTCCGATACTCTTCTGGCTGGGGTGAGCGCCACCAGGAATGCCACCTTCCAGGAAAGGTGGAGAAGGGAGCAGGTAGCCATGGGATCAAATGGGACCCCATGAGCTTAGAAAGGACTAAGTTCAGATTCCATGGAGGGACTGGGGGGGCAGTTAGGGAACACCCTTTCCAGACCTTTGAGGAATCGTCCCACCGTTGGGTGGGAGAAAACGGAGCTACCTAAAAACCCTGGGTGAAAGGGCGGAAATAGCCACCAGGGTGCACCTTAATCAAGGTTGGGGCCAGCCCTTGTTGCTTAAGGAGCAGAAGGCACTCTAGATTGATTGGCACCGGGGCCTGGAGCCGTTGCACCTGTTGTGACCCACACCAGCATGAGAACCTCTTCCACTTGGCCAAGTAAGCTGCCCTGGTAGAGGGCTTCCTACTACCAAGTAGAACCTGCTGCACAGGAAGAAAGCACTGGCTCTCCGAAGCATTTAACCAGGTAGCTTCCATGTCGTCAGATGCAGTTATTGCAGGTCGGGGTAGAGAAGCCGCCCTCCGTCCTGCGTAATGAGATCCCAGTGAAGGGACAGGGTTATCAGGGCCTCCACTGACAGCTCCAGTAACGTTGTGAACCAATGCTGGCGTGCCCATGCTGGGGTGATGAGAACGATTGACGCCCTGTCCCTGCGTACCTTGAGCAGTACCCTGTGTACTAGGAGGATGGGGGGGAAAGCATATCTTAGTTCCCTTCCCCACCGGATCGCAAATGTGTCGGCTATAGAGCCCGGGCTGCGACCATGGAAACGGGCAGAAATGTGGGTACTAGGTGTTGTCCTTGGTCGCAAACAGGTCCACCCAGGGAAAACCCCCACCTTTGGAAGAGTGAAAGCATGACGTCCGTTCTGAGCATCCACTCGTGCATGCAGTAGGACCTGCTGAGGTGGTCCGCCAGCTCGTTTTGCTCTCCCGGGAGATACACCACCTCGAGGTGAATGGCAGGGGCTATGCAGAAGACCCAAAGAAGGAGAGCTTCGAGGCAAAGTGGGGAGGAACAGGCTCTGCCCTGCTTGTTTATATAAAACATGGCAGTCGTGTTGTCCGTCAGAACTGTCACGCTGTGACACTCAGAGAGACATGAAAGGTCCGGCAAGCTAAATGAACTGCCCTGAGCTCCTTCACGTTGATATGGAGCAACTGTTCCATCCCCGACCACAATCCCTGAGTTTTGTGGTTCCCCAGGTGAGCTCCCCATCCAAGTCTGATGCATCTGTTACCAGTGGTCAAGTCCGGCTGTTGTGCAGCAAAGGGGATGCCCTCAGCAAATTACTGTTTGGGACTGCCACCAACTCAATGAGTCCAGTACGTTCCCCAGGACTGTCACTATCAAGTCTATGGGGTCCTTGCCAGGGCAGTATACACGGCGAGCCAAGCCTGCAGATTTCTTAATCTCAGTCTGGCATGCTTGACCACATGCGTGCAAGCTGCCATGTGGCCTAGCAGGTCGCAGGCAACATCTGGCCATCGTAGTGAGAAACTGCCACAGGGAGCTCACCGCCTGCTAGATGGCCAGGAATCATGATTTTGGGAGGCTCACCCTTGCCTATATCACATCTAGGACCGCCCCTATGAACTCCACTCTCTGTGTTGGGACAAGAGTGGCTTGGGAACATTGACCAGGAGTCCCAGTTTGCGGAATAGACTCAATGCCGTCCATACATGAGTCCGAACCTCTTCTTTGGACCGCTCCACCAGGAGCCAGTTGTCGGAGTAGGGGTAAACTCGAATCCTCGTCTCCACAAGCATGCTGCCACCACCGCCATGCATTTTGTGTACACTCATGGGGCCACAGCAAGGCCAAACGGTAAAACCGCAAACTGGTAATGTTCCTGGTTCATGGTGAAGCACAGAAATCAGCGATGAGCGGGGTGGATGGCAATATGAAAGTACGCGTCCTTCAGGTCAAGGGCAGCAAACCAGTCTTCCGGATCTAGAGACGGAATAATAGTGCCTAGAGAGACATGCGGAACCAGGCCTTGATCAGGAACTTGGTTGAGCCCGCACAGGTCTAGGATGGAACGAAGGCCCACCTGGCCTCGGGGATGAGGAAGTAGCGGGAGTAGAACCCTTTCCCCCTTAGGTCTAAGGGCACTATCTGAACCGCCCCCCGCCTCTAGGAGCGAGTGATCCTCCTTTCCCAGAGATGCTCGTGAGAAGGGTCCCTGAAGAGGGATGGGGAAGGGGGGCGTGGGGTGGGCCGGGAGGAAAACTGTAGCATGTACTCACTTCGTACCGTGCGTAACAACCAACGGTCCAATGTAATGCTGGACCATGCATGGGAGAAGTGGGACAAGCTATTGAGTAAACATGACAATGGATCTGGTGGATGATCTGGTACATTGTCCTCGAGCGCACCTTCAAAAGCCTGACTTAGAGCCTGACTGAGGTTTATGTTGGCCTTGGTTTTGGCCCAGCCTATTGGAATTGTTGTTATTATTGCGCCGCCTCCTATTGTCTCCGCCTCACCTGAGGTAAGGCTCCTGCTGAGGACGAGGCTGGTACTGGTTCTAGGGAGGAGGTTGTGCCTTAAAGGGCTTCCTCCGAGTTGCTGGGGTATGCATACCCAGTGACTTGAGTGTGGCCCTAGAGTCCTTAAGGCTATGTAGCTTCAAATCAGTTTGGTCCCAGAACAGTCCGGATCCTTTGAATGGGAGGTCCTGGATCAAATTCTGGACCTCAGATGGCAAACCTGACTCCTAAAGCCATGCCTCCTGACTCACGACTCATGAGCACCACATGACCACACTTGATGCTATTGTCCTGGCCGCCGCGTCCAGGGATGCTTGGAGGGAGGTTTTCACTACGGCCTTGCCATACTCCACCAGGGCCACGAACGCCTGTTGGGAGCCCTGCGGGAGGTTGTCCTTAAACTTCCCCACTGTCGCCCAGGAGTTGAAGTTATGCCTGTTGAAGATCGCCTGTTGGTTAGCCATCCTCAACTGTAGGCCCCCTAATGAATACACTTTCCTTTCGAACAGGTCTAGACATTTTGCTTCCTTGGCCTTGGGGATGGGGCTTGTTGCCCATCGGCGTTCTCTCTCGTTCACCGCCCAAACTACCAGTGAACGTGGGCTTGGGTGACAGAACAAGAAGTCGTAACCTTTTGACGGGGAGAAATACTTGCACTCCACACCTTTGGCCATTGGTGCGCTGGATGCTGGGGTCTGCAATATAGTCCTGTAATTAGACTGAATGGTCTTAATGAGCAGAAGCGCTATTCTGAAGGACCTTCTAGGCTCAGAATGTCCACCATGGGGTCCTCCTGCTCAACCGTCTACTCAGCTTGCAACCCCAAGTTATGGCCACTTTATGAAGCAGTTCTTGGTGGGTCTTGTGGTCTAATGGTGGAGATCCTGACATCGCAGTGCCTGCTACTGCTCCATCCGGGAATGACGAGGAAATTAGCAGCTGCTCAGCTTCCTCCTGCTGGTCTCCCTCCCCCTAGGGGAGGGCTTCTGGCTCTAGCTGGGGTTGGTGGTCCTGAGACGGCACCGAGTACAGTGCCGGCCTCTCTGGTCTATCGCTTGGTGAGGCTTCAGCTTGGACACCATAGCTTCCCTTATAGGAGAACATCAGCGCGGGGACTGAGACCGCTGTAACCAAATAGCTGGCCCTAGAGAAAGCACCTTGATGCTGGTGGTAGGCCCAAGGGGTCCAGAAGGGCCAGTGTCCTGGCAGTCCCCATTGTGGTAGCTAACCAGCTTGTTTGTTCCCTGCTATCTGGGGCCCACTGCGGGTAGCTGTATCAGCCCGAGTCGGCGCCGGACTCCAGAGATGCCAAGCATGACAGCCACGGCGGTCCCATCGATCTGTGCCGGTGGGAGGCTGATGACCTAATTCTAGATGATCGAGACCGAGATCGGTACCACTGCTCTCTTGACCAGGACTGGGACCGGTGCCAGTGTTCCCGAGACCAGGACCAGAACCGGTGCCTTCTGGGCGCCTTCGGCAACTCCAGGCTCAACTCCTGCCGGTACCGGTCTTGGGGGGGTGGGGAGGACCAGGGAGCGCCAAGTGTCCTGCACTGACCCTGTGCATTGACTCGTTTCCAATACCGAGACTTCATCAGAGTCAAGGGTAGATGATGAGGCCATGGACTCAGAGCTCGACCGGGACCAACGCCGGGAGCAGTGCCAGGGCGATGACCCTTGAACGGCGCACCATTGCCAACTTTGCCCTTGACAGCACCCTGCGTCCGGGTGCCGGCGGCTTCTCCCTGGCTGGGAGGGGGCTCGCCGCCAACAACCCAATGACGTCTTTTGCAGCCTCAAAGGTGTCAGGAGCAGAGGGCTGATCCATCACGCCCTTGAGCCCTACGTCCGCACTGAGCTCACTTAAAGCTGGACTTGGTGGGACTTGTGGAGCCGGTGCCACCGGTGCCGGAGTGGGTGCAGCATCCTTTCCGCTCTTCCTGGTGCTCAGGGCCTGAGATGGCGCCTGTTTCCCTTGCGAGGAGCGGTCTGCGCCCCTCCTTTGGTTTTGCCTCGGCCGCCACCGGCGGAGGATAAGTGGTGCTGGGGCCTACTTTGGTGTTCCGAGGCCGACAGCTTAGGATGCTTGGCCAGTACTGGGTGTCTTGATGACTCTGGAGTGCTCTGCACTGAGGAGGCTGGGGCCGGCGTCGGGCCTTCCGGGCCTGGTGGCTGCAGTGTGGCCTCCATCAACAACTGCCTTAAACGAAAGTCTCTCTCTTTCTTGTTCTCGGCATAAAGGCCTTGCAAACCTTGCACCTCTCTGGTGAACTTCCCCTAGGCAACATACAGAGGAGTCATGGGGGTCACTAATGGGCACAGGCTTGCAGCACGTGGTGCAAGCCTTAAATCTGTGGGCCTGCGGCATGCCCCGTGGCGGGTGCCTGAGTCCTCCAAGCACCTAATCCAGGGGTCTCAAACTCAAATGACCATGAGGGCCACATGAGGACTAGTACATTGGCCCGAGGCCGTATTACTGACACTCCTCCCTCGCCGCCCCAGCCCCCCCCCCACTCCCCACCTTCCATAGGCCTCACCCTGCCCCACTCTTCCCATCCCCTTTCCTGCCCACCATTCCAACCCCTTCCCCAACTCTCCACCCAACTCCACCCCCTCCCTGCCCCCAGGTGTGCAGGAGGGTGGTGGGGTGTGGCAGCGGCTCAGGGCAGCCTGCCTGCCCCTGGTGCATGCCGGGCCAGAGGCCGCTCTAGGTAAACACTGCAGGAGGGCCATGAGCCTCGCGGGCCACAGAAAATAACCTTGCAGGCTGCGTGCGGCCCACGTCTTTGAGACCCCTGACTAATCTATTAAGTTTCAACAACAACGAAACGCTAACTAACTGATAACAGTATGTAACACTAAGGCTAGGGAATGCTTCTCTTACGAGAGCAAGAGGTTATCGCAACGCCGTCACAGACGGTAAGGAGGAACTGGAGAGGGTCGGGCCAGCAGGGTATATATGCAACGGCGGCCGTGCGCCACTCTGGCAGGGGCCCCGCCGGCCCAACAGGAGCTGCAAAGGTAGAAGTTTCCAAGCTTGTGCACGCGACGCAGGCACATCTAATGTGGAATGGACGTGAACAAGCACTCAAAGAAGAAATCTGTTTCTCAGAGGACAAGCTAACACCTCCAGCCAGGTGTCCAAGGTGACTGGCAATCACCGGTCAAGCGGCCATTCTTTGGAAACAAAGGGGGGGCAGGAACAGTTAGTATAGCAAACAACACATGGAACCTCTTTCTCCACAAAACTCCTTGCTCCATCTTCTCAGCTGGAAGAAATTTTATCTACGGATAACCTAGGGAAATGTATTTCAAAGGGTGACTGGACTATAATGTGAGGGGCAAAAATACCTCAGGAGTCTTCCTTTCTTTCTCTCCCTATCACTCTCTTTCACCTTAGACGAAAAAGGAACTAGCCCTTAGAATTGGGGGGGGGGGAGAATCAGTTGAGGGAGGCAGATCTGAGAATTTGTCAGCTCTGTTGCTAGGACATGTGTAGGATTTTACCTTGAACCAAATCTAGTTAAGTTTTAGCTACTAGAAAGCATTTATCTCTTTATTTCTCTTGTAACCATTTCTGACTAATACCTTGTATTTGTACTCACTTGAAATTTCCTCTCTGTAGTTAAATAAACTTGTTTTAATTCTTTAATCAAAACTACCCAGTGTTGTGTTTAAACTGAACGGTGTGGTTAACTCCAGTTAAAAAGCAAAGTGTTGAACATTGACCCTTTATAAAGACAACGGATCTTAATATCTGAACTCTCCAGGAGAGGGCTGAACAGTGCAATTATACATACAGTTGGAAAAATTTGGAACTGAGAGTGTGTTGGGGCACCCTGCAAGTGTAACCCAGGCTGGTGGAAACCAGAGTGGGGATGGGTTTTGCTGGCAGGCTGCACTATACACAGATACTCAGGGTGGACCTGCATGCTGTTTGACTATTAGTGAACAGCCCAATTTGGGAGCTACAGCAGCAAGGCATTGTGAAGCTCCTAAGGTTGGAGGACAGAAGGTAATATCCCTCACTGGTCTGGATTACATCCCTGGAATGTGATACCCACTGGATGAAGGCAATATCCCAATCTGGCAAGAAAAAGGAAACTTCAAATAAGTCAGAGGGTGAATACTTACTGCAGTCAGTAGGACCGCAGATTCCGCTTAAATAAAAATTTAAAAGAAAAAGTAAAGGGCGAGCTACACATCCCTTGCTTCATTTCTTTATTCAGCTTGCGACAAAAGGCCATCATGCCTTTACCCAAGAAAAGAAATATAGACAAAGAGTGTGTGCATTTCAAGAAAAAAATAAAATTTTATATTTCTTTGTGACATGAATGGAAAAACCACATGCGTCAATTTGTACTATTTAGTTATCATGGGCATTTGTTCACCTGGTCACAGAGGTATCCACACTTTTTTGTACAGCATCAACATTCTTTGAGAAAGAACTAAAGGCAAAGTACACAGGTTCATGTATTTATTTCACTCTATTTTGATAAATAGTTTTGTAGTCTTCTTGTTTAGTGTTTAAATCTCTTTATGCTTAAGTGCCACAGTTATAGATATCATTATATAGAACCTAGAACAAATAGTATAGATTTTTTTAAAGGAACCATTTTAATATTAGATACAAACTGATCTGACCTTGTGTATAACATATAGCATCTGAGATACAAATGGATCTTAACTTGTATGCAACAAAAACCACCACTCTCTATTTTAAAAGCTGACTTTATACGTTACAAGAGACTGTAAGGTAAGTGTTCAAAAAGTAAAAAGAACCCAATTTTTCAACACAATAATTTTGCATGCAATCGCTGTATTTGGGCATGTAAATCTGCACTGACACATGCAAATATGGTAATTCAGCATTCAACCACCTGATCTACATTCGCCAATATGTTGCAGTTTTAGAAGGCCAAGTTCCGGCTGGCTGAAATTTGCCCTAGTGAATAACGTTTACATTTCCTTTACAATCAGTGTGTTAACAGCAGAAGTGAATTAGCCCTAAAACCAGAAGTAAATGTTAAATCATAATTGTCTGAATTTCAGTGATGCCAGACATTAGATTTCCAGAATGGAAAACTACCAAATACACTATATGGGGGCACGGTCTCTACTTCCCCTACAGGCACAATTCCCCCTAGTAGTTGTTCCACAAACAGTAATATAGAAAGGTTAATGCTAGCTCTCTCTCTCACCTTCAGACAAATCTCATCCTTTAGTACTGCAGTGGTCCTGAATGGCAATTATGCAATCCTTTGTTTGGAAGATGGTGGCTAGTTAGGAAGGAGTCAGCATGCATCAATTTTAAATGAGATTGTAATGTTCACAGGAGGTTCATTTTTTATTTTATTTTCTCAGAAATTACAGTGATCTGTCAGTCTATATATACAATAATTCTTTACATTTTCTAGAGTTCCTTTGGCTGTGGCAGCTAGATGCTTATATACAAACTGAACACAAAATTACATACAACAGTCCACAACGGGGAAGTACTTAAGAACAATTATTCTTGCCTTCAGAAACATTAGCACATACAATATAGTATACAAAACTCCTACTTTTAACAAGATTTTCACTCGGATTGCTGTATGAACAGCTATGTGTTCACGCTCAGGACATAAACATACCACTAAATATCTAGGGTAAGGAGGAAACCATATGTATTATATTACCCTTCTTGCTAATTGTCCCAGTTTGGCCTGGACTACCCTGTTTTTTTAAGCATCTGACAGAACTATCAATCAAAAATGTGTAAGGGAAGAGGAAGGAGAGACAGGGACCCTGACCCTCCACTACAAAATGCCCTGATGCCTAGCGGAATGTGTATAAAACTGCAACAAGAGATCATAAATTCTAATCTATTCCAATGACTGCTGTTAATACATCTGCACATTTCCTAGCCCTTAATAGCCTACACTTAGAATCATAGAATATCAGACTGGAAGGGACCTCAGGAGTAATCTAGTCCAACCCCCTACTCAAAGTGAGACCAATCCCCAGACAGGTTTTTGGCCCCAGATCCCGATCCCTAAATGGCCCCATCAGGATTGAACTCACAACCCGTGGGTTTAGCAGGCCAATGCTCAAACCGCTGAGCTATCCCTCCCTACTTCATCTCATTACTTAGGGGGAGAGGCATTTATCATTCACCCAGAGTTAGGAATAGATTCCAGTCTCTGATATGACTGACCGAAATCTCTTCACTAACCTTCAGAAGAGTGGTGCCAAATTACGTACTTGGATATGCTGTCTCTAGCTTGTAGCCAGACAATGCTCCCAGAGCCAGGAATTGTATCCTAATAACCAACATAGACAGTGCTGTCTTGAATTACAAAAGAAAGAGCTAAATATATGAACTACTTATATTTGTGAGTAATCCTGGGAATTACTGTAGTTGTTGACACGATTTTATATTGCAAAATATTATACTTAGAATGAATTTGGATGATTGTTAATATTTGTTTTATTGCTCTATTATTATTGTTGTATTTTAGTCAATGGGAGCTGTTCCTTTAAGAACAGCTTTAATTGTAGAATATGTTTGAAGAGGACATAGCAGCATGGGGGAAGTTCTGCCTCTATATCCACACAGAGAGCAGAGGCAAAGTGTCAGCTCCCAAAATGTCAGAACTTGATTTATTACACATATTGCCCCAGAAAGTTTGTCTAGCACTTACTGTGGGACTGGATGCTTCAGGGAATTATTTAAAAACTACGGACCTTCTATCTAAAGGTCACTAGCCTGAACCCAGCCTAGATCAGTAAAGATTAAAAGCTGTTCCCATTTAAAGGATGTTTTCTGGCCTCAATAGGAAATGAGTTCAGTGGGTCTCAGTTCCAGCTGACACCACAAATTCATCACCATAGTTTGCATTAATTGGTAGACTCAGCAAAGAGCCCCAAAAACTGAATGGGTCATGGAGGCTGAACTACTTGTTACCTCAAGAGAAAACTTCCTCTGCCCCTATGTCAGAGCTGATGCATATTGGATAAACAAAGCAAACACCCTTCCCCAGCACTAGAGCCACACCATTGTACTAAGTTGAGGTTTGTAGCTATTTGCAATTGTTTTCAATAAATAATTTTCCTGTCACACATGGAGCTGCACAAAACTTTAACAGCTCTGTTTAAACCTTTTCCTGGGCACTTTCAATCCAAGCCAAAATCCCAGGCCACACACTGGCTCCATTTTCTAAAAGAAATCAGGTGTCTAGTCAGTAGGCCACAGCGGGGAGCTATACCCTCTCCCGAAGCCTGCAAGAGGTAGATGCTAAGCAGCAGAGCCGGAGCGCTGCCAGCTTTTTTGGCGCCCTAGGCGGTGGAAGGTCCCGACCCCGAAATGGCACCCCCAACAGAGGCGGCGGAAGGTCCCGCCCCTGAAATACCACCGATGACCGGGACGGCCAAAGATCCGGCCACCGCGGTCACTGCTCCCCAAAGTTAGCACCCCAGGTGACCGCCTAGGTCACCTAATGGGTGCATTGGCCCTGCAGCAGAGGCTAGTAGAGGTCAGAAAGAGATTCACTGCCAACCAGCCTAGCCTGGTCCCTTAATGATGGTGAGACAACACAGTCCTTGCATATGTAGTCTGTTCTCTCCCATTCAGACTCCCACTTTAGGGCTGAAGGAGAAAGAAACAGGGGAAAAGGCTGATAGAAGACTTGCAGGAAGCTTCAAATACCATTCCACTACCAAGAAGACTGTAAATGGGGAGATCCCCCGAGGGTCCCTAAAATGAGATTGAATGAAGGGAGAAGCCCTTTGGTCCTCTATTTCCCAGGGTGGGTGGGAAGAGAGAAGAAAACACCAGAAATGGGTGGGCAGGGAAAGCGGTTCTCCATTAGGAATATCAGAGGTATGCAGCTTTCCTGCTCACGTCCATGCATCCCCAAGACAATTGCAGATAGAGGCTGCCTGTTGCAAGAACGGCTTATGTGGGGATGGAGACATATGGAGTCTAGTTTGGGTCCCACTGATGTGAAAAGCATCTAAACATTGGCATGTTATTTAATCCCCAAACTTTTAAAAGCTAAATAAAATTAAAGCTCACTAAAATATACACACAAATCTCCAGAGTTAGGTGTTTTGATCCCAGATCCTAGATCCCTGGAAAAATGCTTCATTATTGGCAACTACCTCTACCTCACAATTTTCACTATGGAGAATTTCCTATGAAGGTCTGGTATTGCCCATTCATACAGGATAATGCACTGGATAGCCATAAGTCTGATCCAAATTGCAATCCTACATCCCTTACACAGCTGCTAAGGAAGAAACAGATGGGCATTGTGACAGAAAACATGTTTTGGCCACATCTTGATTAATATCACTACAGACAGTAGATAGCTGCCCTCTCTCCTGTCTGAGAGGGAACCTGTTTCTCCCTGTCTGCCACATTACTTTAAAGTATAATATCGTTAAGCATCCATATTTCTGTACATAGTGTTAAATATAGATTTTCCAACTGATATTAATCACCAGTGTGCCATTAGCTTTCAGAAAAGACCTCACTCCACACACTTTATAAAACAGTAATATTTATACAGTTGGTTGATTCAATTGTTTATCACCTGAGGTCAGTCCCCATATCTTTACAGAGCAGTAAATCTTCCAACATATTCTTTGAAAAGCAAACCCAGGCCAGGCTTCTCTCATCCTGAAGACACATCACTTGCTGGCTTGACACCTCTCTTTACCTAGTATGTAAAAATGGTCCTTCATTGTCTTTTCCTCATGATCCAGGCTGGGTCAAAGAAATAAAATACACATTCCTTTGGCTAAGGTAGATAATGCTTATGCATTGCTTGCCAAACACATTTAAGAATATAATTCTAGTGTGGATTCATAACTTTTTGTACACACTCTGCACACAGCAAAGAATCCTGTGGCACCTTATAGACTAACAGACGTTTTGGAACATGAGCTTTCGTGGGTGAATACACAGGATTCTTGCTGCTTTTACAGATCCAGACTAACACGGCTACCCCGTGTTACTCTGCACACACATCATGCAAGAATATGAATGATCATGCCACAAGTTTCCCACTGCCTAACTGGTGTTACAAAGTTCCTCCTCTACCTTGGTGGGTCCTGCACTTATTGGTGGATTTGCCGCCCTCAGAGATTCACCATGTGAGTCAGGAAACAGCCCAGAGACCTTCCCCCTCTGGTAGAAGCCACATTCCAGGTCAACTTCCTCCTGTGTCTGATCAGGAGTTGGAAGGTTTGGGAGGAACCCAGACCCACCCCTCTACTCCGGGTTCCAGCCCAGGGGACTGCAGCTGTCTTGAGTGCCTCCTCGTACAGCTGCATGACAGCTACAACTTCCCTGGGGCTACTTCCTCATGACCTCCTCCAACACCTTTATCTTCACCACCGGACCTCTCTCCTGGTGTCTGATAATCCTTGTACTCTCAGCCTTCCAGCAATATGTCTTCTCACTCGCAGCTCCTAGTGCGTCTTGCTCCCAGCTCCTTGTATGCACACTACAAACTGAAGTGAGGTCCTTTTTAACTCAGGTGCTCTGATTAGTCAGCCTGTATTAATTGATTCTAGCAGTTTCTTCTTAATGGCTCCAGGTGTCCTAATTAGCCTGCCTGCTCGCTCTGGAATTGCCCCTGCTACCCTTACCCAGGGAAAAGGGATCTACTTAATCTGGGACTAATATATCTGCCTACACTCTCCTGCAGACATCTGGCCTGACCCTGTCACACGGTCAGCATTATTCTCATACCTGGGGCTAGAAACAGCGAAAATTCAATCTACCCTTCATTCTATACTGTGCTACAATGAGCAAAGCAAAGAATTGTTTGTTTGTTTTGTGGTCTTATTAGGACTTTCTTAACATGGAAAAATTGAAGATGTCCTACCAATAAATGACCTGAAAGTACAATGTTAGATATACTTTCAGAAAGACAAACTATCTTCAAACTAATGTGCACAAACTCAGGGGAAGAAGGAATAATTCAGACACAAATAACAACTATTTACTTTAGAATTTCAGTTTATTATGTAGTATTATAATAAAACTTTAAATACTTAAGTGGGAAAGCTATGCATTAAGACCCTAAAATCCGACAGTTTTCTAAGCATTTCCCTGCTCACAGATAAATGAAGACTTATGGGCCAGATTCTCAGCTGGTGCAAATCACTGAACCTGGCCTGTTATTTGTAGTTACAAGTTTCTCCTATTGTTTTTATACAAAATATGCCTCACAGGTAAGTCTGTCCAATACATGAGACCTGGATATTCAAACCAACAATAATGTTTGGGATGGAGGTAGCACAACCAGATAGCAATTGTGAAAAAACAGGACGGGGTGGGAGGAGGTGCCTATATTAAAACAAAGCCTCAATACCAGGACTGTCCTTATAAAATCGGGACATCTGGTCACCTTAGTTGAAGGAAAGACGAGAGACTAATGCTTCATCAAATTTATCACCCAGGTTTGCTGTTGATTTGTCAGAATTTTCTGCCATTGTCTATGTTCAAGCAGACAAAACAAAAGGCAGCAGCATATAAACAGTTACAATTACTAAGCAAAAAAGGTAATCATATTAGAAACTCCACAATAGTGAAGTACCTGATCTTGCAATATACTGCATCTCTTCTCCAAAGAACCAAGCACCTTTAATTCTCAGTGAAGTCAATAGAAGTTGAGGGAAAGAACAAGTCACATGATCAAGCTCTAAGTGTTAAGAAAGTCTTTAAAGCTGAATAAAACTAGCAAGTGTATTTTAGGTAAAGTGTTTTAACAAATACATGTCACTGATTTTAAGTATGATCTTTTGTCATAACTCCTGTTCATTATTTTCATTAATTTCATTCAAATCTGATATCCAAGTTCCTCACTGTATTTAACAATTGTATTCCTTAATTGGATATTCATTTATGGAGATATATCTATCTCATAGAACTGGAAGGGACCTTGAAAGGTCATCGAGTCCAGCCCCCTGCCTTCACTAGCAGGCCCAAGTACTCATTTTTGCCCCAGATCCCTAAGTGGCCCCCTGAACAATTGAACTCACTACCCTGGGTTTAGCAGGCCAATGCTCAAACCACTTATTGCACAGTGTACAATAAACCGTTATTATTTATTTGTTTAGCACTAAAGTTTTTGGCACTATGCACTATGCAAATACCATCTCAATAGGTTCAACAGATTAGAGAACACAGTTTCAAACAGGTATATGTGCATTTTTTGTGTGTGCCATATAAACTGGGGTTGTGGGCACTAATCAGCTTTATATACCAACTCAAATACGCACAAAAATGTGTACACAATTCATTGAAAATTTGGGTTTAATTACTTTACTAAAACATAATAAAATATATTTTTTATGAGTCACTTCATTCCAACAACAAAGGTTATACTGAGGGAAACAGGAATGGGTTGGCTTTCCAAGTACAATAATATGCCTCAACATTTACTAATTATTTGTAGTAAATGTTTTCAGTTCATATGGCATAATAGTCCAAAATCTTCAAAGCTGCAGAAATGTAGCACTACAGAAATAAATAAAAAAGCTATTAGAAACATTTATAAAACATGAGACCTTTCTATCTCCTAACTTTCGGCACTTATAACACTCAGAATATTATTAATTTACACCACAAAATGACATGCTGTCCTGTCAGTCTTCCTTCCTCCATGAAGAGCAAAATGTATGATACTTATAAAAGTGGGGATTCACAAAATATGGCATGAACAATCTAAGAATGTGGAGAGAACCACCTTAACCTTTGCCTCCTAGGAAAAGTAGATAAAATTAAAGCAGCAGAATCTGCTATGGATATTGAACAAACTGAAATTAAACAAAAATAAAACTGGGCAACAAGCTCATAGAACACCACACAAAGATACTAATACAGGAAGGCATGCTCCCGCAAGAAGTATTTCACCTAATACCCAAGCCAATCATTAAGAAATTGATATCCAACACAGACCAAGTGTTATATGATTACGAAGAATTACTTCTACATCATTTTCACTTTTTAATAAGAAGAATAAAATCTTAACTGCCTTTAAATCATTGGATATTTTTCTCTTTTTTTCTTAGCAAACTGCAGAAAATTACCTTATACATTATCAATTACAGAAGATTTATATGAGCCTTCAGTCACACCACCCTGGGTGGTGATCTTATCTATAAGCAGTAAGAGGTCATGCCTACTCAATATTTAAATAGAACACAGCCAAGGAACAAGCCAGACACTGGAAGAAAAATTCAGTAGGTGAAAGCTTTCCATAGCGTTAGTATTAAGCAAATTTCCCACTCTAAAACAGTGTCAGGAAACAATGTGCAGCTGGATGTGCTTTTTTTCCTAAGCAGGTTTGAAACCATAGTTTGGACAAGTTGTGGTCTCCAAAGATCGCAAGACAAATTTTCACAAAAGTAAAGTTATTAACCCACATCTCCTAGCCATAAATCAGTTTGTAAGGGTCTTTGCAGTAAATACGTGTCTTATTAGAAGAAGAGAAAGTAGTCTATTTAGAAATAGTAATAGCAGCTCACTGCAAAACACCATTATTGAGAAGTTGCTGGACTTGAAAATTAACAAAATCTTGCCTACCACTGGTGCTCTCATATAGGTTAATATTGGAGGTAGACAACTAAGCAGCAAGTTTAATGGCAAGTGATGCTTCACAGGACATTCGACAGGTGGAACAAAAGCGCTATACTCTAAATGGAAGCATAAACTAACCCAGCCTCAGTGATGACAAACAAATGAAATGTCCCGTACAGGAGAAATTGCCAGAAAGTTGCTATGCAAATATTTTTTTCTAGTTTCTTTCTTTAAAACAGCCTGCACGGGCATCTGGTGTGCAATCCCCTTTTCAATTAGAGTCCTTTATTGTTTAATTAGTCCCAGAACATTTAACAACGTAAGCCTGCATTGTGCGTTGGGATAAAAGATGCTTCTCCCTCTTGGTTCAAACTTAATATCCTCTGTTGCTGCTAGAAATAACAAGTTGATCTATTTTCTATCCAAATCAATGGCGTCTTTCCATGTTAGAAATAATACTCAAATCTACAAGTGAACATTACAAGGCTACTTTTGCAGTCAGAAATTAAGATGGGGGCTTCCTAATAGAAACAGAAATTACAAGCTTTCAAAGGACTTCAAAGTATACCGGATTTACTCACATTTATATAAACTTTGGCTCACTTCCAATTTCCTTCACTTCTATCTTGCAGCTGCATTATTTAACTCAGAAAAATGAAGATTAACTAGATGTATTAAAAGCAAAGTATATTAAATATGTAGCAAAGTGTTTCCCTCTGTACAAATATAGTTATTAGAATTTGAAATGTTGAAAAAATAAATGCTTGCACATGTTTTTAACAGGTTTATGTGAGTTATTTGAAGGCTGATTTTTTACTTCCAGCTTTTATACTCAACTTTCGCATAGAATTAACAGGAAAATGCATAGAAATAGCTGTATTAAAACTCTGTTAGCATAACATAAGTTCAGCTCTGTGGAAGCACGCTATTCTCTGGAAGAGGAGCTCAAACTAAGCACTTTTAAAAACCCCAAGGTTGACCAGAATAGAAGGAAAGACGACAAAATGGGAAAATTCTTACCCTGATTTACCCTGGGTGGTTTGGAACACCACTACTTCTAGTTCTATTTGTTCTTTAATTTTGGACCAGAGACTACTGGTAAAGGGACTTGCCCATCCTAGAAAAAGGTAAGAAAACTTCATCTTTCTTTATATTCCCTCCAGTATCTGTTTGTTCCTGCTTTGAAACCATGCTCTAACCCAGGGGAGGGAAAACGTTTTGGCTTGAGGGCCGCATCAGGTTTCCAAAATTCTATGGAGGGCTGGCTAGGGGAATCTGTGCCTCCCAAACAGCCAGACGTGGGCTGGCCCCCGTCCCCATCCAACTCTCTGCTGGTTCTCACTCCCTGACGGCCCCCTCTCCAGGACTGCTGCCCCATTCAACCCCCCCTGTTCCCTGACAGCCGCCAGGGACCCCTGCTCCATCCAACCCTCTTCTCCCTGTCCCCTGACTGTCCCAAGAATCCATCCCCCTGCCCGCCCCGCATCGCCCCATCCAATGCCCCTCTCCTTCCTGACTGCACCCCCCAGGACTCCTGACCCCATTCAACCCCTGTTGCCCACCCTCTGACTGCCCCGACCTCTATCCACACCTCTGCCCCTGACCACCACCCCCAAACTCCCCTGACCTCTATCCAACCCCCCCTGCTCTGTGCGCCCTTACCGCGCTGCCTGGAGCACAGGTGGCTGGCGGCACTACAGCCACATCACTGCATCAGGCTGCAGCTGCGCTATCCCAGGAGCTCACATCCCAGAGCATTGCGCTGGTGGTGCAGTGAGCTGAGGCTGCGGGGGAGGTGGGACAGCAGGGATGGGGCCGGGGGGCTAGCCTCCTGGGCCAGGAGCTCAGGGGCCAGGCAGAAGGGTCCCACGGGCCACCTCTGCTCTAACCTAACTTCAGAAACCACTGAAAATTTCAAAGTAATTTCCCTTTTCCATACAGTATTTGTAATTTCCCTTTCTTCACGTAAAATTTCTCTTTTGTATCTTTATTCTGTCTTCTCATAAATATTGTATATATTACAAGTTAATCCCTTATTATCTCCCTGTTTGGAAAGTATTGTCTCAGACTGTGAGAGGTCTATTAATCTTTGTAGTTCTGCCTAAATTGTTAACAGTGTTGCATAGCATATACTAACAAAAGTTGAAAGGGGCATTTTATACATTGTTTTGACCTCATTGTAAGACATGAAGATTTCAGTCCTAAGCGGCTGATTCATTCACCTAATTTTGCCCATCTTCCACAAAGTCCCTCCTAACCCTTTCACAAAAACCCAACATAATTTGGGTTAAAAGCTGGGCTATCTACAATTGGTAAAAATTTATGTTTTTTAAAGAGATTTGTTCTCCTGATTTTGTAATTTAATCCCAGAATCATACTTCCCATACTTTGAGACCCAGAAGAATCACCAGAAAAGTCGCTCTCCAATTGAATGGCCTGCAATTACGTTCTTGGCCCAGATACATGCATTACACAGTGAGCAAACAGAGCTAATTTTTGGCTGAATTTTTCCCCATTTCTATTCCTTTAATTAGTTGATTATATCTAATTTTCTGGGCAAACGCTTCTATTTCCATAGCCAATAATAATGACAATCATGGACAGCCTTGTATGGTTCCCGATACAAGTCAATTCTTCCAGAAATACAGGCATTAACTCTTGCCTGAGTTTCTTCATACAAATCTCAGTCCATTTAAGGATATTTGTATTGCATTCACATCCAGATATATCACCCCATATAACCCCAAACACATTCTATAATGACAATATTGTTCTTTTTCTCAGCATACTAAATAAATCACTTTCAATTCTCTTTTAATATTGTCTGCTAATTGCCTGTCCTTGATCATTTGTTCCTGTGTATGCAGTTAGGAAACATATTTAATATTTTATCTAGCACCTTAGCAAACAGAGAAATGTGATTTTAAACTGACAGCATCCCATTAAGTAATCACAGAGAACTTTAAAGAACAATAATTCTCTAGCTGATTCAATTCTGGCAACACTAATAATAGTTTCCCTTGTTCTATTATAAGTTTGTTTTTTTCTTAAAAATCAAGCCACAAAATTTAAGGGAACATGAAACATTAATGAGATGCACCCAGGATAGGAAAGATTTTGTTCATTTTCAAGTCCAGCAAGTCCTCTGCAGTGAGATGACTATTATTTCTAAGTGATAGGCCATTTTTGCCTCTTAAAATAATAATTTACATTTACACAGAGTCTTTCATTTAAAAGATTTGCAAATTGATTTATGGATAGGACATCATGGGCAGGACAGGGCTTATGAACTATAAACAAAACCTGATAAACTTTAAAATGTGATTGATACCTATGTGCCAAGTGTTGTCTTTGGTGAGAGAGCTAAGGTTACAATTGACCTAGGGTAAATGACTGGTCCTTTCAGACTGGGAGTAACCTGAATATTGTTGTGATTTTTGGTGTAAGGGACCATCTATCACAAACGCAGGCTTACCTGGGTGACAAGATAGACTGAGTACTCAAAGCGACCGTTTGTGACACCATGTTGAAGCTTACAGTGCTTGAAGAGTACATACTTGGATGGTGAAATCTAATTACAGAACACACAGCTAGTTTGGGGTTTGTGCCCTGGTTTGTAACAGTCTGCCCTAAGTTTGCACCCACATTTGTGAGCCACTCCAGACAGCCTGACACTACCACCCATTCCTTTTTTCTCATCAGAAGTGCTTTCCTGCTTCAGTTTCCCTACCTTCCATGCCATTTGTGTATCACAGCAGGTGGCTCCATTTGGCTTTCCTGCTTCTGCAGGTTTCTTCTCTCAGTGTTGTGTCAAGAACAGCAGACATGTCTCTTGGAGGACAAGGCATGTTATAAATCATCTTTCTAATAAGGGGAAACATCTTTCTTTCCTGTGCTGAGTTTAAAAAACCCCAACCCCACCCAAAACACAGACTCTAGCACTCTCAAAAAAAGAAAAACAAAATGGTAGATTTCAACTTTGTATTTAAAATGCTATTTTGATATGGTTGCAGAGTTAAAAATGAAAATAAAATAACCATTTTATGTTGTCACTGAACTGTACGCTGAAATGTGGGAACATTAATTATGAAGTTACTTGACAATACATGGTTAGACGATTAGAAGTATTTTTGCATTACTGTTTGTTAAATGTATGACATTTTCAAAAAGTTTGTATATAATTAGAATTCCAAATTAGAATAAAATTTATTTTTAGTATCTGCCATAGTTTAATTCATCTTAGGGTCCATATATGATATATTTCCTGCTGTCTGCCTACAAGCAGTAATTTTTCATAAAGCCAAGCAGATAGATTCTCACTGTGGGTTATGTCATGTCAGTGCTGGAGTATTTTCAAAGCCTCCAGACACTAACATAACTCGCTGCTCTACTTGAGATAGTCACAAGCAATGATGGCTAGATATTATACATTCAGTATGAGAGACTCCAAGTGTGAGTTCCCCATTCTTGCTTAGGGACTAAAGCCTAAGTTTTCCTACATTGTGCCTCAAGTTAGGTCCCTAAATCCATATTTGCAAACATTCAATTAAAGATAATTGATTTACTCGTTTGCATCCAAGTCTTCTACTGTAAAGATTCCTACTTTTAGAGACTATGCTACCAAGAGGTCAAGAAACCTAATAAGACAAAGAAAATTCTTCAATATATAAATCAACCATGAAATGACAGTGTTTAGGGAGAAACTTTCCCTATTGCAGATTATTCCATAATTGTCCATTAAGAGGATATCTGATATCAGCCATCACTAGAGACAAGACACAAGAACAGATGGACCTTTTATCTGGTTCACTATAGCAATTCTTACGTTCCTAAGTTTTTTAAAAGCTTAAAGAGATTTTCATGGATAGGTTGACCAGATTGCAAGTGTGAAAAATTAGGACAGGAGGTGGAGGGTAATAGGAGCCTATGTAGAAAAAGCCCCAAATATCGGAACTGTTTCTATAAAATTGGGACATCTGGTTACCCTATTAATGGAAAACAGAAAAAGTATTATATGAGCAATAATTACATGCAGAGAAATAAACGACATACAATATTAGAAGGTATACATAAGGCAAAATGATGTTAACATACAGGGTGAAGTGACATTCAACCTAGCAATTTAAAAATACGCTGTGGTGAACAGAAGAGTCAGACCTGGATTTATTGTACAACACTGCTCAAGCCAGCTAGCCATCAGAGATTTATTTCAATTTGTAATAAAAGTCCAAAGTTCTTCACGCACATACAGATTTAAAAAACAAAACAAATGTCATCATTGACCATAAAGAACCCCACCCCCAAAGTCTAGCAAAGTAAAACCAAACATCCCTCAATGAAAACTCCAACCACTTGACCCAAGAAAAGCATGAGAAAACAGGTAATCTTTGCAATGTGCCGGTAAAATAAAGATCCAAACCTTATGAAATTAAAGTAGTGGGGCAAGATCTATTGTCATGGGTCCCTAACTGGAAACACCATGCCACCAGCCCACTCCTATTTAAACATGAAGGCTGTTAGCTCAACTACCACAGCAGACCTTAAGTGTTGCAGTACCATGCAAGCAAACAAGTCTACAAGGCAGCCAGCATTCAGTAGGTCACATCCAGAAACAAAATGCAAGCTTGATACACAATGGCATGTGCAAAGGTTGTTCCATTGTGCAGGTACATAGAAAGGCTACCTCCATGCACCTCACCCGCTTTCCACCCATTTAAAAGCTAGTCACAATGTGGCAGACTGCATGGCAGGAATCCAATCTGGAAGTGACAAAGACATGCAGTAGTATAGCACGGTCCACATTCAAAAGGAAAAAGTCACAACCTTCTAACAAAATACAGCTAGAAAAAAGTACTCTCAGTGAGCTAATTGCTCTACCTGTAAAGGGTTAAAAAGCCTCACTGCTATGCATAGGTAAAAGGAAGTGAGCTGGCACCTGTCCAAAAGAGCCAATGGGAAGGCTAGAACTTTTTAAAATTGAAACAAGACTCCTCTTTTGTCGGTCTGTTGTTGTTTTCCTGGCGAGAGGTGGATAGGACAGCAGCTATGCTGTAAGAAGCTTAGCCAGGTATGAAAAAATCATCAATATTATACCTAGTGTGATAAAGTTCCTTCTCTACCTTGGTGGGTCCTGTGCTTATTGGCGGATTTGCTCGCCTCACAGATTCACCCTGTGGGTCGGGAAACAGCCCAGAGATCTTCCCCTCTGGTAGAAGCCACAGTTCAGGTCAATTCCTCCTGTGTTTGCTCTGGAGTTGGGAGGAACCCAGGCCTGCCCTCTACTCCAGGTTCCAGACCTGGGCACTACAGCTGTCTATTGAGTGCTTCTGGGTACAGTTGCACGACAGCTACAACTCCCTGGGCTACTTCCCCATGGCACTCCTCCCAACACCTTCTTTGTCCTCACCACCAGACCTTCCTCCTGATTTCTAATAATGCTTGTACTTCTCAGTCCTCCAGCAGTATGCCTACTTACTCTCAGCTTCTTGCATGCCTCTTGCTCTCAGTTCCTCACACGCACTTCCTCTCCTCTGGCTCCCTCACTCTCTTTAGCCTGACTGGAGTGAGCCCTTTTATAGCATCAAAGGGCCCTTAATTAGAGTCAGGTGCTTAACAGCCTCACCTAACTCTTGACAGGTTAATTGGAGTCAGGTGTTCTCATGAGCCTGGAGCAGCCCCTGCTCTAGTCACTCAGGGAACAGAAAACTGCTTATCCAGTGGCCAGTATATCTCCCTTCTACTACTCTGCTGTTCCCAACTGGCCTGAGTCTATCACATTAGAAACTACTCATTTAAAACTCCAGATACGTAAGTAGACCAGGAAATGTCTAGGAAGACACGATGAAGTTTCTCTCTTTTATTTCGTTATGGCTTGTGGATTCCTCTGTGCTAACCCTAGGTGCTTTTGTTTTGCTTGTAACCTTTAAGCTGGACCTCAAGAAAGCTATTCTTGAAGCTTAATCCTTGTAGTTTCCCTTTTAAGATCTAGCAACAGTCTGAGTTCCCAGATGTATCTTTTTTTTTAATTAATAAAATTTATCTTTATTTAGAACAGAATTGGACTTTTTCTTCAGCTCTTCCCCAGAGGGGGAGTGAAAGGGCTTGAGGGTACCCCACAGGAAGGAATTTCCAAGTGTGCTACACAAGTGCTCTCAAAGGGGTTCTGCACTTGGGTGGTGGCAGCATCTACCAATCCAAGGTCAGAGAAAAGCTGTAACCTTGGGAGTTTAACACAAGCCTAGAGTGGCCAGTATTACTTTTCAGAATCCTCGTGGGCCCCCATCTTCTGCATTCCAAGTGCCAGAGCGGGGAATCAGCCTTGACATCCAGAGATAAGCAACTGTCAAAAATTTTTGGTCTTGTCAAAGAAAAAAGAATGGAGCTGGTTCAACTATCCATGCAAGGGTCCACAAATTTCTATGTTAACAGTGTCTTGTGACCAAAGACTGATGATGGAACATCATCATCCAACAGAATGAGCACAGACCCTTGATCTTCAGTCACCAGAAGATGATCATCCTACAATGCAACCTCCATACCATAACAACGCCTAAAATAAGGGTCCCCAGATGTCTTGACACTCTAGATATTATCTGAGCTGCTTTGCCACGGCCTACCCAATAAACCTCCCTTAAAGAGAAAGATTGTAGACATGACAGTAATTAAGATTCTCGGTATCAAAAGTCTAACAACTGCTTCTTTAAAAGATGCTAAAAAGGCATCATTGACAATTCCTACAAACAACTATATTTCTCTCCATTCACCTCTACCAGCCAAGATAATCATGAGTATAAGTTAAACTTCTCTGGCTGTGCCCCAGCACACTGAGAATGGACGCAAGTGATACTTGCTGAAACACTAATGGAAAAGTCTTTGTATTTTTCTCTCCCTCCCATTCATCTACCCTAGGCACAGTTACACCACATAGGACTAACTAAAAGCTTGCTACAGCCAAATTTAAACCTAAGCCTTTGAATGACAAGCCCACCTCAGAACAATCTGAAACACAGGATGTTAAAACACAAATTGTATAGACTTTGTTAATACCTACTAGGTCGCATAAGGTTTTTAGATTCTCACTGACAGAATAAGACCTCACTAGGACAGGCATGAGGGACAGTGAAAGATATAAGCAGAATGATGAACATTTAAAGTGAAAACAACTTCTTCACTGGAAAAAAAAATCCACTTCATCTCATTTCACTAACTATTTTATCCATCATATGCCAGATTATATAGTCGCCAGCATTTGTATATTCATAGTTGATGGGACAAAGTTCATGCCCTCAGAGAAAAAGATTTCCATTCAGTAAAAGCGAGTTTGCAAAAATTTCATATCAAACGTTAGATGCAATTGTCCCTTAATAATCTCAAAAAAATATAAGCCATCTAGAAATCCTTAGATTCTACTAGTTCGTGAAAAGCCCGAACTGCAGCTACATATTTTTGTACGGCAACAGTTTAAAGATCAGAGTCATACAGAAAAGAAATCAACTTTTACACTCCACAATAAAGAGCTTCCCCACTGTTAGAATGGAGGGGAAGAATAACAGTGAATGGATTTGATACAGCACGCAACAAAATGGCGGTTTCACAGAGAAAACTGAGTCCAAATCACAAAAAACATTATCATCTGACTTTCCTCCTAGCAAGGCCATGAAGACCAAACTCTTCTCTCAATTCCAGAAGCAACTTTCTCACCTTAAAACCCTAGCTGACTGGTTAGATTAAAAGGTACAAGCAGCAATACGGTAAGACAGAGTTCCATCTCTCTAATGTCTCTAAATAAGACTTGTGAGGGCACCAGATACTAAAATGATGGCACTCTAAATACGCTACTAATTACTACTAGTATTGTAGTCAGGATTCAGTCATAGTGGGAGGACACTGTGAGAAAGTTTACATTGCCATTGCCTATGCTGTATGTTTTCTGTGGACAGAAAATTTCAGTCTCTGGGGCTATAAATCCAGTACATTTTACAAGCACAATGTAAAACTGGAGCCATTACTTGCTTCCATCACACTCATCTTTGTGGCTATTGTTTTAAATCAGATAAAACAACAGTGATATGTGTTTTTGAAACATAAGATAGATAAATCTTATAGAGCAGAATGACTAATCTGAAAATGCACAGAAGCTTTGTAACTTAACGCTAATGATGCTCAAACTGTGGTCCATGTTCATCAGTAGTTTGGGAAGGCTTTCCTGATAATCTGCAAAAACTATAAGGACACCCAAGCAGCAGAGGCATTGGGATGTGGTATGGGGAGGTGACACATGAGAGGATATTCCTGTCCATAGAATGAAAAGTTTGCAGAACCACTGCTCCAGATTACTAATGATGCTATGCACTGGAAACCATGTGATGAGAAGAGGAGCCAAGTCTCTTCATACTTAAAATATACTTTTTAATATTCTTATATAAAAAAAGCCTTTGCCAAGATAATATTCTTTCAATAAAGAGCAAAAATTAAAATACACATCAATTGGAGGCTGATGCTAACAAACAATAAATCTTAAATAAGACCCAACACTTTAAAAACAAGGCAATGCAGTGGTTGTTATCAAGGCAAACAGAAAGTTAAATATCAAGCATTACTATGGATATGGGTCATTGGTTTCTATTATTAATTAATGCCATCCAGCAGCTACCCACAGCAGGGGGTAAAGTGTGTTCATCACCATTTCAATTACCTTTTATATATATATATCTATACACATATATAAACAGTTCTGCACACTTGTCACTTTGCAGCCACACAAAACTGAGGTTCTATATAGTTTATTCTAGAAAACAAAAGCATACATAATTTTTACCTTTGTGATGAGAATCCTGTATTTGTCCAACATGGCCTGGTTGTCATGGCATCCTGCTAGCAACTGCCAAATCTCTGCCCTTAGTGCCTCTGGAACACCACTCTTCACCAGTGTAGACAGTCCTTTTGGTCGCACAGCAAGGTTATTGTGCCTGAGAAAACAAATTAAGTGTTTACCTCTCCTATATGAGGAGACAAAAACATCCAGTATGAGAAATACATGGAAAGTTTTCCGACTATGTGTGTTGTTCCAAAAAGTACAGTCACTACTAATTCAAATCATAAATATTTGTTTCATTGCTCATATTTGCAAGTACTTCTCAGGTTACTAGCAAAACTGCCACCAGAATTCATATCAGGATCGGTGACAAAATTTGCTGAATACCCAAAATCAAAATTTGCTCATTACCCAAAAGGTCAAAATTAGAGAGGTTTAGTCAAGACTAAAAATGTATGAACTGAAGAGGGAACAAAGCTAGTCAATGGAGAACACATTGATAAATGAAATTCATTGCTGGCAAGTGCAACAATTTGCCGTGCACAGAATAATTTGACTATTCATATATATAGGTGAGCTCAAAATTAACTATTAAAGAAAAAGGCATAGTCATTATGGAAGTTCATTTAGAACATCTGCTCAATGCACAGTTGCAGTTTAAAAAAAGCAAATAAAATACACTGGGTTTTATAAAAAGAGGTATTGAGTATATTTTAATACTATTATTGTGGAGGCACTAGTTACAGCTCCATAGTTAAAGCTGAGTTGAGTTTTGCTCGTAAAGCAAGGATTCAACCTCTTTGTTATGTAGAAAGAGTATACAGTATTTCCACCAAATTACAGCACTTCCTCTGAGTACTGAATTAATTTTCCTAAGAATTTACAAGTAAATCCATTAATTAATGAGTTAAAATTAATTAAAAATAGGAATTTTTAAAAATAATTTAGCACTCCTCTATTAGACTTCTTGTCCTCTGCTTCTCCATCTAGTCCCACTCCCTGCATAGAAGATGGAAAAGATTCATGCATGGCTGGGACATATGTTTTTTAAAAATTAACACATAATTAACCTGTGGAACTTACTTCAAAAATTGAGGGAAAGGGCCTAGTAGAATTTAAAAAATATTACATAAAGTTAACAACAAACTTTTTTAATCAATGTTACAAATAATCATCATAGTTTTCCATAACAAACAGAAACAAGACAGACAGACTTCTGTCTCTAACTTAACTACTTTGAGATATTCTCCAAAGAAGCCTTTCTTTTTTGTACTCAATTGGAAAACAAACTTGTTTTCAATGACTGGTCATAAACATGAACGTTTTCTATTTTGCTGAAAATTAAAAGTCTGGGTTCAGGACAGGTCATTCAAACTCCAACACTCCACTCAGGCAAACAAAAGACATAACTGTCCCTTTCCTACTTTGTATCATATTTTATAGTGGGTCGCCTGTGACTAATGGATTTCTCATTGGAGGAGAAGCTATTATCCAACAGAAATATTTTAAATGCTAGATATTTTAAGCATCTTCAAAGTAAAGAAATTTCTATTCAGGAGCAAATAAGTGGGTGTTAACTGAATCTCAAACACAAGTTACACACACAGTGAGCATAAACTAGTTAGCAAGATATCCATATCCATGAGGAAGTAGTTCAAGATTTGTTTGGTAAATTATTTATATAGTGCCATTGCTATGTACAGACAAGTAAGAAAAACTCGCTGTCCCCCATAGACTTTATAATTTAATTTAAATGGAAAGTGAAACAACCACCAACCAAGCAAGTGGTAAGAAGGGGACAAAAGAAAAATAATTGAATCCTACTGTATAAAACCAAACAAATAACTATGCCCCCAAAATACACAAAGTTTAAACAGTCTGAAATGGGGTGAAGAAGTTGATCAGTTCTGAAGCAATAACTCCATAAGATACATGCTGTACTTGCAAGTGTGCTTTCCACACCTGCACATTTAGCTACAATTGCTTTTTATTTGTTAGGTAATTTACAGAAACCACAGCATTTTTTTTTGTAAGTAAACATTGTCAAAGTTAGAATCAAGACTCACAATTTGTCAGACCACTCTGTTTATTAGCGCAGCGCTCCGCCAATAACATTCAGAATATGTGAGCGGCCATGCAAGACCCAAACAGTCTTATTTATACAGATAAAAGAGCGGGAATTAGACAAAGGAACAAAGAAAGCAAAACAGGAAAATTCACCTGGGGCACAGCATGCATATCCTATTTCCTTACTAACTGTTATCGATCTAAGGCTAATGCTTCACCAATTGCCCTTAAACGGTGCAATTGTTCTATGTTAATGTCTGTATTCCTGACACCTGGTTGCAATATTCCAACATTTTTGCTTAAAGATACAGACAGCATTTCTTTAATCCTTTCTATTCTTAATATATAATTTATTTTACTTTCACAATCCCTCCTTTTGGTCAGGCGTACGCCATGACCAATCCTTACTGGGTTCCACAAATTAACCGTTCCTTATCTCTTAGTTCATCGGCGATATTCAAAATCATCATGTTAGCACTCTGTTTTGGGGTAGTCATCTGGGTGACACAATTGTGAATACAACAGGAGATTAACTGAAAGCATACAAAAATCACCAAGATTCCAAACAGGATAGTTAGGGCTCCCTGAAACAACCAGTTTCCTATGCCAGAGAAATTGAACAGGTTACTTAGCCACTTCCATAAAGAACTCAGCTCTTCATGAGGAAGATATGCGATTTGTTCTAAGTGGCTAGCGTGATTTATTACCTCATTGGTATTGTCAGGTATAAACACACAACATTCTTTTCCAATGAGAGCACAGGTTCCTCCTTTTGCAGCCAGCACTATGTCTAATGCTTGACGGTTTTGGAGGGCAACCTGTCTGATCACCCCTGTTTCTTTGGCCAGGGTTTTTAAACTTTCTCCGGTTTCATTTGCCATAATTTCAACCACTGCTTGTAACCTTAGGAGTCTTTTTGCGTGGTGTATTACTCCCCCAAGTGGGATAAAGGAAGTGCCAATGGCCTCTTCCCAAGTTAAGGGGCTTATGTTATGTATATACCATTGGGCATCTAGTAAGTCCCTTCTTTTTCGCCTGAAATTACGGAGGCGTTCTCGTGGGAGGGACTCTAGCACCCGGAATTGTGGGAAGAGTTGGGCGGGATAACAGATACCTGACCAGTTAGCTGGTAATACAGTATAAGCTTTGGTTCCACAAACCCAATGATGGCCTATTAAGGCCGGGAAAGGTCGATTGCATCCATTTGTTACATAGGTATCTGCAAATGAGGAGTAATATCCTCCAAAGGGCACAGGGTAATCCTCCTTACGAAGAGTGGTAGTATTTGTATGGCATTGGAAGATTGTATTATTTTTACTAAGATTACTGTAGAGGGAACATGAGATTGATTTTTCTGTTTGATCCCAGGTTGAGAAAAAATTCATATCCCCATACCCAGTCCGCCACTTCTTAGTTTTGTTTGAATAATCCCATACACCATTTGCCACAATATGCTGAAGGCAACGGCTTGTTCCCAGATCCAGCCCTGTCCCATTACACACCCAACACCAATGACCTTTCCCCTCCACCACACTTATCCATTTAGATACATTTATTCCCACTGCTTCCCAAGTGTCATTGCTGTTCCATGTTTTGTTAAATGGACGAGGTCCTCCAGTAAGGTCTGGGGAATTCAGTGGGATAGCCAGGACAGGAACACCAGCTTGAGAGTGGGCTGGGATGTGGCTGCAGACCCAGCATTTAGAAATATTAAGGGTCTGGGCTATCCACACTTGCTGCTGGATAAAAGAATTGTCATTGTGGGCACCCCAGACCTTAAGATACCAGCAGCCGAGGAACAGGCGCCACCAGAGCTGCATGTTGGAGGCAAGGCCCTTCTGGTTCTGACAACCTCAACTGAGGGAACTGCACTCACAGTTTTATGTCCACCAGACAGCAGGCGCTAGGCTCACTGCTGCTGCTTCTTGGGCCTTGCTTTAGATCGTCATCTGCTTCTGGCAACCCTTACGAGAGCGTAGATTGTAAGGTATTGCAGGCTGTTCCTCTGCGTCTTCTTCTGGAGTCAAAACGGACTCTGCGCAGTCCTGAGGTGTTGATTGGTTCGCCGGGGAGGGTGTCTTCTTACACTGTGAAGCATGTATTCATGCTGCAGTGCCAGATAGCTTAACAGCTGTCTGGGTAGTAAGCAGTACCTGATGAGGACCCTTCCAGCGAGGTTCCAAGGCGTGTTTTCGATGGTGATGCCGTACGTAGACCCAGTCACCTGGTTCGAGGTTGTGGCAGGCGTCAGAGGTGGGTTCCGTTGGCCAGGCGGCTCGAACCTGTGAATGGAAGTGACTTACAGCTTGCATTAATCCTTTGCAATATTGAAGGAGCGTACTGTGAGTCAAATTCAAGTCTGGGACTGGAGTAATGGTAGCCACAGTTCGCATAGGGCGTTCCATAACGATTTCAAAAGGACTCAGTTTATGCCTTTGGGATGGAGTGGATCGCATTTCCATAAGGGCTAGTGGTAAAGCTGCTGACCAGCTTAACCCTGTGGAGTCACAAATTTTAGCAAGTTTATTCTTAAGTACACCATTTCGCCTTTCCACAGCACCTGCACTTTGTGGGTGGTAGGGACAGTGCAGCAGGTGTGTGACATGTAATATACGATCCAGGTGTTGAACAATTTGTCCGGTAAAGTGTGTACCCCGGTCACTGGACAGAGTGGCAGGAATTCCCTTGGCAGGCATAATATGGTTTAACAAACATTTAGCAACGGACAGTGAGTCAGCCTTGCAACAAGGAAAGGCTTCAATCCAACCAGAAAATAAACATACCATAACCAAAATAAATTCAAATCGTTGACACTTAGGCATTTGTACAAAATCAAGTTGCCAGTGCAAGAAGGGTGCTTGGGGCAAGCCCCGGAATCCCTGAGCCACTTTTACAGGTTTACCAATATTGTGGCTTTGGCAAGTGGTGCAGGCGGCACAGTGGCGGGCTGCAAAAGAGCTGAAATGGGGAGCCCACCATCCCGCCTTAGTTAGAGCAGACACCATTCCCTCCTTTCCGACATGCGAAACACCGTGTAGCAGGGCGGCCAGCGATGGGTAGAATGAAAAGGGGGCTACGAAGGTACCAGTAGGTGAACGCCAAAGGGAATCAGGATGTAGAGAGCAACCCTGGGCAACCCAGGAATCTTTTTCAGTTTCTGGGGCAGAGTCCTGGAGCAGGGTGAGGTCAGTGAGGGAGGGTGGTGGTACAGAAACAGAGAGGGAACCTAGAAATGCATCTGGGGAAGGTTCTATAGCAGCAGCATGTTTAGCAGAGGCATCAGCAAACGCGTTACCCTTAGCAACATCAGTGTCTGCCATCGAGTGGCCAGGGCACTTAACAATAGCCAGGGCAGAGGGAAGTAAAACTGCATACAGGAGAGCAGCGATATAGGGGCCGTTCTTAATAGGGGTACCGGCAGATGTAAGGAAACCCCGAGCTTGCCAGAGGGTACCAAAGTCATGTACAACCCCAAAAGCATAGCGAGAGTCAGTGTAAATGGTGGCGGAGCGTCCCTCAGCCAAAAAGCAGGCACGGGTGAGGGCAACTAATTCAGCAACCTGTGCTGAGGTTACAGAAGGTAAAGGTGCAGCTTCTAGGGTTTCAGAGAGTGACACTACAGCGTACCCTGCAAGGAGACGACCTTGGTTGTCTCGAAAACAGGAACCATCAGTAAACAAAACAAGGTCAGAGTTAGGGAGAGGGACATCAGAAAGGTCAGAGCGCGGGACGGTGATAGCAGAGACAGTAGCAAGGCAGTCATGAGGATCACCGTCATTAGACAAAGGAAGGAGAGTGGCAGGATTTAACTGAGAACAGCGCTTTATAGTGATAAATGAGGCCGACAGCAGTAGAAGTTCATACCTGGTAAGGCGAGCGGAGGAGAGGTGGCTTGTATTGCGTTGTAACAGCAGAGTTTCTACAGAGTGAGGGACCATGAGAGTAAGGGGGGAGCGAAGGACAAGGGATTCAGACATTTCGACTAAGCGTGCTGCAGCAGCCACAGCACGCAGGCAGGGGGGCAGGCCTTGGGCCACGGGGTCCAAAGTGGCAGAGAAATAAGCTACTGGGCGATTCCTGCCTCCGTGCACCTGAGTGAGAACTCCAAGTGCACATCCAGATTGTTCATGGCAGAAAAGGGTAAAAGGCTTAGAATAGTCTGGCAGCCCTAAAGCGGGGGCCGAAGCCAAACCTTGTTTGAGGGAAACAAAGGCAGAGTCTGCTTCAGGTGACCATGGCATGGGATTAGGCACAGAGAGCCGAGTGAGTTCCTGTAGAGGTTTTGCAAGGGAGGCATATTGGGGAATCCATTGCCTGCAAAATCCAGTCATGCCTAAAAATTTTCGGACCTGGCGTGGAGTGCAGGGTCGGGGAAAGCTAAGAATAGCCTGGACGCGGGTGGGAGAAAGTGTACGGGAACCCTGGGAGAGGAGAAAACCAAGGTATGTGACAGAGGTTTGACAAAGCTGTAGTTTAGAGCGAGAAGCCTTGTGACCTTTGTTTGCTAGGGCAGTAAGGAGCACTAAAGAATCAGTTTCTGAGGCAGATAACGAGGGGGAACAGAGGAGCAGATTATCTACATATTGGACTAGAGTGGACCCAGATGGGAAAACAAGGTCAGCTAGGTCTCGGGCTAATGCCTGGGAGAAATAAGATGGACTTTCCGTATACCCCTGAGGGAGTGTGGTCCATGTATATTGCTGTCCCCTGTAGGAAAAGGCAAAGAGGTATTGGGAATCAGGGTGAACCGGAACAGAAAAGAAAGCAGAACACAAATCAACAACAGTAAAATGAGTTGCAGCTGGTGGAATAGAAGCCAGGATTGTTGCTGGGTTTGGGACAACAGGAAAAACAGGTATGACAATACGATTAATGGCTCGAAGGTCCTGAACAAATCGCCATGATTTGCCATCAGCTTTTCGAACAGGGAGGATAGGAGTGTTACAGGGACTGGAACAGGGAACAATAATGCCTTGCTCCTGCAGGGCAGTTATGACCGGAGCAATGCCAGCCTCTGCCTCAGGGTTTAAAGGGTACTGAGATAGGCGAGGCAGGGGTTTGGAAGAGTCAACAGTAATGCAGACAGGATCAGTATTTAAGCGGCCCACCTCAGAGGGATGGGTTGGCCACAGAGAGGATGGGACCTGTGAAATTAGGTGCTCAAGGGACGGGACCAGTGGGCAACAAGGGACCGGAGTAGAAAGGGACGTTTCAGACAGCAGGGAGGCTACAGAATCACTCAGGGAAGACTGGGGAATTTGTAAATAGACCCCATCCGGGGAACAGTATATGGTGCAGCCAAGCTTACATAACAGATCCCGACCCAAAAGGTTTACCGGAGTGGAATCAGAGAGAAGGAAGGCATGATCCGCAGAAAGGGGACCAACCTGGACTGGTAGAGGTTTTGAAAGGGGATAAGGGGTTGGGACTCCCGTAATGCCCACAGCGGACACGGTTTTTCCGGAGCGGGGAACCTCAGGCAGGTCGGTAGTACGAACTGCAGAGAGCGAAGCTCCCGTGTCAACAAGGAAAGGGAGAGAAAGATCATTGATAGTTAACACACACTCACCAGTGGGAGTGAGAGGTAGTAAAGGGGCTAAAATTTCCTGATTTTCCCCGGTGTCCCGTCATTGTTGTGAGGCAAAGTAAGGCTGGGGGCTGACTGGCTGTGCTGGCAGGGGGGTTAACTGGTTGTTTACAGAGTTACCAGGCCGGCTTGGACACTCATTTTTCCAATGTCCCGGCTGTTTACAGTAATTACAAACATCCCCATAACCCGAAAATCCAGTTCCCTGTTCCCTCCCGCGACCACGTCCCCCCCGTCCTCGTCCCTGGTATTTTCCCCGTCCCCGGTACTGTTTGCCCTGCCCTGAATAATGCTGTATTTGCAAGGCCATTAACTGCTGAGCTGATTGCTCTTCCTTTCCTTTTAAAGTACGTTGGCAGTGCTCTGCCACTGTTTGCAATTTGTCCATGGTTTCGGTCTCCCATCCAACACTTATGCGTTTTAGCAGATTGCCAATAGCAGGCAGGAGGCCATTAACAAATGCACTAGCCAGGGCACCCTGTCCATTTGTATCTGGTTGCTGTATACCAGAATGTTGCAGAAAAATGTCAGTTAGCCGGGTGCGATAGTCACCAGGGTTTTCTCCCTGTCGTTGCTTACAGCTATTTATGGCAGTCCAGTTGGTTTTAGGAGTCCATACCCGAGGGATGGCTTCAAATAGATTTTTAGCTCGTTCCTTACACTTTTTTCGGTATTCAGCAGTAGGACCAGTGTCTGGCAAAGTAGAGTGGCGGTCAGCAGCGGGCCAATCTGCTGCTGTGAGCCACTTATCATGCTCACTAGGGGCTGTTACAAGTAGCTTGCACAGCTGCAGGAGGTCTGCCTCAGAGGGTTCATAGGTATCGCACACCAACAAAAATTCCTCTGCAAATTTGGTAGGATTTTCTCGGGGCTTTGGAAAGCCTTTTATAATTGAAAGGAGCTCAGTTCGAGTCCAGGGTTTATAGCTCCAAGTGGGACCCCCGTCCTGGCCCCCAGTATGCAGGATTCGGAGGGGAGCCTGGATATTTTTAAGGCCTAAGCGTGAACTTTTACGAGGCAGAATTAGTCCAGAGGAATGGGCCTCGGCATTACCAGATGGTCCAGACAGGTCCGAACTGGAGATCTCTGGGAATTGTTCCTGATCTGGGAGATCTGGTGACAGTTGTTCCTGAGCTGGGGGCGTGGGTGACCGTCTATTGATTCGACGCAAGGCTGCCAGGCCAATTAATGCGTCTTCTTCATCCTCATCCCCGGAATCTAGCAAGGGGTTTTCTTCGTCTTTTCCCACCCGGAGACAGGAGTATGAAGGGGGTCTGCTTGGAGAACAGGGTAAAGGGGAGCGCTCGGTCTAGTGGTGGGAGAGGAGGTTTCCAATAAAGATTTTAACTTATCATTTGAATCTTTGAGAGAGGCGAGTTTCGATTCTGTCCATCTACGATTTGCCTCTTCCCACCATTGCATGAAACAATCGACCTCTCCTTTTGCCAATTTAGTTTTAGATTGGCCGAGCTTGTCTTTTAAGACGTCTACTCGATCCTTATCCCAAGATCCTAACAGTGGCCACTGAGTTTTGGGATCTCCCTGAGTTAGCCTAGACCATTTTTCCAGAAACTTACAGGAGTCTAGACCTTTCCTAAAATACATAAAATGAGCCGGAGTTCCTTTAGGGAACTGCCCCGGCTTAGACGTCTGGTTACCCATACAGGAGGACTTCACACACCAATCACACAAGAAGGAAATTAGGGTTCGTCAGAGCGATGCCCAGTGCAACACAGAAAAGGAGCCCACAGGCTACTGCCTCAATCGCCCTTGCTTTCACACTAAGGGTTTTACCCAAGGTGTGGTGCGGCTGCGATTGTGCAGATTTCACTCACTCAGACCGCAGGGACGGGAACCCCTTGGTCGGCCGATCCCCAGATAGAGACGGCACCCAGACTCAAACACTCCACAGGGAGGACGGATAGACACAGAGACAGGACAGTCCTCAGTCCGGACAAAACACAGAAATAATTACCTGACCAGAATCCTGATGTCAGATCCCGGGATCCCTACCAGAACAGAGTGGGAACCAACAGGTTCGATGGCGTAGACTTCACTGTGGTCGTGCGCCTTTCCGTTTTAGTGGAGGACCGCTTGGGCCAAGTGCCCAGGTGCCGGCTGCCACGGTCGTCCTACACAAACGGTCAGGAATCACACAGCCCCAGTGAAGACGGTTGCCATCTCGGTAGAACCTCCAAATTGTCAAAGTTAGAATCAAGACTCACAATTTGTCAGACCACTCTGTTTATTAGCGCAGCGCTCCGCCAATAACATTCAGAATATGTGAGCGGCCATGCAAGACCCAAACAGTCTTATTTATACAGATAAAAGAGCGGGAATTAGACAAAGGAACAAAGAAAGCAAAACAGGAAAATTCACCTGGGGCACAGCATGCATATCCTATTTCCTTACTAACTGTTATCGATCTAAGGCTAATGCTTCACCAATTGCCCTTAAACGGTGCAATTGTTCTATGTTAATGTCTGTATTCCTGACACCTGGTTGCAATATTCCAACATTTTTGCTTAAAGATACAGACAGCATTTCTTTAATCCTTTCTATTCTTAATATATAATTTATTTTACTTTCACAACATAAAGGCCTACTTAATTCAGAGCCTTTTAACATGTAGATAAATCCAACAAAGAGCTAAGATGGCAAGCCTTCACATGCACATGAAAAACAGTAAGCAATTCTTCACTGCCAGCAGCAAGAGCACACAGATGATAATATACAGTGATAGCCAAGACAGCTGAATACTGTACTCCATGTATTACCACCATCATAGATTTCCAACTACCAAGCATGTTAGAGCACTGCATGCACAGGATCATAATGGATCTGTTACATAAATGCTCAAGTACATTAACTTTACTGCACAGATAGCACTTTTCTTGGTAGTATTAGATAGTTCAGTTTATGTTATAAAATAAGCATGCAGTCAAGCAAAACTCTGTACCTTTACAATAAGCAACTCTTCAGGTATCTGAGTGTCTGTCTGGGAAATAGTTTAAACTATTAATATTCCTTGCTGTCCATTTTACTGTAGAAAATAAATATGCATGCTTTTTACTTTCTCTACTGCCAGATGACCCTCTGCCATCTGTTTGGCTGTGGAAACAGTGTTTTTTATTTAAACACACACACACACACACACACACACAAAGCTTTGCTTATCTTCATCACATACACAGTTTGGCATTTGGAAAGGACTAGGTCTCTCATGGCTGCTGGTGGATTCACATCTTTAATTTCTTACGAAGTAGGCATTTATTATCTTGGCTACACTTCAGCAGTTGTTCTTTAATAGGTCAAAGAACAAATACAGGATATTATCAGAGATGCCAAGACCATATGATTATGGCCTGGGAGGAAATAACAGAAGAACAATAAAAAGTTACAGTTGCTATAAATATTTCTGGTTAAAGACTACTAAGTATGGCTATTATCTATGTACACATCAGAAGCTATTATCTACATCTTTTTGAGAATTCAGCTGGTTATGACAGAAGTTCAGCTCAGACAAACAGACCTCGTTCTAAGGAAGCCCTACCTATTGTGACTTATTAAATAAATGACAAGACAGTCCCCTATCTTCCATTTGTGGTTTTTTTCCTGCTTATCTTGTTTTGATTTCTAGTTACAGTATATACATTATCTTTTAGGAAAAAATCTCTGTTACAGACTACATCTTCACAGTTTTTCTGTCATATCAGTCCACTAGTTTACAGTAACATTAAATGACAGGTAGTAATTAACATGCAAGAAGTATTTATCTCTGAAATAGTCAGTGCACCAAAACTCAAAACGGAAATGTTAATTTCTTATGAAGGCATGTATCTTCTTTCAGCATATGCTGTAGTGTTTCGCACGTTGGAGGAGCTTATTTTATTTGATCTATTTTTAATTTTCTAACTTTTACATTTCTGATCAACCGTTTAACGCTATACTTTTCAAAAAATCCTGGAAAGACTAAACTATTCCTCAAAAGTTTAAATACTGAACACGCCAAATTCATCTCTGACATAACATCAGTAGAGTTGCACTAAAGCTGAATCTGGCCAAGCATGTTTTAGGTTTAATCCATTTCCTCCTACCCCTCATTAATGCAACCCTGGATTAAGGCAATATGCTGTTCCAGGAACATCTCCAAGCAACCTCCCCATCTGACATGGTGGTAATAGCAAAGACCATCCACACAAGAATCATCTCCTAGGGCAGTGGACAGCCTACCCGTTCTCCTCTTTGGGAGAACTTATACAGTATACCCAATTTATACTTACACACTATGCCGAAACCCATCTCTCCACATCTGAACATGCTGGGTGGGGTCAGCACAAGACCAGCAATACCCCAGCCCCACCGAGGTCTCAATGTGCAGGCGTCTCTTCTACCACCCCAGCAGAAAGCCCTGTAGAGCAGTGGTTCTCAACCAAGGGTACACATACCCTGGTGGTATGCAGAGATCTTGCAGGGGGTACTCAACACATCTAGATCAGTTTCTCAACCTGGGGGTTGTGAATCACAGGGAGGGTTGCAGGACGGGTTTAGAGGGGTCAAAAAAGTGTGGCGCTGATGTTAGAGGGTGGCAAGCAGGGCAATTTCCCAGGGCCCCATGCCACAGGGGACCCCACGAAGCTAAGTTAGATGCTTCAGCCTTGGGCGTCAGTGTTTTGGCTTCAGCTCTGCCACTCGAGGCTCTGGCTTCAGACAAGGCTCACAAATGAAAAACAGGCTCAAGTATCATACTGAAATGTAAGTACAATATTTATATTCCAATTGATTTATTTAATAATTATATGGTAAAAATGAGAAAGTAAGCAGCTTTTCAGTAATAGGGTGCTGTGACACTTTTGTATTTTTACGTCTGATTTTGTCAGCAAGCAGTTTTTAAGTGAGGTGAAACTTGAGACTTGAAACTTGACAAATCAGACTCCTTAAAGGAGTACAGTAGTCTGGAAAGGTTGAGCACCACTGCTGCAGAGGATGACTCCTGCTGCCACCACCTAGACAGAGGGCTCTGCTGGGTTAATAGTAGCAGAAGGTCCCCACAGAGAAAAAGTACTCAGATAAACTAGCAGACAGGGGCCTGCAGCTGCTGTTCTTCAAGCTGGCTGAGGTCCTTCCCCTCCTCTGCTAACCACTCATACTCTGGGTGTTTTTCAGGAGAATTTGCATATGAAAACTGGGGATGGAAAAGTGCTTTTGCATTCCAATCTGATCTTATTTAAAAATTGAGTGAGTGTAGAAGCTAAATCCCACAGCAGATCCATTCCACTCCATTCCGTCAATTATGTTTTTCTAAAATTTTAAATTCTTAAATGAAAGTTGGGTATAACTCTGCAGTGGGAGAATTTAGCAGAAACAACCGCCGCCTTATTATTGTAACCCTATCACTATATTAGCACCCAAAGAGTGCTAGGTACTTTACAGAAAAATAAAATACCCATCGCTCCTAAAGATCTTACATTTTACTAGTAGACTTGATTCAATGGGTGAAAGCAACAAACAATCGAGGCAAGATAAGGAATAGAGTCACAAATAATAAGGGAATGAGGATAATCTGGTTTGGCGCATGCATATTTTGCTAGTTCCATAATACACACACACTTTTTTGTTCTAATCTATTTTTCATTTAGCTCAAAATTAACATTCCATCCATACTGTCACTATCCATGTAGCTACTTGATTCCATGTTTATGTTTATTTTCACAAGCATAGGCAGTACCCACTATAATTATCTGCATAACAGTTTCTATTACAACCTTCAATTTGCAGATGCTCATAATTTTCAACCTCCACATTATGGCCTAAAATTTTCTATGGTCTTCATCTCAACAGGATTTTATTTTAATCTGGGCAAAACTCTTCCGGATATTTTTGAATTGTGACAAGGTGAAATGAAGATGTTTTTATCTGTTTGAAAAAAAAAGTTGCAACCTGTCTTCTAGATATTTGAGAATTTCTAAGCTATTTCACCAAATTCTAACATTTCACATGCCTTTCATGTAACCTGGATTGCCTTCTTTCGAAAGATGTAAATATGCATTTGTTCACCTGGGAAAACTAAATTACTCAAACATATAAGACCTCAATACAGTTCATCAAATTTAATTTTGTCTAAACAAGGCAATTTGAAGTCTGTTACATGATTTAAAAAAAAAACAAAAAAAGCAAAAACCTCTGCTTGGCATCTGAGAAAACAGATCAGTGTCCCCTTGGGATACTATCATGTATAGGATCAACAAACAGAATCAATACCAATGAAACCATAATTCACAACATGTAACATCATAAGGAGGAAAGATTTGGGAATGGACACATCTAGTACAAATGAATAAATCAGGCTATAAAGATAAGCATTTAAACAGGATGGGAGGGAGCATGAAATGAACCATTTTTAACATCAAGATTGAGGAGAATTATTAGTCAAATAAACCTCTGAAAATGCAGTAACACAGGGACCAAGGCTTTCATGGAAGCACTGGGAGAGAGATCCCCAGAATAACCAACAATTAAAAATACAAGTGTTAATCCTTTATGCTCTGGGTTTAAATACATGTTTTCATATGGAGCATCTCTACATTTTAATCATAACTAAAATGTTTGGAGTTTTTTTTAAATGGAGAAATTAAAGTAAAATTTAAGCTGAAGGAATTTTAGGCCTTATACTGTTTTATGAGCCATTATCTGCTCTTCTGAAGGGTGAAAAGGTTCAGTATTTAAAAATCTAAATGAGAAAAAATAATATTTACCATCTCCCCAGTAATTCTCCCCAGGAATACAAGACCTTCTCAGGACAATCCTTAGACACATCACCAGTACCACTTGAGAGTTCGTTATCACTCTCTGCAAAGAAACAAAAACATGCACAGATTTACCAAAGAGCTAACAGATTACAGAACAACAATTTTTTCTGACCAAAAAACAGTTACATGAGACTACACAAAAAAAGACAGAAAACAAATATGGAAAGCTTGAGGATTTGTGCAGACAAGTGCAGGATGAAATTTAAGATGCAGAAGTTTAAAATTAAGGAAAGAATATACAACAGACATAGATTAGGGAACCATTATCTATAAAGTATGTGAAGATACTCGGTGGTAATCAGTGATGCATTAAATAAGAGTACTCAGTGCTGTACTACTACCGAATACAAGCCAATTCCATTTCCAGGTTTTATATACAGAGAAATTTCCCATCAAGTAGAGCAGATTATATTAGTCCTTCACATTGCACCACACTTAGGATACCATGCACAGTTCTTGCCTCAGAAACTCTGATCACACTCCACAGTGATGAAATTGTATCTTACTGAAAGTGATCCACAGAAGAACAGCAAAAGTGATATCATGACTTGGAAGCCGAAATCATATGGGAAGTTAGAAGTGAAGAGGCAATAATCTCAGAACTGTTAAGGATAAGTGGCTTTAATGGAGAGTTAGATATAGAGGTAAAATGGGTTGGATGAGCCTGTGAATCAGAAATTATGTTGAAGGTAAAATTTTCTAAACAGCTTAAGTCAGTTAGGAGTTTAAGTAACATTTTCAAACGTCATGGGGGAAACTGACCAGCACAACTATTTTGGTATAATTTAGCTATAACAGCATAACTCCCCCATATGGACACTATTCTGGAATTACATCACTTATCTTCTGGAATAGATCATCTATGCAGGGAGCTATTCCAAAATAGCTACTGCAAAACAGTTATTCCACAATTGCTATTTCCCTGTGGAGACAAGCCCCAAATCTCACTGAGTTCAGGTTCCTAAATCACTTCTGAAAATGGAACTCTAAACGGTCATATGCTTTGCTAGCTGTCATATATATCTACCACTCAGACGTTGTTTCTGAAGCTTTTCCCCCACATCCAAACCTCAAGCGTGCGCTGTTTCACAGAGGTAAGTTTAATGATGACTCTTTCTAGAAAGGTTCATGATTAAAGACTAGATGCATCCCATAGGGTACTGGCTGACAACTGAAAAGGGAATGGCCTAGATGTCACAAAGTGTTCCCCTTCAGGTGCAAGACTTAGTGGGGTTACATGTGTTTTGTGTACTGGGAAACAATGTGACCACAACCATTATATGGGAAGACAGTAACTCATTTAGTTGGGTTCACCTAATCCTCCATTCAATCAGGATAATCTGGGGAGTCTATGAAATTATCTTGGAGGTTTTTTTAAGTCACGTGAACTTGGTGAAGATTCTGCTCAAGCTGAGGAAGGACTGACCCAAAAGCTTTTGGGACAAGATACCTACCACAAAATTCCCTCTCTCTCATACTGAAACAATTCCCATTGCTCTCACCTAACTCCATCTAATATGAAGAGTGGTATTGACGAATTTATGGCGAGGGTGGGGCCAAACTAGACTGCCAAAAGAAGTTATGAGATCTTTGTAGTTCATATATATCACAGGACCCACCATCACCAAAAATAAACACAGTTACAAAGGAGGACCTGACACCATCTATACAAACTTTTTCCTGGTCCCAACCACTGAAACCACAGATTTCTGATTATATGTTTACTAGTAATTTTAGGTCTTTAAAACAAAATCTTAAAAGCAAAATAAGAACCAAATACCAAATATTCAAAACTAGTATGATTTAGAAGATAACTGGTATTGTGATCAAGCCCAATCACAGCTCTTTTGTACCACTCTGCAAGCACAAAAGAGTCACTGTCATGTTCCCATTATCCTTGGAGGCCCAAAGCAGCTAAGTATAGTTCAGAGCAGGCCTGAGTATGCTTTAAACTTTGCCTGGGGGCAAACTATCTCAAGAATTCAGAGAGCCTAAAAGGTGGCTTAAAGCAACTTTTGCTCCACAAGAGTGTGATAGGGTTCAGCCACACTCATGACTCTCTGCCAACATTTGTAATTTTCCAAGAATTTTCAACATTTCATATTAGAAACAAGTTGATTTATTTTTGGCATCAGTAGTTCATGTATAGGAGGATCTGTCCAACATACTGGCATGATTTCTCTCCTAACTAAATCTTCATCGCTGTCACTCTGACTCCAATTAATAATCTCAGCAGTTGCCAAGTACAAGTCATTAATAAAAACATATTGGTCCTTGAATTTGACAACCAAACATGAAGACAAGATAGCTCCTGTCTTGCACCTCAAAAACACTCAAAAAAATGTGAATAGAAATGCTGGTTTGGAAAAAATTAGAGTTCTGCAATCTCCTCCCATTTCAAACCAAAACATGGTTCATGAAATTCTTTGTGTCAGAACCAGTTTGCATGGTTTCATAGGTCTTGAAATAAAGGAGATGTAGGTTTGAATGAATCCAGCTGCCCCATTTTTTTTAATCTCCATGCAATCCTACAGGCAAAATTTTGATTTGATGGGTTCATATCCTTTTGTGCAGGTTCACTGGAACCAAAAGTAGAAACACTGAGCTCAGAAAAAGCAATTTTCCCTTATTAAGCAAAGATATTATCATAATTAAGTGTATTAAAATATATGATAGTAAAATGAGACAGCTCCCAATAACCTGAAGAATTCACTAAGGCCCATGGAAATGTCCTGTATTTTGAAGCCCAGATCTGCAAAGCATATTATTAAATTCTAAAGCAAATAACAGGAAATATTGTGGACCCATTCTCCTTTTCCTCACAACCTGAGAAGTTATTAAAATTAACATTTAAAAACAGTAATTTTTTAAAGAAATTTAATAGCATAAATGAAATTTTAAAAATTCTCCCCTCTCCTGATTTTCCCAGCTAGATCAGATAGCTTAGATACAATACTTCCCTCTTCTTTCCCTGAGACACTAAGTAAAAATGGATTCTGCTGAGCAGATCCATTACTGGTCACATGGGGTAATTCAGCCAATCAGAATAAAAATATGACATGTCCCACTAATCTACCTGGCCCAAACTTGAAGCTCATAACAAATAGAAACTTCAAAATCCAAAGCAGAACAAAGCAAAATTAATCAGAAAAATGTTCCAGGGTGAAAGCTGATAGACAGACAGACAGACTTGAGAACCTGGTTGGTAATGTATGTTCACAAGTAAAAGGGTTCTACTAAACCACTGCTGAAAATAAATTCACAAGAAATATTCTTGGAGTTTGAGAAACATATGACTAAGCTCTACAAGACATATTCCAGCCTGGTCAGCAACACTAGAAAGGTTGAAGGTTACTTAGCCTATCACTGAGGTTCTTGGAGATGGACTCTGCATATTCACACTCTTGGGACATGTGCCAACCAGTGCCATTGAACAGTGCAGCCTTCTAGTAGCAGTGTCAATATAAGCACTCACACAGCCCCTCAGTGGTCCTCTCCTCAACATTTGAGCATGTTCTGATGGCAGGGCTGTAAAAGCAGGCACTGCAGCAGTTGCCACCTCAGTTCCTTCCACCGCTAATAAGAACAGCCATACTGGGTCAGACCAAAGGTCCATCCAGCCCAGTATCCTGTCTATCGACAGTGGCCAATGCCAGGTGCCCCAGACAGAACGAACCTAACAGATAATGATCAAGTGATCTCTCTCCTGCCATCCATCTCCATCCTCTGACAAACAGAGGCTAGGGACACCATTCCTTACACATCTTGGCTAATAGCCATTAATGGACTTAACCACCATGAATTTATCTAATTCTCTTTTAAACCCTGTTATAGTCCTAGCCTTCACAACCTCCTCAGGCAAGGAGTTCCACACGTTGACTGTGCGCTGTGAGAAGAACTGCTTCCTTTTATTTGTTTTAAACCTGCTGCCCATTAATTTCATTTGGTGGCCCCTAGTTCTTATATTATGGGAACAAGTAAATAACTTTTCCTTATTCAATTTCTCCACACCACTCACGATTTTATATACCTCTATCATATCCCCCCTTAGTCTCCTCTTTTCCAAGCTGAAAAGTCCTAGCCTTTTTAATCTTTCCTCATACAGAAGCCATTCCATACCCCTAATCATTTTAATTGCCCTTTTCTGAACCTTTTCTAACGGCAGTATACCTTTTTTGAGATGAGACCACCACATCTGTATACAGTATTCAAGATGTAGGCATATCATGGATTTATATAAGGGCAATAATATATTCTCTGTCTTATTCTCCATCCCTTTTTGAATGATTCCTAACATCCTGTTTGCTTTTTTGACTGACGCTGCACACTGCGTGGACGTCTTCAGAGAATTATCCATGATGACTCCACCATCTCTTTTCTGATTAGTTGTAGCTAAATTAGCCCCCATCATATTGTATGTATAGTTGGGGTTATTTTTTCCCAATGTGCATTACTTCACATTTATCCACATTAAATTTCATTTGACATTTTGTTGCCCAATCACTTAGTTTTGTGAGATCTTTTTGAAGTTCTTCACGGTCTGCTTTGGTCTTAACTATCCTAAGCAGTTCACTATCATCTGCAAACTTTGCCACCTCATTGTTTACCCCTTTCTCCAGATCATTTATGAATAAATTCAATAGGATTGGTCCAAGGACTGACCCTTGGGGAACATCACTAGCTACCCCTCTCCATTCTGAAAATTTACCATTTATTCCTATCCTTTGTTCCCTGTCTTTTAACCAGTTCTCAATCCATGAAAGGACCTTCCCTCTTATCCCATGACAACTTAATGTACGTAAGAGCCTTTGGTGAGGGACCCTCTCAAAGGCTTTCTGGAAATCTAAATACACTATGTCCACTGGATCCCCCCTGTCCACATGTTTGTTGACCCTATTCAAAGAACTCTAATAGATTAGTAACACATGATTTCTCTTTACAGAAACCATGTTAACTTTTGCCCAACAATTTATGTTCTGCTATGTATCTGACAATTTTATTCTTAACTATTGTTTCAATCAATTTGCCCAGTACTGACATTAGACTTACCAGTCTGTAATTGCCGGGATCACCTTTAGAGCCCTTTATATATATTGGCGTTACATTAGCTATCTTCCAGTCATTTGGTACAGAAGCCGATTTAAAGGACAGGTTACAAACCATAGTTAATAGTTCTGCAATTTCACATTTGAGTTTCTCCGAACTCTTGGGTGAATGCCATCTGGTCCCAGTGACTTGTTACTATTAAATTTATCAATTAATTCCAAAACCACCTCTAGTGACGCTTCAATCTGTGACAATTCCTCAGATTTGTCACCTACAAAGGACAGCTCAGGTTTGGGAATCTCCCTAACATCCTCAGCCATGAAGACTGAAAAGACGGTTACCCACCTTTGTAACTGTTGTTCTTCGAGATGTGTTGCTCATATCCATTCCAGTTAGGTGTGCATGCGCCCATGCACGTTCGTCAAAAGATTTTTACCCTAGCAACACTCGGTGGGTCAGCTGGGCGCCCCCTGGAGTGGCGCCGCTATCGCGCCAGATATATACCCCTGCCGACCCGACCGTCCCTCAGTTCCTTCTTGCCGGCTACTCCAACAGTGGGGAAGGAGGGTGGGTTTGGAATGGATGAGAGCAACACATCTCGAACAACAACATTTACAAAGGTGAGTAACCGTCTTTTCTTCTTCGAGTGTTTGCTCATATCCGTTCCAGTTAGGTCGGAGTGAGACATTGCAGAATGTAAGACTGCTGAGCCAAAGGCTGCATCGTCTCTGGACGGCTGAACCAATGCGTAGTGTGATGCAAAGGTGTGGATGGAAGACTAGGTAGCAGTGCGACATATTTCCTGAATGGGAACATGGGCAAGGAAAGCGGCAGATGAGGCTTGAGCCCGAGTAGAATGGGCAGTGAGATGGTTAGCCGAAACGTGAGCCAAGTCATAGCATGTCCGGATACAGGATGTCACCCAAGATTAAATTCGTTGGGAAGAGACTGGAATGCCTTTCATCCGCTCTGCGACAGCTACAAAGAGCTGAGGCGAACGTCGGAAGGGTTTGGTCCTCTCGATATAAAAGGTGAGAGCTGTGCAGACATCCAAAGTATGCAGCTATTGTTCCCGACACGACGAGTGCGGCTTCGGGAAAAAGACCGGTAGAAAGATGTCTTGATTAATGTGAAAGGCAGACACCACCTTAGGGAGGAATGCCGGGTGAGGTCGGAGCTGTACCTTGTCCTTGTGGAATACCACATACAGGGGATCTGCTATCAAATCTCGAATTTCCGAGACTCGTCTAGCTGAGGTTGATAGTGACGAGGAAGGCTGTCTTCCAGGAAAGGTACAGCAGGGAGTATGTGGCTAGAGGCTCGAAGGGGGAACCCATAAGCCTAGTTAACACCAGGTTTAGATCCCAGGTAGGGGTCAGGTGTCTGACTTGAGGGTACAATCGCTCCAATCCTTTAAGGAACCTGGAAACTATGGGGTGAGAAAAGATTGAACTGCCACTTTCCCCCGGGTGGAAAGCGGAAATTGCTGCAAGATGCACCCTTAAAGAAGAGACCACCAGGCCCTGCTCTTTGAGGGTCCATAAATAATCCAAGATAATGGGGACAGATATGCGTCCGGGGGTAAAGTTACGTTGAGCGCACCAGTGGGAGAAGCGCTTCCACTTGGTGAGATATGTTGTCCGCGTGGAAGGCTTTCTGCTTCCCAACTGTTGTACCAGTCCGGAACAATGCAATTCAGACTGGCTCAACCAGACAGCAGCCATGCTGTCAGATGAAGAGATTACAGGTCCGGGTGGTGAAGCCTGCCAAAGTCCTGTGTTATGAGGTCCGCCCAGAGTGGCAGGGGGATCGGGTCTGCCACCGAGAGGTTGAGCAACAGGGTGTACCAATGCTGTCTCGGCCATGCCGGAGCGATCAGGATTAGGTGGGCTCTGTCCCTGTGGAGCTTGAGTAGGACTCTGTGGACGAGTGGAAACGGAGAGAAGGCATAAAAGAGGTGTCCTTTCCACGGAATTAGGAATGTGTCCGAAAGGGAACCCGGGGAGCAACCTTGCAGGGAGCAGAACACCTGGCATTTCCTGTTCTCTCAGGAGGCAAAGAGGTCTATGTGGGGAAACCCCCACTTCCGGAAGACAGAATGGAGAATGTCCAGACGGATCGACCACTCGTGAGAGGATAAGGATCTGCTCAGCTGATCTGCCAGGGTATTCCAGGCTCCTGGGAGAAAGGACGCTACCAGGTCTATTGAGTGGGCTATGCAGAAGTCCCATAATTGTATCATCTCCTGACAAAGGGGGGGAGGATTGTGTCCCTCCCTGCTTGTTTATGTAATGCCTGGCCGTTCTGTTGTCTGTAAACACTGAGACACAATGACCCCATAGATGGCGCTGGAACATCTGGCACGCCAGGCAGACTGCTCTCAGTTCTCGGACATTTATGTGTAATACAACTCCCGAGGCGACCAAAGGCCTAGAGTGCGAAGGTGTCCTAGGTGAGCACCCCAGCCGAGAGATGACGTGTCCGTTGTCAGGGACATGGAAGGCTGTGGTGAATGGAACGGTAGACCTGCGCACACCAGGGATGGTGTCAGCCACCAGTTGAGGGAGCCTAGGATGTTCAGAGGAATGGTGACCACCATGTCTATGGCGTCCCTGCCTGGGCGGTAGGCTGAGGCGAGCCAAGTTTGAAGGGGGCGCATGCTCAGTCTGGTGTGCTTTGTCACGAATGTGCATGCAGCCATGTGACCGAGGAGGCCGAGGCAAGTGCGAGCCGAGATTATCAAGAAGTTTTGAAGTCTTTGTATAAGTGATACTATTGCCTGAAAACGGAGTAGTGGTAAACTGGCTGTTGCAAGATTGGAGTCCAGATTGGCCCCGATGAACTCTATTCTTTGTGTAGGCACTAGAGTAGATTTCTCCAGATTGATCATCAGGCCTAGCCGCATGAATAGGTCCTTGACGATGCCCACATGACTGGTGATTTGTGCTTCTGAGGTCCCTCGAATGAGCCAGTCGTCAAGGTATGGGAAGACATGTATTCGACAACGGCGGAGGGAGGCAGCGACTACCGCCATGCTCTCCGTGAATACCCGAGGGGTTGTAGAGAGGCCAAATGGAAGGACTGTAAACTGAAAGTGTTGATGGTTCACCACAAACCATAGATACCGTCTGTGCGGAGGGTAAACTGCAATGTGGAAATACGCGTCCTTCATATCGAGAGCGGCGTACTAATCTCCAGGATCCAAGGAAGGGATTATGGTCCCCAGGGATACCATGCAGAACTTGAATTTTTCATGAACTTGTTCAGTCCCTGCAGGTCTAGGATAGGCCTGAGGCCTCCTTTCGCTTTGGGGATTAGGAAATATCGGGAATAAAACCCCTTTCCCCTTAATTCCTTTGGTACCTCCTCTATAGCTCCCATTGTAAGGAGCTTCTGTAGGAAGGAATTGCTCGTGAGAGGGGTCCCTGAAGAGGGACGAGGAGGGGGGTCGGAAGGGAGGGGGTGAAATAAACTGGAGGTGGTATCCCAACTCCACCATGCGTAGGACCCAACGATCCAAGGTTAATTGGGATCACGCAGGGAGGAACGAGGAAAGGCGGTTGTAAAACAGAAAGGATCCTGGGAGACAATTGGTACACTGCTCTCGGGCGCACCCTCAAAGTTTGATTTGGTTCCCATTGTTAGCTTGGTGGGACTGGTATTGTTACCCCCTTGAGGTCCAGAGTGACACCTGCGGATGGCACGACCTTGCCTTCTGGCAAATTCTTGTCTTGGCCTAAGTGGGGGGTAAGGGCACTGAGGTTTGGTGCAGAAGGACCTTCTTTGAGTCTGTGGCGTATGCATTCCAAGCGAACACATAATCATCTGATTGTCTTTCAGACTCTGTAGCCTAGGGTCCGTCTTCTGTGAGAACAGGCCCTGGCCATCGAATGGTAAGTCTTGTATAGTGTGCTGAAGTTCAGGTGGCAGCCCTGACACCTGAAGCCATGATATACGTCGCATGGCGATTCCAGAGGCGACCGTTCTAGCTGCCGAATCGGCGGCATCTAGTGAGGCCTGTAGAGAGGTCCGTGCCACTTTCTTTCCTTCCTCCAATAGTGCCGTAAATTCCTGGCAGGAGTCTTGCGGGACCAGCTCTGTGAATTTCCCTACCGCCTCCCAGGAGTTGTAATTATACCTACTAAGCAGGGCTTGTTGATTCGCTACCCTGAGCTGGAGGCCTCCTGCTGAATAGATTTGACGTCCCAACAAATCCATTAGCCTAGCCTCCTTTGATTTTGGGGCAGGGGCTTGCTGGCCATGACGCTCCCGTTCATTGACGGACTGTACAACCAAGGAGCAGGGAGGAGGGTGCACATATAAGTACTTGTACCCCTTGGAGGGTACCATGTATTTCTGTTCAACCCCTCCGGCTGTGGGCGGGATAGATGCCGGGGATTGCCAGATGGTATCTGCCTTAGCTTGGATCGAACGAATTAACGGTAAGGCCACTCGGGTTGGTGCCTCCGCCAATAATATATCTATCACCGGGTCCTCAACCTCTGGAACCTCCTCTATCGGCAAGTTGATATTCTGGGCGACACGTCACAGGTGGTCCTGGTGTGACCTGAGGTCAATTGGAGGCGGGCCCGATGATGATGTCCCAGCTACCGCTTCATCCTGGGAAGAGGAAGATGAAAGTCCCGGGACGAGTGGGTCCTGGACAGACTCCTGATCATGGGGGACATCCGGGGCCGGAGGGACCTGTGGGTCTGGTGCGTGGACGGGAGCTTCCTCCGTACCAGCAGCGGGAGGTCGGCTGACAGTGGCCTCTGGCACGCGGTGCTCTGAAGGAACGGAGCGTGATGGCACAGCAGGTTCGCCTTGGGCTTGGTGATATGCCCAAGGCGTCCAAAAGGACCACTTATGAGGTCCCTGGTCCGGGCCGTGGGTCCCTTGGATGACCAGGCTGTGTGTATCTGAATCACCATAGGAAGCACTGTCCACCATAGGATGATACAGATGCATGCCGAGATGGCAACGGAGGAGCTGAAACCACTTGGGGAGGGTCTCTGCATCTGGTCGATCCGTCTCCACGCGGCACTGGAGAACGGTACCGGGAGTCATATCGGTACCGAGAACGAGACCGGGACCTGTGACTGGTGCGGTGCCGGGAGGTCGACCGGGGCCTCAAATCCCGACATCGAGATCGGCTGCGAGAGGTACGATGCCGTGAGCGGTGCCAGGACCTAGATCGGTGCCGAGAGTATCGGGTCAGCGATCGGGATCTCGAACAGTGCAGCGAGTATGACCGGTACCTAGATGGAGAGCAGCACCAGGACTGCGAGCAGCGTCGGGACCGGGATCGGTGACGGGAAGGAGAATGTCTGCGGGACCTTGATCGTGACTGGCGTCGTTCAGCGGTACCAGGTGAGGATGGTTTCAGTAGGGCAGGCTTGCCTACTGATTGCACAACACGCACCGGCGGTGCCGGGGGTTGAGGCAGCTCAGGCTCTGTCAGGGTAATCAACTCCCTTGCCGTAGAGAATGTCTCCGGCGTGGAGGGCACGATAAGCTCTACCACGGCATGCGCTGGGGAGCTGGTGGCCTCCGGACTCAACAGCTCTTGAGAGACCGGAATCAACGGCGCAGAAGATGTCGGTGCCGCTGCAGTTGAAGGTGCCGGGCAGTCCGACTTAGGCGGGCGCTCCGACTGCGGTGTAGGCATGGGAGCCACAGGAGTCTTGTGCTTCTTGATCCTTAGGGGGAGAGAGAGCGGTGCCGGGAAGGATCCTTGGCCGGTGATGGCTGGTGCCGAGGGGCCTTCGTGGTGCCTGTGCGCTCTGGTGCGGAAGAGGCACTTCTCCCCAGTGCGGTGGTCGGTGCCAAAGGTGGACGAGTGAGAGCAGCCTCCATCAGGAGCTGCTTGAGATGAAAGTCCCGCTCCTTTTTCGTCCGGGGCTTGAAGGCTTTACAGATGCTGCACTTGTCTGCGAGATGGAATTCGCACAAGCACTTGAGGCAGGAGTCATGAGGGTCTCCTGTGGGCATCGGCCTATGACAGGCCGAGCACGGTTTGAAGCCCGGTGAACCGGGCATGGGCCCCGGTACCAGGTGAGAGGAAGGGGCTAATCCCCGATCCCTCTTAACTATATACAAGAACTACTTAAAAGGACTAATAAAACCAACGAAAATTGAACTATATACACAATAACGATTAGAAATGAGTGAATAGCTAGAGAGGTGGAGATCAGCTAAACCGTTCTCCACTGTTCCAATGACCGACACGGGCAGTAAGAAGGAACTGAAGGACGGTCAGGTCGGCAGGGGTATATATCTGGTGCCATAGCGGCGCCACTCCATGGGGGGCCCAGCCAACCCACCGAGTGTTGCTAGGGTAAAAATCTTCCGACAAACGTGCACGCGGCGTGAGCACACCTAACTGGAATGGATATGAGCAAGCACTCGAAGAAGCAGCAAAGAATTCATTTAGTTTCTTTGCAATGACTTTATCGTCTTTAAGTACTCCTTTTGTATCTCGATCATCTAGGGACCCCACTGGCTGTTTAGCAGACTTTCTGCTTCTGATGTACTTAAAAAACATATTACCTACGTGGAAAGGCGTCAAAAGCCAGAGGCTAAGCGACCAAGAGGAGCTAGCAAACAGGGGACTGCAAATAGGGGAGTTTATGGGAGGGAGATGTAATAAAATTGCTATGGGTAGGAAGGGCCGCACTGCCAGTGCCAACACTGCTCCTGTCTCCTCCACCTGCGCCTGTATCCAGACAGAGAACCTAACCATGGACGCCTCTACCCAGATCCTGATGTGGATTTGCAGAGACTGTGGCTTGCATTTCCCACTCTCAGAAAGCCAGGCTGGGGGGACCATCCAGTGTGAGAGGTGCCTGCTAGTGGAATCTCTCAGGAAGCAGGTGGGAGAGCTACAGGAGGAGGTCACTAGGCTGAGGAGCATCCGTCCACATGAAGAATTCCTTGACAATATTCATATGGAGACTTCCAAGGCTGAGGACGCTATCCAGCTAGAGAGGACTACTGTCATGCCACCGGGGGAGGAGGAGGATATGACTCTGGTACAGGGAGGACACTGGCTGCTGGTTACTTCTGGAAGCAGGCAGTGATCCACCCCTACTCCCAACCCACCCACCATGGTGATGGAGAACCGTTATGCTGCCCTGGTAATGATTAATGAAGAATCACCCCCAAAAGTTGAAGAGGAGAAGCCATGTACCTCCAAGGCTGGAAGGATCACAGCCACCACTCCCAGAAGGAAATACAGGGTAGTGGTGGTTGAAGACTCTCTTCTGAGGGGGACGGAGGCATCCATCTTTTGCCCTGACATGGCATCGCAGGAGCTACACTGACTGCCAGAGGCCTGTATCCGAGACATTATGGAGGGATTGTCGAGGTTCACCTCGACCTCTGACTACCACCCCATGCTACTCATCTACGTGGGCACTAATGATACTGCAAGGTATGACCCTCAACAGATCAGAAGTGACTACAGGGTCCTGGGAGTAAGGGTAAAGGAGTTGGGAGCACAGGTGGTGTTCTCTTCAGTCCCTCCAGTCAAGGGTAGAGGCCTTGGCAGAGAGAGATGCCTCTTGGAGGTGAATGCCTGGCTGTGAGGATTGTATCGCCAGAAGGGCTTCAGCTTCATTGACGACGGGATGCTGTTCCAGGGGCAAGGACTGCTTAACAGAGATGGGGTCCACCTATCGAGGAAGGCAAAGAGCATATCTGGCAACAGACTGGCTAACCTAGTGAGGAGGGCTTTAAACTAGGTTCGATGGGCACAGGTGACCAAAGCACACAGGTAAGTCAAAAACATGTAGACCTGGGAGGAGGGTCGGAATCTGCGGGGAGCATGGGCTATTATAGCAGAAATAAGGGAGAGACAAAACAGAACTGGGGGGGGGGAATCAAATCAGCATCATAGATGTCTGTATACTAATGCAAGAAGTATGGGGAATAAGCAGGAAGAACTCGAAATGCTAATAAACAAACACAACGATGACGTAGTTGGCATAATGGAGACTTGGTGGGATAATACGCATGACTGGAATATTGGTATAGAAGGGTACAGCTTGCTCAGGAAGGATAGGCAAGGGAAAAAGGGAGGAGGTGTTGGCTTATGTATTAAAAATGTATACACTTGGAATGAGGTTGAGATAGATATAAGAGACAGACTTGTTGAAAAGTCTCTGGGTAAGGATAAAAGGGGTAAAAAACAAGGGTGATGTCATGGCAGTGGTCTACTACCAGGGCCAGCTCCAGGCACCAGCGCTGCAAGCAGGTGCTTGAGGAGGCCAACGGAAAGCGGCGGCATGTCCGGCTCTTCAGCAGTGGGTCCCTCAGTCCCTCTCAGAGGGAAGGACCTGCCGCCAAACTGCCGCCGAAGAATGAAGCAGCAGCAGTAAAGCTGCCGCCGAAGTGCCGCCGATCGCAGCTTCTCCCCGCTGCCGCTTGGGGCAGCAAAAACGCTAGAGCCGGCCCTGTCTACTACAGACCACCAAACTAGAAAGAAGAGGTGTATGAGGCTTTTTTTAAACAACTATCAAAATCATGGAAAGCACAGGACTTGGTGGTGATGGGGGACTTCAACTACCCAGATATCTGTTGGGAAAATAACACAGCAGGGCACAGATTATCCAACAAGTTCTTGGAATGTACTGGACAAAATATTTTATTTCAGAAGATGGAGAAAGCTACCGGGGGGAGGCTGTTCTAGATTTGATTTTGACAAATAGGGAGGAACTGGTTGAGAATCTGAACGAGGAAGGCAACTTGGATGAAAGTGATCATGAAATGGAAGAGTTCATGATTCTAAGGAAGGGTAGGAGGGAGAGCAGCACAATATAGACAATGGATTTCAAAAAGGCAGACTTTAACAAACTCAGGGAGTTGGTAGATAAAATCCCATGGGAAGCAAGTGTAAGGGGGAAAACAACTGAAGACAATTGGCAGCTTTTCAGAGAGACACTATTAATGGCACAAAAGCAAACTATCCCACTGCATAGGAATGATAGGAAGTATGGCAAGAGACCACCCTGGCTTAACCAAGAGATCTTCAATGATCTAAAACACAAAAATAGAGTCCTACAAAAAGTGGAAACTCAGTCAAATTACGAAGGATGAATATAAACAAATAACACAACTATGCAGGGACAAAATTAGAAAGGCAAAGGCACAAAATGAGATCAAACTAGCTAGGGACATAAAGGGTAACAAGAAAACATTCTACAAATACATTAGAAGCAAGAGGAAGACCAAGGACTGAGTAGGCCCATTACTTAATGGGGAGGGGGGAAGACAACAGAAAATGTGGAAATGGCAGAGGTGCTTCATGACTTGTTTCGGTTTTCATCAAGAAGATTGGTGGCAATTGGACATCTAACATAGTGAATGCCTGTGAAAATGAAGTAGGATCGGAGTCTAAAATAGGGAAAAAAAGTCAAAAATTACTTAGACAAGTAAGATGTCTTCAAATCACCAGGGCCTGATGAAATGCATCCTAGGATACTCAAGGAGCTGAATGAGGAGATAACTGAACCATTGGTAATTATCTGTGAAAAGTCATGGAAGATGGGAGACATTCCAGAAGACTGGAAAAGGGCAAATATAGTGCCTATCTATAAAAAGGGAAATAAGGACAAAGCGGGGAATTACAGACCAGTCAGCTTAACTTCTGTATCCGAAAAAATAATGGGGAAAATAATTAAAAAATCAGTTTGCAAACACCTAGAAGATAATGAGGTGATAAGTAACAGTCAGCATGGATTTGTCAAGAACAAACCGCGTCAAACCAATCTGATAGCTTTCTTTGATGGGGTAACAAGCCTTATGGATAGGAGCTAAGTGGTAGATGTGGTATATCTTGACTTTAATGAGACTTTTGATACTGTCCCACATGACCTTCTCATAAACAAACTAGGTAAATACAACTTAGATGGAGCTACTATAAGGTGGGTGCATAACTGGTTGGAAAATCGTTCCCAGAAAGTAGTTATCAGTGGTTCACAGTCATGCTGGAAGGGCATAATGAGTGGGGTCCCGCAGGGATCGGTTCTGGGTCCGGTTTTGTTCAATATTTTCATCAATGATTTAGATAATGGCATAGAGAGTACACTTATAAAGTTTGCAGACTATATGAAGCTAGGTTTTCAAGTGCTTTGGAGGATAGGATTAAAATTCAAAATGATCTGGACAAACTGGAGAAATGGTCTGAAGTAAACAGGATTAAATTCAATAAGAACAAATGCAAAGTACTCCACTTAGGAAGGAACAATCAGTTGCATACATACAAAATGGGAAATGACTGCCTAGGAAGGAGTATTACTGAAAGGGATCTGGGGGTCATAGTGGATCACAAGCTAAATATGAGTCAGTGTAACACTGCTGGGGGAGGGGGGGAAAGGCAAACATGATTCTGCGATGTATTGTAAGCAAGACACGAGAAGTAATTCTTCCGCTCTACTCCACTCTGATTAGGCCTCAACTGGAGCATCGAGTCCAGTTCTGAGTGCCACATTTCAGGAAAGATGTGGACAAATTGGAGAAAGTCCAGAGAAGAGCAACAAACATGATTAAAGGTCTAGAAAACATGACCTATGAGGGAAGATTGAAAAAATTGGGTTTGTTTACTCTGGAAAAGAGAAGACTGAGATGAGACGTGATAACAGTTTTCAAATACATAAAAGGTTGTTACAAGGAGGAGGGAGAAAAACTGTTGTTGTTAACCTCTGAGGATAGGAAAAGAATAAATGAACTTAAACTGCAGCAAGGGCAGTTTAGATTGGACATTAGGAAAAATTTTCTGTCAGAGTGGTTAAGCACTGGACTAAATTGCCTAGGGAGGTTGTGGAATCTCCATCGTTGGAGATTTTTAAAAGCAGGTTGGACAAACACTTGTCAGGGATGATGCAGATAATACTTAGTACTTCTTTGAGTGCAGGGGACTGGATTAGATGACCTCTCAAGGTCCCTTTCAGTTCCATGATTCCATGACGAAACATATTCTGGTTCAGAATTGTTATCCTAACAAAAGGATGTATTTTAAATTTTGTATCTGGCTGTATTTATAATGAAAAAACTAACAGCTCCATTTTGTGTGGGCCTTTTGTTGAATTCTATTTAACAAATTTTCATTTAATAGACTTATTACTCTTCCACTAGTATTTAAACCCAATTACATATATAGAGTACTTAGCACTACCTTTTCAATAACTGCAGTTGTCTTTAAACAGCCAGGCACAGTAGATCTGATTCAGTGAGTATGATATTATTAGCTTATATAGTAATTTAGAAATAATTATTCTAAGTGCCATCTATAGCATATGCAAATAAACACATCCTTGCCCCCAAAGAACTTACAGTTTGAATGCATAAATAAGTGTAGTACATACTACAAACAATGGGTAGTAGTGCATGAATATTGAAGTAGATTTGCTTAGCTAAGCAGGTGGATTTTTGGTAGTGATCTGAAGGAGGAGAAAAAGTTCATGATGAATTTTAACTGAAAATCTGTTAAAAACAAAAGAAACTTTGGAGTGGGTGAGGGTGACAAAAAAGTAGTCAGGAGAGAAGCTTGAGCAGAGCACAGGGAGTGGGAAGAGATGTACAGGAGAAGGAAATTAGGTTAGATGTAGGTGGTAATGTCATTGGAGTGTTTTTAAAGTGAGAAGTTTAAATGTAAGAGAATAGGGGAAGTCAACAGAAAGACTGAAGATGACAAGCTACGGTCAGAGTAACAATAGGAAGATGCTACTGACAGCAGCATTTTGAACATATTAAATAAAACAGAGAGACAGCGAGGAAGACCAAAGAGAAGCAGGTTACAGTAGGTAAGCTGAGATAAGAAGCACCAGAGCATGGACCAGAGAGTGTTTTAGAAGTAATGATGGAGAAAAAGGAATAAATTATCAGAGCTAGTCAGGAAATGTTGTCATTTCCAGTGAAAACTTGAGAAAAATTTTAAAAAATTACTTTGTGTAAAAAAAGAGGTTCTCAATTACAATGATTTTTTGTTTCAATATAAATGCAAAAAAGATCAAAAATAACCTCTCACAAAATATTCTATTTTATTGAAACAGCATTTTTTGTTTAAAAAAATCAGCCAGTTCTACAAATGACAAACTTATTTCTCTGGACTGCCATAATCAATATAACAGTAAATTAGAAGCATGTTATATTTACATTAAGGTAAAATAGTTCATAGGGAGATAAAATCAGTTCATAGGAAACAGCAATGGCTTTGAAGATGCAGCTACAAATTTAGACATGAATGTGAACAAAGCTAGCCATGTTGGCTCCCCCACATTGAGAAAAAAAGGCTGGATATGTGTAAGTTACATATTGAACTGGTATGGCAAAAAATATTTCCAAATAGCTATTTGAAAGATCATCTAAACATGGAGGAAGGGGGGTTAAAAAGCTACATGACAATATGTTGCTAGCTCTGTGAACAGCTGTAGCAAATAAGTGTTTCCATTCACTATCACCCTTATTTCTGTTCATAAACTGTTTGACCAGACTTCAATTTTTTACAGAATTTGTTTGCTATTCAAAATTCTTCAAGTACCATTTCATGCTGACAAATTCCAACATGTTGATTATTTGCAAATTATTTGCAAAGTGTCTGCTATTTTTATTACCACTATGTAATTAGTCACATGGTATTGCTTCTTTTTCCTCTTTGGAAGAGCAATTAAACAGTGGCTGGGGGAGGACTGAATCAGATTATCGTAATAGAGGCTGAGGGCAGATACAGATATCTCATCACATCAATATGAACTAATTGGGAAAGGTAGGTTTGCTCCCCTCTCCATCCATGAAAGGTTGGGTAATATTCTGGCTCAGTTTATATTAAAAAAAACCAAAATATACATTTTGAAACAGTTATGGTGTATCATGATGCATCCCACCCTTTCAACACCTTAAAAACATGGAAATAAATTAAGGGAGAAGTCTCCTGCATTCCTTGCTACTTTCACATTGCCTACAACACAGTTAATAACACACTCCCATCAGGCTTTCACTTCTCTGTCCAACAGATACCAAAAAGCAATATATAGCCCAGCTTCAAATTCATGCTGTTGCACAAAGCCTTAATGGCGACCTCATGTGTTCATATCATTTATATGAGCAGACTGGCATATCTGACTGTCACACAAACCATTTTTGTAGGAAGTTAATCTGCCCCTACAATGCTAAAGTCGTCATCAAGGTTTTGCATAAAAACTCTGGGAGAAAGCTCTTGGGTTAGGACATTCTGACAATTGCCCCCTCAAAGTAGTAAGAGCAAAGGACCATTACATTGCAGCTATGTACGTTGACCCCACTTTTTAAAATATCAGATGTATTTTATGTGCGTTTCTCCCTTTCCTTCCTGAGGGGGCAAGAGGCAAAGAACTGGTAGCAAAGACTAACAGACTGGCAACATGCATTCAGCAAGGGCCTGACCCAAACATCAGGGAGCATTATGCTGCTCAGAGGAGTGCAACAGTAATAATAGGAGAAGCTTGATGGAGGCAATTCAGCATGACAGAGGTAAAAAGATCCCTGTGAAGCAACTTGGAGAACTTCAGACTTGTCAACATTTTCCCCAAGCGCCCAGTAGATTCAGCTGAAGCCAGGGCTGCACAGAATGCCACAGACTTTATCAATATTTATATCACGCTCATCCTGTCTCTCTCCTTCATTCCCCAACACATGTAGGATATATGCAGGGTCCCATTGTTGTACTGCCCAATACAGACCTTTAATTATATTCTCATAGTGAAAGAGATCTGCAACTGGACTGTTTCACTGGTATAGTTTCGTCCCTTGTTCTCCCTGAACTTATTTTGAGTGACTTTTTAGAAAGGTAGGTAATACACAGATAATTTGATTAAAGTAATTCTCTTCACAACAAACATCCTCTTCCATGCTAAAAAACAAATAGAGCACTTATCTAGTAGCAGCAGGGAAGAACAGAAAATGGAGGTGAATGTGAATGAGGACAACATTCAAGGACTCAATGTGCTCTTTGATGAAACTCTGCAAATGACTGTAATCTTCAAAGAGAATATTTACTGCCTTTTTTTGAGACCATTTGGCTTCAGTTATATAATACTTTATGGGAATGGGCATGCAAGACAAAGCTAGAGCAACCACCAAAATGCTACCCTTAGTACTGAAGGACTAGCATTCAGCAGGAAGGCAGCATCAATGACAACCTAGTGCTAGTGCAAGTCAATAGATCAAAACTTTCAGTCTGACCACATTTGTATTGTTCATTTGATTACACTACGTTTGCATTCATCTGCATCTTTGTACGCACATGAAATCTAAAAATTTGTAGGAGGCAATGGCCATATCTTCCTACTTATGTCTATTCATAGTTTAGCATTATTGTAGATTTGTATGACCAGTAAAGGCAAACGGTTGTGTATTCTCTTGAACATCTATCTGTTGTGGAAAAGGGCAGGATACTGGCCTAGCTTAACAGGCTAGGCTACACTAACACTACTGCTAAAGTAAAGTCTGCTCATAAAACCTGGGGAATTAAAGACCTGGTACATCTAAAGAGGGTGTTACTACTGCTAGTGTTCTGCAATTTAATTTTTAAGCTTGTTTAAAACAATTTTTCTATTCTATTAATACCAACACATTATGTTTGTGTGATCTTGCAGAATTCTGAAAGTTCTGTCAGTAAACCAACTGGAGAAATATAACAAATGGCCCAACTATGAGCTTTAATGCTCCAAAAATTCACTGTACAGTGAAATGTTTTAGTACTCCAAACACTCAAAAATTAGAAATGCTCACCTCCTGTCACCTCTGAATTACTTAAACAGTAAAATAGTTCCCCCATCCTAACATATTTGTTTAAAAAAAATTGGAATAATTTTAGCAAACATTAAGCTACAACTATTCAAGCAAAAACTTAAAATATGGGGAGTGTGAATGAAAAGTTAACACAGTAAACATACACTCCCACTTCCTCCAGACACAATTCTCTTGCTCAGATTGAATGGGAAGCTAGAGGTGGATGGCATAAGTAGGGTAAGGACAGACATTGCCTGTAGAGGAAACGGATGTACAATGATGGAAGGAGGACATAAATCAAGAGGGGAGACACTTCACCTCTCATTCAAGTAAATATTTGTTCATCCCACTATCCGGGGCGTGGCTTTGATGTGGCTGGGAACAATGGCAATAGCTTCTGGCATCTCAACTGGCAGCAGCTGAGGCAGTTTTCCACGTACCTTTGCTCTTGCAATCCCAGTTGACTTCATCATGTGGGGGCTGCTTCCTTCTCCTCTACCTCACTTCTTCCTCATACTGGATGGGGTAGGGGAGTGAGAGGATAACATGCTGCATCTGGACCTGACCATCCACTGCCACTGGCTGATGTGGGTGGTGCTGGGCCAAGTGGAGCATGAGGGAGGGTTGATGCAGTTTTCTGCCTGGATAGGGTAACCCTTGTGGGCTCGTTTCAGCCCTGCCCCTCTCTTAATCTAGTTGCTGGGTCTGCAGTGATGATGGCAGCTAGGCTAATCACCAGTTTTGGCATCTGGAAAGGGTTTTTCTCATATGGCAAAATTGGCAAACTGCTGTGTGAGGTTTGGTTTTGGTTTATTTTTTTACCTTCCACCTGGCATTCAAGCAGTCTGGTTTTGGAGTTTAATTATTTCACCTTTGGCAGATTCCAGTGCAGTTGGCGGGTTAAAAAGGGTCCTACTGAGAGCACTGTAATCTAGTGGCCTACTTGGGCATTAACCCTGGTCACAGCATAGCGTGGTGAGGGGGTGTGCTGATGTGTCTCATGCTGCTTGCAACTCCACATCTTCTCTGTCCTTCTCCACACTGGAGGCAGGAGACTTAGGCTTCCAGTCAGGGTCCCTTAGCAGAGCTGAGAGTGGCGAGAGAGCATGATCTTTACAACCACACACAGGTTTATAGTACATCAGGGTACACCACTTAAGAGATCTGCAGTGGAACAACCTTATTGGGTAGTTTGAGGTGGTTACCCAAGTTAGGTAATATTTTAAATAAAGTTGTGGCCTCTTCATTTAAATAATATTATGGTGCATGTCACACTGTTTCCACATCCACAGCAAATAGTTTTCACAACCAGCCAGTTCTCTCCTTCCCTCCTGTTCCCCCTTTCCAATCTACAGACCCTGAAAAAGGAGAACCAGCAATCTCACTTCAGAGATGAGGGATCCTCTGGATGAATCTTTGCCAGATCTCCTCCCTGATGCTGCTCCTCTATATGGGGTGATGTGATGGTAGATTAGAGCAATATTATTCTGGGCACATTGGCTCACCTGACTTGCAGATAGCAACAGTCCCTCTCCCTGCAGCCTCTGAAGCAAACATGATCCACTGGACCTTTCCAGCCCTCTCTGCCTTGATCCCTAGCTTCTTCCTCACTTTCAGATAAAATCCTATAGGGTCCCTGCCCTACTTTCACTCAAAACAAGTTTTGTTTACTCATTGAACAAATGTCAGCTATGGAGCAAAAATCTGTTTGTAAAAACATTTGTACAAAAAGAGAAGACTCCACTCTCATGTATATTCATGAATAGCAAATACAAAAGGGTGCTAATCATGGAAAATGAAAAGTTGGTATATACTTCACTTAAATCTTAATAGATAATTTTCACCCACCTCTTCATTCAGCATCATTCTCTTTACAGTTCACTAGTTTTACACCCACATTGATGACAAAGCCAATTAAATGCTGCACAATAGATAAGTGTTCCTAAAAATGTAAATTCCTTCAAAATGTACTGTATCATCTGAGTTTGACATCTCTATGAAAATGCAGAAAAGAGAAGCTTTAAAAAAAAAGTGGGACAAGAGATATTTGGATATCTAGTGGGAGCAATTCATAACCCTTAGGGACCACAACAGTAAGGGTTCAAGTCAATCGACCTAAGGTACAAAGGTGAAAACCTAAAATGTGACTTGCATCAGAACCAAGACACTGATGAGAAAAAAGGTCACAGAGGTTATCGAGGGCATAGGTAACTCCATCCTCCCTTGGAGACTTGATAAACCAACAAGGATACCTTAAAAAATCAATTTGCCATTTTATAGGTAACTAAGGTAAAGAACACACGGCAGGTGTAATATGATCACAGTGGTTCAATCTCATGATCAGGCTCATTTCTGCGCTCTGCACAAGCTACATGAATTTACTGTAATTTATTATTTAAAAGGTTAAATATCAATTTTACAAAGCATAAACTGAAGTGACTATATTTTAGCCTTTGATTAGATTAGCAGATAAAATTATCAAAATCATATTTTTAAGCATTCCAGAAAGCCAACTGAGTTGAAACAGAGTTGTTAGACCAGATTTTCAGAAGTGTCAATGCAGATTCCAAAATGATTTAATTTTTAATATGTATAAGTGTTAGCACATCCATGCATATAATCCATTTGTCCTCAGTTTGCATTATAGGGTACATAAATTAGGTCTGCAATGTAAGTTTCATGATTTACACACACTGTGCAAAAGTGTACAAAATGTTTGCACACACAAAACTGAATGTGCAGAGATTAGGATTTTACAAATTTAGCCTAAAACAAAATTGAAGTTCCTAAAAAGACCCTCACTTAGGGTCCCAAGATATCCGATGTGGTCTATTTCCATATGGGGGACTGGAAAATCCTCACATTTTTGCTAGCTGTTTCTACTCATCATTCTGTTGGAGGAGTGGGGCTTGCCCCAAGCAATAGCAGTGAGGGGAACTGGCCCAAAGAAATAGAGGTTACTCACCTGTATCTGGAGGTGCGTCAAGATGTGTGTGGTCCCTATCTGTATGCATACACACCATTTGCTTGAGTCCAGAAATTTTTAGTAAGCAACGTCTGTTGGTCCACATATCGCAATTGTTCTGCTTGTGCTTCAAACAGAAAGTATTAAGGGCAGCGTGGACAGACACCTCTTCAATTCTTTTTCTTACCACAAATCTGGCTATCATCTGTAGCAGAGGGGATGGAGGGTTGGGAGGGAAATAAAGATAGGGACCACACATCTCAAAGAACCTACAGTTACAGAAAACTTCCATTTCTTTGAGTGACAATCCCTATGTATATTCCACACATGGGACATTAGTAAGCAGTAGTCAAACAGAAGGTGGGTTTGAGGATGCAGATGTTATGGCCTGTCTGTAATACAGCTGTCCCCTCAGCCGTCTCTGTGCCAGAACAGTAGATCAAGGCATTGTGTCCTCTGTGTGTGTGTAGGGTGTGTGTGAAGGTGTGTAAGGTGCTCCCAGTATACATATTTCTAGTAAAAGTACATCTTGAAAAGATGCCATTGCAGTTGCTTACGCTCTGGTGGAATGGGTTCTCACCCCATCAAGGAGAAGAATATGAAAAGGAGCTGGGAAGAGGGTTTGTGGTGGAAAGGAAAAACAACTTGATTATGTAAAGGCGACAGAGTCCTGTGGCACCTTATAGACTAACAGAAGTATTGGAGCATAAGCTTTTGTGGGGGAATACCCACTTTGTCAGACACAGGGGGTATTCATGCGTCTGATGAAGTGGATACTCACCCATGAAAGCTTCTGCTCCAATACTTCTGTTAGTCTATAAAGTGCCACAGGACTCTCTTGTCACTTTTTACAGATCCAGACTAACACAGCTACCCCTCTGATACTAAACTTGATTATGTAGCTTTGGTGGATGATGTCTAGTACCCACTTGTCTGTAGTTATTGTTGCCCAGCTGAAGGCAGAGTGGGTGGGGTTGGGTGGTGGCTATGGAGATAGAAGTAGCCATATATCTGGATCTTTGAGCTCCTAGCTTCTTACGTGGGAGTTCATATGGGCATTGATGATAAAATGCCTGAGGAGGTGGTCTGGGCCTATAGAGTTGCTTGGGGCTGTGCGCCAGGATGGCCCCCCCTTGTAGTTGCTGCTCCCCGAGGACTCTGCTGGCTCTGGAGCCAGGGGCAGGGAGGCTCTTACCACCTGCCTGAGCAGTCAAAAGGGTCTGGGAGCTGAGGAGCAGTCACAACCCTGGGCAGCAGCAGCAGGACATGGGGGAGCTCTGTGGCTGCCTGCTGCATGGCACCAGCCAGAGCAGCAGCCACCCTGCAGTGCCCAGCTCCAGCTTCCCACCTCCGACCTCGCCTGGGAAGAGGGGCAGGGGAAGAGAAGGAGGTGGAGGGAGGGTGTGGGGTTGCCCCCGGGATTGCCTCGCAGTGGGTAAAGCACAGCAGTTAGGGGGGGAGTAACTCTGCCCCTGGGCTCAGGACTTCAGCCTCACAGGGGGATGCCGGGGCTCATGGTTTCACAGTCACAGAGCTCCACAGCCCAGTTGAAACAACTCATGGCCAGTTGAGAACAGCTGTTTTAGAGTGTTTAAGACTCATTGGTCTTCTCACTAAAGAGGTTATAGTCATCAAAAGGAAGGTTCTCGATGTTATTCTGGTCTTCCCTGAGGTACCCCTAGGATTTACAGAGAATTATAGACCAGTCAGTTTAACTTTGGTACCTGAAAAGACAATGGAGCAAATAGTCAATCAGTTTGTAAGAACCTAGAAGATAAGGTGATATGTAACAGTCAAGCTGGAAGGGCATATCGAGTGAGGTCCCACCGGGATCTGCCCTGGGTCAGTTCTATTCAATATCTTCAAAAATTATTTGGATAATGGCATAGAGAGTACACATATAAAGTTTGCTGACAATACCAAGCTGGAAGGGGTGGAAGCGCTTTGAAGGACAGAATTAGAATTCAAAATTATCTTGACAGACCAAGAAATGGTCTGAATTAAACAGCATGAAATTCAAAAAGGAGAAATGCAAAGCACTACACTCAGGACTGTCATAAACAGATAGCTAAGGGTTAATGTTCTTTTACCTGGAAAGGAGTAACCTGAAACACCTGACCAGAGGACCAATGAGGAAACAAGACTTTTTCAAATCTGGGTGGAGGGAAGTTTGTGTGGGAGTCCTTTATTCTTTGTCTTGTGCCTGTACTCTCTCGGCTATGAGAGGATTTTTCTGTCTCCTGCTTTCTAATCTTCTGTTTCCAAGTTGTGAGTACAAAGAGATAAGACAGTGGTTTATACTGGGTTTTTTTTTTCTTTTGTATTTACATGTGTGTAGGTTGCTGGAGTGTTTGGAATTGTGTTCTTTTGAATAAGGCTGTTTATTCATTTTTCTTTTAAGCAATTGACCCTGTATTTGTCACCTTAATACAGAGAGACCATTTTTATGTATATTTCTTTCTTTTTACATAAAGCTTTCTTTTTAAGACCTGTTGGAGTTTTTCTTTAGTGGGGAACTCCAGGGAATTGAGTCTGTAGCTCACCAGCGAATTGGTGGGAGGAAGAAGTCAGGGGGAAATCTGTGTGTGTAGATTTACTAGCCTGACTTTGCATTCCCTCTGGGTGAAGGAAGTGGGGGGGGAGCTTGGCTCTCTCTCGGTACTTCTGTTTTCCAGGACTGGAAACAAGGAGGGTGGAGTCCCTCTATTTAGATTCACGGAGCTTGCTTCTGTGTATCTCTCCAGGAACCCAGGGAGGGAACACCTGGAAAGGAGGAGGGGGAAGGGAAATGGTTTATTCCCCTTTGTTGTGAGACTCAAGGAATTTGGGTCTTGGGGTCCCCAGGGAAGGTTTTTGGGGGGACCAGAGTGCCCCAAAACACTCTAATTTTTTGGGTGGTGGCAGCTTTACCAGGTCCAAGCTGGTAACTAAACTTGGAGGTTTTCATGCTAACACCCATATTTTGGACGCTAAGGTCCAAATCTGGGAATATGTTATGACAAGGACGGAATAATCAGTTGCACAAATACAAAATGGAAATGACTGCCTAGGAAGGAGTACTGCAGAAAAGGTCCAGGGGTGACAGTGGGTCACAAACTAAATATGACTGAGTCACAGTGTAATATTGTTCTAAAAAAAGCAAATATTCTGGGATGTGTTGGCAGAAGTGTTGCACACAAGACAAGAAGTAATTCTTCTACTCTACTCAGCACTGATAAGGACTCAACTGGAGAACTGTGTCCAGTTCTGGAAAGACGTGTACAGAGGAGGAGCAACAAAAATGATGAAAGGCCTGGAAAACATGACCTGTGAGGAAACATTGAAAAACTGGTTTTGTTCAGCTGGAGAAGACTAAGCAGGGGGCCTGATGATAATAGTCTTTAATTATGTAAAGCCTGTTATAAAGAGAAGTTTGATAAATTGGTCTCTTTATCCACTGAGGACAGGACAAGAAAGTAATGGGATTAAATTGGAGCAAGGGAGATTTAGGTTAGCCATTACAAAAAACTTCCTAACTATATGGATGGTTAAACTTCAGAACAAATTAAGTAGGGAGGTTGTGGACTCTCCATCTTTGGAGATTTTTAAAACAAGTTAGACAAACACCTGTGAAGGATGGTCTAGATAATCCTTAGTCCTGGCCCGAGTACAGGGGGCTGGATTAGATGAGAAATTAAAGTCCCTTCCAGTCCTACATTTCTATGATTCTATTCCATAATTACAATCAGGACTCATGTCTCATGACTACAGCTGTGACAATGGCTCTAATGGCAGTATCAGCAGCATCTACTGTCACTTGAAGTGACATCTTGGTCACCAAACTGCCTCCATTAGTAAGGGCTTGGAACTGGGCCCAAGTTTCCCGGGGAAGTCCGTTTTTAAAGTCTGAAAATTTGGCATTATTCAGAAAATCATATTTTGCTAACAGTGCCTCATAGTTAGCAGCTCTGAATTGGAGACTAGCCAATGACACGTTCCTACCCGAAAGATCAAGATGTTTGCACCCTTGTCAGTTGGTGTAGTCTTAGAGCAGTCTGGTCCTTTGTGCAGCCACTTGAACCACTAAGGAGTTGAGAACTTAACGAGCAGAAGAAACTTCTGACACTTCATCTGGCACAAAATATGATTTCTCAGCTCTCTGGGGTAGGGATACACCAATCTGGTGGGTTCCAAAATGGTTGGTTAACTGCAAGGACCACCTTCAAAGGGCCAGAGGCCTGGAGGATGTCCAATAGGCCCTGTTGTGTGTCCTGAACCTCTTCAAGGAAATATCTGGAGCTCCATTGCCACATTCTGCAACAATTCCTGTACTGCTTTTGGTCATCAGAGAGGAGATGATGGAGCAACTGCCTCTTTCAATAAGACTGATATACCCACCAGAACAGCTGGATCCAACTTGATCTCCTCTTAAATTCTGATGGAGCCAACTGGAATGGCTAGGAGAAGATAGTTGATGTGATTCCTGCAGAGATCCACAATGCCTACTATATGGATCCCACAGGCCCCAGTAACACCAGTATGGATCAGCCAGAAGGGGAAGAGCGTAAGACATCTGATACCAGTGGTCCCTGGGGTAGCTGCATTTGGAAGCAGGCAGAGAGTTCCAATACCTTCTTTCGTCTCGTTTCCCTTGTGGGAGAAGGTGGGAGAGGGAGCCTCATCTGGAGCGTCAGTCACTTGATAAAATGATAGGCTCATGTTCTACCAGATGTGCCAATGATACATGGGGAAGGATGTTCCAAGTTGTGGACATAGTAGGGAAAGACATTCTTCCCCACAAGGTGGTCTCCCTAGGTGTAGGTATGTTTCTAAATGAGCCACGCATGAGAGCAAAGGAGCTTGTGGGCAGGACAGAGTGAAGATATCCCCCAGCAAGGGTAAAGGCTTCGGTCTTCCTTAGTGTTTTGAGGGCTCCTGAGGAGTGGCTCAGTGGATCCAGGTAATGCAAATGTCTTGTGTTTCAGAGATCTGGCATGGAGAACCAGAGGTGGATTAAGGTTTTGTGGGGCCCTGGGCCAGAGCACACCTTCTGCCTGCAGCACCACCACCGTTCCACCCACAGCCCCACACAGTCCAGCCCCCCCTCACCTGGGCCCTGAGACTTTAGCAGGGATCCAGATCTCCTCTAGTCCCAGGAACACAGCAGGGGTCAGGGCACTGGGGCTTCCTCCACTGCCCCGCATTTCTGCGGAGCCTGGGCAGGGAGCAGGCTGCTGCCCCTCCCCAGCCAGGCTCTATCCCAGGCAGCTCTGCAGGCAGTGTTCCAGCATAGCTGGAGAGGCTCTAGCCCCAGCCCTTCCTCTCCAGCTCTGAGTCTGGCCCCATCCCTTCCTCTCTCTACCTGGGCGGCTGCTGGGGAGCACTGGACTCTCCATGCCATCCCAGTCATTTAGCAGGGTTGAGGCATGGGGGCTTCTCTCACTCATGCACCCGGCACTGCTGCCAGGAAGTGGGGTCGGGGCAATGTAGAGACTTCCCCTACCCCACCCAGTGCTTGTCTGCTGGGGGTGGATTGCCCATTTTTTAAGGGTCTCCCAATTGGCCAGGGCCCCTGGGCACAGGTCCTGTGGGTCCAGCTGATAATCCACCACTGCAAGAACATCGGAGCCATCAGATGGGATCCCAGCATTGAAATCCTATACAGAACTGTTGGGTACCGCTTATTAGGTTTGGAGGATGAAGCTGGACCAGTATGACTAGATCCTTCTTCCTTCACACCTGTCCTTCTAGGACAGAAGGTTTATGCAGACCTAATTCTTTAGAACCCATACGTGAGGACTCACTTGACTTTGACATGATGGGGAGGAATCCTTTCTCTTAGAAGCAGATCTGGCCAGAGATCTGTCTTATGCCTATGTCCATGTCCCCCTCTCTTGTAGGAGGGTCTCTTAGACTTAAGAGCTTTTGCCTCAACTCTGGAGGTCATGCTCAGATGTCTGCTGCTCATAGTTTGAGGCCGTTGTACAGGGAAAGTCCCTCCAGCCTGAATCTGAATGAGATTTCATGTCCTGCTCCATGAGGTGCTTCTACAGAAAAAGCTCTTGTCCCTTATGAGTTTGGGGAGAGAAGGAGCAGCAGATGTTGCACTTGGTGGCAATAAGAGTCTTCCCAAGGCAATAAAGGCAGGGCTGGTGGCAGTTGCTGATGAAAAAGGAATTGGTGAAGGAGAGAATTCTTGAACACCGGAACTCTTGGCTCCCTGGGGTAGGAAGATCTAAACTAATTACACTAACTACAAAAATACTAAAAACCTAAACTATTTGCAACTATTTATAAATTATATTTACGGGTTCACAATAAAGAAAGATCAAAGTGGACAAGGAGGATTCTGACTCCATCCACGCGGTGGTAAGAAGGAACTGGAGAGGTGTCGGTTCACACTACCCTTTATAGTCTGTTTGGAGTATAAGGAGAGTAACTGCACATCCCAGAGCAATGGACACTGCTTACTAAAAAATTCTCAAGCCAGGCACATGGTACACATGCATACCCAAATGTGAATTACATATAGAGACCATCAATCGAAGAAGAACCCATAGAATCCCACCAAATACTCATGAATATCAGGATATCCATAGAAGGCCACGGTCATTCATAGAAAAGCCCTATGCTGCAAAGATCATCATACAGAACTTGCTGCAGATGGAAACTATCCCTTAGTGCTGAAGGGAGAGGGTATGTCACAGAGAAACGAGAATCCACTCATATAATGCTTACCCAGTCCACCATAACTTGAACCTATTTGTCCTGTGGTTTTGGAAGAAGAAAGAATATGATGCTGCATAGAGCACCCATCCACCTCTGGCCTGGATCACAAAGGAGTTCTCACAGACAAATTTTCATGGGCTTGGGGAGACTTGAGTGCAGGAGAGAGAAGAAAGGACGTCATGCAGCTAGGACCCCAACTCCAAACTACTGTTACAAAATAATTCTGGAAGAGAAGCGCCATAAAATTCCAAATTTCAACATTTAACATGAAAAATTCATGTCATACAACTCTAGGTAGGTTTGCATCCTATGGAAATGCTTTGTATTAAATATTACCTTTTTTTAAACTGAGAATTCACACTTGAATCACTAACTTTACAGTATGACCATAAATCAAATTAAACTATCATGTGTTACATCATTCAGAGCAAGAAAAAAATATAATATAATTGTACTGAATTTTTCACCAGTTAAAGAAGGGATTAGAAACTATCCAATAGCATAATAATATTGCTGCAGGAGTTGATTAAATGTATTTTTAATAACTGAAAGGTTAACTTGCAATGCAGTAAGAATGGTCTAATGTTAGAGAACAGAAAGTACAACCTGTAAAAATGAGATATTGACTCATCTCAGATGTAATTTTTTTTTAAGTGAAATGCTATGGATTTGCACTCATTAGAAGCTGCTGTATAAAAAAGTTAAATCTTGTGGGACTGCAACAAAGGTTTTAGTCTGATAGAGGATAATCTTGTCCTATGTTCAAACAGACTATCCTTATGAATTTAACATTTTTTATATTTTATTTTTATGACAATAATAGGAATTAAAAGGCAAAGCATATTTAAGTTTTGTTTGGTTGAAGAAGGACCCAACAAAAGCAGTCTATTTTTGGGTTCTGATACAGTTCTTATGAATTAAATAAAATATCAGCTATTTTTAATTTGTATAAAAAAATGCAGAATTGACTACTCCCACCAACGGTTCTGATGTAATTTATTAGTTCTTATGTAATTTCCACAAAATAGAAATTCATTCTGAGATACTACTCTCCCCCACTAACTCTGCTTCTGTAACTCCTTGATTCTCTCATCCTCATTTTTCCTGCTCCAGAGGTTTTGCCGCCCCAAGCAGAAAAAAAAAAAAAAAAAGCCGCGATCGCGATCTGCGGGAGCTCTACCGCCGCCACTTCCCAAAGCATTTAAGTCCCATGAAACTTATCATAAGTTACTTAGGCACTTTTGAAAATATGTTACCCATAAAAGTTCAAGATCTGTCCTCAAATTCAAAATGTCACACTTTTAGGGTTTTTATTCTTTCAGCGGCAATTCGGCGGCTGGTCCTTCGCTCTGAGAGGGACTGAGGGACCTGCAGCCGAATTGCCACAGCCACCCCAAGCACCTGCTTGCTGGGCTGGTGCCAGCCCACCCAGAGACCATGGTGATGCCACTGAGGTTCTTTCCTCTTGCTGTTTCCTGTCCCTCCCCACTCCACAACTTTTCTTCTTTCAAAGTCAACTTCATAAATCTTTGCAGTGTTGTTGGAGCCACACTGGCCCCAGAGTATGAGACATACAAGGTGGGTGAGATAATATCTTTTATTGGATCAACTTTTGTTGGTGAAAGGTACAAGCTTTAGAGCCACCCAGAGCTCTTCTTCAAGTCTGGGGAAGGAAATCAGAGTGTCTGCGCTAAATACCAGTTGGAACAGACTAAATGAAGTGCGCAATTGGGGGATAGACCATTATGCATAAAAGGTTTGAAGTGGGCAATTAAGGGTAGAAGGCAATGTGGTGTGTTACAAAATGTTAGATTGAGCCACAAAACCATGTCCCTGTTAAGTTCATGGCTTTTGTTGTCTATCAGAGTTTGAATTTAAGTTGCCAGGCTTGCCTTTCAAAGAAATTGTACAGGTTTCCTTTGAGGACGAGTATTGAAAAATCAGATATGGAGTGATCGCTTTATGAAAACTGTTCATGCACAGGTGATGTGCTGTTTTTGCCTTACTATATTTTTTGTATTTTACCATACTGTGAGATGATGGTCAGATCATTTTACATTGCTCACTCTGTCCTTACCTACTCTCTCTTTCTGGGCCCTCCAATCCTTAACTCTCTCAGATTTCTCTGCAGCTTTCAGCCCCCTCCATCACTTTGATCTCCCTCTCATCTCTGAATTTCATGGCGTCTACATGTAACATCAACCTCTCCTCCATGTCTCATTCCTCATATACTATTACTTTCTTCTTATTTCTGGAGAGTGAAGCCACCTCAAAAGAGTCCGAGGACCAGGGGACTTCAAGAGGGAAGAAAAAATGTGTAGCAGAAGTTCTACCTCTACTCCTCAGCTTGTGAGCAAAAAAAATTAAACTTCGCCTGCCTAGTAAGATCCACGTACGTTTAATCACATTCCAATAGGGCTCCGATAGCACAGTCCCTTCCTTCTGCACCAGCATCAGTGCAGAGACTCATGCTTTCATATCTGGGAGATGCCCAATTCAATTCCTGGTGTGTCAGCATGGTAGAGGCCTAATCATCTTTAAGAAATCTGTTGCTATAGCAAAAGGCTGACTGTTCCTTAGTTTTCCATTCAGCATTGCATTTCAGGAAATCATGAGAATGTTTTAGAAGATGACTGTCCTTTGGGTAGATACTTCTTCCTTATCAAGCTGCTGTCTCCAGGAGTGTTACCTGACTAATAAAGTGTTATTTATTTATTCTTTTTTTTTTTTAAAGGATGAATCACTTTTTGAAGACTATTCTTTGTCAATTTACAAAAATATAAAAGTTTACTTAGGAAAACAGTGTCATTAAAACTCTCTTATAGTTGGCTCTAAATAAATTCAACTTTTTGTATAATTTTGGCACATTTGTAAAGAACACATTTTATTTATCATTTATTTCCTACTTCTGAACTACTTTCCGAAAGCACTGAATATTAAGTATGATTTTATGTGGGCAACAGCAGGGAGCCCTAGTTTTTGAAATCATTCAAAACTGTATCAAGAGAAACCAAAAGCCATCATTGCAAAAACAATTTCATGATTGGGAGATACAAAGGTGACAAGTTAATTCGCGAAATTATTTACACCTAGTTGCTGTATATCAACTTCATATCAAAAGAGCACTGAGCTGGTGGACTGATTCAGCAGAAACAAAAAACAGACCTAGTCATCAAGGACTGTCTTCAAAGGGTAGCAAATATCATTAGAAATCAAAACAAATTAACTCAAAAATAATACCTTCCCCGTTCCCCTAATCAATCCAGTCTTAGGACCTTAAGTGTGGAACCCTGCCTTTCCACTAACAGTCTCCAAGTATATCCTAAGCAACCACTTTATATTCTTTCCCCCAAGTATCTGTGTAAAGGAGGAGGAAACTGAGGTTAACATCTTTTACAATTCGGTGACCTTACACCAGGACCAATTCTGGCAAACTATAGAACCCACAGTGGAAGGAAAAACAGGGAGAACCAGTTAGCTGCAACCATTGCAACAGTAATGAGCAACAGTTTCATTTTTTGCCATAGTTCAGTGCCTACTTATTCTTCATTCCTCCATTACACATTATAAGGAGTGAATGTGAGAAACCCTGTGCTGTACTTCTTATGCTTGAAAACTGTGTCCATCCCCAGCTACCTCCCAGCTTTCCAAAAAGCAGATCTGCTCTGTTCTAAGTAGTAGTTCTCAGGAAGTTTGGCCAAGTATGTGAGGAAACAGCAGCATGGGGGAGGATACTTGAACTTCAAGTTTGGGTCTTAGATGACCAGAAGAGGTGAATTGTCTTTTCCTCACTAGCTACCAACTGCCTGACTTCATTTCATGTTGCCCCTCACAGGGGTCTTTTAAGTCTCCACCCTCCTAGCTGTTTCATATTCTCCTTTTTCTAGAGGATGCCTCCAGACCCCCACTTTCAGGTGCTTCATGCTCCCTCCATCTAGGTGCATCCTCTAGGGTTCTTTCCTGGTCACTGATGGCTCTTTGTCTGGCCACTTCTGTCAGGGCAAATTTAAATGGGGGGAGAAATGAAAAAATGATTACAAAGGAGGCCTCTATGAGTGTGCTTGAACCAGCTATGCTTGCACCTTGACAAAATTCAAAATTACATGTTAATAATTCACTCTCCCACTACTTTACCATGCATTATGAACATGAGCACAGATACCCTAATACATTTCACTTGAGACCTCTTCCAACAACATGTAAGAGAAAGTTTAATCAATATACACCTGGATCTCTTTTTAGTTAAATTATAGTCTGAATTAAGCAACCCTGTTAGCAAGCTAAGGCAATTTAGTGCGGAGGTTCAACGCATTCTTTTGCTTTGACAAGCAAACTGTTAATACTAATTAAATAAGACTAAGCAGGGGAACATTTCTGTGCCACTTCCAGCTCCCAGGTTTGATGACCGAGGTGACAGAAATATGAGCTGCAGCGCTAGTGATAAAATGTAATGAAAATGTATGTTAGGTTGATTATGAAAAATTCCAAAATGACCGCTGTATGATTTTGCAGAGATCTTTAAAAAAGACAAACTGGAAGTTAGTGTCATGAAACCAAGGCACCAGTAAGAACAAAGGTATGGTTTATTTATTAGAAAAACATGATCCCAATTTTCTATAAGGTCTTGCTCTTATAACACAATGAAATGTATTTCCCATTCACATTAAAATGCTAATGACCTTAAAACCAGGATGGGAAGAAAATCCACATATCTGCCAATAGAACAGCAGCCCAAAAGTCCTACTGAACCACTCTCTTCATATATGGACTGAAAGACTATTCTGTCTTATTTCTTAAAGTGACATTTCCATTCCTAATCATGGCATGAGTCATCTAGCTCACAAAGGACCACAGGATGCTTAGTCCTGGGGTTGGCAGAAATTGAGATAGCTGCAAAGGGTAAGCAAGCAAGATGAGGATGCAAATAAGGCATCATATACTTTTATGGAATTATATAAATAAATAATATTGCAGGTTTCAAATGTCATACAATGAATCATGAGGAAAATGATGGAGCTAATGGAGTGGGGAACAGCACTTCACAAAGAATAAAGAACAACCCCTCAGAATCCATCCATGGATGAACTAACTGTTAGCCAATGAGGTGGAAAGTCCCTACAACATATAATATATGCCATAGCCAGGACCAGGTTAAAAAAAAAAGGGGTGGGGACGGGGGAAAAATATGGACCCAGGTATTTTTGGCCCCTGACCCTAAACAGAAATTAAACAAACAAATAAATCTTAGTTCAAGATCTAAAATACAATTATTATTCTTTTTTGGAATTTTAAACTATTATATTTTTCCATCATAATAATTAATAATCTGCAAAAGAAGGTACACAAGAACGGCAATGTATGTAGAACAACTGGCAGTGACTCATTTAATCTGCACATCTAGCAGGATGGATAACTTCTAGGCAAGTACTCTAAATGCAGTTTCCATGAGAACAGTGTTACATCGTAATGACATTTTAAAATGAGGATTATTTCCTTTGTAAGTATTTTGAATTTAACAAATGGAAACTAATATTAAGTTTAACTTACCACTTTATTTTTCCTGCTATGCAAACCTCTATACTATTTACTCTATATTTAAATAAAACTGTTTTACACAACATCAAGAGGGTAAGATCTAGAGAATATTTATTCTCTAATAGCACAGTGTTCATTAAATTCTGGAACAATCACTTGTTATTCTCAATAATAGTTACTGGAAAAAAAGGAATAAATAGTGCAACGGTAATTATTGAAGCCTGCTCCATCAAACAAGCTGCTGAAAGGACACTTACTATACATTTAAAATATATTCAGGATAGATTGCTAGCATGAAGAAAAAAAATCCATAAAATTTTTAAGTTACACAAAAATGATCCACAGGCACCAGGGATTGAGTCAGAAAGCATTACTACTGTAAACAGTGAAGAGCTTCCTGGCATCACTGTTAATTACAAAAGCTCTTTGTAGAGAATAACGGATGCTGATTGGAAGAAAAACCCTTTAACAGAAGCTTGCTATCTTGCTAGCCTAACAGGTGAGGAGGAATGGTAAATTTTGGCGTACAGTGCTGTATGGATGCACCCTGTCTGCTGCTAGATAGCCTAGATAGGACAGTCTAAAAGCGTCGGACATTATTGCTGGTAATGAAGATGCACTAATTGTGAATGACAGGTGATTTGGGGGGCAGAGGGGGAGGTATCATAATACATCTCTGATGGAACAAATAGGAAGAAAACTATGGGAATAAAAGGCAGAAAAAGTATTTAAAAAACCCAGCATATACGGGAACTGTACATGTTCATTTTACTCTTACCTTCTTCAGCCTCATCCTCCTGTGGCGATAGTGGACCCCCTCTACTTGTTGGACTGACTGATTCATCATCTCTCTCAGACTCCCGCTGCAGACTTACAACTTCATAAATTGCATCTCCAGCATTTGTGTGGCTTTTCCCTTCAGACTAAAAATAAGGAAATGAAATGAGTTTTGATGTTAGGCTCTTGCTATTCATCAACTCCATGTTTCTTCTGGTTTCTTCAACTAGGATTAAACCAAGGACTGATACAGTAATTTGGGGGCAAGACGAAGACTCCATCCAATTTCAATGGAAATTACACATGTGGATTGAGATTAGTATATGACATTGCTGAACGTAATTTGAGGAAGATGAAAAACAGCAATGAAAACAGGTAGAACAATAATTATTGTTAAAGCTTCTCCCGCAACAACCTTTATGTATTTGAGGAATTATAACACAAACTTTACAATTTAAATTTAACAAACTGAGACAGGGAGAGGACTGCTTTAAGAAAAAATTGCAAAGAACAGACAGGAAAAATATTGTGATAATAAAAATAAGTACCAAACATTTTTGAGAAACCAAGTTTTTTAGGCATTTTGGAGAATGCTGAGAGTTGGCAGTAGGTAGCACGTTCCACACCATAAAGATTATAACACCCACTGCATAAGCAACGGGCTAAGAAAGGATCCTTAGAAGTAGACTGTGTATAGTGCACATATTCACCTGTGCTCCAGGGACCACGATATCTTCCATTTAATCCCAGGAGCCCTTTAGGATTTGTAACCAGTGTATTTACTTTTTACCAGTAGCTGAAATTAGTTGGAATGCCTGAGCTCAATATCTCTAGTTATAACAATTTGGGGAACAAGACACTCGACTCTCAAAAGTAGCTTCATACCTGACTGTGCCAGAGTTTGATAACTTTCAAGGCACACTGAAAGGAATACATTTTCTCACATACTTTATTTAGCATGGATGAGGTGTGACAAACAATCCATTAAAGACCCATCAAATTCTTTTGTTGATCAAAACAACTTGTACTTCATATTTTTCAAAATGTAACGTACCTAAATCTTGAGCACTGGATAAATGAATTTTATAGAATTTTATAGAAGAAAAAAGATCAATACAATAGCTCTTTAGTTTGTCCACATTAAATCTTGGAAGAGAAGAGAACCAGACAACAGGACTGTTTCTAGATGTCTCCTCTCCAACATGTGCCCCAGCTGCTTTGCTTCCCAGAAATCACAGAACAGTATATACATCTCTCCTTACTGCCCACTCCCACTTTAAAAAGATTCTTCTCTGATGTACTCAACATTATTCAAAAAGTACAGTGATTTGTATATTTTCATATGGTTGTACAATAATAAAGCCAAATAGCTGCTATTAAGTGAACTGGAGATAAAGTAAAGCCAAAAAGTACATTTTAAGACCAGTTATTTTTTTCAGCCTGCTTCATTCTGTGCAAACATAATCAGAGTTAAAATAAAGTCATTTTTCAAACAGGCTAATAATGTCAAGTCAGTCTCAAAAATCAAATGAAAGTAGTCTTACAGAGGTGGTGTTAAATTTATCTCAGAAGCATAGTGTTAACCATGTGAGAAAAAAGGAATATCCAATAAAGGATATGTGAAAGAAAAAATTACCAAGGATTGGAATAAGATATTACTGTTTCCTCTGTCAGAAAAAAAAATAAGAGTGATATATGAGAAACTACTGTGTAAAACCAAGGCACTGATCACTTGTCACTTACAAGCCCCTGGAATCTTTATTTATTTATTTTTTTTTTTAAAGAAGGGGGAGGGCAGAACACTAACTCCAACTTGCTGGCCAATTTCCACCCACAGTAATTAACATCTTCCACTCTAAATACCTTCTGTAGTTTCAGTTCCAGTTGGTGGAACTGTTCCATGGGGTAGTGTAAATTGGGACTGTCTGCGGTTGGACAAAATCAAGCATTTCCCCCCTACTCTGATCAGTCCATCACACCTGTTTCTATTATAACCATTCCATGTTGGGAAAAAGCAAGGCATGGCTCCTCTTCTCTCTCTCCAAGTATCAGACAATTTTCCATACAGTTCTGGAAATGAGAGATGAAATCTGGGCTACAGTTTATAATTTAGATCCATTACCCTTGTGATTAGTAAAATATAGCAGGGAGAAATTTGGTCCATTATCAATGCATACATGTTTCACCTCCCAGGATGTCAGTATCAAGTAATTGCAAGGCCCCTGGTCAAGCAATTATGTAGACTCTGATAATCTCAATATCAAAGTCTCAGACATTCCTTTTGAAGATATAAAGAGGGGTGTTATTGAGAACATTGCAGTAGTACAGCTTTAACATTACTCTGAGGACTTGGGATAGTATTCAGAAATCTGTTTAAATGTCCTTTTTCATTTTTTAAAAATGTGTTTATCTGAAACTCAAGACACATATAAACAAACATTTTAAAAATACATTAGAAACATAAGATTAGCCCACTCCAACATTTAGGACTCTTCTAACCACCAAAAATGCCCCCTCAATCTACTTCCCACTGATACCCTTAAAATCACCTCAAAAAAAGGCAAAGGTTTCATTGAAACATGCCCTGCTGACTCAAGTTTACTTGGACCAAGAAAGAAGCTGTATTTTAAGATAAGTATCAAGCAAATTAAATAAAAAGGATTATAGTGTTCGCTCTTTAAAACTGGAAAGGGCAGCAGTCTTCCACATTTTCACATACTTGGTTTTTTTTTTTTTTTATAAATTCTACTGTATTTCACTTATCTCTATTGTAAAACTGAAGAGCAGGAGTGCCAAAGAAAACAGCTTGCATGAGACTGATTTAGTCAGGTGGGCATTTAGTATAGTCTGTGCCTTTACTTCACAGTAAAAACATCACTAGCTGTTCAGCATTAATTGTTTTATCCCTCAGTAAGGCGACAATTGTCATTCTAGTTTAGGATCAGCAAAATTAAGTCAGTCCTATTCATTTAAGTCAACCACAGGGGTTGTGGTTCCACTGCAGTACAACACAAATTAGAAGATCAGATTCCACTTTTCAGATCTTGAACGAATATCAATATAATGTGTAAGTCTCTAGAGAAAATGGATCAATGTTTATTGCAGGAGTATGAAACTCTACATAATTCCAGAATGAACTGAATAATAATGGGAAGCTGCAAGTAATTGTGTGTCAGCCATGAGAGAAGAACCATCGGGAGGACCTTTGGATTCTAATCTACTGAACATTATTTAATAAATCTTACACATATTTAGGCTTGGTTTACACTGAAGGGGTGAAGGTGGGGAGGGGGAGGATTGATCTAAGATACGTAACTTCAGCTACATGAATAACGTAGTTGAAGTCGATGTACTTAGATCTACTCTCCGCAGTGTCTTCATTGAGGTGAGTCAACTGCTGCCACTCCCCCGTCAACTCCACCTGCACCTCTCATGCCAGTGGAATACAGGAGTTGATGAGAGAGTGCTTGGGGGGGGGGAGTCGATTTATCACATCTAGACTAGACGTGATAATCAATCCCCGCTGGATCGATCGCTACCCGCCGATTTGGCAGGTAGTATAGACATATCCTAAGAAGCATATGCACCCTTCCACTGCATGGCAAGGACGGATGCAAAATCATGTTAATCACACACACAGAGTCCTGGGAAAGCCACACAGAGGTAATATGCAGTATGCTGTATCTTGGGTCCACCTCCCCTAGGTTGAACTACACAGTCCTTTCATATAAATAATGTCAAACAGAGTTCTGGGAGTGCTAATGAAGTGAAATATTCAGGAGGAATTATAACTTGCACAGAAATCTGTTGTGTGCTATTCTGAGGAAGTTAGGTGTCTTAATCAATATTATTAAAGCATTATATAATATTACAATCATCTATATTGTGATTTTAATTAATAATGATCATTTAATGCTTCAATTTATAACACTAATTCCCTCACTGCTCCTTCCACACACCAGGGGGGCAGTGTAGATGACATCACATTAAATATCATGATTGTAAACAAATGCTATAAGTCCGATTACTAAGATGGGTGAACCTGAGTGCCTGGGATTGAACGAGGATATTGAAGTAAGAGGCATTACAGAAACTTGGTGGAACAATAATAATCCACATGACACTAATACTGGGGCACAAAATATGTAAGAATTCCAGTAGATTGTCACCACCTGTGAGAGAAACAGTCATATATAGTAAAAAACTTATATATTTCAAACTTTACTATCAAATCTCTATGAATAGAAATTCCATACATGAATAATAAGAGTATAGTAGAAGAAATATACTACCGATCACCTGACCAGGGTGGTGACAGTGATTGTGAAATACTCAGGGAATTTACAGAGGCTACAAAAACAGAAAACCCAACAATAATGAGGGATTTCAACTATCCCCGAACTGACTGGGTATGTGTCACCTCAAGACAGGGATGCAGACAGAAAAATGTCCGGATATCATAAATGACTGCTGTGACATTCTGTACCCTCGGGGAACACCCTGTAATCCCCCATATTCCTCATCTGTATATAACTGTGATATTATATATAAAGCATGCCTTGTAAGCTATCAAAGGAAAGGTTATGATCTGCTGAAAGTCATTTTTCTATCCATATGTGTACATCATTAATGCATATGAAGTAGGGCTGTCAAGCAATTAAAAAAATTAATTGTGATTAATCGTGCTGTTAAACAATAGAATACCATTTATTTTAAATATTTCTGATGGTTACTACATTTTCAAATATATTAATTTCAATTACAACACAGAATGTGCACAGTGCTCACTTTATTTATTTTTACTACAAATATTTGCACTGTAAAAAAACAAAAAAATTATTTTTCAATCCACCTCACACAAGTACTGTAGTGCAATCTCTCTATGATGAAAGTTGAACTTACAAATGTAAAATTATGTACAAAAAAATTAGCATTCAGAAATAAAACAATGTAAAACTTTACAGCCTACAAGTTCACTCAGGACTACTACTTGGTCAGCCAATCACTGTCAAACCATGTTGGTTATAATTTGCAGGAGATAAAGCTGCCTGCTTCTTGTTTACAATGTCATCTGAAAGTGAGAACAGGCATTTGCATGGCACTGTTGTAGCCGGCATTGCAAGATACTTACATGCAGATGCGTTAAAGATTCACATGTCCCTTCATGCGTCAATCACCATTCTAGAGGACATGCTTCCATGCGGATGATGAGTTCTGCTTGTTAACGATCAAAGGCAGTGCGAACAGACGCATGTTCATTTTCATCATCTGAGTCAGATGCCACCACCAGAAGGTTGATTTTCTTTTTTGGCCATTTGGGTTCTGTAGTTTCCGCATCAGAGTGTTGCTCTTTTAAGACTTCTGAAAGCATGCTCCACACCTCGTCCCTCTCAGATTTTTGACAGCACTTCAGATTCTTAAACCCTGGGTCGAGTTCTGTAGCTATTTTTAGAAATTTCACATTGGTACCTTCTTTGCATTTTGTCAAATCTGCTGTGAAAGTGTTCTTAAAATGAACATGTGCTGGCTCATCGTCCAAGACTGCCATAACATAAAATATATGCAGAATGCGGGTAAAACAGAGCAGGAGACATACAATTCTCCCCCCAAGGAGTACTGTCACAAATTTAATTGATGCATTCTTCTTTTTAATGAGCATCATCCGCATGGAAGCATGTCCTCTGGAATCGTGGCCGAAGCATGGAAGGGGAATATGAATGTTTAGCATATATCTGGCATGTAAATACCTTGCAACGCCGGGTACAGAAGTGCCATGTGAATGCCTGTTCTCATTTCAGTGACACTGTAAATAAAAAGCAGGCAGCAGTATCTCCCATCAATGTAAACACACTTGTTTATCTTAAACAATGAGGAGTACAGTGGAACCTTAAAGACTAACAGATTTATTTGAGCATAAATGACATAAATGACACTATATAAAATAATCTGAAGAATAAATGATGCTGTAATGAACTACAGTACTAGAGTGAGCTGTTGATATTTAAATATATAAAGATGCCTGGGTTGCTTTAATGTTAGAGCTACATTATTGTAAGTATACGTAGACATTTACCACTGCATCAGTGAGCAATGTAGAACTAGACAGGAAGCTTCCAATTTAAGCATTTATAAAATGTGCAAAGCCAGGGAATACAAACTCAAATGCCTAGAGATGAATAATGGTCCTTTCACTGACTAGCATGAAAAGGAATATTTGAGATTAGGCAAAGTGCATTTGTAATTAAGTTGGACCTGTGAACTCCAAAACATTTTAACAAAACAAATTAAATTCATAACTTATTTATTTTGTGTGTGTGTACATATAAATAAAACTAGATAAAAGATAACACGATAAAATTAAGACTTTCAAAGGACTGACTTTTCTTCATTTTCAAACGCTATTCTTTATCGCCATTACAGAGGTGGTGCTAGCCCACTGGAGGCCCTAAGCATGAATACTGTCATCCCCTCCCACCCCCAAACACAAAAAGTGAATGGGGGCCCCCTTTAGCTGCTTGGGGCCCTAAGCAATTGCTTAGTCTGTTTATGCCAAGAGACGGCTCTGCACCATTCTCAGTGGCCTTGGAAACATTGACAGAAACAAATAATTAAAAAAGGTAGACCTAATGCTCAGAAAGTCAATTTTTCCGAAAGAAAGGCAATTTTATTGTTATTAGAAAACACTGCTGTACCTGTTTTAGCTTCATGTAGAAAGTTTCTGTGAAGGTTTTTCTGCTGAAATACCAGAAACGCTCATTAGCTGGGTACACGCGAACAACAGTCTCCAGCAAAAAGCGGACTGGCTCTACCACTTCAGTGACCACCATATCCACTGCCACAGTCATGTACACACGTTTATCTGGAACATAAAAATAAATTCACATTCACAAAAGCAGTCTGTCCCAAAAAGATCCAATTTCTCAAGGTACTGAGTAGTATAAAAAACACCACAGAAACAGATGGCTATTTAGGTCCAAATCCCTTCCTATTAAATTCATCTATTGATTCGGCAGCACATATTTCATTTCTGTTTTAGATATTGCATATCCACATAGAATGAAATGCACAATAGCCAATGGGATATTCTCCTTTAATACCAAATAATTCTGGTAGCTCACACAAGTAAGCATTTGCAAGAATGGTGGCAAAATGTCCCGTATGAGGTGAGGAGGGGGAGGGAATGAAGAAACTGTGGACCAGAGCCATGGTCTGAGGTCAGATAACTGAAAAATTACACTAGATCAGGTCACAAATTTGAAGGTGTAATCTAATGCTGAAGGAATGAGCTGTATTAGAAGCCAGATACTCAAGTGTCAAGGCATCCCCTACATCATCCTCCATTTGTCCCAAGAACCTGGGTACAAAATGGATTAATGATGCCTATGCCTGGTAAGTTACAAATAAGACCCCCTAAGTATGTGATTTTACTGTTGCAGGAAACAGCTTTTAAAGTAAGAGTTTTTAGTCCTAAGGGATAGGATACAGAGCCTCAGGCAATAACAAATGCACTCAACTGGGATAGTTATGTGATCAGACTAAGTTCCCTTGGGATTGAAAATTTTGATCCCGAGGGGAACATGCCTGTGACCTCACACACTGCTCTTCTACCGGATTCTGATCTGGCAGCAAGAGCACGTGCCAGTATGAGCATTTCTTTATGTTATATGTGTTTATACAGTTCCTCGCACAGTGAGGTTGTGATACTGACTGAGGCCTTTGGGGTTACCATGATGTTAATATTAAACTGAAATATACAGCATGGTGTCAGAGAGACAAAGACAGAGAACATTTATTAAATGCGGTTAAGTATTCTTCACCATGCTAAATAATTACTAAGCAAGCAAAACAGCTTGTTAAAAAAAATCATTTACCTTTAGGTGTTTCTTCATTAAGTACAAGAAAAGTAGGTGCATTGGGATTCCACATTCCAGTAATAACATATGCTCTCCCATCACAGCTCTTTCCCATGGACTCCTAAGAATAAACACATGTATTATATGCATTACAGTGGCACCTAGAACCAATATCAGGGACTCAGTTGTGCTAGGAATTGTACAGTGAGATAATCCCCTGCTTCAAAGAGCTTCAGATCTCAACAGTGAAGATAGAAAAGTGGAAAAGAGATAGAACATACAAGCAAAGTAAACACAATAGCTTACAACATTTCATTTATTTTCATTTAGTTCAATAATTTTTGTTAGTATTTTATTTTGGGGGAGGGTGTTTCTGGCTTTATGTTTTACTGTTCTGGAGTGTGGGAACAGACGAATAAATGAAGGGAGAAGAGACAATGTAGGGAGTGATGAGGGGAAAGCAGGGAAAGCAGATATGAGGGACAGGGTCAGGAGAACTGACTGTGCAGGAGTAAAAAAGCCAATCAGCAGAGGGGAGAAAGCATTCAGAGTGAAAACTAGGAAAACTCTCTGAGGAACTCAACATCATCCAAACTTCCAGGAGAAAGGGGAGGCAGAAATCTCTCACAGTGCAGCTGTACCGTTTGCACTTGCTTTGGTGTTCGCTGCTGGCTGATAGATTTTTATGTGCCACCATTGACGTCTATTTCTTTGAGAATTAAACCTTAACTTTAGGGGCAAATGTCAGAACAACAAAACAGCGCCCCTCCTCCCCACCACCACCACCACACATACATGAATGCACTAAAATCTCTGTTAATGTCTCCATGTTTACACTAAAAGACAATGCCATGCAGTGTCCCCCATTTCTTAAAAAAAATCATCATCTTGGGAGAAATAAATCTGAACACAGAGTTTTGTGTAGAGGCTATTGCCAGGTCTGTGGTTATATGAGCGTGCACACCAGACTCTTGAAGGCCTCCTCGTTTCAGAACATCCCTTCATTGCTCAGATCAAGGAGGGCCTTGCAGAATGGTCTCTCCACGGATCTTGAGGAGAGATCAGTATCTTCCATCCTACCTCAAATTTGTCAGGGTGCTGGGTAATTAATCTGAGGTGCTCATTAGAGCTGAGTGAAAAGACAATTACTCACCTTTGTAATTGTTGTTCTTCAAAATGTGTTCCTCATATCCATTCCAATTAGGTATGCGTGCGCCGCGTGCACACTCGTCGGAAGATTTTTAGCCTAGCAACACTCGGTGGGTCGGCTGGGCACCCCCTGGAGTGGTGCCATTATGGCGCTGGATATATACCCCTGCCAACCCAATGGCCCTTCAGTTCCTTCTTGCCGGCTACTCTGACAGAGGGGAAGGAGGGCAGATTTGGAATGGATATGAGCAACACATCTCGAAGAATAACAGTTACAAAGGTGAGTAACCGTCTTTTCTTCTTTGAGTGCTTGCTCATATTGATTCCTATTAGATGATTCCCAAGCCTCACCTAGGTGGTGGGGTCGGAGCGAGATGTTGCAGAATGCAAAACTGCTGAGCCAAATGCTGCATCATCTCTGGACTGTTGAACCAATGCGTAATGTGCGGCAAAGGTGTGAATCGATGACCAGGTAGCTGCCTGACATATTTCCTGGATGGGGACATGGGCCAGGAAGGCAGCAGATGAAGTTTGCGCCAGAGTAGAATGGGCGGTGAGGTGGCTAGCTGGAATGTGAGCCAATTCATAGCATGTGCGGATGCAGGATGTTACGCAAGATGAAATCCGTTGGGAAGAGACCAGTAGGCCTTTCATCCGGTCTGCGACAGCTACAAAGAGCTGAGGTGACCTTCGGAAGGGTTTGGTTCTCTCAATATAAAAGGCGAGAGCCCTGCGGACGTCCAGGGTGTGTAGCTGTTGTTCCTGAAGCAATGGGTGCGGCTTCACGAAGAAGACAGCTGGGAGGAAGATGTCTTGATTGACATGAAAGGCAGACACCACCTTAGGGAGGAAAAAGGGGTGTGGTCGCAGCTGTACTTTGTCCTTATGGAATACCGTGTACAGGGGGGTCAGCTGTCAAAGCCTGAAGCTCAGATACTCGTCTCACCGAAGTAACAACGGCGAGGAAGGCTGTCTTCCAGGAAAGGTACAGCAGCGAGCAGGTAGCCAGTGGTTCGAAAGGAGCACCCATAAGCTTGGCTAGCACCAGGTTTAGATCCCAGGTAGAGGTCTGGGGTCTAACTGGAGGATATAAAAGTTCCAATCCTTTGAGGAACCTTGAAACTATAGGGTGAGAGAAGATTGATCGGTCATTTTCTCCTGGATGGAAGGCGGAAATGGCTGCCAGATGCACCTTTATGGAAGAGACCGCTAGGCCCTGCTCTTTTAGGGACCAGAGGTAGTCCAGGACAGTGGGAACGGACACCTGTCTGGGAACTAAGTTATGCTGAGCGCAACAACAGGAGAAACGCTTCCACTTGGTGAGATATGTCATCCCAGTGGAAGGCTTCCTACTGCCCAAAAGTACCTGCTGGACCGAGGGAGAGCAACGCAATTCAGACTGGCTCAACCACGCAGCAACCATGCTGTGAGACGAAAGGACTGCAGGTCTGGATGCTGAAGCCTGCTGAAGTCCTGTGTTATGAGGTCCGGCCACCGTGGCAGGGGAATCTGGCCTGCCACTGAGAGGTCAAACAACGTGGTGTACCAGTGCTGCCTCGGCCATGCTGGAGCAATCAGGATCAGGTGGGCGCTGTCCCTGCGGAGCTTGAGTAGGACGCTGTGGACAAGTGGAAATGGTGGGAAGGCATAAAGTAGGTGCCTGTTCCACAGGATCAGAAATGTGTCTGAGGGGGAGCCTGGGGAGCGTCCCTGGAAGGAGCAGAACACCTGGCATTTCCTGTTCTCTTGAGAGGCAAAGAGGTCTACTTGGGGAAAGCCCCACTTCCGGAAAACAGAATGGATGACATCCGGTCAAATCGACCACTCATGAGACAGGAAGGATCTGCTGAGGTGATCCACCAAAGTGTTCTAGACTCCTGGGAGAAAAGACGCTACCAATCTGATCCAGTGAGCTACGCAAAAGTTCCAAAGGTGGGCGGCTTCTTGACAAAGGAGGGAGGAACGTGCTCCACCCTACTTGTTTATGTAAAACATGGCTGTTGTGTTGTCCGTGAACACTGATACACAATGGCCTTGGAGATTGTCTTGAAACACTTGGCATGCTAGACGGACTGCTCTCAGCTACTGCAAATTGATGTGTAAGGCCAGTTCTTGGGGCGACCACAGGCATTCAGTGCGAAGGCTCCCGAGGTGGGCACCTCAACCCAGAGATGACGCGTCCGTGGTTAGGGCCATCGAGGGTTGTGGTGGGTGGAATGGCATCCCTGCACAGACTAGAGTGGGGTCTAGCCACCAGGTTAGGGAGCCCAGAACCTTCCTGGGGATAGTGAGCACCAAGTCCAGGCTGTCTCTGCGTGGTTGGTATATTGAAGTAAGCCAGGCTTGGAAGGGATGGAGGCGTAGCCTGGCGTGCTTGGTCACGAAGGTGCAGGAGGCCATGTGACCTACTAGGCTGAGGCAGGTGCGCACCAACGTTGTCGGGAAGGTTTGAAGACTTCAGATTATTGAAGCCATTGCCTGAAAACGCGACTGCGGGAGGCAGGCTCTGGCCAGATTGGAGTCCAGAACCACTCCAATGAAGTCTATTCTCTGCGTGGGTGAGAGAGTAGACTTTTCTGTGTTGATCATGAGGCCTAGGCTCCCGAAGAGATCTCTGATGATGCACAAGTGCTGTGATACTTGCCACTGGGAAGTCCCTCGAATGAGCCAATCGTCAAGATACAGGTAGACGTGTACTCGACGACGACGGAGGGAGGCGGCGACTACAGCCATGCATTTTGTGAAGACACGCGGAGCTGTAGAAAGGCCAAATGGAAGTACAGTGAACTGAAAGTGTTGGTGGTTGACCACAAAACGGAGATACCGTCTGTGTGGTGGATAAATTGCGATGTGGAAATACGCGTCCTTCATATCGAGGGCGGCATACCAGTCTCCTGGATCCAGGGATACCATGCGGAACTTCAGCTTTATCACGAATTTGTTGAGTTCTCGCAGGTCTAGGATCAGTCGTTGACCTCCCTTTGCCTTGGGGATTAAGAAGTAGTGGGAATAAAACCCCTTTCCTCTTATGTCCTTTGGCACCTTCTCTATGGCTCCCATGGCTAGGAGCAACTGGACCTCTTGTAAGAGGAATTGCTCATGAGAGGGGTCCCTGAAGAGGGCCGGGTAGGGAGGGTGGGAAGGTGGGGTTGAAGCAAATTGGAGGTGGTATCCCCCTTCCACTGTGCGCAGGACCCAACGATCTGAAGTTAGCAATGACCAGGCAGGGAGGAATTGGGAGAGGTGGTTGAAAAAGGGAGGAGAAGGATCCGGTAGGGTAACTGGTGGGCTGTCCTCAGGCGTCCCATCAAAAGTTCTGCTTGGGCCCCACTAGTGGTTCAGAGGGCGCCTGATTTTGAGCTCCTTGAGGGCCAGACTGTCTCCGACGATTCCCCCTGTCATGCCTTCTGGTAATGTCCTGACACGGCCTAGGCTGGGCATAAGGACGGTGTAGCTGAGACCGGAAGGTCCTGCGTTGGGTCACTGACGTATGCAAACCCAGCGAGCGCATTATAACATGATTGTCCTTCAGACTTTGCAGCCTGGAGTCAGTCTTGTCTGAGAAAAGGCCCTGGCCTTCGAAGGGTAAATCCTGAATAGTTTGTTGCAATTCAGGGGGAAGGCCTGATACCTGGAGCCAGGAGATACGCCTCATCGTCACTCCTGACCCCAGAGTTCTGGCTGCAGAGTCCGCTGCATCCAGAGAGGCTTGGAGGGAGATTCTCGCTATCTTTTTACCCTTCTCAAGTAGGGCCGTGAATTCTTGATGGGACACCTGGGGAAGAAGCTCCATAAACTTCCCCAAGTACACCCAAGTGTTAAAGTTATACCTACTTAGGAGGGCTTGTTGGTTTGCCACTCTAAGTTCGAGGCCCCCGGATGAGTATATTTTGCGGTCCAGAAGTTCCATGCACCTAGCCTCCTTTGACTTAGGAGCTGGGTTTTGTTGGCCATGACGCTCCCATTCGTTCGCCGAGTGGACAACCAGAGAGGAAGGAGGTGGGTGAGTGTAGAGATATTCATACCCCTTTGAGGGGACCATATATTTCCTCTCTACTCCCCTTGCTGTAGGTGGAATTCAAGCTGGAGATTGTCAAATGGTGTTCGCATTAGCCTGTATGGTGCGGATGGAAGAGTGATTCTAGTAGGTGCATCAGCCAATAGGATGTCCATGACCGGGTCCTCTATTTCAGGGACCTCCTCCACCTGCAAGTTCATATTCTGAGCCACTCGCCTCAAAAGGTGCTGATGGGCCCTGAGGTCAATTGGTGGAAGGCCTGAGGAGGATGTCCCCACCACCGCCTCATCAGGCGAGGAGGAGGAGGAGAGGCCCGGGACCAAGGGTCCTGTGATGGCTCCTGTACTTGAGGGGGCATCATCTGCATCCGGTGGAACCTCAGCAACTGCAGATTGGAATTGGAGCCTCATCCGTGCCCGTGAGGGGATGGGTGGGAGGGGCAGCTTAATGTCGCCTCTGGTACCCGGTGTTCTGATGGGGCTGACCGTTGAGCCACTGACGGTGCACCTTGGCTTTGGTGGTATGCCCACGGTGTCCAGAAGGACCAGTGATGAGGCCCATGCTCGTGGCTCTGTCTCTCTGGGAATATATGGCTGGGGACGTCAAGAGTCACACTCCTGATGATAGGATGTGCTACCAGCCTGCGATGACAATGATGTGTGTCTGGAAGGCCACGGCGGTGCCGATAGGCCCTGGGAAGGCGCCACTGTTCTCGACGCTCGGGCATGGGGCGGTGCCGGGGAGCGGTACCGGGAGCTATAACGGCACCGCAAGCAAGACCAGGACCTTCTATCGTATCGGTGCCAGGAGGTCGACCAAGATCTCCAGTCCCTTCGTCTGGAGCAACTGAGGGATACACAGTGCCGAGATCGGTGCCGTGAGCCGGATCGGTACCAGGAGTATCTGTCCAGTGAACGAGATGTAGAACGGTGCCGCGCGTGCGACCGGTACAGCCATGGAGAGCGGTGCCGGGACTGCGAGCGGTGCTGGGAGCGGGAACGGCGCAATCGAGAGCGTCTGTGAGACCGGGATCTTGAACAACGTCTCTCTGGTGGACCAACGGAAGGAGGTCTTACCATGGCCAGCTTGCAGATGGATTGTATGACCCACACCGGCAGTGCCAGGGATTGAGGCCATGTTGATTCCGTTATTGCGATGAGCTCCCTTGCCACGGAGAAGGTCTCCGGCGTAGAAGGGAGGGCAAGCTCAACCACAGCATGAGTCGGGGAGCTGTTAGGCACCAGACTCGACAGCCCTTGTGGGACCGGAATCAACTGTGCCGAGCTTGACGGCGGCGCAATCTGCAGTGCCACAGTTGACGGTGCCACAGCAGATGACGGTGCTGGATGAACCGTCTTGGAAGAGAGCTCCTTCCGTGGAGCAGAAGTTGAAGCACTATGTTGCTTCCAGAGTTTCGGGGACAGGGAGCAGTGCCGAGCAGATGTCAGTGCCGGTAAGGGTCAGTGCCAGGACTCTTTCTCGGTACCAGAGTGGTCCAGGGCCAAAGGGGTCTGTTAGGCGCTCAGTGCTGACACTGCAGGACTAAGTGCCGACTCCATGAGGAGCTGTTTCAATTGAAAGTCTTGCTCCTTCTTCGTCCTTGGTTTAAACGACTTGCAGATGCGGCACTTATCAGCAAGGTGGGATTCCCCTAGGCACTTGAGGCAGGAGTCGTGGGGATCCCCTATTGGCATCGGCTTTTGGCACGCTGAGCACGGTTTGAATCCTGGTGCCTTGGGAATGGGCCCGCACCAGGGGTGGAGGAAAAGGGGCTAATCCCCGATCCCCCCTTAAAACTATATACACTAAGTATAAAGAGAACAACTAATAATAACTACAACTACAAGAACTTGAACTATACACACAGTAACAGCAAAGAACTACGAGTAGCTAGGGATGTGGAGATCAGCAAAGGCCGCGCCCCACAGGTTCCAACGACCGTCAAGGGCGGTAAGAAGAACTGAAGGGGCTATTGGTCGGCAGTGGGTATATATCCAGCGTTATAACGGCGCCACTCCAGGGGACGCCCAGACTGATCCACCGAGTGTTGCTAGGGTAAAATTTTCCGACGAGCATGCACACGCCGTGCGCACACCTAATTGGAATCAATATGACAAGCATTAGAAAAATAATTATTCACTGAAAAAACAAAACTTTCGGGCAAACTGAAAGTATCTGGCAAAGTCACTTGAGTCGCCAAAATAGTTTCAAAACCAAACAGAACATTTCCCAAAACATTCTGAATTTTTCCAGATCAAATGTTTATTGTGACATTGTCAAAACCTTTCGATTTATCAGGCTAGTGGTGGTGCCTTTTTTATAACCCACTGCTGAAGAGTCTCCTGGAATATACGAAACCTAGGTTCAATTTCTCCCTCTGCCCATTGTGGAGCAGGGACTTGAACTTGGGTCTCCCGCATCCTGGGTGGGTGCCTTAAAAAGTTGGTTACAGAATCACTCACATACTTTCCCTAGCCCAATGACCATTCATTGCAGTCATGAATGACTAAAAATTGACAGTATGAACAACAATGGAGAGAGCGAGAGACTCACATAGGACTATTCCACAGCCCCATGGCTAGGGCACTCTCCTGCAATGTGGAAGACTCAAGTTGAAATTCCCTCTCCCACTTCAGGGGGAATTGAACCCTGGTCTGCTACATCCTGGGAGACTATCCTAATCAGTGGACTAAAAGTTATAAGGAGGAAATGATCACTCCCTCACCCCCACCGATTTTGTGAATCTAGTCTTCCTCTGTTTGTGTCAAAATATAAGAATTGAAAAGAAAGACATTGATGTCGGGTTGAACAAATGTTTGACTTGACCCAGCTTGAATTTTTTTTCTGATTTTTTTTTAATTCACTGCAAATTTTTTTTTTAAAATTGTTTTCACTTGAACCTGAACCAAAACATGTTTTTGAATAGCCAGAGATTGAAAAATCCATGATTCACCCAGTTCTAGTGCTGACTTTCCAAATAACAGAGAAAGCACTCTTCAGAATATTTGTTATACTTAAGCAAAAAATTAAGATTATGTGATGCAGTATTTATGCAATGAGTTTTATTTCTGGAGACCTGGATTAAACTATGGTTTATAGACCTGTTTCAGTAGACATTTGTCAGCATTACAAAACAACCAAGTTTACTACAGTTTGTTTTTTCCATTTCCTAATCAAAGATAGAACTGGAAAAGCAGATGTGTTCATGTCACTACTGAGAGGCACTAGCAGGATATGTAGATACTGGAGAAGATTGAGGAGGGTACAGTATAAGTAATCAAATATGTAAAGGTGTTTATAAAAAGGATGGTGGTAAATTGGGATAGTTTAGGTATATTAATTGCACCTCAGCACAGGGCAATGGACTGGATGACCTCCTGAGGTCCCTTCTGGCCCTACAAATTTCTGTGATTCTGTAAGTGTGCCCACTATTTGCATACTCTGTGTTTGGCTCAAGCTAGTATCATTTAGTCCCTTGCTGTCATCAGTGTGACTTTTTTTTTTTTTTTTAAGTCAACAAACAAATGGTTGTAGCAGGAATCTCATTAGGAAAAAAACATTCTGCAGCAGGCCAGGAAGAAAATCCTTTAAAGTGACTGAAGGTTTTGAATGTCAGTGAACACAACAGGTGGTAGAGATCACATCAGGGTGCATTACTCTGAATCTTCACAGGGAGTAAAATATATCCTCAACATCTGAGCCAAAGCCAACCGCCTGAGATGTGCCAACATTCTGAAGTCTTTCAGTGCACTGATGTGTCTTTTTGACTTGCTGGTATGGGACAACATAGTATGCTTTGAAGATGTCAAAGTATCACTGGAAATTTTCAACTTGAGCCAACTCTCATTTGAGGAATATTACTTTTCCCATGAAAAAGAAAAGGAATGTCTTCCTTGCTCCTAAAAATTACTTTACCATGAAGTCTTCAGGAATTATCTTTCACACTTTGGAAAAAGAGGGATATTTAGTCAGGATCTAGGATTCTTGCTCCTTGACTGCTAGGGGAACATCATAAAACAATGTAATGCCATCAACATTCATTGCTTGCTATGAAACATACCAGGATCAACTTGTCCTGAGCAAACATTTTCTCACCTTACATAAGAAACCGGAGGGACATAAAAGAACTAGAAATAAATCAAGGTTATTGTACTGATGCGCAACACCTTACCAGTTCAAGTTAAGCACTTCTCGAAGATGTTGAGATTTCAATATTGTAGAACACTAATCAAAACTCAAAAAATTAAAATATTACAGAAACTATTAACTTGTATTTAACTTATAAACCACTCGCTATGGAGTGTACAATAGAAAAGTTAAGCTGAAAAAGGTCAAATAGTAGTTAAGAGGAATGGCCAAAATTTTAAGTTGTAATGAAGCAAATGAGGGGCTGAATGTTTCTAAGCATCTAGAAAAAGTCAGATCACTTATTTAGATGTCCAATTATGAATGTAGGTACCTGATTTTAATTACTCATACTTAAAAATTTTGGCTTATATGCCTCACATAATACTCAAAGTCCAGTTACTTCTAACAGTTAAGTGTCAGCTCACCAAGCAAACTCCTCCACCGTTAAAAGCAACTGATGGCTACAGGCTGAGACATCCTAATATAGTGAAACCTGAACAAAAGAATAACCTTCAATAGGCAACTTTTTGTCTTACTACTTTCGACAATGTACATATAGTTTCTAGTACCCTTTTCCTCAATGTTTAGTTAAAATCCAAGGGCAAAATTTAGCCCTTCTTATAAATGGATACAATTCCACTTACTTCAGTGGTACTGGGTCTGCTTATGGCAGGACCGATTTTGGCTGAGAAGCTCAGTGAATATTTTTAGTGCTCATTTTGCCCATCAATTAAGTTAAGATATAACTAGATCTCGTGCTGTTGCTTGGACAGCCTAGACAGAGGCCACCAAATGAGTTATGTACCTCCATGATGTTCCGTCCTGAACCAAATCAGATATATTACAAGACAGTGTGACAGACATGGCAATTGCCTATGATTTCTTTGGGAGAGCTTACCGTATTAAGTTTATGTATCATTGTGGGCCAGTGATTGTATGGGGGAGGATAATCAGAGACATTCATGAAATAAGAACAGTGTGGGGTGATCAAGCAAATTCAGTCAAGGTGTAACACCCCCAGAGATATACCACCCCCTAAGGAGGCCCAACTACACTAGTTCAAACTGGATATTTTAGAGGTCAACAGACAAAAATAATTTTTGGATAAATAGCCTAAGTTTAAACTGAATCAAGACCTTCCTTCTGATCCAGCAAACAGACAGGATCTTCTGTCCAAAGGCAGGGCCTCAATTTTTAGGGAATGGTTGTAAGGACTGACACTGATCAGAGCTCTTGCGGAGATGGGAGAAAGTGATCTCTGATAAGCTTATTAGCATGCTTGTCAGTTCCTTTTTTCTTTTAAATATATGTTTCCTTGATAATCTTTTACAAGATTATAAGAAAAAATGTGCTTGCTTAGAAAAAGCTGTGTTGCAACTTAAACTATACTGTTTATAGCCTCTGATGAGAAAAGCAAAGTGCAGACATGGGCCTGTTTAGTCAGTCTGCCTTGCTGGGGGAACGCTGCAGCCTGGGAAAACCCCAGTCAAGAGGGAGAGAGAAGCAGATCTCCACTCAAAATAGGTGATGGCTGGGGAGCCAGAAGCATGAGGATGGGTGCCCTTGATGGACCACAAGGAGGGAATACAAGTGCAGTTGCCCTGAAATGGGACAGTTAGAACAACTTTAAGGGACATGTGTCTGTTGATACCTTCCAGCCATCGTATTTTAGGTTTCTGGGTGGTCTTTTCCATTCTGCTTTCACTAGGTCAAAAGTTAAAGATGACTTTCACAGGGAAGTTGGTAGTATTTTTGTGTGTCCTATGTGTACCTCAGTTTCCCCTCCATCGTGCACTGCTACCCAACCAGGGTAAAAGGATTAAATTTGCTCTCCAGGCAGACTAAGACACAGGTCTGTGTTACCTCACTGTATAAGTGGAATGAAAAATTCTTAAGGATTACGGAATTGGTGGAAATCAACCCAGATCAACAAGAGGGCTGGAGAGACAATGCAAGCTCCAATGACTCTTGAATTTCCGGCCTCTCAGCAGAAAAGTTGAGCAAAGACCCCAGCTGAAGAACAAAAGACAGACACTGATGTTGAGGGGATGGTTTCCAGAGGTAGCTAGGAGCTCTCTCACTTGGGAACTGACTAACGAACGAACAGAGAGAGAACACATGCGCACAAGCACAAGTTTGATAATGGAGTTTCTATAGCTTGGCTGGGGCTCTGGGCTGACTAGAATGCACTATGTTTTAACCTTAATTTTTCTATGCTAACCTAAGGACTTCTTATGCTGTGGTCCACTTGACTAAAATGCCACTGTTTTGATGCCACTACAAATACCGGGTGAGGTGCATTAGTCCCTGAAGAGTGGACAAGTCTCTACCAGGAATCAACCTCAGCTGGACTCACTGAACAGAGCTCACAATGTGAAGCCCCAGAGTTTTAGTCTCAGAAGGTAGTGAGGCATCTGTGGCCTACCCTGAAGGAAGAGAGAGACCCCTTGGGGTCAGGCACATCGGAGGATTTCCTTCAAGAAATTGTTCTAAAGTTGGGGGTGTAGCCCCGATCCTGTAGATCTGGGACAGTGGTGGGCCTGCGGGGATCGAAGAGTACTATGCCATTGGCAAAACTGATGTCAGTGAGGTTATCATCATCCAGGTGTATCTCTAAATATATATACTTACTGTTTGTTCAAGTACATATTCTGACCACATTAAGAGTTCTGGAGTGGCAAGATATCCTTGCAGAACATCTGCTCTAATTCAGAGGAAGGCAGTTTGCTTCTCATTTACAAGAATGCAGCTTGAAGAGTCATCATAAAAGAGATGGAACACTATACAGAACTTATCAGAGATTAACATTTGACTTACTGAACATACAATCTGAATACACAATATATGTTACTTCTAATATAGGTTTCTAGAAATTTGAAATTATATCCAGTGCATATGCCTAAGACCAAATAATTTGAAAATAAGAAGGAACAAAGGAGGGATTCTTTAAACAGCAGTGTCAGTCATGTATGATAGATTAATGTCATGCTTTAAATAAGTGACAACAAAACTCTTGAAGACGTAAATTATCAGAATTTTGCTAAATTTAGTAATCAAGTCAGACAAACATAGAAAGCTCTACTTTTATTTCCTAATTTGAGTGACCATTTTCTTTAAGCATAGATCTTTTTTATCCCCATAAAGGGACACTCTCAAGGTTGACATTTGAATAATTTTTTTAAAATTTTTCTTATCTTTGTATGGGAAATCCATTTAATTCTTTTAGATATGCTTTCTTCCCCAGGATAACAATGTTTCATATGTTTGTATTTAATAAAACAAAAATCATGAACAGCTCCACAATAATAAATCAATATATGCATATAATGGAAGAAACATTTTGGTAAAGGACCAAATTTCAGCTTCAAGTTTCAAAGCTGGAATTTTAAAAGACTGAATTACAATTGGCACCCTGACAGTGTCCTTTTTTTTAAAAAGGAACATAAAACTGCACCCCATAACACTAATTTGTTAGACAAGATGATTATTACCATATCAAGTAAATGCATGTCACTGTTCTTCACATTTCGACCTGGGCTTAACAGCATCCCAAAGCATCTGCAAAAGGTTTTTAAAAATTGAAGACATTAGAAAGTCATTGAAAAGTACAGCAATATCTTCTTGAGTGTGCACACAACACAGATTACCCACTATTTTCCCTTTAAGTAGAATCATTTTACAATAAATTACTGCTGGTGCTATCTTATCTCACACATTCAGAAAACACCACCACATATACTAGACATGGCCAAGAAATGGTCTACTGAAAAGATAAAGGCAAAATCAAGTATCAATTTCTGTTATGAACAGCCAACCTTTCTGGAACAAGTACAAAGTTTAAAATATACAGTTTAAACGTTAAAATAGTTCAGATACACAGGAAGTATTTGAGACTGAACACGGTATGCAATATTTCACCACATCAAGGAAAATAAATATATATATAAAAATTGACCTACTTCTATATAGGACTAAATACTATTTCTAATGTTCCTTTCTACCATTTACAACACAGTATCAGCATTCCTTAAAAATGAAAAGGCTTTCCTGTTCATTCCCTATTTTAGCATCATGTTCGTTGCTAACCCTACATTTTAATGATAATGGAGAAAAAACACTGAGGTTGCTTTATTTTTTTTTACTTCTTTATGGATACATCAAATGAGCTGAAGGATTTTGTTCAAATTTGAGCAATTGATATGGGAAAGGATTAAATTATAAAATATATATAGCTCTAAAACAAGGGTGGGTAAGCTTTTTGGCCAGAGGGCCACATCTGGGTAGGGAAATTGCATGCAGGGCCATGAATGTAGGGCTGGGCCAGCAGGTTGGGGTGCGGGAGAGAGTGTGGGGTGTGGCACAGTGTTCAAGAAGGGGGGCAGGAGGGCTGCAGGTTGTACGAGGGGGGCTCAGGGCAGGGGGTAGGGGTGCAGGAAGGGGTTGAGGTGCAGGCTTCAGCCTGGTGCCACTTACCTAGAGCAGCATCAGGATGACAATGGTGTGCACTGAAGCCAGTGCCTGTCCTCGCCCCGCGTTGGTGCTGCATCATTCCTGGAGGCGACTGGCACCACATCCCTGCAGCCCCTGGGGGAGAAGGGGCAGAGGGCTCTGCCCACTGCCCTCGCCTGTAGGTACCTCTGCCGAAGCTTCCAGTGACCACTGCTCCCTGTTCCCAGTCCACGGGAGCTGCAGGGAGCGGTGCCTGCAGGCGAGGGCAGCGCACAGAGCCCTCTACCTCCCCTCGCCTTCTCCAGGGGCTGCAGGGCCGGCCACTTGCGGGGGTGGCAATCCTGCAGGCTGATCCAAAGCCCTGATGGGCCAAATCCTGCCTGCGGGCCGTAGTTTGCCCACTCCTGCTCTAAACAGTACACACACACATGCACACGCACCCCGCTGACCATTTGGAAGAAAGTTTATCCTTCTTCAATGTTCAGTACTCCAGCCCCTTCAGTTAAGGTGCGAGAGCTTACAAAAACACATTTATACTAGCCTCCAGAGGTTCCAGCTGAGATCAGGACCCCATTGTGTTAACTGTTTATAAACACAATGAAAGAGAGCACCTTGTCCTAACAAACCTGAAATCTAAACAGAGAAGACAAACAAAGGAAGTATTTACCAACCCCATTTTACAGTTGGGAAACTGAGGTACTGGAGGTATGTCTACACTGCACACTAAGCCCAGTCTCTAACTCAGGTTTCAACCCAACCTCCACTTCTGTCCACACACAAATCAATTTGACTCAGGTTAGCAAGCACTCAGGACCCAGGTCCTAAGACCCTGCTATGGAGATGGATCAAAGTTGAGTCCCATTTTAACTCAGGTCCAAGCCCTGTCATTTTGCAGATCAAGCAGCAGACCCAAGTCAGAAAGTCTGTGTAGTGCGGTATGGACATGTTAGCAGACCTGTGAGACCCAGGTCCTGGAACTGTAAACCCAAGTTAATAATGCAATGTGGGATTCTCAAGTGCAGGCTTGGAAACACCAAGTTCACAAGCCTGGGTGCCACAGATTCTGGCTTAGTGTGCAGTGTAGACTTCTCACTATACAGTAACTCCTTATTTAATGTCCTCCCGCTTAACATTGTTTCAGAGTTACATCGCTGCTCAATTAAGGAACATACTTGCTTAAAGCTGTGCAATGCTCCCTTATAACATTGTTTGGCTGCCTGCTCTGTCCACTGCTTGTAAGATTCTGTGGAAAAGCAGTGACTTTACAAGAGAGTATTGCACAAGTTCCTCTTCTCTGCCTCTTCCCCCACCAGCATCAACTGTTTGGCAGCGCTTAGGACTTTCTGGGAGGAAGGGAGGAGTGGGGAAGCGCTGCATCTCCACTCCTCTCCCTCCCTCCCAGAAAGTTCTAACTGCCACCAAACAGCTGTTTGGTGGCAGTTAGAACTTTGGGGCAGGTGGGGAGGGGCGGGGATGCGGCGTGCTTGGGAGAGGAGATGGAGCGGGGACCAGAAGAGGTGGGCCTGGAGCATCCCCTGGCAAAGTCAGTGCCTGTTCTTCTCTGGGGAAGCTGCTGCTGCAAAGGTGTTTCGTAGCATCCTTGCCTGCAATGGGCTGTTCCTGTGTCGGGTATGCCAGGGGCACTTCCCAACCATAGTATAGTACTGTACAGTATATAATGCATTTTGTTTGCCCCCCCCCCCCCAAAAAAAAAATAATTTCCTTGGAACCTAAGCCCCTGCTTTCCCATTAAATCTTATGGGAAAATTGGATTTGTTTAACATCGTTTCACTTAAAGTTGCATTTTTCAGGAACATAACTACAATGTTAAGTGAGGAGTTACTGTCCCATGACAGATTAAGGAGTCTACACTGAAATCCAGTCTGGTGTTTGAACCACAAGGCTATCTTTCTACAAAAGAATAAATTAAAATACCTCTTCCTCTAAGATCCCAAAGGAGCCTTCAGCAAAAGCTGGAAAAAATAGACTTAATATGCCTCTGGGGGGGGAGGGTTATTAAAGTAGAGCACTTTTTTAAACAATCTTTTCAGGCTTCCTTTATACAGGATAAGGAAACAAAGGCACAAAGCCAGTTTTTAAAAAAACTATTGTAAGTCACCTGCAGACCTTCCCCTTGGAATTTGCTCCATCACATATAGAGTGGTTAGCTGTATACATATTTATAATGGACATATGTTATGCAATACTACACAGAATATTTTTTTAAGAAACTAGATCTCACAATCAAGAAAGCATTTGAGCAGCGTTATTAGTAACAGGCTGAATTATAAAAGGCATAGACAATATTTTAGTCTTTTTTTGACAGTTTTCTTTTGCACAATAGCCTAATTTTCTCTAATGGAAGAAAGGTTTGACTGTTTTACAATGAATATTTAGGTTTTACAACAAATAGGGATTATAAGGAATAGACAGTTTAGACATTTAGTATTCATAGGATACTACAAAAGCAGTCTCATAGCTTTCAAATGATTGACAGCTAACTAATTAATATTGTGGTGAGCATGGTGTGTTATGAGTAGAGATGTAATAAACAATGCAATTACATTACCAGAGCAAATATCATTATATTAAAAACTGTTACAAACACAGGTTTTTCCACATAAGTGATTACTACCCTATTAGCCAGGTTTGTTCCTGTTCATTTTATGCATGTGATTTTCTTTTTCTGCTTCATTATAGAAATAAGACATGGTAGTAACTTATACACAAAATTATATTTTTCTCTCTTCACATTTTATTATTATACAGCATAAAAAAGATCAATAGCAGAAACACAGACTTCAAAAGGCAAGAGAGTACATAAAAGCAATAGGGTTACCAGGGAAGAGACCAGTGAAACTGAAATACAGGCACACAATTCAGAACTGCCAGTTGCCTCTTTAGGCCCCAATCCCACAACTTGTTGCATGGGGGACATCAACTATATCTGCACAAAGCTCCACTGAGGACAATGGGTTTACATGGAAGTGCGCCACTCTGCCTGCATGCAACAAGTAGCGGCACCAGGACCACCCTGAAAATAAACTGGGATCATCTTCAAATTAATACAGATTTCCACTTATAAAACATGCCTTATCCATGGGTAAACCCAGTGGCTCTAACGTAATATGCAGGAGATCAGAATTAAGGTAAGGTTGAGTCCTTCAATCATGAGCACCCAGCTGATATTCTGCAACTATGACCTAATGATACTGGTCAAGATTCTAACCTCAATTACACTGGTGTGAATCAGACTCTCTGCAGAAGTGAGTGGAATTACTCTACATTTGCAACTGAGGTCAAGTCAAGCCCACTGCCTCTAGAAATGAAAGAGTATTTCAATTTTTATACAAATTCTCTGGTTAGCCTCTCTGCTAAGAGTGTTAAAATATTTGATGTGAATACATACAGAGAGAAAATCAACAACTCATTTCACTAAACAATAACCAGTCACTCTCCTCTACAGCAAGAATGAGGTCAGTGGCCCCAAATATGACAAACTATATATCACATTAACAAGATCTTGTAGCACCTAATTCCTTCTTACCATCCAAATTCTATCATTTAAATTTCTCAAAATCTATCAACATCTTTTGTACAGTGTAGACACCAAAACTAGACATAACATTCTAGTAAAGTTCTCACTGATGCCATACACAGGGGTATTAACACTTCCCCATATTTAAACCCACATTTGCTCTTCTAGCCACACCACTGCACTGCAAACTCATTTTCAGTTGGTTATCCACCATGACAGTCAAGCCCCTTTCTGAATCATTGCTTTCCAAAAATATAATCCCGTCCTAAAAATGTGACCCATATTCTAGATACCTAGATGCACAACCTTGCATTTAGCTGTATTAAAATGCATATTTTTCATGTGAGCACAGTTTACTATGCAAAGCAGATTGTTCTACAGAGCTTACCTATCTTTATTATATACTACTCTGTCAATGTGTCTCATCTGCAAATTTTACCACCAATAATATATTTTCTTCTAGACCATTAATAAAGGTAATAACTACCACGGGCCCACGAACAGATCCCTCTGAGACCCCACTAAAAACTCTCCTTTTGTATTATAAGTCCCCATCTACAATTATTTTGAGATCAGTTAGCCAGTCTTTAATCTATTTAATGTGTACTGTACTGATTTATAGAGTTATTTTAATCAGTTTATGCAGTGGGAAATCACATGACTTACAGAAGTCTAAGTATATTATATCAAAGCAGTTAGCTTTGTCAACCAAACTGGTAAGCACAAAACACAATATTTAGGAACTCTATTAGAATTACTTCAAGTAAGGGGTAATACTTGGTGTTAGAAAAATCTATATTTTTTAGGAACTCCAAGGAATTTTTACTAATCGCAGCATGAGACCTCCAGCATATGTCCACAGATTGAAATCTCCCACAATAGTGCAATTTTTCTTTCTAAATATTATAAATAGATGCTTAAAGGAGCTCTTTATCCTGTTCTCTAGTCTGATCTGGTGGTTCATAAAAGATTCCCATCAGTAGCCCATCTTGTAATCTGTCAGTCAGAACCCTGATCCATCCATAAGCATTCCAGGTTCTGCACTTTTGAATTGTCAATTACTCTAAACCAGGTGAAGCTTTTTATAACATAGGTTTCTTACTGCACTTCCTGAAAGTGGTTAACAAGATACTCTTAACAAATCATCATTTAAGATTATCCAAGATCAAATGTTTTACAAATCTTGACGTTTGCATGAAACTACAAAAAAATTAAACAAATGCTTTGATGCCCCATAGCCTCCAACTATAGAGAAATTAGAAATTAATTCTGTAGCCTCTCTATCAAAACTTGGAATATCATCTGAATGACATTAAAAAGAAGGTGAACCTTTATAGGCAAAGCTTAAGTTAATGTTTTTGAAGTACAGAATGAAACAAGTAATTCCTAATGTTTCCCCAAGAATATGCATTTTCACTGTTTCAATAAAAAAGAAATCAGCTAAAGGCAATTTCATTTTTGTAAAAGCTAAATAATTAGGCACTAATGCAACTATTCTTAAATTGTCACTGGTTGCTAAGAGCTGCGAGGACTCTGAGGATCACACATGAGCCAGTCATTAATTAACCTAAAATCACTTTCATCCACTACCCACAAGAGGAAACTATTAACACATGCAGGCTTACAGAACCCAAACTGAGCTTCATTAAATTGGAATACAGGAAGACAAAAATACACACGATCTTGGTGTAAAGAGACTTGGCTCTTTGCTGATCAGGATAATCTGCTATAGGAGAATTTGATGTATGAATTTCCACAATATATTAGCCGCATGTACCCTTCTCACCAGGAGTTTAAATTCTGATCCTTGCAAAAAGCTGAGTTTCTATCTCAAAAAGACAAGATGAGCACTAATTACCTCCTTTCCAAAACATACTGCTGAAATTCAGTATAGTGAAGAACTCACCAGTTATGGCCAGCTATGTATCTGCAAGGCCTCATACACAACAGAAGGAGCATAATTCCTGTCAAACAAAACCTTTGTATTGTACTCCAGATTCCAACTCTAGAGCTGAAATTCTCCATAGCTTGCTTCAAATCAAAAAGAGTATTTTTGTGAAGTCTGAGCAAAATCTGTTTAACCATTTTTGAGTTATGTGGTTATAAACAAAATATTGTTTAAATACTAAAATTAGAAATTAGCTTTACTATTTCACAATTTGGTATTTTTACACAAATATATGTATATTCCATTGAAAAACTACGGTCTTTAGGGTTGCAAATTCAAACACTCAAAAGGTAGGGAATGCCAGATTTACAGTTGCCCAGAAAATCTTAATTCTACCCTCTCGTATCCCTCCTCCACCCAGTCTGCATAATGAATAAGGCAGGGGTCCTTTGGAAAAATTAGTGTGTGATTATGTAATTACAGACTATCATAATGCCCCCACTCCCACAGCAAAGAAAGAGTTGTATAATCTCCATCCATCTATTTTAAGGCTATATTTGACATAGCCCTTATACATCATTAATGGGTACAGAAATGAAGTTATATGATGACAGCAAGAGTGGATTTACAGGTGAAATTATTCTATATTCTGTTTTCAATCCTATTTTTAGTTATTTTTTTTAAAAAGCTCCCAAAGAGTAGGAATGGAGTTTCAGGATACAGAAAAATCACACAATCATGTTTAAAGGTAATATTATATTTTAATTGTCTAAAGAGTTTAATTTTCATTTTATGACAAAATCTGGAAGAAAGTGAAAGATGTGTCTTTTTCAAGTTTTTTAAATTATTATTATTATTATTATTATTTTGTGGTGAGAATCTCTTGATTACTTCAAGGTACTTTCTCCTACTAATCACTGATTAGAATATAACACTTTCCTCAACTTTTTCACTATATAAGAGACTTGAAGGTGTATTTGCATTATTTTGATAATACTGCCACCTGGTGGATTTTTTTATTTAATATTTTTAATGCTAGTATTCAGAAGGAACTTCCCAGTTATACCATAACAACCACCCCCATCACCACTGTAGTTAAGGGCAGTTAGTATTCTCATTATGAAAGAACAGCTACTTACCTTACAGGAACTGGTTCTTTCAGATGTGTTAGCCAAATTAATTCCACTTTTGGTGCATATATGCTCCACACACATGAAACTGGAATCTTTTGGCCAACAGCCCATTCCTGTGCCCTACATAGTCTCACACACACACTCTGCCCCTAATCCTCCAGTCCAAGAATATCAAGGGCATAGCAGGTACAAGCACCCTTCTGTTCCCTCACCAGTGCAGAATCCCAAAGGAGGACGACTCCACAGTAGCAGAGAAGGAGGGTGGATCATGGAGTCCATGCAGACAACACATCTTGAAAACTGACAGTATGTGGATTTCATTCTTGTTTACTAACAAGCAGTTATCTGTGTGCTAGGAGGTAGACAGTAGCTATTCTATTTAAACAATGACTGCAGGACAGACCTATAAAAAATGAGCATCTAATCAGGATGCTTCTTCCAAAGTACACTGTCTTGCAAATACATGGACCAAGCTTCATGGAGCTGCTTTACAAATTTCAGAAATAGAGACATTCTTCTAATAGGCAGCAGAGGCCCTAATGCCTGAGCTCTAGGTGGCTGTAACTTGGTTTGCTCCCAATATGTTCTTATATGCTTGGAGACCCATTTTTATAATCTCTGTGAGGATTAAGATCAGGCAATATCCTATCAGCAAAGGCTACTAGCAGTTTAGGTGTGTTCATGAATGATTCTGACCTGTTAAGGTAAAATGGCAATCCCCTGAGGTTGAGTAATGCTTGGGGAAGAAAACTGGGAGATGAATTAATTAGTTCATAGGCAACTGCTTGGCCCATGCTGAGGCCATTGTGATCATCAATCCAGCATCTTGCCTCAGCTTCCTCTAGACCCTCTGTATCATGGAGATGGTTGGAAGAAGGTATACATGGGTCCCAGTGTCCAGGGGACAAGAAAGCCATCTGACAGAACAAATGATCTAATTATGGGTATCCTCGTTTGCAGAAGATGCTCTGAAACATTATGTCCTTGACTAATCACCTATGGTTGTCCGAGAACTGTCTACTGAAGTAATCTGCTAGCAAGTCCTCAATCCTTGGAAAACGTGGGGACCAGGAATGATAGAGTGATCAACATACAAAATCAAGAGCCAAATGTCTTCCTGACAAAGTGGAAAGGACCTGAATCCTCCATGTCTACTGACATAATCCATAGGAAGGATGTTGTCTGTCAGCATCTGAACTGTGAATCCCTGGAGTAAAGGTAGAAATGCCATGCATGCCAGGCAGATGACTTCGAGTTCCAGGATGTTTATGTGCAGACAAGCTTCTTGAGGGGACCTTAAAGTTGAGTTTTAAGGGATCTAGCCAGCACCATCAGCAATCTATCCAGTGAAGGTGATCTTGAATCAGGCCCACAGCTAAATCATTTGGGGTCCATATATGCTCTAGAGACAGCACCAATGCACCAAGTACTAAGGTGACTGTGCCACACAGAGGTCAGTCCACGGGTTTCATGGTGTAGATGATGAGGGTAATATTTGCTTAGGCTAACTCAAAATGTGTTGAAATGCAAGTAGGGAGCAGGATTCACATTAGCTAAAGTTAAGTTGTTAGCATGAGCAAATAGTGATATTAATAGAAGTGACAAGGCACAACCTTGGGTCATAAAATAAATACGTTTTGTTTTGATTGGATTTACCAAGTGTTGTAGGGGAATTTTTGGATGTTTTGGAACATTGGTAGCCACAGAATTTGAAATGATGTAAATCGTAATTGGAATGATGTTTGATATTAATAGCCAATAAAGAAGTAGAACATATTTGAATTTTCGGGTTTGGAAGATTTAATGTGCTAGAAGAAAAACAGATATAGTACAAGGTAGGCTTAATGCTAAGGTGTTGTTATAATTTATTATAAAAGAGTATTATGCTAATTTTAGATTAGCATGCTCATCCACCATCAAGGTGTCATAAAAAAAGTCTATACACCAGTTCTTCTAATCCAGGGACTGAGCACCCCAAAATGCACTATTTATTCTTGGAATGTGAATAAAAATGTAATTCCTGTTTGCTTTAAGTAATTTTTTTAATTAAATAATGTCTTTAATTCGATCACTCATTCTCTCAGTCACAGTCCTCCACTAAATTAAATTATCTATAACCACTCTGAAGGCTCAGCCCTTAAAGAGTTCAGTATGGTTTTATTCCTTACGTTTAAACTCTTAATTGGAAACACATCAAACAAGGTTACAGTTGGCACCAGGAGACATGTGTCAGGCCACCCTTTGATTGGTGAGCCAGAGACAAATCAGACACTGGTGCCTAGCAAGCTGAGACGTAAGAATCAGCAGGTGAGGGTGACTTAGGCCTGGTTGGGGAGTGGGGGGGGAGAATGGGTCTAAGTTCTGCAACTTCAGCTACGTGAATAACGTAGCTGAAGTTGACATACTTAGATCAACTTACTGTGGTGTCTTCACCATTGCGAATTGACTGCTGCCTCTCCCCCGTCGACTCTGCCTGCGCCTCTCGCCGAGCTGGAGTACAAGAGTCAACAGGAGAGCGCTTGGGGGTCAATTTATCGCATCTAGATTAGATGCAATAAATGAATTCCCGCTGGATCGATAGCTGCCAGCCAATCCGGCCGGTAGTGAAGACATATCCTTGCACCTTAGCTCATATCTGGAGTGGTGCTCCTTCCTACCCTTCTCTGAGGTCATAGACAGCAAAATAGAGGCAGAGAACTGGGGCCTCTTGGTCAATGAAACACAGGAGCTCAGGTGGAATCTCAACTCACTGTGGCACTCATGAGGAGGAACTGACAGGAGGACTAAGCTCGAGCTACAGCCTTCCTTCTAGCGTCCACAATTGCTTGTACATAGCACTCCAGGAGGAGCAATTTTAGGTGGGCCTCTAGCTTTTTTAGTCCATTTAGAGAAGAAGAAATATATTTAACAATCACTTAGGAATAGGTCCCTCTCCTAAACAAAAAAGGACTAGGTGCATATACACTGCAAAGTACATAAATAAATAAAAACCCTGCAGCAGCGAGTCTCAAAGCCTGAGTCTAACTGACACTTCAGGGCTAAAAATAGCAGTGTAGATGTTCCCACTTTGGCTGGAGCTTAGGCTCTGAAACCCAGCAAGAAGAGTGGATCTTAGAGCCTGTGGGAACATCTACACTGCTACTTTTAGCCATGTAGCACAAGCCCCACGAGCCAGAGTCACTGAGACTTGCTGCTGTGCGGTGGAGGAGGAAGCAAGCAGACCGTGTAAGGATTCTGTCTCATTGCACAGGTGGTAAGATGGAATGGAAGGACTGTTGGACCACTCCATTCTTTACACCTTCAGGCAAAGGAGGAGGAGTGCAAGAAAATGTAGCACGCAGGACCACCACCAGCAGACATTGGATACTTTTGGCCACCAATCTCGCACATCAAAAGTGGACCAATCACACAAAAACCATCAGTTTCCAAGGAAGAGTCTTAGCACCTAAGAGCACTGTTAAATATTCTTATACAATACTTAGGCTTGCTTCTATATATTACTAATTATTAGGGTTGTCAATTAATTGCAGTTAACTCACGCGATTAACTAAAAAAATTAATTGTGATTAATCGCAGTTTTAATCGCACTGTTAAACAATAGAATACCAATTGAAATTTATTAAATATTTTGGATGTTTTTCTACATTTTCATATAATTGTATTCTGTGTTGCAATTGAAAAAAGTGTATATATTTTGATGACAAGTATTTGCACTGTAAAATGATAAACAAAAGAAATGGTATTTTTCATTTCACCTCGTACAAGTACTGTAGTGCAATCGCTTTGTCCTGGAAGTGCAATTTACAAATGTAGATTTTTTTATTTTTTTTTTTACATAACTGAACGTAAAATAAAACAATATAAAACTTTAGAACCTACAACCACCATTCCAAAGGACATGCTTCCATGCTGATGACACTCATTAAAAAAATAATGTGTTAATTAAATTTGTGACTGAACTTCTTGGGGGAGAACACTATGTCCCCTGCTATGTTTTACCTGTATTCTGCCATATTTCATATTATAGCAATCTCGCATGATGACCCAGCACATGTCATTCATTCACAGCAGATTTCACAAAATGCAAAGAAGGTACCAATGTGAGATTTCTAAAGAAAGCTGCAAACACTCGACCCAAGGTTTAAGAATCTGAAGTGCCCTTCCAAATCTGAGAGGGACGAGGTGTGGAGCATGCCTTCAGAAATCTTAAAAGAGCAACACCGATGCGGAAACTACAGAACCCGAACCACCAAAAAGAAAACAACCTTCTGCCGGTGGCATCTGTGATAAATGAAGGGGGAAGTGGGAGCATAGCTCCCTTTTATGGATACCCAGCAGCCAGCAGCTATGAATCCCTCTTAGTAGCGGTTCTCTAGTTTGCTCTAACTGTAAAGGGTTAAAAGTCTCACTGCTATGCATAGGTAAAAGGAATGACTGGGCACCTGGCCAAAACAGCTAATGGGAGGCTAGAACTTTTTAAAATGGAACAAGACTCCAGTTTTGTCGGTCTGATGTTGCTCTCCAGGGGAGAGGCAGACGGGGCAGAGCTATGCTGTAAAATGCTTGGGCCAGGTATGAAAAATCATCAGTATAACACCTAGAAACTATCATTTAAGACCCAGATATGTAAGTAGATTCAGGAAATGCCCTAGGAAGACGCGATTAGGTTTATCCCTTTATTTCTTTATGGCTTGTGGATTTCTCTGTGCTAACCCCAAGTGCCTTTATTTTGCTTGTAACCTTTAAGCTGGACCGTCAAGGAAGCTATTTTTGGTGCTAAATCCCTGTAATTGCTCTTTTAAATATACAGCACTAGCCTGGAGTCCCAGATGTATTTCTTCCTTTTTTTTTTAAATAAAAATTTACCTTTTTTAAGAACAGAATTGGATTTTTGTGTCTTAAGAGGTTTGTGCACATGTTTAATTAGCTGGTGGCAACAGCTGATCCTCCCCGCTTCTCAGCTCTCCCTGGAAGGGGTACCCCACAGAAAGGAATTCCCAAGTGCGCCTTCCTGGGCTCTCCAAGAGGTTCTGTACTTAGGTGGTGGCAGCATCTACCAATCCAAGATCAGAGAAAAGTGGTAACCTTGGAAGTTAATACAAGCATGGAGTAGCTTTTAGTGTTAATTTTTAGAAATCCTTGTGGGCCCCACCTTCTGCACTCGAAGTGCCAGAGTGGGGAATTAGCCTTGACAGCATCGGACTCAGATAATGAAAATGAACATGTGTCAGTCCGCACTGCTTCGGATTGTTATTGAGCAGAACCTGCTACCCGCATGGACGCATGTCCCCTAGAATGGTGATTGACATATGAATCTTTAGCACATCTGGCACATAAATATCTTGTGATGCTGGCTACAACAGTGCCATGCAAATGCCTATTCTCACTTTCAGGAAACATTGTAAATAAGAAGTGGGAAGCATTATCTCCTGCAAATGTAACCAAACTTGTTTGTCTGAGTGATTAGCTGAACAAGAAGTAGGACTGAGTGGACTTGCAGGCTGTAAAATTTCATTGTTTTATTTTTAATGCAGTTATTATTTTGTACATAATTCTACATTTGTAAGTCACCTGTCATGCTAAAGAGGATTACACTGAAGTACTTGTTCTTAGGTGAGCTGAAAAATACCTATTTCTTTTGTTTTTTACAGTGCAACTATTTGCAATCAAAAATATAAAGTGAGCACTGTACACTTTGTATTGTGTGTTCTAATTGAAATCAATACATTTGAAAATGTAGAAAACATCCAAAAATATTTAAATTGTATTCTATTATTGTTTAACAGTGCGATTAATCATGATTACATTTTTTTACTTGCTTGACAGCCCTACTAATATACCATTACTTGAACACATTCAGTACATATATTCCTAAATAATTTTATTAAACGTCACTAAATATATAAAATTAGAAGACATATTACAAATTCAAGAATCAAAACTTTGTCTGGATGGAGCAAAATCACTGGACTTTGCACAAACATCATAATTCAGACAAAACTGGAGGAAGATGGGCCTAGCCATCCAACAGGAGACATGTTCTCGTAAAACGTCAAGCAGAAAAGAATACAAACTTTCTAAAACTAATTTTGAATCAGACCACAAATTGGCAGGCTTCACACCTGTTACAGCTGCAGAGAAACAGGAACCAGAAGAAATGGAACAGAAAGCTCAAAGTTCATCAGAAAGCTGATTTCTTTTAAGACAAAAAAACAGCACAAGCATTCAAACACCAATACATACTTCGTGCACTAATCAAACCTTTAACCAAGAACAAAGCAAAACATCCTTGGAATAGAAAGAATCAAACAGGGGCTTTAAGAAACCTTGGCCAGATCTGAACAGGAGGGACACTTTCAGGGAAGAAAACAAATGGAAAACCTACAGATTCAAGAATTTCAATTAATGGGCCACATCAGGGCATTAATGGCAACTCACAGTTTGCTGGATCTGAAATTAAGATATTGGAAAAGGATTCATATCCCACTAGCAATCCAGTGAGACACTAACTCTCCACTGTTTCTATTTTTAAGATGTTAGTATAGCAAATGTGGCTTTAGACACAAAAGGCTACAATGGATGTACTACGTTTTGTCCGACATATTTGACACATTAAAGCAACATCAAAAGCAGTTAAAGTGCATAAACAACAAAGAAATGTAGACAAACCCAAAAATGCAATCAAGAGGTGAAGCAGAACGAAAAGCCCTGTTTGAGTATTATGAGAGATTTTTTCAGAAAATATCTGCCACCCTTCCTCAGGTACCAAAGTAAGTGGCCAAATCCTCAACCAACATGTAGATTTAAAAAATAAAATAAAATGGGCCTCCAAGTATTTGGTCCTTTGCTGAGCCAACACTTGCTGGATTCGTCCCATAGAAGTGAACCAGTCTTAACACTGAAATAATTCCAAAAGTGATAGATTAGCTATAAGATATTTGGCCACTAGTAACCAATTAACCTATTTTTTTTCTATTCCTTTGGATATTTAAGTAGAAACACTTGGTTATACACACAAGTTAGCTCATTAGATCTCCAAATCTGATGTTAGTACATATATATTATTAGTACACAATGTATTCAGTTCCACTGAATTACAGGTATTTTGTGAGGGTGATGATAAGCACATTAGAGACCATTTTCTTACACTTAACCTTTTTTACTTTATATCATGCTTACCTTTCAATGGCCAATTCTTTGTTGAGAGTTGCTGGACTGTGATCACAACTTTCTTATCAATTCCTGTTTCAGTTTGAAATAAAATTTCTCTCTGTCCTTTGGTACAGGGCTAAAAAGAAAGAATTAATTCCATTTGCACAGATATAGCACAATATAAGCGGATAACTATTAGAAATATGATGTAGTGATAGCTAGAGCCTCAAATTATTTTCATTTTATGTTTTGGCCATTTCATTTTATTTTATTGTGGGATGCCTAGAGGGAGGGGTGTCTGGGCCTGCCCCCAAAGGGAGTGGAAGGCTTTGGGAGGGGTGTTGTAGAGTGAGATCACCCTACACTCACCCCACAATGGTGCCATCCATCCCATGGAGTTGGGCTTGGTTCCCCACTCCAGGGGTTATGACCTGGTGCACAAAGTTGCAGAGCTGTTGGGGTTTGGCCTGGCTAACCCATGGAACATGAGCAGCAGGTGCCACCAACATGGAGTAGATTTTTTGTTTTATTTCATTTTATGTTGTGTTATTTCATATTTGTGAAAACCCACAGGGCTCTGGTGAAAGCCACCCACTTAGTTCCTCCAGTGCCAGCCATGTCCGCAATCATTTGATATCTCCTCTTCCTCTTTATTCGCCTTTTAATCAGCAAATGAATAGCTTGGTACCGAACAAGAGAAATCTTTGCCCCACCCTTAGGGGCCTAAATTTCTATATGTTTCATTTTCATGTTTGCAGATATTATTATTTGCATATTTATCTACTATAGTTTAAGACTGCTTCTCAATCAGAAGCTATCTTAAGTTACAGTTTGAGACTACTACCTTCTCATAGTTGGGCACCATGCAAAATAAAAAAGCAGAAACAAGTATTACACAAAACAAAAATTCCCATTACTACCCCTTTCCATCCAAAATTCTCATATATCTGTATGTCTTAAATCATACCCAAAAAGGGCTGTGTGTTAAGAGAAGGCTGCCCATGCTTAGTGAAATTTGCTTCCTTTCCCACCTCCACAATGCTTCAAGACATTTTTCCAAGATTTCTTCTGTACCTTCAATATACTGATTCAACTTATTGGCTTATGAAAAACTAAATTAGAAGAGTTAAATAACTGTCCTGAAAGAAACCTTAGAAAACATTGGTACAAATTTTCAGCAAGCTAGGCCTCAACTATCTTTCCAAGTTCCATAGGCACAGTTGAGTATGTCCACCAAGAACTAGGATTTTAAATACTTACAAAACTTGATTAATATTGTTTTTCTATGCTGCTTTTTATTTTTTGATCAGATTAGGCTTCTACAAAAAATGAATTTAAGACAAAAAAAGCAATAACCTCATAAAGAAAAAAAAAATTGCATACAGTAAAAAATTAACCAAAACTAGTTTCTTCACTACATGCTGGTTAGCCACACATCCCTCAAAACAGTTGCACATGTTTTATGGAGACTTCTAATTTTTCTGTTTTTTTTTCAAATTACCTAAAATTTCCTTTACCATCATCTTCTTTAACCTCTAAGGAGACACTGAAAGTGAACACATCACTATCTGTGGTAGGAAGAACAGAGTCCTTAACATAGTCTGACGCTTGTTTGGAAGACCGTCTGAACGCTGTTGAGAAACTATATAAAATTCTGCTGACCTGAAAAAGGGAGGGAAAAAAAGAATAAGAGTATTGATGCCATCCATTCCTTTTCCTATGGAGAACATGCACAGCTGTGATGTATTCCCTCAAGGGATCATTTCTCAGCAAGCATATTTTTTAAATTCTTAAAAGGAAATAATTTACCTTTATTTTCTCCTCCTCCCCCGCTCAATTCAAATGTTTAATAAGAATGTGTGTTGAGTTACCATGGTTTTAGTGTAACAGAAGTGTGTTCACTTCTGATTCAATCTCTCAAAAATTATTAAGTCAGCAAGTTTCGCCTACACCAGTGGTTTTCAACCTGTGGTCTGCAGACTATGTCTAAGGGTTCATGAAAGGTGACTATGAAAATAAAGTTTCAGATCCCAGAAAGGTCGTTCCATTTTTCTGATCAAAAATATGTGAATTCCCCTACCTACAGGTCAAAACCCGGAAGTGTTGTCATTACCATAAAAAACAACAATTTAGCACCTTTTCTCATGCTGCATCAAACGCAGTGCTGAGCATGTGAGACATTTACAGTTGAATTCTTATTCAGTCAGTTTTCAGCTTAAGACTACTATGGTAGGGATCTGTGGACCACAGGTTTAATTTCCAAAGGGGTCCGCACCTTCATTCAAAATTTTAAGGGTCCACAAATGAAAAAAGGTTGAAAAACCACTGGCCTACACAGTTCACAAATGTGATTTTGTTGCTAAATGACCTGCAGATTTTGTTATTGTAATTATTTTTACATTTAAAAATCTGTACAGCTTAGCGTTTGTACCTGCCAGGTCCTAAACTCACATTCACTTTACTTTTTTCTTTTTGCTGTTTCCACCCTCAAGACCCAATATTGTGCTGATCATCATTAACTCAAGGAAAGCAGAAGTCTGCTCTTTCAAATGTCCCAATGCTCTTCTTTAACCATCTAGAGGAATCCCTACTGAAGGTTTTAAGATGTTTCTTTATAACTCCAGGGCCCAAGTACACTATCTCCTTGGTAATCTCAAACCAGACTCAAAGCAGGAGCAAAGGATTTTCTCCCAAATCTCCCCATTACATTGTAGTGCAATACATTGTAAGCTAGGTCTATGTTTGGGCAGGACCCACTGCAAGATATAAACTTTGGTAAAGGTATTAATGTAACTTCCTAAATTATTTTAATATTCAAGAACACATAGCTGCACATCTCGTGAAATCTACTGCACACATGCCAAAGTACTGAGGTTGATTTTACATGACAGTATATATTTAAAGACTGGAGACAAATCACAGAAAACACCTTTATTATGCTCGGTAACAAGTCACTGTGGTAGTATTTTATACTTACTGCCTCTTTAATTTCACAGGAGAAAACATGAATCTGGAACTCCTCCGTTCCACAGTAGCTTTCAGTAAATGTGAAGCAGTCACTCTCTGCAGTTCCATTTTGTCCACGTGCACAGAACAATATCTTATAGATTGGGAAAGAGGCTATCTCCGTATTGCTGGTTTGGTCTATTATTCTGCAGGGGCAAAGTGACAAACATGAAGTCAGTCAAATAAACTAGAACCAAATAAAGATACCCACCAGCTTCTTTCTGTAACTGAATGAGCTATTATGTAAAGTGTATGTACTATTCAACGTAAGCACCCAACATTAAAATACAATTAAGAAATGTAAACAATAAAAGTGTTCAGTTTCAACTACATGTGTTTCAATACAATTTATATCAAAATAAAATAGGAAGCATATATTACCCTAAATTTTATAGGACCAGTATTCATCATAAAAATCACTGTTCTGCAGCTCATCACCAGAATCAAAGGGTTTCGTTAACTAGGAACCACAGAAATTGTGAAAATGCACTTTATATAGATACAGGCCCAGAAATTCAGCAAAGGGAGATTCTGTAAACTCCCTGTCTGAGAAGTTATTAGTAGTCTGAAATGTAGGCTGTTATGCTGTAGACTGCTGAAATGTCAAATAATGGTGAAAACTGACCTTAATGTCATCTCCAAAAATATCAATAAAAGGCACATGACCCCCATTTGAGGTCAACTTCTGATCAAGATTTCCTTTACCCTGTCCTGCAAGCTATTTTAAGGGCCTGATATTTTATTTTTGTACAAAATTGGGGCATACTACCTCCTGACAACCATCAATATGAAAAAATCCAGTCAAAAGTAATAAACCTCAAGGCAACGCCAGCTCCTGCATTCATAGAGAATGTTTCTGCCCAAGGAATGTCTTGGAAGTGTCCTGAAGAAACTGGCGATAATTCCCCTGTCTATCATACTCAAGCACCAACTCCTTTCAAAAAGTCAGGGCTTGTCTACATCAGAAAATTGCAGCGCTGGTGAGGGAGTTACAGCGCTGCAACTTTGAAGGTGTACACATCTGCAGGGCATCACCAGCGCTGCAACTCCCTGTTTGCAGCGCTGGCGGTACTCCCGTTTTGTCTCGGGTGTAGAGGATCCAGCGCTGGTGATCCAGCGCTGGTAATCCATGTAGACACTTACCAGCGCTTTTCTTGACCTCCGTGGAAGGAGGAAGCCTCTGGTAATCAAGCTGGTCTCCTTTCCCGGTTTGCCTCTCGTTCCCGGAACCCCGAGCAAGCAGGTCTCCTTCCCTGCGGTTTGCAGGGTGGTTCAGGGAACGCGAGAGCAAACCGCGGCGAAGCTGGTCTCCTTTCCCGGTTTGCTCTCTCGTTCCCGGAACCCCAAGCAAGCAGGTCTCCTTCCCTGCGGTTTGCTGGGTGGCTCCGGGAACGCGAGAGCAAACCGCGGCGAAGCTGGTCTCCTTTCCCGGTTTGCTCTCCTCGTTCCCGGAACCCCGAGCAAGCAGGTCTCCTTCCCTGCGGTGTTTGCTGGGTGGCTCGGGAACGCGAGAGCAAACCGCGGCGAAGCTGGTCTCCTTCCCGGTTTGCTCTCTCGTTCCCGGAACCCCGAGCAAGCAGGTCTCCTTCCCTGCGGTTTGCTGGGTGGCTCCGGGAACGCGAGAGCAAACCGCGGCGAAGCTGGTCTCCTTTCCCGGTTGCTCTCTCGTTCCCGGAACCCCGAGCAAGCAGGTCTCCTTCCCTGCGGTTGCAGGGTGGTTCGGGGAACGCGAGAGCAAACCGCGGCGAAGCTGGTCTCCTTTCCCGGTTTGCTCTCTCGTTCCCGGAACCCCGAGCAAGCAGGTCTCCTTCCCTGCGGTTTGCTAGGGTGGTTCGGGGAACGCGAGAGCAAACCGCGGCGAAGCTGGTCTCCTTTCCCGGTTTGCTCTCAGCGTTCCCGGAACCCCCTTGAAGCCGCCCCAACAGCGCTGCAGTGTGGCCACATCTAACACCACTTGCAGCGCTGGTTCCTGTAAGTGTGGCCACTCTGCAGCGCTGGCCCTATACAGCTGTACTAATACAGCTGTAACAACCAGCGCTGCAAAATTTTAGATGTAGACATGGCCTCAGTCTAGGGCTAGAAAAAAATACCCATATTCAAAGGTGTTTAGAATAAAATCACCTGAAGCTAACTTTAGCTGGAATGTGTGAAAGGCTTCCATTCTAGAATTTGGCAAGGTATGCTACTCCAAATGATTTCTATACATCTTATAAATTGAATTTCTCCAAACACTAGACTATGCTGATGCCTCAAGCTTTCCAACTTTGCTAACATAATTTGCTATCTCAGTCCACATTTAAACTAATACTTTATGTAAAAGGTGACTTTTCTGATTTAGGGAATAATCTGCTATAATATGCATTGCATTACATTAATACACATTTTTATTTAAACAGAAAAGTAGGTATCTAAGTTTTTCATGAAGTGGGTCAAACCAGCCACAGATCAGCAAAATACACAAGTACCAATGATGTGTATATTTTTTCTGTTAGAAATGAACCCTCTTTCTCTCCATTTCCCTTGATTTCTCTCTTGCATGACACCTGCAAGTCTGATGCTTTCGCAAAGTCACAACATTTCCAATTATATATTAGCCTGGAGGCATTTCCAAGGCGCCACCTTGTGGTTTCCGCCAAGAACAGTAACAAATATTTTATTGTGCAGGAAAACCAGATTACTGGAAGAACCTATTTAATGAAGGTAATTTTGTTTTTGCTTTAAGAAATGGGTGCCAGGGAAACAAACTACAGTAACATTGAAAAGCAGAGTCAGTAAGAGAAAGCTAACAAAGAGGTGGGTCTTATCCAAAGGAGGCAAACTTGTCTAATACATATAATTTCATTATGGAAAAAACGTTGAGCATCTTCACTTTAGTAACAGGACTTACAATATGCACTTATATCTTATAATGTTTTTACAGAATTAAGCTCGAGCACAACATCTATAAAATCAATATAAAGCAGATAAAACTATCATTTAAATCAATGGGATCTGTGCCCACTTACTTCAGTTCTGAATTGGGTCACAGTACCAAGATCAAATGTATGATTACCCTCTTAAAAAGGTTATTGGCATAGATTGAAATTATAAACTGAAAGAATGGCATTAGTAATAGCCTTACACAATGATCAGCAATAGAATCTTCACAGCTGCCCTTTTGCAAGTACACATTACTTTTGCAGTCTTCAAAAATACTCCATTTAGTGAGCATACAGGACTTTTGGGGACTATTACTGTAAGGCTAACTGCTTGCAAGATCTTTATAGAGTTTGCAATTACAAACACTGTATATAGGAAAATGCTAATAATTTGAGCACGCTTTTGGTTACAGAAATAAAGCATGCTCAAGAACTTCTCAAAGGTGATGTTCACTGATTTCAACTTTAGGTATGTTTATTCTGTATAGACAGGCTGAATATTTCTCATTATACAGTGTGATCTGTTGAACACAATCTAGAATATTTCAAATTTGCTGCAAATTAAAAGAAGGTAAAGATTTTGTCTCATACAATGCATCAGGGAAATCAAATTTATGTGACCTAGTCTTACCATCATAATACAATAAAACTAGTTTAATATTAAAGGGTTCAAGATTCTAAATTCAACTTATGCATTTTTCTCACTGGATGTTTACCTATTGTTTTAAATATCCTTGATTTTTATTCATTTTATCATATTCTTCAGCAAACAGAGTTTGTGACAAATTATGCTTCTGGACAGATCTATGCAGTTCAACTTCACTGGAAGCCCAGTGTTTGCAACCCAGGTCAGAATCTGAACCCTTTGTGTCTGCCTAAGTAATGAAGTACCATTTTAGTTCACCTTACAGAGCCTTCTGGGATATTCGGAACATAGAGAGTCACAGGCAAAGAGGACTGGCATGAGGATTTCAAAGCTTCCATAGCACGTAGAGCTTCTGACTCACTACGAGGAGCAGAAACCTTCATAGAACCTAGATACATCAATTTGTTAAATAATACACTGTCCTCTTCTGAGAGTTCATTAGGGGAACAGGGTCTAGGTGCCGAGATTTCTGAAAATGAAGAAAATATAAGATAACAATAAAATTCTCAGCCATTGCATTAAATTAGTGCAAGTTAAAAGCTGCAAGCCTACATTAGAAAAGCTAAAAAACTATCACTGTATCTGAACAGGATCCCTGAAGCATTACCCTAGACACTGATCACATGGACTTGAAAGGGCAGTGATACTGAATTATGGCCATTTCATATTTGTGAAGCTTTTGCAGTAATAAATGAGTGTGGGGTAGTCGAGTTAAAAACCAATCAATCAAGACATTTTAAGACCATCTCCATCTTTAGTATCAATCTCTCCCTACTGATTGCAGGTATAGCTTGCTGATGAGTGAGAGTAGCCTAAGGCTGATTCATCAATCTGAGCACTCTGCAAGCATCCCCACATGGGCCATAATGTGGAGATAATTGGTTAATGACTGGATGATTGAGCAATTAGCAAGGTAATTCAGCTAGTCAGCTGAGGATAGTTAAAAGACAGACAGGAGGGAGAGAGGAAGGCTAGAGGGGGGCCAGAGAAGCTCAGAATCTCAGAAACATGAGGTTTTCTCCCCACCCTTCCCTGGTCTGGGGAGTCCTGAGACTAGTATCAGACCTCTCCATAGCCAGACTCATCTCAATTTTTCCTTTGCTCAGTTTCATACCATAACTTCATTACCTACCCAAAAATATCTTAACCAGTACCTGTCGTGGAAGGGTCCAGAATTAGATGTAAAGAAGGTTGGTTTGTCTGACTGGCTGACACATCTTCAGCTGACTGTCGACAAGCATCACTGGAGTCTTTACAGTCAGTAACATAATTTATTTGGCGTTTTTCAGAATCTCTCAGTATCTCTTCCATGGCTTTCTCCAGCTGTTCATCTCCATTTGAAAATATCTGTACAAAGGACAAGACACAAAAAAGACTTAAAAACTGACTGCTATTTTTACCTTAAGAGATATTACACAAATATTTGAAAACGATTTTAAAATTTGTTTTACTTTTTTAATGACATTTTGCCAAACACTACTTCTACAACTAATTATACCAGATACCCATGTTACTCATGTGGCGAAAGCCATGAATTCACCCAAGGCTCATCATTAAACAATAAATAAAATGTGCACAATGGAAGTATATCTCTGATTACCAAAGGTTCCAACATCCAGTATTACAATGCAGAATCCAGTATAACAGCTCAGGTAATGACAATTTATATTTCCTCAAATCTTTGACTATATACACATTACAGATTTCACCTCTCCAAGTACTTTATATAGTATTAAAATGGCATCCATGAGTCATGAATGTGTGCTATACTCAGGTATTTTATTAAGAGACAAACACAAAAAATAAAAAGAACAGGAGTACTTGTGGCACCTTAGAGACTAACAAATTTATTTCAGAATAAGCTTTCATGGGCTACAGCTCACTTCTTTGGATGCACAGAATGGAACACACAGACAGGAGATATTTATACATACAAAGAACATGAAAAGTACACATACTTCGCGTACTTCCACCCTTTCATGTTCTCTGTATGTATAAATATCTCCTGTCTGTGTGTTCCATTCTATGCATCCGAAGAAGTGAGCTGTAGCCCACGAAAGCTTATGCTGAAATAAATTTGTTAGTCTCTAAGGTGCCACAAGTACTCCTGTTCTTTTTTGCGGATACAGACTAACACGGCTCCTACTCTGAAACAAAAATAAAGTGTAATTAGGTATATCCTTCTCCCCTCATTTTTAATATATAACCGTAATGAATGGCAAAATTAATTTGGAGGTTTCGTTCCTTATTCTCTTTTCATTTATCTTTATTTTTAAAAATAACTGAGAATTAGAAAGAGCTTTCTCCGTGTGTTCAGACATAGTAAAAATGTTGTTCAATTCAGTTTCTATATAGAGGAAAAAGGGAAACTACCTAATCATAACAAAACACATCTAATCAGTTGTGACAACTATCTGGAAGAGACATTTTCATATCTGCCATCTCCTCAGGACAGTTCAACTTTGAGCCCCACTGAAAGTTAATTTAAAATTAATTTCCTCAACATAAATTTTCTCTATTCTTTGAGTGGGAACACAGTGCTCTGTCAGTCAAGTATTATCAAGTTTTCTACCTTGTCACACATTCTGGATGAAGAGAATAATATTCCTACTGAGCTTCTCCTCCCCCCGCATCTGTCAGTTACTTGCCAGCTAAAATGAAGAATAATTCACATTCAAATAAGCTCTTATAAGGGAGTGGTTTCGGACAATGCACTATAAGCTTAAAGATGATAAAATTACAGTAAGGAAACTACTTTTCTGTTTCTTCCATATAAACAGCCATTGCCCCCATGAGACAAGTGCTTATACGAAACAGCAAGCAGTAAAAAGACATCCATCAAATCGAAGGGAAAGAAAAACTGAAATCTTCCAATATCTGATAGCTGCATTGGATGAGTTTGCATCTTATATGGGCTAGTATGGTGGTTTTCAAACTGTGGGTCAGGACCCCAAGGTGGGTCTTGACCCTGTTTTAATGGGGTCTCCAAGGCTGCCTTACACTTGCTGGAGCCCGGGGCCAAAGCCTGAGGGCTTCAGCCCTGGATGGCAGGGCTCAGGTTACAAGCCCCCTGCCTGGGGCTGAAGCCCTTGAGCTTCGGCTTGCCCCCACTCACCTGAGGGGTGGGGCACGGGCTTCAGCTTTGGCCCCCACCCAACCAGGGCGGTGGGGCTCGGACAGGCTCAGGCTTCGGTCCCTGCTCCTGGGGTCAGTTCATAATTTTTTTTTGTCAGAAGGGGGTCATGGTGCAATGAAGTTTGAGAACCCCTGGCTACTAGAACAGAGCACTGAAAACCAAGTGCACTGAAACCCAACATCTCCTCAAAGATTCTCTGTCTTACTGAGTCCATAAAGTAGTCATGCACCTGCTAGTGTGTGCGCGCACTCATGTGGGAGGAGTCTTACTGCATAACCAATAGGCCTAAAAATTGCATGGACTATCTCGATTTAACTATTCACTTTTTTAGATCCTCCATATAAAGACAAATTTGAATCAGACTTTTCCCAGGGCTTTGTTCTATGCAAGTAAAACTTCACTTCCTTGACCACATCCAAAATATTTCAGTGCTTCTCATGGTCTGAGGTGGCTTCGGGTAGAAAGAGGGCAAAGAAAAACTGACTCAGGTGGAAGGTTGTGTTTTTTCCAGGAAACAAATTCTAAATCTCATCTAAGAGCTACCTTAAAATACTTTTTTTTTTTACATTTAAAATTAAAAATTTTAACAAATTTTTAAAAACCCACACCCAACCACCCAGCAAACTGCTGTTTAATGGACTTGGTGAGTACTTGCAAAACTAGATGTAAAGACCTTCAACAATGGGGCTCTCCTGGATCTGCATGGTTTCTTAAAAGCAGTGTTTCAGATTTGTTCAAGAGACAGCTGCAGATGCACCAGTTCCTGTGTCTGAAATTAAGCAGTTCTTCTGGTACCTGACTGGACAGTCCTGATGGTGATTTTAAACCAGCTGCCTGCCATACATCTTCAAATATTCCGAGGCTACTATTTCCTTAGATACTCTGGAATTGAGAAGGCAGTTTTGCCCTCTCCCCATCATTTTATCTTAAGGACGGTTTTCAGTTGGGTGGCCAGGTTTGTAATATTTAAGGTGCAGTAAATGCGATCCAGCAGCTCAACCTCACCCTACAGAACCGATAACCTAAATCATTGGATTGGGACTTGGCTAATGCAGAGCACCAGAAAACTGATGAAAATCTTGAAATCCCAGCTTCTGCTTCCAAGGCTATTGTGTGTACAAATATAAAGAGCTGAGAGCAGCTCCTTGGATCGTAGTGCTCTAACCACTTCTAGCACTGGAGAAACCCACTGAGTAAAGGAAGTTTCCAGTTTCCCTTCAACCTTTGACAAAACCCCTCTCCCTACCAAAACTGCTGCTAAATTGAAGTGAAAAGAGAAACACTTGTCTGGGCAGTGAGCTTAGGAACAGAAAGTAGGCTGCAAGTATAGTGTAGTTATAAGCATGTCAGCAATGGAAGCTGGGTCATTTTTTACAAATTTCCCACCTGTGCCTACAGCACTATAGCTGCACCAAAGTTCACTATGCTGAAAACCTTCACAGCCAGAGCCATTTGTAACACTATCAGCCAAAAACGCTTAGAGAAAGTCTGACATGACATTAAAAGTGGCTTCAGTTGCAGGAGTCTTGCCTGTATTAAGTATTCTAATATTATCAACAGTGGGAAGTGTTTAGAAAGTGTCCTTAATGGACAGTAGTGTTTCTCAATCTGAACTTTAAAAAAAAAAAAAAAAAATTGGGACCCTCCTCCCCAGCAAGATTTGAAAAATTGTGGCCCCCTAGCTTAAATATAATTAAGTAAATTATGAATAATACTCAGGGCCAGCACCATGGGGTGGCAAGCAGGGCAACTGCCCAGGGCTCAACACTTCAGGATGCCCCATGAAGCTAAGTTACATGCCCGAGCCCCACTACCAGGAACTCAAGCATGTAACTTAGCTTTACGGGGCCCCAGGCAATTGCCCTGCTTGCCACCCCCTAATGCTGGCCTTGCAGTTGTGACCTCCCTAAATCTGTCCCGCGAAACCCCAGGTTAAGAAACACTGGTATAGACAATGCTAAGGAAGGCAGATCAACAGGGCAAAAGGCAGTGCAGTCTATACATCCATAGCTTAATCCTGATCTCATATACAAACAGAAAAACAGCATTCCGAGTCTTTGAATCATAAAGCCACATTACTGCCCATCTCCCAATTGAAGTTTTTTAATTTATAAGAATAACTGGTTTCTTTTGTTGATTGTATAAATCATAAGGATGCACAGATGGCTAATAAGTCTTGACACTTCAAGTTATTACATAAGTGACTGGACTGAAACCTTCATTAGACAAACTGATTTGCACACTCAGGTCTGTTCATTTCGCAAATATGTACAGTACAGCAAGAACAAAGGTAAAGGATTTTAAGATTCTCCTGAAACACCAAAGTCATTTAACTTAAATAAATTATAATATAAATCACAACCTTTTGGGGCGAGATATTTTTATTATGCATTTAAAACAAAACAAAAAAAAGTTTACTTTTAGTTGAGGTTTCTCATCTTTTGCATGGGGATCCTCAGGTTGCTGATGAACCAAGACAAATTCTTCACTGTTTAATGTGGACACAGATTCAGATGATTGACTAAATTTATCAAATGAAGACCGGACTTCCATTTCTGGACTGAAATCCTTTCCTGCTGCACCAACCTAATAAAACAATGTAGAAATACTGAATCAGCTCTGAAACCATACACAGTTATCCTTTCCTAATTGATAAATATATTTAATAGCAGTTGCAGAAGAAGAACAGTGCCTAAAAAATAACAGAATATTTTAAATTATATAAACATAACAGTTAATGGGAACTCAGAGTTTTTATTTTTGGTCTCCCAAACCATTATTTTACATAACAAGACCCTATAAGAGACATTCATTATCCCTCCTTTCCTGACCATTTAGAGGGAAGGTGAAAAAACAATCTAAAAATATACTAATTAAAAAGGAGAAGGTATTAAAATACTCCATTCTGAATGGTGATTTTCATTATTTCAAAGCCCCAACCACAAAATACAATTGTTTGGCATGCTTTATGGTGGCTCTAGAGCCAAAACAAGTCTTTGGCTCTTCCGTAAAGAATGGTTGCTTTATTGTGCCCATATCAACACATGCAACTCCAGTAAAGATCAAGAACATAAATATGACCTTGAAAATTTAACCTCCCCTGGGCTTACAGACATTATAAACAAAAATCTTGGAATCACTGCACAACTCCATTCTATCCAGGGACTGATTTATACAGATTTTAATACAGTACACTCTTGTCAGAAGGCTGTGCTTCCAGCAAGGCCACTGTCCTCTGGTTGCAAGTACTGTGGCAGAGATTACCAGCTAGGGTTAAAGTTTTAGCTATACGTGTGCTCTTTCAAACACCCACATATTTAAGAAATATTTTCAGAAGAATGATGTAATGTGAGCTCCACCCAAGCCTAGTTTAGAGATTAACTGTTGCAATAAGCTTTGTTCCATAGTTTAAAAATCTCTGCTAAAATTGTTCTCTCGCTTACTGGTAAAGGAATAATCCCTTCCAGCACCATGTTGGAAATGCATGAGAATAAAGACACAGGGAGGAAAGTGCAGTGAGGTGATTATTATACTAACTACAACAATTAATGTCAGTACAATGCTTTGAAAATTTAACATGCTATAGAAGTGCTTGGAGCTCACTTATTATATTACTCTATTATAGAGAAATTCCTGTTAAAATGAAGTGGAGTGGAAGTGCTTCAATGCACTTCAGGGGATTTGAACTGCTCTGATTTTTACTGAAGATTCACTTTAGAATAAAATTTCATTGCCTTCTTCTTTGAATGCAGCAATTAGTTACCATGACAAATATGCTCAACCCTTGTCTACATTAGAACTCCTACTGTTGCTAGCACCCCTAGTTGCACCATTGCTGCAAGACAAAATATTTTAATATAGACAAGGCTTGGCTAAAAAGCTGGGAGGAGAAATTGCCACTGCATCCACAATTGTGAAGAACCATAAGTATGCCTCAATATTTTTGATGCTGCTCCCTTAGGAAGTAGATAGGGCTTTTATAAAGGGCTCCATGCAAACACTGCTGATAAAGGCCCCAAAGCTACAAGGAATAAGACGAGGCCTTAACACTACTCCAAATATATTTGGTGGGGAGGGGAGAGGATATTTTGCCAAGCAGGCCTCATTTCATTACAGTGAAACTCCACTTAGTGAAGTTTTGCATACGCTTGGTGAAAGGAAATCGAGGGGGGTGGGGGGGAGGACAGGACTACACTATAAGAGGATTGTGCTACATTACTTAATAATCAGCATAATAATCAATCGGAATTCTACCAGTAAATCAAGTCATTCTAGAACACAAATGTCCAGTAAAAACAACCTGTCTCCTCAAGAAATGATGTTATCCTGCAAGATTGTTTTCCTTGGACAATGTTTCTATTTGATTAACTTCAGTGTTATTTGTTATATGTACTGAGGTACAATGTAGGAGCCCCCGTTCTGCTGTACAAAACACAAAACAAAGAGACACATCTTCCCCGAAGAACTTGCAATCTAAGTACAAGACAAGAGACAACAGGTGGATAAAGGCAGAGGAGCACAAGAAATGAAGTAATACTGATCAGGAGGGATCTTAGAAATCCATTTGCCACAGGAAAACATGGAATTTGCATTTTTGCAAAGAACTTTAGTTTTTACATTTTGTGAAAAAAATAACAAATATTAATTGTTAACTAAATTTTACTGAAAGTACCAGTGTGCGCAACCTCCCACTCTTGTAGATTTCTGAATACACTTTAAAATGTACGTAGCTAAACATACTCCAAAAAACTGCTTCCGGCGTACAGATTTTGTTCAATGTCATACAGTGATTCCTGTTTTAATGCATTTCAAATTTCACTTCAGCCTCAAGACGTGAGTAATTAAAGTTATGAAAAGATGTCACTGAGTTTGGCAAGGACAACATTTAATGATATAATGTGCAGCTCTCTACTGTATGCAGCAAAGTTGTAGATTACATTCGAAGGCAGACAAATACAAACTGCAATTCTGTTAATTTTATTATAATGATTAATGGCACCGGTAGGCTTCAAACTTGCTTAAAATGGTAAATATATCAATAAAACACTGTGTTCAACTGACAGGGTGGATAAAAGTCAATTTAAAAAAATCATTTTTTATTTAAATTGGATTTTTTTGATAAAATGCTTTTTGAGGAAAAAATGATCTTAAGATAGTTTTAATTAAGATACATTCTAGCTCAAAGATATCTCATCATGGAATAGGGATGATAAATTCTAATTCTATAGTATGAGACAATATATTCATGTAATGGTTAAGAAAAGTTTTGTAAATGAGTTCCAATAGTTCATGGATTAGGGACCCAATTTTATGGAGTTTCAGAGGCTTCTGTATAGATTTAATTAATTATTTAGATTAATCTTTCTATCTATCCAATGGGACTCAGTGCTCAGTCTAGAACATAGCATCAGAGATGCTTAGTTTTGCAGTTCTCAAACTGTGGACATGTGTCTACAGAGGTAACATGCTTGTCAACAGCAAAAATATTTTAAATCAATAAATAAATAAATAGAGAGGTGAGAAATAACTGCCATCAAGCCTATTGTCCCTCTGCAAATTTGTGTACACAGAGTCAATCTCTTACCTCTCTCTAAAAGTGCAAAGTTTCAAAAAGTTCAATGAATAGACGATTGTTGGGGGCAGAATAGATCTAGACAAGGAGAAGAAAAGTCTGGAGATAAAAGTGAGAAGGGAGGGAGAGACAGTAGAAACAGAAGCTAAACTGTTTGAGCAGAATATTCCAGAAGTCTTGAGGTCTTTCTGAGCATAGCCTTCATTGATTTGAGATCTACCATACCATTCTCTCACTGGAAGGGAAAACCTATAATGGCAACAGGCCGTAAAAGAGACCCAGTTTGGGAATATTTTAATGAAGTTCCTCTACCTGGGGGTAAGACAGGGCATGTGTGCATAATGTAAACAGTGCAACAAAGCAATGCAAGACCTGGTTGCCCGAATGAAAAAACATCATGAGAAGCGTTCCTTCTCAGGAGGAAGCTGCATTGAAGATGATGAAAGGAACATGTCTGAACATGCAGGATCTTTAGGTTGGTAAACTTTTTATTTCATACTTTTCTTAATGGACTGCCTGTCTTCCTTCTGGACTATTCTCGAATTCTCACGTTTGAGCAAAAAATATAGTTGTTACCCTATGGTATTATCATTTTAGATGCAGTTGTGATAAAAAATAAATAGCTGAAATAGGCAGATACTTCCTTTTACAATTTCACCTTTAAAGTAGTACTGAGTGTCAGTGAATGCAATGAGCAATACTAAATGAGCAGTATGGTGGTAATAATTAAATAACTACATTGACTTATTTTGTTTAGGAGAATCCATCCTAAGCATACAGGATTCTAAGACTATCCATCTTCCAGACCACCATCATTTTCTATAATTTCAGAGTTATCTGCCAAGGATAGTGTTTCAGTCACACTGTGTATGTCACATAGCCACAGTGTATCACCTGTAGCAAAAAGAAAAAAAATCTCTATCATCCAGAAACAACCATAGATAAATTTGTGATAAGAACCAGCAGATTACCAAAAAAGTAACTGATGAAAAAATTGCCTGATTTATTTATGCAAAAAACTCTCCTTTCCATATGATTGAGAACCCACACTTCATTAACATGGTTCAGTCATTAAGACCAGGATACAGTCCACCCAACAGAACAGATGTCGCAGGCAAATTGCTGGATAATGTGTATAAAAGAAATTGAGCAGTGTGCAAAAGGTCTAGAGGGTAAAATTGTTAACCTGAGTCTTGATGGGTGGAGCAATGTCCACAATGATCCTGTTGTATGTGCCTGTGTGACAACAGAAGAAGGGAATAACTTCCTTACAGAAACAATTGATACATCAGGAAATGCACACTCAGAAGAATACTTACAAGAAGTAAAGCTATAACAAACTGTGAAAAAAAATTCAAATGTCTAGTATGCAGCTTGGTCACAGACAATACTGCAAACGTATCCAAGACGAGAAGAAATTTATTTAGAAGAGAGTCCCAAGCTAATAACATAAGCTTGCAATGCTCATTTGATGCACCTCCTAGCCAAAGACTTCAGTGTACCAGAAATAAAGGCTAATGTTGTTAAAATTGCAAAATACTTCCCTAACAACCACTTCGCCACAGCTGCTCTGAAAAAAATGGGAAGAACCAAGCTAACTCTCCCGCAAGAACTGCGATGGAACTCAGTAGTGGACTGTTTTGAGCACTATATCAAGAACTGGCCTAATCTGATGACCCGTTTGTGAACAAAATCATGAAAAAAATAGGTGGCACTGTCACAGCCAAAGTTCTCAACATTGGGCTTAAGAGAAATGTTGAACACATGCTGAGTACCCTGAAGCCTATTTCTGTAGCCTTAAACAAAATGCAGGGAAATAGCTCTTTTATTGCTGACGCTGTTGAAATTGAAGGAATGAGTGAGATCTTAAAAAGAGCAATATGCAACGACAGAGTTAAATTACAAGCACTGAAAAAACAAATGAGACAAGCACTCTCTCCAGCACATTTTCTTGAAAATATTCTCAATACTCGGTACCAAGGTTAAACCTTAACTACTGAAGAAGAGGAGTTGGCTATGACATGGACATCCAGCAACCATCCTGTGACGTTGCACTCCATATGATTTTATGAAAATATGCTAATGAGTATGAATATAATGTAACTGGAATACGTTTCATGCAAAGGGTCTCTTGTAAGGTATCATTACAACGCTTATAATCTACTAAGTGTGGTCATCCTATTTGTATATATATATCACTCTTGTATCTGAAACTAGAAATATGAAATATAACTGAGGTCCTATTGTAATTATGCAAAGTGTGGGCCATTAAGAGTGGTTTGGAATCTTGATGGCTCCCATCAACTAGGACAATTCGTTGTAAATGGCTCTGTTTACTTGCAAGCCTTCCTGTGAGTCAAGCCAGGAAGGCTTGGGGTCTCACAGGACATGTGTCCATGTCACGTGGTATTGGAATCCATCTTAAACCTGGTGCTTTTCCATTTAGGAGGAGGGGTGGTGATCCAGAGAGACAAAAGATTCCCACCTTGTGCCAAAGCTATATAAGGAGGTGGAACAGAACAAAGTGGGTTCCAATCATGAGAAATCCCCTATTTACCACCTGAGCTAAAGCTACCAAGAATTGTATCAGGGGAAAGGAGTGGGCCCAGATTAGGAAGGAGTCCAGTCTGTGAAAGAAGCTTATTGGAATATCTCTGAGGGTGAGATTTTATCTGTATTCAGTTTCTTAATGTATTAGGGTTAGACTTGCATGTTTTGTTTTATTTTGTGTGGTAACTTACTTTGTTCTGTCTGTTATTACTTGGAACCACTTAAATACTACTTTTTATATTTAATAAAATCACTTTTGCTTATTAATTAACCCAGAGTAAGTAATTAATACTTGGGGGAGCAAACAGCTGTGCATATCTCTCTATCAGTGCTATAGAGGGCGGACAATTTATGAGTTTACCCTGTATAAGCTTTATACAGAGTAAAACGGATTCATTTGGGGTTTGGATCCCATTGGGAGCTGGGTGCTGGAGACAGGAGCACTGTTTTCAGTTAAGTCTGCAGCTTTGGGGCACATGGTTCAGACCCTGGCTCTGTGTTGGAACAGACTGGTGTGTCTGGCTCAACAAGGCAGGGTTCTGGAGGCCCAAACTGGCAGAGAAAACAGGCGACAGTCCCAAGGGGGGGGTCTGTCACTGAACTCATCACACATCCCTCCATAATGCCAACTATAATAAACTTCAGAGCTAAGGGTTAATCATTCAAGAAATATATGTTTGCTGATGATGTTTTAAAGAAAGTCACACCAGTGAACTGGTGGAACTCACTTGAGTACTTGGATTCAGAGACTATTGAAGTGATAATCTCATTTAAAAGCAGTGACTTCTTCTGCCCATGTAGAAATTATTTTCTTCCTTTGGATCAATTCATTCCAAACTGAGAAATCGTTTAGGACCTGAAAAAGCAGAAAACTTGTTTTTCTTTTCCAGATTATGAACAAACAGGAAAATGAAGGTGAAGACAACTAAGTTAGCTGCAGAAGCCAATGTTTTTTAAGTTTCTCATGTTGACCTGGCTGACAGTCAATTTAATTTTTGTTTTGTTTTGTTTTAAATATTTCATTTAACTATTTTAGTTAAAAACAATGTTAACAAAAACAAACCTGATTTTAAAAAACTTGAATGTTTAACTAAATTCAAAAATTCATATGCTTGTTTTGTTAAAATATTTGCAGCTGAAGAAAAAAATCCAGAATATAATGTTATAGTGTTAGTTAAATAAAAAAAACAATTTAGATGTCTGTCAGGTGATGTTCTCCTCCTAATAGAGCATAGCAAGAAAATCCTCCCTATATTAATGATTAACCTGTTGAATTGGAGATAGTTCACCTCCCAGTGACTTCATAAATATCTGCTTCAATTACCTTTGGTAAATGAAATAACCAATCATTTGTTTTCTAATATAGTAATAAAACCCAATCTGAAAAGTTTTCAAAATAAATCACTTTAAAAATGTAGTGTGTGTATCTTCTAAAAATGAAACCTACACCTATCTCTGAGTTGTGAAGAATATGTATTAAGGTTATAACAACCATCAAGAATGCACTTTTATGTAGAAATCCATGATTAAATAGAGTCTTCCTGACTAGTGATTTAAATCAAATCCACCCTATCAACTGATACACCTATATTGTGGCTAGGGAAACTAAAGTTCAGCATTTCATTTTAATCATGGAAAAACACAGATTTTTACATATTTTTTTAGTCAGAGAATTTTGGTTTTTTATCATGGAAAAACTAGGATCCTGCTGATCAGTAGGATAGGTAGTGGTCTCAGCACACTTGCTGTCTAGCCATTGTCAAGGTTTTTTTAAGACATCCTGGCAAAGGACAGTTTTTAAAAAGTACATTTGCAAATGTTTACAGAAGGCTTCTCCCAAGCATATGGGGCAGTATGGAATAAAGCACAAAAGTGCTTGTCTGAAAATTTTACCAGTGGGCAACAAAGACTGGCTTCATTGGCAGGAGATGGGAGTCAACATCTCACTAGTGAAAGAGAATATAAGCAGCATGGCGTTAGGGTACAAAGGGCCTTAAAAGTGAAGACAGTAGTTTACATTTCACGAGACAGAGAAAGGGAAGCCAGTGGATGCAAAGAGAGGATGACATGGTTAAAGTGACGAGGGAAATAACCTTTGTGGCTTTTTTTTTTAAATAAACGTCAGTGGTGGAAGATTGCATTTACCAAATCCAGAGGACATGTTGCAGCAACTGAAATGCAAGATGACAGCATGAAGCATTTTGGAACTGCGTGGATAGATAAGAAAAGGTCATATCCAGGGCCATCCCTACGCAGCTGCATGCTGCTTACATGGCAGCACCAGCTCCAGCAGCCAGCCCTATCCCCCAGCCCCATGCTGCGCTCGCTGCAAGGGGCAGGGCAGTCCGCAGCAGGGTGTGGGGCTCAGGACAACTCCCTCCGCCCTGCCTCTTAGTCTTCCTCCCTGCTCCACCGCTGTCCTGTCCCCATTGCTAGAGGAAGAGGTGGAATGGACACAGCCCAGAGGATTAGCAGGGGGCCTACGCCAGCAGCAGGGGTCAGGCCTGACCCTGCACTCACCATCAGGAAGCAGAGCAACCCAGCCCCAGCCCACTCCCCACCGCCAGCTCCCAGCCAGGTCGTTCCGCTTCCCACTGCCAGTGAGTACAGGTGGCTGTCCTTCCCCCTCCCCCAAGTGACACGCCTGGGGCCGAGGTGGGGGAAGCAGAGTGGACTGGGGCCGGGTCACTCCACTTCCTGCTACCAGTGAGCACGGAGGGAGGTCCTTTCTCCACCCTCCCCAACCCGAGTGACACAGCTGGAGCAAGGGGAGTGAAGTGGGCTGGGGCCGGGTTATTCCACTTCCCACTGCTGTTGCCAGGACCCCTACTAATCCCCTGGGTGCTCTGGGCCTGTGGGGCCCCCCAAAGCGGCACCCCCCAGCTCCTGCCTCCCCTGCCCCACAGGCCTTGAGTGCAGCCCAGACCCTCCATGGGAGGGAGTGGGGGGGAGCAGGTGCTTGGGCTGTGTAGGGCACCATAATTGGTAGGGACAGCCCTAGTCATATCTTAGATATGTTATGGAAAAAAAGACTCAAAGATTTTGACACAGCCTGAATGCAAGGGTAATTTCAGATTAAAATCTAGGCCTGGTGTCTTTTCAAGATACCCTCTTTTAGATGCTAAAGAGCTTTGATCTATCATCATATGGCAAACAGCAACTTTATAGCAGCATTTGTATTCTAATATAGAATTTCTGCTCTGTCACAAGAGTAACTTTAGCAGTTTAATCTCAGAGACAGATGGACAATCATTCAGCACTTTTTAGCACCACAATAGAACAGAAATGGGTGTCAGTACTTTTGTCTTGTGCTGTGAGGACAGACAGGACTGAGGTACAAAAGTAAAAATGGCTTCCCCAGAGTACTAGCAGCAGAATGAACATGCTACTCAGTTAGTACCTTTTCTGATGCTGAAATGCATGAATGAACCACAGAAGTGATATGATTTCTCATCTCTTTAGCCCATTCTAGTCATGTGCTATTTAGATAGCAAAAGGTTTTGTACACAAAAGTTAGTATGACACCATACACAAGCCAAATTAGCTTCTCATACCGTGTTTTGTGGAGAAAGTGCATAAGGAAAAGTTATTTACTTATTCCCATAATACAAGAACTAGGAGTCACCAAATGAAATTAATAGGCAGCAGGCTTAAAATAAATAAAAGGAAGTTCTCTTCACGCAGCACACAGTCAACTTGTGGAACTCCTTACTTGAGGAGGTTGTGAAGGCTAGAACTATAACAGTGTTTCAAAGGGAACTGGATAAATTCATAGTGGTTAAGTCCATAAATGGCTATTAGCCAAGGTGGGTAAGGAATGGTGACCCTAGCCTCTGTTTGTCAGAGGATGGAGATGGATGGCAGGAGAGAAATCACTTGATCATTGCCTGTTAGGTTCAATCCCTCTGGGGCACTTGGCACTGGCCACTGTCAGTAGACTGGATACTCGGCTAGATGGACCTTTGGTCTGACCCGGTATGGCTGTTCTTATGTATAAATTAGCCACCAGATACTAAGAATTATCAACTTGAGTCACATTCCAGAGCAAATAGCACAAGTATTAGAATGACTGATATACACTCCAAAAACGTACACCAAATTTAAAAGTTACCCCAATTATTTTTAAATGAACTGCCTATAAGAAAAAATATTCACATATACCACATAATAAATATTTGGATGTTGATACATCATACATCTGAACACTTATGATTGTATTGTGAAAGTATACATAAAGTATATGGCTGCAGCCTTGAACAAACAAGAGAGTTTCCAGAGCAGCACTGTGACTGTATTGTGGGTTATAACCTGCCAAACTTGAACTTGTGATATTTAGATTTAGTTTAGAATATATAAACCTGTCTGTCTGCCTGCCACATCATAACTTTGACCTTGTTCCATGAAACCAAACACATTACCGTTTCTGACATTTTAAATTGCTACGATTTAGGAGTGGCAGAATTTATAAATTCAGAACTGCTGGTAGTGAGAGAGAAAGAGAGGAGAAGGTGCTAATATACAAGAGTAAAACTAGCTACCAAAGAGAGAGTCCTCAAACTTCTGTTGTCTAGAAGCACCTAGAAATTCAGTAGGGAAATGCATGTTTTCTTTTGGTGATAAAAAAAAACATGTTACATCATTACATTACTGTCTGTGTGTGGCCACTGCCCCAAAAGATAGTCAGTCAGTTGCCTCATAAAGATCTTTTAATCTGTATGGATCACTTGACAGGTTTTACTAGATTATTACTCTCGAGGCCTCAATTTGCAATTCTTGCTCATATGCAGCTTCCAATTCTCCAATCCTTTTTCTGTGTTGTGCACTTAGAGCATAAGCTCTTTGGGAAAGGGACTGTCTCTCACTATGCATTTGTATAGTGCCTAGCACAATGGGGCCCTGATGTTGACTGTATTAAAATAGTGCCTTATGGCTCCAAACAGCTTTTCATGTTAGTGCTATGAACTAAAAAGAAAACCACAGCAGAATGAGAAAAAATTAACCTCATTGCTCCTTTCTTGAAATAGAAATGATTCAGTATAAAACATTAACAGTTTCTAACAGGAAGTAAGTTTCCTGTGCTCTCAGAGCAACCAAAAGCAAGCTCCTAATGTGCATGCTTCTCATCAAAGCTAACAAGGGCAGGACAGGCAAACTCTTGCTTAGTAAAGCTGACCTATTTTGTATTCAAGTAGACCATGTAAACTCAATAGTTTTGCTAACTGATCACAAAATGGAAGTGTAATAAAAAGAAAACGAAAAAGAAGAGTTTCTTACCAGTAACTGTGATTCTTGAAGAGTTGCCTTGTACTTATATGTATTCTTGGGAAAGGTACCCCCTGCCATCTGAATTCCAGGAACTTGAGTGAGTGAGTGATGTCTGTTGGGGCTACATGAGCTTCACCTTATGCTGCTGAACAATCGGCACCCGAGATCATAAGAAAAGTGCAGTCCTTAACTGCTTCAGTTTCCTCACCTACACCTCACAGTGCAATGTATTTAGGAATTGAGAGGCAAAGGGGAGGGTGGGTGGAGAGTGTGAATACAGCAGTAACTCCAAGGAACCACAGTTGCCAGTAAACTCTTACTTGTTCAAGGGCCTCTGTGCACTTCCACTCAAAAAGGAGATTAATGAGCGGAACTGGCCAGATGAGAAGGTGGTCTGAGGAGTTCTTCGTTAAACCAGAAACGAACATTGCTCTCCTTAATCCAGCATCAGAGCAGGATATTAAGTCCAGAGGCTAATGTACAGTAAATGCACGTACTGACCACCACACAGCTATTCTGCATATTTCTATAATAGGGATATGTTTAACTCAAGCCATGAAAGCAATTGTAGCTCTAGTTAAGTGAGCCCTAAGACCTGCAGATATGAGAATTTTAGCTATGTGATAAAAGTTTCAATACAGGACCTTGTCCACTTAATCCCTCTTGCACTTTTCCCCAGGAACTACAATAAATCTAGTGAGAGAAGATGGAGAACACTAATGCAGAATCAGATGACAGGCCCTTCTCACAATCTCATACCAAAAAAAAACCTCTTCCATTCTGAGTAACAATTCTAAGTTGAAAACTTCTTAGATTGTAGTAGAGGACTGCTTGAACTTGAACATGCATCTGTAAAAGTCAGTATCCTATGACTCATGTTGCCTGGTATAGAGACTCTGGATTGTGGGGGAAAACTAGACTGACCCTTTGGGATAGAAGATGCTAATGAAATAGCTCTAGAATACCAGTAGATCATTGCTACTTTGGCCAATGAGAGCAAGCCTCTATCTTGACTCACCTTTTGAATTACCAATTCCCCTCATTTCTCTGGAGTTAAGGTTTTGTTTTTGTTGTTTATTATACTGTTTTTGCAGCTAGTTTATAGCTGAACCACCCACATTTCCTGAAATCACTTCATGTCCTCTGTAAATAATTTTCCCATACAACAAGGTATTGTTTTCATCTGCATTTATACTACGGGATAACTGATCAGGAGTTTCAATTTCTTTAAAGATCCCTCTCCTCTGGGACGATTGGTCAATTACAATTATAACAGATCTATAAAGCACACAATTTCTGAAAAAAAGTTTTAAACTTTCTAAAAATTAGCGCTGTCGATTAATCGCAGTTAATTCACATGACTACCTCCAAAAAATTTTCATGATTAAAAAAATTAAAGTGTATATTATTTTTATTACAAATATTTGCACTGTAAAAATGATAAAGAAATAGAAAACTGCACTCAAAAACAAAACAATATAAAACTTTAGGGCCTACAACCACCATTCCAAAGGACATGCTTCCATGCTGATGAGCCTCATTAAAAAAATGTGCTAATTAAATATGTGACTGATCTCCTTGGGGGAGACTTGTATGTCCCCTGTTCTATTTTACCCACATTCTACAACAAATTCATTTTATAGCAGTCTCGGATGATAAGTCAGTACATATTGTTCATTTTAAGAACAATTTCACCGCAGATTTCCCAAAACACAAAGAAGGTACCAATGTGAGTTTTCTAAAGATAACTACAGCACTCTACCCAAGGTTTAAGTATCTGAAGTGCCATCCAAAATCCAGGAGGGACAAGGTGAGGAGCATACTTTCAGATGTCTTAAAAGAGCAACATTCCGATGCAGAAACTACAGAACCTGAACCACCAAAAAAGAAAATCAACCTTCTGCTGGTTGCATCTGACTGAGATAATAATGAAAAATGTGTCAGTCTGCACTGCTTGTGTCATAAACAGACAGTTAGGGGTTAATAGAACAGGAGTACTTCATGTCTCTTTTGCCTATAAAGGGTTAACAAGTTCAGTGAGCCTGGCTGTCACCTGACCAGAGGACCAATCAGGGGACAGGATACTTTCAAATCTTGAGGGAGGAAAGTTTTTGTGCGTGCTGTTAGTTTTCGGTTGTTGTTCTCTCTGGGTTCAGAGGGACCAGACATGCAACCAGGTTTCTCTCCAGTCTCTTTGATACAGTCTCTTATATGTCCAGAATAGTGAGTACTAGGTAGATAAGGCGAGTTAGGCTTATGTTTGTTTTCTTTATTTGCAAATGTGTATTTGGCTGGAAGGAGTTCAAATTTGTATTTTTGCTGAAAGGATTTTAATTCGTACTTGTATACTTAGGCTGGGAGGGTATTCCCAGTGTCTATAGCTGAAAGACCCTGTAACATATTCCATTTTAAATTTACAAAGATAATTTTTACTGTTTTTCTTCTTTCTTTAATTAAAAGCTTTTCTTGTTTAAGAACCTCATTGTTTTTTTATTCTGGTGAGACCCCAGGGGACTGGGTCTGGATCCACCAGGGAATTGGTGGGGAGAAAGGAGGGAAGGGGGAGAGAAAGGTTAATTTTCTCTCTGTGTTAGGATTATTTTCTCTCTCAGGGAGAGTCTGGGAGGGGGAAAGAGAAGGAGGGGGGAAGGTGAATTTTCCTCTCTGTTTTAAGATTCAAGGAGTTTGAATCACAGTAATCTTCCAGGGTAACCCAGGGAAGGGAAGCTTGGGAGAGGCAATGGTGAGGGAAAGGGTTTACTTTCCTTGTGTTAAGATCCAGAGGGACTGGGTCTTGGGGGTCCCCGGGAAAGGTTTTGGGGGGACCAGAGTGTACCAGGCACTGGAATTCCTGGTTGGTGGCAGCGCTACAAGTACTAAGCTGGTAATTGAGCTTAGAGGAATTCATGCTGGTACCCCATCTTTTGGACGCTAAGGTTCATAGTGGGGGTTTATACCATGACAGCTTTGGATTGTTATCGAACAGAACCAGTCATCCGCATATCCCCTGGAATGGTGGTTGAAGCATGAAAGAACATATGAATCTTTAACACACATGCCTATTCTCACTTTCAGGTGACATTATAAACAAGAAGTGGGCAGCATTATCTCCTGCAAATGTAAACAAACTTGTTTGTCTGAGCGATTGGCTTCACAAGAATTAGGACTGAGTGGACTTGCAGGCTGTAAAATTTTACGTTGTTTTATTTTTCAATGCAGTTATTTTTTGTACATGATTCTATGTTTGTAAGTCCAACTGTCATGCTAAAGAGATTGCACTAAAGTACTTGATTAGGTGAACTGAAAAAATATTATTTCTTTTGGGTTTTTTAGGGTGCAAATACTTGCGGTCAAAATAAATATAAAGTGAGCACTGTATGCTTTGTATTCTGTGTTCTAATTGAAATCAATATATTTGAAAATGTAGAAAACATCCAAAAATATTTAAATATAGCATTTTATTGTTTAACAGTGCAATTAATCGTGTAACAGCCCTACTAAAAATATGTATTTTCTAACAGAGGGAAAGGAGAGAAATGATTATTAAATGGTAGTAGCAGATACCTGTTTCCATTGTTACCTGACTTTGCTAAATACAGTATCATCGTTTTTCTCTTCCCTCTTCCCCCGATTTAGTTCAGATCTCTGGATATCCTAGATGCTGTCATACCCTGCTCTTCCTTTTCCCTGCAATCCTCTAGCACAGGGGTAGGAAACCGTTCCGAAGTGCTGTGCCGAGTCTTCATTTATTCACTCTGATTTAATTCATTTTAATGTTTTTAGAAGGTGTCTTTCTATAAGTCTATAATATCTAACTAAACTATTGTTGTATGTAAAGTAAATAAGGTTTTTAAAATGTTTAAGAAGCTTCATTTAAAATTAAATTAAAATGCAAAGCCCCCTGGACTGGTGGCCAGGACCGAGGCAGTGCGAGTGCCACTGAAAATCAGCTCGTGTGCCACCTTCGGAATCCGTGCCATAGGTTGCCTACCCCTGCTCTAGCAGCTTGTTATAGCTAAAGCTCAGCTTTCAAGAACTACATTAAAGAGAGAAAATATTGTCTATGGCAGTGGTTCACAACCAGGGGGCCATGAACAGGTTTCAGGGGGGCCACCAAGCAGGGCGAGTATCAGACTCACTGGGGCCTGGGGCTGGAGCCTCTCTGCCCTGCTGCTGGGGCTGAGGCCAAAGCCAAAGTCTGAGCAACTAAGCTTTGTGGGGCCCTCTACGGCATAGGGACTAACACTGGAGCTGGTTTTTATAGGAAGAAAAAGAGTTATGGCACAGGTGAGCCATGGAGTTTTTATAGCATGTTGGGGGAGGAAGGAGGGGTATGCCTTGGAAACAAAACGGTTGAGAACCCCTGGTCTACAGGATGTATGTTTAAGGCTATGTAGCAGGGTGGTTACCCTGCTCCTATCCTGAAGGGCTTAAAACAGCCCTGGGGGAAAGTTGGGGGCTGCTAAGTTGGGCTGACTGGGAAGTGGCTGCAGCTGGGCCACGCCCCAATCAGGCTACAGCTGGCCTGTATAAAAAGGCTGTGAGCCAGGAGCCCAAATAGTCTCCCTCTGCATACAGAGAGAAAAGGACCTGGCTGCAGGGATCTAGAGACAGAGTACCTGAGTGGAACAGGGCTAGGGAAAGGCAGAGGAACTGGGGAGCTCCAGCCTAGAAAGCCCCAGGCTGCGGCCTAGCATAAGGCCAACAGGTACTAGGGGTTGAAGAGGGCAGCAGATCCAAACCCAACCTTGCCAGTGATGAGTAGGCTGATACTGCAGTTTGCCCCAAGGCATGGGGCTAGATGATGACTGGCAGTAGCCTTATACTGAGGTGAGGTGGGACTAGTGGGTAGGGGTTCCCCAGGGATAGGAGACCCTAAGACTGCAGGGAGCAGCACCCCAGGTACAAGGGCACTGGGTCTAGGAGGGACATGGGAGCCTGAGGACAGGTGGATCACCAGCCTGCAAAGGGTGCTCCAGAGCTGGAATGAGCTAATTCCCGGAAGTCACCAGCAGGAGGCGCTGGAGGGGTGAGTCTGCTTTTCTACAGGCTACATTAATAAAAGACATAAGTGTGTGTGGATAGATAGATATCTTAATATGTTTTAAAACAAAAAAAAGTGCCACTATGTAAATCTTTTACTGTGTCCTGATTTAGCCCTTTTAAATGGGACCTGCAAAGGAGGAAAGGAAGAGTCCCCTCTTCATGATCTATAACAGAAGCCTAAAAGATCATTTTCATGTCCCTAAACTGTTTTTCCACTTCTTGATTTTTTTATGGTTGAAATTTAAGTTGTTTGCACAGAGATATCAAAGATAAAACACTCCCATTCATTTAATCATTTATTTTTACTGATTCAGTTTGAAATTCTGTTTTTGTTAACACCTATTTAAGGCAAACACCGGAAACCTACCAACAAATTTGACAATTACCCTAAAAGTCCTCCAACAAAACTAGAAGCTGAAGTCAAACACTCCTAGTATTTCTAAAAAAAGTTTAAAACAAAAAAGGCTGAGAGAAAATAAAGTTCACACAAAACAAACGCACATCACGTTCCACACGACACACACAGTAAAGTACCAAAATAGGGTATAACCCTTAAAATCCTTTGTAGGATGTTTAATAACAACTCAGGGGCTTCTAGAGAAGCACTGTATGGCTCTGTAGAATTTTTAAGAGTGACAGGTCCTCTCTTCTTACCCCTGAAACTAGTAATATTTTCCTAGTCATCTTTTAAAGCTATAAATAGACACACATACTGTTGCATCTGAAGTTTGTAATTATGTAGTACAAAATACCACTCAAAAAATATACAATATTTTTCCACACTGTTTTTTCCACTATCTCCCCCTCCTCACATACCCATATTCAACCTACATAGCAGCACAATAGATACCATTTATGAAAAAAGATACTATTTTATGGAAGAATTAAATTGACCAACAAAAAGGCTCAGCCAGCCAATTTGACTCTAGCTTTTGGCAACCTATATCTAAAACCATACCAATTTTCTGTTTAAAACAAAGAAAAGTAATGTGCTGGATAATAAAACAGAAAAGGTGACCAAAAAAAAAGACTTTTCCTAATGACTAAGCTGACCCTTTTTAATGTGGTTTGATTTTTTTGAGTCACCCTGCTGTATTTATACGTGCAGTATTATTCAAATTTCTAGTTTGCTAAAGTGATGTGCGCCACATATTAATTTGCTGCTGTGAAGCTAGATATTGTCAGCTTACTGTTCGGTGTTAAACTCAGTATGCCTGAGGACTGAGGCCATGTCTACACTATGGGCATTATAGCTGCATAAATACACTGGCATAGTTGCAATGATGTATCACCATAAAGCAGAAGTAAAGATCGTAAAATAAAAATCAATTAGAGGCAAAAAGGCATCATTTAAAAATTGGAAGTTAAGAAGAAAAAAAAAAAGGAATAAACTCTGGCAAGTCAAATGAGGCAGGCCACAAAACAATTTGAAGAGCAACTAGCCAAAAAACACAAGAACAACAAAAAGAAAATTTTAAGTATATCAGAAGAAGGAAGTCTGCCAAACAATCAGTGGGGCCACTGCACAATCAAGGTGCTAAAGGAGCACTCAAGTAAGATATGGCTGTTGTAGAGAAACTAGACTAATTCCTTGCATCAGTCTTCATTGTAGAAGATGTGAGGGAGATTCCCACACCTGAACCATTCTTTTTAGGTGACAAATCTGAGGAACTGTCAGATTGAGGTGTCAATAGAGGTTTTGGAAGAAAGTGATCAACTAAACAGTAATAAGTCACCAGGACAAGATGGTATTCACCCATGAGTTCTGAAGGAACTTAAATATGAAAATGCAGAACTACTAATTGTGGTATGTAACCTATTATTTAAATCAGCTTCTATACCAGATAACTAGATGATAGTTAAATATAATACCATTGTTTTTAAAAGGCTCCAAAGACCATCCTGGCAATTACAGGCCAGTAAGCCTAACTTCAGTACCAAGCAAATTAGAAGAAACTATAGTAAAGAACAGAATTATGAGATACATAGATGAACATGATATGTTAGGGAACAGTCCACAAGGCCTTTATAAAGGGAAATCATGCCTCACCAATCTATTAGAATTCTCTGAGGGTGTCAACACACATGTGGACAAGAGTGATCCAGTGGATAAAGTGCATGGATTATCAAAGCATTTGACAAGCTCCCTCACCAAAGGCTCTTAAGCAAAGTACGCATGGCTTAAGAGAGAGAGTCCTCTCCAGTGCTGGATTAAGGTATAAAATAACTAAGCTACAGCTCAGGGTCTCACAATAGGAGGAGTCTCTTTAAAAAAAAAAAAGTGACTCCATTTCAAATTTTATCAAAATCGGTTGATAAAGGAGATATGGGAAAGATTCTCTACATATATACATTTTCATTAAAATGTGACAAATATACACACATGGTTACACAAATAGCTTTACACCCTACCCTTATTCTTCACTAATTGTTCATTATTGACAGGTGGGACACCAGGGTTGAGGAGTGGGGGAAATAGATAATTGCATTTGTAAAATTATTATTTCTACTAGTAAGTCTGTTATCAGTCACCTAAGGCAGTGTTTTGTTGGACAATGCTACTGGTAAAATTCTGACCGTGCCTTCATAATTTATTTAAATAAATCTCATTTCTGATAAAAATTGGTAAAAATGTACGGCAGTGTCATGAAGCAATCCTGCCAAGCTCATACTCGTATGGGACTCATCCTAGGAGTAACATCATGGATAGTGTCCCCCTCGGCTGATAAACAAAAGATGGTGGCCTTCTGGCTATTATGGTCCAGCATGCTCAGTTGTATAGTGTCTTTGTTCCTGTTTTTGGTTTTCTGAAGTGTTAATGTGTTCTTCTTTTGATCTGTACATATGCACAATTGTACATTTTAGTGCACATGCTGCTTTCTGCTTCATGCGCTGTCCATACTTCCCATGATTGAGTTTGCAGGTGAATGTCTTATGGACTTGGATTGAGTGGATCTTGAGGACGACAAATTTGTGTTGGCTTCCCTCAGTCAAGTTTCGGGAACCTTCACAGTAAATATCAGAGTTCTGACAAAAGGATAAACAGAGGGTTTTGAGAGAAGTGAAGGTAGATATATATCTCAAAATAGTTTGAAATAACTCACAAAGTACTCAGAATATGTGTATATATGATTTATAAGCTATTAAAGCCTATAATATTCATTATATTTGCTTGAATACAGGCAAGTTTTTCTCACTTTCTCAATGCTTGTCTAGAAATTACGTCTCTTTTTCTGGTAAATTTTCTCTCTCTCTCATATGCATATAGCTTGTCTCACTCTGTCCCCCCGAGGTGTTTACTCAAGATTAATTAGTGGCCCTGGGGAAGACAGGGTAGTAAAGTGAATGTAAAGGGAGACGTCTGCCTAGAAAAAAGACAGGGATTTTCTGCTAGGCAGGTTTGGAGCACACAAGATAGTTTATTATAGGTAGTATGCTATGTAAAAATTCTTACATAGATTTATAAATCACATATCATATGCATAATACATACTATTTTTACAGTATGACAAAAGAAAAATCCCAACAATTCACTGTTTTGTATTGAAAATTAAATCTGAATAAACATTTGTACATTTTTATGTATAGTCTGGATAAACTTCATATTTTCCTAACAATCAAACTTTTTTTCATGTATTCATATGAAAAAAAGGATAATTTTCCTTATTCATGGCACAAAAAAAGTATATCCTCTCCTTGTCCTGTGAGAACATAGACAAAATAACACTAACTGAACAGAAATATCCTGGTATAACACTATATAAAATTATTTTTTTTTACTGGTTTCAATAAACTTTCTATTATTATTTTTAGTACCAATATTTGGGAATTCAGCATAACCTTCTGTAAAACCAAATCAATTTATTGGGGGGAAAAAATACAACCTGCATACAATTTTCTGACAGTTTGCTTATTACCTGGATGTAATTCATACCAGTATAATTAATAGTTGAGCTTTAAGCTTGTGGGTTATCTGCATCCTATATCCTCTATTGCCTCTTTTATCCTCTATTGCCATCTCATATCCTCTAAGAGTTTCACTGCATATTCAGACAAGGAATTCCACAATTTAGATGCCCCAACAGAAGAAAAATTTCCTGAGAACTCTTCTAATAAATGACATTATTTACCATATTTTTTAGATTTTGTATTTTTTATATTGTATTGTTTACAATGTCCTTTCTGTGAAATTAATAAATTCTTTTACACTTGTCGTAGCATGGGGCCTCTAAATGTCATAATCCATCCCTAATCCTCTGATATAGTGTCCCCCAGGAGTCTGTCCCGGGACCAGTGCTGTTCAACATATTTACCTCCTTTCCAGATCATTTGTGAACAGTGAGGTGGCAAAATTTATAGACAATACAAAAGTCACTTACGATAGTTAAGTCCAAAGTAGACTACGGAGCGATACAAAGGCATCTCATAAAACTGGGTGACTGGGTAAGAAAATGGCAGATGAAATTCAATCTTGATAAATGCAATGTAATACACACGAGAAAACATAATCCCAGCTCTACATACAAAATGATGGGGTCTAAACTAGCTGTTATCACTTAAGATCTTGGAGTCATTGTTGATAGTTCTCTGAAAATATCCACTCAGTGTGCAGCAGCAGTCAAAAAAGCTAACAGTGTTAAGAACAATTATAAAAGGTATAGATAAGATGACAGAAAAGATGTCTCTATATGAATCCATGGTACGCCCACACCTTGACTACTGCATGCAGTTTTGGTCCTGTTCCGCCCCAGTCTCAAAAAAGATCTAGTAGAATGGAAAAAGGTACAGAAAAGGACAACAAAAATTAGTAGGGGTATGAAACAGCTCCCGTACGAGGCACAATTAAAAATACTGGGACTTTTCATCTTGGAAAAGAGATGACTAAGAGGGGATGACAAAGGTCTATAAAATCTTGACTGGTGTGGAGAAAGTGAATAAGGAAGTGTTTTTTCCTTCACATAACACAAACCAGGAGTCACCTGCTGAAATTAATAGGCAACAGGTTTAAAACAAACAAAAGGAAGTACTTCTTTACACAATGCATAGTCAACCTGTGGAACTCATTGCTAGAGGATGTTGTGAAGGCCAAGACTATAACAGGGTTCAAAAAAGAACCAGATAAGTTCTTAGAGGGTACATCCACCAATGGCTATTAGCCAAGATGATCAGGGATGCAACACCATTCTCTGAGTGTCCCTAGCCTCAGTTTGCTAGAAGCTAGGAGTGGACAACAGAGGATGGATCACTCAATGACTGCCTGTTCTGTTAATTTCCGCTGAAGCACTGGCCACTGTCAGAAGACAGGATACAGGGATAGATGGACCATTGGTGTGACCCAATATGGCTGTTCTTATGTACACACAGCCTTCAGCAATGGAAGGGATTTTTCTGTCACTGTGGGTACACCATCTCCCTGAGCAACGGTAGCTAGATCAATGGAAGCTTTCTTCCATTATCCTACCTGCATCAACACTGTGAGTTAGATCTGTAAAGGTACTGTGCTAAGAGGTGCAGATTTTTCACACTGAGTGCCATAGCTATGCCAACCTAAATTTTGCACGCAGACCAGACCTATTCCTTAAAAGTGCTAATGTTTTCAGGCCCAACATTTGAACCTAGTTTTTTTGTTCATGAACACAAACAGCTTAATTTATGAGATATACGCGTATGATGTACAGCCACCACTAAACAAACCTCATGTCTTTAGTACATATCTGCATCTTAATTTTTAAATGCCTCTGGCAGGTTCACGTGTGTTTAAGTAACATAGCTGATAGCCCTATTAGTGTACTAAATCCTGGACCTTCTGAAAGCAATGAGATTGTTTCCACTGATTTCAACAGAGCCAGAATGTCACCCCTTGCCTTCATCTTCTCATTTCTGTGGAAACTTTCGCTTTAAAAATACAGAACAAAAATTACATCTGCTCAGTATCAGTTGATTACGCCCCCCACCCCCACCCAATGCCTTAAATCTAGCAATACTAGAAAATGTTAAATATCTCTGAGAAACCAATAAACTTTTAGTATTTTCTTGATTTGTTAATACTGTTGCATGGGATAGAATAAAAACTTTTCATGAACAGAGAGGAGACAGATGTATATTATCAATAGACTTCTACAATCATGAAATCTTAGCTCTTCACAGCTTCCAAGAAAGCAGTGTTGAGGATGAAGTCCTTGTTTAAAATATTGATATATATATATACACAAAGAAGTCACTTGACTTATTTTGGAAAAAAGCACATTTGTGAAAGTAAAACTACCCTCCATGGAAAGAGCACAGTTATGGGTCTGTTCGTGGAGAGCAAAGAACGATTATTTTTTGTGAAGTTGTTGTATTGGGTGCCTAAATAAAAAAGTGGTGGCCACATTACAAATGCCATAGACCAGCAGTTCTCAACCAAGGCCCATGGCCCCCTGGGGGGCCACAAGCTGATTTCAGGGAGTCTGCCAATTAGGGCCAGCATTAGACTCTCTGGGGTCCAAGGCAGAAAGCCGAAGCCCCAGCATCTGGGGCTGAAGCTGAAGCTTGAGCAACTTATTTTCACTAGGTCCTGTGTGGTGTGGGGCCTCAGGCAACTGCCCTGCTTGCTACCTCCTAATGCTGGCCCTGGCTATTATATGCAGAAAAAATAGTTGTAGCACAGGTGAGCAGGGGAATTTTTATAACATGGCACGGGGGCGCCTCAGAAAGAAAAAGCTTGAGCACCCCTGCCATAGATTAACTTCAAAGTCTCTAACATTTATTTCAGCATGAGCTTTCATGAGCTACAGCTCACTTCTTCAGATGCACAGAATGGAACACACAGACAGGAGATATTTATACATACAGAGAACATGCATACTTCCACCTTTTCATGTTCTCTGTATGTATAAATATCTCCTGTCTGTGTGTTCCATTCTGTGCATCTGAAGAAGTGAGCTGTAGCTCAAGAAAGCTCATGTTAAAATAAATTTGTTAGTCTCTAAGGTGCCACAAGTACCTCGGGGACTGGACTCGATGATCTCTCGAGGTCCCTTCCAGTCCTAGAGTCTATGAGTCTAAGTACTCCTGTTCTTTTTGCAGATAGAGACTAACACAGCTGCTACTCTGAAACCTTTAAAGTCCCTGCAACTTGTAACCCAGGATCAACCACTTAAGGAAAATGGTATCACTACAAAGTCACATAAGCCAAGATTTACTCTCTTTTTGCAAGATTATGCAACTAGTGCTTTGCATTAGATCATATTATGAATATCAATGTATTTATAAGAAAGTAGAGGAAAAAATGTTTTGCTTCCTCGGGCTTCCTGAATGTGCTAAGTCCCTGAATCACTTAGATAACATAAGAATTCATAGTCTAGAGCAGGGGTCGGCAACCTTTCAGAAGTGGTGGGCCGAGTCTTCATTTATTCACTCTAATTTAAGGTTTCGCGTGCCAGTAATACACGAACGTTTTTAGAAGGTCTCTTTCTATAAGTCTAATATATAACTAAACCATTGTTGTATGTAAAGTAAATAAGGTTTTTAAAATGTTTAAGAAGCTTCATCTAAAATTAAAGTAAAATGCAGAGCCCCCAGGACTGGTGGCCAGGACCCAGGCAGTGTGAGTGCCACTGAAAATCAGCTCACGTGCCACCTTTGGCCCACGTGCCATAGGTTGCTTATCCCGGTCTAGAGTAATTCAGGGGAAAATACTGTCTTTACTAGCCTTAACCAACTAAGCTGGAGAAAGAAGGGTCCCAGAACAGCACCAGCCATGTGGCTGGTGCAGAGTCAATCTGCCAGCTCAGTGCAGCATGGCTCAAGATGACAAGGAGCACACACACGTGCACAACCACACAAAGGAGCAACACATCCCCAGCCTCCTTTCTGCACGCAGTCCATTGCAGAAGGGGAGCAGGAAGTAGTTAAGAAGTCTTAAACGCAAAGCCAGTGTGCCAACCACGACCACTAACTGAAACACTAGTCTAGGTTTTTTAAATGAAGTCAGTCTACAAGTAGCCCCCTCCCTTTTTTTTTTTTTTGAACATTTAGAAAGTCAAGCTGGGTCCTTTCCTTTTCACACATTGTCAATAATAAATATTATGCAGGCCAAACTATGCCCTCTGCATTAGTTGCAAAAGTGTTGTGACAGATTTGTAACTGGAATTTAATAGACAATTCTACTGATACTGCACAAGTTATAGAATCCCAGCTCACACTCAGCTGTGTGTACAGTGCTAGGCATTAAAAACAGAGTAAAAAAAATAAATGTTTACTTTTAACAGATAGGGGCCCGCATCCCGTTAGAAACTGATTTAGTGTTTATCTGTAGGGTGACACTCAAGAGATTTAATCCTAAATATAAAAGTCTGAATTTAAAGTGGATTATAGACTCATAGACTTTAGGGTCAGAAGGGACCAATGTGATCATCTAGTCTGACCTCCTGCACAAAGCAGGCCACAGAACCCTACCCATCCACTTCTATAACAAACCCCTAACCTATGTCCGAGTTATTGAAGTCTTCAAATTGTGGTTTGAAGACCTCAAGCTGCAGAGAATCCACCAGCAAGTGACTCGTGCCCCATGCTGCAGAGGAAGGCGAAAAACCTCCAGGGCCTCTGCCAATCTGCCCTGGAGGAAAATTCCTTCCCGACCCCAAATATGGCGATCAGCTAAACCCTGAGCATGTGGGCAAGACTGACCAGCCAGCACTCAGGAAAGAATTCTCTCCAGTAACTCAGATCTCATCCCATCACCGACCACTGGGCATACTTATCTGCTGATAATCAAAGATCAATTGCCAAAATTAAGCTACCCATCATACCATCCCTTCCATAAACTTATCAAGCTTAGTCTTAAAGCCAGATATGTCTTTTGCCCCCACTACTCCCCTTGGAAGGCTGTTCCAGAACTTCACTCCTCTAATGGTAAGAAACCTTCATCTAATTTCAAGTCTAAAACTTCCTAGTGTCCAGTTTATACCCATTTGTTCTTGTGTCTACATTGGTACTAAGCTTAAATAATTCCTCTTCCTTCCTAATATTAATCCCTCTGATATATTTATAAAGAGCAAGCATATCCCCCCTCAGTCTTCTTTTGGCTAGACTAAACAAGCCAAGCTCTTTGAGTCTCCTTTCATATGACAGGTTTTCCATTCCTCAGATCATCCTAGTAGCCCGTCTCTGAACCTGTTCCAGTTTGAATTCATCCTTCTTAAACATGGGAGACCAGAACTGCACACAGTATTCCAGGTGAGGTCTCACCAGTGCCTTATATAACGGTACTAACACCTCCTTATCTTTGCTGGAAATACCTCGCCTGATGCATCCTAAAACCGCATTAGCTTTTTTAATGGCGATATCACATTGGCGGCTCATAGTCATCCTGTGATCAACCAATACTCCAAGGTCCTTCTCCTCCTCTGTTGCTTCCAACTGATGTGTCCCCAATGTATATCTAAAATTCTTATTATGAATCCCTAAATGCATGACCTTGCACTTTTCACTATTAAATTTCATCCTATTACTATTACTCCAGTGTACAAGGTCATCCAGATCTTCCTGTATGATATCCCGGTCCTTCTCTGTGTTAGCAATACCCCCCAGCTTCATGTCATCCGCAAACTTTATTAGCACATTCCCGCTTTTTGTGCCAAGGTCAGTAATAAAAAGGTTAAATAAGATTGGTCCCAAAACTGATCCTTGAGGAACTCCACTAGTAACCTCCTTCCAGCCTGACAGTTCACCCTTCAGTACGACCCGTTGAAGTCTCCCCTTTAACCAGTTCCTTATCCACCTTTCAATTTTCATATTGATCCCCATCTTTTCCAATTTAACTAATAATTCCCCATGTGGAACCGTGTCAAATGCCTTACTGAAATCGAGGTAAATTAGGTCTACTGCATTTCCTTTGTCTAAATAATCTGTCACCTTCTCAAAGAAGGAGATCAGGTTGCTTTGGCAGGATTTTCCTTTAGTAAAACCTTTAGTAAAATGTTGTAATTTGTCCCAATTACCATTGACTTCAATGTCCTTAACTACTTTCTCCTTCAAAATTTTTTCCAAGACCTTACATACTACAGATGTCAAACTAACAGGCCTATAGTTACTCGGATCACTTTTTTTCCTCTTTCTTAAAGATAGGAACTATGTTAGCAATTCTCCAGTCGTACGGTACAACCCCTGAGTTTACCGATTCACTAAAAATTCTCGCTAACGGGCTTGCAATTTCATGCGCCGGTTCCTTTAATATTCTCGGATGAAGATTGTCTGGGCCCTCCGATTTTGTCCCATTAAGCTGTTCAAGTTGGGCTTCTACCTCAGATGTGGTAATATCCACCTCCATATCCTCATTCCCATTTGTCATCCTTCCATTGTCCCTAAGCTCCTTATTAAAGACTGAGGCAAAGTACTTATTTAGATATTGGGCCATGCCTAGGTTATCCTTAACCTCCTTTCCATCCTCAGTGTTTAGCGGTCCTGCTTCTTCTTTGTTTGTTTTCTTCTTATTTATATGGCTATAGAACCTTTTACTATTGGTTTTGATTCCCTTTGCAAGGTCCAACTCTACTTGGCTTTTAGCCTCTCTCACTTTATCCCTAAATGTTCTGACCTCACTAAGGTAGCTTTCCTTGTTAATCCCACCCTTCTTCCACTCCTTGTAGGCTTTCTGCTTTTTCCTAATCACCTCTCTGAGATGCTTGCTCATCCAGCTTGGTCTACAACTCCTGCCTATGGTTTTTTCCCCCTTTCTTGGGATGCAGGCTTCTGATAGTTTCTGCAGCTGTGACTTAAAGTAATTCCAGGCCTCCTCCGCATTTAGATCCACAAGTTCTTCAGTCCAATCCATTTCCCTAATTTCCTTAATTCTTTAAAGTTATCCCTCGAGAAGTCAAAAACCCTAGTCCCAGATCTATTTTTGTTTATCCTTCCATCTAGTTTGAACTGAATTACCTCATGATCACTCGAACCAAGGTTGTCCCCTACAACCATTTCTTCTATGAGGTCCTCACTGCTCACCAAAACCAAATCTAAAATGGCATCCCCTCTTGTTGGTTCTTCAACTACTTGGTGAAGAAATCCATCTATCACATCCAGAAAAATCTGAGCCCTATTATTCTTACTAGCACTTGTCCTCCAGTCTATATCTGGGAAGTTAAAGTCTCCCATGATCACACATTTCCCATTCGTGTTTACTTCATTAAAAACATTAAAGAAGTCTTAATTAAAACAATATTAAATCCATGTATGGATGCTCTCATTCAGAATTAAAATGACCGTCATCTGGTTTAGTTTCATTCACTTTAAAAAGGAAATAAGCTAAACACATTGAAAGCCACTTGAATTCCAAATACACCTCTACCCCGATATAACGCTGTCCTCGGGACCCATAAAAATCTTATGGGATTATAGGTGAAACAGCGTTATATCAAAATTTGCTTTGATCCGCCAGAGTGCGCAGCCCAGCCTTCCCCGGGAGCTCTGCATTACTGCGTTATATCCGAATTCATGTTATATCGGGCCACATAGTATCGGGGTAGAGGTATACAAGGATCCTCACAGTCATTTTACTAACCCACTTTATATTTACACCTTCAGTTAATTCAGATTAATTTTCCTGAGGTTTCCATGTGTAAATAAGCCATTAGTTATAATGGTGCAGACCTGTGTGTGGACACACATCAGATTACAACTAGTTACATTATTTAAGTTTATGCCTATAAATTTATCATTGCAAGCTAAACTGATGTAAGTTAGGTTTAAGTTGACTGAAGGCTGTCCATCCATAGTTTTCCCACCAGTTTGTCTTTTTTTTTTCATTACATATTATGATGCTGTACCCCATAATGCTTTATGGGAATATGACTATTCATCCTATTTGTACACATATATCATTTTTGTACTTGAAGTTAAGGATATTGACTGTATACTTGCTTGATTTCTAGTATACTTGCTTGATTTCTAGTACATCTATACTACCCACCGCATTGGCAGGCAGTGTTCAATGTATCGGGGATCGATTCATCGCGTCTTATCTGGATACGATAAATCGATCCACGAATTGACACCAGTACTCCAACTCAGCAGGAGGAGTAAGCAGAGTCGACGAGGGAGCCGCGGCAGTCAACTCACCACTGTGAGGACAGCCAGGTAAGTCAAACTAATATACTTCGACTCCAGCTACGCGAGTAGCATAGCTGAAGTCATGTATCTTAGGCCTTGGCTACACTGGCGCTTTACAGCGCTGCAACTTTCTCGCTCGGGGTGTGAAAAAAACACCCCCCTGAGCGCTGCAAGATACAGCACTGTAAAACGCCAGTGTAAACAGTGCCACAGCGCTGGGAGCTAAACCCATCAGGATGTGGAGTACGTGCAGCGCTGGGAGAGCTCTCTCCCAGCACTGGCACTGCGACCACACTCACGGCAGCGCTTTGAAGTTTCAAGTGTAGCCATACCCTTAGTTCGAACCTCCCTGCTAGTGTAGCCCAGGCCTAAGCAAGCTTTGTAAGGCATTTGGTCAGCTTCTTTAGAAAGGAATTTGCAAAGTTAAGTGCCCAATCAAGAAGCACTTGAGGAACAATGGACATTGGAATGCTCCAATCTACACAAGAAGTCTACTTGAGGACACTCAAGGTAGCATATGAACCATGTCTGCTACCTGTAGTTCTGAGTCATGCATGGACATCTGACTTGCCCATGTGATTCCAAAACTCCATCTTGGAGCTGGATTTTGCATAGGAGAGAGGAGGGGGTCTCCACCCACAAGAGTGTCTATTTAAATGCCAGGAGACCTTTTCCATTTTGTCTTCAGCTGGCTAAAGAGAGAGCCTCTTCGCCCCCAAAGATACCTGAAAGTAACTGGAACAAAGGACAGTAACTACAGCGGAGGTGAGTGATTGCTGGACCCAGACTAGCAGGAGACTAGACTGTAAAAGGAAGCTTACTGGACTGGTGAGGTGTTATTTGTATTAAATTTCTTAAACACAGGACTTGCGTGTTCTATTATAGTTTACTTGGTAATTCCCTTTGTTCTGTCTGTTACTACTTGAAACCACTTAAATCCTACTTTTTGTATTTAATAAAATCACTTTTTACTTATTAATTAACCCAGAGTATGTGTTAATACCTGGGGGAGGCAAACAGCTGTGCTATCTCTCTATCAGTGTTATAGAGGGCAAACAATTTTTGAGTTTACCCTGTATAAGCTTTCTACAGGGCAAAACGGATTTATTTGGGTTTAGACCCCATTGGGAGTTGGGCATCTGAGTGTTAAGACAAGAACACTTCTGTAAACTGCTTTCAGGTAAACCTGCAGCTTTGGGGCAAGTAATTCACATCCTGGATCTGTGTTGGAGCCGACAGGCATGTCTGGTTCAGCAAGACTGGATGCTGGGGTCCCAAGCTGGCAGGGAAAGCAGGGGCAGTAGTAGTCTTGGCACATCAGTTGGCAGCTCCCAAGGGGCTTTCTATGATCCAACCCGTCACACATTTTGCTAAACCAGTGTATGATAAGGACTAGCAGCAGAACTGTCCTCATCTCCAGGAAGTTATGACTAATTATGCAGATCTTAGTGCTAATAAAAGTACAAGGAAGAAAATGAATATTATATTTGCACATTAAGTATTAGAAAAATAATACTGAAAGTATTTACTATGTATGTATGCTATTCAGTCTCCTGAGATACAGTTTTTGTTGAGTGAGCAATTCTGAGTCAAGGGTACCACAGTGCAAGTGCTACAAATTAAAGTAATTCTGCAATATTCTTTCAAGCTGCTTCCTTGTCATTAACTAAGCAAACTCATTAAAAAGTTTAATAACTTAGGGAAAAATGTAGCTATCCAACAGTTCATTTTTTACTTTGGAAAGTATGAGATAGTGCTGAAGACAGAATAGATTATTCTACTTGAGTCAAGTTCTGCAAGGCAAACAAAAAAACCCACCACATTACTGTTCCCTAGTACTTGCTGTTTTCAAGTTTTTGGTCAAGCTCAATCCTGGTGTGACTAGCAGTTTACTAAATGTTATGGCTACACAGTTTAGAGCAGGGGTCGGCAACCTTTCAGAAGTGGTGTGCTGAGTCTTCATTTATTCCCTTTAATTTAAGGTTTTGCATACCGGTAATACATTTTAATGTTTTTTAGACGGTCTCTCTAAGTCTATATATTATAAAACTAAACTAGTGTTGTATTGTAAAATAAACAAAGTTTTCAAAATGTTTAAGAAGCTTCATTTAAAATGTTGATCTTACGTTGCCGGCCCACTAAGCCGCTGCTGGTCTGGGGTTCTGTTCACCTAGGCTGGCAGCAGGCTGAGCAGGGCCTGCGGTCAGGACCCTAGACTGGCACTGGGCTGAGCGGCCCAGCGGTTCCATCCACCGGCTCCTGCCAGCCAGGATCCTGGCTGCCGGACCCGCTCAGCCTACTTCCGGTCTGTGGTCCCGGCCCTGCCCACATACAGTGGGTACCTACCTTCTCCCTGGTTCTGGCCCATTCTCTTCCTCTCACTGCACTGAGCTGAGAGAGGGAGTGCACTGAGCACAGGGCTGGGGGAGAAGGGTCTGGCCAGCAGCTAGAATGAGGGAAGGGGCTCAGGATTGGGGCAGAAGGTTTGGGTGTGGGGCACTTACCTGGGCAGCTCCCATTTGGTGCAAGTGAGAATGTGGAGGGGGGTGCAGGAGCTCCCGTTTGGTGCTCAGGGTGAGGGTGGGGATCTGGAAGGTGCAAGAGTCAGAGCAGAGGGCTGGAGGCATGTGAGGGGGTGCAGGTGTCAGGGCAGAGGGGGGCTGGGTATGTGTGGGGGTGCCAGTCAGGGCTGGGGTTGTGGGGGGGTGGAGTCAAGCAGAGGGCTGGGTGTGTATGAGGGGGGCTCAGGGCAGAGGGGTGTGCAGGGCACGGGCCTGGGGTGTATGTGCAGAGCTCAGGGCTGGGGGGGGGGGTCAGGGCAGGGGGCTAGAGGAGATATGCTCCTATTCCACCACCCCCCTTCCCCAAGGCCCTGCCCCCGCTTCTTCTCTGCCTCCGCTGGGAGCAGCGAGCACGCTGACTCTGCTCCTTCCCGACCCCCTCCCTCACAAGGACCATCAGCTGATCGGCCGGCAGGGAAGGAGGGATGAAGAGGCATAGGAGGGGCAGGAACCCAGCACACTACGGGAAGAGGTAGGGGAGCCAGCAGAACCAAGCTTCTGCCCCTTTGCCCAAGCGGAGGGCCGAGAAGAGTGGGCCAGGCTGGGCTGGGCAGGATTTTTAATGGACTTCGGCAGGCAGCAGCGTGCCATTAAAAATCAGCTTGCGTTTCCTCTTTGGCGCGTGCCATAGCTTGCCAACCCCTGGTTTAGAGTGATGGATTGTATTCCAGAGTGGAAAGCAACAGCGTAAGAGGTTCATTTTTTTGAATAATTTATTTAATCTATTTTACTACTCCAGAAAATAGTGCGAACATGGTGATGTGTTAATTTAGCCACTGAAACAAGCTCACAGTTAAGTATATTGAGTGTTCTCGCCAGCTACCATCTCTGCAGGCTATTTCTAACAACATGAGACCATGTGAGAAACTTGTCTGAGAATAGAATAGTAATATTTTACAATAGCATAGCTCTGTTCTTGAAATGCTTTACGAACAGGAGTCACTGCAACCGCTGCTGAAATGCATCCACCTCTGAAGAGAGAGAACAGTTGCTGGGCAAATAATAATCACACTACATAGTCAGCAGAGGTGATAATTTGGGCAAGAAATCAGAGAAGGATCTACCCTCACAAAAACTCCATAGGATCTTTGCTCTCCACACTACGCAAACCTAACCTCAATTTACGGTCTCCTTTGAAAGACTACAGGAGTGGTGCTCAAACTTGCCGCCGCCACACCCCTCCCTTACTGGTAATGGAATCTGTTCATGCTCCCCTTTTATTACTGCACAGTCAAGGCTTCCGCAGCAGAGTTTAGGCTGAAGGCAGAGCTGGGAACAGAACTGGAGATGGGGCGGAAAGGGAAAGAAGGCAGAGCTAGGCTGGGGGCAGAGCGGAGCTGTGGCTGGAATCAGAGCAGGGAGTAGAGTGGAGCTGTCTTTTCTGCTGTCTCTGTACTGGAAGGGTCACGCACTGGCCAAAATGCATCCTCTGTTTGTTGGGTACCGGGATTGGTACCAGTCTCGATACTGGATAAAGTTCAGTGCCTTGATGGAGATTTATTGGTATGCCATCGAGGCAATGAGGACCGTCTAGGATAAATATGAAATTAAATAATTAGAGTTATCTTAAATTTGGTTAAGAAAAATGTGTTGTAAAGAAAGGCCCTAATTAGGAAGCAGAAGGAAGGCCTTGAAAAGAATGAGTTATAAGGCCAGAAGGAATGAAGTAGGGAGGATGCATAGTTCAAAGAATAACTACTGAGATTAACGGAAGTTTCTAAAAAGGCGGCCTCTGGCCCAATAAGGAAGATGCAGATGGTTTTAAATAAAGCAAAGAGAATCTGTTTTCAGATAAGCGAACATGGTGCTTCCTACCTCACATATCAGTGTTAAAGCCTATGTGAACCCAGGTGCAACAGAAAAACTGTCGAGGGGGGGGGAGGAAAGGCCATGGGAAGAAAGTAGGTTGTACATTTTATCTGGATTAAGACAAAATAAGGTGGAACTGTCTCAGATTGGTTTTTAGCTGAAGTCAGTAATTGGCAATGACATCACTAGTTTATTAAAGGGTAAAAAAAATTGTCAGCTCTTAAAGGGTTCATTGCTAATACCTGCCTGACCACATTGGAACCAACCAATATGGGTCTAAGCACCTCTGGGTTAGCTCGCTTATAAGAATCTTGATCATAGGCTTATAAATATTTTTTCTAATGTTTTGATGTAGTAATTGCATATGATTTAAGCTTTTTAGGCATGTTTAGAGCAATATATAAATTTTGCCTTTGGATTTAATAAAGAAATTCATCGTTAAATTAGTATTTGGTAGTTTCCCATATCACTATTATTAATTAAAATTAATAATAATAATAATTCTAACAGACGTTAACTCTGGAGGGACTTCCCCCTCCCAAGGCCACACTCTTTCCCTAAACACTTGTCTAAGGAGCAAAGGCAGCGGGTAGTAAGACTAGAGGGGGCTCAGCCTCCCTAAATCTGAGCCACCATGCTGTGATTCCAGGAGCTCTTGATGCCAAATGGCAGACAACAAGGGATGCATGACAGGGAACCCATGGGTCAGATATCTGTATCAGAGTTCACCAAAAGCTGCCATCTGAGATCTCAACCAAAATTCAGTAGCCCATTTGTCATAATAACTGCAAAAGATACGTATGGATAATATTTAAGAAGTTATGTATCCATACTCGAAATAATGCTCAGAAGATGACATACCTTCGAGGTGTTCCCTTCAGGCAGGAGGTAACTGACACCTAATTCCCTGATTTTACAAAATGGTATCCTCTGCACAACATGACCTCACACATGAGGCCACACCACATGGAGGATGCTATTTTTCTCTATACAACAGTGCCCTCCATGCAGTGTGACCTCGCAAACACCATGTATGTGCAAGGGCACACTGTATGGAGGATACCATTTTAGAAAGCAAAATGGCATTCTCCATGCAGCATGACCTTGCAGGTACAGTCACACTGCAGGGAAAGTACCATTTATGCTATCTGGGGTTGTGGGAAACTATACATCTGAAAATGGGGTCATACAAGGAAAAATGTTTAGGTACTCCTAGTCTACCCTCTTTCTAGCAAGACATCAAGTAACCTCATATATTTTGAATTTTAATTAAGTAATAGTATATGCATGTTCTCCTTTGTAAGTCCAAGCAAATCAGCCTGAGAGAACCTCAAACAATACCTTTAAGCAATTGTTTGATATTTACAATTACTCTCCCCCCCCCTTCAGACTGAACTGAAATAGAGGGACAATATTCCTATAAGTGCTTTAAGACAAGGGCATCCTTATTTCCTGGAGAACTACTGGAAATATGAAAATGAATTAGGGGTACTAACGGTCTGGTAACTGATATGTAAGTATAATAAGAGATCTTACGTAGTTTGTGGTGTTCTCTGCTAGAGCTGCTGGGCCTCAACACTAGTCTATATTAATTGCTTACAAAACTGAATTTGATATTGTATTCCATGTGTGCCTAGAACATCTGTTGTATCTACACTTGATCTATGGATTGTGATTGGTTACTTATGTGGTTCTGATGAATTAACTGTTGATTAGTTAAGAATAACCAAGTATTCTGATCTGAGGAATACTGTCCCAGGCAGGTAAAAGTAGACTTGGAAAGAATCTAGTTCTAATGTTAATAAGCTAAGACTCCTTGGACTCAATAAGGAGCTAAACTCAATTAAATGCCATTCCAATATTGACTAACATTTATAAAGACTGCAAATGTTGTTTGCTAGATTTTAAAACTGAAATCTGTCACCTCAGCAAATCCAGAAAGTTGACCCCCATTCACACTCAAATCAAAAAGTCATATACTGGCGTACACAGGGCACAGGCATTTTCACTATTGCATCAATTAACCCTTTGCTTAAAGCAGGTCTAGATGACACAGTCAAGATACTTGCCTCCGACACTAGCACATCCACCACTGTTGCCCCAAACAGAGCTGCACTGGTGTAGCAAATGGTGGGAAATTTCCTACAAAAAACTAGTTTGAATAAGCCTAAAGGAGCCTATATGGTCTAATACAGTGGATCTGGAATGAATTCAAATTGTTCTTTATGATTTGAGTAAAATCAGGGAGAATGGAATCACTGGAAAATAGATTTCCTGATGGATTGTAGCCCTGGAGGGGTCAAATGCCTATCCAAATAAAACTGAAAGCTCTGTTCACTTTTGGTCTTAATGGCCTGGAATGCAAACAGACCCCGCCATGTGAAAATATGACAGGGTCAATTAGGTAAATAGGTCCTAATTGGAAGGCAACCCAAATATGCAGGAATGTGGCTGAGCAAAGGTGAAAACCAATTACTTTGTGGAAGCGTGCAATCATCAAGGGCAAGAGGGGAAGGTTAGAACTTACTTGTGACTCAGGTATGATAAGTAAAGCAGTTTCAGTTCCTGCCTGGAGTGCAACCACCTGGGTGAAGGTTAACTTTTGTATAATTTATCTATTTTGTTTTTCATCTCCCCAAAACAAAAACTGTAAAACTGGACTTTCTCCTGGAAGGTTTGGTTGGCTGGTTCATATAAAGCTAGATTTCTGCCATAGGGCCTAACTTTCCCAAAAGAGCAACTTGTTAATGTTGTTTTCAGATTTGGTAAAAGTTAACTTGTTTTACCTTATGTATAGTTGCCCACACACAAGTGTAGCGCTCCTCTTCAGATTTTACTACTTTCCAAGAAAGTTCACTGTATACACTATTTTCAAACAGCAGCACTCACTGGTAACAAAGAACAGCAGCTGAAAATTTTACTTTGACAATGTGTTTTGTTGGGTACTGCATACATCCAATTAAGAATACAAACCAGTTCATTTATCTACTCCATATACATGTAACTTCCATTATACTTACAGAGACAATATGTATTTATCCTACAGAAAACAGGTTGCCTGGAATTTTGCCTGGACTGTCCATTTAAGATGACAAATATGAGTTTCCCCACAAATGTGAAATCTGTGTTAACATGACTCAAAAGTGGGGCTGTCAAGTGACTAAAAAAATTAAATGTGTGATTAATCACACTGTTAAACAATAATAGAATTCCATTTATTTACATATTTTTGGATGTTTTCTACATTTTCAAATATATTGATTTAAATTACAACACAGAATACAAAGTGTATTTATATTTTTTATCACTTTTTTGTATTTACAGTGCAAATATTTGTAATCAAAATATACCCTTTGAATTCAGATACAAACACAGAATACAAGATATATATGAAAATGTAGAAAAACATCCAAAATATTTAATAAATTTCAATTGGTAGTCTAACAGTGAAATTAAAACTGCAATTAATCGACAGCCCTACTAAAATATTAAATTCGTCCAAGGAGCTTGTACATGTGCATATTAAAATGTTTAACACGGATACTAAAAAACAAGCCAAATGGAGTATTTCAGAAACATCTATTACTATACTTTGGTAGAACTAGGTCACATCCTAAATCTACAGGCCCATTTATTCCTTGAGATTTTTGGTTGTGTTGCACCTTCATATGCAAGGTATCTCAAAATCCAATTTACAATACAAGACACAATTACTATTACAGAAGTGGCATGAAAGTTTACCAGCCCCAGGACCAAATTTATTTGGTCACTCTGCGGTAAAGAAATATTTTACTCCATATCAGAAAAGTTACTTACCCTGAAAGAGGAGAATTTTTCAAAGCTATGGGCATGGCTACACTTGCAGATGTCGAGCTCTTTGAGTTAAACCAGCCTTCGTAGAGCACAGTAGGGAAACCGCTGTAGTCTGTCCACACTGACAGCTGACAGCGCACAGGCATGGCCATATTAGCACCTCTTGGAACGGACAAAGAGAGCAGTGCATTGTGGTAGCTATCCCAGCATGCAAGTGGCTGCAACGTGCTTTTCAATGCAGGGAGAGGGGTGGAATGTGACAGGAAGTGTGTTGTGTGTATGTGGGGGAAGAGAGATTGGGTTTTTGGGGGACTGAGAGCATGTCAGCATGCTGTATTGTAAGTCCAGACAGCAGCAGCAGCCCTCCCTCTTCTACACCCACCCCCTCAGCCTGCCCCTCTCTCTCTCTCACGCGCGCACACACACACACAAAGCATTCCTCAGTAATGGTTGCTTTGTCTCGGAGCAGATAAGCATGCGGGCTGTCAAATGGAACTTTCAAAAGGTATATCCAAAACAATGACAAGAGTGGCTACTTCACTTAAGGGGATTATGGGTAGTTTCCGGAGGCTGTTCAGAGCACCGTAATGCAACATTTTGTTACACTGATGCTGGGCTGCTCCAGCGAGGGTGGATCAAACATTATTCTACTCACCGAGGTGGAGTAACAGAAGCGCTCTACCCGTGGAGTCAGAGCGCTCTGCGTGCCTTGCCAGTGTGGACGGGTAGTGAAGTAGTGCACCTGGGGCTCCTTTAATGCACTGTAACTGCCAAGAGTAGCCAAGCCCTATATGTCGTCAGGATGGATATTTTTGATAAAATGCTTTAATTACGATATATTATAGCTCAAAGATATCATCCCTATTCCATGATGAGATAAATTCTAATTATGTAGTATAAGACAATATATCCATGTATTGTTTAAGTTTTGTAAATGAGTTCTAACAGTTCATGGATTAGGGACCCAATCTTATGGGGTTCCAGGGGCTTCTGTATAGATTATTTAAGTTAATCTTTCTATCTACCCAATGGGACTCAGTGCTCAGTCTAGAACATACTATCAGAGATGCTTAGTTTTGCAGTTCTCAAACTGTGGACATGTGTCACAGAGGTAACATGTTACAGAGGTAACATGCTTGTCAACAGCAAAAATGTTTTAAATCAATCAATAAATAAATAGAGAGGAGAGAAATAACTGCCATCAAGCCTATTGTCCCTCTGCAAATTTGTGTACACAGAGTCAATCCCTTACTTCTCTCTAAAAGAGCAAAGTTTCAAAAAGCTCAATGAATAGAAGATTGTTGGAGGCAGAACAGATCTAGACAAGGAGAAGAAAAGTCTGGAGATAAATGTGAGAAGGGAGGGACAGGCAGCAGAAATAAAAGCTCAACTGTTTGAGCAGCATATTCCAGAAGTCTTCAAGTCTTTCTGAGTCTAGCCTTCATTGATTTGAGAGCTAGCACACCATTCTCTCACTAGAAGGGAAAACTATAATGGCAGCAGGCGTAGAAGAGACCCAGTTTGGGAATATTTTAATGAAGTTCCTCTACCTCTGGGTAAGACAAGCACGTGTGCATAATGCAAACAGTGCAGAAAAGAAATGCAAGGCCTGGTTGCCTCATCATGAGACGTGTTCCTTCTCAAGAGGAAGCTGCTTTGAAGATTATAAAAGGAATATCTCTGAACATGCAGGATCTTCAGGTTGGTAAACTTTTTATTTCATAGTTCTTTAAGGACTGTCTTCCTTAGATGCAGTTGTGATAAAAAATAAATAGCTGAAATAGGCAGATCTTCCTTTTGCTGGATAAAGTGTATGAAAAAGAAATTGAGCAGTGTGCAAAAGGTCTAGAGGGTAACATCGTTAACCTGAGTCTTGATGGGTGGAGCTATGTCCACAATGATCCTGTTGTATGTGCTTGTGTGACAACAGATGAAGGTTTCAGAGTGGTAGCCGTTTTAGAATGTCTTCCTTAGAGAAACAATTGATACATCAGGAAATGCACACACAGCAGAATACTTACAAGTACATAAGAACATAAGAACGGCCGTACTGGGTCAGACCAAAGGTTCATCTAGCCCAGTATCTGTCTACCGACAGTGGCCAATGCCAGGTGCCCCAGAGGGAGTGAACCTAACACGCAATGATCAAGTAATCACTCTCCTGCCATCCATCTCCATTCTCTGATAAACAGAGGCTAAGGACACCATTCCTTATCCATCCTGGCTAATAGCCATTTATGGACTTAACCGGATAAATTCATGGTGGTTCTCTCTTTAAACGCTGTTATAGTCCTAGCCTTAACAACCTCCTCAGGTAAGGAGTTCCACAAGTTGAATGTGCGCTGCGTGAAGAACAACTTCCTTGTATTTGTTTTAAACCTGCTGCCTATTAATTTCATTTGATGACCTCTAGTTCTTGTATTACGAGAATAAATAAATAACTTCTCCTTATCTACTTTCTCCACATCATTCATTATTTTATATACTTCTATCATGTCCCCCCTTAGTCTCCTCTTTTCCAAGCTGAAGAGTCTTAGCCTCTTTAATCTTTCCTCATATGGGACCCTCTCCAAACCCCTAATCATTTTAGTTGCCATTTTCTGAACCTTTTCTAGTGCCAGTATATCTTTTTTGAGGTGATGAGACCACATCTGTACACAGTATTTGATATGGGCGTACCATAGACTTATATAAGGGCAATAACATATTCTCAGTCTTATTCTCTATCCCCTTCTTTAATGATTCCTAACATCCTGCTTGCTTTTTTGACCGCCTCTGCACACTGCATGGACATCTTCAGAGAACTGTCCACAATGACTCCAAGATCTTTTTCCTGACTTGTTGTAGCTAAATTAGCCCCCATCGTATTGTATGTATAGTTGGGGTTATTTTTTCCAGTGTGCATTACTTTACATTTATCCACATTAAATTTCATTTGACATTTTGTTGCCCAATCACTTAGTTGTGTGAGAACTTTTTGAAGTTCTTCACGGTCTGCTTTGGTCTTATCTACCTTGAGTAGTTTAGTATCATCTGCAAACTTTGTCCATCACTGTTGACCCCTTTCTCCAGATCATTTATGAATAAATTCAATAGGACTGACCCTTGGGGAACACCACTAGTTACCCCTCTCCATTCTGAGAATTTACCATCAATTCCTACCCTTTGTTCCCTGTCTTTTAACCAGTTCTCAGTCCATGAAAGGACCTCCCTTTTATGCTCTGATAACTTAATTTATATAAGAGCCTTTCGTGAGGGATCTTGTCAAAGGCTTTCTGGAAATCTAAGTACACTATGTCCACTGGATCCCCCTTGTCCACATGTTTGTTGACCCCTTCAAAGAACTCTAATAGATTAGTAAGACATAATTTCCCTTTACAGAAACCATGTTGACTATTGCTCAACAGTTTGTTTTTCTGTGTGTCTGACAATTTTATTCTTAACTAGTGTTTCGACTAATTTGCTCAGTACTGACATTAGACTTATCGGTCTGTAATTGCCAGGATCACCTCTAGAGCCCTTTTAAAATATTGGTGTTACATTAGCTAACTTCCAGTCATTGGGTACCGAAGCCAATTTAAAGGACAGGTTACAAACCTTAGTTAATAGTTCCGCAACTTCACATTTGAGTTCTTTCAGAACTCTTGGGGAATGCCATCTGGTCCCGGTGACTTGTTACTATTAAATTGATCAATTAATTCCAAAACCTCCTCTAGTGACACTTCAATCTGTGACAGTTCCTCAGATTTGTCACCTACAAAAACCAGCTCAGGTTTGGGAATCTCCCTAACATCCTCAGCCGTGAAGACTGAAGCAAAGAATTCATTTAGTTTCTCCACAATGACTATATCATCTTTAAGCGCTCCTTTTGTATCTCGATCATCAGGGGCCCCACTGGTTGCTTAGCAGGCTTCCTGCTTCTGATGTACTTAAACATTTTATTACCTTTGGAGTTTCTGGCTAGCTGTTCTTCAAACTCCTCTTTGGCTTTTCTTATTATATTCTTGCACTTAAGTTGGCAGTGTTTATGCTCCTTTCTATTTGACTTCCACTTTTTAAAGGAAGTCTTTATCGCTCACTGCTTCCTTTACATGGTGTTAAGCCATGGTGGCTCTTTTTCAGTTCTTTTACTGTGTTTCTTAATTTGGGGTATACATTGAAGTTGGGCCTCTTTTATGGTGTCTTTAAAAAAGAGCCCATGCAGCTTGCAGGGATTTCACTTTAGTTACTGTACCGTTTAACTTTTGTTTAACTAACCCCTTCATTTTTGCATAGTTCCCCCTTTTGAAATTAAATGCCACAGTGTTGGGTTGTTGAGATGTTCTTCCCACCACAGGGATGTTGCGGCAGTAAAAGCTATAAAATCGTGAAAAAAAAATTCAAATGTCTAGTAGGCAGCTTGGTCACAGACAATGCTACAAATGTATCCAAGATGACAAGAAATTATATAAAAGAGAGTGAAGAGATTCCCAAGCTAACAACATATGGTTGCACCTCCTAGCCAAAGACTTCAGTGTTCCAGAAATAAAGGCTAATGTTGTTGAAATTTCAAACTACTCCTGTAACAACCACTTTGCAGCAGCAGCTGCTCTGAAAAAAAGTGGGAGGAACCAAGCTAACTCTCCCACAAGACATGCAATGGAACTCAATAGTGGACTGTTCTGAGCACTATATCAAGAACTGGTCTAATCTGATGACTGAACAAAACTGTTAAAAAATAAATGGCACTGTCACAGCCAAAGTTCTCAACACTGGGCTTAAGAGAAATGTTGAACACATGCTGAGTACCCCTAAGCCTATTTCTATAGCTTGTTTTTCTTTTTCCAGATTATGAACAAACAGGAAAATGAAGGTGAAGATGACTGAACTACATGCAGAAGCCAATATTTTAAGTTTCTCATGTTGACCTGGCTGACAGAGTCAATTTAATTTGTTTTTTGTAAAAATATATTTCATTTAACTATTTTAGTTAAAAACAATTTTAACAAACAAACCTGATTTTAAAAAACTTGAATGTTTAACTAAACTCGAAAATTTATATTCTTGCTTTGTTAAAATATTGTTTGCTGTTGAAGAAAAAAATCCAGAATACATAACATTGTTTTAATTAAATAAAACAATTTAAATGTCTGTCTGGTGATATTCTCCTCCTAATACAGCATGGCAAGATAATCTTCCAAATATTAATGATTATCCTGTTGAACTGGAGTTAATTCACCTCCCAATGACTTCATAAATATTTGCTTTGGTTACCTTTGGTAAATGAAATAACCAAACAATCATTCATTTTCTGATATAATTATCAAACTAATCTGAAAAGTTTTCAAAATAAATCACTTTAAAAAGGTATAGTGTGCATTGTTTGGTTCTGTGATTGTTTCTGTCTGCTGTATAATTAATTTTGTTGGGTGTAAACCAATGAAGGTGGTGCGATATAACTGGTTAGATAATCATGTTACAATATGTTAGTACTGGTTAGTTAAATTCCAGTAAAATGATTGGTTAATATATAGCTAAGCAGAACTCAAGTTTTACTATATAGTCTGCAGTCAATCAGGAAGTAAGGGGGGGGAAATGGGAACAGGGATGCAGGCTCTGTGGGGTCAGAGCTGGGAGGGGGGACACTAAGGAAGGAAACTAGAATCGTTGTTTGATGGAAGTTCACCCCAACAAACATTGAATTGTTTGCACCTTTGGACTTCGGATAGTGTTGCTTTCTGTTCATGCGAGAAGGACCAGGGAAGTGAGTGGGTGAAGGAATAAGCCCCCTAACAACCCTCAGATACTCATTTTGTCCTAGGTTGGCGCAGATACCTACAGTTACCTTAACTGAAGGGTGAGTTCACACCTACCAGTCTCAATGAGGTTTTAACTCCACCCACAACAATGTTGCACCCAGCTCACAAAACTCCCACTGAAACTGTATAAACTGTATTTGCAGTATTTGCAGAAAGCCCCAGGCAAGGCTAGACCAGGCTGAAAGCTGCTAGCAGCAGTAAGACCCTATAGGAAAAAAAAAATCTGATGCACTGCAATGTATTTGCTCATAACATAACTGGCAGCCAGATACAGCTGTCAGTTGTGTAATATATTTACATAATCTTACTTAAAAGATTCTTGTGAACTTCAATGACCCAAGCAACCTGAATGTGTATATCTCCCCCCCACAATAAACAAAACCAGCATTTGGTTATTGTGGTGAGTTAACCAGCAGAATACCTGGAATTTTAACGGTTGCAGCTTATATTTGCCAGTTATGAGGTGCATCTCACTTTCTCTCTCCCACACAAGATGACTATTCACACTCATTTTTCCATATTAAAAATTGAAAAATCCACTTGCCCATTAAAAGGAAGCAGCTCTCCAGGGCAAGAGTCATCATCTTGCGACTCTAAGTTTATATATAACCATTATGCAAAGATAACCTTCCAAACATGAACACAACATAGAGGTCTCTTCAACACATTTTATAATGTATTCGTTTTTTTATAGTGTGTGCTTATAATATAAACATACGCTTACATCTAAAACAGTACATTAAATATTTACCACGCAAGCCTCCCCACATGAATTCTTATACTCCTATCAAGATGAGGAAGTTACACGTAATAATAAAACTTTCTTCCACTTTAAGGAAAAAGAAAGGTCATGCTCTGTGTTGCACACTGTAACAAATATGCACAAATCACTCATCTGAACATTTAAAATTCATTATCTTTTAGTCTCTGCTTTTTTCAGTTATAGTCTCCCTGAATACTGTACTACTGAATCTGATAACTTTACCTATTAATATCTTTCTTCAAATTGTTTCTACATACAGATTTAGTTGCTTTATCCCTCTTCATCTACTAAATTTGTCATTTTGCAATGGAAAGATGACGTGCAAGGGGAGAAAAATTGGTCTTTTACCCTTTTTACTTCTCTATGATACACAAATCAGATTCAAAGGTTTTGTCCTCCAGCCCAAAGAAAAAAAAAGTCTGCTTGTTTTTCATCTCAGAATTTCAGGTCTTTTCTGGCCTGGAAGAGCTTGATGACCACCATAGAACTTAGTAAAATGACAACTATGCAGAATCAAGACAGAAAATAGGGCAAGAGAAAAGGTGGTGGCAGCAGCATCCCCAGGTATAAGGCCAGCGTCCGAGAAAACATTCATGTGGGAGAAGCTGATAACACTGTAGCAAGGAGAGGAGTAAGCAGTAACAACCTGCATCTTGAGATGGATTTGTTACAGCAACAGAAAAAACCCTTTCAGTCGCTGTAGTAAAGCCTGGTCTACATTGCACAGTTAGATTGACACAAGGCAGCTTACGTCAACCTAACTATGTAAGTGTCCACACTAAAATTTCACTCCTGCTTACGTAATTGCCCCACTACGCCAACTTAATTCAACCTCCACGAGAGGCATAGAGTCAACGTGGATGTAGTTACAGAGACAGTGTCAGTGTAGACAATGCATTGCATCAACTGTTACTGGCTTTCAGAAGCCATCCCATAATGCTCTGCACTGACCATACAGTCAGTACAAGCACTCCTGGTGCACACAGCCAACAAAACGAGCATAGTGTGGACAAGCAAAAGCAATTTAATTACTGCAGCAGCTGTATGCTGATATAACACAAGTAAACATAAATTTTGTAGAGTAGACATGCCTTAAGTGTCTACACTACAGTGGCGTAGCTGCACCACTACAGCTGTGCTGCTGTAGCGCCTCTACAGTAAATCTGAAGGGAACCGGAACAGTAGCTGAGAGATGTGAACTTCTCCCATTCATTTCAGTTAGGTTAACTGTCAACACAGGTTATGTCTATAAAATGAACTAATGGTGCTTTTCCCCTGCTCTCGTACACACTCATTGTTAGCTCTCATCAAGCTCAGACACATGCAGGCACAGCCGCAGAAGCAGTGGAGGCACAGTTGAGCCACGCCGAGTAAGTCACTACCAGTTTCAGGTGGGTTTGTACTCAGAACGGCTCAGCCATGCCTCCATTGCCACTAGCTATGCTATCACGGCTATGCTGCTATTTATACTCATGCTAGCTCGATGATATGCTAGCATGAGTATGTGTACATGAGCAGGGAAATCACACCCCAACTCATAGTGTAGATGCACCCATAGTAAATGGTTACACTGTTGACCTAAGTGCACAAACAATATGGATAGTCATTTATGCATATTCATAAATCACATCTGGACGAGAAGAGAGTGGGGGCATGGCTTGGGAAAGTTTCACCCATTTATTTCAGATCCCAATCTGACCCATGGAGCCAAGGAACTAAAGTGAAGCCAGGAAAGGAATTCAAGTTTCACTAAGAGCCAAGACCAAGATACACAGAATGGCTTAGAGGGGCATCCAAGCTCCTTCCAGGGTATAATCAAGCACAAAATGCCCACAGGTACATTTGAGCCCAAATGAAGAGGAGCAGAGCTCAGCCTTCGAGGTGCCTAGCAAAGCACTCAAGCCTCACCAACATGGAGCCAAGTCTGAGGAGTCCAATGGATCTTAGCAGAACAACACTGTATTTTGCACATCTGCACAGTCTACTGAGGCCTTGGCTACACTTGGAGGTCTGCAGCGCTGGTAGTTACAGCTGTCTTCATACAGCTGTGTAGGGAAAGCGCTGGAGTGTGGCCACACTGACAGTTACCAGCGCTGCAGTGTGGCCACATTTGCAGCATTTGCAGCACTGTTGGGAGTGGTGCATTATGGGCAGCTATCCCACAGAGCACCTCGTCCCATTTTGGCACCATGGGTTGCGGGAAGGGGACGGAAGGGTGCGGGTCATTCTGCTTCCTGTCCCAAAGCCCCGTGATGCATCGCTTTACATCCCAGCAGTCCCTGTTTTTCCATCCACGTTTGGCGCCATTGTGACTCTGCCAGGGGTTTCTGTGCAGTGCGATTTCTGTGGGAAATTGAACCCGAACTGCTGAGGAGTATGCTGACGAGTCTCGCCAGCACATCACGTTTGGCAGTTGAGCTATTCCTTAAGCTCCAAAGTGATGAAGGGTCCAACAATGATTGTGAGTCGCCTGACACGTGTGACACGACATTGCTTGTGGCTTTCACGGAAATGCTCAGCACCGTGGAACGCCGCTTTTGGGCTCGGGAAACAAGCACTGAGTGATGGGATCACATCATCATGGAAGTCCGGGATGATGAGCAGTGGCTGCAGAACTTGCGGATGAGAAAAGCCACTTTCATCGGACTGTGTGCTAAGCTCTCCCCCACCCTGCGGCACAAGGACACAAGATTGAGAGCTGCCCTGCCGGTGGAGAAGCAGGTGGCTATTGCAGTCTGGAAGCTGGCAACTCCAGACAGCTACCGATTGGTCGGGAACCGGTTTGGAGTGGGAAAGTCGACCGTTGGAGTCGTTTTGATGCAAGTTTGTAGGGCCATTAATCGCATCCTGCTAAAAACAACTGTGACTCTGGGGAACGTGCAGGACATTGTGGATGGCTTTGCACAAATGGGTTTCCCTAACTGTGGAGGGGCAATAGATGGGACACATATTCCTATTCTGGCACCACCCCACCTAGCATCCAAGTACGTTAATCGTAAGGGGTATTTCTCTATGGTTCTCCAGGCGCTTATGGATCACCTTAGGAGTTTCATTGACATTAACACAGGTTGGCCTGAAAAGGTGCATGATGCACGCATCTTTCGGAACACTGGTCTGTTCAGGAAGCTGCAGGCAGGGACTTTTTTCCCAGACCGGAAGATCACAGTAGGGGACGTCGAAATGCCCATTATGATCCTTGGAGACCCCGCTTACCCGTTAATGTCTTGGCTCATGAAACCGTATACAGGGAAGCTTGACAGGAGCAAGGACCGGTTCACTACAGGCTGAGCCGGTGCCGAATGACTGTGGAGTGTGCTTTTGGCCGTTTAAAAGGGCACTGGCGATCTCTGTATGGGAAGCTAGACTTGGGGGAAAGCAGCATCCCTGCTGTTATATCCGCGTGCTGTACTCTTCATAATATTTGTGAAGGGAAGGGTGAAACATTCAGTCATGCATGGACCTCTGAGGTTCAACGCCTGGAGGCTGAACTTGCACAGCCAGAGAGCAGGGCTATTAGAGAGGCCCAGCACAGGGCTTCAAAGGTCAGGGATGCCTTGAGGGAGGAATTTGAGGCTGAAAACCAACAGTAATGTTTGGTGCCTTGCACGGGAGTGAATTGCAGTTGTTATAATGTTAGTAGGAATCTGTTTTTCCTAAGCTGACTTGCAGTGCCTGTTTCTTTCCTGGGCTAAGGTATCTTTGACTTTCTGCAATAATAAAGACTGTTTTCAAAGCCAAGAATTCATTTATTGAAAAGAAAATAACTTTATTGACAGACACACAACATTTTGGGAACCTAAAAGGGCAGGGGGGTATGGTGGGGAACTGTACAGTCACAGGTTTGACTATGTCCTGTCAGGAGTGCTGTGCAATGACTGCTGCACTTCAGAATGCCTATACTGCATGGTGATGAGGGTTGAGTACAGAGGGTAAGGGTCGTCGTTCTCAGGGCTGGTTGGTGAACGTACAGGTGTTGGAGGCAACTGGTGGAGGTAAGAACCTAGATGCTGGGGAAGGGGGTTTGGAGCTGACGTTGGGGCACAAGGGAAAGAGCTTTGGGATGGGGGCAGGCGGAGCGGTAGTGCTCTGCCTGCATGGCTACGACCACCTGGATAGAGTCCGCTTGACCTGCCGGGATGCTTATCAGCTGCTTTGTGCTTTTCTTCCTGGCCACTGCATTTCTCTGGCAGATTCTGCTTTCCCTTTCCCTCCAGTCCTGCAGTTTTTTATTCTCTCTGGCAGAGTGATCCATAACTGCTTGCAGCAGGTCGTCTTTGCTTTTTCGCAGCTTCTTCCGCAGGTTTGGAGTCTCTTAGCTGCTGTTAACACGGGCAGCTGAGAACTCAAGGTCGCTTGTGGAAAGGAAAAAAAGGCAACAGTTAACAGAGGCAGCATTGTTTATATCTCAGACAGTTACTCCCACACAGTGAAGAAGTTTACAGTCTTCACTTTAGCATAATTTTCCCATACCAAAGAGAGCGCACATAACCCACAGGAGCCCCAAAATGGTGAGTAAGAGGGACTGATTGCTTCAGGGCTGTGCTGGGTTTTCTGTGCACTGAGGAAAGCAAACAGCTGCAGGGGGCACCTACACTGAACACTCTCCCAACATTTTCCACAGGAGTTAATCCTGGAAGATATCTCGCTGCTGCGGGTCACCTCGGAAGAGCGGGAGGGTCTTCTGCAGCAATGCGGATTCCGCCCTGGCCCCTATGCAGCTTGCCTGTGCGCAGCAATGGTCCCCCCACCCCTCGCGGCACAGTGGCACAGCCTGACTGGGACAAGAACCACAGTGGCTCTCCCTATAAACTAGCGCAAGCGCATTGCCCACGCTCTGGCTGAAACTTTTGAAGAGATTACCAAGGCCGATTACCGCAACGTGATAGACCACATCAATGGGCTACTCCACATCTAGGCATGCATGCATGCAGCCCTAACCCTCCCTCCTCTCCCAAAACATTTCCATCCTGAAAATAAAAGCCGCTTACCAGGAACCCGCTCCTCTGCTTCTCCTTCACCAAGTACCGGCTGCTGCCACTGGCTACCTTCCTCCTGGCTGCATGCCTCTTGGGACTCCAGGGTGTCTCCCCCCCTCCCCAGTACCCTCACTCTCGGTTTCTTCCTCCCTCCACCTGGCCCCTCGCTCTGAAGTGTCCATCGTGGTCCTCGGATTGGCAGTGGGGTCACCCCCAAGTATCACGTCCAGCTCTTTGTAAAAACGGCAGGTCGTGGGGGCAGCACCAGAGCGGCAGTTTCCCTCATGGGAACAGGCATTTTGCAGCTCCTTCACTTTAATCCTGAACTGCACTGCATCCCGGTCATGGCCCCTTTTCAGCATGGCCCTTGATATCTGCCCATAGGTATCATAATTCTTATGGCTGGCGCGCAGCTGTGACTGCACAGCTTCCTCCCCCCAAACACTGATGAGGTCCAGCAACTCACCACTGCTCCATGCTGGGGCTCGTTTGGCGCATGGAGGCATGGTCACCTGGAAAGAGTCACTGATTGCACTCCACACCTGGCTGAGCAAACAGGAAGGGGATTTTTAAAATTCCTGGGGCACTTAAAGGGCGGGTCACCTGAGGCCAGGACAATAGAGTTTGAACTGATGAGCAGAGTGGCTGAGCAGGCATTCTGGGATACCTCCGAATACCTCTGAAGGCCAATAACAGCACTTTTGGTGGCCACACTGGCGGAGCAGCGCTGAAGTTGTTATTCCCCAGGCAGAGGTACAGTACATGCAGCGCTGTAACCAGGGAGATACAGCGCTGTATGTGCCTTGCAAGTGTGGACGGTGAGTAAGTTGCAGCGCTGTAAAGCCACCACCAGCGCTGCAACTCTCCAGTGTAGCCAAGGCCTGAGATTGGAGTCTCCTCAAGTAATCAAAACTTGGTTTGTTAGTGAAGTATAGAAGAATGCCACTCCTTTCCCCCATCCCTCTCAGTATGATGCCAGGCATCAACATAATAAGGACAAGGGCAGACAAGCTGAGGACGTAGAGGATCTCGAAGGCTAGGGCAAGAATTTTACATTTTACATAGTGCAGGAGAATAAGTGAAGGGATTCAAAGAAGGGAATGAAGTGGTCACAGCAATAGGCCAGGGAACCCAAGAAAAAAAAACTTTAAATGTAAAGGGAATTTCCAACCTAATTGCCTTTCTGGATTTGGCAAGACTTCCTTCAATACATTAACTACTTTTTCTTTTTCTTTTTTTTGGGGGGGGGAGGGGGCACACACACACACACACACACACACACACACACAGAACTCTTACCTGCATCAATCCCCAAGAAAGAGATTAGCATAGAATTATAGATCATAAGAATTAAAAATTATTGAATTTTCTAGCACTTGTCCTTAGAGGCTTCTCTTTCCATTGAAGTGGTGAACCATTTCTTTATCTCCAAGAAGGATTCAAGTAAGTGGTTCTCTGTTTACTGGAAGTTCTATATTAGTAACACAAGCTATCATTTAAAGTGTTGACAGCTGGGATCAGCTAAGGTTAAGGGAAGAATATATCTTTATCCTATATCTGTGTAGCATGCATAAACCAGTACAGCTTCTATCTGTAAAAGCAGTAATATCCTACCAGTACAGAAACTATTAAAAGTTAACATATACCAGGGAAGCCAAGAGGTACATGGCATTGAAACAGAAGTAGTTAAGGTAAGCATGCTGGATGAAGCCTAAACAAAAATCACAAAGGAGAAACAACCAAAGCAAGCTGAGGGGTGTAAACAAGCAAAACCAAAGGACAAGCCTCTTACTAATCATCTTTAGACATCTTAAAATGCTAATTCTAGACCAGAATTCAGGCTCTTAATTGGGCAAGACCCCTTTTCCTTTTCTCCCCAACAAGAAAAAAAAAACCTACAGTGTCACCACATTTTTAACTCATATCCAGGCCTTTGATATGTTACCCAAAAGGGTCCCGAACAAGTCATGAAGCTAAGATATTGATCTTGTTTTTTCAAATAGATTTTCCTGATTCTCTGACAGAAATGAAAGTAAAAAGTTGGACTAAACAGAATGCTACTGTTTTCTATATGTTATAAATATGCTACATATTCCATCACTGAATTAACAAAAAAAGATGTACAGCCAACAGTTTGGACCTAGATGTGCTAGCCTGGTACTTGGGAGACCTGGATTCAATTCCCTGATCCACCAGACTTCCTGTGTGATCTTGTTTAGATTTGTAGCTTTCTGACTTCATATTTATTTTCAAATTAATTCTAAACCTGCCAAGAGAAAGGCTGAGAACTTTTTGTAGAAGGAGAGAAAGGACGTTTCAACCTCAGACCACCAGCTAGCATCTTGTTCTCAGCCTCCTTTACATGCAGAGAGCATGACGCAAGAAAAGGAACAAACCTAGCATGACCCTCAGCCTACTTAAAGTTTGCAGGGCTGGCAGTTATTTCTTTTTAAACACATTATATATAGAAATTATAGACAAAAAATATGGATCCTGGGGTCCATTGCTGGCAAAGCCATTTTTGTACAGTCATATTTCAGAGAAAAATCACATTTTACCACAGTACAGGGATAAAAAAACTTGCTTTCTTGATTATTGCTTATGCTGCAGATAAGCAAGCTAATTTTACTCTAAATCCTTTGAAATCCAGTAGCAAGGGAAGGGTGAGGTTACATCTTTTTCAAGATGAACAGCTATTTTTGTATGTGCAAATAGAATCCAAGTTACACATTTATGATTCTCCACTGTGTAGGCTACAATTTATAAGTTTCTTTTCTGCTTAATTATATTTATTCAGCTAGCAACACACTGAAATGTTATTGCCTTTCAACCACAGTGTTTTTAAATATTTCCAATCTTTGAAATTAAAAGCAAAGCAACACAAGTGACAAACTATCTACTACAGAAGTTTTTATCAGCTGTTACTGAGACACTGGGGAAGTTTTAAGACAAATTAGGCACCTAATTCCCATCAAAAAGTCAATCCTTAAATAAGGTTTTTTCTTCTACAAGTCAAAACCCCAAAAGAAAGACTAAAATTCTTACTTAACTGCTGAATTATCCAAGTGTAGAGATGTTTGAGATATGCATCCTTCCTATAAAAAAATTGGCATGATGTCCCTAAAACACACAGAATTGAAATACTTTACGTAAGACGAATCTTATCATGCTTGAATTACAATTGTAGCCTGTTAGCCCAGCTCAACAGCCTGAAGTGTCTAGAAGCTAAGAAACATTCATCATCTGTAAGATGGGACAAAATGTGGTCACTCAAAACAACATTAGCTACGTAAATTATTTCTGCCTCCAATTAGACTCAAATGATTACCTAACAGCTTCAAAGACTACAAACCAACAAGAGACTCAGATGCAATGCAACTTTCAATCTACTCAAGAACCCAATAATATTTGGGTGGGATCCTTTTAATTAAAATCTATTTAACCCTCTCAGGACTCCAAGGGCAGCTCCCATGCCTCTTAGGAAGTTAACATTTCACTTGTTTTTTTCATAAGGTTACCCATCACCATGGCATCTGAGCACCTTCAAGAAAAGTAAAGACCTGTTTACCAACCTAACCTTAAAAAGTCCATAAGGCTCAATATTCTATTTTTACTTAATGTAGCAGCATCCCTTCTGGGCCTTCCAGATACATGTGATCATGACAACATTGTTCCATGTACTTCAGTGACTCCCATTTGATTACAGGTCTAATTAAAGATTCTAATAAAAGGCTCTTACCAGTCTAAGGCTAATTTGTCACAGACATATCATCCTCTTACACCTATCAAGATCCATGAAAGAAAGTTTTCAGCTGTAGCAGGCAGGCTGTCCTTGGCAGAGAACTTTAGACATCAGACCCTCCCCAGGGAAAAGAGAAAATAGATTGAGTCCAAACTTAATGACACTCAGACAAATTGCCACAGCTTCCACCCTTCACCAAAAGGAAGATGGAAAGAGGAGATATCTCCCCTCCAGAGTACCACAAGTTTCAAATGCCCGTTAGGTGTCAAAAAACTGCCTCCAATCCCCAAACTAGTTATTAAAACCTCAAGCTTCCATCTTGACAACTTCGACAATGCAGTTACACATTGCAATACAAAAATCCACTCCAGATTGACGTTTGATAGAGGAAGGACTAAAAACAATTTATAGGCAATTAATACAAAGGATAAAGTGCATCTGAAACTGCTCTGTGATAAGGAGGAAAGGACTGGGAATGAGGGGTGTAATGCACGTAGAGTGAAGTTTTGATATGTAATTCAAGGGTCACTACTGCACAGGGTACACAGCACCTTGAATATAAAATTATAGCTTATAGAGTCTAGTAGGAAGTACTGAGAAGGGACTTCAATTTTGTCTCTAAGAAATCTAATGAGTCACATTTCTTCAAGCAATCAAGTTATAACCTCATTACAAACTGCACCAGCCCCATCCTACTCAACAATGGCACTGGACTCATGTGACTTTGGGCAAGTCACTTCAACTCTGTGCCCCAGGTACCCTACGCAAAATGAGGATAATGCTTAGACTCTTTGTAAAAGTGCTTTGAGACACAAGTATTTTAGATTCAGCCTCCAGCTTAACTCCAGCTATGATTGACTACTAGTTAACAAAAAAAGAAAAAAAAAAGTTACTTGCTCTGTAACTGTTATCCTTTGAGATGTGGGTGCAGCTGTGTGTTCAAGCCAAGCATGCTGGTGTTGGAGATTTTTCCCTTAGCAGTGCCCGCCAGGAAAATGCATATGCTCTGCCTTCTAGTATCCCATCTTGAGGCTACATAAGGGCCATGCCCCAACACCTCTCAGTTCCTTCGCGCTGGAGACACTGGCTTAAGACTCCGATGGAGAGGGGATGGAGAATAAGTCATGGAACAAACACCTGCACCCACATTTCAAAGAACAACAGGTAAGTAACTTTTTTCTTCTTCAAATGGTTGCAGACACATATTCTATTGCGAAGCAGTACAGTTTGGAGATGGGATTGCAATTTACCTGAACAATATTTGCAGCAGCCAAGGTTTGCATTGGACCTAAAAGGCCGTTGTGACTGCGTAGTGCCAGATAAACGTATGTACTGAGGACCAAGTAGCAGTCCCACAAATGTTTAGTATGAGAACATCCTGAGGAAAGTCACTAGTTGGGCCCTCAACAAATGAGCTGAGAGCATCTATGGAGAAGGAATACAGGCTACACCACACACTCAACTGATGCAGAAAGCAATCCAGTGAAATACAGTTTGAATCAATGCCACCTGAACCCTCTTGTGATCCACCCAAGAAACAAAAAGACAAGACGACTGTCTAAAGGGCTTTAACCTGCCAAGATAAAAAGCCAGCGCTCTCAATGTTTACGGTAGAGACATTCCTCCTCTCTGACAGAAAGTGGCTTCAGAAACAAGACTGGAAGATATATCACATGATTTAAATGAAATACTGACAAGACTTTAGTTGAGAACTCTGTCTTTAAAAACATTAAGAAGGGCCCACCAACAATGGGTGAGCTCAGAGATTCTTCTGGCCGAAGTTATAGCTATAAGAAAGAATCTTCTGGTTTAGGTAAGGCCAAACACAAGTGATCATTGGTTTGAAGGGTGGACCCATGAGGGCTGCTAAAACTGTGTCAAGGTCCCAAAGAGGTACTGAGTCCTGGATTGGAGGAAAAAGGCAGGTTATTCCTTTAAGAAAGCTAACCACTATTGGTTTGGCATAAACCAGTCAAGACTGTTTTGGATCATCGCCAAGTGTGCCCTCAGCAAAATTAGAGACACGTCCAAAGATTTCAAAATGTAGGAGATACTCTAGTACATCTTGGATCTTTGTTTCCGAAGGCTGTACCTTGCAAAAACAGGCCCAGATGGAAAAAGGTTTGTGCTTAGCCAGGTAAGTCGGTCTTGTTGATTGCTTTCTGCCACTGAGAAGGAATTCTTGACCCACTACACAACACTGTGATGAAGCAGAGCAATGGCCTGCGAGCACATCAGGGGTTAAAGAGAGCTTCTAGGCCCAGCCAGCACTGCCCCTTTATACCTGAAGCCAGTGCCAGCCTGGAAGGAGGAAAAAGGAAAGTGCCTGGCTCAGTTCAGAGCTGAATGGCAAAGAGACAGGAGACAGCCGTCTAACTGAGGGGAAGGATCACTAACCTGGACCATCAATGCAGTCATCTGAGAAGAAGCACTGTCTCCCTAGCCAAAGAAGACTTTGGAGGAGACCTAGAAGACTCCAGCTCCAGAGGCAACTGAGTGGGCAAAGCCCAGGAACATTGTGCAGCTTGGTCTCCCCAACTTGCAGCCACTTGCCTGCAGGAGCCTGGGACCATGATGAGGTGCTGCTCAAAACCCATGGGAGGACCCTACGGAAGCAGACTACTCAGCTAAGCGGACTAGAGGAGCCATGCCCCAAACCAAATAGACTGATAGAATCATAGAATATAAGGGTTGGAAGGGACCTCAGGAGGTCATCTAGTCCAACCCCCTGCTCAAAGCAGGACCAATTCCCAACTAAATCATCCCAGCCAGGGTTTTCTCAAGCCTGACCTTAAAACCCTCTAAGGAAGGAGATTCCACCACCTCCCTAGGTAACTCATTCCAGTGCTTCACCACTCTCTGAGTGAAAAAGTTTTTCCTAATATCCAACCTAAACCTCCCCCACTGCAACTTGAGACCATTACTCCTTGTTCTGTCATCAGGTACCACTGAGAACAGTCTAGATCCATCCTCTTTGGAACCCCCTTTCAGGTAATTGAAAGCAGCTATCAAATCTCAGCCTCGCCTCATAAATCATGTGCTCCAGCCCCCTAATCATTTTTGTTGACCTCCACTGGACTCTTTCCAATTTTTCCACATCTTTCTTGTAGTTGTAGGGCCCAAAACTGGACAAAGTACTCTAGATGAAGCCTCACCAATGTCGAATAGAGGGGAATGATCACGTCCCTCGATCTGCTGGCAATGCCCCTACTTATACAGCCCAAAATGCCGTTAGCCTTCTTGGCAACAAGGGCACACTGTGGACTCATATCCAGCTTCTCGTCCACTGTAAACCCTAGGTCCTTTTATGCAGAACTGCTTCCTAGCCATTTGGTCCCCAGTCTGTAACAGTGAATGGGATTCTTCCATCCTAAGTGCAGGAATCTGCACTTGTCCTTGTTGAACCTTTTCAGGCTTCTTTTGGCCCAATCCTCTAATTTGTCTAGCTCCCTCTGTATCCTGTCCCTACCCTCCAGCATATCTACCACTCCTCCCAGTTTAGTGTCATCTGCAAACTTGCTGATAGGAAGTAGCCCAGGGCAGTGAATTTAGACACCCTGCTAGGAGGGCTGCCTCTGTTCAGGGGCTGACACACACAGGGCCTTGGGCTGGGACCTGGTGGAGAGGGAGAGCGAGAGCCTGAGTCCCCCTACCTTTCCACCTCCAGCCTTAAACACTGAGGCCCCGTAACCAAGCAAAGGATGAGGCGCCACAAGCTCTAACTTCTAGACTGACTGGCCCTCCAGGTCATACATTACAATCGCATTCTCTCTTCTTGGTTTAGCCAGTCAGAAGCCAGGCTGAAAGGTGGAGGCTACCCATGCCCGGATGCTAAAGGAAATCCAGGAGAAGAGGCAGGGGTAAGGAGCAGGAACTGTAAGACTGAGGAGAACCAAAAAACAATACTGCCTTGGCTATTCCAGGGCTAGAAGGATCTATCTGGCACAATCTCACTTCAGCTAGTGAAGGATTTGCAGAAGAGGAATTGAGGCAATATATACGTTAGACCCAGTGTCCATTTCAATGTGAAGGCATCAGAAAGGGAACATGGGCTGTGCCCTGCTCAAGAACAAACCTAATGATATTTCTGGTTTGTTTTTGTTGCAAACAAGTGGATGGAAGGAATAGCCCCCCTCTGAAAAATGAATCTCACTCTTCTTGAAAAACCATTTGTGACTGAGTGAAAGCCTCCTGCTGAGGAAGTCAGCGAGCTGGTTCTGCACTTCACGTAAGTGTGCAGTCACAGGTGAAGCGTGTTCCACAATGCAAAACTCCCAAAAATTTACTGCCTCGACACAGCAGGGTGCACCAGGTCCCTTCAACCACCACCTGTTCAGATAATATATCGCAGTAGCATTGTCAATGAGAATCTGCACCAAGAGTCCCTTGATATGAAGGAGAAAAGCCTGGCAAGCTTTGTGGATTGCTCAGAGCTCAAGGACATTTATATGAAGATTTGCCTCATGGTGTAACCAGAGGCCTTGAACCCAAGAACCCTCCATATGAGCGCCCCACCTTATTAAGATATGTCTACACTACAGCTTATGTTGGCAGAAATGTTGCCACTCAGGGGAGTGAATAAACTATCCCCCTGAGCGACATAAGTTCCGATATGGATTGTGCTATGACACAGCTTTTGCTGCTCGTGGAGGTGGTTTTATTATGCCGATGGCAGTGTTCTCTCCCATCAGCATACAGCATCTTCACCAGAATTGATGCAGCTGCGCCGCTGCAGCATTGCACATGTAGATATGCCCTTAGAAATGAGTCTATTACAACTGTCAACTTCTGAGGCTGGGGGAGAACAGGGGAACCCTGTCCACATATTGCCTCGGTTCATCCACCACTGTAACGAACCCGGCACAGTTGGTGTAGTCAGACAAACTTGTCGCACTGGTGCCTCTGGGCGAACAGACTAATCTCATCCAATTTGAAGAGTGCAGAGACAGTCTGACATACTTGGTTACTTCTATACATGAGGACATATGGCCAACCAACCTCAGATCAGTCCAAGCCACGATGGATAGGTGAGTCCTGAGAGACAGACACAGGTTGTGAATCACCTGAAATTTCTGCTGAGATAGAAATGCAGTTGAACTCATTGACTCGAGGAGGACCCCAGTGAAGTTAATTCTTTGAGTAAAAATGAGTGATATTTTTTATTCAGGGTGAGTCCCCCATGACTGAAGAGCGGGAAGATGAATTTGACATGACAATGAACTTGATTCTCAGATGACCCACTGAGGTAAGGGAAGATGTGAATATCCTTCTTCCTTAAGTATGCTGCCACCATTCCCACACATTTGTGAGAGAAAAAATGAAGGCGATGAGAGGCTAAAGGGGAGTACTATATACTGATACTGATGACCCCTTTCAACAAATTTGAGATGTCTTCTGTAACCAGGAAGCACCACAATTGGAAATACACATCTCAAAGACTGAGGACAACAACCTAATCATTTTGATCCAGGGAAGGGAGGATCGATGCTAGACATTCCATATGGTTATCCACATGCTTGATAAATTTGTTGAGAGCACAGAGGTTGAGTATGGATTGCAGTCCCCCTTTGGCTTTGGGGATTAAAAGATGGCAGGAGTAAAAACCCTGTCCCTAAAACAGTAGAGCTCCTCTGTAGCTCCCAGGGTAAGCAGTGATTAGATTTCTTCAAGGAAAAGACTCTTGTGAGATTGGTCCCTGAAAAGGGAAATGGAGGAAGAGTGAAGAAATGGGGAAGTGAGCAGAATTAGATTGAATATCCCAGACTCACAGTATTTACCACCCACTTGTCTTAGGTTATCGTCTGCCAACTGTCGAGGAAAAGAGCTAGTCTGTTCCCAAAATGAGGATAAGGAATAGGAAGATTGCTGCTGGTTGTATCACGGCCCTCAAAGAAGTCAAATGGTTGCTTCTCTGTCATAGGAGACAGGGAACAAAGGTGGAGGCAGAAACAACTGGTTCGAACTGGAGTTAGACAATGTCTTCTTTTGAGATCTGTCTTCTTCTGGAGGTGACCTGGTCCTTTGAGGGACAGAACGACAGCCTCTGCTGTTGTTGATACGGTTGAGGAGGTTTGTATTGGAACTCCATAGTGAATGCGGTACACACTCCCAGAGGACAGCACAGAAGTCTTTAGAAGAATGCAAGACTTCATCTATCTTATCACAGAATAGCAACTGTCCACCAAAAATTAAGTCCTCACCTCAGTAGTATGCTGAATGTCTAGTGCTATTCCAGAATTGTGTAACTATGATCCCCTTCTTATTGTAGAGGCCATAGCTTACAAAAGAAATCTGCAGCATTAAGTGCCAAGTGGAGGGAAGTCTTTGCCACCAGCCTATCCTCAATGAGGAAGGCCTGGAACTCATCCCTTTCATCCTCCAGGAGCTTGTCAAAGAACTTAGCTATCCCCTCCCAACTGAGGAAATCATATTTTGCAAAGAACATTTGCTGGTTCACTATCTTCATCTGAAGCGAGGTGGTCAAATAAATTCTCTTTCCTAACAAATCATGATTCATGGTGTAAATTCAAGTTCTGGAATAAACTAGAACATGGGTGGCCAACCTGAACCTAAGAAGGAGCCAGAATTTACCAATGTACATTGCCAAAGAGCCACAGTAATACGTCAGCAGGCCCCCCCACATCAGTTTGCCACCCCCCACTCAACCCCAGTGCCTCCTGCCCACTGGCTGTCCCTCCCATCAGCCCCTCCCATCCCCGCACCTCCTGATCAGCTGTTTTGTGGCATGCAGGAGGCTGGGGGCGGGGGGGAGCGAGGGCATGGCAGTCTCAGGGGAGGTGACAGGAAGAGGTGGATTGGGAGCACAGCCTATGGCAGATTTAGGGGTTGAGCAGTGAGCACCCCTGGCACATTGGAAAGTTGGCACCTGTAGCTCCAGCCCCGGAGTCCGTGCCTATACAAGGAGCTGCATATTACTTCTGAAGAGGCGCATGTGGCTCAGGAGCCACAGGCTGGCCACCCCTGAACTAGAAGGCACTATCAATGCCTGTCCTTTACCTGTTCTGTGCATAAACAGAGGATTTTTTCACCATAAGAAGAGCCCTTGGTCCATTTCGGTCAATTTCACAGTCATAGGATTTAAAAAATCCTAAAATGTATTGACTTTAGATATTTAAATCTGAAATTTCACAGTGTTGTAACTGTAGGGGTCTTGACCCAACTCTGAAGGCAGCAGTGCAGAAGTAAGGGTGGCATGGTATGGTATTGTTATCCTTACTTCTGCACTGCTGATGGCAGGGTACTGCCTTCAGAGCTGGGCACATGGCCAGCAGCTGCCACTCTCCAGCAACCCAGCTCTGAAGGCAACACAGAAGTAAGGGTGGAAATACAATGACCCCCTACAAAAACCTTGGGACCACCACCACACACAGAACTGTCTTTTGGGTCAGGACTCCCATTTTGAGAAATGCTCGTCTCCCCTATGAAATCTATATAGTATAGAATAAAACTACACAAAAGACCAGATTTTAGAGTCCATGACATGTTTTTCATGGACATGAATTTGGTAGGGCATACAAATAAGCATTAAGTTAATTTTTAAAAGAAGGTAAGCATGGCCTTGCTACCAAGACAACAGAAGGCATGACAACAGCTAGTGTCATTCTGTTCAGGTGGTGTTCTACCAGTCTACAATATTTGCAGTAAAAGGATGCTGCAGAATCCAAACTTTCAAGTTAGAAAATTAGGTTTCTAAACATTATGGATGTTAAAGACTTGTCAACACACAAAAAGTTGCACTGCTTCAAAATCAGTTCAAATTCTGTAGTGTATACACAGTTCCAACTGCATGAAGGTGCCTTTATAAGAGAAGGGGACTAAACTATCCCAGTAGAAAGCATCTTCACCACCCAGTATAACTGCATACATACCAATGTCATTGTACTGGTGCAATTTTTTCAGTCAAAGAATCTCACTATTAACCAAAATAATATTGGGGGGGGAGGGGGGAGGAAGAACCACAATGTGTGTAAACCAGGCCAAGACAATCCTGAACATGCGAGCAGCATTTAAGCCAATACAATGCTGTTTTTCTGTGTTTGCAAACAGCTTGAAACAATAGTTCACACCTCTGAGAACTATGCCATTTATCTCAATGAGTTAAGAAGCCTTAAATGTAAAGATAACTTAAATGCTGAATAGGCTCATCCCACAATCCCAAAGTGTCTCCCATACCTCCCCAGATACCATACAACTCAACTGCCAAAATCTTTAGGTTTCATCCTTGGTGAATTCTACAATGCAGAGTGAATCATAAAAAAACTTATGGCATGCTGAAAATGTAGCAGAAACAAATTTAATACAAAGATAAAGGACTTACTTTACCAACTGTATTACTCAGTTTCAATATTTAATTCATTTAAGACCAGCTTGCTGCAGAGTACTTCAGGCCTTGATTATATTTATAGCATACCAAAGACAGGAGAGTGTGCACAGAAGACACGGGTATAATAAAGTTTTTACCTGAAATTGTTCCTTTTAGTTGTTACAAAAACAGTTACGCAATTATTCATATTTCCTATGGGTGGTTTCATCTGTATCTCAGTACAAGCTATGTCACTCATTTTACACACAAATTATTGCCTTATCATCCAAATCTGGTGTTTCACTGTTTCTTCCTTACATCATTAATTCCAAATGTTTTAACAGAGGTTAGAGAAAACCTGATTGATAGTATATTAATTTTAAAAAAAAAAGCTCCCTTTCAATTTTCCACATTTTATAGATTCATAGATTTTAAGGCCTCAAGGGACCATTATGATCATCAAGTCTGATCTTGTGCATAATATCAGCCATACAATTTCACCCAGTAATTTTTGAATCAAGTCCATTACTCTGGTTTAACTAAAGCAGACATTTTATTGCATAACTCATTCTAAGTAGGAGTCATATCTGCTTAATTTAGACATACTTATACTTACCAACGGGTTTGTCCACACTTAAGCAGCCTCCTTGTTTGTGGACCCATAGGAACATATATTTCACTTGGGAACAGTTACACTATTCCAAGGGGGTATTTCTCTCTTATTTCTGGTCATCATGTGCCTAAAAACATTATAGGGTCATTCAAGTCCAGACCTATCTCACATTTTTCCCAACCCATTTGCTCTAAAAGAGTATATCCCCTTGATGTCCTAATTTGTGACAGAGCTCTTCTAAGGTGATCTGCAAAGGAAAAATAGTAAGTTTGTGACCTGTTTTGCTTTAGGAAAGAGTGGGTAAACCTTTTGGCCTGAGGGCCACATCTGGGTATAGAAATTGTATGGCGGGCAGGCATTTCCCTAGACTCCCTCTATGGGGGGTGTACACCCCCCCAAATTTCCCCCCCAAAAAATCCATCCTGACTTTGTGAACTCGTTACATGCAATGTTGCCAATTTAGTGATTGTTTGGAAATCTGAATTGAAATTGAAACATTAATACACACTTTAAAAGCATATACAGTGTATGATAAAATACGTGTATCTGAAAAAGTAAAATAGATTTGAAAAGTATAAACATAGACTAACTTCTTTATACAGCTGTTGTTTTTATGACAATGTCCATGCATTCATTTCAGCAATATTGGCCAACCTAGTAATTTCAAATTATGATTTGTAAGCAAAGTCTAAATGAGCTCTCCCTTACAGCTAGTGGTGAGCTGGGGGTTGGGGGAAGCCTTCAGGACCAGATTGTATTTACATTCACACTCAATCTACCTAGGTATCCAGCAAACAGAGCTGTGTTGGCGAAGTGATAGATTTTGGCTAGGGTTGGGTTACAAATCACTTGAATGCAGGGGTAACAAAATGTTATTCTTATTGTATGAATAAAGGGCAGTAGAACTGTACTTAGCCTGTGATGACTGAGGACATCGAGAAAGGGTGGGGACAGGTGTTTTGCTTGATGGTCTGCCTGAGTGGCAAGTACTATTTGACCTGCCCCTCTCCACTGTTTAAAGACAGAGCTGATTAGGCTCCATAGATAGTCTTTTGTTTTGTTAAATGACCAGTACAGCTGAAATCACTGATAATCAGGTTTAAGTGCTTAGACCTGCTGTGGGGCAGAGTTTCTGCGGAAGACAGCCCAGCCTGCACTAGCAGCAAGGTTCCCCCACTGAGAGCTCAGCTGAAATCACTGAACACTGGGTGGAACCTCAAGAGACCAACTTGTAGAGGTAACAGTGCCAGGTGGCAGAAGAAGGTGACAGTGCAGGGCCGTTGGCAACAGAGCGATGGAGGGAAGGTTGGCACAACAACCAACAGTGGTCAGAGCGAACAATGAGCAGCTGGAGGAACGAGCAAGATGCCTTCTTGCCCCCCACCTGTGAGGTGAACTCACGTGAAAGCACCTCTGAACTCCAAGTCTCCACTGACCAAGGACAACACCAGTGAGTGGGGTGTGGTGGAGGGAAAAGTGAGGGGCACGTTAAACAAACTTTTTTTGTTGGACAATATTTTAGTGACTTTGCTCCAGAATGCTAGATCTGTGACTGGCAACGGAAACTTTTTTAAATAGGTTTCCTAGTAGGCTAAGATTTTTAAAATGCATTATTTGCCAAGGCTGTTATCTCATATTGTTGCTATCTTGAGAGGTCATGATGTTGGGGAGTTTCTGTACTAAACCTTTTTATTATTATAATTAATTTTTACGTAAGAAAGGCCATACTGGGTCAGACCAATGGTCCACATAGCCCAGTATCCTGTCTTCCAACAGTGGTCAAGGCCAGATGCTTCAGAGGGAATTAACAGAATAAGTAATCATCAAGTGATCCATCCTCTGTTACCCATTCCCAGCTTCTGGCAAACAGGCTAGGAACACTCAGAGCATGGTGTTGCATCCCTCCCCATCCTGGGGAAAAGCCACTGATGGACCTATTATCCAGGAATTAATCTAGTTCTTTTTTTTAATCCTGTTATAGTTTTGGTCTTCACAGCATCCCCTGACAAAGAATTACACGGGTTAACTTTATGTTGTGTGAAGAAGTACTTCCTTTTGTGTTTTTTTTTTAAACATGCTGCCTATTAATTTTATTGGGTGACTGCTAGTTCTTGTGTTATCGGAAGGATTAAATAACATTCCTTATTCACTTTCTTCACACCAGTCAAGATTTTATAGACCTTTATCATATCCCCCCTTAGTCGTCTCTTTTCTAAGCTAAAACATCCCAGTCATTTTAATCTCTCCTCCTGTTTCATACCTCTAATCATTTTAGTTGCCCATCTCTGTACTTTTACTAATTCCAATATATCATTTTTGGAATAGGGTGACCAGACCTGCACACAGTATTCAAGGTGTGTGCATGCCATGGATTTATATAGAGGCAGTATGATATTTTCTGTCTTATTGTCTATTCCTTTCTTAACAGATTCTCAACAGGATTTGCTTTTTTGACTGCCGCTGCACATTGAGTGCATATTTTCAGAGAATAATCCACAATGACTCCAACATCTCTTTCTTGAGTGTTAACAGCTAATTTAGACCCCATCATTTTGTATGTATAGTTGAGATAATATTTTCCAATGTCCATTACTTTGCATTTATCAACATTGAATTTCATCTGCCATTTTGCTGCCCAGTCACCCAGTTTTGTGAGATCCCCTTGTAATTCTTCGCAGTCTACTTTGGACTTAGCTATCTTGAATAGTTTTGTATCATCTGCAAATTTTGCCACCTCACTGTTTACCCATTTTTCCAGATCATTTATGAGTATGTTGAACAGTAATAGTCCCAGTACCAACCTCTTAAAGATACCACTATTTATCTCTCAGAAAGGGCAGCAAGGAGTTCTGTTGCACCTTATAGACTAACAAACGTATTGGAGCATGAGCTTTCATGGGTGAATACCCACTTCGTCAGATGCTTGTAGTGGAAATATCCAGAGGCAAGTATAAATATGCAAGCAACAATCAGGCTAGAGATAACAAGGTTAGTTCAGTCAAGGAGGATGAGGCCCTCTTCTAGCAGCTGAGGTGTGAACACCAAGGGAGGAGAAACTGCTTTTGTAGTCTGTTTAATCCTGAGCGGATGGTGCCAAATTTCCAGATGAACTGAAGCTCTGCAGTTTCTCTTTGAAGTCTGGTCCTGAAGTTTTTTTGCTGCAGGAGGGCTACCTTTAAGTCTGCTATTGTGTGTCCAGAAAGGCTGAAGTGTTCTCCTACACGTTTTTGTATATTGCCATTCCTAATATCTGATTTGTGTCCATTTATCCTTTTACATAGGGATTGTCCAGTTTGGCCGATGTACATAGCAGAGGGGCATTGCTGGCACATGATGGCATATCTTACATTGGTGGACGTGCAGGTGAATGAACCGGTGATGGTGTGGCTGATCTGGTTAGGTCCCGTGATGGTGTCGCTAGTGTAGATACGTGGGCAGAGTTGGCATCAAGGTTTGTTGCACGGATTGGTTCCTGAGTTAGAGTTGCTATGGTGCGGTGTGTAGCTGCTGGTGACAATATGCTTCAGGTTGGCAGGTTGTCTGTGGTCAAGGACTGGCCTACTTCCCAAGGCCTGTGAAAGTGAGGGATCGTTGTCCAGGATGGGTTGTAGATCAGTTTATCTCTTGCCATTCTGAAAACTGACAATTTATTCCTACCCTTTGTTTCCCATCTTTTAACCAGTTACTGATCCATGAGAGGACTTCCCTCTTATCCTATGATGCCTTACTTTACTAAAGTCAATTTAAATTAAATAAATTTTTAACAAATGCTTATATTTGTTTTAGAAATCTAGAACTTATGTGTTTTGATTAATTTTCATTATCCTTATGTTAAATTTGCATTATCTTAACAAATCATTTAATTTATTCAGATCTCTTTTATACATTGCAGGTCAAAGTTAAAATGAAGAGAGAACAAACGCAACAATTTTTCCACTCAAAGGCCTCAAAAACCAAGGTAAAGAACACATCAAGAACCAAGAATATATCAACATGTCATCTGAAGGTTCAAATGGTGTATCTACACACGATCAGCCCGAAACATAAATACAACTACCTACTGAAGAAACAGCGTTTCCTGAACCTAAAGGCAGTTCCCAATGTTTGTGGGTCAAAGTGTTCCCATTTATTGGGGTTACAAAAGATGACTACCGGTGTACCTCTTGCAAAAAAGCTTATGAAGAAGTTAAGCTTCCCAATGCTATAATTGGTAAAAGTGGAGGAGCTTGACTGTCAGACCGATCAGCAAAGCCAATGCTGACAAACTATGTAAAAAGACTGGAAAACACCATGTCTCTGGAGTGCATCAACATGCAGAAGGCCTTATAAGCCCACTTTCAAAGCCAATTATAAGAATGCTGGAGACACAACACATTTCATACAAACAAACAAACATGGCTTTCTATTTAAGCAAGAGATACCACACACTACAAACTAGAGGCCAAGGTTAAGTGCATTGTCACTTATGAAGCTGAACACTGGTTCCGAATAAGACCAGCAAATGCTCACTATCTTTCTGCAAGAAACTCAACTGACTGGCTAGAAGCATGCAGTGCAACAGTGAAAGATTCAACAGTTGAAAAAGTGAAGAACTCTCTCAACACATTCAAAAAATGTGCATACATGGCTGATATATTCATCGATGCAAATAGGCATCAAGTATTAATTCATTGTGTGCATCATCTTGATGTCAGGGGTAAGCCAGTACATGCTTTTCTAGATGTTCAAGTTATAGAAGACACATTGGCTGCATCTGTGACAACCCATATCTTAGAAGAGTTAAATCCTTGTCAACTGGACCCCAAAGAGATGGCTGCTTGTGCCTTTGATGAAGCTGCAAACTTCTCTGGAAGACATGGTGGAGTACAAGCTTTGCTCAGAGAAAAGTGTAACCCTAATCTCTCCTATACACATTGCAGAGGCCATCTACTCCAACTAGCGCTAGTACGAGCTGCAGACTCTTCAAAAACACATTTAAAAAGCTATAAATGTAATATCTTCATTATATTCTTTTTTCAGCAAGAGTCCAAAAAGACTGAGGCCTTGGCTACACTTGCGCTTTACACCGCTGCAACTTTCTTGTTCAGGGTTGTGAAAAAACACACCCCTGAGCGCAGCAAAGCGCCAGTGTAAACAGTGCCACAGCGCTGGCAGCGTGGCTCCCAGCGCTGTAAGCTAATCCCCTACGGGAGGTGGAGTACCTGCAGTGCTGGGAGAGCTCTCTCCCAGCGCTGGCGCCGCGACCACACTCGCACTTCAAAGCGCTGCCGTGGGAGCGCTCCCACTGCAGCGCTTTGGAGTTTCGAGGTGTAGCCAAGCCCTTAATATCTTGGAAAATATAGAAGATACACTGGGACTGAAAAAAGAACGAGAGTACTTGTGGCACCTTAGAGACTAACAAATTTATTTGAGCATAACCTTTCGTGGGACTGAAGTTCAAATTAGTCCAACCCCAGGAAAACCTGCTGGCTTTCTCTTGAGCGATCTTTGGCTGCTGTCTTAAAATTACACCAGCCGTTATTACTGGCTTTGGAAAGTATCTACTTAGATGAGATGGATCTAAGTAGTGAGGCTGGTGGATTACTTTTGCTACTACATTCAGAGAAGACTATTGCCATTCTCTCTCTTGTTTAATGACCCAAGTGGTTTCAACAGTAGACTTACAATGCATCCAGGCATCTGCTACAACAGTAGTAGATCTTTGTCCAGCAATAGAAGCTACATTTTAATCAGAGAGCTATCCATTGAAAAAGTACTGGAAGAAGCAAAGACTTCAGTTCAGAAGTTGCCTAATGAAGGCATTTATATTGAATCCTTAAGTGAAGAGGAAAAGAAGTGTTTATTAAGATAATTGAACAAGACTTCTTAAAAATCTACAACAGCGACTTCTAGATTCTGCTCAACCTCTACATAGCTTTTACAGATCCCTGTCCTATAAAACACCGACAGTTGAGCGGAGTGAGGCACTACCAGCAATGGGGCTGCCATGAGCTCAGGACAGAACAAAGAATTTGAACGCAGAGTGGAATATCATATGACAAAGGAATGAAGATTTGACTTCAACTTCTTTTTTTATCACCACTAGTGGCTCGACCCGATCTTCGTGCTGTGTTTCCTGGGAAGAAAGAAGCAGGAATTCATCTCTTGCTGCTCCCAGCCACAACAGCTACAGTTAAGCTTTCTTTTTCCTCATTGAATAGATTTTTGTGTTCTGAAAGAAGTTGCCTTCTGCCTGATCATGTGAACGAACTAATGACCATATCAATTGAACAAATGGGAGTACCGGACACACGAGAAGCCACCAAAGATGAACATATTGCATTCAAGAAGTTGGTTAACAGAGTTGTGCAAATTATAACAAGAAACCAAGAAGAATGTAGATATAGTGCTTTATAGAAGACTTGAGTAGCCAACTTTAATTTGTGTGAGGATTTTAAAACAATGAGTTAAATCTAATAAAATGGTCATGAAACATTTTTCAGTTTTTACTATGGTCTCATTGTCATAAAGAGATAGTTAAGGGTTAATGTCTCTTTTACCTGGAAAGGGTTAACAAACAGGGAACCAAACACCTGACCAGAGGACCAATCAGGAAACAAGATACTTTCAAATCTCGGTGGAAGGAAGCCTTTGTTTGTTTTTTGGGGGGGTTGGCTTTGTTCTCTCTGGGTCCTGGAAGGGACTAGAAGTGCAACGAGGTTTCTTGCCAATCTCCCTGCTAGTCTCTTATATATTCAGAATAGTGAGTATTTAATAAGAAAGGCGGTTATAGTCTTTTGATTGTTTTCTGTATTTGCAAATGTGTAGTTTGCTGGAAGTATTTTAAAATGTATTTTTGCTGGGGGGAGGCTTCTTACTAGTATCTATAAACTGACAGACCCTGTAACTTTTACCATCTAAATTGCAGAGATAACTTATAACTTTTTTTCTTTTTTCTTTCTTTTTATTAAAAGTTTTGCTTTTAAGACCTGTCTGATTTTTCCCCTTGTTGAGGCTCAAGGGAATTGAGTTTGTACTTAACAGGGAAGTGGAAAGGAGGGGAGAAGGGTGGAATCCCTTTGTTTTAGATTCACGGAGCTTGAATCTGTTTCTCTCTTTAGGAGCCCAGGGAGGGAACACCTGGAGGGGAGGAGAAGGTGGGGGAACAAACCTAATTTCTCTGTGTTGTGATTCAAGGAGTTTGAATTACAGTGATCTTCCAGGGTAACCCAGGGAGGGAAATCCTAGGAGCGGCAATGGTGAGGGAAAGGGTTTACTTTCCTTGTGTTAAGATCCAGGGGGTCTGGGTCTTGAGGGTCCCCAGGGAAGGCTTTGGGGGGACCAGAGTATATCAGGCACTGGAATTCCTGATTGGTGGCAGCTTATCAGATCTAAGCTGGTAATTAAGCTTAGAGGAATTCATGCTGGTACCCCAACTTTTGGACTCTAAGGTTCAGATTGGGGAAAGATACTATTACACTCATACAGCCCACTTGACCTTCATGGTCTCACCCCTCTTCTGCCCTGACCCGACCCCACCCCACCCCCAAAAAAATTCAAACATCCTTGCCAATTTTAATTCCTGGGGAAAGCACTGATGGCAGGCCACGAATGTTCATAAAATTGGGACTGTGGTGCAAGAGGGAGTGAGGGCTCTGGTTGGGGTTGCATGCTCCAGGGTGAGGCCAGAAATTAGACATTCAAGGGGCAGGAGGGGGCTCCAGGATGTGAATCAGGTGCAGGCTCTGGGGTGGGGCTGGAGATGAGGGGTTTGGGGTGCAGGAGGGTACTCCATGCTGGGATTGAGGGGTTCGGAAGGCAAGAGGCAGATCAGGGCTGGGGCAGGGAGTTGGGGCACTGGAGGAGGCTCCAGGGTGCAGGCTCCGGGGAGCGCTTACCTCAAGCGACTTCTGGAAGCAGCAGCATGTCCTTTCTCCAGCTCCTATGAGAAGGCATGGCAAGGTGGCTCTGCATGCTGCCCCATCTGCAGGCACCGTCCCTGCAGATCCCACTGGAGCACCAGAGGGGGACATTGGCACACATAGGAGCTGGAGGGGGACCATGTGGGGCCTTTCAGGAGTCACATGGAATGTCCTGTGACCCTGCTCCCTGGCTGGAGTATCAGAACGGGGCAAGCCCCAGACCCCGCTTCCCCATGGGAACTCGAGGGCCAGTTTAAAATGGCTGGTAGGCCGGATTCAGCCCACGGACTATAGTTTGCCCACCCCTGCTTTAGGACATATAAAGGAGGCAAGACAGACTGATTTAAATCAAAGCAATTTATATCACTAATTTTAAACAATTTTGAGAAGAAAGCAGGAAACTTTCATTAAAATAATTTAAATTATGTCTTGCATTTAATACTTTTTAGTTATTTTCCTAAAGAAAGTTGATTCTCACTGGTTGGTAATCATTAAAACATGGTGATTTGCAACTAAAATATAGCCTTCAGACTACATTTGGAACTTCTTTTTGATAACCAGGAAGATACCTTATATCTGTATACATTTATTTAAGCAATTATACAGCTTAACATACATTTATTCAGATTTTTTAATTTTTACATTTTTAAGTTAGAAACTTGCGAACGATGTATTTCTTATTTCTAGATTACAGTAGTTTCCTGGAGAGACAAAGTAGATGAGATAATATATTTTACTGGACCATTAACTGCTAGTGAGAGTTAAAGGCTATTACCTCATCCATTTGTCTCTCCAATATCTTGCGACCGACACAGCTACAACAACACTGCATACAACTAATTTACTTGTGATTTGTGTCCAGTCTGAGTGGCTCATCGACGCTACTGAGTACACTACTCTAGTCAACTTCGTTATAAGAGCCTCTACTATAACAGGAATTTGAGAAGGCCCTCTGGACCCTTTTCCTAGAGTGAAGAAAAAAGAGAGAGAGCACTGGTTGGGACCATGCTCTTCACAATACCTCATAGACGCTGAACAGAGTCATCACTGCATCTTGCAATGCCAAAGTTACTACTAGGTCAAAAGCTAGTTTTCTTACCAGTATCAGCCATGAATCCCATAGACATAGACAGGCCTAACAGCTGCAAAGAAGGGGCAACACAAAGGGAATGAATTAAAAACCAAGTCCACATTTGTGGAAACAAGGCTGAGAACAGAAGAACCCAAGACTACAGTACCTGCAACAGCGGGAAATTAACTAAAAATACTTTTTTAATTAAAAAGTTAGCTAATACTAAATATCTTGGTGGTGACACAGGTCACCACCAAGAGGAACAGTGGAATACAATGTTTAATACTAAACATCTTGGTCACCACCAAGAAGGAAGAGTGGAATTTGGCACTTTTTCAGTATGACTACATTGGAATAAAAGACCCACAGCATGGGCATAGCTGGCTTGGGTCAGCTGACTTGGGTTCGAGGGGCTGGGCTCAATGGCTGAAAACTGTTGTGTAGACGTTTGGACTCTGGGATCCCCACCGCTTACAAGCATTTGGAAAAGAGACCTTTTTTTATTCTTGGGCTCAAATGTGTAACATTAAAAAGCAAGTGTACATGCCCTAGGGGATGCTACCAGCTAGATTACTTAAGACTTGCAAAAGAAGGATGTGGAAAAATTGGAAAGAATCCAGAAAAGGGCAACAAAAATTATTAGGGGCTGGAGCACATGCCTCATGAGGAGAGGCTGAGGGAACTGGGATTGTTTAGTCTGCAGAAGAGAAGAATGAGAGGGGATTTGATAGCTGCTTGGAACCTCCTTTTAGGTAGTTGAAAAGAGGATGGATCTAGACTGTTCTCAGATAGAATAAGGAGTAATGGTCTCAAGTTGCAATGGGAGAGGTTTATGTTGGATATTAGGAAAAACTTTTTCACTAGGAGAGTGAACATAACATAAGAACGGCCGTACCGGGTCAAACCAAAGGTCCATCTAGCCTAGTATCTGTCTACCAACAGTGGCCAACGCCAGGTACCCCAGAGGGAGTGAACTTAACAGGCAATGATCAAGTCATATCTCTCCTGTCATCTATCTCCATCCTCTGATGAACAGAGGTTAGGGTCACCATTCTTTACCCGTTCTGGCTAATAGCCATTTATGGACTTAACCACCATGAATTTATCCAGTTCCCTTTTAAACACTGTTATAGTCCTAGCCTTCACAACCTCCTCAGGTAAAAAGTTCCACAAGTTGACTGTGCGCTGTGTGAAGAAGAACTTCCTTTTATTTGTTTTAAATCTGCTGCCTATTAATTTCATTTGGTGACCCCTAGTCCTTGTATTATGGGAATAAGTAAATAACTTTTCCTTATCCACTTTCTCCACATCACTCATGATTTTATATACCTCTATCATATCCCCTCTTAGTCTCCTCTTTTCCAAGCTGAAGAGGCCTAGCCTCTTTAATCTTTCCTCATATGGGACCCTCTCCAAACCCCTAATCCTTTTAGTTGCCCTTTTCTGAACCTTTTCTAGTGCTAGAATATCTTTTTTGAGGTGAGGAGACCACATCTGTACACAGTATTCAAGATGTCGGCGTACCATGGATTTATATAAGGGCAATAATATATTCTCAGTCTTCTTCTCTATCCCCTTTTTAATGAGTCCTAACATCCTGTTTGTTTTTTTTTGACTGCCTCTGCACACTGCATGGACATCTTCAGAGAACTATCCAAGGTGACTCCAAGTTCATTTTCCTGACTCGTTGTAGCTAAATTAGGCCCCATCATATTGTATGTATGATTGGGGTTATTTTTTCCAATGTGCACTACTTTACATTTATCCAGATTAAATTTCATTTGACATTTTGTTGCCCAATCACTTAGTTTTGTGAGATCTTTTTGAAGTTCTTCACAATCTGCTTTGGTCTTAACTACTTTTGAGTAGTTTAGTATCATCTGAAAACTTTGCCACCTCACTGTTTACCCCTTTCTCCAGATCATTTATGAATAAATTCAATAGGATTGGTCCAAGGACTGACCCTTGCGGAACACCACTAGTTACCCCTCTCCACTCTGAGAATTTACCATTAATTCCTACCCTTTGTTCCCTGTCTTTGAACCAGTTCTCAGTCCATGAAAGGACCTTCCCTTTTATGCTCTGATAACTTAATTTATATAAGAGCCTTTGGTGAGGGACCTTGTCAAAGGCTTTCTGAAAATCTAAGTACATTATGTCCACTGGATCCCCCTTGTCCATGTTTGTTGATCCGTTCAAAGAACTCTAATAGATTAGTAAGACATGATTTCCCTTTACAGAAACCATGTTGACTATTGCTCAACAGTTTATGTTTTTCTATGTGTCTGACAATTTTATTCTTAACTATTGTTTCGACTAATTTGCTCGGTACCAACGTTAGACTTACCGGTCTGTAACTGCCGGGATCACCTCTAGAGCCCTTTTTAAATATTGGCATTACATTAGCTAACTTCCAGTCATTGGGTACCGAAGCCGATTTAAAGGACAGGTTACAAACCTTAGTTAATAGTTCCACAACTTCACATTTGAGTTCTTTCAGAACTCTTGGGTGAATGCCATCTGGTCCCTGTGACTTGTTACTATTAAATTGATCAATTAATTCCAAAACATCCTCTAGTGACACTTCAATCTGTGACAGTTCCTCAAATGTGTCACCTACAAAACCCAGCTCAGGTTTGGGAATCTCCCTAACATTCTCAGCCGTGAAGACTGAAGCAAAGAATCCATTTAGTTTCTCCACAATGACTTTATCATCTTTAAGTGCTCCTTTTGTATTTCGATCGTCAAGGGGCCCCATTGGTTGTTTAGCAGGCTTCCTGCTTCTGATGTACTTCAAAAACATTTTGTTATTACCTTTGGAGTTTATGGCTAGCCATTCTTCAAACTCCTCTTTGGCTTTTCTTATTACACTCTTGCACTTAAGTTGGCAGTGTTTATGCTCCTTTCTATTTTCCTCACTAGGATTTGACTTCCACTTTTTAAAGGAAGTCTTTTTGTCTCTCACTGCTTCCTTTACATGGTTGTTAAGCCATGGTGGCTCTTTTTTAGTTGTTTTACTGTGTTTCTTAATTTGGGGTATACATTGAAGTTGGGCCTCTATTATGGGGTCTTTAAAAAGCGCCCATGCAGCTTGCAGGGATTTCACTTTAGTCACTGTACTTTTTAAACTTTTGTTTAACTAACCCCCTCATTTTTGTATAGTTCCCCCTTTTTAAATTAAATACCACAGTGTTGGGCTGTTGAGATGTTCTTCCCACCACAGGGATGTTAAACGTTGTTATACTATGGGAACTATTTGCAAGCGGTCCTGCTATAGTTACTTCTTGGACCAGCTCCTGTGCTCCACTCAGGATTAAACCTAGAGTTGCCTCTCCCTTTGTGGGTTCCCGTACCAGCTGCTCCATGAAGCAGTCATTTAAAGTATCAAGAAATTTTATCTCTGCATTTCGTCCTGAAGTGAAATGTTCCCAGTCAATATGGGGATAATTGAAGTCCCCCACTATTATTGGGTTCTTCATTTTAATAGCGTCTCTAATTTCCCTTACATTTCATCATCACTATTACTGTACTGGTCAGGTGGTCAATAATAGATCCCTAATGTTATATTTTTATTAGAGCATGAAATTTCTATCCATAGAGATTCTATGGAACATGTAGATTCAAATGAAGTAAAAATCTTAAGCAAATCCACATTTTCTTTCACATATAGTGCCACTCCTCCTCCTGCACGACCTACTCTGTCCTTCTGATATATTTTGACTGTTTCCCATTGATTGCTCTCAGTCCACCAGATTTCTGTGATGCCTATTATATCAATATCCTCCTTTATTACAAGGCACTCTAGTTCACCCATCTTATTATTTAGACTTCTAGCATTTGTGTACAACCACTTTAAAAACTTGTCCCTGTTTATTTGTCTGCCCTTTTCTGATGTGCCAGATTCTTTTTTATGTGACTGTTTATCATCTGATCTGGTCCTTACATTATCTTCTTCCGTCCTCTGCTACTGACTATAACCTGGAGATTCTGTATCATCAGACTCTCACCTAAGAGAAGTCTGTGTCCAATTCACATGCTCCTCTGCAGCAGCTGGCTTGCCCCCATCTCCTAGTTTAAAAACTGCTCTACAACCAGGGCTGGTGCAACCATTTAGGCGAACCAGGCGGTTGCCTAGGGCGCCGAGATTTGGGGGCACCAAAAAGCACTCCAAAAATTTTTTTAAATGGATTGACTGGCCGCTGCTGCCGGCAGCAGCCGGCAGAGCAGGGGCTCCCCTGGGTCAGGGCGCTGCCGCGGCAGCCCGCAGCCCAGGGGGTCCCCTGGCCCAGGGAAACCCCGGGCTGCCGGCTGCCACGGAGGCGCACTGACCCGGGTCAGGGCAGCGCCGCCGCGGCAGCCGGCAGCCCAGGGGGGCCCCCCCCGGGTCAGGGCGGCGCCGCCGCGGCAGCCGGCAGCCCAGGGGGGCCCCCCCCCGGGTCAGGGCGGCGCCGCCGCGGCAGCCGGCAGCCCAGGGGGGCCCCCCCCGGGTCAGGGCGGCGCCGCCGCGGCAGCCGGCAGCCCAGGGGGGCCCCCCCCCAGGTCAGGGCGGCGCCGCCGCGGCAGCCGGCAGCCCAGGGGGCCCCCCCCCGGGTCAGGGCGGCGCTGCGACTGCCCAGAGGTTCAGGCTGCCAGCGGCGCGCTGACCCAGGGGAATCCCTGGGCTGCTAGCAGAGGCTCAGAAATCAGAATCCCTCTCCCTCCCAGAGTAGGGGCTCCAGCCTATGCAATTTTTCTCATGGGGGGGAGCCTGGGCAGAGCTGCACAGCTCTGCTTAGCGCATGTGGTAGGAGCCCTGCGAGGGCGCGACACAAGGGCTTCTGGAGGAAAGCGGGGGCTGCCCCTTGGCTCAGCCTCCACATCAGCCCCAGCGAGGGGCAGGAGAAGAAAAAAGCCTCAGCGGTGATCTGGTGGAGTGGAAGAAGAAAGAAGACTCTGACGCTCATGTGCTGGGCAAGGTAAGCAAGTGCTTCCCCACAGCTCGGCCTCAGGCGCCTGTGCTCCTGCGCCCTTGGTCCTTGGCTGGTCCCTGCTCCTGCTCCCCTTGTATGTGGGCTGCTCCAGAGAACAGCAGCCTGCAGAGCTGAGCTGCCCCAGTGCCCCCAGGCACCCCCCTTGACCCCATCCCCCCCACAGCCCTGACCCCCAGCTCTGAGTCCAGCCCCTCTGAGCTGGACACCACCCTGACCCCATCTCCCCACATCCCTGAGCCCAGCCCCTGTGAACTGGGCACCCCTGAACCCAGAGCCCAGCTCCCCACCCAGCCCTGAGCAACAACAGCACCACCCCCAGGCAGCGACAGCCCATTGGTACCAACCATCACTATCACCCATCATCTGCCCATTATGTAATTGCAAATGTATACAGACCATTACAGCTTTTAAGGTTTTTAAATAACATATTTAGTTTATTTTCAAATTAGTACAAGTTAATTTTTGAATGTATTTCACTAGCTATTTTTTACATTTCCTAATACTTGTTACTATAGTATTGCAAATGTTTTATGGAAGAGGCCCCCAATTTTGCTTTGCCCAAGGCCCCCTGAATCCTCTGGGCGGCCCTTTCTGAGTTTTAAGCCCTGCTGCTGTGTTTTGCCTGCAACAGGCAGGCCTAAGCCTGTGAATGACCCCCATAGCAGCTGCCTGAAGAAGTGCTTGGGGGAATCATGCAGAAGGAGTGTGATATTTATTTGAGTTCTCTCCACATGGAGGCTGTGCTCCACTTGGTGCAGGACAGCAGTCTCAGCAGGACTCTAGGCCCAGCACCTTGCCTCAGTTTGTGGACTTGTACTGCACCCATCACCGGGCTCAGTCTGGCACCGTTACCCCTCACCAGTGCCCAAGAAGCAGTCAAAAAAGTTGGATGGACTGGTTAGGTTAGTTGTCGTGCTGTTGCTTGGCCAGTGTAGAGACCACTAAATGCATAATATTCCTCTGTGATGTTCTGTCCTGAGCACAATTGGCATGTTATGAGATAGTGCCTGTGAGGGACAGGTGTCTGTTTATGTCATCCAGCCATCATGTCTTAGGTCTTCTGGGGGGCGGGGGGAGCTTTTCCATCCTGCTTTCATTGGATCAAAGGCAAAGATTATTGTCACAGGGAAGTTAGTAGGCATTTAGAGCAGATGAACATACCACCACAGAGAGCACTTGGCAACCATTTGAGTGTGTGTGACCTATTTAGTTAGAAAATGGAATTTTTCATTCAAATTGAGTTTGTACCATTTGATGTTTTTAATCATTTGGAAGTGCATGGCTAGTTAGGCAGAATGGGTTCTGCAGCACTCCCAGTCAGATTTTGTTATGAAGGAAGGACGTATACGTGACTAAAAAAGGTGTATTTCTGATTACAATCAACATTGCTTAATTTTAAGGGAAAGTCATCTTGATCTCTTAATCAATATTTAAGTCAAACAGTTGATGAAATTCAAATAGTTAATTATAGTAAGTGACATGCATTCTCTATCCTTTACTTTTAATAGTGAACAAGAAAAAGGACTGAATAGGAATAAAATTTCATTTTTTTTCGTTTACAGTTGATGCAGCCTTATGGCAGATTAAAAAAAAAGGTCTGGGGCACAATTTCGTGACTGTGTATTGTGTATAATGTATGTGATTTTTTTGGGGGGGGGGAGGGCGCAAGATGGAAGTTTCGCCTAGGGCGCAAAATATCCTTGCACCGGCCCTGTCTACAACCTTTTTAATGTTAAGTGCCAGCAGTCTGGTTCCACCATCTCTCCTGTATAGGCTCCACCCATCCCAAAAGTTTCCCTAGTTCCTAATGAATGTAAACCCCTCCTCTCTACACCATCGTCTCATCCACGCATTGAGACTCTGAAGCTCTGTCTGCCTACCTGGCCCTGCGCGTGGAACTGGGATGGTTTACCTAGGGAAGTGGTGTAATCTCCTTCATTAGAGGTTTTTAAGGTCAGGCTTGATGAAGCCCTGGCTGGGATGATTTAGTTGGGGAATGGTCCTGCTTTGTGCAGGGGCTTAGACTAGATGACCTCCTGAGGTCTCTTCCAACTCTGATATTCTATGATTCTATATATTTCCAGAATAAAGACCTAAACAGGCAAAAAAGGAAATAAAAAAAGTGAAAGACAGATTCACAAGTGATGTGTTACTAAACAAATGCCAATGAAGCACAGGTTGAATTATACCACTACCAGAAAGGAAAGGAAACTAATGCTGTTTGGTAGTCAATGGAATTAACATGTTCCAAATGTCAATTACATAAAGATATTATGTTTAAGCTGTTTAATAAACATCAGACCACCAGATCAAGGGCTGATCTGTTCCACTTTGTTATTTATGTGGCCCACATAGAATATTCAAATTCTGCAAAATATGGGTTTTCAGTAGAAACAAAGGTTCTTGCCCTACCAGTTGCAAAGATAACCTTTCAATCATGAACTATGAGTAGCTGATGTACTCTTCTCTTCCTGAATCTGCAGACAGGCTGATACAATGACTGAGAATTCCCCTGCCCTATTAATCTCATTAGCATCTTAACAATATAAAGCCTAGTGATAACACTTTATATGTCAACATTCACTAATTTAGGAGATGCAATGGTGGGAAGGTGAAAGTGAAGCACAAAGAGAGGAAATGGGAATTGCTGCAGGGAACAAAGACAGATGCATAATGACAGGAAAGTTGGAGCAATAGTATAGAGAAGGAGAGGAACAAGGGCCAGAACTACAGGTGACCGTAAATGCAAGTACATTTTTCCACTCAGTGATGCTGAAAGCAAAAATAAGGAACTAATAGCGATGGTAAGTAAAAGTTTGGTAGCAAAATATAAAGCACACTATATCTTTGATCTTTATGCGAGCCTCTCATTGACATCATGGGAAGTTTCAATGCAGACATGGGTAGTATGTGGCCGTAAATGTACACCTTAGCACATGAACCAAAATTTAAAGTTAAATTCAGCCCTCTAAACAAAATGAGGCCAGTTCATTGACATGCGGAACTTGGGAGTTTGCTTAAGACAAGTGAACACTTCAGTGGGGTAACATGGGTTTGTGGTGAACAGAATTTGCAGCTTTCAATCCTAACAGGTAGGTAGTTTGTGAAGGAGGTAGGGTAGGCTGCCCTTTACCAAAGTCGGATTTGGCATCGTGTCATCAATATCATCATGAAGCCGGCTAAAGCTTGATAATGAAAACATGAGAAATGTTTCTAGACAGGATTCTTTTAAACAGAAGGGTTTTTCTGGTTGTTGCTTTTATTTTTTTTAAGCAGCTAGTACTTTGTATCTTTTCTATAGCTCAAAACAGAAACACATTCAGAATCCCTTGCTAAGAAAAGTGATATGAGATGTAATTAACATACAAGAAAATCAAATACAAAAAAACCACCCTTGAACCCTTGACAGTAAGATTAAAGTAACTGGCACACTTTAAAAACATACAGTAGAGCAGACCTGCCAAATCTCACTCCTTCAGAGAACGTCTCCCTCATTTGGGATTAAGTTTCAAGGAGTTTTTAAAGTGTCTCCATGTGGGAATGAAGGGTTTTGCTGTGTGTCAATTAAGTGTTTGTGCTCCTCAGACACACAGACAGATGCAGGCTTGGGAAGTGACTTCATTTTTCCTACAAGGGGAGGAGAGGAATCCTTCCATCTAACCCCCCCCTTCCCAACTCAAGAGTCGAGCAACTTTACCACTACACCCCAGCTTCACAACACCTCCTCCCTCCCACTCTGCACTAACCCCAGGACCACTGGAGTGCAGGGAAGCACACGCACGCACACACTGGACACAAAATACCTGGACACGGAGCAGGACGACACAGCAACACCCGTACCAAAACAAACACACCTCACGTCTCCTCCTCCTCCCCCCTTCAGGGCCGGAGAGGCGCAGCCGTCGGCTCCCAGAGCAGCGGCGGCTGGGGGGGTTAAACACCGAGGCAGCAGTAATGTCGGCAGGTCACAGCTGGTGCCGCCCCTGCCAGGGTAAACCACCCGAGGTCACGAGGACCTGTCACAGGCTCCAGACGCCCACCCAGGGCAGGGCGACGCTCAAGGCCGTCGGACCCGAAAGAAAGCAGCTCCCTCCCCTTTTCTCCACCCCTTTACTGGCACCAGCGGACCCAAAAGGGAAGAGCTTCCCCCCCCCCCACCCCCGACAGCGGCGAGCTACCGCCCCCTCCCGTCCGCACACAGGGGGCAGCCCAGGCACAGCCCCGGACGGAGACCTCGAGACGTTCCCCTTCCCGTCGCTCACCAGTCGCAGAACTCTGCGTGCCTCAGCTCGGCTGCCCCGGCCAGTCCCGGCTTCGCTCCACCACCGGCGCTCCGAGAGGTGGGAGGGGGAGTGAGCAGGCGGGGAGGAGGGAGTCGCGCAGGCGCGCTGAGGCTCGAGAGGATGGCCAACATTCCGACAGCGGAGAGGGCGCGCGCGAGAGACCCAAAGCCGGAGGCCAAGCGGCGGTCAAGGGCGGCGTGAGCGCGCCCCTGGCGGCTGTTATTGCCTCCTCCTCGTGGGCACGCGCGCGAGGCGATCTACGGCCTTCAGATTGAGGGGCCCGCCGCGCGCGCCCAGTCAGTCAGCGGCGGTTCACGGTAGCCGCGCGCTCTACTCCGCGGGCTGCTCGTTAGGGAGAGTCACTGCAGGCCCGGACGTTCCAGGGTGGTGGTTAGGCATCCAAAATAACTGGCCTGGGTTGAGGTTTGCAAGGGGGGCAGCCGCACGTCTCCTGAGGAGCGGCTCTGTCAGCTCGGCCCCTTGCCCACAGGCGCCTGGGGGGCTGGCTGGCTGGCGGCGTGTGACTAATTATGCTGGTGCCTAGCTTCAGGCAATTGAAAACGCTGGCGTTCGTGGCTACCCGATGACAGGCATTCCTGCGGCCTGTCTCTGTAGCATGGCCTGGGTAAGGCCATCCACAGAGGTCAGAAAATCCTGAGTCAGCTCCCCTCCTCCCCCACCCCAACTTTCCTGTCACCCCCATTACGTGAGATGGGCATGCAAGTCATGAGGTTCTTTGAAACAAGGCTGGTGTAGTTTTCTGTCATCACCCAGAGCTTAATATCTGCTAGGGCTGAGCTCTGGCACCTCTAGACTTGGCAGTTTATAGCCCTAACATCTCTGGGCTTGCTGCATCAGGGTACGTCTATGCTACAGGATTATTCCGATTTTACATAAACCGGTTTTGTAAAACAGACTATATAAAGTCGAGTGCACGCGGCCACACAAAGCACAGTAATTTGGTGATGTGCGTCCATGTACCAAGGCCAGCATCGATTTCTGGAGCATTGCACTGTGGGTAGCTAGCCTGTAGCTATCCCATAGTTCCCGCAGTCTCCCCTGCCCGTTGGAATTCTGGGTTGCGACCCCAATGCATGATGGTGCAAAAACAGTGTCACGGGTGATTCTGGGTAAATGTCGTCACTCATTCCTTTCTCCGTGAAAGCAACAGCAGACAATCATTTCGCGCCCTTTTTCCCTGGGATTGCCCTGGCAGACGCCATAGCATGGCAACCATGGAGCCCGTTTTGCCTTTTGTAACTGTTACCGTATGTGTACAGGATGCCGCTGACAGAGGTGGTACTGCAGCACTACACAGCAGCATTCATTTGCCTTTGCAAGGTAGCAGAGACAGTTATCAGTTGATCTGTACTGCCTGCTGTGCTATTGTAAATTGGTGATGAGATGATGGTTATCAGTCATTCTGTACCGTCTACTGCTGTCATGGGTGCTCCTGGCTGACCTTCGCTGAGGTTGGCTGGGGGTGCAAAGACAAAAATGTGAATGACTCCCCAGGTCATTCCCTTCTTTATGTTGTATCAAAAAATAGAGTTAGTCCTGCCTAGAATATGGGGCAAGTGTATTAGAGAACCAGTGTACCAGAGAGCACAGCTACTCCGTGTCAGATCTGGCAGAAATGATGAGCTGTATGCCATTCTAGAGGGTGTCCCTGCAACAACCCCACCCATTGCTTCCCTCCTCCCCCAACCCTCCTGGGCTACCGTGGCAGTGTCCCCCCATTTGTGTGATGAAGTAATAAAGAATGCAGGAATAAGAAACACTGACTGTTTAGTGAGATAAAATGAGGGGGAGGCAGCCTCCAGCTACTATGATAGTCCAGGCAGGACATTAAACGGTGTGGGGGAGAGGAGCCCAGCATCCAGCTGCTATGATAGTCCAGGCAGTACAGAATCTTTTCTTTAGATATGAAAGGGGGTGGGGGCTGATAGAGCTCAGCCCCCAGTTGCTATGATGAGGATGGTTACCAACCATTCTGTACCATCTGCCAGGAATAACCAGGAGTCATTCCTATTTTTACCCAGGTGCCCCTGGCTGACCTCACCTGAGCCCAGCCAGAAGCACCCACGGGATGATGACAAGGACAGCTACCAGTCCTTCTGCACTGTACCATCTGCCACCAGTAAATTAGTACCTTTCTACTTTTGTGCTTTACTTTCTGTGACATTGCACTTTATATGTTTATGAAAATATGCTTATAAGTATAAATATAACAACTGGAATATGCTTTATGCTATGTAACATATCTTTGCAAAAGTTGTGATCTACTGAATATATTCATCCTATTTGTAGGCATGTATCATTTTTAGATCTGAAGTTATGAGTGTTGGCTCTAAGCTTGTTTTTAAAGTGTTTGCTGGAGGACACGGATAAGGGAAGTTTGGCCAACGTATTCTGAAGGGACTGTTCAAGTAATGGGGAGTACTTAACTAACAGTGAACTTTGGGAGATGCCAATCCACATCTGAGCTTTCCTGGGAACATTCAAACTAATATGTAAACAATGGCGTAGGCCTGCAAAAAGCTGAATCATTCATGGACATGTGACTTGCCCAGGTGGCTACAAACTCCATCTTGTTGCTGTGATTTTGCACAGAAGAACAAAGGGATTTCTGCCCACAAGAGAGAGAATATAAAAGGCCCTGGAAGCAGGGCCGGTGCAACCATTTAGGCGACCTAGGCGGTAGCCTAGGGCGCTGGCATTTGGGGGGCGCCATTTTCTTCGGCAGTGACTGCAGCGGCCAGATCTTCAGCCACCCCGGTCGCTGCCGGCATTTAGGTGGAGGGAGCTGGGGCAGGGGAGAGCGGGGAGGGCCACCAGCAGCAAGTAAGGTCGGGGGGCGGCATGCAGAGAAACTCCCCGCCCTAGCTCACTCCTGCCTTACCTCCTCCCCAAGCACGCTGTGGCTGCTTCACTTCTCCCGCCTCCCAGGCTTGCGGCACCAATCAGCTTAGGTGCCGCAAGCCAGTGAAACAGCCACGGTGTGCTCATGCACGGAGCAGGGGTGAGCTGGAGCGGGGGGGGGTGTGCCTCAGGGCAGAGGGTAGGGGGTGGGGAGCTGCTGTAAGGGGGGCGCCTCAGGGCGGAGGGGGGGAGCTGCCAGAAGGGGGGGGCACTTCAGGGCAGGGGAGCGAGGGGGGAGGGCGCAAGGTGGAAGTTTCGCTTAGAGCGCAAAACATCCTTGCACCAGCCCTGCCTGGAAGGCTCCATTTTTGTCTTCAGCTGGCTCAAAAGATGTCTTCTCCACCTCAAAGACATGCCTGAAAGAAACTGGAACAAAGGACAGTAACTACGGGGGTGTGAGTGATTGCTGATCCCAGATGAGAAAGGGGTCTAGTCTGTGAACGAAGCTTATTGGGACATTTCTGAGGGTAAGATTTACCTGCATTTAGTTTCCTACTGTATTAGGCTTAGACATGCATGTTTTTGTTTTATTTTGCTTGGTAATTTACTTTATTCTGCCTGTTATTACTTAAATCCTACTTTTTATATTTAATAAAATCACTTTTTACTTATTAATTAACCCAGAGCAAGTAATTAAAACCTGGGGAAGCAAACAGCTGTGCATATCTATCTATCAGTGTTATACAGGGTGAACAATTTATGAGTTTACCCTGTATAATTTTTATACAGAGTAAAATGGATGTATTTGGGGTTTGGATCTCATTGGGAGCTGGGTGTCTGGGTGCTGGAAACAGGAGTACATGCTGAGTGATTTTCAGTTAAAGCCTGCAACTTTGGGGACATGGTTCAGACCCTGGGTCTGTGTTGCCTCAGGCTTTCTTGTCTGGCTCAACAAGACAGGGTTCTGGAGACCCAAGCTGATAGGGAAAACGGGATCAGAGGTAGTTTCAGCATGGGATTTTGGGGGGTGTTTCATATTGCAGTTTTATCCATTTCAGGGCTTCATTCTTTTCTCTTTAACTTGGAGCGTTACTTATGGGTAATTCCATTAGGAATTTGATAACTTTTTTGATTTATTAGTAAGAGCTTTGAAGTTCAGCTCTCATATTAGTTTTGAAATAAAGATAAATATAATGAATTGGACTATATATCAAAATTGCCACCATTCTGCTTCTCTAGTCATAATGAGAAGGAAAAGGAGGGAAGGAGACCCTGATGAAAAGTAGTTTGATTGTTAAGTGTGTTGTTCCAACTTTGTGAATTACTCACAGCTCACTGTTTGAAAACTCCGTTCCAAAGAACTCTTGTGGGTTTAGCTCTTTCAACAGTGTTTGGCTAGTCAGGTACAAACTTTCCTGAGATGTGATTTGCAGGTTGCAAGTGGCAGTTAAAGACAGACATGTGATACCATGAACATACCTAGATACTTGTGCTAGCAGCCAACATGATTTGTGTCTGTCCAGTGGGAAAGAGAAACTCTGGTCCAGAGCTCTGCAGCAGGACTGGTATCCCACAGGACCTGCTGCTGTAACAGCGGGAGTGGATACAATGTACTTTGTTGCAGGTGGGACTGGACGTACAAAAAAAACCAGATTGCGGTTGTGATGAGTTCCCCCCGGCGCTGGGGTGCCACTTGGAACTGAGGCACTACTGAGCTTGCCTGACCCACCAGCCTGGGTTCCTTTTACACTGTAGTGTTATGCAGCCTGTCAAGCCCTTCCCCCAGGCTTCCGACTGCACTTTACCAGCACACATATTGCTAGGGACACATTCAGCTGAAGCTGGACACACAGATGCTGAGATCAGCTCTGCACGGGAAGGCTCAGCTAAGGAACTGTCCAGTTACTGAAATGCGTTCCCCCACACCGAAGTGTAAACCCAAAATTGCACCATCTTGCACTGTACAGTTCTCTCTGTACAGTATCAGATCATGAAATTTGCCCCCTCCCCCAGTGTGGAGAGGAATATATACAGCTTTTTGCCCCAAGTTATGATTTACACACACACTTGTTTTAGAACAAACAAAAGCAAGTTTATTCACTTTTAAGTGATTATAAGGGATCATAAACAGATCAAAGCAGATTACCTAGCAAATAAAGCAAACATGCAATCTAAGATTAATATACTAAAGAAATGGGTTATAAATAGCAAAATCTCACCCTAAATGTTGTTTTAGGTAGATTGCAGACATTCTTGAATGCAAACTGCACTTTGCTTGCAGATTAAAACTCTAGATATTTCTTTCACAGGGCAGACAACCCTCTAGCCTGAGCTCAGCCCTTCTCCTCTAATCCAGTCTTTTTCTTCTCAGGTGTTTCCAGCAGTCCTCTTTCTTGGGCGGGGAATCAATGAAGAATGAACCCTGATGATGTCACTCCCCTGCCTTAAATAGTCTTTCCATATGGCGGGAATTGTTTGTCTCCCAGTTTGATTCCCACCACCCAGTCAGTGGAAAAACACTAGTATTATCATAGAGTCCAGTACCAGGTGACTTGCTCACATGTCCCTGCAGCCGTAACTCAGAGACCGTTTGCAGCTAAGGCATCCTGGTGGGAGATTACCATCTTCAAAGACCTATTGTTCTCCCTAATGGCCCTTCCCAATTGGCCATCTAGACTGATTCCATTCTGTCTAGTGGGCATTCGTCAGGTGTAAACACATTTGTAAAAGATTCATAGACTAAGTTCCTGACTTCAGATACAAAAATGATACATGCATACAAATAGGATAATCATATTCAGTAAATTATAACCTTTCCAATAATAATTCACATGCCTTATCTTACATAAAATACATCATAGTTATGCCATAATCATGTCATATATAACAATCTCTATTAAGAATATGGGGGCATAGTGCCACAGCCGTAATTTGCAGGAAAACACCTTAAAACTTGTAATACTTAAATTTAGGGTGGATTTGATTTAAATCATGAATTTCTACATAAAAATGTGTTCTTCTTGGTTGTTATAACCTTGCTACATATTCTTCACAACTCAGAGATAGATATAGGTTTCTTTTTTAGATAGTACACACTATAATTTTTAATGTGATTTATTTTGAAAAACTTTTCAGATTAGTTTTACAGCTATATCGGAAAATAAATGGTTGTTCGGTTACTTCATTTACCAAAGCTAATTGAAACAGATATTTATGAAGTCACTGGAAGGTAAACTATCTCCAATTCAACAGGCTAATCATTAATATTTGGAGGATTTTCTTGCCATGCTGTATTAGGAGGAGAACATCAGCAGACAGACATTTAAATTGTTTTATTTAACTAAAGCAACACTATGTAGTCTGGATTTTTTTTCTTCAACAGAAAACATACAATAATTTAACACAACAAGCATATGAATTTTTGAGTTTAGTTAAACATTCAAGTTTTTTTAAAATCAGGTTTGTTTTTGTTAATTGTTTTTAAGTAAAATAGTTAAATGAAATATTTAAAAAAAAAAAAAAAACAAATTGAATCAACTGTGTCAGCCAGGTCAACATGACAAACTTGAAATACTGGTTTTTGTAGCTAACCTCAGTTATCTTCATAGAATATCAGTGTGGAAGGAACCTTAGGAGGTTCCTTAGTTCAACCCCCTGCTCAAAGCAGGCCCAATCTCCTGACACACTTTTGCCATAGGTCCCTAAGGGCAGGTCCAGACTAGAGCTTTAAATCGATTTAAACAGCTTTAAATCGATTTAAAGCTGTAACCGTCCACACTACAGAGTACAGTAAATCGATTTTAAGGGTCCCTAAAATCGATTTCTGTACTCCACCTAAACGAGCGGAGTAACCCTAAAATCGATTTTATAAAATCGATTTTATGCTAGTGTGGACGGAAACAGAAGTTAATGGCCTCTGGGAAGTATCCCATAGTGCACCAGTGGCCGCTCTGCACAGGGAAAGGAACTCTACTGCTGGCCAGGTAAACAGGAAAAGCCCCGGGAACTTTGAAATTTCAGTTCCTGTTTGCCCAGCATGGAGCTCTCAGCAGCAGAGATAACAATGCAATCTCCTGAAAATAGGAAAAGAGCTACAGCATGGAACACACAGGAGTTACAGGATCTGATAGCTGTATGGGGAGAAGAGCCAGTACTTTCAGAACTGCGATCCAGCAGAAGAAATGAGAAAACCTTTGAAAAGATTTCTAATGCCATGAGGCAGAGAGGACACAGTAGAGACTCGTTGCAGTGCAGAGTTAAAGTGAAGGAGCTCGGACAGGCGTATCAGAAGACCAAAGCAGCAAAAGACAGGTCAGGATCTGGCCCCAAAACATGCCGCTTCTACGAGGAGCTTAACGCAATATTGGGGAACTGCACAACGACAACCCCCCCCTTGTCTGTGGATTCAGAGGTGGGGGTAGTGATCTCTGCCACTGCTGAAGATTTAGAGGACAGCGAAGATCACGATGAGGACCAAGAGGAGGACGAAACAGCAGAGAGCACAGAGCATTCAATTCCCACTAACAGCCAGGATCTTTTCCTAACCCTTACAGAAGTACCCTGCCAGCACTCTCAAGCCAGTAGCACAGAAAATGATGCTGTGGAATTGTCCTCTGGTGAGTGCACTTTTTTTTATTAAAAGCGTAGGCTGAATGAATGCAAGCCTTTTTTAGTGAGTGATTTGCCATGAGTGCTTGCATGCAGTAGCTGGAATTAGAGTTACTGGAACAGTCTGTTAACATGTCTGGGAACATAGATGACCATTCATTCCTTTCTTCTGTGCTGAGCCAGTAAATGAAAAACCTTTCCTAAAACAATGACCCAGGTGGTGGTTGTTAGAAAGCTGTTCATTCCTACGGGGTGGTGTCCCCTAGCACTTGGCCAGCATGAATCATCCCTATTAACTGCCATGGCAGAGGGGGGATGGGGTTAGGTAGATGGCATTAAAGCTAACTCCAAAGTGCAGCACAGATGATTGTGGGAGGGAACTTGTATTTCCCTGTGCTGCACCTTTTCCATGGCTTAAGAAACCAGTGTTGTTCCTTAAAGCACTTTGCCTCACTACTGTTCATGCTACCTGATAATAGCAGGGGGTGCAGGGTACTACAAACCACTGCACGGTTCACTACCAAATAACTTACCATTGTCTCCGGACACGGTCTGTGTGCTCCCCTGACCTGCGGCTGAGCTGAAATCTCAGTCCTCAGCCACAAGCAATAAGTATTAAAAGAATCCTAAGGCGACCTTGTGGTAAAGTTACATGCTCAAGGTATGGTGAATAGCGCAGTTCACTGAGAAAGACTGTATCCATTGTTCTATGAAATGTGTCTCTTATGATTCTTCTATCACTCTTTCCACCCCCACTCCCCCACACAGCTGCACATTTCTCCAGCCTCTCCTGTCCGACGGGGAGGTCACATAAGAAGGCTAAGAAAAAAGAGGACGCGTGAGGAGATGTTCACAGAAATTATGGCAGTAACCCGTACTGAGAGAGCTCAGCAGGGGACTGGAAACAATTGGTCGCAAAGTACAGGGAGGCTGCCAGTCAACGCGAAGACAGGAGGGATGCTAAAAATGATTTCAGGTGGCAGGAAGATCAGCGCTGGCGGGCAGCAACGCTCGATCTTCTTCGTGATCAGAACGACATACTCCACGATATGCTGGAAGAGCTGCGTGGTCTCAGGTTGCCTCTGCAGCCCATGTATAACCTCCCTCAGTACTCACCCTGTCCCACACCTTCCAGAACCAGGCGTGTAAGAACGCATGGGGGAAGGCTATCTGCACCAGCCAACTACACCCCTGTGGACAGTCCAACCAGAAGGCTGTCATTACATTGAAAACCCCTTAATGTTATGTTTCTTCCCTCCTGTACTCCTCCCAAACCTCTCCCTTGGCACCATTTACTTACTTTACTCTCAGGACATGCTATGCAAAGGCAGTGTGAGGGTGGGTTGTTAAAGAAATAAAGCATGCAGCTTTGCAAAGCTTCAGGGAAGCTAGTTTGCAGCATCAGGAGTAAACACATGGGAAGGTGGGTAATACAGGGAAAATAAAGCAGTCATACCGTACCATGGTCCATGATAAATCTTGTTATTTCTTCTCTGATGCGCCTTCTTCTTACCAACCTCCCTCACTCCCTTCCCCGGAGAACCCCGAGTTATGAAATGTCATGCACAGGATTGTAACAGCAAGCATGATGATTGATTGCTGAAAGGGTCTGATTTTTAATAAAGAACTCAATTTCTTTAACAAATACCAGTAACTTTATTTTCAATAAGCAAGCAGTTAAGGAAGGGTGCAGGGAAGCTCGTTTGCAACAGCCAGAGTCAAGACATGGGGAGGCAGGTAATAACAGGGAAATAAACATACCAATCATACCGTTCCCTGGTCCATGAAGCCACTTCTGGGCTTCCTTAACTGACTTCGTCTTTCCTTCCTACATCCCTCCCTAACCCTAGCCATTTACTATTCTTCTCCCAAAAAAACCCTATTACTGTAATTCTATTTGCAGGCTTCTAAATGCAAGAGGGAGGGTGCACTGCTTACAGTGACTGTCTTTTAATAAAGAATTCAATGTTTTCCACAGACACAGACGGCTATTTTAATTACCGTAAGCAAGCAGTTGTGGAAGGGTGCAGGGAATGCAGCTTGCAGCAGCAGGACTGAATACATGGGGAGGGTGGTAATCAATGGAAAAGAAACTCAGCATTCAAACTGTACCCTGGCCCATGAGGAAGCTACTTTTCAGGGCTTCTCTGATGCGCACAGCATCCTGGTGTGATCTTCTAATTGCCCTGGTGTCTGGCTGCGCATAATCAGCGGCCAGGTAGTTTGCCTCAGCCTCCCACCCTGCTATAAAGGTCTCCCCCTTACTCTCACAGAGATTGTGGAGCACACAACAAGCAGCAATGACAAAGGGGATATTGGTTTGGCTAAGATCTGAGCGAGTAAGAAGCGTTCGCCATCTTCCCTTCAATCTGCCAAATGCCCATTCTACCACCATTCTGCACTTGCTCAGCCTGTAATTAAACAACTCCTGAGCACTGTCAAGGCTGCCTGTGTATGGCTTCATTAGCCAGGGCATCAAGGGGTAGGCTGGGTCCCCAAGGATAACTATAGGCATTTCAACATCTCCAACTGTTATTCTCTGGTCAGGGAAGTAGGTGCCTTGCTGCAGCCGTTTAAACAGTGTAGTGCTTCTGAAGACACGTGCGTCATGAACCCTTCCTGGCCATCCCACGTGGATGTTGGTGAAACGTCCCTTGTGATCCACCAGGGCTTGCAGCACCATTGAAAAGTACCCCTTGCGGTTTATGTACTGGGCGCCCTGGTGCTCCGGTGCCAAGATAGGGATATGGGTTCCATCTATGGCCCCCCCACAGTTAGGGAATCCCATTGTAGCAAAGCCATCCACAATGGCCTGCACGTTTCCCAGAGTCACAACCTTTCGAAGCAGCAGCTTAATGATTGCTTTGGATACTTCCAGCACAGCAGCCCCCACAGTAGATTTTCCCACTCCAAATTGATTACCGACTGACCGGTAGCTGTCTGGCGTTGCAAGCTTCCAGATGGCTATTGCCACTCGCTTTTCCACTGTGAGGGCTGGTCTCATCCTGGTATTATGCCGTTTCAGGACAGGAGAAAGCGAGTCACAAAGTTCAAAGAAAGTGCTCTTACGCATGCGAAAGTTCCGCAGCCACTGCGAATCGTCCCACACCTGCAGGACTATGCGGTCCCACCAGTCAGTGCTTGTTTCCCGTGCCCAAAAGTGGCGCGGAACGGGTAGAACCTCCCCCAAAACCGTCAGGAGCTCCAAAGTGCAGGGGCCCGGGCTGTCGGAAATCTCGTTCTCCAAGTCCTCATCACTGTCGTCCCCGCAGTCAAGCATTCTCTCTTGCATTTCTGACTCATGGTTCAGCATGGATAGCATGAGAATGCGTGAACTATTTACAGCATTCGCGATCAAGGATAAGAGCACTCCTGGATCCATGCTTGCTGCAAAATGGCGTTTTCTCACTGCAGCCAGTAAAAACCGCGCGAAGTGACTGTGTTCCGCTGACAGGAAGGGAGGGGGTGAGGCTGTACCCAGAACCACCCACGACGGGGATTTTGGCCCCATCGTGCACTGGGGTAGTAACCCATAATTCCAAAGGCCAGGGACCCGTGCAGGAACTGTGGGATAGGTACCCAGAGTGCAACGCTCAGGGAAAAGATGGACGCCAGGGAACATGGACGCTCAACATCGATGTAAGTAGCCCTAGTGTGGACGCGCAAAATCGATTTTATAAAGCCTGCTTTATAAAATCAATTTTACCCTGTAGTGTGGACGTGGGCTTAATGACCCTTTCAAGAATTGATCTCACAACCCTGGGTTTAGTAGGCAAATACTCAAACCACTGCACTATCCCTCCTTTCACGTTCATTATCCTATTTGTTCATAATCTAGAAAGAAAAACAAGCTTTCCTCCTTTTTTCAGGTCCCAAACCATCTCTCAATTTGGAATGAATTAGTCCTAAGGAAGAAAATATTATTTTCTACACCAACAGAAGAAGCCACTGTTGTTAAAAGCAAGATTCACATCAACAGTCTCTGAATCCAAGTGCCTAAGTGACTTCCACCAGTTCACTGGTGTGACTTTCTTTAAAACATCACCAGCAAACCTATTTCTTGAATGGTTCACCCTTATCTCTGAAGTTTATTATAGTTGGCATTATGGAGGGATGATTGCTGGATGTCCATGTCTTAGCCGACTCCTCTTCTTCAGCAGTTAAGGTTCAACTCAGGTACCAAGTATTGAGAATATTTGCAAGAAAATGAGCTGGAGATAGTGCTTGCCTCATTTGTTTTTTTAATGCTTATAATTTAACTCTGTCGTTGCATATTGCTCTTTTTGAGATCTCACTCAGTTCCTTCCAAATTTCAACAGCGTCAGCAATAAAAGAGCTATTTCCCTGCATTTTGTTCAAGGCTACAGATATAGGTTTTAGGGTACTCAGCATGTGTTCAACATTTCTCTTAAGCCCAATGTTGAGTACTTTGGCTGTGACAGTGCCATCTATTTTTTCACGATATTGTTCATAAACGGTCATCATATTAGGCAGTTCTTCATATAGTATTCAAAACAGTCCACTACTGAGTTCCATCACACATCTTGTGGGAGAGTTAGATTGGTTCCTCCCACTTTTTTCAGAGCAGCTGCTGCAAAGTGGTTGTTAGGGAAGTATTCTGAAATTTCAACAAGATTAGCCTTTATTTCTGGAACACTAAAGTTTTTAGCTAGGAGGTGCATGAAAGGAGCACCACAGCCATATGTTATTAGTTTGGGACTCTCTTCTAAATAATTTCTTCTCATCTTGGACAGGTTTGTAGCATTGTCTATGACTAAGCTGCATACTAGACATTTGAATTGTTTCCCCCAGTTTGTTATAGCTTTTACTGCTACTTGTAAGTAATCTGCAGTGTGTGCATTTCCTGATGTATCAGTTGTTTCTGTAAGGAAGACATTCCCTTCTCCTGTTGTCACACAAGGACATACAACAGAATCACTGTGGACATTGCTCCACCCATAAAGACTCAGGTCAGCAATTTTACTCTCAGATTTTTTGCATGCTACTCAATTTCTCTTTCATACACTTTATCCAGCAATTTGATTGTGACGTCTGCTCTGATGGATGGACTGTATCCTGGTCTTAATGACTGAATCATGTTAATGAAGTGTGGGCTTTCAATCATACGGAAAGGAGAGTTTGCTGCATAACCAAACCAGGGAATTTTTTCATCAATTACCTCTTTTTGTAATCTGCTGGTTCTTATCAGAAATGTATCTATGGTTGTTTCTGGATGATAGAGATTTTTTTTTTCTTTTTGCTACAGGTGATATGCTGTGGCTATGTGACATACATGATGTGACTGAAACACTACCCTTGGCAGATAACTCTGAAACTATAGAAAATGATGGTGATCTTGAAGGTGGATAGTCTTCTGAATCCTATATGTTGAGGATTGATACTCCTAAACAAAATAAGCCAATGCAATTATTTAATTATTACCATTGCATTCACTGACACTCAGTACTACTTTAAAGGTGAAATTATAAAAGAAATGTCTGCCTATTTCAGCTATTTTTTTTTCACAACTGCATCTAAAATGATAGTACAATAAAACAACAACTATATTTCTCGCTCAACATGAGAATTCAAGAATAGTCCAGAAGGAAGACAGGCAGTCATTAAGAAAGAAGTATGAAATAAAAGGTTAACCAACTTGAAGATCCTGCATGTTCAGACATGTTCCTTTCATCATCTTCAACGTGGCTTCCTCCTGAGAAGGAACACTTCTCATGATGCTGTTTCATTCGGGCGACCAGGCCTTGCATTTCTTTGCTGCACTTTTTGCATTTTGCACGCATGCCTGTCTTACCCACAGGTAGAAGAACTTCATTAAAATATTCCCAAATTGGGTCTCTTTTATGGCCTGCTGCCATTATAGGCTTTCCCTTCTAGTGAGAGAATGGTATGGTAGATTTCAAATCAGTGAAGGCTAGACTCAGAAAGACCTCAAGACTTCTCGAATATGCTGCTCAAACAGTTTCGTTTTTGTTTCTACTGCCTGTCCCTCCCTTCTCACATTTATCTCCAGACTTCTTCTTGTCTAGATCTGTTCCACCCCCAACAATCTTGTATTCATTGAACTTTTTGAAACTTTGCACTTTTAGAGAGAGGTAAGGAATTGACTCTGTGTACACAAATCTGCAGAGAGACAATAGGCTTGATGTCTGTTATTTCTCATGTCTCTATATTTATTTATTTAAAAACATTTTTTCCTGTTAACAAGCATGTTATCGCTGGAGACACAAATCCACAGTTTGAGAACTGCAAAACTAAGTATCTCTGATCGTATGTTCTAGACTGAGCACTGAGTCCCCATTGAGTAGGTAGAAAGATTAACCTAAATAATCTATACAGAAGCCCCTGGAACTCTGTAAAATTGGGTACCTAATCCATGAACTATTGGAACTTATTTACAAAACTTTTCTTAAACATTTCTTTACTATATTGTCTCATATTACAATCCCTATTCCATGATGATATATCTTTGAGCTATAATGTATCTTAATTAAAACTATCTTTGGGTAAGTTTTTTCCTCAAAAAGCATTTTATCATAAAAATCCGATTTAAATTAAAAAAATGGATTTTTTTATTTTGTTCAAAAAATCGTTGATTTGTATCCACCCTGCTTAAATTTAAGTGAGAGATAAAACGAGATTTGATGTCTATTGTAACAGGAGTTAAAGTATGTTTTACATGATTTAAATAAGATTTGTTCTATTCTTTTCATGGTAAGAATTGTGCGTGAATTGTGTTTTAAACCAAACTTTGTTGTTGTTTTTTGTTTTGGGGGTTTTTTTGGAGGGGGGGCATGGGAAAATATGTCTCTCTGGTGGGATCTAAGTTTTTTGTGGGTGGGAGTGGGATAAAAATACAAGAAACAATGTGGGAGTGAGTGAGAGTGAATATTGCAGGGCTGGACAGGAGCAAGATTAAAAACATAGTCCCATGCAGGGCTCTGCTCTGGTCTTTCTCTTTGGTTAAATAGGGCACTTCTCTTAGCCATTAGTTTCTCTCTCTGAGAAGAATTCCCTTCTATTTTTAAGCCTCTCATCACAAAATGAAATCAGCATTAAAGCACCAGTTCGTGATACTGCTCTGTCAACACTTTGACTATAGTTGATTATATTGCCTTTCAATATAGGGATAGCTCAGTGGTTTGTGCATTGGCCTGCTAAATGCAAGGTTGTGAGTTCAATCCTTGAGGGGACCTGTCATAAACAGATGGTTAAGGGTTAATGTCCCTTTTTACCTGTAAAGGGTTAAAAAGATCAGTAAACCTGGCTGACACCTGACCAGAGGACCAGTAGGGGGACAAGATACTTTCAAATCTTGGTGGAGGGAAGTCTTTGTTTGTGCTTTTTGTGTTGTTCGCTCTCAGGACTGAGAGGGGATGGGACATCATTCCAGGTTCTCCAAATCTTTCTGAATCAGTCTTTCATGTTTCAAGATTGTAAGTAATAGCCAGGCAAGGTGGATTAGTCTTATGTTTGTTTTCTTAACTTGTAAATGTGTCTTTTTGCTGGAAGGATGTTTACCTCTGTTTGCTGTAACTTTGAATCTAAGGCTGAGGGGGGGTCCCTCTAGTCTATATGAATCTGAGTACCCTGTAAGCATTTTTCATCCTGATTTTACAAAGATAGCTTTTAATTAAAGAAAGAAAAGGTAAAATTTTTCTTTTTAAGAACCTGATTGATTTTTCCTTGTTTTAAAATCCAAGGGATTGAGTCTGAACTCACCAGGGATTGGTGGGGGAAAAGGAGGGGGATGGTTAATTCCTCTTTCTTTTAAGATCCAAGGAGTTTGGATCTATGTAAGCCTCTCAAGACAACCCAGAGAGGGGAAAGTCTGGGGGGGAAAGGAGGGGGATGGTTAATTTCTCCTTGTTTTAAGACCCAAGGGGTTTGGGTCTTGGGTTCCGCAGGGAAGGTTTTCGGGGAAACAGAAAGTGTGCCAGACACTACATTCTGGCTGGTGGCAGCGTTACCAGATCTAAGCTAGGAATTAAGATTAGAAGGGTCCAGGCAGGTCCCCCACATTCGTACTCTAAAGTTCAAAGTAGGGGAAAAAACCTTGACAGGGCCATTTAGGGAACTGAGTTTTGAAAAAACAAAACAAACAAACAAAAAAAACGAAAACCATCTGGGAATTTGCCTTGCTTTGAGCAGGGGGTTGTACTAGATGATCTCCTGAGGTCCCTTCCAACCCTGATATTCTATGATTGTATACCACTATCTGTGTGTAGATAATACAAAATTATCCTATCATGTATATGTTATAAAGATGTTATCAGCATGACTTTTGAATGGTTGCTTTCATCACAAGATAAATGTTAGTTATACAGATAATCCCAGTGTGAGTCAGTAGACTTTAATACCACACCATCATGTAGTCTGTATATTCTATATATATTACAGAACTACTTTAGGGATGTTTCTGAGTTCTAAAACTTCCTATTAGGACTATTTCTTGTATGTTTTGGGCTGTAAATCCCAGGTGTGTTAATTTCTGCAAGTCCAAATGTGTAGGGCTTGGGAGAAAAAAAAACCTTTAAATATAAAACACCTCCAAAATGATCTAAAATATTGTGTTTCTAGACCTAAATATGTCACTGATTTAGCTGGGTATCTTGGTCCCTTCCCTGTCAAGCAGCAGTTGCCAGGCTTCAAAGGCTCTCTACAAAGGCACAGAAGGTAGTTGCCATTGCATGAAGCTCAACACAGGAAAGAGAGCCCTCTGTGTTATAGCCATTTGGGCCCTACTCAACAGCTGAATCAGCTGAGTATCTGCTTCTAGGCTAACAAGCCACTGAACTTCAAAGTACCCTCACAGAGGCTTTTCCTCTGCAAAATGGAGAGCAAGCAAGAGGGGGAGAGTGGCAAACAATTCTGAAGAAAGTAGCCCTCAGAGTGATTGTAATTCTCTCTCTTGTGGGCAGAAATCCCTTTGTTCTTCTGTGCAAAATCACAGCAACAAGATGGAGTTTGTAGCCACCTGGGCAAGTCACATGTCCATGAATGATTCAGCTTTTTGCAGGCAGACACCATTGTTTACATGTTAGTTTGAATGTTCCCAGGAAAGCTCAGATGTGGATTGGCGTCTCCCAAAGTCCATTGCTAGTTAAGTACTCCCAATTACACTATGTTGACCAAATCTGCCTTATGCGTTTCCTACAGCAAACACTTTAAATACAAGCTTAGAGCCAACACTCATAACTTCAGATCTAAAAATGATACATGCCTACAAATAGGATGAATATATTCAGTAGATCATAACCTTTGCAAAGATATGTTACATGGCATATCAAGCATAAAACATATTCCAGTTATGTTATATTTACACTCATAAGCATATTTCTATAGAAGCATTATGGGGTGCTATGTAACAGCATATATTTTCTGTTTTTGCTTGGTTTTGTTGTGTAACATCTAGCTTCCAACAGTGGTGACAGTGATTATGCTACCCATTAGGGGTAGATTGTGGTTTTTTGTGTTTTAGGGTTATGCTAACCCTTTAGGGGGTAGATTTCTGCATTCACAGAACTTTCATTGAGCCTGGTCACTCTGGTGAGTTTTGGGAGCACAAGAAATGCGGGATCAAGGATTAATAATCTTAATTTCTGCATTTTTACGCTTAAATGGTATGGTTGTAATCCTGAAAAAATGAGCGAATGAATAAATTTGAAATACACCTCTACCCTGATATAACGCCACCCGATGTAACACAACTTCGGATATAATGCAGTAAAGCAGAGCTCCGGGTGGGGGAAGGGATGCGCACTCCGGCGGATCAAATCAAGTTCGATATAACGTGGTTTCACCTATAACGTAGTAAGATTTTTTGGCTCCCAAGGACAGTGTTATATCGAGGTATAGGTGTATCTCTTTTAATGTTTGGAAAGTTGATACATTTGGTTTGTTTATTTCTTGGTGGCTTTTGTTTTGATTTATGGGTACTTAAAATAAACCTTTCATTTTGTTTAAGCACTTAATACAAAAGGAGAATTGGGGAAGAGGCCTTTGATGTGTGGGAATTAAACTATTTGTTGTTTGTTGTCTTTTACAGAAGCTGTGCGCAGCAATGAAAACATTGACAAGAGGAGCAGCTGTCTTGGAGAAACAGTGATAAGCAACTGTATAAATAGCTTACTGATGTGACATTTTAAAATTCTGCTTCTAAAATTGATGCTGTCTTGTTAATGAGCTGAAAGACAAATGGAGAAACTAGTGAGGAAGGGGTAAGTCACACAACCAGCTCCTTATTTCTTGCATCCGATAGATATGCTGACACATGCTACCTGTAAGTCACTAGAATAACAAAACCATTGGGGCCAAATAGTCTAGAGACTTTTAGGACTTGTATATGCAGGAAGGCTTTTTCGGTATAATCTAAGGGCATGGCTACATTCGCAAGTTAGAGCACATTAAAGCAGCCCCGGGCACCCTAACTCATGACCCTTCCACTCTGGCAAGACAGTTAGAGTGCCTGGACTCTGCAGCTGGAGCGCTCCTGGTAGTCCACCTCCACGAGAAGCATAACGCTTGCTGCACCTCGGCTGAAACACCCCAGCGTCAGTGTGAACGAGGTGTTGCATTACTGTGCTTTGATCAGCCTCCGGAAATGTCCCATAATCCCCTAAAGTCAAGTGGCTGCTTTTGTCATTGTTTGGAATCGGCTGCAGGAATGTGGATATGCCCTTTCAAAGCTCCATTTCTGACAGCCAGAATTCTTATTTGCTCCGGGACAAAGCAACCATTATTGTGGAATGTTGCTTGAGGGGTGTGGCCATGCCAGGGCGCTTGAATCTGACACTGTGGACACACTACAGCACTGTCCCTACTGCGCTTTCCGAGGCTGGTTTAACTCACTGTGCTCTACATCTGCAAGTGTAACCATGCCCTAAGGTTTGGATTTAAACTGATATAACCTTGTCAAGGCTGATTTTCCACTCTGGCACTTCGAGCGCAGAAGGTGGGGGCCCGCAAGAATTTTAAAAAGTAATACTGTCCACTCCAGGCTTGTATTAAACTCCCAAGGTTACAGCTTTTCTCTGACCATGGATTGGTAGATGCTGCCACCACCCAAGCGCAGCATCCATTTGAGAGCCCAGGACGGTGCACTTAGGAATTCCTTCCTGTGGAATACTCTCAAGCCCTTTTACCCCTGACTCTGGGGAAGAGCTGAGAAAGAAAAAAGGGGAAATTAGCTTTTGTCACCAGCTAATTAAACATGTGCACAAACCTCTTAGGACACACAAATCCAATTCTGTTCTTAAAAAAGAGAGAGAAAATACACCTGAGAACTCAGGCTAAACAACTACAAGGATTAAGCACCAGGAATAGTTTTCTTGAGGTCCAGCTTAAAGGTTATAAGCAAAACAAAAGCACCTGGGTTTAGCACAGAGGAATTCACACGCCATAAAGAAATAAATTAAATAAACCTAATCATGTCTTCCTAGACATTTCCTGATCTGCTTACATATCTTGGGTTTTAAATGAGTAGTCTTTAGGTATGATACTGATGATTTTTCTTACCTGGCCCAAACTTCTTACAGCATAGCTCTGCCCTGTCCCCTCTCTCTGGGAGTACAACTACAGACAGACAAAAGGGAAATTGGCTTTTTTGGCCAGGGGTCCACTCACTTCCTTTTACCTATGCATAGCACTGAGACTTTTTAACCCTTTACAGGTAGAGCAATTAGAGAACAGCTATTAAGAGGGCTTTTATAGCTACTGGCTGGCTAGGTGTCCATAAAAGGGAGCTACCCCACCTGCTTCATTTATCACAAACCCTGTTATAACTCTTCCATGTACACAAGCCTTTGGGCAGAACTGGAGTGTATATGAGAACAGAATGGCTGCCCTTGTTTCACGTGCTTATCAGTGGCCAAAATTCTGGCTGAAAATGGTGACAATGCATTCCCCCACTTTGAACTTTAGCGTTCAAAAGTGGGGACCTGCATGGACACTTCTAAGCTTAACTTCTAGCTTAGATCTGATAGCGCCGCCACCAGCCAAAATATAGTGTCTGGCACATTTTCTGTTTCCCCGAAAACCTTCCCTGCGGAACCCAAGACCCAATCCCCTTGGGTCTTAAAACAAGGAGAAATAAACCATCCTCCCTCCTTTCCCCCTCCCAGACTTTTCCCTCCCTGGGTATCCTGAGAGACTACACCGATCCAAACTCCTTGGATCTTAAAACAAAGAGGAATTAACCTCCCCCCCCCTTTCCCCCACCAATTCCTGGTGAGTTCAGACCCAGTCCCCTTGGGTCTTAAACAAGGGGGAAAAAAATCAATCAGGTTCTTAAAAAAGAAAGCTTTTAATTAAAGAAAGAAAAAAGTAAAAATTATCTCTGTAAAATTAGGATGGAAAAATGTTTACAGTGTATTCAGCTGATATAGATTAGAGGGACTTCCTCCCCCTGAGCCTGAGATTAAAAGTTACAGCAAACAGAGTAAAACTCCTTCCAGCAAAATACACATTCACAAGTTAAGAAAACAAACATAAGACTAATCCGCCTTTTCTAGCTAGTACTTACTATTTTGAACATGAGAGACTGTTTCAGAAAGATTGGAGGAAGACCTGGTTGCACGTCTGGCCCCTCTTAGCCCCAAGAGCGAACAACGAACAAAACAAACAGCACAAACAAAGACTTCCCTCCACAGAGATTAGAAAATATCTTGTCCCCCGATTGGTCCGCTGGTCAGGTGTCAGCCAGGTTTACTGAGCTTCTTAACCCTTTACAGGTAAAAGAGACATTAACCCTTAACTGTCTGTTTATGACACAAGCCTTTGGGCAGAACTGAAGTGTATATGAGAACAGAATGGCTGCCCTTGTTTCATGTGCTTATCACTGGCCAAAATTCTGGCGGAAAATGGTGACAATGCATTTGTGTGTAATAGGAAGATAATGGAATAGGGAGTGTGATGAGAGTTTCATTGGAAGAAGAGGAGAGAATCACATACCAGGAAGGAAAGCAATAGAAGAGGGTCGCATTCATCCCGTGACGCATTCTTCATCTAAAAAATGTAAGTCTGGTACTGCACTTCAGGCAAGCTTACGCTGGGAGAATAATGACTGTATCAAGTTGTTGTTTACAGTGCTAGTCCTTCAAATGGTTCATTACATCCATGTAGCAACACTGGCTTTGTGAAGAAACCAAAATGGTCTTACCCACACAGCTGGTCTTATGTGTGTGATAATACTAGTGTATTTGGGGACACCTGAAGCACCTGTACCCTACTGTGTAGTACTACAGCTCTGGGCTAGTGTTTTTTTAGATAATTGCCAAAATGGCTACTGACCTACTGCAGTATTCTGAGAGCAGAGGATTATTTGGAAATTTTGTACAACTATCCTAGAATATTCCAGGCCTGGTCAGCATCTCCACATTCTGGAGTGCAATCTAGACTAGTGAGGGGTTGTGTTAGCACTGAGGGTCTCCTGTGTTAAGCAGTTCTGACTCTGCATTTCTGATTCCAGTAGCCTGCTTGTTACACCTTAGCCATTCTCTGGTTTCACGTGGCAAGTGACCCCGCTATCTCCCAGTCCTGAATTTTCCCAAAAACATGTGTTCTGCAATGCCCAGCCCTCTACTAGCCCATTCAAAGTTATATTAACATTTGTTTATTCCTTTAAAGATACAATACCCAGCAGCTTGCCACACTCACTTTAAATCAAAGACAGCACTGGGTTTAGATTAAAAGTAAGTTTATTAGCAAAAGTAGATAGCATTTGAAGTGAGTTAGAGTATAAAGGATAGAGCTAAAACTGGTTACAAACAAATAAAAATTAAATACACTTTCTAGATGCTAAGACTTAAAAAAAAAAACCCCTACAAGGTAGTTTCCTTCCAGAAAGATGGCTGACCATATCTCTAGTTAGCATCTTCCACAAAAGTACAAATAACTCAGTTCCTTTTTCTCCCTAAGTAAAATCTCACTTGGGGTTCTCTGCCTTTCTTGCTACAGTCCAGTGAACCTTAGGAATTGAATCTTTTGAAGGTTACCCGCAAAGTAATGTTAATTCAAACTGTGAGGAAGTTGACATGGAGTCTCCTGGTGAAGGAATTTTCATGCTGTTCCCTCCCCCGCCGCTGGTGTTTGCAAAACTGCAAGTTGATCAGTTTCCTGCAACCTCCTCCTGCTGCTATTGATGGTCCTTGTAGTGAGGTGGCCTGGCTCCCAGCCACCCCAGAGAGGGACGAGCCCCTCCGGATGCCAAAGTCGGTGGAGCCACTGGAGCCTGCGCCCGCCCCCCAGAGGTCAAGGCGCAGGACAGGAAGTATAAAAGCCCAACCCCTGGGCCCAGAAGTGGCCTGGCTGCTAGAGAGGCTGGATGCTAGTGCCCTAGCTCCTACTGGGGAGACTCCTGCTGCCTGTGACCGCCCCGAGGACTGGCCATACCGGTTGAGGCTAGATGCTGACCAGACGCCGGAGAAGCTAGTAAGCGTACCGGTGAGAAGGGACCCAGAGGAGCTGCCCAGCTTACCGCTCGTGGAGTACCCCGAGGCGCCCATGGTGCTTGATGCCATGGAGGACGCCAACCAGACGCAGGCACTGCTAGAGGGGGAGGTTGGAAGTAGCCCCGGGGGCAGCCGACTCTATTCTGGCTGTGGCACACCCAGAGCTGATGTCAATGTGTTGCGGCCAGGATCCCCACTGACACAGCAGCAGATCGCCTGCTGCTGTCAGGGCCCCGGGCTGGGATGCAGTGGAGTGGGCGGGCCTGCGTCCCCCCTGCCACCCAACTCACAGGTGGCAGTCTCCCCCTTGCCCCAATGCTCAGGACCAGGAGCCTGGGCTTTGCTCTTGAACTGTTTGTTTGCTGCTCCGCCCTGACCCAGGGCCTGGGCTTAGTACTGAACTCTCTGCTCAGCTCCTGCTGGAGGGCCTGAGCCCTTGACTGTTTCCTGCCCCACTAGGCTAATTTGCAGACTCACCAGACTTGTGTAGTGAGGCAACCTGGCTCTCAGCCACCCGAGAGAGGGGAGACCCCAACAGCACACGTCTACAGTCCTGTTCACTGTCTATGTAATTTGCATTCACATTGTCTCTTAACGTACCTTGGAAAGTACTTCCAAGAAACCACTTTCCTTTGTCTAAGATGGAGTAACTTTAGCCTTGCCTGAGAGATGCAGATTGATAACATAATTCCGAATATGTTTATAATTTTGAATTTGTCCTCTGTACAAACACCACGCAGTAATATTAATGATCAATATGAAATTAGTTTTCTATTGATATCTTACATGACACCTTCTAGATACAGGTTATGACATTAGTGAGTTGAAGTACTGGTCAGACCAGCTGGAACTCACTATCAGATACCAATGAGCCTCTTACCCTCTTGCAGTAGGATGCTGTTCGGGTCACAGCAGTCTCACATTAATGTCTTCCTTACTGCTTCATTAGCATTAGCCTCACCAAAGCGGAGTGCTATTTTTGGACCAAGCTCCTGTGCCAGGCCAAAATAATTTCCAGTGTCAATGGCTCTCTTTTCAGATGTTCCCTTTTTTTCTGACTTAATCCCTCGAGCAGACCACCAGCCTGGGCCCTCAGCCCCACTAATGAAATATATCCATAAACGAGGAAGACACATGATCTCTGTGCAGAGCTTGACCTGACATTACAGCAAGAGTCCACTCAGGTATATATGTATTTCTATTAGATAAAAAATGCAGATACAATTAGTGTCCATTTTAGCACTGAGCTAGAATTGTTTAATTGGTATATTATATCAATTTATTATGCACCCGTGAGTATGGGAAAAAATCCCAAATTTAATCTGAGGGGTTGGAATTAAGCCATTTAAGTTCCTTTAACTATTTATACTGTGGACCACATCTCCAGTCTCATTTGCAGCGATGCAGCCTACCTTCCTATCCATTCGGAACAGTGTGCAACATCCCTTAATTGCAATCTTCCCACTCCTTTCTGCTCTGTTCCTTTCTTTCTTCCTATGTACATGTTTGCTGGTACCCCATCTTTTGGACGCTAAGGTTCAGAGTGGGGGTTTATACCATGACAGCAACCTTCACTTCTGTGCTGCCTTCAGAGCTGAGCATCTGGAGAACAGTGGCTATTGGCCAGGCACTCAGCTCTAAAGGCAGCGTCCCACCAGCAGCAGTGTAGAAGTAAGAGTGGCAATACCATACCATGCCACCCTTACTTCTGTGCTGCTGCTTTCAGAGCTGGATGGCTGGAGAGTGGCAGCTGCTGACTGAGGGCCCAGCTCTGCAGGAAGCAGCACAGAAGTAAGGGTGGCAGTACCATACCATGCCATCCTTACTTCTGCGCCGCTGCTGGTGGGACACTGCCTTCAGAGCTAGATTCCTGGCCAGCATCCACTGCTCTCTAGCTGCCCAGCTCTGAAGGCAGCACCATTGCCAGCAGCAGCACACATAGGCGCAAACTTCCCCTTTGCCCGGTGGGTGCTTGATTCTGCCCCTAGTCCCGCCCCTGCACTGTCTCTTCCTGCCCTTGCATCGCCCTCACCAACCCACATTCCACCCCTTTCCCCAAAGTTCCCACGCCACCTTTTCCCTCCCTAGCCCTGCCTCCTTCCTGCCCCCATTCCACACCCTTCCCACAAGGCCCTGCCTGCCCTGCCTCTTCTCTGCCTCCTCCTCTGAGTGCGCCACATCCCTGCTCCTCCCCCTCCCTCCCAGAAAGTCCTAGGTGCCGTCAAACAGCTGTTAGGCAGCAGGAAGCACTGGGAGGGAGGGGGAAGAGCAGCGAACTGGGGGAAGGAGAGAAGGAGGCAAGAAGGGGGGCAGCTTGGCTGCCGGTGGGTGTGGAGCACCAGCTATTTTTTCCCATGGGTGCTCCAGCCCCAGAGCACCCACTGAGTCAGCACCTATGGCAGCACAGAAGTAAGGGTAGCAATACCGCAACCCCGTCTGCAATAACCTTGCAACCCCCCCACCCCATGACTCCTTTTTGAGTCAGGACCCCTACAGTTACAACATGGTGAAATTTCAGATTTAAATAGCTGGAATCATTCAATTTATGATTTTAAAAATAGCCTATGACTGTAAAATTGACCAAAATGGACCGTGAATTTGGTAGGGCCCTATCGATGAGGAGGTGCCTGGAGAGCCCCTGGTCAAGCAGTTCTGTTGGCCGGAGAGACTTTTCTGTGAGGATAAGTTTCAGGTGGAGATGTCTATCTCACCTGGCTCTGGCTTTTAGATTGTGGCAGTGAGTGCATTTTTGTGGTATGTGCGACTCACCTAGGCAGTGGACACAGAGTGAATGCCCATCTCAAATAGGTATAGTGTCTCTACATGAGTTGCATCTCTTAAAGCCTGGCAAACCAGACGTTGCAGTCCGTTGCTAAGGTAACTTCTAATGAAAAACTAAAGGGTTGGTGGGTGAGTGGGACAAAAAAGGGTAAACTGTCTAACTACTAACTGAAACAACTATTTCTAAATAATGCTAACTATTTCTAATTATTTTTCTAGCTTAATCATCGACACCACTATAGAACATAAGAACGGCCATACCGCGTCTATCTAGTATCTGTCTACTGACAGTGGCCAATGCCAGGTGCCCGAGAGGGAGTGAACTTAACAGGCAATGATCAAATGAGCTCTCTTCTGCCATCCATCTCCATCCTCTGACAAACAGAGGCTAGGGACACTATTCCTTAACCATCCTGGCTAATAGCCATTTATGGACTTAACCACCATGAATTTATCCAGTTCTCTTTTAATCGCTGTTATAGTCCTAGCCCTCACAACCTCCTCAGGCAAGGAGTTCCACAAGTTGACTGTGCGCTGCATGAAGAACTTCCTTTTATTTGTTTTAAACCTGTTGCCTATTAATTTTATTTGGTGACCACTAGTTCTTATATTGTGGGAATAAGTAAATAACTTTTCCTTATCCACTTTCTCCACATCACTCATGATTTTATATACCTCTATCATTTCCCCCCTTAGTCTCCTCTTTTCTAAACTGAAGAGTCTTAGCCTCTTTCATCTTTCCTCATATGGGACCCTCTCCAAACCCCTAATCATGTTAGTTGCCCTTTTCTGAACCTTTTCTAGTGCCAGTATATCTTTTTTGAGGTGATGAGACCACATCTGTACACAGTATTTGAGATGTGGGTGTACCATGGATTTATATAAGGGCAATAATATATTCTGAGTCTTATTTCTATCCCCTTTTTAATGATTCCTAAAATCCAGTTTGCTTTTTTGACCGCCTCTGCACACTGTGTGGACATCTTCAGAGAACTATCGACGATGACTCCAAGATCTTTTTCCTGACCTGTTGTAGCTAAATTATCCCCCATCATATTGTATGTATAGTTGGGGTTATTTTTTCCCAGTGTGCATTACTTTACATTTATCCACATTAAATTTCATTTGCCATTTTGTTGCCCAATAACTTAGTTTTGAGAGATCTTTTTGAAGTTGTTCACAGTCTGCTTTGATCTTAACTATCTTGAGCAGTTTAGTATCATATGAAAACTTCGCCACCTCACTTTTTACCCCTTTCTCCAGATCATTTATGAATAAATTGAATAGGATTGGTCCTAGGACTGACCCTTGGGGAACACCACTAGTTACCCCTCTCCATTCTGAGAATTTACCATTAATTCCTACCCTTTGTTCCCTGTCTTTTAACCAGTCCTCAATCCATGTCACCTGAACTGGAATCCATCTTTAACCTGGTGTCTTTCCGTTGAGAAGGAGGGGGTGGGAACCTAGAGAGGGACAAAGGAATCCTGCCTTATGCAAAAGATTATATAAATGGGTAGAACAGAACAAAGTGGGAGGGAGCCATCATGAAGAATCCCCTAGCTACCACCTGAGCTGGAACAAGAGCTGTACCAGGGGAAAGAATTGTGCCCAGGCCTGGAAGGTGTCCAACCTGAGGAAAAAACTTACTGAAGCATCTGAGGGTGAGATTATCTGTATTCAGATTGATTAGACATAGATTTGCACATTTTATTTTATTTTGCTGGTGACTTACTTTATTCTGTCTGTTACTACTTGGAATCACTTTTTACTTATTAATTGACCCAGAGTATGTATTAATACCTGGGGGAGCAAACAGTTGTGCATATCTCTGTGTTATAGAGGGCAAACAATTTGAGTTTACCCTGCTTTATTTATTTATTTGGGTTTAGACCCCATTGGGAGTTGGGCATCTGAGTGTTAAAGACAAGAACACTTGTGTAAGCTGCTTTCAGGTAAAGCTGCAGCTTTGGGGCAAGTAATTGACACCTGGGTCTTTGCTGGAGCAGACAGGACTTTCTGGCTCAGTAAGACAGTGTGCTGGGGCGCTGAGCTGGCAGGGAAGGCAGGGGTAGAAGTAGTCTTGGCAGATCAGGTGGCAGCTCCCAAGCGGGGTTCCGTGATCCAACCCGTCACAGGTACCTAATCCCTTTAAAGTAAATATAGGGTAGAGGGATGGGAGAGAATGGAGAGAATGTATTTAAATGGGAGAATTTCTCCATAATTAGTGGATATGCCTAAAAATTAAAGACACGTTGGAAAGCTACTGGAGACTCCGTAAGGGAAATAACAGGGCATTAGCTAGTCATATAACTCCTTAGTATTTTTATTAAATTGTCCTGGAAACTAGGCATCTTATACAAACCATAAAAAATGCTTACTCATTTCCTAGTTGGGGTTAGAATTATTATACCAAGGTGGTAGAAGAGGAGTGACTCCCCTAAAACTATAGACTGGTACCAAAATATTTGGGAAATTCTGGTATTTGGAAAAATTAATTCAAGTCAAGTTCTACAGTGGAGAAGGAAAAAAAGATAACTACTGAGGCTACGCCTACCCTATGGAGACTATATTGGAATAGCTACATCTCCATAGCTATGCTGGCATGGCCCTGTAGTGTAGAGGCAGCCTATGCTGAAGGGATTTTTCAGGTGTAGGAACACCACCTCTCCCGCTGACTGTAGTTACATCAATGGACACATTCTTCCATCCATACAGCTATACCTACGCTGGAGGCTAGGTTGGGATAACGATGTTGGTCAGTGGTGTGTTTTCATTTTTGTGTTTTTTTTTTTTCACACCTCTGAACAGTGCAACTATGTTGACCTAACCTTTAAATGTGCACTAGGCCTTCGAAATCTGATGGAACTTTTTGGAATTTGGTGGAAGAGGATCATCTCCTGCCATCAAGCCTATAGTTTGAGAACTTTTTCTGAATACTAGGGTAGGAGGAAACCCCTTCAACAATAGTCAGTCAAAAAATTAAGATATTAAAATAAGGAAAATGGGAAGAAAAAGGAGAAAAGCTTAATCATAGAATTGTAGGACTGGAAGGGACCTTGATAGGTCACTTTCTCCAATTCCCTGCACTGAGGCAGGACTAAGCATTATCTAGACCATCCCTAACAGGTATTTGTCTAACCTGTTCTTAAAAACCTCAAATTGTTGGAGATTCCACAATCTCCCTTGGTAATTTGTTTCAGTGTTTAACTACTTTTACTGGTAGGATGTTTTACCTAATATTTAACCTAAATCTCCCTTGCTGCAATTTATGCTCATTACTTCTTGTCCTGTCCTCAATGGTTAAGGAAAACAATTTATCACACTCCTCTTTATAACAACCTTTTATATTCTTGAAGACTCTTTTCCCCCTCGATCTTCTCTTCTCCAGACTAAAATAACCCAATTTTTTTCAATCATTCATCACCGGTAATGTTTTCTAGATGTTCAGTCATTTTTGTTGCTCTCCTCAACTTTCTCCAATTTGTCCACATCTTTCCTGAAGTGCAGAGCCCAGAACTGGACACAATATTCCTGTTGAGGCCTTATCACTGCTGAGTAGAGTGGATGAACTACTTCTCGTGTGTTGCTTACAACACTCCTGCTAATGCATACCAGAATCATTATTTTTTGCAACAGTATTATATTGTTGACTCATATTTAGTTTTTGATCCACTATGACCCCGAGATCCTTTTCTGCAGTATTCTTTCCTACCCAGTCATTTCACATTTTGTATTTCTGCAATTGAGTATTCCTTGTTAAGTGTAGTACTGTGCATTTGCCTTACTGAATTTCATCCTATTCATTTCAGACTATTTATCAAGATCATTTTGAATTCTAAGCCTGCCCTCCAAAGCTCTTGCAAGGCCACCCAGCTTAGTATAATCTGCAAGCTTTATAAGTGTGTAACCCTTCTGCCCCTCTGAGCTGGCAGCAACAAGGGCCGGGTTCAGTATCCAGGGGTTCCGTTTCAATAACCCAATGCCAAACCAGTTCAAGCCCCCACCCAGTGACCTGGGAAAATCTTACACACACCCCTAGGTGCCTCAAAGAGGCAATGCTTCCCCTCTCGCAAGCACAGAGTCTCGGTGTAGCAGAAAAGGTTTAATACATGAGATAAACAACAAACACTAAACAAACACAACAAACATTCTTTCCTGGGCTCTTGAGTCCAGCAACTCCCAAATCACCCACAGTCCCAAAAGTCCCACAATCCAAAAGTCTCTGTCCTGGGTCAGTGCAGCCCCAAAGTTTGAGAGTCTATCTGTAGAGGTCCCTCCCCCCAGCCTGGGTAGAAAGGGGCACCTTACGCGGTCCAGGGCCAACTGCCCTGCCTCTCCATGGGTTCTGCTCCCGCCTTCTCCACGAACTGCTCCGCTTTACCAGCCGCTCCACTCTGCTCCTCCAGCCGTCCTTACAAACTGCTCCACTCCACCAGCTGCTCTGCTCCACCAGCTGTCCCGTGAGCTGCTCCAGTTGTCCCTGCAAACTGCTCGGCTCCGCTCACTCTGTGGGCCGCTCCATCCGTCCCACAGCTAATCCGCTCTGCCAGCCGCTCTGCTTCACCAGCTGTCCCGTGATCCGCTGCAGCCGTCCTCACAAACTGCTCCACTCCACCAGCTGCTCTGTTCCACAGTATAGCTTCAGGCTCCCCCCACTAGTTAGCACAGTACTCAGTGCTCTCAGCTCAGTAATTTCAGCTCTTTAGTGATTTCAGCTCATAGTAGGGGAGCCCCAGTGCTAGTGACCATTAGCCAAAAGTGAGTTCAGCTCAGTAACCTGTATCTGGATTCCTAAGGGAATAAAAAATCAATTCTGACATTCTGCAGTGGAGAGATGAGGATGTGCAATTGGTGTTCCAGGCCCTCACAAGGGGCCTATACCATCAGGTACACACATCAGTCCCCAACCTCTCTCCCTTCATGGGGTTTTGGACCCATGTCCCATGTTTAGCAAGTACCACCCAACTGAGGCTGAGTCATCTCTGTCACAAAGCAGTCCCACAGCTCCCCATTCACACAATCAGGGTGACAAACTTTTTTTTTCCTGCCCCAATAACAAAGAAATTGGGGATCCCAGACTGTTAAAATAACCATCCCAGTCTGCTGTGGGCTTATGCTAAGTGGAGGGTGGATGCCAATGCAAATTTTTCCCCATTCTTTGAAATTCTCGGAGTTCTTTCCACATTCCCTACAATTCACCACCAGATGTCAGGGTAGCGCTCATCTTGACTCTGCTTACAAGTGTACTCTCTATGCCAGTGGTTTTCAACATGGGGTCTACAGACTATGTCTAAGATTTCCTCAAATGAAAAAAGGTTGAAAACCACTGCTGTATGCCATTATCCAAATTATTTATGAAGATACTGAATAGAACAACACCCAGGACAGATCCCTGTAGGAGCCCACTCAATATGCCCTTTCAGATTGACTGTGAGCCATTGATAATTACTCTGAGTACAATTTTCCAACAAGTTGTGCACCCACCTTATAGTAGATTCACCTAGACTATATTTCCGTAGTTTGTTTGAGAATGTCATGTGAGACAGTATCAAAAACCCTACTAAATTTGAGATATTAATATTGTGTAGTGTTCTTATAGGACAACTAATAAGCAGGTTGTGCACCTACATGTACCAAAAACAGAAGTTTGGGCCTAAACATGAGACAATGAAAGACTTTAACCAACACTACCAACAGACAAGACATAAGATGAAGAGCAGAATATCATGAACCACAATATGTGATCAAGACCACAAAATTGAAGAAAATGACTGGTCGTAGGCCTTGTGAACACAGCTTTAGGGACTTACACAAATATACAATTCTGAACTGGCCTATGGTATGTTCGTCTTTAAAGTTGTAAAGCATGTTTTATAAGATTTGTTATAAAAGAATGGTTAAAATAAAAAACAGCCTGTTATAACCAAACTCAACCTGTATTTCTAATGTTAATCAATCTATAATCTTTGTATCAGAGGGGTAGCCGTGTTAGTCTGGACCTGTAAAAGCAGCAGAGTCCTGTGGCACCTTATAGACTAACAGATGTATTGGAACATGAGCTTTCGTTGGTGAATACCCACATTGTCGGATATAATCTTTGTTTTTTAAGATAATTGAAATGATTTTCCGTAAAATTTAACTGATTATACTAATTATAGACCATTGTATTTTTCCATAAGCAAAGAGTGAGTATGGTAGGCTGTGACTCATTTGATAGTATTTTAAGAAGAGCTTCCACATCATATGATGCTGGCTGCTGCTCCTCTTTGGTTCCAGCAGGTACAGGGAAGAAATGGTGGGGAGAAAGGAGGGAAGGGGGAGAGAGAGGCTAATTTCTCTCTGTGTTAGGATTACTGTCTCTCTCAGGGAGAGTCTGGGAGGAAGAGAGAGAAGGAGGGGGGATGGTGAATTTTCCTATCTGTTTAAAGATTCAAGGAGTTTGAATCACAGTGATCTTCCAGGGTAACCCAGGGAGTGGAAGCTTGGGAGAAGCAACGGTGAAGGAAAGGGTTTTCTTTCCTTGTGTTAAGATCCAGAGGGTCTGGGTCTTGGGGTTCCCCGGGCAAGGTTTTCAGGGGACCAGAGTGTACCAGGCACTGGAATTCCTGGTTGGTGGCAGTGCTACAGGTCCTAAGCTGGTAATCAAGCTTAGAGGAATTCATGCTGGTACCCCATGAAAAAGGAACTGAGTTATTTGTACTTTTGTGGAAGATGCTAACTAGAGAAACCTTGTACCTATTCCGTCTTAAATTTACAAAGATAATTTTTACTGTTTTTCTTTCTTTAATTAAAAGCTTTTCTTGTTTAAGAACCTGATTGTTTTTTTTATTCTGGTGAGACCCCAGGGGACTGGGTCTGGATCCACCAGGGAATTGGTGGGGAGAAAGGAGGGAAGGGGGAGAGAGAGGTTAATTTTCTCTCTGTGTTAGGATTACTTTCTCTCTCAGGGAGAGTCTGGGAGGGGGAGAGAGAAGGAGGAGAGAAGGTGAATTTTCCTCTCTGTTTTAAGATTCAAGGAGTTTGAATCACAGTGATCTTCCAGGGTAACCCAGGGAGGGGAAGTCTGGGAGAGGGAACGGTGAGGGAAAGGGTTTACTTTCCTTGTGTTAAGATCCAGAGGGACTGGGTCTTGGGGGTCCTCGGGCAAGGTTTTGGGGGGGGGACTGGAGTGTACCAGGCACTGGAATTCCTGGTTGGTGGCAGCGCTACAAGTACTAAGCTGGTAATTGAGCTTAGAGGAATTCATGCTGGTACCCCATCTTTTGGATGCTAAGGTTCAGAGTGGGGGTTTATATCATGACACCATCTTTTAGAAATGTGTATTCCCAGCTATCTTACTGAAGTAGTTACCCATTTGTATTTATCTTCTATATTTTTCTGTACTTCAGAACCCATGCCTACATCCCATAAATCTGACTTATCATCGTTTACTTTAACTCTGACACTTTGCCATATTATAAGATTTTTTTCTTTGCAATTCTAGTAGTATATGAGCAGGATTTGTAACAAATACCATGACACATTCCACATGAAAGCTAATTTGTGTTATTTCCTATTTATATTAGTATTGTTTCTGATTAATTGGGCAAATGACTCCATTACCATGGCAAAAAGAAGGTGATAATGGACATTCTTGGCATGTGCCTGTAAAAGGGGGAATTTTTCTGATAGATCTCCATATACTTTTATGTTAGCATATGGATTGGAATATAAGTTGGAAATGCATTTGGTTTAGGACCTAAATTTCAAAATTGCATCTATGGTATCTTTTAAGAACTGCCAGTTCAGTCAGTCAAAAGCTTTATCTTCATCTAGTGGTAAAAAATGATGGATCTCATTAGTAGAGACTGAAGAAGATCAGGAATAAAATTCTGAACATTGTCAGTTCTCTGTTTAATACAAACCCTATCTGATCTTCTAATACATCTAGGTAACAATTTTCAGACTATTTGCTAGGACTGAAGCATAAATTTTACATCTTGATTTAATAGGAATATGAGCCTGTAAGACACATCGTTGGATAACTCCTTAGCACGTTTTGCGATAACTACAATTTGTGCACCTCTCTCAGTATACAGGATATTTATTTCCTTTTGATATTTAATTGATGACATCTATTAATTGTCATATTAATTGTGCCCTAAAAAAATAGAGAATTCTGGAGGAAATACATCAGGGCTAATGGCTTGACTATTTTTAACGAACTTAATGACATATAGGACTTCCTCTGGTTTAATATCTTTCTCCATGACATCTAGGTCTCGGTGTTCTAGTTTTGGGACACTAGCTTTAACTAATTATTTCTTTATCAGCTTATGGTCAGCTTACTCTAAGGCCTGGTCTATACTACGTGTTTATACCGATTTTAGCAGCTTTAAACCGATTTAACGCCGCACCCGTCCACACTATGATGCCCTTTAAATCGATATAAAGGGCTCTTTAAATCGGTTTCTGTACTCCTCAACGAGAGTAGCGCTAAAATCGGTATTATTATATCGGATTAGGGTTAGTGTGGCCGCAAATCGATGGTATTGGCCTCCGGGCCGTATCCCACAGTACACTACTGACTGCTCTGGACAGCTGAACTCTGATGCACTGGCCAGGTAGACAGGAAAAGCCCCGCAAACTTTTGAATTTCATTTCCTGTTTGGCCAGCGTGGAGCTCTCATCAGCACAGGTAATAATGCAGTCTCCTGAGAACAGAAAAAGAGCTCCAGCATGGACCACACGGGAGGTACTGGATCTGATCGCTATATGGGGAGAGGAATCAGTGCTAACAGAACTCCATTCAAAAAGACGAAATGAAAAAACTTTTGAAAAAATTTCCAAGACCATGAAGGAGAGAGGCCACACCAGGGACTCAGTGCAGTGCAGAGTGAAAGTGAAGGAGCTCAGACAAGCCTACCAGAAAACCAAAGAGGCAAACGGAAGGTCTGCGGCAGGGCTGAAAACATGCTGCTTCTACGCTGAGCTGCATGCAATTTTAGGGGGCTGCGCCACCACTACCCTCCCCCCCCATCCTTGGATTCCATGGTGGGGGTTGTAATCTCAGCCATGCCTGAGGATTATGTGGACGGGGAAGGTGAGGAGGAGGAAGAGGAGGACGAGCTTGAAGAGAGCACACAGCACTCTGTTAGCCCCAACAGCCAGGAGCTTTTTCTGACCCAGACGGAATTACCGTCCCAGCCCTCCCAAGCCACTAGCCCAGACAGTGAAGCCATGGAAGCGACCTCTGGTGAGTGTACCTTTGGTGAGTGTACCTTTGTAAATATAAAACATGATTTAAAAGCAAGCTTTTTTTAATGATTGATTTGTCCTGAGGGCTTGGGATGCATTCGCGGGCAGTAAAGTTACTGGAACAGTTTGTTAACATGTCTGGGGATGGAGCGGAAATCCTCCAGGGACATCTCCATGAAGCGCTCCTGGAGGTACTCTGAAAGCCTTTGCAGAAGGTTTCTGGGCAAGGCAGCCTTGTTCCGTCCACCATGGTAGGACACTTTACCACGCCATGCATGTAGCAAGTAATCGGGTATCATTGCATGACAAAGCATAGCTGCATATGGTCCCGGTGATTGCAGGCATTCAAGAAACATCCGTTCTTTATCTCGCTCTCTTATCCTCAGCAGAGTGATATCGTTCATGGTAACCTGGTTGAAATTCAGGAATTTAATTAAGGGGACAGAGATGGCCTTTTTCCTACAGGGGTGATTGCCTGTTGCTTACAGGAAATCCTTCCTTGCATGTAGCCAAGCAGGGGGAGGGGAAGAAGGATAGCGCTGAGCTTTCTCGCGTTTGGCTAGCAGGAATCTTCCCAGCTACCAGCCACACAGTGGGGGGGGGAAGGGGGGTGATTAGCAGTGATCTTCCATGATACCAGACATGCGGTGGGGGCGGGGGTAAAGCGATCATCCTAGAGAATTGGAGCGGGGGTGGGGGTGGCTTCTGTGAATGGAAGTGAAGGCTGCTGAAGCCGAAAGACAATGGCTTACCATGGCCGCATGCAAGCTGAATTCTGATGCCCGGACCTGCATCTGTGAGATCTGTAACACCAGAGCCCAGGCACTCAAACTTAAGATGCAAAATGCGACCTTGTAGTGAAATCACATGTGCTATGTAAGGTGAATAGTGTTGTTCACTGTGAGAGTATAACCATTGTTCTGTAAAATGTATATTTTTAAATACTTCTCTCCCTTTTTCCCTCCCTCATGCAGCTGCACATTTTTCAAGCCTCCCTACTCCATCCCGAAGGCTAGCTCAGATAAGGCGGAGGAAGAAGAGGACGCGAGACGAAATGTTCTCTGAAATCATGGAAGTAACCTGCAATGAAAGAGCTCATCAGAATCAGTGGAAGGACGTGGTATCATATTACAGGAAAGATGCCAGTGAACATGAGGACAGGAGAGACGCTCGAGATGAGAGGTGGCGGCAGGAAGATCAAAGGTGTAGGCAGGAAGATCAGCAGTGGCGGAATGAAACGCTGGGGCTGCTGCATGATCAAACTGACATCCTCCGACGTCTGGTGGAGCTTCAGGAAGAGCAGCGAGGTCACAGAGTGCCGCTGCAGCCCCTGTGTCACAACCCTCAGTACTCACCATGTTCCATATCTTCCTCACCCAGACATGTAAGAACGCGTGGGGGAAGGCTTTGTGCACCCACCCACTCCACCCCCGTGGACAGCCCAACCAAAAGGCTGTCATTACATTGAAATGATTTTAGTGGCCTTTTCCTTCCCTCCTATCCTCCTCCAAAACCGCACCCTTGTCAATTCTCTCCCTCTTTTTATAATGAGCTTTTTAATAAAGAATACATGATTTTTAAACGATAGTGACTATTTTCTTAAGCAAGCTGTAATCGAAGGGTGAGGGTGGGTTGCTTACAGGGAATGAGTCAATCAAGGGGGTGGGGTTCATCAAGGGGAAACAAACACAGCAGTCACACCATACCCTGGCCCATGATGAAACTCGTTTTCAAAGCTTCTCTGATGCACACCACTTCCCGGTGTTCTCTTCTAATCGCCCTGGTGTCTGGCTGCGCGTAATCAGCGGCCAGGTGATTTGCCTCAGCCTCCCACCCCGCCGTAAAGGTCTCACCATTACTCTCACAGAGATTGTGGAGCACACAGCAAGCAGCAATAACAAAGGGGACACTGATTTGGCTGAGGTCTGAGCGAGTCAGTAATGTGCGCCAGCGCGCCTTTAAACGGCCAAATGCACATTCTACCACCATTTTGCACTTGCTCAGCCTGTAGTTGAACAGCTCCTGACTACTGTCCAGGCTGCCGGTGTGTGGCTTCATGAACCATGGCATCAAGGGGTAGGCTGGGTCCCCCAGGATAACTACAGGCATTTCAACATCCCCAACAGTTATTTTCTGGTCTGGGAAGTAAATTCCTTGCTGCAGCATTTTAAACAGAGCAGTGCTTCTGAAGACGCAAGCGTCATGAACCCTTCCTGGCCATCCCACGTGGATGTTGGTGAAACGTCCCTTGTGATCCACCATTGCTTGCAGCACCATTGAAAAGTACCCCTTGCGGTTTACGTACTGGGTAGCCTGGTGTGCCGGTGCCAAGATAGGGATATGGATTCCATCTATCGCCCCCCCCCCCCACAGTTAGGGAATCCTATTGCAGCAAAGCAATCCACTATGGCCTGCACGTTTCCTAGAGTCACAACCTTTTGTAGCAGCAGCTTAGTGATTGCTTTGGCTACTTGCATCACAGCAGCCCCCACAGTAGATTTTCCCACTCCAAATTGATTCCTGACTGACTGGTAGCTGTCTGGCGTTGCAAGCTTCCACAGGGCTATTGCCACTCGCTTCTCCACTGTGAGAGCTGCTCTCATCTTGGTATTATTGCGTTTCAGGGCAGGGGAAAGCAAGTCACAAAGTTCCATCAAAGTGCTCTTATGCATGCAAAAGTTTCGCAGCCACTGGGAATCGTCCCACACCTGCAAAACTATGCAGTCCCACCAGTTTGTGCTTGTTTCTCGGGCCCAAAATCGGCGTTCAATGGGTAGAACCTGCCCCATTACCAGCAGGAGCTCCAAAGCGCAGGGGACCGCGGTTAAGGAGAATTCAGTTTCCATGTCCTCATCACTCTTGTCGCCGCGCTGCCATAGCCGCCTCCTTCTCCTCGCCTGGCTTTGCAGTTCATGGTTCACCATAGACTACACGAGAATGCGTGAGGTGTTTACAACGTTCACGATCGCGGTGTTAATCTGAGCGGGGTCCATGCTTGCAGTGCTATGGCGTCTGCACAGTTCACCCAGGAAAAAAGGCGCGAAACGGTTGTCTACTGATTTCACTTAGAGAGGGGTGAGGCTGTACCCAGAACCACCCGCGACAATGATTTTTGCCCATCAGGCACTGGGCTCTCTAACCAGAATTCCAGGGGGCAGGGTAGACTGCAGGAACTATGGGATAGCTATGGGATAGCTACCCACATTGCAATGCTCCAGAAATCGACACTAGCCTCGGACCATGGACGCACACCGTCGAATTAATGTACCTAGTGTGGCCGCGCGCAATCGACTTTATACTATCTGTTTTATAAAACTGGTTTATGTTAAATCAAATTTATCCCGTAGTGTAGACGTACCCTAAGGAGTAAAGCCTCCTATCGAAGTCTGCAAAAGCCTCACCCATTTTGGGCCAGTTGCCATTTAATTTGGAGCCTTCCAGACTGGAAATATTATTTTACTTTCTTTTAATGTTGTTAGCATATTAGCTAATTATTTATCACTTTCATTACCCTTTTTCATAGTATAACTTTGTGTATCTGATTAGCTGGTCATTTTTTTTCTGTTTCAAGTAAATCTAACTTACTTCTAGTTTTTTCGTGTTTAATATATTTTCTGTGATTGATTTTGTCTGGTGTAACTTTAAATTGTTCAACCTTCTTGACTAATGTTTGCACTTCTTTTTTGAGATAGGATTATTTATTAAGATGCCCGTAATCACTACTTGGAAGGCATCCTATAGAATCTGGTCTGCAGTTTTCTTTAAATTATTGCTTAGTTTCCTGTCTGATATCTTAAATTCTTTTCTGGTCATACAGAAGTGGGATATTTTATCCCCATCTTTTCACTGCAGGTTTGTCTTCCCAGTTTCTAATAAGAAGCCAAACTGGAATCTGAGCTAACCAGAGATCCAGCCTTGCTGTGCTGATGTTCCTGTATTAAGTAAAGATCTAAAGCAGTGTTTCTCAAACTGGAGTCTCCGCTTTGTAGGGAAAGCCCCTGGTGGGTCAGGCTGGTTTGTTTACCTGCCCTGTCTGCAGGTCTGGCTGATCAGGGCTCCCATTGGCCACGGTTAGCCACTGCAGGCCAATGGAAGCTGCTGGAAGATCTTTAGATTTTGGAGAGCTAAACTTAGAAATTAGCTCACAAAAATCTTCCTTAGTGATAGGGATCGCTGTTAGGGTGGCCAATACTTCCAGGAACGGCGTGGCTCTATCCCTACTGGAATGACCTCACCTGCAAGCTCACAGGGCAGAGCAGCATGCTCTTCAAAATGGCATACACCATCCGATACTGTTGATTTTACCAGATGGGGACAAACCACCCCAAAAGAGGACTGTCTGGTTTAAAATTGGATGAATGGCCAGCCTATCCCTGTTTTCTGTTCCCTTTCTTTGGAGGGATTTGGTGCTGGCAGCTGCAATCTTGGATTTTTCCATCTCAGCTGTTCTGCAGACTCACTGCCTTGTGAGTTCCTTTTCTGGAAATACTGATATAAGCAGAGTCAGAATAAGCTCTACCCTGACATCTGGTGGTGTCAGGGTAGAGCTGTGGAAAAGGATTTCAGGGGCTGATCTCATTTGCATGGACACACCCACCCTGCCTAGCATGATAGGACTGCTTGCCCAGATGGTCACTTTGGCTGCTGTGGGATACCTAGTTTCTTTGTTATTGGGGCAGGAGTAAAAAAGTACTGTTACCCTGGTTATGTGAATCAAGGACAGTATGACTGAGGGACTCAAGTAGAACTTGCTAGGCAAGGGACATGGGTTTCAAAACCCAGTGAATTGAAAGAGGTTGGGGGAAAGTATCTGTAGGTGTTAAAATGGTCTTGTTTCTGAGGGCCTTAAGTACCATTGTGACCCATTTTTTCCACTGTGTAATAACAGTTAATTTGGATTCTATTAGGAATCTTATTATATGCTGTAAGATTGAAATCACTGATACCAAGGTCCAATGCTTAGACCTACTCGGGACTAGTGGTTGTGAGTGTTCCAGCACTGAGGCTCTCCTGTTAACAGTTGAAATCACTGAGAGCTGTGTTAGGGGTGGGGGCTGAAGACATAGTTGTGAGTGGCTAGCAGGATGGCTGGCAGAGAGGAGTGGCTTGTGGTGAAGACTGCAGCAGAACTTGATGGAAAGGCATAGCAATCAGTCATGACCCCTTCTACCCAGGCTGGGAGATAAACTCTGCAGATTAACTCCTGCACTTGGGGGTTGGAGGCTGTACTGACCAAGGACAAAAACTGTGCATGGGGTGACTTTTGGGTTACTGGACTCAAGAACCAAAGGGAAAGGACACTGCCCAATCTCCTTGGGGGTGGGTCTTCTGGTTCATAGTTGGTGTTTATAAACCCTAGTTGTGGGGTTTTCCCAATTTAATGCTGAGTTGTTTACCTCATGTTGTTAAAGATTTTTGCTACACCAAGACTCTGTGCTTGCCTCTTTGAGGCACCCAGGGATGTGTATGTAGTTTTCCTAGGTCACTGGGTGCGGGCTCGAGCCAGTTTTGCATTGTATTGTTGAAAGGAAACCCCTATGTATTAAACCCTGCCCTTGCTGCTGTCAACCCTGCCTGGCAGAAGGGTTACACTTCTTCAGATTGTTCTCTTTACGTAGAGTACCCATCTAAGAATTAGGAGAGGCTTCCTGGGAAGTCATGGGGGCTGAAGAGCAGCAGTATCCACTAATTGTGCCATCTTCAACGTGGAGCTAAAGGCCAAATCACCCATTCAGCTCCAGTGATGTCACTTCCTTGTTCTCTTCAATTTAAAACAGAAAAGTAAATAATGTTACATGTAAAAGTCAGACCTTGTCAAAGATAAGTGAATGTATACTGCAGGAATGGGAGATAGTCAATTATAATTCAGAAATTTCTGCATTCAGAACTGAAATTAAACCTTTGTGATGTAAAATGGGGTGAATAGCTCAGTGGATTAAGCATTGGCCTGCTAAACCCAGGGTTGTAAACTCAATCCTTGAGGGGGCCACTTAAGAAACTGGGGCAAAATCAGTACTTGGTCCTGCTCTAGTGAAGGCAGGGGTCTGGACTCAATGACCCTTCAGGGTCCCTTCCAGCTCTGAGATAGGTGTATCTCTGTATATTATAATTAATAAAACATGGCAACTTTTTAACTGCACAATAACTAAAGACAGTAATTGAATAGTATTGTCAGTTGTAACATAAGGGGGAAATCTTTTATCCATGTTGGAATCTGGCCAGGACACTGGGACTGGTAAGCAGAATCTGATAAAATAAGTAAGGAATTCACCATACAGTTGTAACCTCCACAAGTCATCTAAAAACCACATAAAGAAACTTTTGACAAAACATACTTCAGCCAAAGAGGATCATCTTGTAAATAGCTTACCAAACACAAACTGCAGCTATACATTTATTTTGTTTCTTGTCTGGTTATAGTCTCAAAACTCTTAAAAAATGAGACTAGGGTTGTTTTAAAACCAGGGTAGGCAAACTCTGGCTCACATGCCAAAGGCAGCACTTTAAGCTGATTTTCAGTGGCATTCACACTGCCTGGGTCCTGGCCACCAGTCTGGGGGGTTCTGCATTTTAATTTAATTTTAAATGAAGCTTCTTAAACATTTTAAAAACCTTATTTACTTTTACATACAATAGTTTAGTTATATATTATAGACTTATAGAAAGAGACCTTCTAAAAATGTTAATGTATTACTGGCACGCGAAACCTTAAATTAGAGTGAATAAATGAAGACTCGGCACACCACTTCTGAAAGGTTGCTGACTCCAATTTAACTCTGCTGAAGACAGTAGAATTATACCAGGGATTAATTTGACCCTTTATCTTAATTTCTTAAGGGAACTGAAGACTGTTTCTTAGAAGATATTTTTGTGGGGTTTCCTATCTGATGTCATCACAAACTAAGCTACAGCTGCATGGAACTAAAAATTCACTGGGGATAACATCAACCAAGAAAAACATGAGATAAGCAACTTGTCATAGCAACATTTTTACTACTGGTGTAAAAATATTTGACTTCATACAGTTAAGACAGAGTCCTGCTTTTATTTATCAGTAGGGCTCCATGTTTATTATGGAGGTCACATAAGTCACAGATTCCGTGACTTTCTGCGACCTCCTTGACTTCTGCAGGGGCCAATGTGGCTGACCTCAGGGCTGCCCAAGCAGATGGCCTTGGGGCCAGCGGCTCAGATGACCCTGGGGACAGTCACACTGGCCGTTGCTGGAGTGGCTCTGCAGCCAGCCGCTCAGGCAGCCCCACAGGCAGCTGCACCTGCCGCTGCTTTGGCGGCCCTGGGCAGCTGGGCCCACAAACCGCCTGAACAGTGGTCCTGGGGATCCAAGAGCAACTGCAGCTCCCAGCAGTGGTCCTGAGCAGCTGGAGCAGCACCTGGCCCCAGGGTTCCCTCCCCTCCTGGCGGCAGCCGGAGCAGCTGCTGGTCCCCTGGGGCTCTCTCTCCCACCAGCAGCAGGCCCCCCATGGCTCCCCCTCCCAACTGGTGCCGCAGGCTCCTCCCCCACTAAGATTCAGTCATGGGTATTTTTAATAAAAGTCATAGAGAGGTCACAGGCCGTGATTTTTTGTTTCTTGCCCATGAACTGTCTGTGACTTTTACTAAAAATACCTGTGATTAAATCATAGCCTTAGTTATCAGCATACTCTGCACTAGCATAGAAGGTAAAGACAAATTCCGTTGGGAACATTATTTAGGGAGCATTTATTTTGGTGTTATAATTGCTTTCAAGTACATGTTTGGACAATGCAGTGTGTCTAGTGGTTAGAACAGGAGACTGAATTTGGAGATCTAGCTTTCATTCCTCATTTTCCCAGTACTTTCTTTATGAACTTGAGCAATTCACTTATCCTCACATTATAGCTAGAATACTGAGACACAGAGAGGTTAACACCTACCTCACGTGGGCCAAGGGTGTGTGATAATTACATAATGTTATGGGACTCCTAACTCAACGCTTGACAGAAAATTTCAAAAACATAAATAAAAGATAAACTTTTTTTTAAATCTGCATTTCTAATAGTTTGGTTAAATTGTAAGTATCCAGATCTCAAAGTGCCTCTTACATGGAGGATATTTCTCCCTAAGAGAGTCCTATGATATGCTGATTAGAGAGAGTTAGTAGGTTTAAATTGGAGATTATATTTTATAATTGGTATTACAGTGGCACCTATAGGCCCAGACTTTGGCTAGGCACTGTACAAACAAAGTGAAGATAGCCCATGCCCCAGAGAGCTTGCAATCTAAATAGATAAGACAAACAAATGGTGGGAGAGAAAGTAGACGAAGTGGGGAAGTGATTTGCCCAAGATCACACAACAGGTAAGTGTGAAAGCTTGGAATAGAACCTGTACTCTTTCTCCTAGACCAGTGGTTCTCAAACTTTTTTTTATCGTAGACCGCTTGAAAATTGCTGAGGGTCTCAGCGGACCACTTAATGATCTTTCCAAATGTTGTTTATACCGTTAGATAACTATTGTAAAGCACTTTTATCCAAAGTGCTATATAAAAAAACCCTTAATTGTTAACTTTTTTTGTTCTATAAATAAAAGCGCACAACTCATATTTTAATATCAGTAGTCATACCTTTCTAATGCAATGGATGTGCCCTCTCTCCCCTGCTGCGGCAGTCCCCAAGCTGGGGCTGGGAAGGAGGGGGTTCTCTTTCCGAACACAGAGCTGAGTCTGTGAAGGAGGGACATCTCTCCCCACAGCCACAGCCCTGGAGCTGGGGAAAGTCGCCTCTTTCTCTGGGTGCCGCAGCCTTGCATGTTCCAAATTCCCCCCACCCCTTCTTCTCACCCCACTTCCCCCTCCCACGTACCCCCTATTCCCCGCCAAGGCCACCACCTCACTGTACATGTGTGTCTTCTCCAGGGTCCAGGCACCTAATTTGTGGAGCCACACCTGCGCGTCTCCACTAATTAGGTGAGTGGCCCTTCATTCTCTCATGTGCGGCCACCCAGGCATGCACCTTAGAGGGAACTATCTGCAGACCACCTGAATGGAGTGCACCTTAGAGGGACTACAGTTTGATAACCTCTATCCTAGACTTTACTGTCTCATGCATACAATGAGGAATCTGCTATAGAGGACCCTCTTTGAAAAATGTAACTTTTGTTAATAAAATAATAATGGATTATTAAATTAAATTTAGGCTTGGTATCATGTGTATATGCAGAGCAGCTGCAATTAATCCTTAAAGTTAAGACTGTCATAATCCTTTATAGTCACCATCCAATGATACTCGTCTTGAGCTAAAGGAAATGGTGTTAATGCAAAGCATGAAGAAATAATTTTACAAGAGAGGAAGACAGAACAGACTATAACCTAAGCATTACTGGATGAAGGGAAAGAAAAAGAAAGGGTGCATACTTCATGCTAGTAGGATATGGAGAAAAGGAAATGTTTCATAATAAACCAGAGAACTAAAGTGCAAGTACTAGCAGTTTGCAACACGAAGAGGCAGCAGCATGTAGCACTTGGCGTAGGCATTCAGGTTCATTGGCTAATATGCTGTAGTTACTTCAGCAGAGGGCACCAGGAGAATAATTGAGCGTGTTAAGTCTACTATGACTTACTGTTAGACCACCTAATATTAAACAAAACTTTGACATTCTTGGTGTTGCAGCCCTTCATTCTTTTGTGCTATGACTTCTTGGATGGGTTTTTTTATTTTTGTGGGGGTTTTTTGGTTTGTCATGACTACAGGGGAATTTTCACTGCGGAGTTACACAGGATATACCTTCATGGACCAAGAGTGCTGGAGAACAAGTTGGATCAAGAATTAAAACAGTGCACATCACTAATGTCTAGGCAACCAGACAGGCAGGACCAGCTTTAGATTTTGTGGCACTTAATAAGAAGAAATGTGGGATCCTTGAAAGATGATAATGTGTAAAATCTGAAGTGATAGGGTGTGGCAGTTAGATGGGTTGGATTGCTTCTAGTTAGCAGGTGTAGGAGGGTTTTAGCAACTGAGGATATGGTGTATGACTGTACACTTGGTTCAGCCCTAGGGCCAGCCTGGAAGGGTGGTCTAAATCAATATTTAATAACTATAGTAATACTTCATACATCTAACACCTTCCATCTCAGAATTACAAAATACATCATACATTTTTAATCATTCATAATATACATGAGAAGTAAGTATTATCTTTATTTTACGGATCATGAAACTGAGGCACAGAGAGTAAATGAGTGATATATACTCTAGGCCCGACAGTCATTTACACACCCCTGTACACTGCCGGAATGGTGAAAAGGGGCTTTAGTGTAAATGAGAAACAAACCCTATATCTAGAGAGAGATTGAGCTAGGAAGAAGAAAAACTAGATTGGAATATTGTAAAAGGGGGACTCACCACTGAAGTACCTCCTTGTGGCTGGGTGTGGCATAGTGACTTGCTTCACATCTGGGATCCCCTGCTGATAGCTGCTCTGGTGTTCTACAGTCCACCTCTTCCAATAACTTGGTCCTCCATGCATGCCACGATTTAAGTCCACCCCTTCTGGGATAACAAAGGCCAACAAACCACTGTCCAATACCTTGTATCAAGTTTTAGCAACAAACCTGCTCTCTGTGGTCCTCATTCCCTTTTGTCAAAGGTCTCTGTCACTCTTCTTTCCTTCTCCAGCCTCACGGCAACATATCAGTGGCTTGTAGGGGGAACCTAGGCCTTCTTACACCAGGGTTCCAGCCCATGGACCCTATAACCAGAAGCCAAGTTGTTCAAGAGTTGTTTCATCCAACTTTGCTGTTGCATCCCTGGACTTCTTTCTATGCAGTCTCTCTCAAGCCTTCTTCCCCACAACCTCTCTAAGTTCACCCTTCTCTCAGGGCCTTCCCCTGAAATTCCCTAACACAGCGGTTTTCAACCTGTGGTCCATGGATCCCTGGGATAATCTCTCTCCTAATCTACCAGACATTTCTAGTCAGGACAGATCCCTGGCTTATTCTCTCTGTTGGGCTTTCTCACTGGTATCTCTATCTCATTCCATTCACTATAGACACTCTCCCAGAAGCCCCCTTTCTTTATCTTTGTTTACTTTGTGCACAACGGTGTCATCGTAAGAGGTTACAACCACCACTTTCTTCATTCATCTTGAGCGCCTGTTTAAAAAAAAAATCCTTGTACTCATTCTAGTATCCTTAAGGACGCACAGCAAGGCTTTTTTAGCACTATTCGATTTTTCTGACATTCTCACTAGTTCCCTAAGGGGGGAAATCTTTGACTCTAAGCCAACAAATATTTTTATAAAGGAACTTTCTTATCATAGGACAATAGCATAGAAGATGATCAACAGTTTTTTAGGGTTTGTACACATTACTCAGGCCATCCTTTTGTATTTTTAATAAACTTAACTTTTCATTTAATGTACGATGACCAGCTAATACTCTAAAAATTACTACTTCACTTTTTCTATCATGACTGTGGAGTATATTATTATCTGTGATTTTTTTAGCATATATCATAAAACCTTCATCCTTTTGTTTCCTTAGTCTATAGTTCTCGCTATTCCTCTGCAAGTTCCTTCATGACCACACTTTTAAATTCTTGTCTGTTAAGGATATACCCCTTTCTGCTTTGACCTTTCTCTGTTTATAAGTCCTCTGCCACGCCTCCTGAACTGGGCTTTGCCTTTAGTTAAGCCTGGCTTTCCTTGCAGGTGCAGCCTGGTATGTTAATTGGCCTCTTAGGCACAATAACTCTTTTGATGCCTGTAAGTGATATACACCCCAACACATATACAAAAAAAGAGTCACCCCAAAGTGCAGGGCATTATTGCTGTCATCCTTTCCTTTTTTTTAAATTGCTACAAAATATAAAGTATGCCAGTCATTTTAGAAATTATTTCTCCTTTCTTAAATGATATCATGGTTGTATGATATTAACATACTTTCAAATGGATTTTTGACTTCTCTCATGTGGAGTAATGGGTACTCCATTGTGTGTAAACATGCTTCACTCTTCTGCTTTTGTCAGCTTTATTTTGTGAAAAGTGCAGTTACTTAGGCCCTGATTCTGAAAACATTTACAAACATGCTTAAAGTAAAACACATACGTAAGTCTTAGCAGGACTGGGGTCTTATTTTGTTATCTTTGATAACATGATATGGTTTAGAATCTTGGCTGTGCCAAATATTTGGGATTTTTGAACACTCACTCAGCCAGCTGGAACAGAGGACAGTTGATCCTTGCTTTTCATTCTGATGTAATTCTAGAACATCTTTCAGTTCTAAACCTGTCATCAGCATTGCAGGTCATTTGGATCATTGAGATGCCTGGCTAAAACTTATTTTGCAGCTGAAGTCTCTTAAGCTTTAAAAATATGTATGCTTGTTTTTATTGAAGATCATTTATTACCAAAATGGAAGCATTTTATGTTATGGTCAAAAAGTTATATAGTTAAAATGCTCTAGTTCAGCTCCTGCACTAACATTCTAAAAAACTTCAACATATTCTCCATATGTCAAACATGTTTGTGTAGGATCAGTTTCAAAAGCAGAGCCTGAAGAACATTGCTAGTTCGCCCAAATAAATGAAACACTGGAAGTGTAACTGCATCAGGTCTTCTGTTTTCAAAGAAATAAAGGAATGGAAAAGTGAAACATCACGTTGTAGGACCAAATATCAAAATTTCCTGTGGGTCGTTGAGGACCCTGTACCTCATGGCAGAATCAGAAGAGATTTGGGGTAATAAATGATCACATATTAAAAATTAGCTTGCAATGAGATATGACAACGGCAATAGCCAAAAGCAAATGCTATTTTGAGTTATAAGCACATCATGCCACAGAGGAGGGGGTGGATGCTTCATTTTATAATGCTCTGGAACTGGACCTCATTGCATTGAGTTTTGGATGCCTCAGTTTCAGAAAGATGTTGACAAATTGGATAAAATGAAAAAAGGCAGTGAAAATGATAGGAGTGTGATAGGATGGATCACAGAAACCCCCTTTGGGACTGCCACCTGATGCGCTGAGACTACCTCTGAGCCCTTTTTCCCTTGCCGCTTGGGACTTCAGAACCCTGCCTGGTTGTGCCAGACTCACTAGCCTGCTACAGACCCAGACCCAGGTCTGAACCACGTCCTTCACAAGCTGCAGGCTTAACTGAAAACAGCTAAAGAAGTACTCCTGTCTCCAGCACTCAGATACCCAACTCCCAATGGGGTCCAAACCCTAAATAAATCCATTTTACCCCATATAAAGCTTATACAGAGTAAACTCATAAATTGTTCACCCTCTATAACATTGGTAGAGACATCTGCACAGCTGTTTGCCCCCCAAGGTATTAATTACTTGCTCTGGGTTAATTAATAAATAAAAAGTGATTTTATTGAATGCAAAAAGTAGGATATAAGTGGCTCCAAGTAATAACAGGCAGAACAAAGTGAATTACCAAGCAAAATAAAATAAAACACACAAGTCTAAGACTAATACATTAAGGAAGTGATTACAGATGAAATCTCACCCTCAGAGATGTTCCAGTAAGCTTCTTTTACAGACTAGCCTCTTTCTAGCCTGGGTCCACTCACACCCCTGTGGTTACTGTCCTTTGTTCCAGTTTCTTTCAGGTATCCTTTGGGGGTGGTGAGGCTATCTCTTGAGCCAGATGAAGACCAAATGGAGGGGTCTCCAGAACTCTATATAGTTCACCTCTTGTGAGCGAACACCCCTCCCTCCCCCTGTGTAGAAAGCCAGCTACAAGATGGAGTTTTGGAGTTATATGGGCAAGTCAAATATCCATGCCTGACTCAGAACTTTACAAGTGGCAGACATTATTCACATGCTACCTTGAACATCCCCAGGTAGGCTTCTTATGTGGATTGGAGTCTTCCAAGGTCCATTGTCCATTAAGTGTTTCTTGATTCAGCACTTAACTTGCAAATTCCTTTCTTAAGAAGCTGACCAAATGCCTTACTAAGGCTACTTAAAATCAAACAAGTTCACAGCCAATATTCATAACTTCGAACACAAAAATGATACATGCATACAAATAGGATGAATATATTCAGTAGATCATAACCTTTGCGAAGATATGTTACATGGCATACGTAACATAAAACATAATCCAGTTATGTTATATATACATTTATAAGCATATTTCCATAAAGCATTATGGGGTGCAACATCACAAGGAGACTAATGGATTGATTTGTGATGAAAGAGGAGATAAGATATCCTACAAATATCTGAACATTTAAAATCCAGATGGAAGAGGAATTATTTAGAGCATGGGTTCACAATCGATAGTGTCCCGAACAAGGGTAAAGGGATCATAACTAATCTGCCCTTCCTATATTGGTGAATATGAGGTAGGGCTTCAGCTACAGCTCACCTCAATGGGAAAAGGGTCCTTGGTGGTCCTTGCATAGAAAAGAGGGTTGTTGTATGGAAAAATTTGAGAACCATTGATTACAGGAGAAATTAAAAAAGAAAATGTAGGCTGCATAACTGGAAAATTTATCAGTAAAATTTATTAAATGTCATCACTCAATCCTCCATCCGTGAAAGCAACGGCAGACAATAATTTCGCACCCTTTTCCCTGGATTGCCCGGGCAGACGCCATAGCATGGTAACCATGGAGCCCGTTCAGCCTTTTTTCACTGTCACCGTATGTCTACTGGATGCTGCTGACAGATGCAGTACTGCAGCGCTCCACAGCAGCATCCCCTTGCCTTTTGCAAGTTAGCAAAGACGGTTACCAGCCCTACTGTACCATCTGCTGCTTTGCAAGTTGGTAATGACAGTTACCAGTCATACTGCACCATGTGCTGCTATCCTGGGTGCTCCTGGTCGGTCTCGGTGAGGTCGGTCAGAGGTGCCTGGACAAAAATGTGAATGACTCCCCAGGTCATTCTCTTCTTTAAGTTTTGTCTAATGGAGAGTCAGTCCTGTCTAGAATATCAGTCAAGCCTACTAAAGAACCAGAGAGGCAAACGGCTGCTCTGGGTCAGAACCCCAGACATCCCACAGAAATGATGAGCTGCATGCCATTCTAGGGGGTGCCCCTGCAACAACCCCATCCGTTGCTTCCCTCCTCCCCCACCCCTCCTGGGTTACCGTGGCAGTTATCCCCCCCATTTGTGTGATGAAGTAATAAAGAATGCATGAGTAAGAAACAACACTGACTTTTTTGCAAGCAGAGATCAAAGGGGGGAGGGGAGGGGAGGGCGGTTGGCTTACAGCAAAGTAGAGTGAACCACCATTCTGCATTTGCTCAGCCTAGAGCTGAAAATGGGAATCTGTGACAAGCACTACGATAGAAGCAGAGACAGGACTGAATCTCCATTTGTGTGTGGGCCTTTGATTGACACTGGTAAAATACAAAATGTCCCATGATATGTATGTTGGGGGACAGTTCTAAACGGCAGTTTAATTTTTTTATTTGCAGCAAAATGTAGAGGTCTAAGTATCTGATTGTGAGCCCTGGTAGCAAGGAGTAGGCTGGGGTAGGTGCGACTGTACAGTGCTGCTGACTGGGAGAGCAGCCTGAGGCAGAAGCCTCCAGCTGCCATGATATTCAAGGCAGGACTGAATCTTCATTAGACAAAACTTAAAGAAGAGAATGACCCGGAGTCATTCCCTTTTTTGCCCAGGTGCCCTCGGCCAACCTCTCCGAGGCCAGCCAGGAGCACCCACAGGATGACGATGATGGATATCAGTGTTACTGTACCATCTGCCGTCTGCAAGGCAAGGCAAGGCAAGGCAAGGGGATGCTGCTATGTAGCTGTCATAAACAGATGTTAAAGGTTAATGCCTCTTTTACCTGTAAAGGGTTAAGAAGTTCACCTAGCCTAGCTGACACCTGACCAGAGGAACCAATGGGGGAACAAGATGTTTCAAACGGAAGGAGGGAAGCTTTCCTTTGTTTAGAGTTTCAGTTTCAGCTGGAGTGAAAAAGATCAAGGAACCAGCCTCTTATCAAAGTAGTAAGTTTTAGAAAGGGATAAATAGGTTTATGTTTATTTTCTTTGTAACTTGTATTGGTATCATTAAGGGAATTATCAAATTTGGGTATTTTTGTGTGTATTAAAGTTTTTGCCCAGGGGAACATCCTCTGTGTTTTGAATCTGTTGTCTGTGAGAGTAGCTGGTATGCTAATCTCTCTCAGAGGGTTTTCTTTTACCTTTTCTTTTCTGTAATTAAAAGTCTTTTCTTAATACCTGATTGATTTTTTCCTTGTTTGTAGATCCAAGGGGGTTGGATCTGGATCCACCAGGAGTTGGTGGGAGAAAGGAGGGGGGATGGTTAATTTCTCATTGTTTTAAGATCTAAGGGGTTTGGATCTAGGTTCACCAGGAAATTGGAGAAGTTCTTCAGGACTACCCAGGGGAGAAAAGTAGTGCTTGGGGGTGGTGGCAGCGATACTAGATCTAAGCTGGTAATTAAGCTTAGAAGTGTCAATGCAGGTCCCCACATCTGTACCCTAAAGTTCAGAGTGAGGAAGGAACCTTGACAGTAGCGCTGCAGCACCGAATCTGCCAGCAGTATTCAGTAGACATATGGTGACATTGAAAAAAGGCGAGAAACAATTTTTTTCCCTTTGCTTTCACGGAGAGGGGGGCAACAACATATACCCGGAACCACCTGCGACAATATTTTTGACCTTTCAGGCTTTGGGAACTCAGCCCAGAATTCAAATGGTTTTCGGAGAGTATGGGAACTGTGGGATAGCTACAGTTGTCAGTCGCCCCTCCCTCCGTGAGCGTCCATTTGATTCTTTGGCTTTCTGTTACGCTTATCTCAGCTCCTTAAGTTTCACACAGCACTGTGTTGAGCCCCTGTTGTGGCTTCTGCTCATCATGGCCTTGGAGATTTTTTCAAATGTTTTGGCATTTCGTCTTTTGGAACGGAGTTCTGATAGAACAAATTCACCTCCCCATACAGAGATCAGATTCAGTATCTCCTGTACGGTCCATGCTGGAGCCTTTTTTTTTTGATTCTGGGACTGCATGGTCACCTGTGCTGATCAGCACTCCACTCTGGGCAAACAGGAAATGAAATTCAAAAGTTCGTGGGGCTTTTCCTGTCTATCTGACCAGTGCATCCGAGTTCAGATTGCTGTCCAGAGCGGTCACAATGGTGCACTGTGAGATAGTTCCTGGAGGCCAATACTGTCGAATTGCGGCCACACTAACCCTAATTCGAAATGGCAATACTGATTTCAGCGCTACTCCCCTCATCGGGGAGGAGTACAGATATCGATATTAAGAGCCCTTTATATCGAAGTAAAGGGCTTCATTATGTGGATGTAGGGATATTAAAGAAGGTACTAACAGTGATTCCCCCAAGTGACAGTGATTCCCCAGTTTCACCAAGTACAAAAATCTTTTAATTCTTCTGTTAAAACTTGTAAGCTCCTGTCTGTAGAAACCATTGATCGTATCTGTCCTGTGAAAGATACTCAATTACTATGTAAAACTTACAAACAAGTTAATTGACTTCGTTCTTGAAGTGAATGCTGTGAGCCTTAAGCTGTAATTAATACAATGTAAGCAAACGCTATAAGCCCTTAAGTGACTTTAACTTCATTGTAACAGCAACAGCTCCTAGAAACAGACCCCCACCCTCTGTGATTAAAGGACCTGGAGTCTCAAATGAATTAGCACACACTCTGAAAGTGGTGGAGACAGTAAATTAAAATATGGTTAAGATATGGAATGTATGCTGATGAATGCTTAATGTACATGAATGATTAGGGAGGTGCCAGCCTAGAAAGGGAGTATCCATTGGCCGAAGAATGTGTCAAGTGGACCACCAGACAACCCCCGGAGGGTAAACTCGAATCCACCCCAATACCTGGAAGGATGAGAAACACAAACTTTGGACAGTGTGGAGCCACCAGGAATGTGCCATCTGCTGACTGAGTCAGCAACAGCAAGATGAAATAGCTCCCATAGACTAACATAGGAATTAATTCCTATAAGAATGAACTCCAAAGACTGAGGACTTTGAGTCTCTGGTTCTGCTGCCAACCTCCAGGAGCATCAGGTGCATCTGACACAGATTCGGCTTCATCCTCATGACCAAGATACCAGCCTAGAAGTTGCTCGTGCCAAGTTACTGGCCAGGTAACTATAACACCTATATAGGACATGAATGAATGATTGTGTGAACGAATATTGTGTGTGTGTGTATATAAGGAATAAATAGTAATAGGAATAAGTAGTTAAACAACGTTGTTTACTTTTATCTTTTGCTTTATTATTGTATTTACAATAAATGTGGCATCTTTGCCTTATCCGTCTTCATAAGATCCTGCTGGTTTTTATTATATTGGTATAACATGGATGGGTGCAGGGTTAATTTGGTTTAACACTGTTAAATTCAAGATAAAATCGTAGTGTAGACCAGGCCTCAGTGTAGTTAATCCATCTTTCCAAGAGGTGGTAGTTGGTTGGCAACCACATGTACAACAGGGTCTAGGTTTACCTAACTACAGTGTCCATGGCGCAACACTTTTCACAGCCCTGAGTGACTTAGCTAGGTTGACCTAATTTTTAAGTGTCTAGCAGACCTCTGAGTTCCAGTGTAACCCTTTCCCAATATCCTTTTGCCTGCAGACCACACCTGTGTATGCTCCTGCTGCAGATACTACTAGCCTTGTGCCTACAACCATCTGACTTGACCCAAGGCTCAGGCTATCTGCTATCTAGTCTTCTCTCTTTGACCAGCTCTAAGGATGCTGTCTCCAGCCTTCTCCTGTTTACATGAAGCATTGTACTTTCACATGAGCCAGGTCACCACTTCTGACCTCAAGTAGCCCTTCTCTTTCCTGTACTCAGGAGGTTATGGAGTCCTGTGCTGGCTAGATATTGAACTGGGGATAATACAGTCCCCCATAACAATTTAATAGGTTAAATATGCTATCATAGTTAATTAAGCTGTACAAAACTACAACTTTTTCAGGCCCCATATCAACATAGACTACCACAGGGGTAACATTTTAGAACAGGGGTGGGCAAACTTTTTGGCCCAAGGGCCACATCGGGGTTGTGCAACTGTATGGATGGCCAGGTAGGGAAGGCTGTGCCTTCCCAAACAGCCTGGCCCCTGCCCCCTCCCGCTTCCCACCCCCTGACTACCCCCCTCAGAACCCCCAACCCATCCAACCCCCCTGCTCCTTGTCCCCTGACTGCACCCTATCCAACCCCCCTGCTCCCTCTCCTCTGACTGCCCCAACCCCTATCCATACCCCCGCCACCTGACATCCCCCCCAGGACTCCCACCCCCTATCCAACCACCCTCTGCTCCTCGTCCCCTGACCACCCCTCCCAGGACCCCCTGCCCCTAACTGCCCCCCCTGCTCATTGTCCTGACTGCCCTCTCGACCCCTATCCACATCCTCACCACCTGACAGGCCCCCGGGACTCCCACTCCCAACCCTCCCTGTTCCACATCCCCTGACCACCACCCGAGAACCTCCACCCCCTCCAATTTCCCCCTCCTCCCTGACTGCCCCACAGAACCCCCCCCCACTCCCTTACCCAACCCCCCTGCTCCCTGTCCCCTTACCAGCAGCAGGAGCTCACAGCCTTTACACCCAGCCAGAGCCAGCTGAGCTCCCCATGCTGCCCAGCTGGAGCAGCAGGCCAGAGCACAGCCCACATGGGAGTGTAACTGCAGAGGAGGGGGACAGCAGCGGGGAGGGACCAGGGACTAGGCTCCCCAGCCTGGAGCTCAGGGGCTGGGCAGGATGGTCCTGCGGGCCATAGTTTGTCCACATCTCCTTTAGAACCATTCAGCTCAGAGAAGTTGAATGTCCCATAAGGACTGCCCCTTTAAGAGGGAGCAGGGTCCCCCTGGACAGATTACCTGCTACCCAATTGGGCTTAAGGAAAGGCATCTGGGCCTTTTAAAGAAGGAATTAGCTATATGTAGGTATCAATGTATGCATGCAGGGAAATGAGAAAGCACCTCTGAGTCAGCAGGGGAAAAACACCACTGGGGGAAAGGCCTGTGGAGAAGACCAAATATTCTCTTCCCTCCCTGTATCTTTCCTTACTAACTCAGGCCCCTGCAGGGGCATTCTTAGTCCCTAAACGCAACTGTCAATGCTCACCTATAGCTGTCTTATAAGGTCCCTTCCCCTAAGTTAGGCAGCAGGTGATCAGTCTAGGTGCATGGGACTTTTCTCTCTCTCTCTCAGAGGTCAGTCATGCTTGATACTGACCAAAAAAATTGTACTGATAGTAGGTTTTTTTTTTTTTAATAACTAAGGAATAATATTAGCTTCTTTGAAAGCATTTTTTATTTTTATTTAAATGTTCAGTTGCAGAAAATTGTAGGTTTTTGTTTAGATTTATATCAATTTAAATTGTCATAGTTATGGGAAATTAATAATAGGTGGATCATATAATTATTTAATGACAGTTGACAATGAGGTTACAGCTTTATAACCATTGAAAAGGCAAATTGTCAACATTGCATGTCAAAATATACAAAGTAATTATCCTGAAGTGAAACTCTAAGTTCTCAAGCAACATTTTCTTACTTTACCTATCTGTAAATTCTGAATGTTTACGGACAGAAATATTTGTCAGTGTGTGTGAAAATGCTATTTACTAATTGAAGAATGTAATTCTGCCATATTGAATTATTAGCACCTGCTGAACTGTGTCCATCTGTTGTCTCTTGTCTTATACTGAAATTGTAAGCTGTTTGGGGCAAAGAGTGGCTTTTTGTTCTGTTTATAGAGTGCCTAGCACAATATGATGAGTGGTATGATATAAATAATAATGTAGTTCTGAAGCATCTATGTAACAAAGCAATTTGTAGACAAGGAGGGAGAAAGATGTGTTTTAAACCCACTTTTAAAATACAGCGTGACTGAACTAGCTTTCTGAAAGGGTAGAGTGAAATTAAACAGTATAAGGTCCTGATCCTGAAAATGAGTCTGAAGACCCTGTTGAAGTCAATGGAACTCCATGTGGGCACTAGGGTCTGATCATACAGAGCCAGTCGCAGAACTTAACTCCAGATTTGTTTAGTATTTATAACACATGACTGGGCAGTAAGGACTGTTGGTTTCTCTTGCCAGTATGTCCTTGAACAAGTCACAACCTATATGTCTCAGTTTATGCATCTGTAAAACAGGTGTGGTTAACAATAATATTTAGCTCTCACAAAGCAGTTTAAATCTTCTAAACTTTGGACATTTGTTAACTAATTAATGCAGTGAGGCTTCATTAATGCTTGGAAAGTACTTTAAAATCCCCAAATAAACAGGTTTGCAGTGCCAGGTATTATGTGACAAATGAATTCTTTAGGGGGACCCTGAAATATCTTACCTTTATTCTAAATTATTTTAACAGCTGTATAAAAAGGTGTCACAGCATTGCCCTTCTACTAAGGGAACCAAGGACTCACCTCTCCCAAGCTGGGACACTTGGCATGCATAGGCTTAACAACATTAACCGCTGAAGCCACCACTTATGGAAGGTTCCCTTCGAGTATAAGGAGTGGGGAGCCATTAATCTGTCTCCATCCCCTGCCCAGAAGCGTGGGGGACGTTCGGGAGAGGAGGGAGAAAGAAAGCGTTAAGGGAAGGGCACCTATTAACCTCCCTCCCCCTTCGAAATACGTATGTGGGGGTGTTGTTGCTAGAGAAGGAGGCGGAGTAGCCTGGCGGTTTCACCTGCGTGTCTGCTTCCCAGAAAGGGCTAGGGCCTGGTTGCCGTTGGGGGAACAGGCAGGGGGTGTGTGAAAGGCTAGAGCCAAGCTTGCTCCAGAAGGGGCGGCAGAGTGAGGGGGAAGCCACGCAGCCGGGGTGAGGGTGGTTAGCAAAAACAGTCCCTAGCCAGGTAGCAGTGCAGCCCCCGCCGGGGATCTGCCTTTCTCCTCCCGCGGCAGGAAGGGGAGGCGGAAGAAAGAGGAAGAAGCTCCAGGCAGGCTGGGGGAGGGAGGAGCAGTCTCGAAGGGAGGCGGCAGACGCACAAGATGGCCCCTGCTGCAAAGGCAGCAGTAGCAGCTGGTCGTGGGGCGGCGGCGGCCAGGCGGCCTCTGCTGCCGGTGCTGGAGGCAGTGGGTGCTGCGGCCAGCCCCGTGTCCCAGAGCTGAGAAAAGCTGCGCTGGGAGCCCAGCCGTGCGGTGAGTGCGGGTGCTGGGCTTTGGTGCGGGGAACAATGGGGTGGAGGTGGTGTCTCTCCGGCCTGGCCCAGTGGGGGTCGGGCCCTGCCTTACTCAGGGCTTTCAGGTGGCAGGGGGTCATTGCAGCGGGCTCTAGCCTGTGTCCCTGCCTCCATCTCTAGGCCTCAGGCTTCGGCCGGTCTCCATTTCCGAGTTGTTCTGTCTGGGAGACCAAGGAGGTTGGTTCTATAAAGCTGGGGGCCTGGAGAAAGAGAGAATTTCCTTTGCCCTTGGAGGAGGAATGGGGGTGGTAGTTCCAGGGGCTCTTGGTTTAGGGGAGGTGGGGCTGGCCTCATGTCATTCCGAGGTGGGGACAGAAGACACTATTTGGGTTGCTGGGAGAGTCTGAAGTATGAAAGAGAATATAGTCCCCAGCCCCAGTTATAAAGGCCTTTTACAGCACAGATGGGAAGTCGGTTCCTGCCCTCAAAGGGATTCAGCCTCCACTGTGGATTTATAGAACTGATTTGACACACATTGAATGCTTTGTTTAAAATATATCTACAAATGTCTGTGTCATGTGTCCCCTGTTCCCCCTGTCAGCCTGCTGCTGTTTTGGGTGCCTATCAGAGTTGTAGGGAACATTCAGGGTAAGTTGGCTAGTGATTTCTCTGTGTGTCTGGAAACTGAGAGCCTGGCATTTGGGAAATGTAAATCTAAAAAGATCCAACAACTTGACATTGTTTTGGTCTTTGGTATTACTTTAGACACAGAGTTAAAAGATGGGGCAAGGATTTCCTGCCAGGAAACAGAGCACTGAGTAGCTACCCTTATGTGTTTGGGGGGAGGGAGAAAAGAAGAATAACCAGAAATGATGTATTGTCTTCAGAGGCCATATTGAGTGAGATCTGTGCCATTTTAAGAGCCCACAAATAGGAAAACTGACATTTCTTTTATAAACTGGTACTTCATTAAATTCTTTCCACATACACGTCTTTCTTCTGAACAGTTGTTTTAAAACTTGTTTTGTTTCAGTCACTTGGCGGGGGGGGGGAAGTATTGGTGACTTTTTATCAATTGGTAAGGAGCTTCCATTATTTTAATGTAATTCTGATAAATTTAAAATGGCCAAACTATTAAATTGCAAAAATGAGTTCATCTTAAAACAGCTAGTTCACCCCATCAGTAGCAATGATACTTTTTCACCATTAACTCTTTTAGTGACATGTTACCCTTTGATCGCTCTGTAAGATGACAATTGGACTATTTTTACTTTTATACTATAGTGATGCCTAGTATCTGTGACACATGGAAGTGTGCTACCTTTTCCACTAAACTATTTTTTCCCATTCTTCAGGGATATATAAATCTTGTTTTTAACCTTCCTGCCAATTCCTGAGCATATGGGCAACTAATTGTGTATGGTCTCATTGACTTCATTGAGATTATTAACACATGAATAAAGTTATGCACATGCTTGAGTGTTGTCAGGACTGGGGTCCACATCTTTATCAGTCAGTGAAATGATCATAGAAATTATCAATCCAGAAATGCAGTGTTTAATTTCTCCTATTGATGTGAATATATAGTTTCCTTTGAAGTTAATAAGAACTGGGTGCCACAAAGGGGGATGATCTCTTTCCCCCCCCCCCCCCCTCCCGGCCCGCTTCTGAAATGGTTTCAGCCTATTATTCCTGCCATAGAAAAGGCTCCTCCAGAGCAGATGCATTATTTTGAGGGACCTTTGCACTGATGCTACATGTATTCTGTTTGTTTGATGGACTCTGATTTCAGTTGCTGTCAGTAAACACCTTTGATCAGCAATAAAATTCATGGAGATGAAGAGGAAATTGCTTGTACTTTGTACCAAAACCAACTTAATTTAAAACAAAATGTACTAGATTGTTGGTTTGAAGTTGGTCTGGGCTGGTAGTGATTGCAAGGTCTGATCTAATGTCTGAGTTGCATGAAACTAAGGGTAGATCTACACGTAAAATGTTGCGTTGGTGCAGCTGTGCTGGTGTAGTGTAAATCCACCTCCCAGAGAGATGGTAGTTATGTCAATGAGAGACGCTCTCATTGACATAGCACTGTCTATAGAGGGGGCTAGGTCTGTATAACTTTGTTGAATTTTTCATGCTCCTGAGCGATGTAGTTATAGGTCTGTAGTGTAGACTGGGCCTTAATGATGGCTTAGGCTTTGGGAAGTGGGCTGAAGTGTCTGCATGACACAGACCAGTACCAGTTTTGCTAACTGAGAGGTTTAACAGAGTTAAGTGCTGAAGACCTAAATTATATAAAGATGGTCCTCCAAACCAGGTTTGAACTAACATTGATGTGACAGTTTGTAGGGACTTGAACTCCTGTTACCTATGACCTACCAGCTATCTGGATTGAGACCTTCTATCCCAAATGCTGTCAATCTGGCATTCTTCAGTAGTGGTGAATTAAGAGGATGTATACATCTAAGATTTTGAACTAATTGCTTTATTTTCATATGTCTGAATATTTGGAAAGAATCTGAAAATGGTGGCAAGGATTGAAAATTTCACTGATCTGGGACTTGCTATATACATAGGCTTGGCAGAAGTTGATTTTTTTTTTTTTAAATTTGAATGTTTAATATTTATTTTTAAGTATTTTCTATTTTTAATCATTTTAATCTTCACAGTTGCAGGGCATTAAGGGGGGTTAGTGTTAGGGTAGTGCTGGCAGTGGGGCTTCAGGGGGCTCCCCCAATGGGCCTGACACGTGGCCACAATGTTCAGGGGAGGCTGTGGTCCAGACTCCATGAGGAGGAGGGTGAGCTCCCAGCCCTATGTGAGGCCGCCCTACTGATGAATGACTTCTGCCTGGGGATGGCCCCTGTACACCTGGCTGTGAATGAGCAAGCAGGGAGGTGACAGTGGGGCTGTAGAGTGCTCCCTGCATGGCTACCAGGCTGGTGACACCAGGTCCCTTAGGTGTTAGCTGTGGGAGAAGCTGCACTTGCCGACTGTTAAACATTTTTTGTTGATTTTTTTATGTCAGGTGAAATTCATCTTTAATGATGACTAATGATTTAAATCAAATCCTGCCAATCAGACGTATATGATGCTGGACAAGTGCCCAAGAGCACTACTAGATTAACAAACTGATAGTGTTAAGGTTCATTATCTCATGACTCATCAGTGCAAAAAAAGGTTTGCTCTATGCCATTAGAAAACAGGAATTAGTTTTTTGTTTGTTAGCTATGCATGTTGTGATTACCATATTTTTTCCATGTGAATTCCAACATGATTTTACTGTCTAATATCTAGAAAACAAACGACTGCAAAATAATGCTTTAAATGCCTTAAGTGTAAAATAGGGATAATGATACTTGCTACTTTTGTAAAGCTGTTTATAGCACTTTCCGTCAGTAGTTAGCATAAGAACTAGATATTTATTTATTTACATTCTCAGAAAAGCTTGCAAATCCCAGCTTTCAAATGATATGAAGAATAAGATTGAAATTTAAAAAAATGAGTGCCTAAAGTTAGGCTTCCAGATATGTGGCCTGACTTTCCAAAAGTGATAAGCACCCAGAAGCTCCCATACGTGGTTTAACCAAACTTTATTTCAAATCTTGACCTTTCTCTCTCACCGTCACTGAAATCAGTTGCAATGTGATTTTAAGTAGCTGTAAAGTAGAAGAGGGACAAATAAAAACATAATCAGTGTGGGTTTTTTTCCCCTAGCCCCACAAGGCCTGGTATACTGCAGCCTGCTTGTGTTTGATGGACTAGTATTTAGAACCAGAAAATTTCTCCCTCGTATTGCCATTGGACCACTGATCACACAAACATGTACGCATCTCCACTCCAGACTTGAACAGCTGGAAAAAAAAATAATTTTTTCATTTTTACAAAAAAATGTATTGTAACAGTTTGGGTAGTTATTTTAAACATACCTTATACCGAAACAGCAAGTGAACCAACCTCAATGAACAATAACCCTTCTATAAAAATTATTTTGGTCTTCCACCCTTCCAAACCACTTTCAAGAAAAGCCTGAGAAAATAGATAGGCCTTGCAACCTTACCCTCTCAATGGAGACAGATGAGGAAGGAAGCAAATTCCGTTTGTGGATGAACTCCACAGAAAATTGTCTCTATATGTACAAAGCAAGTGGTTGTTGGTCTTTTAACAGCTGAGATCAACTGGGATACTCGAGCCATCTCTTTTTATGCTTTAACTTAAGATACACAGGATCCGAACCATAAAGAAACTTGTATATCAAAGCCAGTACTTTGCAGTGCACCTGACAATGAACTGGAAACTAGTATAGTCAAGGGAGCATAAACATGTGCTTCATGTGTGAAATGGCAGTCAGTAAGCAAGTGCGTTCTGCACAGTTTGAAGTTTCAGTGTGACCTTTAAGGTTAGCTATATGGAGGGCACATTGTCTGGAGATTCTTGGGTAACTGTTGTGACATCCATAAATAGCGACTGATCATGCATAATTTTTGTACAGTAAAAAAATTTAACACTTATTGAGTTATAAGATCTGTTCTCCTTTTGAGTTGATCCAGGTGTAGCTTCTGTTAGGGTACGTCTACACTACGGGATTATTCCGATTTCACATAAACCGGTTTTATAAAACAGATTGTATAAAGTCGAGTGCACGCGGCCACACTAAGCACATTAATTCTGCGGTGTGCGTCCATGGTCCGAGGCTAGCGTCGATTTCCGGAGCGTTGCACTGTGGGTAGCTATTCCATAGCTATCCCATAGTTCCCGCAGTCTCCCCCGCCCCTTAGAATTCTGGGTGGAGAGCCCAGTGGCTGATGGGGCAAAAATCATTGTCGTGGGTGGTTCTGGGTAAATGTCATCACTCATTCCTTCCTCCGGCAGACAATCATTTCGCGCCCTTTTTCCCTGGATTGCCCTGGCAGACGCCATAGCACGGCAACCATGGAGCCCGTTCAGCTTTTTTTTTTTTATAGTCACTGTATGTGTACTGGATGCCGCGGACAGAGGCGATACTCCAGCGCTACACAGCAGTATTCATTGTTTTTGCATGATAGCAGAGACAGTTACCAGTCATTCTGTACCGTCTGCTGCCAGTGTAATTTGGCAATGAGATGACGGTTATCTGTCCTTCTGTGCTGTCTGCTGCTATCATGGGTGCCCCTGGCTGAGATCAGCCGGGGGCACAAAAGCAAAACTGGAATGACTCCCCGAGTCAATCTCTCCTTTATGGTTTCTAAAAATAGTCAGTCCTGCCTAGAGTATGGGGCAAATGTACTAAAGAAGCAGTGTATCAGAGAGTACAGCTGCTCCGTGTCAGATCCCGCAGAAATGATGAGCTACATGCCATTCACGGGGGTGCCCCTTCAATAACCCCACCCGTTGCTTCCCTTCTCCCCCAACCTTCCTGGGCTACCGTGGCAGTGTCCCCCCCCATTTGCGTCATGAAGTAATAAAGAATGCAGGAATAAGAAACACTGAGTTTTTAGTGAGATAAAATGAGGGGGAGGCAGCCTCCTGGTGCTATGATAGTCCAGGCAGGACATTAAGCAGTGTGGGGGAGAGGAGCCCAGCATCCCACTGCTATGATAGTCCAGGCAGTACAGAATCTTTTCTTTTCACATGAAAGGGAGGGGGCTGATTGAAGCTCAGCCCCCAGTTGCTATGATGAAGACAGTTATCAGCCGTTCTGTACTATCTACTGGGAATGACCGGGAGTCATTCCTATTTTCACCCAGGCGCCCCCGGCCAGTGTCACCTGAAGCCAGCCAGGAGCACTCACGGGTTGATAAGAGGGACGGTTACCAGTCCTACAGCACCGTCTGCCACCAGGGAGGGGAGAGGAGCGGATACTTCTCTTCACTGCTGCAGCATCGCGTCTACCAGCAGCATTCAGTAGACATAGGGTGACATTGAAAGAAGTCAAGAAATGATTTCTTTCCCTTTTCTTTCACGTGGTGGGGGGGAGTAAATTGACGAGCTATTCCCTGAACCACGCCAGACGATGTGTCTGAACCTACAGGCACTGGGAGCTCAGCCAAGAATGCAAATACTTTTTGGAGACTGCTGTGGACTGTGGGATAGCTGGAGTCCTCAGTGCCCCCTCCCTCCCTCCATGAGCGTCCATTTGAGTCTCTGGCTTCCCGTTACGCTTGTCACGCAGCACTGTGTAGCCTGTAGATTTTTTTTTTCAAACGCTTTGGCATTTCGTCTTCTGTAACGGAGCTTCGATAGAACAGATTTGTCTCCTCATATAGCAATCAGATTCAGTATCTCCCGTATGATCCATGCTGGAGCTCTTTTTGGATTTGGGACTGCATTGCCACCCGTGCTGATCAGAGCTCCACGCTGGGGAAACAGGAAATGAAAATCGTAATTTCGTGGGGCTTTTCCTGTTTACCTGGCCACTGCATCCGAGCTGAGATTGCTGTCCAGAGCGGTCACAGTGGTGCACTGTGGGATACCGCCCGGAGGCCAATAACGTCGATTTGAGGCCACACTAACCCTAATCCGATATGGTAATACCGATTTTAGCGCTACTCCTCTCGTTGGGGAGGAGTACAGAAACCGATTTAAAGAGCCCTTTATATCGATATAAAGGGCTTCGTAGTGTGGACGGGTACAGCATTAAATTGATTTAAACGCGTAGTGTAGACCAGGCCTTAGTGTCAATGTGGTCATGAGTATGTCTTGAGAACTACGGTAGGGCAAACTATCTTTTGCACACACTCCCATTGTTTTGATTGGTGGCCTGTGTAGTAAAACTTAAGTGACCTCATACTACTGTAGTTTCAAAGGAATTAATGACTTATGTCTCCTGTACTTGTGGAATGACATAACTGAGGAGAAGTCTTAATGTCTGTAAAACTGTATAGGCACTAACCTGTTTCAGTGTGGTATTACAAAAGCATAAGTGTTTTGTCACCCCCCTCCTCTTGTATTTGGAAATCAGTTGCAGTGGTTCAGGAAATAATGTCCCTGTTACTCATATATCAGCTGTGAGAGGAACTTGTTTTGATGTTTAAATGAAGATTCTGGATGATCATTTGTTCATTGCAGTTTCATTCTGTTATTAGAGTGGCACTGCTTGTGTCCTCCTATAGTTGAAGTTACAGAACAGCATCCATAAACTCTTCTGCTTGGTAGGTTTATCCTTCAAGCTGAAATATTTCTTGCTTCATATTTGACCAAAAATTTATTTTTTAAATGTTCAGCTCTTTTTGAGTGAGAGAAAATGAAGTAGATGGAAAATATAAAAAAAAATTATCTTCTCTAATAATTGGTAAGTTTTGTCGCCCTCTGCTACGTTGAAATGGAAAGCAATGCGCTGGAAAGAGAACATTGCTCTCTTCTAGCTTTACTTCCTTCGAAAGAGCATATGGTAGGTGTGTGTGGGAATGAGTGTTGGGGAGGTGGGTGTGTTTCATATAACTTATTGAGAGAGAGCTTTTTTTATTATAATTTTTTTTAATTTTTTTTTAGAGATGGGTATTAATACTACTTTCAGCCTTCAGTCTCAGGGTTGCTTATTGATTGAAACATGTTTGAAATGCTTATTGTCCTGGAGCAGGGGTGGGCAAACTTTTTGGCCTGAGAGGCACATCTGGCTGGGGAAATAGCATGCAGGGCCATGAATGTAGGGCTGGGGCAGGGAGTTGGGGTGTGTGGGAGGGGGCTCAGGGCAGGGGGTTGGGGTGCAGGGAGGGGAGTGCAGTGTGGAAAGGGGCTCAGGGCAAGGGGTTGGGGTGGAGGGTGGGGGCCCAGGGCAGGGGGTTGAGGTGTAGGAGAGGGTGCAGGAGGGAGCTCAGGGCAGGGGGTTGGGGTGCAGGAAGGGATGCAGCGTACAGGAGAGGGCTCGGGGCAGGGGATAGTGGTGTAGGAAGGGTTTAGGGTGTGGGGTTTGGCCTGGCGCTGTTTACCTTGAGTGGCTCCGAGGTGGCAGTGGCACATAGCAGGGCTAAGACAGGCCCCCTGGCGCCACGCCGCTCCCGGAAGCAGCTGGCACCATATCCATGGGGAAGTGGGGAGGCAGAGGGCTCCGTGCACTGCCCTCACCTGCGGGTACCGTCCCCAAAGCTGTTGACTGAGGTTGCCTGTTCCTGGCCAATGGGAGCTGTGGGGGGGGAGGTACCCACAGGCAAGGGCAGGGCACGGAGCCCTCTGCCTCACCCTACCCCCAGGGGCAGCAGGGATGTGGCGCTGGCCACTTCCGGGAACGGCGCGGGGCCCACGGCGCCACAGGGGTGGCAATCTTGCGGGCTGGATCCGGCCCACAAGCTGTAGTTTGTCCACCCCTGTCCTGGAGCCATCCATTCAAATTTAGGCAACATTGACTTCCCTGCTACTTACTGTTTGGGATTTTCAGAACCAGTGCAGTTTCGTAGCGGAGACGAGGTGTATTGTGGTTGGATGTTTTCTTTTAAAGTGATCATCAGTGAAATAGTTTAATGTGACTTATAATAGTTTGAAGTCAAATAACATTGTGGTGGAGTTGAACCAGTGTTATCAGCATTGAAGCTTATTCTGGTGTAGACAAGGCCTGAGAACCCTAGAGCTGCTTCTGGACTTGCAGATCCCATGTTAGAATTCAAAAGTACTGCCAGCCTACCATGATGGCTAGTATCTCATCTTTAATTTATCTTATTTGAACTTTGCTGTATATAAAGCGGGATCAGGATTCCAATCTAGATCCTGCCTTAAATGAACTTAAAACCCCCCTGACCATCTTAATAAGTGTACTTTCAGACAAAGTGACAATAAGGTGCTATCTGAGATTGAAGGGTTAGAAGAGGTTCAGCAAGGTCCAGATGGTGCATATCTATGACTTCCTAAGTATGAAGTGGCTGAACTTCTAGCAAAAACATGCAATCTCATTTAAAAACAGCTACTATATAGGTGCCTTGGAAGGTAACAGATCTTGTACCCAGGAGTGATCCAGGGAATTAAAAATGGTAAAACTTCTTCTGAACCTGGTAAATTGGTTGAAATGATCATTAAAACCTCCTGAAAGATCATCATATGATATACTATCTAACCTGCATGGTTTCTGCAATGCAAAGTTGTCTCGCTAAACTCTTAAAAAGCTTTGAAAGTGTCATCAAAGTAGTGGATACAGCAAAACTGGTTGTCATAGTTTATTTAGATTTTCAAAAGCGCTTTTGGGGGGTTGTGGAAGCTAAGAGTTTAGTTAGCATTCAGAGGGAGATTAGATGCTTATATAGACAAGAATATTCCCACTCATGCATTCAGAATTTTGGAAGGGATAAAAAAACCCTTATGCTTCTAGTTTTTAAACTAGTGTTTAACTATTAGGGATTAGGATGAGAGCTTCATTTGGATAAATTATATCGCATCTGCCTACTGTGATTTTTGCACCTTCCTGTTAAGTACCTGCCACTGCCACTGTCAGACAGGAAACAGGATTAGGTGGACTACAGTGTCTGGTGCGGTATGACAATTCATATTTTCTATATAGAATGCAAATTGTGATAGGATAAAATGAAAGCTAGAAAAGGAAAAGCACACTTCTCTTGTCCCAAAATATTCTGAATTTCTCCTCAGTAGTAATGAATTATGCAAACTTCGGAATAATATCAGAGGGGTAGTCATATTAGTCTGTATCCACAGAAACAATGAGGACTCCGGTGGCACTGTAAAGATTAACATATATTTGGTCATAAGCTTTCATGGGTAAAAAACCACTTCTTCAGATGCAACTGAATTGTGTTTTTGCCCACGAAAGCTTTTGCCCAAATAAATCTGTTAGTCTTAACTTTGGAATAGTTTCTTCGAAGAAAGTGGAGGGTGGAGGAAAAGAGGGAAGACAGAAATTCATTAAATGTTAATAGAAAAATATAATTGTCTGTTATGAATGCAACATTTGCGTGTGAATGTTTATTAGCTTTTGTACTCATCTTGTATTGTACCAGCTCTTAGGTGTTCACATAACGTTTATCTTTACGTTTAATAGCATGATGTGAGCAGACAACTTTTCCAACCCGTTTTAAAACACAGCCCACGTAATGTGCAATCAAAACTACCCTTTTCCTGGGGTTTGGTTTTGTCATCGTACTGTTAATGAAGGTCACCCCAGGCCTTCCCTCCATGTTTAGCTGCTCCTAGAAATGGTCACAGGACTGCTACACGTGTGCACTAAATCCTCTCTTCTGCAGATCCAACCTAGAGAGCCACTCCCATCTAACTTATCAGTGGTGGAATTTAATGAACTTCATTAATACTAGTGAATCTGCTGTAGTCTTAGGCCATGTCTACATCTAAAATTTTGCAGCGCTGGTTGTTACAGCTGTATTAGTACAGCTGTATAGGGCCAGCGCTGCAGAGTGGCCACACTTACAGCAACCAGCGCTGCAAGTGGTGTTAGATGTGGCCACACTGCAGCGCTGTTGGGCGGCTTCAAGGGGGGTTCCGGGACGAGAGAGCAAACCGGGAAAGGAAACCAGCTTCGCCGCGGTTTGCTCTCTCGGTCCCGGAGCCAGCCAGCAAACCGCAGGGAAGGAGACCTGCTTGCTCGGGGTTCCGGGACCGAGAGAGCAAACCGGGAACGCCGCGGTTTGCTCTCTCGGTCCCGGAGCCACCCAGCAAACCGCGGGGAAGGAGACCTGCTTGCTCGGGGTTCCGGGACCGAGAGAGCAAACCGGGAACGCCGCGGTTTGCTCTCTCGGTCCCGGAGCCACCCAGCAAACCGCGGGGAAGGAGACCTGCTTGCTCGGGGTTCCGGGACCGAGAGAGCAAACCGCGGCGAAGCTGGTTTCCTTTCCCGGTTTGCTCTCTCGGTCCCGGAACCCCGAGCAAGCAGGTCTCCTTCCCCGCGGTTTGCTGGGTGGCTCCGGGACCGAGAGAGCAAACCGCGGCGTTCCCGGTTTGCTCTCTCGGTCCCGGAACCCCGAGCAAGCAGGTCTCCTTCCCTGCGGTTTGCTGGGTGGCTCCGGGACCGAGAGAGCAAACCGGGAAAGGAAACCAGCTTGATTACCAGAGGCTTCCTCCTTCCACGGAGGTCAAGAAAAGCGCTGGTAACTGTCTACATTGGATTACCAGCGCTGGATCACCAGCGCTGGATCCTCTACACCCGAGACAAAACGGGAGTACGGCCAGCGCTGCAAACAGGGAGTTGCAGCGCTGGTGGTGCCCTGCAGATGTGTACACCTTCAAAGTTGCAGCGCTGTAACTCCCTCACCAGCGCTGCAACTTTCTGATGTAGACAAGCCCTTAGTCTCTTCCAGCAGAATCAACAATAACTACAAGTGAGGTGGGTTCACAAACTGTCAGATACAAAAAGATTTACAGTTACATGTTCCTATTGCATGAACAAGCTGTACTCCTTCAAGGGGTCCAGTAGGAATTTTAATCATCCCTGGCATATGCAACATTGCATAGTTGTTGGATGGTCTTGTACTTTCCACTCAACCATCAGTGACTAGCTACTGCCAGAATGTGATGGACTGCTGGTCTGATACAGTGTGGCAGATCCTGCAATATGTGCTTTTAAGATGTGTTGAACAGTAGTTTAGTTTGTGAAGTGGTTATCCTGCTGTGTAGAGATTCATTGTCAAGGCTACCATTTCCAAGAGTGTTGGGAGCATAATTTAGGATGCAGAAAGGATATTTGGAGCTTAGAAGCATCAACGGAGATAGTATATGTACTCACATGAGCTAGTTCTACAAGACCAGCCAATTCCTGCACAGCTGGAGACCACCTCTTTCTGGGATTTTGCATGCAGACTATATTGTCTGGAGAAATTCATTGCAATGTTTCAGAAATTGTGGATGACAATGAGTCATCTGAACCATTTCCAGTCATCGATGGGGTCAAGCAGGACTGTGTGTTGGCTCTAGCTGTCTTCAGTATGATGTTCTCTGCCATGCTTACAGACGTCTTATGTGATTGTCGCACCAAAATTTGTTGTCCAGATATTGTACTGATGGCAAGCTCCTCAATTTGAGGAGACTACAGGTGATGACAAAAGTACAGGAAGTGATTTTCATGATCTTTGGTTTGCTGATGACTGTTTCCCGAATGTCAAATCTCAGCCTGACATACTGCAGAATGAGCTGTTTTTCTTCAGCTTGTGACAACTTCGGTCTCTCAACGTCAAGAAGACAAACATGATGTACCAGTCTGCACCAGGAAAGTCTGACGTAGAACCTAGTATCCCAGTGAATGGCCAGATCCTTCTAGCAGGTTCACCTGCCTTGGAAATACACTGTCACATTCACATAGATGATGAAATCAACGCCAGAATTGTCAAAGTGAGTGTGACCTTTAGGCTCTCACACATTTGCACATAACCTGCCAGAGGCATTAGTCAACAAACAAAACTGAAGGACTACAAAGCCGTCATGTTGCCACCTTTGATGTATGCATGTGAAACCTGGATGGTGTACAGATGCCATACTATGAAACTGAATCACTTCCCCATGGGCTGTCTGAGGAAACTGATCAGGATAAGATGGCAAGACAAGTTTCCAGACACTTAAGTTCTCATACGACCAGGCATTTCAAGCTTCCATATTCTGATATCACATATGAGATGAGCAGGCCATGTCAACAGAATGTCAGAGGATCAACTTCCAAAGAAGATATTTTACAGTGATCTGAAGGAAAGCACTCTCAAAGAGGCAGAAAGAAATGTTTCAAGGACTCCCTCGAGTTATCCCTGGGGTGTTTCAACATTGACTCATACTGCTGGGAAGATCTCACACGTGATTGTTCTGCTTGGTGAATGCTTGTGTGTGCAGCTCTCTTGCTGACGTAGCTACTGCCACTTGTTTAGATGAGATTTTTCTTTATGTTGACGAGAGCTCTCTCCTGTCGGCATAGAGCGGCTACATGAGCGATCTTTGTTCGCTAGTGTAGACATGGCCTAAATCTCGCAACAGCAGCATGGTCACTGTTTAATCAAATAACACATAGTGGCATCTCTTGTTCAGTGTGCCACAGACTGTTCAAAGCTCCAGTTGGCCTGATCGGCCGCTCAAGTGTTCACAGAAGCTAAAGCAACCACTGATGTCATGGTGATCTTTGAACTTGAAGGACAAACAACACGTTGTATGAAAACTTCCACTGTCTTTTATGGTCACAAAAATCAATACAAGTTCTTTATTCAGGGAGCGGTAGTACTTGGGAGTGCAGCAGAGGAAGCATTGCTGTTCTTGAAGGTGAAACTTGCTTATAGAGGGCAGAGTCAAGGTTGCATGGGTGTTAACCTTAATACTGTATTTCTTGGTTTTCACAAGTTGGAGTTCTGCTGAAATCAGTGTTCTGGAAAGGCATGAGCTGGGCTACCTTAATTCTATGTATATCAATTAGAGGATGTATGGAGGGAGAAACAAAGTAGATGTGCAGCACTATAAATCAAGAATCGGTAAATTAAGGGGTGTCGGGGCAGCTTAAGCTTTCACTTGAGCCCAGTGTTTTCCAATACTTCAAAAATATAGAGAAGATGTTCCTTGCTCATTTTTAGATTCATTTTGCTTTTTCAGTGATATTGACTGAATAATTTGAACAAGGGTAGCATAATGCCCCCCTTCCCAACAATAACAAGTAATACAGGGTATATGTAAAGGAAGAAAAGAGTTCAAGAATTTTCTAACTTAGTAAAGGCTAAATTCTGGATACCCTTAAAACTTAAGTAGAAGTGCTTACTTAGGAGAAGATGTGAATGTTGAGGAATAATTGCATACTCTTTCTCAGGGGTGGCCAACATGAGCCTGAGAAGGAGCCAGGATTTGCCAATGTACATTGTCAAAGAGCCACAGTAATATATCAGCAGCCCCCCCATAAGCTCCTCCCTGGCTCCCAGTGCCTCCTGCCCACCAGCAGCCCTGCTGATCAGCGCTTCCCCGCACCTCGGCATCCGTTGTTTCTTGGCATGCAGGAGGCTCAAAGGGGGAGTGGGAGAAGCGAGGGCATGGCAGGCTCCGGAAAGGGTGTGGGAAGAGATGGCGTAGGCTCAAAGCCTTTGGCAGAGCCAGGGGTTGAGCAGTGAGCACCCCCTGGCACATTGTAGCTCCAGCCCTGGAGTTGATGCCTATACAAGGAGCCACATATTAACTTCTGAAGAACCGTATGTGGCTCCGGAACCACAGGTTGGCCACCCCTGCTTTTTCCATTGCCTTATCTGGGGTAAAGTGTAGAGTACTTGGGGAAGAGATGTGTTTAAAACTGGTTTATTTTGTTCTCTCATTTGCAGTGTCTTGCTTCTTGTTAAGGGATTGCATGTGATGTTGATTTTTAAGCAGCTGTTCTCTGTGCTGTTTATAGCAAGAAGGAATGTCTCCTTTCTAAAAACAAGGGATAGCTCCAGGACTCAACAAAATCATATAAGGCAAATACTGTTGCTTTGAGAAATCAATATTTAGGAAACCCTGAATTCTTGTTTTGTAAAGGGGGAAAGGATCAATATTTCCACACTCAGCCTGGAGAACAGCAGTTAGTCTGCTAGGCCTCTTAATGAGGGATTCAAAGTGATAAATTTTATGAGCTGAATGCATCACTGCAGAAATATTAACGGGCCCTCTACTTTGAATGGTCTCTTAAAATATGTGAAAACACCAAGGAGTCCTTGTGGCACCTTTAGACTAACCCATTTATGTGGGCATAAGCTTTCATGGGCTAAAACTCGCTTCATTAGATGCATGGAGTGGAAAACACAGAGATAGGTATAAACACACAGCACATGAAAAGATGGGGAGTTACCTTATCAAGTTGTGGAGTCAGTGCTAATGAGCCAGTTCAGTTAAGGTGGAAGTGGGCTATTCTGAACAGTTGACAACAAGGGGTGAATATCAAGAGAAGAAAAATCACTTTCGTAGTGCCAATGAGTTCAGTCTAATTAAGGTGGCTCATACCTTCTTTTCAACTGTTGGAAATGAGTATCAGGCCTGGTGGGGGGAATAGGCAGTTTCAGCTACGAGAATAGAATAGCTGAAGTCGACATAGCTTAGATGGACTTAGAACCACTTACTTCACGTCCTCACAGGGCGGGATCTACAGCCGCTGCTCCCCCGTCGACTTTGCTTCCACCTCTCGCCGAACTGGAGTTCAGCAGTCGACAGGAGAGAGATTGGGGATCGATTTATAAATTGATCCCTGATAGATTGATCGTTACCCACCAATCTGGTGGATAGTGTAGATGTACACTCCATAGGGGGAAATTTAGTTTTTGTAGTGACCCATCCACTCCTAGTCTTTATTCAGGCCTAATTCGATGTTGCAAATTAATTCCAGTTCTGCAGTTTCTTATTGGAGTCTGTTTTTGAAGTTTTTTTTAATTGAATTGCCACTTTTAAGTCTGTTGATTGTCCAGGGAGATTGAAGTGTTCTCCTACTGGGTTTTGAATGTTATAATTCTTGATGTCAGATTTGTATCCATTTATTCTTTTGCATAGAGGCTGTCTGGTTTGGCCAATGTAAATGGCAGAGGGACATTGCTGGCACATGATGGCATATATCACATTGGTAGATGTGCAGGTGAACGAGCCTCAGAGTTAGCAACAGGGTTTGTTGCAGGAATTGGTTCCTGCGTTAGTGTTTTTGTTGTGTGGTGTGTAATTGCTGGTGAGTATTTGCTTCAGCCTCGGGGGCTGTTTTAAGTGATTACTGGTCTGTCTCCCAAGGTCTGAGAATGTGAGAGATCATCCTTCAGTATAGGTTGTAGATCCTTGATGATGCACTGGAGAGGGGACTGTAGGTGACAGCTAGTGTTGTTCTGTTATTTTCCTTGTTAGGCCTGCCCTGTAGTAGGTAACTTCTGGGTATCCTTCTGGCTCTGTCAGTCTGTTTCTTCAATACCCACTGGATGAAGTGTAGTTTTAAGAATGCTTGATAGAGATCCTGTAGGTTTTTGCCTCTGTCTGAGGGTTTGGAGCAAATGCGGTTGTATCTTAGAGCTTGGTGTAGACAATGGATTGTGATGTGTCCTGGATGAAAGCTGGAGGCATGTAGCTAAGTATAGCGGTCAGTAGGTTTCCAGTACAGGGGGGTGGTTATGTCACCATTGCTTATTTGCACTGTAGTGTCTAGGAAGTAGATCACTGTGTCTCCTGCCTTTTTCCAATCCCTGAATTGACACTTCTGTAGATGGTGCTTTTTTGTTTGACAACAGGCGCTATTTCTAATGTGTTAACTCTTCTGACTCCATTGATCTCTACCTCTATTGCAGTAGGCGCAGACTAGGTAAGGGGGCGGCGCGATTGAAAAAGTTTTGGGACCACTACTCCATTGCTCTGTTCCTGCTCCTCTTTCTTATCTCTTCTTTCTCCTGCAGTTTGCCAGCCTACCTGATGCTCCTTCTGCTGTTTTCTGCTAGGTTTAGCCAGTAATAGATTCTAATATCTATTGCAGGCAACAGAGATGGCACGTTGCCTATTAATTGCATCACATTGCCAGTTTAAAATTTCTGTATATACTTGATTATAAACGAACCAGCTTATAAGCTGACCAGCACCCCCCACCCTTACAGATGGATAAGTAAAAATGGAAATTTTTTGACCTGTTCGTAAGCTGACCCCTGTAATTCAGGGGTCAGCAAACTTTGGCTCCCAGGCCATGAGTATAAACAGCTGGTGGGCGGAGATGGTTTGTTTACCTCAAGTGTCTGCAGGCACAGAGGTAAACCTAAGTAAACAAAGTGTCCCAGTGCACCAACTGCTTACCCTGACAGGCTGGGACAGCAACTAGTGGGGACATTTTTTGTGACAACCTCCCACATGACCCCACCCCTAGCCTGGAACCCCCACACTCTCCCCATCCCATCCCACCTTACCTGGAGAGGATGTCTCTGGCGGCGCAGCCACAGCCTGCTCCGGCAGGTTGGGCCGGGCTGGGCGGCGCGGCCGCAGCCTGCTCCCCCCTTCTCTGGTGCTTCCCTTTTTTTACTTTAAAAAAAAAAAAAAAAAAAGGCTTATGAACTAGTATATATGGTACTTCAGATAGCTCTATTGTTGGAAAACAGAAATACATTGTGGAAGATGAATGTGGTCTTCTGAGCAACTGTAGGCTCTTGTGGCATCTTGAATGTCATCTCACCCTCTACAAAGAGGAAGCTAAGGTAGTAAATATTGTTCATGGCATACTCCCTGGTTGCTGCTTTGGCCACAGCTGTTAATCTGAAACATGAAAGACCAATTTAGACTAAGTTGAACTGGTTTAACAGAATGGATTGGAGGGTTAAACTAGGGGCCACTACTCTGGCTGCCCTTCCTGTGTACGACTCATTCTCCTACTTGCCTGCTGAAGAACTAATTAAAAAGAAAGGAACTAGTGCAGCAAAAAGTCCAGGGCACATCTACCCTGGCAAAGTTACAGCACCAGCAGTTGCACACAATCAGCTGCCTGCGCAATAGTGTGTTCACACTTGTGGCACTTGCAGTGGTATTCGGAGTGGTGCCTTCTGGGCAGCTATCCCACAGAGCATCTTTCTCTTCTACCACTAAGACTTATGGGAAGGCTGAGGCATCCTGGTTCCTGTCCCAGTGACCTGTGATGCATTGCTTCGCATCCCAGAAATCCCTGTGCTTCTGTCTGCATTTGGTGCCATCTTTCAACGATGTGTACTGCGCAGCCTGCTTTTTTGGGTTGCAGGAATCGATCCAGGATTGTTAACCCGTGTGCTGCTCACTCCGACTAACATGTCGTGAGTGGCATTGTAGTTGACTCCGTGCACCCACAAGGGGGAAAAAACCTATAAACCCCCCCCACTGGACTATATCCCCTGAACCAACCGAACTGAACTCCACCACGTGAGGGTCATCCTGTCCCCATTATCCGGCCCGCTTATTTATACTCATGACTGCTTGTCACCTGTTATATGAGTGAGGTACCCCCACTACTGCCTGACAGTATCTTGATCCCACCCACCATACACCCCGCATTGGGGACATTGCAGACTGTATCTGTTATGTGCTGTCCAATACCAAAATAATGACGTCTCTGTATGCTCTGTATGTTACCCCCAAAGACCAATAACTGGCGTTTCAAACTCTGCACCATTTATCTTTAAATATTCTCTAATAAACTTTTAATTCCTTAAACTACAAAGGCAGGAGGAGTGTGACATCTCGCCACACGTAGTAGCTACGACACGAGATTGCTTGTGACATTCATGGAGGTGCTGACCACAGTGGAATGCTGCTTTTGGGCTTGGGGAAAAAAGCACTCGGTGGGATCACATCATCGTGCATATCTGGGATGACAAGCAGTGGCCGCAGAACTTCTGGAGGAGGAAAGCCACATTCACGGGACTGTGTGATGAGCTCGCCCCAGCCCTTCAGCGCAAGGGCATAAGAATGAAGGTTGCCCTGTCGTTGAAGCGCTGTGCACTGTCGAAACTGGCTACTCCAGATTGTTACTGATCGGTTGTTAACCAGTTTGGAGTGGGAAGGTCGACCGGTTGGACTTGTGTTGATGGAAGTGTGCAGGGCCGTTAATCGGATCCTGCTTCGAAAGACCATGACTCTGGGCAACGTGCGTGACATTGTGGATGGCTTTGCACAAATGGGCTTCTATAACTGCAGAGGGGTGATATTTCAATTCTGGCACCAGACAGCCTAGCCATCGAGAACATTAATTGCAAGGTGTATTTCTCAGTGATTCTCCAGATGCTTATGGATCACTGTGGGCATTCCACAGATACTAACACAGGCCTTTCTGGAAAGGTGCATGACACATGCATCTTTCAGAACGCTGGCATGTTCAGGATACTGCAAGCAGGGACTTTGTTCCCAAACTAGAAGATCACCATAGGGGAAGTCAAAATTGTGATCCTGGGAGACCCTGCCTACCCTTAATGCTGTGGCTTATGAAGCCATACACACAGCAACTTGACAGCAGCAAGGAGCGGTTCAGCAACAGGCTGAATAAGTGCAGAATGACTGTGGAGGGTGCTTTTAGCTGTTTAAAAGCCTGCTGGTGTGGTCTCTATGGGAAGCTGGACCTGGACGATGACAATATTCCTATGCTTATAGCCGTGTGCTGTACATTCCATAATATTTGTGAAGGGAAGGGTGAAAGCTCTGAGGGCTGGACCACAGAGGAACAGCCAGAGACCAGGGCTGTTAGAGGGGCACAGCGCGGGGTCATAAAGATCAGGGATGCCTTGAGGCAGCAATTTGAAGCTGAAAGCCACTAATGTTTGTTGCTATGCTTGGGATTGCGGTGCTTGTAATGCTAGGAGGTGGTTGGTGCCCATGATGATGCAATAAGGGGGTTTAACATATAAAGATTTGCTTTCAGACCAACACAATTCTTTTATTAAAAGAAAACCAGAGTCAAACAAAAAGTCAAATAAAAAACAGCAGGGAAGAAAGTCAGAGGAGGTGGAGGGGTTCTGGGATGGCTAAAGATTTGTTTATGTCCAGGGATCCTATCCAACCTTCTCCTTTGGAGTACAGTGCAGTAGGTACTGTATTTCAGCAGGGCCAAACCCCAGAGGGATTGGCGGCGGGTTATATTATTTTGTGGTGCCCGAGCTCCAGCAATATTCAGGGCCGGGGTCCCAGCTCCAGCAATATTTGGAGCTGGGTCTCTCCCCCGGCCCTGCCTGGAGCGGGCCTGGGCCCTGTGGGTCTTCTCTCCCCCCTTCCCCCCCCCCAGCCTTGCCACATCCCTGCCTGGAACAGGTCCCAGCCTCCACCTGCCATGCCCTCCCACCCCCATGGTTCTTTCCCTCCTCCCCCATGTCCCTGCCCGAAAGAAAGCAGTGCGCGCCTCTCCCCTGCCTGATTGTGCTGCCGGAGGAGCACATTCCTAGGTGGAGCCCTGCTCTCGGCAGCAACTGCTATCTGCTGCCCCAGGGTCCTAGTGCCCACAACCACTAATGGCAAGGCAGGCTGCCCTTTACCCTGCCCTTCCTCCCTAGCCCTGAGCCTCTCCAATGCCCCAAACCCTTCATCCCCAGCCAAAGCCCTCATCCCCCTGCACCTTAATCCTCTGCCCCAGCCCTGAGCCCTCTCCTGCATCATGAGCCCCTTGTCCTCAGCCCCAGCCCCAGCTGTCATCCCCCCACACCCAATCCTCTGCCCCAGCCCTGAGCCCCCTCCTGCATCATGAACCCCTCAGCCCCAGCCCTCAGCCCCCCCGCACCCTAATCCTGTGCTCCAGCTCTGAGCCCCCTCTTGCATCATGAATGCCTCATCCTCAGCCCCACAGCCCGCACCGCCTCCCCCTTCCCACACACTCCCTCCTGCCCTCAAACTCCATCCCAGAGCCTGCACCCCTCACTCCCTCCTGTACACCCACCCCCAGCCCGAAGCCTGCCCCCCTCCTGCAACCTAATCCCCAGCCCAGGACCTGCACCCTCGACCTCCTCCCCTCACCCCCAGAGCTTTAGGCAGGTGGCAGGGGTGGGTTCTGGGCACCACCAAAATTTCTACAAACCTGCCACCCATGAGTGGGTAGTGGGAGTCCACAATGCTTGACTGTAAGGGGGGAAGAGTGGAATGCTGCAGGTATAGACTGGAGACAGGAGGTTGATAATAGTGTTGGCAGTGTCTGAGGGGAGGATAGGAAAGAGTTTTGCGACAGCAGCAGGGAGGGTGGATGTGGAGCTGGCCGGTTTGAAGAGCTAGTATTGCCTGGAGTGTGTCTGCCTGGCATTCCATAACATTTAAGAGCCACTCCATGGCTTCATTCTGGCATGCTGCATTCTCCTTTCAGTCCCTCTTCTCGCCGCCACTCATTCAGTTCCTGTTTCTGGGTGGCGGAGTGCATCATAACATCACTCAGAAAGTTGTCTGTAATTTTTCTTGGCCGCTTTCTAATTCTGCACAGCCGTTCAGCTGCCAGTAACAAAGAGAGAGACTGGGCTCCCAAGGTCATCTCTGTAAAGTTTAAATGCAACATTTTACAGAAACAATATTGTTTGCAACACAGACAACACTGATTCAGTGCTTTAAAACACAGTCAGTACTCACACACTTGTCACTAACTGGCTGATCCCAGGCAAGTACACATGAGCCACAAGACCCCCCAAATGATGAGTAGCTGCAGGGGCAGGGTAAATCAATCTTCCAGGACCCTGTTGTACACTGGGCATGTGGCTCTTGGGGAGAGCCAGCACTGTAGTCGGGGCCTGATGATCATTCCTTTCACCACACTTTCCACAGGATGTGATCATTACAGAAAATATCTCGCTGCTGAGGGTGAGCAGGGAATCAGCGGAGGGTCACCTCCAAGACTGCAGCTTCTACCCTGGCCCCTATGCAGCTTGCCTGTGTGCAGCAATGGTGGTGGTCCACACCCCCCGGCCCCCATGATGGCACAATGATGCAGGTAAGTTATTGTTAGTGGAGCAAGAAACAAAGCAGCTCTACTGAAGAACCTGCAGCAGCAGATTGCCCAGGATGTCCACGAGAGTTTCCTGGAGATATCTGAGGGAGATTCCTTTGAAGTGAGGGAGTCAATCAACAGCCTGTTCTGCTGCTCAAACTTGGTACATGATAGAAGACAAGCCTGATTTCTGCAACCTTCCTGCCCCCAACAACTCGCTTCAGTGATTCGCAAAATCAGATTCACTTACCAGGGTCGCTTCTCCAGTCTCGTGACAGCTGTGGCTGGCTAGCTTCCTCCAGAGTTTAATAATAATAATAATAAAAAAAACCAAACCTGACTGCATGCCTCCAAATCATCCTCTGCCTCTGAGTCCACGTCCTTATCTAAGGCCATGGCTACGCTGGCACTTTGCAGCGCTGCAACTTTCATGCTCAGGGGTGTGAAAAAACACCCCCTCCTGAGCACTGCAAGGTACAGTGCTGTAAAGCCTCAATGTAATCAGTGCTGCAGCGCTGGGAGCGCGGCTCCCAGTGCTGCAAGCTACACCCGTAAGGGATGTGGTTTACGTGCAGCGCTGGGAGAGCTCTCTCCCAGCGCTGGTGCTCCGACTACACTCAGTGATGCGTGCAGTGGTCTCAGCGCATCTTTCCAGGTGGCCATGCCTGCTCCATGCGCCAGGCGATCCCCCACTGCCGCAGCGCTTTGAAATTTCAAGTGTAGCCATAGCCTGAGATTTTCTCCTCCTGGCTCTGTCCACTCTCGACTGGCACATGAGCCACCAAAGTATCCACAGTAGTCTTTGCAGTGGGGGTGGGGTCGCCACAGAGTATCTCGTCTAGCTCTTTGTAGAACTGGCAGATCATGGGCGTCACACTGGAGCCGCGGTTGGCCTCTTGCACCTTATGATAGGTGTTCCACAGCTCCTTCACTTTGACACTGAACTGCAATGTGTTCCGGTCATGGCCCCTTTCTGTCATGCATCATGAAATCTGTCTGTAAGTATAATTCCTATGGCTGGAGCGCAGCTGGGACTGGACAGCCGCCTCTCCCCAAATGCTGATGAGATCCAGCAGCTTGGCATTGCTCTAAGTGGGGGATCGCCTGGCGCATGGAGCAGGCATGGCCACCTGGAAAGATGCACTGAGAGCACTGCACGCATCACTGAGCAAACAGGAAGGGGACTTCCAAATTTCCAAAGGAATTTTACGGATTGGGGATGACGGTTGGTCACTGTGAGGGCAGGGCAGTAGTGTTCAAACTGATCACCAGAGAGGTTAGAACAGGCATTGTGGAACACCTCCTGGAGGCCAATCGCAGCACTGTAATCACCATGTTGTCTACATTGGCACTGCAGCGCTGTAGCCCCAGGACAGAAAGCTGTATGCCTCTTTTTGGGGGGTGGGTGTGTGGTGTTCCCCTCCTCCCCCGATGTATCGTGTGACTGTGGACAAGGAACATAGCCTCTTTCACCTCCATTTCCCCTTTAGTAAAATGGTGATACTTGCCCATGTTTTCTAAATAGGTTTGAGAGCAGGGATGAAAGGAGCTGTTCAGATACTGAGTATTAATGTTTTATAAAAGTTAAAAAATAAATAAATGGAGATATCCTATCCTGTAGAACTGGAAAGGACCTTGAAAGGTCATTGAGTCCAGCCCCCTGCCTTCACTAGCAGGACCAACTAGTAAGTTTGCCCCAGATCCCTAAGTGGCCCCCTCAAGGATTGAACTCACAACCCTGGGTTTAGCAGGCCAATGCTCAAACCACTGAGCTATCCCCCCCCCCCCGTAAAAGTGTGGGTTAAGCGTTAATGAAAGCTGCACTGCTGCCGCGAGAGCGATTCAGAGCCTGAAGGCATAGTAGTTCCGATTGGTATGGCATCCTGCTGGATTAGTGTTTACATGAAACAGTGGTTAATTTTGGATACTGTATTCAATTTTTAGCTTATGCAAAGCAGGCATATTAGCTTGTAGAGAGTAATCCACTTATCTCCCGTATGAGTTTAGTGAACAGGATTTCTCTTCCAGCCTCTTCTTTAAGGTCTGAGAATGGTCAAGTATTAACTCCTGGTGTTTAAGCATTCCCCAGGTGAGTTGGATGATGACCCAGCAACCTTGTGACTGTGAATCAAAGTAAATTCTATAATGTACTCTTAATTTATAAAAAACCTAAATCTTGTATTAATGGAAAGTGGACAAACACACTGTCCTCCTTTCTCACTGTAAGGTAGCTTTTTGCAAAGTAAGGGATCACGGGAAATTTCATACATCATTTACATGATGCTCTTTCTCCTCACTGTAACTGTTGTAAAAGAAAATAACTAAAAGTAGGATTGTTTGATTTACACAAGCATTGTGCACAAATCAATCTTTGAAAGCCATTTTTAGTAAACTTTAGATTTCTTATTTTTGATAGACCTGATACAAACCACTGATCAATATGGTTCACATTAAGGATTGCAAATCTTTGCTGTGTGTTTACAGTAGGAGTTTATTTGCTTCTTCCTTGACTTTTCAAGCCTTAATAAGTTTTTACACAATTAAGGCAAGTACTGATTTGCAACCCAGTTCTTCTGGTCACTCCTCTTGCACTGGAATATTTCAGGGCTGGTTTACACTGGGAATTTACATTAGCATAACTGCATTTTGGGGTGTGAAAAATCTGCATCCTTCAAAGACGTAGCTAATGTCGACCTAATCCCTGGTGTAGACAGTGCTAGGTCGACGGAAGAATTTTTCTGATGACCTAGCTACTGTTTCTCAAGGAGTGGATTACCTACACCAATGGGAGAACCCCTCCCATTGACATAGGTAGTACCTACTACACTGAAGTGCTACAGCAGTGTCCTTGCAGCAGTTTAAGTGTAGACATGCCTTCAGTATAATATTTGTAACCAAACTAAATATAGTGGAATGGGAATCTGACTGTGTTTCTGAAGAGGACTGATAGGATTGCAGCCAGTTTTGTATGTAGGTAGGTAAATAGTGTCACTAAACTAGTTTAGACTAGCGTAGTTTAATCTGTATCTTCAGATGGAATTCAGGTGTGGTAAAATGTTTCAGGACACAAGCAGAAAATATTTCATAGGAATGGAAGCTGTTGGTGAGATGTAAACAAATTACCTGAGGTGGTAATAGTGTTGCTGATTCATGAGCAAGGGGGTGTGATAGCTATCTTACTCTCAAGCATTAGAACGATCATATGCTGGGTTTCTCAGGAACTTCTCTCATGAAGAATCTGAAGAGTTTTGATTCCATTGTTTCTTCATGTGAGCAGTGGGTGAAGTCAAGCATGAAGTAAAAATGGTGTTGCTCTCTGGGAGGGTAAAAATGTTGGATGGTTTATATAGCCACTTAGGTGGCCATCATAGAATCCTAGAAATGTAGCACTGGGAAGGTCCTTGATAGGTCAACTAGTCCAGTCCTCTTCATGAGGCAGGACTAACTATTATCTAGAGTAGACCATCCCTACCATAATGGTAGAGGGAGCCTCTGATTCATCACCAGCAGACCTCTTGAGCGCATCTGACAGATTTTGAAACTACATTGCATGAATCACTGTAATATTTAGAAGTGGGAGTATAGTCATAGTCATGCTGGCACGTGAACACTCAATTCTTGATGAAAGTTGGCAGTTAGCCTGTTACGGGACAGCGTCTACAATATTCCACAAAGTGTCCTTCAAGAAGTTTGCTACTAACCTGTCTCCTTCATAATAGACAAATTTCATCCCAGTTGAACTTTACAGGCTTCAGTGGAGTTATGCTAGGGATGAAATTTTCATTCACATTTTGAAAAGGTCCCTCTTTAGGCGGATTGCTTTGATTAGTTTCCCTTTCTGTCACTGCTTTGCTGTGACAGCAGTGAGTAGCTGAATATAGGAGTGTGTGAAGGGACACTGATATTGGCTGGTGTGGGCGGAATGGTGGCTTTATTACCTGAATTTTCCCCCCTTGTTCCGTTTGTCTGTTTTAAACTGCTGTTTAAAATGAGGATTTGAGCAATGCAAGACAGATGGGGAATTTAACTGCTGTATTCATGCAAATACTAAGACTGAATTATTTATAACCTGCTCAATCTGCTGTGATGGAAATACATTTGCAGTTAAACGCGCGCGCACACACCTTGCACGTCATTTTCAAAATTTCCATCTTTTAAGATTTGAGAGCTCAGTTAATATTCTGTGTAGTTCAGTTATGGAGCAACAGTGCACAATTATACTGTTCAGTTCTGGAAATGGATGCCATAATCTCATGCACTTCTTCATTTCGATGCCTATAACACACAAGCCCACATTAAAAAGCTTTGTGGAGATTTTTAAAGGCATCAGTTGAATATGCCCTGGTGTAAATTACTTTTGGGTCACAAGTTGTGGTTTGAAGATTTCCTAATGCCACCAGTATCAGAGGAGAAACAATCCAAAATTCAAGCAGGAAAGCATGTGCATTTATTCCCTCAAGATAGTGCTCTTTTATCAGATAGGGATAGTTTTGCCTGAGGCCATGTCTACACTTAGGGTATGTCTACACTTGCAGAGTTTTTGTGCTGTAAGTTTCACTGGTGATAGGGAACCTGTGAAAGAAAAGCACTGGTTTGTGTACTCAGTTCCTCAGGTATCAGTGTTTGTTTAGAGTGGAAGCAGCACTTCATCCTCGATGAGAGCAGCTCCCTAGGGTAGCTATCCCACAGTGCAGCTCTCTCCATTTTGATGATGGGCCTTGTGGGAAAGGCAGGGGGTGTGTGTGATTGTGAGCCTGTACAGCTTCCTCTCCCCAAACACTGATCAGCTGTAGTAGCTCAGCATTGCTCCAGGCAGGGGATTGTTTGCTCCATCGAGCAGGTATTGTCACCTGGCCAGATAGGTGAGCACTTGCCAAGAAAACAGGAAGGGGAGTTTCAGAGTTCCCAGGACTTTACAGGGGTGGCATCAGAGCAGCAGAGCTGCTGGCCAGAGTGGTCACCTGGGCACTGTGGGATATCCTCAGGTGGCTAAAAGCTGTGTAAACAGGAAGAACATGTCTTCACTTGCACATCACCGCAAAAGCATCACCAGTAAGAGCTGTATGCCTCTACGCCTGGTGAAGATGGTTTTCTTTTTGTGGTGAAACTTCTGAGTTTCACCGCAAAAAGTTATTGACAAATGAAGATGCTCCCATAGGTTTTGTGCAAAAAAACTATTTTTGCTTTAAGTGGCAAGTGTAGACATGCCCTTACAAGCTTACAGCGGCACATCCCTGAGTGACAGAAGTTTTGCTGATGAAAGTACTAGTGTAGAATGGCCATAATCAGAGCAACTTCTCCCACAAAGCACCTAGAGATTTTCCTCACAATGGTAGAGACTTGAATTGGCAACTAAGGGATCTGCTGAGCAATATTTTTCAGATCTAGTAATGAATACAAAACCGCTTGGTTTTTTTTCCCTTAATAGCTATGGCATAAATCTTTTTTTTTTTTTTTAAAGTAAATAAAAGGGAGAAAACCAAACCCTTGATGCAGTCTGACTCCTTAATTCCTAATGAATCATTAGGCCAAATTTTTATTATAAATCAAAATCCTCTTGTTTAAAAGGGTTGCTTTAATTCTGCATGCTCTGTAGATCAGCCACAAACACAGTTCTGCCATACAACAAATGCATTCTCCTCTGTTTCTTTTCTTTGGCCTTATCTACACTGCCACTTACAATGCTGAAATTTTCTTTACTCGGGTGTGAAAAAACACACCCCAGAGCAGTAAAAGTTTCAGCACTGTAAAGTGGCAGTGTAGATAGTACTACACCACTGGGAGCCATCCCATTCACAGAGGTGGTTTTATTACAGCACTGGGAAAGCTCTCTCCAAGTGCTGGACCTGCGAATACATAGCCAAGTTAAAGCGCTACCACAGCGGTGCTTTAACATAGACTGTGTAGACATATCCTTAATGTTTTCCAGTCTTCTTTTTCAGAAGTAAGGTCTAGGCTGTTGTGAATAAGGTTATATTGACTTAATATTTTTTAAGTAGATGGTAAGGTATATTTGAGCTCACTGCAGCATGGCTTGCAGAATCCTGCATTTTTAATAATAGATCTTTGTTAGTGCTCGCAGTGTGAAATCCACATAACTCTTCTGAGTTCATCACTTCCCCCCACTTTATGGCAGTGAATTCTCAGTACCAACTTTCTTTTGGCAAAACTTGTATTGGCTTACACTAAAAGTCATTGTTGCAAGCAGTAAGGAGAATTTATTGTTGAGCTAAGAACCAGAAAACAGGAGCCTTGTAAAGCTAATCCGCTTCCAACAGTTTTGTGTTGAGAGAACAGTATAAACCTGCTGAGAACACGTTTTTCCCAAACCACAAAATCTGTCATTAATGAAACTATTTTTAAACAATTGAAGAACAAGCAAAATATTTCAATGTAATATGTCGCCAATATATTAATAGTTTATGATCACCCGTTTGCCTAGGTTGTTTTCAGGGTCTGTAATTTGACGCCTAATAGGACTATGTATACCTTAAAACTTCTGCTGACTGTCCTTCACTTCCTCTCTTCATTCTTTTAAATCTAATTAAAAGGCCTGCATTTGGAAACCAGTAACTTCTGTCTTACTCCAAAGTACAAGTTTCAGTCTGTTTGAATCTGGTGAATCTTCTTGTACTTGTGCTAACTGATGTTTTTTCTTTAGAACAGATAGTAATCTCATTTTGTTTTTTGCATTTAAAAAAATCTGAGGCAGCATTCTTTCTTTTGTGGTTAGATTCTAAAATGCCTGTTAAACATCATTAGGTGGGTGAGTGGAAATCCTGAAACGAAGGCCTTTTGTTTCCATTTATGAAAACTATATGAACAGTTGTTTGCAATGTTAATAAACCCTTATGGGAGAAAGGGGAGATATATATTTATAAAAAAATAAATCTGAAGGGTAAATGGGACTAATGCAAAAGTGGCACTTTTTTTTAAGAAGACTACATATAGAGATAAATAGTTAAATGAAAAATCTCACTCTGAATTAGTGCCCTGCCTCAAGGTTAGTTCTGGTCTCTGGAACTCTGCTCTCTAGCATTGTTACAAATTAAATCACCAGGTGCCAGCAGTATTTCAAGCTAATGAAGCTCTATTACTCATAGGGCTTGTCTACATCACAAAGTTGCAGCGCTGGTGAGGGGGTTACAGCGCTGCAACTTAGGAGGTGTACACATCTGCAGGGCATCACCAGCGCTGCAACTCCCTGTTTGCAGCGCTGGCCGTACTCCCGTTTTGTCTCGGGTGTAGAGGATCCAGCACTGGTGATCCAGCGCTGGTAATCAAGTGTAGACACTTACCAGCGCTTTTCTTGACCTCCGTGGAATAAGCAGGTATCCCAGCATACCTGAGGAAGCCTCTGGTAATCAAGCTGGTCTCCTTCCCCGGTTTGCTCTCGCGTTCCCCGAACCTCCGTGCAAGCAGGTCTCCTTCCCTGCGGTTTGCAGGGTGGTTCGGGGAACGCGAGAGCAAACCGCGGCGAAGCTGGTCTCCTTCCCCGGTTTGCTCTCGCGTTCCCCGAACCCCCCTTGAAGCCGCCCAACAGCGCTGCAGTATGGCCACATCTAACACCACTTGCAGCGCTGGTTGCTGTAAGTGTGGCCACTCTGCAGCGCTGGCCCTATACAGCTGTACTAATACAGCTGTAACAACCAGCGCTGCAAAATTTTAGATGTAGACATACCCATAGTCAGAAGTGCCTGAATTAAACTGCTTTCCAGCAAGTGTTTTGTGACCTCACTCGCACTGGATGACTGAAGAGTTAAGCCCTGCCTTTGTAGGAATTTAACACTGCTTAAGAGCAACTAGCAAGTTTTATCCACACTATTCACTGTTTAAGTTTTACTGCAAATCCATTTTAAAGGGCATGGGGATATTCTTGAGCCACAGTGCTGGCTAACTTATGTTCCCTTTATGCTACAATTACACCATAGTCAGGAGAGCTGGTTACTGCATTGTTCTAGTCCAGGGGTGGCCAACCTGAGCGTGAGAATGAGTCAGAATTTACCAATGTACATTGCCAAAGAGCCACAGTTGTACGTCAGCAGCCCTCCGTAAGCTTCCGCACCTTGCTTCGAGTGCCTCCCGCCCACCAGCAGTGCTGCTGATCAGCTCCCTCCCTCCCTCCCTCCCCTGCACCTCCAAATCAGCTGTTTCTTGGCATGCAGGAGGCTCAAAGGGAGAGGGGAGGAGTGAGGGCACAGCAGGCTTGGGGTGGAGTGGGGGCAGGGGCTGTGGCAGAGCCAGGGATTGAGCAGTGAGCACCCACTAGCACATGAGAAAGTTGGAGCCTGTAGCTTCAGCCCTGGAGTTGGTGCTTATACAAGGAGCCGCATATTAACTTCTGAAGAGCCACATGTGGCTCCAGAGCCACAGGTTGGCCACCCCATTCTAGTTATTCATGTTGATGGTACTGTAACATGCAGAGTCAGGGTACGCAATGTCCAAGGCTTTTGCACAGCTTTAACCCACTCCAAAGACATTTTTGTGGTGATGATTACTCTTGAGGGACTTCTGTGCCCACCAAAAAATGATGAGCACATTTTAAAATTCTGCAAATTTTATGTGTCAATAAATAATTGTGATACCAGCATGGCAGTGGGGAGTACAGGCCACTGGCTGAACTGAGGTGAAAGATCACCCTGAAGCCCCCAACTCCCCCAGTACAGGGACTTGGCAGTGAGGCTGCACCTGACCCTGATGGAGTGCAAGGGCTGGGACTGCCATTGAAACATCCCGGGGTGGGCAGGCTCAACCAAGTGTGGAGTGGCTTAATCTGGGGGGAATCCAGGTGTGGGGTGAGAGACTTCTATGTGGGGCAATCTGGGCATGGGCAGCTCAGTGGGAGATCTGGATGCACAGGGGCTCGTGGGGGGATTCCAGGTGCAGGGGCAATGGGACTGTGCAGGGGATCCAGGTGAAGGTGGTTGGGGCTCAGTGGCAGGGGGGGAGGGAGTGGGGCTTGATGGGGTGAGGGTCTGGGTGTAGGGGGGCTACTCGGGGGTCCAGGTTTAGGGGGATAGGGCTCAGTGGTTTGTGCATTGACCTGCTAAACCCAGGGTTGTGAGTTCCATTCTTGAGAGGGCCATTTAGGGAACTGGGATTAAAAACCTGTCTGGGGATTGGTCCTGCTTTGAGTAGGATGTTGGACTAGATGATCTGCTGAGGTCCCTTCCAACCCTGAGATTCTATGATTTCTTATCAGGGTGTGGGTTTGATGGGCCTGCTTAGCTGGGGAGTCCTAGCTGCTGTCAAGGGGATGCCGCATGCTGGGCTCCTGCTTCCTCCGCCTCCCCCTACCTTTGTGCGATTCCTCTATTTCCTTTCCTTCCTACCTTCCCCCCTGCCCCTCCACGTTACCCCCCACCCTCTTTTCCTTCCCCACTCCCTCTTCCACCCCCTGTCCTTCATTCCCTCTTTTTCCCTCCCCATCCATTCCCAGCATGGGCACTCACTGTTGCACAGAAAACAGGAAGGCTCCCAGCACACAGTAGGGGAGCACAATTGGCACTAGGACCCAGGAGGCAGCATTCAGCTGCAGAGTCAGCAGAGCTGAGACACAGCCTCCTTCAGATGGGCAGCTCTGTGATTCCAGAAGTGGGGAGATGGGGGACATTGTTTTCTGCAGGGAAGCACAGACATTTAGGGGCGGGGGGAGTTTGTTTTCCGCTGGCGCGCAGTCCCTCAGAATTCTCCCAGGAGTAGATAGTCTTCTAAACAAGTCACCTGACAAGGTTGTATTTGTATGGGAGACAGGAGTATTGGTTCAGAATATGCTGCAGAAAATAATTACGATAAACATCTGTGAAAATTCAGTATTTTCCTCTAACAGTCTCACTGTTGTCACTGGTGTAGCTGCAGTGTAAGTAGCCTTGGTAGAAGTTATAGCTTAGACTGGCCCCTGGCATTATAACTTTTGTGTAATCACAGCCAGAGCTAGTCTAGACAACAGTGATTCAAATCCTGTAAGCTGCCTATGTCTCTTCTGTGCTAGCACTCCCACCATTGCTACTGCTTTTGGAGTGGCATCAGGGATGGTAAATGGGAAATTTTAAAGGCAAGGCCATGATGAATTGCTAGACCATAAATTCCTTTGTTGCCACCATAGACAGAACACTGTGCTGTAATCATGTTAGGCTAAAATACTGTTTCCAATTGCAGTTATAGAATTGTCTGCTGTTCATTTGGGCAAGAAGAAGGCATGCTTCATGGTTGGGTTTACTTTACAAAAATTAAGTAGGTTCATTTAACACATGTAGGGAAAAGAGAATCGCTTCTGCTCTAATGCTCCTACCTGCGCTACTATTGGTTTAGTGGGATTTTTTTTGTAAAATTCTCTAGTGTAGACATAGCCTTTGTCTGCATTCATCATGGAATTTGCCTTTACTATCATTTAAAGGTGATGTTAGGCAGTATAGATTTTAAGGCCTTCACTGGGGCAAAAAAGTGTATTTTAACTTGTTAAGCTAACCTGTGTTACAATCCTAGTGAAGACCAGGCAGTTTTAGTTTCAACTAATTTTAGCTGGGGAGATAGCTAAATGTGTTAGTTATCTTGCTGTAAAATTCTAGTGGTCAGAAATCTTTCAGTGCTGTAGTTAGGAGAGGTCAACCATAGATGTTGACATTGTCTACTTATATCAGAGTAAAAATTACCTGTGCCTTGCCTTAACTAAGATTTTACAGCAAGATGGCTAATGCATGTTATCTCACTGGCTAAAATGGGTTAAAACTAAAACTGCCTCATCTTCACTAGAATTGTAACAGATAAGATTAATTAATGTAGGTTAAAAATACTTTTACCTAATGCAGACATAGCCTAAACCCAGGTGACGATGCTTGAGTGGAAACCCTTGTCTGTATTAGAGTTTTAGCGTGTTAGCTACCATTATGTAACAATACGCTTTTTAAAAAGCCTAGACAAACTCAGCAAGGACCTCACTGAGGGGTAAACCTTGAGCTGCCTTCGACTCTGGAGATCCAAACTCTGCTAGCTGGACAGCTTTAAAATGGCTTTTGAAGTATAGTTCTGTTGCACTAAGTAGAATGGTGCTTTACAACAATATTGAAAAACAGTTGTCACTGGGACAATTTGGTGTTCCAGTGTAGACAGAGCTATACAATACGTTACCTACTGGAAATCCTATTACATGGTTAGCAAGGGACGAAGGCATGAGGTGGGTAGCCTAGAGATAATAAACTAAATTTAAAAGTGGTTTTTAGTTAACGCAGTTCACAAGCATGAGGGTTTTTTTACCCAGTATTGTGCATAGGATTATATCGCGTATATAGAATTATGGTCATCTCAAAAAAGCATAGTTTGTGGCATAAATTGAAGCTGTTGCTTCTGGTATAACCCTTGCTATGGTGAAATATATGTATATCAAGCAACGATGTCCCAGTGCGACTTGAAATAGCATAATGGGAACCTGGAGGTTTATTCCCTGTAACACCCCCTTTCCCCCCCCCCCAAAAAAAAAAAATTAGAGGCCAGAGGGAAGTGTGTGATAGCACAGGAGTTAGTCATCATAAGCAATGAAGACACTTGATTAAAAAATTATTTCAGTAGTTAGGAAATTAATTAAAAAACACACCCCACAGATGGGAACCTTTAAGTTTGTTAATAGTTGGCTATGTCCCAGACAAATAATTCTAAATTCAGTGCTCAAAAGCACCCTCTTCCAAAATAATCTCCATTGCTCATCAATTAATTTTGTTAAAATAACTTCTTTTTATAGCAGTTGTCTCTGATGGGCATATATTTGGTTTTGAGTTTTTTTACTAATGTGTATTCATCTTGGTGTTTTCTAAAAGCATGGCTTAGTTTTCAAGCCAAAGTTTTCATACTGCAGAACATGTAAAACATACTGGAAATAAAATGTTTGCTTCTATGCGTTTATCGTTTGCCTTGTTCCTCCTATTCCTTCTATCTGAACTGCACACCAATGAAGAGTTATTGAGCTCTTAGAGTATGTCTATGCTTGAATTAAAAACTCAAATCTCACCTTTGGCAGCTGACTTAGGCTCATAGGGCTAAGGCTAAGGGTCTGTTTAACTGCAGTTGCAGAGCATTCCCTCTGAGCTGTGTGCCTGTGCAAATGCACAGCACTCCAAGTGCAAAAACACTTGATTATTACAGCCACACAGGCGTGCACATCCTCAGTGACAGTGGGAGGGCAGCGCCATGGGGCAGGGCTGGAAAACAGCAGTTGGTGGGGGGGAATCTAGGGCCCAGCAGTTGGAGTGGAACTGGGCGGCAGGGAGCCTCGGCCACCCCAGCTCGTGGGGAAGGAGCATCAGTGGGGTACCTCTCCTTACAGCAGGTAGGCTCAGCACCAAGTGGGACCCCATCCCTGCCCCAGAACTTAGAGGGCTGCCACACAGCACCCTCCCCTCTGATTTTTGCAAAACACCCTCCCCATCCTCCATCCCAGGCCCTGGTGTGTTGCCGGGATGGGGATGATCTCCTCTCCTGGGCCCCCCACCCCTTGAGAGCAGAGGCTTGTGAATGTCTGCAAAGTGGCCAAGAGTTCAGGGCAGAAACTAAGGAACCGTGAGACAAGCAGCTGAGCTGCCTGGGCTGTGCTTAGTGCAGCTGCAACCCCAAGTGAGTAGAGCCAGCACCAGGCAGGCATGTGATTGGCACACACAAGGGAACCCAGATTTGGGAAACCTGGGCTCAGAGGTACTGGGGTTGGGGAGAAAGTGGGCACTTTTCCGGGCACAAAGGCATGGGTCTGATTCTGGGCTACTGATGCTATTTGTGCTCTGCAGAAGTGGAGGGAGGGCACTGAAGGAGGTAGGGCTGATTTTTATTTTATTTTTTTAAAGCAAAATTTTAATTGCACTTCCCTCTACCCCAGAGGTGGGCGAACTTTTTGGCCCGTGGGTCACATCTGGGTATGGAAATTGTATGGCAGGCCATGAATGCTGCGCTAAAAAAAAAAAAAGAATGAATGCTCACAAAATTAGGGTTGGGGTGCAGGAGGGGGTTAAGGCTCTGGCTGAGGATGCAGGATCTGGGCTGGGGATGAGGGGTTTGGGGTGCAGAAGGGTGCTCCGGGCTAGGACCGAGGGGTTTGGAGGGCTGAGGGGGTGGAGGTCAGGGCTGGAGCAGGGGGTTGGGGCGTGGGGAGGGTCTTGGGTGCAAGCTCTGGGGCGCGTACCTCAGGCAGCTCCAGGGAAGCAGAGGCATGGCCAGGCAGATCTGTGTGCTGCCCTGCCGCAAGCACCACCCCGTCAGCTCCCATTGGCTGCAGTTCCTGGCCAATGGGAGCTGCGGGAGCAGTGCTTGGGGCATGGGCAGTGCATGGAGCCCTCTGGTTGCCTCTAAACATAGGAGCCGGGGCAGGGACATGCCGCTGCTTCTGGGAGCCGCATCGAGCGGCTCCCAGTGCCGCTTCCCAGCTGGAGCGTGGGAGCAGGGTAAGCTCCAGACTGCACTCCCCAGTGGGAGTTTGAGGGCTGGATTAAAGTGGCTGGTGGACTGGATGTGGCCCACGGACTGTAGTTTGCTCACCTCTTCTCGACTTTTTTTTCTTTCTCATGCAATTCCTTAGTTAACCTAGTTAACAAGTACTTTGATAATAACATATTTTTAAATCAGTCCACTCTATCAGGAGTTGGGCTGCAATATAGTCTAAAAAAGAAATGATTGATCAACTTACTGTTGGTTCTCCAAAAAGCAGCAGCAATTTTCTGTGTAGATTTTAGTGGCACAAGTCAGTCTGCTTTTTTTTTAAATCATGTAATTGTTACTTTTGTCTTTTTTAATTCATTATTAAAAAAATGGAAAAGTGAAAAGTTAAAAGAAATCCCAGGTAATGTTTAATGTCAGGTGACAAGACCACATACTGTGTAGTATCAGTGTCCATGAGTCAGTGGCAACCCTTTTCACAATCCATTGTCCTTGCTGATGGGCCATCCACCCTGTCTGGCTTTTCCATTGTTGTACCTGAAGAGTTAGCAGTGGGTGTCACCCAAAGTAGCATAGGTGAAATACAGATACATAGTCAATATTCCTAACTCAGATACAGAAATGATACAGGCATGCAAATTGGATAATCACATTCAGGAAATTATAACTTTTCCAGTGATATCTTACAAGACCCATCTTGCATAAAGTACATCTCAGTTATGTCGTATTCATATCGTAAGCATATTTTCATAAAGAATATGGAGTGAAACATCACAAACTATATAATATGTGATGGTGATTTATATCTAGGTATTTTGTTTCTACTAGTGGCTCATATCTGTACATTACCTTGATATTGGTGCACATAACAAAATTCATCCTGCACCTGGATGGAACAAATTAGAGGGGAAATTAAACAGCCCCCTAGCCTGAGCCCCATGAGCCTGAGTCAGCTGTTACGGATCAGCTGGAAGTTTTTACTTGCAGTGTAGATGTATCCTTGGAGTCCAAGTTTTAGTATCAGACTGGGAATTGGAAGATTTGGGTTCCTGACTGATAGTAAGTTGTGTATAATGTTGGGTAAATCACATAATCCCTCTGTCTGTTTCCACATGTATAAGAAGAAAAAGATTACCCTTTGTGAAATTCTTTTGGGATCCTTGTTTGAAAGTTGGCAGTGTAGCGCTTAAATTTTTTCACACTGTAAATGCTGCTTAATTTTTTTGAGGACTAACTACATACAAGTAAAAGCATTAACTGTGGAATTACCTGATAAGATTTAAAACAATTGTCCTAGTATATGCAGTTTTGAAGGAGTTTGCTACCTTAGAAGTTTCAGTCAGTATCACTACAGGTGCATATGAAGACCCAGGCGGAGTAAAAGGGAATACATTTTGAAAGCTTGTGTGTGGTTGGAGAAGCAGAGTTTAAAGGCCAGTTAAGATATTTCTAAAACATTACTTCTTAATATGCAGGAAGATGTATCTACTTGGTGGCTTACAACTGGATGGAAAGCTCATCTTTTATATGGTGTACAGCAGGGGTGGGCCAGCTTTTTGGCCCGAGGGCCACATCTAGGTGGGGAAATTGCATTCAGGGCCATGAATGTAGGGCTGGGGCAGGGGTTTGGGGTGCAGGAGAGAGTGCGGTGTGTGGGAGGGGGTGTGGTGTGCAGGAGTGGGCTCACGGCAAGGGGTTGGGGCAGAGGAGGGGTGTGGGGTGTATGAGGGGGCTCAGGTTGGAGTTGAGGTGCATGAGGGGTACGGGGTGTGGCAAGGAGCTCAGGGCAGGAGGTTGGGGTGCAGGAGGGGTTCGGGCTCTAGCCTGATGGTGCTTACCTGGAGCGGCTCCAGAATGGCAGTGGTGGACACCGAGGCCTGGCCTCGCCCCTGCACCGCTCTGGGATACAGCCGGCTGTAGTTTGCCCACCCCTGATGTACAGGAAAAGTCATGTGCATAGTTTGTAATACTTCTGCAATACATTTCAGCACTTTATCCAAAAGCTCATTTGCTACAGCATTGTCTAAAATATATGAATAAAGATTTAGTGTTTTTCCATTAGAACTATGGTTGCCTTAGGATTAATGAGGCGAGGTAGGTAAAGTGACATCTGTGAAATCCATGGCTTACTGTAGAAAACAAGCATGTTGCCCACATTTCTTCATTTTTCCTGAGAAAAACAAAGCTGTGAATCAAAATCCTACTCATAGCAAATCCTGTTTGTGGGTTCATTTTTCTGAATTTACTTAATTACTTATGCTGGTGGAATGTGCACATAAGTCTTTTAATAAGGAACACTTTTTTCCCACAGGGTAGCATTCATTCAGATTATTTTTATTTATATTACCATTGTGCCTACAAGCCTTAGTCAAGGATCAGAACCCCATTGTGCTGGGTGCTGGAGAAACATAGAACAAAAAGATGGTGCCTTATCCAGAGAGCTTATTGTCTAAGCATAAGACAAATAATATATGACTCTAGTCAGACAGATTGAGGAGTACAAGGAAACAATGAGAGATATTGGTTTGTTCAATAGGCAGTGTTCTCAGCACACCAGTGGCTTGACAATAATCACCCTTTTTTATAGGGACCCATGGCAAGGGAGAGTTTTAAGGAGCGCATCACTGATCTACAGGATCAGTGCTGCGTCCCGATTTTTAAACAGTCCCTTGGAGATGCCAAGGGAAGGATTCAAAGAGAGGAGTGATATGGTCAAAGTAATGGGCTAGTAAAATGATCTTAGCAGCAGCATTTTGAATGAGTGAAATTGGACAAGATTGCATTTGTCAAGCTTAGAGAAAAGGATATTCCAGCAATTGAGATGTGAGGTGATAAGTCTATAGAAGAGTTTTAGCTGCCTGAACAGATAGGGAAGGCTGTGTCTTAGGGCTTGTCTACATTTACAGTGCTGCAATGCTTAGTGAAGACACTACCTATGCCAATAGGAGAGCTTTTCCTGTCAGTGTAGGTATTCTGCCTCCTCAGGAGGCGGTAGTTATCTTGACGGGAGAAGCCCTCCCATTGACATAATTTTGTATACACCAGGAGTTAGGTGGTTATAACTGTGGGCTTGTCTACCCTGGCAATTAACAGTGCTGCAACTTTCTCACTCAGGGATGTGAAAAAACACCCCCCTGAGGAAGCAGGTTTCAGCGCTGTAAAGTGCTAGTGTAAACAGTGCACTAGTGCTGGGAGCTACGCCTCTCGTGCAGGTGGTGGGTGTGGGTGTTCTTTGTTTTTTTTTTTTTTTAAGTGCTGGGAGAGATCTCTCCCAGTGCTCTACTGTGACTACACAAGCCATGTTAAAGCGCTGCCACAGCAGCACTTTAGCATTGCAAGTGTAGACTAGCCCAGTGTCTGAGTGATGTCATTATACTGGCATAAGTTTGAAGTATAGACCAGGGCTTAGAGATAATCTACAGAAAGAATATGCAAGATGTAGACATAGGCTGGATGTGCAGCTCTAAAGAGAGATCTGATTTGAAGCTAGCGCCCAGATTGCAGGCAGAGTGGTGATGTCCACAGCAATAAAGAGGGTGGATGGGAGGAGTTGAAGGTATGGGAGGAAATAAGAGCTCTGATTTAGAGTATGGCTACATTGGCAGATGAAGAGCGTTGAGAGTTAAACCAGCCCTCAGATAGCACAGTAGGGAAGTGCTGCAGTGTGTCCACACTGTCAGCTGCAAGCGCACTGGCGTGGCCACATTTGCAGCACTTCCAGCAGCATTGGGAATGGTGTATTATGGGCAAATCCCACCTCTTCCTATTCTGGTGGTGTGGCTTGTGGGAAGGGGGCAGGGGTGAGGGGCATTCTGTGTCCTGTCCCAACGCCCCAAAATGCATCGCTTCGCATCCCAGCAATTCCTGTGCTTCTGTCCACATTTGGTGCCATCTTTCAGTGTTTTCTTTGTACCATGCTCTCTGCCTTCCCTTTCATTCTGCGGTAATGGATCCTGAAATGCTGAGGAATATGCTGATGGGTCTTGCCAACACACATCATGTTTCACAGTTGAGTTATTCCTTAAGGTACAAACTGACAGTGAGGAGACAGACGACGGTATCAACTTGTGTAACGCATAGGACATGAGATTGCTTGTGGCATTCACAGACATGCTCCCCACTGTGGAACACCGCTTTTGGGCTTGGGAAACAAGCACTGAGTGGTGGGATCACATCAACATGCACATCTGGGGTGACGAGCAGTGGCTGTAGAACTTTCGGATGAGAAAAGCCACTTTCATGCAACTGTGTGATAAGCTCGCCCCCATCCTGCGGCGCAAGGACACAAGTTTGAGAGCTGCCCTGCCAGTAGAGAAGCAGATGGCTATTGCAACCTGGAAGCTGGCAACTCCAGGCAGCTTCCGATTAGTTGCTAACCAGTTTGGAGTGGGAAAGTCAATGGTTGGAATTGTGTTGATGCGAGTTTGCAGGGCCATTAATCACATCCTGGTCAGAAGAACTGTGACTTTGGGTAACATGCATGACGTGGTTGGCTTTGCACAAATGGGTTTCCCTAACTGCAGAGAGGCACTAGATGGGACTCCTGTTTCAATTCTGGCACCAACCCACCTAGCCTCCGAGTACATTAATCGGAAGGGGTATTTCTCTATGGTTCTCCAAGTGCTTGTGGATCACCGTGGTTGTTTCATTGACATTAACGCAGGCTGGCCCGGAATAGTGCATGACGCACTCATCTTTTGGAACACTGGCCTGTTTAGGAAGCTGCAAGCCAGGACTTTCTTCCCAGACCAGAAGATCGTAGGGGAAGTTGAAATACCCACTGTGATCCTTGGAGACCTTGCTTACCCCTTAATGCCGTGACTCATGAAACCCTACAGAGGGAGTCTTGACTGCAGCAAGGAGCAGTTCAACAACAGGGTGGAGTGTGCTTTTGGCTGCTTAAAGGGCTGCAGGACCTGGCTGGTGACAACATCCTTGGTTATATACGGGTACTGTACCCTCCATAACATTTTGTGAAGGGAAGGGTGAAAGATTCACTCAGGCATGGGCCTCAGAGGTTCAACACATGGAGGCTGAATTTGAACAGCCAGAGAGCAGGGCTATTAGAGGGGCCCAGTGTCTGGCTGCAAGGACAGGAATGCCTTAAGGGAGCAATTTGATGCTGAAAGCCACTAGTAATGTTTGGTTCCCTGCATGGGAGTGAAGTGCAATGGTTCCAATGTTAGTAGGAATCTGTGCTTGCTACTCTGACTTGCAGTGCCTGTTGCTTTCCTGGGCTAAGGTATCTTTTATTTAATGCAATAATAAAGAATGTTTTCTAAGCCAACAAAGCAGTTTATTTAAAAGAAAATTCATTTATTGAAAAGAGACACAACTGCTTGGGAAACAGAGGGCAATGGAGTGGGGTGGGGAACGGTTCAATCACAGATTTGCGTATGTCCTGTTATCATACTCAGTCTTCCTGTCTGGAGTGCTGTGCAGTGAGTGCTGCACTTCAGGCTGGCTAAAATGCATGGAGATGGGGATTGAGTGCAGTAGGTAAGGTTGAGTGCAGGGCTGGGTGGTGAAGCTACGGGTGTGGGAGGCAGCTGGTGGCGATAAGAACCCGGATGTTGGGGAAAGTGGGTTGGAGGTGACATGGGGCACAAAGGACAGAGTTTTGGGACAAGGGCTGCAGGGGAGGGTGAGTGCGGTGGTCCTCTGCCTGGATGGCTACAAGCGCCTGGATCGAGTTCGCTTGGTGCTCCATAATGCTTATCAGCTGCTTCATGCTTTGGAGCCGGCGCTCTGCATTCTGCTGGTGGAACCTCCTTTCACTCTCCCTCCACTCCTGCACTTTTTGGTTTTCATGAAGGGACTGCTGCATTATTTCATGCAGCATGTCTTCTTTGCGTCTGCGTGGCCTCTTCCTAATTCTTTGGAGTCTTTCTGCTGCTGATAACACGGACAGCTCGGATCTCAAGGTTGCATCTGTAAAGGCAAAGTGCAATGCTTAACAGAAGCAGCGTTAACACCTGACAGAACGATTCGCCCGTACTTAAAGACAAACACAGTCTACACCATAGCAGAATTTGCCCATCCCAAAGTGAGTATGCACAACCCACAGGAGCCCCAAAATGGTGAATAAGCACAGGGTCGATGGGGACTGATGGTTTCACTTCTGTACTGTCCTCTGGGGTTCTGTGCCTTGGAGAGAGCCAACAGCTGAAGGGGGCCTCTGTGCTGAACACTATCCCCACATTTTCCACAGGAGTTCGTCCTGGAAGATATCTCACTGCTGAGGGTGACCTGGGAAGCAAGGGAGGGTGTTCTTCCACAATGTGGCTTCCACCCTGGCCCATATGCAGCTTGCCTGTGTGCAGCAATGGTCCCTCTGCCCCTCATGGCACAGTGGCGCAAACATGTTAGCCTTACTGGGACAAAGGCCACAGTGGCTCTCCCACAAAACCTGCGCAAGCGCATTGCCCGGTTTCTGGATGAGACTTTTTTGAAGAGATCACTGAGGCTGACTGACGTTCTCTGACATTGCGGTAATGCCCTATTCCGCACCTAGGCATGCATGCAGCTCTAATCTCTTTGCCCCAAGAGTCTGCATGGAATAACTTCCTTCCCAAAATAAAATCCGCTTACCAGTCATGTCCTCTGGTGTTTGTCCTTCCCCAGCCACCAGCCACTGCGACTGGCTACCTTCCTCCTGGCTTGAGAACAGCTCTTGGCTGCATGCATCTAGGGATGCCGGGGTGTCTTCTGCCTCCTCAGCACCCTCAGTCCCGCTCTCTTCCTCCTCCTCCTGCCTTGTTGAACTGGGCTCCAAAGTGTCCATGGTAGTCCTCGGAGTGAAGGTGGGGTTACCATCCAGTATTGCGTCCAGCTCTTTGTAGAAATGGCAGGTCACGGGGGCAGCACCAGAGCGGTGGTTTGCCTTGTGGGCTTTGTGGTAGGCATTCCTCAGCTCCTTCGCTTTAACCCTGCATTGTACTGTCTCCCAGTCATGGCTCCTTTCCGTCATGGCCCCTTTCCATTATGTCCCTTGATATCTGCCTGAAGGTATCATCATTCCTATGGCTGGAGTGCAGCTGGAACTGGACGGCATCCTCCCCCCAGACACTGAGGTCCAGAACCTTGCAATTGTTCCATACTGGGGATTGCTTGGCATATGGAGGCATGGTCACCTGGAAAGATGTGCTAAGAGCACTCCACGCCTTGCTGAGCAAACAGGAAGGCGATTTTCAAAATTCCCAGAGAATATAAAGGATGGGTCTGACGGTCACCTGAGGGCAGGTCAAAGTGATGACCAGAGTGGCTAGAACAGACATTGTGGAACACTTCTAGAGGCCGAACAGAGCGCATTAACAGACCAGGGCATCCAGAGTGGCGCCGTGGCGCTCCAGCCAAGGCGCACCAAGCATTATGACGCTTGTGGAGGTGGATTACCAGGAGCGCTCCAGCTATGGAGACAGAGCGCTCTATGTGCCTTACCAATGTGGACATGTTGTGAGAGTGCACTAACTTGCAAGTGTAGCCATGCCCTTAGCTATGTTGACTTTGAGCTGAGAGCTAGACATCCACAAGGAGATATCAGTGAGAGGCACAGATGTTAATCTGGAGAGAAGGGAGACAGATCTGGTGTAGAATTGTACATCTGAGAGTCATCAGCGTAAAGATGGTAGTTTAATGTGTTTTTGTAAATGAGATTATCAAAAGTTAAGCTGTAGAGGGAAAAGAGAGGGAGCTCTGTGGCACTTCTAGAGAAAGTTCAAGGGACTATGAGGCAGATCCTCTAAGGGAGCAATTGGAGATTGTAGCATGACCTTATTTGTTTATCAATGTAGCTCTTAGTTTGTTTTTTAAGTCAATTTTTTTTGATGATATTTTCAATCTCACTCCTGAAATGGGTATAAATAATGAGAATTGTGAGCAGGGGAAGACAGTACTTCACACTCATATATAGGCCTCTTGAATTTGATGTCATTGTATAAGAAACAGATGTCAAGATTATTTTATTGACTGGTTCCAGCAGTTTGTTAGCAAAATATTTATTAGAGAAACATTGTACCATAGATTTCAAGCCCTCTAGATCTAAAAAAATTGAATGTGGCTGTTTCTGGGATGTCGGTTCTATTTTCTGGAGCAAGTCTGAAAAGGTGGAGTTGGTGAAAAGCAAAATGCTCCATCATGATCTAGCTCAGGCATTGCTTTGCAAAAAGCCACTGGAGGATGGTAACTTAGGTTACAGGCCCAAGAGTAACAAAACATGTAAATCTTGTGCTCCTTGAGTAGAAAGAAGTTTGATTAATTCTAGGCTTGTCTGCATTTCCACAAATAGGTAACTGATCTCTTTAAAAAGAATAGGATTAAATATACAGTGCTTCACAAATTTGTTTTATACTTGTATGGGGGCTATGGTAATCTTCTCTTTATGTCCCATCTGAAGAATATATGCTGGCAAATAAAGCATTACGAGGTATTATAGGTTGAGGTTTTTGCCAGTTTTCACAGGCCTCTCCATTCAGCTACTGTCTCATTCTCTATCCTGTTGTGGTCTTGTAATGATATTCTGATAGTGTTGTGATATCTGTGGTATCTCTGTGATGTCACAAACAGGATTATGACTTCACAGGAGGATGAGGCCGATGCGGGAACTCACTGAAAAATATAAAGTTTAAAAATAAATTGGAATTCAAAAAGTTACTGACCTTAAATTGTCTTTTGTAGATAAGACTTTTTTGCATTTGTTGCAGTCTGAAATATGAAGAAGAAATTACTGTAGAAACAAGATATATATATATTTTTTAGGATTTCTTAAATTCAAATCTTTATTGGCTGCTGTGCCAGTGTTTGTCAGAAGTGAATGATTAGATTATAGTACCAAATTAGTCATGGTAGTTTTTTAAGTTCTGCAGGAAAAGGGGCTCTTAATAGCTATCTTTTTGTTGTTTTCATTCTCCTTTAATATTAAATAGTATTATTTCTAGAGAGTAAGGTGCAGGCTGTAGAAGTTTGGTCTCTGGGAATAATTACAACATCTATTAGTAGTAGTTTACACAAAATGCTTTTGGTCTAAAGCAGTTTTGAAAGGGTAAGAATCTCATTATCCCTATTTTACAGCTGCTTTTTTAACTAACTTTTTAAATTGTGAACCTGCTGAAGGAAGTCAGAAGTTGAAGACATACAAACGAGACGAGCTTGTCTGTCTTTCCATAATTGCCTTCATTTCCAGGGTGATCAAATAGCAAATTACGCTGGCTGAACTGTAAAAATATTCCTTATCGTGGATAAGCTGCATACGGTCCAAGGCAGACCTTACCAATGCTATAAGTCTGCACATACATACAAACCACTTTAATGGAGCAAATTCCTCCTACCCTACTGGGATGGAGGAGAGACGTGTCCCCTTCTCCCCCCCCCCCCTTTTTTTTTTTAAGTACCTGGAAGCCACCAGGATGTTCTGATGATGAAAACCATATAAGTATCTAGTTGAATAGGTGTGTGTATATAAAATTAGTTTTAAATTGTTGAGGTGTCAGCATCTAGTTTTCAGACCTGCATTTTCCCCCATTGGAATTCAAATTTGATTATATGTATTTTTAGACAACAGCTCTTCAAACTCCAACATCTACTTTTGGGGAGGCCAGATGTTTTATTTACTGTTACTTCTGCTTTGGCAGGTTAATGGATGGAGGTTTTTTTTGACTATTGACCCATGAATCTAATATCTTTTCTCTGAAAAAGTGACTTTTTTTTCTCTTCAGCTACTTGGCTCCTCCCCACCCTCTTCTCCAACTTCAGCCCTAGTGCGTAACTGCTAGTTAGAGGCCCATATACCTAAATTGCCGTTGCTTGGTAGGAAAATGTGTGCACAACAAGATCTGCTGTTTTAGAGATACGTGAAGACCCTCTAGTTGCAATGAAGGGATGTAGTTCTGAACAGCCGCCTCTTTTCCCTAATCTCTCCTGAATCATGTGAACTTAAGCTGGTGACATGTAGAATATTTTTCAGGCTCAAGACCTGAGAGTCTACTCTGTTTTTTTTTCCCCCCTCAAGGGTTGCCCCTTTCTTTTAAATAAATTGTAGAGATACAGAGTCTCTACCGTAAAATGTGAAGCTGTTATGACCTGCTAAATTAACTCTTGTATACTTCATTGAGAATTCATTGACTGTTGGCTTTTAAAAATGTATAGTTCTTGTTTTATATCCTATAAACAGAACTGTAGCTATTCTATATTAAAATGTACGCAACTTTCATATATACACCACAACAGATGTATGAAGGAAGTAAATGTTCTTCAGTTTTAACCGTGGTGGCAAGGAATAGTCTTGTGGCTGAAGCACAGGTCTTGCAGGTTGGGAGGGGGAATGGAGTCCTAGTCCCAGCTCTTACCCACGGTCTCTCAGTTGAGGTCATTTAACCCTTCTAAGCCTCAGGCTTTCCCAGTTGTAAAAATAAATTGATTCGTGCTTCTCAGGATGTTGTGAAGCTTAGGCCTTGGCTACACTGGCGCTTTACAGCGCTGCAACTTTCTCACTCAGGGTGTGAAAAAAACACACCCCTGAGCTCAGCAAGTTACAGCGCTGTAAAGCGCCAGTGTAAACAGTGCCCCGGTGCTGGGAGCTAATCCCCATGAGGAGGTGGAGTACGTGCAGCGCTGGGAGAGCTCTCTCCCAGCGCTGGCTCTGCGACCACACTCGCACTTCAGAGCGCTGCCACGGGAGCGCTCCTGCTGCAGCACTTTGGAGTTTTGAGTGTAGCCAAGCCCTTAATTCATTAATGTCTGTAAGGTGCTCTGAGATCTCTGATAGGAGGTGCTATGGTGGTGTAAGGGATTTTTTTATGTTCTTAGAAACTAGGACATTTCAAGTGAAGGCTAATGTCTTGTCCTTAACAGGTCCTTGTTTTTGCTAAAATATTTTATTGGCTACCAAACAAGTGACTTTTTTACATAATAAGGAGGTATGTGTCAGGAAGGGGATTTCTGACTTTCCTATTCCTGCTAATGGGAGTTGGTCTATAGAGGGGACGAAGCCCTTCCTTGTATATTGCAGCCTTGATATGTAATTGAAGGTAAAGAACCTTTGATTGGATTGTGTGAGTTGGAATTAGCATTCTTGTGTTGTACATGGTTTTATGGTTTTCTTTTTTAGCTTAAAAATGAAACGCAAGTGTGCACAAACAACTCTGCATTGAATGAGTTTATCTACTCTGCAAATTGTATTTCATGTGATTTACTGTACAGTATCGCTTTAAGGGTGGGGGGGAGGATTTTTTAGGTATAAACCACCTGGGGTTTGCTGCTTTTTCAGGTCTTGCTTTTGTCACAGTACTCTGCTGCCTTTTGGGGGTGTGTGTGTGTGTGTGGAATGAGGAAGTGAAGTACTCGGAACGTGCAGTCATTTGACTAACACTGGTGTATGACTAGTCCAGCGAACTCTCTCTCCCCCCCTTCATTGTTCTTAAAATACAGTAATCATGCAGTAATATCCCAAGCATATTTGTGATGGTTATGAAGTTCCACAGGTGAAGGTAAGAAGCTCTTCTCTTCGCATCTCCTCTTCATACTCTTGTCCCACCTCCCCCCACATACAAAAATTGTTTGTGATCAGAAGTAAGCTTTCATTTTCAGATGCTATTCTGCAGAGCTGGGTGTGGAAACATTGTGTAACATAATTTTTCCCTTTTCATGAATGCTGCTTTTGACTGCTTTGTGTGTTCTTAAAAAAGAAAAAGCTGCAGTTTTGAACTGTATCTAAATAACCATTTTCTTCTGGCTGGTAAAGGAGTCAGGTAAAATATTTATAATTTCTCTTTACTTTTTAAAAGAAATGTAAGGTTTTTATAAGACTTTTTAAAAAAAAAATGATCATGGGGGAAGTGAAAGAAAATATTGCAGTGCATTCATAATAATTTTTGATAGGTCAAACTCAGAACAGTTCTGTTTACGTTAAAATAAATTATCTGTTAAGTGCTGGTGAAAAGTGAGTCATTGACAGGCTTGTAGAATGAAGTCCTCTCACCTTGGGTCCTACATGACAGTGGCAGTGCGAACTCCCCTATATTGTTCTCCTACTAGTTTGCAGCCCTGTCCTAGAGGGTCCAGACAAGATGGTTTATACTGTAAGCTCCTTAAACCCTTCTGTGTGTGCTTGCCAGGTTTTCAAATGTGGGGTCTGGTCTCTTCCTCTCCCTCTCTCTCTGATAACTCTTGCCGATTGGGAGCTGGCCTGAGACAAGCAATTCATTTGGCCTGAGCCACCAATTTGTATTTATTTTTAATAATCCTGAGTGTAGTAGGAATATAATAATTGAATAATCCAAAGGATGTGCTCCACCAACTGAGGGGAAAGTGCAGCAAAATCCATGGATCTTCCATCGGGTAGATTTATCAGAAGTTCCCACAACATGGGATGAATAAAGACAACAGGAAACATACCTGGAAAATTATTCTTCTAGTGGATAGAAAATATAGTTTGACAACCATATCTTCTCTCAACCTATGCTACTGTTGAGGAATAGCAATTTTCAAAGTTAATGCCATGTTATTAACTTCCTGCAAAATATTAAATTAGAGTAGCCAGGAGCTATGTCCATGTAAACAGATGAAAGGGTAATTAAGATTTTTGTGGGGTACAGAGTTGGAGTTTGAACTGACAGTGACTGGTAGTGAATAAGAGTATTTTTCTCAGGCTGATTTGCAGGATCCTAGCTGAGCTTGGGGATTGAGCCTTATAGATAGAACCCCTGTATTTTGCAAATGTGAAATAAACTTTAAAAATATATATATACACACAATAAAATGAAACACTGCTCCGGTTTGGCTCAGCCACCACTCCATCATGAGGGGAGTGACTGGTTAAATTTGAGGGAGTGGCATTGTGACTTGGCACAGGGTCTCAGTGCCCTTTGGGTTTGGCTGGCCACTTCATGATAGGGGGGCAGCAGGGCTAGACTTGAGTGTTGCTGCAATTTGTGCACCAGGTTGCAGTGCCCAGGGCGAGGAACCAGGCTGAGTCTCATCAGACAAGAACTACAGCTGTCGGGTGAGTGTGGGGTGGGCCTTCTCTCCAGCCTCTTCCCCCTGGGCCTCCACTTCTCACCAGGCTGAGGCAGGATCTATCTCCCCCCATCAAACTCCACACAACTATTTAAAAAGAAAATAATTCCGTGAGTTCTAGTTGTAGGTCTCCAGTCTCGCCTCATTCCTGTTGTTGGAGTGGGGAATCAAGCCATGAATTGTCAAACCATGGCCTCTAGCATCTGCTTGTGTTTAAGGCAGGCCCTGAGCTATGATGAATAAATAGATGGCAACATTTGTTGGTGACATGATTATTTTTGTTAGTAAAGACTAGGAAGAACTATATAAACTCTCGTTAAAAGTGATAATTGGACAACAGTAAAGCTGGTGAACTTCATGATAGAACTTTTGATAGTCACTGTATACCAGAAGGAATAATTTGAAACAATTCATATCTAGTTTGCATATGAATCTGTCGTAACCTCTTGGCGGAGCGGGAAGATCCAGAAGTCATCTTGGATGTTCCCTAAGCACGTCTGCTCAGTGGCCAGCACCGAATAATTGAGATATTAGCTTGTACTAAGGGTTAAACACAAATATTACATTGTTTATAGCTGCATTATGTACACTGGACAGGTGGTCTCACACCCTGAATACTTCATTAGGTTTTATTTGCTTCATTTTAAGAGACTTAGCAAAAATAAAAAAGATTCAGGAGAGAGCAACAAAAATTATTGTAGAGACCCTGGAAATTCTCTATTAAAAGATCAAGTTGATTATTATTAAGACTGAGGAAGATTATTAAGCTTGGAAAGGAAAAGATTATCAAGATGTTGGACACGGTATATAAAGATGAAGCTCTTTGTAGCTGTAGCTCATGAAAAAGTGAGTAGTAAGATTTGGAGGCACAGACAAGGAGCCCAGGAAGCTTGCTGTAAACTTCATTTAACTTTCATTAAAGTTCTGAGTTAGTGATCAGAGTATAGAATAATACGGTTTGAGTGGAGGTACTGAATGGAAGTACTGAAATATTCTATGATCTCTTCATTCTGGACTGCTGTCTTTCTTTTGTTTGAATCCAGTATCCCTAATTAAATGTAGTTGTGGGGGTCAAAGGAATCTCCTGTCCTTACATGCACCCACTTCCTCCTCTTATGAGGATTGTACCTGTTCTACTCTTCAGTGCAATTTTACTTTTCAAACTCTGGTGTAGAAGCATGAAACTGATCAGAATTTCCTTCTATTCTGAGTTGATTCTGCTTTTTCTGGTGCTCTACAGCAAGGGCTTTGGGCAAGAACATTAGCACAAGTATGATTCTAGTCAGGAGCCAGAGATGCAAAAAAGAAAGATGGCGTGAAATGAGTCCACGAAGGAGGGACAGACACACACGGGGGGAACCATGCTCATCAATCAAGTGACATTGCATCTGAGTTCATGAGCAAGTTTGGGGACTGGCAGGGAAGAGGACACTAAAACTCACTAATGTAACTTGCTAGGAATCGCCTTGCCCCAAATGAAAGACCAGCCACTAGCAGATTGCCAAGTGAACTACCTCTAGCTCTTCTCAGCTACTAAGAAGGTCACTGATGTGTGGCCTTTTGGGGGGAGTAAAGTGAGGAGTCTTGGAAACCGCATGATAAGAATAACTCCATGCAGCCCATGCTAGCGCTCTCCAACTCTTGTATTTGGTGAAACATGAATTTCAGTCTGAAATCCATTTTGTAGTTTCTGATATGCAATGCTTAAAGTCCTTATCTCCTGCTATCGCTATTCTGATTACTTTTGGTTAGGAAGGGAGAGACCAAAATAGAGCCTGAAGAGAAACTGCCAGAAATAAGATGTTGAGGATGTGGGTGGTGGGTGAAGAGAATACATAAAATCCATATAGTGGGAAGACTGAGAAGAAGAGACTATACTGATTTTTAGCAGGAAATTTGTACAGTAATTCCTCGCTTAAGGTTGTAGTTATGTTCCTAAAAAATGCGACTTTAAGCGAAACGATGTTAAGCAAATCCAATTTCCCATAAGAATTAATGTAAATGAGGGGGTTCAGTTCCAGGGAATTTTTTTCACCAGACAAAAGACGTGCATACGTACGTACATACCTACATACACAGTATAAAGTTTTCAAACAAACAGTTTTAGGGCAGTAGGGCTCAGTGGTTTGAGCACTGGCCTGCTGAACCCTGGGTTATGAGTTCAATCCTTGAGGGGGCCATTTAGGGATCTGGGGCAAAAATCTGTCTGGTGGTTGGTCCTGCTTTGAGCAGGGGGTTGGACTAGATGATCTCCTGAGGTCCCTTCCAACTCTGATATTCTGTGATGCTTCTAATACTGTACACACCAATGCTTCTAATACTGTACACTAATACTGTACACACCAATTGTGAAGCTTGGTTGAGGTGGTGAAATCAGAGGGTGGGATATTTCCCAGGAAATGCTTTACTACTAAATGCACCTCATGAACTAGCACTTGGCTGAGCCCTCAAGGGTTAAGTACGGTGACCCCATGCTTAAGTACACTGCCTTTTTAGTATCAGAGGGTAGCCGTGTTAGTCTGGATCTGTAAAAGCAGCAAAGTATCCTGTGGCACCTTATAGACTAACAGACGTTTTGGAGCATGCATCTGAGGAAGTGGGTATTCACCCACGAAAGCTCATGCTCCAAAACGTCTGTTAGTCTATAAGGTGCCACAGGATTCTTTGCTGCCTTTTTAGGTAGATCAGCAAGCTGAGATAGCAGCTGCTACCAGCAAGCTCCCTCGGTTCTGAGCTCCGTCCCCCCGCCCGCTCTGTGGAAATAAGGTACAGTACAGGAGTGGGGGGAGGGGGACACCTGACATTAGCTCCCCCTCTTCTTCCCCCTGCACAGCAAGCAGGAGGCTCCCAGGAGCAGCTCCAAAGCAGGGGGCAGGAGCAGCACATGGCAGTGGGGTGAGGGGGGACACACAGCTGAGCTGCCTGGCAATTAATAGCCTGCTGGGCAGCTGCTGCACAGGGAACTTAGGGATGTGGGGAGTTGATAGCGGGACTGCTGGTCCACCCTGATTCCAAGCCCCCACCAGCCAGCTCAAATGGGCTGCTCTTTCTGCAAGCAGTGGACAAAGCAGGCGGCTGCGAAACGATGTTATAAGGGAGCATTGTGCAATTTTAAACAAGCATGTTCCCTAATTGATCAGCCACGTAACAACGTTAACCAGGATGACTTTAAGGAGTTACTGTATATGAATATCTGTCAAGGGCTTCTGTGCATTCCAGGTACAAGATTTGTTGCCTCTGTCACTGAGCCGTACAATTGTGTAGAAAAGCAATATCCTTGGTGGGTGAAAGTGCTGTGCTGACATAGTTGGTTCTTTAGAAGGGAGTGTATCCCCAACCACCTTAATTCCTTTGCCACAGAGAACTTACAGAACTATCTGATATTTACGAGCTAGTTACAGTGTTGTTTAATTATACTGTATTGTAAAGAGGCCTTTCACCTTAGCTTAACTGTGAGGCTGTGGTAAGTCCCGAACTCCACATGGGGTTAAAAAGATCGGCATCTTGCTGAGCTATATGTTCCAAGATGAGCTGTCTTGTGTGCCTGAGAGAAATCATCATCATATCCTAGTGCATGATCTGCTGTGCCTTCACTCCCTGACAAGGAAGAATAGACATGCCCTTGGCTTTCTTCAGCCTGCTGTTTCCATCACTCCTTTGGGAATAAGAAGGCCAGTCTCCATGCTGAGGTCTTCTGAAAAGCGAGCTGAGACATGCCCTGTTGCTTCAGTCTTGATGCTGCCATTGATGTTATTGGGCCCAGTAAGTCTCTCTCCAAGACAACAGTTGGCCGGGGTCAAACTTCCCATCTGTCACCATCCAATGTTGCAAGCTCCATCCCCCCAAAACTCTCCCATATTGCACCATAGGCACAAAAGGTTGTTCCATGTCATTAGAGTTGACACTGCTCTGTGCCACAAGTGAGATGCAAGACTCCAGAGTTGCTGTTGAGCCAATTAAGCAGGGTAGATTGATTTTTTTTTGTTGTTTTTTAAATCAAAGCAATTTAAATCACCAACTTTTCATAATGGTTTAAATCGGCAAGCAGAAAAACTTGATTTAAAGCATCAATTTTAATCGTATTTTGCATTTGTACTTTAGTTATTTTCCGAGAAGCTGATTCTCATTGATTGTTAACCATTAAAACGTGTTGATTTACAACTAAACATAGCCTTTACGCTAAACTTGGTACTTTTTGCTATCCGGGAAGGTATGCTATATATGTACACATTTAAGCAATTATATAGCTTAACTTATTTATTTGGATTCTTAATTTTTTTTTACAATATTTTGGAAATTGGTGAAGGATGTACATGTATCTCTTTACTAGATACAATTTTTATTTATGATTTGTCATGCTCTTTAGAAATTCAAATTCAACTAAATGCACAAATATTTTTAAAATAGTTTTAGTTAAACAATTTTTTACATGTGCTGGATAGATAAGAAAAAAGTTTTATCAAAATGCTTTTCCAGATAAAAATTATGAAACAAAGTATTCAGTGTAGTTAGTAAATGGAACTGCTTGTTTCTAGATTACGATGTCCTTCGAGATTATAGAATTAGATCTCATCCTTACCTTGGTTTTTATTCATAGCGTGGAAGAGGACAAGCTTTTCTGCTTTTTTCACCTCCCAGTTGATTTCTTACCTTTGAGTGAACTAGTCACTGAACTGAAATAGCTGAATAAACAGAAATGAAAGTAGCTTTTCTCCACCTGCAGAAGAGGCTACTGCTGTCAGAAGCTGATTTAGCACTTCAGACTCTGGTTCTAGGTGCTTTGCCAGTGACTTCAACCAGTTCAGTGGTTTCACTTTCTTTAAAACTTGCCAGCATACATGTACTGCTCTTTTTTTAAATTAATGTAAATGATTTTAATAGATTATAATTTTAGGGCTTTTCTTATAGGTTGCCATAATTTCAAATAGGTTATTTTTAAAAAATCATATTTTAAACAGAAAAAAATCTAAGTTGATTTTTTAAAAATCAGTTTTAAAGAGTTTTATCCACCCTGCTACTTGGGGTAAGAGGAAAGAAAGAGAATATTCAGATCCTTAGAAGGATTCTAAGGAGAGAGAGAAAAAGGCATTGTTTTCCTTTATTACCACTGATGCATGTTGTTGCCTTTGGTGCTTCCTTTCTAGTCTTTGCATATCATTTGGTTGGTACCCCTCCTCAGCTCAAGGCCTTGGTGCTAATTAATTTAGATACTTTACCAGTGCATATACCACCAGCCTCGTTGCTATCACCTTTCTTGACCAGGGGACCAGCTCTGACTGAGCCTTTTGGCTACTTATCTGCTACTTGACTCTGCATAGCAACATTTGTCACCGGTCTTAATCTGAAATACCCTCAAATAAGAGGGGAATTTCAGCTGAATTTTTTAAGTGGTATTGTACCAGCCTTCCAAAACTTTGCCTCTGCTGGTAAGTTTCCATACTAAAGTCTGCTTGCCCACCCTTTACCATGATGATGAAAAACAAGTATATATTTTACTGTCCTGTTGTTCTAGACAAGTGGAAGTTGGGGGGATTGCAGCTTTGCTTCCATGGCTGTAGTTAGACAACTTGATCTGTATTTTATATTTCCTCTTTTGCCTATTGGCATATGTCAAGTCTGCCCCCTAGGATAGTTCTATCTACCAATTCAGTGTCTTTTTGCTTAGGCTGATTAGGAGCCACCCAAATGTTGTTTTCCTGTGCTAGCATATGTGTATTTTCTTTCAAAACTCTGCAGTCTGGCCATGGAGATGGATGATTCCATGGCTATATTCTTAGTGTGGAAAAATGAAAGTCTTATATAAGAACCTTGTCAGGACAACTGATAAATGTTACCTGTTACTCCAGTTGTCTTGGGATAGCCAGGATCTTTTAAAAAAAAAAAATGTACAGGAGTCTGTAAATATGAAAAAAGTAGAATACAGGATAGGAATATGAATGCAAAATGTCCTATTGTTTCAAATGTGAATTTTGATACTGTTTGGGTTACATTATGGAATGTACTCATAGTTAAATCCCTTGGTAGAGAAGCCATTGTTAAAGTAGTATTACCCATTCCGTTATAAGTCGTCTTAAAAAACTTTCTCACTGTCTAAGGAACAACTCTTTTGAGCCTGAAATTTCTCATGTTTAGTTTAAGGCCATAGATTTGATTTGATTTAAAAAAAAAAAAAAAAAAAGCTATATAATAACTTGCCCGTACTGTTCTTGAATTATATAAATTCTTTTGGGAAATTAATTCTTCTGGCTTTTTAAATTTCACTTTTTTTGATGGAAAGGAACTTCAAACAGCTGGCACTTACACGTTCAGACTTCTTCATACTACTTTATGGGAAATAGTGCATATATTAGATTTCACTTTTTGTCTTGCTTCCTGCTTCTGTTGGAATCTTAAGAAAGCATAACGATACCCTGCAAAAGCTGCTTTGGTTAACTAAGAATGACTCTACTTCAGGTGTCTGAGATAGACATACCAACGATAGGAAGCAAATTCCCTGTGATGTTTATAGTTGGTTCGTATGGTTTACATGAATCAATTTTTTTTCATAGGTTTGTTTAATGACATCATAGTCCTGTAAGAAACAGAACAATTTGCTTTGCATGTCTGTGTTACTAGCAGGCTTGTTTATCAAGGACTGACGGATGAAATAGAAATGTGTTTTATTCTGGGGTATGGAGGTTACTTTAAAAACAAGTTTCCAAATTCTCGCTCCATAGGTTGGTAAGGTTTTGGAGGCTGGCATAGGGAAAGCCTCCAGCTAGTGCCTTGTGGTGTTCAATAAGAGCCTCATTAACAGACTGAGTTGTATTGATTCCTGTCCACCCCTCCTTGGCTGATTAGATAGTGGCCACACTTTAAGGCTTCAAGTGTGGCAGAGTGAAACACTTCTGGGATGTACCTTTTTTTAATTTGGTCTGAGTGCTTGCGATGGTATGATACTATTGACTGAACCAGTCTTCTTCTTATGTGATACTGGTAGTCTTGGCCATGGTTTAACTGGTAACTTGTTTTGATCAGGTAGGATAGTTGTGAACAACAGTTATACTAAACTCTGGGACACAAACTTATCTAGGTTTTTTAGACAAAATATTTTGATTAGCTGTGAATGTTTTCAGAGTACCTCTGACTAAAAAAAGTTCTAATTAGTTATCTTCCATTTAAAACTGTGTACTTTTTAAGTAAAAATGCCGTACTGACTAACTTTTGACAAATGGCTACTATTCAGCATGCATAGTAACTTTGTTTGAATATATTATAGCAAACAAGTATGCTCCTTCCTGATTGAAGGGAAAACCAATGCAGTGAGGAAATGATTTTCAAGGTTCCAAGGAGTAATTATAAAGCGGGAGAGAAAGGGGGAAAATACTCTTACAAAAATACTAGAGTTGTGTATAATAGAAGTAAAAAGTTCTTGTTGAAAATCCTGTTTAGAATGGAACTAAATCCATGCAGCCACCCGGGCTTTTGGTAACTTTTGGTAGAAGATAAATTTCAGACTGAAGACATTTGTAGTATCTCGTTTACAGTGCTTTTTCTGTGATAAAGATTACTCTAATCATTTGTTCTTATTCATATTTAGTCTGTTATCATGTTTCTCATAGCATACACAATGCAGTTTTGTTTATTTTCTTCCGTTTAGTTTTTTTTTCCACAGCAAGGGGATGTTTTATCTTGTACTTCCTTACACTTATCAGCATTCATTTCCACTTTTGGCATTCAGATCATGATCTGATGTAACAGAACCTATTAAGAAAGATTTCCCAGGTTATAGTCCCTTGAGATATTTCAGTGGAATCTGTCAGATCAGAAGGAACTAGTCACTGTCACTCATTGTGGTCCAGAGTTCGCTTCCTGAAGAATCCTCTTTTCAGTACCTCTCAGGGTTTGTTGATTTAGTTCCCAAGGCCAGGGAGACACAGTGGGGATTTCCAGCACACTGTCTCCATCAGTCTGGAGAACAATTGTCACCAACCAATCCATTGGGAGCCTCTGCTAGTCGATCGCCTTTTCTGGGCCACTAAAAGTCCAGCAGGGCTCAAGCAGGCTGCCTGCTGTGGCCCCACGCTGCTCCTGGAAGCGGCTGGCTGCTGGCACGTCTTTGTGGCTCTTCAGGGGAGGGAAGGTGGCTCTGCATGCTGCCCCCACCTCCCAGCACTGTCCCCACATCTCTCATTGAACGGTTCCTGTCCAATGGGAGCTGCGGAAGCGGTGCTTATGGGCATGGGCAGCACATGGAGACTTGCTGCCTTTCCTCGCCCCCGCCACAGACACATGCTAACTGCTTCCGGGAGCATTGTGGGGCCATGGCAGGCAGGCAGCCTGCCTGAGCCCTGCTGCACCGCCAGCTGGGAGCTGCCTGTGGTAAGCACCTCCCAGCTGGAGCTTGCACCTCACATCCCCTCTCATGCTCCAGCCCGGAGCCCTGTCCTGCACCCAAACTCCATCCCAGAGCTTTAACCCCTCACTCTCTCCTGCACCCCAGCCCCTGCCCCAAACTCAGCCTGGAGCGCCCTCCCACACTCAGAACCCCTTGGCCCCAGCCCAGAGCCTGTACCCCATGCCCCAGCCCATTAAAAGTGAGTGAGGGTCAGGGAGAGTGAGCGACAGAAGGATGGGGGAATGGAGTCAGCGGGGCAGGGCCCCAGGGAAGGGGAAGGGTAGATCCTGGGTTGATTTTAAATTCAAAAAGTGATCTTGTGCATAAAAAGATTGGAGACTACTGCTATAGAATGGTGATGATTAAGTATCTTCTGGACCAGGGGTGGACTTTTGGATCCAGCCCGCGGGATTACCCCCTGTGGCCTTGCGGGCCCCACGCTGCTCTCAGAAGCGGCCCTCAGGAAGGTGGGTCAGAAGGCTCCATGTGCATTGCCCTTGCCTCCAGCACTGCTCCCCACAGCTCCCATTGGCCAGGAATGGGGAACCCTGGCCAATGGGATCTTTAGGGGAGGTACCTGGAGGTGCAGCAAGGGCAGCACATGCAGAGCCCTCTTCCCCCCCACCTTGCCACAGGGACCATGGCGCTTCCTGGAGTGGTGGGGGCCGGGGCTGGGGCATGTATGCAGGGTGCACACTGCTGCCACTCCAGTGCCGCTTTAGGTAAGCGGCGCCTAGCCAGAGCGCAAACCCCTCCTGCACCCTGACCCCCAACTCCTTGCTGTAAGCCCCCTGCCTGCACCTTGTACCCTTCCTGCACCCAACTCCCTGCCCTGAGCCTCCTCGTACACCACACACCCCCTGCCGCACTCCTCCCACAGTCCGCACCCCAAACCTGCCGCACCCCTCCCGCAGTCTGCACCCCTGCCCTGAGCCCCCTCATATACCCCGCACCCTTCCTCTGCCCCAATCCCTTGTCCTCAGCCCCTTCCTGCACACCGCACGCATTCTCATACCCTGCACTCCCTTCTGCTACTAAACTCTACATTCTAGGACGGGGTGGCCATCTGAGAAGGAGCCAGAATTTACCAGTGAACATTGCCAAAGAGCTACAGTAATATATCAGCAGCCCCCAATCCGCTACCCCTCACCAGCATGTCCTGCCCACGGCAGCCCTGCCAATCAGCACCTCCCCCCTCCTGCCTAAAAGGTAATAAAAAGGTAATAATTGGAGATAAACCAATCTCCTAGAACTGGAAGGGACCTTGAAAGGTCCTCGAGTCCAGCCCCCTGCCTTCACTAGCAGGACTAATTTTTGCCCCAGATCCCTAAGTGGCCCCCTCAAGGATTGAACTCACAACCCTGGGTTTAGCAGGCCAATGCTCAAACCACTGAGCTATCCCTCCCCCCCAACTGTTTTGCAGTGTGCAGGAGGCTCTGGTGGTGGGGGTGGAGTGAGGGCAGGGCATGACATGCTCGGGGGCAGGGGCCTTGGGGGAAGGGGTGGCAGGACGTGGGGCAGAGCAGGGGGTTGGGCAGTGAGCACCCCACAGCACATTAGAAAGTTAGCATCTGTAGTTCCAGCCTTGGAGTCAGCGCCTATGCTAGGAGCCGCATGTGGCTCTGGAGCCACAGGTTGGCGGCCTCTGTTCTAGGATGTCTTCAGTGAATCGGGAAGTATCAAGATGACTTGATGGTGGGAAGGGGGGAATCGTTATTTTTTAAAATGTCTGGATTGAATGCTGCTTGGAAACCTGTGATTTATCTTGGTTTTCTGCTTTAGCTCTGTAGTTCACCTTTTAGAGGAAAATTCTCTTTGAAAACATGCATAGACTGTTATGACTCTTATCTGATATTTGGGTCACATCATTAGTGCAGGCTATGTTCTCATTTCTTAGACTGTTGAATTAGTTTGATGTTGCTAGTCGTGTTTTCCAGGTGCGCATGTTACTGTGCTTTTTTGCATTTTCATTTTGTGGCTGATCCCAAGCCAGTTGAACTCAATGAGAACGTTTCCACTGATTTCAAAGGGATTTAGATCAAGCCTTGTCTAAACAACTTTGTGTCAGTTTAACGGCAGGTGTGTTTTTAAATCCATAAACCAGTGGAAAACCTTATGTTGACATTTATTTGATTAAAACCTGGTTTACATATGCTCCCGAACTTAACGCAAGTGTTCTGTTCCTTGCATAAGTTGGGGACGTATACCTGACAATTATGTTGACCGCCCCCTCCCTCCCCCTTAAAAAAAAACACCAAAAAAACAAAAAACAAAAAAAACCACTTAAGGAATTTTCCCCCTGAGTGTGGGTTTGCATAACCTAAGGAGCATCTGTGTATTGATTTGTTCAATTTATTTTTCATGACCTTTATCTTTGCAAATATCAATTTATCCAGCTTTATTCATAAGGTAGATAATTATTCCCATTTTTACAACTATGTAAAAACTGAGGGGTTTACGTGACTTGACCAAGCTGTCAGTATAACAGAGGTCAAGGCTCAGTTCCCTGTTCTAAATACTGAATTGCACTCCCACTTCGACTAGGGCAGTCCATCTTCAAGAATTAGATTAATAACATGAAGGATTTAAAATACCTCTTGCAGTACAGAGGGCTAACTTGATTTTTTTTTTTCTTTCCTTCCAGGTTATGTTTCACACTCTGTGCTGGTTGTCTGTACTTACAGAAGATATTTAAAAACAAACATTTTTGTCAAAGATTTTGATTCCAGTGGAATCTGTGCTTTAGATTTTGTCTTGTGAATTAACTTCTGAAACAATGCCTGTACAAGCTCCGCAATGGACGGATTTTCTCTCTTGCCCAATTTGCACACAAACTTTTGATGAAACGATCCGGAAGCCCATCAGCTTGGGCTGCGGCCACACTGTCTGCAAGATGTGCCTCAACAAGCTCCACCGTAAGGCATGCCCCTTCGACCAGACCACTATCAATACAGATATTGATCTCCTCCCTGTGAATTCAGCCTTGTTGCAGCTAGTGGGGGCTCAGGTAACAACGCACATCTTTCTTTTTTGCTCTTACTTAGTTTTTCCTTGCATTTTTTTAAGGCAAGAACAAGTGAATGAAAATTGTGGAACGAATAATGGATATAGAGCAGAAAAATACTTGTGTGACTTTACCAGTTGCAGGTTTCGGGCCTACAGTGTGCTGAGGCTGTATTGCTTATTATAATAGTTCTTAACCTTCTTCTACCTGGGGCTTAAATCATTCATGATTTCTGTCTGTGGCCAACACAAGCCCATGGTACTTTGTGGTCATAAAGGATTGTGAGATTGGGTGGGGTCATTCAAAAAACTGTCTGGCTTCTGAGTGGTGAGCCAGGATGGGGGAAGGAAGGGCCTGGATGGGTGTTGAAGGGAGAGAATACTGAGGATGGGCAGGGGATTCTTCCTTTTCACCTCTCCTATCCACTCATTTCTGTTTAGGAAGCAGCAGAAAGTTGCTCCTGACATGCCGTTTCCCACTAAGGGAAGATGAGAGGAGCTGTAGTTGTGAGAGAGTGATTGTGTGTGTGTGTGTGTGTGTGTGTGTGCGCGCGCTGATGAGCTGTATTGCAGGTGCATAGAAGTTGGAGGCGGTGCAACTACAGGAGGGTGAAGGGAGCAGGTTGCTCCTTTTCACTGTCTCCTGTACCATGTACTAGCGTCTATGGGATTTTGCTACATTTTTTCTTTTTGGTTTCCCAGCTGGTGTACCCACTTATGGGTTTCCTGTTAGTATCTGTTAATTACATCAGAAGACTAAAAATCAGGTTATCTGAATCACTGGCAAAGTCAGGAAATCTGGGATGCTGGACAGGTTGCTTACTCTGTTGCTGGCCCTGTCTCCCTTTCTGTAACATGTATGCTGCTACTTCAGAAAAGCTGTCATTAGGCTTCGTTAATGTTTGCAAAGCACATTAAAATCCTTTAATCTTTTTTTAGTTATATAGGAACTAGAGCTGTCAAGCAATTTAAAAACTTAATTGTAATTAATTGTGTTGTTAAACAATAATAATAAGCAATAATAGTAGAATACCATTTATTTAAATATTTTTGGATGTTTTCTATGTTTTCAAATAGATTTCAATTACAAAACAGTACAAAATGTGTAAAATGCTCACTTTATATTTTTTGATTACAAGTAATTGCACTGTAAAAGAACAAAAGAAATAGTATTACAGCATTATCTCCTGTAAATGTAAACAACTTGTTTGATTTAGCGATTGGCTGAGCAAGAAGTAGGACTGAGTGGACTTTTAGGCTCCGAAGTTTTACATTGTTTTGTTTTTGAGTGCAGTTATGTAACAGAAAAATCTCCATCAGGATAAAGAGATTGCACTACATTATTTGTATGAGGTGAATTGAAAAAGTGCTATTTTCTTTTATCATTTTATAATTAAAATATTTGTAATAAAAATAATCTACACTTTGATTTCAATAACACAGAATACCATATATATGAAAAAGTAGAAGAACATCTAAATATTTAATGCATTTCAATTGATATTCTATTGTTTAACAGTGCCATTAAAACTGCAGTTAATCACGATTAATTTTTTTTAGTTAATCACGTGAGTTAACTGTGATTAATTGAAAGCCCTAATAGGGACATTCATTTAAGTATTGTGTATTTTCCAGGCCTGGGCATTTCCTGAGAAGGATGTATCAGCTGTGGCCAAGTATCTAGATTTATGATGGTGATTCTTGCAGGGAGTGCTGTTTGTGCAAATCAAGGGCATGGGTACAAGAGTGGAAAATATAGTGAATGCTACTTTCAAGTTTTCATCTGTCCATTGGTCTAGAAAACTAACACTTGATGGTAATAGACCTTCCAAGGTGGACTTTTAACATGACTGCTGTTGCTGGGTGTTGCCGAGTGTGTTGGGAGGCTTTCAGGTGAATTGTTCGGACAGTGTGGTGTGTGTGTTTTAAGAGGAAACTTTAATGACTTTTGCTTGTGCTTTATTTTATTTTAAATGCTTCACCAAAAACAAAATCCTTTTTGATGAGATGGAAAATTGCAGTGTCCTGACCACTTAAGTATTAAAGATTCCATGGCAATCTTGGCTAGATTTAAGAGTGTTAAGGAAATTATAATATATGGAGATACACTTATCTCGAAGAACTGGAAGGGACCCTGAAAGGTCATCAAGTCCAGCCCCCTGCCTTCACTAGCAGGATCAAGTACTGATTTTGCCCCAGATCCCTAAGTGGCCCCCTCAAGGATTAATCTCACAACCCTGGGTTTAGCAGACCACTGCTCAAACCACTGAGCTAATTCTAGCTACATTCTCATTGATTATTGCACTATAGTTTCAGTTGGATGAGGTATTTTAGAAAGGAAGGATGGTCTTATGATTAAGGCACTGGATTGGGTTTCAGGAAATTGGAGTTAAACTTCTGGCTCTGTGTCAGACTTCCTATGTGAATTTGGGCAGTTGGCTTAATTTCTCTGAGCCTCTTGTAAAAGAGGATGTTTTCTTTCTCTCCATCTCTTTTTTTAAGATTCTGAGCTCTTCAGGGCAAGGACTGTCTGTCTCAATGCATATTTACAGTGCCTAGCACTATGAGGTTGTGATCTTGGTTGGGGCTTCTAACTATTGCTGTAATATAATAACTGTTCTTAACTTTTGTCTTGAACATTAAGAAGGCTACCACTTTGCCCTAATCTTTCTCAAATGCAGGGCACATTGACTATTTAGAAAGAGGGCATTTGAGAGAGGCTACAAACACTTTGAGCTCTTTCATACTGAAAGGGTGTATTCTCTTTGGCACATCTCCACAAAACTGAGCTGGGATCAACAAAACATGATTAGGAAGTATATGTCACTCAGGAGTATTTTTGCCAGCCTTCATAGTCTCATACTGCGCTGTTCTGGCTTCCACTTCCCGGTTAACACTCTTTGCTTGACCCTCCTGTCACTTCTTGTAAATCTTCTGCGTTTCAGTCCCTTTACATCTAGTGGCTCTAATGTCTTAAAAAGAGAAGCATGAAATCCAGAAAGCTGAAATTTAATTGTAGAAGGAAGTGATGCAGGAGACACTTAAAACTTGTATCTGTGGAAAAGGAGCCCCTTCTTTCAGTTTAGTACTTTTGTAAGGGATTGCCAATTTATAACTGTTTATTTTCTTGGGTTCGTTCCTGCATATTTAAAAAAATAATTTTAAGAAGCAAAACTATTTTAAGGAGAGTAAAAGTAATGACAGGATTCACTTAAAACAAATGGGTCAGATTGGCCTGTTTGTGTACCAGCATCATTGGTGAAATAAGCAGAATAGTATGTGTTTCTGGGAATAATGTGCTAACTGATACACATACAGCCCAGGCATTAAAAGAACACACTATTTTTTTTTGTTATACTTTGTGCTTTTGTGGTGGTGGAGAGTATACATTTTTCTTTGTTTTAAAAACTTAAAATAGAGAAGAAATTCTTAAGGTGGTCAAAGTGGTTTATTTAAGTATCCCTTCAGTGCTTACTCTGATAGCCATTTTAAATATCTACCAGATGGGTCGTTTGAGGTTATACAGTCCCTGCTTTGACATACAGGGCTTGTCTACATCAGAAAGTTGCAGCGCTGGTGAGGGAGTTACAGCGCTGCAACTTTGAAGGTGTACACATCTGCAGGGCATCACCAGCGCTGCAACTCCCTGTTTGCAGCGCTGGCCGTACTCCCGTTTTGTCTCGGGTGTAGAGGATCCAGCGCTGGTGATCCAGCGCTGGTAATCCAATGTAAACACTTACCAGCGCTTTTCTTGACCTCCGTGGAAGGAGGAAGCCTCTGGTAATCAAGCTGATCTCCTTTCCCGGTTTGCTCTCTCGTTCCCGGAACCCCGAGCAAGCAGGTAAGGAGAACCGCTTGCTCGGCGGTTCGGGGAATGAGAGAGCAAACCGGGAAAGGAGACCAGCTTTGCCGCGGTTTGCTCTCGCGTTCCCGGAGCCACCCTGCAAACCGCAGGGAAGGAGACCTGCTTGCTCGGGGTTCCGGGAACGAGAGAGCAAACCGTGGCGAAGCGGGTCTCCTTTCCCGGTTTGCTCTCTAGTTCCCGGAGCCCCGAGCAAGCTGGTCTCCTTCCCTGCGGTTTGCTGGGTGGCTCCGGGAATGCGAGAGCAAACCGCGGCGAAGCTGGTCTCCTTTCCCGGTTTGCTCTCTCGTTCCCGGAACCCCGAGCAAGCAGGTCTCCTTCCCTGCGGTTTGCTGGGTGGCTCCGGGAACGCGAGAGCAAACCGGGAAAGGAGACCAGCTTCGCCGCGGTTTGCTCTCCCGTTCCCCGAGCAAGCAGGTCTCCTTCCCTGCGGTTTGCAGGGGGTTCGGGAACGCGAGAGCAAACCGCGGCGAAGCGGGTCTCCTTTCCCGGTTTGCTCTCTCGTTCCCCGAACCCCGAGCAAGCTGGTCTCCTTCCCTGCGGTTTGCAGGGGGGTTCGGGGAACGCGAGAGCAAACCGCGGCGAAGCTGGTCTCCTTTCCCGGTTTGCTCTCCCGTTCCCCGAACCCCCCCTTGAAGCCGCCCAACAGCGCTGCAGTGTGGCCACATCTAACACCACTTGCAGCGCTGGTTGCTGTAAGTGTGGCCACTCTGCCGCGCTGGCCCTATACAGCTGTACTAATACAGCTGTAACTACCAGCGCTGCAAAATTTTAGATGTAGACATGGCCACAGTCTCTCTGCCCTCCTGCCTTTTTCTGTGACACATGAAACTGCAATGTGCACATTCCAAACAGGTGACATCAAATGGCCAAAGTAAACTAGAATGCACATGTCAAGTGTTAGTTTCTTATTCAGTCCAGTTCCTGATGGGCTAAGTATAGTTCCATGCACTAGATGTAGCAGGAATGAATGTGACAACATAGCAGGCGGGGTACTCATAATGGATAGCTTTCTCTTCCAGATTGATGCCCTCTTTCTCCAGAGGTGGATTTTTCTTAAGTGTCATCGGTTAAATTGGTTGTGCAGCAGGCCATGTCGGAAAAATGAAATGCTGTGTGTGAATGTAAAACTTTCTGTTTTCACAAGCCCTGTGGAAGACAATAAATGGGTAGAGTTCTACCCTCTTTGTTCAGAATGAAACATTATAAAAGCTTTACTCTATGCAGTTCTTTCAGTGTTTTGTGTTTAAAAGAACGTGCAAAATTGAAGTACAGAAATGTTTAAAGAGGGAAAGATGTACAACTAGAGAGCTCACACCATCATATTTGGAGGTGTTGTATTGAAATTCATCAGTAAGTTGAGCTCCTTTTAAGAGGGAAATCTGTGCTGAGGAACACTGCCTGGCACATTTCGGGAACTTAAAGCTTTGAGTAGAGTTTCTTGCCATGAACCAAAATGTGCATCTGTTTGAAAGGGAGGAGGAGTTAGGAGGAGAGACAGGGAGGCTGACAGCTGGAATTGGAGAAAACTGACTATGCCTTTGCATAGTATATCTTTTTTCTGTGCAATTAAACTCTTCTAATATGAGAGTTACTGTAAAGCAGAAGTCCCCAAACTGTGGGGCGTGCTCCCCTCGGGGAGTACAGAGAAACATTCAGGGGGCTCAATGGGGCCCAGGCCACCCCCCCCCAGAAGATGGGGAGGGAGTGCCGCCCAGTTACCGGCCCCTGAGCTGCAGCTCCGTTCCTGGTCCCCACTCCAGGCCGCAGACCACCCCTAGCCTCAGCCACCTTACCCCTTGTCCAAATCCAGTGGCACTTCAACATTTTTTAATAGCAGGAATGCTGAAAGCCAGCCCCCTTCCCCCTGTTCGTGCCCCCCTCCCTCAACTGGGGCTGAGAGTAGAGCCATGTCTCTGGGAGGGGGAGACCCGGATAGGGGTAAGCGGGGTTGAGGCTGGAACTAGCAGCTGGGGCAGCTGCAGCACCCCCCATACCCTTAGTACCCGTGCTTATGTCCACATCTCATCTCGGAAGCTGCAACCCCAGCTCCTGGTGGGCAGGGAGCATGGATGGGGTAAGTTGGGGCTTGACTCTGAAAAGTTTGGGGACCACTGCTGTAAAGGATGAGGCTGATACCCCTCCCCCAAAACAACTTTTTTTAATTATCAGTTCAGAATCTTGTAGCTGATCTCAGCCTGCTGTGAAATGTATCCTTAGCATCCTTTTTCAGTCCTCACCCCATATATTTCATCATAACCAACTTCTGCCTGCAACTGCAGTTGCTTATGCTTTTGGATTACGTTCCAGTGTCATTCTCAGTATTATTCATTGTAGGGGAAGATGCATGGAAAATAAGGGCACATTTAAAGCTCCAAAATATCCTTGGTATTTTGCCTGCCTTTCCTTAAATTGACTAGCTCTCTTGTAGGACTAAAGTATTATACAAGACTAATTTGCACTCTGAGCCCTGGTGGGTTTGGGGAGGGGATAGGGAAATGAGGTAATAGAATGTTTTGATGAAGATGAAAATCAAGTAATGCTTCAGTGCTATATATTTTGAGGATCTAAAGTGCTTTGCAAGCACTAAGGAATATAGGGTGTGAATAAAGTGGGGAATTGCTAACTTTACAGATAGGAAACTCAAAGCGCTCTGAACATAAGTGACTTAGGGCTTGTCTACACTGGCAATTAACAGCGCTGCAACTTCCGCAACACACACACTGAATGCAGCAAGTTGCAGCACTGTAAAGCGCCAGTGTAGACAGTGCACCAGCCCTGGTAGCTATTCCACTCGTGGAGTGTGTGTTAAGAGCACTGGGAGAGCTATGCTGCAACTACACAAGCCGTGTTAAAAAGCTGCCACGGCATCATTTTAACATTGCCAGTGAAGACATGCCCTTGGACAGTGCCAGGTGAACAGAAGAATTCTTCCATTGATCTAGCTACCACCTCTCAACACTGTAGTTAATTACCTCACTGGGAGAAACCTGCCTGTTGCTGTAGGGAATGTCTACACTGAAGCATTACTGCTGTGCTACTGTAGCGTTTTAAGTGTAGACTTGCTCTAACTCAAGTTTCCCTTAGTATGGGACCTTACACTGTCTGTCAGACTGCCAGGTTCTCTCTCTCACACTTAGCAGTTACTTTGCAAAAAGTGAAATTTAAAAGAGACTCTACATTTCAAGCTGAGCTTTCCAGTAGGAAGGGGAGAAACAGAGAGAGTGAATGTCTAGGTATCATGTTCATTGTGTAGCTTTACTTGCCTTTGGGGAGCTTTTCTTATGTTAGTGTTTTTTGTGGGTTTTTTTGGTACTATTTGGGGCTGGGGAAAGCTTTCTGGCTGGTTGCCTAGACAGTCCTGGTCTCCCACTAGACCAGTTGTGCTGTGTATAGCATTCCTAACCAACGCTGTGAATGCATGCTAAATCTACCCTGATCCAGGATATAAATCCATTGCTGACCACTGTGTTCCTGTCTCACTCCTATTCCAAACCATCTTTCTGCTAAACGTAATGATTTTGTTGCATTTCACGTTGTGCCATAGTCCCTAGATTGAGTGAAGCTGAGCTAAATGGAAACATGCACGCTGTAATCTTACAGTAAGGATGCTGTAGAGTGGCTAGCCTCAGCACAAATGTAGATAGATGCACATGGTTAGTCGAGTTCTTTTTGGGTACTTTCCCAGACAGAAGCAGATTGTTACAATGACAGAGGTTTTGTAAGGGAAACATAATAGTATTAGAATGATGGTTAATATTGAAGATGTTGGTTAAACTGGTGTTTAGAGATTTGGGATACAGGCAGTCTGGGGTCAGTCTTATTGTAGCATTTTATGGTAGTGACCACTGACTAAAGTGGTAAAAACATTTCATTCTAAAGCACTCTTTCACTCAGATAGGAAGGAAATTATATGAGAAAGTTATAGCTAAGATTCTTGCTGGGAGGGGAGGAGGTAGACTGCAGTTCCAGTATAGTAGTAGTAGTCTGAGGAAGCCTGGAGACCAGGATTGAACTTGTCTTAAGTGTGTGCGCACGCGCATTATGCTATTCTGCGTAAACTAGGTTTGGATAATAGAAGTTCAGCTCTATAAAACAGCTTAATTTTTTTTATTTTAACCAACAACAAAAAATAAATGCATTGTGAATGTTGTAACTAAATACTTTTTAAAATGCAAATGCAAACTTAAGTTGAGAAAACACATCATATTGTCAAAAATATTTGGACATGAGTATGATTATACACTAAAATCTCATTCAGGTTTAAAGATCCTCCCCAATAAAGAAACCGTATCAAAGCCAGAAAAAATTTCAGTATCCCTTGGGTGGTTTTGATATCTGATGTATTAGCTGAAAAAAGAAATGAATGCCTCCTCCTAACGCTTTTAAAAAAACAAAACACAACAGCTAACGTATTGTGGTATTCAACTGATAACGTATGCTGATAGTGTGTGTGTGTGTGTGTGTGTGTGTGTGTACGTACACCTAGCACAAAGTCACTAGTTGTTTACTGGGTTTATAGTCTGGCCCTTTTTCCAAGTGTGGCCTGATACATGTGCCGTTATCATTATTTCCCTAAACTAAAAATGACAGTAGCCCTAAGTCAGTGGTTCTCAACCAGGGGTACACAGAGTTCTTCCAGGGGCTACATCAACTCATCTAGATATTTGCCTAGTTTTACAAAAGGATACATAAAAAGCAATAGAGAAGTCAGTACAAACTAAAATTTCATACAGATAATGACTTTATACTGCTCTATGTGAGGGGGGAGGGATAGCTCAGTGGTTTGAGCACTGACCTGCTAAACCCAGGGTTGTGAGTTTAGTCCTTAAGGGGGCCATTTAGGGATCTGGGGCAAAAATCTATTTGTTTGGGGATTGGTCCTGCTTTGAGCGGGGGGTTGGACTAGATGACCTCCTGAGGTCCCTTCTATCCCTGGTATTCTATGATCTATACTATACACTGAAATGCAAGTACAATATTTATATTCCAGTTGATGTATTTTATAATTGTATGGTAAAATGAGGAAGTAAGCAATTTTTCAGCAAGTGTACTGTTACACTTGTATTTTTATATCTGATTTTGTAAGCAAGAAGTTTTTAAGTGAGGTGAAACTTGAGGTATGTGAGGCTACATCTACACTACAGGATAAATTCGAATTAGCTTAAACCGATTTTATAAAACAGATATTATAAAGTCGATTGTGCGCGTCCACACTAGGCACATTAATTCGGTGGTGTGCGTCCATGGTCCAAGGCTAGCGTCGATTTCTGGAGCGGTGCACTGTGGGTAGCTACTGTAAAATAATGTGGCCAATAACATCGATTTGCGTCCACACTAACCCTAATCAGATATAGTAATATCGATTTTAGCATTACTCCTCTTGTTTTGTTGGAGTACAGAAATCAATTTAAAGAGCCCTTTAAATTGATATAAAGAGCAGTGTAGTGTGGACGGGTGCAGCGTTAAATCGATTTAACACTGTTAAAATCGGTTTAACAGCGTAGTGTAGACCAGGCCTGAGAGAAATCAGATTCCTGTAAGGGATACAATAGTTTGGAAAGATTGAGAGCCCACTGCCTTAAGTGATCCAAGTTAGGGGAGGAAATAAAGCAATCACATGCATTAATTTGTGTGTTACCTCTTAGGCACAAGTCTAATGTGCAGTGCAGCAGTTTGACCATTTGACTTTCTATAGAAAATTTTAGAGCAGCCAAGTCCTCAATGTGGATCTGCACATAGCTGCAAACCAAACCAGCTGATAGGTCTAATTTTAGGTCTGCTAGCTTTGAGTGTCCCTTTCTAAATACACCTCTACCCCGATATAACGCTGTCCTTGGGAACCAAAAAATCTTATCACGTTATAGGTGAAGCTGCGTTATATCGAACTTGCTTTGATTCACCAGTGTGTGCAGTCCCGCCCCCCGGAGCGCTAATTTACCTCGTTATATCCAAATTCATGTTATATTGGGTTGCATTATATCAGGGTAGAGGTGTATCTTGTTTTATCATCAAAGACTGATCATGAAACTACTGGTGTGTTGCTTTAATATCTGATATAATAGATGATGTTCCAGTAGATTATAAGACTTCTGCTTTTATCATTTCAACCATTAAATCAAAATGGTTGTGTTGCCACACATTCTAAGTAAACTTGAAATTATTGCAAGCTTTGGCATTTCTTTTAAACTTCGTTCTAAGGCATACATTGATTTGTGCCCCAAGCTCACTGAAGTGTCCCTGTGCTGTCATATAAGACAACTAGCTATGTAAAGAGAAACTGTTGTATTGTGTGATGATGCTAAAAAGTCTGTTTAATATCAAGCAGTTTTTAAAAGCTTCAGGCTGAAAAAGCTTTTCACGTGTTAAGAATACCATGGATGAAGTGAAATGTCAAGGGTTCTAAAACTGGAGCACGTTTCCACATTAATGTTGTGGAAAGATTGGGTAGGTGGGTGTGAGAATATTTGACACTGAAGAGCTTGGTATGGTGTCTTTGTGTGTCTGTGCATACTGTAGTGCAGGGGTAGGCAACCTATGATACATGTGTCGAAGGTGGCACACAAACTGATTTTCAGTGGCACTCACACTGCCCAGGTCCTGGCCACTGGTCCGGGGGATCTGCGTTTTAATGTAATTTTAAATGAAATTTCTTAAACATTTTAAAAACCTTATTTACTTTACATACAACAATAGTTTATTTATATATTATAGACTTATAGAAAGAGACCTTCTAAAAACGTTAAAATGCATTACTGGCACATGAAACCTTAAATCATAGTGAATAAATGAAGACTCGGCACACCAGTTCTGAAAAGTTGCCAACCCCGCTGTAGTGCGTAAGTTTACCTTCATCTGTTTTCAGGTTCCTGAGCAGCAGCCAATTACTTTGTGCAGTGGAGCAGAAGACACCAAACATTATGAGGAGGCCAAGAAATGTGTGGAAGAACTAGCACTGTACCTCAAACCACTCAGCAGTGCGAGAGGTAAGTCTTGCCCTGCCCTACTTTCTTGGAAGGGAGAACTGGCAACAGGTAATAGTTCATCCCTTCTTTTAAAAAGTGACCTTACACCATCAAAATAATTCTAGTGAAAACTGCTTGATAAAAGGTCAAGTCCTATTAAAGAAATGGGTTTTGTAAGCACTGAAGCTATTTCTTCAGTGCAAAAAGAGTAGAGGTTTTTGGAGAGAGGGAGAGAGCATGATATCTTGCTGTAAAATCTTAGTGACACAAGTCTCTGGTAGGTTTTACCTTGATGTAGCGAGTCAAAGTCATCCTTTATACTTTTGACCTCCACTAGATACATTGAGGTAAGTCACCTGTGTCTTGTCTTAACTATCTCACCATAAAAACCCCATTTGGTAGCGAAAATATAGCCTGAAACAGGTAAAGTAAAATTTTGTTTGATGTCCCATGGGTCAATCCAGGAAAGTTGGACTTGTATTGTCCAACTAGCAGATGGGAACAGGAAGTCGAACAACTTCAATGTCATAGTATAACAGGGTGGCTTGACTCTTAAAGGCTGGAGGGCTGGAGCTAGCCAACACTGATTGCACATCTCCTTATATAGGAACTGGATCCATCTGAGTAAACCTGTTTGAACAATTGTAATAACAATAGAACTTCGTTGTTTAAATATCTGTATGCTGGTCTCGGTGATTGTAAATGTCTATATGTTAGACACCTGCTAGCCAGAAACAGCTATGAAGGATGAGAGAGAGAGATGAGGCCCCATCAGTGAGTCTGTGGTACAGTAGGTACTAGTAATACTTGGGTTTTTCTTTAGAGCAGACTTTTTTGCCTTTTAGTGAAGATTTCTATCAGGGTACTTTCTCTAGACCTGCTGAAGGGTTTAATCTTTCATATCTGCCTCTGATTAAAAGGTTTTTGACAAATTTATCTTCACTCCCATTCTGAGTCTCCTGGCAAAGCTATGAGCAGCTGAAGCAGTAAAGCTGTTTAGTGATTAGGGTGTTTTTGTTTTTGTTTTTCTTCAAGCACTGCCTGAAATGAACCTCTCAAAGTTCACAGTGCATTTTTGACAGATTTGGATGTAGTGTTCAATGCACTAAAATGAAGTGCAGCTGGAGCTGGTTAGAAGATGTTTTAAGTGCCAAACACAGAAGCTGAAAGTTGGCTTGGCTAGAGGAATGTGATACCTATAGTGCACTTAGATAATCCTGCAGAAGGAGAAATGTAGCTTGCTGTCTTTGTATGCTTTTTTTTCCCTGAAGGTGTGGGTCTGAACAGTACCACTCAGAGTGTGCTAAGTCGCCCCATGCAGAGGAAGCTTGTAACTCTAGTTCACTGCCAGCTAGTAGAGGAAGAAGGACGGATCAGGGCCATGCGTGCAGCACGGTCACTGGGTGAAAGAACAGTCACAGAGCTCATTCTTCAACATCAAAATCCCCAGCAACTCTCTTCCAACCTCTGGGCTGCAGTGAGGGCCAGGGGCTGCCAGTTCCTGGGGCCAGGTATGTACCAGTGAGATGATGAGTTCTTATGCAGTAGCAAGATTCAGGGATTGGGGGGGGGGGGAAAAGATGGCTGGAAACTGCCTTGGCAGTGTTATTGGGTGATGGCTTCTCTTCAGACATTTTGCAGTAGGTCTTCTGATTTAATGATAACTTTGAACGATTTTTATTGCCTTTCAAGTATTTTTAGGGCTTGTTCTGTCTTTGTTTTTGCAAAGCACAAAAAATCTGATGTCTTTAGTTGTTGACATGAACAGAGAAGACTGAGTAGTTTACGTCACTGTGAAGAGGTTTTAATGAGTGATTTTAAAAATCACTAACTTTAACCATGGTTTAAATCAGTGAGCAGGAAACCTTCGTTTAAGCGATTAATTTGCATTTGTACTTTAGGAAAGAGAGGTTGATAACCATTAAAACATATTGATTTGGAACTAAATAAAGCTTCTACACTAAATTTGGTGGTACTTTTTGCTAGCCAGGAGAGTACACAATACCTATACATGGCTATATAAGCAATTATTACTAAGTTGAAGATTTTTGTTATGGTTATTTTTGGTAAAAGTCAGGGATAGGCTTTGGGCAATTAAAAAAAAAATTTTTCACAGAAGCCCATGAGCTGTCTGATTTTTACAAAAAATAATGGGCCAGATGAGGGGCCTGACGGGATGACTGAAGCCTGGGGTGGGGGAGAGGGGCTGCACTTTTCTGCTCCTGCTGGTCCCCCACCATCCAGGGACTGATGTGGAAAATGTGAAAGGTCTCTGGAAGTCATGGAATCCATGACCTCTGTGACATAGCCTTATCCTTAATTGTAGCTTAATGTACATATTCTTAATTTTTGTTTTTATTGTGTTAGAAAATGGTGAACGGTGCATTTTTTATGTACTAAATTTAATTTTTACTTGTGATTTGTGTACACCTGCATTTGGATGGAAATTATAATAAAGTGCATAATTTTTTTAAATTTTTGTAGTTTAAATATAACTACCTTAATGTGTTTGTATAGAACAGAGAAAAGGATCATCAAAACATGTTTTGCATTTAAAACTGATTTATTAAACAAAGGAAGTATCTGTAGCTAGTGACTTGAACTATTTGTTTGTAGTCATCACATCCTTCAAGATTTTAGGACTGGTAGATTTCCATCCTCTGGTACCTCATTTTTTTCTTAGATTGGAAAAGGGAAAACCAGGTTTCCTGCTTTTATGTCTCCCAGTTGATTTCTCAACTTTGGGTGAACTAGTCAATGAACTAAACTAGCTGAAATAAACTGAATTAAAATACTCTGTACCTGCAGACAAGGTACTTGCTGTCAAAAACTGGTCTAGCACTTCAACAAACTTCTGCAAGTTCAGTGATTTTGAAATTCTTTAAAACTTTGTCCGCAAGCATGTAGTGGTTGAATTATTTTAATTTAGCTTAAATAATTGTAATAGGTTAGAATAAGTTTAGGCCTTAATATAGGCTCTCGTAATTAAAAATTTATTTTAAATAAGTTTCTTTTTAAAAGGAAACATACTTAATTTCAGTTTAAAAATCTATTTTTGTCCTCCCTGGTTTGCCTCTTCGTTGTTCTTGTTTTGCAAGAACATAGCCCTAGTGACGAGAACATTAGGGATGAGTAGATATGAATTCTTCTCTTAGCTCAGCCCTCCTCTGGAAATGGAGGATTCCTTTTTCTCCTAAGCTCATAAAAAGAGAGGGCCGGACACACTCCATCTGCTGCTCCGTAACATGGGACCAACAAGCTGGGGGGCTCTGACTGCAGCGGGATGGGAGGTAGTTGAGAAGTTTGGTGCTCAGGCAGCTGGTTTGCTGATTCCTATTTCTGCACCCTCCTTCCATTATTAATGCAAGAGTGTTTTGTAAGTGTCTTTCACGTGCCCCACTACCTTCTTGGAGCTTTGGAGTGACTTTCCTTGCCCCTTTCGGTTACCTGCTGCACCCATTTGTAGGGAAAGCATGTTATTAATGCAAGATAATTCTTCATGTGTTTCATTTTCTTTTCTTTTGTTGCCTTGTATTTTCCAGCAATGCAAGAGGAAGCACTGAAGCTAGTTCTGCTGGCTCTAGAGGATGGATCTGCTTTGTCACGAAAGGTCTTGGTTCTCTTTGTGGTGCAGAGATTGGAGCCACGGTTTCCTCAAGCTTCAAAAACCAGCATTGGGCATGTTGTCCAGCTTCTTTACAGAGCCTCCTGCTTCAAGGTATGAAGTAAACTCTGCTTGGAGATTCCACAACACAAGGAAGATTTACTTGTTATACCCCCAGAAAATGCTAAAAGACCTCATTAAATTTGAAACCACACACCAATCTGTCGTGCAAATAAAGAAGGCTTTTATTTGCTTGCATCTTTGAATTTATAGTTATGTTATACATTTAGTTATCAGTGGTTATTCATTATCAGTTGTGGAGTCAAGCTGGACGGACATATTGAGTGGGGTCCCATAGGGATCATTCCTGGATTGAGTTCTGCTCAGTATATTCATAAATAATGTAGATAATGGCAGAGCGAGTACACTCATAGACTCATGGGTCAGAAGGGACCAATCTGATCATCTAGTCTGACCTCCTGCACAAGGCAGGCCACAGAACCCCACCCATCCAAATTTATAACAACTCCTATCCCAGGCTGAGTTATTGAAATCCTCAAAATTGGTTTGAAGACCTCAAGCTGCAGAGAAACCACCAGCAAGCGACCCGTGCCGCACGCTGCAGGGGAAGGCGAAAAACCTCCAGGGCCCCTGCCAATCCGCCCTGGAGGAAAATTCCTTCCCGACCCCAAATATGGCGATCAGCTAAACCCTGAGCATGTGGGCACGAGTCACCAGCCAGCACCCAAGAAGGAATTCTCTGCAGTAACTCAGTTCCCATTCCATCCAACATCTCCCCGCAGACCATTGAGCAGACCTATCTGGTGGTAATCCAAGATCAATTGCCCAAATTAACAATCCTATCATAACATCCCCTCCATATACTTATCAAGCTTTGTCTTAAAGCCAGGAAAGTCTTTTGCCCCCACTACTTCCCTCGGAAGGCTGTTTCAGAACTTCACTCCCCTAATGGTTAGAAACCTTCGTCTATTTTCAAGTGTAAACTTCCTAATATCCAGTTTATATCCATTTGTCCTCGTGCCTACATTAGTACTAAACTTAAATAATTCCTCTCCCTCCCTAACGTTAACCCTCCTGATATATTTATATAGAGCAAGCATATCCCCCCGCAGCCTTCTTATGGCCAGGCTAAACAAGCCAAGCTCTTTGAGTCTCCTTTCATAAGGCAGTTTTTCCATTCCTCGGATCATCCTTGTAGCCCGTCTCTGAACCTGTTCCAGTTTGAATTCATCCTTCTTGAACATGGGACACCAGAACTGCACACAGTATTCCAGATGGGGTCTCACCAACGCCTTGTATAACGGTACTAACACCTCCTTATCCTTGCAGGAAATACCCCGCCTGATGCATCCCAAAATCGCATTTGCTTTTTTAACAGCCGTATCACATTGGCGACTCATAGTCATCCTGCTATCAACCAGTACCCCAAGGTCCTTCTCCTCCTCCGTCGCTTCCAACTGATGCGCCCCCAACGTATATCCAAAATTCTTATTATTAATTCCTAAATGCATAACCTTGCACTTTTTACTATTGTATTTCATCCTATTTCTATTACTCCAGTTTACAGGGTGGTTCAGATCTTCCTGAATAGTATCCCTGTCCTTCTCCCTGTTAGCAATACCCCTCAGCTTCGTGTCATCCGCAAACTTTATTAGCACATTCCCGCTCTTTGTGCCAAGGTCAGTAATAAAAAGGTTAAATAAGATCGGTCCCAAAACCGATCCTTGAGGGACTCCACTAGTGACCTCCCTCCAGCCTGACAATTCACCTTTCAATACGACCCTCTGGAGTCTCCCCTTTAACCAGTTCCTTATCCACCTTACAGCTTTCATATTCATTCCCATCTTTTCCAATTTGACTAACAGTTCCCCATGCGGAACCGTGTCAAACGCCTTACTGAAATCTAGGTAAATTATATCTACCGCATTTCCTTTATCTAAGTAATCCGTCATCTTCTCAAAGAAGGAGATCAGATTGGTTTGACACGATCTACCTTTACTAAATCCGTGTTGCAATTCGTCCCAATTACCATTGACCTCTATGTCCTTAACTACTTTCTCCCTTAAAATTTTTTCCAAGACCTTGCATACTACAGACGTCAAGCTAACAGGCCTATAGTTACCCGGATCACTTTTATTCCCTTTCTTAAAAATAGGAACTACATTAGCAATCCTCCAGTCATACGGCACAACCCCCGAGTTTACCGATTGCTTAAAAATTCTCGCTAACGGGCTCGCAATTTCACGCGCCAGTTCCTTTAATATCCTCGGATGGAGATTGTCCGGGCCCTCCGACTTCGTCCCATCGAGCTGTTCATGTACGGCCTCTACCTCAGTTGCGGTAATATCCACTTCCATATCCACATTCCCGTTTATCATCCCTCCATCATCGCAAGGTTCCTCACTAGTCTTATTAAAAACTGAAGCAAAGTACTTGTTTAGATGTTGGGCCATGCCTAGGTTATCCTTAACCTCCATTCCATCCTCAGTGTATAGCGGCCCCACTTCTTCTTTCTTTGTTTTCTTCTTATTTATGTGGCTGTAGAACCTTTTACTATTGGTTTTGATTCCCTTTGCAAGGTCCAGTTCAATGCGGCTTTTACCCTTCCTCACTTTATCCCTACATGTTCTGACCTCACCAAGATATCTTTCCTTACTGATCCTGCCTTTCTTCCACTCCCTGTAAGCTTTCTGCTTTTGTCTAATCCCCTCTCTGAGTTGCTTGCTCATCCAGTTTGGCCTACAACTCCTGCCCATGGTTTTTTCCCCCTTTCTCGGGATGCAGGCTTCCGACAGTCTCCACAGCTGCGACTTAAAGTAATTCCAGGCCTCCTCCGCATTTAAATCCACTAATTCCTCCGTCCAATCCACTTCCTTAACTAATTTCCTTAACTCTTTAAAATTAGCCCTCGAGAAGTCAAAAACCCTAATCCCAGATCTACATTTGTTTATCCTTCCATCTAGTTTGAACTGAATCAGCTCATGATCACTCGAACCAAGGTTGTCCCCTACCACCATTTCTTCTACGAGGTCCTCACTGCTCACCAACACCAAATCTAAAATGGCATCTCCTCTCGTAGGTACTTCAACTACTTGATGAAGAAATCCATCCGCTATCACATCCAGAAAAATCTGACCCCTATTATTCTTGCAAGTACTCGTCCTCCAGTCTATATCTGGGAAGTTGAAGTCCCCCATAATCACACATTTCCCCTTTGTGTTTACTTCATTAAAGACATTAAAGAGGTCTCTATCCATATCCCAATCAGATCCTGGCGGTCTGTAGCACAGGCCAAGCACTATCTCAGGGGAAGCTCTAGTTGCTTTTTTACCCAGTGTGATTTTCGCCCAGACAGACTCTGTCTTATCCATTCCATCGCTTCTTATTTCGCTACAGTTAATTTTATCATTGATGTACAAGGCTACTCCACCACCTTTGCCTTTCTTCCTGTCTTTTCTAAACAGCACATAGCCTTCAATAACCGTGCTCCAGTCATGAGTACTATTCCACCAGGTTTCAGTTATCCCTATAATATCCGGTTTCACTTCCTGCACCAGTAACTCCAGTTCCTCCATCTTGTTACCTAAGCTCCTCGCATTAGTGTACAGACCTTTTTAATTTTCGGCGTTTGGCGTCAGTGACAATCTTTCCCCCGTCGTGCAGAGATCTTTTACCACCAGCATCACCCGTTACTCTGGTTTCTCCCCTATTCCTCCTTGGATCAAATCTTGGGACCGCAAGGGTATCCCCTCTCACTTTGTTTACTTTCCTCTCCAGGTTATATTCCGGCGTGGAGATCTCCCGAACATCTCCCAACCATCTCCCCCAACTTTCTTTTAAAGCTCTCTTGATGAGGTCGGCGAGCCTCCATCCTAGAATTCTATTTCCCTCCTTGCTTAGATGAAGTCCATCCTGAGCGAACTGTTGTCTATCCGTAAACGCTTCCCAGTGACCTTACATCCCAAAGCCCTCCTTATAACACCACTCCCTAAGCCATCTGTTGATCGCCATAATCTTGTCACTCCTTCGTCGCCCCGCTCTAGGAACCGGCAGATCCCACTGAAGATCACCTGAGCCTCGATGTCTTTGAGCCTCTTCCCCAGTCTGGCATAGTCCTCCTTGATACAGTCCAGCGAGTAACTAGCCGTATCATTCGTTCCCACATGAAGGATAATCAACGGATTCTTTCCCGCTCCCGCTAAGATCGTATTCAGCCTCAGGTCCACATCCTGTATCTTAGCCCCTGGCAGAGAGCACACCCTTCTGTTCTCCCGATCAGGTCTAGTTACAGGCCTATCTACTCTTCTCAGTAAAGAGTCTCCAATCACGTAGACTTGCCTTTTCCTGGCGACAGTGCGATTCTGCGGTCTATCCCCCACAGCAGGTGGTCGCAATTCCTTTCGATTTGTATTCGCCCTTACAGTCCTCCTAGGGCTCATACTTGGTGTCGCCTCCATTGACTCCTCCCCTCCTTCTGCAGGACTAGCTGCTCGCCTCTTCTTCCTCGCCCTTTGTCCTTCAGCAGCCTGCTGTGCTCCATCTTCATTTCCCAACTCAGCAAACCTGTTCCTGAGTTCTATTTCTCCATCGCTGGCCCGTCTTTTCCTCTGCCTGGTTCTCCCAGTCACATGCTTCCACCGTCCACTTTCCTCACCCAGCAGCCCCTCCTCAGAGTCCTTTGGTCCTGCTTCTATCCGCTCGTCTCAGCTTGTCCCCTGTGCCTCATGTCTGTGTTCCATCATTTGCTCAAATCCCCTTCTAAACTCAGCCAGAGTTTCCACTTGCATCTCCAGTCCCCTTACCTTTTCCTCCAGCAGCTCTATCAGGCGGCACTTCTTGCAGATGAAACTCCTTTCAGGTGCTCCCTCTAGGACCATGTACATGCCACAGCTACTAATAGTGTGCAGACAATACCAAGCTGGAAGGGGGTTGCAAGTTCTTTGGATTAAAATTCAAAATGATCTGGACAAACTGGAGAAATGGTCTGAAGTAAATAGGATGAAATTCAATAAGGACAAATGCAGAGTACTCCACTGAGGAAGGAATGATCAATTTCCCACATACAAAATGGGAAATGACTGCCTGGGAAGGAGTACTGTGGAAAGGGATCTAGGGGTATAGTGGATAACAAGCTAAATATGAATCAACAGTATTGTGAGTGCGCGCATACCAAAAAAACCCCCCAAAAAACAAAGATCATTCTGGAATGTATTAGCAGGAGTGTTGTAAGCAAGACACAGGAAGTAATTCTTCTATTCTACTCTGCGTTGGTAAAGCCCCAGTTGGAGTATTGTGTCCAGTTCTGGGTGCCACATTTTAGGAAAGATGTGGACAAATTGGAGAAAATCCAGACAAGAGCAGCAAAACCCATTAAAGATCTAGAAAACATGACCTATTAGGGAAGATTGGAAAAAGTTTGTTTTTTAGTCTGGAGAAGAAAACAGTGAGGTGAGACGTAAGTTTTCAAGTACATAAAAGGTTGTTACAAGGAAGGGGGTGAAAAATTGTTATCTTTTAATCTCTGAGGATAAGACAAGAAGCAGCAAGGGCGGTTTAGATTGGACATTTGGGAAAAGCTTCCTAACTCTCTGGATGGTTAACCATGGGAACAAATTGCCTAGGTAAGTTAGGGAATCTCTCATAGGAGATTTTTAAGAACGGGGGGTTAGACAAAACCTTGTTAGGAATGATCTAGTTATGACAGTCCTGCCTTGGACTAGGACAGGACTAGATGACCTATTGAGGTCTATTTCAGTTCTATGCTTCTATGATTAAATGTATAAGACGCTTGTATTTTTAGAATGGGTCTCGTTTGTGAAGTCCCAAATGTTCAGACTTCTCACAGAACAGGACTTTGGCTGTAATTTGGTTTGAAGTTGCAAGTGAAATGTAAGTTTGGGCTCAGAGTAGGTCATAGTGGATGAACAGTACCAAATCCATCAAACAAATTAGCTTTATTTTCTGTCTGCTTAGGAGAGACTTGCTGGTAGAATACCCTAGGATATGTTGGCTGAGTTGTATATATGGTGGTTAGGTTAAAATAGAATGGGGTGCTGCACATCAAGGATGAGATTCGTTGGCACAGCTGCATGAGGGAAGCTGCTGACTCCATGTTTTTATACTATGTCCATTCTTCTTTGCACAAAAATTCACCAAAATGAATTTTACAGTGAAAAGAGACTAAACTGAAATTATATTGTGGTGTTACTGCTGGTGAGATTCCCAGGATGAAGTGAACGAACTCCAGCACCATCATGATGGGTACCAGTGTAAAAAATCTAGAATGCAACGTTTCTCTCTCTCACACATCTGAAATCAGACTTCAAGTCAATCATGTTCTATACATCTGAGTTAATGTATTCCATAGCATTTCAATATATTAATATAGGAACACTTATCCCTTATTACAGTCAGGAGGAACCATTCTCATTTGTTGGTGTTTACTACGTAGTATTGTGATAGTAATTAATACTGTCTGAGGAGGAGGGAACTTAGTACTAATCTAAGAATTTATTTGCTCTGTGCTTGGCACTGCCGTCTGATTTATCCCTGGCTCATTGTGATGGGCAACTTTCTCCCCATCAGGTGACTAAACGTGATGAGGACTCCTCCCTGATGCAGTTGAAGGAGGAGTTCCGTACCTATGAAGCTCTGCGAAGGGAACATGATTCCCAGATTGTGCAGATTGCCATGGAAGCAGGTTTACGCATTGCACCGGATCAGTGGTCCTCGCTGCTATATGGTGATCAGTCCCACAAATCCCACATGCAGTCCATCATTGACAAGGTAAAGCCACCTCAAATCAGCCCAATCGTTTGTTCTCTTTCCCAGCTCTTTTGTAACCTAATACTAGTCGTGAGTCAATAAAGGGCTAGTCTACATTTGAAATGTTACAGTGGGGCAGCTGGAGAACTTCAGTGTAACTATTCACTTCAGTGATGGGAGGCATTCTCTGATCATCATAGTTAATCCACTTCCCATAGAGGGGGTAGCTAGGAAGAATTCTTATTACTATTACCTTGTCGTCCACCCCCCACCTTCCTTTCTTTTCCTTATTATACTTGTGTTAAATTAAGTTGAAAACTTCTTGGTCCAGAGGCCAAAGAGAGCTTTGTGCCTTTAGTAGAGGTCTAGCACAATGGAGCTCCAATTCTTGTTGGTATCACTGGATACTAGTGGAATATAAATGACTTAGAACATCCAGGGAAAGCCCATGGCTCTGGTGTATCTTTGCTTGAGGTGTAGTCTTACATATTGAAGAAAGAGGAGTTCCCTTTTGGAACTGAGAAAAAGTGAACACTTAGTGAGGAAATCATTTTGGGTGAAAATGAATTGAAACAATTGGAAAGATGACTCTGACCTACTGGAGCAGCCTGCAGGAGCAGCGATGGTTGCCTTGCCTGTAGAAAGTTAATTGTTACAATTTTTTAAGTTGCAGACCCCAGCCTCATTTGCACAGAGTGTTCAAGAACTAACCATTGCTCTCCAGAGGACTGGAGACCCAGCCAACCTGAACCGGCTTCGACCTCACCTAGAGCTCTTGGCAAATATTGACCCTAGTCCAGGTAAACCTGTGAGCATCCTGTAAGGTCATAGTAGTGTCTGCTTTAACAGAATGGCCTTACTGTATTAGCTGTTTAATCAAAAACTATGTGTCTTGAATATTCTCTACAGTGGTAGGTTCTCAGAATTTTGGACTTCACACTTCTTTTTTTTAATCAGAAAGCATTTTCCATGAAAAAATTACTGAGGAATCTTAATCCTGATACTCTGGAACGGCATAGAGTAGGAAAAGGTCAGGCTAGATAGACAAGCAGTTGGTTTGTTGTGGGAAGTGTCATGCAATTTTGCTGGCTGCTCAGAAATTTTGAATGACTGTTGAAGTCCGCCAAGATCACAGAGTGGGAGAGGAATCATGCAGAGGGAAGGAAGCGGGGAGAGAGAAAGCAGGGACTGGAAAGGGGAATCCAAGTTGTGGGAAAGGAAGAAGAAAAGGGAGATTGGAGAGGGAGCTTGAGGGGAAGGTGGCAGGGGAGAGTATGCATTGGAGAGGAGAAAATAGATGGTTAACGGTAAATGGGTACCTGAGAGGGGAACCTAAGCTCATATGGCTGAAGACTGCTCTTTACTCACCTGTAAAATAAAATGTATAGCCTTAAATCCACTCACCAGTGGTGAGTGGGGAGCTTTCCTTGGTGAGTGGGAAGGCCTAAGCTATCTATTACTGTAGGAAGTGATAAGGGTTTTTGGTTGTTTGTAAAGTTGACTCTTACGGTTGCAAAATGAACTTTCCAAATATGGACCAATCAGTGCTTAGCAACCAAAAATGCAGTGCTTTCTTTCTGAATCTGCCAAAGAGCTCTGCTAGTGTTGTTTACGCCTGTGGGAAAGAAGAGTAGAGTGAATTTGACAGCACTGCTGCTGTTCAATCCCTGGCAACGCTGGAACTATCAAGTACCATGGCAGTGTTCTGGGCAGTGGCAGTTGCTGCTGCTTGAGAAAACTAAGACACAGAAGAGAATTGAGGAGAGAATAACAAAATAACACAAGGTGACTGCGGGAGTATTGGTCATGGAAATCCTCCCCTTTAAAGCACCCAGGTGGAGTGGGAGGGAGAATATCAGATCTTCCCCCTTCCTATTTCCTACACTGGGGCCAGGAGAAAGGAAGAAATATCTTTTTCACTTTCTGGAATTACAGGAGGGCAGAACTTCAAATGTATCAGATACCTACTAGACAGAGACTGATTATAGAAGATGGAGTCATCTGTGCCCCTCCCTTTCCCCAGCAGATGAGTCTTCAGTGGATCGGGACTTCTCATCTTGATGATGTGCCTGTACCCAACTTAAATTTTTCATAAATATACTAGCTAAAAGGTGTTTGATAAATTAAAGATTTAATGGCTGTAATGATGTTTAACTGTTACAAGATTTTGAGACTCAGTGTATGTAGAGCATTTTGAGATCCACTGATTCAAGGTGGTGTGTGTGTGCGCGCGTGTGCATGCCCAGTGGTATTATCTTCTGTTGGATTAGGTTTAATAACTGGAAGAAAAATCAACCAGATAAAAGAATAAATTTCTATTCTGGCTGATGGCCCTATAGTTACTGATTCTGTCATGTATTAAATAGTGGTTGATTTGTGGAGTTGTATTGTTTCACATCATGGGGAGGGGAGGGGGAATGTAACTTGTGTTTTACAATGCGTGCCCCTCTAGATGATCTGGGACAGGGTTCCCAGACTTCAGTATGTGTATCCCAGAGGGTTCGTGAGATGTCTCGAGGGGGAGGTGGGGGAAGGAGAATAATGTGGGAAAAACTATGTAATGATGGATTTTTTAAATTTATTATCTTATTACATTTTCCTAATAGGCTACTTAGACGAAGCTGTAAAATTGTGGGAATTTTTTATAAAATACAATATAATAGAACCTCGGTTATGAACACTAGAAGTGGAGTTTGTTCGTATCTGAAATGTTCATAACTGTGATAGAAAAGTTGTTCTTTCAAAAGTTTACAACAGAACATTGACTTAATACAGCTTTGAAACTTTACTATGCAGAAGAAAAATGCTGCTTTTAACCGTCTTAATATAAGTGACACAAGGACAGAGTTTCCTTGTCAAATCTTTTTTAACTTTCCCTTTTTTTTTTAGTAGTTTATGTTTAACACAGTACTGTACTGCACTTGCTTTTTTTATTTATATATTTTTCCGTCTCTGCTTCTGCCTGATTGCATACTTTCAGTTCCAAATGAGGTGTGTGTTGACTGGTCAGTTCGTAATTCTGGTGTTCATAACTCTGAGGTTCTGCTGTAGTTAATTTTCTTCAAGATGTACCAATGAGGACACTGATACACAGATGCTGATGTACAGAGCCCTTTCCTCCATTCACTGTACAGCGCGGGTTCAGTTGCCCAGCAACTGTCCAGTCTAACTGAAATCAGAACTTAATCAGGGTGTTGTGTTTTGGTGTTTTTTCTGGTTGTGTACATTGCACTATAACTATATTTGTATGTAACAGTGAAATATGGACAAATGGCTAAAGAGCAGTAGTGTTAAGAATACAAAATATCCATGATGAGAAGGGTAGGAGTATGCGGGCAGCTGGTGGATCTAGAAGGGTGTACTCAATAAGAAAAGTTTGGGAACCTCTGATGTAGGGTAATGTTGATGGCCTTCGTAGAGAATATTGCCTAAAATAATATCTGTGTGATATAAGGCCTTGCCAGAGGTATGATGCAGCTGGAGGACAGGGCCTGTCCTGCAGAAAAGACCTTACTTCCAAAAACAATCCACAAAACACTAATGTCCGTCAGAGCTGTTCTGTCAGACTTAGATAAACCAATATGTTTTTGGTGCAGCATTGTACAAAAGAGTGGTGTAGAAACAAGGAATTTGATAGTGTTTTCTGTGCAAAAGACTTGTGCTCTTGTCAAGTTACTATAATGTCAAAATCAAAATATGTGCAATGATTTTGCTTGTCAGTCTCTCAAAGCTGTGAATGAGGAACTAAAACACCAGTGTTTCCTGAATTTTTTTCAAATGCTGGCTTGCTGATTTCTGTAGCTTCTTGTGCAGCTCAGTTCTCTGGTGTTGTAAATTTTGTTCTTTAAATGATCCATACTGAGACTGTGAGGGTTTTTTTGTTTTTTTGTTTGTTTTTTTTTGATTCCTGGTAAGGCACTCCTTGAAGCTTGCTACTTAGATTTTTGTGTGTTTGGGGTTTTTTAACATTGAAATATTCTTGATAACCAGTTGTGGAAACACCTTAATTTTAATTGTGAGAAATTTTCTGTTTCTTGTGAATGCTGCAGATGCCCCACCCCCAACATGGGAACAACTAGAAAATGGATTAGTTGCTGTGAGGACAGTAGTACATGGACTAGTTGATTACATCCAGAATCACAGCAAGAAAGGAACAGATCAGCAGCAGGTAAAGACTGGAGCATTAGGAATCTGGGAAACTATTAGTCTCTAAACTTTTATGAGCAAGTGGCATGGATTTATTTGTATGTCACTTCTGTGACCTAGCTTCAAATACACTTCAATAAAACTAGTTTGGGAGTCTCACTGTAGTGCCTAGTGAGTATTCTCCTTAGTAGGCAATCATCTCTCACGTCTTTGCACAGCAGATCAAGAAGAAAAGAAAATCTAATCCATCTGAAGCTACAGGGAAATCAAGAGGCAAACCCCCTTCCAAAAGAATCTTTGTGCCAATGTTGCTTTTTTTAAAACTGGCATATTTCACACATGAGATGGCACCTTCTCAGGGACGCAATACCTGTACTTAATGCTTGTAATTGTTCTGTAAAGCTTAAACATTTGGGACTCGAGTGAAGTGCTATTATAAATCCCCAAACTGAAAATCTTTGTTTCAAGAACTAATTGAGGTAGTTAAAGAATGTTGTTTCCTATCATATAACCAAACCTAGTAGTCTTTAAAGCAAGGCCCTGCAAGGGGGATCAAAATTAGCATTAGAATGGGATTGTAACTGCAGCCTTAATGTGTGAAAGCCATCACCTATCCATAGTTTTTGTGCACAGCTGGGACAAGAAACCAAATCCTCCTATATCCCAAAAAACAGTCCTGTGCCACTTAGCTAGCAGAGCTCTGGTTGCTCATTTCTGAGAGTACGTCTACACTATGGGATTATTCCAATTTTACATAAACCGGTTTTATAAAACAGATTGTATAAAGTCGAGTGCACGTGGCCACATTAAGCACATTAATTCGGCGGTGTGCGTCCATGGTCCGAGGCTAGCGTCGATTTCCGGAGCGTTGCACTGTAAATAGCTATTTCATAGCTATCCCATAGTTCCCGCAGTCTCCCCCGCCCCTTAGAATTCTGGGTTGAGAGCCCAGTGGCTGATGGGGCAAAAATCATTGTTGCGGGTGGTTCTGGGTAAATGTCATCACTCATTCCTTCTTCCAGGAAAGCAACGGCAGACAATCATTTTGCGTCCTTTTTCCCTGGATTGCCCTTGCAGACGCCATAGCACGGCAACCATGGAGCCTGTCCAGCTTTTTTTTTTTTTTACAGTCACCGTATGTGTACTGGATGCTGCAGACAGGGGCGATACTCCAGCGCTACACAGCATGATAGCAGAGACTGTTACCAGACGTTCTGTACCATCTGCTGCCAGTGTAATTTGGCAATGAGATGACAGTTATCTGTCCTTCTGTGCAGTCTGCTGCTATCATGGGTGCCCCTGGCTGAGATCGGCCAGGGGCGCAAAAGCAAAACTGGGAATGACTCCTTGAGTCAATCCCTCCTTTATGGTTTCTAAAAATAGTCAGTCCTGCCTAGAGTATGGGGCAAATGTACTAAAGAAGCAGTGTATCAGAGAGTACAGCTGCTCTGTGTCAGATCCCGCAGAAATGATGAGCTACATACCATTCACGGGGGGTGCCCCTGCAACAACTCCACCTGTTGCTTCCCTCCTCCCCCAGCCTTCCTGGGCTACCATGGCAGTGTCCCCCTCATTTGCGTCATGAAGTAATAAAGAATGCAGGAATAAGAAACACTGAGTTTTTAGTGAGATAAAATGAGAGGGAGGCAGCCTCCTGGTGCTTTGATAGTCCAGGCAGGACATTAAGCAGTGTGAGGGAGAGGAGCCCAGCATCCCACTGCTATGATAGTCCAGGCAGTACAGAATCTTTTCTTTTCACGTGAAAGGGAGGGGGCTGATTGAAGCTCAGCCCCCAGTTGCTATGATGAAGACGGTTATCAGCCGTTCTGTACCATCTACTGGGAATGACCGGGAGTCATTCCTATTTTCACCCAGACGCCTCCGGCCAGCCTCACCTGAAGCCAGCCAGGAGCACTCACGGGTTGATAAGGAGGACCGTTACCAGTCCTACTGCACCGCCTGCCACCGGGAGAGGAGAGGAACGGATACTTCTCTTCACTGCTGCAGCATCGCGTCTACCAGCAGCATTCAGTAGACATAGGGTGACATTGAAAGAAGTCAAGAAACTATTTCTTTCCCTTTTCTTTCACGTGGGGGGGAGGGAGTAAATTGACGAGCTATTCCCTGAACCACACCGGACAATGTGTTTGAACCTACAGGCATTGGGAGCTCAGCCAAGAATGCAAATACTTTTCGGAGACTGCTGTGGACTGTGGGATAGCTGGAGTCCTCAGTACCCCCTCCCTCCCTCCATGAGCGTCCATTTGAGTCTCTGGCTTCCCGTTAGCTTGTCACGCAGCACTGTGTGGCCTGTAGATTTTTTTTTCAAACGCTTTGGCATTTCGTCTTCTGTAATGGAGCTCTGATAGAACAGATTTGTTTCCCCATACAGCGATCAGATTCAGTATCTCCCGTACGGTCCATGCTGGAGCTCTTTTTGGATTTGGGACTGCATTGCCACCCATGCTGATCAGAGCTCCACGCTGGGCAAACAGGAAATGAAAATCGTAATTTCGTGGGGCTTTTCCTGTTTACCTGGCCACTGCATCCGAGCTGTGATTGCTGTCCAGAGTGGTCACAGTGGTGCACTGTGGGATACCGCCCGGAGGCCAATACCTTCGATTTGTGGCCACGCTAACCCTAATCCAATATGGTAATACTGATTTTAGCGCTACTTCTCTCGTTGGGGAGGAGTACAGAAACCGATATAAAGAGCCCTTTATATCGATATAAAGGGTCTCGTAGTGTGGACGGGTACAGCGTTAAATCAGTTTAACACTGCTAAAATCGGTTTAAACGTGTAGTGTAGAGCAGGCCTGATAGAAATTTCCTTCCTTTTTTTCTTATGTGCAACTGGCCAGTAGAGGGCAACATGCTCACATACACCATGCACTGTTTAGTTCCCATTGAAGTAAATAGTGGTGATGGGGAAATGCAAAATCCCATTGACCTCCATGGGACCACGATTGGCTCCCAAAATGTTCTCTCTCACAAATTTAATTTTATTTATCAACTACTGTATTTTTCAGATACAGCCAGCACAGAAATTTTCAGTGAGAAATAACTAATATATGAAGTTCAAAGGAGGTAGTAATAGACCATTTTGAGATGGAGGGAGAGTTAAGTGTTTAACTGGGATAATTGTTAATCTGTAACTCAAAAACAGCGTGATGAATTTTCTGCGGGCTTTGAAGAACCCTTTTCCTTAGCCTAAAATGGCCATTTTTACTTAGCAGGCAAACTCAGATTAATGTAGATTAACGTGAAAATCAGTTGGGTATTTGGGTATAAGTGTTAATTTAGCATGTTTTCCGCCCTCAGTGTGAAATTCTGGCTCGCTTCAGTGATGGTAGCTTCCACAGTATCTTATGGTGTTTTAGCCCTAACATTCAGTTTGTGATTACTAAGTGTTTTTTATCATGTAGAGAGACACACCAAGCTGCTTTCAGAACTGCCATAATGTTTTGTCCCCACTTATCTGAACCCACAGGCTGTTCCAATCCAGCCTCAATAAATAGTTTTGCTTATGTAATTACTGGCATGGATGAGCCATTTAAATCTGGCACTGGATCTGCTGACATAGTACCTAATTCTGAGTCTAGTATACAGTTGTATCAAATTATCATACACACAACTCCTTCAATTGCTCATCTCACCTGCGGTCGTGTCTGAATAAAGTTTGTCAATAGTTATTCACTTTGAACATTCGATTTTATTGAGAGCATGGTAGTTTAAAGTACCTTCTTGGTTAATTGTGTGCATTAATTTATACTCAAGTGCCTTACTTTGTTGTCTTTACTCTTCATAGCCTCCTCAGCACAGCAAGTATAAGACATACATGTGTCGAGACATGAAGCAGAGAGGAGGGTGTCCCCGTGGAGCCAGCTGCACCTTTGCACACTCACAGGAGGAATTAGAAAAGTAAGAGTGCCTTCTATAGTGAAAACCTTTCTTTGCCTTTTTCCCCAGCCATTAGCAATGGAAGCCATTTATCACAATTCTAAGAATGAGGAAGGGGGTGGATAGGTGTCTTCTACCAGTTAAGAAGTTTTTCTGGTGCTTTCTTAAACTCTCAGTCAGCAGGCTTTCTTTTAAGATTTTGAACTTGACATATACATAGTTCTGAAAGTAGAATTCAGGCTTTGCCTTGTTTGGCAGTAATAAAGCTATGAACAGTTGAAAATCATGTAGCAAGCATACATAGTGCATTGTTTTTGTTCCTGATTTTAAACATACTTCCAAAGTGTACTGCTTTGACTGTTCCCAAGTGTTTTTCTTGTTACCTCAATTTTGTAGTCAGATGAGAGAGGTAGGTTGGAGCTGGTAATTCTTCAAATCTTCAGCACTTACTTGGTCTTGTACCTCAAGCCTTTACACCACCTTGAAGAGCTTGAAACTCAGGGTTAACCCTGCTCAGAGCTCTCTTCTTGCAACAGTACCTCTTTTGAACTTGTCATTTACACAATGGCTTGTAAACCATGAAAGCTAATGTTACAACATAATGAAATGCCATCTGTGCAAGTGAATCCTGGGATAAATAAATGATAGAAGCTGTAGTTTTAGAGAGCTGAATGTTTGAAAGAGCAGAATTGTGTCTATCTGGCTTGTGTGTTGTGGGGTTTTTTTAAAAACTTTTTAAAAGCTAAGCAGCAGTGATGCTTTTAAAGAAGATTAGGATTTCATTCTGTAGTTCAAAATTTATATTTTATATTGCTTATAATTTCTCAATTTTTGCATTTTGGGCTGAAATTACTCATGAGTGTTCTCAGTGAAAGGTTACTTTTTTAACTTGGAACAATACCAGTTCAGATACTCAGAAATGTTACTTCTTGGTCATGTTTTAATCTTCTTTTTTAAAATAGAGAAAAAACCAGTGCCACATTTTGATTGTATAAAATTAATGAACCACAGTTGTGCCCTCTTTTATACGTTAGAATAAGATCTCTTTGGGAGGGTATGCTTTACAGCTTGATAGAATACCATACTCATAGTTTGGAACATTATTATCTTTTGTCTTCGACTGTGTTCTTCTCTACTCCTAACCATGGCTCTACCTGTCATCCTCACAGGTGGTCATGGTATATAGATGAACTTTGATAGACGAAATAGGGAAGAAGCTGAAGTACCCGGATGTAGATATCTCATGTTTGATCAGCTATGACACACAATTAATAAAAGTCCTATGCCATCATTGTGATGGAAACCGTTTTCTTTTCCTTCACTGCGGTGTCCATAAAGTACTGATTGGAAAAGCTGCTCTAGACATATGGTATTCTGGTGAATACAGGTTACCTCGGCTCTGAAAGAGTTGAGTATATGTGCTGTTTTTTCCAGATGTTTTGAAGATGAGGTCTATTATATCCAGACTCATTTGGCAGCTTCAGTGGCAGTAGTTCTGTTTTGGGAGGGGGAAGATGTCATCTCTAGTTTCAAATTGTGTGCTCACTGAAGTTCTAAAGGTGGCTAGATAACTTTGAGCTATGTTTCTATCTGTGCCTTTCCCTTCTGCTGAACTCCAGTGAAGAGGTGTTCGATTCATTATTGATATTAAGAGAGTCAGTGCTTTCCTAAAAGAGAGAAGCAAGGTGTCAGCATATCTTAAATGAACTCTTGCTAGAGACCTGCTCAAGAAACTAGCCCTTGTGTAGCCTTCCTTTTTAGAGGAAAGTTGTAGTGAAGCAGCTCCGGTGATGCCTGGAGTCCTCAGGCTTCTGTGGGCCCATTCCAAACTTGGTTTCCCAACTGCTTATGAGATAGTCAGCACCCTGGTTTCACTGGTGGATTATCCTTTTTGGCAATATGCAAAGACCAAGTGTCCATGTTTCACGTATATTAGCTGCCTTTGAGGCTTGGTATATTTGCAGACTACAACAGGGATTCATGGAACTGCCTGAAAGGCTTTTTCCTCTGAGCGAAAAAAATACCACCGGAGAGTGGTATTGTTCAACTGCTATTCTTCTTGAAGGCTTTCTCATATGAAGTGCCACAAGGATCCATTCTGTCACGTTTTGTTGAATATGAGTGTGACTGTTGGGAACATGAGGTGTTTCAGCCTGCAGTGCTTTGTGTGCTAATGAGACTGTTGTACAGCTCCTTTTCATCATATCCAAATGATGTGCACTCTACATTCCCTGTCTAGATGAAATTGGGGCTGTCTGGCTGAAGTTTAACCCAGATGAGACCTTCGGGATGCTGGCTGGCAGAGGGTTGAGTTACAGCCAGAGGAGATGGAAAGGTTGATGTATGTTCCCTTGATTAGAAGGGTTTGGGCCTGCTTCTGTTAGTGAGCTGTGCATTCTTTCTGTCCTGATGGATCCTCATCTGCTTTTGATGGATTAGTAGTAACAACAAATAGTGCTTTTTTTTAAATCTAAGCATGGCAAAACAACAACTGTTCCTCTCAATGCAAACATCACATGCACTTCCTGTGCCTTTATCACAGCTAGATTGGATTACTGTTGCGCTGTGCTTGTACCTACGTCTGAAGACCTCTCAGAAAACTCACTAGTGCAGAATGCAGCTGTCCACTTTTTTTTAGTGGCCTTTCTTGCAATCTTGGCTGCAGTGGTGAGTCTGCATTAGCTTCTGATTTTGCTTTTGGGTGCAATTCAAGGTGCTGGTTTTGATTTATAAAATCCTTTTAAGTTTTGGAGTCTGCCTTTGTAGGAAATTCTTATTGTTCAGTCCCAATAGTAGAGACCAATTGTTGTGTTTAAGCTAACACACCTCCAGATTTTAATAACTGAGCAGATGCCAGGATATCTTTAGTAAAGGGCATTCACCTGGAATTCGCTCTCCGGCCTGCTCCAACAGAGCTCTAGTCTGCTGTTTTTTCAGGGCACGCTATAAAGCTCATATTTGCTCAGGCTTTTGCCAGAGGAGGTGGAGTTAGATTTATCTGAGGATGAGGAGGCTTGATTTTTTATCTTTGAATCTTAAGAAAACACTCGGTTTATTTTGCAGTGAAGTTATGTCTTGAATATTGTGCATGCGCTTACGTCTCTCAGCATATATTGCAAATGTCCTAAAACAGAACGTGATCACACAACATTGAGTGAAGTGACCTATTAAGCAAATAGTAGGATAGAAGAGTGTTTTTCTTCCCCTGTATTTTTCTTCATTCAGTAATGCTGTGTAAATACACTAGATGGTATACTGTCTATTGTGACCCTTTTCCTAAAACCCTAACTGCACAGATGTAGTATTTTGAACACCTGAATGTATGTTGTTCCCATGTAAATGAAGACCCTATTCTTGTAATGTGTATATATGCAAGGAGAGAACCAAGTTAAGTTTACTGTGGCAATCTTAACTCTGAAATCCCTGGAACACTTGTCCTTTAAAAAATAAACCATCCTTAATATTGCATTTCAACTTATTTTGCATCTTAATATAGGCACATAATCTTTGCTGAATATGTAGTATACATACTCATTCTTCTGAAAGAAAACATTTTGCTAACATTTTGTTCAAATAGCACCAAGAAACTCCAGTCCGCCAGATATTAGCAATAAATTTCTGGCAAAGCTTCAGGAAGCTTGAATTAAAAATTGAAGCTCTTTCTGTAGCACCTGTGTGAAAAATCTTGAAACCCAACTCCTTCTAGTTTCTTGTTTCATTTTTTGGTGTGTGATTTCTTTTTCTGAAGATTTCGTAAAATGAACAAACGCCTGGTTCCCAGAAGACCACTGAGTGCCTCCTTGGGCCAGCTAAATGAGGTGGGCCTGCCTTCAGCAGCTATCCTCTCGGATGAAGGGGCAGTGGACTTGCCCAGTAGAAAATCCTCTGCCTTGTCGAATGGGATTGTGTCTACGGTCAGCACAGGGACGCAGCTTATCTCCCGCGGGACCGACTCCAGCTTTGATTCTGCTCTGAAGCCAGGGAAGATCGACCACCTTAGCAGCAGTGCCCCTGGATCCCCTCCTGACTTGTACGGATCTTCCTAACTATTGTTCGAAGTGTCATTTGTGTAAATGTGTGATGGAGGAAATATAAGGGACAGTAAATCCATTCTAGAAATGAAACAACAGTTTTCCTGCCTTGCACCTTTAGTGATTAAAAATGGCCTAGGGGAAAAAAAAGATGCTTTACTTCCTGCTTTTTGTAAGGAAAAGTGGTGAGAGCCATCAAAAGATACACCTTTGAAATCATACAGTGTTTAGACATGTTCAGTATTGAAAGCACATCAAGCTGTATGATGTGGCCTAATCATTATTGATGTCTTCCTTCTACTTTAGGCTGGAGTCTGTCCCCAAGAGCTCTATTTCTGCCTTACCAGTGAACCCCCACCCGGTGCCCCCAAGAGGACCTACAGACCTGCTCACAACGTCCAAGCAACTCCAAATTGTACCACGAGGGTCACAGTTGTATCCTGCTCAACAAGGAAATGTATTTTATCAGGAACCTAGAGGATCTGCCCCACCATTTGAGCCATCACCTTATCCACAAGGTAAGAGTGTTGGGGTCAGTTGTCCCCTCCCCCAATTGGTTCTGTGCCTGTGCTCCCGCACTCACCAGTGATTTATTTAACCACCTCAATTTTGGGTTTTCCTGTGGGAGCATGAAGGATAAACGCTTAATGTGCTAACAGCATAGTAAAATGGAAGTCCAGCATGGAGAAAAGGTGTACTTGAGTGGTAGAATTGTCTTTCAGTCTAAGTAATAAATTTCTTATGTGATAGCATTCAGCCAATCACATCCAGAGGGGATTTTATGCCATTAAATGAGAACTCGCTCTTCCGGGTTTTTGTTAAGTTTGCACTCATCCAGCATCATAAGTCTCTTTTGTCACATTAAAAAAGTGGATGAGATGAAGTGAAGATCACAAGGTATCGTGGAAAATGGGAACAACAGTAACTTCCCAGTCAGAATATTTATAAGACTTCATTGATGTTAAAATATTTTGAGGTACTCAGATGAAAGGTTCATGGCTGCTGCAGAAATGTTTGCACCAGAGAATGATGGATTTGGACAAGGAGTGGAAGACATAGGAATAGTTTAGAAAAGAGAACAAAAGGACAGTTCTGGAGGAGGAAGAGAATGATGGGGGTGGTAAAGGATAAGAAAAGGAAGTATTCCTTTGAAGAGAGGATTCTCATGATTGAACGTGAGTCAGGCTGAGGAGAAAAAGAAATAAGGAAGGAGAAATTAGTGTGAGGGGAAAGAGATGGAAGGAGTTCAATATGGTTTTAGAAAGGAAAGAGAAGGAAGAATAAAAGCAATATACCCAGAGCAACAAATTAAAATGTATAATATTTTACTTCATGTAGAAATGGGAAATCTGAGTGATCCATTTGACAATGACCCCTTTGTTTACATATGGGACACTGGTCTGTAAAGTCCAGAGTTTTTTTTTCCCCCCCATACCAGTTCCAGTCCTAAAAGGCTCCATCCTCCATTTTAGCCCTAGATATTCCAGCCCTTCCAGCCTTGTCAATTAACAGAAAAAGGGAGAATTAACACACACAATTATCCCATGATTGTGGAAAGGCTCTTTCCTGCTGGGGTGCTTTTGTCGAGTTATGGACCCTCAACTGAGTTCAAAGACACAGCAGAATAATCCACACAAAAAGGCAGTCTGCCTTGGGCCCTTCCTTCAAGGTGAGGCTAGTGAGCAGCAGCCATCTGAGGAGCTCCTGCTTTCAGTCAGCCTTTCCTCCAGCGGCTAGGGACTGGAGATCTGTTCTCCTCCCTGGTCAGCCACCAGCTGTGCTGCATTTCCTCCTCTTTAAGCGCCTCTCTCCAAAGTTTCTTGAAAAATGTTGCTCAGGCTACTTGTGCCCAGAAGAGTGCTAGTCATTGACTGGCAGGATCATCCATGTGAACTTGGAGGGACACCTAATGAGTTCTATCTGCAAAGTTGTGGGAATTATAGTCTTTGGGCCCAGTTGTGGTCTAGGCTGAAGAGAGAAGGCTGCACCTTCTCACCTGTGCTGGTCTCAATCTCTAGCTGCTGTGGCTTGTCTCCAGCCATACTGGCTGGTTTGGTTAATTTAAACTTGACTCCCTCGGCTCTAGATCAACCTTTGCATTCTCAAATGTCTTGTGGCTGATTTATAATGACTTTTTCCTATATGAAAATCTATTATTTATAGCACTAAGATGACAGGTGTGTGGTCAAGAAATGACTTACTGATGCCACTTTTCAAGACAGTTGTAGACTGAAATTTCTAAGAATAAATTGTGGTGAATTGATATGTCCAATCACGTACTGACTTTTTGTATCATTGTTACATAAATTCAGGTGTGTACTATCCTACTCCGTCCTCACAGTGCATGTCTCGTTTTGTCCGACCTCCACCATCTGCTCCTGAACCTGGTGGTCCTTACTTAGACCATTACCCACCCTACCTTCAGGATCGTCTGGTGAATTCGCAGTACAGCACACAGCCACAGCAGTATCCTCCCATGGGACAACCTATGTACCCACATTATGAGAGCCGGCGTGTGTACCCCTCTGCCCAACCATACCAGCGGGAAGAGATTGTCCGAGGAAGCCCCGTGCCCATTGACATTCCACGTGGAGCTGCACCTCCCTATGTACCTGAATCCAGAGACAGATACCAGCAAGTGGAGGGTTATTATCCCGTGGGTCCACATCTCAATCCGATCAGACCATACCACAGAGTACGGTTTTCTATATACTTTTGTAGTTTGCTCAGAGAAAGAACGTTAAGGGAATTTTAATTTTGGGGAACTGGGCACTTTCTGAAGGAGGGGAGATGAAGCACTTTTTAGGAGAATTAAATGCCGAACTCAGACTCCTGAGACACTAAAGCTTATTTCCCTCCACACATGCACAGTTTGTGCCAAATTTTAAACTTCCTGATGGTGACTGATGAAAACTGAGCATTGGTGGTGGTCACTCCTGAAAGAACATAGTTCCATATAAATCATTTCAAGTAAAGAAATGTCATATGTTCACATGAAATACTTAACACTGACTTTTGTGGCAAAATAAAATTTGAAGATAGTGTCTTAAATCTTTTGATTTCAAGTGTAGTGACATGATTGTGACATGGCTGGAAACTGACATCCTCTTTTTATACACACTGCAGATATAGCATGGGTACATGGTAATAATGTGCGAGATTCGATGCACTGCCCACTCTTGACCTGGAGAGACTGCCTCCAGAATGGGCCAGGAATTCTGCTTTCATGACCGATCTATATTTAGGCCCTTGACTGGGATTGCCAACTGGAGTATCCATATGTTATGGTTTTGTGTGGACATCAGTCCAGTGGAAACTAGAAAGACCAAATTTGCTGCCCATAAACCACTTGATGAAAATAGTCATTCGCTACATAGCTAGATTCAAATGAGTGATGTGGGGATTAAGGGCTCTGTATCCCATTATCTGGTCCATGAATGAATTTTAAACTTTTCAGTTTACCCAGTGTGTAGCTTCATCATGTCTGAGATCTGATAAATCTGTTCAAGTGGTATAATTCAGTTATAAGATATACAATATCCCCAGATATTCTAATTAACTAGGTACGGTTATATCCTGCAGAGTTGTACAGCTACTGTACCCCAGGATGAATGACAGCTTTGGCATTATCCACCTTGGAGTGCCCAGCCACTTGAAAGCTAATTGCTTCACACCACCCATAAAGGAGTGTGGTTTGCAAGACAAATGTTTGGCCCTTTTGTGAGTTGAGGGTCAAAAAAGCTAGAACACACTGCACTAATGGGGGTCTAATCAGTGTTGGCAGCTTGTGTCTGCATTTCTAGGGAAGCTTGCATGATCACTCATGTGAACTCTCTGTGAATAAGATGCTGCAGTCTCCAGGACCACTTTAATGAGCACTAAATTCAGGCAAAAGTTTAGAGAAGTATCTTGCAAATAGAATTGTTTTGGTTTTACCCCTTTCTTACAATGTGAACTGTGTTCTGGTGTTAGATATTTTATTTTTTTCACTATACTTTTCCTCTTGTAAGGTGGTGATGCTCTGCTTTGTGTATTACGTAAGTTTACTCAACAAGTTGTTTATATTAAAACTTTAGGAGACTTATAACCCACTTCCGCCTCCATCTCAAACCCATCCCAGCCTGGATGAGCTTCATCGCCGAAGGAAGGAAATCATGGCCCAGTTAGAAGAAAGGAAGGTGATCTCCCCACCTCCTTTTGCACCGTCACCAACTTTGACTCACCCCTTCCACCCAGAGGAGGTAAGCTTATTTTTAACCAAGCTTTTGGGTTGCTGATATGGTCATAAATGAGTTTAGGGGTATGATGGGTTCCCCCCAGAGGTGCCTCCTGGAATTGGGATACCACTGAGCCCACCTACGCTTTCTTTACACTGTATTGCTCTGACAGGCCCTCAAGGCCCCTCCAGTGCACATACAGGTAGGGACACGCAGCTGCAGCTACACACATGCTGAGATCAGCTCTGCATAGGAAGGCTCAGCTAAGGTTCCTTTCAGTTCCTAAGGCATGCACCCACTCCAGCTGCACAGTGTAAGCTCATGAAATTTGCCCCCTCCCTCAGTGTTGAAGATATGCAATAGCTTTCTGCCCCCAGTTATGATTTCCACGTACTGGTTTTAGACAAAACAAAAACAGGTTTATTAACTACATGAGATAGATCTTAAGTGGTTTGGTAAGGGATAGCAAACAGATCAAAGCAGATTGTGTTTTTGTTTATTTGCTAGGTAATCTAAGCTTAATATATTAAAGAGATGGGATATGAGCAGCAAATTGTCACCCTAATTGTTGTTTTAGGCAGTTTGCAGAGATTCTTGAGAGCAAGCTGCACTTGCTTGCATCTTAAAGTCCCAGATATTCCTTTCACAGGCTAGAAATCCCTCTAGCCTGGGTTCAGCCCTTCTCCCCTCGTCCAGTCTTTGTTTCTCAGGTGTTTCCAGTAATCTTCTTGGGCAGGGCATCAGTGAAGAACCATGATGATGCCTTAAATGTCTTTTGCGTATAGTGGGAACCCTTTGTCTCCTCTTTTGGTTCCCATGCCCGGTCAGTGGAAATACACTGGTATTCCAAGATGGAGTCTAGTACCAAGTAACTTGATCTCATACCTCTGTAGGGACACAGCAGCCATGACTCTAAGGATGTTTGTAGCATCCTCAGGAAGGCTCCTGGTGGGAGATTAGGCTCTTCTAAGACCTATTGTTCTCCCTAATGGTCCTTTCCAGCCAGCCATCTAGAGTGAGTGCATTCTGCCTAGTGGGCGTTCTCCAGGTATAAACGCATTTGTAATAGATGTATAGACAATATTCCTAACTTCAGATACCAATAGGATACATGCATACAAGTAGGATAATCATATTCAGTAAATCATAACCTTTTCAATGATATCTCATATGACCTATCTTGCATAAAATGCATCAGATATGCCCTAACCATATCTCAGTAATATTACTGTGAATAATATGGGGTGTAATGCCACAAGGAATATGCAAGGTTAAGAAGTGAGTTTCTTTCACTGATCATGACCTTCTGAAAGGCTAAGATGAGCCTATAGGATAAGAAAGGGTAGATTTACAGGTTAGCCCAGTACTGAACAATAATAAATCTCCTAGGATCTTATATTAGACATTTTAGGGAGACCTTTGTGCTCCAGTTATGGAGGTCCATATGGTGACATCTGAGGAAGACTGTTCTTGGTTCTCCATCAGAACTCTGATCTATCAGTGGTCCTTTGTTACCTATTTATGCAGCCATGAGAGCTATCTTGCTGCTTTAATGTGTGGTGGCGCTATTAGATTGTTTTGAATGTCTCTGTTAATGACCAAAATACCATTGCTAGGCTTGGCTTTATTTACACCTGATATGGATAGAATTAAGTAATAAGGCAAGTCTTCAACCAGATCAAGATCAAAATGTCACCTCTTCTTGCTGTGCAAGAGAGGAGGGGTAGTTCAGTGGTTTGAGCATTGGTCTGCTAAACCCAGGGTTGTGAGATTAATCCTTGAGGGGGCCACTTAGGGATCTGGGGCAGAAGCAGTACTTGGCCTGCTAGTGAAGGCAGGGGGTTGGACTTGATGACCTTTCGGGGTCCCTTCCAGTTCTATGAGATAGGTATATCTCAATTTTCTTCCCTTTTTTTTTTTTTTTTTTAAATACTGGGAGTCCAGCCAAGTGATTTGAATTTCACAAATAATATGAAATATAAGTTTGCAACTTCCTATACTACACCTGGTTGAAGACCTGCCAGCATCTTGCTTGAAGTGAACTGTGTCGCGGGAGTCAACAATGCCTGCAATACACCACCTGCCTTTTACTTACAGAACCAGGTTTTTGTTTTTGTACAGTACTCGGATGAAGACCTGAAAGTAGCTGGGAAATACAAAGGAAATGATTATAGCCAGTACTCTCCTTGGTCGTGTGACACCATTGGCTCCTACATTGGAACCAAAGATGCAAAACCCAAAGATGTTGTGGCAGCAGGGAGTGTAGAGATGGCGGTAAGTTGGGATGCAAGAATGCAAAAAATGTTAAATTGTGAGGGACCTCCTTTATTTATTAGCTAGACTGACTGCAGCATGTGCCTCTTTCTCAGGCCAAATGTATCTGACAGTTGGGGATAGTTTTACAGTTGCATCAAAATGCTCTGTTTTCAAAATGAGAAATTGTTCCAAAGCCACAATATCATTTCTATTTATCTGTTTGTCCTCTTGGTTCTGGGTATAAGTATAAACGAATAGCTCCTACCCGACTTGAAGCCGCTTAGTGGGAGAGATACTAAGATGTTATGTCATCAATTTCTCAACACTAATTTGGAGTCCAGAAATTATTTGTAGTAAGTGCTAATTAGTTGGAGCTGCTCACCTTTTGTTTCCTTCACTGAGATGGAAGAAGACCTGAGGTTTTAAAAACATTTTTTGGGTGCTTTTATGGTCCTGGTTCAAGTTAACACTGTTTAGTTGGTTTTTTGCTTTGGGGACTAGCTCAGTCGACAGTCTTTTTTGGGGATCCAGGACCAAGAGACCACCTCAGATATTTCTCCAAAGTGCTGCAAATGTAACATGATATTGCAGTCTGCTACTGTCTTGAGTGCCTTTTCAGCATTTTTCTGATTCCTCTCTCTTACACACAATCCAGAGCTGCTATTGACTGGAATTGCTCTGCTTTAAAGGATATGAGAATTCTTAATGTAATTTAAAAACACAGTACTGGTGTAGGGGAACAGGAATTAACTAGCCCAAACAGGCATGCCTCAGTGATGCTATATTTCTGCAGGACTGATTTCGTTAGGAAGATGCCTGCTGGGGTATCAAATTTATTGGGAGCTAGTGATTGCAAGAGAGGAAGGAGGAGGCATGGATCTTGCAATAATACCACGTTTCCTCATGACCCCTAGTTAGAAAAACATTCAGAAGGTGCTGAAATTTGCATTTAGTAAACTTGAAGCGGTCACACAGAACCTTAATATTTTTGCTTTTTTGAAAAATGTGTATGTGTAACTCATCTTCATTGCAACTGTCTGTAAATGAAGCAGAAGCCAGTTCTCTTTTTTTGAGAGGGGGTGGGGGAGGAGGAGAAATGTTCTTTGTGAAGAATTCCCATTTCCTCCCCTTTCTTGTATATCCCACCTCATTTCTTCACTGTCCTATGTCATGGTGACCTGTGTTAGGACAAAAACAACTGGATGAGACTACTTTTCAGAACTCATCATTCTGTGATATGCTGCTACCAGTATGAATGAGCTTCTCATCTGTCATCTGGCTACCACCTGTCTGACTGACAGGATTTTCTGACCAGCTCCTCCTCCTCCTTTGCATGCAGTTTCCCCAGTTGTTCTCCTGCCTTACTGGAAGCAGCTGCACCTGGTGCTTCACTGCTGAGTTGCCCTCCATCTTTCTGACCTTAATGGAGCTATGTGGATTAGGGAAAGGCAAAATTGGTTTACTCCCAGAAAAAGAAGGGTAAGAAGCATCATAAATGCCTTTCCCCTGCAGCTTTGGGCAGCTGGGCTATTTTGCTGGTCCTGCACATTCTCACCATGCAGAATTGCCACTGCTAAGTCTGGGAAGTGGCAGGAGGTATTCCAAATGAAGCAATTGCTTTCTACTTCAACAGCCCTCTGTGGGACTTGGAAGCTGTCCTGCAGGTCTCCTAAGTTTCTCCCCTGCTTCCCTCCACCACCCAGAAAGACCAGGTCACAGATAGGGGCTGACAAGATATCCTCCACCTTCAGTGTGTCATCCATTCTCGTGGATGGGAATGGGGGGAATTAATTTTCATCACCACAAAGGAAATTCCTCCATCTGAGCCATATACTGTATAAATAAATAGGGGCTTTGTTGCCTTACTGCTTTCACCCTTCCACTGAAAAAGCTTGGCAAGAATCTCACTGTCGGGTTCAAGTGACCTCCTGAGCCCCTTTTTCTGTTGTCCATTCAAGAGACTTCTTTCCTAGGGGCAGAAAAAGCCTCATCCTTCTCTTCTCTCATAGTCTCTCAAAGAGAGTGAGCTAGAATCAGATCTGAACCATCTTCTTGTACTAAGATCCTTTTTCCTTCCTGGAAAATCATAGTAGGGTCATGCCAGAGGAGTGGGGTTACTTGGTCACTTCTGTAACGAAACCTTTTATCTCTTTGGAACAGAAATCCTACAGGGATGAGCAGGGGCTCATATTTTTCCCTCAAGGGCAGCCTTACTTCCAGGACTTGTATCTACTCCACCCAAAGGTGAACTTACAATTTCCCATTCTGAGTCCAGAGACCTGCCTGAGGACGCACTGTGTCGTCTTTTGACACCTGGATAGGAAGGTTAAAAGTGCTGTTAAACAGTTCTTTAGAGTGGATGTTACTCAAATTACTACTGTAGTTTGTGCCTCATAAACCTCAAGGGCAGCCATCCAGTGCCTCCCAAAGATACCAGGGGACAAAGCAGTTGGCTCCAAACATCCCTCCTCAGTAGGTAGGACATCTCTAAGTGACTTCTTTTTAATTCTCTGAATGGCATGATTCAGGGTTCTGTGCATTTAGGCATGAGCATCCTGACTACTCCCTCCCTGGATCAGTTCTTGTGGCAGCTTACCTTTGTTTCCTTGCCACCACTTCAATGGAATTTGGAGAGGCCATTAATTGATGGAGGCTTCAGCTGCCAAGTTCTAGAAGAGTTGCTTTTGAGATTTGGAAGGAGGGCCACTCACTCCAGTGGGCTGTGCCTCCTCTCCTCCTCACTCTTGTCCCCCACGATTCTCCCTTTTTATCATAGTAGCCATCCTCCATCTTAGTTTCTTTGTAGATCTTCCTTATCTAGATGTGGTCATTGCTTGTTCTGAGTTTTTAACTGGAAAAGCAGGAAGCCTATCTGGATGCTGAGAGGAAGGAACCAGGTGCAAAAATCCCATAATCGATAAGCTACCACCTGACAGATACCCTAAGCAAGACTTGTCCATACTGGTGTTGGCACATTCTGGGAAGACAAGCAGCAAGGAAAGAGACACTTGAAATATTTTGTCTCTGTTATGGTCAATTTTATTTTTCTTTACCTCTTGTCCAGAACATAGATAGTAAAGGCATGCGTGACCAGCGGTTGGACTTACAGAGAAGGGGAGCAGAAGCTGGGGACGATGACCTCATCCCATTTGGAGACCGGCCAACTGTGTCAAGGTTTGGGGCCATCTCGCGTACTTCCAAAACGATGTACCAGAGTTCTGGCCCCATGCAGGCCATGGCGGTACAGGGAGCTTCCACCAAATCTATCAACATTTCAGGTATAACGGGTACACATGGTTATTTTTCTTTTAGCATAGTTTTGTTTTATTAGCGTGGTAGTATAGTGCAGGTAAAAAATGTCTTAGGAAATATTTTATCAGACTCTTCAATGGTACCTGATGCTACCAAGTTCTGATTAATAAATTATGGATGGAAATGCCAGTTGGCCTTGTGTTTCAGTGAGGAAGCCTCCTCCACCTGTTTTTCTTACAAGGGTTACTGTACTTGCAGGGAGCTGGGGAATGATGATGATTTTTTTTTACCATCTGAACGTATGCTGTATATGAGAGAGTTCAGGCATAGCATTCCTATTGAAAAAGCATTTTGGTGGTTAAACTAATCTTTCTTCCCAGCTATTACGGATATTCTTTGCAACCTATATAGCAATCTATTGGATTATATATGGGATAGTTCTGAAACTCAAAGCATTGTAACATAGCATGTGTTACCTGGGTAACTCCTTCTGTTCTTTTGCAGATTACAGTCCATATGGAACTCATGGCGGTTGGGGAGCTTCTGCATATTCACCCCACCAAAACATACCTTCTCAGGGACGTTTCAGTGACAGGTGGGAATGTCTATCTCACGCACATGCTCACCCTTTTTGTCTGTACTTATTCTGTTTATAGTAGTTTCTTCTTTACCAAACTTAGTAAAGTTATTTTCTTTCCAATCCCTTTCTTGCCCCTCAAAGGGAGAGATTGTCCATGTCAGATGTGGCCAGTCACGGGAAACCCTTGCCGTCAGCTGAGAGGGAGCAGCAGCTCAGGCTGGAACTGCAGCAACTAAATCATCAGATCAGCCAGCAGACACAATTACGAGGACTGGAGGTTGGTACCTGTGCCCTGGAAGGGGTATGAGAGAGCAAGAGAGAGAGAGAGCAGATTTGCTTACTGGAAGCCAGACATTCTTCTCTCATATTGACCATAGTACAAAAATGTAAATCCATGATACCTGACGTCAGGACTTCCTAGCACTTCAGCACAAGGGAAAAACCCTTGACTATTTAGCAGCAGGAACTGAGGACTTGCTCGCTCTTAAATTTTTTTTTTCAATTTAATTTGTAGTCTAAAGAGAGCATACCATGTGTGTGTTCATGTCTGCTTGCTTTTTCTCTCTCATGGTCTTTTCTGGGCCCAATAATTTGTAAGCAAATAAAGCTCTTGGCTTTTCAGATTTTGAGTGAATCAGACTCTACCTGTAGAAAGTTAAACCCTTTTGTGTGGTGTTTGGCTTTGTGCTGTAGCCCTTTTCTTCCTAAACAGCACAAGCCACAAAACTGAACAAAATAGATGTTTAAAGTATTTTAACTTTAGAATTCAAAGTTGAGCTTTTATTTTTACTTAAAATGAGTGTGATTTCTGCACAGAGGGATGGTATGGGAAGTGTATATTTGTAAAAGGAACAATGAGCAGTATGTATCATGTGATAAACTCAGGACATACAGCTGCAAGGGAAGGGCAGAATTCAGTCCCAGAGGGTCAAAAGGCCCTCCTCCCTATCAACTGGGGGGTAATTCCGGGTCAGTGAGGTTCAACTGAGAAAGGGTTACCAAGGTATCAATTAGAATCAGCTGAGGGGGAGCCACCTGAGGTTAATTATGATCAGCTGATTCTAACTTAGGGCTGCCTGAGACTTTTTTAAACCCTTCCCTGGGAGGAAGTCGGGGAGAGAGCAGAGAGAGAAGGAGCCCTGCTGCCAGGAGTGTAGGAGCAGCAAGCCTCACCAGGAGCAGAGGCAGTATTCTCTCCCACAAGGGAGAAAGACTCTAAAAAGAACTGGGGAAGATACTGGGAGCAGACTTTCCCTGTGTCCCAAGGGGGACCAAATTACCCAAGCCTGTCTCACCAGGGCTAAAAGCAGCGGAGTCTGGGGAGACCGGGAAGGTGCCATGCCACAATAGCTTTATTTCATTTTATGGGACCTTGTGGTAGGAGGGAGTTGTGAAACAAAATTAAGGAATTCTTGCTGTAGGAAAGCTTAGTTACTGTACTATTGATCCTTTTCTGGAAGGGAAAGCCTTATCTTCCTACAGAAAGCAATGGAGAACTACTCTAAGGCACCTCCCCTCTAGTCAGATTGAGGTTTCTCTCAGCAAGGATCATTGTCCCTTAAGAAGTCTTTGCTCTAGTAAGAGCTTGGTTCCTAAAGCAGGAGTTCATTGTGCATTTATTAGGTGTTCATGGCACTCACAATGTCTGAGTGGCAATGACAGTTTCAAGAAGCACACATTTCCCAGTTACTTGAAAAGTGACTTGTTTGTGTTCTTGTGCTCTTATTCAGGAACAGGAGGGAAATTGTATTTAAATTGTGCATGCTTGCCTTTGCTGGTACCTTAATGGAGGAGTATTGGAAAGTTTCAAAACCTGTACCTGGCTTCCCTGCCCACATACCACTATAATTGATCTTGATTGTCTTACATCCTAAATGGTTAAATGTTGAACATTAACTATAAAACCTTAAGAGCAAAGCTGCTGTTCAGGTCACAGGAGCTTTTACTGTCATGTTTGTTTCTAGATGCAACTAGTTTTTTATAGTCCAGGAGGCATCTCCTATTTAAGTACTAGATGGGTAGGTCAAAGCTTTGGTTATAAACCAGCCCTGGCCACATACGTTTTACTGTAAATAAGTGTCTTTGCTAACGGTAGATCAGTAATCTGTGATTACTGTAAGGAAGGATGGCCTTGCAATTAAAGTACAGAACTGAGACTCAGTCTTGTGCTCTGCTCTTTGGGGTTTCCCATTTAATCACTGTGTGACCTTGAGCAAGTCACTTGATCTCTCTGTGCTTCCACACTTCCTCACATGGGTTGGGAAGAACTATTCATTGTCTGTATTTACATAGCACCTCCCATCTTAACATCTTCAAACAATTTTATAAAAGTAGTAATATTGTAACTACCTTTTAGTTATATTGTAGGGACTTAGTGCTCTCTACTGTAGCAAAGCCCTTTGCTTCTTATTCCAAGGACGTGGGTTTGATTATGCTTCAGGAATTTTTGTTGAGCAAACAGTTCACAAACGAAAATTTACACATAGAAATGTATTATGGTTTCATTTGCAAATGAAAAGAAAACATCAGGGCACAACTCCTCTTACTAGGGTTAATTTGTCACAATATTAAAATAACTGCATGTTAAATACTGACATCTTTTTTTAAAAAGCAACGCAAAAGAAGACCTTTAACTGGATGTAAGAGAGACCCCTTGAAATATTGTTGAAAGTGCTTTCAAAGTCATGACATAATAACTCTTGTAAGGGGAGGGAAGGCTTGGGTTTTGCAGCTAGGCAATGCTCCTGAATTACAGCCTGGTCCAACTCTGCGCATGGTTTGTTGTGTGCTCAGTTGTGTATGTGCTTGGCTTTATGCATTTAGGCTGTTAATAACAGGCTGCTGTTGCAGAGGGAGGCGACCACCCTGGCAGGCCAGCCACAGCCGCCACCTCATAAATGGCCTGCAATGATCTCAAGTGAACAGCTGAGTATGGAACTGCACCAGGTGGAAAGGGAAATCGGGAAGAGAACCCGTGAGCTGAGCATGGTAAGTGCTGTGGGTGTGGGGACGTGGCAAGGTGGAATGTAGAGCTGCTTGGTTGGCTGCAGCACATTAACCCTTGCCAGTAAGGCTCTCTGCTGGATTACTGCTACCAGTGTTAGTCATTTCCCTGTCACCATTTTATTAGTCAAAACCTCTAGGTTAGTAGTATTTTGTGTCCAGGATTTGAATTCTAATGTGCCTAAAATATTCAACTTCATTGCTGTAGCCTTTTGAAAACAAAAGTGGGATTAATTTTATAATTGGGCAGGTAACTACAAACTTTGTATCAAATTGCTGTCCAAGTCTTCCTTAGGTTTTAAATGTAGTCTTTCAGCTGACTACAACACATACTGTAGTGTAACATGCATAAGAATTTTGCCGTTCAATTCAGGAGAGGGCCAGTGTCCAGTACTTAGCCTGTGGTGTTAAAGTTCTTGGTCTTTGCTTCACAGTGTACGAATCATTCCTATCTTTTGGGAAATTCGGTCTCCTGCATGGATGGACAGATCCTTCTGAATTTATTTTCTTGTCTCTTGGCTTTTGTGCAGTGCTTTGTGCAAGTTTTACAGGCATTCTCTTCAATTCCCATTGAATGAAACTACAGAATTTGTACAATGTGAAACAATATTTTCTGTCCTCTTCTTTCAAAGGAGACCCAATCTTCACTGGACATGAAAAGCAACCTAGGCACCAATAAACAGACAGAAAATGGACAACTAGAACCACAAAGCAAGGTTCCAGCTGAGGACCTCACACTGACATTCAGGTAACAGGAGTTTCCACTGGCCCTTAGAGTATAAGTTAGTCAGGGCTGTCTCTTTGGAATACAAAGAGCATCAGATACCTGTTGCTTTTGTGTCATTTTTATATTGAGTATACATTAGTGAAGAATGGAATTATTCAATTTATAGTATTACCGTGAATTTTGGATGATTTCAGCCAAGTGGAGGAATGAAATGAAGGGGAGGTGGGGGGTGTGTGTGAATTGTTAACTAGTCCCACATAAAACAAATTACTCTATTCTGGTTTTAATAGCAGGAATATTTTGGGGGCATTAGCTGTGAAATGGAGATGTTTTATGAAGATACTGAAAATCAGGGCAAAATTCAGCTGTTGCACCTGCACGGAGCTTCCAATGTTGATTGATCTCTGTATGTGTCTTGAACTAGGACTGCATCTACAGTATAAACAAAAAGCATTACAATATGCTGTTGGCTGGAATGTTATAGGTCTGCACATCTCAGGAGTTTTACAAGCATTGGTTACAATAGTAGTAAGGTCATTACTTCAGATGTAGTTGAACTAGAAAAGACTATAGTGGCTTCTCTCCACTGTGAACAGAAGGGCACAAGCTTTGCAATTGTCAGTAAAACTAGTCTGTATAATTTCAGTTAGATAATTTAAGTATTGATATTAGCTCAGTGGTTGGAAATGGTGAAGATTTTTAGTTAGCTTGGTGGTCAAGTTAAACACCAGCTATTACAGATTCTTGAATTTTTTTGCACATTAGGTAAGCAGAGGGACAGCGCTGAATCTGTGATGTAATGGTGCTGTATTCACACTTAAGTTTCTTTACAGTGTAATTTAGAAGTTATTCTGATCTCTACAACTAACTGGAAAAAATAACAAATCACTAAAATATTAAAATTTTTTGCATCCTAACAGACACTCAAATGTCAAAACAGTAGGATCCTAAATTGCTGATAATAGCACCACTTTGTTGGAGTCTAATGGAGAGAACATAGAGATAATTTAGCTGTCCAGAGAAATTAGAGACCTTCAGAGTGGTTGAGGTACCATAAATTAAATTCAATGATTAATTTAAAAGTAGCCAAACCTCTTGTAGTTTAGCCAGTTAAAATATAAAATGAAGATTTCTTCCCAATTTTTTTTTAGTAGAGTCCTCACTTTCCCCTTTCTCAGCCCTGCTCAATCTGCCCTAGTCTGTCATGAAACGGAAGCCACTGGAGGGAAGTATTAGTACAATGGCAGTTTCCATCTGCGCTGTGGAAATAATGAAACAGCGAGGGTGACTAGATGTCCCGGTTTTATAGGGACAGTTGTGATTTTTGGGTCTTTTTCTGATATGGGCACCTATTACCCCCCACCCCCATCCCGATTTTTCACATTTACTGTCTGCTCACCCTATCTGGAAATGATTTTGGGTGGGGGAGGCACATTAAATACTAAGTTTATGCAATGTATAATTTGAATGGTAGTTAATTCTATATGTATTTCATAAAATGGATACTATCGAGTGCTGTTATAGAAACTGTACAGTTTTTCCTTTATTGTGTTGTTTGTTTTCCACTATCTTTAATGTATACTTTTTCTGATCTGGTGAGGTATTCGTGAAAAGTAAATAGGCACAAGCTTGCTTGTACAATGAATCTATCTCGTGAAATTGTCACAGATGATCATTGTGACACTGCAGCAACAATAGTCAGGGCCTTGTACAGTTTTTTTTTAAATCTGTTTATCCTCCTTTTCTCCTTCCGCATCCCTCCTCCCATAGTGATGTTCCAAATGGATCAGTCTTGACGCAAGAGAACATCAGCCTCCTATCAAACAAGACCACATCTCTGAACCTGTCAGAGGACCCAGAGGGGGGAGGAGACCACCAGGACTCCCAGAGAACAGGAGTTGCACCCACCTCTTCTCCATGAAGTGAGGAAAGCATCCCTCCCAGAGTTTCTGTTGGGGAGGAGGAGTTGGTAGCTTCCATCATGCTTCCCTCTAAAGGTGATCAGAGAAACACAGAAGCAGCAGCACAGGAGGTCCGGAGGCAATGTGCACAAACACCACTACTAGAAACAAACCCTGCACATAGTTCACATTAATGCGTTTTTTAATTAAAAAAAAAATTAGCAGTATCTGCAAGCAATTCAGATTAAATTTGTTTTTGTTCTGTGAATGAACTTTATTTTAATAACTTTGGACGCCTTGGATACAGGGCTTTAAAAAAAAGATATTATATATATATACTCTGTTTGATTAATTGTATGATCTTAATGAAGTAGGTTTTTTCTTTTACTTTGGTATTATTACATACCCAGTGTATAATTCCTTAACACCTCCACTCCCTTTCACCTGAGAACAACATTGGCTGCCTCCTTGTATGAATATAAAGGTGAATGAGGGACATAGGATGGAGGGAGGCTATGAATTAGTGTCAGAAAACATGCAGCAAACATCAGTAGCTTTTTAAAATGAATTTCTTGTAAGTAGGAGTTGTCCAACGCCTACACTACCTTTCTACTTATACCCATTGGCTTTTAGCCACAGTTGATGCAATCGTTCCAGCTCAGTGAAAGCATTCCATAATATCCATCCCACTGCAGCATATATCCCCAAGGCTATTATTTAAGCAGTAGCAAAAAGAATCTGGTGTATGTACATTACATTTATTTAACTAGGAACTGATATGACATTGTATTTTGTGGTTGGGATTAGAGTTCAGCAAAGGACAGAGGGCCTCAACTAGTTGAGACCTGTATGTTTCAGACTTCCGGAAGAGATTGAAGAAATTAGTTGTCTAGCTCCTGAGCTGCTTGGCCAGCCAGCAGTTGGCACTGAGAAACACAACAGAGGCAACAAAAAGTTTCCATCCCTTGCAATAGGAAGGTAAAAAGAGAGCAAGAACACAGATTTTAAGGAAGGAAAATAACTGAAAACTAACTTGCAAAGATTCTTTTTTTCATCAGCCTCTATTTAGAAAGATGGAAGTTTCCTTTGTTAGGGCATAGGAAGATAGTCTTTTATAAAGGGTCTTTTTTGTAGCTCAGCCTCTTCCAATCATGATAGCATCTAGGGTTGCTTCAGAAAGGGCATTGACTACCTGTTATGCACCCGATCCAAAGCCCACTGGAGTCAGTCAGTGAAGAAACTTCCCTTGACTTCTATGAGCTTCGGAACAGGCCTTCCATTTGTCCTTTTTAAAAAAAACTACTTCAATTATAGCTTTTTTGCCTTTACTGATCATTACTAAGCTCCTTGTGTCTTCTGCTTTTATAATCTGCCACCTCTGGCCTGCAATTTATTTATTTGTGGTGTCAGTGAAGGCTTCTCATGGGAAGAGGAAGAGAACTTTTGTTTACATGCACAAAACTTGGCAATTAGCAAAAGTAGAGGAGGGCAAGTGTTGAAGTAATAGTAATGCTTGGTAAGATCCAGGCATACCAGAATTGGACAGCAAAGACTGGAAATTCAGCTGCTGCTCTTCAGCCTTGTCTGTCATTGCTGCATGGAATCCTTTCAGAAGCCAGCATTTCTTCTCTGTAGGAGAAAAGTTGCATCCAGAAATTGATCCTGCCAGAAGCATTTGGAATACTTGAAAGCCAGGATCTTGTTGTGACCTATGTCATTTGCTCAGTTTCCCAATGGAGGTACGTAGGTGGAGATGATACCTGAATGGAAGCAGTTTTAAGAAGTCACAAGCCTTTCAGTTCTGTGTGGTATCATTCCACTGAGAAGTTCCTCTTAACAGGCACAAAAATCAGTGAGGATTTGCTCTTGCTGCATGTATTTTGACCCTTTCTGCCGGCACTGAACTGAGCCCCTCTGAATAGAAAACTCAATGGAGAAGAGTCTGTTCAGTGTTGCTCCCTCCATGCCTGTGTGGCCTGCTTTTTGTTTTTCTTTCTGGATTAGACTACTAAATCAGAAAGCACTGGTTATGTAATAAATTTATTGCATTGCTTTGGTTGGGTAAAAGCAAGAGTTAATACTTTTCTTGTTTAGTTGTTTCTTAACCCTTAACTCCTGCTGAGGTCATAGGAACCTTGGACTAAGCTTTGCATCCATTATACTGTTAATTTAAACAAAAGGGGGGAGGGGGGAGATACAGTCCCACTATTGCCTACCAGTAGAGTGTCCAAACAGAAGACTCTTTCGAGTAGCGATTATTTAATTTGCCCAGTCAAGGCACCGCATTTATATACTATTTCACATTGAATTTGATTATGCCCTACAGACCTGGCTGGTCAAGGATTTGATACACATATTGGCTTGGGATTCGAGCTTTCTTTTTTATTTAAATAAAAATTTATATATAAATATATATATATATACATATATACATAGTTATATCTGTATATATATTGGGTATGTTTTAAGAATTTTTTCACATGAGCGCAGCTGTTCTGATCAAATGTCTGATTGGGAGGTAGAAGCACGGAACGAAGATAAAGCATTTTCAGCTCACAGCCACACTCTTCGTGCATTTGTGCACGTTTATTTCACTCTTAGCTTAACTTTGGCCTCAGAATTGCCGAAGAAAGCAGTTTTGAGGCTTGCTTTTATTTTTTTCCTTGATTTTGGGGAAAACTCTTTTCTCTGCCCTGGATTCTCACCAGCTGCACTATTTCTCCCACTCACGCATGTTTACACCCTGCACCCTTCCTTGATCATGGCCTCCATCCTTCCAGCTCAAGAGGACTGGGCTGACTTTGCTGAGAGATTATTTCTGTTCCATCCTTCTCCCTGTTAGGGTGGGCTCAGTGCGCTGTCTTGACAGCATGCTGGTGAGTGAGCTGATTCAGGTACCCATGCTGTGGTCTCTACTCCTGAAGTGAAGATCACCACCACCAGGTCAGCTTTGACTTTATTTTTAAGAAACCTTTTTTTCTGCTGTGTTTGTATTAACACAAGCTCATTTTAGTCAAGATAATTTAGTGCAGTATTCTAATCTAGGAGGGCAAGTGCAGAATGCCAGATTTTTTTTTCTTTTGACTAGAAAAATCTTTACATAAAATAATTATAATTACCAAAAAATTTGCATGCTATGGCACATTTTCCTCCACCGTAGGAAGAAAATCTGGAGGGAGCAAAAATATTATGGCCCATTATCTGTTGTGCCAACTAATTGCATTTCCAGTTCAGAACTGACCCTCTTTTCTCTAAGCCTAGGGAAAGAAAAATTCTACAGTAAGAACTGTTCAGATCACTACATGTAGGTCAGCAAGGGTAAATACTCCTAAACCTATGGATTAGAAAGAGTACCCTTAATGTTGTTTTTCCCCCGTTTGTGCTGTACTTTTTGTGCATAGTGTCCTTGTTGTGATCAGTCTCTCCAGGTGAATGCCCTGTTTGCTCAACATTGTAGTTTGGCTTGTTAACTAGTCTGTTTAATATGTGCAAACCTTATTGATTTTGGCTTTGTTTCCTTTTTCTCCTGCTCTTGCACTTTCGCTATGTTTCTTTGGAGAAGTTTAAGTGATAAAACTAGTGAAATAGGGAACCAGAAAAAGGCTTTAAGTTTTCACGAAGACAGTACCTGAAATCCTGCCAGCAGAGCTGAGAACCCATCACTCTTCAGGTGCAAGGACTAATTGTTAAAACAGATAACCTACATTCCCATGGACCAGCTATGTTTACTGCTTCACTCATTTCTGTGTCCTATCCCTGTCCCTGTTACACCAGGACATTGTCCATTTCAGTTAAATGAAACTGCTACAGCCTAGCTTGGTCACATCTACTCCAGCAAGAACAGTGTTGGAATACTGTTGGGGCATTATCATGTTGTATGGCAAGTAGGGTAGATATGCAGGTGTAGATCAAACCTTTGAGTGCTTGTTGCTAGCAGAGTTTCAACCATAATGTACACAGAGCCCTAAAAATGAGACACTTCAAACAGCAGGCTACTCTTCACAATGTCAGACACAAATGATTGACCCACTAGGAGTATAAACAATTTCATTTTCCTGTAATATCATGGGTTTTTTCCTTCTTACATGTGCCCCAGTTCCCCTATCTTAATGGTAGAATTATATATGCTTATCTTCTAGCCATTTGTAGGCTGCCCTGCCTCATTTCAAAATAGAAATCCTGTGGAACTGAGCACCTTTCATACATGTAGTGCTGTTACCACTTTAACCTCAAATTCTTCAGCTGTCTCAGTTCTACTGACCCTTGTTATCTTCCTCTGGTCCACCTCTCTGGCTTGCCCATCATCCTCCCTGATTGTGCAACAGTGACAGCTTGCTGCCTCAAAACAGAGCATTCAAATGAATTCGCTTAGCCAATAACTTCTGTGAAGTTGCCTTTTCTAATGGTGTTATTACTCAGTGATGCACAAATGTGATATTGCCCTACTGGTAGGCAAATGGGGGGGATCTGTATAAACATGGTAAACTGCTGTTTTTCTTTAAAGGAGAGCCAAAGACTTGTGCTTTTACTTTTTTTCCATCTTTTTCCCCCAGGATAGCCGTTTTGATGATCAAATCTTTGTAGAATTTTGTGAGTTGACTGTATTCTCCTGGTAGCAGTTTGCACAGTTAATGATTGTCAAGCCTTAAGCATATGTTAAATGGTGGTATCAGTTCATCTAGTTACACAATTTGAAAAGGGTGTGTTTAAGCACCTAATATATTTTGGAGTCTTCTAACTTTCATACTTCTTCTTTCATCCACTCCCATGCACTCTCTCAGCTAATTTTACAGGTAGCAGAGAAGGCACTTAGACGTTTACATAGTTAAAAAAGCCATGTTTATAAACATTATTGCTGATTAACCTGTTGGATTTTGCTGATTTAAAATTAAAATTTCTAAAAACTAGTTTGCTGCAAATGTGAATCTTTGACTCCTAAGGAAGTCCAGTGAGACTGACAAGACTCCTGTCCAGCTATACCATTGCTGTAAATCAAATACAGTACAAATACTTCATGCAAGGACATTGTTGCCTACTGATAACAAGTATTTAATATCTGTGACAAACTCACTGAACTGCAAAGAAGAAGAATCGGGCTTTTGAGTTTAACATACAGTAAAGCCTTTTTTAAAACTACTTTCCATTGGGGTCACTTAAATCTCTTGCAGATTATGCTTTTGAAATTCAGAGGGGAATACCTAAACAGTGAAAGTAATCAGAAAATCCTCCACTTCTTGCTGTTCCCATTCACAAAAGTGTGGAGCTTTTAAAAATATTCTGACAGCCACAGGTCAGTGATAAGTACCAACCCTCAGGGCAGCTTTTTGAAGAGGGAGCACTTTGTCAAGAAGCTGTCTTCAGTCAAAGATTGATTTAACTTGAATAAAAAAGCCCAAGAAATTCAGTGCTAAAAATGAGAGTATTGAATAGCAGTGCTGCCAGCTAGCCTCCTGTGTTTAACAAATGGAAAACCAATCCATGCAAAAGCTGTTTGAGTGTGGAAAAGTACATAGAGTAGTTTACATACACAGGCAGAATAACTGGCATGACTTCCCTTACATAACCATCCATTATATTGATATCCTTCTCTTCCCCTTGTCTCTAAACATGTACACTTTCTGCTCCACCTCCTAATATTGGCAGTATTGACAGTGATTGATGCTACCATCCACAAGTTTACACACATCTTTAACATACTAAAACGCTTCCCCTGTCTTGTTCAGCATAGTGATTCAGACATTGACCTGGTGAAAGGCCTGTTGTGCTAAATGAAATCTCAATTTAGATTTAAAATTAATCAGCACTTCTGAGCTACCTTCTAAACACAGTCTTGGTGCTGAGAAGTGACATTTGTGTCCTTTGCGGTATGTGAGTACATGGCCAAGATTGTTCATATGACACTGAAACGGATTTGCTCTCACCATAACTTTAATAAGAAATATAAAAATTAAATACTGATACCATATTGTTAAAAAGTGATACCATCAACTATTTGCTTTCTGACAAAATGGCAGATCCTGGGAAGAGGCTTAAGTGCCAGTTCAGTTACATGTCAAAAGTCAACTGGTCTCAGGGACCTTATTCCAACTGAGTCTCCCGACACAGGTTCTACATTGTAGTGAAAAACAGATGTTAACTGTGTCTCTGATCATGCCTCATCCTTGGAAGCAGTTGATTGTTGTGATGTAGATGGGACCTTAATTGGAGGAGAAAGGAGCATTAATGTCATTTAAATGTATAAGTGGTGAGAGCTGTTTCATGCCAGGGGAACTCTGAACACTATAAGGGGAGAGAGTGGAGCTTTCTTTGAAATCTTCTAATGAAGGAGTGCATGAAGAACTTGGCTCTTTCTCTGTGTACACTGGACTTTCTCCTCAACAGCCTCCCAGTGCAGGTGGAACTTTATAACACTGTGGCCAAAATGCCCAAACTTGGATGTTGACAGTTTAGCCACCTGAATAAACGGTCTGACCTTCAGTGCTAATGAGCCCCTGCAGCTTCCACAGAGTTAACCTCTAAGTCCAGTACGAGCTACAGATGCTCAGCATCTCTGAAAATCAGACATCTTCCATTCACGTGCTGAGCTCCAGCCACCAGATTTTGGACACTTTTGCCCGATCGATCTGGAGTTGTGTAAGTTTCACCAGTTCCTCCTGGTTCTGGAAGTTTTGGCCAAAAGGAAAACACAGCAGTATCAATTTAAAAATAGAAAAATTTTGTCTTGTGGAAAGTACAACCAAAGGGAGATGCAGTCCATGAAAAGAAAAAGTATTAGATATACTGAAATATGTATATGTATCTGTAACTAAATAACAAAATCCTGTGGTGTATTTGATGTTTATGGTATAAACTAAAAATCATTTGCTTCTCTGTAATATTAAAGTTGTTAATAATTTGTGACAGATAATACTCACAAGTCTTTGGCATCCAAACCAGATTGTGTACTGGATAGATCCCACAACTGGACCTATGCAGTGAGCTTTTCTAGCTTTTATTAGAGGTGGCAGAAGCTTTCTCTGCATGCAGAAAATAGCTTTGAGTCAGGACAGGAATAATAACCCCCCTTGCAACCTAGCTGCTCCATTGTTTGTAATTTTTATGCCATTCCTTTGCAGTCTCTCCTAAGTGGGCACTGCAATGTGGACAAAATAGCCTATAACGTGAGACTCTTAGCTTTTCTAGTGTCAGGAATTTCTGCGTTCCCTGTGGCTTCTGCTTGCCAGGTAAGCAGCCTCTGTGCTAAGAGGAGCTTTCCTTGAAGATCAGCTTATCAGCTACACTGTAGCTTGATTTATTTTTTTATTTTTTTCTGCTTTTGATAACCGGTGATAGTAATGTGAAGAGCTCTGTCCCCATTTTGTTCCACTCTATGGGGCAGTGGGTGTTAGGTGTGTGTGGGAGGATTGTGACAGTTGAGACAGAACATACACAACCACATGCATTCCCACTTTAGAAGCCACCTGTTTCCAGTTGTGGGATTTCTCTACGGAAATACTTTTATTTGTAAGCCTAGTTTTCTGTGGTTTCTTAGGCTCATACCGGTCTCCCCGAGACATTCTGCAGTCATTATCACCTTTTTGGGTGGAATTTATTTTATTTTTTCATTTTGGTTTTTTAAAAATAACTTTTTAACATTGGTGCATATATGCTTGGGATAGAGCTTGTGTAATTTACCAATCGTATTGATTGTATGTGATTGTGCCCTGCAGAGGTATATTTAACAAAAAAAAAAAATTAAAATAAAATTAAAAAAAAATAGGATAATAAAGGAGAACATGAGACTTGAGCCGAGTCATGAATTACTTCTTGAACTTATTTAGTATTTTTGGATAAGTAAGGATCCCTGTGTGCTGTTCCTATTGGTCAGTGCTGAACAAAATGCCTTTCCTTCCTAAGAACATAAGAACGGCTGTACTGGGTCAGACCAAAGGTCCATCTAGCCCAGTATCCTGTCTACCAACAGTGGCCAATGCCAGGTGCCCCAGAGGGAGTGAACTTAACAGGCAATGATCAAGTGATCTCTCTCCTGCCATCCATCTTGATCCTCTGACAAGCAGAGGCTTGGGACACCATTCCTTACCCATCCTGGCTAATAGCCATTTGTGGACTTAACCACCATGAATTTATCCAGTTCTCTTTTAAACGCTGTTATAGTCCTAGCCTTCACAACCTTCTCAGGTAAGGAGTTCCACAAGTTGACTGTGCACTGCGTGATGGACTTCCTTTTATTTGTTTTCAACCTGCTGCCTATTAATTTCATTTGGTGACACCTAGTTCTTGTATTATGGGAATAAGTAAATAATTTTTCCTTATCCACTTTCTCCACATCACTCATGATTTTATATATATCTCTATCATATCCCCCCTTAGTCTCCTCTTTTCCAAGCTGAAGAGTCCTAGCCTCTTTAATCTTTCTTCATATGAGACCCTCTCCAAACCCCTAATCATTTTAGTTGCCCTTTTCTGAACCTTTTCTAGTGCCAGTATATCTGTTTTGAGATGAGGAGACCACATCGGTACACCGTATTCGAGATGTGGGCATACAATGGATTTATATAAGGGCACTAATATATTCTCCATCTTATCCTCTATCCCCTTTTTAATTATTCCTAACATCTTGTTTGCTTTTTTGACTGCCTCTGCACACTGCGTGGACATCTTCAGAGAACTGTCCACGATGACTCCCAAGATTTTTTTCCTGACTCGTTGTAGCTAAATTAGGCCCCATCATATTGTATGTATAGTTGGGGTTATTTTTTCCAATGTGCATTACTTTTACATTTATCCACATTTAATTTCATTTGACATTTTGTTGCCCAATCACTTAGTTTTGTGAGATCTTTTTGAAGTTCTTCGCAGTCTGCTGTGGTCTTAACTATCCTGAGCAGTTTAGTATCATCTGCAAATTTTGCCACCTCATTGTTTACCCCTTTCTCTAGATCATTTATGAATAAGTTCAATAGGATTGGTCCAAGGACTGACCTTCCTTCATTCCAGTGGGCTAATGGCTCCACTGCTTCATGTGCAACACCCTCCTCGATGCCAGTGGGGCCAACATGGTGTTCTGTGCATTGCACAAAAGTGTGGCCATATCCAGAGGTTTGTAATATTTCAAAAGGCAGTCTGCTGAGGTGAGTGACAAACACTGGAGGCTTGTCTGCTCTTCCTATCTGTACTAGGAGAGAGCTTCTACAAAGCCTCTTATTTTCTCTATTGTGAATGGTGACTTTTCTCCCCTAGAGTTGAAGGTGGGAGACCTTAGCAGCACTATGGCTGATACTTCTGAACCTTAGCCATCAGGTGAGTGTGGGTGTGTCACCAGTTCCATCTCTCACTTGAGAAAGCTGAGATGCTGACATCTGCCCAGTGCGACACAGCATGGCATCAGGAGAAAAACTGCCTGCTCCACAGAACCAGACAAAAAACAAACAATATTTGATTTAATGCATTTTCCATGTCACACGCAAGAATAGTGCCTGTGCAGTCTTGACATATGTCTTCTGTCTTGGGGACTTCCCCCTGTTGCAGTGACTATGATCCAACAAAGCACTGTAAAAGCCTAGAGCGATAAGGTGACTGAAGAGCTCTCTCTAGTTCGAGAGCTTCTCTCACCAACAGAAGTTGGTCCACTAAAAAAGCTCCTGACCCATTTTGTGTCTCTAATATCCTGGGACCGACATGGCTACAACAACCCTGCATGCTGTAAAAACCTGTCCATTTTAAAAATCAAATCACTTTTTGGAGCAGAGAGAGGTTTGTCTCTTGGCTAAATGGCCCCAAATCTGCACTTCAGTCTACCTTCTACCAATGCTAGCTCCCTATGTATATGGAATTTATTTATATCACAATTCTGCTGCAACCTTAACTTTCTAATTGGTGCTCTTCGAACACCACCCACTACGGTCACTGGGAATCTCTGAATTTTAGGGTGCATTGGGCTAGGCTCTTATCAATCTGTCCTGAAGCAAAGGGCTAATTCCTCAGTAATACAAATGTGCTTTTCTTGCCCTGGTGGAAAATACGCATTCCCAATGAATTAAGGGGACGGGGCCATGACAAATGCCTTCCTTTGCTTATGTTGAAAGTTTTATTCTCAGTTACAAGGCCTACAAATGATATTTGGTGAATGTAAACCAATTATCTGATTTTTCTCTCCTCCCCTTACTCCCTCCCCATCCAGTAGTGCTGAGAACCCCCAAATTCCCATTGAAGTTTATAGGATTTGTCAGTGCTCAGCACCTTGGAAAACCAGTCTGATAAACCTTTAGAGCCTTCTTTCTAGTAGGTTATCTGTACTAAAGACTATAGTTTTATGGCTCATCTCCCATGAAGAGGCATTTCAAACAATGCCTTCAAAGGACTAATCTGTGTGTTATTCAGTAACTTGCACTGCAGCTCTAGCTTACAGTCCAGTTCTGCCAAAACTTGCTCTCTGGCAGGAATGAAAACAGGACAGTGCTTCACAAACAGTTGGGATTTTTACACATAATCCTGGGTGTTTTGCAGTGTGGAGGGTAGTGGGTTTCGTGTGTGCTCTTACAGTGGCCTCTATTGTGAAGATGTTACTGATTATTGCAAGATAAACCCAATCCGATTGGCTTTTTAAATCAAACTGCATCTGTTGTTGTTGAATTAAATCAGCACCCAGCTCCCATCCATGCCAGTTGTGAGATGGTGAAGAATCATGATCCCCAGTTGACCAATGGGAAAACTAAAGAACAGAAGTGTGTGATTTAGTCCAAACTGCTGCAGAATGGAAAATATGCAAATCTTTCCCAACTTGTATTTGGGTGCGGGGGGAGGAGGAATTGGCCTGAGCTGAGTTTCTAAATCTACAATCATTTGAGTTCTGGAAAACTTCTGTGTGTTTTATCAGCCAGAAATTGGGAAGCCCTGGAGTCTGTGTGGAGAAGGTGACCAAACTTTCCCTCATCAGACTGAACTTTAAAACCTTTTTTCAGATCAAACATTGCTTTGTTCAACTCTTTGCTTAACCTTCCACGGTTGGTCATCAGCCTTTGACCTCAACATCCCACTTCTTCCCTCCCTTTCTCCCCCGACTTGACAGAGCTCTGGTGGAGTGCAGAAATTCAGTGCAGAAGCAACTATTGACTAGCTTTGTCTCTGATTTTTCCCTGCTCTAAAGCAAGCGTGCCTGTCACTGTACGTTGCAGATCACGTCCTGTAGGCGAGGAATCTGACACACCACAAGGTAAGTGGAATTGGTTCCACAGTCCTGCTTGCTTCCAATGAGATTTTCATGTTAATTAACATGGTTTTTCATGGACTCATCCCAGTTTGTAGAAATCTACACACTCCAGCCATCGCTGGACTGCTTGTCTGTCAGGGATCCCTGACTGCAGTGCTGAGGGGCTGTATTTGTAGAATTCTGTCTAGGTTTCCTAGAGATCCCGGTTATGCTGTGTGCTGCTCACTATAATGCCTGCAAACCCTTCACTTCTTCTTAAACTGTAAAGTGAGGAGCAGTTGTTTCAAGGAGGTTTGGAAAGTCCTGGCTTTATCTCACTCGTCTCTAAAATGCTATACGTCTCAGGTTGGGAACTTCAGTGGGGCATCTACTTTTTCCTGGGAATTTCTCTCTCTCTCTCTCTCTCTCTCTCTCTCTGGTGGGAGCAATTCCACAAAGGCTTAAGCTCCTTAATATTTGTTAAGCTTTCAAACACTCGAAGCAAATAATAGTGACTGATTTCTTAGCACTACTTCTAGCATGGAGTGGAGGGAGCACACCTCTGGCATGTTTGTTAGAGAATTATCCATAAGTTTATAACATTTGTGAACACTGCCCTTTGTCAGAAGACAACGTTGTTGAGCAAAGGTACTGGAATGGAAAATTACTGGGATATGTGGACCCTAATTCTGATGTGGGAGGAGGAGGAGGTTTCTAAAGTGTGTTCTGGGTGTTGACTCTTGAACTTCCCGTGATCAATGCAAGAGACTGCTTGGAGCCTTGCAGTTTTGAGCTGATTAAGCAATTCTCTACCTGACCCTACCACTCCAGCATTAGGCTAGAAGGGCGCAAAAAAACAACTTACCTGTGGGAGTTTGGCCATTAACTGCAGTCAAACTAGAATTCCACCATCTGTGTTTAAAACATGACCACTGGAGTAAGGCAGGACCAGCTAATCTTCTCTGCTCTATTTAGGTTTGCATCCATGCCCTTTGCAGTGGTATCTGAGCATCTTTCAGTAAGGTTTGTATTGCCAGGGCCCCACGTATGTGGAATTCACTGGCCTTATGTTCTTATGATACTGGGTCAGACCAAAGGTCCATCTAGCCCAGTATTCTGTCTTCCAACAATGGCCAATGCCAGGTGCCCCAGAGGGAATTAACGGAACAAGTAATCAAGTGATGCATTCTCAGCTTCTGGCAAACAGGCTGGGGACACCATCCCTGCCCATCCTGGCTAATAGCCATTGATGGACCTATCTTCCATGAACTTATCTAGTTCTTATTTGAACTGTTAAAGTCTTAGCCTTCACACCATCCTCTGGCTAGGAGTTCCACAGATTGACTGTGCAAAGAAATACTTCCTTTTATTTGTTTTAAATCTCCTGCCTATTAATTTCATTGGGTGACCCCTAGTTCTTGTGTTATGAAAAGGAGTAAATAACACTTCCTCATTTACTTTTTCCACACCTGTCAAGATTTTATAGACTTCTATCATATTCCCCCTTAGTCGTCTCTTTTCCAAGCTGAAACGTCCCAGTCTTATTTATCTCTCCTCATACGGAAGCCTTTCCATACCCCTAATCATTTTTGTTGCCCTTTTCTGAACCTTTTCCAGTTCCAATACATCTTTTTTGAGATGGGCTGACCGCATCTGTATGCAGTATTCAAGATGTGGGCGTACCATGGATTTATATAGAGGCAACATACTTTGTCTTGTCTTATTCCTTTCTTAATGATTCCCAACATTCTATTAGCTTTTTTGACTTCCGAAGAATGCATCTGAGCTTTAGCCTGGTTATAGAAAAAGCAATGCCTAGACACTATGATGATAGGCACTAAGGCACGTGCCTTTACAAGGGCTTTTAACTTTGAAAATTCGGACATTAGGCTATCACAGACAGCATGTCTGTGTCTGTAAATAACCCTGTCCTTGCATTTGACTGAGAGCTGAGTTGGGGCCTGCAGCTTGCTGCCGCTCTTCCCAACATCCTGAAATGGGAGATATGATGCAAAATCAGTCACTTATACAATATTGATGGAGCAGTTCTAATACTCAGAAAAACCTTCTCCAGTGAAAATGGTAGGCTAAAAGTGAGGAAAGCAATAGCAGTTCTGGCTGTCCATGTACACAGCAGAGATCCTTGGGTGCAGATCTCAATCTTGCCTTGACCCCTTGCTCATTGCTCACAATGGGAATGAAATGTTCAGAAGCTAACACTGGGGGTAGTTTTCCTGGCTATTCGCCTGCAGCTCTTCACTCTGTTGCTAGGTATCTCTGTAGCACTTGTCACCACTGCATTGTTGATTATGATGTAAATAATAGAAGTGGCTACCACCCTCAAGCAAGATCATTGTGCTAGCCATTCTGCAGACACCTAACAAGGCCAGTTCTGCCCTGGAGAGCTTGCAATCTAAAGAGAAAAGATGGCAAAGAATGAGAAGAAAGATTATCTCCATTCTAGAAGAGAAAGTGAGGCACAGCTTAAGTGATTTTTGCACAAGGTCATGCACAGTGTTTGTGATAGAGCCAGGAATGGAACTCAGATCTGTGTCATAGACCACTGTGTTAACCACAAAGCCACCCTTCCTTCCCAATACCATTCAATCCAAATGCCTTGGAGTCAAAATTGTACTGCAAGAGGCCACACTTTCCTGCTAGTGAAACCGTATCTCTGGAATCACTCTAGATAAATGCATCTCATCTTGCACCTAGCCTTAACGTATGCCATGCTGGGTTACTGTGGTGATGGGCACTATGGGAAAACCTAAGATAGACCCATCTTTTTGCAAAGGTTCTCCATGGAGTACTGAGTCCTAGGTGAGTAGCCAAGTTTCCATTCCTTCTCTTTCAAGCTAGACAGAAGCATGGTCTGTATGTTGCAGCGCATAGGATATCTGATCAAACCCAGTGTTAAGACATGTAACAATGCATGTAGAAACCATAGTGATGGAAGCCTTACAAACAGGTGTACTAAACACTGCGCATTCCACTATACCTACACGAGGCTGAGGTGCTATGCTACTGCTGATTAGAGCAACATAAGATGTGGTGGGATTTATATAATCCCTGCACAAGCAGAGGTGTGACCATCAGTCAGTGATCGTTGTTTGGCTAACCTTTGCCTTGAGTGACATTCTGACAGCCCCTTTTCTGCTTGGCCTGATTTCCCAATCAGTAATACTGACATAACTTGCAGGGGCACAGTGACTGTTAATGAATGTAAAAGTTCATTGAGATCTTCAAACAGCAGTTGGCATTGGGCAGGCACCTCCACTTAGCACCTTGTAGGACTGTCACTTTAAAAGACCATTTTACTGTCCTCTCACTCTTCTGACTTATTTCTCATGTTGTAATAAAAAATAAAAAAAAATTGAGATATATCAGTCTCCTAGAACTGGAAGGGACCTCAAAAGGTCATCGAGTCCAGGCCCCTGCCTTCACTAGCAGAAACAACTGCTGATTTTTACCCCAGATCCCTAAGTGGCCCCCTCAAGGATTGAACTCACAACCCCTGGGTTTAGCAGGCCAATGCTCAAACCACTGAGCTATCCCTTTCAATAACATAAAATAGAGCTGGGACTGAGCATGGAGCTCATCTCCTGCTAAGGATTAGGAAAATGTTTAGAATAGAGCTGTTAAGGGATTAAAAAAAATAAATCATGATTAATTGCGCTGTTAATAATAGAATACCATTTATTTAAATATTTTTGATGTTTTATTTTTTCAAATATTTTTATTTCAATTACAACACAGAATACAAGTGAACAGTGCTCACTTAATATTTATTTTTATTACAAATATTTGCACTGTAAAAAGCAAAAGAAATAGTATTTTTCAGTTCACCTAATACAAGTACTGTAGTTTAGTCTCTATTATGAGATGAACTTAACGAATGTAGAATTCTGTACAAAAAAATAACTTCAGAATAAAACAATGTAAAATTTTAGAGCCTAGAAAGTTCCCTCAGACCTACTTCTTGTACAGGCAATCGCCCAGACAGTTTGTTTACATTTGCAGGAGATAATGCTGCCCACTACTCGTTTACAATGTCTCTTGAAAGAGAACAGGCATTCGCATGGCACTGTTATAGCTAGTGTCGCATGATATTTATGTGCTAAATATGCTAAAGATTCATGTGTCCCTTCATGCTTCAACCACCCTTCCAGATAGCGGTGACGGGTTCTGCTCAATAATGATCCAAAGCAGTGAGGACCAGTGCATGTTCACTTTCATCATCTGAGTTAGATGCCACCAGCAGAAGGCTGATTTTTCTTTTTTGGTAGTTTGGATTCTGTAGTTGCCACATCAGTGTGTTGTGCTTTTAAGACTTCTGAAAGCATGCTCCACACCTCGTCCCTCTCGGATTTTGGAAGGCACTTCAGATTCTTAAACCTTGGGTCGAATGCTGTAGCTATCTTTAAAATTTTCACATTGGTACATTCTTTGCATTTTGTCAACTCTGCAGTGAAATTGTTCTTAAAATGAACATCATCTGCTGGGTCACTTGAGACTGCTACAACATGAAATGTATTGCAGAATGTGTGTAAAACAGCAGGAAACATACAATTCTCCCCCAAGGAGTTAAGTCATAAATTTAATAATGCATTATTTTTTTAACGAGCATCATCAGCATAGAAGCATGTCTCTAGAATGGTGGCTGAAGCATGAAGAGGCATATAAATGTTTAGCATACCTGGTATGTAAATACCTTGCAATGCCAGCTACAAAAGTGCCATGTGAATGCCTGTTCTCATTTCAGGTGACATTGTAAATAAAAAGGGGACAGTGATTATCTCCCATAAATGTAAACAAACTTGTTTGTCTTAGCAATTGGCTGAACAAGAAGTAGGACTGAGTGGACTTGTAGGCTGTAAAGTTTCATGTTCTTTTGCTTTTGAATGCAGTTATGTAACAAAAAAATCTACATTTGTAAGTTGCACTTTCATGATAGAGATTGCCCTACAGTAACTGAATGAGGTGAATTGAACAATACTGTCTTGTTTATCATTTTTACAGTGCAAATATTTGTAATAAAAATAAAGTGAGCACTGTACACTTTGATTTCAATTACAACATAAAATACAATATATTTGAAAATGTAGAAAAACATCCAGAAATATTTAATACATTTCAATTGGTATTCTATTGTTTAACAGTGCTGTTAAAACTCCAATTTATTGCAATTAATTTTTTAATCACGATTGTTTTGAGTTAATCATGTGAATTTAACTGTGATTAATCGACAGCCCTGAGGCATAGAACGATTTCCATATGAAGTTTACAATCAGGGGTGGCTCTATGTATTTTGCTGCCCCAAGCACAGCAGGCAGGCAGCTTTCAGCGGCATGCTTGTGGGAGGTCTGCTGGTCACATGGATTTGATAGCATGCCTGCAGGAGGTCTGCCAGTTCCATGCCTTCAGCATACCCACCGCCAAAGCTGCAGGACTGGCAAACCTCCTGCAGGCATGCCACCGAAGGCAGTCTGACTGCCACCCTCATGGCGACTGGCAGGCAGCCCCAGGGATGCGCTTGGTGTGCTGGTGCCTGGAGCCGCCCCTGTTTACAATGGGACTAGTGAGCTTGGAGAGGAGACGGATACAATGGCTGTTATGTCCATGAGTCCGTTTGGAGGGATGGCTCATGCAAGGCTTGCAGCTGGATTGTAACTTCTCTTTCTGGTTTCAGGAGGATGCATCTATTCATGTGGTTGATCATCAGCCTCTGGGGTGCAGTAGCTCCTCAGTACCACCCTGTGGAAGATATCTGCACTGCAAAGCCAAGGGATATCCCAGTGAATCCCATGTGCATTTACCGTAACCCTGAGAAGAAGGAGAGTGAGGGGCTAGGGCTGGAGCAAGTGAAGGAGAAGATTCCAGAATCTACCAATCCCCGTGTCTGGGAGTTATCAAAGGCCAACACCCGCTTCGCCACGGAATTCTACAAATACCTGGCAGACTCCAAAAATGACAATGAAAACATCTTCATGTCACCCCTCAGCATCTCCACAGCCTTTGCAATGACCAAACTTGGTGCTTGCGGTAAAACCCTCCAGCAGCTCATGGAGGTGAGTGGCACCATCTCAGCCTCTTAAAGTTGCTATCCTAACAACTGAGGTTAGAGCAAGCTGCCAGCTGTTTGTTAGGGATAAATCTCTCTTGGGCTCCTCCACTCAGGACATTTCCCTGCTTAGAGAAAGAGAGAGACCTCTTGGCTAAACAAGCCCCTTGTCAGGACACCTGTCCTGTTGGAGAGCACTGCAGGAAGCTCCAGGCTGGTTTTCCCCTGGTATGTTGGGAATCCAACTCCTAGATCCAGTGGTTGGAGAAAATTCTTCTGATGCATGCTGAGTTTGGGCCTATTGACTCCATATGGAGGAGTGGGAAACTTTTCAAGGGGCACAGAGGAGAAGTCAAATACTTGGCTCCTAGTGGACCTGACAATGTGTAGCTGGGCCATGTTAGACACGCAGAGAGAGATCCTTCTAACGTGGGCACGGGGTTAGTGTTCGTACTGCAGCCCAAACTCAGGATGCCCCTCCCGCAGGAAAATAATTCTCCTGTCGCTCCATGGAAATGCTGCTGGACAAAGGCTACCTCCTGCAATGAATAAGGGATGGGGTGGAGACCACACACTGACTTCTGTGTTCATACAAAATAAATTCACAGCATCACCCAGTATCCAGGAAGCTGAGAGCCTTACTGATCTCAAGGCACTTAACTGCACTGAGGGTCTCCTATCACAGTCTGTGCCTGTCCTAGGGAAATCTATGGTGTTAACCACTGAGTGGTCCCACCAGTGTGCTTCTAATGAACCTCAGGCTGATCAGGCTCCCATTGAAGTCAATGGCATAAGTCCCATTGATGCTAATGCAGCTGGATGCAGCCCCTTATGAGCTCACATGTGCAACTGCTTCCAACGGTGCATGGCTAAGCTAGCACCATTTGCAATAGACTTGGAGGACAGGCTCAGTGTCTTCACTTTGCTGGGGATCCCATTAGCAAAAATATGAATCAATGAAAAGGTGCCTGAGGCATCTCCCTGGAGCCAGGTCCAGGGCATTCTCCAGATCCACACCCAGTTGTTGCTGGGTGGTGACTCTTGGGTGGCCTGAGTGAAACGAGCTTCCACTGGCATGAGCATCTCTTTGGAAAGACTGAAAATAAAGCTAACACAGAGCAGTTGAAGTGAGGAGCAGGGGTTTCTGGTTCTCACAATAGCCAGCAAAGGGCACTTTAGGCATGTGTCACTAGCTGTAACTCTTGTGACTTTCAGGGTCTCTAGTTTCCTACTGGGGCCATGGCAGTGTTAGTTTCCAGAGGGCTCCTCCATAATGTGTATGAAAACTCCATGGGATAGAAGCCAATAGAGGGGAGTGCAGCTGAGAATATAAATGGCTTGTACCATTTGTATTTGGCATTAGATCTCGAAGTCGAAGTTACTGCAGCAAGGTAAGTGCTCCTGCCTCATGAGTAAATGATTTGCATGGACTGTAGCAAAGCAGCAGTTCCAGAAACAAGATCCACCCATTGCCCGAATGGCAGATTGTTTGAGCCTGCAATTATAATTAGGATTCTAGCTCTGTTCGTTTTGCTTGTACTGCTCTGCTTTGACTAACCCAGTGAGAGGTGTGCTCCGGGAGGCACAGGACTGTGAGCCAGATGTGCTAGTTCTTTGTCTGACACCAGTTGCCTCTGTAGCAGTCATTTGTCTAAGGTACCCAGATGCACCCCCATTACTGTCCTATCTGAGCACCTCACAATCTTTAATGTATTTATCCTCCCAATGCATCTGTAAGGTAGGGAAGTTTCAGAAGGGCACTGAGGCCCAGGGAGGCTAGGGCTTTGTCTGCCTGGGAAAGTTATACTAGTGTAAATAAAGAATTTAAACCATTATCGTTACACTGATGTAACACCTCAGGTGGACTCTTATTCCTGAATAAGCATGTCCACATGGATAGTTACACTGGTATGATTGCAGTGATGTGACTATACTGGTGGTATAACTAGAAACATTTCCTGGGTAGACAAACCCTTAGTGGCAGGCCCAAAGTCATGTAGAAATCCTGCAGCAGAGACATTTCCCAGACTAGTGCCCAGGATTTAAAAGAATCCAGGTCTCCTGATTCCACATGCAGCAGCCATAAGGGCTCCACTCGCTTCCTGAAAGGAGAGAGGGAGGACGGTTGGTGAATGAGAATTGTGAGGCTGTTCTTGGTGTAAGGTAGAGACTTAAAAGAAGTGATCAGACAAAAGGGGCAATTGGGGAGGGGCATGGGCAGGGTGTAGTCTGAGCATGGGAGAGGAGACAGCTGTGCTTTGAAGGGGATGAGAAGAAAGAGGAGCAGCTGTATGATTTTCATACAGACTTTCTTTGTTAAATGGTGTTTGTATTCTGGACAGTTCAAAGCCTTGTTTCTGCACAGCTGCACCCAGCTTTCATGCAGAGAGATGGGCTCAGCTGAAAAGTTTGTGGATGTGTCTAAACTCCACAAATCTCCAGTCCCTATCCAGGGGGTTGGATCAGGCCTATCTCTGCTTCCATGTGAATAAAACCAAACAAACCAAGAGCTCTCACCAAGTCCAGAGTGAGTGGTCCAGTGTCCCTGTGTCTGTGTGGTTACTGTTATTGAGCAGTTATCAGTCTGTCCCCTCTGCCTGTGGCTCCAGGAAATGGGGAGCCATGTCTGTGATTCCGTCTCTCTCCTTTGGTTTCCTAGGTTTTCCGGTTTGATACCATTTCAGAGAAGACATCTGATCAGATCCACTTCTTCTTTGCCAAGCTGAATTGCCGGCTTTATAAGAAGGCCAACAAATCCTCAGAGCTGGTGTCGGCCAATCGCCTCTTTGGGGAGAAATCTCTGACCTTCAACGAGACCTACCAGAATATCAGTGAGGTGGTTTATGGAGCCAAACTCTGGCCCTTGAACTTCAAAGTGAGTCTGAAGGACTTTGGTTTCTATCCCTTTCCAAATCCTTGTGCTGTTGATAATAAATTCTCTCCCTTACCTCACCTGAGCGACCTAGTGGGTGCTGTGAACCAGGGGCTACGTATGACTTGAGTGTGGTTGAATGCAGCACAGTTTTGCTACTGACCGAACCGGCTTTAAGCTCAGATTCTGGTTCATCCATTTACAAGCTTCCCACTTCTGAGTACTGCAGCATGGTGCTCAGAATACACTGTCTGCACGGGGAACATGCCCCCCCACTTCTTGGTGGCTGCCTCCTACAGAGAGAGACAATGGGTCGTTGAAAATCCCCATGTAACTTATTGTTTTGGGTCTATTCCTCCAGGAAAAGCCAGAGCAGTCCAGGACTCTAATTAATGAGTGGATCGCTAATAAAACTGAGAAGCGCATTACTGACGTGATCCCTGAGGGAGGCATTGATGACCTCACTGTTCTGGTGCTGGTCAACACCATTTACTTTAAGGTACGGGAAACAACCCTAGGGAAATCTGCTCCCCTGGGGAGAGGGGAGGTCTATAGCCAGGCTTTGGGTGATGTGATGAGAAGTCAGTAGATGACTCTTAGCCCATACACACTGAAGCTTTAAGAAACGAAGATGCTGGCTCAGACCTGTCAGCTGTGATGACTCAGGGGACAGCAGTGAAAACCCAGACACACCAACATTGAGACAGAGAACTGAAAAGTGAAGCTCACTATAAGGGAGAGAGGGGTGCAAACCAAACCAAAAACCTGGACCTTCTCATCCCTGATCTTTGTGTTGTGGGGAGAGGTCTGGAATCCAGATCAGAATTCCTTGCCTGGCCCCTATTTGTGTTGTGCCAAAATCTCAGATCCAAACACCCCTAAGATATGGCAAGGGTCTGAAATTTGAATCTAGCTCCAAATTCTACAGCCCCGAAAGTACATCTGACCGCTCTGATTTCATTTCCCAAGCTGTGGTGAGATGCACAGTCAACAATCAGCACAACTGGGGACAAGCCAGTGAGTTCTGTACGTCAATTCCATTTCAGGGAGATAGTAGGGGGGCTGAAGAGCATCCTTCCGGGATAGGAGAGTTGTCCATTCCGTAACCAGCTCTGCCACTGAGCTATGTGGTGTCAGCTAAGTCACTTAGCCTCTCTGTGTCCATTTCCCTATCTGTAGCCGCCTCCCCACTGTGGGTGTGGGCGGAGGTTGTGAGGCTAACCTCATTTGTTCACTACAGAAATGCAAAGCACTATTCACCACAACAGTGGTGAGCCAGCACCTTCTCTTACAAAACTTTGGGGGATTCAGGTTCAATGGGATCTTGATCTCCGTTTGCTTCTGAAAAACCGGAATCCTTGTTGAAGTTTTGCAACAGCCAAAACTGCCCCTAGTCCTTCCTATCACTAGCATGGGCAATAGGAGGTGCTGCTAGTAACAAATGGGAAGCCAATGATGATCTGGAGAGCATCCCTTTTTGAAGAGGGGAGAGCAATGCACTGATTTCCCCCATTGCTCAGCGTGCACTGGGCCATGGGGCTGGGATTCTTGGATCTGTGGCTGATTACTGTCTGTTTTTATGGTCCCCCAGGGGCACTGGAAATCTGAGTTCCCTGCTCAGAACACAAAAAGGGATAAGTTCTATAGAAGCGACAGCCAGATCTGTGCCACCCCCATGATGTACCAGGAGAACAAGTTCCGTCACGTCTCTGTCCCCAGTGACCACGTGCAGGTGGTGGAGCTACCTTACAAAGGGGATGACATCACCATGGTTCTCATCCTGCCAACCATGGGCACATCTCTTGGAGAAGTGGAGCGGGACCTGACACCAGAGCGGCTGCAGAGCTGGCTGGGCTCTATGAAGGAGATCTCGCTCTCTGTCTACCTCCCCCGCTTCCGCATCGAAGACAACTTCAGCTTGAAGGAGAAGCTGCAGCACATGGGGCTGGTGGATCTTTTCAGTCCTGAAAGTGCCAAGCTGCCAGGTCAGTCCTGGCAGGTTCCCACTGAGAGCTGGGGGGGGACGGAAATTAAATGAAGCAGCACTGTGTGGAGGGGGCCAAATACTTGAAAGCAGTGCTAGAACTGTAGTGGCTTCTTCACTGAGCAGTGCACAAGTGTCTTGATCACAAAATCCAGAGACACCACTGGGGAAAAGTCCCCTCTGATCCTAGGGTTGGCCTGTGTGGGTCAGGGTTGAATCTACAGAGAAAGGATTGTCAGATTGGCATCTTCCACCAGCACTAAACTTGCCTGCAAATTGTTCAGTGCTAAGGGCCCAAATCTACCCTTAGATACGAACACTTGGGCCACAGTGATATCAGTGGAAATCCTAATACTGTGGCAGCAGAGTGGAATTTGGATCTTTAGCTTGACCCTTGTCCTCATTTCATTTGCCCTTTCCCCATAAGTGTCATCGTCTGCCTCAAACTCCTTCTGTGTGAGAGCAAAATGCTTTGGTGCTCAGAGTGTTATCTTCTCAAAAAGCTGTCCTTGAATTTCCCTGTCTGTTTATGGCTTGTTGGGGTTTTTTTAGGTATAGTTGCAGAGGGCCGTACAGACCTGTATGTGTCTGATGCTTTCCACAAAGCCTTCCTTGAGGTAAGTGTTGCTTTCCGGTGCTCTCCTGTAGTTTGTTTCTTTTAATGTAACTTTTTGTTTAGTCTTTTTAACAGCAAAAACCTTTTCCCTTCCCTCCTCTTGCCTCCGATAAACTTAAAATTGTGCACTCATCTCCAATCGACGCCTGTGACTCTTCTGGGTTCCTGTCTGTGGCAGGGGAAGATATGGCACTGAAACCACCACCAACTGAATTCCAAAGCCCCACAGCACAAAGTAGAACATGTAGTTTGGAGTTTGTAAAGAACCTAGGGGCTGAGCCAAGGCTTGTTGAAGTCAAGTCTTCCCATTAATTTCAGAGGGCTTTGGATCAGACCCCTACAGCATTGTTGGGCCTATATAAGAAATACCCTGTAAGGCTGGCTGCCAAAGAATGGGGGTGCGGGTGGGATGAATCCAGGGTTTCGGCAGGGCTACCAATTCAATGTCATTATTTTAGTTAGACAGTTCTGATCCGGTGCTTTAATATTAAAGTTATTTGTCCTGGGAAGTTATGAGACAATAACTATCCTTTTACTTAACAGTAAAACTTGCTTTAAAACATTTCAATAGCAGTGATTGTAATTATAGAATATCAGGGCTTGGAAGGGACCTCAGGAGGTCATCTAGTCCAACCCCCTTGCTCAAAGTAAGACCAATCCCCAACTAAATCATCTCAGCCAGGGCTTCCTCAAGCCTGACCTTAAAGACCTCTAAGGAAGGAGATTCCACCACCTCCCTAGGTAACCCATTCCAGTGCTTTACCACCCACCTAGTGAAAAAGTTTTTCCTAATATCTAACCTAAACCCCCCCCCCATAACTTGAGACCTTTACTCCTTGTTCTGTCACCTCAGTGTCCTCAACCTTTTCGTCTAGTGGGCGCCAGACGAAGGACCATGGCGGCAGTGGAGCATCCGCCGAAATGCCGCCCCTTGATGACGTCGCTTGTTGGTGGCAAGCAGCGTCATTGAGAGGCGTCGCCTCTGAAATGCCGCAGAAATTTGCGGAATTTCGGCAGATGCTTGACTGCCGACCAGGATGTGGACACATTTAGATGCCCCCGCGGGCACGATGGCGCCCACAGGCACCACATTGGGGACCCCTGTGTCATCTGGTACCACTGAGAACAGTCTAGATCCATCCTCTTTGGAACCCCCTTTCAGGTAGTTGAAAGCAGCTATCAAATCCCCCCTCATTCTTCTCTTCTGCAGACTAAACAATCTCAGTTCCCTCAGCCTCTCCTCATAAATCATGTGCTCCAGCCCCCTAATCATTTTTGTTGCCCTCCACTGGACTCTTTCCAGTTTTTCTACATCCTTCTTGTAGTGTGGGGCCCAAAACTGGACACAGTACTGCAGATGAGGTCTCACCAATGTCAAATAGAGTCGAATAATCACTCCCCTCGATCTGCTGGCAACGCTCCTCCTAATGCAGCCCAAAATGCCGTAACTTTCTTGGCAACAAGGGCACACTGTTGACTCATATCTAGCTTCTCATCCACTGTAACCCCTAGGCCCTTTCCTGCAGAACTGCTGCCTAGCCCCTTGGTCCCTAGTCTGTAGCAGTGCGTGGGATTCTTCCATCCTAAGTGCAGGACTCTGGACTTGTCCTTGTTGAACCTCATCAGATTTCTCTTGGCTCAATCCTCTAATTTATCTAGGTCCCTCTGTATCCTATCCCTCCCCTCCAGCGTATCTGCCACTCCTCCCAGTTTAGCGTCATCTGCAAACCTGCTGATCATGCAGTCCTAGCCATCGTTCAGATCATTAATTAAGATATTGAACAAAAACGGCCCCAGGACCGACCCTTGGGGCACTTCGCTTGATACTGGCTGCCAACTAGACATGGAGTCATTGATCACCTACCTGTTGAGCCCGATGATCTAGCCAGCTTTCTATCCATCTTATAGTCCATTCATCCAGCTCATACTTTAACTTGCTGGCAAGAATACTGTGGAAGGCCGTATCAAAAGCTTTGCTAAAGTCAAGGAATAACACGTCCACTGCTTTCCCTTCATCCACAGAGCCAGTTATCTCATCATAGAAGGCAATCAGGTTGGTCAGGCATGACTTGCCCTTGGTGAATCCATGGTGACTGTTCCTAATCACTTTGCTCTCCTCTAAGTGCTTGAGGACCTGCCCCATGATTTTTCCAGGGACTGAGGTGAAGCTGACTGGCCTGTAGTTCCCTGGATCCTCCTCCTTCCCTTTTTTAAAGATGAGCACTACATTAGCCTTTTTCTAGTCATCTGGGACTTCCCCCAATCGCCATGAGTTTTCAAAGATAATGGCCAATGGCTTTGCAATCACATCCGCGAACTCCTTTAGCACCCTCGGATGCAGCGCATCCAGCCCCATGGACTTGTGCTTGTCCAGCTTTTCTAAATAGTCCTGAACCACTACTTTCTCCACAGAGGGCTGATCACCTTCTCCCCATGCTGTGCTGCCCAGTGCAGCAGTCTGGGAGCTGATCTTGTTTGTGAAGACAGAGGCAAAAAAAGCATTGAGTACATTAGCTTTTTCCACCTCCTCTGTCACTCGGTTCCTCCGTCATTCAGTAAAGGGCCCACACTTTTCTTGACTTTCTTCTTGTTGCTAACGTACCTGAAGAAACCCTTCTTGTTATTCTTAACATCTCTTGCTAGCTGCAACTCCAAGTGTGATTTGGCCTTCCTGATTTCACTCCTGCATGCCTGAGCAATATTTTTATACTCCTCCCTGGACATTTGTCCAATCTTCCACTTCTTGTAAGCTTCTTTTTTGTGTTTAAGATCAGCAAGGATTTCACTGTTAAGCCAAGCTGGTCGCCTGTCATATTTACTATTCTTTCTACACATCAAGACAGTTTGTTCCTGCAACGTCAATAAGGATTCTTTAAAATGATGCTGGTCTTGCTTCCACAGCTAATGTTGCAGATGTAGAACTTTAGATTAATCTTTCTCCATCTCTAGATTCTCCTAAATCAGCTAGGCCCAGGTCTTCAAAAGTATCTAGGCACTGAACTCCCACTGAAACCAGTAGGAGTCAGGCGCCCAAGAACCTTTGAGAGTCTGGGCACTAGTCCCTCCTCCCCCTGTTGATGCAGGATTGTCAGTGTATTGATCAGAATAGCACAGGTGGTTTGTGGGCCTGTTTTTCACAGGACCATACTTACACGTGCTGGAAATCATGGGGTTACACATTGTGACAAAGTTCCTCTTCTACCTTGGTGGGTCCTGTGCTTATTGGCTGACTTGCTCGCCTCACAGATTCACCCTGTGGGTCAGGAAACAGCCCAGAGACCTTCCCCTCTGGTGGAAGCCACAGTCCAGGTCAATTCCTCCTGTGTCTGATCAGGAGTTGGGAGGTTTGGGGGGGGGGGGAACCCGGGCCCACCCTCTACTCCAGGTTCCAGCCCAGGGCCCTGTGGACTGCAGCTGTCTAGAGTGCCTCCTGGAACAGTTGTGCGACAGCTACAACTCCCTGGGCTACTTCCCCATGTCCTCCTCACAACACCTTCTTTGTCCTCACCACTGGACCTTCCTCCTGATGTCTGATAACGCTTGTACTTCTCAGTCCTCCAGCAGTATGCCTACTCACTCTCAGCTTCTTGCGTGCCTCTTGTTCCCACTTCCTCACACGCACTTCCTCTCCTCTAGCCTAACTGGAGTGAGCTCTTTTATAGCATCAGAGGGGCCTTAATTAGAGTCAGGTACTTAACAGCCTCACCTGACTCTTAGCAGGTTAATTGGAGTCAGGTGTTCTCATTAGCCTGGAGCAGCCCCTGTTCTGGTCACTCAGGGAACAGAAAACTGCTTATCCAGTGGCCAATATATCTCCCTTCTTCTACTCTGCTGTTCCCAACTGGCCTGGGTCTGTCACAATGTATGCATCAGAGTTTGGAAGCAGATGAGTTTGAAAATCTGGTCTCTTAGGTCCAGATGCTTCGAATGTTAACCAAGTGTAAAGGACTGTCTCATGACTTTATCACATAAGATGATGCTTGTGTATTCTTCTGTGTGCTTCAGATCCATAAAACATTGGGGAAAACCTTTTAAAACCGCTCCTTGAAAATCCTTTGTTAGCTGTAGCAGAGGAGGGTGCTCTGGTACCATGTGGAGAAGCCTGGTGTACCACGTGCAGCCGGTAGGGCCTGGGAGCTCTGCACAGAGGGAGTGAGCATTTCACAGCCAGGTGACTGAGACTTTTCTCTCATGCACTCCCAGCCAACCTGGAAGTAAGGAGTGGGGGGCTACAGCATGCACATCTGTCCTGTGTACATGGGGATTGTATGTTAATATCGTCTTCCATCTGATTGGCAGGTGAATGAGGAAGGCAGTGAGGCAGCAGCTTCTACCATAGTCATGATCTCGGGGCGTTCGTTTCCCATGAACAAAATGATCTTCAATGCTAACAGGCCCTTCCTGCTGCTCATCCGGGAAGTTGCCATCAACACCGTCATCTTCATGGGCCGAATATCCAATCCCTGCCATTAAGGAGCCGTGGCCAGGTCCCAGCTTCTCCGTCCACATCGGTATCCAGTCAATAAAATATCATCTCCCCATGTCTGTCTCCTATGCATCATTTTCTGCAGTATTGTTGGTCAGCTGTTTTGAAGGCCTCCTGGGAAGGCCCAGCTTTCTCTCAGGGCAGCTGCACTGTTGTTTGACACAACCTTTACTTAAGGACTGTAACATACTAAACTGTTTACCCCCTTGCTGTCACTGTCAGGCGAGGGAGTGTGATGCATCTCAGGTGATGTGCTCTCATCATCGGAGAAAGTCCCATCCTGCATTCTCTCTATTAAAAGGAGGCTGAATTCTCCCAGTATTTTGCACCAAGATTTATGTTGTGTATTGTTGTCCTCATTCAGGCCTCAACTGTAACTCTGATCACATCTTCCATTAAAAAAAAATATCCAGCAAGCTGAAACATGAATGGCCAGTTTCCTCTTTGTTATAAACCTTTCAGTACATGAGAGAGGAGCAGGCTGGATCCTTAAAGCTCTCAATCTTTAATAAATAAGTGTTTCTCCCCAGCCCACTCTTATCCTAGTGGATGGGCACGTCAAACTTCCTGCTGGAGTGTGGTGAATCTTCCCACTCACTCATGGAGTCAGAATGCCACCACTTTAAATTTTGGCCTGCTTTGCCCCTCTGTTATGAGAGGGGAGGCTGGGCCATATTTGAGTGAGTGGTGTTGCAATGCCCACTAACACACTGAGGCTCAAATTGAGAAATACTGCCCTGAAAGCTTTGGCTACTAAGGTATGTGCTTTTAAAAGGCTTCCTAGGCTATGCAGAATTAGACAGCAGTATCAAACCACTGATTTACTTAAAGTAGAATCCGTTTATTCGAATCAATGTATTGATGGTCCCAGTTCCATCCAGATTACATTGGACAGTCCCATTTTGTAAGGGGGAGGGCTCGAAATTAAATAAATAAATTACTGCATTAGAACAATGCTAAATTAAGGCCTAACCATGCTCCATGGAAATCAATGGCAAAACTGTCAGGGTATATTGACACTGCAATATAAACCCAGGGTTCAAACTCTGGCTCAAGCCTAATTCCCCTTCTATCTACATACACATCATGCTAACCCAAGGCTTGGAGTGAAGCTTCTAGGACCCCACAAGGGTGGAGGATTCAAACCGGGACTCAAATTCTACTAACCCTGGGCTTACCGTGCAGAGTAGATGTACCAGCAGAGAGCAGTTGCCCATTACACCCTTCTGTTGGCCTTCAGAAAAGTCTAGTGTCTAGGCAGGACCCCAATACACATGAATGAATTACAGTAATTTAACTGGGAAATTTTGGCCCAGTAGCTGTGGCAGAAACACCTGTAGGGGGTGGTACATGAAGCACCTGACAGCCAAAAGAGTTGCATGACCTCACTATATTGCTTTGAAATTATATTGACTTGTCAGACATACCTGACTGAAATCTGTTTATTCACCAGTAAAAGGACCTGCCAGTCAAAGTTGTAAATACCTGTCAGTTACTAAAAGGGTTTTCCCCATAAGCAAATGGGTTTTTTTCATCAGCTTTGCAAATGAGTCCTGAAAGCTCCATGTCAGTTACACTTCCGTTCAGAACTACGGAAATCCACAATTAAGGTAAACACAACAACCACCACTCTGCCTCTAGCTCCTGCTAATCAGCCAGCCATATTAAGGGCTTAAAGAATTCCTTTATCTCCTTCATTTGCACAGTTAGTTTGTGGAGCTGAGAAACTATAGCTTGTGTGGCTTTGGTTTTGTGCATCTGTCTCCTGTATAAGTGTGGTCTCCAATCCTCAACTTTTGCTCTACCAATGAATAGGTTTGTAGCTATACGTCTGTGCTATACTTCAGTGCTCTTATCCTGTCCGTGTCTGAATACTGAATAGTTGTCTTGAACGTGGCCCTATTGAGGCTTTTATAGCTCTTCCTCTTATCAGTGACAAGGGCATGGCCTTGAGGCAGAGGTATTATAAGGTATTCATGTAGAGGCAGGGAGGTGCATTTCAGTCTAAATCAGGGGTCTCAAACACGTGGCCTGTGGAGTTATTTCCTGTGGCCCACCATAGATACCGACTCCACCAGCCCCCTACCCTCCCACCTCCCCCCCAAGCACGCTGCGTCCCCACTCCTCTGCCTACCTCCCAGCACTTCCTGCTGCCGAACAGCTGTTTGGTGGCATTTAGGACTTTCCAGAAGGGAAGTGGGAGGAGCAGGGACACCGCGTGCTCAGGAGAAGAGGAAGGGCTGGGATTTAGAGAAGGAGTTGGAATAGGGCAGTAGCTCTCAAACATTTTTTTACTGGTGACCCCTTTCACACAGCAAGCCTCTGAGTGCGACCTCCCTTATACATTAAAAACACTTCTTAAAATCTATTTAATATCATTATAAATGCTGGAGGCAAAGCCGGGTTTGGAATGAAGGCTGACAGCTTGCGACCCCCTGTGTAATAACTTTGTAACACACCCCCCCCCGAGGGGTCCCAACCCCCAGTTTTAGAACCCCTGGAATAGGGGCAGGGAAGGGGCAGAGTTCGGGCAGGGAAGGGATGGGAAGAGGGGAGGCAGGGGCAGGGCTAGATGAGCAGTCTGAGGTATGAAGTTCAGCATGTATGATTCTTTGCTGTGAGTAGCTGGGAAGAATGTTTGTTAAAAGTGACAACATTTTGTATGAAAAGTTACTTTAAAAAGTTCCTGCCATTACAGCTGTGTTGATAGACAGTTAGTGTAGATCATCATCGGTGTTGCTGCCCACATAAGGAATAGTTACAGGTGTTTATATTTTATTAAAACCCCTCTTCGCGTTACAGTTTTAAAAAAGTTAATATATTGACTTTTAATAGCATATTATATTATGCTTCATTTTTTACTATACTTTTGTATCATTGTATGAAGAGGTTTGAGTGATGCAGCCCTTGGGCCAATGTACCAATCCTCATATGGCCCTTGTGGTGATTTGAGTTTGAGATCCCTGGTCTAAATGCTACAATAACATGTTAGGGGTGCTCTGTATATCTGTAAATAGTTTATAGATGAGGTGCCAGTGGATGGTACTCAAGGTTATGTAGCATAATTCCTGGGTTTTCTTGGAGCGATAAAACATGCACTGTAAATGGCTTCCTCTATGCAGCTCATTAAGTCAGCTCTTGACACTATAGGCCTATCAATGACTGACTGTAAGGTACTTAAGTTAGATGATCTGCCAGTTTCTGGAATCACCAATGCAGAGAGGTGTGTTGGTTGCCTGTGAGATTGCGTCCTAGTTCTCAGTGGGTCTGGGGCAGAATTAAGGGTGTTCTATATGGATTCTCTAAACCAGGATCTGAAAGGCCTGTGCCTTTCCATACTGTCAAATATTCAGTATCTTTCCCTGAAGTGGAGTTTCCACAGGGAAAGACCAAGTGGCTGACAATGGTTTTGCTTTTGTATTATGAGCATGTTGTAACTTTGAGTCTCCTCCCCGCCCTCATCACCCCCCCGACTCCGCGAAATGTGATGAGATCTTAACTCTATAACCCCACATTCAGGCAGCTTCATGTTACTGAAACTCTTAGGCTACTGAATGATTTTATTTCTCGGGTGCTGGGTTCTTGTCTTTATGGTGTAAAACTTGTGTAGAGTGTAGGTGAGAAAAGGCAAGCAGACCCCTTGGTTCATCCCTTGCTGCTACTCTTCCATGGGAGTTGGGGTTTGAGAGAGCACCCCTCTCTGAGAGGAGATGGCTTGGCTGCAGCGCTGTCTGTAGGTGGAAAGGCTGGGACCCAGTGTCCTCAAACAGGCTCCACAAGTGGCCCAGTAGTCCAGGGAGAAAAAGCTGCCAAACTATTATTTCCCTTCCCTGCTGCTGCTTTTCCAAGGCAGCCTCTTCCTCTTGCTTACTGGACCTCAGCTCTAGTCCCTACCCCCCTAAAATCCATCTCCTTCTGCAGCCTCTGGCTTCCTTCATCTCATCTCCTCGACCCTGAGGTGAGGTGCTGATGCTGCTAGTGGCGAAGAGGAAGGCTGAGAGAGGTGCGGAGCAAGGAGGAGCCGGCTCTCCAGCCTGCTGCTTGCGCTGTGCCCCTGAAACACAGAGGTAAGTCCAGAAAGAGCTGCTCAGAGGAAGAACAAAGGCACAGACGAGCTGCCTGGAAACAAGTGAGAGTTGTTCTAGGAGCATATTGCACCTAGAGAAAACAAAATCTGCAGCCAGAAGCTGGGAGAACCCTGCTCCCAGGAGGGGTCTTGTGGCTTGCGCAGAGGAGCTATGCGCACTCTGCAGCCAGGAAAATCCTGCTGGTGTGTATTTGTGGAAAGGTAGCAAAGAAATCAGGTGCCCAACAGAATACGCTGCATCTTTTGTCCAGTCACCTCGCACACTTGGAATGTTAAGTGCTTTAGCCTGGTAGGTTTAGTAACTGAAGCACCAGACCCCTAGCTGAAGGAGCAGATTCCAAAGGCATTGCTGGAACTCCCTGGGGTAATGAGACTTATGCTGTAGTGCAGCTGCAGCTGTGCTGACCCAATATGCCTTGTATTACTGGCAGACTGTGCTAGAGTCCACATGGATATAAACACACACTGGAGTGAAAGCAACTGAACTTTGTCAAAAGCTGATCACCTGAGAACTCTATAGAAAGGGAACAGAAGCTTGCTAAGATGGATACAGTGTCTCTCAAGCTGTTGTACCATCACAGCCAGAAGCCATTTACTTGCACAAGTATCTTTTGGCTCAGTCTATTCACAGACTTTCCAATAGGTAGAGTCCAGAATCACCGCAGTTTGCCACCTAGGCTCACAGGGAGTTACAGGAGTAAGTCGGGGGATACTGCTTGCCAAAATCATGGAAAAGACAATGGATGGAGGATTATGTAATAAAGGTTCTGGATTATATAATGGGTATATATGCATTTGCATAGTAGCTCTCCATCTCTTTAATCATCTATTCTCCACTGTGACAAACCAACTTCTGATTCCTCACTTCCATAACCTGGTCCCTGGCTTGACTTGCCCTCTAAGGGCAGGTTACAAGTGGTGAATTCCACCAAATGGGGCTAGTAAAACAGCATTATAAGTCACTATAGTGAGGATCTTAAAGCACTGAAGTCTCAGCTTCCTATGAGACACATGTATCCATTTTACAGCAGGGAAGGCTCACGACTACATTCAACATTTTCACACTGGCCACTGATTTTTGGGTGCCCAGCCTGAGAACGTTGAAGGCCTGATTTTTAGAAGTGCTGGGCACTCAAACTCCAGGGTGAGGTGAGGATGTGCAACTCCTTTGAAAATCAGCCCCAATCTCAAGCTGAGCACCCAAAATCAGCGGCCATTGTTCAAAGTGTTGACTGTAACTTATCTAACAGCAGCGGCTGAGCTAGGATTAGAAGCCAGATCTCCTGAGTCCCATTCTTAGGCCTTATTCTTTCATTGGTTAAGGAGGGTATAAGAACAAGCAAGTACTGGGCCTGGTTTTCAGGGTGGGGCCTCCCTATTACTTGCATGTACAAATAGTGGTGCTTCAGGGACAGCAGCTAGGTTCCTGGAGTTCAAATAGATGCAGGTGGAGGCGCTAGTTTTGTAGGGGTGGCCTTTGGGTGAGGAAGAGTTGACTTCCATTTCACTTGTGGGCTGCGGAGAAGAATTTGGTTAATCCAGCCTAGGAGTGTGGGCACCAGATGAGGAGGCTGCATATTAGGAAAAATGTCTCAGGTGCAGGCCAAAGGCTATTTTCCCTCTGATTCAGTGTTGTGTGGGAGGCTCTCTGCAACTGAGCACTTTCCCGCTTGCTGTGGGAGAGCGGGCTTGATAGGGCCACACAGCCTGTGGTTCTATCACTTTAGCAAGCCATCTGCTGCTGCTCCTCCCTGTTGTGGGAGGGGAAAGTACTGCCCCAGCAAGACTGCTGCTGTGTTCTCTGCAGAGGACATCAGGCTGCAGAGGAATTCTGCTTCAGAACGGCTGTTTCAGGTTTGATGCCTATAAGAAGGGGCTCAAAATGGCCATCAAAAGGTCACCTCTCCTGCCTCTGAACCCCTAGGAGGGAGAAATCAAATGGGAATTTGGGGAGACTAAAGATGTTACCATCTGAGTAGTTATCAGTTCTGCTCTGTGACTGAGGGTGGCAGGGAGAAACTATGTGGGTCCTGAGCTTAGATGGGAGGAGGCGTGGAGGGAGGACCGATAAATGTAAGACTAGGGACAAGATGGCCCAGGGCCAGCTCCAGCCACAGGAGAGCTTGTGTTTGAATGGCATGTTACTAGTGTGTATAAAGAACAGATGGAATGACTATAACAGACTAGTCGGCTTCAAAAAAAAGACAACAGAGTATTAAACCATTTAATTTTCAAACCACTCACATGCATAATGTTCTTTTACAGTGTTAAAAGAAAGAAGAAAATGCAATTTGTTTTTAATACAAACAGAATTTCAAGTATACATTTATAGAATTTTCAAAGGCTCCTAACCAAGTTGCTACGTTTTCATTCACATTGTTCTTAAAGCTGTTTGCTGAGAGCTTTTTCTAAACTGATTTAAATGATTTGTACAATTGTTTCTTCCCCCTTATGTCTTAAACCCTGGTCCTCTTGCTTCCCTTCCCTGCCAGCACCATCAACAATCAGTGTGGGCTACCAGCCAGGCACCAGCTAGCCCTCAATAAGTGCTGGTTTGTGCCTGAGTCACAGAGAGGAAAGGAAAGTTAGAGGACCAGCTTGGGAGAAGCTTGTAAAATCATTTAAGACCAGTTCTGATCTTCACAAATTATATATAGCAGGGCCCCACTTCAGCCTACTGCAGACTCAGTGTGAACATCACCTTTTTAAAATAAGGACTCTAACAATGCCCCATGCCAAAAAAAAAAAAAAGTCGTTAGTACAGCATGAAACTTCTTACCTGTGAAAATAGTCTCAAATGTTAGGACAGGTGTCATCCACCAGCTTCAGATTCATAGGTCAGCATTTTAAAGAGATGTCCCATTTATTATATTTTTGGTTACTCGAAACACCAGGCAAAAGCAGGGTCCATGTGAGATAAGAATAACATTTGGATTTAAAACAATAGAACTGAGTAGGGCCCCATTTACACTAAAAAAAACCCAATAACAGCTCTGTTGTGGCTCAGTCTTGTTATAACAGAGTTAGACCATCAACACACCCCAGGCTTATCTGCTGTACTTAGGGTGACCAGCTGTCCTGATTTGGGGTTTTTTTCTTATATAGGCTCCTATTACCCCCCCCCCCCCATCCTGATTTTTCATGTTTGCTGTCTGGTCACTCTAGCTGTACTATAACTGGTGTACCTTGTGACCTATTACAAATGGGTGTTAAACACAGTCTACAGCTGAGGGAACTTTTTTTAGGCCCACTTATAAAAGCATTCACACAGGTCAATTTGTGCCTGTTCAGAGAATGCTATTGCCATGCTGAGCTACAGCCATGGTTGCGGTGGTGGGTAATCCTCTGGCTTTTTTTTTTTTTTTTTTTTTTTTTTTAGTGTAGTCTGGGCCACAGTCTTGCACAAGGAGGGGATGCTGAGGTAGGAGGTAGAGCTGCATTTACTTATGAGGCTGCAGCAGGCAATGGCAGCAACCAAAGGTTTAGCAACATCACTCCCTCCAAAACTTTCTAGCTAAAACAATCCAGCTGCATGTACAAGTGGCTATAAAGCCAGCAACAGCTACACCCATCTTAAGATTTAAAGTGCATTTCTTCAGGCATGGGGTTTTTCTTCCTTAACGTAACCTAGGTAAAGTGCTGTTCTCGTTTGAAAAGGGACTTTGTAAAAATGGCACCTTTTTACTTAGAGGGTCTGTTTCTCCCCTGTGTACGTGGAGTCAAATCTGTTGCCTAGTGACTAAAATAAGGTATTTATTGCTTTTCACACCTGTCAGCTCTGCAGTAGAGGGAGGGAGCTAAATTCTTCCCCTAGGGGATTAGGATTAACTCAGTTCCAGCTGCAGGAAGTTAAGCCCATAGTGTTACAGGTCTAACACTGGCTTTTGGCTTTCATTAGTAGAGCATGACCAAGCCAGAAAGCACCCAGCTTTACTTTCAGAACTGAAAGGTAGTTTGTAGGGCTGGCTGTTAGAAAAAAGATCTTGCTTGTAAACCAAAGCTGGAGTTGGTGAGCATGAACACATGACCCTGGATGCCATTTTCACAGAGTTACTTAACAGAGCAGACCTGCATTTTAAAAACACAGCTGGGGCAAAATTAAATCTGTGTTTTACATAAGTGGTTCTCAACCTGTGGGCTGTGGACCCCCAGGGGAGGAGAGGGCACAGACTATGTCTAAGGGAGCTACAGAACACTCTGAACAGCATTAAACGACATGTATAGATAACAGATTCCCAAAGGTGGTCCATTTCTCCAGTTGGAATTTTTTAGGGGTCTGCAAATGAAAAAAGGTTGAGAACCACTGTTCTACATAAAAGTTTTCTAAATAGCAACATGTGTAGGCATGGCAACCTCAGCACTCAACCAGAGGGAGGTAGTTATGGTCCTGTACATCTTCTGCACCTTGACGCAACACAGTGGATGTTGTGATTGCTCTAGAAAACAACCACCACAGAAACCTTTTCCTCTTTTGTTTTTCTAAGGACAAAGTTACCCCAGTTCTCTTCTATTGAAAACATATTCAACCCTCTCCCTCTAAGGGGTTTCTGTACTTTAGAAATTGATTGTCAGTTTAGTATATTATGAATCAAATTTGATTAGCAAATAGCAATAAAAAGCCACTTATAGCAAGTTTAAATTAACTTTAGTAACTAAATACTCCATTCTCCTTGGGACCACACCCATTTATCACTATGCATGGGTGGAGATTTCTCAGTCAGAGCTATTCTTCCTCAGTGTTACCATGCCCCTGCATAGGACAACATGTGATGCAAGAGGCAATTTTCCTGGACACATTTACAAAGGAAAAAAAGAGCCTGTAGTTTCCCCCAGCCTGAGGCTCATATTCACAGCCTTGTGTAGAAAAGATGGGGGTGAAGTTGGGAAAGGGGAGGTTTGGTCAGGAGGAGGTGGGTGAGAGAACCCTCCATGGGGACAATTCCACCTCAAATATAGGCTGAGATGCCAAAGCAAGGGGGGGGGGGGCTGGACCTTGCTTTCACCCTTCCCCTACAATGCACTGTTGAGAATAGCTTGCTTTTAATTTCAAGAATAAAAATTGCTACTACCTTGTTTCCTTCTTTTGTCACTCGTCTACCCTGTGGGCAAGTCCATACGTTTCCATGTTTTTCTCCACAAGAGAGGTTGATTCTCATACTGCCTTGCCAGGCTAAAAATCAATCAGCAACTTTACACACAGAAGCATAAAAGAAACAAATTATAATTGAAAGGAGAGAACTTCCCCATTCAATTTAAAAACACTTCCCAGATTCAGTTGTCCTGCTGAAGCTGAAGCACCAGAATCCTTTGCAAGTCATGTGGTGCCAAGGGAGGTTACTCAGTAAAGCCAAAGGGAATGCTTCTTCAGTAAGTGGCATTATATGATTAATGCAAAACTCCACTCTCTATGCCATACAGCTGATCTCAGCTCAGACATGCTGCTTTCCTTATAGGCAGAGAACCCACCCATGGAAGTTCCTAATGCTGAGGAAGAACAGAAGCACGTCACACCAAAAATCTAAATCCACTGTGGCAGATATGAGACAAATTGTGCCCTAAGCCTGTATTTTGAGTGTAACCAGACAGCACACTAAATTAACTGACTCCTACCACTGCATTTTAACAGAGTAAGCCTCTGAACTTGAGGGTGCTTCAAATTTATATTGCAACAAACTTGAAAGGATTCTGAGGGGGAGGAGAAAATTCCTCAGCAGAAAGAGAGATTAGTGGAATGGTTCAAACCTTTCTATAAAATCAGAGCTCAATGAGCATCATTGTCAACACTTTGTTAATGTGAAACTTATATAATGTCTGGCTTCAAATACAAACTGGACCTGGCGCTTGCCCACTCCCACCCCCGCTTAAGTCAGGGTGGTAGGTGTGTTCACATACTGATTTGCATGATATAAAGCTATTAAATAAATGCTTCACAGTAACCCAGAGAGCTTCCATATATGTGAAAACCCTAAGGGATATAGCATCATGGGAGGCACAAATTCCCATTTGTACTGAATGCCCTAGACAGCTGGATAAAAACTGGCTCCCTCTCCCCCACCCCTCTGCTGGCTTTATGCGCCTCACAGTGTACAAAGCAGAACAAAAACTGCTGAAGTGACACGATCAGGTTAAAAAAATCACTATAAAAAATGGTCTTTGTTCAAGGTAGGTTTTTAAGCTTTTTCAGATTTAATAATTTAAAATTTACTTTCCCCCACTTATACCATTATTTTCTGTATTTCACTATGATTGCCTGAAACTCTAGTGGCCCATTTCAACCCCCGCCCCCCTAAAAAAATCCATTTCACAGTTTCTCATGCCCTATCCAGTGGTGGTGTATTTGAAATCCAAACCCAGCAGGGAAGGTTTAAATAAATAAATTTCCCTGCAATACAAAAATAATGAAAATCCTTATTCATGGAAGGGGGGGTCTGAGTTATACAACCCAACCTAAATATGGGGCTTGATAAACTGACAGTGCCCATGGAAAAATAGTGTAGAAATTTCTTTTGTTTATTACTGCCTTAGAGTAATCAGAATATGAAAATTGAACCAGGAAGTTGCACAGCAGTATTTAAAGATACCTGAATATGTTTCAAAAGTATCACTGATGTGACCGGATAGCCTCTTGGGAGAGATCAGTTAAATGATAATGCTAATGGCAAACACAGCCTGATTTATTTGTAAACCAAGGGAAATCAGAGCTGCAGTCTGACACAGGAAACAGCAAGTTTCTATGGCACCTTTTAGGTAAGAAATGTAATTTTATGGATGTACACATCCATCGCTGATTATTCAAAAGATAGAGAGCTAAGGCAAGATTTTCAAAGGCCCATCTACCACTTGCCCCTAGGGAATTAGTCACATTTTGAAGTGGTGCATGTGCCTGGAAACGCGTTGATAGTCCACTACAATTCACTTTGCCTTCACTTCAGTGCTGACACCATCCTTTCGGTTATTCTCCCATTTAAACTCAGATTATCAACTGCTTATAAATAGAGTCTGTAGCATTTAAATTTCAGAGAAAGGGATTTTTAGTCACTTAGGGGAAGCTGGATGCTTAACTGCCATTAATTCTAATGCCTCAGGCAGCACTGACCATTTGAGCCAGTGATTGAAACACCTCTGAGGACAAAGCCTGCTGCACCTGATGCAGCCACACAGTACACATTTTAAAAAGCTTGCCATCACTTCCTGATCTTGGCTAGAAAAATTAAGTGGAGTATTACAGCAACTCTTTGCAGCTGCATTGGTGGCAGCAATGATATCAGCACTAGTATAGGCAGGGTTCAGGCACCTTGCCCATCATGCATGACACAGTGGCCAAGAGGCCAAAAATGCCTGTGCCAGTGGCTTAACACTGCTGCAGCTGCACATTGCTGGTGGTTGCTGAAAAACAGTACATGTATTATTAGGATAGAGGCCCTGCTGGGTGCTCCTAAATGAAGCTAGGTTTTTTATTTGCTCCCTCCTTATGCACAACATCTGAAACATGCTAGAGACAAACAGTTCTTTTCCATCAAGCTCTGCAGGTGCATTTAATTTCCATTCTCCCCAGTGCTTCTTGCTGGCTACCACCAGAAACAGGCAAAGCAACACTTACACTGAAACACCCTCAGAAACAACTGTGGAACTAACTCCTTGTCTCGGCCCAGCTGGCTTCTCTCCCCACATTTTGTTATTATCTTAGTTTCCACTTTATTTCTGCTTACACTTCGCGGACATTCTCTCACTGCTTACCCAATGGCCCAGGTTGGGAAGAATTCCAGCACAAGAGCTAGGTGGACACATCAGACAGTTCCATTACTTTCACAGCAAAGTGCTAATGTCTCCAATCAGCTCGTGTAAATGCTCAGTGTTTAAACACTATACACGTTGATCTGCAACACTCTCCTCCCCAGGTGCCAAAACAGGCTCTGCATGCTAAGCAGAGAGATGGAGGTAGCACAGCTCTTACCATGATCCTGTTTTTCCCTTTGAAGGCCATAAGACTACACATCCCAGTCACCCACCCACCAACTACACAGAACACAAAGCTTTAAAACTGGGACTCAAATACGCCCTGCTCACGTTAATAACAGCACGACTGTGTTTGGGATCCGTCACCAGTGAAAGGCCACTTGCCCATTTGCACAAGGCACCAGGCCTTTGCCAGGTGGGAATTTGTGCCTGCCTGTAGGATTTGTGGACTGCTCAGCAAGAGGGACAAACTGCAAGAAAAAAAGCGAGCTCATGCGCACCAGCAGCAAACTGAGCCATGCACTGCGTATGCTAAATGAGTCAATTTATTATCAGATGAAGTTTTTTGCTAATGCTTCTCTAGCAACACACTCTTCCCTCCCTAGCGAAGCCAGGACTAGCTTGGCAAAGCCTGACATTCCAGTAGGGGGTGCTGGTCTGAGTCCAATAACTTCTCTTCCCTCTCATCTCTGTCCCCACCCCTGGCCTGACTTGCTGTTTCACCACCACTTAACACACAGTCAAGCGGCCTGCACCCTGTTTAGTGTATTATTGCTTTATAAAAGCAGGAGTAGGTGCCCATCCCAAATGCTGGGCTCCATGGCCTAATTTAATTTCATAAAGTTTAAAGGCTCCTTTTCCCAATGTGAAATAATTACCTACCAGTGGATAAAACAAACCACAAAATAGCTCCAGCCTGAACTCCTCCGCAGCTGGAGTTGGGGGATGGAGGGGCGGGGGACGGGCAGACCTTGTACTGTGCCCTAAAGGTTAACAGACCTGGTCTCTGGCAGGCTGGGGGAGCGTGAATTTCAAATTTGGCCTCCTCCCAGAGAGCACCAAACTAGCAAGTCCCTGCCCAGCTACAGCAGTGGTTCTCAAACTTCTGTACTGGTGACCCCTCTCACATAGCAAACCTCTAAGTGTGACACCCCCCCCCAATAAATTAAAAACATTTTTTAATATATTTAACACTATTAAAAATGCTGGAGGCAAAGTGGGGTTTGGGGTGGAGGCTGACAGCTCGCGACCCCCAGTAATAACCTCACGACCCCCTGAGGAGGGCCCTACCCCCAGTTTGAGGACACCTGATCCAGAGGAAGGGGGTTTGGCTCACTGTGCTCTCAGCTGTGGCCCTGTGGCGTGAAGAGAGGTGGTCTCTCAGACAGGACTTCACTGTGTCATCTCCACAATTTAGGCTGGGACAATCAACCTTAGTGAATGGCTGGCCAGCTGTGCCCTGAGCTTTTTACAATCAGAGTCACCAACGCCAGCAGCTGTGCCTTAATGACTTTTCTGGTCTAGGGGTGGGTGAGTTCAATATTTATTCCTGCTTCAGCTGCCTTGAAAGGGGACATACATGAGCTGTGATACATGGATTCAAGGATGGTACCTAGATTCTTGATTACTGTAGTGGCTGCCATAAGTGCTTGTAGTGTGTTGTCCCCTGAAATGCTACTGTATCATTTCCTACATATCTGATTTGCTGTGAATATCACCATAAATATCCATAGGCATCCGATAGCAAGAGGACCTAGGGAGAAATTATTGTTCGTCTCTCCTTAATGGCAGAAACATACAAATTGCTGAGCTACAACAGGGCTTTAGCCCTCTCTACAGAGAGACCAATAAGCCCTGCACTGAAAGTGCATACATAGGGCTGTATTTTCACACACACACGGCTCTAAAGTTACACCAACAATGTATGTGGATGTGCAAATAGGTAAAGGCTCAGGCAAACATACAAGGGAACATAAAATGGGTAACTGTGCAGTTACTTGTGTGTGCAAAAGCATATTTTACTGGCATACCATAAGGGCTTTTTAGAAACATTTAGACTTAAAAATTGATTTGGACACTTGAAATGGAAGCCCTGGAACAATGAGACCACCGGGCCCATTAAGGATTTGTAAATGGAACTCTCCAGCCATTTTCTCCTTCACAGATGTCTAAAGAGCAGCCCATTTCACCATGTGGAAACAACCATTTGACTACATATAATGTAGTGACTGGCATTTGGGACCGACCCTGAATTACTACCGTCTTGCTAAAAGTGGATTTGGGTCATCGTTTGCAATGATCACTGTAAAAGACAAATTAAAATGTCTTTTTCTGGGGTTGAGTTCTGTGATGACCCTGCTCTGGTCCCTCTAGTAATTCCATTCTCACAGCATCTCTGCTCAGTTTTTAGGTACTCGCCTCCTGATTAAGCCGAACATCTACAATGTCTTTAATTTCAACCACTGCACTGGAGCCATTAACCCTCTTGACCACACCCTCATGCAAAAAGGGTTTCAAAGAGATTTAATAATTAGAAGACAGAGTTTTAGTGGTGAGAAGTGCTTTTCTACTCTGAAGCTTTCAACTAACTGGGGTGGGTCCAGTTCTCTTTGAAAAATAGCAATTTTCTGATCAGTCTGGAACTCTGTGGTAGAGAAACCAAGACAGAGGGCTTCACCAAGCTCCATGAAATCCATGCTGGTGACCAGACAATTTATCCAACATGCTTGGCTGCAGAACCAACCAATAAGACATGTTCGCTCCTGATGTCCAAGGTAGCAGAATCTGTAGTCAGCCATCTACATTGGAGAGAGACACTAAAGCCAAAGCACTCATGCAACAGGTGGCCAGTCACAATGAAAACTTTAGAGGAAAAGCTAATTGCCATGTTAAATGTTAGGCAAGCTTCAGTACTTGATGTCCCCACTCCGTCTCTGGTCTATGCTGGCTCTCCTCACCCACAGCTGCAGTCCCTTAACCTCTCTCCTCCCATTTTATAACATGCCCCTTACTTGTAACACTGATATCAGCCTGCCCTAGACACCCACCTAGAGAAGGGCACTAAACGATATTAATTATAAACAGAAAGTGCAAAAAAGTCAGTGTACTGGAAAAAAGTGTGTAGTTTTTGCAGACAAATTTCCAGGACAAGCATTAAAGCTGTAAAACAATGTGGCACATTCACACTAAATGATTTTATAAAATCAAGATGGTCACAGCTGACTTGAACACAGTGCCATAAACATGCATTTACAAACATTAAATCGCCAGACCACCCACCAAAACCTTTGTCTGGAGTATCTTTACTAAGCCCCTGTGCAGTCAGGGTGGGGGTTTACAGCTGATTTAGATTCGTGTAATTTTAAATTTATTCTGCCCGTTTCCAAGAAAAAAAGGGCTATTTTCTTGTTAAGAAAAGTGACATGATTTAAAACTATTTTAGCACAAATACAAATAGAAGTACCATGTAGACTCTAAATATTTGTCCATTTGTTCAACGATTCTTTTCTGCCCCACTGGGATATCTGTTCTTGGGTGTGAGTCCTCCCAGAATTCTATATTATTTCTCTTTAACTGGTTTATTACAGTGGCTCCTGCTATAGACAACTGCACTTAGGGGTTCACTACTGCAGTGGTTCTTAACCTGTGGTCCGTGAACTAGGTCCAAGGGCTCTGCTAAAGACTTGGCCTGAAATCTGACTGAACAGAATTCAACATACATTCAAACAATACATTTCCTAAGGGGTTTGCACCTCCATTTGAAATTTTGTAAGGGTCTGCAAATGAAAAAAGGTTGAGAACCACTGCACTAGTATGTCCATTATAATCTCAGAAGGGACGCAGGCTGACTGCAAGCTGAGGTTTACTAGGGAAAGCCTTGGCCTAATGGAATTTTTTCCTCACAAAAATGACGTATGACAAAGCTCCTTGGGGCAGGGACTATGTCTTCCTATGTGTTTGTACAGTGTCTAGCACAATGGAACAACTGATCCTCACAGAATAGTACCCAGTGGTCACAGTCAGAAACTGGTTAACTTAAATGTTTTTGTATTTGCCAGATATGAACATGAGAGCCTTCCCCTACTCTTCACTGTCCATTAGGAGTCTCTGGAATCAGTAAATGCAAACTGGCCTGTACCTAGCTGGCAGAGTTTGCCTGAAACACCCCATCCTGCTAACAGGCATTGATTATACTGGGGAATGCACAGTGAGTTCTGCTAACTCACAGAGGCAGGTGGCTCATTACCCCACTGGATACAAGGGAAGAGGGAGTAGCTTTCTAGAAGGAGGCGATCTAGGGTATGGGCTGAGTAATGCAGCGGGAGGAACACTACGAGCAGCCAAGCCTGGAGAGAAGTTTTGAGCTATGTATGTTATAATTAATTTCTGTGGTAATAAAACAGAACCCTGTGAGAGGAGTGAGTATGGACTCTATACCATGTGTGGATCGTTTTTGTGAGCAGCCTGGGAAAGATACCTGCTCACGTAGACCAAACACCATTCCGTATTCATTCCCCTTGCCCCCCACTTCCATTGAAGTGGTACAAGTATAGTGAGATCAGAGGGCTCTCTCTCCAGTGAGTGACACAATAACTATCAGTTGGGAGCCTGAATTCCCAGTCCTACCAAGTAAAAACATGTTTAAATTACAGTGATGAATGACCTACTATTGCAAAAAGAGTACACATTTCAGAATATGCTCCATAATTATCTGAATACAACAAAACCTTAGTGCTAACAGAAAAGCCATGCCAGCACCAGGCAGTTTCTTGGATCAATGTATTAACAATTAACCCTCTGATTCACCAGCTAGAGACTTAGGGCTTTGGCTACACACTGCCATAATGTACACTAGAGGAGTGTGAATTCTAAAGCACACCAAAGGTGTTGTACGCTAAGTGGCCTGCATGGGCCCTGCTGGCATGCACTCAAAGAACCCTACTCCACCTTAACATAGTACTGCTTGTAATTATAAATAATTATTCCTTTCCATGGTGCTGCACTTTAGAATTCACTCTCCTCTACTGTGCATGGCTGCACCATGTAAACCAGCACTTAGCTTTAGCAGGGAACCAGATACAAATGCTGCAATACTTCTCATAGGACCCATCTGCATTACAGATTAAATAGTCAGGGGAATAGTCACATTATAATGCACACAATGTTTTACCTCTGTTCCATACCAGGCTAAAGCCCAGACTCAGCTGTACTGGTGGCATAGGTGGTCTCTATAAAGGACTGTTATAGGCTGAGAATACACACGTATGCGACTGCTGTTTTATACTCAAAATAGGTTAATAACCACTTCTCTGCAATCTAAACAGTCATTTCATTATTGGCCAATCACAGCAGCAGTAACTAATGTTCTACTGTAGCTACAAGAGAGTCAAAATGATTCGACAGACGCAATTTGCTTTGCTAATGTCATTGCTTGTCAGCTCTCCCTTTTCCATCATGCCAAGCAGGGATCTGTCAATAGCCAGTAGACCTAATGGGTGCTGCTGTCAGATGCAAAAGAAAAGCAGCTCATTCCAATGCACAAAAGAACTAGCAAATAGGCAAAGCCATAATACCGAGAGCCATCAGTCCCAATGCCACCTCTCTGATCTCATCTTGAGAGCTCTCAGGTCAGCCACCACAATAAGATACGTGCCCCTTCTGAAGCGGCTGTGAAACCCTCTTTAGGGACCGTTAGCTGCCAGGAGTGTGGATTGTAATGGGGTAATCTGTCCCATCTAATTAGATACTAAGGGCTTGTCTACATCAGAAAGTTGCAGCGCTGGTGAGGGAGTTACAGCGCTGCAACTTAGGAGGTGTACACATCTGCAGGGCACCACCAGCGCTGCAACTCCCTGTTTGCAGCGCTGGCCGTACTCCCGTTTTGTCTCGGGTGTAGAGGATCCAGCGCTGGTAATCAGGTATAGACACTTACCAGCGCTTTTCTTGACCTCCGTGGAATAAGCAGGTATCCCAGCATACCTGAGGAAGCCTCTGGTAATCAAGCTGGTCTCCTTCCCCGGCTTGCTCTCGCGTTCCCCGAGCAAGCAGGTCTCCTTCCCTGAGGTTTGCTGGGTGGTTCCGGGAACACGAGAGCAAACCGCGGCGAAGCTGGTCTCCTTTCCCGGTTTGCTCTCTAGTTCCCCAAACCCCCGAGCAAGCAGGTCTCCTTCCCTGCGGTTTGCAGGGTGGTTCGGGGAATGCGAGAGCAAACCGCGGCGAAGCTGCTCTCCTTTCCCGGTTTGCTCTCTCGTTCCCCGAACCCCCAAGCAAGCAGGTCTCCTCCCCTGCGGTTTGCAGGGTGGTTCGGGGAACGCGAGAGCAAACCGCGGCGAAGCTGGTCTCCTTTCCCGGTTTGCTCTCTCGTTCCCCGAACCCCCGAGCAAGCAGGTCTCCTTCCCTGCGGTTTGCAGGGTGGTTCGGGGAACGCGAGAGCAAACCGCGGCGAAGCTGCTCTCCTTTCCCGGTTTGCTCTCTCGTTCCCCGAACCCCCGAGCAAGCAGGTCTCCTTCCCTGCGGTTTGCAGGGTGGTTCGGGGAACGCGAGAGCAAACTGCAGCAAAGCTGCTCTCCTTTCCCGGTTTGCTCTCGCGTTCCCCGAACCCCCCTTGAAGCCGCCCAACAGCGCTGCAGTGTGGCCACATCTAACACCACTTGCAGCGCTGGTTGCTGTAAGTGTGGCCACTCTGCAGCGCTGGCCCTATACAGCTGTACTAATACAGCTGTAACAACCAGCGCTGCAAAATTTTAGATGTAGACATGGCCTAACTGTACAAGCCACACTTTGAAAAACTCTGAGACACTAGGGAAGATACCAGAGAAACCAGTAAGAGATTCAAAAGGAGAAAGCTTGTTTCTCCAAAAATATAAATATTTAAAGTATTTTGGAAGAGAAAAATACAATTTAGAAATTTCTTTTTTTAATCCACAATCCATTCTCTTCCCCACCCAGCCTCAAAGGTTTCAAGGTTAAAATTCCTAGGAGATTCCCGAGTGCTGGGTCTCAAGTCAGAAATATGGATGTAAATAATACATACAAGAACTGCTCAGAATCATCCCCTAAAAGTGCCCTTCTGCTGCCAAGATGTGTCATCTAGCAATCTGTAGTTCGTGACCAGATTAAAATTAAAATTCGATTAGAGTCCAGTGGTCCTCAACCTTTTTCGACGAGCCACAGAGGACCGTGGCAGCGGATGAGCATCCGCCAAAATGCCGCCAACAAGTGATGTCATCCAGAGGCGTTACCGCCGAATTTTGGTGGCATTTCGGTGGATGCTGGTCCGCCAGCTAGTACGCGGGTTCACTTAGATGCCCCAGCAGGGGCCACACTGGGGACCCCCTGGACTAGACTACTGCAGCCCAACTTAATATCGAAAGGTTTATACATCCCTAATGATAGCTGGAGTAAGAAAAATTCTGCTTTCTTCACCCAAGGCTTCTTTTCTCCCTACCATAACATATATTATCCATTGCAACCATTCCCAGGGCATACAAGATACCAAAGCGCTGGATGATGATATTGATGATACAGCCGAATCACAGACTGACTGACTTTTATGAACAAAATAAATTGAAGGAAACAGTAGTAACTTCTTCACAGTTTGGAGGAGGAGAACACAGCAAGAAACCTGAAATCTTAGACTCCCCAGGAATAGGAAGTAAAATAAAGCAATGAAGATTCTGGCTAGGAATATTTTGAGTTTACATCAGAAATTAAGACTAAAGATTCACACCAGAAGCAGAGATCTTACCTGCCATGGAGAAAGGTACAAAGCACATCAGACTCTTTGCTGTCAATGGGCCAAATTCTGGTCCCATCAAAGTCAATGGTAAGATTTCCAGAGACTTCAATGGGACCAGATTCAGCACAATGACACTAAAATAATAGGTCCCAGCCATTCTCCCTCAGTAATATTCAGGGATAAGAAGATTCTTGTGAAGCTAATTCAGCCCTTGGTATGGAAGACATACAATCTCAGTCAGACTCCCACTCAACCATGCAAATTTCACTGCCTAGTTCTCTAGATCAGAGATTGCCAAATATTTTGCAGAGTCCCCCTTAATAGATTCATGTCCCATGCTCACCCCTCCATAACTGTGAGGAGGGAAAGTATCAGGGAAGAGGGGGGGCTCAGTAGTCACAGGGGAACTGGGGTGGCTGGCTCCCACTGAGGGGGCTGAAGGAGGCCCTGCTGGGTGGAGCAGCATATCATTATTGCCAAGGTGCAGCCTTTTGCTCCCTGCTCACAGAATCTCTGCCGGCCTCCACAGCAGAGGAGCGTAACTGCTGGCTGCTGCAGTGGAGGAGTGAGATGGGAAGGGAGCCTGGCCTTGGCTGCACAAAGCCCCAAATGCATCCCGCTGAACAACCCTCCCCCAACCCTTGACCCTGGCCTTTGAGCATGGCCCTATCATGTTCTCGCACCCCCATTAATCTTATGGTGCCCCTCCCCGGGGGACATGCCTCATAGTTTGGAATCCTTTGCTCTAGATCAGTGGTCCCCAACCTTTTTCGTCTGGAGCCACGGAGGACCATGGCGGCAGACAAGCATCCACCAAAATGCCACCGACAAGTGGAGTCATCCAGAGACGTCGCCACTGAATTTTGGCGGATGCTTGTCTGCCGGCCAGTACGCGGGCGCACTTAGATGCCCCAGCGGGCACCATGGCGCCCGTGGGCACCATGTTGGGGACCCCTTCTCTAGACCTTCTGTCCTTTTCTAGCTAGCATCTGTAATACTTCAGATCCACCTTCCCAAACTCCAGGCTCTGTATCTCCCATTATGCTTATCAAAAAGCTACATTTTCAAAGACAGCGTTTTTAGTATGCACTTCGTTGCTCATTCATGTGCAACAATGCACCAAGGTAACTAGAGATGGGAGGACTCTTCTGGCCAAAATCTATCATCCACTTGGAATGGGTTGTCCCGTCCCCCCCCGCCAGATTTACAACAATTTGAGGTTCCAGTTCCCCTGGCTGTGGCACAATAGGAGCTCTGGACTGCTGCCTTTTTAAAGCCAACGTATTCTATTCCCCCAACAGCCCTAAAAGGCCTGACATGGATTGTGTTCAAACAACAGCCTGTAGTGTTTGCATAGTACTAGCTTCCATTTGGTTACAAATATATATATTTTTTATATAAAAATTTCCCTTGAATGATAATGGCTTAAATCATAAACATTTTTTGCCAGCTCTAGAGTCTTCCCTTGAGGATCTTAAAGTGCTTTACAGCCATCAGTGAGTTATGCCTCACAGCATGTATTCCACCCCAATGAGTATCATCTCCATTTCAATGAAGGGAAACTCAGGCATAGAGACTGCCCAACGACAGACACATCAGTAGCAGAGCTGTTCAAAGAGCCCAGATTTTCTGACTTCAGATCCCAAGCATTAGCCACTATAGATCATCCTCTCAAGAAAGAGAGAATTAAGGGAATTATTTTTCTCTGACAAACTTGAATTATACAAAACCCCAAACTAAAAGCACAAATAATTTGAGGTTCCACAAAGTAGCATTCCTTTGGCTTCTCCTATCCTCAAAATATTTCCGCAAGAGCAAGCAAAGCAGTTAGCAGCCCTGAAAATGGAAATCATCTGCGTGCTCTAATCGCACCTCTAAATTAAGCAGGCACCATTGTGTGCAAAACAGCAGATTTTTATAAAAAGTTTAACTAATAGGTTTTCTGGGTGCTAATTTTTGCTGTTAATTAAAATGCACGTCTCAAAGTATCCATCTTATGAGCTAATTTGCACTAAGTAAACTGCATCTTCTAGATCATTTTTCATTTGTTCATCAGCTTCTGCAGTAGCACATAAAAGTAAAGGCCCAAATCCTCCAAATGGATCTGTATGGACAAATCCCCATTAAAGTCGAAGGGGTTCCATACAAGTGGAAGGGTATGTGCTCTTAGTTCATTTGCAGGATTGGGGCCACATTTTTAAATGAATTTATTACTGGTGAAAGTTGTGGCACTGACAGCACTGGAAAGTGAAGTCATGTGGGTGTCACAGGATAGATACAGAACAGGCAGTGGGAAGGAGAGCTTTTCCCAGTCAGTTTGTTTCAACCTTGATCTGGAAGGACCATATGTGGGGTTACACATGTCCTGGCTCTCTGATCATTCAATCCACAGTCTCTCTGCTACGACTTTCGGAAAGACTGCCAATTAGTTCCAAAAGGAATTTCCTGCACTGAATAACTGTCAGATGGTAACAAAGGTTAGTCACTACCTGTCTCAGTGGGATTTAAACCAGTGATCTAGAAGTGAAATTATCCATATTCCATTTCTATTTCGTCGTCCAGGCCTTTGAAAACTGAATTCTACAGAAGGTGGCTTGAAAAATTTACCAACGACCCAACTAGCCAAAGGACTAAACATACTGACCAGAGTATGGAAAATGATCAGTGGGTGCTCACCAGGGAACTCCATGGGCAATAACCCGATAAGAAGCCCAGAGACTGATACGAAAGATAAGTAGGGGCTGCCCCCCTAGCTCAACTGCTTGGATTCTTACCAGGTTGCTATCCCTGGGTCCTGGTGGGAGGCTCTATCTTTTGTATCAGCCTCTGGCTAGAGATACAAATAAATGTTGTACAGCCATCCACCCTTCTCTAGCGGTCTATAGGAAAAGAGAAGCAGCTCTCTTTTCCCTTCCTGCAACCCCAGAGCATCATGGCTACTGCAAGAGAGTGGGGAAGAGTTTGCCCTTCCCCAGCCTTCTGGCAAGGAGGACCAAAAGGAGGAGCTTTAGCTTTCCTAAAAAGCAGCAGCACAATATTGATAAGATTTTTTTTTTTTCAACAGCTATTCACAGAAAACCCAGCATGCAAAACTGCCAGGAGTGGCATTAATTTCATGCTGCTATTACTTGGCAAAGCTATGGCCAGCAGTGAAGAGACCAGAGCTTTCTGCAGACTCAGGAAAACACCTGCATCAGTTCACATTTGGAAGGTTATCTTTGCAACCGTCAAGAACTAGAAACTTAATTTTTTTCCATTACAGAAAAACAATATTCTGCAGAAATTGATAGACTCATATACTCTAGGACTGGAAGGGACCTCGAGAGGTCATCGAGTCCAGTCCCCTGCCCTCATGGCAGGACCAAATACTGTCTAGACCATCCCTAATAGACATTTATCTAACCTACTCTTAAATATCTCCAGAGATGGATATTCCACAACTTCCCTAGGCAATCTATTCCAGTGTTTAACTACCCTGACAGTTAGGAACTTTTTCCTAATGTCCAACCTAAATCTCCCTTGCTGCAGTTTAAGCCCATTGCTTCTTGTTCTATCATTGGAGGCTAAGGTGAACAAGTTTTCTCCCTCCTCCTGATGACACCCTTTTAGATACCTGAAAACTGCTATCATGTCCCCCTCAGTCTTCTCTTTTCCAAACTAAATAAACCCAATTCCTTCAGCCTTCCTCAATAGGTCATGTTCTCAAGATCTTTAATCATTCTTGTTGCTCTTCTCTGGACCCTCTCCAATTTCTCCAATTGATCCATGTTCCTCTCTTGCCAGGGGCACGTCAGCAAGTGGGCTTTTAAGCCCTAGTTCTGAAGCTCTAACAAAAATGTTAATTACAGAAGTATTAATACACTGTACGACAGAGCTCTTCTCTGCACATCCCCCTTTAAATCACGGTTGAAATCAGAGTTTGGCAAAGGTGAAAAGTTGCAGTTACACACTGAAATGCAAAGCCAGGCCCCCAGCCAATCCAGGATATGTCTATACTAGAAAAATATTTCCCTTTTCCACATCAGTGGAGGTGCAACAAAGGTATGACTGCCAATATACACCAGCCTAAAGTTTTTATCACTGTCATGAAAAGTTGCTCAAAGCACCTGCACCCTTGCTAAAAAATGAGTAGTTTTTCTATTGTAGAAATGACTGGTGTCTTGCCTATTCTCCCATCTTGGCCTCATTTTCACTGGAAAACTGAACCATTAGTGATGATAATTTCAAAAACGGCCCCTTCTGACCTGGTTCTCAAACTGCTAGCATAGATAGCTTTCAGCATTGTTAGAGAAAGCACTAGAGACACCAGGATCTCCACACACACAAATATACACACATTCACATTCAGTAAATGTACAGAAAGAGTATTAATGATCCCCACTCCCATATTTTACACTTATCCTAGCTACAAGCTATAAACTTCACCTCAACGAGGCCTGGGCAAGAATATTGGCTCTTTCACATGCAATCAGAAATGGCTGCTTGTACAACGGCAAGTGCTGCACACATACAAAAAATTCTTTCACAAGCTTTATTATTGTTTATTTTTTAGACTAGCCTAGGCTAATAGTAAAAAAACAATTTCATGGCTCTTGCCAGGCCAATTAAGAGGAGTGAATCAGCAAGCAAGGAGATGCTGATATGATCCTAGATTACTGGGATCTCCTCTGTTCACAGTATCAATACAGTAAAAACCTATTCAAGAAACTCACAGCCATGCCATACGAACAAGGCATTCACTATTTCATTTCAGCCCTTCATCGCTTAATCTCGATGGATTTGTTGCCATCGGCTTCGGAGAAATTTTGCTTGTATAGCAGTTACTGCACCTTCACCCTTCTCTTCACAGCAAGCTCAGCAGGGAAACTTTCCCACTATATATATTATATATATATATATGTATATGTATATAAATAATTTTATGTTTTACAGTTGGTAGTATTTTAAAAGTTCTATTTTAAACACTTAAAATTTTGTAGGTAACTAAAAGTATTTTCTGATGCTCTCTAGTGTGAACAGGATAGTTTGGGTTTTTTTTGGTAAGTTCTAAAGCTATGACTAAAGCAGCATATTCTGTGCATCCCACATCCCCTCTTGCCTTGATTCTGGAGAAATCCGCACTAACAACCACCTCTCTCCTTTCTTCTTTGGCCACTTTCAAACACTCTTAAATTTTCCGGTCCTATTTTGTCTGACCTTCACTAGGTCGCTGACTTTTGATGGTCCTGGGGGTGACTGCTTAGAACAGCTTTCACTGTCTTATTCTGCCACTTGACAGGTGGTATGGCACCAATGTCTACGTTTTAGATACAACAGAACCTCAGAGTTACGAACACCTTGGGAATAGAGGCTCTTTATAACTCTGAAATGTTCGTAACTCTGAACAAAATATTATGGCTGTTCTTTCAAAAGTTTACAACTGAACATTGACTTGATATAGCTTTGAAATTTTACTAGGCAAAAAGAAAATGCTGCTTTCCCTTTATTATTTTAGTAGTTTACATTTACCACAGTACTGTATTTGCTTTTTCTTTTGTCTTTGCTGCTGCTTGATTGTGTACTTGTGGTTTTAACTCTGGTGTTCATAACTCTGAGGTTCTACTGTAATCAACAGAACTGTATTTTGCAACTATCCTACCTCAGAACATCCCCAAAGCTTCCTTCTGAGAGAGCATCCTCATTGCATTCTATCATGGCACCACCAGATTCAAACTGCCTATTCCAATTCGCCTCCCCTACATTGCACACCCACAGCCACACTACCACAGCCTTCGCTAGCTGGGAAAGAGGTGGAGGAGGGAGCGTGACCCTTGTATTACACAGAAGGAGATTGGATAATAATACTTTGCCCTTCTAGAGATTCTTCCATCCAAGCATACTGTGAGGTAGGGAAGTATTATTATCCCCATTTTACAGATAGGGAAACTGGCACAGGAAGGCTTGGTTTGCCCAAGGTTACACTGTAAGGTACATCTACAAAGTAAACCACAAAATTCTGTCGCAAGAAGTCTCACAGCCTGGGTCAACTGACTCGGGCTTGCATTATGGGGCTAAAAACAGCAGTGTAGATGATCGGGTTCGGGCTGAAGCCTAGGATCCAAGACTCTCCCTCTGCCAGGTTTCAGAGCCCAGGCTCCAGTTTGAGCCCAAATGTCTACATCGCTATTTTTTAGCTCTGCAGCATGAGCCCTGCTAGCCTGAGTCAACTGACCAGGCTCTGAGACTCACTGCCACAGGTCTGTTTTTGGAATGTAGATGTAACCCAAGTCACTAGGAGGGAAAGGAATAAAACTGAGGTCTCCTGTCCGTCAATTCTGTGCTAATGTTTACACTGTTTTTCAGATGCCTCCTTTCTCCTCCCACTAGCCTGATGTTCATCTTCCCCCATCCACACTACCCCGCCGGATCCGGTGGGTGGGGATCGATTTATCGTGTCTCGTCTAGACGCAATAAATCAATCCCTGAATACGCTCCCGTCGACTCCGGAACTGCACCAGGGAGAGAGGCGGAAGCAGAGTTGACAGGGGAGCCACGGCTGTCGATCCCGCGCTGTAAGGACGGGAGGTAAGTCGAAATAAGATACGTTGATTTCAGCTACGCTATACCCATAGCTGAACTTGTGTATCTTACGTCAACCTCCCTGCCCCCCAGGGTAGACCAGGCCTATGCTCCTTCGGAAGACAGGCTTCCTTCAGACACGCAGCCTCCCCAATTCCAAGCTCCAAAAGCAGTAGGGCCAGCAGTTCATTCCTATTTGCACTTACATACAACCCAGCACCAAAGCCAACTCTTAAACTACTGCATATCTTTAAAGACTTTTTAAAAGGGCATCAAGACATTTGCTCTTTTGAATTTGCACCTATGTACCTGCACTGTTTTTTTTAATTTATAAACACATACACACGTGCAAACATGTCTGAGACATGATGCAGGCATGTCTCTCTGGGTTTGTTACACTTACCCTTAACTTCAGAGCTACTTGGAATATAATATGTGCAAGGGACAGAGTTACAATTATTGTAGGAGCAGCAACTTTGAATTTCCTGAACCATTATGAGGAGTTTATGTCGGTTTTTTTGCATTTGATTTATATAAACTTATCAAACTAGTACACGGAGACATAGTTAAAAACAACAACCCATGATAATTTCACTGGGATTGGACTGTTTCAATATATAGTATTGCTGTTATGTAAGACTAAGTGCAAGGGATGCCAATGATGACTTAGGTAGCCAGCCTCTTGCTTGTCAATTCATCCAGACAAGAAACCTCTTCCTAACTCTTGGCAACATGTGAAGCACTGCAGTGTGCAGAAACCAGTCAGGAAGTTGGAATGCTCTGTGCTATTAATACTAGCACCAATAAGTGCAGCCTGTCCCAAATCCCCTCCTCAAAAAATGTCGACGAGTCTAATGCAAACCTCACAGCTGCTAATTTTACTTTCAGTAGCCTAAGCGCTTCAGATTTTGCTGACCTCTAGAATACTGCTCAAAGGTTGCTGCCTGCTTTTAACAAGTGGGCAGAATGCCATATGCCTGGAAAGGGCAAGCAGAAAGCCCTAAAATAATGGTTTAATTAAAATTTTAAGAGACACACCAAAATAAGACGGGATAAATACACTCAGGCAGGGCAAGATCCACCAGGAGAGTGAGATTTCTTTAACATGACAACTACCTGGGAAAAGGGGAGGGTGAGTGTTCCTTGCCCCTGCTGCCTCATGTGATGGAGCGGCAGCTGTTGTGAAGACAGACACCTGTGCACTGCACTCACTGCATTAGGGCCACTACAGCCAACACCACCACAGAGACCGAGGTGCTGAGCCAAAATGCTGTCAAGAAATAAAATGACTGCTTCTCCTGGATCGCTACTGAATACATTAAAAACATTAAAAAATCCTGTCGATCCCTGAATCAGAAGTCGATTGACCCAGTTTTGTTTTTTCCCAAGGAGATGAGGAAAAGGGGAAAAGCTTTTAGCACTTTGTTTTTGTTAATCTTCTGTTTTGGCAACATTCCATCCAATGGTGGCACTGCACTGATTCCAGTACCAGCCCGCCGTCTCGGTGCTGACTGCTTACAGCCAAACGGGAAGAGGGTCCTCCCCCACAGCCCGTTTCAATCTGGCCCGGTGGTGGACACAGATCCCTGTGCCGTCTCCCCTGCCACAACAGCTTCCTCCTGTGGGGGAGACTCTTCCTCGGCCTGCCCCCTGGAGGTGACGGTGGTCTCGGGGGAAATGCTGTGCGGCCCCTCCAGAGGCACACAGCCAGGGTGGTTTTTGCGAAAGTGTTGGTTGAGGATGGCCTGGAAGGGGAAGCTCTTGCCGCAAACGTGGCAATGAAAGGGCTTGTTGCCTGTGTGCTTGCGGATGTGGTACTCCAGCTGATCCTTGCGGGTGTACTTTTTACCACACATGCGGCAGACGAAAGGCGTGATGCCCATGTGGAGACGCATGTGCCGGTCTAGACTGCCTTTCTGGTTGAAGGATTTGGCACAGTAAATGCAGGTGAGCCGCGGGTTGTACCGGAACCACCGCTCAGACACTTCCTGTTCACGGAGATACTCAACATAACCGCTCACTCCAATCATGGCGGACTCCTCTACCTGGGCCAGACACATTGAAGACAGAAAAAGGAAGACAGTCAGCTAGAAAGAAACAGGATATTTTTAATCCTCTCCTGAGCACTGATCCAGTCAGACACTTAAGCAAGTGCCAAACCTTGAAGTCAATAGGACTACTCACATCTCAGCCTTAAGTACACACTTAAGTGCTTAGCTCAGTGGGGCTTTTGGTCTGAGGACTAATAGATCATCAGATAAAAGGCACCAGATAAAAGGCACTGCTGTAGGTCCTAACTTGTTCCGTGGGATCTGGGAAGATAAATATGGCTATCATCAGTATGGCACTTAACTGAATCGAGTTTTGGATCAAATGTACCAATGCTGTGTTCACTACCCAAGAACCTGGACCAGTACCCTTTTATTAAAATATTGGTGATTCCCTTTTCAATATTACTTGTAAAAAGAAAAGTAAGTGAATGGACAGAGATTTTGTATGATGAAGGCAAAGTAAGTGTATGAAAATTACATCTGAAGAGCTCTAAGTACTTCACGGGCAATGAATTGTATCTCATGACTGGGACGTGAAGTCATTATTACCCCTCTTTACAGATGGGAACCTCAGGCAGAGAGGGTTTAAATGACTCACTCAAGGTTATAAAGCAGGGAACAGCATGCAGATCTCCTAATTGCCCCATTATCTTATTAAGCTAGAAAGAAGGGTAGCCAAGGGTGGCTCTTTAACCACAAGCTTGGAAGCTAGGACAACCATTCACATTGCTATTCCTGGCCAGCTACCACATTCATACTGAACTGATGCAAATACATGGCCTGCTGGATACCTCCACTCTTGCCTGCAAGTTGGGAGGACACAGCACTTGCATCTGAAGTGTTACACCAGTTTCATAAAATGCCAACCCCCCAGACAGGTAGCCCATGTAACCCCAGAAGGGCCGTCCCTTCAGCAGGTAAGCATGGAGCATGTGACAGCAGGCGCATTCCAGTGCCAGGTGCCTCGCCATTCAATCATGCTTAGAATAGAAAGCTACTTGGGATGAAATGAAAGGAACAAAACCACAGCATGTTATATGGAAGTGCTGCCCACAGGTACTCTATTTATAGGCAAGCTTTATGGCAGCCTCCATACCAAGCCTAGTGGAGCACGGTGATGTGACACTTGACCATTGGTGTAGCTAGAAAGGCACAATTCCAGTCAGTCTTTTAAACTGGAGTTTAAGGCTATTTCTGTATGGAGAAGTAGTAGCCTTTTCATACTCAGAGTAGTAACCACTGTCCATGATAGAGTCCTATCTGTCCTGCCCTATATGTTTAGCTTGATCTGAACATTTCAAACCTACTAATTTGAATTTCTGACTTTTGTCTAACTTTCCTTGGTCTCCACTCCAGCTTACAATGGCCTGTTACTAACCTTCAAACTTCCCATAAAGTTAAGTTTCCTTGAAAACTCAGGCACCTGCTCTATGTGAAAAAAAAAGTTTGTTATAAAGCTATTAACAATGGACAGTCTGGGGTCCAATCCTACTCCCATTGACAGTTATGGACCCAATCCAGCACCATTAACGTCAAAGGGTATTTTCTATCATTGACCTCAGTGGGATCAGGAGCAGTCACTTTGGGTCTGGATTTCAGAGATGCGGAGTGCCCACAGCTGGACTTCAGCTGGAGTCCTGGGTCCTATGCCTGAGAGAGAGAAGGAGAGAAGTGGCGGCCAACTCTGTTGGCCAACTACAACTTAGTAGGAACACAAGAGTCCTTCTACAGATGATATCTTACAGAGCTCTTCCTTTGGCTCAAGCAGTAGATGCAAAGTTTTTTAAGATGTAGTCCTGGCTCTGTAGCTGTGCATGGTTTAATCTGGAGAGATGGTAGCCTCCCACTGTTAAGGTTGATTTTAGTTCCCCATTACAACAACAAAATCCTCATGCTTTTCAGGTTTATGGACCAGTGACAGGCAAAGTATATGCTAAACATTTACTACATTGAGTACGTACATTCAGAAAGTAAAAGCCTTTAATACGGCTGCTTTTTGACATCTTTGCAAAATGTCTTTTTCCTTGTATTCCTCTATCCCTCAAAGACATGTTTTTAAATGATCACTTTTACCACCCCATCAAGGGCATCAGTGAAGACAGAACCCACAACAATCAGCACAAGCTCCTAACACCTGAACTATTCAAGTTAGCTGGAAGCCAATTGACAGCTTTTATCTTCTATGACTCTAGCTATCTGAGGGCATTTTTAGGGGGAAAAAATTCCTCCAGAACTACTATCAACACAGCTGCACCCATGGCAGCATCAGCAGGAGTTTGTGTAAACATGGTTTGGCGATCTCCCTGTTCTTTTAACCAAAGCGTAAGTTACCTCTTACGTCATTTATAAAACCCAAACACTTAAAAAGCAAGGGAATAAATAGCAAAGGTCATCCTAAGTCTTACGTTGCCATAGACACATAAAGCATTTCTATCAAGTATAACATGCATATGCGGCCACAATACACTAACTGTAACTTTCCAGCACCATCATTCACTGGTTATCCAAATCCCTAAGTTAGGTTGTGTACCTGGGAATTGGGCTGCTTAGGCTCATCCATCCGCCCGGGAGACTCACTTTTCGATCTGTACCGCTCAGTTACAGTAACCATGCTGCCCGAAGGGCTAAATCTGTGGGGGGAAGAGTGTAAATAGAATTTTTAATGGCTATTGGTGCAGTATGGTCAGTATATGTTCGTGGGGGACAAGTGGAGCACCTGCAGAGACTCTCTCCTTCCCCATCAGGAGACAGAATGTGGAGCAGTGCAAATGTAAAAAACACCAGGACAAACTAGTCTGTGCTTCCAGTGTTAATATCTGAAATATGAAACTAGGTTAATCAACTTGATTCAGGAATAGGCAGATCTTTGGTTACTACTAAAATAAAAATGGAAATGAGATAGCCCACTGACTCAGGCAGCACTGCAAAAGAAGAAACCTCTGCTCAAAAGGCACCTCCAATCTTCCAACTCCCTGGGCAAGTACAGCTGAGGGATGTCCCACGGATGATACAGATGGCTCCAGGGAAGGAGTGGTGGAAGTTATGTGTGGTGAAAAACAATGGATACCCAAGTGTCTACGGCCAGCTGATCTAAGGAGAGGAATTAAAAATTAGACCTGTCCAGAGCTAGTTTGTTCCTCTGAAGGCCAGCCCAGGATTGTTACTTCCAGTATCGTTTACAGAGCTTGTATAGTTTTAAATGATGGGGTATCTACCATTTCAAGGAAGCTGCTCTCTCAGAGGACTGGAGGGTTTGGGATGGGAGAAAGAGAAGGAATGGTGAGGAAAAGCACAATTACAGCTGGAACCTTTTGCTTTAATCAGAACAAATGAGGTAGAGGGATAGGGAGCCGACAACACAAATATAATCACCTCTTACAAATAAAGGCCTTCTGCTCTTACCAGAGAAACTGTCACATCAGGAAAGAACAGTGGTTCATCCAGTCCCGTGTTCTCTCTTTCTCAAAGTGGCCAAATGATGGCTGCTTCAGAGGAAGATTTAACACCTCCCCCAACACACTGAATTCTGCAATCCAGTACCATGAGGAGGCAGATTTCATCCTGACTTACAGCTGGTGACCAGCTTGTTTCTGAAGGAGAATGGTTGATACCCTTATGATTTTACCCTATCTAGCCTGTAACTGGAGACACTGTTCTTATTCACCACACAGCAAATACTTGAGGACTAGTAACAGATATACTTCTAAAGAAAATCTTTCAGCACATATGCCTAAGGATAGTGTGTGAAATAAACAGTGATAGATGGTCGGGGAAGACACATGGTCAAGACAGATACAAATATTGTGGACTTTGCTCTTCCAACCACACTCAGTAAATGGGTTAAAGGAACCTCACCTGTCAATCTCACTGCTGGTTGGCCTAACCACTTTGGCTCCTGATGACCCTAATGTGTAAGTCTCCTGGCCCATCGATCCGTGGCCTGTTGTGTCAATTACCATGGTCGTGACCTCCTCAGCGCTGCTCCCATCTTCTCCCGATGGCTGATTCTCCGTTCCCAGCCACTCCTCCAGGTTCTCCGTTTTAATGCGCACTCCTCCAAGCACCCTAACATCATCGTCATTCCGTCCCCCACGGTCTGCCACTCCTGTCTCAACATACCACTGTCCTGCTCTGTTAATCCGCAGTATGGGCTCCCTGCTCTCCACATCTGAACTCTGCTCAATTATCTGAGGGCTGGTGGACTCCTCAGGGGGGCTCAGCTCCCGAATGTCCAGCACAGTGCTGACCTGGCCTAGACGACTCCCTTTCGGAGTATTGTGGCGTGGGCTCAGAGAGCGGTTTAGATTTGGGGTAACCCGGTGAGACTCTGGGGGTCTCTCCTGATGCTTTGTTCTAGTCTGGCTCGGTTCAGCTTCAACCTCTGCCACGTTAATTTTGAAGTGAATTCCCTCAAGGATCTGCGTGCATTTGTCTATAATGTGCTGCATCTGCAGGAAGCTGGCTGCCGTTAGGTAACTGATGATGTCAGCCAACTGCAGGCATATCCGCCCGGTATAACAAAAGGAAAGGAGCTGCTCAAAAACAGTGGGGTTCTTAATGACTGAAATGGAGACCGTGCTCATCTCGTTCAATGACATATGGTCACGGAAGTATGGCGAACTAGCAGCCAGCACCACTTTGTGAGCACGGAAAGCCTGTCCTTGCACATTGACCACTATGTCACACAGGCGGCCCTGCATGCGCAGCTGATTGAGGTGGCTCAGGACAGAGTTGCTGAAGTCGGGGATCTCCAGCTGAATGTTTCCACTTTTCTCCATGGCTGCCCCAGTTGTAGGTGTACAACCCAGCTGGGAAGAAAAACAGGATTAATTGGACTAGTGATAATTTGTATTTGAAGCACCTTTCACCCATAGATCTTGGGGATGACTTGATTACAATGTATAAATACCTACATGGGGAACAAATATTTAATAATGGGCTCTTCAACCTACCAGAGAAACGTATAACATGATCCAAGGGCTGGAAATTAAAGACAGACAAATTCAGATTGAAAATAAGGTGTTCATTTTTAAAAGTGAGGGTAATTAACCATTTACCAAGGATCATGGTGGATTCTCTATCACTGCCAATTTTTAAATCAAGATTGGATGCTTTTGTAAAATCTCTGCTCTAGGAATTACGTTGGGTAAATTCTCTGGCTGGGGTTATGCAGGAGGTCAGACTAGATAATCAACAGTTCTGAAACTGTGGGTCGAGACCCTATAGTGGATCAGGATCCCTTTTTAATGGGGTCACCAGGGCTGGCATTAGACTTGCTGGGCCGGGGGCCAAAGCCTGAGCCCTGCCACCCAGGGCCAGAACTGAAGCCTGAGAGCAGTGGTGGCCAACCTGTGGCTCCGGAGCCACATGCGGCTCCTTGTATAAGCACCAACTCTGGGGCTGGAGCTACAGGCGCCAACTTTCCAACGTGCTGGGAGGTGTTCACCGCTCAACCCCTGGCTCTGCCACAGGTCCTATCCCCACTCCACCCCTTCCCGTCTCCTCCTGAGTCTGCCGTGCCCTCGCTCCTCCCCCTCCCACCCCAGAGCCTCCTGCATGCCACAAAACAGCTGAGTGGGAGGTGTGGGGAGGGAGAAGGGCTGATCAGCAGAGCTACCCATGGGCAGAAGGCGCTGGGAGCCGGGGGTGGGGGAGCTGATGAGGGGCTGCTGACATATTGCTGTGGCTCTTTGACAATGTACATTGGTAAATTCTAGCTCCTTCTCAGGCACAGGCTGGCCACTCCTGCCTGAGAGCTTCAGCTCCGGGTGGCGGGGCTCAGGTCACTGACTCCCTGCCTGAGGCGGAAGTCCTTGGGCCTTGGCCCCCCTCCAGAGTGGCAGGCTAGGGTGGGCTCAGGCTTCGATGCCCCCTCCTGGAGTCATGTAGTAATTTTTGTTGTCAGAAGGGGGTCATGGTGCAATGAAGTTTGAAAACCCCTGGACTAGATGATCACAACGGTCCCTTCTGGCCTTGTAATCTATGAATCTTGAAGCACTTTGATTTTCCCAGAGGTGTTGTGAAGCTTGATTTACTAATGCTTGCACTGGGTCTCAGCTTTTGCATTCTGTGGATCATTTTATAAAAGAATTAATCCTCTTACGGACCCACCTCCACAACTCCCGCTGCTTAGCTCTCAAAAGTTCATTCTGTGGGCCTCCAAACTGAGTTCAGTAGAAGTGATTTTCCCTGACTTGGAAAACATTACAAATGGTTGAGACACTAACATATGAAATTGATTGCCTAATGGATGATGATAATACTTAGCACTTATACATCATTTTAATCTATAGATATCAAAGGACTTTACAAAGAAGAGCAAGTATTATTATACCCATGTTTTACAGAAGAGGAAATAAAAATCGAAAGTTGAGGCCTAAATTTCCATATGTCCACTAACTTTGGTTGCCCAGCTTCCAAGAACTTTTCAGAGGGGCTCAACCATGTAACTTCATTTGAACTAAATAAAAACATGGCCCAAGGTGTCTCCAGTAGGGCACTCAAAATGGAGGCTCTCAATATTAGTAGACACTTCTGAAACTTGCCAAAAAAAATAACACAGTTAAGTCAGTGACAGGCTAGAAGAGAATCCAGTTCTCGACTGCAAGTCCTGTGCTCTATAAACTGGCCAAGCTGACGCTGTGAAAATGAAAAATACAGTAGCTATCATTTTTGTTTCTTTGGGCAAGGAGATGAATACAGCAAAATATTAATTGTAGATCATGATGGTTAATGACAAGAAGTTAATTAGTTTTCCTTCCTTCATTTTTCTATGATCCTTGTGTATCTTGTTGGCAAAGTTTGAAAATGAGCCTTGGCCATATATGGTAAAAATTTCAAATGGGCCAAATATAGATGTAATTACAAATAAGAATGATTAAAAACCTGAGACTATAGATGCAGACCAAGTAAATAGCACTCAATAAAAACCACTTGTGACATAAACAGGCTCCAACTTGGAAGGCATTTGAAATGCTGATTAGACAGACTGCAGCAGGCATCAAAACAATTTTGAGGAATCCAGGAATATCCTACCTTAGATTGTATCTACTCTGAGAAATCACAAAGTCAATGGGACTAGTCATATGCATAAAGTTAAGCATGTGTGTCTTTCCAGGATCGGGGACTAAAGCTTAAATGGCACTCTGCAGGGGGTTTGTCCATGCACAACAAAATACGATACCAAGCTTGAAGCTACATAACCGTCGGTCGTACCACAAAGCTGTGCAAAACATTGCAAAACTGTACAATGCCGCAGGTAGAAATTTTATGTATCTACAGGGTGGTTAAGATTAAAACCCATAAGTTGCGCAAAGCAATTGTGCAACTTCACAGTGCGTATCTAAAGGTTCTTCCTTTTTTTCTTGTCTTTTAAAAAACAAACAAGAAAATGGAGTGCAAAGGTCTAAGTTAATGCAGTGCTAAGGTTAGAATTTTAAACATGAGGAAATATAAAAGCCAGGGTCTTGACTGTACTGTTAACAGTGATGTACAAAGGAAAGGAAACTGGACGGGTATCCTTTTGTTTTTTCTGATGTAGTAAGAAGCCAAAAGGTGGATTGGTTTGTTTTATTTTTTTAAAAGAAGCATTTTATTCTGTTTTTTTGTTTTCCTAGCAGTATCTGGAATGTCAAGTCTTGTCTTTCTTGGTTTGTTGGAGGTCTCAGAAGCGTCAGATGTGCATTATGAGCTCTCTCACTCCTTAACTAAAGGGACAACAATGCTGAATCTTTAACAAACAGATCCAACTGTTTGTAGGGTGTTTGAGTAAATTGGTGGTAACAAAAAAGAGTTTCACTTCCCTGCTTAATTAATCTGGTGTCACTTGTCTGATATCTATAGCCCTCATCTTGCAAACATTTAAACACATGCATAACTTCACTCATGTGAGTGGTCCCACTGACATCAAGTTATGCACATGCTTAAATGTTTTCAGGATCAGAGGCCTGAGATCACATAATCCTACTAAGTTTTCCACTTGCACATTTCTAATGTAAAAATAAATGGTATTTTTTCTCTTGTTAAATCATGCAGGTCTTCTTTCTGATCATAAACACAGAAAGGCATTGCATCAGGGTATATTACACATAGGGTTCCAGACAAGACTATGGTGGGAGGCAAGGGTTAATGGATAAGATTCAGAAGCAACTGGAGCCTATTAGCCTCCCAGGAAATCAGCCTGAGATATATAAGAGAAGGAAGACTCAATAAGGTGTTGGCTACTAGCAGTCCTATTCTACATGCATGGTAAGAGAAGTCAGCTGTTTTTGGTAGAGACTCTTAAAAACAATCTTTTTTTTTTTTTTTTGTTCTGTCCAGTGCATTTTTTAATCATAGTGTATCGAGTGAGCTACAAATAAAAAAAAATGAAACTGATCTTAAAAAATCATTGGCAAACTCCTTTTTTCCTTCTAACTGCTAGATGTTAACCCAGCTATGTTTGGCACAAGATCTGTGCAATCTGGGGGTGGGGGGCAGGGAAAGGGGTCTTTACACCTCTGTGATCCTGTGCAGATACGTGTAGTCCTCAATGCACAGAAGAACATCCTTATGGCTGCTCTCCTTTGCAACACTTGGCAATGGTTATCAGAGTAAAGCCGTGCTGTGGCCATACCTTTCCCCCATTCCTCTGACACTCTTCTGTGCCGTGGTGGTGGAAGGGTGTTTTTCCATGTGGTGGAACCTACTGATGCCCATTTAGGACATTTTGTGTGACATTCTGTTTTGTGACACCAGAGCAGCATAATGGAGACCTGTTATGACTGATGATTTAGCCCTAGATGAGTCTGAAAGGAACCTAAACTCATCATTCACATCTTCTTCTGTCTTCCTCAGCATATAGATTACATTAATTTAGGTTCATCTCTGAATCTGATTTCCCTCTTCCCCCACTCCCGAATCAACCCTACCAAACAAACAACCTCATTCCATCTGAACTGGGAAAAGGAAGAAGAACAATCTGTGAGTTTGTTTGCCTTAACCCTGAAGGCAGAGGAAAATCAGAACCTGTATTTGTTTCCCCCCTAAGCAGGGTGGATTTGATTTGATTTAAAACACTAGTCAGGAAGACTTGATTCAATCATGGATTTCTACATAAAAGTGCATTCTTGTGGTTGTTATAGCCTTAATACATATTCTTCACAACTCACAGATAGATGCAGGTTTCATTTTTAGAAGATACACACTATATATTTTTAAGTGATTTACTTTGAAAACTTTTCAGATTAGTTTTACAGCTATATCAGAAAATGATTAATTGTTTGGTTATTTCATTTACCAAAGGTAACTGAAACAGTTCACCTCCCAATGACTTGATAAATATCTATCTCCAATTCAACAGGTTAATCATTAATATTTGGAGGATTTTCTTGCCATGCTGTATTACGAGGAGAACATCACCAGACAGACATTTAAATTGTTTTTTAACTATTTCTCACCTCTATATAATTTTTTTAAAAGCATTTTTGCTGTTAATAAGCATGTTACCTCTGGTGACACAAATCCACAGTCTGAGAACTGCAAAACTGCGCATCTCTGATGGTATCTTCTAGACTGAGCACTGAGTCCCATTAGGTAGATAGAAAGATTAACCTTAATAATCTGTACAGAAGCCCCTGGAGCCCCATAAAATTGGGTCCCTAATCCATGAACTATTGGAACTAATTTATAAAACTTTTCTTAAACATTACATGCATATATTGTGTCATATTATAGACTTATAACCCTTATTCCATGATGAGATATCTTTGAGCTATAATGTATCTTAATTAAAACTATCTTTAGATTGCTTTTTTCCCTCAAAGCATTTTATTAAAAAAATTCAAATTTTTTTAATAAAAAAAATTTGACCTTTATCCACCCTACCCCAAAGGCAAGGGGATTTGAAGACCTTTGTTTAAATTGACTCTGAAGAGATGACACTTTAGGACTTGGGTAAGCCTAACTGAGAACTTTTGGTTGTAGCTTGTCCATAGACAAGTTCCCGCCTTTCCCTTTGAAAAATCACCTTTAACTTGCCCCCACGGTTAAGAAGGTAAATTCCAAGCAATAAAACATAACAAACATACACTGTATGAGTCTAAGCTGCTGTGAGACCTTGATTTTTGCATTTTCCAGTATATTAGTTCCTAACCTTAGTGTTGCAAAAAGTCTGTGTAATGCAACTTAGAATCACAGAATTGTAGACTGGAAAGGACCTCAAAAGGTCTTCTAGATCAGTCCCCTGCACTCAAGACAGGACTAAGTTCTAGACCGTCCTTGACAGGTGTTTGTCTAACTGGCTCTTAAAAATCTTCAGTGACGGAGATTCCACAACCTCCTTAAGCAATTTATTTCCATGCTTAACCACCCTGACAGTTGGGAAGTTTTTCCTAATGTCCAATCTAAACTGTCCTTGCTACAATTTTAGGCCTGGGCTACACTATTGGGGGGCGGGGGGGTTGAACTAAGAAGTATCTTAGTTTGACTTACCTGGCCGTCCTCATGGCGGCAAGCCGACCGCTGCGGCTCCCCCATCAACTCTGCTTACTCCTCTGGCTGAGATGGAGTACAGGCATCGATTTATAGTGTCTACATGAGACATGACAGATTGATCCCCAATACATCAAACACTACCCGCTGATCCAGCCAGTAGTATAGACGTACCTTAAACCCATTGTTTCTTGTCCTATCTTCACAGATTAAGGAGAACATGTTTTCTCCCTCCTTATAACAACTTTTTTATGTAATGGAAAACTCTTATGTCCCCCCTCATTCTTCTCTTTTCTGGACTAAACAAACCCAATTTTTTCAATCTCCCCTCATAGGTAATGTTTTCTAGACCTTTAATCATTTATGTTGCTCTTCTCTGAACACTCTCCAATTTGTCCACATCTTTCCTGAAATGTGGTAACCAGAACTGGACACAATACTCCAGTTGAGGTCTAATCAGCACAGAGTAGAGCAGAAGAATTACTACTTGTGTCTTGCTTACAACACTCCTGCTAATACATCCCAGAATGATGTTTGCTTTTTTGCAAGTGCTTTTAAGGCTCCAACAAGGCAAATAAAAACCCCAAGTTTATTCAGTTAAAATATCATTGGGGGGGGGGAGCCTAGCCATGACTTCTAACTACTAAGAATTAGCAATAGTAGGGCTCTTGTCTTAGAAGGTTTTATCAATACATCATGCAGAGTCTGACATTATCTGGAGACTAAAGAACACTTCACTCCTGATTCTTTTCAGAAACTCCTGCACAGGAGTAGGTGACAAACAGAAAGTTCCTGGTAGCAACTGCTGATAGGCTAGCATGTGTGTATAATGTGTTGGGGCAGTGGGGTGCCTCCAAACCACTGCCCCCAATAGCTGGAGCACACAAACCCAACATAACCAGCAGGAGTCACGTGAAACAGCACAAAACAGCATTTTATACCCTATACAGCTCCAGAACTACTGTTTGAGCCAAACTTCTGGAAACAGCCTCTTAAAGGTTTCAGCTCTGCTGGACTCATATGGATGCCAGCAGCCTGAGCATACTTCAAGTCACTGTTCTCTGCTTTCTTGATGCTACCTTCCCCCCCGCCCCCTCATCCCAGGCAAGCCACACACTTCTGCTCCAGGACCAGCCCTCTAAGGGAGGGAGATTTGCACAAGAGATACTTCTCATAACTGGGCTACAAACGCTGCTCCTCTACTGTAGCATCACTCTGCTTCTGCCAGCTCTTCTAAAACTAGAGCCCCAAGGAAACATCTTCAGAGCCTTTCACTACAAACTAATTTCACCACTGCTTCCACCTTATCTCTGGAAGCCTGAAACCAGTCACCAACTAGTTAACTTTAGTGTCACAACCTGCTTGTTCTCATGTTTACTACCTGCATCTACCTCTTTGACCCCTGCCACTCTTTATCCTTCCCGAGTGCACATCTTTACCCACAATCACTTTCCTACCCTATGTCTTCCTAACAACCTGTGGTGCTTGCACACTATCCAGCCTCCTTTACTCCAGTCACTCCAGTTCCATCAGAATAACGCAACCCAAAGTAAAAGCTTTCACTTTTAAAGAATAAAATTAAAATGCAGAACCATCGTGTCCTGTATCTATAACAAACGGAAGCAACCACATGGTCTTATCACTGTAATCTTTTTCTTGGCTTCTACCTCCCAATAAATATTTTTACCCTTGCACTTTAATAATAAGTTCCTCAAGGAAGGGACTGCATCTTATGTTTGCAAGGCAACTGCACCCTTATGCTGTGTAAATAACATACTTGGGGGAGGGGGGCAAGGTGAAGTAGGGAGAGTCTTGCCCTTCATATGGAAGGGGAGTAGGGTAGAGGGTGAGAGGATGTGTGGGACAGGGTAGGAATGAGAGAGTCTGTCCCTCACAGCTTGCATTGACATTGCAGCTCCACGCATGCAGGCAAGTGTAGCGTGGGGGTTTAGTCAGGGCATGCCATCTAATCCTACTCGGAGCAGGTCTAGAGGACACAGTGACTAAAAACGTGGGTGGCAGTCCATGCCTTGTATACACAAGCAGTCACACGATCACTGGCCCTGCCTGGTGGCTGTGCACTTAAGGAAGAATTCCCCCAAAAATCTAGTGCACACACGACCACAGAGTGGAGGTTATTGCTAAGGAGGATTTCAAGGCTGGCAGGCAGCTAACAAGGTTGCTAGACGGGGATGCCCTGCCTTTTGCTAGGAAAAGAGCAGATGTGCTACTCCTGGCGGGATAGAGGGACAACACATCACTGGGATGTGGTGGGACAGCTCTGGGTTGGGGTGTGGGAGGGAGGTATGATAGGTAGGACAGTGCTGGGGACGGGGGAATGGGGGGAGCTTGCTCTTCATGGGCTGGAGCAGCCACTCACAGAGAGGTTGAGGAGTAGTTGTCCTTGGTGGTAGGGTGCTGGGGGTGGAGCGGCCCTAGGGATAGCGGGGAGCTGACCCTCATGGGAGGGGGCTGTGGGTGGTGGAGCAGCCCCTGGCAGGGGGATGTGGCAGGGAGCTGCCACCGGTGGGAGGGGTGCTGGGGGTAGCCCTAAGGCGGTATTGGGATAAGGGGGAGGCAGCCCCTGGGGGGCGGTGCCCCGCGCGGGGAGGGTGTCCCTAGGAGCGCTGCGCTGCCCCCTGGCAGGGGTCTCTGGGCCGGGAAGGGGCCCCCTGTTCTGGCCCCGCGGGGGGTGAGAGTGACAGCGCGTCGGGAGCTGGGCGGTTCCAGGCCTCGCCTCGCCCCACCCCGGGGGGCTGCCGGACCGCGAATACAGCAGGTACCTACCTCCCGGGGGTGGGAACGGGCCGGAACACCGTCCCGGAAGCGAAACCCCCCGAGCGGGCCGCACCCCGGAAGAAAATTCCTCCCCCCTTTTCCAGTTCGTATCCCCCGCCCCCCGGTGCCCCGGTAAGGAGCGGCCGCACGTCATGTGACCACGCCCATTGGAATGCGGCCGCCATGGCTCTTTGGGGGTGGAGCCTGGCTTCCGTCAGCGTTATTGTTCTGTGGGTAGGTGCTGTGACAATAGTTTTGCTGGGACCATGATTGCCGCTGCACCGTCACGTGACAGCGTTGCGAGGCGGACATATATACCGGTGGCACCGCCTCCTTCTTCCCTTTTGCTGAGCCGCTGAGTGCAGCGAGGTGGCTTGGGGCTGGGTGAGTATAGATAGTATCGTGCGCCTTTAGGCCGCTCTATGCTGATCAGTGCCGACCCCATCGCGGTCCCGAGGTGGTGTGCGCCCTCTCCCGGAGGGGCTTTGCCGCCGATGGGTGCGGGCTGAGGAGGATGGAGGTGGATTGTCCCCCACCACCACCCATCGCCGTGTGTGGGCTCCTGCTCCTCCGTGGCTTCGTTGAGTCTTGCACACTGGGGGTTGTAGTACCCTGAACTTTTCTCAGTTGGCGTAGGGATGGCTTTGGTGGGCGCCGACTTCGTGGGCGTCAGAGGCTATGGAGTTGCACGTGGTGCAGTGCCAGGTAGGTTGGGCTCTGCCCTTAATATCCCTGGTCTGGGAGAGTCTTCAGCAGAGCATCAAGTGACTCTAGTGTAGTGGTTTTCAACGTATGCTTCGCAGGTGATGCCTAAGATTTCCAGAAGGGTCTGCACCTCCATTAAAAATGTTTGTTGTTGTAAATGAAAAACGCCTGCTTTAGCGAGAAGCCTGCTAGTAGACTGGCCAAAGCAAGTCTGTTGTGTGTGTGACAGTCCCTGACTCTTAAAAGACAGCCCATTGCTTTTCCTAAAGCTATTCTGACAGAATGTTTAGGCCTCAGCTCTACCAACCAGCAACTTGTAGGAATAGATCAAAAATAGTGTTGTGGCCTTGTTCCTCTCTTTTATAGTGATGTGTAGGGTTCTGTGTAAGCACATAGTAGATCAGTAGAGCTTGCCGTAGCTTGGGTGCCCATTGGTAGCTTCTCAATAGGAAGTAGCTTGAGGAGGGATTGGTCTTTCAGCCCGTATGGTGAAGGTGGAGATAGAACTGGAAAGATGTAGCATCGATGTAGGTGGAAATGCCCTTAAAATAAGTTGGATAGAATATCTGACTGTTGCAGGAGACCACGTGGTGGAAAGTGTTGAACTCTCCTAGTGTATCCTTATGTGCAGTAGTAGGAGAGCAAGCAGGTCTTTGTATAAGCATAGTTTTTCCTTAGTAATAGTTACCAGGCCCCAGGTTTCCTTTTTTTAATGGGATAGTGTCATGTCTCAGTGCAGCTTGCCCTCCATGTACGTGCACATGATGAAAACCATGTTGGTAGGGACATCTGAGAGTATGATGAATACCAACATCTCTGAGCTGGACATGGGGTATATTCATCGCTGAGCAATGGCATAAGTAGTTTGGAGGTAGTATGTTCTAGTCCCATTTAGGCATGCAAAATCAAATTGTAGTAGTGATTGCCTGAGTGTAACTAGGTGCCTCTATAGGGTTGTAATTGCATTGTAGAAGGAATGGTGGGTAATAATTAATGTCCCGGGAGCGGGGCTGACTATATTTTCTTATTGCAAAAAAAATTATCTCATGGGCATTAACTCGCCCTTTTAATAGTCTGAGACCTAACAATAGAGCTTACAGAACAGGTTGAAGTGAATTTGTAGTACAGTGCGTGCTGTAGCTGTTCTGGAATAATTGCTTTGGAGCCCTATTAGTTTTTCATCTTTTGTCAACCTAGCCTACCTAGATAGTCTGAAAATTTTAGATCATTTTCTGAAACTGAGGAAATTATGTAACGTATACATTATCTTCTGTTTTTAGCCATGATACATCAAGCAAGTTCTTCCCTTGCCGGTAACTACAAAACTGGTAGGTACTGCTTTTTAACTGTAGGGTTTAATTGTGGGGGGCAAAAGTACTATCTGGCCGAGTACAGATCCACTTATGCGTGGCTTGACTATTTTAAAGAAATCTGGAGTGCCTGCTGATCTCTCAGGAGGTGCAGGGCCAGTGTTGCTCCATGAATCTTCCAGTAGCTGTTTATATAGCAAGTTGTTCTTACTTAGCCCTCTGATAGCTGTATGGGTAATCCTCACCCTGCTGTGGGTGAAGAACATTCTTTCCCTATATCGGGGGTAGCTGTCTTAGTGTGTATCCACAGAAACAGCAAGGAGTCTGGTGGCACCTTCAAGACAAACAGATTTATTTGGGCATAAGCTTTTGTGGGTAAAAAACCTCACTTCATATAATATCTCCCTTCAATCAACTATTCTGCAGTTGTTCTTCCACATCCTTGGAGGTCATCTGAAGGGGCTAAACAATGGCTTGATTTTTGGGACAGGACACTGGCTCACATTCTGATTTCTAGGACAATCACTTCAGATAGACCTATAACAAAAGGCTTTGAAGTGAAAGACTGTGCTATTAAACTGAACAGCCAATGATGCTTTAAAGAATAAGAGTAGTGGACAGAAGTGATTTCTGAGAACTCTATTCTGAGGCTTTATTCGGTGCCTGTTAGATTTGATTTCAGACTTTTGTTTTACCAATGCCTGATTTGGTTTCTTTGTTTCTTTTGTTAGCAGACCGAGACCTGATGCCACTTGCTAAGGTAAAATCATGTTTAATTTTTTTGCATCATAACTGAGGGACACAGTTACTTAAAGAGAAATAAATGTAAATTATGGTCTGGAGGTCTTGTTTTTTAATCCAGTCCGTACGCTAGCTAAATATTTCCAGCAGCTAAATACCAGACTTTCTCCTTGTGCCACAATGATGACACTTATTTGCTACTCTTGACAAGAGAATGATGAGAGCTCTCAACCACCTGTATTTCAAACTGAGGCACAACACTGTTGGGAACAGTTTCATCTATTGATGTCTGAACCTGTTTCATAACTCTCCTCTCTTTTCTCAGGATTTAATGGAGGAAGTTGGAAGCCCCATAGAAGAAAAATTATCTGGTAAGAAACAGAATAACTCCTCTTGGGGAAAACATCTCCATGGCCCATTAATGGGTTTCCCCTCCTTTATGGAGCTAAGGCAGTACAATGACAAGGATAGTTATGGAACATGTTTAGAGTTCTGTGTCTGCTTAATACAACAGAACAATTCTAACTTTCATTATTACTCAGTCTCTTAGATTGTCTTCTCTGGTTGAGTAACTATTTCTAGAGCATCTTTTCATTCAGCACACTCCCGCCTTTTGGTAAATCACACTAACTAAACCAAACTCCATGTTAGAAAAATAGTTTAGAACCAGTCTCACCAAAGCCGATACAGTGATGACAACATAGTTCAGCAGAATGCACAGTGACGAACACCAGCTTTGTCTTTCGCTCCTATCTGATGTATCTGGCTATCTTGTGAACCTCTCTGGTACATGTTAAAAATGCTAAAATGGTAATGGTTCCTAATTTTTTCCTTTTTCTCTTCATATAGGCCTGGAAGGTGAATCCTGATGATGAAAGGCAAGACATTAATACTGACCTGAGCAGGTTGTTCCTCTGGCGAAAACTGCTGATATTTGGCTAGTAAATAGTGTCTAGAGAAGAAATCTACTCTAAAGAAGTGGCTTTTTTTGGGCTGCCCAAGTCTTTCATGCACCTCAGACAAATTAGAAGTAAATTAGGAAGCAACTTGACTTGCTTTGTATTTTCAGCTACCGTTCTCTTATATACAGCCTCCACTGGAGATAACATAATTCAGCAGATGGTCTGTGAAGAACATGCTGTACTGTCTCTTGCTCCTATCTGAAGCGTCCTCCAGTTGCTTGTGATTTACTCTTGCAGCTAGTTCACAAGGAAAGCTCAGGTCATAAATGTGCTCTTTTGTCTGCCAAAAGTGCTCTGAAGACTGGCTGGCTTTATAGCAAAATTTCTTTTTGCTAGTCTTCTCTAGTAACTGAATTAGAGAGAGATGCTCAAAACAGCATCTGTGCTGGGAGTTTGGTCTACTTACTGTCACAGCCCTGAGTCATGTAGTTACGTCGAACTCTGTTTTAGGTATAGACCCAGCCTAAATGTCTAATATGCTGGTATCTGTTGACATATTGTTTTTGTGGTCTTCCCCCTCACGCCCCAGGTCTGTCTTCCATCTGTTCTTTTTTTATTCTTACATTGTTGGCTCTTTGGGGCAGAGACAGTCTTTGTTCTGTCTGTACAGTGCCTTGCAGAAATTGGTCTTTGTCCATGATTGCTCCTAAATGCTCCAGTAATACAAATAATAAATAACTTAGTGGCATGGGTACCATAACTGTCTCTTCTTTACAGGCTGTGTTAAATAGATTGGCTTCAGATGACCACCTGCCCGATGTATGGAGATAAAAATTCCAACTTGAACACTTCCATATTGTTTGCAGGGAGAATAGAGCACAGGACACTTCATACAAAGGTAACTTTGGAGGGGACACTTCCTAGTGTAAATACTACATATTTCACACTGTCCTGCAGCCATCTGTTGAATCTGCTTTGAATGCTGGCAGTAGGAAACCTTAGAGCTTTCAAAGTGGAGTGAAGCCAGGAAGGGAAAAATATATGGAACAAACAAATGTAGTATGTGAGGTTGATCTAATAGCATCTGATCCTGTTAGACAGTTTTCACTAGGATTCTTCAAATGTGTACAATTAATATTCTTATAGTATTAAACCTGCTCTACGGGGAGCAGAAATCCTAAGACTGAACCATGACTTGGAGTACTGGGTTTAATTCTTGGCTTTGACACACGCTCCTTCAGTATTGGGTAACTTGCTTCATCTCCCGATGCCTTGTTTCTCCATTTTATGGATGGAGAATAACTTTCTCTGGCCTGCCTGTTGAAAACATAAGCAGTTCAGAACGGGGACTTTCTGTGGTGCCTAGACACTCCCTGGTTGGTTAATGGTTTTAGAAAGCTGATTTGCTTTGTACAGTCATATGGTATACAACTCTCCTTTAAATTGCAGCAGGCCTAGCTTTAGGGCAAGTGGCCATGGCAGTATTTTAATCTGTCAACTAGGTTAGTTAGTTAGTTTGCCAAAGCAGAGTACTTCTTTCCCAAGCCCTAACTATTTTATCCTGCTGTAATAACATTAATTGTGGGAACTCTCTTGTTTTTAAAATCTTTGTCCATAAGACTAAGAAGTGGCTCTAGCAGAGGAAGACGCTGGCAGGTGCAAGAAGCTGTTAAGTTAGTCAGGGTTTGCTCCAGAGGGTGCCCTGTCCATCTTTATTTGGGTGGTGGGCTGATGGGATCTAGGCCTCCAGACTTGTCATCTTCACTGTAGAGTTAACTTAGGGGCCACACCTGAGTAAGACCCTAACTGTTCACATACAACCCTGTGGCCTGAGTGGTGGTACTTTACACTCAAGCTAGTGTATGCCCTGGGACAGGCCAGCTAACACTTGATTGCTGCTTATCACCTTGCTTTGCAGTCAAGACTCACTTAAATCAGCTGAGTGCTGATAACCATCCAGTGCCTTCCCATAACTTCCACCCTGTGTGCTCAGGACAGACAAGTTCTCCAACACCTCACTGTGAGCAAATCATAGAGCCATGGGATACGCACCCAGAAGTTCTAGCGTAACACAAGTGGATGCAGCACCAGTAACTCGGATATGGCTTTGCAGTCTGGCTGCTTGCACCCAGGCTAAGTCAACCTGAGTGCTCAGACCCAGCTGCTGATCACCTGAGTTACCTCCTCAGTGAAGAGACGTACCCAGGAAGGGGACAGTAAAATAAATTGCTCCTTGAGGGTCTGATAGGATTGGTGTGGGATTCTTAGGCAAGTACCCATCTCCTAGGTTAGAGAGGAGGATGTTGTCGCATGTAATGGAAAACAGGCTTTCTGTGTACTGTAGATGATGATGAATCAGGTCTCTGATCCTAATGAGGATAAAATTGACTAAACACTGATACAGTTCTATAATAACTAAATACTACAGAAGCTGCTTATGAGCTCCAGCTAATACCAGCTTTCTGTTTCAGGCTTCCAGAGGGTGCTTGGGTATCCTGTAAGTACTGTATTTTTAACTTCATGGGAATACTAAAGTAATTAGAGGTGGGAAAGGAATGGGTCTAGAGTATGCCTCTAAAATAATGAGGTTCTAGCTATAATCAGAGAATCTGTTTAAGTATATAGAAATATCAGTGCTGGTGGTTTATTACACATCACATACTAAAATAGTAGAGGGATAGGGGGAGAACTGGCAGAGTACTATCCAGTGTAGCAAACATGTACAGCTCCCATTGACGTGAGAAGACAGTTTCTCATCTGATACTCCACCACAGCCTATCCTCACCACACAGATTTTAGTTTAAAAACAGATTGTTGCCCAGTCTATACAAGCAGCCTGTATGATGAGATGCAAATAGACTGACTCAATCATGGAGGTCTGTAATTAGCTCTATCTGATTTCAGGCATCTGGCTTGGATTTTCCTCTTTCGTGATTAGTTGTCTCTGAGTTGTCCTTACACTCTGCTTCATTCCAGGACTGGGGTGACTTGGAGGTATTGAGTGCTGCTATTAGCAGTGGTAAGTCATCAGTATGCTAGTTTTGCTTTGGTTTGAACTTGGCAATTAACATAATGTAATAAATAGTTCGGTGCCCTGCTACAGTCTGGAGTCCAGGTGCTGACATCTAATGTCTCATGCATTATGGTGGAAATCATACTGAAGTTCTTAATGTAGAATTCCTGTGAGGTTTCCTGGTTTGTCCTTTTTCCCTTCTCTGCTACAAGATTTCAGGTACTGCTAGCCTGCAGGGCTCGCTTAAAGATAATCCAAGCTAGTGCTTCACCAGAGACTTAATGCTTTGTTTTGAGACCTGTGGATAAACAGCTACAGTGGATTTTGAAGACTTGTGTTCTAGGGAATCATGGAATGTTGTAAGCTAATCCACATAGCAGTTGTCTCCTACAGGGTTTATAATGATGTTGACAAATGTCTGACCTGAAATCAGTATGTAGACTACTTCATTACTGAAAGACCCTATAAATGAAGTAATATAGAAATGAAGACACTATTTTACTTTTTATGCAGAATTGCTTCCTTTTTACTCATGGAGTGCTGTCAAAAAGAAACTAATGCTCTCACTTCTGCTTGTTAGGTCCTGGCCCTGCCTTGAATAAACTTGGGTGAGTATGTATTTTTGTTTAGACCAATCAGTTGTTAACATGTAGCTAGTAGGAGTATTGTTGTAACCAGTGATGAAACTAGATTCTGCCAAATGAATGTCTATGATATTACTCCTTTCCGTTCCATTTGCTCTGAGGTTACATTCTTGCTCTGTCGTGTGTCCTCTAAATAGACTGGCCCAGAAGCTTGGAGTGGAAGGGATTTTAAAAATGTACTGAATACATGGAGCATATTGTGGCTTCTCAACTGTTAGAATACTTTAACTTGTCCCTTTTGCTCTAAAGGTTACCAGTTTAAATGACACTTGTGTCTGGATGAACACCTCTCAGATGATGGGGTCTGAAACCTCTACTGCTTAGGATGGGCCAAGGAATGATCTGTTCACTCCCTTAAATGATTAAATTAACAAAGCTTTTAAAAAAAAAAACAACAAAACCTGGTTCATACTTCACTTGGATCACTTCTGCTAGTCTTCCACACTGTAGATCAAGGAAATCTAGTCGAGTGGGTTATAGTCTAGCTAGTTTGGGTTACTAATTCATGTTATAATACACTTTAAACAATCTTCTTTTTCCCCATAAACATTAATATTAGAAGATGATGGATGATCAGGACAGCATTTCAAGTGAGAGGTTTGTATCTTACTCTGTTCCTTTGTGGGTTATATGTGGCAAAACCAGCTGGGTTTTAATCCTGTAGAAGTAACTGCATTGTGTGATGGAACCAACCTTTATTGTTGTGCTTGTATGAAGCTTAGCTTCACTTAAATACTATAGTATTTAAACTCTGGTCCTAGATACAGACGTGTACTATTGTCAGACACTAACACTTTTTCAAGAATGTGGAGATGTGTGATAGGTGTGCCTCTAAACAATTAAGGAGCAAGCCCTTGTACCAATTGTAAGATACTGGGGCTTTCAAAAAACTCAGTTTTAGCCCAGCACTGCTCCCACTATAGTTGGTGGGGGGGACAGGACTCCCATTAACTTAAATGAGAGCAGAGAGGGGCCAACACAGAGCACTCACAAAAAATGTTAATAGGCTTGTACGGTGGGACTTACTCATCTTGAGATGCTCCTAAATTTTCTTCTGTTTTGAATATGCCTCCTGCACCCACTTTTAACACTATACCACAGAAGCAACATGGGAGTAACTTTCAAAAAGCTTAAATTCCTACTATAGCACTTTGGGTCACTGCAAAATGGGGATGGCAATTCTTGTGGCAGAGTTTCATGGGATGAAATGACTAAAACTACACAGTACACATCTGTGCAGAACCTTGGTCTCCTGGGCCCTAGCCACTGGACCTCAGTGACAACTCCTTGTCTGTAAGAGTCATGATATATAGGTGCAAATTCACCAACATTGATATTGGAGTCTGATTAATACGAGGCTATTCCTCCAGTGCCTGGAACATGTAGATGTTCAGAGAGGATTCTAGCTGTGAAAACAGACTGAGTTGATTCACAGCATTTGGAATCCAGCTTAAAATCTGCTAACTGCATATCTAGGATGCCTCCCCTGGAGCTGTATGATAGAGGTTCCTTTCTCCCTTGCTTTCCTTTACAACTGAACAAACAGTGACACTTGACTTGGGGCTAGAATTGAAGCCTGTGATGACTTAGATTATAAGAGTAGTGGACAGAACAGGTTTCTGAAAACTTCACTCTGAGGCTTTGAAACTAGTAGTATGCCTGCAGGCAGAGCAAAGAATGACATGTAACATTTGAATGTACTTTTTTTTTCCCCTCCAGGGCTGGCGCGCACTCCTGGAAAAAGGATCACTTTGCTGAGGTAACTCTTTATTTGAACTTGGAGTAGTCTTTGCTCTGGTTCTCTGGCTGCCAGTGGAAGCACATACTATGCTAGATATGTGCATTGAATGAAGTGTTTGCAGCTATTATGAGCTGCTCTGCTTCTTAGTTAGCTCTGGACAGTTGCCGGAAGCTGGGAATGGGTGACTGCAGATGGATCACTTGATTCTGTTCTGTTCATTCCCTCTGAAGCACCTGCCATTGGCCACTGTCGGAAAATGGGATATTGGGCTAGATCAGTAGTTGTCTAACCCTTTTTGAATTGATGACCCCTTTCACACACAAGCCTGAGTGCAACCTCTCTTCTCCTCCTCCCCCATAAGTTAAAAATGCATGTTAAAATATTTAACAGTATTATAAATACTGGAGGCAAGCAGGGTTTGGAGGTAGAGGCTGACAACTCACAGCCTCTCACGTAACAACCTCATGACTCCACCCCCCGTTTGAGAACCCTGGGGCTAGATGGACCTTTGGTCTGACCCAGTATGGCTGTTAGGTACGTTCTAAAGCCACACAGCTCTCTGTACAGACCCAAAGCCATAGTGGATTGAAGATCTTTCTAAGAATGTAGTGCTGAGGCTTTGCTGCTTATAGATGTCTGTAATGTAAGTGGTCATCTTTAGTCATGAGAATAGAATTATCAGACAGCTTGATATGGTAAGTTGGTTGTTGCATTTATCTGACATGTAATTATGAAAACGATATTCTAAGATTCCTCTTCCACATCAGTTTTATGAAACATCCACTCTTATTGCTCAACCTCACTGCTAGCTCATCACCAATCTAAAAAGCAGAGATATTCCCAGAAAGTCACACCCAACCCAATAGCATTCTCCATCTCCTCTATATGGTTTGACCTAATTTGTTTTTATATGCTAGCTGTCTCAGTGGAAGGCTGGAATTAGGTTTGTGTACTGCAGTGTGACTTTCACTCTCTCTGCTGAGGGTGAGAGATTATTCAGTGGTGCTAGAGCTAAACAAAACTATTCCACTGCTGACTAAAGTATATTGGTGAAATGCTGACTTCCTCTCTGTGTGTGTACTGTTAATGATGATTTTGTTGTAAGCAATGGGAATCTCTCTGAAAAAGAATGAGGAAGACTCTTATGCTGAAACAGTACAGAACTTCAAGTTGTCTCTACTAAGAATCCGATTCCACCAGCCAGAACCTGTTTGTAAAAATTGAATTATTATGTTACAGAGAAAAGTTGGTCAAACATGGAGTGAAGCAATCGGCCCTCTGCCTGCCTGAGAGGTAAGGATAACTCAGAGTGCTGGGAGCTTATTTTTAAGATCAGTGTGACTCTTGAGGCTTAGATTTTTTTAAATCTCTTGAGGGCCGATTGTGCTGTCAGTGCAGTGTAGTGAGGAGTGACTGAACCTAGTGCTGTGACTGTTGCACGTATATTTGGCCATATCTGCTAGCTCCCATGACACCTTTCCTTGTGTTAGTCCTGCAGTTTCTGTTCAGCAATGAGGATGTCAAGAGAATTCTTCTGACTCTCATACCAGCAGAAATGTTCAATTAATTGTTTATGCAGAATCGTTCTTAGAAAACAGCTTGACTTCTGTGGCTGACCATTAGAAGGACACACTGTCTGTCTTGCTTCCATTAAAGCTAATGGGAGCAGGATTGGGCCCCTTCTGCTGGTGACTATATAATCTGATCACTGCAGTCAAACAAAGCTAGAAGCCCATTTTAGTCCCATGCTACCTTAGGGTAACTCTGAATCAAAGGCCAGATCCACACTACAGCGTTAAATCGATTTAACACTGTAACCGTCCACACTACAAGGCACTTAAAATCGATTTTAAGGGGTCTTAAAATCGATTTCTGTACTCCAGCTAAATGAAAGGAGTAACCCTAAAATCGATATTACTAAATCGATTTAGGGTTACTGTGGACGGATATCGAAGTTATTGGTCCTATTCTTTTACTGAGCTACCCAGAGTGCACCGCTCCGGAAATCGATGGTACACTGGGACCATGGATGCACACCACCGAAGTAATGTGCCCTAGTGTGGACGCGTAAAATCGATTTTATAAAACCTGTTTTATAAAATCGATTTTACTAATATCGATTTAAAGCTGTAGTGTGGACGTAGGCAAAGAGCTGCTTTAAAGTGAGCACATCTTAGTCTGTCACTAACTTTTCATGCTCCCACTTTGTAGGAGAGGTAACAGTAGAGGGATGACAGCCTGAAACTAAATGCCCCAATGAATGAAAGGGCTATTAAGCCGATACAATGATGATAACATAGTTCAGCAGAATACACAGTGATGAACGCAACTTTGTCTTTCGCTCCTATCTGATGTATCTGGCTACAGCTGAATCCTTTCATTAAAGAGCTCTTGTGGTCTTAAGTGACTACATGAAAATAGCATCTTGTTACTCCACATTACCTGCTCCTTGGGGGTAATTAGTATGTCCACTTGAAGCCTAACTTGCCAATGGATTGTTAAGGGCAGAATTCTACAACCAGGAGCAATGGCTTGCCTGCAGAAGCTCTATAGGGTGTGTGTAAGGAGAACCTCCTTATAAAGGACATACCCTGGTGTTGAGCCTTGTAGGTCCAGTCAAACACTGACATGATATAAAAATACACATGGCTTTGCTCAGGAAGGTTCCTTTTTAAAACTAAGATCCAGTTGTACAGATCTGCTAGTAGTTAAACTCATGAGACTGGTGCACTTGCATTTTTACAGTGCAGGTTCCAAAATGCAGATGGGAAAGGGCACTTCTAACTACTGATGATGAAATTAGGTTCTGCCAAATGAGTTCCAGTGCTGTAAACCATTTCCACTCTTGCTGAGGTGCTACTGATGGGAGAACTCTTAATTAAATGTCCATTTTCCTTCTCTTTTTAGAGAGCAAGATTTGGTTTGAATGGACAGTTGAGGAATCAGAAAGGTGGGTATCACTTCACTCGCATTGCTTCAGCACTTAACAGTGAAATGCTGCTTTGATCCCTTTGCTGGAATGGAGAGATGATGATTACAACCTTGGCTTGAACTCTCTCTCTGATGAGTGATGGAAAATCTAAGGTCTGATCTATTCCTGTCAATAAACATCTTGTGCTTTTAGAGATCAGTGCTTCATCCTATAACAGTTTTTGTGTCTCTCCTTGCAGTGTGAAGGCATCAGATTGTGTACCCAGCGACTCCTAAGTTTTGCCCACAAAAGACAGTGCCCTTGCTTCTGAGGTGCTTGGGTATAGCCATGGAGGGGCCAGAGTCAATCCTGCAGCAGTGGGTGTGTCAAGCTGGAGGGAAGCAGTCTCTCTGCCATCCCATTTAGACTATCAGTTTGGCCTGGAGTCCTTGCTCCACAGTCCTGCCTGCACTCAGAGCCCACCAGGACCGTTTAAGGGGCTTGCAAGGGTGTTGAAAGGACAGATGGGGCAGCAGTACTTGCTATGTTCTACACTTGCCACAATAAATGACATGACTTCTGGATGAAGAGTAGTCTACAGATTGTGCAGAAAAGATTTATGTTCAGAATGTCTTGTTGCCCCATTTGTCACATGCTTCTACATTGATACACACTTTAGTTTCTTGCTAAATATCCAATTAAGAAACTAGTTTTGCTCTGAACTTTTGCCATGTGTCTTTTAACCAGCACTAAGTAGACTTTAGAAGTAAAACAGCTGTCTAAGAAATTTGAAATGTGCTAAAATAAACTCATCACAAATGATTAGTCTGGAGTAGTTTGTGTATTATGTATGAGTTCAAAGTCTCAGGGTATGTTTACACTATGAAACTAGGTCAATTTTATAGAAGTCAATTTTTAGAAATCAGTTTTATACAGTCGATTGCGTATGTCCAGAATACGTGTATTAAGTTGGCAGAATGTCCTCATTACCGTGGCTAGCATTGACCTATGGAGCAGTGCACTCTGGGTAGCTATCCAACAGTTCCTGGAGTCTCTGCTGCCCATTAATTCTGGATTAAGCTCCCAGTGTCTAATGGGGCAAAAACATTGTGGTTTGGGGCACATGTCATGTGTCATCACTCACTCTTTAAAAGCACTGGCCAAAAAACATTTTTGTGCCAGACACCAGGGAGGTTTTGAAAACCAGTTTCATGACTGGCCAGGCTTTGGTGTGACAGTTGATTTTTCTTCTTGATGCAAACCCACCCTCTTTGTTGATTTTAATTCCCTGTAAGCCAACCACCCTTCCCCCCTTCAAAATATAGTTATTGTTTTGAAACCATGTATTCAAACAGACAAGGTAGCCTGGGGAGGAGAGAAAGAAAAGGCCACATTGCTCATTGTAGCCACACTAAAAATCACTGTTTGAATGACAGCTTTCTGTTGCTTGGCTTATCCTCTGCAGTGGAATGGCTGGGTGCCTGGCACCTCCCCCACTGCATTCTTGGGTTGTCTGGGTGAGGAGGCTATGGAGCATGGGAAGGTGGTTGTACAGTGGATGCAGCAGGGGTCTGTGCTTTTGTTGGGGCTTTACTGCAGCTCCAACAGATGCTAATGGGGGAGCAAAGCCTCAGCATTGCCCTACCTCCACTCTTTTGTGTTCACTTAATTCTTTCCTAGCCCTGCTACTTATGCCTCCATATGCATTAAGCTGTGCCCCATCACTGTGGGAAGACTGCATGAGCTTGGAAAACATGTCCTAAGGCAGGGGTAGGCAACCTATGGCACATGTGCCAAAGGCAACATGTGAGCTGATTTCAGTGCCTGGGTCCTGGCCACCCTTCTGGGGGGCTCTGCATTTTAATTCAACTTTAAATGAAGCTTCTTAAACTTATTTACTTTACTTACAACAATAGTTTAGTTATATATTGTAGGCTTATAGAAAGATCTAAAAATGTTACAACGTATTACTGGCATGTGACATTGTGGGGGGAAAAGACCACCACCTAGTTGATTTTGGATCAGACAGCCTGAGGCACCTTTATTGTTATAACAAGACTACACGATTACAAGTATGCATACAGGGAGAGACAGCATAACCCCATGCAAGGGGTAGGCTGCTCTGCCCTTTACAATTTTCACCAAGCTTATAAAGGTTAAAACTGCAAAATGTCACAATTTATATTTGGGCTATATTGCTTAACACAGTATGTTAAAACTAATGTTTTACTTTAGCATAAAATATAATTGAGCAAGCTATTTCAACACCTATCATGAATTTTGGCAGTGGGTGAGATAGTAATTCTATAACTGAGCAAGCCATTTCCACACTTATGCGTTTCGGCAGTGGGTGAGCTGGTCATTTTGTAACTCCACCTTGCAGTTACTGTAAGCAAGCAATAATTATACTAATTTTGCTTAAAGCAGCTGGCACTCAAGTGACCCCTTGTCCCCCTCCTAGTTCCTCTTTTGTTAGTGTTTCATACCCCACTTTCTCAATCTAGTTTATCCACACCCAATGCCACAGTATGCAGATAAACAAGTTTTCTTTGAGAACTAAAACCATGGCTTTTATTTAGCTCGCATGGGCGTGTAAACTAATAAAGGTAAAAGCATATAATTGTTACAATATTATATATTAAAATCACAGATGCTTATATTAATGGCAGGGCTCTGCAGAGGGACTGACAGATTACTATTTCAATCAGGGCCCTGATACAACATCTGACCAGTGACAGCAACCTCCCAAAAGGCTTTGGTGGCAAGACAAGATCCCATATAAACAGTTGCAAAGCTCAATCCAATGAGATGGGGGGGGGTGGTTATGTTCCCTCACAACATTAAATCAGTTAATAAATGAATGGGCACAGCATTTCTGAAAGGTTGCTGACCCCTGTCTTAGTGAGTGGGTGTGTGTGTGTGTCTTTGCCTTCTAATCTGATAACATTAGGGACAGATGATGGGAGCGTAGAAATATTCTACACTCTGATTCTGGGGGGACTGCATGGTCACCTGTGCTGCTGAGTTTGCCATGGTGACAAAACAGGAAATGAAATTAAGTTCCTGGGGCTTTTCCTGTGTACCTGGCTAGTGCATTGGAGTTCAAAGTGCTCTCTAGAGTAGTCACGAAGGAACAATATGGAATAGCTCCTGAAGGCCAATACCGTTCAACCCAGTAAAGTTATTTTAGCGATACTCCCCTTGCTGGGGAGGAGTACAGAAGTCAATTTTCAGAGTCCTTTAGGTCAACAGAATGGGGTTTGCTATGTGGATGCATTCATTTTTAAATCCACCTAACACAGCTAAATTTGACACTCTAATGTGAAATAGGTCTCAGTGTGGGTTTTCCTTAAAATAGAATGTACCCTGAACTTAAAACTCTTTAGATCTAACCCTGTAGACTCTCTGTCAGTCTGGAACTGATAGGTTATTTACATTTCCATACAATTTAGTACAGCACTTGGAGTACAGAAAGAAAAAGACTGAAAAGGAAATAGGCTTAAGCTTTAAACACTTAGCTCCTGCCCTAAAGTTGCTAAGACTCAAGGAATAGTCCTAGAACCACTGAGTTGAAATACCCTTCTCATCTAACTGGACTCTGAATAGCTGAACATGAGTTTACTGCCTGGCCTAGTTCAGTTTTCTGCCACAGAGGCTCTTATGCTCTCAAAGCAGTGAGCTGGTGGCTTTGTGCTGAACTCCTGTGGTGTTTCATTTGAGTGTAACCTAACTGTGGCTAAAGAACTTCAGGTGCATGCTTTTGGTGGATGTGTGGGGGTAAAGTACAGATATGCTTGACTCACTTCAGTAGCAGCATATGCAGGGGCAGCTCTAGGTATTCTGCCACCCCAAGCACGGCAGGCTGCCTTTGGCGGCTTGCTGGAGGTCCCCATCCCCTGGATTCGGCAGGAGGTCCGCTGAAGCCACAGGACCAGCAGACCCTCCGCTGGCATGCCAGCCACCGGCAGAGTGCCCACCCGGTGGCTTGCCGCCCCAGGCACGCGCTTGGCGTGCTGGTGCCTGGAGCCACCCCTGAGTATATGTACTATTTGGGTACCTTTTTAAAAGTTACATTCCACATCAAGCTTCCAGCTGTGTGCTGCAATTGGTAAATGTATATGCTGCTGGTGTCCTCACTAGCACTGCTATTACAGGGATAGAGAGGCATAGCAGTGAACCTGAGGTGATTAGCAGAGAAGTTGGTACCGCTATTCACATCCCACCCTTAGTGAGAAAAAGCAGTGGATCTGAATTGAGTTAAGAATGTCTATGGCCTAAAGCAAAATTGAACTGATTAATGTGGACAAATTGATTTGGTTGAAGCACTCCTTGGCATAGACCTCTGTACAATACCTAGCACAATAGAGCCCTGATTTGCAGATTCAGCTGCTACTATAATATTGATCAAGTCTCTAGCTAAGGCCCCCTGGCTGCTGCAAATTGACAGTCCTCAAGAGTGAAGCTTTACAACAAGCCCTGGCAGAGATGCAGCATATCTTCAATAGATCTTTGCCAGGCATTGGTGCTTTCACAGCCCCTTACTTGAAGTGGTTTCCATCCCACAGGCGATTTACTGTTTGGTTCACTGTCTCTCACCACCCCCACTATAAAAATTATTCCAGCACCCCTGGCCTCTGGTGGTTTCTGACAGCACCTGTTCACATATAAAACAGCCCAGGATCAAAAGGCATTTAATTATTTGTTGCTTCTAAATATAATTGCACAGGTTAAGTCGCTCTACAAAAGCCATCCTTACTATTAAAATACAGCAGCTGATAACATTCAAAAGGTCCACACCATACTATTTTATAAAGAGAAAAAGTCATTAAGAGGCTAGTGTGTAAATGAAAGATTTGGCACCTGTAAAATCTCAGTAGTTCCTCATCTAGAGTGATTCATTTACACTGAAAGTATGGTATTGAACACCTGTTTTATAATAAGTGCAAATAGGGTTAATCATCTTCAGCCTGAAAGGTAACAAGTGGTACAAGCTGGTACATTTAATGCTAGCACCAGTAGCTTCCAACCACCAGTCACTTCCTCCAATGTGCATCCACCTGCCTGGGTCACTGCTCTGAAAATAACAGGGTTTAACAACTGCTGTTGGACAGCTCCAAAAATAGATGCCCCACTGCTGAGGACAGGATAAAACAAGCCTTGGTTGGTAGAAACAGGCATCCATAACAGTGACTACACTTGGAAGAAAGTGGCATCACACCTTATTGACAAGGCACTAGCCTTTGTCCACCACCATAGCCTTGCCTTCCCACATTATAGCAGTTGGAGCAGCAGCTTTTAGAGGACTTTTTCTACCTTTTTCAGAAGCTCCTAAATCACTTTGTACACTTTCACATCATGGCTGTTCTCTGTGTTTAATGGATTTGGAGTCACACTTGCTACTCCTGAGAGAGCAGCAGGTCTGAACAGACTCTAAAATTGATCAAAACAGAGGCAGCCTTCTGCATTTTGTACTTGAAGATTTGTTAAGGAGCACAGAAATTTGGGACACAGGTTTTTGAAGCCAGTGTCTGATCTATAGTTTAGGTAAAATGGAACGGGGAGGCCTCTGCACACTGGCTAGCACATACACAAAAGTCTATATGAGTAAAGTTTCTCTTCAGTACATCCAAAGTCATGGAAGCCAAAGGCACAAGCAAGGTCTGTCTTCATCCAATGCTCCCGTATTACTTCTTGAAATACCACACTTCATTGTGCCTATTGAAGAGCTTGAAGGGACTGTCATAGCCAGCAGTATAATAGAAGTCTTCATGGAATGACTGACCCACATTCTTTAGGATTCTGGCCAGTGCCTGGGCTTCCTCAGCATACTTCTCTGGAGAGGCAAACCCACCAAAGGACCTGGGGGAGGACAATGGAGACCAGGGCTCTGGTTTGTAACACTGGCTTTGTTGGAATTTTAACACCACAAACCTTGCAGTCAGAGATGAGCCCAAACCAACCCCTTCCCCTGCAATCCAAATACCCCAAGTTTTAGAGGGGGAGGATCCGAATTCTGAAATGTTCAGCTGGCTCCTGGTAGCCCAAACCAGAACTCCAGAGCCACACCGAGGGCAAATCTGAAACCAGACCTGGAGCTGAATTTCATGGAGGCGCTTCATCTTTAAAATAGGCTGAACCAGCAGCCTGGGTCCAGACACTCTCAAACTATGAGGTGTCTGAGATCTGGCTTCACGTCCTGTAGCTAAGGCCCATGTGTAACTACTATCAGGGATTCATTCAGCATGTGATGGTGTGACCAGGCATATCTGTGTGTATATATAACGGCCCCCACTGGCGCTTTGCAGATTGTTGCCTGGACACACAATGCTAGCTATTTATTGGACCAACTTCTGTTGGTGAAAGACAAGCTTTTGAGCTTCACAAATGAAGGGAGTTAGGAATGCGGTGCTTGGAGGGAGTTAGGAATGCGGTGCTCTCTGGTGGGTCTCTCTTTCCCAGACATGGTATTGAACAGCAAAAGGTGAAACTTCAGGCAGCTGCCCCCTCTGCATGCTTTAATCCATCTCCTCTCCCAAAGGAGAGACAGGAGGGTGCTACCTGACAAAGATGGCCTCTCCCTTCCGCTCCTCGATGAAGACATCTGGATCTGTGGGCTGTGGCGGGGAGTCTTGATGCTCGAATGGCACAAAGAATGAGACCTTGAAGTCTGGGCAACCCGATTTCACCAGGCACGTCACTGGCACAGTCATCTCAATCTTCACCTCTGGAAGAATGAGAATAAGAAAGGTTCTGTCTCAAACCAGCCACAAGCAGAGGTAGAGAGTGAATGCTACGGTGGGACCTGCAGCCACCGGGGGCAATGTCGAAGAGGGGCTTCAATACTTGGGGCAGAGGCAGCAGTGTTCCTGCAGCACCACCTACTCCTGCCACAAGCCCTTTCACCAGGTTTGACTCAGGGATTCATACTGCAGCCCATCCCCATGGTATGTGAGTACTCATCATGATGCTCTCACCCATTAGTGCTTCTCCTTACTGCCTGTGAATGCTTCCCTGGTAAGCATCTCCATTTCCTCCATGCAGCCGCTGATCCTCCCCATCTCCCATCCCACACACTCCTGGAGGGACAGAGACTCCTTGTCTCTTCCTTCTCTTCTCCCTCATTCTGAAGTTCCCATTCCTCCCCCACCAGCTGTAGGGCAGCTCACCCTGGATGACAAGAAAAATACTGATGCATTAACTCACCCAGAGCAGGAAAGCATCTCTGACATTTCTAGTGTACTTCCCATCCCCTAGAGCTGCCCAAACATTTGCTATTCCCAGCTCAGTCTCCTTTGTGCCCTGCCCACAATTAGAGGGCTGGATCCAGGAGTTTCCCAATGACTGTTCCAAATCTGGGTGACTTCATACCTTTCTCATTCTTCCCCTGAATGTAGTAGAAGAGTTTCCAGAAGCCCTGGTGCAGTGCCTCCTTTTGTGTCTCTCCTTTAATTACTGTGCTAGCCCATTTTGCCATCTCATAGTGACGCAGCTCATAATCTTGCACCTGAAACAGATATAAGATTACAAGGCTTAGTGAATGTGTAGCTTTTATTTCCAGGTCAGTGAAATGTCCCTATCAGCTCCCACCTTCCTGCCAAATCACCTCCCTGGGAGTGTGCCCCTCACAGGCCCATCTCAGCAGCCACACACTCCCACACCCTTTTCCCCAACAAGTCACATGCCCCTAACAAGGCACCCCCCAGTTGCCAAACCATTACAGCCCTCCCACCCCCCATGGCATTTGCTCCAGCCCAATTCCCCCTACCCACTCAAGCACTCTCTTGCCTATGTGAGCTGCATTTACACTGGAGGATTTGCCATGACAGCTGCACCCATGAGCCCTTTCTAGTATAGGAAAGGCCAAAGACATTTGGCCACTGTCCTATATCTCCAGATGTTCAGGGCAGCTTCCTTATTGCATGGCTTCTTTGCTGACAGCACTAATTAGTTCATTTCTGTAAGGATCTACTCATCATGAACAATACCCCTCAGCTTCTGATATAGAGATCTCCCCAGCAACTAGCATTTACCGCGATCTCTGCTGAGTTCCACCTGGGTGACTGCAGCTCCAGTGACAAAAATGTCTGTTTGAAGGACTTGATCATCTCTCTTGAGCTGAAAGGCAGAAAACAGTTCATTGGCACTGAGTATGCCACAGTGCAAGGGATCAAGATTTCTTGCCTAAACTCAGGCTTCTAGAGTTGGTTTTCTGAGGCCTGCACAAAATCTCTAGCCTTTTAGTAATGCCACTAGAATGAGCACTTCCAACAAGAGTGGAGGAGGAACAGACAGATCATAGAATATTAGAGTTGGAAGAGACCTCAGGAGGTCATCTAGTCCAATTCCCTGCTCAAAGCAGGACCAACCCCAACTAAATCATCCCACCAGGGCTTTGTCAAGCCGAGCCTTAAAAACCTTTAAGGATGGAGATTCCAGCACCTACTTTGGTAACCCATTGCAGTGCTTCACCACTCTCCTACTGAAGTAGTTTTTCCTAATATCCAATCTAGACCTCCCCCACTGCAACTTGAGACCTTGTTCTGTCATCTGCCATCACTGAGAACAGCCTTGCTCCATCCTCTTTGGAACCGCCCTTTCGGTAGTCGAAGGCTTCTATCAAATCCCCCCTCACTCTTCTTTTCTGCAGACTAAATAAGACCAGTTCCCTCAGCCTCTCCTCATTAGTCATGTGCCCCAGCCCCCTAATCATTTTTGTTGCCCTCTGCTGGACTCTCTCCGATTTGTCCACATCCTTCCTGTAGTGGCAGGGGGAGGGGCAAAACTGGACACAATACTCCAGATGTGGCCTCACCAGTGCCGAATAGAGATGAATAATCACTCCCCTCGATCTGCTGGCAATGTTCCTGCTAATGCAGCCCAATATGCCGTTAGCCTTCTTGGCAACAAGGGCATACTGCTGACTCATATCCAGCTTCTCGTCCACTGTAATCCCCAGGTCCTTTTCTGCAGAACTGCTGCTTAGCCAGTCAGGCCCCAGTCTGTAGCAGTGCATGGGATTCTTCCATCCTAAGTGCAGGACTCTGCACTTGTCCTTGTTGAACCTCATCAGATTTCTTTTGGCCCAATCCTCCAATTTGTCTAGGTCCCTCTGGACCCTATCCCTACCCTCCAGTGTATCTACCTTTCCCCACAGCTTAGTGTCATCTGTGAATTTGCTGAGGGTGCAATCTATCCCATCATCCAGATCATTAATGAAGATGTTGAACAAAACCAGCCACAGGACCAACCCCTGGGGCACTCCGCTTGATACCGGCTGCCAACTAGACATTGAGCAGTTGATCACTACCTGTTGAGCCTGACGATCTAGCCAGTTTTCTATCGATCTTATAGTATATTCATCCAATCCATATTCCTTTAACTTGCTGGCAAGAATACTGTGGAAGACCATATCAAAAGCTTTGCTAAAGTCAAGGTACATCATGTCCACTGCTTTCCCCATATCCACAGAGCCAGTTATCTCATCATAGAAGGCAATCAGGTTAGTCAGGCAAGACTTGCCCTTGTTGAATCCATGTTGACAGTTCCTGATCACCTTCCTCTTCTCCAGGTGCTTCAAAATGGATTCCTTGAGGATCTGCTCCATGATTTTTCCAGGGACTGAGGTGAGGTTGACCGGTCTGTAGTTCCCTGGATTCTCCTATTTCCCTTTTTTAAAGATGGGCACTATATTTGCCTTTTTCCAATCGTCCGGGACCTCCCCCAATTGCCATGAGTTTTCAAAGATAGTGGCCAATGGCTCTACAATCACATCAGCCAACTTCCTCAGCACCCTCAGATGCATTAGATCTGGCCCCATGGGCTTGTGCATGTTCAGGTTTTCTAAATAGTCCTTAACCTGTTCTTTCAGGATGGAGGGCTGCTCATCTCCTCCCCATACTGTGCTGCCTAGTGCAGCAGTCTGGGAGCTGACCTCGTCTGTGAAGACCGAGGCAAAAAAAACATTGAATACTTCAGCTTTTTCCACATCATCTGTCACTAGGTTGCCTCCCCCATTCAGTAAGGGTCCCACACTTTCTCTGACCACCTTCTTGCTGCTAACATACCAGTAGAAACCCTTCTTGTTACCCTTCACATCCCTTGCTAGCTGCAACTCCAATTGTGCTTTGGTTTTCCTGATTTCACCCCTGCATGCTCAAGCAGTATTTTTATACTGCTCCCTAGTCATCTGTCCAAGTTTCCACTTCTCGTAAGCTTCTTGCATTTAAGCTCACGAAAGATTTCTGTTAAGCCAAGCTGGTTGCCTGCCATATTTGCTATTCTTTCTGCACATCAGGATGATTTGTTCCTGTGTCCTCCATATGGCTTCTTTAAAACACAACCAGCTCTCCTGGACTCCTTTCCCCCTCATATTAGCCTCCCAGTTCCCTGAGGGAGTCAAAGTCTGCTTTTCTGAAGTCCAGAGTCCGTATTCTGCTGCTCGCCTTTCTTCCTTTTGTCAGGATCCTGAACTTGACCAGCTCATGATCATTCCTGCTCAGGTTGCTACCCACTTCTACTTCCCCTACCAATTCTTCCCTGTTTGTGAGCAGCAGGTCAAGAGGAGTACAGCCCCTAGTTGGTTCATCCAGCACTTGCACCAGGAAGTTGTCCCCAACACTCTCCAAAAACTTCCTGGATTGTCTGTGCACCGCTGTCTTGCTCTCCCACATGACATCAGGGTGATTGAAGTCCCCCATGAAAACCAGGGCCTGTGATCTGGAAACTTCTGTTAGTTGTCCGAAGAAAGCCTCATCTACCTCATCCTCCTGGTCTGGTGGTCTATAGCAGATGCCTACCATGACATCACCTTTGTTGCTCTCGCCTCTAAACTTAACCCAAAGACTCTCAAACAGGCTTTTCTCCAGTTTCATACCGGAGCTCTGAGCAATCATACTGTTCTCTTACACACAGTAACTCCTCACTTAATGTTGTAGTTATGTTCCTGAAAAATGCAACTTTAAGTGAAATGATATTAAACTAATCCAATTTTCCCACAAGATTTAATGCAAATGCGGGGGGTTAGGTTCCAAGGAAATTTTTGGGGGGCAGACAAAAGGTGTTATGTACTGTACTGTGGTGGGGAGGTGCCCCTGGCTTACCCCTGGGGCTCAGGGCTGGGGGTGCGGGATCTGGAAGGGAGTTAGGGTGCGGGAGGGTGTTCAGGGTGGGGGTGCGGGAGGAGACTCAGGGATGGGACAGGCAGGAAGTGCAGGGCACTTACCAGGGGCTGCTCCTGTTTGGTGCAGGGGGTGTGCAGGTGGCTCTGTGCAGGGCAGCACCACCCCCATGGCCACGATTCTGGGAGCTGCTCGCCCCCCCTCCCCCGCAGGCAGGGCCACTTGGAACACAGGGGCTTTAGGGGCTACAGGGCCCTGGGCTAAGGGGGCCCTAGGGCCCTGGCCTGCAGCCCTAAAGCCCCTTTCGGAATGCAGCCCTGCGAGCATGGTCCAGAGGACTCAGGAGCAGGCAGCAGCCAGAGAGAAGCGGCACTTTCCCCTTTTCTCCCTGAAGTCCCTAAAGCCCTTGTGTTCTGGGTGGCCCTGCCTGCCAGGGGGTGGGGCAGCTTTCCCACTCGCTTACTCCCTCCCTCCTAGACAGTCCTAAGCGCCACCAAACAGCTGTTTGGTGGCAGGGGAAGCACTGGGAGGGAGGGAGACAGGGAGGGAGGAAGGGATGGGGAGGAGGTAGCAAAGAGGAACTTGTGCAATGCTCGCTTGTAAAGTCAGCCAAAAAACGTTATAAGGGAGCATTCCACAACTTTAAATGCTTATGTCCCCTAATGGAGCAGCAACATAACTTCGAAACAACGTTAAGCAGGAGGACAGTAAATGAAGAGTTACTGTACAGTGCAACTCCTCTACCTTTTCTCCCTTGCCTGATGTGTGCTGTCCATTTAGGCCACAAAAAGGATGCCTTTCCCTGAAACCCGGGAATGTCCCAGGTTTTTACAACTAGCCTGTTGGGTTACCCCATTGTGTTTTGTCCGTGTCTTTGAAATCCTTTCAGCCCAGAAGGAGTTATTGGACAGCTGAACCTGCGACACTGACATCAGGCTGGGTAGCTGCATTGGTGCCATAGGAGCTATCCCATGCACATTGCTTTCCTCTTCAGTGAAACTAAGGTGGCTGCCCTTGGAAAAGCCACATATTGAATGAGATCCACATGGAGCCAGAAAGTCTGGCAAGTGGCAAATCTCCAAGCAACTCAGTTACTCATTATCATCATGGCAAATCCCCAGGGGATATGGTCTCCTTGCAAATTGAGCACCACCCAGATTGATCTCTGGCAAGGCGCTTAAGACGGTCTAGCTGTATAGTTAGTGTATGTGCATCACTGGCAATCTTATTGTGCCAACAAAATTTTGGGCACTCATGTGATTACCTGCTGTGTCGTATCATTCCTCAGTAAACATGCTTTGGAATGAATTGATCTACCATTCTAATAATACCTCTGTACCAATACCTCTGAAACATGAGCTTTTGGAAACAAAGCAAAACAACTCTTTTTAAAAAAAAGATCTCATGATCTTTAAGGGGCTTGCTCATAATTTGAATACTTTGCACTGGCAATACCACACTACACCATATTCTACAGAGCTCTGCCCTCTGATAGAATAAATTCCCCCAAAAAGGAAAACATTGGTGGAGACTAACACAAATAATGTGCCAATTAGGCAATCAGCTTGATTCTCAGAGGCTCAAACCAATACAGTAGAACCTCAGAGTCACGAACACTAGAGTTACGAACCGATTGGTCAACCACACAACTCATTTGGAACAGAAGTATATTCAATCAGGCAGCAGCACAGACCAAAAAAAAAAAAAAAAAAAAAAAGGCAAACTATGGTACATTACTGTGTTAAAAGTAAGCTACTGAACAAACTAAAGGGAAAATTAAAAAAAAAAGATTTTACAAGGTCAGGAAACTTTCTGTGCTTGTTTCATTTAAATTAAGATGGTTAAAGCTTTGTTCAGGGTTACAAACAATCTCCATTCCCGAGGTGTTCATAACTCTGAGGTTCTACTGTACATTGTGCTGCTGACTGATGGTCATGTATTTCAGCTGAGACAAAGTACTGAACACCTGCTCTCTTGATTAATTTTCCATCCCTAAATTTCCCCTCTAGCTTTAAACAGACATGGTGTTTATTTATACTTCCTGTCCTAAACTGTTCTGTAGCATTGCTGTGTGCTGATAATCAGCTGCTGTGTCCCACCTCAGAGGTGGCTGAGCCCACATAATTTGTATATTAGTTTGTAAAGCCCGCTGGGATCCTTCAGGGTGAAAGATGCTGTAGAAAAGTAAATTATTCATATTGATTTCACATATTACCCTTCAAATAAGCAGTGTACAGAGCACTCGAACATTTAAAAGCTTCTACTAAATTAAGAACAGCTGCTTTAAACAGTCATCAGAGAGCCACACCGCAAGACACTGATGCCAGTAAAACCTCAAGATGCATCTGTAAACTCCTGTGACTTAGCTGCAGTGAATGCCAGGCACGACATCTATGCCCTGGCAGCAAACAGATGCAGTTGGATCGTCTCAGTTCTGCAGGCAGGCTGCTTATCATCAAAGTTAGAATCAGGACTCACGATTTGTCAGACCACTCTGTTTTATTAGCACAGCGCTCTGCTAATAACACCCAGATAATGTGAGCAGCCATGCAAGACCCAAACAGTCTTATTTATACAGATAAAAGAGCGGGAATTAAACAAAGGGACAAAGAAAGCAAAACAGTAAAATTCACCTGGGGCACAGCATGCATATCCTACTTCCTTACTAACTCTTATCGATCTAAGGGTACGTCTACACTACAGGATTATTCCGATTTTACATAAACCGGTTTTGTAAAACAGATTGTATAAAGTCGAGTGCACGTGGCCACATAAAGCACAATAATTCGGCGATATGCGTCCATGTACTGAGGCTAGCATCGATTTCTAGAGCGTTGCACTGTGGATAGCTATCCGGTAGCTATCCCATAGTTCCTGCAGTCTCTCCCGCCCCTTGGAATTCTGGGTTGAGATCCCAATGCATGATGGTGCAAAAACAGTGTCGTGGGTGATTCTGGGTAAATGTCATCACTCATTCCTTCCTCCGAGAAAGCAACGGCAGACAATCATTTCGTGCCCTTTTTCCCTGGATTGCCCTGGCAGACGCCATAGCATGGCAACCATGGAGCCCGTTTTGCCTTTTGTCACTGTCACCGTATGTGTACTGGATGCCGCTGACAGAGGCGGTACTGCAGTGCTACACAGCAGCATTCATTTGCCTTTGCAAGGTAGCAGAGATGGTTACCAGTTGTTTTGTATTGTCTGCTGTGCCACTGTAAATTAGTGATGACGGTTATCAGTCGTTCTGTACTGTCTGCTGCTGTCATGGGTGCTCCTGGCTGGCCTTCCCTGAGGTCAGCTGGGGGTGCAAAGACAAAAATGGGAATGACTCCCCAGGTCATTCCCTCCTTTATGTTTTATCTAAAAATAGAGTCAGTCCTGCCTAGAATATGGGGCAAGTGTACTAGAGAGCCAGTGTATCAGAGAACCAGAGAGCACAGCCGCTCCGTGTCAGATCCCGCAGAAATGATGAGCTGCATGGCATTCTAGGGGGTGCCCCTGCAACAACCCCACCCTTTGCTTCCCTTCTCCCCCAGCCCTCCTGGGCTACCATGGCAGTGTCCCCCCATTTGTGTGATGAAGTAATAAAGAATGCAGGAATAAGAAAAACTGACTTTTTAGTGAGATAAAATGAGGGGGAGGCAGCCTCCAGCTGCTATGATAGTCCAGGCAGGACATTAAATGGTGAGGGGGAGAGGAGCCCAGCATCCCACTGCTATGGTAGTCCAGGCAGTATAGAATCTTTTCTTTAGACATGAAAGAGGGGGGCTGATGGGGCTCAGCCCCCCCTTGCTATGATGAGGACGGTTACCGGCCATTCTGTACCATCTGCCAGGAATGACCGGGAGTCATTCCTATTTTTACCCAGGCACACCCGGCCGACCTCACCTGAGGCCAGCCAGGAGCACTCACGGGATGACGAGGACAGTGATCAGTCCTTTTGTAGTGTACCGTCTGCCACCGGGGATGGGAGGGGAGAGGATGCTGCTATTCAGTGCCGCAACACCGCGTCTACCAGCAGCATGCAGTAGACATAAGGTGACATTGAAAAAAATAAAGAAATGATTTTTTTCTCTTTTCTTTCACAGGGGAGGGGAAGGGCATAAATTGACTAGATATACCCTGAACCATCCCGGACAATGTGTTTGACCCTGCAGATATTAGGAGCTCAGCCAAGAATGCAAATACTTTTTGGGAACTGTGGGATAGCTGGAGTCCTCAGTCCCCCCCCCTCCCTCCATGAGCGTCCATTTGATTCTTTGGCTTTCCGTTATGCTTGTCACATAGCAATGTGCTGTAGACTCTGTATCATAGCCTGTAGATTTTTTTCAAATGCTTTGGCATTTTGTCTTCTGTAACGGAGCTCAGATAGAACAGATTTGTTTCCCCATACAGCGATCAGATCTAGTATCTCCCGTACGGTCCATGCTGGAGCTCTTTTTGGATTTGGGACTGCATCGCCACCCATGCTGATCAGAGCTCCACGCTGGGCAAACAGGAAATGCAATTCAAAAGTTCGTGGGGCTTTTCTTGTCTACCTGGCCAGTGCATCCGAGTTCAGATTGCTTTCCAGAGCGGTCACAATGGTGCACTGTGGGATACTGCCCAGAGGCCAATACCGTCGATTTGCAGCCACACTAACCCTAAACCGACATAGCAATACCAATTTCAGCGCTACTCCTCTCATCAGGGAGGAGTACAGAAACCAGTTTAAAGAGCCCTTTATATCGATATAAAGGGCCTCGTTGTGTGGACGGGTGCAGAGTTAAATCGGTTTAATGCTGCTAAATTCGGTTTAAACACCTAGCCTAGACCAGGCCTTAGGCTAATAGTTCACCAATTGCCCTTAAATGGAGCAATTGTTCTGTGTTAATATCTGCATTCCTAGCACCTGGATTGCAGCATTCCAGCAATTTTGCTTAAAGGTACAGACAGCATTTCTTTAATCCTTTCTCTGTTTACAATATAATTCATTCTACTTTCACATTATCAAAGGGGCCATTCAAGAAGATCCAGCTGTAATACACACACACACTTCTATGGCACAATAAATGATACACAAGTTTACCAAGGCATAAGAAAAGAGTGACAGATTCCAAAGATATGTGTCAGAAGCAGATATTATCAGCTCAGGGTCAGACTTGACAGTGTATTTGGGGGTTTAACCCTCATCTATTCCTGATTTGATGGCAGTGACGCTGTAACTCTGCCATCCTTCCCCTTTCTCTAGGTTTCAGCACTGCTTTTCTCTTTGCATGAAAAGCAGATAGTCATTTCTGATTACTTAAGGAAATTATCTCGCATGCTGCCACTTCTCTTGGACACTGGAGTAGAAAGTGTCTCTCTCCCTAGCACAGACTTCACCATCCCTCCCGCCCCCAAAACTCAACACATGGTCTAACATTCTGGCCAATGCTGTTAATTCCGGAATATAAGTGGAACCTTTGTGCGCTAGTTACAGTAAACATTGCTTATGAAATGCAAAGAACAGAGCATGACTAAGCATAATGATATTCTTTTGTCCTGTAGCCCAGTGTATGTTCCCACATGCAACAATAGCCCTGGCATTTACAGACAGTTCTCCAAACGGGAACAACAGCACCAGCATTTATGGTTAGTTGCAACTTTACAGTTAGATCTACAGTAAACTTTATCGGGGTTTCCCTCTGTTACTGGTTTATATGTCTTTCGCTTTGCCCATTAGACCGGAGATTAGAAACTATTTTCTTCTCTTGAGGATTCCACTTCTTCTCCAGCTTTAAGGCAAGTCTGCCCCATTTACATACTCCATCTCGCTGGCGCTATCTCACACGGGCTGGCTGTTCTCTCACAGCACTCACTGTAGGGTCAGGGGGAGAAGAAAAACACTGGGGACTGTCTCAGAGGGTTTCTTACAGCAACAGTGGGGAGGGAGAGCAGCCTGGCCATGCCATTCAACAGGCACCTGCTGTTAGAAAGTGGATGAAAAATTGGATAAGACACTTACATTTTGAAGTCTATGCCCTATTGTCCTTCTCCCCCTCTAGCTGTTATGTTCCCGTTCCTTTCTCCAAGCTGTGTGCACTCTCCCAATGCTGTGTTTCAGCATTTATTTCTGTGCTTTCTCAGCAAACTCCACCCCAATCCTACTGGTGAGAACAGCTATTATGAAAAACATAACATTCTAGTCATGCTCTCCCCAATTGCTCTCATTGGTTGTCTCCAACACCCACTCCAAATAATCTGCAGTATGCCTGGTATGGGACCTGGCTCATTAGTTTCAAGGCCATAGGTCAAATCCAACCCTTGTGTAACTTCCATTGACTTGGCTGTGCCCACTTATGTAAATTTGGCTCTATGTTCTCTCTGACAAAGACACAAATAACTTCTCTCTGTGAAGGATTTGACTAAAGCACGATAGTAAGAGAGACTCCTGTGTATACCGCAGTGCATTTTCAAACCGTTCTTGTCCATCTTTCATGGATGTGTCAGCTGAATTTAGAGACACAAAGTGGGAGAAGTAAGATCTTTTATTGGATCAACTTCTGTTGGTGACAGAGATGTGCTTTTGAGCTTACACAGAGTTCTTCTTCAGGTCTGGGAAATGTAATGTCACAGCTAAAGAGGAGGTGGAAGAATTATTTAGCAAAAGTAGTTAACACATATTTCAAGGGATCATTCAAAGTGAAGTGGCTTATTAATAAATCTCCATAATCAGGGGGAAATTGGGGGTGAGGAGGAACGGTTTAAGAGGGTTATAGATCATTGTAATAAACCATAATTCCAATGTTTCAGTCTATGATTTTCAGTATCTAGCACAGTTATGAATTGCAGTTGAAATTTGAAAGTAATTTCCCCCCCATGATGTATATTTTTAAACTAGACTTTTAAACTAATCGACTCTCTTAGCCCTCAACTGGCTTGTGTAAGGGGTTACCATAAAGCTGTTATGGGATCCCATTGAAGCTGTTCTACACATATGTCTAAACCAGAGCCTTATATAACAAAATCTGTTTCAAGACACACCCAGAGCCAAATACTCCAGGGATGATTCATATCCCAGCTTTCATCTGAATTTTGCAAATAACTCCTAGCTTTGTAGTGGTCTAAACAAACCCCCTAAAGCTGAACATGCCTGAGTTTTGTGGTGTTGAAATCCAAACCTGGATCTGATTTTTGCAGCTTGGGCCTATCTCTACTGTTTTCCAGCCACCTTTGGAAGCTCTGGCAAAAGTGTCTGTTGCTCCCGAGAATTCTACTGTGAAACCCCCTCTGTTTCTCATCCCCGGACACACACCCCAGAACCTCCACCCCTTCCAACTGCCCCTTTTCCCTGTGCCCTGATTGACCCCCTGGACTCCCTGCCCCTTATCCAACCGCCCCGCACCCTGCCTCCTTACCATGCCGCTCAGAGCACCAGGACTGGCAGCCGTAAGTAGTATAGTAACTCCTCACTTTAAGTGGTCCCGGTTAACGTTGTTCTGTTGCTGATCAATTAGGGAACATGCTCATTTAAAGTTGTACAATGCTCCGCTCTTACGTTGTTTGGCTGCCTGCTTTCTCCATAGCTAACAGCCTCCCTATGCCCCTCCTGCCCACTGGCAGACCCCATGGATCAGCACTTTCCCCTTCCTCCCCCACCTCCTGCCCACAAGAATCATCTGTCGTGTGGCATTTTGGGGGTAGGAGGGGGGGAGAGAAGCGAGTACTCAGTGCGCAGGCTCCCTCTCCCTCCCCGGCCTCCTGAATGCCGCAAGCCAGCTGATTGCCCTGGGCAGGACGGAGCGGGGGAGGAGTGAAGACTTGGCGCGCCTTCCCCCTGCCTGGGCAATCAGTTGGCTTGCAGTGTTTAGAAGAGAGGGGAGGAATGTGGGAAGTAAAGAGCGAGGAGGGGAGAAGAGGCAGGTCAAGGATGGGAGTTTGGGGGAAGTGGGGAGTGGGTGGGCTGAGGATTGAGCTTCCCGCCCCCGGTGCTTGCAGAGTAGAGGAAGCTGCTGCTGCACAATGTGCTTCTCGTAGCTTACAGCACCTTCAACCTCCTTACCTGCCTCATCTCCAGTGCCAGTGGGCTGTGCCTGTGTAGGGTAAGGCAGGCGTAGGGATATTAAAGAAGGTTTAAATTAGAAATAAATGTGATTCCCCATAATTGCTCCCCCATAATTTAAATCTCATAGCATTACCAAGTAAAATATGTCTTGGATTTATTGTTAATTTACAAGCTACTGTCTGTGTAAAACTTGTAAGCCATTGATTGCATCTGTTCTCAGAAAGAGACTTTATTGCTATGTAAAACTTGCTGCCACCCTCCAGGAGCATCAGGTGTGCATCTGACAGACTCGGCTCCACTCTCGTGGACAGGATACCTGGACAGTATTCTGTCATGAGCAACTTCCAGGCTGGTAACTATAACTGATTAATCCAGAACCTGTGTGAGTGTTTGTGTGAATGAATAAATGTAACAACTGTCTGTTGTATTTGCAATAAACGTGGTGTTTTGCCTTGTCCTTCTTATAAGATCCTGTTGGTATTATTTTATTAGTGTAACACAGGGGCACCTCCCAACTATAGTATGGTACCTGTATTAAATTACTTGTTTAAAATGTATATAATGCCTTTTGTCTGGCAAAAATTTTTTTCCCTGGAACCTAATCCCCCCTATTTACATTAATTCTTATGGGGAAATTGGATTCGCTTAACATCATTTCAACTAAAGTCACATTTTTCAGGAACATAACTACAACGTTAAGTGAGGAGTTACTGTACACTGTAAACAGCACATTCCTACAGGGAGCAATTTAATACATTACACAGGCCCTCCATACAATTTCAGAACCCCAATGTGGCCTGAGGGCCAAAAAGTCTGCTCTGAGGAAACCAGATTATCAAAGTTTTTGGGGGGGAAGGGGAGCCCATATGTCACACCTACTCCATGGGGAACCTGTTCCCTGCATTCACCTCATTTCACTCCTGGGCCCCACGCTCACTGGAAGCGCTGTTGCCCTCAGGGACTGTGGAGAATGGTTTCCCAGGGCGCTCCTTCTAGGGAGAAGGAGCCGCCGAGTATACAATAGGGGGCAGTTTTAAGGCTCCAAATTTGCAAGACAGCTGAAAAACAAGATTACCCTGCAAAAAGAACAGGACATCTGGTCACTTCACCCCTCTCCCACAATTCCCTGAAGGCCAGTCTGAATTCCTCCACAAGCCACTGCTTCGGGGAGCTGTGCTAAGAACTGTAGGACAGTTATCCAGAGGGCAGTGCACCTGCGATGATGATACAATGCTAGTGTGGATGTGGGGCAAAGCTACAAGTGACCTTCACCCAAACCAGCATGGCTAATACATGCTCACAGTACTTACACCTGTGCTATTCCACTAGATTGGCTACTGTTCTATTCTACAGAGGTTCTTATGTCACTTCATCACTGTAGTATCTGTATGCAGGATGTTCTCTAGTGTAGATAAAACCCATGAAAGAACTACAGCAACCTTCCACTGGTCCACCTCAATATTGGCCGGTGGTAGCAGCTGATATAAATCTAGTGTCACAACCAGCACAGACAGATGTTGCCTTTAAAAGGGAGTGGGAAATTCTAGCAGAAACGGAACCAGTTGTGAATTCCCATCCTTTCTAAAGCAAAGAAACACAAATCAACTCCCCATCCACAACATGCTCAGCTGACATTGCGATTCCCAACAAAGAGCAACTGTGCTTAACTTAGGAGCCACGGCACAGACAACAACCACCACTGTTCTCCAGAGATGTTGTTTTCTCATCGTTTTGTTTTTCACATGCATGAAAAGGACACAGCCGCAGCTGGGCGGGAGTGAGAAGAGGTGAAGTGCGTGTTTGTAAAATCAGCGAGGAGTCTGGTGGCACCTTAAAGACTAACAGATTTATTTGAGCATAAGCGTTTGTGGGTAAAAAACCCATTTCTTCAGATGCATGGAGTGAAGCTGCCACTGGCCTCCTTGTTGCTTTTGTGGATACAGACTAACACGGCTACCCCTCTGATACTTTGTAAAATCTTTAGACACTCAGATTATTGTTTTATAAATCTATTTAATAGTATCTAAATTATATACACATACACACACCTTTTGCTTTCCAATTTAAATTGGCACGTGCAGACTAAATGGTATTTTCAAAAAGCAAGAGATGCTGACAAAAAAACGGTTACTAACCTTCCGTAACTTGTTCTTTGAGATGTGTTGCTCCCGTCCATTCCAATGTAGGTGTGTGTGATCATCCCGAGCACTGCCGCCAGAAAGTTTTCCCTCAATTATATCCATTAGGTTGTCTCTGGTGCCCCCTGGAGTCGCACCCTCATAGAGTTGGTATAAAGGGCCCTGCTGACCCACCATCCTCTCAGTTCCTTCTTGCTGGCTAACTCTGACAGAGGGGCAGGCAGGGTGGGTTTTGGAATGCACATGAGCAACACATCTCAAAGAATAACAGTTACGGGAGGTTACTAACCGCTTTTAATTCTTTGTGTGCTTGCTCATGTCCATTCAAATGTAGGTGACTCCCAAGCAGTTGTGCAGGTGGAGTGTTCGGAGTTCATTGGCATACTGATTGTAATGCTGCTCGGCCGAAACCCGAATAGTCTCTAGCATGGCTGGGTGATGGCAGTGAGACACGAAAGCGTGGACTGACGACCATGCTGCCGCTTATAAATGTCATGAATTGGAACTTGAGCCAGGGTTGCCGCCGCCGATGCCTGAGCCCCTGTAGAATGGGCTGTCAGCAGAGAAGCCAAGACCTTCACTAGGTCACAGGATGTGTGATACAGGAAGCGATCCACGATAAAATTCTCTGGGTTGAGACTGGAAGTCCTTTCATTCTGTCTACAATGGCTACAAAGAGCTGAGTGCATTTCTGAAAGGATTTAGTCCTTTCTATGTAAAAGGCTAGTGCATGCTTAACATCCAGCAAGGGGAGTCTTTGGTTCCTCCTTGTTAGCATGTGGTTTTGGATAGAAGACTGGCAGAAAGACATAGTGGTTACTATGGAACTGTGAAACCACCTTTGGTAGGAAGGCTGGCTGCAGTTGCACCTGAACCTGGTCCTTGAAGACAGTGTATAATGGTTCTTAAGTAAGAGCTTGGATCTTGGAGACCTTTATAGCAGAAATAATGGCTACCAGAAAGGCCACCTTCCAGCATAGACGGGGCACAATCTAAAGGGGAGGACACATGATTACCCCATGTCTTCTCTGCCCAGTGACCATCCCCTGCCTTGCGGCCAGCTTGGGGCCACCACGCTTTCTCCACCTAGGGTGATGAGATGTCCTGATTTTATAGGGACAGTCCGATTTTTGGGTCTTTTTCTTATATTGGTTCCTATTATCCCCCACCCCTGTCCTGATTTTTCACACTTGCTGTCTGGTCACCCTATCTCCATCCCACGTTACTTGGGGTGGGGGGGGCCCTATCCTCTCCCTGTGCCTCCTCCCACACGTTTGGCCACTTTCCCTGGCAGCTGGGTGGACAGCAGGACAGAGCTGCTTCTGCCTGAGACATCCTGGTCAGAAGAGCTATGTGTAAGCTCAAAAGCTTGTTTCGCTCTCCAGTTGGTCCAATAAAAGATATTACCTTACCCACATTGTCTCCCTAATATCCTGGTACCAACACAGCTATAGTAACACTAAATAAAAAATGGAAGATATCTTACTGACATGGCAATATAGCAACTGCTAATCAGCAAGCTGGGTTTTTGCTAAAAGGGCACACGTGCACTCAAGCAAATTAGGAGGAAGACAGCTAGGAATGACTGCAGATGGTCAGGATCTCAGCTACATCTCACCTGAAAGAAGGCATCTCCAAGCTGAAGGCACTGGTTCAGATGAAAGAACACTACCCACTGAATCTCCAGTTTAGCTTGGGAATTCCCAGCTTCATTCTGAACTCAGACTTTAAGACCAGAAGGGACTATCGTGATCTTCTAGTCTGACCTCCTGCTCATTGCAGGCTACAGAACTTTACCCACTTATTCCTGTAATAGATCCATAACCTCTGGCTGAGTTACTGAAGTCCCCAAACCATTGTTTAAAGACTTCAAATGACAGAGAATCCACCATTTACTCTAGTTCAAACCAGCAAGTGACCCATGCCCCATACTGCAGAGGGAGACAAAACACCTCCAAGGTCTCTGCCAATCTGAGTCAGAGGAAAATTCCTTCCTGACCCCAAATATGGCGATTAGTTAGACCTTGAGCATGTTAGGGAGACCCACCAGTCAGACACCTGGGAAAGCCTCCCTTCACTCATGTGGAAGGCCCACCTGCCATATCCTACTGCACCAAATCATGGCACAGTTGCTCCATTCTGTTTTGCTGGTCCACTTTTCTAGCCTTTTCAGCCAATCCTTATCTTTTTGCTGTTCCCTTTCCATTCACTTGACCTTACATGCTCCAGAGAGAGGATGTCTACAGGTGGTTCCTTTGGTGGGGCCTGATGTGCTCTTTCAGCTGAGAAGCATGGAAGCAGTGCAGAGAGGTTTGGGTGGGCAGGCTGCTGCCTGAGCTTGCACTCCTGTACAATACACAGGAACTTCTACAGTGACTGGCTGCATTAGTGGCAGTGGGAGTGACAATGGATGTCTGACAGCATTCAAGGAGCCACATGCAGCTTTATCACAACTAGAGCAGAATCTTTGTAGAGAGAGGTGGAATGAATCTGTAGTTGTCAAATGTTCTCCATGTTCAAAGCTTTTCTTGCCTGCCTCCCCAGTCCCCTTGACTCATCTGTAAGTAAATTCCACTGTAGGTGTTCTTTTCAATCTGTTTCTTGATGTTAAAGAGAAAAGCCCTATTCAAAGCAATGTTCCGTTAAAGACTAAAAACCTTGTTTCCTGGACTGAGCTTTATTTACAAACATAAAATTTTAGAAAGATAAATCTCCTAAAAGCACCAGGACTACAGGCCCCAACACAAATCTGCTTTCCATTTGGTGGTATTACAAGGACAACCAAAACTGCAAGACCTAAGAGCATTTGTAACTTGCCAAGATCTCAGGGCTGCACATACTCACGTGTACATGATTTTTAAAAAGATCAATGCACAATCTATGTGTGTGCTTATACTGCTCCTCAGTAAGTGAACAGATACTAGTCATCGTTGAGTTCACCAGCAGTAAGCTGTAGTTGATCTGTTTTATCCTTATCCTGTAGATACAGGAAGAGGACAGCCCAGGCCATGTTTAGGGCTCTCCACAGGCTGTATGTGGTTCTCAGCCCGAAACAGCTCTGTTCTAACAGGAAAGTCTAGTCCTCAGCTAACCATGATTTCGTGATTCTCATGACACAGGTGACCTGAAAAAGAAGCTAAAATGTGATCTTTTCCATACTCCACTAGGTACATATCAAAACAAAAAAAAATGCCAAACCCACCACCACACCCCATGCCAGTGGTCCCAACCTTCCCCTCTGTACTATGTTAGAGAGAGAAAAGCAACCTGTGTTTTTTCCTTTGCTCTTCAATTCATCCTTCCCTCCCTCCCAAAGGGAAGTAGTCACTATTATCTTTTGTAAGTTCAATGGTATGACCCATAGTATATGCCCTACATCAGCTGATGTTTTCTGCCCTTAGAAGGCAGAGTGGAAACAATGCCAATAGTAGGATCAGCTACAATCACTTGCTTTGAGTCAGTTCTTGTTTGCCTCTGCTTCTGCAGCAGGCCATGCAACCTGGATGTGGTATGGCTCTAGCTCCTCAGGGGTGATGTAATCTGGAGCGTTGCTCATAAGGTCTCGTCCCTTGAAGGATTTGGGGAATGCAATGACATCTCGAATACTTGGAGCTCCAGCCACGAGACAGATCAGTCTGTCAAGTCCTAGAAGCAGACACCAAATTAGATAAAATATTTGTGTTACAGCCCCACATTACTTCCCTCTGAATCTATAAAACATTATGCGAGGTAGGAAACAACATTACTGGAAACCGGGAGAAGATAGCACATTTGGGGAAAAATAATCAGAAACTGAGACTGAATGGATAGGAGATCATGATAAAATGGCCTAGGGCTGACAGTGAATAGCAAATTAAATAAGAGTGTGCAGTGCAATGTTGCAGAGCAAAGGCAGAAACATCACACCATAGACCAGGAAGGTGGCAGTTGCTTAATAGGGCTTTGCTGAGACTACATTTAGAACACAGCACCTTAACAGATGTAAACAAACAAGGGTTTAGCTGTCAGGGAAGAACAAGAGCAAGCAGATGATTGGAGGGGACTGAGTCATATGGGAAGACTAAAGGTGAAATGCAAATCTTGGTTTACAAACTATAACCTAAATGCGCAAAACTCTGAGAGGAAAACAATACATGGCCATTGCTGTAAAGCTGTGAAAATAGCACTAGAGTCTGACCACTTTTGAGATGGATTACCACATCCTTATGGCCCTGAGCAATCTCAGATGCAGGCATCCAATTTTTTCTGCCAGAATGAGTGACATCACAAGCACCCCCAGAGAAAGCAGGAAGCAAGCAGCTCAGATTTCCAGGTAGCTTTCTCACATCACAGCACTTGTATTAACACATCAACTACACACTCCTTACCTTGTTTGGAGATTTAAAACCTGCTTTAAAGTTTTACAAAAGCTTTTAGCAATGCACTTGAAGAGTGAAATATGCACTAGCAGGGTTCAGCAACAACCAAGTAGGAGCTGTGACTGGGGAAAGGCATCTTAATCTACAGATATCTGGACCAATGGGATGAAATTAAGAAAAGTACTGATGGGTTAAAGTTCTGTAGCGGTGAGATCTTTCAGGCTGTAGAATAGTTTCCTTTGGGAAGGGGTAGGTGACCTCCTGCTTGGGACATTTAGGACTAGGTTGGATATAAACACTAGGATATGCACTGAAGGGAAACAATCCTGCAGTGGCCAAGTGACAAGATATGACTTAATTTCTATGAGGGAGGCCATCTCTAGGGCTCAGACAAGGACTGTTCTCAGGACCCAGATGCCTGCAATCAAGTCTGCACGTAAGAACTGAAAACACAATACTATGGGAACCTGTCTCCTCCCTCACACTCGCTACAGTCCTGTGAGCACTGTGTGCCCCTTTGATGTTGTCAGGTTAAGTGCTGCCTGGGATCCATGTTCCTCTCTGCATGCTCTAGGCAGAATGAAGAGAGACAGTAATGCAGGATCTGAAGTGGGGAGACAAGGTGAGCGCGAACAGTGAGGCCACCACTGCAGTCCTGATCAGAAGGGGAAAGGGTTCTTGCTAACAGGCACAAGCCCCCTTTCTTGATATTTAGTTTGTTGCTATGATTACAGTCCTGATATGCCAGTGAAAAGTCACAGGGAGAGCTACAGTGCACCTACCTAAAGCGATTCCTCCATGAGGGGGCGCTCCAGACTTCAAAGCTTCAAGCAGGTGGGAAAGCAGCTCAGGATCCTCCTGGAACATTACATACACAACGCAACAAATGCTTGTATTGGATTTGGAGTGGAGGCTGAGTCATCCACTCCTTGGGGCTGGAAGTCACATTTCATTACCTGTATTACCACAGTGGTGGTCACTTTGGCATCCTTCCCTGCTCCCCATCAATATCACTGTCATGATGGCTAACAAAGAAGCTCTACCACCTAAAGTAACTTGTCCTAAGCAAACCAGCTATTATCCAGTAATATATGTGAAACTATTTCAGAAGGCAACGCTACTTAGAAGTTATATTTTGTATCCAAAGCCAGTAATTATTTGCTTGAAGTTTTAGATACAATAAATGGTTCTTTAGAAAAGCTCTCAACTTCCTTAGTGAGACACCAGGAATTAGATAAAGCAGGGTTCAGCAACCCAGTAGCACAGGGTTTTTTGGTACTATAGACACACATGATTCTTCACCTCTTGTATGAGTTATGGTCCTTTTCTGACTCTTCACAGAAGACAGAACTGGTATTCCACCTCCAGTCCTATCTAGATTTGGGAGACAGTGTTGTCTAGCGGATAGAGCACTGGACTGAGACTTGGGAAACTTAGCTTGTATTCCCAGCTTTGCCAATGACCTGCTGGGTGACCTTGGACAAGTCACTTCATAGCTCTGTGCTTCAGTTTCTCCATCTGTAAAATCATACTGCTCTCATTTGTAAAGTACTTTAAGATCTAAAGATGAAAAACACTATATAAGAGATAGATATTGTGAGCATCACCTTTCTCAGGGAGCTAGGAGGGAAGAAATTTACATACATGACTCCCAAAAGCATGAGAGGAGTGAGAGATATCAATCTCAACAGAGGAATAAGCCAGTGTATCATATCAATGGGAACACTCACGTAAGTAAACAGGTGCATAAATGTTTGCGGGATTGGGTGCTATAATTTTTTACTTTGCAGTGTCCCTTTAGTGTCTTCCCAAGTAGATCATCTGTGTGTCAATGAGATGCTCCTACTGGCACAGCATTGTTGTTAGTAAACCTAATTCGGCTGGATTTCTATAACCAGTAATTGCACCATTTGCAAACTCGTTTGAGGTTTTAAATGTGTCTATTTAAATTTAAAAATTCCGAGAGGACATGGGAAACTTTTGCAGGCTGTTACCTTCAGCACTGTCTCAAGAACAAAACGTTGCTGCTCTGCATTATGGATTCGGATGGAGCCACCTCCAATTTCACTGCCATTCAGCACAAGATCATAGTGCTGGCTACGGACCTGGAGTATGGGAGACAGACAAGTGTATTAGCATGCCTGGGGTGCAGTTCACTGTACTCATATCATTATTCTTTCAGATTGTCAAAGGTCTGATGAAAAAAAGACATTACAATTTTGCTTTATCAATGGACTCTCTGATATTTGGAGGGGTCTAATAGGATGTTTAAATCACTACCAGGAGGAATCTTTCCAACCAAATTTCATGCTTTGGAAAGTGAGGGATGCCTGCCTGGGACCTGATCCAAAGCCCACTGAAGCCAAGAGAAAGATGCATTTCTGGGGGCTTTGGATCAGCACTGCGGAATCCCAGGCAGCGTGCAAGTAGTTGCTGTGCAAGCCTTCCCTCTTCCCTACTCGTAGCTCTCCCAGTGCCCAACTTGTAATACTGCTCTGCCTCTTGCTGTTTCAGTCCTGGGAACCACACACCGCCATGGCAATGCAACACCAATCCTGATCTGTGACACACTCAGCAAGCCAAATGCAGGGCTTCTCTCTCAGAAAGTCCTTCTTAGACTGAACAAACTCCCACTGAGACTTGGTTGTGACCACTGTCCTTGTTGCAACTGGACTCTTAGGAAAGTTGTAAAACAAAACAACCCCCCACAGACCCTTTCTGTAGACGTTGCTGTTGTTCCCCCAAATCTCCTGGGACTGGCAGTACTGACAATTAATCAAATCCCTCTCTTACTGCCCCCGGGCACTGAAGCCCTGAGGTTGCTCCTGTTAAATGACCCCTTACATCTGAGCTCAAGATCAAGACTGTACGATTGATGTGGAAACACATCAGATAGTAACTGCCTAATCCTTACAGCTCTACAGATGAATGTAACACCCGTCTTCAGAGACTTATAGGGAAGAGTTCTGACCCAGCTTTGTCTTCCAGAGAAATTCCTCACTCTAAATCGTTTCCCATAAGTCTTCAGGAAGTAAGCCAGTTAATTATCTGGTGAGACACACTTAAATATTTGCTAGTACTGGGTAACCTGGGATCCACCTTTCCTCAACAGATATGTAGAATGCATATTTTTCTGCAATAGTTAATGTCCTTTAATACAGCAGCTAAAGTTGCACCTCGCCCACTTTTTCAAGGAAAGTCAATATGAAAAACTAAGCGAGTGAAAGGCATGGTCGTAGTCACCTTTGCAGGCTCAGAATAGAGGAGGCTGGTGTCTGAGGGGTGAGGGGCCGTGAAGGGGTGATGAGCAGATTCCAGTTCTGCAGGGTTTTCTTCTTTGTGAAGGAATAGTGGGAAATCCACCACCCACAGGAAGTGAAAAGCAGTGGGATCACGGAGCACCAGGCCTCTCAACTCCAGAAGGTTCGCACTCTCCAAGCGCATATTTCCTAACACCAAGCACTGAAAAAAAGGGGGGAGAAGGGAGGGAGGAAAGGGGAATACAGAGAGAAAGATAAAGTCGAGTTTAATGTCACGAACAGAGAGCTCTAGGGAGGGTCTCATAATACCCTCTGGCAGGTGTATGTGTGATCCTGTCTCTGTAGAAAATTCTCTCTCTCACACACACACACACACACACACACACACACACACACACACACACACACCCCCCATCATGTCAGTTTCACTGCATTTTTTGCACTAGTTGCAGCATCTTTAGAAGGCATCAGTCTTTTGATAAGACAACATCACAATAGGAGAGGCATTTGTGTAGCTACTGCCAGTCCTTAGGATTCTAGATTCTGCAAAGTAAGGCTGAGCAGGAGCTGGAAAGTTCATCTTTCCCAAATGCTCCAGTTTCATTGGGGCAACGCCTGGCCAACCACAGTGATTCACAGCAAAAAAAAAGACACTCTGCCCCTGTATTGCATCTTTCATGCACGGATCTCAAAGCACTTCACAAACATTATTTACTTCTCACAACACTTTCATGAGTTAAGTCAGCCATATTATCCCCATTTTACATATTAGGAAATGGAGGCACAGCAAGGCAGGCAGGGCCAGCTCCAGCTTTTTTGCCACCCCAAGTGTCGAAGGAAAAAAGAAAAAGAAAAACTCGACTGAGCGGCTGCTGAATTGCTGCCGAAGGCTGAAGTGGGGCGATTCAGCTTCAGCCGAAGTGTAGCCAAAGAGGAAGCGAGGCACTGAACGACCCGCTGCCGACCTGGACGTGCTGCCCCAACAACAGACAGACTGCCGCCCCTTTCTATTGGCTGCCCCAGGCTCCTGCTTCCTTCACTGGTGCCTGGAGCCGGCCCTGGAGGCAGGGCAAGCTCACACAAAGTCCAGAATACATTAATGGCAAAGCCAGGAACAGAATCCAAAACTAACTCACAGCTTCCTGGTTCTAACAACTAGATACAACACTGCCCCCCTAAACAGCAAGAATTGCAAGCAGAGTTTTCAAAGATAACACTTAATGGGAGTATCCTGACATACACATTAGGGTCAGATCCTCTGCTGATGTAAGCCAGTCTATCTTCATTATCTCGATTTGCATGTGCTGAGAATCCGGTTGTAGCACCAGAACTGATTTTAAAACATGAATTAGTATGGTTTTCATCATCTTGACTGGTATTTTTTTTTGTAAAACCTTTCTTACAGCTGACTAACACAAGCATTAAGATCTTAGTTGCAAAATGTAACTACTTTGTATTCCCATGTTAGGATCAGAGGAAATTCAGACTGTCTAACTATATAATCCCTACATCAGAACTGTAGCTGAGATCATTAGTCTCTGTCAAGAGTCGGACACTCATTTAAAATCACATTTCCATAAGAGATCCTATCCTTGCTTTGAGGAAAGGATTTCCTAAGGATGAGGTAGGGGGAGGGCTCTCTTTAGCCATGGTACCCTGAATTCACAAAGTGAGCTAGAGAGAAAAATGGTTGTTTTCTTTGGGCTTGTGGCTCACAACTCTGGATAGTGGAAACCCTTGGCATAACCATACACCTTGTCACCTGCTTCTGCTGCTTGGAAGAGAACACATTTACATTTATCCAGGTTTTCCTCCCAGCTCTGCTTTGGATGTGTGATTTGGGGCAAGTCACTTCATCTCTCAGTGCCTTCCTCTTCCCATCTGTGAAAACGAGTTCATAGCACCTCTCTCACAGGGGGTTGTGGGACTTCATTCATTAATCTTTGCAGCATGCTCTGAGATCCTCAAGTGGAAGGAATTACAGATATGCTAGATATTAATATTAACAGACAGCGATGTTCAGTCCTCATAGACAGCCAGGGCTTTCCCTACCACTTTTTCATGCTCTCCAGCTGCCAGCAGCACCACATCATCTGCCTGGACCTTCAGTGCTTTGATGAGTTCCGACTGCTGCTCCTCACTGAGAAACTTCCTGAGTGGAGACTTCAAGCTCTCATCAGGCTTCAGGATCAAGTGTAAAACTTCCTATTGCAAAAGAGAGGCACAGATATGAAGCACATTCAGTTCCTGCAGTACATCCACACAACTGATCAGGTTCTTCCTTGTCTTTGTGTTGCTGAGAGACTGTCTCTTTCTCTCTAAGCAGAGGATTCACTATTAAAAACCTCCTATATCCTGAAGTTATTATATCCTATAAAATACCTAACATAATTTACCATCTCATTTACTAGAATATTCGAGGGCACTGTAGGAAGACACAGAACTATTATGCAGTGCACCGTGCAATACAGACAGCTACCTGGCATTTACCTTCAACAGACAAGAAGCTGCCACCACCTATATTAATAGTTCTCAAAACAAGGTGATTATATGTACAGTAACTCCTCACTTAACGTTGTACTTATGTTCCTGAAAAATGCAACTTTAAGTGAAACAATGTTAAACTAATCCAATTTTCCTGTAAGATTTAATGTAAATGCATGGGGTTAGGTTCCAAGGAAATTTTTGGGAGGCAGACAAAAGGCATTATATACAGTACAGTACTGTACTGTGGTTGGGAGGAGTCCCTGGCTTACCTCTGGGGCTCAGGGTTGGGGATGCGGAGTGTGGGAAGGAGTGAGAGTGCGGGAGGGTGCTCAGGATGGGGGTGCAGGAGGAGGCTCAGGGCTGGGGCAGGTGCAGAGCACTTACCAGGGGCTGCTCCTGTTTGGTGCAGGGGGTGTGCAGGTGGCTCTGCGCAGCGTGGCACCATCCCCATGGCTGCAATTCTCGGAGAGCCTCTTCTCCCCACACCCCGGCAAGGCCACCCAGAATGCAGGGGCTTTAGGGGCTGCAGGGCCCTGGGCTAAGGGGACCCCAGGGCCCTGGCCTGCAGCTCTAAAGCCCCTTTCAGAATGCGGCCCTGCAAGCACGGGCCAGAGGACTCAGGAGGAGCAGGGGCAGGGGCAGCCACAAAGCCAGAGAGAAGCGGTGTTTTCCCCTTCAAAGGGAGCTGGAGAGAAGTGGCTTCTCTCTGGCCGGTGGCTACACAGCTGCCCCTGCTCCTCCTGAGTCCTCTGGCCCATGCTCGCAGAGCTGCATTCTGAAAGGGGCTTTACAGCTGCATTCCAGGGCCCCAGGACCGCCTTAGCCCAGGGCCCTAAAGCCCCTAAGTTCCGGGTGGCCCTGCCTGCCGGGGGTGGTGAGACAGCTTCCCTGCTTGCTCCCTCCCCTCCCAGAAAGTCCTAAGCGCCACCCAACAACTTAGCTATTTGGCGGTGGAGGAAGTGCTGGAAGGGAGGGAGTAGGTAGAGAAGAGGAACTTGTGAATGCTCCCTTGTAAAGTCAGCCAAATGACATTATAAGGGAGCATTGCACAACTTTAAATGAGTATGTTCCCTAATGGAGCAGCGATGTAACTTCGAAACAACGTTAAGCGGGAGGATGGTAAGTGAGGAGTTATTGTACACAAGGTGGAAAACTTAACTCACTTTTCTATCTAGTATCTGCTTGCAAATTCCAAGCAACACTTTATGCATTTTACCTGTCCCTTTCAGATAAACTCTTTACAGTGTAGAAGTGTTTGTGCCTCACCTGATTAAACTGGGATTTTGCAGATTCCTTTAAAGCCTCAAAATCTTTATTTTGAAGATGTCTCTGCAAAAAAGGGGAAAAAATAGAGACATTAAACAGTTATAACTGCTGTAAGTCAAGTCAGAAACTGAATCCAGTGGCTGAGCTCACTTTCACGAATGAAGCCCTTGATTTCAGAATTACATTTTTGGGAGACATGATCACCATTACATTTTTGTTTTTTTAATGATACACCACAGCACCACCTAAAGGGATGCCACAGACTTGCACCTTTCACTGCCAAACTAACAATAACTAGTGAGAAACTGTGGCTGGAGAGCCCCGGAAAGCCGGCGCAGCAAGAGTGCAAAGAGATAAATCAGAATCTACCACCCTCTGTACCCAACATACATTTTATCACATGATAAACTTATTTGATAGTGCTTTGAGATCTATGGATGAAAAGTGCTATATAGAAGTTGATATTGTTGTATTTTTGTAAGAGGGGTATCCCTACTACTAATTTGCAAATCCCTTGCACAACTGTCAAGCCCATGTGTTACAAAACAGAGTCAGGTATAATTTGGAGATTCACAGTGCATCAACTGTTAGATACTAATTCCTCCTACATTATTAGGAGTTGAAAGTCATGCCCATACATAACTCCTGGGGGAATTCTGCACCAAAAAATTAAAAATTCTGGGCATAGTATTTTAAAATTCTGCAAAATTCTGTGTATTTGTCAAAATAACACAACATAATCACACCAATTTCAATTATTTTTAGTAATTTATTTCAAAATACCCGTCAGCAAGTATGTCTGTAACAACACAGACAAAAAAAAAGATTCAGGAAATGTTTTTTGACAAATGATTCCTTACTAGGCATATCAATACAGAACTCTGAGCAATAAATCATTTAAACTACAACACAGAACTGTATATCCCACACCCCTCAGAAGCACTGCAAAAGCTTGGGAGAGTCATGGGTAATGGAGGAGCTGAGGGAGAGGGAAATATATTGCTGGGTAGGAGCCTGGGTGTAAATTTGGAGGGTTGTTGGGTATGGGTGGGGAAAGTATGGAATAGGGGTTTTTTGGGGGCGGGGGGGAGGGATTGTTATGGAGCTGCCCCCATGCAGACACAGGCTGACCCCAAGCCATTCGCTTTCAGTCAGGCAAATCTGGCCCTGTCCCCATGTATTCCTGCATCCCTGTGTGTTCTTGCATGCCCTGTCCACGTGTCCCTTCACCCCCAATCAGACACCCACTCCCCCATTTCCATGTGTCCCTGCACCCCCCCGTTCCCATGTGTCTCTGTGCCCCCACTCAGCCACCCTCTGTCCCTATGTAGCTCTGCACCCCTTCCCCCATCACCATGTGGCCCTGTGCTTCCACTCCCATTCAGCCCCTGCCCCAATCTGTCCTTCCCCATTAGCCCTTATGAGCCTGTCTGACCTCCCCAGCACCCCACACTGTCTGTCTCTCTATAGCCCCTTTCTCCTGAAAAGCCTGATGGGTGCTGTGAAGAAGGTAGGCTCTTTCTCCTTCCTAGCTGGCCAGGAGCTGCTGCTGTGTTCTATCAAGACAATGCCCTCTGGTGGACAAAAGGCAGAACTGCAGTAATATTTTGGCAGCTTTTTTCTGAGCAAAAAATTAAAAATATGCGCAGCTCAATTATGCACATGCACAATATTCTCCCAGGACTAATATATTACTGAGGTACACTGGACTGTACCTTGACCTTTAAGGAACACCTCACCAAGATATCACCCAAAACAAAGACAAGGAACAACCTGGTCAGCAAACTAGGTGGGTCTCCCTGCAGAACCAATGAGCAGACACTAAGACACTCTTGGCTTGCTTTTTGCTATTCTACAGCAGGCTGTTGCTCAGCTCTTCTAACACAGGACTAGTTGACACTCAGCTGAATGAAACCATGCATATAACAATAGGTACCATGAGACCGACCAAGCTGGCTTGGTTGCCAGTCCTTCCAGCATTGCCTCTTCTGACATCAGACAACAAGTCACCTTGCAGAATCTGCTCCTTAAAGTGCAAGACATGCCACATCCACCCCTGTTTAAAGAGATGTTGAATCCACTAGGCCACCATCTCCACTCAAGCCATCCTGTTTGGGCAATTCCCTTAAGGAACTTGGATATCACCGCCCGGTGGCAAGAACAAGCTTCAAACACAGCCAGTGCCTATCTCATGACAGATCCAACAGTCCAGCCCCGTTTTTGACTTTTGACGCCATCTTTGGGTAAAATTCAATTGTTTTAGATGTGCTGCTAATGACTATATGTAGGGCCTTAGTGACTTTGCTTCTGTGGCCCATTAGAAAATGTAGATAATATACCTGCAGGCTGCAACCATTGGCAAGGGCTGCCTGGTTCCCTTAGAGATTTGTACAACGCCCTTTCCATAGCTACTGAATTGTTAAGACACTCCAATTAACTAACTCACTTGATTGTTTATGTAGATGCAATCACAACATATACAAGGCCTGTCAAGCAATTAAAAACATTAATCGCACTGTTAAATGATAATAGAATACCATTTATTTAAATATTTTTGGATATTTTCTACATTTTCAAATATATTGATTTCAATTACAACACAGAATACAAAGTGTACAGTGCTCACTTTATATTTATTTTTATTACAAATATTTGCACTGTAAAAAACAATAGAAACAGCATTTTTCAATTCACCTCATACAAGTACTGTAGTGCAATCTCTTTATCATGAAAGTTGAACTTATAAACATAGAATTATGTATATAAAAAAACTGCATTCAAAAACAGAACAATGTAAAACTTTAGTGCCTACAAGTCCACTCAGTCCTACTTTTTGTTCAGCCACTCGCTGAGACAAACTAGTTTGTTTACATATGCAGGAAATTTGCTGCCCTCTTCTTGTTTACAATGTCACCTGAAAGTGAGAACAGGTATTCGCATGGCACTGTTGCAGCCAGTGTCACAAGATGATATTTACATGTCACATGCACTAAAGATTCATATGTCCCTTCATGCTTCAACCATCATTCCAGAGGACATGCATCCATGCTGGTGATGGATTCTGCTTGATAACGATCCAAAGCAGTGCGGACAGACGCATGTTCATTTACATCATCTGAGTCAGATGCCACCTGCAGAGGACTGATTTTCTTTTTTGGTGGTTCGGGTTCTGTAGTTTCTGCATTGGAGTGTTGCTCTTTTAAGACTTCTGAAAGCATGATTTTGGAAGGCATTTCAGTTTCTTAAACCTTGGTTCAAATACTGTAGCTATCATTACAAATCTCACATTGGTACTTTCTTTGCATTTTGTCAAATCTACAGAGAAAGTGTTCTTAAAACAAACAACAAGTGGTGGGGTCATTATCCGAAACTGCTTAATATGAAATATATGGCAGAACACGGGTAAAACAGATCAGGAGACATACAATTCTACCCCCAGGAGTTCAGTCACTAAGTAACTAACACATTATTTTTTAACAAGCATCATCAGCATGGAAGTATGTCCTCTGGAATGATGGCATGGAAGCATGAAGGGGCATACAAATGTTTAGCATATCTGGCACATAAGTACCTTGCAATGCCAGCTACAAAAGTGTCATTTGAATGTCTGTTCTCACTTTCAGGTGACTTTGTAAATAAGAAGCAGGCAGTATTATCTCCTGTAAATGTAAACATACTTGTTTGTCTTCGCAATTGACTGAACAAGGAGAAGGACTGAGTGGACTTCTAGGCTCTAAAGTTTTACATAACTGAACTCAAAAACAAAACAATGTAACAAACAAAAAATCTGTATTTGTAAGTTGCACCTTCATGATAAAAAGATCGCACTACAGTATTTGTATGAGGTGAATTGAAAAATAGTATTTCTTTTGTTTATCATTTTTTAACAGGGCAAATATTTGTAATAAAAAATAATATAAAGTGAGCACTGTACACTTTGTAATCTGTGTTGCAACTGAAATCAATATATTAACAAATGTAGAAAAACATCCAAAAATATTTAATAAATTTCAATTGGTATTCTATTGTTTAACAGTGCGATTAAAACTGTGATTAATTGCAATTAATTTTTTTATATAGAAATATATAAATAAAAGAGAAAGTAACAATTACTTCTAGATTTACAGTCAAGCCTGGATTTGATCTTTGACCGTATTGTTATGAGGTACCGTATTAATGATCTCCACCCAGGTAACAAACGCCCAAATGGGAGGGAGCTGTTATCTGTCTCACCAGTCCAGGAAGGAGTGATGGCTTGCCCAAGTCTATTTCAGACCCTTGCCTCTGGGCATAATTTATTATTCAAGCCCAAAACAAAAACTGCTCCTCTAACCAAAGCAGGCTACAGTCCCCAGAGGCTTTTCCCCTTGGCCTCTCTCAGCTCCAGATGCCCTTCACACTATTACCTGATGACCTAACACCACAACCTCAGCTGAGAGGCAACTGATCAGTCAAAGGTGGGACTAGGCCAATGTCCCCAGAAAGGGGCCAGTCACACTGTGACAGAGGGATTGTGATTAAGGATAAACTTAAATCAACAGAATTTATTAATTTCAAAAATTTACTTTCTTTACATTGTGCTGTGCCACTAACAATACAGAACTACACCACTCACCGCTCCCTGAGGAATACAAATGGCTTTGACAGTGCCTTGGGGCTTGTTGACAGCATTCTGCACAAATCCGATTTCCACATTCCTAAACACATCACTGACATCAATTATCTGACAGAGAGAAAGAGCACATAAAAGAGAAGAGATGTCAGGAATATGCAGTGGGGAACTGTTCCTGTGTCCTCCATTTGCAGCAAGATCTCCCGGGACAGCAAACCACGCTTCAAGAAACCACAGGGCATTTATAAATAAACAAATGGAGCAGTAGTTTAGAAGTCACAGATTTCAGGAAGAAAACATCTAAATACGAGACTCAGTGAGAGACTGGATGGTTTAGGGGATTGCTAATGGAATCCAAAGACTTTCACCTCTAGGTGACCAGTCTAAACGTACCTCTAGTCAGCAGTGGCCAAAGGGTGCCAGTAGATAATATCGATGAGAGCTCCTATGAGACATGAGTTTGGTGATCTCAGCCCAAGTTCCACAGAACACATACCCACAGTGGGATAACATCAGCTCAGATCAGCCATGATGCAGCCCTTTCAAATCTTCACATAGCAGCAAGTATAAAATGTTGTGCAACATTTTTCAATACTGCTTCCCCCATTACATTTATGAACAGTTATTTTCTGCACAATAACAATTATTGAAGAAAGAACCAAAATCACAGCTGGTAAGAACCTCAGAGAGACCAAGGAATGAACTGGACTGGGGAGATTGAACTAGCCTCTCTCTTGAGTTGGTCCTGCCAGGTAAGGAGCAAGACACATTGTCTGGATTTCTCACCAATCTTGTGGTCTCTATGGATGATTTGAGGACTTCAGTTCCCAGCACTGTCGATCCTTCCTACCCTACAAGGCATGTCCTTGGTGTTAATGTATCCTAGTTAGGATATAAATGAGAAAGATAGGACATCCAAAAGAACAAATTGGTTGGAAGATCCCAAATCCATTTTGCATCACTGCCTTAATACCCCATTAGTACAGCTTCCAGTGACATAAGGGGCTGGCTACAATTGCAGGGCTTTCAGAACCAGTAGACGTTATGGCACCAAGGCGCTCTCACACTTCCATCCACGTGGAGAAGCGGAGTGTAAACAGAGATGAACAGGAAACACTGGAAAGGAGAAGGAGAAAGGATAGATGTTTCCAATGGGAGACAGCGCACCTTCATTCCAAAGCGAGTGTCTGGCTTATCAGTCCCATACTCCGCCAATGCCTCAGCATAGCTCATGGAAGGGAAAGGGATGGTAATAGGGCCTCTCTCATTAGGCCAGGAATACTGAAGCAGGCCCTCAGTGAGTTTCTGGATCCCAGCTTGGTCTACAAATGACATCTCAATATCGATCTTAAAGACATAACAAAAGGATCATTACGCATTAGCTACAGGCACCAGGAAAACTGCATTCTAGTTCCCCCTTATAGCTCTTTTTGGGACCCAAAGGCTTTGTATATAAAGTGATCATAAAGAGGATTAGATGCAATATACTGCATATACCACAATTGCCTTACACAAAGGTCACGTGGCTAACCTCACATAGTTAGATACATCATCACAGAGAATCCTGCCCACGGTATCAGCAATAATTCCCTGTTCAGAAGCTGAATGACCATTAGTGAATTCAGGGCACAAGGAGAAGACTTGGAATGAGCTGGGCCAACCGGTCCTGTTCGGGAGCCAAAAGCCGTGAAGCACGCTGTCCTGGGAGCTCCTGTGGAAGAGGAGCAGACCATTCCCAGACAGCAGCTCACGTTTCACCACCAAGGTGCCAAAATAATCAAGCTAGCTGACACTGGTACCTGTAACGGTTGAAACCATCCTTTATCCCAGAACTCAGTGAATACCTGCTAGGGAATGTGGAATACATGTCCCCAAACACTAGGCCAAATAATGTTTCCAAGGTGAACAGTGATGAGCAAGTTTCATACCAAATGGATGAACTATACCAGTGGTTCTCAACCAGGGGTTCATGTACCCCTGGGGATACCCAGAGGTCTTCCGGGAGTACCCAACTAATGTAGATCAATGTTTCTCGACCTGCGGCTTGCGGCCCCGGGGGCAGTCACGGGTTGGGTTTAGGGAGGTTGCAAATGCTGGGCTAGCATTAGGAAGTGGCAAGCAGGGCAACTGCCCTGGGCCCCATGCCATAGGGGCCTCCAGCAAAACTAAGTTACACGCTTCAGCACCAGGCTGCAGGGCTTTGGCTCCAGCCCTGGTTGGCAGGGCCTGGGCTTCAGACAAGGCTCATAAGTGAAAAACAGGCTCAATATCACACTGAAATGTAAGTACAATACTTATATTCCAATCAATTTATTTTATAATAATATGGTAAAAATAAGAAAGTAAGCAATTTTTCAGTAATAGTGTGCTGTGACACTTTTGTATTTTTATGTCTGATTTTGTAAGCAAGTCGTTTTAAAGTGAGGTAAAACTGAGGGTACTCAAGACAAATCAGATCCCTGAAAGGGGTACTGTCCTCTGGAAAGGTTGAGAACCACTGGGCTATATCAATAATACTTGCTACTAACAATGCTGTATGAGGTCTCCTAAGTGGCCTGAGACCTTGCCAGAGTTTAGCAGCTAAAGAGTCTGTTTGGGAATACATTACCTGAGTGAATTCCGGCTGCCTATCTGGCTTTGAACCTTCATCTCGATAGCAACGGGCGACCTGAAAGTACCTGCAATTGAAATTAAAGGCACCCTAAATTAAATTGTGGCTACAGAATTCCATCCTCAGCAAGTTCACAGATGAAACTAAGATGGGGGAGAGGTGGATACACTGGAGGGTAGGGATATGGTCCAGAGCGACCTAGACAAACTGGATGATTGGGCTAAAAGAAATCTGATGAGGTTCAACAAGGACAAGTGCAGAGTTCTGCACTTAGGACAGAAGAACCCCATTCACTGCTACAGGCAGGGGACCAACTGGCTAAGCAAAGTTTTGCAGAAAAAGACCTGAGGATTACAGTGGACGAGAAGCTGGATATGAGTCAGCAGTGTGCCCCTGTTGCCAAGAAGGAAAATAGCATATTGGGCTGCATTACTAAGAGAATTGGCAACAGACCGAGGGAAGTGATGATTCCCTTCTATTTGGCACTGGCGAGGTCACATCGGGAGTTTTGCATTCAGTTTTGGCCCCACACTATATATAGGATGTGGACAAATTGGAGAGAGTCCAGTGGAGGGCAACAAAAATGATAAGGGGGCTGGGGCACATTACATGAGGAGAGGCTGAGGGAACTGGGCTTATTTAGTTTGCAGAGAAGAAGAGTGAGGGGGGATTTGATAGCAGCCTTCAACTACTTGAAGGAGGGTTCCAAGGAGGATGGAGCTAGGCTGTTATCAGTGGTAGCAGATGACAGAACAAGGACCATTTTTCTCAAGTAGCAGTGGTGGAGGTCTAGGTTGGATATTAGGAAACACTATTTCACTAGGAGGGTGCTGAAGCACTGGAATGGGTTACCTACGGAGATGGTAGAATCTCCATCCTTAGAGGTTTTTAAGGCCTGACTTGATAAACCCTGGCTGGGATGATTTAGTTGGGGTTGGTCCTGCTTTGAGCAGGGGGTTGGACTAGATGACCTCCTGAGGTCTATTCCAACACTAATTTTCTATGATTCTAAACTTCATTATGTAGTCCTGCCATGAGTGCAGGGGACTGGATAGGATCACCTCTCAAGGTCCCTTCCAGTCCTATGATTTCTCCTGATGATTCATGCTGTAGATACCAACCAGGATGAGCCACCTTCCAGCAGTGACCTCTTGGAGGAGGCTAACATCTCAGTGGCACTCCACCAGTGCCATCTAGTACTCTAGGCAAAAAAACCCAGCCAAACCTCCTCTTCTTCTATGTTATACTGGGCTATGCAAGCACATCAATGGCATGTGAGGAATTCTTATGGGATGGTCCTCCCAACTGTCTGATGCTCCTGGGAAGAGAAGTTCCTCTAGAATGTTTCCCTACCACTCTCTGACATTTCCTGCTTTTATTTCATGAAGCAGGCATGTTAAAAGGTATTGCACTCGTGTGCTGGGACTGTGTCTTTTCCAAGTCTCAATCACACACAACAGTCTAGTTTTATCTCAATGAGAGTTGGTTATATTGGTCAATCCCAGGTGAGGGCTGCACCATGCTTTCATTTTCTGCTTTCAAGCATTCCATTCCTTGAGAAGTCTCCTCCCAAGTTTTAGTTCAGAATTAGACTAAAATGGAAAATTTCACACCTGCAACTACATGACTTAGCCACACACCTCCCATTCATTTCAATGGGAGTCATGTGGCTAAATCTACTACTTGGCTTTGAGAGTCACAGTGTATGCTTTACAATTTCTAAGCTTCTCCCACTTTAGGTCATTTACCTCATCCATTTAAGGCCATTCTACCCACACAAAAAAACAGCTCTAAGGGCGAGATCCTCAATGGTTAATTTAGTTGCCTAACACCGACTGAAATCAGTTTGTGGGGGAATTTTTAACTTCTCCCATGTCAAAGAGAATGGACCCCATGACATTAATGTTTCAGATAAAAGGCGGCAAAGGAACGCTCACCTGTCCAGACCTCCAATCATCAGGAGCTGCTTAAATTGCTGAGGACTCTGGGGCAGACAGTAAAACTTTCCAGGCTCCCTGGAAGGTACCACAAATTCCTTTGCACCCTGGTACGGAAGAGGGGAGAGACATTTTTTAATGGGTGTACAACTGCCATCTTGAACCCTGCAATAGAATCTTATTGATGCAAAGAGCGTAGTAAGTTTCAAAAGAGAAGTAAACAATTATGAACCTGACCAAAAGCCAGCAGAAGTCAATGGAAGATTTTCCATGGACTCCAAAGAGCTTTTTGTCAGGCTCCCTATGAATAAGAACAGCACCAGTGGTTTTATGCTAATTAGGATCCAATTACAAAAGTTTGTGATAATAGGGCACAAGGTCTTCACCAGCTGGATGGAGTTAGGATGAAATCTCCTCCCAGGGTACAGAACTGAAGAATTAGGGGCACTATGCAACAGCAGGATGTGTGTGAGGGGGATAGGACAGGATGGTCCATCTCTCTGTTTTTTTCCCCTTAGCTATTTTTTCCTGTACTGGGTTCTCTTGTTTTGTGTGTTATGAGTGGATTTAATATGAATGGAGAGTGAAAGGGGTTATGTTCTTTGTTTTCTTTCTTCTTTTTGTTAATAGCTGCAGCTTTTTTTCTTTCTTTATCCTCCCCCAGAAAACTAGAAAAGGAGAAATAGGCAAATGCAGCTGCCCATGTAAAAGCTACTCTTGGTAGCTGCCAACAACCAAAAAGCCAGATTAGCCAAATCTTGCTGGAAAGATGGGAACCTGAGGCACATGAAATGGGTTAAAAGTTATAAGCCTCAGGAGATGCTGGCCAGCCAGGGAAGCTCCGATTTAGAATTTGTGGGTGAACTTCATGTTAGGTTTCTAACCATCAGAGGAGTGAGGTTCTGGAACAGCCTTTCAATAAGAATAGTGGGGGCAAACAATCTAACTAGTTTTAAAATGAAGCTTGATAAATTTATGAATGGGATTGATTGTATGACAGCATTGTCTGTGATAGTAAGGGACTGGATTTGATGGTCCAGGAGGTCCTTTCCAGTCCTATATTCCCATGTTACTGTGGGTTAAGATCCTGATGCTGTATTTCACAGTGACCTTTATTGTATTAGTGGGGTTTTGGTCCCATTTTCCAAGGCGCAGGGAAGGATTAATACATTCTATTTCTTTTACCCTATCTGCACCTGTTTTCTTTATAAATCTATCCCATCTGCTTGGACTCTCTGTTAGAGGCTGACCCTTCCACTGAGACATCTGGCATTAGTAACTATTGGGGAGAGGATACTGGACCAGAGGGGACATTGATCTCATGTTCTCTCTCCATATCACACACCCACCCCTATTGTTTCAAAATAGCCTGCACCATGGTTACTAGCTAGAAATCTCTTCCATTAGAACTGCCTAAAGCTTCAGGTCTCTGAACTTTCCTAACTGGTGAATATATTTGGAGGTGACGATGGACTAATCTCAGAGGTGATGTACATGAGGGTGTAGGTTTCATTTTAATTTGGTGTAAGTTAGGCAATGGAGGGGGAGGTTGTGGCAGAAACAACAACCAAGAGGAGATGAGATAAAACAACTGCCCACCCCACGTACCTTACAGCTCCTTATACCCTCCTGTTGCTTGTTCTTCTGCGGCAACTTTGGGCTTTCTGTCCTCTCAGCATGTCAGTTACAATGACTTACCCACAAGAAATTCATACATCACCATGCAAATCCCCTCTCACTCTGGCCCAGCATTCAGGCTCTGGGAGGGGAATGCTGGGTGCATCACTATCTTGTCCTCATATCTACGTCATCAGGGAGAACACTCTTTCCTGCATACTGGGGGAGCTGACAAGCCGGATTTTTTTGGCTCTTGAAAGGCTGCCTGTCTCTCAAGACAGAGACAAGTGAAAAGTCCAGCCACTGTTTTCTTAGGTGACCTAACCTCAGACACAGGAACAGGTTACAAACAGTAGCTGTAAATGGGTGAGCTGAGGTCTTTTGCAAAACTAAGAAAAATTTTATTCTAATCATCACTGCTGAAATCTGGGGCCAGCCCTGGTGGCTGGGCACTTAGGACTTTGAACTGGCATATGTACAATGTGGGTGTGAATCTCAGTTCTGAGGTCACATTCCAAAGGTCACCAGGGACTGGCAGCCACAGTTTGGTTAGCCTCAAAGGGAGGAAATGCCTGGTGTTTTCTACACTGACCCTTCTTGTCACTTAAGGAGTAGCATCAGGGGGCTCTGAAAAGATTCCTGTCCTCTGGCAGAAGGCTAGTGACTGGGGTTCAGCTTTGATTGGCAGGTTAACAATGGATTAAAATGGGAGCAGCTGATTACTGGGCTCTGAAAATATAAAGAAAGCCCTCAAAGAGAAGAGAAAAATGTTTACAAACCCATTATATTCATTTTCTAATTTAATAGTTAGTCCCCACTATTTCTTTCATGCAATTCACTGATGTGGCTTGCCTAGGCAAGAAGTTAATAGCTGAAACAGTCAATGCAGCATTGGCCCTACTATGGCTACTCAAGAGATGTTAGCATGTTGATTAAGGATGAGATGTACAAAAGAAAATGAGCATAACAGAACTTCAGGCTGTATTCAGAATTCTCTAGTCACTGTGGTAAATCATTCCCCTGTAAGGGTCTAATCTAAAGCCCATTCATGTCAACAGGAGTCTTTCTAATGTCTTCAATGGGCTTTGGACAGACTATCTTTCCTCCTGCTACAGTCACACTTCTATGTCAGCACGTAAAAAGCAGCTCTGTGTTGAGCTCAATGTGACCAGAGCTAGATCCAGGACCAACATCCTGGCTTCTGCCTTGCAGAAAACAATGATGCAAACTCTGACAATCTTACTCCTGAAGGACTCACGCAGTCTAGCCTAGGTTTATATGGTTAGAAACTGGGTGGACTTTTGTTAATGCCTGTGGTATGCGTTTCCATAAATGGCTAAAATCTGTTGTGTGAGGCTGGACTGAACATTTACAAATGTGTACATGAATTAGAACTTAAAAACTAGCATCCCCAGAAGTTTGAGAAGAAAATGTCCTGTGTATAGCTTGTTGAATCTCCTCAGCCAGGACTGGATGGTTCCCTTTCATAGATTTGATAAAACTTTCTCCTATTTAATCTTAAACATCTCAAAGGATTGTCTTCATCACTTCTACAATAACATGCTATCCAACTATATGGATTTAAGAAGGCCATCTAATTATAAGATATGTCAGTTAGAGGACAGAGCATAGAGCCTTACACCATTCATTACTAGGCTAGTGGTCTCTACCACCACATTATTACTTAACAAAATAAAAGACCAGAATATAGAACTGGAAATTAAATAGCCTTAAATGGGAATACTACTATAGTGACTTACACAAGAGATACATGCCAACAGAATGCAGTGCTTGGAGGATGGGTGTTTTCTGGAATATGATCCTTGAAAAACAGGATTCAGAGTCATCATATGCACTGCACTGCAAGATAGCAGCTTTGTTGTTTAATGATACTAGAAGATTCTGAGTCAAAACATGGGTTATCACTCTGTCCTATCCACCCCCTCATGCCTCAGAAGGACCCATTTGACATATTAGTAACTGGCAGCAGAAGCAACATTTGCTGAGGGGCAAGGGAGGCAGTTCCCCCTCAACACATTGGTTTGCCACCCCTGACTTCACAGGATACAATATAATCACATATAATGTTCTATATGCTGATATGACTTTGCCTGCCTCTCACACCTGGAATTTTCTGAAACAATGCTCCTGACTGGGAGGTAAACAGTTAAGTAGTAACACATGACAGAAATAAAGGCAAAGGGGCAGACAGGGACACATGAGCAAGTAAGTTGTCTATATGATTGCAGGAGGCCAGGATGGATGACTAAGAGCATACATACCCCTGGAGTTCTCTTAAATAGTGTTGGGGTTTCTACATCCACAAACCCTAAAAAACAAACATAAGCTTCAGACATTGAACATGATGAGAATGTTGGTTTGAGACAAGTTGACTGGAGACTGCGGTTAGTCAGCTTGAGGTAGTCTGGCAGAGCATGCAGGTCCTCAGTCATATACAGACTCTTGATTCTTTTTCAGGATGGCTAAAGATTACTTATGCAGGCACAGCCTGATACTGAGGGGCGCTGAGCACCCACATCTCCTATCATGACTTGAGTTCTCAGCCTCTCATGTACAAGCTGCATAGTTGCTTATGTCTGCACTGGCTACTCTCAATAATTAGGTAAAAATTTTGCAAAAGTGACCAGTAATTTTAAGATGAGCACCTGCACTCTGATAATTAGGCCTTTATAAAGGCATATAAAGAAAGACACCCAAAAACTGAGATGTCCAAAAATCACTAGTCGCTTTTTAAAATCTTGGCCTTAACATTTATTGTATACATACTGTTCATTTAGAAACGATCATCTGCGGCATGATAAAGGACTTACAGCCGCTGTGCTCTTTAGACATCTCAATATCCCACCCCATGATGTGTTCCTGGGATATAGAGCCATGTCAGGGCAGCACTTTGCCCAGCACCTCTCCCCTAGTATGTCATGCAGTAATAGAGCAGATAGCAAGAACAAGGAGAAAAGAAAAAGACGATAAAGTGCTAAGAACTAGATACTCACTAGATATATTTCTCTTACCATGGAGATAACAGAGGTACTCCCGCATTTTCATAATCATCTGCGATCTCAGCCGCAGGTTAAGTTGCATCTGGAAGCTGCGCAAGTCCAAGTAGCGATACTGCATGCGCAAGGACTCCGATTTCTAAAGAGAAAAGGATTCTGATTAAAGACCCAAAGCCAAACCAGATGCCCATAAAAGCTCCTTCAAAGACCACAATGGAAAGGTGGAAGCAAACATAGGACCCTGCATTACTGCCAGTCACTCATGATCTACGTGGAAAAGCATTAGTTGCTTAGGTCACACTGATTCTAACTGTGAGAGGAGCTGCATGCTCTAAGCTCTATATTCTGGAATGCTCACTTTTCACTTGGCAGCAACAGATCATAATAATCCTACTTGGGACTTGTCGGGTGTTTTCAATCATAGATCTCAAAGCATTTTGCAAAGGTGACCAAGCATTATTAAACTAATTTTACAGATGGAGAAAACTGAGATACAAGACATTGTGAGAGCTGCCCAGTCACATAGTGAACCAGTGGCACAGAGGATATAGAGCCCTGTTCGCTTGAATGCTGGTCCCAACCCCTATGCACTGGTCCACATTTCATAAGGAACAGAAAGGACACAATAATCAGTGATGCAAGACATAACTAAGAGTCAGTCTGAGTGATCTTAGTGTCCTGGAGGGATATACTCTCTTGCTAGCCGGCCATATGCCTGGGTGAGGCTATATACCTTAACTTTTAAACACATTAGTCCTCCTGACACCTTTTGCTTCACAATCACAAAAGATGGACATGAGCCCAAATTTTCCTTGTTCCCATCATACCACCAATTCTTACTGTCATTATATTTTTAAACCCAAACCACGGAGCCAATTTAGGCCTTCCATTCTACTTTGCTATTACAATCTCACTCTCAGAGCTTACTCTAGGCATGTTCCATTGTAAACAACTCTTGCCCCAGAGCACAGGTGGGAGTAAGAAGAGAATGCCCTACAACAGTGCAACGATACTGCTCTACCATTCAGCATGGCAATTCTAACTCTTCTGAAGAGCCAGTGCTTAATGCCTAAAGGCAGGCAGCCACCTTGATAAAGTCTTTAATTTCAAATGGCAGCTTCTTGCAGGAATTCAGGACCTCAGCTGTCTTCACCTTCACTTCAATGTCACCTGTTGGCATTCTCTGAAACAGAGAAAAATAGATTTGAACATCAGGCAAAATACTGGGACAAGTTTCTTTCTAGATTCATGGATTTTCAGGCTAGAAAGGATGCTTATGATTATCCAGTCTGACCCTCTTACAGCACAGGGCAGAGAATGTCTCTTGATCAGTTTCTCCAAATATTCCTCAATATTCATTGGCAGTTTAAGGCCAATCAGTTCCTATTTAAGAAACACCGGTTCTCACTCTCCTTCAGTAGTGTATCCATCCCTATTAGAAGTGAACCTGCTTTCTTGCCCATAATCTGCTCTCTCCCTGTGACACGTACCAACTACAAGGCAAGAGTTAGGGCCTGATCCTGCCAATACTCATGCACATGCTTAACTTTATGCTCAAGAATAATCTCCTCAGCTTCACTGATGTATAAACAGGGGAACTGCAAACAAGAGTAGGGAGGCATTTGACACTGATGTGACCACTAGTGGAAACCTGTGTAAAGAATTCCAGAAGGATGTTGATACGTTGGAGAATGTTCAGAGAAGAGCCACAAGAATGATTAAACAATTGAAAAACCATACTTTATAGTGATAAACTCAAGGAGCTCAATCTATATAATTTAACAAAGAGAAGGTTAAGGGATGACTTGGTCACAATCTGAAAGTACCTACACATGGGGAACAGAAATTTGATACAGAAGGTCTAGCAGACAAAGGTATAACAAGATCCAATGGCTAGAAGTTAAAGCCAGACAAGTTCAAACTAGAAATCTGATGCACACTTTTAACAGTGAGGGTAACTATCCATTGGAACAACGTACAAAGGGTAGTGATGGATTCTCCATCACTGGCAATTTTTAAATCAAGATGGGATTTTTTGTAAAAGATATGCTCTTGTTCAAATCAGCAAAACTGTCTGGCCTGTGTTATATAAGAGGTCAGACTAGATGATCAATGTCCCATTTGGATTAATAATCTATGAATCGATAAATGTTGGCAGTATCAGGCCCTTAACCTTTAATGTGGAGGAGAGCTATGGTTCAGATCATTGGTAAATGAATTGCCCGCCTCCCATGACACCCAGGAACTGTAAAGGTTACACCAATTTCCATCAGTAGAGTTCCCAGTTGAATTATAAGGTAGACTTGAGTTTTTCTCCCATCTATCATCACTGCCACAATAAAGACCACTAAACTTTGTTATCCGTTCCTTCCCATCTTGTAGGACAGAGTGGAACACCTTCTACTAATCAGAGAAGACCACATTAAAGTTTCCAATATGTGCCTTAAAAAGAAAGCTAACTGTGGAGCCCAAAGCTGGCATACTTTGTGATAGTATCTAGAGGCTAGAGAAGTGGATTGGGCATTAGAACTCCCGGGTTCTGTACTTGGGCCTTCCAATGACTGGTGGTGTATGGTCTTGGAAGAGTCACTTAAACTGCTGACAACGAGAGCTGTGGGTATGGAAAACCTCTGAACAATCCGGAAATTAACCTCCATGCTTCAACTTCTCTATCTATGAAATGAATAATCAAACTTACTGACAGCAGGCATGAGTAAAAGTGGTCAACAATTACTGCAGAAGTACTGTGGCATTTCTTATATTTAGATTAGCAAACCAAAAACATGGATGGTAAAGTCTGGCCTTTTTTCATGGTGACCAGTGCCTGTCAGAGGGGTATTGTGGGACTTAATTAATTAGTGTTTGTGAAGTGCTTTGAAGTTCCTGGAAGGTGCATGCCATAGCAGTTATTTCTATTTCATTGTATTCACAATTCTTTCACATCACTCCAAGATGGATTATCACACCTTGGAGAAAACAAGCTTGCTAACAGCAAAGCAATGACACAACGTGTGCAACATGAATCCACCTACCAAATCTCTGTGCTAAATTCAGTGCACTTTACCAGTGTGCCAAACTCTAGAAAATCCCAGAAAGATTTCAAAGGACTAACCGGGTTCTTCTGCCCTGGGGGCCGAGAGGTGACTGTCCCAGTTACCCTCACAACAGATTCCACAGGGGCATCATACAAGACCTTCTTAACATGGGAATGTGCCTGCAGGAAAAAAATACTGAGATGTCATGGAAACTGAAGTCACATTACAGACTGTGCCATGCTTGGATGCTTTTCTGTTTTCTTTACGGCCTCCTCTCAGAATAAATTTAAAGATCATTCTTTAGAAACCAGTTTATGACATTATTACTACTTGTATTGCAGTAGCATCTAGGAACCCCAGTCATGGACCAGAACCTCACTATGCTAGGTGCTGCACAAAGACAGAACAAAAAGATGGCCTCTTTCTCAAAGATCTTACAATCTAAGAAATCTTACATTCTGAACACAATTCACTCAAAGATAGGTCTCTAGCTCAGCTAAGAGCTTTAGTAATCACAGTCCTTTTGCTTTACTTCAGGAGTGCTCAAATTTTGCTCAACCTGGGGCTGCGCTAGCAATCTGTCAGGACACTGAGGGCCACAGATGATGTACATAAATCAGAGCAGAGTGCAATACGCAATATAAATTCAGTCTGCTGGTACAGGGCAGTTCATTCTGCCCTGCACACCATGGGGGACAACAAGCATTTTAAGCAAAAAATCTAGAAATTCATCCCCTGGCAGCCCTTACCTCATCCTGTGGAATGATGATTTGTGTCAGTCCCTGGAAGTCCCTCAGAACCAGGAACAGGCCCTGTCTGAACATGATGAAAACAAAATGGAAAGAGTTGCTTCTCTCAGGGTTCAATCTTTTTGCTTTCTAAGCCAAAGCCTATATTAATATCTTGTATTTTTGGGGACATTATGGCTTTCATCTCAAAGCACTTTAGAAACAACATGAAATAGGAATCACTTTACTCACTTTGGAAATCAGGGATAAAATAAATCTTTAATTTGGATTAGATTCAGGTACTAAACCAGACTATAAAAAACCGTAACAGCAGCGCTTGAATTTGAACACACCCATGAAGAATAAGAGTTTTGAATACACAACATAACATTTATAGGCCCTTGATACTGAGCATCATAGTCTATCTGAACAATTCTAGCTAAGGAATCAAACTAAAGCTCTGGGAGAGATGAGAAAAAATGAAAACAAAGGAAATGAGATTTAACTTCCTATAAAGAAACTTCATGTGGATAATCCAAGTCTCTAGAGTTGTGATAGGATCTGTTTCCTCAGATACGGTCAATATACCCATCATAAGTAACAGAGCCATGCACTGACAGATGGGATGCATTATTGAGCCTGTAGAAAGGTGAGAGCACAACATAATCTTGTAGTAATAATAAAGTCTTTTCTCGGAGCTCCATCCAGGACTGTTCCATGACATGTCTAATACTGTTGATAAAAATCTTTATAGACCATTACTGTAGAATTCTAACAGATAAAGAACAACATCTTTACATTATAAAATGCAAAGGACCAGGCTCTGATCTTGGTTACACTCATCACTAAAATCACCGGAGTTAGTCCCAATTTACATGCACTGTACTCAGGCTAGAACCAGAATGTCGCCCAATGTGGCCATAACTAAGCCAGAGTATTAAGACTATTTGTGACTATGTTACATGAAGATTTAATGCTTTACTAGATATTTGCAAAAATGTAATCACTGTAACTATGCTAACATAGTTAGTACACTGAAGCATGTATTATTGTTTATATTCAACACTTTGAATTAGCACTGCAACTAGTTAGCTAACTTATTTTTCTTATTTATATTTTATGAATAATCCCTATGTATTCTCAATGTGCATAATTAAGTCCTGTTGTCAAAAAAGCACACTCAAACCTCATGCAGCCTCTTTAAGGTGGAGATCATAGTATTTACCTACTTTCCACAGTTGTTGCAAGGATTAGTTAATGTTTGAGCAGAACTTTGAAGAAATATAAAGCACTCAGTGCAAAACATTTTAATCAAAACTAGTTTATAAAACTTACTGTAGCATTGTTGATAATGTTCACACACTACTGTAGTCATTTCTGATTATTCAAAACTTAGATACTCATGTGATGGTCGCTATAGAAAACCCTAACAGAGATGGATTTGTATTCAGTAGTCAAATAAGACTAATTACTAGTACAGGGGTCAGCAACCTTTCAGAAGTGGTGTGCTGAGTCTTCATTTATTCACTCTAATTTAAGGTTTTGCGTGCTGGTAATACATTTTAATGTTTTTTAGAAGGTCTCTCTCTACAAGTCTATATATTATATAACTAAACTAGTGTTGTCTTGTAAAATAAACAAGGTTTTCAAAATGTTTAAGAAGCTTCATTTAAAATTAAATTAAAATGTTGATCTTACGCCACTGACCCACTCAGCCTGCTGCTGGTCTGGGGTTGTGTTCACCTAGGCTGGCAGTGGGCTGAGTGGAGTCTGTGACAGGGACCCCAGCTGGGAAGGGTCTGGCAGCCAGAACCCCAGACTGGCAGCGGGTTGTGTGGGGCTGGTGGCCAGGACCCCATACCGGCAGTGGGCTGAGCGGCTCAGCTCACTGCCGCTCAGGGATTCCACCCTCCGGCTCCTGCCAGCCGCGATTCCGGCTGCCGGACCCGCTCAGCCCAGCGCCGGTCTGGGGTCCCGGCCCTGCCCACATAGAGTGGGTACCTACCCTCTCCCTGGTTCTGGCCCATTCTCTTCCTCTCTCTGCACCGAGGTGAGAGTTGGAGTGGACCGAGCACAGGGCTGGGGGTGAAGGGTCTGGCCAGGAGCTAGAATGAAGGAGGGGGCTCAGGGTTGGGGCAGGAGGTTTGGGTGTGGGGGCACTTACCGAGGCAGCTCCCATGTGGTGTGAGGGGTGCAGGTGGGAATATGAGTGAGGGTGGAAGGGCTCCCGTTTGGTGCTCAGGGTGGGGGTGGGGATGTGCAGAGTGCATGGGATGTGGGGGGGCTGGGGATGTGGGGGGTGCAAGAGTCAGGGCAGAGGGCTGGGGGCATGTGAGGGAGGTGCAGGTATCAGGGTAGGGGGGCTGGGTATGTGTGGGGGTGCCAGTCAGGGGTGGGGTGAAGGAATCAACAGAGGGCTGGTGATACAGGGCTCAGGGCAGGGGCCTGGGGGTGTTTGGGGGGGCTCAGGGCTCAGGGCAGAGGGCTGGGTGACTGACCCCCCCAGAACCCCCAACCCCCACCGCTCCTCATCCGAACTACCCCCTCCTGAGACCCCATCCTCTATCTAAGCCTCTCTGCCCCTTATTCCCTGACTGCCCCCCTAAGACCTTACCCCCTACCTGTCCCCTGACTGCCCCAACCTTTATCCACACCCCCATACCCAGATAGACCCCCTGGACTCCCATGCCTATCTAACCGCTTCCCACCCCCTGACAGGATCCCCAGAACTCTGGACCCATACAACCTCCACCCTGCTCCCTGCCTGCCCCAACCCCTCTCCACACCCCTACCTCTTGACAGTCCCCCCAGAACTCCCGACTCATCCAACCCCTGCAGCTCCTTGTCTCTCGACTACCCCTTCCAGAGAACCCCCCACACCCTAACTGCTCCCCCAGGACCCTCTTTGTTCCCTGTCCCCTGATCCTTATCCACCCCCCAAACAGACCCCGTGACTCCCATGCCTCATCCAACCCCCCCTGCTCCCTGACTGCCCCCTCCAGAGACCCCTGCCCCAACCATCCCCCAGTATACCCCCCCCATCCAACCCACTCTGCTCCCTGTCCCTTGACTGCCCCCACCCCTTACCCAACCCCCACCCCAGACCCGGCCCCCTTACCATGAGGCTCCTCGCCCATCTGGAGCCCTGCCCCTGCTGCCGCCACCCTTGCACACACAGCCCTGCTCCACCCCGTCCCTCAGAGCACTGTGCGCGCGGCAACAGCGCTCCAGATGAGCGGGGAGCATCTTTCCCTCCCCACGGAGCCAATGCTGCCCCGCGGGAGCGCCTGGCCCCAGAGCGCTGCACACGCGGCAGCAGGGCTCTAGGGGAAGGCGGGGGAGGGGAGAGTGGCTTGCTGCGCTTGGGCCAGCACTCCGGCCTGGGACCGCGGACCTTGCGGCTTGCCGCGTCGGCAGGATTTTTAGTGACACACGGCGTCCCAGCAGGCAGCCGCAGGCCATTAAAAATTGGCTCGCCTGCCATCTTTGGCATGCATGCCATAGGTTGCCGACCCCTGCACGAGTATTTAGTGTTAGGGAAAATGACTCCAAAAGTACCTTTGTCACATCCCCATCGTAATGCAGCAACCTCTAGGGCAATGCATAACAGCATACAGCAATACTAATCAAAGTTTTAGAGCAAAAATGAAAAAGAACACAGTTTTCAACTGAAACAACAGTGGATGTTTAAATGGACAGAATGTAGTTACCCAAATACAAACTTGGTCAGGACTCCAGGGTTAACACTCAATTCTTGGGGAAGGTCCCAGGGGATATTTAATACAGGTAAATGGTCAGGACCTTGGTGCAGAGGACTTGATGGGAACATGGCTGGCTACTGTAATGAATCATCAGAGCCACTTCCTGCAGTACCTGAATTTTCTCTGGAGGTCTTCCGTCCCAATCAATAGTGACCCAAAGCAGCCCTGCTTATCTTGTGAAAAGCAAGATGATCCCAGCACACAGTGACATGGCTGCACATGTACTAAAGCACAAAGTAACAGTGTGTGGGGGAAAAAATTTCAGACAGATGCTAAAAAAACGTTCTGTCTATTGATTCAACTACTAGATTATCCTTGTAGGTTCCCATCCATGTACCGACCTGCACTTGCTTCATTTAGGACATTTGAGAAAATCACAGCACAAAGTGGTATGTTTTGTGCCTAAAATTATTACAAGTATTTCTAAGGTGTCCTCAGATCTATCTATCTTAGATATTTGTAAGGCAGCTATCACTTTGGTATTTCTGTGAGTGCTGCATAATCCCAGATCAGATGAAAGCTAGAATAAAACACAGTGCACTTCCAGATGGTTGTTAAACTACTACTAGTAAGATCTCCTGTAGCACTTTTCACCTGCAGATCTCAGAGAACTTTACAAAGGAGATAAGTATCATTCTCCCCACTTTACAAAAGAGGGAGCTAGGAGGAGAGAATCCCCTCTGACTGATTAAACAGAATGCTGCCCTCAATACGGTAGGAAAAACATCTGAAGCTCCTCAGCCTCCTCCACAGAGAGCTTCAGTGGATACAGTGAAAGCCAATGGACATAAGGAAGCCTGTCCATAGCTTCCAGTCCCACTTCCCTCCTGGGTCTTTGCAAGTTTTAAATACTCATCTGACATGAATCTCATTGTTCAATACCAACTCTTCAGATGGGGAAGAGCTGGGAGGAATGTGTGTGTGCAAAGGTGAGGTTTCTGCAGTTCCCCAGTAGGCCTGGGAAACAGAGAACAGCCATACTGTATGCACTTGGGCCAGACCCTGACCTGTTCCTACACCCAAGTCTCGGCACAGGGCACTTAGAGCTGGTGCTTTATACGGGCCAGGAAGCCACCCTACACAGAGGATATTCTCAGAAAGGTGTTTCCTCACATTTTTAAGGCCCTATATATTGCCAGGGTGGTGTAAAGGGCTGTTAACATAACCAAGAATCAGGCCCTAGGCGAGGAGCTGCCTTGGCTCTAGCAATGTAACCTCTCCTCCATCCATGTGGGTTGCGTTTACCTTTGGTACTGAATCCATCCACACAAGGTGACCTCTTGGCCCACATGAGCAGAACGCAACTCTCCGCAAGTGTTGGTCCGAGGCACAAAGCTATTGAAATCTTGAGACAAAGCCAGAGAAAAACAATTTCAGTGGGAGTATGAATGTTAATGTAGCTATACAATAACGAGAGCAATCTAGGCCCTGTGATTCAAAGATCAGTGTACAAACACAGAACAAGGAGGACCGTCCGTTCCACAGAGTTTTTTGTTTGTACAGTGCAATGGAGTAGTGATCCAAGATTAGGGCTCCTAGGCATTATGGTGATACAAAAATAAAAATAATAATCCAAATCTGTTTTATGGCCTATATATAAACAGATAATTTCTCTCACCGCTAAAGTGACTTCTTGGGTGAAAGCCAGCAGCCTTTAAGGATGGCATAGAAACACTACTTCCTTGCCTGAAATGATTTGTAAAGAAAACTGTATATCCAAAGAAAACAACAGGGACAACTATAGGGAGGCACAACTGAAACATGGCCATATGTGAACATCATCAGCTTTCTAAGAATCAGAATAGTGATATTTGTCAAACAACCTGTACATACCAATTCTGGCAGCCTGGGTTGATGATCTGCTTATGCTACAAGTAACAATAGGTTTGCTGATCTCTCATCCTAATTCCAGCATGGTGCTCTTTGACATTTAAGCATAATTCATAACATTTGCCAATTTCTACTCAAAAAAGACCCAGGACAAAAATAGCAGAGGGTGATGCAGGTATGGATTGAGTCATGTTGGCAGAGCTGTGTTGGGGGTTGAGGAACAGAGTAGCACTAGATCAAGGTCTAAATGTATTGACAAAACCACATAAAGAAAAATTGAAAGTCTCTGCCTGCTTTAGACAAGACTAGCAAGGGCCTGATTCAAAACCCACTGAAGTTAATGGGAGTCTTCTTACTAATTTCAATGGGCTTTGCATCAGGTCCTTAGACAAGAAAAACAGACTGGTCAGTTTCACGCTCTGGCTGTTAAACATTCACAAGGTGCTCTTGGGTTTTAAAGTTTATAGTATTTTAGAAGGTTAAAGGGAGACTCTCAACTTAGGCACATTCCTGCCTGAAAACATTTCACCTACTATTATTACAGACCCTTAAAATTCCTAGAGGGGAAAAAAATTTCCCTCACTTTTATGTCAGGCACAGTCAATTTTTATGTTTGTCCATATCCTTCACGCTACAGTAGGAGAAAGGGAAAAAAGGGTTTTCACACAGGAAAATGTGATTTGAAAGCCAAAATAATTGGCTTTGGCTCATATCCCATGTGGGAGTTATGTGCAAAAAGTAAAGAGCATAAATGGGTTAAGGGCTTTTTTAAAATATACATTTTAAAAATATCTAGAGGGAAGTGCTAATACATGTCTCATTTTAGTGATTGTTTAATTTTCTGTCTGGATTACCATATGAGGCTCTGTCACCCAGAATAAGAGCAAAGTTAAAGAAAAGACAAATAAGATACAAAACCTATTTTTGTAAATTCAGTATGTGAATATAAAATATTGTATTCAGACTTCTTCCCACCCCTGCTCACCTGATGCTCTTTTCTCTGAGCTAAGTGCCAAACTGCTGGAAACATATCTGCACCATGGTCTGTTTAGTTCTCTAGAGAACAGAGGCAGCTGACTGTACAGCAGTCGCAGCCCGTGGCAGAATGACATCTTACAAGCCACAAAAGCTGGATGACAAACAAAAGGGCAGTCCTGGATCTTTCACACACTGGACAGTTTTAGGAAAAAACAACATGGAAAGTAATTTCACTTTGCAATCCTCAGATTTTATTCTTCAATCCGTACTTGTGTTAAATTCTCCCTTGACTGACCAGCTGCCCTTATTTCCTGAAAGGGTCCAGGTGACCTAATGGCTAGGGCACTGGCCTGAGGTTTAGGAGACCTGAGACTCTGCTGTGTCAGTGATCAGCTACGCGATCTTGGACAAATCAATTCATCTCCCTTTACCTCTGCTTCTCCTCCTAACCTTTTACTGTCTTGTCTATTTAGACTGTAAGATCTCCGGAAAAGGGATCGTAACTCACTATCTACTTGTACAGTGATTAGCACAATGGGGCATCAATACTGTAATATAAATAAATAATCACATGTACAAACTCCACCTTTATTTCCCATCTGTCATCCATACTAGTTCCTGTCTCCCTCAAGCTGGTATAATATTAATATTTTGTATGTGTATAGCATCTTCCATTATCAAAGAGGATCTCAAATGGAGGTCTATAAACCACTTACTGGCGATGTCTGAAAGAAGGCAGGTCAGGTCACATGGCAGTGGCTCCACCTTCTTGCTTCCAACTCCATGTAATTCAAATTAGTATTAAGTATAAAAACTGTCTATCACAGACATGCCCTAAAGATGATCAGACTCTTCACGGCAAAGAGTCAGCCCTTGCCTACATTCAAACTTGTCTCAGTTTAACTAAAAATGTGTGTGTAAACCTACTGAGTCCAGTGCATGTTTGCTTACAATACTCTTATTTCAGTTAAAGGGTCTCCTATTTTTATATAAACTTATTTTTTTTACATTATATCAAAATAGGACACTCAATCTGAAATAAGAGCACCTACTTGGAAATAAATAAATAAAGGTGAGATTTAAAACAGACTTAGCCTGATGTACTTTAAAATATTACCAGCATAACTATATCTGTAATAGGTGTGATTTTTTACCAATATAGTTCTGCTGATAAATATAGCTCTGCTGATAAAAGCCCTAATGTAGATGTACTTATACTTGTATAATGCACTTTATATTAACATGGAGTATTTCACTTTGGTGATCTGGAAAAAGCTATACTGGTATAAAAGAGTTCATATAGCTGCATCTACAATGGGGAAGGGGCTTGCCACTTTTTTCCTGGATTCAAGCCCAGAAGGCACCATTGTGATCAAGTAGTCTGTGCATAACACAGGCCAAGTAGTCTGTGCATAACACTCCCCAAAATAATTCCTAGTGCAGATCTTTTAGCAAAACATCCCATCTTGATTTAAAAATGGCCAGCAATGGAGACTCCACCAGGACCGTTGATAACTTTAAGGATCATAGCGGCAAAACTTTGGAGAGTAGATAAGTTAAGTGGCTCCAGTCTGTCTGCAGCCCTGGCCGCCGTTAAGGCGATACAAATAGTGGGATTGGCGTGGCCAGACCACAGCAAGTCCGGTGCCATCTGCGCGCCCGGTAATACCACAATCCCCGCAGCTGTAGGGCACGGCTCAGCCCCAGGCGCCTCACAGGCCCCACTAGGGACCGCCCCGTTTCCAGCCCAGCGGGTGAGGCCAGGGAATGCACCGGCCGGGCTGCAGGGCCGACAGGCCCTTGCCAGCAAGCGGCGGCAGTAATTTGCCCCTAAGCACAGCCCGTTCACCCACTGGCCCAAGCGCGGAGCGGCGGGGGTCCCTCAGGCCGCTGCTCGCGCTCCCAGCAGGGGCCTTGCCCCGTTTTACGGTGACAGGCGGCCCTCTGTTGTTCGTAAACGGCTACCGGGGAGGAAAGGTGCCCGCCAACCTGGGGCTTTCCGAGAGTAGCCGGTGTACGTTACACCGGCCGGGAGACAACCCAGGCGTCCGGGCTCCCGAGCCCAGCCCAGCACAGCTCAGCCCCCGCCCCGCACTGGAGTGTTCGCTCCCCCGGGCGGCCCTCAGCCCAGCCTCTTCCTGCTGCTGGCGGCAGCCCCCCCCCTCCCCCCGCAGGGGCTAGGTTTAGAGTCCCCACCCCATACAGTCGCTCTTCCTCACGCGCTTTTCTTTCCGTACAGGATCGGTCCTACCTCAGGAATCGCGTCAGCGCGAATCTCGCTAATTGCCCCTACCCGGCCACCGTCGCATTCAGTCACCACGTTTGATTAGGACGGAAGCGTGTGGCACTTCCACGCCCGCAGTAAACATGGCGACGGAGCAGATTTGCGTCACGTGACGGGATCCCCTGGCTCAGGCTCACGCGCGTGCGGGGTTCCTGCCGCACGGGCTGCCGGGAAGAGGATTCAAACGATCTTGGGGGAGCGCGCGAGAGCCGAGTCCACGATGAGGCGATCGGGGCGGCTTAGTCTCCGGCGGCGGCAGGTGAGAGCGCGGTGTACTGCGGGGCCGGCCCGCCGCCCTGTGTCTAACGTACGGAGAAGGATTTATTCCCCACGTCCGGCGGCTGGAGCCGGGGCGCTGCTCGTGCCGCTGAGCTGCGTGGCGCGGGGGGGCCGATCTTTCACTGGAGATCGTAACTGGGGAGCCGCCCGGGAGCACCACCCCGTAGCGGCCCCTCTGTCCAATCCGTGAGGCATGACAGGGCCTGGGCCTGGCCCTGGCCCCGCGCTGGGGAGGCACCAGGCTCTCCGCCCCACCCATCCTGGAGCAACCGGCTGCGAACGTGTTCAAAGAGCAGCGGCTGGAGCATCTGCCACCCTCCATGTGCTGTGTTAGATCTACCCCCTGCAGCCCGCTCTATCCACTGCCGCTAGCGGGCTGGGGCCTGTAACAGACACGAAGGGGACAAAGCCCCTCCCCAGCTTGCAGCCCAGGATGGAGGGCATAGTTCTTAGTTTACAAGATCTTTCACAGGCATTAGGTTAAGCTGATTTCACTACATTGGAAAAGGAGGTTGGGGGAGTTAGGCAGGAAACTTTTCATTACTAGGGTGGTTGAAGGTGTGACAGTTTGGGGACAGGTCTGTGTCAGCTTAGGATTCCATGTTGGGTTTGGGAACATTTCAACCTCCCTTCTGAATGTAACTTTCAATGTGGCTTTGAGCATTTGTGGTAGCAGGTACTTGACACCAACACCCTGGTCTGCATCTAAAACTGAGGTTGAAGCGATTTCACTTATGGGTGAGACAATTCACACTCCAAAGAGATTTAAATCTGACTAAGCACCACTGTAAATACTGGTAGGCCAGTGGATTTACTACAGTGATGAAAAAATGCATTCCTAGCTGTAGTAAGGGCATGGCTACACGTGCAGATGTAGAGCGCTGTGAGTTAAACCAGCCCTCGGAGACCACAGTAGGGAAAGCGCTGCAGTGTGTCCACACTGTAAGATTTAAGCGCATTGGCGTGGTTGCATTAGCAGCTCTTGCAATGGCCACAGAGAATAGTGCATTGTGGTAGCTATCCGAGCATGCAAGTGGCTTCAATGTGCTTTCCAAATGGGTGAAGTGGGGTGGAGCGTGACAAGGAGTGTGTTGTGTGTATGTGGGGGGAGAGAGAGTGGGTTTTTGGGGGGCTGAGAGCATGTCAGCATGCTGTCTTGTAAATTCAGAAAGCAGCAATCCCCCACCCCCCAGCATTCCATGCTAATGGTTGCTTTGTTCTGGAGCAGATAAGCATGCCAGTTGTCAGAAATGGAGCTTTGAAAGGGCATATCTGCATTCCTGAAGTGATTCCAAAACTATGACAAGAGTGGCCACTTGACTTAAGGGGATTATGGGATGTTTCCTGAGGCCAATCAGAGCACAGTAATGCAACACCTCATTCACACTGAGGCTGGGGTGCTTCAGCTGAGGCATACCAAGCATTATGCTTCTCGTGGAGGTGGACTACCAGGAGTGCTCCAGCTGCAGAGTCCAGGCGCTGTAAGTGCCTTGCCAGTGTCGATGGGTCATGCATTAGGGTGTCTGGGGCTCTAATGCACTCTAACTTGCAAGTGTAGCCAAGCCCTAAGTGTCTGCACTACAGTGGTGTAGCTACAGCTGTGGTGCTTGTAGTGTAGTAGACAGACCCCAGATGAAGAATCTATGGCCAGGTCTACACTACAGACCTGTGTTAGTATAACTACATTGCTCAGGGGTGTGTGAATGATGTTGTGAGAGACCCTGGTATAACTGCAAATTTTTTAGTGGTCTCAGAGTGTGGCCACCAACTCTTGCCGATGGCCACTCTGACAATCCTAAAGTAATTAATTTTAGGAAAAATAAATATGCACACATACATGTACAAATCATTATCATTGATTTGTGTAGGTGTGTCTCCCCCCCTCACCCCGAGTCAATAATAATGTACAGTTGTCTCTATTCTTTACTGGACCTAAACAGAATAGAAACACAGGTAAGGTGCTTTGCATGTTTTGATTTTTTGGTTGCTTTTTTTAAAGACTTGCTAGCTAGTAAGTCTGTTACTGTGAAAAGTGACATTTGTATATTTGTTAATATCACTTTTCACAGCAGACTTGCTAGCTAGCTGAGATGCTATGAAAAGTGGCATTAACAATATCACTTTTCACAGCAGACTTACTCAGCCCTGGCACGCTGGGAACAAATTAAGCCCTGGATGGGGAGGTGGGTAAGGGGGCTCAGGGGTGATGGGAGTCATTGGGGGCCAGGAAGATGGGGGGAGGGGTAAAACAAGGGGGGGAGTCCAAAGCCCTGTGGCTGGGTGATGGAGGCTGCTGCCACATGGCCAGAGACAGCCGCCCACCACCGAAGGACTGAAGCCTGAGCCCCACCGCCCCCAGGAACATGGGGAATCCATGCTGGTCGCTTGCGCCTACAGTTTGTGGCTCTTGAAGGGGACACAGACCAGCCCCTACTGGTGGCCCCAGGGGAGGGGCTGCTGCTTTTCATGCCCCACCTCCACTCCCAATCACTGCCCAGGAGGCTGTGGCTGCAAGAAAAGGTGCAGTCACAGTGGCCGCATATGAGAAACACTGAGTTATACCAACCTTAACCCCTCATGTAGACACTGCTGTGTCAATGAGAGAACTTCTCCCATCCACATAACTACCCCCTCTCGGGGAGGTAGATTAACTACACTTATGGGAGAGTTCCCTCCTGGCAGCAAAGGAGCATCTTCACTTTAGTGCTACGCTGATGCAGTGTTTTAAGTGTAGACCTGCCTTATGTTTGGGAAGCTGTGGCAGAGTAATCAAGGGCCATCAAGGTTCAGAAAAGGGCAACTAAAATGATTAGGGGTTTGGAGAGGGTCCAATATGAGAAGAGATTAAAGAGGCTAGGACTCTTCAGCTTGGAAAAGAGGAGACTAAGGGGGGATATTATAAAGGTATATAAAATCATGAGTGACGTGGAGAAAGTGGATAAGGAAAAGTTATTTACTTATTCCCATAATACAAGAACTAGGGACCACCAAATGAAATTAATAGGCAGCAGGTTTAAAACAAATAAAAGGAAGTTCTTCACACAGCGTACAGTCAACTTGTGGAACTCCTTACCTGAGGAGGTTGTGAAGGCTAGGACTACAACAGCATTTAAAAGAGAACTTGATAAATTCATGTTGGTTAAGTCCATTAATGGCTATTAGCCAGGATGGGTAAGGAATGGCGTCCCTAGCCTCTGTTTGTCAGAGGATGGAGATGGATGGCAGGAGAGAGATCACTTGATTATTGCCTGTTAGGTCCACTTCCTCCGGGGCACCTGGCATTGGCCACTGTCGGTAGACAGGATACCGGGCTAGATGGACCTTTGGTCTGACCTGGTACGGCCGTTCTTATGTTAACTGTTCTACCCTAGCAGAAGAATGAGTTTGGTACTAGCAGGAGCCATTGATTTTGATCCACTGTCTGATCAGAAGCCCAGGGGGTAAGGGGTTTATTGCCTGGAAATTCTCCAGTGGAAGATTCCATCCCCACAGAACAGAACAGTGTCGTCCAACAACACTGGGAGTTTGGGACAGGACCAGCTTATGACAGACGACACTTAGGCTGTGGCTATGTTCCTCACGTTGTATTTGATCTGTGAAAGTATCATCATACAATTGTGTACCTCAGTATATTTTATTCAGCTAAATCTCATTGAGGTGGTGGTTCCTACTTGCTGTTTGTGGAGAAAGCAAGGATTTCTATGCTGAACAGCTTTTACCATTTCTTGACTGTGTCTAGTACTTAGATCCTGGGAAATGCTCTTACATTAAAATAAACTATCAATCTCTACTTTGGCCAAGGTGGATAAAAACACTGTTTTTAACTTTTAAATGGTTATTTTTGAAAAAAAGATCATTTTATTGAATTTAAATCAAATATTTGTATGTGCATATTACTAGTTCTTTACTTCCGTCCCATTTTGTAGTCAAATTGCGAAGGTGAATATTTTGTATTTGTTTTGTTAGTTTCCTAATTCTTAGTAGACTTCAGTAGACTTTATGCAGATTTCTTTCTACTAAAAAGTTTCTCTCATTTAAAATGTTGCTTTATGCTGAATTAAAGCCTAGGAACTTGTAACAACCTTAATATAAGCAACTAGCCAATGTTATATTTACAGCCAGCACCACCTTCCCATATGCTGAACTTTGACTCAGAAAAGCTGAATGCTTCAACCAGGCTATGCTCCTCCATCAGGGTTCACAGTTTGAAGTCAATGGGATTTGTACTTCTAAGGGCTTGTCTACATCAGAAAGTTGCAGCGCTGGTGAGGGAGTTACAGCGCTGCAACTTTGAAGGTGTACACATCTGCAGGGCATCACCAGCGCTGCAACTCCCTGTTTGCAGCGCTGGCCGTACTCCCGTTTTGTCTCGGGTGTAGAGGATCCAGCGCTGGTGATCCAGCGCTGGTAATCCAATGTAAACACTTACCAGCGCTTTTCTTGACCTCCGTGGAAGGAGGAAGCCTCTGGTAATCAAGCTGGTCTCCTTCCCCAGCTTGCTCTCGCGTTCCCGGAACCCCGAGCAAGCAGGTCTCCTTCCCTGCGGTTTGCAGGGGGGTTCGGGAACGCGAGAGCAAACCGGGAAAGGAGACCAGCTTCGCCACGGTTTGCTCTCCCGTTCCCCGAGCAAGCAGATCTCCTTCCCTGCGGTTTGCAGGGTGGCTCCGGGAACGCGAGAGCAAACCGCGGCGAAGCGGGTCTCCTTTCCCGGTTTGCTCTCTAGTTCCCGGAGCCCCGAGCAAGCAGGTCTCCTTCCCTGCGGTTTGCAGGGTGGCTCCGGGAACGCGAGAGCAAACCGCGGCGAAGCGGGTCTCCTTTCCCGGTTTGCTCTCTAGTTCCCGGAGCCCCGAGCAAGCAGGTCTCCTTCCCTGCGGTTTGCTGGGTGGCTCCGGGAACGCGAGAGCAAACCGGGAAAGGAGACCAGCTTCGCCGCGGTTTGCTCTCCCGTTCCCCGAGCAAGCAGGTCTCCTTCCTTGCGGTTTGCAGGGGGTTCGGGAACGCGAGAGCAAACCGCGGCGAAGCGGGTCTCCTTTCCCGGTTTGCTCTCTCGTTCCCCGAACCCCGAGCAAGCTGGTCTCCTTCCCTGCGGTTTGCAGAGGGGTTCGGGGAACGCGAGAGCAAACCGCGGCGAAACTGGTCTCCTTTCCCGGTTTGCTCTCCCGTTCCCCGAACCCCCACTTGAAGCCGCCCAACAGCGCTGCAGTGTGGCCACATCTAACACCACTTGCAGCGCTGGTTGCTGTAAGTGTGGCCACTCTGCAGCGCTGGCCCTATACAGCTGTACTAATACAGCTGTAACTACCAGCGCTGCAAAATTTTAGATGTAGACATGGCCTAAGTCACTTGGGTGCCTCTGAAAATTCCACCATTAAGCATGGGCTTAGAAGCTTAATTTTCTAGGCTCCCATTTTTGAACATTTTGGCCTGTTTATAAAACAATTCGTAATAACTCTTAATTGCAAGGCTAAACTTTTCATTGTATGCAGTCTCTCTAATAAACTTTTCATTGTCAGTTCAAAACAAAATTGCTTCAGTGTTCGGTTTCATGCTATTAAAATATATTTTTAAATAAAACTACAACGTAAGCATGTGCACAAGTGTCTGAGCTAAACTTTAAGTACACTAGTTCCTTTCATGTTAGTAAAGTTATGCACTTGTTCAGGAGTCTGCAGGAACCTCACCTTAATTTTCAATAATTGTCTCTTGCCTATAGCAGTTCTGTAAAAATCAAATAAGAGACTCTGCCAGTAGTAGCATTTGAATTAAAGGAACATCTATAATTTAGTTTATCAATTTGAATTAGTTTTACAAAGGCTCACTGTGATCAGAATCAATGATTTACAAATACTTAATTGACTGAAATTAATAATTTAAATCACTCCACCCAGACTATAGGAAGTTTTCAGTCTTTGGGCTCTTTCCATTGCACAGGATATGGATACTCCTGATTCTGGAGGCATGACCCCTTTAGGAAGAAAAACTGCAGAGACTGGAATCAACATTACAAGTACGACAGGTTACTCAAGAGGTTTGACATTCATCAGGACACACACCCTGTTTGGTCAGAGCCCAACTAGAAGAATAATTCCACAAACATCTTTACTGCAGGTGGGCTTTTAGTAGTTTAATATAATTAAAGAAAATTCATATCTTAAATCAGCTATCACATCTTATTTGACAGCTTTATCTAACCATTCTGTTGTTGAATAGATCTGTATGCTGAGTCACTAAGGGTATGGCTACATTTGGAATTTCAAAGCGCTGCCCGGGCAGCGCTTTGAAGTGTGAGTGTAGTCAGAGCGGCAGCGCTGGGAGAGAGCTCTCCTAGCGCTGCATGTAAACCACATCCCTTATGGGTGTAGCGTGCAGCGCTGGGAGCCGTGCTCCCAGCGCTGCTGCCCTGATTACACTGACACTTTACAGCGCTGTATCTTGCAGCGCTCAGGGGGGGTGTTTTTTCACACCCCAGTTGCAGCGCTGTAAAGTGTGAGTGTAGCCAAGGCCTAATGATGTCAATTGTATTTCTCAGAGTAATTGCAATTTTGATATAATGGCTTTTCTCCTATGTTGCAATTGCTTGGATATTCATCATGCATTTCCTGAAAGGAATGGGCTTTAAAATGTGTAAAGCACTTTGCTAATTAGTTTCAAGTCAAATCTGAAGGGTAGAACTAGGAGTAATGCAATAAAACTAATTTTAAAAAAAAAAAAAGCTTCCTGGAATTTATTCTCCTTGTGGGGAGACTTTTTCTATACTGTAAAATAACTTAAGAAAACCAGAGAAACTCCTTTCACTTAAGTTATTCAAAACAGTATGAAGCACTCACCAAATATTTACTGGCCTGAAGAATAAGCCATTTCCCCTGCAATTTAAAGGAATACAAGTTATGTACTGTATTGTTTGTGATACTGCTGACTGTCTTTAACAATTTTTTAAAACAATCAAAGCAAGATATGTAATAAATTAATCGTCTTTTCTGTAATAATCATGGTATACATCTTCCTGCATTATCTTCAGTGTTTTTCTTTATTTTCTTTTCCAGCATAGTTCACTCTGTTTTCTTCACTGTATTTTACATTTCTGTACTCTTAAACAAGTCTCTTTGCTGTACTTTTTCTAACGTCTCATCAATATTGCCATCTCTCCCATGCCCGTGCCCCCACCCCCACCCACACATTCATGTGCATTTGCACCCCTGTCCACCCAAACATCCAATAGCTACAGGACTGACACTACTAGCCAGTCAGATGTAAAGGAGTGTGTGGGGGGAAGGGTGGGAGGAGGCAGTTCTTTCCTTCTCCCTTGCCAAGCCACTGGGAAAGGGAAGGGTGTTGGGACAGCTACTAAACTATTTCTGGACCTTGTTTGGGGATTCACACATTTAGTCTCAGGCTTTGCCTGATTGTTCTGGCATGTGATTAAATTTAAAGCTCTCTTCCAAGGCTCCTTTGGCTGATGGAAAAGAGGAGCAGTCTGTTTCATGGGCTTCCCTTCTGGACTACCCTAGTCTTGGAGCCTCCTAGCTGCTGTTACAGTGGGTGGAGAGTCTCTCATATGCTATCTTTCCCTCTGCCTTCCTTATGCTGCAAGATGGGCATGCATGTGCTACTCTATTCTTTCCATTGGCTCCTTGAACATCTTCATGGTCTGCCTCTTATTGATCACAGCTTACCCAAACTGCAGCAAGTAATTTGCTAATTAAGCTAATTTTTGTCAGTTCCACTGCTGTCCACTAGCAGCAATGAAAACTGACAACTCTGGTCTGTTTTAACTGTACTTTAGCTTGGCAAAGCTGTGAACTGCAGCAGAGGCACTCAAACTGTCTTTTGCACACAGGCAGTTCTGAATGTGTTGTTATCAGCCTTCCAAACCTAAACTGAGTATCTTTGCAACCCTAAAGCTAGAAACTTAACTTTTCTGAAATGAAAGTTTAGATTCTGTGTATGTTGCTAGGACTCACTTTCTTAAAAATGAGCCAGGATTGTATTCTGAAGAACACTGCTGCTATAATCCAGTCTTTAATGCCTGAATGCTATAGCTGGGAAGATAGAGGACAATGACTTTGGTATCCTCCACCTCTATTTTCTAAGTAGAAAAATCATTGTCATGTTAAGTCCTTCAGCAGTGCTCATGGACATACGTTACAGTAAAGAAATGCTGACAAGTTAGGAAAAATAGCTAATAGAATAAACACAACTGATTAGCCTGTATATTTGATGCAATGTACAAGTCTTTCTTCAATTTCATTACAGAAATTGTGGGCAGGCCTAGAAAACTGAATACTGTTCTCTTAATTCCAGGAAAATGCAGATCCTCAGAAGATAGCATTCCTTCTACGCAAACAGTGGACCTTGTATAGTGTGACCCCCATGTACAAATTCTCTTATGGTAATCTGAAGGAGTATTCTAGACTTCTGAGTGCCTTTGTTGCTGCTGAAAAGCAGAAAGGACTTGCTGTAGAAGTGGGCAATGATTTTGGTATCAAAGTGACTTTGTCCACGCTTTTAGGACTCAAAGGTACGGATCAAGACCAGGTTGCAATCCTTGTCCAGGTAAGGGCTGCAGCTAGCATGCTGATAGCAGTGGGGTGTCTTAACACTTCTAAATTGCCTCCCTGTAACATGTTGAAATATTTATGGCTGCTAGTATAGTAATTTTCATGTATCCTGTGTTTTGTACTTTTTTTTGCTATCTTTGCTTTTAACCAATATGGTTCTTGTCTGTTTTTAACACCCTTGTGGACCTCTTCATAAACTGTTGATCCATCAAACATAGACTTGGGAACTAATCTGTGTTATAGTTAGAGCACAGAAGTAGGAGTTGACGTTCTTCAGCTTGATGTAGGATCTTGCACAGGTCACTTAATTTCATTGGTAAAATGGATGTAATGCTACTTCCCTGCCATAGTTAAGGCCTATTAACACCTTGAGGTCCTTAGAGGAAAGATGCTATTGAAGTGCAACATTTTGTACTGCAATTATTGTAGGAAAATTAATGCACAATGCAAATGCTTCATTAAGCAGCACTAATGTAGACTTAAGGGTTGCTTCTATTTCCATTGAAGTAAATGGCAATACTTTGACTGACTTCAGTGGAAGGAGCCAGGTCCTCTATAGGCATAATAGATGAATTGCAAAAACTGTCTTTAAACAGTCAAGCTATCCAAAGTGGTATAATGGCACAGAAACCAGTGCAATGCAGTGTCAAAACAGGGTTCTGGCTGGGCCAAAAAAGAAAATTGGGCACCAAAGCCATATAGCACCTCTGAAAATCAAGCCACTGATTTTCAGTTGACACCCTCTGATCTCTTGCTATTAAAATGGTATATCAGGGGAAAATTCTTGTGGTTTAGCCATTCTTATTAGAATCCATTTTGCTCTGGCTAAGAACTGTCAAATGCACTCTAGAACTTGGAGATTTAATGCAGACATTTTTAATTTTAGATTGCATCAAGATCTCAGCTCCCATTTGAAAATGCAGAAGACAAAGTGGTGTGGTCAGGCTGGTTCTGCTGTATATCTGGAGATGATCTTTTGGAGAGTGTACCAGAGGATTTTACCTGTTTATCTTTGTTCCTTGCCAATGGGGCAGAGAGTTACACAGCCATAGTTGGCAGTTGGTTTCAGAAGACTTTTGACTGTTATTTCAGTCGTTTAACCATCAGCCCACTCAATCTTGCCTGGATGGCTGCTATGTGGACTGGGTGCAAAGTGGACAGTCATATGGCTGCAACAGAACTTGTTTTCTCTGTGCCCTGCATTCCCCAGTCTCTGGACATTTCATATGCCATACACCCTGAGGATGCAAAAGCCTTATGGGACACAGTGCAAAAAACTCCTGGGGAAGTTACTCAAGAAGAAGTGAATTTATTTATGGACTGCCTTTACTCTCACTTCCATAGACACTTTAAGATCCACTTGTCAGCCACAAGACTGGTGAAAGTCTCTACATCTATAGCTTCAGCACACTGTGATGGGAATATAAAGGTACTAAATTGAATTCCAACTATGAGGTTTTGATTAACACTGTTCTAGCTAGTATAATTAAAATACCTGGCCAGAAAGCTGCCCCTAAGTTCTTGCTAGTTGATTCTCTTTAACTGATTTCCCCCTTTAAAAAAAAAAATAAAAAAAATTTAAAATTTCAGCCTCTGCCAGACATAACTAGTTTCTAGTGTGTTCCACAGCACATCTGACAGTTGTGCAGTCAACATTTTGTATGGTGATGAACCCCCAGTCATTGTGTTGGGTGCTGTACAAGCACAGAACAAAGACAGCTTTTGGCTAAAATTTGCATTTAAAAATCCCAAACTTATACAAAACTTACAGCCAATAGAAACTACAATTAACTTTTTTGATACATAAAAAAAAAAGTTTTAAGAAAATCCCCATGTATTTATGTGTAAGGCTACGATTTTTTCACAGAGTTTGCAGAAGTCATGGAATCCGTGACTTTCAGCAATTTGCGTGACTTTAGCCCCAGGAGCAGGGAGCTGCAGAATCCCGCTACTCCAGGTGATGGGGGCACCCTGCAGCTCCTGGGCAGCAGGGGCCCCCAGAGCTCAGTGTGGGCCCCTGCAACTGCCTAGCTGTTGCGGGTGGTGTGGGGACCCCCCAGCTGAGCTGCTCATTTTGTCATGGATATTTTTAGTAAAAGTCATGGACAGGTCACAGGCTTCCTTGAATTTTTCTTCACTGTCCGTGACCTGTCCGTGATTTTTACTAAAAATATCCGTCACAAAATCTTAGCCTTATTTAGGTGCTAGCACAATGTTGGCATTGAGATACAACATGGTAATGACTAGTGTATTTTCACTGTCCATGCTGGGAAATGAAAAGTTAAAAAAAAATACTAAAAATTGATTCATTTGTAATCTGAAGTGCTAGCAACATAACTAAAGAAATAGGCTTTAAATGTGGAAGCTGCCAAATGGGTGATGCCAGTCTTAAGTATCTTTCTCATTTCATCGCTGCTTGGCCTATTTAACCATTGACTATGGGAGCCCTGCCTCATTTAGTGGGTAGGAAAATGCACAGGAGATTTTTTTTAGAATGTGAACTCTTTAGGGCAGGTAATGCTAATCTGTACAGTTCTCAACACAATGTGACCCAACCTGGTTATGATCCTTAGGCACTTCAGTAATATAAGTGTTCAACAATAACTTGTCAGACCAGAATATCGAAGAGTTCTGCGGGATCATCAGATATCATTGCTAAAGTGAGTTGGCAGGAGGGTGGAAGAGCAGAGTGGCTAATTGTCGGTGCTTCTTCCAAGGAGAGGAAGGAGAAGTGAGGGGACAGAGTGGCTGGGACTTCTTTCTCCCTCTTTCAAAGAGGAGGTGGGAGCAGAGTGTCCCTTAAGCTGCTGATCTTTTCCCATGATGGGAGTGAAGATCAGAAGGGCCCATGTAGAGGAGGAGGAGGAGGAGGAGATAGGACGCTAGGCTTCATGTACACCCAACAGGAGGAGTCCTGCAAAGAAACAGGGAAAGTAGCATGGTGATGAGATTAAGCCATAGTGCAAATCCTTCACTCCCCTCTATTTAAATATGTAGAATGCACATTGACAGCAGCCATCAGTGACTTAAATAGCGTATTGTATTTCTGTTCAGACTATAACTAATGTTTTGGGGTTTGTTTGTTTTTTTGCAGATCTTACATAGCAAGCACCTAATAGGCGTGTTGACGCTGCTGACAGAGCTGGCGATCTCACAGATACAATGAAACCTTGTACTCTATACCTGCTGTCCTAAAAAACTTATAGATGCTCTGCTTGGACCACATTAAGTCCATCTGCAGTAGATTCATGTTTGAGAGACACTGACTGTAGAAAGCTGGCTTTCCTGCAGATTTTTTTAGCCTCACAAAACTCCAGTCCACCAAGTGAAAGCATATTAGTTTCATTTGACCTCATTGGTTCCTGGACTGAAATCCACAATGGGTAATGAAGCAAAGAGGGCCATCGGAGGAAAATAATATAGTTGCACATTTTGCTATAATAAAGTAACATTTTGTAATGATTCAAGTATCATTTAAAGGGTGGGGCATGAGATGGAATACTGCTCCTGCTCCATAGCCTAGATCAGTGGTTCTCAATCAGCACACAGCTGCAACCCATGTGACATCCTTAGGGCCATACAGGTAGTATATAGTACGGATGTGGCTCACATAACACAGAGAGAGAGCTGCACAAGCGGCCCACAATGGTAAATAGGTTGAGAACCACTGGCCTAGAGGCTAACACAGTAGTGCAGGAGGGTGGTATATGTAACATAGGGCAGAAAAGCCTGTCTGTTGGGATTAATTTCTGCAAGATTCAAAAGCACTCCCCTATGTTTGTTGAGTGAACAGTGAGATATTCAAAAGAATCAGTATGGCCTTGGTATCAGAGCATTTGAAGGAAAAGCCTCCTGTTCCCAGCTCTGCTACTAGTGACCTAAGCAAATCACTTTACCTTGATGCGTCTGTTTCTTTAATTACAAATTAGGATACTGGCTACATTTAATATAGCTGTTTGAAATGTACAAATTAAAGTGTTGTACGGTAAAATGAGATTTCCCCCACCATACACACACTGCAAATACATAGAGAGGGTTTTTTTCTCCTCCTTTTACTTGACTTTAGCTTCACTGAGAGTGTCAACCTCTTACTTGACTTTGCTGTTGAATGTACTGGCTCTGAATCAATGTGAAAACAGACTTTTGCTCAAGCTGCATTCTACCTGCCACAATCTACGTGGGCAGTAAGACCACCTCACCTACTCTTGAATTTGTCTATAGTTAAATACTTTGTGGTACAGACCATCCTTTTGTTGTTTGTACAGCACATGGCACACTGGCTATGACTAGGCTCTTAAGTACTTCTATAATACAACTAGCAGGCAGGTGCTTATGTCGCCTGACTTTCAGAAGTGCTGAGCACTCACCAGTTCCCACTGATCCATGGCTGCTGTTGGATGAAAGGTACCTAAATATATATATATTTTTTCCCCCGAGCATAGTTTCATAGTTCCATTTTTTAAAATCTTGGCTTACGTTTTCATTTAAAAAAAAGTACATTCTAGGCCTTGTGTTTGGCAAGAGACTGAAAACTGATATAAAGATTGGCAGCTTGAGGCAGTTCCTGTTTATATTGAGGAGCTTTATTCTGAAATTCAGTGACTTAACTTGCACTGCTGATCAGTTTAGGAGAAAGATCCAACTACTACATTTATCCCAGAACTGTATGTCTCTCTCACCTTCTCCGATACCAAAATCCTTGTCTTGTTTGCATGGTCATTATAAGATCTGAAATAAATATATTGAATTTAATACAAAAATTTAACACTAGCCCACATTCACTCCAGCTTTGACAAAGAAGAACTGAAAGAAAGACCAATACGGTGTACCTGTGATCTACAGCCACCTTCCACTTTGGAAAATGGTATTTAATTTATAACCACCTGCTAAATAACTTTGTTTCCATATGTTCAGTGTTACATAACCATAGTTCTAGGAAAGTGTGCTAAAATAAATGCCTGTCTGCAAATGGGTGGAATTACACTAGGGCTGGATTGGGCTTCTGTTATCGGGGCCACCTTTCCCTCTAGACAAATAGCTGTGTCCTGAACAATGCACTTCTAGGCTAAAGAATGCATGTGCCGTTCCCCCCCACCTCCCAGCAGAACTACAAGTCAGTTTGGCTTAGGAACTGTTTCAGCCAGCCATTTGTTCATTCCAGTATGTTTTTACTGGGCCAGTGCTTCAGGAAGGTGTCAAACCCTGACTGAAAAATACTATACCGTGTGGTAGGGGAAGAGTAGTTCTGCCTGACTCCCATCTGCAGATCAGTTTATACCCTAAAGTTGGAGCAGCAATGAGCCTCTATAACTTAACTGGAGAGTGGTAACAGCTTACGAGAATTTCATGTGTGTCCTGCTTTTGTTAGCAGTGTTGAAATGGGCCTGTTCTTGCTTCTCTTGAAATCAAAGGAAGCAAATCAGCATAAAATTAAACCATAAATCATTCCTCCTGCTGCTGCTTTAGACAAAAAGAACAAGCAAAAAATAACAGCATAAAAGAAATTTATTAAGGTAACACTGCTATTTATACAAGTTACTCATGCTAGAAAAAAGCATAAATGATACATGTAAACAATTGTTTACAGAATACTTGTTTTTCCTTGTAAAGGTGCAAATGATCTTCAAATGTAAACACAAGAATGCCAACGTTTGAGGGGCCTTTCTTTTTTTTTTAAAGTCTTGTTTAATGACCCATTTTTGTTAGCATAGTGTTATTTTTCTACATTCTCAAGCACATTAAAGTGCTGAGTTATAGGAACCAAACCGTACTGAGATGCTAGCACTGCTCTTTTAATATCAAGGATGTACATTTCTCCAATTCTTTCAAATCTCTAATTTAGTAGATATGCCACAAAGTTACCTCGGTTGCATCATGACATTCTCTCATTCTGGAGCATAATAATACAGCAAACTTGTCTTGTTTGCTCAAGCTGGACGGCAGGCTGCCCCCACGCTTTTTGCACTCGCTAAAAGATACCCCATTACTCACAATGCAATTGCACACTACCTCCTGCAGAAGTCTATTAAGCAGGCCTCACACCTTTTCCAGCTCTAAAGCCAACATAAGGAAGTGCATAAAAATTCACTAAGGGGAGGTACCATCTGATCCTTATCCTAATGTTCCCCAGTATGAATTATAAAGGAACAGGAGAGAGATAGGTAGGGAGCTAAGCTGATTCTGACCAGAGCATTTTTCAGCAGGAGCTATTTCAAGTCTGCAATAGGGGTGAGTGTTAGGAAATTGCAACTCTCTCTTTCTAGATTCTCCAAAAATAACAAGTGGTTCCCATGTGAGCAGAGACAAGCCTTGATAATACCAATAAGTGCTCTCATAAGGTTCAGATACAGGAAAGAGAGAGATCCTGAACCTTTGTACCACACACTGGAAAAATGTGTAATTTTGGAGTCTAGCTATTTTTCACCTTTCATACCCAACCTCCTTTTTGAGCATCAGTAATTCAGCAAAGAGATGGGAGTTAAAGTCCTGCTTCTCATTGCCCAAAAAACCAACCAGGCACTCAGGGCACTAATCTTCACAGCTCCTGTGCTCTAAGAGGCCCAGTGGCTTGGCACAGCAGCATCTAGAAGTATCACAGGACGTAGCCCTGCCCCAACCATCAGCCTGTCAGAACTCAATCTCAAAAAATTAAAAGATGGAATCTTTCACTGTGAGTGATACAAAGAAAATACATGATACAAATTAAATGAAAAAATAAATATACTCTGCACTCAGAAAAGCTTCTGTGCAAAGGTGGCACCTTTCTGGTCAAGTACATTTTTTTTTTTAAATGAAGCTCTCTGTAAATAAGGCAAAAGCACTATTTTCAGTATCACTTTCCTCTTTCACCCACTGCATGGATGCCACTTCCACTGCTGGAGGAGGAGAGGCCCTCCTCTTTGCCAGACTCCTGGCACAGCTTGCTGTCCCAGGTCATTGTTTATGCTAGAGTTACTTTTACAGTTCAGTTTATTCAAAAACCAAGAGACTGTTTAGGAAAAAATATGGACATAAGCAAAGCTTCTAGTTGTAGTAGGTGGTTCCTGGAGTCTGACACGGTGGTCTCCCATTGGATGTGCGCTCAAAAAAGTCATTTTATTTATAATCCCATAGAAAGAGGCACCAGCAAAGAATTAAGGTGGATCTATATTTTACTAGAGCTGCACAGAGCTCCAGAGTCAGTAAGTCTCTTCAGTATGTTTAGGATTGAGAACCAAGGGCTTTCCCTCCATTAGATGCTTACCATATATGGGATTCACAATGTGTCATTTTGATAACGCCTACACCACCTCCCAGCCGACGATAGTTCATTCCGCCATACAACCTGCAAAGACAAGTTGTTGGTCATACTGCTTAGGTTCTTAATGCACTGTCTTCTCTAATAAAAGCATGAAACAGCCTCCGTAGGCGGCATGTATCGTTCAGCACAATTGTTGGTCTCCATTTCATGTGATGCCTGTGATTAAGCTGTCTGATGAGTAAGGCAGGGATCCCCAATCTGTTTAAACACACATCTAAAGTAAATAGCCATATTTGCTCACATATGTATCACCCTTGAGGAGGACAGCAAATTATTTTGCTTCGCGTCTTCCAGCATCAGAAAACTGCACTGAATTTCCTTTCTGCTCCTATGTAGTTTCAGGAACAGAGGGCAGCAACTCTGTGGGTTGCATTTGGCCCCCTGACTATGCTTTGGGCAACCCTGAAGCAGTGGGTAAATCTACATGGTGCACAGCTAATTTCAGACTCATATCTGCTTTATACTACACACAGCTGAACAGACCAATGTATAATGCATTTCAAACATCATCTGTTCTCTCCATGCTATGATACTGAAACAGTGACCACATTTCATATGGAAATCCAATGCCTATCAGCTCTCATTTCCTGCTTCAGCTGCATATTCCTCTATGTGCTGACGCAGTTAGTCTGCTGGAAGAAATAAGACTGGAGTTCTTTCAGTAACTGTCACCAATGCCACCCACTAACTGCAGATTGCATATCAAGGATTTCCCAGTGGTGCTCCACACATAGGAGAAAAATTTCACATAGCAAGAAGAACCGCAGCCAATAAAGAGCGGGAAGATGATAGGCGACATCACTAGCTTTATTCAATTCAGTGACGGTAACGAATAAGCTAGTATCCTCAGTAGCTACCTATATTAGCTACAAACACATGCTTTGGCTAGCTCTCCATACAATATGTCCTACCACTCCTGCCAGGGAGAGCGGCTCATAGACTCATAGACTCTAGGACTGGAAGGGACCTCGAGAGGTCATCGAGTCCAGTCCCCTGCCCTCATGGCAGGACCAAATACTGTCTAGACCATCCCTGATAGACATTTATCTAACCTACTCTTAAATATCTCCAGCGATGGAGATTCCACAACTTCCCTAGGCAATCTATTCCAGTGTTTAACTACCCTGACAGTTAGGAACTTTTTCCTAATGTCCAACCTAAATCTCCCTTGCTGCAGTTTAAGCCCATTGCTTCTTGTTCTATCATTGGAGGCTAAGGTGAACAAGTTTTCTCCCTCCTCCTGATGACACCCTTTTAGATACCTGAAAACTGCTATCAGGTCCCCTCTCAGTCTTCTCTTTTCCAAACTAAACAAACCCAATTCCTTCAGCCTTCCTTCATAGGTCATGTTCTCAAGACCTTTAATCATTCTTGTTGCTCTTCTCTGGACCCTCTCCAATTTCTCCACATCTTTCTTGAAATGCGGTGCCCAGAACTGGACACAATACTCCAGTTGAGGCCTAACCAGTGCAGAGTAAAGTGGAAGAATGACTTCTCGTGTCTTGTTTACAACACACCTGTTAATGCATCCCAGAATCATGTTTGCTTTTTTTGCAACAGTATCACACTGTTCACTCATAGTTCAGTTCATAGTTCAACTGTCACCATTCAGTTAAAAGGCAGAATTAAGTTACTCCTGGGGGAACTGTGCACCACTGTGCAGGCACAAAATTCATGTCCCCCACAGATTTCTTTGCTTCCTTACAGAAAAAGGATTTTCTGAAGGGGAAGCAAAGGGAAGCCGCAAAAGCGGTCATTCGCCCCACCCCAGCAATGCGAGCGTATTGTTTTGGGCACCTGGAGCAGATGGCAGAGAGTTAAATCACTGCATGGGATGTAGGGGTGCGGGGAAGGTGGGGCTGGGGATGCTCGGGCCAGTGGCTCCTACCCTGCATCGGGCTCAGCTGCTAGTTCCGGCTGGGCTGGGACGGATGGGACTTGCTCTTCCCCTGAAAGGAGCGGCCTGGGCCAGGTCAGACCCAGCCCCAGAAACCTCCGCCATCTGCAGGAAGCTCCACATCCTCCTTCCATTGCTCCTCATCAATGGGGGAAGGGGTCACTGTAGAGGGAACTCCTCTGCTATCTACCCAATCCCAGTGCATCCAGACCCCCGCATACCCAGACCCCCACATACCTGAACCCCCACCCTGCTGAGCCTCCTCAGATCCCCCACTGAACCCCAACTCCTTCACCCAGACTACTCCCCCAGTGAGTCCCCCACACTCCAATCCCCACCCTGACAAGCCCCCTTCACCCAGACCCCCACCCCACCAGCACCCATGCTAAGATCCATCCCCCCTCAAACAGATTCCCCTGTTGCGCCCCAACCACCTTCATTTGGAGCCCCTGCAGAGTCCCATTGCCCCTGCACCTGGAATGAGCCCCTGTGCATCCAAAATCCCCCCGTAGCCAGACCTGCCACTGAGCCACCCATACTCAGATTGCCTCACACAGAACCCTCTCATCCCACACCTGGATCCCCCCTTACACTTGGATTCTGCTGGGCTGAGCCTGACTGCCCACACCCGGTGTGCCTGGTGTGGAGGGGCAGAGCCCCAGGGTGTTTCTGTGGCAAGCCCAGCCCTTGCGCCGTGTCACGGTTGGGTGCTGCCTCTGCATCAAGTCTGTGTTGGTGGGGTGGGGTTGGGGAGATGGCTGGAGGTGATCTCCCACCTCTGTGCAGCCTGTGGCTTGTGCTCTCCATTGCAATGCTGGAGCCTCCACATTTATTTATTGACAAAATTTGTAGAATTTTGCAGAATTTTAATGTGTGCGCAGAATATTTTTTTGGCACCGAGTTTTTAATTTTTTGGTGCAAAATTCCCTCAGGAATATTAAGTATATACTGCTCCCCATTGGGCTGCCTTTCTGAGCTGAGGCATCACCACACAAAAGTGCTTAACTGAGAGAAGTGCGTCCTACACTACATAGAAAAATCTCAGCATGAAAGGGTAAAATACTAGTTCAGGCCAGTTCAATAGGTCAAGGACATTAATTTCTTCCTATTCCCTGCACCCTGACAGATTTCTAAAGCATCAAATCCCTTTTAAGGATATAAATAGGAGTCAAACTCTACACTGATTAGATTAATGTACGAACAGTTGTTTTCAAGTGCAGTTATCGTCAGAAACGTGATTCTGGAAAAACAGCCTCTCTCTGATCAATACATATTTCCCACCAGTGGTTTCATATCAGATCTGTTTAGTTTAAAGGTCAAAACAAGATTTTTCTAACTGCTAACCATGCAGATTTAACAGAACTCCATATACTCAAACTGCTCTGCTTCATACAATAGATCCCCATCTAGAGAGATTCTGGAATCAGAGCATAGCACTGTGAAGCCTAGATAGCCCCAAAGGAGCACACTGAATTCTGCTCTGCTTTCTGTAACTTTAAAGCTACCACAGCTAAGGTACATGTTTATTTTTGTTGGTAAACTGAGCAGACATGGCTCAATGCACATGTACACACACATGTATATACATACACATGTACACACAGAGATCTCCAGATCAGCCTACAAAAAAAGTGCCAAAGCACAGTATTTGAGATTAGGAGGTCTAGGTTCTAACACAGGCCTGGTCCACACTACGCTGTTAAACCGATTTTAACAGTGTTAAATCGATTTAACGCTGTACCCGTCCACACTGCAATGCACTTTAAATTGATTTAAAGGGCTCTTAAAATCGATTTCTGTACTCCTCCCCAACGAGAGGAGCAACGCTAAAATCGATATTAACATATCGATTTAGGGTTAGTGCGGCTGCAAATCGAAGTTATTGGCCAGATAGTTATAGTGATAGCTACCCACAATGCAATGCTCCGGAAATCGATGCTAGCCTCGGACCATGGACGCACACCGCCGAATTAATGTGCCTAGTGCGGACGCGTGCAATCGACTTTATAATAATCTGTTTAATAAAACCGGTTTAAGTTAATTCGAAATTATCCTGTAGTGTAGACGTACCCACAGTGTGTGCCAATGGCTCACCGTGTAACTGACTAAGTCACTCACCTTCTCTGGACCTCAGTTTCCCCATCTGTATGATGGCAAATCAACACTTCCCTACTTCCTAATGGTGTTGTAAGGCTTAATTCACTAAAGTGGGCAAAGGTCTTTGGGGTCCTTAAGTATAAGGCACTACAGTAGAATCACCTCTATTATATTCAAAATGAAGATGGTAGAGGGGACTTCAAGCACAGTAGCTGCAGTTTTGAAAAAGGAAGCTGCAGGCCCTCACCACAGGGAGCTATTTCCAAAATGGCTGATAGTCCTCTGGTCAGACGTATGGGGGAGCAATGGGCATGACACATATTGGAACACAGCAGCACTACAGACCATTCTGATATGGATTATTTTGGTGAAAGCCCAACACTTATGTAGAGGTTTGCTACCTCTCTTTAGGAAATGGCTGTGTAGTAAGACTTCACTGCTACTGATACAGTCTATCAGCACTAAAGTGACAGCATTATGAGTGGTAAATGTCTCCATTTCCTTTCTATTCTGAAACACATTCCAGGCGCATATGGGTGGCAGCGAAACACAGTTTCTCCACCTCTCAGTTATTCAGAAAGGGATTCTCTCTCTCACACTAGAAATGGGAGGTTAAGCATGTGACATGCTGGATCACATTGCCTGCTCCCTCTGTTTGTTTCACTTTCAAACAAACCAGCCAAGTCACACAAAGGGTTACAATGGCCACCTCCATCAACCAGACTTCCAGTAAGATGAGGCACAACACATCTCCACTCTGCTGGGAAGACTCTAGTCATAAGCATAATTTAAGCAGGTGTGCCTAAGGTTTGCAATGTCACTGTTTCATGAATTTAAAGGTTACCTCCATGTGTTAGCATCAGGATCAAACACTTCAATGGTCTTCAAGTATGTTGTGCCATCAAAGCCTCCCACTGCCATTAGCTGTCCATTCACTACTGCAAGGCCAACCTAGAAAACAACCCCCCTAGACATTATTCATGCTTCATTGCAGGTCCTGAAGGCTTGTCTCACAAGAAAGACACTTCAATAAAGACCATTCATTAGTCAGCAGTCAAGCCTTGGGAAGATGTCAGTACACAGCGCACACGTTCCTGGAGGCAGTAGGGGTAGAGAAGGGACAATTGTATTTTAGTATTTCTGTTAAAATACAGATTCATAAAACCTAGCATGAAATTGTATTCAACTAGAACATTTCAGTATAGATTCCCTCAAAACACATGGCTACTTCCCTGGGATGCTGAGTAGAGTTAACCGAAAAGAAAAGAAGATTAGAGCTTTCCCACCCTGTCAGAGAAGACAAAAAATGTGTTTTGCTGCTTGGTGCATTGGCAATTGTGTTGGACTCTCATCAGCAGTATGTTGGTTTTACAAGTGATTTAAATGTCATTGCTCTCAAGACTGGTTCAGCTCATCAGATAGCACAAACGATACATTCAAGCTCATGCCCCAGGGACTGGGAGAGTAAAAACAGCAAGGGTTAGAATGAACAAGACCTTCAGTTGTACTACCCTGATCCCAGAGCAAACAGTAAGATCCTCCAGCCCCAGGCTCCGAGGACCTCATTGTGATACTGGCAGGCCAGATGCCAGCTCTTGCCCAGGCTGCAGACATTAGCAAAGAACCGACAATCTCGTAGCTGGAGACCAGACCAGGTCACCTGTATGTTAGTTTTGCTTAAAACAGGTATTAGTCTTATAAGACTGTATTTAGTGTTTAAGATTCTATGAAATGCTTGTAAGTTGCTGTATGCATTAATCACACTTATAATGTCTGTATTCCATGCTATAAGAAAATATGTACATTTTGCTTTATAACTTTGAAAATGTTTGCTCTGAATTTATGAACTTAGGCATGGGAATCGTTCTCCCCATCCATCCAGAAGGACTACCAAAATCAGACAGGCCATCAAGGATCATTGCAATACAAAGGATTGGTTAATGGCCCAATCATACATAGGAAATGCTACATGCAAGAAAGCTCATCCTGTTGCCTTGGAAGCTGAATGAAGGAAATAAAACAAAGCCACAGGAAAATTTTCCAACGTTTTGGCTATTTGAACTCTGAAGGGCCAGAGACTCTAAACTGAAGCCAGAGATCCCCAGGGCTTGCCCTGAAAGACACTTAGAGTTGTAGTGGTCTGTCAATTCAATCACTCTTAGGATTTAGATTGCAAGTCATTTGTGTATATATATGTTTGCTTGCTTTAACCTGTAAATAACTCTCATTCCTTTTTTCTAATTAATAAACCTTTAGATAGTTTATTACAGGAATGGTTACAGGCATTGTCTTTGGTGTAAGATCTAGGGTACCAACTGACTAGAGGTAAGTGACTGGTTTCTTGGGACAGGAAGCAACCTGAATGTGGTGTGATTTTTGGTGTAAGTGACCATTTATCACAAAGTCCAGTTTGTCTGGATGGCAAGATAAACATGATAGCTCTCCAGTCTGTTTGCTAACTCCTCCAAAGTGCACAATAGGACAGGGCCTGTGTGTTTAATGGCATGTTCTTTCCTCTAATGGCTTCTGATGTTATTGGGAGGGTGGGGGGAGGTACTTACTGAAGTAGTGCACTCAATAATTCCCTGCTTCAGAATTAAGTGCTCATGACTCAGTACTATTTGTCAAAACTCTTATGGAAAAAAGCAGCCTAAAAAAATTTCCTCTTCTCAGTTGTATAAAAAGCTGTCATCACCCATTCACCCCTTGCAGCATAGGAAGCTAATATTGCTACATCTTGTACTTCCTTCTGGGCAATGTGCTTTGCCTTTTTACAAACATTTCCCTCTTAGAAGGGGGGTTAAGATGCAGGAAAAGTGCAAGAAGCAAGAAAAGAACAGAGCCCTCCCTATGCTCCAGCTAAATAGCTATGCACAGCACAAGCTAGCAAATGAAGCAGAACTCACGCCACTACGCCGTGATGTCATGGCCACCACAGGAGACCACTGGTTGGTTCTGGGGTTGTATCTCTCGGCACTGCTGAGCTCTGTGGTATCATCTCGGCCTCCCACAGCATAGATCATGTCCTGGTATACTGCACAGCCCAGGTGCTTCCGTCTAGTCCCCATGGGAGCTATCGTGTGCCAGCGGTTCTCTTGGGGATTGTAGCGCTCCACTGTGGAGAAAGTCACATTACAAATCTTTGGACACCATCTAATGCCCTTCTATTAGTGACTCTGAGCTTGTAGCCATAACACGGATCAGACTGTGAAGACACAACATTTCCTCCCCAGATCAGAAACACATTGTGTCAGTTTGTCACCATCCACGCTGCTTCTCCCTGCTTTCTCTAGAAGGCTTGCTATTCCTCCTCCTCTCCCCAACCCCAGTCTAACAAAGACAGGAATGCCAGATGTTCAGTCATTTATTGCATCTCAGCTGAAGAATGACAATCTGGTGAAGCTACAACTGGTCTATACTGCCATCTACACTTGTGACAAAGTGACCTCCAGTAAGTATCCTGTTGCCCAACCCAGTGAAGACCAGAGATATTGCAGAGATGATGCACTGGCTCTTGGTAGGCAAATGCTAAGAAAATGCACAAAGTAACTGCCTATTGCAACATCCTAGTGATAAGCAGACACACAAACATATAACTAGCTATCAGTGGTTTAGGAGGATGGGAACAATACTAAGGTACAGTAAAATCAACTTCAGGTGAGGAACTCACTCAGAAAACAGACGAAAAAATATCTACCAGCTGTCTGGGGAAGGCTTATAGGTAAAAGAAAGGGACCATGGCAGTGCAGTATGGAGACGTGACATACCGGTATTGAGAGGCGACGTCCCATCGGAGCCTCCCACAGCATAAAGAAAGCCCCCTAACACAGCCACTGCCACTCCTAAGCGCCTGGTGCTCATGGAAGCCACTCGAGTCCATTTGTTTTCTTTTGGATCATACCTGCCATAAGAAAAAGCAGAGACCAGTTAAGCTTTCAAATATACACATCAGGCCCTAATTCCCTTGGGAGCTGCACCAAGCAACCAAAGGAATCTGGGGGGAGCAGTATTTCCGACAGTTCCACATTCAGGTGGAGTAATACTAACACGTCTGTTCTGGTTTTAGCCTCTAAAAGAGGTTCAGGATATCCACACTGTGGCAGCTAGGCAGACAGTTGCTGTTTGCTGGAATTCAGGTTAAACTAAAAACATCCACCTTCAAATACAATCACTAACAAACCCACTCAGCATTTGTTGCCTCCTTTCAAACTCATGCACCAAATGCATCTTCTTATAAGATCTTTCCTTCTCCTCCCCTCCCGCTTCATTATTTTTAATACCTTTCCACAATGTTGAGACAAGAGACGCCATCCTGGCCACCAACAGCATACAGGTATCCCCCGAGAACAGCCACTCCAACACTGGTCCTGCAGGTGCTGGTGGGAGCCACATCACTGCTCCACTGATTCGTCTTCGGGTCATATCTAAAAAGTGTGTCATACAATTCAAGTCTGAACTGCTTATCTATGGAAATCTCTGAATCCCCTGTGGCTTAGGATTAGTGGTACAGTGGAACTTGCTTACCCTGAATTCAGAGGGAAACTATAAAGAAGAAGGATGAAAGTCCTGAATGCACAATGCACTATGTAGTGCAAACTGCAATTCTGGTTGCAGTAAAACCTCATCTTAGCATGAATTCATTCTTGGAAAAAAGTTACTGACTCCACTGTATTTTACTTTAAATCACTGAAGGTTTCAAAGGCCCAATTCTGGACTCCATTCCTCCTCCCTTGTATGTATTTCCAAGGTTCACATAATTCTCTATTTACCACGCCCAGAAAAGAATGTCTGGATAGTTTTCCGCACCTTACAAGTAAATATATGCTTGCAGGCTCACTTTCATGAGCAACACTAAAAAAACAAGCCAGTCGGAATGCATATGTAAGGAAGTTAGCAAAAGCCATGCCCATCAGAAACTACAGCCACTCTTACACTTCATTTCCCTACTCCTTTACATACAAAAGGCTATGCTTTATAGAGAGCTCAGAGCAGAGGTCAGACTAAGATTACTATTAAGTTAGGGATACAAGGCTACATCCTGTTATGTCTAATGTCTTAGTTTAGTATAACATTGATACAGATATCAAAAAGGCTAGTAATCACTGCCACATATTAGCTTATGTACTGATGCAGGAAATGTAGATAGTATAGATGTAGTATTTCAGCTGTTCAGCATATGATCAACACAGACAGCAAAATGGACACCCTTATCACAGATAGCACCATGTTTTGAATGCATGTTAACTCTGCAATGATCTGCTGGAGACCTACCTTTCTACACTGTTAAGGTAAGAAGAACCATCATGGCCTCCCACAGCATACAGGAGGTCATCCAGAACACTGACTCCAACTCCACAGCGTCTTTTGCTCATGGAAGCCACCATCCGCCACTCATTGGTTTGAGGGTCGTAGCGCTCCACGCTGGAAATTGCGTCCCCACTACACCAGCCTCCCACTGCGGGAATCAACACAAGAAACAGTGTCAGGGTAGTACATCAAACTCACACCATGTGTATGTGTCTACAACAAATAATCTATCTACATCTTCTGCCCACAAATGTTTCTTACACAATATCGCAAGAAGACAGTCTATCAGAATTATTCACTGATAGATAGACTGTCAATAAGAAAACAGGATGGGATTTTCAGAAGTGCCTACGTAAATTTAGGAGCACAAGTCCCATTGAAAGTGAAGTGTTTCAGCATGTATTATTATAAGTGCTACCAGAGTGCCTGGGAGCCCTAATCATAGACCAGAAACCCATTTTGCAAGACAAAGGCCTTGTCCACACTACAGGGAAAATTCGATCTAAACTACACAATTTGAGTTATGTGACTAGTGTAACTCAAATCGACGTAGCTTAGATCTACTTACCATGGGGTCCACACTATGTGATGTCAACAGGAGACACTCTCCTGTCAACTCCCCTTACTCTTCTCGATCTGGTGGAGTACAGGAGTCGACGGGAGAGTGATTTACAGTCGATTAAGCAGGTCTTCACTAGACCCACTAAATCGACCGCTGATGCGTCAGTCGCCACGCACTGATCCCTGGTAAGTGTAGACAAGCCCAAAGACAATGCAAGACAAGAAGAAAGTGAACGTTAACTCAAAGTGTGGGATGGGTAATATAAAATGTCATTTCTGATGGTCTGATAGTTAAGGGATGGCCATATGAATTAACTTTGAAACAGAGCATTTAAACTTGGATCTCATAGCCAAAGTTGCAGGCACTGTACACACCTGCAAAGAGTACTTCTCCACAACGGATGGGTTTGCGGGGTCGAGTTCTTGGTCCCTGCATCAGCGGCCGCTCTTGGGGCAACAGCAGGTAGTTCTTAGCTTCATCCACCAGGTCCCTGTGCAAGAGAAAAAATTTATTCTAAATGTCTGGGTGACAGTGGCATTTTTCAGGAAGTACTATTTGGGACAGGCCATTCCTAAAAATAGCAGCCATCACCAATCACCTTCCAGTTATTGCCATACTAAATAGAACACGCATGACTTTATGTACTATATATATGACCTCTCTTAGGTATTCATTAGACATCTATTGCTAAAAACCTCACATAAAATACCAATAGATGGAAGCGGTATCCAGATGATAAAAATGTCATCATTCAGCTTTAACTAGCTCACCCACCCTTTTACCCATCACCCTGCAAATAATTCTAACACTCTAACCCCCTGAGCAACTTCAATCAGCTTTTTCACAACTTTATTTTAAATAACCTGCCACAAGAAAGCTTCCACCTTCTCCCCGCACAAACTGAACTTCTCCAGCACCAAAGTATTACATCTGTCCAAAGACCAGGAAAGGAACAATTTAGTGCTACACGAGTGACAATTTTCTGTATATAAAAACACCAGAGCTTCAAAGTCTGATATCTCGTGAGCCTGCAGCATTAGAAAGAGGAGCTTTATGCCACTGTAAAGGAGAGTTGCAGCTTCCCCATAGTCCTAGCATTCTCTTCTAGTTCCAGGAGGGTTAGTATAGTCAGGAGTTCTGAAACTGTGGGTGAGGGCCCAAAGATGGGCCACGACACAGTCTCGGGTGGTCTGCCAGCACAACTGCATTCTCCAGCCAATCTCTTAGTAAATATTTAACTTTATATGACTCATGTAATCTAAGTAAAAGCTATATAAATGTAATGTTCTGAGCTGTGTATGTTGGACAAAATATAGAAAAAACTATTTATTTTAAAAACAAGCTGCAATATGTCAAGTTTAATTTTTGTGAGTATAATGGTGTATTTCGCTGCAAGGTAACCTAGTAATGTACACACAGTCCACCATTTACAACTGTAAAAAATGTCAAGCAGTATTTCAATCTGACATGGATAGATTTATTTTTAGAAAATGAGAAGGATGCTCTGACGGAGAAGATACTGAAAGTCTCAGACCATCTAGAGCTACATGAAATGATCCAGCTAAAAAAATAAAGGAAGTGGTAAGAAAATATGACGACACATATTTGAAGTTTGGATTCTCTTTTACCAGATCAGTTAAGTATTTGTTGTCTCAGCGTGTTATAATATAATTGTCATTTTATGTTTTTATTTACAATATTTTATTCTTTTCTAGTTAGTAGAGAGTATGGTTGGGTCTTTACTTACACAGCATAGAAATTCAGATTTTACACTAAAAAACCTGAAAACACAAGATAATGTTCAAAGTTGGACAACTATTTTGTTTTAAAATCAACAATTTTTTAAACAATTTTGTTAACATTGTTGTGTTGCTTATTGTTCAGTTTTATACATTGTACATTTACACACTGCATTTTCCCTGTCTGAATGTCGAATTTTGCTCTCAACATATTTTTAAAGTGAGGTGTAGTTTTACTAAAGCTGTTTGGTTTCAAAGATCATGAAGCATTTCCTTGAGTGCATATTGCTTGGGATTTCCATAATTGTTTACTTTAAAATGAAAAGGAAACATGCACATTTTGTATAGTGTTATAGTTTATATGTATGTAATAATAAAAATTTAAAATTTTTCCCAAGAAGTATTAATAGTGGGTCGCAGTGCCTTTTGCAACTGGGGGTGGACTTCAGGGAAAAAAGTTTGGGAACCCCTGGCTACACAGGCCATTAAAGTAATGACATTTTCAGATACAGAAAAGCAATTTTAGGTTGTTTAGAAAATGGCTTCCTCTGAGCAGCGCTCAGTGGGATTCGTGGTAACTAAGGCACCTGGCTTTACAGCCAAAGTGATAGGAAAAACATGCCATCTTGGGAAGGGTGATTTATCAGAAAGATAAATTGCCTACCCAAAGCTTTCTCTCCCACCAAAATATTGATTAAAAAAGCTCCTTTGAGGGTACATTGCAACTTCTGCACAAATAAATACATACTTGCAATGCGGTGCTTTCTTCTTGCAATGCAGTGCTTTCCTCTACCCAATCCCAGAAAAGGAAACTGGTAAGTATCACCTTAGTTTTACCACTGACAACTCACAATATCTTTGGAGTGCAAACACAGATAAGGCACCCATATGAAGTGAAATCTATAGAAGTACACTGTTCAGTTTCATTCTTTCCAGCAGGACTTACCTGCATTCTTCATCACTTTTAATGAGCGGATCTGAGCCGACTGTACCCACCAGGAACTTGGGACTGAGTAGTGGCAGACGGACATGTTGCAGCACCTATGAGATAAAACAGAACACAATTAAAGGCAACGCACTTGTCACCTTACAGATGGAGGGAACAGTCAAATAGAGAGCAACATTAGTTAACTTGCTTCCACATGCTTTGTGATCCAATTAAGTTATAATGCAGTCACAACGATAGAAAGATTAGCAATAGGAGTGTAATAACAATCCCGGTAGCAATTCAGACCATGACACTCTGGCTCAATGCAACTTTTTGTCTATAGCACCTTTGCAATTTCAATAAGCCAATGTAGTCATCCAGCAGGACATCATCAGATTTTAAAAGAGCTGATCCAATGAGACTGCTAATGGATGAAACCAAGAACCTGACTGAAAATCCTGAGGAGACTGCAGATGTCTATACATATTGTCCTAAGCACTTGTTTGGCTGGCAGTTTTATTATCTATTTACCCTTCTGAGTGTACACTGCATTGTACAGTAAATGAACTACATCAAACATGCCACAAACAGCTTACACTTTAAATCAGTGGTCTTTTCGTCTGGTGAGTGCCAGATGAAGGACCATGGCAGCGGTCGAGCATCTGCCAAAATGCTGCCAAATTTTGGTGGTGCCACCTCTCGATGACGTCGCTTGTCGGCGGCAAGTGATGTCATCGAGAGGCGGCGCCGCCGAAATGCCACCAAATTTCGGTGGTGACGCCTCTCGATGATGCTGCTTGTCAGCGGCAAGCAACGTCATTGAGAGATGTCACCGCCGAAATGCCGCTGAAATTCGGCGGATGCTTGAGCGCCGGCCAGGACGCAGGTGCATTTAGATATCCCCGTGGGCACCGCGTTGCGGACCCCTGTTTTAAATGCACAAGCAGGTATAATAGAACACAGAATTAAACACAGATGAACATATGGTCCTACAAGGGTCCAAAGAGTTGTAAGGGGTATAAACTAGAGCTGACAAGAGGATGACAATTCTGTTTCACAACAACTTTTGAAAGTTTTCATGAAATGCAATTGTGCTGAAATGTCCATTTTTGGAGCAAAAAGGGCAAAGCAGGGCAGTAAGAGTCTCTCTTTCTCTCTCATTATTTCTGACCAGAGAATCCTGGAACTCAGAAACCTTTCCCTCAAAAACATTGTCAAAACAGATAATGCTGCCGCAAAATTTTAGCTTTGACAAAAGGGCATATTTAATCGAGAATGTCCTGACCAGCTCTAGCATAAACCCTCAGACTTCAAGGTATAAATCAGCTTCCTGGGGTTAAGAAGAAACTTCCCTTAGGGGCAGGTTATTCCATAATTGCATTATGGGTTTATTCACAATCCTCTGAAGCATCTGGTACTGGCCACTGTTAAAGACAGGATTGACTAGATGAACCTGGAGTCCGATCCAGTATAGCAAATCTTAATGTTTCTATCTGTAAGCATTTTTAAAGGGCCCGTTACTGACGTACCTGGGCACTGGACTTTTAGGCCTAGCTGACTGGAAACTGTGAGTGTTCTAACACATCTGGGAAGTCAGGAGGGGAATTACTTCCACTGCTTACACCGACAAAATCCAATCTCTCTCTCCTTGTACAAAGCAGATGCATGTGAACCATGCTCAAGGTTACCTGGGGTAGCTGGGGTCGCCTCTCCTGAATGCTGTACTTTACCCAGGCCATCACTGCATTGAACACCTGCTCCTCACTGCGAACATTCAACTCATCACTGGATATGATATCTATGAGCTGATTGGCTGGAAGAAGCATGAACTCCTCACTCTCCATCACCTGTTCAAAAAGATGGTGATAAAGAAAAAGGTAAGGACAGTGTTTCAAAGCACTCACTGCTTCTGGACTCTACCTCAAGGTTAAAGGAGAAATCTTTTCCTTTAGATAGGATCCAAGTGGTCCAGCAAGGTCCTGAGCACTTTCCACTTCCATTGACATCAGTGGAAGTGAAGGATCTGCAGTGCTTCACAAAATTGGACCCCAACAGTGCAGTTCAGATAACTTTTAGATGGCAATGCAAATGAATGGGGAATATAAAAGTTCTGTAAAGTGGTAAGTCACAGAATGCACTAATCTAGTTTCAAATTCAGGAATAGCAAAGCCCTCGTTTAAAGCCAGCCTCTGCATTTGCCATGTGGAATACATAAAACAGAAAGAAAAATGTTCTGCAACTGATAAATATTTGAGAGAAAAGCGGCATCAAAATAAAGACATTTTATTTGTAATGTAATAACAAATCCAAACCAGAACCGAAGGTAAAAGAATCTCAAAGACAAATTACCAGAGCCATTGTAGATATGTAGGAAAAATCTTCCTGATGTTGATTTGTAGCAGAATGGAAAGTGTCTCAGGACAGCAGATGGACTCATATGATCCTAACTCTGTCTCTTTCACTCTCTCTAAATATATACACAGAGTGATAGAGTGCAAATGCACTTAAGAGGGAATCAGAGCCTCTGAAAAACCCCAAGGACTGATCTCCTATGAAATATAAGCCACTGACAACCTGCAAACATGTTAATAATTTCTTGTGTACCCAAGATAAGAAACAAGTTTCTCTGAAGACTTTAGCCACTATTAGAAGACCGAGGAGATTCTTCTCCTTCCTATGCTCAGCCCAAATGATAGCACAGTGATAATGCACTACACAGCCATGCTGCACACATTCCTGGGTGGCTATGGAGCTAAGACACACTGAATATCATGCTCAGGCACTCAGATAGCAGGACAACGGGAGAGGTATAACAACCTAAATAAAACACACGTATGGACATGGCATAACTGCTGACAGCCAACCCATCTTCCACACAAGTGTGCCCAGTTTCTACCATGGCACCTGGGAGGGAGGTTCAGCAACATGAAGTGCTTGAACATTGGCCTTCCACAGTAAGTAATGTGCATGCAAGTGCTCAGCTTCCTGGCTGTAAGATTTTAAGCATAACAAAAATAAATTCTCTTGGCAAAGATTTCTACTCTTCTAGTGATCAGCTGCATGTTCCATTTAGTTACTTGAAGAACTGATTTGAAATATTGTGTGTGTATTAGAAAAATATCCAAGATGCTCACAACAGCACATGTTGCTAAACGGGACTCAGCAGGCAGCGAAGGTCACAGTTATCCGACTAGCTTCCAATGGTCATAGGAGAAGCTGAGATAAAGTTGGTCAACAAACTACCTTGCCCCTACAGTTCCACTGCTGGGGAAGGAGGTAGAAACTGGGCTGCCAGCATGTCTGTCGAGTCTGCCTCCCAACCCTGCAAACGGTAGCTTGTGCCTAAGGCTGGCCGACTAGCTTCCAATGGTCATAGGAGAAGCTGAGATAAAGTTGGTCAACAAACTACCTTGCCCCTACAGTTCCACTGCTGGGGAAGGAGGTAGAAACTGGGCTGCCAGCATGTCTGTCGAGTCTGCCTCCCAACCCTGCAAACGGTAGCTTGTGCCTAAGGCTGGCCCTGACAGTTGCAAAGTGTCAGTCTGAAAAGTAGCAGAGCACTACAGGGACAAAATCCTGTGACACTCCAATTTATTTCATAATGGGAGGTCTTTTAAGACTCTGAAAGTAATGCTAGCGCTTCTGCCACCTGAGTTGCTACCTCCATGTAACTTGCTAGCATACATAATTTAACAATCACATCATTTAAAAATCTCTAAACAGCACCTTTGTCCCAATTTTCCAGATAATTATCTGGCTAAAATTAATAGACTATTTGACTGCTTCCTTATTGAAAGCTTATAGCATTACACAAGATCTTGAATGGGCTACACTACTGTTGTCATGCTGATTATAAACAGGAGAATTTATCTTACAGTATTGGCTGCGATTATTTGATTTATATACCAGACAACATGATTCATCCTCACAGAACAAATGTCTGAAAATAGAATATATGGTAAAAGTTTTGCCTACTGACACAAAAAAGTATGAGCTGTCCATCATACAAATGATTTTTTCCCCCTTTGCATAGATGTCAGGAACAGAACAAAAAAAAATTATGCCAGAACAAACCTTCACAGAATAAAGTTGTTAATAGATTCATTTCACATTATTTGCATGAGATTCACTAGGACAGATTTAACTGAGAGGAATGAGAACTTGGAGAACTACTTTACCAAGGAATTAATGATGTATTGCAGCAACATACATAAAAATAAACAGAACTAGAAAGTTAGCACAGTAGAGTAAATGGACTAATCCAAAGACTGTGTGCAAAGTAGTTGACTGGCTTTGCCCAGTTGCCTAGTCCTCTACATCGCCAGGCAGGAGAGTCCATCTTTTGTTTCATTCTGTCAGGTTGACAGAAGTATGTACATGCAGTCCCTCTGGAGGAAGGAATGCTTTGCATTGCTTATCAGTCTCCATTTTGGCTTATTAAATAGCCAGGTAACTGGGTTCCACACAGGATTCTGGTCCATTCTTCAGGTGGAAAGAAGATGGCTGCAAGGATGGTGGCACCAATAAGATGGGGAAAGAGATGGAGGAGAGAGGATGAAAAAATAGGGAGTTCTTTTTAGGGCTCTGATAAGGACATGGATATAGAGGCATAAAAACAATAGCATCTGCTCCTTCCAAGTTAATATGAACTGTTCTGAGTAAAGAAAAAAATACTGTTGTAATCACGGCAGCAGCTTTCTAAAGGCCACACTTCAGTTTAGTAATTTATACACTAATATATTTGAAGGGGAAGCTTTTCTTTTTTTTTGGCAGCCAAAGCTTTTGTGTGGCATGTAATCTGATGTGGGTAGGAAGAAAGACAGGAAGCTGGCTGCAGTGGGAACATAAAGGAAGAAATGGACTCCTTGCCATTGGGACCTAACACTTTCAGATTCTAGCTGTATGTATCAATGCTTGAATATTTCAGTACAAAAATACTGGACTGTAAAAAGTTATTTAGAGGCTTGTAGTCATGCCCTACTCATGTAATGGTGGAAAGAACACAGCTCTAATAATTGAAAACAGCAAGCACTGAAAATAAACAACTGGCTGATTACCGTCCCTCCCCAAGAAAACAGCAGAATTAATGCAGTACAGAGAAAATGTGGAGTGGCATGGCAAGCTTGAAGCCTGGGCCTGAAAAATTCACTCATCTATGGCAAATCATTAAGTTCTACAGAATTTAGATTCATAAAAAAACCCCTCAGCTTCTAGCCCTCATGTCTGAGAAGCCTTCCAAATACATCTGGGCGTAAATCAATGCAGTGTGTCTTCAGTCAGCTGTGGAGCAGTCTTCAATGTGTCTGAAACAGTCAAGCTCAAGCCTGTCTGCCCCTGCTCATAACTGACTAAGTGGCACCAGACTGAAATGAACACAACTCCAATCAGTTTCACACAGGCTCTTCAGAAAAACCTGTGGGTCACAACCAATCTGTCAATTACATACTGCTGCATTGAGAAAGCTGTATGTAGAAGAGAAGGCACTGAAGTTATTCACAAGTGAAGGGGATCCAAAAATTGGTAGCGAGGAAATAGAGTAGGAGTAACTCCTTTCAAGCCTCCTGGCTGCTGTGAGGGGTAAAATGGTGTAGGTTCTGGAGGAGGTAAGAGAGATATAATGCTCCTTCTCCACCAGGGGAGTACAACTTCAAGTTCAGAAAACACTTTCTTGTCAGAGGCTGACACAAAATATATAGCCCCCAAACCACCAAACAGTGATCAGGAAAAGCATCCTGATAAAAAACACAGCCCTATTACTCCCAAAAGAGAATGTGAGAAGGGGCTATGCTTCTCACCAGAGCTCTGCCCATGGGATTCCTTGGTGGGACCCCACCGTCTTCTGTCATATCTATTTCTGGCTAGTAGGACTAGTCCTTCACTGAGCTGATGTCTGGTAAGTCTTTCACATCCGCTAGAAATAACTGAAAAAGTAAAAAACCTGGCTTGGGTTTAAAAAGGTCACCTCTGCAGATACACATTTGAATTACTTTCAAACAACTGTTGCTCAATGACAGATGTGAAACACAGTTTCTGATTAGGAAAGGGAGTTGAAAGCTCCTCTGAGGCCTCTGCAGTTTTTCCCACAGCTTCCCCAGTTCTCTCCGATCCCTTTATTAAAACTCTATATTTAGTTTTTGAAGTGTGTGTGTGTGTGTGTGTGTGTGTGTGTGTGTGTGTGTGTGTGTGTGTGTGTGTGTGTGTGTGTGTGTGTGTGTGTGTGTGTGTGTTTTAAACTATTCAGCACCTCAAACACTTCCGAAAGGAGAGTGGAATGTCACAAACTATTGTTCAGGAACAGAGCTTCAGATGCAACCCATACACATTGCCACTTACCATTGAGCTTTCAGCAGTCACTGTTTATAACATGTGTAGTATTCACATCAGAACATTAAGTTGAGAAAGAACTAGTATGTAAAATAGAATAGTTATCATGCAACTTAGTACTAGTGCTGCAGGTACATCCTCTCTCTCTTACTACGCTAGTCAATACTGACCAGGAACAAGAGACATTGCAGGTGGAAGGGCAGGATCTGTAAGGAGGCACTAAACAAGAAATGCCCAGAACACACAACCTGCAGCTTACCTCCTGAAAGTTATGTTGTGTGAACTTGTCGGCAATCCTCAGCAGCTCACGGCAAGAGTGAGTGTCAGCAAAAGCCCGGATACCCAGGCAGTTGGAAGGGTCCAGTTGTCTCTTTAGGAACTCACAGCAGGCTTCCTGGATCTCAGCCAACTGGAGTAGGCAAGCAGCTGGCAGTAAGGTCTGGACATTGCCCTCTTCCACTGTGATCTGGGAAGTGTATGCAAAGTCAATGAGCAGTTCCATGGCCCTTTCATCGATGTCTCGAATCACTACCTCTGTCTGCCGACTTTCTGCCAGTTCCCCAGTGAACATGGCTCGGAAATAAGGACTGCAGGCTGAAAGTATCACCCGGTGTGCATAGATCTTTTTGGCACCCACGACTAGTACCACATCACACAACTCCCGGTGCTTCCGCAGAAGATTGATAACCTCTAAGGTTTGTCGAGGGTGCTTGTCTGAGATGTAGGGCATGCGAGCAGGTTGTGGTACCCCCTCTGGAAGTTTGTTGGGATCTCCAAGGGTGCAACGGCTCGTCACATCCATTCCGGTCTCTCCTGGTCGAGTACTGGTACACCTGCAAAGGAGCAAGCCATGAAACAGGATTATCATTGACTCATCTCTCACCAAATGTCATTGGTGGCTCTGTGTCCATCACTGTCTGGTCTGAGCTGGGCACAGAAATAGAACCACTTCCAGCTTCTTTGGCCACCTATAGAAATAAGCACTTCTGATCAAATAACGAAAAAAAAAAATCAGTCTAAATCAAAGCATCCCAGTGAGTTAACAAAAACCAGCTCATGTTTACATCTATTTTATAGACTTTTCTGGTACTCATCACTGTAGTATCTGAGCATGTCTTACACATTTAATTGAAGCTCAGAATAGCTCTGTGAGGTAGGGAAGTAATACCCCCATTTTACAGGCAGTGAATTAAGGAATAAAAGAGTGACTTGCCCAAGGTCACACAAGAAGTCTGACACAGAGCTGGAACTAAATCCCAGATCTCCAGAGTCCCAGTCAAATTCCTTAACTACAAGATCAACTTTCTTCTCTTTTTCAAGCTTCCTCTACATAGATTTTTATATCACCCATCACTGTGGTATCTGAGCACATGGCAGCCCTGTAGACTTTCATAAAGGAAGACAGTTGGCTAGTATTATGGTTATGTCCCAGCTTCCTGGTGCAGCCACTAATTTATTTCTCTCTCTGATTTTTGTACCTGGACTCTTCAGACACAATACACACTCTGGTGTTTCTGTGGGTTCCAAGAGGTTGTTAACTTCTCCTAGGAATGGCATACTAAGGACTGCAATCAGTGTGATTGGATCCTAAATAGTAAAAACATTTTCAACAATACTTAAAAAAATCAACTCTCCCCGAAAGGAAGAAAATAAAGTCAAGATGGAAACCTTAGAAACTAGAAACTATTCAGCAAGATATATAAACAATAATATGTTTTACAGAGATTGGGGAGGCAGAGGACTGCCCTGGTATTTCACCAATGTCACTGTCATTAGCTAAGGTGTAAAAAGTTTTCAGCCACTGCTGAAATTACTTTAGCTCTTTGTTGTCCTCCACTAGGTTTTTAGGCCACAACTACCTTTCCCATACACCCTCTTGCCCCTGGATGGGCATCAGCCACATGGTGTCTTAGGAGTAAGGCCACTGCTTTATACTATCATCACCAGCCACACGAGCCCTCCAAAACAAAGGGGTAGAAACTGCACTGTATCCCACCCACACTGGCTATAAATAGGGAGAACACAGTTGCAAAAAAGGCTAACATAATTCTGTGGTGTATTAATGTGTGTTGTATGTCAGACGTGGGCAGTAATTTTCCTGCTCTACTCAGCAGTGGTGAGGGGTCAGCTGGAGTACTATCTCCAGTCCTGGGAACCACACTGTAAGAAAGCTGTGGACAAATCACAGAAAGTCCAGAGAGAAACAAAATGATAAAAGTTAAGAAAACTAACCTGCGAGGAATGTGTTTAGTCTTGAGAAAAGACTGAGGAGGGACCTAATAACAGTCTTCAAATACGGTAAGGGCTGTTATAGAGAGGATGGTGATCAATTGTTCTCCATGTCCACTGGAGGTTAATCTACAGCAGGGAGATTTAGGGTAGATATTAGGAAAAACTTTCTAACTGTAAGGATAGCTAAGCACTGGACTAGGCTTACAAGGAAGGTTGTGAAATCCCCATCATTGGAGTTTTTTAAGAACAGACTGGATAAACATCTGTCAGGGATGGTCTAGTTATATTTGATCCTGCCTCAGTACAGGCACTGTACTTGTTAACCTCTCAAGTTCCCTTCCAGCCATACAATTCTATAATTCTATGCTGCTCACAACCACTAGTAGCAAAACATTCTCACTCAATCTGCACTAAGAGTTACAAGGAAATTTAGCCTCACTTTGCAACTACAAGGTACATTTTGCTGCATGCTTGAAGGAAGAACTAAAAATAGGTCATATCTTTTTCTCTCATTATGATGTCAAACGCACTTTCTAACCACAAAGAAGTTGTTCCATTCATGACATTTCAAATTGCATCTTAAACTGTTTTCCCTCTTTCTCCACACTTCCTTCCCAATCGTCATATTCAGATGTTTCAGACCATTACCTTTCCCTCATATCTTGGTTATAAAGGTTCAGCTGGGTCTCTCCTCTAGGTTTTGCTGGTTACTCCTATTCAGTCTCTGTACACTTCAAATAGCTTGGTTGGTTTCTCCTCAACTCTATCCTTTTAATATGCTCATTGTTATCCCTTCATAACACCTCTGACAAATCCTTTTGGTTTTAAACTCTCTCTACCTTCCTGCACTTTTCTAGCTCATTTCACCAGGTGGGGCTTTCTTAACATTTTCAAAGACATGCCCTGTTTTCAGAAAGGTAATTTCACATACAATGTTGGGAAACTCTCCAGTGTGGATTATGTAAATTAATCTCAGAAATATCCCCATGCAAACCCTAGAAAACTTGGTTATACATTCATGTATTTGCCTTACCAGTTTCGTTTAATAGTTTTTAGTAAATCAGGCCAGAGGATAGGTACTTTATCCTTCTATCAGGAGATGGAGAGGGACTCAAAATAATTTGTGACAAAATCCTCCTGTAGGAGATCTAGTGCTAGCTAGGCAAACAAGTTAGATTGCATTATGCACCACCATTTTTAAGAGGCATCAAGCCTTCTCTGAAAAAGAGAGAGCATGAGTAAAATGTGTACCATCAAGACCACTTTGGATAGTGTTGCTTGACCAAGCTTGCAGCCATAGCATTTTTGAGCAAGGTAGATGCTGCGATCAATTGCAAAGTGACCCTGATGAACTTATAGATCCTATCACAGAAAAGTGTGGGATATTTCTATTAGGGGAGCCATTTTCTGAAAAATGAGATGCTCCTTGTTATGCCTGAAGATGAACTTTTGAAGACACATGTGGGCTTCCCAACTACATAAGCCCCCTGAAATGTGGTCCTGGAGCAGCTCTCCTAAACCCTTTTGAGAGCTGTATCTGCTTCCATTCTACAGAGTCATGGCAAAGGCTACTCCCCTACAAGTAGGATGGTTTGCTTAGCCAGTTCCATTATCTGGAAGTCTTAAGCCATTTCTACACTACTGTTTATGTCGGCAAAACTTATGTCACTCAGGGATGTGAAAAAACACACCCCTGAGCAACATAAGTTTTGCTAGCGTAAGTGGCAGTATGCACAGCGCTATGTCGGTGGGAGAGCTTCTCCTGCCGACATAGCTACTGCTGCTCATAGGAGGTGGATTAATTATGTTGACAGGAGAGCTCTCTCCCGTCGGCATAGAGTGGCTAAATACAAGATCTTACAGCGGCTCAGCTGCATTGGTACAGCTATGCTGCTGTAAGGTCTCTAGTGTAGACATAGTATTCGTTGATTTTGAGAGTTGGGAAGAGAACCAGGCGAAAACTATGAGTGTCCTCTAGATCAGTGGTTTTCAAACTTTTTTTTTGGCAATCCGGTTGAAAATTGTTTATGCCCGCAACCCAACAGAGCTGGGGATGAGGGGCTTGGGGTGTGGGAGGGGGCTCAGGGCTGAGGCAGACAGTTAGGGTGTGGGGGTGAGGGCTGCGGGGTGGGGCCAGGAATGAGGGATTTAGGGTGTGGGTGGGGCTCTGGGCTGGGGTGCAGTAGGGGGTCAGGGAACTGGGCTGGAGGTGTGGGCTCGGGGGTGCAGGAAGGGCTCTGGGCTTGGAGGGGCTTAGGGCTGGGGCAGGGGATTGGGGCACATGGTTGGGGAACGGACGTACCTCCGGCGGCTCTGGGTCAGCAGTGCAGCTGTAGTGCAGAGGCAGGCTTCTCGCCTCTCCTGGCACTGCGGAATGCACTGCGCCCTGGAAATGGCCAGTAGGTCTGGCTCCTAGGTGGAGCCGCGCCAGTGGCTTCATGCAGCTCTTGCCCGCAGGCACCCTCCGAAGCTCCCACTGGCTGGGAACTGACCAATGGGAGTGTGGAGCCAGTGCTCGGGGTGGTGACAACATGCAGAGCCCCGTGGCCCCCTGCCCACGAGCCGGACCTGCTGCTGGCCACTTCCAGGTAGGAACTACTAGTTTTACTACTAGTTTTTACTGGCCGGCTGCCAAGGTCCCTGGATCCCTGCCAAGTACTGGGTCACGACATGAACTTCGAAAACCACTGTTCTAGACTGAGTAAAGCTCCCTATGAAATCTTAGGCTTGTGGGCGTTTTATCCAGCTAAGGCTATATTTTAAGTTAGTTGAATTTGTGTGGTAAAAAACCTTAGCCTTTTTGCCTCTAGTTGGGGAGAATGAAATCTCCTCCCTTCCACTAGACTGAAGTTGGTTTTAAACTGAATAGCTGAAAATTGGCTTGTTAATGAGAAGAATTCTATTCTATTCAGGTTCTTACACCATGCCCATCATCTTGGTATTCTAGTACCTACAAGGTATCTGGTATATTTCCTAAAGGAAAGAGCGTTACTTAATGATTAAAGCAAACGGAACAGATGTAAAAAGAACGAGTACTTGTGGCACCTTAGAGACTAAGGCCATGTCTACATCTGAAATTTTGCAGCGCTGGTTGTTACAGCTGTATTAGTACAGCTGTATAGGGCCAGCGCTGCAGAGTGGCCACACTTACAGCAACCAGCGCTGCAAGTGGTGTTAGATGTGGCCACACTGCAGCGCTGTTGGGCGGCTTCAAGGGGGGTTCGGGGAATGCGAGAGCAAACCGGGAAAGGAGACCAGCTTCCCCGCGGTTTGCTCTCGCGTTCCCCGAACCACCCTGCAAACCGCAGGGAAGGAGACCTGCTTGTTCGGGGAACGCGAGAGCAAACCGCGGCGAAGCTGGTCTCCTTTCCCGGTTTGCTCTCTCGTTCCCCGAACCCCCGAACAAGCAGGTCTCCTTCCCTGCGGTTTGCAGGGTGGTTTGGGGAACGCGAGAGCAAACCGCGGCGAAGCTGGTCTCCTTTCCCGGTTTGCTCTCGCGTTCCCTGAACCACCCTGCAAACCGCAGGGAAGGAGACCTGCTTGCTCGGGGGTTCGGGGAACGAGAGAGCAAGCTGGGGAAGGAGACCTGCTTCGCCGCGGTTTGCTCTCGCGTTCCCCGAACCACCCTGCAAACCGCAGGGAAGGAGACCTGCTTGCTCGGGGGTTCGGGGAACGAGAGAGCAAACCGGGAAAGGAGACCAGCTTCGCCGCGGTTTGCTCTCGCGTTCCCCGAACCACCCTGCAAACCGCAGGGAAGGAGACCTGCTTGCTCGGGGGTTCGGGGAACGAGAGAGCAAGCTGGGGAAGGAGACCACTTCACCGCGGTTTGCTCTCGCATTCCCCGAACCACCCTGCAAACCGCAGGGAAGGAGACCTGCTTGCTCGGGGTTCGGGGAATGCGAGAGCAAACCGGGGAAGGAGACCAGCTTCGCCGCGGTTTGCTCTCGCGTTCCCGGAACCACCCAGCAAACCTCAGGGAAGGAGACCTGCTTGCTCGGGGTTCGGGAACACGAGAGCAAGCTGGGGAAGGAGACCAGTTTGATTACCAGAGGCTTCCTCAGGTATGCTGGGATACCTGCTTATTCCACGGAGGTCAAGAAAAGCGCTGGTAAGTGTCTATACCTTATTACCAGCGCTGGATCACCAGCGCTGGATCCTCTACACCCAAGACAAAACGGGAGTACGGCCAGCGCTGCAAACAGGGAGTTGCAGCGCTGGTGGTGCCCTGCAGATGTGTACACCTCCTAAGTTGCAGCGCTGTAACTCCCTCACCAGCGCTGCAACTTTCTGATGTAGACAAGCCCTAACAAATTTATTTGGGCATAAGCTTTCGTCGTCTAAAACTCACTTCATCGGATGCATGCAGTGGAAAATACAGTAGGAAGATATATATACACACACAGAAAACATGAAAAAATGGGTGTTGCCACATCAACTATAACAAGGCTAATCAATTAATGGGCTATTACCAGCAGGAGAAAAAAAACTTTTGTAGTGATAATCAGGATGACCCATTTTCAACAGCTGACAAGAAGGTGTGAGTAACAACAGAGGAAAAATTAGCATGGGGAAATAGTTTTTACTTTGTGTAATGACTCATCCACTCCCAGTCTTTATTAAAGCCTAATTTAATGGTGTCCAGTTTGAAAATTAATTCTACGGTATGGCAACACCCGTGTTTTCATGTTCTCTGTGTATATATATCTTCCTACTGTATTTTCCATTGCATATATCTGATGAAGTGGGTTTTAGCCTATGAAAGCTTATTACCAATAAATTTGTTAGTATCTAAGGTGCCACAAGTACTCCTCGTTCTTTTTGCTGATACAGACTAACACAACTACCACTCTGAAAGCTGAACAGATGTAAGGAAATTTAAAGTCAACACTCCAATTCGTCCATAACTTATCTCTGAATCAGGGGTCGGCAATCTTTCAGAAGTGAAGTGCCGAGTCTTCATTTATTCACTCTAATTTAAGGATTCGTGTGCCGGTAATACATTTTAACGTTTTTAGAAGGTCTCTCTCTATAAGTCTATAAACTATTGTTGTATGTAAAGTAAATAAGTTTTTAAAAATGTTTAAGAAGCTTCATTTAAAGTTAAATTAAAATGCAGATCTTATCAGTTTAGTGCAGTGGTTCTTAACCTGGGGTGCATGCACCACCTGGGGCAGGGCCAGTAGAAGGATATTTTGCACCCTAGGCGAAACTTCCACCTTGCGCCTCCCCCCCCCCCCCGCACATCGGTTCATTGACGGGCAAATCCCAACGAGCCTTTATAGACCCCCAGAGCCAGCCTGCCCAGGGGCCAGCCATGCCTAGGGGCTGCTCTCCAGACCACGAGCCCATTCCACCCCGGTGGCCCCCACCCCGAGTCCACTCACTGGCTTTGACGGGCTTGGGCCGCTGCAGCAGCTTGGCAGAGAGGTGCCACCTTCTGGAGGCACTGGAGAGCCAGAGCATTCCTCTTGCGGCAGCAGCGAGCCCCAGCCATGGAGGAGTCGGCACGGTGCAGGGGGGCAGCAGCCCTGCAAAGGTGGCGGCGCCACTAGCAGGGAGCAGTCATGCCCCACCCACCCCTCCTGCCCAGGCTGCAGCCCGGCACCCCCCCCGGGGGCTCCTGCAGGCTGCAATAGATGTATGCAGGCACCAGTCCCCATGTGCCCCCCGGCTCCCCCCTCACCTAGGGTTACCATATTTCAACAATAAAAAAAGAGGGGGAAGCCCTGCCCTAGCCCAGCCCCCATCCACTCCCTCCCACTTCCCACCCCGACTGCCCCCGTCAGAACCCTCAACCCCTCCTCCACACCCCCGCCCCCAGATAGACTCCAGGAGACTCCCATGCCCCATCCAACCACTCTCTGCCCCCTGACAGGACCCCCAAAACTCTCGACCCATCCAACCCTCCCCCTGCTCCCTGGGACTCCCTTACCATGCCCATGCTGGCCAGATGCTGGCTCCATGTGGAGGCAAAACTTCTCAGAGTGCTGAGGCAGCGGGACGGGGTGAGCTGCGGAAGGGGCAGCGGTGGAGGCTCACACTTCTGGGAGCCGCAGAACCTGAGTGCGATGAGGGAGGAGCCAAGGGACGCGCCTGCCTGGGCTGCGGCCCAGTGGCCCTCTCAGGGGGCTCCTGAAGAGAATACATGCGGGTGGCAGTCCCTGTGCGCACCCAGCTCTCCCTCACTGCGCTTGGGCTCTGTGGCTCCCGGGAGTGTGAGCCGCCGCTGCCATTCCTCCTGCAGCAGGCTCAGGGCCCCGCGCCCCTGCGGCTCACACTCCTGGGAGCTGCAGAACCCGAGTGCGGTGAGGGGGAAGCTGGGGGGCATGCCTGCTGCTGGTCAGGGGTTCCGGCCACTGGCCCCACTCAGCCTCCTGCTGGCCTGGAGTTCCGTTCACGCAGCCGGTAGCGGGCAGAATGGGGCTGGTGGCCAGAACCCCGGCTGGCAGCCGCGTGCCAGGCAAAATATGCTCACGTGCCACGTTTGGCACGCGTGCTGTAGGTTGCCGACCCCTGCTCTGGATAGTGCTGGAGATCAGTGGACTTGGGAATTTTCACATTGGATCAGACCAGATGCTTGATGCTATGTACTGTGGGTTGCTGCTACACAGGGGGTACGTCCAGACTACCCGCTGTATCAGCGGGTAGCAATCGAGCCCCGTCGACTCTGGAATTCCACTGGAGCGAGTGGCGGTAGCGGAGTCGACGGGGGAGTCGTGGCTGTTGATCCCGCGCCTTGAGGACGGGAGGTAAGTCGGAATAATATACGTCGACTTCAGCTACGGTATTCCCGTAGCTGATGTTGTGTATCTTACATCAACACCCCCGCCTCCCAGTGTAGACCAGGCCAGAGGCACAGAAGAGTGAATTAAAAGGACCCAGCTGATGGCATATGTCTGAACCAGGCTAATAATTTAACTGCATAATGTGTGTATTATGCATAAATATATGCAGAGAATGAAATGATGACTCAGTGGCTAGAAGTGTGAAAGACAGAAGGTAGCACTTGATTCTCACATGCTAGGCTGGCTTCCTTCCCCCACACAAAGGGCTGAGAGATGCTCCTGGGAGACTGAAGAGGAAATAAAAAACTGAGTCGTCCTTGTGGCACCTTAGAGACTAACAAATTTATCTGGGCATAAGCTTTCATGGGCTACAACTCAAGCAACCCCCATCCTATCATGTATTTATACCTGCTCCTGCATTTTTCACTTCATACATCTGATACATACATTTCTAGCCTATGAAAGCTTATGCCCAGATAAATTTGTTAGTCTCTAAGGCCTAGCATTTGAGAATCAAGTGCTGCCTTCTGTCTTTCACACTTCTAAGCCACTGAGTCATCATTTCATTCCCTGCACATATTTATGCATAATGCACACATTATGCAGTTAAATTATTAGCCTGGTTTAGACATATGCCATCAGCTGGGTCCTTTTAATTCATTCTTCTGTGCCTCTGGCCTGGTCTACACTGGGGGGCAGGGGTGTCTTTTTTTTTTTTTTCGCTGATACAGACTAACATGGCTACCACTGAAACCTGAAGAGGAACTGTGTATGAAAGGATCAAAGATTCACACTCAACTATACAGATATTCACGGATTAGCTTCCATCAGTGTGCAGGGCTGGGGAAATCAGCAAATATAATGGGATTAAGGAAGAGCTGACAAGATCACTTTATAGCATACAATGCTGAAAAGTAAAATAGGAATACAGCCAGCCTGCAAGTCAGCTAAATAAATGGGCTGTTTTATCTCCTCACTGTATTTGGCTATGCTGGCTCCCAGAGCTTTATTCATTGTCACAAGCATTTATTAGGCTGATGTCTACACTTGGGGAGTTTTTGCACTGCCAATTTCACCTGTGATTAGGGAACTGGTGAAAGAAAAGCCTGCTGTTTTGTGTACTCACTTGCTTCCACAGGCATCAGATAGTGTTTACATTTGCAGCATTTCCATCACCAATGAGCAGTGCACTTAGGGCAGCTATCCCACAGTGCAGCTCTCTCCATTTTGACCATAGCTCTGGAGGTGGCAGGGGGAGCTCAGGGTCCAAACGGGAGCTCCTTTGCTCTGTGGAGCAGCCATGGTCACTTGGCCAGATGAGCATTTGCCAATAAAACAGGAAAGGGAGTTTCAAAGTTCCCGGGTGCTTTACAGGGGGGTGGGGGGGACGTCTGTTTACCTGGCATCAGAGCAGCAGAGCCTCTGGCCAGAGTGGTCACTCTAGGCTATCCTTCGGAGGCTAAATGCTGTTTACACAGGAAGAACTTGTCTTCACTTGCACATCACCACAAAAGGATCAGCAGTAACAACTACACACTTCTCGTGGAGGTGGTTTTCTGTTTGTGGTGAAACTTCTGAGTTTCACCGCAAAAAGTCATTGGCAAGTGTAGACGCTCCCATGGTTTTTGAGCAAAAAAGGGACTTTTTTCACTTTAAATGGCAAGTGTACACATGCCCTTAGGCATAGAATATTAGGGTTAGAAGAGACTTCAGGATGTCATCTAGTTCAACCCCCTGCTCAAAGCAGGATCAACCCCAACTAAATCATCCCAGCCAGAGCTTTGTCAAGTCAGGCCTTAAAAACCTCTTAAGGATGGAGATGCCACCACCTCCCTAGATAACCCATTCCAGTGCTTCACCACCCTCCCAGTGAAATAGTGTTTCCTAATATCCAACCTAGATCTCCCCCACTGCAACTTGAGACCGTTGCATCTTGTTCTGTCATCTGTTACCACTGAGAACATCCGAGCTGCATCCCCTTGGGATCCCCCCTTCAGGTAGATGAAGGATACTATCAAATCCCCCCACACTCTTCTGCAGACTAAATAACCCCAGTTCCCTCAGCCTCTCCTCCTAAGTCATGTGCCCCAGCCCTCTAATCATTTTTGTTGTCCTTCACTAGTCTCTCTCCAATTTGTCCACATCCCTTCTGTAGTGGGGGGACTAAAGCTGGACACAATACTCCAGATGTGGCCTCATCAGTGCTGAATAGAGGGAAATAACCACTTCCCTCAATCTGCTGGCAATGCTCCTACTAATACAGCCCAATATACTGTTGGCCTTCTTGGCAACAAGGGCACACTGCTGACTCATATCCAGCTTCTCGTCCACTGTAATGCCCAGGTCCTTTTCTGCAGAACTGCTGCTTAGCCGGTTTCCAGCCTGTAGAGGTGAATGGGATTCTTCCATCCTAAGTGCAAAACTCTGCACTTGTCCCTGTTGAACCTCATCGGATTTCTTTTGGCCCAATCTTCCAATTTGTCTAGGTCACTCTGAACCCTATCCCTACCCTCCAGCATATCTACCTCTCCCCCCAGCTTAGTGTCATCTGCGAACTTGCCGAGGGTGCAATCCATCCCATTATCCAGATGATTAATAAAGTAGTTGAACAAAACCAGCTCCAGGACCGACCCCTGGGGCACTCCGCTTGATATCGGCTGCCAACTAGACATTGAGCCGTTGATTACTACCCGTTGAGCCCGATAAGCTAGCCAGCTTTCTAGCCACCTTACAGTCCATTAATCCAATCCCTACTTCATTAACTTGCTGGCAAGAATACTGTGGGAGATCGTATCAAAAGCTTTGCTAAAGTCAAGATATATCACATCCACCGCTTTCCCCATATCCACAGAGCCAGTTATCTCATCACAGAAGGCAATCAGGATGGCCAGGCATGACCTGCCCTTGATGAATCCATGTCGACTGTTCCTGATCACCTTCTTCTCCTCCGAGTGCTTCAAAATGGATTCCTTGAGGACCTACTCCATGATTTTGCCAGGGACTGAAGTGAGGCTGACCAGTCTGTAGTTCCCCAGGTTCTCTTTCTTCCCTTTTTTTAAATATGGGCACTCTATTTGCCTTTTTCCAATCTTCCAGGACCAATCCCAGTCGCCATGAGTTTTCAAAGATAATGGCTCATGGCTCTACAGTCACATCAGCCAACTTCCTCAGCACCCTTGGATGCATTAGATCTGGACCCATGAACTTGTGCACATCCAGCTTTTCTAAATAGTCCTTAACCTGTTCTTTCAGCACTGAGGGCTGCTCACCTCCTCCCCATACTGTGCTGCCCAGTGCAGCTGTCTAGGAGCTGACCTTGTCTGTGAAGATCGAGGCAAACAAAGCATTGAATACTTCAGCTTTTCCCACATCATCCATCTCTATGTTGCCTCCCCATCAGTAAGGGTCCCACACTTTCCCAGACCGTCTTCTTGTTGCTAACATACCCGTAGAAACCCTTCTTGTTATCCTTCACATCCCTTGCTAGCTGCAACTCCAATTGTGCCTTGGCATTCCTGATTTCACCCCTGCATGCTCGAGCAATATTTTTATACTCCTCCCTAGTCATCTGTCCAAATTTCCACTTCTTTTAAGCTTCCTTTTTGAGTTTAAGAACATCAAAGATTTCACTGTTAAGCCAAGCTGGTTGCCTGCCATATTTGCTATTCTTTCTGCATATCGAGATGGTTCGTTCCTGTGCCCTCAATAAGGCTTCTTTAAAATAGTCAGCTCTCCTGGACTCCTTTCCCCCCTCATATTAGCCTCCCAGGGGATCCTGCCCATCAGTTTCCTAATGGAGTCTAAGTCTGCTTTTCTGAAGTCCAGGGTCCATATTTTGCTAATCTCTTTTCTTCCTTTTGTCAGGATCCTTAACTCAACCATCTCATGGTCACTGCTGCCTACGTTGCTACCCACTTCTAGTTCCTCTACTGCACCCATCCCTGCAGTATAAAAAGAACTCCTACAAGGTTCCAAACGTCTATGGCTATGTTTCTGAGTGAAATGCACACTGACACTTCAGTAATAATTTACTTTTAAGCACCTTTCAACTCTCAGCCCCTCATCCCCAACTCCACACACTCCCTAGGGTGGAAAGCAGGCAGCTGTTTAACAGCACTCTGCAACATTCATTAGGAAAAGAAGTGAAGATTACAGTATCCAACTGAAGCTGCAAGGGGACTGCATTTCCATTTGAAGAATATAAATATCAGTGTTGGAATTTGGTGTGTACACCAGGCTACAATTACTAAATCTGTCATGGAATTTTCAGAACACAAGGAACTTGATTTTATGTCTCAGCCAGAATAAGTTACCTCCAACAGCACAGTGCCCACTCACAACATGCTGGGACATTAGTTCAGTATTGACCATGAATGCCAGCTATTAAATCCTCAACACTATGCACTGGATCAACCAGATGTTTAGTGGAGGCTTCTAGGAGCAGAGTACTAACTCCAGTCATCAACAGTGGGAACAAAACCATGTCCCTGCCCTTCACAGATTTGGGGATTTAAAGAGACACTGACAGTTTACAGGTATGTGTTGTGAACATGCACTTTTCAAAACCTGATACTGTTGGGTCTAAACTTTTGGTGAACTTTGGAGCCAAAAAACACCCAGACTGGCCGTCTCTGCATAATCCTTTCTGAACCTTTTTTTGAACAAAGCACTGACCTGCAAACTACTCATGACACCCCCTTCCTCAAGTAGCCATTAGCCTTTATCTCTATGCATTTACTTGTTAAACTTGCTCTTCCTGTAAAATCTTGATTGATTATGCATGACCATTATCTTTTATTAATCACTTTGTTTACTTCTGTGTATAAATATTGATGCTCACCCCTAATAAAGGCGCCACACTTATTCTAAAGCTTTTGGGGTAGTGTGAGCCCGTTGATCAACGCATTTGGTGTCTGGTCTCTGACAGAATTGTGGGCCCAAATTCCAACTCCGCACGACCTTGGCTGTTGGAGAGGTGAGTGAGGACTTGCTTTATTACCTAACAATTTGGGGGCTCGTCCGGGATTCCTTCTGGTGCGGTACCTCTGTCCAGTGGTCAGACCACTCATATATGAATTGGCAAGGCGCCACAGGAGATTTCTCCTAGCCAATTCAATATTGAGGGGTCGTGTATTGGACAGCAGGGTAAACGCCAGTTGGAGGGCTCCTGTCAGACACCATGGGTCAAGGGACTAGCGTGCCTCTTGAGAGTCCGTTGGGGATTGTAAATAAGTTATGGAACGAAGGGAAACTCCCAGTACAGACAGGAATGTCTAGGAAGAAGTTGTACACACTATGTGTAAGGAATTGGACTGGGTATACCGCGGTATTGGCCGACTCGGAGATGAGGTGGCCTTCGTATGGCTCTTTCGAACAGGCTGCCTTAAGAGGAGTAAAGAGCCAGATCGAAAAAGACCATCCGGGACAGTTATGTTACTGGTTTTGTTGGGACACAGCAGCAGAGCTGTGGAAATCTTTAAAAATTATGGCAGTCAGGTACTCTCCCGAGAGTGAACCCCCTCCAGGTTATTTCGATGAAGGGTGTAGACCACGGCGTGTTTTGACTCGTCAGCTGGTCCCCTCTGCACCTGCCCCTATTCCTCCGCAGGGGAGCTCTCTCCTTGTAGCAGAGGGGAATCTGCAGGATCCCAGATTGGAATTTGTGCAGAAGGATGAGGAGGAATTGGAGGGGCAAACCTCGGGAGGAGTAGTTACTAGGCTTAGGTCCAAGCAGGTACAGCAGGGTGCATGCCCCCCCCCTGAGGATAGCCCAGAGGATGTCTCCGTCAAATCTCTTGCGAATAATAAAAGTATGGTTATAGAGATGCCTTTACAGGTGCACGATCAACCTTATATGGGCAATGATGGACGATTGCAACATGCTAGTATTGTGGAATATAAAGGATGGCTAGAATGGGATTTGAAAGAGTGGGGACAGTTGTCAGGGTCTTTTGGGGAAAATCCCCGAAAGATCATAGAACTTCTAGAAAGATTGTTTTTAAGTTATAATCCTACTTATACGGATGTGGATCAGTTGTTAAGTAGAGTTTTGACCGGAGAAGAACGTAGTAGATTGTGGATGGCAGAAAGGACATGGGGAGATAGCAATGCAGCTAATCTTACTTGGATGGATAGGCGGGATCTGGCCGCTGGCTGGAATCCCCTAGACTGGACTCAGCTAAGGCTGACTCAGCTGCGAACAGATAGAGAGCGATTGTTAGAGAGACTCAAGGAAATGGCTCGCCGCTCGCCTAATCAGGCTAAGTTCATGCAGATTCGGCAGGAATCTGATGAGCCGCCCAGAAAGTTCTGGTCGAGGCTATTGGAGGGGGCCCGAATGTTCACTCAGATGGATCCTGAGAGAGAAGCAGACCACCCTACTCTTATTTCATTTTTTGTGAATCAGTCGGTGCCCCCTGTAAGGGATTACTTCTTAAAGTTTCGCCCTGGTTGGGGAGGTGAGTCAGTCACTTCAGTGTTGGAAGTAGCTGATTTTGCCTGGGAGAAAGAAAGGGAAAGTAGTAAAAAGAAAGAGAAAAAGGAAGAATATAAGCTGATGGCTTTAGCTTTTCACGGTGGTGTTCGAGGCAAAGGCCGTGGCCGTGGCAGGGGATTCCAGGGTGCCCGGGGAAGAGGGTCCTGGCGACCCCAGCCATCAGGAAACTGTTTTCAGTGCGGACAGCCTGGTCACTTTAAACGTGAATGCCCCTGGGGACGCCCAGAGGGTCTGGTTGCATCCGCAGATGCTTATACAAGTGAGGAATACACCCCTGCACCACCAGCTCAGCCCATCCCCCAGGCCTGGATCAACTACGGGAAACAGCAGCAGCCGCAGCAAACTCAGCCTCCTCAATGACGGTACCCCGGGGGCGAAGGCAAACAATGTGATGGTCTTATTTCCTTAATGTCTTTAGCCGGCTCCTTTCTCACTTTCTGCCCTCCCAGCAAAGAGCCTCGTTTAACCCTTTCAGTCCAGGGACTGCCTGTCTCTTTCCTCATTGATACTGGGGCTACTTTCTCTCTTTTAAATCATGCCCCCTCTCCCTGGCTATCCTCTGAGGTTAAAACTGCGACTGGGGTGGAGGGCAACCCACAGTCTCTGGGACTCACTTTGCCTTTGAATGTTATTTATGCTGATAAATGTTTTTCTCACCGTTTTCTTTTTTCCCCAGCTTGTCCGATCCCTTTGATGGGCCGGGATTTACTCTGTAAGCTTGAGGCTACTTTAACCTGCACTCCTGAAGGGGTAGGATTATTGATGACAGTATTAGGAGATTCGGCCCCTACTCAGGGTAATTGGGAAACACCTCTCTCTCTCTCCCCTGACCTCACTGACTTGCCTTCAACCCTCTGGGGAATTTCTGACACTGATGTTGGCCTGCTCCTTTCGGCAGAGCCCGTAAGGATTCAGGTAAAGCCTTCCTTAACCCCCCCGTCAGTCCCTCAATACCCCGTCGCTGGAAGCCCGGGAGGGCATCCGCCCCATTATTGAGGGATTCATTGCACAAAAGCTAGTCCGCCCTCAGCGCACTCCCTGTAACACCCCTATACTGCCTGTCAAAAAGCCTCCTAAAAAGGACGGAGACCCTGTTCGTTGGCGCTTTGTACAGGATCTACGAGTTGTTAATCAGTATGTGGTCCCTCTTCATGCAGTAGTTCCTGACCCAGCTACTATCATCAGCCAAATCCCCTGGGATGCTGAGTGGTTCACTGTTATTGACTTAAAATCAGCTTTTTTCAGCATTCCTGTGCACCCAGACTCTCAGTATCTCTTTGGTTTCACCTGGGAGGGACAAAGTTATGTCTGGCAACGACTTCCTCAAGGCTACAGAGACAGCCCCACGATTTTCAGCCAGTGCCTCCGCCACGACTTGGAAGGTTTCACCAGTCCGCAGGGATCCACATTGGTCCTATACGTAGATGACATCCTATTAGGTAATCGCGAAGAAGCTGCCCTCCGCATCGATGGTAAGGCACTTTTATTATACCTACACACCAGAGGCCACAAGGTAGACCCTAAAAAGATTCAGTGGGTCTCACAGAAGGTCCGATATCTGGGCTTCCTGTTAACCCCAGAAGGAAGACAGATGGACCCAGCCCGCATAAAGACTATTCAAAACTGCCCTCTACCGAACACCAAGAAACAACTTCGAGGTTTCTTAGGATTAATTGGCTTCTGTCGCCCCTGGTTGCCGTCCTGCGGGGAGTTAAGCAAACCGCTCCACCGACTCACTGCTAACCTTGCTCCTGACCCTTTGCAGTGGTCCCCGGACACTATTCAAGCCTTTCAGTTACTCAAGGACAGTGTGGCCTCCTCCATGTCTCTCCGCCCCCCCAATTACAGCAAACCCTTTCACCTTTTTGTCCACGAGAGGGGCGGAATTGCTAGTGGTGTCCTTACCCAGCTGAGCGGGCCCCACCATTTCCCGCTTGCTTTTTACTCTCAGCAAATCGACCCTGTCGCTCAGGGAACCCCATCCTGCACCCGGACTCTGGCAGCAGCTGCCCTGCTGATCACAAAGGCAAAGAGCCTAACCCTGGGTCATTTTACCACGGTTTGGACCTCTCATGCCTTGTCAGCCCTTCTGCGTAGGGGCACAACCCAAGTCTTTTCGGCCCATCGTCAGCAACAGCTAGAGGCCGAACTCTTAGAAGACACTAACCTAATTTTTGAAAGGTGTGGACCCCTTAATCCAGCTACCTTGCTTCCTGACCTGCCAGTCCCCCAGGACCAGCACGACTGTGTGGAAGTAGTTTACAGCATCTTACAGATAAGAGACAACCTGTTTGACGTGCCACTGGACAACCCCGATTGCATCCTCTTCTCGGACGGAAGCTCCTTCTATGTTGATGGCAAGCGTTTCACTGGTTATGCTGTCACCTCTGAATGGGACATTCAAGAGGCCGCCTCACTGCCAGGCAACTGGGGAGCCCAAGCCGCTGAACTCTATGCCCTGGCCCGAGCTTGCCAGTTGGCCGCTGGTAAGACCGTTACCATTTTTACTGATAGCAAATATGCTTTTGGAGTTGTGCATTGTCATATCCACCTCTGGAAGTTTCGAGGTTTCCAGACAGCTGCCGGTAAACCCATTCAGCACCTCCCCCTCATCCACAAGCTTTTGGACGCCCTCCAAAAACCCTCTGTCCTGGCTGTAGTTCACTGCCGGGCCCATACTAAAGATAGCAGCCCCGTTACCCGTGGGAATGCCCTGGCTGACGCCTCCGCCAAGAAGGCTGCCACCTTACCTTTAGCCATGCCCACATTGGCTATTGCAACCTCCTCCTTTACTCCACCGCACCCCGTACCAGTACCCGCTGCTGAACTAAAATCATGGGAAAGCCTCGGGGCCACTCTGGTCAAAGGGACCTGGCTTATGCCAGATGGCCGAGCCTGCCTCCCTCGCTCCACATACCCTGTGGCAGTTCGCTGGCACCATGATAAAGGGGGTCACTACGGCACGCACGCCCTCGTGGACACTATCGCTCGCTTTTGGTATGCTCCAGGCATTCAACCCTATTGCCTATCAATAGTGAAAGCATGCAGCACATGTCAGCGTAATGGACCTGCTCCACCTCTTAACAAAATTAAGGGTGGAAGACCTCCGCCTGCTGCTCCATTTCAACATCTTCAAATTGATTTTGTAGATATGCCAAAGGCTTTTGGGAAAAAGCACCTCCTTGTTTTGGTTTGCCCTCTGACTTCCTGGGTCGAAGCTTTTCCTACTGCTAATTGTACTGCTGCCACAGTGGCGAAGATTCTCCTTAGAGATATTGTACCCCGTTTTGGCATCCCTCTTGTGCTCGACTCAGATCGCGGACCTCACTTTACTGGTCATGTCCTTGGCCATTTAGAACAAGGACTGGGCATTTCACACTCCTTTCATACACCCTACCACCCCCAGTCTAGCGGGAAAGTTGAGCGTATGAATAGGGAACTTAAGTTTACATTGGCTAAATACTGTCAGGAAACAGGATTAAAGTGGCCTCAGGTACTTCCCTTGGTCCTGTTTCACCTTCGTACTCGCCCAACCCGCGCATTGGGATTATCCCCCTTTGAACTGCTCTATGGACACCCCCCTTTCAAAGGCGGGGCGCTACCACGTGCTGATGTTTCACTATTGGGAGGGGATCATATGACTGCGTGTCAGTTTCTCTCCCTACAGGCTCGCCTCCGTACCCTTTGAAAAGCCTCGCAGTTTTCCCAGACTGTGCCGCTGGAGGAACAAATCCACCCGTTCCAACCAGGGGACTTCGTCTGGGCCAAAAAGTTCGTTCGTGACGACACCCTCCAGCCAAGGTTTACTGGACCCCACCAGGTTCTTTTGACAACCCAGACTGCAGTGTTCCTGGAAGGACGCAAATCTTGGATCCACCACTCCCACGTCAAGCCAGCCGTAGTGGACCACAGTGACGGACCAGCAGCTCTTGTCACCACTGAGGACACTGCCTTCGACCAGTGGACCAGCTTACCTCTCTCAGACATTAGACTTAAATTAACTCGAAAAAAATGAGAGGACCCTTTATTCTGACAACTGTATGTTTTTTATGCTTTTTCAGTTTATTTTCTGCTTATGAAGATAATGCTTTTATTAGATATTCCCACGAGGTTAAAACTCGTATTTTAGGAAATAGAAGTGATTGCTGGGTATGTACTCAATTTCCAGTAAATGCAGCACAGGGACTCCCCTTCACACCCATTCCCCTAACCACTGCTAATATGACTTGGATGCCACCGACTAGAATAAAAGATCCAGTCCAACCCAATCTTACATGGGACAAAACAGAAGTGCCAATTAACAAATATCTCAGGGTAACCAATCAAACAGGATCACTGTGTTTTGTTAAAGAAAAAGGGTCAACTTTCGTGGGAACAAGTAAATGCAACATATATTTTAATGGCACCGCCTTTAGTAAAAATCTTGGCTTCAAGCCTTGCGCATCCCACTTATCCCATATGTGGATCCCTCACCCCGATCCAACCTTTTCAACTTTTTCATGGAGGGGCAGGTTTTCAGAGTCAGTTTTTAAAAAGCCCTGCTCAGATCTCGAAGGTGTCCAACTAATTGTTAAAGGATACACAATTGCCTTCTACAACTGCTCAAGCAGTACTACACTGCCCTTTGAGGACAACACTACCAAATTGTGCCTCTGCAGTTCACACAACGACCCCTCTGCGTTACCAGGGGAACAGTGGTACAACGGGTGGTGGGTTACCTCCTACTTTGAGAAATGGAATACCCAAAACGCATTATATGGAACATACTGGGTGTGCGGGCCCAAGGCTTATTATTTTCTCTCCCCTGATTGGGCAGGGTCATGTTATTTGGCATGGCTAGCACCGCCTTCTCGGATCTCCCTCACTCCCCCTCATTTTCCCCACGTTCGTAACATCCGTGAAACTGACAGAAATATTAATCTCCGTGATGGTTTGTCCTGGCAGCGGTGGGCTGGTCACACTAGCTTGAAGGGTGCTATCATCCGTCTACAGGGACTATTAGAATCTTTGACCAATGAAACTGCAACCCTATTTGAGAATCAGGCCGGGGAAATGTCCCAGCTGCGCCAGTTGGCTTTGCAAAACAGAATGGCTTTAGATATGATGTTAGCAGCCCAGGGAGGAACTTGCGCCCTCATAAATGAAGAATGCTGTGTTTTTGTAAATGACACCTACTCTGACACTTTTCAACGTACCAAACACCTAAGGGAAATGGCTAAAAACTACTCCTCTGGCCAGCCACCTTATGATTGGTGGGGAGCCTTATGGAATTGGCTGCCCGGATTTGGGTGGGTTAAAAACCTCTTGGTGGGTGTTGTTGGGGCCATGGTAGTCCTTATAATACTGTGTTGCTGTATTCAGTGTGTCCCCTCCCTCATAAACTCATGTAAGTCAGTTTATTCTTTTCCCACTTCAACTAAAAGCCTTACTCTCTTCGAATTGGCCCAGGCTGAAATTGCCAAGCGGCCCTTGAGATCTTGGAATAGGGTGTAGCTTTTTGATTAATAGTTATCTCAAAGCTACAAATGGAGGAATGTTGGGTCTAAACTTTTGGTGAACTTTGGAGCCAAAAAACACCCAGACTGGCCGTCTCTGCATAATCCTTTCTGAACCTTTTTTTGAACAAAGCACTGACCTGCAAACTACTCATGACACCCCCTTCCTCAAGTAGCCATTAGCCTTTATCTCTATGCATTTACTTGTTAAACTTGCTCTTCCTGTAAAATCTTGATTGATTATGCATGACCATTATCTTTTATTAATCACTTTGTTTACTTCTGTGTATAAATATTGATGCTCACCCCTAATAAAGGCGCCACACTTATTCTAAAGCTTTTGGGGTAGTGTGAGCCTGTTGATCAACGCATTTGGTGTCTGGTCTCTGACAGAATTGTGGGCCCAAATTCCAACTCCGCACGACCTTGGCTGTTGGAGAGGTGAGTGAGGACTTGCTTTATTACCTAACAATACTAATACCGTATATTATTAAAAATTATATAACTGTAATAAGCCAGTTTATCTGTCACTATTTACACTGCTTACTATGACAATTCTCTTAGTTTAGTGAATTAAAATCAATTAAGTCAGTTTCACTAACTATGAGATTATCTATATGCAGAAAGAAAGAAGTCAATGAGGCTCTGCATCCTGAGTCTTTTAATAAGGTTATAATAATGCCTTCTGAAGCTAATTTCAGTCAGATGAGATCCCAGTCCATGCAGCTCGCTGACTTCTCCAGTGAGAGGCAACAGCCTTCCCCAAACTACAATTTAATTTTTTAATTAATTTTTTAATTAATTTTTAATTAACTTCCTCTCATTCCTCCATTGTAATCACTTCAGTGAAAACCCATACCTGCTATTTTCTCTTTGCTCAAAGAAGACAGTTTTAACCAGTTCTCTCTAAAGGTTGGATACCTGAAGCGAAAAAACAGATTGACAGAGCCAGAAGAGCACCCAGAAGTCACCTACTACAGGACAGGCCCAACAAGGAAATAACAGAACGACACTAGCCGTCACACCTTCAGCCCCCAACTAAAACCTCTCCAGCACATCATCAAAGATCTACAACCAATCCTGAAAGATGATCTGTCACTCTCACAGATCTTGGGAGACAGACCAGTCCTCACTTACAGACAGCCCCCAAACCTGAAGCAAATACTCACCAGCAACCACACACCACACAACAAAAACACTAACCTAGGAACCAATCCCTGCAACAAAGCCCAATGCCAACTCTGTCCACATATCTATTCAAGTGACACCATTATAGGACCTAATCACATCAGCCACGCCATCAGGGGCTCGTTCATCTGCACATCTACCAGTGTGATATATGCCACCATGTGCCAGCTATGCCCCTCTGCCATGTACACTGGCCAAACCAGACAATCTCTGCACAAAAGAATAAATGGACACAAATCTGAAATCAGGAATCATAACGTTCAAAAACCAGTAGGAGAGCACTTCAACTTCCCTGGTCACTCAGTAACAGACTTAAAGGTGGCAATTTTGCAAAAGAAAAGCTTCAAAAACAGACTCTAACGAGAAACTGCTGAACTTGAATTAATATGCAAACTAGATACCATGAATTCGGGCTTGAATAGAGACTTGGAGTGGCTGGGCCATTACACAAATTGAATCTATTTCCCCATTTTAAGTAAACTCACATCTTTTTGTCAACTGCCTGAAATGGGCCATCTTGATTATCACTACAAAAGGTTTTTTCTCCTCCTGATAACAGCTCATCTTAATTAATTAGTCTGGGATGACGAGCAGTGGCTGCAGAACTTTCAGATGAGAAAAGCCACTTTCATGGGACTGTGGGCTGAGCTCGCCCCCCGCTCCTGCAGCGCAAGGACACAAGATTGAGAGCTGCCCTGACTGTGGAGAAGCGAGTGGCTATTGCAATCTGGAAGCTGGCAACTCCAGACAGCTACTGATTAGTTGCTAACCAGTTTGGAGCGGGAAAGTTGACTGTTGGAATTGTGTTGATGCAAGTTTGCAGGGCCATTAATCGCATCCTGCTCAGAAGATCTATGACTCTGGGTAACGTGCATGACATTGTGGCTGGCTTTGAACAAATGAGTTTCCCTAACTGCGGAGGGGCGATAGATGGGATGCATATTCCTATTCTGGTCCCAGCCCACCTAGCCTCCGAGTACGTTAACCGAAAGGGGTATTCTCCATGGTTCTCCAGGCGCTTGTGGATCACCATGGTTGTTTCATTGACATTAACGCAGGCTGCCCGGAAAGGTGCATGACACACACATCTTTCGGAACACTGGCCTGTTCAGGAAGCTGCAAGCCAGGACTTTTTTTCCAGACCAGAAGATCACCTTAGGGGAAGTCGAAATGCCCACTGTGATCCTTGCAGACCCCGCTTACCCTTTAATGCCATGAAACCCTACAAAGGGACCCTGGACAGCAGCCAGAAACGGTTCAACTACAGACTGAGCCGGTGCCGAATGACTGTGGAGTGTGCTTTTGGCCGTTTGAAGGGCTGCTGGTGCTCTCTTTATGGGAAGCTGGTCTTGGCCGAAGACAGCATCTCTGTGGTTATATCTGCGTGCTGTACCCTACATATTATTTGTGAAGGGAAGGGTGAAAGCTTCACTCAGGCATGGGCCTTGGAGGTTCAACACCTGTAGGTTGAATTTGAACACTCAGAGAGCAGGGCTATTAGAGGGGCCCAGCATGGGACTGCAAGGATTAGGGATGCCCTGAGGGAGCAATCTGAGGCTGAAAGCCACCAGTAATGTCTGGTGCTCTGCATGGGAATTAAGTCCAGTAGCTGTGTTTGATACAATGACTTGCAGTCCTTGTTGCTTTCCTGGGCTAAGGTATATTTTGCTTTATGCACTAATAAAGTATGTTTTCAAAGTAAAAAACTCCATTTATTGAAAAGAAAATTCATTTATTGAAAAAAACCAAAGTAACACGAAATAACAAGAGGGCAAGGGAGTGGAGTGGGGATCATTTCACTCATAGGCTTGAATATGTCCTGATTTCATACACTCGAATCCTGTCTGGAGTGCTGTGCACTGAGTGATGCACTTCAGGATGGCTATAAGGCATGTTGAGGGGGTTGAGTGCAATGAATAAGGGTTGTAGTTTTTGTGGGTGGGTGGTGAAGCTACAGGTGTAGGAGGCAGCTGGGGGCAGTAAGAACCCGGATGTTGGGGAAAGTGGGTTGGATGGGACATGGGGGCACATGGGGAAGAGTTTTGGGACAACGCCTGCGGGGGTGGGGGGGCTAGCGCGGTAGTGCTCTGCCTGCATGGCGACGAATGCTTGGATAGAGTCTGACTGTGGCTCCATTATGCTAATCAGCCATTCTGTTCTTTGTCGCGGGTGTGTCGCCTTTTCCTGGCAGATCCTCCTTTTGCTCTCCCTCCACTTCTGTGCCTTTCAATTCTCATTTACAGACTGCTGCATGACTTCATCCAGCATGTCTTATTTGCTTTTACACAGCCTCTTCCTGAGTCTTCTCAGTCTGTCGGCCGGTGATAAGAATGATGGCTGAGAGATCTCAAGGCTGCACCTAGACAGGCAAAATGCAACACTTATCAGAGGCAGCATTGTACACACCAGACAGAGCAATGATTCCCCTGCACTTAAGAAGGGCAATCACAAAAAACATACTTTGACTGTCCTAAAGCGAGCGCACATAACCCATGAGAGCCCCAGAAATGGTGAGTAAGGACAGGGTCCAGTGGGGACTGATTGTTTCATGGCTGTATTGCCCTCTGGGTTTCTGAGTCTTGGGGAGAACCAACAGCTGCAGGGGGCACCTACACTGAACACTGTCCCAACATTCTCCACAGGAGTTTGTTCTGGAAGATATCTCGCTGCTGAGGGTGACCAGGGAAGCAAGGGAGGGTCTTCTCCTACAATGCAGCTTCCACCCTGGCCCATACGCAGCTTACCTGTGTGCAGCAATGGTCCCCTCGCCCCTCACGGCACAGTGGCATGGACACATTAGGCTGACTGGGACAAGAACCATGATGGCTCTCCCAATAAACCTGCGCAAGCGCATTGCCCACATTCTGGCTGAGAGTTTTGAAGAGGTCATCGATGCCGATTACTGCAATGTGCTAGACCACATCAATGTGCTATTCCGCATCTAGGCATGCATGCAGCCCCTACCCTCCTCGCTCAAAGAGTCCGTACCTAAAAACTTCCTTCCCAAAAAGAAAGACACTTACCAGGAACCTCCTCTGTTGTCTGTCCTTCCGCAAGCACTGGATGCTGCGACTGGCTGCCTTCCTCCTGGTTCAAGAAGAGTTCCTGGCTGTATGCATCTAGAGCAGGGCTCGGCAACCTTTCAGAAGTCGTGTGCCGAGTCTTCATTTATTCACTTTAATTTAAGGTTTCGTGTGCCGGTAACACATTTTAATGTTTTTCAGAAGGTCTCTCTCTATAAGTCTATGTATTATATAACTAAACTATTTTTGTATTGTAAAATAAACAAGGTTCTCAAAATGTTTAAGAAGCTTCATTTACAATTAAATTAAAATGTTGATCTTATGCCGCCGGCCTGCTCAGCCGCTGCTGGTCTGAGGTTCTGTTCCCCTAGGTCGGCAGCAGGCTGAGTGGGGCCTGCAGCCAGGATCACGGCTGGCAAGAGTCCGGCAGCCAGAACCCCAAACTGGCAGTGGGCTGTGCGGGGCTGGCAGCCGGGACCCCAGACCGGCAGTGGGCTGAATGGCTGATCCCGGCTGCCGGACCCGCTCAGCCCGTTGCCAGTCTGTGGTCCCAGCCCTTCCCACATACAATGGGCACCTACCTTCTTCCTGGTTCTGGCCTGTTCTCTTCCTCTCTCTGCACTGAGATGAGGGTGGGAGTGCACTGAGCACAGGACTGGGGGAGAAGGGTCTGGCCAGGAGCTAGAATGGGGGAGGGGGCTCAGGGTTGGGGCAGGAAGTTTGGGTGTGAGGCACTTACCTGGGCAGCTCTCATTTGGTGTGAGGGGAGCAAGTGGGAATCTGGGTGGTGGTGGTGCAGGAGCTCCCATCTGGTGCTCAGGGGGGGAAATGTGGAGGGTGCAAGAGTCAGGATGTGGGGGGTGCATGGGGTGTGTGTGGGCTGAGTACGTGGGGGGGTGCAAGAGTCAGGGCTGGGGTCGTGGGGGGGGCAGTGAAGGAATCAAGCAGAGGCTGTGTGTGTATGAGGGGGGTTCAGGGCTCAGGACAGGGCCTGGGGTGTGTGCGGGGCACAGGGCTCAGGGCACGGGCCTGGGGGGTGTGCAGGCTGTGGGGCTCAGGGCTGAGGGCTGGGTGTGTGTGAGGGGGAGTCATGGCAGAGGACTGGAGGGGATATGTCCCTATTACATCCTCCCTTCCCCACGGCTCTGCCCCTGCTTCTTCTCTGCCTCCGCCTATAGCAGCGGGCATGCTGACTCTGCTCCTTCCGGACACCCTCCCTTGCAAGGGCCATCAGCTGGCAAGGAGAGAGGGACAGAGAGGAGGAGGAGGAGGGGCAGGAACCCAGCACACTAGGGAAGAGACAGGGGAGCCGGCAGGACCAAGCTTCTGCCCCTTGCCCCTGCTGGGGGGGGGACGGAGCGGAGGGCAGAGAAGAGTGGGCCTGGCTGGGCAGGATTTTTAATGGCATGCTTCTGGCAGGCAGCAGCATCCCATTAAAAATCGGCTCGCATGCCATAGGTTGCCAACCCTTGATCTAGGGATTCTGGGTTGTCTCCCACTGCCTCAGCACCATCACTTGTGCTTTCCTCCTCCCCCACATCCTTGCTATGCTGGGCTCGGAAGTGTCCATGGTGGTCGTTGCGGTGGAATCACCGCCAAGTATCGCATCCAGCTCTCTGTAGAATTTGCAGGTCGCGGGGGCAGCACTGGAGCAGCCGTTTGCCTAGTGGGCTTTGCAGTAGGCATTCTGCAGCTCCTTTACTTGAAACCGATACTGCACCGCATCCCGGTCATGGCTCCTGTCCATCATGGCCCTTGATATGTGCCGGAAGGTACTGTAATTCCTATGGCTGGAGTGCAGATGGGACTGCACAGCTTCCTCCCCCAAAACATTGATGAGGTCCAGGACCTCGTCATTGCTCCATACTGGGGCTTGCCTGGCGCATGGAGGCACGGCCATCTGGAAAGATGCACTGAGAGCACTCCACACCTGGCTGAGCAAACAGGAAGGGAATTTTCAAAGGGCTGGTTTGATGCTTGGTCTCCTGAGGACAGGGCAGCAGAGTTCAAAAGTGATGACCAGAGTGGCTAGAACAGGCATTGTGGGACACTTCTGGAGGCCAATCAGAGCGCAGTAAGTGTCCATACTGGTGCTGCGGTGCTCCAGCGAGAGCACAACAAACGTTATCCCTTTTGGGGGGGGAGGGTGGAGTACCAGGAGCGCTCCAGCCACGGAGTCAGAGCGCTCTACATGCCTGGCCAGTGTGGCTGGGGAGTGAGCTAGAGCGCTCTTGGTGCCTTTATTGCTCTATAACGCGCAAGTGTAGCCAAGGCCTTAGTCTCTAAGGTGCCACAAGTACTCCTGTTCTTTTTGTGGATACAGACTAAAACGGCTGCTACTCTGAAACCAGACCTAACATAACCATCTATCCAAGTAATGACACAGCCCAATCCCACTTTGCTTGTGAGCTCTGACAAGACCATCACACAAGGTGCTACTATGTCTGCAGGGTATTGATTAAGGATATAAATAAATGCTTCCCCAATAGTACAATGTAGCAAGATTTGCTTGAAATACATTTTGGAAGCAAATAAGCAATAGAATGACAAACAAAACAGGAAGCTAATGGCTCACACAGAGCTCCCTGAGATATGCAAAAGATTAGGAGCCCTCCCCACAACCCCTCTCCCCCCACCCCAAAAAAAAAAAAAAAGAAGATCCATGCCATTGTCAGCTTCTGGCTGGACTACAGCAATGCAATATACTTGGACATGAAGCTGTCAGCTGTTAGGAAACTCCAGTTAGTACACAGCACAAACACCTCAACAACACCAGTTAGCATTAGCACATCACAACTATCATCTGCTCTCTCCACTAGCTTCCTACAGAATACTGAGTCAAATTCAAGATCTCTGTCCTTCTCTTCAAGGTGCTAGAGGGTCTGGATCCAGTATATCTAAAAATTTTGCCTAATGTTCCAGGATTAGGACCATGATAGAAAAATCTGCTGCTCATTACCCTGTCCACTGCCAGGGTAAACTTGTCTGTGCAGGAGACAGAGCTAAGGCTGAGAAATGAACTTCCACAGGATCTAAAAACAACCTAAACCCTCAACACTTTCCATTCATTCTCATACAGCACAGCAGCCAAAATAAATGCAGAAACAATTTTAAAAACCTCACATATTTTTTGCCCTTGTGCGCGCGCACACACACACACAAAAAAAGGGGTGGGGGGGGCAAGCCACACATAGCAAGTGCTTATCACACTGTTTTATGTGTTTAGGCAAAGCATTCAGGTACTACAGTGATGAGGGCAGAACAAGAATCCGAATAGAATAGATATGGCCTTATGGTTGCTAAAAATGTTTAAACTGCTCCCACTGAAGATGATCAAGATGAAAATATCTGGTAGATTATTCAGTCCGTCCTCTGAGGAAAAAAACTCCCAGTAGAAAACCAACTGTGTCCCCTCACAGCCTAAATCAGTCTCCTCATCTCAGCAAAATGCTGAATGATACAATGACACCTGTGTCACGTCCCAAGATGTATTTACTAGCTTACTGAAGCAGTAGCATAGATAATCTTTTTCTGGTTGTTGAGGGGTTCATTTAACTCAATAAGGGTTTGTAGAATGACATTACTGAGCTAATACACAATGCAATTCCTACCACCCTGTTACACAACCAAGTTTATGTTAGTACTTGTTTCTGCAAATGCAGTAATTAATATCCCTCTGCAAAGTGGCTTATGCTAAAATCCCACCTCTTTTCCTACTGTAATGTTTATGTGATTACTGGTGTGCATCTAATAAGTTTTCCCCACTTCCAAAGATATTTTGACCTAAGGGACACAACCAGCTTATCAGGCTACATGATATTCATGAGTCTTGGCTGTCCAATACCTTTGAAAAGTGATTCGCAACCATGCAAACACAAACAGGCCTTTTGTAGGCAGCCTGTTTAAAAATACAGAAATATATCTGATATAAAGCATAAATGATGGCACACTCAGTATTAAAATAATCAAAATGGACAAATACAATTCATGTCAAGCAGGCTGGTCAATGTCCCTTTTTAACAACACAATTCTTCTTTCCTTTACAGGAAAATGACTGTTTCTGACATAGCTGATGTCAGCATTACACAGGAAGAGATTGCAGATGTGTCCACAGCCCATTACAGTAGATGCAATTAGAATCCACAAATAAGAGACAAATCCCCTTGCTCTGTAGAGAACTCGAGTCTACAGTAAAGGTCACACTAATGCACATCAGGAGCATGATTAGGTTTAAGAAATACTGCTAGATGGTTCATGAGGAAATATTGGTATAATCACATCATAAAATAAGTAGCCCAAAGTACATTTTTTAAGCAACACAGTGAACTGTTTTAAAATGGATGATTATGGCAACACATATCTTCTATACTTCCTTTCTGTAACAGCATATTCATGTTAACAGATGTTTAGTTTTGCCCCTTAAAGAAATATTCTTAGTTGTAGAATACACACCTCAAATAACCATGTTATGGATGAGCTATTTACAAAATCAACTCAATATCAATTGTCAGGTTTTGATCAGAGAAGAATCACTTCTTCTTCTGTACCTTACCTGCGCATTGGCTTTCCGTCCATGCACTGTGAAGAGAAGTCTGCACCTTACACTTCAAGACCTGACCTAAGGGGGGGAAAAAGGATGAAAAAAGTGAAAGTATGTCCTCTTTCAGCTCTTCACCATGATACAAACAATAACTAATCATACCCAAATAGTATGACTTCAAGCCCTTATCCCGCTGCAAAATTCACAATCTTGCTAAACAATGGCTGGGTTGCAGAGAATAAGACAGAAGAAAAATTAAGCACCTAACAAATAATGAGTTTAATACATTTAGCACAGTGATGGTGTCGGCACATGTGACACCCATCATGCGCTCAGTAAACTGCATACTACGCTGGACACTCTAAACAATTTTATCAAGGAAGGAAAGATTATCTAGGACACTGGGAGGTGGGAATGGGATGTTTCTCTTGACATTTCCAAAAAAGTGCCAGAAAATATTTATACTTCTTCCACTAATGAGAAAAAGATGGCACCCATTAAACAGTACAGCACTGACCTAGGGTCAATATTTGGTATAAGATCAGGTTAGGGTCTGAACAACTGTATGTCCCAGAGGTAAGAGGAACGCTAACAAAGCCACATATCTACAGAATAAATAGATGAAGTTGCATGATACTGTAACTCACTTTCCAATTCTATTAAATGTATATTTACTTTTTAGTAGAAGCAATAGTTACATACTTTGTACTCCTCAGACTTCCAATTCTAATGCTGAATACACTCTCTTTTTACAGGAACCCTTGTCAACTAGATTATTTTAAAAAATGATTAATATAATGAAACTCTGCTTTTCTGGTACAGCATCCTTTAAACCACTGGTTCTCAAACTTTTGTACTGGTTACCTCTTTCACACAGCAAGCCTCTGAATGTGACCCCCCCTTATAAATTAAAAACACTTCAAATATATTTAACATTATAAATGCAGGAGGCAAAGCAGGGTTTGGAGTGGAGGCTGACAGCTCGCAACCTCCACATGTAATAACTTTGTGACCCCCTGAGGGGTCCTGACCCCCAGTTTGAGAACCCCTACTTTAAATGATATGTGAAGTTTCTTTTTAATACTCTCTCTTTCTTTTTTTGCCCTCTGTTAATAATCATAAATGTCTTTTCAGCAAGGGAGAAGCTTTAGGTAAAAAAATCTATAGTAGGTACAAAAAAGAAGTGCAATGTTCATGTTTCTTTTAAAATAGGAACATCAAGCCAATATATAAACTAAACTTTACAGAAATACCAAATACTCCCTCTATATTGTGGTGTTTCGTAACAGCCTTTAACATTTGAACTCAAGAAGCAAGAGCAGTATAACAATACTTTTTAATTCCATAGCACCTATTCAAGAATCAAAGAGCACTTCACAAACAGTTAAGATGCACAACATTGCTAGGAGACTGGAAAGCGGTAAATTATACCACCTACAAGAGCAGACATCCTCAGCACATGAAAAAAGCTTCAAAAGGATGGTCTTGTGGTTAAGGCACCAGACAGGAACTCAGGAGATCCAGACACAATTCTCCACTGTCACAGATTTTCTTTATGACCACTCTATGCCTCAGCTCTATATATGTAAAATGGGGATAATAATAATTCCCTAACTCCTGTATATATTAAACGTTTAGCTTTACATATTGTTTTTGCAGCCTAATTTATAAAAATCTTACATGGTCAGATCAAGAAACAATCATACATATATTCCATCAACATGATACATTATGAATGCAAAGGGAAAATTTAATATTTTGCCCCAATAAGGCTGTTGATTAATCAAGACGATGTTTAGATTTGCTCTCTTTAGTTTTGCAGGCTTCTCAAATTATCAGTACCTCTTTATTATTTGCTAATAAATGTGACTAATAAATCATTTGGAACTTATTCCTGGGGCGTGTTGAGCACATGCAACTTCAATGTAACACGTGAAACACTTTTCACATGTATGAAGGGGCTTCAGAGAATTATAAAGATCATTCCTCTACAAGATTAACGGTACTGGATGTCACGAATCACCTGTATACATTTAGATAAATGGACATGTCCACACCCGACTGTTTTACAGGAATGTGAATATAAGATGTTCACAGTATGCTGCAGGCATTTTGTGCAGTAAAGGAATGAGGCATGTTCTTCACAGTCTTTGTGTGATTGTGTCAGAATTAATCCCCTCAAAATATCATTAAAATCAAGAAAATACATTTCTGTACAATTTTGCTACTATGTCCCTGATTTAATGTCCTCACTGGGATAGTAATACCACGTACTACTTAGTCCCATTTGTTGTTCCATTCAATTAATAGTGTTCTTTACTCTCTCATAGTGGTCTCAGTTCCAGGATATACAGATATAGCTATATAGCAGATATATGCTGCTGTTTTCATGAATAAGCACAGCTGGTTTTCTATCACCTCCTGATACCAGACCTTCCTTTTGCATCATGTCATGCATAAGACGTGACATGAAACGAAAAGAAGTCAGCAAGAGAACTAACAAATAATGTTATTGAAAAATAGAAAAGCAACTTAAACAACATTATTCCCTGCATCCCCCTGCCTCCAAAAAAATACCAGATCAGGACCTTAGGTGCATCATCACTCCTTATACCTCATCAATAAGAAGGTTTAAATCCCTGTGCCTCTGTTTCCCCATCTGTAACACTCAGGGAGGGGAAGGAATTTCAAAGGCACAAACAGCAGTTAAGAACTTCAGTGTATTGACTTCCAATGTGAATGGGCCCCCTAACTACCATCTGTGCCTCTGAGACCCTCCCCAAAATCAGATATTCCTCTCACCGTGATGCTGGATAATTGGTTCACATTTGCAAGGCAGTACCGTGAGACCAGGATGGGAGATGCGCTCAGATACCATCAGTACCCTCCAGACACAGACAAGACTCCAGCATGACCCACTGTCTATTCCCAACCAGTCCGGGGGGGAAGGAGGGAAACGGCTGCATTGGGAATTGTAAGGTATTACAGTTGAAGATGGGAAGACCCTCCCCCATCCCCGACCCTGCACCTCCCCGCGTCATCCCCGGCACCCCCTTCCCACCAAGTCCCAGCCCCAAGGCCCGGGCCCCCGGCTCCCCGCCATCCTGCGGAGGCCTGACCCCCTCGCTTGAACTGGGCGGGGGGGGAATTTTCCCCTGAAGGACCCGCCACCTGGGAGACTGTAGCCGGCGGAGGAGGGACAGGGACAGGGACCCGGACCCCCACCCTGTCACTCACAGGAGCGGGGTCTGTGCCTGCGGGTCCCGGAACAGCGAGTAACCACCCCCTCAGCCAGTCAGCTCAGCCAGCAGGACGTGGTCCGTTCTCCTCAGCCTTCCCCCCGGAACCGCAGCCGCGGACACCGCCGTTCCGGGCTCAAACCGGCCCGCCCCCTTTCCTCCCCCGGGGATGGGGGTTCAGGGGGCCCAATGGTGGCACCAGGCTGAATGCGAACGCCTGGCCGTCATGGCAGCGAACTGCGCTGGTATCGCCCTGAGTTGTCACGGCGTCACCATGAAGTGTCAAGTAAAGCCTTCTGGCAGTGGATCACCGCCAAATAAGGTGGCTACCAGTCCCTTATTACAAGGATGTCCTTTATTTTTTCATCTCTGAACAAGACTGGGAGTTATTGAGTGCAGCAAAAACAGCAAGAAATACCTCACGCGAATGTAGGTGAGTACTGCTTATTATTATTATTAATAATGATTATCATAATAATGTCGGGAGGAGGAGTGGGGTGAGAGTGCTAAGAAAGTCCCTTATTTTTTGTAATGTTGGCAACCCTGTTGTCAAGTGTCACTGTGTCACGGCAACGGTCACCGCCAAGTGTCACGGCAAAGTGTCATGGTAACAGGTCACCGCTAAGTGTCACTGTGTCATGGCAAAGCATTATTGCGGCAGCCACCACCAAGTGACATAGTAGCGGGACACTGCCAAGTCACTGTGTCATGGCAAAGCATCATGGCAACAGTTACCACCAAGTGTCATGGTAATGGATCACTGTCAAGTTTCACTGTGTCATGTCAATGGGTTACCACCAAGTATCATAGTGTCCTGGAGAAGCACTCACCTCACAGCAATGCATCCCTCCATCATGGCAATGTGTCATGGAGAAATAGTCACACCAAAGGGTCATACTGCCATAGCTGAGCATCACCAGGCCACAGGAAAGCATCATAGCAAAGTAGCACCACATCACGGTGAAGTGTCACTATGTCATGATAAAGCGTCACAGCGAACTGTTGTGGAGAAACATCCCAATGAAGCATCACCATGTTGAGGCAAAGCATAGCCATATCACGGTGAAGTGCTACCAACCCACAGTGCAAAATGTCCCCAAATGTGGCTTAATGCCTCAGCACTCCTGATGACAAGAATTCAGAATAATAAAATGCAGGCTCACACATTTTTTTAAACATTCAAAATTTGTAGGCATGTTCAGGCTACATTAGGATCCCTAATTACGGTGCTTGGCACATTTTCACTTATTTAAAGTGGGATGACCCTGGAAAATTTGGGGACAGGTGGGATTTCTTCCTGTTTACTAGGTAAGGATTATTATCCCCATTTTGAAAATGAGGAAATGGAGGCATGGACAATTTACATGACTGGCCCGTGATCACACAGTGAGTTAGTGACAGAGCCAGATATAGAACTCAGGACTTAGTCCAACATTCCAGCACAATCCAGCAGCCTAAGTAAACCTGAACTAATAATATTTTACATTTCTAGAGCACCATTCCTCCCAAAGAATATCAAAGTACCCTACAAATTGCAACTTCTGCAACAACTGTGTTGTGTTTTTTATTCTTTGCCTATCAGAATAACTCAATATGCTCAGAATGACTCAAGACAATTCCCATCTCCACACCAGGCAATAACAGTGGTGAGAGAATAGCAGATTTGTGTTGGGTCAAAAATGAAAGAAGAGCATTTGCAAGAACTCATCTCAGTGTACTTCAACTGGACTCTGATTCTACAAAGACTTATGCTCCTTCCTAAGCATGACAACCCATTTCAAAACAATTGCATGATAACAAGGGTTTGGAAATGGTATTTAAATCCCTTCCCTAAAAATTACAGTGTCAGGAGATGCAGGCTGGCATCAGAAGGCTTTGATGATTCCTCCAGCCATATTCACCAGTGATTTCCCTCTCATTTCCAGACTCAGTGCCATTGTGCACCCTGGAACTCTTGGCAGGGAGGAGAGTTACGGTGGCACACAGAGAACTGTTGCTATGGCAACAGCAGAAGCTGTCTGCGTCGGTGGGGCCAGGCAGGGTCCGGAATAGCTTTCTTGGGACTCGGAGGTGAGGACATCCCTGCTGTGCACAGGTTTGTGTGAGCCCTAGAGGGGCCATGCGGCCCTAATTGTGACTTGTTCAGTGTGGTCATTTAGGGCCTGATCCTGAGAATCTGCACTAGGGAGCTGTGGGACGTTGCAGGTGTGGTGCTTGTTCTCCCATAGCAAACTGGGTCCAGTCGGGAGCCACTAAGAAGCATTTGAGAAGAGAACAATGAAGGTGCATGCACGAATCCAGCGCAGCAGGCCCTTGTCTTGTGAGCTTTGATGCCACTGTGCAGGGTACATCCCCTTGGCAGCTGGCCCTTTGTCCTATGTTTTTCAACACAGTTACCCTGAAAACTGTGTGAGCATGGTACCTGCAGCTCCCACTGGGATCAGTGAGTCTGGAGCACCCAGCATCAGTCAGGATCAGGGCCTTCTATGACAAATTCTCCTCTAACATGGCTTTCCTTCTTAAATGTTTGTGAAAATGGCACTTTCCCATGGGCTGGAGAGAGAAGTAGCCTCACAGTAAGAATGTATTTGCCCTCTCATGAGAAAACAGAAACAAAATGGTTCCTGTCAGCTTAAGTGACGTTGGGCCTGATGCAATTTCCAGGTATGGACCCTTTCTCCTGTGCAGAGCCCCACTGACTTCACTGGGACGCTACGTAATCCTCTGTCCTGAATTAACTGAGTTAGGCCCTGATCCTGGGAAATACATGCCAAACTGTCCCTAGAAAGTCCCTCTCTTATGGAATACATAGATATTAAAGTCTCCTGTGTTTTTGTTCCTTAATCTCCAAGTATTTGTGTATTTTAAATCTATGGATAAGTGCTTTTGTGATAAAATGAAAATAAACAATGGCTATATAATGGCTGTCAAATGATTAAAAATAATTGCAATTGTGAGATAAAAATATTTGCAATTAATCAGTTTTAATCACCTGTTAATAATAGAATACTAATTTAAATATATTATAAATATTTTGGATGTTTTTCTACATTTTCAAATATTGATTTCAATTACGACATAGAATCCAAACTGTACAGTGCTCACTTTATATTATTTGATTACAAATATTTGTCATGTAAAAAAGATAAAAGAAACAGTATTTTTAATTTCACTTCATACAAGTGTTGTACTGCAGTCTCTTTATTGTGAAAGTGCAACTTACAAATGTAGATTTATTTTTTTTTACATAACTACACTTAAAAACAAAAGTCCACTTCTTCAGCCAATTGGTAAGACAAACAAATTTGTTTACATTCACAGGAGATAATGCTACCTGCTTCTTATTTATAATGTCACCTGAAAGTGAGAACAGACGTTCGCATGGCACTGTTGTAGCCAGCGTTGCAAGAAATTTCCGTGCCAGATATGCTAAACATTTGTATGCCCCTTCATGCTTGGACCTCCGTTACAGAGGACATGCTTCCATGCTGATGATTAAAATAAATGTGTTAATTTCTGATGGTGGCATCTGACTCAGATGATGAAAATGAAGGTGCATTGGTCTGCACTGCTTTGGGTCTTTTTTTTTTTACTGTGCAAATACTTGTAATAAAAAATAAAGTGAGCACTGTACAATTTGTATTCCATGTTGTAATCAAAATCAAAATATTTGAAAATGTAGAAAAACATCCAAAATATTTATAATAAATTTAAATAGGATTCCATTATTGTTTAACAGTGTGATTAAAACTGTGATTAATCCCTATTTTTTAATTTAGTGAATTTGTTTTGTGTTAACTGCAATTAATTGACAGTCCATATATATACAAAAAACATACTGTGCCTAGTTTCAATGAGATTAAAAACTATGTCCCTATCCCCCAACCAATATCACTGTTGCTAGCTTTCTTGGGCTGTAATTAATTGGCTCACAATAACCTTGCAAATTTACATTATTATCCCCAATTTACCAGTGGTGACACCAACACACGGAGAAGTTATGTGACTTTTTTCTGAGGTCACACACGGCCTCATACTTCTACTGAAATCAATGGGAGTTTTTCCATTGATTTCAATGGGTGATGGAGCAAGCCCATTGCTAATAAGTGACAAAGCAAGATCTAGAACCCAGCAATCTCAACTTTCAGTGGTCTACTCTAATAATTAGTCTTGCAGAGTCCCCAACAGCTGCAAGAGAACAGGAGCCCGTGATCTTCAATACCATAATAATTATCCTTCTCCAGCAGCCCAGTAAAAAGTAAAACTGCGAATTGCTATGTTTCACTTTAGCCAGGAGGAGGAGCCAGTAATGGGATGAATATACACTATAGTAATGGAAATAAATTGACCCTGGGCAGAAAAATCACATTTGAAATCTTTATGTAAGGGCTACTGAGTTCAAAGAAAGTTCATTGTCTTGCTCATACCAAGCTCTTCCTGATGTATAAACTCATGGAAATCTGTCTTAATTTATCACAATGATCTGCACTTAATGTTGTCGCTAGTTAATTTGATCTGCTCTGCCTGAGTTAGGTGGCAAGCCCTTTTAAACATTACATTCTGCAAAACTGGCATGTGCATTGGTAACAATATAAAAACAGTATTGCCAACCCCAAAGTTCAAAACTCATGATTCTGACTCACACAAATCACAAAATTGGCTTTAAAATCATGAGATTTTTTTAAAAGTAGTAAATGTTGAGTTCTTGGTATTTGCCTTTTGGGATTTGAGCCATTAGGGTTGACATTTTCCAGCTGTACTCTGCAACCACAAGGCACGCAGTGTACTTTGTTTTTTAAATGAAAGTTGAGATTCGCATGCAATATCATGGTTCCAACAGCTGGGGCTTTAAGAAAAATCACAAGACCCACGATAAAATTATGAGAGTTGGCCACACTGTAAATAAAAAGAATACATTCATATCAGGGAGGGTCATTGGTGAATATTGGATGTGCCCCATTCTATTTCGGAAAAGACCCAGGTTACAATCCTGGTGAATATATATATGGGCAAACCACAAAACCAATCAGCTGCTTTAAAGGATTCCATACTGTCCCTTTTTTGGCAGACATTGCTCTAGAGACAATGGAGCTAGTAGAAGCAACACAGCCAGCAGATACAGGGGAGCCTAAGGAACCAGAGTATTCTAACCCTCTCCTGAGGCGTGCTCTCACTGGAGATGTGGAAGGTGTGCAGCAGATTTTTGCTGACCCAGAAGACCCTGATGGTGAAAAGGCCATGCAACTTCTCATGGAAAAGGACATCATAGGGAGAGGCCTACTGTACGCAACCAGCATGGCTGGACAGAGTGCAGTCATCAGAGCACTGGCAAAATACGGAGTGGTCATGAAGGATAAAACAGCCAGAGGTAGGCTGCTGACGGCAGCGGGTGATAGACTGGGCCCCACAGCTGCTCATTCCGGCCCTGACCCAGTTCCCATCCAAGCCGACGCATTGACTTCATTGGTGCAGGATCAGCCCTTCTGCTCCTTCAAGCTTAGCCTGACTTCTCTGAATTCACATTCACTTTCTCCTTCCACCCTCCACTCTGCTTCTGTGAAGCTTGATCCAAGAACCACTGAAGTAATGGGAGCCTTTTCATTGACTTCACTAGGCTTTGGATCTGACCCCAGATCCCCACATGGCTTTATACTCACCTCCTCTCTATGGCTCACTCACTCCCCCTATCCTGGCCTCTCCTCTGTTCCCTTCCTGTAACTCTCCACTGTTAGAAATTGATCTTCCTGTTCTGTTGTCCCAGCTGCTTGATCATCTCTCACTTCCTGCAACCTAAATTCTCTAACTCGCTTGCTACAAAACTTCCCTTTCCTCTGTTGTACCACTGATTCCAGACTCCAGATGCCTTTCCCCTCCCCTCCATGGCTTTCTCCTTCCCTGTACATTTTGTCTGAGGATTGCCCTTGGCCACAATTTTCTCCCCATCCTCACTCTGCTGTGCAGCACTGGTTAGTTGCTGACCTCCCCTCCAGTGGCGGCTGCATTACAGGGGAGTTTCACATGTACTTAGCACTTTGGGAAGAAAGTTGCTCTGAAAATGCGAAGTATTATTAGCTGGCATTTGACCCACAGCAAGATACCTCTCCCTTTCATTCTGATGACTTCTCTGTCATCCCCCAGGTTACACACTCCTCCACTGTGCTGCGGCCTGGGGCCAGCTGGAGACTTTGAAAACTCTGGTAGAACTGGAAGCTGATATTCTAGCAACGACTTTCCAGGGTGAAAAGGCCCGAGATATAGCCCACCGTTATGCACAGATAGACTGTGTCGAATTCCTGGACTGGGCAGGTGAGACTGGTAATGCCCAGCTACACAGGGGAGGTTGTGATCACCATGGGTTAGAGACTCAGCTGGTGAAAGTCCATCACAGCTCCATTGGAGTGAATGAAACTATGCTTATTTACACCAGCTGAAGATCTGACCCCCATGTCTGTAGGTCAAGTGAATTTTAAATACTACGCTAGGCCTGACCTGTAAGGTGATTGATCCAACAACAAATGCAGCTCCTAAGGTGAGAGCCGCACCAGTAACTCTGTGGGTGGACCCTTGGTGCCCATGCCCTAAGGAAAGTCCTGGATAGCAGAAATGTAAAGCATCAGGCTGAGGTTCTCTGGTCCTGCCAAGCAATTCTTAGTGCAGGACCAGAGGAAAAGGGACAAAGCTGATTTACCCTGTCCATGCAGCTCCCTGACACGCAGAGTGGTCAAGGAGCAGTTTGGCCCCTGGTGTGACCCAGCAGCTACAGCCCTAATGGGCCATTCTAGCAGCCAGGGGTTGCTGGATACAGCGGCTCTCCAGTCATGCCCCCTGTTCCTTGGCCATGCCCACTGTGCTGGAGGAGCTGATGTACAGCACTTATTCTTGTTCCATGCCATATGGGGATTCACCTTTGGCTAGAGGAGTCCCTAGCTATCTGGAATAAGGCAGCTTTCCAGCTGCCTTGCATTGAGGGAGTGGCTCAAAGCAGTTGGATCACAGGAGAGAACTGGGGCTTCTTTCTGCCTAGTACAATGTTATTTTACTGATGTTCCAAATTCAAAGTGCCATCACCATGCTTCTGAAAGATGTTTTTTTAAAAGTCCCTCTTTCTCCCCTCCTCCTTCCCCACCTTGTCCACGGGAACATCGACAACATTCAATTCTCAAACTGTCATCATTAGATAAACGTTCAAACAAACAGACATTGACTTCGGATTGGCTGTGTCCTTGACCTCCCCACTCTCCTGCCTTTGCAACATCTTAGCAAAGAATATGGATAAACAATTATCAGAGCACAAAAATATGATTGTTGTCCAAGAAGGAGTCCTTTCCCTTATACTTCCTGCATCACGGTATCCGTGCTGGAGCAGTGGCTGTACAGACAAATAGGGAAGATCTCTTCATCCTTAATTTCTTCTTCCTTCCTCTTCTTACTTAACTTCCGGTGCCTGGCTTCTTTCCTATGATGGTGGCATACATACTTCAGGCATTTCATCATGATAGACGTGTTTGCCACCAGCCTGCAGAGCATTTTGTCCACATTGCAGGTGCACTCAGCATGAAATTCTGTCGTGACAGAAACAGAAGAGGTCTTCACGGACACCTGGAAAGACAAAGCAGATGACATTGTGACATAATTCTTTTCATAGAGAGCCAAAAGCCATCAGCCTGGATTTCTTATTTACCAATTCAAGAGTCCGCAGGCCAGATTTTCAACCGGTGTAAGTCACCTCCACTGACTTCAGTGGAGCTATGCTGATTTACACCAGTCTGGGGATCTGGCCCATGGACTTCAGTGGAGGTATGCTGGTTTATACCAGCCTGGGGATCTGGTCCAGTCTGTTGTTCTCCAAAGATTTACTTTTTGGAGCTCGTTATAAGAAAACTTCAGACTTATCCTCCCATCCACCTGCTAAGGCTCCCACTGGGTTCTATCCTGGCTGTTACAGTATTTTCAAATGTCTCCATTGCCCATTTTAGAGCTTAAATCAATCTCTAACTCTTAGGGACTAGGATGAGACCGTCCTGGGGGCAGATCACCCCCACATCTGCCTATAGGGGGTTTCTTGCACCTTTCTTGGATGTGTCTGGTTTTGCCAGGGACAGGCCATTGGGCTAGATGATCACAAGTCTGAGCCAGTCTGGCTGTTCCTATGTTATGTTCATGGTGCATGAGATAAATCCTCGAGCGAGCCCATGCTACAGCGTCCTTTGCTGTTAGGTTCAGTCCTCAGAATAGCAATTCAGTTTAAAATGATGAGGCCCAGTTGACCTGTCCCTTTAAAATCAGCCCTTTCCCCTTTGATGGTTCATGGAGAGGTTTCCAGCCTCTTGGAACAGTGCTGAAGGAGGAGCCAGAGCATTTTAAATAATCAACAAGTCAAGTTTCTTAAGCATCCTCTAGAGACTGCTGACAAAGGGTCTAATCCTGGGCCTGCTGATGTCAACGGCAAAACTCCTCTTTTCATCGGTGTGAGCAGGACTGAGCTGTAAGGGCCACTTCCTGATGCACTAACCCTGAGCTGTACCTTGCTTTGTGAATAGTCCCACTGACATACAGCACTCTGCCCCAAAAGCAGCAGGGCCCAGGTCCTCAAAGGTATCTAGGCTCCTAATTTCCATTGATTTCAGTAGAAGTTAGGAGCCAAAATACTTGGAGGAACTGGGCCAAGATCTGACTCCATCTGAAAGCCCAGGTGCAAGTATGTTGCCTCACTGAGGGCGTGTGTGGTCTGAGTACAGGTGGCAGCCTTGCCACATGGGCAAGCCGGAGCAAATCCTTGAACGTAGATTAATTTGGAAAGCTCAGTGTTTGCAGCAGCAAGGCCCCAGGCATCGACTGTTTGGTGGTCACCAAATATTTGGAATGTTACCCCCCTCTCATCTTTCCGCTGCTCCTTTCCTTACCTCTTTGGATTCAGAGAGCACCATTTGGTATCCCTAATCCAGTGCTTCTCCACCAGGTGTCCCCTGGGAGCCATGAGCAGGTTTCAGGGAGTCCGCCAAGCATGGCCAGTGCTAGACTTGCTAGGGCCCAGGACAGAAAGCCAAAGCCCCACCATGCAGAACTGCATCCTGGGGCCTCGAGCCCCACCACCTGGGGCTGAAGCCGAAGCCTGAGCAACAGAGCTTCACAGTGCTCCCTGTGGCATAGGGCCCCAGTCAGTTGCCCTTCTTGTTACCCCTTAACGCTGGCCCTGGCGTTTAGATGCAGAAGAACAGTTGTTGTGCACAGGTGGGCTGTGGAGTTTTTATAGGATTTTGGGGGGGCCTCAGAAAGAGAAAAGTTGAGAACCTCTGCACTAACTGACACTGTAAGCTCTCTGGGGCAGGGACTATTTTTGTTTTACTACTCTCTGTACAGCACCAAGCACCATAGAACCCTGATCCTTTACTGGAGTTCATAAGTGCCACTCTAATACAAATAATAGTAATAGCATACAGGTAGGCTTTCCCTAGACCTCTGGCCATACCCAGAGGGCTCCCACCTCCCCCAGGAAATGGGACTCAAGGCTCAGGTATGATCCAAGCCAAAGCAGTGGGTGCTGTCCTGGGCTGGTTGCTATTTCACACATTTAAATGCCTTGACTCTAGCTGTTCATAGCCTCTAGCTGTATCATGGCACAAAATTTGAAAGTTGACAACTGCCTCTGGCCAACACAGGATATTTCAACACCTAAATAAGTGGTCTGACTTCCCAAAGTGCCAAGCACACAGCAGAGCCCCTGGAGACATGAGTACCATCAATGGGAGATCTTGAGTGCTCAGTAATATTGACAATCAGGCCACTTTCTGAGGTGCCCAAATATGGACTTAGCTTTAGTCTCCTATTTCTCCTATTTCTGAACCTCTTGGCCTTGGTGTCTTCAAAAGTTAGGCTTAAGTGTCTTGCCCAAGGCCACCCAGTGAATCAGTAGCAGAGTTAGTCGATTTCCAGTCCCATGCTCTAATCTAACCTGCACTGTTCCTACCTTGCTCATTTCCATCACTCACCTTCTTCTGCGGTCTTCTCAATTTGCTCCAAAGACCACATACACATAAGCCCCCTAGGAGGAAAAGTATAATTTTGCAGCTGGTATACAAAACCTCCAACCATCCTTTGGCTATTTCCAGGTAAGTAAAGCAGTGAGACAGTTGGTCCAGAGGGTAGGGCAGGCAGTTAGATTGAAGTGGAGTTCCAAGTTGCAGTTGCTCCAGATCTTCTGGAAGAATTTCCCATCCAACTCTAACCCAGCTGGGGCGATCACAAAGGCAGAGGGTCTCTTGGAACAAGGCAATCCAGATAGGAAAGACTAGGGAGACACCTCGGACAAACATTATCTTCTTTTTTTAAGAGGAAAGGTCTCCAGTGACTTGATCATCAGCATGTACCAACTGCAGCCAGAGATCCAGCAGCAAATAGCCTGTAGAGTTCATACTGTAGTGCCTTGATGGATTTTAAACAAATGAAGCACTCCACCATGGCGTTCTGTGGCTTGTGATCAAGCTCCAGTCCTGAGTGCTAGAGTAGTTGTCAGCTGGTAACATCATCAGCCAGTGGCGTTTGCTTTCAAGAAAGGTATTGTGATGTCATAAGGATCTCAAAGCTTTTTTCAGTGGGCATCATAAGAAGTTAAAGATACAAGCAGCCTAACATGGTCTAGCAGCTAGAGTGGGGAAGGGGGAGTTAGAAAGATTGACTTCTAATCCCAGATCTGTAACTGATTTAGCCGCTCTGTGACTCAGTTCCCCATTTGTATAATGGAGATAATATTGACCCGTTTTGTACAGTGCTTTGAAATCCACAGATGAAAGGAGCAATATAAGTGCAAACTATTGTTAATACAGATGTTTGACTTGCTAAGGATGCTGTTCTAGTACAGCCAGTTATATTTATGAAACTAGATAACATGAGAAACCTGATGTCATTGACTGGTTGTGAACTTCTTGTGCACACAACTAGTCCCATTGAAGTCACAGCTCCTCCTGTGAGTAACTGCTCTGTTGTGAGTCAGGGGTTCACAGTCTGGCCCCCGAATGACTTGGTCAGGGCAGTGCTCTGCAGTGTGCTCTTTCTAATATACAGTTTTGCCAGTGACTGACCCCTCAGGTTTGCAGCCTACAAAGATGACCCTTAGTATAGGTGTGACCCTGTGGGAGGCTGAGCTCTTGGGACTTCCCTTGAAGTCCAGGGGAACTAGAGGCACCCACCACCTCACAGGAGCAGGCCCATCATTTCTAGATCCTTTGCTGGCATAAATTGTCATTGAAGGCAGTGATTTACACCAGCTGAGGATCTGTCCTGTTGTGCCTAGTTTCCCAATCTATAAAATGGGACAATAGACTTATCCACCTCCTGGGAGTATGATGAGGCTCCATTCATTATAATTATAAACCCCAAGGGCTTCCAAGGAAGGACAAATATTTAGTACCTAAATAGCCTAAAAGCAGTCTGGATCAATATGGGACACAAGGCTGGTTCCTTTTGTGTAGCAGTCTGTCTCTCTTTAAGCCCCTGCCTCATTCTGTGAGTACTTCCCCATGACTAACCTTGTCTCTTCATCGTGTGTGTCCTGTTTCGCAGAAGCTAAGCAGGCTCTGCGGACGTTCATTGCCCACATCCAGGCAACGATTGCAGACCCAGAGAAGGTGCAGGGAAGGCTGAACAAGGAAGACAAGGTACAGTGCAGAGCTCTTATCAGGAGAACCGATCTATTTGCAGTAAAGTTTAGAACTGCCTTCTTGATTCCATGTGGGGATATGTTTTCTGCTCACAACACCCTTTGCAGAATAAGAGGGAAGGAGACTACACTCAGCAGTGCTTGCAATGGGGAGCAGATCAGCGTGTGAATGATAATACTTTGATAGCCTGCTGGAGAAGGTGCTGGATAAACACAGAGGCTCAGATTGCAAAGGTATTTGGGTGTCTAACTCCCATGGATTTCAATGGGAGTTGGACACCTAAATCCCTTTGAGGATCTGATGCTTTGCACATATGAATGAAGCCTTATAGGTCCTGTGCGAGGTGAGTGTTATCCCCAGTTACAGATGGGGAAAGCGACCCACGGAGAGGTATTCCAAGGAGGTATACACAGGGAGAACGGAGCCCACGCTCCTCCTGCCTGCTCTAGCCCTTTCACTGCACTCTTAACGCTGAATCGCTTGGAACCTCATATTGCTTTGCCAGTATCTCCTGTAGCCCAACAGCAGTTTTGGGCTCTGAAGAGAGTCGCATCCAGTTCTCCTGAACCCAGAGGCACAGGAAGAGTGAGCGTCTGGTTCTGGATGATATCTTGGGAGCTCCTGGCTCCCAGTCCTGTGCTCTGATCACTACACCATACCGCTCTCTTCAATTAACTGATACAAACTTAATCTATATGCCTTATTTGTAACTCCTAATGGGAGAGGCCAGTTTCAGCTCAAGAAGGCCAATGTTGCACCCTCTCTTTAGTGGCTGACAGAGGCAGGCATGTAAGAGATCACACAGGCAGTTTGACCCTGGGTTGTTACCTGACCTTCTGATTGAATGAGAGGGGCCACTTGTAACCTCATCTAAAACGAAGTAAGTGATTTTCGGAGGTCGTCTTCTAACGGTTAATGTCTCTTGTCACTTCTACAGAACATGTCTCTCAGCGCCTGTCGTGTAAAATCTGACTGGCTTGAGAACGCCAAGGAGCCCACCAGACAAGACTTCCTGGATCAGAAGCAGCACCTGGAAGATACCATGCTTCCCATCTTCACAAAGCTGGCCACGCCCCGTGAGTATTGGGGCTACAGAGCTCAGAGCCTGAAGGGCAGGATGAATCCGTTATATGATTATCAATATTTGTATATAATAATAAATAATAATAATGAATAGACTAATAAATTATTGAAATATAAATTTAAATAGTCATAGCCACTGAATACAGAGTGGGTTCTTGAGTGACCATATAAATTAAAATGGTACACGTCTGTTGCCCTCCACAACATAGTATATGGTATTTCTAGGACAAGATTACCTAAGGGTGTGCTGTGGCAGAAAGATTATGGGACCAATTCTCTAGTCCTTTAGGGTAGCTTTGTGCTGGTCTCCACCCCTTCTGACTGGAAAGCAGGGAGGGGGGTGGATGAACACCTTCATCCTGTGTGTACAGAAGGTGCTCAGACTCCAGGCATACAGGTGCCATAACGGAATGTAGGTGGAGAGATGGGAACCTGCACTGGGGAGAAATGAATCTGAAGAGTTGTTCACTGTTGAGTTAGGAATGTGAGAAGGACACGCCAGAGGCCAGGGAACCTCCTAAGGATGCAGGGGGCTCTTTTCCTCCCACTGCCTCAGGAAATCCTGGATTTCCTTGCCCAAACGTATCTCACGCCCAATTATCCCTGGCTCAGATGTCCTCCCACTCCCCTGTAGCTCCCAAACCCCAGCAGTCCCTCAGTCACCCAGCCTCTTGACCTCTGCAACCCAAATTCTCCCCTTGGAGCCACACAAAACCCAAGGGCCAGCAACTCCAAACTCATCACTGCCTCCAACCAGAGCCCTTTTTAAATGCTCCCACTCCCCGCTTCTCTCCTCTATCCAAATCCCCTGCTCTCCAGCCCAGGCCACAGACTCTGCTTTCCTCAATATCCAAAGTCCTTGACTGCTCTAATCTTCCCATTCAGTCCTCGCTTCCTGGCTAGTCTTTTCCGAGTCATCTTCCATCATGAGATTGAAGCCAGAGAGGACTGCAAAGCAGAAGGGGTGGGGAAGCAAGTGATGGGGAAGAGACCCTGCAAGCTCTAAGGGAGTCGCTCTGCACGTGCCAGCTGTGCTGGGACTCTCCGTAGACACCAAAGGAAATTCCCAGACAAAGACTTTGTTAGTTGGAGTTAAGACGGAGAGCACATCAGAGACTTCAGGCTAAAACCCCTCCCAGGGACTAAAAGCACTGAGATTCAATAGGTCTGATGAGGAAGGGGCACACAGCAAGGGAATGGTCATTCAGCATTGCTGTCAAAAGTGACCAGAGCACAGAGCCCTCTGTCTCTATGTCTGGAAATGATGTTGACAGTTTTCTCATCTCTCTCAGCTGCAACGCATTGTATTTGCCATATCCATTAGTGTGTAACTGCACTAGAGGAGGTAGTATTAGAACGCAATGAAGCATCGCTTGGAAATCTGCTGTCTTGCAGGTCCTCTGACAGCTAAGAGCACCAGGTCGGCATTGAACTGCAGCAAAATCTGAAGCTTCATTTCCACATCTCCTGCCTGTCTCAGGTCTTATATATTTTTAAGCCTCACACATATATAGTCATTAATCTGAAAATACAGCCCTAGAGCCAAACTTTGGGAGAGGCTGGGTCCACCTGCAGACCCAGCAGCATGGACCCATTCCTGATCAGTTTCTAAATGCCAAGATAGCAAGGTTGTTTTCGGTTCGTGAAAGGTCAGATGAGGTGCTGGCTATTCTGTGTTATCTGGGTCAGTGGCACTTTCAGTTCAATTCAATTCAATGAGACTTTATTGGCATGATAAGCTTTACAAGTATTGCCAAAATGTTAAAAAGGGACAGACCCCTTAGGCCTGTCAGAGGCAGGAATGACCCACTCAGGCTGAGAATAGATACAGTCTTTGGGGTTAGATCTCCTATAGTTCGGTGTCACTGCTGGCCCTTTCTGATCCAGAGGCTGGTTGTTTCAGCACCACAGTAATTTAGAGGCTGATTTTGAGGTGCTGGGCACCTGCAACTCCCAGTGACACCAATAGGGGGCAGTCCTTCTCAGGGTTAGGGTCTTCATTATAGTGTTTTTTTGCACCACAAGTCTACTAATTGCAGACCTGAGATCCCCAGCTCCTGCTCACCCTGAACTTTCCACTTTAAAAAATCAGCCTGACTTTGCAGTACCTCTTTGATGCTTTCCCAGGTGTAGCTGTTGTTCCAGATGGCAGAAAACCTTCTGAGGATCATGCCTCCTGAAACAGGAAGGACAAAGCACAGCTGGGCTGTCAGGCTTGCTCTCCCACTTCAGTTATTACTCTAGGGCGCTAGTCATGTGCAGTGCTTTACAAACACAGAAGGCAACGGCCCTGTCCTGGAGAGTTTGCAATCTAAAAATAGAAAAGTCTCTCACCTGTCCCTCCCTTGAATCAACAGGTGCAGTTTAAAATCACTCAGCTGAGCACGTGCTGGAGGCTGTGCTCTGGCTGCCCTTAGTGGAGCTTCTATTTGTTTTTTTTCCATGCTGGTTTAAACCTCAGTCTCCTTCTTGTTTGGGTCAAGGCCATTCTGTGACTGGGACAAGGGCTCGGCCTACATGTGCTCATTGTGATCTGGGCCAAGCATGGATGGTCCCCAAGGGTTATGCTGGGGCATCTTTCCCTGACTGGAATCGCCTGGCTGCCAGAGCCTCCGTGACTTGACTCTCATTCTGTAGTGGTATGTGGTGCCCACAAGCAAGGTGCTCACAAGAGGCTTTCAGCCAGGATCCATCAGAATGAAATCCATCCGTTCACCTGGCTAGTGGAGCCAGCACATGGCTGCTCACATAATCTTCTTGATGATACAAAACATTAATCAAATAGCATAATAACTCCTCAGCCATCCAGTGTGACTCATTGCCATGGCAGCAGACAGAAAGCCAGTTTGCACCAAACATGCCATAAAATTAGTCAAATCCACCGCGGTATGAGCCTTTGCTTTTGATTACTTAGCTGTCCCATGCATGTGCCCTTTGGCTGAGCTCTGACTAGGTCTTAAGGGAAGCTTGTGGGTAGGTCAGAGAGTAGCTCTGTTTGGCCCTTCTGTTGCCACAGGCACCTTATAAAATGCCCTCTTTAAAAAGTGTACCTGTCTGTTCACTCCAGGTGAAGTTCAGCCTATGCAGATAGCCACTGCAAAGCTCATGCCTCATTTAAACCTGACTTAGAAGGTTTAAGTGGAGCATAGGCCTCGGGCTGGCTCTCTGCAGGAGCAGAGGAGAATGTCACAAAGAGCTGATACATTGCTAGCTAATGACCCTCAAGGTGTCATTGTAAAGGACTTGCTGAGGGGGGCCCCTGTGAGTGATACTAACTAAGGGCATGGCTACACTTGCAGATGTAGAGCGCTTTGAGTTAAACCAGCCTTCGTCGAGCGCAGTGAGGAAAGCGCTGCGATCTGTCCACACTGCCAACTAGCATTGGCCTCTGTTAGAGGCAGGATACTGGGCTAGATAGAGCCTTGGTGTGTCCCAGGCTGACTGTTCTGATGTACACTCTCCTTGGCAGCATTGTTGGGCTCACTAGCAGAGATTCCAATGGGTGGGTGGAAGAAGTGATCTGAAAGAAACCTCACCTCAGGCTATGCATATGTTAGTACCCCACAGAGCTATGCAGGAGGCAGTGATTGGGTTTCCAGTCACACACTCACTAGGCTTTGCGGAGCAGACAAATTAATTAAAACAGTGTTATTCCAGAGGGAGAATCTTAACGGCTTGGGGAACATGATGAATCATGCTGTGGTATTCCCCAATATTAACCTGTTCCTTATGAATAGTCCAGTATGTTTAGAAAGACCAGCCTAGTCCCTCCATTACCTCACGTAAGAAACCTTGCATCTAGTGAGCTAAAGCTTTGTTAGGGCCAGGGCCATCCTTAGGCATATGCAGCATACGCAGGGCACCATGAAATCTGGGGCAATTCATGGTACCCTAGGCAGCTGTGTACTGCATACGCGGCAGCTCTAACCCCGGCGACCAACCCTATACCTCGGCCGGACCCCCTGCAAGGGGCAGGGCCGTCCCTAAGGGGGGTGTGGGGCCCCGAACAACTCCCTCCGCCCTGCCTCTTACCCTTCCCCCTGCTCCGCCCCAGGCCCGGCCCCATTCCAGCTCTTCCCTCGGCGACCCCGCACTCACCAGCAGCGGCGGGAAGCAGAGCAACCCGGCCCCCGCCTGCTCTACTGCGCCAGCTCCCAGGCGCGGCGCTCGCCTTCCCGCCGCCGGTGAGTGGGGGAAAGGATCGCCCCCCGCCCTCACCAGCAGCAGGAAGCCGAGAGACGCGGCCCCAGCGATGTCGCTCGGGTTGGGGAAAGACCCGCCCCCAGCTCTCACCGGCGGCAGAAAGCGGAGCGCCGCGGCTGGGAGCTGGCGGAGTAGAGCAGGCTGGGCCTGGACTGCTCTGCCTCCCGCCACTGATGGTGAGTGGAGGATCCCTTCCTCCAAGCCCCCTCCCCTAATCGATATGGCTGGGGCCGGGGCGAGGGAAGCAGAGTGGGCTGCTCCCGGCCCCCCCCCCCCCCATCCCTCAGGCCACTCTGAGCCTGTGGCCCCCCACAGCTCCTGCCTCCCAGACTCTGCTGCGGGGAGAGGCAGGGGGGCTGTGTTGGGCACCCAAATGGCTAGGGATGGCCCTGGTTAGGGCTGCCAGCTCTGTAGCACTTCTGTGCCTGTGTTAATACTTCTGTGGCACCTGGAAACCAACAGGCGCATGACCCTGAGCTAAACCTCACCACTCCTAAGCAGCTAGGTATTATCCCAGTTTTACAGAAGGGGATCTTAAGGCAATGCTTCTAACTAGAAGCTAAGTGACTTGCTCAAGGTCGCATGAGAAAATTGTGGCGGAACTGGGGACAGAACCAGCTATCTTGAGCTAGCTGATAGAAGAAACCTAAACTCCAGAACTTACAAATGGAGCAGAAGAGTCGTCGCACCTTGGGGTCTAACTTTTACCTTCATAGGCTAATTCTAACTTGCTCATGGCCCCTCATCAGGTTTTTATTAACATGGTGTTGATCCTCCAACTGCAGCTGATTCTGCTGGTGCATGAATGGGCAGGGCATGTATGGTAGCAGAGCCTGCCAGGGAAGTGTATGGTGGTACATTCAGGGCTGGTGCAAGGATATTTTGCACCCTAGGCAAAACTTCCACCTTGCGCCCCCCCTGCCTCCCCCAGAGCATCACTTATTATAAACTTTCAAAAATGAATACTGCATAATGTGGCATTGTTTGTTAGAATTAATACACGTTTGCCTTGAAAATTTATTAATTTCATTATTTAGTCTACTTATTTAATGAAAATAAATGGCCTTGGGTCTCCTGCATGGGGCTAGAGTCCCTCCTGCCCCCCACAGCTGAATCTGGAAAGGGCTGTTTAGGGGATCAGAGCACAGAGCTGGGAGTCAGGATCTGGCATCTGTTCTCCACCCTGGCACCAACTCACTGGATGACTTCAGGCAAGTTACTTCCCTGTTCTGGGCTTCAGGTCCCCTCAGCGCCATGGTGTGAAATGGTTCCTTGCTCCTGGGCTGGAAAGTGCAGTTCAGGCAGGAGGGGGTGTCTGAAGGCCTGTCTTCCCCACAGGTGTGAGGCGAGGACAGAGTTCCAGCCTCCATCATGACCCTCCTGATTGCTTTACTCTGCCCCACGCCAATCTCTGCTGAAGCCTGTTACTCAGAGAGCTCTGGCCCAGGGCAGAGGCATAAGTGTCATTCTGGGCCTGATTTTCAGAGATACTGAGCACCTGCGGTTCCCCCGATGTTTGTGGGAACTCCAGGGTTCTCAGTACTTCTGAGACTCAGGGCAATTTATTTTGAATGCTGGGCCTGCAAAGGCAGGTCCATGTACACCCCTCAATCCACAGCGGATCTCCCATCACTAACAATACAAGCAATCTGGAGAATGATGAGGAGCAGTTGGCCCAGTGCTGGGAATGAGGAGGATATGGTCTGTGGTCACTAAACTTCTGCCTAGTAAAGTTACTGGTGCATCTGCTGTCATTAACCGGGAGAACAAAAATCTCTTGGGTGCTGCAGCCTGCCCAGGGTTCAGCTGCACTTAACCTAAGTTGCTTGCACACTTGCAGTGGTTGTGCACCACGCAACTGGTCACCCATGTTACGTGAAAAGTCTAATTATGACATTGTCAGAGCCAGATTAACAGTTACTGCCACATCTCCTAGAGCTGTTGTCCCAGGCTGGCTGCAGACTCAGGCAGACCGAACTGTGTCAGCTAGACATCCATTACCTTTGGAAGATTTTCCTTGTAGCCATAAGGGCTCGAGGCTGCCATGTTTCTTCACTGAAAACTTGCAGAGTGCTACCCCTGAATCCCAGATTACTACCTTGTGTGGGCAGGTGCAGCGCTCAGGGCTTGAAGGCCTCTGGTCAAATGGTCTGAGCCAGCACAAAATTAGGAACCTCAATCTCCTATGTTCAAAGCAGCACTCTGACAATGACTCCCCGGGTGACCTTGGGCAAGTCATGTCCCTGTTCTCTGCCTCAGTTTCCCTCAAAATGGGGCTTTATTTACCTGCTCCACAGGGTTGCAGGGATGGAAGGGGATGAAGCCTTGGAAGGTGGCACGTGCTGAGCACGGTTACACTTTTGCAGCTCTTTAACCCTGTATCTTCTGGCAGGGCCATGATCCAGCCCCACAGGTGGACCAGTGGCTACAGTCTCCTCTTCCTTCTCCCACCCCAGCCCCCCCTCCCACTGCTGCATTGTGTCAATAGGACCAGCTGCAGGCAGGCTGATGTCACCCGCTCTGATCTGCAGCCGGCAGCCCTTGGACAGCAGCCGCTGCAGTGGCATGGGGTCCGGGACCAGGGCTGGTGCAACCATTTAGGCGACTTAGGCGGTCACCTACGGCACGAGGATTTGGGAGGCACCATTTTTTTTGGCAGTGACCATGGCCCAGTCGCCGCTGGTATTTAGGTGGAGGGAGCTGGGGCAGGGGGCATGGGGAGCGCCGCCTGCAGCAAGCACGGTGGGGCGGCACGCAGGGGAACTCCCCGCCCCAGCTCACCCCTGCCCCGCCTCCTCCTCCTCGAGCATGACGTGGCTGCTTCACTTCTCTCACCTCCCAGGCTTGTGGCGCCAATCAGCTTAGGCGCCACAAGCCTGGGAGGCAGAAGTGAAGCAGCGACGGCGTACTCAGGGTGCTCGTATGTGGAGCGGGCGTGAGCTGGGGCTGGGGGGGGTGCCTCAGGGTGGAGGGTGGGGAGCTGCCGCGGGCGGGGGGCGCCTCAGGGCAGGGGCTCGGGGACGGGGGAGGGTGCAAGGTGGAAGTTTTGCCTAGGGCGTGAAACATCCTTGCACTGGCCCTGTCCGGGACTGCCAGAGCCAGAGGGAGCTGGCTAGGGAGCAATGCGGAAGCCCGAGGGCTCGGGGAGTAGGCAGCTTTGGGCTGGTGTGTGGGGCGGCAAGCGGGCAGAGACATGGGGCGGAGTGGAGCGAGGTGGCAGGGCCTGCAGTTGCAGAGGACACCTGCAGAGGTAGGTGCTAACGTGGCTGCGAGCGACCCATCCCCCGCCGGGAGCAATAGTGTAAAAAAAATTGGGGGGAACTGCTTTTTGGTACCGCCAAATCTTGGCACCCTAGGCAGCCGCCTAGTTCACCTAGTGGTTACACCCACCCTGGGTACAGTTGGGGCTGTCAGTGGTGGTGGAAGCAGAGTTGAGGTAGTTCCTTAAACCAGCTTTACTAATTCCTTTCCCTGAGAGACAAGCAAACAAGACTGGCTTCTTAGTGAAATGACTGTAATTTAAGATTTCAGAAGCTCTGGATGTAAATCCAACAGAAGCCCATGCGTCACAATGGTGTGAAATCTGAGGTCCCTTCACATTGCTGACAACAAACCCACCATAAATAAATAAATACTTAATAGTTAATTTACAAATTCCTTTCCCAGAGAAACAAAAACTAACCCCGCAGCTGGCTTGATTGAGTAGGGCTGTGCTTTGGGCACAGAACATAAGTTCAGTTCCTGATGAACTTTTGTGTTGGTGAGAAAAATAAAGGTGGGTGTGTTTCCTGCTGACTTGATTTGTGTGACTTACCAATTCATTGTAGTAGCACACACCTAAAATACATCCTGTAGCTGGTGAAGAGGAAAGCCAGTTTTGCTGGTTTCAGTACGTGATGGGCCCTCAGAGTGGTTGGGAAAAAGATATCTTTGAACACTGAAGCAACATCTTGTGGGTGATTTACAAGTTCCTATCAATGAGAGAAAAAGCAGTGTGTGTTTCAATCTCAGGGGATGGTTCTGCTTGTGTGTGACACAAATCCTACCTGGGCAATGGTTGTGACACATCTTATGACACATCAGGTGGTGGGCAATTTTGGAGGTCATTCTTCTTGCTTAATGTGCAAATTACTTCCCACAGAAAGCCAGGCACCAAGTTGGCTTCATTAGTGGACATTACCAAGGTGAGACTCTAATACAGGGATTCTCAAACTGGGGGTCAGGACCCCTCAGGGGGTTATGAGCTGTTGGCCTCCACCCCAAATCCTGCTTTGCCTCCAGCAGATATAGTGATGTTAGATATACAGAAAGGTGTTTTTCATTTATAAGCAGGGGGTTGCACTCAGAGGCTTGTTATGTGAAAGGTGTCACCAATACAAAAGTTTGAGAACTACTGCTCTAACAGGACATTAGGGGTCCCAAACCAACCCTCGTGTGCAAGGCCAGAAGGATGGCCTCTTTACATTTCTCTCCAGAATAACTTGGGCCCAGATTCTCACAGGTATTTAGGACTCCCACTGCAATCAATCAATGACCTGACGTTTGATGCCTTAGGTGGCAGTGCCCAATGGCACTGGCCCTTTAGCTCAGGCAGCACAGACTCATGTGTGTAGATCCTGGGATCTCTCCCTGTAGCTAGCTCATCCACCTCTAAGAGCACGTCCATTCACTCATGTCTGAACACAGGTGACATCATAGCAAAAAAAAAATTTTGGAAGCCTTCTTGATCCATTGCTAATTTTGCATTCTTGGCAGCTAGCTGCTCCGTGATATGCTACACACCATCTACCATCTCCTCAGTGGTCATCCCCTACTATGATGACCTGCCACCATTCCTTCCTCCATAGCCTTCTCAATGCTATTTCCCTCTGTATGCCTGATGTGACCAAAGTACATAAGTTTGCATCTGATTTCCGACAGCAGGGGCTACTTCTCTCCAATTATATTTCTAACATAAGCATTCATCACCTTTTCCCTGCAGGAGATACTGAATAGATTGTAAGAGCCAGCACCACAGCTCAAAGGCATCAGTTATCTCCTTGGTTACAGCTTTAGTTTCCAAAGATTCACTGCCATAAGTTGCTATGGAAAAAAAATGAAGCTTTTCACCAGTCGAACCTTGGTATGTTTTGAGATAGCATGGTTTTCCCACGCTTTCATGAGGGAAGCCATGTCTGAGTGAGCCATCTGCAGACTTCTTCTGATTTCTTTGAAGCAGCCTCCATGGTGGGGTATGTATGAGCCCAGAGAATTACATTCATGTACTGCCTCTACAGGTCAGCCATTAATTGTGATGTCCTGTTATTATTGATGGGGTCAATAATTGCTCTAAGAACACTCCCTAGTAAACATGCCTTGATTTGATTCCTAATGCTCTATTTCTCTGGTAATCAAGGGAAGCTCTACCAGTAGAAAACTGGAAAACAAGACCCCTGTTTTGGTTGCCATTACAAACAGCTCATCTATATCTTTCCTCTTGCCCCTTTTTATGCTATGTGTACCATCCTTTGAGCTGATCTTTATCTCTTGGTTTAACAGATTAAACAACTCCATTGTGTCCAAATGGACGCCTCTCCAAGGGAAGGGGCTACAGCTTGGCTGACCCTGAGGCCTGAAACAGGGCTAAGGGCATGAGCTGTTACAGTGCCAGCTTCTCCCTGCAAGTGCTGTACTAGACTCTTCTCTGCTGTGGAGCAGTTGCGGAGGGGGACCAGTAGCAAACACTGCCCAGTGCATTACACAGGCACACTTGGAAACAAGCCAAGCTCTTCTCACTCTGATGATCAAGCCCTACTCCGGCTCTGGAACAGCCTGATAGGTAAATGAACTCCGAATGTTAAGCAAGTGAAATAGCCTTTCCTGTCTAATGAAAACAGAATCAATAGAAGAGAAAGTATTGTATTGCTTCTCAAAGCTAAGCAGTCCATGTCCCCTGGCCTTGTACGTAGAGTCTGATCCTCAGCTGCATAAATCAGCATAGCTCCATTGAAGTCTCCACTGAGACTCTGGCCCATAGTTGTCCTTCACTGCAAAAGGAAATGAGGAGAGCTGTCTGAACACCCCCTCACCCCATCACAACTCTTGATAAATTGTTCCAGTGATTAATTACTCTCACTGTTAAAACATTTGCACTTTATTTCCAGTCTGAATTTGTTGAGTGGCAACTTCTAGCCATTGGATCATGTTTGACCTCATTCTGCTAGATTGAAAAGACATTAAATATTTGTTTCTGACGTAGGCTTTTATAGGCTGTGATCAAGTCACTCCTTAACCTTTGCTTTGTTTAGTGAAATAGATTGAGCTCCTTGAGTCCATCACTACAAGGCATGTTTTCTAAGCCTTTGATCATTCTCATGGCTCTTGTCTGACCCTCTCCAGATTATCAACTTTCTTCTTGAACTCTGGGCACCAGAACTGGCCCTGGTATTCTAGCAGCGGTCATGCCCGTGCCAAATACAGAGGTAAAATAACCTCTCTTCTCCTCCTCAGTATTCCCATTGATGCATTCAGGATTGCATTAGACTTTTTGGTCACAGCATTGCACTGGGAACTCACTCATGTTCAGCTGATTATCCTCCACCACCACAACCCAAATCTTTTTCACAATCTCTGTTTCCTAGGATAGAATCCCCCATCCTGTACGTATGACCTACATTTTTTGTTCCGAGCTGTGTGCACTTACATTTAGCTGTATTAAAATGCATATTGCTTGCTTTTCCCCAGCTTACCAACGTAATCTAGAATGCTGTGTCAGTGACCTGTCCTCTTCATTATTTACCCACTCCCCCAATTTGTGTGTCATCTGCAAATCTGGGAGGAGGGATAGCTCAGTGGGGTTTGAGCACTGGCCTGCTAAACCCAGGGTTGTGAGTTCAATCCTTAGGGGGGCCATTTAGGGAACTGGGGTTAAAAATCCATCTGGGGACTGGTCCTGCTTTGACCAGGGAGTTGGACTAGATGACCTCCTGAGGTCCCTTCCAACCCTGATATTTTATGATTACCTCTTTATCTCCCCCCACCCCACCTAAGTTTCTATTCTAGTGCACATAGCAGGTTCTTGCAAATCTCTGTAAAAGTGGAACACTGCATCTACCAAAGCCAAAATAATACTGTCTCTCTTTTAGAATATGAGTTTATAAAAAGGTAATTTAAGTGGACAAACTGATTAATCCAACCTCTCCAAACCTGAAAGTACTCAAAATAATTGTTTGAGACTGATCATGTCATAACATGAATTGTATTAAATAAAAGAGGACAAAACCAGGCAGGTGTGGTAGAAATCACTAAGAGGGAAAGGAAGCAATATACAGTTGGAAACAGCACCTCTCCCTTTTAGCTAAAGCTGATTAAGAAACAGCATTGCTGCACTGATGCCATCTACTGGATAATGCATCCATTGCAGCTCAGAAAACTCAAAAGCAGTTACTGTACTTCCAAATGCAACATAGTCCAATGCTCTAGCCAGTGGTGTTTGTTGTGCCACCGTTCACTCTATTGCTCTGTCCCCAATGGCCCTGCACTGTCACCTTCTACTGTCACCTTCCACTGTGACCTCTGCTAGTCAATCTCTTGAGGTTCCACCTAGCTCTCAGGGATTTCAGCTCTGTGGCAAAACTTCTCTGGTAGTTGCAGGCTGGGTTGTCTCTTCCACAGAAATGCTGTCCTGCAGCAGGTCTAACCACTTAGACCTGATTATCACTGATCTCAGCTCTCGTGGCCACTTATCAAAAGACTTTCTATGAATCCTAATCAGCTCTCTCTAAACAGGAGAGAGGGGCAGGTCAAATAGTCTCTGACTCTTAGGCAGAGCCACACCACCAAGCAAAAATACCTGTGCTCCACCTTCTCTCTCAACTAGGAGATGGCATCAAAACCTCCTTAGTGAGTGCAGTTCAGTTGAGGGTGACCAGTGCTTAATTTGTAATGAAAGTGGTGCCAGGGCTCAAGCAAGTTAGTTACTTTCATAACTGATGTGACAAGCCCAGAGGTCCCGGGGCTATGAACTGCCAAGCCCAGAGGTGCTGGAGCTCAGCCCTGCAAGCCCTGACACAAATTAAACACTGAAGGAGACCCCCTCATTCAGTCAGGCTAAGCACAGTTCTGCTGCCCTTTACTCATACAATAAGAACATTTCATGACCCCCACATAAAATACTTAAGTGATCAATTTTGGCTGGTGCTGAGTTACAAATCACTTGGGTAGCACAGCTGTGTCTGCTGGATAACTAGGCAGAGTAAGTGTGTTCATGTAAATACAGTCTGGTCCTGAAGCCTTTCCACACACCCCCGCCCCCCATTGGCTCATCACTAGCTGTCAGGGGAGAGCTCCTTCAGACCTTGCTCATACAGGCGAGTCTCATCTTATGTGCATTTAGCATGCAGGAATTCAGCTTTGCGCAGTTGGCAAAACACACACACAAGAACAATTTAAATACTGTTCGTGTAGTGTGGGCGATTCCTCCCACCCTTACACTCAATGTAATTTTGGCTATATGTGTTTTTTGCTTTATGCACTGACAGCGGAACGTAACCCCAGCATAAAATGAGACTTGCCTATAAATAATTTGAAATTATTAGGTAGGTCAATGTAGCCTAACAAATGCATGGACATTGTCATAAATAACAGCTGTATGAGGAGGCTAGTCTTCGTTCATACTTTTCAAACCCATTATGCTTTCCCAGGTACAAGTATTTTCTCATATACTGTATCTGCTTTTCAAGTGTGTATTATTGTTTCAGTTTCAACCCAAATTTCAAACCAACAACTAAATTAGCAACAATGCATGTAACTGGGGGAGGGGTTTGGAGAAATTGGGGGGTACTCCCCCCCCACAGGGGGGGGGGAAACTAGGGAAATCCCTGCCTGGAGAGGAAGGCCAGGGCAGGAGAGTTTAATCTCATCATGCAGAGGTTGTGAAAGTGTATTAAAATACAGGCCAGGAATACAGAGAGCCAATCCACATAGCCCAAGGAGCCAAGGCAAAATGGCCTTACAGTACCCAGGCACTTAATTTTTAAGTTACTAAAGTATCATGCAGTGAGCAGTATTACATAAATTCCAAGGCCAGCAAGGTACTGGGGTCACCTAGTCTGAACTCCTGCATAACACAGGCCATAGGACTGAGTCAGGGAGCATACTTTTGGGCCTACTGCTATTGTACAAGCTGCAGTGGCGTGTGCAAGTCAGGTTCACGATTGGACCCCTAAACCATGTGGGAAATGTGCTCTTTAAAGTGCCATCGTTAGGCTATGGCTGCAGACCATTCTCCAGTTTGCTGAGTTGCTGGACTAGGACAGAGTTTCACATGGAAGGTTCTTTCTAGCTGTAAAAAACAAACAAAACAAAACAAAACAAAAAAAACCCCAAAGGGCTTGTCTACATTGGCAATGCTAAAGCGCTGCCGCGGCAGTGCTTTAATGTGCCTTGTGTGGTCACGGCGCTCTCCCAGCCCTCAAAACACACCACACAAGCCCATCTCTACGGGTGGCATAGCTCCCAGTACTGGGGCATGGTCTACACTGGCCCTTTACAGCGCTGAAACTTGCTGTACTCAGGGGAGTGTTTTTTCACACCCCTGAGCAAGGAAGTTGCAGCACTGCAAATTGCCAGTGTAGACAAGCCCAAAAGCTTTGATTCTACAGGATTCTTCACAGCTGCCGATTAAATCCACCCTCCAAGCTGGGTGAATGACACCCTCCTCTAGTGAGTCAGCAGGGAGTGCCGCCTGGGTAGTCAGCCAGCTGTCAATCCACAGCCATGATTTTTCAGCATGAGAGTTTAGACAGAACAGCTCCTGGAGATGGGATTGAGGTCCAAGGACATAGGGGCAGGCTCTCCCCTACAGAGCAGAAAGCTGGGAGAGGTCATGCAGGCCCAAGCCTGGACCACCCAGCTGGCAATCACCTTAAGAGAGGAGACAAGAAGCACCAGTATCCAGTTATTTCCTTTTTATTTAGAGGGAAGGGCAGAACAGTACATCAGTCTTGAAAGCCACCCCACCCAGGCTGAGCCTCCAGTCCCTGGAAACCACCTCCCCTCTGTGGGGCTCCAGACACTTGTTACCTAAGGGCTGGCCTCTGGCCCTCCTGGGACAACGCAGGCATCACTGGGTCTCAGGAGCAGGGAGACTGCCATGCCTCAAGAGTTCGTTGGAGGGGTTTCTGGACAGGGTGGAGGGGAGAAGGGCTTCCCATCCCACGATTAGATGAGGAAGAGAGGGAATGGTTTTCCCCTGGCAGTGCTGACTTGGGGCATCTGTTCCCTTCCTTTCCCCCTTGTGGTCTCAGAGAGCTTATCACACACACCTTGACTTCCCTTCTCCTCCAGCTGAACAGGGATGGGAGAAAAGCCAGCAGAAGGTGAATAATAAGCTTCTTTTCTCTAAGAAGCCAGGCCTCTAAGTTATTCCTCATTAGTTAACCCAAGAACAGGACCATACAGAAGCCTTGCAGGACTCTAGATATCTACAGGGGGGGCAAGAACAAGCCTGAGCTTTGAAGGAGCCTGGTACTGAACACAGCTCACAAAGACGCTGAGTCCCCAGGGAAGCCACCCAGTCCCATGCGGGGAGCCGCTCAGGGAAAAGGAGAGCAAAGCGCCAGCAGGCTTGAAGGCAGAGCCCACAGCACAGAGCTCAATGGGACATGACAAGGTTAGCACTGGGGGATTCCTCAGTTCTTAAGGGAACCCAAGATGAGCAGAAGAGACCCTTTCCAGTGCTGCTCCTTCTCCATAAAGAACCATCCCTTTGCTCCCAATTTCCTGCAATGGAGGCTCTTGGAGGGGGGAGGTCTCTATCACCACAGTGATATTCCCCTCAAGTACAGCTGTGCCTGACAGCTGCAGCACTGGCACTAAATTGAAGTCCCATGGTCTGTGCCACATCATGGCACAGTCACAGCCAGCACGGCCACCCACCCCTTGGAATGAACTGTAATGGCTTTGGTCTCTGCAGAGCTCCGTGAAAAGAGCAAGTGCTTCGGGATACTCTCTCCCAAGGCAATACTGGCAGGCTGGGGTCTGAACACAGGCACATGTGGGTTTAGCACCTTCTCAGGGAGCAGAGAACTCACTCCAGGTCCAATCCAGCTCAGATCCTTAACCAAGCCAATTCTGAAGTAATTTGGAGGGCTAACATCCCAGCCCAATCAGGATGGCCCCCTCTAGACCTGCCCTCTACCATACTCCCAACAGTGGTGACTGCTCAAACCTTTGCTTCTCTAGTAATGGGGGAAAGATGGCATGGGCACAGGGGGCTCTGAGCAAACAGCAAGCCCAAAGCCAATTCAAGGGCACTGAAAAGAGGTTGCTTTGCCTAGCACCAGCGGGGAGAAGATCCCACCGGCTAGTAAAGAAAACAGGTAGCAGGGAGAGTGTGGAAACAATCTGATCCTCTGGCCCAAATCCCAGCCAAGGCACTCACTGGTTTGCTGTGGAAGCTTCAAGTAGAAACTGGGCATGGGGCCAGGCTTCTCTAGGGGCAGAGGTTCCAGTCTCAGAGGGGCTTGCTCTAGGGTGGCCCCAGAGTGCCAGCAGCGCCAGGCTCTTCACAGCCAGGTGGGCATGGGACACACCCTGGCATAGCATTACGCTGCTGGGCGTACTGGGAGGGGCTGCTCTGTAGCTTCTAACTCAATTGTCCTTTCTTCTCCCCACAGACCAGCTGGGGAGCAGCCTCAGGGATGCTGTAAGCAGCTTCAGCTCAAAGCCCGCTCAGGGAGGAGCAAGGCCCCTTCAGACAGCATGCACATTCTCACCTGCGCCACCTCCCCCCAGCTCTCACCTGGCGCTCTTGCTATTTCAGCAGCTGGCCAATGGGTCTGGTACAGCACACTCATGTCTATCATATTGCTCCACTCATGGCCCAGGCCTCCCCTCTACCAAACTCCAGAAAGCTGGGGAGAGCCCCCAGACACTTTTAGCCAGACAGGCGCGAAGTGCTCCTGGCACCCAGCCCTGTGGCAGGACTCTGACGGGCCAGCAGCTGTTAATAGCCAAGCCCAGAATTTCATCCTTTCAAACCCCCCCCCCCCATGTCAGTTCTTTGTGTGATGAATCACTCCTGCCCCAAAACCACAGCCAGCAGGAAGTCAGCTGTGGGACAGGGGCAGTATTGAGTGACTCAGGCAGGGGCAGGGGGAAGCCTTGGCAAGGCAAGCAGCTAGCAGAGATGGGGGAGGGAAAGCAGAGTAGGAAAGAGCAGCCAAGGTTTCAGCCATTGTTCTCCCCAACTCCACCCCTCCCCATCAACCAAACCCAGCACCCTCCTGCAGAACAGGCACAGCAGCTGTGTGACAAACCACGCAGGCCAGCAGCAAAAGCATCACTGTATGCTCCACACCAAGCCTCCACCCACCCCACAGCCATGGGCTGGCTACTTCTGGCTCCCAAGCCACTTGGTCACCTAGTTTGAAGCCTTTGGTGCAGTCCCCCACACCCACACAGACTTGCGAATTCCCCACACCAGAAGCACCCTTATGTCCCTGCCCCGTCCCAGCTGTCCTCAGCAATACCAAGCCTGGCAAATACCTTATGGCAAGTAGTTTTACATTGTTCTTTTTACACAAAAATAGAGCGATTCTGTATTGATAGCTGGTTCCATGCTGGAATGGTTACTGAGCGAAGCCAGCGGTAGGCATCTCCAGCGGCATCTGGGAATCCAGATGCTCCTCTCTCATTTCCAAGATACAAAATTAAAGGCATGTGTCTCCATCTGGTTTCTTAAATAGAGGTGGGGGTGTGATTGGACACAGTACGGACAGATCAGCTGCAGCAGAGCCCAACCACCCCCAACCTCACCCCAATGTCTGGGGTCAGTGTGGCCGGCTACTTGACTCAGAAGGCTGCCTCTGGCACGGAGTGGTGTAGCCATTCAGGCAGCTGTTGATCTGGCGTTTGCTGTGTCCTCCGTTCAGAATGTCCTGGATGTGCTGCACGATCAGGTTTATGGCCACTGGATGTGGGGGAAACAGAGCTGGGGTTAGGATTGTACAGTGTAAACAAGTCCCAAGCTACAGGAAGGTGGCCACTCTCAGCTCCCTTTGCAATGCAGTGGGGCACACGCCCGGGAGTGCCAGGCTGTCAGCACTGCAGGGAACAGTGACACCAGCCAAATCACTGAGTGATGCTTCCCACATGCAGACGGCGTCTCGTCCTAGCCACACAAGTCAGTGAAGTGACACTGATTCACAGCAGCTGAGGAGCTGGCTTGGCCTCTCTACTGGGACTATCCGAGTATACGTACTTTAGACATACTAAGCCACCTTTGCCTTAACGTCTCACTCCAGAAGGAGTGCACACTGCAGGAGACATGCTACTCTGAGTTACTGCCTCTTGTACTCAGACTCACACAGTAAGCTGCAGCCTGCCAGCCCACCCATGCAGCGACAGGGAGCACCTAAGAGTTTCCCATGGGAGAGCACCTCCTCCAACCAAGTCTGCAGAACATAACTGACCTTGAAAGCCAAATACGGGACTCATCACCTCACTAGGAGCCACACTGGCTCCCATCTAACCCCAGCCCTGCAGGAGTCATTGACGTCCACATGCCAAACAGCAGCCATGGCCCCATTAGTCAGTTTCCCCACATGACGCCTCCCCATCCATTAAGGAAGAGCATCACCACTCACCTTCATTATCTGCCCCCCTGGGGATGATCACGTCAGCATACTTCTTGGTCTGTGAGAAGAGAGTGGGAGAGACCAGAGGTGTAACTGACCCAGCCTTGAAGTATTTTCATTGCTCCTGCGCCTCTGAAGATTTCATACCATAATGTAAAAGTGCCAACCCTAGTCAGGCCTCAGAAACCAATGAACCAGCCACCCCACCATGGGATGTTAAAATCATATTCTGGCTTCTTTTCATTAGCTCTTTTGTTTGAGCTTTAGGCTACACTCAGAGTATGTTTTCATGCTTTTCTCCACAACCATGGAGGCAACAAAGTTTCATTAGTAAAAGTTGTGATCAGGTGAGAATCTTATGATTCCGGAAGTTGGTGCTTCAAGATAAACATCCCCCCAAAGATCACCAGACTCGCAGTAAGGGTCACAGGAGTTGACAAGACTGAGTTGCACAGGGAGTTTGTGGGGAGAGGCTACCAACTAGTTTGTTTAGATGGATTTCAGTGTTGCTTACACTATCCTTCTGGAAGGTTAACGATGCACCATCCTACTCTTTGCTGGCTCACCCCTTCCTTCCCCACAATGCCAACAACAGCTTCATCCCCATCTTGGCATTTAGCCTGGAGCACAGCAAAGCCACCCACACTGCACTGCAGTCAGCAACAAAACCGGAGCACCAGGCCAAGCATCTAAGAGATCCATAGCTATGTAGTGTTCTTGTAGCCATGTCAGTCCCAAGATCCTAGAGAGACAAGACGGGGGAGGTAATGTCTTTTATTGGATCATTTGATGTTGATATGAGAGAGACTTTCGAGCCACGCAGAGCTTTTCAGGTGTGGGAAAGGTAGGCAGAGTGTCGCAACTAAATATCAGAGCAAACAGGTAGGTTAGCTTAAGTAGTTAGTGTACATTTATCTGTTTGGTCTTGTATGCAGCTGTTATGCTTAGAGTACTTTTCCAAGACCTGAAGAACTCTGTGTGGCTCTCAAACATCTCTCTCACTAGCAGAAGTTGGTCCAACAAACAATATTACTTTTCCCACCTTGTCTTAGGGCTAGTCTACACTGGCAACACTCAAGTGCTGCTGCAGCAGTGCTTTAACGTGGCTTGTGTAGTCATGGCACAGCGCTGGGAGAGAGCTCTCCCAGCTTTTTTTAAACCACCTCCACGAGGGGCGTAGCTCCCAGTATTGGTGCACTGTCTACACTGACGCTTTACAGCACTGAAACTTGCTGCACTCAGGGGTGTTTTTTCATGCCCCTGCAGCGCTGTGAAGTGCCAGTGTAGATAAGCACTAAGAGCCAGAGCTAGACTGTAATGGGCTCTCATAACTGCCATTATCTAAAGCCATGAACAACATAGCACTTTGTAGGGAGAGGCTATTTCCACAGCCTGGCCACCGCCTCTGGGAGCCCTTGGGGTGGCTGTGCAGGGCAGATCCCGCAGCAGCGAGAACTGTCAGATTCCAGTCATGGGGATTCCCTCCCAGCTTGTCTGACCTGGAGCTTGTTAGGAGATTAGCACCAGGATCGCCAGCGCTTACACCAGGTTGCCTGTTCTGCACCACATGCAAGTAGAATAGCTGCCCCTTGAGCCATGAGCTTAGGACAGGGGGTGCAGATCAGTCAGAGGCAGGATTCACCAGGGCAGGAGGAGAAGAGATGTTGCTGCCATCTCTGTTGCGCACTCTTCTCCCTGCAGGACCATCAGCAGATGAGGGCAGCAGTGACACTTTTGCTGGGGATCGATGATCAGTAGAGGAGTGCGCCAAGGTGGCTAGAATACAGCTTCTTGCCTCCTTTCTGGAGTCGACTACCTACCCTTCCTGCCAGGCCTCTACACCCTCCCCTGACCCTATCAAGGAAGGCGCTAGACTTGGCTCCCATGACAGGTCTGCTCCACTCCATGTCTCTCAGAAGCCAATGATGACTGTGTGTGACAGCAGATAGCTGGAAAGGAGGGTCCAACCCTGGACTGTCCCAGAGCCTCCTTAGCCAGGCCTTGCATCCCCACGGGACCCACTAATATAGCTCTCTCTCAGGAGCAAAGCAAGGCTCTGTCCCATCCTTTCCCACCCTGGTTTGAGGAGAAGGAAGTGCAGTGCTGGGAATAGGAAAGAAACAGTTAAGGAGGAGGGTGGTCAAATGGTTAAAGCACTCGACTGAGTCAGGAGTTCTAGGTTCTATTCCCACCTCTGCCACTGACTGACCTGTGACCTTGGGCAAGTCATCTCAGTGTCTTGCTTCCCCCATGTGCAAGCAGGGGATAAAAATCCATCCTGGCCCCTGGTGCTTAGATGTGTTCTGTGGGGCAGGATCAGTCTCTTACTAGGCACGTGGCCAGCATCTAGTGCAAGAGGGCCCTGATCTTTTTGTTCCAACCCTCTAGGTTCTGCCACACAGACTGGCAACATGGGCTCCTTGTGTTCACCTCCCAGGTCCCCTGCTCTCCCTGGGAGCCAAAACAATCTCCACCTCCACTGGCAGCACCTGAAGTCACTTCACTTCGGATTCCAGGAATCCACAGCTGGCACCCAGCAAGCTCTTCATTGGCTTTGTAGCCAGCCAGAAGTGGGAACCCCAGGCCAAGACTTGAAGCACAGAGCTCAGTCCCCTGCCCCTCCTTTTGGGCCATCCAGAAGGCATGAGTACTAGCTGCCTCCCAGGGGTGGGGGAAGGGAAAAATCAGTGTGTGTCCCAGCACACCTAGGACAGCCTGTAAGCCACTGTGGCTGCAGCTTGTGCACAGCCCCAAGTAGGGACGTCCCCTGCTGCTGCTGCATCCAGCCAGAAATCCCAGCCACAGGGAAGTGACCACTGAGAGCAACAGATTCTGTGCCCTGCCATGCAGCCATCTGTGCCTGCAGGGAGAGAATGCACAGTGTCCAGGCTGGCGCTGCCCTGAGCAAAGTGACGGTGCTGCCTGGTAGGGCAGGCCCCAGCAAGAAGAGAGCTCCCAGTCAAGGAGCTCCCAGCCATCTCATGGGGTGGTTGTTTTCCCTCACTCACTGGCAAGCAGAATTCCTCAAAGGCTGGTTTGACGAAAGTAATGTACTGAGACAAGATTTGCTCAAGGTCCCGGCCTCGCTCACTGATGTCTCGTAACACTAGGAGAAGAAAAACAAGGCAGTCAGGAGCCAATTGCATGGGCCAAAGCATCCCCGCCCCTGTTTCCCAAACAGGCTCCTTTCCCAGCACTCTTCAGACCACACCCCAGGCAGGCTAGACGGCTCACAGTTTAATGCCATTTGTTGCAAGAGCTCCTGATAAGAGGGGGCTGATATTACAGGCCTGAGCCAGGCAACACAGAGCAGGGGGCTGTGAATGTTCCCCCCTTCTAGGTCTATCAGTGCACAGCATTCCAGTCCTGCCTCCAGAGTTCACTCAATGCACTAGCCCCAGCCTACAGCCCTGATGCTACTACACTACTGAGGTCCCCCCACAGCTCTGCTGATGCCCCTCAATCCTGACCTGCAGCCCCGTTATTCCAGTCATAGGCCCCTCACACAGATCTGTGAATATCCTTAAATCCTGCTCTGATCCCCAAGGCAGGGAGACTCAGAAGCCAAGGCTAACAGTTCCACAGCAGCTTTCGCATTGTAAACTGGATAGTTCTACCTGGGGGGCAGGAACACAAGGGTGGTGGCTCTCAAACCAGACAAGTGACCTCACCAAAGTCTCTAGAATGGAGAAGTGAAAGCTACCCCACTTCCCCACCATGAACAAGCCACTGCCTTGCTATCCTTGTGGGAGGCAGGTGATAAGAGAAGGTTGCATGATGCTTGGGAGTTCCAGGGCTCATTCTGGACCAATTCCATCCTTCCCCACAAACTCCTGGTAGATATCAGGAGAGGACAGTCTCCACCTTCTCCTGGTGGTGAGATAGCCAGGCCTTGCCTGCACTGGAGATTCCTGCTTACTCCAGTAATCGGCTGTAACCACCTCAGGGAAGACAAGAGAGAAAGATTCGCACCAGTGCAGCTTCCATCTCCCTCCTATGCAGGAGTCGGGCTCCGCTGGAGTAGAGTGGCTTTGCCCCTCTACATGAGGGACTGGCCCTGGTGCAGCCAACTGATGGCTGAAGCTGGGGCAAACCCACAGAGCAGACAGTGCCAGGCTCTTTTCAGGAAGAGCTTGAAGGAACTTCTCCCCCAGCATGCCAGGGCAGCATGGAGCAGCGTGCTCACAGCACCAGCCAGCTGGCTTTTTGTGACAATTGTCAGCCGCCTCCTCAGGAAGCCAGTCACTGGCCCAGCGAACATCCAGAGTGCTGTCAGGAGGCAAAGCAGCATTCTCACTCTAGGCTAGTTTGGAGCTGACCCAGCAGCTCTGATCTCTTTTCCTGATTGTGCTTGGCTGTCAGTTCCGAGACATGCCTTTCGCATGCCATGGGATCCTGGGTGGGAACAGGGACTGGCAAGTCTGGCATCTGCTCCTGGCCTAGACACCAGACCGGCCCCATTCCAGGCTGCTCCTACTGTCTTCTTCCCTCTCCAAAAGCTTCATAAAACCCAGTATAGATTTTCTGAGCAGCACACAATAAATGGGCAAGAAGGGGGAGAATTTAGCTTTCCTGGTTCCACGCTGCACTCCCTGGCCTGAGGCAGAGAAAGCCTGTATGAAGGTCACACATAACCCCATGCACGGTGGGGTTTCTACAGTTCCCTTTTAACACAACTGAGTTGATTAACCATTGCTCAGAGCCAGACAGATCCTCATGCTTCAGGGCATAGACTGACCGTAGCTAACAGGGGATAGGAAGAAACTTTCCAAGGGTAGTTTATCCCTTAAACTCGCACTGTGGGGTGCTTGCACCTTCCTCTGAAACAACTGGCACTGGCCACTGTCCAAGACAGGATACTGGACTAGCCTGATCATGGGTCTGTTTTGGGTGGCAGTTCTTCTGCCCCACATGCCGGGTGCTTCAGCATACAGGGTACAGCTGTAGGGAGTCCAGCACCCTCAGACTTAACAGTGTCAGCCATGATACTCTGAATAGGTGAGGCACCCTCAGGATAGGTAGGGAGGGTGTCCAAGAAGACAGGGGAGGCTCCAATTCTGTTTCCACAAGGCTCCTCCCCCAAGGAACTGGGCTTTACAGCAACTCCTCACTTAATGTCTTCCCGCTTAACGTTTTGAAGTTACGTCACTGCTCCATTAGGGAACATGCTCGTTTAAAGTTGTGCAATGCTCCCTTATAACCTCATCTGGCTGCCTGCTCTGTCCACTGCTTGTAGGATTCTGTGGAAGAGCTCTGCCTCCTCCTCCTCCCTCCCAGTGCTTCCCCTGCCACCAAACAGCTGTTTAGTGGCACTTAGGACTTTCTGGGAGGGTGAGGGAGAGCAGGGACGTGGCATGCTCTGGAGAGGAGATGAGTGGTGGTGGGAAAAGGTGGGCCTGGAGCATCCCCCGGCAAAGCTGGCACCTGTTCTTCGGGGGGGAAGCTGCTGCTGTACAAGGTGCTTCCTAGTGTCCTTGCCTGCAGCAGGCTGTGCCTGTGTGGGGTAAGCCAGGGCACCTCCCCACTACAGTACAATACTTTTTGTCTGCCCAGAAAAAATTTCCTTGGACCCCAACCCTCCTGCATTTGCATTAAGTCTTATGGGAAAACTGGATTAGTTTAACATCATTTCATTTAAAGTTGCATTTTTCAGGAACATAACTACACTAAGTGAGGAGTTACTGTACTTGCCACCATGGCTATTCTTTTATTTCTAGTGGTCTATGCGCTTTGCTGATGCACAATTCACACCCATCCAGAAAGCCTGATATACACATAAGAACGAGGAGGGCTGGCAAAGATCAGGCCTGATGCATCTCCCATCAGAGTCCCTGTAGAGACTCCTTTGTAATGGGGCTGATCGTCTCCTGTCAGTCAAGGAGTAGTATCTGGAGCAGCTGGCCAGTTTTGTGATCTGGCAGCAGAACCACTCTTAGCAGAAAGAGCATGATGCAATTTACAAAAACCAAAAGTCCCAAATTTACTGCTCCAGCCCGTGCTAATCCAGGATTCTAGGCTACGGTTCCCACATTACATTCAATTACTGTAATGTCTCATGAGTGGGCTGCCAGATCCCACTACATCAGTGGTTCCCAAACAACCCACAAACCCCTTTCACTAAAATGTCAAATCTCTTGAACCCCCTCCTAAAAAAAGGAACATTTCCATGGATGCTCTCTCTTACCTGAGGATAAAATATAAAAGCAGTAATCTTGGAAGTATAAAATTGGTTTTTATGACATGCTTATTACACACTATATCATTACAGTATTATTACATTATGAAAATGGCAACACTCTTCCAAGATCTCACTTTTGTAGCTTGTACCACTTTGATTAAGCCTGTTATAAGACAAGGCTCCTAGATTTCATCAAGGATTATCAGATGTGAAACAGCATGAAGGTATTTAAGAAGCCAACTTGGAGTTCCTCCAGCACAAGAATTCAGGTCTTGAGTAGTCCAGGCAAATGATGCATGTTACACAAAGCTTAAACTTGTTCTTAATTTATGAAATACTAGCTGCCTATTTAATTTTAAAAACAGCAAAAAAAAATCCATCTTCCTTTCAGTTTCTTACAAGGAGTGTTGAAGTTTAAATCTCCTCAGTGTGATAGATATGCTTGCTTTGATCTGCATAGCTCTTGGAAGTCCCCAGAGCTCTGGGCTGCTGGCCCTGTGGTGCCTGGGATCCCTAGGGACAGCTCTGTCCGCCATTAGAGAATCCTCCCCTCCCCCCCATGAGAACCCCCTGTAACATTTTGTGAACCTCCAGGGGTTCACAAACCCCCGTTTGGGAACCACTGCACTACATCATCCTGCCTAGTTTCTGCAGTTCAGAGGTTACAGCCAGAAAGGACCATTAGTCACCAGCTCTGGCTTTCTGTGAAACACAGGCCATTGGATCTCCCCCCCACATCCCATTACTGGTTGAGATAAGTACATGCTTGGTCATTGATCAGGGAAGGAGAGAAACAAGGCTGTGACTGGTGCTTTCCACAATGCCTATGAAAGGTAACACAAAGCTTTTGGGTGGTCAATCCTTTCTTTTGGGAGGAGCTGCTCTCCAATGGGCCTGCTGGTCTCCAGTCAGCCATATTGCAGGGCTCTAGAAGCAGGAGTGGGGTGGGAGAAGAAGAGAGATATTGAACACGAACAGTTCCTAGTCACTGACTTTTACCTATAGCAAGGGCTGCAAGAGGGTAATCGAGCACTGATTTGAGGATCGTTATCTTCAGGGGCTGTCTGTTCATCACCTATGATTTCTTGCTTCCAGGGCTCCATTAGCCAAGACCTATAAGCCCCACTAACACACCCACCTCAGCGATCAGTGAGGTCTTTCCAAATCAGCTGGCTCAGTTTCTTCATTGAGGTGGTGGTGGGGTGTGTGTGGGGGGGTCATTCCTCAGTTGCTATTGTTGAGGTGAGGGAAATTTCTCAGTTCCTAGCACCAGGAAGAACTATAGCTGGATTATAGAAAGGGATTGGATAATTGTAAAACCAATCTAGAAATCACATGCTAAGACAAAGGTAACCAAATCTCATGCTTCAGGACATGAGCCGATTGTCACAGTGGTCAGGCAGGTTTACAGTGATCCTATATAAAGCACCGTACTGTCAGCCAAATACAGGTGATTTTCACCTTCGCTTGGGACATGAGACACAGGCCATCTACAGAGGTGGGAGATGCAACTGGACAGATGGCAAATCCTAGATCTCCAATATCATGACCACTGGTTAAGGGAGACTCATTTTGTAAGGTCCATATACAGTGTGTGACCTGCTAGTTCTCCCTCCCCCACAGCAGTGACTGTACTGTCACCTCCCTGAATGAGTCCTGTGGAAGCAGCAGGCTGGGCGGAGAGGAGACAGATGGGTGTAAAAAAAGTAGCGTTCATCAGCAGTGATGACATCTTAGCTACTGACAAGACAGTAACGTTGGCTTGACGGTGGCAGGCATCCTGGAGTATCTCCGCTCTAGCTTTCTCGGCCAGCACTGAAATCCCATCTCAGATGCAGGATAAGCACATCTCTGGAATTCTACTGAGACACCCACTTGTGCTGGACAGGCCTTCCTTAGAGTCCCTTAATGGAGTTCTACTCTAGTGTCCTGTTTTGTCTATACTCAGCAGAGGGGAAAGTAAGCTGGTATGGCACACTGGCAAGAGCCAGCACACTGTGCCAGACTGGACCGGCTTCCCCAGGTTGGCAATTTAAAGGGCTCGGGGCTCCCTGAAGCGGCCAGAGCCCTGGGCCCTTTAAATTGCCACCCAAGCCCCGCTGCGTGAGCCTGAGGGTAGCTGCGGCAGGGCTCAGGAGGTGCTTTGAAGGGCCTGGAGCTCTGCTGTGGTAGCAGTGGCCAGGGGTGATTTAAAGGGCCCAGGGACTCCCAGCTGGTAGTCCCAGGGGTGATTTGAAGGCCACACCCCCTGCCTAGAATACCAGTAAGTCCTTTAACTTACTTTCACCCCCGATACTCAGACACCTCAGCTGAGATTTCCAAGGCTGCACACATAGGGCCCTGTGTAAAGCACATCTTTAGAAAACTCGTGACAGCATGAATGACAGTGGTCAATTTCACAGTTTGCACAAAATGAATTTTACAAACAAAATGTAGTCCATTAAGACAAAACTATTTAAAATATTGTTTGTGGGTATTTTCAATTTCCATTCCCTCTGGGCAATCATGACTGACACAAGCTTCTAAGCACAGGGGATTTAAAAACATCTATTAAAAAGGTGTGTCTTTAAATCCCTTAGGTGGATCAAAAAAACCAAAAAACTCGACGAGCATTTGCCAGTAGATGAGATCCCATAACCTCTTGCAGACGTTGTGGTGTCAAAGTCCTCCCTACACTGCGTGAAGAGGCATCCTAACAAACAGTTGGTTTTAAGGCCTTAAATTTGTAACACAGCTTCCACTGCAGCTGGCTCTGGCTGTCAGCTTTTACAAAATGCAATCACAGCACCACGTCTTCAGCCCAGGTCCTTCCTGTCTGTCAGTCAGTCACATACTTCTTTTCTCCAGGGTGGCCAGGAAGCAATGAGTGTGACAGCAGCATCAGTTTGTCTGCATTTCCCCAATGCCATCCTGCAACTTGTGTTTTGTAGTTAACACTAAACCAGGCCTCTCCACCACCCTGCACCACCAGCCACAGAGCAGTGCTGCCCATGGTCCCTTTTTGCTCTATAATGCCCAGCCTCCGCTGAGTGCACATGTGATAGCCAGTCTTCTGCTTCCTACATGCAGCGCTTGCTCCAATCAAGACCTTCAAAAAGACTATGAGCTGTGCAAGAGCCCTGCTCAGCTTCTGGAGCAGTTCAAGCAGAGCTCATGTCCACAGCCTATGGCCAGCACCCCTACATCAAGCATTGCCAAGGTAGAGGATGGGGAACCATACCAAGGGACTAGAGTCCTAGTACAATAAGGTTCACGTTGTGAATTGTGCCTCCGCGGCTCTTCAAGTCATTGGTCTGAATCATTTTGAAGGAAATCCCTTTCTGAAGAGGCAACTATCCCAATTCCTCTTCGACAAGGTCCCTCACCAAAGACTCTTAAGCAAAGTAAGCAGTCATGGGATGAGAGGGGAGGTCCTCTCATGGAGCAGTAACTGGTTACATGATAGGAATCCATGGTCAGTTTTCAGACTGGAAAGAGGTAAATAGAGTCCTCCAGGGATCTCTACTGGGACCAGTGCTATTCAATATATTCATAAGTGAAGTGGAAAAAAGGGGTAAAAAGCAAGGTGGTAAAATTTACAGACCAGTACAAAAAGTACTCAAGATATTTAAGCCCAAAGCAGACTGCGAAGAGTTACAAAGGGATCTCACAAAACTGAGAGACTGGGCAACAAAACAGCAGATGAAACTCAATGTTGATAAAAGCAAATGCACGTTGGAAAACATAATCCCAACTGTACATACAATATATTGGGATCTGAATTAGCTGTTACCACCCAAGAAAGATCTTGGAGTCATTGTGGATAGTTCTTTGAAAGTCTCCACTCAGTACTCAACAGCAGTCAAAAAAGCTAACCGAATATTAGGAACCATGAGCAAAGGGTAGATAAGACTGTAAATATCATAATGACATTATTCATCTCTGGTACGCCTATACTTTGAATACTGCATGCAGTTCTGGTTGCCCATCCCAAAAAAAGATGAATTGAAAAAGGTACAGAGAAGGCAACAAAAGTGACTAAGGGCATGGAACAGCTTCCATATGAGGACAGATTAAAAAGACTAGGACTGTTCAGCTTGGAAAAAGAGACAACTAAGGGGGGATATTATAGAGGACTACAAAATCATGAGTGGTGTGAAGAAATGAATAAGGAAGTGTTATTTACCCCTTCACATTACACAAGGACCAGGGGTCACCTGATGTTGACAGGCAGCAGGTTTAGACAATCATAAGGAAGTACATCTTCAAACAATGTACAGTCAACCTGTAGAACTCATTGCCATGGGATGTGGTGAAGCATAACTGGGTTAAAAAAAAAAAAAAAAAAAAAAAACTAGAGAAGTTCCTGGAGGATATGATCCATCAATGGTTATTAGCCAAGATGATTAGGGATGTAATGTGATGCTCTGGGTATCCTTAGCCTCTGACTGCCAGAAGGTTGGAATGGATCAGTCAAATATTGCCCTGTTCTGTTCTTTCCCTCTGAAACAGGCCACTGCTGGAAGACACGATACTGGGTTAGATGGATCATTGGTCTCACAGAGTCTAGTTGTTCTTATGTAACCCATCCAGAGTCAGCCTAGACTGTCGATACTCAGCAAGGAGGCGAAGAGCAAAGAGGGCTGACTGCAGTAGGAGTAGCCCACCACACACACAGTACTGCAACCCCATGTAATGTTGTGCTGCATGTGCTTGGAACCAGGTTCTGGTGTTGCCAGGGCTCTGAGTGGTACTGCACGGGTCAGGGAGGAGGAGTTTCCTCAATTCCAGGAATTGGCTATATGGTAACCAGAGCACCCAACTGACCTGCCTGCTTCATCCCAACTGGAAAACACATGACCTACCCCAACTCCGGTCCTTTCATTGCCCCATCAGAGTCCAGCCTCCACAGCAGGCCAGCTCCTGCCATTAGCATTACTATCAGAGTGGCAGTGGTTGTCTGGGGACAGAAGTGGCAACAGGACTCCAGGGAGATACATTAGTGTTAAATATGCCTATTACTCCCCAAGTTCTACAGGTAGCTAAGAAAGACAATCCAGTGTCACAAGACTTTCACCTCCCAAATTCTGTGTGTCCCCACTCTCAACCCTGAACTGCAATGCCATGCCCCCTCCACAGTCAGTTCTTGGCCAGTGTTCATAGCCAGAGCTGACTGGGCCGCAGGAATCCTGCCAGGCAGGCCCTTCAGCTCCCAGAAAACACTGCACCCAAGGAAATCAATTTTGGAAGTGACCCCCAAGCCCTCTGCTCCCAATGAGCACTAGGCAGGTGAGGAGTTCCAGGATGCAGTGACATTAGCCATCATGTTGTAAGGAGACACTGTTAGTGCAGGCCCTTAGAGACAGCCCCTTATCCACCCAAAGCATGAGAAGTATCTGCAGAGACTCTGCCTTCCTCTAGTCACTCCCTGAGCTTACACAGGGCATCCCCACCTGCCATGCCCTCTCCTACACAACAGGCCTTGGACTTGGAACTAGTCTTTAAACAGCTTTGCCATACCACTGCTTTTGGCACCCCATGACTGGCAGAGAACTGGCATTCCAGCCATCTGCACTGAAGGGAATCTGTAGGGCCACTGCAGCTAGAAACACTCTCTCAGAGCAGCTTCCACAGCAGAACTGAACATCTGGTCTGGAATCTTGTCACTCATGCTCACCAAAGCCAGCTGCTTCAGGAAGCATAAAACCCACACAACCCACTACCACTTGGGATACAGGGCAGGAGTTTACTGATGCCAACTGGGTGTTGATTTAATACCCTGGATCATGAAGGCCAAGTGCCCTTTCATTTCTGTCTAGCTAGAAGTCACAGAAGATGCCTGGAGCCAGCCCTGGATGGAAGAGCACCAGCTCAGCAAGCAGGTGCTTGTGGCAGCCTAGGGAAAGGGGCGGCATGTCAGACTCTTTGGCAGCAATTTGATGGTGGGTCCCTCGGTCCTTCGGGGGGGGGAGGGGTGGGGGGGCGAGGAGGAGCTGCCGTCAATGGCAACTTTTTTTGTTTGTTTGTTTTCGCCCCTTGGGGCAGCAGAAACCCTGGAGCCGGCCCTGCTTCCATCAATCCAACAGACCAATCCTGCTTCAGAAACTCTTTGCCTTCAATGTCTCACAAAAGCAACTCCTCAAATCAGTTATGCACCAGGTAGCATCTTTCTACCTGGCTAGCGATGCACCCTCACCTCTGCGGGACAGCCGAGTGTCTGCGTCTGTGTCCACAAACAGCTTCATCCGGAAGAGATCCCGGACCTCCTGGGTGTAGAAGGCCAGAATGCCCTCGAAGAGGACCACGTCAGCTGGGTACACCGTCACTGTCTCCTCCTTCCTGCCATGCACAAGAAAGGCATGTCAGAGGAAAAGCTGCCCTAATGAGAGGAGTGTTGGGGCTGGTGGCTTCTTGACCCAGCTTTCCCCACTCCACCCCATCCCAGTATGGCAAAGCTTAACCAGGGAATCCAAAAGCTATAGACACTCTTCTCTAAAACATGATGAAAAGAGGGAGCAGGCTAGACCTTTCCCCTCACTGCCACCACCATGTGCACATCTCAATCCCCCAGGCAGCTGCTGCATGCAGGAGTCAAACTACTCAGTCATGCTCAGGGACCCACCCACCCCTTCCAGTTCCTCCAGCGGAGGAGGCAGGTGTCCTACAGACAACAGCCCCATTTGCCATGCTGCATTCCCCGAGCACTGTACGAAGCAGAGATCCTATGGGAAATAGCACGTGATTGTACAGCAACAGAGTTTAGGTTGTGTGGCTAACCTACATTCTGCCATTTTTTTTTTTTTAATTTGACTGCTTGGCTTTGTAACCCTTGTAGCCTAGGGTGTTTTTGGCATGGGCAATTCAGCTCAAGCATTTGGGAGATATACAGTGCATATAAAAGAGTTGGCAAAATAAAGATGCCTTCTCCAGAAATAGCCCATATTGCTGGTTTCTGCTCAAAGAGATCATTGCTTGGGGTGTCAGGGGAGGGAGGGTGCCGCAAATGAGGATGGGCAGGGCTGCATCCCATGCTCCTGAATCAGAGCAGCAGGTGCAGAGCAAGGCAGGAGTAGAGTCTTACCTGGAATGGGAAACAAAGTCATAGACAGGAATCTGGACTGTCTTCCCTTCCATGATCTCTTTGAGCGTTTTGACGATGAGCTCGTTGTCAAAGGCATCTGAGGAGAGACAAGCTGTTATGAAGGCTGCCTGCCAACCTCTGCCCCCATACATCCTGGTATTTGCACCTAGACAGAATCCAGGCTAAGCTAGACATTGAGGAGTGCAGGCAGGCAGATTCATGCTGCCTCAGGGCCTGAGCACTATTGGGCCAGATCCCAGCTGGCGGAAAGAAGCAGAACTCCACTGAAATCAGTGGGGCTCTGCTGCTTTACACCAGCTGAGGATCCAGCCTTGGATGATCAATACAATCTTTGTACGGATTTTGTTTAAAGCCAAGACTAAAGAGTGAATTTCCTCCCGAACCCCAGCCCCTTGAAGACTGGAGCGGCCTTTTATCCCTGAACAGCTCCCTCCCACAGCTTCACAGAAAGGGCTCTGTTAGCAAGACAGCCTGTTGCCCAAGGCAGCTGGGTTTTGGGTGAGGCGGTTCTGGAATTTCCCACCAGCCCATTAAGCAGTTGAAAGAGCCTCTGTTGTAGTAACAGGAATTGGGTTTCCTTTGTATTTAGTCCTAGTTTGTTTTCTGGATAAATCCTGCTCAGTAGGGTACCTTCCGAGAGGGGAGGGCTTAGGGAAAATCAAGCACCAATTTAAGCTACTCCCCTGCCCACTCCACCATCATTACATGCCAATCAGTGATCTGCCTGGAAAGGATGGAAGGCTGAGTCAGCTCTACTAGCACCTTCTTGGGGTTGGGGTAAGTCTTAAAATTCCAGCCTTTAAGGAGAAGTTTTAACCCTACTCTCCTTGGGCAGTGTTCCCTCTGTCTGGGCAGTGCGCTGAGCACAGGCGGCTGCTTTTCAGTGGTGCAGTTTGCATAGAGTCTGCAGAGCGCTCTAGGATCTTCAGGATGAAACTAGCTGTAGAAGTGCAAATAATGTTATAAGATGGTGCAGCCATCTCTTGGGACCAGGACAAGACCCAGGTTCATTTCACTAAGAACCTAACCAGGATATGACAGCTAGTCTCAAGCAAGCCAGTGCATTGCATCACTACCCATCCACCCCACATTAATGCAGTGGGGCAAGAAGCTAGGTCTCTGGCATTACCAAGAGGTTCTGTGCTAGTAGAATTAAAAGGAATGACTCAGATCAGGAGAGGTGTCACTGAAGCCCTACACAGCCCAACACCTCCTCCCAAGGATCAGGCTCCATTCACCTGGGTGGTCAAAGTTGAACTGGCCCTTGAGTGCCTTGGACTTCTGCTCAGAGGTAAGGACTCGATAGAAGCTGTCTTGACTCAGGATCACCACCTGCTTCTGGCGATAATCCACTTCATTCTGGCCCAGTAGCTGGACGATTCTGGCACAGACTGATGACTTCAGGCGATGTAGCAAGGGGGAAAATGAAAGGAGAGAGTCTGATGCAAATGGAGACTACTCTGAGCAGAAGACTTGCAGACTGAGGAGAAGCCTGCCTTGGGTGGCAGTGAATAGGAGGCTGCAAGCTCAGGCAGGAGACATTCCCATCCTCATCTGATGCTTTGCTCCTCAGCCAAGGAGCAGAGAGCTCATCTGTCCTCTTGAGACATCCCAAAGCCATCTGAGTGCTGCCCCTGGATCCTTCTCCAAGGCCACTGTTGTGGCCTATTGCTCATTTATTTAGCTAATGAGTGTGAATCCACCTGCCCTCTCATTCCCCTTTGTGCCTTCGAGCTGCTGGGAGGGAAACGGTGTTTTTTCTCTCTCTCTCTCTCTGTGTCCCAGAACTGTTCTCCCAACCAGCTCAAAACCTCCTACCTACCATAAGTCTCCACTATCCTACTCTTCCTCCAGCCTGTCTTGTCCCGCATTCCAGGAGTAGCTCCAGGGGCTGCTTGGAGCTTTTCCCAGGCAGCAGCATGAAACCAGCCAGATCCAGATCACTTGCACTGCTGCCCACAGGGTTCCCATTAGCAGCAGTGACAGCAAATGTGACTTAGGGTCTGCCCTCACTAAAGAGCAGCTGAGGAGGCCTAAAAAGAGCAGCCGAGGCTCAGGATCTGCACTCAAACTGGCTCCAAGATTGGCGTTTGTGGGACAAAAGCCAACAAGCTCTATTCTCCCCTCACTCACACAGGGAAGTCTGCTGAATTCTGTTATGCCAGCGAGGGGAGAAATCAGGCTCTCATTGCAGAAGTGGGAGGGGAAAAAAAAACTCCGTACAGAGGTTTGTTGTAATACCCTAAATAAAGCCCAATGGAAAGTAGCTGATTCTGCACCAGCCAGAAAACACGAGGGCCTTTCTCCGAGAGCAAGCAGGGCTTGGAGGAGCAGCAGAAAGCACATCCTGGTGCCTCTTGGCACAGAGGCTAAGGGAGCTGTTGAATGAGCAGCTCAGTTCATGGCTCTGGCTGACATCTCACACATTCACACTGACAGAGGGAGCAGAGCAGAATGAAGAGCCATGGAACTGGGGATGGGTTTCAGGGAGTTGCTGCTGGGGATCCCAATCGGCTCTGTAGGGAAGATGTCTGAAGAAAAAAAAAAAATCACTCTTTCAGGTGCCCAAGCTCAGGTTATTTGGATGGCAGATTAAACTAGTCTGGGGAGGGTCCCAACAGCTGGGAGAGCAGACACGTGGGCTGGGGAAGCCTTCCCCAGCTCCATCCCTACCGCTGTTTCCCAACTGACTCACCAGGGAGGCAAGTGGCATGCAGGGTTGGCTCTAGGGGTTTTGCCGCCCCAGGCAGCCAAAAAAAAAAAAAAAAGCAGCCACAACCGCGATCTGCGGCAATTCAGCGGGAGGTCCTTCGCTCTGACTGGGAGTGAGGAACCCTCTGCCGAATTGCCGACGAATAGCTGGACCTGCTGCCCCTCTCCAGAGTGGCTGTCCCAAGCACCTGCTTGCTAAGCTGGTGCCTGGAGCCGGCCCTGGTGGCACGGAAGCAGCGGCAGAGAGGAGAGTAAAGAGGTGGCAGAGTGCCGGTGTAGAGAGGAGGAACTTTACTCCGAACAGGTTTGAAGATTTAAAACTGAACTAACAGCACAGAGAGGTGAGCTGCACTCAACCCCATCATACATGCACTGAAGTCCCTGGGAGCTGCAGGAAAAAGCACCTCTGGAAAAAGGGGAAGGGGGAGCCCCTAACTTTAAGTTGTGGCCTCAGACCCACATCACAGCATTTGGCTGTGTCACTAGCAGGCTGCCTCACTGGAGCCATGACCAGTTTGAGCTTAGATTAGTTACAGAAAGTGGGCTGATGCCTGCAAAACTTCACCTGTTTAGGCAGCCATGTAACCACACTAGTGCTTGCCTCAGGCAGTTAGTTGGCAAGGGATTCTGGGTACCTATTCCACAATGTACCAACACAATTCATTGGCTTGCGGGCCTCAGAGGAACAATCAGGAGCTATTGCTCCACTTCTCCCACTACTGACTCAGGTAGCCTCCTAGTTTGCCAGGACAGACCTCCCTCCCCTCCATTTCCATTCCCACTCCAAGCCACAAATAATGCCCCTGCTTCCAGCTACACACTCTGTGAGCCAGAAATCCCGCCCTGGAGTGCCACTTGGATCACCAGCTCAAAGTACTTTAAGGCAGCAAAGAGGGGCATTAGTGGAGCTTCTCAGCATTAACATATACTCCGAAAAATGCCTGTGGCCATGCTGCAGCCTACACCCTCTCATCCCCCCATTAAGTCAGATATTCCACAGTTGGATTTCTGGTTCAGGAGGTGGAGTTGGAGCCAGGGGCATTACCAGAGGCCACTGGGAGGAAAGTCTGTGGGGGTGGATGGGTAGGGGGGACCTTCAGCTAGAGAACAAAGGAGCAGATTTGACAGCCCCAAGCCCAGATGGGCCCCTTCTGCTATGAACAGTGCACTGTGGGCCAGTGCTTGGAGGACTCTCTAGCCACTGGAGCTGTACAGAGTGAATGGATAAACATCTTAACTGGTTCAGCTCTAGAGAAATGGGCTGTTTGAGGTGAGGGCTGAGCTGTCCACAGAACAATTCAGAGTCCAAGGGCTGGTAGAGCTACTGTTCTCATCAGCCTCTGTCCTGCAGAGCTCTAATTCACTAGTCACCTCTGCAGCAGAGGGCCTGACAAGAAGCCAGGATAGGCATCACCACTTAAGTTTCGGAAGCTCGGCCTCCCCATATATAGATAGAGCTAATTTCTGGAGTTCCCTAGAGCTCAGCTAGAACAGCAGCATTTGGGAAACTTCAGGCTATGTGTTTTCCAGTATGAAAAGTAAAGAAATTCAGGCTCAGAAAAAAACCCACAGAGCATCCAGTAAGAGAGGAGATAATTTAATTGGGGGTGGGAGCTGAGAGAGTTGTACATCTGCCTGTCTGCTCACTCCCACCTCACATAATGACTCTGTTGGCCAATGGTGCTTTATAGGTGGGAAGTGACATCCCTTCCTGACCTCTGCAATGGACAGCTGACACCCAGAAGCAGGACATTTAAATCCTGTAAATCTTATCAATGGATATGCACTTATCCAGACTCTCTCATTAAAAACAAAATTCAATTAGAGCCTCTGACCCTGCAAGCGTCCCACACTGTGGAACAGAGTGTTTCCTGACTCCAACCATCATGAGTTGCTTGCCATCACCTCTCCTTTGTTTTCCTATTCCCTGCCTCCTTCCCCAGCACTGTTTCAACATTCCACTCTGGCTTATCAAGCTGTATCCCACTGCTTTCATAAACACTTGCCACACAGATCATCACCCCTCCAGGGCCTCTTCCTGTTGTCTCTCTCCTAGCTAGATTGCTGCCCATCAATATTGACATTCCAACTCTGAGAATCACTGTTGGGAGTCAGCAATGTGCTATGGGCAGAGCTATCAGCCAGCAACCCCTTCAGGTTCTTCTTGCAAATTTTTGATAGCATTTCCATTTGTGAATTAGCCCTGTCTCACACAGGGACAGAGCCTCAGCTGGTGTCAGTGTAGCTCCATTGTAGTCAGACTATTTGCCCAGCTGATGCGAGGGGGGAGATTGGGTTCCCCAGAGTCAGACAAAGGAAGAAGGTTCCAGGCTCAGTTAAACTATAGCTCCCTATCTCCCCACTCCAGGAAACAGGAGAGAACTGATGTCACAGCAGAGGAACACTGAGGGCTAACTTCTGGCCTCTGTGTTCAAGCAATAATTGGCTCTTGCCAGGCTTGCTGATCCTACAGAACATGGTAAGGAATATAGGGAATGGCATCTCTGAAGGTCCAGCTGTACAGCTATGCTCTGGCACTGGAAATGGAGGAGTTCTGGGAACATGTCAGAAGCTCTCCATCCCTTCCTCTAGTGGGATTATTCTCCCCCTTTGCAATCAGCTCATGCGGCACCCCCTGCATTCAGTGGCATGAAGTTAAACACGAGTTGTGAAGTGTGGCCCGTGACCAGCAGGGGAAACTAGCCATGCCTCCACCTTTATCATCACTTAGAAGAATGAGGGCAGAATGCAGGGCCCACCCCCACACCTATTTCTCTTCAACTGACCCTTTAAGGGTGAAGATCAGAGCGCATGCAAGCTGCATTTGCCTTCCAGCAGCCTGCTTCTATCAGGCACCATAAGGGATGGCTGCACAATGTGGGCTGGGGAGCCTACTTCATTTTTCTTAATGAATTTTAAGGGCTGTCAGAAACAATGGGGGAGGCATCCATGAGGATTTCCTGCTCTCTAGCCAGGAAAGAGAGACACAGATGCTACCCTCCAGCTCCAACTACTGCAGCAAGGCCTCCAAAACAGCATGCGCCTCTCCCACGTAACAGACTGATTCAGCTCCAAGGCAGCCTGAGCCTCCAGCTGTGCAGAGCTCTGGTCCAACCCTGAACTTCAGGGTCTTGTGGATCAAAGCAAACCAAAACTCCTAGGCAGGGAACAATGCTTCAAAAGGAGGGAACTGGGACAGCTCAGAATGCAGTGGGGTGGAGCCGGAAGGAGATATTTGTGTACAAGTAGAACTACCTGTGTGACAAGCATTAATAGAGAAAGAAACAACCAAGCTTCACAGGGGTTTGGGTTTCCAAGAGTGACTCTTAGGAAAGGGATTCTACATCTCTCTCCCTGTGGCTAGTTACCAGTCTGGGATAGTTTAACAATTGGTGCTTGTTTTACACTTACACACACCCTCCTTCACCCATTAATGCAGCCACTTTCTTCATTTAGCTTGGACAGTGAAATGAGACCGCTCAGGTTCGCTTCCTCAGTTCTCCAACACCATAACGAGCTTGTTGCATTTCAGCCAATACAGCAGGGAAAGAGTTAAATCTCTCCAGCCCCACCGATAAAAACCCTCACTCGTTCCTGAAATACAATATAGTGTCCTCTCCCCATACCCTCTCACTATATATATCTGGGGGGAGGGAGGTGGGAAGGAGAGCAGGAGCATAAAATACTCGAAAAATAGGACTCCATCCAAGTACCAGCCCCCCTTAGATGATCTGCAGCTGGAAGCAGGCAGGAGATGAGCTGCTGTTCATAGGGCTATCGCCCTCCCCCAGCAGCACCAGACTGGAAGTGAACTCTTCTCCCCCACCCAGACTCTCTTTCAGGCTAAGACTATATGATGAGGAAAAGCCCTCAGGAAATTCCTGCCAAAAAGCTAGTGATATAGAGAAAAGATCCAGTCCCTCTCTGCAAAGCTGCTTCTGACAGACACAAACCAATCATGCCCTGGTAGGAAAACTTCAGCCACTGGCTTGAAAGAGATTCTGAGAAGGAGGAAGAAAGACTAGAGACACACACAGAGATCATAAGTTCCCCTGCACAACGGAAACAGAAACTCCTCTAGCATTGGGAAGCATCCCCTTCAAATGAACAAATCACCAGTACAACACACAAGAGAACACAATTAGAAAGAGACATGAAAACTCCTTTAGTGGTCTGGAAGAAGGAATGACCAGTGAGCTGGCAAACTTCAAGGTGACAAAACTATCCCTTAGTCAAGATCTGAGAAGACGACGGAGAAATTCAGAAGCATCTAACCAAGCTAGGTGAATGGGCAGCAGAATGGTAGAGGAAATTCAGTGCTGACAGATGCAAGGTAATGCATACTGGAAGTAATCTGGACTCATACATACTGCTGGGCTCTAAATTAACTGTAATTGCTGCAGGATGAGACTTGGGTGTCATTTTAGACAATGTGAAGCAGATGTCAGTAAAAGAATGTAGTAGGATCAACAACAAATGGCATAGAAAATACAATGCCTTTAGAGAAGCAGCATGGTCCAGTGAATAGGGCACTGAGCTGGGTCTTCAGAGAACTGCAGTCTATTCCTGCCACTGACCTGTGTGTGACCCTAGGCAAGTCACTTCCCTTCCCTGTGCCTCTAGCTGGTCTATTTAGATTGCAAGGTCTTCAGGAGAGCACCAAGTACATGCCGAGTATAAAGGACCGCCCCCCCCCCCCCGGCAAGTCTCAGCTGGGGCCTCTAGGCATTACTGTAATACATATAAACTAACTCCCTTTATATAAACTAATGTGACACTGTTACCTAGAATATGATGTTCTGTTTTAGTCATGCTCTCTCAAAAAGGACAGGATGCAAATAGAGAGGCACATGTCACATAGGGGTTAAAAAAAAAAAAAAAAAAGAGGGCCATCTACACTCAATGAATAGGATGCTTTCCCAGGGAAGTGCCTTCACCTCTTCCAGAATCTAAGCTTTCACTTAAATATCATCAAGTACCATGCCTGTCTAGTCTTTCATGGTCACAAAGAAAGGCTTTGTAACCATGAACTGAGTGAAGTCAGAGCATTGATGTCTCCCTAAGCCTGCAGGCACACAGCTCTAGTGCTTTTGGTGCTGCTCAGAGCTTCCACAAGCCGCAGCAGAGTGAAAACTGACTCAAGGCCTTTTCACGGTGCTGTGGTAGCAATGCAACTGACAAGAATCTGATCAATTTCATTCTGCTAGGTCTTGGAGAAAATTCTGAGTAACAGCAGGGTAAGTGCTAGAGCTAGTAACTGGAGAAGCCTTAACCTTTTGCCTTTTTTTTTTCCCCCTCCTTGCTGCAGGAGGAGTATGTAGTGGAAACATCTTCCTTCCAACAGTCAGAAAGCTGAAGGAGGCATCATGCCCAAACAGTGCTGACTGCATCTCCTCCTGCAGTCTTTCATATCTGTTTGCAACACAGGTGCAATGTTAGGAGGGGAAGGGGGAAAAATAAGGAAATAGGAAATTAATATTGAGGCAATTCAGGAAGAAATATAACATGGCCTATAAAGAGGAGCATGGAGTAGAAGGAACGGCAACTAGTAAGGACCAGTGGAACGCTCATTTCATGAGTTCTACCTGCATCCAAACAATGTATTCAATTCAGCTATAGAGCTGGTTAAATACCATGGATGAGGATGGTCTGATACTATTCAGAACATATTAACCTGTTAGAATAGTAAAATTAATACACCTCTACCCCAATATAACACGAATTCAGATATAATGCGGTAAAACAGTGCTCGGGGGCAGGGGGGCATGCTTCTCCGTACTCCGGCGGATCAAAGCAAATTTGATACAACGCAGTTTCACCTATAATGTGGTAAGATTTTTTTTGGCTCCCAAGGACAGTGTTATATTGGTGTAGAGGTGTATATATCCCATAAGGTAATCATCCCTACTAGCAAGTGAAATTTTGAAGACAGGTAAACAGAAGTGTTTAGGTTTTTTGCACTGCACTTAATAGTAACATTGTCAAATAGTACACCTGCTTTGTTCCTTTATGGTGCAGAGGGATGGCATCTGGGAGGGGTGGGTGGTACAGGTATTTTTCATGCAGGCTATAGGCTTAGGGGACAGGAAAGAACCATCCCTATTCTAACTCTCAGCATCTCTTCTCCACTCTGAAGCAGTCAAGCCCAGCATAGAGCAGGAACTGACCCTAACCCTGCAGCTGTAATCTGACTGCCCTGGACCACAATGCTTTGTACATTGGGCTACTCTGGGGCTAGATGTGATGGATTCTGAAATGACCATTCATGTCACTGGCCCATGCCTAACATTGAACCTTAAAAGGTAACAGGAATCAAGGCAAGGTCCACACTGAAGCCTTCCACCAAGGAACAAGAGATGAGTGAAGACTAGTACCTATGGGCTCAGCCATTAGCTAACCCCTTCCCATTTCAGGATTCACTGTCTGGTGGGTGCACTCTCAGCTCCTCCTGTGTCAGGGCCAGGCTCCGTAGCACATTGAAGGCTTGTGGGGCACTGGGGCTGGAAAATCCCCATTCAGTCTGCTTTTCTCCCTTCGTCAGAGAGGCAAACTACAGAACACTGTGAAAGACCATCCCTCCATCCAGAACCCTTTTGGTGCAACCCCACCACTGCTCCCTTTCACTCCAGGAGTAGCAGATCCCATGAGACAGCAAGGAAGCTAAACTTCCTTGAGATCAAGAGAGCAGTTCTCATTCACCAGTAGAAATGTGCAGCCAGACCTTCCACTGGACATCCATGAGAACTCTCTGGGCTTGGTTCTCTGCTGCCTTGCTCTCACAAGAGAGCTGAGCAGGATTTTCTATTCCACGAAAGCTTGAGATTTTGGGGGGGGGAGGGGAAGGATTCTGTAGTGGAATAAAAAAAAAAGAGCTCAGAATTTCAGAGAACAGCTCTAGGAAGGCAGCCTGGAGAGAGAGCTTCCCCAGGAAGCCCCAGCTCATTGCAGGCTACAAGGGGCTTGTGAAGAAGCTGGGAACCTAGAAGCCCAGGCCGCAAGGGACCATTGGAATGTCATCAAAAAAAAAAATCGACATATTCCCATGAAGCCATTTGATCTCCATAAATTGGCATTTTTCCAACCAGCACCAAGTTCACATATGCAGAGAGGGTGTTAGTGACTTCCCCAATGCCTTGCGGATCAGACCCTTACCCTTTTTACTGGTCAGGAAAGCAACATCCTGGAGGTGGTGCGAATTTCAGGCATGGTTTTCATTAAAAGGAACTGAAACTTCAGAGTCACCAGGGAGCCTCAACCAGCACTGAAATTCTCTTGATCCCACAGTTCAATGCACACTCCCCCATGCTAAAGTCCCCGACGTAGAGGAATCCCCAAAGCCAGCCTTTGGAGCCCACAAAGCCCCTCCCTTGCTAAGGCGTAGGACCCAGAAATGTAACATGAGAACTCCCTTGTATAGAGAAAGAAGATCCCTGGAAGAGATTTCCCTCACTGTGCAAGTGAGTGGGGCTGACAGCTAGTCTCAAAATTAGTTACAGTTCCACAACAGCTACCCAGCTCTGGCTATTAGAGCCACAAAACCCATAGCCACAGGTCCTTGAATGCAGGGAGGATCCCTGTCAGTTCATTGCTGGGCAGGGCCAGCTAGGATTCTGTCAATGCTAGGCCCGCTGCTGTTCCCCTACCCAGCCACCTGCCATAGGCTGAGCCAACTCCTAAGCAGCCAGCAGGCCCTCTTGTCGCAAGGAGGGGCAGCTCACCAGCCTGGTCTAGTGGACTGAGCTAGAGACTAAGAACCAGAAGCCAGTTCCAGTGCTCACACCAACTCCCTCTGTGGCCTTGGTGATGCCACACAGGTCAAAGAGCTCAAACATAAACATGTAAACTTGGGCACCTCAGTAAAGGCAACTTATAGTCTCCCCCCACTCCCCCAGAGGAGCTGAGCGCACACAGCTAGCTGGCCATGTTCAAAATCCACATTTGGATTCATGTGCCAGGAAGCTGCGGGTACTCAGTACCTCTGAGCAAAACAAACCCACAGTTGAGGGCCCCAGTTTTACTCACCCATATTTGAGTAGTCTTAAGTTACACCTCAATTCTCCTATCTGTAAAATGGGGATAGTCCTGACCTACCACATAGAAACATAGGAGATGCAGCATGTAGTTAATATTTGTAAGATCCTGCCCAAGCCCTGAAACTCATCAGAAGGTGCATACAACCCTTGAGTGCCCTGGGACCAAGCTGCCCCCAGAACCAGAGTTTATTTTGACAGCTGTTCCTTGGCAAAGTCTTTTCTAAACAGTGGCATCTATGTACAGACCTCAGGACAGGCTGCTGGGCTCCAGTTCTGCAGCTGGAGGGGAGAGGGATGAGCCAGTTAAATCTATGGTGCATTCCAAACACACACCCCCGCCCAGTAACCCTGGGTAAAAACACCTTCCAACCCAACACTTCTGTGATCGTATCCCACAAGACAGTGAGCCAGCCAAAAGGGACTTGAGAGGTCAAGTCCAGCCCTCTACGCTGAAGCAGGACCAAGTCTACCTAGATCATCTCTGACAGGGTGTTTGTCTAACCTGCTCTTAGAAGCCTCCGTGCTGGCGATTGCACAGCCTCCCTTGGGAGCCTGTTCCAGAGCTTAGCTACCCTTATAGCTAGAAAGTTTTTTCCTAATATCTAACCGAAATCTCCCTTGCTGCAGATTAAGCCCATGACTTCTTGTCCTACTTTCAATAGACATGGGAAACAATTGATCACAGTCTTCAAATATGTGAAGGGCGGTTATAAAGAGCACAGTGATCAGGTTCCACCCTCCCATGAGTCTTCTTCTCTCAAGGATTAAATATCCCCTTGCCTTGTTTTGTTTTATGCTTTCCTCATAAGTCAGGTTTTCTAAGCCTTATGATGTTTTTGTTGCTCTCTTCTGGACTCTCTCCAATTTATCTATATATCTTTCCTAGAGTGTGGCACCCAGAACCAGACACAGTACTCCAGCTGAGGCCTCACCAATGCAGACTAGGGTGAGACAATTATGTCCTGTGTCTTACATATGACGCTCCTGTCAATACATGCAGAATAATATTAGCTTTTTCACCACTATCACATTGTTGGCTCATATACAATTTGTGATCCACTATAGCTCTCGGATACTTTCCTGCAATACCACCACCTAGCCAGTTATTCCCCATTTTGTAGTTGGGGATTTGATTTTTTCCTTCCTAAGTACAGTATTTTGTACTTGTCTTTATTGAATTTTATCCTGTTGATTTCAGACCCGTTCTCCAATTTGTCAAGATCATTTTGATTTCTAATTCTGTCCTCCAAAATGCTTGCAACACCTCCAGGCTTGATGTCATCTGCAGATTTTATAAGCATACTCTCCACTCCATTATCCAAGTCATCAGTGAAAGTATTGACCATTACCAGACCTAGGACTGACCCACGTGTGACCCCACTAGATACACCTTCCCAGTTGGGCAGCAAACCATTGATAACTACTCTTTGAGTACATCTTCCACCCAGTTTCGCATGGAGCGTACAGTAATTTCATCTAGACCACATTTCCCTAATTTGCTTATGAGCATGTCATGTGGGACTATGTCAAAAGCCTTACTCAAATCAAGATCCCATTTACTGTTTGCTGCGGGGGGGGGGGGGTGAGGAGAGGGCACAGTCAGTAATCTTGTCCAACCTCCCCCCTTCCCAACACACACACACGCTGTGGCCAGTCCTTTATTTGAGGAGAGAGAAAGGAGAGCAGGAGTTCTCATTGGGATCTTTGGTTCCGAGAGAAAGTGGAGTTGTTGCAGAGAGTGTTTAACAGGCCTGTTAAGCAATACTAAGACCAGCGTTGGGAAATCATCTGGTGGGGGCACAATGGCAGGGAAAGTCTCCATTCAGTCCTGCACTTCTCTGGTGGAACTGCCTACAAGAGAGCCAGTTTCACCACTTCCTAAAAACCACTAGACAGCCATCAGACGATAATGTGCTTTGATTAGGCCCAGCATAGGCTGGATTCTGACAATGTGAAGGCTTTGTATCACAGCCAGCTCTTACTAGTAATGCATTTCACTGGACAACAACAGATGTTTAATAAAGAAGCTGCATTGTGGCCTCCTAGGCCATCACATTACTACTGATCCCTTGACAGTTCTAATCATGAGCATCAGTCTGAGTCCTCCTCATCTGCCTATTAGCGCTTATGCCAGCAACAACGCTTCTGCAACACATGGGCAGGGCTGACCTTATGGGTGGGCAACTGCCCAGATCACTGTGGCCAAGAGGCAAGGAACGGGATGGGCCTGGGGTGTGAGGCTGCGGAAGGGAGCTCAAGGCCAGGAGACATAGGTAGGGAGCCTGAGGGACAGAAGGGCCAAAATACAGGTTTGACCAGGGCACCATTTTCCCTAAGACTGGCCCTGCATATGGGCTTCAGAGGCACACAATCCAGGAGGCTTCTAGGTTAGTTCAAGTTTGTTTATCCTTTTTGAATTTCTTATTTTCCATGATCAGCTGGATCCATTTACTAAATGCTAACAAAAGCCTTCTTCCCCAACCCTCTAGAGAAAGCCTGGTCCCTTTGCAAAGGAATGGCAGCTCACCAAGAGCAGCATATGCTGCCTAGAACCCAGGCGTGGTGAGCGACAAGCTCTCGCTATACTCTCCTTCCACGGTCTAACACAGCTGCTTAGTTTAGAGCACCATTTCTCAAATGCAGCCACCAGGGCATTTCCCCGCAGCCATGACAGCATCCTGGGCAGTGACTGGGGGCAAAGGTAGCAAAGCATCGGCCCCTTCTCCCTCCCCCCCACCCATGTGTCACTTTGCACATCTTCAGAGACAGGTGGGCAGGGGTAAAAGTAACTTAACGGACTTACTGATACAAAAGGCAGCTGGGTCCTGGGCAAGGGTGTATGTGTGGCGCTCTGACCCCCTGGAAGGGGCACTGCCTCGGGCAGAAGAGATGGGGCTGGGGTCAGGGCTAGACTCCCCCAGCCAGCCCTTCAGCACTGCCCAGGGCTCCAGTGGTGATTTAAAGGGCCCAGGGCTCTGGCCACTGGCACAGTAGTGGTAGCGGTGGTTGGGAGTCCTGGGCCCTTTTAAATCACCAGGCCCCAGGGCAGCTGCCCCTTTTGCCTCCCCCCCTTCAGCAGCCCTGCTGATATGATCAGTTGTGTACTGGTGGCCACTTTCTTACCGGACCCACTTACTTTCACCTCTGCAGGTGTGGCATAATGCTGAAGGAGCAAGGTGAGTTCTCTACCTGGGGGAGGGCTTAACTGGGCTCAGACTTCAGTCCTGGGTGGTTGGGTGGCAGACACTTGGGGTTATTGGGTGGCAGACTAGGGCTCCAACCCTGGGGTTGCAGACTCCAAGCCCTGGCTGCACAGCAGCAGGCTTCAATCCCTGGCTCTGGCCATGTGGTGCTGACCCCTAATCCCACCAGTGGCTGCTGACCCCCATCCGTGTACTCTGACCCCCAGCTCTAGTCACTGACTAGGAGTGCTGGCTCCAGGTGCTGACCTTGAGCTCCAGCCACTGCCAGCCCTGGGTGCAGATCCCCAGCACAGGACTTGGGCTCTGGCGAGTGCCGTCTCTGGATGCTGAACCCTAGCCCTGCGGCAGCAGGCACAGACCTCAAGCGCCAGGCCCAAACTCAGCATCAGCCAATCCCTGGCCCTGCACTCTGACCCCCAGCCCTGACTGTCGACCCTGGGTTCCAGCAGGTGCTGGCCCTGGGCACCCATCCCCAGACACCAGCCCTGAGTACAGATTCCCAGCCCAGGTCACATAGCAGCAGGCACCAACCACAGGCTCTGGCAGGTGCTGGCCTTGGACACCAACCCCCAGTCCTGGTCACACAGCAGCAGGCTTGGGCGGGTGCTGGCCTAGGACAGATTCCTAGCTCTGGCTGTGTAGCAGCAGCTGGCACAGACCCCAGGCACCAACCCTGGGTGCTGACCCTCAGCCCCAGTCACACAGCTGCCTGGCATTGGATGCCAATCCCTGGCCCTAGCCATGCAACTGCAGGCACGAACCTCGGGTTCCAGTAGAAGCTGACCCAGGGTGCCAATCCCCAGCTGTCATAGTATAATTCCCAAATCTTGACCTTAGCGTCCAGGATATGGGTACTAGCATAAAGTTCTCTAAGCTTAATTACCAGCTTAGATTCTGTAGCGCTGCCACCAATCAGGAATTTTTAGGGCCTGATAACCTTTGGTCCACCCAAAAAACTTTCCCAGGGGACCCCAAGACCCAAATTCCTTGAGTCTCACAACAAAGGGAAATAAACCATTCCCTCCCACCTCTTTACCTCCTCCCAGATCTTTCCTGCCTGGGTACACTAGGAGATACCGTGAATCAATTCCTTGAAACACAACACAGAGAGATCAAGTTTCTCTCTCCCCTTCACCCAGAGGCAATACAAATTTACCTTTCCCTCCTTGCTTCCCACCAATTCCCTGGTATATACAGACTCAATTTCTTTGATTTTTCTAATTAAGGCTTAACAGGTCTTAAAAGCAAGCTTTTTATAAAAAAAGTAAAAGGTTTATCTCTGCACTTTAGATGGTGAACAGTTACAGGGTCTTTCAACTTATAAACAATAGAAAGAAAGTTTCTCCAGCAGAAACACAATTTAAGCTACTTCCAGCAAGTACACATATGCAAATAAGAAAACAAATTAAAAGACTATAACCGCCTTTTTTCTTACTCACAATTCTGGATAGATAAGAGACTGTAGCAGGGAGATTGGCAGAAACCTGGTTGCACCTCTAGTCCCGTCCAGGACCCAGAGAGAACAAAGCCAAATCCCAAACCCACAAACAAAGGCTTCCCTCCACAAGATTTGAAAGTATCTTGTCTCCTGATTGGTCCTCTGGTCAGGTGTTTGCAGGTCACTGTTTGTTAACCCTTTATAGGTGAAAGAAACATTAACCCTTAGCTATCTGTTTATGACACCAGCCTCAGGCGCCAACCCACACCTCTGACCACGCAGTGGCAGGGCCCCCACATCCATCCCCCCAGCCTCTGCCGCCTCACCCCTCCATCCAAATCCTCCCTGGTCTCTGCCGCCTCACCTCCAACCCCTCCATCCAGGTTCCAGCTTGCCAGGACTTACTGTAAAAAGTGATATTAACAAACATACAAATATCACTTTTCACAGCATTATTTTTATTATCGAGTCTGCAAAAAACCCTACATAAATTACAATTATCTGGATGTGTATATATGCATATGTATTTGTTTCTCCTAAAGTTAAATTAAGTAGTTTAGGGAAAAAAGTGTCAGTGTGGCCACTAGCAAGAGTTTTACCCATCTCTGACTCAATAACAGCAGGAGAGGCTTTTTTGCATGCGCACCATTGCGAGGAAAGCATCCGCTGTTATCTTCACTCTGGTGTGTTGCCAACCAAGTGTGTTACAACGGGCCACAGTTTTGCTGAGAGTTAGATGGATCTGCAGCTTTGGAATAGGAAAATGTCTCTCTCTTCCCTTCCCACCCCACCCCCAATCCTCTCTGGTTCTAACCAGGGCCAGCACATGTGGACCTTAAGAACTGATAGTCAGCCATACTTCCAGCCACAGGACATTCAAGAAAGCTTACTTGCCCTGCTGCAGGAAACCCCTTGCCTGGGTTCAGTGTGGTCCATAGATGTAAAGCATTCTTTGTTCTTCCAAGGACCCATTTGCCTTCTATTAAGGCAATCAAGAATATCACCAAAATTGGAGGCCTTGCCAGGAACCAGCTGGGCAGATCCCTGTTGTCACAGCTGCATACACACCTTGCCTTACCTCTGCCATCAAGCACGTTCTCACTTTCCTGCATCATGAGCCACATTAACTATAATACACCAGTTTGGGATATTAGAAGCACAAGCACCAATAAACTCTCCCTGCTGCTTCTGCTTGAGCATAGCAAGTTAAGAACGGACTACAAGAGAGCTGGCTATGAAGTCTGCATCAATCTGTTGAGTTCCTTTTAAAAGGTAGCATTGCAGTGTGTGTGTGTTTTGGCAGCAAGCAATCATTGCGGAGGGGAAATCAAAGCTGAGAAAGGAAAAGCCATCAGTACACCACCTTGCCAATAAAGAACCTCTTCCCTGTTTTACAGGAGAGCTTACTACTGCTGCTGAGCAGGTTTCACTTTGAAGTGGAGAACAACTGTGCCCTATTGGACTGTAATCCCTGGCCTTACCTTGTGGGTTCAATAGACTGCTCCGAGACACAGCACTTCAGCAGCGACAGACACAGTGTTACTGAGGCCATGTCTACATCTAAAATTTTGCAGCGCTGGTTGTTACAGCTGTATTAGTACAGCTGTATAGGGCCAGCGCTGCAGAGTGGCCACACTTACAGCAACCAGCGCTGCAAGTGGTGTTAGATGTGGCCACACTGCAGCGCTGTTGGGCGGCTTCAAGGGGGGTTCGGGGAACGCGAGAGCAAACCGGGAAAGGAGACCAGCTTCGCCGCGGTTTGCTCTCGCGTTCCCGGAGCCACCCAGCAAACCGCAGGGAAGGAGACCTGCTTGCTCGGGGTTCCGGCAACGAGAGAGCAAACCGGGAAAGGAGACCAGCTTCTCCGCGGTTTGCTCTTGCGTTCCCGGAGCCACCCAGCAAACCGCAGGGAAGGAGACCTGCTTGCTCGGGGTTCCGGCAACGAGAGAGCAAACCGGGAAAGGAGACCAGCTTGATTACCAGAGGCTTCCTCCTTCCACGGAGGTCAAGAAAAGCGCTGGTAAGTGTCTACATTGGATCACCAGCGCTGGATCCTCTACACCCGAGAAAAAACGGGAGTACGGCCAGCGCTGCAAACAGGGAGTTGCAGCGCTGGTGGTGCCCTGCAGATGTGTACACCTTCAAAGTTGCAGCGCTGTAACTCCCTCACCAGCGCTGCAACTTTCTGATGTAGACAAGCCCTGAGACAGCTATACAGAGCTAGGCCCATGCACTAAAGGCCTCACATGAGCCCAGGATACTTGAGTCACCAGAAAACTTAGTGCAAGAACAATTCAGCATTGGTTCCCAGATAGAGATTTCCACACACACCCTGCACCATCTATGGATTTTTTCAGGCACATGCGTGTTTTCAACAAGCAAAAGAACAGGTAAAGGCCACCCCCATTGCTGCTATGAAGGCCTGGTATTTTTAAATTAATCTTTAGGAAAAAACTAAGTGCACATAGCGCTATGCTCCTCCAGCTGCAACCAGGCATTTAGTGCCCCTGTAATGAGGAAGATCTCAGGTGCATTCTCACCTATGAACATGAGCATGTTCACCTGGAACACTTTTTAAACGGACACCATACGCTGGAAGAAATTCCATCCCTCCTCTGAACAGAAAAAGACAAAATGTACCTAGAGCAGCACTTTGCTGGGGTTTGCCTCTACTGGTAATTCAAACAACTAACTCACCATAAACCTCAGCCCAAGATATCTCCCTAAAGCTTGGCAGTTCCCAGAGTTTTCCCCTAGTCCCAGTTCTGTGTCCAGAGGAACTCTCCTACATTCCCTTACACCAGGGTGGAGTTAGAGAGTCACATCTGCCATTATGAGTCAGCATCTCCCAGTAGGATTCCAACACCTGCTACCAATCTGGGTCAACCAAACACCCCCATGCCCTCCCATCAGACACACATCTTTCTGGAAAAAAGAAAAAAAATCTGTTACTCACCATCATTCTAAGCAACACTTCAGATTACTGGAATAGTAATGGATTAGAGAGGGGCAAATATTTGTCCTTTCCCTCCTCCATCCATGTTGTCTGTGTATAGCCAGTTTCACTGTTTCCCTTATGGCCGAGTCTTTCATACACATTAAATACATTAAAGGAAAGCACAATTGTAAAACCACTGAAGTTACCAGAGGACTCTGAGGATGGTGTAGTACACAGACAGAGCCACACACATAAAAACTAGTGTGCAATAATTACAGCTCCAGTCCTGCACAGAGCTAAACAGGGCCAGAGCAGAAGTCAAGTGGGGGGGGGGGGCGGGGACGGGGATGGTGTCTGCTGACAGAATGAAACTGGTTTTGCTTTAAAGCTGTTATCTGTTATTGATTACACTGACAAGTTTAATATTAATGTGGAGAAGAAAGTGAGACTCTAAACGCCTTTCTCTAAGCGATAGGTATAAAATCCTAGGACCAGCTTTTCTAGGAGTGCTTGTACACATGGGCATAGACAACTGGGATCTGGGGAAATTCATTAATAATGAATAAAGAAAACAGTTCGGAATAGCTGCTCATCTCACTTTATTAAAAGTGGAAAAAATACTAAAGTTATATTCAACAGCTACTCTTTTGCAGCTCTACCCTCTGATAAGAGAGTTGTCTGTGGGCCGCCTGCAGCAAGTGGAGGAAGGGGCGGCAGGCACGCAGGGGAACTCCCCGCCCCAGCTCACCTCTGCTCTGCCTCCTCCCTCTGCATGCCATGGCCGCTTCACTTCTCTAGCCTGCCCGGCCTGCGGTGCTGCAAGCCTAGGAGGCGGGAGAAGTGAAGCAGTGACGGCTGCTCTGGGTGGAGGCTGCTCTGGGTGGAGACGGAGCAGGGATGAGCTGGGGGGGGGATGCCTCAGGGTGGAGGGGGAGAGCTGCCGCAGGGGGGGCTCAGGGCACAGAGGGCGCAAGGTGGAAGTCTGGCCTAAGGCACGAAACATCCTTGCACCGGCCCTGGAAGCTGGGCAGCCCCAGGAGAGACTGGGGAACAAGACACTTATCTGACCCCCATTCAGCCCAGCCATCCGTGCAGCACTGAGTCACCCCGGCAGGGAGCAGCGTCACCACCAGTGCAGAAAGGGGGGGGAAGGAGCAAGGGGTTAGAAACAGGGTAACCGTTTAGAGAGATGTTTACAGGAGCACAAAAGCCAGCAGGACCCATCTGTGTCGATTCCCTCACCCCAGTACAACTGCCACACAGACACCTGCTCCCCTCGGGGCCGGCAGGGGTGTCAATCAGGAGAGAGCCCGCCGAAGCCGCTGAGTGCCACCTGCTCGGGGATCAGGCCTTTGTGTCGGGCAGAGAGACAACACAAGGCAGGAAGCAGCCGCTTTGCGGAAAGCGGAGGCACCCACACAGCAGAGCCGAGCTCACTCCCCACGGCGGGCGGGTTGGCCGCGGCCAGACAATGTGCTACGAAGCCACGCTGCCAGTCAGCAGCCGCCCTGCCTTCCCGCAGCCGGCCGGAGCGATCCCAGTGCAGGAGGGGGACACGAGCGGCCTCCCTCCAGCCCAACGCCTCCTTAGGAGACGTACCCCATCGCGGCAACACGCCCCCACGTGTTCCTACAGCCCGGAGGGGGCCGGGGGCTCTTCAGCAGGGTCTCGGCTGGCACCCAGCCGCCGCCGCCAGCACAAGCCGCAGCCATGTGTCTGCTGCGCTGGGTTCCCCGTGCACCGACGCGGGGACCAGCTACCCCCGGCTCCACTGTCCCCCACTCACCTTGCCGCTGGCTGTGCCGCCGCTGACCCCGATCAGGAAGGGCTCCCCACTGCCGGGCTGCTCGTGCTCCTGCAGGCTCTGCTCGCTGTCCCCTGCCATGCTGCTGCTGCTGCTGCTGCTGCTGCTGCTGCTACCGCCGCTCAGTCTCCGGCTCACCAGGCGCCTTGGGGGGGCTGGATTTATCTGATGAGTCAAGGAAAGGCCTTCCTCCCCGCCTGGTTCACATCCCCAGCGTGCGGCTCCCTGCCAGGTGCCTGCTACAGCTGCACATGCTCCCACCACCCGGGCTGATGCTTGGGTTTGCAAACTGGCTGGGGCTCTGGAGCCGCAGAGACCCAGCATCCTTCCGCCCACTGCCTCCTCCAGCTCCTGCTGAGGACGGAGGACAAAGCGGAACGTGTCCGGAAACGCCTCCTACAACACCTGTACTCAGTTAACTCTCTCTAGCACCGAGGCCGTCTGCTCCAGGTTGACAGCACTGTGAGTTGTGTTATGCCTCTGAGGCTCCAAATCTTCCAATTATCCTACTTTGCTTGCTTCACCCCTGGGCTGGGCCCCTTTCATTTCCAGGGGAGGCTGCCCAGGGAGGACACCCTGATTTTGGACTGAATGCATTTGATGAATTCATTCTCTTTACCCAAAATCAGTTCAGAGCAGCCCTTTTAGCTATGAATTTCCCCAAGCCATTTCCAGAGATTCAAATCAGCTTCCACTGAAATGCCACTTGGGTTGAACCACCGGATTGCTCATGATGGGAACTCAAATGTCACCCATCCTAGGTTCATCACCCTATCCCCCCATAGCCCTGATCCAAGCACTTACGTGCATAATGTATGCACTTAACTTTAAACACATGAATAAACTTAAGCACGGTCAGGGCCCAAATTCCAGCACTGACCACTCAGGATACAAATTGTGAGAGAAGGAAGCATTGAGAGGAACTGGAGTCATCTGTTCATCAGTGCCATCTCTCCTGTCCCCACATCCCTGCAGAGTGTCTCTTGTAATGTCAGAGGGTCCCACCTCAGCACCAGTTGTGCTCTTCTTCTGCTAGTGCCAAGTAAGGAAGTGCTATAGGCAGAGAAACAAATGAGAGATTCCTGCAACGGTGATTTCCAATGGGATTCCCATGACCCCTTACCAATTTTAAAGCTGTGATTGGGGGCACAGTGCCATGCACAAGGAACCATCAAAAGTTTGTAACAAATAATACAACAGTGCCACAGCACTTCAGTGCTCTGGGCAATATTTAGGCCTAGATCCTCAAAGGTATTTAAGAGCCTAATTTCCATTGGCACCTAAATACATTTGAGGATCTGAGTCTTAGCTGCATTTCTCCCATTGTAGCCATCTCTGTAACTATTCATAGTATCTTCAGGTCATTTTGCTCTCCTTGTGCCCACACAGACCTACACCAGATTCTACCTTCTCTGAGGTCAGAGTTCAGTTTCTCTCCCAGATGCCCATCATTGAATTTTGTCACCTATTAGTAGCCACAGTCCAATCCCTGTCTTAAAAGCAGGGATTTTTTGGCATATAAAAGCAATTGAGAAAACCATGAATAAAAAGATAGGATCCTGTCTTGTTAGGATACTATGAAAAACTAGGCCAAGCCAGCACAAAGCTTATGTTACAAAATACAGAAATATTACCTATGGCATATCAGAATAAAGACTCTATCCCAGTCTAAAGTTATCTTTCAGTATCCCCTTTGTCTTAAAAAAGCATATGTAAGCAAGGCCAGGTCTTCACTAGAGACTTACACTGGTGTAACTACGTTGCTCAGGAGTGTGAAAAATCCACACCCCTGAGCGACCCAGTGATGCCTACCTAACCCGATGTATGCAGTGCTCTGTTGCTAGGAGGGCTTCTCCCATTGACATAGCTACCGCCTATTGTGGAGGTGGATCAATTACATGGATGGGAGAACCTGTCCTGTTGGTATAGTAGCTGCAGCATTTTAAGTGTAGACCTGCCCAGTGTAACAAGAGCTCCTTTTCTCATAGATAATATATATTTTGTATTTCCCCAAGAATTAAGATCCAAATCCTCAACGGTATTTAGGTACCTAACTCCCATTGAAATCAATGGAAGTTAGGTGCCTAAATATCTTGAGGATCAAGGACTAAACTCTTTGTAATGGAGATGATAGGCAAGACACTACTTCAACTTTCAAAAACAGTCCAGAATGGTAAAATGGAAGTGAATCAAGTTCAGGTACCAGTTTGTGCTACATATAAAAAACAATACAATTTCCTATACACAGGCTAAAAGCTTACTAAAGCTCATCTGTCAGTCTTATGGGATCCTAGTCGGCCAAAGTCTTTCCCACCCTTCCACAAGGTTTGGGCCCCTGTTAGACAGAAGGTCCTGTCTGTTTGCTGGATCAGAAGGAATGCCCTGAGTCAGTTTAAATGCAGCCTTTTCATACAAAACCCCCTTCTTTGTCTGTTGGTCTCTGGAAAACCCAGATGGAACCATATATGCAAGCCTCCCCCAGGGGTGCTACCTCTTTAGAGATGTTACAATCTGAGTGATTCATCTTAATACTCCCCATTGTTTTCGGTTCCTGAAGGAGCCATGGTAACCTATCTGCGGTAGGTGTACAGTAATACATAAGCTGTAATACAGTATGGTCCCCAAACATACTGCATGCAGTTGCAATATCTGTCACAATTGATTTTTTATGCTTCTCCATCCCATTAAAGATTGTTATTTTGGATTATTTTTCCCCAGGTGTATTAGGTTGCATTTCTCCAATCTGAACCTCATTTTGTTGTTTTATACCCATGTGTCTAAACTCTCTACAAGTCTGATCCAAAGATCATTGAAGTCAACCAGTTTTTCCATTGACCTCAATGAGTTTTGGATCAACCTTAAGTGAGTCAACAAGTCCAGTATCCTCCCTTTAGCACAGTGGTGTCCAAACTGAGGTACGCGAAATGTTACAGGGAGTTCTCGGGGAAAAAAGTTCCTAATGGCAGACAGAGCTGTCCCTAGGGACCCAGGACAGCAGGGGGCCAGCAGCCCGGCGCCCCTGGACTTCCAGGAGCTAAGCAGATCAAAGCAAGCATATTTATCAGACTGAGGAGATTTAAACTTCAAGACTCCTTATAAGAAATGGAAAAGAAGGTGGATATTTTTTGCTGTTTTTAAAATTAAATACACAGCTAGTATTGTTATTAAAATTATGAAGAAAAAGTTTAAGCTTTGTTTTAACGTGCATTATTTGCTGGACTGCTCAACACCTGAATGCTTGTGTAGGAGGAACGATTTGAGTTGGCTTCTCAAATACTGCATTCTGTTTCACATCTGATACTCCTTGATGAAACACAGGAGCCTTGTCTTATAACAGGCTTATTCAAAGTGATACAAGCTATGAAAGTGAGATCCTGGAAGAGTGTTGTTATTTTCATAATGTAATAAAAATACTGTAATGATCAATAATTAATAATAAATAGTGTCTAATAAGCACATCATAAAAACAAATTTTATATTTCCAAGATCGCTGCTTTTATAATTTATACTCAGGTAACGGAGAAAATCCCTGGAAACATTCATTTTTAGGAGGGGTTTTGTAAGACTTGACATTTTAGTTAAAGGGCTTCAAGGGTTGTTAAAGTTTGGGAACCACTGCTTTAGCAGTATCTTAGGTTTCATAGGATGGCTCATAGTGCGCCTTCCCACATGTGCAGTAATGAGGGGAAGGAAGACCCATGAAGACTAACGATAAAGAGCAGGTAATGGAATATTTATAACATTCAATTATAGAATATCAGCCAGTCTTGATGATCTGCATTGTTGAGTATTAATGGGATCAGCAAATGAACTGATTATACAGTTTTGAAAAATCTTGACAAATGGGGAAGTATTGAAAGACTGGATGAAAGCAAATGTAATAGCAGTGTTCAAAAAATGAAAGGATCCCTTAAATTTAACATTTATTCTTATGAGAATAATGGAACAAATATTAAGAGGGAAAAAAACCTGAACATTGTCAATAAACAGGTGGAGTTATAAAGCACAGATATTGCAAATGAAAAGGGGTCAATTGTGGCTTTGCACAGGCCCCACATATGGGCCAGTGCATTGTGTTGCCCTACGAGCACATCAGGAAGCAGATTGTGACTGAGGAAATCAAAATGGCCAAGACTCGAGATCCTCTAAGTATTTAACTGTCTGATTCCAATTGATTTCAAATGGAGTTAGGCATCTAATTACCTTTGAGGATCTTGGTCAATGTGCCTACTAGTCCCCTCAGCTCCAGGTGAGGGGGGGAAACATACCCTGCCCCAGCTTTATACCTATACATCCCCCAACACTAAGCAGTGGTGCTAAGGTTGCCTACTCCCCATCTCTTCCTGCCCAAATGTGAAGAGGGACAGCCCCTTGAAAACAGGAAGCTAGTGCAGGGAAGCAAGGGAGTACTTTTTGCTCCCTTACTCCCTTTTGTAGGATGGGCCACAATCTGGCCTAAACTTTGATGCCTTTGTTTTGATAGTATTGTTACCCCTTTTGACATGAGCGGTTGGCCAAAGTTTGGGGCCCTGCAGATTTTTTCCACTAGGATGGGGTCGGGTATTTCTTTGATGTAATCCTGTTTATTTACAAAGAATGTACAAAGTCATGTTTCCCAGACACAGCAGGAATCAAACAACAGCTTTGCTCACAGCTTCAAGATTCTTTTTGGCAACATCCACCTTGAAAACTCTTTCTAGGCTTTTCTCATGGCCATGCACTGTGCTTGTTCAGGTCACCCATGTCTGGACTCTGGAGCTTCCTTGCTGCCTTCTCTGGTGTTTCTCCCCGTTCCCTTCTCTCTCCCACACACATAACTCCACACAACAATACCCAACAAGAACCCTCCGCCCACATCATTCTAAGTCCTGAGCAGACTCACATGTGTGTGCTTGTATTCTGGTTTGATGCCCCTATTGTTTCTAACATTTATTCTGAATGAAGGACTGCTGCTTCATGCATCAGTTTCAATAATATTCTGCCCAGCCCACAACAGTATTAGGCCTGGTCTATGCTTGCAACTTAGGCCAACATAACTACAGTGCTCAGGGATGTGAAAAACCCATCACCTAACCCTCAATGTAGACGCAGTTAGGTGGATGGAAGAATGCTTCCATTGTCCTACCTACCTTCATTCAGGAAGGCTAAGTTCCTACAATGATGGAAAAATCCCTTCCATTGCTGCAGTTTGCATTTATGCTATGGGCTTACCAAGGCATAGCTATGGCACTGTAACTATGTATGGCCTGGTCTACACTAAAAAGTTACATTGACTTAACTATGTACCTCATGGATATGAAAAATCCACACCTGAGTGACGTAGTTAAGCCGACTTAAACCCTGGTGTAGACAGCGCCAGGTCAACAGAAGAATTTTGTCAACCCAGCGTGCCACCTCTCAGGGAGCTGATTACCTATCCTGGTGAGAGAATCCTTCCCGTTGGTGTAGGTGGTAGTGTCAACACTGAAGCACTGCAGGCGTGCTGCTGTAGTGTTTCAAGTGTAGACAAGCCCTAGGTCACTAAAGCACCCATAATGTAGACATGGCCTTATTTAGGGCCAGATTCTGCTACCCTTACTCATGGTGTGAAGTACCAGACTCTGCAAGTAGTAGAAATGATTTCAGTGGGCCTATCAGACAGCATGAGTAAGGATGGTGGAACCTCCAGATCTAAAGGGCTAGATTGTACTTTCAGACAGTCCTGGGCGAGCGTCAGTGCATAAACAGCATGACTCCAGAAGCAGCCTCAGGAGGAAAGGTGACTCAGAGATATCTCTTGGAAGCACCACCTTCTCTTGGTTCCCCTCTTGCACAAGGGTAGTAATCTACTGGTAGCCTATGCCAGCAGCATATTATAACACTTCCTTATCCCTCACTGGCTCAGATGTGCTGGCCAGCACATGGGGAGGCAGACTCAAAGCTCCAATATTCCCTATCCTTCTCTGCTCACTCACTCCAAAGAATGAGTAAATGGGCACCACAGCACCTGTTTACTTTTGCCCACTTAAGTTCCAGGTAGCTTCTGCAGGGTGAAAGAGGAGTCTCCCCCTCATGCTCCTGTGCTAATGCATATTTCAAGTCAAAATCTAGCCCAGGGGTAGGCAACCTATGGCACGCATGCCGAAGGCGGCACTCGCACTGCCGGGGTCCTGGCCACCAGTCCGGGGGCCTCTGCATTTTAATTTAATTTTAAATGAAGCTTCTTAAACATTTTAAAAACCTTATTTACTTTACATACAACAATAGTTTAGTTATATATTATAGACTTGTAGAAAGAGACCTTCTTAAAATATTAAACTGTATTACTGGCACATGAAACCTTAAATCGGAGTGAATAAATGAAAACTCGGCACACCACTTCTGAAAGGCTGCCAACCCCGATCTATCCCATAGCTAGTGGATGAAGTAGATGCACTATATTTGACTTTTACTAAAGCATGTGATACCATCTTATGAATCACTCTTGAAATTACTTCAAATTGGCTTGAATAGGAACTCTGTCATGTGGACTGAAAAATGGCTGAAGGACCATAAACAAAGAGTAATAGCAATGTATTGAGCTATGGGGAGGATTTTAACAAGTCAGTGTTGGGTCCAGTCTTATTTAATACCCTCATTAATGATTTGGAGGAGACAGTAAAGAGCATGATGTCACAGATGACACTGAAGTGGAAGGAACTGTGAATACTAGTGATCACAAAGAAAATAATGAAAAGGAACCTAAGGTCTGAATCAAACCCCACTTAATCCACTTTGACATTGACTTCAGTGGCCTTTGAGTCAGGCCCTTAATGAGGGTAAATATATAGAAATAAACCAACAATGTGAGATTCAATTTAAAAAAAAAATGCAGACTAACACACCTGGGGAATAATAATCCAAAAACCTATCTAAAAGAAAGAAAAAAAAACTTGGAAAAAAGATAGAAAATAAGAGCAAATTAGAAACAAGCTTGCAAAAGGACACAGCTGTAGAAAGGCCAGTAAAAATGTACACGGTAATCATTACACAGCAAGGTAGGCTACAGCTCTTAACGTGATCATACCTGAAATAGACTATTTTTTTGAAGAACAAATTACCAAAAAGATATTGACAAAACTGGAGGAAATGTAGAGAAATCAACAAAAATGACTAGGGAGCTGGAGGGATTGGTTCATAAAAAGAAGCATAAATAAATAGTTATTCCATGGTACGGTGACCAGATGTCCTGATTTTATAGTGACAGTCCCAATATTTGGGGCTTTGTCTTATATAGGCACATATTACCCCCCACCCTGTCCCGATTTTTCACACTTGCTGTCTGGTCACCCTATTCCATGGCCACTAAGAGAGAACTAAAGGGGATACATGTAGAAGTAATGGGATGAAATTAGGAAAGCAAAAAATTATGCTGAAAGACTTTGGGGGGGTCTCTTAACAGAAGTTCAAGAAGCCACATTGTTCTGGACACTTAAAATTAGACTGTTCTATACAAAATGTAAAGTAGGGAACAATTCCTCACTGAAGGACTATGCACTAGGTATTTGTCATCTATTTCTAAGACAGCATCACGGTGGAAACGTGTCCCTGATTTTCACCCAAGATAATCTGGGGACTAATAAGGCATTCAGTCCTTGAGGAGGAAGCTTGGGCCAATGGTTTGCTCCGGACTCAGGAGACCTCTGATTTGCACAGGCTGTCTTGTGCAAGTCACGTAGCCCCTCTGTGCCTGGGTTCCCCACCTATGAAGTGAGACTAGTGACATTGGGAGGCGCTCAGCTGAAGGGGGCCATGCACGTACCTAAGGCAGCACTGGGCTCTCCTGGGTTGCGACAGCCCGGGGGCTCTCCGCGCTGCCTACCAGCTGGGCGGGTCCCGGGAAGCACCTGCCCGCTAACAATGGCACCAGCGCGGCACTCTGAGGAGCGCTCCCGGGCCGGGCTCCCCCAGGACGGGGCTTTGGGGAAGGCTCCCAGCCTTTGGGCGAGGGGCTGCCCGGGGCTTATCTATAGCGGGGCCAAGAGCTCGGCACGCGCCAGGGCCGGGGGGAGAACTCAGCACCCGCCAGGGCCTGGCGCTGATAATACATCGCGGGCGCCAGGCCCGGCTCCGCACCCCCCACAGGCTGAGGAGGAAGCCGCGGGCCGGCCGGGCACTCAGACCAGCCTGGCGCTAGGCACGCTGAGTCCGGCGCCCCCTGACCCAGGGGCTGCAGAAAAATCCCCATGAGGCGGAGGCGGGTTCCAGCTTGAGGGAGTGAGCGGGCGGCGGGGCGCCGGCGCGAGATGAGTGTAACGTCACTATTGGCAGGCTGCTCGCCCAACTAGCAGCTCTTCCCGCCCCTCACCTGTAGGCGGGATTTCCGCTTGGCGGTGCTCCTTGTTCCCGGAACTCTGAGTAACATCACTTCCGGAGACTGGAGCCAGTTGATAGGCTGCTTGTCGGAGCCTTTGTAGCTTCCGGTCTAGTCGTGCGTCTGCGTCTTCCGGGTTTGGGGGCACCATGAGTACTATGTTCGCTGACACTGTCCTCATCGTCTTCATCTCGGTGTGCACGGCGCTGCTCGCTGAGGGTAAGCGGGGTCGCGTCCCGCGCTGGGGTGGCCGGGCTGCCGGCTGGTTTCCTAGGCCCCCGGCGTGTTCCAGTAGGAAGAGGGCGCCTGTCAGGCGTCACCCGGTGAGCAGCCTCCGAGCCAGCCCCTTCCCTGCTCAGGAGCAGGCAGGCTGCGAGTGGGGCTCCTCTCTGGTCACCCAAAGAGCCCACAATGGGGCTCCGGCCTGGGTCCCCGAGTGCGATAGCCCTGAGGCCAAGAGCCAGGCCTGGCTCTGCCACAGCGACCGTGGGTGACTCTGTGCCTCAGTTTGCCTTATCTGTGCAATGGGGGCAATAGCCCTTCGCGAGAGGTTGTGAGGAGAAATGCATTGCAGCTTTTCAAGGGCTCTGGTGATGGGGACTGTCCCCAGATGTGGCTGGACAGAGTGAAAATGACTCTAGAGCCTTAGCTGTGTGTATATCTATTTCTATAGATTTCTGAGGTAAATATCTCCCAGCACTTTCATTGCTGAAAGTTATGAGGTCTGCTTCTCACAGAGGTGTCTGTGCCATTCAGTGCATCTAATGCTTCCTTGACAAAGAGAGCTGTATGTTGCTGTTCTCTGGGTTTCTTTCTCCTTGTTAATGAACCTAAATCTAAATATTGCAGCAGCCCTGGGGTGGTTGTAATAGAGCTGTACAGAAAGTCATTGTCTCCTTATTTTACCTGATGCTTTGTTTCAGGTATTACATGGGTGCTGGTTTACAGAACAGAGAAATACAAGAGACTGAAAGCTGAAGTGGAAAAACAAAGCAAAAAATGTAAGTGTTGCCTTTCAAACACCGTACGTAATATGGCTGTTCTTGTCTTCTCATTGTTTTCTGCTCCAGGATTTTTCAGAGTAGGGTCTGCTCTTGGCAGGAGGTGCCTTCATTTGCTCCTGAGAGTACCTACCTCACCATAGAATACTTGGGAGCTATAAACATGACTACTGCCATTGTGGTCTGAGGGAGTAACTTTATCCTTTTTTTGTCCTTCACTGGAAGGAGAAGGGTTAGTACTGAGACCTGTCCTGATGTTAATTCCACCCCCTACCTAACTTCCACTGAAGAACAGGAGGAACAGAGATGGGTGTAAGCCTCTCTTTCCTTAGTATGATTAGCCAGTGGTTATGTGTGTATAGATTCCACCAGCTGCGCTGAGGTGAGCTCAGGGATCCTGCCTGTGCTCTTTGAGAGGGACCCCAGATCTGGGGAGGAAAGAACATGAGGCGTTACTGAAAAGAAGAAGAATTGTGGTTGGTTGAATGGTATGAGTGACTAGGGAGTGATAAATGAGTGAGATTAACAGTGCCAGAGGAGAATGAGGGAGTATGATTTTTGTAGTGGGAGGGAAAAAAAGTGATGGAAGAAAGAAGACCTTATACATACACATACAGAAGTTGCATGAGTTTAAACTGTTTTTGAAACTGATTGCATCAGTTTAAGTACAACCTCACTATATAAAATGATCCTGAAAGGACTTGGAGAAGGCTGGAGGGAGTACAATGCAGTAAAAAGAGAAAAGGAAATGAGGGATGGAGATAGAAGGAAGAAGATAGAGAGGTGGAGGAAGAGTTGGAAGATCTATGGTACAAGGTAAAAATGGAGCACAAAAGCATCAATAGAAATAATTGAAGTAAGGGATTGAAGCGAGTGACAGCTCGACAGAATCAGAGGGGTAGCCGTGTTAGTCTGGATCTGTAAAAACAGCAAAGAATCCTGTGGCACCTTATAGACTAACAGACGTATTGGAGCATGAGCTTTCGTGGGTCAATACCCACTTCGTCAGATGCATGGATCTGACGAAGTGGGTATTCACCCACGAAAGCTCATGCTCCAATGCGTCTGTTAGTCTGTAAGGTGCCACAGAATTCTTTGCTGTTTTTACAGCTCGACAGAAGTTTGGCTTGACTTCTGTCTCCCTCTCTCCTGAGCCTTCAGGAGAAGACCAGTTGGAATCATAGTCATAGAAGATTAGGATTGGAAGAGACCTCAGGAGGTCATGTAGTCCAACCCCCTGCTCAAAGCAGGACCAACACCAACTAAATCATCCCAGCCAGGGCTTAGTCAAGCCTGACCTTAAAAACCTCTAAGGATTGAGATACCACCACCTCCCTAGGTAACCCATTCCAGTGCTTCACCACCCTCCTAGTGAAACAGTGTTTCCTAATATCCAACCTAGACCTCCTCCACTGCAACTTGAGCCCATTGCTCCTTGTTCTGTCATCTGCCACCACTGAGAATAGCTGAACTCCATCCTCTTTGGAACTCCCCTTTAGGTAGTTGAAAGCTGTTATCAAATCCCCCCTCACTCTTCTCTTCTGCAGACTAAACAAGCTCAGTTCCCTCCTCCTCATAAATCATGTGCCCAAGCCCCTCTGCTGGACTCTCTCCAGTTTGTCCACATTCTTTCTGTAGTGGGGGGGCGGCCCAAAACTGGACGCAGTATTCCAGATGTGGCCTCACCAGTGCTGAATAGAGGGGAATAATCACTTCCCTTGATCTGCTGGCAATGCTCCTACTAATGCAGCCCATTATGCCGTTAGCCTTCTTAGCAACAAGGGCATACTGCTGACTCATATCCAGCTTCTCATCTACTGTAATCCCCAGGTCCTTTTTTGCAGAACTGCTGCTTAGCCATGGGATTCTTCCATCCTAAGTGCAGGACTCTGTACTTGTCTTTGTTGAACCTCATCAGATTTCTTTTGGCCCAATCCTCCAATTTGTCTAGGTCATTCTGGACCCTGACCCTACCCTCCAGCATATCTACCTCTCCCCTCAGCTTAGTGTCGTCTGCAATCTTGCTGAGGGTGCAATCCATCCCATCATCTAGATCATTAATAAAGACGTTGAACAAAACCGGCCCTAGGACCGACGCCTGGGGCTTGATACTGGCTGCCAATAACACATTGAACGGTTGATCACTACCTGTTGAGCCTGACAATCTAGCCAGCTTCCTGTCCATCTTATAGTCCATTCATCCAATCCATACTTTTCCCAGGCATGTAAAACAGCACAGTGTAGTTAAGTCTAAAACTTACTAGTAAAAGTTATGAAAGCAACTGAAACCCCAGCAGAGGGTTTAGAGCAGGAGTGGGCAAACTTTTTGGCCCAAGGACCATATCGGGGTATGGAAATTGTATGGCGGGCCATGAATGCTCACAAAATTGGGAGTAAGGGTGTGGGAGGGGGTGAGCGCTCCGGCTGGGGGTGCAGGCTCTGGAGTGGGGCCAGAAATGAATTCATGGTGTGGGAGGGGGCAGGAGGTGGGGTTGGGTTGGGAGGGTGTGAGGGCTCTGGCTGTGGATGCAGGCTCTGGGGTGGGGCTGGGGATGAGGAGGTCGAGGTGTAGGAGGACACTCCAGGCTGGGACTGAGGAGTTTGGAGGCCGGGAGGGGGATCAGGGCTGGGGTTAGGGAACTGTGTGTGTGTGGGTGGGTTCTGGCTGGGGGTGTGGGCTCTGGAGTGGGGGTGGGCCTTGATGTGCAGGAGGGTGCTCCGGGCTGGGACCAAGGGGTTCGGGAGGTGGAAGGAGAATCAGGGCTCGGGCAGGGAGTGTGGGGCGAGGCTCCTGGGGGGGCAGGCTGTGGGCGGTGCTTACCTCAAGCTGCTCCAGGAAGCATGTCACCCCTCCGGCTCCTATGCAGAGGTACGGCTAGTCCAATGGGAGCTGTGGGAGTGATGCCTGCGGATGAGTCAGAGTGCAGAGCCGCCTGGCCGTGCCTCCTCATACTACATAGGAGCTGGAGTGGGGTCATACTGGCTGCTTCCCAGAAGCCACGCAGAGCGGGGCAAGCCCCTGACCCCGTTCCCTGGCTGGAACGCCAGAGCAGAGCAAACCCCCAATTCTGCTCCCCAGCAGGAGCTGAGGGCCGGATTAAAAGGTCTGATGGGCCAGACGTGGCCCGCGGGCTGTAGTTTACCCACCCCGGGTTAAGAGATAATGTGCTACTTGTTTGGGTGCTGTGGCACTTATAACCAGCTGGTATAGATTAATCTCTGCTGTCTAATGATTGCTGTCGAGCAGGGATGGCCAAGCGGTGGCTCCAGAGCCACATGCGGCTCCTCAGAAGTTAATATGTTGCTCCTTGTATAGGCATCGACGCCGGGGCTGGAGCTACAGGTGCCAACTTTCCAATATGCCGGGGGGGGGGTGCTCACTGCTCAACCCCTGGCTCTGCCACAGGCTCTGCCTCCAATCCACCGCTTCCCACCCGCCTCCCCTGAGACTGCTATGCCCTCACTCCTCCCCCTCCCCACCCCAGAGCCTCCTGCACAACATGAAACAGTTGATCAGGAGGTGCAGGGAGGGAAGGGGAGGCGCAGATTGGCAGGGCTGCCGGTGGGTGGGGAGAGGGGTGTGTGGAGCTGATGGGTTGGTGGGGCTGCTGGCATATTACTGTGGCTCTTTGGCAATGTACATTGGTAAATTCTGGCTCCTTCTCAGGCTCAGGTTGGCCACCCCTGCTGTAATTCTCCTATCTCTGGTTTGTGTTTCCACAAAGAACCAGATATGAGGTGCATACACCAGTAATAATTGCTAATATTAATGCTTGTGAATTCAAGCTTGAGTGGCAGAGCTGAGAATAACAATTTCATATTTGATTAGCATTTATTCATCATAATTTATCCACATATCTATTTTAAAAGGAGCACTTATCTGTTCTTTGACAATTCTTAAATATACAACTGTAAAATAGACCACTCTTGCCACACCTTTCAACCATTTGTCATTGTACCCACAGCAACAACAAATAAAACAGTGAAAAAAAAAACACGGATAAGATCACTAGGCTCCTCTGCCAGAACCTTGCCATTCTGTCACAGCTACAGAAAACAAATGGGTCTTGAAAGTGAATAAACTAGGGCTGTTAGATTGGGGGAGTGTTTATAATTTAATCTCTCAACAAAACATACTCGTGGTATATGGCACAGCCATGTCTCAAATCTCAGTGAGCCTGAACATTTCAGGATAGATGTCTGATTATCTGGCAATGGAAGAAGTTGTAAGACTGAAGCATGGTTATAGTGAGAATACAAATGATGATGTGCCACTTTATTTACCCCTAGTGACCTTTCTGAGCAAACTTGTTGAGTTTGTGTCACCCTTGAATAATCCTACTGGCCTGCTTGAGGTGTGTGATAGTTTATGGATAAGTAAATTTCACCAATAACCTTTTCAGCAGCAGCATGTGGTAAAAGTAGATGAGTAGGTATGTGCCTGGGCAGTTGTTTTTTGACAATTGTGCAGGGGTGGCTTATGAATCATTAGAATTTTATTGGTTAGCACCACAAATTCTCCTGTCATCTGGAAATTTAGTTGTAGTCTTTCTGTCTTGGTCATCACCAGGATTAAAAGTTCTGCCATTAAAACTGAGCTGATATACTAATATGTGATACAGAAGAGACACTGATGCTATGGGACAACAGGAGTGAAAATAGGTTTGTTGTTAAAGTAGATATACAGAAGTGCTGTTGGAAAAAGGCAATCAATATCACTTATCGTAACTGTACTTTAACATTTATCATCCCATTTTCGTATTGTGATATTGGCTATATAAACCTGAAACTAAAACTAGGCTTTCACTCTCTGGGAATGTCAATCAAATTTCTCTGCTACTGGAGGTGATTCCATTTGCAGAGTGAAAAGTATAATTGCTGGATCACGGTATCAACCGATCAGCACTCTGGCTTGTGACTATCTGGCTTTGCTTGGAGCAATCTGTAGAGTGTCTACTGTCTGGATTGGTCGTCACTTGGTTTTCTGGTATCCTTGATAACTAAGTTTAGACTTGCTACTTAATTTTTAATGTTAAAATATTGGAAATATTTCAGCCCTAACTGGATGACCAGCAAGAATGGAGCTGGTTGTGCCAGACTGTTGTCGCAGCACTTCCACTGAGAGTGCCTGCCTGTGAAGAAGGGATATAACAGAACACAGGCCTTTCTGTGTTTTGTTTCACACTGCAGATAGCTAGGATCAGTGTTTCCCATAAAGCTTGTTTCATCACACTTGTTGAATTGAAAGTACTGTCTAGAATTCATAATGACAAATCAGCAAGGGCTGTTTAAACCAAAATGATACTCAAGCTCCTTGGTTCACAGTGCAATGGGCTCCTTTGCCAGGCTTTAAAAGTCTGACTTTTGACAGGAATTGAAATTGTTCTTTTCCTCAACCGGGATCAGGGCCTGGAAAATATTCCTGGTCTTGTAAACATTTTGTACCAGTCCAGCTCCGGAAGGTTATATGACATTGAACATATATCATAGATATATATCTGTATCTTGTTTCCTTCCTCCTCCTCCTCCTGTCTGCATGAGGGTTTTGGGTGTAAGGGAGAGGAAAAGAGAAGGGATTAGTAGCATAACTCTTCATTGTTTGTGTGAAAATGATTCTATATTGGCTTTGCACTTTGCAGTGGAAAAAAAGAAGGAAACAATAACTGAATCAGCAGGACGACAGCAAAAAAAGAAAATAGGTAAGATTTGGGGATGGGGGAGGTGTGATGCTCCAAAAGTGAGTGGGGGGCTGTGAGAAGAAGCTGCTGGGGGTGACTTTCCCTTTCCTTCTGCCTACCCCCGCCTTTAAAACTTTAACACTTTATTTGGGAATGAGAGGAGACTTGGTTCTTGATGGGATGGCTAGAATGTGACTTTCTTTTCTTCCCTGTGCACTCTTGGAGCCTATTTCAAGGGACCTAGCGTCTTCCCTTCTAAACAGACTTTGGGCAAACCCAGTGGCACTGGGATTCCAATGCATGCTGCCGCATAAGTGAGACTGCTCACGTGGACCCAGACCAAGTAGTCTTTTAGCCTTAATTGTTCCCAGATGCTGTCCCTGAGAGCTCATTGTTGCAATGCATTATCGCCATGCAATAACTGTGGAACGATCAGAATACATGTTAGCGTTTGTGGTCCTAGACTGGATGAAACCTATCTTTTTAGAGGTTAGATTTTTCATTTTTTTCCTCATAGCATGACTCTAGGATGGAGTGAAGGGTGTATGGGTGTCATAACAGCATCTTACTCCCATTGTCTTCATTTGGACTCGAGTGCCTAGCACTCATGAAAAATCAAATCCTGAGGGTCTCAATCTGGGCATCTAGAAAATGAGAAACACATAATTACTGGCCATTTCTGAAAACAGAAGTATTAAAACCTATCAGTGGAAGGGGTGAGATTTCATCTCAAGGTTTCCTGGTTCCCAGCCCAATGCAACTTCATCCAAAGTTATAGGGTATATTGATGAGGGGGATGGCAGGCAGGCTAGTGCAGTGCAGGCAGCTCATTGAGGCTTCGGACCATGCATGTTGCCTTTGAAACATTCTGAAAATTAAGAAGAAAGTGGTGAACAAGTTCTGTTGAGCATGTGCAAATTGCAGTTTACCCCCCTCCCCGGGCTTCTAATTCAGCCAAAGCTGGGTTGATGTTCATGAGATCAGCAAGAAATACCTTTCTGAGCTCTTGACCCCCCCCATGAAATTGTAAATTCCTGCTCCAAACAACAGAAGTGCTAAAGCTGTTCAAAGAAACAGTCCACAGTTTTAATATAAGGAAAATAATTGTTCTCAAATACAGCTGAAAATTTCCAAAACCAGAGTCATAAAGCAAGCCTGGGAAATTCTAGCCTAAATGGTTTGTTTGATAAAGTTATAAGTGGACGTGGAAGGATTAGATATTTATTGGTAAATGTTTGTAAATGTCAGTTTCATTGTACACACGAACATGAAAAAATATTTCCATCTATGATTGAAGTTTAGATAGGCAAAGTAAGAAAAATGCTGCTTGAGACTTTTTTAGAGTCAAAATCCACCGATTTAGACTTTTGAATTCGGCTTCTTACAAATGGACTTGTGAATGAATAGTAAAAAGAGAGATCATGTGGATTCAAGGATATTTATTTTGTATATTTTCACATGTGATGTTGACTGTTTTAATGGTTATAAAGAATTAATTTTTTGAATCTGTGTCCAGTCATAATTGTCTGACACCCCCCCAATAATTTACCACAACTGAACATTTAAATGGTTAAATCTAAAGAGCTTAAAAATAAACATCAATATTGTTTGTCAAAATTATTTTTAAAAATTTGATTATTGTTAAGCCTAGTTACGAAAAACTGGAAACGGGGCAGGGGGTAAAAGAGTTACTATTGCTTCACCTAACACTTCCCATTGTAACCTTCTATATTCAGCTGCTTTTAACTTAGGTGTTTGAAGGACTCTCCTGGTGCTACTGTCTCACAGCAACTGTGCTTTAGGGCCCACCTGTTGTGTTGATATCCCAATATAGAGATGCTGGACTCCCAGACACCTTGCACTGCCCCAGACTGCTTCCCTCAGGCCTCACTCACATTCCCACTCCAGTATCTCTTGGTTTTCCACATTCCTACTCAATGCCATATCTGTGGCTTTTTTAGGCTGCCTCTGGATCTTTATCTGCTGAGAGGATCAGGACTGGCGAGATGGGGCAGTGGAAAGAGCAGATGGAACATGACAGTTCCATTGGCTGATCTTGACATAGCACAAAACAGCCCCCCTGAATAAGGGAAATAAAAATAACTTTAAAAAAAAAATTTAAGTGGCCTTTGCGTGAGATGTATCAGAGGGGTAGCTGTGTTAGTTTGGATCTGTAAAAGCAGCAGAGTCCTGTGGCGCCTTATAGACTAACAGACGTTTTGGAGCATGAGCTTTTGTGCATCTGATGAAGTGGGTACTCCCCCACGAAAGCTTATGCTCCAAAACGTCTGTTAGTCTATAAGGTGCCACAGGACTCTTTACTGCTTTTGCATGAGATGTTATCAGGATCGTGTGAAACTTAAAGTTTGTGGTGACTGAAATGGCAGGGGCAATGCAGCACAATGTTTCCAAAAGGAGTATCCTAAAGTATTCTGTGGAGAAAGCTAGTAGTACATATTTTACTTAAATATTGCATAGAAAATTCAGTCTTTGAATGAATGGTTCCTTAGGCTTTTGAAGTGTGAAACAGTAGGATTTTTATCCTACATTTAAATGCAGCTTTGGTGATCTGACCTTGGAATCCCTACAGACACCTCTGCAATGAAGTATGAGTTAACATATATAGTGCATTTCTGTACAGCAGTGGTTTTCAAACTTTTTTTTTCTGGTGACCCAGTTGACAATGTTGATGCCCCGCGACCCAAAGGAGCTGGGGATGAGAGGTTTGGGGCATGGGAGGGGCTCAGGGCTGGGGCAGAGTGTTGGGGTGCAGAGGTGAGGGCTGCAGGGTGGGGCTGGAGATGAGGGGTTTGGGGTGCATGAGGGGGCTCCAGGTTTGGGGTGGCTCAGGGGTTGGGCTGTGGGAGGGGGTCAGCGTTCTGGGCTGGAGTGTAGGCTCTGAGGTGGGGCCAGGGATGAGGGGTTTAGGGTACAGGAGGGGGCTTGGTTTGGGGGGAATCTCAGGGCTGGGACTGGAGGTTGGGGTGCAGAAGGGGGTCAGGGCTCTGGGCTGGGGGTGCAGGCTCGGGTGGGGCTTGGGATGAGGGACTAGGGGTGCAGGAAGGGGCTCCAGGTTTGGGGGTGGGACTCAGGGCAGGATGCTGGAGGGAGTCAGGGCTCTGGGCTGGGGAGCAGGCTCTGGGGTGGGGCTGCGGAAAAGGGGGTTGGTGTGCAGGAAGGGACTCCGGGTTGGGGGGGGAGGGGCTCAGGGCTGGGGCTTACCTCAGGTGGCTCCTGGACAGTGGTGCAGCGGGGGTGCTAAGGCAGGCTTCCTGCCCGTCCTGGCACCACAGACCGCACTGTGCCCCAGAAGTGGCCAGCAGCAGGTCTGGCTCCTATGTGGAGGCACAAGCATCTCTGCGTGGCTCTCACCCACAGGCACCACCCTCCCCCAGCTCCCATTGGCCGCTTCCCAGCCAATGAGAATGCGGAGCCAGTGTTCGGGGGGAGGGGTCAGTGCGTGGAGCCCTGTGGCCTCCCCTGCCTAGGAGCTGAACTTGCTGCTGTGTGCTTCCGGCCCACAGCGTGGTGTCAAAACAGGTAGGGACTAGCCTGCCTTAGCCGGGCAACACTGCTGGTGGGACTTCTAATGGCCCGGTTGGTGGTGCTGACCAGAGCTGCCGTGACCCAATGCCTTACATTCTGTGACCCAATACTGGATTTGAAAATCACTGCCTTATAGTAATAAGATTTGATGTGCAAATAACATTCTTAGAACAACACTACTTCAGAATAAAATATGCTGGCACTACCTGATTTTTATAAGCACTATTTGATTTTCTAGTTGACATGTCCGTATGTTGTCATGCCCATTGTCTGAGTTGTTGTGCATTGCCTTTAAATGTTGACAAACCTCATATACTTGTTCTGCTGCATGTTGTTCTGACTCAAGGACAGTTGGCTGTGTGCAGTTTTCACACTGTAATGTCTGGCATACAGAGTTGGAGTTTGTCTTGGAATTATTCCTGGCTTGCATAGCAAGGAAGGTTTAGACTTCTTGAAAGTGAAATCATTCTGGTGTCTGGGTTGGTATAACGTCTCTTCTCTTTCCTGCTTTACAGAGAGGCAAGAGGAGAAGCTGAAGAACAACAACAGGGACCTGTCGATGGTAAGAATGTTGTAAATTAGGGGCAATGCCCAAACTAGTGAAGGGCTGGATCTTGAACTCTCCAAGAGGTGAAGGATCACCCTTAATTTCTGTACTCTTAAAGCACAGATGGTAGGTGCTCAGATTCACATATCTCCATGGGCTGCACTTCTGACATCTGCAAGCTACAGTGTGGCTCAGAGTTCTACACTAGTCCCCCCGTCACTCCATACATAGCTTCATTAATTCTCATTCCCCTCCGCCCCCACAAGCTCTCTAGTGCTTCCAAAATAAAAGCAGTTTTCCTGACTTTCCACTTACCCACCCCATCGTCCTAGTGAGCCCACTGCTTTTGTTATTTCCCTTCCCTCCTCACAGTTCCTGTGGACTCCCGTTTCTTTATGCATGGTCAACCTCTTGGTTAACAGGACAGCCCTGAGCGCTCCCTTTCCTCCATAGGCTCTTTGCCCTTATGATCCCTTTCATGGCTGTTCTAGTACTCGTAGCTATTCAACCCTTCTAAGAGTTTTCTGCCTGGTCTCCTCTCCTACAAGCTGAGAGAGCGAGTTGAAAAATCCTTCTCTTCTGATCCTGGTGATGCTGCACAAAACCCGTTATTCAGCATTAAAGCCCCGAAGCCCTAACTGTGAGACTTACCTTTATTTTTAATCTGTTTGTTTCTCTCTGCATTAGCTGTCAATAGTGAATGACTCTGACCTCTCTGGTTGCAGGTTCGAATGAAGTCCATGTTTGCGATTGGCTTTTGCTTTACCGCCCTCATGGGAATGTTTAACTCCATGTAAGTATCAACTCTCTTCCCCCCCCCCCCCCCCCCCCCCGGCTTCAAAGTGAACGTATCCCATCCCATCTCTCCTTTGCTACTTGGACTCATTCTACTGATGTTCATAGTGTCCCACTGAGAACTGCACCTAATTTGTATAAAATGGATCAAACTGCAGCCCTCCTCATCTTCAGTAAGGAGGTGCAGCCTGTGAATCTGCAGGTCACAGCACTCATTGCTTCTGCTCAGCTCAGCATGGAGCATTGCCGGGATTCTCTAGTCTGCACTTGAGCCACAACTGAGCATGCTTGCTGTTCTGGAATATATGACCAGGATGAAAGTGTGGCTAATTCAGAATAGCTTTGCAGAGATCAGGCAGCCTTCCACAGTCTTCAGACCTTTCTGTCACATCTGCATCAGCTGCTTCATTGCTTTCTAAAGCAGTACTGGCTGTTTTTTGTTTTTTTGGGAGGCGTGGTTTTGTTTTTTTTTTCCTCCCCAGAAGCTGAGATTCTTGAAGAGAAAAAGATTTTGGAATTGACTAGGGTATTTATATAAGCTCTACTTTTCATATGGTTATATGTCTAAAAAGTACTGTCGGAATATTTTGTTTTTAAGAGTGCAATAGTAAAGCGATGCTTGAATTTTCACGGAGGAGCTACAAAACTTTTCTTCCTCCCTACCCCCAAAAACAAACAAACAAAGCTGGAGGATTTTTGTCCACAACAATTGTGACAGTAGTTCCGTGGTTGGCCTCCGGATTTGTGGATGTCTCAAACTTCACTGGTCATTCTAACAAATCTACCGTGCCCTGGTTATCTGCTCGTCTTGTCACCTTCCCCATCACCAGTAAGGCCGTCCTCAGCTCCTTATTTGTCCACCTATCCCACAACCATCTTTGTGGTTTCTTCTGTGGAGCCCTTTGTATGGAACACCCTCTCTGAACTGGACCATAAAGCCACTTTCCAGTCCCTCCTCAAGTCCCAACTCTGCCATGATGCTTACATGATACTTAAAGGCTGCATGAAGAGCCAGTGAGGGGGATAGTTGATGTACTTTGGGACGGGTGAATGCAGCTTGTCTCAGATGTGCACTCTTCAGATTAGGAAATCTCACTATATTTAGATAGTACCTAGTATATTGTGGGTGCTCTGTGATACAAATAATTTATGTGAAGGGACCTTTCAGTCTGGGGCCAGGAGAGAGACTTTCTGCTGGTGAAGTGAAGCAAAGTCTAGCCCTTTGTATTCAGGTCTGGGCATAAATGCCAGCACTTACAAATGTTCTGCCAATGACAATCCTTTGTTGTACTAAGGTCAGTTATAATGCAGCTTTAGGTGCAGAACCAGATCTGTCCCTCACTAGCATGAAAAGATGGGTCCCTCCCCACTGAGGAGTCTACCATTTCATTTTGTCTTCACAGCAGCTGGCAGACAGGTCTATGCCGCCCTGCTGTAGAGCTTTAACAAAAGCACCCTTCCTTCCATAGTGTCTACTTTTGCCCAAGATTCTCCAGCAGTGCACTTGCAGGACAAAGTAGGTGCCTCTTTCCCTGACTGCTGAAGGACACTAGAGGCAGGAGCCCTTGTTCATCCACAGGGAGTTCAGTATGTTGGGCAAAGAGAGAGACACAAACATACACTTTGTACCATTCCCCTCACTGAAGCACTCAGTAGGGAATCTGCTTCTTTTGAAGGGCCCAGGTTATGCTTACAAGCAGCTCATTCTGGGTGAGAGTTGTTCTGACCCTTATCTCTAGGAAAGGAAAAGTCCATGGGAGGTGCAGGCAAACAAGCACAATTAGAGAAGCAGTCAACCATCTAGAACCACCCCATGCTCCTCCTATACATAGTTGGAAGCTGCACTACAAGGCCAGTGTTCTGCATCCACCTGGCAGAAGCAGTTGTGTTCTGTGTGCTTTGCTTTACGGAGGGCCTTGGATCGTGGTCCCAATTCTTTCTGGCCCCCACCTCTCTGTGCAAGGTTTCCATGTTTGTCCATCTGCTAAAACTACTTTTGAAGGTTCTCACAACTATGTATCATTCCATCCTAGAACCTACTGATGCTTGTGATTAAACTTTGAGCCTTCTGTCTCTTGATGTGGTTTTGAAAGTTTCATTCTTGGTGGCCATCTTCTCAGTTTCTGGAGTACAGTCTGCTATTGCCTGCTTCCCGTATACTGTACTCACATGGGCCTACTAGAACTTGGGCCTCACTCAGTCTTGACTTTTAAAATTATCTTCTTTAAAAAAAATAAATAAATCTAAATCATGCCATGTTGCTGTCTGTGTTTTCTAAAGCTATCGCAGGAATGTAAAGCTGCACATCCTAGATGTTGCATCCCAGATGTCCAGAGAGCTTAGTTACTGTTTAAACAGGACTAACCCTTTTAGCAAGTCCAAGAGACTAGATTTTTCTTGAAGTGCCATAGACAAAGTTTTGACAGTCTAAGTGGCCAAGACTATGCTTCCAGTCTTATGAGCTGGCTAGTGTACCTGCATATGAAGGGCAGCTTCAGTGATTTGTCAGTGCCATGCTCTCATCTGAAATCTGTAGGGCTGTTTGGGGAGGGGGGAGAGAGCTGGTTGACACCTTCACCAATTGCTGTTCTCTTGACATGGTATCAAGAAGAGATGTTGGTTTTAGGAGGATAGTGTTCAATCGCTGTTCAGCTGGGCTCCTCAGGCCACTTCCTGGGAGGTCATGGCTACCTAGACACCTACAGAGGTGCTCTGGATTCAGCGTTGGGAAGGAGAAAAGGCGATTGCTTGTGCTTGGAACAAGAGTCAGTGTATTGCTTCATTCACCCACTTCTCTCCCCCACTGCTGGAGAGCCCAAAGCCTAAAGTTTTGGGGGAGAGGGACTATAGGTTATCTGGAGTGAGCATGCTGTGTATACCTTTGGACAATAGAATGTAGGTTGGCTATGTACCCTTTCTGTCAGCTACTGTCTAAAAGCCATGGCCACACAGTTAGGCATATGATTCCTACAGAGAGGCTTTGTACATGCAACACACAGAGAGAGAGAAAGAGAACGGTAACTCGCCCCTTTCTTGCTGTTGAAAATGGGAGCTCTAATACACGGTACAGAGGTGGGAGGGACAGGTGCAGGAAGGCTGGCTTGAACACTAAAAGCAGAATGCCAGGTTGAGGATCTAGCATGAGGATCCTGATTATCCATTCAGGGCAATCTTTTTGTAGGATGGTGGGATCCAGGCAAAACGTACGTATGCTAGGGGTAGGGCGATCTGCAGGTGATACTAGACTGGGATCCAGGTAGATAGGGGTATCTAGTGAGAGAGGTTACCTTGGTTCTCTCTGGACATTAACATCTTACTCCATAAGTCCTGATCCATGCAACTCTGCCAAAGAATCAAGCCTTACAGAATTCCCTACAAGAGTGTGCCTTAGAACCTAGGTTACCTGCCAGAAGAGAAAGTAGATATCTCAGGGTACCACCTCTGAGCTACTCTACGTTCTCACCGCAGGAGTAACACAGAATCCTAAAACACCGGGGATGTTACAGGGAGACAAACATCCGTTCCTAGCCCTACTGCCAAACTGTCTGTGAGATGTAAGCAAAGTCGGCACATGTTAGAACTATAGCTCTGTGTGAATGCCTCTCCACAGGAAAGAATGCTCGTTTAGGAGCTGTTGAAACCAGAAACACCTGTTAGAAAATCAGCACTCAAGAAGAAAATAACATCAAACACTGAACATACACTGATGCAGCATGATACGCACACTGCTTCAAAGGGTAGCATTGGCTGTCTGGTTTCAGAGGCTGAATCTCTTCAGTCTGTCCAAATTCACACCATGTCTCCATCTCTGGAATGTAGTACTGAATGCTTCCCAGCTCCTGGAGCTGCACAGGTACCTTGGGGGAATATACAACGTCCCCTGCTTCTGAAGAGTGAATGCAGAGAAGGAGTATTGTATGAAAAGGAATTATCTCCATGGCAGTTGCCCACATCCCTTTTGGTAACTGATAAATGTAGCAATCTGGAGAGAGGAAAAAAAAAAGTTGGGCTTTGATTTGTCTTCTGAAAGCTGAGCACACACGTCTAGTACAAAAATCCATCAGTCTGCATAAAGTAACTATTACAGGCTTGTAATTCAGTCTCTTGACTCAAGTGTTACAGTACTCTGGGAGAAACCTGTGTGTGACTTGGATTTTAAATACACCTCTATCCCGATATAACACGACCCGATAGAACACGAATTTGGATATAACACGGTAAAGCAGTGTTCCGGGGGGTGGGGCTGTGTACTCCAGTGGATCAAAGCAAGTTCGATATAACACAGTTTCACCTATAATGCAGTAATATTTTTTTTTTGCTCCCGAGGACAGCGTTATATCTGGGTAGAGGTGTAGCGGGTATCAATACTTGAGGATGTTGATTAGAAAGTTCCTAGTCTTTGTCCCGCAAACCTTGGTCAGCAATTTATCCAACCAATAATCATTAATAGGTTGACCTCCAGGAGGGACCCCTTGTTATTCCACAGCATCTGCTGAGGTAGGCCTGCACAGTCCATCCAGTGGATGGCAGGCCGCTGTGATATGCGGGGCTTTAGGATGGCAGGTGTGTATATTAGTCTCTCTAGAATTGCGCATGTGAAGGTGAGGCAACATCACTTTTTTCTAGGCTTTTGACTTGATCTTGCATCTGATTTTGTCCTCTTGGAGGCCTGTTTCATTTAAAACACTTAGTCTGTTTTTCTGCAATCCAAGGACCCAATTACTGTCCCAGACTGAAGCCCTTCGCTAGGCTGAGTACTTGGTTGACGTCTCGCATTAAGTGATCTTTTCTCTTCCAGATTTGACGGCCGGGTGGTGGCAAAACTTCCTTTTATCCCCCTCTCCTACATCCAGGGCCTGTCCCATCGCAACCTGCTGGGGGAGGATTACACTGACTGCTCCTTCATCTTCCTCTATATTCTCTGCACCATGTCTATCCGGCAGGTGAGTGCTGAGCTGCTTCCCATGGGTGGGGAATGGGGTAGGTATTGATCTGCCACCCAGTAAGGAATAGCAAGTGCCTAATAACCAAATTTAGCACATGTAGGTCAAAGACAGACGACATTTGTTTGAAGCTTTCTTGTTGATCTCTGGTTCCCATAGGCTTAGCTGTCAAAGGAAATATAGTGCAGAAAAGTCTAACTTTGTAGGAGGTCTTCTCTCCTCCCATGAGGGAGACCTGGCTAAAATCAGCAGGATTGCTCCAGGACACTCAGACCGAGCCAGTGGAAATAGTTTCCACCCTGCTATGTGTCTCCAGGTAACTTTGTGGGTTGACAGGATCGTTGTTGGCAAAGAACAAGTTGCATGATTCACTGACTTCACTGCAGGCTTCAGAAGATGCCTGGATTGTTAAGAAAAAGCCCTTACTAAAAACCTGTCAATACAGTCATTTCAGAAAGAAAAACACTCCTTTAGTGTACCCTGAGAGCATGTCTACACTGCATGTGGAAGTGAGCCATCTAGCCCAAATTCTCAGATTCATGGTAGTAGGGCTTATGCTATGTAGATGAGTGGACTACATCCATCCCTGCGGCGCCTCCTGCTGGTGAGTTCCGGGAATTAGCTCGATTTCCAGCCTGGAGCACCCTCTGCAGGCCAGTGATCCACTACTGCTTGGCCCCCATATCCCTCCCTGGACTCCGGTGCTCTGTTAGCTGGGATGCTGTCCACTGGCAGTAACCCCTTTCTCTCAGGGTCTCCCCTCCCCGGGAAACCCCCACCCGCTATCCCCACCTCACTTCGGTATCAGGCTACTGCCAATCATCGTCTAGCCCCCACATCCTGGGGCAGACTGCAGTATCGGCCTACTCATCACTGGCAATGTTGGGTTTGGACCTGCTGCCTTTGCCTACCCCTGGGCTGCCCTCTGCAGCCCCCAGTACCTATTGGCCTTGTGCTCGGCCACAGGCTGGAGTTCCCCAGCTCCTCTGCCTTTCCCCAAATTGCTCCACTCAGGTACCCTGTCTCTAGCCAGGCCCTTCTCCCTCTACAAACAGAAAAAAACTCCCTGGGCTTCTGGCTCACAGCCTCTTATAGGGGCCAGCTGGGCCTGACTGGGGCATGGGCACAGCTGGGCCTGACTGGGGCATGGGCACAGCTGAGCCTACTTTCCCCGGTCAACCCAGGCTTCTTGCCCCAGCCACAGCTCTCTCCTGGGCTGTTTTAAGCCCCTCAGGGCAGGAGCAGGGAACCACCTCCCTACAACTAGCACTCTAAAAATGGCTGTGTGTACATGTTGTGGCTCAGGCTCTGAAGCCAGCGGCGGTGGGCTTGAGACCCTGAGATACGACATCAAAGCACAATCTGCATGCTATTTTTAGAGCATTAATCTGAACCCTGCCAGGCACAAGTCTGTGGACCCAGGCTGGGATGCTTATTCCCAGATGCAATGTAGCCTTAATGTAAGCTGCTTTTGTGCTCTAAAAGGCTCAATTTGTGTCCAAAAAATCTGCTGAGGCAGCAAGGAAGTTGGGGGTTAAACCTGCATTTTTTTCTCAAGTGCCTTATTCTCTTCCCTCCCCTTGCCTGCTTAATACATGTCTCTCTTTGAAGGCTGAATAGCTTTCCCTTCAGAGTTTTGTCTATTCCCAACCACCAGTGGGTGGAGTAATTTATAGAATGGGGCTCTGGTGTGACGAAAAACAAGGTCATCTTAGAGAACACTGTTAAGAATTTGCCACCGTGGTGGACTGTGACCCATATACAGGCCTTTCTGCTACAAGGGGGAACTGCTGGCCCTGAAAATGGGAAGTTTCTTTGTGGTTGGGAATAGCTTGCCACAGTGATGCCATCATTTTATCAGCTGCAATGCACTGAAGCAGGGATAATGGTGAAGCAGCTGTTTAACTGACAGTGGATCTGCTATTAGCACATGACTAGGTTGGATGGAGTGTCGGTCTATGTTGGTGAGGACCAGTGGAACTTGAGTGCTGCTGAAAGTGTGTTCTGCTTGTTGAATTTCCCCCAGGGAGTGGGGAGAGGCTAATAGACCCTGGAAGCTGGTTTAATGCTGATGCACTTAGCTGGTTCTCTATTTTTATTGTTCCTCTCACTTTGGTTCATTTCCTGAATGCTTGCTGCTTATTTCTCCTTGATCTGCAGATCTCTGTTGCTTCTTCCTCTGGAGGTGCCTTGGGACTTAGAAACCCTTACACCAGGTCAGCAGAGGAAATGACTCTTGTGCCAACTTCTAGCAGAGGGGTCAGGATGGGCTTGATGAAGTGGTTCAATAAAAGAATGAAAGCTCCTTTACCTCAGAATAAGTACATATTAATGGCTCAAACAGATTCTCTCCCTCCTTCCACAGCAGGATCCTTCATTACATCAGATCTGTGTCCAATCTTGTGTAAAGGAACAAGGCATACAAATTAGCAAAAGCCATCAAGTCCACCGACCCCTAATAAAATGCTGTCAGCACAGCAGATCTTGTCCAGTGCTCTTTCCCTGACCTGGAACTAGAACAGCAGGTGTTGTTGTGTGCTGAAGGGTTTGTCTAGTTTTTGTGTCACCCATTGGGAAGCTTTTGTGTTGTTTCTACAGTAACTGCCCCCCAGTGAATCTCACGCCAGATAGCCCGTGGTTTGCAGTACCCTGGGGAAACTCTCCCTGCCATCAATCTCTGTTGCAATGTGCTCTACGCCTTTCTGTTTTGACACCAGTAGACTTTCTTTTGCACCCTGAAAGGCCACGAGCAGTGAGAGTGAAACTCAGATTGTGCTGGCTGCTGCATGTCTTCTCTGCACCAGTTGGATACTTGGAGAATTCAGTGGCTGAAAAATCCCAAGTGGCTTTTTTGTATGTTTTTAAAATAAAAAAAATCCCATGGTGCATTCCAGTTTTGACGATTTCCTGCTGTCACCTTCTGCGATGAAACAGACTAGAAGTAGCGCGAAGTGAATGGCTAGGCATAAATACCTGGGTTTTCAATGCAGGTGTTCAGCTTGTTCAGTCCAACAAGCCTTCAACAGAAAATTCCAGGAAGGGTCTTTACTTGTGACCAAGAGTCCCGGCTAATGGCCTGGTGGGGGGAGTAGCACCATTGCCTTGGAAAGGGTATTTCAGCTGTGTAGCTTCATATGCCGCAGCCTCTCTACTTTAACGCTTTTTTTAATTCCCTGTAGAACTGATGTACTTTGTGTTCCTAGCACTGCATTAAAAGAGGTAGCTGCTCTTTTCATATTCAAGTCTTTACCTCTAAGCTGTAGTTTAAACCGGCCCCCATGGAGCTGGGAGGTGGAGGAATCCCCCTACATTCCATGAGGGCAATAGCCCAAGAGAAGAGCTGCAGTGAGGTGGGGCACTGGAATTAAATAGTGGGAGAGCAGGGGAAGATCCCAGAGTCCATTTAGGGGGATGGGTGTGGGAGAAAATCCCCAGAACTCATTAAGTTGAGGCAGAGCCTGGATTTAGTTCAGGGTGTGAGTGTCACAATCTGCTTTGAGGGAGGGAGAGGACTAACTGGTGGGGAGTGATTTAAACAGGCATTGCTTATGGGGTGGGGAGTGGTAGCACAGCTACGCTTCACCTAGGCTGTTAGTCCTGAGCCCTGAGTTTCCTGAAGCTCTGGCTTGACACCTTTTTGTCTGTGACCTGGGGCCAGCATCTCCAGAAATATCCAACTTGCAGTGAGTAACTTCCTCTGTGCTGTTCCCGTCTCCCCCTGCACGTAAATCCTGTCCGGTGGTTCCTCATGCCTTCCTGTTTGGAGAGAGGACTGCTGCTGGGAGAGGCTTTCTACAGCCCTTGAGCTGCTGCCTTTCAGCTGGGGAAGTCTGCTGCTGAATTGGGTGTGATGCAGAATGTCAGTTATATCCTCTGCCCCTCCTCCTGTTAGTGCACCTGTCCTGTTTATGTTGAGTAATAAACCTTTATTACACAAGCGACAGAGTCCTATGGCACCTGATAGACTAACAGATGTATTGGAGCATAAGCTTTCTCTGGTGAATACCCACTTTGTCAGACGCATGTAGTGGAAATTTCCAGAGGCAGGTATAAATATGCAGGCACGAATCTGATCTGGTTAGGTCCTGTGATGGTGTCGCTGTGGGCAGAGTTGGCATCAAGGTTTGTTGCATGGATTGGTTCCTGAGTTAGTCACTATGGTGTGGTGTGTGGTTGCTGGTAAGAATATGCTTAAGGTTAGTGGTTTGTCTGTGGGTGAGGACTGGCCTGCCTCCCAAGGCCTGTGAAAGCAAAGGATCGTTGTCCAGGATGGGTTGTAGATCCCTGATGATGCATTGGAGAGGTTTTAGCTGAGGACAATAGGTAGTGGCCAGTGGAGTTCTGTTGGTTTCTTTCTTGGGCTTGTCTTGCAGCAGGAGGCTTCTTCCCTTGCAGCTAGAAGAGGGCCTCATCCTCCCTGACTGAACTAACCTCGTTATTTCTAGACTGATTCTTGCCTGCATATTTATACCTGCCTTTGGAAATTTCCACCACATGTGTCTGACAAAGTGGGTATTCACCCATGAAAGCTTATGCTCCAATACTTCTGTTAGTCTATAAGGTGCCGTAGGCCTCTTTGTCGCTTTTTACAGATCCAGACTAAAACGGCTACCCCTCTGATGCTTGATACCATCACAGGACCTAACCCGATCAGCCACGACATCACCGGTTCATTCACTTGCACGTCCACCACTGTAATATACGACATTGTGCCAGCAATGCCTCTCTGCTGTGTACATCGGCCAAACTGGACAATCCCCATGTAAAAGGATAAATGGACACAAGTCAGATATTAGGAATGGCAATATACACAAACCTATAGGCGAACACTTCAACCTCCCTGGGGACACAATAGCAGATTTAAAACTTCTGGACCAGACTTCAAAGAGAAACTACTAAACTTCAGTTCATTTGCAAATTTGTTTAATCCTGAGCTGATAGTGTCAAAGTCTGTTATTGAGTGACCAGGGAGATTGAAGTGTTCTCCTACTGGTTTTTGAATGTTATGATTCCTGATGTCAGATTTGTGTTCATTTATTCCTTTGTGTAGAAAGTGGCAATTCTTCAACAAAAAAACTTCAAAAACAGATTGCAATGTGAAATTGCAGAACTGGAATTAATCTGCAAACTGGACACCATCAGATCAGGCCTGAATTAAGACTGGGTGTGGCTGGGTCATTACAAAACCTAAACCTAATTTCCCCAATGCTAATTTCCACCTCACACACCTTCTTGTCAACTGTCTTAAATGGGCCCCTCTCGTTACCCCTTTAAAAGTTATTGTTCCTCCCTTGGTATCCTGCTGTCAATTGAATTGTCTCCTTAGACTGACCTCACACGTGGTAAGACAAACCACATCTTTTCATGTATTTATACCTGCTCCTGTATTTTCCACTCCATGCATCTGATGAAGTGGGTTCTAGCCCACAAAATTTGTTAGTCTCTAAGGTGCTACAAGGACGACTCATTGTTTTTGCTGATACAGACTAACATGGCTACCACTCTGAAACCTGTTGATAGGTAGGTCTACTGTACCATGTGTCTTAGGAGAGAAAACACTGTTTCCATCTACATCATTAGCAAAGAAATCAGCTCTGTACTCAGACTTTTGGCAAGAGCTCAGCAATTCCTCTGGTGGCCAAGTGCGTGAGCCACTTCTGATTGTTTTGTATGAGATCCTTCCTGTCTCGGTTGCAGATTCTAAGGCTTTAATTACAGCCTCCCTTGACAGTGGTTTTTGGAATGTGTGAAAACAGAGAAGTGCTGCTCCTAGATTTTCTGCCTGTAAGCAGAGAACAGGAAGCTGCTACTGTGTATGCATTGTAGTTGAATTGCAAAGATATCTAATGTTCTTACCATCTTAATTTAAAGAAAACAAAATAGGCAAAGGCTGCAGCCTGCAACAAGAACTCTATTACCTGCCCATTGCCTTTATGACTTATGTAGGTGAAGGTGAAATTGAATTGCAGCCCTGGATTGGACCCCACTTCACCTGTGGGAAGCTTGATCAGGAAACAAATTCTGGACCTTAGGCCCACCTCTAATTGCAGTTAATTATGCATATAAATCAGTTAATCTCTCTTGGTTGCATTTCTTCTGGGCTCCTTTGCATGGATACAGATATATCACATACAGGGGCACACCTGCGGGAGGTCCCCGGTCCTGCACATTCGGCAGCGCACCTGTGGGAGGTCCTGCACATTCAGTGGCATGCCTGCAGGAGGTCCCCGTCCCGTGCATTCAGTGGCATGCCTGCAGGGGGTCCGCCCGTCCCACAGCTTTGGCATACCGACCGCTGAATTGCCACTGAATCCGTGGGACCGGCGGACCTCCTGCAGGGAAGCTGCAGAAGGCTGCCTGACTGCCGCCCTCGCATAGACCAGCAGGCTGCGCCACCGCCCCCCCGCCCCCCCTCAGCTTGCCGTCCCAGGCATATGCTTGGAGCACTGGAGCCGCCGCTGATCACATCTATATACTGGATAAACTGAGTTGTAAAACCCTGGAGGTTGAAGTTAATGAGAGGTTTGCCACTGGTCTAAACAGAACCAGGATTTCACCTGTGTATTGGCTTCCTTTTCACCACACCAGCATCACATCATTCTGTTTTTCATTTTCACAGAATATTCAGAAGATGCTTGGCCTGGCCCCTTCGCGGGCTGCCACCAAGCAAGCAGGGGGCTTCCTTGGCCCCCCTCCTCAAGCTGGGAAATTCTCTTGAAGTATAGTCATAACACCTTCTACAGCAGCTCCCACTGATGTCAATATCAAAGACAGATTGCCCTCGGTTTGCAACAAGATTGGATTCCACAGCAGGCTTTCTATTCATTTGAAGCAGCCTTTGGGATGGGTAGTGCCTTCACGGAAGCATCTTTGTGTTTGGCGTGTTCCACGAGTAGCCTGTCATCATTGAAGCAAAGTTCTTGGCAAATAATGTGAGATGTGTTTTGTGTAATAAATGTTAAGCCCTTTGCATTTAAAATGTAGTAACCTAATCTCATTGCAGGGACAGTGGAACTGTCTTACTTTATAGAACTACTGTAAGGATAGTAAAACCTTATTTGGAGCCATGATAGAGAACCTGCATCAGGTGACAAGAATCTGTAAAATAAACAGATTTTGGAAAGCCCTGCACCATCATGCTCTAGTACTGATTGTGTCCCAGTTCTTTTAGACAAACTGGCTAGATACCTCTGTGTATTAGGAACCCAGCTACAGGGAAACTAGGCATGTTCAGTTCCATTCTATGAATGTGAGGAAAAATACATCGAAAGCTGGAGTTCTTCTTCATTAGTGCAGTACCCAGGTCCCCCTGCCATGCTCCAGTTAGCGGTTGTTGGTGCAATGCTTCTGAACATTCCCCCTCTCCTCTCGAGGAGCTCAGCTTGGCAGTGGTTTATGTAGCATTACGGTGCCCACATTCTAGTTGTCTGCTTAGCTGGAATCTGTTCAATTGCAGTCATAATGTAAACAAACCTGGCCTTTAGTCTTACCTTGATTAAACAGTTACACAATCTCTTGTTTGTTGTATGCCAATGATACCAACTGCAACTACCCTTTACTACCTAAGGGTTACAATGTACACACACCACGTGTACCAGACATAGAAGGTTGCTGTGCTGTTCACTGTACTTCTAAAGCTGAGTGAGGGGTTTGCCTATCTTAAAGGCCTCTAGATTTGGTTACTACTCACCCACATGTTCTCAGTTTAGTTCCCGATGCTATTTCTACATTGCCAGATATTTACCTAGCTTAGTTTTAGTAGCTGGAGCCCAACTCACTTTGTTTATGAGGGGACTTAAAAAATAAATCTTGAAGCTAAACTTTTATCAGGCTCACTATAGACAAAGTTCTAGAACTGCTGAGAGGTGGAATTGCCTTAAGTATCATCTCTGTACTTCTACCGCCACAAATTATAAACCCCGCTGGAGGATGGAAGTCTGTACCTGTCTTTGGAGGCATTTATGTTGTGCTTATCACCCATAGTACCTCTGCACTAACGACTGAACTAAATGTGATAAGAGGTGCTTGATTAAATGATGTGCTTGAGGTAGATTCAAGACTCCCTGTATGTGGCAGTGTGGGGCATATTCACTTGATTATTTTAAATAAATAATGGGAGAGTTCAGAATAATAAACCCTGCCCTTAAATCGTAGCAGAGAGTGCCTGTGCATATATAAACTTGGTTTAAAACTGGCTAAGGTTGCTTAAATACCACCCCCTCAACACAAGCCCTTAAAAACAAAGAAATGCCAATTTAAGGGACAAATTTTTATCCTATCATGCAGATGGCACAGCATTATCAGCCAGTAGTGCCAGATTCTACATCTCTGCAAGAAACTTTTTTGCCTCCAAGAAAATTACTACTGGTACATGCAGCACACAAAGTTCCCTCACACTATCATGCAAAACCTTCTACAGAATTAACAAGTATTCAGAATTGAAACTTGTGCACTGGTTAGGTGTGTAGTGTGATGGGTTTAGAGGAAGTATGAAATATTAGTTAAGATGTGTGTTATAGTTCATTATGTTGTGTTTGTTCCCTTAGCCTTAGAGACAGAAAGGAGTTAATTCCTTGGTCAGACGCAGAGCGAGCAAACTATAGGTCACGTCTTGCAGTTGTTGCATAGACAAAGTTCCTGTGAAGTTCCAGGGCTCATTTGGCCTTGTATAGAAACTACAAGATCAGGTCTTATTGGACTTCTTTTGTATAAACACTTATAATGGACTCAGTCATGGACTGCCATTAATTCCTATGTTCTCACTGAGCTAAAATCATGAAGTTTGGTTCAGTGGTAGTCATGATATAGAATCAATTCTCTCTTAAGCAGGATCTGTTAAAGAAAACAGCTTTCACACAATTTGGGTTCCAGCTTTGTCTCACTTATTTATCTGACACCACACCCTGTCTGGGCCTCTTATACAGCTAATGGTTCAATAATGCACTGCAAGTAGGTCATTCCACCGAGTAGAGGAAAAATCTCACGTTTACTCCTGAGGGAATTCTATGGCAAAAAAAAAAGAATAATTCTGCACACAATTATTTTAAAATTTTGCAAATTTTATTTGTCAATTAATTAATGTGGAGGCACCAGCGTGGCAGTGGGGAGCACAAGCCACTGGCTGCACTGAGCTGAGAGATCACCCTGAAGCTCCCCCATCCCAGGACGGGGACTTGACAGTGAGGCTGCACCCAATCCTGACACAGTGAAAGGGCCTTGCCTGCCCCAGAAACACACTAGTGCCCTGCCCCTCGTTACCAGGTGCACCCGATGTGGGCAGGCAGGCTTGGCCCAGCTGGATCCAAGTGCAGAGGAGCTTAGTGTGGGTGAATCCAGGGAAGAAGGTTCTATGTGGGGGAATCTGGGTGTGGGCAACTCAGTGTGGGATCTGGATGCACAGGGGCTCATTGGGGGTTCTGTGTCTAAGGGCAATAGGACTCTACTGGGTATAAGTAAAGGTGTTCAGAGCTCAGCAGTGGGGGGTCTGGGTGTGGTGGAGATGGGGCTCAGCTGGGGGAGTGGGGTGGAGGTCCAGGTGCAGCTGTTTGGAGCTCAGTGGGGCAGGGGTCCAGGTGCGGGAGAATCATCAGGGTGGTCAAGGTGCAGGGGGCGTGGAGCTCTACAGGAGTGGGGGAAAGGGGGGTTGAGATGGTCCTGCTTAACTGGTGAGCCCCTGCTGCTACTGAAAGGACACTGCATGCTGCGCTCCCTTTTGTCTCCCACCATTCCCCATCCCCTTCTCTTCCCCATCCCATTCCCTTCCCCACACCCTCTTCCCCTCCTCTCCCTCCCACATCTGCTCCCCATCACACTCCCTTTCTTCCCCACTCTCCCCCTCCCCCCAATCCTCCCATTTCCCCACCCTGGCCCACTGCAGGCACTCACCGTTGTACAGAAAACAGGATGTGCTGTGTCAGAGTCAGGTTCAGTCTCACTGCCAAATCCCTGTCCCAGGGGGGCGAGGAAGGCTGCAGGGTATTCTGCCACCTCCATGCAGCCACTGGCCTGTGCTCCCCACTGCCGTGGTAGAGCTTCCACATTCATTTATTATTAAAAAAAATCAGAATTTTAAAATATTATGCACAGAGTTTGATGCATTATTCCCTCAGGAATATGGGGCACGGTACAGCTGTGATGGTGGGACTGTGTGTGGGTGCTGGACAGTAGGGGATCTGTGGGTGGGGGAGCTGGGCAGGGGGTAGGGTATGCAGGGTGCTGTGTAGTTGTGGGAGGTCAGCAGGAGGGGTCTCTAGGCAGGGGGTGCTGGGCATAGGGATCTGTGGGGGAAGTGTCTGGATGAGGGGGTGCTGGCATAAGGGCAGGGCACTGGGCAGGCGGGCAGTGTGGAAGGGGCACACTGGCAGCACAGGGCTGGGTGGGCCGGTGTGCGTCTAGCAGTTTTGGGTTTGTAAACAGTGACCTTGTGCTGGGCTGAGTGGGGCCACTCCCACTGTGCCTCACTGCCCCCAACTGGCCCCTCGCGCTGCAGATTGCCCCCCATCACTTGCCCTTTTTCCCCAGTGGGGTCCCACAAATATGTTTGGGGCCAGGCCCACAAAAAGTTAATCCGGCCCTGCCCCTCCCATCGTGGAAACAACGCACAACTGCTTTAAGAGCAGCTCCCCCAGCTGAGTCTCAGGCCTTCCTAGCTGCTCAGTGCCACGGCAGCCTCAGGAGATGATTGCTGTGGGCATCTTGGCCTGGGGGAGGCAGTGACTCCTAGAAGCAGGGAGAGCAGCAGCACCGTAGATCAGGGAGGTCTGGCAATGCCAGTGGGTGGCTGGGATCTGACAGCCCAGGTGCCCAGAGCAGATTGTCAAAGGCCAAACCCCTCTCACCACCGGCTCTGTAGCTCCCCCTTGCTTTCGGTCTGTCTTAGGCACCACGCTGGCCCTCATCCCCATGGCATCAGAGCACTGCCCAACCTCGATTGCATTTATTCTAACCGCCCCCTGCAGGGGAGGGCCTGGTTGCTACCCCCAGTGTATAGACGGAATAAAGGGCTTGCCCGAAGGCACGCAGAGCATCTGTGGCAGAGCTGGGAAATGACTATGGGTCTCCTGGGTCCCAGGCTGGCACCTTCTCTTCCAACCTCCTGCCCCCTTTGTCCCTGGTTCAATGTGAGCTGTGAGAACTCTCTGGGGCACAGAAGCTGGCTGGTGCCCAGATGGAACTACGTTGCCTATTGCACAGATCTCGCTTTTCCCAAACATTGAGTCTGCTGCTACAACCATAGCAGGGCCTGCCAGGATCCTTGCAGCTGGTCAGTGCTAAGTTATGAACTGTGCTAGGTAGCGACTGATATACCTGCTCTGGGAGTCATGGGGCCAGTTACTGGCTTGTGGATTGGCTGGAGCCCAGTACAGGACGGACTCAGCACCTTACAGATGGCTCCAGGGTGCGCTTGGCTCCCGGCGCCGCTGGGTACTGACATGTAAGGTGCCCCAGGGCCTTATCACCAGCCCATTCCCAGGCTTGGCATGGCAGTACATTTCCTTCCCAGTCATCGTCTCCTGGCATTAAACAAGGGACTCCGCGCTGGGGATGTGCACCTGGCAGCACATGGCCCCTGAGAACAAACAGGCCAGGCTGCGAGGTGAGGGCTCCCAGAGACAAACTGCAGGAGGGCAATGCTGGGACCTCCCAGGCCGTCTTCAGCTAGAGCACGAGGGTGCCCCGGCATCCTGGCGAGCACACATCTAGCTTCAGCTCAGCCTTTGTCCCCGCCATTGTCTGCGCTAGATGGGTCATCTCCAGGAGGAACCTAACGGTCGATCAGGAGTTCCTGGCTTATGCAACGTCAGTTTCCAGCTCTTGTAAAAAAACTGGTGACTTCCCTTACATAGGAGCTGATGTTCTTCAGGCTGGGCTGTGCCTGTAGACGTTCCACTGTAGGGGCATGTGCACCAAGAGCACGTGAGTCACAGACGTTTGCCAGCAGTACCATGGGGCAGTGCCTGCACCCACGCTCTCCCCGTGTGCTCAGGTACAGGCATCAAAAGGGCATGTCCACCACCTCCCTCTCAAGTCCTTAGCACCTGCGTGCTGCCAGGTGAACATCCCCATTTCTACTGAGGCCTCGGGGACAAGGTTTATGATGAACTGGCTCTAGGCTTTTGCCACTCGAAGCAAAAAAAAAGGGTGTCTGGAATGCCATCCCTGAAAATATGCTGCCCCAAGCACGTGCTTGGTTTGCTGGTGCCTAGAGCTGGTCCTGGGTGAATCTCCAGGGAGCCCATTCCCAAGAGCAGTGAATGGCAGATGATGACTCCCATGGCTGGTGCCGGGAATGGCCCCAGAGCCGGCAGTCCCAGCTGGGCCTTCACCACCTCCTCTACCATCCCCACCCTGCCCTGGGGCCCGGCAGTTCCAGCTGGGGTCTCACCGCCCCGTGCCCCCAGCCAAGGCAGGGTCTGCACGAGTCCCTGAGCCCTTAGCACCAGCAGGGTGTGATCTGTCCCTGGCGGGCCTGTCTGGGGAGCAGGCTGCCCCGCAGCCTCTGTGGTTTGCTTTGCTCCAGAGCCCCACTAGCAGGCCCTGGCAGCCTCGCGGGGTGGCATCTGGCTTCGTTCTGGGTCACCCTGCTGATGCCTTTGCTCACTCCCACGGAAGGGGTCTCATTAACCCCTTGGGCGGTGCCAGGAGCACCCGAACGGCCCCGCTGCAGTGTATCTCCGTGCTGGAGGGACGCTCCAAGACTGTTCTCTGTGTGGACACCACCGATGAGCCGCTCTTCTCCGGATCCAAAGGTGCGTGCCTTTGGGGCGGGCTGGCTGCTGAGCTCTGGGTGTGGTCGCTGGGGAGTGAGCCTGTTACCGCGAGGAGGGGCTGATCCACCCCAAACTGCGGGGACAGGCCACGAGCCTCCTGCTTGGACAGGACCGGCCTGCCTGAGAGCCCCAAACGCCACAACGGGCCAGTGCAGTTCTGGGTCTCCCCAGCAGAGGGCAGCAATGCTGCAGAAGTCATTAGGCTGAACAGCTGTGTGGTGACATCCATGAAGCGAGTTGTTGGGGCCTCTGCCCAGCCTCTAGTGGCCAGATGTTCGCCTCGCACCTGGCACTAATTGGCCCTCCCCCTATTGGCAGTTCCAGGATGCCAGGGGATGGATGGGCCACGAGGACTGAGTTCCCCTCTCGCTCCAGGGACTCCTTGAAGCAAGGGGAGGCAGTGTGTGTGTGTGTGTGTGGTGGGGAGCCGTGGGGGTCCTCTGCTGAGGATGGGAAGGTCCCGCAGTGTCATGTGCTCCTGCCTCCTCCCGCAGACAGGAGCTGCAAAATATGGAACCTGGTGACGGGTCAGGAAATTGCCTCGCTGAAGGGCCACCCCAACAATGTGGTGTCCATCAAGTACTGCAGCCACTTGGGGCTGGTGTTCACTGTCTCCACTTCCTACATCAAGGTGTGGGACATACGGGACTCAGCCAAGTGCATCCACACCCTCATGTAGGTACCTGGTGCACTGAGGCTGCTCTGGGGGCCTGGCCAAGCACAACACACTGCCCTGCCAGCATCCTGCACCCAGGACAGCATTGCAAGGCCAGGAGGCCTGTCCGGTTTCCAGGGCTGAGTCTAGGAATGCTGCAGTGCTGGTCGCCCGTGGCTTGGTGCTCTGCTCTCAGGGAAGTTGCTCCTCTCATCTGTTTCAGGGGCTACCGTGCACCCTATACGATTGCTTTGATGGAGCAGCTGCCATTGTTTCCAGACCCCAGCGAATCAGCCCCTCTCTCTGGTGCCCAGTCACAGACTGAGACATCTCTTTTCCTGCAGTCCCTCCCCAGGCCTAAAATCTGACTGGTGGGAACATGCCTGGGCTGCCTGTCAACATCAACTCCAGGCCAGGGGTGGGGTTTGTGTCGCTCTGCCCTGGGTATGGAGTGGGCATGCCTGCTGGTACGGGTCTGGCTGGCTGCTCGACAAGGCACCTCCCTTGGGGATGCCCCCGAAAGCTGCTGCCTGGGTCACCCTTGCTGTGCCGTTGCTCCTGGCTTGAGGGGATGTGGGACTGAGAGGAGGTCTCATCCTGGCACCACTAGCACTGCATGTGGCCAGGAAGTGGCATTGCTTCACCCTCTAGATGGCTGGGGACAGACGCTCTCCAACCTTCTAATCAGTCCACAATGGGCTAGATCTTCCATTCCACACAATGAAAATTACCCCCTCCCTCCCCCGAGGGTCTCTGCCTTGAGGCTTACCTGTTTCTATCTCTATGGCTCAGCTCTTCGGGTCAGGTGATCTCCGGGGACTCCTGTGCCGGGACCATGACCTGCACCATCACCAGCATGCAGGGCGAGCACCAGATCAACCGACACGCTCAATCCCACCGGCACCATGCTATACGCTGCCGCCAGGAACTCCGTCCATATCTGGGAACTCAACAGGTCTGGGCAGGGCTAGCTTGGGCCCCCAGGCAAGAGCAGTCCCCGGCCTCACTTCCTCTCTCTCTTCCTTCCCCAGCGACCTGACAGTGAAGCTCTGGAGCAGGAGAAGAATCCTGAACGACCCGACCTAGGCGCTGGAAAGGGGATAGCCAGGGCGACTCTCAAGGTCCCTGGTGGGCCCAGGCCCAAGACCCTCTCCCTGGCCATGAAGAGCTCGGAGCGGCCTGGCCTGTGTGTGCTCCAGTTCCCAGGACTCTGGGGTGATGGCATCTCAGCTGGGGCTTTGTGCACTGCCAGCTCCCACGGCTAGGGGGCATCATTCCCATCCAGCACCACGCTGGGTTTTCATGGTGCATAGGGCTTTCTGCTGACCGGGGCGTGGCCAGGCAGTGCTTCTGTACATGGCCTTGCCAGCCACGGAGAGGACCCCGAGCTGTGAGACCCAATGGGATCATTCCAGTCTGTCCCGCAACCCGTTCAGCACACCCCACACCCTGGAGCCTGGACGTGTGTGAGGGATCCTGCCACCTGCATCCTGATGCTGGCTTCCGCACTGCTCTGGTGCCTGGGGTCTCATTCCCTCTGGAAGCGGCTGCAGGCCCCTCTCCACACCTCGTTGTTGAGCAGAGCTGGGTTGTGCCAGCCGGTACCGAAATACAGAGGGGGCTTGTGTACTGCCCAAAAATCACCCCAGCACCACGCTCAGGGCCAACCCCAGCCTGGCACCAGCAGGGTGCATGGAGCACCGCTGGGGAACGACCCGCTCCCAGAGATGGCTTCCCAGGCCCAGAACTGCACTGAGGCTCCTTGCAAGGGGCTCCGGCAGCAGCTCCATCGCTGGGTCTCCTGACCAAATCCGCATGCTGCACTTATTGACCTCTGCATCTGACCCACCTTGTTCTGAGCCAGGGTGTCCCCCGCTTCTGCCCTGGGGGTGGAGAGAAGGAAGCTGGCACATCAGGAAAAATCCCTGTGGGCATCTCCAAGGAAAAGTGGAATTTCTGGATCTGTTCACTCTGGGCACCCCCTGGCCTGACTGAGCCTTAATCGCGCACTGGTCCGTTCGCTCTTCCCTGTGGGCCCCTCACTGCCCATTTGAACACCCGGCTTGGTGCCATCTCTGCTATTTGTGGGTCTAGCTTGTTCCCAGATGCTGAGGAAAGGGATCAAACTTTCATAGTGGAGTTTTAAAGAATATTTTAAGCACCCTTGAGAACGGATTGGGACCTGGGGATTTTTAATAGCCGGGAAAGGCTTTAATGCTGAGAAAAGGGCTAAGCTCTCCGCACCATCTCACAGGAGGGGTTTAGGTTTCCTTGGGGCAGTTCCCTGTCTGCTGGCCTGTGGGGCCTGGCTTGGGAGAGGTCCAGGATTAGAGTAGTGGAAGAGCGGGCAAGGGGTGATTATATGGTCAGGAGAGAGGTGCATTGGCAAAGGCAGAGGGCATGGAGTGCTCTGGATGGGATCTGCAGCAGGGAGCAAGGCAGGGCTAGAATGGAGCTGGACGAGGGGAGGATGGGGGTAGCGTGAGGGGCCCACATGAGACTTGAGGTGCATTAGCAGAGCAGGGGGGGGGCAATGAGGGGTTGCCCATGGCCTGCCCATGCTCTGCTTGCCACCTGCCTGCACTGCCAGTCTGGCACAAGACACTGAATCACGGTCACCCCAGATTTGGGTTTTATAATGGTCAAAATTCCGTAAGGTCTCTTGCCACCATCTCCCACCATGCTTGAGTGCCCCTCTTCCTCTGGGGCATCCACAGCCAAGTGCCTGCAGCTGCCATAGCCACATGGGCATCCCACAGTGCTGCGCTCCCCAAAGCACATGGACTCACTTTCACTAGGGTCTTTCGCTACCTTCACTCCCTCCTCCCCTAATGACTGGCTAAGGCGTCCCAGTCCCATGCAGCCAACGCCCAGTGCAGTCGGACCCTTCGTCAGCCAGCTTCTTGCTGCTGCTTAACACCTTGGGGTTGCAGAACTTGCCGCGAAACGGACCTGAGGGAACCGCAGCAGGCTGGCCGTTTTCCCCGGGTGTGTTTCTTGTGTCACTGTGCACATAAGAAGCAGCAGTTGGAGTCTGATTTTACAGATTGATCCCAGTCGATGTGCTGGGGGTGGTGAAGTGTTGGCTCTTCAGCTAACTCCATCAGCAATGGATTGTGTGTTCTCTGGTTAACAGGTGATATCCCCTGGTGTCCTTCTACATGGCAGCTCGAAGGACAACACCAAGGGGTTCTTACCCTAGATTTGACCTCGTTCAAATGTATAAACTGGATGGGAAATGTTTCAACTTTCTAAACAGCAGCAGCCTCTTTATTTATTTATTTTGCCTTTTGATAATCCAGCTGCCCCATCTTGTAGTAGCAAACCCTACAAAAACAATGATTGATCTCCCCCTGCTGGACAAACTAAAAATTGCATCCAATTGCTGCTGCTCTGCGGAACCAAAGCCCTGTTTCTGAGGTGGGAAAATGTGTTTATTTCCATCATGCCTCTGAGCATCCGGCTACTGATCGGGATGGGGAGCTCTGAAGTCCTCCCAGGGTGCTAGCTCTGGTGGGATCCAAACACAGTGACTTGGTTTGCTCAGCTACGCATGACAACCACCCATCATTCTCCCACTGCTGTCACCAACTAAAGGAGAAGTGTCCCCAGGGCTCTGCTGATGCCATAGGGGAGGAGAATGCAAGTTAAAGTGATGCATTCCAGCCATCGAGAGAGTGGATTATATCCAACATCCCCCCCCCCCCGCCGCCCCGATAGAACAGGATTAAACTGGCTGGGAGAGAAAAGATGGATTTTTTTCCATTTGGCAACAAGAGGGACAAGCAAATGTGAATCGTCTGAAATGAAGAGGATGGGAGCAAGGGGCTCTGAGTTGCCACTCGTGTAGCTGGTGCGTGGGTAGGTGGTCTGTACCCTGGAGGAGGATGTCTGAGTCTCTGCTTGTCACAATGGCTGTTGAATGCAGCTGCTCTCATGGGGTAACGCTTGACATCCGCTCCGCCTTGGCAGATGTGAATGGCTCTGGGGGCAGGAGGGAGCCAGGGCAGTGGTGTCTCTGCTTTAATTGGGCTTCATCTGATCTTTAAGAGCCTGATCCAAAGCCAGCGGAAAGTCTTCCATTGACCTCCATGGATTTTGGATCAGGCACTCAGTGGAAGTCGCTGCATGAGAAGGGAAGATTTCACCTGCATGTAGCCCAGTGGCCACCTCTTGGGATTCCCTCAGAATGAAACAGAGGAGTGGGGCTGCTCTCTATGAGGAGGGATTGCACATGGCAGGGCAGGTGGACAATGGGGAAGAAGCCAGGATCTGGGGTGGTGGGAAGAGCCTCCCTCGTAAATACTACGTGTTTCACCCCACTCGGGCAGGCTTCAGTGCACGGAGCCCCAAAGGAGGGGGACTGGCTTTTAGCTGAGCGGGGGCAGCCGGCGGCTCCAGTGACTGGGCTCTACCTAGCACACATCCTTCTCATCCTGCGGGCGACAGTCTGTAGGTTGCAGCCGGAGGGGGGTTGGTCCCCGAAGGCATCTAGGATCAGCATGGTCTGAGGAGCCAGGCAGCAGACCTAGGACTTGCTGTCCTGCTGCAAGCCTTTGAGGACTACGATTGAAAGGAAGGAAGCAGAGGTCAGAGCCATGGCACTCAGGAGAGCCCGGGCAGACCAGGCCAGCGCTGTGCCTCTTGGCCCATGATAAGGAGGCAGCAGGCTGGGAACAATCAGCGACTCTCATTAAACGTCCCCTCCACAGCTGAGAGGGGCCTCCAGACACAGTCAAGAAGTCCCAATGAACCCCATTCACTCACTATTTCTAGTACTCCCCCATCACTGCAGTATCTGAGCAGCTCATCCCTGCCTGTATTTACCTGTAACCCACACACCTGGGTGTGGTGTTCTGTCCGCTCTAATGACACTGAGACCACTCAGAGAGAGATAAAATGAGTCTGCTCTTCAGCCTTAGCTAAGAGCCGTTCACTAAGCTCCACAGGTCCCAGGTTCGATCCCGCCTGCTGATGACTGGGGTCTGTCACTGTTACAAGTGGGGGCTTGTCCAGGATGAAACCTGAGACCTTGGGAGCTTAGCTAAGAGCCAACAGGCTCTTAGCTAAGACTGTAGCAGAGACTCCTCCCTGCCCCAAGTGGGCTCAGTGCCACTAGATGGGCCAGAACACCACACCCAGAAGGTGTGTGGGTTACATACCCTCCCCCTACCCCCCCCAGCTGGGCACTTAGGCCCAAGGAGGGGGCAATCCACAAAGGGGGCTGAGGTTTTGTCAGGCTGCGCCTAACTGTACGTGCCCTTCTGCTGCCACGCAGGCTTCCTGGATGCCAGCCTGCTGAGCCACCGCTCGGAAATGCCAAGGAGAGCGCATGCGCTAAGCCCGGCCTGCCCAGGGAGCTCAGCCCTTATCTAGCTCCAGTTGGGAGGCCCAGCTGTGAACATGCCCCGGGAGTGAGGAGACTGAGCCATGTCAGCCCCTGCTTTTCCCCAACAAATGTGGAGGAGATGCTGGCCCAGGGGTCCAGACACACAGCAGGGAGGTGGGAGATCAGACGGCACCTTGTCCTCATTTGGAGCAGTGGCTTGAACCCAGGTGCCCCAGGCCGTGAGTGACTGCTCCAACCACTGGGCTAGTGAGTGCAAGGGGGGGGGGAGACAGCACCCCACCTTGGCTGCATTTGAGGGGGGACCCAATTGTCTGCAAAGACCAAGCAGCTGAGGCCCTGCAGCTGAGGCCCAGTTTGGGGATCTGCCAGGCCATAAGCTCTGAGGTTAGGACTCAGGTGCCTGGACACATGCCCACACACGCAGGCATCTACAGGGTGAGGGGGCAGCTGATCGGGGGCTGGGGGATCTACGATTTGCAGTTAGATACCTTAATCCCTTTGTGGTTTCTTCTATTCTGGATGATGGATAGGCATCCTTTCGGGTAATGCTGTTCAGTTTTCTATAATCCACCACCATCCCAAGAGCTCCAGTCTTCTTAAGCACCACCACCACATGTTGTTTGTTAGTACCACAGACAAACTTTGGGAATCATATCTTCAAGGTTATGTATCCCAGGTATGGAACCATTTGCCCTCCTGCCCCTTCTATCTGAACTATACTGCTAATTGCCTGTAACTTTTGATAAGATAAATGCTCATTACAGAGTTTCACATATGCAAGTAACTTGAGAACCAGTATCTATTAGGCAGGTACTCTTTACTCCATCTAGCTATACAGAGCCATGACAAGCAGGTCCTGCTAACTGCCGGATGGCCTCACTGACACCCATTTGGGTAGCATCTGTCTCCTGAACCCATTGACTAGCAGCCTTGCTCTGAGAGTTGTTAGTTTCTTTTCTTGCTGGCTCAGACTTGCTCTGATTTGAATGTCTACCAGTCAGCTGCTGATGTATTAAATTGGGGTTATGAGAATTCTGACATTCATTTTGAAAATGTCCTATTTGCCCACAGTTAAAACATAAAGGATTTATTCTGTTAAATCTTGGTATTGCTTGTTTATTAAATGCTTTGGGTCTTTGAGGAGTAAATCGTGTATCTGCAATGGACATTTCAGAACTTGGCGGGGTCAACTGCAGTCCTACCAACTGCTGCTCAGCCTGCAGATATTTCTCCTTCCAGTCTTTTGCAGTGACTTCTTCATGGGCACTGGGAGTATTTTCATATGCCTTCATCAACTGCAAACTACTTCTACTCAATGGCCTTCCTTTTTCTTCTAGTTCTTGTTGAAGTTTTCTCTTCTGTTTATCAGAGTGCTCCCTTTCAACGGATGTCACCTCAAAAAGGAGTGTGGCATAAGAATAAGGAGTACTTGTGGCACCTTAGACTAACAAAATTATTTGGGCATAAGTTTTTGTGGGCTAAAGATGCTCTTTTTTTCTACCACTACAATTAATTCCTTTTAATAAGAGCGTATTTAATAAGGATTCATGCCAACAACCACGGAAAAATTGATCTTGTAGATAAGAGTCTAATTCAGTATCTTTTACCCCACCAGCCTACTATACTTCTGGGGCTATTGTGTGTAGTCTAGTCAGGTACGCAGATGGTGGTTCTCTAGTGAGTTTCAGAAAATTGAGCCTTAAACTCAGATGCGTTTATGACACTTCCATATGCCTTTTCTAAAATATCAAAGCATTCTACAGCGGATGCCTTGTTACCAATTCCTAAGGCCACCTTCAATGCTGGGAGTAATAAACTTTCAATAATCTTCCTTCTTTTGATTTTTTCAGAAATCTCACTGTCTTCCATCATCTCTTTGGCTTGTGCTCGCCAAGTAGGATAATTGTCTTCTCCATTGGGTCTGAGTGAACTACTGAAAACACATTTCAATTTAATTTTCACATCAGTCACAGTTTAATTGGTAGATTTCAGCACCCTCTCTAACAAAAACTGTTGCATGTCAGGGGGAGACTCACAGCAGGAATAGAGGCTTCTACTGGACCTCGGTCTATAACTGGTGTAGCATTTGTTAACCACCTAGTCTGTCAGTCACAGGTGTAACCACAGCCTGTGTCTCAGTTTTGAACCCTCTGTCAGAATACACAGAATATCCCTGATTCCTCCTCTGAGGTACTCTGGGCACAGAACCAGTGGATATAAATAGCAAAACCTCAAAATGAATAGGAGTAACATCCCATTTCTGCCCTAGCTTCTGCAAAACACATTTCCTTCCCATGTGTCTCACAGAAAAAGAGTCTTCAAATTCACAGAGAATCGTATCTTTTTGTTCTCTGTTCACCCGCCTCATATTAGTCACATGCCCAAAGATTCTAATGGCCCTCTTCATTTCTGCTGTACGTACTATCAACAGGGGACACATCACTGACCAAAATGTCCTATAGGGATCTAACACTAACTTTGTACAAGTTTCTATTATCTTAATAATATTAATACAGTGCACAATTTCAATAATATTCAATAACACCACATTCTTTTATAACTAATGGCAATATTCCTCAAAAGAATTCAGAGGTAAGCTCTGAGCAATCCTGAAGTCCCTGTCTGTTTGGGTGCCAATTTGTAACCTCACTTCATTTCCCGTCTCCAGTGCCTTAAATAAAAAAAAGCCCAACTCCCATAGAAAGTAGCTGGAGATGCAGAATTCAGTCTCTAAGGATTTTCAGCAAGGATCGCACAGGGTCAACCTCCCCACATTCAAATCCCAAAAGGAACAAAAATGAATTTAATTAAATAACTTTATAAAATCTTATGATAAAGAGACAAATAATCATCTAATTGTTACAGAATGACATGGCTATTTTATAATCCACAGACATTACCTTCACAGTTATACATAAACACAAATAAAGAAAACTAATTAAAATCTGAACAGTTCAGTCCCCACAGAAATAGTGAGAAGAAACTGAAAGTTCCCAAACGCTTAGGTTTTGTTCATCCAAGTCTCAGTTAGAGTCTTTGATCACCAAAACTAGAAAGCCTACTGAGGGCTTGTCTACATCACAAAGTTGCAGCGCTGGTGAGGGGGTTACAGCGCTGCAACTTAGGAGGTGTACACATCTGCAGGGCATCACCAGCGCTGCAACTCCCTGTTTGCAGCGCTGGCCGTACTCCCGTTTTTTCTCGGGTGTAGAGGATCCAGCGCTGGTGATCCAGCGCTGGTAATCAAGTGCAGACACTTACCAGCGCTTTTCTTGACCTCCGTGGAATAAGCAGGTATCCCAGCATACCTGAGGAAGCCTCTGGTAATCAAGCAGGTCTCCTTCCCTGTGGTTTGCAGGGGGGTTCGGGGAACGCGAGAGCAAACCGCGGCGAAGCTGGTCTCCTTCCCCGATTTGCTCTCGCGTTCCCCGAATCCCCGAGCAAGCAGGTCTCCTTCCCTGCGGTTTGCAGGGGGGTTCGGGGAACGCGAGAGCAAACCGCGGCGAAGCTGGTCTCCTTCCCCGGTTTGCTCTCGCGTTCCCCGAACCCCCCTTGAAGCCGCCCAACAGCGCTGCAGTGTGGCCACATCTAACACCACTTGCAGCGCTGGTTGCTGTAAGTGTGGCCACTCTGCAGCGCTGGCCCTATACAGCTGTACTAATACAGCTGTAACAACCAGCGCTGCAAAATTGTAGATGTAGACATACCCTGAGTTTAAAACAACATCTTCCCTCCATTGCTTGTAGGAATCTTCAGCTGGCATCCAGGCAGACTCTTCCTCTGCTGAAATTCCTGCTAGTCGGCCAGCTGACTGTTAACCAACCACTCAGTTACGAAGTCTAGATTTAAAGAAAACCCTGTTACATGAAAATACAAAACTGAGAAGAGCAAACTAGAAATGACTCTCCATTACTCCATTTAAAGAAAAGTTGGTGACTCAGAAGAGTTGAGACAATGTAACTAGAACAGTTTGGCTAAAATCACAACAACATTCAAAACATACAATTAAAACAGAAGTTATTTTCCCTCCCAATTCCCCCTGGCTATAATTAGCATTGCCCATGCATCCCTGAAGGGCTGGCTGTAGGTTTTCTGCAGCCCCAAGCAAAAAAAATTTTGGCGGCCCCTGACCCCAGCTCTGGGCTCCTCGCTGCACCCCCTAGCCGCCCCAGCCCTGTGCTCTCCCCCCCCACCCACACCCCCCTGCTGCCCCAGCCCTGGGCTCTCCCCCTTCCCACCTGCACCCTCCTTCCACCACAACCCTGGGTCACTGGTAACTCACACCCAGGGCGGGTCATTCAGCAGGAATTTTGGATATGCACAGAACAGACAGGATTGGTTCCCATATGGTTACAGAACTGCAGTAAAGTGGAACAATTTTCAGCTTGTATGATTGGAGGATATCTGGATGCATATTATAAGACTGTCCTATATAAATGAGGAGAAGTTGAGGTGCCTTTCTTATTCTTTTGTTCCACTCTTTGTTTCCATGGGGAATTTGCCAATGCAATATCACTGTCTTCCTTTTAAACAACTAAAACTAAAAAAAAAAGAAAGGCAATGGCTGCTGAAAATAGCAATTCCAGTCCTAATAACCACTGGGAAGCACTTCTTGCTCAATTTTCTCCTACTTTTTCTACAGCAAGTTACAGTGGATCAGTATATTTGATTTGGGAGAAATGAAGTAACAGCTGCCTGAATTGAGCTTGAGCACTCCTGAATTTTGAGGTGTTCAAATCTGGAAGGCAGGTGCTAGATTTCCTTTCTGAATATTAGCTAAATATGGAAAGGAAAAATCAATTTCTGCTTCCATGGCTCAGAAGTGGAAATCCTCCTACATGCCTGGTACTGTATCTAAAGCTGCTCATGTCCAGAGCCTCCCCTCCCTTACTTATCATTTTAGCTTCTGGTGGGATCCACGTACCTCCCTTGCTAGGCTTCAGATAGAGAGGTGCACTGTCCATTTAGTCCACCCAATTCCTTCTTTGGGGGCTGCAATGTGAGGTCACACCAGTATCCCTAATCCAGTCAGGGGAAGCCTTCTGAAGGGGCCTTCTGGGCCAAAGCCTACTCCTTAGGCATACTACTAGGGTTATCATACATCCGTATTTTCACGGAAATGTCTGGGTTTTTGGGTTTTAAATAGACGTCCAGGAGGAATTTGTAAAACTCTCAAAAGGTCCAGGATTTCTCTCCCAATGCAGAGTGCGGTGCGGCTGACAGGGCAGCTCAGCCGGATTGAGCTGCTCGCATGGGACCTCCAGCAGCCAAAGTCCCTCCCCTGCTCCCCCTTCCCCTCTGCTCCCCTGCTCCCTCCCTCCCCTGCAGCCTCAGCGCGCCACACCAGCAGCATTCGGGGGGGTGGAGCTGTGTGCTCCACAGGGGAGCACAGCAGCATGTATGCAGCAGCGTGTCTTGTGCCACACGGAGCCAGACACGCTGGTCTGAGTGGCACGGTAAGGGGGTTGGGGGTTTGGAGAAGGGGTAGAGGGTTTGGAGGGGCAGTCAAGGGACAGGGAGCAGGGGGGCTGGATAGGGCAGAGGATCGGAGGAGTAGTCAAGGGCAGGGAGAAGGGGGGGTTAGACGGGTCAGGGGTTCTGGGGTTCAGTCAGGGGACAGGCAATGGTTGGATAGGCATGGGAGTCCTGGGGGTTTGTCAGGGGACAGGTAGGGGGTGGGGTCCTAGGAGGGAAGTTGGGGAGGGGTCTCAGGAGGGGACAGTTGGGGACAAGAAGAAGGGAGGTTTAGACAGGGGGTGAGGTTCCAAGGGTCAGTCAGGGGCAGAGGTCCCGGGAGGGGGCAATCAGGAGACAAGGAGCAGCAGTGCTTAGATAGGGGATGGGGTCCTGGGGGCAGTTAGGGGCAGGAGTCCCAGGATGGGGTGATCAGGGGACAGGGAGCAGGGGTGATTGGATGGGTTGGCGTTTCTGTGGGGGGCAGTCAGGGCGTGGGAATTGGGATGCAGTGGATGGCGGCAGAGCAGGGCTAACCTCCCTTCCCGTGTCCTATTTTTTGAATGTTAAAATATGGTATCCCTACCCTTCACAGTGCAGCTCTCCATTCACAGCAGGTTGCAGAATGAGATCTCAGCTACCTCCCTCCCTCTCCTGTTGATGGTGGCCAAGGGAATGCTGGGAAATGTAGTTCTGTCCCTGCTCCAGGGCTGGCTCTATAGGCAGCGAGCTAACCAAGGAACTACAGCTCCCAGGGCCCCCTGTTGGTTCTCAGCTCCCATGCTGGATCCCTGCTGCCCCTGCAAATGGGCTGCCCCAAGCACATGCTTGCATTGCTGGTGCCTAGAGCTGCCCCTGCCTCCCAGGCACAGATGGGCTTTGAGGACTTCCTCAGTCATTCTGCAAGAAGCCAGGACAAGGCATTGCTTGTGAGTGATGAGAGGTGACTGCCCCATTCAGCATCAGGGCCAGCCCAGTTATTTCTGTTCCACCAGCACCTACAGATGCCAGCTGAAATCAGGGCCCTGTTGCACCAGGTGCTGCAGACAATCCCTGGGCTATAGGGCTCAGACTCTAACTAGCCACAGCAGCCAGCAGGGAAACAAGCTAAGGGATGTGCTCAAAGTCACCCAGCAGTACAGGCAGGATTAGAAGCCAGGTTTCTGGACTCCCAGGCCAGCACCCCATCCTGCAGGCCAAATGGCCTCCCCTGGATCACTCCTGCCTCTCCTTCTGCTGGTTCATAAGCTGCACAGCAGACAGCCTGGATCCAGCCACTCAGGATTCTTCCTGCCCAGGGATATTACCCTGATCCTTTCCTCCCAGTAATATTGGGGACATGGCAATTCCCAGGTGGGCAAGGCCAATGGGGTCGGGGAGCTGGGGTGGGCTCATGAGCAGCAAGAGTTGCTCAGACACCCCTGGAGCAGAAGGCAGGAGAGTGGTAGGGAGGCTGGTATCTTCTCTTCCAACCTTCTGCCCCCTTCGTCCCTGGTTCAATGTGAGCTGTGGGAGCTCTCTGGGGCACAGGAGCTGGCTGGTGCCCAGATGGAACAACGTTCCCTATTGCACAGATCTCACTTTTCCTGAACATTGAGTCTGCTGCTACAACCATACCAGGGCCCGCCAGGATCCTTGCAGCTGGTCAGTGCTTAGTTATGAACTGTGCTAGGTAGGGAAGGCAAAATAGATCTGCCATCACTAATGCAGTTCCGTGTTACTGGGAACTCACTGCTGGCTCAATCCAACCAGCCCTCCTCAAATGGAGCCTGTAAATCCTCCAGAGCTGCTGTTCTCCTTTGTATTTCTGTAGTGCCCATAGGTCTCAGTCCTGGGGATGGGACGGCTCTATTCCTCACCCAGTGTCTCCTGCTGGCAAAGATGCTCTGGGCGACATCTATGCTCTGGGCTTCCCGGGCTGGGAGGCAAGTGTGGCTGTCTCAGGGCGGTTCTGCTGACTCTTCAGCAGCTGCACTTCAGGTGTCTTAATGCAGCCCTAGTCCTCTCCAGCGCTCAGGGGCACTGTCCTGGCTTCGGACTGTCCTGGTAAATAGAACAATGGCGCCTAGCAACCTGAGAATGCCTGTTCCCTCGGCAACCTCAGTACCATTCCCTATGGAAGTGATGGTGTCAGCAAAGGTGATGGAGGTTGTCATGCCTAGTGGTTACAGCTGGACTCAGGAGACCCGGGCATGGATGGAGCGAGGCTGGAGCAAGACCAGGGCTGGAGTAGGACTAGGAACAGGGCTGGAGCAGGCTCAGACTGTTGCCTATGTCAGGCAGGAGCGAGTTCCTGGCCCTGGAGTGATGTTGAGCAGAGTGAGCAGCTGCTGTGAGATGATATACCTGCTCTGGGAGTCACAAGGCCAGTTCCTGGCTTGTGGATTTGCTGGAGCCCAGCACAGGAGGGAATCAGCACCTTATAGATGGCTCTGGGGTGCTTGGCTTCCGGCCCCGCTGGGTACTGACATGCCAGGTGCAGGGGGCGAGGTGCAGTGCCAGGCAGGAGATTGGGGAGGCAGGAGCACTGAGGAGGGTCTGCGAGGGCAGGTGCTGAGGAGCTGTGGCTGGCTTGCCATCAGAGAGAAGGAGCAGCAGCTTGGCTCTGGGGGCCCAGCTGCAGCTCCACACAGGGCGCTTCCAGAACCTGGCAGGCGGCTGGCTGAAGAGGCACTTTGTGATCTGGCGCGGGCAGGAGCTAGCTCCCCACATCTGAATGCTCCACAGCACCAATGGAGAGCCAAACCCGGATCTGGCTCCAAATTCACAGCTGGCTCCTTCCTCCTGATCTGGAGCGGCTGAGACTCCAGCACTATGTGAAAGAGGATAACAAACGCCAGCTCCTGGGGTGGTCATCCCCCCGGCTGCAAGGCAGCCTCATGCTGGGAAGGGAGATTCCCAGAGCCGACAGCTCCACCACTCACACTCCCAGCTTCCTGGGAATGAGCCAGGATTAGAGCTCTGGGTAGCTTGCAAAGCCAGGATCAGCACCCTCAGGCCTGCAAGAGACCCGCACCGTCTGGGGGTGCTTGATTTCACAAGAGAGGGGGCTTCCCACAGACTTTCCAACTCCCTCACTGCGACGAAGTGTGACTGTTCTTAATGTTTCTTCTGAATACTGTAAGGGTGCCTCAGTTTCCCCTATGCATTTCTAAAGTCTCTAGGTGGTAGGATAAAGGCCAGTGTGCATAAATGGCCAACACTCTGTCTCCTGGCAACTAATGACCGGGGCCCTTCCCCCCTGCAAGGGGATAGCTAAAGGTGTTGGAGAACAAAGAGATCAGGTGACCTCCGGGAAAGAGACAAAGGCCAGAGAGGAGGGGCTGCAGATTTTCAGTTTGGAGATGGCTGGGGATGAGGAGTGAAGTGCAGATATGAGTGTCTGGCTTACTGTCCCCCAAAATAGACCCAGCTGAGGGGTCCTGTTCTCTGTACCCACAAGCTCTGTTTTAGACTGTGTTCCTATCATCTAATAAACCTCTGTTTTACTGGCTGACTAAGAGTCATATCTGACTGCAAAGTGGGGGTGCAGGACCCTCTGGCTTCCCCAGGACCCCGCCTGGATGGACTCGCTGTGGGAAGCACAAGGCGGGGTAGAGGATGCTGAATGCTCCAAGGTCAGACCCAGGAAGGTGGAAGCCCTGTGAGCTTCTGGCTCAGAAGACAGTCTGCTCTCAGAGAGGAGACTTCAACAGAGTCCTGATTGGCTTCATAGGGAGCAGCTCCAGAGCATTACTCGGGGACTCCTTGACACACACCTCTCATGCTTCTTCCCATTTGCCTTTCATCACCCCCACATGGCCTGTGTTGGCCACCAGCTACCTCTCTGTCTGGACACTTACCTGGCCACATCATGGCAGTGGCTGAGCACACGGGTGTTGTTGTATTTAGCCTCTCAACCCCGCCGCGGAGCAGGGACTTGCTCTCCCTAGTTTGCTGAGGCCCAGAGTGACAGGGACTCACCTGATCTCACACAGAAGACTTACAGCAGAACTGGGAACTGAACTCAGCTCTCCTGAATCCCAGCCCAATGCCTCATCTACCAGCTGTACTGCCTTCCCGTGTCCGGCCACCAGCCCCACCAAACCCTCCTCCTCATTTCTGTCCCCTCCGGGCTCGACTGGTGCGACCCCTTCTGTCTAGCTGCCCCAGACACCCTCCTGTGCTCATGCCACTGCCCACTTCCTCACTGGCACCAAGCTAGACAGCTGGCACCAGGGCACTTGGCAGACGTGCGCTGCCCAGCCAGGAGCTTGGGGAAGGCTCGGTGTGGCTGGCGATGCAATGGAAAAGCAGAGGCGGGCAATAGAAGATTCTCCTACCTGGAGTCAGGAGTGGGCAGAAGCCGGTGTGTATATGTGCTACCCACTTTGTGCTACCAATGGCGGAGCTGAAATGGCTGGCTCAGCATTCCCCAGTGGCACGTGCCAGCACTTGCTCTGCCAGAGCCAAGCCTAGCAATGAGGGGGTGAGGCTGTGCCAGCCAGCAGGGGGCGTGTCACAATGGGCAGACGAGTCACAAGCCAGCCAATGTGTGACTGGCCAGCCATGGGATGCCCCAGCCCAGACTAGTTCTGGTCTTGCCGGGGCTTTAGAGCCTGTCCTTCCCCACTGGGGTCATGGGAGGGACCTGTGATGGGTTGGGTCACAGAAATCCCCCGGGAGCTGCCACCTGATATGCCAAGACTACCTCTGCTCCTGTTTTCCCTGCTAGCTCAGGACTCCAGCACCCTGTCTTGCTGAGCCAGACACTCCTGTCTGCTCCAACAAAGACCCAAGGTCTGAATTACTTGCCCCAAAGCTGCAGGTTTACCTGAAAACAGCTCACAGAAGTGTACTTGTCTTTAGCACTCAGATGCCCAACTTCCAATGGAGTCTAAACCTAAATAAATCCGTTTTACCCTGTATAAAGCTTATGCAGGGTAAACTCATAAATTGTTCGCCCTCTATAACACTGATAGAGAGATATGCACAGTTGTTTGCTCCCCCAGGTATTAATGCAAACTCTGAGTTAATTAATAAGTAAAAAGTGATTTTATTAAATACAGCAAGTAGGATTTAAGTGGTTCCAAGTAGTAACAGACAGAACAAAGTAAGTCTCATAGACTCATAGACTCATAGGTCAGAAGGGACCAATCTGATCATCTAGTCTGACCTCCTGCACAAGGCAGGCCACAGAACCCAACCCATCCAATTTTATAACAACCCCTATCCCAGGACCGAGTTATTGAAATCCTCAAAATTGGTTTGAAGACCTCAAGCTGCAGAGAAACCACCAGCAAGCGACCCGTGCCCCACACTGCAGGGGAAGGCGAAAAACCTCCAGGGCCCCTGCCAATCCGCCCTGGAGGAAAATTCCTTCCCGACCCCAAATATGGCGATCAGCTAAACCCTGAGCATGTGGGCAAGAGTCACCAGCCAGCACCCAAGAAGGAATTCTCTGCAGTAACTCAGTTCCCATTCCATCCCACATCTCCCCGCAGACCATTGAGCAGACCTATTTGGTGGTAATCCAGATCAGTTGCCCAAATTAACGATCCTATCATAACATCCCCTCCATATACTTATCAAGCTTTGTCTTAAAGCCAGGAAAGTCTTTTGCCCCCACTACTTCCCTCGGAAGGCTGTTCCAGAACTTCACTCCCCTAATGGTTAGAAACCTTCGTCTAATTTCAAGTCTAAACTTCCTAATATCCAGTTTATACCCATTCGTCCTCGTGCTTACATTAGTACTAAACTTAAATAATTCCTCTCCCTCCCTAACGTTAACCCCCCTGATATATTTATATAGAGCAAGCATATCCCCCCGCAGCCTTCTTTTGGCCAGGCTAAACAAGCCAAGCTCTTTGAGTCTCCTTTCATAAGGCAGTTTTTCCATTCCTCGGATCATCCTTGTAGCCCGTCTCTGAACCTGTTCCAGTTTGAATTCATCCTTCTTGAACATGGGACACCAGAACTGCACACAGTATTCCAGATGGGGTCTCACCAACGCCTTGTATAACGGTACTAACACCTCCTTATCCTTGCAGGAAATACCCCGCCTGATGCGTCCCAAAATCGCATTTGCTTTTTTAACAGCCGTATCACATTGGCGACTCATAGTCATCCTGCTATCAACCAGTACCCCAAGGTCCTTCTCCTCCTCCGTCGCTTCCAACTGATGCGCCCCCAACGTATATCCAAAATTCTTATTATTAATTCCTAATGCATAACCTTGCACTTTTCACTATTGTATTTCATCCTATTTCTATTACTCCAGTTTACAAGGTGGTTCAGATCTTCCTGAATAGTATCCCTGTCCTTCTCCGTGTTAGCAATACCCCCCAGCTTCGTGTCATCCGCAAACTTTATTAGCACATTCCCACTCTTTGTGCCTAGGTCAGTAATAAAAAGGTTAAATAAGATCGGTCCCAAAGCCGATCCTTGAGGGACTCCACTAGTGACCTCCTTCCAGCCTGATAGTTCACCTTTCAATACGACCCTCTGGAGTCTCCCCTTTAACCAGTTCCTTATCCACCTTACAACTTTCATATTCATTCCCATCTTTTCCAATTTGACTAACAGTTCCCCGTGCGGAACCGTGTCGAACACCTTACTGAAATCTAGGTAAATTATATCTACCGCATTTCCTTTATCTAGGTAATCCGTCATCTTCTCAAAGAAGGAGATCAGATTGGTTTGACACGATCTACCTTTACTAAATCCGTGTTGCAATTTGTCCCAATTACCATTGACCTCTATGTCCTTAACTACTTTCTCCCTTAAAATTTTTTCCAAGACCTTACATACTACAGACGTCAAGCTAACAGGCCTATAATTATCCGGATCACTTTTATTCCCTTTCTTAAAAATAGGAACTACATTAGCAATCCTCCAGTCATACGGCACAACCCCCGAGTTTATCGATTGCTTAAAAATTCTCGCTAACGGGCTCGCAATTTCACGCGCCAGTTCCTTTAATATCCTCGGATGGAGATTGTCCAGGCCCTCCGACTTCGTCCCATCGAGCTGTTCAAGTACGGCCTCTACCTCAGTTGTGGTAATATCCACTTCCATATCCACATTCCCATTTATCATCCCTCCATCATCGCAAGGTTCCTCACTAGTCTTATTAAAAACTGAAGCAAAGTACTTGTTTAGATGTTGGGCCATGCCTAGGTTATCCTTAACCTCCATTCCATCCTCAGTGTATAGCGGCCCCACTTCTTCTTTCTTTGTTTTCTTCTTATTTATGTGGCTGTAGAACCTTTTACTATTGGTTTTGATTCCCTTTGCAAGGTCCAGTTCAATACGGCTTTTAGCCTTCCTCACTTTATCCCTACATGTTCTGACCTCACCAAGGTAGCTTTCCTTACTGATCCCGCCTTTCTTCCACTCCCTGTAAGCTTTCTGCTTTTGTCTAATCCCCTCTCTGAGTTGCTTGCTCATCCAGTTTGGCCTACAACTCCTGCCCATGGTTTTTTTCCCCTTTCTTGGGATGCAGGCTTCCGACAGTCTCCGCAGCTGCGACTTAAAGTAATTCCAGGCCTCCTCCGCATTTAAATCCACTAATTCCTCCGTCCAATCCACTTCCCTAACTAATTTCCTTAACTCTTTAAAATTAGCCCTCGAGAAGTCAAAAACCCTAATCCCAGATCTACATTTGTTTATCCTTCCATCTAGTTTGAATTGAATCAGCTCATGATCACTTGAACCAAGGTTGTCCCCTACCACCATTTCTTCTACGAGGTCCTCACTGCTCACCAACACCAAATCTAAAATGGCATCTCCTCTCGTAGGTACTTCAACTACTTGATGAAGAAATCCATCTGCTAGGATCCACTTTGCATAGGAGCGAGGAGTGGGGGTCTCCACCCACTAGATAAAGTCTATTTAAACCCATGGGAGACCCCTCCATTTTGTCTTCAGCTGGCTAAAGAGAGAGCCTCTCCACCCCCCAGGATACATGGAAGAAACTGGAACAACGGAGTGTGAGTAATTGCTGGACCCAGGCTAAAAGGAGATTAGTCTGTAAAAGGGAGTATTCTGGAATTGGTGAGGATCTTATCTGTATTCAGTGTTTGATTAGACATAGATTTGCGCATTTTATTTTATTTTGCTTGGGAAATGAAGATGGAGCACAGCAGGCTGCTGAAGGAGAAAGGGCAAGGAAGAAGAGGCGAGCAGCTAGTCCTGCAGAAGGAGGGGAGGAGTCAATGGAGGCGACACCAAGTATGAGCCCTAGGAGGACTGTAAGGGCGAATACAAATCGAAAGGAATTGCGACCACCTGCTGTGGGGGATAGACCGCAGAATCACACTGTCTCCAGGAAAAGGCAAGTCTACGTGATTGGAGACTCTTTACTGAGAAGAGTAGATAGGCCCGTAACTAGACCTGATCGGGAGGACAGAAGGGTGTGCTGTCTGCCAGGGGCTAAGATACAGGATGTGGACCTGAGGCTGAATACGATCTTAGCGGGAGCGGGAAAGAATCCGTTGATTATCCTTCATGTGGGAACGAATGATACAGCTAGTTACTCGCTGGACTCTATCAAGGAGGACTATGCCAGACTGGGGAAGAGGCTCAAAGACATCGAGGCTCAGGTGATCTTCAGTGGGATTCTGCCGGTTCCTAGAGCGGGGCGACGAAGGAGTGACAAGATTATGGCGATAAACAGATGGCTTAGGGAGTGGTGTTATAAGGAGGGCTTTGGGATGTACGGTCACTGGGAAGCGTTTACGGATAGACGACTGTTCGCTCAGGATGGACTTCATCTAAGCAAGGAGGGAAATAGAATTCTAGGATGGAGGCTCGCCGACCTCATCAAGAGAGCTTTAAACTAGGAAGTTGGGGGAGATGGTTGGGAGATGTTCGGGAGATCTCCACGCCGGAATATAACCTGGAGAGGAAAGTAAACAAAGTGAGAGGGGATACCCTTGCGGTCCCAAGATTTGATCCAAGGAGGAATAGTGGAGTAGAAACCAGAGTAATGGGTGATGCTGGTGATAAAAGGTCTCTGCACGACGGGGGAAAGAATGTCACTGATGCCAAACGCCGAAAATTAAAAGGTCTGTACACTAATGTGAGGAGCCTAGGTAACAAGATGGAGGAACTGGAGTTACTGGTGCAGGAAGTGAAACCGGATATTATAGGGATAACTGAAACCTGGTGGAATAGTACTCATGACTGGAGCACGGTTATTGAAGGCTATGTGCTGTTTAGAAAAGACAGGAAGAAAGGCAAAGGTGGTGGAGTAGCCTTGTACATCAATGATGAAATTAACTGTAGCGAAATAAGAAGCGATGGAATGGATAAGACAGAGTCTGTCTGGGCAAAAATCACACTGGGTAAAAAAGCAACTAGAGCTTCCCCTGAGATAGTGCTTGGCGTGTGCTACAGACCGCCAGGATCTGATTGGGATATGGATAGAGACCTCTTTAATGTCTTTAATGAAGTAAACACAAAGGGGAATTGTATGATTATGGGGGACTTCAACTTCCCGGATATAGACTGGAGGACGAGTACTTGCAAGAATAATAGGGGTCAGATTTTTGCTCCTATGCAAAGTCCAGCTCCAAGATGGAGTTCTGGAGTCACCCGGGCAAGTCACATGTCCATGCATGACTCATAGTCTTTACAGGCAGAAGCCATTGTCCACATGGTATCTTGTATGTCTCCAGGAAGACTTCTTATGTGAATTGGAGCATTCCAAGATGCATTGTTCCCCAAGTGCTTCCTGATCGGGTACTTAAATTCCTTCCTAAAGAAGCTGACCAAATGCCTCACAAAGCTTACTTAGAAATCAAGCAAGTATACGGCCAATATTCTTAACCTCAAGTACAAAATGATATATGTGTACAAATAAGCTGAATAGATATAGTAGACCTTAACCTTTACAGAGATATGTTACATGGCACAGGCAGCACAAAACATATTCCAGTTATGTCATGTTTCCATAAAGCCTTATGGGAGGTACCGTCACAGGACCTTCCACTCCCCACAATCACAGACGTTAGGCCGGAACGGACTGCTAGGCTCGTCTAGTCCCAACTCCTGCAGACCCCAGGCCACAGCCCCTCCTCGTATCTATGCAGCTGGAGCCAGGAGAGTCTCTGGATCCCCGAGTGGGAGAATCAGTTCCATCCCAGCTTCTCCTCTCCTGACAGCACCGAACTGGACTTCCCGAACAATCCCTACCCCCAGCTCCCAAGCCCACATGGGCAGCTCTTTGCACCTGCCCAAACTGCCGGGTGCCTTGGCAATGGGATGTAAAACGTCCCCATCTCTGCTTCTCCTCCCCAGTAGCGGATTTGCCATGGCGCCATTGGTAAATAGCAGTGCTTAACTACTTTTAGCACTTGAGCATTTTAATTCCTTGGCATCCTGTGGGAAATCCAGCAATCTTTATCTAGATCATTCTGACTTTGGAAAGGCTTTGATTTTTTCACTTCTGAATGTTCTGAATTCAGTTATGACCTCAGCTGCCCAATGGTGGACAGCTGGAGAGTTGAATGCCAGTGCAGCCTTCAGAAAGCACTGCCTTACAAATTGATTCTATGCCCCTTGCTCTCTCGTAGATTCCAAGATCAGAAGGGACCATTATGTTCATCTAGTTTGGCCTCCTGTATAACACAGGATACAGATCTTCCCCAAAATAATTCTTAAAACAGATCTTTTAGAAAACCATCCAATCTTGGTTTAAAAATTGTCAGTGATGGAGAATCCACCATGAACCTTGGTAAGTTGTTCCAAAGGTTAATTACTCTCACGGTTAAACATTTATGCCTTATTTCCAGTTTTTATTTGTCTACCTTCAACTTCCAGCCATTAGATCATCATGTTATACTTGTCTGTTGCTAGTTTGAAGAGTCTGTTATTAAATACTTGTTCTCCACTTTTTTTCAAGGCAATGATGTTCTGGGGTTGTCTGTATAATTTCACTGTAATTGGTTTCTTTCCTCTTGTTGCAGCTCTTAATTAAACACATTGGTTCATAACTAACCTCAAGTGCCTAAGCATACTAGTGAGAACACAGGAAAGTATATGGGGTGTAACTCCCTTGGCTGGGTTTTTCTCAATATGCAGTTACCAATATTTTAAACCAGCATTCCTGATGCTCCTGCGTACCCAGCATTGACTTATGTAGAGAGGCATCATCCACCAAAACTTCAGTATTTCAGCAAGTCTCTGGGGAATTGGCGGATACACTGGAACCTTGGGGGAAGTTTTTCCTACACAGCAATAAATTCCTGGGAGATAGTTCTGGGTTGATGGCCACAATCCTGGGCATTTTAGGAATGTAACCTCAGTGCAGCAAACAGTCAGTTCTACAACAGAAGCTTTTCTGTGTCCTGCAACTGTGTGATTGTAACAAACTCCCTCCATCTTGTGTGATCCTTTCTATTACAGTGTTGCCAAATCTCATGTTATTTGATGTTTTCCTTTAAAACCCCAGTACTTGGAGTCATGTGATTATAGGAAAAACACCTTTTTCATTAAAAAAAGTTTCTAGCTCAAAGGGTTGCACAGTTTTAAAATGTGACTCTGAAATGCTTCAAAAACCTGAAGGCAAATAAAAAACAAATTGTATTATTATTAGAAAAATCTCATGCTGTTTTGGCAATGACTCATTACAGTTTTTGAACACTTGGAGCTGCAAATCCTGCAAACCTCACTGGCATGCTTTTTGCTTTTCAAAGCTGCATTAACCCTATGCAGGCACACAACTCCCTGGGAGATTGGCGGCCACACCATTACTGCATTTAGCCAATCTGTGGCATGGTGCTAGCACAGATCTGCACACATGCTTTCCCCCATCTGTGATAACACCAGTAGGGTGGTTGGTTGCAGGATTGGCTGCAGGCCCCTCCTCTTACCCTTGAAATTATCACTGCCTATATGTTGATGCTTGTCTGTTACAGAAATGCTCTGCTGTCTGGGTCTGAACACCTGCTGTTTTGTTGGAAAGACTGTGAGTTCAAATCCTGCTTGAACAGTGGGAATTTTTTTGGAAGGCTAAAAAATAAGTTTTAAATAAAACATAAAGTTAGTCAAAGCAAATTGGGATGTGATCCTCTCCTCAAATTCTAAGGTAACTTTGGGAGTATGCAAATGCTATGATGGATTTTAGTGGATCCTAATTTAGATTCTGTCACATTGTGTGGAGTGGCTCACAACTGTGAGTGTCTACCTCAGCACAGACTGTCAAAAGCAGACACTGCAAACTGGTGGTATGTTCTATAATTAGATTTCACCAACTTTCACCAAATGTGAAGTCCCAAAGTACCACAGTACTCTTATAATGGAGCCACAGATAGACACTCCTCTATCTTGCCATCCAGGCAAGCTGGACTACGTGATAAATGGCCACTTACACCAGAAATCACAAATATTCCAGGTTACACCCAGTCCCAAGAGACTTGTCACTCACCCATGTTAATTTGCACCTCAGATCTCACACCAAAGACAAAGCCTGTAGTAAACTAAGTAAAGGTTTATTAGCTAAGAAAAAGGAATGAGAGTTACTGAAGAGGCTAAAGCAGGTAAAATATATGTACAGGTGAGTCACAGTCTATACATCCAAATGGTCGTAGAGAGGTAATAATCCGCCAGTTTCCCTAAAGTCTCTCAAGGCTACCCAGAGTAACTGGGGATCTCTGTCTTCTCATTCAGTTATTCTGTCCTGTTAGAATCCAAATGGTCAAGAGATGATGAATTTTTCCTTGTGTCCATACTCATAGCTTCTCCTCACAGAAAACAAGCTGACAGGGTAACTACCCACATGGGGTCCTTCTTGGATGACAGAGAGAGAGGAGTACATTTGATCTCTGATTATCACCATAACGACCACTTGCTTTCAACTGTGCAAGAATTAGCACTTTCCTGTTAAAGTTCTTCATTTGCATTGCAAAAGGCTTCTTTCTCATTTGATTGGTTATTTAGTTATGGGGTATATGCAGTATAAATGTTTTCCATGACATTATAACAGAATACAGATAAGTGAAAACAATGCATACAACATCCCATTAATTTTCATTAAGTTTAAATGTCAAACACATTCTTATATATCTAACCGTCATTTTGATCTATACTAATACACAAGTGAATTGGCCTAGCTTCCAGCTGAGTCTCTCTGTTCTCAGCTGATGCTGAGGCTTTGGTCAGAGCTGGCACTTGGTTTCCCAGCATCACAGATTCCATCAAAGGACCCTATCCAGACAAGTGGTAAGTTCTCTGACCTCCAATTTACTTGAGTGAGACTGAGGGTGCTCAGCACCTTGCAGGACTCATAGTGAGGAAACTACAAATTTCAGCTATTCTACATGTTATGGGCCAGATCCTCACTAGTATAAATCAGTGCAGCTCCATTGAGTTGAATGACAAAATTCTCTTTAGCTACAGAGTGCAGGGGGATAATGAGAGGTCCTCCCAGACTACTAGCATACCCATTCTCTCCCTCTGCATCTCATGGTAACTTTCAAAGAGGGGCTAGTTTTAATGTCTCCTCTGCTAAAGTTATGAAACGTAAAAGGAAAAACCCAAACTCAGCCCTCATAAATTGTAGGTAAGAAAGTACATGTAGACATACTTCCCTGCATGCATTCCTTCATAAGCTATTTCTCAATGCAGCTGAAATCAAAGTTAAGGGTTTTCATCTGAGTGACATTGTGAAGAACTGAACATGAGCCCTGCATAAACACTTCCACATTAGGAATGAGAGTGTTTGTGACTGCACGCAAATGGAAGAAGCTTTGGGCATTAAGGCATTAGGCCGAAGGGCAACGAGTGTGTTGTAGAACCTACCTGGAGTTTCATTCCTCCCACCAACACCTCACTGAGACCTTGCACTCTGGGTTTAGGGTCCTTTTGTTTATAGGCCTGAGAGCAGAGAAGAGAGAGTAAGGGGGCAGGTGTAGCTGGCCCAGGAGGAGGTGTCCGTGGGGTTACACCCAGTCCCAAGAGACTTGTCACTCACTCATACTGCCCTAATCACTGTAACACCCGAGCACCTCCAAGTGGTTCATTAAGTGTAATGATTAACATCTGTCATTGTATTAGAAGTAATTTTTCTTTATTATAGTCCTGTCTAAAGGCCAACCAAGGAAGTGGCCTCATTGCACTAGGTGCGAAATTGAGTAGTAGCTAGTCACTCCTCCAAAGAGCTTGCAATAGAAACAGACCAGAATGACACAGGGGAAGAGCACACCAGCAGAGTGAACAATGTGTAAGGGTATGTCTACACTACAGGATTATTCCAATTTTACATAAACCGGTTTTGTAAAATAGATCGTATAAAGTCGAGGGCATGCGGCCACACTAAGCACATTAATTCGGTGGTGTGCGTCCATGGTCAGAGGCTAGCGTCGATTTCTGGAGCATTGCACTGTGGGTAGCTATCCCGTAGCTATCCCATAGTTCCCGCAGTCTCCCCTGCCCATTGGAATTCTGGGTTGAGACTCCAATGCATGATGGTGCAAAAACAGTGTCGTGGGTGATTCTGGGTAAATGTCATCACTCATTCCTTCCTCTGTGAAAGCAATGGCAGACAATCATTTCGTGCCCTTTTTCCCTGGATTGCCCTGGCAGATGCCATAGCATGGCAACCATGGAGCCTGTTCAGCTTTTTTTTACTGTCACCGTATGTCTACTGGATGTCTACTGGACACAGTACTGCAGCGCTATACAGCAGCATTCATTTGCCTTTGCAAGATAGCAGAGATGGTTATCAGTTGTTCTGTACCGTCTGCCCAAACCTTACCTCTCCAACCCTACCCAAATTGCACAATACCCAAACACTAACCACAACCCACGCAAACCCTACCTATCCAGCCCTACCCAAACACAATATCCAACTCTACCAAAATCCTACCTATCCAATCCTACCTATGCTACTCCAAACCCACCCAAACCCTACCTATCCAACCATAACCAAATGCTACCTCAATCCCTCCCAAACGCTACCCAAACCCTACCTATCCAACAGTACCCGAACACTAACTCCAACCCACCCAAACCTACTGTGAGGTTGCACTCTATCTGATTTTATGAAAGTATGCTGATGAGTATGAATATAATGTAACTGGAATATGCTTCATGCAAAAGGTCTCTTGTAAGGTATCATTACAAAGCTTATAATCTACTGAGTGTGGTCAGCCTATTTGTATATGGGGTGACTAGTGAGGAGCCAATACATTTAGCACACAGGTTTGTGGAAGCTAAAGTGGGCTATCTGAGGCCCTTTGGAGGGGACTAGTGAGTTGGTATAATAGGGAATGTGATTTGTCGGGACGACAAATTTTCGGCTGGGGGGAGGATGTAAGCAGAGTCAGGATGAGCGCTACCCTGACATCTGGTGGTGAATTGTAGGGAATGTGGAAAGAATTCCAAGAATTTCAAAGAATGGGGAAAGATTTGCATTGGCATCCACCCTCCACTTAGCATAAGCCCACACCAGTCTAGGATGGTTATTTTAACAGCTCTGGGATCCCCAATTTCTTTGTTATTGGGGCAGGAGGAAAAAAAAAGTTTGTCACCCTGATTATGTGAATGGGGAGCTGTGGGACTGCTTTGTGACAGAGATGACTCAACCTCAGTTGGGTGGTACTTGCTAAACATGGGACATGGGTTCCAAAACCCCATGAAGGAAGAGGGGTTGGGGACTGGTGTATGTACCTGATGGTATAAGCCCCTTGTGAGGGCCTGGAACACCAATTGCACATCTTTCTCTCTCCACTGTTGAAAAGTAGAGCTAATTTTGATTCTATTAGGAATCTATCTAAAGACTGCTCAGCTGAATTCATGTTGAGCCAATGGTGCCCCAACACCAGGGCTCCTCTACTAAGAGCTGAAATCACTGAAGGGGCTGAGCTGAGCTGAGATCAGAGTGCTGTGTTAACCTGTGGGGGAGCCTGAAGACCTATTATTAAGCAGCTAGCAGAGCGGAGTGGTTTGCAGTGTTGGAGCAGCCCATAGAGCAGTGAGCAGAGTGAAGTGGTTTGCACGGACAGCTGGAGGAGCAGCACGGCTGGTGTGGTGGAGCGGGTTGTGGTGAAGGCTGCAGCAGAACTTCACGGAGAGGTGGAGCAGTTGGCCCTGGCCCACGTAAGGTGCCCCTCAACACCCTGTGTGGACTCTTCCCCCCTCTTTCCACCCAGGCTAGGGGGGTAAAACTCAGCAGATAAACTCTTGAATTCTGGGGTGGCACTGACCAGAGACTTTCGGGTTGTTGGACTTTGTGGTAATTGGACTTAAGATCCTAAAGGGGAAAGGACATTGCCAAATGTACTTGGAGGTGGGTTTTGTTTATGGTTTGTGTTATAATCCTGTTTGTGGTGTTTCTCCAATTGGATGCCGCATTGTTTCCTTCCTTTATTAAAAGGATTTTGCTACACTCAGACTCCATGCCTGCGAGAGGGGAAGTATTGCCTCCTAGAGCCGTCCAGGAGGGTGTGGTATGTAAGTGTCCCAGGTCACTGGGTGGGGGCTTGAGCCGGTTATGCATTGTGTTATTAAAACAGAACCCCTGGATACTGAACTCGGCCCTTGTTGCTGCCAACTCAGAGGGGCAGAAAGGTTACATTGGGTTCATAGAATAATAGAATATCAGGGTTTGAAGGGACCTCAGGAGGTCATCTAGTCCAATCCCCTGCTCAAAGCAGGACCCATCCCCAACTAAATCATCCCAGCCAGGGCTTTGTCAAGCCTGACCTTAAAAACCTCTAAGGAAGGAGATTCCACCACCTCCCTAGGTAACCCATTCCCATGCTTCATCACTCTCTGAGTGAAAAAGTTTTTCCTAAAATCCATCCTAAACCTCCCCCACTGCAACTTGAGACCATCACTCCTTGTTCTGTCATTTGGTACCACTGAGAACAGTCTAGATCCATCCTCTTTGGAACCCCCTTTCGGGTAGTTGAAAGCAGCTATCAAATCCCCCCTCATTCTTCTCTTCTGCAGACTAAACAATCCCAGTTCCCTCAGCCTTTCCTCCTAAGTCATATGCTCCAACCCCCTAATCATTTTTGTTGCCCTCTGCTGGACTCTTTCCAATTTTTCCACATCCTTCTTGTAGTGTGGGGCCCAAAACTGGACATAGTACTCCAGATGAGGCCTCACCAATGTCAAATAGAGGGGAATGATCACATCCCTCAATCAGCTGGCAATGCCCCTACTTATACAGCCCAAAATGCTGTTAGCCTTCTTGGCAACAAGGGCATACTGGTTGGTTTGGGATAGCGTTTGAGGATGGTTGGATAGATAGGGTTTGGATAGAGTTTGGGTGTGTTTGGGGTAGCATTTGGGTAGGATTGCATTGGTAGGGTTTGGTAGAGCTGCATGGGTTTGGGGTAGTGTTTGGGTAGGTTTTGGGTAACATTTGGGTAGTGTTGGCTAGTTGGTGTTTGGGTACAGTTTGACTCGGTTTGGCGTAGCATTTGGGTAGGGTTGGATAGGTAGGGTTTGGATAGAGTTTGAGTGGGTTTTGGGGTAACATTTGGGTAGGGTTGGATAGAGTTTGGTGGGTTTGGGGTAACATTTGGGTAGAGTTGAATAGATCAAACTGTCTGCAAAAAGTATGGGGTGGGGTTTTCTGAGGCAGGCCCGCCCAGAGGATTCAGGGGTCCTGAGGACAGGGCCAGTGCAACCATTTAGGCAAACTAGGCGGCCGCCTAGGGCGCCTAGTGGTTGGGGGTGCCTAAAAGTCCCCTCAGACGAGGAGGTGGAGTGGAGGTGAGCTGGGTGGGGGCCGCACGGGGAGGGCTGCCCACAGTAACGAGGGAGGGGGCGCACAGGGGAACAGCTCCCCGCCCCAGCTCACCTCCACTTCGCCTCCTCTGCTGAGCACACAGCCCAGCTCTAAGCCTCCTCCAACCAGCCCCGCAACCCTGGGGGGAGAATTAGAGCAGCACCAGCGTGCTCAGTGGAGGAGGCGGAGCCGAGGTGAGCTGGGGTTGGCTACCCAGGCAGGGTTAGCTGCCGTAGCAGGGGGAGGAGGGCGGGAAGTCTGCCCAGGCAGGGTTAGCTGGGGGGAGGAGGGCGGGAAGTCTGCCCAGGCAGGGTTAGCTGCTGTGGCGGGGGGAGGAGAGGGGGGAAGAGTCTGCCCAGGCAGGGTTGGGGGGGGAGGAGAGAGAGGAGAAGGGGGAAGTCTCCCCAGGCGGGGGGGCGGGAAGAGTCTGCCCAGGCAGGGTTAGCTGCTGTGGCGGGGGGAGGAGAAGGGGGAAGTCTCTTCAGCCGGGATTAGCGGGGGAGGCGGGAAGAGTCTGCCCAGGCAGGGTTCGCTGCCGTGGCAGGGGGAGGAGAAGGGGGAAGTCTCCCCAGGCGGGGTTAGCTGCAGGGGGGGGAAGAGTCTGCCCAGGCAGGGTTAGCGGGGGGGGGGAGAGTCTGCCCAGGCAGGGTTAGCTGCTGTGGCGGGGGGAGGAGAAGGGGGAAGTCTCCTCAGGCAGGGTTAGTTGCTGTGGGGGGACAGGGGGAGTCTCCCTGGGCAGGGTTAGTTGCCATGGCGGGGACAAAGGGGGAGAGGGGTTAGCTGTTGCAGTGGGGGGGGGAGTAGCTGCTGTGGGGGAGGCTCCCAGGGTGGGGGGCTGAGTTAGCTGCCATGGGGGGGCAGGGTTAGCCGGGGGGGGGGGCAAGGTGGAAGTTTCCCCTAGGGCTTGAAACTTCCTTGCACAGGCCCTGCCTGGGGAAAGCGGGGGAGCTGCAGTGCCTGTTCTCACCCAGCGGGGGTCTGGGTCATTGCAGCGGCGGGAGGGCCCTGCAGTCACTCCGCATCTTCGGCAGCTCGGAAGGGCCCCCAGACCGCCCTCTCTGAGCGGCCCTGCAGAACGGCGGCAGGATACTGGGGCACCGGAGTTCTCCCCTCCCCCGGCGCGTGTGGAGAGAGGGGGCAGAGGGCGAGTGGCGGTCTGACCCGCCCCGCCCCGCGCCGCGGCTCAGCCTGGGACACGCAGGACGGCCCGGGGGTGCGCAGACTAGCGTGTCGGGTCACTGCCCGCGTTCCAGCCCTGCTCACTCGCTGGGGCAAAGGGAGCCCCGCCGCCCATGCGCGCGCTCCTGCAGCGCGAGGCTTGCGGGGGGGAGCTGGGCGAAAAACGGGGCTGTCGCTCGCAGGGCGCGGGGCGGGGCCGAGCACAAAGAGGGCGCTGCGCCGCCTCGCCCCGCCCCGCTCTGCGCAGCCCCGGGGTAAAGTCGAGCCGTGCAGCTGCACTGAGCTGTTCTCGGGGTGAGTGACGCCGGGTGGGCGGACGTCCGGCTCCTTTCTCAGCCGCGGGGCTCCCGCCGCTTGCGCCCCGTGAGGGGTTATGGGGGATTTCATACCCCGCCTCTCGCTCCCCCTCCCCCGTATTGGCGTCCCCCCGCATGGCGGCTGTAGGGGATTCTATGTCTCCCCCCCCCGTGCCAAGGTTCCCTCTGCAGGGGGATTCTGGGGGAATACCACACCCCTCCCCCTCAGTGCCAGGGTTCCTCCTGCGGGGGGGCTATGGGGGAATACCACACCCCTCCCCCTCAGTGCCAGGGTTCCTTCTGCGGGGGGGCTATGGGGGAATACCACACCCCTTCCCCTTAGTGCCAGGGTTCCCTCTGCAGGGGGCTTCTGGGGGAATACCACACCCCTTCCCCTTAGTGCCAGGGTTCCCTCTGCAGGGGGCTTCTGGGGGAATACCACACCCCTTCCCCTTAGTGCCAGGGTTCCCTCTGCAGGGGGATTCTGGGGGAATAACACACCCCTCCCCCTTAGTGCCAGGGTTCCTTCTGCAGGGGGGTTATGGGGGAATACCACACCCCTTCCCCTTAGTTCCAGGGTTCCCTCTGCAGGGGGATTCTGGGGGAATACCACACCCCTCCCCCTTAGTTCCAGGGTTCCCTCTGCAGGGGGCTTCTGGGGGAATACCACACCCCTCCCCCTTAGTGCCAAGGTTCCCTTTGCAGGGGGCTTCTGGGGAATACCACACCCCTCCCCCTTAGTGCCACGGTTCCTTCTGCAGGGGGGTTATGGGGGAATACCACACCCCTCCCCCTTAGTGCCAGGGTTCCTTCTGCGGGGGGGTCATGGGGGAATACCACACCCCTCCCCCTTAGTGCCAAGGTTCCCTCTGCAGGGGGCTTCTGGGGGAATACCACACCCCTCCCCCTTAGTGCCAGGGTTCCTTCTGCAGGGGGGTTATAGGGGAATACCACACCCCTCCCCCTTAGTGCCAGGGTTCCTTCTGCAGGGGGGTTATGGGGGAATACCACACCCCTCCCCCTTAGTGCCAAGATTCCCTCTGCAGGGGGATTATGGGGGATTTCATGCCCCTTTCCTGCTCTTCCCCCACCAGTGGCAGGGTCCCCTATTCAGGGAGTTATGTGGGGTTTCATACCCCTTCCTTATCCCCCTCCCAGTGCCCAAGTCCCCTATGCAGGGAGTTATGAGGGATTTCATACCCCTTCCCTGCCCTTCCCTCCAGTGTCAGGGTCCCCTCCATAGCAGAGTATGGGGGTTTTCATACCCCTCTGTCCCCACCCAGTGGTGGGGTTTTCTCTGTAGGGGGTTATGGGGGATTTCATACTCCTTTGTCCCCTTCTGTGCTGTGGTCCCCTCTGCAGGGGGGTTATGGGGACTTTCATACTTCCTCCCACTCTCCAGTGGTGGGATGCCTTCCCCTGGTGGGATTATAGGGGTCTTGCACATCTCCCCTTCAGTTCTTCCTCCAATGCTTAAGGCCCTTTCTTTTCCTTGTGCATGGTGATGCTGGTGGTTCCTACAAATGAGCCTGGAGACTTGGTGATTGACAGCTGTCTCTGTTTCTCTTTCTCTGTAGCCTGTTCCTGTTGCCTTGCCCCTTGGATGCTCCCACGGCCCAGCCTGTCCCTTCTGCCTCGATTCTGCTCCTTCCTCCCCATTGCCACCATGAGCAGCAAAACCAGCACCTTCCACTTGCAGCAACCACTCAACTACCGGGCTGGGGCCCGAATTCAACCTGTGGATGGAAGCCACAATGAGGAAGTGTATGAGCCAGCGACAGGTAACTGACTGGTTTCTGTGCCAGTAGGGCATCTGGGATCCTGGATATCTTCAGAAATTGCCTGAAGATATATAACAACCTGCCAGTGCCCATGAACTGGATTGGAATGCTAGATAGACACAGCAGATGAAATCCCAAGCTTCACTGTGAGGCCCAGCCCTCTGCAGTGTCTCCAAGTAACTGTCCCTTTGACTTGGGGAGACAAGGTGGGTTAGATAATATCTTTTCTTGGGCCAAATTCTGTTTGTGAAAGAGACAAATGTCCATGCTCACACAGCTTTCTTTACTAATCTCTTTCAGCAACAGAAATTGGTCCAGTAAATCATATTACCTCACCCACGTTGTCTCTCTAATATTTTGGGACCAACACGGCTACAACAACACTGCTTCCCATTTGGGTAACACTTACACAGCTTGTCTTACCCATAAAGATGATGTTTAACAGGTTCTCTTTCATTTTGACTTGCATGGGATAGGAAAAGGATATCTGATACAAGGGCTCTGGAGAAAGAGAGTTAGTGCAGCAAATATTACTACAGCAGCTAAGTGGCCTGGATTTCGCATTCTGTTACATCAGCCCTGGGGATAGTTGGGTCCCAAGTTCTCATGTGGACTGAGCCCAGTGCTTTCTCAAACTTAACAGAATGGGGCGGGAGGCACTCGGCAGATCCCTGGTGTGCTGAGGTAGACAGGAAAGCATGGACTTCTCTCATCTCTCTAGCCAGGTGCCCTGCACTGCTGCTACACACCTTAACTAACCATTGAAACAGTTCACCATGGGTTGTGATGGATTCTTCATCACATGAAATCTTTTAAAAAGATATCCAATCTCAATTTAAAGATGCTGTAGTTCAACCACAAGTTATTGGGTTCAGTGTAGGAATTACTAGACGAAATCCTATAGACAGGAGATCAGACTAGATGATCACTGATTCTTTTTTTGTGGCCTTAAAATCTGTTTGCATACATGCAAAAGCAGTAAGAGACAGAATGAACACTTCTTCTGATACTCTAAACCATGGATCACATTGGTGCTACTCCTAGAAATGCTTGCTGACAGCGAGGTTAGTGGCAAAAATCTCTGAATAAAAGCTCTAAAATATAAACCTTATTTTTTCTTAGGTCGAGTGATGGGCAAGTTTCTATTCTCTGGGGAGAAGGAGGTGGATCTGGCTGTGCAGAGTGCCAAAGCTGCCTTTAAGATATGGAGCCAGAAATCGGGCATGGAGCGGAGCAGGGTTCTGCTGGAGGCTGCCAGGATTATCCGGGTATGTGGTGAAGCTTTTCTCTTGTGTTGGAATGGAGTGATCCTGTCCTTGATCCTCCTCCTGAGCTGTTCTTTTAACCCTTGACAGCTTGCTGTTTGGCTGTGCTTGCAGCACTAGATAAGACCACTAATGCAGTAACACTTAATCAAACTGCATGAATAATGCAGAGTTTGAAAGGCATCTTTGATCAGCACAGATAGTAGATTTCCTTGGGCAGAGCTTGGTCTCCAGTCTCATCAAGGCAGTTTTGTTGCATGTGACCACTAGCTCAGTCTTTTGTCTCTTCAGAGCCCTAAATGTGCCTGGCTGCCTTCCCTGTCACTTGGGTCTCCCATGTCCCAAAGAATATAGGCCAAATTTATGCCTGAGTTGAGGTCTCTGGATTGCTTATCCCACTACTGTAGTTTCTGTATCCTTACAGTAAACTTAGTTTTGTTTGCATCAGACATATAAAAATCCATGTAAGCTGGCTAGAAGTGAAACCTCCCAAAGTCCAGAACTTCTGTGCCTGCAGAAAGTACAGGGCACTATCCCTGTCTCCATTTGCTTTTGGAACTTAAATTGCTTAACTATTAGACTGCCTGATCTTCATAACTACTAAGGGCTTGTTTACACTTAGCTACACTAAGCTGCAGGGCTTTGGAGCGGAACCTGGAGCTGGAGCACAGACCAGTAGGTTTTTGCCCAGAGCTGGAGCGGAGCCAGAACAGAGCAATTCAGAAATTTGATTGCTCCAGATCTCTGCTAAGCTGTAGTGCTCAGTGAAAACACTGCCTACGCCGATGGGAGAGTTTCTGTCCCTCCTGTCGACATAGCATTTTCTACACTGGGAGTTATGTCAGTATCCCTGTAGCTTAGGGGTGTGGATATTCCACACCCCTGAGCAACATAGTTACACCAATATAAGTTTGTAGTATAGGCCTGGATTTAGTGCAGTAACCCTGTAACTGGAATGCGTTAGAATGGGACTCTTGCTAGGGCAAATGAAAGAATACGTACACTGAAAAATACATACATACTTGGCTGCATTTCAGGTTTGCCTCTGCTATATTTTTGGAGAGATTTGTGCTTATTTTTCCTTCATAGTCCAGCTTCTCCTACTGTCTGACCCCTACAGTGGCATTGTAGCGCTGTGTTCATGACAGTCTGGTGATAAAGATGATTTACCAGCAGAATTTATTTTTAAATCCATGGTTCTAGCCTCTTTAGGTCCCTTTTGGATTTTTCTTGTCCTTGTTGTTTGCAGTTCCTCCCAATTTAGTATATTCTGTGAACTTCCTTAATGTTTTGTTTTACTCCAGTTTCTAAATCTAAATGATCAATAAATCTAAACAAGGATGTTAAGCAAGAGTAGACCTATGGCAGACCCCAGCAGGTCTTTGTTTAGATACTCCTCTACACCCAGCTCAACACACTGGTGAACTGGTAAATGGCAAACACAGCTTTAGAGAGGGTTGGGTCATCACTGATGGCAAAGATGTCTTCACCTGTGTTTGGAAGGCAGCTGGCATGCTGTGGGCGGTGCCAGTCTGTCTAATGCTGTTACTGTGCTGCTCTTACAGGAACGGAGGGAAGAAATTGCCACCATGGAAACCATCAATAATGGGAAATCCATCTTTGAAGCCAGAGTAGATGTTGACATATCTTGGCAGTGCCTGGAGTATTATGCAGGTTTAGCGGGGGCTATAGCAGGTGAGAGCTGTACCGGTCACTGGAGCCTCATTCCTTTCCCCCAGCTGTGAGTCAGTTATTTATATACTGCAGTGATTGTTTAGTCAGATGATAAATCTTAAGGCCAGTGGAAAGTCCCTGGCTATTTGGAATAGGGTAGAATTTTGGAACCATGGTATCACAACACTTTTTATGCAGTGGTGAGTTAAACCTGGGCAAATTCTGTCCTGCTTTAAAACCTGTGTGACTCCATTGACATCATCAGGAGTGGCTGGGATTAAATTGGGCTGGAATGCAGTGACCAGGTAAACAAGGCAGCCATTCTATATGCAGCAAGAGTCCATTTATCATCTTTGGGACATTGATGCTGATTGTAATGGGAGAAAGGTAACTGACTACACCTCCAGTGATATCCCTGTCTTTAGTGCAGACTGGACCTTGGTTTAACATCTCTTAAGGATGGCTCTGCTAGTAAAGGCTTGACCATAGTCTGGAGCTCAGCTATGAATATAAATGGATAAGGCTGTAGTAAAGCAGGTAACAAATGGAAGTTTTCTTTTTTGTCTTTATATTCAGGAATCAGATTCACTGTTAGCTGGCGCTTTCAGATCTGGATGAGATCTGGGCCCTGTTTTGCTAGGATGCTGTTTATACATGTAGTGAGAGAGAGTTCCTGCTCTAAAGAATTTACAGCATAAATGGACAAGACAAAGGGTGGGAGAAGAGAGGCTTCTTCTCTCCTTTTTACAGATGTAGAAACTGAGGCACAGAAAGATGTAATTTGCTCAAAGTCACACATGAAGCCTGTAACAGAACTGGAAACTGAATCCAGATTGCTTGACTCTCAGGCCAGTGCCTTAACCACAAGACCTTCCTGCCACTGTTGGCATAATCAAGTGCAGCTGGTTTCAGTGGGCTTGCAGGCACCCATCTGGGCCAGCAATGAATTTTTTCTTTAGTGTCTGTCCTTTTGTTGGTTCCAGTGGCACCGTGGGGATTTCACTCTAATTCACTAAGGGGAGGAGCTTTTCCTTGAGTCAAGATCTTAAGACCTCTTTGGGCAAACCCCATTTGGTGTTACTGGTCTTGGGGCACTTGCAAACCTGTTAGTATAGAAGGCTTTGCTAGATCCCACTTTGGGAAGTGAGGCAGGGAAGTGAGTCTGAAGCTGTCTAAGGCTTGAAGGTTCTTTGTTAGTTTGTCCATCTAACTATATATATTCTCATTCACCTGTATTTATCCCTGCCCAGGTCAGCACGTCCAGCTTCCTGGGGGATCCTTTGCTTACACCCGAAGAGAGGCGCTTGGGGTATGTGTTGGGATTGGAGCCTGGAACTATCCCTTCCAGATTGCCTGTTGGAAGTCTGCCCCAGCCTTGGCTTGTGGTAATGAGACCCCCTGTCTGTGCAAGATTTTTGTGATTTGGTGATCAGGTGGTGAAGGAGAGAGTCGGGTTAAGTGTTCATGGACTAAGAGCTCCATTAGTGGGTGACGAAGCATCTGTTTGTCTTAGATCTGTTTCTAAGAGACGCTTTTTCTGGCTGGGAGGGGAGACAAGGGCAAGGGAGAGTTAGCAAATAAGTTATGGGGTGGGATCATGACAGGAAGGGGGTGCTGCTGTTGCCTCACACCAAACAGGTAGGAGTTTCAATGGAAGAGGGAGAGAAAGAGAATGGAGCAAAGAGGTGAGGCCAGCAAAGCAGTAGCCCTGCTCCTCCTCCTGACTTAGTTCCAGTAGCAGGTGCCATACTAGCACCTTCCTGTGGCTGTGAGACTTCTGTTGCATTTGCCCCCCTTTGTGCCCTCATTTCATCAGTTTCTGAGAATATGCATTTGTAAATGCTGTTGCTGCCCTGCCTGGATACCTGTCTGGATCAAAAGGGGAAAAACTTCCATTCACTCTCCTGTTTTCAGTGTCTTTGCAAAATCCATTGTCCTACTGGAGGGTGAGATATCTGAACATGCAACCCCCTGCCTCCCTGTCCCCAGTGTCTCTCAGATTTTAACACCCCTTCTCTTCTCCACTCCCCGCTCCGGCTGGATTCACATAGGTAATGCCATGATCTACAAGCCGTCTCCCCTCACCCCCATCTCAGTGGTACTGCTGGCAGAGATCTTCACCCAGGCCGGTGTGCCAAATGGGCTATTCAATGTGGTGCAAGGGGGAGCTGCCACTGGCCAATTTCTGTGCCAGCACCGGGATGTGGCCAAAGTCTCTTTTACTGGGAGTGTACCAACTGGTATCAAGGTAAAGACCACCCTGTGCTAGGGGGCAAGGCAAGGGACTTCTAATTATGCACAAATACTAGAGGACATGCAGCAGAGGTAGACCCTCCTACAAGCCTGTGCACAAGCAGCCTGCCCTGGAGAATGGGTGGGCACATGGGGCATGCCTTGCAGCTATTCTGCTGCGGCACAGAAATGTCAGACACAGGGCTGTACTTGTACTCCAGGCTGGCCCTTATAGCATTAGTTGTGGGGTGTTTTTTTTCAGGGTGGGGGGCTTGAAGGTTGCCTCTGCTCTAGAAAAGGAGCTATTAACCAGATAAAATCCATGGAGAGTCTCTGTTCTGATAGTTTTAAACTCCTCAGCCTGTTATGGCCTGGTGAAGAGTGTTCTCTAGCAGAGAATAAATACAAGTACCTAAATGGGTAAACTTGGGTCAGGATGTGTTTTGAACTAAGTAGTAAAACAACACATGAGAACTCCTGGAAACTAATATGTTTCCCTCCAATCAATCCAAACTCAGGGTAAATTAATATGCAGAGACCTCTCTTTTCCCAGGGGGTGGAGGGAGGAGAGGTAGCAATCATTGTTAGTAATTTTATACCCCATGTTATTGGACATCTGTTTACCTAGCAATAGTATCTTGGAGAATAAACCCTGACCTACAGCAAATTCCACTCATGTGCATGCAGTGAGACCATTAGTTCTTTGGAGCTGAGGAAGATTTATCCTGCAGCCATGTGAGTCTGGAACTCAAGCATTTCCCCCTAGAGAATCAATCCCTCCATTAGTGTGGGATACTAACTGATCCTGGCCATTTCCTGTGGTGGGGATCTAGCTCATTCCCCTCAGTTTCTAGTTGCAGCCTTTTCAGAAGCAAATGAAAATACTCACTCAGTCCCTGACAAAGTCTCTTTGCTGAGAAACCAGAGCCCTTGTCCATTCCCTGAGGCAGGTGAGGCCCCCAAAAGATGTGAAGAAGAGAGTAGCACAGCACAGACTGGGTCAATCTGCTTCTGGTATTGTAGATATTTTCACACACACATGCCCTATGTGCACCCTTGTCTGGTGCTGTGTGTCTGGATCCTTGCACTCAGTCTTATTACATGTTAAAATTTATACACCCTTAAAACTGTAAATCTTCAACATGCACAGCTCTTTGGGTTTCAACTACCATTTTAATCAGCAAAAAGTCTCTTGTGTCCATCATGGGGCAGCAGTCTGGGAACAGTCCTGAGTGCCCCCCATCAAAAAAAATGCAGTCCCCAGTCTTCTGAATGTGATTTACTTCTGTTGTTGCAAAGGGCATGTGTGTGGGCTGGGAGTGAATTTCTCCTCTGTCCCCCTTCTCTAGAATGGGGGCATGCATTTGTGATCTCCTGTGGCCCTTCTGGACCTGATTGGGCCCTCAGTCTCATTTCTGTTCATCCCCCAGCAGCCTGTCCCTTCTGTCTTTGTTTGTATTAGATCATGGAGATGTCAGCCAAAGGGATCAAACCAGTCACCCTGGAGCTGGGGGGCAAGTCCCCCCTCATCATATTCTCTGACAGCGTCCTAGAGAATGCCGTGAATGGAGCCCTGATGGCCAACTTTCTCACGCAGGGCGAGGTGTGTAGCTCCAAGGAGATGTAAATGCTACCTGCTTACTCTCTACTCTCATGTTTCCCTCCTCTCCCCATCTGCAGCCCCACAGATGCTACAGCGATTGATGTCCTTAAAACACTCAAGTTATATTCACTCTCCTTGTACCTGACAGGAAAAACTTCCCTGGGAGCAGTGTCCATGATGGAACCTGTTTATGAAGTTTCTTTCACAGGCCTGGGGAAGGGAACACACTAGAGCTCTGTACAGAACTAGTGTAGAGCCCTGCAGCGGGACTGGGGTCCAGAGGAGCATGTGGTAGTGGGATTAAGAATAGTCCCACGCAGGGCTATAGCACACACCTTGTTGTTTGAGGGGATGTCTCCTGGATTCTGCCTCTAATGAGAATCCTGATAGAGGGCAAAACTGGGGTTCGAATGCCTACTCCTGTGCCACCTCTAGCTCCTTCCTCACTTGCCCCAGCAGGTAGAATCATTCTCCAGAGTGGTGGTGGTGGCTCCAGGAGCTGCTTCTGTGTAAGATACCAGCCCCTAACATCAGCTATTGGAATTAAGCCTGCAGCACAGAGATCAGAATGTCTGGCTCTTCATCCCTACTGCAGCCTCTTTGGATTCCCTTACTGACTAGATCAGCTGCTGTGAGTCTGCAGCAGTGTAGGGATTTCCTCTCTTGCTTGCTGATGATGCTCCCATCCCCATGCCAGCTTGCAAGATGCTTACTCCCTGTGGGCCCAGCCCCAGGGGCACTTTGGGGCTTTCTGTAACATTTATTGCCATAATAGCTAAATGCTTAAGTGTCCCTTTGGGGTTTGAACAGCTAACTCTGATTACACTGCTCTACAGCCAAAATGCTTCAGAAATAAATATAGTCCAACTTTACTAATTCTGGGTCACTGAGAACGAAAATGATGCTTAAAATTGTTGATTGGCTCTCGTTTTCAAGATATGCAATTGGGTCAGTATATACGACCCTTGACTTGGGAATGGCGGAGGATAAGTGAGTTATAAAGGGAAGGGATCTCAATTTAAACCAGAAATGACTAAAATACATCTTTGACTGGATCTATGAATAAATCTATGACTGGGTTTGGACAGTACTTGGTTTTTAGGCAAAACAATGAATGATGCAATCTGAAGCTGGTATTGCGTCATACATGATATGAATTGTATCATGTTATTCCTAGAAGTCATGGATGATGCAATCATAACGAAGCTTACATCACTCTGCTGAACAAATTGCCCTATATCAGCTCTAGAAATCATACAGTGTCGTGCTCTCTTATTTGTCAGTCTTTGATTTTGCAAAGGGACACATTTCTGTTTAGCCAAAGTGAGCAGAGATGCCTCGTACTTGTGTGAACAGTGCAGATAACTTCTGCTATGTTTGTGGTGAAGTGACTTTTGCATCACAAAAGCGCAGTATAACCACTATGGTTAAGAAAGCCTATCACCTTTATTTTGGCTGCAAAATTGGAGATCAGGACAAGAGGTGGGCCCCACACACATGCTGCAAAACTTGTGCAACAAATCTTCACCAGTGGTTGAACAGGAAAAGGAAATCTATGCCTTTTGCAGTGCCAATAATTTGGAGAGAGCCAACGGATCATACCAGCAATTGTTACTTCTGCATGGTGCCTCCAGTTGGGAAAGGTGTGTCAAAGAAGAAAAAGTGGACTCTGCATTATCCAACATTCCATCAGCTATACGCCCAGTACCCCACGGAGAAGGACTGCCGGTTCCTGATGCACCAGAATCATTCTCACTTGAGTCAGACGAGGAAGAGGATGAAATTTCTGGTCCTGAACCATCAATGTCACAGGACCCACATTTTCTCCCATCCTCCTCCTCTGAACCACACCTCATAACACAAGGTGAACTGAATGACCTTGTCAGGGATTTGGAACTACCCAAGAGTAAGGCAGAGCTGTTGGGCTCCAGACTACAGCAGTGAAATCTCCTGGCAGGCTATCAGGGCAAATGGAGCCCATCAATGCTTGCGGACTATTGCTGGACAGTGACAAGAGATGCTGCATTTAAGGAATACAAGAGACAAGCCAAGAAGCGCCGAGTAGACACTGAATAGGACTAAACTATGTGCTTAATAGTTTTTTGCCTTTTTGTTTCATAATAAATTTTAGTTATATAACCCTTTTGCTGATTTTTAAAGTGTTACATAAACAGGACAGGTGAAATCTTATCATGTAAAGCAACCATAAACACATGAAAAGACCTAGGTTTACAATTTATGATTAAAACTCTACTATCTACACAATATACATAGACATAAAATGTAAAAACTTAAATATCTTAGAAACAGTAGCCAATCAGTTGTTTTAATTGTCATATTTGAATTCAGCACATCAAAATACATAATAAATATCACATTTTATCTCTGAAGCAGATGACTTCTCAAAAATTGTAGACCAATGTTATCCACTGCTGGTGGCCAAATGTATTTTCACCACTTGGTGGCACCGAGACCATTAAAATACAGTAGAGTTGCATCATACATGAATTTAACTATATGCGCTCGGCAAAAAAAGAAAAATAATGATTCTGCCACCATTCCAGTCAATGAGCATATGCCCCAGAGTGAGCATGAGATGGGAAACTTGAATCTGCTGTTCCCTCAGTCTGTCTCAGTTCCTGTATGCCTCTCATAGTGTGAGCCTCTCGCTGCGCTGAGTGTGATTCTAGTGTTTAAAGATACTGTCAGAAGTGAAAGTAAGCTGGTACAGCATACTGGACCACACCGGCTTCCCCAGGCTGGCAATTTAAAGGGCTGGAGCCTTGGGCCCTTTACATTGCCTCCCAAGCCCTGCTGCCAGAGCCCTGGTGTAGTAGCTGCAGGGCTCTGGCAGTGATTTAAAGGGGCTGGGGCTCCCTGCAGCAACCTGAGTCCTGGGCCCTTTAAATCACTGCTGAAGTCCTGCCGCCACTACCCCGGGGCTCCGGCAGCTGGGCTCGGATGGTGATTTAAAGGGCCTGGGGCTCCATACCGGCTTACTTTCACGTCTGAGTATACAGTACTGTACTTTATGGGCGATTTAAGGAATTTTCAAGGGTAATTTTGACTGTATACGCAGTTTTCGCCTTATGCGCTGACTTCAGAACCTAACCCCTGTGTAAGATGTGACTCCACTGTGTTTTGTGGTGAGGGAGTGGACAGCAAGCAGTCCCTTTGCCTTGATTGCCCCTGGGGATGGACTGAGCTACATAATGCAGTTTGCTTCTGTATCATGTCCAAACAGCCCCCGAGTTGGGAGGGAAGGTGCCTGGACTGTTTTGAGCTCCTCTCTAATCAATCAGACTGCCATGCAAACAGTAATCATGCTAGTGGCCCGTATGGAGCAGGTGGTGATAGAGAGGAGCTCAAATTCTTCAGCTCACTCCCAGTATAGAATCATAGAATATCAGGGTTGGAAGGGACCTCAGGAGGTCATCTAGTCCAACTGCCTGCTCAAGGCAGCACCAATCCCTAGACAGATTTTTGCCCCACATCCCTAACTGGCTCCTTCAAGGATTGAATATGTTTGAGGGAAGATAGTGAGGGGGTTAAACTTGGTAGCTACATTGGTCACTTAATAGACACTTGCAGCCGAATCCCATTTCTTGGAGGTAGTGTAAGTGAAACAAGTGGTTGGTGCATGTGCTGCTTCGGTGGGTGGGATAATGTGCCATGTGGGGAGTCCTGTGGGCGGCCATAGTATGTTACATACTCCTCTTCCTAAAGAGCCTTGTATAAAATACTGCTGATTCTGATGTCCCAGGTTTGCTGCAATGGCACTCGAGTGTTTGTGCAGAGGGAGATCCTGGAGGCCTTCACGGAGGAAGTGGTGAAACGCACCCAGAAGATTAAAATTGGAGATCCACTTCTGGAAGACACAAGGATGGGGGCCCTCATCAGCCGCTCCCACCTGGAGCGAGTCCTGGGGTTCATTAGTCAGGCGAAGGAGCAGGTGAGAGCATCTGGCTTTCTTGGATTTGAGGAGGCTTGTTGGAAAGAGTCACACACGTTGGGGAAGGGACTTTCCATCTCCCTCAGCTGCTAGTTTAATAGACAGGCAGCATGTTCTCCCTACCCTTTCCGGGGTGAAGCCCTTTCTCTGCTGAGGTTGAATTATGCATGCCAAGAGGGTACATATAGAAGGGACACAGATTAAAACTTACACAATGGCTTAATGTTGAATCAGAGTGGTAAGATATCATGCCATTCAGATACTAGTGTCTCAGCAGGGCTATGGGCTCATGGGGCTAGATAGTGGACATTGTAACATGTAAAGCAGAGATGGCAAACACCTGGCTTGCTTGAATACTGTAGAATCTCAGCTTTCATTTAAAAACAAAATGATAGGTCTTGTGTTTGCAATGAGAACCTTCTAGGCTTGACCCAAGTGTAACTAGTGAAGTGATGTGTGGCTGGTCTGCAGGCAGCCTGGATATAATAGCTTTGAGATAGGTGAACTTCCCAATCCCTGTTAATACCTTTTGGTCTAGCCATGCTAAAGTCTAATGATGTTCACATGTCAGCATTAACTATTTAATGGCTGATCATTTTAGCAGCAGGAATAGGGAGGGGGTCTGGGGTGAACCTTGGAGGGGGTAGAATTGGGGTGATGCAGAGAACAAAATGCAAGGGGGATGAAAGGAGGGGACAGACAGGGAGGAAGAGAAACAGAAAGGAGAGAAGAGAAACAAATGACAGAAGGGTCATCCTGAAGTGGAGAATATTTTCCTGCTGAACATGACCATGAAATGAACAACTAAGGTCCAGATCCTTAACTGGTGTAAACTAGCATTGCTCCACTGGAGGAATGCCAATCTGCACCAGCTGAGGGGCTGGTCCAAACTTATTACCTACAAGCCAGATTTCACCCTTGATCTTTGTGCAAACTTCCTACTGATTCCAGTTGGAGCTCTGCTATAGGTCAAGAGGAGACTATTGTTCTGAATTTGTAGTAAGTGCCTTCAATGAAAAGCTGAATTTGGCGCTCTCTCCACACTGAGTCTGACAGTCCTGGTTTAAAGTTTAACTGCAGAGCTCTTTGTTTAACAGGCCCGGCCAGTAACAGATCACCTGGGCAGATTCAAATTACAGCTCACTGGGCTCTTCAAACAAAGCAGTGTGAAATGCATTCTTCCAGTCACAGGCCAAGTCTAGGGCTCTGTATTACCCTTTCTGACATACTAACAAGGGACTGCAGCTCCTGGCTTCACCAGCCATGTTAGCAATATCATCATCTGTAACAGGAGAATGACAGAGCCCTGAACTTTGGACCCTGGCCAGCTCTTAATACAAACAGCTGAAAACAGTTTTCTCCTTTATCTGCTTGTTGCTTGGGTAGGCTTTCTCTTAAATGGCATGGGCAGCAGCAGATGCTGTCTGCTCAGGCTCTGAGTGGCTCTAAACTCAAGGGTTTTCAGTTCTTAGCTGATAGCAAACACCTGCCAGGGAAAACATGAAAGCCTGTCAAGCTAGTACCCAAGGCCTTGGCTACACTCACACTTTACAGTGCTGCAACTGGGGTATGAAAAAACACCCCCCTGAGCGCTGCAAGATACAGCGCTGTAAAGTGTCAGTGTAATCAGGGAAGCAGCGCTGGGAGCGCGGCTCCCAGCGCTGCACGCTATACCCGTAAGGGATGTGGTTTATATGCAGCGCTGGGAGAGCTCTCTCCAAGCACTGCCGCTCTGACTACACACACACTTCAAAGCGCTGCCGCGGCAGCGCTCCCGCAGCACTGCCGGGGCAGCGCTTTGACATTCCAAATGTAGCCATACCCCAAGACATTGTAAATTTTTTTGCTCCACTGAAACTGGCAAAAAGCACCATGGAATATGATTCCAGTGGGAAAGCTTCAGGAGAAGCCGGTGTACATTTTGAGACTCCTAAAGATGCAGTTGCTCCTATGGCCAAGGACAGGTCACGTGCAGCATAGATATATTGAATTATTCCTGAATTCTTCTCCAAAAATAAAACAAGATTGCTAGTGACAGTGGCACAATCTCAAACTAGGATGAAGCAAGAAGTATTTTGTTTGCTCATCATTCTTGGAACTAGAATACAGGTGCTCCTGTTCAGTAGCAAAGATAAACTATAACGGACATCTTGGTTTTTTTTTAAAAGGCAATTCAATTTGTATCTAAAATTATTCAGTGCGGGTTTGTTTAGTAAAGCATCCAATAAATTGTGTTCACACTGTGGGGAAAAAAAATAGGTCCCAGCTTTATTTACTCCAGAGTCAGTGCTGGTCACAGTGGTGTACGATGGACAAGGCACTAGGGCAGGGTGCCTTCTGCAGACATCTGCTTTAACCCCTTCCTTTCCAGTCCACCTGAGAAAAGCACTTATTGCTGGGCGATTAGCACATGCTTTTAAAAAATTAGAGCAAGGTCAAGCCAAGGGTGGTAGTGGGGATGCCAAATGACTAATGTCCATTCTGCTGCCTGCGGTGGTGCTGGTAGAGTAGAGCAGACCGCTTTCTCTTCTGGGTGGGGTGAACATCCCCATAATGTATCTGGCCAGTCACATGCTACTCAGGCCTTTAGGCATCTCAGCTTATGTGTTGAAGTTCTTGGAGGAGTTTGGAGAGGAAATGTCAGACCTGCTGGAGATGAAGGAACCAAAATAACCTTGGGAATCCAGCTTGGCTTCCCCAAACAGGTGGTGCAAGCTGCTGCTGTTCTCTTGCACTTTGTGGGCATAAAGGGAAGGAGGGAGGGAGGCTTCGTGCTGTTGGGGAACTGGCTAATCCTGTCACTGAGAACTGCCTGCTCTGGTCTCCACATAGCCACAGGGTGATAGCTCCAGCTTTTTACCCAACCAAGCAGTCCAGGGCCTTCACTGGGAAGCTCTCTTTGAAGCTGATTTGACTGTTGCCACCCCTTAAACCCCCAAACTTGTGGACTCCATCATTCCTGTGACTGTGGCCAACTCCAACCACCTTAGGCTGCTGCTGGCCAACAGGCACATCAGGGCGGTGTGCTGGCTCTCTGACACCCGTGTACCTTCTAATTTGGCTTATTTTCAGGGGGCAAAGGTGCTGTGTGGTGGGGAGCTGTATGTTCCTGATGACCTCAAGCTGAAGAATGGCTACTACATGCGACCCTGCGTGCTGGGTATGATTTCTCTTCAGCTCAGTGGAGCTATCTTACACGCATAGGTTTAATGCTAACAAGTTCCTGAGCTCAGTCTGACCCTCTGCCTAAATTGGAACCTGTGAAATGTGTAACCCTTTTCAGATAGTTTGTATAGCTCAGACAGCTGGACCCAACACACAGTACTCTAGAGGCATAGGGACATACTGGGTAAGATCAGTGGTGTATAATTTCTCTGACAGTGACCAGAATCTGATGCTTCAGAGGAAGATGTATTAATACCCCCAGGATGGACAACTGCAAGAGAACTGGCACAACGGGGTGGAAATTTCTCCCTAATCCTGGGTAGATAGTGCTTGCTGTGTGTCCTGAGACATGAAAGTTGATATCCCTTTTAAGAAGTTTTTTCCAAGTAATTTGACTGTAGATGATGATCTTAAAAAAAAAAAAAAAAAAAAAACCCAACCTAATTCTCCTTGAATCTTATGGGGCTCTTAATCTCATCTAGTGGCAGTGGGTTCCTCAGGCTTATTATCATGGCTTTAGTTTTAAAAAAATCACTTTCTTTCATCACTTTTAAATTAAGGCATTTCCTTGTTGTGTGAGAAAGCAGTTCCTGATCAACCTTCTGTGAACTGTTTGATGCACCTCTGGTTGCATCTAGTCTTCATTTCCTCTCAACTGAATTGTCTCAATCTTCCCAGCTTCTGTAGGCCTCTTACTATTTTTAGACCGTTGACTATGTTGCAAAGGGAGTGACTAGAACTGACTATATGGTGTTCAAGGGCAGACTTTGTATACAGTGTAGCAATATTGTCAGCATTTTTGTCTGCTTCCTAACACCTGAGTGCTGCTGTGCATTGAGGAGAGGTCCTTGAGCTGTCCATAACAATGCATAGGTCCATTTTGGAATCAATTTTGAGCCCAGGAAGGATTATGAGAAATTGTAAATGTGTCCCATACTGTGCATTACCTTGCAACTTAGGGCATTTCAACACTGCAATCAGAGCTGTGATTGCAGCATTTGTCGACAGACCACAGCTAGCTTTGATTGAGCTAGTTTGAATAACAATAGCTGAGTAGCTGCAAGTGCTAGCAGTTCAAGTATGTATTCAGGGTGGGGGAGCTTATACATGCTGCTGTGGCTTCACATCTGTTTTGCTTTAGCTAGCTTGAAACCACTAGCTCAGGTATGTCTGTGTGCTGCAATCACCCCTCTGACTGCAGTGTAGCTATACTCTTGGCCCACATTAAATTTCATCTATCACACTGCCCATTTTGCCTAGCTTTGTTATACTCTCCTGAAGCTGCTGCAACCCCATCTAGTTGTTCAGCCCCAGGGCTGGTGGTACAAGAATGGAGGGTGGGTAGGCTTAAAGGGGAAAATGAGGGAATGGGAGATGTGAAGCAGCAGCTGAGGGCTTTGAATTGTGGGCAGGCAGCTTGCCAACTTCCTGCATAATGCAGAGCCAGGGTAGAAGTCATGTATCCAATGCTATATTTGGACATGATCTTTACTTGTTGGAGGATCTTATAGGCATGATACAGGCAGAAGATGTGCAAGCTTGTGCACACCACCACCATTGCTGCTGCCCCCCCCAGCCCACCCCCCAATCTGCCAGTACATTCAGTCCTGACTTGCAGTACCTTCCTTTGGTCTCACACATAGCTCTGCCTAGCCCTTCAGTTCTGAACTGCAACATTCCACATAAGTAATATAGATAATGGATTCAGGTTGCAGTGCAAGGCATATAGGGGTTCATCGGTTCAGGAGCTTTGAGAAACAATGGATGGCACATGGTGGCCTTGACAGAGAATTGGCACACAAGTTGTAGATTGGAGCTCAGTAGAATGACTAGTCAGAGGGATGAGTGCAAAAGTTCATGCTTGCTCTGCATGTGAGAGGTAGGACATGCCACCCTCCCCCACCTGCATTCTACCCTAAGCCCTTCCCAACTTGGCCAGTGGAGTGTCAGTGAAGGTGCTCTGTCAAGGACAGTTGTGGGCGGGCTGGGAGTTTACATACAGAATTCAGCATGGCAAATTCACACATGTGCTGCAATACTTCCAGGGGACTGCAGAGATGACATGACCTGTGTGAAAGAGGAGATCTTTGGGCCTGTCATGTCCATCCTACCATTTGACACTGAGGAGGAGGTCCTGGAGAGAGCCAATAACACCACCTTTGGGCTGGCAGGTGGTGTTTTTACCAGGTACAGGTGGGGGCAGTGTTCAGTCCTTGAAAGGTACTAGCAATAAGGGAAGAATGTTACCAAACTAGAACACCAAGTCCTAGTGGCAATTCTGCTTCACAGATGCTCTCTTAACAGCCACAGAGAGCAGCAAGATGGCTCAGATCAAAACAGAGCACTATTATTTATTTTTTTGTATATAATCATAACACCTAGGAGTCCCAGTAATGGATCATGACCTGGAACAAAAAGTCCCTGGTGCTGTGTTTCATCTAGGACTGGGGTCCCACTGTGCAGACATAGATGAGGAAATGGCCCCTTTCCCAGGAGTTTGTAATGTAAAAGATTAACAAAGTGCACTATGCTGGGAGTACAGAGCTTGTAAATGACTGACTGACAGTTGTTGATTTCCCTCCTCCTCCCCCATTTCCCCTTTTCTAACAACCTGTCTCCAACTGCCACTCAAACTCCTTCACAGCCCTGCCTGTCTTCCCTGCCACAGGAAGACTCTCTGCCTCCTTTTGGGACATGCACACACCAAGTGTCCAAAGGCAGCTTTTGCCTGCTTTCCCTTGCAGTGCTGGGGGAGAAGACAGAACTAGTACACATGGAAGGCAGGCTAACAGCTCTAAGTGCTACCCTAGGTTTCCTGGCAACTAGCTGCTACAGTGGAGTCACATCATATGCACATTTACACAAATTCAGCTATGCGTGGTCTGGGGTTCCATCTGCTGGCTCCTACCAGCCGGGGAATGCGGCCCTGCTCAGCCTGCTGCTGGCCCGGGGTTCTGTCCAACGAGCTGAGTGGGGCCGGTGGCTGGAACTCCAGACCGTCAGCTGGCTGAGCTGCTTAGCCTGCCGCATCTGGGGTTCTGGCTGCTGGCCCCGCTCAGCCCAACGGATGGAACCCTGGGCCGGCAGGGGGCTGCGTCCCCTTGCTGGCAGGAGCTGGCGGACGGAACTCCAGACTGTCAGCTGGCTGAGCCACTTGGCCCACCACTGGTCTGGGGTTCCGGCTGTGGGCCCCTTGCAAGCCAGGGTCCCGGCTACCGGCCCCACTCAGCCCGATGGATGGAAGCCCGGGCTGGCAGCGGGGCTGTGTCCCCTGGCTGGCAGGAGACAGCAGACGGAATCCCAGACCGGCAGCGGGCTGAGCTGGTCTGGTGTTCCAGCTGCCAGCTCAGCTCGCTGCTGGTCTGGGGTTTTGACTATACGTGATTTTTGCCTTATGCGCTGGCTTTAGAACCTAACCCCCACGTAAGATGTGACAGTTCTGTACATCCATTGGGCAGGCACAGGTTGGGTGCCTCTCATTGGGGTCAAAAACCCTGCTTGCGAACTAGATTCTCAGGCACTTCTCCACAGCTCTGCTGCTGAGCATGGTGAGCAAAGGCTGCTAGTGGGACTCGCTGCCTGCCACTTGAGCTGTCTGCAGAAGGCTGGGGGAATTGGTGTGAAAGGGAAGCTTGCACTAAACCTTGTCCTTTTCCCACAGGGATATCCAGCGCGCTCACAGGGTGGTGGCTGCTCTCCAGGCTGGAATGTGCTTCATTAACAACTATAACATCAGCCCTGTGGAGCTGCCCTTTGGAGGATACAAGATGTCAGGTGAGCAAGGCACCAGCTGTGCAAAACCTACTAGAGCTTCCCTTTTAAACCTCTCCAGCCTACAGGAATACATGTCCCTACTCCAGTGATAGCAGAATCAAGTGGTGTCAGCCTAGGCTGAGACACCAAAAACTGAGGCTGTCACACCTGTGGGAAGCGAAAAGCCACTCAGCAGCTTGGTTGCTATTTTGAGCACGCAGGGCTGCAGTTAGAAACTGAAGGCAGGAGGTTGATGAGGGGGCTGCATTGTTACACACAGAGAAAGCAAGGGAAGGGAATTTACATGGCCTGCTATGGCTCCTAGCTCAGAGCTGACTCAGCAACTCAGTTTAGAGATAACTTGAACTGCCATGTCAAGAAGCTAGTGATGCTGTACTGCTGCCTACGGGCAGGGTTATCCTTCTTCCAAGGGCCAGAAGCGTGCATGGCTGAGTCTGATCACATGGCTGGTGACAGAGCAACATCACAAAAGGGTGAGTGGCAATGACTGGCACTACCATCTCACTCTTGAATATGGTGTCTGTCCCTTCCAGGGTTCGGCAGAGAGAACGGCCGGGCAGCAATGGAGTATTACTCGCAGCTGAAAACAGTCTGTGTGGAGATGGGTGATGTGGAATCTGTGTTCTAATGGCATGGGCCTCACAGAAGAGCAACAGGCTGTCCCACTCAGTCAGCTAGAGATTTTTACTAAACTTCTAGATGGCAGTAACAAAGTGCTCTGAATGTTCTGTGCAAATGGGGGAAGCTGGGGTAGTGTGCTGCAGTCTTATGCATTTGTGAGTAGGGGGGCCATGGGACACAGAAACAGTTGGGGTTCTGGTTTAACTGTCCCATTCTTCACAATTTGCCTGGGGCACCTAGGACTAAAATCAGATTAAGTGACCTTGATTCATCACCAGCAACTGTTGCTACTGAAGTTAGAGCCAGTAGACATAGCAGCTGTTTAGTATAACAATTTCTGATTAACTACTGGGTCATGCTCTGACAGTTCATTGTGCATGGAGAAAACCTACAGTGATGCTACAGTCTCTGTAGCCAGAGGTTTCCTTCATGCACATGGAGCTGTATGAGAGCCTTGGTAGAAGGATGACTGACTTCTCCTAGGCCAGTTCTGAACAGCAATACCCTTATCCTAAAACTATTTCAGCATAGAGGGGTGTTGGAACACTGGCCATCTCTATAGGGGAATGGTTGCTGACAGAGGCTTGGTTGGGTCTTTTTCCAAATATAGCTCATTGTGCAGTGAGAACAACAGTGTATAACGGCATCCACCTGCAGCTATGGAATAGTGCTAGTGCTCTACCCTAGAATCACCTAGGGGTATTTGCTGGTTTAGTGAAAGGTGTTTTGTTATCCCCCAGGGCACTAACAATTAGGCAAGCTATTCTTTATGTACACATGCAATTGGAGAAAAGTGTTTTATACTCCTTTATTTTAGCAATCAAATAAACATGCTGGTATATGGCCTTATCTGAAAGATCTGTGTATGGAAGAATGGGAGCTGTAGCTTGAAGTGCTGGCTTCCAGTGAGAGAAGACTTAGTATTGTAGCAGTCAATACAAGGGTCACTTGCAAGCAAGTTAAAGAAATCTTGCCAGTTGTTTTAGAGAGGAGCTACAACTCTCAAACGTGGGGTAGAGGACTAGTATGTGAGCAGGGAACAAGTACTGGGCAGGCTCAAGCCATCCAGGTTGGAGTTTAGCAAAGTTAACTCATAAAAGTACCATCTACAGCAGAGCTACTGCCTAGATCTCTCACTGCATAAAGGACCTAAAAGGCACCAAGATCTTTAAATCAAGTGTAGTATCAAAGGGAAAGGCTCAGAAGAACTGATCTGATGGGTTCAGAAGGGCACTGCCAAGTGCAAAACTGCCTCCTGTGGCTCTTTCAAGAGATGAGTTTCTGCTACTCCTCCAGAAAGGTGGCAACGTACAATGCAGTTAGCATAGTGTTCAGTGCTAGGACACCAGCAATCTAGTGCTGCCCTGGCAGCATTTGAGAGCAGACTGCACCCACCCTTAAAGGGACTGACTGTGGAAGAATTAAAAAGCTGTGTATGGCTAGCTTAGCTAAACAGAAGTAGGTAAAGAGATTAACAACACTGAGGCATTGAGCATAAGGAACAAAAGGATGAAATTAAGGATAACTGGAGTTTTGCCTGTTCAAAAGTTAAGTGCATTATACTGAACTGTGGCAGTTTCCACTTCCTGTTTAAAACAGTAGAGGGAAACACCCAGCATTGCCTGCCCTAGATAATCCACTACATCCCCCCATCTCTGAAATCAAAGCACAGAAGGCCTTTCCAGCAGAGAAACTCCAAGGAGCAGCTGAAGGTTAGCAATATTATACCAACAGGAGAAGCTTAGATGCAAGGATGGTGCTAGTGCTCTTCCCCAGGGCACAGCTGCTTTGGCCCTCACCACCTCCATCTGCATACTTGCTCATCTGCCTGAAGTACAGACTGCAGGGTAAAACACGAACAACGTCTCGCTTGCAAAGACTGCAGCAGACGTACCAAAGGACAGCTCCTTCTCTGAGAAGAGGGATCATAGGATTCAAGGGCTGGGCTAAGGGCCACCTTTGGAGCAGAGGGGGCAGAATTTTCTACTTCAGCTGCTTTGTTCCCTTCTATTGCTCTTAAATGCTATAATGCTGCTTTAACTGTAGTCAGCAGGATGAGATCTTAGTGATAAGTGTCAGTGATCCTGCTTTTTATCTAGTTCAGCTAGCACTGCCTGTAGCAGAGGCTAAGCCTAACCCAGGAACAAGAACTGGGTAGTAATGTTAGGCCAACACCATTGTAGGCACCAAGTGATCATGCTTGTGCCTGCAGCTCACTATAGGGAAAGGAAGAAACATCTTCCTGGCTAGGACCTGGATACAACTCAACCTTTTCTGATCACCCACCCAGAGGAGTCACTTGCTGTTGGAGATCAGATGCGACTGTACCATCCTAGCACATGGATGGAGATGGACGAGGAGGCCCAGTTTGATCTCTGACAGATCAGGTGAGGCCAATATTATACAAAAATTCCAGTTTACTGGACTTCTGTATCCCAGTAAGTATAGTACAGGCTTTTTTCTAATCTCTCTCTGTATTATTGCCCAGGACTACTATAAAAAGCCTTTTTACCCAAGATTTCAAGATGAAAACAATTCCTTTTAATTTTAATTAGGAAAAAACTAGTTAAGTTTATTATCCAAAAACACCTTCCCCCGAACCCTCCCACCATTCTACACCTTGGAGATTCTCCACAAAGCTGTGAAGGGGATGGAGGCTGGCTACTCTCTGGAGACCCACTCAAGGTGCTGGAAGGCTGAGTACAAAGTGTTCCCCACCAATCCAATGAGTGCAGCCGAACCAATGGCCCCTCTGTTTCGCTTTCCAGGATCTGTAAAAGAGACGAGAGACCACAAAGACTTAGCTAGCTCAGCATTATCCCATGCTACAAGGAGGTTTAATACACTTTTAACAAGATAGCACTTGGGGAGTGGGGGTGCAGGTCAGCACTCAACTTGCTGTAGAGGAAGTTCATTCTCAGCTGCATAGTTGGTTCATTTTTGAAAGGGAAGCCAAAAAGCTTTTATGGAACGTCAAAATTTAAAAGCACGTGGGTAAGACTGTTGCAGGCTCAAACCTCCAAGCTCAGCCCTACAGGTCCCTTAAGGTCTAAATCCTGAATTCAGGATTCCAAGCTTCCCCTGCTCCAGTTGGTGTAACTGACACCCTGTGGAACTGCATCATCAGTTACCCAAGTTCTATTCCCCCTGTGTGTAAATGGATGAGACTTTCCCATCTGAGTCTGCGGTCCATCACTGCTTTGGAGGCTTGTGACTTTTGTATTTCATTTTACACAAATGCTTTGTGTTTCTTTAACCCTATCACTTTGACATGCCACTCAAGCCAGCCGCCCAAAAACCAGTGGGGTTCCAGGGCTAGATTGGCAGGCTGTAGCACTCCACCCAGAATACCCTACTGAGAGGAGACTGGGTCTGTGGGCTGCGCACCTGAATAATGGTACTTTGGAGAAAGTGAGCAGCCAATGAGTGACAGGGAATTTTAGCTCTTCTGCTCACTGGATGCTATCCTACAGATGGAGGTTTAAAGGGCTGTTGTCCTTCCACTGTTCAGTGTTTGCACTGCTTTTTGGGGAATGGGGAAGAATCATCTGTTTTCCCTATTATCATTCAAGTATTTATAGAAGCACCAGCACCATATTAGGTAGGTGCTGTGGACACAATTAAATAGTACAGATTTGGTCCAGAAGAGCATGCCTGTCATGGATTGAGGGAAAAAGAGATAGTTGGTCAGGACTGAAAGGACTTGCTCTTTAAGTCAAAGGATGCCACTTGTGTGTGTGTTGGGAGAAGGTATCAACACAAACCTCAGTCTATCTTTTTCCACTGTGGACAGAGTTTCTTTTCTTAAGAAGGGGGAACACGTGCTGCAGTTCTAATTAGGCTACTGTACCTTTGAGACTAATGTGCCTTCACAAACTCAGAGAAGTGAACAAGGGACCAGGAACTAGAGTTCAGTTTCAGGGCGGAGCAACAGATACCATGGCACTGGGGGTAGCCATATTTAGCTCATCTTATTCTCAGAATAGAGCTCCTTATACAGAAGGACAAGTGTATGCAGACTCTATAATGCTAAGTCTTTGCTGTCACCCCAACATATGGGGCAAAGCCACCAGCCTCCCTTCAGTGGTACAGGAAACCTTATTCACACACCACCACCCCGACTCACAGGGCAACCTTCCACTGAAGAGGCTAGGTGGTTAGCACTGGAGACCCCAAGTCTCAACTGGGGCTCATCCTTTGTCAGTCTAAAGACTCACCTCCTGTGTAATAGCCATAGGCATAGAGGACTCTCCCAATGATCCAGGTGATGCCAAGCCCAACAGCGACACGCTAGAGAAAAGCGGGAAAGGTTAAGGATTTTGGAGCTGAGGAAAACTTACTATGCTCCTTTGGCTGCACAAACGGGTACTCTGCTTTATAAACACTGGCTATCAACATGGTAAGGAGTCAGTGTAGAGAAAGAATCTGTGTCTCTAATAATTCCCTCTTGTTAAGCTGTGGAGTCCTCACCCAGTCAGCAGCACCAGAAATCAGTGTCACAGAGGAGCACAGTGTGGCAATGCCATGAAATATAGCATGTGGAGTGTATCAGTGTCACATTACCACCCCACCCCCTGTCCCTCCCGCAGGGAGTACAGAGAGACACAGATGTCATATTATCATAAAATTGATCCTGGTGTCATGAGTCTGTGGCATGTTCCCTCCTTTCCATCCACCTCCCAACATCCCTAGTGACCAGCCAGTCCTAGGACCACTTGTATAGTGTAGCCCTAATTTACCAGATCCGGGTTAACCAAACTCTTACATCCACCAACTGTTTTCTTCGCTGTGCTCCAGATCTTTCCCCTCATTCAGTGTCCTAAGCACAGTGGAGAGAGCACTACCTGGTGCAGACTTGACAGCATTAAAGGGACTATGGTAATTAGAAATGGCTAGTCCCTACAGCCACAAGTTGTTCTCTGTTCCAGGCATGTTGAACAAAACCAACCAGTTTTCATAAGCTTCTGGGGTGGACCAGAGATAGGAACCCAGCAGAATTACCCCTCACTCATATATTGCAAGTAATCTCAGCAAATACAAATGCATAAGAATGGCACTTCCCCCTTTGAAGACACTGCAAATTTCCACCTAACAGCCTAGTTCCTGCTTCTCAGGCTGTGGTTCCAGTTTGCCAGACTCAGACCTCAGTTGAACCTGCCAGTGCTGCTCCTCCAGTCCCTCTGCACCAGTGCTTCGCAAAGGACAGCAATTGGTTTTTGCAAAAAGTTTCAAATCTTGGCAAGTTTTTCATGAAAGTCATCTGGATTTTGGAAGACAAACCCAAATCTGAATATTCTTCATTCCTTGTCCCCAGCCCTTTTTGCTAGCAGCAGTTAGAAAAAAACATTTTTGGTTTCTCAATGGAAAATTTTCCATGGAGATTTTCATTTTGATAAATGCTTTAAAAAATATTGTTTTTGACCGAACAGTTTTGACCAGTGATCTTTGCACGTGCTGCAGCCCACCATGAGGACTGGAGGGTCCTGAGGCTCACTAGGGGTTACAGTGCACCCAAGTGAGCTGGAGGCAGCAGCAGCAGCTCCAGATGGCCCAGCACAGGTACATGGTTCAAGCTGGGAGGCAGCAGCCTCATGTATGATGCGCTACACAGATCAGGAACCTGTCTTACAGAACAATGTCTCTCAGCTGTGCAAGGTGATTGCTGGCTCCCACCAGCACCTCCTGAGCAAGTACAATGCACAATGGGCTAGAGTGGAGCGTGCTGAAGATTGATCAGGCAGACTTTGCCTCCTCAGGAGATTTTAGCACATTCTCCTGCACCCAGCATGAAGGAAGGGGAGAGTAGAAACAGTCTCTAGTCATTTCAAACCTGGCCAGGGACATGACTCACCGGGTGGTAGACTCCGCCCACAGCTAGGAAGAACAGAAAGGAGGGATAAACTTCCAGTCTGAAAATAGAAGACAGATTTGGACTTGTGACTAAACTCTAAGAGGTTTTTTGTTTTGGTTGTTTTTAAAAAGATCTTTGTGGAAATCTAGACTATCAATCCCTGCCCATCCCACCTTCCCCCCCACTTCTTAGAATTGGGCAACATATTTTAGGGAACACCCTCAGCCTGTATAGAGACCTACAGAAAGGGACTGGACTACTCAGAAGAGGCCTCCAAGCCCAGCTTTTAGCTGCCTCTGCAAGAATGCTGTGACAACCACAGTGGTGTCTACACACAGTGTGTGCAGTAATGGATGCACAAACCCTTGGGAATCCTGAAGATCCCAGAGCCACTGCCCAGGATCAGCAACACGTTTGTTTACAAAGCCTGTAGTTCCCTTTTAAAGTCATTGCCAAATGCTAAGCCACTGTTTACTAGCTGGGGAATGGGAATACACCAGCCATGCTCAGTTTGAGAGCCATGTCTCTGGGCCAGTGACCAACAGGCCATTAATTCTCTAGGAGAGTCAGGCGCTCATCAGGCAGTTGAGCAAATGAGACCATCAAAAGGCAAGGCACGACATACCTCACTAGAAACACAGAGCTTAGGATCTGTCCACAAGGGCAAACTGCCAGGGCTGTGATATAACATGGTAGTCCCCACCCAGGTGGGACCAGACCGTGACCGCAAACGAACCCCTGGATGAGGGCCTCTCTCATCTACTGAGCATTATGCTGCAGTAGAGCCTTACATTTTCTCAAAGCCCAATCCAGACAGTCACAGACAACGCGTTTAGCAGCAGCAAATGCTACAGTCCAGGCATCGAGTGCTTAATAACTTAAATCTTCAAACCAGCCCTCAGGACTGTCCGATACTCACGTGTTCTGGTGTGCACGCTGGATGCAGTTGAAGAGATGCCCATGTTCAGGGTCTGTGCTATACATGGTTGGATACTGTTAAAGACAACATAGCGTTAGCAAACACATGGAGCTTTGCGGCCTCTAAAGACGTCACTTGCTGCTTCCTGCAGGAGCTGTTATTTCCTAGAGCACTCACCCTAGGCGAGCTGAATCTCTGTTTGTTTGGCAAAACCACTTGACTGCTACTGAACGATGGGCTCCCCATAAACAACACATCAGAGCCAGCCTTTTATGTTCTGATCCAAATCCCCCTGAACACCCCATTCTATGCGCTCACGTGTAGGGAAAGAGCAGCAGTGGTGCACATAAAACCCTGCAGCCAGATGCTGCTGCAGCCTCATACACATCCACTGACTGGCCCTCTCTTGGGGATGTTTGAGGGCTATACCAAACAGCTCCTCCACGCCTTCTCAAGTTTCTAGAATCACACCCTGGAGGAAGTGCCCCGAAGTGCCAAAGCTGCTTCCAAGCACAGTAGGCTCCACATGCCAATGTCCTGACTCACAGCGGCAGCCGTTAATAGTTCCCAGGGTGGATTCCGAGATGAAGTTTAGTTTGCAAAAGGTCCTCTTTGCTATTGTTCCTCTTAAATGTCTCCTTTACATTTTATAGGCCCTCCTCACCTCTATTTTTAAATGCTCCTCTAATATCTAACTTTCTCCTGTCCCAAATCCAAACTGGGTTTTTCCCAAAAGCAAGATCTACCCACCTAGTAGCAGGGAAAAGCATAAGTAGATGGGGCAGGGACTATATGGTTATTTGCTTGTCACCATGGCCTCCCAGAGGATTCAAGGGGCCTGGGGCAAAGGGGGGGAGCAGACATAAAAAAAAAGGCACCACCCCTGCAGCTCTTGTACTAACCGGTGGCGCTATGAGTCTGTCAGCGGCGGGTCCTTCACTCACTTCTATCTTCATCAGCAGTGAAGGACCCGCCGCCGAAGAGCCACGAAAGAGCTGGAGCAAGCGAAGGGCCCACCGTCGGGTGAATAAAAATTAAAAAGACACCTGTAGCTAGGGAAGGGATTCTCGGCCAGGGCTTGTGAAGCCCCTGTGGGGCCCGGGGCAAATTGCCCCACTTGCGCACGCACGCACGCACGCACGCACGCACGCACGCACGCACACACGCACACACGCACACACGGCGGCCCTGCTTGTCACAGGTCTCTTAAGTTGCTCTGTTTCAGACACCCTTCAACAGCCCCCACTCAGTCCCAAGCAGCCAGTCTGCCACATTGCTAGCTGCACAGATCTAGCTCTCGAAATCGGCACAGAAACACCAGTTCCCCACCCACCCACACTCATGGAGGCATATTGCCAGGCTAACGGGTGGAGAAAACCTGTGTTTATGTTCTAAGTTTTGGAGTTCTGGAAAGTCTTGGGTTCTGCAGCTGCCTAGGTTGTGGGGTGGGGGTGAATAGAGCTAGAAGGTGCTGTAGCAGGGAGGCAGCAGCCTGTGCCCGAGGACAGAGGTTAGAACACATCAGCAGAGCCAGTCCCATTCTGTCTCCCCCAGCTTGAACTCTCAGCCCGTTGTTGCCAGGTCCTATACCTTGCCTCTCCTGGGGAAAGAAATGAGGGTGCCTAGCAGCAGCAGGAGACCTGGCACAGTGACCAAGAGGGGGAAAGCTTTCAAATGCATCTATGTGGATACTGGAAGGAGACTGCTGCAACTGGGAGACAGAAGCAGAGATTGGGGCTGAGTCAATAGCTCTCTTCCACTGATTTCAAATCTTAAGGGTAAGAATACCCACTGTGAGGGTAATTGCAAGCACCCCCCTAGGAGGATCATACAAAGGTTAAGATAATAGCTAGCACTGTGGGGGCAAGCTAGCTAGGGCTCTGGCCCAGGCAATAATGGGGAATCACTGCACAGTTCTAAACTATTGCACCTCACTATTTTCTCCCATTTAGGACTGGCCTACACTAGAAAATTATTATTGACCCAACTACATTACTCAAGTGTTTGAAAAATCCACACCCCTGAGCAACGTAGTTAAGATGACCTATGTCCCTGTGTAGACAGTGCTAAGCCAATGGAAGAATTCTTCTGTTGACCTAGCTGCCACCTCTCAGGGAGGTGGAATACCTGTGCTGATGGGAGAGCCCTTCTCATTAGCATAAGTAGTGTCTACTTGGATGGAGGGAAAGAGATCATGTGATCATTGCCTGTTAGGTCCACTCCCTCTGGGGCACCTGGCATTGGCCACTATTGGTAGACAGGATACTGGGCTAGATGGACCTTTGGTCTGACCCGGTACGGCCGTTCTTATGTACACTGAAGCGCTGCAGCTGCACTGCTATAGTGTTTCAAGTGTAGACAACCCAAAGAGTCAGTGATAATGTGACTGCTGCTATCTTGGCCAACTTCCCGGAGACAGAACCAGGGACTCCACAGCTATAAGCATGAGACTCTACAGCAGGAGTAGGCAACCTATGGCACCTGTGCCGAAGGCGGCACGCGAGCTGATTTTCAGTGGCACTCACACTGCCCGGGTCCTGGCCACCGGTCCGAGAGGCTCTGCATTTTAATTTAATTTTAAATTAAGCTTCTTGAACGTTTTTAAAACCTTATTTACTTTACATACAACAATAGTTTAGTTATATATTATAGACTTATAGAAAGAGACCACCTAAAAACATTAAAATGTATTACCGGCCTGCAAAACCTTAAATTAGAGTGAATAAATGAAGACTCGGCACAGCACTTCTGAAAGGTTGCCAAACCCTGCCCTACAGCTTGAGGTGAAGAACCAGGCTCTCCAACTAAGAACTGTAACAGACCCATCAGACAGGGATGTATATGTAATACACATACAGTGATTAGTTGGTTACAACGTTTGCTGAGTGGACCACCACCATGGATATGCTCCTCTGCAGAGAGCTCCTAGGACATGGTGAGGCATAAGGCTAAGAGCCAAACACTGGAGAAGTGTAGTATTATCATGATATCCCCTACTGTGATGTTCCTTATGTACTAGGATCTAGACAAGACCAGATTCCCGTTCCCCATTCTATGTGAGTAATTTGGTGACTGGTCCATGAAGTCTTGGCTTTCCCCTAATTGCCACTGCTTCTGCCATACTAAGCCAGCTCATGAGATGCCTGGGCCTCTTTCCTTCAAGACAGCCAGTGGCGGCATTCTTGGTGCCTCAAGGGCAAGACCAGCCACACGACATACTCACCTCCACCTTGTACTTCTTGCGTGCCTTTGCCACATTCACAGCAAGGTGTGTTATCATGATAAATCCGGCAACACCGGTCAGGACCACATAGCTGTATTCCTTGGAGAGAACCACCATCTTGACACTGTTGAGAGAGGAGTGTTTGATTACAATCTCCGGACAGGACTGAGAATCCACAAGAGACTATTAACCCCCAATGGTATGAAAAGTCTGGATTTACTGAACACGGACCAACGTCCTTCCAGCATGGGGACCTGGCTGCCTGAGGGAAGTGACAAATCATGGAGCTTTCAATTCTAGGCTGCTTGCTGAAATCCAGCCCAAGGAGTTAAGTACTATGTGAAATGAGTCAGGGTCTCTATGTCCAGTTCATATTAGGCAAGTATGTGCAGCATAACCCTCACCATCATAACTGTCTCCTCACTGGCACTTTCAGTAGAGGGGCCACAGATGGATTGGGCCCTGGAGTCAGAGTGCCCCGTAAGTGGTTCTTTAGATCAAGATGAGGCAACCTTGGGTGGTGCATGCAAGGAGACAATGGGTTGAAGCTTGCCCCAGTACTTATACCTCATCTGTGACTGTGGTCTGGTATACACTTCAGTTATATCAGCAGAATCTTTTCACTGAAAAAGTTATATTAGTAAAAAACCTAGGCCATGTCTACATCTAAAATTTTGCAGCGCTGGTTGTTACAGCTGTATTAGTACAGCTGTATAGGGCCAGCGCTGCAGAGTGGCCACACTTACAGCAACCAGCGCTGCAAGTGGTGTTAGATGTGGCCACACTGCAGCGCTGTTGGGCGGCTTCAAGGGGGGGTTCGGGGAACGCGAGAGCAAACCGGGAAAGGAGACCAGCTTCGCCGCGGTTTGCTCTCGCGTTCCCCGAACCACCCTGCAAACCGCAGGGAAGGAGACCTGCTTGCTCGGGAGTTCGGGGAACGCGAGAGCAAACCGGGAAAGGAGACCAGCTTCGCCGCGGTTTGCTCTCGTGTTCCCCGAACCACCCTGCAAACCGCAGGGAAGGAGACCTGCTTGCTCGGGGGTTCGGGGAACGAGAGAGCAAACCGGGAAAGGAGACCAGCTTCGCCGCGGTTTGCTCTCGCGTTCCCCGAACCACCCTGCAAACCACAGGGAAGGAGACCTGCTTGCTCGGGGTTCGGGGAACGCGAGAGCAAGCCGGGGAAGGAGACCAGCTTGATTACCAGAGGCTTCCTCAGGTATGCTGGGATACCTGCTTATTCCACGGAGGTCAAGAAAAGCGCTGGTAAGTGTCTATACTTGATTACCAGCGCTGGATCACCAGCGCTGGATCCTCTACACCCGAGACAAAACGGGAGTACGGCCAGCGCTGCAAACAGGGAGTTGCAGCGCTGGTGATGCCCTGCAGATGTGTACACCTCCTAAGTTGCAGCGCTGTAACTCCCTCACCAGCGCTGCAACTTTCTGATGTAGACAAGCCCCTAGTGTGGATTCAGTTATACTGGTATAAAGGTGACATATTGGTATCATGACCTCCCCTCCCATACAGGAATAGCTATACTGCTATAACTGCATCCACATGGAGGGTCCTTGTTCTGCTTTAACTGTACTGCTATAATTAGAGCAGTACAACTTCTAGGGTAGACAAGACCAGTGATGGGACAGCTCTCTCTTGAGGGGTCTAGCTGACATTTTCAATAGCACTAAATTCACTTAATTGTTTAGAATAAGTCTTAATAGCAAGTATGTAAATTCTGCTGTTGCAGCTGTCCCAAATTCTAGATTAGGGCCCTTGTCCTCCTCCCACTGAAGTCAATATCAGGATGACTATTGACTTACATGAATGGTGTCACACCAGAAGACAACAGATACTTGTGACCTGAGTGGGGAGATGTTACAGGAGGTTTAACTCTAGACAAAGCACTGCAGACGGCCTTCCAGAAGCCATTTTATCTCAACACTAGCTGTTGCCAAATGGTCACTGACACTGCACACAGCATGAGGGCTAGTGGGAGGCAGAGCAAAGTTGACAAATGTACCCATGTGAGTGAAAAGGGGAAACCATACTTCAGCCCAGCTAGCCATTGGCAAACTGAGTAATGTTCTTCCTCCCAGCAGCTAGAGAATAGTGCGAGGGAGCGGGCTCAGATTAACAAGCACACAGCAGGCCTCCAGAAGCATCTAGTCTCTGGTATTTACCAATAGTTGCACATGCAGCTCCACTGGCTAACAGGAGAAGACCTTGCAGAAGTGTTATACACAAACCATGTCTCCTCATATACAACCCCTAGCCCTGAAAATGAGCTTTCCCAGTTCAGTTGCCTCTCTCCATCACTGGGACACGGTTCTCTCCATTTACAGGGTCAAGTCAAACCTAACTGATTCTTTCCATCTGGTGATTCCACTGTGCAGTGAGCCCTCCTACCCTTCACTGCCACAGAACCAGAGCAATCCTGAAAGAACATGTTACCTTAGGGAACTGGCACCTGCTGCATACCATTGCTATGCTGCCAGCACTCCTGAGCAATGGAATGGAAATTCATAAGGAAGCAGGTTTAGTCTCACACTTACAAGGATAATTATAAGCAGCATGGAAAGGAATGAGGTTATCAAGGACAACGGCTTAGACTTTGCACATGAAATCTTGCAGGTAGTTATTTTAAGCATTCATGAGAACATTGCAAATTAAAGCAGATTTAAGGCTGTGAGCACGAGCAGTACCCCTTGTTAGAACAGTTACTACACTTCATTTAGACTATCGTAAATGATCAGCATTTCACAAACACAACAGGTCAGCAAACTGAGGGTCTTTTTTTATTATAAGCTGAATGCAGAACACCAACTGCCAGTGGTGATCAGGAGCAGCAGACCGCTACTACTACAGAACACGACAGCGCCATTACACAAAGGCTTTCACCCATGGAAGCGGACACCCACGCTCCACCAAGGCTGCTTAGCCCGCAAGTAAGATTTGAGGCTTTATGATTAGTATTGAAAAGACTTGCACTGCATAAGACCAGCCTGTCTGAATGACTACCTGTCCCAGCGGCTGCAAGGCTGGAGCTGTGGACTATAGGCAGAGCACTTCTGAAATGCCCTCTCCTTCCACAGGCACCAGGGCCATACTGCATGTAGCACTCTTAGGGTTTGTCTACACTACCACACAGGGTCAATCTAAGATACACAACTTCAGCTATGTGAATAGTGTAGCGGAAGTCAACATACTTAGATCTACTTACCCTGGCATCCTCACTGCGGTAAGTTGACAGCTAACACTCTGCCGCTTGACGTCGACTGCGCTTGCACTCCTCGTTCTGGTGGAGTACCGGAGTTGACGGGAGAGCACTTGGCGGTCAATTTATCACATCTATACTAGATGTGATAATCGACCCCCACTGGATAAATTGCTGCCTGTTGATCTGGCAGGTAGTGTAGACAAGCCCTTAAGAGACTCAAGAGGTTTCACTTGTGTTAACTGAGGGGTGCTTTATTGGCTGTGTTGAAGGACCCCTGCCCCCATTTTTGTACCAGCATTGGCTCAGCGAAACACCCAAATAAGTTACTAGCCAAGAATACTGTTTAAAGGGGAGTCACCTCTCAAACTTGCTAGGATCATCTGGGTATCTTTCACCTTATCAGTTCCCTGCTATTGCAAGGGTGTTGGGCACAGGCAATGCCTCAGTTTCTCCTATTCTCTGCCCATTTCACACAACAGTTTAGTCTCTTGATGGACTAAAGTGCTTTGGTTTCACTATTGTCATTGTACACAATACAGGGGTATTGGGATCTAGTTTAAGGCCTGCGATATTCAGGTCAGACTAAATGATTTAATGGCCCCTTCTATGAAACGATGAACCCACCACCTTGGGGCAGCATCCCTTCATGTTTCTGTAAAGTCAAAATTGCTATATCAATTTCAGCTCTGTACTAAGACTCACTCATACAGGGCCCTTCACTAGAAAAGGGTCATAGTCCAACAATCAAATGCAGCAGCCTGACTAAAGAACTTTTAAAACTTATATTGGAAGATTAAAGCCCACTCAGCTTTCCAAATAGCTAACTAGATCATAGGGCCTCATGAAGCCAAATGACTCCCACTGAAGCCAGTGGGGCCATGTCTACGCTAGGGAATTTTACAGAAGAATTCCTGCTTGTTCCAACATTGGTTCAGCTGAACTGCTGTTAAGAACCATCATAAGCTCTACTGTAGACAAGACTGCGCTGTTTTTACCAGTGTCAAACCTACTGAATGGGTAAAAATGGGTCTGGCTGCAGGGGCCTTGTGTTTACACTATCACCTCTTTATCTGAACAGGTAGGATATATATTTTGTAAGGCTCCCTCTAAACAATGCTTCTGAATCTTTCCATTTACTTTAGTGGAAGTTGGTCAGGGCCCCATAGTTGGTCATTTGTATGTTCCCACTTGCAAGTATTCAGACCAGAGACTAACAACATTATAAGTCAATAATATACTTAAAATCATACCAGGAGTGCACATAGATTTTTTAAATTTGAATGGTATGGTCCAGGTAATCAGGTTTTATTAAAAAACATGTACAACAGCATTCTGCACCGATTATCTCCAAACACAAATTGGAAACAGAACAAAAATCACAGAAATTGCTAGGAATAAAGGCATAACGTCTTCACATTAGGATTACTAGGCAGATACTGACGCGAACAGTTCACCAATACAGTAAACTGGGTGCAATCAAACAACATGCATTTTTATAGCCAAGTGCAAAGGCAGACATTTAAAAACAAAGAATGTAGGTAACACTTACAAAAAAGCACTGACTCTGAAAAGGACGTGGGGATCATTGTAGCTACCAAACTGAGTATGAGCTCTCAGAGCAATAGGGTGGCTAAGATGGGTTATACTGATACCTGCATGTAGAAACAAGAGGATATACTGAATAGGATCGGAGGGGTGATATTATGTCTGTATGGCCTTGGCTACGCTGGCGCTTTACAGTGCTGCAACTTTCTCGCTCACCCTTGAGTGCAGCAAGTTACAATGCTGCAAAGCGCCAGTGTAAACAGTGCCCCAGCGCTGGGAGCGCGGCTCCCAGCGCTGCAAGTTAATCGCCACGGGGAGGTGGAGTACCTGCAGCGCTGGGAGACCTCTCCCCCAGCGCTGGTGCTGCAACCACATTCACACTTCAAAGCACTGCCGCGGGAGCGCTCCTGCGGTAGCGCTGTACGGCTGCAAGTGTAGCCATATCCTATAAGACACTGGTGAGAACATTACTGGAATACTTTGTACAGTTCTGGTGTCCACACTTTAAAAAAAATGTTGGAAACTTGGAGACAATGCAAAGAAGAGCTACAAAAATGATTCTAGCTCTGGAGAACACAGATCGATTTAGCTCATCAAAGAGAAGGTTAAAAAGTAACTTGATCCTGGTCTATAAACCCCTGCACAGGAAGAAATCAGATACTAGAGAGCTCTTTACCTCTAGCAGGCAAAGGCCCAGTGAGTTCCAATGACTGGAAGTTGAAGTTAGATGTACATTCAAATTGGAAATGAGATGCAACATTTTAAACAGTGGGTGTAGCAGAGTGGTCATCAAGGGATTAACTGGGTTACTCAAAATATTATGGGTTGGAGCCATGCTCCACCCCTCCCTTACTTCCTTATTTAGTGTGCCCCGCTCCTGTTTGCATGTAGTTGAATACAGCAGTATTTTCCAAGCCTGAAATACTGTAAGTAAAATGTGTTTCTTGTGCACTGAGCAATTCCTTTACAGAAGAAGGTAATTAACCAGTGGAACAACTTACCCAGAGAAAGGGTATATTATTGCTCATCACTTTGAATCTTTAGGTCAAGACCAGATGTCCAAGAACATCTAGAGAAATCCATAAGTTATTGGTGTCACTACCATTCTCTTATGTGGTAGGAAAGAATAATTCACTGCAGGAATGACTAGGTGAAAATTCTAGGACCTGTGTTATACAGAAGGCCAGGCTAGATAATAATTGTAGGGTCTTTTGGCCTGGATCTGTGAATCTATAATTTTGCAATATTAAAAAGACACGAAGTCAGTTTTATTTCATAATAAAATCAAAACACATAAGAAGATGATGAGATCAAAGGTAACTAACTTTAAAAACTGCATATGGTAATTTAAGAGTATCATCAAATGAAAAACAGTAAGGAAACAGAAACATGCTTCCAAACTTCAAAGATAGTAGAAAAAAATTATCAAGAAAGTTACTTGTAAGCGTGTCACTGAGTATGTTACAGGCCCATTGCTCACTAAACGCATGTTAACCAGATAAATAGTCGAAAGGAATGACTAAGCAAGGAATAAAAAAGTGTTCTAAGGAAGAGTCTGCAGACAACATCTGAAGACAAGTGTGGGAATACTGATAGCAACATAGAGACACTTTCACCTGATGCATGGAGTCTTACCTCTGCTTCACAGTGGCATAAGTCCATAGGTCACAAGCAAGTCTTAATGACCTTGGCATTGCAACACTGCTATAGATGTTGCAAGTCTGGCTTTCATGATGACTCAGCATTGTTGGAACAATTCTGCTAACTGAGCCATGACTGAAGGAAACTATGATAGCTTACCTCTGTGCAAAGTCAATCATCAGTCTAGCAGTAACAGAATCACCGTTACAGTGCAGTGAGCCAACTGACAACTTTTACAACCACATGGCATAGAACTACTTGGGGTGGAGTTAGCTGGAATAATCATGTCAGTTGTAGCAAAGGCCAACACAATCATAGATTATATCCAAGTCGGTATTATAAAAAACATTATATGCTTGTACAAGACTACAAGGAGGTTACACCCAAGTACAGTAAAAGCAGGCAAAGTATTTCAACAAGACTCAACTTGTCTTATTTTTATGACCTGCAGATACACTGTATTTCAGCACCCTTTGACCGCAATCACATAGACTCTGCTAACAAACTGAATGACATGGGTCACAAGGTTGAATTCATTACCCCTGAATTGCAAGTACTTAGGGCTTATCTACACAACGAAGTTTTTTCCAGAATAAGGTAAAGTGTGTATTTAAAAGCAACAATTATTCTGGAATAGTCAGCATGGGGAGTTATCCCAGAACAGCTATAGCAGAATAGCCATGGCCAATTTCCCGAAGCAGACAAGACCTTAGAGACTTGAAACAACTTGAGTTTAAAGGATTGAAGAGGATGCACACCACTACATATTCCAAGACTCAGAAGCTTGTAGCAGCTCAGTAGGCAACTAATAGTAATGAATAAAGAAATACATATTACTAATTACAGAGTAGATTGTGTATTAGTTATCTAGACTGTAAACTCTTTGAGAGAGCCAGAAGTTTGTCTGCACCTTTCTCAGCAAAGTGCACAGTGCGCTACTATTGGTTCTTTACAACCAGTTAAATATTTTGTCTTTCCCTAGGACCAACCCAGTAACAATCTCACAGCACTTTACAAACATTAATGAATTCACATTAAACATTTCATTAGCTTGGAGATAAGAGTATTCAAGAGCATTTCCTTTCAACACCCTCACTACAAACCAAGGGGATCACTAGTTAAGGCCACAAGTATTCAGAGCAAACTCAGTGCTCTGAACACTTGGTATTACCATCAACACTTCATGTAAACCTCATAGGCTGTCAGCTTCAGAGCAGTCTCTAGCTTCCAACACATGACCATCTACCATACCCGATTAACACTCACATGCACAGACTTCATTCCAGACAGGAAGGAAACATGCATTTGAGTGAGGCATTTTCCTTCCAGGTAATAACAACACATTAAAAATGTTTGGATTGAGAGATATTGGAGAAGCAGGCTTGGGGGTCAGTTGTCCAGGCTGAAAGACTTGATGCCTGGAGAACTAATGAAACAATGAAATCACAAGTGCTGAGAGTAAGAGCTGAGAAATTGCAATAAGAAATCAAGATGGTTCAGAAGCCACTGGTTAGTTGGTTTTTGTTAGTCATTCAAGTTAAATAGGACTTAACATTTTTAATAAAGGAAGGCTTTGTAATAGCCAGCACCTCTACAGATTCTTTTAAGGTGTTAGGGTTCAATAAATGTCCTGGAACTACGCTTTAAAACCATGGTAGATCACACTCAACATTCCTGGTATTTCTATGGTAAAACAAGCACTACATTTTAGAAACAAAACCCAACATTCTTCAAGCCTTCTTTATATATCATAAGTAGCAAAAAAGAAAGGGAGGGGAGCACAAGCTCCATTTCATTAGTGCCCACTGCAGGTCACCTTTAAGAAAGCTCCATGCATGCAGTTTTGGTCATAATTTAGGGTATGTCTATACTACAAAAAAAAAAAAAAAAAACACAAAACCAAACACGGCAGCGAGTCTCAGAGCCTGCCTCAACTGACTGGGGCTCACATTACAGAGCTAAAAACAGCAGTGTAGATATTCCCACTTGAGATGGATGCTGGCCTCTGAAACCGGTGTTGAGCAGAGGCTCTCAGAGCTCAGGCTTCCAGACTTCAGTCCAAATGTGAACACCTACACTGTTATTTTTAGCCCCACAGCATGAAGACAAGTCAGCTGACCCAGGCTCCCAGACTTAATATGCTGACAAAGAAAAGTGACCCCTAGATTGCTCTAGGGATGTGGAACAGGAATCTGACAAGGCACTGGTTTGTGTGAACACATGGCTTGAAGGTCAAATGGGAGGAAGTGGGCCTACAGAGGCAACATGGAAACAAGCACCTAGGCTGCAGAGGCTAGTAAGCCCAGCAGAGCTGTGGCAGGAGGACCCAGAGCAGACAGGGAAGTCTCCAAGAAGTGGCTGTGGGCTAGGCAGGGATCAGTACAGCCTGCAGGAAGAGCCCACAGGTTTGGCGGGGAGCCAGGGATGGAAGAAGCTGCCCACCGCTGAAGTGCAGGGAAAACTGCCAGCCTGAGGAAGCCCAGCAGGAAGCAGCAGTGTGCAGGATCTGAGCCTACACACAGACCTCTTGGGGGAGTGTCATTAAGTAGAACAGCAGCTGGGGCAGAGGGCACAGGGACACTGACACAGCTAAACCAGGAGGAAGAGGACACGGAGGTGGCTGTAAGAGGACCGAGGTAACGACACTTTGAGCAACCCTCCCGTTTTCCAACTCTGGAGCAGGATCTGTTTCTGTCATTACACCGGCAACATCTCCTGGGCCAGGCCCCAGCCTCGCCAAGCGCACTGAAGGGCCAAAGACAACTTTAATCTCCAAAAGAGAATGACTTTGACTTTATGCAACAGCCCAGCTACTAGGTCTAGAGATCCTAGGCGCTGGGAGATTATCCGTGTCCCCCCGCCCCTTGGCCTACACCCAGAGTTTGGGGGCAACAGCCCCATGGCCTCTCCTCCCACCTGGGGGAAGAGGGGCTACCCGGGGGCGCAGAGCCAGCGGGGGAAGGGAGGATGCTTGGGGGCCCAGAGCCGGCGGGGGAGGGGGAAGGGGTTGCCCGGGGGATGCAGAGCCGGTGGGCGGGGGGGGGGGGAGAAGAGGGGCTGCCCGGAGGGCGCAAAGCCTGCGGGCGGGGAGGGAGGGAGAAGAGGGGGTGCCCGGAGGGCGCAGAGCCGGGGGGGAAGGTGGCTACCCCGGGGGCTGCTGGGGGCTGCTGTCCCGTCCCTGCCCGCCCCCAGGGGCACAGAGGCGGGCACACGGGCCGGGCTGCCCGCCGCAGGCCGAGGCGCCAGGCCCGAGGGTGGCTCCCAGCTGGCTAAGAAGTCGCCCGGACTCACCTGCTGCCTTTGCCGCGCAGACACGATGCCGGGAGGTGCGGGCAGTCCGGGCACGGCTATTGACTGTCTCCGCCAGAAGCCGCATCCGGACCCGCCCCGGGCTCCGCCGAGCCACCGCCCCGGGGGCGGGCCCGCAGCGCCGCGCACACCCGCCCCCTGGCCCTCAGCCTGCCCCACCCAGCTGCCGCAGTGGAAGGCTGCTGGGCTTCCGAGCTCAGCGTTACCCAGAACCCTCACAGCGTGCCCAGAATCACCGTGACACCCCACAACACCCCTTCTTCCGGTGGACATACCCCCACCCCCATAATCACTGGGATATCAACAACATCTCTTCTGCCTAGAGGGACTCACTGCACCCTCAGAATCACCGTGACACCACACAACACTCCCCTCTGACTTGGGGACACACACAGTGCCCCCATAATCATGGTGACACCCCGCAAGACCCCCTCTAACGCCCGCCCACCCCCGCTGGATGCCAATAGGACACCCCCTCTAACAGGGAAACACCCCTATAATCACCGTGACACCAAACCACACATACCCAACACCCATCTGCAATCACCACTGAGAACAGCCTAGCTCCATCTTCTTTGGAACCCCCCTTTAGGTAGCTGAAGGCTGCTATCAAATCCCCCCTCCACTTTTCTTTTCTTCAGACTAAATAAGCCCAGTTCCCTCAGCCTCTCCTCATCAGTCATGTGCCCCAGCCCCCTGACCATTTTTGTTGCCCTCCACTGGACTCTCTCCAATTTGTCCACATCCTTTCTACAGTGGAGGGCCCAAAACTGGACACAATACTCCAGATGTGGCCTCACCAGTGTCGAATAGAGGGGAATAATGACTTCCTTCAGTCTGCTGACAATGCTTCTACTAATGCAGTCCAATATGCCATTAGCGTTCTTGGCAACAAGGGCACACTGTTGACTCATATCCAGCTTCATATACATTGTGACACTCACCTATCTAAAGCCCCCCATATGAACAGTCCCCTGTAATCACTGTGACAACCTCACTCCACAGAGTCCTTTATAATTATTGGCTCCCTCCAAAAGACCCCCTCAGTCACTGACATTACCCCTTGCAGTGTCCTTTTTATTCACCAATATGCCCACTCAGCTGCTCCCATTTAATCACTGGGAAATACTCACAGAACCCCATATAATCACGAGGACATCTCCAAAGAACTTTCTATAATTTCTGAGACACCCACCCACAATATCCCCTCAAACACCATGCACAAAGTCCCCTCTTAATCAGTCCATCACAGGGTCTCCCAAAATAACTCACTCAGCCCTCCATGACCATTGAGGCAATCTCACATGGTACCAATCCTCAAGATATCTCATATGCATATGGCTTCTTATGGATAGGATAGATGATTCTTTCTCCTGGGGAAAAAGGTGCTGACTGAAACAGAACCAGAAGATGACCCTGAGTCGTATACTGACTGAGGCATCTGAACCTTAGACTACTGGGTTGTTAAGTTGATGAGGGAGCCTGCAGGGCAATGGATTCATCTTCACTGATGATTATGGACTACTTAAAGAAGCCATTCCTGGTTGGCCAGGACTCACTGAGGTGGGCTACTAGCGGTGGTTCAGAGTAGAAAGGTTTGTCTCGTAATATTGGCTTAAAGCAGCAGCATGTTGGCTGTGAGATCCCAGCAGCCAGAGACCAAATAAAACCAGAGGCTGACTCCCTTGTGGAAGGAGTGGAGTTGATGGCATTCACACAATTTTGTGCAATCCTGCTGGCTGGACGTAAGGAATGGGTTTATTGTCACTTGGTTGCCAATCTAAGAGGTGCTGTACTCCTGCTGGAGAATTTTCTAAGTGCTGAGCTGAACTATGGAGCTGTAACCCTAGCTAGGAAATCAGGGTTTAGGTGATGAAAAGCGGGTATGCAGTGAAGGGACAGTCTTGAAGAACTATGGATGCTATTTAAAGGATTTTAGTGGGTTGGAATTTCTTGCTTTGAGCCATTACACATTCCTGGGTTGAGAGTCACAAACAGCTCTGCCTAGTTTCACATGGCAGACCTACAGCAGCCTCTACTGTTCCATTCCTGGCTCTCTGCTATTACTCTGATAGTGCATTTTTTTTAACGAGGAGATGCGCAACCTCCTCCTCATCCAGATGACCATAGTGGACATGTCCAACATGTCACAATTAGCCTCCTCTGTTTGTCTTGAGGACTTTCTGAATGCCACAGTCAGCAGAGCATCTGATTACATCCCTTCCCCAGGAAAGCAACCATGGTGAAGTTCTACCAGAGAGCCCACTTTCTATTGGTGCTGGGAACCGTGCATAACACCCATAGTTCCTGGAGTGCTCCCAACACTGCAGCCTTTAGGAACAGGAAACATTTCTATTCAATCCATGAAGATGCTGTGTGTATGAAACATGCAAACTGCCAAATTTTACTTTGCAAACTTTTGAAATTTTTGTCCATAGCCTTTAGATCTTCCTGCATTGGGAGACTTCTTTCCTACATACTCAGAGGAGGTCATGCACTTATAGAATCCCTATATTTATCTGTCAAGCTAAGAGTTAATTTGACCATAGTAAGACTATACCTTCCTTAATCAATAGCAGGTGTTTTTTTCTCTTCCACATGTGACCAATTACATTTTTAGCTATCATAATAAGATGGTTGCCAAGATTTTGATAAAAGTTAATCACAGCAGTATTTGCACAGAATCCTAAGGGGGGAAATGGCTGGGTAAAATGGAATGTGGAGTCCTCTGATGCCATTTGAAATGTCTTTGACCTTCAACTAGAAAACTAGTATGACTGTACAAAACCATCACAAGTGGCTAAAGAAACCAGTGACAGGTGGTTTCTAATTTCTCCATTTTTGGGTGTCCAGCTCTAGCTTGAGATACCTTGAACAGGCCTGATGTTCAAAAGGCAGGTGCTTATCCCTTTCTGAAAATCAGGCCCTTTAAAGATGTCTCAGGTTGGGCACCCAAAAATTGCGGTCTCTAAAAAGACTAGTCATTTTTGAAAACTGAAACCCAGACCTGTTATATTTTCATTAACATTTATAGGAAGTATCATTTTATTTGTCATTTTTCACGTGTCATGTATCCTTTAAACCAGTTTGATCTGAGTTTCTTTCACAATATAGAATGACACTTTGACATATGGTCTCTAATGAGTATGTGAGTCCTAATAAGACATCTTTGTGATATATGTTTAAATTTCTCTTTTCATTTTTAAGATAGGAGACATCAGCTGAACAGTAAAATTTCAACAGTATCTAAGATTATCTGACTGTTTTCTGTTTAATCTCATGGGCCAGACTGTGATACCTTTACTCATGTTGAGTTGTATCTTCCTATGCAAGTAGTTCGATTGAATTCAGTGTGAGTACTTGCTCTGTAGTTATTCAGCATGAGTATGAAGATCATCTTATGGCCTCTTTGAAGTAGCTCATTCTATTACAGTATATATATTTTATCAATATAGTGCTCTCTTAGTACACTGTGGTGTATCCTCAATGAAATTATATTTAAGATCATTGAGTGTTAATTCCAGCCATAGGCTCATGAGTCGTTTTTACAATCTATGTTCAGGTCATAGCATAATTGCTGTAAGACAATGTGTGAATTTTGACTATGCTTGCTGAAATTTTCTCATTTTTGTCCTTTTTCTTCAACAGATGCAACTTGAATCAGATCAAGAGTCCAGCGTTTCACACGTGAAGTTGCTTTCCTTGTTCAATGTAAGGTGATGATTCTTTTGGCAATCAACAGCGCTTGTGATACTAAGGATCTTATTTCTATACATTTTACCTCTGTCATGTTCTGTATACATAACTCTGAGGTGATTTGTATCACAATGCCTATAATTTCTGATGATACTGTCACATGTAACTAGTAGTTTTGAACATTGCCATACAATATGAAAAAATTTTAGCTTCAGTATAGCATCTGGTACAATATTTAGAGTTTTGGGGCTGGATTCTCCCATCATCTAAGGCCACAAGCAGTAGAAACCAGGGGAACACACTGCAGGGGGAAACCTGGCAGAGATAACTCTTCTGCCTCTTGCACCAGCAGCTCCTCACCTCATCCTTGAATATGAAGGGAAATATGCTGGTGGGAAAGCTTAGGCAGAGGGGGATTCAAGCCTTCTTCTTTAAAGCACTGATCCAGCAAAACATTTCTGCCTGTGCTTAACTTTAACATTGTCTTAGGACTACTCAAATGCTTAAAGTTAAGCACAGGCTTAACTTTGCTGGAATGGTTGAAGTGCTTGCGGGATCAGGGCCTTTGTCTCCAATAGCTAAGGAGATGCCTGCAAAAGGTTGATTTTCCAAACTGTATTTATCAGGCCTTGTGATGTCTACAAGGATTCTTCACAATTAAGTAGAGCACCTTTGATTTCTAAGCAACGTTTGTCTGACTGGGAGGACTATCACACCAATATGGCCTTTAGGTCTTGTTTACATGAGAAAGCTGCATTGGTTTAATGCAAGGCATCATTTTAAACTAGTTTAGTTAAACCAATGCAAAAGCCTGTGTGGACACTCTGATTTTGGTTTAAACAAGGCTTATTTCAGTTTAGCTTAAGACAATTAGGAATCAGTTTAAACTAAACTAAAATAAGCCACTCTCAGTGCAAACTCAGGTCTAATTTGTAGTCTCCTAGCAGCATTTCTGTTTCCTTGATTTTTCCTACCTTTGAATATGTAGGTTTCAGATCAGTATGGGCCAGACTGTAAACCTATTACTCATACTAGTGACCAATTACTCACATAAGTAGTCCCCCTGAAGTCAATGGCAATACTTATTTGAGTACCTGCACACCAGTGTGGATGAGGGATTAACAATCTAGCCCTTTCATTGTAAACTGTTTGAGATGGGAACTGTGTAATATATAAGTGCACAACACCTATCACAATGGGGCCCTGAATGGACACCTTAAGTGCTACTGCAATACAAAGAATAATACTCTACATATGTGTTAGTGTCATTTTGACAAGACTAATCTTTTAATTATAACTATTATTATTTTCTACTTGCATTTTTAATCACTCTCTTTGAGTTAATTCTGTCTTTACTGTTATTTTCAGCCCCTCCCAAATTAGTCTCTTTCATGAAGCTGTTAAGGAAGTCCAGACCAAACAGATCGCTACAGCATCCTACTAAACATCTTCCCCAAACTCAATAGATTGCCGTTTATTGTTACCATATATTTATTGTCCTTCAGGCAGTTTGTTTTCCAGCAGCTCATGTCCAAACCAATCTGCATTAATCTTTCAAGTAAGATTCTATGAGACATGCTATTAGTTTTAGCCAGTAAGAGCTAAGTTGAGCTCTTCCTGGCTGCAATATTAAGGGGATGTTAAACATATATATCAGCTAGAGGTCACTCTATGGTGATCTTTCTGTAACACTTGGCTGCTTCATCTCCAGCATCCTTTGGGGAATAACTTGTATATCTTTTACAAATCATACTTAGATTGCAAGCTCTCTGGAGCAGGGGCCATGGCCAAAATTTTCAAGAACAGGAGCCTGAAGTTGGGTTCCTAAATCCCTATTTAGGCTCCTAAATAAATGACCTGATTTTCAAAAGCATTTAGCTCCCAGCAACTTCCAGTGATCACCATTGCTCGACGTTTTAGACATTTTGAATGCTCGACATTGTTGAAAATCAGGACACATAGTCCAAGAGCCTAAATATGAATTTATGAGCTTGACTTTAGGCCCCTATTTTTGAATGTCTTTGCTCATGGCTTTCTACATATGCAGGAAGGTTCTTAGCTATTTTGGGGCACTCCACAAAGAACAAATACTCATTATCTGGCTAGTTGATAGATGAGCACTTACCATACATTTGGCAGGCATCAATTAGTTTGTCAATGGCCCAAGCCCAGGGAGAGAAAGAAATTTTGGAGAAAAGAAGGAGGAAGTAAGAAATTCCCAAAAAGAGGGTTAAATTACAGCAAAATGATTCCTGCAGTTATATTTTGGGTCACAAGAATCTCATCTGGAAAGGCAGATAGATGGGGAAAGCCCAGGGGGACCAAGAGAAAGGTGCATCTAGTATCAGTCTCTGGCATCCCAGCATAGTTATTCATCAGAGCTTCAGAGGCTAGTTCTAGGTGGTTGCTTCTTCGTCTTCATCTTCGTCTTCATCATCCCCCCTTCTTGTTGTGTGGAATTCATATAGCACTACACACATTCCAGCCAACCAGGCTGCCACAGTGCCCGCAGAGAATATACAGAAGCCAATCAGACCCAGGAAGGCATAGTCTGTATCATGTAAATGAAGGAGACATGTGTAGTGGAGCTTTGACTCCACCCCAGGCATTGACCAGCCATGTAGAGCTGCTGGGCTGTAGCAGGAGATGTTCTCAGGATCTGTAGAGGAAACACAGAAGAAACCCTCTCTTGTGTATGCCTTGAGCAACAGTAAAGAGGAGTCCGGAGGCAACTTAGAAAAATAACTTGTCTTCATGCAAATGTCCCTAGTAATAAAGGATGCTGGGGAGGGTAAAATCAGTATGGTTTTATCTCTGTATCTGAATAACATATGGGATGAGCCTGAACACCCCGAAACTTGGGGCAACTTCAGTTTTGCTTGTGGATCCAAACACAGGTCTGCATAAAATGTTGGTGCTCTGTTTCCTTATCAGGCATCAGTAGCTTTTAAAAGGCCTGGCTGGGGCATTGTTTTTTAGTACAGTTGGGCTCCCTGACTTGCCCATAAGCTGCAGCTGCCCATCGGGTCCCCCTTTGCTGGTGGGATGGGGTTGGATGCATGGAAAATCCATCTTATCTGTATCATCTCACCTGTATCTGTGGCAGTGGCTCACATGAGCAGGGAGCTTCTTATTTCCCTCCCAGCTGGAAAGAGAGGTGCTCTTGGTCAAAGGCCCTCAGCCTGGATATGTTTACCCGCAGCATTAAAGTTTAACTGCAGTTCTCACCCTAGTCCCAGGGAAACATAATACCTCCTGCCTGTTTCACACACAAAGTGTTGCTGGAAGGTAGCAAAGCCTGACAGGGAAGAGAATGAGAACAGACACATAGGCCTTCTGCCATTTCTATCAACTCTTTATTCACCTCTCTCTGGCACCCGTGAGTAGCAGCCATGATGCTGACAGGGAAGATCCCTCTTCTCCCCCTCAGTCCTAGCAGAAGCTGCTCTTGTGACGTTATTGACACAAACTGTGACCGTATAGACCATTGTTGCAATCAACGTTCTGTAGTGGCACCAAATCTTGTACAAAGGAGGTCAAGTAAGGTGTCTATGGAAGGGGTATGATTTGCTGGTTATGATTATGCTATCTGTATGCATGTATCATTTTTATATTTAGAGTTATAAGTATTGGCTCTATACTGTCTATATTTCAAACTCGTGCTATGCTTCTGGGTGACACCCCAGATAGCTTGGCATCAGCACTGCCTAGCCTGCTTGATGGCCAATTAAGGACCATCAGCTATACAACTGACCCACTGAGAGAAGGCAGATACACCTTATGACTCAGCGAGGCATGCAGGGACATGCCCATGGAGGGAACTCTAAGGCTTTCAAGCCATGTGCTGGGCAGCTTGTGCTTGAGACAAAGGAAGCACAGGCCACATGGCAAGAGGCTATAAAAGGCAGGTGCATCTTCTCCGTCTTGTCTTCAATCCTGCTTCTTACCTCTGGAGGAACTTTGCTACACTGAAGCTCTGAACAAAAGACTGAATGACCCATCCAAGCTGTAGATGTACTCCAGAGACTTGATTTGAGCTTGCAGTTTATTCCAATACTGCTACAAGCTTGAACCAAGAACTTTGCCATTGCTGTATGTCAGTAGCGTAGCTACAGGGGGAGCAAGGGGAGCGGCCGCTCCCCCTGACCACATTCCCCAAAAGTGGCACCTTTTTAATTTTCATACTCACTCGGCTCCGCTTCCGGGTCCTTCTGCTTCCTGGTCTCACTTAGCGCCTGCTCCAGCCCCTGCTCTGGCTCTCCCCCATGGCCCCTGCCCCTGCTCCACCCCAACCCCACCTCTTCCCACCCCAGCCCTGCCCCCTTTCCCCTGAGGCCTGCAGCCAGGCCCGACCCTGCACTCACTGGTAAGTCGAGCAACCCGTCCCCAGCCTGCTACGCTCCCCTGGCTCCCAGCTGTGCTGCTGGGGGGTGGTTCCCCTCTCCCCCCAAGCCTGGGAGCCAGGGGAGCAGAGCAGGCTGGGGCCATGGCCCCCAGGCCTCCAGCGGGAGGCCTCTGGCCACTTCCTGCGAGAAGTGGAGTGACCTGGTCCCAGCCTGCTCCACTACCCTGGCTCCCAGGCATGTGGGGAGGGGAGAATCGCCCCCCAGCACTCACCAGTGGCGGGGTTGGGAGCCAGGTGAGCAGAGCAGGCTAGGGCCGGGTCACTCCACTTCCCGCAGGAAGTGGCCAGCCCCCTGTCTCCCACAGAGGCCTTGGATCAGCCCCTCCCTCTCCCTTGTGGAGGCCTGGGGCCAGCCCACCCCCCTGCTCCTTCCCATGGAGGCATGGGACCCCACACTGGCCCCCTCACAGGAGGGCTGCATAGGGCACCAAAAGGGCTAGGGGCAGACCTTTTCTTGTTTAATTCTTCAGTAAACTCCTGCTCTCCACTGCAGGAGAGAGGTGGGTTTGAGAACAACAGCCCAGATCCTTAAAGGTATTTAGGGTCCTAATTCCCAATGGGCCTTAGGTGCCTAAAACCTTTGAGAATCCGAGCCAACTAGCTCTGGAGTCCTGCTGTGAGTCTGACGGAGGAGATGCAATCTCTGAGGAGGAAGGGTAGCGGACAGATGACACTGGTCGTCATCCCTGCCTGATGGCTATTACATGAATGTATGTGTGCTTCACCACTATGGATAATGTCCAGATGCAGCTGGCATTTGGGGTGGGGGAATAGGGAGGAGAAAGGTAATGCTAAATAATAATTAACAGCATGGCCAGCATTGCAGCATGGAATGAAGGAGGGACAGCAAAAATCCCCTGATCCTGCTCAGTCCATCATAATAGGGTTTGAGTCTGAAAGCCCGCTGAGGTCAGCTGAAAGACTCCCCTTGACTTTACTGGCTTTGGATCAGTGAGTCGGGGTCTCTTAGAATAGACTGCTGGGGGCTGAGCCTGGGGACTGCTAGCAACTCTCACTTCCTACTCCCTCAGCATCTTGCAGGATCAGGCCTTTCATCGAATAGAGTAGGCTGCTCATGTCAACCCCAGAAAGTTGAAGACAATACTGCAGAGCCCCAAAATGGGCTCTACTTTCAAAAGTTTCTGACCTACTGGGGAATTTCCTCCAGTGCCTGTTGGTCATATTCTGTTGTCTTTTATTTTCAGGGGCTTCCTTGGTCTCTTTCTTCTTTAACTGCAGAATTATGGTTCACCCTTAGGGCTGGATTCTGATCTCGTGTTCAGCTGTGTAAAACTACTGAAGCCAATGGAGCTGTGCCCAAATATGCCACAAAAGAATTTGACAGCGGGGATACTCCAAGTTTTCACTATTGTCACTGAGAACAGGATCTGGCCCTCAGCAATTAAATGGCTGCTTTTTTTATGGCCAATGATCAAATTATCCTGTAATAGCTTCCTGAAGAGATTGGCATTGATCAAAAGAAAGGGTGGAAGTTGTCTTCCTGTTAGCATAAATGACTGAGGTACGAGGTGGTTCTATTCTCTCACCTCTCTAGTTCAGTGTATATATCACCATCAGTGGGCTGTTGAGCCTTCAGTGTGCAGATGATACACAGTTCTGCATCTCCATTTTATGTGACTTATACAGTACATGAGGTGAGCCTTCTCAGTCTCTAACAGAGATGGGTACCTAGATGTGAATTAGCTGGCTTATTCTTAATTTGAATAAGAAATAATAGTGGTAGTTTGGGGGAATCAGCCAGAAGAAGTGGCGAGATTTACAGCAGTTCTTTTACCTGAAGGACTATGCCTACTTTTTGTTAGTCATGTTTACAACCTAGGGAATCTTGATCTGGATATTTAGAGAGCAGCAGTGGCCAAGAATAACATTAATCTCTGTTTAGGAAGAAGGTTGTTAACTTTTTTGCCAGTTACATATCTTGCCATGGTCCATGCCTGATGGGAGTCTTATGATGCACTGTGGTGGCTCAGTCACAGGGAGAGACTGTGGTGCATCATGGTAGACAGTGTAGCTGGGGAGTAAGGCACGTAAAGGAGAAAGGCAGCATGAGGGAACTAGCATTATAATTTCCTTGAGGCGTGATGGCTGCTCAGCTGGACACAAAGATTGTTGTTTGAAAATGAAATATTTCATTTTGACTACACAAACTAAAATTAAAATGTTTCTGTTCAATGAAAAGAGGCCCAAGAAAAATTTTGGGATGTTTCTGAATAGAGATTTTTTTTGGAATTTATTTTTCTGTGAAGAATTTCACCTGGAGCCAGTAAAAACTCAGAATTTCCAGAAATTCTGACATTTTGAATTTTGTTTTCAAAATGACCTGGCTGCTGTGTGGACAATGTTTTTAATTAATCACATCCAGGGCATTTTTAGCCTTCCAAAATGGGTGGTGCCTTCTTTTATGTGTTTGTTCCCCCTGATGTTAGAACCTGGCTACACCACTGCTGTTTGTAATTGATTACTTTGACCAGTTTTAGCTCTCATCTATATTTCTTTGTTTTTATGAATAAACCTTTAGATTTTAGATTTCTAAAGGACTGGCAACAGCGTGATTTGTGGGTAAGATATGACTTGTATATTAACCTGGGTCTAGGGCTTGGTCCTTTGGGATTGGGAGAGCCTTTTTTCTTTTACTGGGGTATTGGTTTTCATAACCATTCATCCTCATAAAGAGTAGTGCTGGTGGTGATACAAGGGAACTAGAGTATCTGAGGGAATTGCTTATATGACTTCTGGTTAGCCAGTGGAGTAAAACTAAAGTCCTCTCTGTTTGACTAGTTTGGTGTGCCTTAGTAATAAAGGACATCCAGCCTTGGGCTGTGACTGCCCTGCTCTAAGCAATCTGTCCTAAATTGATACTCTCAGTTGTGGCCGCTTCGTTACAGCTTCCTTACAGCTCCTCCTCCTTCTGTCCTGCCACGTGAATGTCTCCAACACGCACATGAAATCTGTGATGTGAATATTGAGACTGACCTCTCTCCTCATGCAAGAAAAAACACACTTATTATTAAACACAAATAACCAAAGCCCCCAGTTTCCCACAGCTGTTGCATGGGGCTTCAGGACTGATGCACACAGACATCTGCTGTAACCCTCTTTTGTATTGGTGCCTATAATAATACACATGGTTTCTTACACTCCGATGTACTTTCTCCCATCTACAATATTATTACTATGTTGAGTTCTTTACACAACTCCATAGGCATGTGTAGCACTTACAGGCAAACAAAAGAGCTTCCTGCCCCAAGACAGGTACTTAAATAACTTTAACTCTGCACTGAGTAACACCAGCCTCCAATTTTCCTTTCTTTGTTTTTACTGAAAGTCTTGCACAGCAAATCCTTAAACAATTACTATTTTCAGAATCCCCTCTCAGCATTGTGCTGTGTGTAGTTCTTTAAAGACTGGGGCTTGTGTACATTTGGAGTTGGGAAAAGCCAGCATACATTTCAGTGACTCTCAAACACGCTCTTACTCTTGGGACCAAAACAACTCTGGGAAAGTGAAATGGAGACTCTTCTACCCTGTGCATAAGCAACAGCTACAATCCAGTTACATAATCTTTTAACTGAGGCAGAAAAAAACCCATCTGGATTTAGGAATTTCAGGAGACTTAAGAAAAAAATCATCTTTCAGGCCCCAACTTGGGAAAGTGTCACTATTGAGAATAGCACTTGAGCATGTGCTTAATTACCACTGGAGTCAAAGGGATTTAAGCAGGTGCTCATGTGCTTTCCTGATCCAGGACTTCATGTTGTAAATTGAGTCAATTTGCTCTGGCATCCTTGAGAATGAGAGAGAACATATGGGAGCCCTACAATAGCTAAAGCACAAGAGAGACTTTCCTGAGTACGATCACACTTAATGTCCTATTTTACACTCTGTCAATCTCCCTCAATGTAGGGCCTGATCCAAAGTCTGCTGCAGTTAGTAAAAGGACTCCCACTGAGTTCAGCATGGGCTCTCTATCAGGCCTTTAATACTGAGTGCTGTACAAAAGGTATCTGCATTCAGGGCAAAACCGACTGAGATAAAAGTGCTGTGATAGTGTGAGTAGAGAAATGGTTTACCCCTGCTCCAGCAGAACAGCTCTCACTCTTAGGGAAAAGGTCATTGCCTGTACTGCTCATGTAACAAAAATATAGTCAGGGTATGAAAGTAGAGTGAAGTCCTGGCCCCACCCCACTGAAATCAATGACAAAATTCCCACTGACTTCAATAGGGCCAGGATTTAACCTGTGGAATCCTGTCCCAGGTAGGGTCCGAGAGGAAAGGGAGCTGACTCAGTTTCATTCTCATGTGTGTTAGTGCACAGAACAAAATTGCCATACAGTTGGCCCAAATGAATGTCTACATTCAAAGAGAGACACCCAGGAATGGAACAGCAGGACGATTTACAGGTTAGGATAGGGGTGCATTGGCAGAACCATGGGGAGCTCTTGGTTGGAAAAGCAGGGTACTAGAGGTCAGAACCGAGGTGGGCTGGGAATGGTGTGTGAGGCCCCAGGGGTGGAATAATGGTATCTCTTGCATTTTCACTTGAGGGTTTTCTTAATCTATCATTAAAAATGCAGAAGTTTAACACCACTAGCAAAAAACTATACTCCAGAATGGAACTACAGAAATGTCCGGAAGTTCAGAGGAGCAGCTTTCCCCATCCAGATCTTGCCCCAGAACTGCCTATGGGTAATACAGAGGACAGACACATGGTACTTTGAACTGATCACAGACTACAGTGTCACCAGCTGAGGCTAAAGCAGGAATTTTAAAGGTCTAGCAGTCTCCTTGTTTCTTATCACTTAAAGCCAGTTCTTGATTGTTAGTTTAGCACTTTGTGCTTGCATGCGTGCACACACACGCACACACACATGCACACACATACACGGGGTTGTTTGTATGTAGCTGAGGGGAGATATGATTGCTCTCTATAAATACATAGACGGATAAATACCAGAGAGGGAGAGAAGTTATTTAAATTAAGGGCTAATGTGGACACAAGAACAAATGGATATAAACTGGCCATCAACAAGTTTAGGCTTGAAATTAAATGAAGGTTTCTAACCATCAGAGGAGTGAAGTTCTGGAACAGCCTTCCAAGGGGAGTAGTGGGGGCAAAAAACCTAACTGGCTTCAAGACTGAGCTTGATAAGTTTATGGAGGAGATGGTATGATGAGACTGCCTACAATGGCTTGTGGCCCATCTGTGACTGCTAGCAGCAAATATCTCCACTGGCCAGAGATGGGACACTAGATGGGGATGACTCTGAGTTACTGCAGAGAATTCTTTCCCAGCTGTCTGGCTGGTGGCTCTTGCCCACATGCTCAGGGTCTAACTGATCGCCATATTTGGGGCCAGGAAGGAATTTTCCCCCAGGTCAGATCAGCAGAGACCCTGTTGGGGTTTTTTTGCCTTCCTCTGCAGCATGGGTCACAGGTCACTTGTTGCTTTAAACTAATGTAAATAATGGATCCTCTGTAACTTTAAGTCTTTCAGTCATGATTTGAAGACTTCAGTAACTCAGCCAGAGGGTAGGGGATCTATTACAGGAATGGGTAGGCAAGGTTCTGTGGCCTGTGATATGTGGGACATCAGACTAGATGATCATGATTGTCCCTTCTGGCTTTAAAGTCTAGGCACGCATGGGTGCTCTTGTATGTGTTTGATGGTGTGTATATTATTATGTTCAGAGGGCCCAATCCATGGCTAAGGTAAATAGGCATATTTCAGTTGACTTCAATGGACCTGTGCTACTTTACACTAACTGAGAATCTGGCCCATAATTTGAAGAATAACAGTGACATTCTGATACAGAAAGCAGAACCATCTGCTTAGTTCCAGCCAAATCTTGGGGTGTCTGGGCTGGCCCACAAAATCCTCACCTGGGAAGTGAACGCCACTCTCTTTCATCCAGATGGTGAACTCCAAGAAGGAGCAGTTACAGTTCCAGAGGTTTTCACTTAGACCCAGGGACTTCAGATTGGGCAGATCCTTGACAATGCTAATATCCAGGAACGTCAAGCCAGTCCGGCTCACATCCAGGTGCCTCAGCCAGGTGTTGTTGGCAAAGGAATCCTTCTCAATCTCCACCAGATTTGGGTTGTCTGAGATTTTCAGCACCACCAGGCTACTGAGCTGGGAGAAAGTGGTGAAAGTGACCCGGGTGAGGTTGTTGAAGCTGAGGTCTAGGTAGATGAGCTTGTTGAGACTGATGAAGGCGAAATCCAGGTCTTTACTAATGGCATTCTCCCTGCAGTCCAGATAGACCAAGTCACTTAGGAAGTTCAGCTCCACCGATGGCAGGTAGGAGATGTTGTTGGTAGCCAGAATCAGCTGTCTTGTGTCCAGTGGAATGGTCGTGGGGAAATCTTGCAGCTGCTGCCCTGTGCAGTTCACTTCCAGGTATTGACAGGTACACTTTGCTGGACAGTTCAGGCTCTTTGCCATCACTCCCATTCCAAAAAGAAGCACCAGCCACAGGGATTTGTGGCCATTAGGAAGGGACATGACACGGTACCTTATCTACTGTAGGTCCTCCACACTGCTTTAGCCCTTCAGAGAATGCTGGGGAAGAGGCCCTGGAGAACTACAAAGCACCAGTCCTGTGCAAGCAGTTTTCTCATTCCAGTAAGACCAAAGAGGAGTTGAGCTGTGAGGCTGTTTGGAAGCTGTCTGTATCCCTCGCTCATGCAGCTCCCTGGCAGATTGCCTACTTGGCTGCTTAGAAAGAGTTCACCCTCTTTGTGCTTGAAAGTAAAGAAGAGCTGCTTGCAAGTGGGAACATCTTCGAGTCACACTGGTTGCCAGTTGACACCTTTGTGACGTCAGCTGCTTGCAAAGGCAGCCTGGCTTCAGAGAGAGAATTCTAACCTGGCCAGCAGTGCAGATCTGTGTGTTTGAGCGCGTGTATACAAATGTGCCTGTCTCTGTCTCAGGCATGCACAAAGCTCTGTGTGTGTGGCTGTACTGGAAGAGTGTAATGTTTGATGCAAGGAGGTCCATGTGAGTGCAGTGCCTACGTATACAAGTGTGTGTTTATGTAATGGTGGTATAGCGTGTAGTGGTTAGAGGTGTTCATTTGCTCTAGTAAATAGATAGGTCTGCTTGATAGAACAAATAGGCTTGTATCTATATCTACAATGTGTGTGTTTGTGTGTGTGTGTCTCTTGGTTTTGTTTCCTTTCTTTGGATACATAGATCATACAAAAGAGGCTTTCACATGAGCTTACACTCAGGGTAAAATTTTTAAACTGGTTAGACCTTCTAGTCTCATTTGTGTTATAGAACCGTCACTTGATGATTCTCTGAACACCAGCCTTTTTATTGAGAAGATGTATGTTGTCTTTTGGCCTGTAAGCTCTTTGAGGCAGGAACTGTCACTTATTATGTGTTTGTACAGTGCCAACTGATGTGGGGACCAACCTGGTTGTGGCCTTTAGGAGCTACTGCAACACATATGTTAAATTACACACACACAAAGTAAATTTAAAACATTATTAAGGTTGCAAAGTCAAGACCTCAAAAATTAGAAAATACCAGTATTATTATTATTATTATTATTATTATTATTAATTATTCCTTGCTTTTACAGAAATGTAGGGCTGGAAGGGACCTCAAGAGCTCATCTAGTCTATCCTCCCCCCTGAGGCAAGATTAAGTATAACTAGCCCATCCTGGACAGGTGTTGTCTCACCTGTTCTCAAAAACCTCCAATGATGGGGATAATCTCCCTTGGTAATCTGTTCCAGTGCTTAACAATCCTCAGAGTTAGAAAGTTTTCTCTAATATCTAACCTAAATCTCCTTTGTTGCAAACTAAGCCAATTACTTCTTGTCCTACTCTTGGTGGACATGGAGAACAATTTATCACTGTCCTCTTTATAGAAACCCTTTAGATATTTGAAGATTGTTACCATGTCTCCCTTCAGCCTCCTCTTCTCTAAATTAAAAGATGCCCAAATCTTTCAACCTTTCTCCAGAAGGTCAGGTTTTCTCAACCTTTTATTTTTCTTGCTCTCCTCTGGAGTCTCTCCAGTTTGTCCACATCTTTCTTAAAGTGTGGTGTGGTCCAAAATGGACACAGTACTCCAGCAAAGGCCTCACCAGTGCCGAGTACAGTGAAACAATTACCTCCCATGTATTTTATAAGATAGTCCTGCTAATGCATCTCAGAATGACGTTTGCTTTTTTTTTGCAACAGCATCACATTGTTGATTCATATTCAATTTGTGATCCACTATAACCCCCATATCTTTCTCAGAAGTAATACTGCCTAGCCAGTTATTCCCCATTTTGTATTTGATTTTGTGCATTTGATTTTTCCTTTGTAATTGTAGTACTTTGTACTTGTCTTTATTGATTTTCATCTTATTAACCACTCAGACCAATTTGTCCAGGTCATTTTGAATTCTAACCCTGTCCTCCAAAGTACTTGCAACATCTCCCAGCTCAGTGTCATCCACAAATTTAATATCTCTACTTCATCACCCAAGTCATTAATGAAAATACTGAATAGTACCAGACAAAGGACAGACCCCTGCGAAACCCCACTTGATATCAATGATTCCCGTTAAAGTGGGAAGACATAAGTACTCTTGGAGTATGGCTTTTCAACCAGTTGTGCATCCACCTTATAGTAATTTTATCTAGACCATATTTCCTTAGTTTGTTTATGAAAACGTCATATGGGACAGTGTCAAAAGCCAAATGAAAGTCCAGATATATCATATCAGCTATCCCTCCTCCCCATCCACTTGGCTGGTTACCTTGTCAAAGAAGGAAATTACAATGTTTTGGCATGATTTGTTCTTGACAAATTCATGTTGGCTATTGCTTCATACCTTATTATCCTCTAGGTGCCTACAAATTGATTGGTTAATAATTTGTTCCAGTATCTTTTTAGTTACTGAAGTTAGGCTGCTCTATAATCTCTGGGTCTTCCTTTTCTTGTTAAAGATAGGTACTGTGTTTGACTTTCTCCAGTCCCCTGAGACATCACCACCCTCTGTGTGGTTCTTAAAGAGGATTGCGAATGGTTCAGAGTTTGCTTCAGCTAGTTCCTTACGTAGTTCCTTATGTAGCATCCGACGAAGTTGGTATTCACTCATGAAAGCTCATGCTCCAATACATCTATTAGTCTATAAGGTGCCACAGACTCTTTGCTGCTTTTACAGATTCAGACTAACACGGCTACCCCTCTGATACTTACGTAGGGTGAATCTCATCAGGCCCTGCCAACTTGAATACATCTAACTTATTTAAATATTCTTTAACCTGTTATTTCCCTATTCTGATCTGCATTACTTCCCCCTTGTTGTCAATAGTAATTGTGGAAAGTGTCTGGTAATACCCGTTTTTAGTAAATGTGGAAAGCAGAAAAGGCATTAAATAATTCAGCTGTCTCTGTGTCATCCATTATTTGCTCTCTTTCCCCATGGGTCTACATTGTCCTTTCCCCTTCTCTTACTTCTAATGTATTTATAGAACCTCTTATTGCCTTTTATGTCCTTTGTTAGCTGTAACTCATTTGTGCTTTAACCATTCTGATTTTCTCCCTACATGCTTGCCCTATTCTTTTGAAATCATTCATAGCAATTTGTCCTTGTTTTCACTTTTTATACAATTCCGTTTTGATTTTCAGGTAATTAAAGAGCCTCTGATGCAGCCATATTGGTTTCTTCCTATTCTTCCCATCTTTTTTCTGCATCAGAATTGTTAGCTGTTGTATCTTTAATATTATCTCTTTTCAAAACTGGCACCTCTTCTGAACTCCCTTTCCCCCTTAGATACTCTTCCCATGGGATCACATCTACCAATTCTCTGAGTTCGTTGAAGTCTGCTTTTTTGAAGTCCATTGTCTTTATTCTGCTGCTCTCACTCCTTCCATTCCTTTGAATCATGAAAAACTCTCATTTCATGATCACTTCTATGAGCTTTTCATCAGTAGCTCTCAAAGTGCCATTATAAAGGAGGTAATACTGGAAAATATACACAAGGGTGTTTACTTCTGGATATTTGCATCACTAATTCTCAGAGTAATTTCTTTTTCCTTTTCTTTTTTTACATTTTGTAAGAGTCAAAATGAAAAGCAACCTGAGGGTGATATTATGGGACCTGATTCTGCTCCCATTGATTTCAATGGCACAATATTGAATCCTTAACAATTTTTTTAGAAATGGCCTTCCATTCATTAATAAACTACTTTACTTGATTTGTTAATATTTGGATACACTAAGGTGGGTGTTTTGCGTTGGTGGTTTATACACACACCCAGAAATAGAGTAATATGATTGATTGATGATTGGTGATCCCTCGATTTCAAGGAAGATCTCTACAACGGATTTACATATGGGTCCTGAGATGACTCAGGAGTCCAATCCTGGAACCACAAATCCACCCGGTACAGACATTTCGTGGTAGGCCAACTGCATGCTGGGAGAATGTTATTCCTTTTTCCATCCTCCTTGCTCTCTTTTCAGCTTTGAGGGCAAGGCGCTTCTCCTCAAAGCTGGTCACTGTCTGATGGAAGATATGGCGCCATTAGGGTCGGTTGGTGGCTTGCCCTTCCCAGCTTGTGATGGGCCTTACAGTCAGCTCACTCAGTCCCATTGTATGGCCCTTTAAGATATTGGGAGCTCTTATGGAAGCAAGAATCTAAGAAATAGGATATATTGACCAAGAGGAAGTGGTCTCAGGAACAAGTAGTGTTTTTCTGGGGGAACCTGTGACTGCTTCTTTAAAGTGGCCAGGACTGGGAGTCTTGCAGAGTGGCTGAAGCAAGGCTCCCCTCTTTCCTAGCCAATTGGGATGAACTTTGGGAAGGGGATGAGCATATATGCTGCCTTTCCTCTCATACCAAGAGAGACACTAGCTTGTGGGAGGCCTCTATGCTGAACTTTCTTAGCCTGAGGGTGAAAGGGCTAATTGGGAGAAAAAGGTCCAGCTGGAGGAGACCCTCCAGCTGGCTTGCAGCACCACCTAGTGCCCAGGAGCAGGGCTAGGGCATCCTGAACAGTGGGAGGAAATCTATCAGGACTATTACACGGCCCCAGAGTGGGTGTGAACTCAACACACTAAAGGAGTGGTTTGTGCTCTATAAAGGGAGTATTAATAAACCAGAACCATGAAATGGGGTATTTTGTTTGAAGTAATCTGGGCTGGATGATTGATTGGAAGAATCTGAGTGGGTGCTAAGGGCAGTGCACCTGCAAGCCTCTGAGGAGCTACAAGGGGGTGCACTAGCACAGCCAATGGTGTGTGATGTGTGTGGTGCGTGTGGGCATTCTCAGTGGATGGAGTTGTGTGGGCGATGGGGGTTGGCTTACCCACAGCTGTTGCCATGATTCTTGTTTGCTTTCAGTGAGGAGCCAGCAGAAGAGGTGGGAGCTGCTCTCCTGTCAATCTGTGGCCGGAAACAAAGAGCGAGGCAGGCAGCAGGGAGAGGGTAACGCAGGAGCAGGGACAGGGTCGAGGAAACAGGGATTCTGCAGCCTCAGTGTGTACACCCCAGACTCACCTTCGGGGGAGGAGGGGGTTGGGGTCAGGGAGAGGTGTGGAAGAATGCAGTGCTACCAGCTTCAGTGATTTTGGGTACTTTTGACATGTGATTGGCAAAAACTCGAGCTTTGAGGTTGGCAGCTCTGCTAGGAGGCTCTGTGTGAAAGCGTGCAAGCAGAGTCTTTGTGGAAAGAACCAGCTCAAAGCAAGGAGGGTTGAGTGATGTGTCTCTGTCTTAGGGAGCAGCCTGCTTTGCCTCTCCCTGTTATTGGGTTCTTGTGTGTTACTGTGCTGAATTCTAAAAAATAAAGTCATTTTACATTGCAGCCTTCCAGCAAGAATATTTAGGTTTTTATCTAACTTCTATATGTATGCTGGGAACAAAGTAGCCACCCCACTACACTAGTTTATAAAGAAAAATAATTCATAGTGTTCAGAAATAAGATACAAATGGGATCATATTGCATAGGTGACGATGAGATAACCATGACTTCTTTCAGCAAAAGGGAGCTGAAAAGGTAACTGTGATGGGGTGTTCACCCCACACTGGCATGGAAGGGGTTAATGTAGGCCTCAGGATCCTGCCATACGCCATCCCAGAAAGGAGCAGGGGAGGTGAGTCCTCTATGCAGCCTAGGAAGACATCACAAGAAGCAGCCAATTGGAGGAAGGCTGCACAGAGCAGCCAATCAGGGCCTAGTGGGCTTTTACAAAAGGCGCTGTAGGGGCAGAGTCAGTCTGAGTTGTTGTGGGGAGCTCAAGGAGGGAGGACTGTGTTCCTAACAGGCTGCAGCAAAGGTAGCATTGCAGACAGAGCAGTTGCTGGCAGGGACAGGGGATCAAGAGGGAGCTCCTGGATGGCCGTTGGGAGTGAAGCACCGAGGTTGTGGGGAAGTGGTCCAGGGAATTGAAGCAGCATTGAAGGAAGTTAGAGATGCAGCAGGAGGCTGTTATCCACAGGGTCCCTAGGTCGGGACACAGAGTAGTGGGCAGGCCTGGGTCTCTGCCATTTGCCACTGGGGAATTGGCTTGAAAGGGGAAATACAGATGTTGACTTGGCCGGAAGGCCGAGTCATGAGGAGGACATTACGGTACTTGCAGGCAGGTCTGCAGGCAGAGAGAAGCACCATCTGAAGAGGGCACACTGGCTGGCAGAGCTATTCCCCATGAAGGCCAGTAGGAGGTGCCTCTGTGGTGAATGGACCCCATCACAGTAACTCTGAACTTTCAAACAAAACTTCTAAGGGAGTAAGGTCAAAGACCTAATGTTGGAGACTTCCAGGTTTTCCTGCCAGAAATTTGCAATTTCTTTGAAATTATACAACATGAAGACCCCAGTGAAGAACTAAGGGGGACAGATTGATGCCGCTTAGCCATTGACACAGTGACGTATTATCGCCTCGGCTGACAAGACCTTGGCCTAGGGTGACAAATTTGCAGAGGCAGCAAATTTATAGTAGCAGCATTTTTTCAGTTGCGGCATCAGTGATGCTGTGATTCTACCAATCACAGCGCATATTAAAACCACCAATGATGGCGCAACGCCATTTAGTAAATATACTCGCGAGAATCCTAAACATAGGTAATATGACCAGAAGGAAGGAATTTAGTGGTTCTCAGTTTTAGATCCATGTGTGGTTCCACGCTATAAGCGAAATCGCACTATACAGACGCGCATTCAAGCGAGGGTCTGCTGTACTTGTAATTTTATTTATAATAAAACTTGTAAATGTTCAATTATTTTAATGATATTCAGATTCATTTTAGTTCAAATGAATTTGTAAAAGAACTAAAACAAGTTCATATGGGGCGGCAATTATTTCAGGGCCTGGGGCGGCAAAATCATTAATCCGCCAGTGCATTGACAGAAACAGGAAAAAAGATAGCAATGACCCACACACCTACTCTTCCATTCTATGGAAGGACAGCAGGGTTCTAGCTGTGGCTGTAATGTACTTCGGGGCAGTTTGTCACTAATTTCAGATGAGAGAACACATGCAGTGTGTCAAAGCTCTGATTAGGTTACTAGGTGAGATTGACCATTTATTTCTCTTCCCGCAAAGGGCACCTTCTCTTGATGATTGTGATGGAAGAAGTAATACTAAAGACTGTACTGTAAAGATTCCAGTTAGACACATACCAAATGTAAATGTTTTTGCATTTTAAAGAAAGAATGCTGTTGCATGTTTATGTAAGTTCTCTCTCTGTTGCTTAGCATATTGGTTGCTATTATTTTTAATACATTGCACTCGTCAGTTTTTACATCTGACATTGGAAACATGGAGGGGAAAATTGCTACTTAAATATGAGAGGTGAATTCTCACATATCACTATTGTCTTAATGGTAAATCAAGACAGCCATGTAACATTCCACTACCCCATGACTGTATATTGCTAATTGTTATGCACCTGATACTGTATTTCTCTTACTTCCCCTTGTAGCTGCCCTCTAATCCTCCTCCATTGGTAGGATGGGTTTGGATGCATGGAACATTCATCTTATCTGAGCCATCTCCTCTGTATCTGTGGCAGTGGCTCACATGAACAGGTGGCTTCTTATTTCCCTCACAGCTAGAAGAGAGGTGCTCTTGGACCAAGGCAATCGGCCTGGTTATGTTCACCCACAGCATTAAAATTTAACTGCACTTCTCACACTAGTCCCACCAGGGAAACACAAAACCTCCTGTTTATTTCACACACAAAGTGTTGCTAGAAGGCAGCAAAGCCCAACAGAGAAGAGAATGAGAGCTGCCTTAGTCAACATGTAGGGCTTCTGCCTTTTCTTTCAACTCTCCATTCACCCGTCTCTGGCAGCAGGCATGATGCTGTTGGGAAAATCCCTCTCTGTTCTAGCAAGGGCTGCTCCTTCTCCTCCCTTCCCCCACCAGAATTTCTCCAACACACACGTGAAATCTATCATTTGAATATGGCGATTAACCACTCTCCCCATCCAAGAAATATATGTCTATTATTAAACACAAATAACCAAAGCCCCCAGTTTCCCACCGCTGTTGCATTGGGATTTTAGATGATGCAGCCAATCATCTGGTGTAATCCTCTTTTGTATGGTGCCTGTAATAGTGCACATGGTTTCTTACACTCCTGTAAAAGGCTCAGTGCATTGTCTCTTATCAACAATGTTATTGCAATGAATATGAGTTCTTTACACATCCCATAGGTGTGTATAGCATTTACAGACCAATGACAAAGGAAGCTTCCTACCCACAGCGGCTTACAGAATGCATAGCTGAGTTACTCAACGCAACTCTGATTTGTAGTAACACCAGCCTCCAAGCTCCCTTTTTTGTTCTTTTCTTACTGAGGGTCTGATTCCGCAAACCCTTATTCAAATAATTACTGGTGTGAAGAAGCACCTCTTAGCATTGTATTATGTCTTATTTAGGATTAAGGCCTTCTTCTGTAGGACATTGGCTGTGTGCATTTTACATTTTTAAGAGCCCATAGACAGTGCGTAGGGGTGTTTCTTTGCATTTATATAATATATACAGTGGAAGTTTGTGTGTGTATATTTTGTTTCCCTTCCTTGAATATGTAGACCATGCAAAGGAGGCTTTCACATGCATTTTCAGTCAGAGAAAATTAAGTGACTTAGAAGCCTTAGTCCAGTCCTATCTTGAAAACACCTAAGTCACTTAAGAGCCTTATTGAAAGTTGGTGGGACCCTCATTGCCTTAAGTCTGACCTCTTAATTCTGGCATTTCATAATTTTTGAGTGCTTGACCTTGCAACCTTAATCATGTTCTTTTTAACCTAGTTTGTGTGTGTAGTCTATCTTGATAATCATTAGATAGCTTTCCCCACTGGGAGAGGCAGCGGGGAAAGGAGCAGAATGCTGGCAGCTCCTTTGGTGGCTGTATTGCCCTGTAGCAATGCGGACTCACCCCTGCGGCACCTCCTGCTGGTTGTCCTCGGGAATTAGCTCTTCCAGCATCCAGAGTGCCCTCTACAGGCCAGTGATCTGCCTTACCACTGGCCCATGTCCCTCCCAGGACCTGGTGCCCCCTTTACCTGGGGTGCTGTCCCTCTGGCAGGAACCACTCAAAGCCTCAGGGTCTCCCCATCCAAGGGGAAACCCCTGCCCCACTATCCCCAGTTTGCCTCAGTGTTAGGCTACTGCCAGTCCCCATCTAGCCCCAGCTCACTGGGACAGATTGCGGTATAAGCCACTCATCGTAGGCAAAGGGGGTTCGAACCTGCTGCCTCTGCCTACCCATGGGCTGCCCCCTGCAACCCAGTACCTAATAGGCCTTACTGGGCCTGCAACCTGGGGCTTTCCTAGGCCAGAGCTCCCCAGTTCCCTTGGCCTTTCCCCAGCCCTGCGCCAATGTAGGTTCCCTGCTTAGCACCTTGTAGCCAGACCCTTCTCCCTCTGTAGGCAGAGGGAGACTGCCTGGGCCTCTGGCTCACAGCCTTTTATAGGGGTCAACTGGGCCTGATTGGGGCATGGCCCCAGCTGAGCCTACTTTCCCTCAATCAGCCCAGGCTTCTTGCCCCAGACACAGCCCTTTCCTGGGCTGTTTCAAGCCCCGCCACACAGGAGCGTGTAACCACCCCGCTACATGCCCCTAGTCCTATCCTCCAGAGGGGCTACCATAGAGACGGAGGAGATGCAGCTCTGTGGAAGGGCAGGGGGCAGGGCTAGGGGTGGTACAGCCATGCCAGAGGAGCTGCAGGCATTGAGCCGCTGGCTCCTCCTGTGTCTTTCTGTTACACTGTACCGCCTATAAATATCTTGCTGGTATGGCATACTGTACTGTACCACTGTACTTGCATTGCTAGATAACCCAGAGATCTGTTAAGTGTCTAGGAGCTGTCACTGGAGTGGTGGTTGCCATGTGGGAATTCTCTGGGGGGTTACCATGTGACTGGGTGGGATCTACATGAAATAGCAGGTAAGGGTCATTGCTATATGTGTGTGGTTTGTTGGGGGACCCTTCTGAGCAAGATCTCTTGATTAGAAGGTGTGTGAGAGGCACTTTCCAGTCAGAGTGGCCACAGCCTGAGTATTCTCTGAAAGGGTGGACAACAAATGAGGTATCTCTAGAGCGGCAGGCCTTTATGTACCGGGGTAGCCCCTGGTGATGGTCTTTATGAGAAGTTCTCTAGAGGGAATAGTACATCTTCATGGGTCACAATCAGGGCCGGCTCCAGGCACCAGCGAAGGAAGTAGGTGCCTGGGGCGGCCAATGGAAAGGGGTGACAGTCCCTATGTTACTGGGGCAGCACGTCCTGGTCTGCGGTGGCAATTTGGCGATGGGTCCTTTGGGTCCCTCTCTTCTTCTTCGGCGGCACTTTGGCGGCAACTCAGTCGCTCCACTTGTACACTTGTAGTCCTCGGCGGCACTTCGGCGGCAGGTCAATCTTTTTTTTTTTCCCCGCTGCTTGGGGCAGCAAAAAAGCTGGAGTCGGCCCTGGTCACAATGGGAAAGGCAACAGGACACTGTGCAGAGGGTTTTTACAGAGGTTAGTCAGCCCCCTGACTCCCATTTGTTTCCTTGTCTCTATTGGAAGGGGACAGGGAACAATAGGGTAGCTTCTCTGCGGGGCTTGCAGTCTGGGGATATTGGGGCAGTGCAAGGGAGAGAGCACTTGGAGAGGTATCATCTGAGGGAGCTGGAGGAAATATAAGAACTATTATAAGGATAAGAGGGATCATTGTGACAATCTGATCTGACCTCCTGTATTAAACAGGCCAGAGAACTCCTCTGAATTAATTCCTAGTTGGACTAGAATATAGCTCTTAGAAAGCCACCAATCTTGATTTTAAAATTGCCAGTGATGGAGAATCCACCACAACCCTTGGTAAGCTGTTCCAGTGATTAATTACCCTCACTGTTCAAAATGTGCACCTTTTTTCCAGTCTAAATTTGACTAGGTTCAGCTTCTAGCCATTGGATCTTGTTACACCTTTCTCTATTAGACTGACAAGACCATTATCAAATTTCTGTTCTATACGTAGGTACTTAGAGATTGTGATCAAGTCACCCCTTAACAAAGAGAAAGCTAAATTAAACTGAACTCCTTGTGCCTCTCACTGAAAGGCATGTTTTCCAATCCATAAATCAATCTCATGACTCTTCTCTGAACAATGTATCCAATGTATCCTCTCCAATGTCTCAACATCTTTCTTGAATTGTGGACACTAGAACTGGCGGTAACACCAGTGCCAAATATGGAGGTAATGCAGCCTCCTTATTTCTACTCAACTATTGAGTGGGGAAGCATAGCAAGCCCAGAGTTTGAAAGGAAAGACCAGCAGAGTCTCATGCCATTAGCCATCTATGGCCATGTGCCCTCCTGCTATACCCCCTCATGGCATGGCACTGTGTGGCCATGTCCCTGCCTCTGTTTCCCTCCTGGTCCTCTGCTGCTCCACCTAGTCTCAAACATCTTCTGGATTGAAGTGATTTAGCTCTTCAGCTAGATCGTATAACAGTTCCACCTTATCGGGGTGCCCAAAGTCCAAAATAAACACGAAGCAGCATAAACCCTTCCCTTCCTCCAGGCAGGCCTTGGTAGACAGCTATCTTCCCCAGTTTCCGGCTCCAACCAATCTCTCACACCATGAAAGCTTCAGACTTGCTCTTTTTTCGAGCCAGGAAAAAACTGAGTTGGGTTCTCCCTTTTTAGTTCCTCCCTTGAAGCTTGACACTTGGTTGAGGTGTTACAGGGTGGGATGGACTGGGCCTTGTTGTATGGGTATTGATCTCAAAAGCCCAAAGAGGTAAAGGTGTTTATAAACTCTTTCACTGTCCAACTTCAAACAGGGACAGGTAGACTTGGGGTTATTTTAAACAGAGGGCTTGATTTTACTCGGTAACTTGGCAAACACTCAAAAGCATTAATTTAAATTAAAAGTTTATTGATTAAAAACAAGAAAGAACAAGAAATCAAAACAGGCATTTATAGTCAAACTGTGGTTGAATGATTATGCAAAATAAACTTAGGCAAAACCTTGAAAGCCCTTCTCCTTTTGGAGGCAAAATAGCAAACTCTCATATTTTCAGAACACCTGTTCTTTGATAAAAGGAAAGGGTTAATTTTACTCTCAGTTTTGATGTGTAGAGGGCATTTACTTATCCTGTTCTTAACTAACAGACACAAGGTAGAGCAGAGAGAGGATAGAAAAGATGGGCAAACTACGGCTTTTGTTGATGTTTTTGAAACACTGGACTGCTTGTTAGTTATGAGTGGGTGCTTTCGGTTGGCAAGTCAGTCATGACACCTGCCGCTTGGATCCTGGTTTACGATTTGGTCAGGGACCTCATCTGATTGGATCTGTTCTTCTTAGACAAGGCAGGCTTGGATGAATACACCATAGTTGACTCCAGAATGTGACAAACAGTCAAGAGAATGAGAGATAGGAAGCGGTGTGTGTGTGTGTAAAAATAACACAACAAGGGAAGAGAAAACAATACAGACTCTTACACATGCCTCTAAAGTACTAGCAATCGGATATCCCCACTGATGGGCTGAGGATTGTATGTCATGATCATGTGATGACTTTCAGCACTCACAGGTGAAAACAAAGTACCTTGAACAAGATTAAGGCCAGCCAGCCTTCCTCTCAAGAAGAAAGTCCTTTCGATGAGTCAAGGTGAGCTGGGATGAGTTGCAGTGCTGGCAGATTGGGGGATGAGCTGGGATGCAAGGTGGTGAGATGAGAGGGAGAGCTGAACTGAATTGATATGAATGGAGCTGATCGTGTCTTTTTTTCCACTGTTTCTTTTTAAGGAACCCAAAAGAGGAAAAGTGAGAGTCATAGTTCATCCCTCTCACCAGTTAGGCCTCATATCCATCACACCAGTTTTGGGCAATTAACTTCTGGTTCCACATCTTCTGTTTTTGCCAATCATAAGGTCAGCAGTTCTTGGATTATGTCAACATGGCCTTTTTGGTTTAGACTAATCCAGCTTCTTTGTCTGGTTCTTTTGGACTTGTTACAACATCCAGGATCGTAAACAACTTGACCTATTTTTCATTGTTATTGTAACATCCTAAGAACTTTTACATTTGAGTTTACAAGAGGAGAGCCTCTTGTAGGTCCAAGAGTCACAGCAGCCCAGACTCGTGTGGGGTTTCTATACCCCATCACACCATTTCTGTGTAAATGGGTTTAAAATACAGTAATGAAGGAAGCTTGTCTCACCTAGCAACTGTAGCTACGTAGACTGTGATATACAGAGAATGTTACTGGCTGAGACCCTTCCGTCAGTGAATTGTGACCTGTACTTGATGGTGCTGCTGTCTGATCATTACAAGAGTGATCACAGTTATGGCAGGCTAGTGGAAGTCACCTCCTTCCCCGAGTGGGAGGATCATATATTGAATTATCCATCAATGTTTCAGGACCCTGGGCAGCAGATTGCATTCATTGCCAATATGGAGCAAAGAAAGTCAAATGACTGCACTATAATTGGGAAAGTAGCAGCTCATGTTCCCGATCTCATCGTATATGGCGATTTCTCCCAGGAGGTGCCTTTCATTGAGAGTTTTGATGGAGTATTGCTTTTTGCAGACATTTCAGGTGGGTAGAGAGATTATTAAGGGTGGGATTTTCAGAAGGGCCCAAGGAAGTTAGGTGCCCAACTTCCATTGAAAATCAATGGGATTTGTATGCCTAAAGGCTTGTCTACATGGCAAATTACTGTGCAGCAAGCCAGGGTATGAATCAATAGGTTGCCAGCTTGGCATGCACTAACTCAGTGTGTGGACAGTGCTACAACAGAGTGTAAAGTTCCAGAGTTTGGCCTGATGTACTGTGCTCTCAAGCAGCAGCATGCTAAGCTATATCCACGACTTAGCAGTGTCCACATGATGAATGACTGGGTGACAAGCTGGTATGCTGTCGAGTCACACCCTGGCTTATTGTGCAGTAACTCACTGTGTAGACCACCCCTAACTCCCTGCAAAGGTCCGGTGCTGGGGCTCGTCCCTCTCAGGCGCGGCGGGGAGCCAGGGTGCCTCGCTACACAACAGCAATCTGTCCAGGGCTCAGACCCTTCAGCAGGGGCTGAGCAAATACAGAGTCTATAAGCCCGGCCCTGGAGCAGGGCGGGGCAACAAACAGTTCAGGCTCAGGCCTTTCAGCAGGGCTGAGCAAATACAGAGTCTATAAACCCAGCCCTGGAGCAGGGCAGGGCAACAAGCACTTCAGGCTCAGGCCTTTCAGCAGGGCGGAGCAAACACAGGATATCAGCCCAGGCCCTTGGGCAGGGCGGGGCAGTAAGCAGTTCAGGCTCAGGCCTTTCAGCAGGGCTGAGCCAACACAGGTACGGGTCAGACCCTCCAGCAGGGGCTGAGCAGCGAGTTAAACAGTATAAAGGAGCCTTCTCAGGCCAGGAGGGAGGGGGAGTCTGCCACCCTTGGAAGGGTGGCAGGGGGAACACAGGCCCTCCCACTCCACTGCATTCCAGCCCGGGGCCCTAGCTGCGGCAAAGATTCGCTGCAGTCAGTGGGGATCCTGACCGCAACACATTGACATCGGTTCGGGGTCCCCTGGAGCCAGACTGGGGCCGGCTACCCCCGGGCCACTTCCAATCTCCCCCTCTCTAGGTACCTGTCTCTTGCCGGCGTCGTGGGGGTCCCACACCATGGGCTCCTCAGGGTACTGGGCATAGGGAAGCTCAGGCCGCTCCTCTGGGTACCGGGCGTAGGGAAGCTCAGGCCGCTCCTCTGGGTACCGGGCGTAGGGAAGCTCAGGCCGCTCCTCTGGGTACCGGGCGTAGGGAAGCTCAGGCCGCTCCTCTGGGTACCGGGCGTAGGGAAGCTCAGGCCGCTCCTCTGGGTACTGGGTGTAGGGAAGCTCAGGCCGCTCCTCTGGGTACTGGGTGTAGGGAAGCTCAGGCCGCTCCTCTGGGTACCGGGCGTAGGGAAGCTCAGGCTGCTCCTCTGGGTACCGGGCACGGGGCAGGCTCGGCCAGTGCTCTTCAGGGTAGCAAGCACGGGGCAGGCTCGGCCAGTGCTCTTCAGGGTAGCAAGCACGGGGCAGGCTCGGCCAGTGCTCCTCAGGGTAGCAAGCACGGGGCAGGCTCGGCCAGTGCTCCTCAGGGTAGCAAGCACGGGGCAGGCTCGGCCAGTGCTCCTCAGGGTAGCCAGCACGGGGCAGGCTCGGCCAGTGCTCTTCAGGGTAGCAAGCACGGGGCAGGCTCGGCCAGTGCTCCTCAGGGTAGCAAGCACGGGGCAGGCTCGGCCAGTGCTCCTCAGGGTAGCAAGCACGGGGCAGGCTCGGCCAGTGCTCCTCAGGGTAGCAAGCACGGGGCAGGCTCGGCCAGTGCTCCTCAGGGTAGCAAGCACGGGGCAGGCTCGGCCAGTGCTCTTCAGGGTAGCAAGCACGGGGCAGGCTCGGCCAGTGCTCCTCAGGGTAGCAAGCACGGGGCAGGCTCGGCCAGTGCTCTTCAGGGTAGCAAGCACGGGGCAGGCTCGGCCAGTGCTCTTCAGGGTAGCCAGCACGGGGCAGGCTGGGCCCGGCGGGAGCTCAAGCACCAGCATCTGTCCTCTCCGGCAGCCTGCACCTAACTGAGTGCTGGGGCTGGGCCTCTATACTTCGTGTCCCACCCCTGGACTTCCAGGGGGCGGGGAGAGGCGGCGGTGGCTCCGCCCACTCCGGCATCAGTTCTAGCCCGTCCCTCTCAGGCGCGGCGGGGAGCCAGGGCGCCTCGCTACACTCCCTTATTAGGCCTTTCTGAAAAGCCCACCCTTAGTACATGGAAGGTTTAAAAGAGATATTGTCTGCAGTAATGGGAGGCTTGGGCCCAAATCTAGCTGAAGTCATAACTGAAATGGCTTAGGGACTTTCACCTTTATTATAGCACTTTGGACCGTTTTGCAGAATTGGCAGTCTTTAAGCTCAAAAGAGTTTGGGTCAGGAGTAGCAGAGAATGGTGCAGCAGCAGCTCAGGGCAGAGTTGTCAACTGCTGTCCCCATTCTGGAACTTTATGCAATTTTTTAGATATGATGGGCCCAGGCCAAAGAGTACCTGGAAGATAAGGACTGGGACCTTGAACTTGACTTCATATTATGTGGGAAGATATGTTTGATGTGGTTGTGGTAGTTTGTGTTGCTGTGGAGATGTGCTGCCACATTCTCAGTTTTCTAAGGCATGAAGGCTTTATGCCCAGGTATTTTGCATTTCTGTAGCCCAGCTGGGAGGTGAGGAAAGCATTTATAACAGAGACCAGCTTATCATCCTCTAGGATGAGCCTCTCCAAGCCAACTGCATGTTGTAGAGAAAGTTACTTGAGGATGCTACTGTGTGAGAGTGTATCATCAGCGAGCATTCCTAAACTACAGATTGAATTGACCAATGATGGATGTGTACCTTCAACCAAAGGAGACTGTACTGTGATTGCAAATGCCTCTACCCACTGGCATCTCCTCTGTCTTGCTCAGGTTCAGCTTTAATCAGCTGTTCTCCATCCATGAACTGATCTCCTCCAAGCACTGGGCCATCTTGGTGGCAGGAGTATAATCATATGTATATGCGGAAGGGAGAAGCAGAACTATGTGTCATCTGCATATTTCTAGCACTGGAGTCCCTGTTGTCTGACCAGTTTGTAGGAGAGAGAATTGATCCTTGTGGCACTCTGCAAGTGAAAGGTCTGGTGGGAGATGGGCAATTTCCCATCACTACCCAGAAAGGACTTAAAGCTTTTTAGCATGTTCCCCTGGATCTCTGCCACCTCTCTCAGAAGGATCAGCATGATTTCATGGCAAACAGGGTGAAATGGAGTGAGGGAAGGATCAGAACTAGAAAGCAGGGAGAGTTCCAGCATAGGAACAAAGTGACCTGAAAGAACTAGGGACTTGAAAATCAGGGACTGTTGCATGGAGGGTGGATAAAAATAAATTAAAAAATATAAAAGGATTTTTTTATTTAAATAGGATTATTTTTATTTAAATATAGATTTATTTTAAGAAAAAACAACATGATTTAAAATTAAACTTGAATTTAACAACTTATGATAAGGCCTAAACTTATAGCCTACTAAAATAATTTAAATTACATACAAAAATAATACATAGCAGTACACGTTTGTTGCCAAGTTTTAATGAAAGTCCAATTTCATTTCAAATGAGCCAGTGGAAGTCACCGGCTAAGCACCTGGAACCAGGGTTAGCTGATGTGCTAAACTAGTTTTTGGCAGCAGTAGCCTCTTGTGCGGTACAGAAAGAATATTTTCTTTCTTTCAGTTTATTCAGCTAGTTCAGGTCAATGACTAGTTCATTCAAAATTAAGAAGCCGTTGGAAGTTGAAAAAGAGAGAATGCTTGTTTTCTTCTTCCAATTGCAAACAAAAACAAGGTGAAAGAGGATGAGATCGACTTGTTCTAAAATCTTGAAGGACGTGGTAACCTAGAAACTCCACTTGAATTCACTAACTACAGATAATACTTCCTTTGCTTAATAAATCAGTTTTAAGTGTAGCAGCACATTTTAGGTAACACAAAGCAAGTCTGACTCCAGTCGTTGAGATCTCCCAGTTCTTGCCTCCTCCCGTGCCTGCCTGCCTGCCGTTTGTGTTACAGGTTTTACTGCACTGACAGAGAAGTTTAGCATGGACACCAGTCTGGACCGTGGCGCTGACCAGCTAACACAGACTCTCAATCATTACGTTGGGGATATTGTGGAAGGTAAGTACCAGGCAGCATGATCGCTTGCTGAGAGCACTTCCTTGGCTCAGGTCTGGGGAACTGAAGAAATGCCCATCAGAAAGGTGTTCTGTTAAGCAGCGTGGGCCCTTCTGTACTTGGAGGTTGGGATCTTCTCTGTCACTTAGGAAGCCTTGAAAATCTCCCAAGATTAGGAGGGCTGGCTGGAGCTGCCTTGGAAACCAGTCATTGCTGCTCCTCACTGGCACAATGTGTCCTGCTTTGAAGGGTCCATAGTTCCTGTGGCTCTACCCTGGTGTATGCCTCCACCTAGGTTTCCTGTAAGCTGCATGGCCCCATGGTAGCCTTCTTAGTGCTATGCACATGCTCAGGGAACCCACCCAGGACCTTCTGCAGTTGGGAGAAGGGTGCCCCTCCCCTGGCCCCAGCCTGCTGTGGCCCGAGCCCGGACCTGCCGTGGGATGGGTTCTTATCCTGAGGCCCCAGTCCCGAAGGTGCTGCAGCGAGAAAGAGCTGGGGGGAGTCCTCTCTTGCTGCCATGTCCCCGGACCTCCCTCCCGCACTCCAAATCCTTCATCCCGGATCCACCCCAGAGCCCACACCCCCAACTGAAGCCCTCACCCCCTGCTCCCCAGCCCTATGCCCCAGCCCTGAGCCACCTCCCACACTCCTAACCTCTCAGCCCCGGACCCACCCTCACCACATGAATTTTGTTATGTGTCACACGTCACCTTCATATTGGTGCACATAACAAAATTAATTTCGTACATGGGTGAGAAAAATTAGAGGGAACCCTCATGTCCACTCCATTTCACTGGAAAAGCAACGTCTTGTTGTTTATGTGGCCAAGGAGTACAGTGCCCCTGTGACTAATGATTTGGGGAGCTGAGCTCTGACAAAAGTTACCAGTTCCCTCTCAGGATCTAGAAAGCGTCCCAACAGCCTGAGAGCACAATGTGGCCTTTCTTTGTCTATCTTAGGCTTTTATATGGCCTCCAACACCCCTGTGAGGAAGTGAGGTAGGGGAGTGCTATTATTCATGTTACGGATAAGGAACCCAGGCATGGAGAGGCCAGCTGATTTGCCCAACTTCACACCTGTAGTCTGTGATGGAGCAGGGAACCAAATCCAGCTCTCCAGAGTCTCTGGCTTAGCTCTCTAACCACTGGATCATCTTTCCTTATCTCCTGCTGTCACATTGCTTTTGAGAGCTTGCTTCAAAACTTCCCATGGAGCAGTGCTTCTCAAGTTGTCCCCGGGGCCCTTCCTGTTGGATGCGACATTTCGAGAACTGAGCAGTAGGGGATTTGAAGGCTTGGGAGAAGAGGTGGGTCTGGGAGGGGATATTTCTAGTTGCCATAAAAACACTATGCTCTGCCTCATGAGTGGCTTTTGAGACGGAGTTTAACTCCCTGATTTTTGCTCTGAGCCCTCAGCAGCTGGGAGCTTTGTTGCGATGACATGCTCAAGCATACACCATCTTGCTCACTCAGCCATACCTACTCTGCAAAATATGCCCCCTCAATGTACACACACACACACACACACACACACACACACACACACACACACACACACACACACACACACACACACACACACACATGCCCATCCCCTGATTGACAGAACAATTTGTTCCATGATTTTATTTGACAAGAGCTGTGTGTAACTTCCTCTTGCCTTTTCTCTTGCTGCAGAGGTACTGGCTTATGGAGGTGATATCTTGAACTTTGCAGGTATTTATTAGCTTGCAATATCTAAGGAGGAAGCACTGGGGTGGGGGAAAGTGGCCTACTCTCCCGTTGTCATTTGACTTGTGAGGCTCTGGACAGTGGTGGCACTCAAACTAGCCAGCTCCCTTTCCTTGTTCTATTGTATCCATCCCTCTGGCTCCTATTCCCACAGGATTGATCTATGATTTGGAAGAAGCAAGAATTTACACTAATCTTTCAGTTAGAAACAACCCCAATTCCGCTTCCTCTGTATCTGATTGAGAAATCCTGGCTGGTGCTTCCTTTAGAACTGAATTCAGATGGGAGTTAGACACCTAAATACCTTTATTTGAGCATAAGCTTTCATGGGTAAACTCCCCCCCCCCACACTTATTCAGATGCACAGATACACTTCAGTCCATGCATCTGAAGAAGGGTTTTTTTACCCATGAAAGCTTATGCCCAAATAAATCTGTTAGTCTTTAAAGTGCCACTGGACTCCTCATTGTTTTTGTGGATACAGACTAACAGACCACCCCTGTGATACTAAATACCTCTGGGGATCTAGGCCTGAATGACTGTGCTAGCAGTTGCCCAAGGGTGATAGAAGCTGCAATGCCTTAGATGTACCTGAGCCAGCAGACACATTTGTGTGTGTGGGAGAGGGGACGGGAATATGCAGCAAGGCTAAGTCCATAAATGATTATTAGCCAGGATGGGTAAGGAATGATGTCCCTAGCTTCTGTTTGTCAGAGGATGGAGATGGATGGCAGGGGAGAGATCCTTGATCGTAACCTGTTAGGTTCACTCCCTCTGGGGCATCTGGCATTGGCCACTGTCGGTAGACAGATACTGGGCTAGATGGACCTTTGGTCTGACCCGGTATGGCCGTTCTTATGTTCTTATGTCACTGACGGGGAAGGGACATTTGCAGTCAGTGGCTATAAGGGATCACCGGGAAGGAGGGTTCACTTATAAAAAGCAGCTGCAGGGGATTACTGAGTGGGAAGAGGTAGTCACAACTGACAGCTGCTAGCATAGAGGGGTTGGTCTGTTCACAGCCAGCAGCTGCTAAGGAGTTTGGGTTGGTTAGTGAGCGATCTCTCTGTGGGTCAAAGTGCTGGGCTGATGCAGGTAGATCTTCTGTGGCTTGTTGAAAAGCCAAGTGGCTTTGTCAGCACTTTAGAAACAAGAAGAGCATGTGTCCCATAAGTCTCTGTCACACTGCCTTCCCCAGGGGATGCACTGCTAGCACTGTGGAAAGTGCAACGAAGTCAGCTGAGCGATATCATTACACTAGCGCTGAAATGTAGCCTGAGGATCCAGGAAGAATATGGGGTTCGTGAGACTGAAGTGGGTCTGGAGCTCCGAGTGAAGATAGGTACTAGTGGAATAACAATACTTTTCGGTCACTAGAGAGCACATTCCCAAAGCACTTTATAAAAGTGAATAGGAAGCATTCGCCTGATTGTGCAGGGGGGGAACAGAGGCAAATGGAGATGAAATATCTTGCCCCAGGTCACACAGTGAGTTGGTGGCGGAAATGGGATGAGCATTCAGGGCTCCTCATTGCCAGTTCCCTGCCCTAACCAGTAGGCAATATTGCTTCCTGAGTGGACAGTCACATGAGCCCCCACTCACTCCCCTTGCTCACAAGATATGCTGCTGAGAAACACCATGCCCAAATCTCGTTCAATTTCTAGTGTGCCAGGAGTCTGTAAAAGATGTGAATTGCTCAGTGATCTGGTCAGTTGCATCCTTTTTGGCAGCCACATGGGAAAGCCGCTTCTGTGGTAGTGAAAATGTATTTCTGGTCAGAGAGGAGAGCCTTTTGGGGACTGGAATAAAGAGCATTTCACCTCTAAGTTGCTGGTTCAAATTGAGCCTGTGGAAGTGATGACCAAGACTTGTTCCTATCTGATTGCTTGGTAGCTCATGTGAAATGCATTGCAGGTTTCATTTGAGTTCATAGCAGACATATATCTGTGACACGTAAACCATCCTTACATTCAGAAACAACAGGCTCGTTGGAGAAGCCAAGGACTGAATGGGCCTTGGGGATCAAACTACTGAGGCAGTTTGGGGGCAGTTGGTCCTAGAGCTGGCCATTCTGTATCTATTATGTGAATAAACAACTACAATTTATTTATTGGTGCCAGTCTGGCACCTTTCGTCGGTGCTAACTCTACCTAGTTTATTTTTTACAGAGCTATGACTGTCTCTGAATAGCTTCTGACTAGAACTCGTGGACAAAATTTCATCAAAACTGTTTTTTATGGAAAATTAGTTTTTCTACTAAGCGATTTTTGTTACAAAGAGTGTCTGTTTTCCATGGAAAATTTCAATTTTCCATCAAAAAACCCCAAACAGCTGAAAACTGAAATATTTTGATTTAGAAATCCTGCCACAGTGCCTCATGGGAATTGTATTTTGGTCATCTAATGTCCTCCCGAGCTGGACTACATCTCCCATTACACACAATGAACAAAGACTCCTCCGGTTATTAACCACCCTCCCTCACTAAGAGAGGATATTGAAAAGTATCATGGGTGATGTAGTCCAACCTATAGAGAATAATGGGAGCTTGAGGCAGCAGAGCTATAACTCCCATAAATAAGTGGCAGCATTTCCAAATCAATTTTTTTCTTTTGTTTTCAGCCAAAGCATTTCAGTATTTGAATTTCTGCTGAAAATCAAAAATTTTAATGGAAAATTTAGATGAAAATTATTTCTTTTTTGTTTGAATTGAAATTGTCAGTGGAAAGACTACCCCCTTTTTTACCAGCTCTACTTCTGAGGAAGTTGCTAGCCATTAGAGTTGTGGGAAGTGCCTTCACAGTATCTCTGTTCACACAGCTGTCTGTTTGGGCAACAAACTAAAGCCACCTAAGTTTGGGATCTTCAGGAACTTGCTCTTTTGCCACTTCCTTATATTAAGCTGGAGAGTCTTAGATTACATCTGGATGTTTTTTCTGTGTGTGTTTTCAAGCAGACATTTACAAACTCCCTTCACGCAAACTTCCAGCAGCAGCAGACTGAGAGCAAAACCCTTCTGCTTGCAGGCCCCCTGGTTAGGCCACACAAACAGAATGTGCAGTGATGTCCCAAATGAGAGAGTGCTTTTTACTGAGTTCTACTCAAAGTCTTAGTAGATGCTGCACTGAGCAGGTTCAGAAGGGATTATTGAATTGCATATCATTTTATTGCTATCCAGCCAGTGTTTCTCAAGCTTGTTCATGAATGTATCCCTCTGTGGGCACTTGCTACATGCCAAGTACCAAGCTCTAGTTGTTTTTGAGTTATCTGTCTGTGAAGAAAAAAGCATGGGAACAATTATTTTAAATGAGAAGAGTGTAAACATTATGCTCCATATTTGAAATAAATTACTCATTGGCATAGAGGTGAACTTTATAGAAACTTATGATCAGGTACAACAATAAGCAACCATTGATCCACTGGATCATGGTGTATGCATAAGAGGTCTAGTCAGGTGTCTGATGAATCTACCTATGGCTGACAAGCCTAATTCAAGAGTGTGACAGGTTGTATCACAGAAACCCCCTTGGGAGCTGCCACTCAGTGTGCCAAGACTACCTTTACCCCTGCTTTCCCTGCCAGCTCAGGACCCCAGCACCCTTTCTTGCTGAGCCAGACACTCCCGTCTGCTCCAACAAAGACCCAGGGTCTGAATTACTTGCCCCAAAGCTTCAGGTTTGCCTGAAGGCAACTAACAGAAGTGTTCCTGTCTTTAACACTCAGATGCCCAATTCCCAATGGGGTCTAAACCCAAATAAATCCTTTTTACCCTGAATAAAGCTTATGCAGGGTAAACTCCTAAATTGTTTTCCCTCTATTACACTAATAGTTATGCACAGTTGTTTGCTCCCCCAGGTATTAATATATACTCTGAGTTAATTAATAAGTAAAAAGTGATTTTTATTAAATACAGCAAGTAGGATTTAAGTGGTTCCAAGTAGTAACAGCAGAATAAAGTAAGTCACCAAGCAAAATAAAATAAAATGTGCAAATCTATGTCTAATCAAATGGAATACAGATAATCTCACCCTTAGAGATGCTTCAGTAAGTTTTTTCCTCAGACTGGACACCTTCCAGGCCTGGGCACAATTCTTTTCCCTGTTACAGCTCTTGTTCCAGCTCAGGTGGTAGCTAGGGAATTCTTCATGATGGCTCCTCCTCTTTGTTCTGTTCCACTCCTTTATATATCTTTTGCATAAGGCGGGAATCCTTTGTCCCTCTCTGGGTTCCCACCCCCTCCTTCTCAATGGAAAGACACTAGGTTAAAGATGGATTCCAGTTCAGGTGACATGATCACATGTCACTGCAAGACTTCATTGCCCACTTGCCAGCACACATGTATACAGGAAGACTTACAGGTAAACACAGCCATCTGTAGACAGTTGTCCTGGTTAATGGTAGTCATCAAGATTCCAAACCACCATTAATATCCCACACTTTGCATAACTACAATAGGCCGTCAGAGTTATATTTCATATTTCTAGTTTCAGATACAAGAGTGGTACATTTATACAAGTAGGATGATAATACTCAGTAGATTATAAGTTTTGTAATGATATCTTACAAGAGACCTTTTGCATGAAGCATATTCCAGTTACTTTATATTCACTCATTAGCATATTTTAATAAAACCATATAGACTGCAACGTCACTGAGAGTAACACAGCTTGTTACAAATCTCATAGATCCAGGTATTGTCTGAATGGGAGTCCAAGATTATAGCACACTGCTTTCTTCTTCAGATATAAACAGATTGTTATAAAGGAAACTGATTTGCAACCTTATAACAGATGCTACCATGTGACCCTTATAATTATGTGTGCATTATTATTTATTAACTGACATGCTGTTTAATTCATTGGAGAGTGTTGTTCTAGAAATCCTCAGATTCCTGGAATAAATATCACATATTGTCAAGAACTGATCCAAACCTCCCATCCCTACAAAAAATAGGTTGGCCTCCAAAATCCCCTTCCAAGATAATTGAGATACATACATTACATATGGTAAAGTAAAAATGCCCTCCATAACAACCTTGTTTCTCTTGTCAGGGCTATCTGCAGGTCACATCTCCAAAGTTGTTGTTGGAGACAATAAGCACCAATATTTTCTGGTAATTGGCCGAGCAGTGGACGAAGTTCGGTTGGCCCAAAACCTAGCAAAAGCAAGTGAGGTTATTCTATCGCCGAACTGCTGGGAACTCTGTAACAGGAGCATGATAGAAATAGAAAGAATTAAAGATCAAAGAGCTGTTAAGGTGGGCAAAATGTGGAGTGGCAACAATAGTTCATAACCAGTGCGTATTGCCTTGTTATCTAGGTTGGAGTGTGTTTACGTGTCCCATTGTCTTCTGCTGGATGCAACCTCACACGTATGCTTGTGTGTATATCTGTTATTGGGCCTGTATCCAATGGACCAGCTGGGCAGGGAGGGCCGAGAGGGATGGTGATGCAAAAGTTGAAAGTGGTGATGAAGTAAGAAGGCATAGTAGAATGTGGGAAATATCTCGTTCCCTGGAAGCATGGGCTTAACTTTGGCTTCCTCTTGCCAGGAGTAGCTGATTGTTAGGGAATAAGGGGGGTAAGCCCCACCAGTGATCTCAGAACTGGGTAATGTAGCTGTTGTATTGCAGAGGACAGAGCCACAGAGCCAGAGTATGGGGCTCTTTACCCATGCTCCCTGCAGCCTCCAGCCCTTGCAAGAGTCTCTGCAAGGGAAGGGATGCAAGTGGCAGAGGAGGAGGTGCAGAGCCCCAAATACCAGAGCTTTCTGAGCAGGGGGCAGAGTTCCGACCTGGGGGGCATCTGAGATTGGTGGTGATGGGTGTCAGGTAGGAGGAGGAAGATTTTGGAGCCTGGGGATGGATTTTCTAGAGCTGGAGGGATGTGTGGGGGCATTCTGAGCCTGGAGCTGCCTGGTGGCCAGGGCTCAGAGTTGAGGGTGTGAGCCTGAGCTGTGGAGGTCTGTTAAGAAGAGGGAGGATCTCAGCCTGGGGGAAAAGATATGTTTGTGGGGCATGTTTCTTAGCAGATGGAGAGCTGAGGGAAGAGTTGCGGGGGAAGGTTGATGGAGTCGGTTGGTGACTGAGGGTGTGGGTGAATCAGTGACTGGAGGTGGTGGTCGGGGGGTGGTAGGGTACAGCTAGATTGGGATGGGAGACATTAGGGCTAGGGGAGAACAAGAAAGAGGTCACAGAAGGGTAAATACTGTTCTCACTTGCCCTGCCTTTTCCTGTAAAAGGCCCCAAGTACTCATCCTGACACACACAATTTCCCGATCCGTCCCCCTCACCAATCCTGGTGTCCCCGCCTTGAACTCTGAAAATACGACCACCCTGCCAGGGAGTGGAAGTGGGAGCATTGCTACCTGCAGCCCACTGGTTATTTTGAGCACCCCCTTCTTACACCTTGCACTGGTTCTTGGAGAGCAGCTGTGAGAATGGGGAAGAGAATCAGACGATGGGCCTATTGTGATTTCAGTATCTTTCTGGAGGCACTGAGATAGTTCAGTGACAGGTGTCATGAGAAGAAGTTGGGCTTCAGTCCTGCACCTGCATATGAGTAAGCCCATTGAAAATCAATGGGGCCAATCAGGTGCTTAAAGTTAAGCACATATGTAAGCATTCACAGGATTGGGGCTTGGACAGATACCCAGCAGGAGAAAGATTGTGGAATTGGAAGGCTTTGCACCCAGCTTCGGAGGCTGCAGAATCTTTTTGTTGCATTCATTGGGAGCATGGTCACTTGTTTTGCTCCAGCCAAAAAATCTTTTCTGATTACTGCTGTGTCCTCTACCCAGTTGACAGGGAGGTTGATGATGGAGGTGACAGTGAAGGATGGGAGGGCATTTTATTGAATAATTCTACACTAGGCTTGGGGAAGCTGACAGACGCCTTTAATTCTGTGTGCCTTTAGGCTAGATACGTAAAGAACATCTCTGAGATTGAGTTTGATGAGTTCTTCTGGAAATGTACTGAATACCTACAGCACTACCCCACTGGTGAAAGTAAGTGAGTCCCTCTTTCTTCTACTGTGTTGACCCCAGGGAGATGGCAGGCTGAGATTCCTTTGTTTTCCATCAGTGTAAATGTGAGAGGGTGAATGGACTGTACCCCTTTGAGTTCCTGTGTCCTCCTCCATTCCCTGCCACCAAAATCCTGAGGCAGCCAGCTACATTTCAACTCCCTCTCCCGCATCCTGGCTTCAGCCTGTCTGGACACCAGCAAGGGCTACACTGACTGTGGAGGAGAAGAGACCCTCTCCCTACCTTCTGTGTCAGCTCTGTGGAGGCCCCTGGCTGGCAAAAAGAGACACTATAGGGAACCCTGCTCAGTGCCTACTGTCTTTCTGGGTAAGCAAGCTTTCAGTGGTGCTGATATAAGCACACAAGGAATTTTCTAATAGAAAATCCCAACTGTGCATAGGCACCGACTCTGTGGGTGCTCTGGGGCTGGAGCATCCATGGGAAAAAAATGGTGGGTGCTGAGCATCCACCGGCAGCCCCTCTACCAGAACCCCTCCTCCTCCCAGTGCCTTCTGCCCACTGGTGGGCCCCACGGATCACTGCCTCCCCCTCCCTCCCAGTGCCTACCACAGATCAGCTGTTTCGCTGTGTCAGGAGGCATTGGGATAGAGGGAGGAGGAGCAAGTGTGCAGTGTGCTTGGGAGAAGGGTGGAACTGGGTGGGGAAGGGGAAGGAAGGGGCAGGGAAGAGGTGGGGTGGGGCAGATCGGGGGTGGGATAAGCAGGGCAGAGCTGGGCCTTGGGAGAAAGGGTGGAGTGGGTGCGGGGCCTGCAGGGAGCCAGGGGAGCCCCCCACCCTGGCAGACAGAAACTGTGATTTGCATTTTCAAGATTGTAAGTGAAATAGGTTAGACAAGAATCTCCAGCCCCATCCAGGCACTGTCCAGTCCCCACTGGCAAAAGTCTGCCCTTGAGCAAAGCCAGAAATAAAACCCTACGCTTTAACCACAAGTCTTCCTTCTGCTATTTAAAGCATTGAATTTCCTCCCCTAGATATTCTCAGAGCAACCTCCACATTGTCTCCTAATGATGAGCTGGAGAAGTCCCTCCGGAAGTATGTGATGAGAAACATTCTGAAGAAGGTACTGCAGTAACTTCACAGAATTTTATTTTTTGGCTTGATGGTCTGTGCTTTACACAGCTAGAATTTTTCTGAGGTTCTCCTGATGCTACCAAGGAAAATACAAGAAACCCTGCAGTGGGTAGTAGTGGATCAACTTGTCCACATGGAAAGTTTTTTCCTTCCCCCTCCCGTGGCTTATGACCTGAGACATGAGGGTTTAGATCCCTTCCAAAACTACTGGGTTTTATTTAAAAAAAAATCCTTACTATTATAACACTGGATGTTGTCATAATTTTTTGAAATCTGCCGAGTTCTTGACTGCAGGCAATGTGTTCCACAGGCTAATTGTAAGGTGTATGAAAAAGGTTTTCCTTTGTTCCGTTTAAAATTTTAAAGTTTATGGGGAGACCTGGGTTTTAGCAAAGTCACATTGACAGGCTCAGCTCAGCTATCTCCCACTTTATTCCCTTGGCGCCTAGCCTCATTTCTCAGTCCTGTGCTGAAAGGATCATCGTCCTGAAACTGGAGAGTGCTTCCCATTGATGGGGGCCCACTTCTTCCTACAGCAATAGCTGATCAAACATCTTTGCCCTGATGGAGTTAGCACCTGTATCAGAGCAGAGTCAGCCCAGCTGGAGGAGGGGTATATAGAGTAGTGAATGCTTCCCACTCACCAGGAGTACAGACTGTTGAGTACATCTGGCTCTTCTCTTTCAGATTGATGACAACCAACCTCTAGAATATTTATCTGAGCTTCGGCCAGTCACAATTGTCTTTGTGAACCTGCAGTTTGACGAAAGTGCCAATACCTTGCATCTGTGCAAGGCCATTCACGATGCCAATGTGAAGATCTCAGACATCATCTACGTCTTCAGAGGCAAAATCAACAAAGTCTTTATGTTTGACAAAGTGGGTCAGAGCTTCAGGACGATTCCAGCTGGGCAGCCGGAGCTGGCAAACATTCCCCTGGGACTCCGGGACTAGTAGGAGGCAGGAGGGACAGTGGCGTTGTCATTAGGGATAGAGAAGGGAAGTGGAGGGCGGGAATCAGGAGGAATGATAAAAAGGTTGGTGCTGAAGAGACTGAGTCTAAGGTGGTGGTGGGGTCTCCCAGAGCATTTTAGGGGTACTGTATGACAGCACTACTCTAACAGGGTGGGTGGGAGAGCTGGAGCACAATGGAACTGTTTGCCACAGACATTGATACTGATTTGCTCTTTGGAAAAAATGCTCACCCCTCTGGTGTTTTCTTTTCCCTCCCTGGCAGGGCTGCACATTCCTGTGTGTGTTTGGGCTCCCTGGGGATAAGCAGGCTGACGAGAGCACCCACGCCTTGGACAGTGCATTTAAAATCTTCAACTTCTGTTCTGAGAGGCTCATGAAAATAAAGTAAGCAGGAAGGTGCAGTTCTCCATGTTGCCTACAGGGGTGCTACTGGGCTTGTTTGTCATCGAAACTCCCTTGTCCCAACAGGAGGGCCCCCCTAGTGGGCAGGAGGCAGTGACATGACAGCTGGGAGACAAAATTTGGGATTAGCCCAGTTTACCTGGGCTCCCACTCACTCTACATGAGCAAGACCTCCTTAGACACCTATGTGCCACTGGAGCAATAGAACCACAGCCTCAGAGGTGATACTGGTGGGTGCAGCTAATGGAGCTTTTGTGGTGACTGGCCATGAATCTGGAACCTGCTCAGGATGACTGTGAATCTCAGCATCCTTCAGAGCAAAATGCAAAGCCAGCCACCTTCACTGACCTATCCCACAACAGCCCAAGAAACTCCAATCCCCAAGTCCAGTCCCTGCAGAAAAGAGAGAGCAATGTGTCTTTCACTAATGACGCCAGCTGCGCAGGATTCTCAATAACATTTGCGTGAGAATGGAAAAATCTTTGAGCTCTAAAGGGATTTTACCCCTTGTGAGCATTGGTAACAGGAGAAAGAGCATGAGCCAAACCCCTGTTGACTGTCACCCCCCACCCCACTGGCCTCTGAAGGACCCATCAAGTCCTTCTTGACTGCAGTTGGTGGAGGAGCTCCTTGCTGAAGGGGATCCCGAGGCCTGTCAGCCAGCAGGATTGCTGCAGTGCTTGGAGAGAGCACTTCACCCTCTGCTATCTTCCAGCATGCTCTGGTCCGGTTGCTGAATTTTTGAGGCCTGTCCCTTGGCACGCAGGTACTGCTGACTTCACCGAGGCTTCAAATAAAACTCCTACATGTTTGTGGGACCAGAGCCTCTGTCCCATTTTTATCTATAAATGACAGAACCAAACCAAACTCCACTCCCTTTTCACATCACTGGTACTAACCTTGTTGAGTCTTTGTGAAACCTGGCTCCCCTTTTCTGCTGGGATGTCCCTCCAGCTCCTGACTCTCCAGCAAGGAGAATTCAGACTGGCAACTCAGAGGGCAGCGTTTATATTCAGCTGGGAACAGTGCGTGATAGCCAGTAAGCGGTGTGTGTGTCTTGTGCTTTGCCCAGTAGCCACTCCTTTTAAGGGGCATGCAAACCATGAAGAGCCAGGGAAATTCAACCATTCACACATGACAGAATTAAATTCCAGGTGTGAGTACCCTGCGAGATCAGTGTCTAGGGACAATTACAGTTAAGCAGTTTTCTGCTGTGTGCACCCATTATAAATATGAGAGGCATACGCATACCATAGCAGTGGGTGTGGTTTAACAGATTGGCCAGCTGGATGATGCAAGGTGGGAGGGATGAAACTCTACACCCATCTCACCACTCCCTCACCCATGGAAGCATTTTAGGCATGCAGGGTTTCTTCTACTGTGGGCAAATGAATGTGTTCAGAAAATGTGAATACTTCCCTGAACTTTCAGCCAGGGCTTCACCTCCAGTTCCACACCAGGAAATGAGGGTTCAGTTGTGGCTTTCCATTACAGAGAGAACAGGGACTCACCACCCACTGGGAGGTCAAAGAGACATTGTGCCTGTGGAGTTGCCTAAGGAATGCGGCCTCTGTGGCACACTTGCAAAGGATGGACATGGGCTCCCTTTGGCCTGGGGTCAGCTCTGCTAGCTGGGGTGGAGAGCAGCTGGGGCTGTGGCCCATCTCTCTGGGGAGGCTAGTTCCAACAGCAATGGTAGCTCATGGCATTCTGCACTCAGGAAGCACAAGAACTGTCATTATATGGGGCGTGCATGAGAGAAGCTCCTTGTCCTCTTCTCCATCCCTTTTGCGCGCACACAGAGCTGCACACAGGCTGTTGGGAGACCTAGCTGGCTGATGTGGGGATAGTTAATACAAATTAGCACTACAGGAGTGGGGGTGGGGAGAGAGTGTGTGAGCAGATGTGACAAGAGGGACTGGACATTTGGGATTGCTGACTCCATGTTGCTCTCATTGCTTGCTAGGCTAGTTTCCATCGGGGTTACCAGCGGGCCAGTGTTCTGCGGAGTAATTGGCCATCGTGTAAGGCATGAATACACAGGTACAGTCTGTTTCTCTGGTCCGGTGCATGTTTGGTATCCCCTGGGTACCTACAGAGTGTGTGTGTAGGCTGTGTATTTTTGCTGGTATGTATGCATGGATACATATGGAACTGTCCACAGGAGGGTGGGCAGGAGCTCAGTTAACTTTTCAGTGCCTATTTTCTTGCTCTCTCCACCACACAGTCATTGGCCAGAAGGTGAATCTCGCTGCCCGGATGATGATGTATTATCCGGGGTTAGTGTCCTGTGATGCAGTGACCTACGCCAACTCCAGGCTGCCTCATTACTTCTTTGAAGAGCTCCCCCAGGCTGAGATGAAAGGAGTTGTGAATCCTGGCGTGGTCTATCATTATCTTGGCATCAGTGAAAAAACGTAAGTGCCCCTGTGACATCATGCTAAGAACACTCAGAACTGTGAGCCACTGTTACCACTCCGCCTTAGCAAGAGCAAGAGCTTTGGTGTTGCTAAGCTGTGTGGCAGGTCCTTGACACACCAGTCTGTCTGCCTTACCAACAAACTCCTCAAGACTCTGCCAGTCTAAACATTGGCTTGCTGGTAACAATCAGTGAGTCCCAGCTGCCAAGTTCCCCAGAAACGTCTCCCTGCAGCATCCAGTCCCCCTCACTTTATGCTCACTGCCTCCAAAGAGACAGAGCACACACCAGCCTGTTAAGTTAGCTGAAGCCTCACACTTCACTTTAATACACACAGCACTGAGATAGTTTTGTAATAAAGTAAGACAAAGGGTATTCACAAAGTCCTTGGGTTTAAGTGATACTAAGCAAGGGGAAAAGAGACAGGCAAGGTGACAAACAAAACCAATCAAAACAAACTTTCTAATGATGAAAATTGAATCTTAGCAAGTTGCAATCTTTACCTAAGCAGTTTCTCACTTACATCATGTTTCCAGCAGCTCTTGCCTTTCAGGCCAAGAGAATCCAGCTTTCATAGGCTCTAAAGGTGCTGTACTCTACTCTCCCCTCAGTGATAGAGAACTAAAAGGTCTTTTTGTTCCCCTTATATTACTCAAAGTCCAGAGTCTTCTCCCCCGTTTGTTTAGCTTGATGTCTTTGTTTTCCTTATATGTAAATATACTTCCATTGTCCTCTGCTGGTAGCCCAGCTGGTCAGACAGGTAAATACACATGCCTTTGCCTAGGGCGGGCTGGGTTTTTATGCTCTACTTCCCAAACACTTTTCATGAATATATTTCCAGCACACATCTATAACTCTTTGTACCCAAACTGTACATACATCACACAATGATTTTTGGGACCAGCAGGGCACCAGGTTGCATACGATATCATTCATGACACCTTTGAGATATATATCATGACAGCAGTGTGTTGGGACAATGAGTATGTCAGACCTGATGTGAGTTACAATGGGGGGGGGCCCTCTGCTATTTGGCACTGAGGAGCTCCAAGAGTCATACCGCCATTTTACAATGATGAGGTGGCGGTGATGAAAGGGCAAATTTCCTTTGACCAGCACAAAGGGAGTGTGTGCTGTCCTGTCTGTTCAAAGCCACAATGTGCGTCATCCTTGCTTGAATCCAGAGCATCAACTCAAGGCAACTAAGTCAAGGAGACAAACAGCTGCTTGGACAGCAAATAGCTCAGTGTAAAAATACCTTCAACTGGCATATCTTCAATCAATCCACATGTTTGAGAGAATGGGTAACTATAGTGTCTCATTTGCATCTCTCTCCCACTCCCACACCAGCTCCAGCTACTAGGAGACTGGGAACTGCCCCACGGAAATGTAGAAGCGTTGTATATTTCTCCACACACCTAGAACAGCCCTGTTCAGATTAAGGGGCATAACAAACTAAAAAAGAACGAAAGTAAAGTCTCCATGAGGTAGCACAGTTTGGGTCCCTTCTTTGGAACATGCTGCATCAGCCGTGCTGTCAGAAATTTAAAGGCACAATACAAAAAAACCCCAAATTCATAGCAACTGTGGTGTAGCTAGCTAGTATTGAGTTCAGAGACCAAGTGTGCATGTGTTCTGTTTTTGCATATATCTTGATACCTCCTTTCATTAACAGCTGTTTATACAAGATCTGCCTTGCTCTCATTGTCCAAATCCAAGGTTCCATTCCTACAAGCTCCCCTATGTGGAGGAAGCCACATTAAAGTCAGTGGGAGTCCATATGTGGGGAGCAATTTGAAGGAGTCAGGCCATTGTTAATGGATAGCTTGCTAAAGAGAGATTTTAAAAAGCAGCGCAGTAGCTCAGAGTAATCATCGATTTCATCCATCTTCTTACTTATTAATCACTTTACTCTCTTTTTTCCAAGACACGTTCACAGACGCTCTTATTCCCCTTACAGCCTTTGCCTAGTATAATCTCATTCTGCTCTTTCCTTATCTTTTCCTCTGCAGGCTTTATTGAATCTGTCTATTCCTACTTGTCTCTCATCTCTCGCCCATTTGCAGTACAGAATTGTTTGTTACCTTCAGATCCTTGAGCAGTCTCAGGAAGCCAGGCTGGTAGGCATTGCATTGGATTGTTCTTTACAAGAAGAATTGTAGGCTGTGCTATGCCTCATTTCCTTCTTAGCTTTCCATTTCTCACCAATGGATTTTAATACACTCTCTCATTATACCAGGCTCATTAGGCTCCTTAATTATTGATGTTCCTCTAGTGCTCTTCTAAAGGGAAAACCCCATGACACTACTTTACCCCATCTCAACTTGAACTTCTGGGTGCAGGAGACTAAGAATAATGAAACCCTTCTTGGAAGCAGGGCGTGGATTCAGAGAGAGTGGGCAGCCCAGCTGCGCCTCCATTCATTCTGACCAGGAGTATTTTCACTCTCTAACTGCAGCTTTCCTTTCTCCTCCTCCTTGCAGAATGTTTGGCAAAGCGTATCTCACCAAGAAGAGGTCTGAGTATTACCCCTTACTGGGTAGGTGGACAGAGCTCTTCGGAACTCCAGTCGGTTTGTCATTAGGAACCTGTGGAGCAGTTGTTGCTGCTGGGAAGAGGAATGTACAAGGAAGAGATGGATATAGGGGGAAATGTCTGAGGGGGACCCACTACTTGAGGATATTAAGTGACTGACCACTGGGATCATTCAGAAAAGTAAAGCTATGAGATGTGGTCAGGATGCTCTTAAAGATACAGAGTCTTTACACTGAAGTTGTGGTGGCTGATCCTGCAGGTCTTATATGGTGCTATGGACTGCAGGATCTATCCATGGTCAGACAAGAGTAGAGAATACATATTTGCAGTGTTGTTGTAGCCGTGTTGCTCCCAGGATAGGAGAGAGACAAGGTGGGTGACAGAATAGCTTGTATTAGACTAGTTCCTGTTGGTGGAAGAAACAAACTTTCCAGCAGAGGTGTTAACTGCCCACTTCATTTTAAGTGGTCTCATGCAACATGTGTGATCTCCTTATGCTTAACCATCTGTATGTAGCTGTGACGCTCTGGTTACCTTCCCCAGACCTGAAGAGTAGCTCTGTGAGACTTTAAGCCCTCGTCCAGACTAAACCGCGGCATCGGCGGGTTAAAATCGATTGCTCGGGGATCGATATATCGCGTCTAGTCTGGACGCGATGTATCGATCCCCGAGCGCGCTTACATCGATTCCGGAACTCCATCAACCCGAACGGAGTTCCGGAATCGACACGGAGACCCGCGGACATCGATGCAGCGCCGTCCAGACGGGTGAGTACCTCGATTTTAGAAATTCGACTTCAGCTACGTTATTCCCGTAGCTGAAGTTGCGTATCTAAAATCGATTTTAATATCTAGTCTGGACGTGGCAAGCTTGTCTCTTCCACTAGCCAAAGTTGATCCAATAAAGATATTCCTCATACTCACCACCTTGTCTCTAAGGAATACATGCACATTCTTACCCCTCATATCGACTTCCTTTGTGTCTTTGATTAGCATCTTTTCACTTTACTGACAAATGGGGTTGAAACAAAATGCTAGATTCCAGCACCCCAATACCGGCTGAGCCCCACCTCATCTCTAAGCTTTAATCCTGTTGCCCTGTAGGAGCTGATGAATCTCCTGGTTGGCAGGCTGCTAAGGAGATATGTAAATTATACTTCCCTGTGCCAGCTCCAGGGAATGTAGCTCAGGGTCTGTAAAGGAGACTGGATACACATCTGAAGAATGACACTGGCTATTGGAATAAACAAGGGGTTGTGTGAGGATACGAATAATGTAGTCACACTTCTTTGTGTGTGGTGGGGGGAGGGTAGCAGCGGTGTGCTGGAATCTGGACGGTCGGGCTTGGGAATATGCTAGAGAGGGGAGCTGCAATTATCAAAATGAGTGGGGAGAAAGGGAGAGATAAGGATTGCAGCAGAGGTGGAAATGAACCAGTGACTTGTGTATGCATTTCCAATATGGGTGGAAACATGCTGCCACTGCTAAGCAAAGAGGGAAAGGGACATGCATTGGTCTTTGTTTTCTTAAAGTCACTCAGTGTTTCTTAGGTCGGGAAAAAGAGCTTGAAATCTATGACATTTTACTGAAAGGATTTGTGGGGTCTACAGAAGGTCACGTCATAATGTATGAAGGCCTTATGGGGTATGGAAAGAGCCAGTTACTTGCTGAAATTGCCTACTTAGGCCATGAAGCTGGCCACAGGTAAGTGCCTTTAACTTCGCTTTGATACACCTGACCCTCTGTGCTCCACACACCTCTGCCCCTGCATCGTGATCCTGAGCTGCAACATTCCTACAGGAATTCCTGCAATAATGCCAAATGCTATGGAGGCTTTGTGAGACTGGCACAGACTGAGGGTATGTCTACATCTACAATGTTGCAGCGCTGGTTGTTACAGCTGTATTAGTACAGCTGTATAGGGCCAGCGCTGCAGAGTGGCCACACTTACAGCAACCAGCGCTGCAAGTGGTGTTAGATGTGGCCACACTGCAGCGCTGTTGGGCGGCTTCAAGGGGGGTTCGGGGAACGTGAGAGCAAACCGCGGGGAAGCAGGTCTCCTTCCCCGGTTTGCTCCAGTGTTCCCCGAACCCCCCCGTGCAAGCAGGTCTCCTTCCCCGCGGTTTGCTCTCGCGTTCCCCGAACCCCCGTGCAAGCAGGTCTCCTTCCCCGCGGTTTGCTCTCGCGTTCCCCGAACCCCCGTGCAAGCAGGTCTCCTTCCCCGCGGTTTGCGTTCCCCGAACCCCCCTGCAAACCGCGGGGAAGGAGACCTGCTTGCACGGGGGCTCGGAGAACGCGAGAGCACACCGCGGGGAAGGAGACCTGCTTGCACGGAGGGGGTTTGGGGAGCGCGAGAGCACACCACGGGGAAGGAGACCTGCTTGAACGGAGGGGGGTTCGGGGAACGCGAGAGCACACCGCGGGGAAGGAGACCTGCTTGCACGGGGGTTCGGGGAACACTGGAGCAAACCGGGGAAGGAGACCTGCTTCCCCGCGGTTTGCTCTCGCGTTCCCCGAACCCCCCTGCAAACCGCGGGGAAGGAGACCCGCTTGGGGGGGGATTCGGAGAACACCGGAGCAAACCGCGGGGAAGGAGACCTGCTTGATTACCAGAGAGGCTTCCTCAGGTATGCTGGGATACCTTCTTATTCCACGGAGGTCAAGAAAAACGCTGGTAAGTGTCTACACTTGATTACCAGCGCTGGATCACCAGCGCTGGATCCTCTACACCCGAGACAAAACGGGAGTATGGCTAGCGCTGCAAACAGGGAGTTGCAGCGCTGGTGATGCCCTGCAGATGTGTACACCTCCTAAGTTGCAGCGCTGTAACCCCCTCACCAGCGCTGCAACTTTGTGATGTAGACAAGCCCTGAGACGGCCAAATGCCTGTCTAGTTGGCTAAAAACTGACCTCTAATGGCTTAAATGAGCCCTGCATGGGGGAGAGGAGCTTTTAGTAACTTCCTCCTTTAGTACAACTATTATTTCACGTACAGGAATAGCCAGAAGTCACAGGGGCGATGAAACAACCAGTGGTCCAATTGTATCTATCAATGCCAGCCTACTGCTCTAATTCCTCATTTAATAAATGAGGCAATCTGAAAGCTTCACTTAAGGTTGGATGGGTCCTTTCATGATTCAAAGGATTAACCTCACCTGCTCTTTGACTGACTGTGGCTTCTTGTCCAGTTGATTTGTTGAGCTATCCACCTCCCATGAATCAGGAGGCATAGCCGTCCATCTGTTTTCTGGCAACACATAGGACGTGTGATTTCTGGGAACCTCAAAACTAGCAGGGCATAAAAACGCATCAAAAAGAGATGCGTCTGGCTATTTGTCCCATGCATCCTATGAAAGATTCCTTGGTTGTGGCTATCATGACCCAGATCAAGTCAGATTCATGTTTCAGTGCTATTTGACTGAGATGCTAAATAGGAAACAAGTCTAGCAAGACAGTGTATATGGGAGAGCTGCTAAAAAAAAAAAATTGGGAGGGCATTCTGCAAATTTTTTTTATTAATTCTCCACTTATTTTTCCCCCCTTTAATTTGAAAACTCAAAATTTGAAGTATTTTGATCTGCTCAAAACTTGGTTGAAAGCTGGGGAAAGATTTCCGTGAAAATTGTCAATATTAAAAAAAAAAGTCCTTTTTACTTTTACATTAAAAATGTTGAAATTTCAAAATTCAAAAGGTTTTCATCAGCTTTTCATGGGCTAATGCAACTTTTGAACTGTGGATAAAAGCTCATAAGTGTGCTGGGTTTTTTATCCCAAGAGAAATGGCCAGACTTTAAAAATGTTATTAGTGAAGGGCTGGGAGATAGCCCATCACTAAGAAAAGGCATTTTTGGATGCATGCGATATGGCAATGAGAGCAGCTCTAATGGGATGGATGCTCACGGATATGTCTGTTTGCAAGTCTTTCAATGCAGGATGACTTTAGAGTCCAGGGGAATGCATGGAACTGTACTGAAAGCAGCCAGGTGCTTTTGACAAGGCTGTGCTCTCCAGAAGACAATAAACAGATTGATCAGTCTGGACTCTGACAGTAACCCAAAGGGGTGTGGTTAGAAAAGGTGGCTGGAGATCAGTTCAGAGCTGTTAATCTTTTGTGTTCCTCAAAGAAAAGCGAAAAATGGAGAGGCTGAGCTCTGGGGTTAGGTTGTTTTGCACCAGCCATGGAGGAAACAGAGACCAGGAGACATTGCTCAAATCCTTTGCTGATCCTCAGCCATTTATCCATATAAAAAATCAGGTGCTGAAATGTCTTGTAGTTGTCTTGGAGGTCGATCACAAAGGGCTGAAGAACCCTAGTTCCATTATTTCTCCTTCATTTGGAAACTTTTTCTATGTGTCTAGATGTCCATATGGTAAGTGGTAGTTTTGTGTTTCTGTAATTCTTTCTCAGAATGTGCTGGCTCTTCCTGACTACCCATTAGAACTTCCTTATAATTTCTCTTCATTTTAACCATGCAGGGTTGTTGCTATGGAGCTGACAAAGGTAAATGTGCAGCAGAATTTTTTTGCCATCCGGACACTCATGGCCATGTTTCTGGGGATTGATGCCTGTAAATCTTATGATGCAAGACAGCACATCCTCCAAGGCAAACTCGGAGGTGTGGTAGAAGAGACCTACTATTGCCTCCTGAATAACATCTTTCTTGTTAAGGTAATGGAGAAAGCCCTCACTCTCTGGGGGAAAAGCCTGTCTGTGGAATTGGGTTCTGTTATTTACCTTGCTTCACACCAATTCAGCATCTCAGCATTTTTTATTCTTACCCTGAAATCGCACACTGGCTCAAAGGTGTGAATTCTCATGAAATTCAACACAGTTGTTATAATTGGGCTATACAGGGTGCTGGGAATGGCTTCAGAAACGTTTGCTCCTAGATCTGCATGGAAGAATTAGTGGCATCATGCTGTAGATCTGATGCCATCCACTTCACCTGTCCCACTTCCTCACTCTTATTCTGGGATTGGCCTTCTTGCAGTCATGAGGCTGACCTATTTGGTGAGCCTGAATCCTAGTCTGTGCACACACCCTGGACTTTGTTCCTATACATTCAAAAGGATATTCACAGACCGTTGGCCATCTGCAGCTACATAGGAGTGTACCTATTGGGTGTCTGGGAAGTGGGCGGGCAAAGCCCGCCCACTGCTAAACGATCCTCCCCCAGCCTAAGGGGAGGAACCACAGAGCCACAGAACCCACTGAGTGCGGGGGACAACTAATAAAAGAACAGGGACAGGAGTGAGGTCAAAGGGTCAGAAGGAGGGATCCTAACGGGGATACCGAGCAGAGAACCCCGGACAGCGCCCACTGCTCCTCGAAGGCGTCAAGGGAGCCAGTGGACGCCGCCCAGAGGAACTCCGCCCGGATGCGTGATCGGACCATGGAGCGGAAGCAAGCCCCACAGTCACCGGCGTCTCCGTCGGCCAACCTCCCCTCCCTGGTCGCGTGGATGGCCTTTTTCGCCAGGGCGAGGAGGAGGTTGACCAGGAGGTCCCGGGACTTCGTGGGGCCACGGATAGGGAGTGCATACAGAAGGAGGTGAGGGGAAAAGTGTAACCAAAAACGTAAGAGGATGGCTGTGAGGAGCCGGTGTAGGGGCTGCAACCTGGCGCACTCTAAGTAAACGTGCGCCAGGGTCTCCCTCACGCCGCAGAAATGGCAGGTGTCTGGGACGGGTAAACCGCGCCAAGTACACGCCCGTGCTCACGGCCCCATGGAGGAGCCGCCAACTGATATCCCCAGTGGGCCTTGGGACCAGGGTGGAGTAGAGGCTGGCCCACCGGGGCTCCTCACCCTCCAGAGGTGGCAGGAGGTCCCGCCACTTCGTATCAGGGCGGGACACGAGGGTGAGGAAGTGAAGGGTGTGGAGCACGAGCCTGTAGAGCTGTTTCCTCGGCGCGGTTTGGAAATGGACCGGCTGCAGGTCGTGCAGCCGGCTTGCGGAGAAGGGACGGGGGGGCCGTACATAGGAGTGTACCTATTGGGTGTCTGGGAAGGGGGCGGGCAAAGCCCGCCCACTGCTAAAGGATCCTCCCCCAGCCTAAGGGGAGGAACCACAGGGCCACAGAACCCACTGAGTGCGGGGGACAACTAATAAAAGAACAGGGACAGGAGTGAGGTCAAAGGGTCAGAAGGAGGGAACCTAACGGGGACACCGAGCAGAGAACCCCGGACAGCGCCCACTGCTCCTCGAAGGCGTCAAGGGAGCCAGTGGACGCCGCCCAGAGGAACTCCGCCCGGATGCGTGATCGGACCATGGAGCGGAAGCAAGCCCCACAGTCACCGGAGTCTCCATCGGCCAACCTCCCCTCCCTGGTCGCGTGGATGGCCCCCCTCGCCAGGGCGAGGAGGAGGCCGACCAGGAGGTCCCGGGACTTCGTGGGGCCACGGATAGGGAGTGCATACAAAAGGAGGTGAGGGGAAAAGTGTAACCAGAAACGCAAGAGGATGGCTGTGAGGAGCTGGTGTAGGGGCTGCAACCTGGCGCACTCTAAGTAAACATGCGCCAGGGTCTCCCTCACGCCGCAGAAGGGGCAGGTGTCCGGGACAGGGGTAAACCGCGCCAAGTACACGCCCGTGCTCACGGCCCCATGGAGGAGCCGCCAACTGATATCCCCAGTGGGCCTTGGGACCAGGGTGGAATAGAGGCTGGCCCACCGGGGCTCCTCACCCTCCAGTGGTGGCAGGAGGTCCCGCCACTTCGTATCAGGGCGGGACACGAGGGTGAGGAAGTGAAGGGTGTGGAGCACGAGCGTGTAGAGCTGTTTCCTTGGCGCGGTTTGGAAACGGACCGGCTGCAGGTCGTGCAGCCGGCTTGCGGAGAAGGGATGGGGGGGCCGTACATAGGAGTGTATCTATTGGGTGTCTGGGAAGTGGGCGGGCGAAGCCCGCCCACTGCTAATGGATCCCCCCCCAGCCTAAGGGGAGGACCCACAGGACCACAGAACCCACTAAGTAAGGGGGACAACTAATAGAAGAACAGGGACAGGAGTGAGGTCAAAGGGTCATAAGAAGGGAACCTGACGGGGACACCGAGCAGAGAACCCCGGACAGCGCCCACTGCTCCTCGAAGGCGTCAAGGGAGCCAGTGGACGCCGCCCAGAGGAACTCTGCCCAGATGCGTGAACGGACCATGGATCGGAAACAAGCCCCACAGTCGTCGGGGTCTCCATCGGCCAGCCTCCTCTCTCTGGTCGCGTGGATGGCCTTTTTAGCCAGGGCGAGGAGGAAGTTGACCAGGAGGTCCCGGGACTTCGTGGGGCCACGGATAGGGAGTGCGTAGAGAAGGAGGTGAGGGGAAAAGTGCAGCCAGAAACGTAAAAGGATGTTAATGAGGAGCCGGTGTAGGGGCTGCAACCTGGCACACTCTAAATACACGTGCGCCAGGGTCTCCCTCACGCCGCAGAAGGGGCAGGTGTCCGGGACAGGGGTAAACCGCGCCAAGTACACGCCCGTGCTCACGGCCCCATGGAGGAGCCGCCAACTGATATTCCCAGTGGGCCTTGGGACCAGGGTGGAGTAGAGGCTGGCCTACCGGGGCTCCTCACCCTCCAAAGGTGGCAGGAGGTCCCGCCACTTCGTATCAGGGCGGGACACGAGGGTGGGGAAGTGAAGGGTGTGGAGCACGAGCGTGTAGAGCTGTTTCCTCGGCGCGGTTTGGAAACGGACCGGCTGCAGGTCGTGCAGCCGGCTTGCGGAGAAGGGACGGGGGGGCCGTACATAGGAGTGTACCTATTGGGTGTCTGGGAAGTGGGCGGGCAAAGCCCGCCCACTGCTAAAGGATCCTCCCCCAGCCTAAGGGGAGGAACCACAGAGCCACAGAACCCACTGAGTGCGGGGGACAACTAATAAAAGAACAGGGACAGGAGTGAGGTCAAAGGGTCAGAAGGAGGGATCCTAACGGGGATACCGAGCAGAGAACCCCGGACAGCGCCCACTGCTCCTCGAAGGCGTCAAGGGAGCCAGTGGACGCCGCCCAGAGGAACTCCGCCCGGATGCGTGATCGGACCATGGAGCGGAAGCAAGCCCCACAGTCACCGGCGTCTCCGTCGGCCAACCTCCCCTCCCTGGTCGCGTGGATGGCCTTTTTCGCCAGGGCGAGGAGGAGGTTGACCAGGAGGTCCCGGGACTTCGTGGGGCCACGGATAGGGAGTGCATACAGAAGGAGGTGAGGGGAAAAGTGTAACCAAAAACGTAAGAGGATGGCTGTGAGGAGCCGGTGTAGGGGCTGCAACCTGGCGCACTCTAAGTACACGTGCGCCAGGGTCTCCCTCACGCCGCAGAAGGGGCAGGTGTCTGGGACAGGGGTAAACCGCGCCAAGTACACGCCCGTGCTCACAGCCCCATGGAGGAGCCGCCAACTGATATCTCCAGTGGGCCTTGGGACCAGGGTGGAATAGAGGCTGGCCCACCGGGGCTCCTCACCCTCCAAAGGTGGCAGGAGGTCCCGCCACTTCGTATCAGGGCGGGACACGAGGGTGGGGAAGTGAAGGGTGTGGAGCACGAGCGTGTAGAGCTGTTTCCTCGGCGCGGTTTGGAAACGGACCGGCTGCAGGTCGTGCAGCCGGCTTGCGGAGAAGGGACGGGGGGGCCGTACATAGGAGTGTAGCAGGGTGGTTACCCTGTTCCTGCCGTGAAGGGCTTAAAACAGCCATGAGGGAAGGTTGTAGCTGGGGGCTGCTAAGCTGGTCTGACTGGGAAGTGGCTGCAGCTGGGCCACGCCCCAGTCAGGCCACAGCTGCTCTGTATAAAGAGGCTGAGAGCCAGGAGCTCAGAAGTCTTCCTCTGCCTGTAGCAGGGGAAGGGCCTGGCTGCAGGGAGCTAGAGACAGGGTACCTGAGTGAAGTGGAGCTGGGGAGCTCCAGCCTGGAAAGCCCGAGGCTGTGGCCTAGCAGAAGGCAACAGGTACTGGGGGTTGCAAAGGGCAGCCCAGGGGTAGGCAAAGGCAGCAGATCCAAACCCAACCTTGCCAGTGATGAGTAGGCTGATACTGCAGTCTGCCCCAGGGTGTGGGGCTAGATGATGACAGGCGGTTGCCTGATACTGAGGCTGGATGGGGGCTCCCTGGGGAGGGGAGACCCTGAGAGAAAGGGGTTACTGCCAGGGGAGGGACATGGGAGCCAGAGGACAGGTGGATCACCTGGAGCTGGAATGAGCTAATTCCCAGAACAGACCAGCAGGAGGTGCCACAGGGGTGAGTCCGCATGTCTACAAGGAGGAAGGGAAGCAATTCCACACAGACTTGGGAGGTTGCAAGAAATAGCCCTTACTCATCCCAGGAACAACTTTGAAGGTGGAAGTTGGGGGTTCAGATGGGAGCTTAGGGCACTTACAGAGCAGTTAAGAGAATGGGTGGATACTGAGCAGGAGTGGAGAAAAGTTGAATGTGGAGGGAAAGATTCACCCTGGTAGCTGCACTGGTTGCCATAAAAGTAAATGAGGGAGTTCATTTCTTGTTCTCTACACTTTAAAGATTTGCTTTTGCTGCCTGTCACTGCACAGTATGGAAACATCAAATTTCGAAAGAGGCCTAATGGGAAAAAGGTGTCATGGAGGGTGAGGTTTCAAAAATGGAAACTGGGCGAAATGTGCAGGCTTGGCAGCCCTGGAGAATGAAACCCTTCTCCTTATCCACAGAATTCCCATACTGGCGGAGTAAGCCTGCTGTGTACACACAACTTCCCACCTCTGCTCTGAAAGGACCACCTCTCTGGGTGAGAGGGCAGTTCAGCTGTCACAGCCCCTCCAGTTCTTAGCCTGTCCACTGTCAGTGAGCCAGACTCAACTGAATCACAAGGGAAGGCAATACACCTATTGACTTCAGTGGAGCCAGGATTTCACCCATAGTTCCTCTGCTGTAGGCACCCTCCTACCAAGAGCAGGGCTAAGATCAACAGTTTATTTCACATAGGTCACCGAAGACCTGTCAGACGGTAGTTTAATTGTTCAGCTGGAATTAGACAGAGGATCTAGAAGCAGAGGCCTTGGTATATTCACGTACACATGTCCTGGATGATGCAATCCCTGTGTGGAAAGGAAAGACACTGAGATGAACATATGTGTCTCACTAGGCTGGACATTTCAATCAGGGCTTTTCCCATGAATGTGTATATCATGAACAGGAACGCTGCCTCTTCTGCTCACTGTTCTCATTTTTTTCTGACTAGTTCCCCATCTCTGCAGAGGTTTCCAAAATGGATAATGAAACAAGGACAGAGGAGATGGAACTATTTCTTGTGAAAATACTACAGAAGGTGAACCACTCTCTTTATTGTGAAATGGAGATAAATGATTCCCCAGACTGCACTGGACTCAGGGCCGGCTCCAGGCACCACCTTATCAAGCAGGTGCTTGGGGCGGCCACTCCAGAGAGGGGCGGCAGGTCCAGGTATTCGGCAGCAATTTGGCAGAGGGTCCCTCACTCCCGGTTGGAGCGAAGGACCTCCCGCTGAATTGCCGCAGATCGCGATCGTGACTTTTTTTTTTTTTTGCGCATGCGCTGCTTGGGGTGGCAACCCCCCTGGAGCTGGCCCTGACTGGACCTGCAGATTCTGCTAATGAGCAGTTGGTTAGCAGGCTGGGAATACGGTGCACCCCGGTCATTTTCCTTATGTCCTTATCCTCTATACCCCTCCTCAGTCCTAATTCCTGCTACCTGCACTCACTGTGTGATGTCTAAAGCTAGAGGGCAGGACTATGTCTTTCTGTATCACCGAGTGCACTTTCTGGTCCTTCTCAGATTCAGATTATGGGATGGATTCTCCATGAAACTGGCTCACGTTTTGTCTCAAAGCTTGGATCTCCTTCCAAAATACACCGCCTATACCCCCAGAGTGGAAAAACATAAATAACCCCCTTTTCCAAAAGAGTTTAATCATTTTGGGTGACATTGCCCCGGTGTGCAGGGACACAGCCCTCTTACACGTGCATGAATGAAGTGGGATGAGCTGACTGGAAGGAAAGCTCTGGACCTTGTCTCCTCCCTGGTCTACACTACGCGTTTATACTGAATTTAGCAGCGTTAAACTGATTTAACCCTGCACCCATCCACACAATGAAGCCCTTTATATCGATATAAAGGGCTCTTAAAACCGATTTCTGAACTCCTCCCCAACGAGGGGAGTAGCGCTGAAATCAGTATTGCCATGTCGGATTAGGGTTAGTGTGGCCGCAAATCGATGGTATTGGCCTCTGGGCAGTATCCCAGAGTGCACCATTGTGGCCGCTCTGGAAAGCCATCTGAACTCAGATGCACTGGCCAGGTAGACAGGAAAAGCCCTGTGAACTTTTGAATTTCATTTCCTGTTTGGCCATCATGGAGAGCTCACCAGCACAGGTGACCATGCAGAACTCATCAGCACAGGTAACAATGCAGTCTCCGGAGAATCGAAAAAGAGCTCCAGCATGGACTGCACTTGAGGTACTGGATCTGACTGCTGTATGGGGAGAGGATTCCGTGCTGACAGAACTCCGTTCCAAAAGACGAAATGAAAAAACATTTGAAAAAATTTCCAAGGCCATGATGCAGAGAGGCCACACGAGGGACTCAGTACAGTGCTGTGTGAAAGTTAAGGAGCTCAGACAAGCCTTCCAGAAAACCAAAGAAGCAAACGGAAGGTCCGGGGCAGGGCTGAAAACATGCCGCTTCTATGCTGAGTTGCATGCAATTCTAGCGGGGTCTGCCACCACTACCTCACCCCTGTCCGTGGATTCCAAGGTGGGGGTAATCTTAGCCATGGCTGAGGATTCTGCGGATGGGGAAGATGAGGAGGAGGAAGAGGAAGACGAGCTTGCAGAGAGCACACAGCACTCCGTTCTCCCCAACAACCAGGAGCTTTTTCTCACCCTGACGGAATTACCCTCCCAAGCCACTAGCCCAGACAATGAAGCCATGGAAGGGACCTCTGGTGAGTGTACCTTTGTAAATATAAAACGTGGTTTAAAAGCAAGCATTTTTTTAATGATTAATTTGCCCTGAGGACTTGGGATGCATTCACGACCAGTACAGTTACTGGAAAAGTCTGTTAACATGTCTGGGGATGGAGCGGAAATCCTCCAGGGACATCTCCATGAAGCTCTTCTGGAGGTACTCCAAATGCCTTTGCAGAAGGTTTCTGGGCAGGGAAGCCTTATTCCGTCCTCCACGGTAGGACACTTGACCACGCCATGCATGTAGCAAGTAATCTGGTATCATTGCATGACAAAGCCTAGCTGCGTACGGTCCCGGTGTTTGCTGGCATTCAAGCAACATCCATTTTTTATCTCGCTGTGTTATCCTCAGGAGAGTGCTACTGTTCATGGTAATCTGGTTGAAATTCAGGAATTTAATTAAGGGGACAGAGATGGCCATTCCTACTGGGCTGTTTACCTGTGGCTTAAAAGAAATCATTCCCTGCAGGTAGCCAAGCAGGGGGAAGAGGGGGGGTGATTGGTGCTGAGCTTTTTTGCGTTTGGCTAGCAGGGATCTTCCCTGCTACCAGCCACATGGTTGGGGGGAGGAGGGGAGGGGGTGTTTAGCAGTGATCTTCCATGATACCAGCCACGCGGTGGGGGGAGGGGTAAAGCGATCATCCCAGAGAACTGGATGGGGGGGTGGTTTCTGCTGCTGCACATTAATAGGAAAGAAGCAGCACTCAACGGGCTTTGCTTGCTATTTGGGAAAGAAGAGTGCTGAATATATGAAGGCTGCAGAAGCCGAAAGACAATGGCTTACCATGGCCGCATGCAAGCCGAATTCTGCTGCCCGGACCTGCGTCTGTGAGATCTCTAACACCAAAGCCGCAGGCACTCAATATTAAGATGCAAAATGTGACCTTGTAGTGAAATCACATGTGCTATGTAAGGTGAATAGTGTTGTTCACCGTGAAAGAGTATAACCATTATTCTGTAAAATGTATCTTTTTAAATACTTCTCTCCCTTTTTTCCCTCCCTCATGCAGCTGCACATTTTTCAAGCCTCCCTACTCCGTCCCGAAGGCTATCTCAGATAAGGTGTTGGAAAAAAAGACGCAAGACAAAATGTTCTCGGAAATCATGGAAGTGACCCGCAATGAAAGAGCTCATCTGAATGAGTGGAAGGACGTGGTAACAAAGTATAGGAAAGATGCCAGTAACCGTGAGGACAGGAGGGACGAACGTGAGGACAGGAAGGACGCTCGAGATGAGAGGTGGCGACAGGAAGATCAGCGGTGGCGGGATGCAACGTTGGGGCTGCTGCGTGATCAAACTGAAATGCTCTGGCGTATGGTGGAGCTTCAGGAATGGCAGCAGGATCTTAGAGTGCCACTGCAGCCCCTGTATAACCACTCTCCCCCCTCACCATGTTCCTTAGTCTCCTCACCCACCAGACGAGTAAGAACGCATGGGGGGAGGCTCCGTGCATCTGCTCACTCCACCCATGGACAGCCCAACCAAAAAGCTGTCATGAAATTTTTTTAGTGGCCTTTTCCTTCCCTCCTATCCTCCTCCCAAACCCCACCAAGGCTACCTTGTCAGTTCTCTCCCTCTTTTTATAATTAATTAATAAAGAATACATGATTTTTAAATGAGAGTGACTTTATTTCCTTAGAAAGCAAGCTGTGTTCGAAGGGTGGGGGGGATGGCTTACAGGGAATGAGTCAATCAAGGGGTGGTGGGTTTTATCAAGGAGAAACAAACACAGCAGTCACACTGTACCCTGGCCAGTGATGAAACTGGTTTTCAAAGCTTCTCTAATGCGCACCGCTTCCTGGTGTGCTCTTCTAATCGCCCTGGTATCTGGCTGCGCGTAATCAGTGGCCAGGTGTTTTGCCTCAGCCTCCCACCCCGCCGTAAAGGTCTCCCCCTTACTCTCACAGAGATTGTGGAGCACACAGCAAGCAGCAATAACAATGGGGACATTGGTTTGGCTGAAGTCTGAGCGAATCAGTAATGTGCACCAGCGCGCCTTTAAACGGCCAAATGCACATTCTACTACCATTCTGCACTTGCTCAGCCTGTAGTTGAACAGCTCCTGACTACTGTCCAGGCTGCCTGTGTATGGCTTCATGAGCGATGGCATCAAGGGGTAGGCTGGGTCCCCCAGGATAACTACAGGCATTTCAACATCCCCAACTGTTATTTTCTGGTCTGGGAAGTATTTCCCTTGCTGCAGCCGTTTAAACAGAGTAGTGTTCTTGAAGACGCGAGCATTATGAACCCTTCCTGGCCATCCCACATGGATGTTAGTGAAATGTCCCTTGTGATCCACCAGTGCTTGCATCACCATGGAAAAGTACCCCTTGCAGTTTATGTACTGGGTGCCTTGGTGCTCCGATGCCAAGATAAGGATATGGATTCCATCTATCGCCCCACCACAGTTAGGGAATCCCATTGCAGCAAAGCCATCCACTATGACCTGCACATTTCCCAAAGTCACAACCTTTCGTAGCAGCAGCTTAGTGACTGCTTTGGCTACTTGCATCACAGCAGCCCCCACAGCAGATTTGCCCACTCCAAATTGATTCCCGACTGACCGGTAGCTGTCTGGCGTTGCAAGTTTCCAGAGGGCTATTGCCACTCGCTTCTCAACTGTGAGGGCTGCTCTCATTTTGGTATTCTGGCATTTCAGGGCAGGGGAAAGCAAGTCACAAAGTTCCATGAAAGTGCCCTTACACATGTGAAAGTTTCGCAGCCACTGGGAATCATCCCACATCTGCAACACTATGCGGTCCCAGCAGTCTGTTCTTGTTTCCTGGGCCCAAAATCAGCGTTCCATGGCTAGAACCTGCTCCATTACCAGCAGGATCTCCAACGCGCCAAGGCCCGCAGTTTTGAGAGAATTCTGTGTCCATGTCCTCATCACTCTCGTCGCCGCTCTGCCATAGCCGCCGCTTCCTCGCCTGGCTTTGCAGGTCCCGGTTCAGCATAGACTGCATGAGAATACGCGAGGTCTTTAAAACGTCCATGATTGCTGACTTGAGCTCAATAGGGTCCATGCTTGCCATGGTATGGCGTCTGCACAGTTCACCCAGGAAAAAAGGCGCGAAATGGTTGTCTGCCGCTGCTTTCACGGAGGGAGGGGTGAGGCTGTACCCAGAAGCACCAGTGACAATGTTTTTTGCCCCATCAGGCACTGGGATCTCAACCCAGAATTCCAATGGGCGGGGGAGACTGCAGGAACTATGGGATAGCTATAGGATAGCTACCCACACTGCAACGCTCTGGTAATCGACACTAGCCTCAGTACATCGCTGAATTACTGTGCTTAGTGTGGCTGCATGCACTCGACTTTATACAATCTGTTTTAAAAAACCGGTTTCTGTAAAATCGGAATAATCCCGTAACTTAGACATACCCCTAGTCAGCACAGAAGGTCATGTTAGAGGTGGTCAGGGGGTCAGGCCATGGGAGGAGCCATGGATCCATGTGTATGCAGAGCCCCGTATCCTATCTAACCAACATAAAGGAGCTGCAGCGGCTCTTCCATCCAATAGGTTGCAGTAGCAGTCACGGGGGTGGGGGTATGAGACCCCTGGCCCTGGCCTGAAGGCAAGATATATGTAACTGAAGCAACACCTTATTCAGGCAATTTTTTTTGCCCTTTTTTAGGCAGTGGAGAAAGACATTCTCATTTTTGTCATTGATGAAGCCCACTTCATTGATCTTGCATCATGGGAATTTCTGGACAACTTGCTCTCCAGGATCCCAGTGTTTATGGTCATGTCTCTATCTCCTCCCAGCCGCCAAGCACGGCTGCCTTGTGTTTCTGCTGCAAACATAATTAACAGCGCAAAGACCACCTACGTTCAGCTGCGGGAGCTAAAGCCCTCTGTGATCCTGCAAAAAGCCTGCCAGGACCTTGGGGTGGTCAGCATCCCCCGGGAGTTAGAAACGTAAGTGATAGGCACCTGATCTGTGCTCTTAGCTGCAAACCAACCTTTCTCAGCAAAACAGAGGGGACCAGGTCCATAAAGGAGGAACCAAATGGCTCATGGCCAAGTGACTGACTCTGTAGGGTCCATGAAAGCAGGGTCAAAACAGCCCAATAGCCTAGCACCTAGTAAAAAATGGTTGGCCCTAACTGAATGCTGTTCTATCTAGTGGCCTGGCAAAGATTCACTGTAGCCTAGTGGATAGAGCACTGGATTGGGACTGAGGCTTATTCCTGGCTCTATCACTGGCTTACTAGGTGACCTTGGGCAGGTCACGTTGTGTCTCTGTCCCTTAGCTTCCCCATCTGTAAAATGAAGATGATTATACTGACTCTGAAAAAGCACTATAGAAAGTCCAGGTATTATTGTTCTTATTAACACATAGCTCTTGGCTTGTCACTGCCTTCTAATGTTCTGGCTTGAAAATACATCCCAGGGTGGTTGCTCAGGGGATCTCTTGATCAGTTTGCTCCTAGGCAGAGAGCTAAGATGGTACCATTGATCCCCTCTGTTGTGGTGAAGACTGGTGAGCACAGAAGGCTAAGATGTTAACTTGACCTTTGTTTCCTGCCCCACCATTCAGCAGTCAGGTGTGAGTGCACCTTAGTACAACAACTGCCCTGTCAAAATTCCTTCAACTACTCATTCAACGCAAAGAGGGAAAATACAGTCTGAGTTGTTTGAGTTCTGACAGGGTTTCAAGTCAACATGGTCAGAGATTATTCCAACTCTTTAAGCAAAGGGGTTGGCACAGCAGGGGAGGGAAGGTGAGGCAGCAAAGGTTGAGGAAATGCAGTTTTCTGACTGGGGTTGTCCCAGGAATTAATGCAGGCTGAGGCAGGGCAGCTCCAGACAGGTTCAGCAGTGGCATGTCTGGCTTGCAGAGCTTGAGAGGGTGTCTTGGCCTGTCATGAAGGTGCTATGTGGTTCAGTCGGCCTCAGAGTTGGTTGGAAGGATGCTGAGAAGGAGCATAGAATCAGGCAGTGGCGACAGGTGAGGTAGAAGAAACCAACAGAAATCTTCAGTGTCCCATCCCCTAGGGAGTCTGGGATCCAGCTGGTCCAGTGATGGGGCCCAAAGTCCTCAGCAGTCTGGGTGATGCCTGGATGTCCTCAGAGTAATTCTCGGAGCCCACAAACAAAGGTAAAATCCTCACAGTAAAGCCTAAGCTTTCTGGAGTACCCCCCCACCATTAAGTCCCAGTGGCTCCTACACCTCTTCTCAACATGTCCCACGGGGGGCAGGTGGTGACTTACCCACCCATCTATGTTCATTATTCCAGCCAGCTGAACACAGCTGCCAGTACCTCAAATTTAGGCAACTTTTTCCAGTTCTAGACTCTTTCTGCCTATTTCTATTAGGGTGACCAGATGTCACGATTTTATAGGGATAGTCCCAAGATTTGGGGCTTTTTCTTATACAGGCACCTATTATCCTCCACTCCCATCTCGATTTTTTACATTTGGTATCTGGTCACCCTAATTTCTATATCCATTTGTGACCTGCCAAGAGTCCTCAGTGTTGTATCAGCAGTTCCCTTTTTGCTTAGGTAAAACCCAGTCTGTACTAGGCTTCCATCTCCAGTTTTATAAACAGACATAGCCAACGCCTATCTCCAGGTTGCCGTTTCACCCATTCAGATTGCAAGGCTAAAAATTCACTAAACCTTATTTGATACCTGCTTTTAGCTAAAAGCAATCAACTAAAAAAAACCTGCACAGTGCTTTTTAAAATGTTATCCTTATTGTTTTTTCCATTTTACTACTGTAATGCAGGTGGCCATGCCCGTACTGTTTCCATATTTGCTAAGATACTAAAACTAAGCATGGTACGAAAACACTGGATGTTTTTTTCTAAAAGATATGCTCCAGTTCCAACAGGAATTATTTCAGGGAAATTCTATGGCCTGTGCTCTACCATCCCATATACTGATCAAGAAGTGAGACTAGCTGATTACAGTGGTTTCTTCTGGCCTGTGAATCAGTGAAACATCAGGTAATGAGCGGACTTGGGGCATATTGTGCCAAAGGAAGCTTTACTGACATTTTGAGTCTTTGCAATTCAAGTGGCTGAGAGGCTGCAAATGTCATAGCAACCAGTCAACAGATATTGGCCGAGCCTGTTGATAATGTTGCAAACCAAAAGCCTGGTACAAAATGGAGAGATTTTCAAAAGGGCAACTGGAAGTTAGATGCCTAACTGCTGTATGTGCCTAAGCAAATCTCCTTACCCTCCTGGTTTTGTATAAGTACTGTAGAAGGGACCCTTAAAATAACTCCAGGGACTCTCATGTGACCCCCACACTGGTGTAACCATAGGATCCTAGATTCCATTGTGTGCATTGACTGAAGCAAAGAGTCCCGCAGGGAAGAGGGGGACAGTAATTAATTAAAGATTGAATCATAGTGTGTATGCACAACTAAAGTTGCATGGTTGAAGTCAATGGGAGCTGCTGGGTGCTCAGCACTTTTGAAATAATCAGGCAATTTATTGAAGTGCCCAAATATGGATTTAAGAGTCTCACTTTAGGCTCCCATTTTTAAAAAATCTTGGCATTTATTTATATTATGGTAACACCTAAGGGTGCCAGTCAGGATGAGGGCTCTAGTGTCTCTGCCCTAAAAACACCAAGACTGTATGTTACAACAGGTAGCCAAAGAGGGTGGTGATGTAGGAAATGGGAGGGTGAGAGTTAATCAAACAAGGGGGTGGGATAGTTCAGTGGTTTGTGCATCAGCCTGCTAAACACAGTGTTGTGAGTACAATCCTTGAGGGGGCCATTTAGGGAACTGGGGTTTTAAAAAAAAATCTGTCTGGGGATTTGTCCCCCTTTGAGCAGAGGGTTGGACTAGATGATCTACTGAGGTCCCTTCCAATTTTATGATTCTAAGTACATTTTAGCACAATGAACAGTGCTTATGGCTTGCCATCTGCTTAGCCAATGTCAACTGGCAGTGTCTTGCAGGCATAAAGGAAGAGGTGACTTTTAAGGAGGGATTTGAAGAAGGAAAAGGTGGGGACTAGATGGACTTTGCCAGGGAGCTTTTTCTGCGACTGATAGGGCTTTACGGGAGAAAGGAGGAAGATGTTTAAGGAAGAGGCTGGCTGTGACAGTTTGAAACTCTGCAGGAAGATGGTGACACCTTTGTGATGAGCTAGCAGAGAATATTTGGTCCAGTTTTAGTAACCTAGTTGCTATTAGTAACATTTAAAAACAAACATGGGGCCAGATCCTCAGCTGTTGTAAACGACCATAGCTACGTTAAGTGCTGATTTACACCTGACTGTCATTTGATTATTGAGATGCTTTCCTAAGAGCCTGACCCCCTGCCCTGCTGCTTATTCACCCCACAACACACTCTGTATCATCAGTATAGCCCTGCAATCTACCATGTAGGAGGCGTACAGGACACTTGATGCAGCCTCATCCATTTCAACTGCAATCTTAGATGTTGTTAAGGCACCTGTCACCATGGTGTCTACGTAGCTACCATCCCCAACATCGCCTAAGGAGAATAACAGTCCCTTATTTTAATGGTCAGTGATAGTTTTGCCTCTCTTTAGGTTCTTGATACAGAGAAGCCATGGAATCCCATTTTACTGCGAGGAGTTGCTGCGGAACCTCCATTTAAACAACATGCTCATCTTCCATCCGTGGGAGGAGGAGGAAGAAGAAGATGATGAGTGGGAGGGCCTTTTCAGTAAGCTACTTGTCATTAACTCGTTACCTCGTCTGTTCATTCCCTCTGAAGCACCTGGCATTGGCCACTGTTGCAAGACTGGCTACTGGCTAAATGGACCTTTGGTCTGACCCAGAATGGTCGTTCTTATATTCTTAAATGCCATAGCCCACTGTATACTGTATAGTGACTCACCCTCCCAGGCAGTTCTCATCTTTCTGTGAATGTCTGTCTGCCTGGCACTGGTTGCTGGAATTCAGGGAAGGAAGGAGGGTGCAAGGGACAAAGAGGAGATGTGCTGAGGGGAATGGAAAGAGGAGCTGCACAGGCTAGGAAAGGAGGAGAGACTCGGGTCAGGGGAGGTGGCAGAGGGTAAGTGATGTACATTGAGCAGCACTTGGCTAGGCAGCAGTAGAATGCTGGTTTTCAGGGTTCCATTCCTGTCTCCAGGAGGGAAGTGAGGTTGAGTGGTTAAAGCACGGGACTGAGTTAGAACTCTTGGATGCTATTTGTCCCTAACAAATTTTTATTCCTGCTCCAAATCTTTGGGACACTGAAGCTGCTCAAAAAGAGGGCAGGTGGAAAATATGCATTTTTTTAACATTGACAAAACTGCTGAACCATTTTAAGTCTTAACTTTTCAAAAAAAAACAAATCTGAGGCAGAGACCAAGCATGGAAAATTTCAGTTCCAAAGCTTAATGCTTAACGAAGTTATAAGTCACTGAAAAAGAAGGTTATAATGCAATTTGTTAGCAATCTTAAAAGATTTTTGCTATGTGGTACCCCTCTAATAGTGAATAGTTATAGTTTCCCATAATAGAATATGCTGCCACCCAGTGAAATGAAAAATTAACATCTTTAAAACATTAAAGGAAACACTTTCCTACTCAGCACACAGTTAATCTGTGGACTAATTGATACAAGATATTATGGTGGCAAATATCTTCCATCCAAAAGATTTTGATATTTATGGGAATGGTATCACTTGCAGTTATACTAGCTAAGATATGAGAAATGTAGGGGATAGATTCTTAGATATGTTGTTCAATATTCAGACAAAATACATTTGCCTGAAAACAAAACCAAACCCAGCACATCTGTCCATGTTTTTGATTAATAACATTTGATGGACCTGCCTGGCTTGATAAATGGGTAATCAGAATAATTCAGGTTTCAGAGTAGCAGCCGTGTTAGTCTGTATCCGCAAAAAGAACAAGAGTACTTGTGGCACCTTAGAGACTAACAAATTTATTTCAGCATGAGCTTTCGTGAGCTACAGCTCACTTCTTCAGATGCACAGAATGGAACACACAGACAGGAGATATTTATACATACAGAGAACATGAAAAGATGGAAGTATGCATACCAACAGGAAGAGTCTAATCAATTGAGATGAGCTATCGTCAGCAAGGGAAAAAAAACTTTTGATAATTAAGATGACCCATAGAAGGTGTGAGGAGAACTTAACATAGGGAAATAGATTCAGGCCTTGGCTACACTCACACTTTACAGCGCTGCAACTGGGGTGTGAAAAAACACCCCCCTGAGCGCTGCAAGATACAGCGCTGTAAAGCGTCAGTGTAATCAGGGCGGCAGCGCTGGGAGCGGGGCTCCCAGCGCTGCACGCTACATCCGTAAGGGATGTGGTTTACATGCAGCGCTGGGAGAGCTCTCTCCCAGTGCTGCCGCTCCGACTACACTCACACTTCAAAGCGCTGCCGGGGCAGCGCTTTGAGATTCCAAATGTAGCCATACCCTCACTTAGTGTAATGACCCAGCCATTCCCAGTCTCTGTTAAGGCCTGAGTTAATTGTGTCTAATTTGCATATTAATTCGAGTTCAGCAGTCTATCTTTGGAGTCTGTTTTTGAAGTTTTTTTGTTGCAAAACTGCCACCTTCACCAGAAACAAAATTTCTCGCATAGTGCAAAGGTAACACCCTGTTAAACAGAGAGATTTGATGATTATGTTGCTGTACAATGTTTCTTTAAATAAAAGCTGTTGTAAACATCAAAACCAAAATGATGATAATTCAATGGCAATGATTCTGTAAGCCTTTTAAAACTTCCAAAATAAATAAGGGGGAAGAGAAAAATCGCAGACCAGCTCCTGTAGGCCATAAACCAGCGATTTACTTCCTAGGATTAGGCTGGTACTTCCCCATATATTAGTGCCAAATTTCCATAAGGGAAGAAGAGTTACAGTTTCCTCCTAAGCAGCTGATGGGACTGGGATGCTGGCCTGGATGGGCCATTGATCTGATTTAGTCTGGGAAATCTAGGAGATCCCTTTGGGCAGGGATCAAACACTAAAGCTTTGGCCCCCAGAAGAGCCAGCCTCGGCTTGTTGCGATAAAGTAGAAATGCAACAGAACCGTTTTGCATTCCGGGTGACAGAGTTTACTCTCACACCAAAATGGCTATAATGGCTGTTCCTATTAAATCTTGTCAAGTATTGTTTTACTTTGATTATATTTAAAAAGCAAACCAATTAAAATGTGAGTTCTTGTCACTGTTTTTTCTCCTCTTTCTCTCCGTGCAGCCAATGCCATCAAGGCCATCCCCTCCAAAACGGAATCGCTTTCCAGCTCAGACAATGACTTGTACATTTGCACCATTCGCCAGAATGTTAAGCTGCAAAATATTATGCTGCCCCCTACCTTAAAAGGTGAGGGTCTGATCCTGATGTCTCCAGCCAGTGGGGACACAATGTTTCTGTTCCTTAAGGGTAGCAGTTTAAAAGTGCCTGGGAGCTTGAATGCAGCAGACAGCGCAGGTCTGAACTTTGGAGCAAAGCAGAGAAGCATGAGTCTGAGCTCTGCAGAATAGGCCATACCTTCCAGTTAGGCAAGAAGTATGTGTAGTGGTTCATTACTCTCAAGTGGGGATGGAGGCCACTCCGCTTCACTACAGGCAGGTAGTAATCAATAGTCTATGGCGAAGTTCTGGCCCTTGGGGAGGAAGACGGGGATGATAAAGCACAGGCAGTCTATGGCCCACAACCTCCTGGCTGGGGCAGAGCAAAAGCAGGCAAGTGCAGACCATCTGGTCTAAGGTGGGTAGACTGCCACTGCAGGGGTGGGGTTGGCAGCAGGGGGATAGGGAGACCCAGACCCACCCTACTCCACCAGGTCCCAGCCCAGGGTCCTAACAGTGGCGGGGAATCCTTGGGAATTCTCATCTGTCTCCTCTGACTGCAGGGCGCAGCCCCACTCAGGGCCTAGTCTGCAGGGCCATCCTTAGGATTTAAGGGGCCCTACGCAGTATTATTAAACTGGTGCCCCTATGCCCAATGTGGGGGGAGGAGGCAGCAAAAGATACCGACCCACCTGGCCTGCCTCACGGGGGCAGAGAGTCACAGTTCCCTGCAGAGACCCCTGTACCCTTTCCCTCACACAGAATGCATGTCACCAGCACATTTGGCTCTGTGAATACAGCTCCTGTCTAAGGAGACTGCAGTGCATTCTGGGTGTGCAGGAGCCAACCCGCTCTTACCTGCTGTCATGGGCAGTGGGTGAAGCTGTCCCTTGGGGAGGCTAGCTTCCCAGCCTCTTCCTCCTGTGGCCCCACCCATACTCCACCCCTGCTCTGCCCTGTCCCACTCTGTCCAGGCCCCGCCCTCTCCCCACTGTCTCCCTCTCTTCCCTCCCCCCATTCTGCTCACCCCCTTCCAGCCAAATCCCTGAACCCAAATGAAGCAAATGACATTTTAAAAAAAATCTTCTGCAATTTCTTTTTAAAGAAAATGGGGCATGTTTTCCCCTGCATGCCAGATGGTGAAGACTGGACATGCAGAAGGTATCTAATTAAAAGCACTAAACTTGGGAATAAAAAATGTCAGTCATAGGTTTTTTGATATGCCTTGAAGTTTGTCAGAGACTTATTTGCAAAAACTTTGTAGTAAGGGCGAGTCAGCTGTCTTGCTGAATACAACATTAAATATTATGGAATACATGATGCAGCTCTTCTCTGATTTACATTTTCTTAATCAGTATTTCTAGGCCGATTTTATATTTTAAATGTACTCCTAAACCTTCATAAAGTAATCATTCCAGATTACTACATATTTAACGCACTGAAACAAAAACATTATTTTAAATTAATCAGTCACAGCAGTTTAGTGTGTTCATAACAATGTTCATTGCTTTTAGAAAAAGGGAACACTAAGTAAACTTTGTGTGATCTCCATAACAACAGACATGTTTATGAAATTTTACCAACTTTAAAAATAGGTTTCCAAAGATTTTAGGCATAACAAAGGATGTTATATCTTACTAAGTAATAATTTTGCTGGAGGGTTCTGTTAAAACTAGTTCATCAGATAGTCAGAAGTAAAGAAAGGGAAACTCTTTGTCCAGCTATCTGGAAGGAAAGGGGTGTTGTCCCTTTAAGGGCTCTCTTCAACGGGGCGGGCATATGGAGGGAGAATGGGATGCACAGAAAGGACAGGAAGACTTTGGAAGCAAGTTTTTTTTCCTATAGTAATTAAAATTAAAATGTGTATTTTAGATAAGGTGGTCTTTTGAAGGATTTATTTAAAAAACGATCTGTCTGAAGATCCAAACATTTAAGGCTAAAGATGATTGTGTATCTAAAAATCTATGCAAGGATTTTTTAGAGATGTGATTTTATAATCTTCACCAACTCACTAATGAAATATTTTTAAAGCAAATTTTAAACTAAGGTCCTGTAGACTGACATGTTCTGAGTAAATATTACAGTAAAGCACAACTGTTTTGGTCAGCAAATTCAGAAACAGACAATATATACCTCGGGGTTGGCAAATGCCTGTTAAATGGTTTCATTACCACTTGAATGGCTCTTTAACAGTTTCAATGTTGTGGTAATAGGTCTGGCAGGCTGAAAGACTTTTTCACTTTTAAGTTACTAGATCCCCTCCGGAGTAAGAGTCACCAGGCTGCAGCAGCCAGCCGAGGGAGCCTGCAGGAAGGGTCAGAACAGGGATAGGAAGAGGCAGGAGCGGGACACAGAGAGTATGTCTACACTATGGGATTATTCCAATTTTACATAAACCAGTTTTGTAAAACAGATTGTATAAAGTCGAGTGCACGCGGCCGCACCAAGCACATTAATTCGGCGGTGTGCGTCCACGGTCTGAGGCTAGTGTCGATTTCTGGAGCGTTGCACTGTGGGTAGCTATCCCGTAGCTATCCCATAGTTCCCGCAGTCTCCCCCACCCACTGGAATTCTGGGTTGAGATCCCAAGGCAAAAACAGTGTCGTGGGTGATTCTGGGTAAATGTTGTCACTCAATCCTTCCTCCGTGAAAGCAATGGCAGACAATCATTTCGCGCCCTTTTTCCCTGGATTGCCCTAGCAGGCGCCATAGCATGGCGACCATGGAGCCCGTTTTGCCTGGTCACTGTCACTCTATGTGTACTGCATGCTGCTGAGAGACGCGGTACTGCAGTGCTACACAACAGCATTCATTTGCCTTTGCAAGGTAGCAGAGACGGTTACCATCCCTATTGCACTGTCTGCCATTGTAAATTGGTTATGAGATGACGGTTATCAGTCGTTTTGTACCATCTGCTGCTGTCATGGGTGCTCCTGGCTGGACTCGCTGAGGTTGGCCGGGGGCGCATGGACAAAAATGGGAATGACTCCCCGGGTCATTCCCTTCTTTATGTTTTGTCTAAAAATAGAGTCAGTCCTGCCTCGAATATGGGGCAAATGTACTAGAGAACCAGAGAGCACAGCCGCTCTGTGTCAGAGCCCCAGAGATCCCGCAGAAATGATGAGCTGCATATCATTCTAGGGAGTGTCCCTGCAACAACCCCACCCGTTGCTTCCCTCCTCCCCCAACCCTCCTGGGCTACCGTGGCAGTGTCCTCACATTTGTGTGATGAAGTAATAAAGAATGCAGGAATAAGAAACACTGACTTTTTAGTGAGATAAAATGAGGAGGAGGAAGCCTCCTGCTGCTGATAGTCCAGGCAGTACAGAATCTTTTCTTTAGACATGAAAGGGGTGGGGCTGATGGAACTCAGCCTCCAGTTGCTATGATGAGGACAGTTACTAGCCGTTTTGTACCATCTGCCGGGAATGACCGGGAGTCATTCCCATTTTAACTCAGGCGCCCCCTGCTGACCTCACCGAGGCCAGCCAGCAGCATTCACGGGCTGATGATGAAGACGGATATCAGTCATATTGCACCACCTGCCACTGGGAAGGGGATGCTGGTGTTGAGCTCTGCAGCACCCCGTCTACCAGCAGCATGCAGTAGACATAGGGTGACAGTGAAAAAAGTCAAGAAGTGTTTTTTTTCCCTTTTCTTTCTGGGCGGGAGAAGGGTGTAAATTGACGACATATACCCTGAAACACCTGGGAAAATGTTTTTGACTCTTCAGGCATTGGGAGCTCAGCCAAGAATGCAAGTGCTTTTCGGGGACTGTGGGATAGCTGGAATCCTCAGTCCCCACTCCCTCCCTCCATGAGCGTCCATTTGATTCTTTGGCTTTCTGTTACGCTTGTCACACAGCACTGTGCTGTGGATTCTATATCATAGCCTGGAGATTTTTTCAAATATTTTGGCATTTTGTCTTCTGTAACGGAGCTCAGATAGAACAGATTTGTCTCCCCATACAGCGATCAGATCCAGTATCTCCCGTACGGTCCATGCTGGAGGTCTTTTTGGATTTGGGACTACATCGCCACCCGTGCTGATCAGAGCTCCATGCTGGGCAAACAGGAAATGAAATTCAAAAGTTCGTGGGGCTTTTCCTGTCTACCTGGCCAGTGCATCCGAGTTCAGATTGCTTTCCAGAGCGGTCACAATGATGCACTGTGGGATACCACCCGGAGGCCAATACCGTCTATTTGCGGCCACACTAACAGTAATCCAACATGGCAATACTGATTTGAGCGCTACTCCCCTCGTCGGGGAGGAGTACAGAAATCGGTTTAAAGAGCCCTTTATATCGATATAAAGGGCTTCATTGTGTGGACGGGTGCAGGGTTAAATCGGTTTAACGCTGCTAAATTCTGTATAAACGCGTAGTGTAGACCAGGCCTAAGACTCAGTGGTGCCCCAAATTTTCAGGTGCCCTACATAGTGTATGCCTAAGGACAGTCCTGCTAGTCTGGGATCATGTTGAGATTCCAGCTCCCTAGAAGAGACATCTGCTGCTCCCTCTGGTGTTCCAGTCCCAAATGAGCTCTGGGGTTCTCCTTTTATACTTTCTGTCCCACCCCAGGACTTCTGGTGAGGGGGGAGTGGCAGATTTAGCCCTGCCCACTATGGAGAGTATAGTGGTTCCTCCCTCTTCAGCTTTGAGGGAGGCCACTCAATCTCACTACAGTCTACTTAACAGGCATTCTTCTGGCATTTGTACTGTAAAAGGTTCTCCCCTCTTTGTGCCCCAGTCTAATCCCTGAATACGCTGGTCTGCTCTTGGAGTCATGCCAGGCCTCTAGTTCAGTAGTCGGCACTCTAGCTCGGTGCAGCAGAGTCCAGATGCTGTTCTGGGAAGCCACTTTAAGTCTCATTTAAATGACAAACTATTAAGAATTAATATAAAGACAGCCCTCCGAATGAATTCTACAGTCAAAGCAAGCTACTGAGCAGTTATGGTGGATTCTGGATCAACTCATGGTCAGTACAAAAATCCAGTGGGTGAATTCCCTGTGACTGCCCATGATCAGTAGTTGCTGGTGAAGGCAGCTTTCAGAAGAGATAACTGACATGTTGGCTTCCTCAGGTCAGTTCATTTGTAGGGTAAAAAGGACAGGATCCAGAGAGGACGTCCATCCTCCTCTCACTCCCAATGCTAAAGCTAACCACTGTAATCTTACTGCCTTGGTCTCTCAGGAGCACCTAGCATGGAGAAGTGATGATTTACTGGATGACTTGTTTTCGGTAGGCATTGCACTGGCTGAGTTAGACAACATGAGCCCTTCGGAGCAGATGGTAGTGAAGTGTGCAGCTATCATTGGGCTGACTTTCACGACTGAGCTGCTGCTCCACATCCTTCCTGAATGGACCAAGAGGAAGATGAACCAGACACTTGCAGCCCTGGTGGATTCCCACATCTTCAAGTGTTTTAATAAAAGAAAGGACTCCCAGAATGCACAATCACAGGATATGCCCTCCACAGAGTTACTTGTTTGCCCTGGGACAGTGAGATCAATTGGACAAGAGTCAGGTACGTGGAGCTGGCCAGGTACTGTGAGCATCAGAGTATGCTGAAATCCCACTGCTCCTTGTCTGTGTTCTTGGTGATCTTTGTGTGAATCCTTCTTGTTAACATGCATAAAGTGCAGGGGCTGTCTCTAGTAATGTACAGATCGTTAGATTTTTTTTTTGCCTGTAGTTTTTAGTAATTTCTTGCATCTTAAATGTATCTACTAACAGTCACAGCCTACACATCGGAATCTTGCGTCACACTTTGAAATAAACTCCTGGGAAGCATCTGTTTCAGGGTAATTGTCAATGCCTTTTTTCTTTAAAAAAATAAAGGAAAATTCTATACAAAAAACTCAGCTGTTGCAGCATTAGGAATGCATTGAAGTCACTCCTGCGGTATGTAGAGAAAGACAGTTGGGTCCAGGGGACAGGAAACTGACCTGACACACACAGGAAACCTAAGCTCTACTTCTGGCTCTGCCACTGGCCTGCAAGTCACGTCATCTCTCTGTGTTTCAGTTTCCTTCCCCCACTTTGTCTGACAGGTATGTAGATTATAAACTCATTGGGGCAGGGGTTTTCTTTTATTATGTGTTTATGCAGTGCCCAGGATAATGTAACCCTCAGTTCAGTTGAGATCTCTGTTGAGTTACTTTAATACAAACAATATTAACCACGATGTGGCAGCATATACATTAAAGCACTAAATTATAGTCATTCAAAACCCCCTAACATACTGTGAGGACGAATAAAGGCCAAAATGAGCTGGTATGAGCTAATATGTCTTACTTGCATTTTTTATTTTGTTCTGTTCTCCTCCTACCTCACCTAGATTCCACCAAATTCTCCCTATGGTGTCTAAGAGCTTGTCTACACACAGATTGGCACAGAAGTCACCACACATCTTTTGTTATTTCGATGCAAGTCTGGCACCAACAATAGCAACAGGTGTGAATTAAAGTGTATGAGGTATTTTGTCATCTGCTGGTGTATTGCCAAGTGGTTATAATTCATACAGTGTGGCACTTTGGTCCAAATCTGGAGGTCAAGGAGCCTGCTACATCCATGGCTAAGGATTGCATTTTTTAGCTCAGGCAGTAATGTCTCATGCTTTCAGATCTGGTGGTCCTAGGTTTGATCCCTACCACCGATGACCCACCTCCCACGGCTGTGTTACACCTTCAGTGTGGACAGTCCCATCAGTGGCTGCAGCAGAAACAGAGCCTTGTGTGCTCAAATACTGTCCTAGCTGAGAGAGGATGGATAAACCCACGTTATCTTTCAGATATCCGCCCTTCTGTTTATAACCGAATCAAGCAAGAGCAGCTGGTGATGCAATGCGGTGTCATGGCGTTCTGCATGCCACTGCTGCAGGAAGCAGCCTACGAGATCTGGCTGAAGAGCCAGAAGAAAGCCTTACATCTCAAGTGTGTGAGCTATCTGGAAGGGGAGGCTCACAAATGCAGACGCTGCGGAGAAGGGGACTTCATTTCATTTCACCGCCACACTGTGGAAATGACGCTGGGGAGCACTGAGTCTCAGGAAAGCAGTTCTGAGCAGCACAAGGAATACCCATTCAGCGAAGCAGCCTCACTGATCATTTACACAACCCTGAAAAGGCTTCAGGCACCCTCATTTGAAGGTAAATGGAAACCCTTGTTTCCACAGCACTCCACAGGCTGGGCTCCCAGAGGGACCGTGCTGCCGGGAGGGCGCAGAATCTTACAGGGAGGGCTTTGCTTGCTGCTGCAGAGACTAGGGCTATGCAGGCAATGCACTGACTGCACAGTCCTCAATGCAGCTCTGCATCCCAATACTGCATGAGTGTGTATTTAGCCTCTGCATTCTCTGAGACATGGGGCCTAGTGGGTGTGACTAAGTGTGCCTCTGGGCATCTTCTGCTCTCAGCTGGTTGGATGCACCAGACACCTTTGCCAAGTCCCTTTCTCCCTTCTCCTTCACCTCCAGTAGCCCTGTTTGCTTTGTATCCTCTCCCACCCTAGGGGAAATCTGGAGAGGCATCCTGGCCCCCTTTTCAGGCTCTCCCAATCCCCTTACTTTTTCCTATATCCCCATTCTCTGCCCCTCAAGCCCCACATATGCTGTAACCTTTCCATGCCCCCTCACATTTCTGCTCATCCTTTAGGTCTGGTGTCAGGAGCTGAAGGGTAGGGGAAAGTCAAGGACTGTGGTGGGGGCAGCGTGGGGCTGTGAAGGAGTAGTGAGAAGCAGGCAGAGGTGTGGAGTGGAAGGACTGTGTGCAGGGAAGAAGGCTATGTTAGCTGGGATGGTAATATGTGAAGATGGAACCTGGGCTGGCCCAAATTCTGCCTTCAGCTACACCTAGACACAGGGCCTAGGGTATTCCTCAACTCCATGGCTGTGGGGTTTGCTGGGGAACTGAGTCCTTGCCCTAGAAATATTCTTTATAATCTGAATTTTCCTGCTGGAACAGATATGTTTATAGTCTTTATGATAATGGAGAAAATGGAAACTGAGGCAGTGTCATGTACCTGAGTTTGAAGAAAGCCTGAAACGATGGCTTTGAGGAAAAATGGCTGAGAGAGGTGTGATTTATCCCATTCATCTCAATCAGGACCCTGTGGACTGTTTGAGCAGCCATAGAATTTTCCAAGGAATTCACCCTGTTGGTGGAATTTAGGATTTCTGTTGCAGAATTTGGTCCCTGTAAGCTCTTTGAGGCAGGGACCTTTTGTTCTGTGCTTGTACAGCCCCTAGCATAGCGGGGTCCTGATCTGTGACTGGGTCTCCTGGACACTATGGCAATGCAAATAATAGTTGTTCTACAGAGCACAGTGGGCACTGGTGGTGTAACCCCCACGAGTAGGGCTCTACCAAACTCACGGTCCATTCTGGTCAATTTCATGGTCATGGGATTTTAAAAATCATAAATTTCATGATTTCAGATATTTAAATCTGAAATTTCATGGTGTTGTAACTGCAAGGGTCCTGACCCAAAAGGGGGAGTGGAGGAGTCACAAGTTATTGTAGGGGGGTTGTGGTATTGCCACCCTTACTTCTGCACTGCTGCTGATGGGGTGATGCCTTCAGAGCTGGGTACCTGGCCAGCAGCTGCTGCTCTTTGACCACTCAGCTCTGAAGGCAGGGCAGAAGTAAGGGTGGTAATACTGTGACACCCCCCTCCCCAACCCTCTTTTGGTTGGGACCCCTAGTTTGAGAAACATTGGTCTCCCCTGTAAAATTAGTGTACTTTTACCCTATACTGTACAGAAGACCAGGGAAGAAGGGATTTTACGGTCCGTGACACATTTTTCACAGCCGGTGAGAACTTAGCCTTTAGTTTTGTCTTTTAAATGTTTACATTTTAAGTGCTTTTGGAGAGGGACCATCTTTGTAGTCTGTGTCAGTATAGCACCTAGTACAATGGCCCACTGGATTCCGCTGGCCGCTGCCATGCGGATAGCGATGAGAAGTTGTTCTACAGCTCATTATTAACACGTGTTTCTCTCTCCAATTTGGCAGGGATGGAGAGAAAAGCTGTCACAGCTGAGGCTTCCCTAACCAGCACATGCTCCCTTGAAAGTGTCCAGAGGACAACTGAAGGTAAAAAGTCCCATCAGATACAGAACTCACAGTAACCTGGAGGGAGTGAGGTGAGACCACCACGCTAAAACCCAGGGAGCTGCAGAGAGAAAGAGGGGTGAAAAGGGAAGTGGGTGAAGGTATGAGACAGAGCACAAAAAAGAAAATGAAACAGGCAGATAAAGTATTGGTATGGGGAGTGGAGAAGGATTCAGGGGCAGTGTAGTACTAGTAGCACATCCTCACCTAGTGGGCACCCCTCATGCTACCTTGCACAGGGTCCTTGTCTCTGGCCTCACCTACTGGGCTCACTTCGTGCCCTTCAATGGCCTTTCTCAGGCTTCCTCTTCGCCACTTCTGGGTGCGCTGTGGCATGGTCATCTGACCAAGGTACATGGAAATTTAAATCCCTTTTGGGGATAACATGAAGAAGTCCAAATGAAAGTCCAATCAGATCTTCAAACTAATACCTCTTCTGAAGCCTCAGGGTCCGCTGTAGTTCCCTTGGTGGCCTTGCCTCAGGACTTCTCCTGCAGGGCCCTAACCCACTCCTGCAGTGTTCTTCCTCTGGTGTTTCCTGTCTGTTAAACCCACTGCTAGGGCTTTGCTCATCAGAAACCACTGTCCACTGTAGTCTGTCCCCACCTGAGCACCCTCAGTCTACTTAAAATTCCTTGCTCTGCTTCCTCTGTCCAGGAGGCAATTAGTTAATCACTCCCAAGTGTGGAGTATTCTAATTGGGTTCTTTCCCTTGCCTTGCAGTTGATGGGGAGAAAGCCCCATCACAGGGAGCAATTGACTATGGCCCAGCCCCTCAAAGGTATTTAGGCATCTAAGTCCCATTGATTTCAATGGAAGCTCAGTGCCTAAATACCTTTGAGGCCTAATCCCCTGAGTCAGTACTGAACCAGTGCCCTACCACGGTGCTAGGGAGTGCCGCCTGGCTGGAGATTTCCCATTGTTCAGATGAAATATAAAACTGAGCTCTGTAAGATCCTATGGCAAGTGAGGCAAGAGGAAGGATCCAAGCCCAGGTGTTCAACTTCTGATCAAGTTCCAGTTTGGGTCATTCCTTTCTGCCTGCTTCAGTTCGGGCAGTCTGAATTTGAAACATTGGCTCTCTCTAGAGAATGCTGCTGTTCACAGTATGAGTAGGAAAATATGTGCAATATGGAACAAACCTATTGCAAAATAATTTAAGAGAAGAGTAAGCCTGCTTCAATGGAGTTGGACTACAATGAATTTGACCTAGTATGTTAATGTAGGTACAGCTTCGCACGGACTCTGTGAAAGAACTGGACATTTAGTTCTTAATGAAAAGAGGAGTTAGGTGGATTAGAGGTACCGTGTGTGGTGGTGTTTTGTGATAATAATTAAACCTCTCTCTTTCTATATATTCTCCCCTATACCACTGAGCTGTTCATCGCACCAGGTCTAAGAATGTAACAAATGGAGTAGGGGCATTACGCTTATTGTGGTAATAAAACAGGGCCAAACAGGGCACTGAAAAACAGTAAAACTTCCTACAGTATTTATACAGTGTCTTTAAACATGGATTACTCACCCACCAAGAAATGCAGCCATCTCTAGGGTGGAATACTGCAACTACTCTGTATCAGAAACATTACCCAACAGGGTATTTTAAGGAGTAGGAGGGAAGGAATGACTATTTCAAATCACACTCTGAAAAGTGTTTATGGAGTCGAATGTACATTTCCACAAAGACATTAGGTCAGGACATCACAGTTGCCATCTCTAACTTTTGAGAAAAGTGCTATGAAATCTTTCATGACCATAATGGTTAGTACCTGAGTTTAACATGTCATACAAAAGACAGTCATACTATGCTGGTTGTGGTCCTTTTGTAGGAAGAAATGAAGAGAGTGTTCAAGTCGTCATGTACAAAAGAATACAACAGAAAATGGCTAATGTCCAATGGCACGTCTATTGGGATGGTAGCCACTTTCATAGAGGCAGCACTCTTTTTCTCAGCTGCAGACTGGGATCGCGATGAAAGCTCATAACACTCTCTTTCCAATAAGCAAAGGCAGATGATCACTCTACAGTGGCTTTTCAGAGGAACTTTATTCGATTCTTTTTCATGCTGAGCAGGTGCACCCTTGACTAGGATCTCTGTCCAGACAGCCATCTCCTGAAATTTTCATGGTCCCCAATGCCAGTAAAGATTATTCTCTATGTAGGCAGCATGTACAAGAACCATTTGTCTTGAACAAAGGATGTGTGCAGCAAGCACCCTTAGATATGCCTTCTCCCTTGTTCTCTGAATTTCAGACATCACTACTTCTACTTTCTCCAAGAAGTTAGAGTTATTACTTCCACAAGACTTTGAGAAAGGTAAATTCAAGCTTATCTTCCTGGAATGTAACAGACCACCCAGGGGTTTTTTTTAGACTCAGTCAGTGCAGCAGTGAGAAATTAAAGACCAAATCTAAGCTTCTAACCCAAACAGAACTGTGTGTGTCTAGCTCAAATCACAGCTTTATTAAATATAGGACTTCCACTGATTTTAATGGGGGTTGCATCTTTGTAACAGAGCAAAACTGGGCTCCTCAGCATCATATATTAGCCTGAAAAATTCAGGAGTGAAAAATACTGTTTAAAAGAAAGCAACAAACAAAAATAGGTGGCTAGAGGGAAGTGAATTTCTCCCCCTTCACTCTGACTAACTAAGGCTATGGCTACACTAGGGACCTTACAATGGCACATCTCACATCTGTACCGCTGCAGCTGCACTGCTGTAAGGTCTCCCATGTAGCCGCTCTATGCTGGGGGAGAGAGCTCTTCCAGCTGCATAATTAAACCACCCCCAATAAGCAGCAGTAGCTATGTCGGCAGGAGATGCTGTCCCACCAGCATAGTCCTGTCCACACAGGCGCTTTTGTTGGTGAAACTTATGTCAGTCCCAGGGCCGGCTCTAGGCACCAGCCCTCCAAGCATGTGCTTCGGGGGCACTTTCTAAGGGGTGGCCCTCCTCCCCGCTCCCCTTTCTTTTTTTTGCTTGGAGTAGCAAAAAGCCACTTGCCCTGTCAGCATGCAAGCCGGGATCTGCGCCCCCTGCCCAGCCCGGCGGTACCCTGCCAAGCCGCCCTGGGGAGATTCAGAGTGGCAGCAGGACCCCTCCTTCCTCCCTGCATCCCGATCCCCACTTCCCTCCCTCCCCGGCTACTCACACACTCTGGGAGCCCCTCTCGCCACCGCCACAGCAGTGTGTGAGGAGCTGGGGAGGGATGGAAGCGGGGTCCCCTGGAGCCGAGTCTGGGCTGCGGTGGCGAGAGAGGCTCCTGGAGTGTGTGAGCAGGTGAGTGGCCGGCTGGGCTCGTCGGTGCTGAGCAGGTAGCCCCGCAGCCAGAGATCCTCACCTTTCTGCCTGCCAGGGCTGGGCCAGGGCATGGTGAGGCTGAAGAGCAGCAGGTCTAGGGGGCTTTCCAGGTCCTCGGCTGCCAGCATGTCAGGGATGAGGGTGGTGAGCATGAACTGATCCACCTCGGCCACCAGCAGCGCCTCAAAGCCCAGGGAGGGAGCCGTGTTCTCCGTGCTGCCCCGCAGCCGCACTGCCACCTGGAAGTATTCCCATTGTGTGCTGCCCAGCAGCTCCATCCGCATGGGGATGGAGTCGTGGCTGGGCCAGGGCTTGGCCACCGTGTGCTGGTAGCGGATCTCATGTTTGGGGGTGGGGAGCCCAGTGCTGGGGCAGCAGGGGGTGTGGGTGGGGGGGGAAGAGAGAGCCCAGTGCTAGGGTGGCGGGGGGGGGCACCGGTGGGCAGGGGAGCCCAGCGCTGGGATGGGGGGCAGCCAAAATTTTTTTGCTTGGGGCGGCAAAAAACCTAGAGCTGGCCCTGGTCAGTCGCGGTGTGTTTTTTCACACACCCCCGACCAACAAAAGTTTTACCAACAAAAGTGCTAGTGTAGCCAAAGCCTAAAATGTTGCGCTGAAAAGAACCTTTAACAGTTTGATGAAGTGCATTATGGACTAACAGGTTTGGGCAAAAAACTCCACCCAATGGTTCTCAACCTGCGGCCTGCAGGCCACCTGTGGCCCAGTCAGCACAGAGCTGCAGGCCATGTGACATCCTCAGGGCCATAGAGGTAGTATTGGATGTGGCCCACATAACACATTGTGGGCCACATATGCAGTCCACAATGGTAAATAGGTTGAAAACCACTGGGTTAGATCATATACTGGTATAAGTGGGTGTAGCTGTGCTGACATCAATGGAGCTATGCTGATTTACACCAGCTAAAGAGCTGGACCATAAAGAACATTTTTGGGAGTAGTGAGTGTTTCTCCTCTTTAAGCTGTCAACATTTGGAGGATTTCTGGGTGGGTGGGATTCTTCCCATTAACTGTGGCCTCTGGAGTTTCCTGGCCTGGTATGTCACACACTAAGTCTGCAGTGAAGACATTCACTATGTTATGGAATTTCATCTCATTATCTTAGTGCTAGAGAATGGTAAAAAGCGGCTTTTATTCCAGGACATATGATGTTACATTGAACCCAGTGGTTGCTTTTCTTTCCAGAGACTGTAAAGGCACTAAAGAAACACAAGATGTTGCCAGAGGAAAATCTTAAGTACGGGAACAAAGTCTTCATTCACCAGACCACTTACAAAGAAATAGATTCCTAGGGGCTCCAGAGGTTGTGAGTGGAATATATGGGTTTGGCTGCTACCCGTGGGGGAAGACATTACCAGATGGGGGGCAAGATACCCACGGAGACTGGGAGTTTGGATGGTGTGAGGGACTCTCTTAGAATGGAACATGCCTACTGTCAGGGCCCCATGTATTCCATAGCACAATGGGTTTCCTACATTCTACAGCAGCATTAATTTACTCTCTGTCTCTCTGGGAAATGCCCTTCATTCCCACTCACTCTCCCCCCATCCCCTGTGGCTCATAGCTAAACATTCTTGCAGTAGAATTTATTTATTTTCAACAGTCCGAATGGATTTTTCATTACACCCTCTGGGTGGCCTGGCTCCACAGCCCAAACCTTAGCTCCTGCCTCAGCCTGGCCCAGATCCTTCTTCCCCTGTGGATGCCAGGGAAGTGGGAAGCTGGGAGCTGGCTTAGTGGCTCATCTTTTCAGACCTTGGCTGTTGTACCGTTCTCCAGCCTGCTTAGCTCACCAGCCTGTGTTGTTCCATGGACTTAGCGTTTTCCCCATTCCCTGGTTCCATGGAACCATGCAGGGAGCGTACACTGAAATAACTCTCTGTCATGGGGAAATCTGCAGAGCAAGAGGTAGCTGCTGGCAGGTCAGGAAGATAAAACGATGAGTGCCTGAATGCAGCAAAACAGTGAATTCAACAGTGAATTCCATGGCAGAAATGGTGGTTTCTGTGGCATTCTGGAAAAATGGCAACTTGTGCAGCCATGGAAGAGCAGAGTTGATGGAGCCCTGGTTGAGATGGATGCAGCAAAACACACTCTCAGAATGATTGTTTCAGGCTCTCTGCAGACTCAGGCAGGCATCTCTCCATCTATTTACACTCAATTCACATTTTCAAGGTCCTGCTTGGGAAAGACAGATAGTCATGAAAGCTTCATACTGTCTGGGCCAGCTATGGTTCACAGTCCTGCTGCGGATAAACCAAGGGCAGGAGATACAGTTTAATCAATTAGGTCACATTTCTTTTCTATCCAAGGTAAGATACTCAGGCCTGCTTACAAAGTTATCTTGTAGAACTGCTGTTCAGTCAGGTACATTTTAGCCAACTTTTGTGCTCCGCTTTCTCTCTGGCGTGTTAAGAGACAGGATGCTCTCCAGAATGAAATGGTTTAGGTTATTCTGTTTAGGAGGGATTAGGTGCTGGTGCTGTCAGAGGCAATGGAATTCTGTTTTCTCAAGTGAGGCAGGGAAAGGGCTGCCTGCATCCTGGCCAAAAGCACAGGGTGCCAAGGCTGGCTAACGTCACAGGCTTGTGCTGTGGGCCTGGATTCCATCCAGAAACCCTGCAATGATGTCTGCATCTTAGCTTTCATTTTAAAGAAATCTGGTTCCAGCCCTTGCAAAAAAAGAACTTGAAAAAACAGAAGGGAAAGTAACTGATACAGGGATGTGACATCTGCCTGAGCCTGCAGGGGAGCAGCAGTCACTATAGCTAGGGAGGAAGCTGCCTGAGCCCACCCTACAGCAGACAGGGCATGGCCCAGGGAGAAGGGGGGCTCTGCCATGTCTGGTGGAGGTGGTGTTGGGGGAGCATTGCCACATGTCCACCCTCTAGTGGCCACAAGACCCCATGTGGGGGTGTGCCAAGAGCTGCAGATTGCCTTAAACTTGCCCTGCATAAAGGAATGCCGTAGCCTTCCTCCAGAACAGTGCCATAAAGACACAGGCGGGGCTAGGAGTTTAGGGACAGAGAGCACTGTCCCCTGGGTCACAAGAACAACAAAAAAACAGCACCGGGGAATTAGAACTGTGAATTCTACCAAACACCCCACACGCAGACACACAAGAAAGCCTTGTGACATGGGAATCCTGCCCCTTTTCTGCCATCTTGTCTCCGGCCAGAGCTGAAGAGATAGAGAGGGAGTTTCTGGAGAGGCTGGATGAGATCATTCAGCAGTCTGACAGGGGTCGGGAGAAGATCAGGCGCTTGGGATCCTGCGAATGTGAAGAGATCGTGGAGTCTGTTTTTGTGCCCCTGGCCCGGCACTGCATGGCGATGGGAGAATATGCCAGAGCCTTGTATTACTTGTTGGAGTGTGCAGCTGCTTACTTACATCTGTCAAACAACTACATGGTGAGCTGCTTTGCTCCCTTGAGCCCATGCGAGTTCATGTCCTTTCCACTGGTCTCCCTTTTACTTCTCCCCATATTAGCAGGCTATCCCAGATTTCATCTAGGAACACGTTCTTTGGTTCTTTCAGAATGGTAGTGTTAGGCCCTACATTTCCCTTGCCTCTCCTTCCTACTTTGCTAGAGACCCTGAGCTGTGGCACAGGATTTTAATGTCACAGACATAGCACATGAAAGATTACAAGCATACATACGGCTTAATATTATTACCTCTTTTGATCTGAGCTTTTAGTCAAAATTTGGGATCCTGTGGGTTGTTTCTGTTAGAAGGAGAAACTGAGTCAGGCATTTCATTGATGCAGTCCTCCTGATTTACAAGGAATGTACATAAAGTTCTGTTTCCCTGAAAACTGTAGGACTCAAACAGCTGGAGACAGTTAATTGCTCACAGATTCAAGCTTCTTTCCAGACAGCACTCTGCCCAAACGCTCTCACTCTCACACCCGCACCTTTTTCTCAGGGTCATGCTGCAAGTCCTTCTGTGGCTGTCCTGGCTTTCTTCTGCCTTCTCTGGGTCTTTCTGTGATGTTTCACACCCACACACGCCTGTGCAGTCCAGTCAATCCCAAGCCCTGTTTTTGTTATCAGACTCCCAGGAAACTGCTTAGGTCACATGGATCAACTCCTGCTCCAGCTTTGCCCGTGGCCTGCGTTTTGGGGGAGGCTCCTATTGCTTTGGCTGTCTGTTCCAGAAAAGAGCTGAGTGCCTTACACATTTGTCCGGAGTGAAGGCTGGCTATCAAACGCACCAGCCTCCAGGCGGTTTCACCCAACCCCCCCAGTATAGTAAATATAGTAATGGGAGGGGAGTGAGGAATGTTCAAAGGCATGGTGGTTTAAGGCACTAGCCCCAGTCCTCTAGAAGCTGGGGGCATAGGAGGTGGTGGTGGTGGTGGTGGCGGTGGTGGGGAGGATAAGGAGATCATTAGGGACATTATTTTGGGAGGCCCATCAAAATCTCTGGGTGACATTTAGTCATATGACAAAAATCATCCTATGAATTAGCAATGTCTACCATGGAGAGCTCATGGGAGAGATGAGGTGCTTCTGTTAGTGAGCTGTGGAAGGGGCCTATGACTGGAATAGCCTGGAGGAGGTGGTACACAGGTCAGGAGTAAGGTGCATTGGCAAGGCTGCATGGAGGGTGGTGGTGGGGGGGTTTGAAGGGTGACTGGGACTCAATGCCATCAGTCCTTTAGTACTACATTTCCTCCATACATTCAGCCAAAGAAACCAATGGGCATTATGTCCCAGCTCTGCAGGCAGCTCCAGCAGCTCCTGCGTTACTCCAAGGGGAAAGAAAGCAATGTTGCTGTCCTAGACAGAGTGAAGAGAGCTTCCTTTGCTTTGTGGCTTGATTCACCTCTGCGTGAGCACAGCTAGGGTAGCAAAGAGACGGGGTGCACAGCCGCAGCTCTGTGATTCAGTGCCGTGTTGCCTTGGGCACGAGGGCAGCCCTAGCTTAAGCTTCCATCAGTGGAAGATCAGGCGTAAAGCTTTGCCATGACCCCATTCTGCTCACACCTTGCCCATAGAACACCCTCCTTCCCCTGCCACAGGGTGTGGGAGGATGGGGGCAGGAGACACATTGCTGCCTCCACCTGCGAAGAGGGGATTCTCCACTGGCCATCTCTGGCTACTTGCAGTGGCTGTAGCAGACCGAAGAATCCAGCCCTTTCTCTTCAGAGGGTGATGGGGTTGGAGAAAGTGTGTGGCACAATGGTCACCTACCCTTCTCTGCGGTTTGCTTTGCTTAAGGCCTTTAGCAATTTGGATACAGCAGAGAGTCTGATCAAATCAGTGGATCTCAGAGCAACTGTAATTAACCAGTTTGAGGAAGCTACCTTCTACAGCCTGAAGGGTGAGGTAAAGAGACAGCAAGACATTACGGAACCTCTTTATGTATCTGGTTGGGGCCATCCATGGAAGATGATTGCAGGTTTCCTGTGTCACCCTCCTATGTCCATACAACCTCATCCGAAACTAATAAAAGTCCAAACTACTGGATGGGCTCGCATGCCCCCTTTGGCTTAGGTTGGGCCACTGAGTTGTCTCTCACAGTTATCTTAAATGAGGGGTGGAGGACACAATAGTTTTGATGACGTTTAACCCAACCCACCTCCGCCTTTGGCTCTAGCATTGATGTCATGCTAGAAAATGACAGCTGAGACCCCTACCATTTCGGAGCATGCAGTTGGCTGATAATGTTACAAACAGTCTTTGTCTTACTCTCCCTTCCCCTCTGCAGGTCTGTTATAACATGGGCCAAATGAATTTGGCAAAGAAATTTATTAGGAAGGCTTTGATTTTATTAAACAGAAGATTCCCATTTACCTTGATTGGAGTCTTTTTTAAGACTCTGCTGGAAGTGTCAAAGCACGCGTCTCACCAGAAGAAGCAGCAATTCTTGTATAGTCGCAGTAAAGGGTAGGAAGTAGAACTGGAGTAAAACCAAGTTGGGTGGATTTTACCTTAGTACCTGGTTGTCATTTAGATCTCGATCCTGCAAACACTTAAGCACATTCTTAATTTGAAGCATGTAACTTGCATGCTTCAAATTAAGCATGTGAAGAGTGGGGGCTTTAAAAAGTGGTGTTTACACACTCTAGTGAAGACGGAATTCAAGATACATGCATTCCCAATGGTACAGTACTTTAAAGCAAAGCATTTATTTTGGAAAACAGGAATCGATTGCAAAGAAATGCATTTGTTTCTGAGAATATTTTTATGCTCCCTGTTACTGCTGAAGGCATTATTTCCAAATGTTGGCCTGTCCTTGCTAACCAGCCTCATCATGGGAATGCTTTTTTGGGAGCCATGGGCTTTGGGGTCAACGGGGGCAGAGGGAGCAAGGAAAAGCATCTGGTGTTATGGAGAGACCCTTTGGGCTGTGCGGGATAGTGTTGTTGGGGATTCAAGCAGATAGAGAGAGAGGTGAGGCGGTGGGAGTATCAGCATGAGGGGATGGAGGTACCACAGGAAGGGGAGATATCAGAGTGGGATGCATAATGGGGGAGGTGCTGTGGAGGGGGAAGCAGGGGGAGATGAGGGACCCCAGTGGAGGGGAGGCAGTGGTGGAACAGCAGGGGAGGGATTGATGGCAGAGGTCAGTGAGGCAGCCCGGGGTACTGGGCGGTGAGGGTTAAGGCAGTGGAAAGGAGGAAGTGCAGAGGTGAAGGGTTAAGGCAGGAGGGGAGAAGGGTAGTCTGAAGATGGGGTGCTTGGGCATGAAGGTGAGGTAGTGAGGACAGGTAGAAGTGATGGACTGTCCAGCAGGCGGATTTCAGGAATGGGGAAACAAGTGAGCAGGAAAAGGCTGGATTCCAGGAGGGGTAGGTGAGGCCCTGAAGGGTGGGATGAAGGAGTTTGGGTTGAGGCACCAGGGTGGAGTCAGGCTGTCTCATGTCTTCCCCGGGAATCCCCAACATAGGTCATCATATCCCCCTGCTGCTCCCACCCTCCTCCTCTGCTCACCTTCTTCCCCATCTCTGCTGGACCCCCCTTCCTGCTGACACAACTCCCCCCACCCATTACATTCACCTCTTATCCCCATTGGTGGGGCTGATGGACAGAGTAATTCCCTGCCACGAAGCCACCCTCCTTCCTGGATCACCAAAGTGTCCTAGCATAACTGCCTTTCATCTGATACCCCTCAATAAAACACTCAACACCTACTTTGGCCTCCCCCTACAGTGTCCCCAGTGGCAGGCTCCCAGTCTACACTGCAGGAGTCTCCAGATGGTGAGCTGAGCCTTCACCCTCCTTCCCACTTCAGACTTCTCTCCATGTGAAATCCGTCCAGACTCCCCAATAGCTCCACCCAAGCCAGCTTGTGGTGCACTGCATGCCACGATTCTCCTCCTTCAGTTCTCAGTCTCCTCTCTTGCTTTCCCCACACTCATTCCTTCTCTCCCTCTTGCCCCAGCCCCCTTGTTCTCTCTGCCCCAAATAGCTTCCCGCCCCAGTCTCTTTCCTCTCCCCCAGCCCTTCTGGCTTCTCCTCCCTTCCCCGAAGATCACCAGTCACTCAAGCTTTTCTTCACAACATGAACCTTGTTCTTTTGAAATAATAAATGGCAGCCAAAGTTCTCCTGTGATCCTATGTATCAGAGGGGTAGTCGTGTTAGTCTGGATCTGCAAAAGCAGCAAAGAGTCCTGTGGCACCTTATAGACTAACAGATGTATTGGAGCATGAGCTTTCGTGGGTGAATACCCATTTCATTTGCTGCTTTCTGTGATCCCATGACTCCAGGAGCTGGGGCTTTAAGAAAATGCCAACTATCATGAGAGTTGACAGCATGGCTTTCCCCATATCACCCTCACAGCTATCCCCTCTGGTCCCCCCGATAACTGTGCCCCCCCATGCTTGCGGGATGGTGGGGGAGAAGTGTCTGACCCAGCCAATGATGCTCCCTCATGCCCTGGCCAAGACCTTCCTGCTCCCCTCTGCTGACAGAGCAACTCCTACTGGCACAGGGCTACAATTGCTAATCCCCCACTGGCTGGAGCCTAACAGCTGATCTGTAGTAGCCAGGCAAGGGGGAGGGTTCGCAGCATTGCTGCATAAAGCAGACTCAGGTTCTTCTGTGCTGCTCCCTTCCGCAGCCAGCCAAAGTGGGGAAGCAGATGTCCTACTTCCTTCCCAATGCCCACAGGTACCCTCAACCTCCCTGCTGCTATATCCACCTCCCACACAATGCCACCCCTCTGCTGACTGACCCACCCCCAACTGGTACCCCATCATCCGATTGCTACTTCTTCCATTCCCCTTTCCTTGCCTGGAATCCTCCATGCCTCCTCTCTTACGAGGAGGAAGAAATGTCCAGTTCAGGATCCTGCCTCCTCCTCCTCCCACCCCAGCTTTCTATTTAATTAGTAGCAATAGTGAGATCTTTGTGCTGCTGTGATCTGCTTTGGCTAAAGATGTGTCTTGTGTGACAGGGAGAAGAAATTAGCTTTCCTGTACCAGCAGGGCCACTGCCTTTCCTTATTGTGGCAACTTTTCAGCCTGGACACTGCTACAAACAGCAAAAAGTTCTGTCGCCTGGCAGCACTCATGAAAGTGAACTCAGCAGAGGAATCGGATGATGAGAGCCAGGTGGGTCCACCATCACCACTAGGAACCCTCTCCTCCTGCCCCCAAAGAAGAGGAAGTAACTAGCAGCCCTGGAAATAACTGTGGTGACAGGACACACCCTGCCCAAAGGGGATTGAGGAGTCCTGACTATTATGGAGCAGGTATCTGATTTCAACAAGCAATGGGTTGACCTATAAAAGCTTGCTGTGGATAATCATCCCAATGTTCTGATGTTTTTCTGGACCTCATTCACACTGTCTAAGCCTCTGGGACTGGAAATCTCATGGAAAACCAGCTTTCTTGTCAGATTTCCAGCATGCCTTGCTTCTTTCTGTCTTGGATGGTAAAACATGCCCATGGTCTTCTTTCTTGCCATGTTGCAGCACTTCTGCCTCTGGAAAGAACTAGGGAGGCAGAGATGTGGTGAAACGACAAACAATTAAAGTTCACTGAGCTTTTTTAAGCCTCCCAAAGGAGTTGATCTGAGGTTCAATTTCATTTTTTTTTATTGTAACAGTTTAGGTTGGTTCTGATTTTTAAGCTATTGCTAATTTCATCTACACTAGTTTATATTCTGTGCCTGTACAACACCTAGCACAGGGGGAGGGATGGGAATCCTGACTGGAGCCTTTAGACATGAGCATAATAAATGTTAATATTAATAATCCTAATTTTTTTAATGGTCATTATTGTAAGAGAAAAAGGAACAAAGTAATGTGGGGGTTTTTGGTTTATCCATTTGTCCCTTTTGAGCCTATACCAGATAACAATTTAGTCAACAGTTTCAGGCTCTTGTTTTTTCTTGTTTTGAACATTTTAGATCATTTCATCCTATACGGAATTCTCACTCTGCTGCCAGATGATGGGTTACCAAGATGAATGGATGAAATATGAGCTGATGGCCATCCAGCGTAGCTCTCACCTACAGGTTGTCGGAGGAGGGCTATTAACAACAGTTAAATTAGCACAATCACTGGCCTATATGAAGCTCTGCTTGGGTAACCTGCCCCTATCTATTCAATTAGGTAAGTCTACTTTCATCGTATACTGTGAAGAGAAGGTGTCAGTATTAAGGGAGAGACACTTAACACATTTGTTTTCTCCACAGGCTATCGAGCACATGAAATGTGTGTGCGTCTGAAGAAACGGAAGCTGGACTATCTGGTTCTCTGCATGCTCTTCAAAGCTCTCTTTCTGAGCATCAGGTATGATGCAAGTTTATGTTCTGTATGAACTGGCTAAGGAGAATGGTGTATGGAGAAGAAATCTAATAAGGAACCGTGGAAGGTCGATAGAGACCCAAGTATAGTAAATATAAAGAAATCCCAATGATTTCAGTGGGCAAGGCATGTGGTTACAATGACAGAAGACAGACCAATGTCTCTAGGAATTGTCTCTAGGAAGGACATCCTTATGTTTAAGGCCCTGTATAAATCCCTTTTTTTTTTCTTTTTCTTTTTTTTTTTTAGAAAACTCCCAACAGTTTGTAAGGAATGAATTTGACAAGTACATTTAGTCAATTGTAAGGAAAAATATGTAAAAGATCATGGTTTCAGGGCATTTTCTCCATTTCCATGCCCTCCACGAAAATGTGATTTACACAGGGCCCTATTTATGGTGTCCAGCCTCATGGCTGACCAAGGAGGAGATGGAGGATAATACTGAGCCATACCTAACAGCTCTTAATGTGAATTACTATCGATGATAACAATGTGCCCTTGACAGAAAGAGGTGGGAGGCACATTATGAGGGCGACCAAGGACTTCCCTGGTCTATCGAGCCAGGAAGTGAGGAAGTATGAACAGGCTAAGTTTGGCTTTTTGCTTTGGTTGGCTGGTACTTTTCTTCTGAAGTGTATTTCTTCCTCATGAGGAGGCAGTTTGGATCCCCATACTTGGGATACAGGTACCTCTGTCACACGGCTCAGAAGTGTCAACTGGAGTCACGTGGCAGCCTTATTTTTTCCCACCCCTGTCAGATTAGAAGACTGGTCTGTCTCTTATTAGACATCTGTCTATAACAGGGGTCGGCAACCTTTCAGAAGTGCTGTGCCGAGTCTTCATTTATTCACTCTAATTTAAGGTTTCGCATGCCAGTAATACATTTTAAAGTTTTTAGAAGATCTCTTTCAATGTGTAACCCTTCTGCCCCTCTGAGTTGGCAGCAACAAGGGCCAGGTTCAGTATCCTGGGGTTCCGTTTCAGTAACACTGTGCATAACCGGCTCGAGCCCCCACCCAGTGACCTAGGACACTTACATAACACACTCCCCTGGACGCCTCTAGGAGGCAATACTTCCCCTCTCGCAAGCACGGAGTCTGAGTGTAGCAAAATCTTTTTAATAAAGGAAGGAATCAATGTGGCATCCCATTGGAGAAACACCACAAACAGGGTTATAACACAAACCATAAACAAAACCCACCTCCAAGTACGTTTGGCAATGTGCTTTTTTCACCTTAGGGTTTTAAGTCCAATCACCCCAAAGTCCAACAACCCAAAAGTCTCTGGTCAATGCCACCCCAGAGTTCGAGAGTTTATCTGTAGAGGTCCCTCCCCCCAGCCTGGGTAGAAAGGGGCACCTTACGTGGTCCAGGGCCAACTGCCCTGCTTCTCCGTGGGTTCTGCTTCCGCCTTCTCCACGAACTGCTCCGCTTCACCAGTCGCTCCACTCTGCTCCTCCAGCCGTCCTCAGAAACTGCTCCGCTCCACCAGCTGCTCTGCTCCATGAGCTGCTCCAGTTCTCTCTGCAAACTGCTCGGCTCCGCTTGCTCTGTGGGCCGCTCCACCCATCCCACAGCTACTCCACTCTGCCAGCCGCTCCGCTGCCACCAGCTGTCCCGTGATCCGCTCCAGCCATCCCCACAAACTGCTCCACTCCGCCAGCTGCTCTGTTCCACAGTATAGCTTCAGGCTTCCCCACTAGTTAGCACAGTACTCAGTGCTCTCAGCTCAGTAATTTCAGCTCTTTAGTGATTTCAATTCTTAGTGATCTCAGCTCTTAGTAGGGGAGCCCCAGTGCTAGTGCACCATTAGCCCAAAGTGAGTTCAGCTCAGTAACCTGTATCTAGATTCTTGAGGGAATAAAAAAAATCAACTCTGACATTCCACAGTGGAGAGAGGAGGGGGTGGAACTGGTGCTTCTGGCTCCACAAGGAGACTGCACCACCAGACACAGATACCTGTCCCCAGCCTCTCTCAATTCACTGGGTTTTGGAACCCATGTCCCTTGTCTAGCAAGTACCACCCAACTGAGGTTGAGTCATTTGTCACAAAGCAGTCTCACAGCTCGGCAGCATGGGATGGGGTAGGTGTGCCTATGCAAATATACTCTCTGAAATTCTTTCCACCAGATGTCAGGGTAGAGCTTATCCTGACTCTGCTTACATATATCTATAATATATAACTAAACTATTGTTATATGTAAAGTAAATAAGGTTTTAAAAATGTTTTAGAAGCTTCTTTTAAAATTAAATTAAAATTCAGAGTCTCCTGGAATAGTGGCCAGGACCCGGGCAGTATGAGTGCCATTGAAAATCAGCTCACGTGCCTACCCCTGGTCTATAAGAACTTTCTCTGAGCCACAGTGGCTTCCTGAACAGACTTGTTCTCACAACTGTTCCTTCTGCTGGGGCATGTTTGTCTGTAGTAATAGGTTGGCCACCTGGCTTCTATATGCACTGCTCATGGTGCTTTTTCTTGTCAATGACCAGCTGGAAAGGCAATTAGCTCTCCACAGTGGACCTTGCAGACACTTATATGAACATCGGGATACTTTGTGCACCTGGGAAGGACCACAGCGGAACGTATCTATCCACTCAGTGTCTTGTTGGGCATCCTTGAAGTCCTTCTCCATAAGCTTGTTCACCAAAGATCCTTGGAGAGAAAAATAGGATAGATATATGAGTGGAATGATGGATGGGAGGATAGAGAATGAGACATGAAAAGAGGAAAGGAAATAAAGGGAGAAACACAGAATAAAATGAGTCATGCAATAATTCTCCATGATGTCTAGGTACCAAGATTGTGTGCAAGTACTGAGCTGGCTGGAGGAGTTGGCAGTTGAGGAGGAGAGAATCATTGAGATGGCTTGTTTCTTTTCTTACTGTTTAGAACTCTTGCTTTATGCTGGTAAGTACTGGGTGATGAGGACAACAGATAATGGCCTGCTTAGCAAAGACACTCCTGGACAGGGATGGTCGCCATGTCAACACTGCCAAAAAATGGTGGCGCCATTCTGGCATCTCGTTTGTGGTTAAACAGCAATTGACATGCTTTTAAAGAAGAGAGTTAAAAGGTTTAACAGAAAAGGGGTTGTAGCTCCGATGAGGGGATGTTGATATCTGTGTAAACGTTGAAACTTTTGGGATATTCCCATACGAATCTGGAGCTTTATAATGGGAGTGGGAGGTTGTAAAGTTGGCTAACAAATCTCCTAAGGCTAACTGGGGTTCTGCAGACTTCAGTCAGCCGCATGGAGGAATTCCCCCCAATCACCCTGCTCCTTTTAGCCCCCGGGCACTCCGCACATCTAAAGCCTTGTGTACACTTAAAACCTTTGCCAGTATAACTATATCAGTATGGCTGAAATGGCAAAACCCTGCTAATGGAGATGCAGTTATACCAGCAAAAAAATTTGACTGGTACAGCTTATACCAGTTTTGTGAATGACATAAACTGTACTGGCAAAAGCCCTTTCCCCACTCAATATAGCTGCTACATGCTAGGGCTTTGGCTGGCACAGCTATCTCATTAAAAAAATCACTCCCCTAACTGACTTAACTGGACTGGTAAAACATTGAATCATAGACCTGGCCCAAGGTCTCCAGGATCACAGCTGCCTTAGTACAGACTTCAGAAAGCCACAAAATGAGGAGACTGTGTGAGAACAGGGGGCTTGGCTGGGAGATGAAGTGGTCACTTCACACCACCTTACAGTGGGTTTCCTGAGGTCTGCAAGAGGGGAGAACTCCCTTGTGAACCTTTGATTGGTGGTGGGAAACCTTTTTTCTTTGACAAGTCTAGCTTCTCTACTGATCTGACTATGCTGTGAGCTCTGCTTCTGCAAGGGAAAGAGTTAGAGACTTTCCTTGCAGTGAAAGTCTAGGGCTCCAGCAGTCCTTTTACATGCTACATCAAGCTAGCCAGTGTAGGAATGTCTGTTCCTTGGAGTATCTGTTAAATGTGTTTAATAACCTATTGTAGGTATAACCCTTCTGCCCCTCTGAGTTGGCAGCAACAAGGGCTGGGTTCAGTATCCAGGGGTTCCGTTTCAGTAACACAATGCATAACCGGCTCGAGCCCTCACCAAGTGACCTGGGACATTCACATACCACACCCCCCTGGGCGCCTCTAGGAGGCAATACTTCCCCTCTCGCAAGCACGGAGTCTGAGTGTAGCAAAATCTTTTTAATAAAGGAAGGAATCAATGCGGCATCCCATTGGAGAAACACCACAAACAGGGTTATAACACAAACCATAAACAAAAACCCACCTCCAAGTACATTTGGCACTGTCCTTTTTCCCCTTAGAGTTTTAAGTCCAATCACCCCAAAGTCCAACAACCCAAAAGTCTCTGGTCAATGCCACCCCAGAGTTCGAGAGTTTATCTGTAGAGGTCTTTCCCCCCAGCCTGGGTAGAAAGGGGCACCTTACGTGGTCCGGGGCCAACTGCCCTGCCTCTCCGTGGGTTCTGCTTCCGCCTTCTCCACGAACTGCTCCTCTTTACCAGCCGCTCCACTCTGCTCCTCCAGCCGTCCTCAGAAACTGCTCCGCTCCACCAGCTGTTCTGCTCCATGAGCTGCTCCAGTTCTCTCTGCAAACTGCTCGGCTCCGCTCGCTCTGTGGGCCGCTCCACCTGTCCCACAGCTACTCCGCTCTGCCATCCGCTCTGCTGCCACCAGCTGTCCCATGATCCGCTCCAGCCGTCCCCACAACTGCTCCACTCCGACAGCTGCTCTGTTCCACAGTATAGATTCAGGCTCCCACACTAGTTAGCACAGTACTCAGTGCTCTCAGCTCAGTAATTTCAGCTCTTTAGTGATTTCAACTCTTAGTGATCTCAGCTCTTAGTAGGGGAGCCCCAGTGCTAGTGCACCATTAGCCCAAAGTGAGTTCAGCTCAGTAACCTGTATCTAGATTCTTGAGGGGAAAACAAAAATCAACTCTGACATTCCACAGTGGAGAGAGGAGGGGGTGGAACTGGTGCTTCTGGCTCCACAAGGAGACTGCACCACCAGACACAGATACCTGTCCCCAGCCTCTCTCAATTCACTGGGTTTTGGAACCCATGTCCCTTGTCTAGCAAGTACCACTCAACTGAGGTTGAGTCATTTCTGTCACAAAGCAGTCCCACAGCTCGCCAGCATGGGATGGGGTAGGCGTGCCTATGCAAATACACTCTCTGAAATTCTTTCCACCAGATGTCAGGATAGAGCTCATCCTGACTCTGCTTACATAGGCAAGGTTACTCTCACAATCGTGATCAAAGGCAGCGATCTGCTGAAGTCAATTCTCTTTGGGTGTTTGGTTGTGGTTATTTGGATTGTTTCCCCTACAAAAGTGACAAAAAAGTTGGAAGAATCTGAAACTCTCTTTTTGTTCTGGCAGCAAAGAGTCCTGGGCACCTTATAGACTAATAGACGTATTGGAGCATGAGTTTTCATGGGTAAATACTCACTTCGTTAGATGCTCTGTAGTTTAAGGAGATCCTCCTTTTAGAAAGAGAGGGATGGATAATGGGATCCAAGTGGCAACTTTCCTTATGGAAGGACTGCTGCTGCTCCACAACATAGGAATTGCTTTGCCCATCCCTGCATTGCATCCATTGTGGAGAATAAATGTAACCCACGCACCTCCTGAGTGTGGTATTCTGTCCCATCTAGTGGCACTGAGACCACTTAGAGCGAGAGTATGAGTCTGCTCTACAACCTTAGCTAACAGGCAGCTGGCTTTTAGCTCATGCACCAAGCTCCAGAGGTCTCAGATTCTATCCCAGCTGCTGTCAATTGGGATCTGTCGGTGTTACAGAAACATGGGCAGTTTAATAGTGGACTGCATGCTTGGGTGATGATGCTTTCATTTTTTCTGCCCAGTACAAGGTTTCTCCCCTTGCACTAGAGATCACTGATACAGAGCCTGTGACAACCCCAAGAAACTCAGTTAAAACTTCAAATCTTGCAGCATTCCTTTTAGATTTTCATCGAGATCTGAGGATTTTTTCTGCCAGGCGATTCAGCTACTTCCAAAATCCCTCTTGACTATCTTGTACTTATGGTAGTTTTAGAATAGGGAAATACACCTTCACCAGAAGGGGAAACAGCTTTTCTAATGCAAATTTCTTTTACAGGATTTTCATTTAAGTCATTTAAAGAGTGCCTGGAATTCATACAGCACAATGAAAAAAACTGCATCCTTATCTCTCAGAACAGCATCATGTTGGGGCTGTATTCATCCCTGGCCATTTGGTAACATACCAAGTCTCCTCAAAATTGCTTTGCTGTGTTACTGGTTTAATCTTTATTTTGCCATATGGTGGGTTGGAACTCAGAAACTTTGGGCCGGATTCTGCCATCTGTACTCATGTTGAATAACAATTTAGTCCATGAGTCCTGTTGAAATCAGTGTGACTACTTGGCTGATCAGGTACTTCTCAACGTGAGTAAGGGTGGCAGAACTGGGCCAGTTCTACTAGAGGACTGAATGGGGTGTTGATGAGCCTTAAGGCCACCTTAGCTGGCGGGGTGGCTGAAAAGTTTTTGTCATGATGGCACATGCCTCAGATGGATAATTTTAGGTCCAGTAAAAACAACTTTATTTTACATTAAATTATTATAATCAACATCATTGTACCTAGGAGTCCTAGTCATGAACCAGTACCCTGCTGTGCTCGGTGCTGTACAAACACAGAACAATGAGACAGTCACTGCCCCCAAAGTACAATCTAAGTGGGTGGTAATCATATCTCATGCTTTGCTGCATGCATTAGGAAGAATTCCTCTCCCCATTGTATAGCACTGTGCAGGTAGCTAGATGCAGTGTGAGTGTTCCATCTATAGATCGGTGCCGCTGGCTGGTCCAATAGTCCAGTCCCCTACAGCAAATCTTATGTGGATCTCTCTCTCTCTCGGTGATCTAGGTTTGCCAGACTTCAGCAGTGGGGAAACTTCAAGGAGCCGTTTGAAAAGGCCAGAAGGTTGCTGAGGAGAACTAATGCCTCATTCTTTGCTACCAGTGGATTCTGTAGATTCTTGGAGTGTGAGGTCCTTGTGCTACGGAAACACATTGAGGAAAAGCCTGAATTGGTCCGGGAGACTCGTACTAAGACGCTAAAGGTGAGAGGGAGAAGGAGAAGTCCACATTATGTGGAAAGACTGTAAAATGCAATATCTGGAAATGGAGGCTGGATATCTCCTGGTGGCTGTTAGACATGGAGGACCTGATCCAAAGCCTGTGATGTCTGTGGGAGTCTTTCTACGGGTTTCAACGGGCTTTGAATCAGGCCCATTGGGAGCAACCAGCTGTCAAGTTTCCCTACACACTTCTCTTTCAGACACTGGGCATTATGATAGGTCAGGATGGGAAACAGACTAGGGAAGTCCAAAGTCATGGTCTAGTGGTGTGTGGGAGGTCTGGTAACTGGGAGGACAACTGATATTACAGGCAGTCCGGGGCAATGGTCAGAGTTCTTGCAGGGGTTCTGTAGCCAGGAGATCCAATCCAAGGGTTTGGGTTAGCAAGATAGGTAGGTGCAGTCAGGCAAGGCAGAGTCAGGTGAGACAGTACAGCAGCAAGACAAGGTCAGGCAAAACAGCAGGGCAGCAAGGTGGTCCAGGCAGCAACGGCCTGCTGCTCAGACAGCTTCCTCTTCCTGTTGGGGTCTTTATATAGTCCAGGTGCCCAATGAGAAAGCTGTCAGTCCAGCCAATCAGGGGCCTAGCTGCTGTGGGGCTGTAGGCCTTTAGCACCAAGGCTGTCAGTCAGGGGTAGTGGTTCAGCGTGCAGCCATGGCGTGGACACTCGGGATATCGTTTAGGGACCTAATGGACTTGGATTCAATACCAGGGTCCTGACACCTGCAGCACTCCAGCTCTGTGTATCTACTCAGCTCTACTAGCCTTAGTCTCCTCCCTTGAATTACCGAGTTGCCTGTTTGGGCCCCTGTAATGGTTTTAATGGCTGTTCAGGTGATGGTTTGGTTTTGAAATCCCTTCAGTGTTGCACTACAGCTCAGCATGAGCAATAACCAATGCAAAACCTATTCCAAGTGGAGGGAGAAGTTGATCATAATTTTGCTTCTTTCCAGTTGATTCATCCAAAAATTGATGGCAAGAATTGCAAAAACTCTTCTCCCCCCATAATACACTACAATGGAGAGGAGGGGAAATCCCCAGACAAAATGAAGTGCCCTCAAAGCACACATACACTCTTCTATTTTTGGTGTGGAATGTGGAAACTGGTCAAAAGTGATGTTCTATATTTGTATGTGTCCAGCTATGCAAGGGAGGAGGGAAGAAAGCATTAACATTTTTGCACCGTGCAGCTAGGTTTATGTCTACATTGTAGAGTTTGTAGGGGAGACAGAGAAACTTGAAGTTGATGCAATAAGAGGCAGGAAGCCAGTAGGAGAACTCAGAAAGTGGGGGAAACCCTTGATCAAAAAGCAGTATTTCATCATCACAGCCCTTCAACTATATGTTTTCAGGGCCAGTAATTGATGTACATTTGTGGGGTGAAAGGGCCATGACAGATTATTCGGACATTGTGAGATGTGGAAAAAGATGCTATTAAGGCTGTGCCAGATGTTCCCTCGTCCCCATCCCACTCACTTTGCAAGAAACATATCTTTAGGCCTCTGGACAGGAGGTAGAAGAGAAATCAGCCACACAGAGTGCACAATTCCCAAAGAGGAATTGTCCTGTAGGTCAGATAAGAGACTATTGCAAAGCCCAGTTTAGTGAGTGCAGCCTAAGCGCATGATCAAGACAAGTTCATACAGTCTGAATCTTCCTGGTTTTTATCTCACCCCTGCTACTTTCTATCTCTCTGCAGGTTTCCTGTTTCTTCCTAGCTGGCTCAGGCATACTGTATTCCTGCAAAGGGATCTCAAAGCTCTGGGATGTCATCCTGACATGAATCTCAATTGTTCTCTTGTTAGGACTTGGACCAGGTTCTCTCTCGATGCTCCACAAGCCCTATCTATTACCCTAGGGTTTACCACCTGAAAGCCTATATCCTCCTGGTGTTGGGCAATGAAGAACAGAGCCAAATCTACCTATCCCAAGCATTCCAACTCTGTGACATATATGGAAACCTCCTGGAGAAATCCTGGCTGGAGATCAGCAATGTAAGTCCTGAGAGCTGGTAATCTGAAAGCTCTTTCCTTTGAGCACCAGATGAGCTGGTCTCTGGGAAGGGATTTAGGATTCCCTAGAAGAAAGTGGAGCTGGCTACAGGTTAATGGCTGCAATATAGATAAAGTCAAGGGAGGGGTTGTGAAAGCAAATGATTGAAATCCTGGATGGAGCTGTTGGGTGCCTGCAGTAGGCTATACCTCCCTAGCACCCCTTGGGGGAGAGGGTGGGCACTGTTCCTGTCGCAAAGTCCAGAGCTGTTTAAAGCCTCTGCCCCCTTGCCCAGGGGTAGGGGGAATTAAAGTAGCCGAAACAAACAGTTTGGGAAGCCAAAGCAAAAGAGAACAAGAAAAGGGCAAAAGTATCAGCCCTTCTCCTTTCTGCAAGGGCCTGGGTGGGCAAGGCTCTCTAGCTGTTTCCCCAGTCAGCAACCCCTGCTTCTGGGCATCAGGGACTGCTGCACTGCAGTCCTGCTCCTTCATACCTAGGCTGGACAAGCCTTACAGCTGCACTGGCTTGAGGCTGGTTGTGCCAGAGGAGCTCTTTAACTCCTGACAAGGGCAGGGAACTGTCCCACCACTGTGACATACACCCGAAGCCCACCTAACTGCTAACTTCCACTAACATTTGTGGTATATTCTCAGGTAGCCTGGGTTGGCATGACATTTGGGGACCAGGCTTGGGGAGGAGCATGCACAGCACCTGGTCCTTCACCCTGTTGTGTATGTCCACACCCACCCACATCATCAGGACTCTCCTCCAACAGAATGGAACAGAATCTCTCAAGGACTCAATTATTAACTGTGCTACTACTTACCCTGCAGTGGTGACTATTTACAAAATCCAGCAAATAGGCTTCCAGCTCTTGCCAGGGTTACTCTGCAGTACTCCTTGTCTATGCTACAGGGAAAAGTCGATCTAAGATACGTAGTTTAAGTTACATGAATTGCATAACTCAAGTTGATGTAGCTTAGATCTATTTACCACGAAGTCCACGCTACGCAATGTCAACAGGAGATGCTCTCCCATTGACTCCCCTTACTTGATCTGGTGGCGTATAGGAATCAACGGGAGAGCGATCTGTGGTCGACTTAGTGGGTCTTGACCTGCAAAATTGACCGCTGATGCATTGATCACCGTGTGTCGATCCCCCGGTAAGTGTAGACAAGCCCACATCTGCCAAGCTGTGGAGTGAGATGAAGCCTGAGATTTCAACCCAAGTGTCTTATGCAGTATTGTGTGCACAGTACTTACCTTGACGTCACTGGACTGATCCTCAGGGCTATGGTTTAAGAAGCATATAATCCCATTCAAAACATTTAACAGGTTTAGGACCATTTCTAGTACACGTCCAACCATTCCAAAATAACATTGCTTCCTGCTCTGTGCCTCCTGGAACTTGTGCTTTGGAGTAAATTTTGATGGAAGATCTACAGAAGCATCATTTTTAGGGGTCTAGTGGTTTTCTCTCTAGTGCAAACTTTATATTTGCAAAATTAAATCTCCTTTTCATGTTGTCCATGCGTCTGTCTACACCTGCCTGCCCATCGTGGCTTGGTCAAACTTGTCGTGGTTAACATAGCATGTTCTCCCTAGAATGGCTGTAACATGCTCCACATCTACACACACACTTGGGTTTCTATTATGCTATAGACTGTGCTGAGCCACCTGTGTTTTTTGAGGTCCACCTTGATCAAGCCTCAGTCATTTTCAGTGTCATGGTGAGCAGAGGGCAATGTTGTGTTAGCCCAAAGAGTGCAAATGGACCTCCCAGTGCAATCCCATTCTGCAGAGGTGGCCTGACTGGTCACTTGTCTGCATTCCATTGACCAGGAGTCAGCCTGGCCAGGACCCACCTACTTGTACAAACAGTGCAGCACATATGAGTGGCCCCTAGCTGCACAGTGCTTCCACAGTGGCAGGCTTCTTCTGGTGATTGATTTGCAATCTGATCTCTTCAATGCCTCATTGGATCATCCGACCAGGCTGCCAGCTGGCCAGCACCGACATCAGGATACTCACTGCCTTATGGACAGGGCCAGAGCCTGTGGTACCACATGATCACAGCAATTAGGGAAGGTGTATGTATGATGGCATTTCCCAGCATCTGGCAGAGATGGACATTCCCTGTACTGGAGACTGCATTATGAGAGCCATAGAGGAGAAGGCCTCTGAGTGCCAGGAGTAAGAGGAATCTGATGCAGTGCTTCCTGAGACAGCTACAGGTTCAACCCTGGAGAGCAGGAGAAATGCCATTCAGATCTGGTAAGCTACTTTATAGTTGTGAAAATGTACCGATGAGGTCTGATTTGGGTTGGGAAGGGAATGCATTCCCAGATTCTCCTGAGTGTGTGTTTGTAAGAGCCCTGCACAAGCCACCCTTCCCCTCCTTCCTTCCTACACCTCCATTGCATGGTCAGTAGGTCCCAGCACACCCAGTCCTCACCCCAATTTCCTTTTCTTGACCCCACACCTTCTGGTTGCCTGGCCTACTATTCCCAATAGGGACAGAAACGCCCAGTCTCTGATGAACAGCAGCTGGCTGTTGTCAGATGTCAGACAAGCAGAGAAAAATGTAAAAGGCTCACAAGCAGCAATGCAGAAAGACTTAAAAACAGGAGCATTACTAAAGATCTAGTGCAGTCTAGCCAAGACACCTACATGACAACGTATCTGCTGGGCCATGTGCCCTGAAGCACCTGCAAAGAAGCTGGTATAATTGGAAGACACTGCCAGATGGTAGCATGCCTGCGATGCATGAAAATATGCGCTTTCATGGTACACTCCACATATAGACAGGACATGGAACAAGTGAAGGTAACCACAGGAGCAATGGACGTATAACAGCAACAAGCATTCTTACTGGAAGAGTTTTAATAAGAATAGGAGCTATACCAGTCTCCTAGAACTGGAAGGGACTTTGAAAGGTCATTGAGTCCAGCCCCCTGCCTTCATGAGTAGGACCAATTTTTGCCCCAAATCCCTAAGTGGCCCCCTCAAGGATTGAGCTCATATCCCTGGGTTTAGCAGGCTAATGCTCAAACCACTGAGCTATACCTCCCCTCCATTGGCAGTGTTAGTTCCTGACCTAATTTTAACACACTCTTGTGAGGTAATGTCAGAAAATATCTCAAAGCCAGTGCTCTAATGTAGCTCTTGCGTTTCTTGACAGAGCCTATTTTCTTCTCCTGCCCAGGAGCTGACTGGAGCAAATGGCTGGGGTGTATAGTTTGGAATTTAGAAGTGAAGCAAAATGGATACATTTGTCTCATCCCTTGAAAGAATTAGGTTAAGAAAGGTATGATGGCTTACTATGGACACAAACTCAAAACTAGTTGGTTTGTCTTAACAGGACCTTCTACCATGGCCCCAACTGCACAGTTCTGTTTTGGACCAAGATAACAAAGGCCAGTGTGGGCACTGAAGTTAAAACTCTCCTTTGCCATGATGCCAAGTGCTTTGAGACCATAGTCTACCATGTTGACCAATATTGTCTCACTGTTTCCTTGTGCTCCCCTGTCTGTCTGTATCCACCTGTTGACTCTTGTCTTAGATTGTTAGCTCCTTGGGGCAGGGATGGTTTTTTGTTCTGTTTGTCCAGCACCTAGCACAATGAGGCAATACAAATAAAAATAATAATACTAATAGGCTGACAGCTTTGGGTCCAGGAAGCACCTGCAATTGGCCTTTTAGAAAGACATTGGCCAGAAATATGCTTGGTCCAATCACAGTTGGAGGAGAAGGGGAAAAAAAAGTATGGGAAATCTACAGCTAGGATGACATACAAACCATGGCCAACCACCTTCATCAGAAGGACATGCCCCAGGAAGAGAGGGGATTTGAAATATGGATGTCTGAGAACTTTTTCCAGACCCAGATGGACACAGGTAGAGTTCTAACCACTTGAGTAAGATCCTCCTCTGGCTCCTTGTTTACAGTACTCTGCCATACACAATGTGGAAGACTTGAGTTTGGAATTGGCCTTTCCAACCACAGGCTCTGCCAGCCTAGCCTGAGAAATTCCACCCTGGTGGCAAACTGAGAGAACAGGTCCCCTTGCAAGATGCATTTTTATCACCTTGGAGGACAGTTCTGTGGTTTGATGGTTCTGTTCTGGTGTCATCATTGTAAAGGCAGCTGGCCTGCTTTATTGCAATAAAGTATTTTGTAGAAAGATAAGTAACTACAATATTTATACTTCCAGTATAGCATCTCTGTAGCGTGAAGCATGAGTAAATCATCAAATGAAAACCATTCACTTACGCCCTAAAAGGGCGTAAGTAAAGGGGCTTCAACATCCCTGTATGGGCTATTTGTATCGTGGGTCACAGCATGGGGAGCAGCAGTGCTGAGCCAGCATGGAAGGGGAAGAGATCCGTGCCAGGTTTAGGCATGAATGATGCAGATTACCTCCTTCCCCAAAGCCAGCTGGGAACCAAAGGTCAAATTGCAACTTTCGTAATCAGTTTGTTCCCTGGTTTGCTGGTGGGGCAGTGTGGGATAGATAGCAATCGATAGCAAGAATAGGGGGCTCTTGTCAGATTTCTCCCCTTCCTGACCATCTTGGAAATGCTGTCTCTGAAGATCTAGTCTCATTCTGGCCTCTCATTTCCCTTTTGTTTTCCTTAGGAATGGTGGTTCACTGCAAAAGGCCCCATGGAAGACTTATGGCTGAAGGCTGCACCAGACTTTCCCAAGTGGAAAATAGGAATGACAGAGAAAGACTTTCCAGAGCTTCATAAAACCAAGTACTTGCTGCGGGTGCCAGCATTGGATATTAACAATCCTTTCCCAGAACCTGAGATCCCCCATGTCTGAGCTGCATGTAGTTCTGCCCAACTGGAGCACTTTGTAAGCTTTTGTAACCATCACTGCCCAAATTTGTGAGCATTTATGATATTCCTACGGTACAACACCTGCTCTCTGCAAAGTCCTCTAAATTTGCTCATCTCTTCCTTTGGTAAATGTGGGTTCTAATGTCTCACTGTGGCTTGCTTAGACCATTTTTTCCTTACTGTTAATTAAACTCTGCAGTAGCTCTTCACTATAGTAATGTATTCCTTTATAATCTGGAACAGAGTCTAGTGCTATTCCCAAAAAGGAAAGTCTAATTTAATTTTTTTTTAAACATTCATAACTAAAATGCACTTTCTTCAACAAAGTCACTACAACTCTCCACCCACTGTAACGATGTGACCTATGTGACACTACTGAGAGTATCAATTCAGGACAAATTGCTTAGAATGGGGCAGTCACAGCCCCAGGCTGGGGTTCCTTCACTATTAAGGCACACCAAACCAGCCAAACAGAGAGGACTTTGGCTTCAGTCCACTGGCTAACCAGAAGTCATTAAGCAATTCCCTCAGACACTCCAGTTTCCCAGTATCACCACAAGCACCACTCCTTATGGGGACAAATGGTTATGAAAACCAATACCTCAGTAAAAGAAAAAAGGTTCTCCTAATCCCAAGGACCAAGCCCCAGGCCCAGGTCAATATACCAATTAGATCTTACCCATAAATCAAACTGTTGCCAATCCTTTAGAATCTAAAATCTAAAGCAGGGGTCGGCAACCTTTCATAAGTGCTGTGCCGAGTCTTCATTTATTCACTCTAATTTAAGGTTTTGCGTGCCAGTAATACGTTTTAACATTTTTAGAAGGTCTCTTTCTATAAGTCTATAATGTATAACTAAACTAGTGTTGTATGTAAAGAAAATAAGGCTTTTAAAATGTTTAAGAAGCTTCATTTAAAATTAAATAAAATGCAGAGCCTCCCAGACCGGTGGCCAGGACCCAGGCAGTGTGAGTGCCACAGAAAATCAGCTCGTGTGCCGCCTTTGGCACGCATGCCATAGGTTGCCTATCCCGATCTAAAGGTTTATTCATAAAAAGAAAGAAATATAGATGAGAGCTAAAATTGGTTAAAGGAATCAATTACATACAGCAATGGCAAAGTTCTTGGTTCAGGCTTGTAGCATGATGGAATAAACTGCTGGCTTAAGTTAAGTCTCTGGAGTACATCCACAGCTTGGATGTCTCATTCGGTCTATTGTGCAGAGCTTCAGTTTGTAGCAAAGTTCCTCCGGAGGTAGGAAGCAGGATTGAAGACAAAATGGAGAAGATGCAGCTGCCTTTTATAGTCTCTTCCCATGTGACCTGTGCTTCCTTTGTTTCAAACACAAGCTGCCCAGCACATGGCTTGGAAGCCTTAGAGTTCCCTCCATAGACATGTCCCTGCATGCCTTGCTGAGTCATAAGGTGTATCTGCCTTCTCTCAGTGGGTCAGTTATATAGCTGATGGTCTTTAATGGGCCATCAAGCAGCCTAGGCAGTGCTGATGCCAAATTGTCTGGGGTGTCACCCAGAAGCATAGCACAAGTTTGAAATACAGGCAGTATAGAGCCAATACTTATAACTTTAAATACAAAAATGACACATGCATCCAGATAGCATAATCACAACCAGCAAATCCTAACCTTTTCATAGACTCCTTACTTGACCTCCTTTGTACAAGATTTGGTGTAATCTATAGGACCTTGGTTGCAACAATGATCTGTACTGTCACAGTTTATGTCAATAACGTCATATCCAACACAGATATTTTAGGCATCCCCAGCTGGTGCTGTTCATGACTAGTTTCTGTATTTTATTAAAAGGCATGAAGTCTGTTGTGTGATTCCTTTCAGTAAGAGAGATCCTGTGTATGAGGGTGCTAATCCGCGTGGCCTTCAACTTTGCTTCAGCGAGGCTGCTGCCTCCATCTTAACTTTTGAAAGGAAACAGACATGGGAGATAAGAAGCCGAAGGCATGCATTCAAAATTTCTTGTTTGTGGTGTACTGAGAAATAGAGTTGGTGGAAAAATTGTCCTTGAAATTTGAAGTTCCAAAGCCCTATGAAAGTATTGAAAAACAGCAAAAAAAAAAAAAAAAAAAAAAAGTTTATCAGTTCTGAAAATTTGGAGTCTCATAGAAATCTGTGTCTGCACACTAGGAGGGAGAAAACATTTTAAAGTGAGGAATGGTTACTGGACAATGTGCATTCAACTCTGTTCTGACACAGGTGATATACAAACTCTCCAACACTGCATCCTCTAACTCCTGAGGAGTTTAAGTGCAGACATTATCAAGCAATGACACTCAAAGAGTAATAATAACCCTGCACGTCAGTCACCACAACTGCAAAAAATTCCACTCTCTCTCCCTCCTCTCTTTGGCCCTCACCCTGAAAACATTTAAGGATGTGCTTAACTTCATGCACCTGAAGGAGCCCCTTGATTTCAATTGAGCATTTGTGGTGCCAGAGTTGCACAAGTTTTAGATGCTAAATGTACCAAAAAACTGGTAAGAAAAATAAAACTTTCCTCCAAACTGCCAAAAAGCTGTGAAAACAACTTCCCCTCAAAAATGTTTAAAAATGCTTCCAAATTCCCCAAAAGAGGACAAAAAATGCATAGAAATGATCAAAACTGCCCCCCAAATGCCCAAAGTGATACAAACTAGCTGTTTTTTTTTAAAAAGCTTCAAAATGGTTTAAAATGTATTCTTAAAAAGTGTCCCAAACTAGCTACAAAATGGTCAAAAATGTTCCAACCAAAGGTGGTCAAAGAAATGTGCATGGGCAGGGGTTTCTGCCCATGAGTCAATATATTAGTGCAGAGGTTCTTAACCTTTCTCTGAGCCCCCACAAAATGCTATAAAAACTCCACAGCCCATTTGTCCAACAAAACTGCATATAAAAGCCAGGTCTGGCATTAAGGGGTAACAAGCAGGGCAATCACCCAGGGCCCCATGCCATAGGGGGCACCGTGAAGCTAAGTTGCTCAGGCTTTGCCTTCAGCCCCAGGTGGTGGAGCTCAGGGCCCCATGCTGCAGTCCTGTGCAGTGAAGCTTTAGCTTTCTGTCCTGCACCCTAGCAAGTCTGACACTGGTCATGCTTAGTGGACCCCCTGAAACCTGCCAACGGCCCCATACCCCTGTTTGAGAACCACTGTGTTATTGTATGCTGAACTGACACAGGGATTTTGGTAGGACAGCAGTGCCATCCTCTGGTTATCCTATGTATGGAATATAAATATATTTCATACTGAGAAATACCCAGTAGTTACTCACTTTAGTAGCTAATTCTGCCATTATGGTTTCTGCCTTATTCCCTCTGTGCAGGATTAGTATTACTCTGATATTCAGCAAACAAAAAATGCCCTTGAAATAACACCCAAGAGGCCACTTTCCATCCCCTCTGAGCTGAGAATTCCAGTGGGAGCCAATTTCTCTTGCGGGGGAGGGGGAACAGTGGCAATATACATAGTACTGGGGTCAAAACCCATTTCAGTATTTACTGATGAGAATACCATAGAAGTTTGAGAAAACTATGGAGTCCTTTTGATACTCTCTTGAATTAACTTTCAGAGACTACATATTATCTATATCGGGGTTCTCAGCCTGGGGCATGTGACCAGATATCAGGGACCATCTTGCCCTTCGCATATTGCTAAATGAGCAGGTCCTGTATGGAAAAGGTGAAAACCACTGATCTATATATATCTTTGATCTTCTACATGTTTATTTAACAATGTCTGGAAAATGCCAGCCCCAAGGTAATGTTTGTAGAGGCCACCCTGTTTATACATGTGCTATGGGACTACACCAGAATATGCACATTCTGGAAGTAGAGTAAGTGGTTACACATTTGGGAATGTCAGCCTAAATATGGCTTTAGGATCTCCACCTTACAGAAGAGGGCAGGGTCAGATTAACTTTTTGTGGGCAGAGCGAGGGGCTGGTTGGAGGCAATGAGGTGCAGCGCAGCAGGAGTAGCCCCACTCAGTGCAGCACAAGGGCACTGTTTACAAACCCACAACTGCTAGACGCACACTGGCCTGCCCAGCCCTGCACTGCCAGTGTACCCCTTCCACACTGCCCCCCTGCCCAGTGCCCTGCTCTTATACCCAGCACCCCCTCACTCAGAGACTTCCCCCACAGATTCCTATGCCCAGCGCCCCCTTGCCCAGAGATCTCTTCCTCAGATCCATATGCCCTATGCCCCCAGACCTGCTATGCCCTGCTAGGGTGACCAGATGTCCCGATAAAACTGGGACTGTCCTGATACTGAAGTGTTTGTCCCGCGTCCTAACTGATCTTTGGTCGGGACGCAATTTGTCCTGATATTTCGTTCCACCAGCAGCATTTGCCTTATTTATTTATTTATTTATTTATTTTCTGCTCCGCGGGTAGCACTCGGCTTTTTTTTCTTTCTCTCACTGCTCCACTGGCAGCACTCGGGTTTTTTTTATTCCCTTCTCTCTCGCTGCTCTGCCAGCAGCACTTGGCTTTGGTATTGCTCTGCTGGCGGACCTCCCCGCCCCCGTGTCCCGATATTTTCTCCCTCTCCTCTGGTCACTCTGTGCCCAGCACCCCCTGCCCAGAGACCCTTCCCGCTGACCTCCCACCACAACTGCACAACACCCTGCACACCACTACTGTCCAGCACCCTCTTCACAGTCCCACCATCACAGCTGTACAGCACCCCATATTCCTGAGGGAATCCTGCATCAAATTCTGTGCATAATATTTTAAATTCTACAATATTTTTTTTTACAATAAATAAATGTGGAAGCTCCACCATGGCAGTGGGGAGTACAGGCCACTGGCTGCATGGAGGTGGGAGAATACCCTGCAGCCTTCCCAGTCCCCTGGGACAGGGACTTGGCAGTGAGGCTGAATTCGACCCTGACACAGCACAAGGGCCATGCCTGGCACAGAAAGACCCTGGGGCTCTGCTTCTTTTACACCAGGCACACCAGATGTGGGCAGGGAGGCTCACCCTGGCAGCAAATCCAAGCGCAGAGGACTCAGTGGAGGGGGGTCCAGATAGTGGTAAGAGGGATCTGTGTGGGGCAGTCTGGGTGCAGGCCAGGGCCGGCTCCAGGTCTTTTGCTGCCCCAAGCGGCGAAGCGGAAAGAAAATAAATAAAAAAGCCGTGATTGGCGGCACTTTGGTGGCAGCTCTACTGTGCCGCTTCATGCTTTGGTGGCAATTTGGCGGCAGGTCCTTCGCTCTGAGAGGGATTGAGGTCCTGCTGCCGAAGACCTGGACATGCTGCCCCTTTACATTGGTGGCCCCAAGCACTGGCTTTCTTCACTGGTGCTGTCAATAACCTAGTCCCAGATTTGGACCTTAGCGTCCAAAATATGGGGGTTAACATGAAAACCTCCAAGCGTAGTTACCAGCTTGGACCTGGTAAAGCTGCCACCACCCAAAAAATTAGAGTGTTTTGGGGCACTCTGGTCCCCACAAAAACCTTCCCTGGAGACCCCAAGACCCAAATCCCTTGAGTCTCACAACAAAGGGAAATAAACCTTTTCCCCTCCCCCCCTCCAGGTGTTCCTGGAGAGATGCACAGAAGCAAACTCCGTGAGTCTAAACAGAGGGACTTCACCCTCCCCGTTCCCAGTCCTGGAAAACAGAATTACTTCCCTCTTCACCCAGAGGGAATGCAAAGTCAGGCTAGTAAATCTAACACACACAGATTTCCCCCTGACTTCTTCCTCCCACTAATTCCCTGGTGAGTACAGACTCAATTCCCTGGAATTCTCCACTAAAGAAAAACTCCAACAGGTCTTAAAAGAAAGCTTTATATAAAAAGAAAGAAAAATACATTAAAATGGTCTCTCTGTATTAAGGTGACACATACAAGGTCATTTGCTTAAAAGAATATTGAATAAACAGCCTTATTCAAAAAGAATACAATTCAAAGCACTCCAGCAACTATACCTATGTAAATGCAAAAGAAAATATAGAAATCACTATCTGATCTTTGTACTCACAACTTGGAAACAGAAGATTATAAAGCAGGAAATAGAAATCACTCCTCATAGCTGAGAGAGCATACAGGCAGACAGAAGACCCATGAACAAAGGACTCACACACAAACTTCCCTCCACCCAGAGCTGAAAAAAATCCTGTTTCCTGATTGGTCCTCTGGTCAGGTGCTTCAGATACTTCTTTCCAGGTGAAAGAGATGTTAACCCTTAGCTATCTGTTTATGACAGGTGCCTGGAGCCGGCCCTGGTGCAGGCAGCTCAGTGTGGGATCTGGATGCACAGGGAGATTCCACGTGCAGGGAGGACCAAGTGAAAGTGGTTGGAGTTCAGCAGGGGAGGGCAGGTGTCTGGGTGCAGGGGAGGTGGCTGGGGGTCCAGGTGTAGGTGGTTGGGGCTCAGTGGGGAGGGTGTCGGGGGGGCTCATCCGGGTGGTACAGATGCAGGGGAGGTGGGGCTTCTCAGGGTGAGGGTTTAATGGGCCTGCTTAACGGTGGAGCCCCAGCTGCTGCCAAGGGGATCCGCATGCTGGGCCCCCGCTTCCCCATCCTGTGCCCCTTCCCCACTGCTCCATCTCCTCCCCAGGCTTCGGGGACAGAGCGGGTTGGGGCGGGGTCTCTCCACTTCCTGCCGCCCAGTGATTGCAGGGCGGGCCTGACCCCGCACTCACAGGGCGGTGGGAAGTGGAGTGACCTGGCCCCAGCCCGCTCTGCTTTGCTTCCCTGGCTCCTAGCCTTGGGACTGGGGAGCAGGGAGGAACCACCACACAGCAGTCACAGGAGGCGGGCTGGGGCCAGATTGCTCCACTTCCCGCCACCCCGTGAGTTCAGGGCATGCCGGACCTCTGCTGCAGTACCCAAGGATATTGCTGAAGGGAAGGGGTGGAATGGGGGCAGGGCTGGGGTAGAGCAAGGGTGGAAAGAGGTGAGGCAGACGCAGAACAGGGGTGCGGGTTTTGGGGAAGAGGCAGGGCAGGAACGGGGGCAGCTTTCATGGCCAGCTCAGCCGGCTGGGGGATCGGGCTGGCCGGGGCCCCTTCTGACTCTGGGCCCGCCCCATGGTAAACCCAGTGCTGGAGAAGGGTAATGTTTGCCTGGCAAACCCATTGTTGTCAATGGCCTGTCTGCATGAATGTAAATTAACAATGGAATCTGACCATCTGGAGTTCGCTCGTGCGTCTGACCAAAGCCCATCGAGGTCAATGGAAGCAGTTCCCTCAGGTCAGGTTCCTTATGTTTCACACGTGCCAGCCACACTTTTCTACCAGCATTTTCTCCACCTACACTCAAAGCTCTTTAGAAATAATCGCTGGAGGGGCACAGTCCTGTGAGCTCCCTGTCACAACCGCACACACCCAGAACCTCCCTGTCCTGGGCTCACTCTGCAGTGCGCCACGCGCTATTAACCAGACAACACCGACCCACACGTGCGCACGGGGCCAGCCTGCAGAGCAGCCTGCAGTAGGGGTCACGTGACTCCCACCAAAAGACTCGGCAAGCTTCGCGGCGCACCAGGCATGCGCCGGGCGGCGTGTGCTCGAGAGGCGCCAGCCCCCGGGCAGCTCCCTCGCTGGGGGCGGGCCCGGAGCGTTTCGGCACCGCCCTTAACCCCGCCTCTAGCTAGTGCTGCCCTGGCTTGCGGGCGGGGACATAGTCGCACCGGAAGTGACGTTTTAGAGGGCGGAGCGCCCGCCAGATTTGAAAAAGTGACGTGACGAGTGGCGCAGCGGTCAGGTGTGTGGGCTCTGCTGTGTGAACCCCGCTTCCCTGGGGTCAGGTGAGCCGCGCGCGCCGGCATTCACCCCTCCCCCACGCCCTGCGGCGGCACCCGCCGCTGCGAGCCCCCGGCTGCCCGGCCCGGGCAAAGCGCGCACGGGGGGTTGCCAGTGCTGAGCACTGGAGTGTCAGTGCCGGGCCCTGGAGTGGGAGGGGGTGTCAGTGCCAGTGCCAGTGCATGGGGCCAGACTGAGTCAGACCAATAGCCTGTCTGCTGACAGCAGCCAACGCCAGGTGCTTCACAGGGAATGAACAGAGCAGGGCGATTATCCAGTGAGCCAGCCCCTGTTGCCCACTCCCAGCTTCTGGCAGTTGGAGGTTTTGGGACAACCAGAGCATCAGGTTGCATCCCTGACCATCTTGGCTAACAGCTGTTGATGGACCAATTCTCCGTGAACTTATCTGGTTCTGTTTTGAACCCTGTTATAGTCGTGGCCTTCACGACATCCTCTGGCAAAGCATTCTGCAGATTGACTGTCTGTTGTAGGAAGAAATACTTCCTTTTATTTGTTTTAAACCTGCTGCCTATTAATTTCACTGGGTGAGCTCTTGTTCTTGTGTTATGAGAAGGAGTAAATAACACTGCTTTATTTACTTTCTCCACACTGTTGACTTTATAGCGCTCTATCATATCCCCCAGAGTCTGTTTTCTAAGCTGAACAGTCCCAGTCTTTTTAATTTTTCCTCATATGCAAGTTGTTCCATACCCTGATTCATTGACCTTAAGGCCAGAAGGGACCATCATTGCAGGCCACAGAACCATGCCCACCCATTCCTGTAATAGACTCCCAACTTCTATCTGAGTTACAGAAGTTCTCATATCATGATTGAAAGTTTTCAAGTTACAGCATATTCACCATTTACTCTAGTTCAAACCAGCAAGTGACCTGCACCCTATCCTGTAAACCCCCCCCCCCCCGAGTCTCTGCCAATGTGACCTGGGGGAAAGCTTCATGACCCCAAATTTGATGATTAGTTAGACCCTCACCATGTCTGAGATCTACCAACCAGACAGCTGGGAAAGAATTCACTGTAGTAACTCAGAGCCTGTTCCATCTCTGGCTATTGGAGATATTTGCTACTACGAATTGCAGATGGCCACATCCGTTGGAAGCAATCTTGCATACCACCTCCTTCATCAATTTATCAAGCTGAGTTTGAAGCCAGGTAGGTTTTTTGCCCCCACTGCTCTCCTTGGAAAGCTCTTCCAGAACTTCACTTCTCTGATGGTTAGAAACCTTCATCTAATTTCAAGGCTAAACTTGTTGATGACCAGTTTATATGCTTTTGTTCTTGTGTCAGCACTGGCCTTTAGCTTAAATAATTCCCCTCCCTTCTTGGCATTTATCCCTCTAACCATCTATTTTTATAGAGAGCAATCATATTCCCCTGACCCTTCATTTGGCTAAGCTAAACCTGAGAGGAGACTCAAAGAGCTTGGCTTAAGTAGGTTTTCTATTCTTTTGACCATCCTACTAGCCCTTCTCTGCACTTGTTCCAGTTTTATTTCATCTTAAGTATGGGAGACCAGAACTGCACACAGTATTCCAGATGAGGTCACACTAGTGCCTTGTATAATGGTAATAACATTTGCTTATCTCTCATGGAAATACCTTGTCTGATGCATAGAGCCCAGTGAGGATACAAAAATGTGGATCCGCATCCGCCAGAATCAATGTGCATCCGACCTTGCCATCCGCTGGCCGTCTTTTATGTGTATCTGCACCTGCAGCACCAAGCTGTCTCTCGAGAGCTAGGGCTAGCGATGGAGCGGGAGTGGAGATGAGCAAGCAGGGGCAGGGTCTTGCAGCGAAGTGGTGGTATGTGGGCAGGGACTGGGGGTAAGGGACGGCACAGTGGCAGGGCCTTGAGGAGAAGGGGTGGCACAGGGATTTGGGGGAAGGGGCATCACATGTCCCCCCCCCAGGGGCTTTCGAGCAATGGCAGAAGCAGGGTGTGTTGCATCAGAGCAGGGAAGTGGAGTGGTGTGCCAGGGCCCTGCCTGCTCCAATCCCTGTGGCTGCAGGCGGGCCCTGCTGCCCAGGAACCAGCGGGGTGGGAGCGTGGCCAGAGCTGCCCATCTGAGGGGCCTGAGCTGCTGGACAGGAAATGGTACGGTGAGCGAGTGCTTGATATCCGTGACTCTGTCTTGCCTCCCAGCTGCTGACTGCTGGCCCCGAGCATGCTGCGTCCCCCAGGTCCAGGCGCCGCCGGTGAGTAGAGCCCTGCACAGTTGCATCTGCATCCAATCCACTATCTGCAGAAATGGTCCGCAGATATTAAGTGGATATCCGTGGATTTTCCGGGCTCTACCGATGCATTCTAGTATTGCATTAGGCTTTTTCGTGGCTGCATCACATTGGCGGCTCATAGTTATCCTATGATTGATCAATACATCCAGGTCATTCTCCTCGTTTGTCACTTCCAACTGATACGTCCCCAACTTATAGCAAAAAATCTTGTTATGTGCATGACCTTGCAGTTTGCACTATTCCATTTCTTCCCATTTCTATTTCTCCAGTTTTCAAGGTCATCTAGATCTTCATCTATGATATTCCGGTCCTCCTCCGTATTGGGAACACCTTCCAATTTTGTGTCACCTGCAAATTTTATTAGCACACTCCCACTTTTTGTGCCAAGGTCATTAACGAAACCCCTCTCTGGCATGACAGTTCACCTTTCAGTATGACACATTGTAGTCTCACTTTTAACTAGTTCCTTACCTGCCTTTCAATTCTTGTATTAATCCCCATCTTCTCCAATTTAACTAATAATTTCCCATATGAAACTGTATCACATGCCTTAGTGAAATCTAGGTAGATTAGATCTACTGCATTTCCTTTGTCTTATCATTTTTGTTCTTTTCTTTATATTCTCCAATTCTAATATATATTTTTTTGAGACAGGCTGACCAGAACTGCACACAGTATTCAAGATGTGGGCGTTACCATGGATTTATATATTATATTTTTTGTATTATCTATCCCTTTCCTAATGATTCCTAACATTGTTAGCTTTTTTTTTTTTGACTGCTGCTGCACATTGAATAAGTGTTTTCAGAGAGCAATGACTCCAAGATGTTTCTTGAGTAATAACAGCTAATTTAGGCCCCATCATTTTGTATGTATAGTTGGGATTGTTTTTTCAATGTGCATTAGTTTGCATTTATCAACATTGGACAACAAAACAGTAGATGAAATTCAGTCACCCTGGAGCAGGATGGGCTGTCAGTGCCTGCGGGAGGGGTGAAGGGGCCCTTTGGGGCATCTGAGGTCCCTGTGCCTTGGGCAGAGAGATGATGTGTCCCGTGTGTGTGTGTGTGAGTGCCTGGTGATGGAGGGGGTGGTGGTGGCGGCATGCACCTGGGGTCCCAGTGACTGGGGTTAAGGTAGGATGGGTCCATGGGAGGACCTGATGCAGTGGGGGACTGTCAGTGCTTGGTGGGGGCATTAGATGGTCCAGGGCTCCTGGTGGCTGTGGCAGGTCTGTGGAGGGCCCTGGAGTGGGGCAGTGGGCTGTCAATGCCTGGGAGAGGGGTATTGGGCTATATTGGGAACAGTCACAGGGCACTGGGAGTGGGTGACAGTTCCACGCAGGGAGAAGGGATTTTTCTGTGGTGGTGCTGGGTCTGTATGGGGACAGAGCTGGAGCCCATAGGTCTATTCTAGTTCCATAGGGGGTCTCTGCTGGGAGGCTGCTTGATGTCGTGCAGAGGCTCTTGGGCGGAGGGGAGTCAGCCAGTGACCTGTGCTCTGCATAGTCTCCTCAGCCTATGCTGTGACAGTTGTGAGGCTCTAAAGGTGCATTCTTTGTGCTGCTATTTTTCTTTGCAGGCCTGCAAAATGGATCTCTTAACGTTTCCCAGATATAATCCCAATGACATCATAACTCACATCCGCAATCAGATCCTAACAGGTTCTGAAGCTAAAAATCTCTCCAAAAATGACTTGTTTCCAAATCCCAAGGTAAGAATGCTCTGGAAACAGAGTAGCTTGCTGCTGGAGGGCAATGTAGATATACTAGTGTATTCAAGATTTGACCCCATAACACTTGTTTGCAAAAGTAATCCCACTGGCTGCGGTAAAAATATTCACATGAGAAAATATTACAGATGTGCTCTGCCATCTTACAGGTGCACGTGAGCAGACAGCCCCCTGCATCTGCAAGCAATTTCATGATTAGGATACTGGAACCCATAATTTGGTTTTACGAAATTGGGAAATCTGCTTTACTAGGCCATCCTCTGGATAACAGACTTAGCCTAATGATAGTGAATGCCATTGTCTGTTAGTTTAATTGCTGTTAGCAACAGTTCTGCCTTAAAGACCATGCATTCAGCCAGGGTTGAAGGTGCTTAGCCAAATATTCAGTAGATGTGAAATTTGAAGCTCTGGTATTACAGTACAGAAGTTGCAGAATTCAAATAATGGAATGCACTGAATATCTGAATTTCTGTATGTTTACACATTGTAGTTTAATTCATTAAGGCTTAGACTTTAACTCTTCTTAACTGGGGACAATAGACCATCCATTGGGATATCTCAGGGAATTCTGCTGCACATGAGTTGATGTCTTAAGTGATTACTAGAAGACCTGAATGGTCTTCCTGTTTAATCTGTAGCCAGATCTTTTGTTCTAAATGTACTTAATTTATACAGATCCTTCTCCCCTGCAATTGTTTGGGAGTTTATTAATGGCATGAGATTAAGTCTTAATTTCCAGTCTAAATGAAAAACTCAATATTTTATGCTTTCTTAATTATTCCCTCATTCACTATAGGAGTTTGCTGTTACATTTTTATTTAAAATCACTGCCTTCGTATGACAGACTTTTCAAGATTTTTGGTGTCACTCAAGTTTGAAAATTCTCCAAGTGAAGCTGATATAATCATGATTGTTGATTACCAAATAGGTAATTAAAAACTATCAGTGTAGATACACTGATTAAAGTTACAATTGGCCAGTCTGGTTATTGCCTGTTAAAGTTGCATCACGAGATGTTGCATCACAACATCTCCACAATGCAACATGAGAGTATTGCAATGTGATTTGTCGTCATCTTTGTGAAAAAATGAAATGGCTCTTCATTTGTTAAAGGCAGAGTACTACTTGTTTGTGATATATTCTGTGTGGTATAAATAACAAGGAAGACTAAATAGTAATTTACAGAGAGGAAGCTCATCAATAAGAGTACACTAATACCAAGTGACTTGTAATTACTGCAATGAAATGTTTTCTCTCCCTCTTGTAGCCTGAGGTATTGCACATGATCTTCATGAGAACGTTGCAGAATGTGTATGGAATCCGTCTGGAGCACTTCTACATGGTGTGTATACAGTGGTGCACAATTAAGGGGGGGTGGCGGGGAGTGAAACTCAATTTCCAGAATTATGAAAATTAACAATTATTAAAGCACTGAGTTTTTGAATTTTTAAATTAGCTGATCCCTTTAGCACTATATGTAGCAGAATGTGATTTTGAAAGTCCTGTAGTATTATTCATTTAATCCACAGCATTTAGTTAACGGATAACTTCAGGTATAATGCAGTTAGCAATACTGGATACTATTATTTCCCCAGTCTGCTGTATTTTGGAGTTAACCAACCAACCAATCTTCCTTCCTTCCTTCCTTCCTTCCTTCCTTCCTTCCTTCCTTTCTTTCACAAAACAAAGTAAATATAAAAAGTACTTTAAAAATACCACTGAAAATAGAATTGAGGACAAACCAGTCAATGAAACGGACAGCTGCGACAAACTAAAAACTGATTCCTCATTAATTTAACAATGTGTATTGATTTCTATCTTCAAAGTGTTATAGTAATAACTAATGCCTAACAGCCCTGTGGATAAATAAGTACTAGCCATATCTTTCGCATGGGCAAACTGAGATACAAAAGTTGTAACTTGCCAAGGTCAAGGGAAGTCTGTCAGAGCCGTGAATAATGTAAGGATTCCTAGATTCCAGAAACTGGTTTCAGGGCAAAACTCCAAAAACAAGTCTCTGCAGAATGTGCACAACGTATGTTTCAGTGACCACAGAACGTCACCTTGAGTCACCCAGGTACTGTGACAAGATTGCCTGGAAACCTTGCTTCAGCAGAGCCCTAGACTTGCTGTCTACTCTTTTAGGCACGTTAGTTTGGCATGTGCTGATTTGGAGTTCTTAACACCGAATACCTTCTTCAGTATAATGTCCTCCCTTCCCACCAGGGCAGTGGGTGCCATACTTTAGCTGAGATCAGTTTGGGGAGGATCAGAGCTGTAGTCCGAGCCCCAGATATGTGCAAAAAAAGTAAGAGGAACAAAATGATTTTGTGAAATGTTGTTGTGTTTTTTGGGGGTAGGGCTGTTTCTTGGGAGCCACTTGCTCAAATGATACCAACTTGACTCATGGATTTTACTCAGTACGCCCATGAGGCATAGCAAATTTCAAAACAATCCGAGTCAGCATGTGGATTTTAGAGCACTTAGAATAGTCTACCTTCAAACAGAAAACAACACTCAGCCTTTAATTATAGTGGAGTTGGTGCTATGCTATAATGTACTTGAATGAGTGCATTAAAATGTAATGCGGATGTGTAAAAGAATACTTATAACATTACATGGCAGCACAGGAATCCAGACCCACATTGTTTTGAGGGGGTAAACCAACAATTTCCTTTCTAATTATCAGCTTATGCTAATATCTAAGGCTCAATTCTAGTCTGAAATATGGTAGTGCATCGTAAATTCATTACTGGGGGGAGGGATAGCTCAGTGGTTTGAGCATTGGCCTGTTAAACCCAGCATTGAGTTCAGTCTTTGAGGGGGCCATTTAGGGATTTGGGGATTGGTCCGTGCTTTGAGCAGGGGGTTGGACTAGATGACCTCCTGAGGTCCCTTCCATCCCTGAGATTCTATGCTTGCACTTGAACATTCATGCCTGTAATATTACTTCACCATAGCCTTAGTTAACTGTATTTCTTTGATTCCATCTAAAGGATTCAGTGGGCCAGGCAATTATTTTTTTAGTTAGGATGCTGTATTTTTATATTGTGTGAGCAAACCATTCTTGTTTCCAGGTGGTATTGACTAGGCAATGTTTCTCTTTCAATGTTTTCACTTAGCAGCTGTTTGAGAAACCCTCTCCCGGAAACACCAACCTTCCCACTCTGCCCAGTCTTTAACTATTTGGTTCTCAAAACATTATTCTGTGAGCCACCAGGACAGGGATTCACAGGCTTCAGTTTGGGAACCACTAACTTGCCTTTGCCTTGAAGTTTAGTGATAGTTTCCCACCCATGTTTATCACCTCTGAGTGGCTTTCCCATTTCAAAATAAACAAAACTAGTATTTGCCCCATATGAATATTCCTTGTAATTATCTTATTTATTGACTCTTGTGTTTAGATGCCGGTCAATGCTGACATAATGTATCCACAAATTGTTGAAGGCTTCCTACCTATTTGTAACTTGTATATTAATATGTGAGTACAACAATCGGATTTTTTTCATACAGTTCATTCATTATTTGATTGTAGTTTAATTCATTTTATGTGATTGGGCTCTGTGCAATTGTAGTGGCCCTTCAACTTGTTGAGCTTGTGTGAAATAAAATTTAGCAGACTAACAAGAGACATCTTAAAGCAGCTAACAATTTAGTAGACTAAGAATCTCTGCTGCCCGCCGCTTTTTATCCAAATGTGTGAGATAGATTTAATGCTTTAGGATTGTGAGATTGAGGTTTAGATCAACAATAAATGATGGCAAGTTTGTGAGCATGCAGTTGAATGGGGAATAGCTTGAAGCAGTTCACCGAGGCCCATGGCAGAGGCTAATCATTAGATATGGAGGAGGATCTTCGAGTAGCTGTTACATAAGCCTGAAATATCACCCCAGTTATGTTTACCGTTGTTAGAGGCACTGCTCTGACAGACACTGCTCTATTCAATGTGTGGTGGAATAATTGACATTGGGCAGATTGACTTATAATTTTCATATTAGACCACTTCTATTTCTTTTTCTGTTTCTGTTTAGTGTCCACTAAAATGCTCTAAATGTTCTGTGTCCACTAAAATGCTCTAGTGTCCTGTGAAAAGTAACTTAAAACAAATCCAATGCAAGGCACTGTAACAACTTATAATACTAGTTTGTGAATGCAATTCTGTTAAAATGCTGTTTGTGGGTTTATTCTGCCATGTCTGATCACCATTGTGTACAGTACCAGGATACATTCAGACTCTACTGTTGTGGGAATACACCCATGTACTCTAGATTTATATAGGGCAAAAGTAATGTAGTGGCCATTTGAAGTAGGCTTATTCACAGAACTAATATTCAGTATGTTTTTTTTCTTCTCACAGGGAGCGTTTTCTTCCAGTCTGCCGTATTAATGACTTTCAGATTGCTGATGTCATAAACCCAAGTAAGCAAGCTTTTATTAAACCATCCATGTTTCCACATGCTCATGTGATGCCTGGGCCATTTCTATGAAATATCTTTGAAGACTCTTGGGTTTTACTTTCTACACTGCGGTGGTAGACAATTGTGGTGTAGTGGAGCCAGCAGCTGGCTACTTTTGAACCTCGTGGTATGGCCTTCAGAGAAGGCCAGTTTGTTAAATAGTTCTTGCAATGCTTTAGCCAATCCAGCTAATACTAATTAGCTAATAAATCTCAGCTCTATTACAAAACATTACAATTCTGTCTTGCTACTAGGTTAGATAGTAATCTTATGGTTTTTCAGTAGTTTTGCAATATATGGTGGTTTATAATTACTCTTAAAAAGTAGAAATGGTTATGAGTAGGTGACAGGACTGGAACTCGATAATGTGGATTTCCTGGGGGGGAATATTTCTATAGAAAACACTTGTATTTCTTCCTTTCTTCCACTCTCTTGCCAACACACTGTTGCAATTCTGGTGTGGCACAGGCCATTCAGGAAAGACTTTGTTAAATTTGCTAAAGAAATTTCTTTAAGTTGATTTCTGCATCTTCCTGTTTTCATGCCAAAGCATTTGAGGTTGGCCAGGAGTGTCCTTGTTCTCTATTCCAAAATTCAATTTGAATTGAGCTGGGACAAGAAAGGCCTTCTCAGTTCAGGGACCTAGCTGTGGCTTCTCTTTGAATATGTCTGCTGGAGTCCCTGTGTAGCTGTCTTCAGGATTTAGTACAAGGTTTTTCTGTTTGGCTTGTTGACTTTTTTTTGTGTATGTTGACATTAGCCAGTGCTCAGTGTTTTCAGGGGAATGGCTGTTTTTCTGAGACATTATGCCCAGTTTGTAATTTATTTTTTAGATTGTATAAAGTCTTTGACAATGCATCTGGGTGCATCATAAATTCATGGCTTGGTGCAGTTGATTGTACAAATTAAATCTTTTTTCCAAATACTGGCAAGGTAATAGCTATAAGACTTGGGTTTGCTTAATTTTTTCAGAGATTGACATAACTTAATCATATTAATTTAAGTACATTTCATGACTGAGGAAGATTTTTCTTTCTAAAACATACTTGATATCTCTCAAAATACCCGCCCCCAACCCCGAAACTGGCACTGAAGTTCTGTAAGAAATTCTCTTCTAAGCCAATATGGGTAAATTGACCTCCTAACTTTCCTTGGAATATAGTACATTTGTAATACTAAAATATCCAGAGCTATCTTTAACATGGTACTTTTCTTCATTCAGCCTTTGTCTCTGTTTAGCTGTTTGAGTTTTGCTGTGCTCAAGTTTTCCAATTATGGGACATATAGAGACCAAAACACCCATTCTTTGCTATTCCTCTCTTTTAGAAGCAAAGCGGACAGCTCGTTTCTTGAGTGGCATTCTTAACTTTATTCACTTCCAAGAATCACGTCGTGAGATCTACATGGAATTCCAGTGGGCATACGTAAGACTATGTATAGTTTGTAAGAAACAGCTCAAATAAGGCCATCAAAAATATAATTAATATTTATTTATATCTGGAAGTTTAGAAGCTTAAGTACTATTTGGGAAATTACACTCGCCTGCCATGAGTTACAACTTTTTTCAAAGGGGCTGTAACAACTTTGTCTTTCTGTAAGACAGATCTTGAAGAGAGGAAAACTCCTGCCTATGCATTAGGGAAAACATTTAAGTGTTTATGGGGTAGGAAGGAATCTTAATTTTTTCCAGCTGTTGGAAAGGCAGCACCTACACATACCAGCTGAATACAGGCAAGTCTTATTGTGCCATTGAGCTATAGGCTCTGATCAAACATGAGACACTGGTAAATAGTTTCAGAAACACTTTGGTGTGGTACTCTGAGGAAACGTCAATTCTTATTTTCATCTAACTTCAGCCCATTTAAGCATGCCTCAGTGTCTGGAAGAAATAAACAGCTGTATAAAGGACAAGCTGGGTCGGTCAGTCTAGGAAAGACAGTAGTGGTGATGGGAGAAAGGGGAAGTCAGGAATTTGCCTATTCTCTTACCTCACCACTGAATCAACGTTTTAGACCACATATTGTGCTGGAAGGCTATTACACTGTTTCCTGTTGGATGATCTGGTTTGGATGATGTACACTTTGATCACCTCCAGGTAGAGTACTCTACCTGCTATACCTGGCGTTGAATCTGACCAGTACATGGAAAATTCAGGTGGTAAAGCACACAGTTCTCTGCATCCTAGTCAACAAAAAACCTGACTAGTGCTCCATGAACTCGTCTGGTTTCTCTTTCATTTCCAATTTGAACTGGAAGTGGGAGTGCTAACCTATGAAGCCACAAGTGGTTAGAGCCTATCTGTTATAGAGACTGCCTTGGCATCAGTACTTTGACAGTTGCACTCTACAGGGATGAAACAGCTGGTGATACCCAGGATAAAAGACTTGGGCAGTTAAGGCATGATGCTTTCAGCTGATGGAACTTGGGTATGTAACTTAATGCCAGAGAAGATCAGATTGAGCCCAAACCTAAGACCCATCTTTTCAATAAAGCCTTTGCCTAATAATGGCTTCTAGAAAACCATGGTGTAGAAATGAAAGGGGAGCAAATTTCTGCTCAAGACTTGGTTATTTCTAATATGCTTGCTGCCTTGGGAGCTAAGATAAAGTACATGAACTGTGTATAGCTTTTCTACTGATTCTGATGTAAATCCAGGATTTCATCACTTACCTACAGGGTCTTTGGCTCTTGAAAGGCACAGGATAGAAGGAACAAACATTGGTGATGGACCCTTGCTAAATATGTGGAACAGTAACTTTAAAAGTCACATTTCTTACAGAATGGGGGTTTCTGTAGGCATAGGAGCCCATTCTGTTACAGTATCTTACAGAACACCAGTTGCCACATAACTGCAGTTTGCTATAATCAATATTTGGATATATCCATCTTTGTAACTTGGTATGAACTAGACCACTTGTCTATCAACGTGCTCGTTGTCTTTCCTGTTGCACATTAAATTTAGTATCTGGGTATTTCTGGAAAGAAACATGCATACTGGAATCTTTAAAATATGGGCTTCAGTACAGGATAATTGTCAAGTCAGTTTTTAGGCCTACCAACTGGGGCCCCCCTCTAGTATCTTGTGAAATGTCCAAGTCTTTGCTCCCTGTACTTGAACACTTGGAAAACTTTCACTTTGAGGAGAGTGTGAGAGGTAACAGTCACTAAGCAGAAAACTATGAAGCTAGAACTACAGGCCAGTAACTACCAAGTACAGACCAAGAACTACCACTAATTATCTCAGCTGGGCAGGTTAGCAGTACAAACAAATTATGCACATGGATTGTAGGACCAACCTGGCTGCGTGAGGAACATGTTGTAGGTTGATTATAAATCTGCTTGTTCTCTCATATAATGTAAACTAATCACTTAAAATACCTTAAACTTAATTTTCAGAAATCGGCTCTGGAAAAAATACAGCAGCTGCAGACAGCAAATCAGGAGGCAGCTGTGAAGCTAGAGAAACTTGAGTGAGTACGGGATCTAGTAATTGACCTCTGTGCATTTTGCAGTTATAACACACATGCACATGACATCTAACTGGGAATATTAAGCTGTTGTCTTAGAACAGAAGCAATGTTGCTGTTGACTGACTTTTCTAAATCAACCGAGGCATTATATGGCCTCATCAGTGTCTGAGAATCTGCCATCTACTTTAAAGATAGAAGTAACCATCTTTCTTCCTTCCAGGCTGTAGGCGAAATAGCTTGGTTAAGTTTTTTTAAATGGACTTATTTTTCTGTGTAAAGCAATTGAGGGGAAAGTTTAAAAGATGAGTTTGCATTTAATTCTGAAATTGATGAGGCAGGTGATCAGTTTTTCTTCTTTCCGTAGTTAGTCCAGCTCCTGTGACAGTTCTGTCTCCTGAGCTGATCAACCTTCTCTTGTTGGTCAAATGTTTCAAAGCTGTGGATAGATGGTGGGACTCTCTTGTACCTATTGCCAATCCTATGGGCGTTTGATTAGTTAGCCCATAACTATAATTCAGGCAAACATAAAACTTTTCCCATGGCATCTTTCTCTGTTTGATGGTGTTTGAGTAGTTTCTTTGAGTGGTTTTCCTAAGAGGTTGTGGGGGTTACTTTCAATACCTTTGTAGGTCATATTCAGACTTTAGAAACATAGTACCATTTTATTAGAATGAAAGAATGCTGTATTCAAGAGCATATATACAGTGGATATAGTTTAAAGTACTTTAAAGTCCTTTTCAGAACTTAGGGTTCATGGTGAATAACCAACTAAATGTGACCTTCTATTGGCTTATGGCCAGTGTGACTGTTGGATATATAAGCAGAGGAATATTGAATAGGAAGTGGCACTCCATGTATAACCTTTGCTTTAATGAGATTATTACTACACCAGTGTCCATTTCTCATGTCTCCACTTCAAAATGGGATGTGGAAAAGATTCAGAAAAGAGCTATAAGAATGATTCGAGGTCTAGAAAATATGCCTTAGACTGAGCTTATGTCTGTCACTGTATTTAGCTTAATTAAGAGAAGGTAAAGAGGTGATTCCATCATGGTCTAAAGGTATCTGAATGGGGAGAAGATGGCTAATAGCGGGCTCTTTAATTATGTCTTTGCCTGCTTGACAAGATCAATAGTTGGAACCTAAAACCAGACAAATTTATACTAGAAATAAGGTGCACATTTCTAGTAGTGAGGGCAATTAACCATTGGGCCAAGTAACTAAGTTGGATGCATGGTGGATTCTAAATCACTTGAAGTTTTAAAATATATACAGATGCTCTAGCTCAACCAGAAGCTACAGACTTGCTACAGGAATTACAGGGTGTAATTCTGTGGCCCATGTGTTTTCAGAAGGCCAGATTAGGTGATCACAGTGGTCCTTTCTGGTGTTAAATCTGTGAATCTATTAATAAAAATGAAAAACAAAATGTAGCTATAACAAGTAGCTATTTGAAAGATAGGAGACAAAGGATAGGAATAAATGGTCCATTTTTTACAATGTAGAGAGGTGGCCAGTGGAGTCCCCCCAGGGATCTGCACTCCAACCTGTTCGCTGTTCACCCCCTTTTCCAGATGATTAATAAATGCGTTGAAGTGGCAAAGTTTGCAGATGGCTCAAAACTATTCAAGAGTTTAAGTTCAAAGCAGACTGCGGGGAGTTAGAGGGATCTCATAAAACTGGTGACTGGGGAAACAGTAAGGCAGATGAAATGCAACATTAAATGCAAAGTAATGTATACTGGAAAAAATAATCCTAACTATATATCTACAGTGATGGGTTCTAAATTAGCTGTTACCACATAAGAAAGATCTTAGTCACAGTGAAAATGACTGCTACATGCACACCAGTGGCCAAAAAGGCAGACTGTGTTAGAAAATGGATAAAAAATAAGACAAGTAGCATAATGCCACTATATAATTCCTGGTGTGCCCACACCTTGAATATTGTGTCCAGTTCTGGTTGCCCCATCTGAAAAAGGATATAGTGGAACTGGAAAAGATTCAGAGAATGGCAACAAAGATTGTCACAGGTATGGAACAGCTTCCATATGATGATCAGACCCAATATTTTTAGTCTCTCATCTTAGAAACGAAATAGCTAATGGAATTATAATAGAGGTCTATAAAATCTTGAATGGTGAGGAAAAAGTGAGTAAGAAGTGTTTACCCTTTCATACGACACACAAACCAAGAGTCATCTGATGAAAGTAATAGGCAGCAGGCTTAACACAGCAAGAGGAAGTACTTTTTCACACAGTGCACAGCTAAGCTGTGGAACTCATTGCCATGCGATCTTCTGATTACCAAAAGTATAACTGGGTTCAAAAAAGAACTGGATAAGTTCTTGGAGTATAGTTCCATTAATGGCTATTAGACAAGATGGTCAGGGATGCAGTCCCATGCTCGGGGTCACCCTAACCCTTTGACTACCAGAAGCCAACAGAGGAAGATGGGTGGATGCCTCCACAATTGCCCGGAAGCTCTGTCACTGTTGGAGACAGGATACTGGGCAAGATGGACCATGGTCTGACCCAGTATGGCAGCTTTTATAGCAGTGTGCAAAGTTGCCAGTCCTGCCTCCATTTACCTTCTGTACTAATAGTTCTGTTTATTGTATACATTAGTATGTGCTGCTTGTATTATCTGAACCAGGGTCAGCTTTTCTCTCAAACTGCAGCATTCAGAGGAAGGGGAGCCCCAGCAAAGCGCCTGCTGTGCAGCTGCACTGTCTGGTAGCTCTTGGTGAACACTACTGGAGGAGCAGGCACAGTGGGACCAGCTAGCAGTATATGCAGCTGCTCACCTTGAAGGGAACTATACTACTACCTACATCACAGGAGATGTTGAGGGTTAATTAGACTAGTATTTGCAAAGCATTATAGAAAAGCTGAACAGTTGTCCTGCATCAAGTTTTCAGTGTTCTGTTCTGTATCTTTAAGACTTTGTCAAGCTTTACTTCTTTATCTAGTGTTACTTCTCTGCTTTTGATTTCTCATTCTTTTTGCTCCCTTGTCTGTCTTCATTTGCATATTTAAGCGAGTCTGCACTTCTATTCCATGGACTTTCTCTCTCCTTCAGCCTTCCGTTAGCTTTCACCCTATCAGATGGGGCTCCCTCATGTCCATTCCTTTGGCAGAGTACTGAAGTTTATCATCACTGTCGGTTGTCACCATTAGGGACTGTAGGTCAGTTTTTTCTCTCTGTGGGTGGGATGTCCCACCAGTGACTTGCTCTATTACCAGTCACCAGTTCCAAATTCACGCTGTTCTAACTAAAAGTAACTTAAAGATGGAAGATCCTATTTTAAATATGCTTCAGACTAATATTTCTAAAGTCTTAGTTACAATTACATGACTACTTCTGACTCCCTGCATGGGGTTAGCTGCCTCCTTTACTCATGTTTTCTGACCCATTCTCATCAGTCCAGCTCCCCACCTCTGTGTGCCGCTGGCTTTTTTTTTCTCCCTTATCCATAGCCACTTCTTGTTCTTTTCAAATTTCCAAGACCAATTTGAAAACTAAGGAGTTTTCCAATACCCAAGAATTGCTGTCAGTACGCACTAGGAGAGTCTCCTGTCTGATGTTAGTCCTGTGCTTTAAGTCCACAACTTTAAGCTATATTGCTGCAAAAATATTACTTTTTTTTATAATTCAAATATCTAGATAAATCAATATCATTCTCTTACTCTTGTTTTTGCACTTTCTTCCGTGTTTCCTCTTACACTTACAGCTCTCACTCCTTGTGCTCCCTCTTTATTTAAATCCACTCCTTAAATCATACTGTAGCTATGAAATCTTTCAACAATAACCCACTAAAGCAAGATTAAAAAGAAAATTATGTGAGATTAGGTCTTCAACTGGTCACCCAGGTCACTGTCTGTAGCTGATCCTAAGACCCTTTGAGGCAGGAAAAGTGTCTTTCTGTTTGTACTACACAGCCCTGAGCTCGCTGACACTTGGCGTGCACTAAAAGATCAAACATCATATCTTTGTGTTTAGCACGATTCCAGTAGAGCAGAAAGCAGAGTTCAAGCAGCTGTCTGATGATATTCAAGAACTGCAGCAACTACTAAACCAGGACTATCGTCAAAAAACGGTATGTCTTACTTATATGCATCTCTGAAGTTTTGTCACAAAGTACAGCTACTATGACTTCTGATTGTGGGCATTTATTATTTCTTTGGATTTATCCTATGAAAACTTGAGGGGAGATTTGATTAAAACTAAAAGCAAAGTCAAAATATTTAAGGCATTTACGTCTATCCTGGTCTGAGTCCTATGGTACTCTCTAGCATTAACTTGTGCTGGTACCTATGAGGGAATGAAGCTAACAGCTGGGTCCATAGGGATCAGAAGCAGTGTGTGAAGTAGTCTGTTTTTTCATTACAGAAACAAATTGCTTGTGTGAGGAACTGAGATCTACTGCATTATAATGAATATTGTAAGACTGTTTCCTCATTTAATTTTGTGTTGCTGCCTACTTGAACTGAAAGGGTTAAGTCAAACCAGAGCTGGGGATTGGCCTGGGCAGGAAATAGGGACTCAAGAGTATGTCTGCAATGGAGTCTGAGGTGTGATGGCAGCTCAGGTAGATATACCCATACTAGTTTTACCTGTGTTAGCGTGGCTAAAAATAGCAGCGTAGCTATGGCGGCAAGGGCTGTACAAGCACACCAAGGGCCTATGTTACCTGTTCAGACCTGTGCTTCCACATCTGCACTGCTTTTTTAGCAATGCTAGCACAGGTGTGTTTTTACCCAAGCTGCAATTACTCATTCAATTGCAGTGTAGACACCCTAAGAGATGAGACAGCAGCAGGTACACACCTTCAAATCAGCTAAGAGTACCTTGGGGCTATCACTGGAACATGCTAAAGATCAAAAGACCCTGACTGGTTAAAAGATGCCCCTAATAGAAAGGGAGGGGGAAAGTGGTCAGCATGCCCACAAGGGTGGTGGGGGGGGAAGAAGTAGGAACTGCAGGCAGGCATGTTCTCTCTAAGCATCTAGGCCAGGAATAGTTAAAAGGTAAGATCCATGTAGTTAGGTCTTCCTTTTTGTTGTTTGTAACCCATCATGTTTCTGAAAGCTGTTTTGTTAATATTCAGCAATACTGTTTGAGAAGGCTGTGTGGCCTCTGTGCATAAATCAATGGTAACCACTCCCAGATGCCTCAATGGCAAGGTCTAAACCCCAGCTGGACTTGCTGAAGTAGTCATGGATGGTACCTAGAGGGCTGTAACACAGGTCCTCGTCTAAGAGAGGTGAATTGTGGAATTGCACCCAAAGCCTGACATCTGTGGGGCGCATGTGCTGAGACCCGAGAAGGAATAGCTGTGCAGGTAGCTGCTAACTGCTTTTTTCAGTAGTCTCTTTTCTCTGTAGTAGAAGTTCAAACATAAAACCAGAAGCCATACTAATAATTCTCCTCTTTTAACTGCCAAACAATTATTCTCTTCATTAGACAGCCTTGCAAGAAGTGACTTCCCAAAAGAAAGCAGAAGTTGCAGAGAGAACCCGAAGTCTGGTAAGTATAACTTCAATTCAATTTAAATGGGATTTGAACAGTAGCCTTCAATAAGTGATGGAGCTTCTTTTTAATATAGCATCAGATTTTTCTGCCTGACTTCTGCTAGCTATGTGCAATGTGAATGGTTCAGATAACGAAACTTGATTGCATTTTAAAAACCACTTCTATATTTGTATTTCATGGAAACTTGCATGATAAGAATAGAATCTGGTTTTGATATATCTGGGACTCCAGCTCTCGTAACTAAGGTTTCTAACTCCAGGTGAAACACAATTTTTGCATTAGTATAGCTATTTCAGTTAAGGATGAGACAATTTGTCCTGCCATGAGGGCAGGGGACTGGACTCGATGACCTCTCGAGGTCCCTTCCAGTCCTAGAGTCTATGAGTCTATAATTATTTTGATATATAAAAATCCCAGTACAGACCCTAATGTGGATGCAGTCATATTGGAATAATGGTGCTAATATCAATATAGCTTATTCCCTTTCTTTTACAGCAATAGCTATATTGGTATAAATATTTTTATACTGGTATAAGTTTGCCCCCCCCCCCATGCGTCTGGCGAAGTGGTATTCACCCACGAAAGCTTATGCTCCAATACATCTGTTAGTCTATAAGGTGCTACAGGACTCTTTTTGTTGCTTTTTACAAATCCAAACTAAGGGTTTGGCTACACTTGCAGCTGTACAGTGCTGGGAGTTTAAAGCTGTCTTCGTACAGCTGTGTAGAGAAAGAGCTGCAGTGTGGCCACACTGACAGCTACCAGCGCTGCAGTGTGGCCACATTTGCAGCATTTGCAGCGGTGTTGGGAGTGGTGCATTATTGGCAGCTATCCCAGCATTCAAGTGGCTGCAACATGCTTTTCAGAAGAGGGGGGTGGGGTGAAGTGTGACAGGGAGTGTGGGGGAGACAGAGAGAGTGGATTTTTGGAGCTGACACTGTCAGCACCCTGTCTTGCAAGTTCTAAGGACTTGAAGATACACAGCACCAACCTTCAACCATTTTAAAAGTTTCGACCCCTTCTCCCACCCCTTTCTCATTCACTAAATGCAAATAGCCTTCAGACCAGATAAGCAGCTGCTCCAAAACGGACTCACCCCTCCCCCCATCTGGGCTGCTTCTCTCCTCAAGCAAACAGTAGCTGTGGACATTCCAAAGGAATCCCCCTGCCTGCCTCTGCTTGAGCAAACAGTAGCTGTGTTTGGTTTTTAGATAAGCAGCTCCGGGAGCCCCGAGTTCACAACAAAGAGAGGCATCACAACAAAAGGAAATGTTATCTTTACTTAAAAAGCATTGTGGGAATGTTCCGGAGGTCAGTTACAGCGTAATAAGATTAATCACTGTTTACACTGGCACCCCAGTGGTGCAAGAGCAGCGCTATAGTCGTTATTCCCCAGGCCAAGCTGGAGTACAGCCAGCACCGTAGCCAGGGAGATACAGCGCTGTATGTGCTTTGCCATTGTGGATGGGGAGTAAGTTACAGCGCTGTAAAGCCACCACCAGCGCTGTAACTCTCCAGTGTATCCAAGCCCTAACACGGCTACCCCTCTGATACTTGCTCTCACAAGAGCTTTTGTAACATTTCAACTGTACTAGTATAGTAAAAGCTGTACAACTTTTGTTTGTAGCCAAGGCCTAAACACTTCTGTTCCAAACCTCTATTTTCACCTTTCAGGCTAAAATTTTCCAGACTTGGTCTCTGCCCATAAGTGATACTTTGGGCAAGCTAAGTTGAAAGATTTCAGCCGTTTGAGTGTGAAGAGTGCAGAGCAGGGGAGGAGGCTATAAAAAAAAATCTTACAACTTTGTGAACTGCTGTAATAATGCTGACAGAGCTGGAGATTTAAAGTTGAAATTTGGCACAGAAGAAGCCCTCATGGAAAAGTCCCTTTAAACATTTGAAAATTGGGTTTTAACTTGATCAAATTATGAGCCTTTGAAAATTTCACTTTGTGTATGCATAGTGCAGTTGGTATGGTGCCCATTTTGTATGATGCACATCAAATGAAGCTGAGCTCCTTCTTACCGATCCTGTAAGGTGCTTGGGATATATTATTCCTGTTGTGCCTTGCCTCTATCTTTCTTCTTTGAAAAGAAAAATATGTAGGTGTTAAGTACATCTGGTCCTAAATCAGAAAAGATAATGGACCGTTATAACACTTAAAGTTATGTAAGTATGCAAGGTGGAAATATTGCTAGTATCTAAAGTTGTAGAACAGCTTTATATTGCACTGTATTAAAGAAATAAATGATCCCATAACTAAAGACTATTGTTTCATGCAAATAAAAGCATAGAGTTAAGGCTGAATATGCTACCTTTGGAAATTCCTGATTTGAATGCTTAACTGTAGAAATATGACATCCTTTTAATTCATTTATGACATCCTAGTTAATTCTTGATGGAATAGCTATATCACCTTTAAGTCTTCAAAGAATGTGAAAACACTCTAGAATGAGTGGGGGAAACGGGGCATCCCCATAATTCTTGGCAGTAGCCCTTCCTTAGATATTTCCTATTTTACAGAGAGGGAGAATATTGGCCAGGACTGGAACTGGGCAAATGGAGGAAAAAAATTATGAATATTCTTGTGAATACAGCTGGCTGTTTAGCACTACTGGTATTTGTGACCTCTTATTCATTAATATTTGGGTAGTGAATTTCATTGGCAAGAATGTTTGCAGCAAGCATGAGCGCAGCAAAAATAACATGCAGTCATGTAACTCAAAATTGTACCACAATGCGCGTACAAAAAGAAGCAGAATTAAGGCAGCCTTAACTTTGGCATTGGCTGACCTGAGTGCTTTGCTTGGCAACTGTAACATTCTTAAGATAATTGAATAGAATTTTGGTTTTTAAAAGAAAAATACTACAACAAAAATGTTCTGATGTAGAACAACTTGCTAGATAGCAGTAAAATGCTGTTCTGCACAAGATGGTCAATGCAGAACCCTGCCTCACTGAATGGCTCTTCTCTCTTCTACTTAAAGCATCAGAAGACAAGTAATCACTTTCAGCATTATTAAAACTGAGTAAAATTGAGACCAACCATACATTTTAATTGTCTTGCTAATTAGAATCAGCTAAAAGTGACAATGGCTACTTTGAAAGAAGAACAAGAGCAATTGAAATCAAAAATTGTGGAGTCTCCAGAGGAACTGAAGAATTACAAAGAACATATGAAAGAGACTGTCCAGAAACTCAAGAAAACCAAGGTAAGTCTTGGTCACTGTATTATGGCTGCTTTGTACTTATTTCAATCTATTAAATTCCCGCTGTGATAGGCAAGACATGAGTAATGATATGAGTCTGTCTTCTGGCATAATATCGAGAGCTGCTTGTGCATCATTTTTAAAAAAGATCAGCGATAGGTGACTAGCAGGGAGTTTAAGAATTTAGTTTCAGATGAAAGAAAACAGACATCTGATATTTGGAGAACACCTCCTTTAAGCATGGGATCACAAGTAGTGCTATTGATGATTATTCCATCTGTAATACTAAACTTTGAAATGTTGGGTCCCTTGAACCTGTCCAGCTGACTGCATCCATCATCCTGACTCTGTTTTAACACCTCTTCCCAGGCCCTGGCCTCTTGACCAGGTGCTCCAGGGTTACCTCTGTTCTCACTCAGTAGTTTTGAATCTGGAGGGTTGCTTTCCTCTCTATGGGAACACTTTATCCCTAAATAACAATCTAATTCCAAAATTGTCTGACATAGGTTCACTCTAGTTAAAGTAGAGGAAGTTAATCAAAAGGAAGCAGATAATTTAAGTACACAATCAACTTGAAATCTTAGTAAGCTGCAAAAAAAGCAATAGTAGCTTCAGGAACTAAGCATCTCTGAGTCCCCTTTCCAATTTTTGGTTTTCTATTGTTTCTTTGTATTCTTAATGTTCCACTCCTGATGTGTGAAGACTCATGACAAACAAGAGGAAACTAAATGGCAATTCAGGGGCAACATTGGAACCTGCCCCTCCTCCCTCATATATAATCTGTGAAATGCACAAACTAAATAGGAGAAAAATACAGGAAAATGTTCCTTTAACTTCAATTATATACCTATCTTTTCAGTTACCTGTAAAAATAGTAGGCAGAGAAGTTTTAGACTGTATACAGTAACAGTTATGTTCCTGAAAAATGCGACTTTAAGTGAAACGATGTTAAGCGAATCTAATTTCCCCATAAGAATTAATGGTAATGGGGGGGGGGGGTGTGTTTAGGTTCCAGGGCAGCTTCCCATATTCTGCAAGCACCAGAGGCGGGAGGTTCAACCTTCAGCCTGCCCACTCCACTTCTTCCCCCAAGCCCCCACCCTTGACCTGTCTCTTCTCCCCCTTTACTTTGCTTGCTGCATCCTGGTTCCTCCCCTCTCTGTCCCCTCCCTTCTAAATGCCAAACCAGCTGATTGCTGTGTAGGGGAAGGAGGGGGGAGGTGCACAGAGTCCTCGCTCCTCCCCCCGCTTCTGCCTGGGGCAGTCAGCTGGCTTGTTGCGTTCAAGTTCTCGCTCCTCCCTCCCGCCTCCAAAACACCGCAAGCCAGCTGATTGCCGCAGGCAGGAGGCAGGGAAGGGAGTGGAGGTGCGCTGAGTCATTGCTGCTCCTCCTGCCTCCCTCCTGCCAAGGGCAATCAGCTGACTTGTGGCATTTTGGAAGCAGGCGGGAGGGGGAAGGAGCAAGGCTTGGTGTGCAGGCTCCCCCTGCCTCCCGAACGCTGCAAGCTAGCTGATTGCTCCAGACAGGAGAGAGGCAGGAGGAGCGAGGACTCAGCACACTTTCCCTGCCTCCTGCTGGCGGCAATCAGCTGGCTTGTGGCATTTTGGAGGGGGGGGAAGGAGCGAGGACTCGGTGCGCAGGTTCCCCCTCCCTCCGCCTAAAAAACTCTGCAAGCCAGCTCATTGCCATGGGGAAGAGGGGGAAAGCGCTGATACGCAGAGTCTTCTGGCGGCCGAGAGGCGCTGGGGGGAGGGGGCCCTAGGGAGGCTGCCAGCTGTGGAGAAAGCAGGCAGCCAAACAACGTAAGAGTGGAGCATTGCACAACTTTTTAAATGAGTGTGCTCCCTAATTGATCAGCAACATAACAACGAAACAATGTTAAGTGGGACAACTTTAAGTGAGGCGTTAATGTATATTTAAGTACAAATCTTACAGCCACGAAGTTTGTTAGTTTCTATGTCTCGTGAGCAGACTGATTAGAGTCAGATGGTAATAACTTCACACCTCAAAAACAAACCATATAAACAGGGAGAGAAATCTGAAGAGAAAGTTGTGAGCTTCACTGAAGCATAGATGAATCAAACATCCCTGTGTAATGTTAATTCAGACTGTGAACATAATTGCACTTCTACTTACATAGAATTTTCCATTGTGTAACTTGCATTCTCTTCCCCAACAGGCCTTGTAGCACATTGAATAGATAAATTTACTTCCTTGTATCTGAAGGTTTGGTTGAGTACAGCACCTGGGTGTCATACCTGCCTTTCCAAGCCAATGGCTTTTTCCTCCGATGCATAATCTTGTTGGCAAACTCAAAATTTATTTCCTTTCAGCAACAATTTTGAAGTTACTTGATTTCTTTAATTCCAGTTTACCACCAGACATTGAAGGATTAGGTACAAGAGCAAATATGCATTACTGCAGAACATGATTGAAATGTGATGTCTCTTATGATTTCTTTAAGTAAATAGCGTTTTCTTGTTTCTTTTGTAAAGCAAGAGGTTATTGAGAAGTATGAAGGTTATCGAGACCTAGTTGAGATTCTGCCATCATGTCAATTGGAGGTGCAGTTATACCAAAAGAAAATGCAAAGCCAAGGAGCAAATGTGGAGAGAATGGCCAATATCTCATCAGAGGTTTGTATTATGTATTTGTGTGCCCCCTCTAACTGCATGTAACAAATAAATTGCTCTCAGTTAAGTACTGGGTTTTAATATCATGCAAGTGCTGCTGCCTGTTGCTCTATTTTTTGCTTAGGATATGAATCTGAAAAAACAAACCACTATGCAACAGTACAAGTAATATTTGCTAAAATTGAATCTATTTCAAAGCAAAGCATGCTGCCTTCCAGCACCTAGACATAACAGCCAGTACTGTATCTATTTTCTTAATCATCTTCGATTTCCATAGTTCCTGTTATCTCAAAGGACCCGAAGCTGCTTCAAAACTATTTATAAGCAGCACTATCAAAATGCAGCTACTGTTGGGGTTCAGTACAGTAACTTCCCATAGCACATCTGTAGGTAGGAGGGAAAATTTTGATTTTAAGCTCACAAGGACAAACTCCTTTAAATTTGTTGCCATCTTTAATAGTGGAAGAATGTATTACTGTAGAAACATAAGCCAAAATAGCATGTATCGTCTTCCTTTTTCTAGAGGGTGATTTATTTGGAGGAGGGAAGTTTGAATTTTAAACTGTTCTTCGTATGGGAAGAGTGGAAGCCAAAAGGAGGAAATATCATTGTACCCACAATGATCATTTTAACAAGCACCTTAATTTTATTACTATTACAAACCAATTTTTTATTGGACACATTTTTTTGTCATAATATATGGTACCTTCCTAATTAGGGCTAACAGTTCTGGAGATGACAGAGTATTTTAGTAAGTAAAAATAAAAATAGCTACCTTACTGTTCACTTTTGGCAAAACATAGTAAAGTTTTAAATATTTGTCCTATGTAACTTACTGTAGTATATTGCAGTAATTACTGGCAGTCTACGTGATGTGATCCACCAAGCCTGACCTGTTAAATATTTACAAAGTATGTTTAGCTGTTGAATTTCTAGGAAGAATTAACTGGGTTTTCAGACTATCAAAATGAGAGAGAGCAAAGTTCTATTTTGGCAAATATCCAATAGAGGGACATTGCATTTCTTTGATTTTTATAGAATTGCTTTTCAATCTTTCATTCAAAATACTGTAGGTCAGAAATCTCGAGGACCAGATTGAGAATGGCCAGTTAGAGTTGAAGAATGCTGCGACAGATGAAATGTCCTTAAAGAGACTGGTCAACGCTAAGCGCGAGAAGCTGTCTACGGCTGAAATAAGGATAAAAAAGAAACATGAAGACGTTGAGCAGTACAAGCGCACAGTATTTGAGTACGGATGAGCTGGCATTTGTGCCTGGCGCTACTTTATGTGATACACACTTCCAAAAATTCACATCCCTGATACAAACGTAACAAGTAGTATAGATGAAAATGGTAGTGATGGGGAATAGTTCTGTGAAGACCAGTAATGCTGTAGGCAAGCACTTGGGGACTCGGATCAATAATTGCAATGTGAGTTGACAGCAACTCTTTCAGTGGATTACTAATTCAATTTATAATGCTTAGCTTTGATTTTTTTAAAGAAAATGTCACACTGGGATAGTTTTCCAACTCATCAGACTTCAGCAAAGCCCCATTTGCCTTTCATGAATTTTTCATAATTTCCCTTACCACTTTTGCTCATTATCAAAGCCATTCAAGACCCACAGGGAAATGGGGTGTTGTATCTCAGGGGGGTATTATCCTGATGTGACACGTCTAAAACAAAAGGAAAAAGTGTCATTTGATCAAAGCTTCCCAGCTCATCTTCCTTCCTACGTGATGCTGCAGGTGCGTTGTAAGGCTGGGCTTGGAACATCACAATCCTTTTCAGAATGGCAGACTGTAATATTGTAAACACAGGGCTATGATTCTACTGTAAGACCTAGGAGGAGCTGGCCAATGATAGTATTTTAAACACCAGTCTTCAATAGTGTCAAAGGGGATACAGAACATTACTGGCCAAGTGAATGGAGTGTTGTTTAGGAAGCATTTTCATTTAGATGGGGAAAGTTAACTGAGTGCTCTGGTCCTACTTAAGGGCTTCTGCTCTCTGCAGAAAGCTGGGCCTAGAATTTATGGCAGATCCCTGTGATTTCTATTACTCCTCTATTAAATTTTGAAGTAACTTAAAGTAAATGGAAGTTTTAATTAAATCAAAAATGAAGGCAGCACAATACAGAATTGTTTGCTTTTGATAAGACAAAGCTTGATAAGTTTATGGATGGGATGGTATAATGGGATAGCCTAATTTTGGCAATTAATTCGTCTTTGACTACTAGCGGTAAATATGCCCAATGGCTTGTGATGGGATGTTAGATGGGGTGGGATCTGAGTTACTACAGAGACTTCTTTCCTGGGTTTCTGGCTGGTGACTCTTGCCCACCTGCTCAGGGTTTAGCTGATCGCCATATTTGGGTTGGGAAGGAATTTTCCTCCAGGGCAGATTGGCAGAAGCCCTGGGTTTTTTTGCCTTCCTCTGTAGTGTGGAGCACAGGTCATTTGCCTGAAGATTTTGTGCATCTTGAAGTCTTTAAACCATGATTTGAGGACTTCGATGGCTCAGACACAGGTTTGATACAGGAGTGGGTGGGTGAGATTCTGTGGCCTGCATTGTGCAGGAGATCAGACCAGATGATCATAATGGTCCTTTCTGACCTTAAAGTCTATGATATTAAATGCTCTTCTAAATTTTTAGTGTAGCTGTAGATTTTTGCATTAACACAATTGCCTTGTAGATGTTTCCTGTGTTTTGACCATTATGGGCTTTAGCAGTGAAGAAGGGGGGAAGGGAGGTGGCTTTGGGTTTTGGCAACCCAGGAGGGTGGAAGGATTTTTGGTGGTGAGCAGGAAAATGCATCTTTTCTTTTCCTTGTAGGTAGGAGCAGAAATGACAAAACTATTAAGCTTGAATGCCTTGTCCCATCTGACAGCAGGCAGCTGCCCACTGCCCCCACAGTGGGGTTGGTCTTCCATGCACAGTTCTGGGTCCTGGGGGATGCTGGGGAGGGGTGGCACTGGCTGGGCCCATTTTACTTCCCCTCCTACTCCCCCCAGTGCATCTCCAAGAGCTAGAGACTTAATACTTTAAAACTTATTTTGTGCAGCACAGCTTTGTGGTTTGTTGAATTCTGTGGCCAGGTCCACAGGTAGAGAATGGTACAAAATACACAGGTCTAGACATAATAACACTTTCAATTAGTGATGATGCAACTTTGGTGCAAAACTGAGCTACATTCTGTCCTGAAGTATTTTATGGAAACATAAACTATCCAAATCCTTTTTCAGACCCTGCATTGTCACAGCTAATCTTCAGGAACAGTTTAAAGTATAATACTAGCTAATTCTCACATCTTTATGATATGGATCAGTATTAATCCCATTTTAAAGATGGAGAGACTGAGACACAGTAAAAGTTGAGATCATGTAGGAATTCTGTGGCTGAGCTGGCCTTTGAACTCAAGATTCCAGTCCCACTAACCATGCTGCCTCTAGAGCAGAGGTTCTCAAACCGGGGGGCACAAAATGTATTCTGCAGGGTCATGAGAAGCTTTGGGAGAATGGTGGCTGCTGTCTGGGTGCTCAGCTCTGAAGGCAGCGATGCTGCCAGTAGCAGTGGAGAAGTAACAGTGGCAATGCCATCCCATGCCACCTTTACTTCTGCACTGCTGCTCGCCATGGGGCAGCCTTCAGAGCTGGGCATCTGGCCAGCAGCCACTGCTTTCCACTCTGCCTTCAGAGCTGGGCACAAGTATATGTACTTTGGTGGCATGAGTAGGGTGGTATGTGTGTTTGCAAATGACTACAGGCACAAAGAATGGGGGCAGGATCAAATAGGTTTGAGAACCATTGCTCTAGAGTATGATGAATGCATTACTTAACAGTAGAAAAACACTTAAGGCCAGATCCTCAGCCGGTTTAAATTAGTGTAGCTCCATTGAAGTCAATTGGACAATTTCTGTTTGACAAGTTATGTTAACTCTGAGTTTTTTGTTTTTTTGTTGATGCTATATAACTCTAGGATTTAAGAATGAGTCAACTTTTCTGATGTCAGTGTGATGGAGATAAATTGTACACCTAGATGGATAAATGTTACTTATTCCACAAATGCAACTTTTCCTTCACTCTTGCAAATAACTGTTCTAATTGTAACTTAGAAAATCACTTTCCTTGACACTCATATCCAGTGTGAAATCCATCTTGGTGTTTATATTTAATTTGGGGTGAGGTGATTGGTTCAGCACAAACTATTTCATACCTTCTTGCTTTAGGTATTGTAACAGAGTTCAGGAGAAGAGAGGGGCTGTCTATGAGAAGGTGACGGCTATTCACAAGGAAATCCAGCAAGTCAGATTAAAAGTCCAGCAGTTGAACGAGAACACTGAAAAGGAAAAAATGAAAGCACAGGTAAGCAGGAATTCTCCTCTAAGTACTGGGGAGGAGAGCTGAGCAAAACCCTTTATTTGCCAAAAAATGCAGTTTCAGCTGACCAGAAACTTTGTGAATTTGACATAAATTTGCCAAATAGTTTCACCCCCTCCCCCCAACCTCCTCTTCCCCCTCCAAAACCCCTTTGGCACTTAGGCACTATTCACAAACCGGGGTGGGGAGGTGATGGTTCTTTCAGAACTTCAGCTCAGTACTTAGGGCACTCACCTGAGCTGTGGAAGACCTAGGCTGAATTCCCTTTGCTGCCTGATGTGGAAAAGGGATTTGTATTTGGGTCACCCACATTGTAGGAGTGCACCCTCGCCATTAGGCTATGGAATATTCTGGTGTGAACGTCCGTCTGTGTCTCCTGTTGAATCTGTTCCACTTGTTATAAATAGTCCATAGGAGCAAGAACTTGAACGTGGTTATACCAAATCCTTGGGAAGTACCTTTAACCACCAGGCCAAAGTCATTCTTACTCTTTCCTTGGCCCAATGACTATAAATGGACATGCATAGTGGCAATTCATAGTGACGACAAAAGTTTTAAGGCGGGCCTGACCACCTCTTCCTCCAGCCCTTTAAAAATGCCTGTAATCAAATGTTTTGGGTTGAATGACTTTTTTTGTTCAACCTAAAATGGATTTTTTTGATTCGTTTAAATATTTTCAGTTTTGGATTTGGTTCAACCTGAACTAATTTAAGTAGCTCTGATATAACTAGCCAGCTCTTGTGCCTATGCCCTCCTCCCAATACATGCACTCTTCCCGCAGCAGACTTGATGTCCTGCTGTATGCCAGCTAAAGTCCGTATGAGCTAGGCTCTTCTCAGATGACCCTTAGTCTGTGGGATGGAGGAGAAGGGAACGCTTTGGGGCTATGAAGCAAGACATTTGGACTTCATAATACTGCATGAGAGCCCTTATTGTGTGGATAATAGGCGGTCTGCTGAATCAGTGCTCTCCTCTGAACCTTACAAGGATCAGTGGACTTGGGAAGGGGAGAGAACTGCATTGTTGCAGAGGGGAATTCCCCTCCTGTGGCCCTTCTGTGGTGTGCAGGGCTTGTGGTCAGGGGAGCCAGACAAAGCTGAAAGGCGAGTGTAGGATAGCCTGATTCCTCTGAATTTTAGGAGATGGCAGTTCCCATCACTCTCCCATCCCTGTGCTCATTGCTCTACCTTTCCCCTCCTGTTCCATGGATACTCCTGAGCAGCACTGAGTGCAGCTCTGATTCACCCAAAATCTGCCCTGCTGTCTTTTTAAATCCTCTGTAAGGCGTCAGCATTAACACTGCTGATGGGAGAACCTCACTGACTGACTAACTTTCTCACCCTAGGAGATCTATCTTAACCTGAGGGCTGGCTTGGAGAAATACCATGAAGCTCTGGCAAAGATAGCAGAGAACTATGCAGCCTCACGAGATGAAAAAACTGCTGAACTAAAGAGGAGAATGCTTTGAGTTCAGACTTCCTGAACTAGCTGTTATACTGGCTTTCACTTGGACTCTGCTTATTGTATTTGTCCTCATGTGTGGGTTTAAAATATTGCATTTTATGGGGGAAGCTTCTTCTAAATACGACCTCAGAACACATTTAGTATTGTAGACAGGCCCTGGTGCTGTCAACTGATTAGCCTTGGTAAAAATGGACTTCAACATCCTGTCTGCATTATCTTTCTCAGTTCTGATTCTTCTAGTGGTAAGTTTACCAATTTATCTTGTTTATATAAAATAGTTTGAGGGTTAATTTCGGCTTTTAGTGTAAGTACAGTTTTAGCAGAAACTACACTGAGGATGTTGGACTGGGGTAGCTTTGGTTTGAATGGAGGTAACTTCTTAGATCTTGGTTGTAGTATTTTCCAGGTATATCGAACACAGTCTGAATGATCTTAAGTTCCATCTGATTTTGAGACAAGTCTTACTGAGATCATCATGATGGGAGAGTGGATCTTATATAAACCCTGGCTTGCTCTACCTGTGATATCCAGCGATAAAGAAGCCCTCAGAGGAAAGAGTCCTGTTTGGGGAACTACATAAATTCAGTTGGTGTTGCTATCACTTTCTGGAAGCTTGAATCCATGGTTTCTGCTTGGTGTGTATTGAACACCCATTTGTGTTTATACAGGATAAGTCCATGTTTGGGCAGATAACTGAATTAAAAATAAAATGGCATGGATCTTCATTGTACATTTCTATTGAAACTGCTCTTCTAAAATGTTTGGCCAGACTGCCTTGGGAACATAAAAATCAACTTTTAAGTAGCTGCTGTAAAGATTTGAATAGCCTAATTTCTCTGGATTCTTTCAGCCTACTTGTTTGTTCATTCTCTTCTTGGTGTAAGTCTTTTAGTTTTTGAGTTTTATATCTGACCTATGTTTATCCTGAGACAAGGTATGTGAGGTAATCCTTTTTTATTTGACTAACTTCTGTTGTTAAAAGACAAGCTTTAGAGTTACTCACAGCTTCTTTTCAGATCTCATTTTGTTTATCCTGTTTCTTCGGTTAGATTTTCTATTTCTCCTGGGCTCTGTTCTTGTAATTCTTCAGGACTGAAACTTTAAATATTATTTTGTCTATTTGTTGCCTCTTTTCTGCATTTGGATCTGCTTTTTTCACCCAATGTCTTTTTCTTGATCGCTGAGACTTTCTAAAGTCACCATGGGTAAAATTTTCAAAAGCACTTAAAATACCTTGGATGCTCTTGAAAAGAGGATTTGATAATTTTTGAAAACGTTACCCTTAATCTCAAATCTTCCATTAGTTGAACAGTTGGAACATTTTTTGTTGATACAATTTCTGATTTAGATTATTTTAGCCTGTCTGTGTACCATATAAATAAAATTAATTTTGATTTACTCATTGGTTTCAGTATATTCATAAGAATGGATATAACTAAAAAGGTACAGGAGAAATGTCAGTAATTTTATAGTAGTTTTAGACCTGTATATGCAATATCCTTTCAAACTCTGGCCAAAAAAATCTTTCACTTATGTTTTTAAAGTGACTTCCAGAGGTGCTGACAATGCATAGCTCCCAATGATGTCACTAGGAGTAGTGTATATGTTCAACAACCTCTGAAAACCATTGTCACTTAATTGTAAGGCTAAGATTTTTGTCATGGATATTTTTAGTAAAAATTGGCCAGGTTATGGGCTTCTGTGAATTTTTCTTTATTACCTGTGACCTGTTTGTGACTTCTACTAAAAATATCCATGCTAAAATGGGAAGGGGCTGGGCAGCTGTGGGATGGCTGGGTCCCCACTGCCCATGGGGGCTAAGAGCTGTGGCAGGTCCCCCTGCCCCTCCTCACGGCGGCCAGGGAGCTGCATGGGTCCCCCTGCCACCCCTGCTGCAGCTAGGAGCTTGGGAGCCTGCTGCCTCAGGTGGTGGGGGTACCTCACAGCTCCCTGTTGCTGTGGGAGGCGGCGTGACTCTGCAGCTCCTAGCCACCGAGGCTGAAGTCTTGGAGGTCTGTGACAAAATCGTAGGGCCCCCCATATATTAGATTAAAAAGAAATCAACTTCTAGTATTTAATTGTTAAATCACCCATCTTTATCTAGAACAAAAGTTACAGGAATAATACTTTGCATATCACCTAAACATACTTTCTAACTCTCACAGTTGGATATTTGAGAACTAATGATCTAAAATCAATCATTTTTCAAGTGAGTGAATAGAACTTATTATAATTTTCAGTCCAATAATTGTTACATGTTCCACATCTTCATTAAGTTCCGAGACCATTAAAAATGTTAATACTACCAATGGTGTAATTGAAACATGGTCCTCATGGCACTTCTTATTTATCCACATGTTGCAATACACAAGTGCCACTGTGAGGTAGGCATGTATATTAGTACAGTCCCATTTCTCGAATATAGAGATGGAGACGCCAGTTAAGTGACTTGTCTATGTAACAAGTGTAAGTATCAGACAATTAGAATTCTGGAATCTGCTTCTAGTTCTATGCTCAATGCACAAGATCACACTGCCTCTCATTAACAGTTATTACCAATTAACTAGATGCCTCAGCAACCTGCAGTACATTGAGCAACATTTTGGGGTTATGTTCGAAGGCATATGTCTTGATTATATAGATTTAATATGCATGTGCTACAGCTAACAAATCTATGTAATTATCTAAAATGCATGTAAACAAAACATAGGCAGAATTATGTTGCCCTAAAGAAGTAAAATAACACAAATGTAAGGTTATAAACCCTGACAGGTGACCCTGATCCAGTACCACTAGGCTAAGAAGGGAAGCTGTTTTATTTCATATGCTCAGAATACCAGGGAAGGGAGAGCTGTGTATAGGACTCTACTGATTCAGAGATCAATAGAGGTCACATAAATTGGGGTGCTTTTTGGTGGAGGTGGGGGAAAGTGAGTACTCTGGAGGGTGTGTGTGTGTGTGTGTGTGTGAGAGCGTATCTCCAATACCTGAGGAGGGAACACTGTTCATTTATACTGTTGTCTAAGATCTCATTTATGCCATATCGGTGTGTCTGCAGAGCCAGGTGGGCTTGCATATCCCTTGTCATACCCCTTCGATCAGTTGATTAAAAATAGTACCTCTGCAGGAGTCAGTCTCATTGCCAGGATTCTGTAATCATTAGTCCATGGAAAAATTACCTGAAGGGCCATCTTCAACAGAGACATTTTGGAGATGAGGTTACCTGGGCAGTTAGCTGCTGTCCTAAAGACAGTCTGCAACACAGCCAACATTCAAGGCTAGAAGAGCCCATTGTAATCATTTAGTCTGACAGGTATAAGACTGGCCATAAAACATCCCCAAATTAATTCCATAAAAAAAACAGATCTTTTAGTAAAACATCCAAACTTGATTTAAAAATTCAGAATCCACCACAACCCTCAGTAAATTGTTCCAGTTGTTAATTACTCTCACTGTTAAAAATTTACACCTTTATTTCCAGCCTGAATTTGTCTAGCTTCAGCTTCCAACAATTGTATTGTGCTATATCTATCTTTGCTGGATTGAAAAGCCCATTATCAAATATTTGCTCCCCATGTATGTAGTTACAGACTGTACTCAAGTTCCACCTTAACCTTGTTGGCTAAGCTAAATATACCAAGAAGCTCAATGTATCACTATATAAGGCATGTTTTCTAATCCTTTAATCATTCTTGTGGCTCTTCTCTGAATCCTCCCCAATTTATCAACATCCTTCTTGAATTGTGAACATCAGAAATGGGGACAGTATTCCAGTAGCAGTCACACCAGTGCTATATACAGAGATAAAATAACAGCTCTGCTCCTACTTGAGATTGGGGGGAGGGTAGCTCACAGGTTTGAGCATTGGCCTCCTAAACCCAGGATTGTGAGTTCAATCTTTGAGGAGGCCACTTGGGGATCTGGGGCAAAATCAGTACTTGGTCCTGCTAGTGAAGGCAGGGGGCTGGACTCAATAGCCTTTCAGGGTCCCTGCCAGTTCTATGAGATAGGTATATCTTCCCATATTCTTATTCCCCTGTTAATGCATCCAAGGATTTCATTAGCCCTTTTGGCCACACCATGGCACTGGGAGCTCAAGTTCATCTGATAATCTAACACAACCCCCAAATCTCTTTGAATTGCAGCATCTCAGGACAATCCCCCATTGTGTAAGTATGTGTTACATTCTTTATTTGTTCCTAGTTATATCCATTTACATTTGGCCATATTTAAAATGAATATTATTTGCCTGAGCCCAGCTCACCAAGCGATCCATATCACTCTATCAGTAACCTGTCCTCTATTATACTTTACTTCTCCCACAGTTTTTGTGTGATCTGCAAACTTTATCAGTGATTTCATTTCCTCCCAGGTCATTGTTAATGTTAAATAGTGTAGGGCCAAGAACTCATAGACTCTAGGACTGGAAGGGACCTCGAGAGGTCATCGAGTCCAGTCCCCTGCCTTCGTGGCAGGACCAAATACTGTCTAGACCATCCCTGATAGACATTTATCTAACCTACTCTTAAATATCTCCAGCGATGGAGATTCCACAACTTCCCTAGGCAATCTATTCCAGTGTTTAACTACCCTGACAGTTAGGAACTTTTTCCTAATGTCCAACCTAAATCTCCCTTGCTGCAGTTTAAGCCCATTGCTTCTTGTTCTATCATTGGAGGCTAAGGTGAACAAGTTTTCTCCCTCCTCCTGATGACACCCTTTTAGATACCTGAAAACTGCTATCAGGTCCCCTCTCAGTCTTCTCTTTTCCAAACTAAACAAACCCAATTCCTTCAGCCTTCCTTCATAGGTCATGTTCTCAAGACCTTTAATCATTCTTGTTGCTCTTCTCTGGACCCTCTCCAATTTCTCCACATCTTTCTTGAAATGCGGTGCCCAGAACTGGACACAATACTCCAGTTGAGGCCTAACCAGCGCAGAGTAAAGCGGAAGAATGACTTCTCGTGTCTTGTTTACAACACACCTGTTAATGCATCCCAGAATCATGTTTGCTTTTTTTGCAACAGTATCACACTGTTGACTCATATTAAGCTTGTGGTCCACTATGACCCCTAGATCTCTTTCTGCCATACTCCTTCCTAGACAGTCTCTTCCCATTCTGTATGTGTGAAAGTGATTGTTCCTTCCTAAGTGGAGCACTTTGCATTTATCTTTATTGAACTTCATCCTGTTTACCTCAGACCATTTCTCCAATTTGTCCAGATCATTTTGAATTTTGACCCTGTCCTCCAGAGCAGTTGCAATCCCTCCCAGTTTGGTATCGTCCGCAAACTTAATAAGCGTACTTTCTATGCCAACATCTAAATCGTTGATGAAGATATTGAACAGAACCGGTCCCAAAACAGACCCCTGCGGAACCCCACTTGTTATACCTTTCCAGCAGGATTGGGAGCCATTAACTACTACTCTCTGGGTACGGTTATCCAGCCAGTTATGCACCCACCTTATAGTAGCCCCATCTAAGTTGTACTTTCCTAGTTTATCTATAAGAATATCATGCGAAACTGTATCAAATGCCTTACTAAAGTCTAGGTATATCACATCCACTGCTTCTCCCTTATCCACAAGGCTCGTTATCCTATCAAAGAATGCTATCAGATTAGTTTGACACGATTTGTTCTTTACAAATCCATGCTGGCTATTCCCTATCACCTTACCACCTTCCAAGTGTTTGCAGATGATTTATTTGATTACCTGCTCCATTATCTTCCCTGGCACAGAAGTTAAACTAACTGGTCTGTAGTTTCTTGGGTTGTTTTTATTTCCCTTTTTATAGATGGGCACTATATTTTCCCCCTTCCAGTCTTCTGGAATCTCCCCCGTCTCCCATGATTTCCCAAAGATAATAGCTAGAGGCTCAGATACCTCCTCTATTAACTCCTTGAGTATTCTAGGATGCATTTCATCAGGCCCTGGTGACTTGCAGGCATCTAACTTTTCTAAGTGATTTTTTACTTGCTCTTTCCTTATTTTCTCTTCTATACCTACCCTCTTCCCGTAAGCATTCACTATACTAGACATTCCTTCAGACTTCTCAGTGAAGACCGAAACAAAGAAGTCATTAAGCATCTCTGCCATTTCCAAGTCTCCCGTTACTGTTACCCCCTCCTCATTGAGCAGTGGGCCTACCCTGTCCTTAGTCTTCCTCTTGCTTCTAATGTATTGATAAAAAGTCTTCTTGTTTCCCTTTATTCCCATAGCTAGTTTGAGTTCATTTTGTGCCTTTGCTTTTCTAATCTTGCCTCTGCATTCCTGTGTTATTTGCCTATATTCATCCTTCGTGATCTGACCTAGTTTCCATTTTTTATATGACGCCTTTTTATTTTGTAGGTCACGCAAGATCTCAAGGGTAAGCCAAGGTGGTCTTTTGCCACATTTTCTATCTTTCCTAACCATCGGAATAACTTGCTTTTGGGCCCTTAATAGTGTCCCTTTGAAAAACTGCCAACTTTCCTCAGTTGTTTTTCCCCTCAGTCTTAATTCCCATGGGACCTTGCCTATCAGCTCTCTGAGCTTACCAAAATCCGCCTTCCTGAAATCCATTGTCTCTATTCTGCTGTACTCCTTTATACTCTTCCTTAGAATTGCAAATTCTATGATTTCATGATCACTTTCACCCAAGCTTCCTTCTACTTTTAAATTCTCAACAAGTTCCTCCCTATTGGTTAAAATCAAGTCTAGAACAGCTTCCCCCCTAGTAGCTTTTTCAACTTTCTGAAATAAAAAGTTGTCTGCAATGCAGTCCAGGAACTTATTGGATAGTCTGTGCCCCGCGGTGTTATTTTCCCAACATATATCTGGATAGTTGAAGTCCCCCATCACCACCAAATCTTGGGCTTTGGATGATTTTGTTAGTTGTTTGAAAAAAGCCTCATCCACCTCTTCCACCTGATTAGGTGGCCTGTAGTAGACTCCCAGCACGACATCACCTGTGTTTTTTACCCCTTTTAGCCTAACCCAGAGACTCTCCACCCTTCCGTCTCCTATGTCCATCTCCACCTCAGTCCAAGTGTGTACATTTTTAATATATAAGGCAACACCTCCTCCCTTTTTCCCCTGTCTATCCTTCCTGAGCAAATTATACCCATCCACACCAACATTCCAGTCGTGTGTATTATCCCACCAAGTTTCAGTAATGCCAACTGATCCTTGTTAGGACCCCACTAGAAATGCACCCGTTTGATTCCAACCTTTACAATTATATTTTGATATCTATCAGTTAGCCAGCTCTTTAATACATATAATGTGTGCCGTGTTAATTTTCTTTCTAGTTTTTTAATCAAAATGTCATGCGGTACCAAATCAAATGCCTGACAGAAGTCTAAGTATATTACATCAACTCTGTTACCTTTATCAGCCAAACTTGTAATCTCATCACAAAAAGATATAAAGTTAGACAGGCTCTATCTTCCATAAACCCATGCTAATTTACATTAATTGTATTACCCTCCTTTAATTCTTCATGAATCAATTCCTGTGTCAGCCACTCCATTATTATTGCCTGGGATTGATGTAATATTGTGAGGCCTATAATTACTGAGTTCCTCTGGTTTACCCTTTTTAAATATTGGCATAACATTAGCTTTCTTCCAGTCTTCTGGGACTTTCCTCCTGTTCTAAGATTTAGTGAAAATCAACATTAACGGTCCAGCAAGTTATGTAGTAAGCTCTTTTAAAACTCTTGGATACAAGTTATTCCAACCTGCTGATTTTAATAATATCTAACTTTAGTAATTGCTATTTAACATTCTGCTGAAACTCCACTGGAATGGAAAGAGTTGTCATATTTGACTAATGTTTTTCCTAAATACAGAACAGAAATAATTATTAAACCCTTCTGCCTTTTCTGCATTATTGATAATTCTATCATGTTCATCTAGTAATAGACCAATAGCATTAAGATTCTTTTTCTTACTAATGTACTTAAATTTTGTATTGTCCTTAACTCTGCTGGCCATAGAGTTCTCCTTATGTCCCTTAGCTTCCCTTATCAATTTTCTACAATTCCTAGCTTTTGATTTATATTCATTACTCTCCACTCTCCCTTTCTTCCATTGTTATAAAAACTAAAATGTATAACTGCCTTTGCTTGGCCTCTAAACCAGGTTGGTTTTTAACCAATACGATCTCCTTCCTTGATTTGTGGCTTTTTTGGCATCTAGTAAAGTATTCTTAAATAATTCTCAATGATCAGTCAGATTTTTCTAGTAAAATTCTTCCTCACAGCTGATTTGGCTCATAATCATTTTCAGAAGTGTGAAATTGCCCTTTTAAAGCACCCAGTATATGATCACTAGTCTGGACTTTATTCTGTGTTTGCACATCATAAACGTGATCATCACTTGTACCTAAATTACCATTAACTTTTAATTCTGCGATCAGTCCCTTTTTAAATTATCAAGCCCATCATAATGGGGGAAAAACTTAACTCCTGTGTTAGGACATTGGGGTGTAAAATTGAACACTTCCACCCATGACTCATCAGTGGAGAAGGAGAAAGCAATCACAGACCACATTAGCTAGCTAGTAATAGACCTGCACAAGTAGTGCCTGGTGAAGGAGATGAACAGGAGATTTTTCTCTCGATCTCAAGGATTCTCAGAGCGTGAGACAACTTTTGGCTTCTCTGGAAGATGTGACCAGTCCCTTCAAGATGAGTTATTGTATGCCTGATCACTTGATCAGAGTACCTCAGAATATCTCTTGCTTGTCCATGTGGCTCCTGAGAGGGTTTGTTTCTTAAGTGGAACAAATCACTATTTACAAATGAATTTTGAGGCCCTCTACATCAAGATTGTTACAAGAACTCTACATGGAAGCAACATATGCATGTGTGTTGTGTATGAAGATAAGGTGTGTAACCAATTATTTTGCTGTTGATATCTTATCAGCTTCAGTTCCCCACAAAGGATTATGTGAATATGCAAGTGATGGACATTTTGAATTAACTCTCTCTACTGTGCTGTAGAGTTTGATTTTGCTGATGTAATAAAACTATTACAGTTCAAAAAGTGTGAGTATCTCTCATGTGCACTGGAGTCTACATTCTAATAATTCTATGTCCAAACTAGAGGCAGCTGAACCCTGCCAGACCACGGTATCTTAAACTGGAGACTCTAAAGGATACCTAATAAACAGATCAGGCAACAAGTGGCAGCCACTGGCACACAAGGATATGTAGCATTGTTCCTAGGTTTGTAGAGTCAATAAAATTGTTAGGCATTGCAAAAGGCTACTTGCAGCTCTGAACAATCACATGTTTTATGTACTGCCTAACTGATGTGTTTACTCCAGTTTCAAAATGAGGTAGCTAATAGAGGAGCCAACCATACTTCAGAGAGGCACTAAGATGTGTGTTTTTACAATATTTAGTGCTGTATTCTGTGTACCTCTAGCAAGGAGGCAAGTGCTCTTGGGGTTCCAAGCATTAGGCTTTCACAGATGCTAGCTGTGATGGTTTTGTATTGAGCATTTCTGGTAAGTAAAAGGACTCTGTTCAGACTGACAGGAAGAATAAGGCTATAAATACCCTAGGCAGAATGGCGTAATCAATTGTGTTGTGGTTGCACTCATCAATGCCAAGTGCACACAATTTGTAACAAGCCGTTCATACAGTTTTAGGGTGATGTAGGTGTGAAAAGTGATACTTGGATAGTTAATCTTTGAATTACTTGGCAGAGCTGATCAACGTACTAATTAAAAATTATATTTTCCCCAGTTAGCAGGTTTTCCTGCTCACAAATCACGTGAACAGACTTTGATTTTCAAATTTAAATCACTATTCAATGAACAGCTTGAGTTCACAAACTTTAACTACTTCCTGACCAATGATGTGTGATTGTGACTTATAACCAAGATACTGTTTCTGCTGCCTGACAGGCTGGCAAACTTTTCCACCAGAGTAGTATTATTTATTTGATTACTGTAGCAGCTAGGTGCTGTAGTTATGGACCCAGGAACCTATTGTGCTAGGTGCTATACAAAGACTGAACAAAAAGGTTGTTCCTGTCCCCACCGCTTTAAAAAAAAAAAAAAAAAATAGATAACAGATGGATACAGACAGATCGCAGGGGGTGGGGGGTGTACAAGGAAACAAGATGCTATTGGTCAGCATGATAGACTGTGGTGTCAGGACACAGTGGTCTAATCATCATGTTTTTTGTGGGCATCATGGCAAAGGTGAGTGTTTTAATGAGGGTAACGAGGACCTTTTGGGTGTTTACAGAAAGTTCCTTTCAAGCCTGAGAGAAATCATGAAGGTACCTGTTTAAAAATTTAACAACTGGGTGATGGTACTGGATCACATCAGTAGCCCCTCCTTACTGCCTGCTATGGGTGCCTGGGCTTGGAAGCCCTTGCTTCCCTTGAAGGTTCAGCTTGAGATTTCAGCTATTCTGTCCTTTTGAGATCATTGTTTGATTTCTGCCAAATTCAACATCATCCCCAGGCCTCCAGGCACCTTCAGCAATGACTATTGCTGTGCTGCTGCAGGTTGTTCATATGCTTTCTCACCAGTCAAAATAGGCGCAGGGTAAAAATAATAAAGTAAGAAATACGTATAAGAATACCAGAAATAAAATAAGGTTAAAAAGAGCAAGTTATTTTACTGATTAAAAATGGCCTTGGTTCCAATAAAAGAGGGTAAGAGTTAAGGTAACATAAACAAAGAAAAAGGCAAGCGTTAAATATGAAAAGCAATATAGAAAACCCAGGGTGACACAGCAAATGGCAATAGTTAAAATAAACAGGAAACAGCAGGGTAGGATTAATAAATCTGATCCTACAGATATGTCTGTAGGAACTTTAACTTTACATGCATTGCATAAACTTGTGCCTAAGTGTTGGCAGTATCTGGACCAAAGACTGTAGGCCCTGATCCTGCAAACATGTAGGCACCTGTGTAACTTTACTCACATGAGTAATGCTATTTAAGTCAGAGACGGTTCCCCATTTCTAGACCTGTCAGTGTGGTACCTTTCACTGGCACTGAATTAATACATTTTAAAATATCTATTGAAAGGGAAGACAGCAGTGAACAGTGGGATATGTTGTCTCCACATTAAAGGGAGTCAACAATCTCCATTTTTATGCAGAAGTGAAACAGCCTTGTGGATTCTGGCAAGCTACAACCGTGTGCAAAATAGGTGTCCTGCAATATACTCTTAGAGCAGCAATTTGGCGTGTGTAAACAGGAGCAACATGATCTAAGGGTTAAGAGGCTGTGCACCCCCCATCTTTGCCTTCACTCCACTACTTTCCCATAGGGAGGGATTTGCAGATTCTCATTTTCCAGGAAGGAATGCACCCCTTTGGACTTGTCTACAATGGTGCCTTGCTCAAAAAGTAGTTGTCAAACACAGCTCCAGGAGACTCATTTTGGACATGGTATGTCCAATCAAGATGGTAAGGGCTAACTTGGGTTTGGGGGGAGGATTTTTAAGCTGTTCTTGTCATGGTATAAACCCCCACTCTGAACCTTAGCGTCCAAAAGATGGGGTACCAGCATGAATTCCTCTAAGCTCAATTACCAGCTTAGTACTTGTAGCGCTGCCACCAACCAGGAATTCCAATGCCTGGTACATTCTGGTCCCCCCAAAACCTTGCCCGGGGACCCTCAAGATCCAGACCTTCTGAATCTTAACACAAGGAAAATAAACCCTTTCCCTCACCATTGCCTCTCCTAGGCTTCCCCTCCCTGGATTACCCTGGAAGATCACTGTGATTCAAACTCCTTGAATCTTAAAACAGAGAGGAAAATCCACCTTCCCTCCTCCTCTCTCCCCCTCCCAGACTCTCCCTGAGAGAGAAAGTAATCCTAACACAGAGAGAAAATTAACCTTTCTCTCCCCCTTTTCTCCTTTCTTCCCACCAATTCCCTGGTGGATCCAGACCCAGTCCCCTGGGGTCTCACCAGAATAAAAAAACAATCAGGTTCTTAAACAAGAAAAGCTTTTAATTAAAGAGGGAAAAACAGTAAAAATTATCTTTGTAAATTTAAGATGGAATATGTTACAGGGTCTTTCAGCTATAGACACTGGGAATATCCTCCCAGCCTAAGTGTACAAGTACAAATTAAAATCCTTTCAGCAAAATACACATTTGCAAATAAAGAAAACAAACATAAGCCTAACTCGCTTTATCTACCTAGTACTCACTATTCTGAATTTATAAGAGCCTGTATCGGAGAGATTGGAGAGAAACCTGGTTGCACGTCTGGTCCCTCTGAGCCCCCAGAGTGAACAACAACCGAAAACTAACAGCACACACAAACTTCCCTCCCTCAAGATTTGAAAATATCCTGTCCCCTGATTGGTCCTCTGGTCAGGTGACAGCCAGGCTCACTGAACTTAACCCTTTACAGGCAAAAGAGACATGAAGTACTTCTGTTCTATTAACCCTTGACTATCTGTTTATGACAGTTCTAAATACAGTAACTCCTCACTTAATGTAGTTTATGGTCCTGAAAAATGCAACTTTAAATGAAACAATGTTAAACTAACCCAATTTTCCCATAAGATTTAATGTAAATGCGGGGGTTAGGTTCCAAGGAATTTTTTGAGGGGCAGACAAAAGGCATTATATACTGTACAGTACTGTACTGTGGTGGGGAGGTGACCCTGGCTTACCCCTTGGGCTCAGGACTTGGGGTGCAGGGTCTGGGAGGGAGTTAGGGTGCAGGAGGGCACTCAGGGTGGGGGTGTGGGAGGAGGCTCAGGGCTGGGTCAGGCAGGAAATGCTGAGCATTTAACAGGGCCTGCTCCTGTTTGGTGCAGGGGGTGTGCAGGTGACTCTGCGCAGCGTGGCACCGCCCCCATGGCTTCAATTATGGGAGCCGTGATTCTGGGAGCTGTTCTCCCCCACCCGGCAGGCAGGGCCACCTGGAACGCAGGGGCTTTAGGGGCTGCAGGGTCCTGGGCTAAGGGGGCCCTGGTCTGCAGCTCTAAAGCTCTTTTCGGAATGCAACTCTGCAAGCACGGGCCAGAGGAGCAGGGGCAGCCATGCAGCAAGCTGCCGGAGAGAAGCAGGGCTTTGAAGGTGAAAGCGCTGCTTCTCTCCGGCCGCTGGTTGCGCGGCTGCCCCTGCTCCTCCTGAGTCCTCCGGCCAGTGTTTGCAGGGCCGCATTCCGAAGGGGCCTTTAGAGCTGCAGGCCAGGCCCCCGGGGCCCTCTTAGCCAGGGCCTTGAAGCCCCTAAAGCCTCTGCATTCCGAGTGGCCTTGCCTGCTGGGGAGGTGAAGGCAGCTTCCCCACCTGCTCGCTCGCTTCCTCCCTCTCTCCCAGAAAGTCCTAAGCACTGGTTTGGCGGCAGGGGAAGCACTGGGAGGAAGGGAGGGGGAGGAGGCGGAGAAGAGGAACTTGTGCAATGCTCCCTTGTAAAGTCAGCCAAACAATGTTATAAGGGAGCATTGCACAACTTTAAATGAGTATGTTCCCTAATGGAGCAGCGACGTAACTTTGAAACAACGTTAAGTGGGAGGACGTTAAGTGAGGAGTTACTGTAGGACACTTTTAGTTCTTCTTCGAGTGATTGCTCATATCCATTCCAGTTAGGTGTGCGCACTGCGCGTGCACGTTCGTCGGAAGTTTTTTACCCTAGCAACTCCGGTGGGCCGGTAGGTCACCCCCTAGAGTGGCGCCAGCATGGCACCTGATATATACCCCTGCCGGCCCGTCCGCTCCTCAGTTCCTTCTTACTGCCGTGTCGGTCGTTGGAACTGTGGAGCTCGGCATAGCTGTCCTCCACGTCCCTAGCTCTCCATTGTCTCGTTGTTCTAATAGTTGTATATAGTTATAGTTGTAGTTAGAGTTTATAATATTAATTGTTAGTTGTATTACTTGTTGCATATAGTTAGCAGGCTTGGGCTCTAGCCCTCCCCCGAGCCCGGCGCCGGGCTCATGCCCGGTTCGCCAGGGTTTAAACAGTGCTCGGCCTGCAAGAAGCCGATGCCAACGAGCGATCCCCACGACGCCTGCTTGAAGTGCCTTGGGGAATCGCATATCTCTGAAAAGTGCCGCATTTGTAAGGCATTTAAGCCAAGAGCAAAAAAGGAGAGAGATCAGTGCTTAAAGACCCTCTTAATGGAAGAAGCGCTTAACCCTCCAGCCTCGACACCGAGCGCTGGCTCCGCTCCGGCACCGGACCGTTCCGGCACCGGGAAAATGCCTCGGCACCGGCCCTCCCCAGCACCGGGCCCCGACGCAAGGCCTTCGACGTCTGCCACTCCAGCCAAGCAGACGTGGACGGAGCGTCCGGCACCATCTACTGCCGCGGCACCGATGCCAGGGATTCCATTGACTCTGGGCCCGGTAGGTCCGTCGAGTCCAGTCCCTCACAGCTCCCCCATAAGATCTGGGGTCGAGCTAATGATCCCCTCGACGCCGGAGACATTTACTTCGGCTCGTGACCTGATTGCATTGACTGAGCCTACGCTACCTCAACCCCTGGTGTCTCCGGTGCGGGTTCTGCAATCAAAAGGCAAGCCTGTGGCCATGCAAGCTCCATCTCCGGTTCACTGAGCTGGCACCGATCCCCATCAAGGTCCCGGCACCGTGGACGATCTCGAGCGGGACGCCACTCGCAGTCCCGGCACCGCTCTCCGCAGCGGTACCGGTCGTACTAGCAGTGCCGGTCCTCTTCACGGCGGTCCCGATACTCCTGGCACCACTCTGGCTCGAGCCACCGCTACCGGCACCGAGATTCCAGAAGCCACACCCATCGTCGGCGTTATACATCCCGGTCGACCTCCCGGCACCGCGCTGGTGGTAGGTCCTGGTCTCGATCCCGGCACCGATATGACTCCCGGCACCAGTCCCCGGCACTGAGGAGGTCTCTGCCGTCTAGACCGAGGGACCCATATCAGTCCCATTCGGCTCCACCCTGGCTGTCCCAACAGCCGTCTGTCTCCTCTGAAACAGACAGCGCGTACGCTATGGACGCTGACAGGCCTGCCGCTCTCTTCCAGGATACCCCACCTCAGGAGCATGGACCACAGCAGTGGGGCTTCTGGACCCCCTGGGCATATCATCAAGCCCAAGGGCTGCGGCAGGTTCCCCCACGTCCAACAACATCAGAGCACAGGGCTCCGGAGGCCACATTGTCTCGTCCTCCCCCGTCCCCTGCAGAGGAGGGATTGTCTCACCATCGGGATCCTGATCTCCCTCCAGAGCTGGAAACACTGCTCCAGACGAAGCCTCCTGCAGATCCGCTCCTGCCGGGTGTCTCCTCATCATCCTCTCCGGATAAGGCAGTGGCTGGAACAACATCCACCAGCCCTCCTCCACTCGACCTCAGGGCGCATCAGGACCTCCTCAGGCCCGTCGCGCAAAACATGAATTTACAGGCCGAGGAGGTCTCAGAAATTGAGGATCCGGTGGTGAGCATATTATCTGCAGATGCACCCACTCGCGTCGCCCTTCCCTTTATCTGGACCATTCAGGCCAATGCCACTACCATCTGGCAGTCACCGGCATCAGTTCCCCCCGCGGCACGCGGCGTGGAACGCAAATACATGGTGCCCTCGAAAGGGTACGAGTATCTCTATGTTCACCCGCCCCCATGCTCCCTCATCGTGCAATCTGTGAACGAAAGGGAGCGTCATGGCCAGCAGGCCCCGGCACCGAAGTCTAAAGAAGCGAGGCGCATGGACCTGCTTGGCCGAAAGGTCTATTCTGTGGGCGCCCTCCAACTTCGGGTGTCCAATCAACAAGCTCTCCTTAGCCGCTACACTTACAACACCTGGGCGGCAGCAGACAAATTTAAGGAGTTGCTTCCGCAAGATGCACGTCAGGAATTCGCGGCGATCCTTGACGAGGGCAAGAAAGTAGCAAGAACTTCCCTGCAAGCATCTCTCGACACCACAGATTCGGCTGCCAGGACTCTAGCTTCTGGCGTTACCATGCGCCGAATTTCCTGGCTACAGGTCTCTGGTCTTCCTCCGGAGCTCCAGTACACCATACAGGATCTCCCGTTTGAAGGCCAGGGCCTGTTTTCGGACAAGACTGACCCCAGGGTGCAAAGCCTTAAAGACAATAGGGTCATTATGAGCTCCTTGGGGATGCATACGCCAGTCACCCAGCGCAGACCCTTCCGGCCTCAACACCAACGCTGGCCCTACCCTCAACCCCGCCAGAGGCAGGACTTCGCCAGACGTCGAAGTAGGAACGGCTGGCATAGACAATCGGGCAACCAAGAGGGGCAAAACCAGTGCTCCTCCAAGGCTCCCTTTGGCCCGAAGCCTTCATTTTGAAGGTGCGCCCGAGGGTGCTGCACCAGTTTCCCTCCCGGATCCGTCTCCTCCCTTTTCCAACCGTCTTTCGTTTTTCCTCCCGGCGTGGTCCCGTCTAACATCCGACCGATGGGTCTTACGCACGTTGCAAGCTGGATACCATCTGCAGTTTTTTTCGCACTCTCCCTCCCGCCCCCCTCCCTCGTCCCTCTTCAGGGAGCCCTCTCACGAGCAACTCCTCCTTCAGGAGGTGCATACGCTCCTCAAAAAAGGAGATGTAGAGGAGGCCCCAGAAGCCGAGCGGGGAAAAGGGTTTTACTCCCGTTACTTTCTGATCCCCAAAGCCAAGGGAGGCCTCAGGCCTATCCTCGACCTGTGCGAACTCAACAGATATGTGGTGAAGATGAAGTTCTGTATGGTATCCTTGGGGACCATTATCCCATCCTTGGATCCTGGAGACTGGTACGTCGCCCTCAACATGCAAGACACATACTTTCATATAGGCCAGGGCCGGTGCAAGGATATTTTGCGCCCTAGGCGAAACTTCCATCTTGCGCCCCCACCCCCAATCACATACATTATACACAATACACGGTCACAGAGTAACATGTTATAATTTAGAATTTATGTTTCCGCGCTTTAAGTTTAGCAAATTTAGAAACAAGTTCCTCCAAGTCAATGCTGTGAGCAATGTCATGTTCTATTGACAAGGTAGATAGCCCAACAAATCTTTGTTGTAACATTGACGTTCGCATATATATTTTTATCAACTTGAGCTTCGAGAAGCTTCGCTCACCACTGGCCACAGAAACTGGGAGAGTCAAGAGGATGCGAAGAGCAATAACTGTAAGGGACACTATCTGTCAGCTTATTTTCCCATATGAAGTTCAATACATCTTGCGGTGATGAACTCCTTTGGACTCGTCTTGCAATAGCTTGCAATTCACTGCACAAGTCAAAGGCATCAATATCTTTGGATTCACCACGTTGCAAAGCTTTCTCCAGATTCGAGCAATGTTCCATAATTTGCTTTGATGTTTTATTTTGCAAAGTGTAAACATCATATATGAAGCCAAATACGGAACTAATTTGCTGCATCAATGTGAATCTTTCTTCAACCGAATGTGTTGCTGTGTCAATGACTGCAAAGTAAAAGTTCACTTTGAATTTTTCTTTCGGATCATAAATAGGTTCGTCATCTGCTTCATATGTGAACTGCTTCCTCTTCTTTCTAATACGGATTGGATCTGGTTCAAAAAGTGCCAGTACATCCAACTCCTCCGCAAGTTCACCTGCATCTACCAATGTTTTCTCAAAGGCTGCGTTACTTCTGCTGCCCACAAGAAACTTCTTGGTTTCTCCAAGTTGATTAATGGCATCACATATATCAAATTCTTTTGCCTGAAGTTGTTTGCTAGTTATGTTGATCTCAAACAATATGTCATACCACAAAACAAGAGAAACAAGAAACTTGAAACTAGAAATGGCTTTTGTAAGAGCCTTTGCATCAGCTCGTGATGTATTGCCAGATGATCCTGTCAGAGTATTGTCTTCATAGATGTCTACCAGAGCATCACAGATGTCACCAATGAAAGCAGGATGGAAAATCTCCCCCCCAAGAAGACCTAAGACATGATGGCTGGATACATAAACAGACACCTGCCCCTCACAGGCACTACCTCATAACATGCCAATTTTGCTCAGGACAGAACATCATAGAGGAATACTATGCATTCAGTGGTCTCTACACTGGCCAAGCAACAGCATGACAACTAACCTAACCAGTCCATCCAACTTTTTTGACTGCTTCTTGGGCACTGGTGAGGGGTAGTGGTGCCAGACTGAGCCCGGTGATGGGTGCACTACAAATCTACAAACTGAGGCAAGGTGCTGGGCCTAGAGTCCTGCTGAGACTGCTGTTGTGCACCAAGTGGAGCACAGCCTCCATGAGGAGAGAACTCAAACAAATATCACGCTCCTTCTGCATGATTCCCCCAAGCACTTCTTCAGGCAGCTGCTGTGGGGGTCACTCACAGGCTTAGGCCTGCCTGTTGCAGGCAAAACACAGCAGCAGGGCTTAAAACTCAGACAGGGCCGCCCAGAGGACTCAAGGGGCCTTGGGCAAAGCGAAATTGGGGGCCCCTTCCATAAAACATTTGCAATACTATAGTGACATGTATTAGGAAATGTAAAAAATAACTAGTGAAATACATTCAAAAATTAATTTGTAATAATTTGAAAATAAACTAAATACATTATTTAAAACCATTAAAAGCTGTAATGGTCTGTATACATTTGCAATTACATAATGGGCAGTTGCTGTGTGATTGTGATAGTTGGTACCAATGGGCTGTCGTTGCCTGGGGGTGGTGCTGTTGTTGCCCACGGCTGGGTGGGGAACTGGGCTCTGGGTTCAGGGGTGCCCAGCTCACAGGGGCTGGGCTCAGGGATGTGGGGAGATAGGGTCAGGGGGGTGTCCAGCTCAGAGGGGCTGGGCTCAGAGCTGGGGGTCAGGGCTGTGGGGGGGATGAGGTCAAGGGGGTGTCCAGCTCAGAGGGGCTGGGCTCAGAGCTGGGGGTCAGGGCTGTTGGGGGGATGGGGTCAGGGGGTTTCCAGCTCAGAGGGAATGGGCTCGGAGCTGGGGGTCAGGGCTGTGGGGGGGGTGGGGTCGAGGGGGTTTCCAGCTCAGAGGGACTAGGCTCGGAGCTGGGGGTCAGGGCTATGGGGGGGGTGGGGTCAGGGGGGTGCCTGGGGGCACTGGGGCAGCTCAGCTCTGCAGGCTGCTGTTCTCTCCAGCCGTCCAGGCACAAGGGAAGCAGGAGCAGGGACCAGCCAAGGACCAAGGGACAGGAACACAGGCACCTGAGGCCAACCTGTGGGGAGGCACTTGCTTACCTTGCCCAATGCATGAGCGTTGGGGTCCTCTTTCTTCCTCCGCTCCACCAGACCACTGCTGAGGCTCTTTTCTTCTCCGTGCCCCTCACTGGGGCTGACGTGGAGGCTGAGCCAGGGGGCAGCCGCGGCTTTCCTCCAGAAGCGAAGCCCTGGTGTTGCGCTGCTGTCGCAGGGCCCCTGCCACGTGCCCTAAGCAGAGCTGCGCAGCTCTGCCCAGCCGCCGGCGCCCCCACCGGCAACGAGAAAAATGGCACAGGCTAGAGCCCCTGCTCTGGAAGGGAGACGGATTCTGAGCCTCTGCCTGCAGCTCAGGGATTCCCCTGGGTCAGCGCAGCTGCCGTCAGCCCGAACCTCTGGGCTGCTGCGGGGGTGCCCTGGGCTGCCGACTGCCACGGTGGCGCCCTGACCCCGGGGGTGCCCTGGGCTGCCGGGCTGCTGCTGCGGCACGCTGACCCTGGGGGCGCCCTGGGCTGCCAGGCTGCCGCAGCGGCTTCCTGGCTCAGGGGGCGCCGTGGGCTGCCAGGCTGCTGCAGCGGCTCCCTGACCCCGGGGGGTGCCGTGGGCTGCTGAGCTGCGTGCGCTGAGCCCGGGGGGGGCCCTGGGCTGCTGGGCTGCCGCGGTGGCGCACTGACCCCGGGGGTGCCCTGGGCTGCAGGCTGCAGGCAGCTGCTGCCGCGGGCAGCTCAGACAACCTCTCCAGCAGCAGCGGCTGCAACCATTTAAAAAGTTTTTGGGAGGCTCCGCTTTTTGGCGCCCTCAAATCTTGGTGCCCTAGGCAACCGCCTAGTTCGTCTAAATGGTTGCACCGGCCCTGATATAGCCATCTTCCCGCCACGCAGACGGTTCCTTCGGTTCGTGATCAACTGCTGCCACTATCAATTCGCGGTCCTCCCGTTCGGCCTTTCCACGGCCCCGAGGGTGTTCACCAAATGTATGGCTGAAGTTGTCGCCCGCCTCCGTCGCAGCTGCATACATGTATTTCCGTACCTCAACGACTGGCTGATACGGGGACAATCAGAGACACAAGTCCTCAGCCACATCCGCATGGTCAGCAGTCTCTTCACGAACTTGGGTCTCATCCTCAATATAAAAAAGTCAGCGCTAATCCCCACTCAGAGGATAGAGTTTATTGGAGCCCTTCTGGACTCTACTCTGGCCAGAGCCGTTCTTCCTCTATCAAGGTTCCAGACCTTGACGGCCATTATACGACTACTGCAGACAGCACCCTTGACCTCCATTCGCATGTGCCTAACTCTATTGGGCCACATGGTGGCCTGCACGTTTGTCACGCGGTATGCTCGGCTTCGCATGAGGCCCCTCCAGTCCTGGCTCATCAGTCAGTACCATCTGGCCCGGCACCTCCTGGACGCGGTTGTTACCCTTCTCCAGGACATTTTAGGTTCCCTTCGGTGGTGGCTGGACCAGTCCGTGGTGTGTGCGGGGCTGCCGTTCCATCTGCCCCAGCCTTCGATGTCCCTGACAACGGATGCCTCAGATCTAGGTTGGGGGGCCCATCTTGGAACCCTATGGCCCCAAGGTCGGTGGTCATGAACTAGCCCTCCACATCAACATATGGGAATTGAGGGCAGTCCGCCTTGCTTGCCAAACATTCCATCATCAACTTCGAGGTCGCTGTGTCTCGGTATTCACCGACAACACAACGACCATGTATTATATCAACAAGCAGGGCGGCACGAGGTCTTCTGCCCTGTGTCAGGAGACTGTGAGGCTCTGGGACTTCTGCATAGCCCACTCCATTCACTTCATTGCATCCTTCCTTCCTGGGGTTCGGAACAAGCTGGCGGATCATCTGAGCAGATCTTTCCTTTCCCACGAGTGGTCCCTTCGCCCGGACGTCGCCCTTTCGCTCTTCCAGAGGTGGGGATGTCCCCGGATGGACCTCTTCGCGTCCCGAGGGAACAGGAAATGCCAGATGTTCTGCTCCTTTCAAGGCTGGGAACCCGGTTCGGTAGCAGACGCCTTCCTTATTCCCTGGACGACGCATCTGTTCTACGCATTCCCTCCTTTCCTGCTCGTCCACAAGGTCCTTCTGAAGGTGCGCAGGGACAGGGCCCGCTTGATCATGATAGCTCCAGCGTGGCCCAGGCAACATTGGTACTCCATGTTGCTGGACCTGTCTCTGGCCGACCCTGTCCCCCTGCCTCTTCACCTGGACCTGATCACCCAGGACCATGGCAGGCTACGTCACCCAGACCCGCAATCACTGCACCTCACGACATGGCTCCTGAGTGGCTGACCCGGTCCGAACTCCGTTGCTCTATCCCAGTGCGGCAGGTGCTCCTGGGCAGCAGGAAGCCTTCCACTAGAGCGACTTATTCAGCAAAATGGAAGCGCTTCACCTGCTGGTGTGCGGAATGGAGTTTCCTTCCCACTGAGGTCTCCATTGCCATTATTTTAGAGTACATCTGGTCCATTAAGGATCAGGGCCTGGCGATATCATCTCTTCGGGTTCACCTGGAGGCCATCTCCACCTTTCACCCAGGGGAGGATGGCCGCTCGGTGTTCTCTCACCCTATGGTGACTAGATTCCTTATGGGCTTGGAGCATCTCTACCCCCAGGTTCGACGCCCTGCCCCTACCTGGGACCTGAACCTAGTTCTGACCCGACTCATGTCCCCTCCGTTTGAGCCATTAACGACTTGCTCCCTGCTCTATCTCTCCTGAAAGACTGCCTTCCTGGTGGCCATCACCTCAGCCAGACAGGTGTTGGAGCTCCGGGCTCTCACGGTAGATCCCCCATATACTGTGTTCCACAGGGACAAGGTCCAGCTGAGACTGCACCCAGCCTTTCTCCCCAAGGTGGTCTCAGCTTTTCATCTCAACCAGGACATCTTTCTCCCTGTCTTTTTCCCAAAAACCCACTCGTCCCGCAGGGAGCAGCAGCTTCACTCACTGGACGTCCGTCGAGCGCTTGCCTTTTATATAGAGAGAACCAAGCCGTTCCGCAAATACCCCAACTCTTTGTGGTGGTAGTGGAACGTGTCAAAGGGTTACCCGTTTCCTCTCAAAGAATCTCCTCGTGGGTAACATCCTGTATTCGAGCCTGTTATGACTTGGCTTGTACTCCTCAGGGTCACGTGACTGCGCACTCTGCCAGGGCTCAAGCGTCATCAACAGCTTTCCTTGCCCACGTGCCCATCCAGGAGATCTGTAGGGCGGTGACCTGGTCCTCCGTTCATACTTTCGCTTCCCATTATGCCCTGGTCCAGCAGTCCAGAGATGACGTGGCTTTCGGCTCCGCAGTGCTACACGCTGTGACTTCTCACTCCGACCCCACTGCCTAGGTAAGGCTTGGGATTCACCTAACTGGAATGGATATGAGCAAGCACTCGAAGAAGAAAAGACGGTTACTCACCTTTGTAACTGTTGTTCTTTGAGATGTGTTGCTCATATCCATTCCAAACCCGCCCTCCTTCCCCACTGTCGGAGTAGCCGGCAAGAAGGAACTGAGGAACGGATGGGCCGGCAGGGGTATATATCAGGCGCCATGCCGGCGCCACTCTAGGGGGCGACCTGCCGGCCCACTGGAGTTGCTAGGGTAAAAATCTTCTGACGAACATGCACGCACGGCGCGCACACCTAACTGGAATGGATATGAGCAACACATCTCGAAGAACAACAGTTACAAAGGTGAGTAACTGTCTTTTATCTTCACTGTACATTATGAGAGAAAAAGGAGAATGTTTGCAGCGGTGTTGTACCCATGTTGGTCCCAGGGTATATGAGAGACCAGGTGGGTGAGAGAATATCTTGGACCAACGTCTGATCTTGAAAGAGAGAAGGTGGCATAGGAAAGATACAAGTATACATTTGGCCACTTGGTGGCACTGTTGTCACAGGGAAAATATACGATCCCAGTCTGAACTAACCTTTGTTTCTACCCACAGATCTGCTAATGCATAGAGGATCTCTGCTGCACCTGCAGCTCCTGGAATAAGACTTTGCAGTTTCAGGCTTGTATGTCTCTCTAAAATAAAGAGAGGCTGGCTAGGAAAGTGGATCAAAATTGTTTGAATTTTGAAATATTTTGACACAAAACAAAAATTATATATATAATCTAAAACATTTGTGTTCTACCAGGTGCATTAAAAGCATTTCCGTACAAGAGAGGCCTTGAGCAGTGGTGAGAGCAGACTACCCCAAGAGGCTGGGAAAAGGCATCTAGATTTTCTGGGATCATTGTTATTTTGCCAGAATAACTTCCATGTTTTGGAGGAGACATAATTTTCACATCACAAATTAGCTTTTATGATCCTTGAAAAATCTTTGCATTGCAACAGGATAACATGTCAAAATTCCTTCTCATTTGGCCTAAGCCCTGACCTGCCTTTAGCTTGCTAGCCCTGGAAACTGCAGCCCTCTCTGTACGGACCAGGTACAATGAGGATGGTGGCTAGCCAAGGGAAGTGAGCAGGTACTGTAACTGCTGGATTTGGCTTACATCTTGTAAGGAAGAGGGATATAGCTTTGGGACCAGATCTTATGCTAGCATAGATCAGCGTAGCTCCACTGATTTCAATGAAGCTACACTGAATAACGACGGCTAAGCATCTGGTCCTTTATATGAATGAGGTAATGATTTATATGGAAAGCATAAATCTCATGCAAATATGGGATAGGTCAGTCTCCTGGTGTCCGTTTCCATCAGTGATCGTTCTAGATGTGAGAATGGAGGGCTGGGCACGTGATGACGGGCTGTGCTGCATTGCATCTCTGCAGTGTCTGCCCAAGCTCGGGCTGTGCCTGATGTGACTTCTCCTCAGAGGGAGAAGCTATTCTGATCACTGTGACTTCATGCCCGTAAACTATGACAGACAGGCATGTGTCTATGTTGAAATATCACAGGCAGAGGAATGGGTTCCCTGGGGAGGAAAGTCCCTCAATCTTCTGTTAGACCCCACCCACAGGATAATTCTTCATTTTCCCCGTGTTTCCTCCTCACCTGCAGTTGGCTACCATGTTATGGTCAAGCAGGATTTTATGACACTCACCGGTATGTGTATGTTTCTTAATCTAGGAGTAATTGACATAATGACTCCATGATACTTCCAGCTCTTGGGTCCAGGGCAGGGGGGATCTGAGCTTAGATACTGATCTCCGGTCTCCTGCATTACACTAATATACCTTACTTAGGAATAGCCAGGCGAGATCAAACCCAATGTCCATCTAGTGCAATGTCCTTTCTCTGGCCAGTACTAGCTGCTGCAGAGGAAGGTACAAAGGTCTACAGTTGGTTTCACTGGTGAGTGAGGGATGCATGGTGGTGTGTATGCACCCATGCATATGTTTGTTTTGATGGGCTGGAGGAATTGACCTATGGCGAGAGATTAAAAGACAGAAATCAGGTAGGTGGGCCAAGGTCTATAACTAGGATAGTAAACTGACACATAATAGTGGGAAGTAATTAAGGAAAAATTAAGCTGGACATGGATGATCTACTAGGCTGCAGAATGTCTTACTTTCCCACGGGAAGTGGTGGAAGCCCCATTGCCCAGTTAGACTGCACAAAGCACTGGAAAGATGAATTTTACTGTAGCAGGGCAGTGGGACAGACTAGGTCACTTGATGGCACTTAGATAGCATCTTCCCTCTATGGCTTTCGAGGGCCTCTCCATTTCTAATTTCTGTGATTGTAGGGTACTTCTATGGGTATTTACGAGGCACCAATTGTGGAGTCTACTACCAGTATTTTGGAAGAATATTCACATACAGGTGGATGCATGAGTGTATGATCTCTGAGTTGTCCTGTATGTATCTTTTGTTCTCCTCTGCCAGTGGCTTTCCATGAAAGGTTCCATCTCTCTCCTGGCTCTTTCTTTGTGCTCTGGTATTCTCACTGGTAGGAGCACTTAGGGGAGACCCACCAAAGTGCTAGGATCCAGTGACAGCTCGCAGAAGCTGTGTTGGTGTTCACATATAACGCAAGAAAGTGTCTTCAGTCTGGTGCAAGAACTGTCCATGGTGGGCTTGGCTCTAGGCTCATTCAGTATTACTCCATATTTGTCATTAATATGGCAGTAATGCCTAATGGCCACAATCATGCTGCACTAGGTGCTGTGCAAACATAGTGTGTGACAGTCCCTGCCCCAAATATCTTGCAGTCAAAATATGATGTACCAGGTGGGTGAGGCAAATAGGTGTGCTGAGTGGGAGGCAGCGTAATAAATATAACACCATGTGCACAGTTCTTAGCCTGACAGCAGTGATCACAGCTCCCCACCTACTTAGCCATTCTCAAGCTGGTCATGTCGCTACCAGAAAGGTATGGGCTAGAGAAGAGACAAGGTTTCATGGGATGTCATGTTCTGTGTTAGGTACTTATCCGCCCCCTCTCCCTCTGGTCACCTATAGCATCTGAGCATCGCAGAATCTTGAATGCGTTTATCCGCACAACATTCCTGTATGGTAGGGCCTGGCTATTCTCCCATTGCACAGATGGGGAACTGAAGCCCAGAGAGACAAAGGCCCAGATTTTTAAAGGTAGCTGGGGGTTGCTCCAATCAGCAGTGTAATACCTATCTGATTTAGGACCCTAAATATCATTTTCAAAAGTGCTATAGGCACTTAGCAGTCTAAATCTGAGTGACTGTCAATGGGATTTTGGCTCCATAGTGCCCAAATCATTTTTGGACATGAGGTTTAGGCTCCCAAATCATTTAGGTGTGGCACAACAACATCTAATGCCCTTGAAAAATCCAGGCCTAAATGACTTGTCCAAGGTCACTGAGGAAATAAAGCCCTGGTCTCCTAAATCTCAGGCTACTGCCTTAACCGCTGGGTCCGCTTTCCTCACACCTCCCTTGTTATGATTTAATGCAACTGCTCTAATCACACGCTTGCCCTGTTATAGATGCTGAATCTGTTTCCTCTCCTTGCCAGCTGTTTCACGGATCCTACCTTCTGTGTTTGGTCTTATTTTTTTATTCATGTTTTCAGGGAGAACTGGTGGAATTCCTGGGAAGGAAAGGCTGAACTGTCTGGACTTGAATTGCTCCTGACGAGCAGAAAGACTCTCCGAGTAACAGTGCAACGGGGTAGGCAATGGATAGATATGGAAGGCTCAAGGTAATCCAACAGGGGAAGAGTGCAGTAGGTTTCTTCCTGAACGAAGACCAAATGTACTGTTTGATTCACATTTCAGCTCTTTTTCTTCCCATAAGGAAAAAGCACAGGGGCTGTAACAACAGCTGAGGCTGGCAGAAGGAAACAAAAGCCAAGCCAGATGACTTGCCAAAGAAGGAACCCTTAGAGCTTGCAGGCTGAGACTGGTACGTTAGAGAGGGGCAGGAATGTAGATGGAAGAATATAGCAACTGGCAGAAGCAGAGAAGAGGAGTTCATTCTAGTCTCCTCACAGGAACCATACTCCCCGACCCCCTGGGGAGGAGCAGGAGCAGACTGAGATGAGGTCAGAGACTGTAGAAGATGATGACCCTGCAAAGAAAAAGATGAAAAACACAGGTTAGGGTGAGTTTCCATAGCAACACAATACTTTTCCTGGGAATTTCAAAGGAATAGATCAAATGTGTCTGTTGTTTAACTCTCAAATTCCAAATCCTCCACCTCCAGGATTTGCCCACAACCAATAGCAGAGGTCACATGGTCACCAAGAGCTTCGGTGGTGCAATAAGCTCACTAGTGATGGACGCAGACTGAACAACCCGCCAGACCGTCTTAAGGACCTGGTGGGAAATTGATCCAGATGGCACTTGGTCTGCAAGGAGGCTACAGCAGTTTGGAATTTGCCATGACGATGATAGCAACATCCACCATGGTAAGCTCTGCCCTGACTTTCAACCGGCCAATCTTTGGACAAATTTGTCCTTTCCTTTACTGTCCTGTTTTGACCTGGACAAATCTGGGTAGCCGATAATGAAGATGATTTTTGCAACATAGGAGGCTGAGGGAAGGCCATACATAGGATAGTTCAAAGGGAGTAAAGCATCCTAATTATGACAGGCTGGATCAACTTTGGGCAACCTCCTGAAGATCCTGGAAAGGGGAAGGTGTGAACTGCTTCAAGTGGTGGGAAGAGGACTAATTGCCTCAGATGTTTTCACACGGCAGTGACCTCTGTCCACATGCTCATAATACAGTTAAAGCTGCCTTGATTCAGTCTCAGTCCAGGTTAACCCTGGGGAAAGGCTAGGTATGGTATGTCGAAGGTGCAATTGAGAGAAATTTGTATTTAGATGCAGGGTGTGCTACAGTGATGCTAGGGGAAACTATGGGGATTGTAAACCTGACTAATATCTCTCACGTTCAGCAGATGCATAAGCGATCTTGTTTTCTGATAGCTGGTTCATACAGAATCATAAAATGTAAGGTTGGACAGAACATCTTGAGGTCATCAAGTCCAGCCCTGTCCTGAGGCAGGACCACATAAACCTAGACCATCCCTGACTGGTGTTTGTCCAGCCTGTTTTTAAAAACTTCTCTTTGTTTTTTGATCTGATTGTTCCTCTATTACTGGTCAGTTAAGTGGGTCTCAAATATTTGTACACAGAATAATTATCATTTAGAATAAAGCCATGAATTCAGGAAAAAAACCCAAAGTGTATAATACCAAATAAGCAGCAGTCCTTTAAATGAGGCAATCTTAATGCAGCTCTCCCCCACCCTTAAACATGTATTATATTTCCTCATATTTCTCCTGACAGCCACTTGTTCAACTTCTGACCTGTTTGCAAAAATCTGCACACCATCTATTAAAGTGATATGTGCACACACGCACACTGGCAAACTTCTGTTCTATGGGCATTAAGTAAATTATTTCTTTAAGATCATATGGCAGATCTATAATTAATTAAACCCTCCATGATATTAGTGTAAAATAATTTAGTGTTTCTAAAAAGGTAAATGTAATTTGCCTATCTGGTATTTGGAAGAATGCTTTCCCCAAAATCAATTCTTTTGGTTTCTAGAGAATAGGAATGAGAAGCAATCTCATTTTAATTATATCTCTTTATTGCTAACAAAGGAATGATTTATGCAATTAAATTAACTGGCTAGAAAATTATTCTCAGCTGGGCTGTCCTAATTCTTTGCTTTCTGAATTGCAGGCTTTTACACTTTTCTATGTAGATTAATTTTTCTGATATGCAAACAATGCTCCTTGTGTTCATTTTTAACATTTTCTATTCACAGCTTCCCTTTTCTTAGTGCCGATGACATGAGTAATATTTGTGAACTGCTGGGCTCTGATTCATACGGTTCTTTTGTGCAGAAAGATAGGAAAAAATCTTTTCTTTTGAATCTCATTATTGCCAGCACAGAGCAAGGTTTGGAAGTTTTCTTATCTATTGCCAAGAAACAGCAGTGGGAACATGAAAAAATTGCAAAAGATGTCAAAGGATGCAAACTTTTAAAGGGAAGCACTTCAGCATTGGAGAGAGATTTGATTTTTGAAGCTGGGCTTTTTGTATTTTCTTCCATGCTCCCTTTGTCCCCCTGGTAAAAGAGAACTAAGGGCAAGCTCCTATCCTGTGTTACTGAAGAAAGAGGTTCTGGGAGAGTTTTCCCTGCAACAGCTGGACAGAACTCTGTCATGATTGTTAGGCGGTGGGAGAAGCTAGACTGCATGTTAGCACATCATGACCACAAGAGGGCATAATCTGTGGGGGGTGGGGTTATCCTTTGTATAGGATAGGGTTTGGGGCACCTTGCTCTGTTTTAGAGAAACTGTGAATGTGCTGGGATGCAAGTTCCCGCAAGTCCTCATGAGCCTTCTTGCCCTGCATCAGTGAGGATGGCTTGGCTATCCAGAGTCTGGTGCTCTTGGCTCCACTCCAGTTCCCTGGAATTGTCCAAAAGTGTTAGGCTTTGCCATTGTGCCTGTGCTTTGGTTGTGTTGCACCTAGCTGCTGATTTGAAGTTCATGAGATTGGGAGTTGGTGTGGGCTCAGGGTTTGTGTGGCCTTGAAGTTGCTGAGATGGCAGGATCAGGCAATGTATTGCCTCTCCTGCTCCTGCTGCCAGGGAGGGGAATGGGCCAGCCTGGGAGTTGGATAGGAGAAGAGGTCGCCAGAGGCCCCTTCCTTTGAGTGTGCTTCATGCTATGTAGATGGTAAACTCAGGCTCATGGGAGATGTGGTTGCTCAAGACCTCTCAGCATCAGGCCACTGATTTAGGGGCCACTGGGCACCCAAGTTTGAAAATGCAGGCCAGTAAGTTTAATCCTTTAAACTACTGCAGGGGTCTTCAGAACCCCAGCCCTGCACTTCCCAGCTTCCTCCATCAACAAAACTAGGCCCCACTCCAGATCCCCTCTTGCCTCTGGATCACACTGTTCCCCAACCTGTAATGGACTAATGGCTTCCTCGTCTCCATCCATTCCCTGGTCCCAACGCTCCCAGGGGGAGGAACCAAGAGATAGTGTGCTCTGGGCTCCCTGTTTGAGAGGGCCCCCACAAGGACAGAGGGACAGCCCGGCTGAATGTGAGTGAATGGCTTTGCAACCTGGCACACGAGGGCACAGCACCACTCAGGCTGGGTACCTGCCATTGATTGCATGAGAAGAGGTATGGGAGGGGCAGCCTGGAGTGATCCACCAAGCTGAGAGCCAGAAGGTAGGAGCAGAGTCGGGGATAAAGCCCTTACTGTCAATGGGTCTGGAAGTCAGGGAGAGTCACGCCTGGGACAGGCCTCTCAGCTGCATGCAGGGTAGAGCCCCGCCATCCCTGCAGGGACGGCATTGACCCCACAGGCCTGGGCTCCCTGATACCCCTCTCCTCTTAATAGTTCAGCCTCCATGCCAGCCAGCTCCTGGTATGAGGGCGGGGTCAGGAACTGGAGTTGGGTTTGGTGCTGGCTTGGGGAAGAAGAAGGTTCCTATTCCAGCTGCTGTTGAGATTCTAGACTGGCTTCACCTCTCAGTGGCCAGAAAATCCGCCCTTCTCTCTGGCACCATCAGTTCCCCCTAATGAGTACCTCAAACATCTAGACATGGGACAGTTCACAGACGTCTTCTACCCAGCGGCTAGTTAATTTCCCACACATTCCTCCTGTGTCACTTATTGTGAGAGGCATCACTCATTAGTCCCCAAATTCCCTATGTTCTACACAAATTTGGTGTCCCCTCCCCTTGATTGCTGTAAAAAAAATTTCCAACAGAAAAGATTTAAAAACAAGTACAAAACACAGCCACAAACTGAGACTACAGAAGGCCATTTACCATGAAAGGAATAGTGCTGAAGTTATTTTCAGTTTCCTGCATGGATATATTTTTTTTCCATGTCCCTCATTTTAGGTCTTTCTCATATGTTACATCCCACATCTGGGCCTTGGCAGTGTGAGAAGTACATACCTATTAGATCATCTGTAACACTGCTCTACAGCCAAAATGCTTCAGAAATAAATGTAATCCAACTTTACTAATTCTGGATCACTGAGAACGAAAATGATGCTTAAAATTGTTGATTGGCTCTAGTTTTCAAGATATGCTATTGGGTCAGTATATACGACCCTTGACTTGGGAATGGCGGAGGATAAGTGAGTTATAAAGGGAAGGGATCTCAATTTAAACCAGAAATGACTAAAATACATCTTTGACTGTATCTATGAATAAATCTATGACTGGGTTTGGACAGTACTTGGTTTTTAGGCAAAACAATGAATGATGCAATCTGAAGCTGGTATTGCGTCATACATGATATGAATTGCATCATGTTATTCCTAGAAGTCATGGATGATGCAATCATAATGAAGCTTACATCACTCTGCTGAACAAATTGCCCTATATCAGCTCTAGAAATCATACAGTGTCGTGCTTTCTTATTTGTCAGTCTTTGATTTTGCAAAGGGACACATTTCTGTTTAGCCAAAGTGAGCAGAGATGCCTCGTACTTGTATGAACAGTGCAGATAACTTCTGCTATGTTTGTGGTGAAGTGACTTTTGCATCACAAAAGCGCAGTATAACCACGATGGTTAAGAAAGCCTATCACCTTTATTTTGGCTGCAAAATTGGAGATCAGGACAAGAGGTGGGACCCACACATATGCTGCAACACTTGTGCAACAAATCTTCACCGGTGGTTGAACAGGAAAAGGAAATCTATGCCTTTTGCAGTGCCAATGATTTGAAGAGAGCCAACAGATCATACCAGCAATTGTTACTTCTGCATGGTGCCTCCAGTTGGGAAAGGTGTGTCAAAGAAGAAAAAGTGGACTGTGCATTATCCAACATTCCATCAGCTATACGCCCAGTACCCCACGGAGAAGGACTGCCGGTTCCTGATGCACCAGAATCATTCTCACTTGAGTCAGACGAGGAAGAGGTAGAGGATGAAATTTCTGGTCCTGAACCATCAATGTCACAGGACCCACATTTTCTCCCATCCTCCTCCTCTGAACCACACCTCATAACACAAGGTGAACTGAATGACCTTGTCAGGGATTTGGAACTACCCAAGAGTAAGGCAGAGCTGTTGGGCTCCAGACTACAGCAGTGGAATCTCCTGGCAGGCTGTCAGGGCAAATGGAGCCCATCAATGCTTGCAGACTATTGCTGGACAGTGACAAGAGATGCTGCATTTAAGGAATATAAGAGACAAGCCAAGAAGCGCCGAGTAGACACTGAATAGGACTAAACTATGTACATAATAGTTTTTTGCCTTTTGTTTCATAATACATTTTATTTATATAACCCTTTTGCTGATTTTTAAAGTGTTACATAAACAGGACAGGTGAAATATTATCATGTAAAGCAACCATAAACACATGAAATGACCTAGGTTTACAATTATGATTAAAACTCTACTATCTACACAATATACATAGACATAAAATGTAAAACCTTAAATATCTTAGAAACAGTAGCCAATCAGTTGTTTTAATTGTCATATTTGAATTCAGCGCATCAAAATACATCATAAATATCACATTTTATCTCTGAAGCAGACGACTTCTCAAAAATTGTAGACCAGTGTAATTAGCAATGGGCGCATCTTGGTAGATTCAGACACTAGATTCAAGTGCTTACCCTAAGCTTATCTGAACTTTCTGACCTTCTTGTGGTTGCAAAATTAGGCTATCAAACTTACCAGCATAGGTTTTCTGTGATTTCTATTATTTCTTCAGGATGGGTCAGGATCCCAGACAGAACAGCCCATATCACAGGATTCCAGCAATTCCACTCAGGGCACGAGGTAGCAGCAAGGTGAAGAAAACACTTTTTTAAACATGCAAAATGCATTGATGTGGGTTCTGTTCAAAATCCAAGCAAAAAGTTCATCTTGGTGCTTAGATCAGAATTTGGTTTGTATAATTCTGTGTCCTGTAAAGAGTCGGCCCTCAAACTGTGGTCTGTGGACAGAGCACATCTGAAGAGCCAGAGCTGGTTTAAAAAAAAGTTCACAAAAATTTCTGTCCACCATTTTGACTAGTTTTTGCCCTTCAAAATTAGAAATTTTAGTGAAATTTTGTCAGCATGGCACAACTGGCTCTATCCAGAACTATTGGGCTCTGGGGAGCTTTTTGGTAAACAATTTTTTTAAATCAATCAGCTGTTTTCCCCTATGTAGCTGCTTCATATCTTTTATGCATATAGGGGATGTGAACTGAATTGTGATTAAATGTGTACGTGATATCAAAATTGGAGGGCATGCAAACACAAGAAGCCTAAATCAAGCTGCAAAGTGACCACAGAGATTGGATTGGTGGGAGAGGGGATTGGAGGCAATGAAGGGGGCATAGTCCTAAGAACTTTAAAACCCCCCATAGAGGTGGCCAGATTCTGATTTGGATCACATCATAGTAAATGTCGGATTAATACTCTCAAAGCCACCAATGTGAGTTCAGATTGCAGTGAGAGGATGTAAACAGCAAAGTCTGCAGAAGGAAAGGACCATAACCGAGCACCTGTATCCATCACATCAAAATGAGCTTACTTCCCTCTTGTGTCTTTCCTACAACTCTACAATGACCTACCAAGCACTACAATTGCTCAGAGAAAGTGTGAGATCACGGCAGGGGGAAGAGGGGTTGTAAGTGGCTCTCAGTATGAAAATGTTTGAGCTCCACTTTTGTACAGAGAGGCCTGTAATCAGGGCTAATAAATTTTGGGGCACTGTTGCATTGGTATCTCAACCCTATGCACGGGACCTAGTAACAGGCTCAGTCACTTTAGGGACAACAGAACAGGAAAGATCACTTATCAGGAAACCTTCCCTGGGCCCTGGTGGAGTGTAGCACTTAAACCCCAAACTGAAATGTTAGAATCGGAGTTAAGATCCCACCTCCCTGCGCCCCAGTGTGTTCTCTTAAATAATGTTACCAGCATTGGGGGGAAAAAAGCACCTGCAGACTTACAGACCAAGGAAATGCAATCATGGTGCTGCTGCCCACACACGCCTACCCTAGATGCAAGCAGTGGAAAACCAGGGAACGCAGGATAAGCCACGGCTTTACTCTTCCCCTGTGGTGATGGCAGCAGGAATGGAAACTATAATAATACTTTACTTCTCCCTGACCAAACCTGCCATTTTCTGTGCCCAGCATCCCTGCTCATGCAGTCCGATGGACCCTGATTGTGTTCTGTGCAGCACCATTGCTCTGAGGGCTACTCGCTGCTGGCTGACAGGCTCAGGGAGTGGTACGGAACTGTGATCTCCCAAGAGGCACAGTTAAGGCCTTGCCCTGACATTGCACAGCAATTTCCAAGGCCATCAGTGTATGCATGAAAGTATTAGAGCATTCACCTCTAATGTGAAACACCGTTGCACCCTGAACTGTGGAGTCATGGCCACTCCCCCAGTGATAATAGAAATAATGTGTGACTGACCACAGCTCTCTGCTAACAGAATCAATCCCTCTCGCTGTGGACGGTGTCCTGACTCCACCAGCATTTCATCTCAAGTATGGTAGTATTTGGATGGACAGTTCCCTGTTTTGCGGTAATAAACCCACATCTCCCACAAACTGGTTCTCTAAGGAACGGGAAATTTTCCCCAGGGAGAAGATCATGGTGAGAAAACAAATGGAATTTACCTAAGCATCTGGCTCTCCTTTGTTGACTAGCCTGCCAGGCAGTCAAGCTGCCTAGTTTCTATTTTTCTACTGCATTCTGTAATCTCTCTCCATGCAATCTAGCTGACATAGATACTTCGGATGCTCTTTGTATACTCATTCCTTCCAGTATTGCTGAGCTGTCAGTGAAATTCATAAAACAAGCAACAAGAGTAATCCTGCATAAGAAAGGGATGCAAACAAGGGAGATAATACTGGAAGTGATACTGTTAACAACCTATGTATGTGCAGGGCATTCTCTTACTAAAGAAGATAGTATTGTAGAACTGAAAATGTTTAAAGAGGTATTAGTGTGACAGTGTGGTAATGTTGTGATAATAGGCTAATGCTTTGAGACTGGCGTTGAGTTGGGCATAAGTTAACTTCTGATTTCTTGGCTATTAGTGTTTCATTTTGAAGAAATGCACGTGAAGAACCTTAACTCTAAGTTCATAAAGTTCTTTGTTCAGGAATTTCCTAGTATTGGACTGAGGGCTGGATAGGGTGGTTAGCTGCAGAATAGGGCGGAGGAGCAGGATAATAGTGTCTCATGTATTTAAAACTTAGGGCTTTTCTACATAACTTACTGTGTGGCAGGCCAGGGTGTTTATCTACAGTGCACCAACTTGCCACACAGTAACCTCTCTTGTGGACACTCTTATAGCACAAAGAAAGACCTCGAGTGCAACTTGGTGTATTGTGCAGTAAATTCACAACCTGTCTTGCTGGACAGTAATTTGCTGTGTAGACAAGCCCTTAAAACTCTGTTTCATCCCCTCCATCCAACTGTCCCACATACACAACCTCAGTTTTTTCCTTGCAAACTATAAGGGTTTAAATCTGTATGTATAAAATTTTGATTCTTGTACTTGAAAAGTTTATATTTATAAAAAGTATACAGTTTAAAATGTACATGCATATAATTTTCAAGTAGATATAGTAAAGCTGGAATTTTATTTTGATTTTAAAAATTCTTTGGTTACTTCCTAAAATTTGAAGAATTTTCAAAATCTCATTTTACTTTTCACTATTGATCTCCTTTTTTGCATTTCTAAAGGCGGAAACTAGGCTTGTTTGACTTTCCTAGTCAGTTTCACTTCCTGCTTCTCATGCAGTAACCCAAGGCTGTTCAGTTTGGGTTCCCAGCACCACAAAGGAAGGTTTTAATTAAAAACTGTTTTCAGTCAACTTTAAAACACACTGATAACATTTCTATTCATATCAGGTTTTGCAAACAAAAATCTAGTTCTACACTGCCCTTGAATTTCCATTTCTTGTGGCTCTTTTTTGTTTTATATTTCAGTTCATCCTCCCGTAAATTAGAGATAACGGTTAGCTATTGATACCTTATATGGAACAGAAGAAATGTGCAAATCAACATAGATCTATTATGAGTATTCAACCTTAAATGATAAACTATATATATAGTTGTTGTGTATATCTACACAGTGCAATAGTCCATACAGTTATTTATGTATGATTTTTGTAAGGCATATTGAGATTAAGTAACATGACCTGCCTTTAGGAGAGAGAATGCAACAGATTGGAGACCTTTGAAATATACACTATGAATTCTGGACTTTTGGTTAGAGGACTCTCTCTCTCTCTCTCTCTCTCTTTCTTTTTTGGTAGGTTTTTTCCTCAGTCCTACATGCTGGGAAACTTGTTTGACCTTGGTTCCAAGACCTGTGCTCCTGTTGATATATCTTGAGACTGCCCAGGGATGCATTATGTGTGTGTAAAAATCATTTGGGCTAAAAGACTACAGGAAAACTGACCAGACTAGTAGTTTTCTATCAATCACAGCCATGCATTTTACCAGGATACCCTAGCCAGTCCCAGGTTTCGGTGTGCCTGGTCATCTGATGGTATCTGGAACAAGAGTCATGGTGGATTCTCCATCACTTGTAATTTTTAAATCCAGATTGGATGTTTCTTCTAAAAGATCTGCTGTAGGAATTGTTTTGGAGAAGTTCTAGGGCCTGTGCTAGATCACAGTGGAGGATCACAATGGTCCCTTCTGGCCTTGGAATCTATTTATCTCCACCAGATCCTGCCCTTGGGGGAACTTCATTCAATAATGGCACTTCACCTCAAATCTAACCTTTCCAACTGGATCCCAGATTGACCACAGACCCTGCCTACTAAAAGTAAAGATCCATGACCCTTGTCTGAAGTTGAGAATGATCATCTACCACCCAATAATGGATCTAAAAGGGGCATCCATTTTTGATTTTCCCCTTCTACTGTTTTCTCTTGGTTACTGTGTTTGGGGGAATTGACTCATCACTACTGGAATCTTTTTAAGTAACTGAGAGAAATTTGGTTGTGATATCATTAACGTCCAATTATCCAAGAAAAGGGCTGAGGAACAAAGCTGGTTTTTTAAGTTGAAATTTTTTATGCATATTTAGGTCAAAAAGATAGAAGGATTGAACATCATATGTACTGAGAGTTAAGCCTATAACTCTTGAACAGAATACTAAAATACTAGCTGTGGGGTTCAAAGCTAACATTTAAATAATCCATGAACCACAACAGGTAGTACTGATTGAAAAAATTAATGTAAGAAACATAAGACTGACCATACTGGCTTGGACCAGTGGTCCATCTAGCCCAGTATCCTGTCTTCTGACAGTGGCCAATGCCAGATGCTTCAGGGTGAATGAACAGAATGGGGCAATTATCAAGTGATCCATCCTGTGTCCCAGCATCTGGCAGTTAGAGGCTTAGCCATCGTCTGGAGAGTAACTTCAACATTTTGAAGTTGTTGCCTTTTTTTCTGAGCTTGGAATGATCCCTTTCCCCAAAACGTTTTCCTATTTTTAATTAGAAACTTTAATCAAAACTATTATTGAAAAATTTCAGAGTAAAAATTAATTTTGTGGAACAGAAACAGTCAGTCAATTTTTTTTTAAAATAAAGACCATTTTTTAAACAAGAGTTTGGGTTTTTTTGAAATATTTGCTTAGCTCTAACACTAGACCTCTTGATTTCTTAGGCACTTTGGTGCAGCAAATGGGAAATTCTGCTACAGAGTCCATGAATATGAAAATAAAGCGTGGTTGGTAGACTGTTGTTTGAGTTATTTCTATTTGTTTATTGTATCCTATCTCCAAGTTTTCAGGATGCTGTGCATTTTCTGCATTGGGAAGTTGGAGACATGGATAGGAGAGGCTGTGGGTACTCAGGAAAGTGCAGGAAGTGGTTTTGATTTTTAGGAGGCAAATAGAGGCTTTGAGTCCTGGACAGTGGATGCGTCACATTCTTCACGCTGTTAACCTCTCCTTCCAGCTTGAATGAACTTATTCCTGTGCTCATGAAGCCAAGGGGCTAGTAGCATTTACCAGTATCTTGACATGGTCAGTGCAGATATGGGACAAAAATCCCCTATCCAGCAGTGCCAACGGACATCTGTCCTGAACTTTAGCACCCCTATTCTGGGCCCCAAGACAGCCCTGCTACAGGAATTCCCTCCGGACCTGCTGTAAACCTGTTGGGGCAATGAGATCCAAACCACGATTATTTTAGAAGAGTCTAGTTGAAATCTCTCTGCTGGAATCTGCCATATCCCAGTTTCATCTCAGCCCAGTGCTGGCCATTTTATTGATTCTAAATGACTTTAGGATATTTTGAATATGCAAATAATAATAATAATAATAATTACTATAACAGTGGAACCAGTTTGGGATTTCTTCATGTTTTTTTTTTTTTGAAGACTCCTCTGGCCTCTACAGACACCACTTTTATGCAAATGAAACTTTGCTGGATTGTGTTACCTATTGAAAAATAGTTTCAATTAGAAATTCAATTACAGTGTCTTGGGGAGATGGAACTGACAGTTTCTTTGAATTTTGCACATTATAGAATGCTCCGAAGTGCCATAAATCTGCTAATTGATTTCTGTACCTGTAATGTTTGATTAGGTGTATTTTATTGTCTTCTTGGTTTTAATTAACCCCAGGCTTGTCAAAATGCTTCCACAGACAAAGGATATATGATGAACTGAGATAAACTCTATTAACAGAGGCTGACTTTTGTCAGTAATTGCTATCATGCATAAGAGTTATTAGAAATTAGCGCACCGAAAAAAGAAACTGTACTTTTGGTAACAACTTTTATTGGCTGCTATAAATCCGTTGATTGCCCCCTACGTGCTGGAGATAAGCACATGTGAATGACCAACGGGTCCTAAGGAAAATCAATCACTCGCCAGATGTCTTATAAATATTAAGAGTGACAAAATGAGAAGAATTATGAAGTCTGAGTGCTGAAAATTAAATGGATGCTAATGCTCCTAAACTTGTTCATATTACAGATGCTGAGGAAGCAAGGGCAGTTGTGTACCCAAGGCAGCTTCAACAGTCAGTGAAGCAGAATGTGCTAACTCAACTAGATGGCTTGCAGAGAATGGTAATGGAACATTGAGCTTTTCGCTCAGTCGTTGGTTTGGATCCAAACTCAGGTTGTTACTAAGGTTGCCAGTTTTGGTTGGACGTATTCCTGGAGGTTTCATCATATGACAATCTTTAATTAAAGACTAATCTTCAACTCCTGGAGACTCCAGGACAATCCTGGAGGATCGGCAACCCTTGTTGTTATAGCCTGAAGGTTGTTCACTGGTTTAGAGGGCAAGTATTTAACACACTCATGCTATTAACACAAGTGGCATCTCATTAGCGAAGACAAAGGATTGAGTGGACAAGGAGAATGAACTTCCCTGTCACCCTAGAAGAGGTCCATGTAGCTTGCAGTTGAGACATTTGTGAGGGACATGGGGCTGCTCTATTTATCACCTGGTTATTGGTATGCCTATTGTAGGATTGCATTAGTTTAATAGGGGGCTATAAGGAGAACAAGCAGGAATGGAAGAAAAATAGCTCAGGATGAGCCACTCCTTTGCAAACACTCGAGGGTTGGTTCAGGATAATGGCCAGAGCCACTGGCTCTGAGGAGACTAGCTCAGCATCCTGCAAAGCTAGCAAACTGGTTTGGGTAAAGTCCAGGAACAGACACAAACAAAGATACTCTGCCTGGATTAAAAGAGACTCTTTCCAGTGGGGAGGCAGTTGCTGGGGAGCTGTTCAGGGAAACCAGGCTGACACAGGCAGCTGCTAGGCTTGCCTGGGGCACCGTGAGGGGATGGTAGGATAGATGCAGACTGTTTTGAAATCCTTTGATCTCTAAATGTTTTCTTTGTTCCCACTGTTAAGGTTAAACAATGCTTTCATTTAAACAGGCTGTCTGGTCACTCTGTTCCTCATCTCAGACTCTTGAAGGGAAGAGCCCCAGGTTTTAGGAAGGCCGAATGGACCTGGTGGGACACTGTCTGTTCCACTCCAGGGAGGCAAAGGCACAAAGCCTGACACTTGAAGGGGTGCACCAGCTCTGCAACTATGACAACGTTTTGGCAGGGTAGTGGGAGGAAAGACTCAGGTTATGGCTACACTTACAGTTTTGCAGCGCTGGTAGTTACAGCTGTGTTAGTACAGCTGTGTAGGGCCAGCACTGCAGAGTGGCCACACTTACAGCAACCAGCGCTGCAGTGTGGCCACATTTACAGCACTTGCACCGCTGTTGGGAGTGGTGCATTGTGGGCAGCTATCCCACAGATCACCTCGTCCCATTTCGACGCTGTGGCTTGTGGGAAGGGGAAGGAAGTGTGAGGGTCCTTCCGCTTCCTGTTCCAACGCCCCGTGGTGCTTTGCTACACATTTCGAGCAGTTCGGCGGCATTGTGATTCTGCAGTGCGATTTCTGCGGTTTTTGTTATAAATGGAGCCTGAGCTGCTGAGGACCTTGCTGATGAATGTTGCCAGCACATCACGCATGGCAGTGGAGCTATTCCTTCAGCTGCAAAGTGAGAGTGACAGTGAGAGTGAGGAGTCAGACGATGATATTGAATCGCCTCACGGTGAAGACAGTAAATTGCTCGTGGCAGTAACAGACGTGCTCATCTCCGTGGACCAGCGCGTTTGGGCTTGGGAAACCAGCAGTCAGTGGTGGGATCCCATCGTCCTGCAATCCTGGGACGACGAGCAGTGGCTGTAGAACTTTCGGATGAGAGAAGCCACTTTCATGGCACAGTGTGCTGAGCTCGCCCCTACCCTGCGGCGCAGGGACACGAGATTGAGAGCTGCCCTGCCAGTAGAGAAGCGGGTGGCTATGGCAATCTGGAAGCTGGCAACTCCAGACTGCTTCAGATCGGTGGCGAACCAGTTTGGAGTGGGAAAGTCTACCGTTGGAATGGTGCTGATGCAAGTTTGCACAGCCATTAATCGCACCCTGCTAAGAAGAACCATGACTCTTGGGAACGTGCAGGACATTGTGGATGGCTTTGCAGAAATGGGTTTCCCTAACTGTGGAGGGGCAATAGATGGGACGCATATTCCTATTCTGTCACCACCCCACCTGGCATCAGAGTACGTTAATCGCAAGGGGTATTTCTCCGTGGTTCTGCAAGCCCTTGTGGATCACCGTGGGTGTTTCACTGACATTTACTCAGGATGGCCTGGAAAGGTGCACGATGCACGCATCTTTCGGAACAGTTCCCTGTTCAGGAGGCTGAGGGCCGGGACTGTTTTCCCAGACCGCAAGATCACAGTAGGGGACGTCGAAATGCCCACTGTGATCCCTGGAGACCCCGCTTACCCCTTAATGCCCTGGCTCATGAAACCATATACAGGGAAGCTTGACAGGAGCAAGGACCGGTTCAACTACAGGCTGAGCCGGTGCAGAATGACTGTCGAGTGTGCTCTTGGCCGTTTGAAAGCCCGCTGGCGCTGTCTTTATGGGAAGCTAGATTTGGGGGAAAGCAGCATCACCGCTGTTATATCCGCGTGCTGTACCCTCCATAATATTTGTGAAGGGAAGGGTGAAAGATTCAGTGAGGAATGGACCTCCGAGGTTCGACGCCTAGAGGATGAGTTTGCTCAGCCAGAGAGCAGGGCTAATAGGGAGGCCCAGGAAAGGGCTTCAAGGATTAGGGATGCTTTAAGGGAGCAATTTGATGCTGAGAGCCAACTGTAAAGTTTGATGCATTTGATGTGCTTTGCTTTTACCTTGGTGTACAATAGTTACCACTTCCAGCAATAATATAACGTAGTGAAAAAGAAAAAAAAATCCTTTATTCAACATACAGTACATAAAAGGCAAGGGGGTTGGGGTAGTGGACTGTACATTCACAGGTTTGAATATGTCCTATTTTGATCACTATTCAATGTCTGCTGCACTTCAGGATTACTATGCTGCAGGATAATGGGGGTGGAGTGAACAGGGTAAGAATTATAGTTATCAGGGCTGGTTGGTGATCGTACAGGTGTTGGGGGCAGCTGGGGATAATAAGGAACTGGCTGCTGGAGAAAGTTGTTTTGTGGAAATACTGGGGAACAAGAAAGAGGGCTTTGGGAGGGCTGTGGGTTACAACGGTACATATTTGTCTGCATGGCTACGAGAGACTCAAAAGACTCAGTTTGGCGAGCCTGGAGGCTTATCACCTGCTTTGTGGTTTTTTTGGCAGACAATTCCTTTCTTCTGCTTTCTGTTTGCCTCCATTCATGTACACTCTGTCTCCATTCATACATTTTCTCTCTCCATTCCTGTGTCTTCCTACTTTCTCTGTTGTAGTGACTCATAACAGATTTGATCAATTCCTCTTTTGATTTTCTGGGATTCCTTCTCAAGTTCTGCAACCTACGTGAGGCCGGTGATCTGGCTGTAGTAGTCAAGGTCACTAGAAAAAAGAGAGATAGAACCATGTAATACACAGAGGCTACATTGTTTATTATCACACAGTGAAGGACTTTTTAGACTTTTGGTAGCATCCTTCTCACATACCTCACATAACACAGAGAGGGCAGGGAAGCTAAAAGTCATGGCGAGCAATGGGGTGAGTGGTTTTCCCCCGATTTCCCCTTGGGAGTGGGAATTGACCAGAGGGTCACTGGGGTTTATCTGCAATGGGTACAGGAGGTAGCTGGTGTCCTGAAGAGGGGACAGTAGTGAACAGGAAGGTGGTGAGCTGTTTGGGGGGGGGGGTTGGGCTTTGGTCCGCGTTCATGCCATCCTGCTGGTGAGGGGGGGGGAGAAGCATCGCGGTGCTGGATGCCTGCTTGGAGGGGGGTGCATAACACCGGTGCACACCGCGGTGCTGGATGCCTGCTTGGAGGGGGGTGCATAACACCGGAGCACACCGCGTGGATGCCTACGTGCTGGGAGGGGGGTGGTGAACACCGGAGCGCACCGCGGTGCTGGATGCCTGCTTGGAGGTGGGGTGGTGAACACTGGAGCGCACCGCGGTGCTGGATGCCTGCTTGGAGGGGGGGTGGGGAACACCGGAGCACACCGCGGTGCTGGATGCCTGCTTGGAGGGGGGTGCATAACACCGGAGCACACCGCGGTGCTGGATGCCTGCTTGGAGGGGGGTGCATAACACCGGAGCACACCGCGTGGTTGCCTACGTGCTGGGAGGGGGGGTGGGGAACACCGGAGCACACCGCGGTGCTGGATGCCTGCTTGGAGGGTGGAGCACACCGCGTGGTTGCCTACGTGCTGGGAGGGGGGGTGGGGAACACCGGAGCACACCGCAGTGCTGGATGCCTGCTTGGAGGGGGGTGCATAACACCGGAGCACACCGCGGTGCTGGATGCCTGCTTGGAGGAGGGTGCATAACACCGGAGCACACCGCGGTGCTGGATGCCTGCTTGGAGGGGGGTGCATAACACAGGAGCACACTGCGTGGATGCCTACGTGCTGGGAGTGGGGGTGGGGAACACCGGAGCACACCGCGGTGCTGGATGCCTGCTTGGAGGGGGGTGCATAACACCGGAGCACACTGCGTGGATGCCTACGTGCTGGGAGGGAGGGTGGGGAACACCGGAGCGCACCGCGGTGCTGGATGCCTGCTTGGAGTGGGGGTGGGGAACACCGGAGCACACCGCGGTGCTGGATGCCTGCTTGGAGGGGGGTGCATAACACCGGAGCACACTGCGTGGATGCCTACGTGCTGGGAGGGAGGGTGGGGAACACCGGAGCGCACCGCGGTGCTGGATGCCTGCTTGGAGTGGGGGTGGGGAACACCGGAGCACACCGCGGTGCTGGATGCCTGCTTGGAGGGGGGTGCATAACACCGGAGCACACCGCGTGGATGCCTACCTGCTGGGAGGGGGGGTGGTGAACACCGGAGCACACCGCGGTGCTGGATGCCTGCTTGGAGGGGGGTGCATAACACCGGAGCACACCGCGTGGATGCCTACGTGCTGGGAGGGGGGGTGGGGAACACCAGAGCGCACCGCGGTGCTGGATGCCTGCTTGGAGGGGGGTGCATAACACCGGAGCACACCGCGTGGATGCCTAAGTGCTGGGAGGGCGGGGGTGGGGAACACCGGAGCACACCGTGTGGCTGGCTACGTGCTGGGAGGGGGGGGGTTAACAACAGAGCGCAATGGGCTGGGGAAACGCGAACCTGGCGCCCTGCACTCAAGTATCCCTAAATTCTCAACAGGGTTTCCTACTGCCAGACATATCACTGCTGCGTGTTACCTGGGAAGAGAGGGAGGGTCTTCTACAGGAATGTGGATACCGCCCTGGCCCCTATGCAGCTTGCCTGTGTGCAGCCATGGTCCCCCCACCCCTCACTGCACAGTGGATCGGACGAGTTAGCCTGACCGGGAAAGGGACCACGGTGGCTCTCCCGATCAACTTGAGAAAGCAAATTGCAAATGCTCTTGCTGCAACTTTTCAAGAGATTACCGAGGCAGATTACAGAGACGTGATAGAGAAAATCAATGGGCTATTCCACATTTAGGCATGCATGCAGGCAGCCATACCCAAAACCCTCCTCTCCCAAAACATAAAAATCTACTTACCCTGAGCATGATCCTCAGTTTCTTCCTCACCATCAACTTCCTGCTGCTGCGACTGGCTAGCCTCCTCCTGGCTTGAGAAGAGCTCCTGGCTGCATGTGTACTGGGACTCCGGGGTGTCTCCCTCCACGCCAGTAGCCTCACTGTTGCCGTCCTCTACAACCTCCCCCACTTTTCCCTGCTCTGAACTCTCCATCATGCTCCTAGGATTGGCAGTGGGGTCACACCCAAGTATGGCATCCAGCTGCTGGTAAAAACGGCAGGTCGTGGGGGCAGCTCCTGAGCGGCAATTTCCCTCACGAGCTTTGCAGTAAGCACTCCTCAGCTCTTTAATTTTGACCCTGCACTGCAACACATCCCGTTCATGGCCCCTTCTCATCAAGGACTGCGATATCTGCCCATAGGTATCATAATTTCTCCTTCTGGAGCGCAGCTGTGCTTGCACAGCCTCCTCTCCCCAAACACTTATGAGGTCCTGCAGCTCTGCATTGGTCCATGCTGGGGCTCATTTGGTGCGTGGAGGCATGGTCGCTGAGTGATTGATTGATTAATTGCACTCCACACCTGACTGAGCAAACAGGAAGGGGATTTTTAAAATTCCCGGGCCATTTAAAGGAGGGGTCAGGTGAGCCCAGGGCAGTGGCGTTTGCATGATTACCAGAGAGGCTTCTAAGGTATGCTGGGATACCTGCTTATGCCACGGAGGTCAATAAAAACGCTGGTGGGTGTCTACACTTGCTGACCAGCGCTGGATCACCAGCGCTGGATCCTCTACACCCGAGGCTCGATCGGGTGTACAGCCAGCACTGCAACCAGGGAGTTGCAGCGCTGGCCGTGCTGTGCAAGTGTGTACACATCCTAAGTTGCAGCACTGTAACCCCCTCACCAGCGCTGCAACTCTGTAGTGTAGACAAGGCCTTAGGCTTGTCTACACTATACACTTAATGTGATCCCCCGATGTCTACACCATGATTAAACAGCCCCATAGCGTGACTCAGCTGACCTGGGCCAGCCGCAGCTGTGCCGCGGATCTTGAATCACAGTGTAGACATGCCCTAAGGGTTTAACAGAGAGACTAATTATCTCATCAGCTGAGGCTGATTGCTAGACTTGTACCAGCTGGGGAGATAAAAAGGCTGCAGTCTAGAGGACAGGGATGGCTGCCAGAGAGGCTACTGGGAGGCAACTCCTCTAGTAGCAGACTGGCAAGAAGCCTCCCAGGAAGTTGGACTTCTGGAGCAGGAGTCGGGGAGAAGCCCACCGAAGAGACGAGGTAGGAAGTAGCAAGGGAATGAGGATCTGGTTTGACCTGTTCCCTTCAGAGCCCTTGTACTGGAACCCAGAAGAGTGTGCAGGCCTGAGTTCCTCTACCATCTCTGGCAGAAAGGCCAGGAAGGACTTTGGAACAAAAGGGTCAGGTCCCTATGGGAGGGCTGAGATTATTGACCCTTCTTCAAGTAGTGTCCCTATGGATGCTCCACTGGAGGGCCATCCTTACCCATATGCCAAGGGTGCAGCTGCGTAGGGCACCAGGAAATTTAGGTCACCAAATTTCCTGGTGCCCTGTGCAGCTGTGTGCTGCTCCAGCCCCTGCTCCGGCTCTTCCCCAGGGCCCCAACCCCTGCTCGGCCCCAATCCCACCCCCTGCCCAGCCCCGTCCCCACTCCCTTGAGCTCTGCAGCAGGGCCAGGGCGCTGCAGTCACCAGTGGCGGGAGTGCAGTGACATGGCCCCAGCCATTCCACTTGTGAGTGCTGGGGGGTGGTTCCCCCTTAAGCTAACCCTGGCCCCCCACAGAGGCCTGGGGTCAGTCCTCCCCGTTCTCCCCCCCCATGGAGGCCTGGATCCTGCTCCTCGCCCGCCCCCCCTGAAGAGGCCTGCCCCCCCACCCTCGCCCTCAGGGGTGCTGCGTAGGGCCCCAGAATAGCTAGGGATGGCCCTGGTCCCTGTGCTGCTGATCGGAGAACTTTGGCACCAGTGTCTGTTGGGCCTGCACACGTGCTGTCTCTTCTTGTGCTGCACCCCAGGGCTAGCCAGCATGCACAAGCTAACCATCCTCAGTTCCTTCTCAGCCACCCCTGGCTAGAGATGGAGACTTTAGCTATCTGTTAGCAGATTGTAACTCTCCTTTTCAGTTGTTAATCTTTAGTTTTTAGAAACCTTTTTGCCTTCTGATTTTATTTGGCTCTGCCTTAACAAAAAAGTAAAAACAAGACAGAAAAGACTTTCTTCTTGTGTTGACCCTGGACAAAGGTATGCCTGGCTCTCTGGGCTTCAAGCGTTGCACTTGCAGCAAGGTGATCCTGGTTGTGGTCAAGCACTCCCGGTGCCTTTGCTGACTCAGCAGGGCCACATCAAACAAAAGTGTTCCCTCTGCCAGCAGCTCTGACCGAGATCCCACAAGGGCAGAGAGCTCTGCCAGAAAATCATCTTTATGGAGGCGGTTCTCTGACCACAGCCCTCCGGCAGACATGAGTCTTCCCCTCAGCCTTTGACTTCAGATGATAGTGGGTCAAAGAAACGGTCTGTGGACTCCTCTCACAAGTCAAAAAGGAGAGCGGGAAAGTCCCCTCAGCAAGCCCAGGGATAGCCGAAAGCGATCACCATCTCTTTTGGTATCCTCGATGTCGTCAGCATTGATACTGTCTGGCACCCACTCCTCATGGCAACTGTCGGTGTCCAGTACTGTTGATAGGCTCACAAAAAGATAAGGGCAAATGTCCTAAGATGCTTCTGGTATGTGAACTGACATGGGTACCACCAGCGGCATTGGCTCATCCAACACTGGAGAAATCGGTACGGGTGAGGTCCCCATCTCCCTGGCACGGGCCCTGGAACAGACGGTACTGGCTGAATTCCACCAAGTGACCTGGCCATGCTGGAAGTGCCTGTCATAAACAGATAGCTATGGGTTAATGTCTCTTTCACCTGGAAAGAAGTAACCTTGAAACACCTGACCAGAGGACCAATCAGGAAATAAGACTTTCAAATCTGGGTGGAGGGAAGTTTGTGTGTGAGTCCTTTGTTCTGGTCTTGTGCCTATCTCTCTCTCGGCTATGAGAGGATCTCTGTTTCCTGCCTTTCTAATCTTCTGTTTCCAAGTTGTGAGTACAAAGATAGGTTTGTTTTTTTGTATTTACATGTGTGTAGTTGCTGGAATGTTTTGAACTGTATTCTTTTTGAATTGTATTCTTTTCGTATTTCTGTTAAGCAATTGACCCTGTATTTGTCACCTTAATACAGAGACACCATTTTTATGTACTTTTTCTTTCTTTTTATATAAAGCTTTCTCTTTAAGACCTGTTGGAGTTTTTCTTTAGTGGGGAACTCCAGGGAATTGAGTCTGTGCTCACCAGGGAATTGGTGGTAGGAAGAAGTCAGAGAGAAATCTGTGTGTGTTAGATTTACTAGCCTGACTTTGCATACCCTCTGGGTGAAGAGGGAAATACTTCTGTTTCCAGGACTGGAAATAGAGAGGGTGGAATCCCTCTGTTTAGATTCACGGAGCTTGCTTCTGTGTATCTCTCCAGGAACCCAGGGAGGAAACACCTGGAGGGGGGGAAGGGAAATGGTTTATTTCCCTTTGTTGTGAGACTCAAGGGATTTGGGTCTTGGGGTCCCCAGGGAAGGTTTTCGGGGGGACCAGAGTGCCCCAAAACACTCTAATTTTTTGGGTGGTGGCAGCTTTAGCAGGTCCAAGCTGGTAACTAAGCTTGGAGGTTTTCATGCTAACCCCCATATTTTGGACGCTAAGGTCCAAATCTGGGACTAAGTTATGACAGTGCCTGAGTCTCTGTTCCTTGGTACTGAGATCATGGCACCAAGCCATGGCCAACAGGGCCGGCTTTAGGAAGTGTGGGGCCCAATTCAAACACTTTTGGCGGGGCCTCGGCAGGGATGACTTAAAAAATAAAAAAAAAGCACGTAAAAAAACTCCTTTCATTTCTTCTGTGTATTATTTACTTTCCATAACTATATAAATAATAACAAAATTATATGTTATGTACATTGTGTAATGTATGTGGATGCATGTTAACTCCACCTAAAGTTCTTGACGCCTGTCCCTCCCCAGGGACCCCTGCCCCATCCACCCCCCTTCCCTGTCCCCTGACTTCCCCCTGCCGCCCCATCCAACCCCTCCTCTTATTCCTGATGCCCCCCCGGGACCCTTGCCCCATCCAACCATTCTTTCTCTCTGTCCTCAACTGCCCCTGGACCCCCTGCCCCTGACTGCCCCATCCAATCCCTGCTCCTTTCTGATTGCCCCCCCCAGGACCCTTGCCCCCATTCAATCTCCCTGTTCCCTGCCCTCTGACTGCCCTGACCCCTATCCATCCTCCCCACAACTCCCCAAACTCTCCTGCCCTCTTCCAACACCCCCTCCCTGCTCCCTGCCACCTTACCTTGCTGCCTGGAGCCGCTCGGCTGGGACTGGCTCCTCAGGGCCTGAGCCAGGCTGAGCCGCAGCCGCTCAGCCGGGACCGGGACTGGCACCTCAGGGCCCGAGCCAGCGCCTCTCGACCGGGGCCAGGACTGGGCTGGGGGCGTTTGGCTGGGGCCGGGGGGCCAGGCCGGAGGGAGCCGCTTGGCTGGGGCTGGACTGGGCTGCGCCATGCCTCCCTGGAGCTCTCCTCGTGCCGCCACCCCCCCCAGCTTACCTGCCCCTGCTTGTTTCCAGGTTTTCTGTGAACATCTGATTCACTGGCCCTGATGGCCAATCATTTTCCCACAATCATGCCATGCCCCTCCGATGTCAAGTGAGGGATTGGACAGCACAAAGGAAGGTGTTTCTCAGTACTCCTCTCAGGCTCCATATGGCACCCAATAACAGGGTTCAGGTATGTACTACCAGATGGCACCATCACCATCTTGTTATGGTCATCCATGGGCACCTCTGCCAGGCCCTATGCCACTGCAGTGGCTATAGTGGGATTCCTGGGTGGCACATCGACAGCCTGCCTTGAGGGCACTGAGCATCTCCTGAGAACTTCCCAGGCATGCTCCCTCAGCCACAGCATTGCAGGCCTCAGAAGCCCGAGAAACAGAGGAGCAATAGGTGGACACAGAGGAAGAGGTCACACCTAAGGCCATGTCCTCTTCTTTGCAGGACAAAGCAGTCGTGCTGTAACCACCTTCCATGGTGGATGACTTATGCTTGTTCCAAGAACTGGCAAAGAGCATGGCGGACACCCTCTGCATACCATTACATACGTACCACCAGCTCATCGATTTCCCCAGCCCTCCTCTACCTCAAAAATTGTCCTCCCAATCAACAAGACAATCCTAGACCCGGCTAAGATGGTGTGTCAAACCCTGGCCCTGACATGCAAGTGGGAGGACAAAAAATATTATTTCCCCGCAAAGGTCTCAGAGCTATGAGTGCCAACTTCCCCTCTTTTCTATGAGTGCTTGACCCCCGCACCATGAGACCCTGCCCCACCTCTTCCCACCCCTTCCCTGCCCCCATTCCAACTTCCCCAAATCCCTGGCCCTGCCTCCTCCCCTGAGTGCGCCATGTTCCCACTCTTCCTCCCGAGTGTGCAAACAGCTGTTTGATGGCGGTTGGGTGGGAAACGCTGGAAGGTAGGCAGAGGAGCGGGGATGCAGTGCGCTCGGGGGGAAGAAAGAGGTGGGGCGGGGTGGAGGGGAGTTTGGCTGCAGAGCACCCACTAATTTTTCCCTGTGGGTGCTCCAGCCCCGGAGCACCCATGGAGTCAGCGCCTATGCTCAGAGTTCCTATTCACCCACATACCACCCAATTCCATCATGGTGAATACTGTGAACTCTCGTGGTCAACAGCACCATTTGCAGCCGACACCATAGAACAGAGATTTGAAATGCCTCAATCTTTTTGGTAGGAAGGTATACTTCTCGGCCACCTTACAGTTTTGAGTTGCCAATTACCAGGCGCTCACAGCAAAGTATGACTACACGAATTATAAAGAGCTACATGACTTTATTGATAAGCTGCCAGAGAGCTCCTGGAATTCCTTCAAGGCTATCATCCAGGAAGGGAAACTGGTGGCAAAAACATTTTTTCAGTTGGCCCTTGCTGCCACCACCATGGCTGCCAGGACGATCTCCATGGCTGTGGTGATGAGACGGGTGTCATCACTTCACCTCTCAGGATTTCTAAAGGAGGTGCAGACTGAAGGGTATGGTTGTGTTTATTTTAGAAAAAATGTGGTTTACAAGGTGCTTATGCATAGGGAAGCATGCTGTGGCTCACCGGCCTAGGAACATTCTGGAGAAGGCCACGGGGAGAGGTGTGAGCTCAGCATGTGGACTGGAGCACTATGAGCATGTGATAAACAAACCCATATATGGGTTTGTTTAACTCTGATTGGTTAGAGGTTCATGTTATGTAAGTTGTTATATAACTTGTTATATAAGCACCATGTGCTATAAAGTAGCAAGGGGAGGGGCTCCTTGCTGGGAGGGACTCTGCCTGATTCTTTGTACCAGGGGCTCTCTTTGTGCACATGTTGAATAAAGCTTTATTGAACTGAATTGAATTGCATTGGATCGAAGTCCCAATCATTTCTACCCAGCATCAGACTCACTGGGAACCACCAAATCCCAACAGTTTCTTGGTGCAGCGAGCAGGGTTTGAAATATCCTTCAGGATCACGACCTACAATCAAATTAGAGGGTGAGATTGTTCATTTTTTATTTGGTTGTGTGTCTCTGACTTGACTGGTGACTCTCATACCTTTTGTAGTAAGCAAGTCTAGGTGCTGGGGAATTCAGGGGGTTTGTTGCAGTCTTAAGATATTGTACTTAGTGTGGGGGCTGGCTAAGCTGTAAGTTCCTCTGACTAAGTGCTGCTGAAGTGGGAAATCAAAGAGGCTGTAAGGACCAACAGTTAGTGTAGGGGCAGATATGGCCATAAGTGCCTCTAGCTAATGTGTTGGCTGGCCCAGATTTCCTAATTGGACATTGTAATTGTGCAGATCAAATAAATTGGAAAAAGGATTAATCTGCTGATTGAGCATTTCAGTCTGGTGTGTTTTGTTGGAATAAATTGTTGTTAGTCTGTAAACAGAATTGTAGTTATATATTTGGAAAGATGAAGGGATATAATGATCCACAATATGAAGAGTATATGGTTAGTGCTTTTATAACTATTGTAGTTGTAAGTTTATTAGCTTTCTTGTGGAGATATTTTGGCTGTATGATTAAAATAAAGGATGACCACCCCTCATTACAGGCGGGCAAAATTGATTTTGTGCATAAACCACAGTATTTATCTGAGGAAGATGATGTCCTCAGTGTAGATGTGTTGCTGACACAGCAGTGCCAGAGGCAAGCAACAGCGGTTCGTTGCCCAGAGTGCTTAACGCCAATAAACACATCAGGGTGGAGAAGCAAACAACCAAATTTATTTGAGCTCAAATAAGGTGCAAGGGAGAAAATCTCAAATCCTGCACACCTAAAACAAGCAGTTTCTTCCTTTTATATCCCAGTTGTTTACTACAAAACTTTTTCGTGCTGACTAGCTAATCTCTTACTCCCCCCTCCTTTCCCATCCAGCTGCAGTATCTTTTCTCATTCAATCTTTTGTCTTCCCCCTTCCTCCCCCCTCTCCGCTGCTGAGACATGTATACAGTATCTTAAAACGGCCTTGAGCGTGCTTTAGCCTAGCTTTAATGTATTACAGCAGAGAACTGGCTGTTACAACCAAATACTAACTGCTAACACTACATTTTTGCAGCTATTAGTACATTAGGTTACACTAGGTTACACAAAGTGTTTAACATGGAGGAACATTGGTTCATTGAGGCCTACAACAGGAGGGCTTCATTGACACTTGTGGTCTACCACCCTCCCGAGTTACCTAGATTTATGCCTAGTGACACCAACAGATGTAAGGTTGCTGGCTGTAAAATCTGTCCTGTCTCAGTATGACAAGACATTGAAACAAGGATATCCAACACATGATGATTATCCAACTAAACATCCCTATTATGTTGCCTGTTGGTATACAAGGTTAAAAAACAGCAAAGAGAAGGATGAAATGGCTGGTATGTGTTTAATGGTTGATTATGAACAGTTGGTTAGAAAGGGTGATATGCTAAAAGGAAGGGTAGGAGAGTTAGAAGCAGAGGTAGAAAAACTGCAAGCAGAAGCAAAAAGTATAAAGAAGCAGACTTGCGGGGAAAGAGATCTTGTCCCTCAGCACCTTTGGACCCTACATGTGGAACATGGGGCTATCAGTCTAGTTTCATGGCTCCAGTGAGAGTGCACATTGTCCCTAATCCTAATCAAGGGGAAGAGGACCCTGCTATTGTTAGTTGTCTAGAGCACACTTCTATAAGCCCATCTGATTTGCAGAGCATGTTAAAAGAATTGCCATCTTTGCAGCTTAATAACCCAAACCTACCTTTCTGGGAAAAGGTACAGGAGTGGATGGTAGAGGGAGGCTTACATGCTTCTAATGATCACATAGTATTTTCAGCCTTGGACATTAGCAATGGCTTTTGGTCTATTCCTGTGCACCCTGACAATCAATTTTGGTTTGCATTTACTGTTAAAGGAAAGCAATATACCTTTACTCATCTAAGTCAGGGTTTTCATAACTCGCCTAATTTGTTTCGTAGAGTGTTAGCTGATGTGCTGGCAAAGCTGCCAGACATGACTTCTTGTGTTGTACAGTATGTTGATGATCTTCTTGTCTCCTCACCAGATTGCCAAACGCACATGAAAGACTTAGAAGTGATCCTGCAACACTTGGCAGACAGTGGGGTAAAATGTAATGCTAGAAAAGCTGAGATTGCAAAGGAGGAAGTATCCTATCTGGGGTATCTAATATCCAAGGGGTACAAACCTTGAACTGTTGACCACATTGAGGCTATTAATGCATGTCCATGACCGATTACAGTCAGGGGAGTGCGGAAAGTTTTGGGGCTATTCAATTTCTGCCGAACTCAAATCCCAAATTATTCAAAAATTGTCCAGCCCCTTAATAATCTCCTGAAGGGTGCTGGTGGACCACATGGTGCAATTGAATGGACACTTGAATGTGAACAGGCATTTACCACATTGAAACAGAGGCTAAGTACTGCCCCAGGGTTGGGACTTCCTAATCCATTAATGCCTTTTACATTGTACACGCATGTCAGTGAGGGACATATGGCAACAGTGTTAATGCAAAAACATGGGGATAAACAGCACCCAGTAGCATACTACTCTTCTAAACTAGATGCTGTTGCTCAAGCAATGCCACCGTGCCTCCAGGAAGTGGAAGGAGCTTCTATGGCCCTAAATCAGGCCTTACGACTTATTGGTGCACAGGATGTAAATATTGTTGTGCCTCACGCTGTCCTTGCTATTTTATCAGGAAAGAAATCTTCTGCAGTCCATGTGGCAAGATGGACTCGATGGGAAACGAGCTTGCTAATGCCTTCAGTACATCTGCAACGAGCATCATTGCTAAACCCTGCCACCCTCATGCCTAGCCCAGATGAAGGACACCCGCATCATTGTTGCCTTAAGGAAGAGCCCGTGGACTTTCCATTGGTAAAAGAAACTGAAATTTCTGATGCCCCTTGCCTATACGTGGATGGTTCTTCCTTCTATGTCAATGGCAAGCGACACACCGGATGGGCCATTTGTACTCAAGATGGGCAGCTGGTGGCGCATGGCAGTTTACCAGGAGCATCGGCCCAAGTAGCAGAACTACAGGCATTAATTGCAGTATGTGAAGCTGCGGAAGGTCATGCTATAAACATATATACTGATTCTAGATATGCATTTGGGGTTGTACATGATTACCTTAACTTGTGGGTAAATCGAGGATCCTGACAAGTACAGGATCCCCAATACAAAATGAGGGGATAGTGCAGAAACTTCATGCAGTCATGCAGAAACCTACTAAAGTAGCAGTGATAAAAGTGAAGGCCCATACAAAAGGGACAGATCCTCATAGCAAGGGGAACCGAAGGGCAGATGAACTAGCTTAACAAGCAGCAGTGGAAAGTAAAGAGACCCAATTAATTGCTACAACAAAGCCTCTCATAAAAACCCCAAACTTTTTTGAATTACAGGACATTCAACACGCTGCTCCAAGGGCAGAGAAGTGGTTATGGATGGATAATGGGGGCAAACTGTGTGATGATAACACTTGGAGAGGTCCAGGGAACACATTAGTGTTACCAAATGTGCTAATGGGAACTATGATACAAGTGTATCATATGTTGGGACATGATGGAGCACGGAGGGTGATTCACCGTTTGTCAAACACCTGGTGGCACCCTATGCTTAATGCAAATGTGCATGATTATGTGAGAAGGTGTGTAACGTGCGCTCAGTGTAATTCTGCTCCCACAGTAAAAGTGAGAATGCAACATCAGCCAAGACCAGCACAGCCCTTGGAGCAGTTACAAATAGATTTCATTGGTCCTCTGCCAAGGTGCAGAGGGAAAGAATATGTTCTGGTGATCGTGGATCACTTTACTAAAGGGGTAGAAGCTTTCCCAGTGGCCAAGGCCACTGCAGCTGATGTAGCTAAAATATTGATGTAATTACTTGGGGAGGAGCCACTGGATCAGTTGTAAATGCCATCACTCAAATCTAATACTAGGGACTGGGTTAAAATTTGTTAGTAGCAGGAATGACAGTTTACTGTGGTAAGAGTGGGGTTCACGTCTAATCAAGTTAGATATTACCTTAACTCAGCAACGGTTGGTCAGGTCCTCACTGTTGTACTCAGCCATCTATTAAGAACTACTAAAATGTATGAGCAAGCATTGGTCTAGGCATGTGGAAAAATTATGTTATCATCCTGGCATGGTAACATCCTGGTGTTCAACATGAAAGTTGCAGCCCTGCTAGGAGACTTACTCATGCCACAAGTGCCATGTTGGGTAAGAGCTGCGATTCTCGAGAACTGAATGTCTTCACCTTGGATGGTGGCAGGGGAGTGGTCCCTATCAATAACAGGGGTATGTTGAGATGGTCATCGTGTCCTTGGAGGGGTGTTAATTCCTGAACTGGAGGCTCAGCCAGGGCACCCACTTCCATTCACATGTCACAGACACCTGTGTAACATAAGGGCCGGAGATAACTATATGGCTTTCCCACGGGACCAATGTTCCATCCTGGAAGGATGGGTTTTGTGTATGGAAAACCTGAAGTCAGGACAAGCCTTATCTCAAATGTTGGGACCTGACTTAATGGTGCATGTAATGTAATTTAATGGATGATATAGCAGTGAGGAAGGACTCCACTATCTGGTATGGATGTGAGTGGTTAACTTTGGCAGGCAAGCCTTGCTTAAATATCTAGTTCTCCTATTGTGTTAAGCCTTTTAAAAGAAATATTATGAAAGAAGTGGTAGGGCAGTTACAGTGATTCAGTGGATAAAAAGGTTTGCCATTGTAAAAACAAAAAGAAATGGATTTGGGTTGTGTTCTTGCAATGGCATGAGGACTTATTATTTTATTGTAAATATTATGTATTAGTTTATTTTGTTCCTAAAATTATAGTTGTGTTAATAAAGCTAATTATTGCTCCTAATAAATACAAGGAAGTGGTGTTAGTGGGGTCTAAGAATTATTCTTAGCCCCAAAACCAAATGGGGGAGCTGAAGGGTATGGTTGTGTTTATTTTAGATAAAATGTGGTTTACAGGGTGCTTATGCATAGGGAAGCATGCTGTGGCTCACCAGCCTAGGAATGTTCTGGAGAAGGCCACGGGGAGGGGTGTGAGCTCAGCATGTGGACTGGAGCACTATGAGCATGTGATAAACAAACCCATATATGGGTTTGTTTAACTCTTATTGGTTAGAGGTTTGTGTTATGTAAGTTGTTATATAAGCACCATGTGCTATAAAGTAGCAAGGAGAGGGGCTTCTTGCGGGAGGGACTCTGCCTGATTCTTTGTACCAGGGGCTCTCTTTGTGCACATGTTGAATAAAGCTTTATTGAATTGAATTGAATCGCATTGGATCGAAGTCCCATGATTTCTACCCAGCATCAGACTCACTGGGAACCACCAAATCCCAACAAGACCACAGTGGAGGACCTCCCCTTTGAGGTGGTGAAGCTCTTCGCTGAGAAGACCGATGTCTCTTTACACTCCTTGAAAGATTCCAGAGCTGCTCTCAGGTCACTGAGATTCTAGACTCCAGAGCACTATGAGCCCCAGAGGAAAAAGGGAAAGTTCTTGAAATGTAAGCTGTCAGCTTCCCAGTCCTCGACCCAACCACCTGCCCCTAAGCATCACTTTTGACAGGCAGGTCAAGGTGTTGTGAGACCACTTCCTGCAACTATCTGTTACCACGTATCCATTTGATCACTGTTTGGCAGCGTTCTGCAGTTTCTGGGAGCACATAAAGTCAGATGGATGAGTCCTAGATATTGTCAGATCCAGTTATTTCATCCACTTCACTTGTCTGTCCCGTCCACAATATCCTTCCTTGTCCCTCTTCAGGGACCCTTCTCACAAAAGTCTACTACAGCAGGAGATAGATCGACTTCTGTAGTTAGGAGCCATAGAACCAGTACCTCAACATCTATGATGCAAGGGGTTCTACTCTCATTACTACTTAATACTCAAAAGGAAGGGAGATTGGAGACCCACCCAGAACCTTAGAGCTCTCATCAAATTCGTCAAAGTTCAGAAATTCAAGATGGTCACCTTATCAATGATCATCCTATCTCTGGAACTGGGAGACTGATTTTTTGGCCCTCGATCTATAAGATGACTACTTTCACATCTCAATACTACTGACACTCAGACCACTTTTTTTCTCAGGTTCATTCTGAGGCATGTCCACTGCCAATACAGGGTCCTCCCCCTTAGACTTTCATCGGCTCAAAGAATTTTCCAAAGTTCTCTCAGTGGTGGCCGCCCACCTACGATCACAAGGGATAATCTACCCTTACCTGGATGATTTGCCTCCTCAAGGCCCAGTCACTTCAGAAGGCTCATCAAGCCGCCAAAGACACAACACACTTGTTCACAGAGCTGGGCCTGCAGATCAGTTCCCAAAAGTCAACCCCCACACCAGTGTAGCACCTGGAATTCATAGGGGCCAACTTAGATGTGCTACAGGCCAAAGGCTTCCTACCTCAGAACAGGTTTCTATCCGTGGTATTGCTTATAGACACAGCTCAGTGCAGCCCTCAAGTGCCAGCCAGAATCTGCCTCCAGTTCTTAGGGCATATACATGGTCTTCCCTAGCCATTTTGGTGCCCTATGGGGCTGTGTGAGGCCCCAGGCCTCCATGGAGAATGGAGGGGAGGGGAACTGGCCCCTTCTTGCAGGAAGTGGAGTGACCCGGCCCCAGCCTGCTCTGCTCCCCTGGCTCCCAGGCTTAGGGGGATGGGGGGACTGCCCCCCAGCACTTGCTAGCGGCACGGCTGGGAGCCAGGGGAGTGGAGCAGGCTGGGGCTGGGTCACTTTACTTACCGATGAGTGCAGGCCTGACCACGTCTGGAGTCCTCAGAGGAGTGGGGGCAGGGCTGGAGTGGGAAGAGGCGGGGTGGGGCAGAGCAGGTGTAGGGGCCCTGGGGAAGCGCTGGAGCAGCACGCAGCTGCATGGGGCACCAGGAAATTTGTTGCCCCACACAGCTGCGTACTTTGTGTATGGGTAAGGATGGCGCTGGGCATACAGCAGCCGGAACGGCAGTGATTCTGCATGCTAGACTTCACATCCGATGCCTACAGCTGTGGCTTAGCTCTGTTTATGGACTGAACAGGGACAGTTTGGCAAAACCACTGTCACTGCCCACCAGGATCAGGAACTCCTTTTCTCGATGGAAGAACCCAGCCAATGCAGGCAAAAGGATCCATTTCTTACAGGTGCTACCTTTGTTACGTGTTACCACCAACGCATCCCTCATAGGATGGGGCATGCATTTAAACTGTCTCACAATGCAAGGCAAATGGTCGCCGGTGGGGAGATCTCTGCACATCAGTCTCAAGCTGAGAGTAGTCAGGGACGCCTTCACCCAATTCCTTCCACTGATAACAGGATCACATATAAAGATTGTGACGGGCAACATAATCTGCATGTATTCTATCAACTGCCAGAGAGGAAGCAGATCTCCCTCTCTATGCATGGAGGCAATGAAAGTATGGATCTGGTGCATCTCTCAGAAGGTCACCTTATCCACAGCTTACCTCTTGGGCATGTAGAATGTGGTAGCGGACAGGCTCAGTTACACATTTCTGAATGACCACAAGTGAGATATGCACCCGCCAATATTTCATGACTTGTTCACATGGTGGGGAACACAGTCCACAGATCCGTTTGCCACTTACCAGAACAAGAAGTGTTCGCAATACTGTTCCAGGGCAGGGATTGGAAGGCACTCTGGGTGGTGGCCTCCTCCTCCTGTGGGACTACGGCCTTCTTTATGCTTTCCCTCCATTTCCCCTTCTGCTGGCGGTCCTGATAAAGAGAGATGGAGCTCATGAAATTTTGATCGCTCCCACGGTGGCCAAAGCAGAGTGGGTGCTCTTATCTGATACAGCTCACAATGTGTCCTCCGATCTTCCCCCTGGCCACTCCACATGTCCGTGTCTCTCTCTCTCTCTCTCTCTCAGGACAAGGGGCGCATCACACATCCCAACCTGGGGATCTTCTGCCTCAAAGCATAGTTCCTATGTGGTTTCAGAACCCAGACAGCTCATGGTTACAGGAAGCACAAGAGGTTCTACTGCACAGCAGAAAGTCCTTCACATGGTGCACTTAACCGCAGAAATGGCCTAGATTCCAGATTCAGTGCAAGTTCCATCAAATCTCTCCAGTGTCAACGACTCTTCCACATATTCTATAATATGCCCTGACCTTTAAAGGTCGGGGTTATCCCTGAGCTCTTTCAGGGTCCACTTAGCAGCAGTTACAGCATTTCACCAAACTGCAGAAGGGTACTTAGTACTGTTACCCCAGAATTTGACATTCCTGCGTGTAACTCAGAACTTGACAGCACTGTAGTCAGCCATTTTGTGTGTTCAGCCACTGCCAGCTGAAAATCAAACATCACAGCTAGCAATAATCTTAAACCTTTGTGAGACAAGCTCAGACAGCTGCACATTTACAGTTTGCTAATCAGGATGGGACAGCAAGTTATGGAAGAGGGAGTAGCGACTTTGGTTTTAGGTGCCTCGACATATATTGTATTGCTAGCCAAAACAACTGAAATGTGTTGAGATAATGAGTAGTTTGTTGAAATTAGGAGAATTGGTGACCCAATAGAGGTGTTATGCTATCCCACTAGGAGTCACTATAGATTATGTGCTTTGTTAGAGTTAGCTGTAAAAGATTGTGTAAAAGTAAATATCTCAGAGCAGTCGGAGGGAGCTTTTCGTAGAGCAAGGAGCTGATGTTTAAGCTGGATGGAAAGAGGACCCCTGGAAGCCCAGCTGATGATCATTCAAAACTAACTCAGGCTGTGGGTAACTATATCTGGGATGTCTTAAACTTATTGTGTGTGTGTGTGTGCATGCTTCATATCTAATAAATAGTAGTTTTAGATAAGATCAGGCTTTCTTGTGTCAATCATTTATCAGGTGGAAGCGCTGTGTTCCCATTGACTTATTCCTGACGCTGCCTGGAGAGAAACAGTTAAGTTACCACTGTTTTGGGTTCTGCAAACCCCAGGTAATTGTACTCTCGGACCCAACCACTGAGATGTTCTTTAAGGGAATAACAAACCTCTTCCCTCAATCTTGACTTTCTGCCCCCTTTTGGGACCTAAACCAGGTGCTGAAAGGGCTGACAAGGCCCCCCTCGAAACCTATGGCTACCTGTTCATTAACACACTTATAAAGGAAAACAAGTTTTCTTATTGCAATTACTTCGGCTAGAAGAATAGGGGAAATGGCAGTTCTGATGGCACATTTCCCTTACACAGTATTCTTTCCAGATAAGATTACGCTTAGGCTGCATCCAAGATTCATCCCCAGAGTGACCTGCTTGTTTCACATGAATCAGTTAGTTCACCTTCGAGACAATAGGGAGGCCATACTAAATACCCTTGAGTTTAGGAGAGGTTTTGCATTCCACCTCGATAGGACGAAAACCTTCAGGCAGTCCCCTAGGCTATTTCTTTCCATGGTGGAAAGCTCTAAGGGCTCAGCAATGTTAGCCTCCAAACTCTAATTTGTCACATGACCCCTTCGGACTTGATCCATACAGATTCTATGAGATCAGTCTCCTCATCTGTTGCCTTCTTGAGGAATGTGCCCATCTCAGATCTGCCAAGTGGCGACATGGGCGTCAGTCCCACACCTTTGCAGAACATTATGTGACCACTGAGGACTCTGCCTCTGATGTCATGTTTGGCTCCACAATACTTGCATCTATGACTAATCAAACTTCGAAGTCCCAGCCCTCCAAGGGGGGTACTGCTCAGGAGCTATCTATAGTGGAACACTCATAGGGACACTACTCGAAGAAGTTACCTTGTGCAGTAACAATGGCTCTTTGAGATGTGTCCCCCTATGGGTGCTCTGCTACCAGCCCTCCTCCCCTCTACTTCAGAGTTCTCTCTGACTCTATGGTAGAGAAGGAACCGAGGACGGTTGGCCCACATGTGCCTGCTAGCCTCGTAGTGCAGCACGGGGAGAGAGAGTGCATATGCGGGCCCAACTGCTACTGAAGTTCTCTGTTTAGCAGTGCAGGGACACAGACATGCGTACAGTGGAGCACTCATAAGGAGACACATCTCAAAGAACCGTCATTACTGCACAAGATGAGTAACTTCTTCCCTAGGGTCACAGGATTCCTGGTCTCCCAGTCTCCCTCTTTATTGTCCCAGAAGGGGAGAGACTATTAATAACCTGAGTGCTGTAGTGATAATAAAATAAATGGGTGAACTAACCTTTTTGATATTCCAGGCTGGGCAGCGGCATGGTAGACGCTAAGTGTGTGCAGTATAAGAGAAAAAAATGGTTAATTTGAAAGCATATTAATAAATACATAAAGCCAAGCTACAATGTGTATGGGAGCTGTTCCGCTTCAGAATATTCCGTTTCTTCCCCCAAAATAGAAGAACGTTGGATTGCTGACGCTTCACTTTTTACCATATAAAAGTAAATTATGTAAAGTTGCTAAATAAATAAATGTAGTAAGCTTTTAATGGTCGGCAAATGAATTCAGTCAGCGCATGCCTGCAGTAGCACTGGATAGCTCACTGCAGATTTTTACAGGCCATGATTTCCATGACTGATCTGTTGCTGAGTATAACCAGTATTCCCTCTGCTGGCACAGCTTTGCAGTGACTCAGTTGTGATGGTCATGCAGCCAGGATTTGCTTATCACAGAGGAGTAGGAGCACATAAATGTTCTATTCTTCTTTGAGTGATTGCTCATATCAATTCCAGCTAGGTGTGCACGCACTGCGTGCATGGATGTCAGAAACTCTTACCCTAGCAGCTACCTGTCAGGCCAGCTGGGGAGCCCCCTGGAGTGATGCTGATATGGCTTTCTATATAAGCCCCTGCTGGCCTGACCCCTCTTCAGCAACTTCTTACCGCCTGTGACGGTTGTTGGAACAGTGGTCTCTTGTCTTTTCCAGTGTTCCACTTATCCCTAGTGTTCCCTCTTACCTTCGTTGTGAATAGTTAGTAGTTAGTAAGTGTTAATCTTTCCTTTATAGTGTTAAGTGTAGTTTAGCTGTTAAAGGGCGATCTTGTCAACGACTGCCCTACAGAGTTCTAGGGCATGCCATCTCAGGGCTTCAAGCCTTGCAAGTCTTGCAGCAAGCCCATGCCCACGGGTGACCCCCACAATTCCTGTCTCAGGTGTCTGGGGGAGGGCCATCAAGCAGATAAGTGCAAGATCTGTAAAGCGTTCAAACCTCAAAATGTAAGGAGAGGGAGTTCCGTCTTAAGCAACTCCTCATGGAGTTGGGCCTGCGGCCCTCTCAAGACAAGGGCCCGAGCACCTCGGTGCAGAGTGCCCCTCCGGCGATACCGGCTCCAGCACTGTAGAAGATCCTGTGCTCTTCTTGGGACCGACGTTCTCCCGGGCCGCAAAAACGCCCACCTCGGCACCGCTCCCATTCCCTGGTTGTTGCCAAGAAGCAAGCTATGGGAGGATCTTCTCTTAGAATTGAGACAGTTGTCACGGGCCTGATGGTGCAAGACCCTGGACAGACCTCTGATCAAGTCACTATGCCTCGATCTCTTCAGACCACCCCTCCACAGGAGACGGTGCAAGTGGAAGAGATCATTCTTCCTTCCATGCCGGACACCTTCGAGTTGGCAAGAGGCTTAATAGAGATGATGGCTCCAGTGCCTCAGGCCCCAACACCAGCCCAATTCAGGTCCTGGTACCATCCAAGGGCAAACCAGAGATGTTCCGGCCGCCAGCTCCAGGGCCAGCATCTCAGCCCCGCTTGGAGTCCTGGTGCCGTTATGAATCCCGGCACTGTCACTCATGGCACCGGTATGACTTGCAGCGCTGGTCCCGCAGTCTTGAACGTCGGAGCCGCTCACGCTCGAGGTTGTTTTCGACTGTGGATTCATGGTCCTGCTCGAGGTCCAGATCTCGATCTGTTACCTCGCGGCACCATTTGGTCCGATGAGCTGCGCGTTCCCGATCTCTGGGTCAGCGATCGCCACGGTGGCACCGTTCTCTGGCTCGACATTGCTCCTGGTCGCAGCACCACTCCATATCGTGGCACCACTCTCCACACCGGCACCGCTCAACGTCCTGGCACCGGTCGCCATCGCGCCACCACTCGCCATCGTGGCACTGATCGCGGTCACGATCAGCCTCACGGTGCCGATCACTGCATGACCCAAATCTGCCAAGAGACTTGGTGCCTGCGTTGATCCGTTCCCGCACCGGCCCCCCCTTGGCTGTCACGGTCTAGATCTCCTTCTGGCAGGTCGGAGAGGGCATCTGGGGTCTTGGACATTCCTCACTCTGGCCCAGGAAGCCTCAGTCAAGTCCCCCCAGCAACCCACTGGCAACCCCAGCGGCCATTTTGGACACCCTGGGCATACTGTCAAGCCCAGGGCACTCTCCCAGTTGCCTGGCCACCGTCTCGCTTGAGCAACAGGCCTCCTGAGGCAACCCTTAGCTGCCGCCCTCCTGCCATGGATCAAACTGTAGATCCGGTGCCTCTGACAGAGGCTACTCCAGCTCCCCAGGAGGAGCCACCAATGCCTGATCAGGATGTTCCATCCGCACCTGTCCTGCCGGTGGAGTCATCCTCATCTTCACTTGATGAGGCTGTGGCTGGCACGTCCATCTCTGGACCATTCCCTATGGACTTTAGGGTCCTCCAGGAGCCATTGAAGCGAGTGGCCCTCAATATGAACCTCCAAATTGAGGTTTATGGAGAATGAGGACCCCATCGTGGACATTCTAGGTCCAGAAGGGCCCTCCAGGGTGGCCCTTCTCATGAACAAAACTATACAAAACAGTGCAAAGTCCCTCTGGCAAACCCCAGCCTCCATTCCCCCTACAGATAAGAGAGTGGAGAGAAAGTACTTTGTCCCCACCAGGGGTTATGAATATCTGTTTACTCACCCTGCCCCATGTTTGCTGGTGGTAGATTTGGTAAATGCCAGGGAGAGACAAGACCTGCAGGGGCCTGCTCCCAAATCAAAAGACACGAAATGGCTGGTCCTTTTTGGGAGAAAGTTTGTTCCACTGAGGGTCTCTCACTGCAAACGGCTAACCAGCTGGCGATCCTCAGCAGGTACAATTTTAATTCTTTGTCTGCGGTCCTTAAGTTCCAAGATCTTCTCCTAGCAGATGCTCATACGGAACTGGGGGCCATTGCTGAGGAGGGTAAGCTGGTTGCTAGGACTTCCCTCCAGGTTTCCCTCTATGCGGCGGACGCGGTTGCGTGTAACCTGGCGTCGGGAATCGCTATGCGGCGGAGTGCCTGGCTTCAGTCCTCCGGCCTCCCACCTGAGGTCCAGCATACCATCCAGGACCTCCCTTTCAATGGCCAGGGCTTGTTTGCAGTTCAGACTGACTCCCACCTGCATACCTTAAAGGACACCAGAAATACCATTAAGTCCTTAGGTATGCATACCCTGGTTACCCAGAGGAAGCCCTTTAGGCCACAGACCACTCAGCAATGTCCTTTCCCTCCGAGACAGACACCGGACCCTTCTTTTCGGAGGAACAGATACTCCCAACATAGGCCCTCTTGTCCTCCCTCTGGTCAAGGCCAAGGACAGTCTAAGCCACCCCCGGGCCCTAAGCGCCCATTTTGACGGTGCGCCAGAGGATGGACTACCAGTTCTTCACCCAGGACAGTCATCTACCCCCCTCCTCGTCCTTCTCGAGGGACCCTTCTCACGGGCAACTCCTCATTCAGGAGGTTCAATCCCCCCTTGCCCTAGGGGCAGTGGAGGAAATTCCTCAGGAGTTCGGGGCAAGGGTTTCTACTTCCTTTACTTCCTTGTGCCCAAGGCAAAGGAAGGCCTAAGACCTATTCTGGACCTCAAGGAGCTCAACAAGTACATTGTCAATCTGAGGTTCCTTATGGTCTCCTTAGCCACCATCATCCCTTCAGTGGAACCTGGAGACTGGTATGCCACCCTCGATATGAAAGACGTGTACTTTCACATTTCGATTATCCCACCTCACAGACGTTTCCTCTGCTTTGTGATGGGCAAGACGCACTATCAATTCACAGCCCTCCTGTCTGGCTTGTGCACAGCCCGCTGTGTCTTTACCAAGTGCATGGCAGTCATGGCTGCTTTCCTCTGCCAACACCACGTACACGTCTTCCTGTACCTGGAAGACTGGCTTATACAGGGCCAGTCTGATCATCATGTGCAGTCGCAGGTACGTCTACTCCTGGACACATTCACTCGCTTGGGCGTCATGGTAAACCTCAACAAGTCCGTCCTCGCCCCTACTCAAATAATAGAGTTTATAGGAGCGATCCTGGACACAAAGCAAGCCAGAATCTTCCTTCCAGAGGCACCGCTGCTGGCCATAGCAGGCATAATTACCAGCCCCTGCAAGTTTCCGACCACTACAGCAAGGCAGTGTCTCAAGCTACTGGGTCACATGGCATCCTGCACATACGTTGTGCAACTTGCCAGGCTCAGGCTCAGGCCGCTTCAGGCGTGGCTGGTGTCTGCCTACTGACCGGGATACGACAGCCTAGACATGTCCTCACAGTCCCAAAGTACACACTCGACTTCCTGCAGTGGTGGCTTGACCCTCAGATGGTGGGTGCCGGGGTCCCATATCATCCCCCCCCAGCCCACTCTGACTCTAGTTACAGATGCGTCTGCGGTGGGATGGGGAGCCCACTTCAGCAGCCTGACAACGCAGGGCTTATGGCACGAGAGCGAGCCAGTCACTACACATCAACATCAGAGAGCTCAGGGCAATCCACCTTGCCTGCCAAGACTTTCTTCCTCACTTGTGGGGTCACTGCATAGCGGTCCTAACGAACAACACCACGGCCATGTTCTACCTGAACAAACAAGGCAGAGCCCAGTCATTGCCGCTCTGCCAAGAAGCCCTCCTTCTGTGGGACTTCTGCTTAGTCCACTCCATCAACCTTCAGGCCTCATACCTGCTGGGTGTCCAGAACGTCCTGGCGGATACTTTGAGCAGGCATTTTCTGACTCATGAGTGGTCCATTCTCCTGGATGTCATCCATTCCGTTTTCCACACCTGGGGGTTTCCCCGAATCAACCTGGTTGCTTCGTGGACCAACAGAAAGTGCCTAGCCTTCTGCTCCTTCCAGAGTCACAGCCCAGGCTCGTTAGCAGACACCTTCCAAATCACGTGGTCGGGACAGTTGCTGTATGCCTTCCTATCATTCCCGCTGGTTCACAAGGTGCTCCTCAAGATCCGCTGGGACAAGGCAGATGTAATACTGGTAGCCCCTGCCTGGCCACGTCAGTGTTGGTACCCGACTCTGCTGGACCTCTCAATCCAGGCTCCCCTACGTCTTCCTCTTGACCCTGACCTCATATCCCAGAACCATGGTTGTCTCCTTCACTCAGACCTCCAGTCGCTCCATCTCACAGCCTAGAGGATCGGTGGCTGGACCAAGCTGAACGTGCCTGTTCGGACTTGGTACGGCAAGTCCTTTTAGAAAGTCGCAAGCCATCGACTAGGCTTACATGTGAGGCTAAATGGAAGAGGTTTTCCAGCTGGTGCGCTCAGCGGCAGGTGCACCCACTCCACGCTTCCATTTCCTGCATTTTGGACTACTTGATGTCCCTAAAGGACAGTACCTAGCCTTTGGATCCCTTAAGGTCCACCTTGCGGCCTTTTCTGCATTCCACCTAGGCGCGATGGGGCATTCAGTGTTTGCACATCTGGTAGTGTGGCGTTTTCTTCAAGGCCTGGAGAAATCCAGCCTCCAACGAAGCCACCTGTGCCTGCATGGGATCTCAACTTGGTCCTCTCCTGCCCTATGGGCCCCCATTTCGGCACCACTCCAGGGGGCTTCCCGGCCAGCCCGATGGGTAGCTGCTAGGGTAAAAGTTTTTGACATCCGTGCAAGCAGCGCACGCACACACCTAACTGGAATAGATATGAGCAACACATCTCGAAGAACAACAGTTACAGAAAGGTAAGTAACCATTTTTTCCTTAGATGAGAAGTGGGTAAACTCCATTTATCCTCTATTACACTACTGAATGATCTGGCTGGAGGTCTGGGGTCAAAACAGGAAACCACCAGACACAGCAATTATTGAAGGGATTGGGGGAAACTGAATCAGATACCAAAACACTCCAAACAGCTGTGAGGGGCTGGGGAAGGCACAGAAACTATCGGACAGATGTTTCAGGGTTGTCAGAACTTTTTTCTGATTCACTACTGAAACAAAATGCTGACAAAATTACTCAGATTTCAGTGTTTCTGTTTTGGCAGAACTACATACTGCAACAGAACGTGGTTCTGTTAAAATGTCTCCAACCTGCTCTCATGTCAATGCTGTACCTGTTTGTTATGTGGGCAGACAGACAAGACTTCACTCTCCAGGTCTGTCAGGCTGTTTTTTTTTTTCACCAATACTACACTTAAAAAAAAAGTGTGAATGTTCTCTGTAAGGTTATCTGAGCCAATCATTGCACTGGGCTTGCACCCAGGAGATTGGGTTTCAGGATTTGGTTCTGCACTAGACCCTGTGTGACTCAAACAAGTCACTCAGGCTGAGTTTCAGAAGTGATTTGAAAGCTCGATTCCTGTTGACTTTAACTGTCTGTCCAATCCTCTAGATAGCTTTGAAAATCACTGCCTTACGACTTGTCTACTCTGGGAAATTTACTGTCATAATTATATCAGTATAATTGTAGCAGTATAATTAGGCTGGTAAATTTCCATATGTAGACAAGCCCTTAATTTCTCTGTTTCCAACCTGTAAAATGGGGATAATTTTTTTTCCTCACGTTTACACTGTAATTGATGTAGATTTTAAACTCTTTGGAGCAATTTATTTAAAGTATTTTCCCCCTCATACTAAATACTAACTGATGCCCTAAAGTACTTAAGCAGGTACTTTTAGTTCAAGCATGTGCTTAAGTGCTTTGCTCAATCAGGGCCTAACGTACCTGACTCCCCAAGGGTGGACCCCATCTATAAAAGGAGATACCAGTTCTTTTTTCCCACTGTTTGTCTTGTGTATGTAGGCTGTAAGTTCCCCAGGGCAGATAGTGTTGTGATGTTGCAGTCTATATGATTTTATGAAAGTATACTGATGAGTGTGAATATAATGTAATTAAAATATGCTTCTTGTAAGATATCATTACAAAGCATATAATCTACTGAGTGTGGTCATCCTATTTGTATAAATGTATCACTCTTGTATCTGAAACTGGAAATATGAAATATAACTCTGAAGGCCTATTGTAATTATGCAAAGTGTGGGCCATTAATGGTGGTTTGGAATCTTGATGGCTCGCATTAACCAGGACAATTGACTGCAGATGACTCTGTTTTACTTGTCAGTCTTCCTGTATACGTGTGTGCTAGCAAGTGTGTAATAAAGTCTTACACTGACATGTGATCATGTCACCTGAACTGGAATCCATCTTTAACCTGCTGCTTTTCCATTGAGAAGGAGGGGGTGGGAACCCAGAGAGGGACAAAAGATTCCCGCTTTATCCAAAAGATATATATGTCGGTGGAACAGAACAAAGGAGGCTGCAATCATGAGAAATCCCTTAGCTACCACCTGAGCTGGAACCAAGGGAAAGGATTGTGTCCAGACTAGGAAGGCATCCAGTCTGTGATAGAAGCTTATTGAAACATCTCTGAGGGTGAGATTTTATCTGTATTCAGTTTTCTTACTGTATTAGGTTTAGACTTGTGTGTATTTTGTTTTATTTTATTTTGCTCAGTAATTCACTTTGTTCTGTCTGCTATTGCTTGGAACCACTTAAATCCTACTTTCTGTATTTAATAAAATCACTTTATATTTATTAATTAACTCAGAGTATGTGTTAATACCTGGGGGAGCAAACAGCTGTGCATATCTTTCTATCAGTGTTATAGAGGGAGAACAATTTATGAGTTTACCCTGTATAAGTTTTATACGGGGTAAAATGGATTTATTTGGGTTTTGGACCCCATTGGGAGTTGGGCATCTGAGTGTTAAAGACAGGAACACTTCTTAAGTTGCTTTCAGTTAAGTCTGCAGCTTTGGGGCATCTGGTTCAGACCCTGGGTCTGTGTTGGAGCAGACTGGCGTGTCTGGCTCAACAAGACAGGGTACTGAAGTCCCAAGCTGGCAGGAAAAGCAGGGGCAGAAGTAGTCTTGGCACATAAGTTGGCAGCCCCAAGGGGGTTTCTGTGATCCAACCCATCACAACTGTCTCTTAGGGCTTATGTACACTAACAGGGATTGCTGGTATAGATATACCATTAGAGCTATACTGGCAAACCCTCCAGTGGAGAGACTGCTTTTGCTTGCAAAAGAATTATTTTGCTGGTATAGCTTATAGCAGCAGTTCCCCAAATGGAATAAGCTATCCGGCAAAAGGACTTTTTTGCTAGTGTAACTGAATCTACGCTTGGGTTTTGCCAGCACAGCTATGTTGGCTTGGCATGTGGTTTATTTCTCACACTTCTAAACATTATAGCTATAGTGGCAAAACTTTTAAGTGCAGACCAAGCCTTATGATGTGTTTTGTACAGCCCTTACCACAATGGGCTCAGATCCTGACTGAGCTCTCTAGGCACTACTAATATTTAAAAAGTTAGTTATATATATATTGAGCCATGCAAAGATGTGAAAGGTTCGGAAAAGCTTGCCTTGTTAACATTGATGCTATCTGATATCCCATTTCTAATGTGTTTTTTTTGTTTTTGTTTAGTGAAATTCCATCTTACTTGAAACAATTTTTTTTCAGCTTGATTTCTTCCTATCCCTGAAATGTTTTAGGAATGACATCTGACTAATTATTATTTAGTCTAGAAAAAATGGTTAAAAGAAGGACTCAATCTGTATTACTGCATCTGAGGGAAAAAAGGTAAATAGAAATTGGATGTAGCCATAAAAGTAATTTGACTCAATGCTGCTCAGATACCTAGATCCTGGTTAGCACCTCTGGGAATTAGAAATGTCCTGGTAGCCAGCTGCAGAGCTACATAGTCTTAGAACACTATAATAAAAACACAGAGCTAAAATGCCCCGTACAATGATTAGTCTTATGTCAAAGACATGGATCTCCAGCAGCCTGGTCTCTCCATTTCCAGCCTACCGTTCCCACTGGGGGATGGGGTGAGGTTTGCTTTTCCCAGGGCTGCCTAGCCTCATGTGACAGTCACACCCTCACACATTCCTGCAGTCCAGCTGTGATGTCCTCTGTCAGCTCCCCAGTGTGATACAGGGGCAGGAGAGAAGATTTTGTGGGAGTCAGTCCCCTTTAGAAGGAATCCTGATTGATGGGGGAATGTTAGACCACATGCAGTGCCATTGACTAGTATTCTGTGTGTTAGCACAGCATTACATGCAGAAATGAGATCATTTCATGGAGCAAGGTAGATACCCGCCGCTCCCTAATCTCTCCACTGGGTTATTTTAGGCTAACATTATTGGCTGTTGTTTATAGACTTTATATTGATTGTTATTGGAGAGATCCCAGAAATCTCTAAGTCTGCATTTATTGTAAGTAAGCTGTTCTTTTAGTGAATAGTTAAACCCAGTATGGGAAAGAGGCTGCGGATGGCCCAAAAGATGATCTTCTGGCTCCTAGTTCTGATCATATTGGAGGAGGAGATTCTGGGTCTTCTACAAAACTTGAAAAGCAGGTGCTGGCCTGTGAGGAGCCATTCTGAGGATTCTAATTTCTGGGTGCAATCTTCTACTCACACCTGGGCAGTATATCTGAATACTACAGCAATGAGCCCGGTATAAGAACCTACTCAGAATAGAATCTATCTGTCCTTAAGTATGCACTTGACATGTTTTGCACCCAACTCACTGCAGATGCTGAGTGCAAGATTTTCAAATTCTCCTAAACGTCTCCTATCCAACCAGCTGCCTGTTAGAAAAGGTGGATGGGGAACTATTTCCATGTAATGTCGCAGCTTGGGTCCTCTCTTGTTTCATAGGTTGCAAGGATTTGTCTTGAATGGGAAAAGCATGTGTTTTTCACTCAAAAATGGCTGAACTGCGCCAGCTCCAAATTTCCTGGCAAGGATCCATCCTCTTCACTGGAGCTTCTGGTTGAGCGTTACTTGTCAGGACGTTTTACTACCTATTGTTTGTTCCAGGCTGCTAGTTAAGCAAGACAGAAGACAGTACAGGTACAGTACTTCTTCTTTTCCTTGTAACATAGTTATGTTTCTTAGTCTTTCCATGTAGGTTTGTGTACACACATCTCCTGTTGAGAATACTGTAAACAACTCATGACAACCAGGGATCCGTGTCTCTTTTTGGCATGATTAAATGTCAGAAAAGGAGGCTAAGGTAAATCCAAGGGATCTTCAACTATAACTTTGTCTCTGAGGCCTGTAGCTCTGCCTGATGGGGTTGGAAGGTCACCGTGATTGTTCCCATGTGGAAGTTGTCTTTATTCCCCACAAGTCAACAGAATTGGTCTGGTTTAAGGCAGCCCTGAGATTGCTTGGTGTGGGCTGATGTATGCAGTTCACTCAGCTGAGTCCAGAGGGCACTATTGAACTGGAAATGAAACCATTCGAGTTCTCAGCACCACCTTTTTCTGTGGTGTATTTGGTTTGATTTAATTCACTCTGGAATATCTTTCTCTAGAGGTATTTTCCTTCTGACTGTGAATTTAGAGCTTGTGAAAATGAGGGATTGCTGGCTCTGACTGGATGGGGTCCTGCTCCTGGATGCTACAGTAATGCAAATAAATAATAATCATGAAAGTGCAGGCTGGAAAGGAGCCCAACCATCCCTGACACAGCTCTACCTCTGTCCCCTTATTCCTGACCTGTGGCACTTCCTCCTCTTCTGGTCCCTGTGCGCATTCTGCTTTGCTAGGGCCACTTAGCCTTGATCTTTTCAGTCCCTATTCTTCCAGTCCAGGGTAGCTGGCTTTGGAGCAGAGAAACTGGCAAGGACACCTACTGGTGGGATGGGATTGAAAGGGGAGCTATTGCCCACTTCACTTATTGAGGCTTAGTTCATACAAGGCCTAACAGAGGCCTGGAACCCAGGTGCTCCGAGTGTCAGCCTGCAGCCTTAGCTCTGTCTACGCCCTTTCTCTGTAAGGCATAGCTCTCAGGGGTGCTGTGGTTCCTGGCTGCATTTTCTCCTCCAAGGAAGGTATTTCATATGTTGTGTGAATGCCTTTGAAACCCCATGTGGAGCAGAAGCCCGAAGGCCAATTCCCACTCTAGGTCCCTCAGTCTTGTCATTGCTGAGGAGCATGATGTCTATCGCTTCTGACATGGCACATACAAAGAACATGACCAACTTCCACCAGGAGCCCTTGCACATGCCAGGACCAGCACGGGAGAAGCCGTGAGCGGTTGTGACAGGGTCTCTCTCATTTGCAAGCTAGGAGCTGACCTTGCTGAGGTGATCTTGCCGAAGGAGCCCTGGGAGATGCCCTGTGACTGGGCAGGCCGGAATGTGCTCCGTTTGGAGCTGTCAGGGCCTGCCTCAAACACACAAACAACTGACAGGCCAGCCTGATCCACAGGGAGAAGCAACTCAATGCCAATTATTCCCTTGGGGCAGCAGTGGAAAGGGGAAGCAGGTGCCTGTCAGATTCCTCCCTCCTGTATCGGGTCTAGAATGAGAAATAACTCTCCACCTGGCTTCCCAGTTGGCAAGATGGTTTGGGTGCCAGCTGGAGACCTGGGTTCAATTTTTTGTGCTGCGTCACAAATCCTGTGTGACCTTGGGCAGGTCACTCTGCCTCAGTTCTGTATCTGTACAATGCAGATAACAGCTATTCCCTACCTCACAGGGGCGCTTGTGAGGATAAATCCATTCAACACTGTGAGGGGCTCAGATAAGATGGTAACGAGGGCTGTATAACAGCCAGGCGGTAAAATCTGCAGACAATACAGAATCACTCAAGATAATTAAGTCCAAAGCTCAATGCAAAGAGTTGCAAAGGGATCTCTCAATGCTGGGTGTCTAGGCAACAAAATGGCAGATGAAATTCAGTGTTGGTAAGGGCAAAGTAATGCACATTGGAAAACATAATCCCAAATATACATAGAAAATGATGGGGTCTAAATTAGCTGTTACTGCTCAAGGAAGAGATATGGGAGTCATCCTGAATAGTTCTCTGAAAACATCCCCTCACTGTGCAGCAGCACTCAAAGCTAACCATACCAGGAACCTTTAGGAAAGGGATGGTAATAAACCAGGAAATATAATGCCACCATATAAATCCATTGTATGCCCACACCTTGAATACTGCGTACAATTCTGGTTGCCCCATCTCAAAAAAGATATATTAGAATTGGAAAAAGTACAGAGAAGGGCAACAAAAATGATTAGGGGTGTGGAACAACCTCCATACTTGGACTAAGACTGGGACTGTTCATCTTAGAAAAGAGATGACTAAGGGGGTCTGATAGCTATTGTGACAGACCCAGATCAGTGGGGTACAGGAGTCTGGTAGAGGGCAAATATACTGGTCACTGGATGAGTAGTTTTCTGTTCCCTGAGTGACCAGAGCAGGGGCTGCACTAGAGTAATCAGGAACCTGCTAGATCAATTCAGGCAGACAGGCTGATTAGATCACCTGCAGTCAATCAAGGCAGGCTAATCAGGGCACCTGGGTTTAAAAAGGAGCTCACTCCAGTCAGGTGAGGAGGAGCCAGAGGAGAGGAAGTGCGTGTGAGGAGCTGGGAGCAAGAGGCACCAGGAGTTGAGAGTGAGAGGGTGTGCTGCTTGAGGACTAAGGAGTACAAGCGTTATCAGACACCAGGAGGAAGGTCCTGTGGTGAGGATAAAGAAGGTGCTTGGAGGAGGCCATGGGGAAGTAGCTCAGGGAGCTGTAGCTGTCATGCAGCTGTTACAGGAGGCACTATAGACAGCTGCAATCCACAGGGCCCTGGGCTGGAACCCGGAGTAGAGGATGGGCCCGGGTTCCCCCCAAACCTCCCAACTCCTGATCAGACACAGGAGGAGTTGATCCAGACTGTGGGGAAGATCACTGAGGTGAGAAAATCTGCCAATAAGTGCAGGACCCACCAATGTAGAGGAGGAACTTTGTCACACTATCTATAAAATAATGAATGGTGCAGAGAAAATGAATAGGGAAGTGTTATTTACCTCTTCATATAACACAAGAGCTAGGCATCACCTGATGAAGTTAATAGGCAGCAGGCGTAAAACAAACATAAGTATTTCTTCACACAATGCACAACCAAACTGTGGAACTCATTGCCAGGGGATGTTGAGAAGGCCAAAAGTATAACTAGCTTAAAAAAATGTTAGATAAGTTCCTGGATGCTAGGTCCATCAATGGCTATTAGACAAGATGGTCAGGGATGCAGCCCTATGCTCTGAGTGTCCCTAAACCTCTGACTGCTAGATGCTAGGACTGGATGATGGGGGATGGATCACTTGATAATCGCCCTGTTCTGTTCATTACTTCTGAAGCACCTGGCATTGGCCACTGTTGGAAGACAGGATATTGGGTTAGATGGACCATTGGTCTGACCCACTATGGCTGTTCTTAGGTCTCTTTAATAGATCCAGTCCTCTCTTCTTCACAATAGGATGAGAGGGAAAATACCTTGATCTTCCCACCATCCTGCTCCCACCCCCAGATTTGTTTGTTGCTTAGGGAGAGGAAATTCCAAGCCATAGGGAGCACATACAGCGTCACCAGCAGCCGCATCCCACTGTCCGTTTTTCCTGCCTTTCCGCCCAGCTTCTACAGCATTTCACAGGCCAGCTCAGTGCAGGGTGGCCAGCCATGAAACAGAGGCATAGCTCTAGAGCACTGCAGCCCGGATGTGGAATGGACTTCTGACGTCCATCATGGACACTAACGCACCAGAAGAGATGGTTTGGGCTGGAGGAAGAAAACAGTGGCATGACAGAAGGTGAACAGAGCAGCAAGGGCCATTTGTTCTGGGTGCTGGGTAAGTGGTGGGCCACAGTGGCTTCTGCTATTTGTTAAGTGGTGTCCTCCTGTTAATCTTCTCCAAGCTATTGTCCAGTATTGTCCAGTGTTTCTCAGTCCCGGGGTCTTGGGGATAGTAGGAGAGAGTCTCACGGAGTTTCTTGTTTTCCCAAAGCAACATAGCAGTGGCTAAAGCAACACAGCAACTGCTGCATCAGATCAGACCTATGATCCCTCTAACCCAGTACCCTAGCTTTGACAATAGTCTTGGTGTATGCTTTGAAATATGATGGCTCAGATAATCCCCTCTCATGTTTTCATCCTATCTAATGTAACTATGGATATTCTTATTGTTGACATAAATATCTAATCCTTGAAAGCTCTTGGATTCAACAATACTTTGTCACAGTAACATCAGTAGGCATCATGCAAAATTATTTCCATTTCTCATTGGCTTGGGCTTTTGATGTCATCGTGTGTCTCCTTGTTCTTGTATTATGAGAGGGCAAATAGGAGCACCAGATTTATGGCATCTTGTCCATTCCATTAGAACTACCAGAGAAGGGAAATAGGGAGCTCCTATCTCTATGAGGATAGTCATTTACCTACTTCACAGGAATGCTGGGAAGCTGGATTCATGTGCTTTTGAGACCTTGGGATGGGAAGTGCTGAAGAAATGCAAAATATTAGTATATTGTGCATTGTGCTATACACTTAATAGAGTACACGACATGCCTAAATTCAATCAGTATTTCCAATGTTTACTATACTTTGTCACTATTCTAAATTTTTATATAAATGTTTGTTCACAGGCCACCCAAGTACATACTCACGAGTGGAGTTGGGTTGTTCTCGGGCAGCCAACCCATGCTGTCAGGCCATACTGCTATTTTTAGTAGGCTATTTCTGACTACCTGCATTGGGAAGCTCCATCCCAGCTTCTTGTAGACATATCCGTAATCTAAGAGCTCAGGGCTTTGTCTACACACAAAAGATGTCCTGCTCTAACTATAACAGTATAGTTAAAGTGGTACAATCCCTGTAGTGTGGGTGCAGTTATATTGCTAGACAGGTGCTTTTATACTGTCTATAGCGATTCCCATATAGGCAGGAGAGTAAGATACACCACCTTTTATACCAGTATATCTGCCTCCACACTAGGGGTTGTGCTGGTGTAAATACGTCAGTTAAAAACTCAACTCCCTAACCAAAATATTTATTCCAATACAAAATCTGTCTGTAGACCAGTTTCGTGACAATGAGTCTGTGAACAGAGCTCAGCATTCAATGAAGTGCAGTACATGGGAGACTGCAGTAGTTAAATATACACTTCATATAAATATAAACTACAATATACTAGAACATTACAACACCAAAGGTCTGACTTAATGGTCCATGTTATTTACAACTTAACTGAAAAATAATGGAAATTAATATTCATTGACTATTTAAACCAAGGGTGCTTGAATTTCTAAAGACTTGACACACGATTGCATGGAAAATCTTTGGGTAAAATTATGGCCCCAGTGCATGAACCTGTGGGGTATTAGAGCATCTAAGGGACATCTAACCTGCTGTGGGAGCAGGTTGATATTGGATTTGCGTGTGCAGTGGCAATCAGTGTGTGTAAAAATTAGGCAGCCAATTGTGCAACTCTTTAAAACAACCCTATGATGCTTTGAACAATAATTTCCTTTCCCAATTAGTTTTATTCATGGAAACTAATTTAGATCAAAGGGGTCCAGATTCTGATCTCACTCACTCTGATGTAAATCAGGAGTGACTCCAATAGCTTGCAGTGGTATAAAACCTTTGTGTCTAAAACAGCTGAGCCGGAGGGGAGATGAGGGGCACTCTGGTGAGCTGTTTCATAGCAGAGCTAACCTTTGAGTCCCCTGGCAGCAGAATAGCAGCTTTTGTTTATTCTACCAAGTAAGTTTCTCACCCTAAAAGTGTAACTTGATCACAGGGGTTGAAATTGCCAAGCAGCAGGGAGAGGAGGGGATTGTTTCTTGGCACCACCCAGAAAAGCTTGGGCAGTCCTTTTTTGTTAACATTACCGGGCTCCTCTGATGCTTGAGCTGAGCCAGCTGCTGCTTGCTCAGGGCCAGTTTGGCCATGGCCCCAGCAAGTGTGAGGATGCATGGCCCAATCCCCAACCCCGCTGCCTGCCCCTTGCGTGGGGTGGGGACACCCTGTTCCTGGGGCAGCAGAGGGATTGCTTTCCCCATGGGTCACAGGGAGCACATGTTGACCCACAGGAAGTGGGGAGGAAGTGGTGAATGGCCTTGTCTCTCCTTCACTCCATCCCAGGAAGCAGAGCATGGGCACAGGCACCTGCACGCAGTGACCACCTCCTGCAGGGGTGTGGTTCCAGCTAGTCCCCTGCTCAGGGCTGTGTCTAATAGGTACAAGCTAGCCCTGCAGCAGTTGCCATGGGTGCTGCTTCATCCTACACCAGCAATGCTAGGAGTGTGGGATACATGCCCCGTGGGATGCTCCTGCAGGAAGAGGAGATGCCAAAATTCTGCATCACAAAGTGGGTATTTGGCAGCTGCTGCTACCCCGCTCTGCCCAGGAGGCAGGCTGGAAATCCATTCTTCCCTGAGCTTCCACCATCATCCAGGGAAATCTTCCCACTTCACAATGCATCAGGTCAGGTGTTCTTCTTCTGGGCTCCCCATCCTGTTGAGGACAGCCTGGCCACCACAAGAATCCACCAGTGAGTTGTGTCCCGGCCTGTGAATCAAACCTGGCTGCCCAAATGTTTGCAGCAAAGTGAGTAGAACAGGGGGCTGGGTGTGGGGGGAATGAATGTGGACAGATCATATCACCTGCCAGGCTTCACAAATATGTTGGGAAAAGAATGATTCTTGTTGTCGTTCCCATCCCCCCAGCTCTATTAGCAACCTGCGAAGGGAAAAGAAAATGATGCTTATGTCTTTCTCTATAAAGAAGACTTTGCCCTAGTCAAATGGGGGCATCACAAGGACTAGGACAGTGAAAGATGAACTAAGTGAGCAAGGGATTGTTTTTCAAATTATTTAATACTCATTTAACTCCAATATTTAGTGAACACTTTGGAGAAAGGGTTTTTTTATTAATGAATCAGCACCCACGTTTCCCTTCAGCTAAGGGGTGAGATCTCACAATTCACATCTCTGAACTCCACCATCCTCAGAAGTCTTTTGTCAAAATCAGGGAGCATCAGCCTAGAAAATCCTAATACACCTCTACCCCGATAGAACGTAACCCGATATAACACGAATTCAGATATAACATGGTAAAGCAGCAGGGAGTCCCAGGCCCTTTAAAGAGCCACCCAAGCCCTGCTGCTTTACCATGTTATATCCAAATTTGTGTGGAGCCCCGGGCCTTTTAAATCACCGCCCAAGCCCCGCTGCTGGAGCTCCGGTGGTGATTTAAAGGGCCTGGGGCTCCTCGCAGAGGCTGGAGCACCAGGCACTTTAAATCCCTGCTGGGGCTTTGGCAGCCGGGTTCAGGTGGTGATTAAAATGGCCAGAGGCTCCAGCCTCTGTGAGGAGCCCCGGGCCCTTTAAATCACCACCGGAGCTCCAGCAGCGGGGCTTGGGCGGGGATTTAAAGAGCCTGGGGCTCCCTGCAGCGGCTGGACCACTGGGCCCTTTAAATTACTGCCGGGGAAGCCGGTACAGTCCAGCATACCGGCTCTTGCTGGTACACCGCATTGGACCAAACACGCTGTAACGCAGTCTCACCTATAAGGCAGTGAGATTTTTTTGCCTCCCGAAGACTGCGTTATATGAGGCTAAAGGTGTATTTCTTTCAGGCTTTCTTGGTATCCCAGAAAGAAGGCAAAATGGACAAGTCTAGTGTTTAAAAAAATGATTTGCAGGCTGCCATGACCTAGAGCTGGCCACAATTTTTTTGCATAGTTTTATTTGTTGAAAAAATGACCTTTTTAAAAGACCCAAAACTTTTCACAATTTTTTTTTGAAATTTTCAATTTCCTCAAACCCTTTTAAAAATTTTGAATCAAAATGTAACCATCAAAAATGTTGCTGAAATGGGTACTGACTTGGGTTGTAAAAATCCAGTTTTTGGCAACAAAATTCAGAATCAATCACCCCGGGCCGGCGCCTCTTGTTGAGAAAAAGTGATTCTCACTGGAGTGGGGTGTCGTTATTTACATGTGAGTGCAAAGTAGAAGTAAATGCTACCAGAGCAGAAAGGTAGCATTTGACACCCACTTGGCACCAGTCTGAATGAGGACACCAGTATCCAGGCAGTGAGGAATGGGCCCCCTGCTCTCTGGCTCCGGGGTGCTGACAGCTCCATGACTGATGCTGATGGCAAGGTTTTTGGAGTGGCATGGAGAGCAAGGTCTGTGCCCTATTGGTGGCTCTACATATGGGAGCCAGGACCTTACTTTGGATCTAATGCTTAGTGAGGCGTCAGTGGAGGGCCAGGTTTATCCCAGCGCAGGGAAAGAGAGGGAAGCACCCTGAGCCCTGGATGCAGCTGGCTTGGGCCCCAGCTCTGGCTGGTGAATCCCTATGGTTTCCATGAACTGTTCCCCCTGTTGCAATGGCACCTCTGGACCACTGTGGGAGTGCAGGGCTGCTCCAGCCATGTCTCCTTCTGCCTGAAGTCTGCCCCATCCAACCCAACCCTGCCTGCCCTCCACTCACAGCCTGCAGAGCGCTGTGGCAGAGCAGATGGTGTTGTCTGGGGCCAAACATACAGGCCTCCTGGTGTGGGGCCATTTGCCCAGTGGCTCTGAGGCCTACCCTACAGCCTCTTTGGCCAATGCAGCTACTGCAAAGGGGCCGTAGCATGTGGCATTCCAGTGGCGTGTGTTCTTGGCTACTGCTCTATTTTGAAGCAGCTGTAGCGGCCCCATGTAGCAGGTACTGCAGTATTCAAATACTGCAATCCCATAGATCCCTGTGGCCAGCTTGTTAATGGGGAACAGGTGCAGGCGTCTTGCCAATGGGAGGTGGAGAAAGGTGCTTTTGACACTGGGTTTTCACTCCTGCCACTCCATTTTCCATGGCTCAAGCCTCTCTTTACCCATTACTAGCCTCTTTGCTCTCGTGAAACCTCCAAGATGTTTCCCCACTGCAGCTTCTCTCAGAGAACCAGCTGCTGAGCAAAAATCCTTTAACTTTTGGTGACTGTAGCCCAATTTCCTTCAAAAGTACCTTCTTCTCTAGGGTTTGCGAGGGGTTAACAGCATTAGATGCCTGAACTCTTAAGTCTGTGCGAAAAGGAGCCAGCACTGAGCCCCAGCCTGATGCAGGAAGGTGCTGTGTTGCAAGAGCTGGTGATGGTGATTTAGGAGGGGATGCTCTATAGTGCACCAGGGTCCCAGAAGAATGGAGGGCAGGATGCTGTGCTGCTGAACGTGCCACCGTCGTCCAGATGAGTGACTTTTCACAAAGTTGGCAGTGTTAGTCCCAGCGCCCAGGCCAGATTCTAGCTCAGGGGACCTCATCCTCCCTTATTTCCCCTTGGAAGTGCAATCAGAACCAGTCTGCTCCAGTTTCTGCCCTGACATGTTGTGCAGTGCTTCTGTGAGCTGCCAGGCTCTGCTCCAGACAGCCCCGTCTCCTGTGTTGGCTTGGAGACTCCTGTTCTTTGCTGCTTTCTGCTGGTACCAAGGAGCATCAATGTCACAGACCAGGGAACTGCAGGGTGTTGGTGGAGGAGCTCTAGAGACTCAGCCAGGAGGCAGGTAGCCATAGAAACCCTGCCAAGAGCAGTCCCCCAGCCTGCTCACTGCACAGAGCTATGATGTGGCTAGAGTGACCTTGGGCAGCATGGTGCTAACTCTCTCTGTGGCACTGGACTGGTTGGAAAGCATACTGTAGTTTTGAGCCTTTCTTGTGTCCTTCAGGAATGGTCTGCTCCTTGGAATTCTAACCATAGGGACGTGGCCTCTCCATGGTTCCTAGCTCTGTGGGATCATGGCTGCTGGGAGCATAACGGGTTGGGTCCTGTTCCATGCCAACGTGTGAGTCTCTAGTGCATTTCAGAGTGAAGTATGTTCACGATAGTTCTGCTGAGCAATGCTGGAACTGATCTAATCAAGATCAGCTTGTGAATTAATTTATCTGTTATATTCACAGGGAGTTTTTGCTATGAGGCTTAAATTCTGGAAATGAGGCCACTTCCTACCATTTATGCAAATGAGTGGATGCATGTACAGCAAACATGCAAATCAAGTCATTAAATTATTTGCCAAAAATCTGCAGCTCGCTGGAACTATGGCATTGATAGCTAAGTCCAGCAGCATCTGCATTTCAGAGGCGGGTGAACTGTTGCCTACGTTTCCCGTCTGCCTGTTGCACAGCAGAGTTGCAAGGCTTAATTAGCCAAAGTTTAGAAAGTGCTTTGTGATTCTCTGAGGAAAGGTACTGTGGAAGGACAAAGTGCGATGGTGGGGATGATTCTGGGAAACCAAATTCAGCGGTCAAGTGGTAAATAAGCAGTGGTTTAAAAAAAAAAAAAGTCTGAAAATGAGTTAAAGATATTTACAGCCCGTATGGTGCTGCCTTTCCCAGTAGTTTATTTTAATGGCTTGGCTGCTTTTACCTCTCTCTTTTTGTTTAATGAATCTGTTGCTGAGTTATTGGAGGCACAAACTGCCTCCAAAAGCAGGACACTCGGAGTTTATTATATTCATATAACTCAAAAACAGCCAAATTGATTTTCCTTCCCCCCCTTCTTGTAAATCTTTGAAGTGGCTTTAGTGCTGGGAAAAGGTGCTGGATTGACAACCCAGGGGATGGATGTGCTTGGTTTGCCCACAGAACAGCTGCAACACAGGCAGTGCAGGGAGCTATGCCTCACTCTGACCACACAGGAGCCCCTTCTGTCATGGCCCAGGGCCCGTGCTGCCCTTGGCCTCTCTGCTGAGATTGCTTGTTAGAATGGCTCATGGTGATGGTGCCACCTGACCATTGGGAGCTAGACTGAAACCCACAAACTCATTCATGGATGGATGAGCTGGTGATTCCAGCTGCTTGACCATCTGAGACTTGGGCCCGCCAGCTATCCAGAGTCACACTGGGGTCAGGGACTGTCTTTTTGTTGTGTGTTCAGCGCCTCACACAATGGGATCCCTTGTTGAAGCCATATGGGGTCTACACTGCTATCAGGACATGTGACTGCAGCACATGTAGACAGACCTGAGCAAGTTTTGATTGACCTAGCTCGTATAACAACAGCAGTGAAGTCACATCAGCATGGAGTAGCTAGCCGCTTGAGTATGTACCCAGGATCCTGGTGTGTAGGGCTAGCCAGTGCAGCTGCAGCTTCCTTGCTGTTGTTACTTGAGCTAGCTTTGATTTAACCGGACCAGGTCTAGCTTGGGATCTCTATATGTGCTGCAGTGGTCTCCTGTGTGCAGTGTAAATAGATCCATACTGCCACGCCAACACACATAGTGGATTTATTTAGAGGAATGCAAATGAAGAAAAAACAGAGCAGTTACTCATACATTCTAGATGCCCCGAACGCAATTTAAAAATGCATAACAAAAATCCCCCTGAATGCAGCCCTATAATTTAATATAATCCACCGGCTGCGTGCCGGACATCTTAACCCTAGTGATGAAAAGCTTTCCTTCCACTTTCCAGTTTCCCAAGTCAACCAATCCTAACAACATCTCAAGTTCCCACACACTCCGCTTTCCCCAGGATGAGCAACCTGGTAGCAATGCGTACCGGGGAGTCTCAGTGCAAACTGCCAGAACCACACCAGCAAGAAGGTTGTTTGGTATCAGAGCAGCTGGGCTGAATTCACCCTAATGTAATGTCGCGCTTCTAGCGGCGAGGGACATTCGGTCGATTGTGCTGGATTTTAGGCCAGTCTGCGAAGCCTTGGTGTTGGTGCTCTGTCCTGGCTTGTCAGGGACTAGCATGGAGATGGGAGCAAAGTGGGGCAACAAAGTCAACATTTGGAGCTGAGCTGGCTGTCCGACCCTGGAGTTTTGCTCTGCAGCCCCCCCATCTGCCTAATGAAGGTGTGACACTAATGGGCTTCAAAGGGAGTTGGGTCCCATCCTCTGATTGGATGAGGGAGGGGAATATCAGCTCAGTGACATAACTGACCCCACGCTGAGTGTGAAACAACAATAGGTTATAATTCTGGTCTCAATTAACAGGGCATTAAGAACCTCCATGATGAAGGGGGCAGAGGATTCCTGGGGGATAGAAGGAGAGGGTCACTGAATATGCATGGCCTGGGTCTCTTTGTTTAGCTGATAACTGACTATATTTATTCTTCTAGATTACACATTCTGACTGCAGAACAAAGGGCTGGCAGGAGCTGCTCTCTTGTGCTTAATAATTTGAGTGAATTTACATTTCAATGCAGCCCTGTGCCACTTCTCCCACCCCCGCCTCCCCCCCAGAAAGAGCCAAATTTCCCCACTGGGGGAAGGGGAGAGAAAATCCCCCACCTCAATGTACAGGCTGGGGGATTTATTGAGACTCCATTCTGAATTTAGCTTGTGCGTGTGTGCTTTGTTTTGTTTGTACATCGCACATTACCAAGTACAATGAGATGCCCCTGAACATTTCAGCCGCTTAACAATACCTCCTCTGTGATCCTAAAAGAAGGAGCTGATGAAGGATCTTTGGTTTAACAGCAGGGGCAGCACTTGCTGCATCTAAGATGTTTTGTTTTTTCCAGTGTGTGTGAGTGAGCAGTTCATAATATGTTTTATATCCTCCCCCTTTTTACTCCCTCCACTGAGTGGTACATTCATTGTCGACTAATTAACCATCAGCACTACAGAAAGTACCTCACTAGCCAAAAGTGAAAACACATCTCCACCTAATGGCAATGGGACAGGAGCCATCCCATTTGAGTGACATGCAGGGAGCTGCAAAGTGGCAGAGTTCGCCGTTGTTCAAATCCCCCAAACTCTGAGCCATCCTCCCCGTTCTGCAGAGTCCTTTGCATGATGCGGAGAGCAAGAGGTAAAATATACTGCTTTCGCAGTTGTGGGACGGCAGATGTCTCAGAGGCGTGAGGACTTGGCACTGGTTTGTGCTCAGCCTAGGCTAGGAACTCTTATTTTAGGGATGTGGCAAAAGGTTCAGAGATTTGGTTCGTCGTCTGGTTCTGTTTAACGTCCCATGTGGCACCCACCTTGCCTGGTTTGTGGCACCCTTTGTGTGGTCTTGTGGTTAAGGATTGGGCCTCAGGAGAGCTCGACGGGTGACTTTGGGTCAGTCCATTTGGGAGGTGTGATTGCAGCACCTGTAGGCGTACCCAAGCTAGCTTTGATCTAGCTAGTTCATGTAACAATAGCAGTGAAGCCACGGCAGTTGCATGGACTAAACCTGCCCACCTGGGACCCTGGGTGCATACTTGAGCAGTCATCGCCCATGGTGCTGCAGCTTCACTGTTAGTGTTACTCCAGCTAGCTTTGATCTACATTACATCAAAGCGAGCTCAGGTATGTCTACACATGCTGCAGTCACCCTGCCCAATTGCAAGGTAGACTGATCCCCACTTTCCTTGGGACTCAGTGCTCCATCTGCAAAAGGGCACAATCCTTTCTCCCACTCTTTGAGTGTCTTGCATTTTGGATTGCAAACTCCTTGGGGGCAGGGACTGTCTTTTACTTTGTTATGTACAGTGCCTAGCTCCAGGGGACTCTGCACTCAGGTGGGGCCTCATGGCGCTCCTGTCATATCGTTTATCATCAATAAAGCCGGGCTGTGCATGAGTTCCATCCAGCATGCACCCCCTGTTAGTTGCTTATGCTGCTCCAGCTCCTTTCCTTGTCAATTAGCAGGCCAAGCACAGAGGGAGTGGGTAATGGGGTGTGAGTTACGAACAGGAAGAAGCCCAAAGAAGTTGACCACAGGATGATGTGAGTTATATGCTAAGGGGATGGGACAAGCCTTGAGACTCATCTCTAGATTTGGCCCAAGGAATTGGAATGTGATGCAGAATGAGACAGCGCCACAGTTGCCATCAGCTGTTGGTGAAATATGCAAAGAATGGGACTAGAACCGAGGGACGGCCGTGAGCCCAGCTCTTACTGGCTTGGCCAGGTACCAGCCCGCCTCGACACAAGTGCTTTCTATGCGTTCAGGCGTTGGAAGCCATGCACAGCAAGAAGGAAGCTCTCCTTGGAGCTTTTCAGCCAGAACCGTATGTTCTTAGCACTCTAGCATGGTAGCACTGTCGCAAGGCATCAGGATGCCTTTCAGATTTCCCTGCTGCTGATGGCAGGCCTACTTCGGGTTCCTGTAACCACACACAAGCCCATGCGATGGCACTGCTTCTGGCAGGGACTGCCAGCCCAGCTCCACCAGGGGATCATGGTGGCCCTATCAGCTTTTATCGCACCACTTGGATGAACAACATTTGCAGGACTTTAAGCTGTTTTAACATGGCCTTTAATACCAAGTGACACCATTTAGGGTCTCAATTTGTAGCCAAACTCCTTCCAGGTACATGCACAAAGAATACAAAGCATAGGGCCCACTCCTGCAAGCCTACATTCATGCAAACACCCCCATGAGACTGATCCTGTGAGGAAGTGACTACAGGATCAAGGTCCCAAAACAGGCTTCCATGTCCATGAATGTCAAAGGCCATGCTCTCTTTGGTTTCAGAGTGAGACAGCTCTGCTTGTATATGCCTGCTGGGGACTAAATCGCTGTGGGGGCATCATCAGCTAGGTTGTGGAAGTCTGAGTGGTGCAAAGAGAGTGGAGAAGGGCAGAGAATCTGCCCCAGAGTATGATTGCCATATTTAGGGTTGGGAAGGAATTTCCCCCCAGGTTAGACTGGCAGAAACCCTAGGTTTTTTTGCCTTCCTCTACAGTATGGGGCCTGGGTCGCTTGCTGGTTTGAACTAATGTAAATGGGGATTCTCTACAACTTGAAGTCTTTTTAAATGATGATTTGAGGATTTCAGTAAATCAGCCAGAGGTTCTGAGACTATTACATAATTGGTGGGTGAGAGTCTGTGGCTTGTAACATGCAGGGAGGTCAGACTAGATGATCATGATGGTCACTTCTGGCCCTAAAGTCTGAGGCTATGAGAATATGTTCGGTGTTTGGAAATAAGAGAGCTTGAGAAATTCATAGTTTGTGCTTGTTATCTGAAAGTGAGGCTTAATTATCAGTCTTCTGAAACTCCCTGTTTGCTACTTTTCATGGACTGATAATCAAGAATCAGGGACTCTTTATTTTGAATCTCTATTTCTTATAATCTCATTTTTCTGTCAACACATGAAGCCCTAGAAAAGTCTTGTGTGAAAACTGAGCAAATTGTCAGTGAGTGAGCTAAGATACAGCCCCTTTTTGTGGAAATGGGGCTGTAGTGGGCCAGCGTGGCTCCCCTCCTCCCCAGAGAGGGTGGAGCCCCGCCGGAGGCCAGAGTGGGCGGAGCTACGGAGCTCTGAGCCCGCCCCTCAAAGTGTCAGGCAGTGACCCAGAACTATAAAAGCCGACCCTCAGAGCTCAGTCGGGCCCCAGCAGCCGGAGAGATCAGACGTACCTCAGGGAGCTCAAGACTGGGAGACTCTGGCGACCCAGCGGAGCCGCCCAGACTGGCCGGAGCTTCCCTGCGCTCGAAACCCGGAGGAGCCACCAGAGCTTCCCGGAGGAGCCGCCGGAGCTTCCCCACACCTGCTGCTACCCGGAGGAGCTGCCGGCGCTACCCTGGCCCGACTATCCTGAGGAATTCCCGGATCTACCACCCAGCCCCGGTTGCGATGAGCCTATGCTTGTGAACCCTTCAGAGGCCAATGTTAGGACCCAGGTTGGTCCCGAGGGGGAGTATGGAAGCAGCCCGGGGGCAGCCGACCCCAGTCAGGCTGCGGAGCTGTCGGAGCCTATGTCAATGTGTTGCGGCCAGGATCCCCACTGACTGACCAGCGGAGTGACAGCCGCTGTTAGGGCCCCAGGCTGGGACACAGTGGAGTGGGAGGGCCTGCGTCCCCCCTGCCACCCCACTCTGGGGTGGCAGACTCCCCCTCTCCCTGGCCTGAGGAAGCCTTTAAAACTGTTACTGTTGCTCAGCCCTGACCAAAAGCCTGAGCTTACTGACTCAGCGTTGGTTACCCGCCCTGACCCAGGGCTGGACCTTAATCTATTACTGGTACTACTCAGTCCTGACCCAGGCCTGAGCTTACTGACTCTGTGTTTGCTGTCTACCTTGGCGTAGGGCCCGGCGCCTTGCGGCTGGTACGGTAGCCTTGCCAGAGGGCCTGAGCCCCTTGCCTGCCGGACAGACAAGCACCGTGAGGACCGCCGGGCTAGTTTCCCGGATCAACCGGAGTGGAGTGGACCGGCATGGCTCCCCTCCTCCCCGGAGAGGGTCGAGCCCCGGTCGCACACGTTTACATGTGGTACCAGAAGTGGGGAGTCGAACCCTTGGCCCCTGTGAGAAGGGGTCGGAGGGGACATCACCCTCCCCTAGAGGATCATGGAGATGGAGCAGTTGTTCCAGTTGCTGGCGGAGAATCAGGACCGGCAGCAGGCCGCTCAGCTACAGCAGCAGCAGCAGCAGGCCGCTGCCCAGCTCAAGCAGCAGCAACAGCGGGTTGCTGCCCAGCTCCAACAGCAGCAGCAGCTGATGCAGCAGCTCGGAACCCATTTGCAGCAGCTGGTGGCCGCGTTACCCCGCCCTGGAGAAGCGCCGGCAGGGGGTGGCACTGGGGCACCCCATGCTGCTGCCCCAGTATGACTCACCAAGATGGGCCCCGACGATGACCCCGAGGTGTTCCTGGTGACCTTTGAACGAGTGGCCTTCGTTTTTGGATGGGTCCGGGACCAATGGGCCACCCTTCTGGCCCCGTACCTGACTGGGACTGCCCAGATGGCATACCGGGGGCTGGCGATGGATGAAGCCAGGGATTATGGCCAAGTAAAGGCCGTGATTTTGGATGCCTTAGACGTTAGCCCCGAGACCTTCTGGCAGCGGTTCCGGGGCCAGACATATCCCCCAGACGCTCGACCTCGGCTGGTGGCCCAAGCCCTGAAGGAGACGGGCTACTGATGGCTACAGCTTGAAACAAGGACAGTAGAGGAGGTCACCGAACAAGTAGTCCTAGAGCAGTTCATGTACACTCTGCCAGCCTGAGGACGATCCTGGGTGCTCCGCCACCGGCCGGCGACGTTGGCTGCAGACGTCTCGCTTATGGAGGACTTTCTCGTGGCCGAAACTTCCTTGGGACCTGCCTTCCAGCCTCCACACCCTGGGCCCGAACACCCTACCCTGGACAGAAGGGGGGAAGCCCTGACAGAGCCGCGAAACCCTGGCCGCGGGCAGGACACCCACCTGAGGCCTCGGGCCTGACGCCCGGATCTGGCCTGTCAAGGTTCCTTCCCCACTCTGAACTTTAGGGTACAAATGTGGGGACCTGCATGGACACTTCTAAGCTTATTTACTAGTAACTCTGGTAACTCTGCCACCATCCAGAAATTTCAGTGTCTGGAGCACTTCCTGTCCCCCCAAAACCCTCCCCTCCCTGGGTGACCTTGAGGGACTTCACCAATTCCCTGGTGAAGACAGATCCAAACCCTTTAGATCTTAAAACAAGGAGAAATTAATCATCCCTCCTCCTTTCCCCCACCAATCCCTGGTGAGTCCAGATCCAATCCCCTTGGATCTTAAAACAAGGAAAAATCAATCAGGTTCTTAAAAAGAAAGGTAAAAATCGTCTCTGTAAAATCAGGATGGAAAATACTTTACAGGGTAATCAAATTCTTATATCCCAGAGGAACCCCACTAGCCTTAGGTTCAAAGTTACAGCAAGCAGAGGTAAAATCCTCTCAGCAAAAAAGGGACATTTACAAGTTGAGAAAACAAAAATAAGACTAATCCGCCTTGCCTGGCTATTACTTACAATTTTGAAACATGACAGACTGATTCAGAAAGATTTGGAGAGCCTGGATTAACGTCTGGTCCCTATTAGTCCCAAGAGCGAACAACACTCAAAACAAAGAGCACAAACAAAGACTTCCCTCCATCAAGATTTGAAAGTTTCTTGTCCCCTTATTGGTCCTCTGGTCAGGTGTCAGCTAGGTTTACTGAGCTTCTTAACCCTTTACAGGTAAGAGGCATTAACCCTTAATTATCTGTTTATGACATGGCCCCTCGGTCCGGAATAGCCCCCTCCGGGCCGGGGCCCTTGAGGGGCCCTCAGGACCCCCTCAGAAGTCCTAGGGGAGCTCCCTACATGGGCGGCCGCCCTGAACTCAGACCTGTTTCCGTTGTGGGCTGGCTGGACACCTGCAGTGTGACTGCGCAGAAATGGACTGCAGCTTCGTACAGGTCTGTGCAGCGGACACCTGGGCCCGGTTGCCCCAGGCCCCCAAGCTCAAGGTCAAGGTAGTTGTCGGGGACCAGGCAACCCAGGCATTGATTGACTCTGGCTGTGGCCAGACATTGATCCGGCAGGCCCTGGGGCCCCCGGCAGACCCTCGCTTGGGAACAATACACCTGCAGTGCATCCATGGGGACGTCTGACTCTACCCCAATGCTTGTGTCCCGCTGAAAGTAGCTGGTGTTACCTGACGAGTCGTGGTTGGCTTAGCCCCTTGGCTGGCGTACCCGGTGATTCAGGGGCGGGACTGGCCCGCCTTCGAGAAGGTCCTCTGGTCGACACCGGCGCTGGAAGCAGAGTGCCCGGGGGCCCTACCAAGGAAGGTGATGGGGCCCCGGGGACTGAAGGGGGGACGAGGACGCCGATAATCCTCGGCTAGAGCCCGCAGTTGGGCTCTTCCTTCATACCGACTTTTGCTGGGACCGGAGGGCTGATCCTACCCTTAGTCGGGCCTATGAACAACTCATGGCCATCGATAGGACCATCATCGACCCTTAACGCGCAACCCAGTGACCTCACTTCGAACTGCACCAGGACCGTCTTTACTGGATCGACAGGGACCCCCGCATGAAAGAACTCCAAACACAGCTGCTGGTACCGCAGTGTCACTGGCGCGCGGTGATGAAACTGGCACATGATGTCCCGGCCGCTGGACATCTGAGCCATGAGAAGACCCTCACCCGGATCTTGACGCGGTTCTTCTGGCCTGGTGTTCACCAGGAGATGAGCAGCTATTGTAGCTCCTGCCCAGAGTGCCAGTTAGCTGCTCCGCAGCGCTTACCCAAGGCACCCCTGGTCCCCATGCCTATAATTGAGACCCCCTTTGAATGAGTGGCCATGGACCTGGTAGGCCCGCTCCCAAAAAGCAATGCCGGATTCCAGTATGTCCTGGTCATTGTCAACTACGCAACACATTTCCCCGAGGCCATCCCGCTGCAGAGCACCACCGCCAGGACCATCACCAGGGAACTGGTAAAGTTCTTTGCATGGGTACGCCTGCCCCAAGAAATTCTGACCAATCAAGGCACTAATTTCACATCCAGGTTGTTACAGCAGGTCTGCAAGCTCCTGGGGGTAAAACACCTATGTACCTCCATCTACCACCCGCAGATGGACAGGTTGGTGGAGTGGTTCAACCGGACCCTCAAGGAGATGTTGCGGAAGCTCCCCCTGGAGGAAGTACGCCAGTGGGACCAGTTGCTCCCTCCCCTACTGCTAGCTGTCCGGGAGGTGCCCAGTCCTCCACCAAGTTTTCTCCATTTGAATTGTTGTATGGACGCCACCCCGGGGCCTGATGGACTTGATGTGGGAAACTTGGGAGCAGTCCCCCTCTCCAACCCAGGGACTCCTGAAGTATGTCCTTCAATTTCAGGACTACTTTCCCCAGGCGGGGGCCCTAACTCGGGAGAACTTAAAGGCTGCTCAGGACAGGCAGGAATGGACGTATAACCAGGAGGCCCAGGTGTGGGACTTTGAACCCGGGGACCAGGTCCTGCTCCTTCTACCCTTGAGTGAGTCGAAACTACTGGCCTGTTGGCAGGGACCCTACGAGGTGGCTCGGAAAGTTGGCCCCGTCACCTATGAAATCCACCAACCCGACCAGCGTAAGAAGACCCAGCGATACCATGTAAATCTGTTAAAACTGTGGCGAGACCGGGAGGGCCCTATTGATTAACCTTACCCACCTGAACTGGAGCTGGGGCCCCGCGCCCCCCAGGCAGAGGACCTCGCTGCTCCCCTGCTTGGTGACACCCTGACTGGAGAGCAGCATAAGCAGGCCAAATGTCTCCTGCAGGCATTCCGAGGGACCTTCACGGCCCTACTGAGATACATGAGCTTGATCTATCACTCCATCCAGACCGAGCCAGGGGAGGTAATCTGGGAAACGACCAGGCCACTGCCATACCGGATGCACCAGGAGGTGGAGGAAGAGGTGCAGGCCATGCTGGCCTTAGGAGTCATCAAGCCATCTTGGAGTGAGTGGTGTAGGCCGGTGGTCTTGGTACCCAAGCCTGATGACACACGCTGGTTTTGTATAGACTTCCGGCAGGTAAATGCCATCTCACGATTCGATGCCTACCCTATGCCCCGTATGGACGAGCTGCTGGGTCACCTCGGAGAGACCCAGTTCATCACCACCCTCAATCTCAACGAAAGGTATTGGCAAATTCCACTCGAGGAGACCTCTAAGGAAAAGACGGCGTTCGCTATCCCAATGGGACTCTACTAGTTTATGCGGATGCCTTTCGGCCTCCATGGGGCCCCGGTGACCTTCCAGAGGCTGATGGACCGCCTATTGCTGCCCCATTGGGACTATGCTGCCTTGTATCTGGATGATGTCGTGATCTATAGCTGTAACTGGGAGGACCACCTAGAGCGAGTGGCAGCGATCCTGCAGTCCCTGCGGCAGGCGGGACTAACAGCCAGCCCAAAAAAATGTCGCATCGGATGGCAGGAGACAACGTATCTGGGGTACACTATCGGGGGAGGCCGTGTGAAGCCCCTCGTCGGGAAAGTACAAGCCCTGGCCACCTGCCCGACGCCCACCACAAAATGTCACGTCTGACAGTTCCTGGGGCTTGTAGGGTTCATCTACCAGTTTGCCTCCATCGCAGCACCCTTAACCGGACTACGGACAAAGAACAGCCCTTGGCAGTTATAATGGTACTCAGAATGTGAGGAGGCCTTCCGGACCCTCCAGACGTGCCTTTGCCAAGAGCCAGTGCTATACAGCCCGGATTTCCACCGGAGGTTCATCCTACAGACGGATGCCTCAGAGGTGGGGCTGGGGGCCGTCCTGTCCCAAGAAGTTGACGGGGAGGACCATCCAGTGCTGTACCTCAACTGTAAATTGTTTCCGTGGGAGAAGAACTACGCGATGATTGAGAAAGAGGCACTGGCTATAAAGTGGGCCTGTGATGCCCTACGCTACTACCTCCTTGGGGCCCCGTTCACGCTGGTCACTGACCATGCCCCCCTCCTATGATTGATGAATGTGAAAAATAATAACGCCCGACTCATGTGGTGGTACCTGATCTTACAACCCTATGTGTTCATCGTCCAACATCAGGCCAGTAAGGACCATGCGAATGCAGACTTTGTCCTGCCTTGGAGGGATGGATGGGTCTGACTCCTGCGAATGGGAGCCATACTTGAGGGGCGGGGTGTATAGTGGGCCGGCGTGGCTCTCCTCCTCCCCGGAGACGGTCGAGCCCCACTGGAGGCCAGAGTGGTTGGAGCTATGGAGCTCTGAGCCTGCCCCTCAAAGGGTCAGGCAGTGACCCAGAACTATAAAAGCCGACCCTCAGAGCTCAGTCAGGCCCCAGCAGCTGGAGAGATCAGACATACCTCAGGGAGCTCAAGACTGGGAGACTCTGGCGACCCAGTGGAGCCGCCCAGACTGGCCGGAGCTTCCCTGCGCTCGCTACCGGGAGAAGCTGCTGGAGCTTCCCTGCGCTCGCTATTTGGAGGAGCCGCCGGGGCTTCCCCACACCTGCTGCTACCCGGAGGAGCTGGTGGGGCTTCCCCACGCCTGCTGCTACCTGGAGGAGCCGCCAGTGCTACCCTGGCCCAACTATCCCGAGGAACTCCTGGACCTACCACCCAGCCCCAGCCACGATGAGCCTATGCTCGTGGACCCTTCAGAGGCTGACGTTAGGACCCAGGTAGGTCCCGAGGGGCAGTACAGAAGCAGCCCAGGGGCAGCCGACCCTAGTCAGGCTGCGGAGTTGCTGGAGCCTATGTCAGTGTGTTGCGGTCAGGATCCCCACTGACTGACCAGCGGAGTGATAGCCGCTGTTAGGGCCTGTCATAAACAGATAAGTAAGAGTTAATAGAACAAAAGTACTTCGTATCTCTTTTGCCTGGAAAAGTTAACAAGAACAGTGAGCCTGGCTGTCACCTGACCAGAGGACAGGATACTTTCAAATCTTGAGGGAGGGAAGTTTTGTATGTGCTGTTAGTGTTTGGTTGTTGTTCACTCTGGGGGCTCAGAGGGACCAGATCTGCAACCAGGTTTCTCTCCGATACAGGTTCTTATAAGTTCAGACTAGTAAGTACTAGGCAGATAAAGCGAGTTAGGCTTATGTTTGTTTTCTTTATTTGCAAAGGTGTATTTGGCTGGGAGGAGTTCAAATTGGTATTTTGCTGAAAAGATTTTAATTTGTACTTGTATACTTAGGCTGCGAGGGTATTCCCAGTGTCTATAGCTGAAAGACCCTGTACCTATTCCATTTCTTAAATTTACAAAGATAATTTTTACTGTTTTTTCTTTCTTTAATTAAAAGTTTCTTGTTTAAGAACCTGATTGTTTTTTTTTTAATTCTGATGAGACCCCAGGGGACTGGGTCTGGATCCACCAGGGAATTGGTGGGGAGAAAAGTGGGAAGGGGGGGAGAGAGGTTAATTTTCTCTCTCTGTGTTAGGATTACTTTCTCTCTCAGGGAGAGTCTGGGAGGGGGAAAGAGAAGGCGGGAGGAAGGTGAATTTTCCTCTCTGTTTTGTGATTCAAGGAGTTTGAATCACAGTGATCTTCCAGGGTAACCCAGGGAGGGGAAGCCTGGGAAAGGCAATGGTGAGGGAAAGGGTTTACTTTCCTTGTGTTAAGATCCAGAGGGTCTGGGTCTTGGGGGTCCCCGGGCAAGGTTTTGGAGGGACCAGAGTGTACCAGGCACTGGAATTCCTGGTTGCTGGCAGCGCTACAGGTTCTAAGCTGGGATTGAGCTTAGAGGAATTCATGCTGGTATCCCATCTTTTGGACGCTAAGGTTCAGAGTGGGGAATTAGACCATGACAGGGCCCCGGGCTGGGATGCAGTGGAGTGGCAGGGCCTGCGTCCCCCCTGCCACCCCACTCCGGGGTGGCAGACTCCCCCTCTCCCTGGCCTGAGGAGGCCTTTAAAACTGTTACTGTTGCTCAGCCCTGATCAAAGGCCTGAGCTTACTGACTCAGCGTTTGTTACCCGCCCTGACCTAGGGCTAGACCTTAATCTATTACTGATACGACTCAGTCCTGACCCAGGCTTGAGCTTACTGACTCTGTGTTTGCTGTCCGCCTTGTCGTAGGGCCCAGTGCCTCGCAGCTGGTACGGCAGCCCCGCTGGAGGGCGTGAGCCCCTTGTCTGCCGGACAGACAAGCACTGCAAGGACCGCTGGGCTAGTTTCCCAGATCAACCGGAGTGGAGTGGGCTGGCGTGGCTCCCCTCCTCCCCGGAGAGGGTTGAGCCCTGGCCGCACACGTTTACAGGGGCCCAAACAGTGTGTTCCCCAGGAATTGAAATTGGGGGGGTGGGCCGACAAGGGATGAGACCATAAGAGTAAAGGTGGGCTGTATGGCACCATAGTAAAAACTGAAAAATGATTTCACAACAGTTTTATTAGATTTAACTTGTTTTAAAATCATCACAAAAATTAAAGTGGGCTACTCAAGCCTTCTATGAAGCACTACATCTACATCCTTCTTGGTTTCTTGTTGTAATTTTGCACTCTTTCGTGTCTTCTTGTGTGTTCTTTACTTCTAGTCCTTCATGATATGCTCATGATCAGGCAGAAGGTGACTTCTTTCAGAACACAAAATTCTATTCAATGAGGAAAAAGATTGCTCAACTGTAGCTGTTGTGACTGGAAGTAGCAGGAGATGAATTCCTACTTCTTTCATCACAGGAAACATAGTACAAAGATTGGGTCAAACCACTAGTGATGATAAAGAAGCTGAAGTTAAATCTTCATTCGTTCGTTGTGTGCTATTCCACTCTGCATTCAAAATTTTCTATTCTGTCCTGATCGCATAGCAGCCCTATTGCTGGTAGTGCCTCCCTCCACTTAACTATGGGTGTTTTATAAGACAGGCATCTGTAAAAGCTATGTGGAGGTTGAGTAGAATCCAGAAATTGCTATTGTAGATTTGTGAGAATCAAGTCTGTGTACTTTTTCAGCTGGCTTAACAAACACTTCTTGTCTTCTTCACTTAAGGAGTCAATATAAGTACCTTCATTAGTCAACTTCTGGACTGAAATCTTTGCTTCTTCCAGTACATTTTCAAAGGATATCTCTGATCAGAGGTAGCTTCTATTGCTGGACAAGGATCTACTACTGTGGCAGCAGATGCCTGGATGACATTGTTCAATGACCCATGTTGTTTCAGCAGTAGACTTACAAGAGAGAGAATATCAGAGGGGCAATATTCCCGCTTTTGGTACTGATACCTCCTCATCAATTATTGGGAGTGGACCACATCAACCCTGATTGAATTGGCCTTCTACATTGGTTCTCCACTTGTAAGGTAACTCCCTTGTCTTCATGTGCCAATATATATTTATACCTGTATCTGTAATTTTCACTCCATGCATTTGAAGAAGTGGGTCTCTTACCCATGAAAGCTTATGCCCAAATAAATCTGTTAGTCTCTAAGGTGCCACTGGACTCCTTGTTTTTTTTGTGTTTTTTTTAAAGAGAGAATGGCGATAGTGTTCTCTGAACTTAGTAACAAAAGTAGTCCACCAACCTCACTACTTAGATCTGTCCTATCTTGGTAGATACTTTCCAAAGCCAGTAATAACATTTACAGTAATTTTAAGACAACAGCCAAGAATCGCTAATGAGAAAGCCAGCAGGTTTTCCCAGGTTGGACTAATTTGAACTTCAATCCCAATGTATCTTCTATTTGTTTCCAAGACTTTCAGTCCTTTTGGACTCTTGCTGAATAAAAGAGTATAAAAAAGCCACTCGATTCATGGCTTTTTAATGGCTTTTGAAGATTCTACAGCTTGTACTAGCACTAGCTGGAGTAAATGGCTACTGCAGTGTGTAAAGGAGAGATTAGGGTTACACTTTTTTCTGAGCAAAGCTTGTACTCCACTATGTCTTCCAGAGAAGTTTAGCTCCATCAAATGCACAAATAGCCATCCGTTTAGGGTTCAATTTACAAGCATTTAAGTCTACTAAGATGTCTCAGATGCAGCTGATGTGTCTTCTATAACTTGAACATCTAGAATGCATCTACTGGCCTACCACGGACATCACGATAGCATCCACAATGGCTTAATACTTGAATGCACCAATGCAAATAGGCATCATCAGTCATGTATTTAGAATATGGTGAGAGAGTTCTTCACTCTTTCAACTGCTGAGTCTTTCACTGTTGCACGCTTCTAGAGAGTCAGCCGAGTTTTTTCAGAAAAATAGCAAGCATTTCCCAATCTTATTTGAAACCAGTGCCCAACTTCAGGATTAACAAGTGACAATGAACTTAACATTGGCTTCCAGTTTATAGTGTGTGGTGTCTCACACTTAAATAGAAAGTATGATGCAAGAGCCGTGTTGGTTCACATAAACTGAGTTGTGTCTCCCGCATTCTTAACAGCCTTATTAAGTTCTTCTAAAATTGGCCTTGACAGTGACTGGTTTATAAAGCTTTCTGCATGTTAATGTAGCTGGCATGGTGTTCTGCAGCCTTTTCATATAGGTTGTCAGTATTGGCTTAGCTGATCAGTCTGGCAAACCAAGCTCCTCCACTTTTACTATATAAATCCATGATATGCCCACATCTTGAATACTATGTGCAGTTCTGGTCACTCCATCTCAAAAAAGATACATTGGAATTAGAAAAGGTACAGAGAAGGCCAACAAAAATGATTAGGGGTATGGAACAGATTCCATATGAGGAGAAAGTAAGAAGATTGGGACTTTTCAGCTTGGAAAAGAGACGACTAAGAGGGGATATGATAGAGGCTTATAAAATCTTGACTAATGTGGAGAAAATGAATAAGGAGGTGATAGGTACCCCTTCATTTAGCACAAGAACCAGGGGTCACCCAATGAAATTAATAGGCAGCAAACTTATGATAAACAAAAGGAAGTATTTCTTCACACAATGCACAGTCACCCGTGGAACTTTTTGCCAGGGATGTTGTGAAGGCCAAGACTATAACAGAGTTCAAAAAAGAACTAGATAGGTTCATGGAGGTTAGGTTAATCAATGGCTGTTAGCCAGGATGGGCATGGATGCAACACCATGCTCTGAGTGTCCCTAGCCTCTGTTCGCCAGAAGCTAGGAGTGGATGACAGGGGATGATTCCCTGTTCTGTTCATTCCCTCTGAAGCACCTGCAATAGTCATTGTCCGAAGACAGGATACTGGGATAGATGGACCATTGGTCTGACTCAATATGGCCATTCTTACATAATAATAAAAAAGTGTAGTACAGAAACTCCCCAAGATAATGACCTCTTGAGATAGCGATGATGTGAGATAATGACCTTGGCAAATAATGCATTTTAAAAATCTTGGCCTACTAGGAAACGTGTATTTATGTAAGTTTCCCAGTCACAAATCTAGCATTCTGGAGCAAAGTCACTAAAACATAGTCCAATGCTCTGGCCGCTGTTGTTTGTCATGCCACCGTTCACTCTTCCGCTCTGTCCCCAATGGCCCTGCACTGTCACCTTCTGCTGTAACCTGCCACTGTGACCTCTGCTAGTCAGTCTCTTGAGGTTCCACCCAGCTCTCAGGGATTTCAGCTCTCAGTGGGGGAACCTTGCTGCTAGTGCAGGCTGGGTTGTCTCTTCCACAGAAATGCTGTCCTGCAGCAGGTCTAACCACTTAGACCTGATTATCAGTGATTTCAGTTGTAGTGGTCACTTAACAAATCAAAAGACTTTCTATGAATCCTAATCAGCTCACTCTAACCAGGAGAGAGGGGCAGGTCAAATATGGTCTGTGACTCTTAGGCAGAGCCACACCACCAAGCAAAACACCTGTGCCTCACCCTCTCTCTCCACTAGGAGATGGCATCCAAACCTCTTGCTTACGGAGTGCAGTTCAGTTGACGGTGACCAGTGCTTTATTTGTAATGAAAGAGGTGCCGGGACTCAAGCAAATTAGTTACTTTCATAACTGATGTGACAAGCCCAGAGGTGCTGGGGCTATGAACTGCCAAGCCTAGAGGTGCTGGGGCTCAGCCCTGGCACAAATTGAGCACTGAAGGAGACCCCCTCATTCAGTCAGGCTAAGCACAGTTCTGCTGTCCTTTACTCATACAATAAGAACAATATTTCATTACTTAAGTGATTTGTAACCCAACACCTGCCAAAATCGATCACCCGGGTAATGCATCTTTGTCTGCTGGATACCTGAGCAGAATAGGTGTGTTCATGTAAATACAGTCTGGTCCTGAAGCCTTTCCACCCACCACTGGCTCATCACTAGCTGTCAGGGGAGAGCTCCTTCAGACCTTGCTTATAAATAATAATTTGAAATTATTAGGTAGGCCAATATAGCCAAAACAGATGTGCTGACATTGTCCGAAATAACAGCTGTATGAGGAAGCTCGTCTTTGTTCATACTTTTCTAACCCATTATGCTTTCCCAGGTACAAGTATTTTCTCATATAATGTATATGCTTTTAAAGTGGGTATTAATGTTTCAATTTCAATTCAAATTTCCAACCAATGACTAAATTGGTAACACAGCATGTAACTGGTGTGGGGAGTGTTGGGGAAATTCGGGGGTGGGTGGATGTACATTTCCCACCCCTGGGGGGGTCTAAGGAAACCCCTGGACCCAAATCAACACCTCATCTCTGACCAATTCAGGACTTTGAGGAGGTTCAGGTCTGGATCCAAACTTTTTGGTGCTTTAGGGCTGTCTGCGAATGGACCAACCCAAAACACTAGATCTAAGCACCCAAATAAGAGGGCAGTTTGGAAATGGATATGTATCCAAACTTCACAGCACTCACTCATCTCTTCTTTTTATGTACAACTGTACATTTCAACAGAGTGAGTCTATCGTGTGGGGGTGCACCTCTCCCTCTTCATCTGTCTGATCAATAGGGCCAGATCTTCAGCAAACGCTTAGCTCTTCTGAAGACATTATAGCAGCATTCATGGGCATCAGCTGAGGATTGGTCCCTCCCTTTTTAAACACACCACGCATGTAAGATAATACGTTTTTTGGGGCAGAGACCATCTTTCTGTTCTGTTTGAACAGCCTCTAGCACAGTGGACTCCTGGGCCATTCCCAGGGCTTCCAGGTGCTATCATTAGACAAATTATAATAATATTATGTATGTTATTGTTACTACTATGCCAAGCAGCCTTAGCCAGAAATGGGTCCCCATTGTACCAGGCTCTATAACCATAGAATGGAAGATGCCCCGAAGCGCTTACTGCCTGAAAGACAATACAGACAAACTCAAATAGATAGACAACGAAAAAATGATCAAAGGCCCCTGATTAGTAGGTATGTCTGAATACATATATTAGTGTCTATATGTCTGTGGGTTGATTGTTCTTTATTTATATTACAGCATGCATGTAATGTGTGTGTGTGTGTATATATACACAATACTTCATATATATAAAATCATGTTTTTTCTTCTTTTCTTAATTACCTAATTAGATGGAATTTGACATTTTGGTTTCATCTGAACTTTACAGAAGGTGTCAACAATACATATCCTGTCACATCCCATTTTCACACTAGCGCTGCTGCTGTACAATCCATTGCTAGAAATAAGATACGACTAGAATAGTCAACCATCTGTCTACAAAGCACATGCGGTCCCAGATGGCTGTTTCTCTCCTGTTCGCTGGTAGCGAAGTCCTCTGCCTAAGGAACGAGGCAGAAACGTGTAACAATTCAGCAGGGATGTATGTAATACGCACTCCTGCCCCTGCTGGGAGGTAGGATTCTCCAGTGATAGTGGAAGGGGGAAAAACTTCCCATAATGGATTGGGAAGATTCAACTTGTCTGAGATGCCGCAGTCAGCTTCCAGGAGGACAGAAAGGATTTAGTTACCTTCAGCTGCAGTAGGATGGTCCAGTGGTTAGGGTGCTGTCTTGTCCTTGGACTCTGGGCTTCAATTCTCTGCTCCAGACATCACCTTCTGAATGATGTTCAACAAATTACTTCACCTTTCTGTCCTTAATCCTCAAAGGTATTCTAGTGCCCATTGGTTTCCGTGACTTCTGTGGGAATTAGATGCTTAAATACCTTCGCAGATCTATGCCTGAGTTCCCCCTTTGTAAAATTGGCTAATGCTTCCCAACCTCCCAGGGCTGTAGTGAGGAGCAGTGTTTAAAGCTTGGAAGGCGCTCAGGTCCCACAGCGATAGAGGCCATATCAAGACAGGTGAAGCTGGGCCCTGACGTGAAGGTTGGATGAACTCTCACGCACGGCTGCTAGAAGGTGAAATTTGCCAGAGGGCGGTGAATGGTTCTGCTGTGAGATGATGTTAGCCCTGGTAGAAGCCCCAGGGAGACTTATGTTTCCAATTATAGCACAGAGCAGCAGCGGGGCAGGGTCCCCCTCCCACTTTGTGAGACATGACTGCAAGCCCACCCCTGACTTCGTGGGACCATTCCTAGAGGCATTTCAATCTCCATGACTCTTTCACTCCTTTGCCCTTCTCAAGTGTCAAGGCCATTTGTGCCACTTGTGACATGGACACCTGAGTGCCAAGCACTGGATCGAGGCCCACCAATTCATTGCACAGAGGTCACCAAATGGCTATCAGTCACTAGAGGGCTTCAAGCCACTGGCATCCTGAGCTTGAGGTGAAAGACCAAATCCCACTGGAGCCCTCAGCCTGATGCCTGGCCACGTGGATCAAGGCTGAATGTTGCACAGTGGACTCGACAATCCCCCTTGCCCATGCCTGTACATGAAAGCTGAGAGCATGTCCCAGGAATGCCAATAAAGACAAGACAGGAAAAATGTGGGTGCCCCTGCCGTTCTCCTTCACTGATCCAAACAAGGACAAATAATCCAAGGGAGTGAAAAGAGAAAGATGAAAGGAGGGAAAACAGTTGATTGACAGACAAATAACTTTAATAGAGAAGTAGATTTTTATTTTGCATCTCTCACTCACACTCTTTCACACACATGCTTTTACAAGCACCATGCAGTGTCTTTGGCCTGATATGGAAGGGGAGAGATCTAAGGCATTTCACAATGCAGTCCAGTACAGAACAATCTGTGTAAAATCCAGCCTCCAAACTCTTCCCTCCTTCTTGGTGTTTGAATCGGAACTTAAAGGAGAGAAGGAAAAAATAGTAAGTTGGTAGGATGCTGACACCAAATGACAATTCAGAATGATCGGGGGAGAAGTCGTCATAAAAGAGCCAAGCCTTCCAAGAGAAGCAAACCTGTGGGGTGGGACATGGAGTCATTTACCTGTTGGTTGCTTCTTCCAACCCAGTTTGTAACAAGGGGACTTGGTCCTTTAAGGGCCGGGGTCCTGGGGCAGACAACCCTGTTCTATTATTAGACCCATCTGGAAAGTGGTCAGGTGATTCCTATAAAGGGCTGAGAGAGCACAACAGCCTCGCCATGCTACTTGAAAAAGGCATTGGAAACAGATGTTAGAACTATCTTGAGGTTGCAGCTTCGATGGGATGTTTTCTGTCCACACACACAATGTGTCTGCCATGTTTTAAAGGGCTGCTTGTATTGTTTGGTTGCAACGCTTGGAATGACATCTCCATTTCCAGTTGAAATCTGCACAGTCTGCAATGAACTTTCCCAGTGTGGACAGGATGCTGCAGATTCATTGGCTCAGCTAAACCTCCAAATTCCACAGTGATGTGCCTTGTACTGGAAGTTAACTCAAAACCTGCTTCTAGTGGCAAGCACTATGGGATTGGCACTCCAATGCACTGACACGACGATTGTAAGGTAGGCTGCATGTGTGGACATGGAGGGTCCAGCCCTATTACTTTGCAGTATAGATGCTGCCCCACTGGACTTTTGCTCTGGGAGTTCACCAAAAGTATCCCATAACCCAAAGGCCAACTTTTTTTGTCCTCTGGACAGGCAAGTTTTCCCACACTGAACCATGAACAAAGGCCTAGAGCGACCACATTTTGGGTGGGTGCTAGGAAGTCTGGGATGTGGCAGTTGGACTTGGGCCTACATACGGCCGTGTAGATGCAGGAGCCCCAGGTTGGGACCCAGAGTTCAACAATTCCTAACTTAGGGTTACAAATGAGTGTAGGCACTCAAGCCCTAGGCTAACAAACCCAGGATCTGCTAACTCGAGTTCTACTAACCCAGGGCTTACACTGTAGTGTAGATATGCCCTAGAGCTGCCAATTTGCTACCTGTCACTTGCATGAGATTTGCAGACACTCACTTGCAATGGAAAAGCAAAACTACCACCCCCAAAACATGCCCCGCAGGTCCTGTTGAGGGTGATGTTTGAAGGGTCAGGGTTTTTTGGAGCCGTTAAAAGCCTGTCTGTTTCTAAAACAACTCTGCCTCGGCTGAGCCTATGCAAAACAAAATTAGCAGAACCCGCAGAGCACTGAGAGCAGCAGTGGAGCAATTGTGCAGCCAATTTATCATGCCAGGTGCCTGTTATCTAATAAGCATGTAATAAATGGGCTAACTGAACACCTTTAACTTCCCTAGTCTTCGTGTGTGCACACATATGTAAGCAGGCAGCAGGTGATGGGAAGATGCATCAGCACTGATAAGCAGGTGGTGTCAAACATCTTGGAAAGCTAACTGTCTGCCTTTCCTCTCTCGTTCTCTCCAGACCTGTCCATGGCAGGAGAAGGTGCCTAAAGTGGCTGCAGCAGGAAAATGCAAGAAAAAATGGAAAAGAGAGCTAGATTCTCAGCAGGTGTTAATCAGCACTTAACCCAATGGGCCAACACTGATTTGCACCAGCTGAGGATCTGGCCCAGAGAAAATAAATGATCAGGAGTCAGATTTGTATAAGCTGTTTCACAGATTTATTTATTTTTTTTAGGATGGGTAAGAAGGAAACATGATAGGTAGAAATATTTCTTTCCAACATTTGTGCTAAATACAATGGACAACTAAACCCATAACATGGATGGGAGTGAGACGATCTACGAGGGGGCACTGAGCAGAGAACCACAGACAGTGCCCACTGCTCCGAGAAGATGTCCAGCGAGTCAGTGGATGGCGCCTAAGGAACTCACCTCAGATACATGTTCTTAGGAGTGCAAGGAAGGAATCACAGAGAAACTTCCTAGCCCACTTCCTCCCTCTGCATTGATGGACCACCATTCTGGCCAATGGCAGGAGAACACTGACTGTCTTTGTGGCACTATGGATGGGGAGAGCACCAGCTGGAGAGCAAGAGAAGTGGGGGAGCATTGCAGCTGGAATCTCAACTACAGATTCTGGAGGAGGTGGAAGAAGGATTGCAATGTAGAGCACTGCAGGTAGGTGTGTGCCAGGGTCCTGGGCACTCTATAAACTGTGCCACCAACATGTGTGATCATGACTCCATGTAGGAGCCTTCGCTTATGTCCCTGGTGGGCACCAGCTTATTTGATCCCTGAGGACTGGAAGGTGCCCACCCAGAGGAATAACAATGGAAGCCCCTCAACAGAAGGTGTGACCACAGAAACACAAATGGCAAATAAATATGGGGGACAAAAATTGAGGAAATGGGCATGGGAGTGAGGTCAAAGGCTCAAAACCAGCCACCTACTGATGATTCCAGGGGGTGTGAAAGGCATCAGCTTATTTAGATCTTGGCATGGGAAGGTGGAGCCCACTAAAGCAAAAGAAAAATAAGGGAGGGACTGCAGGACCAAAGCCTATTTGACTTCCAGGAAGGGTGGGCAGAGTCTACCAGGACAAAATGCCCACTTCCTCGGTTGAGAGCAGCCACAGAACCAGGCCTATTTGAATCCTAGCGAGGGGTAGGTGGAGCCTATCAGGACAAAATCCCCACCCTTTCATATATATGAGGCTGAGGCCATTGAACCCAGAACTGCCCTAGAGGCTGAAATCCTCTAGTCATCTCACTTCCCCCTGCCTTAGCACCTCTAGGGCTGAGGGGGGGTTGTCACTCTGCTGAGACAGTTAACAAGGGGGCCCACTAGTTTCACTGGTGATGGTGTTGTTGTTTTTTAATGTGGACATCTGGCTAGTAGGAACTTGCCTGAGACCCACAGACTCATTACACACAGGCCACCAAGCAGCCATCAGAAAGAAGGTTGTCATTTTAGGCCCCGGCTCAGTAAAGTTGAGCCCATCCCTATTCGTCACAGTGCATCGGGGCCCTGGAGTTGAATCAGATGCACTGTATTAATAGATCTAATCGCTGTAAGCCTTGGACCTATTTACGTAGTGATCTAATTCCCAGCTGACAGTGTGATTGCTGTTAGCGGGAGCCGTAGGAGGAGGCATGTCTCCTTCCCACCTCTTCTGGGCTGAATCTTTAAAGTGAGTGAAATGTGCTGGATTTCAAACACAAGAGGAGAAATCCTGGCCCATTTGAAGCCCATGGCAAAGCTTCCATTGAATCCAGTGGTTAAGGAGTTCCGAGAGGCAGATTCTGGTCGTTAGTAATGTTACAGGAGGTACCTTTTTAATAGAATACAATATGTTTTCAGTACAGGAACTTCTTTTTACTCCAGGTAGCTGTAATTTCAGAAACTATTTGGCTCTGGTCCTTGTTGTACAGGTATTCTTATTTAGCATATTCCCCCTCTGCTCCAGGTACTTCTCTGCCACTACGAGGCTGTGTTTCAGATCAGCCAGAAATCAATAGCGAGCCTTTGCCGGCAATCTATTCATTGAATCTTATGCTTAGAGCCTTGGTGCTATTGATTGGAACAGTAACTTCGGCTGAAATTTGGGAAGCACTTATTTGAAGTCAAAAAAAATGAGGAGAAAGTAGAGCATTGCATTATTGGATTGATATCATTTCCAGAGGATTATGCTCTAAAAATTGCATATATCCAGGCTGCTGTCATTACTTGTAGCTCTAATAAAAATACTAGGCATGCTTTCAAATTTCAATAGGTAGGACGCTGTACTTCCTTCAGCACAAGCCTCTGGATGCTCAGGGTGGGAGCATGGGTAGAGACATTATCTTAACAACTGCGTGACAGCTCCCACCCCATCCAAATCCTCAGATGTTAAACAAAAATGCCAATTACTGACTGAGAACATGAATTTTTCATTGACCTCCTGTAATTCTCCAGAAAGCCGAGGAGTCTGTGAAATAATGAAATGAGAGAATAAAGAAATGAGAGAGGGAGAGGAGACTGCTCTGCAGCTGAGAGCTCATGGAGATGAGTGTTTTTTGTAGCATGGTTCCCACCTTCCCCATAGAAGCCCTTCCTCAGGTGCTCTCTGGGGTGGGGTGGGGCTGACTGCTGCCTGTGCACCCATCTCATGCCCACCAGTCCTGAATTAGCACAGCATACAGCAGTTATCGTAGGGTGCTCAGCCTGCTGGGTCACCACCCTTTGGAGGGAATTCAAGGGCGACTGGCTAGTGTGGGAATCCCTGCTCTGAGGGGCCTAGAGGCATGGAGAGCTAGGCCCTCGTGCCTGTGCTGGGGGTTCCTCGGTGGCTTTAAGCTATCTTTGTGCTTCCTGTATTCTGGGGCAGCTGGGAGCTCCATCAGTCCTGGGGTAAGGGTGAGCAGCCTACAGGTCTTCTGATTTTACAGTCTGCCCCCTTTAAGGCCCCATGGTGCTCCCAGAATGGGGTAAATAGGCTTGAGCATAGCTGAGGAAAAGGTCTCTCTGGGTACATCTACACTGAAAAAAAAGCCTCGGGGCAATGAGTCGCATAAGCCATGTTGACAGCTGGGGTGTGTGGGGCTTGCGTTCCAGTGCTAAAATAACTGTGTAGACGTTCCTGCTCTGGCTGGAGTTCAGGCTATGAGGGTATGTCTACACTACGAAATTAGGTCGAATTTATAGAAGTCATTTTTTCAGAAATCGTTTATATACAGTCCATTGTATGTGTCCCCACACAAAATGCTGTAAGTGCAGTAAGTCAATGGACTGCGTCCACAGTACCAAGGCTAGCATCGACTTCTGGAGCGTTGCACTGTGGGTAGCTATCCTACAGTTCCCGCAGTCTCCGCCGCCCACTGGAATTCTGGGTTGAGATCCCAGTGCCTGATGGGGCAAAAACAGTGTCGCGGGTGGTTCTGGGTACATGTTGTCAGGTCCCTTGTCCCTCCCTTCCTCTGTGAAAGCAATGGCAGACAATTGTTTCACGCCTTTTTCCTGGGTTATCTGTGCAGACGCCATACCACGGCAAGCACGGAGCCCACTCAGCTCACCATCACCGTACGACTCCCGAGTGCTGGCAAACGTGGGACTGCATTGCTACACAGCGGCAGCTCATTGCCTTTTGGCAGCAGATGGTGCATTATGACTGGTAGCCGTTGTCGTCATCTTCTGGGTGATCTTTTAGCCGACCTTGGTGAGGTTGGTCGGTGCATCTGGGCAGACATGGGAATGACTCAGCCAGGTCATTCCCTTTTAAAGTTTTGTCTTCTGGAGACCCATCCTGCTGGCAGTTGTACTGCACTTCTTCTGGTGAGCACCCAGGAGATGACGATGGCTTGCAGTCGTACTGTACTATCTGCTGCCAGCCTAAGATGTATAAGATAGATGGAGTGGATCAAAACAAGAAATAGACCAGATTTGTTTTGCATTCATTTGTATTCATTTGCTCCCTCCTCCCTCCCTCCGTGAAATCAACAGCCTGCTAAACCCAGGGTTTTGAGTTCAATCCTTGAGGGGGCCATTCTGTGTGACAGTTGTTTGTGTTTCTCCTTGATACAAAGCCACTCCTTTTGTTGATTTTAATTCCCTGTAAGCCAACACTGTAAGCCATGTCATCAGTCGCCCTTCCCTCCATCAGAGCAACGGTAATCGTTTCATGCCTTTTTTCAGCGCAGAGGGCATAGCACTGGGAACATGGAGCCCACTCAGATCACCGCAGCAATTATGAGTACTGTAAACACCACGCGCATTATCCTGCAGTATCTGCAGAACTGGAACATGCAAAACCAAAACCAGGCGATGAGGCAATGGCAACGTGGTAACAAGAGTGATGAGGACATGGACATAGACCTCTCACAAAGTATGGGCCCTGGCAATGTGCACATCATGGTGTTAATGGGGCAGCTTCATGCTGTGGAATGCTGATTCTGGGCCCGGGAAACAAGCACAGACTGGTGAGACCGCATAGCGTTGCAAGTCTGGGACGATTTCCGGTGGCTGCGAAACTTTCACATGCGTAAGGGCACTTTCATGGAACTTTGTGACTTGCTTTCCCCTGCCCTGAAGCACCAGAATACCAAGATGAGAGCAGCCTTCACTGTTGAGAAGCGAGTGGCAATAGCCCTGTGGAAGCTTGCAACACCAGACAGTTACCGGTCAGTCAGGCATCAATTTGGAGTGGGCAAATCTACTGTGGGGGCTCCTGTGGATCCAAGTAGCCAATGCAATCAAAGAGCTGCTGATATTAAGGATAATGACTCTGGGAAATGTGCAGCCATAGTGGATGGCTTTGCTGCAATGGGATTCCCTAACTGTGGTGGGGCAATAGATGGAACCCATATTCCTATCTTGGTACCGGAGCACCAAGCCAGCAAGTATGTAAATCGAAAGGGGTACTTTTCAGTGGTGCTGCAAGCACTGGTGGATCACAAGGGACATTTCATCAACATCAACGTGGGATGGCTGGGAAAGGTACATGATGCTCGCATCTTCAGGAACTTTGGTCTGTTTCAAAAGCTGCAGGAAGGGACTTTCTTCCCAGACCAGAAAATAACCATTGGGGATGTTGAATGCCTATAGTTATCCTTGGGGACCCAGCCTACCACTTAATGCCATGGCTCATGGAGCCATACACAGGCAGCCTGGAAAGTAGTCAGGAGCTGTTCAGCTATAGGCTGAGCAAGTGCAGAATGGTGGTAGAATGTGCATTTAGACATTTAAAAGCTCACTGGTGCAGTTTACTGACTTGGATAGATCTCAGTGAAACCAATATTTCCATTGTTATTTACTGCTTGCTGTGCGCTCCACAATATCTGTGAGAGTAAGGGGGAGATGTTTATGGTGGGGTGGAAGGTTGAGGTAAATCACCTGGCAGCTGATTACGTGTATCCAGACACCAGGGTGGTTAGAAGAGTACAGGAGGGTGCAGTTCACATCAGAGAAGCTTTGAAAACCAGTTTCATGACTGGCCAGGCTACAGTGTAAAAGTTCTGTTTGTTTCTCCTTGATGACCCCCTCCCCTGGTTCATTCTACTTCCCTGTAAGCTACCACCTTCCCCTCCTCCCTTCGATTACCGCTTGCAGAAGCAATAAAGTCATTGTTGCTTCACATTCATACATTCCTTATTAATTCATCACACAAATAGGGGGATAACTGCCACGGTAGCCCGGGAGGGGTGGTGCAGGAGGGAAGGACAAGGCCACACTGTACTTTAAAACTTTAAAACTTATTGAATGCCAGCCTTCTGTTGCTTGGGCAATCCTCTGGGGTGGAGTGGCTGGGTGGCCAGAGGCCCCCCCACTGCATTCTTGGGCATCTGGGTGAGGAGGCTATGGAACTTGAGGAAGAGGGCGTTTGGTTACAAAGGGGCTGTAGCGGCGGTCTGTGCTCCTGCTGCCTTTCCTGCAGCTCAGTCATATGCTGGAGCATATGAGTTTGATCCTCCAGCAGCCTGAGCATTGACTTCTGCCTTCTGTCAGCAAGCTGACGTCACCTATCATCTTCAGCCCACCACTTACTTTTTTCAGCCAGGCACCTCTCCTTGCATTCATATTGTGCTTTCTTGTACTCTGACATTGTCTGCCTCCACGCATTCTGCTGTGCTCTGCCAGTGTGGGAGAACAGCATGAGCTCAGAGAACATTTCATCCTGAGTGCATTTTTTTTCGCCTTCTAATCTTCGCTAGCCTCTGGAAAGGAGAAACATATGCAGCTGGTGGAGAAAAAAAAGGGAGTGTGGAAGTTAAAAAGACATTTTATAGAACAGTGGGTACACTCTTTCATGGTAAACCTTCCTACTAACATCACATAGCACATGTGCTTTCTTTACATAGTAGCATTTTGCCTCTTATTGAGGGCCTGCCGGTTTGGTGTGAGAGATCACTCATGCAGGGCCGGGCAACAGAATTCGGCTTGCAGGCAGCCATGGTAAGCCACAGTCTTTTGGCTTCTTTAACCTTCTTGACATGTGGGACTTGTTTCAAACAGCAGCACCCTCATTTCCCATACCAAACAGCCGTTGGGTTGACCATTTAACATGGGTTGGCAATTTAAAGGGAGGGGCTGCAGTTTCCAGGTTAATATGCAGCACAAACCCAACTAATTCCCCACCCACCACACACCCAATTCTCTGTGTTGATGGCTTCACCCCTCCCACCACCACGTGGCTAACAGCAGGGAACATTTCTGTTCAGTCCCAGGCAAACACCCCAGCAGGAGCGGGTACCTCTGAATGTCTGCTTAGTAAAACCACCCTATTTCAACATGAATGATATCACTCTCCTGAGGATAACACAGAGAGATAAAGAACGGATGTTTGAATGCCAGCAAACACCGGGACCATACGCTGCAATGCTTTGTTCTGCAATGATTCCCGACTACGTGCTACTGGGCTGGTGTAGTAAAGTGTCCTACCATGGAGGATGAAATAAGGCTGCCCTCCCCAGAAACCATTTGCAAAGGCTTTGGGAGTACATGCAGGAGAGTTTTATGGAGATGTCCCTGGAGGATTTCTGCTCTATCCCCAGACATGTTAACAGACTTTTCCGGTAGCTGTACTGGCCACAAATGCCAGGGCAAATTAATCATTAAACACACATGCTTTTAAACCATGTGTAATATTTACAAAGGTACACTCACCAGAGGTTCCTTCTCTGCCTTCAGGGTCTGGGAGCCTGCCTTGGGTGGTTTCGGGGGTTACTGGCTCCAGGTCCAGGGTAAGAAACAGATCTGGCTGTTGGGGAAACCGGTTTCTCCTCTTCCTTGCTGTGAGCTATCTTCAACCTCCTCCTTATCATCTTCCTTGTCCCCAAAACTCACTTCCAGGTTGCGTCCTACTCCAATGATGGAGTCAAAGCACAGGGTTGGGGTACTGGTGGTTGCACCACCTAGAAAGGCATGCAGCTCATTATAGAAACGGCATGTTTGGGGCTGTGACCCGGAGCAGCCATTTGCCTCTCTGGTTTTTTGGTAGGCTTGCTTGAGCTCCTTAATTTTCATGTGGCACTGCTGAGAGTCCCTGTCATAGCCTCTGTCCTTCATGCACTTGGAGATTTTTTCAAATATTTTGGCATTTCATTTACTGGAATGGAGTTCTATTAGCACGGATTCATCTCCCCATACAGCGATCAGATCCCGTACCTCCCGTTTGGTCCATGCTGGAGCTCTTTTGCAATTCTGGGACTCCATGGTCACTTCTGCTGATGAGCTCTGCATGGTCACCTGTGCTGATCAGATTGCCACGCTGGCCAAACAGGAAATGAAATTCAAAAGTTCATGGGAATTTTCCTGTCTACCTGGCCAGTGCATCTGAGTTGAGAGCGCTGTCCCGAGTGGTCACAATGGAGCACTCTGGGATAGCTCCCAGAGGCCAATACCATCAAATTGCATCCATACTACCCCAAATTTGACCTGGCAAGGCTGATTTTAGCGCTACTCCCCTTGTCGGGGGTGGAGTAAAGAAATCAATTTTAAGAGCCCTTTAAGTCGAAAAAAAGGGCTTCGTCATGTGCAGGGTTAAATTGAGGTAACGCTGCTAAATTCGACCTAAAATTGTAGTGTAGACCAGGCCTGAGACCTGGTTGAGGTATCTCAGAGCCCAAGCTCCAGCCCAAGGTGGACCGTCTACACTGCTAATTTACTGTCGGAGTCTGAGCCCTGCAAGTTGAAGTCTGTGAACCTAAGCTTTGACACTCACCACCTTGGGTTTGATGTTTTTGTGGTATAGACATAGTCTCAGGCACTGAGGGCTTCTGCTGGTTCCTTCAGGGCTCGGGAGGTTCTCTGGTTTGGGAGACTAACTGCTCGGCTTGTTCTACAAGGGCAACCGTGCACCTCCTGACATCCCTCCCCCCACCATGGGAACAATGCCAGGAAATCTCTCTGATGGGAACTTCAAGAAGGCCAATCTCGCCCAGAGACACATGTGTCTTTTGCTCTTAACACTCGAATAACAATAGGAACAAAGTATCAGAGGGGTAGCTGTGTTAGTCGGATCTGTAAAAGCAGCGAAGAGTCCTGTGACACCTTTTAACAGGAACAAAGGAAACCACATGGGCACAGCTGGGTTTCAAATAACTGTTTACACTAACTATATACAACATGCAAGGGATAGCCGCAACCTCATGCCACTAAACCACAGAACATGGTGAGTGCCGCTAGAGAGCTCACAAACTATTTAAAGGGATTCTACCCTATATCTATATCCCACAAGACCCTGTGGTGATTATTTAAGGATCTAATGAATTTCTCTTAGCATTATTACAAATCTGTTTTGTGTGGACACAGCATTGCAAGAGACGAACACGTTTTGTCCAGAGCCTCCGCGGATAGTGGCAAAGTGTGAGCTCATGCAGAAGGGAGGAATGTCTGCTTCCTAAAGCCAATTAAAATGTAGCACTTGTCTCTTTTTGCTGACACCTGGGTTTGGGGGGAGCCTTAATGCACAGATGCTCTTTGCAAAATAAAGACTGTTACTCACTCAGAGCTGGATGCGACCGCTACCATCTCACGCCGAGCCGCTTTTGATCTTATTGGGCCTTTTAAAAATAATTATTATTATTCGGCCATGAAATAACCGCACACAAACAGCAAACAGATTCAGTTATTATTTTTTTATAAAAGGTTTTTTAGATGCTTGCAAATTGCACTGCCTCTTAAGATTCATGGTGGCACTCCTCCGACTGACTCTATTACCCAATTTAAACACACAACAGAGAGAAGGTTTGAATGCCACCATGTTAATATAGCACAGAAGACCTCTGTGAGGTTGTTTGTTAAAAGCAAATTGTACGTGTTAAGGGCTGGGAAAAGGGCGCACCAACGCTGTTAACTGCTTCACCAAATTGGCACTGACTCATTCATTTCAAATGAAAATTGAAATGGCTTTGACTCCTTTTTTTCCTTCCAGCCACAAATTTGCTTTACTTAACGCTAAGTGGGGATCATTTCTTCTGATTACTGAAAAATGCATCATAACTTTTGATTATGCTGCTATTAGGGATGCGGAGCGGCAATTTCTGCCACTCAAGGCGAGAGCGAAACGCTGCTGGAGGCTTCTGTGTAACCCTTCCCCATGGGGAAGTCTGGGGAGGCGGCATAATGTGGCCTATGGATCAGATTCAGACCTAGGGTAAGCAGGTGGGATGCCATGGCCTTCGGTGGAACTACTCACAAGTGTAAAGGTAGGGATGTGCTTAAGGGGCCTTAATAGCCACATCAGTGAGGTGTTCTTGACGTGGGCTAGTGGCTTTTACAGGTTTATCTCAGTCCCAAATGGCAGCGTCCTCTACTAGTGGCAGTTTTGGCTCCTTCCCCAGCTCTACCATGCTGCAGCATCTTCCTCAATTCTCCCAACACCTGCCACCCCTGTTCTATGCCAGGACACTTTCCGCATCCATACTATTCCAGCTGTGGGACTTTGCTGAGTCAAAAAGGGCATGTTTTAATATTAGTGATCACTAATAATATGGTGAGACAGCGTGGTCCAGGGGAAAGGGCTGGGAGTCAGGTCTGAGTTCTGTTCCTGGCCTCCTCATGGTCTGTGCCTCAGTTTCCCCTCCCACTCTTTAACTGCCTTGTCTGTTGAGACTGTAAGATCTTTGGGGCAGCCACTGTCTCTTATTATGTGTCTGTACAGTGCTCTCAGTTGGGGCCTTGATACTCAAAGTAGTAAATAAAAATGAATGCTTTTATTTCTAAAATGCCACCCTCTTTCCATCTGCCTCTCAGCTAATTAACACAATAAATTTTGAGCAGGATTGATGCACCACTGCTCTGAGATGCTAGCTGCAGGGATCAGTTGGCTCCAGCACTGCAGTAACCAGCATCCAGACAGAGAGAGAGATTCCACCTGGCACTGGCTACTGTGAGCCAGCCAAGATCCCCGCAGGATTCCAGCCCAGGGAACCAGTGAGGGAATCAGAGAGACCCTCACTCTTCCTCGGGGTGGAGAACAGGTAAGGTGCCTTTTGTTTTAAGCTGGCCAGTGCCATGGTGCTGCAACATTCCATCTCAGGGCCCATGACCTTGGCCATATTATCTGCCTTGGGAGAGGGTGTCAGGGAGGGAGCTGAGACTGGAGAAGTTTGTGAATATTAAGAAGCGGGGAATTGGCTGTTTATTGATTATTAGAGAATCATAACTGTTTCCTTCCCAAATCCTCATTTCCTGTTCCCAGTAAAGCTCCCCCCTCTGTTATGCTGTTGTTGGATTCCTTTGCCAGGATTGTTTTATTTACCTTATTGTCACCTGTGCGCTGGGAAGCCCTCTCCTTGCCAGCTTGTGGCATTATCATTGATTTTCTCAAGGGGTGGCTCCTCTGTGTACATGGCACAGTGACGAGTCATTTGGAGTGGAGGCACCAGGTGCCAGGAAAAGAACCCAGTATCCAACCCATGCGAGGGGAGGAGGGAGTCGCTCTCAGTGTTAGTGATAGCAAGTGCCAGGGAGAGAAAAGGGATGAGACTTAAGTCACACCTTGGGGTAGTGGATACATCTGTTTAGACTGCAAGTTCTTTGGGGCAAGGCCTGTCTTTCCATGCATCTGTACAGAGCCTAGCACCATGGAGCCCTGATCTCATTTGGGATCTCTAGGTACTACTCTAAGAGGGTTAGCCGTGCTAGGGTGTATTCACAAAAACAAGAAGTTAACTAGGGAGAGGACAGGCTGACTTTATGCAAAGAGAGTCTGTTTGGAAGCTGAGAGAGAGGCAGGGTGGCTCAGGGAGGCTGTGCAGAATTCCCCTTCCTCCAGAGTGCACAGTTGGTCTCTATCCACAAAAACCGGGCTCCTCGTTGTTTAGGTGTTACTGTAGTGCAAATAACTAATTGTATTGTTATAGTCAGGAACAGAGGATGGACGAGGATAATGTAAGGGCCAGATCAGATGATAAACAGTCACATGAAAAAGAATCTGGCACATCAGAAAAGGGCAGACAAATAAACAGGGACAAGTTTTTAAAGTGCTTGTGCACAAATGCTAGAAGTCTAAATAATAAGATAGATGAACTAGAGTGCCTTGTGATAAAGGAGGATATTGATATAATAGGCATCACAGAAACCTGGTGGACTGAGGACAATCAATGGGACACAATCATTCCAGGGTACAAAATATATTGGAAGGACAGAACAGGTAGTGCAGGGGGAGGAGTGGCACTATATATGAAAGAAAATGTAGATTCAAATGAAGTAAAAATCTTAAGCGAATCCACATGTTCCATAGAATCGCTATGGATAGAAATTTCATGCTCTAATAAAAATATAACATTACGGATCTATTATCGACCACCTGACCAGAACAGTAATAGTGATGATGAAATGCTAAGGGAAATTAGAGAGGCTATCAAAATTAAGAACCCAGTAATAGTGGGGGATTTCAATTATCCCCACATTGACTGGGAACATTTCACTTCAGGACGAAATGCAGAGATAAAATTTCTCTATACTTTAAATGACTGCTTCATGGAGCAGCTGGTACGGGAACCCACAAGGGGAGAGGCAACTCTAGATTTAATTCTGAGTGGAGCGCAGGAGCTGGTCCAAGAGGTAACTATAGCAGGACCGCTTGGAAATAGTGACCATAATACAATAGTATTCAACATCCCTGTAGGGGGAAGAACACCTCTACTGCCCAACACTGTGGCATTTAATTTCAAAAGAGGGAACTATACAAAAATGAGGGGGTTAGTTAAACAAAAGTTAAAAGGTACAGTGACTAAAGTGAAATCCCTGCAAGTTGCATAGGCCCTTTTTAAAGACACCATAATAGAGGCCGAACTTCAATGTATACCTCAAATTAAGAAACACAGTAAAAGGACTAAAAAGAGCCACCGTAGCTTAACAACCATGTAAAAAAAGCAGTGAGAGATAAAAAGACTTCCTTTAAAAAGTGGAAGTCAAATCCTAGTGAGGCAAATAGAAAGGAGCACAAACACTGCCAGCTTAAGTGCAAGAGTGTAATAAGAAAAGCCAAAGAGGAGTTTGAAGAATGGCTAGCCAAAAACTCCAAAGGTAATAACAAAATGTTTTTTAAATACATCAGAAGCAGGAAACCTGCTAAACAACCAGTGGGGCCCCTTGATGATCAAAATACAAAAGGAGCACTTAAAGATGATAAAGTCATTGTGGAGAAACTAAATGGATTCTTTGCTTCAGTCTTCACGGCTGAGGATGTTAGGGAGATTCCCAAACCTGAGCCGGCTTTTGTAGGTGACAAATCTGAGGAACTGTCACAGATTGAAGTGTCACTAGAGGAGGTTTTGGAATTAATTGATAAACTCAACATTAACAAGTCACTGGGACCAGATGGCATTCACCGAAGAGTTCTGAAAGAACTCAAATGTGAAGTTGCGGAACTATTAACTAAGGTTTGTAACCTGTCCTTTAAATTGGCTTCAGTACCCGATGACTGGAAGTTAGCTAATGTAACACCAATATTTAAAAAGGGCTCTAGAAGTGATCCCGGCAATTACAGACTGGTAAGTCTAACGTCGGTACTGGGCAGATTAGTCGAAACAATAGTTAAGAATAAAATTGTCAGACACATAGAAAAACATAAACTGTTGAGCAATAGTCAACATGGTTTCTGTAAAGGGAAATCGTGTCTTACTAATCTATTAGAGTTCTCTCAAGGGGTCAACAAACATGTGGACAAGGGGGATCCAGTGGACATAGTGTACTTAGATTTCCAGAAAGCCTTTGACAAGGTCCCTCACCAAAGGCTCTTACGTAAATTAAGCTGTCATGGGATAAAAGGGAAGGTCCTTTCATGGATTGAGAACTGGTTAAAAGACAGGGAACAAAGGGTAGGAATTAATGGTAAATTCTCAGAATGGAGAGGGGTAACTAGTGGTGTTCCCCAAGGGCCAGTTCTAGGACCAATCCTATTCAATTTATTCATAAATGATCTGGAGAAAGGGGTAAATAGTGAGGTGGGAAAGTTTGCAGATGATACTAAATTACTCAAGCTAGTTAAGACCAAAGCAGATTGTGAAGAACTTCAAAAAGATCTCACAAAACTAAGTGATTGGGCAACAAAATGGCAAATGAAATTTAATGTGGATAAATGTAAAGTAATGCACATTGGAAAAAATAACCCCAACTATACATACAATATGATGGGGGCTAATTTAGCTACAATGAGTCAGGGAAAAGATCTTGGAGTCATCGTGGATAGTTCTGTAAAGATGTCCACGCAGTGTAAAGAGGCTGTCAAAAAAGCGAACAGGATGTTAGGAATCATTAAAAAGGGGATAGAGAATAAGACAGAGACTATCTTATTGCCCTTATATAAATCCATGGTACGCCCACATCTCAAATACTGTGTACAGATGTGGTCTCAACATCTCAAAAAAGATATTCTAGCACTAGAAAAGGTTCAGAAAAGGGCAACTAAAATGATAAGGGGTTTGGAGAGGGTCCCATACGAGGAAAGATTAAAGAGGCTAGGCCTCTTCAGCTTGGAAAAGAGGATAGTAAGGGGGGATATGATAGAGGTATATAAAATCATGAGTGATGTAGAGAAAGTGGATAAGGAAAAGTTGTTTACTTATTCCCATAATACAAGAACTAGGGGTCACCAAATGAAAATGAAATTAATAGGTAGCAGGTTTAAAACAAATAAAAGGAACTTCTTCTTCACACAGCACACAGTCAACTTGTGGAACTCCTTACCTGAGGAGGTTGTGAAGGCTGGGAATGTAACAATATTTAAAAGGGAACTGGATGAATTCATGGTGGTTAAGTCCATAAATGGCTATTAGCCAGGAAGGGTAAAGAATGGTGTCCCTAGCCTGTGTTCATCAGAGGATGGAGATAGATGGCAGGAGAGAGATCACTTGATCATTGCCTGTTAGCTTCACTTCCTCTGGGGCACCTGGCATTGTCCACTGTTGGTAGACAGATACTGGGCTAGATGGACCTTTGGTCTGACCTGGTACAGCCATTCTTATGTTCTTATATTCTTATGCTGGAAGGTGTTGTTAGGTGCCATCAATCACAGACCTGGTTGTGCTAAGAGCTCTTCATTCAGGCTAAATGGAAGGAGCAATTAAACCCCTTTTACCTAGTGGTACCTGGAAATAATAGAAGCCAGCACCCAAGGCAGTGGGCTGCATGGCAAGGCCTGAGCAAGAACTAACTCCAGGAGAATGAGGGGTTTTCTGGGACTGACTGCAAATGAATGGACTACAGGATGGTTTGGCAAGGGGTATGTGTGTGTGTGAGTGTGTGTGTGTGTGTGAGAGAGAGAGAGAGAGACTGACAAATGCTTCTCTTTCTGAGTCATCTTGAGAAGGAGCAGAGACAGAGCTTCTTGGGGCACAGGACTGACTGGAGAGGCAGGCTTGGTGATTGTGAGCAAGGAACTGCCTGCTGTTGTTTGTTGCTAGTGAGTCCTGGGAAACAAGACTTTGTGTACATTCTTTGTAACAAATAAGCAGGATTGCACCAGAGAAATACCTGACCCATATCAATTTCTCCTCCTAATGGAGACAACCCAGTAAGGCCCCAACTATTGACTAATGGCTTGGACCAAAGGGGTAACAGTAACAACACTGCTTGTCTCATGACTAACACCTGGGCCCTGATCCTGCACTGAACTCCATGCAAGCAGAGTCCTGTACCCATGTACTGCTCAGGACCTGAGACTGGAAGCTCCTTGGAGCAAGGAATGTGTGTTCTGTTCCATGGCTTCTGTGAAGGGCCTAGGCCTCAGTCAGTGCTTTGAAATAAATAATAATTTCATACCAAAAACACCGTTCAGAAAACAAGTTTGCCCAGTTGAGGGTTCTAAAGACAGTGCTGACAAAGACAAAGTTGCTTATTCAACTTGAATTGCCACTTGTGCTCTGTCTCTGGTTTCCAGTGATGCCCCCAGCTCCCTGGCAGCTCAGCTCCCCCCTGGATGCCTGAGGAACAGCTCCATGATAGATCATTATCTCTGGAGAACCTTGTGGGGCTGTAGGCCCCAGTCTGCTGACCTTTTTTCAATGTGAACCCTGGTTCCTGGGAGAGACCATGGTGCCATGGAGTTGGCTGAGCTTGCTTTCTGCACTGTAGCAGTTTGGTAGTACCCATCTGGGGCTGGGTCAGAAGGCCTGAGAGATCCAGGTTAGGGTTCTATGGAGGGAGGCAAAAATGAACAGAGGGGCCAGAAGCAGCTGGAACCTGTTAGCCTCTCCAGAAACCGGCCTGGAGCAGATAAAAATAAGAGGAAGTTAATTGCTGGGAATGTTTGAAAAAGCCTTGTTGAATGAAGGGAGCTCCCTGCAGAGGAGTGGCTGCTGGATTCCATATGAGCTTGCTTTGCTTTGAGGAGAGCCTCTTCAAAGGCTTTGAGATCCATGTGCTCCAAAAATCAGAGGCTCTGACTGTATGCAAAGTTCTGTCAAATGCACAAAGTTAAACATCTGGAAAAAAAACCAGAAAATACTTTTCTCTAATCCTTCCTTTATGGGCATGCCGTGGGGCAGCTGCTCTTTCGGGGAGTTAGGGCCCACTCTGCCCATGACTGCCTGATGAAGGCCCCATGTAGGGGTAATTGACTGCCCCAAATGGCTGATTAGTAAACAAGCACCTGGATCTAATAAAAGTTACTGGAGCTCAGTTAGAGGGAATTCCAAAGGAAGACAGGAGGTGCCTGAGGAGGGGAGATCCTAGATAAGCCTGAGCCAGCTGGCTGAACAGGGCACCTAGAAAGTGAGCTCTCTGGGGAGCCTGCCAGGATAGGAAGCCTATAATAGGAGCTCCTGGAGAGGGGAACCTCCTAGACAGAAGATCTGCAGCATCAAGAAGGTCTGGTCTCAGCCCGGGGTCCCCCAGATACTGACTGGAAACCTGGCCTGGCAAGGATCACCCGCTGTCTCTGGAGAAGTCTCAGAGAACAGACCTCCCCAGACTCCAGGGAAGAATGTTACTCTAGTAGGGGTAAAAGTAACTGGGTAAAAGTAGCAGGTAAAAAAATTCAGTGTGATAGTTGAACTGACAGTGTCCCTTTAACATAGAATCATAGAATATCAGGGTTGGAAGAGACCTCAGGAGGTCATCTAGTCCAACCCCCTGCTCAAAGCAGGACCAACACCAACTAAATCATCCCAGCCAGGGCTTTGTCAAGCCAGGCATTAAAAACCTCTAAGGAAGGAGATTCCACCACCTCCCTAGGGAATCCATTCCAGTGCTTCACCACCCTCTTAGTGAAATAGTGTTTCCTAATATCCAACCTAAACCTCCCCCACTGCAACTTGAGACCATTGCTCCTTGTTCAGTCATCTGCCACCACTGAGAACAGCCTAACTTCATCCTCCTTGAACCCTGAGAAATGACCAGACCTGTTAAAGGCAGAGAGAGATGTGGTCTAATGGTCTGACTACAGATCTGGGCATCAGGAATGCCGTCTGTCTGTCCAGACTATCGATAGGCATTCCTAATGCACTCATCACCATATCATCTAGGTGCTGTGTACAATGCACAATACATATGACAGAAATAGATGTGACTTATTTAGGATTTAAACTCTTCACCCCTACCCCATCAGAGCTGCTGTTACTTCAGTTGTTGACCTGTTCTCACTGTACGTTATTGGATCATCTTACTTAGGGGCAGATGCTCCATCACTTGACGTCTTTGACTCAAGGTTGGATGCCATTGTAAAATACATACTCTAGCTCTTCCAGAAGTCTTGATGCTGGGATTATTGGGTGAAATTCTGTGGCCTGTGTTAGGCAGGTGATCATAATCTGCTTTAGGTACTTCTATGGCCCCATTACCCCAGTATCTGAGTGCCTGATAATTTTTTACGTATTTATCTTCCCAACACCCCTGGGAGGCAATTGATGCTGTTATTCCCATTATACAGATGCGGAACTGAGGTATGAGACACTAAGACCCAGATCCTCAAAGGTATTTAAATGCCTAACTCCCATTGACTTCACATCTGGGCATCTGATCTGATTTAAATGAGAGCTGGGTACCTAAATACCTTTGAGGAGCTGGGCCTAAGTAACTTGCCCGAGGTCACCCAGGAAATATGTGGTGGAATAGAGTTGAATGCAGCACCCTAACCACTGGGCCATCCCTTCTCTCCAGTGAGCCTTTAATGATCCCTTCGGGCTATAAAACCTATTGCTCTGTTTCCAGACACAGACCTTCTATGTGACTCTGCACAAGGCATTTTCAGCCTCTCTGCATGGTGCTTTAATTTGCATGTGTGTAAAATAGGGGCTAATCCTTGCCTACCATACATTGTTGTGAGGACAGTTCATCAATATGTCTAGCAAGATCTCTGCTATGTAAAGTGCTATAAGTGCCAAGGACAATTGGAGGCATAGAACATCCTGCGTAGTAAAAAGAAGAAAATGCGTCTGAAAGCAGAAATGATCAGAGGAACCAATCCACTGCGTGGAGAATCTTTTCCATGCACCAAACTGAAGTATGTTTCATAGGCCAGCCAAGCTTGTCTGCAATGAAAGCTGGTGATGAGAAGAGGCCTGCCTGGGGATGGATGGCAGTGCAATGAGGATGGTGATTAATCAGATTTCTTGGCTGTACTGCCCTCAAGGAATCACACCGTTTCCAACTTACTGCCCAACCACTTCTCCAGTGGAAGGAGACAAAAAAGAGTCATCTCCCCCTCCTGTCCTATCACAGGTTCTCATCTCACTCCCGTGTGCAAGGATAATGGCCAGCTCAGTCCATTCCAGGCAAACGATTGGTGGGGAGCTAGAGAGAGTGCGGCAAATGCCCTCTACCCCAGGGGGAGCCCTGGTGGTCAGAAGGCCAGAGTTCACTACTGACCCAAAAGTCATCGAGTCTCAGTGTTGGAAAAAAAATGGCTGGCAGCTAAGATAAAAGAGATATAATGAAAATGTAAACGAAAAACTTTATACCAGGCATGGACTGACAGAGGGAAGATTGATATCCCATGATGCTTTGTCTTGATGAGACAATGAAAAATAACCACCACAGCAGCTGTGTCAATATCAGACTTGGTAATGCACCACTAGCTGTGGGTTTTTATTTAATCCGCTTTGCTTTAAGATGATAACGGTTGTTACTTTTCAGTGCCTGTCTGTCAGCGGCCCAGCATTGCAATATTCCTCCGCAGCTCTGCGAGTGGGTTTCATTTATTTTAAAATACCATTTCACACACTGCTGACTTTTAACAGTGTTCCGTGTGAGTTTGTGAGATTGAATAGTGACAGAAACAACACTTTTTATGAGAATACAGAATATTAAAAACGGGGCACAATATACAGATGGCAGTTTTCACTACAGCTTGTTCCCCCCCTCCACATGCCCTGCTTCTGCTACTCAGCTTTCCCACTGAATGCATTTGTAGTAACACCATAAATGTCACTTTCACTGACTGCCTTTTGTCATTTTATTTAAATGGCAATTCAGCTCTTGCTGCTGCTTGCTGCACTGAACTCACATTTGGCAGAAATCTGCTCCACAGTCCTCGTGCATTGATTGTGTTCTTTTTTGCCTAGGATCAGGGGAAAAAAATTGCAATCCAAGCCAAGAACCTATGAGGGAAGAACCAGCAGTAGCCATCAATGTATGGTGCTTCCACTCAGTGAAATAATTTTCTCTCTCCTTGGCTTCCTTGTGATTCCCATCTTTCCAGATATGTCCAAAGGTGCGCATGGCTTTAAAGGCTCTGAGAGGCAAGACAATATTTGAAGTTGGGGACATTTGTTTTAGTTTCCTAGGCCTGTGTATGTGACTTAAGATCATGCTGTTTAATTCAGTCCAGCTCCCACCATGTTCAGCTGGTGAATGCTCTGCAGTGTTTGGATGCAGCTTGGGGGGATGCTGGTGAGGTGGGGAAGGGGTTTTCCCAAATGCATGACATAGGCATTGGGAACACCTCCTTTGACCAGTAGAAACTGTCAGAAGCCATATTGGTAATGAAGAATCAGGGTATCCTCAGCCCTGACTCATGCCATATGACCAAGGCCAGGAAATAACTATCAGTCTCTTACCAGCACTGCTGCCTTTATTACAATGCACTGGGCAGAGATTTCAGCCTGCAGTGCCCCCTGAACTCCCAAGATCTGTGTGATTTTGGCCAGGACCTGAGGCACCTATATTTACAAAAAGTGCTAAGGGGATCTTTGATGACCAGAAGTGGTCAGCACCTCAGGTTTACATCCCATTTGAAAGACTGTGCCCTCTAGTGCCGTGCTGGGGCACTGGGTTCAGTAATGATAAAGAGAGCAAGGTGCCATCTGCCAAACTGAATCACCACCACTGCTTCCTGATCCTGGCTGGATTTTTCTCAGTGCATTGCTTGCAATGTCAGCTAAGATCTCAACTCATAGGCATTTAAAGAGGAGTAAAGAGTCTTATGCACTCTGGGCGGGGTCTTATTCCCAAGCTCGAGATTTATATTGATTTCTTGACTCACCCTCCGAATCCTTAGCGTAGCAGAGCAGGTGGGGGGTGTTCAGTGATCTCCTTTGGGAACTGATGTTGATTTCTCCAGATTTGTCAGCATCCCTGTTGACCCTGGGCCCGAGTCCACAGTGTGCCACCAGCCGCGTGGGGTATTGAGGATGCTGCCTGAATCTTGTGGGATCATCCTATTGAGCAAGATACAGGGTTCATGTCTCCTGTTGTTTATCACATGTTTAGTGATAGCTAAGGCTGCATCAGGACACCAACTGCAAACCTTCAAAGCATGGAAATGAAAAGCGATGGGCAAAGTCTCCTGCATTTCTTGTCAACCTTCCATTGCCTACAACACTGTCAATGACACACTCCGAAGGCTTTCCCTTCCCTCTCCAATACAACACCGTCAATGACATGCTCTGAAGGCTTTCCCCTCCCTCTTCAACAGACACTGAAAAGCGATACGTACCTCAACTTTGTCAACCTTACACTTGAGTGCAGAACCTCAACAGCAACCTCAGATGCACTTGTCTGACTGGGACACAGTCATTGTGTTTGGGAAAGTAGTTTGCCTTAACACTGCTGAGATCACTGCCGAATAACAATAACATGGCCTTTTCTCTGAGGACAAGGATGTGTGCAGAGACATATTATCCCCATCTAACACCAGGGTAATCTGAGACCCCAGGATGGTTAAGTGATTTGCTCAAGGCCGCACAGTGAATTAGCAACCAAAGTCGGAATACAGTTCAGGAATGCCGCCTGATTTGCTTTAACTACTAGACCAATGTGTCTCCTATCTTGTAAGGTTTGATGGATTATTAGGATGATATGATGGACCAGGTACACGTGATGGTATATTTATGATTTTATCAACATGTGTTTGGGATAGTGGTGAAACCATGAGCAAACACTGCAGACCATCTCAAATGAGTGCCGATTACCTTTATACCAGAGCAGGCAGAACATTTTTCATGAAAATGTTTTTTGATGAAAAGTGGCTTTTGAAAGGAAACACATTTGCACAAAAAATGTTGATTTCCTTCAATGTTTTGTCAGTGTTTTGGTTACAAATTTTTCTTTTCATTTTGGCGGTCAGTGTGTTGAGTTATTGTTTTCTCTTTCCTTTTTTATCACAGGAAGAGGTAAGAAAAAGGGGGAGAGAGAGGACAAACCTGAAAATTTCCTGCTTCAAATGAAAATGTTTGTTCCGGTTTGCTTAATCGGGAAATTGAAAAATTCAATGAAACATTTCAAACAAAATGAAACATTTTTGTTTTGTTTGAAATTTTTCACAGAAACTACTTACAGAAGTTTTGCATAAATGTACTTGATCTATGATCTAATTCACTGTAGTGAAATCAATGCAGAAAATAGCTTTCTGACTGTTTCCCAGCTAAAATCCCTCTGCTGTATTTCTTGTGCATGGGTGTATAAGTGAATGATAACGACATGCTTGTATGATCTATCTGAAGTAATTAATGTACCTTCAACCAGAGCCTTATTGAGTTCTTAATGCATGAGCAGGATGATACGGATCGTAATTAGCCTTAGTTATAGGAAATGCTGAAGCCATTTACAAATGCTATGACCCCTACCGCAGTATTTCCAAAGAATGTTATTGTTTCCACTTCCCCTTTTCTCAGTGCCATCGTGTGCCAGAGAGTTTGCATATTGTAGCAAAACATGAAGAGGTAATGAATGACACATCAATCCAACAGTGCTACTCTTGGGTGATGGCTGTACACAGAAAAGGTGGGGGAGCCACACTGAACTGTAGTATTACCTGCATTTCAGCTGAAAACGTGATCCCCAGAGAGATCTGTAATTCAGTTCCACGTTAAGAACAAACTTATTGAAAAGAATAAGTGAGTTAATTAATGGCAGATCATGGAATCAAATAAGTGACTCTTGGAGGTTCCTTCCAGCCCCACAAGTCCAGAGCCTTGTTCTGAAGCAAGACCAAGTAAACCTAGACCCAGGGCTCGATTCAAAAGAGCTGCCACTGAAACGCCGCCTAAGACAATGGCAGTGATTTAGCTGCCGCCAAAGATAGCAGCGGCAATTTGGTGGCAGCTCAATCAGTTGCTGCTGTTTTTGGTGGCACTTCAGTGGAAGGTCCTTCCTCGGCAGCCGTTGTCTTCCGTGGCCTTACTTTGCGGGGCCCCTCTTCCGGACACTGTGGGGCCCTCTGAGGCGTGAGGCCCAATTCACGCGAATCGGGGGAATCGGCCTAAAGCTGGCCCTGCCTAGACCATCCCTGACCGGTGTTTGTCCAATCTGTTCTTACAATCCTCCAGTGATGGGGATTCCACAACTTCCTTTGGAAGCCTGTTCCAGATCTTAACTACCCTTATAGTTATAAAGATTTTTTCCTAATATTTAATCTAAATCTCCCTGCTACAGATTAACCCTTCTTGTCTGACCTTCTGTGGACATGGAGAACGTTGATCTCCATCCTCTCTCTAACAGCCCTTAACATATTTGAAGATAAGTTTCCCCCCCTCACCCCCAAGTTCTTTTTTCTCAAGGCTAAATATGACCAGTCTTTTCAATCTTTCCTCATAGGTTGGATTTTCTAAGCCTTTTGCCATTTTTGTTGCTCTCCTCTGGACTCTCCCCAGTTTGTCCACATGCTTCCTAAAGCGTGGTGCCCAGAACTAGACACAGGACTCCAGCTGAGGCCTTACCAGTGCTGAGTAGATCGGGACAGTTATCGCCTTTTTCACAGCTGCATCACACTGTTGACTCATATTCAATTTGTGCTCCACTATAACCCACAGATCCTTTACAGCAGTATGATCACCTAGCCAGTTGCTCCCTATGTTGTAATTGTGCATCTGTTTTTTACCTTCCTAAGTGCAGTACTTTGCACTTGTCTTTATTACATTTCATCATGTTAAATTCAGAACAATTCTCCAATTTGTCAAGGTTGTTTTGAATTCTAATCTTGTCCTCTAATCTTGCAACCCATCTCTGCTTGTTGTCATCTGCATATTTTTAAAGCATTATTTCCACTTCATTATCTGAGTCATTAATGAAAATATTGGTTAGTGCCAGACCCATGGCTGACCTTTGCAGGACATCACTAGATACACAGTCCCAGATAACTCCCCCCTGTCCCTTCTTTGGCCATGACCACAAAACTGTATATGTATGTAATGGAGAAACCCACCCATAATGGGTCTATTATTAAGGCTGGTTGAATTATAGTGACATGGGAATCACAGGCCCAACCCATCTTTTTACTGCACATCTCAGGAAAATATATCTTTCTAATGACAAATGGCATGACAGTGGCACTCAGATTGTGATTCATGGAGCCTTTCCTGATAGTTCATCGAATGAAATCTTTGGAGAAGGAAGAATTGGTGTTCCAGAGGGAAGGGGGGCCTTGAGAGAACCTTTGTGATGAAATGAATCACAAAATAAAATGAAGGGAGAATCAGAGTGCTAGGAGGAGTCTGATGTCTAATCATTTATACATTCAGATCTAGAGCTGTGTGAATAATAGATTTTATTTTGGTTCGCCGGCAATTCAGAAAAATTGGTGAAAAATCATTTTGGGTGAACCAGAAATGAAAAATCTCTATTTTTGATGAATTGAAAAGTGAAAAAACAACACAAAGTTTTGGGTTGAACTAAACATTTAGTTTTGACAAAATCAAAATGTTTCATTTCAATGCTTATCATTTTTGATAGCTAAAAATCTTTTTAAAGGAAATTTAGAAATGCAAAGTTGTTTTCAACTGAAAAATTAAGGTTTAGTTTTCAAGATGTTGAAACAAAACATGTTGAATTTTTTGAAATTAAAAAAAAATTTCTTTTGACTGAAAGAATTTGGGGAAACTGATACGAATCCCAAAATGTTTTGGTGGTGTTGCCAAGTCCACCTTTTTTTTTTTTTTGCCAAAAAACAGTGTTGGATACCAACATTTTCACATGCTCTGTTCAGAATCCCCAGAGGATATGGTTATAGTAAGACGCACCAGATGGAAGAGTGACACATAGTTTTATAAGTTCTTTTTTTTAATCACGTGAAAACACTGTTCAGTCTTTGCAGAAGTGCTGTATTGTTAGTTTTTTTATATGATTTTTTTTGGGTGTATATGTGGGGGAGGAGTTGCAAGCAGCAAAGGAGTTCACTCTGCTTTAATCTCTCTAAGGTTAGGTCTACACTACGAGCTAGTGGTGTGATTCGCAAATGTTGTACATGTACTCATGCTAGCTCAATGAGAGCTAGTACTGGTACAAATAGAACTATATCAATGATAGCACCATCAGCAGCAGTGGCAGCAGAGTTTAGCCATGGAGTTCAGTCCTGTTTGTACTCCCATGCTGCTGCAGCCCATGCTACTGTGGTTACATTACTATTTATACTCACGCTAGCTCTCATCATGCTAGTGCAAGGATGTCTATATGAGCTGAGAATCACATCCCTAACTTGTAGTATAGATGCAGCCTAACTAGAATCAATTCTTAGGATAGAGTTGCTCTCTGGGAATCAGATGTTAGTAGGTGTGCTGGGATTCCTGATGAGGGAAGAGGAGGGCTTGTCTGCATGCTGTTTGTGACCATCTCTGTTCCAGGACCTTGTGTATAGTGTAAAATAAATACTCAGAACATACCCAGGCTCCACATCACCGATTTCCTTGCCAACGGGGAGCTGATCTGTGAGGCCCCAGGTGCCTGCCACCATTCAGCAAAGGGCCAACAATATTAATATTATTAATAAAAATTTGCTTACTGTAGGGCCCATCATGTGCTACGCACTTTCCAAACATTCCCAAAAATCGGGTCCTTGCCCCCACTTAAGGATAGACAGAAAAGGAGGCAGAGGTCAGAAGAAGGGGAACAATAGATGGTTGATAAACTCAATTCATTGTAGGCAGCATGGCAGAAGTGGGACCTTTAAGGAGGACTTAAATGTGGCCATGTCAGGGGACTTGTGGATGAGTTCAGGGAGGTTGTTCTGTGCCTAGGGGGCCATGCGGAAGAAGGCAGAGAGGTCATAACCAGGTGGATGAGGCTGGGAACAGAGAGGAGGCAATGGAGGTAGGAAGTAAAACATGACAGGGAAGGGTAGGAAGGGACCAACATATCTGTAGAGTGGTGCAGGTAGTGAGAAACAGCTGAAATCTGAAGTGATGGCAGGTGGGGAGCCTGGCATTCAAAGAGGGGAGTGACATGATGCAATTGATATGCAAGGATGACGAGGTAGGTTAGCAGATGGAGTGAAGTGAGGAGGGAGACACATGTGGTTGGGAGGCCAGAAGGGAGTGGGCTATACAGAGGACAGATTGACTTTGGGGATGGAAAGAAAAGGGTGGATTTGGTCCTATGGCATCTTCACTGGCAAATCTCCCTCTCTGCATTATTATGGCAGCTAATAACTAAGGGTTTGCTGTTCTTAGGCCGCTATATAATATTTGAAAGCCAGGTGCCAGCTAAGATAAGAAAGCCACAGAATAGGTCCCATCCTCCCTCTTGCTGTCATGAAAGGGGGTTGCTGACCCTCCTACGACTCTTATTCACCAATGGTAATTGCCCACACTGCAGGCATCACAAGCCTATGCACACAGCCATGGGATATTTAACAGAAGTGAAAGGGCCAATCCAGTGTTCTGTATGAACAGATGATCTACCACTGAGAACCCCTGACTTGGATACAGTCCCTTTGTTCCATTGGCTTATCTCAACCAAGAAGGATTCAGTTTGCGAATTAGTTGGAGAGGCTGTATGATGATTGGCTACCTCTGCCACAATGACCATTTAAAAATGACCTGAACTTTTGATCTGTCCCTAACTGCAAGCAGAACAATTAAATGCAACAATCATTCCTAATTTAGCCTAACTGCAGCCTACTTTCTTCAGCTGTAGTGTGCTGTCAAGTTGTCAGTAACATATAACTACTTGGAAGGTTTGAAGAGTCTGTGGTATTCTCTGGAGCCAAAAAAGTAGGAAAACAAATGCTAAATTTAAACAGAAATGGCGACTTTTAAATATTTATGTAGGAAAGGGCAAAAGTATTTCATCCAGGAAATGACCTAGAAAACTCAATTGTCCTTGTGAGAGTTGTTGTGCCAAAGGTGAAAGCTAAATTCAGGAGTTAACTTGTGAAATAGAGCTTTAAGTGGAAATCTCGACACAAGCTTAACTATGAAATTGCTAACAGTGCTGAGAGGAAGCATGACCCACTGAGAAGAAGGATGGGCCAGTGGTTAGGGTGTCATCCTAGACTTGTGTTGTGTTTTCCCTGTTGTTTTGCTCAGCCTTAGTCGCTTCCCCCCAGAACAAACGGATGGAGTGACTGAGTTAATGTGAGTATCATCCCCAGGGATGAACCTTGTGGCATCACCATAAGGTCTCAGAATGTCACACAGAGCCTTACCAGTGACCCATCACATGGTGCAAAGGGCAGGCTGTTGTCTTTTTGGGCCTGAGTGGAGTTATGCAGCGCTGCTCCCATTAAAGTCAATGGGTAAAACTCTCATTGACTTTGATAGGGGAAAATTTTAGCCTGATGCTGTGATTTTGCTTAATATAATTTTCCATGGAAGAAAGTTCCTATTTCCCATCCAGTTATTGCTGAATCTGCACTTAACCATCCAATGACACATCAGACAAGTTGCCCAGGATCAGTCATTACTGTCGATGGGAAAAATGACCCCACATCCAGAACTTTAGCTTTGTCTGCTTCCCAAGTTCTGAGCTTGTATTGCAGATAGCAGTGCTAGTTTCCTTTGGGGAGCACTAAAAACAGAACCATGGGAATCTCTGTTCCCTCCCTCTTCTCTTGCTGCAATAGCGTTATTCTTATTATTGATTATACTAATACAGTAAAGCTCAGAAACTCTTTCTTGACAATTACAGTTTTAGAGGTCATTAAGCACACAGATGAACAATTCTTTGTCTAAGTTAATGTCTAATGTTTCACATGAAACTATCCTTACTGCCATAGAGAACCTGATTCCTTTGAGTCTAAATTAGATCCAATGTCTGTTAAAACAGTATTTTAGGAGAAATATGCTGTATCTGATCAAGAACATTTTTTTGGTAAGAAGATCAAGGAGACACAGATACAAAATGACAGCACTATATCTTTGTCAGTGGATCTACGAAAGGATAACATAGTGGTACATGGAAAACCTGAGATGATGGACATTATATGAAAGCAAATATAAAAATGTTCAGCATTCTAGATTTCTTAGAGGGTGAGGGACTATTTGTTCAATGTTGTCTTGTTAAGTTCATTAGCTTAATTCCATCCTCCACTCAATATTTTAATATATTTTAATTTCTTCTTACATTTTTTCTAATTCTAAATGTTCTCCTACATTTGAAAATATTTAGTAGGACAGCTTTAGTTATCTTGGCATCAAATTTTGATAGAGAGCTGAGTATTAATGTAATTTGGAGGATGTATTTCAGAGATTTTTCCATGACACTCATCCCAGATATAGAAAAAATTTGACTTAACATCTTTAGTTTGGTTCTTTGTTTTCAGACGTCTATCATGTTCCCAGGCAAATGAAGGTTTATTACAGATCAGGAATGTTTTTGTTTTTTTTCAGCTTTGATGTTGAGAGTTTTAGGTACAATTTTCAAAAGTGATCCTGCACCTTTAAAGTCAGTGAGAGTGTTGGCATTAATTTCAACAGGACGCAAGTTACTTAGGTCCAGATCCTCAGTGGTATTAAGGTGCCTAATTAGGCCTTTGAGGATCTTGGCCATAGATGATTTGAAAGATTTTGCCCTTGTTAACACAGCAATGTCCCAGTCCTGCCAGGAATCTATGGAATCCCATGGAAGTCAATGGAACTCTGCAGGAGAGCAAGGATTTAGCTGCTTGCAGCCAATCAGGGCCTTCAGCAATAAGACACTTAAACTTAGAAGATGACTTTAGATGATGGTGATTTGGTGTCTTGCTGCTTCTTGAATATGAATGATTTTTTTTTGGTCAGACTGATTATGTGCAAATTATGTGTGTTTATCTGCCAAACGCAACAGTTCATGCTTGTTACCCATACTCGTCTCTGCGGTGAACGTGTATTTTTTTCTCTTTTTTTAAAAATTGCATTTATAGACTTGTCTATTCTGTTCCTTGTCTAACTTTTTCTTTGTTAAACCTTGGTGCTTCCTTTCATTTGTTATATGTTAAAGCATCAATAAAAAGATAACTTTGAAAAAGGTTGGGGAAAAGATGTTAAATGTCCTTAAGTTTCCTAATTGTACTTAAATCCTTCTATGTCTGTCTCAAATGATCCTGTGACTAAATAATTTCTTCTGCCACTTCTCTTCATAAAGGTTAGGTTATCTAGTCTGAAAACAAAAACCATGTCATAAGACTTAGGTGTCCAATCACAATGGCCAGTTCTGAATAGAAATATATTTTGTTAAAAGCCAGTTTCATTTCTTCAGACTGGCAGGTCATCACATTCAACCCATTCTTAAATTGTCCAAAGTTTCAGCCAACGGCCTTTTGGTTGTTGTTTATTGTGGCTGTTTCTAAAAACCAAAATTTTTCTGTTTTGAGGTTTTCAGTGTTTGGACATTTCCTGTGGAAATTTCTATTTTAACTAAATAAGCCATTTTTCTAATGGAAAAAAAAAGGGAGTTGAACAAAGTTTCAGCAAGCTTTAGTGCCTAAAAGCAGCATTGCCAGCCCTAAGTGTTTAAAAATCATGAGTCATGCCCCCCAAATCATGAGATTGGCTTATAATCATAAGCTTTTAAAAATAATCCATTTGGGGCTCTTTTTTATTTGCCTTCTGTCTCAAGCTTTTCTTTAAAATCATGAGCGCTAGAAACTTGCTTTAAAAAAACAACTAAGATTCTCATAATGACTCCAGGATCTGGGACTTCAAGAAAAGCACTATAAACATTGCGAGAGTCGGCAATAATTGCATTAGGCCTGTCAAGGTTTCTTTCTCCACTCTGAACTTTAGGGTACAGATGTGGGGACCTGCATGGACACTTCTAAGCCTAATTACTAGCTTAGCTCTGGTATGCTGCCACTACCCAGAATTCCAGTGTCTGGGGCACTCTCTGTTCCTCCAAAACTTAGTCCCCTCCCTGGGTTGCCTTGAGGGACTTCACCAATTTCCTGGTGAACACAGATCCAAACCCCTTGGATCTTAAAACAAGGAGAAATTTACCATCCCCTTCCTTTTCCCCCACCAATCCCTGGTGAGTCCAGATCCAATCCCTTTGGATCTTAAAACAAGGAGAATTTAACCATCTCCCCTCCTTTCCCCCACCAGTCCCTGGTGAGTCCAGATCCAATCCCCTTGGATCTTAAAACAAGGAAAAAATCAATCAGGTTCTTAAAAAGAAAGCTTTTAATTAAAGAAAGAAAAGGTAAAAATTATCTCTGTAAAATCAGGATGGAAAATGCTTTACAGGGTAATCAGATTCGTATAGATCAGAGGGACACCCCCGCTAGCCTTAGGTTCAAAGTTACAGCAAACAGAGGTAAAATCTTTCCAGCAAAAAGAAACATTTACAAGTTGAGAAAACAAACATAAGACTAACACTCCTTGCCTGGCTAATTACTTACAAGTTTGAAACATGAGAAACTGATTCAGAAAGATTTGGAGAGCCTGGATTGATGTCCCGTCCCTCTCAGTCCCGAGAGTGAACAACAACACAAAGAGCACCAACAAAAGACTTCCCTCCACCAAGATCTGAAAGTATCTTGTCCCCCTATTGGTCCTCTGGTCAGGTGTCAGACAGGTTTACTGAACTTCTTAACCCTTTACAGGTAAAAGAGACATTAACCCTTAATATCTGTTTATGACAAGGCCCCTAAATATCTGGTCTGATTTTCAAAACTGCTAAGCATTCAGCAGTTCCCTTTGCTGCAGGAATGTCTGTGAATCTGGCAAACAGAAAGGCACTGCTGTAGGACTTGTAGATATGGTGACAGCAAAACAAATGGCTTCAGATAGGTAAGGATGGCTAAATGTTAATGACAGTAATATCCTTCAATATAGCACTGCAATGCAATGTTATTCCAAGAAAAATCTAGTAAGCATGGAAGCTTGTGATGACCCTAGCCACCATGTTGCTATTGAGCTAGAATCTTTAAACTGAGTACTCTCCTACTTTATGAGCTGTAGAGTACAGCAGAAAGTAATCCTAAATTTAAATATTGAACTTTGACCTTACAGTTAGAGGTCACTCAAAGTCCATCAATTTGTCCTCTGAGATTTCAACTGTTCAAGTGCCCTTTTGATGTAGAATCTTGACATTTGGTACACGTTTGTTATGGGCTGCTGTGAACAGGGCTAAACTTTGACCTTTCAATCAGAAGTCAACAAAAAGTCATGCTTTGTTTTTATCCATTTGGAACCATTCAAGTGCACGTTTGAGCTACAGCCTTGAGCTTTGTAAAACTCATTCATTATGGATGCTAATTATGGGGGAGAAGCCCCAGATTTGACATTTCTATCAAGAGAGGTTATCAGCTGAACAGTTAGGGAGAGTTAAGATAATTTCTTCTGTAAGGCAGTCATTTAGGGTGCGAGGCCTCCCAGCTGAGAAGGTAACATCATCTGAGGTCTCTAATTTTACCTATTTGAAAGCAATTGAATCTATTGAGTGCATTAGATCTATCTCTAGGCTGTTTGCTTGTCCATATGTCCTTAAGAGTGAATCTAGCCCTGTAAGTGTATTTCTCTGATAACTTATTGCACTAATACATTATTGTCCAGTGCTGTATTTGTCTTCAAAGGAAACAAAAATCCTGTTCAATGTATAGTATGTGGATACTAAGAAAAATACTAATGCAACACCTTAGAGAAAAGAGAATGTTAAAAAGTCTAAGGATCATTGCCTATGCACCCGTAACTCAATGGATTCATCTGAGGACTAGATCTAAATCAATAAAGATACATTAAATTGAGGTGAGAATGAAATTAGTGTAAGTAAGCATGGAAGAAAATGCTATACAGTCTATAGGAAATTAAAGTAATGCTGGTATATTGTATTCTCTGAGAAATAGTACGGGATCGAATAATGAAAGATTCTCCTATGAAATATCTGCCTTTAGAGGCAGGGTTAAGGTTAATTTCAATGGAAATGAGGGGCCTAAATACCTTTGTGGATCTGGGCCAAAGATTCTACAGGGACCCATGTGGAGGGGATTTGGCAGGAAAAGGAGCTCACCCAGTTAAGCTACTTCAGGAGCAGAGCCACTTGTTCTGGGGATGCTTAAGAGCTCAGCCATTCTGGTGCCTCCTCCAGCAGAGCAGACTCTAATGTGCATGGAGCTGGGCTCCCTCCCATGCAGCGTTGAGAAGGGAGCCAGAATGAAGCTGGAATGGATGGTGGGGAGCTCTGGGGTGGAGCTTTCTGTCATGCTTTATTTCTGTACAGCTTATGGTCTCCACTCCACTGAAGCTAATGCCTGGCATTGTTCTTAAAACTCCAGGAACAGAGCTCTGTTCTTGTGGTCTTTAGCTAGGCCTACACTGAGGGTAGCGGTGGGTAACAATTGCTCTCCGATTGCTCTCCTGTCGACTGCTGAACTCCAGCTCGTCGAGAGGCAGAAGCGAAGTCGACGAGGGAGTGGTGGCCATCGATCCCGCGCTGCGAGGACTCAAAGTAAGTGATTCTAAGTCGATCTAAGATACGTTGACTTCAGCTACGAGAATAGCATACTGAAGTCAACATATATTCTTGTAGTTGAAGTTGCGTATCTTAGATCGATCGGGTTGAGGGGAGGAGAGGAAGGGGCTAGTGTAGACCAGGCCTGAGCGTAGCAAAACAATCTGCTGCACATGCTCAGTGTTGCCCTATGGAGGTAATGCTTGCTTATGTTAAATGGATATGTGCTGAAATGTAAATAGAGAGTAGGTTTGGGGCCTAAATTTGGGTTTGATGATAATAAGGCCTTATAAAACATGAGTGAAGTGAATTGAGACAATTCAGAGGCAAGTTAGAGATAAGTTAGGACAGCACTCCAGCTCACGTGGTGAACGTGTTTTGGTTTTAAGTGGTTTTAGCAAGCATTGCAGGAGAATTTCTGAAATTTGCATTAACACAAATGATCATTAGAATGGTATTTCCTCTTAATAGCCAATAACAAAGTATAAGATGTTTGAGTTTTGGGATACAGAAGATTAAATATAGTACTAGAAATATAGGTATGGCAAAAGGTAGGCTTAATGGTGAGGGGTAGTGTTATAATTGATTATGAAAAAGTAATGTGCTGTTATTCACCATTAAGGTACTGTTAGAGAGAGAACTATATACCCATTCTTCTCACCCAGGGACTGATCACCGGTGTACACGCATTTAAGCTTGGAATGTGAGTATAATACAGTGTATGGTCATAGCTGTAATGCCTGTTTGCTTTAACTAATTATTTTAAATAAAGTCTTTAATTCTATCACTCATGTCGTTCGCAGTCCTCCGCTGAATTAAATTATCTGTAACCACCCTGGAGGCTTTAACCTTAAAGAGTTTGGTTTGGTTCTGTTCCTTATTTTTAAGCTGTTAATTCAGAACACAAATCAAGGTTACATCAGTAGGGGGATGTTGAAGTACTCATAGCTTGGTCAAATCCAAACCAACTTTGGACACAGATATGTGTATGTACTGAAAATATGGCTCTATGCACGTGAAATCACAATGTGTGTGTATGTATGTGCAGGCACCTATGTGTCTGTGCATTTTGTGATACTCTCCCTGAGGGAGATCTTTTGCATTAAACTGTATGTTCATTTCTTTACAGTAACTATTACAGATGTAACCTGGTTAGTTTGTACCCACACAAGTGACATGTACAAGGTCACACTTTGTTGTCAGTTTTAATGCATTATGATGATGATTAATTTATACAATTTGTTTAGTTAAAATGTATTGAGCACTATATCTTTCCCTGGTGCTGTACAGAGATGAAACAAATGCAAGAAACATGGCCCCTGATTTCAGCCAAGTTACTCCAAATTTACACCAATGTAACTAAGAGCAGAATTTGCCCCCATGGCTCCCAAACACTATAAGAGCTATTTAGAGAGGAAGCATAGCTGCTAAAATGCTATTTCATTCCCCATGTGCTGCTGATGCAGTGCCTTTCACCTACACTAAATTCATTTAGGAGCCATAACTCAGGCAAGAGTCCTATTGAGTTAATTGGTCTTAGTCTCAGTTAAGGCCTTCCAGGATTGGGCTTTTAGAGAATAGACGTTAATGAATTAATTTGAAGAGTCCCACCAGTAGGAATTTGGAAACTGATAGCATAAAAGGAGCCACCTGCAGGTCTGATTGCTGGTTAGGAGCCACAGGGCCCTGATTATTAGTTAGAAGACACAGCCCCTGAACCAGCCAGTCTGAATTTCACAGAAGGCCTGGGTTGAGAAAGGAGTGTTGCTCTAAGTAAATTGTCAGCTGCCTTTCTGTGTGTCCTCCCCTCACTCATGCTTTCTCCTCCCTGACATATCAGTGATGTTTATTAAGAGATGACAAGTCTATCAGGCCTCATAAGCAGCCTTTCACAAGGAGATCTTACATCGAGAGAGCATCATCAATCTTGTCCCGGCTCTGCTCTTCTGAGCAGCTGATAGTGAAAAGGCTCCATTTCTTCCCCCCCGCCCGTCCGCATCCTTTCTCCCTCCCTCCCCTAGTACTGTGCAGCTCAGCAGGAGATGGCAAAAGAAGAGATTGTATTTGCATAAAGTATTCCTGGTAAAGAAATGGAAGCAGCAGGGAGGCATGCCGACTTCCTCTTAAACACACTGAGGTGCCAGGAATGGACCTCTTGGGTGTGTGGGCATATACAGATTACATTTTTAGACAAGCTCTTGCAACTAGTTCCATCAGGGCACAACCCTACATCTCTATGGAGCCCCACTGGCTACATCACTCAGTGCAGAATCAGGACCCAAGAGAGCCACTCGGCTTTAATGTGATCTTCACAATCAGGGCTGGCTCCAGGCACCAGCATTCCAAGCAGGTGCTTGGGGCAGCAGTCTGTGTGTTTTTGCCCCCAAGCAGCGAGCCGAATTGCCGCCGCGGACGGCGAGGGCAGTCCGTGTGCTGTTAGGGCAGCACGCGCGTTTCTGCAGCGGCGGCAGTTCGGTGACAACTTCTATGTTCAGTTATAGGCGGTGGCGCAGCTTCTGTCTTCTGACTGAAGACAGAAGCTGTTGCCAAATTGCTGCAGCAGCGGAAACGCGCGTGCCGCCCGAATGGCACATGGACTGCCCTTGCTGTCCACGGCGGCAATTTGGCGCGCTGCTTGGGGCGGCAAAAACAGTAGAGCCAGCCCTGCTCACAATCACTGAATTTTTCCTCACAGCCCCTTGTGAGATAAGGGAGTGTTATCCTTGTTTTACAGGAGGGGACTGTGACACAGGGAGGTTACGTGACTTGCCCTTAGTCACACTGGTCGCTTGTCTCAGAGTTGGGATTGAACCCAAGTCCCCTGCGTCCCAGTGCTTTAACCACACAGCCACCCTTACTTGCTTGCACTCTGTAATGCCTTTTGTCTGTGTAAGCCATATAGTTTCCCAGTTCTGTGGTGTAGCCTGGGCCCAGTTTACTTACTCTGCTGGTCTTGGAAGAGTTAGATGCTCCTGTTCCTCCTTTTTATACCTCTCTTCTAAGGAGTCCCTACGGAACCCCTTCGCTGCCTATCTTAGTGCAGCATGTGAAGTGCCCACCCAAAGCTCTGTACATTCTGAATCTGTGCAATTCCTCAACTCACCCCCTACCCCCAGGACACTTCTCAGCTGCAAGACTAGCAAAAACACCAAACCATGTGGAGTTTGTAGTGTGGCTCTATGCAGTGCAAAGAGAACAGACTGGTCAGAGATTTCCCCTGGGGCATCCCTTCAGTGAGGGGAGGGGAGTGCTGAACAGCATAAAGCTCCAGTGTGCATGCTTGCTTGCTTGAAGTTTACAGCCTGGTCTCTTTGGGGGCTGTGTGCTGAGCCTAGTGGCCTGCTAGGCAAGGCTGAGAACTTCCTAAGGAAGGCTCTAGAGTAGCATGCCATTCTTTGATCCCTAAGCTGCTCAGGATCTCTTGACAAGGGAGCGGGCTAACTCAGGGAGAACAGGGGGTTAAAAATCCAGCTCCTGGGAGCAATCTGTGAAATGCCTCCAGTTCCACTCACAAAGCCAGTTGGACTTGACAACACTGCAGGATCTCAATGTGTGGACAAAAGATGATGTCATTCAGAGGAGGGATTTAGGAACTGGAGAACCTTCTGCAAAAGAAGGAGCCTATCCACGAAGGTGGGGCTCTCCCTAAACCAAAACAGAACTGGATTGCTGGCATATAACAGTAAAAAGGTTGCTGAGTAGTTTTCGAACTAAGGGCTGAGGGGAAGCTAACAGACACAGAGGAGCACAGGGTTTGGACAGAGACATCCCTTGGGAGGATTTATTTAAGAGCACACTCTATATCCTAGTAAAAAGGAGAGGACAGAAGTTGATAGATGAGGTTTTGGAACAAATTGATAAATTAAACAGTAACAAGTCACCAGGACCAGATGGCAATTAACCCAAGAGTTCTGAAGGAACTCAAATATGAAATTGCAGAACTACTAACTGTGGTATGTAAACTATCACTTAAATCAGTCTCACCAATAATTATTTGAAGGTGTCAGCAAGCATACGGATAAGGGTAATTCAGTGGATATAGTGTACTTGGATTATCAGAAAGTCTTTGACAAGGTCCTTTGCCAAAGGCTCTTAAGCAAAGTAAGCGGTCATAGGATAAGAGGGAAGGTCCTTTTGTGGCCCAGTAACTGGTTAAAAGATAGGAAACAAAGAGTAGGAATAAATGGTTGGTTTTCACAGTGAAGAGAGGTAAATAGTGGGATCCCCCAAGGATCTGTGTGGGGACCAGTGCTGTTCAACATATTAATAAATTATCTGGAAAAAAGAGTAAACAGTGAGGTTGCAAAGTTTTCAAAGCAGACTGCAAAGAGTTACGAAAGATTCTTACAAAACTGGGTGACTGGGCAACAAAATGGCAGATGAAATTGAAGGTTGATAAATGCAACATAGTGCACACTGGAAAACATAATCCCAATATGCATATAAAAAGATGGGGTCTAAACTATCTGTTATCCATTCAAAAAAAGAGATGTTGGAGTCATTGTGGATAGTTCATGGAAAATACCTGCTAAAAAGCTAACAGGAACCTTAGGAAAGGGATTGAAAATAAGACAATAAATGTAATGACCGCATATAAATCCATGTTACTCCCACACCTTGAATATGGCATGCAATTCTGGTCACCCATCTCAAAAATGATATATTAGAATTGGAAAAAGCACAGCAAAGATCAACAAAAATTATTAGGGGTATGGAACAGCTTCCATATGAGGAGAGATTAAAAAGACTGGGCCTGTTCAGTTTAGGATAGAGGTCTGTCAAATCAAGAATGGTGTGGAGAACATGAATAAGGAAGTGTTATTTACCCCTTCATATTACACAAGAATCAGAGAGTCACTCAATGAAATTAATAGGCAGCAGGTCTAAAACAAACATAAATCAATAACTTCTTCACACAATGCATAGTTAATCTGTGGAACTCATTGCTAGGAGATGTTGTGAAGGATAAAAATACAGCTGGGTTCAAGAAATAATTAGATAAGTTCCTGCAGGATAGGTCCATCAATGGTTATTAGTCTGAATGATCAGGAACACGACCCCATGCTGTAGATGTCTCTAAGCCTGTGACTGCTAGAACCTGGGACTGAATGGTAGTGGTTGGAACACTTTTTGATAATTGTCCGGTTCTGTTCATTCCCTCTGAAGCATCTGGTCCCAGCCACTGTCGGAAGACAGGATACTGAACTAGAGGGACCATTGATCTGACCCAGTATGGCCGTTCTTATGTTCTAAAAGGTAGCTCTGCTGTCTCCCATGTCTGCTCTGCTTTGCCACCACCTCTGATGGAGAAATACCAGATGGTAAAGGTATGAGAGAGGGCATATTGGGAATGGGGAGGGGCATGTCAGGGGAGATCAGGGAGTGTGGTCTCCGCTGCACTTGATGTGCTATGAGAAAAGACTCTTGTGCCCATGGTGTAAGTTAGGGCTGGGTGCCAGGTCAGGGTGGTTCTCAGTCAGCTGTAGCCAGCTCCCTGCCCCCTACTCAGGGGCGGCTCCAGGCACCAGCATGCCAAGCATGTGCCTGGGACGGCAAGCCACGGGGGGCACTCTGCCGGTCGCCGTGAGGGCGGCAGGCAGGTTGCCTTCGGTGGCATGCCTGCGGAGGGTCTGCTGGTCCCGTGGCTTTGGCGGACCTCCCGCAGGCATGCCGCCGAATCCGCAGGACCGGAGACCTCCCACAGGCAAGACGCCAAAGGCAGCCTGCCTGCCGTGCTTGGGGCGGCAAAATACCTAGAGCCGCCTCTGCCCCTACTTCCTCTCCATGCCACTCAAGCGCATGTCAGTCATGTGAAGGTTATCATTAAGGCTGGTTGAAAATTGTCTGAGCTATTTTTGGTGTAAATTAGGGTTTGGGCCAAATACAAATGTTTGCAGAAAGTGTCTGCTTTTCTGGGTGAGTTCTGAGTTTTCACCAGAAAACTGACACCTTCCCCACCCCCACCCCACCAAACCTGAAATTTTCTCAGTTTTTCAGTCATTTTTATCATAAAGTTGATATCTTTTGTGGGGAAGGGGACCCAAAACATTTTCCAAGCAGCTCTAGTCATCTCAAGATTTTTATATATATATATATATATACACACACACACAACTCTGCTTATTCTGACATGTGGAAGTATGATTTCTTTTAGGTATTTTAATGTTTTGTAGTATGATTTTTAAATGGCAATTCTGATGGATGCCATAGAAATAGATTAAATAAATCAATACACTTGTGGGTGCTTGAAAGAAGGAGAAGCTTCTAGAAGTAATTAGGAGGGAGATTCTGGAACAGCCTGGCAATCGGAAGAGTAGGGGAAAACAGCCTACCTAGTTTTAGTGGGGAGCTTGATAAGTTTATGAAGGGGATTATGTGATGGGGATGCCAGTGATAGCAGGGGACTGGACTGATGACTTAGGAGTCTTGTGTTTGTATGTGTACACACACACTTGTAATGGGATGTTTACCCGATCTTGGCTCTGAAAGAGTTAACTGGAGCTGGCGAGCTCAGTTAGGGCACCTAGTTGCACCTGGAAGATGAGCCAAGCTCAATCAAACTTAGTCCCAGCTGGGGTAGGAGCAGAGTGGTTACTATGAAGAGAGGAAGTCCAGAGTAGAAAGGGCTGTGGGAAGATAGGTGTGACGAAGTGGGAATGTTTTTGAAATGTTATGTGAATGCTGAGTGGGGAGTATTAACCTGGGAAGGTTGCAGGGGAGTTGGGACTGCCTGCACTGGGGAAGGGAGCATACCTGAGCATGTAACCTTAGAACCCAGGAGTGGAGTTGAAGGCCAGGTAACACCTCTGCTCTGGAAAAATGGACAAAGGACACAAATGCTGGGGGTGGAGCCGGGGGGAGGCTGAATGAGAGTCTGGAGGAAGTTTCAGTTTGGAGCTGGCTGGGAAATGGAGAGGGGTGCCCTGAAGGGGCTTGGGCTTCCCAGCGGGGCTGTGTCCTCCCTGGGACCCCCTGATGGACCTAACTAAAGGGGGTCCTGTTGTCTGTACTGGCAAGACCTGTTTTGGACTGTGTTCCTGTCGTCTAAATAAGCCTTCTGTTTTACTGACTGGCTGAGAGTCACGGTGAATCGCAGGAATCCGGGGGTGCTGGGCCTAGTCTCCCCACACACTCCATGACAATAGGAAAGGAGTTCTGCTGTCCTGACCTTAGCAGTAGGGTGCGGGGAGGCCAGTGGGGCCAAAGAAGGATAATTGGTTTTTTGATCATCTCCTGAGAAGAAGCAGTGGTGAAGGGTCAGGAGAGACATGGGGCAGCCCCAGGGGTGGAGCAAGCTGTGGTGGTGTGTCCTGATCGAAAGGGAGGATCTGGACTCCTAGGGGGAGCTCTCTGGGAAGTATTCAGTTGAGGGACAGAGCAGGAGTAACTGGAGAGGATGAAAGGGCCTACGTCAGGAGGGCAGAAGTTGGTGTGTTTCTATTTTTGGTTGTGGGGGAAAGCCAAGCCCTGAAAAGAGGCAGACCCCATGGCAAGGCAAGGGCAGCTGTTAGTGAGGACCCTGTAAGATGACAGCCTGCTATTCCATACCCCGCCATAGGGGGGTATGCCATCAGTAAATCCTCTCCTCTACATCACTGTCTGAAGTATTTTTATATGACCAAGAAATATTTGACTGTAACTATTGCAGAGTGTGACTCCCCTTTGTCCTGCACTTTGGCCAGCAGTTGACATCCACTTTGTACAATCAGAATCGTCATGTTTGAAACCCAATTTACACTGGTTGAAATGACAACTGTGTAAGGTGCCAGGCAATTAGATTCACCCAGGTTAACAAAAACATACCTCTGCATGGAAAACAAACTTGATAATAGAAACTAGGGCTTGAGAATGGACTTCACTGAATGTGTGTCCTAGGCATGTTTTGTTAGACAAATACATTTGTAATTGGAAGGCTCCAAATCTGGGAGATGCAGCATCCTGCCTCCGAAACACTCTGTCAGATTGGGTAGTAACTGCAGTTTGATAGTTCCCACAATTTATTGAGGCATACAAATCATTCTCTGGCATAATTTCAACATTGTGGTGGATCAATACATCAAAAGGCCAAGTTTTTAATTTTTTTTCCTGAAAAATTTCTTTTGTCAAAATGGTGACTGTTTAGCACGTGTGTTTAATGTCAGAATTCCATCCTGACTTGTGATGTATTATTTAAAGATAAACCAACAAGAGACCTCTTTATAATCAGCCTGCAATGGCTTTTCCCACTGTGATAATGGTAAGGTATATATCTGTGGGTGGAGGAGTAGAAGGTATGTAACACTGGGTGGCTTAGCTTTTGTGCGTTTGTGTCAGCTATTTAAACATGAGTAGCAACTCTCCCTGCTTTGCAACAATGTTTCTTTCTGAATTGTATTTTTCTAGGTCTTTTAATGTTTAAGCATTAAAATATGTGGGAGGAGGAGGGGGGTGAGCTAAGTAAGACAGTAGGGGAGGGGAGTGTTTGAGGAAGAATTTTTTATCCACCAGTAGCTCTGGCTGGGCATGAGACAAGCCAGTAGGTACACATGAGTTCTTCCCCTTCTAGGATAAAATCTGAGGGGAAAAATCATAGAGCCTGATGGAGAAGGTTTTATCTGAGAGATGATTTTGTATCAATAAATCAAGGTTGAGATATCAACAAAGATTCCCCATCACAAGAAACTGAACAACACTTGCATAGAAAATTCAGAGGCAAAAACTATCCCTGCATGTAATTTCACAGATGGGCTATCCACTGTTAGAGGAAAAACAGGAATTTGTTTCATTTTAAGATGATTTTAGACACAAACTCTAGAATCACTACAAGGCACTTATGTAAGGCATCTTCACAGACCATCTTCTTTGTGCACCTATGCATCGAGTGAAATGCCACTGAGTTGTCTCAGGCATGCCTTTGAGGTCTGATCCTAATAACAATGAGATCAATGGCAAATCTCCCACTTAATGTCAATAGTGACAAATCAGACCTTGAAAAGCCAGTGGCATGTTGAGAGAGCATATCTGGAATGAGACATTCTGCTCAATTTAAATACACATGCACTGGAACACTGGCATAAAGCTGTTTTCCTATAACACACACCACTGTGTCCGTGTGAAGTATAGTTCTTGAATCCTTGAACTTGGCCAAATCAAAACCAGTTTTCACTAGCCCATCAAAAGAAATAAAAATATTCTTCACGCTACATTTCAATTCCTTGCCAGCTCCCAAATTGGCCACACGTCTTTATTTGCCATTCAAAAGTGTGTGTATGCTCTTTTTGTACTTGAAAATGACTGAAACATTTTCTTCATGCCCTGCGTGAGAACTAGAGGTGGTTGGGAATTTTTGAATGAGCATCCTTTTGGTCAAAAAAAAAAAATCAATTATCAAAGCCCAAACTGTTAGTGAATCAGGGCTGGGGTCAATGAATTTCCCGTCTGGGGGGAAAAAAACACCTTGAAAGTGTTGAAGCTTTTTCTGTGGACACTCAAAATAAAAAAAAATGGTTTTCTGGTTAGTTACTACTTTTGGTCTAGAAATTTAAACTAATTAGACTGGAAAAAAGGCTTAAAGTATAAAAGGTCAAAACTGAAATGAAATTTGTTGAAGTTATTGAAATGAAACACTTACAATAATTTTTTACAACATTCATCTGATGAGAAGAAAATAGGGGTGTTTTTTTTTGATTTGCAAATATTTGAGATTTCAACTTTTCATCCCAATTTGAGCTTAGGAAAATATTTGAACTCTTGAAAATGTGAGAGTCAGGGAAAACCACTTCCTGCCCAGGTTTGCTGAGAACAAACATGGGAAATGTCAGACCAAGAGATAAAAGTTTGCAAAAGTGATCAGCTGAAAAAGGACTGTTAGAGTGAAAGCATCAACTATATTGGAACATAGGATCCCACACTGTATCAGATCTGGGATCCATCAATACAGTATGACAGTGGCCAGTGCCAGATGCCTGGTATAATAAATGGTGCAGTGGGTAGCTGTGGGGTGATCTTCCCCCATTAGGTCTCATCCTAATCCCTAATAGAGAGCATCTTAAACCCTAAAGTTTGGGGTTTTATATCTCATCCATATTCCACTTGATCCTTTTTTTTCCTCTACCGACACTGCTGGCTAGGAGGACCTTTAGTACCAAGCAATTGTTGTGGTCTGCATTAGTGCATCATTTGAGTGCTTTTCAGTAAACTGGCTTTATACACTTAAGGCCAGATCTTCTGCTGGGGTAAATTGTCACTAGTTTTACACCAGCTTAGAATCTGGCCCTTAGTTTTCCCTTTTCCCCTTTCCTTTGTTGTTCAAGGCATTTATTTCCCTGCCGCATCCTATGCTAGGAGGGGTTGGGGTGGCTGGAATTTTACTCGCCAGGTTAGTAGTTCAAGTCCATCACACAGCTTCACTGTCAAATCAACTTGGTGGCTCAGGCCCAGTGGACAGCCTCATCCATTGCTGGGGCTTTTGAAACCTCTCCATGTAGGCACAGCTCAGCCATATTGGCAGGAGAGGCTCTGGGTGGAATGGAATGAAAGTGCATTACTGTTCTTCCCCCAGGACTCTCAGGTCTGCAAAGGGGAAAGGCTGTTACTGAAGCACCATTCGGATTCAGACACACACCAGATAGAACCCCAGTCGGAAGAGGGAACTCGAATAGCTGACATTGCCTGTAAACTTCAGAGACACAGTGTGGAAGTGTTCAGTGGTGCAATAGGCTCATGAACTTGCTGCTTATCTCAGTTCAGCTCCACCATTGACTCAAATGGGAGTTGGATAGGAGTCACCACTGGAAACCTGCACCCATGTCACCTGGGGATTTTCACTCTGCTCAAGCACTGAGGTGTACTTCCGTAGCTTGGGAGAAAGGGAGGCCAGGATGGTGGCGTGAGGAAGCAGGTTATTTGGGATAAACTAGCAAATCTGTGGGGAAGGCCACAGGAGAAGAGGCTGGGGAAAGATAGTGACTGTTTATATGAATTTCGGTGCTATCCTCATGATAGGGTGTGTGTGATGGAGGACTATAAAATCATGAATGGTGTGGAGAAAGTGAATAGGGAAGTGGTATTTACCCCTTCACATAACACAAGAACCAGTGGTTAACCAATGAAACTAATAGGCAGCCGCTTTAAAAGAAGCAAAAGGAAGTATTTCTTCACACAACACATAGTCAACCAGTGGAACTCTTTTTGCTAAGAGATTTTGTCAAAGGCAAAGTATAGCTGCATTCAAAAAAGAACTAGATAAGTTCCTTCAGGATGGGTCCATCAATGGTTATTAACCAAGAATGTCAGGGGCATGGCTCCATGCTCCACTTTTACCTAAACCTCTGTCTGTTCAAAGCTGGAACTGGACAACAAGGAATGGATCACTCGATAATTGCCCTGTTTGCATCTGGCATTGGTCTCTGTCAGAGTCAGGACACTGGGCTAGAAGGACTATGGGTCTGACCCAGTATGACTGTCAAATACTCTGACTTAGTGTGACAGCTGCCATCTTGGCCAAAACAGGGCTTGAACTGGGGCCACCACAGTTAAAAGCAGAAGTCTCTACAACAGCTTAGATCTAACTCCTCTTAGTCTCCTCTGTGGGTCCAGCACAGAAGAGGACATGTAACACCAACTCCCCCGGGGGTTACACTAGCATTTAGTACTTTAATATTGACAATGGGATTGAAACAAACCCATTGCCGTTACCTCTCTTGGACTTGTAATGGTAGCTCTGCAGCACTACCTGGCTAGGTGCAGCACTACAGGGTTTTTCTCTGCTATAGCGCTGCTGACCAGTCATTCAAGTTTGCCAGTGGTCTCCTTTGCCTTGTGATTTGCCCTCTGGCGAGACCCAAATGACCTCTGGTCAGGTCACTTGAGTCTCACACCTTTCAGAGTGCAGTACAAAAGTCAGGAAACACCCAGTGTCTGGTAGCCTCTATGCCAGGCGCTCAGCCCCCAACTCGGACTTGTTCTTTGTCTTGCAGTTGGAACCTTGTCCTTGGTGTGGAGGAGAGGTAGGGGAATCCAGGCATGCCCTCTCTTCTGTTTTCCAGCCCTGGGATCCTGTTTTTGGCAGCTAAAAAATTTCTTCAATCTCTGGCTACTTCCCTCACCTGCTCCTACCTTCACCTGCTGGTCAGCATCTTCCTGAGCTTTGTGAACACTGCTGTTCCTGTCAGGAGTTTGACTCCTCATAGCTTCTTCCCAGCTGACTACCAAGGAGGTTCTAGAAAGGTACTCGTTGGCCTTTCCAGCAGTAGCTGGACTGTATTTCAAACAGCCTCTCTGGTTCCCTGCAATGCTTCTTCCGGAACAGGGGCTGTGATTCAGGCAGTCTCTTGGTCTCTCTCTTCAAGACAGAAGTCCCCCAGCAATCCTTCATGGAACTGGATGTGTAGCCTCAGTCTCTGTCAACTTCTTCCATGGGCTCCTTTCCCCCAATTACTCTTCAGATTCAGAGAGTTCTGCAAACCAGCCCTCTTAGTGGTGTCTCCCTCCTGGTAACTCATGGAGAGGATCTTCCAGCCTCCCAGGGCTGGCTGGCCCTTTCAGAACTGGGTTTTTCTGCTTAGGAAGATTCCTCCATGATCGGCATATCTTCTAGCTGTGGTGGGGCTGCTTGAGCCCAGAGCTGCTCTTTAACCCCTTGTGTGATGCAAGCTCATATGCCTTGGCACAGGCTCCCAGGGAAAACAGAGGAGTTTGTCAGTAGCAGACCACTGAAATGCAGTGGCATACTGGGAGATGTTCTAGAGGGATTTTTCCATTTCAGTTATCTATTAATGCAGTACTGGAGATAGATACTCTTCCATAGCAGTTTAGTATGTATACCAACTTTGGACTAATTCTGGGTAGCATCTTGACTGTTTCATTCTTATTTACAGGAGTAGCACTGCCACCAGCCAGACAATGGGTGGAACAGGACTTTGTTTCAGGATTAAAGAGAACAGTAGAGCAAACCCATACTTGATTCAGGCTGATTCCCACCTTCCTTCATAAAACCCTAGTGCAGCATTGATCCAGGCCTAGTCTATTACTGGGCTGTGCTGTGGTTTCATTCAAGTCCATGGAGTTTTACCAAAGATTTGGCCCTTCAGCTCTAGGATATAACATAGGACTGGAAGGGACCTCCTGGTCATCGAGTCAAGTCCCTGCTATCCCAGGCTACCCTGTCATATAATCCTGTTAATAAATTTATTAAGCTCCACCTTAAAACTGCTTGGGTTTCTTGCCCGCAAACTCCCACTGGAAGGTTGTCCTAGAACCTCACTCCTCTGATGGTTAGAAACCTTCTAATTTTCAGCCTAAACTTACCCTTGGCCCATCTGTCCCCCTTTGTTTTTAGTGCCAGCATTGTTCTTTGGTTTAAATAGCTGTTCTGTCTCCTCGATGTTTCCCCCCTTGATGTATTAATGGAGAACAATCATATCCCCTTTGCATGAAGCTCTGAATAATGTTACAAATCTTTGTGGTCATTGCTGTAGGCTCCTTTTTTTTAAAGCATACAGGCACTTTGTATTTTTGCTGATGATGTTGATCAGAAATGTTGCAATTCAGAAGGTACTGCAGAGATGAGCTGCCTCTCCCTCTGGTAGCACCAGTAATAAGCTGAGCTCATCCCAGGAACTACAGAGTGGAGCTTGCTTTCTGTCAGATCATAGAGGATACCATGGGTAATTACCTCTTCCTTCTGCTCTTCTCCACTACCGATTTCACTTCAGGTTCAAATATTTGTTGACAGAGAGAAGAGTTTGTAGATAGACTTTTTTGAAATTCCAGTGGCATGTTGTCAGGTCAACATGCTGCAACATGAGAAGGGGCTTTACATCATAAAAACTCTGTCATTCTGTGTATTGTAAGGGTAAAGGAGTTGGGAGTCATCCTGGTCTCCATTAACACAGTGAATTGATAACGTCACACTAGGAGGCTGGCACCATCTACAGTCTTTGTTTCAGGAATACTCCTGATTGTGTAGGCTCAAGGCTGAGGCACAATGGCAGAGCTATGGATCAGGGGCTATGAATTGGGACTAAAACACTGGCAGCATAGTGAGTACTGTGGCTGCTCCTATCTCAAGAGTTCTGAAAATCCCCCTGGTGCCAACTGCATCACTGGGGCCAGATTTTTAAAGGTATTTTGGTGCCTAAAATGTCTTGCCCAAGGTCACACAGGCAATCTGTGGCAAAGCAAGGAAGCAATCCAGGTCTACAGAGACCCAAGCTAACCCCAACCACTGCATTGTCCTCCCTAGTTCTAGCTCTGCTCTGACTGGTTATCCAGTGTTAGTAATAATGAGAGTTTGAAAAGTGTGGGCAGGGTAATAATCCCTAACTACTCTAGGAAATAGGCCCACTACTAACACCAACTATCACCAATAGGTACTTCTGAACCAGTGGTAAAACTGCCAGTAAAGAAGAGCCCAAACTATTGTCAGCAACATTACAAAAAGTCCATCTACGTGAGTAGTTAAATCATTTTCAGCACCAGTTCAGAAGCCAGTTGTTGCTGATTGAGCCATTACTGGTAGCTTGTCTAATGTAGTTATGGCTTACTTTACATATAATTTAGTCTGTCTTGATTGCTAAAATTCACAGGATCAACAAAACAGGCCAAGTTTGAAGAAAATGGGTTCAGTAGGGCTGCAGTTTTTTTCATATACTCAATATCTGAGTTTTTTGGTTTTTGGGTAGACTCATAGGTCACATGGTGGTGGTTCTGTCCCTTGACTGGATTTGTGGAACTGTAAGAACTATGTTTTTTGGCATAAATGTTGTGACTTGCTGTTAGGGTGACCAGACAGCAAGTGTGAAAAATTGGGATGGGGGGGGGCAATAGGAGTCTATATGAAAAAGACCCAAAATTCAGGACTGTCCCTATAAAATCAGGACATCTGGATACCCTGCTTGCTGTGAATGTTGACTAATGCAGCCTATTCACTCTCAGCAGAGAGTTCAAGCAAGGGGGTCACTGAGCACCATTTACAGTGGTGCTAAAGATGCTGTGAGATCTGGATTGCCTCTGGAACTTGTTTAAGTGGGATCAAAGAACAAGCCTTCATACGGTGACCACTCTCGGTCACTTATTACTATATTGTTCCACAGAGGGAAGCTGACAAAAACATTTCAAAAATATGGAATGCATGCATAGGGTTGGCAGGTGTACTCCAGGTTCGCAGCATCAAGGAGCTGGAGCCTAGCAGTGAAGTCTGACCCTTAAAGATCTATTTCATTATGCAACTCCTCCATCTCCTGTCATTCCCTCCCATCCCTACTCCCAATGCCTCTTACAGGTGCCGGCACTATTTTGGTGGTCTAACTAGGAGAAGAAAGGCCAGTCTTCCCTGGTCATTTGTATGTCTTGCCTCCAGCCTGGGAGATCTCTAATGCTGCCCTTACTTGGGGATCAGTCTTGCAAAAGAGCTTTAAGAAAAAAAGAAAACCCAAACATTACTCATAAAACATCTCTCTGCTCTTTATTTCCTTATAAAAGTCTTACATGCAGGGTCCGGAAACGTCTTGACTGACAGTTCAATCTCCGATCTGTCACACTGCTCCAGAGACCCAGTTCCCCCTGCAGATGTGTGCAGTATCTGTCCTTTTGCCTCAAAATGTTTCAGCCACTCTGCATGTCTCTGGTGGCCATCCAGGTGGGAGACGAAGGTTCTGTGACAGTTTCCAAAAGAGCAGGGGGACATATTCTATTGTTCTAGTGCATCTCAAACCTTTTTCATTGAGAGATGATCATTTGAATATGTGATTGGCTGACAGGCGAAGTGATTTAGGTGGCTGCCTAGGATGCTGGGATTGTACTGGATTTACCCTGTTCACAAATCAAAGACCAGTCCTGCTCCCACTGAACTCAGTGGGAAAAACTATCATTTATTTAACTGCTGCAGGACTGGGCCTCAGCAAAAGAGAGCAATAATTCTGCTGACAAATTTAGCCTCCTCCTGCTCAGGGACATTCCAGGAGATGCCCATTTCCTTGCTTCTAAACTTACCCAACACTTTTTACTTGACCATAAACGTTTTGTTGAATATTGAAAGCTCTATTTGAAATCTGAACTATTTGAGCTGTGACTGGTCACAAATCACATGCTATTTGTGGCTGATTGGATGAAATAACCAGTTGATCTTGACATAAAGGCCATTTAGGAAAAGACAGGAGGTAGCGCAGCTGGGAACTTTAGAAAATGTTACGAGCCTCTTTTTTCCTGGGCCACACAGACCTTGTCTTAAGCAAAGATACTAGTAAAATAAAGCTACTGTAAACTCTGAACCTAGCCTATAACCTCACATTTCACTGTCTCTAATCACATTCATGCACAAATGTTTGGTGGAGACACAGTCTTGGCTGCAGTAGGTGCAGTTAAATATTTGCAGGGCTTATTCAGTTCTGTCAGGGAGTGGTTTGGGGAGCCTTATCCTTTGCTGAGCTAAACAGCATCGCACTTAAACTCCGATATTGCCTTTTCTGCTGATCAGTGCACACTACTGAAAAATAGTTGTAGTGGGCTGCCTCGGTACCATAGACAAAGACAGGGCCTGGACCTTCTTTCCCATGTGGGCTGCAGAATACTTTGTACTGGCTGCAGTGGGGCTGCAACAAGAACATTTAGGCCCCAGGCAGATGCAAGGGATCTGGTTTAATGTCCTCCTTAGCCTTCCTTTGTTGTCCCAAATGGGTAATTCCACTCTGGATGGACACTTGAGCTGGCAAGCGTCTTTGCTTTTTGTGAGCATTTGTCACTGACCTGGATTGGTTGGATGTTTACAGCAAGAGAATGCAAAAGGTGACACATGCACCTGACTGGAGTTCATCTTTACATGTCAGTGACTTGTGAAAAGCTCTTCCCTGCCCCCTCATCCCACCCCAGCACTGACCCAGATCAACCCACCAGTAGGTGACTGGGGTGGGGGTGGGGGCTGAAAGCTGCTGATTGGAATGCAACCGGAGGAAAAGTAAGCAGTGCCGTATGGGAATGGAGTCTGGGAGAGCTTGGGAAGTGAGGCAGGGAGAATTCTAGTGCCTCTGACAGCTCTAAGGGTTAGGGTGACCACAAAGCAAGTGTGAAAAACCAAGACAGGGGATGGGAGGTAATATGAGCCTATATAAGAAAAAGACCCACAAATCTGGACTGTCCCTATGAAATCGGGACATCTGGTCACCCTACAAAGGATAAAGGTCTCTCCATTTTTATAAACAAAATTGTAGGCAGATGAAGCCTTGACCACCAAGGTGCTACCTGCTCTGAATGGGCACAAGGGATTCCACAATGCCGTCTAGCAGAGAAGGGCTGCTCAGTCGTGTAACCAATTTCCAGTTGCCTCACCTCTTACTGTGATGTGCAGCACTGTGGATTTGCCACAGGGAATGCCCACTATTCTGAAAGTGGGACTGTGTGGTTGGAAGGATTGGGACGAAAGGCTCCATATAAATGTAAATCTGGGTCCCAATCCAGCTAGGATGAGCAGATAGCAAGTGTGAAAAATTGGGGGGTAGTAGGTGCCTATGTAAGAAAAAGCCCTGAATTTTGGGACTGTCTCTATAAAATTGTGACATCCAGCCACCCTAAATCCAGCACTGTATTGCTGTAGTTTAACTCCATTGAAGTTAATGCTGTTAAACAGATGCAGTAACTAACACAGTGCTGAATCAAATCCATCCAGCCTTGCGTTCCATAGCATGATCCTCACTGCAGCCAGCACCAAGGTTTCTGGAGCCCATTTAGGAGGGACAGGCAGGAACAACAGACCCTGTCTGCTTCTGGTGCTGTTGCAGCCCAGTTTGTTCTGTCCTAGTTCGGGAGATGGGAACACCACCACCGTAACCAATCAAACAGCTCTGCTCTGCCTAGGGATGGTTTTTCGTTTCAGCCAGAAGATGGTGTCGTAGCACACTGTGGAACGGGCTTCAGTACAGCATGCAGTGGTCAAAATCCAAGGGGGGTAGAGTGGGGGGGAATCCAGGATCAATCCTCCTTCAGAATGGCAGGCAGGTGTTTTTCTCTTGCTCATGGAGATGAGCTGCGTGGCTAGTCCCGGACATACCTATGCAGAATCAATGCACTTCCTGACTGCAAGAAAGGTCAATGAGGAGGCCAATGTAAGATTGCCATGGTGTTTGGAAAGGAGGAAAGAGCTTCTGCTCCCGCTGCCAAAAGTCAGGGTGAAGTTTTAGGCACAACAGGCTTCATTCTGGTTTTCCTTTTACCCCAGTGTAAATCAGGAATAGTTCCATCAAATTCAATGATATTACACCAGATGTGAAGCTGTCCACATATCCAAGCTTGCATATGTAAACAGGCGAGAGAGAGATGAAGAAGAAACTTGTTGTGTGGGGGCAGCTTTCTGCAAAGCAGGTTACCAGAAGAAGTTATGAAGACAGTCTTGTTACAAAGACCAGGAGAGCTAGAAATTGCTTGGAAGGTCTCCATAGAAACTAAAGGGAGGAGACCCAACTTTTACCTAGCAAGGCAGCAGAATGGCCTGGGTTTTGGATCTCTCCAGAGCAAGGCTGTGCAAATCTAGGCTACATGTGGCCTTGGTGAGACTTCAGGAGTACTGTCGGCTCCTGCTGCTGCCCCGACTATTGCACAATACAGGGGTCTGGATTGAAGGCTTCTAACTCTGGGCCTGTCTTTGCCTAGTGAGATGAACACTTCAGACTGACTCCTGGAATCTCTTGACTATGAACCCCATAAATTAGAAGCTTATCTGTGCTTCTAGGGTCTTCAAAACTGGGCTGAGCTCTCATCTGAGCAGCTTTCTCAAAGTTTATTAGTATTTGTGTAACCTACTTCTTATCCAAGGAAGGGTGGGGTGGTGGCTAGAGTGTGCATCTGGGACTCGAGGAGAGTGGGGAACAAGGCTTAATTCCCTGCTCTGCCACAGACTTCCTTTGTGACCTTGGGCTCTCACTTGATCTCTCTGTGCCTCAGTTTCCCATTGCACAGATGGGGGCACTGGCATTGCCCTGCCTCGCAGGGGTGTTCTGACAGTGAATGCATTGAAGATTGTGGTGTGCACTGATATTACAGTAACTGGAGGGGAGGGGGAGAGTCAGAAGTACCTGTAGAGTACTGCAGCAGCACTGAGCGACCTCTCCCAAGATGGAGGCCTCACTGTGCTGGGTGCTCTATTCTAGACAATGAGAGGCCCTTAGACCTTTGGGCCAATAGGTGAAGACATCATAATACCATACTATAAATCCATGGTGCACCCACACCTTGAATACTGTGTTCAGTGCTAGTCGCCCCATCTCATAAAAGGTCTATTAGAATTGGAAACTGTACAGAGAAGGGGCAACATGAAAGATTAGGGGTATGGAACTGCTTCCATATGAGTAGAGATTAAAAAGACTGGGACTGGCTGGCGTAGAGAAGAGAAGCCTAAGGGGGGGACATGACAGAGGTCTATAAAATCATGACTGGTGTGGAGAAAGTGAATAAGGATAAGTTATTTACCCCTTCACATTACACAAGACCAGGGGTCAGCTGATGAAATGAATAGGCAGCAGGTTTAAAACAAACAAAAGGAAGTATTTCTTCACACAATGCACAGTCAACCTGTGGAACTTGTTACCAGATGATGTTGTGAAGGCCAAAAGTATAACTGTGTGCAAAAAAGAACTAGAGAAGTTCCTGGAGGATAGGTCCATCAATGGTTATTAGCCAAGATGGGCAGGGATACAATCTCATGCTCTGGGTGTCCTTAAACCTCTGACTGCAACAGACTGGGACTCTGTTCATTTCCTCTGAAGCATCTGTCACCAGCCACTGTCAGAAGACAAGATACTGAACTAGACAGACCATTAGTCTGGCCATGCTTATCTGCTAAGCACTGGTCATATAAGAGAAATCCTTGCTCTGAAAAGCTTATAATCTACATGGGCAGAGGAAGCATTATTACTCCTTTTCTACAGCCGATGCACAGATCTTGGGGTTGTTCCAAAGCCCATTGTAGTCAATGGGAGCCTTTATATTAACTTTACAGGGCACAGAACTGTATGAAAGTCCATGACAGAAGCTGAGTCCTACAGCTTGAAGAGAAAAGAGCCCATAGGAAGTGAGAAGTTCCCAATCCAGATACATACGTTTGCAATAACTGCCAAAGATCATGAAAATCTTGGATTGGATTATTCAGTCACATGACATATTGCAAACTATCTATATCATAGGCTGCAATTCCCACTGTCTCTCACAGACAAAAGGATGCCGACAAACAACAGAACAGAACTTGTTCGGGTGATTTGCCTAAGGAGGCACAATGAGTTTGTGGCAGAACCAAGATCTGAACCCAGAACTGTCCAGGATGAGCCTAGGGCCTGGGCTACAAGCTAATCCTTCAACAGCAGTAATTTAGACCCTGAATGTGTGGGTTTTGAAAGGGTCTGTCCTCTCTTGTACCTGGTAATCCATTTCTGGAGGTAAAAGCTTCCTCAGTTTCTCCCTGGGATGCTGTTAGTGTTTCTCCAACAGAGAAAAAATTAGGACAAGAGAATTTTAATACAACCATATATTAGACCCTCTATCTGTGAGGCCATCTGTTGGCATGCACACCTCTAGAGAGGGGCATTCACTCCTGTGCAGAGAGCCAGAACAAAGTCTAGGCACCCTTAAAACCTTGCTTTGAAGGCTTAAATGGGACTCTTCTGGATCCTAGGCCTGTTCTGGCTTGCTGCACAGGGCCAAATCTTTGCTGAAAGCAAATCTCAGACCATGTGTGCTCAATTTCTACTGTTGCAGCCAATCTGGGGAGCAGAAGCAATGTTGTGTGATAAAGCAACAGCACCAAGTGAGGATGGCAGATATTTGTAGTAAATAGATCCACAGGATGAGAATGAACTGCTGAAGACCTCTTGGAATAGCTTCATCTGACAGTTTTAGAGACTCTTGTGATCTGTTCACAGAATTCCCAAACTGGAAAAAGGTGAATTTTGTCAAATCACTGCTTTCAAATTGTTCCATTGGCTCTAGTTGCAAATTAAAGACTATGAAAAAGCTTCCCAGAGTTGCATAGAAATTTGACCTGATTCTCTACTGCTTTGCACCACATTACATAGATTGTCAGGGTTGGAAGGGATCTCAGGAGGTCATCTAGTCCAATCCCCTGCTCAAAGCAGGGCAAATCCCCAACTAAATCCCCAAACAGCCCCCTCAAGGGTTGAGCTTACAACCCTGGGTTTAGCAGGCCAATGCTCAAACCACTGAGCTATCCCTCCCAGATGTACTTCAGCCCCCCCGGGAAGGAGCCTGAGGCAGCAGGGGAACTGTCTCTGGCCCATTCGCTCCTTGATTGCTCTGCTGTGATAGCTCGCAAGGGGAAGCGGTGGTGGTTTTAGAGTAGCAGCCGTGTTAGTCTGTATCCACAAAAAGAACAGGAGTACTTGTGGCACCTTAGAGACCAACAAATTTAATTGAGCATAAGCTTTTGTGGTCTACAGCCCACGTCTTCAGATGCATCCGAAGAAGTGGGCTGTAGCCCATGAAAGCTTATGCTCAAATAAATTTGTTAGTCTCTAAGGTGCCACAAGTACTCCTGTTCTTTTTGGTGGTTTTGTGATCGAAGAGTCTGTCTCTAGGCTATGAAGAGAGACCCTTCCCCCAACTCCTCAGCATAGGGCACAGGATGGACATCAGTTGCTATAACAACTTTTGGTTGTTGCCAACCCAAGCTATAGTCAAACCCGTGACCTACCACACTGTGGAGAGGCCCATCACCTTAGAAGGCAGTGCTGTCTAGTGGATAGGGTAGTAAATTAGCTCTTAAGAGAGAGTTGGGTGCCATTTCCAGCTCCACCACTGACTAGCTGCGTAACTTTTTTTTTTTTTTAAGGCAAGTCACTTCCTTTTTTTAAGCCTTTTATAGCGCTATCAGTGGCTACTCGCCAAGATGGTCAGGGATGCAATCTCATACTCTGGGCATCCTAAGCCTCTGGCTGCCAGATGCTGGGACTGAACAACAGGTGATGGATCACCCGCCAATTTTCCTGTTCTTTTCGTTCCCTCTGAAGCACTTGGCATTGGCCACTGCCAGAAGACAAGATAATGGGCTAGATGGACCTTTGGTCTGACCCAGTATCGCCATTCTTATTCTCTTATCTCTTTTCCCCACTACTCACTCTTTTTGTCGATTTAGATTGTATGCTCTTTGGGGCAGGAGGTGTATTTCACCATGTCTCTGTACAACTCCTAGCATTATGGGACCCCAACCACCAGTGACAGTCAACCCCAGTGCTGCAAAAGCTGGATCAGTGTGCTGCTCCTGCTGCTACTATGGAGGGCCTAATAAGGCTGCTTATGTCCAAGCGTGTGTGTGTGTGTGTGTGTGTGTGTGTGTGTGTGTGTGTATGCACCTCATGTGCCACTCCACAGAGAGGCAGCATGAAATGTGCATCTAAATTACTGTTACTTGTTATTGATTTACTCTGACTTCTAAAAATGTCGCATTTGAACTGTCAGTGAATTTGCTGACTTTGGCAAGAGCGATGAAAGCAAAAGCAAACCATAATTGATTAGACCTCACTTGCTTATCCATGTTAGATTAATTAGATCTGCCTTTCCCCTATAATTAAAGGGTTACAGAGGAAACTGAGGACTTCTGAAGGCAAGTTGGAGGAAAACAAGGATAGTAGCTCTGATTAGGAAATCTTAAATGTCTTATTTTTGTTTAAAAAGAAACAAAATGAAAAGAAATAAAATTTATTGAGATTCCTAGTCTATGAAAATAAAATGGGCTAAAAAATTCAACTGTCCTCCTGCTTCAAGGCCTGGCCTGAGGTTAAGGAAGGAATCCTTCCTCCAGCATAGTTTTACCCAGTCGGCCTTGGGTATTATTTGCCACTGGTAGGGGCATTGGACTAGATGGGCCACCTTTATATGACAGGTGTTGGGACAGCGGTCTGATCTGGTATGATAGAACTCCTAGGCTGGAAATTGCATGAGATGGGAGCATGGTCTGATCTGCCATTGTTGGAGGCAGGTTACAGGAGCTGATGGATCAAGCACCTGATCCCCTCTGACGGGAAGAGTGGCATTGAATTTCTTTAGGGCCTCCTCACTCTCTCTCTTATTCACATATCTAAAGGTTCTCAAGGACACCAGGTATCACTATTACGCCTTCAAAATGGCCAGTAGCAGCAGCCATCTGCAGGCAGAGCTGCAATAGTGTCATGGAGACCTAATGTTAATCTGATGTAAGCATTGTTTATTTATTGAATTCTAGTGGAGTTCCTTCTCTGCCACAGACTGCTTGTCTGACCTTGGGCAAGTCACTTAGCTGGGACAGGCCAGCCTTCCTGTGCCTCAGTTCTGCACAATGCAGCTAACAGCACTGCCCTTGCTCAGGGGCATGGCAAGGATAATAACATTAAAGATTCGGAGGTGCTTAGATACTATAGCATAGGGGGCCCGGCAAGTACCTGAGATGGAGAGTGATTGTCTTTTAACAACTCCCAAATTCAAATCTGCTTAGGAATTGAAAATAAATTAACCACAACTCTCCCCTGGAGAATGGGGTAAAGTCTAACATGCAGAAAATGCCTTTCATTTATTCTTCTGCTCCAGAAACACGCTGAGGGGTTGTCTACACTAGCTATGCTAAAGTGCTGCCTCCACGAGGTGCGCAGCCACCAGTGCTGGGAGCACTGTCTATACTGGCACATTACAGAGCTGAAACTTTCAGTGTTCGAGGAGTGTGTGTGTTTTTTCACACCGCTGAGTGAGAAAGTTGCAGCGCTGTAAAGTGCCAGTGTAGGAATGAACAGCTAAGGGAGGCACAGATGCTCCACTCATACCACACTTCTGACCCTTCCTCCCTTAGGGCTAGGCTGTGTCTTTAGCCATAATTGTGAGCAGGAGATGGTGTTAACTCCCCCCCCAGCTCTGGGGCTCAGTTCCCTTCCTGCTTGCCCCTGGCTCCAAGGTGGGGGGTTATTAATTGACAGCAAATCACTACCCCCTGCCATTCTGGTTCAACTGCTGTTGGCAGTGACTAGTAGGGAATGGAGCCAAGTTTTCCACATTCCTCACCCCTCCTTGCTGACTCACAATCAACTAGCTTGGGGAGGAAGCCCTGCTCACCCTGTACACCCAGACTGAAGGTCCATGTAGACATACCAGGACAGGCTTGAATCCCTCTTATTCCTCTGCTTGGGGTGCATAGTCTGAGTCACTGTCTTGCCTTATGATACATGTCTGGGCTAGAAACCCTCCAGCACAGACACCCTTAAGCTTCCCATGTTGTGAACCACTCAGCTGCTCTGCATTCATACACGCCGCTGCCTGAGGTTTCACTAACTCAGGGCCCCGAAACTGCAAGGGACAGAGGGGTCCAGGCAGGGCAAGATTAAGATTATGTGGGGCTTAAGGCTAATGGGAGGGAAGGGCCTGAGTATGAATTATATATTTAAAAAAACATGTATTAAGTCATCAAACATTTATCTACATACATATTTATTTATTTATGTAAAATTAACAAGTTTATTCTACTCTCACTACACTCAGTTCTTCAAACAAATGATTCCCCTCCCTAGCTTTAGCTGTGGCAAAGTCATGAATGATGTCATCGTAATTCAAAATCCTGACTATTTCATTTTCAGTGCTTAAGAGGGACAAAACACTGAGATGCTCTTGAGTCATGGTGGATTGGAGGACATTTTTGACTCTTGTTAGAAAAGAGAAGGAACATTCTCCACTAGTTAGTGACCATTAGTGACAAATACAGCTGTAATGCAGTTTCAACATTTTGGAAAACATTCTATCACGTTGGATTCAGAGATAACTCAGCACATCCAAATAGATTTCCTTTTGTCATCTTTTCTCTACATCCGAGAGTAATGTGAATTCAACAAATTGAAGAAATTCTTTAATAAAATCTACTGAGAGATCGTCTGGGTACTTCTGACACAGATATTTGATACCTTCACCGACTTTGGAACTTGAAAGGTTAGGCAAAAAATTTTTTCAGTACACTAAAGGTTTTGTCAATATTTTTGTAAGACTTGCTCTGATGTTCTGATGAAATCTTCAGTTTGTCGATGATTGTGATAAAGGTATTATCTCTGAAGGTCTCCTTGTCACTGAATGAGTGGGCAGTTGCATCGTTGCATGTTTTCTGTCTTTTGCGGTGTTTGTCTGACTTATACTTATGGTTAGCAGTCCTTGCAGCCCCCTGAATTTCATACTCATCAAAACTATCCTGTATTTGTTGAAGAACAGTTCCAAGACTCCTCAGCAAGAAAAATTATGGTTTCAACTATGCATCAGAGAATGTTCTTCTAATAAACGCAAGTTTCCAAAAACTGGTTTTCCATTTGGGTGTCAATTCTGCTACTAACTTTCTTCCAGGCATGGTAGCTGCTAACTGACAATGTATGCTGCTCATTCATTGCATAATTGGTAATGTATGCAGTATTCTTTCAATCACTGAAGCCTTCGCAGAACAGTCCCCACTTTTTGGTATCAGAAAACAGGTGGCAATAAAAACAGTACACTTTCTTCTTAGAAGGTGAATAGATGAGCCATTTTTCCTTGCCAATCTGTTTGTTAGGCTTCATATATTCAAACATTGATTTGGTCAGATAATGATTCTGGTCGGTGTACTCTCGCTTTGTCAATGAAAAGTCAGCATCTGGGTTCTGGCATTTCTCTGTGCCCTTCTCAGTCCAATATGCAATGAGATCTTGAGAAGTCATGTCCCACTTTCCTGGATCATTGGAGAAGGATATTTTTGTATTACTATCATTGGGAAGGTCTGCAGAGGAGTGGGGTGAGACTGCAGCTATAGAAGTCACAGGAAGCTGCTACTTTTCATCAGGCATGGTGGGTTCACTTGGGCTGGTATTCGCCTGGACTTCCTCATCACTAGCCTTAATAGGAGGAAAAAACATTAGGGGAGAAGGATTACTTTTCAGCACTACATCTTGTCTTTGCCATCTTTCTTTGGCTTCCTTCAATTTCTGCCATCGTCCTTTCTTCAACATAGTGTCTATTGTCCAGTGCAGGCCTACTGTCTACAAAGTTCAATATTGCTTGGTCCACCCTAAATTGACAACCACCCTAAATTCAATTCATAATCTTGATGGATTAATTTGTACAAAGCAGTATCTCATGAGACAAAACATTTCTGATGGCCCCACTACTGTCGCTTAGCTGCTACTTCAATATAAAATGGAGGGCCTAAAACTAGGAGGGCCTAAGACTATAGCCTTACTAGCCTATGGGTTAATCTGGCTCTGGGTCTAGGTCCTTCCCCAAGTGTGGGTAGGCCTGGCAGTGAGGCTTCAATAAAGCCATGCTTGAAGGGATCTGAGGAAAGCTGTTGAGTGGACCCTGGAGTCGTGCTGAGGAATGTGTCTGCACAGATGTCCTGTTTCTTTAGATGATGTCCCTCCTCCTCCATCTGTAAGGCATAGGGGACAGACACCCTGCTTCCTGGAAGGAAACTCCTGCTCCTCTGTCAGTTTGTGCGGAAGCTCCACAGAGGGTACCTGGCAGACTTTGACCTCCATCCTGCTCTGCCCCATGCCAATTGGGAGAGCATGTGCTGCCATCTCTTCACAGTCAGCACCCAAGCTATCACTCAGCACCTCAGTCACTACCCCTGTGATCAGTCACAGGCACCTCTAGATGTTGGCACAGATGTCACTAGGACTGTTATGCGACATCAATGGAAGCCCATTTGGTGTAATGACTCCTGGGCTGCGAGTCCTTGCCTGGAGTTACCTTTTTCCTATGTCTATCCTGACATGGCACTGGTTAGATTGCCAGGCATCTGTTTTTTGACTGGAATGCTCAGTTCGGTCAGCACCATTGACCAGGCTGTTAAAAGTCCGGTTGGTGGTGCAGGCAGGCTCCCTACCTGGCTCTGTGCCACTCCTGGAAAGTTGTTGGCATCTCCTTCTGGCTTCTAGGCAGGGAGACAGCCACAGGGGCTTTGCATGCTGCCCTTGCCCCAGCGCCAGCTCAGCAGGTCTCATTGGCCAGGAACCTTAGCCAATGGCAGCTGAGCGGGCAGTGTCTGTAGGCACAGGCAGCGCACGGAGCCACGTGGTTGTGCCTCCACTTAGGAGCCCAAAGGAGATGTTGCTGCTTCCCGGGAGCCACCTGAGGTAAGCACCATCTGGAGCCTGCACCGTGAAATCCCTCTTGCACCCCAACCCCTGCCCTAGCCCTGAGCTCCCTTCTGTACCATAAACCCTGGCCCCATCCCAGAGCCCACACCCCCAGTTGGAGCCCTCACCACCCCTGCACTCCAGTTCCCTGCCTCAGCCCAGAGGTCCCTCCTGCACCCTGAATCCTCATTTCTGGCCCCATCCCAGAGCCTGCACCCAGAGCCTGCACCCCTGCCTCAGGCCAGAGCCCCATCCCACATACTAACCCCCTGTCCTAGCCTGGAGCCCTCCCCTGCACCCCAAACCCCTCACTTCTGGCCCCACCCCAGAGCCCACAGCCAGAGCCGTCATCCCCTGTCATCCCTCAGCCCGGTGAAAATAAGTGCGTGAGAGAGGGTGGGGGACAGCAAGCGGTGGAGGGAGGGAGGATGGAGGAAGCGGAGGACGTGGCCTTGGAGAAGGGGCGGGTTGGTAGGTGGGGCAAGGGGGTTCGGTTTTCTGCAAATACAAAGACAAGCACAGTATCTCTAGGGGCTAGATTTTTGAAGGGCTCTAGGGCCTAAAGATGCAGATAGGAATTCAAAAATCCTACTAAGGACCTGAATACCACTCAAAATCTGGCCCTACGTTTCTAGGGTCTCCTCTCATCACAGTTACCTCTTTAACTCATCACCCCCAAAGGAAGGGTTCTCCAGTCTGAGTTCACATGGCTTCAGGTCCTTCTCTTCCCCCCTCCCCACCTCCTGCCAGTTAAGGAGACCAAACCCTGCAGCACCCCAGCACAGCTCTTCCTCAGGCAGAACTCCCTCTACCGCACAGATGGTGGGGTGGGGGCAAAGCAGGGTCCTCTGAGACATATCAGCACATGGAATATTCTCCCCAAGTGGCCAAAGCCCCATCATTGAGGTATTTAAAACTGACCTTGTGCACTGACTGGGGAGTTTGGCCGATCGGGTCGTTAGAGAGATCCTAGGTCTTTGGTACCTAATGTCTAAGATATGAGTCTGACACCTCACGTGTAGCTAGAGAGGCAGTGTGAGCCAGTAGATGGGGGTCTGCACTTGTATTCAGGAGACCTTTGTCCTCTGCCAGTGACCTGCTGTGTGATCTTGGGCCTTGCACTTGCTTTTCCCCATCTGTAAAATGGGGCTAATGCACCTCACCCTCGTTTGCGGGAGTCACTGGATGAAGTTCTACAGCCTGTGTTATGTGGGAGGTGAGACTAGGTCATCCTACTGGTCCCTTCTGGCCATGTAATCTCTGCATGTACCTTATGCTTTTACATGAAAACAAGGTCTCAAGTGGGCTCTATAGATACAGGCCTATGTTAGGGTTAAATATCTATAAATGGAATCAAAAGATATTTGTTGATGTCATGTTACTTGAATTGGAATTCTGCATCTCCACGACCCGCCCATCCGCCCCACTCAGCATGCAATATATTATCAGCCTAGACAACTGAAAACTAGCAGTATAAAATATCCAGAAGCTGCGTTTTCATTATGTAAATAGAGCTCTGCAGGAGAATTAATTGATTATTCAGTTACTATGGATCTATCTCATATCTTGGTGAGAGAAGAGACCTTATCTTATCAAGGTGCTCTAGTGACAAGACAGTAGCAAAAAGGAAACTCCATCTTTCCCCTAGCCTCTCCAACACAATGCACAGTATGTTTCAAAGCCTGTGCAAAAGAAATGAAAAGTAGAGCGGAGAAAATAATTGCCAGGCTTATTGGAGTCCCCATACTGTGGGTTCAAGGCTTGTAAAGCCTTGCTCCTGACTGCAAAGTGAGTTCACACCCAGGGCCAGCGCTTCCATTTAGGCGACCTAGGGCGCCAGGATGTGGGAGGGCGGCATTTTGCGGCGGGGGGTCCTTCCGCACTCCGCGTCTTCGGCGGCAATTCTGCGGCGGGTCCTTCACTTGCTCCGGGACCCGCCGCTGAAGTGCCCCGAAGATCGGGAGTGGGGAAGGACCACCCCCGCCGCCGAATTGCCACTGACTGGGAGCGTGGAAGGACCCCCACCTAGGGCGCCAAAAACCCTGGCACCGCTCCTGTTCACACCACTACCATTCTGCTCTGAGTAGCATTTTGTTCTCATTTTACATTGATGTAGGTGACCAGGTGAAATGCAGGGCAATGGAGGATCTGAGCCCCAAAGGTGCCAAAGGAGCCCCATAGGTGCCCATAGGTGCCCATATGTTCACAAAGGAATGAGGCATGAGACTTCGACTTGAAGCCGCAATGTAGGGGAAGACAAACAAGCCTGTTGACTCTCTTCAAGCAAATGGGCAGCTGAGAATCTTGCCCATGATCTGGAGTTAAATGGGTCCCTGCTTGGGCACTCCAGTCATACCTATGGCTGATACTGGCCTCCAGTGCCTGAATAGCCAGCCCTTGGAAATACTTCTATTTGATAGGAGAACTGAATGGCACCACTTTCCTCAATTCTAGTTGCTCCTTTGTCTATGCCCACACCCTGAACTACACTGCTCTGGACTCTACTGACATGAAGAAAGCATTTGGTCACATCAAGGGGCACATGTGGATCGGCCTCTTTGAGCAGTGCTGGCCTGGCTCTTATGCGCAAAGGTTGGGAGTGGGATTTGGAGACCTCCCCACTAGTTCCCTGCATGTTAGTGCACAGCTGGGGTTGGATGGAGAAAGGAGAGGGGGTGATGGACCACCACTCCTACTTTCCTTCCACTCCTGGTAGAGGAGCAAGGAGGTGACTCCATCCTGGAGTGTTTGTGGAACAGCTCTGCTCCTTCTTGGACCTTGTGGTCCAGATTCTTTGACCTTTAGCTTGAAAGAAACTCCCAGCACATAGTCCAACCTTTTGGAGAAAAGTATGGTCTCAACTAGGAGAATCCAAAGCAAGTGTTTGTTCACTCTGGTTTCAAACATGAGACTGTACCAATTATCTTCTCCACTGAAGAATGTCCTAACTTCTAGGGGGATATGGGAAGGGAGCTGCCTTGTTTTCCTATTTAAATATGTATCATTCTTAGTTTCTTACAATACAGTTCAGCCTGCCGAGTATGTTCTACAGTTGGAAATCCCTCCCCATTTCCTTGAACATCTGTATGCAGCTGGAGGAAAGGGTGGGGATTTGTGTAGGCTACTAGGTCAGGTCACCTGCAAAGAGGAAAAAGAGCTCTGCGGAAAAGAGACATGATGCAGTGTGTGCATGAGAGAGAAGGAGGCTGCTGCTGTCTGTTGTGCTATCACATGGGATATAATTTATCAGCCTCAGTATTTACATGGCAAATCTGCTACTTGTGCCCAGAATACATTTTGTGTAAATAGGGAGAAAAATTGACGGCTGGACTGAAATTTCATTTTCCATGACCATTTTGTACAAACAAAACTTGGCTTCCGAAAATGTTCATGAAAAGTAAGTATGGTAAAAAGGTTATGGAGAAGGCAAATTGAAATTCTGTTTCTAAATCACGCCCATAATTGCCAATACTGAAACTCAGGATGATGCATCACTCAAGCTGGACATGAAGGCATGAAACATCTGGGAATAGACGTCATGCCTGGCAAAATGTTCTTGTGATTAAGGCTCAGCACTGATCATAAAAAGGCCAAGTTTCTGGTCTCTGCCAGGCAATGCCAGTGTGACCTTGGGCAAGGGACTGAACCAACCTCAATTTCTGTGTCTATAAAGGGGAGATAACATTAGTCTGTCTTATAGCCAGTTTGTGATGCTTAATCCATGAATGTACCTTGGAACTCTGAAATAGTCGGTGCTAGAAAACTGCAAGGTATCTAATCACCACGGGTGGTCAGGTCCTTGAAGGAGAGGGATAGATATAGTCAGTTATGCCTATGATGCTCATTGATAATGGGGTTACATTGGGCTAAGAAGCACCAGACCACAAGAGGTTCCAAGTCGCATCGCTAGGTCTGCTTGCATGACAAGGTGGAACTGCCAAGACATACCTGCCTGTGCTCATATCATTAGCCTAGCAGGTGCTTGAGAGCCTCAGCAGGGATAAATCAATATAGTTCCATTTAAATGAACAGGGCTATGTAGACTTACACCAGATGAGTATTCTGCCCAGTATGATGGTAGTGTAAAAGATGTCCCTCCATCCTGCACTGGTTATCAGTATCTCTCTTCATAACAGCATCTGAGAGAGGCAAAATGGTGCCTTCTAGGGTTCATTTTTGGAAGAAGTCACGAAGTATTTAAGTGTATGCTGCAAAACTGAAAAATAAATCTGCTTGTGTTAGCAGAAAGGAGATACATTGCTGTACCCTTTCTCTTGGCTACCAGAACAAAGACAGACTTGTTTTGTTCTAAAAAAGTAGTGGTATATTGGAAAGGAAAAAAAGTAATATATTCTTAAAATGTTCCTATGTCAGCAAAACTTCTGAAAACCGTTCAACAGATTAATCCTGTAACTGGCCTAAGAGGAATGGATTTCAGGCCATAACTGAGACTGGGAGGAATTTATTTCCATGTTTTTGTTAACTGAATAAGATAAAAACAATTGCATTGACAGGCATTACTTGGCCTGGAATTCAGATTTCTGGTGTCCAGTTGCAGAGTCTAGTAAAATATTAGACTCAACCAAGCCAGAAAGCCTGATGGGACCAAAACTTTCCAGGGGCCAAACCCAAAGCCCATTGAAATCCAGAGTCTTTTCCATTGACCATCAGTGGGCTTTGGCTTCAGCCCCAGGAGAAAGTTCTGTAAAAATACTATTGATCTGAAGCTGCCTTCATGAAAAGGTGGGTTCTGATTAGATAGAGTCCGCCCATGTGGTCTAGTGCACCCACTCTCTCTCTCTCTCATGTGTACTTCCAAGACTAGCAAGGCTGTAATATCAAATTTCTTCAATCATAAAACCAGAGCCCATGAAGTGCTGAGTGAAAGGCTATTAACAAGGTTAGCCCAGGCCTTTTCTTTCAGAGAACACTGGTGCCATAGTAATATATTGGCCCATCCATACTAGACTCCACTTCCCATCTTGGTTTGCAGACTCCAGAACTGGCTTATGGAGAACAGCACAAGAGGAGAATGTAACAAGTCTGAGGTCTCGCAAGCTTAGGTTATTTTTAGATTCCCCATGTACTTATGGCAGATTAGAGCTAAAGAACATAAGAAGCCCCTCCATAGTTTCCTCTCCAATTGATATGGCAATGAGTCATATGGCAAACTGAGAATCATGCAGCAACATTAACTGATTGCAAACTAATCCTTTGATAACTTTTTCAGTTATATTGATGTAATGTAACTTTAAAAATATGTCAAGTATCAGAGGGGTAGCCATGTTAGTCTGGATCTGTAAAAGCAGCAAAGAATCCTGTGACACCTTGTAGACTAACAGACGTTTAGGAGCATGAGCTTTCGTGGGTGAATACCCACTTCGTCAGATGCATGTAGTGGAAATTTCCAGGGGCAGGTATATATATGCAGGCAAGAAGCAAGCAAGAGATAATGAGGTTAGTTCAATCAGGGAGGATGAGGCCCTGTTCTAGCAGTTGAGGTGTGAAAACCAAGGGAGGAGAAACTGGTTTTGTAGTTGGCAAGCCATTCACAGTCTTTGTTTAATCCTGAGCTGATGGTGTCAAATTTGCAGATGAACTGAAGCTCAGCAGTTTCTCTTTGAAGTCTGGTCCTGAAGTTTTTTTGCTGCAGGATGGCCACCTTAAGATCTGCTATTGTGCGGCCAGGGAAGTTGAAGTGTTCTCCTACAGGTTTTTATATATTGCCATTCCTAATATCTGATTTGTGTCCATTTATCCTTTTCCGTAGAGACTGTCCAGTTTGGCCGATGTACATAGCAGAGGGGCATTGTTGGCATATGATGGCGTATATTACATTGGTGGACGTGCAGGTGAATGAACTGGTGATGGTGTGGCTGATCTGGTTAGGTCCTGTGATGGTGTTGCTGGTGTAGATATGTGGGCAGAGTTGGCATTGAGGTTTGTTGCATGGATTGGTTCCTGAGCTAGAGTTACTATTGTGCAGTGTGCAGTTACTGGTGAGAATATGGTGAGAATAATTTAAAAATGTGCTACAAAGTACAACTGACAACACATGCATAGTAGCTGCACTGGAACAAGCAAATAAAGCCTGATATTTTGGTGTTAAGGTCTTCTCAGCAATCACAGATAGAATAATTTTCCAAATGAATGGATGGTATGATGGTCAGATGCCGATCTGTGGATACAGTAGTGCAAGAAGTTGCTGTTGAGGTTTTGCCTTAGACTGTGAGCTTGATGAAGCTGGAGTCCATATGGCTTTTGGAAGCAACAGCCTTATGGAGTGTTGGAGTTGTGCTAACAGTGGTGTTTGCAGGCAAAGAGAAGGTAGAAAGGCATGCTGGAGACTTTGCTGTTAAATTCTTGCTTTCAATGTGTTTCTTGGTATTTGTGTATATATGAAACTGAGTGCATTGAATTTCATAATTCATGCTGGAAATATCAGCCAGAACTAATTAGACAATGCCTCCATGAAAATTCTGCTAGCCTGTTGGCCCGTGGGGTGAAAATATCCAAGATTCCAATGTAATGCAGTAAAAGCAACACCCACAAGTGTGTTATTGGGCCCAATCGTCTGCTGATCTAAACTGGCAATTTACACCAACAGAGAATTTGGTACTTGGTGCTGTAAATAAGAAATGTTTGAAGGATGAAGATCCTACTCCTCTTTTTCCTGTTTTATAGGACACCTTTGAATGGCTGGGGAGTTAGGAAGAGGTTAAAGAACAGCAATTCTTACTATAGTTTGTAACTTACTGGCTCTTGTGTTCATAAGGTATGGGAGGGACTCATGACACAGGTAGTCAGTTTGCTGAAGAATGATCTCTGGAGCTATATGCCTTCAGCACGTAGTCCTATCAGGTATCATACTAATATTGAATCATAGAACTGAGAGGGACCTCAAGAGGTCTTCTAGTCCAGTCCCCTGTACTCAAGAGAGGACTGTGTATTATCTAGACCATCCCAGACAGGTGTTTGTCTAACCTGCTCTTAAAAAAATCTCCAGTGATGGAGATCCTACAACCTCCCTTGGCAATTTATTTCAGTGTTTAACCATCCTGACAGGAAATTTTTCCTAATGTCCAACCTAAACCTCCCTTGCTGCAGTTTAAGCCTGTTACTTCTTGTCCTATCCTCAGAGGTTAAGGAGAACAATTTACCTTCCTCCTCCTTGTAACAACCTTTTATGTACTTGAAAACTGTTATCATGCCCCTCCTCAGTCTTCTCTTCTCCAGACTAAACAAACCCAATTTCTTCAATCTTCACTCATAGGTCATGTTTTCTACACCTTTAATCATTTTTATTGCTCTCCTCTGGACTTCATCAACATCTCTCCTGAAATATGGTGCCCAGAACTGGACACAATACTCCAGTTGAGGTCTTATCAATGTGGAGTAGTGTGGCCAGGGACACGTGTAGGAGGCCTCTGGAAATTGCCATAAATTAGAGCAACCACTTTGGCCCCCTGCAGCCAAGAATCTGGGCTTAAAGCCATTTTTGTCCCTGTGCCCCTGCAGCACAGCACAGCATAGGACCTGTTGTCTTTCAAATTGGATGCAAAATTGAGGTCACAGGTGTCTGTGGTCATTAAAAATCCCCTAGCACTGTCTGCAAGGGCAGAGAAGTTAACCTTGGTTTCCTGGCAAAACTGCAATGGATGTAATTACTAAACTGAAATCCCCCTGCAATTGCAGCATAAATGTTTTCACATATCTTTGTCTCCTTCAGCTGAATTATGGGCTGTTGTCACTTCCTCTCTGAAAGGATACATGAGTAGAAAGTGTCTGGAAAAAGACAGAGCTGGAAGAGCCTAATCAATGTCTACTGAGGTCAAGGAAAGTCTTTCAGTTGACACTGGATCAGGTCCTAAACTGTGATGTTTGCCATGAGTGCACTATGCATAGTGCCTGATCCAGTGTCAACTGGAGTCAATTCTGCACCCATGGCAACCTGAAGAGTGGATTGTAAGAATATTAGAGTCACCCCAGCACTAACCATCAGACAGACTGTTGTGCACAGTGAAATCATGACATGTCACAAGCACTTGTTTTAGTGTGGCGAGGTTCTGGAGGCCTGGATCAAGGGTGTCCGGTTTCTGATAGTCTCAATTAAAGGTGGCATTCAGGAGGCATCAAAACAAATTGTTCCACCTTGCAAAAATATTAATTTACCTGCTCTAGGTGCAGTCTTTTATCCTGAGTCAAGAGGGAGTTAAATGCCCAACTGCCATTTATGTCTTTGAAAATTCCCTCTACGCATATGCTATACCTTAGGAGCATACCTATAGGAGAAGTGTGTTACAAAATGCTATATATATGCATCAAATGACTAGAAAAAAGGATACTGCATTAGAAATGGTACATAAGTGTGTAACTAAAGGTTGTATCGTATGCATATGTACAAGGGGAGTTTGCTCATTCCACCTTGACCTCAGCATTTCCTGACTATCCTAGTGCTTATCAGCACAACCCTATCAAAATAGTCTTGTTGCATTTTGCTGTTCTCTCCATCTGCTTAGGGCCGAGGTCCTGCTCTAGCAAGGGACTCAAGCACATGCTTAATATAGAAGGGAAGAAAGATGCTCTGGTTGTTAGAGTGCTAGCCTTGCACTCGGGAGACACACCTGCGATACCTACCCCTGCCACAGATTGCCTGTGTGACCTTGGGCAATCATCTATCCTTTCTGTGCCTCTCTTCCCCATCTATGTTTATGAAGCCAGAGCATCTGCAATGGCAGACATACAGCTGGGCAACTGGAGGAACAATTAAATGGGGCTGACCAGACAAATCCCTGCAAACAGTATTTAAAGGGATAACTTGGGGGGACTTAACGATACAGGTCACATGCATAGACTAGCCCAGGATAGATGGGTTGGGGAACCTTGTCTGTGCCCTAAGCAACATTTTGACAGCATGAGAAGGATTCAGATGAAGATTCAGAAAACTAGGGATTATGGCTCTTCCTTACCTCATGGGGGCACTGTGAAGATAAATACATCAAAGACTGAGATGGTTATGGTTAGACTAGAGAACAAACACACAGAGCATTTGGTTCTGTAACGATGCATAGGGTAACAGAGCAGTAAGAGTATTTCTTAATAATTAGGTGCTTAAAGTTAAGCATCTGTGTTTTGTGCATTGGAGAGGCGTGCTTGGACAGGGGCCTGGGGTTCCACCAGGGGAAAATGGGAGGCAGACACTCATAGATTCATAGACTCTAGGACTGGAAGGGACCTCGAGAGGTCATCGAGCCCAGTCCCCTGCCCTCATGGCAGGACCAAATACTGTCTAGACCATCCCTAATAGACATTTATCTAACCTACTCTTAAATATCTCCAGAGATGGAGATTCCACAATTTCCCTAGGCAATCTATTCCAGTGTTTAACTACCCTGACAGTTAGGAACTTTTTCCTAATGTCCAACCTAAATCTCCCTTGCTGCAGTTTAAGCCCATTGCTTCTTGTTCTATCATTGGAGGCTAAGGTGAACAAGTTTTCTCTCTCCTTCTGATGACACCCTTTTAGATACCTGAAAACTGCTATCATGTCCCTTCTCAGTCTTCTCTTTTCCAAACTAAACAAACTCAATTCCTTCAGCCTTCCTTCATAGGTCATGTTCTCAAGACCTTTAATCATTCTTGTTGCTCTTCTCTGGACCCTCTCCAATTTCTCCACATCTTTCTTGAAATGCGGTGCCCAGAACTGGACACAATACCCCAGCTGAGGCCTAACCAGCGCAGAGTAAAGCGGAAGAATGACTTCTCCTGTCTTGTTTACAACACACCTGTTAATGCATCCCAGAATCACATTTGCTTTTTTTGCAACAGTATCACACTGTTGACTCATATTAAGCTTGTGGTCTACTATGACCCCTAGATCTCTTTCTGCCATACTTCTTCCTAGACAGTCTCTTCCCATTCTGTATGTGTGAAACTGATTGTTCCTTCCTAAGTGGAGCACTTTGCATTTATCTTTATTGAACTTCATCCTGTTTACCTCAGACCATTTCTCCAATTTGTCCAGATCATTTTGAATTTTGACCCTGTCCTCCAAAGCAGTTGCAATCCCTCCCAGATTGGTATCTTCCGCAAACTTAATAAGCGTACTTTCTATGCCAACATCTAAATCATTGATGAAGATATTGAACAGAGCCGGTCCCAAAACAGACCCCTGCGGAACCCCACTTGTTATACCTTTCCATCAGGATTGGGAGCCATTAATAACTACTCTCTGAGTACGGTTATCCAACCAGTTATGCACCCACCTTATAGTAGCCCGATCTAAATTGTACTTTCCTAGTTTATAAGAATATCATGCGAGACCGACACAATAGAAAGACTTTGGAATATCCTAACTGGCGTGTCTGAATCAAACGATATTTGGAGTTCTTGAGGGTTCCCCCCCCCCACTTTAAAACAGAGCAATACACCCTTATTTCTAACAAACAGGTTTGCTATCGGAGTCTATTTTTAAGCTAATTACTGGGTATTTGTAGCTGTTCCAATGTCAACTGTCGGTTTTGTTTCCTTGTCGGCAGTAAACTCTTGGCAGGATTGTGCACCAGAGGTTTACTCCTTCCAGGCTATAATTGCACAGCACAGAAATTATCGTTTGCTGTGCGATTGGCTTCACTGGTTTCTTCTTTTGAGCCTGTGGTTTGGGAGCTGGACTTGTCAGTCCCCTTGAAGCACTTCCTATATTGTATGCAGTGGTGTCGTGGCACATCATGCTGGTGAAGGCAATGCATCGGATAGCAATTAAACAGCACCCAAGACAACAGGAGTGAGAGGAGAAATGGAATCTAAAAGAAAGTCAACGCATGCTAATTGCTTATGTGTGTTGGGTTAGTGCCTGGGAATCCCGATCAAAGCCCCATTGGGCCAGGTTCTATACTAACAAGTAATATAGACAGGCCTGCCCTAGAGAGCTGATGGACCAGGCACAGTCTACCACCGAGACACTGGTTATTGAGGGAGGAGAGTCGCCATGGCTTTTCTCTACTTCTTGACTGCTCTATGCCATCTTAGCTTCCTAGAGCTGCCTTCTGGTACTACTGTGGTGGCTTGGTTCTCAGGTCACATCCCATCCCAGCTGGAGGAGTGAGTAAGGGAAATCCTTCAGTTGGGCAGGAAGAATCTGATTTGAGTGTGAAATTGGAGTAGAGGGTATGCTTGGGGGTCAGGCTGAACCTCTGCCTTCAGGAATCTCCACTTCTCCTGTCGTAGCCTGCCCACATTCAGGATAGACACAGCTGTTAACCTCTTCCTTGCCCACTGTGGTCTCATGTCACATCCCTTTGTCGTCTCCCACTTGCTGGTAGCACCCTGCACCACTCCTCCCCATCTATATCTCTGTGCTCTTCCCCAGTGCCTTCATTTGGCCAATAATGGCAGCTCATCCCTCTGTCTGCATCTCATATTCTCATCTCCATGCCTTCATTCACCCCCTCTTCTCTTAGTATGCCATGCATCAATCCACCATCTAATCTTTGTCTTTCTCTTTGACAGCAAGCTCCTTTGGGCAAGGGACCACATGCTTTTGCCTTATGCAGTCCCAAGCACACTGTGGGAGCTTGTACATAACCTCTGTGTCACAAGTCTGTGTGTATACAGTCAATACAGATAGGGTCTGTCCAGCTGCTGGTTAAACTGCATGTGGCACGGCACACAGGGCCTTTTGCTCCAGAAAACCAGGCTCCTACCTGAATTAAAGGATACCCTCCCTACGCTCTACTTACAGGACCTGACTGAAGACCCACATAGTCCATTGAAAGACTCCATAGGGCTAGAATATGTGAAACTCAGTTGATTTTGGTTATTCGAGTTTAGAAGAACCATTTTTTTGGCTTTAGTTAACAGCATTCTGTTCTCTTGTTCAGCTTTGAGTTTAGGGTAATAAGACTAACTTACAAACTAGTCCCTGCCAAGGTATGCAGGAAGTAGTACAATATCACAAAAGCAAGTTAGAAGAATATACTCAGACACTAACCCATCAGCCATTCCAGGCTCACTCAAGAAGATCAGTAGCAGCCATGGGCAGGGCTACAGGAGGGGGTGGACAGTAATGCTTATGGAGCCAGCAATAAATGTCCTTCAATATTTCCTTTGGTAAAAAAGTGAGGAGAGATGAACTGAGATGATGGTGGGAGTGGGTTTCTGACTGACTTGGACCCTGATCCTGCCAGTATTCAATGTGATGCATACCCCTAGTTCCACTGCTGTCAGTAGAACTCCACAGTAAACTGTGCATCTAAGGGTTTGCTGGACCAGGGCCTGAACTTGCCAGGGTAGGATCTCCTAAAAGGCAGGTGGCATGAACAAAGTTCACCATGAGCTTCAAGAGGGAGCAGGAGACTCAAATACAGTCAAGACTCTACAATGATACAGGCCCTTTCCAATTCTCCAGTAGTGTAGGGTGAAGCTTACCTCACCCATCCAGTAGAAGAATTGGGTAGCTGTGATTTGCTCCCTGTCAGGGTGCCTCTCTACTGTACCCAAGTCCTTCCTCCCACCCCTGTCCATTTAGATTGGAAGCTTTTTAGGACGGGCTGTCACGGTGCACACAGAAGGTGAGAATCTATCATAACGTGGTCTTGATCTCCCTTGGGACTCCTAGGTTCGACCATAATACATCTAATAAATAAGAACAGGGGATGAGGAGTGAAGTTTACAGTACAAGGGAAGGTATTGGGCCCAAGAGTGGCTGAAAATATGAGAATTTCCCTCTTGGAGTCTTCAGATTTTATTTTGACAAAACTATTCAAAATGCAAAATTCCATATAAAATGAATTTTTTCCCCCAGTGCTTTGCACTCCATGGCAAATATACCAACATCTTTGTGGAAGGCTTTTTTCTTATTAAGCAGCCACTTTTCATCAAACTTTTCAGTGGGGACTTTTCGGGGTTTCTTGGTTCACCTTTCCGAATGGAGATATCGCAGTCAGTGGGAAGGTGCTGAGTGCAGAAGGGTGCTGACAAAAACAGCTATCCAAAGAGATTCACTCTTTCTGTAGGTGGAGATTCAGGAACAATTTGTTTCATACTGTAAGAGCAACAGTATTCTGCAGCTGATTCTTTTATTCCAGGAACTACCTATAGCGATGCGGACTCACCCCTGCAGCACCTCCTGCTGATTGTCCTCCAGAATGAGTTCTTCCAGCATCCGGGGCGCCCTCTACAGGCCAGTGATCCACCTTACCACTGGCCCAGGTCCCTCCCAGGACCCAGTTCCCCTTTTACCTGGGGTGCTGCCCCTCTGGCAGGAACCTCTCATAGCCTCAGAGTCTCCCCCTTCCAGGGGAACCCCCACCCACTATCCCCACTTTGCCTCAGTCTTAGGCTACTGCCAGTCCCCATCTAGCCCCCGCTCACTGGGGCGGACTGCACTTTAAGCCACTCATCATAGGCAAAGGAGGTTTGGACCTGCTGCCTCTGCCTACCCAAGGGCTGCCCCCCCACAGTCTGGGGCTTTCCTAGGCCAGAGCTCCTCGGCTTCCTTGGCCTTTCCCCAGCCCTGCTCCAGTCTAGGTTCCCTGCTTGGCACCTTGCAGCCAGGCTCCCCCTTTACAGGCAGAAGGAGACTGCCTGGGCCTCTAGCTCACAGCCTTTTATAGGGGCCAGCTGGGCCTGATTGGGGCGTGGCCCCAGCTGAGCCTACTTTCCCCCAATCAGCCCAGGCTTCTTGCCCCAGCCACAGCCCTCTCCTGTGCAGTTTCAAGCCCCACCAGGCAGGAGCGAGTAACCACCCCGCTACGCTTACCCAATAACAGGGATTGGACTTTCGAGAGGAAGGATGGTCCAGCTGTCCAGGCACATACTCATGGCTCTGAGACTTGGGTCCAATTCCCTGCTGTACCAAAATCTCCATGTATGACCTTGAGCAAGTCACTTACTCTCTCTGTGCCTTGGTTTCCCATCTGTACAATGGGTATAATAGCACTGCCCTGCTTCCCAGGGCTGCTGTGAGGATAAATACAGTAAAGATTGTGAAATGCACAGATACTATACTAATGAAAGTTAGGTCAGTACCTTAGATCTCCATTAATATGATTACACTCTAGTGCCATTTAACTAACTTACCTCACATCTCTCATACTGTGTTAGCAACCCTAAACCAGAGGTGGCTTATGGAGGAACAAGTAAAAAATAATGACTGTATTGGGAATTAAAGAAGTTCCAATGTAAACACTCTATCTGGCTTTTTCAAAGAGCTGGATAAACTTATGACCCAGTACTGCCCTCGTAGTTGTGCACACTGAGAGAAATGTAATCCAAGATCAGTCTTTGCAGTGTTAGCTGACGGGCATACAGAGTGAGAAAGAATCCCCTCCCCACCCTGTGGGGCACTACCTAAGGGGGCAGGTACATCATGGGTTTTTCCTCCTGCCTCTGAAATGTCAAATACTGGCCACTCTGAGGCCAAGTACCAGGGCCAGTCATTGGATGTGGTGAGCACTGTGCCAGACAGCAGCAGGAATCACCAATCCCCTCACGCTGCGTTCCTACTCTAAACCTTCCTATATCCCTGCAAGACTCGGTGTGTTGCGGGAGTGACGTGAGAGAAACAGGTGTCCTGTGACCCCTCCTGCTGAGCAGCACCATGTGCTGCATAGAAGTCCCTTTGTGTTACGATGGGGATGCGAAGCCTTGGTGCTGATGGGATGAGACAGGATCAGTCATGGTACTTACGTGTCTCCCCCCAAAACATCCCAAATGACACAAGTGTCTCATGGAAGCAAAGAGTCAATCCACACGTTTCACTGGCTGCCCCTCTCTTGGTCACTTTGATGTTTTTTCCTAAAGTTTGGGTGAGAGAGGCCCACTTAGCATTGTTTATGCAGTTGGCTTAAGGATGTTCTGCATGGGATTTGAAATTGGCTTATGTTGTTTCAATAACCCTTGATTCTTTGATGGCCTGGATCCTTGTGGTGACCACATTGTTCCTGGAGCATCACAAGCTGTCTCTGTCCCCCTTCATGCTCAAGTCTTGTGTCTATAGAAATGACACATTTAGAGCCTGATTCTCCGTTTTCTGGCACCTTATGTAGCCTGAGAGCGAAGCGCTGCCATTCTTAGGTTATATCTACACTGCAGTCCCGGGGTGTAGAGGCAGCTTGTGTTGATGTACCAGAACTAGGTTTAATTTAGCTAGCTTGGGTCCTGGAGCAACGAACCTACAGTAGTGCTAACTCAGCCTGGGCTGTCCAAGCTTGCCTGGAACCTGGTTCATTATTTGCAGTGCTAGTGCACACTGACGTTTGTGAGGCAGCGGCTTCATTGCTCAGGGATCTGAGCTAGCTAGCTTAGGTATGTCTGCCTGAGCTGCAGTCATACCCAGTGACTGCAGTCTAGATGTACCCTTAGTGCACTACACGTTATGGTGGTGCATATGACAATGAAGAATCAGCACCTTTGCTTTATTTTACTTACATTAAGGCCCCCCTGCACTTCTTAGTCATAAACCTAAACTTCCCATGACAGAAATGAGAATTTTGCCCACCTTCAAGATCCTCTGGCCTAACTTTTCACAGGAACAGGGGTGGTCACTCAAATGTGTGTCCCATATATGGGTAATTCTGTTCTTTCTCTCTAAAGACCCCTTGTAGTTTCAAATTGGACAAGAATTTTTCACTCCTTGTTCTTAAATTGTTGCATAGTATGAGCTGTTAAACAGCTGCTACCTTCAGGCTCAGAGGTGGGTGCACTTTAATGGGGGATAGAGTAATTTTCGCAAATGTCACTTTGCAAAGCACTCTGGGATGCTTTGCGCTACAGCACTTTAGAGAACATAAGACTTTATTGTATCTACTGCTTCTGTGTATTGAAGCTGGGTGGAAAACTCTCCTTGTTGCATGAAGGCAATCTCTCTGGATTCAAATCAAGGGTTAACCCTTGATCCTGCTCTCCCTTGCCTCTCAAACCATAACATGCATGCCAGGCACATGTACCAAGAGATTCCATGACAGCTGGAACTCTAGTTTTCACTACTGTAGAGGGAGCATTTTGGACTACAGAATGTTTGTTGAGAGGGAGCCAAGATCAAACTAGAAACACTGCCGTGGGAAGGCATGCTTAGAATATTCTCCATGGGGTCACTTGGGAGAATATCTTGGGACAGGATGGAGGACAGAGATAGGGCTTCCTGCCTAGACACAATATAGAAATATGTAATCACAATGGCGTATATATAAGGAGTTACAGCAATGGACTAGAACATCATCACAAGATAGTGGTCTCCCACTGGCCTGGTAAGTTACCCCACTGTTTGGATGGCCCTTTCATAGATGTTATAAAAAGCTGGTTGGGAAACTTTTTTTTTCCTCTTGAAAAAGTGTTTCTATGAAAACACTTTTTTCCCCATCAAAAATTTTCTGTGCAAATGTACAGGTTTTCATCAAAACCAAGATCAAAAACATTCAGTTTTTGTCAACTGGATGTCCCTAAAACTTCATCAAACAGGATCATTTCCCGCAGAAATGGCCACTTGGACAAAATGGCCATTTTTAATCAGACTTTTCAAGGGAAAATTTTCAACCAGCCTTAGTGTTGTAATGCAGTCCACCACCCTTTGTGTGGCAGTTAAGGCCAGGCCAGGGGTTAGAGATCTTCCTCCTGTGTGGTGACACCTACTGCGTTTAGTTAGTCTGGAGATGGACAGCAAGCCAGCTACAGGATCTCAGTATTGTTTGACAGCCTTGGTTAAAAAAAACAAAACAAAGTAAAAATGGCTTTGTATCCATTAGAGCCCAGTGCCTTCTCTACCACGAGGGACGCTCTCTGGTGTGGACTCCCCAAACATGCTTTAATAGCCAGCAGCTATTAAATAATTAATAAGCAATAACTACTTCAACTTAGATGCCTCTCTTTATTTTAATAGGATTAGATAAGGTAGGGAGGCCATTAAATGCCCAAATGAACATTAAGCAGATATATCAAAATCTTAACAACTCGGCAGCAGATTGTTAAATTGCTCTAAATGTTTCCTTGATATTCCAGGGGTATTTAATTAACAGCCCCTCCAATCCTTTGAAATCTGCCTGGAAGGCCCCACAAAGCCTGCTTAGAGAGCAGTACTCTAATTGGCAGGGCTACCATTAGGTTGATCTGTGCTTGAGGAGAACTACAAACCACCACTGCTATCACAACAACAACAACAAAACCTTCCCAGCAACCTCAAGCCCCTCTAATTAGTGTGAGAAATGACAACAAAAAACCAAGTGTCTCCAGTGACAGGTGCACAAATAACAAGGCTGGTGAAAGGTCTTGCAATTAAGATTGTTGCAATGAAGATTAATGAAGTATTTTCATAAATTAACGTAAGGCTGCCTATAACCAAATAGACCTCTGTATTCCTGTCTCTTGATTCTGCCCCATCCTGTTACTTTTTCTGGCTTTCCCCACTATCCTTTGCCCCTGGCTTTCTCTCTGATATTCCCCACCTCTGTATCTCTCCATTGATCTCCCATTCCCTAACATCTGCTTCTGAATTCCTCTCTTCGGTTCAGTATTAGAATTTCCCCAGTCTCTGTTTCCAGCCAGCTTCAGCTCTTGGTTCTCATGCACTAATACCAGGATGTTAATGTGGATTTCCCACATAGAATCATAGATTTTAAGGTCAGAAGGGACCATAATGATCATCTAGTCTGACTTCCTGCACAATGCAGGCCACAGAATCTCATCCACCCACTCCTGAATCAAATCTGTGTCTGAGCCATTGAAGTCCTCAAATCATGGTTTAAAGAATTCAGGGTGCAGAGAATCTTCCAGCAAGTGACCCGTGCCACATGCTGCAGAGGAAGGTGAACCCCCCCAGGGCTTCTGCCAATGTGCCCTTCAGGAAAATTCCTTCCCAATCCCAAATATGGCGATTAGCTAAACCCTGAGCATGTGGGCAAGACTCACCAGTCAGACACCCAGGAAAAAATTCTCTGGCTTTATTGATACTAATTCTACTTCCCAAGCTGCGGTTAGAGTAGGACTACTATCCTCAGGCACTCAAAAATCATGGGTTGGGTCCAAAATATTCATGAGATCTAGAAATGTTTTGAGTTTATTTTCCTTCCACTTTTTGAGCTTTTTAGAGTGCATTTGGATCACACTTTCAAGCTTCCCTGTGCAACCACGAGGGCTAGAATACGTACTTTTAAAAAATGATAGTGGAGGTTCTTGCCTAACCACATGACTTCAGGAGCTGGGCCTTTAAGAAAAGCAGCAAATATTGTAAGACTCACAATAAAATCATAAGACTTAGCAACACTGTCTGATGGGAAAGTCAATAATTCTGCGTTTAAATGCTTGCTCCCCTGCCACAGCAGTTGGGAAAACTTCGTCACCTTGAGAAGCTATACACTGAAGGCCTGATCAAAGTCCACTCAAATCAATGGGAAGACTCCTATGACTGCAATGGGCTTTGGATCCAGACTTAAAAGATGAGTCATCTATTGGCTAGCACAGTGCTATGTGATGACTCCTGGAATCTACCCCTGCTTCTGCCGCTCATATGTGTTGGACTTGGGTAAGTGCCTTAAAATCTGTGTCTCAGTTTACCATTCCTGTAAACTGGGAATAATACCTCCCAGCAGCCTGCCAAACTAAGTAACTAACCCAGGTTTCTAATTGGATCTGAGCTCCTTGGATGAGAGGCATTAGATACGCAAAGTGTGTACCAGGGTAACCAAACTATGGCTTGCAAACCACGTGCGGCTCTTTTACCATTAAAATGTGACTGTTGCACCCCTCCACACTCCCCTCCATTCTCCACCTATCAGGCTGGGATGTGGGGGAGCTCAGGACCTCTGCCTTGCAGCAGGGTGGTGAAGTAGGGGCTTCTACCCAGAGGGGAGGGGGGTTCCAGGACTTCAGCCCCACAGGGTGCGCCTTCCAGGGCTTGGGGCTTCAGCAGGAGCAGGGCTGAAACTCTGAGCCCCGGCAGGTGCCTCCTGAGTTGCTGAAACCCTGACTCTCAGCAGGTGCTCCCTGGCTTTCAAACGTCTGAAGTTTGTCGTATGTGGCTTGGCGGGTGAGTAAGTTTAGCCATGCCTGGTATATACTAACAGCTGGCCCAAACAGTCGTCATTCCTGAGATGAGGTGGGGGAAAAGGGGCATAACTTTCGCTAAAATCATTTTCTTTTCCAAAGATGCCATGCTAGCTGCTGCTGTCACTGCTGCCTCGCTTCCCCTAATTGCCTGTTACTCTAGGTATTTCAAAGCTAGACTATTATATAGGGAATTTACATTTTTAATCTAATGAAAGCATTAAGTGGACACACAGCTTCCAGCCATGAGCTGAGTCCTCAGCTTTCTTCCTTTACACTTGCTACAGCATGGCAACTCCTTAAAAATGAAATCAGCTGCTCCCATGACTGGCATTGGGGCACATTTGCATTAGGGAACTTTTGGTTCTGCCCCATAAAATACTTGTACTCTGTAACATTCTGTCTCTGCCTATTACTTACCACTGCTGCTGGGATGTCTGTCACCTGCGTTTATTTGCTGTTACTTCCTGGCTCTGCGAGATGATTGACCCATGCTGCTGTGCCTTCCTGTGATAACCTGTAGGGCTGGATCAACTGAGGGACCCTACATTTTTGTACCCTCCTCATTCTTAACCTTTTAGTCTTGACGTACCAAATGGGGGCAATGCAGTAGCAGCACTGTAATCTTACCTCTCATGCTTCTGCTAATTCTGTATTGTTAGAGACGCGCCTGGCACCATACACACCAGTACAAGAGGGCCTGCCAAAGAACTCCCAGCAGAAGTTGTAGCACACCTAAGGCCTGGTCTACACTAGAATTTACCTTAGTATAGCTACATCTCACCCACCTGAGAGTAGCAGCTGTATTGACCTAACTGCTGGTGTAGGCAGCACAAGGTCAGGGGTGGGCAAACTGCAGCCTGGGGGCCACATCTGGCCCTTCAGACACTTTAATCTGGCCCTTGATTTCCCCGCTATCTGGGGCTTGCCCTGCTCCATGCTTGCTGTGGCTCTGTGTGGCTCCCGGAAGCAGTGGCATGTCCCCCCTCTGGCTCATATGCATAGGGGCAGACATTGGGCTCCGCACACTGCCCTGCCCCAAGCGCCACCCCTGCAGCTCCCATTGGCTGGGAACCATGGCCAATGGGAGCTGCAGGGGCAGTGCCCGCAGATGTGGCAGTGCGCTGAGCCACCTGGTTGCATCTCTGTGTAGGAGCTGGAGCGGGGACATGCTGCTGCTTCTGGGAGCTACTTGGGGTAAGTGAAGCCTGTACTCCAACCCCCTCCCCCAGCCCAGATCCCCATCCCGCACCCAGAACTCCTCATTTCTGGCTCCACCCCAGAACCTGCACCCCTAGCCAGACCCCACACCCCCTCCCATACCCCAACCCTCAATTTCATGAGCATTCATGGTACACCATACAGTTTCCATACCCAGATGTGGCCCTTGGGCCAAAAGGTTTGCCCTCCCCTACGGTAGGTCAACAGAAGAATTCTTCCTTTGGCATAGCTACCGCCTCTTGGAGAAGTGGATTACCTACACCAATGGGAGAACCCCTCCCAACTGTGCTGCTGTAGTATTTTAAGTGTAGACATATGTGGCTGCAGGTGCAATGCTCAAAATATAAGATTTTAAGCCATAGTGTTAAATTAAGCCAGGAGGAAAAGTCCTCAAGGGCAGACTATGACTGTAGAAGGCAATGGCAAACTTGAGAGGCAGGGTAAGAAGCAGCAACTGGGTTTTGCCTGACTGCTGCCTTTAATCATTTCTGAGAATAGGATAATCATATTTATCTTTAAGGGGAATAACCATACCTACAAGAGAAATGGGCTGTGCATTCTTTTAATGTCATCTTGTGGTTCTGGGATAGTTACCCCAAACCAATGGGCATTGTGTTGGGTGTGCATGAGAGGGGAGCTGGCCCTGTGTCACTGGCTAGGAACCTGTTTTTCAGTTTTCTCATGTGAACTTCTCCTTTATTCTTACTTAGTTTTGGGGAGGCAGGTTTCTCCCAGCTGTGGAGCTGCTAAGGGTTTCCTGCTAACCCATGCTAGAGGTGGACCTGAACCACATTATTTAGATCTGGTAGTGCAAGTGCAGACTGTTCCTGCCATTGTCTGTAAGATCTGTGGCAGTTCTGCTGGCTTTGTGCTGAGTTCAGTCCACTCTGAGCTCCCAGCGACAATGTGACCTGTAAAGCAAGAGTTGGTGAGCCAGTCCTGTGTTACAAGCCAAAGATCCACTTCCCTTGACAGAACTTCTGACTTTTTTGCTTGGCTGTACCTTAACTTTTTTTTTGGTCAAAATCAAATTTTAATTGGGGGAACGGGAGGGAAGATGCTGATTTTTTCAGTAAAAAATCTCCATTGGATTTTTCAGTTCTTCAACCAGCAATAGAATTATTTGAAAATTTTCTGTTTCAAAATACCAGTAAACTTTCGAGGAATTATTGCAAAATTTCTGGGTTTTTAAAAAAAAAACAGGTTTGTCATTTTTATATCATTCATTATAAGCAGAGCTGATAACACCTCCTGTTGTTTCATGTGCTGCATATTGGGTAATAACATGAGAGTACTTAGTTTAATTTTAGAAAAATGGTACACCTCTACCTCGAGCCAAAAAATCTTACTGCGTTATAGGTGAACCTACCTTATATCAAACTTGTTTTGATCCACCAGAGTGTGCAGCCCCCGCCCCCGGAGCACTGCTTTACTGTGTTATATCCGAATTCATGTTATATTGGGTCTCATTATATCGGGGTAGAGGTGTACTTTATGAAGAGAACTATTTAGGGATGCTGCAACTGCAGCTAGCATTAAAGCCATGTGCAAACAGACTGACTTCTGGGTGCCTCCTCCATGCTCTTCCCTCCTACAACCTGTGTGCCTCCCTCCAAGTTTCATGCAGCCTGCAATACCTTAACACCTCTCCTGATGAGCCTCTGTTTTCAGTTCCTTATAGTATTGCCAAACTTTTAACCATTTGGACTGAATTTCCGGCTGGATCTCTGCCTATGAAGGGATATTTTTGAAAAGTTCAGTCAGAAATGGTTTAGCTGTTTTACAGAATGGGGTCAAGGAAAAATAGATAGTTTTGCCAATATTAACCAATTTTTCCAAGCACTTCAGAACTACAGAGCTGGGTGGCTGGAGAGTGGCAGCTGCTGGCCTGTGTGTTCATGTTTTCTTCAGCGTGGGAGAACTATTTTTTAAGATCCTGCTCCCATCTCGCCCTGCAGTACTCACCCCCACCTTGTTTCTTGAATTTTTATCCTGCTCCCACTATTATGGCATTCAGTCTTGTGGGATCCCAGTCCCACTGCACAGGGCCACCCAGAGGATTCAGGGGGCCTGGGGCAAAGCGGGGGGGCTGTGGCGCTTGTACTCACCCCGCGGCAGTCCGGTTCTTTGGTGGCATTTCGGCAGTGGGGGCCCTTCAATTGCTCCGCGTCTTCGGCAGCACTGAAGGGCCTCCCGCTGCCGAAATGCCGCCGAAGTCCCGAACAGCCACTGGGCCAGGGCTAGTGTGAGAGGCCAGCCGATTTCCACTCAGCGGCTTTCCAACTGGATCACTTTGTGAATCCACTCCTGTTATGAGCAGGTGGGTGTCCCCTTGCTGCCCATTGTGAGGGCGCGCGCGACTCGGGCGCAGGCCTCGTTGACTGCCTTCTTGTCCCACTTCCCTATGCAAGACATTTGTAGGACTGCCATGTGGTCTTCAGTTCACATGTTCACCTTACACTATGTGATAGTATCCCAAACCAGGGATGATGCTGGGTTCGGCAGGGCAGTACTGCGTCCCGAGAACTTGGGAACTCCTACCCACCTCCGAAAGGTATAGCTTGGAATCACCTATTGTGGAATACACATGAGCAATCACTCGAAGAAGAAAGGACAGTTACCTTTTCATAACTGGCATTCTTCGAGATGTGTTGCTCATGTCTATTCCACATCCCGCCCTCCTTCCCCCCTGCCGGAGTTGTCTGGCAAGAAGGAACTGAGGGTGGGGGGATGGCACAGCTCCCCTTATACCATGCCAGGCAGACGCCACTCTACGGCATGCGGGGGGCACTCCTCCCTATGGGTACTGCTTGGGGAAAAACTTCTGGCACTGATGCACGTGGCGAGCACCACATCTATTGTGGAATAGACATGAGCAACACATCTCGAAGAACGCCAGTTACGAAAAGGTAACTGTCTTTTCCCCATCTGTGAAATGGGGATAACAATACCTTCCTACTTTTGCAGGCATGTTGCAATAATAAATTCATTCACACTGCAGTGATGAGCTCCACAAAAAAGCCCAAGAGGAAATAATGCATTCTGCATTCAATGACGGGTTTCAAAGGCAGACAGTAAACAAAGTATTGGCCTGCACTTGGAATGAGGAGGATAAAAAGAGAACAAAGAACTGCCTCATTCCATGCTCATCATCCATCCTTTGCACTGAGTCAGGCAGGTTGCTGTAAAAAAAAGAGAGGAAAAAAAGTATGTGATCCTGTAATTAAAGGCTGTCTTACAATTAAGGCCCTATTTAATTCATGATATTGCGGATCCTGCATTATTAGGCTTCCACCGCAATTTTGATTTTAATTAGCGCCGCTGTCAACCTTGGCATACGAGGGGCTCCGGCTGTCAGCCGCAATTAATAAAAGTCCATTATTACTTTTCTGCGATTTTCCATGCCTTGTCCGCAACTCAGCTGCAATTATTTGACAAACATCCTGTGATTCAAGTAGGACCTTAATTATAATGTGTCTGTACAAGGGGGCCAAATTGAGGTTGCACAGGGAACCTTAATTCTGGCATTTCCTAACTTTTGAGTCCTTGACTTTGCAACCTTAAAGATGTGCTTTTAATATGTTTTAGGATTAGCTATTTTGTAAATTATGATGGTGGTGACACTGAATAAAAGATGGGATTTCATTTACCTCAAGTATACAGCACGTCCTTTTAGAGTACAGAATGAAATAGAGGTGGAACAAGGATATCTATTCATTAGTTTAAGTTGTAGTAACTTTAAAATGACCTTGAGGAATAGCTTTTTTGGGGGTGGTGAATCTAACATTTTTCAGAACTTTCTAACAAATACATTTCTCTGATACTTTAAAAGTGACTCACTTCTAGATTGTAGCAAAATCTAGGCTAATTGTTAAGTGAAACATAAATATTGGATTTAACACTATTAGTCATAACCACTTCTATCTAAGTTGCAACAATCGTCATCAGCTATTTCCATTGTTAAATGGATGCTCTAGAGCTTTCATTTTACCCACTTGAAATTTAATGAAGTTTTTTTCTTAACCCTTAGTCACAGATTACTGAGAAGTGGCCACATAAGTACCATGGGCATGATTAGTTTGAAAATACCAGGCCTGATTCTCCATTAACTTGGATCTTGTGAAGCAATTCACACCTGTTCTGCCACTCTCCCCCACCCATGGGTCATCCCCAGTGCCTCTGAGTCTTAAAACATGAATCTGACTCGCTACAGATTGAGCCAGGTCTATAAGGCAAAGCTGTAGCAGGCTCACCAAGCTCTTATAGTGGCACAGCCATCACTAGAGGGTGACAGTGTTGCACTGAGTGGGTGTGGGTTACACACCTACTTTGCACTGGGATAAATGACTGCCCAAGAGGCAGCATGATGGACCAGCAGGTCTCTATTCTTTTTAAAAGGAAAGATTTTAGAGACAGACAAAGGATGCAATGTGGTGGTCAGGCTCAGATAAAATAAGACACAACCCAAACCTATGTTCCAAACTTGACCGGATTCTTTTATGAAACTTTATAAAGTTTGGTTTTTGTGTTTAGCACCCTTGAGGCACTGCTGCTCCATCTAGGAATAGGAGCACAGGGATCAAAATCCTGCAAATTCTGCATTTCTGGGCCAGATGAAATGGGAAGCCTTGGAAATCTCAAGAGAACCTATTCTCAGGCCAACTGTCCTGAGCAAAACAGTTTGGATAAGTATTTGTAGCTGTGTACTTCAGAGGAGCCAAACTCATCCCCGAAGGCCATGACACCTTGGATTGTGCCATTGTCACATTTCACAGTCCAAGCAGAGACCGCCAGTAGAAATGTGTTGCATTGCTGCATTTGGGTAGGTGGTGATCATCCTCTGAGTCAGTGCTGAGCCTAGTCCCAGATTGGGGTTCAGGTGCTATTTTAATAAAGGTGGGATACACATGAGTTCTGGGAATAGAGATGGATTTTTATTTCCTGTTCCAAGTCACCTGAAGCAGGCTGCCTTTACAAAAGGTTAATATCCTTGTCATATGACAAGGGTCAGTATGCAGTCTGAGAGGGCCCTGTGCCTTTGAAAGTGCCATCTTCCAGATGAGATGTAAAGCCAGGTCCCTGGTCAGTGAAGTCACTGAATCCTGCAGCTCTTGTGCTCTGAAAAGGGATGTTTGCCTTATTCTCCATTACCATGTCTGCCAGGCATTTTTACATTGCCATTACACAGATATGCTACCAAATCAGAATTCTTCTAATTCTCGAGGGTGTTCTACACCCACTCCGCACAGGTAACATAAGAACGGTCATATTGGGTCAGACCAAAAGTCCATCCAGCCCAGTATCCTGTCTACTAACAGTGGCCAATGCCAGGTGCCCCAAAGGGATTGAACCTAACAGGCAATGATCAAGTCATCTCTCTCCTGCCATTCATCTCCACCCTCTGACAAACAGAGGCTAGGGACACCATTCCTTACCCATCCTGGCTAATAGCCATCAATGGACTTAACTTCCATAAATTTATCTAGTTCTCTTTTAAATCCTGTTATAGTCCTAACCTTCACAACCTCCTTAGGCAAGGAGTTCCACAGGTTGACTATGCGCTGTGTGAAGAAGAACTTCCTTTTATTTGTTTTAAATCGGCTGCCCATTAATTTCATTTGGTAGCCCCTAGTTCTTATATTATGGGAACAAGTAGGTAACTTTTCTACACAAAGTGCAGAGTAGGGGCAGGAGATCAGGTCCATTAACTCCAGCATCTTGATCAAATGTGTGCATGGATAATTAACTTACACCTTTCTGAGTCCCTGCTCTGGGTGCTACAGTGTGGGCTGGGCTACTGTAGTGTGAGCAAAGACATCACAACTCTAATGCAGAGTTTAACATGTCTACACATGTTCAGATGGGTAAGGCAGTCTTTGCTTCCTGCCCTAAAACAGGCCACAGCAGCCAGCTGATGCTTTCCATTCCAGAAGTGGCTGCATTTTAGGAATGGCCTGTATGAAGTGGTTCGTTTATTAGGGACAGCTGTATGACCTAGTGGATGGAGCAGTAGATTGGAACTCACATCTGAGTCCTCTTCCTGGCTCTGCAACTAATCTGCTGGGTGACCTTGGGCAAGTCCTGTCCTGTGCCTCAGTTTCCCCATCCGTAAAATGGGATAATGATACTGGCCTCTTCTTTTTGTACAGTGCTTTGAGATTTACTTGAAAAACCTGGTAGCATTTATAATTTAAAGTTCCTTTCATCCAGAAGGATCCAAAGGCATAATAGAAACGCAAGACCTTATTATTAAGACAACAAACTCCCATGGGTGAAAATCTGAGTTGTGCATTTGACGTATTTGTTACCCAAATGCTGGCAGGTGATGAGCAGATGGGGACAACTGGCACTTGTCATTGATCTGAATGAGAAGGTGGAGGAGTATTGGAGATCTGAGGGAACAGTATCTGCATATTTGCTGCTTTTTTTGTTGATGACTGACACGTGGCTCTATCACTAAGCATATAAAAATAGAAGCTGCGTGTCAGCCTCCTTGTATAGTGGCGCAGCACTGCTTAAATCTGGATGTCAGTATGCCATGCCACAAATGGTTATTTATAGACAAGCCCCACAATAACATCCCGAGAGAAAAGAATCCAAGAGGTACTAAATACCAGGAATGATTCACACACCTATTTTGGATTCTGTGCAAAGCGTGGTGGCTCCCTCAGAAAGATGCAGTTATTGATACAGGATGTCAGTGATTTGGGGTGGGGACAGGCGATTGTGAACTTTCTCATTCTCCCGTGGAGCACTGAGGGAGAACTCAGTCCCTCATGCAATGTTTTCCAGTGCTGAGTGTTAAAGATGTCCCGAATAATGGAGATTTCATCATTTTTCCAGGGAGACTATTCCACAGTCAAAGAAGGACCTCTCCAGAGGAACACTTTTCTTGATATTTAGACTACATTTCCTTTTAACTCCATTATCTCCTATTAAACCCCTTTAGATGACCCTCAAGAGTGGTTGTATCTAGAGTAGAGTTTGTAGGCCTCTTTGTAGTTCACTGTTAACTGACACCAATTCTAAATGCAAGTCTAGATGGTAACCCACACCCACTCAGTGTGATGTTCTAAGCCCCTCTAGTGGTGGCTGGGCCACAGAGAGAAGTTTATGAGCCTGCTACAGCCTCTCCTAACAGATTTGGGTCTTTAACTCAAACAGCAAAGGCTCACGCTTTTCACTGAACTACAGAACTACAAACTTACTCTAGACACAGCCACTCTGCCATCTACTCACTCAGGGATGTATCACTGCTAGTGGCTCTACAAGTGTTTGTTATGATTCAGCCTATGAACTTTTGTGTCCTAGAACTCTAATCTAGACAAAGCGAATGCTTCATCCTCTTTAGGTCTTACACATTTCCGATGGTTATTGTGTCTTCTACTGAGATGTCAAGTGTAAATTCAATATAGTTACTGTAATTGACCCCACTTGGGATGAACCCATTACCTTCAGTGCTAAATGCATGAGCTCCAAATGCTCGAGCTAGACCACCTTTCCAGACTACTGTACCTCTTTCAAGAGTCTGATTTGTCTTGTGTACTCCAAGTTTCACCTCACTTGAAAATGACTTGCTTACAAAATGAGACATAAAAATAAAAAAGTGTCACAGCACACTAGTACTGACAAATTGCTGACTTTCTCATGTTTTACCATATAATTATAAAATAAATCACCTGGAATATAAATATTGTACTTACATTTTGGTGTATAGTATATAGAGCAGTCTAAACAAGTCATTGTATGAAATTTTAGTTTGTACTGACTTTGCTAGTGTTTTTTATGTAGCCTGTTGTAAAACTAGGCAAATATCTAGATGAGTTGATGTACCCGCTGGAAGACCTCTGCGTACCCCCAGGAGTACATATACCCCTGATTGAGAACCCCTGAGATAGAGGATTAAGTCTACTAACTATGGGCTGTAGCAGACTTTAACATGTTATGTGCATCAGCCACTAGAGGGGGACAAAGACAACTCAGCACAGTTTGAATAAGTTTCTTAAAGTTACATAAGCCCTTTTGGTTCAGACATTGGGCTATAAATGTCATGAGACATTTCCTCCCAAAGATTCCTTGTACTTTTATTATCAACTGGGTCAGAACTTCCCCCTTTGCACCTCAGTTTCTTTCTTAAAGGAAAACTTTGATCATCTGGGCTCAGCCTACAGCCTTGAAAATTCAAGGCAGAGGCACATCTCACCACTGGTGGTGCTGCTGCTGCTGGAGGCTATCTTGTCCCTTGGGAAGGCAGTGGGAGCAGGAGCCCCAGTGTTGCTGAACTTGTCTCCATCCCTCTTTAAAGAAATGAAAGAAAACATTTACATTCTGAACATTAAGGCTGAGATTTTCAAAGCCACCCAAGGGGTATTAGACACTCACTTCCCATTAACTTTAATGGAGACTGAGCATCCAAATCCATTAGGCAGCTTTGAAAATCTCAACTGGAAGGTCTCTTTAAGATTGTTGCGCTAGCGTTAATGACTAGGAAGCTGGTTTACATTTAGCCTCTGACAAGGTCTGATTTCCCATGACTTTCAGAGAAGACAGTGGGACACTTTAATGTGGATCTGGAAGCTGCTCTAGTCACTTTCAGACACTCAGAATTTTCAGTACTGTACAGTGGGACATCTCTGCAATCCCCGCACGTTATAATTCCCACACACAGCCTGTCCCAGAGACCATGTGAATGTTCATGAGGAAGAGAGCAGAAGGCAGGAATAAAGGGGGTGGATGTCTAGAACTGCTCAAAGGAAGCCATTTGCTGTGTATAACAAGTAGCAGTTTAATTGTTCCTGCAAAACCTGGAAACTGTGCTATCAAATAAACTCATCCTTTTTGTGGACCAGGCAGTAGAGGGGAGGTTAGAGGAGGGTTAGTCCTTGAACAGTCTATCTGTTGCCAATGCAGCTACATGGCTCTAATCCTAGAAGCTGTGACCTGCTTTTTTAAATTAGTGGACCCTAGTTAAATACCCCAAGGTGTGAATATGGAAGGAATTGGCCTTGTGGGGCACAAACACCTTTTCTCATTTTGGGTGGAAATTTCTCCCTGGGAGAAAATACATTTTCCATCTCAGACCCACAGGTCTAGCAAGCCACCAGGAGGCTATTTTCTGTGCAATGGGGTGAAAAGCAAAGTTCAAAATGGGATTCAAAGCCATCCTAAACGGGATCTACATGCAGCACTGCTGACTGACTCACCTGCCCTGCTTTGGAAGTGAATCACTGTTTGCTGGTAGGCTTCAGTGGTTTGGAGCCAACCTTGCTCTTTTGCCCTTCATCTCATCCCACATTTTAACTGCTGGATAAATTGCAGTGGAAAAATCTCTTAAGCATCCTCTAGCATATTGTTTAGACATCCAGGATGCAAGGTGGAGCGGTGTTCTGACAAGTCTATTGCAGAGGAAAGTGTTTGAAAATTTTACCCCTAATAGGGCCTTGTCTACACTATCAAACTACCATCTCATCAGGTAACATAGTGGCTAAGACACGTGAGCTCTGTTTACTCCATGACTTCCATCAGTGGTGAATTACAGCAACAAAGTCTGCTAGTGTAGATGCTGTGGGCCTGATTCTCCACTCCCTGGCACCTGTACCAAGTGGGGGTCAGCTACCAGCAGATCCTAATGAGACCCCTTCTCACAGCTATAAATGACTGTGCAAAGTGGCAGGCAATGGAGGATCCTGGCCTAAGTGTTGTGATGTTTTTCTGCAGCAGTGATCAGTAGTGGGTATGCTGGGAGGTGCGGCTGGCAGCCCAGCAAAGCTCAGCAGGGAATGTATGGCTGTTAGTGGAGGGAGGCATTTTTAGGAGAGATGGGTAAGGCAGGATGGCTACTGGTTGATGGGGGGAGAGTTGGAATGCTGAAGACAAGGGAGGTGGAATAGATTAGTGGCTAAAGCCATTAGTGGATCAGGAGGACAGATAGTCTAGTGGTTAGGGCATGAACCAAGCAGTTGGGAGCCCTGGGTTTAAATCCTTGCTCTGCTACAGACTTCCTAGGTCTCCCTGGGCACATCACTTGGGCTGTTTGTGCCTCTATTCCCTGTCTATAAAAAAGGAGATTAAAGCACTTTTCTACTGTGCGGGGGAGTTAAAGCTAAGTACCTTAGAAGATCGCCTTGGGAAACCATCTCTCCTCCATCCTAATGGTTAAGGTGTCCTTAACATTCTAGCAAGAAACGAGCAGGTTTCCCCACTGACTTACTCTGTGCAAGATCTGCTATTTCTCTCTCCCCCACAAGCTGAGCTACTTCCGAAGAGCCTGTGGGGAACGGGTGCCAACAGCTCCCCAGCTGGCCTCATGTTCATGTAATCAGCAGAGAAGCCTGTACACCTGATGGCTGTTCAGAATATGAGGTGAATGATTAAAGTTTAAAAGGTCATATACCATTGTAATACCAAAAGGAAACTTTATGATTCATCATTCCTGATGCAATGTCATCTGTTTAATAAAGCAGTATTTCACTCAGTGCTCATTTTAATGGGCCTATTTAAGTAATGGCACTGGCCTCTTCTGTGTCCCCCCTCCCCCCCCGGCTGCTAACTAAGGCTTGTACTAAGCACTTGAAAAAGCTATTGGAGCTTAAGACTTCTTATATTTACAATATCTTTCAGCCGCTCACTGAATGGGTGTTATTCATGTCAAATCACTACTTAGCCTGAAATATCGGGAGAAGGAAAGCTAACAGCTGGATATGCTAATGAGTAAATAAACCATGCGTCGCTTTAACTATATGGACATCAATTTGGGCCGTGAGTGGAAATGGACAGCAATAAAAGGCTTTGACTGGAGGTGACCACAGAGCAAGGACACCCAAAATTGATGCTGTCGCAAGTTGTGTTGCCGGAAGGAATGATGGCTTTATGGTGAAAGGGGCTTAGAAGGTCTGGATTCAATTCTTGCCTTTGCCACACGCTTCCTGTGAGATCTTGAGTAAGTCTAGTGCTGCCAACTCTTGTGATTTTTTTTTTATCGTGAGTCTCATGGTATTTGGTGTTTTTCTCAGCTCCTGGAGTCAGGTGATTATATGAGAATCTCAGCTTTCATTAAAAAAAAAAAAATTCTAGACCTGGTGGCTGTAAAGAGAAGCTTGAAAGTGTGACTTGAGTACACCCAGAAGGCAAAGAATGTAATATTAAAAAAAAACTCTTGTTTTTTGTTTTTGTTTTTTAAGAGGTCTGGCTCCAGTGTTTTGAATGGCTGGGCTAGGCAGCTCTGCAAATGACCTAATTGCACTGTGTGATGTTTTGTAAAATGAATAACACTTCCCAAGCTCACCGGGGCATGGGGAGCAGTTTTGGGAGGGACTCAGTTATTGTGCTGCAGCATAGGTGTGTGTATGGCGGGGGCATAAAACACCCAAGCAAACTAGGAGGCTAAAGGCCACACCTGACCTCCACAGAACGGCACTAGTTATAGCTATCTCCTCTTCATAGAGCAGGTGTGCCCCATGGAAATCCCATGCAATAGCCAGATGTGAGCAGCCTCTCTCCCACTCTGGCACCACCCTATTCGCTCTTACTAATTATTTGAGATGCCCTCAGAGAGATGAGCCCAGTGGTCTTTGCTCCCTATTGCTGCTAATGTTGGAGTTTTGGGGGTGTTTACTTCCACCCCTGGAGCTTTATGGGATGCCTCCAAATCATCTGCGGAGAGCAGTAATCTGTTCCCCTCCCCAGCTCTCCTTCATCTGTGGGAGCAGTACAGGGCCACTTCTCTTCTGCTAGCCAGAGATCTGTCCCAGAAACACTTGCATGCAGTTATCAGAGAAAGTGAAGGGAGCTGAGTCTTTGAGGCGACTATCTGGCATACACCAGCCTGAAGGAGCAAGTGCTGATCTGGAAGTGAAATTGCCCTGCAAAGAAGCTGAGGAATTGCTAGAGTGGTTGAAATACAGAACAAATGTTATGCATCTCACCATATACACTCAAGCATTGGCCATATGTGTGGTATGTATGGGTTTACATGCTGAAGTGAACCACCAAGAGAGACCTTTCCTTTTTTTTGCACCGTGCTCTGTAGTTTACAGGATGATGCACTGAGCAGCAGACCATCAGACATGGAGTTCTAACGCTAGCTTTTCCACTTGACTAGTGTTAATACTTCTGTACAGTAACCCTTATTATTAACAAAGCCACAGGTTATAGGAAGAAGCAACTGTTTGTCACCATCGTCCAGGTGGGAATTTGCACCAGGTCAGTCAGGTGGAGCTAGGAGTGGAACATAGGACCCTGGTTTGCCAGGTCTAATTTTCATCCACCTTGCCATATTGCATTTCAGAAGAAATGGATGTGCCAAACGGTGCATGTCTCCACTGAAGTCAGTGAGCCAGTGCCGTTTCACACCAGCTTTGGCGCTGCAAATAAAGAGAGATGAAATAAGGGCGTCTCTTAAAGTTAAGAGCAGGTTTTTTTAATTTTAAATGTTCCTGTTTGCACTCTATGATTTTTTACACTATATTTAATGAACAATACCTGGGATTTCTTGTTGAGAGTGTACAACTAGAAAATCCACGTCCCTGAATCCAAAATATTGCTAACTAGAAGGGGTTGAAAATCTTCTCTCAACTTTTTAAAAACATAAGAGCTTGTATTTCTAAACAAATTCTCATTTAATTTAAAATTTTCCATCTAAATAAATAAATCAGTTTTTTGAAAATCAAGGAAATATTCAGGTTTTTTAAAACTGAAAAATGTTCAACTTTTGGTAGAAAGTTCTGGTTTTTGAGAACTGAAATTTTTCAGACAACCAAAAAATTATTTGTTTTTGAAAACCATGAACTGATTTGCTGTTCTGTTTTTGTTTAAGACAAGTAAACGTCTATAATTTCTTTGTGGGGTAGGAACTAATTATTTCATTCTTTCTAAATTGTTCAGTGTTACCATTTTCAGATCAGCTCTGTTGCTAATGTTGTGGAGTTAAGAAACAAACAGGCTTACTTAAATGATGACACTCTAAAAAATTTACCCCACCCTCACAGTTGTTTCCACAGGCGTCCTGTTATAATTAACCGTATTGGGATGTGATCATGATGTTGGAGCTAACACTCTGCTCTTGTGAGAAGAACCAGGAAATAATAGTCAAACTTTTGGTTTCACATCTCAGAGTTAAAAAGGTCATTCATTGATGCATCAGGGTTGGTTCCTGCTGGAGTCTAGTTTTTTTTTTCCCTAACGGTATGGTCTCCAGTGCAGCTTCTTACAAAGTTGCATCCTGTTTAACTTGTGAGTTCTGGCACTATATCTATCTGAGATGATCATCAGTCAGTGTAGAATGAAGTTGCTAGGCAAATATTTAGTCAGGGAGCCAAGCCATTGAGGTAAAAGAAACTAACACTGATGAATCCAATATTGATGCATCATGATCTGCTAGTTACAGCAGGGCATTGGGAATTAGGAGACTTGAGCCTTGTTCCTGTCTCTGGCGCTTCTTGTCTGATAATGTTTATAGAGTTCTTTGAGATCCTAAGGCACTATATGAGTGAAATTCTGGCTCCGTGGACATAAACAGGATTTTTGTCATTCACTTCAGTGGGGCCAGGATTTCATCCTAACTCCTGATGTAGACTGTTTGAGAGCCAGATTTTGAGACCTTTACTCATGTCTGAGTGACACCTGATTTCATGAGTTGTCCCATTGTCTTCAGTGGAGTATTCATGGAGTGGTGTTATTCACCGTGAATATTGGAATTTGGTCTTCATTTATTATGGGCCCATATAGTGTGCATGGTGATTTAGTGTCTTCCACCTTGCTGAGTTGGCTAACCATAGGTGAGTATTCATTTAGCAAGGTGAAATTGTTTCTCTCTACCATTACTTTCACAAGGAGGAGCCCTGACCCGGAGATGCTAGAATCATGAGCAAACATCTGGGGGCTTTCAAGGAGAACCAGGAAATGAGAGGGAACAAAACTAGAAAAAGTCCTAAAACCCAATAAAACTTAAAAAAAAAAAAAAGAGTCAGTGACGTGAACTTGGTGAGTAAATCATAGGATGGGCCACAGGGTCAACACAGAAGGCTAACAGTGCCACTTACACATGTCTAAGATAATAAAAAGTGCAACTTACGTTATTTACAATGCCCATAAAGACAAGTCCCTTGTTTCCGGAAAAAGCCAGGACTCACAGTATGGAATTGCTTGGCAGTCTGCCTGGGGCTGGGGTTTGCTGGTTTCCTTACTGGAGAAAGGAAAGGGTTAAGCGTGTTGTTTTTTTTGCTATGCTCTCAGATAGTTCTGTATTATGTCCAGGTGGCGTGACGTGTGAACAGACGAAAGATAAAAATCGTAGAGGAAATGGCTCTGTCTGAGCCCTGATCACGACGCCTTGTGCTGACCCCACAACCCGAGCTCCATCAGTCAACTTGTCCTTCCCTTGACTTTTCACCCCATGCTCCACTGCTGCTTCTACTCCATGAAAGAGGAGAGTTAAAAAATGCCCTAGCCCTATAACTAAGAGAGGGTCTAATACACAGGTCACGTTCTTTCTGCTGGAGCCTTTACCAGAAAACTGAGCGCTCTAACAGACCCCTGATCTCTCACATTATCTTCCCCATAAAAGGGAAAAAACAAGCAATTACCCTCACTTATCTGAAGAAGTGAGTGCAAACTGGACTGGAAACAGAGGGCCAGATCCTCACCAGCTGAGGATAACAGAAGTAGTGATATTTTGGCCACCTGTTATGCAGCCTTTCATGCTGGGATCTGGAATTTTGTTCAAAACCATTCATCAAACAAGATTCACCCCCCCACCCGGACATACTCACACAATGAGGAGATGGAAAAGGATTGTATGGGTATCACTTACCCCCTCCTGGAGCTGGCTGCATTTCAGAGATGGAGTAAGAGAGGAAGTGCAGAACATTGTCTTCTGGACATCTCCTTTCCAAGGATGCCAGCACAAGGATGTCACAATGCCTCTGGGAGATTGGCACCTGCATGGAGAGCATCTGGCTCATACTCAGCCTGGGCAAGACGGGAGTGATGCTGATCAGAAGAGGAAAGATCGTCGAGCAAATAGCTGAGACTCTGACCCCTCCTTCCATCCATGGCATCTGCCAAGTGGCGTGAAGCCTCTGGGTCCTGCTGCCATCATCATTAATTTGAGACAAACAGATGCCATCAATGGCAAAAATGCCACCCTGAGGAACCACCTATCTCCCTCTGCCAGACTGCCACAGCTCTGCTCCAGTTTCTGTTGTGGCAGAGGCACGCTTTCCAGCTTACTCAGAGATCTTCCTCTGAAAGCATATCTCTCTCACCAACAGAAATTGGTCCAATAAAAGATATTACCCCCTCCCTCATCTTGTCTGTATAATGTCCTGGGACCAACACAGCTACACCAACCCTGCCTTCAAGAGTGGGACCCCCCCTTCATTACAGAGGAGAGGGGGCAGTTGGTAAGGTGGCGGTGGTGAGGACTCTTGGATTCTGACTGGAACTTGGTCTAAGACAGGCCAGGTTTGGTGACTCATTGGGAGTGCTGCAGCAGACAGCTATTTGATTGGTAGGGTTGATGGACAAGGCAGAGGGTGCACGCCTCACAACAATGAAAGGGTTGGAAGGAGTTTTCAGTAGGTGGCTAGTTGAGTTCCTTACACATCAGTTTGACTATATTCGTTTACTTTTAAGTAAACAGGTGCAACCTGCATGTAGACGAGCTCACAGAGGTTGATAACTCTGCTTTTGCCTCCAGGCTCTGTCCTTTGGCTCAAGCAATAGAGGAGGCTGGTGCTTTTAGATCCAGACATGCCTTGAGGTCAATCCCCACAGCTGACTCCTCAAGGGAGTTCTTATATCTGGTCTCGGTGATCCATGCACTTGCCATCTCTGGCACAGATCACCGTAATTCATTGTATCTGGGACTGAAAGTGGCTGGAAATCACACGGAGGTTCCATCTTGTGCAGGCCAGAGCAGCTTGCCTCCTCATGTTGGGCTGCTGCTCATCCAAACTTTGAGGTTTGCCTCATATAATCACTCATTTTACTTTCCCGCTCTCACATGCATGGTGGTAATAACAGCAACAGGCACCAGTCACTCCCAGGAGTGCCAGCCTGAAGCATAGGTGAGCAATGAAAGTGTGCATGTCCCTTTCGAACAGAGAGGGAGAACTTTAACTAGCATAGCTCCTCCATCTCCTTCACAGAAAGCAAGCAGACAGGAAGGGAAAAGTACCGGGTAAGTCCTGTCTATGGGCAAAGGTAGCCCTTCAGTTTAATATAGGATATAATGAAAGTCACAGAAGATAGGCCCATAAAACTGAGCCCGGGGTCTGAAGGGTCAGAGGCTTTCCTGACACCCCAGGTGGGTGAAACAGGCACACAGCCCCAATGCCTGCAACATCCTCAGGCAGGTATCATCTTCTAGAGATAGACAATCCTTTCCAAGCAGATAGCCACTGCCTGTAGTGTGGCGTGGTCAAGTCACCATTCTAGGAACCAAGCCCCTTTATTGGTTGAACCAAGCTGTGGTGATGCCCAGTGATCACATTTTAATGTGAGAGATGATAGAGCCCTGGAAAATAATGTGTGCAAAGAGGAGATGGTTTTGAATGTCAGCCAAAGTGCAAGGTTTGCCTGGGATTTTGTGGGGAGAGGAGAGGAAGGTGTGAAATTAGCACAGGCGATATCCACCACCAGCCTTCTCTGGCATGGGAATGTGGGTTCCAGGGGCTGGGCTGCCTGAGCAGAAGTATCCCTGGAGTATGTTTGAAGAGGACACCTGGGAATCCCAGCACCCTTAACATATTCATTTCAGGGAAGCAGCATTATTGGCCTCCTACAAAATACAGTTGGGGGTCCCAGAGTGAATTCAGAGTGGGGAATACAAATGAACAGAAGTCTATGAGGAAGGGAGAGATCCAAGCTGGGCTCGTGGCTGTCTGTGTTTATTGGAAATTATCTAAGTACACATGCCGACTAGGTACAGCTTTCATGCACCTGGCAAGTTGCCTAAGTGGCCCCTTGGTGTCACAAAAGGAAGACAGTCTCGATTATTAAAATCAGATGGCAAAGAGCATCAGAATAATTCCTAAACATGAGAGAGAGCGAGACCGCTCCTGATGTTCATTGTGCTGAGAAGGAAATACAGCGAGCTCTTTAGTGGATGCAAGTCAGCACTGCCCCCATGGAGCTTCTGTTCCTGGTTTCCTGTATGACCTTGGGCAAGTCATAGCACTGCTCTGTGCCTCAGTTTCCTCCCCCTCATACAGGGATAATATTTGTCTACCTCTTGGAGACACTATGAAAATAAATAGATTCAAGTTTGCAAAGGTGCTTTGAAATCCACAGCTGGGAGGCATTAAAGAAGGGCAAAGTTTTAGTACTAACATGGATATTTACTGGAGAATGATGTGAAACTAGAAGCAGCAATGTTGTAGGCTGGATTTATTAATGGATATATGTACACTGAAGTGGGAGGTGTAATTCCAGCTCAAGGAGACATGCCCACGTTAGCTCTGATTGAGCTAGCATGCTAAAAATAGCAGTGGAGCCATTGTGGTAAAAGGGACTAACTGTCTCGAGTACGGTCCCATTCAAGACGTAGGCACATTCTTGGGCAGGCAGAGGGGAATTTGCCTGCTCTGCTGTGGCTACACTTCTTCGTTTAGTGTACTACCTTGATCAGAGCTAGACTGGGAATATCTCCTCGAGGTGGAAACTACACCTCCAGTTCCAGTCAGTCAACATTTGGGTGTTAACTAATCCTCCAATTCTATTGCAAATTTTCAAACTGCTACATTCATGGCACTCCAGAAGTATATCCGTGTTGTGCTGCACTGGGTCTGACACAGATATTCAGCAGTTGTCACCTGGACCCTTTGCTAGTATGTGTTAAAGAGATAATTAGAATAAGCAATTCTGTTAATCAAAACCCGGAGAAGTGTTTCCTCCTCCAGATTTTTTTTATGAACTTGTCCCATAGAGAAATGCTTAATATTGGTGCAAGTTGGTATGCCCAGCAGTGGGTGCATCTGTGAGCTGGCTACACAAAGGGAATCAGAGAGAGGGTGGAGAGTGTCTGAAACTCTGGCTTCATGTGAGCCATGTGAGCATCTTAGAACCAGGCTGTGCAAACCTTAATGCAGTATTTGGGAAGGGTGGAAACGTAAGTGCTTTTGTTATTGATGCAGGGAGATACAAGAGCGGAGGAAAGATTTCCTCAGTCCTAAAGGATTACTTGGATTGTGAGCTCATAGGGAAATTGTCTGTTCATGTGTGTAAAACTCTATGCATACCAAGGATGTTGTATGAATAAATTACAATAGCAATCATCTGAAATCCATTGGATCATGTCATGTCAATAGTGAGGATCTTGTCTTTGCTCAGTGGAGTTACCCTAGCAGAGGAGTAAGAATTAGGGGCCATTCATCCCAAAAAGGAAGTAAAATATTCACTGGGTTAGGTGATTCAGAAGTGGCTGAGGTTCTGAATTTAGCTACAGAGTTTAGTAGACCCAGACCCAACGTAATAACTTTAATGTCTCCATGCTCTACAGCTGTACCATGGGAGACCATGCCCTGGGGACAGAGGGAGGTGGAAGAAGAGGGGAAACAGCACAAAGAACAGACTGGTCATCACCCCAGCAATTGGCCCCTTCTACTTTTGTGGCCATGGTTTCCTGGAAAGCACAGCTGATGGAGGACACAGCGATCTTACTGCTTGAACGTTGTCTTGCCACAAGTCAATGTCCTATCATTCCAGACTGCCATTAGAGGTAATTGAAAAATGCCATGAATTTTTCTTTGCTCAAAATTTGGCAATATTGTGGGTTGTTTTTTTTTTTCTAAAACTCACAGCGAAAAATTTTTGGCTTTCCAATGAAAAATCAAAACACGTTCAGTTTTCCAGTTCCCCCACTTTCTCTTCCTTCTGTCCTACCCCTTCTCTTTCAGTGGCAAGATGGAAAAAGAGGGAGATATGGAGAAAAGGAGAAAAAACTTAGCTTTTGAAAACTGAAATATATGTACACTCTTTTTGCTTCTGATGGAAAACTAAAAAAGTTCAAATGATTTTTTTTAAAAGAAAAAAGACCATTTCCCCATGGCTTCTGTGGAGTATTTTTGACTAGCTCTTGAACTTGAATTAGCCTTGCTGGGATTTAGTGCAGTGAGTGCAAGCAGGGCTGCTTTGAACAAAATATTTTATTTTCTCCATAACTCTTCATTCAGCCCCACAAAGAAACATCATTTCTATACCAACCAGGGCAAAACCTCCTTATTCCCCAAAAAGGATGAGTATGAAGATGTGACAGACTATTCCTCTGTGTTCACACCCTACACTCTGTTGTACTAACGTTTGCATAAGATATGCCTTGTAAGGTATTATTTGAAAGCTCATGATTTGCCAGTCAGTATTGTCCTGATAAAATGAGTGTGACAACATTGTATGTAAAGTTATAAGATATCCCTGTATGATGTTATTAGCGCATGTTCCAAACCCCACAACGCTGCCCAGACAAAGGTTAGCATACAGGTTGGTCCTAGACATAGCAATGTATGCACTGCTTAATTTGAATTTAAGCAGTAAACAGAGTCATCAAACAGGAAGGAAAACAAAGAAAGCTCAAACAGGTGAGAAAAAGCCAACAGGGAACATCCTTCCACACAGGTGCTTTGTCTCCTAATGCCCAGCTGGAAATGTTTGTCAAGAGAGGGACTGAAACTATAAAAGGGTGGGACAAACCCCCTTCTCTCTCCCCCTGCCCCTTGCATTCACTGCTGCTGAAGAGAAGAAGAAAGCAGCCATTGGATACTGACCTAAGAGTTTGGTCAGTAATCTGCTGGAGCATGGGGTGCAAAACTTTGTTTGAATCTAATATAGTTTGTTAAGTTAGGCATTAGTGATGTCTTGTCTTTATTTGACTTGTAACCATCCTGACAGAACAAATAATAGTCTCAAGTTACAATGGGGGAGGTTTAGGTTAGATATTAGGAAAAACTTTTTCACTAGGAGGGTGCTGAAGCACTGGAATGGGTTACCTAGGGAGGTGGTGGAATCTCCTTCCTTAGAAGTTTTAAGGTCAGGCTTGGCAAAGCCCTGGCTGGGATGATTTAGTTGGGGATTGGTCCTGCTTTGAGCAGGGGGTTGGACTAGATGACCTCCTGAGGTCCCTTCCAACCTTGATATTCTATGATTCACTTCTGACTGTTAGACCTCATTACTTCAGTTCTCAGCCTCTCTCCAGAGGGCTATCCTATGCCAAGCCTGGTTGTGCTTTACATAATGTAGGTGATTGTTCACTGGGAACTGGACTCAGATTACACAGAGATTGAGATGAAACTATCTATTAGAGAGAGGCCTGCTAGGAAAAAATAGATCTAATTTTAATTGTTTTTAATTGCCTATTTTTGGAAGGCCAGACCCTTGTTTGCAGAAATCATTTGCCACAGGCCAGGTTCTGACTGATAATCTGCCTCCTCTTCTTAGCAGCACTCTTGCATCTGGGCCCATCTTGTGCCTGACCTTGCGCCCAGTGCAGTACAGGACTGTTAGGAGAATTGCTGCACTACTGAAACTGTTAAATCAAGTTCATGAAGCCCATCTCCAGCAGATGCATAGGTAGTAACCCCTGTTGTCCAGGCCGATGGCCCCTCTTTCTGGGTTCTAAAGGCAAAGACTGTGTGTGAACTCTACCAAATGCATCTAGATGCATGCATTGCTCATTCCTTCCAGTCTCCCTGACTAAGAGCTCACAGTCAGTCTGCTGAAATTCCTTTGGCATTATTAGGAGAGATGATCCACATTAGCTTGTTACAACATCAGGGCATGTCTCAAGTTCTCATTGTTTTCTCCCATGCAATGGCAAGAGTTCTGCTCAGCTCTTGGCAAAAACCTGGATCCTTTATCACCGTGTCAGACATCTTTCCATGGTGCTCTCCAGGGTTAATGTTTGCTTGAGCTGACCCCACTTTGGCATCCGTTGCCTTAAGAACATCCCTTTCGGGAGTCCATCCATTAGCTAGTCTTGCAGTGCTACTCTGAACATTGCCCTTGCTTGCATTGTCAGCCAACTGCTTTGCTCCCCATAACCTAGGCCTTTGTATTCAGCTTACTCTGTCTCCTCAAACTTCTGTTTAATTTTAATTACTCTTTCTCTCTGCCTCGTATCTCAGTTGTTATCACTGATATTCGGCCATATTCCTTTGTCGGGGCTTCTCCTGATCTGCTAAAAGCAGATGCAGACTGCAGTGGCAACATACAACACAAGGAATCACTTCAAGTATTGTGTTCCGTCCCGAGCCACCAAAATGCAAATGGCTGATATAAACAGGCCTGATATAAACAGTGAAGAATTTTGACTGGCTTTAACAGCCTTGGTAATTGCAATGCCGTGTTTCTAACAAAAAGGTTTACACAATGACAAATCTTTCTGCCAGGTGTTGTCTGCAGCAATAAGGGCCAGGTTCAAGCAGTGAGGGGTCTCTCTTAAAACCATGTATCTGAGGAAGTGGGTATTCACCCACGAAAGCTCATGCTCCAAAACGTCTGTTAGTCTATAAGGTGCCACAGGATTCTTTGCTGCTCTTAAAACCAAAGCACCACCCAGAAATTCTGGGATCACTAAGTCCATTTCCTGAGAGCCCTTCACAGGCAATACTGCCCCACTAACAAGCACTAAGGCTGTATGTGAAACAAGAAGAATTTATTAGGGATGAGGGCAACACAGCATCAACTTGGGAAAGCACTTAAACAATTCATACAGCAACAGTATAAATAAAACACTCCCTCATAGTCCTCAGGTGCAACTGGGCAGGTCAGTCACATGGTGCCTGGTCCTGTTCTGAGGCTCTGCCACCAACACAACTAGAGTGATTTCAGCTTTATTTAATGGCCAGGTAGGAGAGGACCTTTGCATCATCTCACTTTGAGAAGTCCTTCCCCTTAGTGCAAGATTCTCAGTGGAGAAGAACCAGTAGCATCTAGGGGATGCACACCTTGCCAGAAAGTAGGAGTCCTCTCTTAGTTCAGTCCCACTATGCAACCAATTATTGGGTTTGTGTACAATTATGGAGACTTCCAAAGTATCACTAGAAGAATTCTGGGTAGAAGGTTAATGCAAATGAAATTCTGTGTAGCTATTCTTCCCCCTGTGCATCAACAGATGGGAGCAGAGAGCTCCTTCCTCTCTAGAGCTTCAGGCCACAGGGCTTACCTCTGCAAAGTGGCCTTTTTAAAAAAATGAAACTTCATTTTTCACAAGATTTTTATTGAAACTACTGAAAAAAAAAAGGCAAAACCAGACTAAAAGAAAAACATCAAGGACCTGTTTTTGCACAAAAGAAAATCAAGATAATTTTCTAAACAATGCACTTTGTGAAATGGAAACAACTTTTAGATTTCCAGATTTTTTGTGAACTTTTTTTTTCTTTCTTTGTTTTTTGACCAGCTCTAATTGTAAGTTGTGGGGTCGAAAAATCTTGGTGTCATTTGGAACAGATGAATAATAACAGATCTGATTTCTACTGCTGGCAAAAAACCCAGTCTCTTATTTTATCTGCTTTCTGGCACTCTTCATTTACTTCATGACAGGTCACTGGTAAAAAACACTTAATTAAAGATGTCTGAATAGGGATCAGGTTGGGCCAGGTTAGCAACCTGTAACTTTTCTGTGGCTGCCATTCTGTGCTCAAGAATCTAAACTTCCATTTAGAATAAGAAATATTGTTTCTAGCCCTTGTGATTGCAAAGGAAACCTTTTGAATGTAACCGATGCCGTGGTATCCCCCTGAGTATGCAACAGCAGCCCCGAGGGAGCTGTGAGCTGCCCCCATTCATATCAAGAGGGAGTTAACTAGTAAGCCTAATTATGACAATGTGAAGTGTCTATACTGTTAACAATTTTGTGGTCAATGCACAGAAATGGGACAATCGTGGTGTAGAGATCTGTACGATCAACTGCTCAGACACTTTAATGACACCTCATCACCTCCCATGCTTTAATGAATTTATCCTCACTCCTGTGAGACAGGGAATTATTTTACAGATGGGAAACTGGATCACAGAGATTAAGTGATCATATAGGGAGACTGTTGCAACATACAGAGAGACAGGTGATCATACAGGGATCATACAGTAATCATATTGCAACAGAGAATTTTGCTCAGGATTTCAAGTCCCAGACACTAGACCCTCCTTCTCTAATGTAAACACCTTCTCATTTTGGCTTCACAAGTGGGTGGAACATGGGTAGTAAGTGGAGGCTGGGAGAGGACCATCACAATCTGACTCTCCCCATATAGGTGATAACTATAGCTATTATGTCCTCTAAATAAAACATGTAGGGCCTGCTTCTCTTTTCAGCTACAGCTGTACATATCGGGAGGAGTTATACCAGCATATGCAAGAGGAGACTCAGATCTGTAACATTTTGACATTTTCAGCCTATCTGTCTTTTTTTTTATTTTAATAGGCCCCTCATCCATTCAAGTCTTCACTCCTTATCCTCTGCTTACATTTTCTGCACTGGAAAGGGAGTTGATAGGAGTTCTCTGCTCAAGACAATTCTCTATGCATGTAGTTAGCTAATTAGTAGACAACTTTGCCTATAGGTGTTGCTCATGGGTACTTCCTGTTCCCAGATTATTATTTTTTCTGGACCAATAAAAGCTGCTGCTGCTGCTGTATACTGCAAATGGCATCTCTTAATAGAAATCACAAGTCTGTGAGCACTGATCCTGCCACTGACTCTCTGTGCAGACTTGGGGAAAGTGAGGCAGAGAGAGGAAGCAATTTCCCTATCTACCTACGTACCTACCTGGCCCCTGGTGGCTCCCGCTTTCCCCACTGTTGAACAGAACCTCTCAAGTGGTGTCACACTCAATCCAGAGTCTTGCCACAGGAGTGATTAACTCAGTTGGCTTCTCATGGGGAGCTAGTTTTCCTTGAACCAGACCAACTGGTAAAGAAAAATAGAGGTTCTCTGATTTGTTACCCTTGATGCTAGGGATGAAGATAGAGAGTCTGTTTTCATTTGGGTCTGGATGGACACAGAGGCTTTCATTCCATCTAGCTCCATCTTGGAAAGAGATGTTGGCACCAGATCTGCCAGTAGTCTGTGCGGCATTCCATTCCATTATCATTCCAGCTGCACAAGCCCCATCCCTCCTATTATCATGTCTTTATAGGCAGCCATGCTGTCTATTGTGCTAAAGCCTCCAAGGACAGTGATTACTGCACAATGGTTAAAAGTGTGGTTTTGTTTGTTACTTCCGAACGTTGGCACTGCCAAGATCTGCTCCCGCTTCCCTGGCACCCACACATGTATGCTGGATAAGCTGCAGCTGTGCTTACATCTGTACTGCAAGTGCATTCATTGCGTTAACTTTGGGGGAAAACTGTGATTTACTTTGTTTGCTGGACAATTACGATAATGGGATGCATTACAAAGCAGGGGAAAATGCCTAACAAGAAACACAGCTAAATTCTGTTCTTAGCTACTCTATCAGAAAGGGAATTATGCACTGAAGTCAGCGGAGTTCTCTAGACTTACCGCGGGGCAACTGAGAGTAGAATTTGACGGTAATGAATATATTTAGTCATTAGATGGTAGTGGATTTTTAAAGCTTGGCTAGTGAATTTAGGACTTCTGAAGGCTGGTGATTGATAATGATAGTTTGAGCCTTGATCAATGCAGACAAGAATTCTGCAAGATCCCTGTCTGCCCCCAGCTAATGTACCTTAATCCTAACTTTCATTCCAGTCCTGGGTCTCTACTCAGCTGCTGAAGGAGACTCCAGTCCTCACCTACACCAGTCCCCCGGTCATTCAGTTTGTGATCCTATGTGCAGCTTTACTAGTGAGTCTCAAACCTGACCTGCAACATCCTCTTTCTCTTTTATCAGCTCCTACTTCTAGAGTCGTTCCCTGGGGTTGGGCTGTGAATCGGTGGGGGCCGGACAACAGCACTAGAGTATCTGTGACTGGACGAATGTAACCAATAGTGAAGCTGGCTGTTTTCTAAATATGTATGTTGATCTCAGCATCTCTTGGCAGTCTGCGCCCTGGCTCTTCATCTAGATAGAATCAAAAAATGTCACATCTCATTTCCTCTTCCCTGCTAGATGCTTTGCCCACTAGGTAGAGACTTCACAATCTACCAAGATATCACATCCATCTAATTAACACTTGACTTGTTACATTATTTATTGCAAATAATTTCTCTAATGAATTTAGGCCTTTTCGTGAGTTATTTTGATTTGTACGCATGTATTTGCTGCTGTTCGAGGATCCTATTCCACTGATGGGCTGTTTGCAGACCATTCACTTTGACTCTTTGCTGTTCATCATCATCTATTATTATAGCATCTAAAGGCCCCAACTGTAAAATGGAAGGCCATTGTTCTGGGCCCTGTAAACACATTGTAAGTCCCTGAAGAGCTTAGAATCTAAACAGACCAAGGGTTGGAAGCTTTATTTTATAGGTGGAGAGATGAGGTCCAGAGAAATGACGTGACTCATCCAAGGTTGTACTGGGCATTAATGGCAGAGCCAGAATCTGACCCCAGATTGCCTGAATCCCAGTCTGTTGCCTAACCACAAGATCCATTCCTTCTCTCTATTCAGGGCTCATGATTGATCACGTTAAGTCACATGATATTGTTTCTTCTCTCTGACTGGATGATTGAAATTTTATCCACAAGAAAGACTAGCAAATGCACATGACACATGAATATGGGTGCGACGGGGTGCGACTCACCACTGCAGCACCTCCTGCTGGCTGTCCTGGGGATTAGCTCTGTACACCCTCCTCTGGCAGTGGCTCACCACCTTCACTTTCGTTCCAGGACCAATGTCACTCCCAGGACTGCGGTGTCCTCTTCAGTGACACTGCCCTCTGGCTGTGCCACACTCTGCATTTCCCCCTTCTGGGAGACCTGCAATCTCTGTCCAACCACTTCCCCCAGTGGTAACTGCAGTCCATTGTCCCAGGGCTGCTTCCCATGCAGTTCCAGCACCCTCTTCTGCCCTTACCTCAGTCCCTAGAAGCCAACCAGAAGCTCTCTCTAGCTCCCCCAGTCCCTGCTTGCAGCATTGCTCTATCCCAGGTGCTGGTGCTCCTTCCTCCTGCTAGGAGCCTGGTCTTCTCCCCTTGAGAGCCAGTCAGCTACTGAACTCTTCTCTGCCCTTCACCCTTCTTATATGAGCCTGCTGGCCATGAATGGCTACTCCTTTCAACACCTTTCTAATTGGCTGCCTCCGGCACACACTCCCTAGGGTTGTTTTTAACCCCTATTCTGCCCATGAGAGGCGGATGCCCCATCACAATGGGTATTCATCAAAATACAGCCATCCCTGAAACACTGATACCAGCATAGACCAGTCCATGCTAAAGTTCAGGAAAAGCAAAAGACAAAGTGCTACGAACATGGTCAGACCAAGCAGCTGTTGGAAGCTCAGGCCAAATGTTTCTCTGCCCTGTTTTCCTGCATTTGCTTAACTCTGCTTTTAACCCAAGGCACTTGGTTAATGATAAATACAAAGCCCAGTTGATTTTGTTTTTACTGTGATGCTATCAGGATTGCGGTGGGGGGAGGGTAATTCCTATTTTAAATGTTGCTAACACAGAAAGCATTGGAGCCTAAGAACTAATTCTCTCATCTCCCCCTGCCCAAAAATAAAATAAAATTATAATTAAAAGTATGTTTCAGAGGAATCCAGCTGACAACTCCTACCCCAAAATAATTAGACTTTCTTTACAAAAACTTTACACCTTTTTAAAAAAAACTCCCTGTAATATTAGAAAATCTAGAATCGCATAATTAAGGTATCCAGCCAATTCCAGATTGCCATATAATTACTGATCATTCATTATCGCCCCAAATGACTTATACCACCCACTCAACCTTAACTTTGCCCCTCAAATCTGTCAAAATATACACTCATATCAACACTGCAAACTGCCATTAAAATACAAGAACCCATTTCCTCAGATGAATCTATTTTCAACATAATTTAACGATTGTGCATTAGCTAGAATGATTTACTGCTCAGCAATGTGTGCATTATTTACTACACAAGATCATTACATATTCAAATGTACAATTCTCATACTTTATCTCATGCACCTGAAACATCATGCAGCCTGCACATTTCATAATACCAAACAGCATATCAATCATTTCACTTCTGGCCATACACTAATCATCTCTTCCATCAATATGTCCTTGTAGAATAAAGAACATACAAGCATTATGAGACCCTATTTTTTTTGAAATCTATGTTATGCATTTTATAAATGTAGATATTCAAGACTGCTGAGTGAAATTTTCTGGACAAATGCTCATTGCCAACTCCCCCCCCCCCCCCCCAACAACAACAACAAAAGAGTGGAGGCAGTTTTGAATTGTCCAAAACTATTTGTGAATTTAGGTTGAATTCAGCAAAAAGTTTCATCTTTAAACAATTTTTTTTTCAAAGTTTAAATGTTTCATTTTGTCATTTTTTAAATGAAATATTTTGACTTTTTGTTTCAAAAGTTAGCTAGATTTACTTTAAAATGTTTTTTGTAAAGGATAAAACCTACCCAAAATGAAACAGAAAGTTACATTTTGGATCAACTAAATATTTAATTGAATTTGAAACCAAGTTGTGTGTGTAATATTCTTTGTTTTTCTGTTGTTTGTTTTTTTGTTGTGAGAAACCAAAAATAAATAAATCTGTTTTGAGTCACTCCGAAAGGAATTTTTTTTGGGTGGGCCACCAAACCAAATGAAACCAAACCAAAAAAAAATATTAATTATTCAGTCAGCCTCAATATTCACAGGTATCTATTCCAAGAAATGGGCCAAATTCCAAGCGACTACAAATTGGTAGAGTGCCATTGCTTTCCATGCAGATGCACCAATTTATACCAGCAGAAAAATTGGCACCATATTTCAGTGGAACAATTCTATTGAAGTTTATTTTGAATGGGCAGTGTAAGTCAGCTGGGGGATAACGAATGATCAGTAATTATACAGCAATGGGAAACTCCCTGACTCCCTCTATTATTCGTTCCAGACCTTCTTAAGTAACGTTTTCTAATAGTTCACCTAGAAAACTTCGTGCTTGGCAAGACCCATTGCAGCCAGCATCTGGCAGCATCTGAGCACCTCAGACTCAATAATGGATTTTATTCTTCCAACACCCTTGGAATGGAGGGATGCGTTAAGCCCATTTTACAGATGGGGAACAGTATAGATTAAGCCATGTATGCAAGGTCACACAGGAAGCCTGTGGCTGGAATTTAATGTAGTCTTTTGGTTCCTTAGAGTCCTAAGCTGGTGCTCTAGCCAGGAAACCATAGACACTTGATTTTTAAATGTCTGAAATCTAGGAAATCCACCTTCAGAGTCAACCAAATTTTGGTGCAGTACAATGAAAGCAACATATGACTGAGCCATTTATGGTTAAATTTCAAGAGCTTAAAATTTTAAACCCTTGAGTGCTTTGCTCACTTAGCTATGGTAGCTTTCCTGTTATGCCTCTAAACTGTCTGAGCTGCCAGGGCACTGAGAGCTAGGGATTAGGGATTGATCCTATTCAGCTCCTTAAAGATTTGGGGACCAGGGTACAAGGAAATGAGCATATAATTGTTGATCATGCTCCCATTCAAGCCAGTGGGAAAACTCTATTTCATTATTTTAATCATTCATTTTATTAAATGTCAATATTTATAATGTCTGGAAGTTGACTTTATAATTGGACAGATTTCTGTATATACATGAAGTCAGCTGTAATTATTGCCTTAATTTCTGCAATAACCCACTAAAACTTACTAATAAGCACCAGGAGTTCTCAAGCAGTAGAAAGTGATTTGTTGATTTGTTTCAGACTGGACTGAAGGATATTCTGTTTCTAAGATTTAAGGAGCCAATAAATAAGTAAAAAAAGAAGAAAATCTCCAAAAAAGGGGCATTTTTGAAAACCCCTTTGGGAAAATCCTCAGCTTGTATGAAGCATCTGAGGCCAGTTTATGCTAGCTGATTTTTCTGATTCCATACTCCAGTGGTACCACTTGGGGCAATATTTTGATCCCCCTGCACAGGCTGGGTAGCACCTTACTGCTCATATAGCACCCAGTGACCTCCACAGCAGAAAGGCGATCAGGATCTGGTGTGTTGTAACCTGCCACCAATTTTCAATGAGTCCTACCCTTTGCAACATTCCTCAAACAGCAACCCCTCCCCTGGCGTGGGTATGTGTGCAGAGTGAATGATGGGTGCATCCCAAAGGGCATCCTCTACGGTGAATTGGCATCAAGAAAAAGACCTAAAGGACGCCCAGCATTGTGTTTCAAGGATGTGTGCAAGCGAGACCTCAAAGAAATGGACATGGATATGGGCAACTGGGAAGATCACACTCAGGACTGCAGCCTCTGGAAACAGGTGCTTAACCAAGGTCTCCACAGTTACAAGAGGAAGCCATCCAGCCTAGCAGAGGAGAAACGAGCTCGCAGAAGGCAGAGCCCAAAGGCTTGAGACGTCATCTTTAAATGTGACAGATGCGGCAGAGATTGGATCCATTGAGTGGGTCTCTTCAGCCACAGCCATGGCTGCTATAAAACCAACTGAGTAAATTCGTTACATCTCAGGGGTGCACACCCATGGTCTCTTGAGACTAAAGAATGCCTACTGCTATCCTTTGAGATGCCCTTTGTGAAATTTCACTCCAGTTTGTTTAATTTCTATGCAGTTAGAGGTAACATGGAAAACAGCTGTATGCCCTGAAGGTCATTTCAACCTTAACTATTGAGAGACTGTGTCCCTTAGTGCTATTGTTGTGCAGCTCTGATAAAGTGTTGCAATGAACTGGTTCTTGTGCGTGTAAACTACTGCCCTCCATTGGCTGGAGATCAGAATTCAGAGGCCTATAGATGGCTAAGAAATGAACAAGGATTTTTCTCTTTGGATCAAGTCACTGTTTGCTCCAAATCTTGGCTTATGCTGTGCTGTGGAGGAACCAGGGGCTTTCATAATGCTAACCTGGAAGCAATACAGAAAGTCAATACTACTTCCAGGTGTAGTGAGACCTGCCATATTAACCTTTCCAGTACCTGACAGCACAGTCTTGCTGTAATCACCCCAAAGGCATAATTACAGTGGCACTCGTTTGCAAGCCTTTAGCTGTGGCATACTGCTTGCTACCTTGCACACTCTTTGCAGGATCAGATCACCACATGTTGCAAGCAGGAGTTTTTCCAGTGTCTGGACTTTTCCCAGTGTAATGTAACTGACAGGCCTCTGTCTCTCTGTACCCATCTCTTCACGCCTTGTTGGGTCAGTTTCTCATGATGGATGACGTGACATGTAGTCAGTGCCTGTTCTGTAAATGACTGCACTATTGTAGGGCTGAAGGTGCAGTGACCAGGAATAGCCTCCCTAATGCATGAATATAGAAACACCATGTACCCCCTCCTTCTGCTGCAGAGCAATGCTGCCCTGTTTGCATATGCTACTGGGTGGTTAGTCTGTATCATGTTCCCATTCCAGGGTCTCAACTCCCTAGATGCCAGATGGTTTTTGACAATTGCTGTCATATACTTTCTTCACCCATTCCCATGCTGGTCTTCCTTGGGTTGTTCCGTTGGTGGATTTGGGTTTGTTATAACTTGCTGTTTGAGAGGCCGGCTCTTTAGCTCAAGCTGTAGAGGCATGTGCTGTTACCTCTGGAGATCCCTGGGTCCACTCTTGGTGCTGGTTAAATTGGTGGTCCTCCTACTTGGAACTGCCATTAAATATGCAACTTGCCCTAAAGTCTCCAAGCTAGTTTCTCAGAGAGCTTCTGCGGAAGAGCGAGAGGTATTTTTTAAGGATCAGCTGTGGAGAGTTTCAAGGCTAGTATGTTATAGCTGATATCTATTAATGGCACTCTTGTTCTAAGCTAGTTTATATGCTGAAAGATCTCTGTAGAGGTGGACCTACCTCATTTTAGACAGGTGTACTCATGAGGGCCAAGGTGGGCCCAAAATGTAGCAGTGAACCATGGTTCGACTGCTAATTCAAGCTATGTGGACAGGGAAAACATCCCTCGGCAGTGAGCTCCTCTGTTTGATAATCACATTGAAAGATTGTCTTTATCTGGGCTCAGAGAGCCTGGGAAAAGGTCTCTAATTTCTCATGCTTAACTGCTTTCCTGAATCTGGATCAAATAGCATTGGCATAGTGCAGACAGATGGTCTGTAAAAGCCTGATCTGGAGAAGTGCTAAGCACCCTTCACTGGGAGGTTGCAGGTACTGGATTAGGTCTTTAGATTCCCTGTCTACATCTGTCAGGAAGCTGTTGGAGAAATGGAGAGGGACATCCCCAATATAACTCAGTCATGCCTGCATCCTACACTACCAGTTTTTCAGTTCTGGGTCTCCTGTCAGCAGCTCATGGTGCTAAATGACATCATAGTTTTGTACTATGAACAAACAAATCTGAAATCCACCAGCTTCATTGCCACTTGTGAACTAAGCCAAGTCTCAAGGGCAAAGACACTAGTCAATTGGGCCACAGAATGTTGGAATAAACGAAGAAAAGATGAGCAAAATCTGTTTCTTAATGAGGAAGCATTTAACTTAGGTGTCCAACTTCCATCACAGCTGATGACCTGTACATTGGTGCAGTGCTTTTCACCCATGCACCCAAAGTAGATGAATTCTGCTGCAGGGCCATGGGCAGCTTTGATAAGTGGGCAGAATCATTATTATTACCCTGCGTGGCTGCAATGCAGCCCATTGATGACTGCAATTTATCAGGCTATCCCCTTGTGGACGAGATGAGACCTGAATGTTTCAGTATCTCAGTGGTTCCAAACATTGCTAATCACACGGTACCAATGCCAGCTTTCCTGGAAGGCAGTGTGATCTGGGGAGAATTGCTTGCCACATCATCAGTGCAGAATGACCTTTAAAAAAGAAAGGCTGCTTACAATCCCATGGTAACCCTAGCAATGTAGGCATTAATGTCCAGAGAGCTTTCTCTCATGGAGAGGGAGTTAATGGGTTTAGATTATTTGTGGTTATCTGGATTTCAGATTGACACCATAAATATTCAAACTCTGAACCCGGCTGGATGCAGCTGCTGCTGACTTTTGTATGACCTAGCTGGAAACTTTAAATCAGCTGTCTACTTGACTTTCAAGGGAATGAAATGCTCCAAATCCACTAGATAGCATCTCCTCAATGTTTTATTGCCTCCAGAGGACCTTACTTTGGTATGAACCCAACTCTAGCCTCCTTTAGAATGCAGAGCTTTGTTTGCCTTGCTAAGTCATTAAACCTGCCATATGGGAATAAGGGTGTCCTAGATTGGGGATAGAGACAGGGCTTTATTATATAAAATTCACATGATTAATATACAAGGAACAACTTGAAATAGCTCCAAATGCAAGCACAGCACCTTATTATTAATGGCCTAACACAGGGCTCTATCAATGGCTTTCTCTGTTCACTAGATCTCTGTGGGGTTTCCTATTTTTATTTTTTAGTGTTCATTTGTCTTTTTGAGATAGCTATATAGGACTTCTTTACAGGTACAGGAGAGGTTTTGCTCCTGATACATGGTGTGTTGCTACAGCTGCTGCGATCACGTGTCTGGGCCTGAAACGCTGAGTCGGTAAAAAAAGAAAAGATATGTGTTCCCACGAATATGGATAGGGTGAGGGTTGTGATGCCAAAGACCATGGATCACTCCGCTAGCAAAAGGCTCCCTCTTGCCCATAGACTAATAGCAGAACGGCCCTGAACAGGCCAAATCCATCATCAGGTTTGGCCCGGGTTCAGTTCCTCTGTCAGCTTAACAGATGTCACAGCACGCACGTTCAGTGCTGCTCCACAGCGAAAGGGCCTCAAACACCCTTTATGTAATTGCTCAATGGAAAAATCAAACCATCCTTGAGGTAGCCAGTAGCATGGGCTGAAAGCCTTGGTGTATGCTTGTTCCTCCTCTCCTAATGAGCTGGCAGACAGTGTCGGAAGAGGACATTGAGAACGATACATAGGTTAAGGACCCAAAGTCAGAACCTCAGCGGGTGTAAATCAATGTAGCTCCATTGGCTCCAATGTAATGATGCTGATTTGTACTTACCAAGGTGCTTCACCAAAGTGTGGTCCAACCTTCCAAACTCAAGGTCTCCACTGCACCGTGGACAGATTTTGGAAATCCACTTGGGTCCTTAAAGACATAACTCTGGTCTTGGCCAGTTGGGTCTGTGTTCAAAAGGGACTAGTGATTTTAGCTTCCCAACTTGAATAACCTTAACAGGCCCTGAATTTCAGAAATTGCTGAGCACCTACGCTCTGAGAATCAGGTCCCTTTTGAGATGTCTCAGGTTGGGCACCCAAACACTGGGATACCTAAAATCACTACTCCTTTTTGAAAATGTAGACCTTGGCAGTCAGGGGCTGACAGTTTCTAGACTGACTTGGTGGCTGGTCTAGTGGTTTAATTTTTGTAATAGGTGCAAGGGATCCAAGTCTCCAATGAACTATCCAAAAGAACAATATAATTTGTACTCAGAGCAAAAGACAGGCTTCTGGTTACAGCACAGGACAGAAAGCAAGGAGATCAGGACTCTGTACCAATCTCAGCCATAGACAGCCTGTGTGAGTCACTTAGTCTCTGTAAAATATAGTAATGTTTTCCTCTTTTATATGGAAATTGTGAGCCTTCATTCACAAGAGACTATGTGACTCATGAAAGCAAATCCCCTTTGAACTCCTCTTTAAGTATTCCTCCTGCTTCTAAGATTTAGGACACCCAATCATAGAACTGCAGGAAAAATACCATGTGACTTCGGTGACCCATCAGGCTTAAATTTGTTTGCACTTAGGATTCACTGTATGTTTCTGAACAAACTTGTTTGAGAGTGATTTGAAGGTAAAAAGTAGTGGAGCAGGGCTAAATTTGTCAAATTGATTAGTCTTTGCAAAATATTTGCCCAAATCTACTTATGAGACTCCATGAAAGCACCAACACTAAAGATATTTAATAAAACTAGACTGCACAAAGAATTGGAAAAGATATTGTAGGGAACCATCCTACATTGGCTCCAAGGGAATGAAAGAAATATGAACTAATCACAGATGAGTCCATATCACATCTTCGAGAATGCATGGCTTCCTTGACGCTCATGGTGCTGGGTGCTGTGGCTTTGTTTAGGCCCATCTTCAAACTCAATGAGACTTACTCATCTCTAGTTTCTATGGCTGAGATTTTTAAAAATGAGAGGCCTAAATTGAGGCTCTTAATTCCATATCTAGGCACTAAGGCCCAGATCCTCAAAGGTATTTAGGTGCCTAACTCCCATTGATTTATGATCTGAGTCTAAATATGTGGCCCCTCTACAAACATGCTGTAATGTTTCTCTCATGTCTCTACTCCCGACTGCTCAATATCTGTTATCCAGGGGGACTTGAGTAGACTTTCATAGTGACATCCTCCCGCAAACCATACTCAGTTATGAAAATTCTAGCATCTCTAATACAGATTCTCATGTTCGGTATTTTAATGTTGTATATGATGTTTGAGTTGAAGACCAAGATTAATTGAATAATATGTAAAACAATAGATACCAAGAATTAATACAAAGCTTTGTGATACAAATGACTCTTATTCTAATCTGAATACTTCACACAAAGGCTATAAGTACATTAGTTTTATTGATCTAATATTCATAGAATTATTTAAATTTATCCTCAGGTGCTGAGTGTCAGGGATTTTCCAATGCTTGCTATTATGTGTTTTTCATTAGTGGCTAGTGCCCAGCGAGATTCATTCCATCTTGACAGCCATGGCCAAATAAAAAAGTGCTGGGTTTTGACAAGTGACCAGTGCTTCTCAGGAATATGAAGACCTAGAAAGTTTTTTTGTTTCATTCTCAGTTTTCCCATCAACAATACATGTTCTCCTTTTGCAATACTGCTCCCCAGCCCAATAATAAAAATGCTAATTCACTTTTCATCCATAGATCTTGAAGTGCTTTACAAAAGTGGGGAAACGAGGCACAGAGAGATGAAGGTGACCTGTCCAAGGTCACCCAGTAGCAGTGCCAGAGGTAGAACCCAGGGCTCCTAAATCTTGGTCTGGTGTTCTAGACACTAGGCCACATTACCTCAGACCTCAGCCTTATTTGTTATCATGTCTCCTACTCCTTCCTGCATTCAGCACTTAGTTTGGACAATGAAACTACTTCCTGGTTCTCCTACATCGTAAGAAGGACTGCAAAGGCATAGTTACAGCTCAAAGAACTGGTTTCATTGACATTTTGTAAGAATATAATGAAAACGTTCCCATTCCCATTACATGTTATAAAACCCTTTTAAAAATGAAATTTAAATATTTCAGCCTAGACCTATTTCTCTATAATTCACAGGGCCAGATCCTCAACAGGTGTAAATTGTCTACAGCTGGTCAAAGATTTTCAGAAAAAATGAGTTTTTGTTTTTCAAAAAGCCTTTTTTTGAAAAAAAAATTTTCGTGAAAAAATTTATCGACATTTTAAAGGTTTTTTTTGAAGGGGAGAAGTGTCATGCCTTGGTTTTGAGATTTTTATCAAAAATGCAGTTGAAGTGTTTGGGAAATTTTTGATAATGTTTTCATAAAAATGCAGAACAAAAAATGGTGATAATTTTTGAAAAAAAAAAAAAGAATACTGGGACCATTTCCTACCTTGGGAAATTAAAATAAAATTCAGTGTTTTTTTTACACAACTAGCCTTTCATGTTTTAACCAGCTCTAAAAGGTTAATAGCACCATGTGACTTAATAGATTCCAAGGCCAGAAGGGACCACTGTGATCATCTAGTCTGGTCTCTTGTACAATACAGGCCAGAGACCTGCCCCAAAATACCATAGGGCAAAGATCTTCTAGAGGAACATCCCATCTTGAGTTAAAAGTTGTCTGTGATGGAGACTCCACCATGACCCTTGTTAAATTGCTCCAGTAGTTAATTACCCTCAGCACTAAAAATTTCCGCTTTATTCCCAGTCTTTTTGGTCTTGGGGTTACAGTCTCTGCATGAGCCTGGGGTGGTTGTCATGGAAGAATCACTTCTAGGCCTGAAGGTCACAGAGCCAGATCCCACCCTCTGAAGTGTGCTCATAACTGAAGCTTTGTACTGTGGTTAGAGGTGTTCTCAGTGGGAAAGATCCTGTTGCATGTTTTTATTTCAGTTGCCTTTTTTTGAGAATCTCTCTCAATATCCACCTATCTCCTTAGGAACTGCATGGCTGAGGATTTATAATGGATTTTCCCACAACTGATCCTTTACTGAAATGAAGTTGAAATTGTTTCCTAAAGGAAGTAGGTTGGCAATGAGAAGGTGGCATCGTCCTGCCTTCCTCTGTCAAAATCCTCCCATGGGGCTTTTCTTTGTAAAAATGTGCTCACCTTACATGTGGATGAGCCACAGAATGGAAATATATATTGGGCTGGGAAATCAGCACAGGTCAGAATGTCTCCCGTCACCTCTATTTTCCCCCTTCTCTGCTGTTCCATGTCTCCCTCGTGATACAGAGCTAACAACATGGCTGTTTGGGTTGTCTGAGGGGGCTAAACCTTGGACCTCTGGACCTGAGCATACGAGACTGTGTTGCTTGAGTTAAAAGACCTGGAGCCAGTAGCAAACTCATAAACTTTGGTGTGTGGCCTAGCCATTAGAGACAAATAGACCATGCCAGTTTCATTTACACATACACAGCCCTTGTCTGTGCCATTGCTAACATGTTCAACTTGACTGGTGTTAGCAACAATGATGGGCCCAAGCGCAGTGTTTCAAATATGGTGTCATCTAACCCTTATCTTATTTTCAAGATCTTTTCTAGCATGAACTTTAGTTCCTGGAAGAGCCGTGTGAAGTTCAGTATCGGTGAAAAACGTGTGCTGCCCGTCTACACTCCGCCGTGTAGGAAATTTCCCCCTTGGAGTTTCATTTTGTGAACTTAGCTCTTTGATTCTTGCCCTCAAAAATCCAAACTGGAACTTAACAGAGCACATCAACACAGTGTAAGCAGCTGCCACCTACCAACCGAGGTGGCTGTATTTCTGTGGTGGGTGGTGTGATTTCAGTGTGCTTTTGCCAGCCTGCAGTTTGCAAAGAGCTTTGGAACCCTGGAGAATAAAAGGCACTACAGAAATGCTAGTTATTATTGTTAATATATTCCCTAGCAGCATCATAGCAGTTAGTCTTAAACCAACCTGAAATTTACATCTCTGGTACTGAAAGCTGTGCTTTTTTGTGCTGCAATCTATTGACTGCCTAAGTGAAATAAATACTTTGTGCCAAACTAAGCAATGCTTTCATTAAATTGTTCCATTTAAAATTTTTCCAGGGTGATTAAAAGAAAAGAGAGAGGGATAGAGACATTTTAGATCACAAAGCACCAGTTAAAAATACTGTAAGTGATGAAAACTTTAATAATTGTGGAAAGTTCTCCTAACAAGCCGCTCAGGTGGGGAGTACCACAGCTTCAACTAGCCAGCCATGCTGATCTGAAGAGCACTTCAGGAGAAGTCTGGCTGGGATACAGGACCTCTGTCTCTCTCTGTCCTGCTTTGTTCAGGTCAAAGCGTGGCTTGGTCCTTTAAGGGGAGATGGGCCTCAGCCTCATCTGTGACAAGCTTAGCTCATCTCCCCAGGTGGAGAGGATGAGTAATAATGAATGAGGTTCTGCAACTAGCTCAGGCCAGGCCTAGGGATATGAAGGAGAGGCCTGAGTTACAGTGAAGAGCTTAAGTGGGAGCTTGGCAGAGTGAGGTAGGGCTGAGCTTGGCAAGTAGGACGGAAGCAATTGCAGGTGAGTGCTGCCGGAAGCAAGACTTGCTCGTGCAAGGAGTAAAGGTTTGGCATATAACCCAGCTCTGGGAAGGAAGGTGGAGGACTCCTGATTCAATGAGAGAGAACAGTTTGAACAGTGGGACCAGTGGTCATCAGGGCGAAGCTGGTGGCAAGTATTAATGTCTATATGGATTAAATAAAGTGGATCATCTTCCAGAAGGGGAATGTTTTAAAATGGTATGGATGGGGTGGAGAGTTTGAGGAGCAATGTGAGAGAGGGAAACCAAAGCAGGGAGCTTCAGGGCCATCCCAGGCAATGAGGGGGTGCTGAGGCATCAGCTACCTGTTGACAGGCATAAATGGAGTAGACAATGGTCACATACTCTTGGCTGGGAATTCTGACCTATGCATGAGGAGTCTTGATGGGCTTCTGAAGAAGGAGAAGGGGTAAGAATAGAGCGGTTGTTAAGTCTGAAATCAATCATAGTAGGGTCAGAGAGTTGGGCTTGGATGGTCTTTTTCCAGTGCTAAAGTGTTTGCTGCTCAATCCACTTAATTAATTTTCAGTGGTGTGATTTGAGCAGGGTACGGACACAGAACTCTCCATGTAACAAACCAGACCCTCAAGCCACCGTGCTCTTCTCTGGAGCACCCACCTTAAAATGTGTAGTTCTAACACACCAGTTTCCATGCCCAGGAAAGGGTTAGGTGATGAATGGTTACATTAATGAGTCGGAAGAAATTGCTTCCCCACTTCAAAAATAAAAAATAGCTCTATGATTGTTTAAGTGCGAGACTGTGGATTATAAATTATGCAACATTTATAATCAGGAAAACATCTACTGGGTGGTGTTTCCAGTGGACAAAGCCAGCCAAAGGCTCCAGGACACAATGTGTAGGGATTGCACCAATTGCCACCTGTCTGCTCCTATAATCGAGTTGATTTTTTATTATCTTGACATCAGCTTTCAAGATGCATGATCTATGCATTTATTTAGCTGTCTTTCCTGGCGTCCCCTAGATTTGAACTCCCGTAAATTCTCCCACAGTTGGATTTCTGCACTTTTAAGAGATGACATTTTCTGACAGTAGATTTCTTCCTTCCCCTCACTTATGTGACAGATCACGCTATTCTCTAAGGCAAACGTTTCCCAACCTGGGTCCCTAAAGTCAGGCTCCAAAAGCCTCATTTAGGCACCTAAATAGAAGGAGCCAGACTTCCAGAGGTGTTGAGAAACCCACCTGACATAGAAATTAATGGGAGCTGCAGGTATTTAGCACCTTGGAAAATCAGGCCAAAAGCTTCCATTTAGGTGCTAAAAAATATGGATTTAGGAGCCTAGCTTTAAGGATCCAGGTTTATAGGTTTTTGATGTAGACTTTTGGCATTGGATGGGAAAAATCTCCTCATAGTGTGTGATATTTCCACCCAGCCAGGGACTTTCTTAACAAATAACCATGTGCCTGGACAGGTGGGTGAGTATGCAAAACTTAGCAGCTTCAGTTCACAGAGATTTACTTCCCTTTTCTGGTTTTGCTCTGTCTGTCTGTTGCTTTTGAACATGGACAGATCCTAAAAGACAGTGCAAAACTTTGCTGAAACTGCTCTGCTGTGTGAGTTTTTCATGGTTTCACTCACTCATAAAGCAGTCAGCTTGCTTCTAATTAGGGTCCAGTCCCAGTTTCAAAAAGTCATGTGGTTGGCAAACTACACAGCATCCCTGCTCTGAGTTCTGGGTTTGTAAAGAATCCCTAATTTAGACACAATGGAGCCAGATTCTCAGCTGGTGTAAACTGACATGGCTCTATTGACCTCAATTTTCAAAGGAACCCAAGATAAATTAGGTGCTCCATTGAACAGGAATTGGGCATCTAACTCCCTTAAGGGCTTCTCTAAAAATTCCAGCTGAAATACTTTGCAAGTTCAATGACCACATTTTTTCACAAATGTTTTTGTCCTATAATTGTTTTGGCCACCTCTTTTGGGGAAATGCAGCTAGTGTCAAACTTGTCAAGTCCCAGATGTGTACAGATGTATAACTATATGGGCACTCAAGTAAACTTTCTTTATTAATGACTGATCTCCCATCAGCAAAGCCACCATGTAAAAATGTATGTTGTTCAGCAGGAATGGAGAATGAGAGTCAAGGGAAACCAAGAAACTTAATAGCTCTTACAGGGTCCTTGTTATGACAGGGAGCCTCCAGCTCTACTGAGCTGCTTAATGATTTAAGCTTGAACAAAGAAACCATCTTAGAGCTTGAGTTTTACTGCACACACACAACAGACTGGGAAAAGTTCTGAAACTGATGCCGGTGACAATGCAGTTAGTGGAAAGGAAAATGATGGTGCTTTTTATTGTCCTAGAGAAGATGGAAATGAAAATGTTCCTGTAGATAATGAATCTTAAAGGCAGAGCCTCATTGGGTTAGCTGACCACCATGTTTAGACAGTCACTTGCACAATGGATGTACAATGTAACATTGTGCTGGCAATGAGAATGAGTGCCTGGGCTGCAATACAGCATCCACTTGCTGTACTACTTCAATGAAAGCCCAAACCTACAAGTTCTCTGAGCTCTGCTTCTGTATTTCGCAGCTTCATCCACATCTTCCATGCTTTCCCTCTGCCATTCACATAATTGATCTAAGCAAACTGGAGGAAGTCCTCTTTGACAACCTTACTGTGCAGGTTCCTTAAGCAAAGGGTTATTCTTCCTTTATCTCCACTTTGTTGTTTCATCACATGCACAAACTTCAGATTTTTAGTGCATTTCTTAAGTGTGTGTTACTTCCTGACCAGCTCATTTTGAACACTTTTGCTTGTGTGCTCTGCGTTTTTGAGATTATTCTCCATCTCCTTGTCACAAACACATGCCAAATCTCACATAGAATTTTGCCATTCTGAGCTGAGGTCAAGCTGTAGGAGAGATTTGTGATCTTTGTAACTACAACATGATTCTCTGCATCGTCCAAGAGCAAGTATGACGTCTCACTATGATTGATTCAGCTCAGCTGCCTTCAGCTACCAGATCCTTCTTTAGCATCCACTAGAAATGGTTAATAACTGGAAATTCCCTCCTGTGGGAAATTCCCAGATTTGGAAATTAGTTTTCATCCCAAATTGGATGAAATTTTTCATGGAATGTAAAGTTCTGAAACATTTCACTTCAGCTTATCTTCTTGAGCTGCCAGCATGCCTCATGAGTGTTGAAGTACCAGTACCTCATACAGCCATTCTCCTATATGGGGGTGGGCTAGCTGACTGGACTACATCTCCTGTGATGCATAATGGTTATGTCACAGCTGTTCAACCAGAGGAGCAACTGTGGTGCATCATGGGAGAAGTAGTCCAGCCAGGGAGCCCAACCCATAAAGGACAATGGGGGCATGAAGAATCAGAACTATAACTCCCAGGAAGCACCACTGCAGCACAGGTGGACACATATTAATGTCAAACTGAACTGAAATGCCTTAATTCGGTTTGACAAACCAAAATGTTTTGATTTGGGATGACTCACCCAAACCAAGATGTTTTGAAAATAGAAAAACTTCAGCAAGATTGAAATTTTCCTGTGGAAAGTTTCTGTGTTACAGAAACTGCATTTTACATCCAAAAAATGTTGCAATAAAAATTTGCGACCAGCTTTAGTGCTTACCAAGAAGCTTGCGCCCATCTCAGTGTCCTTTCTGCAGTACTCTGTTTTGCTGGTATCTGAGAACATACAGCCCTTTCTTGAAGCTCCTTAAGGGCATTTTCACTAATATCCCCTTCTTTTGTAAAGTATGACCACCTTCCTCTTCAACAAAAAAGCAAATGGTCTTTGCAGATATTCCCTTGTTCATAGCAGTGAAGATAGTCTGTAGTGAGGGAGCGTGGTCTTTGCCAGAAGCAGAGGGGTGGGACAGGTACCGGAACTATAAAAGGCAGGCCTTCCTGGTCAGTCAGAGGAGAGCTGCCAGAGGAGCAGGATGTCTCTCCTTCACTGCTGGAGACCAAGAGGAACTGCCAGAGCTGCCCAACTTCTACTACAGGCTACTTCTTTCAGGTATTCTCTCCCCTTGAACCTATCTCCACTCCCCAGTCTTTGTTTCCTTTTGCCTCCTTTGGTCGGTTTACCCTTTCTGCTTGAGCCCTGGCCCATCTTTCAGTCCTTCTCTGCTCCTGCCACCTGCCTGGACCCTTTCTTTTTTACTCTGCTCCACAACGGAGTGACTTACTTGAAGTGTGAGTCCTCTTCTAAGGTTTCTTGACATCATGGAATGCAGTTAATTGCTCAGATGAGCAGGGAGATCACAGGGGCTCTACATCCATAGGAGGCACTTAAAGAGTCTCTCATGGATTTCCTGCTCTCTTTCCTTTGGAGGAAAAAGGTTTGTGCCTCCCCCACCACCATCTCCGACCACATTAACATTTCAGCTGCCCTCCAGAGGCAATCTTCAGAGTTAGCCCTCTGCTGAGATGAATGGGGAGGTCTTCCCATCTCTCCTACAGCTGAGCTCCTATAGATCATGGCCCAGATTTTCCAAAGTCATTAAGGATCCTCGTTACCTAACTTGAGACACTTCCCGGGGACCTGATTTTCACAGGATAGGTGTTCAGCACCTTCTGAAAATCCAGTGCCTCTAATGAGCCTCAAGTTGGGTGCCCCAAAATGGAGGCATCTAAAAGTCATAGGTTGCTTTTGAAACACTTAGCATAGTAGTGTAATTCTTCACTGGTAGCAGCAATGTAGACAAGTTGCAGGCATTTTTTCCTCCTATATTCTCATTCATAGTCTTCTGTCACATCAGGCACTTTATGATCCAGACTGGCACTTTAGTTCAACCTCATTTGCATCTAGAAACTTCCAAAAATAGACTTCTGAGATTCCCTGTCCTCTGGCACCAGGACTCAGAGGTGTCACCATAAAATGAATTAAAAAACCTATTAAATATTTTGCAGGATATAATTCCCCAGCTGTGTGTTCCAGGAGACCTTCCCTACTAAGTGATACCAGCTACACCTTTCTCTGTTTCACTAGCTCCATAACTGCAACTGGTGTTGGTATCTCTGTCAGTGGGAGGTGCTATTGTCAGACACTTTGTCAGGCAGGACCAATGGCTGAGAAAGAAGTTGACATGGAGGGGAGAGATTCTCAGCTAGTGTAACGTGGTGTAGCACCACTGAAGTCAACAGGCCAGACCTACAGCTGGTGTCAATTGCAGTGGCTTCATTAAAGTCGATGGGCCAGACTGAGTGGTTTTCACCAGCTGAAGATCTGCCTGAAGTGCTTAAGAGCACTGAATTCTACTTTTGGCAGCTCAACTCTGCATTTAGGGATCTAAAATGGGCATCTGCTAACTTGAGCATCCAGCTTCAGAATTGGACACTGTAACGCTCAGCCTGTCAACATTACCATGGCAAGCAAACCAGGGAACCTGTAACCACAGTGATGTATGGTGACCTGATTACAGCATGGTTTCATTTTATAATGTACATTGGCTCTTAACTGTGTTCCATGATCAGGTGAAAGACTTGGACAGCTTGTAATTGTTCCTCTTGGCTTGAGAATGTAAGGTAGATAGGCCATCAGGTCTGTAAGCTTAAAAATGAGGCTTTGGGTAGGCATGTGAAGATCTGGGTGTCTGAGAAAGGAAAAGTGTCTCAAAGATTTGGAAGAGCAGTTGGTTTAATTTCAGATCAGACAATGTTTTAATAGAGTTTACCATAGAATTACTTCTGCTGCCTCCTCTTCTTCCTGCAGTGAATGCATAGCTGCCTCCTCAGTGTCTTCTGTCATGCAACCCCTCAGAACAGCAGCTCCCTGTTTGACAATCACACCTTCTTCTCATTCTATGTAGGCATTAGGCTCAGTGTCTGTGCAGTTAGAGGTAGTGATTAGAAGGATCTCTTTCTAACCGGGCTGGCGATTACCTTTAGGGGCAGCTTCAGGTCTTGGCCTTGAATGGAAAGGCCAGCTTCTGTTAGTGGCAGATTAGATTACGCCTCACAATTACTTGCCAGACAATAACCGGAAAGCAGATGAGGAAAGATTGATCTCTGGGCCTTCATTTTATGGGGGTGGGTTGGAATTCATGAATCATCGATTTGCCAGTGGAGGTTAGAAAAAAGCCAATGTCTTTATCTTGCCCTCGTTTGCTGGAAATAATATGCCAAATGAACTGTTACTTTATAATGTAAAGGAGTCAAGTAGATTTGTGCTTCCACTGGAAAGTCAGCTCTCTGTCTTCATTATTTATATTGCACCTATATTATTTATATTGCACCCATCTGACATCACAGTCTCATTGTACTGGGAGCTGTACACAGTGAGAGGCTGTGCCTGACCCAAAGAGCTTACATCTAACTAGACAATGAGTGGGAGGGGAAGCAAAGGCATCAGGAGCGGGAGATGACCTAGTGCAGGAAGTGAAACCAGATATTATAGGGCTAACAGAAACATGGTGGAATAGTAGTCCTGACTGGAGTACAGATATTGAAGGCTATGTGCTGTTTAGAAAAGACAGAAATAAAGGCAGAGGTGATGGAGTAGCATTGTATATCAATGATGAGGTAGACTGTAAAGAAATAAGAAGGGATGGAATGGATAAGACAGAGTTTGTCTGGGCAAAAATCACATTGGGAAAGAAAGCTACTAGAGCCTCCCCTGAGATAGTGCTTGGGATGTGCTACAGACCACCGGGATCCAATTTGGATATGGATAGAGACCTCTTTAATGTTTTTAATGAAGTAAACACTGATGGGAATTGTGTGATCGTGGGAGACTTTAACTTCCCAGATATAGACTGGAGGATAAGTGCTAGTAATAATAATAGGGCTCAGATTTTTCTGGATGTGATAGCTGATGGATTCCTTCACCAAGTCGTTGAAGAACCAACAAGAGGGGATGCCATTTTAAATTTGGTTTTGGTGAGTAGTGAGGACCTCATAGAAGAAATGGTTGTAGGGGACAACCTTGGTTTGAGTGATCATGAGGTAATTCAGTTCAAACTAGATGGAAGGATAAACAAAAATAGATCTGGGACTAGGGTTTTTTATTTCAAAAGTGTTAACTTTAAAGAATTAAGGAAATTAGTTAGGAAAGTAGATTGGACTGAAAAACTTGTGTCTCTAAAGGCAGAGGAGGCCTGGAATTACTTCAAATCAAAGTTGCAGAAATTATCAGAAGCCTGCATCCCAAAAAAGGGGGAAAAATTCATAGGCAGGAGTTGTGGACCAAGCTGGATGAGCAAGCATCTCGGAGAGGTGATTAAGAAAAAGCAGAAAGCCTACAAGGAGTGGAAGATGGGAGGGATTAGCAAGGAAAGCTACCTTATAGAGGTCAGAACATGTAGGGATAAAGTGAGAGGTCAAAAGCCATGTAGAGTTGGACCTTGCAATGGGAATTAAAACCAATAGTAAAAGTTTCTATAGCCACATAAATAAGAAGAAAACAAAGAAAGAAGAAGTGGGACCACTAAACACTGAGGATGGAGTGGAGGTTAAGGATAATCTAGGCATGGTCCAATATCTAAACAAATACTTTGCCTCAGTCTTTAATGAGGTGCTTAGGGATAATGGTAGGATGACAAATGGGAATGAGGATATGGAGGTAGATATTACCACATTCGAGGTAGAAGCCAAACTTGAACCGTTTAATGGGACTAAATTGGGGTGCCCAGATAATCTTCATCCAAGAATATTAAAGGAACTGGCACATGAAATTGCAAGCCCATTAGCAAGAATTTTTAATGAATCAGTAAACTCAGGGGTTGTACTGTAAGACTGGAGAATTGCTAACATAGTTCCTATTTTTAAGAAAGGAAAAAAAAGTGATCCAAGTAACTATAGGCCTGTTAGTTTGACATCTGTAGTATGTAAGGTCTTGGAAAAAAATTTGAAGGAGAAAGTAGTTAAGGACATTGAGGTCAATGGTAATTGGGACAAAATACAACATGGTTTTACAAAAGGTAGATCGTGCCAAACCAACCCGATATCCTTCTTTGACAAGGTAACAGACTTTTTAGACAAAGGAAACACAGTGGATCTAATTTACCTCGATTTCAGTAAGGCATTTGATATGGTTCCACATAGGGATTTATTGGTTAAATTGGAAAAGTTGGGAATCAATATGAAAATTGAAAGGTGGATAAGGAACTGGTTAAAGGGGAGACTACAATGGGTCATTCTGAAAGGTGAACTGTCAGGCTGGAAGGAGGTTACTAGTGGAGTTCCTCAGGGGTCGCTTTTGGGACCAATCTTATTTAATCTTTTTATTACTGACTTTGACACAAAAAGAGGGAATGTGCTAATAAAGTTTGCAGATGACACAAAACTGGGAAGTATTGCTAACACGGAGAAGGACCGGAATATCATACAGGAAGATCTGGATGACCTTGTAAACTGGAGTAATAGTAATAGGATGAAATTTAATAGTGAAAAGTGTGTCGTGGAAAGTGACCACCACCGTGTTGAGTTGATCAGACAGCCTGAGGCTCCTTTATTGATCAATTAGAGATACATGTGTACACACGGAGAGATGACAAATCCCCTAGCAAGGGGTAAGTCGCTCTACCTTACAGCGGTGATACCTGGGTTTATAAAGCCGAAAACCGCAAATTATCATATGAACTTATACATTCGATGATACCTTATTTGGTTAATACAATAACATCTTTTAACCATTTGCTAAAAACAATTGCTATTAATATACCGGTTATGAGCTAATTTGCAAGCCTGCTTCTTTGTTACTTTTCCATTTTACAGGTTTTGCGATCGTCAGGACATTGACACCTGGTTTTTCACCTACTTGTGGTTACGCTATTGCACGTAGCTCAGGCCTTTTTGAGGAACTTGGGTTCAAAAATACCTATTGGTGTACCTTTGGTTAAATGATCATGAGTTATATTTTACGCCCACACAAGCAACTTAATAAACCATAATAAACTAAAAGCTGTTATAACTTAACAGATTTTCTGGTTCCCCTTTATTCAATTCTAGTTTCTCTTTTTGGGGCCCTGACCACATTTTTTTGCCTCAGCGTGCCCTTTGTACAGAAAAACAAGTTTAGCAGGAGTTAAAACTTTTGCTTTTAGCTAAGGGCCTACTTTTACTTTATTTTCAGAAAAAAGCCTGGGGCCTTGGGTAAGGTGGGGTCGGGGGGGGGGTTCCTATCAAGTGCAAGGTCATGCATTTAGGGATTAAGAACAAGAATTTTGGTTATAAATTGGAGACACATCAGTTGGAAGTAACAGAAGAGGAGAAGGACCTTGGAGTATTGGTTGATCACAGGATGACTATAAGCTGCCAATGTGGTGTCACTATTAAAAAAGCTAATGTGGTCTTAGGATGGATCAGGTGAGGTATTTCCAGTAAAGATAAGAAGGTGTTAGTACTGTTATACAAGGCACTGGTGAGACCTCATCTGGAATATTGTATGCAGTTCTGGTCTCCCATGTTTAAGAAGGATGAATTCAAACTGGAACAGGTACAGAGAAGGGCTACTAGGATGATCCAAGGAATGGAAAACCTGTCTTATGAAAGGAGAATCAAAGAGCTTGGCTTGTTTAGCCTAATCAAAAGAAGGCTGAGGGGAGATATGATTGCTCTCTATAAATATATCAGAGGGATAAATATCAGGGAGGGAGAGGAATTACTTAAACCTAGGACCAATGTGGACACAAGAACAAATGGGTATAAACTGGACACTAGGAAGTTTAGACTTGAAATTAGACAAAGGTTTCTAACCATCAGAGGAGTGAAGTTCTGGAACAGCCCTCCAAGGGGAGTAGTGGGGGCAAAAGGCATAGCTGGCTTCAAGATTAAGCTTGATAAGTTTATGGAGGGAATGGTTTGATGGGATAGCCTAATTTTGGCAATTAATTCATCTTTGATTATTAGCAGGTAAATATGCCCAATAGTCTGTGATGGGATGTTAGATGGGGTGGGATCTGAGTTACTACAGAGAATTCTTTCCTGGGTGTTGGGTGGTGAGTCTTGCCCACATGCTCATGGTTTAATTGATTGCCATATTTGGGGTCAGGAAGGAATTTTCCTCCAGGGAAGATTGGCAGAGGCCCTGGAGGTTTTTCACCTTCCTCTGCAGTGTGGGACATGGGTCACTTGCTGGAAGATTCTTTGCACCTTGAGGTCTTTAAACCACGATTTGAGGACTTCAAAACTCAGACACAGGTTAGGGGTCTGTTACAGGAGTGGGTGGGTGAGATTCTGTGGCCTGCGTTGTGCAGGAGGTCAGACTTGATGATCATAATGGTCCCTTTTGACATTGAAGTCTATGAGTCTATGAGGTCACATGGTTGGTCAATGGTAGCGCTAAGAATAGAACCCAGCTTTCTGACTGCCCATCCACTGGCTTAGCCACTAGACAGCTCTCCCTCTCCTAGCTAACTGGTCAAAGCCATGGCCCTAGTTCCAAACTGTGTGCAGGGTGCAACGAGGCAAGTCGGTGCTTTCCAAGGAAGCAGACTGATGTTTAGCAAAAAGTTCACCTTAAAAGCATCCTGGTTTGTTCAGAGCTTTGACATGGTCTCTGCTTCATTAGAATGTAGGGAAGACAAACTGAGTGCTTACTTAGTTCCATGTGATGAGAGACTAACCTGGGAGACTCCAAAACCCAAGCCTGGAATGATGTTTTCACAGCCACAGGATTTGGCTTTTCCTGAGTTCTTTTATGGTCTCAAGTGGGATCATCCAGTCAAACAGCAAAAATGCCATCCACCCACCCCGCTGCTGATCTATTCCTAATAATGCTGCACACAGCCCAGAGGACCTTATTTCCCAGCTGAAGGCAGAAGGATGTTTCCCCCTCTTAACTGGAGAAGAGCAACATTCTCCGGCAGAGGCCCTCAAACCTCCTCCTGTTTTATAAATAAGCATGAAATATACCCCGGCACTCTTGGGACTTCTGGAGTGAGTGGAAGTCACAGATACCCTCCATGACATCATCAGAAAGGAGAGGTATGACTATAATTCTCAGCCCCTCCATGTCTGATAGGCCTGCCTCTCCCTTCCGCCACCCAGTACAGCATCCGCCTTTTAAACAAAGTTCCCCATTAACATTAGGAAGCTCATGGGTGGAGGCTCCTTAACTGCAAGGTTCCTCACTGTGGCCTGTTTGTAGTTTTACCTACAATGTTCTTCCCAAGTGGACTTGATAAAGGGAGTTGAATTCAGCAACCTCAAGCGAAAAGGGGCATGGCTTGGGGATAATATTGGTTGTGTAATGAGCCTGTAAGACTTTGTACCCTAGGATTGTTGCATGCTTACATTTATGCTGGCCCTTGCATCTGTATGACTAGACTTGGGGAAGCACCTTTATTTGGGTGTCAGAGAACTTCCATCACGTTTTGTCTGAAAAAAATGTAAATTGTAAATTTTTCACACAAAAAAAAATGTTGCCCTGGTCTTGGCCCAGTTCCAGTAAATATTATTATCTCCCTTTTCTTTTACAAATGGGGAAACTGAGACACAGAGTGAGATGTCCATGGCTGCACAGCAAATCGGTTAAAAAGCTGGGAAGAATACCCAGATTGCCTGACTCCAAGGATCGTGTATTCAGTTCTCCTTGCTCCAATGACAGACTGAGGGCTTTATGGAGGGGGAAAAGTCATATTTCAACATATTTCTTGATATGCCCTCAAGTGCATACCATAGGCTGAGAGTTAAGTCAAGAGGCTGCTGTGAAAGGGTCAGAACAGGCCTCTGATCAGAGCTGATTAATGACAGCCCAAGGGAACGAGAGCTCTTGAGCTGACAGGAAGGAGGTGTCTAAAGAAAAGCTACCAAGTTTTAAATGCAGCAGCTACAGCCTGACATGTAACAACAGCAAACATCCTTTAAAAAAGGCAGACTTCAAACTGTGACAGTGGAGCAGAAAACCCCTTCTCAGAACTCAGAAAGTCTTTCACCATCAAATTGAAACCTGCTGTGATCAAATCCTCCACCTGTGCAATTCAGGGTGTTCATTGTAATCAGAGTTGACACAACTGTCCCAAATTAGTCCATTTAAAAACATAGACAACAACAATTTCCAAGTCTGATTAATATTTGATTCAGGGTGTGACATTCCCCTCTGGTGTTATCTGGACTGGTGATCTGCTAGGCCTCTGCAATCCTTGACTCTGGGAGCCAGCCTTACCCTGCTCTGCTGTGAGAACTCCCACTCCTGGGCTGTTCACGCACAGTCTCTGGCATGTAAGCTGCTCCCAGCTACTTGCAAGCAAATGACACTAGCCAATATCTCGAGTCTCGGATACAACCCTGGGAACCTCCATCTTGCAGTGTCCAGTTATGCCTGCTGGACGCTGCAAGCTTATGAGTTTGTCAATTTAACAAAGAAATTGATATGTACCAGGCTTGTTCTCCCAAGGAGAGTCTCTGACACACTGCAAACCAAATGCACTGCTTCAGGTAGAATAAACAAACAGATTTATTAACTATAAGGGTAGATTTAAGTGATTATAAGTCAAAGCATAACAAGTCAGATTTGGTCAAATGAAATAAAAGCAAAACACATTCTAAGCTGATCTTAACACTTTAAATGTCCTTGGAAATGGCCATCCTGATTATCACTACAAAAGTTTTCTTTTCTCCTGCTGATAATAGCCCACCATAACTGATTACTCTCATTATAGTTAGTATGGCAACACCTATTTTTTCATGTCTTCTGTGTGTGTATATATATCTTCCTACTGTATTTTCCACTGCATGCATCTGATGAAGTGGGTTTTAGCCCACAAAAGCTTATGCCCAAATAAATTTGTTATTTTCTAAGGTGCCACAAGTACTCCTCATTCTTTTTGCTTAAAGACTTAGATGCTTCTCACCACAGGCTGGCTGGTTACTTTTCAGTCAGGCTGTCCCCTTTGATCAGTATTTCAGTCGCTTAGTGATGGTGTGTCTGTAGATGTAGGTGGAAGAGAGAGAGCATGGCAAAATGTCTCTCTCTTTTATCATGTCCTTTCTTCCCTTTTGGCTTTGCGCCCCCACCCCCCAGAGTCAGGTGAGCATTACCACATCACAGTTCCAAACTGACCAAAGGAAGGGGACAACTCCCTCGAGGGTCTAACAGATTCTTTTGTTCCTTCCTATGCCATTGTTCCTATGAGGCTGGGCTGGGTTTGTCCTATCCATGCCCCAGTGAGGTGTGAACTGCCTCTCTGCTCTTGGAGAGTTTTTGTCTGGGCTTGCTTTAAGCCATGAGGGCACATTTTCAGCCTCATAACTATATACATGAAATTACAACCTATAACCTTACTATACCATTGTTGTAAACAGTTACTATAAGATCACTATAACAACCATGCTCAGTGCATCATGAGCCTTCCGAAGACACCCAACATGACAAACTTAGCATTGGATACCACACAGTCATTTTATAAGGATGAACATTGGGGTGTAAGATGTTACCATGAGGTACATGTTGTCATACAGGGTATTAAAAAAATAACAAAAACACATAACATTTTTCAGCTGTAGAGCTCAAAGTGCCTTAAAAGGTGAGGAAACTGAGGTACAGAGCAGGGCTGTGACTTGCCACCATGGCTAATGAATCAGCGGCAGAACTGGGGACAGAATCCATGTTTTCCAACTCCTAGTCCACTGCCAGAGTCTGCCTCACATGTGGCTCTGTGTGCTGGACTCAGCAGAAATATTCCTTTTATATCACAAAAATAAACCAGAAAGAAATCCATTGTTTACATTGGAGCAAGTGAATATAGTGTGCAGTCTAGCCATAGCCTGTCAAACCTGTAAATTAAGAAAATAATGTCTATACTATATACATCTTTATACCTTGACCATTACTGTTCTATCTGAGCATCTGCCAGTAGCGCATTAAGCCATATGACTACACATCGGTTACGTCAAGCCTGCACAATTCGTAAAGTGGTGAGGGCCATATTACTCCAAAGAAAACAGCTGAGGGCTGAACCCCCTGGGCCCCACCGAAACATCCCCCTTAGCACCACCCAGCCCCGCCGAAACACCCCCTCCAGTGCCACCTAGCCCCCGCAAAACACATCCCCTGCCTTTGCGCTGCCCGAACCTATGGAAACAACAACCCCCCTTCCAGCCACCGACTCACCACTCGCCTCCTCACCCCCACAAGTATAAAGCCTCTCCGCCACTGCCCGCCTACCCACTCAGCTCGTCATCCCCCCATGAAATAAGGGGAGGGGAAAAGGAGGACAGTTTGAAGGGATTTTCTGGGGCTATGAACCAAGGGGAGGGGAAAGGGGTTCAGTGTGAAGGGATTGGATGTGACTATCCAACACACAACAACAGGGGCCGCAGGGAGCCCGGGGAGGGGGGCAGTGTGATAGGGGCCAGGGAGGGGAAAGGTCTCTGGACCAGGAAAGGGGGCAGCAGTTGGGGCGGGGCAGGTGCAAACACACACACACACCCACCCCGTGGATTTCCTGGCTGCCCACAGACAGTCCAACCAGTGCAGTAGCCGCCCCACCCCCAACTGAAGGGAGGGTATGGGGCAGGGGGGTCTCGGCCCAGTTCCCGCCCCCCCGAGCTGCGGCTCAAGTCCAGACTGGGCGCCCCTCCCTTCACTCAATACTTACCAGCTCTGCCTCGTGCCCAGCGCTTCCCGCCTCAGTGGGCCCTGGAAGTGATGCACCCGCTGTACGCCAGGTGCGGGGAGTGGGAGACGGAGACACGTGCGGTTAGGGCGGTTGGAGCACGGCATGTGCAGGGCTGTGAGGCGAGGACCCCCCCCGGGCAGGGGGCAAACCCAGCAGCCCCACCCCACCACTTGCCCACGGGCTGCACAGTGAGTCCACGTGAGCCGCATGCAGCCTGGGGGCCACATGTTGTGCAGGCTTGGGTTATGTGTTTGTTTTCTCATCCTCTCCCCAGGGGAAAAGCATGTGTTATGGAGTAACTTTTGGTAGTGTGTGTTGTCATCTCTCTCTCTTTTTCCCACCCCCAATATAAATGATAAATGTACCTATTGCTGTGTGTTTATAGGGGAGAAGGCTAGGTCAAAGAAATGCACCTTGCTCATGGACAAGAAGATGGTGAGGTTTGTGATCGTCCTCAGTTCCTAGAGGCATTCTTTCCACAGTCTTGGGCTGCCCCTGGAGACTGTTCTGCCTCCTGCACAGATGCACTTTACTCTTACTGTAGAGAGTTCCAAAGGGGCAGAGTTGTCACCCACTGTCTTCATCCTGGAGTTTTACACACTCTTCTAGATATCCTGGGCCCAGATTGTGAAGTGCTTTAAAGATAATGACGGAGACCTTAAATTTGATTTGCATTCTATGGGAAACCAGTGTAGGACGAGGAAGCCAGGTTTGATATGTCCCTGGTAGCCTGTGTTGCTGAGGAGATGTGATGTGGTCTTGTAGTTGACAATTTATAGCTTTCCAAGCCAGACAGGACCATTGTGATAATGTAATCTGACCTCCTGTATAACATAGCCCAGAGAACTTCCCTGAAATGATGAGTGTCAGCAGAGGAATACTCTCTAGCCTTTTAAACCTCTGTAGCCTATTTCACAACAGCCCATAATCAACACTTGCTACTAAAAGCACACGAGGCCTCTGGTGGAATGAGGACTGGAGTGCTCATGATGAAAATGGTTGGAGTCTGTCTCCTAGACCTGGTCGACAATTTGTCATTGAATGTTTTTTGACAGAAGATGGCGTTTGTTGTTAAAGCAAACATTTTCATAGGAAATGTCCATTTATAACAGCCCCCACCCCCCAAGTGGATGAAAATGATTCTTTCCCCCATTTTCATCAGCATTTTTCATGGTTGGGGGCAAGGGGCAGAAATGTCCTGGCCAGCTCTGTTGTCCACTCTATGGAAAGCTTGGGGTGGAAAGAGAAGGTTCACTGATGACTCTGTGTCAAGTATAAGTCTCTCTCTTCTCATGCATAAATCATTAGCATCTGAGTATGTGTTTGAAAGCTTTGGACTAGGCCAGTGTCCTCTCAAATGTTTGGAGAATGAAGATTTTTGTGCTATACCCACGGCTGCAGTCTCTTCCCTGCCTACAATGGCATTTTAGTTTAGTGAAGGATATATCCATGGATGGGGCCAGATCCTCAAGAAATCAATGGCTCTATGCTGATTTACACCAGCTGTGGCTCTAGTCCAAGGCATTTTATGGTACGGTCATTGATCATGGTGCCTCTTTTATTCTGTGTTATAACTCAATTTCCACCTTTCACGTTCACTTTTAATTGGGATGGTTGCTCAGTATAATGCACAATGGTGTGTCTGGAGAAACTGCCCTCCTGTTAAAAAGCACTCAGCGAGGTCTGTGTGTGGGCAGCTGCTGGCAGTGTCCAGTGGTGCATGCATTCTCCTATGTAGGAAGGGGGCTCGGAGCCGTCATCGCAACAACTTGCAACCGCAACCACCTCAGTTGGACCTGAGGAGCACACTACAAATACTCACTGAGGAAACCCAACCATGCTGAGGGTGAAAAAGTGCAGGCAAATGGCAGGTGTCCAAGAAAAACATACATATGATACACGCACCTTCTTCACAGTCTGAGCCTGATAACGTTGACTCTGTATGTACAAGACATGGCTAACACTGCGCCAGCACATGAACTTGGCTGTTTCCCCGACCACAGCTGCTCTCCTGTTTGATCCAGCACTCCATACATACTGCCTCTGTGAGTATGCAGCTGCGTGAGGCATGAGTTCTTCACTTACATGCCTGCTGAGGGGTTGAAAGTCAGTTGGAGTCAATGGGAATCTTTCCATTGACTTCACTGGGTTTTGGATTAGTGCCCTGGACACACTGGGGTGAAATCCTGGCCCCACTGAAGTTAATGGCAAAACTCCCACAGAGTACATTGGCAGCCTGTGTATTCAAGACTTATTACCACTCCAGTCATAGACTCAAAGGCCAGAAGGGACCATCATGGTCATTTAGTCTGACCTCCTGTATGTTGCAGGACATAGAATCTCGCCCACCCACTCCTATAATAGACCCCTAACCTCTGGCTGAATTGCTGAAGTCCTCAAATCATGGTTTAAAGACTTCAAGCTACAGAGAATCCACCATTTGCACTGCTTTAAACCAGCAAGTGGCCCATGCGCCATGCTGCAGAGGAATGAAAAAAACTCCCATGGTCTCTTGCCAATCTGACCTGGGGAAAAATTCCTTCCTGAATCCAAATATGGTGGTCAGTTGGACCTTGAGCATTTTGGCAAGACTCAACAGCCGAACAACTGGGAAAGTATTCACTGTAGTAACTCAGAACTCTCCCCATCTAGTGTCTCATCACTGGCCATTGGGAATATTGCTATTAGCAGTTGCAGATTGTCTACATGCTGTTGTAGCCAGTCTCACCATACATCGCCTTTATAAACTTATCAAGCTCAGTCTTGAAGCCAGGTAGATTTTTTGCCCCATTGCTCCCTTCGGAAAGCTGTTTCATAACTCACAGCTCTGATGGTTAGAAACCTTTATCTAATTTCAAGCCTATACTTGTTGATGGCCAGTTTATAGCCATTCGTTCTTGTGTCCACATTGGTGCTTAAATTAAATAACTCCTCTCCCTCCCTTATATTTACCCCTCTGATCTACTTACAGAGAGCAATCTCATCTCCCCTCAGCCTTCCTTACCTTAGACTAAACAAGCCAAACTCTTTGAGTCTCCTCTCACAAGGCAGGTTTTCCATTCCTCTGATCATCCTAGTAGCTCTTTGCTGCATCTGTTCCAGTTTGAATTCATCTTGCTTAAACATGGGAGACCAGAACTGCACACAGTATTCCAGATGAGGTCTCACCAGTGCCTTGTATTACACACAGTATTCCAGATGAGGTCTCACCAGTGCCTTGTATGATGGTAGCAACACTTCTCTCTCTCTACTGGAAATACCTCACCTGATGCATCCTAGGATTGCATTAGCCTTTTTCACAGACACATCACATTGACAGCTCATAGTCATCCTGAAATCAACCAATACACCCTGGTCTTTCTCCTCCTATGTCACTTTCAACTAGTATGTATCCATCTTACAGCAAAAATTCTTGTTAGTTCATAAGTACATGGCTTTGCACTATTAAATTTCATCCCATTTCTATTACTCCAGTTTTCAAGTTTGTCCAGATCTTCTTGTTTGTTATTCTGGTCCTCCTCCTTATTGGCAATACCTCCCAACATTGTGTCTGCAAATTTGATTAGCACACTCCCACTTTTTGTGCCAAGGTCATTAATAAAAACGTTAAATAAGATTGGTCCCAAGACCAATCCCTGAGGAAATCCACTAGTAACCTCCCTCCAGCTTGACAGTTTACCATTCAGTATGACCCATTGTAGTCTCCCCTTTAACCAGTTCCTTATCCACCCTTCAATTCTCATATTAATCCCTATCTTCTCCAGTGTAACTAATAATTTTCCATGTGGAACTGTATCAAATGCCTTACTGCAAATCAGTTATTTCTCCAAGAAAGAGATCAGGTCCGTCTGGCACGATCTACCTTTTGTCAAACCATTTATCCCAATTACCATGTATCTCTGGGTTCCTGACCTGTTTGTGGACACTAACTCATAATACCCTGACTCCCAGAGCAGATCCAGGGCCCCAGCTGACACTGACACCAGCTATTGTGGATATCTATTTGCCTGTGGGGAGGTGGAGGGGAAGGGAGTTCTTTTCAAGTTCTCTTTTGGCCATATCTGCATTTTCTGATGCCCCAGCTCCTTTCACACTGCAGTAGCTTGTCCTATATGCAGCTGCCTGGCAGGGGTAGCCTATAGCCTCTGTGCTTTGGGGCAGTTTAAGAACACACAACTCTGTGCATCTGTTACAACTTGCACCTGTGTTCAGGCACCCACCAGGAGCACATCTCACCAGAAGAGTGGGTCCCAGAACTGTCCTGGCATGACAAGATATTCAGGTATTGTCAGAGTTAATGTAGGAAGCCTCTCTCTCTTATTTATGCATGCAAAGAGGAGCCTGCTGGAAGGCCTGTGATTTATCATTGCACCATAATGGGTGCCCTGCTTCTAGTGAAGGAGGTCAACCTCCCTGAGAGATACCAAAGCCCCTCCTTATTAATGTCCTGTTCCGACTAATGGCTTGAGGTAGGGCAAGCAGGTCTCACAAGGAAGGCATTAAAGAGCAGCATTACACTGAATGGAACTTGACGAATTTACCGGCATATTTACACAGAGGTGCTCCCCAGAGATAAGAAGCTACACAGTGAGCTCAGCAGATAAGCAAAGTCTAGGGTGAGCATGAGCATGCATAGTCGTTAATGTGACCAGAAGTTCAGCCAGATCCAAATGCAGAGGGATTACGTGTGGGTTCCCAGTGCCCGAATGCATGGGGAAGAACTTTAGAGCTTTTTGAAAATGGTGTTAAATTGGTGCTGGTAAAAATAAAATGCTGATCCTATTAGCCCAGTGTCCACATAGTATGGACAGGGGAACACTTCATTCCAGACCTGCAGAACCCTCTGCTATTCTAGTTCTGACCTTCAGTGCAGGGTATATGATCAGGGTCGGTGCTACCATTTAAGTGGACTAGGTGGTTGCCTAGGGTGCCAGGATATGGGGGCGCCAAAAAGCAACACCCTCCAATTTTTTTTTAAGTGTTTGAGCGGCCGCTGCCCTGGGAGGGAGAGGGAATCTGAGCTGCCACCGGCAGCCCAGGGATTTCCCTGGATCAGCATCCCACCGCCAGCAGCCCAGGGGTTCCCCTGAGTCAGCAGGCCGCCGCCAGCAGCCCAAGGGTTCCCCAGGGTCAGCGCGCTGCCACCAGCAGCCGGCAGTCCAGGGGTTCCCCTGGGTCAGTGCGCCACCGTCAGCCCGGGGTTTCCACCGCGCAGTCGCTGCTTCGCTTCTCCCGCCTCCCAGGCTTGTGGCGCCAATCAGCTCTTTGGTGCCGCAAGCCTGGGAGGAGAATTAGAGAAGGACAGCATGCTTGGAGAGGGTGCGGAGCAGAGGTGAGCTAGGGTGGGGAGGTACCGCAGGGCTCCCTGGGCCTAGGGGTGGGGAGCTGCCGCAGGGGGCGGGGAGCTGCCACGGGGTAGGGGGCGCCTCAGGGCAAAGGAGAGCTGCTGCAGGGCTGGGGGAGTGCAAGGTGGAAGTTTCGCCTGGGGCGCGAAACTTCCTTGTACCGGCCCTGTATATGATGCTTGACACTGTAGTTGTGTTTTAATTACCATGATTGTACATTTTAGTGAAGGCACTGCCCAGCCATTTGGTTTTGGATACAAATATCTGTTGATAGCCATGTTTAACCCTACTAGCCACAAACATTAGTGACTGTCCACACTAGAATTTACAACTGCACTAGGTAATTAACAGATGTTAAGACAGGACTACAAATCCAAGTGTGAAGATGCCCCGAAGTTCGGCTAGTGCACCTCAATCGCAAGCCACGTGCCTTCCTATTCCTAGCCTTAGCACACGTACTGAACTCCAAAATAGCTAGGGGGACTTTGTTAACAAATTAACAAATAATTATCTTTGAGCAGAGACTAAGCTTTGAACATTTCAGGCCAAAGGTGAATGTTTTGGAAAGCTTATGAACAAGTAAACACAGACTAGAAATTTTTATGCAGCTTTGACTTGCACTCCCTATAACATTAAATACAAGAGTCTCTTCTGTTTATAAGTGCTCCGCTTAGCTGAGCTGATCTGATGTCATGTAGGAACAGGGCAGCATTGTCACAAAGCTTTATTCTATCTTTGTATCTTCTCTCTTAGAGGAAAATAATCTCCCAATTTTTCAGCTATAGGACTTAACTCACTTAGCTCTGCCCTTGTGTACCTGCACATCTTCTTCCTACAGAGTCAAAACACTCTTACACTCACCTATGCTGTATCATATTGCAACAGTGCTGCTAATAGTTGGACTCTGGAAGCCAGCACCCTGGTCACTTACAACACCCAGGGCAGTGGGTGTGTTAAAGAATATGGGAACACGTACACCTGCTGGTAGCCTGAGGAGTTAATGAGGTCACTAGCTCACCAGCTGCAGAACCCAGGAAGGGAAGCAGGCAGTATAAAAGGCTAACCCAGGGAACAGGGAGGGGGGATCCTCATAACTGATGCTGTATGGTTGTATTTGTACCTGGAGCTTAAGAAGGAGACAATGTACATATGTAGTGAAGGTATCTTGGAGGACTCATGAGCTGCTTAGTTCACCAAGAGGGCTTGCCAGCCGGGGGAAGGCGGAGCTTGCTCGCACACATACATTTTCAATATAGGCTACATAACCTACCACATATTGCCCTACAGACCATTCTTCGGTGCACCAGTGTATTACTGGCCGGAGATACTGATGTCTGACCTCCCCTCTGTGAACAGATCAGAGACTTGAATCTCCTCCAGCACAGCTTCCTCCTATGGCTAAGAGTCCCAACCCCTCACATGATACTCTCTTGGCAGCTGACCCAACACCTGCTGAAGACAAAAGCAATCTTTTCATTGACATCATTGGACTCTGGATCAGGCCCCAGATGCAGTAGAGAAATTATCTTATTCCCAGTCCATCACTCCACAAGGCGAAAGCTCAATCTACTCCATCCATCCTTTCCATGTAGACCAGAACCCCCACTAGCCCTTCTGCCTACCTCTCTAGTCTTTTATATGCTACCCACCACAGAAGTATTTGAGCACCATAGTCATTCATCTCACTTGAGTACCAGTCCCATGTTCTAGAGGCAGACCACATATCCACCTTGACCAGTCTCTCTAATAGCGTACTGTCCTCCGGTCTCTGAGTACTCCATTCATCACTTGACTAGCACACTGTTTACCATGGGGAAGAGAAGGGAGTTGGCTGGTTTGTAGAACGTATTAAGTTTTCATTTATAATCAGTGATCTAGCTAGGTTACGCAGTCAGTAAAATTAGAGACGTGTTATGACACAAGAATATCCCCAAAAGGTGGATGAGGGATGGGCCTGTGGGGGCAGAGCTAGGGCTGTTATTTTGAATAGTCAAGCTAATAATTTCTCCTGTGCATCTATTTAAGAAATCATTGGAAATGTGAGTGCATCTGAATATTTTTCAACTCCTCTTAACTCTGGTACCTTCTGCTACTGTAATGTTCCTGGCTTGTTCCTTACAGATACAACATGCATAATATGCTTTGCTTCCTACGGTTGTGTGAGTGGTTGTCATTGTTAAGTTCTTCTACTAACTTTAACTTACTCTGTTCAGTGCACAGAAGCAGTTGTTTGTTAATAAATTTATCCAATGGCAGTGCACATTTCAGCACCTGTTTGAGCTTGTGCCATTCCCCTTCTATTTGCAATGAATTCTCATTATGCATTTTTTCCAATAGTATGTTTTTTTTAATTCATGAGCTTCAATTGTGGTAGCTTTATGGTAATGATGTTTATTTGCCTACTATTATTATATCTTCTAGATTAAAAAAACTGCTTTAAAATGGAATTACGATTGAGAGTATATATCACTAACTTAATGGTAAAAGTACATTACAGTGAGATGGTAATGATCCCCAAAACAGCTATTATAACCATAGGAAATTCACAGTTAAGGTTAAACTTAAAGAAATCCAAACATGTTAAGATCTTAACATGCAAACTAAGGCACCAAAATAACCTTAACTCTGCCCTGTGATGACAACATACAGTAACCATATAGTCATCATTGGTACATATTAGTACATTTGGTTTGAGACCAAATTAAAGTGCTATTTAAAGACGTAGGGGATGCGTTCCTATCTTTTTCCCCATGGTGTCACAGCAGACAATTGCCTGAGCTGAAATCCTTAAAAACAAAACATAAAGCCTGACACAGATAACTAAATATTTTAAAGGAGCCATTTAAAAATTAATTTGAGCTTGTGACCTGAGTGACAGATTGAGCAACTGAATGTTCATTGAGCACTCAAAGAATAACTGCTGAAATTCTGCCGATGATCAGGGCTTGAGGAACTTACCTAGGGTCACACACAGCCTGTGCCAGAGCTGGGAATTTTCTGAGCCTCAGTCCAGTGCTTTCTTCTTTTGTCTGAATTCTTTTTATGGGATCTAGTCCCTGGTTCTTCTAGGCTGTACAGGTCTTTGGGCAGTGGCAGCGCATTAGCCCTTGTCCTTGTTGGAAGTTGAAGATCAGGCTTCGCAGACTTGATTTTGACTGGGGGAAGGCAGCGTTGGCAGGCGCGACGGAGTCCTGGCACCACCTGCAATCTGTATAAGGCTTTATTCACTGAAGCTTTTCCATCATAAACATTTTGCACATGAAACTACAGCTGAGGATACTGAATTAAGATGTATGGGGCTGATCCAAAGCCCATTGAAGTCAATGAAAAGGCTCCCATTGAGTCTAATGGGCTTTGGATCAGGCCCTATGTGCATAACAATATACGCGGCAAACAGCTTTCAGTGCAGAAAAATTTAAATCCAAAGGGCTCCTTGTACGCCCTTCCTCCCAGCTGACAAGGCATTCAAATCAGAAGCAATGCTGAGATCCCAGGTCTGCACTCAATCCCAGCTGCTGACTCCCTGCCTTGCTTCAAAGCTCAGCATGGACTAATATAGATGCTGATTTCAGTTTCAGAGTGGCTAGCTTAGATCAATTCCTGACTTCAGCTGAGCTGAAATAAGTGTGGCTTGAACTGAAATCTGAGTGTCCACTTCCATAGCTTCATAGAGTTTAAGGCCAGAAAGGACCATTATATGATCTAGTCCAGTGAGTCTCAGCCAGGGGTATGTAGAGACTTCCAGGGGGTACACAAACTCATCTAGCTATTTTATAACAGGCTACAGTACAAACTAAAATTTTATACAAACAATGACTTGTTTATACTGCTCTATATAGTATACAATGAAATTTAAGTACAATATTTACATTCCAATTGATTTATTTTGTAATTATATGGTAAAAATGAGAAAGTCAGCAATATGTCAGTGCTGTGACACTTGTGTATTTTCATGTCTGATTTAGTAAGCAAGTAGTTTTTAAGTGAGGTGAAAGTTGGGAATATGCAAGACTTCTGAAAGGGGTACAGTAGTCTGGAAAGGTTGAGAACCACTAATCTAATCTGATCGCCTGCATATCACAGGCCATCAAATTTCACCAGTAACCCCTATAATAAGCCCAGGAACTTTAGTCTAACTAAGGTGTTTCAGCCGTCAGGGGACTAAACTATTATGTGCCACAGGCAATGCCAGATGGCCCTGCAATGGCAGGGGATTCATTTGGGGAGATAGACCCAGTTAATCCAAGTAGAGTTAACACAATTTGTTTCAACTCACATCCTTGGTTGAACTGCTGCAACTTTCTTTGCAGGCCTCAGGGATACTGCATGGCCTTGTCCATTGAGCTTTTAAGTTCTATACTTATCCCTGAGAAAAGCCTCGTGGAAAGGTCATCTGGTGGGTGGACTGGAGACAGATACTGCAGTGTAAGCCCCGGGTTAGTAGAAACTTGAGTTAGCAGACCCTGGGCTGGTTAACCTCAGGCTTGAGCATCTACACTTATTTGTAACCCCAGGTTAGGAATTGTTGACCCCTGTATCCCAGCCTGGGGCTCCAGCATATACAGTAACTCCTCGTTTAACGTTGTAGCGATGTTCCTGAAAAATGTGACTTTAAGCAAAATGATGTTAAGCAAATCCAATTTCCCCATAAGAATTAGTGTAAATGGGGAGGGAGTTAGGTTCCAGGGAATTTTTTTTACTAGACAGTATAAGTTTTAAACAAACAATTTAATACTGTACACAGCAATGATGATTGTGAAGCTTGGTTGAGGTGGTGAAGTCAGAGGGTGGGATATTTCCCAGGGAATGCCTTACTGCTAAATGATGAACTAGCATTCAGCTGAGCCCTCAAGGGCTAACACATTGTTGTTAATGTAGCCTCACACTCTACAAGGCAGCACAAATGGAGGGATGGAAGACAGCATAGCGGACAGAGACAGAGACACACACCTTGTGTGAGAGAGATGCGCGTTGCCTCTTTAAGTGTGCTGACACCACTTTAAGTACATTGCCTTTTTAAGTAGATCAGAAACTTGAGACAGCAGCTGTGGCCAGCAAGCTCCCTCCTTCCTGAGCCCTGTCATGTCCCCACCCTGTTCTATGGAGAAGGGATAAGTGGGTTGCTGGAGTGGGGGGAGATGGGGAACCCTGACATTAGCTTCCCCCCCACACAGCAAGCAGGAGGCTCCAGGGCAGAGGGCAGGAGCAACACATGGCGGTGGGGGGAAGGACAGCTGAATTGGTGGCAATTGGTAGCCTACTGGGTGGCTGCCGCACAGGGAACTTAGGGGGGCTGCCGGTTCACCCTGCTTCTAAGCTAGCTCCAACGGGCTGCTCTTCCTGCAAGCAGTGGACAAAGCAGGCAGCTGCCAAACAACATTATAATGGAGCATTGTGCAACTTTAAACAAGCATGTTCCCTAACTGATCAGCAACGTAACAATGAAACAACACTAACTGGGACGACTTTAAGTGAGGAGTTACTGTACACTGAATTATGGGGACCCATGTCCAACCACGTGTAAGCAGAGTCAGGATAAGCTCTACCCTGACATCTGGTGGAAAGAATTTCAGAGAGTGAATTTGCATAGGCACGCCTACCCTGTCCCAGACTGCCAAGCTGTGGGACTGCTTGGTGACAAATGACTCACCCTCAGCTGGATGGTACTTGCTAGACAAGGTACATGGGTTCCAAAACCCTGTGAATTGAGAGGGGTTGGGGACAGGTATCTGTGCTTGGTGGTGCAGTTGCCTTGTGGAGCCAGAAGCACCAGTTCCACCCCCTCCTCTCTCCACTGTGGAATGTCAGAGTTGATTTTTTTATTCCCTCAAGAATCTAAATACAGGTTACTGAGCTGAACTCACTTTGGGCTAATGGTGCACTAGCACTGGGGCTCTCCTATTAAGAGCTGAGATCACTAAGAGTTGAAATCACTAAAGAGCTGAAATTACTGAGCTGAGAGCACTGAGTACTGTGTTAACTAGTGGGGGAGCCTGAAGATATACTGTGGAACAGAGCAGCTGGCGGAGTAGAGCAGTTGTGGGGACGGCTGGAGCGGATCACGGGACAGCTGGTGGCAGCGGAGCGTCTGGCAGAGTGGAGTAGCTGTGGGATGGGTGGAGTGGCCCACAGAGCGAGCGGAACTGAGCAGTTTGCAGGGAGAACTGGAGCAGCTCATGGAGCAGAGCAGCTGGTGGAGCGGAGCAGTTTCTGAGGACGGCTGGAGGAGCAGAGTGGAGCGGCTGGTAAAGCGGAGCAGTTCGTGGAGAAGGCAGAAGCAGAACCCACGGAGAGGCAGGGCAGTTGGCCCCGGACCACGTAAGGTGCCCCTTTCTACCCAGGCTGGGGGGAGGGACTTCTACAGATAAACTCTCGAACTCTGGGGTGGCATTGACCAGAGACTTTTGGGTTGTTGGACTTTGAGGTGATTGGACTTAAAACCCTAAGGGGAAAAAGGACAGTGCCAAACGTACTTGGAGGTGGGTTTTTGTTTATGGTTTGTGTTATAACCCTGTTTGTGGTGTTTCTCCAATGGGATGCCGCATTGATTCCTTCCTTTATTAAAAAGATTTTGCTACACTCAGACTCCGTGCTTGCGAGAGGGGAAGTATTGCCTCCTAGAGGCGCCCGGGGGGTGTGGTATGTGAGTATCCCAGGTCACTGGGTGGGGGCTCGAGCCAGTTATGCATTGTGTTACTGAAATGGAACCCCTGGATACTGAACCCGGCCCTTGTTGCTGCCAACTCAGAGGGGCAGAAGGGTTACACACGCATAATTGCAGAATTGCGAGAGCCCTCCCAAAATGAGTCTGCTTTAGCCCTTTGTTTTTGGTGCAGTGTGGGAAAACTTGACAGTCCACCAAACTTGACTGTCCAGAGGACAAAGAAAGTTGGCTTTTTGATTGTGGAATACTTTTGGTGCACTCCAGTGGGGCAGCCAGACTCCTGGTCCTATTTCCCAAAGCCATTCACCATCCTCTGAGATCCCAGTGTGATGGGCTGGATCACAGAACGCCCCTTGGGAACTGCCAGCTGATGTGCCAAGACTACTTCTGCCCCTGCTTTCCCTGCCAGCTTGGGACTCCAGCACTCTGTCTTGCTGAGCCAGACAGATCCGTCTGCTCCAACACAGACCCAGGGTCTGAACCACATGCCTCAAAGCTGCAGACTTAACTGAAAGCAGCTCACAGAAGTGCTTTTGTCTTTAACACTCAGATGTCCGACTCCCAATGGGGTCCAAACCCAAATAAATCCATTTTACCCTGTATAAAGCTTATACAGGGTAAACTAATAAATTGTTTGCCCTCTATAACGCTGATATAACGCCCCCCCACAGGTATTAATACATACTCTCGGTTAATTAATAAGTAAAAAGTGATTTTATTAAATACAGAAAGTAGGATTTAAGTGGTTCCAAGTAGTAACAGACAGAACAAAGTGAATTACCAAGTAAAATAAAATTGAACGAGCAAGTCTATGTTTAAGAAAACTGAATACAGATAAAATCTCACCGGTTCCAATAAGCTTCCCCTTACAAACTAGTCTTCCTCTAGTCTGGGTCCAGCTACCCTAGTTACTGTCCTTTGTTCTGGTCTCTTTCAGGTATCCTTGGGGGTGGAGAGGCTATCTCTTTAGCCAGCTGAAGACAAAATGGAGGTTGAAGGGGTTTAAGTAGACTTTTTCTTGTGGGTGGAGACTCCCTCCTCTCTCCTATGCAAAGTCCAGCTCCAAGATGGAGTTTTGGAGTCACATGGGCAAGTCACATGTCCATACATAACTCAGTTTTTTACAGGCAGCAGCCATGGCTTACCTGCTACCTTGAACGTTCACATGTAGACTTCTTATGTGGATTGGAGCCTCCCAAGATCCATTGTCCCTTAAGTGCTTCTTGACTGGGCACTTAATTTGCACAGTTCTTTCTCAAGAAGCTGACCAAATACTTTACGAAGGCTACTTAAAAATCAAGCCAGTTCCCAGCCAATATTCATAACTTCGAATACAAAAATGATTCATGCATACAAATAGGATTACTAGATTCAGTAGATCATAACCTTTACAGAGGTATGTTACATGGCATATGTAGCATAAAACATATTCCAGTTATATTATATATACATTCATAAACATATTCCCATGAAGCCTTATGGGGTGCACCATCACACCCTGGACACAACTCCCTATTTGCTAGGTTCACTATCAGCCCGGTGGTTCATTGCTTCACCTTTGGTAACCTTCTCCTCCATGCAGATAATGCTCCCCCTTCAGCCCTGGGGGGAATATGTGCGTGTGTGGTGGGGGGAAGGATCTGACAGTGGCTGCCTGATGGCCGACAACTCGGTGCAAACTCAGTGAATGGGGCTTGTGATGGATGAATGTGCAGGGCGAGAGGTAATAAAGTGGGCCTCAGTCATGTAATCTTCCATTAAAATGAAATGCATACCAGAAATGAGGCATTTCTGCAGCTTATACCATCTCCCACGGAAGATCATGAATAAAAGAGGCAAGTGAGCTGCTGACAGATGCCGGCATGCATAAAGGACAGTTCCTATAAAGGCAAAGCCCTGGCTAACAGATGGACTAAAGATGTGAGATGCAGGAAGATTTACCAGTCTAAATAATTCAAGGGAATGGCGTATGGCGAGCCAGCGCTTTGAGAACGGAACTGGCAGAAGGTGCAGATGGAAAGGCAGGACAGGCCTTTCCCACAAACCCATTAAGAATGTTGCTTGTCTGAGTGACAGTATGTCGCAAAAGGCACCAGCAGAGATGGGTGGATTTGCCTCCGGCACTCCTTTAGCAAGGTCAGGAGAAGAGTTAATTTCAAAGGTTGCAACTTTCAGCGTCAGCCTCGTCTGTTGCAGAGCTGGTTCCCCCCTCCTCCTGTGACCAAGAAAACAAGATGATCCGGTGATGCTGAGGCCAGTGCCAGTGTGAAATAGGTAGTGTCTGCTCAAACTCCTCATCCCTTTGACAGAGCTCTGGGTGGGCATCTGCTTAATTCCTAGCTGTGTATATTCATGGGAGTGGGTGGGGGGGCCTTTTGATCCCAGCTGTGTGTGCGCGCGCGCGCGCGCGTGTGTGTGTGTGTGTGTGTGCGCACATTACAGTGGGAGTTGTAGGTGTTTCATGTGTGTGGAGATATGGGAGGTGTGGGTGGCTGAGAGTGTGGGATGTAGGATGTGGGCAGGTGCGGGGCGTGTGGGAGTGATGGGACATAATTTGGAGGGCGTGTGCAATGGGTGGGTGCTGTGTGTGTGTTAGGGCAGGAGTTTTAGGTGCTATGGCCCAAATCCCCAAAGATCAATCACTGGGAGTTAGGTACCTAAAATACCTTTTTGAGGAGCCGGGCCCATGTGTACACTTGTACATGGGTATGCAATCAACTTGCCCTGAGATGGCTTGGGTAGGGACTGCTTAATCCCCAGCAGTCTCAGGCGAGATCAGAGAAGCACAATAAAACAACAGTAATCTTGGGTTACCTTTAGGATCACTTCACACGCTCCTGAAACACAGCCACCTCCGGCAGGGAATAGGACAGCTGCGGACCAGCATGCACTGAACAAAATAAATTGTTGGTACTTGTCTATGCAGCACTTAGGGTCCTGACTCCTGATTGAGTTTCCTATGTGCGGCCATAATATAAATTATAATAATAGTGTCTGGCATCCACAGTGTGCTCATTTGGGACAGGAAGTGGAAAAAATACTGCCTGAGCGACTTATGGAGGCAAAATGTAATTACCCAAACTAGAATCTTAATCCAAATATTTGGACAGGGCTCCTGATGTTGCACAAAGTGTCTTGGGATTGCTAATGACCACAAAGAGTCAGGACTGCTGTTTAATGTCTCATCTGAAAGACAGCACCTCTGCTAGCATGGCATCCCCATGTGGAACCGCTGTCCCTGTGCAGAACCACAGCCCTTTGATTTCTCCTTCACCCCTAACAGCATAAGAAAGAAGAATTCAATAAATATTTCTGTTCTGTATTTGGAAACACTTGGGAAGTCTCAAAGCTAATGTTGTGCAACATCTAAAGAGTAAATAGGCTGACCTGGGTAATGATAGGTTGGTTAGCTTTGAATCCCTCATGTCATTCTGATTCAAAAAAGCATTATGCAAAATCTGAAGTGGCACCCATTAAATGGATTAAGAACTGGTCAATTTATAGATCTCAGAAGTAATTGTAAATTGACAAGAAATTGACTAGAACTTTATGGATCTGGTTCAATCCCCAGCACTTCTAGAGATTTCCACTGAAGCCCTGGGCAAGTCACTTAATCGTTCCATGCCTCATTCTTGCATCTGTAAAATGGGGGTAATAATGTGTCCTTTGTCTCTTGCTTACTTAGATTGTAAGGTCTTTGGACTGTCTCTTACCGTATTGGTATAGCATCTAGTATAATGACATAATGCAAATGATAGATGTGGAGAGAGAGGTGGCAGGTCGTGGTGAAAACCAGAGTCAGCAAATGGACATAGGTGGTAGGTGGCATCTGTCTATAGCTGGAGACAAGAGGCTCTTGGATTGGCCGCATCACTGGGGAGAAAGATGAAGTCTCCTAGGATCACAGTGGGCGAATGAGAAGAGGAAGAGACAGATGTTGAAGTCAGGGGAGGAGGAGCATGGGGTGTAGTGGGTTAATGAATGTGGGGCTCATGGGGGATAGTGAGTGAATGGTGGCCATGGGCGGGGGGAGGGAAGTGGAGTTTGAGGAGAGGATAATGGGTTCGTTGGTGGATGTGGGATAGGGAAGGAGTAGTGGTGACCACTGGTAAGGCAGAAGACTACTATAATTTAGGTGGAAAACTCCTTGAATTCTGCACCTTACTGACCAAACAGACTCTTTTCATGTGATGAGGCCTCCTTGGAATTACCATTGCATGCAGACCCTTGCTTATTGTTGTAGGGTTGCTCATGAGGGCTGCTCATGCTCGCTCATTCCCGTAGGGCTACTTCTGAAGGCTGCATCTACACCCCTGGCTTGTGGTTGTCTAGGAAGCATCAGGCTGCTAGAGAAAGGTTGCTCTTTCAGAACCCATTGAAGCATTTGTTTTATGGCAAACGTCACATAAAAAAACCCTGTGGCTCTTACCAGCACACCTCTCTAGAGCACTGTATCCCTGGTGAGCTGGGCTGTGAGGACTGAACTCCTGGCTGCTTTTTCTTGCCCTGCCACTGAAACGCTTTGTGACCTTGAGAAACATGTATGTCACAGTAAAAAGAACTAGAGCACTTGTGGCACCTCAGAGACTAACAAATTTATTTGAGCATAAGCTTTTGTGGGCTAAAACCCACTTCATTGGATGCATGCAGTGGAAAATACAGTAGGAAGATATATATACACAGAGAACATAAAACAATGGATGTTGCCATACCAACTGTAACAAGAGTAATTAATTAAGGTGAGCTTTTAGGTGAGCTATTATCAGCAGGAGAAAAACACTTTTGTAGTGATAATCAGGATGGCCCATTTCAAACAGTTGACAAGAAGGTGTGAGTAACAGTAAGGGAAAAATTAGCATGGGGAAATAGTTTTTACTTTGTGTAATGACCCATTCACTCCCAGTCTTTATTCAAGTCTAATTTAATGGTGTCTAGTTTGCTAATTAATTCCAATTATGCAGTTTCTTGTTGGAGTCTGTTTTTGAAGTTTTTTTTTGTTGGAGTATTGAGACGTTGAGGTCTGTAATTGAGTGACCAGGGAGGTTGAAGTGTTCTCCGACTGGTTTTTGAATGTTATAATTCTTGACATCTGATTTGTGTCCATTTATTCTTTTGCGTAGAGACTGTCTGGTTTGGCCAATGTACAGAAGGGCATTGCGGGCACATGATGGCATATATCACATGTTCTCTGTGTATATATATCTTTCTACTGTATTTTCCACTGCATGCATCTGATGAAGTGGGCTGTAGCCCATGAAAGCTTATGCTCAAATAAATTTGTTAGTCTCTAAGGTGCCACAAGTACTCCTGTTCGTTTTGCGGATACAGACTAACATGGCTACCACTCTGAAATATGTCACAGTGGCGCCCAGAAGCCCCGGTCAGTTTCTGGGCCCCTCTTGGGGCAGGTGTAGTACTAGAGGTTAATTCCAGATTGTTTGTAATCTGTTGTCCTGCCTTGAAGTGTTCATAATCCAGCACGTTACAAAGACCAGCATTTTCTAACTATGGTGTGTGTGGGCATGCATGTCCATGTGTGTCCAAAATTACACACCTAAATAAGTGCTGTGATTTTCCAAGGGTTTGGGGTTTTTATTTATGTGGGATCTGTGTATGTGCTGCAGCTCTATAAATCAGACCACTTTTGCTTAGGTGCCTAGAACACATTTAGCTTCCTAACATCAATAGGAACACCTTGAACATAATCTCTCTATGGCTCAGTTTCCTCCATCTGTAAAATGGGCTAATCCTTCTTCCTTCCATTAGGAGCATGGCAGGTGTTTGTTAGCTGATATTTGTTCAGAGCATGGTTAATGTAAACCCCTCGATAGGACTGTGTTCATTATCACATTTTTGTCATTGTGCCCAGATACCATGGTGATGATGGGAGCTGGAGAAATTATTTTAATAAAATAAACAAAAGAACCCAAATTTGGGATGTTGCCTCCATTAACATTTAGACTTGACCAAAGAGAATGACATAGCCATTCAAGTGTATCATTTCAGTAAGTGGCTGGCTAGGCAGTTAGGCCATACTCCTGACACATGTAACTAACATGCTTACATGCATGTCATCAGGGTTGGCAGCCTAATTCCTGCTGCTGCTGTTCTGCGGTCCCTGGTCTGGTGGATGGCACTCCCAGTTGCACTTACATAGTGGTGTGTTATAAGCAGCAACTGAGCATAGATGTGGCCAGTGCTCTTCTCCCTTTCCCCCACGTCACTTGAGTCCAGGGTTGGCTCGATGAGGAGGAAACGTTGCACTGGGAGAAAAGAAGGGAGATAAAAGGAGATATGGGGAGGGTTAGATAGACATAACCAGCAGCTGTTTGGCATAGATTGTGCGTGCTCTCCATTTGGAAGGAGACATTTTCCCTGTGTTCATCAGCCGTCTGCAGCGCAGTGATTAATCATTCATGTCAGAATCCCTAATCCTATTCAATGGAAAACAAACACCATGTCACCCAGCCCTTCCCTTAGCCCAAGCAATTAGCAATTACATGAACTGGGAGAGCTGCGACAAAGAATGGCCAGGTAGGGCCATGGAAAATGGACCCTTTGCAGCTCTTGATTTTGGAAATGCCCAGGGCTACTCAGGCACTGATCCCATCATGAGACCGAAACATGGATATTATTTAAATCAGCTCCTTATTGCAGAAAGTAATTGCTGATTAGTGCTCAGCATAACACAAGTATTTCCTTTTTGAGTGCACAAGTGTGGTCTTTTGTTTATCAAATAGGGAAACGGAGGCACAGAGAGTCTAGGGGATTCATACAAGGTCAGAAAGTGAATTCAGTAGGACTAGAAGGCAGAAGATTCTGGATTCTAGCTCACTAAACCATGCTGTCTCTCTGCAAGTACCTATTCATGTTTAAACCCATTCTCTGCATCCTTTTAAAGTATTCCCACTCTCTTCAGCTTTGGAGTTCTTGAGCTAAATCCTGTCTTGGGTCCCATCTGAAAACTGCCAAACAAAGGCAGGCAATGGGTAGATCTATTCTACCAAAGGCCAGGACTAGATTAGCAGCAGCAGAGTGCATTGAGGGAGCTGTGAAGCCCAGGTTAGGATCCAGGGCCACTGGCAGACCTTTGAAAGGCCCCGGGGGTGGAACAGGTTAATATAGCCTCACCCTGTGCCTAGCTCACATGAAAACCTAAGCCAGTGGTAAAACCTTGAATATGCTGGTAATGGACAACTCAAAAGGACAAAAGAATATAGGGCCTGTTCCTAGTGCTTTGAAGTCAGTGGAAGTCTCTCCACTATGTTCAGGGAGTTCTGGATCAGGTACCCTAGGTACCATTGTGGACAGCTCCATGAGAACTTCTGCTCAGTGCACAGCTGTGTTCCACAAAGGAAATGAGTTTGGGTTTGTTAAGGAAGAGATTAAGGGTAACACTGCAAATATTATAGTGTTGCCGAACATGTCACTGATAGGCCTCACCCGGAATCCTGTGTTCAACTTTGGTTGCTCCATCTCACAAAGGACATAGTATGGCCGAAAGGGCAGCAAAAGTGGTGAGAGGCCTGGAAAGACTTTGCTAGGAGACAGTAAAGAGAGTAGCACTATGTAGTTTAGTGGCAAGATCACTAAGCAGTGACTTGACACAGGTATTTAAAAGGATGAAAGCTTTAGGGAAGGCAAACCTGAACTACCATTTACCCTTCTTCATGATCAAATGCAATTAAAAGGCAACATATTTAACACTGATAAAAGGAACAATATTTTTACATGCTGCATAGTTAATCTGTAGAACTCATTGCCACAAGATATTATATTGGCTAAGAGCACAGTAAGATTAAAACAACACAAAGAAAAGTTATTTATCCCTTCACATTACACAAGACCAGGGGTCAGCTGATGAAATGAATAGGCAGCAAGTTTAAAACAAACAAAAGGAAGTATTTCTTTACACAATGCACAGTCAACTTGTGGAACTTGTTGCCAGATGATGTTGTGAAGGCTGGTTCAGGCTGGGTTTTCCAGAGACTAGGAAACAAAGGGAGGGCTTTTGGTCTAGAAGGATGAGCTTCAACTGACTTGGTGTGTTTCTTTTGAGTCAGTAAATGGACAGGACTTTCTGTCCAATAGGACCCCAGCCCTTGCAGAAAGGTTGAGATGGAGATTGGTCTACTCCTCATGTGGAAGACAGGTGATCCCTGGTATGTCTAGTGAGCTTCTAAATCCTTTTATTAGTTTTTATGTTTTCTCTCATGATGCTTTGTCCTTAAAATAAATGCAGTCTGCTGAGAAAGCGCTGGGTGGTGACTTGTAACTGCTGCAATACACTGTGATATCCCCAGCAAGCCAGTCTGCCTAAAGGCCAGCAACTGCGCTGTGTTGCTTTAAAGCGCCCTGGTCAGGAGGAACAGAGATGCAGATCTTTGCCCAAGAGAGCTGATGGCTGGGGGCCTGAAGCTGTGCCTGTGTTCCTCCTTCATGGTCCACCTTGAGGGACCACAGAGGGGTAACACAGGTGTAATTATATTGCAACTCTGACACCAAACACTAATAGTTTGGGGTTGGGATGATACTTCTCCTATGGGCAAATTATTCTATAATGTGCATTATGGAGTTTCTTTCACCTTGCTTTGAAGCACTGATACTAGCTACTGCCTGTGATTGGACTAGATGGAGCATTGGCCTGCTCTGGTATCTTTATGTGGGTCCCATCATATTCATTAAGCATCTGGAAGAGGAGCTGCAAAGTTGAAAGATGCCTTGGGTTGATCCTGCATTCCAGGCATCAATGAGCAGTTTTGCTACTGAGGTCAATGAGAGCAGGATCAGGGTCATGGGGCCTGATCGAAAGCCTCCTGATGTCAATGGGAATCGTCAGACTTCAGTGGACTTTTGATCAGGCCCATAGTGAGTGGTGAATGAAACAAGCAGTGCATTGTGGCGCATAACAGGCTAGCGCAGTTTTGGGTTGGGGCATACGTTAGAGAGTAAGGAACTAAAGACCCTGTCTCTGCAATGCTGGTGTGACCACATCTGCAATATTATTTCCCTTCTGGACAGCTCATTACCAGAAGCATGTTGTAATACTGGAGGCTGTTTAGAGAAGGGAAGCAAACCTGACTAGACGGCTAAAGGGACTGAGTCTGGAGGATAGATGTATCGCTTGGCTGAGCATCAGCTAGGAAGAGAATGTGACAATTGTCTATAAGTGATGGAAGATATTAAACATGATGGGGAGGGAGAGGTATGAGCAGAAATGATGGGAGGAAACTGAGGAAAGGAAAGACTATGGGATATCGAAATCAGGACAGACCTGACTGACAGATGTAGTCAACTGTAAAATATTCTCCCAGCTTTATTGATGGAGACCCACTGTGTGGGATTTTTAAACTAGCCAGGACAAGGAATAGTCTGTGGCAGTAATCCTCCACTGGTAATGGTTTAGATGCTGACACAGTCTCCATTCAGCATTTTCAGTCTTTAACTAGGGATCAGATTGGGAGGAAAAAAGGTGGTGGTGCTCTGCCATGCTCCACCCACAAAATAAGCCCCACCCATGCGAGCACTAATTGAGATGCTGCTCACTGTAGATGATATGGATATTCAAACTATGTGTGTCTGGGATCTCTGAGCTCCACTGGGCTCCTTGAGCCAGGCTTCATGATTGAGCGGCATGTTCTATGCCGTGCTTCCCATCAGAGGTATGCGTACTGCTTCCCTAGCTCAGGTGTGCTGAACTATGGGAGGGTGGGAACATCTACCACTGGCAGCAAAGCTCTTTGTGTTTCACAGTCAGCGGGTCAGACTCAGAGTCGTAGTCAGCAAGTGGTTGGGTTTTTTAATTACCCTCTCTTCCAGCAGTGCAGCCAAAGCTCATCTGTAATTCCATCCCCTTGAATACCAAAGACTCATCAAAATTACAGATGCTATCCCAGTGCTCCACCCATCCAGCTACACACAAGTACCTGTCCCATGCTGGAAAGCTCAGCTTTTGGTCGGAAAATGGACATTTGAACACAATTCTGTTTTCGCAAAAACATTTGAAAGGTTTTGTTTTCATTCCAAAGCAGAGCAAAAACAACCTTGGAAGTTTCTGGGAAGTGGAATTGTTGTCTTCTGGCCAGCTCCAGTTCTCAGAACCTTCCAAGATGGGACCTAAACCCCCAGATACCCTTATGTACAGAGGGGCAATAACCACATAAAAGCAGCGCCACAGAGGGGGAACAGAATCACCTCTTACCATTTGTTACTCAGTAGTGTACTACTGATAACAGTTTAATATTCATCATTGCTTGCTGGATCTCCATAGCTCATGTTTATAGGGCACCTTTTATCATGAAGCATCTTAAAGCTCCCTGCTAGGCTAGGACAGAGGGCAAAGCAGCCCTCTCCAGCAGCTAGAATAGTCCAGTGCTGGGAAATCCCAGAGACCTACTGCCCCCTTCAGCTTCCATGGTGACGAGGTCCCAGATGCTCAAAGGTATTTAGGTGTCTAATGTCTATTGCGTCAATGCATATTGGGTGCCTAAATATCTCTGAGGATTTGAACTGAGGGCTCAAAGGGAGGAAGAATTCGGTATCCAACTGAAATAAATTGAAGGAAGTAACAGGTAATTACCTGAGCTGGAATTTGGCCAGGATCCCGGGGACTTAACAACCCTGCTCTTGTAAAAATCCTGGGAGGGGAGAGGGCTGTGTGTGTGTGCAGGCAGGGGGTGAAATTTCGGGGTCTTTGTTAGGCAGGATATCAGTGACCCCTCTTGGCCTTCCAGTCTGTGACTCTGACTGTACTGTTACGGCAGGAGTCACTAGATGGCGCTGTTACACAGAGTCTTCTTGCAGATCTTTCTGGGTATGTCTACACAGCCAGGGGAATCAAACCTCCCAGCTTGGGTCAATGGGCTGGGGCTAACGGTGCTTGTGCTAGCACTCCAAAAGGAGCCGTGTGGATCGTGCTTTGAAGCTGTGGCCTGGGCTGGAGCTTCCACCCTGAAGCTTAGGGAAGTGGTTGGGCTGCAATCCTCTGCCTAAAATGGCTCTGCCTGTTGCTGACCTACAAAGCTAGGGTCACTGCTTCAGCAGGGCCGGCTGAGGGCGACGAGCACAGCTCTGGGAGTTGACTCTCATGCCTTGCCTTTTGCGTAGTCATTCACACCTGTTTGACATGGGGGTTGAGTGCGCCTGGCGAGTTCTGCTTTTGCAGCGTTTGATCTCCCCACCTTGCCCTCGATTTGCACTGGAGTAAGTGATGACACATGGCACCATATGGTGCAGGAGAGTAGTGGTGGGGGAATAGGGTTTGCTAACGCAACTGATGATGCGCAGTAAAGGTATGTCTGCACAGCAGCTGAGGGTGTGATTCCCAGTCTGGGAAGATGTACGTGTGCTAGCTGTGATCTCATACTACTGCAGCTACACTGCCGTTTTCGATCAAAGCTAGCATATGCGCATTTGCCCAAGTTGGAAATCACACTGCCAGCTGCAGTATATATGTGCCCTAAGCCACGGGAGTAGGGTATAAAACATAGTTTTGTAGTATCTACAAAAATCCAGTGACTGTATATTAATGCATTGTTGGTGATGGGAAAGAGAAAGTTTAGGTTTGAACTGATATTTGGTATTGGGTGGGCTACAGTTGTTTTAAGGTGGATCTGATTCAAAATCTTAAGATGTATTTGATTTTTTTCTTTAGATGGAAGGACATTCCTAGCCTAGGTAAAGAGTTTTTCTTTTTCCCCTACAGAAATATATCTGTTTTTTTTTTAAAAGGATTGACTCAAATAAAAATGTGTTTGTATAAGACAAATTATTTTCTTTTATGAGAGACCACATAGTTTGGGGTAAATTTATAGTTTTGGCTGGGTCATTAATATCTGGTAGTCAAAAAGTATTGGTTTGAACAAAAATATGTTGTAATAAAAATGCATTGTTTTGAAGAAATTTATTGGTCCCATGAAAACCTATTCGATTCAGAAAGATATGTTGATTTCAATGAAAATCTATTTGTTTTGAGAGCCAGAGGAAACGAGAGAATACTTATTTGCGAGGCTGGTGCTTCTCAAGGCACGCTCCTCTCAGGGATGCAGCAGTAATTAGTGCCAGGGTGTGTCTGTTGAGGAATTAGTGCAAGGAAGCATGGGAAATAAACAGAGAAAGACAGGCTCTGCTACAAGAGAAACATCAGTGAATAAAGCTGGGACCAAGGAATCAAAACAGAAATGTGGAGAGAGAGAGAGAGAAGCAGAGAATGCAAAAGCCAATGGGCTGAATAAAATGAGGGAGGAGAGCAAATGGCAAAGAGGAGCAGAGAAGGGGAAGGCAGCTGCGGCAGAAAGACGCCTGACATGTGTAAGGTACAAGTTTAATGTGGCTTGTGCACACTGAGCTCCTAGCCTCTTGACACACAAATGAGCTGGTTCCACTCCAGCGGGTAGCTGCATTATCTATAGACCCAGGGTGAGATGACTCTATGGGCGGCACTGTAAGACAGCAACCTATGCAGAGCCAGTGGCATTCTCCTCTCAGACTGATTCCCTTGACTGCTTTCTGGGAGAGTTTGGGGCCAATTTTAGCGCATGCTGGTATTTACATATTGCTTTGGTCATTGTGCTTGAGGTTAACAGTTCCTGGCCAGATCCCCACGTGGTGTAAATCCATTGCTCCAGCAATTTAAGCTCTTCTGATGTTCTCCATTCCCCTGATGGGATTTCAGTACCCCAATGGAGGGCAAAGAGGAATTGGCTGCAGTCACATCTTATGGGTTTTCATGGTATCCCATAACCATGGTATTTGGGCATGTGTGGAGACAGGCTGGACAGACCAAGGGAGAATGGGTAGCTATTATGCATGATCCAGCAGGATGTGTGGATGAGGCATAAATCTCAGCAGACTCAAGCCAAACTGAAGACGGTTGGGTTTTTGCAAAACAAAACGAAATGAACATTGTCCTTTGAGATACGGGAAAATTTTCTGCAAATGCCTGTTTCTGAGAAGTGCTCAGTGTCCTTGCTGATGAACGCTCCAGCCAGTCAGACTGACATCTCCTCTACATTGCTGTGAGTGGATGTCTTGCCCAGGTCTTCATAGATTCATAAATTCTAAGACCAGAAGGGATTATCTAGTCTGACCTCCTGCATAACACAGGCCGGAGAACTTCCCTGAAATAATTCCTGTTCCAACCAGAGCAGATGTTTTAGAAAAACACCCACACTTGATTTTAAATACTGCCTTATTTCTGAATTTATCTAGCTCCAACTTCCAACCATTGCAACATATTATAACTTTGCCCACTAGATTGAGGAGCTTGTTATCAATTTTTTGTTCCTTCTGTAGTTACTTATAGACTGTGATCAAGTTATGCCTTGCCCACCTATTGTTAATCTTAACAGATGGCGTTAATTGAATGTATCACTATAAGGCATGTTTTTTAACCTTTTAAACATTCTTGTGTCTCTTCTCTGAATCCTCTCAGATTTAGCAACATCCTTCTTGAATTGTGGGTACCAGAAATGGACACACGATTCCAGTAGCAGTTGCAACAGTGCCAAAAAAAGAGGTTAGATAGACTTCCTATTCCTACTTGAGCATCTCTGGTTCATGTGACCAAGGATTGCATTAGTCCTTTTGGCCACAGCGTTGCACTGGAAGCTCATGTTCAGCTGATGACCACCAAGACTTCCAAACCTTTATTTAGAGTCACTGCTTCCCAGTAGACAGTCCCCTATCCTGTAAGTTTGGCCTGCTTTCTTGAAGAGCTTATGCCAATTCCTGATCAGCTCTTGGGGAAATTCCTTTTGTGTATATTCCCCTTGGTCTCCACAGTGCTGTGGTGACAGCTATCCTCTTCTATCCTCCCCAGGCATGTCCAGGAGTGTGCTGCATCCTCTCTTCACTATGACATTGGTGGGTTCTTCCAAAGCCAACCAGGGATGGCTGCAGACTGCCCTCTGTCTTCCAGGTCCTTATTCTTATTATGTTCCTCTTCTTCCGAGCGTTCTTCCTGCTGAGCTGAAGCAGTACGAGACCTGGCTGTGGCTGCAGGAGGTGGCTGCCTAGAGAAGAGTGGTTCTTTGATCTGTTTGATCTGTTAGATGGATTTCTGGCCTCCCTAGATGGAAGCTTGGACAACTGCACTTTAGCAGCAGGCTCTTTGTCAGGGCTTCTCACTCCTGCTCTGCAGAGATTTCTCTCATCAGGGTGGTAAAGGAGGGGGGTGTTGTCCCTCTGCCCATGTAAGGATAGCTTGGCTGTCTGTGTGGCTGCATATAATAGCAGATAAAGCTCCTCAAAGGACTTGAGGGTATGTTCAACAAACTCTGCCATTTCAGAGTAGGGTGGAACCTCTCTATCTTGCCCGCATAGCCACTCACTTATGTAGCCCAGTTCTTTGCTCCTGTTGAGTAGCACTACCTCATACAACCAATCTCGTTGCCTTCAGGGTGACTAGTCACGTGAGTAAGAGTTGAAGAAGCAGCCCCACGATGTCTGAACTAGACCTCTCAATTCACCCCTCACTAGTCTCAGTGCCTGTTGAATTGAGCCAGGATAGTCTCCTGTGTCATAAAGACAGGCACAGCTCATAGCTGCGAAGCACCTGGTCTCTCTCAGAACACACATCCTGAAGTTTGGATGTTTAATGAACTCACCTGCTGCTGTTTGGAGGAGAAATTGGGGTTAAAATCTTGCCAGGGTTCCAGGAATTCTGATTGGTGGTGAGCTGTGGATACCCAAGCGCAGCTTTTTCCGTTATATTTTAGTATTTTCAGTCCCAACCCAAAGCAAGAAGTGCAGTGGGTGTGCACATATGATTTTTTTAAAGTGACTAAACCTTTTCCTAAACCACAGTACAATACAGCTGCGGTTAGTATTATGTCTATTACAATAGTTCCTGGAAGTCCCAACTGAGATCAGGACCCCAGTGCTAGGTGCTATACATACACACAGTGAGAGACAGTCCCTGGACTGAGAGTCTAAATAGTCAAAGCAGACAAAGGATGTGAGGGAAACAAAGAGGCAACCAAGAATTGAACTGATTTGCATTAGGTCACACAGGTGGTCAGTAGCCAAATGAGGACTGAAAACAGGTCTACTGACTCCTTGAGCAGTGTGTTATTCATTGTTTCCAAGGTTGGAAGAGACCAGTGTGATCATTGAGCCTGACCTCTGTATAACACACGCCATGCTTTAGACCAGTGTTCTCAACCATTTCAGGTTGGCAATCTTTTACTCAATGTCATTTTCACGACCCCTTTACAGTCACTATAAACAGAAGAGTTATGCCCATGAAAACAATGATACGCATATATCATTTGAGTGTGTCTAGGTTTTGAGAGGTTGACAGAATACTTGACCTTAAGGGTAAGCATAAATGCGAAAGGAAAGTTTTCTTTGCTTTAGATCATAATTAGGACGGTCAAGTGATTAAAAAAAATTAATGGCAATTAATCACACAATCGAACTGTTAAAGAATAATAGAATACCATGTATTTAAATGTTTTTGGATGTTTTCTACATTTTCAAAATATTGATTTCAATTACCACACAGATTACAAAGTGTACAGTGCTCACTTTATATTATTTTTATTACAAATATTTGCACAGTAAAAAACAAAAGAAATCATATTTTCAATTCACCTAATACAAATAATGTAGTGCAATTGCTTTAACATGAAAGTTGAACTTACAAATGTAGAATTATGTACAAAAATATAACTGCACTCAAAAATAAAAAATTGTAAAACTTTAGAGCCTACAAGTCCACTCAGTCCTACTTCTTGTTCAGCCAATCACTCAGACAAACAAGTTTGTTTACATTTGTAGGAGATAATGCTTCTTGTTTACAATATCACCTGAAAGTGACAACAGGTGTTTGCACGGCACCGTTATAGCTGGCGTCACAAGATATTTACGTGCCAGATGTGCTAAAGATTCATATGTCCCTTCATACTTCAACCACCCTCCCAGAGGACATGCGTCCATGCTGATAATGGGTTCTGCTTGATAACAATCCAAAGCAGTGCTGACTGATGCATATTCATTTTCATCATCTGAATCAGATGCCACCAGTAGACCATTGATTTTCTTTTTTGGGGTTCAGTTCTCTAGTTTCTGCATTGGAGTGTTGCTCTTTTAAGACTTCTGAAAACATGCTCCACACCTCATCCCTCTAATATTTTGGAAGGCACTTCAGATTCTTAAATCTTGGACTGAGTGCTGCAGCTATCTTTAGAACTCTCACATTGGTACCTTCTTTGAGTTTTGTCAAATCTGCAGTGAAAATGTTCATAAATCGAACAACATATGCTGGGTCATCATCTGAGATTGCTATAACATGAAATATATGGCAGAATGCAGGTAAAACAGAACAGGGAACATACAATTCTCCTGCAAGGAGTTCATTCACAAATTTAATTAATGCATTCTTTTTTTAACGAGCATCAGCAGCATGGAAGCATGTCCTCTGGAATGGTGGCTGAAGCATGAAGAGGCATATGAATGTTTTGCATAGTTGGCACTTAAATACCTTGCAATGATGGCTACAAAAATGCCATGTGAATGGTTGTTCTCACTTCCAGGTGACATTGTAAATAAGAAGCATGCAGCATTATGTCCTATAAATGTAAACAAACATTTGTCTTAGCGATTGGCTGAACAAGAAGTAGGACTGAGTCGACTTGTAGGCTCTGAAGTTTTACACTGCACTCAAAAAATGAAATAGTTATGTAACAAAAAAACCCTACATTTGCAAGTTGCACTTTCATGATAAAGAGATTGAACTATGGTACTTGTATGAGGTGAACTGAAAAATACTATTTCTTTGCTTATCATTTTTACAGTGTAAATATTTGTAATAAAATAATAATAGTATAAAGTAAGCACTATACACTTTGTATTCTTTGTTATAATTGAAATCAACATATTTGAAAATGTAGAAAAACATCCAAAATATAATAAATTTAAATTGGTATTCTATTAATAGTGCGATTAAAAGTGTGATTGATTGCGATTGATTTTTTAATCACAATTAATTTTTTTGAGTTAATCGCGTGAGCTAACTGTGATTAATTGACAGCCCTAATCATAATACATTTTTCAACACCTCACTATGTCCCTCTTTGCCTTTCATGATCCCTCTGAGGATCATGACCCACTGACTGAGAAACGGTGCTTCAGCCTGTACTGCCTTGCTTAGCTTTAGACCCAAACATCCTTGAAGTTCAGCAAGGGAGAGAGAGAGAGAAGTTGGCGCTGGAGTTGCATTCTTGAGCTCTCTTTACAAAGGAGTTCAAGTGCTTTCATCTCTACTCATGATATTAATGATGATGCTTCTGGAGGCCAAAGAGAGAGGCGTGTGATGCTGGTTAAGCCTCTTTCTCAGCCGGCAGGGACCAGATGAAATTCTGTTTGAGCTTGAAAGCCAAATGAAAAACCATAATGCTGCCTTAGCCAGGATTATGAGACGAGCCATCACGGTATCACCTGAAATCCACCTCCTTGTGCTTTTTCATTTTAAAAAATTGACACATGTTTGCAATGGGCTTTTCTTTCATTACGATCCAACTCTGCTATTTAATCAGCTTCAGCTTTCCTTTGTTTGTACAAGGAGTTGCTAACCCATATTAAAGGGAGAAAAAAAGCCAATGCAAGAAATGTCACTAGCGCAGCATTATCCTTTCCCTGCCAACACACTCATGCTTTGGTGTCAGTGGAAAGGTTGCCTCTGATTAATATTAATAAAGAATTAAAGCTGTGTTTGTCATGATCACCTCGCCTGGTAATGCGCTGTGCTGCTGGTGGGAGTGGAGGGGGGAAAGTAAGTGGTATACATTACATTCATTAATCATTTCATCAGGGAAGAGTTCAAAGCCAATCTTTCCCTTACCGAGCACCACAGACTAAGATGAGTCCATGTTTATTCAGATGTTACTCCGTTCCCCTCTTCCGGCCAAAGCAGTTAGCCGGGATGCACCACTGAGCCCTAAATTCTCATGTGGAAGCTGAGATGCTCCTTGATGGAATTTGGGGATGTTTGTAACTTGAGCGGTGGTTGGTTCCACTGTGGGCGTGGAGATCTAGCTGTGAAATTTGGATTCCGATTTTAAACACTCACATTAATAGGTGTTTGAATTTGGGGGGTTGGTCCAGACCTATCTCTAGAAGTCAACAATACAAGAACCAGCCAGAGTCGGGGAAAGTGCCTCCTCTACCCCCCGCCCCACCTTAGTATCTCAATTACTTAAGCACCCAGGCCCTCAAAGGTATTTAGGCACCAAATCGCCATTGATTTCAATGGCGGGAGCCTAAATACCTTTAGGGATCTGGACCTACGCTCTTTGGAGCAAGGACAGTCTTTCAATTAAATATGGAACGTTGTGAAGGCCAAAAGTATAACTGGGTTCAAAAAAGAATTAGGTACATTCCTGGAGGCTAGGTCCATCAATGGCTATTAGCCAAGATGGTCAGGGATGCAAGACCATGCTCTGGGTGTTCCTAAATTTCTGACTGCCAGAAGCTGGGACTGGAAAACAGGGGATGGATCATTTGATAATTGCCCTGTTCTGTTCATTCCCTCTGAAGCACCTGGTATTGGCCACTGTCGGAAGACAGGATACTGGCTGGGTCTGACCCTGTTCTTATATGTATCTAGCCCAATTGGGACCCTGCCTCAGTTGGGGTGTTTTGGTGCTACTGCAATGCAAACAATAAATCACAATAATAAACGTAAAAGCCAGACTGGAGTTCCAATGGATCAATCAAGGCATTTGGGAGCCAGCAAAGTTTGGAACTTTTTTTTTTTTGTGTTTTGAAAACTAGAGTGTAACTTTCTGTTTGTCCTCGATCAAGGAGACCAAGTGAGTATACTGGGGAAGGCAGGAAGGCTGTCTGGTGATGGGTTCTTGGGGAAGGCTGCATGGTTATAAGAACATGCTTAGTTCTGTACACGAGCTTCTTGTGGACTTTAGGCAATGAGCAAGGCTCACGGGCAAAGATGCACTTTATTGTGGAGCCATATTAAAGCCTGAAAGAGTTTGTGAAGTCTGCCAGGATAGCCCAGAGCCAAACCAGATGATGAAGGATAGTCTTGTGGTAAAGACCTGGGCCACAAAGCCAGGAGATCTGCATCCAGTTCCCTGTTCTACCCCACGCTTTCTTGCTGACCTTTGACAAGTTGCTTCTCTCTGTATCTCCCAGTCTGTAAAATGGGAATAATAATCCTTCCCTTGTCTGTTTATATTGTAAAATCTTCAGAGCAGGGACTGTCTCTCATTATACATATGAGCATTGCTTAGCAAAGGGGGTCTCAAACTGGGGGTCAGGACCCCTCAGGGGGTCATGAGGTTATTACATGGGGGGGTCACGAGTTATCAGTCTCCACTCCAAACCCTGTTTTGCCTCCAGCATTTATAATGATGTTAAATATATAAAAGGTGTTTTTAATTTACAAGGGGAGTCGCACTCAGAGGCTTGCTGTGTGAGAGGGGTCATCAGTACAAACTTTGAGAACCACTGGCCTAGTACTATGGGGCTGAGGCCTGGTTGTAACATCTCTTGATGCTACTCTATTGCTAACAGTTAAATTAAACTCTCAAGGAAGTCCTGATTTATCCATCCCAGTCCATCAGATTAAAAATGGCCTCCTTTGGAATGCAGCCCTAGAATGGTAATACTCTGCCTCTAACACACAAATGCCTGTAAATCAGTGTGTTTAGAACCAGGACATAACCTACCGTGTAATGCACCTTTCTTCTGCACATGACATGCTGGGGAAAGGCTTTGTGAGGCTTTATATATTCAGATGACCAGATAGATTATATTTAGGGAGTTGTTTGGCAGAACAAAAGGAATGAATCTTGCCTGAGGTCTGCCCCTTCACTGGAATCATTGTACCAGATCCAACTTCTGCAGAAGTCAACAGAAGGACTTGGTGGGAGATGGTTTGAGCTCAGAGGAACCAATTTGTTTTAAATTGTACTTTAAAATCATATGTTGTGCATAGCTGGGCAAAGGTTCCAAGAACTCCAGGACCACTCCACTCCTGCATCTGGATCAGAACCTTGTTGCTGCTCTCTACATCCTGTCGGTTCTTGATACCCCACCAGACACACACTAGGGAAAAGCTCCATTTATTACAAGTTGGAGTGGCATGCAATGTGGCCTCAATTCCTGTTTCATTTTTGATGCTATTTATTATTCAAATGTGGAGACAATCCAGCCGACTCGTGCATTATTATCATTAATTATTCACCGGGATTAAGGAATCAGTTAAAACCATATCTCCCTTAATCCTGTTTTATTAATTTTATATTCTTGGCAAAAAAAAACCTCTTTACAAATGGATCATGAAGCTTCCTGTTGGGACTCTTAAAAGAATGGAAGGTCTCTGGTGTTCAAAGAACGCTCTTCTTTTTAATTTGATAAAATAAATTAGCACAGGATTAAGTGTCCTATTATCAGGGTCATACCTTGTGCCGGGTATTAGAATGATTAGGTTGTATCTTGCCTGGCTTCCTTTTTTTCCTCCTAGGATCCCTTTGGTCATGTACTAAAACATGGCAGAAAGGTACAGAGAATTCCTGTCTTGTGTGACACAATGAAGGGAAAGAATTCAATTCTTCTTTCTTGGTCTGATGTATGTATTTGCTTTTATCGCACCAGAGCCAGAGCTGCCTCTGAACTACAGCTTATTGGGAAATGGTTCTTGTCTCACGAGAGTTTTTGAGATTTTGAAATTTTTCCCATCCTGAATTGGGACAAAAAAGTCAAAATCTTTGAAAAATTTTGCAAACCGATAATCCATAAATAAATAAATAAATAAATAAATAAATAAAATCCAGATCAGATAAATAAAAACTTTTCATTTTTATTTTGACTTTTATTTGTTTAAACTTTATTTTTTAAACTATAAATTAATTAACATTTTGAAATATAAAGTAATTTTTAACTGGAAAAGGAAATTTACATTGAGGAAAATGTCAAAATGGGATGTTTAGACATTCAGAATTCTTTCAAAGTGGGAGATCCCTCAAAACCGACCCTTTCCCACAAACAGTTTTAAAAAAGTCAACATTTTCCAGTAAAAAAATTAATTGAAAAATTCCCAAGCAGTTCTATTCTGAACCAAAATGCTGTTTCCAAGAGTTACCTACTCACACAAGCTGGTTCTTTAACTCCCTCTAGTGGCTAGACCAGATAGACATGAGTTGACTCTTGCATGTCAGCTATTGGGCCTACTCTTTTACTTCAGTTCTTTTAGATTCCAAGGTTCAAGGCCAATCCCTATAAAAATCTGAATCCAGATCTGACCTTTGTGGCTTGACTTCAATAGGGCTATGCTAATTTACACCGATTTACAGAAGATCTGGCCCATTGACTTTAACAGATCTGTGCTGATTTGCCAGCTGGGAATATGACCCCATGGACTCCTATGGAGCTATACCAATGCACACCATCTTGGGGTCTGGCCCCATTGACTGGTAGATTGTACCTTGAAGTCTCTGCAGAATGTATGAATCCGTTGTATGAAATGTGTATGGGGGAGTGCTCCATATTCTGCGGTATTAAATATGGGGGAGAGACTCCGCTGGGAGTTGCCATGTGGCAACAACATTTAAAAACAACAAGGCCTGACATCTGAATAGTTTATCTTTTCAATACATGAAGGCTCCTCGTGGTAAATCTCAAGATAGAACCATAACGCCCTCCATACTGGGCTTGCGTATTGCTCTAAGATAATACTGTGCTATAATTGAGCATAAAATGTTGGCGTTCTGCTAAGTGGCTTCCTCTGTATCTGGGCTTCTTACTTAGTAATATTGATGGCATCTTAGAACTGAGACTCCAGTGATGGGAGCCCGTGCCATTGCAAATGGCACTAATTGGCAAGTTCATCAGAGAAGCCCAGAAATTAATGATCCATAAAGGTGGTTGCTCCTGGGGTTGCAGTGTGGAGAAACTTCCTCTATGGGACAGATACTCAGCTGGTGTAAACTACAGCTCCATTGCTGAGTATCTGCCCCCACATGCGTTATGGATGTCTGCAGACTGTCACTTGGACATCTTCCACAATCTCAGGCATTTCCTTGGTTGAGAGTCAATTAATTTCACTTTAAAAATACTCGATCACCTCTCTTTACCTCACCTAAATGCTGTCAATCAAGGTTATTGACTACTTGCCTGAGGCATTGTTTGGATATGAAAAACCCTTAAAAAGAGAAGGCTATAAAATGGGATAGTTGTTGAGTTTGACACCTATTGGCCAGACCCTAGAATGGACTTTATCAATTAGCAGGAACATTTTTTAAAAAATTGAAAGTGAGATTTTTTTTCTGTTACTGTCTCATTTTTTAAACTTTCCTTTTTTTTTTAAAATAGTGGAAAAAATATAAAGGGGGGGATAAAACCCTCTTAATTTTCATTTTTAAACTGCCCCCACCCCTCAAAAAAAAGTTATAATTTCAACTAGCTCTGGATTGTAAGATCTTTAGGAAGGGAACTGTCTCTTACTATGTGTCTGTACAGTGCCCGGCACAATGAGGCCCTGATCTCAGTTGGGGTCTAGAGGTCCTACAATAATGTAAAAAATAATAAAGGTTCTTCAATAGCATATTCCTGAAACACACCAAAGTGAGGGCTTTATCCTTAATTTCCATACCAATAAGTTATTGCTTTTCTACTGTGATATTAACCCCCACCGCCCCCTCCTTTTTTTTACTTGTTTGTTAAAATTAGCTAATCAGGTTGCTGGGAATTTTATACATCTACAATCATGTTTCTCTTGGAGGAAAAGAATGCAAGACAAATGTCCTACAGTAGAACCTCAGAGTTATGAACACCAGCATTACAAACTGACCGGTCAACCACACACCTCATTTGGAATCGGAAGTACACAATCAGGCAGCAGCAGATCCAAAAAGCAAAATAGCAAATACATTATAGTAATGTGTAAAACGTACTAAAAAATAAAGGGTAAGTTTTTTAAAAAAAGATTTGACAAGATAAGGAAACTATTTCTGTATTTGTTTCATTTAAATTAAGATGGTTAAACACAGGATTTTTCTTCTGCATAGTAAAAAGTTTCAAAGTTGTATTAAGCCAACGTTTAATTGTAAACTTAAAGAACAACCATAATGTTTTGTTCAGTAACAAACATTTCAGAGTTACGAACAACCTCCCTTCTCGAGGTTTTCATATCTCTGAGGATCTACTGTAGTTGTTTTAATCACTAGTAACTGCTTTTATAATTTGCTGTGCTAGAAACTAGTCATTTTGTGCTTGTCTTAAAATTAACAAGGTTAGGATGAGGAAGAGAAACAACTTGCCTCCAGTGCTTTCCATCCATATCTTGTGCCAGCCTCCCTTTTCCCATGCTGACCATATGCAAGAATCCATGTCAGCTCAATTCCACCCTTCCTCTGCCACTGGGCTGCTCATCATGCTATTTGTTGTGGTAACAATAAGATCTAGGAAAGATCCCATGCCATCTTAACTCCACTTCTTATGGCAGCCACTGAGCTTTAGGAAGGTGCCATAACTGAGTTCTCTTCTGTGCCAGTCTCTGGGCTCCAGACAGATCCTATCTCATCTCAACCCTGACCCACCTGTATTGACCACTGAGCTCTAACTCTGATAGGTTGGGTCCGATTTTGGCTTAAGTCTGCTCCCAGTGCAGTCAATGGGAGTTTTACTACCAGTGTCAATTGGAACAGAGTTAGACCAATGCTAGCTCTGTTGAAAATCCAACCTGTTGAAGTTTCCGTATGAATTAAGATGCAGCTTGAGCAAATGGAGTCTCCTGAATTATGTTTTGGTCAGAAATTCTTTTTTTCTGTTGATGACTCGGTAATCTGCTTCTAATGACAAGAGATGGAGGGCCCTTTCCCATTCATGGGGGTGTCATTCTACCTGGCTATGGCTTTTCTTGAGCAACTTTTCCATGCCATGATAAAGTCGGTGGGAAGATCATTGAGACAGACGTAGAAGACACCAGAGAATGAACCTGCATCTTGGAGGTTTACTGGGTAGTTAAGGCTACAGCTGCTGTCAGGAGCTTTGGAAAGGGATGAGTAAAACAAAAAAGACATTAATAAAGATTTTACAGTGATTTCTGCCAGTGGCCCAGGGATGACATTATCTCATTTTCAATGCCTAGGGCAAGATCTATTTTAAGTTAACTTATATCATCTTGCATGGATGAAGCTGTTGTGAAAGAGACCTCGGATGGCTGTGAGCCACAAACAAAGATGTGTATTTCAGACTTCAGGTAGGAATTATATATACTTAGAGTCATGAACTCTGGGTAATAATTGAAAGGTCAGATTGATGAGAGCAGCCTCGGAGATGCGATTTCTATGACAGGTTGATGGATGCACCACTATCAAGGTGTACTTTTAATCATAATCTCATTACTCCACTTCTTATGGTTTGACTCACCTAGGCTTGCAGGGGGAATCTGGGTCCACCTTAGAGGTGAATTGACTTTGAGGAAGAGCGATGGAACGGCCAACAGAACAAGAAAAAGAGAGACAAAAAGAAATAAGACTAGATCCTGTGCTGCTGGAAGTCAGTGTCGCTTCACTGAACTATGTTAATTTACACTAGCTGAGCACCTGACCCCATGGAGATATAAACTACATAGCAATTAGAACTGGCAATACAACTGGGCAGAGTTGTGGGGAGTTAAACTGCTAGCCCAGTTAAATTGCTAGCAATAGCTAAAACTTCAAAAAAGGCACAGTGATGTGCGTAAGAGCACCGTGTTTGCATTTGCTCCCCAAAGCTTTCCCTAACTTTGTAATCCCAGCAAGCATAGTGGAATCATAATTTCAGAGGAAAACAAAGGCCTTGCAACAACAGTTTTGTTCTTTGCTTGTACAGCACCTAGTACCATTGGGTCCTGAGCTATGTGGTGTATTGAAAATGGTGATAACACCGCGAGCTACCACTTCAAATTCTCAGGTCCTGCTTGATGGGTCCATGACCAGGTGCCACGGAGATACAAATTAAGAGGAGGTTACTCACCTTGTGCAGTAACTGACGTTCTTCGAGATGAGTGTCCCTTTGGGTGCTCCACTCTAGGTGTCGGTGCACCCCTGCGCCTTTGATCAGAGATTTTTTGCAGCAGTACTCGTAGCGGCCACGCATGCTTAGAACCTGTCACTCACTCTGAGTATGTCACTAGTGAGCATGCGCGGCCGGTACCGTCAGTTCCTTCTCTACAACGGAGACTACCCCAACTCCGAAGTAGAGGGGAGGAGGGTGGGTAGTGGAGCACCCACAGGGACACTCATCTCGAAGAACGCCAGTTACTGCACAAGGTGAGTATCTTCCTCTTCTTCTTCGAGAGATGTCTCTGTGGGTGCTCCACTCTAGGTGACTTCAAAGCAGTGCATCTCAAGGAGGTAGGGACTTCGGATCTGGCAGGAATGCTGTAGACAATACTGCCCTGCCTAATCTAGTGTCAGAGAGAGGGCCTTGAGTAAGGGCATAGTGAGTAACGAATGTATGATGGGAGGACCAGGTGGCCGCCCTACAAATGTCAGACAAGGGTACTTTGCGTAGGAAGGCTACCGAGGTAGATACAGATCTAGTGGAGTGTGTCCTGATCAATGCTGGAGGTGTAATGTTCTTTATCTGATAACAGAGGCGTATGCAGAGATCCATTTCGAAAGCCTCTGGGTAGAGATAGCCACACCCTTGGAACGGTCTGCGATGGAGACAAAGAGTCTAGGAGAGTTTCTGAAGGGTTTAGTTCTGTCCAGATAAAAGGATAAGGCCCTACGCACATCAAGTGTGTGCATTGTGGCCTCGAAGGAGTTTGCATGTGGTTTCGGGAAGAAAGTTGGTGGGTGCATTGGTTCACTGAGGTGAAATGAAGTATGAACTTTTGGAAGGAATTTCGGGTGTAAACGTAGAGTAACTTTGTCCTTGAAGGAGAGCATATATGGTGGATCTGCCATAAGGGCTGCTATCTCGCCTGCCCGTCTGGCGGAGGTAATGGCCACCAAAAAGGCTGTTTTCATCGAGGGGTGCAAAAGGGAGCAGGTGGCTAAGGGCTCAAAGGGTTGATGAGTTAAACAGGACAATACTAGGTGAAGATCCCATGGAGGGGTAGGTGGCTTAATGTTTGGATATAGGGTTTGGAGTCCCTTCAGGAAACGTTTGGTGATGGGATGAGCGAAAACTGAGGTATTGTCAACTGTGCTATGAAAGGTTGTGATGGCAGCTAAGTGGACTCTAACAGAGCTGAATGACAGGCCGGATTGCTTAATGTCCAATAGATAATCAAGTATGCATGGGAGAGGTGCAGAGGTAGGAGACAGTTGTTTGGTTAAGCACCATTTTGTGAATCTTTTCCATTTCTGGAGGTAGGTGGTACAGGTGGATTGCGTTCTGCTGTGTAGAAGTACCCTCTGTACTTGGTCGGAACAGTCTAGTTCTCATTGGGAGAACCGTGCAGGTACCAAGCTTTGAGGTGAAGCATGGAGAGATTGGGGTGGAGAAACTGGCCGTGCTGCTGTGATAAGAGGTTGGGGATGAGAGGTAAGGAGACCGGTGGTTGAATTGACATTCTGGTGAGGAATGGGAACCACGGTTGTCTCGGCCATGAGGGTGCGATCAAGATTATCCTGGCACGATCCGTTCATATCTTCGTGAGTACCCTGTTGAGCAATGGTATTGGGGGAAAAGCATAAACGAGGGGCCGGTGCCAGGAGATCATGAATGCGTCCCCTAGGGAGTGTTTGCCCAGTCCCGCCCTGGAACAGAAGTTGAGGCATTTCGTGTTTTCCGGGGTTGCGAAGAGATCTGTGGTTGGGTAGCCCCAAGTGCGAAATATGTTGAGAATGACTCTGTTGTCCATCTCCCATTCGTGTTCCGAAGGAAAACGTCTGCTTAGCTCATCGGCAGTGGTGTTCAGCACACCAGGGATGTAGGCAGCTGATATCTGGATGCGGTTCGCAAGGCACCAGTTCCAGAGTTTCATGGCCTCTGAACAAAGAGAGTGGGAACGAGCCCCCCCCTTGTCTGTTGACGTAGAACATGCAGGCAATGTTGTCTGTCATTATGCCTACATGCTGATTCTTGATTAGTGGGAGGAAGCAATGACAAGCATTCTGGATAGCTCGAAGTTCTAGGACTTTTATGTGTAAGGAGGTTTCGGAGTGAGACCATAGCCCATGGACTGTTCAGTGAGAGATATGGGCTCCCCAGCCGGTTAGGGATGCATCGGTCGTCATCATCACAGTTGGTGGAGTCTGGAGGAAGGGGACTCCAGAACAGAGGTTGTTGGGGACTGTCCACCATGTGAAAGAGTCCTTGACGCGGTAAGGTATTGTTAACTGCTTGTTTATTGAGTGCACGTTCGGTTTGTAAACCATGGCCAGCCAATCTTGGAAGCACCTCATGTGGAGACGTGCATTCTGGACCACGAAAGTGCACGACGACATGTGCCCCAGTAGTTGGAGGCAGTCTCGGGCAGCTACTCAAGGGTTGCTGTGAAGCCTTGTAGCCAGCAGTTTTATGGTATTGAATCGGTCGGGTGGGAGGGATGCCCCTCCGGTTCTGGAGTCGAGGGTCGCTCCTATAAAGTCCAGGCGTTGGGTAGGACTTAATGTGGATTTGTTTTCGTTTATTTGCAGGCCCAGGGATTGAAAGCACTCGATGGTGATCTGTGTGAATTGGAGGGCCTCGGCGTATGTGGAGGCCTTGAGGAGGCAATCGTCTAGGTAAGGAAATATTATAACCCCTTGTTTCCTGAGGTAGGCCGTGACTACCGCTAGGAGCTTGGAGAAAACTCGAGGGGCAGCAGAAAGGCCAAATGGTAGGACTCTGTATTGGTAATGCATCGAGCCAAGGGTAAAATGAAGAAAACGTCTGTGGGCTGGGTGGATAGTGACGTGAAAATAAGCATCTTGTAGGTCGATGGCTGAAAACCAGTTGCCTTGCTCCAGGGCTGGAATTATGGTGGCGAGAGTAAGCATCTTGAACTTTTGCTTCTTGATGAATTTGTTGAGCCTCCTGAGGTCGAGGATCGGTCGCCATCTTCCAGTTTTCTTCTGTGTTAGGAAATAAGGAGAGTAGAATCCTTTCCCCTTGTGGCATTTGGGCACGAGTTCGATAGCACCCAGGTGAAGGAGATGTTGTACTTCTTGCTGGAGGTGTGGCTCGTGAAAGGTGTCCCTGAAGAGGGACGGGGAGGGTGGGTGGGTAGGAGGTAAAGAGAGAGGAAAGGGATGGAATACCCCATTGTGATGACCTCTAGAACCCACTTGTCGGTGGTAATATTCTGCCATTGGTGTAAAAATGGCTGTAGACGGTGTGCAAAGATAGTTGTGGGGAGTGCATACGCTGGAGTTGGGGCAACGTTCACGAGACCCTCGACCAAAGGTTCAAATTTGCTTATTATTTTGAGGAAGTTGGGGCATCCTGGAGGAATTGGGGCGATGCCGCTGGTATCTGGACCTCTGGCGTTGGTGTGGTTGTTGTTGATCCTGAGATCTCGGGAAATGCTGAATATATGAGGGGTAGCGTGGGCGGTGGTAAGGTTGATATCTGTACTGTCGCCTTCTGTTTGTAGAGGTTTGGATACCTAAGGACCGAAGAGTTGCCCTTGAGTCCTTCATGGAGTGAAACACCTCATTAGTGGTGGAAGCAAAGAGTTTGTCACCATCAAAAGGAAGATCCTCTATGGTGCTCTGAACCTCGCGAGGAAAGAGAGAAGATGAAAGCCATGATCCTCGGCGTATGACCACCGCCGTAACGGTGGACCTTGCCACAGTATTGGCTGAATCCAGAGCTGCTTGGAGAGCCGTGCGGGATATGATTTGGCCCTCGGAGACTAAAGTTGTAAACTGTTGTTTCTTGTTATCTGGGATGTGTTCAATAAAGTCCATGAACTTGTTGTAGTTTCTATGGTCGTACTTTGCTAGAATTACGGTATTGTTGGCAATTCGAAATTGTAACGTTGAAGAGGCATACACTTTACGACCCAGCAGATCTAGGCGTTTGCCTTCTTTATTGGCCGGGGTATGGCGGAAATACTGTTGTTTGTTTCTCTGATTGGCTGCGTCCACTACCAATGAGTTTGGCGCAGGATGTGAGAAAGGAATTCAGAGCCCTTCGAGGGAATGAAGTATTTACGGTCTGCTTGTTTTCAGGTAGGCTGGCTTGTGGCTGGAGTCTGCCAGATGGATTTAGCAGGTTCCAAAAGGGCCAGATTAATTGGTAATGCCAGTCTGGATGACGAAGATGGTTGCAGGATGTCCGTTAGCTCATGTTGTTGGTCAGGTACTTCCTCCAGATTGATTCTAAGCTCACTGGCAACCCTTTTGAAGAGATCTTGGAATCTTGAAAAATCGTCTGATGGTGGGAGAGGGAAAGGAAGTAACGCCTCCTCAGGTATTGAACCAGTCGATACATCAGGTAATACTGGATCAGGAGGTGGAATTAATTGATCCTGAGTATGGGAGGGTGCCACCAAGTGAGTCATAGGATTTGGACGTTCATGTCCAGTCTGAGTAGAGTAGCGTACATGCTGCCGAGGGAAAGATGGCCACGGAGTCCAATACTGCCATGGTGATGGAAAAGGCATAGGTGGTGCCATCCAGGGGTTAACACACCAGGAGGCGGGATCTTGAGGGTGGTTTGGGACAATTTTCCTGTGTTCGCGTGTGACAGGACTCTGAGGGTAGAATTGCGATTGTCCTGGAACATCACCCTGTAGCTCAGACTCCTCCTCACTGGAGGAAGGCTGCTCAGACCCTGATTCATTTGTCAGGGAGAAGGCACCCCCAAGAAAAGGTGATTGCAGTGTAGGAGACACTAGGAGGTCACTTGAGTGGGTAAACTGCAGCGCTGGGGCAGCCAGAGGCGAAGGCTGATATAAATCCTGTGAGGGAACCTGGGCTAACACCGGAGTTCTTAATCTTGGATCCGTGCCAGGTAGAGATAGTAATGCCGGTGCTGCAGGTGGTGCCATGCTATTAATAGCAGGCTGCGGTGCCTCAGCAGGTGCCTGAGTTGTCGGTGCCGCATTCATCGCAGTGCCGATAGGTGCCATAATCGAGGCAGGTAACTGAAAGCCTGTCGCCTCAGCACCAGAGCCTCGTGCTGCCGCTGAAAGCACAGGCGGGTTTAGCGCGGTACTGGAGGAGCTCGGCTCGTCAAACGTACTCAGGCGGGGAAACACCGGTAAGGAGACCGTGGATTGGTCAGGGCAGGGTTTGTCAGTAAAGTTTTGTGTAGCTTTTGGGTGCTCCCGTTTAGTTGTTTTCTTCAGCTTTTTTGAAGGATTAGAGCTGAGTCTGAGATTGGAGGCAGAGTCCGCCCCGGGGTCTGAGGCGGACTGCAGGGATTTTTGAAGCAAGATAAGTTTTAGCTTCAACTGTCTATCCTTCCTCGCTCTGGAACTTAACTTAGCGCAGTGAGTGCATTTTTGGGGAATATGAGTCTCCCCCAAGCATTTTATACACTGGGGGTGACCATCCGAGAGAGCGATAGCGTCCTTACAGGAAGAGCAGCGCTTGAAGCCTGTGGAGCCAGGCATATTTGAAGTGGCTGAGAGAATTTTTTTTTTTTTAAATAGAATGAAGAAAGGTAGGTAACACTAACTAACAACTAACTAACAGGAAAAAAACTGTCTAACTATAATATTTTGAGATGGGAAACAAAATCTGAAGGAGTCTGCTGAGCTCCGTCTCAAGCCAGGGGCGGTAGAAAAGGAACTGAGGGTACCGGCTGCGCATACTCGCTAGTGACATACTCAGAGTGAGTGACAGGTTCTAAGCATGCATGGCCGCTACGAGTACTGTTGCAAAAAATCTCCGATCAAAGGCGCAGGGCGCACCGACACCTAGAGTGGAGCACCCACAGGGACATCTCTCAAAGAAGAAGAGGAGGTTACTCACCTTGTGCAGTAACTGACGTTCTTCGAGATGAGTGTCCCTGTGGGTGCTCCACTAGAGTGGAGCACCCACAGGGTCATCTCTTGAAGAATAATAATAATTTATTTGTTTGGGGTGGAGTCAACCCTCTGGTCAGGTTATCCACGCAGTCCTGTCTCTCTCCAGTGTGCATGGGAAAAGAGGGGCTCAGTGTCCCATCCCAATTGGGGGTTTCGAAAGGTATTTATCCTTCCTCTCTTTTCCACTGGGGGTGGGGTGGGGTGGAGTCTAGAAAGTAAGGCGCTTTGGGCCCTTCTTAATGAGGGGAGTTGAGAGGGGAGCCCGGGCCCTCCCACTGCATTGGACTCCAGCCCAGGGCCCTGTCAGAGTTACTAAATGTCCAGTACCCAGGGACAGCTTCTTGGCCACTCCCTACCATCCGCACTGTTGTCCAAATCTTGCACTCTGTCCCAAAACAGTAACAGAAGAAGGTACTGATTGAACCTTCAGTCCCTGTGGGCTCAACAGGTAGGCTCTTCTCCAGGAGAAGGGTTCTGCAGTGCCCTTCCGCAGGGGCTCCCACGGCAGGTCCTTCGCCTGGCCTTGCCAGCCCACTTCAGAGCTGTCTGGCTTCCTTTTTAAGTTCTCTCTCCAGCTGGAGCATGTGGTGCAAGCGTGGCTGGGCATAGCGGTGTGGGTCCAGAATTCTTCTAGACTTGCTGCTCACAAACTGGAAAGAATTAGTAGGGGAAGCAAAAGTGGATAGGAACCTGAGAGGTGGTGACCATGAGATGGTCGAGTTCGGGATCCTGACACAAGGAAGAAAGGATAGCAGCAGAATACAGACCCTGGACTTCAGAAAAGCAGACTTTGACTCCCTCAGGGAATTGATGGGCAGGATCTCCTGGGAGAATAACATGAGAAAGGAGTCCAGGAGAGCTGGCTGTATTTTAAAGAATCCTTATTGAGGTTTCAGGAAAAAAAACATCCCAATGTGTAGAAAGAATAGTAAATACGGCAGGAGTCCAGCTTGGCTTAACAGTGAAATCCTTGCTGATCTTAAACGCAAAAAAGAAGCTTAAAAGAAGTGGAAGATTGGACAAATGACCAGGGGAGAAATATAAAAATATTGCTCAGGCATGCAGGACTGAAATCAGGAAGGCCAAATCACACTTGGAGTTGCAGCTACCAAGAGATGTTAAGGGTAACAAGAAGGCTTTCTTCAGGTATGTTAGCAACAAGAAGAAAGTCAAGGAAAGTGTGGGTCCCTTACTGAATGAGGGAGGCAACCTAGTGACAGAGGAGGCGGAAAAAGCTAATGTAGTCAATGCTTTTTTTGCCTCTGTCTTCACGAACAAGATCAGCTCCCAGACTGCTGCACTGGGCAGCACAGTATGTGGAGGAAGTGATCAGCCCTCTGTGGAGAAAGAAGTGGTTCAGGACTATTGAGAAAAACTGGACGAGCACAAGTCCATGGGGCCGGATGCGCTGCATCCGAGGGTGCTAAAAGAGTTGGCGGATGTGATTGCAGAGCCATTGGCCATTATCTTTGAAAATTCATGGCGAATGGGGGAGGTCCCGGATGACTGGAAAAAGGCTAATGTAGTTCCCATCGTTAAAAAAGGGAAGGAGGATGTTCCTGGGAACTACAGGCCAGTCAGCCTCACCTCAGTCCCTGGAAAAATCATGGAGCAGGTCCTCAAGGAATCAATTCTGAAGCACTTAGAGGAGAGGAAAGTGATCAGGAACAGTCAGCATGGATTCACTAAGGGCAAGTCATGCCTGACTAACCAAATTACCTTCTATGAAGAGATAACTGGGTCTGTGGATGAGTGGAAAGCAGTGGACGTGTTATTCCTTGACTTTAGCAAAGCTTTCGATATGGTCTCCCACAGTATTCTTTCTGGTAAGTTAAAGTAGTATGGGCTGGATAAATGGACTATAAGGTGGTTAGAAAGCTGGCTCAATAGGTGGTGATCAATGGCTCCATGTCTAGTTGGCAGCCGGCATCAAGCGGAGTGCCCCGAGGGTCGGTCCTGGGGCCGGTTTTGTTCAATATCTTCATTAATGATCTGAAGGATGGTGTGGACTGCACTCTCAGCAAGTTTGCAGATGACACTAAACTGGGAGGAGTGGTAAATACACTGGAGGGTAGGGATAGGATACAGAGGGATCTAGACAAATTAGAGGACTGGGCCAAAAGAAACCTGATGAGGTTCAACAAGGACACTTAGGACGGAAGAATCCCATTCACTGTTACAGACTAGGGACTGAATAACTAGGAAGCAGTTCTGCAGAAAAGGCCCTAGGGGTTCCAGTGGACGAGAAGCTGGATATGAATCAACAGTGTACCCTTGTTGCCAAGAAGGCTAATGGCATTTTGGGCTGTATAAGTAGGGGCACTGCCAGTAGATTGAGGGACATGATCATTCCTCTCTATTTGACATTGGTGAGGCCTCATCTGGAGTACTGTGTCCAGTTTGGGTCCTCGCACTATAAGAAGCATGTGGAAAAATTGGAAAGAATCCAGCGGAGGGCAACAAAAATGATTAGGGGGCTGGAGCACATGACTTACGAGGAAAGGTTGAAAGAACTGGGATTGTTTAGTCTGCAGAAGAGAAGAATGAGGAGGGATTTGATAGCTGCTTTCAACTACCCGAAAGGGGGTTCCAAAGAGAATGGATATAGACTGTTCTCAGTGGTACCAGATGACAGAACAAGGAGTAATTGTCTCAAGTTGCAGTGGGGGAGGTTTAGGTTGGATATTAGGAAAAACTTTTTCACTAGGAGGTGAAGCACTGGAATGGGTTACCTAGGGAGGTGGTGGAATCTCCTTCCTTAGAGGTTTTTAAGGTCAGGCTTGACAAAGCCCTGGCTGGGATGATTTAGTTGGGAATTGGTCCTGCTTTGAGCAGGGGGTTGGACTAGATGACCTCCTGACGTCCCTTCCAACCCTGCTATTCTGTGATTCTATGATTATAATTGCTGTTTAGTCCCATCAGTTCTAGTGTGGGGTTCATACTCCCCATCCCCGTCATATTTCACAGAATGCACTTTTAACCTGTGGAACTCCTTGCCAAAAGTATAACTGGGTTCAAAACAGAATTGGACCCCATCTCCCCGTCTCCACAAAACATACACGCAGACAAGGGGCCTATCTGAGCTGTTGAAGCCAGGCTATCCACAGTTTCTGCGGTGCTCTGAAAAGTCTCCCAGCCTTAGAACTTAGAGCAATCTGGGATGTTTGGCTTCTCACTACGATCCTAAGACAAGGTCCTAAGTGTGGAAGTTTGGGAGCCTTAGCTAGTGAGTTTGGATGGTGGTACAGTGGGCCCATCTGGAATCTCTGCCGATGCCTAACAGCTCATCATCTTGTATTGTAATTCATCCTTGCTTTCCTTGAACCTCCTGGAAGAGTTAGTATGTAAATTTCAACCTATTTTTAAGGGTTATTTTCATTCAAGTGAAATCTATCAAAGAAGGAGGGTTATTTTTACAGCACACAGCAACTGCTGGTCCCCATGGCAACGGGCCTGGTGAAATGCAATAAAGCATCCCTCTGTTATCGTAAACACAAAAGGGAACCACTGAAATCTAAAAGAAAGGCAATTATTACGGAGGGGGAAAAACAATGGAAGATTTGCAGTCACGTGACTCATCTGAGCTCGGAAAGTTATCTCTGTTGAGATTTCACCACCTCCCCGAGTGAGGGGGTTATAAAGAGGATGGGGATACTTGCGGGTTCCTTTTGTGATTAACTGAGAAAGTCAGGTATGCTATTGTAGGCCAATATAAACTTTTCCATCTCATTTCTGGAAGCATGAAATGAGTTTAGAAAATATAGCCATTGGGGAGGCAAGAAAGCCATATCCATTTAGATGTGATTTTTTTGGAGGAAAACAGGTCCTTGTTAGAGGTGAAATATCTCAGGGATTGTTTTTGAAATGCCTACGCACATCCAAATGTTTTTCTGGGTACCCTTATTTGCCCTTCTTTCCTTGTATGCTTAAGGTGTGCCTGTGTGAATTTAGACTCTGAGTCAGCCAAAACTCTTAAACACCTCCTTAACTTTAAGCCTAGGCATAATACAGGTTGTCCTCTGCCCGTGTCCTCAAGCCTGAGCTGTAGTCCAGGCCAGGCATGCAGCTCTGCCATTCACCTCTCTGCAGCACCCTGCCTCTCTGCTCTTCTATCCATTGGCCCAGCACACCACTCGTCTACTGCAACTCCCTCCTGCCCTACAGCCCTGCTACTGCAATGATGTGAAGCCAGAGGTGTGGGTGGCTGTGCACTAAGCTGCTATATTGTCTACATGCCCCTAGCATTCACCCGTATGGAAATCAAAGAGAAACAGGTGGAGGATTTATTACAGGAAATTACAGCTGAGCTCTGGCCCCAAATTTGGGGAGATGCACTGATGGTGTCTAAGGCTGCTGAGATTAACTTGGCAAGCACGTGTATATTTCATAAGGACAGCTTTATACCAAAGCATGTGGCTAAACAGCTGTGCATGAAGACTGCTCTGCTGGCACCAGGAGAAATAGATGGGCACCTATCTCCTTCTATAGCATTGTCCCAAACAATATGGATTGCTGGTTAGGGGAATGTGTGGTTTAAATTCCATACTGGATGTGGAATTAGAAGCTGACTAGTTATGGGCCAGTTTATTTTCAGGTTGAATCAAAGGCTACATGGGACATTAGACCTCGCTTGTCCAGGGACAGATTGTGGACTTGCTACATTCCCTGAATAAGGGGCAGTGTTTAGGGGCATAACAGGGACCAAATCATGGCTCACAGAGTCACAGTCCACAACCTAGTTCCCCACTTACTCCAGAGAGAGGTAAGTTACTCCAGCCCTTTACCTGGAACACATGACTTCCCTCTCCCTGCTGACTCTGGTGCCTGTGTGTGAAGGGATAGGTGAGGCTCTGCCCACTCCAAGCTACTGCCCACCCTCACCTTTCAGCCAGTTGCTGTCCCCTCCACACTGAGACACATTCTGCAGGGATAGGGTGACCAGATAGCAAGTATGAAAAATCAGGACAGAGTGTGGGGGGTAATAGGTGTCTATATAAGAAAAAGCCCCAAATATCGGGACAGTCCCTATAAAATCGGGACATCTGGTCACCCTATTCAGGTAGCTCACGCGAAGGAGTGAGAGCGTTCCTTATGTCCCCTGCATAGGTGTGCTGGACAAGTGACAATCTTGTCCTTAATAGTACAACTAATGTTCTTCATCATCAGACATTGTTATGGCCCTACCAAATTCATGGTCCATTCTGCTCAATTTCACGGTCATATGATTTAAAAAATTATAAATTTTATTTCAACTATTTAAATCTAAAATTTCACTGTGTTGTAATTGTAGGGGTTCTGACCCAAAAAGGAGTGAGGGATGGGGTCGCAAGCTTATTGTAAGGGGCGGGGTTGCAGTACTGGTACTTTTACTTACATGCTGCTGCTGGTGGCCGCTCTGCCTTCAGAGTTGGGCAACTGGAGAGTGCGGCTACTGGCCGGAATACCAGCTCTGAAGGCAGAGCTGCTGCCAGAAGCAGTGCAGAAGTAAGGATGGCATAATATGGTATTGCCACCTTACTTCTGCGCTGCTGCCTTCAGAGCTGGGTGCCCAGCCAACAGCTGCTGCTTTGCAGCCGCCCAGCTCTGAGGGCAGCAGTGCAGAATTAAGGGTGCAATACTGTGACTGCCCTAAAATAACCTTCCAACCCCCTTGCAACTCCCTTTTGAGACAGGCCCCTCAATTTGAGAAACGCTGGTCTCCCCATGAAACCTGTATAGTACAGGGTAAAAACACACAAGACCAGATTTCACAGTTTGTGATACATTCTTCATGGCCGTGAATTTGGTAGGGCCCTAGACATTGTGGTCTATCTAGTATCTCCTTGCTTAGCAACTGGGCTTCAGCCACTGTTTGAGATCTTGGGAAGACCTCTGCCACAGTAAGGACACATGCAAAGATACAGCCTTAGATTGGAAGCTCCTTGGGGCAGGGGCTCTTTCTGGTCTGTCAATCTGGGTTCACAATGCAGTGTGGATGCTCAAGCATGGGCTCCCACGGACCAAGGCTTTGTATGCAGTGTAGACATAAGACGCTACAGGGATGCTAATAATAATAATAATAATAATACTTAAATTAATAACCCTGTGGATCCCCCCCCCCCCGTTGGCTGTGCTTGGTGTTTAATACATTTTTTTTTATTCCCATGACCTATTGCTGTGAATTTCTGTCCCTTGGTTTAGTATCTACAGTATTCAGAAAAAATGATCTTGGGCTTTTGTTTTTTCTTGTATAGAAATAAAAGGTAAAAAACCAAAACCCCTACATGGTTGGAGTGGTTGTAAGCAGGTATATCATCTCCCTGGCAAAGCTCCATTGAAGATCTGATGTCAGCTGTCAGTGTTCGGCTGCCCTATATGGATTTGTTTAGCTCAATTGTCATTCAGCTGGTAATCACCTTCTTTTCCTGGAAATGCTACACAACTGGAACTGCATCAGCATCGAGATGACATAATGGAAGAGAGAAAAGGAGTGAGAATGGATGGGGAGGGAGGGGGAGAGAGAGAGAGAGAAAAAGAAAGCCCTGGAGGTTGAAAGAAGCAGGGAAAAGGCATGTGGAAGAAACAGGATATAGCTGATTTTCCAAAGTGAATAGTGATTTTTGGGAGCCCAACTTGAGACCTCCGAAGGGGACTGGAATTTCAGAAAGTGCTGGGCTCTTATCTTTGGAGAATGGAGCCTCTTTGAAGGTGGCTCAAGTTGGATGTCCAAAAACAAGCCATCCAAAATCGCTAATCATGCTGGAAAATCTTGGCCTGTGTTCTGATTTCTAAACCGCTACAGTCTCTGTGGGCCTCCATCCGACGTTCAGAGCCTGATCTGGCAGGGTGCTAGGCAAGTCTCATCTCCCACTGAAGTCAATGGTTATACTTAGATGGGCATGTCTTTGGATCCGGGACAGGCTTTTTGTTCTGTGTTTGTACAACACCTGTTGTGGTCCATGACTAGAGTCCCTGTGTGCTACCAGTAACAATAGGGACCGAGAGTGCTGGGCACTCTGTGGTTTTGGGCCCTTGCCCATGGGACACACATAGGACAATTGCCTCAGGGATCTACCTAGCAACCAGCCCTGTTATTGCACAAATCCAAGGCTCGTTCAGTGGGTTTTTATCTTCAGGAAGCCTTAGTGGCACTGAGAAGTCAGCAGGCGTCTCTGCTTTGATTGGCATGCTTGATGAAGAGCAGCATCTGCAGATGAAAAGAATCAAGAATCCAGATAGTCCATGCCCTGTGGAGCAAAGATTCTGCAGGAGAAAAGCTCCATATAGACCATCTCCTACCTAAACATTAATTAAGACCCAGCTGTCTCCCCAAAAGAAAAACAAGGCTGCATGTTCAAAGGGCCCTACTGCATTTAGGTCCCGGTTTTCATTGAAATGCATTGGCTTTGGGGATCCTGATTCCATGTGCCTTTGAAATGGTCCATCTAGCATACCTCCTGCATAGCCAGTCTCTTGGCAACCTAACGAGTACAGCTGGCCTGTAGTAGGCTGCCAGGTTGGCTACACCACCTGATTAGTTGGAAGAAGTACCAGACTGGTTCTTAAGTCCAGCACCAGTTCTGTGACTGCTCAAACCACTCGTCCAAGACTGCAATAGCTCCTGTGATTGCTTGATCCAGTTCTGTTCCTGTCTTGGCCCCTGCCTTGCCCCTCCAGGTAACTAAGTCCTGACCCTCATCTCCGATTCCTTACTACCAACGCCTGTTCTAATTCCTGGGCATGACTGCCCACATCCCAGTCACTGACAGATGCATCTAGTGCTCCTCTCCTTAGAACAGGTACGTCACATGCTGCAGCTTGCAGAGCCAAGATCCAATCCTATTTTTCATAGAGGCCGGAGTGTGAGCCCTGCTTTCTGCACGTAAGTCATTCCAAAGAAAATGAAACAAAGGTATGAATTGCAGTGCAGCAGCATGTTTATAAATAGAGCTCTGGGAGAGAGAGACACAGAAGAGGTGAGCACCAGTCTGCTTCCATTTCGAAAGAGGAATAATCCCTTGTTCCGTACTGAAGTCTGATTCTTCACAGTTTGCCTTTGTGATCTGAATGTTGTGAGGTCAGTGGTCCTTATCCCTAAGCAGGCGATACGCTCGTTTATCTAGGTGAGGATAATGCAAACCCTGCTCCTGCTTCTTCCCAGGCAAGGGTTGTATTTTTTTTTTAAGGTTAATGGGCTTTGTTGAATAGGAAAAAAATGTATAATAATGCACAAGTGGAGCCGTATCTCATTTTAAAAGGGTTTCTAATGATCGGTTTCATGCTGAATTATTAGCTAGTCAATTATCAGGTAGTGTGGAGATCTTGACATCTCTTCTGAGCACAGATGAATTAGACTCAGGGCTGACTTGTGACTCAGAGTGTGCGTCTGTGCCAGGAAGCACTAGGAATTTACATGTCGACATGGGTCTTGAGTCTGGGTGTCCAGGAGTGAGGTCCAGCTGACAGCCTCCCTGATGGAGGAGGTGGAAGGGGCTAGGGAATAAGCAGCACTGTGGCTCCATCCCCATCAATGTCCAGCCAGTGCAGCTGAGTGGACGAGAGGGTGCTGTGATTTCCTGCTGGTACGGGCCAGGAACAAATGACAGTTTCCTGGAGGAAGGGGGCAGCAGGGAGGGAATAGTGTCTTTGACACTGTATCTCCCAGGGCTATTCCTAGTGTGCAGCAGCTAACGGACCACCACTTGCTCAGCACTGGGCATCAAATCACAGCCTCGATCCCAGAGGATAATAGGGAAACAGAGGAGATTGCTTGGCTTGTGCAGTCTGCTCCTTCCACCCCCCAGCATTTTGCAAAAAGCCTTCTTGCATCAGTGGCACTCAATTGTCATCTTACTCTCCTTGACTCTCTGCAGTGATGGCTGCTTGGCCTCTTTGCTTGAGGAGCCTCTTCCATTGTCCTATTGCTACAGCAGGACAGAACTTGGCTTGATATCCAAGCTGAATGTTTCCTTCCTGAAGCTTAGCTCTTGGTGCTTATACACTGTGATCAGGTCCCCTTCTCTTTTCTATACCATGTAGTTATCCACACAAAACCACCACCTTGACGGCTGCGCTCCATGGGCTCACAACATCCGCCTTGTAGGGAGGATTTAGCCACATGGTTCTCATTGCCAGTAGGAGTCAGGTCACTAAGGAACTGATTCAAAGCCTACTGAAATGAATGGGGATCTTTCCCCTGGGTATCATGTCCTAGCTCCTCCACTGAGAATGCTCTGAAATATACCACACCAAGTGCTGGATGTCCTCTACTAGATTAAACTTAATTCACAACTCTTTAACCTAAGGTTCCCATTCATAAGTGTTTTATTATGAAAAGGTGAGTACATGGCAGCTTCATTCTTTAATCACATATATAGCATGTTACACTTTACAGTGCATTAGCAATAAATGCTTAATGGAAGATGCTGTATCAAGCTGTTAGATAGAAAGCCTATTATAAAATGTGGCTTTTGCTAAAACAATGTATGTGTCTGTTTAACACTGATAACTTAAAAGGTGTATTAGAAAGAGTGGCTCTCTATAATACATAAAAATAGATGGAACTTTATATATTAAAGTGTCACCAAATTTCCTTGTTCATTAAAAACAATCATGAGATAATCTCATATAAAATGGAGGTGGGTGAAATTTGTGTATATTGAACAATTGGATGAAAACACATGGAGCCAGGCATTGTAGAGGCAAACACTGGGAAAGCATGGCTCTGCATGGACTGCAACCTGGATCTGCCACACCCCATGATACTCCAGCACTAAGTGTGACATACTGTAACAGGGTACACACACCTCTTCTGAGCACCCCGTTGGCTGAGTGCACGCCTGTATACTCTCTCTGATTGTCCCTCCTCTGGAGGCAGTGTCTTCACCCTCTTGGGGCTTCCTGGCTACAGCTCTCCAGCTAGGCCACTATAGTTCAGTTCCCTCTTCTGGGGTGTGTCACTGTCCAGGCCACTTCCACCAGTGGCTAATGGGGGATTGCAGGGGGACCTGGGAGCTCACCCAACTACTCCAGGTCCCAGCCCATGGACCCTGTAGATAGCATCTAAGTCACATTGCTACTCTAATTCCCTAGGCCACTTCCCTGTGGCCCTGCGCCATCTTTGCCCTTACCTCAGGGCCAGATGGAGTTCCTGCAACAGGCTCAGGGATCCTTCTTGCTCTCCCTGGCTTCTGGCAGCACCACCTTGTCAGAGGTCCTGTAGCTCTGTCAGCCAGCCACACACCATCCACACTCCTTCAACTCCATCAAGGAACCAAACTTCCTGTGGCCCTGCAGCTCTTCTTATACTAGCCTACTGGGCCCTGATTGGCTGTGTCCACTCTAGCCAGCTTGGAGGACCCTCTCCACTGCCTTTTTTTGGGGGTGGGTTGTGTCAGGGCCATGAGGCCTCCAGCAGGGAACCTCCGAAGGTCTGGTATACCCTGTAATACATACCCAGGGTACAGGCTAGACTAGAAAGTAGCTGTGTCACCCCTGCCCTGTAACCTGGGGTGCCCTTTACAATGCTTTGCTGTTGTTGCCTCCACTCCTGGACTGCTCACAAACAGCCTCTAGCATATAAGTCTCTCCCAGCTATATGTGTGTTTGTGCAGCAGCCTGCCAGTCACACTTAGGGTGACCAGATGTCCTGATTTTATAGGGACAGTCCCGATTTTTGGGTCTTTCTCTTATATAGGCTCCTATTACCCCCTACCCCCTGTCCTGATTCTTCACATTTGCTGTCTGGTCACCCTAGTCGCACTCAGCCTTTAACCAGCCTGAATTATACTCCAGGATGACCCCAGCACACTCCCAGACATTGCCTGTCCCAGAAATGTAGGTCTTTTACTGCCCTGCCCTCTCCTGGACAGTGCAAGCCTATATAAAGTCTGTCATTTGATTAGTAGAAATGATGGGTCACTTGGGGTGTTTCTCTTTTCTGTTTATAGTCTTCTCTGTCCTTTGAGAAGCATTTCTAGCTGGAATTATGGAGACAGGCAGACTCCATGGACGGAAACTCCATGCTATTTTTTTGTTAAGATGTAGATTTTTCACCCACATCCCCGTTCCTGCTAGAGAATGGCCAGTTAGCAGGATCTTGTATACACCTGGCTGAGGCATTGGCTTGTCCTTTGTCTCTGAGGAACTGGTTTGGCCACTCCCTAGGCTTGGAACATGGTTTAGTAACACCACACAGTGAAATCCTGTAAATTTACATACAATGTTGTTACACATATTTTACCAGGACAGTAACGACCAGCACATTTTGAGTTTCCAAATGATACCTCACAAGGCAAACTTTGTACAAAGACTATTTCAATAATGTGCAAGGGGTGAGTACAGGATACAGTCTGTCACACAGTTCTGTGAAGGTACCTAAATCTTGATCTGCAACAGATGCTGCTTTTCTAGTCCTGGGTTTTGTGTGTGGCTCTACCAAGGCTTTTCAGTCCTGACCGCCCCTCAGAGGTGATGTGTAGGGAGGACATGCAGGGTCAAGTGCCCCACCAGATTGGCCTGGGGAGAAAGAGGGACTTTGTCCTTCTTCTCCTGCTGTGCCTTCCCTTCTAGCATGCTCTGTCCCTGCCCCTGGCAGCCACGCCTGGGTGGGGAGAAGAGGGGGCAGGACCAGCTGCTTCTCACAGCAGCCACTGTGGGTTGCTGTTCTGTGCAGCGCAGCAGCTGCCTGCGAGCGAGCCTGGCTGGGGCGGCGGCCCACGCTGCTCTGTGCCTGGGTGCCAGAGCAGGGGCTGAGCAAGCCAGAGTCCCCTCTCCTCCCTGACACGTTTCTAACTTGCTTGGCTCCTGTTCCTGGCAGCCAGGCCCAGGGGCAGGGAGTGGGCCTCCGCTGCCAACAGGCTCTCACAGGCAGCTGCTGTGTTGGACAGAGCAGTGACTGGGAACTGCTGGCTTGAGCCACCTGAGAAATGACTCCCTCCCAGCAGGACCTGGCTGTCAGGGAGAGCGGCCAAACATGCAGGAGTGGAGATATAGTGGAAGAGGGACAAAGGCTCCCCCCGCAGCTCTGCAGGTAACATGGGGTGAGGACAGCACAGCGGCCCTGGGCCGGGTGCACGCCTGGGGCCTATAGGGTTGCCAATTTTGCTTAGATGTATGCCTGGAGATTTCATCACATGACATAATCTTTAATTAAAGATTAATCTTTAATTCCTGGAGACGCCGGGCCTACCCTGGAGGTTTGGCAACCCTACCTGGGGCTGTGTGTCTCTGGGCCAAGGAGACATATTGGGGGGTAGTGTAGGGAGGCACAAGTTTTCTATGTCTCCCCTATTCCAGTGTTTAAGTGGTTAAATGCAAAACTGCTTCGGAGAAGGCTGGAAATAAGTCATTAAAGCATCTGGACATTTTTAGGAGGATTGCTGAGAGTTGTAGTACTCGAGATTGACTTGAGAATTTGGGGGTGGATTTGCAGCTGGAAGATATTCCTCATGTACAGTATACCTGCCCCTTGTGTATATGTTAGCAGACTTGCTGCAGATGTCTCTGTTTCCATACAGGAAACTAATTGCCTTTCATGTTTCAGTCGGAGAAGTTTTCCTGCATCACTCTGCAAATAAAGGGAAGCATTTTTTGGAGTTTGCAAAGCACCCTCATCTCTCCTGATAGCATTTTGCACACACCCCACATTAAAAGGAACAGCAGCTCCTTGGAAACCTTGACAAGATCTGTCCTGGCTCTTACTTTTGTCACATGGGGAACACGGCAGCAGGGAAGTGAGGTAGGGAAAATGCTATTACGCCTCAGCAACGAGTCTCATCTCATTTTAAGCTCCCACGAGTTTCTTCATGAATTCAGTGCAGACTGACAACCCTGGTGTGTAGAGTCCTATATTTAGCCACAAATTAGATCTGGCTTAGGCAGCAGCATGGCAAGCTTCCCGTATGCTCCCTCCCCCAGTGGGCTCTAGCCCAGCTCTTGGAGGGAATCCTTGCAAAGGGAGTAGGTGAATTTAATTTCTTTGCCCATTTAGTCTTTTTACCCTCTCTGCGGAGGCTGCCAGCAAGATGGGGCATTTAATACAAGCTGGGGTGCCAAAATAGCACTAAGACTGAGTTCATCAATTCATGTCATATCAGCCACAGAGCATTCAGCAGAGGACAGTGATGTCTGGTCACTATCAGCTTAGCCTGGGTTGGGTCCATTGACTGAGCGAGAGAAGGAAGGATACATAGCCTTTCACGCAATCCCTTACATCCTCTAGCCCCCATTGGGATCGGTTGTATCTGTTCTTCCTTTGGGTTCCTGGTCCCACAGATGCTTGTGACACGACTGTGCTCCTACTAGACGCTCAGGACAAAGGTGTTGGTCATGGGGAAGTTAGCTGGCATTACTGTACTATATTGGTATCATCATATTGCTAGAGTTATACTGTTACAATGACAGCAATATAATTACACTGGTATGTTAGTGCCGATAGATTTCCCCACGCAGATAACACCTTAGTCTGATTAATGAAACTGACTTGGCTAGAGCCTGGGTTTGGGGTGTGTGTGTGTGTGTGTGTGTGTGTGAGAGTGTGGTGTAGACATACCCTCAGAGCATGGGCGGAGGGTATTATTCCTTCTCGCTCCTTTGCATATGCCCTTTGACAGAGTGACTTGCCCTGAGTGCTAAAGAACGTAGGGCTCAGCCATCCCTGATCACAGGACAGGCTCCACCTGAGGGGAATCAGGGACTTTGTGTATCAGAGGAGACTGCAGCTGTGTCTCTAGTGACTTGCAGGAGCAAGAAGGCTCCTGCAGAGCCCTGGGCCTGCAGGGGAATAGCTCAGTGCAGGAAAGGAAGCTGCAGGGAAGAGTGAGGAAGAAAAGTTTACCAGACAGAGAGGCCTGGAGAGACCCTGACTAACCAGGGGAGGGCCTGGGAGACTCAGAAGGGAACCTGAGAAGACAGGCAGAAAGAGGCCCAGGGAAACTGCAACAAAAATAAAGAAGCAGGCCTAGCAGTTCAGTACAGGACTGTGGGCCGCAACCCAGAGTCGAGGGTGGGACAGGGTTCCCCTACCAGCCACACAGTTAGGGAACTACAAGCCCACCAAATGGGTGGCTGAGCTCAGCCGACAGCAAGGTGACTGCAGGCTGAGGAAGAGCCCCAGAGATGCCAGAAGGGTTTGTTTCTGTGACAGCGATGTAGTTTGGGATAATTTGCACCCCAGAAGCAGGGGGATGAGTGATAGTGACACAGTTAGAGGGCTGAGCTACCAGCAGAGATACCACTACAGCGCTGGAATAATGGTTAGCAGGGGGCGCTAGCCCAGGGAGAGATCTGTGACACCACACCTGGCCATGAGGGGGCACCTAGCAGTGAGTGGACACTTACACACCTGTCGTCTGAATGACAATCTAGCCCTAAATAGGAAGATGGGGGCTTAAAATACTTAGGTAGGATTGTCCTCCTGTTGCTGAAGGAACTTCATCCTTCTGCTTCATGCAATAGCTGAAGCTTTGAGCAAGCAGGCAGCTTTGCCAGTGCACTCCTGGGATAAAATCAGTGTCTCAGCATGACTCTGGCAAGTTGTGCAGGGCTCCCTTCTGTATGTCACAGGATACTCAGCACTTACGTTTCTTGTGGCTGAGGGGCAGAGAGTTCAAATGTCGAGGGGGACATGATACATTTCTACAGTCCGGGGAAGGAGTCTAGTTTCCCAGCCCTGGGATAAGAGACTTACTTTTGAAAAGCTGGGATTCTCACATAGTCGCCTGAATCCAGGTGCTGGGGTTGAACAAAAACCACCAAATATCACCTGGCTCATAACAAAATTGTGAGAAGTGGCACTGTAATAATATCAGAATGCCTTCCTCTTCTGACAGGCTCCCACTGGTATCTCGGTGTAGCACATGAGAATGTGGCACGGATCTATCGAGAACAGAGATGCCTAGAGCCCTCCCCTATCCCCTCTTGCTACCTAGTGTCCATGTAAACGCCGGAAAGATCAATGGGAAATGAAGTCACAGCAGCAGAGAATATACAGCAAGTGTAAAGCAGTATCTATTGCAATCCCAGGTTCAGTAATGTGGGAAAGTTCAAGCCCAATAATGAGAGAGTAGATAAGAGTGCAAATGCAATGGATGGAGAATGACCTGCTGTCATTATTCTGACTAACCCACAATGAGACTTTGAAGACATTTGAGAAGCTGAAGGAAAAATTTGGCCTCCAGAACAAAAGGCAATTCTGGCATTGGATATAAATGAGACTTTTCTTAATCAATCAAGGCTCGTCCCCAAGCAGTAGCAGCCCTAGAATATCCAGCCTTGCTACACTTTATAAAAAAATTCAGAGACCAGGCCAGATCTCCTAACCCTAAGCATGTATTGTATTTATTAAAGAAGGACGCACAAGGAAAGTACAGAGGCAGTTCAACCTCAACCCATAACTTCACTGGTGAGATAGTTGGGCCTACAATTGTGAGCTCAACTGTAAGAAGTGAATGCAAGTTCATAAGATGTCACAATAACCTATTGTGGCACATATTGCTGGGAAAAGGGGTGAAAGGGAGACAGACTGAATCAATCTAAACAAAAAAGTTTGACTGAGACAGCCCAAGGACTGTATCATGCCTGGGAAACAAGAACAGTCTGAGATTGAAAAATTTTGGGAGAAAAATTGGCTACTGGAGCAAGCTTCACCATCATGGTTGCCACTTCCACCATCTCCTGGGACCCCAGACAACTTCTCAATCCCGAAAGATGTGCTGACCAGAGCTGGCCAAAGAAGGTGGGTGATAGATAACACTACCACCTCCACTGGCTGAAACCCAAATACCATCTGGGATGTGAGACTTTGTCTCTCTCTCTTCCTCCCCCATGTGTCCTTTTCTTTCCCCACATTATTTCTCCTCTCTCCTATCCCTCTCCTTTTTCCTTATGTCCAATAAGAGTTGGGCTCAGCCAGCCAAGCCTGTATATTTTGCAACACTGCTGCAATCCTGTGACTAGAGAGGCAACTAAATGCATTGCCCTAAATAGCCCAATGCTGGTACAAGTTTGCCAGGTCTCGGAACGGCTGATAAGACTGCGTGCTGTGCCTGTGTTTTTTTCCAAACAGAGAGGTTACAAGAGTCAACACCAGAGACAGAAGCTGTGTTTTCCATTCTTCTGTTCTTTTCTCTCACCTTGTGCATGCATTTGGTGTGTTTTCTAGGAAACAGGATCAGACTTTAACAGCAGCAATGACAGCTCCAGCCTCTCTCTACTAACAGCTTCTCTTTTCTCCAAAAGGACAGTTATTACCATCTTTGATATCATCTAAGAGACTATCAAATAAGGGTTTTCTTCCTTCTAAAAGTTCTCTCCAGCTAAAGGGATAGGGAACAGGGCAGACTGTTAAAATGAAAGCCTGACTTACCACTTTACATTTCAACTGGTTTAACTGTTTTTTTCCTTCTTTGCCGTATCGCTAATAAAAGGTTAAAAAGGATTTTGAATGGTGTGTTTGCTATGGTACTAAGCAAGGTGAGGTCTCTGTACACCAAACCCTGGACCTTGTTTAAAATTGTTTAATGTTGGACAGTGACTGGGTCATGTTAGCATCTTTGGCCCAGACATGCCATCTAAATGAATACAAACTCCACAACAGGGGACAAAAACAGGCATAATGCAAGTTCATGTCCCAACGGATCTCTGTCTGTTTCACCAGGAACATATTTTTCATGTGGATTCCAACCTGCATGTCAAAGGAAGGCATTAAAGATATAGATAAGTGTTGGAGATGGAGGGAGTCTCCTGGCTCCCTTTATGAAGCTATTAAAAAACATGGAGTCTCTGCAAAGAGCTGCATTTAAAACTGAATGTGAAATTAAGCACTTCTCTGCTGCCTTGTTTACATGGAAGCTCACCAGCCTGAGGCTGAACCTAGGGTGACCAGACAGCAAGTATGAAAAATCAGGACAGAGGGTAGGGGGGTAATAGCCATCTATATAAGAAAAAGCCCCAAATAGTGAGATGGTCCCTATAAAATCAGGACATCTGGTCACCCTAGCTGAACTGCACTGGCTTACAACAGCTCTGCTTCCTACAAGTTTTATTGGTAGCAAAATGTCTGCTGCTGCAACTCTGGAAACCCACCTCCACCTCCCAGGACAGCCAGGAGATGGGTGCAACAGATTAAGTGACACGGCAGCTCTTGAAAGAGGTACACATGAAAGGAGGAACAATGCCACAAATGTGATGACATTTGGGTTTTGTTTTTAGAGCTGTTCAGCTGACAGATAACTATGTGTTTGGGGTGGGGAGAGGGAAGGAGTGAAGGGAGCTGTGTTGATGAACCTGATGAAACAGCCCTGGAGACAGTTATAGCCTAATGTCATTGCTGTATGCTGACAATTTCCTGGCTCTGAGTGACTTTTCTTTGTCTGAACATGCTATGCTCTACATGTCATCTTTCCCTCATTTCCTAAGGCTTGTTTCTTTTCTCTTTGATCTGTTTCCCTCTGCATTCTCCTACAATACAAAGCAGCGAACAAACTGAATCTAATATTTTATGATATGACGACTATAGCTGTGTATTGGGGAGGCAATCTGCTCTGGTGGCTAAGGCTAAGGAGTGGGAATGTGGAAACTTGGTTTTATTTCAGGCTTTGCTACATCACCTTAGACAAGTCACTTCCCCTCTCACCCTTCATCGGTCTTGCCTACTTAAACTGTAAATTCTTCCAAGCAGAGGCTGTCTCTTACTATGTGTATGTACAGCATCTACCACAATCAGAATTTGACCTTGGGTTGCGGTCTCTAGAAACAACTATAATACCAATAAGAGTCACTATTATTTTACTTGCTTTTTCTTATTTCATTGTAATTTGTATTTTTCTCCATGGTACAATAAAATATTTACTAAAAAAAATTTAAATCGGTGAAAGAAGCCAGCCAAATAAGTGGATTTTAACTTTTGAGTACAATTTACCTGTATTCTTCAGTACAAAAGTCAGAACTAAATACAAAATTAATCTCTTCACCTTGGCTTTCCTTCAATAAATTCCTCTCTCTCTCTCTCATAGAGACAAGTTAAGTAATATCAAGTACTTAGCCTGCTGGGAATGTTTTGGTTGGAGCTGTTTTGGGTAGAGCGGTGTAGCCATGCAGACTCACCCCTGCGGCACCTCCTGCTGGTCATCCTCAGGAATTAGCTCTTTGACCCAGGAGCGCCCTCTGCAGGCCACTGATCCACTTTTGGTCCCCGTGTCCCTCCGAATCTGGACCCAGTGCCCTTTTACATGGGGTGTTGCCCCCTGGCCATCACCCACCAATCTCAGTCTCCCTTCCCTGGGGAACCTCCAACCCACTATCCCCCAATTTTGGCCTCTGCCCAGTCTCCATCTAGCTAGCCCCCACACCCTGGGCAGACTGCAGTATCATCCAGTCATCATAGGCAAAGGGGTTTGGACCTGCTGCCTTTGCCTACCCCTGGGCTGTCCCCTGCAACCCCCAGTACCTCCTGGCCTTATGCTAGGCCACAGCCTGGGGCTTTCCAGGGAGGAGCTCTCCAGCTCCTCTGCCTTTCCCCAGCCCTGCTCCACTCAGGTACCCTGTGTCTCTAGCTCCCTACAGCCAGGCCCTTCTCCCTCTACAGGCAGAGGGAAACTACCTGGACCTCTGGCTCACAGCCTTTTATAGGGGCCAGCTGGGCCTGACTGGGGCATAGCTACAGCCGAACCTTCTTGCCCCAGACACAGCCCTCTCCTGGGCTGTTTCAAGCCCCACAGGGCAGGAGCTGGGTCACCACTCTACTACCGAGAGTGCTCTGTCTGCTTGGGCTGCCCTGCTGGCTGGAGCTCCTTCTCCCTTCCTGGGCTGCTGCTGCTGCTGGCTGAAGTGCTCCCCGCCTGGACTGCTGCTGCTGAGCGAGGGGTGGGGGGGCCTTGCTGGCCAGCCCCCACTCCTCCACCTCCTGAGGGAGAAGCCAGGACCCCACCACCACCACTGCCGCTGCTAGCACCTGTGTGGGGTCCTTCCTGCCTAGCCACCAGGGTTGCCAGAGGAGGAGCTGCTGCTGCTGCTGGCGCTGTGTTTGCCTGGGGAGCTGCTGGAGCCTGGAGGAAAGTGAGGACTGAGGGGACCACCAGCTGCTGGGGGAGCATACAGGACTCTGGAGACCGCTGTGGAGGGGGCCTTTCAGGACTGAGTAACTCTGACGGTGCTCTAGTGGTGGGGGCGTAGGCTGTGTTTGTGGGGGCACAGGGGGTGTGGCGTGGAGCCTGCCCCCTGGTCCATCTGTGTCCCCACCCCGCAACCCCCACCGCCATTGCTGCCCCCTCCACCACCCCCACAGACCGCTTACCATCTGCCTTGGTTCCCACCTCTAGGACTCAGCTGCTCGCCTGGCCAGCCACGCCCTTTTGCCACCGTTTGGGCCTCCAGCAGCAGCCAGCTGCCTATTGACTGTGCACAAGTGCTCGTGGGTGCACGCCCCCCCCCAAACTGACCCCTTCCCCTCCGCAACAGGCCCCCTAGCCTTTCCCTTTGTTGCCTGCCCTATTGCCCCTTGTAGCATTTTGCCCCCTCCCCCTCCCTGGCTTTAGTTTGTTTGCCTGTCCCGCCCATCTCCCTTTGCAGCTTTGTTTGTCCTGCCCCAGCCCTGAAGCTAGCCCCTTGGTCCCTCTGCCCCACTGCCAACCTGGTTGCTCCCCTTCCCTACGGCCCCTTCGCCCTGATCAGCCCCTCCCCCCTGCCCCTTCCGTGCGCTTGTGCTTCCCCCCCGTTTGAGTTTCCCCTCTTGCACTGCACCCCCCGATTGCTATTGTATCCCTGCCCTCCCCTAGTGCAGCTAGAGGAGCCGGCTTTCACTCCCGTGTCGGTGACTGACCTCCCCCAAGCCCTTCCTAGTCTCCTTCTCAGTCCCCTCCCCCATTTTGGCACCCTCCTCCCCTGTCCACAGCCTAGCAGGGAGGCGTGGTTGACCTGCTTCCCCTCCCTTCCCTTTCCCTACTCACCATGGCGGGAGACGCAGCTGGTGGGACCCCTGGGACGACCCCTGTCCCCCCTACCCTGCCTGCTCCCTCGACCACCCCCCTAGTCTCTACCGCTGCCACCGGATTACCTGCGACCGCTCTTGCTGAGGTGCCGGCAGCAGCAGCAGGCAACGGGGTGTCCTCTGCTGCCGCCACCTCCCTTGCCCCCTCTGCTTCTGGGGAGCCCCCCCAGCTGGCGGGAAGGGCCAGGGCAAGAAGAAGGGAAAGGGCCCCGCTCGGAAGACTAAGCCCTCCATGACGGAGCCTGCCACCTCTGCCGCGGCCCCGCCACCGGCCACGGCGCCTCTCCCCGCTGTTCCCTCCACCAGCTCTGCGGGTGCCCCTCCCCTGGACCCCAGGGCGTACGCCCAAGTGGCAGCGCCCCCCCCCCGCCTGCTGCTACATCATCTCCCCAGACCACATCCTCCGCTACCATCCATAGTGGCCAGAGCCCCTTCCCCACCTTGACCGGGAAGCATGGCTTCCGTTGCCTCCTGGTGCCTGCCTCGCCCCATGTGGAGACCTACGTGTGGGTGTTGGCGATGGTGGTGGGGCCCACGGCCATCGTGGCAGCCTCCAAAATGTATGGCAAGGTTGTCTTTTTCCTTGCCTCAGAGGCCGCCGCCCAGGAGGCGGTGGAGAAGTGCCTGGCGGTGCGGGGCATGTTCATCCCCTTGGAGCTGCTGGAGGACCTGTGGGTCCATGTCGTCCTGACCTCTGTCCCCCCTTCCTCCCCAATGCCGTCCTGTTGTCCTCCCTCTCTACCCTGGGGAAGCCCATTTCTGTATTGAGCCCTCTCCCCTTGGGCTGCAGGGACCCCGCCCTCCATCACGTCCTCTCGTTCCGCTGGCAGGTGCAGTTTCAACTGCCGCCGGCGGCACGTGGCGGAGATGCGCTCGAGGGGTCCTTCCTGGTCCTCTATCAGGGGGCCCATTACCAGGTGCACTATTCTACGGGGGAGGCCTGGTGCTACCTCTGCTGGGTGATGGGGCACATCCGGAGGGACTGCCCCTTGGCCCAGCTTGGAGGGGCGCCCGGGACCCCCGAGCCCCGGCAGGGTGCTGGCCCTGTCATTGCCGGCGCCCCTGGCTGCCCGGTGCCCAGGGCTGCCCCTCCTCCTCCTCAATCCATCACTGCTCCCACTCGGGCTGCAGGGGTACCTCCCTCGGCATGCTCAGAAGAGGGGGAGAGCCCCGCCTCTGCTGCCTGCACTCTGGCGGGGCCTGTGTAGGAGGGTGCAGCAGGGGTACCGCCAGGTGTGGGAGAGGGCCCTCCCCAGGGGGTATCTTCCCTTCATCCGGTTGTCCCATTAGTGCCCCCCCATGTCCATGAACCACCATCCCTGCCCTCCAATCTGACCCCTGTCAACCAGCCTGCGAGCGACACCATGGAGGGCTGGACCCAAGTACAGGGTAGGCGGGGCAAGCGGAAGGCTCGAGCTCACTCCTACCGCCTGATGCGGGGGCCCCCTGTAAGACTAGAAAGGGGGCCGCAGATGCCGAGCCTTCTGCCGTGCCCTCGGGGTCAGTCCGTCCGCCAGTGCCGGCCAGGGAAGACGTGACTGCACCAGAGGGTACCACCATCCCTCCTCCGCAATCCCCTTCTGTGGGGGCCTCGGATGCGGTCCCCCCTGCTCCCTTGCCACCTGTGCCTCCTGCAACACTTGAGGCGCTTATTGCCTCGGGCGCTAGTGGGAGGACCCCGGGGTGGTGGGAGGCGAGCCCCCCTCCATCTTTGAGGAGATCGAGGCACTGGGTCTGACCCCGGTTACCCAGGGGGAGGATGACCCTCTGCCAGCGGGCCTCAACCTAGCCCGTCCTCACCCCAGCTCCCCTTTCCCCGTGTTCCCTCCTCCTGACTGCTGCGTCCACTCCCGCCTCTGAGGGTCCCCTGGACTTCCTGCCCCTGCCTGGCTGTGGATGGCACCCCGCTGACGGCCGCCGAGCCCGTTGAGGCGACGGCCGGTGCCTCACGGCCAGGAGACGGGCTAACAGGGGTATCCCTCGGTGGTGCAGGGCACCTGAGTTCCTTCCCGGGTGGGGGCCCCACCAAAGGTGTTACATCTCCTGATGCCGTGGCTAGCACTCCTCCCATTGAGCCTGAGCCTGAGCCCGGCGTCACTGGGGACCCCCTCCCTACCCCTCCAAGCCCTGCGCCTGGCCGTGAGGAGCCGCCTCCTGACGGTTCAGCTCCTGCGGCCCAGGATCCCGTCTCTGTCCCTATCCCTGACCCCAGCCCCACCCTTATTCTTGACCCTATCCCTATCCCCTCCACCTCCCACGCTGTTGTTGCCGCCCCTGGGGCTGTCCCCTTCCCTTTCCTGGAGGGTGACCCCCAGGGGGAGGCCTTTACTTTTCACAGTCCCGACCCCCTAGGGGCTGCACTCTTCCCTCCGCCGCCCCCCGTCGAGCCGGGGTCTGGGGTGGACCATGTGGCGCCAGCTTATCAAGCACCACGTCAAGGGTCCGCCCCTTGCCTTCCCGTCTCCGTAGGCCACGGGGCCATGCCAGGGGCCCCGCCGATGGGTCACCGGACACCGATGACCCCACCCCCCATGCGCTGCGAGAGGAGCTGCAGGAGTTCCTGGAAGATGTCAGGGGGCTCCCGCAACAAGGTAGCGCTTGCTCTCCAATGCTGGGGGGATTTCCACCAAATCCTCCGGGCCACGAGGGCCCTCATGGGGGAGGGCCAAAGGACCAGGAAGCAGGGTGCCGTGGTTTACCACCGGGTCCGCAAATTCCGTGACGCCTTGCTCACCTTCGGGGTGGGTCACGGTTTGCTGCGCGGCCCACTGGGGGCCGTGGGCGTCCCTGCCGGCGAGGATCCCCTCTAGCCCTCCTCATGGCACTCGTCACCTTCGCCACGTTGAACACCCGGAGCTGTAGGGTGGGTTTCCGCAGGAGCCAGGTGCTCTCCCTCCTTCGGGAGGGGGGGTTCTCTGTGGTTTTCCTGCAGGAGACCCACACGGATCCGGCCGCCGAAGCCAGCTGGCGGCTGGAGTGGGGGGACGGGGTCTACTTCAGCCACCTTTCCACCCGTAGTGCTGGAGTGGCTACCCTGTTCTCCCCCGACCTACAGCCGGAGGTGCTGGGGGTTGCCGAGGCTGTGCCGGGCCGCCTGCTGCACCTCCGGGTCCGCTTGGAGGGGCTCGTGGTGAACCTCGTGAACGTCTACGCCCCGACATCGGCCCCGGAGCGGTTGCCGTTCTATCAGCAGGCGTCCGCCTTCCTCGGCTCCCTGGATCCTCGTGAGTGCCTGGTCCTGGGTGGGGACTTCAACATCATCCTGGAGGAGCGGGACCGCTCGGGGACCGAGCAGAGCCAGGCCGCCGCGGACGTCCTCCGGGAGATCGTCAACCATCACTCCCTGGTGGACGTCTGGCGCGACCACCACCCGGACGATGTCACCACGTTCACCTATGTCCGGGTAGGAGCCCATCGGTCGTGCCACTCCCGGTTGGACCGCATCTACATGTCACGATTCCACCTTTCACGGGCCCTGTCCTCCAGCGTCCGGCCGGCCCCTTTTTCTGACCACCACCTCGTCACCGTGACGGCCTCTCTCAGTGCGGAGAGGCCGGGGCCGGCCTACTGGCACTTCAACAACAGCTTACTGGAGGATGCGGGCTTCGTGGCGTCCTTCCGGGAGTTCTGGCTGGCCTGGCGAGGGCAGCGGCGTGCCTTTCCCTCGGCACGGCGCTGGTGGGATGTGGGGAAGGTGCGCGCCCGGCTCTTCTGCCGCGACTACACCCGGGGCGTCAGCCGACGGAGGGATGCGGCGATAGGGCAGTTGGAACGGGAGGTCTTAGAGCTGGAGAGGCGTCTGGCCGCCAGCCCCGAGGATCCGTCCCTGTGCGGAGCGTGCCAGGAGAAGCGGGAGGAGCTCCGGGTCCTCGAGGACCATCGGGCTCGGGGCGCCTTTGTTCGCTCCCACATCCGCCTCCTTCGGGAGATGGATCGCGGCTCCCGCTTCTTCTACGCCCTGGAGAAACGGAGGGGGGCCCGGAAGCACGTCACCTGCCTCCTGGCAGAGGACGGCACCCCCCTCACGGATCCGGCGGAGCTGTGCCAGAGGGCCCGGACCTTCTACGCGCGCCTTTTCTCCCCGGATCCGACCGATCCCGCCGCTCGCAGAGTGCTTTGGGACGAGCTCCCTACGCTCAGCGCGGGCGCCCGGGACCGGCTAGAGCTGCCTCTCTCTCTGGCCGAGTTCTCGGACGCCCTCCGTCGCATGCCCACCAACAAGTCTCCGGGCATGGACGGGCTGACCGTGGAGTTCTACCGCATGTTCTGGGACGTCCTCGGCCCAGACCTGGCCAGCGTCTGGGCCGAGTCCTTGCAGGGCGGGGTCCTCCCTCTCTCGTGCAGGCGAGCTGTGCTCGCCTTATTGCCGAAGAAGGGGGACCTCCGCGACTTACGGAATTGGCGTCCCATCTCGCTCCTCAGCACGGACTACGAGATCATCGCCAAGGCCATCTCGCTGCGGCTGGGGTCCGTGCTGGCGGACGTGATCCACCCGGACCAGACCTGCACCGTCCCGGGCCGTAGCATCTTCGATAACCTCTATTTGGTCCGGGATCTCTTAGAGCTTGGGTGCAGGGATGGTCTGTCGTTCGCCCTCCTGTCCCTGGATCAGGAGAAGGCGTTCGACAGGGTGGACCACGGGTACCTCCTGGGCACTCTGCGAGCGTTGGGCTTCGGGTCCCAGTTTGTGGGTTTTCTCCAGGTGCTGTACGCTTCCGCAGAGTGTCTGGTCAGGCTCAACTGGACCCTGACCGAACCGGTCAGCTTCGGGCGGGGAGTGCGGCAGGGGTGCCCCCTCTCGGGCCAGCTGTACGCTCTGGCCATCGAGCCCTTCCTCTGTCTCCTCCGCAGGAGGTTGACGGGGTTGGTGCTTCAGGAGCCGGAGCTGCGGCTGGTCCTGTCGGCGTACGCCGATGATGTGCTCCTCGTGGTCCAGGACCCGGGCGACTTGGCGCGGGTGGAGGCCTGCCAGGCGGTGTACTCGGCGGCCTCCTCCGCCCGGGTCAACTGGGTCAAGAGCTCTGGCCTGGTGGTCGGGGACGGGTGGCAGGCAGGCTCCCTCCCACCCGCGCTCCAGGCCATCCGGTGGAGCGCGGGTCCGCTGCTCTATCTCGGCGTTTACCTTTCCGCCACGCACCCGTCTCCGCCGGAGAACTGGCTCGGTTTGCAGGTCAGGGTGACGGAGCGGCTCCGGAAATGGACAGGACTCCTCCGGTACCTTTCCCTTCGAGGGAGGGCACTGGTGCTCAACCAACTGGTCCTGTTCATGCTCTGGTACCGCCTCAACACCCTGGTCCCGGCCCCGGGTTTCCTGGCCAACCTCCGGACGGTGGTTCTGGAGTTCTTTTGGCCGGGACTGCACTGGGTCCCTGCAGGGGTACTCCACCTGCCCCTGGAGGAGGGAGGGCAGGGCCTGAAGTGCCTGCGCACTCAGGTCCACGTCTTCCGCCTCCAGGCACTGCAGAGGCTCCTTTATGGTGCGGGTAGTCCGGCGTGGAGAGCCCTGGCGCACGCCTTCCTGCGCCGCTTCCGAGGGCTCCGGTACGACCGGCAGCTCCATTATCTCGAATCGAGGGGTCTTCCGCGAGACCTCTCCGGGCTGCCAGTCTTCTACCAGGACCTCCTCCGGACCTGGAAGCTGTTCTCTGCGACCAGGTCCATGGCGGCCACCGTGGGGGCCGACCTCCTCGCGGAGCCCCTGCTACACAATCCCCAGCTTCGTGTGCAGGTGGCGGAGTCCCCCGCGGTGCGCCGGAGGCTGGTCCTGGCGGGAGCCACCAGGGTCGGAGACCTCCTGGACTACGACCGGGGAGGCTGGCTGGATCCCCTGACGCTCGCTCACCGCATGGGGCTCTCCAGACCTTGCACTCCCCGGCGCGTACTCCAGGAGGTGGAGGCCGCTTTGCCGCCCGCTGCTCGGGCCTATCTCGACCGGGTCCTGCGGGAGGGCACGCCCCGCCCACCCCCCACCCCAAGCCCTCCGGACCTTTACATCGGGCCCCTGCCCCGTAGGCCTGACCGCCCCCCTCGTACCTTCTCCGCAAGCCGGCTGCACGACCTGCAGCCGGTACGTTTCCGAACCGCGCCGAGGAAACAGCTCTACACGCTCGTGCTCCACACCCTTCACCTCCTCACCCTCGTGTCCCGCCCTGATACGAAGTGGCGGGACCTCCTGCCACCTCTGGAGGGTGAGGAGCCCCGATGGGCCAGCCTCTACTCCACCCTGGTCCCACGGCCCACTGGGGATATCAGTTGGCGGCTCCTCCATGGGGCCGTGAGCACGGGCGTGTACTTGGCGCGGTTTACCCCTGTCCCGGACACCTGCTCCTTCTGCGGCGTGAGGGAGACCCTGGCGCACGTGTACTTGGAGTGCGCCAGGTTGCAGCCCCTACACCGGCTCCTCACAGCCATCCTCTTACGTTTTTGGTTACACTTTTCCCCACACCTCCTTCTGTATGCACTCCCTATCCGTGGCCCCACAAAGTCCCGGGACCTCCTGGTCAACCTCCTCCTCGCCCTGGCGAAAAAGGCCATCCACGCGACCAGGGAGGGGAGGTTGGCCGACGGAGACCCCGGTGACTGTGGGGCTTGCTTCCGTTCCATGGTCCGATCACGCATCCGGGCGGAGTTCCTCTGGGCGGCGTCCACTGGCTCCCTTGCCGCCTTCGAGGAGCAGTGGGCGCTGTCCGGGGTTCTCTGCTCGGTGTCCCCGTTAGGTTCCCTCCTTCTGACCCTTTGACCTCACTCCTGTCCCTGTCCTTTTATTAGTTGTCCCCCGTACTCAGTGGGTTCTGTGGCCCTGTGGTTCCTCCCCTTAGGCTGGGGGAGGATCCTTTAGCAGTGGGCGGGCTTTGCCCGCCCACTTCCCGGAAACCCAATAGATGGCTGGAGCTCCTTCTCCCTTCCTGGGCTGCTGCTGCTGCTGGCTGAAGTGCTCCCCGCCTGGACTGCTGCTGCTGAGCGAGGGGTGGGGGGGCCTTGCTGGCCAGCCCCCACTCCTCCACCTCCTGAGGGAGAAGCCAGGACCCCACCACCACCACTGCCGCTGCTAGCACCTGTGTGGGGTCCTTCCTGCCTAGCCACCAGGGTTGCCAGAGGAGGAGCTGCTGCTGCTGCTGGCGCTGTGTTTGCCTGGGGAGCTGCTGGAGCCTGGAGGAAAGTGAGGACTGAGGGGACCACCAGCTGCTGGGGGAGCATACAGGACTCTGGAGACCGCTGTGGAGGGGGCCTTTCAGGACTGAGTAACTCTGACGGTGCTCTAGTGGTGGGGGCGTAGGCTGTGTTTGTGGGGGCACAGGGGGTGTGGCGTGGAGCCTGCCCCCTGGTCCATCTGTGTCCCCACCCCGCAACCCCCACCGCCATTGCTGCCCCCTCCACCACCCCCACAGACCGCTTACCATCTGCCTTGGTTCCCACCTCTAGGACTCAGCTGCTCGCCTGGCCAGCCACGCCCTTTTGCCACCGTTTGGGCCTCCAGCAGCAGCCAGCTGCCTATTGACTGTGCACAAGTGCTCGTGGGTGCACGCCCCCCCCCAAACTGACCCCTTCCCCTCCGCAACAGGCCCCCTAGCCTTTCCCTTTGTTGCCTGCCCTATTGCTCCTTGTAGCATTTTGCCCCCTCCCCCTCCCTGGCTTTAGTTTGTTTGCCTGCCCCGCCCGTCTCCCTTTGCAGCTTTGTTTGTCCTGCCCCAGCCCTGAAGCTAGCCCCTTGGTCCCTCTGCCCCACTGCCAACCTGGTTGCTCCCCTGCCCTACGGCCCCTTCGCCCTGATCAGCCCCTCCCCCTGTGCCCCTTCCGTGCGCTTGTGCTTCCCCCCCGTTTGAGTTTCCCCTCTTGCACTGCACCCCCCGATTGCTATTGTATCCCTGCCCTCCCCTAGTGCAGCTAGAGGAGCCAGCTTTCACTCCCGTGTCGGTGACTGACCTCCCCCAAGCCCTTCCTAGTCTCCTCCTCAGTCCCCTCCCCCATTTTGGCACCCTCCTCCCCTGTCCACAGCCTAGCGGGGAGGCGTGGTTGACCTGCTTCCCCTCCCCTCCCTTTCCCAGGTGTTTCCCCTCCCTCCCTACTCACCATGGCGGGAGACGCAGCTGGTGGGACCCCTGGGACGACCCCTGTCCCCCCTACCCTGCCTGCTCCCTCAACCACCCCCCTAGTCTCTACCGCTGCCACCGGACTACCTGCCACCGCTCTTGCTGAGGTGCCGGCAGCAGCAGCAGGCAACGGGGTGTCCTCTGCTGCCGCCACCTCCCTCGCCCCCTCTGCTTCTGGGGAGCCCCCCCAGCTGGCGGGAAGGGCCAGGGCAAGAAGAAGGGAAAGGGCCCCGCTCAGAAGACTAAGCCCTCCATGACGGAGCCTGCCACCTCTGCCGCGGCCCCGCCACCGGCCACGGCGCCTCTCCCCGCTGTTCCCTCCACCAGCTCTGCGGGTGCCCCTCCCCTGAACCCCAGGGCGTACGCCCAAGTGGCGGCGGCCCCCCCCGCCTGCTGCTACGTCATCTCCCCAGACCACATCCTCCGCTACCATCCATAGTGGCCAGGGCCCCTTCCCCACCTTGACCGGGAAGCATGGTTTCCGTTGCCTCCTGGTGCCTGCCTCGCCCCATGTGGAGACCTACGTGCGGGTGTTGGCGAGGGTGGTGGGGCCCACGGCCATCGTGGCAGCCTCCAAAATGTATGGCAAGGTTGTCTTTTTCCTTGCCTCAGAGGCCGCCGCCCAGGAGGCGGTGGAGAAGTGCCTGGCGGTGCGGGGCATGTTCATCCCCTTGGAGCCGCTGGAGGACCTGTGGGTCCATGTCATCCTGACCTCTGTCCCCCCCTTCCTCCCCAATGCCGTCCTGTTGTCCGCCCTCTCTACCCTGGGGAAGCCCATTTCTGTAGTGAGCCCTCTCTCTTTGGGCTGCAGGGACCCCGCTCTCCATCACGTCCTCTCGTTCCGCTGGCAGGTGCGGCTTCAACTGCCGCCGGCGGCACGTGGCGGAGATGCGCTCGAGGGGTCTTCCTGGTCCTCTATCAGGGGGCCCATTACCAGGTGCACTATTCTACGGGGGAGGCCTGGTGCTACCTCTGCTGGGCGATGGGGCACATCCGGAGGGACTGCCCCTTGGCCCAGCTTGGAGGGGCGCCCGGGACCCCCGAGCCCTGGCAGGGTGCTGGCCCTGTCATTGCCGGCGCCCCTGGCTGCCCAGTGCCCAGGGCTGCCCCTCCTCCTCCTCAATCCATCACTGCTCCCACTCGGGCTGCAGGGGTACCTCCCTCGGCATGCCCAGAGGAGCGGGAGAGCCCCGCCTCCGCTGCCTGCACTCTGGCGGGGCCTGTGTAGGAGGGTGCAGCAGGGGTACCGCCAGGTGTGGGAGAGGGCCCTCCCCAGGGGGTATCTTCCCTTCATCCGGTTGTCCCACTAGTGCCCCCCCATGTCCATGAACCACCATCCCTGCCCTCCAATCTGACCCCTGTCAACCAGCCTGCGAGCGACACCATGGAGGGCTGGACCCAAGTACAGGGTAGGCGGGGCAAGCGGAAGGCTCGAGCTCACTCCTACCGCCTGATGCGGGGGCCCCCTGTAAGACTAGAAAGGGGGCCGCAGATGCCGAGCCTTCTGCCGTGCCCTCGGGGTCAGTCCGTCCGCCAGTGCCGGCCAGGGAAGACGTGACTGCACCAGAGGGTACCACCATCCCTCCTCCGCAATCCCCTTCTGTGGGGGCCTCGGATGCGGTCCCCCCTGCTCCCTTGCCACCTGTGCCTCCTGCAACACTTGAGGCGCTTATTGCCTCGGGCGCTAGTGGGAGGACCCCGGGGTGGTGGGAGGCGAGCCCCCCTCCATCTTTGAGGAGATCGAGGCACTGGGTCTGACCCCGGTTACCCAGGGGGAGGATGACCCTCTGCCAGCGGGCCTCAACCTAGCCCGTCCTCACCCCAGCTCCCCTTTCCCCGTGTTCCCTCCTCCTGACTGCTGCGTCCACTCCCGCCTCTGAGGGTCCCCTGGACTTCCTGCCCCTGCCTGGCTGTGGATGGCACCCCGCTGACGGCCGCCGAGCCCGTTGAGGCGACGGCCGGTGCCTCACGGCCAGGAGACGGGCTAACAGGGGTATCCCTCGGTGGTGCAGGGCACCTGAGTTCCTTCCCGGGCGGGGGCCCCACCAAAGGTGTTACATCTCCTGATGCCGTGGCTAGCACTCCTCCCATTGAGCCTGAGCCTGAGCCCAGCGTCACTGGGGACCCCCTCCCTACCCCTCCAAGCCCTGCGCCTGGCCGTGAGGAGCCGCCTCCTGACGGTTCAGCTCCTGCGGCCCAGGATCCCGTCTCTGTCCCTATCCCTGACCCCAGCCCCACCCTTATTCTTGACCCTATCCCTATCCCCTCCACCTCCCACGCTGTTGTTGCCGCCCCTGGGGCTGTCCCCTTCCCTTTCCTGGAGGGTGACCCCCAGGGGGAGGCCTTTACTTTTCACAGTCCCGACCCCCTAGGGGCTGCACTCTTCCCTCCGCCGCCCCCCGTCGAGCCGGGGTCTGGGGTGGACCATGTGGCGCCAGCTTATCAAGCACCACGTCAAGGGTCCGCCCCTTGCCTTCCCGTCTCCGTAGGCCACGGGGCCATGCCAGGGGCCCCGCCGATGGGTCACCGGACACCGATGACCCCACCCCCCCATGCGCTGCGAGAGGAGCTGCAGGAGTTCCTGGAAGATGTCAGGGGGCTCCCGCAACAAGGTAGCGCTTGCTCTCCAGTGCTGGGGGGATTTCCACCAAATCCTCCGGGCCACGAGGGCCCTCATGGGGGAGGGCCAAAGGACCAGGAAGCAGGGTGCCGTGGTTTACCACCGGGTCCGCAAATTCCGTGACGCCTTGCTCACCTTCGGGGTGGGTCACGGTTTGCTGCGCGGCCCACTGGGGGCCGTGGGCGTCCCTGCCGGCGAGGATCCCCTCTAGCCCTCCTCATGGCACTCGTCACCTTCGCCACGTTGAACACCCGGAGCTGTAGGGTGGGTTTCCGCAGGAGCCAGGTGCTCTCCCTCCTTCGGGAGGGGGGGTTCTCTGTGGTTTTCCTGCAGGAGACCCACACGGATCCGGCCGCCGAAGCCAGCTGGCGGCTGGAGTGGGGGGACGGGGTCTACTTCAGCCACCTTTCCACCCGTAGTGCTGGAGTGGCTACCCTGTTCTCCCCCGACCTACAGCCGGAGGTGCTGGGGGTTGCCGAGGCTGTGCCGGGCCGCCTGCTGCACCTCCGGGTCCGCTTGGAGGGGCTCGTGGTGAACCTCGTGAACGTCTACGCCCCGACATCGGCCCCGGAGCGGTTGCCGTTCTATCAGCAGGCGTCCGCCTTCCTCGGCTCCCTGGATCCTCGTGAGTGCCTGGTCCTGGGTGGGGACTTCAACATCATCCTGGAGGAGAGGGACCGCTCGGGGACCGAGCAGAGCCAGGCCGCCGCGGACGTCCTCCGGGAGATCGTCAACCATCACTCCCTGGTGGACGTCTGGCGCGACCACCACCCGGACGATGTCACCACGTTCACCTATGTCCGGGTAGGAGCCCATCGGTCGTGCCACTCCCGGTTGGACCGCATCTACATGTCACGATTCCACCTTTCACGGGCCCTGTCCTCCAGCGTCCGGCCGGCCCCTTTTTCTGACCACCACCTCGTCACCGTGACGGCCTCTCTCAGTGCGGAGAGGCCGGGGCCGGCCTACTGGCACTTCAACAACAGCTTACTGGAGGATGCGGGCTTCGTGGCGTCCTTCCGGGAGTTCTGGCTGGCCTGGCGAGGGCAGCGGCGTGCCTTTCCCTCGGCACGGCGCTGGTGGGATGTGGGGAAGGTGCGCGCCCGGCTCTTCTGCCGCGACTACACCCGGGGCATCAGCCGACGGAGGGATGCGGCGATAGGGCAGTTGAAACAGGAGGTCTTAGAGCTGGAGAGGCGTCTGGCTGCCAGCCCCTGCACACTCAGGTCCACGTCTTCCGCCTCCAGGCACTGCAGAGGCTTCTTTATGGTGCGGGTAGTCCAGCGTGGAGAGTCCTGGCGCACGCCTTCCTGCGCCGCTTCCAAGGGCTCTGATACGACCGGCAGCTCCTTTATCTCGAACCGAGGGGTCTTCCGCGAGACCTCTCCGGGCTGCCAGTCTTCTACCAGGACCTCCTCCGGACCTGGAAGCTGTTCTCTGCGACCAGGTCCGTGGCGGCCACCAAGGGGGCAGATCTCCTTGCGGCGTCCCTGCTACACAATCCCCAGCTCCGTGTGCAGGTGGCGGAGTCCCCCGCGGTGTGCCAGAGGTTGGTCCTGGCGGAAGCTACCAGGGTCGGAGACCTCCTGGACTATGACCGGGGAGACTGGGTGGATCCCCTGATGCTCGCTCAATGCATGGGGCGCTCCAGACCTTGTACTCACCGGCACGTACTGCAGGAGGTGGAGGCCGCTTTGCCGCCTACTGCTCAGGCCTACCTCAACCGGGTCCTGCGGGAGGGCACGCCCCGCCCACCCCCCACTCCAAGCCCTCCGGACCTTTTCATCTGGCCCCTGCCCCGTAGACCCGACTGGCCCCCCTACCCCTTCTCCGCAAGCTGGCTACGCGATCTGCAGCCAGTCCGTTTTCAGACTGCGCCAAGGAAACAACTCTACACGCTTGTGCTCCACACCCTTCACTTCCTCACCCTCGCGTCCCGCCCCGATACAAAGTGGCGGGACCTCCTGCCACCTCTGGAGGGTGAGGAGCCCTGGTGGGCCAGCCTCTACTCTGCCCTGGTCCCGAGGCCCGCCGGTGATATTACTTGGCGGCTCCTTCATGGGGCTGTGAGCATGGGCGTGTACTTGGCACGGTTTACCCGTCCCAGACATCTGCCCCTTCTGCGGCGTGAGGGAGACCCTGGCGCATGTCTATTTAGAGTGTGCCAGGTTGCAGCCCTTATACCGGCTCCTCACTAATCTCCTGTTGTGTTTTTGGCTGCACTTTTCCCCTCACCTACTTCTCTACACACTCCCTATCCGTGGCCCCACAAAGTCGCGGGAACTCCTGGTCAACCTCCTCCTCGCCCTGGCTAAAATGGCCATCTACCAGGGAGAGGAGGTTGGCCAATGGAGAGTCTAGTGACTGTGGGACTTGTTTCCGTTCCATGGTCCATTCACGTATCCGGGCGGAGTTCCTTTGGGCGGTGTCTGCTGTCTCCCTTGACGCCTTCGAGAAGCAGTGGGCACTGTCCGGGGTTCTCTGCTCGGTGTCCCCGTCAGGTTCCCTTCTTATGACCCTCTGACCGCACTCCTGTCCCTATTCTTTTATTAGTTGTCCCCCGTAATCAGTGGGTTCTGTGGTCCTGTGTATCCTCCCCTTAGGCTGAGGGGGGATCCTTTAGCAGTGGGCGGGCTTTGCCTGCCGACTTCCCAGACACCCAATAGTACAAGCGGGTTGAAAAATTGCCTGTTGTTTTTTGCAGGAAATTTGGAAAAAGGTTAGTTGCCTTTATCAAAATATCTCCTGAACATTTTTGGGCTTTTGAAAAAACAACATTCAGTAAATGTCTTTTTTGTTAAGGTTTTCCAGTAGAATGGAGAGGGAGGAATAGAGAAGGGGAAGGACATTTTTTCCCCACCAAGAGTCCATTTCTATAGAGCCAGGGCTCTGGGTCCCAGAAGGCTGAGGTTTCATTTGGATTAATTTTAGACATGTCCTTTCCCCCTTCCTTTTTTGAGCATCCACAGTCCTTTGGCAGCCCTGGAAGCCCATAGCTTATTTGGAGACATTTCCCTGAGAAAACTTTTGGTGACTAGGAGTCTGTGTTGCCACCTTTCTTGATCTTTCCTTCTCTCGCAGACACCAACCCGGTCAGCACTGCCAATGGCTCTGTGGAAGGAAGAGGCATCTTCTGTTGGTGAGTGAAAAACTCCTGGACAGTATTCCTGGCTCTCCCACTGAATCACTGGGTATCCTTGAGCAAGTCACATCACCTCTCTGTGCCTCGGTTTCCTCTCTGTAAAATGGGGAGAACCATACTGACCTCACAGAGGTATTTCAGGATTAGCTAATTAACACTGCTGAAGTGTTAATTAGAGGAATGCAAAGAATGACTGAGCCCTCTGTGCTGAGTTCAGCACAGTTTAGTCCCTGCCTGTTGGCGTGGGTATTTAAAGTTAATTAACATCAGGGATTGGTGTGGGCTGAGGGGGTGGGACATATCCTGGGCTGGTGTCAATCAGCATAGCTTTGATGACTCCAATGGTGCTATGCTGATTGACACCAGCTGAGGATTTGGCCTGGGATTTTTTACCTGTCCCGGTTTTGCTCTGAAGAAAGATCAAGTGCTTTCTCTCAGGAGAGTTGGTGGGTCTGTGACTTTGGGTCTGTCATATTCCTTGTGGAGATCACGTGGCTTTGTGAATAGCATGGGCCGCTGCCTGTTAGGATCTACAGAGCACATGTACTGTGCACTTCCAATTCCTCCTGGAGATCTGACAGCCGGTGACAACCGAGTCTCTTGTTCTACCCCTTTTAGGCAGCCAGTCATCTGAACTGCTCTATCTGCTGCTGCAGCAGCGTGTTGCCATCTCCTTCTTAGGGACATATCCTGAAAGGGACTGAGCACCTGCTGCTCCTACCAGTGGTGCTGGAGCAATTTTTATAGTGGGGGCGCTGAAGGCGGAAACCATGTGTTTGGGGGTGCTGCAGCACCCCTAGTTCCAGCTCCGATGGCTCCTATGGAATTCAACTGCCTGTGTCGCAGGGGCCCAGCCACACTCAGAATTTGGCCCTGTGTGAGTAGCTGGAATCGCATATCATTTCCCACTCTCTGCCCTGCTGCTAATTGTAGGGTGCTTTTGATTTCCATGCTGCTTGACATAACCTGCCAATCACTCTTTCATTCCCCTCTGTCTGATGGCTTTTGTTTTAGAAGCAGAAAATCGGCTGCAGTGTATTCACATCAGCCCCGCTCGCTGTACTGCAGAATGTCCATCATATGCATCATGTCTGATGTGTCACTGCATATTTCTGACATTGACTGGATACTTGGACCTTGCTAGAGAGTGATGAATGGTAATTGGGTTTCACCCACAGCACTGAATGGGCTGTGTTATCTGCTGAGAGAATTATGCAGGCAGGGGAACTTATTAGACATCTGAGAAAATGTTTGGTTTCAATTTCTGTCAAACAGAGACAAATATATTATACATTTATTTACACTGACAGAGGGTTTGGGGGGTGGGTTACTCATTGTCACTATACAGAGCCAAAGACTTAGCTGGTGTAAATTGGTGGAGCTAACGAGTTAGGTGCCTAACTCCCCTTTAAGGTCAATGTGAGTTAGGCACCTAAATACTTCTGAAAATATGGGCTTAGGTGCTTAACCTGCTTAGGTTCTTCTGTAAATCCCAGTAGATGCCGATTTGCATCTTAATATCTTCATAAATCTGGCTCCTAGTGTCTCACCCTAAGTTCCGTTTTCCTCCAGCATGGCCTAGTTGGACTCAGATTCAGGAGTCCTGGCTTCTGTTCCTGGCTTGAAAAAGTCATTTTACTTTGCTATGCCTCAGTTTTCACCATATGTAAAATGGGGATGATGCTACAGACCTCTTTATTTTAAGGGCTTTCAGATTTCTTGATGAACAGCGATGGTGTGAGCTGGGTATTATTAATGGTAGGAGTGCTCCCAGTGAGTCAAAGGAGATCTCGTGTGGAAATGATGGGAGGCACGCCTGTCCCCACCCTTGTAGCATGCCTTTCCATTTGTATGCCTTTTCTTTGATTTACTCTGATATTTCCTACTCCATAAATATGTGAGGCCAGAGTCCCAGCCATTGACTTCAGCGCCAAGTCACATCAGCTGAGAATCTGACCTATGGGTCCTAAATACGTCTTTATTGTCTTTGCAATTCAGATAAAGAGGAGCTTCCCAAGGGACAACCAAGAGGGGCATGGCATGTGATTGGTGGCTGCTGGCAGCACGCTGGTATTTTTAACATGTACACTTGCATCTTAATGTGGGTTTGGAGTCCATTTATAGTTTGGCACCGCTGGTCAATCAGTTTTGTGTTTTTTTTCCAACATGTGTCTGTGTCCAAAGACAAGGGTGATGGGCCCATTTTAAAAACCAATCAGTAAAACATGGAGATGCAGCCACCGGGGTATGAGGCTTTGTCCCCAAATTCCTTGAACTGGCAGGTCAAAAATGGGATCAAAATTCAAAATGCTATTTGGAACTTAATAAAGTAATAACAAAACCCAGAGGCCCTGACTTAGATCAAGGCCCCATTGTGCTAGAAGCTGTACATACAGAGCAAGAGAGAACCTGCCACAAAGAGCTTACAACTTAAAACAGACAAGCCAGTCCAAGCCAATATTATCATTCCCATTTTACAGGTGGAAAACTGAGGAGCGTGCAAGTCCTTTCTGCTGTGTGTCTCAGGCAGGTTTTAGAATACGCAAGTGACAAATGTCAGTTACTCCAGCCATTACTTATAGCTCTGCTGCTTGCACCATTTCATCCTCAGCTGTCTCTCCTTCCAACTCATCATTCCATCTTCCTGGTGAGGCAGCATCTGATGCCTTTATCGTGTTCACATTGTCTGATGCTGCTTGTTCCAGATCTTCTGGTTGAATGTCATCAAGAGGAGCATATACACTTGACAGCACATCTGCAGTTACTAGGAGATGTTCTGGCTGGAACTCCAGGGTCCTATCAGACTTCCATGCTTTCAGAAATAATTACCGAATCCTGGGTGTGTACTGAGTTCTTTCCAGTCAGTTGGGTTCATGGTAAATTTCAGCTTTGAAATTATGACCATAGAGAAAAGCATGGAGCTTTGTCTAGCCTCACATATTTGATTTGATTTGCACATGCTGTTTCTCTGCTGCTGTCATAGCTCTCCCAGCATACCTTACGGCACACATTCAGCTCCCGTGTCTCTGTAGCAGTTAATACAGCTCCCAGCCTACCTTTTGAACCATCTGTGGAGAGCATAACCTTTCAGCGAGTCAAACATTGCTGCAGTCATGTCAATACATGCTTCAAACCCTTGAGCTGGCATCCATGCCCATTCAGCATCTTTCTGAAGGAGTTTTCTTAGGTGAGTTGTTTGTGTGGCATAGTTGGGTGTGAACTAAGGGCGAACTTCACAGAAGGGTTTAGATGCCACCACCTCCTCCTCTTCCTTCTCACGTCTTGAATACCACAGCATAAGTGCCTAACCTCAAGAGAGGGGTTGCAGCTGAGAATCCCAAGCAGAGAGGTGCCTATCTCTGCGAGGGGCAGTGTCATGGTATAATCCCCACTCTGAACCTTAGCGTCCAAAAGATGGGGTACCATCATGAATTCCTCTAAGCTCAATCACCAGCTTAGAACCTGTAGCGCTGCCACCAAGCAGGAATTCCAGTGCCTGGTACACTCTGGTCCCCCCAAAACCTGGCCCGGGGACCCCCAAGACCTAGACCCTCTGGATCTTAATACAAGGAAAGTAAACCCTTTCCTTCACCGTTGCCTCTCCCAGCCTTCCCCTCCCTGGGTTACCCTGGAAGATCACTGTGATTCAAACTCCTTGAATCTTGAAACAGAGAGGACAATTCACCTTCCTCCCTCCTTCTCTTTCCCCCTCCCAGACTCTTCCTGAGAGAAAGTAATCCTGGCACAGAGAGAAATCAGCCTCTCTCTCCCTCTTCCCTCCTTTCTCCCCACCAATTCCCTGGTGAATCCAGACCCAGTCCCCTGGGGTTTCACCAGAATAAAAAACAATCAGGTTCTTAAACAAGAAAAGCTTTTAATTAAAGAAGGAAAAACAGTAAAAATTATCTTTGTAAATTTAAAATGGAATAGGTACAGGGTCTTTCAGCTATAGACACTGGGAATACTCTCCCAGCCTAAGTATACAAGTACAAATTAAAATCTTTTCAGCAAAATACCAATTTGAACTCCTTCCAGCCAAATACACATTTGCAAATAAAGAAAACAAACATAAGCCTAACTCGCTTTATCTATCTAGTACTCACTATTCTGAATTTATAAGAGCCTGTATCAGGGAGATTGGAGAGAAACCTGGTTGCACGTCTGGTCACTCTGAGCCCCCAGAGTGAACAACCACCAAAACTAACAGCACAGCAGAAAAACCTTCCCTCCCTCAAGATTTGAAAGTATCCTGTCCTCTGATTGGTCCTCTGGTCAGGTGACAGCCAGGCTTACTGAACTTGTTAACCCTTTACAGTCAAAGAGATATAAAGTACTTCTGTGCTATTAACTTTTCTTATCTGTTTATGATAGGCGGGGTTTAGGACACACCCTTTGCCTTGGCATCTCTCATTGGCCCGTTTAGGTGTGGCGCCACCTAGCATGCTCTTTTTTGTCAATCCTATTCTGAGGCGGCTGTCTCTCTCCCTGTTCACTGTACAGGGAGCCTAGGTGCCAAATGCAAGCTTTATGAATCCCACTGATTTTCCAGGCGCTGAAAAATGAGGTGTGCCAGCTCTCAGCATCACCATGCCTAAATTTCTTTGTGAATCGAGCCCTAAGAGAGATAATTCAACATGCCCTGCAGCTGGAATGTTCCTTTTTCTCTTTAGGTCTCTGCATGTTCAGAATCACTTGTATATCAGAATCACCAGGCACCATTCTCGATCTGGTCAGTTTTGCACAGATGCAGGGGATTTTAGTGGTTTGAAATTGACACTTTGGCTTTGTGCAGTTTCACATTTCTGCTTGTAATCTCCAGTAGTCTGTGCAATGGTTTCTGATGAATGGTAGTGGTGCTGTCCCCAACTAGTATGTCACTGCTGTACACTTGCACACCTGCCAGACCTTCTGGCATGTGGAATGCTGTATATTGAAATGTTTCTGGTGTTGAACGTATTCCAAAAGGCAATCTGATGAAGCAGTATCTGCCAAAATAGTGTATTAAAAGTGCAAATCTCAAGTCTTTCTGTGTTCTGGGAATCTACCGATACCTGGCTGATCTATCTACTTTGCTGGAGAATGGATCTCCTGTCATCTCAGCATGCATCTCCACTGTTGTGTGCAAGTGGAAACATTCGTTCTTATGTTTTGATTCAGCTCTTGGAGTCAATGCTATTACAGCCCTGGCTGAATCCCCTCTAGTGGCTGTTATAACTGGACCCAACATCTGGCTTCCACGTGCTTCCAAGTCCACTGGGTCTGAACAGGAATTCAGTCCTTGCAAGAGAACTTCTTAAACACACCCATTACTCTTAGGAAGCACAAATGATTTACAGATCTATGACAACATAACGAAAAGCTGCATGCAATACACTCCTGCAAATGTGTCACCTGCGAGTCTTTCAGTGTTTGGTTAGCATCCTCTGGTGAGTGGGGGTGAGGGGAGGTCTCTCCAGCCCTCTGTGCCTCCTTCTCAGTCTTCACTTCCTGGTGACGGTGTTTCCTTTTACCAGAGAGCATTTCTCTTTTTAAAAGCAGCCTGTAGTAGCACCTTTTTTCCTTCACTGCCTCCACTGGGTTTTTCCATTCTCCAACCCCCTTCTCATGGACTACTGTGTATTGAGGGTTGTTTAAGAATCATTAGCAAGTCAATAGTCTTTGTCCCATAGTCCCTGATGTCCCACCAGAGAATGGCTATTCAGTTGTTGATGGTCTCTGGAGGTCTATATCATTCAGGGTCCAGGCATCCCAAATCCAAGAGGGATTATGCAGCATACCGTAAAAGACAATCTAGGTGACACACAAAATGGAATCTGAAATACAACACAGTTTTCACAAAATCAGAGTGGGGACACAGACGTACCCCCAAACTGTCGCCAGTGCAAAGTGTGGGTCTATCTCCTACACCCTTCCTCTGCAATTACCAAGGAGTGCATCCAGTCTGTCAGCTCCTCTGTTCTGTGCATCATGTCATCTGCCATCATGCTTTACAGTGCTTCCTTTAGTCCCTTGTTAAGGCTGTGGGACATTGCAGGTAGCATGTGTAACAGGCTGTGTTACTTACCACAACTGTGTCTTGTATTTTGTCAAGAGGCTGACCTTTCCCCATGAACACCTCCTCCTCATCCGATGCACCCTGTGCACTCACATCTGGCTCAGGTTACTTACTAGAATTTTTATTCTATCTTTTTATGGGGTAGGAGCTCTTGAATAGGCCCTACCCAGGCTCTTTGTCTGGGAAGTGCAGCCCTTAAAAGCATGATCCTAAGTCCACACACTTCATATGTGTATTGCCCAAGACTGATTGCTTTTCATGCTACCACATGGTCAGTTGCCCTTTTGCCTTTGAACCTTTAACACTCCTGGAATTTGTCCTTTAGATTTTTTGACTCTTACTCCCTTTTCTTTGAAGCATTCTATTTCAGTTCCTGCTATTACATTCACTTGTGCCCCTGTGCCTATATGTATGTCTCATGGAAGCTGTGATAGGGTGTGTACCCCAGCCCCCACAGGCCCTTAAGAGGTTAATGTGAATCTGAAAGGTCAATTAGGGTGTCTGGCTGTACCTGGGGGGAGAGCCAGGACCAACTGAACAAGAGGCACAGCTGGGCCAGAATAGGTTGGATTATAAAGCCAGGAAGTTTGCAGCAGAACCAGGCTACAGGGAGAAAGTCTGCAGTCACTTTCTGGGAGCAGAGAGGAAGGGTGTAGAAAACCCAAGAGGGAGAATAAGCCCCATGATTCTAGGTCTGGAAGAAGGGTCACCTGATGAAATTAATAGGCAGCAGGTTTAAAACAAACACAGGGACGTACTTCTTCACACAAAGGATAGTTGGCCTATGGAACTCTTTGCTAGGGGTTGTTGTGAAAAAAGCCTCCAATAAGTTCCTGGAGGATAGGTCCACCAATGGTTATTAGCTAAGATGGCTAAGCCTTTGACTGCCAGAATCTGAGAGTGGATGACGGGATGGATTACTCAACATTGCTCAGTTCTCTTCATTCCCCCTGAAGCACCTGGCACTGGCCATTGTTGGAAGACAGGATACTGGGCTGGACGGACCACTGCTCTGACCCAGTATGGCTATTCTTACGTCAACCCACAGGAGTTGTGGGAAAAGAAAGCTTGAGAGGTCTAGGTAAGGAGAAGGCCAGGGAAACACCACCAGATCTTGGTCCCTGGGCAGGAATGGAGTGTAGAGGGCAGGCCCAGGCTCCCCTACCAGCTGCTGGGAAGTGACTCAGAAGCACTGGTGACTCTAACTGGACAGCTGGTCTGGAGATACTTTGTTACCCTGGAAGGGGAGGACTAAATAAGGACTTGGCTGGCTGGCCAAGTCATGAACAGGGAGCACCGCAAGTTGTGACTAGAGAAAGAGGGTTATAGCTTGAGTAACTGACAGAAGAGGGCACCAGGTGAGAGCTGATCCCCAGAGCCACAAGGAGGTGCCACTAGCAATAAGTGAACCCCTCCACAGAAGCTGTTTGTGCATATATATATTTTAGTAGCTATTCTTCCAAGTTTGCAGGTTGTTTCTTTCTTGCCTCTATGAACAGCTTGTCCCCCTCACTTGAGGAATCCTGCCCTTTTAGCATTAACCCAGTCATTTTCCTGAAAAGTGGTCGAGCTTATTACAGTTTTTACATATTTGCCTCAGTGCTGGGTACTTTCTACATTCCTGCTAGCTGCGATATGGCTCTAATCACTCCTGGCCTGACAGGATTCTTTTCTCTTTATTTACCATAAACCTTTCCCTTACCTGCTTAACTATGGTGTTTACTATACAATTACATACAACAAGCCTCTCTAGGGCCTTCATATGCATTTGTTTGCTCGGCTTCTTGTGACCTGAATATTGCTGTCTCATTTCAAATTCATAAGTCTGAATAGCCTTGCATATGCTTCTTTGTTGTTGCACCTCTGACAACATCCCTTACTCAGGCACCTGGTGGGGACTGAATGTGGGAACTCTGGGTTTAAAAGCCCGGCACTCTATTGCTTGAGCTAAAAGACCTGGTCTGGCAACTTGCCGCCATTAGCAGGCTCATAAATCTCTAACCACTAGACACACTTGGCCAATGTGTTGCCCTTTCTTTTATGAGAGAGTCTTAATAGTCCAAATTCCCAAGACTGGCTATTCAGTTTTCTGCCTATGACAAACTCCACTGTTGTTTCCCTTTCCTTCTGCATCCTATCCTTGAAAATAAATCTTTCATAAGTAACATTTTTATAAGGACAAAGTGATCCCCAAACCTATAACTTTCACCCCCTTCCTCATCTTCAGCACAGAAAGTGTCACGTATATATCCAATGCTTCTCCACTTGTGACTGTCAAAAGCAGTGCAACTTTGTGTGCCTCTTCCAATTTACTGGCCCCCTATGGCTTTTGCACACAGTTCAAATGGCTGCTTGAACCTTTTCCAGGTTTCCTCGGGATTGCCCATGAATATTAGGGCTGGTGAAGGATTTACTTGTTACTGTCACACAGGCTCCATAGCAGCCATTAGAACTATACCCTTCTCCTTGAGATAGTGAGCATCCTTTTCATCAAACCTTTGCAATCTAGTTGCACTTTTCCTGGATTTGCCAGCAATATTTTGGTGATGATGGAGGCAGGTTTATGTTAACTTCATTACTTAAATAACAGAAAATAACATATACAATAAACATGGCACTCATGCAACTGTTCTATTGCCTGGTTGTATTTTTGGTTTCCATCTCTGTAACTGATTTCTGTGACTATGTAAGCAGGAGTCTGAGCATCCACGGAAAAAGTGGCTCTGCATGTTTCCTGAAACATGTCTGGCAACTTAAAATTTCTGGTAGTGATTAGCCCTTTAAACCAGTGTAATTTTGAGTTTCTGAACATTTCAAGACAAATGTTATCCTATACATCCTGACTGCAGTGAGCTTATATTGAATAGATCCTGCTACCAAGGCACTTTTCACAACAGTGCTTTTTGTTATAGATGACTAAGTGCCTTCAATGTCATTTTATAATTAGCCCCTTGCCATTAAGTCACCCAGAGTAAGAACTGCTTCACTTAAGCTGGTCAGCCCTACAAGGAGAGGGCAGCTGGTGACTGAGAGAGAATGACTGAGGCTCCAACAGTATGACAGTTATCATGATATATGGAAACACAGTCCACTTTAAACAGGAGGAATTTATTAAAGAAAACCGATGCAAACTATAGATACAAACAAAGAGGCTTATGCACAGCTTGAGTTCCAGCTTTGTCTCCTTGGTTTACCCAGTACCACATCCTGTCTGGAACTCTAAAACAGCACAGAGACATCCTGTGGCTGAATAAGATGCTGCAAGTCAAGATATCATTATGACAAGTAAGTCAAAATGACTTCAGGCATTAGAAGGGTCTCAGCCAGAGTTTGGACTTTCTAGGTGTAGCTTACTCATGAGCAGCCCCAGGACAACTTATGAGCCAAATTCCAACTGGATTTAGGTGAAATATCATATAACATTATATTAACATGAGTTCAAACTTTCTAATGTTCTTGTAGCCCCTACTCTTATATTCTTGGTAAGTGTGAATGCTCCCCACACACGAAGTTTATGGGCTGTAGTTGGCCCATAGACAATATATTGGCCACATGTGAGTTAGATTCTGTCCTTATGTCAGAGCTATATGAGCAAGTCCCTTCTAGTTCCTGATATGGCACTTAAGAGGCACATCTGACATTACTTACAAGCATGATACATTGTCAAGACCCAATAGACAGTATTGCCAACCCCAAGCATTAAAGAAATCCATGACTCAGCCCCTCAAAATCATGAGGTTAGCTTAAAATACATTTGGCATTCTTTTCGTTTGCCTTCTGATTTCTGAGCCTTTGAGCTACACTGGGGTCATGTTTTCCAGTTTTTGTGCACAACCATGAGGACTTGAAATATACATTTTTTTTCAAATGGAAGCTGAGATTCTTCCATATTCTTATGACTCCAGCAGCTGGGGCTTTATGGAAAAAACAATATTGTGAGCCTTCCACTAAAATCATAAGAGTTGGCAATACTCAAGAAAATCAAATACACTCAAGCTTAAATTAACCACTTTCCATCCTCTCCTGCCTTAAATCTAGCCAAATGTAGAGTTTACTAGTAGTAGATATGCTTCTGCAGTGTGCTTCGTGGGTATTATATTGGCAGCACATGGTTGCCATATATTTGAAATGAAAGGGGGATGGAGCGTTGTGAGGAAGTGATTGATGTTCTAGTGCTCGTTAGTGTAATGTGCGAGATGGCGAGGCACAGGACCTACCGCAAACGTTTAATGATTCCTAATATTCTGTTCGCTTTTTTGACTGCTGCTGCACATTGAGTGGATGTTTTCAAAGAACTATCCACAATGACTCAAAGACCTCTCTCGAGTGGTAACAGCTAATTTATACCCCATCATTTTATATGTATAGCTAGGATTATGTTTTCCAATGTGAATTACTTTGGGTTTATCAACATTGAATTTCATCTGCCATTTTGTTGCCCAGTCACCCTGTTTTGTGATCCCTTTTTAATTCTTCACAGTCTACTTTGGACTTAACTACCTTGAGTAGTTTTGTGTCATTTGCAAATTTTACCACCTCACTGTTTACCCAATTTTCCAGATCATTGATGGATAAGTTGAATAGCACTGGTCCCCATACAGATCCCTGGAGGACACCACTATTTACCTCTCACCATTCTGAAAACTGATCATTTATTCCTATCCTTTGTTTCCTATCTTTTAACTAGTTACCAATCCATGAGAGAACCTTCCCTCTTATCCCATGGCAGCTTACTTTGCTTAAGACCTTTGGTGAGGGACCTTGTCAAAGGCTTTCTGAAAAATTTAAGTACACTATATCCACCGGATCTCCCTTGTCCACATGCTTGTTGAGCCCCCTCCAAGAATGCTAATAGAATTCTTCAAAGAGCTTTGTGATTCATGCAGCCATCAGGACCTCTCAGCATAACTTGCCTAAATACCTTGGAGGATCTGGGCCTAAGCGACTTGTCCAAGGTCACACAGGAAGCCTGTGTTGCAGCAGGATATGGAATCCAAGTCTTAGCTGGGTACCCTAAGCATAGGATCATCATTCCTCTCAAGATGGCTCTGAAGTGCCAGGGGACATATTTGTCTAACAGACAGGATTTTGGCTAGCCCTCTGTTAGATGATCCACAGTAAAGAGGGAAACTGATGGCATATTTTTCACTACTGGGAATGCCCTAGTCTGCAAGTAGCTAGCAGAGCTGATACACAGGAGAGGACATATTGTTACTCTTCTTGGCCATTATTGCTTTACAAATGGCTATTCCAAGCTCTGTTCCAAAATGGTGTCATGGCTTTGACTGCTGTCATCAATTGCCATCAACACTGCATTTAGCTGACATAATTACTTATTGTTACAATCAGTGCCCATTAGGTTAAAGCTAAATTACAGTCTCAGTCCTTGGGAACTGCCTATTATATCCATATGAATACGCAAAGTTCATCACTCATGATTAACATTGCTACAGTGAATACAAAAGGAATTAGTGAGGACCTGTCACTTATTGTAAAGTGCTGCCAGATTATAGTATCAGAGATGATGTGTCAACTGTTAAAATTTAATAATCCATGCTGGAGTGCTATATCACTGATTACAACACTGATCGAAGGAGAAATCCCATTGGCTTTTTTGAAGTCAGAGCTGTGTGATTATGAGACCAATAACCTACATGGGTCAGGAGTCATTGACCAAAACATTAGAGACACAATTTGGAAGCCAAACAATTTGTCACAATCACACCCTGGGGCTGGGGGGAGGGGGAGGGAACACTTGGGTTAGTGCCTTATGAATATACGGCTTAGTTTCTGGCTTTGTTACGAGCATCATTCCACACGTACCTGTAACAGGGCACTGGGGCTTTGGGTGCATGCCTGTTCCTGTGTGCCTGTTATGGCCCATGACCCCTTTAAAACCGAGAGCCATAGTTGCAGGTCACATGGTAGTTCCTAGTCATGTTTCCTTCAGTAAATCACTGTAACAGGGCTCACTCACCACTCTGGCACCTCCTGCCAGCTGTCATGGGAATTAGCTCTGCATGTTAGTGTGCCCTCTTTGGATGGTGCCTCGCTGCCATCACTCCTGCTCTAGGAACCACGTCTTTCCAAGGACCATGACATCCTCTTCAGCAGCACAGCCACTTCTGGGGGACCTGCAGTCTGCTGTTCAGCCACTTCCTTAATGTCAACTGCAGCAAGCTGTCTGGCCACTTCCTCATGGCCCCAGCATCCTCTTTGCCATTGCCTCAGGGCCTCAGCCTGCAAACCCCAGTGGCCAGCCAGGAACTGTCTCTTGCTCCCCTGGTCCCTGCTAGCAGCATGGCTCTGTCCAGGGTGCTTGCAAGTCTCTCAGCCCTCCAGAGACACAGTCCTTCCTCCCTGGGCTCCCAGCAGAGAACTGCTTTCCTCTGCCCTGGAGCTCCCTTTTTAAATAGGCCTGCTTGGCCCTCATTGGCTGTTCCCTTCAGCCCTTCTCTGATTGGCTGCCTCTTGCGCAGCCTCTCTAGGGCTCTATTAACCCCCTAGAGCCCTGTGTGAGGCAGGCACCCCATCACAATCACATATAAGGCTTCCTGCCACTTGTGGTGGTGGTGGGGAGATAGGAAAGATTGAGGGTTGGGGAAGGACCCAAGGTCCAGAGTGGAGTGGGTGTTGTCCCCTATAGCTAGGAAGGGCTACCACAGAGAAAGGTTGAGGTCACCCTCTTCCAAAGTGGTTTGTTATTTTGAGCCAATATATCTTGTGTTGATTGATAAACCTCCCTGAGGAAGGATTGATTGAGTGTGTGGCTTTACTGGCCTGCCTGGCTGGTGAATCTGCACCGTAGCCTTTAAGCTTAGCCCTGGGTGTGGGATGGCAGGTACCTGACCCCCTAGCAGGAGATCCAGGAAGCCTCTGAATCTCAGATAGATCCCACTGAGGCAAGGGAAGAGCATGCCAGATCAGCCCCCTATAATGCACAGTATTCTTCCCCTTCTCATCCAGCAAGCTCTGTGTCCAGCTCAAGGTCCAGCTAGGTCCTGCAAGACCATGCAGGAGGGTGCATAGTACCAGGGCACAGTCTAGCCGATTGTAAGAATAAAGGAAAGGACTCTAAGTGATGTTGGTATGGAATCCTGACACCTGGGTAGGAAAAAACATTAAATCCTACTATTAGATACTGTGTGGTTAATAAAGCTGGGACTTTTCAGCATGGAAAAGAGATGACTATGGTGGGATATGACTGAGGTCTATAAAATCATGACTGGTGTGGAGAAAGTAAATAAGGAAGTGTTATTTACTCCTCCTCATAACACAAGAACCAGGGGTCACCAAATGAAATTAATAGGCAGCAGGTTTAAAACAAACAAAAGGAAATATTTCTTCACACAACGCACAGTCAGTCTGTGGAACTCTTTGCCAGAGCATGTTGTGAAGGCCAAGACTATAACAGGGTTCAAAAAAGAACTAGATAAGTTCATGGAGGATAGGTACATCAATAACTATTAGCCAGGATGAGAAGGGATGTTGTCCCTAGCCTCTCTTTGCCAGAAGCAGGGAATGGGTGACCGGGGATGGATCACTTGATAATTACCTGTTCTGTTCATTCCCTCTGAAGCACCTGGCATTGGCCGCTGTCAGAAGACAGGATATTGGGCTAGATGGACCTTTGGTGTGACCCATTATGGCTGTTCTTATGTGGCTTTAGGGGATCTAGCAGGAGAAATAATACCTAGAGACTCCAGCTTAGATCAGGACCCCATTGTGCTGGATGCTGTGCAGACACATATTGGAAGATGTGTCTTGAAGAACTTACCATAGTGTAAAAGGCCTTTGTGTAAATGAGAAGCAGGCCCTAAGAAACCAAGGAAGACAAAGGATGGGGAGGGAGACAGAAGCACAAGAGCACAGGACAGATCAGAATTGGGAATAGAACTGCCTCTCCCACCCCTTGCTGCTTCTGCAGCAGGAAGACAATAGCTGCCATACTGGCTCAGCTATTTCAGTCCCATGTCTCCAATGTTGCTTCAGAGGAAGGTTCCGGAAGCCCTAAAGTGGGAAATGCTGATATAACCTGCCCATTGGAGGGATTGCTTTCTATCCCCAGGCAGACAGACCTTTTCCAAAGTGGCGGCTGACTAGGGATGATTTCATTTTTGGCATGTCAACTCGAGACACCATGAGCCTGAGTTACAGGAAGTGCTGAGCATGTATAGCTCCATGTTTTTTAAAACATTTGGCCTCAGTGGCTGGCATGTGCCATGAAGCATGAGTATTATATGCTTTATAAACATTTCCTCCTATCTAATGTGACTGAGGGCTTGCACTTTTGTTGTGCTTCAGTGTAGACATTACCCACACCAATAGGATGGATTCTCCCTTCGCTGTTGGTAATCCACCTCCCCAAGAGGTGGTAGCTAGGTCAACAGAAGAATTCTTCTGTCAATCTAGCGCTGTCTACACCGGGGGCTAGGTTGGCTTAACTACATTGCTATGGATTTTTCACATCTCTGAGTGACATCATTGGGTCGACCTAATTTTTCAGCATAGACCCAGCCTGTGGATGTTCACATTAGCCATAGAAATCTCGATCATTTTCTGGACCCACTAAATTCTTAGTCTCATTGTTTCCTTGTGACAATGGGTAGATTACTTGCTGTGCAAAAATGTATGGCTTTCTATCAGCTTTACATCAGTTGCCTATAAATGTCATTTGCTTTCCCCTTGCCCTTGGGTACTAAGGAGAGAGTGAATAGGAGTGCTCCGTTTTCCTTTCTATATCTTTCATTATTGTATTTTTACCTTTGTTATCTTCCTGCTTTTCATCTCCTCTCTGCACTATACAGTCCTCATCTTTTCAATCTCTCTGTGTGGAAAGCCTATATCTCATATCTCCTGTCCCTTGACTCCTTCTCTTTCTGCTATATCTTTTTTCAGGTGGGGTGTCCGGAACTGAATGCTGAATTCTGGGTGAGGATGCATATAAGAGGTTGGCTTGAACATGGGCTGGAGATCCTGGGGGTAAGAGAGCCCTGATTACAAAGTAACCCCCACCTGAAGGGAATCAGGGGAGTCCAACATCCTCTCCGGTGCAACTACATCATTTAGACCAGTGGTTTTCAACCTCTTTTCATTTACAGACCCCTAAAAAATTTTGAATGGAGGTCTGGACCTTAGACATTGTCTGCAGATCCACGGACCTCCAGTTGAAAACCACTGATTTAGATCCAGATCCTCAAAGGTATTTAGGCACCTAACACCCAGAGGTGAAAGTAAGCTGGTACGGTCTGGTACGGTGTATCAGTAAGAGTTGGTACACCATGCAGGACTGGACTGGCTTCCCCGGCGCTGATTTAAAGGGCCCAGGGCTCCAGCCACTGTGGGGAGCCCCGGGCCCTTTAAATCACCACCGGAGATCCGGCAGCTGGGCTTGGGTGGGGATTTAAAGGGCCTGGAGCTCTGGCCGCTGCGGGAAGCCTCGGGCCCTTTAAAGCTCCACCGCCAGAGCTCTGGCAGTGGGGCTCAGGTGGCACTTTAAAGGTCCTGGGGCTGCCCACAGTGGCCGGAACCTCTGGCCCTTTAAATCACCACCAGAGCCCGCGTGCTGGGCTCAGGCAGGAATGTAAATGGCCCAGTGCTCTGGCCATTGTGGGGAGCCCCGGGTTCTTTACATCCCCAGTGGAGCCCAGCTGCTGGGCTCAGGTGGGAATGTAAAGGGCTCGGTGCTCTGATCACTGCAGGGAGCCCTGGGCCCTTTAAGTCACTGCCAGAGCTCCGGCAACAGGGCTCAGGCAGCCCTTTAAAGGGCCTGGGGCTCCCCACAGCGGCCAGAACCTCTGGCCCTTTAAATCCCCACCTGAGCCCAGCAGCTGGGGTCGGGCAGGGATTTAAAAGGCCCAGGACTCCTGCTGCTGTGGGGAGCCCCGGGCCCTTTAAATCCCCAGGCCCGGTGCTCCAGCCACTGCAGGGAGCCCCAGGTCCTTTAAATTACAGCCGGAGCTCTGGCAGTGGGGCTCAAGTGGCACTTTAAAGGCCACAGCTGAAGCCCCAGGGCCTTTAAATCATTAAAGGCTCCGCCTCTTCTGATTGAGGCTCTGCCTCTTCCGGTTGAGGTCATGCCCCCCCACGCAGGACTCCGGCGTATCAGTAAGTCCTTTCAGTTACTTTCACCCTTGCTAACATCCATTAGTTTCAGTGGGAGTTAATCTGTCTAATACCTTTGAGACTTTAGCTTTTCCAGCAACCCAGTGGGCCCAGTGGTGCTCTCAAGGGCTTTCTGCTTTTATACCTTGTTATTTACCAACACAAATGTTTCTTGAGGTTCAAAATATTTCTGTTTGTTTTCACGATTTGTTCACTTCTGTACTTCTTGGTTACTGCCGTGATCAGAATCAGAAATGCCAAAATACTCTAAGCAAGTCTGTTCTCTAAAGGTCCCCAGCAGGGCCAGCTTTAGGCCGATTCCCCCGGTTCCCCGGAATCGGGCCCTGCCCGAAGACGGCCCCGTGCCCGCGCCTAAGAGGGCCCCATGCTTTAGGTGCCTTTTAAATTTTTGTTGCTCACCCGGCGGCGGTCCGGGTCTTCAGAAGCACTTTGGTGGTAGTGGGGTCCTTCACTTGCTCCCCGTCTTTGGTGTCATTTTGGTGGGGGGGGGTCCTTCAGTGCCACAGAGGGCCAGGAGCAAGTGAAGGACCCCCCGCCACCAAAGTGCCACCAAAGACCCGGACTGCCGCCGGGTATTTGAATCGGGCCCCGCAGTTCCTAAAGCCAGCTCTGGTCCCCAGCCCAAGTAAGAATACGATGTACTAGAAACATGTAGAAACATGTGAAAAATCAATTTGTGGGAGATTTCATAATCCCTCCTTAAAACTAGAGCTGGTTGGAAAACTTTCAGTGAAACAGTTTTCTGTCAGGAAATGGTGTTTCAATGAAATCAAAATTTTTCACAAATCATTGATTTTAATGAAATTTAAAAGAAAAATTGGATAAAATGTTTGCAAAATGTTTTGACATTTTCAGAACAAAAAGTTTTGATTTGTTTTGTTTCAAAATTACTTTTTGCTTGGAAATTAACTTTATTTTATCATTAAAAACCCCTTAATAAAAAGAGTTGAAATCAAAATGAAGTGTTTCAGTTGCCTGCAAATGATAGGGTTTTTTTAAAATTTGATTTCACAAAAAGCTCCAAAACTTTGGCTTTCTGTCCCAATTCTGGACAAAAATAATTAAATAACTAATAAAATAATTTAAAAAATCAATCTCAAATTTTTTCACAGAGTGGGAAATCTGATTAGCTGTACTTTTCTGATTAGCTGTACTTAGAACTCTTCTCTGCCCTGATGCTTACTACGTACTTGACAGTGGTTCAGCAGCTGGTTAGCTCAGACCGCTGCTTAGTGTGAAGTATCATCTCGTTCCCTTGTATTCCCTGTCTGTTTGCGGTGTGCGACTGTTATCTATAGTCTTATATGTAGATGGTAAGCTCTTCAGAGCTGGGGCAAGCCTCTTATATGTTTGTATAGCCCCTAGCACAGTGGAGCCCTGGCCTCTAGGCACTCCCATAATCCTAATAATAATCAGTTTTGGAAACACACGAGGCTTAGATAAACTATAGATACATATCTATTCCCTTGTTAGTCCATTCTCTTGCTCTGAAGAGAGTTACTAAGAGAATTCTTTCCTGCTGTCTGGCTGGTGGGTCAAGCTCAGGGTCCAACTGACCACCATACTTGGGGTCAGGAAGGAATTTTTCCCCGGCTCAGATTGGCAGAGAGCTCTGCAACATGGGGCACGGGTCACTTGCAGGTTTAAACTAGTGCAAATGGTGGATTCTCTGTAAGTTTAAGTCTTTCCATCATTATTTGAGGACTTCAGTAACTCAGCTGGAGGTTATGGGTCTATTACAGGAGTGAGCGGGGGAGGTTCTGCAGGCTGCAATGTGCAGAAGGTCAGAGTAGATGATCATGATGGTCCCTTCTGGCCTTAAAGTCTATGGAGTCTAAGATCCCTTCTCCCCTGGGAAGATGGCATATTCTTTTCATGGCTCCTTATTTCCCAAGTGCTCCTTTCTTTCTGTTCAGTCTAGAGCTCAGGAAAGCTATAGCAAGCACTCCCAGCTGGGCCTAATTCTCAGCTGAAGTAGAGCCCATTCCCCTTGCCCTCACTCTGGTCACAGGTTTATAGCTCCATCCCGCTTCTTTTCACAGAGCAGCCTCAACATGTTGTTTCCAGGGTCATAAATTTGCAATGTGATGAGACCCAACCAGATGTTACCTGATGTGAACTGACTGCCAAGCAGGCCTGCTCACACTCGGCTCCCAGCTGAGAAATCAGTAGCCCATGAATGAGAGGCTGGGCTTCCGCAGCCAGCTGAGCCAAGAGAAGTTGACAACATCCCAGAAACAATCAGATGTTGACTGGTGAAGAGACAATTCCAGCCCCATCCCCCTGAGCTTTTCCTGCTGCTCACAATGCCTACAGAGACTCTCCAGTTTCCTTTGACCAACTTGATTTAGCCACTTCTATGGGTCTGTGCTCAACATGGCCAGCTGCAAAGTCAGCACAGCCTGGTGCAGAAGGTATAACCAATAGCTGGAGTCCCCTTCGGTAATAGTGAAGCCAAGGGCCCCTTTACTTCACCGGTGTTATTACAAAGTACTTGGGCAATGGGCTGCTCAGGGGGCTGAATGATCTCTTTTTTCCTTTTCCCTTTCAATGGGGAATGACGGGGAGGTAAGCGCTATCCAGCCTATTCCATTAGAAGATTGTCATATGGTACAGACACAGTGAGCTGGGCTCAGTCTTCACCTCCATGACAGGCTTCCTGAGGAAGTCACCTTGTGCGTCCGTTCCCCATGAGGCTAATGCCACTTTGTCCGTCTTGCTGCTTTCGATTGCAAGCTCTCTCAGGCACACACTGTGTGTGCATAATACCTGCTGCAGGAGGGCCTCTGGTCTCTGCTGGGGCCTCTGGGTGCTAGTGTAATCTCAATAATACTAATCATGGGCATTGGCAGGGAGGGGAAGAGCTAGTCCTAGATTCTCAAAGGGGTTTAGGCACATAATGTGCATTGATTTCAATGGGGGTTAGGCTCCTAAGTCCCTTGAGGATCTGGGCCCCAGTGCTTTGCTGTTTTGGAAGTGAACTGAGAAGCTAAAATGGAACCTAGTCAGTTTCATCTATGTGCTGAGCATCCCCACCAGCCAGGCTGTGAGTGCATTCAGCACCGGAATAAGTCTCTAATTCTTTAAAATCCCACTTCCCAGTTCTGTTTCTATCTAGCTGTTGGCTTCATCATACACTAATATTGTAAACTTTTGTATCATTTTGTTATGCATCTATACAACACCCCAGCACAACAGTGCCTAGATCCTGACTGGAACCTCTAGCCACTACTAGGTATACTGTCTCCCCTCCCCCCACCCTTGAAATCCACTGGCAGTACCTGATTTGCTAGCAATGCCCTGAAAAACATTGTCCTGTGACTAACAGAAGTCAGAAGTCTTATTGCAGCCCACAAGATTTCTGAGGCCAGATTGTAAGCCAAGATAAACCAGCATAACTCTATAGCAGTTAACTCAGTTTTGCTGACTTACATCAGCTGAAGCTCTGTGGTGTCAAAATGTGTTCTAAGGATGGCTGGAGTGAGCCAAGCGGGCCGGGTAGATTTCAAGAGGAGGGGTGTAGTGAGGTGGTGTGGCTCCCCGCCGCCACAGAAGAGGAAGAGATATCCGGAGACTGGAGTGGGCGGAGCTAGGGAACTCTGAGCCCGCCCCTCACAGGGTCAGGCGGTGACCCGGAACTATAAAGGCCGGCCCTCAGAGCTCAGTAGGAGCCCAGCTGCCGGAGAGAGCAGATGTCCCTAGGGGAGCCCGGGACTGGGAAGCTCCTGCAGCCCGAGGCGGCTGCCTGGAATGGCCGGGCCTACCCGGTGCCCGCTACCTTGAGGAGCTGCCGGGCCTACCTGGTGCCCGCTACCTGGAGAAGCTGCTGGACCTACCCTGTGCCTGTTATCCAGAGGAGTTGCTGGACCTGCTGACCAACCCCTGTCCCGATGAACCCATGCTCCTGGACCCCCCAGAGGCCAACGCCAGGAACCAGGTAGGGCCCGAGGGGGAATGTGGAAGTGGCCCAGGGGCAGCCAACCCGTCTGGCTGCAGCACTACCAGAGCCTATGTCGGTGTGTTGCTGCCAGGATCCCCACTGACTAGGCAGTGGATCTTCAGCTGCTGCTAGGGCCCCAGGCTGGGCTGCAGTGGAGTGGGAGGGCCTGCGTCCCCCTTGCCACCCAACTCTGGGGTGGCAGACTCCCTGTGTCCCTGGCCTGAGGAGGCCGGAGCCTATTATTACTGCTCAGCCCTGCCTGAGGGTCTGAGCACCCTGACTCAGCGCTTGGTGCCCTGCCCTGACCTAGGGCTGGGCTTAAACTAATATTACTGCTCAGCCCTGCCTGAGGGCCAGAGCCTCCTGACTCAGTGGTTGTTGCCTTTCCTGACCTAGGGCTGGGGCTTAAAACTATTGCTACCGCTTGGCCCTGCCGAAGGGCCTGAGCCTCCTGACTCAGTGTTTGTTGCCCCACCTGAGCCGTGGCCAGACTAACCGCATTTTGGCCTACGCCATAGCACAGGCCACCGAGGGAGACCCGTCTGGCCGGACAAAGCCCCGGAACTATTGGTGTAGTGAGCCAGTGTGGCTCCCCACTGCCCTGGAGAGGATTGAGCCCTGGTGAACTCTTGTACAAGGGGAAATATGTTTTTAAATAGTTAGCACAGAATCAAGTCTGACTCCACCCCCAACCTGACTAATAGGCCATCCAGCACAGAAACCTGGGCTTACTTCAGTTTCCCCTTTAGCTTTATACTTTCCCTTTAAATGCATTGCTTTAATGTTCCCTCCTTGGTGCTCTTTTTCTTTAACAATGTTGTTACCTGCTCCAAGGCCTCCTCTCCTAGAATTAGAACTCGCTACCTCCTTCCTTGTTCAGACAGCAGGATTTGTGAATAGGAGCTTTGCAGTCCAATATCTTCATGTCTGAGCTGCCCCATTCCCCTCAAGGAAACTGGAGAGGAAGGATGGATTATCCCTTTCAGTTCAAAGAGGCCTTGCTTGGTCAAAAACACCATTCTGAATGCTTTGATGTTTGTATCTCTGTTTCTGAAAACCAATCGGAAGACGGTGTGAAAGTGAACAGCATCATTTGGCATTCTGTCTATTCTAGATACTTATATAGGCCCCATTACTGCCGCATCTCACATTCTGGGGTAGGGAAATGCTACTATCCCCCTTTTGAAGATGGGGAACCCATCTCCTCAAAGATAGTTAGGTGCCTAACTTTCTTAGACAATCTAGGCCAGAGAGACTTAGGCCCACATCCTCTAAGGTGGTTAGGCTCCTAACTCCCATGATTTTAGTTACCTAAATCCCACTGAGGACTTGGGCCTACATGACTTGCCCAAGGCCACCCAGGAAGTTTGTGGTAGAGCAGGGAATTGAACGTGGGTCTTCTGAGTCCCTGGTTAGTGCTCTAACCACGGAACCAACCTTCTTCTTCATTCAGCCCTTCCAGTGACAAATGATTTCCTGTAATGGAGAGGTTACACTTTGCAGCTTCCCTGTAGCATTGGAATAACTGTCTTCTGGGGCTGTCTTGGTCAATCCCAAGACAGCCTCTAGTACCTCTATTGGTCTGAGGTCAGATGACAGCAAAATGAACAAACAAAAAGACTAGTATGAACTCCAGTGCTTCTCCTGCTGGGAGGTCAGACTAAAGAAAAATGCCTGGGAATCCTTCTTTCTGATAGCTGATCCTTTAGGGGTGCTGACTTAGCTTTCACTGGGGCTGCTCTTAATAACGGTACATCCCAAACCCAACTACGTAAATAGAGGGAAGAGAAATATGATTACATAGAGTGAGGAGACCCGTGAGTTTTGCTGCTCATGGGAAAGTCCATTCTGTTGTGTGACTGTTTATTCAAGTCTGTTTGGGTTAGAAGGGGTTAACAAGGCTGTGCTGTAACACATGATTGGTCTTTATGAGGTTGAAGCTCTTGTCTGTTTGAGGCCTACAGATGATGCTAAAGAGCCAATAATGACAGCAATTCAAAGCAATCTAATTATGCAAACGGGAGGCTAAACAATTTCATCATCCTTAAATTAGATTGTCCTAATGAGATAAAGACACCAATTAATCCTGAATTAATTTCAATAGCCTATTTCAGGCAAACACTTTAATATGCAAATGTAAATGAGAAACAAAGCCTACTGTAGAATGCCAGAGTTCAGAACCTCTCTCTTCACAGCTGCAGTGGGTGTAAATAGTGGCTAATGAGTTTGCATGGAAAGACACAACCAGTTGAAATTTTAGACTTCATAAAGCACAGCCGGCTCCTCAGGTATGTTGCACTGCCGAGCTGGGCAGGAGAAGCAGGACAGGAAAGGCTGATGCTGTGAAACAGATCGGCCTCTCTCTAGATACCCACACAGGATGGGCCCATCCAACTCCACTGCGGGATTAGGGGCTTGAACAAGATGCTGTTCCACAGAGCCAAACTCTCATACTGAGTACCTGGCCCATCGCCTTTCTGGGACATGGAGCTGATTTTAATTAGCTGTCGCTTAATTGTTTTAAATTAGCCATGTCCCCACGCACTGAAAAAAGCCTCTGTTTTTACTGTAGAAGCAGGATTCTGGCACTGGGCAATCAAGATTTGGGTTACAAACAAGGCAAAGCTCCACTATACTATGTGGTTCCTGAGCTGATTTTACACTAGCGATTATGGGCAGTCATAGGCATTTGGTTTGAGCCATCACAGAAGTAGGCCTCAGCTCCAAAATTCAGATCTGGATCTGTATTCAAACTTGCCCTCCTTTAACGATGGGTGCTGGTAATATGACAGATGGGGGTCCATAAAGTTTGTGTTCACAGAAGATAGGAACACAGGAATTGCCAGACTGGATCAGACCTGTGCACCATCTGGTACAGTGTCCTGTCTACAGCAGTGTCGGCACCAGATGCTTCAGAGGAGTAAGCACATCTGGGATAATCAGTCCTCCGCCAAATCTGCTAACCCCTAAGATGAGAGACTGGCACTAGCCCTGAAGAATTAAGGTTTATATTCCTTCTAAAAGTGTTTCAGTATATACTATTCCAACTATGTATATTCTTGTTATCCTCATCAATGTCCAATCTCTCTACGAATCTTGCTGAGTTCTTGGCTTCAACAATTGCCTGTGGCAATGAGTCTCACAGTCCAATTGCTCACTGTATACAAATTCAATTGGTTTTTAATTTGAACTATCTCACCTTCACAACTCCCTCATCATTCTTTCCTCAAAACCCTAAATGAGTCATTTTTGAGGCTTGAAAATATTTGGTTCATTTCTTGGTTTTGCTTATTTTTTATTGTGATGTACATCAGGGTTTTGAATAACTATTCAGTGACATTTCCAGTCCAATTGAAAGCAGAAAGTACCAAGAATCTTGTGAGAACCTCACCTGGTGAGCTGTGCAGGCTAGTTTTGAAGACCCAAGAGTTTTAGATGGTTTGGATGAATTTCAAATACACTTCAGAAGCATTGGTTGCTTATCTGAACTGTAAAGCTTTTGAGGTTCAGCCATCTTTATTAAGCAGGGCCAGCCCTAGACCAAATGGCACCCCAGGAGTGTCTTCGGCACCCCCTTTCATTTGTTAAACTTTTGAATACCTAATTTTTTTATTGCATTTGTAACCCATTTCATGACTTTGATACATGATCTGCATGCATGATTTATCCCTGTCATATAAGACGATAAATTTGCACACTAGGATCTGTAAATCTGTATTTATTCATGCCATATATAACCAAATTAAAAAAAAATGTTTCCTGTAAGCTTATAGAAACTTTAAAATTTTAAGAATAACTGAAATGTACTAACATCAAGCAATTGAACAGGGCACCAAGATTGGGTGGACCAGTATTAAATAGTGCTACAGTAGGGGACATCTTTATAGTATGTTAACGCTAGTCCTTTAGTTCAAAAGGTTGCTTTTCTCGCTTTTGCCCTCATGAACTGAAGCACAGTGTCAGAGATCAAAGACTGGCCAATGGCATTTTCAAGCAATAAAATAACAAGCAATGTGAGTCTCTCGTCAGCCATTGTCGATCAAAGATACGTTTTAATGAGCCTGAGATTTGAAAAGTTGCCCTCGCCACTCACGACTGTGACCGACTGCCTGAACAAAATCCTCAAAGCATCCACACATTAGGCAAAGTGTCTGTCATAAACAGATAAGTAGGAGTTAATAGAATAGAAGTACTTCATATCCCTTTGCCTGTAAAGGGTTAACAAGATCAGTGAGCCTGGCTGTCACCTGACCAGAGGACCAATCAGGGGACAGGATACTTTCAAATCTTGAGGGAGGGATGTCTGTGTGTGTGCTGTTAGTGTTTGGTTGTTGTTCACTCTGGGGGCTCAGAGGGACCAGACGTGCAACCAGGTTTCTCTCCAATCTCTCCAATACAGGCTCTTATAAGTTCAAAAATAGTAAGTATTAGGTAAATAAGGCAAGCTAGGCTTATGTTTGTTTTCTTTATTTGCAAATGTGTATTTGGCTGGGAGGAGTTCAAATGTGTATTTGGCTGGAAGGAGTTAAAATTTGTATTTTGCTGAAAGCATTTTAATTTGTACTTGTATACTTAGGCTGGGAGGGTATTCCCAGTGTCTATAGCTGAAAGACCCTGTACCTATTCCATTTTAAATTTACAAAGATATTTTTTACTGTTTTTCTCTCTTTAATTAAAAGTTTCTTGTTTAAGAACCTGATTGTTTTTTAATTCTGGTGTGAGACCCCAGGGGACAGGGTCTGGATTCACCAGGGACTTAGTGGGGAGAAAGGAGGGAAGGGGGAGAGAGAGAGGCTAATTTCTCTCTGTGTTAGGATTACTGTCTCTCTCAGGGAGAGTCTGGGGGGGGGAGAGAGAAGGAAGGGGGAAGGTGCATTTTCCTCTCTGTTTAAGATTCAAGGAGTTTGAATCACAGTGATCTTCCAGGGTAACCCAGGGAGGGGAAGCCTGGGAGAGGCAACGGTGGGGGAAAGGGTTTACTTTCCTTGTGTTAAGATCCAGAGGGTCTGGGTCTTGGGGTTCCCCGGACAAGGTCTTGGGAGGACCAGAATGTACCAGGCACTGGAATTCCTGGTTGGTGGCAGCGCTACAGGTTCTAAGCTGGTAATTAAGCTTAGAGGAATTCATGCTGGTACCTCATCTTTTGGATGCTAAGGTTCAGAGTGGGGAATTATACCATGACAGTGTCCTTCAGCTCTGCACCATGAATGAATTGGAGAACTCGGAATGGAGAGTGCTTCCTGTGTTGCAAAATGTGATGATGTTGTCTAATTCAACATAGAGGTCTTTATCATTGATTAGGGTGACCAGACAGCAAGTGTGAAAAATCAGGACGGGGGTGGAGGGTAATAGGATCCTATATAAGAAAAAGACCCAAAAATCAGGACTGTCCCTATAAAATCGGGACATCTGGTCACTCTGTCATTGACGTCTGAACATTTCCGATTCCATTCCATATGGTGAAGGTCTGTACAATTGTTCAAGAGTGTTTTCCTGTCTGCTGGCAGCTTACTATGGTCATACAACTCCCCCAAGTCTTTTCATGGTGCTTCTTCAATGGACACTCAAGCAGTGTCAACGAGCAAGCAAAAAAACCTCCCTCTTGAATTTTTCTTCTGAGCGTCCCATCACCTCATCTCTGCCCTCGTAACCAAACTGTATCTTCTTCAAATGAATACAAGTTTCCTTGAGGACAGGTTCAACTCCTACTTTGTCCGCCATTTCTACGGGAGCAGTGATGGCATTTTCAAATCCATTGCCTCTGTAGGCCATAATGAAGTCAAGGCAGCTTCTCATCAAAGTAGTAGCAGTCGTGACATTCATCAACTGAGTTTGTAATGCTTTGATCACAACATTTAATTGGAACCAGATATTGTGCCAAACCACAACTGAGGCCAGAAATTTGAAGTCAATGATCTGCTTTGTTAGGCTTTGTGCCTTATGTCAGATTCCAGCCTTGGGTTTACTTGACTGCACCAGTTCCATCAGGGCGTTGTAAACCTCAGTCACTTGGTACTTCACTGGCCTTATGCTGTCACTGTGGCTCTTCCAGTTAGTGTCACTTAGCGGCTTCAGAGTCAGATTTGTAACATTTTCCGTGAGATTCTTCTACCTGATACTTGATGCCGAAAACACATGTACTCCAAAGAGAGACACTGAATCTAAAGAAGATGACACTGCATTTGACACAACCAGGTGGAGGGAATGGCAGCCAAAAGGCACAAAGAAATCTCTTGGATTCAGCACAAGGATCCTTGCCTGGACGTCATTGTTTTTTCCCTTCATGTTCATGCTGTAGTCATAGCCTTGGCCACGGCAGTCCTGACATGCTTTTTTATTCTTATTCAAAATGTTCAGAAATAGTTCTGTTAGGTCTCTTCCAGTAGAGTCATCCACAGACCGGAAGCAGATAGTGTTCCTTTACTTGGATTCAACCATGCTCATTGTCAACAAATCTTACTGTAAATGACATCTTTTCACTCGTCTAATGTCAGGAATGCAGTCCATTATTATGGCGCAGTACTTTGCTTTGCCAAGACCCATCAATATGTTATCAAGCACCTACTTTGTCATAAGGTCAATCAATTTGTTTTGTTTTTTTTTTCTGCAATAATGGTCCATAGCTTCTTTATGAACTACTCCACATAAATGTTCACACATGACATCTTTGTATTTCCCATGGAGCTCTACCAACCTGAGGAAATTACCATTTTATTCAGTGAACAACTTAGCCTATGAGCCCAAGTCAAATTATTCTTTGCAAGGAAGAGGATAATTGAGATCAGACGCTGGAGCACATTCCTCCAGTGTTGGGTTTTTATATTAATAACGCTCTGGGTTTCTGCATCTTTTCATTTATTCAGCTAGAGCTTGGACTCAACCTCCATCTATTTGGAGTAGGCTGTAAAATGGCTGGGTGACTTTTCATGTTGCTTCACAGCATCAGCTAAGTTATGCCAGAAATTGCACCCAGAAAGCCCAAGCAATGATTTGGCATTCTTGTCAAATATTTTGCAACAAAACCAGAAAACTTTGTCAGTTGATATCAAGTAAACTAGCCAATGCCAATTCAGTTTCTCACCATTCTTGAGCATTCTTTCGCAGTGCAACTTTGAGAAGTGTCACTTCTGCTCATTTACTGGAAACATCATACCCTCAATTTTGCCTGGCCCATTCAAAATTGTACAAACAATATCAGCAGAGTTTAGGATCTCTGGCCATAAAGCAGGATCTGATGTATCAATTTGTGGTGTGCAGTTTTACTCACTGCTGTTTCTGTCAATATGCAAGGCCGATTCTTCTTTATTGTTTCTTTGTAAACCAGATTTTTCTTTTTCATTACTCTCCTTTCCGTGTGAGCCACATTCTTCTTTATCATCACTCTCTTTTATGCTGCCAGGAAAACTGGACAATTCTCCATCACTTTCTGACCATTTCTTTTCCTTATCTTCAAATAAATGTGCTAATTCGTTAGTAATAAGACTGCTATCATTTATGCCTTGCTCCTCAATTTTTTCTGCACTCAGATGATTGCTACTGCCTAAAACTCACTCTGCGTTGTTCTGTTTCAGATATTTTCCCTTAAATTTACCCCTTGCTGCAAACCTATTGCAATTGAGCTTTTCGCTTCCTAAATTGAGCTCCTGAAGGCTTCTTTGGGGACATCTTTTATTTTCTACAAGGGAAAACAGACAGTATTAGGGAGAGCAAGAGTCTCTGTTCCTCAGTCTTAGAAAGTCATCCCTTCTTTTGCCATGCTTGTTCAATGGTATTTCTTTTATATTGTTGTGTAGGTAGGGGTTTGATAGATATCTCTGGCATGTCATTAAATATGTCCTTTATTAGTCTCTACGTACACTCTTCAAGACTTAAAACACAAGTACCCTTTCAAAATTACACAATAAAACAAGGTTCACAATATTGCAGCTGAGCTTCTACTTCACTTCACTTCGTTCTTATATATCACTGACTGACTGGTGACCCCACCCTTATATACCCATGAGGGCATGGCTGACAACATTCTAGGAGGTTTGAGGAAAATATTGTTCTCAGAAAATTTGGAAGGTTCCATGAGATTCTACAAAGGTCCAGAACATTCTAGGAGGTTAGTGAAGATGAATCCACATATGGAATACCTGAAACATTTTACTTCAAACATTCTGTTTTCCCTTTTGTCGCTAACAACAAAAACAGCACCCAGTGATGGATTGACTAAATCCCACAAGGTAATGCAGGCCAGATGGGTCAGTTAACCCATTAGGCAGTTGATTAAGTAAGCTCAGCTGGACAGGAATAGGTGGAGCCTATAAAGCCCAGGAGCTGAAGCAGAAGGAGACTCTGGGAAAAGGTAGACATTCCTAGGAGAAAGAGAGCAGTGAGTGGAGACTGCAAAAGACGGTCACACCCTGAGAAGAGGGAGGAGGCTTTTGGGAACTGGTAGGCCTAGCAAGAAAAGGGGAACCAGTAGTAGGAAGCAGCCCAGGGATAGAGCACTGAGGCCAGAGAGAGAAGGCCCAGACTTCTGAGATGAGGGTCTCTGGTCTGGAACCCAGAGAAGAGGGCAGGCCCAGGTTTCCCTACCAGTCACTGGGCGAGTGGCACAGCCAGTGAGCAGGAAGACTGCCTAGGACTTCTTAGGAGCTAAACCTCCCCCCAGAATGGGGGAACATGGACAGCGACACAGCTGGAGGGCCGAGCCACAAAAAGGACACTGCGGTTCCTGAGGCTACAAGAGAGAGGCTGCAGATGGACAGCAGAGACAGAGTGACAAGATGCAAACCACAGAGATGGGGGATGTTGGCCTCAAGCTAATCCCCAGAGTACCAGAAAGAGGTGCCAGACTGGTGGTGAGTGGTGCACCCTGTGACACACCCTGAGCCCAGAACCCCCCAAGCCCAGCACCCCAGGCAATCACCTGGATTGCCTGCCCCTAAATCCGGCCTTTCTATTAAAAACATCATCGTTTATTCCCTGTGCATTAGAACCAGTCAAATTGTATTACATATAATAGCACTGTGAATTTAGCCCTTTTTCCCCCATTCATAAATCATTTTTGTGTTTGACACATGGATATATTAGTATCCACCAAATAGTAACCCCAGCAAATTTCCAGCCAATAGTGAGGGGCTAACTGCTCTCTTTAGCTCTTTGAGGTGTGTTATTGTCATATTGTTTCTGTGTCTCATGCTTCACTAACAGGAGGATAACGGATCATGAATAGCAATTACAGGACAAATGCTTGGATTAATAATCATTTGTGCTAAAATATATTTAATTTTCAATAGGACAGTCACTAAGTGTCTTCTTTCGTGGCTTTGGTCATCTCGGGCACCCTGGTTTATGGACAGATCAGTCTAGAGGATTGGAAGGCTGGAGACCCGGAGCCTGGAAAAGTGCCAGCAAACATGGAGACATTGTAGAACACATTGGGATTATCACTGGGAAAAGACAAGTGGCTCAGTAAAATTCCTTTACTGTCAGTCTAAAGCAGTCACGAGGATGACAGGGGAGGTCCTCTCATGGATCAGTAACTGATAAAAGCTAGGAAACAAAGGGTAGCAATACATTGTTAGTTTTCAGAATGGGGAGAGGTAAATAGTGGTGTTTCTGAGCAAAATGTGCTGGGGCCAGTGATGTTCAGCATATTCATACATGACCTGGAAAAACGAGGAGAATGGTGAGGTGACAAAGTTTACAGATGATACGAAATTATGCAAGATAGTGAAGTTCAAAGCAGACTAAGAAGCGTTACAAAGAGAGCTCACAAAACTGGGTGACTGGGCAACAAAATGGCAGATGAAATTCAATATTGATTAACGCAAAGTAATGCACATTGGAAAACATAATCCCAACTATACATACAAAATGATGGGGTCTAAATTAATTGTTACCCTCAGGAAAGAGATCTTGGAATCATTGAGCAGCTGTTTTCAGTGAACTATCCACAATGTGCAGTGGCAGTCAAAAAAGCTAACAGAATTTTAGGGATCATTAGGAAAGGGATATATAACAAGACGGTAAATATCATAACGCCAATATATTAATCCATGGTATACCCACACCTTGAATGCTGGCTTCAGTTCTGGTCACCTCATCTCAAATAAATAAATTTAAAAAAATGGAAAAGGTACAGAGAAGGCAACAAAAAGGATTAAGGGCATGGAACAGCTTCCACATGAGGAAAGATTAAAAACACTGGGACTGTTCAGCTTGGAAAAGAGACAACTAAGGGGAGATATGATAGCAGTCTATAAAATCATGAATGGTGTGGAGAAAGTGAATAACGAAGTGTTATTTACCCCTTCATATAACATAAGAACCAGGGGTCACCTGCTAAAATTAAGGGGAGCAGGTTTAAAACAAACATAAGGAAGTACTTCTTCAGACATGCCACAGTCTGCCTGTGGAACTCTTTGCTAGGGGATGTTGTGAAGGCCAAAACTATAACTGGGTTCAAAAAAGAACTAGGTACGTTCCTGGAGGATAGGTCCATCAATGGCTATTAGCCAAGATGATCAGGGATGCAACCCCATGCTCTGGGTGTTCCTAAGCCTCTGACTGCCAGGTTCTGGTACCGGAGGACAAGGGAGCATCACTTGATAACAGTCCTGTTCTGTTCATTCCGTCTGAAGCATCTGGCATTGGCCACTATTGGAAGACAGGATACTGGGCTAGATAGACCATTGGTCTGACCCAGTATGGCCGTTTTCTTGTACTTATGTCCTGCTGACATTATGGATATGAACAACATTTCATGAAAGTTTTCTGCTGGGGAATCTAGATATTTTCAGAAGTGCTCAGCACTGGCCTAACTCTGCTCCTCACGTTAGTGGGAGTCTGCCATTGGCTTCAGTGGGACAAAGATAGGCCAAGTGCTTTTGAAAATTCCACCCCCAAGGAGCACCCACTGAGAGGCTAAATCTGTGCTAACACTTGATGTGGGCAAAAGCCAAAAAACAAAGCCCTCCCCCACCCCACTTAGGATCCGGATCTGACCTTTGCTGCCTGGGCCCATCTCTAGTTAAAAATCAGAGTCCCTGGGGAAATCGCAGGCCTTTGGGTATGCTTCTTTTAATCCCTTAGCCGTGTAAATGGAGGCTCTCAGTTGTATTCTATTTAATGGGCTGTAATAGTGAAGAGACTTGAGAAAATGTTACCACAGGGCTTCCTCTTTATTCTCTCTCTCCATACCCCTCTCACAAATAAAAAAAATATTTTTTCTAGCTGCCACTGCTGCAGTCTGAAGAATCCAGCTATTTTCTTTCCCCCACTGAAATCCTGGCATTATAATCAGTAATTAGTCGAAAAATTTGCTGCCGATGTATAAGACAGTATAGAGTCCCATAGTGCCTGGGTTCCATTGTGGCTTTCCTACTGACGTGTTGAGAGACCATCACATCTCTGTTTCCACTTCCAACTTTTGTCATTTTAGATTGCCAGCTCTTCATGGTAGTCTCTTACTATGGGCATGTACAGTACCTAGCACAGTGGGGTTAACTAATCTCAGTTAAGGCCTCTAGGCTGTGCCATCAGATTGATAATTATTATGTGAAAAGACCATTTTTAAGGCTGAAAAGTCAAGCCCTCAAAAGTTAGGAAGTTCCAATATTAAGGTTTTCCTGCATGACCTTTATTCTGCTCCCATGAATGTCCATCCATCCTGTGCACAGAATGAGGTGGGGGGTTCTGTGTAAAAAATAGTATATGATCATGTCATTAAAGAAATGATCATGCACGTGCACAACTTTTAAGTGGTGGACCTTGCAACATGAATAATCTTTTAACATAGGTTTTTTGGAGGCATAATTTCACATTTTTTCTATTTGTTTTCACCTCTTTCTTTTATGTGCAACTGCAACACTTCCTCTTTCCACCTCATCAATAATCAAAAGGGTTTGAGCCTTGAACCTTCAGTCCAGGCTGCTATCGCTTGAGCTCCAAGATGTAGAACTCTCGTTAGGAGCAGGAGAAGGTTGTTTCTCCAGGCAGGAAGAGGATGGGATGCTGGATTCAATTGCTGGATCAGACGAGTGGCTGAGGGGAAGCGCAGCAAGGATCTCTGTCCCCCACCCCCAGAGTTGGGGAAGGGGCTGCTTGCACTGTGTGGTAGGATCTAGGCAAAGAGAGAGCCAAACAAAAACATTGTACAATACCAGTGGCATGTATATTGTAGAACATGGATCCAGTTTGGATTCAGAGTGTCTATCAACACAAAGACAAGAGGAGGGAAAGCTTAGGTGGGACTTGCTTTGTGTCAGAAATAGAAGTCAGTGAAACCACTGTCTGTTTGCTGTTTTGTCCAGAATGCGGTCTCTCTGCTGTTGCCCTGCCTCTCTCCCCGGTAGAGGAGGCTGCATTTTAGTGGTGGTATCTGTGCGGTAGGACATACAGTAAAACCTTATCCAAATGTAGGTGATGTGCCCTGCTGTACGTCACTTCCCTGAAAAACTCCCGTTCTATATGAACCCTATGATCCTCATTCCATAAAGATAATCTGTGCAGTATTTAGGATTGTGAAATATTGTTTACCATTCACTTAGAGACTCCTTGCATGAAGAGCACCATGCAAATGTAAAATATAGTATTGTTTTACCCCATACAGACTACAGCTGATATGCCTTAAAGGGCTGGAGGAGCCAGTCTTGGAATCGTAGAGGGTCATGTGGGTTAGGATTGAGGTGCTTTTTTCAAAGATGTAGAGCAAGAAGCTGGCTGGCCTAGTGGCTAGGGTGCTTCCCTGCAACTTGAGAGACCCATAGTTGAATCTCTGCTCCACCACAGGCTTTGCTGTATGCAGTTGGCAAATCTCTCTGTACCTTAGTTCCCTAACTTTAAAATGGGTGTGCTGTTTCCATGCCTGCCAGGGGTGTTGAGAAGGTAAATAGTGTTCAGATACTGCAGCAATGAGGGCCAACTAGAGAGGCACAGTGGAGGGTTTTGTGGGACAGCGCTGAGGTCCTGCAGCTCAGTAATGTGCTTAGCAGTGTTTTTCAAGGGCTGACCCTGGAATAGTGGTTGCTGTAGGCAGGACTGTGGTGCATTGGCAGAGGTGTGTGATGAAGTTTCTGAGGTCTGGTCTACACTACAGAGGTAGGTCGACGCAATGCAGCCTACATCGACCCAACTCTGGAAGCATCTACACTACAATGTCGCTCCCACTGATGTAACTCGTCTGCTACACTGACTTAATAACTCCACCTCCAGGAGAGGCATAGTGCTTAGGTTGATGTAGTTAGATTGATGCAGTGTCAGTGTAGACACTGTTGCTTACATCAACTGTTGCCGCCTTTTGGAAGCTGTTCTACAATGCCCCACACTGACAAATCAGTGCAAGGACACTGCCAAACACAAGCTGCATAGTATGGATGTGTAAAACAGATTCAATTATTATAGTGGCTCTATGTTGACATAATTTAGGTCAACTTAATTTTGTAGTGTAGATTGGCTCTGAGTCCTGGTCTGCGCTGAACCTGGTGTTAGACAGTGCTATTGGCCCCTAGCTATCGCAAGAAGCAAATTCACAAAGCCTTTTATAAAGGAAGATAAAGAACTGTGATAAGGGCTGGTCCTGCATTTGGGGTGGGAGGGCACTGGCAGGGAGGTGGAAAGGTACAACTCTGCCCATGCGCACTCTTTACTTCTCCCCATGCCTCACACCGGCAGTGTGGATGAGAAATCCCACCAGAGCCTGGATCGTTCCTCCTCGACCCACACCTGCTTGCTCCCCAGACCCTGCCAGGAACCCACCTGGCACTGCCATGCTACCCACCTAGTGAGATATGCAGCTGGCACAAGATGGGATGCTGGTTTGGGAAAGGGATTCAGTGTTCCTCTTGGCTGCCAGCTGTCTGACCTGCAACCCCAGCTGGGGCCTTCCTCCCAAGGCTCTCCCTCCCCTTCTGTCTGCTGCCCACTTCTACAGGCTTCCCCTTCTCCCTGCTGCTGCTTGTTGCATCTGACTGGGGCTGGGCTCCCAGACACTGCTGCTGCTTTTCCCTGTTCCTACATCCCCCTCCCACTAGCTCACCTGTCCCCATGCCTTTCTGCCCCAGACAACCTGTCCCATACCCTCCCTGCCCTGTCCCCGGTCAGCCTCTAATGCACAGGAGTTGTTTGTATTTTTATAAAGCAGCTACATGCCATTTGAATTATGAACAGGAATGGGGAGGAAAGGACTGAGAAGTACCTTGGAAGACCCCAATGAAATGGGCCCAAAGAGGGCCAAGAGACTCTTGACCTGGCCCTGCTACAGTAAGGAATTGTGAAGTGGGCATGACAAAAAGCCGCCCTCTTACAGGCTGTCTCTCAGCGTGAAATCCCCTTCTCTTTCTCTGTGAATTAGGCCGAGGCCAGAGAACAGGACTGAGATCTCTGTTACAGCAGACCAGCTCGAGGATACTTTGTGTGCCTGTGTTTCCTATACAAAACAAAAGGCTTGAATATTGATGGAGCGCAACATGAGATTCTCCTTCTGTTGAACTGGAGTGAGACAGGAAGGGGGGAAAGAGAGCAGGAAAACACAGCAGCCTCACGTCCAAGCAGGAAATGCCGGAGCCTGTTAACACAGCAAATATTCCAAGCTACAAGGCTGGAGGCAGAGGAAAGCGAAGAGAATGAATAAGGTAAACTCAAATGAAACAAACATGTGAGATGTCTCTGTGTCCGTAGCAGGTTGGTTACTGATGAGCCTTACAACACAAAGGAAGAATCTGCATAAAATATTCTGAGTAGAGCTCGAGTAGCTGGTTCCACACGAGATAACAATTTGACAATCGCTGAGGAAGAATGCCTCTAACCTTCATGAAACTGAAAGGACAGGAGAGAAATGAGGCGGGCGGTGGTGTCATGAAAATTACAGCCTCAGCGATTTGAACGCATTTCATTCTGCAGAGGAGTTCTGTGCAGCTGAGGGAGAATGAACAAAATTGGGAAGCTGGCTGTAAGTGGCATAGAATATTTATGTTAAACTAGAACAAGATGTTGTGCCTTTTATCAGAGAATCACAAAGAACATAACAGACATTCATTAGTTAAACTGCACCATGGTGAGTATTCTCTCCATTTTGCTGGTGACTAATCTGTGGCACAGAGGGGTTAAATGATTCGCCCAAGATCACACTGATAGTAGTGACCAAGCTCAGAACTGAACCCAGGAGTCCTGGTGTCCAGGTTATACCATCTCACCTTAGTTAATGAATGATCTCTATGGACACTCCAGGGCTTGGAGTTCAGGAGCCTGGATTTTTTTCAGCTCTTCAGGAAATTATTTTGTCGCCACACATCTACACATTTTTCTTTGAAAAGTTCCCTTTGATGGCACAGTAGAGTGAGTGTGCCATGCTTTGGACTCCAGCGATGTGCCTCCTTTGAAATGAACTTCAGTAGGCACCAGCCTTGTCTCTGTTGGGCACTTGTCCACATCTCGGAACTGCCCCTCAGTCAGTCCAGCAGGAGTGGCAGCCACACTTCAGCAGAGGCCCTGCAGTGGAATAGCTGAAGATCACCATGGGTGAAGTGGACCACATTGGCAAAGTTGCCTGGTGCATTGCACAAATGCTGCAGGTTAGGAATGAGACGCACTGCTGGGCTCTCCAACAACTCTGCCAGTGCAATACCAGAGCTCTTGCCTCCTTATCTAGCCAGAAGATTTTTCCCTGTCCCGGGTCCTACAGTATTTTTGCTATTTGCTCCGTTTTCAGTGCATGCCCTAGGAATTCCATTATGGCCCCACACAACCAGCAATCCTCTGACTCTCTGCACATGACCTACTCACCGCTGGGCGGGAAATTGTCTCTCCTGATGCTTGGAGTCATGTTTGGCTTTCTGATGACCACTATACCGGTGTCCAGGGGAACAGAGCTGACCGAGAGTGGAAAAACTGGTTCTGGAATATTTCTGCAAATAAGAGAACGGAGTGTGGTTCATTCTGATTCCTGGAGTCTTCTTAGTCTCTGACATGGGTATTCAGGAAACTTTTTGTGAGTCCCAGTATTGTCATGAATTTTAACACAAATGCTGATTCTTTCCTCACAGCACTGGTTTGCCCTCAGTTCATGATTCCAAGATTATGTGACAACCAATTTTTGAGATAGTTATGTCCTTTTGTGTTCCTGTGACTTTAAAATGCAGGTCACTCTTTTGGCCTCAAATCTCTCAACAAGGGACATCATTCTTCCTAACTTTGGAGTCATTAAAGACAAAACAGATGTCTTTTTAAAAAACATGCTCTTGGTCAATTTTTGGCAAGGACCTTGGAGGAGTTAACCTTTCCTGCAGAGCACTGTGCAGGGATCATCTAGCTGTTCTCACGCAATCAACTTCCTGTGGTCATTTGTGGCAGTCAATGCTTCCCTAACTTCTCTTTCTGGGTTTACATCAGCCAGAGAAGAGGATCAAATCTATAGCAAGCATTTGTTCCAGTGAAAACAAAGTCAGTGAAACAGCACAGGCTCCTGGATCAGTGTTTCCTGCTTTGCCTTGGAAGTACAGCCAAGTGAAAATTTTTGGCGGAAAGGTTGAAAAATGCAGTTTTGGGCTAATCAAAACATTTCACAAATGCATGTTGAATTCATCAAATTGTTTTGTCCCCCCCCCAAAATTCCAAAAAATAGAAACATTCCATTTTGCTATTCTTGAGACAAGATGCTTTGATTTTTCAGTTCAAAATAACTTTTTATTGAGAAATTTGACTTCCATTTTATGTTTTAAATTTTTTTTTAAAACCCTCAAACAAAACATTGAACCCAAATAAAAGAATTCAACAATTTTGTTTCACGAAAAAAGTGAAAAACTTTTCAGACCGAGCAGAAATGACTTTTTTCTTATTTTTTTTTGTATGGCCAGTGAATGAAAAATCAGTTATTTGCATAACTGCTTGAGAGTTATATGAAAGCAGAAGACTTTTGCCCATTGATAAGGCCCTGACTCATCATTATATATTAGTCCATGTCACTTTGAAGTTAGGATAGGTGCAGAACTTCACACTGGGTAAAATTTCATAGATTTTTTTTTATTACACTTGACTTTTCTTGCGCCTGGATTTCAAATAGGGCTCGTATGTCCAAGCTTTCCTTAACTATACTAATACGATACCAAATTTCAGCCCTCATCCTGCAAACATTTATGCACATGAGTAACTTTACATGATGTGCAAATCATGTATGTAATGAGAATACTTCATGCATGAATTTTCTTATGTGTGCAAGTGATTGCAGGATGTGGGCCAGGATTTGGTTCAATCAGGGCCTCTCTTTTCATAGTTGAAGATGCTCATGTGAAATTGCCATATCTCAGTCAGATTTGTTATCTGAAATTTATCCCAGCTCTTGTAATCACATAATCCTGATATGAAGAAATCTCTGTGAAGCTACGTGAATTCTCTTCCCCCTCTGCCAATGTGAGAGAGACAAAGCTGAGTGTACGGGGAAGAAGCTCAGGGAGGACAGAGTGAGTAATAACAGCCTCCTCTCCCAGCTGGAGAATCAATACCAGAGGGTTTACATCACAGAGCTGGATGTTGGGCACTTACATTTGGTGGCAATTGAGAACTTCCATGTGGACAGTTCTTGGGGCTGAGAGCTTCCGTGGTGCTTGCCAGTGACATACTGGTATATGAGGGCTCCAGGGCAGCTGGGTTGTTGGACTGAAGACTGAAGCATTAAGATGACAGCTAGGCAGTTTAGTGCAGGAGGGTAAAATGCCCGAGGAGGGCAGATATTAGGAATTGAGCTGGGTGAAACCACCTACTGAATCCTGCATCAATTCAGTCTTTGTGAATCCAAAAGCACCTGTGGCAATGATGCAGCTTCAACCTAAGTGGTCTGACCTGAAGGAATTTCGAAAACACAATGCTGAAATAAAAATGTGGCGGGACTCAAACTTCAGTGGCCAGCACTACCTGAACTGAGACCCGTGAGCCAAGTTTGGCTCAAAAGCACCAGACATTTGGGACTGTTCAGAGCCTGACACAAAACTCTCAGATCCAACTTAATGACAACTCCAAAAGGCCTTCTCTGGAGGAGTTGGGCTCGTTGTCAATATTTCCCAACACTACAAAGAGAGGATCTGGGGCCGACAGGTACTCTGTCAGGAACTGAGGCCTCTCCACAGGGAACTCCATGAACAAATTAAACAGAAGTGAGAACACAGTCTAGAATAGGTATCATCTCGCCTCAAAAACTGGACTTTCAGAATACTGCTCAGAACCATTTAAATACAATTGATAAGGCGGCATATTAGTGGAAATAGCTTACTTTGAATTGTTGGGAGGTGTGTATATATATATTGGTTTATAATTTGTTTTAATCTTTTATTAAGAAAGGGAGATATGAAGTGGTTATAGAATTCCTGGTCCTCCACAGCTACCAGAGAGGACTAGGGGAGGGTAATAAACACAGGAAGATGGGAAGTTCCTGCTTAGGAAGTTCTCTAGTTGCTGCTTAAAGCATGTCTCTTTGTGTCTGTCCTCACAGTACAGGAAATATTCCTCTGACCCCATTCTTTTGCATAGCTTGCCTCTTTACCTCATGACGGTACTTGAGGCTACACAACGGTTCCTTGGTAGCTTTGAGTATTCTGGGGCTTACACAGGCTAAAAGTCCTCATGATTAAATAATATTGGCTGGATTTCAGAATGAATTTTCCTTACTTATTTTCATCCCATTTCTTCTAGGTCCTGCCTTGGGCACTTCATCTCTCCGTTTGGCATTCATGCTCTCAGATACCTGTAGCTGGTCATCATATCATCACACTTCCCTTCATTATCGTTTAGACAGGAGACAGATACCTAGTACCTTTTAATACGCGTTCCCTCTAATTCACTCCCTCCAGCCCCATCCCCTCTCTTTTTAGACGTCTGATTAATTACAAGAAGGCTGCAGGTAGAGCAAATCCCCCACCTTGTGTCTTTCTCATTTGTTCCATGCACAGAGTGGGCACCAGGGATGCCAGCTGTCTGGTGTTTGTAGAGTTGCAGGAATCCAATACAACGGTAGGTTTGCAAAATAAATTATCCCCTAAATGAGTGACCCCACAGCCCACTGAACTAACTGTGCCTTGCTGGCTTATTAATAAGCATCTTTTCCAAGTAACCAAGATGTATTGAGTTGGGACTCCCTGAGTGCAAGCGCGGCCAGACATAGCTTTGACTTTTCCTTTTTTTAATTTACCTTGTGGGACTGTGGGGAATGAGCAATCCTTGAGCCTGTCAATATTGCCAGCAGCAGCAGCAGCGGTACTGCCCTGGGAATAAGGGAGGGACTGTCTGAGGGGATGGAGAAATGATGCACCTCAGGACCAGCAGATCAGCTGCTTGCCTGGGTACAGCTGAAATGTCAAAGCAGACAATGGACAAGTGCTGAATAATCAGGATTCTGGTCAGCCCACAGCACTGCATGGGGCTCTGACAACTACCAGAAGATAATTCTTCTGCCTATACCCCTTTCTCTCTCTGATTCCCAGAGTCAGATTTCTTTCTTTCTTTCTTTCTTTCTTTCTTTCTTTCTTTCTTTCTTTCTTTCTTTCTTAGTACTTTACAAAGACATCTTTTTATGTCTTTTTTCAAACTTTTTTTAGCAGCAAAATTGTTCTTCCAGTAAGGTGTGTTCAAGGTGAACTGGACTCCTCCTCCCACCCCTTGCATAATTTGCCTGCGGAACTCATTACCACAATACATAATTGAGGCCAGGATCAGGCCTTTGTAGGGCTAATGGGGAGGCAGTGATGTCTTGTGGATAGGGCACTGGCAGTCAGGAGACCACAATTCTATTCCTGGCTCTGCTACTGACCTGCTATGTGAACTCTCTTTCTTTGCTCTTCCCAGCCTTGTCTTATCTCTTCCTAATCTATTTAGATTGTTAGCTCTTAGGGGCAGGGACTGTCTCTTTCTCTGTGTATGTACAGCGCCTAGCGTGATGGAGCCCCAGTCTCAGTTGATGCCTGTAGACACAACTCTCAAAGAAATAACCATAATATCCAGAGTTGTATTAATAAGGTTTCAAATAAACAAGAGTTTTGAAAGGGATGTAAATCCTCATGCTTCAGAGCATAAGGCGGAAATCATTTACTAATGAAGGTCAAGAAGAGACTTTCTCTGGGGGCAGGTTATCCCATAAATACCGGTATTGGGTTTTTTGTCATTATTTCTGACACCACTGGTGCTGGCCACTTCTGGAGACAGGACATTGGGCGTGGCCTCAAATATCATGTTCACACCGACCACTCTCAAATCTACCTCTCTACTAAAGACCTCCATTCGGTCTCACCTCTTTCATATCTTTGTCATTCAGCTGGCAACTCAAACTCCCTTTTGCTCATGTTGAGCTTTTGATCTTCCCCTCTCCCCCATGTCTCCATCACTGTGAACAACACTCCTATCCTTCCAGTCACTATGGCCAGGAACGTGGACATCATCTTCAGTGTGGAGTTCCTTTGACCCACACAACTAGAGCATATCAACATCTCCCCACTTCTGCCAACAGAACATTTTGTAAAATTAAGCCACTTCTTTTTTAGGCCTAATGTCTTGACCGCTGTAATTACAGCTGGACAGAATTTTTTTTGGTCAATGTTTTTTCAGTGAATAATGTCATTTTTAATAAGTGTCAGTATTGATGAAATTTTATCTAGAAAAAAATGAAATGAAGGCTTTTTGGTTATGTCTGCCATTTTTAGAATAGAACGCTTTGATTTTGCATTTTGAAACAAATCTTTTTTAACATAAAAAGGTTTTAAAAGGTTGAAATTAGAATGAAATCTTTCATTGATATCAAAATGAAGCTTCTCAGTCAATGCCAAATTCATTTCCCCCCCCACCCCAAATTTCATTTAATGAGAATCTTGAACATTGTTTTGGTTTTGTTCCATTCAGGGGCGGCTCTGTGTTTTTTGCTGGCCCACGCATGGCAGTCAGGAGGCCTTTGGCAGCATGCCTGCGGATGGTCCACTGGTCATGCGGATTTGGCAGTGTTTCTGCGGGTGATCTAACAATCCCGCGCCATCGGCACCCGCCGCCAAATTACCACCGAAGCTGCGGGACCAGCGGACCTCCCGCAGGCATGCCGCCGAAGGCTGCCTGACTCCCGCCCTCACAGTGACCAGGAGGCTGACCCCATGGCTTACTGCCCAAGGCACACGCTTGGCACGCTGGTGCCTGGAGCTGCCCCTGGTTCCATTTCAGAATGGAGGTGAGGGGAATTCAAAATTGCAGAATTTCCCCAAAAATGGGAAATCTGGCTCTTGCACAGAACTAATTGTAATCTCCTCTTCTTTAGTCATTCACATTGTCTTCCCTCCATCCCCAATGGCCATTCCAAGCATTGCTACTAGGATGATTTCACCCACATCACCACATTCTTTGTGTCCCTCACTGATTCCTCATCCCCCTCACAGTAGTCACAAAGCGACATGTCTTTATGTCCTTCACCATTTAGCCCTATCCTAGATATCAATCTGCTAGCTTGCAGATCCATTGATTCCCTACCTTTGCTCTGCCAATGATGGCACCCTCAATTGCCCATTTGTTCTCTTTCCTTCTCCTGCCCCTGAAAGCAGCTCTGGGTGTTCTCCCATGTCAGGAAAAAACTCTTCATTACAATTCACCAAGCCCTCACCTTTAAATGCCCCGTAAAACCCACCTCTGCTTTGAAGCCTGCAAATCACTCCCATTTGGGTCAAGCAAATGGTGGGTTGTGACTTTTGCTAAACTCTGGTTAATTTTGTTACATGTCTGTTTCAGCCACTTGTCAGATCATGTCTGACACTGGGAGCCCACTGAGGCCAAGACTCTGTTCTTTGTTACCGGTCTGCACGATGCCTGCCATTATCATCACTAAATAAGAACTATTCCTTCTACTTAGTGATACTTATTCAAATACTTTATGGCTTATAGCTGCAGCATTTGCTATGTTTCATGTTTATTAATTGGGTCCAGTTTATTTTGATGTGCAGCGGGAGCAGCAAAAATGAATCAGTAAAAGCTCTTCTTCCTGCACAGTATAAATCTCAATCCATCTTTATAACACAAAGGCCATGTATGGTACATGAGAAAAAAAACTACTACAAAGTCATTTTATCCTTGCTTTTCTTTCTAGTACTACCTCCGTGGATGTGTGGAACTGAAATCTATACCTGAAAGGCTCCTATTCTGTAACAACTTGGCACCCAAACCAGAAAAGCATTTAAACACATTCTTAAAGTATCCAGTGCAGTTTTTTTTTAAATTGCAGGTCTACTTATGACTACAGGACTATATGCATGGTCTGTTATTACAGAGTTGTTCTGGAGCACTGGCCTGTGCATGCTGACTTATTACTAGAGGTGTAATATGAGCATGGGAAATGCTGTCACTGATTTAGTTACTTTGAAAAATCTTGGAACTTTTGTGCCAAAACAGAAATCTTCCCAACTTTGGCGAGAGCTGTAAGAGTCAACACTACTGAACTCATGGATCAAGTCTTGAGCCAGTGCCAATCCTGGCAGTTCTATTATTAGTTCTATTACAGTAGCAATTCAAAGCTCTAACTGATTTCAAGACTCCAGTGTGCTTGGTGCTGTATACCCACATAGCGAGAGACATAGGCACTGTCTTTAAGAGATGCTGGGAGTGCTTAATCCCTGTTGCGCCCAGGCCCTGTCCCCACTCCACCCCTTCTCCCAAATCCCCACCATTGCTCTGCTTCTTCCCACCCCTGATCTGCGCCTGCCCCACCCCATTCTGTCCCCTCCCCTGTGCACGCCTTGCCCTTACTCCTCCCCACCCCCGATGCCTTTGAACAGCTGATCCATGGCAGACGGGAGACACTGGGAGAGCGAGGGAGGAGCTGATCGGCAGGGAGGCACTGGGAGTAAGGGAAGGAGCTGATTGTGGGGCTGCTGGTTGGTACTAAGTGTAACCCACTCACCTCCTGGGTATGTTCTGTCCCACCTAGTGGCACCGAGACCACTTAGAGAGAGAAGTTAATGAGTCTGCTCTGCAGCATACTCGCACACTAAGCTCCAGAGGTTCCAGATTCAATCCCACCCACTGATCACCAGGGTCTGTCAGTGTTACAAGTGAGGGCTCATCTGCGATTTCAACTGGGAAGTCTCTGAAGCTTGGGATGCGGTTCCTCAGCTAGAGGAAGTATGTAACCCATGCATCTCCTGGCTGTGGTGTTCTGTCCCGTCTAGTGGCACTGAGACCACTTAGAGAGAGATTAATGAGTCTGCTCTATAGCCTTAGCTAACAGCTATATGGCTTTTAGCTCATGCAGTAGAGGGCTCGTGCGCTAAACTCCAAAGGTCCCAGGTTTAATCCCGCCCACTGACAACTGGGGTCTGTTGGTGTTACATGAGCACCAACTATTTTTTTTCGTGGGTGCTCCAGCCATAGACAGACAAGACAGAAAATGCCTGGAAGCTTAAGCTGCACAAACTTAGTCGGTAAATAAGATGCAGATTTTTAACTGTGAGGGTCGTTAACCACTGGGAACCATTACCAAGGGTTGTGATGGATTTTCCATCATGGGCAAATTTTAAATCAAGATTGGATGTTTTCCTTAAAGATCTGTTCTAGTTCAAACAGGAATTAATTCAGGGACGTCCTGTGTTGTAGGGGAGGTCAGACTAGATACCCACATTGCTCCCTTCTGGCCTTATAATCTATAAATCAGAAGCACAGAGAAGGACAGCGATTGGCCAGGGACAGAGCCAGGAAAAGACAGGTTTCCTGAGTCTCAGTCCACTAGCCTCTACGCCTCTCCCTTGTACTTGCAGAGCAGTGCTCAGCAGTTGAGCAATGCTCTACCCCAGGGGTAGGCAACCTATGGCACCTGTGCCAAAGGCGGCATGCGAGCTGATTTTCAGTGGCACTCACACTGCCCGGGTCCTGGCCACCGGTCTGGGGGTTCTGCATTTTAATTTAATTTTAAATGAACCATCTTAAACATTTTAAAAACCTTATTTACTGTACATACAACAATAGTTTAGTTATATATTATAGACTTATAGAAATAGATGTTCTAAAAACGTTAAAATGTATTACCAGCATGTGAAACCTTAAATTAGAGTGAATAAATGAAGACTCGGCACACCACTTCTGAAAGGTTGCCATCCCCTGCTCTATCCTTACTGCTGTAGAGCTGGAAGGTACAGGCTTAATACACATCTGAACTTAACTTCTGCAAAGGTTTTTCCATGCTGCCATGGTACAGCCATGTATTAATAATGTGTGATGGGAGAGTGCCCGACACAGGCTCACAGGAAGCCAGTCATGCTCTCTTGCAGCACCTGGCGGGAGAGCCAGGCTTAATTGATCATGAAGCTCAGCTGGGCCAGAGTAGGCTAGTGAGTCTAAAGAGAAGACATTTGCAGCAGAAGGGGACTTCAAGAAGAGAGTCTGAAGTCACTTGCTGGGAATGGAGCAGTGGTGAGGGGGAAGCCTAGGGAGGAGAATAAGCCCTGAGATCCTAGCCCTAAAAGAAGGGTCAGCCTAAAGAAGTTGAAGGGAAGAAGCCCTGAGAAAGATTGGGGTAGACATGAGGCAGGGAAAGAGCAACAAGGATTAGGACTGTGCAGACATTGGCTTCTGGTTATAGGGTCCCTGGGCTGGAATCCTGTGTAATGGGTGGGCCCGGGTTCCCCTACTGGCCCCTAGCAAGATGGCATGAGTCCAGAGAAGGTGCAAGGACATTGGAAAGCTCTGAGGCAAGGGTGTAAAGACCAGTGTCCCGGAGTTGGGGCCAAAGACCCTTGTGTGAGGACTTTGGACTGCCTTATGTTGGGCTTTGTGTTACCTCAGAAGGGGAGGACTAAATGGGGACCTTGCCTGTGGTGAGGGAACCCTTTCATATAATGATAATCCCTGGGAAAGGCTGAGGTCTTGGGAAGCTTAGGGCTCCCTTGGTTCTCTTTTGTTTCAAGGATCAGCATGTTCTCTTTTTGTTTCAAGTTTTTTGACTCTGATGCCAACAGGTGGTATAATGGGCACACTATGATAAACCCCATTCTCACTAGACCTTTAAGGTAAACAATACACATACACACGCATGCACACACACATTCTGCATCACTAACATTTATCGTGTATATGTTCCATTTATCTCTGGCAAAAAGCTTCAGACCGAAACTATCTTAAATGATCTAAAAAAGACAGTGATAAGTACCGTCCCCCGTCATTACTGCTCCATTTTATCACAGTGGTGATAGCAATAATGGCGGTTGTAACCCCTATCAAGTCCACTTAGCATGGCTCATTTTCAAAAGCCACTCAATGCCTTCTGACAGTCTGACCGGGCGGTATGAAAAGATCACTTAACCCCGATGATCTGAGGAAGACTTCGACTGGGAAAAGGAGCCCCTACAGTCAGAGAAGAGACAGTGTGAGGAGGGTGGGGGGGAAAGACCATTGATTTTATGACAAGGGGCAAAACCACTGTCAAAACAGAGTGGCACAAATTGAAGGAATGTTTCAATTAGCTTTTTGTGAGAGAAATTCCAGAGAAGTCAGAAAAGCGCCGGCTTTTTTTTTAAACAGTGAAAGATGAACCTGAAATTAGAATCCTTATTAACAATTAACATAATTAAAGGAGACACGTTATAATTTCAGCGGAAAGGCACTTTATGATGATACAGTGGCCTGAAATAATTATACCAGTCATTTGGCTGAAGTGAGTGGTAAATGGGCACAGCACTGGCCCGTCTGCCACTCAAACACCCCTGCCATTATGCTGCATAATGCCGCTGTCTTGTGTGCACTCCCATTAAAAGTAAAGTCATCTGTCCTCTGTCTCTGATTCATTTAGGAACTTCTCCTAAACCCTGACTTTGGTTTTTAAAACCACCAGCATAACCCCAGTCATCCCAACAGCTGTCCAACACAGGAGACAGTAGTGGAAGATCCAGTGAAGAGGAGGAGCACAAGAAGTCCCAGCACGATTTGATCCAGTCTTGTCCATGCTCTAGCCTCAGTTCTAGAGTAACAGGATGCTACCGCTAGGGTAATCTTCTTGCCTGACTGATTTAACCCCGTTGGCCTCCGCTTTGTGTCCACTCCACTAGTTCCCATCCTCCATCACATCAAAAGAGAGCGCCCCTCCTGCAGCCCTTCACCACTCAGCTCTGTCCTACTTATCAGAGCTAGCATTTTGTCACCTTGATGATGCCTGCCTTTATCATTTGGCATGCCCACTTGGATGCATAAGCAGAGGAATCCAGAGTGGGAGTGGAGAGGTTGTTTTACCTCTGTATTTGGCTCTGGTGCAGTTGCTGCTGGAATACTGTTTCCAGTTCTAGTGTCTACAATTCAAGAAGGGTGGTGAGACATTGGAGACGGTTCAGAAAAGAACCACAAGAATGATTAAAGGACTGGAAATCATGCTGTATAGTGATAGACGCTAGAAGCTCAATCTATTTAGCTTAATAAAGAAAAGGTTAAGGGGTGACTTGATCACATTCTAAGTACCTATGTGGGTAACAAATATTTGATAATGAGCTGTTCAGTTTAGCAGCCAAAGGTGTAACAAGATCCCATGGCTGGAAGTTGAGGCTAGACAAATTCACATTAGAAATAAGATGTACATTTTTATCAATGAGAACACATAATCCCTGGAACATATTACTAAGGGTTATGGTGGATTCTCCATTACTGGCCATTTTAAAATCAAGAGTAGATGCTTTTTTAAAAAAGATTTGCTCTAGTTCAAATAGGAATAATTTTGGCAAGTTGTATGGCCCGTGTTATAGAGGATGTCAGATTAGATGGTCACAGTGGTCCCTTTTGACATTAGAATTTTGCCCAGGAGAATAACCCTCCCCACCCGTTCAAATCCAAAAAGCCACCTTCTTGTCATAAGAACATAGGAACTGCCTTCTGACAGTGGGCAATGCTAGGTGCTTCAAAGGGAATGAACAGAACAGAGCAATCCTCAAGTTAGCCATCCCTGTCGTCCAGTCCCAGCATCTGGCAAACAGAAGCTTAGGGCCACTCAGAGCATGGGGTTGCATCATGACCATCTTGGCTAATAGCCATTGATGGACCTAACCTCCAGGAACTTCTCCAATTCTTTTTTTAATGTAGTTATAGTTCTGGCCTTCACAACATCCCTGGCAATGTGTTCCACAGCTTGACTGTGTGTTGTGTGAAAAAGTACTTCCCTGTGTTTGTTTTAAACCTGCAGCCTATTAATTTCATTGGGTGACCCCTGGTGCTCATGTTACATGAAGGGGTAAATAACACTTTCTGATTCACTTTCTCCACATCATTCATGATTTTATAGACTGCTATCATATCTCTCCTTTGTCGTCTAAACTGAATAGTCCCAGTCTTTTTAATCTCTCCTCAGATGGAAGCTCTTCCATACTCTTAATCATTTTTGTTGCCCTTCTCTGTACCTTTTCCATTTCTAAAATATCATTTTTGAGATGGGACAGCCAGAACTAAATGGAGTATTCAAGGTGCAGATGTACCATTCATTGGTATAGTGGCATTATGATATTTTCTGTTTTATCCAGCCCCTTCCAAATGGTTCCTAACATTCTGTTAGCTCTTTTAACTGCTGCTGCACATTGAGAGGATGTTTTCAGAGAACTATCCACAATGATTCCAAGATCTTTCTTGAGAGGTAGCAGCTAGTTTAGACTCCATCATTTTGTATGTATACTTGGGAGTATGTTTTCCAATGTGCATTACTTTGCATTTATCAACATTGAATTTCATCATTTCATTTTGTTGCCCAGTTACCCAGTTTTGTGAGATCCCTTTGTAATTCTTCACAGTCTACTTTGGACTTAACTATGCTGAGTAATTTTGTATCTGCAAAATCATCTGCCAACTTTGCCACCTCACTGTTTACCCCTTTTTCCAGATCATTTATTAATATGTTGAACAGCACTGGTCCCGGTACAGATTGCTGGAGGACACCGCTATATACCTCTCTTCATTCTGAAAACTGACCACTTATTCCTACCCCCTGTTTCCTATCTTATAATCAGTCACTAGTCTATGAGAGGACATTCCCTCCTATCCCATGACAGCTTACTTTGCTTAAGAGCTTTTGGTGAGGGACCTTGTCAAAGGCTTTCTGAAAATCCAAGTTAACTATATACACTGGACGTTTAAAAAATCCTTTGACAATGTCCACGTGTTTGTTTACCCCTTCAAAGAATTCTAATGGACTGGAGAGGCATAGGGGGCCTTTACAAAAACCATGTTGACTCTTCCTCAACAAATCATGTTCATCTATGTGTCTAATAATTCTGTTCTTTACTAAGTTTCAACCAATGTTGGTGGTACTTGAAGTTAGTTTTACTGGCCTGTAATAGCTGGGATTGCCTCTGGAGCCTTTTAAAAAAAATGGATGTCACTTTAGCTATCCTCCAGTCATCTGGTACAGAAGCTGATTTAAGTGAGAGGTTACATACCACGGTTAGTAGTTCTGCAATTTCATATTTGTATTCCTTCAAAACTCCTGGGTGAGTACTATCTGGTCCTGGTGACATTACTGTTTAATATATCAGTTTGTTCCAACACCTCCTCTAACGACACCTCAATCTGGGACAGTTTCTCAGATCTGTCACCTAAAAAGAATGGTTCAGTGTGGGAATCTCTCCCATCCACTGCAGTGAAGACTGATGCAAAGAATTAATTTAGCGTCTCTGCAATATTCTTCTCTTCCTTGAGTGCTCCTTTAGCACCTCTGTTGTCCCATGGCCCCCTTGATTGTTCAGCAGGCTTCCTGCTTCTGATGTACTTAAAACATTTTTTGCTATTAGTCTTTGAGTTGCTCTTCAAAGTCTCTTTTGGCCTGCCTAATTATACTTTTACACTTGACTTTCCAGAGTTTATGCTCCCTAAATTGTCCTCAGTATGATTTGACTTCTAATTTTTAAAGGATGCCTTTTTGCCTCTAACAGTTTCGTTTACTCTGTTTAGCCAGGGTAGCATTTTTTTGGTCCTCTTACTATTTTTTATTTAATTTGGGTTATATCTTTTGATTTGAGCCTCTATTATGGTGTTTTTAAAGAGTTTCCATGCAGCTGGCAGGCATTTCATTCTTATGAGTCTTCCTTTTAATTTCCATATAATTAGCTCCCTCATTGTATAGTTCCCCTTTCTGAAGTTAAATGCTACTGTGGTAAGCTTCTTCCTTCCACAAGGATGTTAAATTTAATTACATTATGATCACTGTTACTGAGAAGTGCTCCACTTAGGACTAAATCAAGAATTGCCTCTCCTCTTGTGGGTTCCAGGACTAGCTGCTCCAAGAAGCAGTCATTAATAGCGTCCTCCTTCCTTAAAAGGTATCTTTGCCTGGAGGCCTACAGAACACTGTCAGCTGACCACAACTATGCAGGTGGGGAATTGGTACGATGGCCACCATTGTGGCTGACAGCCAGGATGGATCTGGAGACCTCCCAAGCTAAAAGTGTAAGTTGATAGAGCTTGAGCTAAATAGTCAGGCTCTGTAGTGAAGGGCTGTGTGGTGGGGCAATGACTCACTGGTGCGGCACCTCCTGCTGGTCGACCTGGGAATTAGCTCTTCCAGCCCAGAGCTCCCTCTGCCGGCTGGTGTCTCACCTGCTGCTGGCCCCTGTGTCCCTCCCGGACCCTGGTGCCCTTTGTCAGGGTTCTGCCCCCAGCAGTAACCCACCAATCTGGTCTCCCCACCCCGGGGAATCCCCAACCCTCTATCCCCACCTTCCCTCAGTGGCTACTGCCAGTCACCATCTAGCCCCCACTCAGTTAGGCAGACGGCAGTCTGTAATCCACTCATCAGTAAGGGGGGTTGGACCAGCTGCCTCTGCCTATTCCTGGGCTGCCTCTCTGCAGCCCTAGTACCCTTATGTGGGCCCTTAACTTGGCCTGCAGCCTGGGGCTTTGCTAGGCTGGAGCTCCCCAGCTTCCTCTGCCCTTCCCCAGCACTGCTCCACCCTAGGTACCCTCCTCAGCTTCCCAGGCAGCCAGGTCCTGCTCTCTCAAGGAAGTTAGAGAGTGTGTCTTTGTCCTTCTGGCCCACCACCCTCTTACAAGGGCCAGCTGGGCCCTGATTGCACTGGCTACAGCTGTGGCTGCTTTCTCCATCAGCCCAGCTTTCCCCCTGCCACAGCCCTCTCCCAGGGCTGTTTTAAGCCCTTCAGGGCAGGAGTGGGGTAACCACCCTGCTACAGGCTGTAACAGACTCACATTCCATGTGGAAACCATGAGGAGTCCTTGTGGCACCTTAGAGACTAACAAATTTATTTGGGCATAAACTTTGGTGGGCTAAAACCCACTTCATCAGTTACATGGAGTGGAAAATACAGGGGCAGGTATAAATACACAGCACATGAAAAGATGGGAGTTGCGTTACTAAGTGAGGGGTCAGTGCTGTGGACTGTGTGTCCGTCTGTGTGGACTGAGCACAAGGATGGGGGAAACACAATACTCACTGACCTGTGGGGTTGCTCAGGAACTGGTATTAGGCGTAGCACGTTTGTTGTCCTGTTACCTAGTACTGCTCCCTACCCCCCTCCTTCATTTGATCTGTTTCTTCTACCTGTTGCATCTTGTCATTAACCCATGTGGTGAGCTCTCTGGGCTGAGAATGATCTTATTTACATGTTTGGAAAGTAGCACAAGGGGCCCTGATCTCAGCTGAGGCCTCTAGGCAGCTACAGCAATTCAAGCATTAAATAATAATAAGCAATAGCTACTACTTTCTCAGGCTAAGATGATCATATGTCCCTATTTTACTGCGACAGTCCTGGTTTTTCATGTGATGTCCCAGTGCCCCTGGTACGTCTTTTGGGACTCATAAAAAATCCCATTTTTTCTTGTAATCAGACAAAACATTTAGGGTCTTTTTTTATAACTACAACATGTTTGTTCAAGATCCATATCTACAGTGAGTAGAGTTTGCTCTGTTTTTACCCAGAACAGTGCAGTGGAAGCAGTGTTCAGTGTGATGAACAATGCTTGGAGAGAAGAGAAAAGAATGTGGATGTTAGAGCTGGCTGGGAAATGGTTTTCCTGTCCTGTGAATATTTTCAAGAGTTCAGATTTTTTCCTGTCTTGAATTGAAATGAAAAGTCAAAATCTTGAAAATATCTGTGAACCAAAATCAAATTGGTTTGGGTAAAAATGTTTTGTTGTGACGATTTTGAAACATTTCGTTTCCATTGTGACCCCTTTTTTCCCTTTTGTTAACCTTTGTTTTCGGTCTAATTAGCTAAAATTTCTATTTAAAAAATCGTGAATTGGAAAAGTGAAATTTTAATGGCAAAAGTGTCCATGTTTCTTTTAGACATTGTTAAAACTTTATTTCCCAACATTTTCTTGAGTCAGAAAAATTCATCAAACCAGACTCTGTTTCATGAACAATTTTTGTTTTGACTAATCACCATTGAACAACTTAACACTGAGCTAATCGACTACTGAAAAATTCCCAACCAGCAACAGCAGAAACTATCAAATACTTAGAATGGAATCTCCTTGGGGCAGGGCCTGTTGTGGTGTTCTGTTTGTACAGCACCTGGCATAATAGGGTCGTGGTCCATGGCAGGGGCTGCTAGGTGCTATGGTAATACAACTAGTAAATAATAACAGTAGCTCAGTGTGAATGTTAACTACACTTATTCAATGTTTCATGATAAATTCATCCAGAAAACTATGTTAACTATGTTCCACTGAAAAATAAGCAGGTGTTGCTGTGGAGTCAGAAGCTGGCAAGCATGACACCAGCACACATATTTAATTGTGTACGTTTGTCTTGTGCTTGACTGTTTCACAGTCCTGCTAACCCCAAGTATTCAAAATCAGGAGCCAGGCTCCCCAGAATTATGAGATTTGTCAGGCAGGCCCAGGAGCAGCGCTCCACTGAGCATGGGTGATCAAGGACTGTGTCTGCTGGGATCCCTCCAACACCTCCTCTAAGAGTAGCAGTGCAAAATTGTGCTGGTGCCGATGGCCTGCAATCTTCTCCAAAGCCCTGGCTGGGACAATTTAGTTGGGGTTGGTCCTGCTTTGAGTAGGGGGTTGGACTAGATGACCTCCTGAGGTCCCTTCCAACCCTAATCTTCTATGATTCTAAGTCAGCAAAACTCTGTCTCACTTCTGCATCTGTCAAATGGGGCAGAGAATACTTCCTTTATCCTCCTTCAGTGTCCGTCTAGGCTGCCTAAATAGTAAGTTCTTCAAGGCAGGAGCTATCTCTTACGATGTGCATGTATGCTGCCTCAGCACAGTGAGGCTCCAATCATGGTTAGTGTTTACAGGCACATAATAGGAAGAGTTGCCAGCAATAGAACCCAGGTGTCCTGAAAAGCCATCCTCTGCTCTAACCACTAGGCAACCCACCCTCCCCCCAGTCAGAGGATAAACCCCTATAAAATATATGACAGTATTCCTCAGCAATGGCCCCAAATCCCTGTTAACATGACTGTAAACTTCAGGGAGTTAGGGTGTGATTTATCAAAGCATCCAGCATTGATCAACTCTGCTCCCATTGAAGGCCACAGGAGTTTTGCCACTGACTAGCAGGAGTGCACCCATAGCCCATTACTGCACAACGCTACAATGCCTTTTTATGCAGGAGGTGACTGGGAAGAGATGTAGAACTGGGACCCAAATATTTCCAAAGAGACCCGAGACGCTTTTCTGTAGCAGTTCCCTCCTAGCGGATCGTAGCTACAGCAGTTTGCTACAGGTTAAAGCAAAGCCCCCAGGACAAGGGTTTAAGTGTCGTTGGTTGAGTCAACATGAACCAGTTAATGAAGCTGAATAGAACTGAGCAGGAACTGTGCTGCAGCTCTGGAATCCTCTTGCAAATGCAGTTATGATCTGAAAAGGAACTCTGGAAAAGCTGTCCCTTGTTGCTGACCATTTGTGGCTCCCTCTGTGACTTGCAATTCCTATCTGGTTAATTTGCTGATTAAAAATAAGTCTTCCCAGCAGAGCTGATAACATTCTAACAAGAACAGGCTGTGTTCTGTTCTACTGCCTGCATCATCAGTATTGCCAGTCCCAAACCTTCAAAAATCATGAGTCAGACCCTCCAATATCAGGAGATTGGCTTTAAAATCATGGTGGGGTTTTGTTGTTTTTTTTTAAAGTAAGACATTTGGCGGAACCTTTAAAAATTTGCCTTTGGGTTTGTGAGCCATTTGTGGAAAGGTGCCCACCTGCCAAGTGTGTGTGAACAGCTCAATTTCAATCTCAACGAACTCAGTTGAAATGCACACAGAAGTAACAATACTTACCCCTTTATTAGGGCTTTTCATCAGTACCTCAGAGTGCTTTACAAAGGAGGTTATACTCCCATTTTACAGACAGGGAAACTGACACCCAGAAAGGGGGAAATGACATGCCCAAAGTCATTCAAGAGGCCAAGCCAGATATAGAATCCAGAGTCCCAGGTCACTTCTCTTTCCTTCTGGTTGCTCCTGGTGGTACCCCACCTACCCTCTCCTGTGCCCTGGGATGTGGGCACTAGAAGCCACAGAGTGAGCGAGTGGCAGAGATTAGCACTACAATACAAAAGTGATGGGAACCTTTAGAGAAGGTGAGCTGGAGAGACAGACAAATAGAGCTGGGAACAGAGTCCAGAGCTCCTCGTGTACATTTGCCTTTCTGTAACCAATACCCAAATCTCCCTCCTGTTATATAATAAATCTTAACGTTCTCTTTATGTAGCTTTTGTAGGGAATTCCCTAGATTTTTTTTTTTAAAGAAAAAAGAGGCAAAGTGTAGGGTTAAAAAAAAAAATCAAAAGGAGTTAGTATCTGCTTGTTTGCAAAAAATGGCATAGAGATAGGCATGGCAGAATTTGATTTTTCTTTGACAATTTTGATGGATAATATTAATGTTTCTTTATAACCTTTTTTTCAATTTTTAATGTTCACAGTTGCGGGAACTGATGGCGGGTCAGACAATAATTATTTAATGGCAGTAGATGCTGAGATTCAAAAAATTAAAGCTTTATAACTGTTAAAACACAAATTGCTAACATCATGTGTCACAATTTTAGCCTTAAATCCAACTCTAATGAGTTCTCAAGCAGCAGTTTTCCTGCTTTGCCTTTCTGTAAATTTCGGTTATTATTATCCATGGAAATTTTTTTCGTCAGTTTGCATGTGTATGGTGAAAGTGACATTTGCTGACATTTACCGATAAAAGTTGAACCCTTCCAAGCCTACAGATAGGACATGCAAATCACTTAATCTAGAAGTATTGGGATCGCCAGTCCCTACCATTCTTGGGGCCATTCTTGACTGAGCCCACTGGAATCCAGTTGTCTCTTACCAAGATCAATGAAACAAAGATGCCAGCTTAATATCTATGTGGCAATTTTGCATTAAAGCCCTGTGTATTGGTACCCTTTACTCTTTACTTCGCAAGTTGTGTATGCAAGCTTAAGCCAGGTCTACACTACAGACCTATGTCCGCATAACGATGTTGCTCAGGCATGTAAAAAACCCACCCCCTGAGCAACGTAGTTATACCAACCATAACCCCCCATGTAGATAGCACTATGGTGATGGGAGAACTTCCCCTGTTGACACAGCTACCACCTCTTGGGGAGGTAGATTAACTTCGCCTATGGGAGAGCGCTCTCCTGTCGGCATAGAAGCATCTTCACTTACGCATTACAGCAGCACAGCTGCGCTGGTGCACCTGTGTCAATGCAGCATTTTAAGTGTAAACCTGCACTTACACTCAGTCACCTACTGTTGTTAGCATCTTTAGACTACCTGGCGCTACCTAAATTTATGTCACTGCTGTCCCAGTTAAAGCAACACTTGTCATTAGTCTAAATCAGGTTCCAATAAAATAGCTGCCCCAACATATAATGTTGCATTGAACTACAATATTCTGTGATAATAATTGACATTAATATACCAACTTTCATGCCAAAGCACTTTACACTTGGCAGGCAACATTGTCTCTTACACTCTTCACCTGTGCAGGGGTGTAAGGAGATATAAGGTACCTCCTTGCTTCCTTGCATGGCTGACCTACATTATAGGTCACAGAGCAGAGGGGCAGCGAGCCCTGTTTGAATGCTGCTGTCCCCCTTTTCTCCCCTCCCCCACCACTCTGTGTGCTGCTAGTGGGCAGGCAGGGGTGGGGAATAGAAGGTGTCTTGGCTTCACCCCCTCAGAGCTATTTAGACCATTGGCAGATCATGTCCCCCTTAGCACAAGGTCATGCCAGGGAGGGAACTGTGATTCTGAATGGGACAGGGGGCAATTCCTTGCAATATCTTGGATAAATCTTATTGAATTGAGATTAAAACCTTTGGGGTCCTTTGTGTTAAATGCAATTGTTTATTGTAGGATTGTATGTAACCTTTCTAGGAGACTGACTAACACCAATCTTGTGGAAATGTTAGGAACTCTAAAGAACTCTTTGGGACAATACTGGTGAGATGGGTTTCCTTAGAGGTACTTGGGAGGCAGTTTGAAGCTCCATCCTGGGGAGAAAAACCCATTGTCAGCTGATTACCTTTGCCTGGAAACACCAGGTTAATGCCCCTGAACTGTGCAAAGGATGGACTGAACTTTTCATGAGGGGTTTCACGGATTAGTCACCTACCTGAGCTCATCGCTGCAGTTGGGGGATCTCTGGTAAGCTTATTAGCAGGTAGGTTCTTTTCTTGTTTTTAGTCTGCTTTTCACTGCTTTACCCTAAGACTAAAGAAGCTTGCCTAGAAAGAGCAGTGTGGTAGCTTAGTCTCTGGTAAGAAAGCAAGCAGGTTTACTTAGGCAGTGTGACTTTGCTGGTGAATTCACAGAGTAATCAGGGAGCTGTGCAGCCTGGAAATATCCTGATCAGAAGGGAGAGAGAAGCATGTTTCCACCCAAGAGAGGCAACAGCTGGGGAGATGGAAGGCTAGAGAGGGTGCCCTTGCTGGACCACTGAGGGGAAATATAGGGGCAGTTGCCCTGAACTATGACACTGAGCATCATAGGGCATTCCCTAGTCTGGGGCTGCACACACAGCTTCACACAATCCGGCACTCAGGAAGATTGCCATGCACAGCACATGGTGGAACTGCACTGGTTTTTGAGTGAAGAGCAGGAGCTGGCCAATGCACAGGACTTGACACAACCATCCTGGCAGAAGAAACTGGTACTCTAGTGCCTTGGAAAAGCCCTGCTTTTACAAAATGCTCATGCATCTTTAACTTGGACACACAGAATATGGAGCTCTGGGTTCCTAGGTCTGCTCTGCTGGCTACATACCACAAACAGCAGGGGCACTCCGTTTCCTGATATCTTTCCAGAGGAAGCCAGCCTCCTGTGCCTCACTGTGAAGCAAAGGCTTCAAGAAGAGTAAATATTTCAAACATGAAGTTTTAAGCCATCTCCTCCAGCCAACGCTGAAAGCTCCTTATACACTCTGGGGACCTTCTCTTTCATTGTCTATTTAAATCAGCAGCTTTCTCTACAGAAAGTGTTTGTGCCAAACTTTTCCCTTCACCGACAATTCCTTCCCTTCTATCCTCCTATATAGCCTGAGGATCTCCTACCCCGTACACTCCTCTCAGCTATGAGGACTGGGGGTAAGCTTAGGACAGATTTGATGTAATGATTGAGCTCTGTTCCCCAAAGCTGCTGCACACAGATAACGATGGTAACTAATGATCCTCTTTTTTTTTTCTTCAAAGATATTGTTAAGGAATTGTCATTGCTCTTCCCCTTCCATCAAGTAATAATACCTAGATCTTAAAGAGCACCTTCTATCTGTAGATCTCAACGCACTTGGCAAAGTATCCATCCCCATTTTACAGATAGAGAGACTAAGGCACAGAGAGATTAAGAGACTTGCCCAAGGGTATCCAGCAGAACCAGAAGCAGAACCCAGGTGCTCTATCTATTAGACAACACAGCCTCTCTGTAGATAGACAGGTAAATCAATATTGCTGTCCTCACTTTACAGCTGGATGAACAAGGACATGATGTGAATTGTGCAAGGTCACACGTACCTGCCAAGTACAGTTGGTCGAAAAATGCCAAACATTTGTCATGGGAAATTTTATACTTTTCCCCTGGAAATTTCCTGCAAGATATTTTGGGTTTTTTGGTGATAAACCAAGGTCTGAAAATATTTGGCTTTGGGAAAACATTTTTGGCAACATTTGGGTTCTTTTTAAATTTGTTTTCCAAAACTGAATTTATTTTTAACACAACCTGGAAAATTGTACTGTAGAGTTTCTCGGTTTTGGCGAAAGAACTTGAAAATTTCCACCAAAATGAACATTTTGGTCAGAATGCCATTTTTTCATTAAAAAAAACAATGTTTGGGGGGAAAATAAATCGACCAGCCCTGCTGCTCAGTGTCACTCCCTGGGGTGACAGTCATTCATAGGCAGGCTAGGGGATTTGGGCACTATTTCTCTGGCAGCTCCTCATCCAGGATACTAGAGGTTACTCCTTGGGGTTTGGAGCAGGGCAGTCTAGGGTGTCTACTCCTCCCCTTCTCACTGCTCTGTCTGCTGACCCCCTCACCCCCACCACAGGCACCGACTTTCTTCTTTCCGAGTGGGAGCTCCACCCTCACGCCACCCCAAGGCCCCATCCCCATTTGGCCCTTTCCACCAAGGCCCCACCCTCGCTCTGCCTCTTTCTGCTTATGCACCCCACTCTGACGATGCATCACAGTTAGGGTTTCCAACCCTCCTGGATTGTCCTCAAGTCTCCAGGAATTAAAGGATAATCTTTAATTAAAGATTAGGTCATGTGATGAAACCTCCAGGAATAGTTCGAACCAAAACTGGAAACTCTAATCACAATGAGGAGGAAGGGGTGACCAGCAATGGCACTGCTGTTTGCCCCAAAGAAGCAGCACATGCCACACCTAGGAGGTGGCTATGGGCTGAGGGAGACAGGGCCAGAGGGTGACAGAGAAAGGTGTGAGCAGGAGGCAGGAGCTTTGCAAGGACCAGTGACAAAAGAAGGAGTCGAAGGAAGGACCAAGTGGGAGCAAAAAGACAGATGATCTTGAAGAAAAATGGATGGGAGAGAGCTTGATAGCAAGAGAGGCAAAGGAAGGAAAGAAAACACAGCAGGGGCAAATAGGAGAAGGACGGTCCTATGGCTAAAGCACAGGAGTGAGAAGCAGGACTCCTGGGTTCCCTTTCCAGCTGTGCCACTGCCTTGCAGCCTGTCCCTGGGAAGGTCACGTCACCTCCTTGTGCCTGAGTTGCTCGCCTATAAAATCAGGGTAATAATATTGACTTGGCTCCCAGGTAGGTGAAAGCTCCTTAAGATGTTGAGATGGATGCATCAGCATAAATGGATTATTACTACATAGGGAGAGAGGCAGAAGCAGAACAAAATTGCTCACTTCAGAGGCTCACATCGGCCAAAAATGTCATCTGAGAAACTACTGAGAAGTTGGTAGCTGGGTAGTCATATAGCAAACAAGTGCTAGATGCAGAGGTCAAACTTATTTGTGCTCAGGGTCCTTGCAGCCTTTCTTTCCATGCCAGCCCTAGAAAACGAGCCTCTTGTTATTAAAAGAAATGTGTGTGAGCATCTAATGGTGATCCACCATGGGCTGGCATCTGTAGAGCCCAGGGTTCAGAGCACCTACAGGACTTGCCTCTGAGTTAGTGGTGCACAGAACATGCTACCAAACACATGTCAGAGTGCTCTCAGGCCCAACTGACATGGGGTTCCTTAGAAAACTTTTCACCTCCATCATTCTCTTTCCTTTGTAGAACTCTGAGGTTTGCTTGAGGTGAGGAAGCTCCTGTATGACAGGTGGCACCGAAGCCAAGACCTTCTCCTTGGAGAGTGTCCCTATACACAGAGAGATCTCCCATGCAGACAGAAATGGGTGAGGCCACAGCACCATGCAAAGGTGGGAACAGAGCCCAGGGTCTCATGGCTAGCAATGCTATGCCCATAGCCCTACACAAAGGGCCTTTGGGTAGCAGGAATGCAAGGAGCTGGCCTTTTACCAAGCCTGATGTTTCTGAGGAATATTTGGATGCAATGACGTACTTAAGTTAGTCCCACAGCACAGTCCCGCTCCATTCTGAACACTACTGACAAATCCAGCCAAATGTATTGGGAATGCTGGAAAGGCATTTTTCAAAGGTTCTTAATTCAGCAAATCAAAAGCAAACATATTGAAATCTCTAAGGTTCTTATATGGGCCCCACTATTGTAGTACATGAGCACTTTCCAGTTGTTCCTGCATTTGTCCTCCCAACTCCCCTCTGTGGGTAGGCAGGGCCATTGGGGAATTGCCCAAGGTCACACTGAACATCTGTGGCAGAAAAGGGAATTGAACATGGGTCTCAGTCTAGTTCTGTAGTCACTGACTCATCCATGTATTTGTGCATGAAGCTAGGCTCCTCAATCTTTTTTAGACTCCCAAGGAAGTGAGCTTGTGTTCAAAAGTAAGTGCATCAATGGAAGTTGTTGGGTGCTTGGCACTTTTGCAAGCAAGCAACTTATTTAGGTACCTAAATATGGTCTGAGGATGTTCAATGTTCAAGCATAGAAAGAGAGAGAGAAGACAGTGCAATAATTGGGATTTTTTTCCTTTTTCCATGTCTGGTGTCCTATCAAGTATGTCCATGCTGAAAGCAGAGTTCTAAGATCCTAGACATTACCCTATACATAAGCATACTGTCATACTATAGTGCCCCATATAGGGAAGCTACTTATCAGAACAGAGGAGACAATTTGAGGCTCTTATTTTTAAAAATTTTGACCTGATTTTCACTTAAACACTCAAAGGCACTTCTCTTAATAAGTGCTAGTTCTCTGCCAGTTTTCCCATTTGTCCCTCACCAGTTTTAACTCCCAGATCTGTTCAAGAAATGTTGCAAGAATTTGTTTTTATAATGAAGAAAGTGCCTCTTCCCCCGACTGTCCTTGTGTTAAAAATTTTTGGTAACATACAGGAGACATGAGGGGGCAGATTGATACAAAGGTTTCCTTAGCTCTTTCTTGAGATGACCTGTGAAACTTCATACTTGTACGTAATGGAACCATCCCAAACTCATTAACCCTTTACACCACATTACCCCTTTGGGTATTCTGGTTTTCTCTATACATTGTTTTCAAAGCAATTCTAACTGAAAGGGGCTATAGAAACACAGGGTTGGGGGTCACACACCCTGCCGTTTTTCTTGTTCTGCAGTTCCTCTCTTTGAAATAAACAACTCCTACAGCACTAGCATAGGGGGAAAGTGCATGCGCATGTGTGGGTGCACCATCCCTCCCCAAAACTAATGCAAATCTGACTTTAAAAAATCACTTGTCAAATTTCCACAGTGCTCTCTAGCTGTCCATAAAGCACGAAAAAAGAAAGGGTTATTTTTTTTAAATGGAGAGAGGAAGAAAGTGATCTTGTGCAGAGAGGTGGAGAGTGAGTGATACATTGAGTGCATCCAGCAATCTGTAGAGATCTGCAACGTACATACATCAAAGGAAGGATATGTGCCCCCTGGCATTCTCAAAGTTCAGATATTTAGAATAATTTATGCCTGACCTCGTCCCTCTTTCTCTCGTTCTCTCTCTCTTTCTGTTTCCTTCTCCCTTTTGCCAGTTTCCAGTAACCCAATTCCAATAATGTGGTTGTAATAAAATGTGACTGCTGGGGCTATTTTTACGGAGCTGGCATTCATTTGCATGCTGGCTCTGTGTGGGGCCCAGGGCAATCCCTTATTCACCCCACCCCCCCTCCACCACCACCGCTACTTCTCCCTGCTCCCCCGTTGGCATTGCCCTGATCAGAAGTGACAACACAAACACAGCCGTATTTCCTGGAGATTTACTGAGTTAGATGATAAAAGCTCAGAGGAATGGTAACAATAGAATAAGAGACTTAAAGGGAAGGGGGGGGAGAAAAAGTTCCTAAACTGATCATTTTCAAATGTCAGCTTGGTTCTCGGGGGGCTCCCCGGGCAAACCCATTGCTAACAAATACACTGAGAGTCATTTGAATCAGAGAAGCCCGAGATGGAAAAGGCCAATTTGGTAACATCTAGTCCATTTCCCAGGGGGTGCTAAGCAGGATCATACCCTATAGTGGTCCGTTCTACAGGGCTTTGTCCAGCCTAATGTAAAATGAACAGGCAACTGGGCTTGGGAGACTATTCTACAGACTATATCTTCCTGCCAGGGAGCATTTCTTGACATTCAGCCTACATTCTGTGCTCTGTAATCCTTAGTCCTGCTGATACTTTCCCCTCTCTGTGAAGAACCCTAAAAAACTTCATTGCTTCCCTAAAGGCCCACTGTGTTTGTTCCTTAGACAGGTTTGTGGTCTGGGGGTTATGCACAAGAAGACATTCCTCGCAAGGTGGTGCACACCCATGCAAATGTTTTTCACCTTAGAGGTCTTCCTCTGTAAGCATAATAAAAGCATCGAGGAGGAGGAAGAGGATGGAGATGAGGAAGCTCATTATCCCTGCTTTGGTTTCAGCAGCGAGGGAATCATCGTGTGTAGCTGGTAGAGCTGGCTGAAAGTTTTGCTGAAATTTTCAATTTCCATGAAAAAAAACCCTCATTAAAAATTATTTGCGATAAATTTACATTTTGGGGTGTTTTTCCACCAGTCCTAAAATCCACCAAAATGTTTTGACTTTTGAAATTTTGAGAAGCAGCTTTCAGGCTACCCCAAAACCGAATTCTTTTTTCCCTCCATTTTCCAACCTGCTGTTGTGTCTGGTGAGGCCCAGAAGCAGTGGGAATGGAGGGCAGACGCAGAGGAAAAGAAAATCTGAGGGACAAAATAAAATATTCTCTGGTAAGTGGTCAATGCCCTGTGAGGTTTAATGGGCATGTGCCACAGAATGTCATGCTGGCCACTTACCACTTGCTAAGGAAACCAGTAGGATACATATTCTAGAATTTTTTTAATAGAGAAAAGAATATTCCACTTGTTCAATGGTTGGCCGCCATTGCTTGGAATGGAAGCAAAATCCTAGGTTTATTTGGTGAGTCTGGTCTATGACATATAATGGTGTCCTTCCCAGGGAGTGAAAAGCACAACTAGTTGTGGGGTTGAATTGCTGATGCTACAGAGTGGTAGCATCGCCAATTTCAAAATGGAGATTGGGGGTATGAAAAATGTATTGTATGATTATTTTTTAGCTTGGAACATGGTTATTGTTAGAATCAAGGCCTTGTGTCCTATGTGGCATATTAGAAATAAATCATCTGGCATGTTTGGTCCTTCCATGCCTTACCAATCTGCTGCCCTCTGCCAACCATTTTCCCCACCCACTCACAAAGGTGCACTCAGAAGCAAACTCAGTCAAAAATCTGTGGCAAAGTCCTGTGGTTTCCACACCGCGCAGGTGTGGCAAATTGGGAAGCTCTGCTACGGATTCAGGCCAGCTCATGAACGGAGGGTTTTAGTGAAGTACTCGTGAAAATTGCGAATACAATCAATGCAATGTCATTTTTTATATGTTCTGGCATTATACCTGACTGTTCTGAATCTTTTGAGGCACTCTGTGAACTGGCCATGACCCAATCCATTCAGGGTTGGCTAGATTATTACTAAAATTTCCAGTTCTGTTCTGAAATGAATGGGGAGCTTGGGGAACTGGCAAAAGCTGAGTGTGATGTGTTGTGGCAGCTTGTGTTACTGTTGTGTGGTGCATCCACTTCATCCTACTTGTGACAACGGCATTCAGCCTCAGGCAGGGAGAGTTACAGTAGTTTGACCTGGAGGCGGTAAAAGAATGAGTCACAATAGGTACATTTTTGTCCATATGGGATTTGGTGTCAAAGTGGGATATAAATAAGAATGGCAGCCAAGAGAGCCTAACCACGCTGAGGGCTTGTTTACATGGGGGAAGTTGTCCTGGTATAAAGTAAAGTGTGAATTTAAACTGATATAGTTAGATCAGGATTACATCCTAGGTGGGTGCGATGGCTGCCATCGTGGCCAACACACTGGGGATTGAACTGGGGCTCTTCAGAACTAAAAGCCCACACTAAAATTCTGTAGCTGTGGATCAAGGACTTGTAACAAGAATTCAATGCAATTCACTCAGGAGGCCTGGAAGGCCCCAGGACTATTCTAGTTGATAGATGCTCTGAGACCTAGGTCAGTGGCTTTCAACATTGTTTCATTTGTGGACCTCTAAATAATTTCAAATGGAGGTGCAGACCTCTTTGAAAATCTTAGACATAGTCTGTGGACCCTCAAGTTGAAAACCATTATTCTATGGTAATGACAACCTATTGTGGACCTCTTAGACAGTCTGCGGACTCCCAGGGGTCCATGGACCACAGGTTGAAAACCACTGGCCTAGGTAAACTGAACTGCTGATCTCTGTCTGGATCTTGGCGAGCAGGTGCCGGAAATGATTACTAACTGGCCCTCTTGTTGGTGGGCTCAGCAGAGTGACCCTGGTCTGAATAGGCTGTGGAGATGAAGTTCCCCTACAGATGGGCTGTTTAGGTCAGAATGAAGACCCTTTGTGGGGAAGCTTGCCATGGCTGAACCTGTTCCACAGATCAGAGGAGGACCTAAGTCTCCAGGTGCTGTTAATCTGGCAGCTTCCACCCCCCCTCCAATCCATTTCGAAGGATGATTTTTAATGTTATTAAACTCTAAATCAAGTCCCCTCTGTTTGTTTTATGTATCAGAAGCTCGGTGCTAATTACATCCCCTGCAAACCCCGGTTTCCTCTTTATTCAGGAGAACAGGCATTAAGTGCCAGTGAAATACTCTTGTCTGTCTCCCTCAAGGCACCTGGACAGCTGTGAACTCATGACCTGATTGTTCTAATGGTGTTCCCAAGCTTCCCTGCTCAAGGCTACAGAAATCAGAGCCCTCTGAACCACAAGCCTGTAATTCATGGTAGTTAGTCAAACTCCCCCCCCCCCATACTGCCCCCCCTCCCTCAACACCAGTCTCAAGCAGTTTGATCACCTGCCAGCCAGTATTGATTTTTGCTTCCCAATCTCCAAGCTGGATGGAAGAAAAAGATTAAAAACAGTTTGTCAGTTTGAAGTTGAATAAGAATTCAGCACAGGGGACATCTTAGAAATGTGAGAATGCTGGGGAAGGGAGGGGGTCAAGGTCAAAGTCAATGTCTGGGAGTTTAACCCTTTTGCTCCATGATCTGCGTTGGTGGCACAATGGTAGCCTCTTACCAGCCCAGTTGTGGACTTCTACAGAGCTTTGTTAACGCACCCCACCCCTGCTATTCAGCCCTAGGCATCCCAAAGCTCAACTAATACACTTCAGTACAGACTGGCTGAGTGATGGGGTGTCCACTCCACACCTCACCTGAAAGAGTTAAGGGAGCTGGGACAGGGCTAATAGGCTGCACCTGAGGAGAATTAGTCTGGCAAGACAAAAGCCCTACTAGAAGATGAAGCTCAGCTGAGCAGGTGTAGGCTGGCTGGTCCAAAGCCAGCTAGCTGAGAGCAGGAGGGGCTACAGGGGAAATAGCCTGCAGTCATTCTGTGGGAGGAGGAAGGTTTGTTCAGAATACAGACTCTGACAGGAACCTGGAAGGGGTGAAATAGCCCCAGGGAGCTTCACTGGTAACCCAGATTCATAGGGTTCAGAGCTCAAGGAGGAAAGTAGGAAGGAGCAGAGGGGAAATGGTAATGGGGTCTGGAAGTAGGCAGACCATTGTTACTAAGACGGCCCCTGTGCTGGAGCCTGTAGTAGTGGGCAGGCCTGGGTTCCCTTACAGGCCACTGAGGAAAGTGGCATGTTCTTGTATTAGAGGATGGCCTGGAAAGGTGACTGGCCAGTTAATCCAGAGAGACTTGGATATCCTTTGGAAAGGGAAAACACACAGTGACCTGGCTGGAGGGCCAAGCCACAAAGAGGGAGCATGCTAGGTCACACAGAGCCCCAGGCAGAGCAACTGACAGAAGAGGGCATCAGACTGGGATGGAGCTAATCCACTGAGGGGCCAGGAGGAGTCACTCCTAGCTGTGATTTTACCCTGTGACAAGCAGCACCCCACCCCTGCACATCTCCCATTATTCCAGTCAGGGCTCCTCACACAGCTCTCCTGAGTCCTGACCTGCAACACACTCTGTTATACTAACCTAGAGCTCCCTAATCACACCCCAGCCTTGACCAGGCTGCTGGGCTCAGTATGAGGCACCAGGGTGGGGTTTGGTGGCCTGCGATGTGAGAAGACCAGAGTTCATGACCGGGTGGTTCATATGGGCCTTGAACTCTGACTCCATATGATTCTGGAGCTAGGGTTCTCATGCACCTCTGCCATTGTACATCAGTCAGTGCTGCCCAGCCGCAGCTCTCATATCTCCATCTGCCCTGCGGCATCCTAGGGCTCTGCCATTAGCATGCATGTAGTGGGGCCTGCTCCTGTCCTTGTGAAAACTGAATGGGCAGATTGAGGAAATTTGCCCTTCAGAAAATGACTCATTTGACTCAAGAAAGATCTTGGTTTCCTTGCCAGCTAAAGAGATGACAAATGATTTACAGTGATCCCTGCTCAATGAAAAGGACCTGGGAGTTGAGAATCAGCATGTTGAGCTCAGTGCAGGGGTACCACATTTTGTTCTGCCCCAGGGTATAATGGAAAGCTAACGGGAAGCTCAGGGCTGCCCCTAATTTGCATTAAATAGAGTAAATTACACACACTACAGATCCCAGCATGCAATGCTCCAACTTGATCCACATGGCCTGTCTGATAAGATCAAGAGGGGGTGTTGCATGCTGGCTCCTGTAGTTCCCAGAGGCCTTACCTCGGTGTGTGCAGGGCCGTCCTTAGGCATAGACAGAATAGGCAATGGCGTAGGGCCTCACACTGCCTGGGGGCACCACTCTGCAGGCAGCCCAGACAGTGTAGAAGCAGGGCTGCTGGGTCCTAGAGAGAGCCCAATGCAGCATAGTCTGAGGGACGGGATTGGCTGCTGGGGTCTCTGGGAAGGGGAGGGGGTGGGGGTTGGGAAAGGAGCTCACCTGTGAGTGTGACTCTTTCCCCACGGCTGAGGTCAGGTGAGGCAGGCTCTGTGGCTCTGGAACCAGTATCCTTTGTTGTCTCCCATAACATCCATTCTTCTCCCCCCTGCCCCACGGAGCACCCCCTCCTTTCTCCCTCCTCCCCAGGAGCACCCCTCTCTCTCTCCTCCCTCCCCTCCGTCAGGGCTGGGTTGGGTGAGGTGCTGGGGGTAGGTGGGGGGAGGGGAGGCTGGCTGCTTGCTGAGGAATGAAAGTGAAAGTAACTCACTTCCTCGGCAGGCAGCCAGAATTGCAATGTCACACAGGGTTTGGATGGGGTTAGCCAGATGTGTGACAAATCGGGATTGGGGTAGGGTGAGCAGATATCCCTATTTTATAGGGACAGCCCCAATTTTGGGGTCTTTTTCTTATACAGGCTCCTTTTATCCCCCCACTCCCCCCACATCCCTGTCCTGATTTTACACACTTTCTGTCTGGTCACTCTAGGTGGGGGTAATTGGTGCCTATATAAGACAAAGCCCCAAATATCGGGACTGGCCCTATAAAATCAGGACATCTGGATCTGGCCATCCTAGCTGGGGAGCGCCTCTCCCCCGGGCTGGCAGCTGCCAGCTGCCAGCTATCCATCTCATCCGGGGGGAGCTGCATAGAGCAGGATGAGCTGCTGTGGCTCCAATGGTGCCCTGTCCCTGAGATCAGATGCTGTGCTAACTTCACCATGGTCCATAAGGCTGGTGGTGGTGCCCATTGGCGTGTGATTGGACCTGAGGGTTTGCTGCTGCTGTTGCCACTCTGCACCCCAAGAGGTGAATTTTGGGGTCCTGCAGTTTTCCACCTATCTCCTCCTCTACTGCAGCTGTTGGACCAGCGGGCTGGGGGGTGAGCCAAGCATGAAAGCAGTACTGTGTTGCCATTTAGATTGTCATTTAACAACTTTGTTTGCCAAAAATTCTTGCTAACAATCCTGAATCCAATTTCAATATTATTTAAAAAAAAATCAATATCTTAGCCAAAAACAGAAAATTAAGTTGTTGACAATTATTAGTGACAGGTTTGGTTTGAGGCAGGGAGTGGGCCAGTTTTCATCAGAGAAACAAAAAATGTTGACTGACTTTCCTATAGCCTGTTACTCCTGATAAGAGCCCTCCAACAACTGTAATATGCTCATCTCCTTACTAGTGTATAAAGCAGGGGTCGGCAACCTACGGCACACGTGTCAAAGGTGGCATTTGAGCTGATTTTTGATGGTATGCAGCAGCAGGCTGAGCGGCTCAGCCCATCACTGCTCTGGGGTTCCGGCTGCTGCCCTATTGCCAGCTGGGATACCAGCCATCGGCCCCACTCAGCATCTGCTGCTGGCCTGGGGACCCCCAAGGAACCCCAGGCTGGCAGTGGGCTGAGCAGGCCAGCTGAACCACTCAACCTGCTGTCAGCCTGGGGTTCCATTCACTCAGCTGGCAGCGGGCTGAGTGGGCTGGTGGCGGGCTGAGTGGGCTGGTGGGCTGAGCAGGGCCGATGGGGGGTTGAGTGGCTCAGTCTGCTGCCAGTCTGGCGTGCCAGCAGCACTCAGCCTACTGCTACTCCAGGGTTCCGGCTGCCAGCCCCTTGCCAGTCAGGAGCTCAGCCGCCAGCCCCACTCTGCCTCCTGCCAGCCTGGGTGAGCAGAATCCCAGGCTGGTAGCGGGCTGAGGGGGGATTGGCGGCCGGGATCCTAGCTGGCAGGAGTTGGTGGTCAGAACCCCAGACCAGCAGCAGGCTGAGCAGGGCCTGGGATCCTTGTCTAGGGTTCCAGCCACCAGCCCGCTGCTGGTTTGGGGTTTCATTTACTCAGTTGGCAGTGGCCTGAGCAGGACCGGTGGCCAAGACCTCAGATAATAACAATCGTTTATTTATATAATATCGACATAGAGAGAAACCTTCTACAAACATTAAAATGTATTACTGGCACGAGAAACCTTAAATTACAGTGAACTTGGCACACTACTTCTGAAAGGTTGCCGACCCGACCCCTGGTATAGAGTGACCATATGTTGTACTAAGATTCTCCTGCCTTTTTTTTTTCCCTGTGAGTCAGTATAACTTTTGCCAGCCCAGAAGTTGGGCAGCCAATGTTTTACGTTTTCACAATGTTTTCTCCAACTTTCATAAAGTAAATACATAATTAATATGAGTTAAAAAGGCCAGGGACACTTCTTTGTGAAGAATCTGTACAGCAGATCATACCCATAGACGATCCAGAAAAGAAATTTGAGGTTGAATTTTTTAATGTTGTGATGGATAAAGAAGTATCTGCTGTTGATGAGAAAGGTTTAATACCTTGCAAGTACACCATGAACAGTTTGGATTTTTGTATGACATAACTAAATTCAACGAAATAGGAAAACAAGAGCAACTAATGACAAAGTGCAAGAACCTAGAGAGCCTCCTGAAGCACGGTGATAGTTTTGATTTAAATGGACTTGAACTGTACGAAGAATTGAGTACACTGTCATCAATGTTGCCACATGCAAAATCGGTGATGGACATTGTACAGTTTATTCATACCCGCAAACTTGTTGACATATATCCTAATGTGTACATTGCCACTCGTATTCTACCGACAATTCCTTTAACAGTAGCGTCAGGAGAACGGAGTTTCTCAAAACTAAAGCTCATTAAAAACTATCTTCGCTCTACAATGAGTCAGGAACACTTAACTGGTCTTGCTATTCTTGCAATCGAACAAGACACGACTTTGTCTTTGTCATACGATGACATTATTACTGATTTTGCAGCCAAAAAAGCCAGAAAGATTGCTTTTAATTAAAAACAAATCTTTGTTTCAATACCTCTTCATATAAATTTCCAATAAAATTTTGATAAATTAAAAAAAAATTTGCATCATTCTGTCATCAGAATTTTTTCTATAGTGCTGCTTCTTTAGTGCTAGTCCATCAGCATTACAGTGTGCTTAATTAAGTTAAACTGGTTTTAATAACGTGAATGTGGCAAGTTTTCCAATACTGTAAGCTTATGTTTGTGTTGCTAAGAGCAGATCAGGCACAGGGGCACCAGTTTAATAATCTCGCCTAGGGCACCATAAATCCTAAGGCCGGCCCTGGGTGTGTGTGGTGAAGGTAGAACACGTTACAGAAATCCTTCAATTGCATTTGGTCTGTGAGATGCATTTGACCCTGCGTCTGGGTTTTTGTTGCCACTGAACAGACTGGAATAGCAGGATGCCAGTGGAGGTTCACTGGCTGAGCCGTGAGCTGATCCTAAAACTGCACTAGCTGGGTGTACTGGTGGTCAGGAGGACCGAGGGGCACCAGCAAAGCTGTGAGAGAGGCACAGGAGTGAAATAGCGAGGGGTCCTGTAGGTCAGGATTGAGTGTGATTAGAAGAGCTGTGTGAACTTGCGCACTCCCTGACACCACTGCTTCTGAGTGCTTATTTCTCCCACAAACTCAAATCTCTGGAGCAATGTAAGTGAATGCCACACTGATAGATTAGTTTTGGAGCTGCATCCTATTCCAGAGTGGGGATTTTGTTCCAGGCTTACCTAACCTTCCTCCCTACTGGGTCGACCACACATTTGGATTTGGAAGCTTTTCCCTTCCCTGGTATTAATGTCCATGGTCCATATCCAGTAAGGAGCTACTAAAATGCACTTGTTTACCTAAAAAGGAGGCAGATGTATGGAGAGAAGCCAGCAATGTACTGTCTCATTGGCCAGTTGGGGAAGGAGAGGGAGTCAGTTCCCCGCCCCCAAAGCTTTTAAAGACACACAATCGTCTTCACTCTGCAATGAATCAATAAACATGACAAGACGAATAAAAGCAGAGGCAGCTTGTTGGAAGCAGAAACAAGCCCACTCTGGTGTAGACTTCCCCCAGTTTATACTGTAACCCTTCTGCCAGGTGAAGCCAGCAGCAACAAGGGCCGGGTTCAGTATCTAGAGGTTCCTTTTCAACAATACAACACAAAACTGGCTCGAGCCCCCACCCAGTGACCTGGGACAATTACACGCCATCCTTAGGCACCTCTAAGAGGCAATACTTCCCCTCTCGTAAGCACAGACTCTGACTGTAGCAAAAAATTTTAATAAAAGGAGGGCATTAACTCAGTGTTAATTTGGGGAAACACTGCAATTAGGGTTCATAAACACAAACCATGAGCAAAAGACCCACCCCCAAGTAAGTTGGGCAGTGCCCTTTTCCCCTGAGGGTCTTAAGTCCAGCAACCCAAAAGTCCCTTTAACATGCCCATTCCTTCTCTGTACCCCACTCACAGTTGCTGTCCTTGGAGAGTGCAGCCCCAGAGTTCAGAGGTTCATTCGCAGAGCTCACCTCCCATCCTCTATGTAAGGTAGAGGGGGGTAAGGAGGCACCATACATGCTGCACTGCTCGGGCACTTGCTCATCACCCCAATGGCCAATTGCCATGCCTCTGAAGGGCTCTGCTCTGGCCCTTTCCACCAGCTTCTCTGCTGGCTACTTGCCATGCCTTTCTGCCAGCTGCCCTCCTGGCCTCACCTCTTCTTCAGCCTCCCTGCTGGCTGCTTGCTGTGCCTCGCTGCTAGCAACCCTGCTGGCTGCACCTCTCCGCCAACTGCCCTGCATGTTAAAGGGACTTTTGAGTTGCTGTGCTTGCGAGAGGGGAAGTACTGCCTCTTAGAGGCACCCAGGGGATGGTGTGTAATTGTCCCAGCTCACTGGGTGGGGGCTCGAGCTGGTTTTGTGTTGAAAGAGAACCCCTAGATACTGAATCCAACCCTTGTTGCTGCTGGTTCCACCTGGCAGAAGGGTTACATTTTGGGGGGCTCATTCAAAATTTCAACTGAGAAGTCTCTGAAGCTCGAGACACACTTCCTCAGCTAGGGGAAGTATGTAATCCACACAGCTCCTGGGTGTGGTGTTCTTCCCCCTCTCTCTCTAAGTGGCACCAAGACCACTTAGAGAGAGATTAATGAGCCTGTTCTACAGCCAGTTGGCTTTTAGCTTATGCAGTAGAAGCTCATGCACTAAGCTTCTGAAGTCCCAGGTTTGAATGAGCCTACCTGCCAATGACCAGGGTCTGCCAAGTGGGGGAGCCTCACTACTGGTACACACTGGGCAGTCTCTTGCAATGCCCAAATAAATTTGTTAGTCTCCCAAGTGCCACAAGCGCACCTCATTGTTTTCATCTCAAAGTAGGTCTAATACTTAGGTCAGTGATTTCTTCTCTGCAACATGTAACAAGACTCTCAATTGAGCCTAAACTCACTTTTATTATACCATCACCTGTTCAAATGCTGTCTAAAACAGAACCCACCCTCTCTCAATCTATTGGGCTTTGGAATCCATGTCCCCTGACTAGCAAGTAATATTCAGTTGAGGGTGAGTCCCTCCATTGGAGTATGCCAATATCTATTTGCCGTCCTCAGTTCACACATCAAGGATAACAACCCTTTATTACTCCTGCCCCAATAACAAGGAGACTGGGGATCCAACACCAGCCACAAGTGATCATTTGGGCAAACAATCCCATCATGCTGAGCACCTCGCAGGGTGGGTATATCCATGCAAACGAGATCAGCTTCTGAAGTGTTTTTCAACAGCTCACCACTAGATGTCAGGGAAGAGCTCATTCAGACTCTGCTTACAATACTATCAACTCTTTGGGGCAGGCGGCATCTCTGATTACGCACAGTGTCTAGCCCAACAGGGTTCTGATCTCAGGGTCCCACAGAAAAAGACAAATAATAAAGTTAAGATTTGTCCCATTCTAAGGATAGGCACTGTTGACACAGCACAGATAATACAGTTCAGAATTCCATGCCCCCTGTTTCCAGCACAGGTGTGTTTGGATCCAGGGTTCGCTTCAGGTCCAGCTTTAGTTCTGCACTCGCAGTTCTGCCCTGAAACACATGCATGCTGAACCCAAAGAGATCAGAGCTCACTGAGCCCTGCAACACGTCGTTTGCTGCTAGAGGGCTGTTTGCATTGTCAAGTTTGGGCCCCTTGGTAACATGGCTCCAAATCCTCCCCCGATGACACAAACCTAGCTAGGGCTGGCTGAGCACAGCTGCTCATGCAGAACAAAGTTTGTTCTAATGGCTTTGATATGACTACTCCTGCTAGTGCTGTTGCTGTCTGGGATGGCAGTGTCTCCAGGTGAAGAGTCTTAACTAATGCACTCTGACAGGTGGAGGAATCCCTCAGTCTGGTGACTGGCCTGGAATAATTAATTAGCTAATGGTGCTCTCGTGTGATGAGAAGCAGGCAAATCCCACAGCCCTCGGCCACCTCTTCTCTGTTCCACCTGCACAGAGCAGAGCCTGGGAAGGCTGCTGAGGTGGTTAGGCCAGTTGGCAACTGGAAATGACCACCTGCTGATGATCAACCCCTGGGTTTGGGGGCAGGAGAGCCTGCTTTATCATAATGCTTCCCCTCCAGGGGTCGGAAAGTGCTTGGCAAGCATTAAATAAGACTCTCCACCATTCTCCTGTGAGTTACAGAAACGTTGATTTCCAAAGACTGAGGAACTGAGGTGCAGAAAGAGGTTAAGTGATGTGTCTGTGGATACACAGCAGGTCAGCGGCAGAGGCAGAAAGAGAACCTAAATTTCCTGGCCCCCTAATCCATGACTCTTGATCTGAGGATCTCAAAGCACTTTGCCAGCATTATGATCCAAACTGTGCCCTGAGATGCACGCATGGAGCACTGGGAGCTTTGGGTGTGTGGCCAGGGCCAGCACTTCTGTGCACTAGGGAAATGCAAATAAATTATAATGAGTCTGATACCAAATTATGTTCTGTCTAGTGAGTCTCACAACTCCACTGTGTGGATAGGAAAGGTTATTGTCCCTGCTTTACCAATGAAAAACAGAAAAGCAAATAGGTTAAGGCCCAGGTCTTTAAAGATGTTTAGACACTGCTGCACTCAGCATTGCAGCATCTGAGTTAGGAACCTAAATCCCCGTTTCAAAAGTGATTTAGGCACTTACTAGCCAAAATCCCATTAACTGTCAATGGGATTTTGGATCCTAAATGCCTAAATCTCTTTTGAAAATTGGCTCTAGGTCTTTAGATCAGTAGCAGATTTATGCAGAGCTCAGCAATGCATTAATCCCAGTCCAATCTAGGCCTATGTGATTGTCCAAGGTTACACAGTGAGTTGGTCAGAAAATAGGGAATAGAACCCAGGAGTCCTGGCCCTCAGCCCACTCTCCCAAATGGTGCACAGCATTCCTTCAAATAATAATATATCTAGACAGCCATTTTCATTCTAGAGAGTTCCAAAGCACTTCAGAAACTACATAGGGGGAAGGATAGCTCAGTGGTTTGAGCATTGGCCTGCTAAACCAGGGTTGTGAGTTCAATCCTTGAGGGGGCCATTTAAGGATCTGAGGCAAAAATCTATCTGGGAATTGGTCCTGCTTTGAGCAAAGGGTTGAACTAGATGACCTCCTGAGGTTCCTTCCAACCCTGATATTCTATGATAGAGCAGCAGGTGGGCCAGCTCCTCCTCTGTGTTCCCAGCTGTTAAATCGAAATAACCACTGCTGTAAACACACGAGACATACGTCCTTGACACCACTTGCTGAAGCTGCCCAAGGGCACTGTGTGATCAGGGAGGGGTCAAGGCCCATGTGATCTTGAATAGGAGAGCAGGTGTTCAGGAGACATCTCTGGACCAAAATGTGGACCATGCCAGGGAAAAGTTTGAGAAGCCCAGATACCTATCTATAGCAATCACATCAGTAGAGTGGAGCACGGAGCTCAGACTCTCAGCGGGTACTAGTGAGACAGGCATGGAGGTATGCTGATTTACACCAGCTAAGGGGTTGGCCCTGTATGTCCTAACCTCATACTCACTGTCATCTGATAACCCACCAACCAAGGTGTGCTCTGTCAAGGTACTCCCTCTTTCCTCCAGCCCTCATCTGATATGAGCCAAAAAAGCTATAGTCCTTTGGATCTGACTGATGGGATGTGGCTGTGTCTTGGTCATGTGACCTCTCTCTCTCTCTTGCTGGTATAAAGGCAAGGTGCTCTCTGGGGGGAGAAAAGAGAAAACGACAGAACAAGTGAAGCACAAACAGCTCACATGGAAAGGTCATAAGGAGTTTTAAGTAGAAATGTCATTGTTATTCTGTCAAAAGAATAATAGAGCTAAACTGCATGCAGCAGAGGTGAAGTCTACCATCTAGGAGGGGGAAAGGGGAATGAGTGGAACCCATTTATGCTTGAACTTTGGCTCGTTTTTCTGTCCTTTGGCTTTTTGGGGAAGATCACTGTTTATCTGTGGTCCTGTCCCCTCTCTGCTCGGGAATGGAAGGGTACGTGTGCCTAGTGGGCTGCTCTGGCTGCCTTGCGAGGTAGAGTTGTTGTAGGAAGTCTTTCATGTGCTTTGCATTTTCGCTACTTTGGGCTATTAGACTCTGTTATTGACTTGTGAGTAATGGGTCTGATTGGTTAGCAGAGAGGAAAGGACAGAGCCTGTGAGCCAGAGGAGCATTAAGCATGTAGGCTGTGCTTCCCCCACTGTCAGACTTGACATTTCCCAGCCTTGTCTATTAGCATATCTGTGTGTGTGTGTGTCAACCAGTCTCACTGTCAACCCCTGGTTCTTTCTCGCTCTGTATCTAGTGCCTCTCACAATCTCTCTTTCCCCCAATGTCTGTCTTTGAACCAGATCTTCAGCTGGTAAAAATCAGAGTAGCTCTGTCACTTAGGCCTAGATCCTCAAAGATATGTATGTAGCATGATTGCAATGGAATTTAGTAGCCTAAACACCTTTGTGCATCTGGGCCTTAGTCTCTCTATGTCTCCATCTGTACAATGGGGACAATAGCACTGCTCTACCTTTTAGCATATTTATCCCCACAACACCCCGAAACATTGTGAGATGCACAGATACTGTGGTTACTGAGAGCAGTACAGTAGATCTCTAGAGAGGGCCTGCTTGTGCAAAAGAAGGGACTTGATCTTCTATAAGGATTCAAAAGGGCTTAATGCTGCAGAAATTGCATGCAGAAGGAGGTGTGCACAGTGTCTCCCATCCTTCCCTTCACCTAGTAGAAATGAACAGTGGTGGGGGCCTTGTTCTCTTTCCAGTCCACTTACTAGGAGATACAGCAAGCTAGTGGAGTGAAAATTGTTCCCAAGGTTAGGCCAGCTGGGAGATCAGTAAAATCCACCGCAGTATGTGAACATCCACCTCCCTGCTCTTTGGTTGTCCAATCGGTGAACAAATGGGAGCGTCACGGCCAGCAAGCATCAGCTCCTAAGGCGAAGGAGGCTAGACGCATGGACCTCCTAGGCCGCAAAAAATACTCGGCTGGGGGCCTTCAACTTAGGGTGGCAAATCAACAGGCCTTCCTAAGTCGGTACAATTTTAACACCTGGGTGTCAGTGGGGAAGTTTATGGAGCTTCTTCCCCAGGACTCCTGTCCAGAGTTTACGGCCCTGCTCGAAGAGGGTAAAAAGGTGGCAAGAACCTCCCTCCAGGCCTCTCTGGATGCCATGGACTCGGCGGCCAGAACTCTGGCAACCAGAGTGATGATGAGGTGTATTTCCTGGCTCCAGGCTTCAGGCCTTCCCCCTGAATTGCAGCAGACCATTCAGGATTTACCTTTCGAGGGACAGGGCCTCTTCTCAGACAAAACCGACCCCAGGCTGCAAAGCCTCAAGGACAATTGTGTCATTATGCACTCGCTGGGCATGCACAAGCCAGTGACCCAGCAAAGGTCCTTCCAGACCCACCCATACCGCCCGTACAACCAGTCTAGGCTGCGTCAGGAAGCTACCAGACGGCACGGCAGGAGGAATCGGCGCAGGCAGTCTGGCCCTCAAGGATCCCAAAGTCAAGTGCCTCCTAAACCACCAGCGGGGCCTAAATAAAACTTTTGATGGGATGGCCCACCAGTTATCCTACCCGATCCTTCTCCCTCCTTTTTCAACCATCTCTCCCATTTCCTCCCTGCCTGGTCCCAACTAACCTCCTATCATTGGGTCCTTCGCATGGTGGAAATGGGATACCATCTACAGTTTGTGTCAACCCCTCCCTCCCACCCTCCGTACCCGTCCCTCTTCAGGGACCCCTCTTATGAGCAATTTCCTCTGGCAAAAGGTCCAGGCGCTCCTAAAGCTGGGAGTCATAGAGGAGGTGCCCAAAGACATGAGGGGCAAGGGGTTCTATTCCCGTTACTTTTTAATCCCCAAGGCAAAGGGAGGTCTGCGACCAATCCTAGACCTGCGAGAACTCAACAAATTCCTGATAAAGTTGAAGTTCCGCATGGTATCCCTGGGGACCATCATCCCATCCCTGGATCCGGGAGACTGGTATGCCGCCCTCTATATGAAGGATGCTTATTTCCACATTGCCATCTATCCACCACACAGACAGTACCTCCGTTTTGTGGTCAACCACCAACACTTTCAGTTCACGGTACTTCCCTTTGGCCTTTCTACAGCTCCAAGGGTCTTCACCAAATGCGTGGCTGTAGTAGCCACCTCCCTCCGGCGTCGTCGAATACACGTCTTCCCATATCTCGACGATTGGCTTATTTGATGGACTTCTCACTTACAAGTATCGCAGCACCTGTGCATCGTCAGAGACCTCTTCGGCATCTTAGGTCTCATGATCAACACAGGAAAGTCTACTCTCATGCCCACGCAGAGAATAGACTTCATCGGAGCCATTCTGGACTCCACTTTGGCCAGAGCCTGCCTCCCCATGTCTCGTTTTCAAGCAATGGCTTCATTAATTCACAGTCTTCAATCCTTTCCGACAACGTCGGTGCGGTCTTGCCTCGGCCTGGTAGGTCACATGGCCTCCTGCACCTTCGTGACCAAGTACGGGAGACTACGTCTCCATCCCTTCCAAACCTGGCTGGCGTCAATATACCGTCCTCACAGAAACAGTCTGGATTCAGTGCTCACTGTCCCCAGGAAAGTTCTCGACTCCCTTACTTGGTGGTTAGACCCCTCTCTGGTCTGCGCAGGGATGCCTTTCCACCCACCGCAACCCTCGGTAGCCCTAAGCACAGATGCGTTGTCTCTGGGTTGGGGTGCCCATCTCGGGAGTTGACAAACTCAAGGCCTCTGATCGCCCCAAGAGCTGTCCCTGCACATCAACGTGAGGGAACTGAGAGCAGTCCGTCTAGCCTGCCAGGTGTTTCGGGACCATCTTCAAGGCCGTTGTGTATCAGTATTCACGGACAACACAATGGCCATGTTTTACATAAACAAGCAGGGCGGAGCACGCTCCTCTCTCCTCTGTTTAGAAGCCATCCACCTCTGGGAATTTTGCATAGCCTACTCTATTGATTTGGTAGCGTCTTTTCTCCCAGGAGTCCAGAACACTTTGGCAGATCACCTCAGCAGATCTTTCCTGTCTCCCAAGTGGTCAATATGCCCGGACGTTATCCATTCTGTTTTCCGGAGGTGGGGTTCCCCACATAGACCTCTTTGCCTCTCGAGAGAACAGGAAATGCCAAGTGTTCTGCTCCTTCCAAGGACGCTCCCCGGGCTCCCTCTCAGATGCATTTCTGATCCCGTGGAAGAAGCACCTACTTTATGCCTTCCCACCATTTCCGCTTGTCCACAGAGTCCTACTCAAACTCCGCAGGGACAGAGCCCACCTGATCCTCATTGCCCCAGCATAGCTGAGGCAACATTGATTCACCCTGTTGTTCGACCTCTCCGTGGCAGACCCGATCTCCTTGCCACTCTGGCCAGACCTCATAACACAGGACTTCGGCAGGCTTCACCATCCAGACCTGCAGTCCCTTCATCTGACAGCATGGCTGCTGCATGGTTGAGTCAGTCGGAATTGCATTGTTCCCTCTCGGTACAACAGGTGCTAGTGGGCAGCAGGAAGCCTTCCACAAGGACGACATATCTCGCCAGGTGGAAGCATTTCTCCCACTGGTGTGCTCAGAGTAACTTAATCCCTGGACAGGTTTCTGTTCCCATTGTCCTGGATTACCTATGGTCCCTCAAAGAGCAGGGCCTGGTGGTCTCTTCTATAAAGGTGCATCTCACAGCTATTTCAGCCTTCCACCTGGGGGAAAATGGCAGCTCAATCTTTTCTCACCCCATAGTTTCCAGGTTCCTTAAGGGATTGGAGCGGTTGTACCCCCAAGTCAGACGCCCGACCTCCGCCTGGGATCTCAACCTGGTGCTAGCCAAACTTATGGGTTCCCCTTTCGAGCCTCTAGCCATCTGCTCGCTGCTGTACCTCTCCTGGAAGACAGCCTTCCTTGTCGCTATCACCTCGGCAAGACGAGTATCAGAGCTTCGAGCCTTGACAGTGGATCCCCCATATACGGTATTCCACAAGGACAAGGTACAGCTGCGACCACACCCGGCATTCCTCCCTAAGGTGGTGTCCGCTTTCCATGTTAATCAAGACATCTTTCTCCCAGTTTTTTTCTTGAAGCCGCATTCATCGCGTTGGGAACAACAACTACACACCTTGGATGTCCGCAGGGCTCTCGCCTTTTATATCGAGAGAACCAAACCCTTCCGAAGGTCACCCTAGCTCTTTGTAGCCATGGCAGACCGGATGAAAGGCATGCCGGTCTCTTCCCAAAGAATTTCATCTTGGGTGACATCCTGCATCCGAACATGCTATGAATTGGCTCACATTTCGGCTAGCCATCTCACCGCCCATTCTACACTGGCGCAAGCCTCGTCTGCTGCTTTCCTGGCCCATGTCCCCATCCAGGAAATCTGTTGCGCTGCTACCTGGTCTTCCATTCACACCTTTGCCTCACACTACGCATTGGTTCAGCAGTCCAGAGACGATGCAGCCTTTGGCTCAGCAGTTTTGCATTCCACAACATCTTGCTCCGACCCCACCACCTAGGTAAGGCTTGGGAATCACCTAATTGGAAACGATATGAGCAAGCACTCGAAGAAGAAAAAACAGTTACTCACCTTGTAACTGTTGTTCTTCGAGATGTGTTGCTCATATCCATTCCAAACCCGCCCTCCTTCCCCACTGTCGAAGTAGCCGGCAAGAAGGAACTGAGGAGCGGTTGGGCTGGCAGGGGTATATATTTGGCACCATAGCGGCGCCACTCCAGGGGGCGCCCAGCCGGCCCACCGAGTGTTGCTAGGGTAAAAATCTTCCGACGAACATGCATGCGACGCGCGCACACCTAATTGGAATGGATATGAGCAACTCATCTCGAGGAACAACAGTTACAAGGTGAATAACCATCTTTTACAGCAGTTAGCAACTGAGCATGGACACAAGGGGCCTGATTCTCCATTGCTTTGCATGGTGTAAATGGCTACCAGATTAGAGCCACCACTCACTCCCATTGGCACCATTTTACACCCACTTTGCACTAGAGAACTACATTGGGACAAGGCAGTGTTCCTAGTGTGTGGCCCCAGAATGGCCAATGTGCTGGTGAGGTCGGAATATGGCCTGCGGGTGAGAGGCTGTAGTAACTACCTGTCATGCTATATAGAGTAGCTCACAACGGTGAGTACCAATCTCAGGGCAGACTGTCAGAAAGCAGGGCAGACATCCCAAACTGATGGTATAAGGGGAGAATTTCTGCATTTCTGTTTTGTCATTAATATCGACACACCATCTTGAATTCCTGATAACGACAACTAGGAATCCATCTTGGCTGCCCTTCTTCTCCCTCCTTAGGTATAGTTTCCTGCCCTTTTTACCAAAAGGTGGGCAACTGGGCAACCATGTGACATGTGATCTGCCCAGTAACTGCAGGGCATATAAGGGTTAGCACGTCAGAGGGAAAGGGCTGCCAACCTGAGTGGCAGAGTGTTGGATCACAGCAGTGTGTTCTACTCAGGTGCGTAAGCCAGAGCACCGCGCCTTAGGGTTGTGGGAGGGTTTAACATGCTTGCACGCAAGGGTGAGCTGCTAGCTGCCACCCTCTCACTGGATCTTACTTGCACCCACGACGACACAGGGGAGGAGAATAAGAATCACCAGCATCAATCAGAGTTACCACCTACCTATTGCCTGAGGTGACCCTGCTGAGTCACCTGGTTGGTTCCAGATCCGACCTGCGTCATGAGGTCATGAGGCTCCAGACACAAGTTGCAAGAAATGGTAGAGACCTTTTAAGTCCTCCATACCCCTTTGTCATAAACAAAGTGTTAAGAATTAATGTCTCTTATACCTGTAAAGGGTTACAAGCAGGAAACTGGACACCTGACCAGAAGACCAATCAGAAGACAAGATACTTTTAAATTTGGGTGGAGGGAAGTTTGGGTGTGAGTTCTTTGTTCTTCTCTCAGAGGGTCTGAGAGAGACCAGACATTACTACAGGCTCCCTAAGTTTCTTTTCATATAGTAAGTAAAACAGGCGGTTTAGGCTTTTTAATTGTTTTACACTATTTGCATTTGTGGATCTGGCTGGTTAACTTTTATATGTGTAGTTGCTGGGATTATTTTGATTCGTATTGGTACTGGGGGGAAGGTCTCTTTCTGGTGTCTATAAGCTATAAGACCCTGTAATATTTACATCTTGAAGTTACAGAGATAATTCTTTACCTTTTCCTTTCTTTTATTAAAAGATTTCTTTTTAGAGAACCTGATTGATTGTTTTTTCTCTGTTTCCCTTGTTTTATTCCAGGGGATTGGGATAACTCAGCAGGACGGGTGGGGAGACGGGAGGGGGAGAGATAAAATCTCTCTCTGTTTTCCTTGAATCTGTTTGCCTCTTTGTGGAAGGGAAGGGAGATGCTTCTCTGTATGGTGATTTAGAGGTTAGATCAGTATCTCTCAGGATACCCCAGGGAGGGAAAGGGGAAAGGTGGGGGGAATGGTTTATTTCTCCTTGTTTTAAGAACCCAAGGGATCTGGGTTCTTGGGGTCCCCAGGGAAGGTTGGGGAGGTCAGAGTGCCCCAAAACACTATATTTTTGGGTGGTGGCAGCCTATCAGATCTAAGCTGGTAATTAAGCTTAGGGAAATTCATGCTAGTATCTCATTCCTGGACTCTAAGGTTCAGATTTGAGAAAGAATGCTATGACACCCTTACCTAGGACCCATCTTGGGAAGGGAGTAAACCCTTTTTGGTCACAGTCAGTATAGTTATAGTGTCATCTTTACCTATTAACCTTGCCTACTTGTGTTGGGAGTGCTTTATAGCATACCCCATTTACTTACCTTGTTTCTAATAAACATACCTGCGTTTTACTCCTGCACTCCCTTGTTGGTTTTTTTTTTTTGGTTGATCTTAAACCCTCATGATAGATGCGGGTAGCAAGAAGAATCTTTTAACTGGTCTCCGGCCATCCTAAAACTCAGGGTAGTGCCGGCTCAGGGTACTCTTGCCACTCAGAGCCAACACACTCATTGCTTCCTCAATTGGAAAGCACTGGCTGGGAAGCCAGAGGTTTAGTTGTGGGGTTTGTCCCCTGGTTCTGATTGAAGAGCCCCAGCCTGTGGCTGAGGGTTGGCTTGCCGCGGCTGCTGACTCCTGGCCAGGAGACAGCCTCTGACAGTAGTAAGGTCGGCGAGGCAGGCAGCAGGCCAAGGCTGCCATAGCAGAGCATCTCTGCTAGGCCTGGTCCTGCACAGCGGCAATTATCGAGGAGGTGACAAGACAAGTGGAAAACATGTCCATCTTGTGGGCCTGAGGCCCCCATCTCACACTCCCACCATATCCCGTGCTGCCGAGGAGGTTAGAAGACCTGATCTCCAGCACACTGAGGCAAGGAGCCCAGTGTGGATTCTTGCTGCTGCTCAGCAGTAGTAGTGACAGCTTGACCAGCTAAGAGGCAGATAGTTCGAACTACTCTTGCCATCAATATGAATGTGTGCGCCTACGGGAAGGATGGCTGGAGTGCCCTGTATAATAAAGAGTCACTTACTCCAGAGTCCATTACTTTGATAAAGGGAAGAACTTCTGGGCAGAAGATCTGTTCCAGGGCTGGGAGGCACTGAGTGTGCTATCCCGAAGTTGGGAGGGTTTGAAAAACCCCAAGCCCTCAAAGAAACTTAAGAAAAGAGCCCTGATTTATGGGATGTATTTGGTGTGCGTGGAGCTAGACAAGGTCAGTTCCACAGAGGCCACCCAAATCAGAGACCTTGTGTTCCAGTTAGAGTCCTGGGACTCTGAAATAGAGAAGCTTGGGTTGAAGTTGGACGGCTTAGTGACACAAAACAATACATATGTGTCACAGGTTGGAAGGTTAGGGCTGAAGGTTCAGGACCTCAGTGAGCTGCTGGCTCAGCGGGAGAAGGAATTGTTCCTAGTGAATAACCAGCAGAGTGAATCATAGGCAGCTATCCGTGAGCTGCTAAAGGAGATGTGCTCTGGTCAATACCATCAGGCTGAGCATAGCAGTTGCCTTCAGACCATGGAAGAGCTGAAGGAAAAGTTAAAGAAGACAAAGTGAATGTTACAGGTGGTAAGCAAGGCTTCCTCATGCAGGAGTAAATCTACCACGAGCTGCAGCAGCAGCCCAGTGCTTTCAGAGGAGGAGCTCTGCCATGCCTCCCTAAGAGCTCTGAGACACCTTCAGCTCCACTGCAGGAAGCCTGCGAGGAGGAGTCTAAGCTGCCCATGGCCCCTATCACTACGACCATAGTTAGTTAGTTATGGACTGGGGTCAGCAAGGCCCCTTAAGACCAGGCAGGAGCTAAAGGCTTAGACCCTGGAGCAGTCCCGCGTAATGGGGAAGGCGCTGGGTCCCCTTATAAGGGACACAGCATTGGACTGGCTTGCTGGGCTGTGCTCCATACCAGGTATTCTAAAGGAGGATGCCACATCCCTAATCAGGGAGTGCATGACGAGAGAGGACTTCGGTGTCCGGCCAAGTCAACTGCAGGTGGGAGACGTAGATTCCAACCTGCAGCTTTATAAAGGCAACACAAAGTTCTACTTCCCTCATCACAACCTGATCGGGAGATATTATTCCAAGATGCAACAGGCAGGAGAGAGGCCAGACCGTTATCTGAGTAGGAAGAAGCTCTTATTCTGGCTAGCGGGAGTGCTCACTTGTGACACGCCCGAGTTTGTGAAGATAGCTCTCCAGGGATTGAGTCCCACTTTATTGATTGCCCTGGGAACCGTGGACCCACAAAACACCTCCTTAGGGGATCTGGAAACCTGACTGAGAGTCTCTTATGAACTCCAGTGAAAGGCTTTCCTGGCTGCCTCTAAGAAGAGGGTTTCAGTGGTAACCGAAACAGGCAAGAAGGAGTTTATCAGGAGGCAACATAACAACAAGAACAAGCCACGTGGCAGCCCCTGCAGCAGCCCGAAGAGCCCATGACCCACCAGGAGCCCAACTCCTCAGTGCAAGACAACCTCCATCTGGACTGTCGAGCAGCTTGGCCAAGGAAGAGGCCCTATCATTCTGGAACCTCTTGTGGAAACAGCTGCTTCAGTTTGATAGGAAGGATGACATAGATGGGTTGTTAATGGAAGAGCTGCTGCAGCATCTGGCTCGACTCAAAAAAAAACCCAAGAAGGAGCAGTCTGCAGCATCTGCACCATCACCACCTAATCTACTGTGACAGGGCTGGATTGCCCCACAGCCCCAGGCAAAGGCACCTATACAACTGGACGCTTGGGGTAGGCCCACAACATTGGCCAGGATTAAAGGGGAATTCAGACAATTTAACCAGTGACTGCTGGTTGATACTGGTCCCTCAGTCTCCCTTTTCTGTTCAGAGGGAGACTCAACAGTGAAGAAAATCCCCATAAAAGACAAAAAGGTGCTGGAGGGATACAGTGAGGGCAATAACATCTTATCCTTCACTGTTCCCATTACTTGCACCATACAGGACATGTCGGCCAACATTGCCTTTAGAATCCAGTGTTTGGGCAGCCAAAGCATATTAGGCATAGATCTACTCAGGAAGCTTTGTGTAATCGTGGACCTTCCAACAGCCAGCTGCTCCAATTCACAGACCAAGACCAGCATGGAGTGGTAGCTGCTTCCCACAGGGTTGCAGCCCTGAAGGCCCCTAAAAACATTGCACATTCCTGTTGGGAAGCAGACATGACCAACTTGGCTCAAAGGTACCCTGGTGTTTTTGCTCAAAACAAGCTCCAGTGTGGTAAAATCCAGGCAGAGGTACAGATGGATGGTCCAGACTCAAAACCCCTTAATCAGTATAGGTACCCTGCCGCTGGCGCAGAGGGTCTCACGCCCGCCATTGAGGCCCATCTGCAGCAAGGGGTACTGATTGAGGCGGAGAGTCCTTGCAACTCTCCTATTTGGCTGGTTTTGAAGGCAGAACGAGAAACTTGGCACTTGACAGTTGACTATCAGAGCCTAACTCCGTGACACCCATTTTAGCCCCAGTGGTTGCCAAATATAATGACATCATGGCTGCAATCACAGCTGGTGCCAAGTGTTTTTTGGCCCTAGATCTGTCCAATGCCTTTTTCAGTATCCCCTTGCACCGGTCCTCTTTGCATAAGTTCACCTTTGCTTTTGAAGGAGGACAACTGACATTTATTAGAGTTCCACTGGGGCTACACAACACACCTTCCATCTGCTATCGATTTGTGTCAGCAATGTGGAAGGCCCTGAGGTAACAGCAGTATGTATTAAGTTACGTTGATGACATCCTTGTGGCTACCCCTACTCATCAGGAAAACCTGGAGGTCTTGGATGAAGTCTTAGAAAAGATCTGTGAGACAGGCTTTGTCGTAAACCCAGCCAAGGCTCAGATGGCTTTGGACAAGGTCATCTACCTGGGAATCCACCTGGGTCCAGAAAGATGGAGACCAGATCAACAATGGGCAGGGTTGGTCTGCAAACTCTCTGCTCCTCATGATGTGTCTGCTCCCCGGTTCTTCCTTGGGCTCATAGGGTTCTCCCAGGAATTTGTTGAGAACTACGCTGAAGTAGCCAAGCCATTGTATCAACTGCTACAGAAGAGCAGTGGGACGAGAACCATCAACTAGCCTTCTACACACTCAAATGGGCTTTAACTAAAGCGCCTGCACTTGCCTACCCAAAACCTGAGTGCCATATCATCTACATCTGGCTACTTCAGAGAACAGCATTAGAGCAGTCCTGTTACAAGACCAAGGGACTGGACTGCAACCAGTAGCTTATGGCTTTTGGACATTAAGTGAGATCAAAAAGCAATTCAGTCCTTGAGAGAGGGAGGTACTTGCCCTGGTTTCGTCCCTTAGCCATTGGGAGTACCTCATGGGGATGTCCCCCGTCATCTTAAGGACATTCCTTACACCAGTGAGGTACGTCCTATCTGGCAGAGTCAACGAGGGTACGGTGTCATCCCCTCACCTGGCTAACTGGACACTCAGCCTCATGAATAAGAACATCATGGTGCAAAAATCCCTCCAACTCTGTATATTACCATATGCGCTCCTCGCTGAGTGACAGGAGCACAAGCGTCAATTACCAGCACCTGATCCAGAGGTTGCTTCACCTTTTAAAATTGAAGCTGACTTCAGCAAGATGAAGGAGCAACACCTAACCATATGGGCAGTTGACGGGAGCAGTTTCTACCAGGATGGACATCCCAGGACTGGCTATGCAGCCTTCTAGCCTTCGAACTAGCGCATGCTGCAAGGCACATTGAGGCCCCACTTGGCGCAAGCGGCAGAGAAGGCAGCTGTACTGGCAGCTCTACACAAGGAAGATTGAGGTGCCAACATCTGCATCTGCTCAGACTCACAGTGAGTAGCCCACACTCTGACCTGCTGATATGCCCATTTGGATGCAGCAGGACATGAAGTCAACAGATGGGAAATTGATCAAGAATGCTGCATATCTTTGTCTTGCGTGGGACCTGGCTTCTAGTCAAGAAGGAGCCACAGTCCTGTGCAAGGTAAAAGCCCACCGCAGAGAGTTGGCAGAAGTATCCCAAATAAATCACTGAGCTGACTGCCTTGCCAAGGAAGCAACAACCTGTGGACGAAAACCTGTGGACCTTGACTCCTGAACCAGTAATGCGGGTTCAGCATCAGGACATTGACCTGAACCAGCAGGTGGACATAAAAATGTTGCAGGAAAAAGACTCTGATGTGCAGGAACTCCTGAAAAGGGAAGAGGATAGAGATTACTCTAGATTTAATGACAAGCATGGTCTGATCTTGGCCCTGAAGAACTCACAGGAGGCTTTGCCAGTCTTTGTGCTACCATCATGTCTCCATAAGGAGATGGTGACTCTAGCACACAACCAGGGTCACTTTGGCACCAACAAGACTGCAGACCAGATCATCGTATGGCCTGGTGGCCTGACCTGAATAAGGACATGACCCTGTACATCCAGTCTTGCCTGAGCTGCGCCAAGAATAACATAGACAGCCATGTTATTAAAGGTCCTATGCAACACCACCTGGCTGAAGGTCCATGGTACAGGATACAGGTTGACAACATTGGACCTCTACCTTGTACCAGCTGTGAGCACAAATATCGTCTGGTAGTTGTAGACATATTCATGAAATGGGTCAAGGCATACTTCACCCACAATTGTACTGATACCACTACTACCAAGATCCTCCTCAACAAGACCTTTGCACGATTCGGCCTCTCTGCATCAATAGACTCGGATCAGGGACTGCATTTAGTTGGTGAAATGACCAAAGTCTTTTGCCAAGCCCTTGGAATCAGGCAGAGAGTCCATGTGGTGGGCCATCCTCAGAGCTCAGGGATCATCGAAAGGATGAACTGCACCCTGAAAATTGCTCTGAGGAAGGTCATTAGTCATCATGGCAAGGGATCTAAAACTCTGATTGGTCCTGATGGCAGTACGATCCAGTGTGGCATTGCATGGTTTCACGCCAAATGAAGCTATGCTAAGCAGGCCTATGAAACTTCCGGAACTTTGGTGGATGAGAGGGCAACTCCTGATGAATACCAGTTTAGACTGAATATAGATAAGCACATGTCAAAGATCCTGACTGACTTAAGTGCCATCCAGCATCAGGTAGTCGTGCAATTAAAATCAAATGCACGAGGTATGGATAAATGGCTGGAGCACGTAGAAGTAACAGAGTGGGACGTCGGGGACTGGGTAATGTTTAAATTTTACTCAGAACATGGCCATACTCTGAGCCTGAGATGGGTGAGACCAGCCTCTATCATCAACAAGGCCAGCCCGTGCATATATCAGATTAAAATCTCAGGTAAGTGTGGGAAGAAAACCAAATGGTTTCATTCCAGCCAAACGAAGGCTTGTAAGGGCGCTGGAACTGGGAACGGGTCCTAATACATGTTCTTTGTTTCTGCCATAGGAGTCCCACTTTTGTCCTCTCCTCCATTGGCTAATATTGTGTCTGATCATTGTACATAGTGTAAATTTTCTTTGTGAAACCAGGGGATCATTTCTGTTGTAATTATGGAACTGCTGTATTTATCCAGGAATCTGCAAGCCATAAGTTTATCGGAGTTTTCCATGGTCAAGGCCCTTTGGATGGGTTAACACCAGTAACCCTGTTCAATTATCTACTGGGGCCTAAATGTGTTTTATTGTGGGTCCTGGAGAAGGAGGGTTTCCAAGATTCTGTAGTGGGTCAGGGGTCAGGCTCCTATCTAACTACTGTCAGAGATGCTGGTCCATTAGGGAAGGTAAATCAAGTCCCAAATGCATGCGTGTTGGAAGTCACCAATCCACAGGTAAGGTGCTCCAGTGGACTGCTCACTAATAGTCCTTCTAAATGTATTTGTTTTTCATCCAATTTAAGTCCCAGCATCCAGGAGGCGCTTCTCACCATTAAAATTTCCCTGAGTTTGCAGTTCTCCCATCCGAAGTTACAAATCAGACTACATACCCCGGTTTGTTCCATCTTATGTTAATTGTACCAGTAATTTACCCCATTTCTGCAATAGTTCTAACAATGTGAATGGGTTTTGCTCAGCTCAAATCCAAAATGAGTTTATTTCACGATGTTATGAGGACATTGACATTCTCACCAACACCAGCTAATCTGGAATGTGGTATTAGGTAGGTCCATATGGTACTATACAAACAATAGAGGTTACTGTCATCCCTAAGCCTCTAATTAGCCACACGGGCTCTGTTGTGGTCAACAAAAACTTAAGGTGACTACTAATCTCAGACCTTAAGTACTCAGTGAAGAGGGTTAGTGTCAACATGTAAACCCTGGTAAGCAGCACAGAGCCCAAATGCTTACCCTTGTAAAACCTGTTGTCCAGGTTTGGGAAGCTTGGAATCAGGGTGCTGAGTGAAGCTATCGGGGTTATAGGAAAAGAGATCTGGCTGCCAAGATCATAGACAATGTAGGAGCAGGATTGGGTTTCATAAACTCCCTACGTATTGGATCTCTGGCCTTACAGGTCAATAATCTGGGTCAAGAAGTGGCTCCCGTTAACCAGCCACTGTCAGCAGCTCTAGACAAAATAAGAGACCTAGGGTGCAATCTGGCTGATGTTATCAAATATGTGCCCAGAATAAGGATGTCAAAAGAATCATTAGAAGCATAGAGGTCTCCAGAGAAACACCTTGTGGGCTCTGGCATGCATCCAGATACAAGTCTGGCTGCAAGCAGTATCTAGTGGCATTTTGAGATCAGGATTTCAGGGCTCCCTACAAACTGAGATAAGGAATATCATGCTCAAGCATGTTTCCTCCTTTAAGAGGGAACACCGTACTTGGTGGGAACTCCTGGATTTTATATACAATCCACATATGAAGGTAGCCACTGCCAGAGTACTTATAATAATGAATGCCACCACAAAGTGGGCCTATTCCTTGCTTCCTCTTGGCATTAATTTCAATGGCACCATCCTGATGCCCATAGATGCACCAAAATAGGTAGTTCAGGAGGAGATAGAATATCACGCAGTAGATGTTGGTTTGTGTCTATGGAAGCCCAACTAGGGATACTTGTGTCCACATGAAGTATTCTTAGGTGCACATATTTGCTTAAATATTGATGAAGGTAAATGCCATTATGAATTGCAGCCTCAACCTGTTTCCCATTCCCAGATAGAAGTCATTAATGATCATTGTGTATGTCTCAGGAGTTCTTGCAAAACATTTATTGTAAATACCTTTTATACTATAGATAATGACATCCACCCTAACTTGTGCTTATAATTTGTCCTAACCATAGAGGGGTGCGATGTTAAGTTTCAATCGGAAAGGATGACATCTAGAAATATTCAAACTGCATAATATCCTTACGACCATGTTGAACTGCTGAGTCTGGGACTGAACATCTTGTTCATCAGCCAATTGATGGAGCACCCGGTCCTCACCAGGCATGTTGATGAGGTTGTAGAACGAGGTAAGTCAGCTATGCTTACCATTTGCCACTCATCAGAACAAATAGAAGCGGTTCTCAAAAGAGTGCAGAGGACAGCAACTATCAGTAACTAATGGAGATCTCTGTTTGCTGACCCCACCGAGGCTGCTGAATCCTGGCACTCATTGGTGCATCCTTTTACAATTTTGTTTTTGTTGCAATTTGTTATGCTCGTATTGCATTTGTCACAATACAGGTGGGCTCATAACAATTTCAGAAAGGTAGACAAGAAATCCATATGTGCCACCCTACCTGGGTGTCAGCAAAGTGTATCAGTATCAGATCCCAATGTTTGAAAGGAATTCTTGCTAACAAGGAGGGGACTTGTAAGGGGAGAATTTCTGTATTTCTGTTTTGGCATTAATACCCACATGCCTTCTTGGCTGCCCTTCTTCCCCCTCCTTAGCTGTAGTTTTCTGCCCTTTCTACTGAAAGGCAGGCAACTGGGCAACCATGTGACATATGATTTGCCCAGTAACAGCAGGACGTGTAAGGGTTAGCACGTCAGAGGGAAGGCGCTGCCCACCTGAGTGGCAGAGTGCTGGCTCACAGCAGTGTGTTCTACTCAGGTGCATAAGCCAGAGCACCGTGCCTTAGGGTTGTGGGAGGGATTAACACACTGCTAGCTGCCACCCTCTCATCTGTATCTTACTTGCACCCATGACAACGCAGGGGAGGAGATAGAAGAATCACCAGCATCAATCAGAGTTACCACCTACCTGTTGCCTGAGGTCCATTCCTCACCCTGCTGAGTCACCTGTTCAGTTCCGGACCTGATCTGCATTGTAAGGTCAGGAGGCTCCAGACACAAGCTGCAAGAAATGGTAGAGACCTTTTAAGTCTTCCATACCCCTTACCTGGGACCCGTCTTGGGAAGGGAGTAAACCGTTTTTGGTCACAGTCAGTATAGTTATAGTGTCACCTTTGCCTATTTACCTTGCCTACCTGTGTTGAGAGTCCTCTATAGCATACCCCATTTACTTACCTTGTTTCTAATAAACATACCTGCATTTTACTCCTGCACTCCCTTGTTGGTTTTTATTTTGGGTGATCTTAAACCCTCATGATAGATGTGGGTAGGGAGATGAATCTCTCAACTGGTCTCCAGACATCCTAAAACCAGTCAACAGTGGTATAGTCTATAATTAGATCTCACCAAGTCGTTATCACATGTGCACTCCTGTATTACTATGGAGTCTTAGCACGGAGTCACAAACTATTCCCTGAGACTCTCTAGTGCATCTTGCCACTCAGACAAACTAGACGTTGTGATGAAAAGTTATTAAAACCCCAAATCACTTCCCATTAGGTTACTCCCAATCCCAAAGGATTGGTCACTTACCACAGGTCAGTGGATACTCAATCTTACACCAAAGATAACACTGGCAGCCAATTACTCTGGTAAACTGACTAAAGGTTTATTAGCTAAGAAAATGAAATGAGAATTATTGAGAAGTTAAAGCAGGTAGAATATATTAACAGGTGAGTCAACGTTTGTAAATCCAAAATTTAGCAGAGTTGTAGTAATCTGCAAGATTTCCAAAAGTTCCTTAGGGTTACCCAGAGAAATTCTGGGGATCTTTCCACTTGTTCAGTATTCCACCCTGTCAGCATCCAAAAGAGTTCAGAGATACAGGATCCTTCCCGGGATTCATTCTTATAGCTGTCTTGAATGGAAAGCAATCATTATCTCGGCAAGTGTTTCCGTCACAGCATGGACTTTTCCTTTGTTGACTAAACACAGACAGGATCTATGGATTTCCCATTGTCCAACACAATAACTCATACTTTGAAATTAGTATGCTTCTTCATTTACAGTTCCAAGGCTCCAGTCCTGTTTGATGGGCAATCTGATTACAGATACACACACAATGTATTTATTTACAATGATCTAAACAATCTTTCATTCATTTTCATGAAGTAAATTCTCACACACACACACTTTTGATCCAGGGTTAAGTACAAGGATATATATAATGTTAGGCAATAACCAACCAACAGGTAAATGTAGTGTAAATGTAGTGTATTGGGCCATATGCCATGTAACTGTAATGTGATAACATTCCCCTTTGTTCTATTCTAGCAAGTGAATTGGCCTATACCTACTAGCCCATTTAAAAAGAACAGGAGTACTTGTGGCACCTTAGAGACTAACAAATTTATTTCAGCATAAGCTTTTGTGGGCTACAGCTCACTTCTTTGGATGCATAGAATAGAACACACAGACTGAAGATATTTATAGATACAGAGAACATGAAAAGGTGGAAGTACCCCACAAATGCTTATGCTGAAATAAATTTGTTAGTCTCTAAGATGCCACAAGTACTCCTGTTCTTTTTGCGGATACAGACTAACACGGCTGCTACCCTGTAGCCCGTTTAACATTTCTTTGATATTCACACACAAGTGAACTGGCCTATGGCTTTGATTTGAGCTGGTCTGTCAGCATCACACGACCCACAGGTGATAACAGTGGTGCTACACGGGGCAGCAGGAATACAGGCAACAAGCTGAGAAATTTATCTCCAGCAGAACATTAGCTGTAGCAGGACAGGTGAATTCAAGCCAGCCTGGGACGTAAACAATGGGTCAGAGCCAACACACAGACAACTCAGCGGGCATAGATCCCCACTGTGCATGGGAGGAAAGCACCACTGACTGATGTCTCTGCACTGGAGCTGTGGACGTGAGTATGGTCCACTGTTTTGCTACATCCAACCAAGGGATCATGTCTCCAGCCACTGACCTCTAATTGCAGTGCTGCCTTCCTTTCTGTGCTGCTCATTTTATGACCTTGCCAGCATCCCCTCCCCTTTGATGGCATTGTCATCTCTTGGACAGGTTTCTCCAGCCTCTGGCATTTCATTTAAGGATGGATTGCAGCTGCTTTATCTTGTGCATTGGGATGTGAGGGAGGGTTTCTTGGTGGAGAGGGGTATGCCCTGCTTGGGCATATGCTCCTGGAAGAAGAAACACATGGCACAGCTGGTAAAATTGCAGCTACCCCATATGTACATACTCCTTTCCCCTTCCCTCCTTACCCAGGTTCTTTGTGCAGCGGCTGATCAGCCACTATCTGATAGCACTGTGCCAGGGGCACATCACAGCACTCAGTTTTTTTTGTGCATCAATCCTTCTTGGAAGACATGCCTTTGATGGACCTTTCCTACCTCCTGCATGGGTAATGCTATATCTACCTGTACTATATTATTCAGCCACCAGATGTCTGTGCTCTGCATTCAGGACAGGAAATGCATCAGGGTATCATACCCAAAGGAAACTGAAGGTGAAATTTAAGAAATGATCAGAATGCAATGGCCTAAACTGGAATGTGGCTAGGAATCTAGGCTGCACTGACAATGACCCACCAGGAGCTCAGATCCCAGCTCATTTGAGATGAGCGCCCCCTAACACCATGCTGAGGCTCTGCCTTGACTCAGATGGCAGGGCCTCATCACTTCTACAGCATTTTATGTTTCCCTTGGAGGCCTCCTAGCTGAGCACGGACTCAGGCCAGTCCTATTTACCTTGTAAGAACCAATAGGATTACACCACCTGGTGACAAGGCCGCATGCCATTTTAACTGCCATCCAGCAAAAATGACATAACCAGCCCCCGCATGAAAGCGTGCCTGTGATTTTTCTAGCCTTAATTACAGAATTTCCATATCATCAACTCCCCCATGAGTCAGTGCTGACAGGGAAGGCTGGGGCTACAGACCTGACTGCTGCCATCCGAGAAAAACTGCTCCATCCAGGGGACAGCTCTCAAAACGTTATTTTTAACTCCATCTCATAAAGCCTGTTCTGTATAAATATATTTTAATTAATTAATAAACAGGATGTAATGAATTCTGGCAGGGTGACATTTGAGCACAAAGTGAGGCTTAAACAGATCCTGACATGCATTAGCCGGGAAAACACAACACACACACATGCACGCACACCTCTTCGCTCATTAGAGATGTTATGTAACGTAGAGGGGTGTCCTTGGGTTGGAGAAGAGAGGTCATTTTTCATTAGGTTGTGGTGAAAAGTAGGTGCATGGGTTTCACAGAAGAGCCAGTTGGTCAACTACTCATGAGTTATTGCATCCCTATCCTGCTACAGAAAGGAAAGAATTGCTCACTTTAAGAGAGATAGCTTGACAATGAAATGCCATCCATAGATACTTCCCTAGTGAGTCCAATTCTCTGGAAAGTGCCACAGAAGCCATGCTGAGGAACCATCTCCAGAAGGCGGATGAGAGTTCCTGCAAATCAGCCACTGTCCAAAGGGACTTTGTCAGGAGCTCTCTAAAGTTTATGGTTTCTTGCAAACTTATGCTTCCAATTTCAGTTCATGCCCTGGCAATTCACATTCAGCTTCAGTTCTGAATGAAGTCCATAGCTCAAAGCCAAGCTCAGCAATAAGGTGCCAAGTTGGCCCGGTGGTGTGAAGACACTGAGTTTTGCATGGTTTCTACCTGAAATAATATATCTCAGCACTTTTGCTAAAAATTAGCCCAGGTTTTGTGTCCCTTGACAAGCTAGGTTGGTGTTTTAAGTCTATAACCAAATATGAAATCAGGCAAGAGTCCTGAGGTCTGGTCTCCAACATACCACTCCCTTGGGCAAGTCACTTTAGAGCTCTGAGACCCAGCAATGTAGAATTCTGTATTCTTAGGGGATTAATACCAGGCTTCCAGAAACCTGGAGCACAACAAGAAGATGGGCAGACTAGAGACCCCCTTTCTGACTGCTCTTGGCTAATGTCCCCCAAGGCTGTGAAGGAGGAGGTGTCAGATAGGGACATCTCCTGACTGATCTAAATGGCAGTTCAAGAGGCTTCACTCTTTCTACTAGAAAAGAATAGCAAATAAGCCTGGTTAAAATACAGAACCCAACACCCAACCTTGAGGGTTGAAAAAAGAGGAGGGTAGTTTTTTAACTGGGTGGCTTTACATTTGTTTCCTTCTGCCCCTTTTGGCCCTGGTGATGATCGTCAGTGGCAAAAATTTCAGGAGAGAGTTTGATCTGACAATGGGCACTGGTACAACCAGAAGCAGGAGTGTGGTTGAACACTCTGTTTGTTTGAGATTTCCAGCTAGTTCCCAGAAGCACCTCTGAATGCTCTGAGGTTCTTTCCTCCCAACTCAGAACTAGAGATGGGCCTGAGCCTGTATAATTTGGATCCAGGTTCTGGACCAGATTTTTGAACCCCCATCCAAAGTCCAAGACTGTCTAAATATTGGGGTCACTAAAGCCCTTTGCAAAGAGAGGAGCCACCAGTAACCCCCATGGCACAGATAGAGCCCAGCTATGCTTCTTGCCTCCTTGGGAGAATGATCTGATATGAGCCACTCTGCTGGATTCCCCCATGCTGGAGAATACTCAAGGGTCTGAGTTTGCTCAGCTTAAATCTGCTCTATACCCATCAGGATTGGAGCAATTTATTGATCATGGGGGATTTTCTTGCCAAGTCTCCCTTGCTGATGGTCTATTTAGATCATAAATTGAGTTGGGAAATATGAGCCTTATCTGCTGTATTACAGTGGCATCTTGAGGTCTCAAAGGAAAATCAGGGTGTGGTTGCACTAGGTGCTGTACATAATCTTAGTGAGAGACTCTCCTTGCCCCAAAGAGCTTCCAGTTTAGCAGATCATCAGCACAGAAGCATTGGCTGTTTGTAAGACCTGCTGCAAGTAAATTCCCTCTGGTGCAAAGCAGCTTTAAACGGAGCTTCCCAAGCCTCTTTTCCTGGAATGAAGATGAGGGACGTGGAAATAGATTTCACTCTCTCCCTTGATGGAATGGCTTGATAGTCCCAGCCTGCCCCTGGGGTGGCCATGGTTTTGCCCTCCTTCACCCAGCAGGGTTATTGTCATCCTTGCTGAAGTTTGACATTTTACACTTTAACTAAGCACAGCCTTAGGCAAGGAGCTGCTAAGAGACAGATTTCCTTATTAAAAGAAGATGTCACCAAAAGAGCAAGCCAACAAATATGCCACTGCTCAGAAACAGCCATTAGACTGGGAGAAAGGAGGCAAGAAGACAGGGAAGTGAGGGAGAGACAGAGCTGGGGTGGGTGGTGGGGTGGGGCAAGGCAGGCTGGCAGACAGTCCTGCCTGTACAACTTGAGGACCCATAGGATGATGCACCCCAGTGTATAGGGCTCCATAATGAGAAATCATCTGAGGTCTGAGTCCTAATTGGTATTTTAGGATGGCGATATCACGTGTCAGAATCAGACTCAATGTTTGTGGCACTTGCTGGCTGTCCTCAGTTAATTATCTACAATGTGTTGATGTTGGCGTGATGGGCTCTGCGCTCTGGTGTAGAACAGCCACACGCAAGCAGTAGGGAGGAGTCGCTCACAGTCTGTGCTTGGCTAGCATGACAGCCATAATGCACAACAAGGCCTGTGCTTCATACCCGCCCACCTCAGTGGCTGCCACTGCTTCTTCTTCTACCTTTAGTTCTCCCTCAGGGAAGTTTTGACCTAGAGTGACCAGACAGCAAATGTGAAAAATTGGGATTGGGGTGGGGGATAATAGGAGCCTATTATAAGAAAAAGACCCAAAAATCGTGACTGTCCCTATAAAGTAGGGACATCTGGTCACCCTATTTTGATCTAAAAAGCCAGTGAGATGCAGTGGACCGTGATTCAGGAGAACTGAGTGCTATTCCTGGCTCTGCTATTGACCAGTTGCATGACCTTGGGCTAATCTCTTCATTTCTCTTTACCTTTGTTTCTCCTCTCATCCCTTGTCTTGTCTACTTAGCTTGTAAGATCTCTGGTGCAAGGACTGTTTCTTATCATGTACAGTGCCTAGCACAGTGGGGCCCTGATCTCAACTGGGGCCTTTCAGCACTGCTGAATCAGTAACGATGACTCACACCTTTCAGTCACTGACGGGGAACTAGGCCTGTGATGGGTAAAGGATTTGAAAGCACGAGATACCAGACTCAGACAGAAAGCTGAGGGCAGCCGCTCTCTTTTATTGGAGTGAGTTCGATAATGTGCCATTCTCCCATGTTGCTGACAATGGTATTTTGCTCCCCTTTATAGAGTTTAAGTGTAATACACTTAATAGCAGTTAGTGATGTCAGTGCTCTTTGGTATAGCAAATCTCTGGAGTGAGATAATCCTAGTTAATGATCAGCATAAAATAGATAGAGGTCACTATTTTAACGTTGCTATAAATTTCACATTCACTGTGGTACTGTTGGAAGGAGGTGATCCCATTAGCCTTTTCATTGTATTGATAGTGTGTACCGTACCCCACGGTCAGCCTGCATGGCAAAGCTCTTCAATTCAAGAGCTCCTGACACTGCCCTCCTTACCTGGCACATGCTGGCTTAACTCCATGGGGAGAGGGTGAGCTAACTTCTCAGCATATAGGGCCTGTCCCCATCACACGCTGCAGCCTCACTCAGGCTGACACCCTGTAATAGAAGTGGAAGTTTTGCAAGGCAAGAAGAGAGATGGAAAGACACTGTTGGCTTTCTCCCCACAGCAGATTACATGTTGTAAAGGCCAGTGCAATATACATGTCAACAGGCACCTTGGGATACCCCAGATCGCTCCAGAAAACTCTAGCACAGCTATGAATTATGGGCCAGATCCCCGGTTGGTGCAAATTGATGCCACTCAACTGACTTCAGTGATTTGCACCAGCTGAGGATCTGACCCAAGTAGAGTTGCTGCTTATGATCTGATATAGAGGAAAAAAAACAAACCAAACAAAAACAATCAATGAGACATTATAGTTAAAAACCAAATTGCATAAAATTCAGGAAATGCAATGTTTAAAGCTCCCCCAGGAACATTAAATCAGCAAGCAGTGCACTTATGCTGTGGCATCACTACTGTTTATCCTCTTGATTTTAGTAGGGTTTTTGACACAGTTCCAAGCAAACTAAGGGAAATGTGGTCTGGATGAAATTACTCAAGGCTGGGTTCACAATCAGTTGAGAAGCTTGTATTCAGCAAATAGTTATCAATGGTTTATTGTCAGACTGGGGTTCATATCTAGTGGTTCTACTGCAGGGGATTTTTCCTGGGCCTGGTACTGGTCCATATTTTCGTTAATGACTTGGAGAATGAAGTGGAGCATGCTTGTAAAATTTGTGGATGACACCAGGCTAGGAGGGGTTACAAGCACTTTGGGGACTGGGGATTGGAGTGCACTGATTGTAAAACTGCAAGGTGAAATTAGGGCTGGCATTGCCCCAAGGAAAGTGCTGAAGCAGCTGAAGGGTTTGTGGTGTCAGGGTGGGAGCTGACCCCCAGCTACCCCTAGAAAGACTCCTGGAGAGAGGAGCTGATTAGATGACTCACAGTTCTGGGTACCCCAAGAACTGTCACAGGGAACTCATCCCCCAGCCATTTTGTGAATCTAGCCCTTAAAAAGTGCCTGGAAACAGAAGGTTTTTGGTTGAACAACATGTTGTGTTCAGGCCAAAATGGATTATTTTTGTCACTTACCAAAGTTTTTTGGATTTGGTGCAACCCCGAACCAGCTCCCCCCCTCCCCACCCCGTTTTTCAGGATGACCAATGAACAAAAAAAAATCAGTTATTCACTCAGCTCTATTTTTAATGCTTCTTTGGGGGCTAACACCATCATTCCTGTGACGTTTTAGCCCTTAAATTACTGATACGTACTCAACGTCATCTCCAGTTTAATATTTGGGAATAGCAATGAGGATTAAAACCCCAAGAGTTTTGGAAGGGGTATAAACCCTCAGGCTTCAGGGCACAAATCAGCCTCTAACTAGCAAGGGTCAGAAAGCCTTCCCTCAGGAAATCTTCTAACTCCTCACTGCCACTTCAGGGCTTCTTGCACCTTATCCCTAAGCAGCTGGTCCTGGCCACTGCTAGAGACAGGACACTGTATTAGATGGAGCTCATCTGATCCAGTCTGGCATTTCCTATCTATATATGACAGTTCCACATTGTACAGATTATAGATGGAGTTGATCGTGATGCCTAAACCTAAGATTGTCTAACTTAAGTCCATGTTTTCAGTTGCTTATAAACTTTGCAAGCAAAACACCAAGCTGCTTGGGCTGGACTTTTCCATATTGGGTGTCTGCCTCAGATTGACATTTGTGTGTGAAGGTTTCCTCAAGAAATGGTTTAGCCATTTGGGAGAACGAAGTGAAGGAAAAAAGGTAGTTTTGCCAATGTTAATAATGTTCCCAACTATTTATTTGAAGAGTTGTAGCACCTCCTGTGTCTGAAGCAGGAAACTGACATTTTGAGAGAGGCCTTTTTGACACAGAGGTGCCTTTTTACTGTCTCCATGAAAATCCATTCAAATTTAGCCTCTGTGACAGACCCAGGCCAGTAGGGTACAGGAGTCTGGTAGAGGGCAAATATTCTGGTCACTGGATGAGTAGTTTTCTGTTCCCTGAGTGACCAGAGCAGGGGCTGCACTAGAATAATCAGGAACCTGCTAGAACCAATTAAGATTAGAACACCTGCAGCCAATCAAGGCAGGCTAATCAGGGCACCTGGGTTTAAAAAGGAGCTCACTCCAGTCAGGGAGGGGGGAACCAGAGGAGAGGAAGTGCGTGTGAGGAGATGGGAGCAAGAGGAGCAAGGAGCTGAGAGTAAGGGGGTGTGCTGCTGGAGGACTAAGGAGTACAAGTGTTATTGGACACCAGGAGGAAGGTCCTGTGGTGAGGATCAAGAAGGTGTTTGGAGGAGGCCATGGGGAAGTAGCCCAGGGAGTTGTAGCTGTCATGTAGCTGTTACAGGAGGCACTATAGACAGCTGCAATCCACAGGGCCCTGGGCTGGAACCCGGAGTAGAGGATGGGCCCGGGCTCCCCCCAAACTTTCCAACCCCTGATCAGACACAGGAGAAGTTGATCCAGACTGTGGGGAAGATCACTGAGGTGAGCAAATCTGCCAAAAAGCGCAGCACCCACCAAGGTAGAGAAGGAATTTTGTCACAACTGGTCTCAGGGGTGAGATCTTGGTGTGCACAGAGCGGTGGAAAAAGGAGAGTGATTTAAAAAAAAAAGAGAGGGTTTATTTTTTTTTCACCACAATGGATGACTTAGTGCGGGCATTGATACAAGCTACGGCGGCCCAGCAGGAGGCTACCCGTGTTCAGGCAGCCGCCCAACAGGAGGCAGTGCGGCTGCAGCAAGAGACTAATCGCCTGCTGATGGACCAGGCTTCTCAAGACGGAGCTATGTTGCGGGAACTGGTAAACCAGGTAAAGACCCTTACAGAGCTGAACCGCAGCCATGATGGGATGCAGATCATACGGGCCAGCCATTGGCTGCAGAAAATGATGCGGGAGGATGATGTAGAGGCATACCTTCTGGCCTTTGAGAGGACAGACCTACGGGAGGCCTGGCTTTGAGATCAGTGGTCTGGCATTCTTGCTCCATTCCTGTGTGAGGAGGCCCAGAAGGCCTACTGTGATCTGCCTGAAGAGGCTACAGCAGACTACCCCCAGCTGAAAGCAGAGATCCTGGCCAGATCTGGGGTAACAACTGCAGTGCAGGCCTAGCGGTATCATGAGTGGAGGTACCAGGAAAAGAAAACCCCGCTGTCCCAATTTTATGATCTCATCCATCTCGCACGAAAGTGGTTGCGAACGGAATTCCGGAGTCCAGAAGAGATACTAGAGGTTCTGGTCATCAACCGATACATGAGGGGGCTACCGCCAGACCTTTGTGCTTGGGTAAGCCAGAACGAACCCTCCACCTATGATGAGGTTGTCGCACTGGTAGAGAGGCGAAGGACAGCAAGGGAGCTGACTCGACCAGTTAAGGAAGAGGCACCCCGGGTTAAACTAACAGCACCAAGACCTATAGCTCGGGTGACTGCGCAACCAGGAGATCACAGGTGGAAAAAGAGAGGGCCTGAAGGCCCACCAGAAGCCACAAAGAGTCGGAGCACTGAAGGAGAAGAGGATCGTGATGTTAGACTGCCCAAACCAAGAGATGGGGGAATGCCTAAGGCCCCATACAGATGTTATGCCTGCAGGGAGTGGGGACATATAGCTGCACAGTGTCCCAATGCTGAGGAGCCTATGCAGTGTAACCTGGGGAACTGGGCAGACCCATGCTCCCTAATCCACCTTGTGGGGGTCTCACTAACCCCACATATGTACCCCAGACCAGTAAAACGAAATGGGGTAGAGACCACAGCACTGGTTGATTCGGGGAGTGCTATCACGCTTGTCTCGGGGAAGCTCATGAAGTGTAGTCAGCTGCTGCGGGCTAAACGTACAGGGATAACATGCATCCATGGGACAGCTGGTTATTACCCCACTATTCCAGTAAAACTTAAGATTCAGGGGAACACTACTGAGGTCGCAGCAGGTGTAGTCCCTAAACTCCCATACCCGGTGCTCATAGGAAGGGACTTCCCAGGGGTTGGAGACTTACTCCCAGTAGGAGGATTGGAGAAAGAGGGGAACTCTGAAGTTAGTGAGGCATCCACAGTAGACTGTCAACTCCCAATCTTCTCTGAAATATCCCAGATTTATTTTCCATTCCCAGACAGGGTAGAAAGTCAAAAAGGGAAAGGAGGGCAGCTAAGGCCTTGGGAAACTGAATACTGACCCAAAGCCAGAGGGTCACTCTAGTTGGTAGGTGGACCCGAGCAGCTGAAAAGGAGGCCACCCAGGAAGGAGAAGCACTTGAGTCTGACCCCCACCCTAACACTTCTGAACCAGTAGAGGCAACAGAGACAGGGCCCCTATATCTTGGGCAGATTAGCCCCAGAAGAGGAAATTTTGGACGGGACCAGGCTGAAGACCCAAGGTACGACAACATTAGAAAGGAGGTGACTGAAATAGATGGGGTCCCCGTGGAAGGGAAAACCCAGGGACCAGGACCCTATTTCATAATGAAGAAGAATCTCTTATACCGGGTTGCACCAGTACAGGGGCAGAAGGTACAGCAGATCCTAGTACCTCAAAAACACCAGAACGCTGTATTAAGTCTTGCTCATAGTCATCTTTTTGGGGGGCACTTGAGGGTAGAGAAGACCCTGGCATGAGTCCTACGACGGTTCTTCTGGCCCGGAGTACATGAAGAAGTGCGGAGATACTGTGCGTCCTACCCAGAGTGTCAGCTGCACAGTCCCTGTCCCCACCTGAGGGCACCTTTAGTACCCCTTCCCACCATAGAGGTTCCCTTTGAGCGAATAGCCACAGACCTAGTGGGACCCGTGGAGAAGACGGCTCGGGGCCACCAATATATACTTGTTGTTTTGCACTATGCTACTCGCTACCCAGAAGCCGTCCCCCATGCGGAACACAGCCTCTAAAACAATAGCCAAAGAGCTGGTGAGGATCTTTGCCCAAGTGGGGCTACCAAAGGAGATATTAACAGACCAAGGAACCCCATTTATGTCAAAGCTAATGAAGGACCTCTGTACGCTGCTCCATATACATACCCTGAGAACTTCAGTCTACCATCCACAGACTATTGGGTTGGTAGAAAGGTTTAACCGAACCCTCAAGGCTATGATAAAGAAGGTGGTAAGTCAGGATGGGAAGGATTGAGACACCCTACTGCCCTACCTTATGTTCGCTATCCAGGAGGTACCTCAGGCCTCAACTGAGTTTTCCCCATTTGAGTTATTATACGGGCATCACTCCCATGGCATACTAGATATTGCCAAAGAGATTTGGGAAGAGGAACCCAATGAGGGGAGAAATATAATAGAACATGTAATACAGATGCGAGACCGGGTAGCCCGGGTCACCCCTATTGTATGGGAACATTTGGAAAAGGCACAGGAGGCCCAGAGAACCCATTACAGTCGCCAGGCAAAAGTCTGACAGTTCCAATCAGGGGATTGGGTGATGGTGTTGGTACCCACAGAAGAAAGCAAGTTTTTGGCCCAATGGCAGGGCCCTATGAGGTGTTTGAACCAGTGGGGGAAGTAACCTACAACGTGCGGCAGCAAGGACGCCGAAAACAAGAACAGATTTATCACATCAACCTTCTGAAACCCTGGCATGCACAAGAGGCATGCATAACAGTCCAAAAAGACCTAACCCAGGAAAACAAGCCTTCCAAACAGGTGAGAGTGTCTCCCGATTTAACACCAGACCAGAAGAACGAGGTGTCTGAGATGATCTTCAGGAACCAAGATGTGTTTTCGACAAAACTGGGTCGAACAACCGAGACATATCACCACATCGTCATGAACCCTGGGGCCAGAATAACAATAAGGCCCTATCGGGTGCCAGCAGCCAAAAGGGAGGAAATAAAAGCAGAAGTAAAAAAAATGCTGGAGTTGAGGATCATCCAAGAATCCCACAGTCAGTGGTCCAGCCCAGTCGTGCTGGTGCCCAAACCTGATGGCACCACAAGGTTTTGCAATGACTTCCGGCGACTAAACAAAGTATCCCAGTTCGACGCATACCCCATATCTCGCATAGATGAGCTAATGGACTGTCTGGGGAATGCCCGGTACTTGACTACCCTAGACTTGTCAAAGGGGTCCTGGCAGATTCCCCTTGCAGAAGACGCAAAGGAAAAGACTGCATTCTCTACACCAGAGTGTCTTTTTCAATATACTATCCTCCCTTTTGGACTACATGGGGCCCCAGCTACTTTCCAGCGCCTCATGGACAAGCTATCACACCCGCATAACAGTTATGCTGCTGCCTACTTGGACGATGTGGTCATTCATACCCCAGACTGGGAAACCCACTTAGAGAAGGTGGAGGCAGTCCTTGATACCTTCAGGTGAGCTGGCCTTACAGCAAACCCTGCCAAGTGTGCTGTAGGGTTTACGGAGGCCAAATAACTTGGCTACATTGTGGGAAAAGGTCTGGTAAAACCCCAAGTGAACAAGTTGGAGGCCATCCAAAATTGGTCCCAATCATGTTGCAAGAAACAAGTCCAGGCATTCCTAGGTGTAGTGGGGTATTACCGATGATTTATCCCCCACATTGCCACAAGGGCAAGCCCCCTGACAGACCTAGTGAAATCCCGTGGACCTGATCTGGTGAGATGGTCTGACACAGCAGAGGAAGCATTCACAGACCTACGGACTGCCCTCTGCAGTAACCCCGTACTGATAGCCCCTGATTTCACCAAGGAATTTATCCTGCAGACGGATGCATCGGAAGTAGGGTTGGGGGCCATTTTATCACAGATGGTCGGGTAGGAGGAACACCCAATTCTCTACCTCAGTAGGAAACTCCTTCCGAGGGAACAAAAATATGCAGTGGTGGAGAGAGAGTGCCTTGCCATAAAATGGGCCATGGAAGCATTGCACTACTACTTGCTTGTGCGCAGATTTGTCCTCGTGACCGACCATGCCCCTCCCTCTTCAATGGATGCAGCGGAACAAGGAGAAGAACACAAGGGTGACTGGGTGGTTCTTATCCCTCCAACCTTTCCAGTTCCATGTGCAACACAGAGCAGGGAGCCATCACGGTAATGTGAATGGCTTGTCACGTGTGCACTGTCTGGCATCCCAAGCTGCCCAACCCCTTAGTGTTGAGCAGCGGGGAGGGATATGTGACAGACCCAGGCCAGTGGGGTACAGGAGTCTGGTAGAGGGCAAATATACTGGTCACTGGATGAGTAGTTTTCTGTTCCCTGAGTGACCAGAGCAGGGGCTGCATTAAAGTAATCAGGAACCTGCTAGAACTAATTAAGGCAGACAGGTTGATTAGAACACCTGCAGCCAATCAAGGCAGGCTAATCAAGGCACCTGGCTTGAAAAAGGAGCTCACTCCAGTCAGAGAGGGGGGAGCCAGAGCAGAGGAAGTGCATGTGAGGAGATGGGAGCAAGAGGTGCAAGGAGCTGAGAGTAATAGGGTGTGCTGCTGGAGGACTAAGGAGTACAAGTGTTATTGGACACCAGGAGGAAGGTCCTGTGGTGAGGATCAAGAAGGTGTTTGGAGGAGGCCATGGGGAAGTAGCCCAGGGAGTTGTAGCTGTCATGTAGCTGTTACAGGAGGCACTATAGACAGCTGCAATCCACAGGGCCCTGGGCTGGAACCCGGAGTAGAGAGCGGGCCTGGGTTCCCCCCAAACCTCCCAACTCCTGATCAGACACAGGAGAAGTTGACCCAGACTGTGGGGAAGATCACTGAGGTGAGCAAATCTGCCAAATAAGCGCAGGACCCACCAAGGTAGAGGAGGAACTTTGTCACACCTGAAAAATTACCATAGTCACACAGACATATGTAAAGGCTTGCTGCTAAAATCTCTGAACATTCTATCTGCCTTGAGTATGCTCCAGCCCTGCTGGCCTCCCTCCATCTGCACAAAGCATGTCCTCGGCCCAACTGACCTTGCAGTGTTACCAGCCCCAAGCGTTCAAAAAACCCAGAAGAGGTTAACAGCCAACTGTTACTCTTGATAAGTTAACACCCCAACAATTCTTCCAGTGTAATTACCAACTCTACTGCATTGTCATACATTTAAAGCCCAACTGGGCATGGAGAAGGCTGGTGATGGGTCACTAGCTTTTGAGAGGACTTTTCTTAGCCCAACTCTCAGGGGATAACACAGAGTTGATTTCGCTGTCAAGGTGAATCTCAGCTCAGGCTGGCCGATCAAAAGGAAGGAGACTCTTTGGGGCATTCCAGAGGAAGTGAGGCAGGTTCAGCCACCGGTGGGGAAGAAGGGGATGTTTGTTATTGTTCTGTTGATGTCATCTTCAACATGGCCTCTGGTCTCCTGCATTCTCATCCCTGATGCCACTGTTTTTTCCAGGTGCACATACCTCTGAGGAGAGATGGTCTCACACCAACCTTCCTGCCATGGAGGACAAGAGATCCAGACTGATGTCCTGTGCAAGTGTTCTGGGCAACAGGTGGGTTCACTGGAGAAGTTCTCCTCCTCCCCCAGAAGGGGTCATGTGCTCATTCATGAAGTCGACCTGGAGCTAGTAACTCCCCGTGCATGGCCTGGGGGAACGGAGAGGACGAACAGAAGGGATCAGAGCAAGCAGCTACAACAGAAGAAGGTGCTTCCACTTGCTCTCATAGGTCCAGCTTTGAGTGAGGTGATGAAGCCTCTTATACATTATTCTCATCTTCTTCTTCGAGTGATTGCTCATATGCATTCCAGTTAGGTGTGTGCGCGCCGCGTGCATGTTCGTCGGAGAAACTTTTACCCTAGCAACACTCGGCGGGTCGGCTGGGCGCCCCCTGGAGTGGCGCTGCTATGGCGCCTAAGATATACCCCGGCCGACCTGGCCACCCTTCAGTTCCTTCTTACCGCCCATGTCGGTCGTTGGAACAGTGGAGTGCGGCTTCGCTGACCTCCACCTTCCCTAGCTACTCGTACTCTCTTCTAGTTATATTCGTAGTATAGTTACTGTTATTGTATATATATAGTTCATTAGAGTTAGTTGTAGTTCATAGTTATAGTTGTTAATTAGTAAGTCTTGCGGGGTTCGGGAGATAGCCCCTTCCCCGCACCCGGTGCTGGAGCTCATGCCTGGCTCACCGGGTTTCAAGCAGTGTTCGGCCTGTCATAGGCCGATGCCGACAGGAGATCCCCACGACTCCTGTTTGAAGTGCCTAGGGGAACCGCACTTATCGGCTAAGTGCCCAATTTGCAAGGCTTTTAAGCCAAGGACAAAAAAGGAGCGGGACATTAGAGTGAAGCAGCTCCTGATGGAAGCGGCCCTGACACCGTCGCCCTCGGCACCGACCACAAGCCAGTTGGTGAGCAAAGGCACCCCTACGGCACCGGGTGTTGCCGGTACACCTAAGGATTCCCGGCACCGGCCACCGCTGGCACCGAAATCGACCCCACGCCGCTCCCTCTCCCCGAGATCGAAGACGGCAAAGGGTCAGAAGACGCCAGTGTTGCAGCCAGAGACTGCACCTAAGGCTGACCGCCCGGCACCGATAACCACTGCGGCACAGCCAAAACCGGAGCCGTCGACTCCAGCTCCACGAGGGCAGTTGAGTCCGGCACCAGACAGCTCCCCGGCACCGGCCGTGGTAGAGCTCACCTTACCATCGACTCCGGAGACTTTCTCCATGGCGAAGGACTTGATTGCCATCACTGAGGCGGCACTGCCCCTACCCCCGGCACTGCCAGTGTGGGTATTGCAGTCTCTGGGCAAGCTGACCCTGACCAGACCACCGTCAATCAGCGTAGGGGACCGGCACCGATCAAGATCACGGTCCCGCTGCCGCTCTGAGTCGAGACGTCGCTCCCGATCTCGACGTCGCTCTCGGTCTCAGCACCGGTCCTCGCCACGGCGCCGGTCGGGCTCTCGGCACCGGTCAGTCTCTCGATCACCAACACGCTACTCGCGGTACCGCTCCAGCTCCTGGCACCGTACCAGGCACCGTACCTCCCGGAGCAGATCAGGGCGTAGAGACTCAAGATCCTGGTCGACCTCCCGGCACCGGGCCGGTCACAGGTCCCAGTCTCGCTCTCGGTACCATTATGAGTACCGGCACCGGTCCTCACGATCAAGAGGTGCAAGATCAGTCGGGACTTTGGCTCCAGGTTTTTCTGCTCCACCTTGGCCGTCCAGACATACGTCCGCATCCTCCCAGGCGGACAGCTACTATGACCGGGACCGGGATACAGAGGTACCGGTGGGGGTGTTCCAGGACTCTCGGCTGCAGGACATGGGACCACAGCAGTGGTCCTGCTGGACCCCCTCATTCCCGGGGTATCCTCCTCTTCCTCACCGGATGAGGCTGTGGCAGGGACCTCATCATCAGGGCCCCCGCCGATAGACCTCAGGGCCTATCAGGACCTCCTGCGCAGAGTGGCCCTCAACATCAACCTCCCAGTGAAGAAGGTCCCGGAAGTCGAGGACCCCGTGGTAGGCATCCTCACCGCTGATGCTCCCACCTGGGTCGCGCTGCCGTTCACTAAGACCATCCAGGCCATGGCCGACACCCTCTGGCAGTCTCCAGCCTCCATTCCACCGACGGCAAAGGGAGTTGAAAGAAAGTACATGGTACCCTCTCGGGGATACGAGTACTTGTACGTCCATCGTCCTCCCTCCTCCTTAGTTGTCCAGTCGGTCAACGAAAGGGAACGACATGGCCAGCAGGCACCGGCCCCGAAGTCCAAAGAGGCCAGACGAATGGATCTCCTGGGTCGGAAGGTGTACTCAGCGGTGGTCCTACAGCTCCGTGTGGCTAACCAACAGGCTCTACTGAGCCGGTATAACTATAACACTTGGGCTGAAGTGGGTAGGTTCTCCGAGCTCCTACCCCCAGACTCACGCCAGGAGTTCAATGCATTCCTGAAGGAGGGCAAGAAAGTGGCCAGGACCTCTCTCCAGGCCTCCCTGGACGCGGCCAACTCGGCAGCCAGAACCTTGGCCTCGGGGATTACCATGAGGCGCATCTCCTGGCTCCAGGTCTCTAACCTGCCTCCGGAACTGCAGTACACCATCCAGGACTTACCCTTTGATGGCAAGGGTTTGTTCTCGGAGAAGACCGATCTAGGCTGCAGAGCCTGAAGGATAACAGAATCATCATGCGCTCGCTGGGGATGCATACCCCTGTAACCCAGCGTAGACCCTTCAGGCCCCAAACTCATCACCCGTATTTTCCGCCTCGCCAGAGGCAGGACCTCAATAGAAGGCACAGGCAGGGGGGCCGCAGACGCCAGTCTGGTTCCCAAGGAGGCCAAAACCAGGGACCTTCTAAGGCACTGCCGGGCCCCAAGGCCAACTTTTGAAGGTGCGCCCGGGGACGGCGTACCAGCCTCAGAACAGGATCCTCTTCCTTCCTTCTCCAATCGCCTCTCCTACTTCATCCCGGCATGGTCCCAATTAACATCAGACCTTTGGGTTCTGTGCACAGTGAAGCAGGGATACCACCTCCAATTTGCTTCATCACCACCCTCCCGCCCCCGTTCCCGGTCCCTCTTCAGGGACCCCTCTCACGAGCAAGCCCTCCTACAGGAGGTCCAATCTCTCCTCGCTGCAGGAGCTATAGAGGAGGTACCTTTAGACGAGAGAGGAAAGGGGTTTTATTCCCAATATTTTCTGATCCCCAAATCCAAGGGAGGCCTCAGACCTATCCTAGACCTGCGCGGACTCAACAAATGGATGCTCAAGCTGAAGTTCCGCATGGTCTCCCTGGGAACGATTATCCCATCCCTGGATCCTGGAGACTGGTATGCCACCCTCGACATGAAGGATGCGTACTTCCACATTGCCATCTTTCCACCACACAGGAAGTACCTTCGCTTTATGGCCAACCACCAGCACTTCCAATTCACAGTCCTCCCCTTTGGCCTCTCCACGGCCCCGAGGGTGTTTACGAAGTGCATGGCCGTCGTCGCCGCCCACCTCCGCCAGCAACAGATACATGTGTTCCCGTATCTGGACGACTGGCTCCTCAAGGGGTCCTCTCAGTCTCAGGTACGGCAGCACGGCAATGTAGTTACGGACCTATTCTCCCAGTTGGGACTACTCCTCAACACCAAGAATTCCACCCTGGTCCCCACGCAGAGGCTGGACTTCATAGGGGCAACACTGGACTCCACTCAAGCCAGGGCCTACTTGCCTCAGCCCCGCTTCCAAGCGATCGTATCGATCATATGAAGCTTACAGGCCTCCCCGATCACCTCAGCTCGCACCTGTCTCGGACTCCTGGGGCATATGGCCACATCTACTTATGTCACAAAGTTTGCCAGGCTCCGCATGAGACCCTTCCAAACGTGGCTCCATTTGGTCTTCCGCCCGGGCAGGGACCCTATAGACGTCCTGGTGACAGTTCCCCCCAGCCCCCTCCGCTCCCTCGATTGGTGGCTAACTCAATCCCTGGTATGCGCAGGGATGCCGTTCCATCCACAGCCGCCGTCGATGACCTTAACGATGGATGCGTCATCCCTTGGTTGGGGGGCCTGTGACAAACTGGGAAAGTTCTTAATGTTTTCTCTGAATACTGTATTGGTGCCTCAGTATCCCCATGGCAGTTCTTAAGTATCTGGCAGAGCAAAGGGCCAGTGCACCTAAATGCCTGACACTCTGTCTCCTAGCAACTGATGGCCTGGGCCCCTCCCCTGCAAAGGTGCCAGCTGAAGGTGTTGGAGACAAAGGGATCAGGTGACTTCCTGGCCCGGGAAAGGGGCTGAGGAGAGAGGAGGGGCTGGGAGGGGTGTTAGTCTGGAGCTGGCTGGGGTCAAGGGTGGAGGGCAGACCTGGGGGTCTGGCTCACTGCCCCCCAGAATGGACCCAGCAGAGGGGTCCGGTTCACTGTACCTACAAGCTCTGTTTTAGACCCTGTTCCTGTCATCGAATAAACCTCTGTTTTACTGGCTGGCTGAGAGTCACGTCTGACTGCAAAGTGGGGGTGCAGAACCCGGTGGCTTCCCCAGGACCCCGCTGGGGTGGACTCGCTGTGGGAAGCGCACGGAGGGGCAAAGGATGCTGAATGCTCCAAGGAGAGACCCAGGAGGTGAAGCTGTGTAAGCTTCTTGCCCTGAACAAGTCTGCTCCAAGGGAGAGGAGGCTCCCCAAAGTCCTGACTGGCTTGGTGGGGAGCAGTTCCAGAGCATCGCCCGGTGACTCCGTGACAACTGGTGGCAGCGATGGGACGTACTGCACCCCGTGAATGGCGCTGCTTGCAGTAAGTGACTGGGGAGCAGTAAAACAAAGGAGGGATAATGAGGACCAGGCGTGCCGAAGGCTCAGAGAGGAACGGTTTCAGGGGGCAGTTAACCTCTGGGAGTGTGTGACCAGCGAGAAGGGACTGTTGGAGTAACAGGGTCCCCCTGAGGACTGCAGCGAGCAGTCTCGGGGCGGAGGAGCTTGCCGCTCGACCCTGGGAGAGAGAAGGATTTTTGCAGTAGCAGGGTTCCCCGGGGGATTGCAGGAGCAGTCCCAGGGGCGGAGGAGTCTGCAGCTCGACCCTGGCAAAGAGGTGGTGATCACGAGAAGGGCTGGCACACTAGGGGTTCTTCCTGGAAACCATGGGGGAGCCAAGAGCACACAGGCCTGTGAGTCCAGAGCCACTTGGGAACGGTGAAGTGATGGCCTATCACCATCTCCTTGAGGAGGACATTGTGATCCTGTGCACAAAGAGAGGGTTACGCATGGGGAAATTCACCAAGGCACAGTTAATCGTGCAGTTGAAGGAGAAGCACCGCTCTGAGGAGCAGATTCCTGGCCCAGATGGGGCTACAAGAGGATCTGAGAGCAGCTGGAGCATCAGCCAGGCATCCCCGGGAGTCTGGTCCCCAATCAGACAAGGGTCTTCACGATTGGGTTCCCCATCAGGAGATTGGAGACGGATGGGATGGGAGCAGAGCCCGAGAGAGCGAGAGGACCGTGAGAGAGAGCAAGAGCCTGAGGAAAAGCTGCAGGAGAAGCAGCAGCAGCGTGGACTGGTGATGGTGGAACAGAGAGACATAGGGGGCTGCCCGGGGGTCAGTGGGGAAACACACCTGCAGGGGCGAGACCCTGGGACAGAGAGAACTGTGGTGGTGCAGCCCCAGATGCTGAGGGACTGTGGAACCTGGGTGAAGTTCCCTGCGGTGAAGCCCCTCGCCCTGCCTATGGCCCAGATCCCTGTGCAGACCCAGGAGGCGTCGGGCTGGCTGGTGGTTGGGGTTCTTCAGGATATCGGCTGGGAGGCCCTGTTGGGGGGTGACTGTCTCCCCATGGGACAGGATCCAGGCCCCGCTCCTGTAACGGCCGAGGGTTTGAATTCAAATCCAGGGAACCAATTGGCTAGGATTGAAATGGTCAGTGAAAATGCAAATAACCTGGCTGGCAGGGGGGAGGGGCTGCTGGGCTCAGGATACCTGCCTACCTATAACCAGCCCCCTGAGGCTGAGTGGGAGGGAGAGATGCTCCCTGCCCCCCTGCACACCGGAAAGGGGGCTCACACTGGCTCTGATGCTGTGACCAGAGCAAAAAGCTCGCTGCCTGTCCCCACTGGGACAGCAAGGGCAGCGCTGAGCACGGGGGGGGGGCTAAGATCCCAGCTGAGTGGGGGAACACCCGGGCAGGGCAGGTCAGCTGCCAAACAGGTTTGCCTGGTCCAAACGTGCTGCTGGAAAGTGATTACACAGCAGGAAGGAAGCTACCAGGGACAGGGCTCAGGGGGGCTGTGACCCCAGGCCCAGCCAGCAAGAGGGAGCAGGTCCCACTCCCTGCCCCAGCTGCTGAATCCCAGACTGAGCTGCAAAGGGATCCCTCCTTAAAGAAGCTAAAAAAACTTGCTGGCCACAGCGCTGCAAACCCCCTTGGGGAAGGCTGCAGGGACAAAGTCCTGCAGAAGGAGGAATTCCTGTACCGAAAATGGGCTCCCCAAGGGAAAGCAGAACTGGGGGAAATCGGGAGGCAGCTGGTGGTACCCCAAAAATCCACAGGGTTCTTCCCGTTCAAGCTGCTGAATGGAAGGAGAGTAAGGAGACCCCTAAACCTGAAGAGGAAGGATTGAATGAAAAAGGGGGAAGACCCTCAGGGGGATCCCTTCCCTAAGGTGGGAGCCAATCTCCCCATCAGGTGTTCCCCATTCAAAGTCATTGGAAAAGCAACCCAGATCCTAAAGAGAAAGGTCAGAAACATGCTGGCTTTAAATGGAATCCAGCCGTTTTACAGCCCATGGGCCTCACCCATGGGGCTGATCCCCAAGCAAGACAGAATGATCTGGTTTTATGGGGGCTATCAGAAGCTTAAAACCATCACAGTGTCCAATGCCGACCCCATGCCTAGGCCTGGGAAGATTCTAAACAAGCTGAGAGGAATGGAGAACTTGGCCCTGGCAAACACTAATAACATGTGCATCTTTAGCCAGACCTGGGAAAAACAGGTGTCCCAGGTAAAAAGGGGGCTGGGCTGCCTCAAGAAGGTGGAACTGACGGTAAAAGCTGGAAAGTGCAAGGGGGAACGGCAAAGGTGTTGTGTCTGGGCCACAAAGTGGAAAGCGGCTGCCCACGCCCAAAGCTGGCAAAGGCCAAGATGGGGGCTCTCAACCAAGGGAGCCCAAATCACAAACCAGAGGGCTGGAAAAAAACCCAATCCCAGCTTAAAGCCCAGGGGTACTGGGGTGGCAAAGGGTGTGGGCTGCATAAACCTTCCCACATGCAGCCTGCAAGTGCCATCAAGCATACCCGACCTAAGGGAGGGCGTAAGACTGGACTGTCCTGGTGTAACTCACACCAAGGGATGGGAAAGATGCTGGGGCATCCATGGGAACCTTGGTGGGTTCGAACTTCCCCAGGTCACTGGCTGAAGTGACCTCGCTCAGTTCAGTCTCGAAGGGGGGAGAGATGACAAACTGGGAAAGTTCTTAATGTTTTCTCTGAATACTGTATTGGTGCCTCAGTGTCCCCATGGCAGTTCTTAAGTATCTGGCAGAGCAAAGGGCCAGTGCACCTAAATGCCTGACACTCTGTCTCCTAGCAACTGATGGCCTGGGCCCCTCCCCTGCAAAGGTGCCAGCTGAAGGTGTTGGAGACAAAGGGATCAGGTGACCTCCTGGCCCGGGAAAAGGGCTGAGGAGAGAGGAGGGGCTGGGAGGGGTTGTTAGTCTGGAGCTGGCTGGGGTCAAGGATGGAGGGCAGACCTGGGGGTCTGGCTCACTGCCCCCCAGAATGGACCCAGCCGAGGGGTCCGGTTCGCTGTACCTACAAGCTCTGTTTTAGACCCTGTTCCTGTCATCGAATAAACCTCTGTTTTACTGGCTGGCTGAGAGTCACGTCTGACTGCAAAGTGCGGGTGCAGAACCCGGTGGCTTCCCCAGGACCCCGCTGGGGTGGACTCGCTGTGGGAAGCGCACGGAGGGGCAAAGGATGCTGAATGCTCCAAGGAGAGACCCAGGAGGTGAAGCTGTGTAAGCTTCTTGCCCTGAACAAGTCTGCTCCAAGGGAGAGGAGGCTCCCCAAAGTCCTGACTGGCTTGGTGGGGAGCAGTTCCAGAGCATCGCCCGGTGACTCCGTGACAGGGCCCACCTAGGTCACCTATGTACCCAGGGCCTTTGGTCGTCCCAGGAGCTGACACTCCATATAAACGTCCGCGAGTTGAGGGCAGTCCACCTTTCCTGCCAGGCGTTTCAACAACATCTGCACGGCCGTTGTGTTTCGGTGTTCACGGACAACACAACGGCCATGTACTAAATCAACAAGCAAGGAGGGACCCGCTCGTCTCCCCTGTGTCAGGAAGCCATTCGACTATGGGACTTCTGTATAGCCCAGTCGATAGATCTAGTGGCGTCCTTTCTTCCGGGGGTCTGGAACACTTTGGCGGATCGACTCAGCCGGTCCTTTCTGTGTCACGAGTGGTCAATAAGACCAGAAGTCATCCATTCACTCTTCCAGAGGTGGGGATTTCCCCTCATAGACCTGTTCGCCTCCCGCTTGAACAGGAAGTGCCAGGAGTTCTGCTTGTTTCAGGGTCTCTCCCCGGGGTCTATCACAGACGCATTCCTCCTGTCGTGGAGGCACCACCTGTTGTATGCCTTCCCTCCGTTTCCCCTGGTTCACAAGGTCCTGTTGAAGCTCCGCAGGGACAAAGCGCATCTTATCCTGATTGCACCTGCGTGGCCCAGACAGCACTAGTTCACCACCCTGCTAAACCTGTCCGTAGATACCCCAGTTCCCCTCCCTCTCCTCCCGGACCTGATCACACAAGACCACGGCAGGCTTCGTCACCCAGACCTGCGAGCTCTCCATCTCACGGCGTGGATCCTGCGTGGCTAAACGCGGCAGAGTTGAGCTGTTCCGCGCCGGTTCAGCATATTCTCCTCAGCAGCACGAAGCCTTCCACCCGCTTCACGTACTTGGTAAAGTGGAAACGCTTCTCTTGCTGGTGCGCAACTCAGGGCATTACTCCTTCGGATGTCTCGATCCCCAGGGTCCTAGACTACCTCTGGTACCTTAAGCAACAGGGCCTGGCAACATCCTCTCTGAAGGTGCACTTAGTGGCCATATCCACTTTCCGGCCAGGCGAGGGCGGCCACTCCGTGTTCTCCCACCCCTTGGTCTCTCGGCTCATTAAGGGCCTAGAGCGTCTCTATCCCCCCGTACGTCGCCCCGCCCCTACCTGGAATCTTAACTTGGTCCTAACCAGGCTCATTCTCCCACCATTTGAGCCGCTAGCAACTTGCTTGCTCCTGTACCTATCATGGAAAACAGTCTTCCTGGTGGCCATTACATCGGCCAGACGGATCTCCGAGCTGAGAGCACTCACGGTGGACCCCCCATACACTGTTTTCCATAAAGACAAGGTGCAGCTGCGCCCTCATCCGGCGTTCCTCCCTAAGGTTGTGTCTGCCTTCCATACCAACCAGGACATCTTCCTCCCAGTCTTCTTTCCAAAACCCCACTCTTCTCGACGGGAGCAGCAGCTACACTCCTTAGATGTACGCAGGGCTCTTGCCTTCTATATTGAACGAAAAAAGCCATTCTGAAAGTCCCCCCAACTGTTTGTGGCGGTCGCAGAGCGGATGAAAGGCCTGCCAGTCTCCTCCCAGAGGATCTCCTCCTGGGTGACTGCATGCATCTGCACATGCTATGACCTAGCTCATGTCCCTTCGGGCCATCTTACGGCGCACTCTACTAGAGCTCAAGCGTCATCAACCGCCTTCCTGGCGCGCGTGCCTATCCAGGAGATATGCCATGCGGCGACCTGGTCGTCGGTCCCCACCTTCACCTCGCACTACGCGCTGGTCCAGCAATCTAGAGATGATGCAGCCTTTGGCGCAGCAGTTCTGCATACTGCCACATCTCACTCCGACCCCATCGCCTAGGTAAGGCTTGGGAATCACCTAATTGGAATGCATATGAGCAATCACTCGAAGAAGAAAAGACGGTTACTCACCTTTGTAACTGTTGTTCTTCGAGATGTGTTGCTCATATCCATTCCAAATCCACCCTCCTTCCCCACTGTCAGAGTAGCCAGCAAGAAGGAACTGAAGGGTGGCTGGGTCGGCTGGGGTATATATTAGGCGCCATAGCGGCGCCGCTCCAGGGGGCGCCCAGCCGACCCTCTGAGTGTTGCTAGGGTAAAAATTTCTCCGACGAACGTGCACGCGGCGCGCACACACCTAACTGGAATGGATATGAGCAACACATCTCAAAGAAAAACAGATACAAAGGTGAGTGACCGTCTTTTCTCTTCCATCCATGCCTATGCAAAGTCTCTCTCTCTCTCTTAATTCTCAGCTTCAGTCCCAACCTATCATTAGTATTAGTAGTAAATATTTATATTCTGATAGCACTCAAAGGGCTAGGGCTGCATTGTGCCAGACACTGTACCAGGCCCGCTGACGGGAGGGTGAGGGGAGTCAAAGGGGGCAATTGCCCAGGGGACCGGGCAATTTAAAAGGGTGTGGAGGCCCCCAGTCACAGCTGCGAGCCCTGGGCCCTTTTAAATTGCCTGGGCAGGCTGCAGGGTTCCTAGGTGCGCGTGGGGTAGTATCAGCAGTGGCAAAGGCAGCAGAGAGGGCATGTGGAAGCCCTGGCCATGTCAGAAGAGCGCAGCCGGCAGCAAGCTCGCTGGACACCAGCCAGCGCAGGTGCAGCATCTGCCCTGGGGCCAGGAATTGCTGTTGGTGAGCCTCCACTGTACAAAGACACCTTGCCTTGAAATATCGCTTTGGCTCTATGGTATAGCTCCAAAGAACGGGGCTTTAGAAATCATTGTGCTACAGGATTGTTTTTTTGTTTTTCTCTCAGGTGGCTGGATAGACAGAGCCGAAATAAAGGCTCCCCCCAGTTCTTGTTCACATGTCACAAGAAAATGTATTAATGAACCAATAATCCCAGAGCATGTTTGCTGCTTGTTACTAGCAGTTAATCTTCTACTGTGACCTGTTTGCTACTTGACCGCCCAAAACAGGGTGACCACAAGCCATTGCTAGGCTGTGCTTAGGGTTGACTGGGGTGGAATGAGGAAGGGGACTGCTTGCTGTGAGCAACTGAACGGCTTTGATACACCCCTACAACCACAGGGGGTGCAAATAGCACCACCTGCACTGATGGGGCAGCTGCACCAGAGAGAGGGCATTGGCTTCTGAGGAAGGCAGCACTGACCCCTGACCTCAAAAATGTTCTCTGGGGGAGGGCTACTTTAGCTTGTGGCTGGGCACAGGCTGCATGGGAGATGGGCTTATTCAGGGCACCAGCTGGGCACCCTGGCCCTTCCTCCTGCCCAGCCAACCACGTTCATTTTCTGGGCTGTACCATCCACTCCAAGAGAGGTGGGGTTTGCAGGTTGCTTGTGATGTACCTTCAGCCTGAGTTCTTCCACTAGCAGTGAATCAAGCACAAAGGGCTCTGGCCCCCTGAGCCTCAGTGAAGAGAGCAAGAGGCAGGCACGCAGAAAGAAAGGGATCTTAGCACGGGAATTGCTTGCCAGATCCCTCCCCAGCTCTGACTAGATCTTTGCAATTGAAGTGCAGTTGTGTCTGCAGGTGCTAACAAGGTCACTTGCGCAGTGAAGGCAGACGGTTGGGCGGTGGGCGGAGAATAAAAATGGTAAATCTAAGCTATAATAAGCAAGGGGAGGAAAAAAGCAAGGTCAGATGCATGTCACTGAAACAGAGAGGAATGAAAAGGTCAAACACACCTTTTGAAACAATAAAGGAGTATTCTGACCTTCCGGGCTGGGTGAATGACCAAGGCTGAATCCCAGTAAAGTCAGGCCTGTCTGTGTGTGTTACATGTGTCCTTTGCTTTCAGTACTGGAGAGGGTAGTGACCTGCCTGTTAAAACCAAAGTAAATATCATCCCCTGCTGGCCCACTCCCTGGTATGAGGGCAATGAACAATAGCACTGCGGAGCTCTTCATACATCAAACGGTGGTCATGTCTTGTCTTAACTCCCTGTGCATATTTTGAGACAAGCAAAGTCCTATCACTGTTTCAGTCTCCCTCCATTTAATTCAAAAGCATAATCCCAACCAGGGATCCCTCTCATACCAATGTTCCCTTTCTTCATGTAGCTTCTCTCCAACACCTACACACATTCCCCAGCCTTGATGGGAGTTTTGGCTGTATCACAGTGAGCTTCTTGTTGTAGGCATTTATATTTAGCAGTCATCGCCATCTCTCGCTGTCAGATAATGGAGCTGAAATGAGACAAACGTCTGTCTTCTACTGGTGGTCATTTGCTTGGCCATTCCTCTGACCTGGCTGCTGGTGGAGTTCTTCCTTTCTGGTGTCCTTCAGAATCTTCTGTCTGGTGGCCAATGGGCCTCTTCTCCTTTTCACAATGTACTTCTCATATGGTGACAATACGTATTGTCTGGCTTTGGGTCACTCCATAAGACTGTTGGGAATTGGCCCTACTGGCTCCTCTTTTGGTTGTGATGCATTCGCTTCATTCCAAAGCACCTGTTTCTAATCCCAGGCAGTTTCAGTGGTAGTCCCAGAAGAGGAGCCACCTGGATTGGCAATATTTTATGTGCCCTCATATCTTGTTGTGAACTCAAGGACATTTGCCTGAAGTCTTATTTTGAGGGGAAGGATGTCTCATGATTAAGGTACTGGACTGGAACTCAGGAGAACTGAAGTCATTCCCAGCTCTGCCACAGACTGTGTGACCTTGAGTGAGTCACTTAATCACTTTATCGCCGTTCCCCATCCGCAACATTAAGATAAGAACACATCCTCTCTCCAACCCTTTGTCAGGGCTATTAGACAGTAAGACCTTCAGAACAGAGTAGGTCTGTGACTTTGTGTATGACACCATCAAGTGAAATTGGACCCTGCAGATGCTACTGCTATACAATAATAAGTCCCTGGTGGTGGAAGGGAGTGTGCATTCAGTGCTGTGGGTTTGCACTTGTACGTGTGGTGAAGATAATGAACATCTTACAGGGCTTTTAGTAAGACGCAAGTGGAATGATGCAGAGGAGACACAAGGTGTTAAATGCAGAGGCTCAGAGTTTGGCATGTGAATTAATGTTTTATGAGCATTTTCTCCATGCAGACCACTTCAATAGCAATGACTGTACAGTCCAAAAAAGTCATTAGAATCCAGGAAATAGAGGCCCCCTTATTTATTAGAAAGTTTCTCTGTATTAATTTCTCATGGAAGGGGGTTTCATTAGGCCCTCTAGGCTGGTATAAAGAGGGGGGAGTCCTCCACTCGAGAGTTAATTTCTTGCCCTGTTGTTTTGTTCCTGTTGCTCAGACACAGGGACTGCTAACTGCAGTGAGAGAGAAGCCTGTATTCAAGTCAGATTTTTTTTTTTATTTCCTGCATTTGAGCAGGCCAGAATTTATATCACTCGGGTCTCCTTAAATTAGTCCAAGAGGATTTCATTTTACAGGCTTGCTTGACTGGGATCCTTGTGGCACGATGGGCTCAGCTTTGTATACAACTGAGATTCATATTTTATGTGTGTATAAAAATCCTGGCCATGAATCTAGCAGCTTAAAGCTTCATCTTCCTTCTGTATGGCTCAATTCAGAGCTCACCGCGCATTTCCAAATGGGGACTCTTACAAGCAGCTGAGCTTCCAGGGAAAACAGCAGGAAAGAAGGGAATGACTATAAAGGGCTACTTAGCTCTTTCTGTCATCCATAGGCAGCTTTTGAAGCCCACAAAACTGTGGCTACTGGAGGACCTTGATTCGCAATGGGCCATATTTGGGAACCTGTCCTGAATCTAATAGAAGGGTGTTACTGATGGGGGTTATGACTACTGCACTAGATAGGCATCTGCATTCAATTTCCAGCTCTTCCACAGATTCCCTTGTGCCCTTGGGTGAGTCTCTTAATTTTCCTGGCCCTCAGTTTTCCATCTATAGAAGGTAACACTTCCTCTGTCTGACCTGTCTAAGCTCTTTGGGGCAGGGAATATCTCCTTCTATGGGCTTAATCAGCACCTGACGCAACAGTGCCCTGATCCCAAGGTTGTTAAGCACGACCAAGATACAAATCCTAATGAATAATGCCAAACAGAAGCGACCAGGGAGGGTATGGAAACAGACTGAAGGGTTAAATGGAAGTAAAGACAATAGAGGCCCTCTCAGTGCTGGCCTCACCAGGCTTCCCAAGAATTCTAGCACTGCCTGTACCACCCAACACCCCAAAACATAACTCAGGTCATTTTAGTTCACAGAACTTATAAGGAGAAATGAGATCCCTGCTTGCCCCTCCGCTTTGGTACCAGTTAACGTCAGGTCAGATTGGACAGACACCACAAAGGCTGCACTGATTATCAGGCACTGTTGCTGTTTTTCTTTGGGGGCAGGGATAGCTCAGTGGTTTGAGCATTGGCCTGCTAAGGTCAGGGTTGTGAGCTTCAATCCTTGAGGGGGCCATTTAGGGATCTGGGACAAAATCAGTACTTGGTCCTGCTAATGAAGGCAGCAGGCTGGACTCAATGACCTTTCAGGGTCCCTTTCAGTTCTGAGATAGGTGTATCTTCTAGGAAAGTCTATTTAGATGAAAAGGTAGGGTATTTATTACTGCAGTATAACCAAGTTGGACACATAGGTGCCTAGCAAGATGCTCAATGACTTCCCATGAATGTTGGGTATCAGAGTCTCTGGTCAGTTGTTTATTGGAAATGGAATTGACCCATTTACCAGTCTCTCTTGAATAGCTTTTTTATATGACTTATCTCCTGAATCAATGTCAGACATGGAGACACCCTCATTTTCTCCCATCTCTCCCAGAAGTCTGTCCTTTTTCTGAATGGCTCGGTATGTCCAGGAGCGATGGCATTCTAAGCCAGGCAGCCATAGCTGTGCATTCTGACTGATTGGTTCAAGCAGCCTGCATCCAAGGTGAACTGATGGTTCTTTTCAAGTTGAGAAATCAGGCCCAATGGCTGCATCAGCGCTTGCCTGTGCACGTTTCCCAAATCCAGAATGAATGAGCCTGCTGCCCGTCTATACCTTTCACAGATACATCCATCCACATACAAAACCATCACATCTTAACATGATGCCTGTGAGTGATGCTAACAGCATTTACCCTAACTTCCCCTTGCACCACACCAGGAATAAATGGAGAACTTCAGGGTCCGATGTTCTCAGCTGAGGTTTCTAGCAAACCCATTCCCGTGTACAGTGTCCTATCAAAACTAGAGATGGGCCAGAGCCGCAAAGTTTAGATCTGGATTCCAAATGTCCCCAGAATTTCAGAATGATTTTGGTTTGGCCCATTAGAGATCTAAGGGCCAGCCGCAAAATTCAGATATGGCTCCCCACTGGAATCCAGACCTCGCAGTTGGATGGCAGGTTTTGTTTTGGGTCCCACTCTAATAAGACACAGGTCTGACTCATGGCTTTGCATAGGCTTCAAGATGAAAGTTTGGTGACTCAGTTTGATTTTTCACTTTGTATTTTTTCTAATTCTTGAAGTTCCACTAAGGAGCTTCGAGCCAAAAGGGATTTGGATTACAGAAAGGATTCATACAGCCAGAGCAGTGTCACAGAGACCCAGTAATAACTGTGGGCATGTGTGTGCAAAATACTAGAAATGTTACATCCTGGGACAGCATTCAGGGTCTGTTCCTCTACCATTCTGGGGTGGGAGGAGAATACTGACAAGCACAGCAGGTTGAATTGAGTGAAATTGTGCACAATATGGGACAAAGAGCACAGGGAGTCAATCAACACTGTCACAGTTTCTGAGCAGTCAGGAATAGAAGGACACAGATTTGGGATGCAAGAGAAATGAGTAGATGCAGACACAGAATGCTGCTGGATTCCTGGGCTGGTTTTTCTGTCCATTAATTGTGCTGTCAAATGGTGGATTTTGATGGCAAAATAGCAGCAAAGGTTGGGATCCCGGGTGCAAGCCTCACAGTCAGCTACAGTTTCTCTCTGATGTTCCTCCCCAGACTGCAGAGTCTATCTTCTGTGTGAGGGATGTCACTCCAGCTTTGCCCACATTGGGGATTTGCCCCAGTTCCAGTTGCTCTGGCACAAAACCCATACTACTACACAGGACTTGCCATACTGGATCAGACCTGTGGTCCATCTAGCTTAGTATATCCTGTGTGTGACCCTCACAGCATCCCAATGCACGAGGACCTCAGGCTCACTGGGATCTGGTAGTGAGTTTCAGCTAGCCTGACTGACTAAGTGTACCTCAACTCACTAAAGTCATAACCTGTATCTAGAAGGTGTCATGTAAGATATCAATAGAAAGTTAATATCATTCTGATCATTAATATTAGTGTGTGGTGTATGTAAGGTGGAGAAACTCAAACTTGCAACCGTATTGGGATTTATGTTATCAAAATGTGACTACTAGGCAGTGCTAAGTTACCCCATCCTAGGCAAAGAAATGTGGTTCTACCACCTTGAAGGTAAGAGACAATTGGAACATAATTTATATAGAAGGCAAACAAGGGGAGGAGAGAACCACTCAGAATCACAGCAGGGGAAGAGATTGCAGGAACTGATCAATTTGCATTTTAGCAAAGACCAGCATGGAACTGCCTTCACCAGGAGACTCCATGTCACCTTCCTCACAGCTACAATGAACTTTACTTCAGTTCAGAAGACTGCATTTCTAAGGGTCACTGGGCTATAGAAGAAAGGGGCAAAGAGTCCCAAGTTATCTTTGACCTACGGCAAAGGAACCGAGCACTTTGGACTTTGTGGGAGGGCCTGACCAGAGTGGGGTCAGACATCTTGTTGGAATGTAGATCGGTAAGGAAACTACCTTGAACAAAGGCTGTCGCTTGTTGTGTTAAGTTTTAGCCACTGGACAGCATTATTTGCATGTAACCATTTTTAATTCTATCCTTCATACTTGAACTCACTTAGAATTCTATTAGATTGACAAGATGGGTGAGGTACTGTCTTCTTCAGCTTTGCATAAGCTCAAAAACTTGTCATTCTTATCAACAGAAGTTGGCCCAATAAAAGATATGACCTCCTCCATCTTGTCTCTCTAATATCCTGGGACAGACACAAATACAACAGCCGTGCCTAGAATTAGAATTCTATCTCCCTTTGTTAATACACTTGTTATACTTTTAATCTGAAACCACCCATCGTTGTGTTTGCATCCAAGTGCTAGCTAACTCCAGTTCCAGTGGTGAGCTGTGCACTTGGTCTCTAGAGGAGCACATGAATCTTAGTATTCCTCCGCATGGTCCAGGAGAGGGCTGGCCATTGTAGAGCACACCGTTTGGGGACGGTTTGGGACAGGAGGTGTTGCAGTCACCCCTGCATAAGGTAACTGGAAACTAGAGTGGGGCTGTAAAAGCAGCAAAGAATCCTGTGGCACCTTATAGACTAACAGACATTTTGGAGCATGAGCTTTCGTGGGTGAATACCCACTTCATCAGATGCATGTAGTGGAAATTTCCAGGGGCAGGTATATATACATGCAGGCAAGCTAGAGATAATGAGGTAGTTCAATCAGGGAGGATGAGGCCCTGTTCTAGCAGTTGAGGTGTGAAAACCAAGGGAGGAGAAACTGGTTTTGTAATTGGCAAGCCATTCACAGTCTTTGTTTAATCCTGAGCTGATGGTGTCAAATTTGCAGATGAACTGAAGCTCAGCAGTTTCTCTTTGAAGTCTGGTCCTGAAGTTTTTTTGCTGCAGGATGGCCACCTTAAGGTCTGCTATAGTGTGGCCAGGGAGGTTGAAGTGTTCTCCTACAGGTTTTTGTATATTGCCATTCCTAATATCTGATTTGTGTCCATTTATCCTTTTTCGTAGCGACTGTCCAGTTTGGCCGATGTACATAGCAGAGGGGCATTGCTGGCATATGATAGCGTATATTACATTGGTGGAGGTGCAGGTGAATGAACCGGTGATGGTGTGGCTGATCTGGTTAGGTCCTGTGATGGTGTCGCTGGTGTAGATATATGGGCAGAGTTGGCATCGAGCTTTGTTGCATGGATTGGTTCCTGAGCTAGAATTACTATGGTGCAGTGTGCAGTTGCTGGTGAGAGTATGTTTCAGGTTGGCAGGTTGCCTGTGGGCGAGGACTGGCCTGCCATCCAAGGCCTGTGAAAGTGTGGGATCATTGTCCAGGAGGGGTTGTAGATCCCTGATGATGTGTTGGAGAGGTTTTAGCTGGGGACTGTATGTGATGGGCAGTGGAGTCCTGTTGGTTTCTTTCTTGGGTTTGTCTTGCAGTTGGAGGCTTCTGGGTACACGTCTGGCTCTGTTGATCTGTTTCCTTATTTCCTCGTGCGGGTATTGTAGTTTTGAGAATGCTTGGTGGAGATTTTGTAGCTGTTGGTCTCTGTCTGAGGGGGGCTGTTGGAATCAGAGCTGTTTAAGACACAGCCACTCAGTGCAGACTTTGAGCCACAGCAGCCGAGCATTTGAGGTGCCCAGGTTTACGGGGCAGGTGGTGACACAGCCTTTTGCTGGTTTGGATGGCACCCCAGCACATGACACAGTTAGTGTGTGTGTGTGGTGATGACGGGGAGGGGGAACAAAGTGATCATGTCATCAAAGGCTATCTTAATGCATATGCACAAAGGAGCCAAATTAACTTGCACAGCCCCAGTCTCCTTGTCCAATGAGTCCCAGCCACACTCACCTCCCACTCACTCAACATAGGAAGTTTCAACCTAAACAACTGAAGTTCAGCAAAGTGATAAGCAACTGAAAACAGGATCTGATAATGGTTAGCATCAGTCTACCTTAATAATAAGCAGTACTGCTGAGCCCCCCATAACAACTTGGGATATTCTTGCTATCCATATCAACGATCCAATTCCTCCTTGAATCTTGCTAAATTCTTGGCCTCAACAACAAAGGCAAAGCTGCTATTTAGTCACATGCAGCTTAGCCCTGATTCAAGCAGGGCATAGCTCTTTTGGGGAACATCATGGGTTGTCTTGCTTATACTGGTCCAGCTGCTGTAAACAAGGCAAACCATCAGTGTAGACAAGCCCGCACTCATCATGGCCCAAACCAGATCCACATAATGCCTCCTTGGCCACGTTTGATTTTCTAGTAGTGGGGTTTACAGAGCAGTGCTCTGCTGGATTTATCATGCCAGTTGTTAAGGCTTCCAGCTGCTTAAATTTACTTTCTTGTTTTCTCATTTTCTCATCTGTCTTTTCAGTGTTCTTTACAACAAAATCCACATGGTCCTCTATATCATTAACTCTACGGGTGAGTTAATCAAATTTAGTGTCAGGCCCAGCTATCGCTGTTTGAATGTTTCTAATCCCTTTGGAGGGGGATACAGGCCATGCGCAGACTCAGCTAGTCCTTCCACTGTTTTTTTTGGTGGTAGGCCCTGGTGCGACTGGGATTCCGACGGTCAGGGCTATTGGTCATGAACTTGTTTGGGAAGCTGGCTTCACTTAAGAGACAAGTTGTTCCATTCTCTACCTGTGTTTTACCCTTTTCTGTTCAGGTCTTAGTTTGTTTCTATCACTGTCTGAACAGTTACAGACTTGGGAGGCCAAATGGTCTAGTGAGTAGAGCACTGCTCCAGGAGTCAGGACACTTGCCTTCTATTCCCAGGTCTGCTGAGTGACTTTGGGCATGTCCTCCTGCCCTGTGCCTCTATTTGCCCTCTTACTCTTTGTCTTGTCTATTTAGATTGTAAACCCTTAGTGGCACCTCCTGTTTCTTGCTTTGTATACAGCACCTAGCACAACTGAGCCCTTATCTCAGTTGGGACCTCTAGGTGTAATGCAAATAATTACAGAGAGGGTTAGAGTAAGTGATGAAGATTTATACCTCTTTCTTCCAAGGATCGCATCATGCTTTGCAAGTATTAGTTAATTCCTGCAAAGTAGGGAAAAGATCTCAGAGGCAATACACCCAGGAATGAAATGCAGCCTCCTCTGAGGTAGAGCTCAGCCACATATAACAGCACACAGCAATTTTATAAAGATTTAGGACAGGAAGTGTTGCACTGAACCTGGAAGGTTATAACTTAATGGTTCAGCTTTAATGGCTGAGAGAAGTGAGGATGCGTGGCCACAGATTTGTTCTGGTCTTGTAAGATAGCAAAATCTGTCACGTCCGTTACCACCTGGGGAGAAACCCTCTGGAATATCTCAGCTACCTTTCTAGCTCTGGATGTTTTTGGTGGTGGAGGGTTGTCATCTCACCAGACTTCCACATCCATTTGTACTGGGTGCTGCTGGCAATGTCCCGTTACATGCTGGGATGTGACCGCGAGTCAAGGTCATATGGCCATGACTAAGAACTCCCTCACATCAGAGACCATCACAGAGTGACACTGTGATTGATGACTAAACAGGTGGGACTCTCGCTGGCCCAGACATTCTCAGCAAATGATGACTCAAATGCGTCTCAGGCCGTTGGCTTGGGGCACCCTTAATTTTTAAACACCAGCCTTTTCCCTGCAGCTCTCAGCCTTTCTTCCTGGCTGCTTCCTGCAGAAGAAGGCTCCCCTGGCCAAACTACCTGGGAGTCACATGTGAACTGTATTCTCTTATTCTTCAGCAGAGTCATGTCACTAAAGTTACTTGCTTCCCACAGCAACCAGATGCTGAGGCGGCTTGGCCCTCTAGCTGAGCCCCAGAAGTCCACCCCTTCCAGGGTAATAGGGTCCAGAGGAAGATCCTATCCTCCTGCCCCAGGCACAGAACAGTCTCTTCTTCATCTAGTCACTACTTCATCTCACCAGGTAGCAGCACAGGGTTATTGTTCTTTTCTATGGGCTTCCGACACAGGGAACCTGATGAGTTGGACAGTCTGCTCCAATAACCAAACCAAGAAGAGGACTCTCTTTCCCAGGGGATGTTCTATCAGCCTGCCAAGCTGGCCTCCCACTCTATGAAGTGTCTCTGTGCTTGGTTCTTCCTCTCCAGAGACTCGCCAAGCTTCCCCCCACCCTCCTTCAACAGCCCAGCAGTGTCTCTTCTCCAGTCAGCCTCCTTTCCTCTCCCAGGCCTGCTCGTTTATGCCTCAGCACACTCAGCTCCTAATCATCTGCTTCCTTGTCAGGTGACTTTGCTCATTGCCTCCACCTGGGGAGGCAGGCCAAATCTCACACATGTGCTTCTGTGCCCTTCACTCTCTGATAGGACCAGCTCACTCTGTGACAATGGCTCCAAGCCCAAGTCATGAAAATCAGATGAAGATTTCAACCTGAATCTGGATTGTCCTGTAGTTGAGGAAGTTTGGATCTGTTGTTCTTATCTGGCACATTATAGGAATCGTCGTGAGCCACCAAGTTCAAATTCAGATCTGGATGTGAGCTTTCCCTGAGAATGGGGGTGGAAGGGCAGTGTCCTATTTAAACCCATCTGCTTTGCCAATAAATTTCTATTTGCTTCTCATCTGTTATTGATGCGTGTGTGTTTCTGTGTGTGTAACTGATCTGTATTAAAGCCAGAATTTTCCATAGGTGCTCAGATACCATGGCAGTGGGCATGGTATAAGAAACTAGACAGTATCTTTCATGACTGCCACCTCTTGGGTCAGGCAGGAAATATAACCTCCTTAGTCACTCAAGGGCTTTCTCAAAATGTTGGCTGCATGATATCAAAATGTGGCTCAAAACAATGCATCTCCTTACAGACCAATCATCTAATAACTGGCTTTGTAGGTGTACTGTGGAATCCCTTAGACTGCAAAGATGGGGATTGCATATTTCATAGACTTCAATAGAATAGACTTGACCGGTGCATGCGCAAATCTCTGTCTTGCTGGGTACGTGTTGTGCGGATGCACTTTTGCTCATGGAGCTAGAAAATGTGGGCCATTAGCCTTTGCCTCAGTTTCCCTCTCTGAATAATGGGGATATTAATACCTGCTTCAGAGGGATGTTGTGAGGCTTTGATTGTGTTTGGAGATCCTTGGATGAAAAGCAATATGTGCTTGCAAAATAATACTTACCTTGTGCTTTTCAAGAGGAAATTGTTTGGCGAATGCTATCCAGTTAATTCTCACGACATTGCTGTGAGCTAAGCAGCAGTATTGCCTCCATGCAGTAGCTGAGGAAAAGACGTAGGAGGGCTGACCATGGGACGCAGCAGGTCAGGAGCCAATAGCACAACAGGGACTAAACCCCAAGCTGCTATTCCAACAACTTTTCTGTGCCTCCCATTTATAAGTAGCATCCTAATTCCCAGGCTGTGTCCTGTAGCAGGATCTCCAAGATTCCAGGCATTTGACAGTGTATGGGGTGAGCTAAGGTCCTGTCTGCTCTGCAGGTATGACAAAGCAGATGTCACTGGTAAGGAAGGTGTGTGAGGCTTGGACGTCAAAGTTGGAGGCACATGATGCAGGGAGACGTTCAAGGGACCAGGGATTGAAATTGGAGTCACAGGGGTTCCAGAGTCATTAGAGTGGGGATAGAGGTGACAAACAGGATGTTCACCCTTATTTTGCTATAGGGCAGTAGACCTGTTATTCAACTGGTGTAGATGAGAGTAGAGCTATTGGCTTCAGTGGAAACGCACCGATTCACATCAGCTGAAGGTCTGGTCCCTGATGGGAGATTGTGAAGCATATGGAGCAGGGACTGTACCCTTGGCCTAAACTCCAGCCAGCGCAGAAATTTCCCCTTCTCTTGCCTCAAATTTGTCTTCTAATCTAAGGATCATATGGTATCCCTGCTGAAGAGCATCTAAGTTGTTGAGAAGCGCAGCCTCTCACCTTGTGCATTCGATTTTGTGCATCCCCATTCCTAAGAGAGACTGGAGCTCAGTGCTCTGCCTTGTAGGGTGAAACATGCAGGCAGGGGCTTGCGGGGGCCTTTGTTTGGTTGCTGTTATTACAAGGCATTATACATTGAGGGGCTTAGCAGCGTGCTAAGGGGTGCTGCTCTGACACAGAGCCCTGCAGCTCAGAGCCAAGGGTGTTGTGCAATAAGGTGTGTGTGTGTGTGTGTGTGTGTGTGTGTGTGTGTGTGTGTGAGAGAGAGACAGAGAGAGAGAGATGTTTGAGGTGTGAGACTTTTTGTGTGTGTCTGATGTTCTATATGTATGTGTGAGTGCGAGGTATGAGATGGTGTGTCTGTGTATTAAAGAAATGATGCTGCAGGCTTTGATTCTGGATATCTGCCTGCAGGTGAGTGAAGAGAGAGAATGGAAGAAAATGCGGAAGGGACTGGAGAGAATAGCAGCAGCAGTAGAAAATGGGGAGAGGGACAGAGGAAAAATAAGAGTGAGTGAAAGAATTGGAGGGGGGGAGAGCGCACAGGAGAGGGAGGGAGTGAGAGACAGAATGGGAGGGGGGAGGAAGAGGGATAAATAGGGATGAAATTGCAGGTAAAAATAAAGCTGAAGAAGCCCAGGTGGAATTCAGGCAAACTCTTCTCATCAACACCGCTCCCCCCCGCCTGTCATGGGAACTGTCACATGGGCTCGGCTCATAATGAAAGGAAAAATATTTTATTCAGATTTATTAATTTGAAAATGAAGCCCGCCTGTCGAGAGGGGGGCAGTTCTTCTCAATCTGTCATCGTTGAACCACACGCTCCTGACACCGGGATTCATTTGTCTTGTCGGCTCTGACAGTCGGATTCTCCCAGAGCTCTTCCTGGTGGAGCGCCCTGGGATTTTAAACGGGATGAAACACATTCCGACAAGGAACAGCCTCTTTATTAATGCAAATTACACGCAGAGGCAAGAGAGAGGGAGGGAGGGCGGGCGAATGACGCCGGCCGACCCTCTGGTACCTCTCCCTGTAGCAGTCATTTGTTATTTACATTTATTCACATTTTTCAGTTTTAATAAAAGGAGACCTGGATTTTCGGTGACATTTATGGACAGTTTGTTTCCAAAAAAATGATGCTATCACTGCAAATGTATGCAACAATATCTGTCTATCTCCGTGTCTGCCCTCCCGCTGGCGCTGGAAAAAGCCAGCTAGCAAATGGGCTTTATATGGCACATGGGGGCTAGGACAGGCACTTGGCAGCACAATGGGTAGGGTGAGAGGTGGATGTTTTATCTCTTGGCAGGAGTTGGCCTATGAGAGCCTCAATCAGCTATGTGAGGTCCCAGCCGAGGCTCAGCAACGGACAGCCTAATGCCCCTCCTCTGGCAATGCGTTAGAGCATGGAGGGGACACAGCTCAGGGTCTGCCTGCTTTCTGGAAGCAGGCCAGACCAGAGAGTAGAAGGCAAATCCCCCTTTGGCTCCAGGAGCAACTCTGAATGGAGGGGCTGCTCCCAGGCCGGTCTCCCCAGCCCAGCAGCAGGACTGGCTGAAGGAGGAGTGTCTCTTCTGGGCCGGCTCTCCTGACCAAAGAGTGAAGGCCGACTCAAGGCCAGAGTTCCCCACTGGCAGCTTGAGACCCAGAAATGGGCCCGGCGAGTGGAAAGCACATCTGGGAGCTGGAAATGGGGAAAATGAACACTCATCCGCCTTCCTCCCTCCATTGCACCAGCACAACGTAAGGCGCTAAGAAGAGCGGCTCCCCTGTCCTGGCAGAAAGAAAGATGCCCTCCTGCCATGATAAGCAGATGACAAGTAGGGTGCTATGGAAACACAAGGAGCTGGCAAGGGCACGGTTGGAACATGGGTAATAATCTCAGTGCAGGCACCGGTAGGACCAAACCAGCCTTTGAACCAGGGCTCCCTGTGCTGGTGGGGCTAGTTGGAGAATGTTTCCCTTGATTGCTAGCAGCTCATCCTGGCTAGTGTGGGGGTTGTCAGATCTCCCTTGGCTGGTGTGAGGTACAGGACTCTCCCAGGCTGGGGCTGAGCAGGAGGACACTGCCTGTGGGGGGATGCTCACTCACTGCAGTAGCCGTGTGGCTCTGCTCCCTGGACAGTGTTGGAGAAGCCAGCATGACCCATGGCCACTCCCAGTGGAGTTCTGGACCATATCTAGAGGGTGCTGAGTTTGCTACAGCCTGGGCTAGCATTGCTGGGTTGTTTAGTTCAGCTAAGCGCTGGTCAGAAGTCCCTACTTCAATCCCAACCGCTAAAGTCCCAGCCAAGAAGGTAGTGTACTGCCAGCAAGGACTATGGGAGGCTCCTGATGGATACAGGAGAGGCGCTTCTACTCATAGCAGCTTCTGTGGTTGCAGCAATGGAGAGGGAAGCCCTGGCCTTGATCTCCGCCTAGTGGAGATGTTAATAGGGTAGCTGTAGTCTTAGCATTTCCAGGTGAGCCTGCAGCATGATTTCCCCGGATCCCTGGCCTTAGCCATACCTGGTCCCTATCCCTGTAAGGATTGGCAGGACTTGGAACACAGGCCAACAGGGTAACAGGTAACTAACACACCCACGCTGCCACCTGGTGGCAGCTGTAACCTGGCTGCTCCCTGCAACCCAAAATCCACAGAGGTTGCATGCCATAGGAAGTGATCTGACTGACAGTTGTCTTCGGGATCCCTGATTGGCTCCATGATCCAATATAAATCCAAGGGGGTACCAGTAAGTGTCCAGGCAACAACATGGATCCCTAGCTAGCCACCATGACCACCTTGCTTCTGACCTCTCAGTATTGACCTCCACTTTGCCTTGGATTCTGGCTCCTGATTGACCCCGTAACCCCAACCCAGACCCGGATAGCAAGTATTGTCCCTTGGCCTCATTCCTGGCTCATCTCTGACTGTTGGCTTGACTGCTGACCCTGGCTTCACCCTCAGCTTGGTACTCTGACCCCAGGCTGGCTCCCACCTCTAGCCCTGCCTGCCTTCACCCAGGATCCTGACAATCCCCCCTTCTTCCAGGACTAGGGCTTGTGGGAAGGTCAGTGAGGTGACTATTTGGAATACCCCAATCGCAGGGCTCAGAGTGGTGTTTAGGCAGGTGAGGGAGCTCTCGCCGCACCAGCTGTGGTGCTGGGGGAATGCTATCTACTCAAGACAGGAGAGGAGGACAGCTGTGTTCCCCCTCCTTATTGTAAAAGCTGCTTCAAAGTTAATGGCTATATTGACATAATGTGGAGATGGGGAAAGCCTCTCTCTGCCTCCCACTGCTGAACGGGACCCCAACTGCTTGTACCTTTCAACCTTAGCCATGGGGTCACACCACATTACATCTCCCAGGATATCAGCAGAAGATAATGCATTAGAGAGAGAATGGCCTAGTGGCTAAGGTTCAACTCTCACCTCTGACAGCCTCCCTGGATGGCCTTTGGCAAGCCACTTAATCCCTCTATGTCTCAGTTCCTCATTTGTGTAAGAGGATAATACTACTCCCTGTCTCTTGAGACTGCAAAGTCCTTAGTGCAGAGATGGTCCCTTGCTGTGTGTTTGTGCAGGACCTAGCACCATGATGCCTCCTGGTAGTGCTGTTAATAATGGTAAAGGGCTAAAAACGGTCTTTTAAAAAAAAAAAAAAAAAGAAAGAAAGAAAGAAAAAGCAATTCTCCTTCATGGGGCCCAGACGCTGGTTCTGTTAACAAGGGGCCAGCTCGAGCTCCTGTGAGACCCTGTTAGCTCATCAGTGCTGTGTAAAACAAATGCGTATGCAGAGGCTGAGCTTATGTGTCTAATGATGTCTCCATAGTGTAGAGAATGAATATTTAATAGTGCTTGTCAGCAACATCTTATACAGGGATTTCTTTTCTAAAATGCTTGTTAGCTCTTGTGATCTCCATGGCCACCCTGGTTTTAATATTTGAGTTTCCTGCTGCATTTTTTTCCTCCCTACTAAAATGTTGACTTAGCTTTGTTCTTCTTGCCTTGAGATGACCAAAATAAGGTGTGGTAGGAATCACATAAATCCAGGGCTTCCTCTCGGTTCCCTCTGCCTCTTTCTCCTTCTCATCGAACAATAGTGGGATGAGTCCCTCAATTACAGTAATTGGCAACCCTATCGGCTGGAAAATCAGGGCATGGAGAGATTTTCCTTGGTTTCTTTGGAGAGGCCTGATCCGAAGTGAATTTGAGAAAGTGGGAGTCTTTCCATTGACTTGGATCAGGCCCCAAATGTAGAGGAAACAAGTTTTGAACTGGACTATACGTGGGTTGCCCAAGCACCCCCTTGTAGCTCTGTTTCCCCTCACCAGGGTTTTCTGTTTCTCCCAGGGATTCACAGGGCTCAGCCCTCCACCTGGGTCATTCTCGGACTTCAACCCCCATTTGGGGTAACAAAAGTCCAAACAAACAACAAGTTTCTTCCCTTTTAACCTGCCTTCTGAGCTCAGTTCTCCACCCCCTTTACATCTCTTGGCTCTGGGATTCAGGATGTTTCCCTGGTACCGTCTCCTATTTGGCCTTTTGTAGAAGCCCAGCTTCCTTCCTCCCGCAGCCTCTGCCCTTCTATGAGGCCCAGTTGTTTATCAGGCTGTCACCTGATCCCAATCAGTCCTGCCCCCTTTGGCTGAAGGCAGCTAATTATGGCCCAGGCAGAGCTGGCTCGATTTCCCCTTAGAAGGGCCAGTCGCCCTGTGAGGTGGACAAACCAGTATGTCTATGGCATTTAGGGGTGGTGCTAACAACATTCTCGGGTTCAGCTTGTTACGTGCTAAGGCAGAACCCATGTAATCAACTCAGCATCTGACTGGCACTCAGCTACGTCCCGGATTGAACAGTGGGGGAAATAGAGCATTTGGAAAAGGGTGGGAAGAAATCCTCTAAGGGCCTATTTTTCTACCTAGTACAACCATATGACTCTCGTTATCTTTAGCTGATATTTCCACGCATGTGTTTAACCATGTGTGACTAGGCCCTGCATCGTAGAAGGCTACCTAGCACTTCACAATCTGCCCGCAGTGCCACTCTTTTGTTCTCACTTTGGCCCCATGATGCCTGTATCTTTGTCCTTTCAATCACAGATACGATAACCCATTAATGCAATGGGTAAAGTGAGAAGTGTAGCAAAAGGGTGGAGGGGGAATGAACCAGAGTCAAGGAGTTCATCTCAGGATTCATAGCCAATTCTAGGTTCAGGGGAGTTTGCATTCAGGGCTTGGAGTGAACTCCCAGCTCAAACGGTCCATTGTCACCTGTAGGGTGCAGGTTCACCTAAGCATTTGCCTTAAATGATGAGCTTAGCCCTGGTGTGAAATGATTGGTAACCAAGCCTCCAGCCAGACGGAAACTCTCTTGGCTTCAGCTTTCATGACAACTCCAAGCTGTGGGTCGAGTTTGCTGAGGATACCATTCCTTGCAGTGAACCTGGGGAGGCACGGCTAGTGCCTGAATGCTGAGGAAGTCTGGTTCACTTTGTGATCCAGAGCTAAAACTAGGCCAGATGTGGTGGGACTGGCTAAGTTTCACTCTGAGTTTTTGGGATTCCTTCAACCTCTTTGTAACATTTACGGGTCATGAACTCTGTGTCAGCTGAAACAAAGAAATAAAGGCTTGGTATGAATCATTCCACATCCCTAACAAATTCCCATAATGTCCAGTTCACATTATGCCCCAAACTAGAACATAGCTATGGTGCTGTTAAGCTAATGTCTGCAAAGTGTGCTCTCCTGCATGCTATGCCCTTGGGCAATTTATGAAGTGACTGGTACAGCCAGTTTATTTACCCATTCGCTGCTATCTGTGTGGAGCCATTCATTAGCTCAGAGCCACACCTTGGTCTTCTCTCTCCTCCTGAAACACCTGAGGGCATGACTCTCCTCGCATATACTGATTTTTCACAATTGAAACATCATTGGCTTCATGGGAGTTACTCCCACTACGAACTAGCTGGACGGTGACCATTAATTCCTTCAGTAATAACAACAAACGAAAATGTGTAAGGATGCCTGTTGCATGCTTGCTTTGTCCAAAAAAATTTTTTTAATGTTTCGACAGGCTAACCTTCCCCCTGCAATGGAGAGATCCAGACACAGCAACTTTGGGCTAACGCTGGAGGCCTAGAAAATTAAGCTGTCCCAGAAAGGGGGAGGCGGAGGAATCATTTATGAATGTTTAAGAAACTTTGCGTAACAGAAAGTATGAAATAAAACCAGTTAGGTGGGGCAATTCTGTATTTCTGTGAAAAGGAAATACAGAATAAGTATATAAATACAGAATATAAATAAGTATATAAACACGTATATAAATACAGAATATGTTCTACATACTGAAAATAAATAAAAGGCATGTAATCAATATGTGGCTGTTTGTAACAGGCGTTCAACAGTAGCAATTTTAAATTGCTACCAGCCTGGTCTAGATTTGAACCATTGACTTAGAGGTTAAAGGTTGAGACTGTCCTTTGAAGTACAGCAGCAGTCTTTATGCTGACTTTTTTGGGCTTTGGGTGAGGCCCTGGGGGTGTTCCTAAAAAGCCACTTTTGCCCTTGAATTCCCATTTACTTGCAAAGCCATGGACAGGGCTCAGTACTGATAGACGAGGCTCACTATTCTTTGTAATGTGTTTCCCATCTGCAAGCTCCCCACCCCCTAGACCTACTTATAAAATAATGTACATTGCTCCAGTTTTATCAGCTGCATGGCAAAAAAAAAAAATCCATTACGAGAAATAAAGGCAGGTGCAGTTAGGTGCAGCAGGCACTTGCTCACTTTCTTTCATTCTCTCTCTCTCTCTCTCTCTCCTTCACTCCTGGTGTTTGCTAGTTTGTATGATTAATTTTATCAATTTTCCTGACCTGCTTTGCCACTGAAATAAATATGACAGCTGCAGTGCTGCCTCAATTCGTTCTCTTGCCAAGTGAGCTGCTGAGATGTGTTTTCTTGTTGATCTCAGACTTTGGTAAATATCAAGTAAATAGACTGAAGAGGATTCATTTCAGCAGCTTGGCGCGTCAGGACTTCAGACTGAGGGCAAATCCTCCAACAGGAAAATGAAAAAAGAGAAATTCCTTGCCATGCCCTCCACCCTAAAATTTCCAAAGCCAGTATGGCCCCTGGCACTAATTAATCTCTTTGCTGGATGTCTCAGCAGAGGCTATGGCCATGTCTACACTACAAAATTAAGTCAAGCTAACTTATGTCGGCGTGCAGCCTCCACAGTAATTACATCACTTGTGCGTGTTTACATTTTGCTCCTTGTGTTGGAGGTTTGTGACCTCGCCAGGAGCACTTTTATCTATTGTACTGTTGGTGTGGAGCCTTTGTGGGAAGGCTCCTGAAAGCCAGTAACAGTCAACATAAGCAACACAGTGTCTTCAATGACAGTACAGCAACCTAACTACATCGATCTAGACTCTATGCCACTGGTGAAAGTGGGTTATGAAGTTGGCATATGTTGGCAGGAATGAGATTTATGTGTAGACACTTCCACAGTTAGGTCGATGGAAGCTGCCTTGCTTTGATCTAACTCTGTAGTGTAGACCAGGCCTAAAGATTTCAATGGGTCATGGAGAACGAACATCCTTCTCAACCTTTGATTTGGTGCTTCCAGGTCAGAATTGGGAATCTTGCATTGAAATTGCCCTTTTCCATGGACCAACAGATGACTTCACTCAGAAGGCTGATCAATCTGGTACTTTTCACCAGACCTCCCAGCCCATCCCTGTGTTTTCAGTTGTCCCTATGTAAGCAGCTGGTCTCATTTTATTTTTTTGCCCCCCTTCTTTCCAAGGGGAAAAACATTGTTTCCTTTGTGATGGGGCTCTTTCAGGGGGAGTTTCTCCATTACCAGCTGGGGGGCAAGGCCTCTGGCACCAGGGCCCAATTCACTTTAGAAAGAATCAAAACAGCTCCCAAGATGAATGTGCCTGACCACCGCAACCCTCCATCAGCACACATGATTACAGCTGGCGGATATTTTTCAGAGGATTAGTTTGTTTGCAGAAAAATTGCAGTTTCAGGTCAAATGAAACTTTTGTGAATTTGTGTCAAATTTGGCAAATGGTTTCAGACAAAAAAAATGGAAAAAAATCTAAATGTTTCTTTTCAACCTTTTCTGTATAAAACATTTTGACTTTTGTTTTAAAATGTTGTTTTGTTTAGAAATTAGGCTAGCTTTAATATAAAAAGCAAACAAAAAAGGTTTTTAAAAAAGCCTACCCCAAAAAGAAACAAAAGAAAAAACTAGAACAAATATTGTTTCAGGTTTAACAAAACTTTTCATTCTCTCTGAATGAATTTTCATTTTGGGTCAACTTGAAACAATTTATTTTTCAATTTAGCCACCAAACTGAAAAATCAATTATTTGCTCAGCTCTACTAATAATAATTAGCACTCATCAAGGCTGGTTCTGGGATCTCCCTCAGACAGGGAGGGATAGCTCAGTGGTTTGAGCATTGGCCTGTTAAACCCAGGATTATGAGGTCAATCCTTCAATGGGCCATTTAGGGATCTGAGGCAAAAATCTGTCTGAGGATTGGTCCTGCTTTGAGCAGGAGGTTGGACTAGATGACCTCTTGAGGTTCTTTCTAACCCTGATATTCTATGAATAGTCTAGGCTAGTGGTGGGTGGGAAGAACAGTGTTGTTTTTGGTGTTTGCATGACAGTGTTTGTTCGTTTTTTATTGAAATTCAGCATGTTGATGAAAAATTGTATTGAAAGATCAGATGTTAAAAAGTTTTGCCTAGCTGCAGCCACAAATGTTTTATCTTTTATTTCCCCTGTTGAAATTCAACGTTTTGAAGAAAAACAAGTGGCAACATTTTTCCAGAGTCTACCCGTGACTGCTTAGCCTCATTTTGAGGTTACACCCTTAAATAAGAACAGTTCTCATGAGATGTGATCTAGTACTCTGTGTGCTTGCTTTCCATGGAAATTGGTGTGATTTAAGCATGTGTTTTATAGCAAGTTAAACATGTGTTATAATACTTTGCTGAGTTGGAGTCTACTGAATTCTGGCTCTGTTGAAGTCAATGGGAGCTTTGTCATTATTGTCAGCAATGCTAGAATTTCACCCTATGGGTGGGTCATTGCAGAGGGGACTCAGGCTCTTATCATGATGCTGCCTCTAACCCACCCTCACCTCCAGCCACACACGAAACCCTGTTACCTATGTTTTGTAGTGTTTTCAACTTGAGCTAGCTGGTGCAGCTGGAAGTTAGGGTAGAGGTTGGGTGCCACTTTCACTCGGGCTGGTAACCATAGGCGCCAACTCTGTGGGTGTTCCAGGGCTGGAGCACCCACGAGGAAAAATTAATGGGTACTCTGCACATACCAGCAGCCAAGCTCTCCTCCTCACCACCTCACCACATCTCCACCTCAGCCTCCTCCCTTGAGTGTGCCTGCATCTCTTTAAAGCAGCAACAAACTTAACTTCTGTAAGTGGTCACTGAGAGGGATGGACACTGCAGGGAGCGGGTTTGGAGGGAATTTGGGACTGGGAGGGTGTTGGAGTCATGCTGCAAAGGTAACTGGGTGGTGGAAGCCAGGGCTGGCCTGCATGCTTGGCTGCTGGCTGTTAGCATCAGGGGAGTGAGCCATAGGTGCTGGAACTAAGGGTGCTGCTGCACGCCCTGACTATACAGGGTTTACAGTTTGGTTCAATGGCTCTCAGCTCCCCCATTATACAAATTGTTCCAGCACCTCCTGCTGTGAGCCATAGCAGCTTAGTATTTAAGGCACCCAGAGTTGCATGGGAGGCAGTAACACAACCTCTTACTGGTCTGGGTTGAACCCCAAAGTGTGCCAGAAATCCTAGCAACGCATCTGAGGGAGCATAGCACCAGTGAAGGCACAGCCACCTACCTATTTAGCTAGGTGCCTAAATACCTTAAAGGATCTGGGTCTAAATCATTGTGTTATGGTTACTATTTATGATTAGTATTCCAATAGTTGCCCCAGTCAGAACCAGGCCCCATTTTACTGGTGAGATGAACCAACTATTGCTAACCCCAAATCATGAGCCTGGTCACCAAAATCATGAGATTTTAAAAAATACATGTTTCCAGCTTCTATGTTTGCAAAGAAAATTTTGAAAATGTGACCCAAATGTAATCAATGTAGTGTAATCAGGTATGAGCTGTTCCCTTTATCGCTCGCTGTTTGAAACCAGTTCAGGGATGACCACAGGTGTCTTGGCAGGTCAAAACCTGGTGACCAGATGGTTGGATTGGTGAAGAGAGAGGGATAAACGACTGTTTTCACTGACCACCTGTTATGCCAAGCAGATTTCACTGTCATGTCCTGTGGTGGGAAAAGTGACCTTAAAGAGCATCTAGAAGATAGGCAAACTGGGGGGTGGTTGTAGAGTTTTGAGTGCAGAGACAAGTTTCTGCTCTCACAGATCTTGGCTAGGAGTATGATGGAGACTCCCTCATGGTGAATATGGAGCATGCTATTTTGCTAAGTATTGGAAACCATGGCCTCAGAGTTGCACGTAAAGTCTCAGTAACAATGTGCATAGCTTTGTTAAGCTCTACATGGACCAGCCTTGTGTGAGATGAGTGACACCAGACAGGAGCACAGTACAGTGGTGTTTAATAGCAGTGGGCAATGGCTGATGTTCTAAGCATTGGGGTACTCACACCCCGGGCTGAGCCAGCCAGTTTTCTGAGCAAGTTGTTCCAAGTGCTATCTTTGGCTTTGGCTACTATCTTCTTCAAGTGGTTGTGGTACATCAATGAACTATCCAATGTTACATTGAGGCAAACCGGTTTGGGTTGTGCTGCATGTGTGAGCCATTTAATAAAATATTTAACTTGTGGTGTGTGCTTGCATTATGCAGATGAAATACACTAGAAAATGTCTTTGGAAAAGCTCAGCTGCAGGCACCATCGACTACAGTAGCTTGCCACAAGCTTCATATCATCATTCGGGACCGTGTCAATTTCTGAGAAGAACTGAGCTTGGTAGCTACAGCAGATATTGTCAGCACAGATAAACTTGTGCAAGAATGTTGCTCACAAGTCATTGATGTACACATTGAACAGTATTGGTGAAAGAACTGAACCTTGAGGAGGATCGTTAATCTGACACTTCCAGGAACTGCAATGGTCACCTATGTGTGTTCTGAACTGCCTATTTTGGAAGAAGAGCTCTATTATTTCGATCACCCAATGTGGGGCAATTTGAGAGAGTTCACACAGAAGGCCTCTGTGCCAAACCATGTCATAAGTGACAGTCAAATCCAGGAAAATGGCACCTTATCTTTAGATTTTGTTGAAAACCATTTTCAATAAAGGTGGACAAGGCAAAGAAGTTATCACATGTGCTACGTCCTTTCGTGAAGCCTGTCTGCTCAACCTGCAAAACATCATTCAACTCCAGAGCAATTTGTTGGAAGAGCAATCGGGCAAACACCTTAAAACACACTGACAGCAAGGATATTGGATGGTAATTCACCACATTATAGGGGTCCTTGATGGACTTGAGAATGGCAATAGTCTTTGCTTGATGGTAAGTGTGTGGTAACTTCTTCGCATTAATGATCTGTAGTTGTGGTTAAGGCAAGACTTGTCTACATGGGAAATTATAGTGGTATAATTAAACAGCTATAGTTATACTGATAGAGCATCTTATGGGGACACTCTTACTGCAGTAAAAGAGGGCTGCCTTCTGGTTTAGATTATGTTGTTTCAGAAGCATTTTAAGCTAAACCAGAAAAAGCCATTCTAATCCCAATATAACTACAGAGGTTTAATTATACCAGTATAACTTCCTGTGAAGACAAGCCCCTAGGCAAGGTGGATGAAGTTAGTGTCCCTGCCACAGCCTCTCTGGGTGGCCTTGGGAAAGTTACTCAGGGAACATTTAAACTTGGAGTTCAGGGTGGAATTCCCAGCTTGAGGATACACATACCCACCCTAACTCTCATCGAGTTTAGCTAGTGCACTAAAAATGGGATGCAGCCCCAGCAGCGGGGGCAGTGTGGGGAGTTCACCACCTGGAGTATGTATCTGTTGTCTCTGACAGGCACATACTAGGGGCGGCTTGCCCCTCCCTCTGCAGCTACATTCTGTTTTGATCAAGCTACTTTCATGAGAGCTAGTGCTGGGATGTCTCCTCAAGCTGGGGATCATGCCCTTACCTTGACATGGAGTTGTATCCTTATTCTCTCTGTGCCTCAGTTCCCCATGGGACTGTAAGCCTTCATTTTCAGTCTGGTTGATTTTGACTAAGTTCTTTGGGGCACGGGCTGTCTCTTGCTATGTGTGCATACAAAGCCGAGCACCGTCCATTTTGGTTGGGACCTCAAGGCACTATAATCAATATATAATAAACTGGGATCTTTCTGAGGTATGGCCTGATCCCACGCCCACCAGAGTTAATGGAAAGGCTCCCATTGACATCACTGCATTTTGGCTTAGGCTCTTCAGCTTGGGTAAGTACTTTCATAGCTGGTTATTGGTTCTGTCTAAAACAGACTCAGAATTGTGGTGACGTCCCAAACAACCAGAGCTCCGCTTTGGGCTAATCCCAGCATGGATCCATGATGCCTCCAGGATACTATTAATTATTAGGATGATCCCCATTATTTTGCAGGATGCACGGAGGCTGTCCTGAGAGTACCAAAATAGCAAGAACAGCAAAGCAGGACTGTGTATTTCATACCAATCAAAGTAGTCAGAAATCCCCTCTTTGTTGGCTGGGCTTGCGTTGTATTTTTTTTAACTGAAGCAGATCACCTTGGTCTGGGACGCAACAAACACGGCAGCAGATTCCCATCAATTCAGATATCCCCCTGATTTTCAAGGACTTCTGAGAGCAACAGGCTCGTGGCTACAAAGATTTACATCCCTTCTACAAGGGTTAAACTCATCTCACGGCCACTGTTGTCTCAGGACAAGTTGTCAGTCTTGGAGAATGTGCTGTAATGGATTTGAAGAGGATTGCTCAGCCCATGGAGAGGGAGCTGCTGTATTTATTGACTAGACATTAAAGGGAACATTTTTCAGTTTCTCAGGACTGAACTCAGGGTCAATGGATCTTCTTGGCACTGACATGCTGAGTCAACTCCTAGTTTAAAGCTTTTAGAAGGCCCACGGTTAGATTAAAGGATTAGACTCTGTCGTTAACGTTTCTCTGGCAAAATCATTGGGTCTTAAATCATTTAGGTTGCCTTGCAGTGCTTTGCGTGGCATTTCCCTGCTACCTTTGAAAGCTGTGTGTGCGTGCGCGTACACACACGCACACAAACACAGAAAAAAGGCTTCTTTCTTTTTTTTTTAGATTTAAATTACAGAAGTTCATCATTTCCACCACTCTCTGCCAATCTGAAATGGATTTAAAAAGCTTTTGGACTTCTACTGCACATGCTCTACTGGGCTTGGAAAAAAATGGAAAAGTGGGAGCTAGGGAGAATCTGCTGGTTCCCACCCTAACGGAAACAACATAACAAATATGTGATGGAATGCACCCCTGAATTCACACCCTGCACACCATTCCTATGGGGAGGGGACCTGGGGCGAGGGTTAGGGTTCCTATGGGGAGGGTACACCTCCACTAGGACTTAGTGATAGGATTAGGGTTCCCATGGGGATGGGACTTGGTACTATGGTTAGGGTTCTCATGAGGAGGGTGCCCCACACTAGGGTTAGGGTTCCTATGGGTAGGGGACTTGGGGCTAGGTTTGGGGTTCCTGTGAGTAGGGACTTAGGGCTAGGGTTAGGGCTCTTATGGGGAGGGTGTGCCGCCCTAGGGATAGGGTTCCTGTGGGGGGGACTTGGGGCTCCAGTTAGGGACTGGGAGTGTGTGGGAGTCACTCTCAGGGGACTAGGAGTGTGTGGGGGTCACCCTGCAACTAGTGACCCAGGCTAGTGAGAGCCAGAGTGTGGCTAGTGTTTGCTGACAGGCTGCTGGGATCAGAGTTGCTGAACCAGAACTGTGGCCTTACACAGACACTCAGGGCGTGACTTACATGCAGGCAGGCTGTTTGTGAGTGACCCAGGTGGGCGTTACAGCAGCAAAGCATTAGAAGGCACCTCCGATTGCAGGCAGAGTTGACGCAGTGCCTTATTGGTCTGGATTGCACCCCGGAAATAGACAGCAGGAGATTGTCCAGTTTTGGGTTAATAAATTTGTTGTACTATAATAAGACAGGCATACTGTAATGAATTACCAATAAATTACAAAAATCTTGCCTGAGGTTTGCAATTCTATGGTCAGTAAGTGGGGTTAGGCCTCAAGAAGCTGAAATATATAACTCACTGTCTTATTATCTATTACAGCAGGCTCTCTGCAACATTGCTTATTTGCTTTCAATGGGATGTTGCCTGAGTAATGAGCACTAAAGAGGGACCATAGGTATTAAACCTCAATTAGTGTGCTGGCATCATTAATTAATAGGGGTCAAATTCTGCTCTCTGTGCTGGCATAAATCTGGAGTAACTCCACTGACTGTGGATTTATGCTGGTATAACTGAGAGAAGATTCTGACCTTCATGTCAGAATCTAATTGCAACTAAGAGTGTATTTTTATGTGGCAACTAGCAATGCTGCAATAAGATACAATATTTTTATGCCAGGGGTTGGGTAAAACCTCATTGATGCAGGTGGGTAGAATAGCCACCCTTCACTCTGGATAAATGTAGAAAGCACTTAAGATCCTTCATGCAATAGTTAGCTGACACAACAGAAGTTACCATCCAAAACACAGGACTTATGCAAGGCTTGAGTAGAAGTTAAGTCACATGGGCTGAGGGGCATTGTCTGATGTCTGAACGCAAGAGAGGGCTGCGTTTTATTTGAGGGAGCTGTGTGCATGTGAGAGACAAGGCGCACACCACCAAAACACAGAGAAGACAGCAAGGAAGACCCAGAGAAGCAAAGAGAGAGAATTTTTGGGTAGAGTGCTGGCTAGAAAGAGGCTTGGGATGTGAGCAGAGATCCTGTCTTCTGCTATGTTCATGGAAGCAGCACTTCATGTACATTCTGTGTAAATAAACAGAATTGTATCTAAGAAATACCTGATTCCATCACCAATTTCTTCCCCAACAACTCACAAGACTCCAAATAGTGGCTAACCCTCAGGTTAAAAGGGGTAACACTATCTATTTCTGATGATTAGCTATGCAGCTAGATGATAACTTTGGGTCAGAAAAATTCGATCTCTTTACTCACATGTAGTACCTGACTCCTGGAGAAGTCCCACTGAAAACAATGTGTTACTCGTGAGTATGGGAGACACTGTCTGGCCCTTTTTTGGCAAATGTAAATATACACTGTGTGTGTTCAGTCCTGCAGTCTATACTCAGACAAAACTCTCAGTGGAGCCAGCATTTTGCATGAGAAAGGTCTGCAGCTTCAGGCATTCTGGCAGCAATACGACAAATAAAGTGCAATCCACTTTTATCATAAAATCCAATAAGAACAAAACTGAACAACCCCTTTGAAGGCAGCAAGTACATTGTGAATTTATGAGCTCATATCTTGCACAAGACAGAATAGTTATGGGGGGGAAATAAGGGGCTAGTGAGGAAGAGAGTACGAGGGATAGTAAATATGTTTTCAGTAATGAAAAGACCCGATTACCCTCTTTCCTATAAAAACATGAAGAAGAAAAAGAAGCTATAAAAATTGCTCTCAAATGGACTAGTGTGTCTGCACCTTGCAGATCCATGCAAATTTGCCACCTGAGTAGCGGCCAGTGTGTTTAGGTTCAGTGAAGATGGCTGGGCTGTGTGAGGAAAAGGCAATATTTACTTACATGCTGAAAAGCACCTTCCTTTACGGCTTCCCGACCCCCAGGACACAATGGTTTGCCTGCGACCATAGCAACCAGCTCATCTGTGAAAGATCTGTATTGTGCATAGCACAGAGGCACAGGCAGCTGATGGCATCCACAGACACAGGTAGACAGACAGTACAAGAGTGAAGATGGGTGGATAACAAGAACGTAGTCTTGAATAACTCAGAGTTACTGAGGTAAATGAAAGGTGTATGATGAGAAATGCTCATCTGACTGCGATGTGAATGTGCACAGCATTACAACGTACCACGTCTGTTACTGTTGCACATACAGTGTTATTCCTGCTGTACCCAGGCAGGCCTGTCTGCTGTTCTCGCTGATGCTCACATTGTTGGAGATTGGTGTGTGGTTGCATTTGATAAAAAAGAAAAAGCAGCAACACATTAACTAGGGTAGGGACCGCATGTAACCAGCCACCTGACCCATTCTGATATATAAACAGAGATAGTGCCTCAATCCAGTACACCTAAATGCCAACCAGCCCCCATTCCAATGCCCATAGGTTGAATAATGCATAGTGTAACCATGCTCCCAATCTGAAAACCTTAGCAGTCCTCATTTATGGAAATCAACCTACAGAGGACCCTACACTCCCTCACTAGCAGCAGTACCCACTGCAGTCCCAGGTGCAGGGTGATAGAGGTGCAGGTCCATGGCTATCTTTCCCCAGCCTAGGGCCAGGTACCCCTGTTCAATTATCACCAATATGTAACACCTGTTCTGGGGACTGGACTTAAGAAGAAGGAAGCCCAGCCATGGAAAGGCAGGCAGAAGGTTGTGAGGAGTCAGAGGAAACACAAGGCAGGCAGAGGGCCGGGGAGACTCCAGGTAGGAAGGTGGGGGAGTAGTTGCTTGAGGCAGATCAGGGAGTAACACCCCAAAGGCATCCTGGAGGGGAGCTATATAAAGGAGCCTGTGAAGGGTGACAGCTGAGCCCAACAGTGTGCAGAAGTAGAGAAGACAGACCCTTTGTGTTGTGTTTGCTTTGAACTTGCATACTCTGGCAGGGATGAGCTTCTGTTCTTGACCTAGCTGAAAGACCAAGTCACTGCAGCAAGCCCCATGTCACGGATTTCCCAGCCCCCCTCACCTTCAATCCATCCTTTAGTGCTCACGTAGTTACCTCGCAGTGTTGACAGTTTGGTCATTTTCTGAACACCCCCTCTCTAATTTCAATTCCTGGCCAAAGATTGTTGGAGTAAGGAGTACAGAAATAAGGAATTTGGAGTAAGGAATTTGGCCCTGACCATGCCTCCCTTTTGGAAGGCCACTCCCACTTTTTCCAGTGTGCTACTGAAAAGTGTGAGCGCCCAGTGTACCTTCTCATGGCAGATTGATGAGCCTTCTATTATCAAACTTCTGGGTATTTATAGACTGTGATCAAGTCACCTCTTAATCTTCTCTTTGATAAGCTAAATAGATTGAGCTCCTTGAGTCTCACTATAAAGTGTGTCTTCCAGTCCTTCTCATGGCTCTTTTCTGGATCCTCTCCAATTTTTCAACCTCCTTCTTGAATTGTGGCAGCAGAACTAGACACAGGATTCCAGCCATGGTTAACACCAGTGCTGAATACAGAGGTAATATAACCTTCCTACTCCTACCTGATATTCCCCTGTTTACACATGGTCACAGCATTGCACTGCAAGCTCGTGTTCATGTCTCCCAAATCTTTTTCAGAGTCACCACTTCCCAGGACAGAGTCCCCCATCCTGTAAGGATGGCCTGCGTTTCTTGTTCTTAGATGTGTGACTTTACACTTGGCCATATTGAAACATACACTTGCTTGAACCTAGTTTACAGAGCAATCCCGATTTCTTGGTATCAGTGACCTGTCCTCTTCATTATTTACCACTTCCCCAAACCTTTGTGTCCTTCTGACACCAATATAAAGTGATGGTAAAACACTACTGAATCCAAATGGCTGTTATGTGTATTGTGATTGCAACTAGGGGACCTGGCCACATGTAACAAAGGCAGTGCCATCCCCATAGAACTTCGAATCTGAGTACTGATTTACATCCACTGATGCTAACGACTCCTTGCAGTGCCGGGCAATGGGGAATCTGGCTAGGGGTAGGGAGAAGGTGATATTGCCAAAGTTTCTTTCTTCAAGACTCGTGCTGTCACATCATCTTGTACTACCTTTACTAGTTGGTAGAACTAGACTGTTGGGCCAGGAGGAATGGAAGGGAGCAAATGTTTTACTGATCCTTAAAAGATGCATGAGGGGATGATCCTGGTAATTACAGACCAGGAAGCTGGATGAAATGAAAGTTAAACAGATGATAATAGGATGGTAGGGGGGAAATTGGAAAAAGGAGGTAAAGTGATAAAAATTCTAAATTGGTCAGATATAGGGAAGGTGATGAGGAAGGTCTGAGGAGCCTAACAAAACTAGACTATTAACTGGCTGTTTACTTTACTGGTATTATTGAATACTTTACTGAATTATTATGGTTAATTTAGAAACCAGTAAAGGCTGTTTGCCTTTACTGGTTTCTAAATTAACCATAATAATTCAGGGGAAAGACCTGGGCACCACTGAAGACAGCTCAGTGAAGACTTCTGCTCAGCATGCAGAGAAGGTCAAGATAGCTAAAGGGATGTTAGGATGTGTATAATATTTAATCTTGGTAGAATTCAACTGTTTTTGATAAATAATAGATATATTGATTGTTTAAAGTGGGTTTTTTAACTTTTATTAAAATTTTCACAGTTTCAGGAAATTACAGTGGGGTCAGACAATACAGAGGGTCAGATAATTATTATTTAAAGATGGCAGCTGTTGAGTTTCAAAAAGTTAAAGCTTTATAATCATCAAAACACACATTGTCAACGTCACATGTAAAATATACAAAGTAAATATGCTTAAAACAAACGCTAAATTCTCAAGTAGCATTTGTCTTACTTTACCTATCTGTAAATTTCAGTTATCAATGGAAATCTTTTTTTTTGTCTGTTTGTGTGTGTGTGCAGGGGCGGCTCTAGACATTTCGCCGCCCCAAGCATGGCGGCATGCCGCGGGGGGCTCTGTTGGTAGCCAGTCCCGCGGCTCCGGTGGACCTCCCGCAGACGTGTCTGTGGAGGGTCCGCTGGTCCCGCAGCTCCACCGAAGCTGCAGTACCAGCGGACCGGTCCACCGTAGCCCTGCCTGTCGCCCTCCCGGCAACCGGCAGAGCATCCCAAACATGCGCTTGGCGTGCTGGGGCCTGGAGCCGCCCCTGTGTGTGTGTACAGTGAAATCGACACTTACTGACATTTACCAATAAAAATCTAATCCTTCCAAGCCTAATAACATTATAATGCCATTCTATAAATCAATGAGAAGGCATCACCTGGAATACTGTGTTCTTTTTTAGTCACATTTTCTCCTGGAGATAGAACAGCAATTGAAAGGGTGCAGAGATGGGCAATGAAAATCCTTAGAGGCCTGGAAAGAAGAGAGACTGAAAAGGTTAGGAGAGTGTAATTTAGAGTGGAGATGAATGAAAAGGGACATGACAGAGCTACACAGATTAATGAATGGAACAGAGCAGGTAAATCAGGTGCTCCCATCTTTCTCTCTCTTTCTTTCTTTCTCTCTCTCATTACATAAGAACCAGGGGGTTGCAACAGAGTTTAAAAGGTAAAATATTTAAAACTAGCATAAGGAAATACTTTTTTTTTTTGCATGATGCATATCGGACCTCTGAAGTTCATTGATCCAAGAGCTTAGTATTCAGAACAAGGATTAGACTTTTATAAGGATAGTCAATGTAAACCAGGAATAAATGCACTGAACTCAATATAAAACATAGACTCATAGACTCTAGGACTGGAAGGTACTTCAAGAGGTCATCGAGTCCACTCCCCTGCCCTCATGGCAGGACCAAATACTGTCTAGACCATCCCTAGTAGACATTTATCTAACCTACTCTTAAATATCTCCAGAGATGGAGATTCCACAACTTCCCTAGGCAATCTATTCCAGGGTAGGTCAGAGAAGAGTCAAGCACAATGAGAACATCCACTGTTACCCTCATACTTCAGGGTAAAAGCCAACTGCTAGATCATAGAGGTTGGAAGGAAACTTCCCCACCTGGAAACCTCCCTGGCTGGAGACAGGCTACCAGCATAATGGGCTATTGATTGAATCGAGATGACAATTCCCGTGTTCCTCTTCTGGCCCATCTGAAAGCACAAAACTCAAAATCTCCTGAAATAGCCTATTCTTGACAGACCTAAGATGTTAAGAGTTTGGAAAACCTATGGATGCCCATGCTTTTGGAAGTTGATTTGAACAGAGGGAAAGCTCCAAGTCTTTTGGATGGTCGTCTGAAGTTAATGTGCAATAAAATGAATGAGGACTGCTGTACAATATTTACGTTAATGGAATGTCTTCCGTCTTGGTTGCTAAAGAGCTCCTTTTTACCACCCCTCCCTGCCTTCTCCATAGTAGCTGCAATTGGTTCATAGCTTTTGGGTGCAGTTTGTCTTCAGTGCAACTTTATTTTCTATACCTCTTATATAGGAATCCCTAAAATGCTTCATAGAATAATAAGAGACTTAGAGTTAAAGGCAAGGAAGAAAATAGATGCTTTCAGATGAGACTGAAATAAGAGCGGAGCTACTGAAATGCTATTCTGTAAACTTCACAGAACATTCTAATACTGACAAGGACCAGCCTGCATCAAGGGACAGTGAGAAAGCTAAATGAGTGGGCTTGAGAGCAGGGACAAAGCCCTGCAAGAATAGCTGGGGAAAGTCCTTAATGTGCTTTGAAAACAAGGAGGGAAATTCCTAGCAGGCTCCTAGAAGGAGTGAGGAAGTGGAGGTGTCTGAAGAGGAAGGTAATAGTCTTCTGTGTGTGTAGACCTCCAAGACGGAAGCGTGGCCTTGTGGTTAAAGCACGCTTGGCTCTCAGGTGGGCTGGGTTCAATTCCTTACTCTTATACAGATTCCCTTGGTGACCTTTCCATGGGAATAATGATGCTTCCTTTAGCTATTTTGCTTGTAAATTCTTTGAAGCAAGGACTGCCTCTTGCTATGTGTCTATACAGTACCTAGCACAAGGAGGACCCGATCTCAGCTGGGGTGGCTAGATGCTAAAGAAGGAAAGAGAGCAGTAGAAATCCAGCATATGCTGGTACATGGAAAACTGAGTTGTGGAGACCCTATAAAAAGGCAGTTTCACTCAGATGCAACACTGTGTTGCAGATAGAATATTTTCTTTTCTAAAAAATCTCTTAGGTCAAATGCAGCTGTGGGGTGGAGAATGGTAGCCATCTCTCACCTTGTCCAGAAGTTTTAACAGCAAAACCAATGATCACTTATTTATTTTTATACCCAGGAGGTATAAAATGGAGATAATCTACAATTCTCACTGAATTAATTGTACCTCACTGCCACCTCAACACAATTTCCTGGCAGAAAAACCGCCTTCTTTCTTCCCAGCTCTCTTCCTTTTGCTCTGAGAAGCAGCGCAAAGACCGGCTGCCTTCACAGCTGCCTGTTGAGTCCTAAGATTAGAGTTTTCCCTGAGGCAATAATTTATGGGCATGCTAATTGAGTTGGCCAGTATTGAACTGGTAGAACATTACACTGCCAACCTGACGGGGGAGAAGAGAGTTCAGGGATGCTGGGACCCAGGACTGGCCCTTGACCAAATAGTGCTCCAGGCAAAGTGTGTCTTCGGTGCCCCCCTCCACTTGTTAAACTTTTGAACACCTTATTTTTTATTGCATTTGTAGCCCATTTGCTACATGGTTTGCATGCATGATTTATCCTTGTCATATAAGACGATAAATGTGCACACTAGGATCTTCAAATCTGTATTTATTCATGCCATATATAAGAAAATAAAAATATTTGTTTCCTCTAGGCTTATAGAAACTTTTTAATTTTAAGACAACTGAAATGTACTAACATCAGGAAATTGAACTGGGCACCAACATTAGGTGGACAAGTATTAAATAGTATTACAGTAGGTGACAGCCTTAGAATGTTAACCCTAGTCCTTTAGTTCAAAAGGTCACTTTTCTTGCCTCTGCTTTCATGAACTGAAGCACAATATCAGAGAGATCCAAAGACGGGCCAATGGCATTTTCAAGTGATAAAATTGCAAGCAATATCAGTCTTTCATCAGCCGTTGTTGATCAAAGCTATGTTTTAATGAGCCTGAGATTTGAAAAACTGCGCTCACCACTCGTGACAGTGACCGGCAGCATGAGCAGAATCATCAAAGCATCCACGCATTAGGAAAAGTGTCCTTCAGCTCAGCATCATGAATAAATTGGAGAACTCGGAGTGGAGAGTGCTTCCTGTGTTGCACAATGTGACATATGTTGTCCAATTTGACATAGAGGTCTTTATCATTGACGTCCAAACATTCACCATGTGTCAGCATATGGTGAAGATCCGTACAATTGTTCAAGAGTGTTTTCCTGTCCACTAACAACTTACTAAGGTCATACAAAGCCCCCAGGTCTTTTCATGGTTTTTCAATTGTCTGATTCTTCAATGGACACTCAAGCAGTGTCAATGAGCGAGTAAAAAACCTCCCTCTTGAATTTTTCTTCCAAGCTTCCCATTACCTCATCTCTGCCCTCGTAACCAAACTGTCTCTTCTTCTTATGAATATGAGTTTCCTTGAGGACAGGCTCAACTCCTAAGTTTTCCTCCATTTCTTTGGCAGCAGTGATGGCATCTACAAATCCATTGTTCCTGTAGGCCACAAAGAAATCAAGGCAGCTTCTCATCAAAGTAACAGTGGTCATGATGTCCATCGACTGAGTTTGTTTACAATATTTTATTGGAACAGGATATTCTGCTAAACCACAACTGAGACCAGAAATTTGAAGTCAGTGATCTGCTTTGCCAGGCTTTGCGCCTTGTGTTGGATTCTGGCCTCGGCTTTATTAGACTATGCTAGTTCCATCAAAGCATCGTAAACCTCAGTCACTTGATACTTCACTGGCCTTACGCTGCCAATATGACTCTCCCAGCAAGTGTCACTTAGTGGCTTCATGGTCAGATTTGTAACACTATCCATGAGGATCTTCCACCTGATAGTTGATGCAGAAAACAGGATGTATATCCTTTGCAGTACTCCAAAGGAAAATACTGAATCTAAAGAAGATGACACTGCATGTGATACAACCAGGTAGAGGGAATGGCAGCCACAAGGCATGAAGAAAGCTTTTGGATTCAGCACAAGGACCCTTGCCTGGACATCATTGTTTTTTCTCTTTGTGTTCACGCTGTAGTCATAGCCTTGGCCACGACAGTCCTGATGTACTTTTTTATTCTTATTCAAAATGTTCAGAAATAGTTCTGTTAGGTCTTTTCCAGTACAGTCATCCACAGACCAGAAGCAGATAAAGTGTTCCTTTACTTGGAAACAGCCATCCCCGTCATCAACAAATCTTACTGTAAATGACATCTTTTCACTGTGACCAATGTCAGGAGTGCAGTCCATTATTATGGTGTAGTATTTTGCTTTGCTGAGCCATATCAATATGTTATCAAGCACTTTTCTTGCCATAAGGTCAATCAATTCGTTTTGAATTGTTTTTCTGCAGTAATGGTCCATAGCTTCTTTACAAACTATTCAATGTAGGTGTTCACACATGACATTGTATTTCCCAAGGAGCTCTACCAAACTGAGGAAATTACCATTATGTTCAGTGAACAACTTATCTGATGAGCCCTGGAAAGTCAAATTATTCCTTGCAAGGAAGAGGTAATTGAGATCAGATGCTGGAGCACATTCCTCCAGTGTTGTGTTTCTATATTAAAAATGCACTGGTTTTCTGCATCTTTGCATTTATTTAGCTTGAGCCTGGACTCGACCTCCATTCATTTGGAATAGGCCATAATCTGGCCGGCTGTCTCATTAAATATGTCCTTTATTAGTCGCTACTTACACTCTTCAAGTCTTAAAACACAAGTACACTTTTACAGTTACACAATAAAACAAGGTCCACGGTATCACAGCTGGGCTTTCACTTCACTTCAGCTAGTTCTCATACCTCACTGACTGACTGGTGATGCCCTGCTCTTTATATACCCGTGAGGGCATGGCTGATAACATTCTAGAAGGTTTGAGGAAAATGTAGTTCTCAGAAAGTGTGGAGGGTTCCACGAGATTCTACAAAGAACATTCTAGGAGGTTAGTGAAAAATGAATCCACATACAGAATATCTGAAAGATTTTACTTTCAGACAGTCTACTTTCCCTTTTGTCACTAACAATAATAACAGTCCGAGCCAGGCCCCCACAAGCTGGGTACCCCAGCAGTCACCTGGGTCACCTGCACCTAAATCCAGTCCTGCAGGGGCCCATGTAGTCTGGCCTAGAGAATAGGGATGCTGCAGAGAGACAGAGGTGAGATCTAAACAGATCTGAGGGTCTTGACCCAGATCATCAAAGTATTTGGGAACTTAATTTCAAAGTAACTTTGAGCATCTGGACCCTTGTTCCTAGGAAAACTATGCTTTATTCATTTGAAAGATTGCTCTGGGGTTGCATGCTTCAAATCCAAGATGTAAAAGCAGCAAAGAATCCTGTGGCACCTTATAGACTAACAGGAACCAGTGATGGTGTGGCTGATCTGGTTAGGTCCTGTGATGGTGTCACTGGTATAGATATGTGGGCAGAGTTGGCATCGAGGTTTGTTGCATGGATTGGTTCCTGAGCTAGAGTTACTATGGTGCGGTGTGCAGTTATTAGTGAGAATATGTTTCAGGTTGGCAGGTTGCCTGTGAGCGAGGACTGGCCTGCCGCCCAAGGCCTATGAAAGTGTGGGATCATTGTCCAGGATGGGTTGTAGATCCCTGATGATGCGTTGGAGGGGTTTTAGCTGGGGACTGTATGTGATGGGCAGTGGAGTCCTGTTGGTTTCTTTCTTGGGTTTGTCTTGCCGTAGGAGGCTTCTGGGTACACGTCTGGCTCTGTTGATCTGTTTCCTTATTTCCTCATGCGGGTATTATAGTTTTGAGAATGCTTGGTGGAGATTTTGTAGGTGCTGGTCTCTGTCTGAGGGGTTAGAGCAGATGCGGTTGTACCTCAGTGCTTGGCTGTAGACAATGGATCGTGTGATGTGCCCGGGATGGAAGCTGGAGGCACGAAGGTAGGCATAGCAGTCGGTAGGTTTTCGGTATAGGGTGGTGGTAATGTGACCATCACTTATTTGCACCGTGGTGTCTAGGAAGTGGACCCCCCTTGTAGATTGGTCCAGGCTGAGGTTGATGGTGGGGTGGAAGCTGTTGAAATCATGGTGGAATTTTTCCAGAGACTCCTTCCCATGGGTCCAGATGATGAAGATGTCATCAATGTAGCGTAGGTAGAGAAGGGGCATGAGTGGACGAGAGCTGAGGAAGTGTTGTTCCAGGTCGGCCATAAAAATATTGGCATATTGTGGGGCCATGCGGGTGCCCATAGCGGTGCCACTGATCTGGAGATATATATTGTCATCAAATTTGAAATAGTTGTGTGTGAGGATAAAGGCACAGAGCTCAGCAGCCAGTTGTGCTGTAGCATCATCAGGGATTCTTTCCTGACAGCTTGTATTCCATCTGTGTGTGGGATGTTTGTGTAGAGAGCCTCTACATCCATGGTGGCTAGGATGGTGTTTTCTGGAAGGTTACCAATGCATTGTAGTTTCCTCAGGAAATCAGTGGTGTCACGGAGATAGCTGGGAGTGCTGGTGGCATAGGGTCTGAGTAGAGAGTCCACATATCCAGACAGTCCTTCAGTGAGAGTGCCAATGCCCGAGATGATGGGGCGTCCAGGATTTCCAGGTTTGTGGATCTTGGGTACATGGGTAGATCTTGGGTGGATCTGGTATAAGAAGAGAGTCAGTCCCAGGGATTCCATCAGGTAACACAGGGATTGACCCTGGCTGTTTGTCATGGAGACTTGGGATCACCTGTTAGTCTATAAGGTGCCACAGGATTCTTTGCTGCTTTTACAGATCCAGACTAACACGGCTACCCCTCTCATACAAATCCAAGATGGCAGCTAATTGTTGTCTCATCAAAAAGCTTTTTATCAGCAGCAGAGTTGAAGCTATGGTTGGTGGGGAAAATTTATCCCAGAAATACTCATTTTTTTCTTCAAAACAAAAATTATTTTTTATTTCAGTTTTAATCTAATTGAATTTAAAATGTTCAATTTTCGGGGGCGGGGAGCTTTTTCCTTCCCATTATTCTTTTTTTCCCTACAAAAATCTCTTTTATATTCAAATCAAAACTTTTTAAAATTTGCTTTGAGGAAAACTTGAAAATTTTCAAAAATATTTTTTATATTCCCTAATTTTGTTTTGTTAAAATTTTGATAGAAAAATTTTCAGTTGGCATAATGTGGATCACAGGTAAGGCCTCCCTCTTGGAGTCATATAGGGGAATGTTGCTCTACTACATTTTTTAACTTTATAGGTCAATGTAAAGACTACTACAGGAAACCAGTAAATAAGGCCTTATAGAAGAGCTATGCGTTTGACAGAAATGAATCAGTGCTTACATAGCACTGTTGCAAGCACTTACAAAATACCCAAGATACAGAGAGAGTAGAGATGCTTGAAATATTTCAATGACATTTTTGATGGAAAATTGGTGTTTTATCAAATAATTTGTATGAAGATCTCATTTTCAACTTAAATATTTGAAAACTGAATTTCAAAATTTTGTTTTCCATTTTCAGCATCCAATAACCCAAAGTTTTCATTTTAAAATGGAAAAATTCTAATTTTTTGGTTTGTTTGTTTGTTTTCAACAAAAATACACTTTTTTGTGTACGGAAATTGTCAATGAAAAGCTTTTTTTGTGTCAAACTTTCCACCAAAAAATGACACTTCGTAGACTTCAATGGAATTATAGCAGAGTAACACTGGTATAACTACAGTTGAGATCCACTTCAGTCTGGCTATTAGAACTGGTTGGATTTTTCTTTTATTTTTTCTTTGTGAAAAATGTCAGTGCAAATTAAAAACTTCTCATTTTCAGTTTTTTTGTAGGAAAAAACAGTCTTGACTACCTGTAATAGCAAGATCGAGCTGCATTCAGATATCAATTACACCAAGTTACTCTGATGTAACACCATTCACTTCAATAAGGTTAGCCAAGATCTGGTATAAGAAGAGAGTCAGTCCCAGGGATTCCATCAGGTAACACAGGGATTGACCCTGGCTGTCTGTCATGGAGACTTGGGATCACCTAAAACTTGAACCTCCATTGACCTGTGCCACTTCCCCCACCACCTCTGTCCTCTCAGGCCTCTGATCCCACTGCACTCATCATTATTAGATAACTTATTGTCTTGGTAACCAAGTGATCCTCTGCACTGCTCCCTTCCCTTCAGCTAACACTTCAGGAGCTGCCAGACAGAGTCTCCATTAGGACAGTGGCTTTCCAGTTACAGTGGCTGTGTAACTGACCATGAGCAGGTTGCACCCCATAATCATTTGCATGGTTATTGCTCATGAGCAATCATACACTGATTGGGATGTCACCATAATGATCAGTGGCATGTGATTACTGGGGAGCCCCATGGAGTTCCCAGTTGCACAAAGGATTCTGGGGAGCTACCTGTTTGTATTCAGTAACACAGCTATTGCAGCAGCAAATCCCACAGTCCTTTGGGGAATGAGACCACCTCGTGACCCTCTGGTGATCTTGCTCAACATTAGGAGAGAGAGATCATATAAAGGTAAGGCTGGAAGGGACCTGGAGAGGTCATCTAGTGTCCATCCCACCAGGAAACTACTGAGATAGGAATAAATATATCTAGACCATCCCTGACAGGTGTTTGTCTAACCTGTTCTTAGAAACCTCCAGTGATAGGCATTCCACAACCTCCCCGGTAACCTATTTCAGGACTTAACTTTCCAACCATAAGATAATTTTTCCCTAATATCTAGGATTGGCAGAACTAGATTTTTTGAAATAATTGTGATGGATAATATCAGTGTTTATTTTTAAGCATTTTTTTCTATTTTTATCTGTTCAAATTTTCACGGTTGTGGGAAATTATGGAGGAGTCATACAATGGGGGGGTGGTCAGACAATTATTTGACTTTAGACACTGAGATTTAAAAATTAAACTGTCAACATCACGTCAAAATATACAAAATAGATACTCTTAAATCAAACTCTAAGTTCTCAAGCAGCATTTTTCTTACCATGCCTATCTGGAAATTTCTGTTATTATCAATGGAAATATTTTTTCATCCGTGTGTGTGGGGTGTGTGTGTGTGAAATCAAAACTTACCAATATCTACAGATAAAAACCGAATCCTTCCAAGCCTCCTAATGTCTAACCTAAATCTCCCTTGCTGCTGATTAAAACTATTACTCATTGCCCTACGCTTGGTGGACATGAAGAACAATTGATCAGCATCCTCTTTATAACAGCCTTTCATATATTTGAAGATTATCAGGTGCCCTCTCAGTCTTCTGTTCTCAAGACTAAACACGTCCAGTTTTTTAACCTTTCCTCAGAGACCAGGTTTTCTAAACCTTTTAGCATTTTTGTTGCTCTCCTCTGGACTCTCTCCAATTTCTCTCTAACTCTTTCTTCAAGTGTAGTGACAAGAATTGGAAACGGTACTCCAGCAGAGGCAATACAAGAGCAAAGTAGAGTGGGACATTTACCTCCTGTGTCTTATATACAATACTGCTGTTAATACATCCCAAAGTGACACTTGCCTTTTTCCCAGCTACCTCACACTATTGACTTATACTCAATTTGTCATCTTCTTCTTCTTTTCTTTCTTTCTTTTCCCTTTATGCTGCTTTTCCTGGTGAGGGTCGCGGCGGCAGCATGGAGAGTAGGGAGGATTAGACCTCCTTTTCCTCTGCAACAGATTCCAGCTCCTCCTGGGGATTCTCCAACATTCCAAGGCCAGTCGGGAGATATAATCCCTCCAGTGTGTCCTGGGCTGGCCTTGGGGCCTCTGCCAAGTGGGACATGCCTGGTAGAGTTCCAACAGAAGTGTCCCAAGGGGCATCCTTATCAGGTGCCCCAAACCAGCTCAACTGGCTCCTCTCAATCTGGAGAAGTAGCGGCTCTATTCCAAGGCCCTCCTGAATAGCTGAGCTCCTCACCCTGTCTCAGAGAATAAGTCCAGCCACCCTGCGGAGAAACCTCATTTCCGCCCCTTGTACTCGCAATCTCATCCTTTTGGTCATCACCCAAAGTTCATGACCATAGATGAGGATGGTGATATAGAGTGACCTATAAAGCAAGTGATCTGCTATAACCCCCAGATCCTCTTCTGTCCTATCTGATGTCTTCCTATAGAGTCTAGAGCACATAAGCCCCAAAGATGCAGGGGCAGGGGGTGACATGGGAGAGCTCTGGTCTCCTGGAGAGATCTCTGTTAGTGAGAGGTGGGACTGTCCTAGACTGATGCTTAAATTCAGATCAGAACCTGGAAGCCTTCCTGATTATTTTTGGGGGAGGGGGAAACGGGGTTGTGAGCTCTATGTGAACACTTCACTGAGCTTTATCCTGAGAGAATCACAAACAGCTTGTGCCATCTGTCTGTGGGTCCCACAACACGAGCAGAACCTCTGGAGGTACGGGGTTGCTCAATGCTCCGGAATGTCCAGTAGTTGTATAGTGAGCACAAACCTTTGGTGTGTAAGTACCGCGCTCTCATATCACAGAGACCAGACAAGTGAGGGCAAGCAACTTTTGTGAAGGCTCTAAAGGAGGCACTGCAGCCATTTGTGGAGTCACACAAAGCTGTTTAACAATCACACAGTTTGCAAGCCAAATATTTTTTTTTAATGGAAAAAAAATAAAAATACTCTTGAATTTTGGTCAAAATATGGAATATCAACATTGATAAAGTGTTGATATTCAGAAATTTGAACCCGTGTGTAGCAGAGTGGATCTCTGCTCCGGCCCTGAAGGGGTTAAAACAGCCCTGGATAAGGGGCTGGGGCCAGAGAAAGCAGCCTTTTAGGCTGGGCTGATTGGGGGAAGTGGCAGCAGCTGGGGCCACGCCCCAAACTGAGCAACAGGCCCTTATATAAGGTAGAGAAGCCAGGAGCACAGACAGTCTCCCTCTGCCTGTAGAGGGAGAAGGGCCTGGCTGCTAAGAAAGCAGACAAGGTACCTAGTGTGGAGCAGGGGAGCTCCTGCCTGGAAAGCCCCAGGCTGTGGCCTAGGATTAGACCAGGAGGTACTGGAGTTGCAGGGGGCAACCCAGGGGTAGGCCAAGGCAGCAAGTCCAAACACCTTTGCTGATGATGAGTGGCTAATACTGCAGTCTGCCCCAGGGTGTGGGGCTAGACAATGACTGGCAGTAGCTAATAAAGAAGCAAAGTGGGGATAGAGGGTGGGGGGTTCCCAGGAGGGGGAAATCCCAAAGAGAAAGGGGTTGCTGCCAGGGAGGCAGAACCCCATGTAAAAGGGGCACTGGGGTCCAGGGAGGGACACGGGGCCAGTAGCTGAGAACAAGGTGGATCACTGGCCTGCAGAGAGTGCTCTGAACTGGAGTTTGAGCTAATTCCTGAGGGTGACCAGTAGGAGGTGCTGTGGGGGTGAGTCTGCCTGGTTACACTGTAGTTGTTTCATAAAATGGAGGGAAGTCATAAATGTTTCCTCTTCTTTTTTAATTAAAATTAGAAAGTCAAAAATTTTCATTGAGAATTCAAAATAAGTTGACTAATTCTGCATGGCAAGCTTAACCCAGGAGCCCTAGCTGGTGGAAAATTCAGAGGAAGTTTCAGAAGAGCAGAACATAACTATTCAGGAAGGAGTTTAGCCAGGAGGCTAGGACTGAAAACTAGATCAGTATGACAAATTCAGCTGTACTTCCATGAAAAGCTTCAAACCGACTGATTTTGTTTTGAAACATTTTGTTTGAAGCATTTTGCTTAAAAACCCTCCAAATAAATGTTTAATTTAGAGTAGAAATTTTCATTAAAAATCAATACTTTTCTTAAAATTGACTTGTTCTCACAAAATAGTTTGATTTCAACACAATGGCAGGTTGTTAATGGAAAAAAACTGTTGTTGAAAAATGTTGACTAGTTCTAGTAACAATGCTGTTAGTATTGTTAACACTAGGACTGTTCTGTGTTTGTACAGCACCTAGCATAATGGGGTCCTGGTCCATGACTTGGAGTGCCTAGGCATTACTACAATATAATATGACATCCTGGAGTGCAATCCAGACTAGTGCAGGGTTCTGCCACCAGTTGCCCTGCAACCTGGTGTGCCTCACAATGCTTTGCTCCTGAAGCTCCCAACCTGGACCATTCACAAACATCTGGCAGGTCACCCCCTGAGTGCCTGGGTATGGCCACAGCCCTGGTCCAGCAACTCGGATCCCAGCAGCCTGTCGGCAAACACCAGCCATGTTCTGGCTTCCAGCAGCCTTGGTTATTATTTGTAGGGTGAACCCAATGCACACTCAGTCCTGGGTTTTCCCCCCAAAAACATGTTCTGCATCATCTGGCCCTCTCATCGATAGTCCAGATATACTAGGTCCATTGCCCCTCTAAGGGGATCAATATACAACAGTCTGCTCCCTTATCTTACCCAACCAATTCACAACATGGGGTTAGTTTTAATTAAATAATAAAACAAGTTTATTTTAACTACAAAGAGAGAGGTTTTAAGTGAGTACAGGTATAAGGCATTAAAGTCAGAAATGGTTTAGAGAGAGAAAAAGATAAAATGCTTCATAGTACTAAACTTAACAAATTAGACTGGGTTCACAGTGAAGTCCCTTACCATGTTTCCAGTGACATTGCTGACCAAACTCGCAGGCCGGGGTCTGCTCCCAAAGTTCAAATGCTGTTTCTTTTGTCTTAAGTGAAAAAGAGAGAGTTATAGGGAGAGAGAACTTGAGGTATTTTTAGCCTTCACTTCTACAGTTCAGTCATCCTTTGAAATGTGTTTTCCTGAGGGCTACCCTGAGTTAAAGTTAATTTATAAAGTAAAGAAGGTGACATGGTGTCTGGTGGTGACAGGTTACCCATTGTTTCTTCTCACTTCTGTTTGCTGAAATGCAGATTTTACTTTTCTCCTGTGTTCCCCTCTCCCTGTCTGAAGACCCAGTTTACAACTTAGATGTAAACTGAGGTAAACACACATTCCTTTGTTTAAGACCTGCTTGATCAGTCCTGCCTAATCAGGGTATGTGGGTTTGACCATGTGCTACCAACATTACTTAGGGGGAATTAATAACTTTACATACAATGTTGCTACAGGCATGTCATCATGATATTATTGACCAGTGAGGTATTAGTTTTCAAATATGTCCTCAGGCATATTTTGGGCAAAGATTACTATGACTGTGTGTAGAGTGTGACTATAAGGGTGCATCCCATCACAAAATGATAATAAAAAAATAACATTATTGTTCCAAAAACTGCTATGGGATCTTGAATGTGTATAGGAGAGCCAGTGTAAGGAGAGCAACCTTGTTTCACTGCTATGGGAGTGACTCCATTAGTATTGGCGCTGACTCCATGGGTGCTCCAGCTGGAGCACCCATAGAAAAAAATTAGTGGGTGCTCAGGTGCATAGATAACCGGCAGTCAGCTCCCCCTTCCCCCAGTGGGCCCCCCCCCCCACCAGAAGCCCTGCTGATCAATTTCTCCCCCTCCCTCCCAACACCTCCCACCCACTGCAGATCAGCTGTTCTGTGGTGTGCAGGGGGTGCTGGGCGGGAGGGGAAGGAGCAGGCACAGGTCACCCTCTAGGGAGGGGGTGGAAAGAGATGGAGAAGAGGTGGGGAGAAATGCGGCCTTAGGGGAATGAGTAGGGGGGGTGGTTCAGAGCGAGGGTAGGAAGATGCAGAGTGGGGGGCAGGGCCTGGGGCAGAGAGGAAATCAAGAACCCCCTGTGTAGAGAGGAAGTCAGTGCCTATGTCTACTAGTAACTAGCTAGTGTGATAGACCAAGGCCAACTGAGTACAGCAGAATAGCAGAAGGCAGATATACTGGGCACTGGATTAAGTTTTCTGTTTCCTGATGGACCAGAGCAGGGGCTGCTCCAAGCTAATTAGAACACCTGACTCTAATTAACCTGCAAAGAGTCAGGTCAGGCCATTAAGCTAGTGTGATCACCTGACTCTAATTAAGGCCCCACTGATACTATAAAAAGGGCTCAGTCCCATCTGGCAGAGGAGAGTCAGGGGAGAGGAAGTGTGGCTGAAGGGCTAGTTAAGGAAGACACTCTCAAACCATAGGTAAGGGAGCCCTAAGGTAAGGGTGAAGAAGGGAGAAGCAGGAGAGCTGTGGGGAAGTGGCCCATGGAAATGTAGCAACTCTGGCAGTGAAAGGTTGGCTGCTACCATTAGGGTCCTTGGGCCGGAACCCGGAGTAGAGGGCGGGCCTGGGTTCCTCCTAACCCACCATTACAAGAACATCTCCTGAGAGGGGAAGTCAGGCCCCTGTCAGGACAGGAGGCTAAACTGTTCTGAAATAAGCCCCCAAGGACAACAGACTGTGGGAGTTCTCTCACCAACCTCCTTGCTAGCCTATGGTGAAAAGGGCTCAGTAGCCTGTAACCCTGGCCCTAGAGCGAGCAGGGCTACGAGGAGGGTCAGAGTGAGCCACTGAGGCTATCATAAACCGCCTAGAAGAGCAGGACCCACGGGTGCAAGGTCAGAGCTCTGCCACAACTGGAAAGCTCAGAACCAGTCAGAGTCAGGGAGAAAATGGAACTATGCCACCAGTTGGCTTGGCATAAAGAAAGCATCATGCTGTACAATCTTAACAGTGGGGTGTCAGGGGCATACTCCTCTGCTTGCTGAACTGCTTGGAGGAGAACCATGCCTTTCTGTGGCACAACCTCTCCCAGAGCCACCAGGAGGCAGCATGGCTTTGCACTGCCTCCAGAAGAAAGCTGTACCCTATAGGTTCTTCCCCTGCCCTTTGACAAGGGCAGTTTTTGAGGAAAAAGTTGGTTAGTGTTACTGAGACTGTTCTTTCAGCAACGGGTCCTGAACACAGCTCAGGGACTGGGGTTTGGGAGTATAACTGTACTTCACAGCCAGAAGAGGAAGCACTAAGCATCTGAAGTGAGGAAGATTCTAAGGGTTTGTCTACACCAGACAATCATGCTGGTCTAATTTAAAGTGTGATGTCAAACTGGTTTGGTTTGACCTGGTGCAGAAGGCTGTGTGCACACTCATTTTTCAGTTTAAACAAGGCTTATTTGGGTTTAAGCTTCAGTCGGTTAGGAATTGGTTTATGCTAAGCCACTCTTAAACTGAAACAAGACCATCATCTCCCACGTGTACTCTGGACAAAAGAGTGCCTGGTTTCAGCTAGAAACCCTATCACTCAGATCCCTTCAAATGAAGTGTCTAACAGCTAAGTTATGTGACTGCCGCTCACTTAAACTGTGGGGATGTTACTAGTCATGAATGTCAACAGCACTGAATTTGCTTGTTCTGCACATTCTATCTGTGCAGCTCGTAAGTTAGAAGGCTGGGGATCGGGGAGGGAAAATGCACTCCCTTTTCCATGGGACCTCATCTGTCGGAGCTGATTGATTTAGGGGGAATGATTCAATAATTCTCCTCTGGCACTGGCCAGTCTGCACAGTCTCACTGGTTTGCAGCCACGTGGTGCGGCACTCCCAGTAGTGGTCAGGGGCGCTGGAACAGGGGGGCTAAGGGATCATGGCCCCACCACTTTTAAAAGTGGGAGGGCCTTAGGGGGAAGGGGCAGAACGAGGGTAGGGGGTTAGGGAGAAGGGATGAAGTGGGGGCGGGGCCTCAGGGAGAACAGGTGCTGAAGGGGTCGGGGTCACAGTTTGGACACTGGTGCTCCCCCTCCCTGCTTTTAGGGAGTTTCCACCTCTCCTGGAGGTGGTAGTGGTGGGAGAAGTAGCATCTAGGAGCCTGCATACTTCAGTGGATGGAGCACTGGTTTCTGAGCTCTACTACTGATCTGCTGGGTGTTGCTGGGCAAGTCACTTCATGCCTCTCTTTCTCTTGTCTATATAGACTTTAAGAGCTAACTTTAAAAGGTATTTAGGTGGCTAATTCCCATCAAAATCAAAGGGATATAGGGACAGACTTTTGAGTATTTAGGCGCCTAAGTTATTTGGAGCAAGGACTGTCATGAGGTGTACATACAGCTCCTAGCACAATGGAGTCTGATCTCGGCTTGGACAGCCACAGGAAGGAAAATCAGTAATGCTGTCATGGAAATGAAGATGTTGAGATAGTAAAATGGCTGGATGCCCTGGGATAGGAAATGCAGTGAGGTTGTGAGGGGCCTACTGCGGTTTACCCCAATTGAAGACGAATTGCGGGAGACGAGGCTATGTTGGTATGGACGTGTCCCATGGATACCCAAGAGTTCTAGTGGTAGGATGACATCTCTAATGATTGTGGATGGAAGATGAACAAGAGGGAGGCCAAAGACTCAGTATGCGGCCTGGATATCAGCAGGCCTTAGACAAACCAATTTTCATGACAGCTAGGTGTTCAATCATGAGTTTTTGAAGAAGGTTATAAAAGTCACTGACCCCAAATAGGGAAATAGTAAGAAAGAAGCGGAGATGGTATTGAGGGCCTCTTCCAGGAGCAGCTTGGAGCCAGGGCAGGCAGGGAGCCTGCCTTAGCCCCGCTGTGCCACCGACTGGGAGCTGCCTGAGGTAAGTCCGGTCGGTGATGCAGCAGGGCTAAGGTAAGTACCACCCAGACAGCATGTCCAGCCCTTAGGCAGAGGTGCACTCCATGCAGTGCCTCCGCCATAAACCAATGGGAGCTGCAAGGGCAGCGCCTGCAGGTGAGGGCAGAGTACACCGCGTAGAGGTGCCTGGCCGCGCTTCTGCCTAGGGGCCGGACATGCTGGCCTCTTCGGGGAGCAGCACGGAGCCAAGGCAGGCAGGGAGCCTGCCTCAGCCCTGTTGTGCCACCGAGTGGAAGTCGCCTGAGGTAAGTGCCACCAGGATGGAGCCTGCACCCCAAACCTGCTGCCCCAGGTTGAAACCCCCTCCTGCACCCTAACTCCCCCCAGAGCCTACATTTCTTATGCACCCCAACTCCCTACCCTAACCCTGAGTCCCCTCACAGATCCCACACCCCCTTCTGCACCCCAACCTCCTACCCCAGCCCTGAGCCCCCTCCCACACTCCAAACTCCTCTGCCCCAGCCCAGAGCCCCATCCTGAACCCAAGCCCCTCATCCCCACCCGTACCCCAGAGCCCACACTCTGAGGCAGAGCCCACACTTCCCTCTCACATCCCTTCCCCAGACTTGAGCTCACTCCCACATTCCAAACCCCTTGGCCCCAGCCTGGAGCCCTCTCCTTCACCTCAAGCCTCCTCACTCCCAGCTGGAGCCCACACCTCAATCCCTTGCCCCAGCCCAGTGAAATGAGTGAAGTTGGGGGACAGCAAGCGATGGAGGCAGGGGGGCTGGCGTGAGAGGGGTAGGCCTCGGGGAAGGGGCAGGGCAAATGTGTGTGGTTTTGTGCAGTTAGAAAGTTGGCAACCCTATCTAGGAATGGAGGGGGAACTAGGCTGGATTGGAGCGGCACTGCGGCCCTGTGTACCAGGGCAAATTGCCAACTGGCAGGGCTCTGCAAAGTGAAGTGCCAGAGCATTATTCCTGGGTTTCAGGTGCTGGAATGACACTGGCAGTACTACACCCTTGGGTGAAATCTGGGCTAACAGGAGCTCTGTACTGACTTAATATAGGGCAGGGAATCTTTTTATTTAAATAAGGGGTGCCCCCTAACATGTGACTGGCAATGGTAGAGTACCAGGACTATGGATGAAGCTCACCAACCACTTTTCACTGGTTTCCAAAGCCAAGAGACCCACCCTTGCCCCATTCTCCCTAAATGTGACCTTCAAATATAGCTCCCACACAGTGATCCTCCCTCCTGCCAGCACTGCAAGGGAGCTGAACACCACTAATTGTGGTTCTAGGTGTGACTAACCCAGAACTGCCCAGAGAGTGGGAGATGGCCTATTATATGGTATGGAGGTTCTATAGAGAGAAAGGAGACCACTTAGTGTCGTCTTCTATTTTCTATAGGTTTCTTATACTGTGCTTATCCCTGTAGTAATTGAGTGCCCTCCAACTGTTCATTGCCTTCCACCTGCTACGTGCCTGCTCTCTCATCCTCTCCCTAGGGAGAGCAGCGTGGGCTGTGGAGTGACTTGTTTTGGTAGGTTTATTTTGAGGTAGAAATGGGTGTTTGCCTTTGGGTGGTGGTTTTTAAATATGCTGTTGCTATGTATTAGCTAGAGAAGTCACGGTCGAAGAAATGCGCCTGGCATTTGGAGCAGAAGGTGGGGAGGTTTGTGATAGTCTTTAGCTTCTGGAGGAGTTCATTCCACAGTGTGGGGCCAGCCCCCGTGAAAGCTCTGTCTCCCATACAGATGAGCTTTGTTGAGAGTTCTCTTGGGCCAGAAGAGTGGAGTTGTCGACACCCTGGAACTTTATGTGGCCCTTTAGCTGTCCTTGCCCATGCTGTGCTTTTTGGAGATAGATCTTGCTCATTTAGCTCCACCAGTAATAGATTTAGGGCAGAGAGCACATCAGTATTCCATGCCTACCACTTCTCTTCCAAAACAAACAGCCGATCCTTGCTAGCAACAGGTGATCCCTGCTCCTTAGCTTTCCATTTCATCCCAAAGTCAGCACTGCCTAGTGCTTTGGACAAGAGCATTAATGGAGAGGGGGAAGGAATAGATGTGATATCTTGATTTTTCTTAAGGCCTTTGACAGTCCCACATGGCATTCTCCTAAGCCAACTAGGGAAATGTCATCTATATGAAATTACTAAAGAGCAAATGTACAACTGATATGAAGACCATACTCAGAGTAGTTATCAATGACTTGCTGTATCTAGTGGGGTCCAGCAGGGGTCAGTCCTGGGTCTGCTAATAGTCAATATTTTCATTAATGGCTTGGATAATGGAGTGAAGCATGCCTGTAAAATTTGTGGATGACACCAAACTGGGGGAGGAGGGTGGATTTACAAGCACTTTGGAGGACAGGATTAGAATTCAAAAGAACCTTGATAAATTGGAAGATTAGTTTGAATTCAACAAGATGAAATTTAATACAGACAAATGCAAAGTACTTCTCTTAGGAAGAAAAAATCAAATGCACAGCTACACAATAGGAAACAACTAGCTAGTTCAGGGGTAGGCAACCTATGGCATACATGCCAAAGGTGGCACGTGAGCTGATTTTCAGTGGCACTCACACTGCCCAGGTCCTGGCCACTGGTCCGGGGGGCTCTGCATTTTAATTTAATTTTAAATGAAACTTCTTAAACATTTTAACCTTATTTACTCTACATACAACAATAGTTTAGTTCTATATTATAGACTTATAGAAAGAGACCTTCTAAAAACATTAAAATGTATTACTGGCACGTGAAACCTTAAATTAGAGTGAATAAATGAAGACTTGGCACAACACTTCTGAATGGTTGCTGACCACTGAGCTAGTTGGTAGCACTGTTGAAAAGGGTCTGAAAGCAGATCACAAACTGAATATAAGTCAACATGTGATGCAGTTGCGAAACAGGCTGCTATCATTCTGGGCTATATTAGCAGGAGTGTTGTGTGTAAGACATGGGAGGTAATTGTCCTGCTCTTCTTGGCACTAGTGAGGCCTTCGCTGCAGTAGTATGTCCAATTCTGGGCGCACACTTTGGGAAAGATGTGGACAAATTGGAGAGAGTCCAGAGGAGAGGAACAAAATTATAAAAGGTTTAGAAAACCTCACCTGTGAGGAAAGGTTAAAATATTGGGCATGTTTAATCTTGTGGAAAAGAAGACTGAGGGGGGACCTGATGAGCCTTCAGATATGTGAAGGGTTGTTATGAAAAGGTTGATGATCAATTATTCTTCATGCCCACTGAAGGTGGGACAAGAAGTAATGAGCTTAATCTGCAGCAAGGGAGATTCAGGTTAGATATTAGTAAACCCCCCTCATTTTCAGATTAAACCGATTTTTTACTGAAAACTTCCCAGGTTTTATAAAAACTATTCTTTTTTTTTTTTCAATTTTCACCCTACTTTTGTACCATTCAAATATATAAATAACTTGTTTTGTTAGGAAACTACAATACACTGCATGAGATATATGTATTATGATAATACATTAGTCAGTGTGTATATGCAAAGCTGCCTGTTGAAGTAAGGTATATATCAGTCTGGAAGAGTCACACAATAAACACGCATGCAAGCTCTGAAGTGCATGCGCATCTGAACATAATGATGAATCTCACACCCACCACGTACACATTTCAAGCTGTCAGTGGATAACTGTGTAAAGATTTAACACACTAAAATGGGAAGAAAATGAAAATCTGTATCAGAATATGTTTCAGAACACAAGGAAGTATTTGAAAGTTTTTCAAAACCAAAAACAGGAGAAAAGGATGAAGTTGAGTGTGTGCACTGCAAATGGTGTGGCCCAATTATTATATGTAAATATTTATAGGTTAGTAGTTCTAAGTCTACAACAGTAAACTGTTTATTCAAATGAAAAGTTTTATTGGGGATTAGAGATGTTGTTTTATTAAACTCAGATGTGGCATAGTGTTTTGAGTTGTTTTAGTTCTGCAGCAAACCGCATTGATGAATAGAATTCAAAGCATTAATCTATTGAATACTTCCCCTGCCCCGTCTTTCTGTCCACCAAAATAAACCCTGATATTTACCCATGAAAATTATTAATAGTTTTTTGCACTGATTTCACCAGTTTTTGTCGTGGTGGTAATAAACACTGATAAATTCCCAGAAAAAATAAAATAAAATAGAAACTGAAAATCAAGGGCCTTAGATATTAGGTTCCAGGTTTCTGTCTCAGGGGAGTTAAGCTCTGGAATGGGCTTCCAAGGGAAGCTGTGGAATCCCCATCACATGAGGTTTTCAAGAGCAGATTGGACAAACACCTGTCAGAGATGGTCTCGGTTTATGTGGGCCTGCCTCCGTGCTGAAGGCTGGATTGGAAGCCTTCTCAAGGTCCCTTCCAGCCTGATATTTCTACGGTTAACACTACTTCCCGTAGCACCTAACGGTACATCTTCACCGCAACTGGCAGTGAGTCTCAGCCTCACCTGGGTAGACAGACGCACACTAGCTCAGCTCAAGATAGAGCACTAAATGCAGCAGTGTCGACGTTGCAGCACAGGCTGGCTGTCCGAGTAAAATCCAGCCCAGCCCTCTGGCTCTGCACTCAGGTGGCTAACCCATGTTGCTCACCGTGCTGCTGACACCACACTGCTAGAATGCTATCTGGAGCAGAGCTAGCGTGGGTGTCTGTCCCAGGCTGAGGGGTGTGCTCCCAGATGCAGTGTAGACACCCTTTAAGTATTCCAGGGAGGCTTCTCTTCCTCCCTGCTCATAGGCCTGCTGTTGCTTAGTTTGCTAAGTGATGAAATAACAGTCCATTGCTTCAAGTTCAATACATGCACAGCAGTGAGGGGTTCCTTGCTGTGTGATCGGTACACTGAACCTCCTTCTTCTCCAGCCTGTTCTCTCACATTCAGAGCCTTCTATTGCAAAATTTGCAATGCAATTTTCACAGAAGTTTTGCTGCTTCAGCTCGGCCTGTGCTCTCATTCTTTCTGGCATGCACCTCTAATCAAAAATTTTCCCCCATGTGCTTTTGCCACCTTGTCTGTTTCCAAAGTCAGGCTGGGTTGAGGCAGCTGCAGCCACTGCTGCCCTCCCTGCAGTTTGTCCAAAATGTAAATACATTTTATTTATAGGTTTGTGCATTTCCTAGGGTTATGGATTCCTTCAGTTCCCCGGGGAGCTGCTATCTAGCCATTAATATTACACTCTGGATTGCTTTGGGCTCTGTTGTGTGGCATTACAACTTTCCCTATTGACATCTGTTTCTAAAAGGGTGGAGGAGCAGCTTCATGCTAAATGGCCCGATAAAAATTGAATTTGCCATGAACCACTCTCTATTGGTGTGAAAAGCCAGGCAGTGCTAGAACAAAGCATAGAGCATATGCTGAGCAGAATGGTCTTAGGGAATTGACTAGATGGGATCTTTAATGTCTAGAATCTCAAACTACACTAGCAATGGGGAAAGCTGAAAAGGTGCCATCTGGGGCAAGTAAGTAGCCCAGAATTGACTGGTTAGCCAAATGTTTTCTAGACCATCTGAAAAGCCTGAACGTGCCAAATTTCCTGCTCGGGGTATCTCACAAAAATAGGCTGTCTTAATATTATTTGTTAGAACTGGTAGGAAAATGGAATTTCCAGCCCATGTAAAATTTCAACACTTTGAAATTTGTATTTTATCCCAATGTGGGGCGGGGAGACAGAATTTTTAAAATACGTAAGAGGGTTACTTGCCCTTGGGCAGGAGAGCCTGCAGCCATGCCAGTGCTGAGAGGAAGCAGGGGATACAAATATAAAAGGCTGCAGGAAGGGGTAGGGGTTAAGAGAAGTTGCTGAGATTGACAGAGGCAGAAGGTTGGTGGTGAGCTAGGGAAACCCAGAAAAGGAGACTGGATGGAGCTGGGACTGATAAAAGACTGTGTTTGCTCTGGGACTTTTGAGTTGTGTTTTGAACAGGCTCTGTCTCCATCTTGAAGAAGAGTGAATTTGAGAATTTTGGGCTGAGAAGGTGACGGGAAACTTTGTGAGCTCTTCAAGAGGCCACTGGTGAAGGGGGAATAGAAGCAGGTGGTGGCCAGGGCATGACAAAATAGTTTACAGAGTGGAAGCTGTGAAATATTTTGACTTGGAAACACTGAAACAATGTCACTGAAATGTTTCATAATGCGTAATTGTTTCAATTTGTTAATTTCCAAACTTCATAATATATTTCTATATAAATATAATATAATACAATTAAAAGTTTAAAAAATTATATCGAAACAAAACAATGATAAAGTTGGAACAAAATATGCCATTTTAACTTCAAATTGTTTTTTGTGGGTTTTTTTTGCCAAACTTAATCAAAATTGACACATTTAAGTGAAATAGCATTTACTGATGGAAAACTCTTCCATCAAATTTGTTTGACCTGCTCTACTGCAATGCAAATAATAGTTTCTAGAGCCCCCAACCACGATAAGCACCCTCTTGTCCAAAGTGTTGTACAAACACTCAGAAAGACACAGGCCCAGATCCATGAATGTACTTTAGGCTCCTAACTTCCATGGCAATCAATGGAGACACCTTTATGGATGTGGGCCAGAGGCCCTGTTTTATAGACTCATAGACTCTAGGACTGGAAGGGACCTCGAGAGGTCATCGAGTCCAGTCCCCTGCCCTCATGACAGGACCAAATACTGTTTAGATCATCCCTGATAGACATTTATCTAACCTACTCTTAAATATCTCCAGAGATGGAGATTCCACAACTTCCCTAGGCAATCTATTGCAGTGTCCAACTACCCTGACAGTTAGGAACTTTTTCCTAATGTCCAACCTAAATCTCCCTTGCTGCAGTTTAAGCCCATTGCTTCTTGTTCTATCATTGGAGGCTAAGGTGAACAAGTTTTCTCCCTCCTCCTGATGACACCCTTTTAGATACCTGAAAACTGCTATCATGTCACCTCTCAGTCTTCCCTTTCCCAACTAAACAAACCCAATTCCTTCAGCCTTCCTTCATAGGTCATGTTCTCAAGACCTTTAATCATTCTTGTTGCTCGTCTCTGGACCCTCTCCAATTTCTCCACATCTTTCTTGAAATGCGGTGCCCAGAACTGGACACAATACTCCAGTTGAAGCCTAACCAGCGCAGAGTAAAGCGGAAGAATGACTTCTCATGTCTTGTTTACAACACACCTGTTAATGCATCTGTCATAACCTTAGTCCCAGATTTGGACCTTAACGTCCAAAATATGGGGGTTAGCATGAAAACCTCCAAGCTTAGTTACCAGCTTGGACCTGGTACTTGCTGCCACCACCCAAAAAATTAGAGTGTTTTGGGGCACTCTGGTCCCCCTGAAAAACCTTCCCTGGGGACCCCAAGACCCAAATCCCTTGAGTCTCACAACAAAGGGAAATAATCCTTTTTCCCTTCCCCCCTCCAGGTGCTCCTGGAGAGATACACAGACACAAGCTCTGTGAATCCAAACAGAGTGACTCCCCCTCTCCGTTCCCAGTCCTGGAAACAAACAGCACTTTCCTCTTCACCCAGAGGAAATGCAAAATCAGGCTAGCAAATTCAACACACACAGATCTCCCCTGATTTCTTCCTCCCACCAATTCCCTGGTGAGTACAGACTCAATTTCCCTGAAGTAAAGAAAAACTCCAACAGGTCTTAAAAGAAAGCTTTATATAAAAAGAAAGAAAAATACATACAAATGGTCTCTCTGTATTAAGGTGATGAAATACAGGGTCAATTGCATACAAGAATATTGAATAAACAGCCTTATTCAAAAAGAATACAAATCAAAGCACTCCAGCACTTATATTCATGCAAATACCAAAGAAAAGAAACCATATAACTTACTATCTGATCTCTTTGTCCTTACACTTAGAAACAGAAGATTAGAAAACAGAAACTACTTCTCCAAAGCTCAGAGAAAGCAGGCAGACAGACAAAAGACTCAGACACAAACTTCCCTCCATCCAGAGTTGAAAAAAATTCGGTTTCCTGATTGGTCCTCTGGTCAGGTGCTTCAGGTGAAAGAGACATTAACCCTTAGCTATCTGTTTATGACAGCATCCCAGAATCATGTTTGCTTTTTTTGCAACAGTATCACACTGTTGACTCATATTAAGCTTGTGGTCCACTATGGCCCCTAGATCTTTCTGCCATACTCCTTCCTAGACAGTATCTTCCCATTCTGTATGTGTGAAACTGATTGTTCCTTCCTAAGTGGAGCACTTTGCATTTATCTTTATTGAACTTCATCCTGTTTACCTCAGACCATTTCTCCAACTTGTCCAGATCATTTTGAATTTTGACCCTGTCCTCCAAAGCAGTTGCAATCCCTCCCAGTTTGGTATCGTCCGCAAACTTAATAAGCGTACTTTCTATGCCAACATCTAAATCGTTGATGAAGATATTGAACAGAACCCTGCGGAACCCCACTTGTTATACCTTTCCAGCAGGATTGGGAGCCATTAACAACTACTCTCTGAGTACGGTTATCCAGCCAGTTATGCACCCACCTTATAGTAGCCCCATCTAAATTGTACTTTCCTAGCTTATCTATAAGAATATCATGCGAGACTGTATCAAATGCCTTACTAAAGTCTAGGTATATCACATCCACCGCTTCTCCCTTATCCACAAGGCTCGTTATCCTATCAAAGAACGCTATCAGATTAGTTTGACACGATTTGTTCTTTACAAATCCATGCTGGCTATTCCCTATCACCTTACCACCTTCCAAGTGTTTGCAGATGATTTCTTTGATTACCTGCTCCATTATCTTCCCTGGCACAGAAGTTAAACTAACTGGTCTGTAGTTTCCTGGGTTGTTTTTATTTCCCTTTTTATAGATGGGCACTATATTTGCCCCCTTCCAGTCTTCTGGAATCTCCCCCGTCTCCCATGATTTCCCAAAGATAATAGCTAGAGGCTCAGATACCTCTTCCATTAACTCCTTGAGTATTCTAGGATGCATTTCATCAGGCCCTGGTGACTTGCGGGCATCTAACTTTTCTAAGTGATTTTTTACTTGCTCTTTCCTTATTTTCTCTTCTAAACCTACCCTCTTCCCGTAAGCATTCACTATACTAGACATTCCTTCAGACTTCTCAGTGAAGACCGAAACAAAGAAGTCATTAAGCATCTCTGCCATTTCCAAGTCTCCCGTTACTGTTACCCCCTCCTCATTGAGCAGTGGGCCTACCCTGTCCTTAGTCTTCCTCTTGCTTCTAATGTATTGATAAAGTCTTCTTGTTTCCCTTTATTCCCATAGCTAGTTTGAGTTCATTTTGTGCCTTTGCTTTTCTAATCTTGCCTCTGCATTCCTGTGTTATTTGCCTATATTCATCCTTCGTGATCTGACCTAGTTTCCATTTTTTATATGACGCCTTTTTATTTTGTAGGTCATGCAAGATCTCAAGGGTAAGCCAAGGTGGTCTTTTGCCACATTTTCTATCTTTCCTAACCATCGGAATAACTTGCTTTTGGGCCCTTAATAGCGTCCCTTTGAAAAACTGCCAACTTTCCTCAGTTGTTTTTCCCCTCAGTCTTAATTCCCATGGGACCTTGCCTATCAGCTCTCTGAGCTTACCAAAATCCGCCTTCCTGAAATCCATTGTCTCTATTCTGCTGTACTCCCTTCTACCCTTCCTTAGAATTGCAAATTCTATGATTTCATGATCACTTTCACCCAAGCTTCCTTCTACTTTCAAATTCTCAACAAGTTCCTCCCTATTTGTTAAAATCAAGTCTAGAACAGCTTCCCCCCTAGTAGCTTTTTCAACTTTCTGAAATAAAAAGTTGTCTGCAATGCAGTCCAGGAACTTATTGGATAGTCTGTGCCCCGCGGTGTTATTTTCCCAACATATATCTGGATAGTTGAAGTCCCCCATCACCACCAAATCTTGGGCTTTGGATGATTTTGTTAGTTGTTGTTTCAAAAAAGCCTCATCCACCTCTTCCGCCTGATTAGGTGGCCTGTAGTAGACTCCCAGCATGACATCACCTGTGTTTTTTACCCCTTTTAGCCTAACCCAGAGACTCTCCACCCTTCCGTCTCCTATGTCCATCTCCACCTCAGTCCAAGTGTGTACATTTTTAATATATAAGGCAACACCTCCTCCCTTTTTCCCCTGTCTATCCTTCCTGAGCAAACTATACCCATCCACACCAACATTCCAGTCGTGTGTATTATCCCACCAAGTTTCAGTAATGCCAATAATGTCATAGTTGTATTTATTTATTAGCACTTCCAGTTCTTCCTGCTTATTACCCATACTTCTTGCATTTGTATAAAGGCATCTAAGATACTGGTTTGATCTTGCCTCCCAGCTTTGCCCTGACCCTCCTTCCTCTCTGCCATTATAGCCCGTGCTCCCTCCTGTTTCCAACCCATCTCCCAGGTCTTGTTCCCCACTTACCTGTGGGCTTTGCTCACCTGTCCCTGTCGAACCTAGTTTAAAGCCCTCCTTACTAGGTTAGCCAGTCTGTGCGCAAATAAGGCCTTTCCCCTCTTCGAAAGGTGAACGCCATCTGTTCCTAGCAGTCCTTCCTCAAATAGCATCCCGTGGTCGAGGAAGCCAAAGCCCTCCTGGCGACACCATCTTCGCAGCCAGGCATTCACCTCCACAATGCATCTGTCTCTGCCCGGACCCCTACCTTCAACAGGAAGAATCGAAGAGAATACCACCTGCGCTCCAAACTCCTTAACCCGTACTCCCAGAGCCCTGTAGTCACTCTTGATCTGCTCAGCGTCACACCTCGCAGTATCATTTGTGCCCACATGGATGAGTAGCATGGGATAGTAGTCAGAAGGCCGGATAATCCTTGACAAAGCCTCTGTAACATCTCGGATACGGGCCCCTGGCAGACAGCATACCTCCCGGGATGAACGGTCAGGGCGACAGATGGGTGTCTCCGTCCCCCTCAGCAGAGAGTCTCCAACCACCACTACCCTACGTTTCTTATCAGTGGTGGCAGCAGACCTCCCAGCCTTAGGGGTACGAGGCTTCACCCCCTTAACTGTTGGGGGTGATATCTTCTCTCCTGTATCAAGAAGAGCATAATGGTTATCTTTTACCACAACAGGAGGGTTTGCAGCAGCGGTGGAGCACTGCCTGCTGCTAGAAGTAACCAGCTGGCTGTGTCCACCCTGAGCTGCCTCCTCCACTGGTGTGTCAGATACATCCTGAGGCATCTCCTCCTCCACTGGAGTGTTGGTAGTCCTGTCAACTGGGACAGCACCATCAGCTGTCTCCACATGGATACTGTCCAGGAATTGCTCATGGACATGGATGTTCCTCAGCCTGGCCACCTCCTCCTGTAGCTCTCCCACCTGCTGCCTGAGAGATTCCACCAGTAGGCACCTTTCACATTGGATGCCACCCCCAGCCTGGATATCAGTAAGTGGAAATTGCAAATTACAGTCTTTGCAAGCCCACACCAGAATCTGGGTAATAGCATCCATGCTTTGGAGCTCTGTCTGGCTACAGGCGCAGGTGGAGGAGACAGAAGCAGTGCTGGCACAGGTGTTGCAGGTCCTCCTCACCATTGTAAGCCTCCCTCTGTCAAACTCTCTCAAATTCCCATCTACAGCTCCCTGTCCGCTCCTCTCTGCTGTAAACAGAAAGGTTTTCGATGTGGCTCAGGTTATGGGTTCAGGGGACCAATGGGTCACAGATGAGACTGACAAGGGACCCCCCCTCCCTTCCTACTCCCCTTCCAAACTCCCTTGCAAAACTCCCTGTTGGCAGCTCCTGTTCGCTAAGCTCCCTGGTCGCTTGTGCGCAGCTTTATAAAGCCCTGGTCTGAGTGAATGCCCCGCCCACATTTGAAGATTTCCATTTCATGGCTGAGGAACTGATGCCAATAGAGATGAAACTACTTGCTCATGAACACACAGGAGTCTCTGGCAAAGCCAGGAGTGGAACCCAGGTCTCCTTAGTCACATTCCAGTACCTGTTTCCACAGATAAATGTAGAGGTAACCATGTTGGTCCCAGGAAATTAGAGAGACAAGGTGAGTGAGGCAATATCTTATATTGGACCAACTTCTGTTGGTGAGAGCGACAAGCTTTCAAGCCACATGGTGCTCATCTCTCAACAGAAGTTGACCCAATAAAAGATTACCTTACCCACCTTGTCTCCACAGATAAGGGCATTTTCAAGTGCAGTGGAGAACCTCACCAAGGATCTAATCCAGCTGCCATTCAAGTCTTTCTGGGGGTCTCCACTGGTAATTGGATCAGGTCTCAAAAGAATTTAGAACCAGAAGGGATGAGGCAAGTTTCTGGAGCAGAAATTCTTCTTTGGGGGAGACACTCACTCCTTTCTCCTAGCAGTGCACCAATGGGGGTGAGAGGTTTGGTTTCCTAAGAGAGAAAGCTGAGGCCTTCAGAAGCGCAGGAGCTGGGACAGTCCCTGGCTGAGTGAGGTTTCTGAGGGTACCATTGCAGTGAAATCCCTGGCGAGGCGAATAACATTAACATCTTTGCAGGCCCTCACTTAGCCCATCAGAAAGAGCTAGCTTTTTTCCCAATTCCATTGTAATGGAGATATGCAGTGAGTCCTGCAGGTCTTGAGGAAATCAGGAAATGCTGAAATGAAAGATCATAAAGTTCTGCTTGTCCATCTGCTTGCTCTGCACATGCAATTAATAAAAGCAGTGTTCAGCAAGATGTGCAGGAATGCATGAGCACTCATTATACCTAGCAATACCAAGAGTCTTCAAAGCTTTTATTGCCAGTGAGGGAGCTAAAAACTACTTGGCAGAGAAGGAATCTGCGTGGTCTGTGCATTAAACTCCATAGCATTTGCCTTTTCTAACTATTCAGCCTTAGTACAACTGGCCTGGGCTGCCAGGGCCAGGGCCTTGCCTCTTGTGTCATGCTTACTGGAGTTCAAGAGAATGTGTATGTTAAGAATGTCTCTGTTTCCTTCCCTCTCTGAGATGCTCAAAATGAATGGCATGGAATGTTCTGGCTTGGGTTAGCATGGCTTAGTTTATGCTATGGGTCAACAAGCTTAGTTTATGAACTCATTCATTATGAATCCCACATGAAAGGTTAATAGTTCATGAAGAGTGAGTAGTACCTTTGACCTACATTGGGGTGCATGCACACCATCACATCCATGGCAATAAACATGTAAAATCAATGTCAGACACAGAATTTGATGGTCAGGATGTGGAGGGACAAAAACCCTAAGCTCTAAAAGAGGAAGAAATCCATCTCCTCAGCTGCAATAAGTTTGCACAGCTCTGCAGCTTCAGTGGAGCTGTGCTGGCTGACATCAGTGGGGGATGTGCCTCCGAAGGCTCTGCCTATTAGGCTAGAGCATGAGTGATCTTCGTTCAAGATTCCCAAGGAATCAGAAGAACAGAATATACCCTCACAAATAACTGACCCACCAAGGTGGTATCGGTGCCTTCCTCTGCTCCCAGGGAGTAAGGCTGCATCCACCTAGTGCACCATGGACCAGTACCCATGACCCCACTGTGACACTTCCCAAGGTACCCAAGGCTGTGAGGCACTTCACGACCTCCTGACCTCAGTGTGAAGAAGCCTTGTCAGAGCATAATGGGGTCAGCTCTTCAACTCCTCTAGCCATGGGCAACACAAGCCACCTCTCTCAGCCTACTCAGGCCCTGCTGTTACTCTGTCAGTTAGCAAAAGGCACATTCCAGCCCTTTGAGTGTCTCCCTGGAGCATCCAGCCCCTGGTTCACTGCACTCACAGTATTCACTGCTTCCAAAGATACAGAATACCCCAACTTCACCTCAGATCACTGCTCTGCTTAATACAGACCAATGATCCATCTAGCCCAGTATCCTGTCTTCTGAGTATGGCCGGTGCCAGATGCTTCAGAGGGAATGAATAGATAAGGGCAATTATCGAGTGATCCAGCCTCTGTCATCCGGTCCCAGCTTCTGGCCATCGGAGGCTTAGAGACACCCGGAGTATGGGGTTGCATTCTTGATCACATTGGCTAGTAGTCATTGGTGGACCGAATCTCCAGGAATTTATCTAATTCTTTTTTGAACCCAGTTATACTTTCAACCTTCTCAGCATCCCCTAGCAACAAGTTCCACAGGTTGACTGTGTTGTATGAAGAAGGACATCCTTATATATGTTTTCAAACCTGCTGCCTATTAACTTCATTGAGTTAACCCCTACTTGTTATGTGAAGGGGTAAACAACACTAACTTATTCACTTTGTCCATACCTGTCATGATTTTATAGACCTCTATCATATCCTCCCTCAGTTGTCTCTTTCCTAAGCTGAACAGTCCCAGACTTTTTAATATCTCCTTATATGGAAGCTGTTCCATACCCCTAATCATTTTTGCTGTCCTTCTCTGTATCTGTTCCAATTCTAATATTTTTTTAAGATGGGGCACTCAGAACTGCATGCCATATTCAAGGTGCAGGCACACCAAGGACTTATATATTGGCATTATGATATTTTCTGTTTATCCCTTTTCTAATGGTTCCTAACACTGATAGCTTTTTTTTGACTGCTGCTGTACCTTGAGCAGATATTGTTTTCAGAGAACTGTCCACAATGACTCCAATAGCTCTTTCTTGAGGGGTAAAAGCTAATTTAGACTCTTTGTATGTATAGTTGGGATTATATTTTCCAATATACATTATTTGCATTTATCAGCCTTAAATTTTGTGAGATCCCTTTGTAGTTCTTCAGTCTGCTTTGGACTTAACTATCTTGAGTAATTTAGTATCATCTGCAAACTTTGCCACCTCACTGCTTACCCCTTTTTCCAAATCATGTATGAATATGTTGAATAGCACTGGGTCCTTGTACAGACCCCTGGGTGGTCTATGCTATTTACCTTTCTCCATTCTGAAAACTGACCGTTTATTCCTATGCTTTGTTTTCTGTCTTTTGATCAGTTACTGATCCATGAGAGGATATTCCCTCTCATCCCATGACTGCTTACTTCACTTAAGAGCCTTTTGTGATGGACCTTGTCAAAGGCTTTCTGACAGTTCAGGTACACTATATCCACTGGATCCCCGTTGTCCATATGTTTGTTGATGCACTAGAAGAATTATAATAGATTGGTGAGGCATGATTTCCCTTTACAAAAGCCATGTAGACTTTTCCCCAATGCATTGTGTTCATCTATGTGTCTGATAACTCTGTTCTTTACTATAGTTTCAACCAATTCTCCTGGTACTGAAGTCAGCCTGTAATTGCCAGGCTTGCCTCTGGAGCCTTTTAGAAAATCTGGCATTACATTGACTATCCTCCTGTCATCTGGTACAGCAGCTGATTTAAGTGATAAGTTAGTTCTGCAATTTCATATTTGAGTTCCTTCAGAACTCTTTTGGGTGAATACCATCTGGTCCTAGTGACTTATTACTTTTTAATTGATCACTTTGTTTCAAAACCTCCTTTCTGACACCTCAACCTGGGATAGTTCCTCTGATTTGTCACCTAATAAGAATGGCTCAGGTGTGGAAATCTCCCCCACGTACTCTGCAGACCGATGCAAAGAATTCATTTAGCCTCTCTGCAATGGCCTTGTCTTCTTTGAATGCTCCTTTTGCCCCATGATGTCCAATGTCCCCATAGATTGGTTAGCAGGCTTCCTGATTCTGATGTACTTAAATTTTTATTTTTATTTTGCTGTTAGTTTTTGTCTTTTGTTAGCTATTCTTCAAATTTTTTTTGGCTTGCCTAATTATACTTTTACATTTGACTTGCCACAGTTTATGCTCCTTTCTATTGTCCTCAGTAAGAGTTAACTTCCTATTTTTAAAAGATGACATTTTGCCTTTAACTACTTCTAACTCAGCTATAACAAAATCAAATAAAATACACCGATTCAAGTAGTAGCCAGTAGAAATATTGAAAAAATGGCTACCTATAAAATAAAATCATAACATGCATTTGAGTGTACATGTCATTAACAGGATCCTCTCATGTCTAAAAGTATTGCTTACCCAAAATCCCTGCAGTGCTTTGCAGCCAGTCTGGCTTTGACACTTCTTTCATGAGACATGCATGCAGTCTGTTTGCCTCCTAGGCACAGGACTTAGTGTGTCCCTTTGCACACCAGGATATGTCAGAACAATCCTTTGTCTTTATTCGTAAGCAGGACGCTCTCCTGCTGTTTGTTTCATCCTTGTAGATTTTGAAACCTTTTAATTTGCATTTGATTCAGTATGCAAATAGGCTTGAGTGGGAGTCACACACAATACACAGATGGCCAGTCCTGGACACAGGTGTCTGTCACCTCATGCCTGAAAGGTACATGTTGAGGTTTGTCACCTCCTGCTGATCTGCCTTAAGAGCATAATTCTCAGTATAGATACATATCTCCTTAAATATTATCCACACATATATTTTGCAATGATTATGATGAGCGGTGGGCTACTGGCTCGTGGTAGAGACCTTGCATGCTACCCTTCAGAGAACTATTATGCAGATCCCTGTAAAACCTTGTGTTCTCTACCAGTTGGCACTGAAGGGTCCCTGGGCCGCACCTACTACCTTCTTTCTTCCTCTAGGGTGCCAAGGGGAGCACAGGCTCCCTCTGTTGGCCCCCAGAAGCACTCATTGCACAGTCTTGTCACTCGGAGTTAGCCATGGAGAGTGCACATAATGTAGTGAGGCTCCACCTCTAGAGGTTCCGTTACTGCTAGCATATGGGGCAGGGAGGGGGATGCTTCCCTTGTCCTCTCTAGCACTTGTCCACATGCCGGTTCAAGGATGCAAGGTGGATGATGCACTGCTTCTGCAGCACGCTCCTGCCACATGGCTGGAGAAGATGGGCAGCATGGGTGGCTCCTTCTGCGTGCCGCTCTATGGGACACAGCGTAGCCCTTTGAGGATGTTCGTTTAGACTAGGCTGAAATGTCTCCAATTCCCGAGTATTCCTTATGGGGCCATTATTGTTATGTGCCTTACAGCACTCGCTGGGGCTCACAACCAAGATCAGGGCCATATTGTGCTTGGCCCTGTGTGAACACCAAGTGAGACAGTCCTGCCCCTGAGCTACAATTGAAATAGTCAAAGGGTGGGAAAGAGGAAGATAATGATGGTGGGGAGGGCAACTGCCACAGTGCACAGGGCCCCAGAGTTCTTTAATCCAGCCCAAATGTTCCAAAATCAGGAACCAGGCCCTAAAAACCTGACCTCTCAAGGTTTTCTCTGCCACCAGGAGGCCAGAATGTACTTTATTTTTTAAAAAAAGAAAGCTAATGCAATCATTTGACTCCAGGTACTGAGCCTTAAGGAAAATACCAGAAACTGTAAGCATTGGCAACACTCTTTTAGGTGAAAGCTCAGTGGAGACAAGGCCTTAGGGCAGCAGTTCTCAAACTGTGGGTCAGGACCCCAAAGTGGGTCACAACCCCATTGTAATGGGGTTGCCAGTGCTGGCTGAGACTTGCTGGGGCCTGGGACCAGAGCTGAAGCTTGAGTTCCACCGTCTGGGGTCAAAGCTGAAGCCTGAATGCTCCAACCCTGGGCAGCGGAGCTCAGGTTCCAGGCTCCCTGCCTGGGGCTGAAGACCTTGGGCTTGGGCTTTGGCCTCCCTGCCTGAGGTGATGGGACTCGGGCTTTTGGCTCCCCCCGCCCCGGGGTCACATACTAATTTTTGTTGTCAGAAGGGGTTTGCAGTGCAATACAGTTTGAGAACCCTACCTTACAGTGTAAGACCCTGCCCATGGATGTGTGTGAACGAGTTAGGTTCTTAGCTCATGTAAAGTGTCATAGCTCCATTGACTTCAGCTTACTCCAGCTGGGAATCTGTCACAGTGATTCCAGGTGTGTGTGTGTGTGGTGTTGTTTACAGTAGGGTTGCACTAGTTAAGGTTTGACTGGTCAGGTAAACTTTTCCTGATAATTTTGCAAAGCTGATTTACGTATTATTGTCATGGTAACATAAAATCAGAGGAAATATAGGAGAGATATCACAATATAGAGATCCATATGTATCCCTATTGAGTAAAATATTGTGCAATTTTATCTAGTTACTATTAAAATAGGTTATTTCTGAGGGGCAGGGGTGTGGATTAACCACACACATTTCACTTTATTTGCTGACAGGTTAAGGAAGAAATATATATTTGTTGCACTTAATATTTCAAACCAAACATATTAAAAAGAGAAAATTAGCAATTAACTAAAAAGCCCAGCAAAGTAATAGTGGCATCCCTTCCCTCTGGATTCAGCTACCATGAGCCCTTCTTACCATAGACTGACTTAATTGCAGTCATGTTAAATCCCTTTATTAATAACTTTGCAAACCTGCCAGGAGCACAGTGAAATTACTGTGTTCACCTTTCAAACCTCAGCAAACCTTTGATACAGGGCCCACATCCGAGGCAATAATTTACATTTATGCAGCACCAAAACCCGATATGCTCACCCTTCATATTAAAAGACTATAAGTGTTTTGAAAAGAGTTAATGCTTGATTGGCAGATGTTTTAACAAATGGTTAATTGATTGTTATAAAGTCCAACAGGGCACTGGATTGCCTGCAACCAGAACACCTTGCAACCATGTAACACAGATTGCTGAGGCATATAACATCTGTCAGTCATCTATTAAACCCTTTAGAAATAGAATATTGATCTGTAGAGTGGCCCACTTCACAAACTGCACCAGATGCTCAGCATAGCTCAACTGATGTCGGTGGAACTATACTGATTTGGACCAGTTGAGCATTTTGCCCATTATCAGACTAATCTTAAAGTTCTTGGTAACGCAAAAGTCCCATAGCCGTCAAGAGGACTTTTGCCACCCTACCATTGCCTCTGGCTGTGTCTTTAGCATGCAGCAGCATTCTGGTTGGGTGCCATGAAATCCCCCTCCCCACAGCTGCTCATCTTCTGCTTCATCCCTGCACCAGACAAGGGAGCAGGTGGTGATATGGGGCAGCTGGACAGTTGACATCAGCCCTTCTTGGTTAAACAGCCTATTGGACAAGTTAGAAAACATATCGCTGTGCAAGTACAGGACACTTTCCCCAGGGACCGTGAACATATGCTAGTGTCCCCGCTCTGGGAAGGTGGTGTGTGTTATGCCCATTTTGCAGATCAGGAACTTCAGGCACACAGGCTGAGGGACTAGGCCAAGGTTGCAGAGTACATCGGTGGTGGACCCAAGACCGTGAATAAGAGCCCTAGCTCCCTCTGTGTCTCCAGAGTCCCATGTTTCTATAAATAGAGTCACCTTATTGGGAAACTATGTATAACATAATGTCTAGAAGTTTGGTACTCTGCTTTCAGGAAGTGCATGGTGAGAGAAGACCCTGCATGTGGAGGAAAAGGCTGATTGTTGCATTGCCTGGGCTCTCTCTCTTACTTGGCTTGAACTCTGAGCATGCTGCATCGCTCTTTGTTCTTGTGCTGCTGCCACTTGACTGGCCTATTTGCTTTTATGCTTATAGTCCCCCAAACCACTCTCATGCGCTCACTGTTTGGGTAGCCCTTGTGGACAGAGCCAAAGCACATGAGGATAGTGCTTAGAAGCTGTGTCCATACTTAGGCTAGAGCGTCGGGCTTCTAGCATCCAAACTGAGCCAATTAGAACCTGCCTTGAGCCACAATCCAGTCTGAATCATGCCTCGAACAGTATCTGGACTAGTGTAAACAGCTCCATCCTCCTCAACAAATAGCAATTTCAGGCACTGTGCAATATACTTCAAAACCTCAGAAATGGACAGATTTCCTTGGGCTCTCCCCTCTGTCAACCTGGAGCCCCAAAAATCGGCATCAGTCTCCCCAGGATGCCTGTGCAATCCCCAAGCTGGCTTGCTAGCTCTGTGCTCAGGCCAACCTTCTAGAGCCTGGCTCATAGCAGAGATTGGGGCCATAAGCAGAGCTGGGCAAATTTTTTTGGCCAGAAAAATTTTTTTTGTGAAAAATGTAATTTTTAGCAACGCTGAAATGTTTTGTGAATTTGTATCACGTTCACCAAGTTGTTTGTGTTTAAAAAAAAACAAAAACAAAACTTAAATTAGTAAAAAACAGTTTTTCAATTCCAAATGACTTTATTTCAAAGTTTCCTTCAATGTTACTTTTAAAGATAAAACATTTATTTTTAGATTTGAGAAAAATGTTGAGGAAAAGATTGGTTTTGGGTTGATCCTGAACTAACTTTTAAGTGCAGTGACCCCAAAAAATCAGTTATTCGCACAGCTCTAGGCATGAGGCATCTTCTCTACATCTCCCATGAGGCACAATGGCACCTTAGACAGATGTTGTTCATTGTCCACCTGTCTCAATATCGAATCTATTTGGTTCAGTTCAACAAACCAGAATATTTCAATTTGGATCAAACTCACCCAAAGTGGAATATTTCCTTGTGGTTTTCATGATGAGGAGGGAGGGAATAAAAACAGTTAAGCAAAATCAAATTTGTACTGGGGAAAAGTTTGATGGAAAGGGAACTCTGTTTTCTTTCAAAAAATGATTCCAACTGAAAACTCTTGATCAGCTCAATAATCCTCTATTTGATTTTTTCAGCATAGTCCAAAGCTGAGCATCAACCTGAACTTTACATTTCTTATGTTTGGTCAGCTGGTGCCACACAACTTCTCTGTTGCAGGGATTTAATGGGAGAAGGGGTTATGTAGAATAAGACATACATAAGTGGCCTGATCCAAACTCCTTTACATCAGTGAAAGACTGTAAGAGGTATGGATTATGTCTATATATTTTAAACTACATACCATGGTTGATATAAAGTTTAGTTATACATGTATATTTTTGCACCGGTCAGCTGCAATCTCTGCTTTATAATATATGGAGATATATCTATCTCATAGAACTTGAAGGGACCCCAAAAGGTCATTGTGTCCTGCCCCCTGCCTTCACTAGCAGGTCCAAGTACTGATTTTGCCCCAGACCCCTACGTGGCCACCTCAAGAATTGATCTCACAATGCTGAGTTTAGCAGGTCAGTGCTCAAACCACTGAGCTATCCCTCTATATAATATGTCAAATTTGCTGTGAATATTTAACAGTGTAAGCTAGCTAGTACAGGGGATAGGGGAGGTGGGATAAAAAATGGATTTTCCAGTTCATTGGAAACTTTTTGATATTTTAGGGAAAAAAATCAGTTTTGTTTGGACCAATATTGAAAGTTGTTTCACCAAAAGAAATTGTTTCAGGTTGAACAAAATGTTTTTGTTTTGACCAAATCAAAACATTTTTGCTTTGATTTTAGCTTCTTTGTTTAATTTTAAAATAGTGTTAAATTTTTCTTTCAGATTGAACAAGTGAAATGTTATGCTTTGAAAATGTCCAAAGTGGCTGTTGCAAACTTTTTGAAATTTAAAAAAATGTTTGAAATGAACAATTTGGTGAAATGGCCACAAATTTGCAAAATGTTTGTGTTGCCGAAGGTGTGTTTTTCACCAAAAAAACTTTTTGAGTGAAAAATGTCACCTAGCTCTCCTATGCACAGAGCATGAAATACTCAATATGTGTTTTGATTTTAGGTTTGACAGTATACATCCAGATCACCCGTCATTGTGCTTATTAGAAATGAAGGGAGTTTAGCAAGTACAATATGGGCTTAGATGGAGTGGGACTGTCGGTTCCCAGGGGGTGAGAATGCGGGTTCTATAAAAGGTAGCACCGGGGTCTCCCCAGAGTGAATCAGCATTCGGCTCTAACACCACTGCCGTCTCACCTCTCTTCTCCTAGGATTCCCCTCGCCCAGCCGCCTCAACCTGCTGTGGTGCCTTCTGTCAAATGCTTCACACATTTGTCACCAAAATGTTTTGGCAGCAACATCATCTCTAGGCTTTGACATAATCCCGAAGAGAGACTTTCTCAATTATTACTAATGGAACATTACGCTCCTCTTTGGGAACTTCTGCATGAATAAAAAGGGTCATTAATGACATCTACTCACAGCCCGGAAATTATTAGTCAATGCTAATCCTTTTTTTTTTTTTTTTTTAAAGCTCCTGATAATTTCCCATCTCACCTCCCACCCCCCTCTCCAAAGTCTCTAGTTAAAGTCAGCACTGAGCAGAGTTATTGTTGGCATCGCTGATTTTGTGCAAGTAAATGCTATTCCCCTCTCGCCTGCGTTTCCCATTTATTCTCTCCTGTATTGTTTAATAATATTGCACGTTTCTAGAGCACATGCCAGCCCAAAGGATCCTGTAGCACCTTCCAGTGAGGCGCAATCACACTCCCAGTGAATTTGGGATGTGGAGTCAGTGGGACCACGGGAAAGTGACAGTTACCCTTCACCTACTTGGACAGCAATGGGGGTGAAAGCATAAAAGAAAATGAATGGCGCCTCCATGTTCTCGCTTCCTTGGAAGCTATCAGAGCATTCTACCCTGCTCTGCTGTGGGGCAGAGGCTTCATGACTCAGGGGAGGAGATGCATGCCATAACCCAGAGAGGGTGGCTCTCAGAAGGAAGGATACCCAGGCAGGTGTTAACGCTGCTCCATGGCTGTGCCTCTCACTAGGGGATGGAGGTATTGTAGAGGTGCTGATGGGCAAGCTGATACTATTCAGCCAGGTCCCTGAGAGAGGCAGATTCATCTTGGGGCATGTTTTTTTTTGTGCTGGGGACTACCAGAGTCTGTAGCGTGGAGGCCACACCCGCTGTGTTCCTGAGACTCCCAAACAACCTTGCCTCCTGGACCCTCTGAGTTTCCCAAAGCGTCCTTCCCACTTCCATCAGCATCGGCTGCACCCCAGGCTGTTTACTGCAGGAGGGCATATTTGGAGATTGAGAGAGAAGACATGATGGGGTGAGGTGGTTTAAAGGGTTTGATCAAAATGAGTTTGGGGTGGCCTTGTCACTTACAAGTGGCTCGAAAATAAGCGAGTTACCCTGGTCATCCCAAGCGACTGTTAATAAGCCCTATATGTCACCCAGCCCTTCTCCATGTATCATGTATGTTACAGGAAACTTAGGTCAGATTGTTTGAGAGTTTTTTAAAAAAACAAATTAATACTGTGCTTTTACCCTATCTGTCTGCCTTGTAAAGCAGGATTTGTCAGTCCCATGAGCCCACCAGTGTAGGGTCTAGAAGGAGAGGGAAATTCTAATGAGAAACCTCTACAGATGGCCTAAAGTTGGTTTTCTCTACATAATAATGCAGTGATTTTTAGAGTCTGAGATGCCTTGCAGCCTCCCAGGATTAAGGAGAAGAGCCTTATCCTGCTGGAAAGAGGATCCTCTGGAATAGCCCTGAGCAGATTGCTGTTTCCTCTAATGCTATGTTATGCTGTCAGCTGTTTAACAGGATAGGTGGGGGGGTTAGGTGGCTTTTAGCCCCCAATGTGCTACCTCTATTATGGCATCATGCAGGGCCCTGCCAGGTCTCTGTTGTACTTCCCATAGCCCCATTGGAAGAAGAGAAGAGTCATCGTACGATGCCCTCTGGCCGTAACCTGATGTGCCACCCAGGGCTTGTGCAACCCATTAGGCGACCTAGGCAGTCACCTAGAGTGCTAGCATTTAGGGGGCGGCGTTTCAGGTCCTTTGACGGCGACCTTGGCGGCCGGATCTTTAACTGCCCCAGTCATCATCGGCATTTAGACGGAGGGAGCTGGGGCAGGGGGGCGTGGGGAGGGCGGCCTGCATCAAGTAAGTGGGGAGAGGCATGCAGGGGAACTCCCCACCCCAGCTTGCCTCTGCTCCGCCTCCTCCCCTGAGCACGCCACCTCGCTCTGCTTCTCTCCCTCCCAGGCTTGTGGTGCCAAACTGCTGATTGGTGCCACAAGCCTGGGAGGCGGGAGAAGTGGAGCGGCGACAGCGTGCTCGGGGAGGAGATGAAGCAGAGGTGAGCTGGGGCAGGGAGCTGCCACACGGTTCCCCGGGCTGGGGGGAGCTGCCGTTGGGGTGGGGGGCAGAGAGCTGCCACTGGGCTTAGGGCAAGGGGCTGGGGGCACAAGTTGGAAGTTTTGCCTAGGGCACGAAACATCCTTGCACCCACCCTGATGTGCCACCAATGCAAGTGTTGAAACATTAGCCCAGCTCAACCGTGCTCAGGGTAACCCCTTACCCAGAGGCTAATCTGAGGGGCCATTTCTACTCCTTTTAAGGATGTTTTATGGTGCCAGAGTGACCTAAAGGGGTCTTAGCACAACTGAGAAGCAGGCTTTTTGTTTTGATTAACCAAAATGGCTCTAGCTCCCAGACACCTCAACAGCTCTATGGCTCCATAGCACACTATAGACATGGGGCAATACATGTCTAGCCTTGCCCTCCTGGTTCTTCTCTGGTCTTTTTCTCTCTATTTACATCCTAGCTCAATTTTCACTTGTTCCAGCTCCACTTCTGGCTTCATTTTCACCTGTCCTCTTTAAATAACCCAAATCCTCACCTCTCTTTCTCTTTAAAAACATTTTTATTCCTGGCTGGAGTCCTGCGTATGTGTGAAAGTTACAATATAGAAGTGCGGTAAGAGCCAGGAAAAGGTGACACTGACATTGAAGTGTGCTCGCCAACTTATCTCTATTTCCTTGGTAGGAGAAATACTCATATTTGGCCCCAGTCATAAGAGGGATGCTGTATAAATACTCCACTGGGCTTATATAGTTAGTTTCTCTCAGTGAATTCCAATCTGGATCGCTCCATTTACAAGTCAAAAGACGATTTGTTCTAATGGGGAGCTGATCTGAAAAGCAGCCGTACGTTTTCTGCCTTTGCATATTGTTAGTTGTTATAAGACTGTAGCTCTAGAGGCCACATACTGAGATCAGAAACCTGTTGTGCAAGGTGCTGTACATACACAGTGAGATGATTCCTCCCCAAAGAGCCTACAGCCTAACTAGACAAGACAGGCAACCAATGGGAAAGGAAATGAGCACAGAGGGGATGTGACTGGTCCAAGATTACACAGCAAGTCAGTAGCAGATATAGGAACAGAATGTAGGTTTCCTAGCACCCAGGCCATTTCCCTGTCTACTAGGCAATACTGTCTCCCGATATGTAATTGAACAGGGGGAGGGGGGATAGATTCAGCATTTGGGATTTAGCTGATGATGCGCCTGGCAGAATAATATCGAGATGCCCCTCCTGCCACTATGTCAGCAGATGTGACTCAGACATGGGTCAAAATTTCTCAAAGCAGCCAGTGATTTTTGAGGTGCTCAACACAAGGCATTTAAAGGTGTTTCCAGTTGGACACCTAGAAGTGGAGACCCTCTAAAATCACTGGCCACTTGGAAAAACTTTCAGCCCGGGATCTCGCTGCACTGGGCTCAGAACAAGAGAAATTAAAAGCAATTACAAATAAAACTCCTGCAAACGTCACCTAAAATAGCTTTTTCTAGACCTACAAATGTTGCGGCTTGGGGGAAGAAATGAGGGCGGCAAAGGAAAAGAGGTAGAAATCTTTAAAGCCATAGTGGTTTTTATTTCTGAAACTTTCCTGTCTGGGCTTCAGGGTGGTCTGATTCAGGAATGGAGAGAAATTCCATATATAGGCCTGGTTTTCAAAAGTGCTGAGCACCCCTGCGTCCAGCTGACGTCAAAAGGAAGAGCAAGTGCTCAGGGCTTCTGACGAATGGGATTGTGTGGGCCAGTTTTTCAGAACAGCCCAGCACCAACTATGATTCACGTCCCTGTGGGAGCTGCCAGTGCTGAGCTCTTGAAAATCTGGCCTTGGGCTCTTAGGAAAAATCTGTTCTTCTGTTGCCCAGGGGGATTGGATGCAAAATAGCACATGGAGTCTTTCATTGCTCAGTGTCCACTTGTTATCTGCTCCAAAGGGTTCAAAGGTTAGTCCTATCTGGTGGCTGCATAATGGCTGAAAATGATTTGACGGATCCCAGTCTAGTAAACATGTGGCCATTTCATCAAGCCGCTGGAACTAGTTCACTACCTGCTGCCCTTCCAGGCCTGGATCGAAGCTTGTATATGAGAGATTAGGACACATCTTGATGGTATGCTTGTATAAAATTAAAACATCCCCACTTCTAAATGTAAGCATTCGTTGAGCAAGTACTAAGCAACTCGGATTTTCAAGCCAGACCAGAGGAATTAGCCAGATAGGAAGTTTACTTCTCTATCTTGTCCATCAGCCAGGATCCGGTGCAGTATTGTCCCTTGATTTGAGCACTTACACTCTTTGTCCTATTCTTCTGTGAAAAAGAAGAGAAAAGAAGAGACCACTCTCAATTCCACTGGCCTTTGATAGGCAGAAGAGAAATTTATAATCAACTCCTCTGTTAAGCCTACTCAGCTGAGCAGGGACTCATGCACACTGAGGAGTAGATAAAAGAACTTGCCAGGGCCAGCCATGATGGTACTCCTCTGATCTGTCAGTGCCCCTCAGTCCTGACCTGCAGCACCCCCTGCTATGCCAGTCTGGAGTCCCCTACTTCCACCAGCTCTACTGATACTCCTCAGTCTTGATGTACAGCACTTCCTGCTGACTAGTCCTGGCTCTCTGCTGGCTGGAAGCTTTGGGAATCAGATCCAGTCATGGTGCGGTTTGTGATGTACCCAGTTGCTGAATGGGAGCCTAACATGCATTTCACGGGTGATGTCCGTGCAGGATCCCCAGATATGCTCAGAAGGGCTGGCACTTTAATCCACCTTCCCACTCAGTTCTCTTCCTATTTTTCCAGTGACTGTTGCTTTCCTGGCTCTTCCCTGCCAACCCCACATTTGACCTTATTCTTTCCTGAGGCCAAGAGCGTAGTTGCAAAATAACGTTAAACATAAATACACTGATTTGCCAATGTACTGCTTGGGTCTGAGCACACAGTAAATTAGCAGGACTTTAATGGAATTTAATGTCCCATTAATGGTTAGTAAATGACGTGTCTTTGTATCCTGCTGGAATGCAAAGCTCAGCCACATAAATGGGCCTCTATGTCTTCTATTCATCAGATGCTTCGTTGTGCTGGCTGATTCCTGGTGAGTGCAACCGGAGACTAGTGGTTCTCAAGCTATGAGGCACAGAACGTTGATGGTCCATGGAGGTCTGGCTGATCACATGGTGCTGGCTTCTCCTGCTTGATTCCAGCTGTTTACACTGCCTCAAGGGTAGCTAAAAATGCATGACATTCTTCCCTGACATTGCTTTCCCAAGATACATCCACAGGGATGTTATAAGGTTGGGAGAGGAGAGGTGGCTGGTGGATAACAAATGGGAGGGGATGTAGGTCCATGACACAATCTCCTTAGTCAAATGTGCTCCATTCAGTGGAATAACCTGAGAGCCCCTGCTCCAGGATCTGAGTTGCTGCTGAAGGTGCTTCCTTCCAGAGGAAATGTAAAACTGAAGTTGTCAGAAACACCTGAGGTCACATGAATGAGTGTGTTATAGGCCCCAGTGGATATCACCTCTTCTCCACCTCCTGCCTGTTCCCTCCATCCCCTGACCCCACAGAGAGGCCTCTGTAATGTTTCAGGGGAAATGCAACAGAATCGCCCCAAGAGGAGCTTGGGGCTTATCAAGCTCAGTGTCCTACTTTTGGCAACACACAGCTCAAATCAGCCTTTTGGCCACCTGAGGGAGGGAAATTGAGTCCTGTGCTGTTTCCACAGAGTTTTAGGTATTTAAAAATCAAAGGCCTACTCACGGTGTGTTACAGGTGGCGCTGTAACTGAGATATACAAGTATAATGCTGTTCATTATTGGCCAGGGTGGCAGAGCTGCCTATTATTAAAATTGCCCAGCACTTTCTGTTATAAGACCCTTTTTCAGTTGCTTATAACTTTGCAAAACTAGATGATCTGGCAATCCCTTCTAGCCATCAACTCTATATGAAACTTTAACCTTTTGGGCTGAAATTGTCCATGCCAGGTGCCTGTCTCAGGTAGAACTTGCCTGGAAAATTTGTGTCAAAACAGTTTGGCCGTTTCTTAGAACAAGATTAGGAAAAAATACCTTGTTTTGCCCATGTTAAAGAAAAATTCTTGAGACCTTCTTTTTTTTTTATATGCTTTAGCTCCCAAATGCTTTGGAGCAAGGACTTGAAATTTGCCAGGGATGTGGCCTTTGTGTCGGGGATGTTCCTTTTGCTTTCTTTATGTAAATCTGCCCATGTTTGGCATAGTTAGAAGCCGTTGAAAAATCTCAGTTCACATATGCTTAGTAGAGACTTTTTCAATTTTATCAGCTACCGTCTTTGAAGATTCTGTCCTCACTGAGCATGCTCGAGCCTCTCTCCTCTTCTAGTGCTGACCAGAATCTGCATGCACCATTCCTGGAGAGTGACTAATGCATATGCACAAGGGAGCTGAATTAAGGTTGCCCACGCACCCTTAATTCTGGCATTTCCTATCTCTTGAGTGCTTGACTTTGCAAAGTTAATAATGTTTTTTTAACTTAGATTCTCTGCTTAATGTGTAAATAGTTAGTAGACAAGGTGCCAGTAGATGATGCTCAAGAATATGTAGATATGTCCTGTGCTTTGTAGGATCAATAAAACTTGTTGTTGTGCCCTGCAAATGGCTTTCTCTTTATGTGGGTCTCCTAGTATGGTCCAAGAATGGGATTAAAAGATCCCATAGCACTTTATGTAAAAAATTGTAATCTCAACCTAATATTTGCCCTCCTCCCACTGCAGAGCTGTGTTTTTGTCAGTGGCCTCCCTGTACCCCAGAAGTGGCTGCATTTCAGTGGCACTGTAGTTTGTGGCACAAAGGTGCTATATAAACATGCCCCATTACAGTAAATGCATTTTCTTATTTAATTAATGTCTTTATAGCATTTTCATCTTCAGATGAAAGACACCAATACAAGTGCAGGTTAAAGTATGAAATAAAATCTAATAATTATTTATACAATGACATAGTAGGGCTGTTTCAAAATATTTTCAGAAACCCTCTGTTGCTTAACTGGCTATCAGTTGGTTATGCGTCTAAGGGGGAAAGTTCAGCTGTCTGATGTGAAGGCCGACCGTGTACTGCCTAACGAAATGAATGGGTCTGGCAGAATCCTGCAGTGTTATGTGTAATCAATTGTTTTCAGTAAAGAAGCATTAAGGCTTCCAGTTCCCCCAGCTACCCTAGCCCGCTTAGTCCCTGGAACAGTTACACAAAGGCATGGGGAAGCCTCTCTAAATGGTCTCACAGCCGGTTCCTTAGAGGGAAAAGAATTTTCTGAAGAATTGGATCTCCGTAATGGCAGTAACTCATGCTGAGTTCAGCTCATGCCAGGAAAAAGCTGGTCCCTGGAAGATTGCTGTACCTGGAAAGTGATTCTAGATCCTTACACATCAAAGCGGCTAAAGAAATTGGCCTGATCGGTGCAATGTGCAAAAATCAGTCTATTACACACACGCATTACTTTCTTCTGGAACTTTGGAATATAGCCTGGGAGTTGGGCACATACATGGGATTGTCCTGGGTACAGAGCTCATTTTATAGTGAAGATGGGAAGGGCAGAAGTGCCAAGGGAGAATGGAAAGGAATCCCTGTTTGTTTTTGGCATGAAAAGGAGACCACTGAGAAACTGGCTGGTTTTGGCTCCCAGGGCTTTTGATAGACTTTGGAGTCAGTCCCAGGGTAGTGTAGGTGAAAATCAAAATGAAACCAGGTTAAGTTACACTCTACTCATGGCTAGTGAAGAGTAAGAGTTTGTTCCAAGTAAATGACCTCCCATATGACTAACATTCACAGACTTTGGGCCCTCTGATCTGTATGTGGTGGGCGCATCTATCTATGAAGTGGCAAATATGGTGAGTGGGGAACAAGGTCACCTCTGTTTGGGTATCTTCCTGTGACCTAATGTCCGACAGACTGTCATCACTCAAGTGCTAGTAAGGCCACCAGTATCTGTCAGTAGCAACACCTGATATTTCTGTTAGAGTTGGGCCTGAGCAAAAACCCTGGATCCAAACATGCTTGATCTATGGGGAAGTTTGGCTCTGGTACAAACCTAGTCCCCTATCCCTATAAAGGGACAAAGCAAAACCTAGGTCCAAACATCCCTGAAATTTGGGGAAGTTTGATTCTGGACCTAAACTTCGATGTTCACAAGCATCTCTAATTCTACAGCTACTTCCAACCACAAGGATTCTGAGACACTATACAAACTGTAGATGCAGAATGACTGAAATGCAGCCACCTCTGGGATACGACACATCGGCTGTTTAACAGCACACAACACTGCACAGTGGTTAGAGACAAGAAATAAGGAAGAATGCTCTCTTTAATTAAAACCATCCCACTAATTAAGGGTGGCAGGTTTAATTACCTCAGTTAGAATTTGCTTAGTGTGCTCCTGAGAACAGTAGAGAGGACCTCCATTTTACAACTCATCTGGAAGACAGTAATACCTCCAGCAGTGGAGGCAGTTAGGGCAGGGTTCCACTACTTACTCAGGAAGAAGATAACCACTTCCACAGCACCGCTGCTTTTCTTTGGAGGTCTCCCATCCAAGGACTGAGCAGGTAATGCTACTTAGCCTACCATGTGAGACTTACCACGATCATGGTCTATGATGGCATGCTCTCGGAAAACATGGCTGCAGTTGTGGCAGTCTGATTGTACAGGATACTTGCAAAGAAAAAAACACACCTGTGTTCAGGTTAAAAATATCTATTCCGGTTTGAGGTTAAAGTGTTCTGCCAACGAGACCATCCTACCCCAAATGTGTGCTTGGATTTTGCAAAGTGGACGAATGACCTAGGGAGCCAAATGGGAATCACCGGGCATATTTTGAACCAGAACTTGGAGGTGAAAGGTCAATGCACTCACTCTAAAAAGAAAACTGCTAAACAAGAAATAGACTCCTTTACAAAAGTCCCTCAGAGAAAAGAGATTTCAAAACCTTTATGATTTATGACCTACTATAGAATATTGAGACATTATTTACAATCGATATATGCACCTGCAAGCCTCCCGCTGGAGCCATAGACCTGGCCTGTTAGAGTGGAGGCTGGTCAGCGTGAGCCAATGGAAGTGCTAGCAATGTCCTACTGGAACAGGCAATAAAGCCAGACGTGGCTGTATATCTTCCAGAAAATGGACCTTGTTACACATGTCTTTGGGCAGCTGACACAGCGATATAGTTTAGGGCTAAGCCAGCAGTTTAGCAGCAGAACTCTGTATTCCTTAACTTTACCAATAATGAAATCTCTTGTACCACGCATCATGGGTATATCCTCAACTAGTGTAAATCAGCATCTCTCTATTGACTGCAATGGAATCTGGTCAGCTGTGGATTTTACTCCAGCATTTTCTTTTTAAAAGGGGATTTGCAAATCCTGGGGGCAAAACTTCATTGTTGTAGAATTGCATCCTGACCAAATTGCAGTCTCTTCTGTAGGTGACCACAGGATAAAAGACTGTTCATCCCATTCTAAATTCTGCAGTGTGCTCCTGTGCTCCACTGCAGAGGTGGCTGCATTTCAGTGGTGGCTAAAATGATTCCTTGATATCGAATGGTGTGCACAAGAAGGTAGGAGAGCGTGGGAATTGCTTTGGATGAGAGAAAGAAGTACAAGAAGAGCATCATCATTATGTGTTGAATGCTCCAAATAGCCAGAGTCCAGAGGAGCACTTTGCAAAAGAGATTGCTTTAACCTGACTCATGCTTTCCTCTTCAGATCCCCTCAAGTCACAGCTCACCAGCTTCTGCTTTCTGAGGCACCCCTTGCACTGGTGCCATCCCAGCCGCCATGGAAACCTTGATGGAGCATGACTATATATCCCAGAGGGGGCCCAGGCTTCCTTCAAGAAATAGCAAATCTCCAAGCAAACCACTTCAGCAAATGGTTAAGTCATTGACTTCAATGGGACATTAGCACATGCTTAAAGTAAAGTGTGTGCTTACGTGCTTTGCTGAATCAGGGCCTAGCGGATGGAATCTTACAAAATTTAAGCCGGAAATAAGGCGCAAATTTTTAACAGAGAGAATAATTAACCAGTGGAGCAATTTACCAAGGGACATGGTGGACTGCCCATCAGTGACAATATTTACATCTAGATTGGGTGTTTTTTCTAAAATATACACTGGAGTTCAACCAAGAATGATTCCAGGGAAGTTCTCTGGCCTGTGTTCTGCAGGAGGTCAGATTAGATGATCACAATGGTCCTTTCTGGCCTTGGAATCGATGAAAAATGCAATCATTTGGGAGAGTTGAGGGTAGAGGAGATAAGTGATAGCCAAAGCTGTGACTCAGGTTCCTCACCCTGGGAGTTCAGATGATATCCCCAACCATTATCATCAGAGCTGCTTCACATCTGAGTCTACTACCTTTTAATTCCTGGTTTTCTGAGGAGTGGCTCTAATTATTACAGCTGCGCAGAATGTGTGCAGTGAAAATTGAAACCACGCTTGGTCTTGTATCTCATTTGAAACTCGGAGCTCAGCCAGAGTTGCTGAAAGATTCATTAAGGTGTGGGAAGTGTCTCCCAGCAGACAGCAACATTGCTGAGATCTTAAGGGAGGAAGCAAAAATACTGGGTCCAATTGAAACAATGGGGAATTTTAGGGAAGCAGAACAAACACCCAAACTGGAATTTTCCAGGGTGTGAAGGATATCACCTCTGTCCACCGCATTGTCCACCTTCAAATCCCTCCTGACAAACTCACCTCTGCTGTGATGCCAAGAAATTTGACAACCGTTTGGCAATGGATCACTGTGCCTTCTGGTTGATGTCACATCTAATTCTTACCTTGTGCTCCCTCGTCTATCTGTTGTATCCAGGTCTTGTCTCTTCTATTTAGATTGTAAGCTTGTTGGGGCAAAGATTCTTTTTGTTTGCATGGTGCTTCACACAATGGTTTTGGGCCTCTTGCTGCTACTGCAACGCAAATAATGACTCTTGTGCAAAATGCCCCAAACCTTTTATGATCGCCATTGAGCAGGAGCTTGGTTTTATGTCTCACCCTAATCGTGGTACTTGTAGCAGCAAAGCCTGGCTGCTAGTGTTATGCTGGGCTATTGCTTCTGCAGAAGGAAAGAGCACCACCCACTTAACCGGCAACATTGCTTTCCGCGGCACCTTGGGTTTTTCCTTTGTCAATTTCCAGTCCAAGCCTTGAGCGGCTCAAGGCCTGCTTAGCTGATCCAATCATAGCTGCAGATGGTGCTGCTGCTGATTGGGTAGAGGCTTCACTAGAGTAGGGCAGATATGGATGGTGAGGGGGATGGATGAGTTGGAGGCTGGAATTGAGGGGAATGGACGCTTGTGACCAGTAATGTGACCTGCCTGTGAAAATCCTTGACCTACCAGCCTTGACTGTGTCCCTTTAAAGCAATTTGTAGATGGTTATCCTGTGTCATTAACCTAATTAGTGTAATTGCCACCATTTACTTAATGAGTATAAATACTGGAGGAATCCCATAATTAGAAGATGTAATTAGGTAATTAATAGATGACATGGTAAAAATCCATAGAAAAGTTTGTGAAATGGACATGATGCAGAGGTATGTGGACAGCAAGCTCTTCACAATCTGACCTCTCTAACACTGATGTGCAAGAGACACCCTGGGGTAGGGTGACCAGATAGCAAGTGTGAAAAATCCGGCGGGGGGGGAGGGTAATAGGAGCCTATATAAGAAAAAGACCCAAAAATCAGGACTGTCCCTATAAAATCAGGACATCTGGTCACCCTACCCTGGGGTTGAGTCTCAGCCACACTATGGCCCTCTCATTTTACTTTGGAAGAGTAAATGGGCCTTTAAGTGATCAGGAATGACCCCTGAGAATACCCCCTGTTCAGTCAGCCTCTCTGGTCTCTGTGGAGCTGTTATATAGACTCTGTGTCAGCCCTACTCCCTGGTCTCTGAGGAGAGAGCATGTCGGCCACTAATTCTGGCTATTCTTCTTCCAGGCTCCAGAAGCAGCAAAGCATATGTTAGAGAAGTACCTCTAAGGCCGCCTCTTCATGGCTTCAGAATACAAGGGGCACAGAGGTGGCATAAAACTTCATTTGCTACCAGCCCCTCCATCTCTGCTACAAGTGCAGGAATGGACTGAGGATCAGGCCCCATCTGTATAGGTGGGACCTGTGTGATGGAGATTCAGTAGCTTCTCCATAGCTAATGCTACAGCCAGCTTCTCACAGAAAGCCCTGCTTTATCCATCCTTTAAATTTGGCTAGAGAAATTGATTGAGTCTAGAAATTGCCAGTTTTACACTGAAGACAAGCAAGAAGGTTTCCATGTTGTTTGAAGAGAATTTGTCTAACAGTTTTGGAGTTACAGGTCTTAAACATTTACCCTCTCCTGAAATGCTGACTTTTGCCTAATGTTTCTTTGTCTCTCCCTGGCTTGTTCAGGCCCCTTCATGCTTTCCAGGGAGTTAAATGGCCATATGTGTCTGAAAGAAATAGGTTGTAATTACGCAACAACATGAAGGATTTTTGTTGTGGTTAGTCTGGACTCCAAATCAACTTCCATTGACATCAAAGGCAACTTAGCTTTTAACTCCGGTTTGTAGGTCCAGTTAAAAGCTCCAGAGGGGCTTGCATTTGAACTCAAGCTACTAACCCAAACCAATAGCCAAGTTGTTGTGTCTTCACTGCTATTTTAACCATCTTAACCTGGATTAAGAACACACTTTTTAATTTTCATTGAAAACATACCCAGTGCAAGGGGGGGGGGGGTTGCAGTTGATTTCAGTAGAAACAGGACTAGGATGTGTGCATGAGAGAGAGAGACCTTTTTATGCTCTGTGGGCTGATTGCAGAAAACATAAGGCCATGTTTTTTTAAAAAATTCTGTCTCTAAAGTTAGGCTTCTAAATACATATTTAGGCACAGATGGGGAGAGTAGGGGGGTTTAAGCTCCCTTAAAGGGCCACATCACACAGTATCTAACAGCTCCCAATCCCAGATCTGTAAGCATGCATTGCTTTCCTACTGAGAGCTCCATAGATAAGGCTGCAATCACAGACAGCATAGTCATCAGCAGTGATTGAACCCATAACCTTCATACCAAGAGCACAAGCTCTTGTGCCTTTGAACTAAAGGAGAGCTGGCTTATGTATTGGATAGTAGCAGGCTATCTAGTCTCTAGAGCTAGCAACTAGAGGGAGATATGACCACATTCCCGCACAAGGCCAGTGTTTCATACCCAGTGGCTTTATAAGCCTGCTTTTGATTTTTCTTGTAACCCTGGATAAAAAAAAGAAATCCTCTCACTTTCAAATGCTTAGCGTTAATGTAATTGACAAATAGAATGCCTGGTACAAATTTCATTAAATGGAATAAGCATCTTTTGAAATTGAAAGCCTTTCTAATGGACCCTGTTGGAATTTTTGCCAACTATTCCTTAGGCCTTGTCTACATGGGAAAATTGTACCAGTTAAACTGAGAGAGCACTACCAGTTATAGTTATACTGGCATAGCCCTCAGGCAGACATTCTTATTCTGGTATGAGAGGCTTTTTAACTTAAACCCTTCACAATCGATGTATTCTAAATAGAAAAAGGCTCTCCTATGAGTAAGAATGTCCACACAGAGGTGATACCAGTATAACCAGATTCATTTAAATTCACACCTTGTCTTATCCTGAGTTTTTTCCTGTGTAGACCCGGTCTTGCTGCCCCTCAGTCAGAACAAGTGTCAGAGCCAGAGCCTGGTCAGTTTCTGCTGCCATATTTGCTTTGATTAATATGGATGGGGGGTGGTTTCCAGCGTTGGACCTATTACATTATTAATACAAGCTGTGGTTTTGGTGTGCCTTCTTTCAGGGTGGAACCCAGGTCGTTCCCCTCTCACTCTGCCCCTGATGCCACATGGGATTCAAAATGCACAGTGCGAAAAGAGGAAGTTAAACAAGCAGGTAGCATGCACTTTTTGCTAGCTGTCTGCCAATTATTATAAGTCTAGGTTGGGGGCTCCACAATTAGTAGCCTAACGTACCAATCCCATTTAATACAGCACACCTTCTAAAACAGGCACCTTTGCTCTGTTCCCAACTGAGTGTGAACGGAATCCCAAAGAAACAGGCTGTTCTTAGTCCAAATGAAATCAGAGTGAGGATTTGGTCCATTGAGGGTTTTACTGCATGAATCCAACTTATCACAGGGGGTGTCTGTCTGCATTAGCAGGCCTCATGAGCAGTGAGGTGGCTCTGTGCATGGACATGGAGTGCTTATAAGGAGGCTGTGCTGCGTCTCCAGGCTCAGTCAGCATCTTGTTGATTTTACCACAAATTTTCATCCATTGCTGGCTGGTGGAGAAAGCGAACTTCTCTTAAAGTAGGAACTCCAACCAGTCGGTTATGCTCTGAGACAGGGCATACTTATTAGGGCTGCCTCTGTTGCTCAGAGGCTTCCTCCATTCCAAGGTGTGCTGATCAGTCACTGGATACCTAAATATCTCATTAGTACACACAGATGGCTGTCCTCTGCTGGCCTGGACCAGAATTTCATGCTTACACTCATGGACTTTCAGAATATCAGTGTTCTCCAGAGGTTGCCATTCCTGACAGGACAGAGAAACCCTAGCTAGTAGCTACACTACTTAGAAGTTCTCCATGCCACCTCCAGGAAAAAAAAATGAAGGGGATATAAAAATAACTTCAAATGAATTTTGTAGGTGTGTCTTTCCATGATGTGTGACGGTGTCAGTGCTGCTCCAAAGGATGTCTGAAGTGTGAATAAAACACAGCCCGTTGAAAAAAGTATCATCTTTTAACCTGGAATTAAAGCAGCCCTTTTCACAAAGTGGGAAATATAATTTTTTTATCATGCTCAGACTGTGCTCTGACTTTCTCCTTTCAAGGCTCTTCCACCTCCACAGGGCAAGGACATGGCTCCAGGAGCCTGGAGGTGCAGGCCAACCTACAGTGAGTAAAGAGAAAGAGTCCAAGATGATGGGAGAGCTGCTAGATAAAACTAATTGGCAGATAGAATTTCAGAAGGACCAAATGGAGTATCAAAAGGACAACAATGCACCAAGGGTGGAAAGAGAAACCGAATCCGCAGAGCGCAAGGAGAGATGAGTGGACAGATCCATGGAGCATGACCACAGGAGCAAAACAGAGCACAGCAGAAGGAGCTGTTCAAATGATGACTTGTGCTCATGGCTACCAGCCTTCACTGCCATCTTCAGCTTCTGCCACGTAGCTTGAGTCCACACTATTCTGCCTTGCAGACAATGCAGCCTTTAGACAATTCGGGGACGGGCTGGACCCTGGCACAGGCAACAAACACTAATACATGGAACAGACACAAGTACCTTGGGCATTCATCCACTCCAGTCCAGTCACGGCCTGCACATACAAAATGCTCCCGAAAGGCCAGAGAGAGCAGAGGACAAGGGCCTCCCAGAAGTAGTCAGACATGTCATTTAGGCACATGGACAGTTGACTGTTTTGACACAATTTGCTTATTGCTCTGTACGCTTTGATGACCACTGATCTGCCTTTCTGGTTCTTGCAGTGGTATGTAATACAATGAAGTGTTGACTTTACAGACAAGCCTACAATAGCAAGTTTTATTATATGTAATGGGAAAAGTAGCACCAACTAATGAATGTCATCACATGCCCATTCTCAATAACTTCCATAAAAAAAATCTGTCATCACGTTAATCTGTAAACTGTGAGTTGCAGTACGTGGCCAGTTCTGATAAAACATATAACACATCTTCATACATTTCATGAAAGTGTTTACAGAAGTCATAATACACAATGCCAACACCTTTCCAAAATGTTTTCCACAACTGGCCCACACCCTTACACGGAACAACCTAAAATACCATTTCATTCCCCCTCCTGCAGGGGACTGTGCAAATACATTATGTGGGTGCTCAGTGCTTCCCTACTTTCCAGTATGTGTGTGTGTGTGTGTGTGTGTGTAGATCCAGCACCAGTGTCCCCCTCCAGAAAGTGCCTTCAGCAGTTCAAAAGCTGCTGCTGCAATGTACACCGTTGTCTCCTAGATTCTCTGTTGTGTCCCAAAATAGGATTGAGAGCATAAAGTGGAGAAGTTCTTCTACTGGGTGGAAGAACATACTCACCACCCCAGACTTCAGAACCTGAGCTCCAGCCCGAGCTGCAACTTCAAAACACTGTCTACACAGCTATTTTAGAGCACCAGTGAGAACCGTGCTAATGTGAGTCTGTCAACATGGGCTGAGATGCTGGCTGCCACGGACTATGTACACATACTCTGAGATCACTTGCTAAGCAGCTCTCACCTGTTGCTGTGATGTCACAGGCCAGGCCTTAGTGAGGTGAAGCACTAGTGGCATAAACAGACCAAAAGAAGAGGTGGGTATTGATGTTATGTGGCAAAGTGATATTGTATCATCTTGCATTATGGAAGGAGGCATGGAGGAGGGCATGGAATACATGTATCTGAAAAGGCACCTATTTTAAAAAAATCTTGGTCTAAATACACACTAGTAGCACATCCTGGCCAGCTTCAAACACAAATCTGCATCTATGCATAATTCCACCATTAATTGGAATAATGGGGCAGCTTGCCCCTGGGCTGAAGAGCCTGGAGCTAAACCAGCCTAGGTGAGCTCCACCTGAGGGGAATCCGGAGAGGCCAATCTAAAAGGCAGCAGAAAGGGGTTTGGAGGAGACTTGGCAGTGACTTAGGGAAACCCTGGGCAGGTGACTGACTGGAGCTGGCACTGAAGAATGACATTGTGTTTGTTTTGAGACCTCATGAATTCTGTTTTGGACAAGCTCTGTGGCCAGCTTAATGAAGAGTGAATCAAAGGATGTTGGACTGAGAAGGAGACTGGAAACTTCACAAATTGGAAATACAGGTGGGTGGTGGCCATGGTACTACTGTTGGTAACATACAAAGTCTTCTATTAAACCACATGCACAATGTTGTTCTTGAGGAACTGTGTTTATAAGTACTTTACAAAAATGATTCAAAGCCCACTGAATCATTGAAAGATTACCATTGGCCTCAGTGGACTTTGGATCGGGCCCCTAAATGAGTTGCAGTACCAGTGCCACACAACTTAGGTGACCAATAACAAACCACAAAGCAACTATAGGCTGAAATTTGTTCATATAAATTGTCCATCAAACCATTATGACTAGCAAACACAACTGTAAAAAAATCAATCTGTCTGCGAAAGAGCCACAAAAGATAAAAGGACTAAATTCAGTGGACAATTTATTTACAATGAATAACTGAGAACTCTACACTTGCGTGATGTTTGTCATTATAATGACAATAGCACCTAAGGGCTCTCACTGAGATCTGAGCCCCATGGTGCTAGGTGCTGTACATACATGTAGTGAGAGGCCCTGCTTTAATGTGTTTACAATATAAATGGAGTCTGCCCCCTGATGGACGCCTCAATGCCTTGCCAGTCCCCACCCAAGGAAAGGTCACTCAGATAGAGTTACCAATAAGACAACCCTCCCGGAGGCCTAGTAGGAAACACTGAACAGCCCGGAACCAGCAGACCAGTTATGGCTTGCCTGCTTTTGCTCAGGGAAAAGCTGGATGACACTGGGACACAGGAGTCACTCCTCAGGACAACCCCAGGCCAAGGCCTTGCCCTAAGCACCTGCACTGTGAAGGGTTTTTTTCTCTTTGTTTAAAGGCAGAGACAGCTGAGTCCTGAGTTGCTACTAGATTGATTAGAGACTGACACCAAGCGTATGACACGGGCAGCCCTGCCGCAAGTGGGGCGAGGCCAGGGAGTGCCTGCAGAATCACGCATGGCCCAAAGAGGGTGCTGCACAGCAGCCACACCTCCCTCACCACCACAGTGGAAAGGCGTATTTCCATTTCATAAATGTGGAACTTGGGAGTGGAGATGAAGTGACTTGCCCAGATCCCACAGGAAGTCTGTAGCAGAGCCAGAAAAGGCACCCACATCCCCCTAAATCTGGTCCAGTATCTAAACCACAAGATCATCCTGCATTTCTGTACCTGTTGAACAAAACCCCTAACATTAACTATGAGAAAAAAAACGTAAAGGGACAACATTAAAATGAAAGACTTTCAGAATGCTAAAAGTTGAGGTTGTTAAAACGGAACCTATGTATAAAACCTTTGCGAGTTTTCACAACTGATTGTTGAATTGTAGCATGTCACACAGCTTTGGCAATGAATACGGAATGAGCCTTATTCTTTTATGTATTTCTAGTAGGGCTTAGAATATGCTAGGGCATTTCTGATCAGGATGCTGAGTTTTCACTTTCTGTGTAGCTGCTCCATATTCAAGGCTGTTGTGTTTGCTTTGCCCACAGTGCAGGGGAAAGTTTAAGTCCAAAACACCTCCTGACTTCTCTCTCTGTCTCTTTTTAATTCCATGAAAAGATTTTTACTTCCATTCAGTTTTGTTAAAGCTCTTTGTCTACAAAACGTAAACTGGGGCTACAAAACAATTTAGCAGGGTCCCTGTAAAGCTCCCGTAGCATTTTTCTCAAAAGTGGGGGTGTTAACCTTGCTGTCCTGGCCAGATTCCAGAGGAGGTAATTACATTCTGTCTCCATAAACTAGCCCTGCAGTTTCTGCAGGAGAATGTATTTGTCACTTCTCCTCCAAGAACTGTTGTGCAGTGTTGCAGAAGATCTACTGTGCCCCACCCCAGAGGTGGCTGCATTTCAGGGGGCAGGGTATCAGTGACCCATATGTAAACCATACCTCAATGTCCAGGCTTCAAACTGCTTTGGGTTCCTATTGGGTGCCTCTTTAGATATAATGGGCTTGATTCTCAATACCTCCATTCCTGTGCTTGGCTTAGGGATGGCTTGGGGAGGGGCAAAGCCACCCTTAAGACACCTTTGTGCTTTCCAGGCCAAATTCTCTGATGTCGTAACACCACTGGCTTCACCAATAGAGAAGCTGGCCCCTTGTATTCTGGGGCTGAGCAGAGACCTGCCTCACCTCCACAGTGCATGCTAGAGCAGCCTCAGGTTTGCTGAGACTGTGCTCTGCTTCTCATCACACGCACACACACCCATGTACCCTGGCAAGCAGAGTACCCACAGTGCCACACGCTCGGGCAATGCCCAGTCCCCAGGCCAAGTCAGTTATGGCCCATCTCCGATATGCCTCTCACATGGGGTGAGGGGCTGAGAGCAGGTCTGGGGCACAGAGCTCTTAGGTCAGCTTTAAGGCCCCTTTACGCTGCCAAAGTGGCATGAAGGTGTAACTGGGAACCAGGCCCAGGGGAACCAGACCAACAGCCCCCAGCAAAGCCTCCTTTAAGCCCAGACTGTATCCCGGTGTGAGCCACTCAGATCGCAGAAGTGAGCACAATGGGGGAGTAGCCTTTGTGGGAGTATTTCTTTCCCCTTCCCTGGGCAGTGAGCAGGATGAGACAGCGAGCAGACTGCTCTTCCCCCCCCCCCACCTCCACTCTGCTGGCGGGCTGCGCCTGGGTGCCCAAGGAAATACACTGCCCCAAGCATACACCGTGTGCTGGGTTTGCCTCCCTCCAGCAAGGAAGAATCCAGAAGGCAGAATACATGCTGGTCCTCTCCAGGTGGGGTGGCACAACAATGCACTCCGGACCTGGAGAGACAAACCTCAGGCCAAAAGGAGGGGAGGGGAAGGGATGGGTGGGGAAACAAAACAAAACACACACACACACAGTGTTTCCTTTTCACGTATCCAAATTATTCTTTCTCAGCCTTTGGCAAATATTTTCTATATTCATTCTAGCCCAATTTCCTAAATGTTCTAGTGAAATTAACCTTTTTGTCATCTACTTGTCCTGTTTGCCTTCCTCCAAACCCTTTGCCTGGGATTTTTTTTTGCAAAATTAAAAATGTCAATCACCCTTTCAGTGATGTTTTTCCCAACAAAATGTTTTTGGAAAAACAATTAAAAGCAAAATTCATATTTTGGTTAGAAATGTGTTTCCCACCCTGTGAATAGCTTTGAGATATTGAAAAAAGCTTCCTTTCCTGATTTGGGATGAAAAGTTGATACCATGAAAAATTTCACAAACCAAGTCTGAAACTTGTTTGGTTTGGATTGACTGAAATGTTTCATTTTGATAAATGTTTGTTTTCATTTCAACCTTTTTTCAAATAAAACCCTCTTTGTAATCTACATTTACAAAAATAGTTTATGATGGAAACCCAGTTACAATATTAAGGCCAGGTCAACACACACAGATGTAGCAGTTTAACAAAAGATGGGATTTTAAACTAGTTTGTTAAATTGGTGCAACTGTGCATGTGGACACTTAAACCAATATAAGCCAGGTTTAGTTTGCCTTTATAAACTAAGGGTGTGGTTACACTTGAAGTGGTTGATTACATTTAAGTATCATTGAAGTCCATTGTATTAAATGAATGATGTATATGTTATTGTGGGACAGGAATGTATATAACTAATGCCACAATTTAGTCATGGGTATTTTTAGTAAAAGTCACGGACAGATCATGGACAATGAACAAAAATTCACACCCCCATGATCTGCCCATGACTTATATTAAAAATACCTCTGATTAAATATTGCGGGGGGGAGGTTGCTGCTGGGGTGGGTGTCTGGTGCTAGTGGTAACAGATACCTGGGCCATTGGACCATGGCTGCACCAACTGGCCCGCAAGGGACCGCTGCCTGGGGCCACCGGAGCAGCAGCTGCTGTGGCGTCTCCTGGGCTGCTCCAGCATTGGCTGGCATGGCTGTCCTGGGAGCCACTTGAGCAGCTAGCTCCGGAGCCAGCTGCTTGGGCAGCCCTGGGGTCAGCCATACTGACCCCTGCAGAAGTCACAGAAAGTCACGGAATCCATGACTTCTGCGACCTCCGTGATAGATACAGAGCCATATATATAACCTCTCGAGGTGAGAGAGATGGCAGATCTGAGACCTGGAGGTTCAAAGAATGATGTTGAATAATGTGTCAGACAACAATGGACTTCTGGAACAAAAAAGTGTTAAGTGGTTTTTCTGGGGAATACCTAAGGGGAGGTGAATGCAAATTCCCCATTTCTGGTTGTGCAAAAACCCAGCCTTTTGAGGCTATGCTCTGAGGAGGGGCCATTGTCTGCTGATCACCTGAGGCCAAGATCAAAGGCCCAAGCTGCATAAAGCAAAGACTGAATTATTCCTGGTTGTTCTTGTTCTGAATCTGAGACCATTAGGAAAGTGGAACCATGGGGCAAACCCAGTTGTGGATTTTGAAGTACTAACACCTCCCAGAAGCTGAGGTTGGAGCTGTGGTGACCTCTGGTAAGCTTTTTAGCATGCATGCAGATTATTTTATTGGTTTGCTTTCACCTTTAGAATACATGTGCTTGCTTAGAAAGAATTGTATGGTAACTTATAACTGTGGACAATTACAGCTGTTGATAACCTCTGGAAAGAAAGCAAAACACAGAGGCTAGTCTGTCTAGGGAACTGTGTAGCCTAGATAGACCCGGTCAGGAGGAAGAGACATGCAGGTCTCTGCCCAAGAAGGTGAGAGCTGAAGAGCTGGGAGCCTAGATTGGGTGCCCTTGGTGAACCAGGGAGGGGAAATACAGGTGCAGTTGCCCTGAACTGACAGTTGAGTTAGTTAACATGGTGTAGCTCAATGGTACTCAGCCAGGGGTACATGTACCCCTGGGGGTATGCAGAGGCCTTCCAGGGGGTACATCAACTCATCTAGATATTTGCCTAATTTTACAACAGGTTATATAAAAAGCACTAGCAAAGTCAATACAAACTAAAATTTCATACAGAAATATTCATACTTGTTTATACTGCTCTATATATGATACGCTGAAATGTAAGCACAATATTTATATTCCAACTGATTTATTTTATAATTGTATAGTAAAAATGAGAAAGTCAGTAATAGTGTGCTATGACACTTCTGTATTTTTATGTCTGATTTTGTAAATGAGTGAGGTGAAACTTGGGGGTATACAAGACAAATCAGACTCCTGAAAGGAGTACAGTAGTCTGGAAAGGTTGAGAGCCACTGGTGTAGCTAAACTTTCATCCTTTCAGAAAGTTAGTGGTGAGATCTCAGTGCTATCCCCATATTTCTTTGCAAAGCAACTGCAGGAGGTTGCCATTGCAGTCAGTAGAATTCAGTGTGGGATTGTCAAAAGTGCCTTGAGTGATTAGGTAGAACAAATCCCACTTGTGCTCCTAAATCTTAGCTGCTTTTGCAAATCTTCCCCTAAAGCGGAATGTGTGCTCCTGAATCCCTTCAGAAACTCTCAAAAATCCTACGCTGAATTCTGCAGACTGAAATGGCAACCTTGTTTGGTTGCTTCCCCTTTGATCTGGGAAAAAAGCTAATGCAAAAGCAGAGACAATCCTTCATTTGTTTCTTATAGATTGATAGCTCTGCCCCAGGGAAGAGATGTACCTCTATGTGGGTTTGCCCATTGCCCAGCTCAGTGTGACCCTGATCTGGCTTGGGGCTCTTGAGAACTATCATCATCATCATCATCATCAAGTGGCTATTTTCCAAATTTCACTGCACTTGCAGGTCCAGATCCTCAGTTGGGGTAAAACAGCATAGTTCCGTGGAAGTCCACGGGCCCAATCCCCAGCTCATGGAACTGCACTGATTTATACCAGCTGAGGATCTTTTCCCACAGGTGCTGAAGTTGGGCAAATTCAGTTACCCCTCTCTTTGAGCTGTTGGCAATCACTACAATGAGTGACCTGCAGTTCCCTTCTGCATGTGATCTCTTGGTTTAGCAAGCAGCGGAACGACTCCACCTTCACCTCACTGTGCTGTGTGTGGGAGAGGGTTTCAAGAAACAATTGACCAAATGAAACCTAGGTAATGCTCCTAAATACTCCAATGCATTAGACATGCCTGCCCGGCTGGGAGATTAATTAGAGCTATTATCACTAGTGCGCAGGCAAACAAACAACGGGCCCTCTCCAAACAAGCTGTTCACTCCAGACTAGATTTGTGAGGCTCAGGGAAGTAGTTTGTGTCACATATGTGCCTTCATTTGAAACCTACATAGATCCACCATATTTACTGGCTGCAAAAAAGGAAAGGGTCCTACGGTGTATCCCTGAAACTTAGATCTCTAATCCAGATTCCCCAAGTGACTTTTTGGAGGGGTCTCTGCCTTGTATTACTTAATGCTATTATTATTTGTATGTATTATTACGTACTCTGTGTGTGCAGTGCCTTGCACGGTGCGGTCTGATTAATGACATAAGCTCCAAGTGCTATGATATACAAATAATACGTAATAATCATAGTGTAGTTAAGGTAGTAGTGTTCAGCTTCAGCAGGCAGTTAAAACCTTTATTTTAAATCTTTAAATCTCACAGAAGTGGCAAAAACAAAAGCCTGGCATATGAATGCCAAGCATCGTTGGAATTTTTCACAGTGGTTTGATGAAAAACGAGTTGATACGGAAGAGAGTAATGAGTTAAATCATCACTCCTTTTTGGCAATTTACGCTCCAGTGCAAAACTTTACCCAGTGACCTCAGCGGAATCGCTTCCCAAGTGTGTGGAATGTGTGACAGTCTGATCTGCTGATCTGCTGATATAAGAATACAACAGATCACTGGTGAAGTATTGTGCTAGAGTGTGAGTTTGGGGAAGCTGGGGTTCCCGTTGCTTTTTGGGTATCTGCTGGAGGTAGACGTGAGAGTCTCATGGAGAGTTGGGGAGCATGATCAGCAACTGGACAGCAGTCTGTTATGGATTGGTTAGATACAACAAATCCTGCACCTTAGCAGGGGATTAGACTTGGGGACCATTGTGGTCTCTTCCTGTGATTCTGTGTTGCCCACCGCACTGAAGGTGCAAAGGGATGTACAAGTCTTTCCCCTTAACTTCTTATTTCCATGCCTTTAAGGATTTGAGTGAGTCAGATGTGTCCTGCCACAACCTTAACTGTCACTAAATGTAAGCCTGGCCTGCACCTAAAACTTGTTCACACACCTTGATATGTGTAGGCAAGTCGACCTCCATCGCTATATAGACGCTGCTAGGTCGACAAAAGAATTCTTCCATTGACCTAGCTGCTGTCTCTCAAGGGAGTGGGTTAATTGCCGAGATGGAATAAACCCTTCCATTGCCATAGCAGGAGTCTACACTACAGTGGCACAGTGGCAGTATAGACATAACCTTAGTCTTTATCTGCTAACTTGTATTACAGTGGCACATGGAGGCTGCATTGTGTTAAGCACTGCACAGGCACATGGTAAGAGACGGAGTATGTCTATACTGCCGTAAGAGGTGTGCCTGAATAACCAGCCAACATGCGAACAACACCCTCCTTCCCCAAGCAGGATTCCAGATCAGGAAGGGTATGTCTACACTGCAGCTGGGAGGTGTGATTGCAGCTTTGATCTAGCTAGCTCAAATAACAGTAGCTGTGAAGCTGCAATTGCATGAGCTAACTGAAAGAGGACATACCAGGGTCCCAGGTGGACTTGTACAGCCCATGCTGTCCAAGCTTCACTGCTGCAGTTTGAGCTAGCTAGAGTTGCAGTGTAGACACACCCTGTGCTTGCCCCAAAGAGCTCACAAGCTGAACAGGGTGGACAGAAATAGGATCCCAATTTTCCAGCTGGGCACAAAGACATGAAATGGCTTTCTTATCATCACACTGGAAATCTGTGATTGCCCCATGCCAGGCCCTGCAACACAACAACCACGTTTCTTCCCAGAGTGACTGCCAAAGATAGGGCCACTCAGATGGCAGGGGGGAGCAAGTGGGGGAATTTGCCCCAGGCCCCCATGAGAGTTTTTTGGAGTCCCTGGAGCGGGGTCCTTCACTCGCTCTGGGGCCCCCGGAAAACTCTCGCAGGGCCCGGGCCCCCGGAGCTTCTTTCGCTCCAGGTCTTCAATGGCAATTCGGCAGCGGGGGATCCTTCCGCTCCGGTACCCGCCACTGAAGTGCCCCGAAGACCTGCGGCGGGGGGTCCTTCCGCCCCGGGACACGCCACCGAAGTGCTCCGAAAACCTACAGCGGGGGGTCCTTCTGCCCCGGGACCCGCCACCGAAGTGCCAGTCTTTGGTGGCAATTCAGCATCAGGGCCCCCCACCGCCGAAGACCCCAGGCCCCCTGAAACTTCTGGGCGGCCCTGGCCAAAAAGAGCCTGTACAGAATTGTTTAGTGCTCCAGGCTGACTCACTGAGACAGGATCTGCAGAAACATTTGGAGCAGGGCTGTGTTTAATCCACTGTTTCAGCACTTGGCTGAATATTAGATAGACAGCCTTGGTACTCAGTGACTATTGAATACAAGTAGAAACAGCAGTGGAAGTAAGCCAGGCAAGCAGGAGCAGGCTTCTCTGTAGCAAGGAGAATGCTGGGCTCAATGGTGGGAGATTTGGAGCTGGGCTGGGGTTGGAAACGGGAGTGATAAAGGGGCCAAACCCTGTTGCAGCGCTAATGTAGCCGGTGTGATTTGGGAGCAGCCATTTAAGGGTATGTCTACACTTCAATCGGGAGGTGTGACTACAGCACAGGTAGGCATACATGAGCTCACTTATGCCACCATGGCTACACTGCTATTTTTAGCAGCTCAGGTACATCTGTGTGTGCTGCAATCACACTTCCTGACTGCAGTGTAGACATGCTCTTAGTGGCTTGAACTGCTTTCTCAGGTGAGGGAGGGGAAGAGGAGTGTTACATAAGAACATAAGAACAGCCATACCGGCTCAGCCCAAAGGTCCATCTAGCCCAGTATCTGTCTACCAACAGTGGACAATGCCAGGTGCCCCAGAGGGAGTGAACTTAACAGGCAATGATCAAGTGATCTCTCTCCTGCCACCCATCTCCATCCTCTGATGAACAGAGGCTAGGGATGCCTCTGTTCTAATAGCCATTTATGGACTTAGCCACCATGAATTTATCCAGGTGGCTGCGCTCCACTCAGAATTAAATCTAGAGTTGCCTCTCCCCTTGTGAGTTCCCATACCAGCTGCTCCATGAAACAGTCATTTAAAGTATTGAGAAATTTTATCTCTGCATTTCATCCTGAAGTGAAATGTTCCCAGTCAATATGGGGATGATTGAAATCCCCCACTATTATTGGGTTCTTAATTTTGATAGCCTCTCTAATTTCCCTTAGCATTTCATCATCACTATTACTGTCCTGGTCAGGTGGTCGATAATAGATCCCTAATGTTATATTTTTATTAGAACATGAAATTTCTATCCATAGCAATTCTATGGAACATGTGGATTCGCTTAAGATTTTTACTTCATTTGAATCTACATTTTCTTTCACATATAGTGCCACTCCTCCCCCTGCACAACCTGTTCTGTCCTTCCGATATATTTTGTACCCTGGAATGATTGTGTCCCATTGATTTCTCTCAGTCCACCAGATTTCTGTGATGCCTATTATATCAATATCCTCCTTTGTCACAAGGCACTCTAGTTCACCCATCTTATTATTTAGACTTCTAGCATTTGTGTACAAGCAATTTAAAAACTTGTCCTTGTTTATTTGGCTGCCCTTTTCTGATGTGCCAGATTCTTTTTTATGTGACTGTTTATCATCCGATCTGGCCCTTACATTATCCTCTTCCGTCCTCTGTTCCTGACTATAACCTGGAGATTCTCTATCATCAGACTCTCCGCTAAGAGAAGTCTGTGTCTGATCCACATGCTCCTCTGCAGCAGTTGGCTTTCCCCCATCTCCTAGTTTAAAAATTGCTCTACAACCTTTTTAATGTTAAGTGCCAGCAGTCTGGTTCCACTTTGGTTTAGGTGGAACCCATCTCTCCTGTACAGGCTCCTCCCATTCCAAAAGTTTCCCCAGTTCCTAATGAACGTAAACCCCTCCTCTCTACACCATCGTCTCATCCACGCATTGAAACTCTGAAGCTCTGCCTGCCTACCTGGCCCTGCGTGTGGAACTGGGAGCATTTCTGAGAATGCCACCATAGAGGTCCTGGATTTCAGTCTCTTCCCTAGCAGCTTAAATTTGGCTTCCAGGACATTTCTCCTACCCTTCCCTATGTCATTGGTACCTACATGTACCCACGACCATCGGCTCCTCCCCAGCACTACACATAAGTCTGTCTAGATGCCTCAAGAGATCCGCAACCTTCGCACCAGGCAGGCAAGTCACCATACAGTTCTCCCGGTCATCACAAACCCAGCTATCTATGTTTCTAATGATCGAATCTCCCATTACTAACACCTGCCTTTTCCTAGAAACTGGAATTCCCTTCCCCGGAGAGGTAACCTCAGTGTGAGAGGCAACCCCAGCACCATCTGGAAGGAGGGTCCCAACTATGGGAAGGTTTCCCTCTGCTCCCATTGACTGCTCTGCTTCCCTGCAGGACCGGCGCTAGGAGTTTGAGCGCCCTAGGCACATGGCCATTTCGCCGGCCCGCACGCTGGTCCCCCGGCTCCACAGTCCTGCCTGCGGACGGTCAGCTGCTCCCGCGGCTCCGGTGGAGCTGCCGCAGTCGTGCCTGTGGAAGGTCCACCGCAACCGCGTGAGCAGCCAACCCTCCATAGGCACCACTGCGGCAGCTCCACTGGAGCCGCCTGCTGTCCCCTCTGGCAAAATGCCGCCCCCTAATAATGCTGGCACCCTAGGCGACTGCCTAAGTCACCTAAACACAAGCGCCAGCCCTGCTTCCCTGGGCCTTTCTTCCTCCTCAACAGCACAGAGGCTGTCTGAGTGGAGGTGGGATAATTCTACAGTGTCCTGGAAAGCCTCATCAACATACCTCTCTCCCTCTCTTAGCTCCTCCAGTTCTGTCACCCTGGCCTCCGAAGTCTGTACGTGGTCTCTGAGGGCCAGGAGCTCCTTGCACCGACTGTACACATATGCCACCTGCCCACAAGGCAGGTAATCATACATGCTACACTCAGTGCAATAAACTGGATAGCCCCCACTCTGCTGCTGGGCTTCTGCCTGCATTGTCTCATAGTTAATGAAAGGGTGGTTTAAAGAAAGGGGTTTGGGAATATGGTTTGGAGTATAGGTTTTAAGGGGACTACAGGGGAACAGGTATGACCGACAAGGGACCTCTGCTTCCTTCCCACTCCCCTTCCCACCTCCCTTGCGAAACTCCCTGTTAGCAGCCCCTGGTCGCTTGTGCGCGGCTTTATAAAGCCCTGGCCTGAGTGAATGCCCTGCCCACTGATTAAGGCTCAGCCAATTACCAGAGGCTTCAAACTTTCAAACTTTCCTTTGTTTGCATGGCAGTTGGTTTACTCAACTGAATATAAATACCTGCCAAATGACTTCATAGTACACAAACAGAGACTGAACCAAACTCATCACAGCCCTAGCAGTGGGGGAGCTGCCAAGGCTTGAAGGCCAGCTGAGACCACTGTGAGAACTTGTCTGACCTCCTGCATAACACAGCCAGAGCATTTCTCCTGGAAATTCCTGTAATGAAGGGAATTCTTCTTCCCTTCCATATAAGCAACACTACCAAGCCCAATGACTTGAAGCCAAATCAAAGCATGTCTTTTAGAAAGACAGCCCATCTTGATTTAAAGATCCTGGGTGATGAGGAATTGACCATTTCTCCTGGTAATCTCATCCAGTAGTTACTTACCCTCACTGTTAAAAAGTTGCATTTTATTTCAGTCTGACTCAACTCAATTCTCACAGTTTTTACCATGTGTCTTGTGATATTTGATACTTTCGTCAAATCCCCAGCTGCTGGAGTCGTGAGAATCTCACCTTTCTAGCCTTCATGGTTGCAGAGAAAAGCTTGGAAATGTTTTCATAGTGTGAGCTAAAGGCTCAAAAACCAGAAGGCAAATAAAAAGAATCCCTGGGTTTTTTTTCTCATGACGTTTTAAGCTAATCTCTTGTTCTGTTTTGTGGGGAGTGGAGCCTGACTCATGATTTCTGAACACTTGGGATTGCAATAATACTAGTGTAACTAGGCCCCAGGACATCCCAGATTTTAAGACAGGCATGTGGTGGACTATCCATCATAATAAGTCTTTAAATCAAGAGATGCTCTAGCTCAAACAAAAAATATTGGCTTGTTGCAGAAATTATTGGATGACGTTCTCTGGCCTGTGTTATGCAGAAGGTCAGACTAGGTAGTGATAATAGTTCCTTTTGGCCTCTATGAACTTCAGCTTCATTGCATCTTCTTGTGCCTTTGCCTGCTAAACGAAAGGACTTTCCTAATGTCCGATAGCTTCACCTTCTGTAGGTAGATATTGATCTGGTGATTCAATTTATGAACTGTTTGCTATTGGAGGACTCTGTATCTGTCAGATGGCAAACTCCATTTTGACTGCAAGGCTGGACTTTGCCTTCCTGCTGTCTTTTAACCTCCATCTTGGGCTAAAATTCCAGTGCGTGGTGGTAGCATTGGGCTAACAACGAATGGTCCTTAAACTTTGGTGATCATCCGTTCAAATGGAGCAGACTTGGACAAAGATGCCACCCAGGACACAGCAGCTTTTTGGGTCTGAACTCTGGAGTGGGAGGTAACTAAGCAATGAATCAGTTGGTAGGCAACTTGTATCACTTGGCAAGGCTATCCAGGAGTCACCTGACAAAGGGGGCTGGAGTTTATAAAAGAAAGGTCTGTCATCAGCCATTTTACAAGAAGCTGTGGCAGTAGAGAGAGGGAAGAGTCCAGAGACTCCTTGTTTTGGAGAAGCCAGGTGGGGAGAGGAAGGTTCCTGGATACTTTGGAGGATTCTGACCCCAAGTCCAAAGAATGCTCAACAGTGGTGAGGAAACTAAGGCAGGGAAATGCATGTAGGGCTTGAGTAGTACCTGGAGAGGTGAACTGTAAACCTCCAAGAGCCCACAGTGTTGGAGCTGTGGGAGAAACTGTGCTTAAGCTACTGGGTAGTTTGGGGGAGGTGGGTCAGCACTGGTCCCAGGGGGCCTGGGCAGCTGCTCCCCATTTCCAGGAAGAGGTAACCAACAACCTGTACCCAGGAAGTGTGCCAGAAAGGCCAAGGGCTAAAGACAGTACTGGAGTCTACTGAGACCCAGAGATGGTTCAAAGCACATGGGTCTGGTGTATTGGCACCCAAACACATCGGGTTGGAGGGACTGCTCTGTGCATGTTGGAGATTGTCCCCTTTTGTAGTTGCTCTATAGATGGAGATCAAGCTGCCAGTTAGATTTCTCTTTGACAAGCTGAATAGGCTCAGCTCCTTAGATCACTTGCAGGCTGAAACACCCGCACAGTACAAGATGTGTTAAAAAGAGAAGCAATGTATGTGAAACATCCTCTCCACCCATGCTCCTTGCATGACGTAGTGCTCCTTTTTATAGAAAACTAGGCTGTAGGAGGGCATCCGGGTTAAATGATCCGACCAGTTGCTGGAGGGGACTTTAATTGCCCAGTGGATGGTGTATTGAACACACCAACAAACTCGCCATTCAGCCTTAAGGAAGATAGTGAAATGCTCCAAAATGTAATTAAAGCCCTGGGTCCGCTAAAAGCAGGGAGTCATCAGCATCCCACTTAGTTAAAAACAAATGCTCAGTTTGACTGTACATAATTCATTCTCGGAAACTGATTTTCCTTCAATTCCTGAGTTAATTATGTAACAGATGTGGATCAGCATCCCAGGATCTGCTCTGTCCACTTGCCTTTATACATGCGCCATAATACTTTGCACCTGAATGATTCTTTTCAGCCAGCAATCTCCACATTGTTTGCAAACTCTCATTTGTACGACACTGTGTGCGGTAGGTGATTATCCACATTTTACAAGGATGTAAACTGAGGCACAATGAGGCTGAGTAATGAGCTCATAGTCACAGACCAAAACCGTGCTATAGCTGAGACAAGAACTCAGAAATCCTGTCTCTCAGTCCTGTGCCTTAATGCCTTCTTAACGGGATGGAGCTGGCTTGCTCTATCCTGTGAAGACTGCAGGCTAGAGACCTCAGGAAGACTTAGCCTGGGCAGGACACTGTGTCATACTGGAGCTAGGGAAAGGCAGTGGATCTCCGGGAAAGGGTTGAGCACAGGGCCCAGAAGATAGGCTGATTCTTTGAGATTGTAGACTACTTTGGACATTTAGTTACCCCAGAAGAGATTAGAACTTGCTGCTTTCCAGCCAGAGGGCTGAGTGGTCCATGAGGACAGATGTCCAGGAGGGGGCGCTGGAGACGCAGCCTCATGCAACATCCCACCCTGACACCCAAGGGTGCTCTGGTGGTGTGTGTGCATACTACAGCGCTTAGTCAATCCCAAGAATCCGGCAGTGGATGCACCATCTTGCCTGATTAGTGAATAGGCAATTCCAAGCCTACTTGCAAATACAAATTAATGAATATGTCAAGTGTTTTACTTGTGAAGACCCATTGTGTACTGAGAAGAGAGAGAGATCAGGTTGCTATGGAACTAAAAATGAACTGGTTTCATTAGTAGGTACAGGACATCCTTACCATGCAGTTCTTTGTGGACAAGCATCCACCTCATAGTTGACTCTGTCTGATTTTCTTATTGGTATTCCGAGGAGAGGCCTGGAAAACATACTCTTCACTTACCAGTAGAAATAACCACCTCCAGGACAAAGGTGAGACCCGCTGATGGGCCAGCGTGCATATGACGTGTGCATTGCTACTACCCTGCTCTGTAGATGGAGGCTTGCAAGTCACATGGGCTGTCAGCAAAACAGCTTTACTTTAAATGACTATTTGACAAAGAGAGTTAGAATCACAAACAGACATCCTAGAGCTGGAACAACGGAATGGACCGGATTCCCTCTCAAACACCAGGAGCAAAGCAGACCTGCAGACACTGGGACTGGAGTATAATAGCCCTGCTCAACAGCTGAGTGGAGAAGAATGAAGTAATGATGGTCTGTTCACGCGGGAAGCAATCTGCATGGATGCTGAGACAAGAGGCACTTTCTTGAGCCATTCCTGTTATTATTTTAACCATGTAGTCTGGTCCATGCACTAGAATTGACCCGTGGAGCTACTTACAGCTAATTATATATGTATTGGCAGCAGTCAAAAGTGCTCATCAATGTGGCTAAACAAAGTCAATGTGCATGAAAACTTTAAAATTCATCCTCTGGCAAGGGGATTGTCCGACCACAAATGATGCAGTCACAGCCCAGGTGGTTTGAAATCAAGCCCATTTTGGAATCTGGTTACTGTCCGGAGAAGCGGCCACAACTGAGAATCCAGCACTTGAAATCTTGCTCTGTAATCCTGGCTTCTTGGATGGATTGGGGCAGTGACCATCACCATCAACATGTTGTTTTGCCCACTTGTAATTTACCTACATCCTAGAGTTTGTTATTTTTTGGGGGGAAGATTCATTAAGTAACTGGACCACAACCTGCTCCCCTTACCCACCTATGCTGTCCTACCAGCTTCAGTGGGATTAGTCAAAGGTGGCACAACCTTGTGTAGACCAGTGCAAAGAGTGGGCCTCACTTAAGACCTCTTCTGAGTATTGCCCTCTCTTCCCAGGGATGAATTTCACCCTGTGTGAATAAAGTAAACAAGATTTGGCCTAGTCTGCAGAATGTCACACAGTATAAGTGCTGAGTACTCTCTGTTCTCAGAACTGCTGGCTGACCCACCGATTGGCAATGTATAACTATGCTGACCATGAGGAAGAACAGCGCTCCCTTATATGGTACAGTAAACAAAGCTACAGTTTACACTCTTTTGTAAGCCTAATAAAGAATCGCTTTTAGTTATGACTAGGGGGATGTCTGTACTACGCAAAGAGCCATGAACAAGCAGGGGTATGAATCTTGGCAGCTAGGGGCGTCTACGATCTAGCAGGATTTCTCTTACTGCCAGTGTAAGCTGTAGCCTAGGTTAAGTAAAAAATTAGGCCTTGAACTAAGTTACTCTAAGTGTAGAGGAGGATGGGAAATTGAGGTTGCTAGTGTGAGAAAGTTACAGATGAGAAAATTGAAGTTAGCAAGGACACGGTCCAAGGTTGCGTTGTGACTATGGTTTTGGTTTATAACTGGTTTAAGCAGGGTTTTAAATGAGTGTTAAGAATTGTGAATGTCTTATTAAAATGCCATCTATACTGTCAGTGTGGGAAGGACGTTTGTGCAGATGTTTGTTTAAATAATCTTCATTGTAAAAAGCCAATTAAGAGGTGGCAGAAATATAATTTATGGTGAGGGGCAGTATAATGTTAATATTGTAAAAGGAGGAGTTTTGATAATTTGAGGAGAGCTCCAATTAACATCAAAAGGGTACCGTCAGGCTCCAGGATTATAAGATGTACTTCACTCTGTTGTCAGTAGACTGATGACCCATTGATATACTATTTCATCTTTGAGCGTAAGTATAATTGTAGCATTGTGTAAGGGGTAATTCCATGCCTATTTGCTTAACTAATCATTTTCCTTTTGAATAAAGTTTTAGTTTTATCATTCAAAGCATCACCTAGTGGTCCTCTACTGAACCTTCTGTAACTGACCCAGAGGCTTGAACCTGAAAACAAAGTTGGTTTTTATTGCACTCTTATTTTTAACAACTTCCTATTAATTGGAAACACTTCAACATAAAGGTTACTAAATGACAAACCAGTTCTAGAACTGTTAGGGAGCAATGGTATGACTTACATGGCTATCCACCATGTTGTCCGGGTATCCTAGCAATAAAAATTAATGGTAGAACTCAGATGTCCTTAATCACCACAGACAAATGTTCTACCACATGGATCATGATTCTGGGTGCTGCAAAAATAACAGTCATGCCCCAGCACACTGCTAAATTCAGACCTCAGGTCCTAGCCCCAGATTTTGGTTCATAGGATGGAGCAGCTAATCACTGCTGTTGTGCACAAAGATTGTCTTGGGAAAGACACAATGGATGCCTGGTTAGTGGTCTGTACTCCCCAAGGGTATGACAACCAAGCATATAGCTTAACCCTAGTGCTAGTACACCCCTTATCTCCACAACCTGTCTTCTGAAATGTGAACCAGGGTCAACATCTTTTGCAAAGTGGACTAAGCTTTCATGTGCAGGCTCCAAACTACTCAATCCTGACATATGACTTGCTTTAACAAGGGGCTCGGGCAGATGCTTCTGAGCCTTTGCTTTTAGGTTGCGGATTCCAATCCCGCATGTGTAAGGAGTGACTAAGAGATGCTCCAGTCTGCCTGCTCTTGGGCTGCCTATGTGTTGTGACACTGATGATCTCATGGTTTATAAAGGCCAGAAGGGATACTGTGATCATGTAGTCTGACCTACATAACCCAGGCCACAGAACTTCCCCCAGATAATTTCTGTTTGATCTACAGTGCGTGTGCATATATAAAATCAAATCTTCCAGTGACAGAGAATCCACCACAGCCCTTGGTAAGTTCTTCTGATGGTGAATGACCCTCACTGTTTAAAATTCTCCAATTTGAATGTGTCTAGCTTCAGCTTCCAGCCAGTGGATCTCTTGATACACGAATCACGTTCCCATTGGACAGGTGTTGTCACTGGCCAGATCTGCATCCCTGGTGAGGAGGAATCAGCAGAGAGGCCAAGAACTGTGTGGGACATGGGCTGGAACTCCTAGAGGTGGGTGCTGCTGATCAGCAGGGAGAAAGATGTGGAAAATTGGCCTGGTTCTCTCTCTGCTGTTCCTTCCCTTTGGTTACATAGAGGACTGCAATTTCTAGGTTCATTGGGCTGGCTGACCATTAGATTTGCCCCCCCTCTAGACGGCCCTGCTTCACCCTCTCCCCCAAGGCCCTACCCCTGCCCTGCTCCTTACCACCCCTGCTCTGCCCCCACCCAGTCCTGCCCCTCCCCTGAGCGTGGTGCACCCTAACTCCTCTCCCCTGCCCCCCCAGTGCCTCCTGATGCCATGGACAAAAGGTGCTGGGGGCAGGGGAAGCCTCTGGCAGGGGGGCTCCTCCTTGCTGTGCCCCACCTGCCTCCTGCATGGCCCCCCAAAGTGCAGGGCCCAGGGCGGTCACCCCAATTCACCATACCCTAGGTATGGCTCTGGTGCTGAGCATCCACTGGCAGCCCCCCCATCAACGGCTCTCCCTCCCACCCCAGCGCCTCCTGCCCCCTGGCAGGCCCTGCTGATCAGCGCCTCCCTCTCCCTCCCAGTGCCTACTGCCCGCCACGAAACAGCTGTTTTGCAGCACCAGGAAGCACTGGGGGGGAGGGGAAAAGAGTGAGGGCACAGTGTGCTAGGGAGAGGGGGCCAAAATGGGCAGGCGGGGGCAGAGCAGGGGCGGGAAGAAGCAGTGTGGGGGTGGGGCAATGAGAGAAGGGGTGGAGTGGGGGCAGGGCCTGGCTGGAGCCAGGGGAGGAGCACCCCCCAGCAGATTAGAATCTCAGCGCCTTTGAGTGCTTGACTTTGCAACCTTAATAATCTTTTAATTTAGTTTTCTGGTGTGTAAAATACATGCACAACTCTCTCTCCTCTCTTATGCCTCCCTATTCCATGTGGAACACAGGGCCTTCAGCTTTGCTGATCTCTGGCTGCAGTTTTCCTATGTCATTTTGATATCTTTCAGTTTTGCTTCTATTGTGCATTTCCATGTTATCTTTGGTCTACACACACAATACGCTAAATTAAATCATATCACGGGATAAGAACATAACCTCCCTACCCCACCCCTGAACACTCACACTTTTCTTTTCAATCCTCTTTTGCCATCACAGAAATCTTGATGGCCCCTTTAAATTCAAAGCAACCAAAGGCCCCGGTATAGGTGAAATAACAGAATGTCCTCTCTCTTTACACAAATGGTTTACTGTTGTATGCAACAGAGTACAAATAGCCTTGCCACAGAGCTGAATGCAAAGATTCAGGGATAGCATCGAGTCAGGACTCAAGAACACACTTTAATTGAGCAGTGCGTGTGGTGATGTTCTCAGATCAAGAACACTGACATACTTAAGGGTCTTGCTACAGAATAAATACTACAAAAACAAGGAGAAACTCCCTGACCACAATTCTACTTCTCTCCTGCTCAGACTACAGAAGGATTTAAATAAATTCAGGGCTATGGGCTCCCACAGCATGCAGGAAGGAACAGTCTGAAATGCCAGGCTCTAAGCGCACACTTTTCTGCACGCTACATGTGTGGGATCTAGGTAGTGGATGGAGCTAAGTCACTCCCACTGTGTGATTTTGTTTTCTGCGTTCTACACTTTGAATTTCTAGGAGTCAGCTCTCTGCGGCTTTCAGGTTGTTGCAGGGTAAGTCAGAGGAGGGACACACTACTCTTGCCTGAAACTTTACTTCAATTTGTTGTTGTTAGGTTCCTGCGCCTCTTGAAAGAATGTGACTTGCTCTTTGGATATGCAAAAATAACAACAGGATACATGATAGTCAGGAAGGATGGTTCAGTTCACTAAGTGGAGACCTGGGCTGAATTTCCTGCTCTGCCACAGACTTATTGTGCGACTTTGGGCTGCTCACTTAGCCTCTCTGTGCCTCATTTCCCCATCTGCCCTGCCTCACAAGAGTATTGTGAGGATAAATCCATTAGAGTGTGGTGCCCATTGCTAAGTACTTTGTAGGTAGGACTATGGTGTGGCCTGAATAGCTTAGTAGATGCTGGTTCAGCTATGCATGGTGAAGCAAGCAGCAGCTCTGCAATCTGCCACAGTTCCCATGCGTTACTGCCTGGCTTTACAGAGGATAGCCACTGGATGGAAGCTAACACCCCTCCCCAGGCAGCATTAACTTCTTGATCTTCTCTTTTTCCTGAAGTCACTAGGGTTGCTCCAGATTTACACCAACGTAACTGAGAACAATCTGGCCCATTCTTGCTAGTTGACCAGATGTATTTCTGTGGTTTTTCAGGAGCTCTGCTTGAGCTACAGGAGCAAAAAGGAGCCGTTGTCTTCCCAGTGAAGAAGGGGATTATGTGACCAGGGACCAGTGCATATTACATGCCCAGTGCACGTGCAGGCTTGTTATAATCCTCTAGTTATGGAGCCTGGTTCTTCAGCTCAAGCTGTAGACACAGTCAAAGGTCTCGGCTCAGCCACTGGTGTTGGCCAACGTGGCAGCTATTGCAAGGGTCTGGCTCGATCTTCTTCAACAGTAAAAATATAAAAACTAGCCCCCTGAAGAGACAATGTGAAAAGGCCTGAGTGCTAGTGGATCTGCCCATTTGTTTTAGGCATGCAAGTGCTTTCCCAGCGTAGCTATGCTGACGTGAGTGGATTAGCACATTTACTACATGACTGATTTGCACATTTAAGGGATTTTTGTATTGAAAGTGCTCCTTTGAACTGGTTTGCTTTCCATTTCCTACTATCAGTTTCACCTAGCAGACAAAGGCATAACAAGACCTGAGAGCTGGAAGCTGAAGCTAGATAAATTCAGACTAGAAACAAAGCACCATTTTTAACTGTAACTTGCCATAGGAACAACTTACTTAGGGATGTGGTAGATTCTCCATCACTTGCAGTCTTTATGGCAAGTATTTCTAAAAGAGACGCTATAGATCAAACAGAGGTTATGGGTTTGATGCAGAGATTATTGGGTGCTGGTCTTTGGTCCATGAGATGCAGAATGTTAGACATGATGATCATAGTGGTCCCTTTCTCCCTTGAAATCTATTATAGATGGAGGAATTCAGTTGCCCACATGGTTAGAATAAACTGTCCACCCTAAATGAAGAACAAATTTATTCATTCTCATTTATTAGTTATGGGAATTTAATGCTCATAAAAGCTTCTTTATTTCTTCCTCCCCTCTAGGACCAGTTGTGTTAAGATAACTCACCTGAGCTGCCATTCTTTCCTGTTTCATCTACCCACATGGCAGAATAAAGACCTGGGAAGAAATCTTGACCCAGTGAAGGGGAAGTTTTGTATGGAGCCAGACTTTCCAGCTTGTGGTTCTCTCTACTAAGCCTGGTTGGAATACCCAGGGGGTAGTGCTTGTGAATCAGCCCGTGAGCCTCTTTTCTCCAGATCAATACTGACCCAAAACCTCAGTGTACCATGAAGAGCACAGTGCTGCTAGTGGTGCCATGTTTCAGGTACAACACAAGGCTGAGATCCTGACTGCACGTAACAACCCTCATGGGTAAGCCCACTGTCCTGTCCAGTTTCCAAACTGGTTAATTACATTCTGCCTCTCTAAATTCCTTCTGCCCTTTCAGGTGGATATGATACTGCTTTTAATTTCCTGTCCTACCCTGTTGTGTGCTGTTACTATACTCTTGAAACCATTGTAGTGGCTTGACTCCTTTATTCTTTATGTGTGTTTATATGCATGTTATATATATTTTGTATGGGATCTGACATGATGAAAGGCACTATATAAATATATCCTATTACTACTTACTTTATACATACCTTACTTACTATATATGGGCTAATATATGTTGATATGATCTATTACAATGGATAAGGGCGGAAGAATGGTCTTGTGTTTAAGAGTCCAAAGATCCTTGTCTCTGCCAGGCACTTCTTTGGGTAGGTGACTTGGGCCCAGATTTTCAAACTTGGATTGTTTAAAGTTAGCAGCGTCAATTCCACATCTGGTACCTAAACACGTTGCTTGGTTAACTGAACACATGCAAGCTCTCCTAAGGTCAATGGGACTGGTGAATTCTCAACATCTTTGACAATCAGTTCACTTACTTAAGGGCCTAAATGTGGATTTAAATTTAAATTAACGTTAGGCATGAAAGTATGAAAAGGTTGGCTTTAATCTGTCCCTCCATTCTCCTATCTGTAAAATGGGCATAATAATGTCTTATAGTAGCAATTGAGACCCCATCTGAAATTAGGGCTGTGTCTAGTCCAGCACTATGCAGACACAGAGCAAGAGACAATCCTTGCACTTTGAGAAGACAAGACAAACAGTGAGAGTGGAAAGAGGCTGCCTAAAGTCACAGAGAAGGCAGGTACATAACTGGAGCTAGAACCTCTGGGGCTCCTGACTCCCAGTCCAATATTCTATCCATTTGACCACACTGCCTTATCAAACACCCATGAATGCATACACTTGTAAGCCTGTGTTCATTACTGATTAACAAGCTCTTTGTGATCCCCATGTGGGAGGTACAGTAGAAAGGCAACATATCATTTGAATATGCAAAAAGAACTTTTGTAGTGATAATCAAGATGGCCCATTTCAGACAGTTGACAAGAGGTGTGAGGATACTTAACATGGGGAAACAGATTCAATCTGTGTAATGACTCAACCATTCCCAGGCTCTATTCAAGCCTAAGTTAATGGTATCTAGTTTGCATATTAATTCAAGCTCAGCAGTTTCTCGTTGGAGTCAGTTTTTGAAGCTTTTCTGTTGCAAAATTGCCACCTTTAAGTCTGTTACTAAGTGACCAGAGAGGTTGAAGTGTTCTTCTACTGGTTTTTGATGTTATGATTCCTGATGTCAGATTTGTGTCCATTTTATTCTTTTGTGTAGAGACTGTCCGGTTTGGCCAATGTACATAAACTCATAGACTTTAAGGTCAGAAGGGACCATTGTGATCTAGTCTGACCTCCTACACAATGCAGACCACAGAATCTCACCCATCCACTTCTGTAACAAACCCCTAACCTATGTCCGAGTACTGAAGTCCTCAAATTGTGGTTTGAAGACCTCACGCTGCAGAGAATCCTCCAGCAAGTGACCCGTGCCCCATGCTGCAGAGGAAGGTGAAAAACCTCCAGGGCTTCTGCCAATCTGCCCTGGAGGAAAATTCCTTCCCAACCCCAAATATGGTGATCAGTTAAACACTGAGCATGTGGGCAAGACTCACCAGCCAGCAGGCAGGAAAGAATTCTCTGTAGTAACTCAGATCCCATCCCATCACAGACCACTGGGCATACTTACCTGCTGATAATCAAAGATCAATTGCCAAATTAATTAGGCTATCCTATCATACCATCCCCTCCATAAACTTATCAAGCGTAGTCTTAAAGCCAGATATGTCTTTTGACCCCACTACTCCCCTTGGAAGGCTGTTCCAGAATTTCACTGCTCTAATGGTAAGAAACCTTTGTCTAATTTCAAGTCTAAACTTCCTAGTGTCCAGTTTATATCCATTAGTTTTTGTGTCCACATTGGTACACGGCAGAGGGGCATTGCAGGCATATATCACATTGGTAGATGTGCAGGTGAATGAGCTCTGATGGGGTGGCTGATGTGGTTAGGTTCTATGATGGTTTCACTTGAATAGATAGGTGGACAGAGTTGGCATCGGGCTTTGTTGCAAGGATAGGTTCCTGGGTTAGTGTGTTTGTTGTGTGGTGTGTGGCTGCTGGTAAGTATTTGCTTCAGGTTGGGGAACTGTCTGTAAGTGCGGACTGTTCTGTCTTCCAAGACCTGTGAGAGTGAAGGATCAGCTTTCAGGATTGGTTGTAGAACTTTGATGATGCTCTGGAGAGGTTTTAGTTGGGGGCTGAAGGTGATGGCTAGTGGCGTTCTGTTATTTTCTTTGCTGGGCCTGTCCTGTAGTAGGTTCCATTCTATGCATCTGAAGAAGTGGGCTTAGCCCACAAAAGCTTATTCTCAAATTTGTTAGTCTCTAAGGTGCCACAAGCACTCCTGTTCTTTTTGCAGATATAGACTAACATGGCTGCTACTCTGAAACCTGTCATTTGAATATCATTATTTGTATGTCTCTTGCCCTAGACAAGCTAAATGTCCCTAACCCATGTGCTCTGTGCTTGTGTCTTAAAATAAGATGAGTCCTATAATCATAGAAATTACAGATGGACGAAGAAATATGACAACTAGTACATCCAGCTCAGACATGGTTGTTTCCTACAATGTATCTTCTGATGCTTTTTCCATCACTTCCTTTTGAGAGGACATTCTAATACTTTGACACCCTAATACTACATTCTCCAGGAGAGAGGGTTTTTCCCTCTCCCCCCAATATTCATCAGGCAATTCCCTTTCTTGATTTCACCCCATTAGCCAGTTGTACCTCCTGATCCCTCCCTATGCAATCCTTCTCATTCACGAGAGAAATCACTGAACCACAATCAGACTAGAGAGGCAGGAGATAGTTTTGTGGTTAGGGTATGGGACTGGGAGTAGGAGAGTAATCTTCTGTTCTCAATTCTACTATAGACTTCCTGTGTGACTTTGGGTGGCAAATGCCTCCGAGAGACTTAGTCCCTCTGGGCCTCGTCTTTAAAATGGGTGTCATAATACCTCATTTTTCTACTTAGTCCCTGCACTGAAGCTCATATATGCTCTCTCCCTTATGATGTGTCTGTACAGTGCCTCGCACAATGGGGCTAGAGTCTCGGGTGCTACAAATACAAATAATAATAATTTTGGGAATGTCTGGATCTGAACTCTGCAGCTCTGTTTCTTACTCTAAGACTCCAAGACAAAGAGCAGATGCCTACACCCTTCAAACTCTGAGATCTAGAGCCAAAGTACCCTGGGTTTTGAATTCAGGTACTAAAAAATGTGGTGTTCATTGAATTAGAAATAGCTCCTGGGGCAAACTGGGAAAGAATAAGGAGATGGTACTAGACAATTTCCAAATCTGTGTTTATTTGAATTTTCAGTATTTATTCCCTCTAAAAGGGGGTGGGAGGCAGGGGAAGAATCAATTTGATCTTGCAATCATTAAAACCAATTCCACTTTTCCTGTCCCTGCCCACCTCCTGATACGTATGTGAAGCAATCTTTACAGCTACACAGCCATCAGATGGTATTGATCCAGATGTGGAAATTGGTATTGACTGCTGCTCTGTGCATTTCCGTGGCTTTTAAAGATACACCATCCAGGTGATTTCATTTTGCACATGACACAACTTGGGAAGCATTGCCTGCAACAGACCTAAGAGTATGTGCACATGTAATATAGAAAGCTTTGCCTCCTTCACTCCTATTTACCTAAGGAAAGAGGTATAGGGATGTTACAGTGCTGAGGAGGGATGGATGCTAAGACACCAGAAACACTTATCTAATGGGAGGAATTAAGAAGTTGTACATGTCTCTAGCCTGTTTCTCTCTATTCAGCAAACATTTTCTTTTTAGAGCCAGTGATTAAATCTTGCAAATCCACATACCAACTGGGACTAATCTTGCATCCTTATTAGGGAAAAGGATGATTGAACTCCTCAGTAAGAGCAATGTCCCTGTCGGGGACTTCAGGATTGGGCCCACTGATCTTTTTTTAAGAGACACCTCTGATGTGGCATTAGGAATTCTCAGTCTCTCTTCTGTGGTGGAATGTAGAAAGCAGGAAGTAACATTTGACTTTTAATATAACTTGTGTGCTGTTTCAAATATTTCCTCATCATGAGGTCTGAGAGCAGAGTGCCAAGAAGACCATAAAATGCACATTTGTTTTCTTTAGGGTGGCTTATTCTATGCTGCCTACGTGTTCAAATGTATGAGACAGGGCAAGCCAAAAGGGAAGGGACATCAGAAAAATATCGGGCTCGATTTACATTGTATAAATCCAGAGTAACTTCACTGAATTCACTTTGGGTTCAAGCTGGTGTAGCTAAAAAGAGGAATCTGCCAAATGAAGTCTAAAGGTACGACTTTGAGTAATTTCTATTGCAGCAGCAGCAGCAATAGTTAGACACTTGATTCAGTTACTTGAATTCAAAACTCACATGTGTCTTCATCTCCATTAATTGAAGGCTGCTTTACAGTGAAGATCTCATCCATGCTGTTCGTGTCAATCCGTCCACATAGACCATTCCCAGAGCACCGCAGAGGGAGGGCACCTGTCCATTATGCAGAATGGTTGTCTAGAGATAGTATCAGAGGGGTAGCCGTGTTAGTCTGGATCTGTAAAAGCAGCAGAGAGTCCTGTGGCACCTTATGGACTAACAGAAGTTTTGGAGCATGAGCTTTCATGGGTGAATACCCACTTTGTCGGATGCATGATGGATTTCCTGTGACCAGCCAAGACCTCCTCCTCCACTACCAGGAATTGCCTGCCAGGAATTGTCTGTAGGGGTATTGCTCAGAGATCCTCTGGCTGATTTATGGCCAGTCACCCAGCTAAGAACTAAAGTCTCCAATTTGTAGGATCAGATGCTGTCATCAAAAAACTCTTAAATGACTTACTCCCCTCACAGATTGTTTAGCATAGGAGTTCTCAAACTGGGGGTCAGAACCCCTCCAGGGATCACAAGCTGCTAGCCTCCACCCCAAACCCTGCTTTGCCTCCAACATTTATAATGGTGTTAAATATACAAAAAAGTGTTTTTAATTTATAAGGGGGGGTCGCACTCAGAGGCTTGCTACATGAGAGGGGTCACCAGTACAAAAGTTTGAGAACCACTGGTCTAGCAGGTCAGAGACGTCACAAGCTGTGAGATCTGTTTCTAAGCCAGATGAGACCCAAGGTAAATCTCTGCCTGCTGAGACCTCACTTAATAGGAGGATGCGGTTGGCCATATAAGACGACACTGTGGTCATCATTAGCTAAAAATAGGCCTACGGTCATGTAGGCAGCCTAGGGGAATGGGCTTAGCAACTTCAGTTCTAAAGAGCCCTGTTTTGCAAGGAAGAAAGGTAGCTGCATTTTGCATTATTGAAAATGAGGGGAGGGAGGAGGATATGTTTTTTAATTGTGGAAAATTTTCCTCAAAACTATGAATTTTAAAAAATTATAACAGTCACTTGTGTGAATCCTGGAAAGCAAAAGCAATTTCATTTTTTCCCATGAAGTTTCCCCTACCACTTTTATTAACCAGTTCTAAATATTATGAAGCTGTTACACTTTATTTTTAATCAACCTACTGTTTCTTTATATATTGAAAATATTAGACATTAACCAGCATTACAGAAAGAAGTCAGACTTAATCTAGTTGGCAGAGTTCCTATAGGACCCATATTTTGGTTTGGTAAATGTAGCAGAGTGGAGCTCTGCTCCTGCCCTGAAGGGGTTAAAAACAGCCCGGGGAAAGGGGCTGGGGCTGGAGAAAGCAGCCCTTTTAGGCTGGGCTGATTGGGGAAGTGGCTGCAGCTGGGGGCCACACCCCAAACTGAGCGACAGGGCCTAATAAGAAGCCCAGGGAAGCCAAGAGCAGATAGTCTCCCTCTGCCTGTAGAGGGAGAAGGGCTTGGCTGCTGAGAACCAGAGCAGGTACCTAGGGTAAAGCAGGGCTGGGGAAAGGCAGTGGAGCTGGGGAGCTCCTGCCTGGAAAGCCCCAGGCTGTGGCCTAGAATTGGACCAGGAGGTACTGGAGTTGTAGGGTGTAACCCAGGGGTAGGCCAAGGCAGCAGGTCCAAACCTGTTTGCTGATGATGAGTGGCTAATACTGTAGTCTGTCCCAGGGCGTGGGGCTAGACAATGACTGGCAGTAGCCTATGCTGAAGCAAAATGGGGATAGAGGGTGTGAGGTTCCCAGGGAGGGGAAACCCCTAAGGAAAAGGGGTTGCTGCCAGGGGGCAGGACCCCATGTAAAAGGGGAATTGGGATCCAGGGAGGGACACAGGGCCTGTAGCAGGAAACAAGGCGGATCACTGGCCTGCAGAGGGTGCTCTGAGCTGGAATGTGAGCTAATTCCTGAAGCAACCTGCAGGAGGCGCCGTGGGGATGAGTCATGCCTGGTTTACAGTAAATATTTAACAAAATATAATCTGAAGGCAAATGCTTCTTTTTACATGAAAGAGAAACTGCAATGCCTCAGAATTTGAAGTGTCACAAAAGTCCTCCTGGGGGTACTAATAAAGGTCACAGAAACTTCACCAGGGTGGCCATGAGGAGAGGACAGAAGGGGCTTCCTCCCAACCATGGCATCTATTGCTGCATGCCAGCAGCACCACAGCTCAATACATAAATGATATACCTATAAAGGTGATTGACTTTGTGCTTTGGGGGGGGGGGGCAAACTTTCTGCTTAAAGATGGCCCCATGGGGATTTCCTGTCTTTCCCCAACTCATAAAAAACCCTGCTTGTTTTTTTCCCCCCATTAGTAATATAGGCCTTGCTATCAAAATGTACTTGTTACTTACAAGTTCTCCTAAGATCAGGGCCCTACTGTGCTAGATGCTGTACATACATATAGCAAGCAACAGTCTGTGCCCTGTAAAGCATACAATGGAAATAGACAAAGCAGACGTTGGATGGGGAAAAGGAAGGGTGGTAGTTGTGTTTTTATAGCTGGGTCTGCCTTCATTGAATTAATTGCCTGGGGCCTAGATACAGCAAAGCATTTAACCACATGGTGAACTTGAAGCAAATGCTGAACTAGTTATTTAGTATGAACCACAGGCCTTTCATATAAACACTGCAGACATGAAGAAAAAACATTTTTCTACATAAATGAAAATGATGTAAACTCTTTGGGGCAGTGTGGCGAGCCTGGCACCACAGCATCCCTTTGTGGCAGGGGTGGGATGGGGTGTCAGCGCCTCACCACTCTCCAGTCCTTGCGTCCGCCTCCCTGCGGGTGGTGATTATGGCCTCCTGCCTTCTTCCCCACATCGGCTCTGTCTGGTGGGGTAGCGTGGCCTAGCAGCCCGAGTCCATACAACCCCCTCTCACAAGCGGGGTAGCGTGGCCTAGTGGCCAAAGTTTATACCATCCCCCTTCAGGAGTAGGGTAGTGTGGCCTAGAGGCCAGAGTCCATACATCCCCTGCCCTTATGAGCAGGGTAGCACAGCCTAGCAGTCAGTCTATACAACCCCTCTTACAGGTGGGGTGGGGTGGCCTAGCAGCCAGAGTCTCTAGGATCCCTCACAGTTTGGGGGTGAAGGGATAGGGAGACTCAGGCCCACCCTCTCCACTGAGCCCTGACCAAGGGCCCTGATAGTGGCAAGCTCTCCTTGCCACTCACTTTGCAGGGATCCACCCACAACATGCAGAGTGTCACTACAGCTCTAACACCATTTGTCTCTAGAGTTCCCTGGGTCACCTTCCTACCATGAGTACCAGTTCATCTGCAGCGAGGGGTCCTCCAGTCTGTTCCTCCCCTGTGATGTCCTCCAGCAGGGTCTCAGGTAGTGCCTTGGCTTGGCTGACTCCTGGATCCTGGCACGCAGGCTCTCCCTCTTCAGGAGCTGGCAGCGTGCATCCTTTTCCTCCAGTGGTCAGCCCTGACCGAGCTGGTCTGCAGGCTTTTATACCTGTTCTCCAGCTGGAGCATGCCCAGCAGAACTTCCGGGGCATGGCTTCATCTGCTAGGAAGGAAGGGTTAACTCCTGCGGTACCAAGGTGGGGCTGCTCTGCCCCATCACAGGCAGGTATGGTGTTTTTGTGTACGGTTGGACAGCAGCTGCCACAACAGACCATCATCTTGACCTAAGAGCACTGGAGTAATATTAATTTAAAATAATGCTTGGATGCAAAAATCATCAGAACATAACTTCATAATATCAACTCTGATCCTGCATAGTGTTATACATGTATGCTTCCTTTTACATACTGGGAATTGTACTAGTTAAGTCAATAGGACTATTCACTATATGTAAAGTTTAGCACATGTGTACATCTTTGCAGGATTTGGGCCTTACTGGGCTTTACAGCAAAATATTATGGAAGAGGTCACCAGGTGTTGCTCTTACAGTCTTTGCTGATTGTCTTAATGTGCAAGTTTTTTTCAGTCTTGGAGAAAACTGTGGCAGTGGTGGTTTTCTGGTGTGGTTTCTTTGGGGGAGCTGTAGCAAACTCTTTGCTTTAATCTCTATAACTAGAGTCAGTTCTTAGGGCAGAGCTGGTCCCTGCTAATTGAGCTTTGGTTTTTGGCTAAGATTCCTGCAAGAGGGGATTATCTGCATGCTGTTTGTAACCATCTGTGTTCCAGGACTGCTGTGTATAGTGTAAATAAAACAAATTTTGCTAAGAATATACACAGACTGTGCATCACTGATTTCTCCTCCAGTGGGAAGTCAGCCTGCCAGGCCCTGACATCTGCTGCCCTTCATATCAGTTAGACAGAAAACACTTACCCACAATAAAAACTTTTCAGCTTTCAAATATACATCAGAAAATATGCAAAAACCCTCTGGGTCAAATTCTCTGCTCCACTTTGCACTGCTCAGGCACCACAAAAGGAGAGAAGAATGGCTGCAAACCCCTAACTGATCACTTGTATTATATATGCACTCCCAGCAATCCTCAGTCAGGGAAAAGTCCTTGGGTACCATCATTTGGTAGGCCACATCAAGGAGCCTTTGGGGTATCCTAACCAATCTCCAGAGCTGGAGAGAAAATCAGGGAGACATAAGAGACTCCCATCTTGGAGCAGAGCACCCAGTAGAAGTCAAACAATCACAATATTCTACTCCTGAAGAACCACAGGTCTACACTGACTGCTTGTACCATGGTTTGCTCTTCAGTTGTCTCTGATTACTGTTGTTGTGTCTGACCTATTTTTTTAGCTCAGGATGCAAAGCCCTTCTAAATGCTAAAATATTAAAAGATGAACAATGTTTCCATTTTATCATTAAGAAGCTGTTTTTAGACTAGAGCCAATGTGCAAAGTAATTCCCAGCATTCCCCTCTCCTATTTGCATATTAATACTTATCATGTTTCAGGCCCTACAGGAACACCTGCTGGCAAGTTCCTGTGTTGACTTTGGCTGCAGAATTTATTGCCTCATCTGAGGAAGTGAACCATTGGAAACATTCGGTGATAGGCTTTTAGCTCTTGGAGAAGGCAGCAGCCGTTTAACAGCTCAGCAACCCATAGCACAGGTACCTGAACCTAGCATTCCATCCCTTGCACCTTCTGCCAGGCTGCCCCTGGGGTGTGGAACACTCTCCCAAAGTCAGGAGCGATTTGGGGCAGCAGCTGTTTCTTACTCTGTGTGTGTTCAGTGCCTAGCACAATGGGGCCCTGATCTAACTAAATTGCTTATTACCAGTTTTGTTCAATAATGCATAGAGCTGGTTGGAAAATGGAATTTTCATCCTGCAGGAAAATTCCAAAATGCTGACTTGGTTTTTGGCCCAAATTGGGATGAAAGGTCAAAATCTTAGAATTTTGTGCAAAATGACATATTCTGAAATTTCATTTTGACCTAGTATTTCATGTAGACTTTATCATTTTGACTTTATATTATAATATATTATTATTTTTAGGCTTGGCAGAATTTAATTTTTATTCTTTATTCATTTAGATGGATAATATCAATATTTGTTTTTAAGCATGTTTTTTCTATTTTTATTGGTTGTTTGTTTTTTTAAATGTTCACATTTGTGCAAAATTATGTCCGGGGGCAGACAATAGGCAGGGCCGGATAATTATTTAATAAAATAATAGTAGATGATGTGATTAAAAAAGTTCAAGCTTTTTGTTAACACACAAATTGTCCACATGTCAAAACATACAAAGTAATTAGCCTTAAATCAATCTCTAGTATGTTCTGAAGCTGCAGTTTTTTTACTTTGCCGATTTGTACATAGCCATTATTATTGATGGAAATATTTATTCATCCATTTGTGTGTTTTGCTGAAATTGACTCTTACTGAAATTTACAAATAAATATCTAATCCTCCCAAGCCTTATTATATTATATTCAAATCAAAATGAAATGTTTTGCTGTGAAAATTTTGACAGTGTTCCTGAAAAACATTTTGATTGTGTTCAATCAGCATTTTCCAACAGAATTTTCAATCAGTTTAGTAATGCATTTGCTTACAGCTTGTCTCCACTACCGGGATAAGTCGACCTAAGTTACGCTACTCAAACTACGTGAATAACAAAGCCGAAGTTGATGTAGCTTAAGTCGACTTACCCCAGTGTGGTGTCTTCACTATGCTGTGTTGACTGGAAACTTAACTTACTCTTCTTGGGGAGCTGGAGTACCGGAGTTGACCAGAGAGCACTTTGCCATTGATTTTAGTAGGTCTTCACTAGACCGGCTAAATCGGCACCCACTGCATCGATTGCAGTAGCATCAGTCTCCCTGGTAGTGAAGACAAGCCCTCTGTCACTAAAGTATTTATTTACTAAGTTAAAACAATGCTGTCCTTAACCCTTTTAGTTATTATTATTTATCATTTATTAGCACCAGCTCCAGAAAGAATAATTTTTGGAAGGCACTTAAGCACGTGCTTAACTAAGTTGATGTGCTTATGTGCTTTCATGAGTCAGGGTTACTAATAACTAATTAATTGTTTATTATTAACATATCCACTCCTGTGCACTCCTTAAGTCCTACCTATTCCATAATACCTTGGCAATTTGCCTAGTGAGAATGGCTAGGCCTGTGGCCTGTTAGGGATTCATTAATTTGTCTTCTCCACTGATCTTATTTTAAACACACTAAAAACACATCACAGTATATCGCACAGAAAGCAGCAGACACACATGCCAGAAAGGGATATACTGACTGATTTTTTTTGGAACTTACACAGATCTGGCCTTCAATATTCATTATCGCCTAAATTGTTTGCAGTGTTGTAGCCATGCTGGTCCCAGGATATTAGAGACACCAGGTGAGTGAGGTAATAACTTTTATTGGACCAACTTCTGTTGGTGAGAGAGACAAGATTTCAAACTACACAGAGCTCTTCTTTCTGGTCTGGGAAAGGTACTCAGAATGTCATAGCTAAATACAAGGTGGAACAGGTTGTGTAGCAGAAGTAAATACATTTTAAGAGACCATTCAAGGTGAGGTGGCCCATTAACACCTTTGTAGTCAGAGGACAATAATGGGGTGGAGGTGGGCTAATGGGTTACAGATGGCTTTAATAAGCCATAAATCCAGTGTCTTTGTTAAGATCATAGTGTCTAGCAAACATAGGATCTGGAACTAGGAGTGCTGCCTCACCCCCTGGCTTGAAGTGATTTCCATCATATCCAGAGTTTACAGTGTGGTTCAGTGGCTCCCAGCACCCCCACCATACAAATTGTTCCAGCACCCCTGCTAGGAAAGTTAGGAATTTAAGATCCCAGGCTTGTCTTTTGAAAGTGTGGTGTGGGTTTCTTTTATGGATAAGGACGGAGAGGTCAGACAGGGTGATCACCTGCCCAGGGCTGGGGGAGGGTCCAGGGCTTCCCACAGTGGCTCAGGCTCCCTAGGAGGTTCTTACCATGGCCTGGCTCCAGTTTCTGGTCTGGACAGGAGGCAGGGCCTCTAGGGGAAGAAGAGGAGCTGGGTGGGGCATATAGAGGGGCAGGACTCCTCCAGGCATCCTATTTTTGCCTTTTGAAAGGGTGGTCACCCTAGTCAGATACAGAGTGATCACTTTGTGAAAAGTGTTTGCCTATGTGTTATATGGTGCTTTTGTCTTTTATCATTTTCCTTTGTGAGTTCATTTGAGAGCACAGTGATTGCTGGTTTCACTTGCCTCATAGCTGTTGTGGCATTTAGTGCACTGGATGAGGGACAATGCATATTGTGATAGGCTTATGTAGGAGCAATGGTCTTGAAAAGTGTGTTGAGGAGGGTATTGACCTTCAAAGCATTGGAGATATGTCTGCAGGTTTTGCATCTGTTCTGGCAGGGTATAGTGCTTGCTGCTTTGAGTTGATGTGTCCTGGTTTGTGGGGACCTTGCTTCTGATGATGAGGATGGTGAGGTTAAGGGTTTTTTGAAGGCAAGATGAGAGGGTTCAGGAAATATTTCTTTCAGCATGTGTGGAGCCCATTGGGTATGGGTTGTAACATTTAATGATACCTCGTATGGGTTCCAGTGTGGGGTGTTAGGTGACAACTAGAGGTGTGTGGTTGAAAGGGAGGGGAGTTTCTGTATTGAAGCACGTTCTCTTGCAGTATTTGGGTGGCCATTCCATGATGTGATCTACTTCTCTGGTAGAATGTCCTCATTTGGTGAAAGCATTTTTAAGTGTGTTAAGGTTTTTATCCCAAACGTTCTCCTTGGAGCATATTCTGTGGTATCTGAGTGCCTGACTATAGGTAACAGATTTCTTGGTGTGTTTGGGATGGTTACTGGATCTAACCAGCAGGTGTGGTGATCTGTGGGTGTCTTGTTTATAGTTATCAGTAGGGTTCCATTGTTGAAGCTGGTCTTGGTGTCCAGGAAGTTGATGCTCGTGTGGGAGTGTTCTAGAGATAGTTTGATGGAGGGGGGTGGTGGTGGTTGAGTTGAGGTGGAAGTCTGAGGGAGTTTATGTCATCTGTTCAGAGGATGTAAATATCATCTATGTACCTCAGGTATACCATAAATTTTTTTGGTGCATTTGTCCAGAAATTCTTCCTCCAGAAGGCCCGTGAAGAGGTTGGCATAATGGGAAGCCATGCTAGTACACATAGCTGTTCATGTGGTTTGAACAAAGTGCTTGTTGTTGAATGTAAAATGGTTATGGGTGAGGATGAAATGGATGAATTTGGTGATGTATTTGGGGTGGATATCTGAGGATTGTCCATTATCTTATAGCTCTATGAGGCAGGCAGCAATGCGGTCACGGCGAGGAATGTTGATGTACAGGAAGGTGACATCTATGGTGGAAAGGACAAGTGTTCTGAGAGAGGTTGTTAATGTTGTGGAATATCTGGAGGAAACATGTTGTGTCCTGAAGGAAATTGGATCTTTGTATGGTGAGTGGTTTGAGGATGGTTTCTATGACTCCTTATATTCCTTCAGTAAGAGGCAATGGCCAGATAGGATGGGTCTGCCTAGGTTCCCTTGTTTGTGTATCTTGGGAAGCATATAGAAGGTCCCTTGCTGGGCTCATGGGAGAGGTGTAGAGTTTCTCTTGCAGTTGTTTGGGGAAGGATTTGATGATATTCTTAAATTCCTGGGTGAATTATGGTGTGGGGTCTTCTCTGAGTTCTTTATGATAGGTGATATCAGAGAGTTGTCGGTTGCCTTCACTGACGTAGTCATCACGATTGAGAACTACAACAGTGCCCTTATTGTCTGCTGGTTTGATCCTTGTCTGTCTGGATTTCAGGGGCTGTATAGCTGTCCTCTCAACAGCGGAGTGATTATGGTGGATGTGAGGTTTAAGGATTTCATTGTCAATTTTTTTGCCTGGAGCAATCAATGTAATAATCAAGTGAGTGTTTTTATCCACTGTTGAGTATGCAGTCAGATTATTCTTTTTTTCTTATGATGTCGGTGAGGGTGCAGGATGATGATGTTGTTCTGAAAGAATGCTTTGAGGTGAAGTTGGTGGAAAAAATTCTTCTAGTTCTCCCCATGTTAGTATGGTATCAGTTCTGTGGTGTGGCGGAAGTTCAGGCCCTTGGAGAATACAGAAAATTCAGCTCCAGTAAGAGGTAGTCTTGATAAATTGATGATGTTGGGGGTGTCGTGTCATGTCCATGTGGTGGGTCCTAGTGCCATGGTTTCTCCCAGGCATGTTGTTCTATAGATTGTGCACAAGTTGTAGTTGGTTCAACATCTTGTTTTTGTGTTGGATTGCTGTCATTAGGGTTTGTGTTTTTTATAGTTTTGGGTTTCTTCCCTGATAGGCTTCCTGATATTTTTTTTTATTCCAGTGTGTGGAAAAATGTGAGGATTTCTTTCCTGAGGTGGCCCCTTCTGGAGTATGTGATGTTACAGGAGATATTTCCTCACTAACCCCCCTTTTTTGTCCCATGACTGCAGAGGTGTTACTGGGCCACTTGAGAGGTCCCTTAGAATGCAGGGACTTGTTCTAAACAATCTGTTCCACCTGATATTTAGCTGTGGTGCTCAGAGTACCTTTGAAAACCTGAAGAAGAGCTCTGTGTAGCTCAAAAACTTGTCTCTCTCACCAAACAAATACAAGATATTACCTCACCTACCTTGTCTCTACCACCTGAATTGTCTCTTTTGAGATAAGTGATTCTGTCTGATCCTGCCCAATTTGGCAGCTCCAGTACCTCAGATGACCCTGTCTCATGTCAGGGTGCTTTCAGCAATAACAGTGTCCTTTCACAAGAACTGCCTCTCTGGCAAACCCAGCATTTGAACTGGTATGTCAGTAGCTCCATCATGTTCCATCTGCCAAGAGCTGGCTCATCCGCTAGCTCACTCTACAGTATACGGCTCTGTTGGGCTGTGAAAATGGCCTGAATTATGTATGTGCAAACCATTGTTTCCCCAAATAGGAGTAAAACAGCGCTATCTAGGTGTCAGAAGGTAGCTTGCAAGAGCTTGCCATGATCAACAGATCCTGTTGAATGTTCCTGCCACTAACACCAGTTCAACCTCCGTTAAGTCAATTTGGCCCACTTGAGAGAAAATTGCAGTGTAAGGCCATGTCTAGGCAACTCAGTCAAGCCTATTGTGGCACTTGGTCTCCATTTTGGGCTAGACCACATGCAGAGACTTCAGAGTCTGATGCAGTCTCAGAGCTAAGTGGCTTGGCTCCTCTAGCTCAGGCAGTAGTGTTTCATGCTCTTAGGGTCAGTGGTCCCAGGTTCAATCCCCACAGATGACAAACCAGCTAGGGTCATCATATTATATCTCCCATGGTGGTTTGCACCTATTTCAGCCAGCCCTGAGCTGCTGCACTGGGGCAATTTCTGGAGTCAATCCAGCTCAGCACAGGGGGAACCAGATTGAAGTACTTTCAAAGTTGCTGTATCACATCACTAGCAAGAGGCCCCACCCAACTCAGATCAGTGGGCTAAGTGTGGTGTATACCTGCAAGGCAAAAGAGATGGCTCCTGCCTCCAAAAGAACATACAATCTGAATAGACAAGACAGACAAAGGCTGGAAGCTGAAACAGGCCCAGTGTGGAGAAATGAGCTGCCTAACGTCATTCAGGGAAAGAACTGCACATGGTAACCCATTTCTCCTGAAGGCTAGTGCGGGGCCATACTGTTTCTCAGATGTCAATAAAACACTACACTTGGCAGAGACTTTCAAAGCTTTCCTAACCCAAGTTTTGCTCAGATGTAGGAACCCTAAAACACCTTTGAAAAGCTCTGCATTTGCTATGTGTTCTAGTGGGCACCTGTATTTCCAATGGTCAAGGCTGCTGATGTACCAGTAAAATTGCAGACACCAATAACTAGTAATGGAGATGATGGTATTAGTAAAAATTGAACCCTTAGGAAAATTCATAGCAGTCTGATTTATTTATTTATTTATTTATTTTTTACAGAGGACTAGCAAACAGGGCCAGCTTAAGGCATAGGCACTATGCATCTTTGCCTGGAGCCCCAATGCCTGGACTCATGTGATTACAGCACTCTCAGCTTTCATTTTTTTAAAAAAGTACATTTCTCATCCTAGTGTTTGGGAAGAAAAGCTTAAAATGAAGTCTGTTGCAACTGACACAGCCTGAGTCTGCAGTCAGCCCATGAGGTGAACAGCCCCATATATCTCAGTAGGGTATTCAGTCCAGAATTCACTGCTCTGGGGGGCCCTTCCAACCCCACCTCAGCAGAGCACTCTGTGTGTGGCAGGAGAAGAGTGTATCTGGCCCAGCCCTCCCACCCATGCAGATACATCCCAACTGCTGGGGTAAGTACTCAGGGCATCATTAAAAATGATGGCCCCACATGGAGAAGGCTGTAGGGGACTCACAAATCTCTAACCACAGTCTAGCCACTAGAGGGGGACAAAGAATCACATAGTGTTACTCTGGGAACAGGCACATCAGCCCACCCACATTGAGGGGGTGAGTCGTACCTGCCAGAATAACAAGGGTTGTTGCTAGAGTGAAAGCGGCTCTCATGGCAGCCACGTAGGCTGTGCACCAGCCAGGCATGGGAGTACAGATATAAAACCCCAAGTAAAAAAGCTATGACGGGACCTTGAAGAGAAGGGAGCCCCCCCTGCTATCCAGTGCTTTGCAGAAATAACCCGGGGACCACATACAAATGTGGGAGTAAATGCAGAGCTGGTTCAAAAGTAAGTTAGACAAAAAATAGCTTTTTGTCAAGCTTGAAAATTTTTACAGAATTTTTTTTGGTGGAAAATGATTTTTAAATTTTTTTTCAGCTATATGCCGAAAACTGAAAGAGTTGGGTAAAAAATTCTGATTCTGGTTAAAAATTCCAGTTTACCAAAATTTGGAAACGCTTACTGAAAACTGAGGAAAAATATTGAAAATTGTTCTGGAAAATGGGAACTTTTTTGTTTTTTCAGCTTTGTTTTTTCATCAGAAATACCGCATGTGGGAAATTTCAAATAAAACAATTTGTCAGTGAAACTTTTCACGAAAAATAATTGGTATTTTCTGACCAACTATAGGCTAAAGTCCTTTTATGAGCAGGGTAATCCACTCTCTGACAACAATTTCCCCAGACCAGCTTCCAGCAATGATGAGGACCTAGGGTTGCACTGCTACAGCAACCCTAAAAGACACAACATTATACCCTTCCCACAATGCTTTGCAAACCCAGGGGCTAATAAACATAAATCTAAAGCTTTGTTCGCATACATAGCATGGTCATTACTGCAGTCCTCCAAAGCATTTTCTCTTGCCACCTTCTTACAATAGGAACATTCAGAATGCTGCTCATCGGCTTGTCTCTGGAATGGGATGAAGGAGAAAGGAGTTTCTTATGGGCAGCGCCATCAACAATTTTCCTGGATTCTTTGCTTTTTCTTATAACATTTTCCTCCTTAAAGAACTTGCTTATTTTCCTCTCTGGTGTCTCAATGACCCAAAGAACAGCCAGGACCAATTTGTCTTCCTTTGCTTTTTCCCTGCTCTATTTTTCCACACTCAGAGTTCCTCTGTCAACAGTTTTATTTTGTCTGTTTGTGACTGGCTTGTTTCTCACACCAAGTCTCTGCATGCCATAGCACCTTTCTACTCTTCCCTTTTCTGAATCCATCAGTTTGATGGGCAAGCACTTTCATTTTAACTTGCAACTGCCTGATTTGCCTTCTCTTTCAGCATCTCCCTGCTTCTTCGTTAGCTTTCAGTTTCTTCTTCACTGGACCACTTCCTGGATGCTCCTCTTCCACATGACAACATTTCTGGTAATGCTACTGCCCTGCCTTGAGAGATCGATTGCCCTTTTCTTTTCTGGTTCTGCTTTCAATGCACTGCCTTTCTGAAAAGCTGTAAGTTGTCCTCCCGTCATGTAGATGTGTGCAGTTTCCTCTAAGTCAACATCTATTGCCTGACCACCTGGGCTCTTCACCCATGGATGTGCACCTGCTTTAATGGGTGGTTTTCCCACATCCTGTTTTGGGTGTGAATTCTGCCATCTAGGGTTGGAATTGTCTCAAAAAGTAAGATAATTAGGGTAAAAATGTTTTTAAATTAAACGGTCAAAAACACATTTTTTCATATTTTCAGTTCCCAAGAATTTTTGCTATATGGATTTTGTGTCCCAGTTCGAGATGGGAACATTTAAAAAAATCTCAAGATTTCATAGGATGGGAAAACCGTGGGTATGTCTACACTGCAAAAATTAAAAAAAAACTAAATCCCCACAGCAGCGAATCTTGGGAGTCCTGGGTAAATGACAGGCTTGTGCCAAGGGGCTAAAAAGAGCAGTGTAGATATTCCAACTCTGTCTGGAGCTTGGGCTCTGAAATCTCGCCAGGGGAGTGAATCTCAGAACCCTGGGATCCAGTCTGAGGAGGAAAGCCTACACCGCTACTTTTAGCCCTATAGAGCAAACCTGAGTCAGTTGTTCTTGACTCTGAGACTTGCTGCTGTGTTTATTTTTCCCTAGGGGTATTCAGTTCTCTCAGTAGAGTCCCACAGCCTGCTTCTAGTCTCTTCCCTTGAGAACAGCACCTCCTTCCCCCAGAGCTCTCACTGTTAGGAAAGGTAGCTGCTTATGTCCCCTGGCTCCCTTAGCCAGCATTCCTTGCCAACTTCTAATTCCCAGCCATTCCTCTGGACCACAAATCCCAGCATGCTTTGCTGCAGGAACAAGGCTAATACTGAATCACAGGTCTGCCTTAAATGGCTAAGACACCCTGTTAAGGGTCCTTTGAAAGGCTTTCTTGCCTGTGGTTCAAACCAGCCTGCACCTTTCAGACACACTGCAAAGCCCATCTGTTTGAACTGGCAGTAGCCAAGGAAGGGATTTCTTACTAGTGGGAATTTGTGTGCTTTATAGTCCTGCAGACTGATGATCCATTGAAGTAAATGGATCCCATTGACTTCAGGGGATGTAGGCTCAGGTTCTGATCTCGGGGCGGGGGAGGAAGGAGAGTTGATGCTGTTGCTGCGTTGGGCAATGTCTGTTTTATAACTCTCATGTTGCATTTTTTAGATGTTGTTAGGGTTCCTTCCCCACTCTGAAATCTGGGGTACAGATCTGGGGACCCACATGAAAGACTCCCTAAGCTTATTTTTACCAGCATAGGTTAAAACTTTCTCAAGGCACAAGTTCCACTTTGCCTTGAACAGTATGCTGCCACCACCAAGGATTTAGACAAAGAATCAGGGAAAGATCCACTTGGAATCCTATTCCCCCAAAATATTCCCCCAAGCCCTGCACCCCCTTTCCTGGGGAAGGGTTGAGAATAATATCCTCACCAATTGGTATAGGTGAACACAGACTCAAACCCTTGGATCTTAAGAACAATGAAAAATTAATCGGGTTCCTAAAAGAAGAATTTTAATTAAAGAAAAGGTAAAAGAATCACATCTGTAAACTCAGGATGGTAAGTACTTTACAGAATAACAAAAGATTCAAAAACACAGAAGATTTCCCCTCTAGGCAAAACTTTAAAGTTACAAAAACAAGGATAAACCTCCCTCTTAGCACAGGGAAAATTCACAAGCTAAAACAAAAGATAATCTAACTCATTTCTTTGCTATTACATACTATTTCTGCAATAGTAGATGCTTAGTCCAGATATGCTTAAGGAGATGTATTTTTCCTGCCCTGGTTCCTTGCTGTCTCGAAGAGAACAACAACAAAGACACAAACACAAACTTCCCCCACAGATTTGAAAGTATCTTCTCCCCTTATTGGTCCTTTTGGTCAGGTGCCAACCAGGTTATCTGAGCTTCTTAACCCTTTACAGGTAAAAGAGGAATTAACCCTTTACAGGGTAAAGAGGGATTTTATGCTACCCTTAGCTGTATGTTTATGACAGATGCCCATCAAGAGCTCTGGATGAGCACCTTGTAGTGCAGCATTTGGATCAAAATCCCAGTGGCTACATTGGCCAGATGTGGTTCCTAGGGCAGCTGTGTGTCCCTGAAAATGAGAAATTTCCCTGTTTCTTCGGGGCCTGATCTGAAATCTCTGTTGGTTTAATGAAAATACATGTTTTGTCCTGGTGTTTTCATTAGCTGTTTGGGGTTAGAAGAATTAAACATCTAATATAGTAGGTGAATATCACAGGTTGAAGGGACTGCTGAGTCACTGCCATCACTATGAAGAACACAGTGTGCTTTAGATCAACCAGGAGGTATGGCCTTCATACAGGAATGACTGGGAGAAGTTCGATGGCTAATGTTATGCAGGAGTCAGACTAGATCTGTGGTTTTCAAAACTATGGTCCGTGGACCCTGCAGACTGTCTAAGATTTCCAAAGTGGTCTGCACCCCCATTTGAAATTTTTTAGACGTCCGCAAATGTAAAAAGGTTGAAAACCATTGGACTAGATAATTAGATTTGTCCCTTCTGGCCTTTAGACTCTGTGGATCCCTGAACTTTGCTCAGCTGCTCTATTGACTGCTAGCCAAGGTAAGGCAGTGCACAAGACTTGCAAGGAGAGAGTAGTGACAAATAGCTTTTGGCATGCTGATTGGACGATCTGTAAGATATGCAGAGATAACAAATAACGTGACTATTTGGCTAATTAATAGTAATAATATTGGTATGTAGCTCTTAGACAACAAATGGGTTATCCTGATTTTTTTTTCATGGCCATTTGTAATACATATTGATGCTGCACAAGGTAGCTCCAGTGCTGTTTTATATGAATGGCAGCAGGGAAAGCTTTGGGTGAGTCCTTTTTGAATCAAGGACATTGGCACCTCCAGAAAGAAAGTATCTGCTGTTCCGGAATTTGGAGATGGTTTTAAATGGACATTGGCAATGGCATCCGCTGAGGATCTATTTTTTTGTTTTAGGGAACACTAGACCCACGTTCAAGCCAATTAGCAGAGTGGAACTGAGTAAAGTACAAGAGGAACTGGAATGATAATAAGCCAAGTGCTTAAATGTAAGAAATTTGGGGCAGAAGCCAAATGAAAATGAAATAAAAGGCTATGGTCCAAATCCCAGGGTCTTGCTGAGAGAAAGGAACAGACAAATATAGCATTTCTTACACAGACACTGGGTCAAAAACTAGTTAGTGCTGCTGGAGGCAGCTCATGTGTGGGCAACTGCATGAAGAAATTAGGGGTAGTAGGGAAATCTAATCTAACTGTGAATCAATGCTGCTGGTCATGCTCGCCTGCATGCAACATGAGAGACCAGACCCTCTCTCCATAATACAGTGAACCCTTAACCTAATTTATTGATTACACCCACCTTGAGAAATGCAAGAGAGGATGAGAATATATCCTAGTAATCAGTGATCATCTCTCCAGTAGGCAGATGCTTGATTTTGGGACACTTCTCTCTAATTTGTCTGCCTAGTTTTGAAGGGCACCTATCTACCTCCACAGCTTGGGGTTAGAACATTTCACGGGAGTTTGCCTTGGCTACTCCTCCATTAATACAATATTTGTAGGAGAAGCTTGAACCTATTCCTGATCCTGCCTTTATCAGCAGCTGGAAGCCCTACAGAAAGCGAGAGTCCTCAACCCCACAGGTGAACTTTATCAATATCATTTGTAGGTAGGCAATGGGAAAAAAAATTAAATGAACTAAATCTTTGCCTCAATGCAACAGCAAACTAAGAAATCATTCAAATTAATATCCATTGTTAATATAACTCAGATAAGTTTGCAGTGTTGTTGTATCCATGTTGGTCTCATGATATTAAAGACAAGGCGGGTAAGCTAATATCTGTCATTGGACCAACTTCTGTTGGTGAGAGAGACAACTCTAATATGTATATTTCTCTGAGAATCAGCTTGTGAGATATACACTACACTAATAAAACACTGTCTAGAAGTGTATCCATCCAAAAAGGGGGGAAATGTTGTTGAAATATATGCTATATTATATGGACAGCATTATAAAAAACATAAATATGAACTTATATAAAAAGGAAAGTCAACAAGAATATACTGGACCATGATGAGAATGAAAATGTAAGAATACAAGAGGCTTTTTCTAAATTACAGCATGTTACATGTATATTTTTTGTCTGTTGAAAAATGGTTTGACATCAGAGTTCTCTTCCTGGCTCTTCCACTGAGTTACCTTGGGCTTTGCTTCTTGGTACCTCAGTTTCCCCATCTGTACTATGGAGATAATGATACTGACCTCCTTTGGAAAGCTCTTTGAGATCGAGGGATGAAAGGTGCTATAAAAAAGCTAGCTGTTATTATTATATTGTACTATTGGAGAAATAGAGCTAGTTGAAACTGGGCAATTATTTCATGAAATAATTTTAAATTGTGTTTTGTTTTATCGAATCCAGAATGGATCCATTTTCCATTTTTACCTAAAATGTTCTGACATTTTTGTTAATATTCATACTGAAATTTTGTATCTGAATTTTTCAAAATCATTACTGAACATTTTCATTTGCCTGAATACACAGTTTTAGGGTAAATCAGAAATGTGGATGATTTTGAAAATGATTTGGATACAAATGTGATAATATATCACAGAAAATGTCACAAAAATGGGACATTTTGCTAGTGCTGACAAACTTTTTTGCAAAAAGTTCTCATTTTTGAAATACAGCCAGTTTTCAATGAAAAAAATTTTATACTGAAAGTTGCCACCACCTCTCAGAAATAGCAAGTGATCATATAATTAAAGCTTGCATTGTAATGTACAAAAAGACAGTTTAAACTGAGGATATATCTACATTACAGTGGCATAGCTATGGCTAACACCGTAGTATAGATGTTTCCAATATTGTCTGGCACTAGAAAAGATTCAGAAAAGGGCAACTAAAATGATTAGGGGTTTGGAGAGGGTCCCATATGGGGAAAGGTTAAAGAGGCTAGGCCTCTTCAGCTTGGAAAAGAGAAGACTAAGGTGGGGATATGATAGAGGTATATAAAATCATGAGTGATGTGGAGAAAGTAGATAAGGAAAAGTTACATAACTGCCCTCAAAAACAAAACAATCTAAAACTTTAGAGCCTAAAAGTCCACTCAGTCCTACTTCGTGTTCAGCCAATCGCTAAGAGAAACAAGTTTGTTTACATTGACAGAAGATAATGCTGCCTGCTTCTTGTTTACAATATCACCTGAAAGTGAGAACAGCCATTCCTATAACACTTTTGTAGCCAGCATTGCAAGGTATTTACATGTCAGATATGCTAAACATTCGTATGCCCTTTCATGCTTTGGCCACCATTCCGGAAGACATGCTTCCATGCTGATGATGTTCATTTAAAAAAAAATGCATTAATTAAATTTGTGACTGAACTCCTTGGGGGAGAATTGTATGTCTCCTGTTCTGTGTTTTACCTGCATTCTGCCATATATTTCATGCTATAGCAGTCTTGGATGATGACCCAGCATATTGTTCATTTTAAGAACACTTTCACTGCAGATTTGACAAAATGCAAAGAAGGTACCAATGTGAGATTTCTAAAGATAGCTACAGCACTCAACCCAAGGTTTAAGAATCTCAAATGCCTTCCAAAATCTGAGAGGGATGAGGTGGGGAGCATGTTTTCAGAAGCCTGAAAGAGCAACACTCCGATGCAGAATCTACAGAACCAGAACCACTAAAAAAGAAAACCAGCATTCTGCTAGTGGCATCTGACTCAGATGATGAAAATGAACATGTGTTGGTCTGCTTCGCTTTGAATCGTTATCGAGCAGGAGTCATCATCAGCATAATGCATGTCCCCTGGAATGGTGGTTGAAGCGTGAAGGGACATACGAATCTTTAGCGCCTCTGGCAAGTAAATGTCTTGCAATACTGGCTACATGCAAACGCCTGTTTTCACTTTGAGGTGACATTGTAAACAAGAGGTGGGCAGCATTATCTCTTGCAAATGTAAACAAACTTTTTCGTCTGAGCAATTGGCTGAAAAAGAAGTAGGACTGAGCGAACTTGTCTCACGTATTTTTACAGTGAAAATATTTATAATAAAAAATAAATAAGTGAGCACTGTACACTTTGTGCTCTGTGTTGTAATTTAAATAAACATATTTGAAAATGTGGAAAACTTCCAAAATATTTATATCAATAGTATTCTATTATTCACAGCACCATTAATTGCGCAATTAATCACAATTAATTTTTTTAATTGTTTGACATCCGTAGAACTAATTAATATTTGACCTATGTTAGGCTAGTTTGTGGTTAAGACACGAGAGAAAAATGCTGAGCCAACATTTGTAACAGGGAGACATCAATTTATTTAAATAAGCAATACTTTATGGAAGACAAAGCTTGCCATATTAGAGGCAGTGCGGTCTAGAAGGACAGGATTCGAGGGATGTGAAGTTGATCCGTGACTCTTTCCCATCATGATATAATTGCAGTCCTAAGTATGGGAGATGAAGTCCAGCCAAGGAGCCCACTCTATAGAAGAGAATGGGCACATGAGGCATCCAAACTACAACTCCCATGAGGCACTACACTAGCATTTCAGAACAGAAACATTTCAGTTTTGGGGCATGTAGATTTTGGATCAAAAATATTTTTTTTCCTCCGCTCTTTCAACTTTAACTTTGGTATTTCCAGCTGGACGAGGGCTTACCCATGGTTTACATTTAATCAACAGTGGGAATTACACTGATACGGTGCCAAGATTTTAACAAGAGCCTTCCACAAACATTTCCTCCAGTAATCTATGATAAACCAAAGACAGGGAGGCTTGCAGAGAACAGAGATGAGAGATTTGGAATCAATCCATCCAATTTGCCATTGAAACGAAACCACTCGTTAATAAGCAGGGTGTGGAGGGGAAGCAACATCACTCAGCGTTCATGCTTATACTGTGTGCGGTGGAAATATTTATTTTTTATAGCACTGTGTTCTGCTTGGGTGATGGTAAAGACTTCTTCAAGGGAATCCAGGGTATCCTGCCCAGGGACACTGTTTTGACAATACTTGTTGCAACCTGGTACATTTCAAAGGAGGTGAGACTCATGCATTTTAGGAGTTGTTTTGTTGAGCCAAAGGATAAGACATCTTGCAGGGGCTAATTTAACAGAATCCAGTTATTAGTTAGTCCCCGTAACACTCCCTTCAATTGCCTTTTTAGCAAGGGTGGGTAGGCACAGCAGAAACAAGCAATGCCAAGCTCCTGAGGCCTGGCCTTCCTCCCCCTGCTCCCAGTGACTGCATTCTTCCCCAGTAGGGTGACCAGCTGCCAGTTTTGGACACCATCCCCATCCCAACCCCCCCCCCCCCCCCCGCACCCCACCCCCTCACTGCATCCCTCCCTATCCCAAACCCCCGCACCCCACCCCCCATCATTGCCTCCTTCTCCTTCCCCATCCCAACTCCCCCCACACCCCTATCCCCCTCACTGCATCCATCCCCGTCCCAACCCTCCCACACCTTCATCCCCCTGTTAGTGCATCCTTCCCCATCTCAACTCCTCCCGCACCCCCATCTCCCATGACTGCATCCCATCCCATCCTGCTCCCTGCACACCTACCTAATCCAGCCCTATCCCCTTACTATGCTCTCCCACCCATCCTCTCCACCTCCCAGAGCCACCACCTCCTGTCCCTCACCCCTCACAACCCTGCACCCCATTCACCTCCATACACTGCTGCACTCCCATTATGTCTCTATACACCCCGTGCCCCTACATCCTCATGCACCTGTAGCCTTCTGCCTCCCCCTGCATCCCCATCCACCCCACATACCCCCCCCTCCTTCACTGCCCCCTCTCACCTCCACTCTACTCTCGTCCTTGGCCTTTTTTCCTTCCCCATGCTCTCTCCTCTATCCACCCACCCCCATCTTTACCCCTCCAGCCCACTCTCCTCCCTTCCCAGCTGGGTAATTTAGGCAGCCCCTGGAAAAGTGTATGAAAAAGTGTCTCTGTGTAGGCAAGTGTGTGCATGCACTGTATGTGTGTAAGAGACTGTGTGTCTTTGTGTAGGGAGCTGCGTGTATTGCAGCATGTGTGTATATCTGCGTGAATAAAATTTGCAGCCCGTCTCTTTGACTCTTATTCCTTTTGCTGGTTTGTGCACAAAAAATTGATGACACAAAATATGTGTGTATTCCTTTCATAACAAGTTTTTAAAAGAGAAGGGAACTCTAAAAGAAATGTATTATTTCTTAAAAGGTGAATGTTGACTAGTAATTGCGGAAGAGCCAATGGATCAGACATTTCTCCCACCTTTGTCTAGCTACATTTTAAACTCTTCATTACAGACTCTCTTTTTAGGTGTATGTCCAGCACCTACCACCCTGGAACCCTGCTCTTAGTCGGGGTTTCTAGGCACTAAAGAACAATTATAATAATGAATAATATGAAAGTTTGTGTGTTAGTGCCTGCTAGATGCATACACATGAATACACGTGTGTATCTGCATGTAGGTGTGGGAGTCGAGTTCTACAGATTTGTTTCTATAGGTAGCTGGACAGGGGTGCAGTTCTGTGGTTGTGCTCTATGGATTTGTACTTGGGCTTTGGGAGTGGGCTTTTAATGTACCCACTGCAGCTGTGATAATGTATGGTCCTGATTCTACACATAAAATTACAATAACTTTAGTGATTAAAAAACATGGAGCTGGTTATGAAAAATGGGAAGAGGGGAGGGAAAGAATCATGAAAACCTTTGTGAAATTTCATTTTTTTTTAAATTACCCTTTTTGACTATTTTGCTGCCAGCTCTAGTGTCCTGCAACAAATAAAACCTGAAGTCAGCATAATACAGCTGTCAAAACAATAAATATGCCTGTTTGGGCCTTGCAGTGAAAATGAGCATGTGAGTGAGGGTGGAGGAGAGCAAGCGATGGAGAGAGGGGGAATGGAGTGAGCGGGGGCGGGCTCAGGTAGGGGTGGGGCCTTGGGGAAGAGGCAGAGCAGTGGGCAGGAATGAGCAGGGCAAGCGTGTTCGGTTTTCTGGAGTTAGAAAGTTGGTAACCTTACTCCCCAGGTCTGTGCAGGGCTCTAGAGAGAGAGAAGAACAAGGATCATTTGTCTCCTACCCCTAGTCTCAGTCCTAAAGGGATGCAGAGATTGTTGGGGCTCCCTGCAGAAAGGTGTACCCCTGGCTGCCATCTAGCTCCTGTTCCTCCCAGGCTCTTTGCAGTGGTCCTGGGAATAGATGACACCATCGTGGCCCCAGACTCAGAACCAGCAGCTGCTCTGGTGCTGTGTTACTGCTGCATATCCTCCTACGGGCCCTGGGGCAGAGCTTGCACATGAGCTCCATCTGGAGCAGTGTATGAGACAGGGATTACAACTGACCGGCCAGGGACAGGAACACCTGGGAAGAACAAGGACAAAGTGTGATGCGTGCCAGAAATATGGCTCTCCTGGCAAACTAGGGACATATACCCCCCAAGGTTGGGCAGCAGCCCTGCAGGCCAGGCAAAGAGACCTGACAATCTCTTTTGGTTTTACTCACATTAGGCACAGGTGCCACATCAGGTGCCTCATGTGATGTTCACACCTGCTGCATGCTCAGGCATCCAGCTGAGTCCGAGGCAGGCAGCTGGTATCCCCTTGCAGTGACTCTGCCTGGCCATGGGTAGCCACTGCTGAGCCCCTCTACTTCTCTGCTCATGCTGCCAGCTCCTGCTATTTTGCGGGAGGTTGGGTAGCTCCAGACAAGTGTGTGTTTGATCTGTGGGCAGTCACAGATCTCATGGCAGTGGATGGACACGGACACTTTTCATTCAGGTGCCTCAATGCCAGACCCCTACCCCTGCTCAGGGGGAGAGGGAATCTGTCACTGTCTCTTTGAGGGAAACATCACACTTACTAGCTGTGAAACAGGACTTACTTATACTTAGGCCACCATAATATTTCCAGACAAAATATAATTTTCAAGGTGGTGGTGTCCCGGTTCACTTCACTTAATCCCACAAAGGCAGTTTAAAAAAACTGGGTTCCTGAAGCAGATAGGGCTCTGCTTTGTAAGCGCCTTGGGGGCGGATACCATATATAGCTCTAATTGTACAGGGAAGGGCCAGCGCTGATGATGCTCTGTAAATCATTCCAAAACATCCTTTGTTGCACAGAACCCCTTTGGCACTTGGGAAGAAAGGCAAGCACTCATTTAACTGAACTTTCCTATTGCAAAATCGTCACCCAGAGCCAGCACTGTCAACTCTTATAGTATTTGGTGTATGTTTTAAAGCCCCAACTCCTGGAGTCAGTGGATTAGACAAAGAGTTCATTAAAAAAAAAACAACTTCTAGTCTTCATGATTGTGGAGGAAAGGTTGAGAACATGACCCAACTGTAACCTAAAGGCTCACAAACTTCAGGGGAATGAAATAACCTGGTGTTTATTTTGTTTTGTAAAAAATATCCTGTGTTTTCCACCCAGCCCCAGGGTTTCTTCGGGCCTAACTCCTCATTCTGAAGGTGGAGGGCTGCTCAGCCTGCTGAGCGAACCAGGCCCTTTTCCTAAATCACAGCTGGCACCTCCCTGCTACCCAGAGTGCAAATAATGCTTTCGCAAGGACGTGCTAGCAAGTAAACTAGTGGTAGGTTGGCATGTTTGCAATAAACCTCCTTTTGTTTCTTTTCCCAGGGCTGCAGGGTAGCCGGGTTGGGAGCCTTCCCCTCCCCTAGGAAGAGCAAGCACATTAGGGCGCGGGGGGTAACAGGCCAAGTGCACTTTCTTTTGCAAAGACCCCCTTGCACCTTTAAGGACTGGAGACTTCGGATGGAAGCAGGGCACAGCCCACCTCTGAACCCGGTGATTGACAGGAAGCTGGGAGGGTGGGGTGGGGATGTGAGTGTATGTGTCTGAGGAAGGGGTGGGAGGAGCTCGGGCTCTTCCCAGATGGCCAATCAAGGCAGAGGGGTGGGCAGCTTGGCTCTCTCCTCCTGTGGCTTTTTTCTGTGTCAGTTTCAGGAGTCCTGAGCCTGAGCTAAACAAAAGCAGGAGACAGAGGGGGTGCTGGAGTTTGCAGAGACATAGAGAGGAAAGGGAGGGAGGGTATTTTGCTTGCTTTGCTGCTGGGGTGGGGGCAGAGCTCTGGCTTTTGCAAGAAGAAGGGGAGAGGAAAAAAGAAAGCAAAGCAGCCCACCCCCTTTGAGATCGCTCTGGCAGTGGCTGGAGGGGGGTGGGGGAAAGTTTGCCTTGCAACCTTCCTTCGCCTCTGCCTTCCCCAGATCAATGCCTATTTGCAAGAGGATTAAGAGGCAGATTTAAAGGCTGATAGCTCATTTCTGCGATTGCAAAAGGAGCCCCGGACTAAGAAAGCAGCCAGAATCCAGCTCTGATCCCCCCGCCCCAAGTGGCAAGGAGGTTTATTTTTCTTGCTTTTTGGAGTCTTCCTCTTCCCCCTCCCCCCACCCCCGAGTCTCTTTTCCTCCCTCCCAGAAGCAACGGGATCCCCCTCCCCCCTTTCTCGTTTTGCCTTTTTTTAAAAAAAATTTCCTCCTCCCGAGAAGAAGGATTTGGAGCCAGCGTGAAGGATAAAAAGCCTGGTTGCTCCCTAGGAGGCGCGCCGAAGGAGCAGGAGGGAGAAGGAAGGAAGGAAGGAGAAAAGGGACTGCTGCTGCTGCTGCTAGCTTGGGCGATGGACGATCAACCCAGGTTGATGCATTCCCATGCTGGGGTGGGGATGGCAGGACATCCCGGCCTGTCCCAACACATGCAGGATGGAGCAGGAGGGACAGAGGGCGAGGGAGGCAGGAAACAAGACATTGGAGACATTTTACAGCAGATCATGACCATCACAGATCAGAGTTTGGATGAGGCACAAGCCAGGTGAGATTGGGGGGGGAGTGTGTGGAAATCTTCTCTTCCTTCTTACATAGTGCTGGGTTTCTTCATTGTGCTTTCTCTGCTTTGAATAGTAGCTAGGTCGGGGAAGGGAAGGAACCAGAGCCGCAGGAGAAATGTTGATCGCAAGTATATATTTGGTGATATGATATAGTTACATTATATCTGTCTGTCTGTATCTATTTGAAACTGCTCTCTGATCTTAAGCCGGCCTTCCTCACTTCCATGGCGCCTGGAGTCAAACAGGACAGGAGGGCTAAGTTTTGAACATCATCTTGCTGGGTGGTATCCCAGGAGGAGCAAGTCTCAAGCTAGACATTATTGCTAAATTATTTGATTTTCCTTCCTTTCATCCCGCCTTTCTTGCCCGTGGCTTGGGACTGTTAGGATTTCTAAAAAAAAAAATAATTCCTTGCTCTTTTGTGGTTTTGTGTGTGTGTGTAAAAACAAATCTCTTTCTTTGTCGCCAGTTATCAGCCCTTTTAGAAAAGCTTTTCCGTGGGATTTTAAAAAGCAGGCCTTTTCATGAAGGGTGGGGGTGGATATTTGCTTTTATTCATTGAAATAGTAGTACTCAAATTCTTGTTTGGCGTGATGGGATTTAAAAAACAAACAAACAAACAAAAAACTTGGGCCAGTTTCCTGTGGGTTTACTGTCTAATCCAGCTATATGTACAAAAACTACACTTTTTCTCTTCCCCCCTCAAACCCCCGCATTAAGCACCTATGACACTACTATGTGTTATTGGAACCATGTGTGGATTATGTACATTTTTGGAATAGGATTTGGGGATGGCAGCTGATTCTTCTTCAGCATTTGTGTTGTAGTATTTCATTTTATAGCAGACAATTTTAAAAACACAGTAGCCTGCTTTGAATTCCCTAGAAAATGCACCAAGTGCTGTATCATCTTTGGACACCTTTTAAAATAATGCGCTTTTTGCTAAGGCTACATTTTATGGTTGGGGCAGATGTGCACAGATTTTTTTATGATGGGATATTAAAAAGAAAAAAAGCAGTAAAAATCTGCTAACTGGAACATATTCGACTTCACCGCATGCAAGCTCAATAGACAGCTTTGAGAAGCTCTAGCCCAAACTTAAAAAAATGAAGGCACGGTTATTTTTTTAATATAAAGTTGCCAAAATTGTCTGGTATACATTAGAATTTTATTATCTGAAGAAAAGCTTTTACGTGTGCTATAGTTCTCGCTGGCACATGTGTTCCACAATGGAACAGAATGCTAGAGTACATTGTTCATGGAAAAACGTAGATCCCAATAAACTAGCTTGGATCTATTTCCAAAGGGGTGAGGGTATGCTATTATATTTGGTCTCTCTGTCTTCTTAGCCTTAAAACCCCAGTATCATAGGATACTTTTGTTATTGGGCTGATCGTTGTAGAAGCAGAGCTTGCTAGCTTTTAGGATGAAGAAATTTCCCGTTTCATGCCCAGACAGAGCTGGGGAAGGGAGGGAAATCTTTAGCCTGAAAGTTACAGGAATTGTGTATGTCACTATTTTCCTGCATGTGTAATTTACATTCAGTCAAATTAAAAACAAACAGAACTTTGAGACCTGGATGATGCTCCATGTTTTGCCTTGCTGGGCTACCCACAGCTACTTCCTTACAGGACTTTCTCTTCGGCTGTGAAACCGATTGTATTTTTCAGCGCTGCCTGGTTTTCAGTCCTGCGTATGCATCCCATATTAGTTTTTTATGAAGTTTCTTTAAAGATGTAAATTGCTAATAGTGTCTGTGTGTATAAAGCACATACGCGTTGTTTATATACAAATGGCTGTGCTCATTTGAGTTCTCTGCTAAAGTGACAGTGTGGCTTTTCTGGGCTATGCCTTTGAGAGACTTCGTACACCAATCTTTTACCATAAGGCAGGGTGGTGGTCAGGAAAATAATAGTGAATGTTTGCCAGATTTTCCCACCGCCTTTATATATCGTTTCAGTTGGTAAACAACATTCCCATAATTGATGCCTGATCAGAACAGCCCTTTATACAACCAAGCCCTTTGCAAAGTGATTAGATGGCTAAAAAAAATTACATTTGTTTCTTTGCAGAAGTGGGCACCTGATGGGTTTTAAAGGCAACCAGCCAATTAAACAAGCAACTCTCCTGCCTTCCTCAAAAACAATAACCAATCCCTGCTGCCCAAAAAGAAAAGAAAATTAAAAAAAAATCCACCAAGCAGAAGGTTGTGTGGTTTTTTGTTTGTTTTTTTTAAATGAGTGTAGTGTCCTAATTGTCAATAATTGAATCTTAATATCAGCAAGCAGGCAGTGTGTACACAAGAAGCATAATGTAAACATGAAAAAATGAATTTCTGTGCCCAGATGTGTGTGTTTGCCCCTGGCAGTGCATTTCCATTCTCTTTAACTTGGGTCCTGAAATGCGAGAAATTGACAGTTCCAATCGGTGCACCTTCTAAATATTGAGGGGGCATCTGCAGGATGAATTGGAACACATGGGTGTATTAAATAGAAAGGAGGGGAGTGTGAGGACAGGGTGAGAGAAAGGGAGACAAATCTCAGTGCTGTGTATTCCATGTCTTCCACATGTTCCTGGCTTTGGCTGTTAATTGCCTGGCTAGGGCTGCTAGATTGTGAATGCCACTTAGTAGCAAATGCCATTTTCAAGTAATTCCTAAATTGGCCTAATTTATGTTATCTGCATTAGCGGGTAGCCCCTCAAGAATGAAAGATCATCAGTTGAAGTCCTAAAAGTTATTGCATGGTGGCTTCCTGTGCAGTTTTGGCCAAAATGTATACTGTGTTTATAGGTATTTATTTGTATTTTTCCTCCTCCTTTTGCACATACTAGCCAATTTCAATTTTGAAAGTTGTCTTGAGCTGCCATGGCACTCTAACCTTGCTTCTTTCTTGCAGGAAACATGCTTTAAACTGCCACAGAATGAAGCCGGCCCTTTTTAACGTCTTGTGTGAAATTAAAGAAAAAACAGGTAGGAATGGGGATTCTGATGATCTTATGGGGTTTGTGCCAATTTTGTTTTTCCACTTTAAGGGTATTTCCCTCTCCTCAGAAGTTCTTATTTTTTAATATTATTTCAAAGGGAAAAATGGAATATTAACATTGCATAGTAAAGTATCTATCGAAGCGGAGAAAATATTAATTAATCTTCACCCATGCAACCTTTGCTGCTTTTAATATGTCGTCTCTCTTGTTACGTCTTTAAAACATTGCTCTGCTATGAAAACTGTTCGGAAATAGATTTAAAAAACCCCAAAACAACCCCCTAAGAAGGTGTTTTCACTTTGTCTCTTAAATGAGGATAAAAAAGAATAAAAATACACTTCTAAAGTTTTTTTTAATGTTATTTTATTTTAAATAAAGTTAAAGTCTCTGTGTATCTGCCAGTCACTGACGCCAGATAACACACACAGAAAGTTGTCAAATACCTTTAGTGGAAGCCTATCTATTTGTTGATTACTTTAGGGTACTGTTGTTTTATGGCAGGGGGTGTTTTCCTGTAAGGGTGGTAATGACATCACAACATTCGTTCTGCTGGTTCCCACTTTTCCAGACCTCCTACCATGCACTAACACACTTATAACACATCCCAGGGGGGCATTTAAATTTTAAAAGCAACAATTAAAAAATAGCAGTCATCAATCAAGGGTGATCTTAAACAACAGATGCTCAGGGAAGGACATTTAGCAGCATCCGCCGCCATGTATTTATTTATTTTATTTTATTTTTTTGCAATTTTTTAATTTTATTTTTCCTCTCTCCGAATGGGTAAAATCCTTGCTTATGCTTCCCAGAAAAATAAACTGCATATAGGCAGCCAGATCCAACTGCTTCTTTTTTAGCACGCTGCGAACTACTTGACTTTTTTTTTTCTTTTCCCCTCCCCTTTTACCAGCAGGACTGTAACAGTCAATAATTCATATCTAAACTATATAAGCAAGGTCATGACATGAATGGAAGTGACAATAAATATGATTGCACGCCCAGTTGATATATATTGATAGTTACACATGGTGGGGGAGAGCAGCTTTCGGAAACCTGAATCTGTGTCTGTTTAAATTTTTTTTATATATATATATAATATATCTATAAGCCTCATCGTGTTAGCAGCTGATTGAAAATGTGGTTACTTGACTCTTGTAATATATATAATATGACTAAGGAGGCCCTTTGTTAAATGTTGTTTGAGCAGCTTGTAACCTAGACAAAGCACCTAGCAGTGGCATTCAACTCTCTGAAGTCCTTAGGGCTGCATTTTCAGTGCCTGACATTCTTGAGAAGTCATTTATTATATATTTCCTATAATATAATGGAGCCTGTATATGGTTCCTATAATGTAATGGACCCTGTATATATAAATATCAGAGATGCCTTGGAAATCCTGCAAGTGCCTTTTCTTCCTCTCCTTTTATTTTCTGTTAGCCAAGAAAAAGACCGGTCTCTCTCTCCCTCTTATTTGTTTTGTTGACAATGTTGTCTATAAAATGTTGGTGATTGGCCCAGTCTCTAATCAATATCTGCCCTGGTTTGAAATCAAAGCAGTCGTGAAGTTGTAGGGGATGATTCTTTTTGAATTAGAGCAACTGGAAATACAGCGGGGGAAAAACAACAACCCGCACCCCCATCCGCTCTAATATTTGGAGAAGCTGTTGGGCTATAGGGAATCGGAGCGAGGTGGGAGCATTTGAGTGTCCATAATGAGTGGGTGTGTTAATTCCGATCCCCTAATTAAAATCTAGAGAGACATTAGGTCAAAGTGTGACAGTGCAAACAAAGAGCAGGTGTAGATTGGTACGGTCTCCCTTTAATCATTCTGGCTGGATTGCTAGACGGGAGGCTGCTGTGTTAAACAGAATAACCCCCCCCAAAGAGGTAAATTAGGATGGCATTTGGAATGAATTTTTATCAACTCAGCTAAATGTGTATGGAGAATAATCTGCTTTGTAAATGGGGGGGGGAGGGAGAGAAAAGAAAAATCCATCACACTTGAAACTAAGAAAGGTACAGGTGGTATCTTTATTATTATTTTCTTGGACCAAATTCTATAGCTGAGTAGCCATGGTCTTCCGAAGATGAGTCTCATCCAAAAGGAACACACAGGCCTAGTGCAATCCAAGGTGCAGGTGTGCAAAGGTGAAAGTTGGGCTAAGTTAGATTTCCTCCCCACATCTGAATTTCAGATGTGGAGTCAATGGGGAGGAATCCATTGTTGGATAAAATCCTGGCTACTCGAGTGGCTTGTGGTTCTTGTGGAGCGAGTGTGTGTGTGTGTGTGTGTGTGTGTGTGTGTGTGTGTGTGTGTGTGTGTGTGTGTGTGTGTGAGAGTGTGTGTGTTCCACTCGTCCCATCTCAAGCGTTACGGGGATTCGCTTTCAAACAGCTTGATTTAACTGGCTCCAGAGCCTGGTGGAGACTTTACCACCAACTCCCGCAACATTCCAGCTAATATTTCATAGCGTTAACGTAGTCTGAGCGAACCCAAAGTGTCCATTAAGTTGTTAGAAAAAGAGGTCGTCTTTACTGGCTCGAGTCGCCTTTTGCAAGCTGACTCTTTAATTCTTTTAAAGGATTTATAGGCATGCTTTTTTTTTTAGCTTGTTTGCTGTAATTCGTTAGTTTCTTTTATCTATTTCAGGGTGATGTCTTTTAAAAAGTAGTAAGTGGAGAGATTTGATCTGAGGTTAATGCAGGAAAAATTGTTGCTTAAATGTACACTTGATTAGTCTCTGCTAATTTGCAGTGTTTTCCCTTCTTTTTTTGGTTGCTTCGTTGGGGGCTAATTGGTAGGACTAGCTTCAAATGGCTAATTGGCTTTTTGGAATAAAATAATAAAAATAGAAGCCATCATTGTCTCAAATGCAATTGATTTCCCAGTCAATAGAAATTTTAAATAAAAAAAATTTGCTCTGGCAATTATGAAAAGTTTGCAGGGGGTGGGGGTTCCTGTTTGTGTTTTTAAAGATGATTCTCTGCCTGAGCAGAATTGCTAAGTAGAGGAATCAGGCAAGGCAAACGCAGACGTGCGGTCGTTGGATAGCAAACTGGAAAATATCTGCTGTCAAAATGCAGCAGTGTCTATTTCAGCTGTGAGCCTTTTCCAACTCCCATCTCATTTAATGGGGAATGGAGAAGAGAGAGAAGGTGAACGCAGGATCTATGATCATTTAATCCGATCGCTCCTCCTTAAACATTAGAAGGGATATTCACTTTTTTGCTTCTTCTGTGGATGTGGGAGTGTGAAACACATTCTATTTAAAAAGACCCTGACTTTAATTTATTTTTTTTAAATTTCTCAATTTTATTTTTCCCTTCTGCGTGTCAAAGTAATTCAGGTATAAAAGGAAAATTAATACACTCCCAACAGATGAAATGTGTTAAGTGGAATATTTATAGACAGCAATGATTAGCTGTGCAATTGTTGTTGATAGTGGCTTTGGTTGGTTTGTTTTTGGGGGGTTTTTTGTTTGTTTTTGTTTTTAAATTTTGAACATAGTAGCTTCATAAGGCACTTCTTAGCCACCCTTCCCCTGTGTATTATCTTCACGAAAGTTAACTCAAATCAGCTCTTTTGGAGGAGGTAGAATATTTTATTTATTTTGTTTTCTTAGCACCCCTTTGTTCTCTCTAGCTCTCTGCCTTTCTCTGTGTTCAATTAACACCCCCATCACAGAACTCTAGTCTTTTTTTTTTTTTAATGTCTGCTACTGTATTTCACTTCTGACACCTCCCTTATTATTCTTGCCTGCCATTGCTTTTTAATATAGCAATTACGTTATGGGGTTTCTTTTCTTTTTTTCCTCTCCCTCCCTTTCATGTCGTTCTTTAAAGCTGGCGGAAAAAAGGAGGGCCAACCATGTGTTGCATGTAAGTGAATGTTTCCTAGGGTGCATCTTATCTGTGAGAGAATGGCCAAACCAAGGCCCTGTCTGCCCTTTATAGGGTAGCATGGGGCAGCTTTTTTTTGGCTCTGCTTTTTGACCTTTATGCGTCACTTTAAAACTCTGCCTTTTGGTTTCCTGTTCTTCCCTTAAGCTGGGAGTTGGCAGAGGAGCCCAAGGAGCATTAAACACCCGCGTTAGAATTTCAGTGGCAGTTGTGTACTTAGGGCCTGATCCTGCTTCCACTTCTGTTGACTTCCTCGCAGCAGAATCAGGGTCTTAACTCCTTCAGGCTCCTCTGCAAATCCCAGCCTTGGTTCCAGCGCTCCATGGCTCCCCTCCGAAGCAAAGCAGGATTTAGAATTGTGCTGCTTTTTTGTTTAAAGCGGCTGCTATTCCAATGCCTTTAGCTGCCCTTTTGAGCTGTGCACTGTTCTCCTGGCGACCTTACGTTGGATCCACGGTTGGCATGTGCCTTGAGATTGGTTTAAGAATATACAGCCAGTGGGGGGGGGGGGAGGGGGAGGGAAGAGTGGGAGAGCTTTTGACTTTTCTACCCCAACAAACGCAGCTTGGTGTAGGCCCCTGAAGATTGCCAGATGCTGGCCGCAAAAGCCTTTGCAGGACTCTTGATTCAATTAGTTCCAGAAACCTAGCATCTTTAGAGGGAAAGGAAGAAAACTAGGAATGAAGGAAATAACTGCACAGAAGGCAAGAGGTATTCGGGGGGATGGAGGGAGTGTTGACTTACTTGGAGACCACGTGCACCTTTGGAAGGGAAAAGTTGGGGGCGCGACAAGGTGTGGGGTGTGAATGAGGATGGGGTATAAAGCAGCAGCCCAGACTGGGACTGAAGACAGATATATGGTATCTACTGAGGGGACCTGCCTAGTGGGGATGACAAATGCAGCTCTCCGCTCAGGTGTGGGTCCCTCCCGTGCTGCTGAAATGTCTGAACGCTTTAGTTTTAGTTGTACTTTCTCTACCGCTGAGAGGAGGCTGGGGGTCTGTATAAAGGCTCCTCCGCCCTGCTTCTTCCTTGTAACGGGCAGCCGTTAGAACAGAGCAGACGAAATTAGCGTTATCAGGATTGGCGAGGCAGTGTGAAAGGAGATGGGTGCTGAAGGCCTGCGACTGACTCCAGCTGGCAATGAGGGGGACATCAGGGGTGCTGTGGGTGATAGGGATTTTTTTTCTGGCCATGATGCCAAATAAACTTGCCAGTACCTACAGGGATGGAGGTGCTCCCCCCGCATTATCCAGAGGGAGCTGAATTGATGTAATCTGATGGCTTTGTTTAACTAGTGTTTAGCTCAGTGTGAGGCGGCTCGACGTGAGGCGAGTACCCTGACCAGCTCTGTCTCACTTGGGGATAGGCTTTGATCAGTCTTAAATCTCTCTCGTGCGTGTCAGGTGGCATCGGAGTGCTTTGGTTTGATTGGCTGGATCAGAAGATGCATTGGGATGAGGTGTGATTCCTGCCGGATTAGTCCAGTGCAGCTTCCCAAACTTATGGAGTTGCCTCGGCAGCATTCATTCCGGAGACTGCCTGCCATCACCCGTGGACTAGATGCCTTGGAGGCTGAGTGATTCATGCTTAGTTAAAATATCTCCAGGAAGGAAGGAAGGATGTGTGTGTGTGTGTGTGTGTGTGTGTGTGTGTGTGTGTGTGTGTGTGTGTAATAACATTTGATCAAAGATCCCTCTCACCTGGATATATTCTGTTCCCCCCAGGTGTGAGCTATTTTCTCAACTCCTTCTCCTGCTCCCTGAGCCCTGTTCATCCAAACCTCTATTGATGTTTCTGAAACATTTTGGAGAAGACTTTCATTAGAGGAATAGTTTTTGCATCTTGTGATCTGATCAAGGACTTGGTAGCTGGAAACTCCCATGCTTTAATCCCAGCTCCTGCCACTGACTCTATCTGTGGCCATGAGGAAAATCTTTTAGGCCCAAATTTTCTAAAGTGGCTAGTGATTTTTTTGGGGGGGCCCCACTTGAGACGCCGAAAGGGTTTTCAAAAAGTGCTGAGCATCTGCCCACTGCAAATTGGGCCCCTTCCAGCTATCTCAGGATGGGCATCTAGAATCGCTAGTCACTTTAGATAATTTAGGTTGCAACCACTCTCTGCCTCAGTTTCCCCACCAGTAAATTCAGGCTAATATTCAGCTGCCTCGTGGAGCATGTTTCTGCCTCATGGGGAGAATGTTTGTTTCTAAAGCATGTTGGAGAAGCGATATAAGTATTAGGACTGTAAATGGGCGTGTAGTCTGCAGATACACTATCTGTTTTTTGAGGGGAATAGTAACAAAAATAGAGCAATAGAGAAAATGTAACATGTAAATATAGAGAGTCCTTGAGAGGCACCATCAATGCTGCCTTCATAAGATTCTGAAGATCCAGTGGTAAGACAGGTGCACCGATATTAGTGTGCTAGACGAGGCAAAGACCACCAGTATCGAGGCAATGATCATCTGTCAGCAATTCTGCTGGGCTGGTCACGTTGTCCGGATGCCAGACCATCACCTCCCAAAACAGGTCCTGTTCTCTCAGCTGAAAGAAGGATACCGTAATGTGGGTGGACAATGGAAGCGTTATAAGGACTTGCTGAAGGACAACCTCAAAAAATGTAATATTGACATTGGGAGACACTTGCCTAGGATTGCTTAAAATGGAGTGAAGTCCTACATGATGGTCCCCTGCATTTTGAACTTGCTCACTGACAAGCCGAAGAGGACAAGAGGCACAGGAGGAAGGAGAGACTGGTCTCCAGTCATGGTCAACAGCCTCCTGCTGAGCCTGAAAACATCTGCCCTCGTTGTAATAGTACTTGTGGTTCAAGGATTGGCCTTATTAGCCACCCGAGGACCCATAACTCCCATGGAAGATGATCATACTTGGTAACAAGTGATCGTCCATCACAACAACTATAGAGAGAACTATATTTCACAACTAGGTTATTGTTTTTCTCCCTCTCTAGAGGTCATTATTTTACACCCCAGTTTGTAGGGAAAACCATGTGGTATTCCTTTATGCCTTTGTGATTTTTCAGGTTTGGTTACATTGAGATGATGAGGGATGAGAGAAAAGATCTACCAGATCATATCATCTGCTTCTGCTACCTGATGATTCAGGGACTAGTGGCTAAAGCTGGGAGTTTGGAAATCTGGGTTCTTTCTTTGCCTCTGCCATGGGCTTCCAGCATGGCCTTGGTCATGTTGCTTAATCTCTCCTGATCTGTAAAGTGGGAATACCACCTCCCTGCCTCTCAGAGCTGCTTGGAAGCTGCAGTCATGAGTGTTGGTCAGGGATTTAGAGCTCCTCTGCTGAGACGTGTTTCTGAAGTTCATATCATTATTTTTTTCTTCCGTTGGTGTCGTAGTAGCTGGGGGTGTTAGAAAGGCTGGTGCCATCTGCAGCACAGTCTGTGCTGGAGAGGGAGCACTGTGCCCACTGTGGGCGAGATTTACATTTCTCGCCTGCATACCTTTGCAGAAGAAGGGTGGTCCTGTGGTCAAAGCACTGCAGTGGGTTGAGTACCCCACTCTGCCCATTGTGACTTCTGGGCCTTCATCTGTAAAATATTTCCTTGTCTCCTTAGATTGTAAACTTCCCAGGGCAGGGCCTGACTTATCATGTATATGTACAGTGCCTAGCACAATGGAGCTTTTAGGAGGTACAATAATATAGCAGCCTGTTCAGTAAGCTACAGTAAAATATGTTGTTTACAGCACTCTAGATTATTCATTAGAGTAGTTCCTAAAAGGCACAGCCAAGAGCCAAGTGTGTGGGCATGCTCACTCTAGCTGTTGAAAATGCCACAGCCACAGCGTCACTTCCCCTCCGCAATCAATAGAAGGGCTACTCGGTGGATCACTGGGTTTCTGTGTAAATTCATTCCTTTTGGCTCTGAGCAGAGGCTTTCCTGTGTGAAAAGAACGATCAGAAAAGCAGCCTGAACAGGCCGCGTTCTGCACAGCTTCAGTCGCAGGCGTTCCGGCCCCAACGGCTTCTCAAAGTTAAGTAAGTAACACAAGACAGCGGGCAGTATAGGTATAAATGACAGAAAGCAGTAGTGTGAAGATGCTGAATAAATTAAAGCATTCAGTTCTCTGGCTGATAACAGAGTGGGAAGCATACAGGCACAGGGAGATTGGAGACGTTATCTCCTGAGAGGGAGAGTTGATGAGAGACTTAGGAAGCTATTTATTGAATAATAACTTTTTGTAAATGAAACCCCAATTAACCAAAGAATTAGTCACTTGCTCTTGTGCTAATAAACTGCTCCCTTCTCCCTCCTTTTTAGCCAGAACAGTGTTATTGTGACCATTGCACTGGAAGTGGGAAGCTAGTCCTTCAGCAGTGCATTATGGGATACAGTTCAGAGGGGATGGGTGGCAGAGGGGAGAGAAACCCCAATCTCCATTTTTATGAATGAACGACTCCCGTGGCGCACGCAGCTCGGCAGTGATGGGCTGAGAGAGTTTATTTTCAGTTAAAGGATTGCTCCATAAACTGAGGCCATGTCTATTCCTTGCCGCTATAGGGTTTTTCCAGGGCGTTAGCTTTTCGCTGGGAGGTGGATTAACACGACCAATGGAAGAACTGCTCCCATTGCTGTAGCGAGTGTCTACACTGAAGTGCAACAGAAGGGCAACTGCAACGGAGCCGCTGTAGGGTTTCCAGTGTAGACAAGTCAGCACCCTGAGTGACAGTAGCTAGGGACTCATCTACATTTGAAACCGTACGGTGGCTCTGCTGCAGCTGCGCTGCTGTAGCGCTTCGGAGTAGACCCTCGCTACAGCAACGAGAGGGGTTAATCCTCCTCCCTGCAAGGTGGTAGCTAGGTTGAAGGAAGAATTCTTCCATTCATCTAGCACTGTCTATACCGGGGGCTAGGTCAGCTTAACTGTGTTGTGCAGGGTGTGGAGTTTTCACATCCCTGAGCGACATAGCTGGGTCAACTTAACTTTTGAATGTTGACCTGTCTAAGGCTGATGGAAGCATTCTTCCATTGACCTAGCTGCATCTACGTCGGGGGTGAGATTGGCAGAGCTCTGCCACTGGGGGATGTGGGTTTTTCATGCTCCTGAGCTATGTGATCCTAAATGTTAAGTTTTGACGAGGCCTAAATCAGAGTGCAGAAGGGGGGAAAAGCCCACTGCTGGCCTTTGTTACAGAACCCAGCAAATGGGCTCCTCTGCTCTGTTCATTTCCTCACTCTGCGAATACCTGAGCAAACATCCTTCTACTGGTGCAAGGGGTGGGGGTTCCCATTTGCAATCCACCGGGAGGATGAACTATTGGAGTGTCTGACAGAGCAGGGCCTCTTCCCCCACAAGGTCTCCTATTGCTATTTGCAGAACCTGTGGCCTGAGTCAGCTTGGCATTTCCCCAGCTGGCTGGAATTTACTTTCTGCCTGGCAGGGCCATTCTATAACATTTGCGCACGAGGGTGGCTTAAGCTTCAAAGTGGGGTGGAGCAGCTGGTCCTGCCTCTCTGTGACTCTGATTCCTCCTCATTGGTGGGTGGGAGCCAAGCAAGCAACGGCTCTGCCTTTCCCTGGGAATTAATGATAGGAGGGTGCTTATCTGCTGTTACTGCTCATTGAGATGGCACCTGGGAAAGATCAGGACCCCATTGGGTTAGATGCTATACGGACGAGTAACAAGATGGTCTCTGAGAGCTTGCGGTCAATCTACTTCCCTTTGCTAAGACTGGCTCGCTGTCCATCTCGGGCAATGTGGTCTAGCTCAAAGATACTCAGGCCTCTGTGGTTCAGGAGCCAAATTAGCGATCAGCATTACCCAAATGAGCCACAGCACTGTGAATTTCATTGGTTAATTTACTATAGTACTGTACAATCCTATTTAAATAGTATGGCAGGAATATTTAGTGTGTGTATTTTGCTGTGAGAATATTTTTCATATAATACATATATAAAAAAAATTCTCACAGCAAAATCACTGTCCATGTATTATTATTGTATTAACTACAGTTGGTTCGGAACATAGTAAAAGCATCCTGATTGGTTAATAATTCAGTCACACTGGTTTAATATCACATGCGGTAAAGAGCCGCGGGAGACGCATTGAATAGCTGCTTGCAGCTCGCGAGCCTCAGTCTGAGCCTCACAGGGCTAGATCAGTGCACATGGAAGTGGAGCTCAAGAACTCTTGCCCCTGTAGCAATGGGCCACTGAATGCTTAGGCCCAGGTCCACAAAGGTATTTGGACTCCCAGCTTTCTTTGAGGAGCTGGGCCTTAAGAGCTGTATCTGTTTCCCCATCTGTAAAAAGGGGCTCACAGTTATTTACCTGCCTCCCAGCGGAGAGGTGTGAGGGTTAATTGGTTAATGAATTTTACAGTCCTGTATGTGTGCAAGAAGGCCCTGTAGAAATGCCCTTCTGCTCTCACTTTTCTGCCTGTCCTACTCCTGGGTGGAAGAAGTCGGGCTGTTTTCTGAGCCCCTGTCATTAGACTGTGAGGCTCTGGGCAATGGGTCTTTGGCTATCGGGCACCAGGGATCAGGAGGAGGATTGCTGGTTTCTCACCCTCCCAAACACTAGCTGTTCCTTCTGTCTGTCACACAGGGTAGCCATTCTGATACTGAGGATTATAATGCCCAGTCTGTGAGGCCTGGCTGTGCTACCCAGCTGTCTCCTGCCTCCTCTGACTGATGTTTCTCTGCTTGCTCTACCTCCCTTCAACCAGAGCAGATGCAGGAGATGGAAGCTCTGCCTCTTCTGCTCGAGCTCACTGCGAGCCAGCCTGTGCGCACTGACCATGGCCTGCCGACAGGACATGCATTGTGTGCTCCTGTGCTGCAGAATGGCTGGACCAGTGGCTACCTCCAAATCTGCAGAGCCAGTGCTTGCTGGGGGTGAGGTACAAGGAGGGGTCTCCCCTGGGAAGGATCCATGCTGTAGACGGGGTGGGAAAAGGATTGCAACAGGGCAGGTCCTGCACCTGGTGATCCTAGCTCTGTAAGGCCTATGCTGGCTCGCTGCTCCCTCCTCTCAGGGACCCCTTCTTGTTCTCTCCAAAGAAACAGCTGGAGTAGGACCCCATCCCCTCTGCCACCAGCCTCTTCTGCTCCTCTAGAGACTTGTTTGGGTTCCCAAGGAAGGAGAAAGAGACAGATGCAGAGATGCAGAGCTGCAGCTTGGGGAGACCTTTTCTGTCCCTGGAAAGGAGGTAAAAGTTGATGGTACTCTAAAGAGATGTCCATCAGGAGCTACATCTTCCTATGGCGGATCCCAGAGCTCTGGTCTCGCTGATCCCCTCAGCCCCTTCTCTCATTCTCTTGACCTTCAGCCTTAAGCTGTCCTCTCTGACAGGGTCCAACTTCCTAGAAGGGAACCCCACTGCCGCCAATTGCAGCTTAGTAGATGGGGTGTCCGCTCCTCTTCCAGATCAGTCCAGGGGGCTTGTTCTGCATACTAGAACCCAGAGCAGTTGGGCTGGTGGTTGGGCTTGCACTGTGGGATGACAGGGCAGTCATGGGTCACCATGGGGGACCCAGGCCGTCATCCTTTATCACTGGTTCAGAGATATTGGTCCTGCTGAAGCCCTACATGTCTCTAGCCAATTGGACTGGCTCAGACATGTTCAGATCCACCCTGTCAAAGGGAAAGCAAGTTTTTCGGTGAATAGAGACAGGGATTTAGGTCCAGGGACACTGGCCGTCCACCCTCTTGCTGCATCACACCCTGCATTTGGAAGCTTTTTCCTGGAAGCGTTTGCAAAAACCTTATGTCTGCCTTCCCTCTCACCTGGAAGGCACAGGAAGGTTGAAGCATAGGAGTGCTGAGGACCCTGGAGTGGCTCAGGTGGGCCTAGTTCTGCTGTTCAGTCCTTCCAAACAGATGCAACTCGCTGAGCTACAGTCCATTGCTGCCCCCCTCACCTCCAATGCTCAAGCCACAGCTTCAGCAGACAGTTTCTGGAACTGCCTGAGGGGTTTCAGCGATGAGAACTCTCCTGTGCTTCCATGAGAAGAGAACATCATCATAGAATATCAGGGTTGGAAGGGACCTCAGGAGGTCATCTAGTCCAGTCCCCTGCTCAAAGCAGGACCAACCCCAACTAAATCAAACATCATCCATGTGCTCCTGGATTTTTGGTCTGTCTTCTCCAACTTGTGTACACTGGGGAATTCCAGGCCAGGGAACCTTACATCTGTACCTGGTCATTTGATTGCAATGATGATTTAAAAATAAATAACTAAACCACCCTGCAGACCTTGATGGGGCCTCACCAACACAGTTTCTGCCTAGGGAAGTGGTGTCTTGCTAATCTATTAGAATTCTTTGTGTGTGTCAGTGAAGTCGGGGATAACGTAGAACCAGCTGGTTTAACGTATTTAGACTTTAAAAGGGCATTTGATGACAAAGTCCCTCCATTAAAGGCTACTGAAAAACAAAGCAGTCATGAGGTGGGAGGCCAAGTATTGTCCTGGATCAAAAAACTGCGTAAGAGACAGGAAACTGAGTGGGAATAAGTGGCAGATTTTCATTGTGGCAGAAGGTTAACAGTGGTGTCTTAAGGTCCCATAATGGGTCCCATGTGTAATATATTAATGATTTGGAATGGGGACAATGAGCAGTGAGGGGAGCAAAATTTTGCAGATAACACAAAGTTATTTAGCTTAGTCAAATCCAGAGAGGACTGTTATTTCCAATGGCAAGTGATGAGACGGTAGTTGGGGAGGGCTCTGAGTGACTACAGAGAATTCTTTTCCTGGTGTCTGGCTGTGGGTTCTTGCCCACATGTGCAGGATCTAACTCGGGTAGGCAACGTATGGCATGGGTGCCGAAGCCGGCACACGAGCTGATTTTCAGTGGCACTCGCTGTCTGGGTCCTGGCCACTGGTCCGGGAGGCTCTGCATTTTACTTTAATTTTAAATGACGCTTCTTAAACATTTTGAAACCTTGTTTACTTTACATACAACAATAGTTTAGTTATATATTACAGTCTTATAGAAAGAGACTTCAGAAAAACATTAAAATGTATTACTGGCATGTGAGACCTTAAATTTGAGTGAATAAATGAAGACTCGGCACACCACTTCTGAAAGGTTGCTGACCCCTGGTCTAACTGATTGCCATATTTGGGGTCAGGAAGAAATTTTCCCCGGGTCAAATTGGCAGAGACCCTGGGGTTTTTTTTGCCTTCATCTGCGGCATGGGACACGAGTCACTTGCTGGTTTGAACTAGAGTATATGGTGGATTCTCTGTAACTTGAAGTCTGTAAACATGGTTTGAGGACTTCAGTAACTCAGCCCAGAGGTTAGGGGTCTGTACAGGAATGGGTGAGTGAGGTTCTGTGGCCTGCGGCATGTAGGAGGCCAGGCTAGACCATCATGATGTTCCCTTCTGACCTTAAAGTTTGAGTCTGTGTTAGGAGCTTCACAGGGGCTTAAGCTAAGTGAATGGGTAACATGATGGCAGATAAAGTTCACTGTTGATCACTACAATGTGATGTAGGTTGGAGGGCAAAATTTGAACTACTCTTACATCTTACAAGCTTCTAAATAAACTGCATTAGCTGGACATCCTTGTGGCCAGGTCAATGAAGACTTCTGCTCAGTGTGCAGCTGCAGTCAAAAAAGCCAGCAGGATATTAGGAAGCATTGGGAAAACAATACAGATGTCCTTATATAAATTGGTGGTATGCCCTTATCTAGAACATTGTGTGCAGTATTGATCACGACCTCTCAAAAAGAATATTGCAGAATTAGAATGTTGCATAAAGTTCAGAGAAGGGTGACAAAAATGAAGCCAGACTGGGATTTTTTACATTAGAAAAATCTCTAAAATGAGGGGTAGAAAAAAGGTACACTTGGGAGAACAGAAGCTCTTAATCTCCTAACACAAGCAGCAGGGGGTGTTCAATGAAATTGGAAGGTGGTGAATTTAAAACTGATGATGATTTTTTGTTTTTGTTTTTGTTTTTTTCCTCCAGACAATGCATAAGACGGTGGAACTCCCTGCCACATGTCATTAACATCAAGAATTTAGCAAGCTTCAAAACGGATTGGGCATTTTGTATTGATAGCAAGAATAGCTGGAGTTAGTGATAAAAATTTGAATCAGAGGGAATACAAAATCTCATGCTTTAGGTTTTACGCCATTGTATGACTAGTAGGGATTAGGATGTGACGGTGAGGGAGCAGTTCACACCACATCTGCCTATTGTGGGGGTTTCTGCAGCTTTCTCTGAAGCATCTGGTGCTGGCCACTGCCCCAAACAGGATGCTGAGTTAGAGGAACCTCAGGTCTGGTCCAATCTGCCAGTTCCTCTTAACCTATTGCCTTCTTATAGATGGGGAAATGAGCTAAGTGACTTGCTAAAGGTCTTTCTGGAGGTCTGTGGCAATCTGCACCTACAACTCGCATCTCTCGATTCCTAATGTAAGACCTTAGCACAGGGGTGGGCAAACTTTTTGGTCCAAAGGCCACATCTGGATATGGAAATTGTATGGCAGGCCATGAATGCTCACAAAATTAGGAATTGGGGTGTGGGCTCTGGGGTGGGGTGAGAAATGAGGAGTTCAGGATGTGGGAGGGTGCTCTAGGCTGGGACTGAGAGGTTCAGAGGATGGGAGGGGGATCAGGGCTGGGACAGGGGCCTGGGGCGTGGGAGGAGTTCAGGGTGCTGGCTCCTGGCAGCATTTATCTCAAGCAGCTCCCAGAAGCAGCAGCATGTCCTGCTTCTGATTCCTGCACGGCCAGGTGGCTCTGCGTGCTGCCCTGTCTGCAGGCGCCGCCCCTGTGGCTCCCATTGGTTATGGTTCCTGGCCAATAAGAGCTGCGGGAGCAGCGTGCAGAGTCCCTCGTCTGCCCCTATGTGTAGGAGCTGGAGCGGGCACATGCTGCTGCTTCCGGTAGCCGCCCGAAGTGGGGCAAGCCCCGGACCCCATTGCCCGGCTGGAGCACCGGAGTGGGACAAGCCCCGGACCCCATTGCCCGGCTGGAGCACCGGAGTGGGACAAGCCCCGGACCCTGCTTCCCAGCGGGAGCTCGAGGGCTGGATTAAAACGCCTGGAGGACTGGATGCGGCCTCCGGTCTGTAGTTTGCCCACCCTTGCCTTAGCACATGACTCTCAGCTCTCCAGGGGCAGGATTACTTGGATCTGGGGGTTTCGTTTAGGTGCTTCTTTCTCTTCAGAGATTCTGGGACTGATTCTCATTTTACAAGACCTTTAACACTTAACCTAAGGCCCTGCTATACTGGCGCGCAGCATAAAGGGGCTTTACCATCAATGTGCATTGGTTCCCCTGTTGCTAATACCTTTTGATCTGTGAGTCCCCAAGTTTTCCCTAGTTGAATAGGGAACTGTGTGTGCGTTCAAAAGAATTCCTATTTCACCTTTAAGGCAAAGCCCCTTCTCGGAGGGAGGAGTGTCCTGTTGATTCCTGGCTGCAGCTTAGCCCTGATTTTGGGGAAGAGGGAACTTGTAGCCCCATTGGAATGCTCTCCCTTCATCGACTCCTTAAATAAGTGCTTTTTGCAGCTATCTTAGATTTTGTGGGGAGAGGGGAGGGGAGCTGAAGGAAGAACAAATGAGAACCATATAAAGACAAATGGGAATCAGATTTAGGAAGCAGACTAGACAACCCCTTTGAAAGGAGGGCGGAGGGGAGTTATCGCTTTAATTGGTCTCCTCGGGTTCCAGGCAATAATAAAAGCGGATTTTTTTTTCCCTTTTTCTTCCAGAATTTGGCCTGCTCCTCTCCCTTCACCCTTTTCCCTCTCTTGGCCTTTTATTTACTGTTTTCAAAACATTGCTGGATCCAACAGCAACAGCGTCTCCTACCCCTCTGCGAATCAGGTTACCATCCAATCCCAGCTGACCTCTTGCCCGCTTCCCTTCTCCTGCTGTCTGCTTACCCGTCTGCTGGCCCTGCTGTCTGACCAAAGCTATTTCTAGCTGGACTGTGTTGGCAGGGAAGCTTTTTGAAGTCCCCCATCCCCCCCACGACAGTTTTTTTTGAGCAGGCCTAGGAGCAAACTCCAGTAGGTTTTTGTTTCTGTGTTCTTTGGCGGCAGATGAGTCTTTTATTCTTCTCCTGAGATGGTTTTAGTCTGAACCTTTAGGTCGCTCCAAGATTTTTGCATTCCCTATGTGATTTACAGATGTCCTTAGGGGAAGGAAGGCAGTGTATATAGCAGATCATTGTTTCTGTGTCTCAGTAAGATGTGGGTCGTCCCTCAGGCCTGCTCCTCAAGGGTCTTGTTTGTGACTGGTGCCGGATCCTCGGCGGAGGAGGCAGCTGTTGGGTCAGTTCTGCGCTTACCTTGGAGAGATCTGACCCCTGGGTTCTCTTGTGTGCGCCACAGCCAAATTCCTGAGTCGTTTGGAGCTGTGGGGAACCTGCCTTTGGGATGGATGGTCCCGTAGGAGATGAGGGGTTTTCTGTCTTTGGTGGAGGCTGTTGTTCTGTTTGGTTTTTTGAGGCGGAGGGGAAAGCGGGTTTTTTTTTAGCATGTATCAAGGACTCCCAGAATCCTCTTCTCCTCCCAGGCTTTGCTGGGATTGGAGAGCAGTTCCTCTGGGAACCCATCCCACCTCTGCAAGTCCCCTGTCTGTCATAAAGGCCCTTGAAGTCACTGCCCTGGCTGTGGAATTCAGCCTGTCCTATGCTTGCTGTGATGCACTTGAGGCCGAACCCATCACCAGTGAGATCAGTGGTGGTCTCGCCAGTGGAGTGGCCTCTGCATCAGGCGTGTGGGGCATTATTAGGTGTCATGTCAGTACCTGGCTTGTTTGTTTGTGTTGTGACTGAGGGAAGAAGGAAGGCCACCAGTCCTGCACCTCTTCCAGTCTTGAGAGCACACAGCTGGGAACTGGGGTTCTGGGCCAGACGTTGCAACTGACTCGCAATGTGACCTTGGCTAAGTCGCTTAATCTTTCTGTGCCTAGGCTGGTCCCCTCACCTGTAAAACACTGAGATCCTCTGGGGAACGGGGCTTTCGAACAGCTGATTTACATCGGTTCCAATTTTCAAATGGGCGTGCCCAGAAATGTGTGGGGATTGCTGATATCCCTGTGTGCACTCATAAGATTGACCTCTGTGCTTGAACTGGAGGTGTGCAAAGGTGTGCATGTACCATTATATTTGAAGAGGCCGGGCTTATTAAACAGGCTAGATTTATATCTGTCACCTTCCCCTTTCCCCATCTATGGTAGCTTCATAATTGCACCATTTACAAAGATGAGCCACAAGAGCATCCCCCCCCCCCATGCTGTGGTCCATTCGCTGCAGACACATGCACAGTCATGCAGGTGACGTGTGCCATTCGGAAAGTCCTGCCTGAGGGCCTTTCCTCTACGGCCACGGAAGGAGTCTGGGGCAGAGCCAGGATTCGAACACGGGCCTCTTTCGCTCTCAGGCTTGCTCAGCATTGACGTGGCTAGCCGGCCTCTGGCTATGAAGTGAAAAGAGACGCCCCCTTTGTGGCTAGGTGCCACGTTAGCTGCTGAGCTGGGAGGAAATTTGTGGGAGCCCTACTGCTGTCGTTGGCAGCCCAAGAGGGAATGATTGATTGATTACCTGTAAGGCAGAATATAACCGCCGGGCCCTCCAGCTGCAAATGGGTTTGCCTTTGCCCTTAAAAACTGAGGGCGGAAGCTTGTTGCTGTGGGCTCACCAGATCCCAAAGGAAAGCCCTGGGCAGGTGGGACTGGGCGAAGCAGTGTCAATGACACTCTCGATTTCACCACTGGAGGTAAAACCTCTTGGTCATAAGCTCTCAAACCAGCCCCCCTTCCCCCCCCCCCCGCGCTTATATTTTTGCCCCTTGGGCAAGGCTTAGGGCAGAAGATGGGGAATCAAAAGCTTGGATTAGCTTTGATGTTGCTGTGACCCCTAACTAGGGGCTGCAGCCTCCCCCCCTCACCGAAGGCTGGCTCAACCCATGAGGCCCATTCGGTTGCTTTAAAAATGCAAGCCCTTGCGGCTGGCCCCTGGCCCGCTGCTAGCAGCTTTGTTTGAGAAAAGGCTGCCTTGGCGTCCCGCTGTATTGACCGGGCCTCCTGGGAAGGGTGTCTCCTCGGAGCAGGGAGCTGGAAGCCAGTTGCTGCGGTGGGGATGGGGGCTGTGCCTCTCTCCTTCCCGCCCCCACCTTCCCGTTGTTCCAGGCTCTTTTTGGAGGAGTGTGGCATGAGCTATGCCTGGTGCTTTCCACTCCATACTGCTTTTGCGCTCTCTCTCTCTCTCTCCCAGCGGAGTTCATCCAAAGTTCGTATCCAGCCCATGAACAAAGTGGCTCAGACCTTTTCCTGACTCCTCACCCTTTGTCCTCATCACTCAGTGACAGACAGGAATCAAACGCCAGGGACGGGGCTGGGGTGTGTGTGAAAATATTCCTGTTAGCCGGGGGACGGGAGAGGGAGTCTATGGGGGGGGAACTCTTGTTTAAACAGCTCCCCGAGCTGAAAGCTGAGTTTGTTTTCCTTGGAAGGGAAGAGGATGTTCAGCATTTTTAATGGCACATGAGAGGGTTTGAACAACAATAAAGGAGAGGTGGAGACATGAGGGACGCCGGACCGAACAGGGCCCAGAGAGCAGGATCCTCATGGGCGCATTGGTTAGTGAGCACGGTGGCTCATGCTGAGCTGAGCTTGGGAGGGGGAGAATGCAGTTTGGTTCCCTTCCAGAGCTCTACCCCTGCCCCCTGTGGGAGAAACGAATCCCCTTTCACAGAACTGCCAGGCGGTGCTGGGCAAATCTTTTTTGAGACCGTGCAGAGGGAGGTGTTTGGTGTGTGGCGAGTACACGTAACAAACTGCTGCACTTCTGTAGCTTGTTTAGCTCATGACTGTGTTTGGCCAGTATGGCTTATTCCACAGCTACATTTTGAGGGTATCCACCGTGGCCACACTAGGAGTGCTTTGCTGGTATAACTATCCTGGCAAGGCAGTCCTTGTAGATGTGGCCTCTGTGATAGGCCCTTTTGCATGGCAGCTGCCCATTAGAGGCGTATTGTGCTCTAAATTTGGCTTGCTGCAAACCCTGCCTTATGCTGGCTGGATCAGCCCAAGGTCTGTGGGTAGGAAAGAGCTCATACAAAACAGAAGGCAGATAGTGCTGGCAGCTCTATTTGTCTTGAGTAGGGTTTGGTCCTGTCTTAACTCGAGTGAGCAATCGTGCTTGAATGTGGACTGTCACCAGACATTTTGCTCGAGGACATGCGTGTTTGTGGTTTGTCATAGTCTGAATTCAAACCCTACTCTACTCTCCCCTGTAAATGTCTCCGTCTCTGCCGTTCCCAGGACCTGTATGCTCTCCGATGTAAGCACCACGCCCCAGTGGCCAGTGTAGTGACCCCTGGGCACAGCGGTTAGGCGCAAGGCAGCCATATTGCAGTGCTGAGTTGAGTGCACCTCAGAGACCTTGTTGGAGCGCTTAAGGATGTGAGGTGCTGTAGAAATGTAAGACAACACCTATTTCTAGCTGTAAATAGTGGCTTTGCCTAGGAAGCGCAGAACACTCTGCAAGGCAGGGGAACTAGATGAGGGAGGGGAAAATGTTATTACCAGAGTTTTTTGGTCTGCCAGAAGTCCCTGGGTTAACATCCCAGCTTCTGAAAGAGGCCACATAAAGCTTTACTGACCTCAAAGTTGGTTTTACTGTTTGACTAAAAGATGTCAGCCCCCTGTTCCATACCGGCTTGGAGAAAATCATGCTTAGTGAATTCCCAGCGCTACTTCCCTGGCCTTCCATCCATGTACTGAGCAGGGACAATCCCGCTTAGCTTCAGAGTCAGTGAAATTGCACCCCATGGCCGCGTAGCTGTAAGCTGCTGCTGCTGCTTTTTTACACTGTGGCTTTTAACATAAAGTCACCAATGATATGGTTTGAGGCTGGCACTTGGTTGCATGTGTTAAAGAAATTTAGTTGGGGGAGCGCAGGGAGAATGAGAGTGAAACTATTTGAGCAAATCTGTCAGTTGTACAAGTGCAAGCGAAGAGATGGTTTGCCTGTCGGATGCTTTGTACGCACCTAGAATCCAAGCCAGTGTTTATCCCTCTTCCCCTGCGTCCACCTTCAAATGATCAGGTGACTGGTGCAGGAATTGATTTTTTTTTTTTTTTTAACCTCTCATCACTCCCACGTGCAAATACAGGATGAGAAGGGGGCTTCTGCGCTGCTCGGCGAGATACCCTGTTCATGGGCCGCGTTGCCGTTGGTGAAGGACATGTCCGCGGTGCTGAGCTGACTAGTCTCTTTGAGTGCCTGAGCCCTTGTACCTGCTGGAAGGCAGGAATGAGGTGCCGCCTTGTGTGTTGCATCAGAGAGGTAGTCACAAAGCTGCTTTTAACTGTTAGCACAGCCTTAAAATAACTCATAACCCCCCCTCTAGGGGGTGCTATGCGAATAGTATTAAAACTGACGAACCTTCAAGATGAAAGTAGCTGTCTGTGGGCTGGGGAAGAGCTGGGAGAGAGGAATGGGCTCTAGGTCTGTTCCCCCATCTGCCATAGATGGGCTGTGGAACCTGTGTCGAGTGGCATGACCCGTTCTCTTGCATCTATAAGCTGTGACCCTGCTCCTGTAACTGGATCCACACAAGCGGAAGGATGCCTAGAGCCTCTGTTAAAGGTTCTACACTAGCCCAGGGGTCTGCCTGAGGAGGTGCAAGTGCAGGATTGGGGCCTGAGTTTTTAAGCCTTCCAGCGCTCTCAGAGCTAGAAAGGGCAAAGCACTGACTCTGTTTCCACGCGAGGAGCTGTTTCTCCCTCCCCTGTTGCTGATACCACGGGTGGCTTTTTAGTGGCATTAGAATCCCTAGTCTAGGCAAGGTTCCTGTGTCCATAGCCCTTTTAACAGACTGTCTATTAGGTGTGGCTGTCTTGGCTTGGCAGAGGATGTTTAATTGATGTGGAGGGGTTTGTCTGAGTTAGGGCTCCCCCTGGTGTTTAGCCAGGGTGAGCAGTTTTTAGAAAACATCCCTAGTGTAGACACGGCACCGTGACCGGCACCAGTATCAGCGAGGATGGATGGTGGGAGATCATAAAAGAAATAAAAAGGGTTTTCATGCTCCCCCCTGTAGGGGATGGGAAACTGAGGCACATAGCAGTGACTTGGCCAGGAAAAGAGCCCAGATCTCTGCAATGCCAATGTAGTCGCTTAACCATGGGCCACTCTTCCTCTCCATGCGGTGGGGCAAAGCGCAGATCTGCTGGGCCTGGGCTGAAAGTGAGTTACCTGCCTCTGTAATGGACAGTTCTGTGCTTTGGAAGCGCTTTGTTTGAAAAACAAAAGTAAAACCCAGGGGCTGGGTATAATTTCCCCTCCTTGCATGTAAAAATCAAGCAGGGCCTAATGGTGATGAAGAGATTGGATGTTCTGGAGGGACTGTGGCTGGGCCCTGTGTATTCCCTGGCCCTTAACTTCTTCTTTGAGTGATTTGCTCATATGCATTCCAGTTAGGTGTGTGCGCGCCACGTGCACGTTTGTCGGAGAAAACTTTTACCCTAGCAACTCTTGGCTGGTCGGCTGGGCGCCCCCTGGAGTGGCGCCGCCATGGTGCCGAATATATACCCCAGCTGACCCGGCCACCCTTCAGTTCCTTCTTACTGCCCGTGTTGGTCGTTGGAACAGTGGAGTGCGGCTTAGCTGACCTCCACCTTCCCAAGCTACTCGTAGTCTTTTCTAGTTATATTCGTAGTATAGTTAACTGTTATTGTGTGTGTGTGTGTGTGTGTATGTATGTATGTATATATAATATATAGTTCATTAGAGTTAATGATAGTTCATAGTTATAGTTGTTAATTAGTAAGTGTTGCGGGGTTTGGGGAGAAGCCCCATCCCCGCACTCGGTGCTGGAGCTCATGCCTGGCTCACCGGGTTTCAAGCAGTGCTCGGCCTGTCATAGGCCGATGCCAACAGGAGATCCCCAAGACTCCTGTTTTAAGTGCCTAGGGGAATCGCACTTATCGGCTGAGTGCCCAATTTGCAAGGCTTTTAAGCCAAGAACTAAAAAGGAGCGGGACATTAGACTGAAACAGCTCCTAATGGAAGCGGCCCTGACACCGTCGCCCTCGGCACCGAGCACGAGCCAGTCGGTGAGCAGAGGCACCCCTACGGCACCGGGTGTCGCCGGTACGCCTAAGGATTTCCGGCACTGGCCACCGCCGGCACCAAAATCGACTCCGCGCCGCTCCCTCTCCCCGAGTTTGAAGACGGTGAAGGGTCAGATGGCAACACCAGCATTGCAGCCAGAGACTGCACCTAAGTCTGACTGCCCGGCACCAATATCTGCCACGGCACAGCCAAAACCGGTACCGTCGACTCCAGCCCCATGAGGGCAGTTGAGTCCGGCACCTGACAGCTCCCCGGCACCGGCTGTGGTAGAGCTCACTCTGCCATCTACCCCGGAGACTTTCTCCGCGGCAAGGGACTTGATCGCCATCACCGAGGCGGCACCGACCCTACCCCCGGCACGGCCGGTGTGGGTATTGCAGTCCATGGGCAAGCCAACCCTGACCAGACGGCCATCTGTCAGCGTAGCGGACTGGCACCGATCAAGATCACGGTCCCGCAGGTGCTCTGAGTCAAGACGTCGCTCCCTCTCTCGACGTCACTCCCGGTCCCGGCGCCGGTCCTCGCCACGGCACCGGTCGGACTCTCGGCACCGGTCGGACTCTCGCTCCCCAACCCGCTACTCGCGGTACCGCTCCAGCTCCCAGCACTGTCCCAGGCACCGTACCTCCCGGAGCAGGTCAGGGCGTAGAGACTCGAGATCTCGGTCGACCTCCCGGCACCGGGCCGGTTGCAGGTCTCGCTCTCGGTACCGCTCTGCGTACCGGCACCAGTCCCCACGATCGAGGGGTGTGAGATCAGTCGGGACTTCAGCTCCAGGTCTTTCTGCTCCACCATGGCTGTCCAGACACACGTCCGTATCCTCCCAGGCGGACAGCTATTATGACCGGGACCGGGATACAGAGGTGCCTATGGGGTTTTTCCAAGACTCTCAGCCTCAGGACATAGGACCTCGGCAGTGGTCCTTCTGGGCACCCTGGGCGTACCACCAAGCCCAGGGTGCCCCCCTGGTCCAGACCCGCTCTGCTGCCTCAGAACATCGGGCACCAGAGGCCACCATTTCCCGCCCCCCCGCGGTTGAGTCGGAAGAGCACATGACACATCCTCCGGACTCCCCGGGGCAGCTGGAGCAGGAACTGTCCCAGGAGCAGGAGGCTGTCCAGGACCCCCTCATTCCCGGGGTATCCTCCTCCTCCTCCTCACCAGATGAGGCTGTGGCAGGGACCTCATCATCAGGGCCCCCGCCGATAGACCTCAGGGCCCATCAGGGCCTCCTGCGCAGAGTGGCCCTCAACATCAACCTCCCAGTGGAGGAGGTCCCGGAAGTCGAGGACCCCGTAGTGAGCATCCTCATCGCTGATGCTCCCACCGGGGTCGCGCTGCCATTCATTAGAACCATCCAGGCCACTGCCGAACCCTCTGGCAGTCTCCAGCCTCCATTCCACCGACGGCAAAGGGGGTTGAGAGAAAGTACATGGTACCCTCTCGGGGGTATGAGTACTTGTACGTTCATCCTCCTCCTTAGTTGTCCAGTCGGTCAACGAAAGGGAACGACATGGCCAGCAGGCGCCGGCCCCAAAGTCCAAAGAGGCCAGATGGATGGATCTCCTGGGTCATAAGGTGTACTCAGCGGGAGCCCTACAGCTCCGAGTGGCCAACCAACAGGCTCTACTGAGCCGATACAATTACAGCACTTGGGCAGAAGTGGGTAGGTTCTCCGAGCTGCTACCCCCGGACTCACGCCAGGAGTTCAGCTCTTTCCTGGAGGAGGGAAAGAAAGTGGCCAGGACCTCTCTCCAGGCCTCCCTAGACGCGGCCGACTCAGCGGCCAGAACCTTGGCCTCGGGAATTACCATGAGGCGCATCTCCTGGCTCCAGGTCTCTAACCTACCTCCGGAACTGCAGTACACCATCCAGGACTTACCCTTTGATGGCAAGGGTTTGTTCTCGGGGAAAAAAACGATCCGAGGCTGCAGAGCCTGAAGGATAATAGTCATCATGCACTCGTTGGGGATGCATACCCCTGTAACCCAGCATAGACCCTTAAGGCCCCAAGCACACCGCCCATACTTTACATCTCGGCAGAGGCAGGACCTCGGTAGAAGGCGTGGGCGGGGGGGCTGCAGCCGCCAGCCCGGTCCCCAAGGGGGCCAAAACCACGGGCCCTCTAAGGCACCACTGGGACCCAAGTCCAACTTTTGAAGGTGCGCCCGGGGACGGTGTACCAGTCTCAGGACAGGATCTCTTCCCTCCCTTCTCCAACTTTCTCTCCTACTTCCTCCCGGCGTGGTCCCAATTGACATCGGATCTTTGGGTTCTGTGCACAGTGAAGCAGGGATACCACCTCCAATTTGCTTCATCACCACCCTCCCGCCCCCCTTCCCGGTCCCTCTTCAGGGACCCCTTTCACGAGCAAGCCCTCCTACAGGAGGTCCAATCTCTCCTTGCTGCAGGAGCTATAGAGGAGGTACCTTTAGACGAGAGAGGAAGGGGGGTTTACTCCTGATATTTTCTGATCCCCAAGTCCAAGGGAGGCCTCAGACCTATCCTAGACTTGCGCGGACTCAACAAATGGATGCTCAAGTTGAAGTTCCGCATGGTCTCCCTGAGAACAATTATCCCATCCCTGGATCCTGGAGACTGGTATGCCGCCCTCGACATGAAGGATGCGTACTTCCACATTGCCATCTTTCCACCACACAGGAAGTACCTTCGCTTTATGGCCAACCACCAGCACTTCCAATTCACAGTCCTCCCCTTCGGCCTTTCCATGGCCCCGAGGGTGTTCACGAAGTGCATGGCCGTCGTCGTCGCCCGCCTCCGCCGGCAACAGATACATGTGTTCCCGTATCTGGACGACTGGCTCCTCAAGGGGACCTCTCAGTCTCAGGTGCGGCAGTATGTCAATATAGTTCCGGACCTATTCTCCCGATTGGGACTACTCCTCAACACCGAGAAGTCCACCCTGGTCCCCACGCAGAGGCTGGACTTCATAGGGGCAACGCTGGACTCCACTCAAGCCAGGGCCTACTTGCCTCAGCCCCGCTTCCAAGCGATCGTATCAATCATACGAAGCTTACAGGCCTCCCCAATCACCTCAGCTCGCACCTGCCTCAGACTCCTGGGGCATATGGCCACATATACTTATGTGACCAAGTATGCCAGACTCCTCATGAGACCCTTCCAAACGTGGCTCCATTCGGTCTTCCGCCCGGGCAGGGACCCTATAGACGTCCTGGTGACAGTTCCCCCCAGCCCCCTCCGCTCCCTCGATTGGTGGCTAACTCCATCCCTGGTATGCGCAGGGATGCCGTTCCATCCACAGCCGCCTTTGATGACCTAGATGATGGATGCGTCATCCCTCGGTTGGGCCCATCTAGGTCACCTGCGCACCCAGGGCCTTTGGTCGTCCCAGGAGCTGATACTCCATATAAACGTCCGCGAGTTGAGAGCAGTCCGCCTTGCGTGCCAGGCGTTCCAACAACATCTTCACGGCCGTTGTGTTTCGGTGTTCACGGACAACACAACGGCCATGTACTACATCAACAAACAAGGAGGGACCCGCTCGTCTCCCCTGTGTCAGGAGGCCATTCGACTCTGGGACTTCTGTATAGCCCAATCGATAGACCTAGTGGCGTCCTTTCCTCCGGGGGTCCGAAACGCTCTGGCGGATCGGCTCAGCCGGTCCTTTCTATGCCACGAGTGGTCAATCAGACCGGACGTCATCCATTCACTCTTCCGGAGGTGGGGATTTCCCCGTGTAGACCTATTCACCTCCCGCTCGAATAGGAAGTGCCAGGAGTTTCGCTCCTTTCAGGGTCTCTCTCCGTGGTCTATCACGGACGCATTCCTCCTGTCGTGGAGGCACCACCTGTTGTATGTCTTCCCTCCGTTCCCCCTGGTGCACAAGGTCCTGTTGAAGCTCCGCAGGGACAAAGCGCATCTGATCCTGATCGCACCTGCATGGCCCAGACAGCACTGGTTCACCACCCTGCTAGATCTGTCCGTGGACACCCCAGTTCCCCTCCCTCTTCTCCCAGACCTGATCAGACAAGACCACGGAAGGCTTCGTCACCCAGACCTGCGAGCCCTCCACCTCACGGTGTGGCTCCTGCGTGGCTGAACACGGCGGAGTTGAGCTGTTCCGCTCCGGTTCAGCATATTCTCCTCAGCAGCACGAAGCCTTCCACCCGCTTCACGTACTTGGCAAAGTGGAAATGCTTCTCTTGCTGGTGCGCAACTCAGGGCGTTACTCCTTCGGAGGCCTCAATTCCCACGGTCCTAGACTACCTCTGGTACCTTAAGCAACAGGGCCTAGCGACATCCTCTCTGAAGGTGCACTTAGCGGCCACATCCACTTTCCGGCCAGGCGAGGGCGGCCACTCCGTGTTTTCCCACCCATTGGTCTCTTGGTTCATTAAGGGCCTAGAATGTCTCTATCCCCCCGTACGTCGCCCTGCCCCTACCTGGGATCTTAATTTGGTCCTAACCAGACTTATGCTCCCACCATTTGAGCCGCTAGCGACTTGCTTGCTCCTGTACCTATCATAGAAAACAGTCTTCCTGGTGGCCATTACATTGGCCAGGCGGGTCTCCGAGCTGAGAGCACTCACAGTGGACCCGCCCTACACTGTTTTTCATAAAGACAAGGTACAGCTGCGCCCTCATCCGGCGTTCCTCCCTAAGGTTGTGTCTGCCTTCCACACCAACCAGGACATCTTCCTCCCAGTCTTCTTTCCAAAGCCCCACTCTTCTCGACGGGAGCAGCAGCTACACTCCTTAGATATACGCAGGGCTCTTGCCTTCTATATTGAACGAACAAAGCCGTTCTGAAAGTCCCCCCAACTGTTTGTGGCGGTCGCAGAGCGGATGAAAGGCCTGCCAGTCTTCTCCCAGAGAATCTCCTCCTGGGTGACTGCATGCATCTGCACATGCTATGACCTAGCTCATGTCCCTTCGGGCCATCTTACGGCGCACTCTACTAGAGCTCAAGCGTCACCAACCGCCTTCCTGGCATGCGTGCCTATCCAGGAGATATGCCATGCAGCGACCTGGTCATCGGTCCACACCTTCACCTCGCACTACGCGCTGGTCCAGCAATCTAGAGATGATGCAGCCTTTGGCGCAGCGGTTCTGCATACTGCCACATCTCACTCCGACCCCTCTGCCTAGGTAAGGCTTGGGAATCACCTAACTGGAATGCATATGAGCAATCACTCGAAGAAGAAAAGACGGTTACTCACCTTTGTAACTGTTGTTCTTCGAGATGTGTCGCTCATATCCATTCCACACCCGCCCTCCTTCCCCACTGTCGGAGTAGCCGGCAAGAAGAAACTGAAGGGTGGCCGGATTGGCTGGGGTATATATTCGGCACCATGGCAGCGCCACTCCAGGGGGTGCCCAGCCGATCTGCCGAGTGTTGCTAGGGTAAAAGTTTTCTGACGAACGTGCACGCGGCGCGCACACACCTAACTGGAATGGATATGAGCAACACATCTCGAAGAACAACAGTTACAAAGGTGAGTAACCATCTTACCTCTCTCATTTAAATGTGGATAAAATATGGTGGTAATTGTCATTTTCCACCCATAAATCTACCTCTGTAATATTCTTCTCCTTTTTTTTCCTTCTCCCCTTTCAACTGTGAAGCATGCCTCCTGCCAATGTGCACCTCTCGTGAACGACTCAGTGACTGGAATACTGAGTGTCTCTGGGCTAAGTGCTCCGCAGCTCTCTGTCAGCCAGAAGAGGGGTGTGGTGTGTGGGTCTGATCGCCAGTCTGGTCGGAGGGGGAGACACCTGCCGACAGGACATGGCTCTTTCAGATCTGATCTGAAGAGTTGCATCGTGCCTGAGCCGGCTTTTCTTCCTCCACTCTGTGGGCACCTGCTTCCATCCCCCCCTTTCCCCACCCGTCACTGGGGTATCTGACCACCTCACAATCTTTAATGCATTTATCCTCCTACACCCCTCTGAGACAGGACAGTGCTGTTATCCTTATTGTAATGATGGGGAGTTGAGGTGTAGAGAAAACTAAGTGCCAAGGCCAAGGCCACACAGTAAATGATAATTGAACCTAGGCTAGGTCCTTAAACCTTGAGCCAGTCTGCTTGGCCCGTGTGATGGTGGCAGCTTACATAGAGGTTTGAGATCCAGCTTGCTCTGCTTCCAAGGCAGTACAAGGATTCCCTGGCTGCTGGCGTCGCGGCAGCCTCTGCCTGAGGAACAGAATGTGCAGCTTTGTTTCCTGTCTGATCTGTGCATCATCACCAGGAGCAGCGGTGTAGGAATTGCCCCTCGGCTGGCAGTGTGGCGGATGGGAAGGAACCAGCGTAAAATCCAGCTTGCCCTGCTATAGATCTGCTGCTTGAGATCTGCCTTGTTGGCAGGAATTATTTGCTTTGTATCCATAAACAAAGCAGGGTGGGATCTGGAAGGCGGATCTGGGCAGTACTATAAGCAGGAGCCCAGCTGTGAAAAGCTGCAGTGGCGACACAGTTGCAAGTGAGCTGACTTGTGTCTCTCATCCAAGACTGAGCACAGATACTGGGAGGCCAGGTCAGTTTTCTCCAACGCCAAACTTGAACGGCAGCCTCAGCAATGTTAAGGCAGAATTCTTTTGGGGTGTGTGCCAGTCAGCGAAACTGATCTGTTGATCCAAGAGAGTTTGAGGCACCCTACAGATTTGTCTGCGTCCCAAATGCTGATCCTGTGAAGCTGTAAGGAGACCAAGAATAACCCGTGATCTTTAGGAAAAGTCACTGACTAGCACCTAGGTCCCTGAAATAGGGTGGGGACACAAGGGGAGGAAAATGCCATGGGATTTGCAGGAAGAGATCATTTTAATATTTACTCTGAGAATCTATTTTAGCTGTTGCCTCTGCTTCCCCTGGCTGACTGCTTTTGGCAGCCTCGCCTGCTCCTCTTGAAGTCACTGGCAAAATTTCCAGTCACTTCCATGGCAGTGGGATTGTGGCCCGAGTGGAATTGCTGAAATAATCCAAAGGCACCCCCTTTTGATTGTGTTTCTGACCCAGACAGACACTGGAAGTGCGAGTGATTTCGCCAGGGAGCCTGTTTGTGTCCGTTTCCTAATGCTCAAGAGATTTGGGGGTGAATCTGAGTGGAGGCGGTAAACCCTGGAGTGTCATCTTCGAGCTCATCCCCTCTGTAATGTGGTTGCATTTCCCCCTTGTGCGTTGGAGTGGCCTGCACCAGATTACCATGGAGGCTGTAGCTATCTCTTGCCTGCCGATGAGAGCAAGGGGAGGTGGCAGGGTGTGGGTGTGGGGAGGTGAGAGAACGATTCATGTGTAGCCTCAAACGCCTCGATCAGTATTAATTGTTGTCATGACTCTCACCTGTCCACAGTGACCAAGATGCTCCAGATGTGACATTGTATGCAAATTATTTAGTGTGCTTATTTGCAAGTAACTCGCATTGTGGAGGTTTGATGGCGGTGAAAAGCGAGGGATTTGTCCGCTGTCTAGCGACACGGCAAGCGAACGCTGCCTTGCTTCCATCGCCTAACTCTGTTATGGGATGGGCTGGGGGGGGCAGCCACTTCCCCTACATAACACGTAGTTCTGCCTCCATTGGCCTTGCAGTTCTTGGCCCCTCTGCTGTTTCTACTGAACTGGGGTGATGAGTTTTGTGACATGAGCTAGTCCTGAGGCCCATGAAACTCATCACATGGAAAGGGCCACGTAACATCCATTTATTCCTGCTGAGCTGGGAATCTGCAGCTCATTAGCAGTCCCCTGAAGCATCTTGTCCCCTGAAGTGCTAATGTTCCATCTTGGAGAATGAGACTTGCATCCTGAAAAGATCCCCAAGACCAGGTCTGGACTGAATTTCTGGAGCTTACAACAGCAGGGTCGTTCCCTCTAGGCACACACTGTCCCTTCCGTCTTCCTCGCACCAACGCTGCAATACATGCTGCACCTGGTTCTCAAAAGGACAGTGCCATGAACCAAAATACAACAGTACGAACAAATATTAATGCTGCCCCCTCCAAATCTGCTTCTCACTACAGTGCATTGCAATAGAAAGTCACTTCACTCATCCCCAGGTCCTTGCACCATTAGTATTTATTATTTATATTGACATACTGCCTGTGAGCCTGGTCCCTGGCTCTGCTGTGCTAGGTGCTGTACAAAGACACAACAAAAACCTAAAATATATTTCCCCCATAAGGATCATCTGCAGAGCTTGGACCCGCAAAGGTCTCTTCCACTTCAACAACAGATGTTTCTCCTGCGGCTCGCCTGCTGTGTGGGCTCACCTAGAGAAGGGGACGTGACACATGTTTTGACAGTGCGGCCATTCCCTGTTCGTGAGCCAGCAGTGGAACGCAGGGGATCTAGGAGCAGCGGAGCACCTGCTCATTGGAGGCAGCCAGATCTTTTGATGCCTCTGTTAAGGTCTTTTGCTGGGAATGAACCCAGGAGCTTTCGATCTTAAAAGCACAGGACTCTCCCACTTGAACTCAGTACCCCATTCAGTTAACAGGGAGGCAGTAGCAGGCATATGAACATATCTGACCTAACCCAGTGATACTCGCATTGAGGCTTGTGAGCTGCAAGTGGCTCTTCAATGTGTCTCCTTGGAAGCATGTGATCTTAAACCACTGGGTGACTGAATTATTGACCAATCCGGAGACTTCGACTACGTTACTAACCAACTGTAGTTGATAAAATAATACTTGGTCAGTCATTTTGCTGTGAGAATAATATATAAAAATAAATCTGAATATTTTCCCTGTCATATGCTTTACATATGGATATATATTACTGTACTAAATGAACTAATGGATTCACGCGACTGTGGCTCTTTTGGGTAATACTGATCGCTAATTTGGCTGCTGAACCACTGAGTTCTCAGGATCACTGATCTAACCACTAGAGGGAGACACAGATCTTCACTGTAGTCAATGCCACACGAGTACATAATTTGACGCATTCCTTCTGAAAGGCCAGGTGGCTGAGACATGCTGGCTGTAATGGAGACTGACGGTTCTGTTTCTGGTCCTGTATGCAGTGATCTTGGGCAACCTCAGTTATCTTGGCTAAGACTTTTTTAAATGCACCCAGCGTGACTTAGGAGCTTAAGTTCCATTGACTTCTGATTGAACTTAAAATCCTAAGTCACTTAGGCATTTGAGCATTTCTCATGTTTATTTGTAAAATGGGTGGGTGAGTAGTTGTGAAGTGCACAGAAATATTAACAGCCATCAGTGAAAGCTCCTGGCCTATAGTCAGTGTGCAATTGCTTAGGATACAGGGCAGGGGGGGACTGTTCTCAGAGTGTGACGTGCAGGGGGGCTGCCTTTTCCCCAAGAGAAGTTTGCCATGTAAGCCCCCGATTCAAGATCCTTTCTTTCTCTTCCCACAACTTCTCGCCACCTCCTGCCTCTGGCTTTTCAATCCAACTGTGTGTCAGGGCCAGAAACCCTCCAAGCCTCAGAGAACTTATCTGAAGTGTCAGCGTGCAGCATTTTGCTTCCCCCACCCCCTGCCTCTGCCTCCACATTTATCAACCATTTCTATTGCCTCCAAGTCTCTGAATTCTTGCTTCGTGGCGTCATCCCCCGACAGAAGCTGATCCATCCCCATTCTCCCTTCCTTCAAACGAGCCCTGAAGTGCTGGGCAAACATCTAGCCTGTTGTTATTACAGTATTCCCATCTGCATACTTGGTCATAAACCCTTTTAATTCCAGCCCTTTCTGAGGTGAGGTTAAGAGTTCAAACCCATCATTTTTCTTTTGGGGGTCGAGGCATACAAAAGCTGCCTGCAGCGAGATTGTTCTGGCATCCAGGCCCGAAAATGGGTTTGCGGGGGAGAAGAGGGGGGCGAGGGAGTGGGGCTAGGTGGAAATTGAGATAATCCACTCAGGGAACATTTTTTGGAAGCAGTTGGTACGGAGTCAGGCAGCCGCGACTTTGAACCAGACTCTGAGCTGAAGAGGGTGCAGACTTGGTCGACTCAGTGGCATTGTGCATGCTCGTGCAGGGTCTGCACGGGCTCCTTAGCGTTCTCTCATGTCTTCTGTTGTGTTACTGAGATTTTGCAGAATACTTTAGGGAAACTGGGTCACAGTCTCCTTGAAGAGGGGAGATGGAGGAGTCCTAAGGCCAGAACCTTTTTCTTTTTTTCCTCTCTCCTTGCTTTGCAAGATCCTGCAAGATTCCAATAAACCCCAAACAAGGAAGGAACCCAACAAAAATGCTCCAGTATTGAATTTTAAACATGGATATCCCCCCCCTGCCCTCATGAGAGACCCTATACTAACAAGCTGGTATCGTAGAAATTAATGCGTAAGATGGGAGGAGCGTTAACTAAGCTTGCTTCTAAGGCAAGTAAAAATTTGTTTTTTCCAGGCTCTGTTACACCTATATAATCCTTTTCAATACGTAAAATACATTGATGTGTTTCTTAAACACAAACCAAACCTTATTACTTTTTAATCTGGTCCCTTTAGTACTCTTGACCCAAAACAAGGATGGCTGGAGGAGGTAGGCTTGGAAGACCATTGCCCTACTTTAGGACCATCTTCTGTACTAGTCTTGAACTCCTATCTGCCCATGCCCCTTTATCTTGCATGTGGGGCTCATTAACCCACCTGTGTATTGGGGGTTAACTATCCAGTTGGTAGTGCCACATAGTTTTACTATCCAGTATCCTGTAGGTAACTGTACTGTGGAAGTGGTGGTGAGCTGGTATGATGGAGGATTTGGTTGGGACAACTGAAGCTTTTGGCTCCTAGGCAGGGGTGGGAGGCAATTTGGGTCTGTGGGATAAGCACGCCAGCTAGCTGTTTCGGCAGTGAAATAGGTAACAAGTCACCATTTAAGCCTTCATTGCTAGACTTCAGAGTTATCACCCCTTCTGAGCTGAATGGGGCAGCAGACACCTCTCTGGGCTGACTGCTGGCTCAGGCAGACAGCACTGTATCAGTTACACTCATAGGTATTTGAGAGGGTTTCTCAAACCCACAAAGCTAGAAATGTATTCTCCCTGCGCATTAATTAAAATTTAGAGTCTGTGGCGAAGTGATTCTGTAGTCGCATAGTCCAGGGTCCCTGAGAGCTGCACTGGGAGCACTTGGAACGCTGCATATATGAAAAAACAAATGTGGGTGAGAGTGCATTGGATAGTAGCTCAGGAGCACCATGATTGCATGGTCCCTTGCACTGGCCCCTACGGCCGTGTGGACTCGATGTTACCAGATAATGTGTATGCTCAAAAATGTGTGCAGCACAGTCGAGGATGTCTTTATATGCTCTCCCCCATTTCCAACATATGCTGCTTAGCCATTGGCTCTTTTGCAGCTGTCTTGCTATTTATAATGAGAGAGGCAGCAATTGCTATAGTTCAGGTTGCATAATGGTTTCCATGCTAACTCTGTGTTCACAGGGGCTCCTGTAGGCTCAAATATTCCAGTTGTGACCTGTGATTGGCAGGGGGATAGTTTGTCTTTTGGGGAGGGCATGGAGTACAGGATGGGGTGTGCTGGGTGAGAGATCTCTCACCTTTATATTAAAGGGAAAAAAAACCTTCCAGTCTTTGCAAGCTGCTGGCCTAAACAGGTTCTCATTGATGAGCCTTGGAGTCTTCTGCTATGCTACAGCTTTCATCTGAAAGTCATGCCCCTTTGCAGACCTGGGGCCGTGCATCACTCTGTGTTCTGCATGAGGTTTTGTGCCATGCTCCTGAAGTGCCTGGAATGCCTCGCTGCGCACGCTTGGCTGCCTAACTGTCTCTCTGCCAATGTGTGGCTCCGAGCACTCTTTCATTCATGGTGGGGCGTTCCTGTAGTATGCATTGCCTTGTTGGCATAAAGGGATTCTGACAGGCAGCTGTGCGGTTTGTAAAACTTTATCCCGATGCATCTTAAAAACTCCACTGCTGAGATGGGTGCAAAGGTCCAGCTCCTCAAAGGTGATTTGGACACCTAACTCCCACTGATTTCCTTCCCCACATGCTGGTGTACAGGAGATGGGAGTTCTGAAGAGGGAGCAAACAGCGCTTCCAGAAAAATGAAGTTACTTTCCCCTGCCTCTTTTTCTTAAAGCAGTTGTAAGGGTGGAAGGCTCTCTACAAAAAAACTGTTCAGGGTTAATGTTGCAAAGTGAAGCAAGCACTCAAAGATAGGAAATGCTAAAGTGAAGGTTGCATCAACACCCTTAACTCTTCCTACTTGGGCATATCATACCATTCAGTCTTCAATGGTTACGTTGCATTACCCAAAGAATACAATACGATAGAAAGTACAACTTTTCTCCTACCTTCTTAGATGCATGAGTTACAGAATCTCAGTGCACCCCATGTACATTAGTTTCATGAAGGTCATTTGTAGGAAGATAAATTGCACCGCGTGCTACATCTTGTAAGGTTACAGCATAGAGTAGTAGTGAAAATTTGTAGGTCATATATAGGCCATTATAAGGTCCAACCCTGCAACTGTATGCATGAGGATGGAGCTCTGGGGTCAGCCTGCGCAGGTGCAGCTGTGGGATTGGTTTCACGGTATCTGTCTAGTTTCTTTCATGATATCTGTCTGATCTCCTGACATACACTGAAAGCAGACTGTGCCACTAGATGGAAAGATTATGTACCGGTACTTTACCTGGGTGCAGTTAAAATTATTAAAATACCTTGGAGAGAAGAGAACATACAAAGAAGTCTGTCAATAAAGATGCACTGAGAGTGAAATTAGTCTAAGCTTTTAAAAGAATGGAAAAAGCTATTACAAGATGTCATCTGTGTTTCTCAGCGTTGTACAAGGAATTGTACAATAAAGCAAGGTATTGGTAACAACCTGCTAGCTATAGCTAAGTTTGCGTAACTGTTTCCATTCTAACTGCCTGTTTTCAGGTGCTTATAAAACTGGAAACTTCTTTGTTTTGGGCTGAATTGTTTTTCTTTGATCTCTACCCATGCATGTATTTTAGTTTTAGAATGGTAAGTTGGGCTGAAATACTTGGGCAATTTGGTTGGTTTTTTTTTTTTTTTAAACAAAAATCACTTGAGATCCTTTAAAGCTATTACAGCAGAAATGGTTGGGAGCAGAACGTTGAAAATATCCCTTGCTGAAGTGCCATTGAATGCCCCTGTGGAAAATGCTTTGGGCGTGACAGCACTGGAGCCTTTGTGCAAACACAGTCAGTGTGTGTAAAGTATGTTTTTGCACGGAATTTCTCTCTGCACTCAACTGGCAGTAGCGTGTGTATATATAACAAAGACCTTGTCTGGGATGGAGCTGGTGGTGGCAAACACTTGGTGTAGCTGTCCTCCTGCAGACCCCACGTGCTGACTGGCTTCAAACAGGGGAAACTCAAATGGTGCAGATTACAGATTTCCTTGGCTGCAGCTGTTGGAAGTGGGAGCTGCTGGGAATGTTTTTGAAAATACAGCCATTGCATTGTAAATGGGGAGCTGAGCAATTTTGAAAGTTGGACCCCAAATATGGATCTTGATTTGCTGGGCCAGAACACGGTGCCGCTTGGCATGGAGTGTGGTGTTTTTTTTTGTTTTTTTGTTTTTTTTGGAAACAGTTAGTTGTTCTGTCCTTAGAACGGAGGTGACGTGCTTGCTTGCCCATCTTTGCTGTAGGCTGTGAGGCTGATAGATGGAAGAAGTGCAGTGCAAGGGCAGAGTATTTTTTAGTCCATTTCACAGGAAACGTGAGTCTCAAAGGGTGTGTGCCTCACCAGGGTGGGGGTGGGGTACCAGGTTAGGCCTTAACATGTGAGCCCAAAGACCTAGGTTTGACTCCTGGGTAGAACAGTTAGCTGCTGAGTGACCCTGGTTGAATCCTGTCACTTCTCTGTTCTCCCATCTGTAAAATGAAAATGTTAATATGCATCTACATCCCTCGCAGCTCTTTGACAAAGTCAAGGAGATTGGAAGAGCAGAGAGCACTAAATACCCTATCAGGTTACGCAAGTTGAGAAGCACTGGAAGCGGTTGGGTGGGTACCGCCACAAACAGCTCCGCTGGGTGGGGAGGGAGGGAGAGAGAGACCGACCGACCGACCGACCAGGAAAGAAATGGAGAGAAGACACCTGTGCTGTTAGTACAGCATTGAGCCTCATGTAGGGGCTATGGCTCAGAGGTCTGACCGCAAGATGTTTGGTCTCCCTGGGTTCAGACCGCCATCCCCTGGGGGACCTGTGAAAAGCCAGCCTCTAATTTCAGTAGCTAAATACGGATGTATGTGCCCAACTTTAGCATTTGCAAGGGTTGGCCTCTGCAACTTCGCCAGGGTCACATGTTAAGTTAGCGCATCAGAGCTGAGGATAGAACCTGCCTTTCCTGACCCCTGCTTGGAACTCTGTCCATAATAACAGAAACCACCAAAGAGCTATCCCGTTCGTGGGAGCTGGTTGGAAGGTTTCCCTTGCTTGTGGTTAGTTTTGGGGGTATGAATGGTGTTCCCCTCAATTTTCAGGAGTCAGGTTTCTGATTTACTAGCCAAGGAAGCGATCTGCACAATGGATTCCTTTCCTCCTGCCGTCTCCCTTTTAACAAGAGGACTTGGTCCATGCAAGCTCTCCTCGTGCCTATCTGCATCTCTTACCATTCTGGTGGCTGATGCGTTAATTATGGCTTGAAAAATTGTTTGCCAGTAAATCTTCCAAGAGCGTGACCCCCTTCACACACACCCTCTTTCCCATTCTCAAAAGCTCCATGCGTCACATTCCAGCACCAGGAATGTTGTCTGTGTCTGGGTGAGCAGTAGCCCCTGCAGTCCCTTGATTTCAGGGCGTGCTGTCACCCTGGCTCCCTTACCCCCCCCCCCCAGTGTCGCCGTTGTAATTGTTGGCTGTTTGTCTGCTAATGATTATAAATTAGAGGCTGAGTGTACACAAAGTAAATGAAGTTCGGTTAGTGGAACCATTACGAGTTCCTCGGCTGACACGTACAGGTCGACTGAGGCGGTAAGAAAAGCCAGACACCGAATCCAGCCTTTCAGGAGATCGGGTTTCAGGTTGCTGGCTCTCTTTCCTGTGTGCTCTTCTTGCAGGATTGCTGGAAGGAGCCAGAGCCGAGCACTGAAAATGCCAAAGGTGGCAGGTGATCTCAACTCTGTTACTGAGTGAGACGCACCACCTTGCTCCTCTTATATTTGTTCCCCTTAACTTTCTGTCACCCTCTTCAATCTAGTTTAAGGGAGGTATGTGCTGTGCTAGCTTCCCCCCATACCCAGCTGTTTCAATGTCCCTAAATACTCTCCTGCAGAAACCTCTGCTATTTCAGTCCTGGGCTCCAGCATAGCTCTCCTCATGCACTTCAGTTCTGGCCTGCAATCGCTGCTGTTAGCCCAGTCCTGACTATCCAAAATCCTCCACTGCTGAGCTCCTTCTGCTTCCTCCTCTTAAAGGGACAGGGCCTTGCAATGCTGGACTGTATCACTTTCTCCTGGCGATTTGGCACTTAGAAGCTCTGGATCTGAAGGGGTATGAAAGTGGTGGAAAAAAATTATAGCGGGTGCAGGCAGGTCTATAGTTAAAGTTGCCTGTTATACAATCTTGTTTTCTATTGCGTATAACTTTGACCAACTCTAACTCTTTGGGCTGAAATTTCCTAGGCGGGCGTCTGCCTCAGGCTATTTTTTTAAATGTCCGCTTAAATGGTGCAGCTGTTTCCAAGAATGAGATTAGGGAAAATACACTTTAAAAAAAACTAATTAATTTTAGCTTTAGCTCTTCTGTGCTTTAAAGTGGGGACGTCAGATTCATGTTTGGGCCAAGGAGGTGCCTTTTGCCATCCTCATGAAAATTCATCCGGGGTTGGACATGTATGAGCCTCTGAAAAACCTCCATTTGCACATGCTCAGTAGAGACTTGTTAGGGGCTGGCAGCTGAAGTCTCCAAAGATTCTGTCTGCACTGAGCAGACTCTGCTCCAGTCCGTGGCTGATGGGGCTGAGCAGAATCTTCTCTGCAATTGCTCCTCACTTCACCCATTGGCTGCTATGGTGCCAAGCAAAGAAATTTGGAGCAGGAAGACTGACTCTCTCTCCTGTACTCTGAGTGCTTCTGCTGTTTGTCTCAGGAACCATGGGTACCTGCCTGGTTTGAATGTGTCCACCTCCCCTCCTGGCTACAACCCCATTGCATTGCCACCTTGCCTCCCGGTCACAGCTTTGTTACTTCCATGCTGCAGTTAGAGCAACCTTTTTATATGGGAAACGGAGGTCAGGGAAATACTTAATATAGGTAGCTGCTAGGAGGAGGTCCACGCTGTATGCTTCTTTGTGGCCCACCAGTGAGTGTGCAGAGTGGGGGCAGAGTTTGGGGAGCTCCGCAGTAGACGGTTCACTTCCCTCTAAATTGGCACTGACCCAGTGTCAAGGCATGTTGTATGGTGATGTGCTGCTGCTGGAGCTGTTTTCTTCCCACTGGGATGTAAAACTCTGGGCTTCCCCACCTGTGGTTGTCAGTGGTCTTGTGGCACTTTTCCCGAGTGTGAGATGTTCACTCTGGAGTCCTGGCCAAATTCTAGCCTGAATCATCGCTTTCTGCTTTCCTAAAGTCCCTCTGCTCTTTTCCATTGGATACTGTGTTCTTCCCTTGTTCTAGCTACTGATTGGTGTTCTGATGGGCTGTTAAACAGCTGCTGCGTTCCATCTTGGAGATGGCTGCATTTCCATCAGGGTTCTGGGATTGGTTCTTGGCCCTCTGCTATTTAACGTTTTTATGAATGACCTGGAAGAAAACAGAAAATCATCCCTGATAAAGTTTGCAGATGATGCAAAACTTGGACGGGTAAATAGTAAAGACCCGTCACAGATACAGAGTGATCTGGATCACTTGGTAAGCTGGGCGCAAGCAAAACAAGATGTGTTTTAATATGGCTAAATGTAAATGTAAACTTCTAGGAGCAAAGAATGCTGGCCATATTTATAGGGTGGGGAACTCTATCCTGGGAAGGAATGACTCTGAAAAACATTTGGGGATCATGGTGGATAGTCAGCTGAAGATGATGAACTCCCAGTGTCATACTGTGGCTGAAAGGGCTAATGCGGTGCTGAAATGCATAAAAAAGGGAATCTTGAGTAAGAGTTGAGAGGTTATTTTACCCCTGTATTTGGTACTGGCTGTAATACCGTGTCCACTTCTGGTTTCAAGCATGGTGATAAATTGGAAGGGGTTCAGGAAAAAGCCATGAGAATGAGTAAAGAATTAGAAAACCTGCCTTCTAGTGATAGACTCAAGTAGCTCAATGTGTTTTTAACTTAACAAAGAGAAGGTTAAGGGGTGATTTGATCACAGCTGTTAGTACCTACATGGGGAACAAATATTTAATTATGGGCTCTTCAGCCTGGCAGAGAAAGGTCTAACATGATCCAATGGCTGGAAGTTGAAGTGAGACAAATTCAAAGTGCAAATAAGGCATAAATTACCCATTGGAACAACGTACCAAGAGTTGGGGAGGCTTCTTCATCACTGACAATTTGTAAATCAGTATTGGGTGTTTATGTAAAAGCTCTGTTCTAGGAATTGTTTTGGGGACGTTCTCTGGCCTGTATGATAAAGGAAGTCAGACCGGATGATCACAATGCTTTGGAATCACTTGAATCACTTCTGGCCTTGGAATCTAGGAGTCCATGCATCAGAGGACCCCATATACTGCATACTGCCGTTTATGTAGCTTCACAGACAATTGCATAATCCCTTTGCACTGGAGAAATCCACAAGATGCTGCCTGCTTCTGTTCTTGAGCGTCTCCATATGCTGGTTTGCCATCCAGCTGTGCCTCCTTTGCTCCCCTCAAAGGACAGAGAGAAGGCAGTGTGAGGTGAGGCCCCTCCCAGACTGAGGACAGCGCCAAATGTTGGACCATTGCCAGCTCCACCAGACCTTGTCTCAGCAGTGGGATTCGGTCATCTGCCAGGCTTTGCTTCTCAGGCAGAAGGAGATTGGAAAATTGAAGGACCTGAATCCAAAGCCCATTGGAATCAGTGGGAGTCTTTCTGTTGATATCAGTGGGCTTTGGATCAGGCCCTAACTGCTCAGGAGGATGAAGAGAAACTCACTTATAGGGGAAGGGGAGAAGCTGACCAGAAGAGGGGATGTTGCCTATAAAGTTCTTCTCTCTTCCTCTCTCCTCAAGGTCAGCTGGTGCTAGTGGGCACCCTCCAGTCAGCCCCAACGGTGGTAGAGTGTAATATTGCTTGTCTTGTAGTGTCTCTGGGCCCCACTGAGTTCAGGACTGTATTGTGCTAGCCAAATACAAACCCCTGTCAGGGATGGTCTAGATGCACTTGGGCCTGCCTCAGGGTGCAGGGGTAGATTATGACCTTGAAGAGTCCCTTTTAGCCCTGCCTTTCTGTTGTTCTGTGACAGAAGGTCTCTGTCTGAAGAGCTTACAACTGGAGCATGTTGGGAAATGGATTTTTCCATCCTGCAAAAAATTCGAGCGTCCAAAACCAATTTTTTTGGTCTCTATTCTGTACAGAAAGGTAAAATTTGAATTTTTTTTTTTTTCAAAACAAACTTCAGAAAAAATTTGTTTTGGGTCAATCAAAACATTCTATTTTGATTTCAATTTTTAATTAAAAATATATAAAGTACATTTAGAAACAAAATGTCATTTTGAAATGAAAAATCCAAATTGTTTGGTTGGAAAATGTTGACATGGGACATTGGGTTGTTTTCAAACCATTTTTTCCAATTTATTTTAAAATGGAATGTTATAAGTCAATACAGTTTTGCAAAAAAATTCAGTTTCATCAAATGGCATTTTCCAACAGAAAACTTCTGACAAATTCTGTCAGCTCTGCTCACAGTCTCACTAGACAAGACTTCCCACTGCAGTTGTTTAACCACAAGATCTTTCTTCCCCTCTCTGTTTTTGCTAGAATTAATTTCTTTCCCTCTTTCTCTGGCATATTCACCAATCCCTCCTGTGGAGGACCCAGTAAGTGGAGTTAATTTATGAATCTCATGAGGATCAAGAGAGTTCAGAAGGATTTTGTCTTTCTCCTGGTAAAGAAGTCTGTAGACACTCTGGAAATCTAAACTTCCCATAAATCTTGGATATAGATTAATTTACGTACACAAGAAAAAACAAAGGGAACTACAGGTTGCTGATGACTAAGGGATGGTGGGAAGGGGAACCTAGATTCTGAAGAGAAACAAACTGATGAGTGAGGTTTGGGAGCTAGTTGCACTAGTCTTCATGCCTGTGATCTGGTGGGTCCGCTGAAGCAACCTGGCTTCTCCCTGTTTCTTCTACACCTTGTTTAGCTTGAGTCAAGGGGCAGTTGGTTTCAAAGGTGGCTTTACCCACACCAAACTGAATAGCCCATCTTGGTGGAAATGCGGGTGGTGTGTGTGTGTGTGTGTGTGTGTGTGTGTGTGTGTGTGTGTGAGCGAGAGAGCAAGCTCTCATCGTGCAACACAACAGCTTCAGTTTTTGAGAACTGAATGGTGTGAAGAAAACTCCATCCAGCCTTCTTCCCCTCCCCAGAGACCCAGCCCAGTTCCGTGGAAGCTCTCTAGGCAGAAAAGAGAAGAGATCTCAGGCGGTGAGGTGAGGTGAAGGCACTGGGATTGCAGTTTCACCCACAATCCATCCACTGCAGACGTATTACTCTTTCCCTATGGCTAATTTTCTGTTAAGTGTAGGCATTCCAGGAATTTGTAAGGAATTGTGGGGCGGGGAGCAGGAAGACTCCTGGAATATAAACCATCTGGTTATGGTCTCTCAGTGTTGCAGCGCCTGGGATAAAGGAACTGATCTAAAACAGACATTGTTTTAGACAATAAAACCGTATTACACATTAATGAGCAAATACATTTTAGAACCAGAGGTGTCATGCAAGCTGGGTGTTCTCTTTTTCCTTCCTAACCCAGGAGCAGCTCAGTTTGCTGGCCAAGGGTCTAATGCGGTTGGTGGCTACCTCTCTCTGTTATAACTGTGGGCTCCAGTTGCTGGGGGACTCAACTGACGCCGAGCCCTTTCTGGTCTACTCTCAGGAGGAATCTGAACATGCGCAAGAGGTTCTGGCTTTTGGCTCTATTACATTTAAAATAGACACGTGCCAATTGGCCATAGCTCGCTGGGCAGTGAGCTGGCGCTATGGCTGTTCTTCTGTCCTTGCCTCCGGGACTCTTAATGCCTGCACGCTGAGCATGGATCAAACTGGGCCAAATTCACTTATCGGTTGGAAATTGTCTTCCACATAAGTGTGTGTTTTTTTTGTTTTTTTTTTTTTTGTTTTTTTTTGTTTGTTTGTTAGCCACCGCAGGGCATTTATTACAGAGTGTCTGCCCCCTCCTTGCCGATGTCCCCGCCATGCTGTGAAAAAAGCAGCTTCAGCCCCTGAAGTCTCAGTCCCTGGGCCCCCTGCCATCCCCACCCTTTATTGCTGGCAATTAGTTGCTGAGCTGGGGTTACCCAACCCTGGTGTGCGCTCACCCCCCTGCTGATTTCCCGGTGGACAGTGCACTGTGTCAGAGGATGCAGCACTGAGGGGAGGCTGTGGAGGGCAGAGTTTGCATGCTAAATGGAGCAGCTCGGGACCAGTGTAGCAGAAAGGCTGGCTTTGGGGGTTGGTCAGTATGGCTTGGGAAACGAGGGAGCAGGAAGCCTTGACCCACACACCATTCTGCTTGAAAGGCAACATACGGACTCTTAATTGGGGCATATTTGTTGGAAATAAGTGTGCAATAGTGAACCTAGAAGGCAGTGCCTGGGAGATGCATCCTGCTAATTCCAAGAGAAATGCGTCAGCTCCCCACCCCATGTTATCAGCCCCACCCTGCTGGTTGATGCATGGTGATTTCCAATGAACCCAGGACATTTCAGCACTAGCTCCCCTGCAGAAAGGGAAATCCATCGGACGCGGGGCTCACAGCAGCTTTCCTGGCCTCTCTTACTGCTTGCCCGTAGGCTGCATGGTAATAAAGGCACACGGGCTCCTGGTGTGTGTTGTTCTGGTGGTGGCTGCTTGGCATGTATCTGACTTGTCCTAGTGCCAGTGCTTGCTTGACTTTCATGTTCCAGCAGCCCCTCCCTCTTCTAAAAGGAGCGGGGAACAGGGAAGACGCAAAGTTAACTCGGCTGGGTTGCCATTCACTTGCCCTTTATTTTCCTAACTTGCTTGAGCAATAAATCCCAGTCCCCTTCCTCTGTTCTTTTCATGGCCTGCCAGTGCTTTCCATTTCTTTGCTGGTTGGATGTGTGTTTATTTCTGGAGTGCTGCCTTCAAAATGCTTTCACCTCGCTCTCCCTGTGTCTCTGGCCTGTTCTCAAATATCATTTTCATCTTTTGATTGCTGGTCCTTTTCCCCCTCTGTTGTGCTTTTTTAACTTTCTGCCTTCATTTTCTTGCCATTTGAGCCACTTCAGCTCTGGTCGCCATCGCGCGCAGGGTCGACGTTTGTGTTCTGGCTTTGTTTTGAGTCGGTACCATCCTCCGGGCAGTTCTTTCTCTCTAGGAAAGATCAGCTCTCATTTAGAAAGGTAGGGCAGCCACGGGATCCCCAGCGGGTGTGAACTGGCCATGGCTCCACTGGAGTCAATGGCGCCAGATCCCCCAGCGGGTATGAATTGACCATAGAGCCATTGACTTGAATGGCCCTGTGCTGACTTACACCAGCTGAGGATATGACTCCTTATAGGTGTGCCCTGCACCCCAGCACCCAGAGCTCTATGAGCTTGCTCTGGATTACAGCCATGCTGCTCCTGGATCTGCCCGACTCCATGCTAGCAAAGACTTTAGCTGAGTGTAAATTCCATGTGTGCTCTTTGGAGAGGCTCCCCAGATGGAGTGAGTGCGTTTTAAGAAAGAGAGCGGAGCCAGTTTCTACTTTGGGGGCAGCATGTCAAAGGGGGGAGGCAGAGTGGGCCCTGTGCCTCCCAGTCGACATTTTCAGAGCTTTCTCTTCACCTAGAGCTGACAGCCCACAACAATGGCCTCCTTTCTTCTCCCTGGCTGGCTGCTGGCATTGGGATAGTGTTGGGTTACAGCCCCTTCTCTTGGGTGGGGGAGGGAGGGCGTTTGTCAAATCCCAAACGGGCGACATGATGTCATGTTATTCCAGCACTGAAATGAGGCAACATTTTTCCCAAAGTCAGCACAAATTTACGGCGAGCCCAGAGTCCTGGCTGAGTCGGGGCTCTCTGGCCAGTCCCCAGCACCCTGACCGATCCTTCAAGTCAAAATCTCCATGTGACGGTGGCACCTGCGGGCATCTCTGTAACCTCCCCTCTGGCCCTGTTTTGCCGTTCTCCTGGGCGTCAACCTATAGATTTAATTAAATGTATTTTATTTGTGGTGCGCAACTGGGGAAACCCATTTTTATACCCTGTGTTCAGTTAATCAGCCATCAACATCTGTTTCTTATTGAAAGGCTATTTGGAGAGAGCGATCCTTTTTATAGCTTAATCATTTCAGAGGCAAGCCTGCAGCCCTGGCTGTCTTTCCAGCATTCCCCACTCTCTCTGCCTCCCCCTCCAATCCCCAGCTTGGCTGAGCTTTCATTTAAATAAGTAATAATTATTAAAAAATAATAATAATAAAACCTTTCTGAATCCCACCATTAGTGTTCCGCTGAAAGCTTGGATTGAGCCGCACGTATGCAGCTCCTCCACCTCCTACCCCTGAGTTGCACCATCGCCTAGCCTCCATTTCTCCTTTCTCCCAAAACGTGCCCTGCATCCTGATGGCATTCCGAACTGGCAGCACGTGCCAAGCTAGAAATGGGCATTGGTGAAAATAGGTTGAAATCCACAAGATTCAGAGCTATTGTTTTGAAAGGATTGGAGTGGAAAGATAATTTTTCTAATAAAAACTTTTTGGCTTTGTGGTGGTGTTTCAATTCCTGGAACTCCTAGGAGCCTTAGTCCTGGGCCAGAATTCCATTGTGCTAGGCACTGTAAGGTACAGGTGGGTTAGGAATGGATGGGCTCTTTCCATGCGCAGGGAAAGGCATGAAGGTCCTTTTTGGGGAGGTGAAACAAATGGATGCCACACTGTGCTATGGGACATATGGTTAACTGCCAGTCCTCAGTGCACTAGTATCCCACGGTGGCCTTTGAAATGAATTTAATGCTACTTGATCTGTTTGGACTCTGAAGGACTGGGACTGTCTGTTGCTTGACTCTGCATGGGGTCATTCTGGAATAGCTATTGTGCTTTAAAGCCACAACCTCCCTTAATTTGAATTAACATTCAGATGTAGGCGAGCCTGTATGTATATGTGCACTGGGGTTCAGATTTCACTCGGACCTATAGGCTCTGCTGTAATACAAATACTGATGGAATGTCTGTGTGCCTTTTACTGGAGCGGGGCTGGGGTAGCAAAGGGTATCTTTGTTTTTGAACGTATAGAAGGATTGGAACAGCCTGGGATATGGGCTAAAAAGGGGACGCTGCATCATGATGGCCTTTTGAGATCTGCTACAGCTGCCAAAGTTTAAAGATGGTCAAGCCCTATTGGGTCTCTTCTGGTTGTGTGTGTGATGCCCCCCACAGCTGAGCAGAGGAGGAGGCAATGAAAAGGTTAAAGACCCAGTGAGTTTTCAGGCACTTCAACCTAGCTGCTTCTCCACCAGACCTTCAGTAGCTGGATTCAGCTGCGCTCAGTGGGCTGGGATGAGGAGAGTGGGGATGGACACAGTATGACTTCAGCACTCAACCTCGCACACACTCAGGCTAGAAATGGGTAAAAATTAGTCTGAAAACAAAAATTTATCATAGAGGATGATTTTGAGGGAACATAAAATAAAAAAGTTCCCCTTCCTCCTTTTGTCTGATACTGAGAGACCTCCTCTGATGTGCACCTAACGTGTCTTGTGCACTTTGGTTTGTATCCTTTTAGTAAACAGTTGAGTTATTTCAGCATTACAAACTGCGGCTCCAGAGCCAGTTAACCCTCAGCAGCTGAGGGAAAGCTTTAGATTCTCTCTCCTCTTCCCCCCCCCCCCTTCGCGTGACCACTGGGATAGAGACAAATGCCACACTAGAGGTTTTCACTGTGTTTTTTCCCCCTTGCTAAGCGTAATAAACGCAGGGTTTTTAATTTGGAATAATAGTGCTGTGGATCAGAAGGACTTTCCCTGGGGTAGGCCGAGCCCCTGACCCCCACCAATCGCAACGAGTGCACAGCAAACTCTGTGAGCTTGGCAAATGCAGGAGAGTGTAAGTGAAGGCTAATTGGAAGCAGCCCCAACATGTTCTCTGCTGGAGTTATTTACAATATCTTTCATGCAGTGACTTATCGGGTTATTCAGTAGAAGAGAAAAACCCGGCTTTATTTATAGCAACAGTGGTAACCCCTGATACGTGAGCGGCTTTGGACGTGGAGGCATGTGTCCCCATCAAACCCGTGGCTATTCGTATTCCCGCTGCTATGCATTGAAATATGCAGATGTCTGCTGAAAGCGTGGCCTGGGGTTGTCCTTGGTGGAAGATTTACCAGGCTGGGCACCACGGTTGGCTGATAGGGATTCTGTCCAGCTGCATAGGTCAAAAGACCAATATTCCGATGAAGGCCAGGTAGCAGATATTTGATCTGGTAGGGTCCAATGGGGCAGAAGTCTTGTCTGCAAACACCCTTCAGCTTACCCTGTGTCATGCAAGGTTGGTTTGTAACGAAGCTGATTTTGTCCATGAGTTAATTGTGGGTGAGTGGCTCAATTTCACATAGTTGAGGCCAGGGCCACCCGGGGGTGGGGCAAGTGAGGCAATTTGCTCTGGGCCCTGCAGAGGCCCCCACGAGAGTTTTTTGGGGCCCCTGGAGCGGGGTCCTTCACTCGGGGGGTCCCGGAGCTTCTTCCGCTCCCGATCTTCACCAGCGAGGGGGTCCTTACCGCTGAAGTGGGACTCGTTGCCGAAGTGCAGCCGGGTCTTCGGCAGTAATTTTGCGACGAGGGGCCCTTCCATTCCGGGACCCGCGGCGGGGAGCCCCCGCCACCGAATTACCACCAAAGACCCGACTGCATTTTGGCGGTGGGTTCCGCTTCAGCGGTAATTCGGCAGTGGAGGGCTCCCACCGCGGGTCTTCGGGGCACTTCGGCGGTGGGTCTCAGAGTGGAAGGACCCCCTGCCGCCGGATTACCACCGAAGCGGAGATCCCCCACTGCCAAAGACCCCAGGCCCCTGAAATCGTCTAGGCGGCCCTGCCTGTGGCTGTGGCTTGGTAGATGAATCTTGGGACTTTTTATTATTAAGGTTTTTGTCTGGGGAAGAGTAATTCGTTCTGGGGCTGTGGGGGATGCAGGGAGGAGGAAGGTCTGCATTTGTTGCATCTGACTTTGGGTTTAGGACATGTACCTAGAATTGAAATGCATCAGAATCCTAGAGTTCAAGGCCAGACAGGACTGCCAGATCTCTCTTGCATGCATGCACATGTGTGTCCTGGGCATTTATGTAGAGATCCTGGTTGTGTACAGACTTCCCTGGCTATGAATTTCTGACTGGGCTAACTCAGTTATCTGTCCTGGAAGTGGAGTCACCAGGGCTTATTGCTTTGAGCACGTTCCATCTCTGAGAAGACAATGCTGCTTTTCTTTGAGCCTTGTGTATGGTGCTCTCCGTGACGACTTTTGGATTATCTCAGGTGCTTTCTTAGTGAGCTTCTGTGGGTGAGCACGCTCTGGTCTAATCTTTTTAGTGTTTGGATTGGATTTAAGAGGTTAAGGGATCATGCCTTTGCTATGGTTGGGTATTGCTCTTCTCTGGGTCAAGGTGAGGATCTCACCAAGCTCTGGAGAGCTGAGTTGACTTGTTTGGTTTGATGGTCAGTTCTTGGAGTCAATTGGCCCCTGCTGGGTTCCCAGACTCCTCTGCAGGTACATACTGTCCAACCTTTGGACCTGGTGGGATATTCTCGCCATCTCTTGGCCAGAACCGTCGATGCACTGGTCCAGCATAGTACACTTCGGCTATTATTGCTAAATTTGGGAGGAGTGACAGGAAGGATTGATCAGGCTGCCTCCTCCAGGAGCGAGCAGACACTAAGATTGATACTGGGTTGTGTTTCCTCCTGTGTTGCAGTGCCAGTGACATCAGACTGCTGGGCAGGCCCTTGCGGTTAGCGCCCTACACCCATGCCACCATTATCTGTGTGCCTTGAGGCGTGACCATAGCCCTCTTACTGCAGTGGCCTGTGTTAAATAATGTGAATGGGGCCCTTTCTGCACTGAAATGGGGGTTCTTGGGGCCAGGTTAGATTTCAAGGGGAATTTGCCCCTATGCCTTGTGTGGGGCTTTCTTAAATTGCTTTAAACTGCTTCAACTAGGACAAAAATGTCTCCCACTTTGCCTTAGCTGGGAGGCACAATTGCCTCCTGCACAATCATCGATGGCTTCTAATAACAGAAGGAGAGGGGGTGGAAATCTGGCATCCCCTGCAGTTGGTGGGATTCAGAGCTTTGAGGGAACTCCTCATTCTGTTTCTGACTGCCCCAGGGATTAGACCAGACTCCATTTCATCCCAACACCTACCAGCAGCGGTTCTGGGTATCTGGCGGTGGTATTGGCGCGTTGCCATCCTCTAGCTTACGTAGAACACAGAAGTTTTGTGTCATGATACAGGACACACACATAATTTTCTGTCAAGTGAAGAGCACCACGTTTCATGGGACTGTGTATTCCAGCCTCCCATCCTTCCAAAGCTGTTTGATTCTGACCCTGCCTCTTTGATTCTTCCCCCCACCCACCCACACAGCTTAGTATCAGTGCTTTTGATGTTCCCATCCTCCTATCTCTGCACAGCCCCGGCAGCACCAGCCCTCTGCCTTTCATTAGTGCATTAACAAACTCGAGTCGTGCCTAACGAGGATGCCTCATACGTTATGCTAATGATCAAGAGACATGTTAATGATATTTTAGAAGCCTAATTAGTGGAATATATAACTATATGCAATTTGGTAATGGACTGTGACAACAAGTTGTTAAAAGGAGGCTTGACAAATCCCGTTGTATGTGGCCTCAGACAAACAGTGGCTGAGAATGGATGAGCAGCGACCGTGTGGAGGTAGTGAGGGGAGACGTGTGAGTTCCTGTGTATCTGCTTTTCAGTTGTACATTTCTTATGCTGCCACATGAACTAATGTGACCAAAGCTTCAGTTTCAGTGCAAAGTAATTTTCTCTTCAGCTGTCAATAGCTTCCCCCATACCCATAAAACACTGTCTGTTTCTCTGCAGCATTGGCTGCCCCAGATCAGCTCATGGAGCCATTGGGTATCTGATCTGGGCTCTCTGCTCCATTGTATTGGAGGCTGGAGAACACTCCCTGAAACTGCCCCAGCCTAGTGTATAGCACTCCCCGTTGGGTGGAGGGTTGGAGATGTGGAATTGTCCAGCCCTTTCCAGTTGGCTAAGATAGAGTCACGTGAGATAAACCACTACTGTGACTGTATAGAGATGGAACATGGTCTCCGAGGTAAAGACCGGCCCTGAGTGCTCTGAGATCTGGCTTTCATTCTTGGCTTTGCTGCCAGTGACTTGGCCTGGGGGAGCCACCTGGGTGAACACTCTGAGACGTGTCAGCTGGATGCGAATGTGAGTACTTCGGACCTCTGACAATCATACCCCAGGCATTTCAGGTCCAGCCTCCAAAACAGCTGCCCTCTGTCTCTCCCTGCCTCTATCCCTGTCTCTCAGAAGCACAGACGGCATACCTGCTGCGCACTGACATTGTCCTCTCCATTTCCAAATATCCCAAGTTAAGGCGTCTACTTCCCTACAGAGACTGTTCTGCTTTTTAAGGGGGAGAACTCCTGGGCCAGTGTTTAGGTTGGCTGGGAGCCTGGATTTTCTTCTGATCTCCTGCCACTGATCTGCTGTGTGACCTGGGGAAAGTCTCTTCACCTCTGCGGGGTCCAACTGGGAATACTTACATTCCTTCCCCTTTGTACAGCGCTTTGAGATCTGCTGATAACCATTGTTGTATAAGAGCTAATGATAAGTAGTAATGAATGGTTTATTGTTAAATATTACTTCTAAAGTAGTAGTAATTATTAAATCTTATTGTCAGGAAGCCTGTCCTGATATTGAGCCTAATTTTTTCTCTTCCTTAATTACTTCCCCACATTCCTAGTTGTACTGTAAGCCTGGGACCATCCTCTACTCCTCCAGATATTTGATGGCCGCTGTGCCTGCCACTGAAGTCCTTGTGCATTCAAGCTATATACATTTAAACTTTTTTGCTATTGTCATGCATTCTCTCCAAGTTATCAGTATCTGTCTGGTAACGAGATGCTGAACTGAACCCAGAATTCCACCCTGGAGACCTAGAAAGGTAGGCTGTGATCGTGCTCCATAACCCAGCACCTCTGAATATGCACTTCAGAAATGATAAAACTGATTGCATTTTTTTCCTGCAAATTCCTAATTTTAGCAACCACAGTCACTTGTCTTTTTAAATGACTTGCTTCCCATATTCCTCCTTCCTCCCGAATATCTGTGATGTGGGTTCGTTGCCCAAAGATGTACCTGGCCCCATTTTTACCAGCTAGGAGAGCAGTAATGAAGAGCTGTTTCATAGGCCACATGACCTTGTGGCAGGCATTTTGCCTCTGCTTGGCAGCCCATACTGCAAACGCTAATAATCCAGAAGGCACCCCAACATCTGTTATGTAGCTAGCACCTTTCTGCGGTATTATTTTGAGGCTGTAATTCAGCATGCTTCATCGTGGCTTAAAGTAGACGTTGGGGGGAAAGCGTGAAGAAAATACACTCTCATGCTTGTATTACCTGAATTGGGGGGGGAAATATGGCTGAGTTTGTCGCTTAGCATAGTGGGGGCCTGGTCCGTGACTCATAAGTGCAATGGTAAAGCAAATATGTATTCCCAGGCATGGTTAGCAATGCCCTTTCCTGTTTGCCCTTCTCTGTCTGTGGCACTGTTATGTGGCCCCCATTGTTGGAGAATCTGAGTGTCTGTCAATCTTTATTGGAGTTATCTTCACAGCACCCTTGTGAGGCAGGGCGGTGCAATGAACCCCATTGTACATATGGGAAACTGAGGCACAGAGCAGCTAAGTGATTTGCCCAGAGAGTCTGTAACAGATAGGAACTTGGACACAGGTATCCTAGGATAGCACCCAGACCACTAGGCCATCTCTGCTTTCGTCAGCTACCTTGATAGCGTTATTGACACCAGGTGCGGTTTCCCATTGCGTATTATAAGTAGGAGTTTGTTTCACCTGTAGGGGAGACAAACCCGAGATCTTGGTCGGGACTTGTGAGGCTCCCTGAACTGTTTGAAGCTGGGGAATTAGCAGCTGCTTTGAAGTTCAAAGAACTTTTTATTGTCTGGTTGGGGGTTTTTTTTTTCCCTTCCTTTTAAATATATTTTTTAAAAAGTTGAAATTTTTTCTCTCACCATTTATTTGGTTTTTTCTGCTAATAACTAAATTATAATAAGACTACCAATGGGATTTAAAAAAAAAAAAACTTCACATAAATTACTCCTTTTTTTTCCCTTTTTCTTCTTTTCAGTAAAATCCATTCTGCATAATAGCTCTTTGTCTTGCTTATAGATAGAATGGGGGAGGCCAGGCATCGGAAATGAAGCAGCCGTGTTCTCGGGAAGAAATCTGAAGTTCTACAGCATTAATAGGGGGCTGTGGGAGGAGGCAGGGAAATGGGGTTTTGAAGTTCTGTGCGCTGCTGGCGATGTAGAAACATGTTCCGTTACCTTCTGAAGACCGAGCCCTACCCATGAGCCTTGAGGACATGGTCGGTGTCTGATATAGGGACTTGGTCTGGGGGGTTTTGCACAGTGACAGGTGTGCAATGGTCTTGTGGTTTAAGGCATAGGAGCAGGAGGCTGACCTCAGTTCTGTTCCTGCATTGCTGTTCATTGTGTTAGTCATGGACCCATTGTGCTAGATGCTGTACCTCCCCAGTCTTCCTTTATGAGCCAAAGCAGTGACGTAACCTTGCTTTACTTCAGTTGCACTGTCTCTCAAATGAGGATAGTCCCTGTCCACCTCATAAGCATTTGCGAGGATAAATTCACTAACTTCTAGAGGTCCTTAGACAGAATGGGCTATCAGAGGATAAAGCATTATTATTTATTAAACCATTGTCTTTTTTATGTATTGTAATGTTTTTACACAACAACCATGTTCTCCAGGGTTTAAGCCATCAAACCCTTCCTGAAAACTGTTGTTGTGCAAAATGGCTGTGTCCCGTTATGTGGTGTACAACCCACGTCTTGCACACGCAATGTGGCAAAGGCATTTTAAATGTCTCCATTGTGTCCAAATGCCTGCACTCATTTTTTAGCAGTGGGGCTGAGGAGAATTCTGACCCCCTGAACCTTAGCTTCTCCCTCTCCCCCTCCCTCCTGTTAAACAGGTATAATGAATCAGGAGAATCTTTACACTTGGTGATTTTATACCACGGAACAAAGATCAAAGCGGAGGAATACACAGTGCCCATAAAATTAACTGCTTTTTCAATTTTACAATGCTTTCAGTGATAAAAAATCATATAAATTTAATATTAATTAAACACTTAGCTTTTAACCTCCTCCTGCATCTACTTTTGGCTGCTTGTTGGGGAAAAATTAATTGAGCGTCTTAAATCTTGTGTTACTAAATGGCTTGACAGGGGGTTTCAAAGGCACTTATAACTTCAGCAAAATGCACTTGGAGCCTCCATCCTTCCACTCACCTAATTGAAAAGTCTGGTGGGAGGGGTGGGGTGTGAAAGGAAAAATGTATCATTTTATGGTTTTGTTTCTTAAAAAAAAAAAAAAAACTTATAGCCCCAGTATTGTAGTCTGTGCTTTAATTCGATCCCTGTCACACTTAACACTTCACAAAATGGAAGCGATTGATCGTCTGTTATATATGACCTATTGCTCCTGAGCCATGTTGATAGAAATGTATTACGGGTGACGTATGCTTAGTGTGGTAATAGCTGGTATTTCTCCAGTACGTCTCATCGCTATGTGGTGTACAAACGCGGTGTGTGTAATGCATCTCTCTGTATAAAAGATATAAATGCGCGTGTTGGTATATTTGTATAAAAAATTAGTTATTAGCACAACAGCCATTGAAATGCAGCTGTCTCTGGGGTAGAACAGAGCACCTCTTTAACAGCCCACAGCTTCAGTGACAGCTTAGGATGGAAAGTGAGGAATTGTAAAATAACACCATGCATGTAAAGTAGTAATAATCCAAAACGGAGCAATTCAGTGGAAAGAAGGCCCTTGGAAATCAGTATTGCTGAAAGACCTGAGGGGTGACATGGACAGTAAATTAGACTTGTATTTGAACTGTGATGTGGCAGTCAAAGAAGGCAAATATGATTTTGGGTTATGTATGCAGCGCTATGGAGCAGAGAGATCATAGTCTCTCTCAACTAGAATATTATGGTCTTTTCTGGAAGTCTTACTAATGGAAACCTATTGATAAACGGAATTCAAAGAAGACACCTCCCCCCCTCCCCCAAAAAGGGGGGGTTATAGGGTTGCGTGCTTTACTGAGAGAAATTAAAATGTTTTCTGTAGCACTTCATTAATTCCCACTGTCGACTGGGAACCCCATTGACTGTGCTCAGATACTGTGCTTAGACAGAACTTGGTATGGAATATCTCTAGACTGAGAATAACAGAAGCTTGTGATCTAGCAAATAAATGATCAAGCAAAGAATAGGTGCTGCCTCACAGGATGTTCTTTTTTGCTCCTTTGACGAATGCGGTTTAATTTATTGCAATGCTTCCTAGAATACTATTCTGAGTTTTTTATAGTGTCTTTTGTAAACATAAATGCGTCTTAGTAAAGTGAGATCTCACTACAACGTTTTCTGCTACAGACCCTTTAAATCAGGGCGAGATGTTGTGTGTGTGTGTGTGTGTGTGTGTGTGCGCGCGCTATTGAGTAAAGTGCAAAGTGTTTACTGTACAGTTTGACTGAGGCCAACAAACTAGGGTGGGAGGAACGGACCTGAGCTGAATTTTTGGATCTGGATTTAAAGTAACCCAGAGTTCTTCATTGGTTAATTCTCTGTTTTTTTTGTTTTTTTCCATTAAGGATTGACTGTGAAATCTGGATCTGAGTTGGAATTCAGATGTCCCTGTTTGGGGATGCTCAGACCAGGATATTTAATGTGAATGCTTCTCTACTCCTAATCTAATGCTGAAGGCTGTGGCCTACAAGGCCCTTTCTTTAATAACAAACACTTGTGCATCCCTGAACCAGATCATAACGTCACCCATTGGCCAAGCAGAGGAGCAAAGAATGGAGAAGAACTATTTAGTGTGTTATCCAGGGCTAGGCTGCAATCATGGGCTGGAAGTAAGAAGAAACATTTAGATTTTCCTGATATTCAGCCTTTTTTTGACAGAGATCTGTGTGAGGCTACAGAGAAGTCTCCCAGGGAAAAGGATGGAAACCCCATTGCTTGAGATAAAATGTATAGTCTGGCTTAATCTTGCATTGCCAAAATCTCCCTTCCACGTCTAACTACTGATTCTTTGCAGCATCCAACTCAAACTGCTGGGGAAATTAGAGGCAAAATGTCACTGCTGAAGTTGTCCTGGCAGGATTCCATGATGCACAACCCTCCCTTCTGCGAGGTCTCTGGTTTCATTCCTCACTGGATTGAGCCCTTCTCCTGTATTTTACAAGAAGTCTTTTATATGTTGCTTAAATCCTGGGACCTATATCCCATAAGATACTGAGAACTCATTAGATAACAAGTATATGTCCAAGCAGTCATCACTGTAGAAGATTATTACTAGTATTAATATAGAGCCTAAAGTATACCCCAGCCTCCACCTTGAACAACTGCTAATACAACAGATACACTGTAAATTTTATATGATGACTAAAACTTCGTGGGGCAGCGTCCCTTTAAGAAGAAGCTGTACCCCATTTGTTTCATGCTGTTGCCATTTTTACACGTGAAATGTAGGTAGTTACCCGTTCCTGGCACTGATGTGGAGTCTGACATCTTGGGAAAGTTCACTGTGTGTGGAATGGGGACTGGGACTGGGACTGGAGGGTACGGGGGGTGGGGGGCGGCAGGAAGCAGACTGTGTTTGGATAAGCTGGAAAGTGCCATAGAAGAGCCAAATGTTGGTGCTTTTTTTCATGACCCTATAAAGAAGGATGTCTGTGGGCAGGTCTCCCAACAAGCCCTGGGTTTGAGAGACTGTCCCATTTTGACCTGCACACCTCCCTGTCCTGGTTGAGGGGCAGTGTGTCTTGGGACCCTGTTTGAGAGGGCCCCCAAATCAAGTGGCTTTGGCACCTGGTGCACATAGTTGCCACGCCACTCAGGTTTGGTCTGGCCACCCCTTCGCATGCATCTCCAGAGGGGCAGCCGGGCCAAACCTGACTGGTGCTGTGCCCCGCTTTAGTCAGTGGATGGGAGAGACACTTTGTATCTGTGCATCCTGAAGCATGGGGCTGATCCCTGCCCTAGCTAGTCCATTTGCAGGAGAAGCAGCGGCTCTGGCTGGTGCCTCTTGGAATGTGGGCAGGATTCCATGGAAGCCGGGAAAGGTTATTGGGCTATGTTTTTGCTGCTCCTCTTTGGAGAAATGATGAGTGTCCCTTCTCACCTCTCTGCTAGAGTGTGCTCCACGCAGCAGCAGAGATGCTACCTAGCGAAGGAGGAGTTAGCCACGCTGCCCTAGAGAAGCATGCTCCCGTGGGTCCCTGGTTGAAGTTCTTTGCTCCTAACAACTAGATCAGGATCTTGACCTGTTGCTTGCAAGTTGAGGGGGAGAGAGAGAGGGGAAGCTACTAATGTTCTCTTTGTTCCCCACCCTCCCTTTTATACCTGCCTGCCGCAGGGTATAGTGTGTGCCAATGTAGGGATATTTAGTAAGTACATCCTCAGTCTGCCTAGGGCCCTTTCTTTTGATGACCATCTATGTACAAATCCCCATATGGATTTTTGATTTTTTTTTCTTGTCAATCAGATGTTGAATATCCCAGATAAATAGAGCCTGCCCATTTCCATCTTCGGTCTCCGATCAGACGTTAGCTGCTCATAGGGGTTAGGCAAGCCTGGTTTTTCTATATGCAATATGGTTAATGGCTCTATATTGGTGTTTACCAGACAGGGTGTATCAGACAGTTATAAAGAAACCATATGACATGGATGGAAGTTTTTAAAGCACTGTGGCCCCCATTAGGGAGTAAGAGACCCTTAATGCAGAACAATTCACAATGTTATACGCTGCTGAGAGCGAAATACGGCTCGTTTCTCCATGGGTGTGGTGTAGGGTTCAGTGGTGTGCGATGTTAGTAGAGTTCATCTTGAGACTTGGCACAGATCAAGATCTGGCCACCCTCTCAGTGGGCTGTGCATTAGGGGACTGGGAAAAGATGGTGGAGAGGATGGGCAGAAGCCCCAGTTAAAGTTACGAGGCCAGATCTTGAGCTCATGTAAACTCATGTCGCTCCCCTGACTTGCAAATTGATTTACAGCAGATGAGGCAGCATGGTCTAGTAAACAATTGGATAATCACTTTCAAGGGAATTGACTGAGCCCACTCAGTAACTTACATTATTTTTAATAACTTGTAAGAATTGAATCTAGCACAATGTCCGGTACTCTGTTACAGTGGTCCTTTGCACACATAGATAATGCCCAACAAACATAAAGTAAAGAATCATAGAAGCACAGAAGATTAGGGTTGGAAGAGACCTCAGGAGGTCATCTAGTCCAACCCCCTGCTCAAAGCAGGACCAACACCAACTAAATCATCCTAGCCAGGGCCTGGTGAAGCCAGGCCTTCAAAACCTCGAAGGATGAAGATTCCACACACCCCCTAGGTAACCCATTCCAGTGCTTCACCACCCTCCTAGTGAAATAGTTTTTCCTAATATCCAATCTAGACCTCCCCCACTGCAACTTGAGACCATTGCTCCTTGTTTTGTCATCTGCCACCACTGAGAACAGCTGAGCTCCATCCTCTTGGGAACCCCCCTTCAGGTAGTTGAAGGCTGCTATCAAATCCCCCTCCATTCTTCTCTACACTAAATAAGCGCAGTTCCCTCAGCCTCTCCTCGTAAGTCATGTGCCCCAGCCCCCTAATCATTTTTGTTGCCCTCCCCTGGACTCTCTCCAATTTGTCCACATCCTTTCTGTAGTGGGAGGCCCAAAACTGGACACAATACTCCAGATGTGGCCTCACCAGTGCCAAACAGAGGGGAATAATCATTTCCCCGTGATCTGCTGGCAACGCTCCTACTAATTCAGCCCAATATGCTGTTGGCCTTCTTGGCAACAAGGGCACACTGCTGACTCTTATCCAGCTTCTCGTCCACTGTAATTCCCAGGTCCTTTTCTGCAGAACTGTCGCTTAGCCAGTTGGTCCCCAGCCTGTAGCAGTGTATGGGATTCTTCTGTCCTAAGTGCAGGACTCTGCAATTGTCCTTGTTGAACCTCATTAGATTTCTTTTGGCCCAGTCCTCCAATTTGTCTAGGTCACTCTGGACCCTATCCCCTACCCTCCACTGTATCCACCTCTCGCCTCAGATTGGTGTCTGTGAACTTGCTGAGGGTGCAATCCATCCCATCATCCAGATGTTCACTGCTACAAAGAGCTCACAAATCAAGGGCCTGAGTTGAAGGTGCCTAGCACTTCGCAAGATCAGGCCCTAAGACAGATAAGGCCAAGAAACATAGGGCAAGACAGAGACCAACAGCTCAGGTAAAGAAAGTATGGGGTGATCACTGGTGAGAACAAGGTAGGAAGGACTGGATGTGAAGTAGGGGCAGAAGTGGCACATGAAGGAGCACTGTAGACCCTGGACTTTCTCCTAAGAATAAGGACAGAGGCCTGGCCTGGGACTTAGGATTAGAATCTAGCTCTCCTATCTCTGCCACTGGCCTGCTGGGTGACTTTGGACAAGTCACATCACCATTCTGTGCCTCAGTTTCCCCATCTGTATAGTAGGTATAATGATACTGATATCTCTTTGTAAAGCACATTGAGTTCTGTTGAGGAAAAGCCCTGAGAGCTAATTTATCATTCATCTCATCCATTTACTGAATGCCTTAGACTGTTCAGTCTGTCTCATTCAGCCCTTAACCGTAGTGTTAGGGAGTGCTGGTTTGTTTTTCTTTTTAAAAAACACCTTAGGTAAAAAAAAATTCAGAATTGTCTAAGTCCCATTTTCAAAAATGACATTTTGAAAATGGGACTTAGAATCCTAAGCCACTCAGGTGCTTTTGAAAATTGAGGTGTGTGTGTAATGTCTGCTACAGATACTTCAGAACTTTCATGAAGCTGATAAAAATTGACATTTCAGTGAAAACTTTTTAAGTATTAAAACTTTCCTCTGCAGTGTTGTGCTCCTAAATCCACCCACCCCCATGAGAAACGAACAGTGGAACTGACTGCAGATGGACAGTGGGACCCAGCATTGTGGTGAAGGGCACAACGGAAGCAAACAACATCAATAAGTACATTGAGACTTGGATTTTCAGAAGCACTTGGCTAACTCTGCTCCCATTGAAGATGATCCTTGTTTACTGTTGAATTCAGTGGGAGGAGAATTTAGGTTGGGTTCTGAGCTGAAAGTACCACCCCAATGTATAAATGTGAACAGTGTAAACGCTTTAAAGCACAGCTGGGAACAAAGGCCGTGGGGAGGGTTGGAATTCTCTTTGAAAGTGGCTTATTATGGCAGTGCAACTTGGACGCGTGTAAAGAGTTCAGTCAGCAATAGCCTTTACACACTAGTGTGGCTGAAAGATACCAAACCACAAAATGCCTGCAAACAGCTGGCTCCAGTGCACTCTCTCGGATCTGCACAGAGTTGTTCTCTTTGGCCTCAGCACTAGTATTATTTCCCTGCTTTCTCCCTGCGGTCCATGTTCCTATGACAGGATCCTGAGTTGCCCACAAGGCTCAGTCTGAATAGCTACTGATGATGATGATGATGATTTCATTACTGAACTTCTCCCCTCTTCTTTCACATAACGGTGTGACTAGCACAAAGGAGTAAGACATGGGCCTTCTGTGTCATAGTAATGGCCACTTCACTGCTTCCAGGCAGGGAGAGGTAAATCAGTGGAAAGGAAAGTGCTTGAAATATGGGTCAGTCACTCACTAGCAGCTCCTCCGGGAGGATTGGATTTCATGTTCCTAGGCGCTCCAGAGGAAGTTGATTGCCCAGTTACTTTCAAAACGTCTCCCTGGCCTCACAGATCCTGCCGACTTCTTGTTACCTGCACTGGAAATGGAAAATTAACTCCTTGTCTTTAGTAGTGCTCGTTTGCTGGGACTCTCTAATCTCTTGCCTCGAACTTTCAATATTTTTTTCTTGTTCCCACGATCACTTAATGCCTTTTCCTAAAAAACTGTCCTGACTAAAACTGCAGCAGAGTGAAAACTGAAATCACAGCCCTGGTGATTTGTTGGTCGGGAGGAGAGATGCATCAGTCTAGGGCCATGGCTACACTTACAGTTTTGCAGCACTGGTAGTTACAGCTGTGTTCGTACAGCTGTGTAGGGCCAGCGCTGCAGTGTGGCCACACTGACCGCTACCAGTGCTGCAGTGTGGCCACATTTACAGCACTTGCAGCGCTGTTGGGAGTGGTGCATTGTGGGCAGCTATCCCACAGAGCACCTCGACCCATTTTGGCGCTGTGGCTTGTGGGAAGGGGAAGGAAGTGTGCGGGTCTTTCCGCTTCCTGTTCCAATGCCCCGTGGTGCTTTGCTACACATTCCGAGCAGTTTGGCGGCATTGTGAGTCTACAGTGCGATTTCTGAGATTTCTGTTACAAATGGAGCCCGAGCTGCTGAGGACCTTGCTGATGAATGTTGCCAGCACATCACGCATGGCAGTGGAGCTATTCCTTCAGCTGCAAAGTGACAGTGAGGAGTCAGACGATGATATTGAAACGCCTGACGCTCAAGACACGCAATTGCTTGTGGCAGTAACAGACGTGCTCAGCACCGTGGAACGGCGCCTTTGGGCTCGGGAAACCAGCACTGAGTGGTGGGAGCACATCGTCCTGCAAGCCTGGGATGACGAGCAGTGGCTGCAGAACTTTTGGATGAGAAAAGCCACTTTCATGGCACTGTGTGCTGAGCTCGCCCCTACCCTGCGGCGCAGGGACACGAGATTGAGAGCTGCCCTGCCAGTGGAGAAGCGGGTGGCAATTGCAATCTGGAAGCTGGCAACTCCAGACAGCTACCGATCGGTGGCGAACCAGTTTGGAGTGGGGAAGTCCACCGTTGGAATGGTGCTGATGCAAGTTTGCACAGCCATTAATCGCACCCTGCTAAGAACTGTGACTCTGGGGAACGTGCAGGACATTGTGGATGGCTTTGCAGAAATGGGTTTCCCTAACTGTGGAGGGGCAATAGATGGGACGCATATTCCTATTCTGTCACCACCCCACCTGGCATCAGAGTACGTTAATCGCAAGGGGTATTTCTCCGTGGTTCTGCAAGCGCTTGTGGATCACCGTGGGCGTTTCACTGACATTTACTCAGGATGGCCTGGAAAGGTTCACGATGCACGCATCTTTCGGAACAGTTCCCTGTTCAGGAGGCTGAGGGCCGGGACTTTTTTCCCAGACCGCAAGATCACAGTAGGGGATGTCGAAATGCCCACTGTGATCCTTGGAGACCCCGTTTACCCCTTAATGCCATGGCTCATGAAAACGTATACAGGGAAGCTTGACAGGAGCAAGGACCAGTTCAACTACAGGCTGAGCCGGTGCAGAATGACTGTGGAGTGTGCTTTTGGCCGTTTGAAAGCCCGCTGGAGGTGTCTTTATGGGAAGCTAGATTTGGGGGAAAGCAGCATCTCCGCTGTTATATCCGCGTGCTGTACCCTCCATAATATTTGTGAAGGGAAGGGTGAAAGATTCAGTGAGGAATGGACCTCCGAGGTTCGACGCCTAGAGGATGAATTTTCACAGGCAGAGAGCAGAGCTACTAGGGAGGCCCAGGAAAGAGCTTCAAGGATTAGGGATGCGTTAAGGGAGCAATTTGATGCTGAGAGCCAACAGTAATGTTTGGTGCCTTTGCTGTGCTTTGTTCTACCTTGGGGTACAATATTTACCACTTCCTGCAATAATAAAACGTATTGTAAAAGCCATAAAATCCTTTATTCAAAGTACAGTACATAAAAGGCCATGGGGGTTAGGGTGGTGGACTGTACATTCAGAGGTTTGAATATGTCCTGTTTGGATTACTGTTCAATGTCTGCTGCACTTCAGGATTACTATGCTGCAGGGTAATGAGGGTGGAGTGCAAAGGGTAAGAATTGTAGTTATCAGGGCTGGTAGGTGATCGTACAGGTGTTGGGGGCAGCTGGGGGTAATAAGAAACTGGCTGCTGGAGAAAGGTGTTTTGTGCAAATACTGGGGAACAAGAAAGAGAGCTTTGGGAGGGGTGTGGGTTACCACGGTACCACTGCCTGCATGGCTACGAGAGACTCGAAAGAGTCAGTTTGGCGAGCCAGGAGGCTTACCATCTGCTTTGAGGTTTTTTTGGTAGCCAATTCCTTTCTCCTGCTTTCTGTTTGCCTCCACTCATACGTTTTCTCTCTCCATTCCTGCGTCTTCCTACTTTCTCTGTTGTAGTGAATCATAACTGCTTTGATCAATTCTTCTTTTGATTTTCGGGGATTTTTTCTCAAGTTCTGCAACCGACGTGAGGCCGGTGATCCGGCTGCATTAGTCAAGGTCACTAAAAAAAACATAGATAGAAACATGTAATACACAGAGGCTACATTGTTTATTATCACAGAGTGAAGGAGTTTTTAGACTTTTTGTAGCATCCTTCCCACATACTTAACATAACACAGAGAGGCCAGGGTTAGCGAAGGCATGGCGAGCAATGGGGTGAGTGTTTCTGCCCCGACTGCACCTGGGAGGGGGAATTGACCGATGGGTCACTGGGGTTTATCTGCACTGGGTACAGGAGGTAGCAGGTGTCCTGCACAGGGGACAGTAGTGAGCAGGAAGGTGGCGAGCTGCTGGCGGGGGGGGGGGGCGGTCCGCCTAACTGCTGGCCTGCTGGTGGTGGTGGTGGGGGGGAACGCACAGCTGTGCTGGCTGCCTGCTGGGAAGGAGGGGGAGAGACCGGAGGGCACCGCGGGGCTGGCTGCCAGCTGGGAAGGGGGGGAAAAACCGGAGGGCACCGCGGGGCTGGCTGCCTGCTGGGAAGGGGGGGGGGAAGACCGGAGCGCACCGCGGGGCTGTTTACGTGCTGGGAACGGGGGGGGGGGAGACTGGAGGGCTCCGTGGAGCTGGCTGCCTGCTGGGAGAGGGGGGGAGACCGGAGCGCACCGCGGGGCAGTTTACGTGCTGGGAACGGGGGGCGGGAGACCGGAGCGCACCGGGGCTGGGGGGGGGACCGCGAACCTGGCGCCCTGCACTCAAGTATCCCTAAATTCTCAACAGGGTTTCCTACTGCCAGATATATCACTGCTGCGTGTTACCTGGGAAGAGAGGGAGGGTCTTCTACAGCAGTGTGGATTCCACCCTGGCCCCTATGCAGCTTGCCTGTGTGCAGCCATGGTCCCCCCACCCCTCGCTGCACAGTGGATCGGACGAGTTAGCCTGACCGGGACAAGGACCACGGTGGCTCTCCCGATAAACTTGAGAAAGCACATTGCGCATGCTCTGGCTGCAACTTTTCAAGAGATTACCGAGGCAGATTACAGAGACGTGATAGAGCAAATCAATGGGCTATTCCACGTTTTAGGCATGCATGCAGGCAGCCATACCCAAAACCCTCCTTTCCCAAAACATAAAAATCTGCTTACCCCGAGCACGCTCCTCAGTTTCTTCCTCACCAGCAACTTCCAGCTGCTGCGACTGGCTAGCCTCCTCCTGGCTTGAGAAGAGCTCCTGGCTGCATGCCTCCTGGAACTCCAGGGTGTCTCCCTCCATGCCAGTAGCCTCACTGTCGGCTTCCTCTACACCCTCCCCCCCTTCTCCCTGCTCTGAACTCTCCATCGTGGTCCTCGGATTGGCAGTGGGGTCACACCCAAGTATGGCATCCAGCTCCTGGTAAAAACGGCAGATTGTGGGGGCAGCTCCTGAGCGGTGATTTCCCTCACGGGCTTTGCAGTAAGCACTCCTCAGCTCTTTTATTTTGACCCTGCACTGCAACGCGTCCCGTTCATGGCCCCTTCTCAGCAAGGACTGCGATATCTGCCCATAGGTATCATAATTTCTCCTTCTGGAGCGCAGCTGTGCTTGCACAGCTTCCTCACCCCAAACACTGATGAGGTCCTGCAGCTCAGAATTGTTCCATGCTGGGGCTCGTTTGGGGCGTGGAGGCATGGTCGCTGATTGATTGAATGGTTGATTGCACTCCACACCTGGCTGAGCAAACAGGAAGGGGATTTTTAAAATTCCCGGGGCATTTAAAGGAGGGGTCAGCTGAGCCCAGGGCAGTGGAGTGTGCATGATTACCAGAGAGGCTTCTAAGGTATGCTGGGATACCTCCTTATACCCCGGAGGTCAATAAAAGCGCTGGTGGGTGTCCACACTTGCTGACCAGCGCTGGAATCCCTACATCCGAGGCTCGACCGGGTGTACAGCCAGCGCTGCAACCAGGGAGTTGCAGCGCTGGCCGTGCTTTGCAAGTGTGGCCACATCCTAAGTTGCAGTGCTGTAACCCCCTCACCAGCGCTGCAACTCTGTAGTGTAGCCATGGCCTAGGGGATCAATCTCTATTCAGCAGAGGCCTGGTATTGAATACGACTGAGTGCTGCACGAGAAGCTGAGCAGAGCTGCGTGGGAGACCTCTACACAGTTCAGCCCAGTTACTCAAAGGCAGTTAGATACTTATATCTTTTGAGGATCCCAGTTTTTCTACGTATCCAGTTACCTGTTCCCCCAGTGCTGTTGCTGATGTGAGCTCATGCAAATCCTGGCAGAAGTATCGTGGCTGCACTTGGGACCTCTCCATTTAAAAAGCCCAAAGAGCTAAGTTCTCCACTCTGAAGTGCTATAACATCATGGCCTAAAATCCTTTGGGTTTAATTTTGAAGAGGCACAAAAGGAGAATTCAAATGGACTCATAGTTTTGTTGCATAGTGAATTGTCACCTGAAATAGAACACTTCTGCCTGAAATGATTTTTTTAAACCATCTTTACACATGTAATACCTTTAGTGTACTGAGAATCCTTTCCTTGAGTGGGGCAGGGCTTATGTCTCTGTTTTTGGGTCAGGACTTGATCTTGTAGGTGATTGGAAACCTTAGCACCATTAGGAGTGCTGCCCTGTGCCAGTTACCCATCTCCGTCAAGCTGCCTGTGGCATCTACAGAGGCTCCCGTCACAGCCTGGCTAGTGAGAAGTGACCGGCCCCTGAAATCCAGCCTCAGCAGCTGGAGAGAGCAGAGAGAACACCAATGCATGCCTTCACCTCATTCCCCCTGCGCGCTTTCTCCTTCCTGCACCGGGAGAGAGGGAGAGAAAAGGAGGAAGAACTGTATAAAAAAATGTTAATTTATTAATCACTGAATATATAGCAGTTCATCTGAAATGCTGTTGCCATGCCAACACCCTGGGAGTTTATTTTCTTAATCCAAGTGAGGAGTGCTCGGCCCCCTGGTCCCCTGCTGTGTCATTTGAATATGTTGCCTCTGCTGCGGTATCTATTTAAAAGGAGGAAGGCAAAAAAAAAAAAAAAATAGTAGGCTAAACCACCAAAGCAGTCAGATGCAAAACAGTAAGAGGCCTTTCTCAGTGCGACTTAGTAAAAATGACACAAATTAATATACTCTACTTAAACCAGACCAAGATTAATGGTTCTCTTTCAGAGCAGCTTAGCCCAACTGTCACTCGACAGGCGTTCGTCGGACAAAATCAACACTAATCAACATTTATTCCTCTCTTGCCCTTGGGTCTGAGGAGCGTAGAGCAGGCTCCGCCATTCTCCGGCTCGTCTCGCCACGCTTTTCATCCTCTATCCAGCTTCGCCATATATCACCCTTCCTCGATATGCCTGTCCTTGTGCGGATCCACACGCTCAGCTATCAGGCTACATTAGAGGCATGATAGATTTTCTATTTTAATTTACATCTATTATATTACAACATAACAGATCTTGATTCAATGGAGACCAGTGTCTCCTATAGCCAGACTCTTTGGGAGGATTTCTGCATTAACTTATTAGGGCCGGTTAGCATGCGGTTTTGAATAGATGCTCGCGTGGGCACTCTGTCCGTCCCTCCCTCCCCTGCAGGCTGAGCAAAGGAGAACACACGGCAGCCTTTGCTTCCTGTAGAGGATGATGCGGGGGCCCTTGGTCTCCTGGGAGAAAGGGCTCTTGAGTTCTGTTCCCAGCCCTGTGATAGTCTTGTTGTATGATACCGCTCGCTGCTGCTGATATTACTACTGGTCGTTTTTATTACATTGTATTCTGGCAGGCCTAGATCAGAGAACGGTGCACCAGGTCTCCTTGCACTGGGCTCCGTACAAACACGTAGGAAGAGACCTGTACTGAAGAGCTGGCAATCTCTATAGATGAGATCAAGGAAGAAAGAAAGGCAGTGCTGTTCTCCCCATTTTACAGATGAGGAATTGAGTGACTGGTTCAAGGCATTTTGTGGCACAGCCGGGATTTGAACCTACTTGTCTCAAGTCCTGGACCCAGGCCTTACCAACAAGACTATCATTCCAAAGTGCTGTATCTGAGGCGGAGTTCCCTATCTGTTAAATGGAGGTAATACTGCACCCTGACCACCTCCTGGTGTGGGGAGGCTAAATTCACCAGTATCTGTAAAGTGTTCTGAGATCTGTGCATGGAAGGTGCCAGGGAAGGACACTATTGTTTTCTTTAGAATAAGAACAAAAGTTCCTGCTGCATGCCTGCTTCAGATAAAGAACATGGCCTGGTAGGCGCCAATATATTGTGTCAGGTTTCTGCTCCCATTTGGCACAGCCCTGCCCTTGCCTTCCACGTGTACTTTACCTTTGGCTTCTAGCTCTATGCTGTTTGGTTGCACAGGAAACCAGGGGCGTCTGCACAAGAAAGGAGACAGGGAAGAAAAAGCAGTGGGAGAAACTGCAGCTTTTGTATTCGTTTCCTCTCCAGCTCTTGGAGGTGGAGCATAGGTTGGGGTTCTGTCAAGTGAAGCCCGGTGTCATTTGAAAACCCCTGCCTGATCTTAGAACCTTAGATTGTTGAAACGAGAGAGGATTTAAAAAAAAAATTATTTCCCCCATAGTGTGTTTGTATGTGTGTAAACCACTCTTTCCATCTCATTCCCTTAGCCTCCCTCTGCCTCACCATTACTTCTATATAGGGATGATGGTACAGGATGTGGTGAGGATAAAAGCAGTAAAGATTGGGAGGTGCTCAGATGATGGGGTGAGGTGTATGGGGGGGCATGCAAGTACTTGAGAGAGATCGGAGAGATGAGCTGGTGGCATTGTCTGGTTCTCTGGCACTAGCACAATGCTGTTGTCTTTAGGTTTCCATCGAGATTTTGCAGATGACGTTTATGGCCTTGGCCTGCCAGGGCTTATGTTGATTTCAGCTGTAGGTGATGCAGGTAAATCACTGGTGTAGACAGGCAAGGTTGGTTCCTGCTTGCCAATGGCTGTAATTGGGGTAAGTCCCCAGTCAGGACGAGACCTCATTTGTGCCCCGTCCCCAGGATGATTTAATTCAAAGATGCAACTTCTAGATCCTAGCTGTGGTGTTGGGTTGCTGTGGTTTCTGCTGTCCAGGAGGCAGTGGGGATAAATGGCAGCAGAAAAAGGCCCAGTACCAGGATTCTGTTGAGGGAGTCAAGATTGCTGTTGCTGATTGGCAAAGGTGCATTGCCTGGTGTTGCACAAAGAGGCCTGTACTACCATTTACTTTGCATCTTGCCTTTCTATATGTGCTTTGCAACAAGTATCGCTGAGGCTGGAGGGAGGTAGAACAGGACAGGAGGAGGCATATCGTGCTGCTCCTTCCTTCCCGGCCTGTGCCCTCTGCCTAGTGGTGACTTAAAGCCAGGATCTGCAAAGTCCCAGGAGTTTGAGGGTACCTTTCTCTGTTTGAACTGAGCTTTGATTAATCTGGGCACTCCAGCACAAGTGCTGTTTTCCAGGCAGTAGTTCTTGGCACGTGGAATTCCTACCTGACCAGAGCGTAAATGAAACTGCAGACAGTGTTTGTGCCTGTGCAGTTTATGATGTGTTTGGAGGAGAGCTTGGTGCTTCCGTTCAAGTTTCTTATTGCTCAGCAGTAAAATAAATGATGCTTAGTATAACTTTGCACTTATAAGACTGTAGCTCAATTTAAAAAACAAAACACCAGTAGCAGGAGGGACTCTGTAGCATGCTCGTCTCTGGAAACTGACCTCGTTAATTTTAATGGTGGGAGAAATTCTCCAACTAGGGGGGAGAGAGAGAGAAAAACATTGATGTTTCAACTCCACACACTTCGCTGTCAGAGGCGGTGTTTAAACCCTACTCAGGAATTGTTGTGAAGACTCTTACCCCTGGTCTACACTGGGGGGTAGAGGGAATCGACCTAAGATGCACAACTTCTGCCACGTAGCTGAAGTCGGCGCTGAGTCGATTTGCTGCCACTTCCCGTCGACTCTGCTTCCACCTCTCACTGCGGTGGAGTACAAGAGTTGATGGCAGAGCGATCGGGGATCGATTTATCGCACCTACTCTAGATGCAATAAATCGATCCCCGATAGATCGATCACTATCTGCCATCTGGCAGGTAGTGTAGATGTACCCTTAAACTGGACATGGGCTGGAGATTTCCCCTCTCCCCCAAAGGCACAACCAAATTTAAAATGATTATAGTGAGCAAGTCCACAGTCAAAGAATGGTTAATTAGGAGTGAGGTGAAAGCCCCGGTATCAAGCAGACTAGAAGGTGCGCTGTCTCCACGTGAAGTTTTCAGGACTATGCCAGCGCTTGATGGAGCACTGTAGAAAGGAGAAAGTTAGCGCATAGCGGCTCATTATATTCATAAAGCACTTTGAAGCTGTGGAAAAACGGCTATAGAAATGCTGTTGTCAAAAAGTCTGGCTCATTGAATTCTGTCTGAAAAACTTCTGTTCTCATAAATTCATCCGTAATAGCAACTGGTCGACTATTGGGAAAATTAATTTCTCTCAACCCATGCCAAGATTAAAAATAACAAGTGAATTTTTCTAATTATCCCATAGAACTCAAGTCGAGATGTGAGCGAATCTCAAATGGTTCAGTCTGACAGGATCTGAGTGATTTGTGCTCTAGTGAAGCGAAAGAGATATTTGTGTGTGTCCATACATGTTCTGTCATCTTAACAGATCACAGATTGCCAGTCCATTGAAATGCAGCCACTTCTGGGGTGGAGGACAGCAGCTGGTTCAACAACCTGGGGAAGGGGAGGTGAGAGAAATTTGGGACCAGAGCAAACCCTTACTCTTATGAGAAGTGCTGGGGTATCTTGAATGGCAGATCAGTTTTTAAAGCCGTCTCCAACAAACCAATATACAGCATGGAATTCATCGACCTGCTGAAGGAATCTGGTCTGACTTACCCTGACTGGGGTTTGAACCTGCTAGCCCCAGCGAGTCTAGATATGCCAAACCTAAGGCTTGGTTCACTTATCCCTCAGATCTGATTTAAACAGGAGCAGTCTCTTTGGAATCGAACCAAACTGCAGTCCTTGGTGGAAGGAGGTTGGGGGGAGTCTCTACAAATGGAGTTGGCTGTTGGGGGCAGTTCAACTAGCTGAAGAGGCTCTGAATGAAAGCTTGGGAAAGGGCCTGCCAGGCAGGCCCCTGTGGGTGCCCCCTGTGCTGAGCAAGATGGCTCTTCCTGTGTGGTGCATGGAGATAAAGGAGCAACTCACCGAGGAGTCCCTGGAGAAAGGAGCAAAGTGCGTGATTGTTTGTTAGGGCCCAGTGAACAAAGCAGTCAGGAGAGAGAAATGCAGCCCAGCCAGGCTGGCCTGCCCTTTCTCAGAGCTTTGGCAAATGACAGGCTCCTCTATGAGGTCACCTGCTGGAGGACATGTCAGTGGGAGGGTGCCTAGATCGGATCAGGCGCTGGAGTTTTGTTAGGCTGTTGGGGAAACACAGGAGGAGATGGGCATGCTGGTAGGTGGGTGCACTTGGCCAGGTATTCCCTCTCTTTCCCCCCACCCCCCCCCATGGCTACTGTCTTTGACTTTTGGGAAGGGAAGATGCGGCTGTTGCTTTATCTAGGAAGAGCTGGTCAGCCCTCACAGCCAGAGTTGGGTAACACGGTGCAGGGCATCTTTCTATGTAACCCACCGCCCCTGGAGTGAGGGGTGAATAGCTGCCTATGAATTGGGTGTAACACAGGCAATGTTGCTACAGCCAGGACTACCAATGCTCCAAAATTTGGATTTACCACATGCTCTCCTGTGAGACTCCCAGGCCTTTCTGTAGGGAAAGCTCTGGGGAGGAGGGCGACCCCCAGCAAACTGGGGAGAGAAGTGTTATACCTGTCTTTCTGAGGAAGTGCTAGGGGTGCTCGTGAGAATCACAGACCATTAAACCTTACTGCAGTACCAAGAGGATCTGTTGAAATGATAATGTAAAAATAGAAGTATAGACCCCTTAATTAGGACTCTGGGATAAACCAGTGCTGCTTCTGTAAAGGGAAACTGCTTCTCCACCAGGCTAGAATTCATGAAGACCACAACAAAGCAGTGCATAATGGAGAAGCAGAGAGAGTCACTAATGTGGATTTTCACTAATGCTTTGACAGAGTCTATCACAAGAGGCTATTAAGGAAATAGGTTATGGGGTGAGGGAGTTAAACACTGACACAGATCAGAAACTGGCTAAGGGATAGAAATGCAAGAGTGGTCTGTTTTCAGAATGTCTGGAGGTTAATAGGGGAGAACCCTACCGTTTCCCAGTAGGAGCAGTGTTAAATATGTTAACGGATGATTTGGGAAAGGGGATTGACAATGAGGTGGCCAAATTTGCACAACGCCAAATTCCTTTGGTTCCCTTGGTTGTCCCTTGTGGTCTGCTAGTCAGAATGGGCAGCCGGGCGGCATGTGATGTTCACTGGTGACCAATGCACGGTAATGCATGTTGGAACTAAGAAGGTGACTAGGCCGTCGGTTGTAAATTAATGGTAAGCACTCGGGGAGGGGAAGAACTGGAAGTCATTGTGGACGGCTCACTGAAAACTTGTACTGTGCAAAATTGGTCCCCTTCCGCCTCCTACCCCCCCCCCCAAAGGGCAGATAAATCTATAGGGAATATAACGAGTGGAATAGTAAATAATAATAATGAGATGATGCTGTGATGTAAATCCAGTGGAATTCCTGTACCTGGAACACTGCGTTCTATTTTGGTGACTCTGCCTCAAATAGATGCAGTTGAATTGGAGGGGCTTCCATCTGAAGAGACGGAAAATGCTGAAACTGTTCAGTTTAGGGAGAAGGTGACCAAGAGAGGAGGGCTGTGAAATACTGTCTTCAGTAGGATGCTCCTACTTACCCAGTCAAAATACAAGAATAAGGAAAGAGACCCAATGAAATCCCAGGGCAATCAATTTCAAATACTCAGTTACAAAAGCACATTCAATACCATGTGGACTTTGCATCATCAAAACTAAAACTTGGAAGGATTCAAAGGTGAGACATTTAATGTTTTCGAACCTAGATGGCTAAAGTTAGGTCACGCATACTCTTTAAACTTTTGCTGATATAGTAATGGCAATGCAGAGTGTGTGTTTGTTTATTTTTTTCAAAATGACATTTTTATGCCAGCAGAAGCCCTACTGTAGCTGCAGCTTATTCCAGCAAAAAGTGTTTTTTTGCCAGGAGAGTTTATAAACTGTGTCTGCAAAATCTTTTCCAGTCTAAATTAGGCCTGGGACTCCTTAATCCAGAGATAGTCACCTCATAAAAACGGCATGCTTTGTGAAGATGCTGATCACTTGCAATTCTCATTTGACTCCTTTGGGATTTCGGCCTGCTTGGTGCCTTTTGAAAAGCAGCACTCCTTGTGGTGCCTGCATACGGATCGGGAACCTGAGCTTTGAGCACACCCAGGTTCGAAAGTGTTGGCCTTATAAGACTATCCAGCTGCTATATAAATATATTTTATAAGGGCTGTAAACCCGTGTGCTTCAGGCAACCCTTAACTATCAGGCTGAGGAGGAAGCTTCCCCTGGAGCGTCTTATTCCAAAATTGCCCACTGCAGGGGTTCTTGTGCTTTCCTCTGAAAGATCTGCTCAAAGATAGGCTACTGGAGTAGATGGACCACTGGTGTGACCTGGTAGGGTAGGCCCTGTGTTCCCATTGGAAATTCAACCCTGAAACCATTGAACACCTCTAAAGAAACAAGAGAGTTAAAACTAGCATATCCTTTTCTATCTGCCTGTACCAGGGTAGCTGGGCCTGGAAAAAGTACCTCCTCTCTCTCTCTCTCTCTCTCTCTCTCTCTCTGTCTCTCTCTTCCCCCTCCCTTCCCACTCCATTTCACTTGGCTCCCCTCCCAGCTGAGGCCTGAGTGACATCAGAGGTAGCAGATATCGCAGCAGGATTCAATAAGCGACCTTCTCCCCGGGTCACTGGTTGCCAGGGTCAGTTGGCTGCTAAGCTGCATATCCGAGATGTTTTTCCCAGCTGGTGAAAAAAGCAAAGGAGAAAGACCGCAGGTGGGGGAGGGACTGCTCCAGCAATGGCTCGTTGGTCCCACCTTTGTGTGGCCCCATAGTACGCTGCAGCCTATCCATAGCATTCCAGAACTCAGTGGAGATTTTGTTAAATGTTGCTATAAAAGAAATAGAGGCCATGTCGGTGAGGAGGGGAGAGATGGTTCAAGTGTAGACCTGGGAGGCAGGAGACTTCACTTCTGTTTCTGCTTCTGGTGTGGCCCCAGGCAAGTACTTCAGTTTCCCTGTTGTAAAATGAGACACAGGGACTCATTTATACTATTTTTGTAATAAACTAGCCCGGGTGGGGGTGGGTGGGGGGAACTACTGGGGCAAGAGAGCCTGGCCTAGGGTCCTTGGGTTACCAGAAGGGGCAAACTGGTGGGTGCACCAGTCGTGCCATGGCCTGCCACAAGAGGGTGCTCCCGTCAGAGTCATCCCCAAGCCAAGGGCCTAAGGCCAGTTTTTCCCCCAGGTATCTGGGTACCTATCTTCATCTTCACTTAAATACCTTTAAAATCTGACCCTGCATTTTCAAAAGTCATTAGGGCTAAAATTGTCAGAAGTGCCCCAGTGACATGAGGGTTACTGGCTCTTGCTGAGCCCTGAGCTCCTTAAACCAGTTGGAAAATTGTTACCCGAGGTGATTGGGAGGGCAGGGGGTGGTCCAATTTTCAACACCATAAGAAGCCTGATTTTCAGAAAGTGCTGAGCACCCACTCTCTGAAAATCAGGCTTTTAAAGTGTTTAAGTTGGGCCCCCGGAACCACTAGATATTTATCCCTGCCTTGTGCCTCTGTCTTTCCCTTCTGTAACATAGGGACAGTGGTACTTGCCATCCTTTATAAAGTGGTGTTGAGATGACTGATGGAAAGCGCTTGGCGGCAGTGGGAGCAGCTGATTCATTCTGTACATAATAAGGAAAGAGCCTGGGCACATTTCACTTTGAAGGGAATTGAGAGGAGTTGTAAGTGCTGGATTCGCACCCTGGGAGTGTGACATCTTTAACCCACAGAATAGGCAAAGTCCTAGCAACTGGAGTGCAAATATCTGTGTGTCAGGCCTGATCCAAAGGGTTAACTGCTCCACTCGCTCCTAGAGAGAGTCTCTCTCTTGGTGCATGGCTGCTTTTTCAAGCTTGCCCACTGGGGATAAGGGCCAGCTGGGATGGAGTTCTTGTGATGGGGACAGGTGCCTGCTAGGAACAGCACTGAGGTCAGACAACAGGTTACTGAACAGCTGTCAGATGATAACACCTTGCGCTCTCCTTTGGCCTGGGCTGGATTTGAACCGATGACCTAGAGATAAAGGCCCCATGTCCCTTTCTTTGAATCACCCAATATTTCGTACTTCCATGTTCTGTAATGCTCTGGCTCCATGGGAGCCATTTACCACTGTGGTCTCCCAAAAAGTCACTGTCTTCACCGAGTAGTCTAATGCAGAGGCTCCAGCCTTGTCATAGCTGAGCACGTCCTATGCACTTATCTTTGCAACATCCATGGGAGGGAGTGAAGGCCTCTTATCCCCATTTTATAGACAGGGAAACTAAGGCACATAGAAAGTCTGTCAGTGATAGAGCCAGGAATTGAATCTAGAATTTCTGAGTCCCAAATCCAACACCATAACCACAAGACCATCCGTCCATCCTGCTCCCAATATACCTTAACATCCTGGATTCCCCCCCCCCCCCCAATTGCTCAATGGGGAACTGGGCCTTGATCCTGGCTCCTATCCCAGTGGCACACGAAGTAAGCTGGTGGCTTCCTTCAGATACTCTGAGACTGTTGGGCCAAGCAGTGGGCAGGTGTGGCCCCGTAAAAGCGGAGATTCAATACAGAACAAGAGGTAGGAATAGAAATGTTTGCAACTGTTAGTGAGTGTTACTGTTGATGTACAGCAGCCCCTACTGGTGGTAGTCGCTTCCTTTCCCTGGGACCAGGGGGAGCTGAGATCCAAGGGGAGGAGCTAGCAACATTATATGACCCTCCAAGGCCCACAGTTTGGGAAAGGATAATTTAAAGACATCAATGGTCATTTTTATTCTAAACATCTTGGGGAGTGGGGGGTGTGTGTGTCCACACATTTGGCTGTGATAGTGCAATACATTTAAGAAAACTGTTTGCCTCATTCTAATTCCTTCTGGACTGTAGAAACCACCTCACAATTTGCTGTCTCAGTGCAGGAGAAGCCCAGGACTTGAATAGCAAGTGGGGATAGGGGTGGGGGAGGGAATTGAAGGAAATGATTGAGGTGCACTGGAAGAGGTGGGTAAGCGTGGCTTTGGAATAGCAGGAGGGGAGCAGATCAGGGCAGATGGGGGGAGGTGGGTGTGGGTAGCTTTGGAACAGCAGGAGCAGGGCAGGTCAGAATCAGGGTGTGTTGGCAGAACCATGCTGGGGGAAAGGTTGCAGGAATCCTGTTTGTGGCCCCTTTGTATTGACGTCAATTTCCTGAAATTCACCTAGATCCTCCCTCTCCCATCCCCCCCAAGTCTCTTTCATTCTTTCTCTGCAGGCTAGCAATAACCAGCTGCAGGATAACAGCAGAGTGGAAGCCATTCTCTGCCCCCGTCCGGGGGAAGGGACATTAACCGCTGGGGCAAATGTCTGTTAATTTCATCCTTAATTTTGTGATTGGAAAAGAAACACAACAAAGGGAAGTGGCACAGCATGGGCATGGTTTAACCTTGATAAAACAGTGATTTCACCAAGACTGATGTTCTCCCATCTATCTTCATCCATCATAGCGCAGCTGAAATATGCTAATGAAGCCCATGGATAGGAGTATAGTGCAATTAAATGGGGTGTTGCAAACGCTGTCTATACCCCCATGACAGGGTGATGCTACTTACTGTCCAAATTTACAGAAAGTAGTACAATTGCCGCCTCTTGGTTTTGGAGCCAGGGCAAAATAAAGATGGGCTCTGAAGCCAGGGGTAAGGAATAGGGGTCGGGGGTGTCTGTTATACCTTTGTTCACGGTTATTGTAAGTCCCAAGATCCTTAGTTGTCATAGCCCCGTTGACTTCAGCACCAGCTGAGGAGCTGCCCTCAAACAGCCATGATCAGAGCAGCCACTTCTCTAAATGCACTTGGTCAGTTTATTTTGATAAATGTGTTTCCCTTTTATCTGGGATAAAACGTTAATGGCATTTGTCAATGTGCTGCGGTATATTTGGTAAAAGTAACCCAGTCTTACTAATGTGGGACAATATGGAGTAGCAATGTGGGGATGATTGCTACTGTATTTTGTCTACATATCTAAAACCAACCTTACTGGCTTCATGAATATATAGGAATAAAAATTTAGAAAGACCAGTGATAAACTGACACCTGTAATCTAATCTCTTCTTCTACCCTATTCCTGTGAGCTCAGACAGAGATTCATGCGAGAGTTCCACAATTCTCTAGAACTTCCAAACATCCATTTATGTCCCTGAGTTCTATATTTTAATCATGTGTATTGTTGTTGAGTCTTGCAATTCTCCTCTGCAGTAGGCAAAGGATATGCATAGATAGCTTTGTCCACTTCTGGGGTGGAACACAGCAGTGCAGAGAGATACTTCACAACAACAGTAAACCCTATGCCAATATAAAATAGCCGGTGAGGACTTAGAGGAGGTAGAATATAATTATCCTGCCTGGAATTTGGCCGAGGCTCCAGGGTTAATATTCTTTTATCAAAAGTGCCATGGATGGGCAAGGACGAGTTTTGATCTTTACTCTGGAAGACTGCCTCTCAAGCAGCATAATGCCCCCAAGACCATCCTGGGGCATTTGGGTTCAGGACTGTATCAGAGAGAAGAGTGATGCTTATGGACTATCAGACATGACTTCCTGCAGCACTATAGTGCTTTCCCAGCCAAATGATGGACGAGGCATGACTCTGATTACCTGTGATCACAGGTGACTGCACCACGGCTCGTCTGCTGCTGGAATATATAATGGAAGTCTTTAATCCTCATTGAGCTCCTCCTTTAAATCCTAATGGCTCCTTCCCTCACTGATCACTCGGTGCTCAATGCAGGAACACTGGATGGAGTTGTCTGACCTGTGCTATGCAGGAGGTCAGACTAGATGGTCACAATGTGGCTTTAAGGCCTAAGAAACTCCCAAGTCCAGAAACAGTGCAGTCCGACCTCCACTTCTAGTCTTGCCTGTGAGGTTATCTGTCTGTCCAGGGAGGTGGTTTACTTATTGAGGGACACTTTGCACCAGTGTAGGGGTCTTTTTGGTCATTGGATCATGTCAATTTCAGTGATACTTTGGCCATGCTGCTCCTTGACCTTGGGCTAATGTCCATGGCTGCTCTGTGAGCTCCAGTTTGGAAGGAGGACACACAAGGAGGGTTTGTGGTGTCTCTCTGTTAGGAAAAGTTTGCGCAGGCATGTCTCCGTAGTGAATCTCCCAGCATGCACGTAAGTGTCACAGGTGCTTTCTTTCAGGGAGAACATTTATTTTCGTGCTGGGGCCTCCTGTAAAGTTGAACTGTGTCACCTCCCCTAGGATTGCTAGTTTTAGTTGGATGTATTGCTGGAGGTTTCATCACACAACATAATCTTTAATTAAAAGATTCATCTTTAATTGCTGGAGACTCCAGGATAATCCTTGAGGGTTGGCCACCCTAATCTCCACCTTGACTTCCAACACCTCCAACTATTCCAGTCGCGAGTCCTTATGCTGCTCTCCCAAAGCACCTCAGTCCAAGGCCTGAGAACCCCTTGCTTTCCTGCTCCCAGTCAGCAACTGCCAACCTCTCCTGATCGCGTGCCGATTTTTGCGCTGGGGCACAGTTATAGCGACTAGGAAGAAATCCTCAAAGTGGGATTGGGAAGCAGGTTTCCGGAAGGTCTGGTTCAGTGTGCCACCCCCCACTGCAGAGCCTTTGGTGAATGACTGCTCCTAACATCATTAAACCCTCTTCTTCCCTAGGTTTTCTTTGGACCATGTGAGCTAGAGACCAGTTTGGCAGAGGCTTTCAGGGCCTGTGCTAGCTATGGGAGCAGTGCACAGTGTGTCATTCCCCGCTGCCCCACGTCTCTTGTTCCCATTCTCCCATTGCTGCCTCCATTCCTAATGCACTTGGGAGCATTAGGAAAAAGTTCATAAAAGAAATGAATTATGCATAAGGAATTAATTTCCTTGATGAATAGGGACTTGCAAACTCGATTGCCATTTGCTTTCAAGGGGCGATTGGGGGAGACGGAGGAACACCAGCAAAAGGGAAAAAGGTTGGGAAGTGGATTGGCCCTTTAGAAGTGGCACTGGCCCATTTAAAATCACACAGTGACATTTTCCTATCTAGGGGCACGGTTCGCAGAGCACGACATGGTAGCTGTAGTGGCTCAAAATTAGGTGAAGGACGGTTTGTGTGTGGGGTGCAGGGTCATGGCGAGATGCATTGGAATTTGGCGGGGAGCATCTTCCTCTGATGTGAACATAAGAAGCACAGGGGGAGAGCCAGGCTTTTCCGATAAGTAGCATCATTCCCTTTTTACAGGTGGGGAAACTGAGGCACACAATGGGGAAGTGACTTGTTTAAAGCCATACTGGTGGTCTGTGACAAAGCCAGAGCTAGCACCTGGGTTTCCTATCACCCTTGAAGCTATACAACATTAAATGCTGAGAGAATGGGAGTTATAGGAGCTAACAGAGCAACTGGTTGATAGCTCATGCTCAGTCTCTCACTAGGGTTGAGAAAAGGGCTGTACATGGTGTCCGTTTCAGTTCCCAGCTGGCTTTGGGCTGGTCCTCCTCTGATCACACTGGGAGGAGTGGTGGGCTGATGCTGGGCTGGGCGGCGACATCCATCACGGCCCACCGATGTCTTTTGTTGGTAAAAAACCCGAAGCATTTAAAGCATCTGTGTCAAGATACTGAAAAGTAACCCTCCGGAAATGTATCCCGGCAAAAAAATCTTCACCAGATCCATGGGCGAGTGGGGGAGTCTATTCCCCCAGCCCCTTCCCTTCTATCCCCCCTGGAGCCCAGAGCCCCCACTCTACAGTCACTGCCCCTCCACCCTGGATTGCCCCAGCATCAGAGCACCAGTGGATGGGTGGTGTGGCCACAACCCCACAGTGCTGGGTGGCGTGACCTCCTCCCCTCCCCCTCCAAGCCCGGGCCTTGGCATGGGGAAAACTAAGCTTTGGAGCGGGAAGCAGGAGGAGGCCTGGGGATGGAGCATGGGTGAGGCTACACCTGGCTGTTTGGGGAGGCTCAGTCTCCCACAGCCTATGATACCCACCGCCCATGCCCAGATGGGGGATTCCTGGAAGGAAATGGTTGCATTTGTCAGTGCTCTGCTGTGGTGCTTTTGCTTAGCATAGCACTTGTGTTGAGGGATTTGAGGCACTTTGGGGATAGAACAAAGCTTCAGACAGGCAAAAAAAAAAAAAAATAGTTCTCCTTCTGTCCCATTCCTCCCCTTGTAGGGGGAATGTTTCAACTTAGTCCTGAAAGAGTTAAGAGAGCCCCTTTTGTTGCAGAGGCAGGGGATTTTCTGCTAGTGAATTTGAAAAATATTGGGCTAGTGTGGTGGTGACAGTGTGGGTGGGGGGCTGGAACAGTATTTTTGTCTTTACAAAGAAAACAGGCAGACCTAGCAGCGGGAGGCCCAGCATTCCAATGACCTTGGCTGCTTCTGAGCTCTCTGTGCAAAATCCATGTAATTCTTCCTTGTCGTTTTCCCCGCCAAATACACTGTATGTGGTATTTTCCCAAAAAACACTTGCATCAGTCTGGTGCTTTTGAGCAACCCTCCAATAACAAGCCAGTGTACACAGCCTGCCCCTGTGATCACAAACTAGCATGTGAGGGGCATTCAGAGAAGGTCCAAAAGACAGATCCTGTGAAGAAAGACTGAAAAGATGGGGATTGTTTTATCTTTGACAAGAAAGAAAGAAGAGGGGACATGATAAAAGTATATAAAGTTGGGACCTTCAGTTGTCCCCATCTCATAGCCTAAGAACAAGGGGACATTCAATGTGTTAAAAAGATGGCACATTCAAAACTGATAAAAGGAAAGGTTGCATGAAAAAGCATATCATTGGACTGTGGAACTCACTGTCACAGGAAGTTGCAGATAGGCCAAGAATTTAGGAAGATTCAAAAAGAAGTTGGACGTTTCTATGGACGGCAAGAATATCGTGAGTTTATAATAATGAATGCTGATTAAAAAAATATGGGAAGGGATATTAAACCATAGGTTTTAGGGTTAAGCCAATCTGAAAGTCTCACCCTTATCTCAAATAGTTAATGTGGGGGACAGATTGACCTACATTTGCTTACTGAGTGGTATTTACCTCTCCCTCTGAAGGTACTGGCCACTGTCAGAGATGGGATGCTGAACTAAATGGACCTCGGGTTTGATCTAGTCTGGCAATTCCTGTGTTCAGTGGAGGGTAAGAAATGTTGGTAGGGAAATATTCAGGTCAGTGCATCGCGGGGAAGGGCGGAAGATTGTAAACAGGAGTGGGTAAGATGCTAAGTACGTTGACGCTGTCCCCTTCCCCTAGCTTGTGCACTGCCTGTGGCGATTCTATTTTATACGGCTCACTTTTGACGTACTAGATGGTCACACAACTTTAACACAGTTTGTCTTCAGACACTCTCTCCTCAGAACAGCAGGCCTCCTTTGTTGTGTCTGGGCACTTCTTTGTTCTTAAAGGTGGAAAAGGTAAAACAAAGAGAGCAACCTGTGAGGGCTTGCAACTGCAGTTGTGGCTCTGAGGGCCATCAGAACAGAGTTGGCTTTAGTGGCCATCAGGCCCAGGAATATCGCTGTATAGAGTCAATGGGACAAGGACATGTGGATGACTTCGTACGCCGTTCTTCCCCTTTGGGTGAGTGGGAGCCGCAGCCCTCTTGGACTTGGAATTCTCAGCCCATTTTAGCCTTTAGCATGAGTCTTACCCTCCCATGCTGTGAAGAGACCTTGTAGTGGGAGTTTTACCCGGGGGGAAGGAAGGGGCGATTTTCTGCTGTGGGTAGGCGCCAGCGGTTCTACTCCCAAATCCACATATGCTCCATAATATGCAAGCAATTAAGGTCATCCCTCCTGGCTCTGGGACTTTTGCCTCTGTCATTGCAGCTCTGGGGATGGCTCCATCCAGGAGCAACCTATTATGGAGCAGTTAATGTTGCCTCTGACTACATTATGTGTCTGCTGGGAAGGTGCATGACACTGCCCAAAGCTCCCGGGGGCATGGCCCCTAGCCTGACCCCTCCTCAGCCATAGATCCTTGACCCTTCGAAAGGCTCTGTCTCTCCTAGGGCTGGGGTGGTGGTGTCACAGAGGTGGCTTATGTCATCGCTTCCCTTAGGACTGGCAAGATAGATACATAGGTGCTGCCCCATGCAGGAAACTGGGGGGTGAGGAGGAGCTTAGGGCCCCATACAAGGGTTGCAAGAGCACTTAATCAAAGTTTAATTAAGTTTCCCCATAGGTTAGTGTTATGCCCCCTCCCAGGCAGACAAACCAACATGCCTAGAGAAGCAGTAATTCACCCCAGGATGCACAGCGAGTCTGCCATGTGCTGTGTTGCCCGATATCTGGGCACTAGGAGTCATGTGCCCAGGATTGAGGGAGAGGCCTGCCCTCTCCCATGTCAGAGTTTTGTAAGAGACCCAGGACCCGCTGACAACTGCACAGTTGCCAGGGACAATGTAGGGACAGCAGACACCCCAACAACCACTGGTTAAGGGGTCTCCTGGGAAACTTAGTTGGCTTGGAGGCCTAGAGACTAGTGAAAACACGAAGATCTCATGCACACATGCGTCAGCCCAGCCTTTCCCAACCCCCTCCATGTGGACGCCAACCTTGCCTTCCCAACCATGTTGGCAAGGGATGGCAGCATGCCCATGCCTCCTTGGAGAAATGAGGGAAGGGTGGAGGTGAGACTGGTTGTGCTGCTAAACAATAGCTCCTCCTCATTGTAGCATGGTGGGCACTCACTGCTGTCTCCTGCTAGTTGTCTGGCAATTAGCTCAGTTCCAGCCTCAGTGTGTCTCCTGCTGGCCGGTGTCTTCCTACCGGTGCCTGCTTCCTCCTGATCTCCACCTCTTACAGCACTTCAGGCTCCGAATCACTCCCTGGTGCCCCGGCCTTTGGGTGCTGCCCCACAGCAGTGCCCCCACACTGCAGGTCTCCCCTCTCCAGGGAACCCCAATCCCCTAAGCCCACCTCACCTCAGTGACCTACTGCCAGTCCTCACCTAGCTCCTTCCCTCAGTGGCAAACTGCAGTCTGAAGTGGCCCACTCATCATCCGCAGAGGGGTTTGAACCTGCTGCCTTTCCAGCCCCAGTTGCCTCCCTGCAGCCCTAGTACCTATCCTGGCCTTTAGCAAGGCCTCAGCCTGGGGACTAACCAGGCCAGAGCTCCTCAGCTCTGCTTGCCTTTCCCCAGCCCTGCTCTGCTTCAGGAATCCTGCTTGCTCACCCAGGCAGTCTGGTCCTCTCTGCTCCTCAGCTGGAGCAAGAGTCTCCTTTCACTCCCTCAGCCTGCCCTTTTATCAGGATCATCTGGACCCTAATTGAGTGTGGCCACACCTGTGGCTGTTTACCCAACCAGCCTCCCCTGGCTGCTTTTAACCACTTCCTAACCGGAGCAGGGTGACCGCCCTGCTACATTCATCATGTGTGTTTAAAAATGTCATGATTTTTTGGGTTATGGTTTTGAATGCTCTGTCAAGCTCCAGGGCACGCAGGAGCAGGGTCTTTAGGCTTATCTTATGCTGGGTAGTGACATAGCTGCAGGGTTGCTTTTGCCTGTCTAGTGGAGACCTTCTCTGCACCAGGGCTGAAGCCCTTCATGTTTGCTTTTGCCAACAGCAAGGGGGGTTCTCCTCACATGAGAGCTGTGTCAGTGTCCCAACTGTCAGTTTATGGGCAGTGGTTACTCCTGTAAGGTACCCTCAAGCATTTAAAATAGATTGCTTTGTGCCATCTCCCCTTCCCATTCCATTACTGCCTCACCAGCCTGTTCTGCCCAGCGAAACAATGTGATTGGCCTGTGGCAGGTGAGAACGTAACTCCGAAAATTGTCCGTTGATCTCACAGGCCCAGATCCTGCAAGTGGATGCATGTGGATGATTCCCTGTGGCCCACTAGCATCCACCAGCACCGATCTCAATGTGGGATTGAGGTTGCTGGGAGATACCAGGCAAAATTCCGCTAAAGACATCTCGCTGCTAATTAACTGTGTGCTCCAATTCCTATGAGGAAGTAGTGTGTGCGTGGCACCTCGCAGGATCCACTGAGATGGCACAGGTTGAACAGGGAGGATTAAAACCGACACTGGATAAGTTGCCTGATTCACTGCACATTGTCCAACCTGCAGAAAAAATAGAATGTGATCATGTAATTAAAGACTGTTGTAATGAATCCGAACAAGGGGGCAGAGTTAAGGTGACTTATTCAGTTTCCATTTCTGACTTTTGAGTGCTTCATTTTGCAACCTTGGTGTTCCCTCTAATGTAGCTTTTTGTATGTGCTAAAATAACAGTGTAGTAATACATTAAGACATGTCTTCTGACAATTGTGTTGTGTATAATTGCACAACACACAGTTGTTACACACACAGTATATGTAAATTATGCATGTTATATACTCAGAGTATATACTAGCTGTGTAAAAAATAAATTAATTTGCTCATTTAAAAATAAAATTACTTGCCCCAGGTAGGTGGAAAATTTAAGTGTCGTTAGCTTATTTATTAGCATCTTGGTAAGATCAGATAAGTGTTTTTGTCTCCGGGCTGGTGAATTTTCACAGCAGTTTTGTAAGGCAGATGTACATACATGTGTATGTTCACCACAGCCCAGGGTATGATATGTGCACATGCATGTGAACATACACACAGCATGGCGTGCATGTACACCCCAGAGTCATCTGACACCCCCGTCTCCCTTAGAGCTTGGTATGTACATACATACAAATGCAACTGCCACAGTATAGATTCTGTGTGACACTGTCTGGTCTCTTCTCACTGACACACTCCTGTCCCCAGTGGTGTGATGATGCTGACACCCACTGCCTCATTTCCTCTCCCTTTTACAGTCTGGGTTATCTTCAAACTACACCTGTTTCCACATTCTACCATTTGCCCCCCCACACACAGTTTGCTGATGCTGATACATGGGGGAGGAAGGGATGTTTCTCATATGATGCACTGATACCATAGCTTTCACTCCTCCTTTGAACCCAACTCAGGCGGGTGCATCAGTGGCATTAGTCAAGTACGTCCTGCTTTCGCACACAGTGCCTGCAGAGAGGTGGGATGGCTTTGGTTCCCATCACTTCTTAAACTGATCAAAGAATTTGGATGTTAAAATGATCATTTAATTGTATTTCCCCTCCACTCCCCGGTCAGTGCCAAGCTCAGGGCACCAGCGGGAAAGTGCTTTGTGAGCTGTCGCTTTGCATTGTGCGGATGGGGAAAGGTCTCTACCTGAGTTACTTTGTCCGCTTTGCTTAGGCTGTCACTGCTGACAGTCCTCATGTTTATTTCATCTAGCGTGGTAGCTGTCTCGTTTCCCTACCCTCCGATGTCATTAACGCACAGAGAGCGGGCCCTGCAGTGCTGAGCCTAATGAATTCCACTGTGGCTGTTCTGCTTCCCACCTTGTTACCAAAGCTCAAGGTGTCAAATTAAACCCAGCCTGGAAAAGGGGAGAGAAAAGAAAACAAAACGAAAAAGGGAGGTGATCGCCATCAAACCATCTGGGAGAGGGGTGCCTACAAATGAGGGGCATTATTTGCCCAAACTACCCCCTTTACTGTTCTCTCACTAATCTCGTGAGCAGAGTGTCCAGATCTGGTTTGATGGCTTTCCAGTTTCCCCCTTTTTATTTCTTTATTTTAGCTGGTTATTTCTTGTTGTAGCCCTGCAGATGGCAGGATATGGTACAGAAAGTGCTGGAGCTGGATGCCTTGTTAAAGAGCGGTGAGTTCCGCACGTCTTTACGAGGCTGCAGAAGCACTGGGGGTGATGGTGAACGAAGAACTTCTGTGGTTCTTAAAAACTGGATTGACATGGCTAATCAAGCACCTGGATTGGGATTCCTCTTCGCCGCTCCCACACTGTTTCAGTATTGACAACCCTGTGTTCAAAAAACAGGAGTCGGGGCTCCCCAAAATTGTGATTGTGACTTAAAAATCATGAGCTTTTTTTTTTTTAAATAGCAACTTTTGGGGTTCTTTTAGTTTGCCTTCTGAGTCATTAGGTTACACTGGGGTATGTTTTCAAGGTTTTTTTATACCACTGACAAAGGCTAGAAATGCATATTATTTTGAAATAGAAGCTGCAATTGCCACCTAATCCCATGACTCCAGGAGCCAAATATCCTGTGATGAAGTGTGAGAGCTAGCAACACTGTGTGTGTGTCTCTGTTCCACCATTATGGGTTGGGGGCTGCACTGCAGGTAGGTTTAGCTTTGGTATTTGCCCTTCGTTTAAAAAGAGGTCACTCTTTTTTTTGTTGTGTGTTTGCAGGGCCGTCCCTAGCCATTTTGGTGCCCTATGCAGCTCCCCCACGGTGTGTGTGTGCGTGGGGGTTGGGGGGAGGCGGACTCCAGGCCTCCGCACAGCGGAGCAGGTTGCGGCTGGGTCGCTCCACTTCCTGCCTCCCGGTGAGTGCAGGGCAGGCCTGACCCCACACTCATGGGGTGGCGGGAAGTGGAGTGACCCGTCCCCAGCCCGCTTAGCTCTGCTCGCCTGGCTCTCGGGCTTAAGTGGCAGGGGTGAACCGCGGCTGGGGCTGGGTCGCTCCACTTACCTCTGCCTGGTGAGTGCAGGGTGCCCAACCCCTGCTGCAGTCCTCAGAGGAAGGGGTGGAGCGGGGGTGGGAAGAGGCTGGGACCATGAGGAAGAGATGGAGCAGGGGCTGGAACAGCATACTGCTGCGTAGGGCACCAGGAAATTTGGTGCCCCAAATTTCCTGGTGCCCTATGCAGCTGCATACTTTGTGTATGGGTAGGGACGACCCTGTGTGTTTTGTAGGAGGCCTGGCACAGTGGGGTCCTGCTCCAGTTCCTGGTCTTCTAGGTGCTACCGTAATACACTTCATACATAATGTACAGTGCCTGGCACTGTAGGGTCCTGTTCCAGAACTGGGGTACCTAGGTGCTACCATAATATACCTAATACAATGCCTGGCATGGTGGGTCCTGTCTGGTACTGGGGCTCCTAGGCCTTACTGTAATACACCTAATATATAATGTATAGCACTTGACATGGTGGATCCTGCTCCAGGACTGGGGTTCCTAGGCACTACTGCAATACAGATAGATAGCACATGTCCCAAACACAACAGCCTGCAGGAGCACAGCAAAGTGGTGTGGGTAGTTGCTGTGAAACTGAATGTATCATTGAAGGGGGTTTAGTGGCTGTGTGGGGGGGACAGATGGATGGAGGGATAGACTGATATTTTTTATGCCAAGCTGAGAGGAAGAGACTGAGCCTACGCAGAGCATGGGGAGGCGCCTCTGTGCATGGCTGTGGTGATAGCAGCTCCCTCCCCCCTCCTCCTTGGCTTTCATTGATTTAAAAGTGTTTTGTAATGTAATTATCTCCTCCTGGATAGTCTTTGTCATTACGTCGGCCGCCTCAACGGTGGTAAGCACATTCATGTGGAATTAGTATCAAGATGAAGTGCGGTGGGGATGGGACCAGGGAGGGGGAGCAGCAACCCCTCGGAAAAGGAGAGTGCCAAGTGCCCAGCCGCAGATGTTGCCTCCGTCCAGGAAGCCAGGCCTCTTGGCAAGTCAAAGCAGGTGACTGTAGGAAATGGGAGACCTTGGATTGCTGCTTTGCAGCTGAATGACTTGGAAGGGGGATCAGGGGCTCCTTCGTATCTCCCAGACATAGCATCACATTGGGGGAAGTGTGGAGGGCCCTCTTCCCAGGAGGAGCTGTGGGAGGGATTGTGCCTTAGGGAGATGCCAGGCTTCTTGGCACTGGCTGGCATGCTGGGTAGGGTGACCACCTTTTCAAAATGCCAAAGCGGGACACATGCAGGAGCCCTGCCCCCCTGATGCTGCTCCTTCCTGCTGAAGCCCTGCCCTTTGGCCAGGCCAGAAGCCAGAGCCAGGCAATAGTAAGAGCCGCTCAGGGAGCCCGGGCTGCTGTGGGGAGCCCTGGAGCCTCCACCTACCCTGGGTGGGGGCCTGGGGGACTTGCCCCAAATCACACTTCTTGCTGTGATTTATGGTAAGGGCGGTCATTTCATCTTTGCCAGGCAAGTGCTAACCATGGTGCTGCTTGCTGTGCTCACAGACAGGAGTGGCGATTCCTAATTGCACATGGTGCTATTTGGATTTGATAGTTCAAGTGCCAAAGTCGCAAGGTTTTGCTCAGCGAAGCCACAATCAGATCGCTAGGCAGGAGACCCATTAATATTAACCTCCTGGAGAAATCCTCTGAGAATCTCTCTTAATAAGAGCAAGAAGCCAGAGTCTCTTTGGCAGGTGTCTGCTTCCCTTCCCCCCCACCCCAATCTCTCTTCCCTCCTCTCTGTCATCCGAAATAGGGCCAAGTTCGTTGCCTGCCCCCTGCCAATCTGTGTGCTGTGTGGATGGTTCTGCATTCCTGGTCCAGGGTGGAAGTATTTGGTTTGAATTTCACCTGACGCTGGCAGTTTGACTCCATGATATCCAGAACTCCCCCTCATTTTGGGTGGCTCTTTGAGAACTGACCATGGATTTAGCACCTGGTTCTTTGGTGTGGGCATTTCCTGCATGGTTGCGGTTTGGTTTTCCTCTCGGGTCATTTCTCCTCACTGGGTTGTTTGAGCAGAGTCTTACTAGGCAGCCTTTTACGGGCAACTCTCGTCTTGTGGGAACTCCTTATAGACTCTCAGACTCTAGGACTGGAAGGGACCTCGAGAGGTCATAGAGTCCAGTCCCCTGCCCTCATGGCAGGACCAAATACTGTCTAGACCATCCCTAATAGACATTTATCTAACCTACTCTTAAATATCTCCAGAGATGGAGATTCCACAACTTCCCTAGGTAATCTATTCCAGTGTTTAACTACCCTGACAGTTAAGAACTTTTTCCTCATGTCCAACCTAAATCTCCCCTGCTGCAGTTTAAGCCCATTGCTTCTTGTTCTATCATTGGAGGCTAAGGTGAACAAGTTTTCTCCCTCCTCCTGATGACACCCTTTTAGATACCTGAAAACTGCTATCATGTCCCCTCTCAGTCTTCTCTTTTCCAAACTAAACAAACCCAATTCCTTCAGCCTTCCTTCATAGGTCATGTTCTCAAGACCTTTAATCATTCTTGTTGTTCTTCTCTGGAACCTCTCCAATTTCTCCACATCTTTCTTGAAATGCTGTGCCCAGAACTGGGCACGATACTCCAGTTGAGGCCTAACCAGCGCAGAGTAAAGCGGAAGAATGATTTCTCGTGTCTTGTTTATGGTAACGTCGCTGGCCTCCTGGCTCTTATAAATCACCCTGCTTTAACTGTGGATTCTAGAGAGAATCACTTAAGGCTTTTGCTGTCTTAGCTCCATGTATGCTACTAGTTCTCAGTCTCTAGTTTCTATCCAGTCCATCCCTCCACTTGCAGTTTGATTAGGCTTATTCCCTGGGTCTATTCTTCAGTGCCTTACCCTGCTTCTCAAAAATAACATGGCTCCTCAGCTTTCCTTGGGCATCTTTGGGAAGCCAGCAGCCTTCCTTGAAGGCAGCAGAGGTCAGAACGGTAGCAGAGTCTTGTCCGTTGCTTTTTCATTTCCTTTTCCTTGCCACTGAGGCTTTGTTGGCTGAACCAGCTCCCTTCTGGGGGAGGAGGGAATGAGGCGATGGATGGATGGTCCCAAGGTTAGCAGACTCCTGGAGCACCTGCCATTCTGCGGCACTTCTGCCCCGCGACGTGTCAGCGAGATTCCATTCAAGATGCTCCCCATCGTGTTGGCTGCAACACCTGCGTCTCGGCTGCCAGCGTGCGACCTGTCAAGTGCCTTCCACAAGCAGAGGGAACAGAACAGGGGGGCCTTTCGTTGAAGTCAAACATTTAGCGGTTTGTTCGGCCTCTAGCCGCGCGCAGGGCTGAACGCTGAATTCTGAGGTAAATAAAATGGGTAAGGGGCAAATAACATAGCCCTCTACGCATCCCCTAAATCCTCTGCCTGTTATTTGTGTTACTAGGAGAAGTGAAGGTGGGGCCTGATTGCCACTGAAAATGGGCACGTTAATATTTAAAGACTTCCACGTGTGTCAATATGCAGGAGTCAGGAGCTGATTTTCAATTAGTTGCCTCACTGGATGTGGTAGTGTTTTTTCTACCCCGTCCATCTTGACAGGATGGAAAGTGCTTTAAATTCCCCCCCCACCCACACACACTCCTCATCTGAGGGGTCTCATCAGCACTGCTCCTTTCTTAAAACAATAATAATATGGAAATGTACATTTCTGTTTCGTGCATTTCATCCTGACAGAACCCCCATCCTAGTTGTCTGTGTTGTGAGCTAGACATAGGGATCACTTAGCCTCCCACCAAAATGCAACCAGTGCCACGGCAAGGCACAGAAGCAGTTTCACGCCTCACAGCTGGGTAGAACAGGGAGGGAAAATTCTGTGGTCAATTGACAATGCAAGGGAAATGGAGAGAGGCAGAATTTAATGACCTAAGTTGGAATTTGGCCAGGACACCAAGGTTAAAACACCTCTATATTACAAAAAATGTCGTGGGAGTATTAGCTGTCGTTATTCATCTGCCGCCTGGCACCTCTCGCAGCATAGTGCTCCCTAACATTCTTCTGCTGGGCTTGGGATCAACCCTTCCTATGGCATAGAGACTGGGATTAAAAACATCCCTGATGCTTTTTCTAGAAAGAGGATTATGCCGGAGGGAATATCCATGTGTGATATGTATTCCTGTTTCCATGCCCCAGAAAGCCACGGCCTCTGGAATAGAAAAGTGTTTCTGAAAATCTGACTCCTCTCTCTCAATACGTCTTGCAGGACTGGCGCTAGTGTTTTTAGCGCCCTAGGCGCACGGCCATTTCGCCGCCCCGCACGCTGGTCCCGTGGCTCTGGTGGACCTGCTGCAGTCGTGCCTGCGGAGAGGGTCCGCTGGTCCGTGGCTCTGGTGGAGCTGTCACAGCCGTGCCTGCGGGAGGTCCACTGGAGCCGTGGGAGCAGCGGACCGTCGGCAGGAATGCCTGCAGCAGCTCCACTGGAGCCACGGGACCAAGGGACCCTCCGCAGGCACGACTGCAGCAGGTCCACCGGAGCCGCCTGCCGCCTCCCCCCAGCAAAATGCCACCCCCAGTAATCCTGGCGCCCTAGGCGATTGCCTAGGCCGCCTAAATGGAAGCGCTGGCCCTGACATCTTGTTATCCTCCACTGGCTGGATCCTGGATCCTGCTGCCCCTGGGGTCTTCTATACATGCCGGATGATCTTAGGCCCACACTCTTTTATGAAAAGTCTGATCGCTCTCCTTTTCTTGCACCTCGAGGCTGGAGCTGGGCTCTGGCTATGCTTGGTTCCCCTAGCGTCTTTACAGAGGGGCTTGTTAAGGGAACTAGTAGTCAGCAGCTCCTTCTCCTCACTGGTAGGTTCGGGGCCATGTCTCTACTGATTGCAAGGCTCTGGTGGTCCCTTCCCCTGGGCCTTATGTTTGTGTGGGAAGAGGGGCTGAACTTGGTGCTTCCCCAGCAGTGGTTTAGGGAGTAACATAGTCCAGGTCAAGGCTTCCGTGCACTCAGGTGGAAGTAGCTGTGGTGGGGAAGTGGCACAGGCCCTGCAGCCTAAATGGGGTTTTCTAACACTGCACATAGTCTCCCACCTAAGTACTGATCTGGCCTGACCCTGCTTTGCTTGGGATCATAGCCAGGGGTGGTAAGGTTGCAGGATCAACAGCTTCTGGCGTGGGATGGGAAATGGAGGTCGGCCAGTGGCACACTATTGTGGGTAGATGACTGTGACATCTAAGAGCTAGAGGGAAACCGTGTGAAAGGGACAGATGGCAGCCAGCAAATAGCATTTTTTCCCCTCACCAGAGTGAAAAAACAATCCCTTTTTGATAGGAATCTTTGATAAAAGACTAACCCTGTTGAAAGAATGAACAACTCCCAGAGCATCAAAAAGAGGTAAATGCAACATAAAATGGACTCAACGAGAGAATCGATCTGTGATTTTGAAGATATTTCCTCTGCTACCAACATAGGTTTCGAAATGCAGCCAAGTTGTCTTGATTTAATGGGTTCATACTGGGTGCTCTTACTTTACTGTAGACAGAACGACTGTCTTAAAACCTGCCCCGTCCTCTTCTTGAAAAGATCTGTAAAAATCCAGGGTTTTTATTGTCTCAGGAGGAGCTTTTATTAGGAAGACACAATGTCATCTGCATTTAAAGTTATCTCTCGATTATGGGTGTGGTGTAGTGGGCTTGGCTTTGAGACAGCTCTCTGGAGCAGTCAGAGCAGTGGGACAGTGCTGTGATAGATCAGGAATACATTAGAAAGTTCCTGGATTTGAGTTCTTTTTGTTTTTAAACAGTGTCAAGTCACAAGACTAGAGATCTTATTGGACACCTGCCAGTAAGTCATTTGCCCGTCTCTGTTATTTCCATTAATACAGGAGGACTGTGGTGAAAGTTGGCTCATAAACGATGAATGCAGCTGCGCTAATCTTCCGAATCCTCTGTCAGAACTGACTTGACATTAGGAAGGATAGTCTTGTAGCTAGCGCACGGGGCTGAGAGTCATGGAAGGTGGGTTCCATAACCATCCTGGCTGCAGACTTCTTGCATAACCTGGGGTAGATCCCTGCATAGTTTGCCCCTCCGTTCAATGAAAATGATGATACTTCCCAAGGGTATTGTGAAGCGAAGTTCATTAATGTCTGAAAACTGCTTTGGGATTCTCAGCCAGAAAGTGCTGTAGAAGGGCAAAGTATTAATAACTGTTGTTGACATAAAAATTATGCCCACTTCCTGGATACAGGGACATCCGCCGTATGCTTCTGTCTAATGGTAGTAACTGGATAACTGCAAGATTAAAAAGAGGAGTGGGGGAAAGATAGTATTTGCCATGGAAATCAGTTGCGCCGGCTTTTCCTCCTCCCACATTTTTCTTTGTAAAAACCATGGATTGATGATGTGATGAGCAGTGAAATCTTTGCCCAGCCTTTTGCATGAAGGCGTGACCATGCTGTATTTTCAGATGCCACCACAGTCAGTGGATGGCACTATTGCACAATGCCCTGGCAGATCTGACACTGTCCTCTTTGACGTTGACAATTTTTACTTTTTTTTGGGTGGGGGAGAGTTCTGTAATATCTCACTGGTCCCAATCCTCTCCTGCCTCTGAGGAAACGAAGAAATCCTAGCTGGCCTGATCCTAGGAGCTGCTGAACACCTGCAGCTCCCACTGACCCCAGGCCTTGATTAACCCATTGCTGCCTGATGTATGACGGTTGGAGACTGCATGACTGCAGTCATACACGCTAGATCTCTAGACTCTTTGGAATTGTGTCTGTGCCTGAGTTGGCACTTTAAGGGTTAATTTGTGCCCAAACTCACCCATCCCCCTGTAAACAGATATTCAGATAGGCGGAGGAGGGTTCTCTCTATGTCTGAGGTTAGCGTGTATAGTTATAAGGCCTGAGCTCACTTAGCTTTATGTGCGGCATGAATGAGACTGTGTGCCTGTATCTTCCCTATACCCAGAAGTGAGGTTCGCTGAGCTCTTGCCCATGCATGACTGCGGTTCTCGACCTGCTCCTAGTCTCCTGAGACACTCAGCATGCATTGGGATTTGACGAATGGAGTAGCCAGGAAAGGGAATGTAGTAACTTGGCAATAATACCTCACTGGGGGCATCAGCCACACATGGTTGAGAAGAGCTGATGAAAGGCAGCACCAGGTTCTGCTCTGCTGACAGGTGATACCTCAAGCCATGCAAGTATTATAGCAAGAAGGGAAAAGTTGGAGTGGGTAGGTGGGACTTGGACCTGGTTACTGGACATCCAGTGCTGCCTCTTCCTGCCACCATCCCCAAATTCCCCATGGGACTTTCTTCTCTATGGTGTCCAGGGAGTCATTCTAGGTCTCCGCTGCTCCAGAAGCCACTAGCCTGGTCTATAGGCCCAGGTCTTTCCTGTCACCTGTCTCAGGATGCTCTGCAGATGTGCTTAGCTGGCAGGTCCAGGTTCTCCTCCCATGACTGTTCATGGGTCCAGTTTATCCCCTGCTACAATGGTCCCTGGGCTGAGATTCTCCACTCCAAGGTGGTGTCCAGTTCCCCTGTGTTCCTCTGATGGTCTATCTTCTCCCCAGCCCAGATGGCTGCATCCCAGATTTCCTTGGCTGATCAGCTATTGAGAAATCCAGGTAGTGGCTTCTTGTGCCCTACCATAATTCCATCCAGTCATGGAGATGCAGCGCCGCAGGCGGCCCAGGCTCATTTCTCTAAGACTTTGTCAAAACGCTCAAGGAGCCCCGTTGTCACCTCTTTTTTTTAATCCCTCGCCCCGGGCACTGTTTGTTTCATCCAAACATCTTCGGAATCTGGGCTGCTGGCCCCCCCACGATGCAGCCCAACCTGAGACTCACACCATTTGATTTTGGCGATGAGAGGTAGGCTGACCTTGGACACCAGGCCCCCTTCCTAAGGCCCAGCCTTCCCTTTCGATGACAGCTATAGTGCATTTTGCCCATATCACCGGCTCAAGGCCTGGAGGTAGGCCTGATTGGCAGAGCCTTCCTATGTAACCCACCCAGGATAGAGCTCCTGGCATGCACCCCTGTCTGTGTGTCCCCAGAGCGCCCATGCTAGGAAATGCTTCAGGTTGCCAGCAGGAGTCAGGTCACAAACATGCGACTACAATTGGCTCCATCCTGCACCTATACGGCTGTTGTTGCCTTTAGCATCCTACCTCTCGCTCTGGCAATAGCTTACTATATCTGACGTTGCAGAGCAAGTGGAGTCTCAACCCCCATAGTGCACTTGGCTGTTTGTGCAGTGCCGCGTAGGGGGCGGGGAGGAACTTCCGATTTGCTACTGACCCCTCGGTCTATTATCTGCTGCCCTGAAGCACAAGATCTGGTTCCCTTCCATTCCTCCAGTCCCCTTCAAGTGTAACCCCTGCTATTACAGAGCCCCTCACCATCCTGTTAGTTAGACATACGCTGGAGTGGTGATTAACCTTCAGCCCTTGGCTGTCTTATGCATGGTCAGTCGCTGTGTGTATGGCTCGCTTTCAGGAGCGTCTGGGGCTGGAGGAGCAGGGGCCCCCATGTCCAGCTCAGTGACTGAGGGTATGTCTATACTGCCAAAAAAAAACCTTCATGGAAGCGAGTCTCAGAGCCCTCAGGTCAGCTGACTCATGTTGCGCTACAGGGCTAAAGATAGCAGCGTAGATGACCCTGATTGGCACCGTTTTGGGAACGTCTACACTGCTATTTTTCGTGCCATAGCATGAGCACTGCAAACTCCAGTGAGTTGAACCGGGCTCTGAGACTCTCTGCCATGTTTTTCACAGCACTGTCGCACCCAGAGCCTGTTGAGTCCTACTGCTGGGATGCTGACCTACTTGGACAGCGAGGGGACCTTCACTGAGTGTCGAGCATTTAGCTGCTGACCGGATAATTTTGAGGACCCAAGGCTGGAGAGCCAGATGTGCAGTTCTGACAGGAAGGGGGAGTCGCTGAGCAACATCAGCCGCTTATAATCTTGACCTATTGCTTATTGCAGCTAGTCTTTCCCTCCCCGGGAGGAGGCCAAGGGGTGAGAAGAGCCGCAATGAATTGTATGTTTGCTCCCACCCCTTTCCTGGGTGGTTTGCCCTACTGCATGAAGGGGTCCAGAGGGAATAGTGATGCTGGAGAGTTGATTTCCCGGCTGCACCTGTTCGCTCAAGCAAGGCGATTGCCACTTGATGTAGGTGTTTTTGAAGTCGGGCCTGAAAGAGATACTGAGCAGAAACCTTCCCATGAGAGCGGCCCTCTGGCTGGGGTAATTGAATTTGATGCCTAAGAAGATGAAGGCCTAAGATAGCCAGCTAAGTGAGGCATAGGGGAAGCAAGTGTTCTGGGGACTGTTGGACCCAGCTCCTGACCGGCCATAACCTCTGCTGGCCCAGCCCTGGGTCCATGCACAGCGCTGCTAACACACCTCACTCCTGATGTGCAGCAAGATCCACTCCTGCATCTTGCCTGAGCAGACCCACGTTTACACATGAGCCTGCTTAAGGGGAGAGGGACAAGCAAACTCGCTCTATGCCTTGAGATCTAGGCTGGATTTGAGCCCAGAGCCCCAGAGGTGAGAGTCAGCTTGCTAATTCCACCAGCTCCCACCCTCCCTTGCTCACGTTTCCCCTGGTGTTACCTGAGGGACATGGCACTGCCAAGCCAGGCTTCTGCGCCAGCGTGGCAGCAGCCACAGCCCTCAGCTTGTTAGACTGAAAGAATGTGCCGTTTTAATTAATGATATGTAAATATCCTTGAATGGGCCACATTTGCATATTAAGAGAGATTTGCGGAATCTGCGGAGTAATATATTTTAATTAAGGATTAATTAAAAATAATGGGAATTTCATTTCGCCTGGCAGAATCCGTTTAGATCTTAGCACACGTCTGCTCGGGAGTCTGGTCTGATCGCTTAGCATCCCGCATCTCGCAGCTGAGACCGCTGCGCTTGTGTTTGTCCTCTTGTAGTTGCATCTCTGATAACAACTGCAAGAGCAAGGGGGCAGGCGGCTTGTCCCTTCCTGGCGCCTCTTCTCTGCCATTTTTTGGGCTGGTTTTTGGTATTCTTTATGGCAAAGTAAGTAAATGGCTCTGAGACACGGAACACTAGTTGTGTTGGCAATTATGTTAATGGGATGCTATTAGGCTATGATTCTATATGAGCAATTGGGGAGAAGAAATGCCTTACTGAGAGAGAACGATACAACAGACGTCTGTCTTATTGATATAGCTCCATTGGTGCTTTCCACATAATTGCGCTCGGCCACTTTGCATAGGTGGGGGAGAGGCTGCTGCTTTGGGATGGAGACTGGGAACTTGGGCAGTGGTGAAGGGGTAAAGCTGGCTGCCTTGTGGATTCCATGCATGTTCGCCCCCCCACAATTGCACACCCCTGAATCTCACCAAAATACTCATGAGGCCTTCCAAAGCCACGCTGTCTTCCCCTCTGGATGCAAAGCCATGCATGTAACCGTGACGCTTAGTACATGTGTGTGTGCGACCCAATCTGTACACATCTATCTACTGCACGTCCATATTCACATGCACTCCTACACAGTTACCCAGAAGCACACATCTGACTTCACACACACTTTTTCAAAAGACATGCATCCTCAGTCTTTCAGCATGCACACGTCTGGCCCCGTTTCCATATGGCACACATGTACTTACCAGGCTTAGCTGGACCCTGATGTTAGGGTGACCAGACAGCAAGTGTGAAAAATTGGGACAGAGAATAGGGGGATAATAGGCATCTACATCAGACTAAGCCCAAATATCAGGACTCATCCTACCCGATGTAGCCATGCAAACCCTCTTCTCTCAAGCACCAATGCACCCGTTATTCTCAATAGGCTGATGCAAAGCAACCCCAAAGCTGTGTGGTAATAGGCTGGTGTTTTTAAGTGACCCCCCTCGGGCCGTGTGATGGCTTATGGCTTAGAAATATCTTGTGCAGAATGCAAATGGTCAGTAAATAAAACTTAGGTATTGGAGTCCGGTGATAGCCAAGCCCTCCAGCAGATGGTGACATTCCCTCCCCCCGGTGTAAAGTTCCACCCTTCCGTTTTGGGGTGGGGTTTATTCTCCCCATCTCTGATCTAGAGGGGTCTCTTGCATGCCACCTGATGTGGCCGCTGTGACTTAGGTTACGTCTATACTACCTGCCGATCCGACGGGGTAGTAATTGATCTATCGGGGATTGATTTATCACGTCTCAACTAGACACGGAAAATCAATCCGCGAATCGACGCCCGCACTCCACCTTGGCAGGAGGAGTAAGCGGCGTCGACGGGGGAGCCACGGCAGTCGACTCGCCGCCATGAGGATAGCCAGGTAAGTCGAACTATAATACACAACTTCAGCGACTCAAAGTATCTTAGCTCTGTCCCCCCCGCTAGTGTAGACCAGCCCTTAGGCACCGCCAAGCCTTTTCACAATGCTGGGAGCTTAAACTGTGCCAGGAAAGTGAGTGTGAGCATTTTTTGGGGGTGGGGAGAGAGGTGGGTACAGTGAGTAAAGGGGAAGGTTGGCAGGGAGCACGGGTCCAGGGATGGGTGAAGTGGGTCAGTTAGGTGCTGGGTGGGATGCCGACCATAGGAGAAGAGGGATCCGGCTGATGTGGAGAGGGGCGGATGGGGGCTTTGACTGGAAAGATGGGTAGAGAGTGAGATGGAAGGTTGGTGAGGGGGAAAGGGCACTGGATAAAGGAGGAGGGGGTGGGTGAGGAAGGAGATATAGGGGTAGATATTACCGCATCCCTACCCCCTGCATTTCCCTTGCACTCAGCCAGCAGCACTGTATCTAATGCAAATGGAGGAAAATGCAGTTCGTGGTAAGTGTCCCCTAATAAATAACCCCGGTGCCTTCTCCCCTATCAGCCGGTGACATCCTGCATTTCTCTTCCTCGCTGCACCAGCCCCAGACATTTAATGATGTGGTGCTCCTTATGGGATGTGATGTCCATGCTAAATATCTCCAGCCTCACAAAATGGTGGGAGCGGAGACCCTCACCCCCGCCTTCTTTAAAGATGTTGTGTTGAGTGTAGTCTCCCCCCTCCAAAAAAAAAATAAAAAAAAAAGCGCTTTACATCCAAATCTGTCCACCCGCTAGTTCTCGGTCGCTGGAGGATTTCATTAACTGAATGAAGTAAAAAGAAAATAATCAATTTCAGATGTTCCCAGTGTTTGTAGTAATGGTCTCTCTAACCATTCTGATTAGCCGAGTGAGATGGAATTTTTCTTTTAAATTACAGTGCGTTGACATTAAATATAGGCAAACTTTGTGTGGGGGGAAGGGGATCAGCTTTACATTCATCCTTGTCCTTCCCTTTGCCGTTCATCACTTGCTTCATCTTTCCATCCGCCCCCCACTTCCCAGTCGTGTTGAAATCTCTAGCGAATTCTTTCGGCTCCCCAGCTGATTTTTTTTTCTTTCTTTCTTTTTTTTTTTTAGTATTCTTTTTAATGTTCCATTCACGTTGCTAACCCATCCTTAGATTGGTGGTTTTATGTTAGGGCCAGGCTGTTTCTGGGATAGGTTCGGTATCTCTTTTTCTGAAATCTGCATTCAGATCAATAGCGAGAGACTGTGCATTTGGAAACGGGTTTGGTTTATTTCATTTCAATTTTGCCCTGCCCTCCTCCGATGGATCAGTATTTGCACCATTTGAATTCCCAGCTCAGTAGGGATCTTGTCAAAATGACTTGCTTGCCCATATGCCTTTACCTTTCCTTTCTTCCCCAGACCCTCTTGTACTTCCAAAGAATGAATAAATTAAGGCTCAGAGAAGCCTACAGTGGATTTTCCATTATTAATTTTTCTTTTTATTTATTTTTCATGCATTTCCCCCTCCCACCTCTCTCTCCTTTTTTTTCCTTTGCTCTCATTCTATATGTGAACATCTACATGTAGGTATAGACCTTTCTCTCTTGTCATCTGCGTGTGTATACGCAGCATAGGAGCTGTTTGTACTTCTCCTTTTGATAAGCTGTCATCCCCCTGGCCCTGTGCAGGGATTTGATCAGCGTGATCTCTCGACCCCGTGGAAGACATTAAACACCCTCCCAGACCCTTTGCTCTGTCTCCATCTCTGAACCTTTCACTCTCCTTTAATGAGAATTTCTCCTAATTATTTCAGTGGCTGCAGCACAGGGACCGCAGTGTACTTAGATCTCGATACTGGGACGTGACTGTTATGCTGATAAAGGCAAGAGATCAATAATTTAGGCCCCAGCTTTAATGGCAGCACTGAACGCTTAAGTGTCTGCATTCAGGTTTCGTCCTGTAGGTTCCTGGATTATTAATGATTTCCAGAGGAATTCCTCCCCCCCCTTTTTTTTTCTTGGGCTGCCATTGCTTTTGTCATATGCCCCGCATCTTTGAAAATCTTTTTTTTTTTTTTTTTTTTTTTGCATTTCCTCCACACTTCTTTTTCCATCCATGTAGCTTTCAAGTTGCCCCTGAATTGCCCTTATAAGATTCATCTGGTTATGTTCTCGCACATCTAAAAGCGGGCGGGGAGAGGTGGTGGTGGGGGGGGGGGGGAGAATCTCTCTCTTGCTTTCTGTCTCTTTGTAGACCAGACAGATCTGCCCTGCTTAGAAGCTGAATAGCAAAGCTAGGTATGGATCATATGTATGTAGCGTAGATTTATAACAGTCCACTGATAGGGTATGTTACATGTATGTCATATAAATATAGATTATAGTCATATAATCAGCGTTGCAATGCCTAACTGATTTAGGAGTCTAAATCTTATCTTTAAAATCTGGGCCCAAATCCTTACAGATGAAACATACCCTAATGAGCTGGGCCAAGGGTGTACTGCCTGCAGAGCTTCCACATTCCTTGCACAAGGTGGAGGCAGGAACTGGGGTCAGGCCAGGCAATCAACTGTTTGATGCATAGCTACACATCCCCAGTCAGGGACCAGTAGCTGTAATTGCAGCCTGTAGGCTGGGGCAGTGGTTGTGGAAGGAGGAGTTGCATGCATTTCTTGCCCAAGTGCTGAGGTGAGAGGGGTAAATTCCCTCCCTTATTCGTGCAAATCCCTATTTAGTCGCAGTTTGCATTTGCAACAGGCAGGAAGCATGGCTGGGTGCAGCTGGGTTGTCTTGCATCCCGCAACGTCCTGTTAGCATGCAAACCCTTGCCAACTGCAAACAAAGGGACTGGAAACAAGCACAGCTCTTCGAAATCTCCTCCCCTCCCTTGTATACCTGCCAAGACCTGAGGTCAGGCTCCGCCTTGCCTCCGCTCCAAGCCAGAATGGTTTAGAAACCAACAGCAGGCTGGGTTAGTATTTGCTAAGGTGCCTGGCTCCTGCGCCAGTAGGCTGAGGAATATGGGCCCTGGCAGGTAGATAAGATGCCAAATTATTTTCAGATATTGTGTTTGCAAATGTCACTGTTATTTTTAAGTGCAGGCTTTTCAGCCTGGGGCTGGCATGGACAGCGGGCATTGGGCAGATGTGCGAGTTTGGGGGGGGGAATCCACTTCCCCATCATCAACCACTGACCCCTGGAGACTCTGAAGTGGCCTGTGTGGGGGAGAAAGGGGAGGATTTGTGCAGTGCTCAATCCTCTGCTCTCAGTCATCAGGCCTCTTATATCCTGTCCCAGAGCTGAGCCTCATACCATACTGGAAGGTGAATGCCCCTTCTGCTGCTTTAGGCTCCTCACACCCGGGCAGGGGCATGGAGCTGTCCCTTATTGAGCTGGGATCACTTGCCTGTTTGAAAAAAAAAAATTATGATTTTGCTATCTCTGTCTATCTCCCTGTGTCCTCACTGCTGCAGGAGACATGCTGCTTTATAAGCTAGCTGCCTCCATGTACCCATCTGTAAAATGATGTCATGGGCTAAGTGAATGGTTGTAATGTGTTCTGAAGTCCATGGGGTGTGTGGAGGAAGGTGAAGTAGTATTTTGGGGTAGGGAAGTGGAAGAGAATGGGTAATATTAGCCAGCTGCCTTTCAAGTCAATCTGAGCCTTTTCTGCTTATTTCCCAAGCAGTCTGCACTTGGGGATCAGGAAATATTTGATTGATTTAAAAGATACAATTGATAAAGGACATGGGGGGATGAAAACTCTGACCTGAGGACTCTGGGCATTAGCCACTAGGAACCTGTGCTAGGAAATGCAGCTTCATGCACGGCCTGGTTACTGGAGATTTTGCCAGGTTTATCCCCACCTTGTTCATGGGGAATGTAGCTAGATTACTCTTCCCTAAATAGCTCTTCAGTGTCTTCTTCTGTAGGTTTGCTGCAGGGCATCTCTCCACTGCACAGTTCACTTGAGTTGTAACTTTCATGTTGCCCCTTTTGAGTCCCGTCCATGCATGTGGACCTTTAACTCGAGGGTGGTGGTGTTTTTATCTCGAGTTGGCCAGCCCACCAAGATATAGGCCATAGCCTCAAGTTAGCACAACTTTTCACCATCACTTTGTAATGTGGCCACAAGTTTGTGCCACTTGAGTGTGGCTAGTCCTCCAGTGCCTTCCCACAATTCCCCCACCCCTTGTACCCAGAAAGGACAGACAAGTTCTCCCAGAGTTCACTGGGGAAAAATTCACAGAGCAGCTCAGCTTACTGTAATGGAAAGAACCATGGGATATGCCCCGAAGAATCTTAGGGTTGGTCTACACTGGGGGTGGCTGGTGGGGATCGATCTAAGATACGCAACTTCAGCTACATTTCGCGTAGCTGAAGTTGAAGTATCTTAGTTTAACTTACCTGGCTGTCCTCAAGGCAGCGAGTCGACTGCCGTGGCTCCCCCATCGACTCCGCTTACTCCTCCTGCCTAGGTGGAGTATGGGCTTCCATTCGGAAATCGATTTATTGTGTCTAGACGAGAGATGATAAATCGATCCCTGATAGATCGCTTACTACCTGGACGTAGCCTTAGAATCGTGCACGTGTAGCACCAGTGTGGACGAAGCAGCTCGCGGTTATTTCGTAGTGTGGCTGCTCTTATTTGACCTAGACTGATTCGAAAGGAGTTGCTTGAGTGTAGATAACATGAGTTAACTGCGGTGAAGACAGACCAATTGGGGCTCTCCCCTCTTTCTCCCATCCCTGGCCACCCCCTCAGAGATCTAGCAAAGGCTAGTTTGAGACCCCTGTATACCTGCCCTTTATAACCAAACTTCCCTTCCTTTTTTTCTTTTAAACCAGATTTTAATCAAGTTTGTTATGGTGTGAAAAATCATGTCTACCCTCATGTGCCCTTCCCTGAATCCACTGAAAATCGGTTAGTCTCTGTTATAATCACATCAAAGTGATACACATGGTGTAGGTTTCATTGGACCCTGATTATTATTATTATTATTATTATTATTATTATTATTATTATTTATTTTTTAATAAAAGGAACATTCTGACTATCAAAATAATGTTTAAAAAGCCTCTTCTGGTACGGCTGGTAACATCTGAGACTGAAATACCTTTGACAACCGGAGTTTGTTTCTCACCATTGATAGTCTGTCCTTTTCCCAGGGCTTTCTGCTTGGATAGTGAGGCCATCCCAGTCAGTTTCACTTCCTGGTTCTCTTGCAGCAGCCTTGGGCTACTGCAAACCCAAATTCAAGGCTCAGGGTCCATGTTTCCTATGTCTCTGTGCATCCCGGGTTCACTGTGCACTGTTGGTGAACATTACTGCCAGTCTGAAAGTTTCCAGAAGCATGAGCTAGCCCCCTCAAATCATTAAAATGAACAAATGTATCTGCTGCTTGGTTTTGAGCCTTTTGGGTTCAAGTTCTTCTCCATAGCCGTGAGGGATAGAAACATACTTTTTAAAATAATGGTAGCTGAGATTTTCACATGCTCCCAGGACTCCGGCAGCTAAGGTTTTAAGAAAAACCCCAAATATCACAAGGGTCACACTAACACATTAGGAGAGCTGGTAACACTGCATAACGTTTTTCCCGGCTCCTCTTTCTGCACTCGCACCCTGAAATCTGAGAGTCAAGCTGGGTTCTTTCCTTTTCATCATTGCTAGTTAAAGGTTTTGTTTCTTCAGCCTCGTACTGCAGGCTGTAAGTTTGCACAGGTGTACATGAGGGCAGATCAATTTGCACAGGTGTGATCGATTGGTGCTTAGTAAAGAGTCCTGGCTGATGTGGAATCCAGCTGGCTTTCTTCCCTCTGTTGGCTCTGCAGGGCTAACTATAAATTATCATCAACTTACTGTAGTTGTTGAAATCAACAGATACAACTGAGTACATGCGCGAAGAACATCTGCCCAGTTAGATGGTATCATTTTTACATAGATACTCTTTGGAGTTACACTTTAAACAGATGTGTTTAAATGTCACACAACTATTTCCATATTAAAAAAGAAATAGATTCACCTGTGATCCCGTAACTAGCTGTAGCATTCAGCAGTCTAGTGGGAGGGAATGGGAAACGAATTCTTGCATGGTGATGGAGCTCTGTCATCCTGGGGCTTATGAGCTGAAAGAGAGAACAGTAGGGTATCAGGCCCAAAGTCAGTAACTTAGCTCATGCTGGTAGTCACTCGCTTTCAACCTGTGAGGCTGAGTTCTTGCTTCATTCATTCTCCAACTGGTGTAAACTCTTGCAATGAAATCCTTGGGGTCTGTTGGGCACCCTTAGATATGTCCTCTACCATTTGAGGACTTGTGATTTGTGGCTCTCACAGGTAACCGGTCTGTTTCCAAACTAGCCAACAGATGACCAACAAGCGTGACCTCCATGCTGTGTGGACTGCTGCCTGCGAGAGCAGTTTGTTGCACAACTTGTCAGAGGAATAATTTCCTTAACAGGCCAAAAATGGGGAGCAAGGGGAAGATTTCAGCAGATACTCTTGTTCCGTGCTTTCTACTGATGGTGAAAGGAGATACCATTGGTTTGTCTTGTAGTGAATGTGAGATGGAAGAACCCAGTATGGAGATGGCTAGGAGGCAGTGGACCAGCACAGCTAGGCAAACACTGATGAACTGTTTGCATGGTGTGAAATGTCGAAATACTATTTGACGTGCAAAATAACCACAACCATCATGTGGTTGCTGACTTTCCAGCGTAGGACAGCTAGAGTGAGTGTGTGTGTGTGTGTGTGTGTGTGTGTGTGTGTGTGTCTGTTCTGCACCTGTGTATTCTGATACCATTGTCCAAGAGAAATGTTCTTTATCTGTGGGTAGTGTGGTGCATGCAGGGGACCCAGTCAGTGATCATTGTGCTAGGCACTAGACCCGTGCATAACAAAAAGGACTGTCTTTGCCCTGAAGAGCTTACAAATACCATGTGTTCTGGAGTCTAATATCTGGCCGAGTTGTGCATAACTTTTCACTGCAGAGTTAGCCAGGTGTTATCCCCTACCCCGCCCCTGTCCACACACACAACCCTCTCACCCGAGCTGGGTGGTGCTCTCAAGCCAGGCTAGCTGGCTAGGCCAGGATGTGGGTTAGAGCTCACTTGGGCTGGTAACCCACCCACTTTGCAGTGAGTATGCAGTGCCCCTAGTCTGCCAATGGCTTCCCCCAGTTCCCCCTGTGTGGCCAGAAGGACAGACCAGTTCTCCCACAGTTCACTGGGAATTCACTAGAACTTACTGCAGCACAAAAAAACTGATGGGACATCCCCCCCCTCGCCCCCCCCCGAAACCTAGTGACATACTTGGGGAAGGCAGCACCAATGAGGACACAGTAAATCGAATGTATCTTTGCAATGTGGCTGCTTACACCTGGGCTGGGCTAGCTTGGGTGCTCAGTGTAGACCAGGCCTGAGAGAGGGACACAAATACACGGACTATGTTTCCTGCTTTTGTTTTCCCCCTCAGCGTGGAGAAACAGGTTCTGTTCTACCCCCAAAACCAAATAGAGATGGATGGAAGGACATATGGTTGGAAGTGTCACATCTGGTTCTGCATCTTCAGCATCTGGTGGAGGCATCTCCTGTCTAGCTCCTTCCATCCTGGAAGGTGCACAGCCCATAATGAGTCAGAGGGTAGTGGAGACCTTTAAACTGGAAGAGAGAACCCGTGCATTCTGTCGGGGCTAAGCAGGCGTGTGGTTTGTGGGAATGCCTGCTTTTCTTTGCAGGAGTTACAGTAGGGACACTAGCATGGCCTAGTGGAAAGCGACTTCTACACTAGGGTTGGGAGAGTCTGAAGGTCTGTGATCATGCACTAGGAAGTGTGTGAGGGAGAGAGAGGGGGCAGGTCTGAATTTCTAAAGGGTGTAACCCAGTGAGTTGCTATCATCTTAGTATGTTTGATTTTTTTTCTGGGTTGCCAGCCTTTTAGAACTATGTTCTGCAGCATGAACTCATGATGAAAAATATGTTGCTATGTCCTGGTGTTATCCTTCTCTGCTGTTGTACCCTCCAACCCCAAAACATGGCCACTGTGGGAATACCTTCTACCAGCCTTGAAAGAATTTGGGGGCCCTGTGGCTTGCAGGACCTGGGATTGCTACAAAATTGAATGCCTCCAGAACAATCAAGCAAGGCTGAAATCCTGGAGGGTGTTAGCCCCTGCTTCAGCAAACCACTTAACCACATGCATGACTTTAAGCACATGAATGCCCCGGTAGAAGTCAATGGGGCTATTCATGTCCTTAAGTGCTTTGTTGATTCGTAGCTCTGAGCTGTAGCATAAGTTCTATTGTAAACCTTTTTTCTAGGCACTGATTATTTTTAAAACATACTTTTTATTCTAAAACAAGCAGGTATTGAGATAGATAGTTCTGCTGTGTCTACAGCATTCCCACAAATCACATTGCACAAAGCACTTTCATTGTATTACCTGCCTTTTATATTTAAAAAAACCCAAATGCAGGTGGTAGGCTGAGAACTATAGAAGAGGCCTTGTGATCTCTCATTGTTTAACTTCAGCACTGTTCCCTGTGAGCAGGGTATCAGAAGTGTTCTGTTAAGAGCAAAACAATTCTAATGATACAAGTAAAAACTTCAGGGATGCTGTCGAGAACAATCACATAGATGGTCTGGGTGAAATTCCATTGAACTTGCAGTGGGCTGCACCCATTTATTCCAGCACTCTGTTCCATTGTCCTTTTTAAGTAGCCTTGTAAGTAAACCCCAGCACTATAGGTTGTTAACATTGGAAGAATTTAACACTACAATATTTTTTAGTCACTGTTTATGCAGTTTGTTTACTCTTTGCTCTTCCCTCAGTTTGGACAATGAAATTAGAGTGGTTAGTTTTACTTTGTTTATAGTCAATTTCATTTTCCATTTCTCATGGATTAGCTTTTGTGTTCTCAGTGCTGCAGTTTAAATCTGCCTCCTAACCCTCCCAGACAACCTGTTTTGAGTGTTGCTACTATAAAAACATTTAGCAGGAACTCCTATCCCTTTTAACACAAAAATATAGATTTGGAACTTAAGATACAAAATGTATATATGCCACAAATTCATCTTATACTATGCCAGCAGAAAGAAATGTCCTGCTCAAAGATCTTCTCTAGGCCTTGATTCGGCACACCACTCAGCACATGCGTAACTTTAAGCACATGAGTGTCCCCATTGAGTCCAAAATTGTGAAACCTATATATGCTTGCAAGCCCTCACTCTGTTTGCTCTAATTGTGTATTATATCCCTTTCCCTCAACTTGTACCTTTCTTGTCTATTTAGCTCTTTGGGGAAGGGCCGGTTTTTTACTTTGTTTGTAAAGTAGGCAGCACAAATGGGCCCTGAGGTTGGATCTCTAGATGCTACTGTAATACAAATAATAATTTGTGCTCTCTAGGAAATCAGTCTCTCTGAGCAAGGAGACCAAACAGCCCTCTTCTTTTACATGTGTCTAAGGCCCTCGTTACTGTGATATCTGAGAACTTCATGAGCTTTAATGTATTTATTCTCCAACACCTTTACAAAGAAGGGAAGTGCTATTATCTAGAGACAGAGAGACCAAGTGACTTGTACAAAGTCACATCGGGTCTTGAACAAAGGTCTCAGGAGTCCCAGGCTGGCAACCTATCTGCTGGACCCATATTTCCATCCCATGGCCCTTCAGCTGGGTCTCTGTAGGGCAGGATTAAGGCACAGGAGGGGGAGGCCTGGTGGAAGTTGGTATTGTTGCCTCGCTTTTCCATGGGCAGCCATTCCAGCACATTTCACCAGCAAAAAGTGTGTTTTATATCTGATGGGGATCTAGTATGGTCTTCCCCAGATCTTGTCTGCATGGAATCAGCTGGAAATTAGAGGAATTCACGAATAAACCAGGACACCAGTGCCTAATGCGATTGATGCTGTCTAGCATGGTGTGGTAACTGTGTTGCCTGCTGCCTGTCCTGCTGGGCAACCAGCACTGCCACGCTGGATGTGCAGCTCAGAGGTGGTGGGAGTAGAGATCCCTCGAGCAAGAAGAACGCTGGTCACTCTGCTTTCTATGATGATAGTGCCCAAAGGACTCCAGTCTGGATCCAAGGCCTGTTTACAGGCACCTGTGGAAACATGGCCCTGTCACAAAGAATCCACAGTCTGAACAGGGAGGGCAGCACAGAAGTAGGATCTCCGAAACACACATCATCTTAGTAACATAGGGTTTTAAATGTTGATTGCCCTCAAGTCTTCCACCGCCCTGCCCTTCTGTCCTTCCACCCCATCTACCCTACCCATCCCTGTTTGAAACAGTTATTGTAGCATTATGTTTTGTGTGTCTCCCTGTATCTCCTCCCATGGTCACTATAATATAACCCCAATCTGTGACTGAGCATCACGACAGTGAGGTTAGTTAGGGGTTCTGCTGATGTCATGGGAGGGAGGGATTCTAGATGCATCTGGAGTTCTCTCTGACCTCTGTGGGTGGAGTAGCTCTGGGCCAGATCCTCAGCTGGGGTAAATGGGCGGAGCTCGACTGAAGTCAGTGCTGATGGTTTTAGCCTTCTGTCTGTAATGGTGCTCCTGGTGGGTTTTTTTTAAAGCATATCTTAATGAGTAACTCACAGACTTGCCTGGGCATTAGGGTTAGCCATGCGCAATAGTGCCAACCCCAAACATTAAAAACAATCCTGAAATCATAAGACTCTGCAAAACTCATTCTTTTCTTTCTCCCTGGTCTCCCAGGCTTTTAGGGAGCACGTGAGTCCTGTTTTTGGGTTGTTTTTTTCTGCAACCATAAGGCCGATCAACTTCCTTTTCTTTTTAACAAAAGCTGAGATTTTTCCCATATTCACAGGACTCCAGGAGTTGGGGCTTTAGGAAAAATACTATCATGAGATTCACAGTAAAATTGCAGAGGTTGGCAACATTGTGTACCAGTGAGCGTATCTACATTATAAATGGATGAGGGCAATAATTCATCAAACTCCGTTGCTGCTAAGGGGGTCTGTGAAGGGGGTAGGAACAAAACAGTGCGTGCCTGGACTTGACCGAACCTCCTCCCTCCCTCATCTCTCCTCTGCACATGTGTTTCCGTATCAAATTCACCCTTCTAGACACAGGAAATTAAAAGCAAACATGCACCTTGTTCCTGGTTTTAATCAGGGAAGGCTGAACCAGTCTCCCTTACAGTATATTTCTGACGAGGCCAGAGGCAAGATATTGGCTGAGCTTTTTGAGGTTTGCCTGAGTCTGATTTATTTATAGAACACCATAGAAGCATGTAGCGCTGAGCAGATGAAAAGGACAGGGCCGTGTTCTGAGAACCCTGCACTTTAAATGAGACAAAAACCAGCAAGAGAGTGGTTAAAGCCCTGGACTGAGACTCACAAGATCTGGGTGTAATTCCTGGTTCTGCCACAGACTCTCCGTGTGACCACACTCAAGTCATTTTGACCCTGGGGTCTTAGGTACCTAAATACCTCTGAGGATCTGGGCCTTTATCCTTCTTTTCTCTGTCTTTAACATGGTAATAATGATCCTTCTTCTTTGCCACCTTTTGTCTGTTATAGATCATAAAATCTTCAGGGCAGAGACTTTCTCTTACTTAGTGCAGCACCTAGCACATCAGGGCCATGACCTTGGTTAGAGCCTCTATACCATAAAAAATAACAAGCGAGGAATGGCCATGAACAAAGTGCTGGGGAGAGGACACTGGATCCATGAGGGTGACCCCAGTGTAAGATTAAAGGTATGTTTGTTCCATGCACTTCTTGGTACTTCTACCTTGTTCTTGTTTTTCAATTGGGGGCAGCGTCCAGAATGAGGGGTGGTGTGGGGCTGGGAGGGGAAGGCTGGCTGAGAGTTGGAAGGAGAGGGAGATTGCGTGGACCATGGGGTCAGTGAGGTGGATACGCTGGACGTAGAGCTTGGAGTGAGAAAAGTTGCTTCTGAGAGAAGGAGACCAGCTAGGCCAGGAGTGTGAAACACACATTGGGTGTGGCCTGTTTGATGTAAGTATGTGGCTGTTTGTTTAGCTGCTGTTCTGAAGATTGCCTGGGTCTGCAGACAGCCTGACACAGCCTTGCAATACCTACGCAGGTATTGTCCTCATGGAAGGAAAACTAGTCACAAGGTCCTCAGACTTGCTGAACCATGGGCTCAAGTCTGGTCAGATGCAGCAGTTTAATTTCAGATGAGTCTTTGAAAACAACGGCCATGCCTGCCCTGTGTAGAAAGTGATACCCTGGCATGCTGTGGGTCATTGGCCAAAACTTCACCACCCTTCCTCAGACAACTATTGGGCTGCCACTCTGCATGCCTTAGAGCTGGCTGCATGTCCATGAAGTCTTCTGGGATCTTTCAGGGTGTGTAGTTATTGTTCGTTTGTGTTGTATGGTGCCTTTCAGAGGCCTGTGGCACTTGGTGCTGTACGAACACACTGAGAGATGGTCACTTACAATTGAAACAGAGAAAGCAGACACGGGAGAGAGAATGGATTGCCCCATTTGTACACCTGGGAAATCGAGGTACGGAAGGATGAAGTGACTTGTCCAGGGGTCACGGAGGGCATTAGTGGCAGAACTGGGAGTTGACTGCAAAACTCTGGAGATCCAGGCCAATGCTTCCCCTCTATCAGTATAGAAATGGAAAGGATTGTTACTGTGAGCGTCAATAGTCCGTTTCAATTAGTAGGTCCTGGAAGGAAATGAAACAGCTGGCCCTTCTGCCTACACCTTCCTCTGTCTCCCTCCAGAGGTGGGTGGTGTCAGTCTCTCCTCGGCCGCTCACCTTAACTGTCAAGCCCCACCTCCCCATGTCGGCACAGACTGACGTGTGGCGGGGTTGGGCCGCGGCCACGGTTCCTCTACCGGCCTCAAATGTGCTGAGCCAGGGATGAATGATTGGGACTTTCCAAAGTGTTTAAACACCAGAATTGAAATTAATGTCCCCTCATTGCTGGCTAGGCTGACAATACATTACAGCAAACACCTTCCCAAAGTGAAATGAATGTTTGTTTATCCTCATGAAATATACATCAAAACATGTTGGGGGAAGAGGCCCTTAATGAGCGAATGGGCTGGGTTTCCATTAATTCCAGGCTGGGAGCGGGCACTGAGCGGTTTGCTTCCCTCGCTTATTTTGATGTTGTTTTGAGGCTAACCTGTCCACAGCTGTGTATCTAGAGCATTAATATGGGTTTAATGAAAATGCCGGTTGATCTGTCCAAAGATATTGATGAGTGTTCCACGGTCATATTAATCATCTCATCGGAGGAGGAAATGAAAGGGATAGCTGAGCTGGGCTCTGTCAGGTGCCACTCCAAATGGGAGAGCGTGGATGGAGAGAGCTGAATTTTTTGGTTTGTTTTTGTGGTTTTGTTTGGTTGTTTTACCCTCCCCTCCCTGGGCTGGCTGGCCCGGCCTGGTGTTTAACGTTAAAATCATTACAGTTCTGCCAATAAATCCATTACAGTTATGTATATTGAGAGGGCTAACGATCCGTCGACAATATTCTCCCATTGATTTTCATTCTTGTCGAATCAGTGCCCTGGTTTTAATCTGTTCCGGGGTGGGTTTATTTTTATTTTTATTTTTTTTTATTTTTTTTTTAGCATTAGCAGTAATGCAGCATGCACTCTCTCTGGTGATACAGTTCTCCCTAAGTGCCGAATGTTTCTTGATAGGAACAAGCTACATTTCTTTATGGCTTATGGCAAACTGTCTTGATTACTTCTACTGTTGTACCCATTATGTGAATTAAATATGTATTCAGTTGCATGCTGCTTGCGATGTTATTGCAGGGTGACATATGGTACCGACTCAATTAGAATGGAAACTAGCATTAGATAACCCTTCTGATTACATGCATTCCGACCCATTTCTCAGTCTGGCTGCTGCTGCTGCGCCTGCTCTCCTGTTATCTGCAGGCCATGGGCTTCATTATCGGTTATCATCACTGCCACGCCAGAGGTGGGCTGTGGGTGGGAGTGTGACAGGAGGGGACTGCGTGAGAGAGAGCGAGAATGTCCATTGTGCATTGTTTTTTGGCTCTGAATGAATGATAAGCCGCCACCTTTCGAATCCTCTTCCTTTCCAGCAGACCTAGCAAGATGGGAACAAAACCTTTGTGCTTACCTTTCACCCTCAGCAATGCCTGAATTTGGAGACTGAGGCTGAAGGAGTGAGAGACCCCCCCATGGTACTGGCAAGTCCCCCACGCCGATGCTCCAAATAGTAACGCTGCTGCCATGGAACGTTTGCTGTACTTCCAGGCTTTCTCTGTGACATTTCTCCCCCTAATGGTTTATTGTGGTGAGAGGAGGCTCTATTAGGGCTCACTGTGCTTGGGCATGTTTTCAAAGCACCCCAGCCCACGTTGGGGTGAGTGAGCTACCCCAAAGGGGGAGGCAGGAAGTGCCGAGTTTCGTTTATGCGGTATTTGGCCTTTGATTTTGTGTGTGAAATTGTATGAAGCCTTTTGTGAGTTAAGGAAATTAAATGAATTGAGATTTCTAAGATGAAGCAAATGCTATGTGAGAAAAATGTTTCGTAGGAACATAAGAACGGCCATACTGGGCCAGACCAAAGGTCCATCTAGCTCAGTATCCTTTCTTCCAACAGTGGCCAATGCCAGGTGCCCCAGAGGGAATGAACAGAACAGGCAATCACCAAGTGATCCATCCCCTGTCGCCCATTCCCAGCTTCTGTCAGACAGAGACTAGGGACACCATCCCTGGCTAATAGCCATTGATGGACCTATCCTCCAGGAACGTACCTTGTTCTTTTTTTGAACCCTGTTATAATCTTGGCCTTCACAACATCCTCTGGCAAGGACTTCCACAGGTTGACTGTGTGTTGTGTGAAGAAATAATTGCTTTTGTTTGTTTTAAATGTTGGAAGCTTCAGAGGGATTTTCTGTTCTTTTCAGTCATTACAGAGTGACACATACAGCTAATGATAGGGATGACGGGCCAGAGAGCTGGACACAAGTTGGAGGCTGTGTGTACATCTCACACACACACACTGACTGACTGACTGCGGCAGTTATGAGGTCTTGTCAAGTATATGTCCTGAGTCCTACAACTGCTGCAGCTAGGAATGATTCTCCTACATTTCATCTGCTAAAGGCTTTTGATTTTGGAGTTGAAGACCCCCATGTATGAACACTTGAGTCCTAACTGGTCAATTAGCCCAAGCTATTGGGCAGACTGGCATAGATAAAATAAGAACGCTCCTTTCCCAATTTCCTCCACTCCCAAAGAACCTTTGCTCAAAACTCAGACCAAACCCAGAATCTGTTTGGAAGCTGGACGAGGTTGGAGTTTTCCATTGGCTATAACAAGGGTTCTCAAACTGGGGGTCGGGATCCCTCGAGGTCACGAGGTTATTACATGGGGAGAGGTCATGAATGGTCAGCCTTCACCCTAAACCCCGCTTTGCCTCCAGCATTTATAATGGTATTAAATATATAAAAAAGTGTCTTTAACTGATAAGGGGAGGGTCGCACTTAGAGGTTTGTTGTGTGAAAGAGGTCACCAGTAAAGAAGTTTGAGAGCCACTGGGCTATAATTTCTGCACATCCCTGGAGTCCATGTAGGCCCAGAGGCAGAAGTGCTGCTTGCTAATCTTGTGATAGATTTTGACATATTGAATTCTCAAAGGAACAAATCAGAGAGCTGGCTATTTCCAAGAAGCACCCAAACTTTAGAGCCAGTTGAAAAATGGGTCCAAATTTTCATGAAAACATTGACACAAATTTTATCACTTGTTTTGGATCAACATTTGACAATCGCCTCATAGATGTTTGCCCATCACTAGATGCTAATGGCTGGTAGAGGCGAATGGAAAAGTTTGTTTACCATTAATAGTACTTGTGTGGGTTGAATTGATCAGTGTGTAAATAACATTGATCATGGAATTAGCCATGTCTGTGAATGATCTGCCAGCCAATCCTGATTTCAGCGAATGTATTCACTAGCAGTATTTGCCTAATCATTTATACAAACAAATTTCAGCCTATGGGTTGTTTGCAAATTTTTCTCTTCAGCTGTTTGCTATTGATTTGTGTGTTGTCATTGCTGACTCAAGTCACATGGTCCTATATCTGCTCTCTGATTGGATGAAGGAAAAGGCTGAACAGGTGAATAATAAACAATAAATAATGTCCTTCCCCGTGTGAATTTTTGGATGAATAATCGTTTTTCTTAAGATTTGTGAAATTGCTAGGATCTGTGTCATGACCTTTTTCACGTATACACGTTGAATGTGTGAATAACAAATATGACCCCAGAAGTAAGAGAGAACCAAGCTCTGTTTTTGTTGGCGTTTTTTTGAGAAAATGTTCAGAAATCACTTTGTTTACAGCCAGATTAAGTTATTACTCTTCTCCCTTATTTTTATTTCACTCTTTGCACTTTCATAGCACATTCCTGCACCATGTTTTATGTGCATTAACTCTGGCCTCATACCTGAAGACTAGTAAGCATTATTCTTGCTTTTGTAGCTAGGGAAGCTGCATAATAGAAATTAAGCTGCTTTCCAAAGGTATCACAGCGCTTCTGTGGCAAAGGTGGCCAGCATTTCACCCAAGGGAATCTTGACTCTTACTACTATTCTCTTCAGTGTGCCATTCTGTTTATAGTGAAAATCACATCTGAGCAGGGACTGTCTCTTGGATATGCCCCCCCCCCTCCTTTAGTAGGTGTGCATACCCCTGCCATTCCATCCATGAGTGCATAATATCCCTGTGGCAACTGATGAGGAGGTGGTACCCTATGATCTGCCAGCTCTCTGTGGACCATGGGTAAGCACTGCAATGCCATCGATGGTCCACAGGCCACAGTGTGAGGAAAGCTGCTTCCATTAGTTATGGTAGCATTTAGGGGCTTCAGTCATGGACCAGGACCCCAGCGTGCCAGGTTCTGTACAAACAGAACAAAAAGGCTTTTCTCTGCCGAATGGCTAACAGCATAACTAGGAGACAAAAGACAGCAGGTGGCTACAACAAACAACCTCCCCCCTAGGCAAAGCTCTCAAAATATCTTACAAACCTGAATCAGGCCTGACCATGCCTCCAATAGAAGGGAAAACCTCAAACAACTATAGAATCCCACTCGAGTCAGACACCTTTTTCTATAGACTGCAAATACAATTTATTTTCTAAATGAAAACTTCTGTCGATTAGTTTTTTCTCCTGTATTACTTACATGCCAAGACCAGAGTTCATGAGTTCAGCTTGAGAGAGTAGTATCATGTACTGCATGAACATGGCCCTTTCCTACATCTCTTGCATTGCGTTAGATGCTAGAATTGTCAGCACTTGCAGAGGAAAGAGAAGTCTTGGCAGGTAAGTAAATAAAGGAGAAACTGATTTTCAGATGTTATTTTAAAAGCATGTGCAGTATTTGTGATCTCCAGGTTGCCATGACTGTTCTGGTACTGGGCTGGGAAAGGACACCATTAATTTGTTTTTAATGCAGGTTAGTTTCTAGTAAATGCAGTGCTAGTGAGAGGACTTGGAGGAAGGCATTTGCTCTATCACAGATCCACAGCACCAGCTGCAGCTGGGCAAGCTTTTCCCTGGACTGTCCCCTTCTAATATGTCTTACCTCTGGCCTAGATGGACCACATCTAGGGGCGAGGGGAATTCATTAATGACTGCTCATATTGTCGTCTTCAAAGAGGGCCAGTTAATGCCAATGGTGAATGGTGGGTTTTATGAGGTGGGTACCTGCCCCACTCCTGAATGAGTTGAATTACCAACTGAGCAGACAACCTGCTGCTAACCAAGGGTCAGTTGAATTAGTGCCCTAGAAAGTCCTCTAAGCCGGCGTTTGCTGGGCCATTTTGAGCTCTGTTGCAAACTCTTGAAGTGGTTTCCCAGAGCCTTTCTCCTACCAGTTGTGGCAGCTGGAGTGGTCTCTGGCTAGGGTGTCAAAACCGTGTCAGTTCTGCTGGGTTGGAAAGGGACCCGATTTTCTCGATTCAAGAATTTTTGCAATTTGTTAATGGGAATTTGTCTAGTGAACATTATCAAAATGTTCCTCAAGGCTGTTCAGTGAATACAAAACCAGTCTGCTAACCAATTCAGATTAAAAATACAAGTCACAAAAAAATGGTTTGGAAAACAAATAGTGCCTAAAAATCTGACCGTTTTTCATACAATTTTTCATTTTAAAAGACATGTAAAAAATCTGGTTTATTTTTTTTTTTCCAACCAGTTCTGTTTCTCCTATGCTCTAGTCACTGCAGCCTGTGTGCGTTTAACCCCTGTTAACTTATCATGGGTATAAATCCTTTGGCTTAGTCAGTAAAGGCACTTATGCTTTTAGACAGAGTGGTCCCATGTCCAATCCCTGAGGGGTCACTGCCTTTCCTTACAGTGGCGATCTATTTTGCAGTTTGTGGCTGGGCTGTGATTGGATACTTATAGTCATGTTTTAAATGGAAAAAACCTCTTTCAATTAATTCAAAACAGACTTGGCAGCAAGTGGGCTGCCACCCGGTCTCATGGGCATTCCTCATTTCTGCCCTGACTTCTGATGATGACCGACCATGTGACACGGGTAGTACTGAGCCCAGCAGACATTGCTGGGCTCGTTTGGTTGGGCCCAGTCCTCATCTAGTCCTGGTTGAATCCAGCCACAGCTCTGATTTGCTCCCTCAAAGGGAAAGTCCAGATTTCAACACTGAGACTTTAAAAAGAGTGAAAGGAGGCAGAAAAGACCCAGGGGCTCCTAAGCTTCTAGGCAGAGTGGATTATGTAAGTGGATTAGTGATTTCTGATGAGGGGGCGTATAGAGAGCAGATCAGTTTTACCCTCATTGGTTACTGCTCTAAGAATAGACAGCTGTTGTGGGTCTCCCGGGGTTCCCCTGGGGTGGGGGCGATTTGAATCCAAGCCATTAATGACAAGTGCCGAGCTGACGAGCGTACGTGGAGGGAAGGTAACGGATGTTGTGCGTAAGCTCCCTGTCACACCAATTCTGGTTTCACTGATGTGCTCAGGACTTGCACATCTACATCTCCACCAGAGGTCTGGCTCCCCACAAGGCCCTGCCTCCTGCCTGTGTCCCCCAGACATCCCATCCTGCATGTCTGGCTGCCAGCTCCTGCTCAGTATGACCACATCTCCTCTTCCCAAATGTATGCTGTGGCTGTGAATGTTATCCCCAGCCTCCCTGGCTCAGAAGTTCACACCTTTGGGGTCGCCTTTGACTCCTTCCCTCTGGCTCTCCCCAGGTATCTGGGGCCATCAGGCGTCCCGCCATAACGTAGATCACAAATCGCAACTCTTCCTTGCTCTCCTGAGCTAACATGCTGGCCCTTGTCCAGGCCAGCTCAAGCCTTTACTTTTGCAAAGCCTTCTTCCTTGACCTTCCTGATTCCCATCTTGCTATCACCAGTATGCTCCAAATGCAGCTTCTTAGGGTGCATCTCTGCAGCAGCAAGTGGAGGGTAATTGCCAGAGGGGATAGACAGACTCACGGTAGCTCTTCTTGAGCTAATGTACTATAAATAGCGGTGTAGGCAGGAGTAGCAGCTCAGGCTAGCCACCCAACTATAAACCAGTCCAATGCCCTGATTACGTCCCTGGGGACTAACGTTAGCTGCTACCCATGTGGCCACAGCCATGTACAACACCAACAGACCCCGGTCATCGGTGGGCAGGATCAAACCTGGGACCTCTAGAGCTAAATGCACGCACCTCTACTGCATGAGCTAAAAGCCACATCTCTCTTAGCTAAGGCTGTAGCAGATTCATTAATCTCTAAGTGGTCTCTGTGCCACTAGAGGGGACAGAGCACCACATCCCGGAGGTATGTGGATTACAAATGCTGCAATTTTTAGTACACCAGCTTGAGCAGAGCTAACACGTCTCTGTCTACTGGCTCTGGGAGGCACGCTCCCAGCTGCTGTGTAGACCTACCCTGAAATGTTACGTCGTTCTCCCATTTTGCCGACTGTGTCCTTCCCTCTCCAAATCCCTCCACTGGCTCCTATATGCCTGCAGTATCCAGTTTAAACCTCTCAGTCCTTGCTTTCAAGGGTCTTTATAATTCCACCCCATCTACACTTCGGTGTCTCCAGTCACCTGCTCTGCTACCCTGTCTCATTACCGCCTCCTGACCCCGGGGCATGGAATGGCCTCCCAATCCCAGCATGCCTGGTGACTACCCTCCTCTTTATTCAGATCACTCCTAAAGATTCAGGTCGGAGAAGAAATCGGTGTTGTCGGACAATATTTTGGATTCTCCCAGTGCATCTTGCATCTGTCTTGTAAATTTTAAGTTGCCTGGAGCAAGGACTGTCTTTATTGGGGTCCTGCACAAGGCTGAACCATGCCCTCAGCCAATTATAAATTAAAAACGTATAGATATTTTAAAAATAAACGCTGTCTCCTTCTTTCCCACTGAGCAGAACTCAGATGGTAATGACTTTCAAGCACCACCAGGCTGCAGGGGAATGGAACAAGCAATCTAGCCGAGAAGTGAGAGGCTCAAAATCCCAGTTATCTAATCCCTTCCGTGAACAATTGGACCAGTGAAAGCCCTGGAGACATATTGTAGAGGACAAGCATCCATTGCCCATGGTTTGGCTAAATAATGTAACAGGTCTGTTATGTCTCTCACTGCACGGACCCTTTCCCTTATGGCCGTGCTGGTGGTGCTCCATAGGTCAGGCTGGTTAATATGCTTTGCATCGTGAAATGAGTTCTGCTTCTCTGTGCACTGATGCTGGTCTGAAAGCCAGTCCAAGTTCAATCTCAAGTCTATCAGGGAGCATCTGCCCTAGCTTTCCAGCCAAAGTGAAAAGCCAATGCTGCTGCTCTGTCACCTTGGATGGCTGCACCCCTTCTTTCCAGAAAACCCCTCCTTGATTCACCCGAGCTCCTCTCACCTCCCCATGGAGGGAGGCATGATCTCAGACACTGCTAGCAACTCCCCTTGTCACTGCAGCATGCTTAAAGCCCCAGCCTGCATCGCGGGCACCAGTCCCTGGCTTAACCAGGAAGAGACCGGAGTGGCTGCCTGAGGTAAGACTGATGCCCCCAGGGAGGCAGCGAGCCAGGAAGGTAGGCTAGCAGTAAGTAACTACTTGGCTTTTTTCTTCTCACTCTGGTTCCTATCAGAACAGTGGACTCTGCAAACAGCTGGGAGGCTGGCCCCTGCACCTGCCGGTAGCCGGAGAGGTGGCTGTATTTCTGGAATGACCCTGTGGCCCAAAGAGAAGCACTTTGGCCGCCTTTGCAGGCGCCATGGCTCATCTGGCAGGTGAAAGGTCCAGTGAATTCCCTTCCCTTGCCTCCCGCCAGGCCGCTGGGTCAATGAAATAACAGAGCAGGGTTGGAGGGAAAGGGGGGACAGCAACTCTGTCTGAATTGGGAACACCACGCAGATCGTCTGGCAAGCGTTTGTTCTGCTGAGAGGGAAAACCCCCTCTCCCTCCCCCATGCTCCCTCCCCCTCATAATAAAATAAAGCCCCCAGCAGAAAGGAAGCTGCGATGCTGTCGTCCCCGGCGTTGATGTTATTTATTTTCCTCAGTTGCTGCTCTGGAAGCCCGGAGTTGACAGAGCGGTTTTGTAGAATAGAAACATTATAGACTGTTACTGTCAGAGTGTTAAATGTGATGGATAGAGAAATACAGGAGAGGGAGGGGACTTTATACTAGCCATGTCTGGGAGCCTGGGTGCTCATGGGAAAATAAACCAGCCGCATATAAGAAATGAATGAGGTAATGTGGCGGGAGGTAATGGGCTCTTGCTACACACTGGAACAGAGATGCTCATTACAGGGTGGACTTAACCCTCTGTGGTCTGGTTTCCTGCAGCACGTGGGCAGGGAGGGTGTTTTGTGTTGGGTTTTTTTTGTTGTTTTTTTGAGAGTGCGATAGTGAGCTACTGGGAAATGGATTTCTCTTGAATAACACTATGCTAGTGGCCTGGAGACTTGTGAAACCAGGCTCTCCTGGTGCTAAGAGACAGGAGTGTACTGTGATTGCTGATTTAGTGACAAAAAGAGTTGAGCCGTCATTGGTTATTGAACCGAGGGACTTGTTTGGAAGTCACAGTAGCAGCAGCATACATGTCTATAGCCTGTTTTAATGTCTTGTGCTCTGTATATGTATACAAATGCATGCATCTGGTAAATTAAACTTGTTTTATATACTGATACATTTTACACAGAGATGGGCCCAAACCAAAATCTAGGATCCAAATGCCCCCCATCTCTCTTTTATTTAATAAATCTGCATCTTTATATTATGTCCACCCATGAGAATTGCTTCCCCCTCTTCTAACATGCAGCTACCTCTAGGATGTAAGGCAGCAATTACCTGGCAGTGCACAGCAACGCTATACCCAACCCTTTCAGGCTGGAAGTGAAAAAGCAGTCGATATCCAAGAGAAACTTCAGGGTGTGTTTACGGAGCAGGATGTAATTAACAGAAGTGGAGTCAATATCCCAACCTGTTGCCAATGGCACAGTTCATATAAAAAAAATCCCACGAGAGGTGGCCAAGACTTGTGTATCCCATCCAAGTTGTTGTGAACAAGTTTAGCTGTGACGATCTGACATCCTGAAGTGGCATGGCTGCTGGCACCTCAAACAGAATGGCAGGTGACCATATCGGGTGATTTCTTGTGTGCATGTTTCCTGACCGCTGAGATTGCTGAGGGGTCTATGGGGCATGAGGGTGTTTCAGTTACTCTCAGTGTGTCAGAAGGATAAAGCTCTGTGTTTGTATAACCCAAGACAAAGTCCCAGCTTCCCAGAAAATGAGACTAGAGAGGAGCAGATATAAAACTGGAGTTCCAATACTGAGTCTAGATCTAGCAGCTTCCCAAGAACCTGAGTCATGCACTTCATCTGTGTGTATTTTTCCCATCAGAAAGTGAATGCATATTACAGTGTTGCTTGCGGTCGATCTCCCTCCTTGACTGATGGATACACTTGCCAGTGCGCTGCATTTAGGTAGCCCAGTCTGGAGCAACCTTCTCTAGTTTAGTTAATATTAGCTCCAAGATGTTATAGGTTTGCAGAGAAGGAGATTGGAAGCCAGGACTCCTGGGTTCTATTCCTGGGTCTGTCACTAGCTTTTTTGCCTCAATTTCCGTGCTAGTACAAGGGGAATAATAATGAAGACCTACTCTCCAAGGGTGTCGAGACTTAATTGAAAATTACTTTGGTAGCTCCTTTAATCTGAATGTTTGCTTTATTTTTAAAAGATAAGGAGCCCTCCTTTTGAGCCCCCGGCATGCATGTTTCCCTGGCAGTCAAGCCCCCTGTGGAGCACAGCAGAAGGTGGGTGGGATGGGACATCCATTCCTATGGCACCAAAAACTTTATTTCGAGTCCGTTACTGATGCTACTTGCAACTGGTGATGGAAGTGTAATCCTTCCTCGCAGCGGTTCAAAGGCAATCCGGCCATACTCTTTGGGATCTCCTAGTGGCCTTTGGCGTGGGGGGGTTGGCTGTAAATCTGAATCTCTTGGCTATGCATGCAGTGAGAAGGAGGGATGGGATAACTGCAGTGACATTAGCCATTTCAAGTGTTGCCTGCCAGCTGTGGCTCTTGGGGTGCTTGCTAGCTCCTGTGCCTCTGGGAGGTAGCTGTAATCCTTTGGAAATCTACTCATTCCTTAAGGGGCTGTGAAGTGGGAACTAATTGATGTCAAAGTTTTGGAAGTGGGAGTAGAGGGTACTGTGCAGGGAAAGAAGAGTCGTCTCCGGCTGCTGGGTGGTGGGGCTGAGTCATGTAGTGGGGCAAACCTGATACAAGCCATCTCCTCTTGGGCAGCTCCCTCTCTCCTCCCCTGCTGTGACTTGCTTCCCCCTGCAGTCAGCTGCTGGCTGCTACTGTGAGCTGGCCAGCGGCTGAGAGGGAGTGGGAAAGAGTTAGGGTAGGGCAAATGAGGGGGCCAGCCTGGCAGCTGGGTGAGGCAGCAGTAGCATGGCATCACCCCTCGTTTGAAGAGGTGGTGGTGGGAGGAGGGGACCTTCATCTGGCCCTCAGCAGAAGAGGGTAGGCCAGGGAGATGGGAAGGGATAGAGGCATGGGGCTTCTGTTGAGCTGGGATGGAGAGCTAATTGGGCCAGTACCCAAGGACGCCCAAGCTTCAGCAAGGGCCAGCAACTGAGTGCTTAAGCTATCCAGTGAGTCTGAAAGTTAATTTCCATGGGAACATGGGACTGGCCATTGTCTGGTCAGACCAGGGTCCATCTATTTCAGTGTCTCCAACAACAGCCAGTACCACCTGCTGCAAGCAGGGCCGGTTCTAGGTTTTTTTGCCGGCCCTAAGCAAAAAACAAACCAAAAAAAAACCCTTCAAGAGAGCAACTGCCGCAGCAAAAAAAAACAACAAAAAAAACCAGGGTGACCAGAATGCCGTCCCAAGCACGTGCTTGGTTTGCTGGTGCCTAGAGCTGGTCCTGGCTGCAAGAAACCCCATAGTGGACAATAACCTCCCCACAGAGGAAGTGGTCGCTTCCTGACCCTCCTGGTTTATGCCCTGAAGCATGAGTGTTTGCAGCTCTCTTAATTCTTTTATCCCGTTGAATGCAACTATGGGCGTTCCCACCATCTGTATAAATATCTCATCCTCTTTTGAATCCTGCTAAATGTTTGGTTGTCTCCTCAGCCTCTGCTCATGTGGAAGGCTTTCTATAGCTCCAACAACTGTCACTGCTCTTCTCTGAACTGCCTCTCTTCCACCTACATCCTCTGGGAGTAGATTTTGTGTTCCATATACAGGTATCCTGTGGATTTCTGTAATGGCATTATAATTATTTTTTGTCTTCTGGAAGAGACGCATTAGTCAAACAGAAGTGATTGGGTGCAATACAGGGGTAACCCGGTGAAATTAGCTGGCCTATGTTAGATGGGAAGTCAGATTAGATGGTACATTGGTCCCTCCTGGCTTTAAAATCTAGGACTCTTTCCTTCTCCTTATACTTCCTAGCATTCTGTTTGCTTTCTCTGACTGCCACTGTGTGTTAAGCAGAAGTTTCAGGTACAGGCAATATGGAATAGTTCAAACTATCTCTTCCAGAACATGCTACCTGGCCTTTATTAACACTAAATGTCATGTATCAGAGGGGTAGCCGTGTTAGTCTGGATCTGTAAAAGCAGCAAAGAATCCTGTGGCACTTTATAGACTAACAGACGTTTTGGAGCATGAGCTTTCCTGGGTGAATACCCACTTCGTCAGATGCATGTATTCACCCACGAAAGCTCATGCTCCAAAACGTCTGTTAGTCTATAAAGTGCCACAGGATTCTTTCCTGCTTTTACTAAATGTCATTTCCTATCATGCTGCCAATTCACTTTTCTTGGTCAGGAGTTCCTCTCGGCTTTTTCAGGTCTGGACTACCCTAAATAATTCTATTCTCTGCAAAATTTTGTCAGATTTTTATCACTGCTCATCCCCTTTTCCAGATCATGAATACATCTGTTAAACACCGCTGGCCGTAGCATAGAACCTTGGGACACCCACTTCCCTGTTAACCTTTGCCATATTGAACATTGATAATTTATTCCCACTTTTCACTGTCTCTTAGCTGCTTTCTAATCCATGACAGCACTTAACTACTCACCCTCTGTCCACTTACATTTCTTTAATAGCCTTTTGTGAGGGATCTTGTCAAAGGTTTTTTGAGAATCCAAATAAATGATGCCCCAGCTATTTTCCTTCATCTACTGCGAGGCTGACACACTCAGAGTTCTAATAGAGTAGCGGGCCATGGTTTTCCTTTATGGTAGCTGTGCTGGTTAGTCCCTGTGATATCCCAGTCAGCTAGATGTTTCATAATTCTCTCATGATCATTTCAGCCAGTTTAGCTGATACTGAAGTGAGGCCCAGTGGCCTGTGATCCTGTGGCTCTCCCCAGTCTTTTTTAAACATAGTGACATTTGCTACTCTTTCCAATACAATAGTTGACAAGTGAGTGCGCTTTTTTGCTAGCAGCTCACCCCTTCATTCTTATGTTCCTTCAGAACTCTGGGACAGATCTCGTCTGCTCTGGATGCCTGGTTGCTCTTCAGTTTATTTGTTTACTGCCCCACCACCTGTTTTAACATATCAGTCTCTGTCAGTGCCTCATCTTTGCTCCCTAAAATCCCCAACCTGGATGGATTATTTATTTTAAAATTTTGCCTTTCACTGAGGGCTTGATTCCCTTTCTCTGCAACCTGCCTTCCCCCTGCGCACCTCAGAACCTGGGCCAGCAGAGGGCGCCTGATGTAGCATCTGCCTTTGGAGACTAGAATGTCTGTGAACACAGCATTCTGGTTTGTGTCTCTCTCTTTTTAAATCTCAGTGCTAAGAGCTTGGTCTCCTGTGATGGCTTGTGTCTGACTTACTGCCAGCTTTTCAGTTCGTAGCACTGCCAGCCCCAAGTGCTCAAAGACATGAGCTGGGGCTTAAAAATCATGAGTGGTTTGAAAATGGTTCGATTTTTTTTTTTTAAATTTATTCTTATGATGTGCCTTCTGGTTTGTGAAATTGCACTTAGATCATGTTTTAAAGCTTTTCTCCTCAATCCTGATGGATAGAAACTGACCTTTTAAAAAAAGACTCTATTGTAATCACATGACCCCAGAAGTTGGGGCTTAAAGAAAAAAACAGCAAATGTTGCAAGATTCCTGACAAAATTGCAAGAGTTGGCAACAATTTTATTCCATAAAACTTAACACAGTAGACTGACTGTCCTCTGTAGAGCAGGATTGTGTGTGTGTGTGTGTGTGTGTGTGTACGCACATGTGTGGGTGCGCCTCTAGTGCTGTTTTAGTTTGTCTCGTTGTTTGTTTCTCATTTATGAAAAATTAATTCCTTGGAAGTTTCTATTCATGAAAAGCCAGATCTACGGGCTGATCTGGCTCCATTAATCGAATCTCTGCACCCTGCTGCCGCTTCCCAGTGATCTCTGATTACGTACACTAGTTCCTTAGGTCTCCCTGATTTTTTCAATTGTTTCATTAAAACAGAACCCGGGGGAAGCAGGTGGAAAGTAGTTTGCATGGCTGGCAGACGGACAGCAGGTCTCCAAGACTACAGCCTGCCAGAAGTCTGACAGAGAGTCCCTTCTCATGAAAGAGCTTTGACAGCCTGCCAGGAGCCGGGACCCAGTTCAACTCCGCTGACCAGTTAGCCAAGAGTCCTCATTTGCCAGCTTGCTTGCCGGCCCTCCCGGTTGCAGTTCTGGTTTATCCTAGTCAGCACCCAGGCAGGAATGCTGACTTCTGTGGAGCTGAGCAGATGACAGCAATCCCTGTGTTAGCTGCCTGGGAGCATGGTTGCAGCTGCTCTCTAGTGAAGTTGGGGAGTCAATTAAGCATCCTTTCTCATCCCTGGTGCTCACCAGCGCAGCACCGTTGCATTACCGAATGCTGGGGCTCTCAGAAACATCCTCTTTTTCATTAGCATTTCCTTGTGTCTTCAACCTCCCTGCGTCAGTCAAGAGGAAAAAAACCTATAATCTTTTGCTGATCATTTTCTTTTTTTTTTTTTTTTTTTTTTTTTTTTGCAAAGGCAGGGCAGCTCCAAACCAGCTTTATTTGGTAAAGTGCTGCAATGGAGACATGTCACAAATAATTCATTCCTGTTTGCTGTAATCTGAAGGAAAACAGATACAAGACCCATAAGAAAAAAAATAAAGTAAAGTATTCTTGCTTTCGCTGACAGTACAAAGGTGTCAGATATGAGAAGGATTGACACAGACCAAGGGGTCTTGTGGGAAATATGATAATAACTATAAAGAAGACAGATTATTCCCCAGTTGCCAACATTCAAACCTTTTTACAGTCAGTTCAAACATATAAAACTTTATTGCTCTAGCAGAAAGGGGAACAATTTCTGGTTGCACAGCTTTCCCAGGGCTGGGTTTATACTGTCTGTGTTATTGCTCTATAGTGGCATTTTAAAGTTTATTGAACAAGACTTTTACAATTGAAGGAAGTATATAAAACTGTAAATTTATTAGATTTTTCAGGATAAGTGCCCTTTCTAGTTGTGCTCAAGAATTCAGAGCTACGAGAAACTGCTAGTTACAAGACTTATTAATATTAAAGACTGAGAGAGCACACATTTTATACCTTAACTGATCTCAGAAATAATATTATTATATTACTGAAAGTCTGAGCTGTCATGGTACAAAAATGTGTGCAGTGTGTTGTATAGGTTGGTGGATATAAATATACTATGTACTTGTGTGTTTTGTATATATAGTGAGCATACGTGGTATGCAGTAATATTACTTTATATTGTGATTGTTATATTGTGTATATAAGTATACTATATTTTATAAAATGTGGTTGTGTGTGTGTATGTGTATATAAATATACACTATGTGCACATATATAGCTGTGTATACAGTGTGTGGTTATACATGTGATATACTGTGTATCTATAACATTTATATGTGTGCAACCTATATACATATACTATATATAAATTTATATTACCAATGCACGTGAGAGCATGCATTATTTTATTTGTATATATCTGCATAATATAGTACACGTAGCACAAAGGAGGACCTGGTCCATAAGTAGGGGTTATAGGCATTACAGTAGCACAAATAATAGTGTGTGTGTGTTTATACACAATAGTTTTCTCTGTGTGTGTGTGTACACACACACGCACATACAAAATATAGTGTGTAAATGATACATGGTTTGCAAATCATATAATTTGCACTATATATAAATATATAATTTAGACACACTCTTGTGGATGTATATATAAAGTACCATGTGACTAAATGATTATATAATTACACATTTCAGGGGAATGGATCTTTAGCTGATTTCAATGACTCCTCTTTAAGGCTGTGGTTAAATAAAAATACATTGGAAGGGGCTTGATTCCTGAGCCTCCAAATTCACTCTATGCCATTCAGGTGGCATAAAGTGACCTTAAAACAGCTAGAGATTGCCCCTGGGGAATTCCCTCTGCAGCAAATCAGTGTGGGGATCCAAGTCCTAAGGTGTCTTAGCATTTGATGGTCTCAGCTTTGAGTTTTCCTCACTGGCCTTACAATTCTTATTAAATATTTGTTGTTAACTAAAAAACCCCATGAATTTGACCTTCTAACAGCCATACCACCACCTAGCCCCCTTCAGTTTTAGGGCATGGGGAAGAGGTGTCACCATAACAAATGCTGGAGTCTGAGTATGTTAGTGTATGTCCATGTGTGCCTCTGTAAGTGTGTGCCTGTCTGCTTGTCTCCTTTGTATTTGTGTGCCTGTGTACAGCGTGTGCGCGCGCACACACTTCTACAGGCAGTATTGGAATATAGCCATTCCAGCCCAGCTCCCCTACAGTGGGACATGTGGAATATACTTGACTCATGGAATTTGGTCTCCTTCCATTAGATGTTTTACATCCTGTTACTGCGTTAGCCTTTTTAATTAGGATTTCTATTAGATTTGGCGAGGTTTTAGCTGGGAGAAAATTATCTGCCTATAATTGTGGTATGTGCACGCACAGTTTGAGAAAGATGAAGAGTGCATGAGATACAAGGACACTCATCCACATTCACACATGTACCGGCCATACATGCAACCTCTTGTGTTGTCAAAAACACCGTCACATGCCCGCTTACAGAAATACACAAGGAATCTAACACACATACATCTACATCCACCTCTCTTGTTCTCTGTATAGAAAATATACCTTTGTTTAAAAATAGCCATGGAAAGGAAATCTTCATCAGGCCTAACTGTCCTTTGAAATGCCTTTCCTCTGAGTCCAAGCTGGGAAAGAGAGAGGATGGGAAAGAATCCTTGAGTTAAACAGGAAAGGTTCTTCTCTGGCACTTTTGTGTGTCAGTCCAGTGGGCCAGAGCAATGAAATTCCTTCCACTTTGGTGTTTGTGATGGCAACTTGAAAGGGCCGTGGCCCCTTTTGAGGCTGAAAGGAAGAAAGCAGGAGCAACATGAAACAGCAGCAAATGTAGGGAAGTCAATAAGCCCTGAATTTTTTATGAGACCTTGGATATTCTGATCACAGCTCTGCTGACACCGAGATTGGAATACAGATTATGTGCCAGAGCATCCGTGACTTTAAGTCCAGTCTTAAATCTTCCCAAGGTTTTAACATTCCTTCCTGTATTCATATTTTGTTGTTTATCTGGCGCTACCCCTGCTGGGAGGTGAGGACAGGGCATTGTGTATGCTGGAGCTGGGACTGTCTGGAGATGGAAGTGGCAAGAACATTATGACAACTAATGGGCTAAGAACATTATCTCCGTGTATTTTTAATAACAAAACAAGGCAGAGATGCTGCGCGCTGTGAGCGAAAGAAAAGGCAAGCCGCGAATTCCTTGTAATCCCTCATGGTGCAGAGCAACATTACTGGAATCACAAGGGCTCGCCGGGAATTCATTTTGGTTTCATAAAGAAAAGGAGAGAGGAGAAAATAGGAAAAGGAGAGACCCCTGCTCTATGATGAATTTATGCCAAAGCGCTTGTCTCGGGAATGCAAATGTGTTTAAGAATCTCTGAACTAAGCCATCCCTTTTGGGAAGGGGAGGGGGGGGAGAGGAAGACACAGAAAGGACACTTGAAGAATGTAAAATGAGGGGTTGCTGCTCCATGAGACATCCTGCACTGCTGCTGACCTGAACTCCAGCGGGCACTGGCTAGGAGAGCCGGAGGGCATTGGGCTGGAGTAGGGGCCTGGAGACCCTCCTGCTGCTGAGAAAGGGCAGCTCCTCTAGGTCTCCATGTCTCCTAGACAGTTTGGAGGAAAGTTTCTGTGTGTGTGATATGTACAGTGAGGGCTCCACTGAAGTCAGTGAAGTTGTGTATGGAATCTGGTCTGTTGTGCTCACACACCCCTCCACGTCTCCCACCTCTCCTTTGAGAAGTAGTCCTGGCATAAATCAAATCTTCTCCTTGCCTTGGAGGTCTGCACCCAGCGGGTGGCCAAGGATTGGAGGCCATGTCTTGTCTGTGGGGTGCCGAACCCCCAAGAGGCCATTTTCCTAGGGGTGCTGACACAGCACAGGGGAGTGTGGTGGTCCGGGCCTGTAAGGAACTTTTTGGGCAGGTCCATCCTAATCCTCATGCCCACCAAGTTTTGGCTCAGTGCCTCTCCCCCCCACCCGTCCCCGCCCTGCTCTCCAAACTGCCATATTCTGTGGTCACTCCCTACCCACCTCTCACACCACCCACTGGGATCTGTTGTTATGTTTCAGCTGCCTGATGTATGGTCAAGTCCTGGCCCTCTTTGCGTGGGCGTGCTGGAGGAGAAGAGAGGGAGCACAGGTCAGGAAACTTGTTCAGTAGGAGGGCAGGAGGCCTACCTACTTTTTTCCAGTGGTGCTTGGTTTGGGGAAGCTTATCCACCTCCTCATCCTTCACTGACTCTGCAATGTGGCCACTGGGGTTGAACCCAGGACTCTGGATCTAAAAGCGTGAACCTTTTCCTGCCTGAGCCAAAGAACCAACTCTCTGAGACTTTTGCGGACTCTCAAACTTCTGTATGTGGATTAGTTGCTAGAGAGGGACAGAGAGTAGGGTGACCAGATGTCCCGATTTTATAGGGACAGTTCCGATTTTTGGGTCTTTTTCTTATATAGGCTCCTATTACCCTCCCATCTCTGTCCTGATTTTTCACACTTGCTATCTGGTCACCTTAACAGAGAGCCACAGGGGTTATGCACCGGGGCAAGTGAGAGCAGAATCAGGTTCTAAGCCTACTCTAAGGCACTGGTACTAGCACAGGGATGGGGTGTATGTGTATGGGGCTGGGGGGAGAGGCGGCTTTCTCTTTTAAAATAGGACATTTTTTTATCATGGCACATCTCTTTTCGTTGCATGTGAAAAGTCCGGCTTTTGATGATGCTGTGGCTGAAAGATACGTAGAAACAAAATCCCTGCAATCCAGCCGGTTCTTCCACAGTCTCTCAGGTCAGCGCTGAGGTGGTCTCTGCGACAGATACGGCAGCAGCTGGGCATGGTTTGAATGCCCGCACAGACCTGGACCAAATCACTTGCCAGTAAAGTTCCAAAAGCAGCCCCTGACTATGGATGCCTCTGGCCTGATGACCCTGGAGTGGTGAGCGCTTGTGGGCATTGTGAGAACTCAGTACTCTTGTGAATCAAGTCCTAGGGATCTCAGATTGGGCACCTGTAAATGAAAGCACCCCACATCAACAGCCGCTTTTTGAAAAACACGACCTTCACCTCCATATGCCTCTCTCTTTCACCTCTGTAAAATCGGAGCAAGAAATCTTGTCTACATATGGAGGCGTCTAGATGGTTTGTTTAATCAGTGTCTGTAAAACACTTTCAGATCCACATAATGTATGGGACTATAGAAAGGATCCTTTTATTTTTATATGATCCATCAGTTTCTTAGCCTTTGAAAACCAGTGAGTCAAAATTAGATGGTAAGCTTTCAACTTCTGCCTGTTTTTTATTTAGATTTCAAAGTATGGGGCAGGAGGGGTGTCCGTATATCCATCCATCAAATCAGCTGGTCTGTTTCTCTAATTAGAGATTGAGAGTGGGGGAGGGTGGAGTTTTGGGGGTGTCAAGTTTGGATCTGGGTTTATAAATAAACCGAAAGGGCCATGGGTGATTCCCTTAGCAGACAGGTGAGCTCTGTGATCAGTAATGGGTGGGCACAGCTCTGTTGGCTGGAGCATCCAGAGGAGAAAAGAAGGATTGTGCCTTTGAGAACAAGGAAGAGAAAAATGAAGCAAAGGGAAACGGGGGGTGGGAGAGGACCCACTGCCAATCGGGCAGTTGCGTCTGTTGTTTGTGGGCTGCTGCTATCCACTCGTTACAATTAAAATGAAGTGTCCATCAGCGGCTATCTTCACTGTGTGGCCCATATGTTTCTGAACTGATACTGTCCGGATTATTCTGTTTGGGAAAACGATAACGGCTGTTTATAACCTTGGCAAAGACTGAGGCCTAATCAGGCTGGAGCACATTTTCACTGACTGCCTGATAACAGGCTGTTAGCTGCTTTATCGCTCGGGAGAGAGAGGCCAAAATAAGCAGATCTGTGAGCACAGGAGCCCAATCATGCTCTGGCCCAGTCTTTATTTTTAGATGCCTTTTTCCTGGTTGATTTCAGTGATAACTGAAGGATTTGGCAGGTGTGGGGTGGGGGAGGCTGCGTAGAAAGAGGAGAGATTATTCAACACGGGTTGGGGGGCTGTTTCATTCACACATGGCATTGATAAATAAAGAAGAGGAATAAAAGGAGTGGAAATGACTTGGTTTCCTGGGCTTCCATTCTCCTCACTGGCCCTTGCTCAGTGAATTTCACCTCGTCTGTCTCTGTGCCCCTGTGGGAACAATCCCAGTAGCAGGTACGTGCATCACCGGGCTTCTGAGTAACATAGCAGCCAGAGTCTATCTGTCTTTTGGGGTTTTGCTTGTTCTCTGCCTTAGCCTTTCTCTGCGCTCCTCCTCTTTGTCTGTTTTTGCTCTTCCCACCACCCCGTTTCCCTTCTCTGGGTATCGTTCCAAGCAGATTGGTTTGCAGAGCATTGTGTGGCCCTGTATGACTGGGAGGAGAAGTGGGTGTCTAGAGCCACTGCTCTCCAGCGCCTTAGCTAAGAGCTTTCCAGAATGCTCCAGACGGGCGGGTTACAAAGATCTAGCAGCTGTTCTGCATGTTAGCTAGGAGAAGGTTCCCTGTGGAGCTGCTCTGTGCTGTCTTAACACTAACCTGCGCTGTTGAGCCAGAACACTGGATGCTGAGAGTGAAGACACTAGTTCGACCCACACTGATGTAAACTCATGGTGCTCCATTGACTTGCTTCCCATGTGAGATTGCCACTCCTTTGACGATATGGCACATAAGCCTTAAATCTCTTCTTTCACGTTAGTGCACACTACAGTACTTGGCTCTAAACATTGTCTGCTCTATGCCACTCTGGAACCGCCCCCATCTGCCCTGGTTGGCCACTGAAGCTGGGTGTATAGCGGCTTTGCATTGCCAGAGCCGTCCAGAGCAGCCATTGCACCTCCCTCCTACTCTTCACATTCGCCTGCATCCTCAACTCTCAATGGGAGTGAGGCTGTCAGCTGTTATTAGCAAAGATGGCCACTGCCTCCCATTCTTCCCAGTGGGAAGGAAGCCAAGCTGCCCTCAGGGAAGATGATGACTCCCCCCCACAATCTGTGGGGAGTCAGAGAGAGAGAGAGGAATGCAGGTGAAGAGAAGGGATGGCTGTGTTTGCTGTGGCCTACAGCTCTCTGAGGATGGTAGGAGGTGGCAGCCATTTTGAAAGAGGGCAATTCTTGCATGAGTTTTGCTGAAGAACAACATTAGCCTTAAAAGCAGCAAAGAATCCTGTGGCACCTTATAGACCAACAGACGTTTTGGAGCATGAGCTTTCGTGGGTGAATACCCACTTCCTCAGATGCATGTAGTGGAAATTTCCAGCTGAAGGAGAAAGTTGGAGTTTTGAGGAATGACTGGGAGAATGATCATTAGCCCTGACTGTTTCCTCGCAAAGACAACTCAATGCACCAGATCCACCCAGGATTCATCTGGCTGCCAGTTTTGGTGACGCTAGACAATACCAGAACATGTATTGTTCAAGGGTGCTCTGACACAAGCAGCTAACTTTCGGACAGGACCCAATTTTAAAATGAATTTTTACTCCTAAACCAATGAACGGATTTACTTCTAAATTCCCTGACAATTCGTTCAGTGCCCAAGGAGCAAGTGCTGTCATTTTGGGGGAGCAAATGCGTAACACAATGGCTCAATCCCTGTTTTGAGTGGAAAACTCAACTCACGCCTAACTGTGGAGCTACTTCCATGCATTGGTGATATAGGGGAGAGTGATTTTGAAAGTCGACTAGCCCTCCCTAAGAATTTGCTCCCAGCAACAGCCTCTGGTCTACCCACAGGACGAGCCTGAGCTGATTAAATCTGCGGCAGTATGGCACCAGAGTGGAAGTTCAATGGGGCTAGTTCACTGAGGAGGGCGAGCAGGATTCAGCTCTGTGCTGAGAGGGTAGTTCCTGGATTTCCTTTGCTTTGTTTTGCTAGCAGCTTCAGTGAAAGGAAAGGATCCCTGTGGGTCATGCCTCTCCAATGTTCTGGTGGAAAATGTCCAGATTTCCCAGCGCAGCCCTCTCTGTGCCCAAGCTCTGCTCTGCCTCAGAGTCGCAGGCAGGTGTTCAAATAAATAATGCAGCTAAAAATACCTTTTGGCAGCAGCTGGGAGTTCTTCAGAGCGGGGCTGGAGTGGTGGGAATACAGCAGCACAGCTCCGCAGGCAGGTGTGTGTGAGCACTCCAGAAAGTTAGAACAAATACACTCCAGGCACACAGTCTACATGCCTTGTGGGCCCATCTCAGCCGAAGGAACAAACCAAGATGTTTATTCCATCCATCCCAGCTTTGAAACAGGCGTCGCTCCGCCGAATGTGTTTACAGTCAGGTTTAGTTGAAAGGACAGCCTACTGCAGCCACAGGGACCCACCAGCTGTGTTTTAGCTTGTGCATGAGCGTCACGCTGTCCTGGTGCTCTGGGCTCACCAGCAGGCATCAGAAAATAATCGTTTCACTTGCATAGCATCTTGCATCCCCAAAGCGCTTCATGCTGCGTCACATACCCGCTGCTGCAGTGCAGCCACCTCTTGGGAGGAACAAAGCTGCTGTTTAACCGCACACAGGGTTTATGATAATGCTCATCCCTTTTTGTCTTGTAAAGTGCCATGAGAACAGTTTGAGAGGGGAGGTGGAGACTAGCTGGAGCTGCAGGGAGAATGTAACAAGGGAGTTAATTACCCACGGTCAGTTGCAGCCACTTCATGCAAAGTGCCACTGATCTTTACTGGCCACAAATGATCTCAGGCTTGGCTTACATCTCGTCTGAGAGGTAGCAGAATGCATACCCCTAACACCATCCCGTGGCATTGGCTCAGTACTGATTTGGAGGAAAGAGGGTCCCATCCTGAGTCACCAACATCATTACTTTTCAGCCCCCTCCCGGCTTTCTTGGTGGCCTCTTGTTCAGCCAACGACAAGGGATGGCAGCCCTGTATAGCGTGTGAGATCTCAGCCTGAAGTGGTATGGCTGCAGGCTTCCCTGGCTTCTGAGCTGCTCTTGCAGGTTTCAGTGGGCTACCTGCTTACAGGAAAGGGCATGAAGGCTTAGCCTTCTTTGAAAAGCCTGGCCCTGGGGTTTTGCGTCACCAGTGTTTATACCCCTCTCAGCCCCTCCTTTTGAGAGCCAAAAGATCAGCATTGGGAATGCGTCTTTATTGTTAAGCAAAAAAAAGGCCTTATGATGAGCTTAACTTTTGTTCCTGTCCCCCTGGGCAATGTCACTTTCAATTAAGCTGGGCTTGCAATGACACTGGGGTGCGGTTTATGAAAGCAAACATCCAGGATGATTGTGCTTTTGTCCAGGGTAAAGAGTTTGGACTGGATGCATGACAAGACAGAAGCATGCTCCAGGGATGGCCGACCACCACAGCCATTCCACTTGAAGTGGAGCTTTCACCAGCCAATTCAGCCCCGCTTGGGACTTGAAAGGCAACTAAAGGCGCTGGGAAAAGCGAAGTTAGTGGCTCAATAGGTGGCGCTCTTGTCTCTGGGTCAGTGCTGAGCAGTGCCCCAGCATAGTGTGAATTGGTGCTAACAGTGCTTAGTGTGGCCTTTTAATATCCAGGGGCACTTTTCTAACAGCTGAGATGTCTAGTGAAGTGATAATGTTCCTTTTTGGGAACGCCTAGGCTGAGATGATTATCACTATATGTTAGTGTAATACAGTAGCACCCAGGACCCTGCCTCAAAGGGATTACAGTCTAAGTAGTAAGTAATCTAAGAGACTAATGTCTACCATGTGCGACATCCTTTCCAGACATAGAGGGAGATGCAATCCCTGCTCTGTAGTGCATGGAGACTAAGAAATGTCTGCTGTTTTTTTCCACATCTGTGCGCTACTGTTTAGCTTCCCAGAGCCGTTTCTGATGCAGAAATGCAGCATCTAGCAGCTAAAATTAAGCAAATAAATAAAATGCCTGGGCTCTGTTTTGGCAAAAATGATGAATGCTAATGATCTGGCTGCAGATGTACTGTCGGGCACAGATACATGTGGTGACATGTCTCGCTCCCGTGTTTGTGTGCTTATGTGGGAGCACGGATTCATGCGTGTCCGTGTTTTTCTGAAGCTCACAGCCTGCTGCCGGCCCGTGAAATGCAATCAGAGTGATGCGGACACGGCACGCTGGGGCAAACTGACTCTTTCCATTTCGTCCTGAAAACAGAACTAACATCCTCAAGGTAAAGCTCTGAAATCTCACATTGACCTTTTCGTAAAGCATTATAATCAAGTTGAACATTTCCAGTTGTACCACTAATCCTTGCCCTATGGGAGAATCCTCCCTGGTTTTATTATTATTATTGATACTGTATATTTCTCAGAAGTTAATCCCGCTGAATGCAGAATGGCCACCGTCAACTGGAAAAGAGAAGGTCCAAAGGTCCCATGTCACTCTCCATTTGGTTCTGTGCTATGGGAGGAGGAAGATGGGAGGGCACTGAAAGCTGTTGAGTGCTGTGTGTTTGGTCTAGTCTTCTCTGAGGGCTTTTTTTATAGTTTGTATCATGAAACATACACAAGAATACGGGTCAGTGCACACCTGTGAGCTCCCCCAAGAGTGATGTCAAAGCAAGAGGAGCTTAGCATGGTTTCTTCTTGCTCAGGCCATGAGCTGGTTTGTCTGTGACTCACTTCTGCGCCAGGAGGATTTGACTTTCGGCTGTTGGTATTTAGCATGTTTAACAGCACTTTGTGTTCAAATCATTGCATGGATGTTAACTCCCAATACTCATGGTAGGGTAGGTATCCCTAATCCCATTTTACAGTTGGGGAAGATTGGGACAGAAGGGCACAAAGGGACTTGCCCAAGGACATGCAGTGAGTCAGTGGCAAAGCGAACGAGAATTAGAACTCAGGACTTCTTGACTCCCAGTCCTGTGCTCACTCTACCAGACCATCCCCCCGCTCCAGTTGGTGATTTAGCATTCCCCACTGCCTGCTTGAATGGAGAAAACCCCCTGAGCTCGGTTAGAACCAATGACACACTGCTAAACCAGCAAGTGTTATCAGTAGGGGCATGGCTAAGGCACAGATCCTCTGATTAACTTTGTGGATTTGGTTCTAAGAGTATGTCTACGCTGCAAAAAACACCCCACAGCAGCAAGTCTCCAGAGCCTGGGTCTACAGACTCAGGCTTGCACTACAATGCTAAAAATTGCCATGTAGACGTTCCTGCTTGGACTTTGAAACCTGGCGCGGGGGTGGGTCTCAGAGATTGGGCTGGAGCCCAAGCAGGGATGTCTACAAGGCTATATTGAGCACCATAGTGTGAGCCTCAGTCTGTAGCTCTGGGCTCTGAGACTCACCAGCACGTGTTCTGTTTTGTATTTTTGCTGCATGGACATACCCTGTTTAAGTGCCTCGTCAAAGATCATCCAGTGCATCGGTAGTAGAGTTCTCAGCAGAACGCCTGAGAGCTGATTCTGTGTGTCCTACTCAAGATCATGCTCCCTCTTGGCGGTCGGTGGCTTTCACAGGCCGTGACAAAATAAGAAATGGGAGTGAGGAAGTGGGGAGATTACAGCAACAACGAGCCCAATCTCTGGAATTCTCCATTTGCTTGTTTTAATAAAGGGCACTGAAGAGCCTGCCTTTGTCACGTGAAGTGAGCATCCAGTCAGAGCTGCGCTGAGACATTATCGCAGGAGTGTGCGCTGCCTTAAGAGCTCTTCTGGCACAGCTGACATTTAGCTTGCAATGACTTGGAACCATGCATATTTATGAAGAGCGGGCAGCCTGGCGGTGAATCGCTGGACTTGGCCCCGCGACCTCCAGACACACCGCACCGTTACTGCTAGCAGCCAGTGCTGTGCTCAGCCGGGGAGAGGTTGAGGTTTCTCATTGAAATGTTCCAGCAATTGCTATTCTTCTTCACACATCCCCGCCCCCCACATCAGGGGAAGGCGAGGCAGAGTAGCCGCAGAGCTGGATGGTGCTGTCTATGGGGTTTGTCTCGTTTGCATAATGTGGTGGCTACATCTGCAGTTTTCCTGGTGCAAGTGCTTTACCAACCAGCTTCCCCTGGCTTTGGGGAAGGAGAGAGCGCTCACCACCTCTTCCGTTCTGGTGTCTACAGCATCCGTTTCAGTAGCCTAAGGACGTGCCCTATCTGAGTTCCCTGAGCCTGAGTTCATTCCTTGCAGCCGTCACAGAGCATGGCCTATGTTTTGCATGCTGCAGTTGTGACACCGGGTGCCTATAGAATGCATCACAAATACTCCCAGGGCCAGCTATTTATAATTCCCCACAAAAACAACTGTATGAAAAGAATGCTGTTAAGATGGCATAGGTCAAGCACTGAAAAGTTCGGAAATGCCAGAATGAAGGTTGGCTGTGCAACCTTAATTCCCCCCCTTGTGCACATGCATTGTGATAGAGACTTTAATTACCTGATTGCAGACTTTTTTTTCCACAAGACCCCTGCTTCACTCAGTGCACAGGAAGGCAGGAAGGACCGGTTCTGGGAATGAATCAGGACTGTGTAGCAAAGGATGCTGTTGTCCGGGGGACCTCTGCCTCATTTGTTGCAGAAGATGAAAAGTGTGCAGTGAATGAGGCAGGGCACTGCAGGAAGAGAAAGGATGCTCTCATAGTAAAGGCAGTCAAATGCTGTCCTGGAGAATTGGATTCTAGCCCTGCCTCTGCCACAGAATTCCTGTGTGGTGCTCGGCAAGTCAGTTAACTGACACTTTTCACAGGTTGCCTCTCATTGTTTGTTACTCATTCTCTGCAAGCCTGACTAGAGACCCTTAGTGTGACTGACAGAAGTGCTGAGTGTTCACAGCTGAAGTCACTGGGAGCTGGGCTTTGAACATGTGAAGTGCTTATAATACTACGTACTCTGAAACATCAGGTCCTAGGTGCCTCAGCCGGGGCACCCAAAACTAATGGCTACTTTTGGCTTTCTTTTCTCTGTGTGCCTCATCTCCCCATCTGTAAAATGGGAGTGATAATAGCCCAGATCTCACAGGGGTGTTGTGAAGGTAAATGAATGTTTTAGAAGCATATGCATTACAGTGACCAGCACCATAAAAAAGCCCGGGAGGTGATTCATAATTCTATCTTCAGAGCAGGGTTGGAATAGTGGGCAGTGAACAAGGCTTGGGGCTGCCCATTGAACAATGAGGAGAAAAGAAAATGTTGAATAGCTGCTCCTTAAGTGAGCACTGTCCATCCTGTGCGTTGCATGAGGCGTGGTCCGGTGGAAAAATAGCATGTGATGGCCTAATTAAGGACGGTATCATAATGTGCACAAGGGGGTTAATTTAAGGTGGCACAAGTATTTCTCTTCCTGTTTCCCCCCCCCGTCTCCTTGCTCAGCCAGTACCATCCCCCCACACCAACTTTCAGTCCCAGTTTCCTTCTCCATCTCCTTGCGAGCTTCCAGCCCCAGTTTCTTCACACACTCACACTCACACTCCGTGTCCCAGTCCACTCCCCCACACCCTGTAGGTCTACCCCTTGCCTTCTCTGCATTCAAATCAGGCAGCTTCTCCCTCCACACTCCCTTGGCCCAGCTGGGGCGTCATTGACCGCACAGTACAGACAGCCTTGCTGCTCTCAGTTCAGGTGCCTGACCCTGGACCCGGCACAGTTGGCAGCAGCGCAGAGCTGCAGTTGTAGGGAAAGTCCAGATCAGACCTGGGCTGGAGGAGCATGCTTAGTGTGGATGGGGAATTTAACTGCTAGAACCAAGGAGTCTACTGAGTGTGTGTGAACTGTGAATTTTTTTCAGTGGTGTATAACTCAGCCAAATAAGGTTGAATTTTCACAGGGACAACAAAAGGCAAATCCCTGGTCACCATCTCCTGGAAAATTTCAAGTTCCAGCATGCTATAACTTTCCCAAGGAAACAGAGGTGGCTCTATGTTTTTCCCCGCCCCAAGTAAGGCAGGCAGGTGGCTTTTGGTGGCACGCCTGCTGGCGGTCTGCTGGTCACACGGATTCGGCGGTGCGCCTGCGGGCGATCTACTGGTCATGTGGATTCGGCCGCACACCTGCGGGCGGTCCACCGATGCCGCGCCATTGGTGTCCCCACCACTGAATTACTGCCAAAACTGCGGGACCGGGAGACCTCCTGCAGGCGCGCCACCGAAAGCCGCCTACCTGCCACCCTCACAGCGACCTGCAGGCCACTCCCCGCGGCTTGCCGCCCCAGGCACATGCTTGCTGCGCTGGTGCCTGGAGCCGCTCCTGCAAGGAAAATATGGGCAAACCGATGTCTTTTTGCCTAGCCTCGTTCTCTGAAATGATGGAACCATTTTGGCTGAAACTCTCCCTAAAAAGGTCCTGAGGCAGGTTCCCACTATGGAAAATTCACACCTGAGTGGTTTGTTTGGCAAAGTCATAAGCAACTGCAAATTGAGTATTTAATGGGAACTGTCGGACAACCTTAATATGGGCTGGGCTGGTAGCACTGCCTAAAAATAACATTCCACATGCAGCCAGACAAACTGGAATGATCATTGAGGAAAAGCAGCTCTCGTAGGTGTGGAGGGCAGCAGTCGGGCCACAATGCCATACAACGTTTGGGCTGTTGGGCGACCCCATACACTAATAAAAAAATTACTGCGGGGGGGAGGTTGAGGGGAGGTTGGACATGCATATGTTCCAGACCTGGCCTATTAAGGTCTTTATCCAAAAGGTTCTTGTACAATAAGCTGCATTTATTTAACTTGGCAAGATAAATTGACCTGCTTGGATTTGAACTGGTGGTAACAGCATTGTCTGTCTAAGGCACTTAGAGCTGCCATTACCAGAGTATTTGAGCACCTCACAGTTCTTTAGGTATTTATCCCAATACCATGCTGAGAGGCCACGCAAGCACAAAGAGGCTCACCAAGGTCATACAGGGACTGTGACAGAGAAGGGATGCGAACCTAGGTCTCTAGCTAGTGCTCTAACCATTGGACAATCCTGCTGCTTAGTTGCCGAAGACCTTGCTCGCCCCTCTAGTTCTACTCAGTCAACAATGGGAAAGTGGCGCTCAGCGTGGTTCTGTCCCAGAGCCGTTGTCTGAATACTCTACCCAAGGTGGGCACCTGGAATGTAACGCACCCCTGCAGGGTCTGTCCCCAGAGCGCTATCGTTCAGTTGCTCCTTCCCTGAACCCTGGTCCTCTCCTTGTTGTATATGTTCACGCCTCCCTCCCTGCCGCGAGGATTTGATGCGCTGTATCGCGTTCCCACTCCAGGAGCTGGGGACCTCCCGGTTTGGCACCGGTGTTCCCCGCTGACATCCACATTGCATTGAGCAGTGCACTAGGTAACCACGATCAATCCTGCAAGAGCCTATGCTCCAGAACATACGGGCGGGTCTCATCTTACACACATCTAACATGCGCGAATTCAGCTTTGCGCAGTTGGCCAAAAAAAAAGAGAAAAATAAGAATTTTAATACTGTACCTGTAATGCGGATGATTCCGCCTGCCATTACACTCGATGTAATTTTGACTATACGCGTTTTTTGCTTTACGCGCTGACAGCAGTACGTAACCCCAACGTAAGATGAGACTCACCTGTATTGGGGTGGGGGATGGGTTACAGAGGGGGAGGACAAAGACGTGAGAGCTTCACGTGTGATGGGACGGGGAGATTCCAGACTGAGTAAAATGGCTTCCTCAAAGTCTCCACTCTCCCCCGACAAAACAAACCACCTAGCACTAAGGCTCACTAGAGAGGTGCCCTTTGTCTCGGTCGTGCCTGCCTGTCAGAGGTTATATATACATCGGCTGTGCTCATGCTCATCCTCTGTAACCATTTTCTGCTACAGAATCTTCTGGCTGCTCATTGAAGCCTTAATCCCTAATGCAGCGATCAATGGGTGTGCGCCTGGGCCTCTCGGATGCTCATTTTTTAATCCCCGCTGCCTCCCTCAATGTCATCCCTTTCCATTTTTCTTTATAGAATTTCAGGTCTACTGTACCTGCTGATTACTTAGTGGAGAGCCCTGGACATCTCCCTTAATTAATTCCATCGATTTTTTTCAAATCCCACAAGGTTTGGGGTCCTTAGATTTCTGAAGCAGCTAAATGGAATGTCTAAATTCTGACATTTTCCTTCTATAAATTGTTTTGCCAGGGGGTCGCTGGGAGGCAGAGCTGTGGTTTTATTTATTTGGAGAGAACTTTAACCTGATCTTGCCTGCCAGAGATTGGGGCGATGGGGGAAGGGAGTCACCTGGAGTGACAGATGGAACTAGCCTTTCCGGAATCCTAAGTTGGCATTGGAGGGGTGGAACTGAGTGCAGGGTTGTGGAAGGATGAGATGTGAAGGATTCCTTTCCTGGCTGGACTTTGGCAATTCAGTGTTGAGTCAAGGAGCAAATTGACCCCTGTTGCAAGGGAATCCAGTCAAGTTTGAACCACCCACTTTGAAAATGATGTCTGGGAAGAAATATGCAGTGGGGAGGAATGGAAGGGTCTACCTTGCCATCCCCTTCTCTGTATGGCTCACCTGTGAACAGGTAGCACTACTGTTACCTCCCCCTGCCCTCACCCCTGCCACTCATGGACGTAGGTGGAACCTGTGAAATAAAGAACTGCCTTCTCTTTAACCCATTAATGGCTGGTCCTTGGCTGCCCTTGAAGTGCTGGCTGGCTCCATTGGTGGGGTGTTAGGCTGGATGAATCCGGAGCACGTGTGATGGTAGCGTGGCAGGGGTCGTGTTACCTAGGTAGACCCATAGCACTGAGCTATCGCGGCAGGTGTGCTGTGTCTGAACCAACATACTGCAGCTGGGACTGGCCAGCGAGCAGTTAAAAACGGGGTGGCAATAGCGGATGGTGAGGAGAGTCTGTTAAATCAGCCTGTATCAACGGAGGCTGTTGTGCACCGAGCCAAGGTCTCCAAAATGGAATAAGCCTCCTCCAAAGGATCTATTTACCATTCTGGCCCAGCGAGCGGCAGACCCTCGGCGGCAGGAGGCCGTGGAGGACTCTGTTGCTATGCACAGAGAGCTTAATTTTATTATTACTCTCCCCTATTTAATGTCTGTCTCTCAGGCAGCTGGTGATGTTTTAATGAAGCTGGAATTGTATAGTCTGTAGCGCTGGGTAATCATAAGCTGCCGAGTCAGAATCAAATTAATAATTCATGAAATTAAAGTGTATAATTAATTCGAACGGTGCAGATTAGGAGAAGGACCTGAGCCCTCAGCCTGAAAGGAACTTATATAGAGATATATAGAGAGAGAATCAGAAATAACTGTACTTAAGCTTCCATAAAATTTCCATTCTAACCTCTTGTTTTCAGCCTCCTGCAAGTTTCTGAACTTTGAGATTTCACCTTTTGGGTGAAATTTCCAGGCATGGTTTCCTGATAACTATTTAAAGATTGAGCAAAACCAGTTTTGCAGTAGCAGAGCTGGAAAACAATATGCTGTCCACACATGAGTCAACTTTTTACCCCTAAACTTGGTTTTTAAAAAAAATCATTGGCCACAGCAGTCCTTAATTCCCCCAAAGTTTCGTCTTCTGCGTATTCTGGGGAAAATTGCTTTTGCTTTGATGGAGTTATGACACCTAGAAGATCATACAGGGTGCATGCAGTACATTTTACACAGAGGTTTATCATTAAGCTGACAAAACTGCAGACACCTGGAAAATGTAAATTAACATAGTTGCACAGTGAGGAATGTTCTGACGGTGCATGTATAACCAGTTGCTTGCAGTGAATGAGGCAGGGCTCTGCAGGAGCCCTGGATTCATTTGCTATGCGTTGTGTAAGCTAGAGAGGCATAGATTCTGAGATTCCTAGGAAAGGAATGCTTTCCTTCAAACTTCATGAGGAGTGTGGAGGATAAAGTGTTGTGATGCCACCTAGCCAAATAGTTCCATGTTGTTGAAGCACAGGTGCACCTAGGAAATTCTATCCAAAAACGACGTTAAAAGAACTTGATGTGCCAATCATCAGAAAAGAATGGTTTTGAAGTGGGTAGCAGCCTGGCTAAGGATCAGACTGTGTCCAGCTGGAGAATGTATTGATGAACGACCCAAGGTACAGCCCCACATGGAATATAATTACTCTTTGTAGGTCAAGGCTCTCTGGCCTGGAGCCTTCAAACTGTTTGGTCCATGTGCATGGTATTGGGGACCCAGACCCCCATGCATTCCATGTGTAGTCAGGCCTTGCTATAAGAACTGTTGGAGCACCAGTTGGTCCTAGTCAATGTATCCTGGCTCCTAGTGCAACTGACAGTAGGCAACTTGGAACCCCTTGATGGTGGGATTGGTGAAAACCAACACACCACTAATATTAGGATAGAACTGCATATGTTTTCCTGTCCAAAAGGTACTGAGCCCCAGAAAAGCCCCAGGGTGTGTGTGTGGATATCTTTTAATTCCCATGCTAATTTTGAGAAATGAAGAGAGGCAGCTGGATGGAGAAGAATCCAGCAGAGCTGGTTTTGTGTAACCAAAGCCTTGGATTGTGTAGCAGGTAATTCAGACTCCCAGACTGGCACCCCTGCTTAGCCGGCAGAGTCCAACCATTGGGAATGCTCAGTGCTCGACACTGAAAAGATAATGCCATTTTCAAATATCAGGGTTGAGTAATGGGGGAATGTCCCACTGGGCCAGGCTTACAACCAGACAGCTAAGGTCCTTAGCCTCCAATCTATCCTCTTGTGCCATGTAGACAGGAATAACCAGAGAGAAGAAGTCTCCACCTTGTGACTGGGTCTGTAAGAAAGTCAGATGGATCTTTGTGACTTGTGGTATATCTCATCCAGTACACTAAATGCTCCAATAACAACTAGGCAGGTGAAACCAGACAATCACTGTGTTCTCAAATGAACTTGCACAGAAAAACGATAAAAGAAAAAAAACCACTATACCATGTATGAGCAAACACTTTTCACAAAGTGATCACTCCATATCTGACCTCTTAGTCCTTGTCCTCAAAGGAAACCTGCACAACACTTTCAAAAAATGAGCCTGGGAGCTTAAGTTCATAATTTTGCTAGACACTAAAAATCATGGTCTTAATAAAGAGACTGGATTTATGACTTGTTGTAACGATCTGTAACCCACTAACCCCCCTTTTGTGCTGTGACCACAGGGGTATGAAGGGGCCACTTCACCTTGAATGGTCCCTCAGAATATCTGCTAACTACTTATGTGAAACTATCGGTTTGACCTTGTGTGTAGCTGTGACACTGAGTATCTTTCCCAGACCTGAAGAGCTCTGTGTAGCTCGAAAGCTTGTCTGTCTCACCAACAAAAGTTAGTCCAATAAAAGATATGACCTCCCCCACCTTGTCTCTCTAATATCCTGGGATCAACATGGCTACTACACTGCATACAATAATTTTATGAGACATTTTTAATCATCATTTAAAAAATTGTATTGAAATTGGTTATAACCACACATCCAGTTTTAGTAAGAAAATGCGGTTTGCAGTCCATGAACATTTGGATGATTTTGCTAAAAAATGTCGATGCACCAATTAATAAAAATATCAATAAAAATTCCACAATAGACAGTGAAAGCATTATCCTAACACGACATTGTCCCATAATATAGATCCACAAGGATAATTGTAGTGATGGGGAAGTCCTTTTGTCTTTTTGTTGCTCAATATACCATCCAGGGTTCCCCAGCTAAATTCATGTTGCGTTCACTCAGCAGAGTTTAGTGTTTCCATTTTGTGTGTAGGGTTTTCCTTTCCTTCCTCTTGAAAATCCTCTTCCTCATATGACTGTAATACCGATTTACCATCCAGGATAAACTGTGCCACTTAGCTATGCTGCTGTACCAGCTCTGCCCCTCACAGAAAATGGAAACTTCAGTTGCTCTTACACTTTGAAACTAGCAGAGAAAATCTTTCTACATGCTCGCTGGTTACAGTGTGAGAAAGAACCCAATAGAGAAACCTAGCTCGCTGTAATCCCAGTTTGCCATTTTTAGATGTATACGGTAGCGTTATACAGGTAAATAAACTGTACTGTAGTTTGCTTGTTTGGATTTGTGACTTGAGTCGTCTTAATTATTCTTGGTCCATTTAATTTTTCTATTCGGCCTCAGTGCAGTGGAGCAGAACTTCTTATTTTTGTGAGAAAATAAAGTTGTAAACGTCCCTCCCCACCTAAGGTGTGAGAAATGAAGTGTGTTTTTGTTTGTTGTTGTTTTTATGTTCTTGGTAGCCCAGTATTGTATTAGACTCTCTCCCGAGAGTACATCGATATGGAAATGGGAAAAGCAACATACTTCAGCTCTTGGATCCCTATGCACAGGCCATCCAAAAGGCTTTATTTGAGATTTCTTCTGGAATAGGGACAAATGTGCTTCATTTAATGTTTGATTACATTCTTTTCTTTGTTAGTTTCAAAAGGTCTGTCACATCCATTTACTTGAGCAATGTCATACCATTTTTACTGCTATGAATACAAAGTATTTAAGTGAAGAAAAGGTTTTCTCTTCACTGTCTGAGGAACACCTTGATATGATTAGGGAGGTTCAATTTAGAGGGAGATGGTTCTTTGTTTATTGAATTGAACTATGTTGCGCAGTTTAAACATGCACAGTAGATTCTGAAAGCTAAAAGCTCTGTTATGGCTTCTAGGCCACAGACCCATATAGGGGTCAGTACAGACCTGCACCTCCCAATGAAGAGCTCCAAGATTGCACCTCTGGGGGGCACAGCCTCTCTGGGGCAGCTCCTTGCACACAGGGGTGTGTGTGTGTGCCGGGGAGTGAATGGTCTGCTCCATCCGTCACACCTGGCCACCGCCCAGTCCTGTTCTTGGAGCTCTGCTAGCACTCCGTACAGCTGTCCTTGTGTCCCTGCCCAAGGTGGGAAGTGTAGGAACTGGTTACTTGTTGGTTGCCCTCAGTTTGACCCTGAGTTTTCTACAAAACCTGATAAACCCAGAATTCTGGTTCTCAATGAGTTTAATGTTTTTCATTATTTATGTTCCAATAGCACCTAGAGACCTTGGCTGATGTAGGGAAAGGACCTCAAGAAGTCATCTAATCTAGACCCTTGTGGTGTGGCAGGACCCAAGTCTACCTAGACCATCCCTGACAGGTGTTTGTCCAACCTGTTGTTAGAAACCTCCAATGATGAGGATCCCACAACCTCCCTCAGTAACCAGTTCCAGGACAGAAGTGCCCTTTTGGTTAGAAAGTTTTTCCTCAGATCCAACCTAAATCTCCATTGCTGCAGATTAAGCCCATTACTTCTTGTCCTTCAGAGGACATGAAGAACAGTTGATCACCATCCTCTTTATAACAGCCCTTGACATATTGGAAGGCTGTTATCAGGTCCCCGCATCAGTCTTCTTTTCCCAAGATTAAACATGCCCAGTTCTTTTTAATCTTTCCTCACAGGTCAGGTTTTCTAAACCTTTTATCACTTTTGTTGCTCTCCTCTGGACTCTCTCCAGTTTGTCTGCATCTTTCCTAAAGTTTTGTCACCCAGAACTGGACACAGTACTCCAGCTGAGGGCTTATCAGTGCAAAATGGGATCATTACCTCCCGTGTCTTACATACGACACTCCTGTTAATATACCCCGGAATGATATTGGCCTTTTTTGTAGCTGCATCCCATTGTTGTCTCTTATTCAAGTTGTGCTGCATTATGAACCCGAGCCCCTGTACAGCAATACTACCACCTAGCCAGTTAGTCTGTGCACTTGATTTTTTTCCTTCCTGAGTGAAGTACTTCACACTTGTCTTTGTTGAATTTCATCTTGTTGAATTCAGACCAATTCTCCAGTTTGTCAAGGTCATTTTGAGTTCTAATCCTGGCCTCCATCGTGCCCCATTGCGCGACACGCAGTAGAGACACACAGCATGGCAGGCTCTTCCCTGAAGACCTTAGTCATTCTTTATATTTTAACTTTTGCCAGCAGTGCTGGTAACCAAAATCCATCCACCTTGCAGCAGTGTGGGAGAACCAGGAAGTGAAACTGACTGAAACCAGACAGTGATCCTTGAAAACTCTTATGGCCAAGCTCAATGTCATGCGAAAAACATAGATGCTAATTCCAAATGGATGCAGTCTCCTTGCAGACTGAGCGCCACGCGGATTGATTCCAAGCGAGGTCCTGAAGATGGTCTGGTTGGATAGTCAGTCCAATGGCAATCCTATCACGCTACCAAAGCTTTTGGCGACCACATGAACACTGGCTGTGTAGCAGCTGTCCTTGGTACAGGTGCTTTGGAATTCATTGGTCTGCCATCCTAATGATATGTCCATACCATGAAAGCCACTGAATCTGAACCATTGCTGAGAGAGAGGTGGTTGGAGCTTCGGCTATGTGGAAGTCCATAAAATAATATGGTTATGTGGAACTTAAAAAATTCCATTCAATTTTTAAACATGAGACCTAAACTGGCCTTGAGCTACTCCTCTTGCCCCTCTGTGACTCAGTTTCCCCATCTATTTAAAAAGAGATAAGGATGCCTAACTCGCTGAGGAAGTTGTGAGGCTGAATGAATGCCTGTAAAGCTCTCAGAGATTTCAAAGTGCTATGTAAATGCTAAATTTTACTAATAACCGCCTGCTTGAGTGCCTCTTTAGAAGTGTCTCATTCAGGGTTGTTTCTTATTTGTCGTTATAAAGCTGAATGTAGAGAAGATAAAGAACAAGCCCAGCTGGTTGTGGTGTTCTGCTGCTCTGTTTGCATCACCGCTGGCCTTAGATGGAAGATAGGAGTTGTTGGTTCATCCTCTAATGTAGCCCTGTGATCTCTTAGGTGGTGGACTTTGGTTCAGAGGAATTAAAGAAGAACAATCCCCTCTGCAGAAGAGACTGGAGACAGCAATAGAGACCAGGACAACTCTGCATGCACACACCACACTGGCAGCTCTAGGTGCACAAGACCAAATCCTCAGCTGGTGTAAATGGGTGCAGCTCCATTGGCTTCAATGGACATAAACTGATTCATACCAGCTGTGGATCTGGCCTATAGTATCTCTACTGCTGTTCTGTGCTTCCCTTTCTCAGCAGCTCAGGATGCTGATCTTCCTATTCTTGCTTGTCAGAGGGAAAATGGGGATTCATGGGGCCATTTTCTCTTCTTTTGGCTGCCTGACTGGTATTTAAGGGAGGCGGGGTGGAGGGGAACCTAGGTCCTTGGTGTGAATGCAGTTGAAAGGGTTACAGGGAAATGCAAACAAAAACAATATGCAAATGAGGCTGCCAGCAACAGGTAGACTTAATCAGATGCTGTCAGATGAATTCAGCATCTCCCCAATTGTCGCCTGTGTTAGCCTCCCATTCGGAAGCCCTCATCTGCTCCAGATGTGGTTTAATTTACTGCGACTTGGCTAATTACTGTAATTAAGGATTAATTACTGTTAATTACTTTCACATAAACTCAACGCCAGTCAAAGAGCGGAGCCTTATGAAGCCTGCCACATAAGTGAACACAAGCACAGCAGCCTGGGTGGGCATGGCAGGTCTCTTTATTCGCCTGGACGGCTGTGCTGTGCCGTGGCCTCATGTTGGCAGGGCTAGGGGGGCAATGCCTCGCCCCTCATAGAGCGTCACCTATCCACAGTCCTCTGTGTGCAGTGGGGCGGCAGAAGGGTGGCCGTGGCAGGAGTCCAGATGGCAGGCAACGAGGCAGCCATTTGTATTTTAATCTTTTTTTTTTTTTTTTTTTTTCTGTATGGCAAACCCCAGTTTTGGGGGAAGAAAAAGAGAAAACATCCCTGATTGGGACTGTCAGGCAGATGAGCTGTTAAAAGCAAAGCCCCGGTGTTGAGGAACTGCAGCCTTCCACCCCCAGGTTAGGAAAGCAAATGTATTTGGAGGTAGCAAGCGTCTCTAATCAAGCAAATGCTTGAAAAGTAACCTCTGGTTTTGTGTGTGTGTGTGTATGTGTGCCCACGCTGCTGCAACCTCTCTCATCACTCCCAGTCACACCCTCCTCCCCACTGCTTTCTGATCTCTTCTTGTTTTTGACCTGCGTATCTTGACTTCAGACTGTCTCTTGCACACAACCCTTACATTCACGCAGAAGGCATTTCAGCATTATAGCCAGACCAAAATATGGCAGTGTAGCTAACGGGCAGGCTCTCCAGGAAAGCAAGTGACGTGTGCCTACAATTAATATATGGAGCAGCAATATGCATATATCTCCTCTTGTGTAGGCCTAACTAGAGAATGTGAGATGTGTATATCTCTACTGGGGGATGATAGGCACCTGCCCTTGCATGTGGATAGACTGGACGGTCTGTTAGTCTGACTAGATTATTAATCTGTATTGTACGAGTTTAATAGTTTTGAGGGCTTTTTCTGTGTTGGTCTTCCTTGATTGTGTATGTATTATGTACTGTGTGTGTATTGTATTGTATTTACTCTGTCAGTGTATTGTGTGTGTATAGTAACTATGCATGCATGGTAACATAAGATCTCAGTATGAAATACATAAAAGATGTAATCCTGGCGGAGTATGTAAGGGGCACTGAAAAATCCAGTTGTTTCTCTGTGTGAAAGTGAGATGGTACATGTGGAGTGATCATCCTCTGTTTCCTCTCCTGCCGTGTGTGTGTGGGAAGGAGTGCAGAGCTAAGCAGCAAAATTCCTTTTAATAATTCAAGGGAGAGAGAGAAGAAACTGTAGTTTCTGATGAGGATTTCACTCTTGGCAACTTGGAGCTATTGCTCTCTGTTTCAGTGACACATGATCAGTGGTAGGTCTGTATGGGGTATGCATGTATGTTGTATGATATGTGCATTTATAGACTGTCCTGCAAGTGTGCATGCACACACGGTCAGAACACAGACGCGTGGTATATGTACACACAGCGTGTGTGTACGTAGAAAGCACAAATTATGGGCACTGAATATTACTATATAAGCACTACCTGCTGTTAGGAAATGGGGTGTGTGTGTGTGTATGTATAATATAATGAGAAAGCAGGGTGCAGAGAGAGAAATAGGAATGATTAGGTTGGTATTGTTCTACCAAATCTCTGCCTGCTCGCTATTGTTTTCCGGCATTTGAAGATGAGCCATATTCATTTAGCTCTCAGAATGAATGGCTTTAATAAGGGCAGCGAGATGAGGTGGGGTAGCACTGAGGACATGAGAGACCCATCAAGTCATCCCCTAAGGCCATTTCAGTGATGACATGGACCACACGACCATTAACGCTGCAATCAGGACAAGTTTGCTGTGTCCCTCTGTATCCTTCCCCAGGAACAGGATGGTTTGGCACTGAAGAGAAGATGTATATCAGCAGTAATTAGATTCTGCCTGGGGCCCCAGTGTAAGCATTCCACTCTTAGGACTATAGTCCTTGGGGGAAGGCTGGGAGGTGGGGAAGGGAGAAAGGGTCGCTCATGCTAGCAGTGGCCAAATGCACAGCAGCAACAGGCATTGCTGCTTTGTAAAGACACTGTTACACATTTAGGTTGCCCATTTGCTCCTTAGCTTACTGTAGATCTGCGAATGAGATACTTCAGTCACAATCTGATTGGGATGCTGGGAAGATCACCTTCTTATTATTCCTTCATGCAGATCAGGCGATTCCCCCTTTGGGGTAGGCAAAGCTTGCTCTCTCTTTTTTTTTTAAAGGAGTCTGGCTGTCCTTTTCCCTCCCACCTCCCTCCGAGCCGAGCCCTGACTGCTTCATTACAATCTGCCTTCAGGCTCGCTTTGGCCTGCTTGAGCCTCAAATCATTATAATTACCATTATTAGAAATAGCTGCGGGGGTGGTGAAGGAACACGAAGCCAAATGTGTGAGTGTCCCTTCGCCTGGCGGTCGCTGGTTCCGAGCGCAGGGGACCACGAAAAACGAGAGAGCCACCAAAGCCGGCTAATGCGCCGGCTGTCATCTCCACTCACCCCAACTGTCAGGCGCGGGATACGGCGGGGTTCATTTTTTTAATTGACACCTCCCTCTCTCGTTTCATGCTCTCCCATCTCCACCTCATTCTTTCTTTCATCTCCCTTCTCTTCGCGGATAGGAAAGCCACTGTCCGCTGCCCCCAAAGAAAGGGAAAGGGGAGGGATGGGGTGGGGAGGACAGAAAATCCCTGTGCTGGGAGCAAGGGTATATGTATTATTCTCCAGGAAATACGCACCTGCTAACAAAGGCAAGACCCACCAGGGAATGCGCCCGCAGTCAGAATAGCAGCACAAAAAAGAGGGACTGGCTGGAATCTTGGGGAGGGAGAGCATGCACATGTGTGGATGCGAGTCCCAATCGTTGTAGGAATTTTTCTTTTCAAAAGATGCCAACACTTAGCAAGTATCAGAGGGTAGCCGTGTTAGTCTGGATCTGTAAAAGCAGCAAAGAATCCTGTGGCACCTTATAGACTAACAGACGTTTTGGAGCATGAGCTTTCGTGGGTGAATACCCACTTCCTCAGATGCATGTAATGGAAAATTTTCCATTACATGCATCTGAGGAAGTGGGTATTCACCCACGAAAGCTCATGCTCCAAAACGTCTGTTAGTCTATAAGGTGCCACAGGATTCTTTGCTGCTAACACTTAGCAAAAGCATCCCAGCGCACTGCACCATGGCTCATCTCTGTTTGGTGAGGCCCAGGGCACCTTTGTGCTCATCCCTGCAGGTCTGGATGGGCGCATGTGGACAAAGCTGTGTAACTGACCAAATTGATTCTTTAAAAAATCAATTCTTATTATTCATTTGTATGATCGAGACATTTAGATGCTACAATCAGGAAGCACGGTACCAATGTGCTAGGCGCTGTACGGACATACAACAACAAGGACAGTTCCTGCCCCAAAGAGCTAAAAAAGCACAATCTGGACTATGCTTGCTTGGAGCAGTCAGGAAGGGTCTCATCAAGCTTCACTGTAGTAGCAATCCAAAGGGTTGCATAATCTAACCTGGGTCTGTGCACGAGATGTGATTTTCATAAGTGCTCTGTTCTGGCCGAACGCTGGAGTCAGGGCTAAAACTCCCATGGACTTTGATCTGAGCAGGGCTAGGCCAACACTAAGTGCTATTGAAAAAATCCCACTTGTCACTCCATCTCCTGTGCCCATTCATTTCCTCCCATTCACTGCGGTGAAAGGTGCGACCTCAAGCCCGTGCGTTCTCCCTCCCCAGGGCTGCCGTGGACAGTGATCCTTCAGTTGAGGGTGCGCATGGGACGATATCAGTTTTTGTTTTACTGTCCAGGGGTCTTGCATGCCAGCAGCCCGGTGGGAAGAGCGTTTTTATTTCTGCCTCGCTGTCTGCACACGGGTGCACGTCAGCCTCTCCTGGCCTAAAAGCAGACCAGCAAATTGCTTCACTTGCCATCATGAAAAGTTTAGACGATCAGTACTTTTTCCCCACCCGTACTGTTGTAAATAAGAGTGATTGTGATGGGCGTTCTCTTGGCAGCCCCCAAGGTGTGGTACTTGCTCTACGTATAAGATTAGGACTCAGCATCTCTTACCCTGCAGAGCTGCCGTTTTTGAGGTTCATTCATTGGGTAACTCCCCTGATTCCAGCCGGCAATGGCCAGTCCTCACCAGCGCAAACCCCTAGTGTAGATGGACTAAACTGCTATTACTGGCATTTGCAACCTGTGCCCTGGTTCAAATGGGTTAGCTCCACCAACTAGTGGCAAAGCTTGTCTATACTAAGGGGTCACACTGACCCTGCTTCAGCGGGAGTTGGACCCACTGGTGGCTAGAGATAGGGCACATCCCCAGTGTAGACAGACTTCCATCCAGCTATACAGCAAAAAGCTCCTTTCAAGGGTTTCTTGGAACAATGTGAGCACTTCATGCAAAGCTCAATTTGTCAGAAGCGCCCCCTTGCCCCAAATAAAAATACCAAAGCTAGGGCATTTCCTTCAGCGCTGATGATCTACATGGGTCTCAGCACTGAAGGAGAAATTACAGGGGAGTGAAGGAGACAGTAAGTGAAGGGGTCATGGTGAGCAAAGGGAACCCTCTGTGTTCAAAGCGTGCCAGAGGTCGTGCCTGGGGTAGAATGAAGGGAGAGAGGAAGGGGATGGTTGGGGGATAGAGGTGGGCATGCTTGGTAGGGTAAATGAGGTCAGCCCAGGAGGTGTGCTGGTAGCAGGAGCTTCCCAAAAGTGTGGGGGGGGCACTGGTGCCTGAACCATGGCCCCCCCACCCCACCCCTTCTCACCAAGCCCCCATCCATGCGCCGCCCCTTCCCCTGAGGCCCTGCCCCCGTGCCATTCCTTCTCACCAAGCCCCCATCCATGCACCGCCCCTTCCCCTGAGGCCCTGCCCCTGCGTCTCCCCTTCTCAAGCCCCCGTCTGTGCATTGCCCTTGCCCTTACACTGCCCCTTCTCACCAAGCCCCCTCCGTGCACCGCCCCTTCCCCTGAGGCCCCACGCCATCCCTTCTCACCAAGCCCCCATCCATGCACCGCCCCTTCCCCTGAGGCCACGCCCCCGTGCCACCCCTTCTTACCAAGCCCTCATTCATGCACCAACCCCCCCGAGGCTTCTCTCCTGCGCCACCTCCCATGTTCCTGCACCCCAGAGTAGGAGGAGGAGTGGGGTGATAGGTTGCCTGACAATCAATGGTGACAGGGGAAATGAAGGTTTGGTTTCCTAACAAGCGGTTCGTGGGTGGAATGGAAAGGGCCCTGGAGATTTTGGGTTCATCCCGGGCATTTCACTTTTCTTTCAAATGAAAGACAGAAAATAACCCGAAGTGAAATTGGTTTGTAGCTCATCTAGGCCCCCACTACTTAGAGGAGCCACAACAGAGTTTCTGCCAGTGGGGTCTGAAGGGCTATCCCATCTCTGTTCTTCGCTGTCGAACGGGGAAGGTGTTCATTAGACCACTGGCTTTTGCCTGGGCTGTGATTCTGGCTGGAAATGCCTGGTGCGCAGGGAGGGAGGCATAAGATTTATTAACTGCTGGAGGAATGGGGGAGAATCTCCCATATGCACCATGTGGCCATGTAACATGTAATAAATGGGGTGAGGATTGTAAGCCCTGCTCTGACAGAGGCCAGTTGTGGACTGTTTTTAAAGCAGAAGGAAATTTTTTTTAAAAAAAGGGCATTTTGGAGAATCAGGCTGAGACATAAAACTTCTCCTGCAAGCAAACCCTGCAAGATACCTGGCCATGGTGGCTCTCCGGCAGCAAGTGTGTGTGGCTGGTGCTTGTGTGGTTGTCCACAAACTCCCTTCATTGTAAGACTCAATCCGCCCACCCGTGACGGTGACCAGCACATGAAACAGAGAAGTGTGCGGTAGAGCTAAGTGAATTGCTGCAGCCGGTGATCCTTTGACAGTGCGGGATCTGCCTGAATCGCCAACGCTTCTCCCCATCACTCCTGGTCTCTGGGCTGGGGAGTTCCGAGTCCTGCAGATAGCTGTTGCACCATGCTTTTCCTCAGCATCTCTCAAAGCACTTTACAAGGTCACCCAGCAGGCCTGATTGCTCCTGACATGACTCCCCATCCTGTCCTTTATTACATTCCATTCTAAAAGCCACATCATGGGAAAGGGAATATGGCCCAGTGGTTAGGACACTGGGTCTTGGGAGACCTTAGGTTAGTTCCCTGCTCTGACACAGACTTCCTGTGTGACCTTGGGCAAATCACATAGCCTCTCAGCTCCTTGGTCCCCTACTGTACAATGGGGACATTAGCCCTGCCCTGGTTCACAGGGGGGTTGCTATGGTGTTGGAGGCAAAGAGACATCTAAATCATGGTAAATCTGAGCCTGGATTCCCCTGGACCTGACTCATTTCACATCCATCTACTTCTCTAGCCCACATCGGTCTAGGATCTGAGCACCCATGACACAAGTGCGTTTACTTGTGAAACAGGTCTGGGAGGTAGGGAAGTGACATTCCCACTTGACAGAGGGAGCCCAGGGGAATTACGCGACTTGCCCAGGTATCTCTGCTAGAGGAAGGATTTGAACCCAGATCACCTGAGTTGAAATGCCTTGAGGACAGAACAAGCCTTCCTCAGCTGGCTGCCACATGGGACCCCACTGCACCTTCCCACTTGCTGAGCCCACGCTCTGCACAACTGCCAGCCAAGGAACAGGAGCACGGAGGCTGTGTGACCAACTCTTGTGCTCAGCTTGTGTGAGAGAAGGCTGCCTTTCCGAGGGCGGGGATATTTGATTCCTCTAACACCTTTCAGCCCACAACGTAGTGAGGCTTTATCCGTCGCTCCCCAACCTCTGCCAGCAGCTGGCTGGAGTACGCCTAGAGCACAGCAAGCGAGGACGAGTCCCCAAATCCGCTTGGTTTTTGGCCGTGTTCACATGAGGCACTTTCCCTACCTCTAGTGCTGAAGGGACTACGATTGCACCCCACCACTTCAAGGGACTAACATGGCCTCCTCACTGTAGTGCCACAACACCTCCCAATCTTCAGCGTGTTTATCCTCACTGTGACGGGGTCGATCTCAGAGACTCCCTTGGGACTGTCACCTGATGTGCTGAGACTACCTCTGAGCCCGTTTTCTCTGCCAGTTTGGGCCTCCAGAACCCTGCCTTGTTGAGCCAGACACGCTAGCCTGCTGCAACACAGACCCAGGGTTTGAACCACACTCTGAAAGCTGCAGACTTAACCTGTTTTCAGTTAAGTGCTACTGTCTCCAGCACCCAGACACCCAGCTCCCAGTGGGATCCAAACCCCAAGTAAATCTGTTTTACTCTATATAAAGCTTATACAGGGTTGTGGTGGGGCGATGACTCACCGGCGTGGCCCCTCCTGCTGGTCATGCAGGGAATTAGCTCTTTCCAGCCCGGAGCGCCCTCTACAGCCAGTGTCTTGCCTGCCGCTGGCCCCATGTCCCTCCCGGACCCTGGTGCCCTTCAACCTCAGGGTTCTGCCCCCCATGCAGCAACCCACAATCTGGGTCTCCCCACCCAGGGGAACCCCCAACTCCCTAGCCTCACCTTGCCTCAGTGGCTACTGCCAGTCTCCATTTAACCCCCGCTCACTAGGGCAGACATCAGTCTGTAAACCACTCATCAGCAAGGGGAGTTGGACCAGCTTATTCCTATTCCTGGGCTGCCCCTCTGCAGCCCTGGTACCCTTTTATAGGCCCTCAACTCGGCCTGCAGCCTGGGGCTTTGCTAGGCTGGAGCTCCTCAGCTCCCTCTGCTCTTCCCCGGCACTGCTCCACCCTAGGTACCCTCCTCAGCTTCCCAGGCAGCCAGGTCCTGCTCTCTCAAGAGGCAAGGGAGTGTGTCTTTGTCCTTCTGGCCCATCACCCTCTTACAAGGGCCAGCTAGGCCCTGACTGCACTGGCTACAGTTGTGGCTGCTTTCTTCATCAGCCTAGCTTCTCACCTGCCACAGCCTTCTCCCAGGGCTGTTTTAAGCCCTTCAGGGCCGGAGCAGGGTAATACCCCACTACAAGGGTAAACTCATAAATTGTCCACTCTCTGTAATACTGATAGAGATGCACAGCTGTTTGCTCCCCCAGGTATTAATTACTTAACTTTGGGTTAATTAATAAGCAAAAGTGATTTTATTAAGTATAAAAGTAGGATTTAAGTGATTCCAAGTAATAACAGACAGAACAAAGTAAGTTACCAAGGAAAATAAAACAAAACACGCAAGTATAAGCCTAATACAGTAGGAAACTGAATACAGGTAAATTTTCACACTGAGAGATGTCCCAGTAAGCTTCTTTCACAGACTAGACTCCTTCCTAGTCCAGGGCCAATTCTTTTCAGACCAACATTGTGGCTAATGGCCTGGGTCCAGCAATCATTCACACCCCTATAGTTACAGACTTTTGTTCCAGTTTCTTTCAGGCATCTCTTTGGGGTGCAGAGGCCATCTCTTGAGCCAGCTGAAGACAAAAGGGAGAGGCTTCCAGGGCCTGTTATATTCTCTCTGTTCTGGGCAGAAACCCCTTTGTTCTTCTGTGCAAAATCACAGCAACAAGATGGAGTTTGTAGCCACCTGGGCAAGTAACATGTCCATGAATGATTCAGCTTTTTGCAGGCCGACGCCATGGTTTACATGTTAGTTTGAACGTTCCTAGGAAAGCTCAGATGTGGATTGGCGTCTCCCAAAGTCCATTGTCAGTTAAGTGTTTCTTGATTGGGAACTTACTCAGAATAGTCCTTTCTCAAGAAGCTGACCAAATGCTTCACTGATGCTACTTAGAATCAAACACATTCAGGTACAAGTATGTAGCCAATATTCATAACTTTAAATACAAAAAAGATACACACATACAGACAGCATAATCATAACTCGCAAATTACAACCTTTGCATAGACAGTTTACTTGACCTCCTTTGTACAAGATTTGGTGCAACTGTAGGACCTTGATTGCAACAATGATCTATACGGTCACAATTCATGTCAGTAACATCACACTCATAACCCCCGTGAGGTAGGGCAGGGCTCTTGTACAGATGGGGAACTGGGGCATAGCTCCTCAAATCTCATTAGGTCCCTAATTCCCATTGGGAGTAAGGCACCTAAATACCTTTTGAGCATCTGGGCCAGAGAGACTGTTATTTTCCCAAGATCACAGGATGCCTGGGGTGACTAGGGGATTGAACCCATGCCTCCCACAACCCAGGCTAATACGCCAGCCAGTGGCTCATCCTTCCTCATCTGGCCCAAGTGGGCTCAGTCACACACCAGTAGGGGATTCTCTGCCATGTGTTCGACAAAGTGGGTATTCATCCACGGAAGCTCATGCTCCAAAATGTCTGTTAGTCTATAAGGTGTCACAGGATTCTTTGCTGCTCTGCCATGTGTGTCTTTTTGGACAATAGTTCCCTCTCTTGCTGGTTGAACAGTTCCAAGGACCTCTCCCCTGCTACTCCTCATGAGCTTGTTTATCTCTTAGCCCACCGAGGTCCCTAGAAGACCCCTTTCCAGTTCCAGAAAGAGAAAGGCAAGGGAGAGCCTTTAATAATCCACACGGCCAAAAATGCAAAAAAAAAATTTTTCTCAGGGTCAGGCTGGCAGAATTTAGCTTCTGCACCAAATCACTCCCAATTGGGAGGTGGCAGGGGGAGAAAAGAAAAGAGATGGGAAATTGTTTTTCACTGTTGATGACTTACAAAGAACATCTTTAAGTTCGGTCCCTTGGTGTCTAACTTTATAGCTTGTATTTATGCCTAGAGGCACCAAGCAACCTGTATAATTAGCACGGAGAACGCGGCTGTCTGTGCGTGGGATGATTGGGCCAAAGCAGATAATAGATTTCAAAAGCTCTGTGTTATAACAGAGAAATGTTGTGTGGGGTTTGGTAGGTTTTTACAAAGCTCCTTTCTGCTTTTTTTGGTGGCTCTGCATTTCCACAATCAAGACAGACGTGGGTTTTGCTGCCTATTGTTTCACAAGTTGATTAACTGCTTGTTACCATTATATATGTATCTAACAGGCATTAGACAGAGTGCAAGGACATAGGAATAACCAGGCTGCATCAGACCTGTGGTCCAGTTAATCTAATATCCTGTCTCTGGCAGTGGCCAGTAGATGCTGCTGCAGAGGACGGCGCTAGAAACCCTGCGGAGGGTGGTTCTGGAAAAACTTATCTTCTTGAAAAGTTTTTGCTAACCTCCTTCCTCCCTTAGTAAGTGATTGGCTTATGCCCTGAAGCATAAGGATTTATATCCCTTCGTCAGCACTTCCTGTTCTGGTTCTGGATGTTCTTCTTATCCATATAAATAACAAGATCTTTGGTCTTGGTCAAAGAGTTCCACAGGTTAAATGTGTGTGGGATTTTTTTCTTCAATTTTTGAATTTGCATGTTGTAAAAACCAAGCTGTGGTGCCATCAGAGCATTGTGTGACCTGATGTTTCGTTGTGATGCCGAGACTCAAATGTCATGCTCTGGTGATAGTTTTTTGTTTTTTTTTCCCCCCTGGAGGAGGAACTCAGAAAGGCATCGACCCATTTCATGCATCCTGGCTTGACGGTCTGGAGCTCCAGACCTGTTTTTAACCTAGTTGTACTCTGTTCTTCTCTCACACCCGCCTTGCGAGGGTCATGGCAAGAAGCAGCAATATTAATTGATCAGCGCAGCCCGTTAGGAGGTCAGGAGCCTTGTCCTAGTCTTACAGAGGGGGAAGGCACAATACAAAGCAGTCTTGTGTGCGTCTTGTTTTAGGGTCAGGGGGTGAGATTGGGTGTTTAAAGGAGCCTTAGAGACTGAGGCACCCAACTCCCATTGAAAGTCAATAGGAATTGGGCACCTGACTGCCTTTAAGCCCCTTTAAAATTCCCAGCTGGAGTGACTTGCCCCTAGGAAGAATGTGACAGGATGGACTGAGGATCCAGTTTGTCTTTCTCTTCCCCATCTCCTGCTCTACCCTGCAGTCTGTGCTTCCTCTGAGTCAAGAATACGGGGATCTGTACGATTTGGAGTTGCTTCTTCCTGCCTGCAACTCTGCTTTGTGATTGAAATAATGTTGCCCCTTCTCTTGACCCCCAGTGTCACATTTCTAACAGCAGAGTCGCTCCTTTGCTGGGCAATAGCACATGGTCAGGGCCTTGTAGATCAGTTTCCCAGTGGAGGAGAAATTAATAATGTAGAGTCTAGATATATTCTAAGTGTCATTTGCTACACACACGTATGTAAGTCCTGGCACAGCAATGGTCACAAACCACAACCAGGCATCTCAGCACAACCCCACTGCTTGGTTTCCCAGGAGCACGTCTGCCTCAAGAATAGACTCCAGCTAGACAGATTGAGGCAGAAAGTAAATTCTCCAGCTGCTCAGACAATTCTCTCTACCCAGAACCTTGCATAACAAAACTAACCACAAGACAGCATTTCTTCAAAGGCTAAAAACTTGTTCACACACTAAGGAAAAGAACAGAGAAGGTTATGTATGACACCTGTCATAAAAACAGCAGTATCCACATTTGTGTGCACCATGGAGCAGTCCTGGGCCCACAAGGAGGAATGGTAGGAGGAGGAGGATGCCAAAGGAGAGATCTCACCAGATCCTGCCAATAAAATGGCAGTGTCAGGCCAATGGGCTCTGCGGTTTGTGTAGCACAGGACTAAGTGAAGAAGTTCTCCTATTGCTGCAGAGGTGACTATAGCTTGTCTTAAACTGCAGTTCGTGCCTTGCCACTAAGCTGCTGCTTGATTTGATTACTGCCTGGCAGTTCCTCTGTCACAGCAGAGCAGCCCTGGACTCCTTTTCAAAGGGCACAGTTTACGATGACTTTTCAGCTCCATTGGGTGCAAGGCTCTGTCTCTGGGTCAGTTTGGCCACTGCAGAATTTTGTCTATAGTTGCAGGACAACAAGCAAACAAGCAGGATCATGAGGGAGTACTTCCTGGCCGACCCCTCATTGTGTGCAGTGGAAAGAGAGCCATAGATCTCTCATTGGTTTTCTAAAACAAGCCTGATGTTTCCACACCATTGCTCCAGAAACACAATCCAGTGGGGAATGCAGCGTGCTCCTCCACTTGGGACATTGCCCAGGAAAAACAAGACTTTCCAGTTAAGTAGGTTGTCCTCACACTTGTTTTTAGGCATCTGCTGGGCCTCCCCTCCCCTGTCTTATCTTTTCAAATGTGAGTTTCCTGTATTTGTGTAATAATACTGTGCTCAGAATTTGTACAGGATATTTGCAAGCAATAGCAGAGAGCCTCCTACACAGCAATCCTTTGGGATCTAGATACCAGTGGGGTAAACTGAGGCACAGAGCAGTTATGTGAATTGTGAAGCCTGCACAGTGAGTCAGTGGCAGAGATGGGAACTGAACTAGAGATGAGGGGGGTGGCACCCACCTTGTTCAGTGACTTAGACCAGCGCAAAGAGGGTGCAAAACCATTCAGCATGGTAGCACTTTATACTCACTTTTGCTGGGTGCACATGACTACATAGCACAATGGAGAACCACGCTTCTGCTCTCTTGTCCTTTGCTGTTACCACTAGACACACTGCTCCCTCTGTGTTTGTGCCTGTGATATTAAAAATAAGCCCAATCAAAGCCTGGAAACCAAGGTCCAGTACCATTGAATCAGAACCACAACTCAGCCCACTGACCTCTAATCAAGTTCCATATCCAAGCACCACCTCCTTAGCCCATCTCTCACTTTCCTCTGTAACAGTTTTCTCAGGATACTGCACCTGACCCGATCAGATGCCACTCTGTGCTTTCTATCACAACACTATGTGTCTTGTGTATGTTGTGTAATACACGGAGTTATTACTGTAGAGCAGGCCTGAGATGTGTGAGCCCAAAAGGACCCTTCTGACCATGGAAAGGTTGAAGGAGGCTGTTCCTCTGCTAGTGTTACTGCCAGCCGCTTCCCAACTAACCACCCAACTTCAATATCGTTCGCGCAGAAACAGCAGAGCTGCAAGGGGGCCTGTTTCGTACCTGTGATGCCATCAGAGGCTCTGTCTCATGTCTGCGACCCGGCGTCATGAAATGCAACTTTTCAGGACTAGGGCAGGGTGGGAAAGAAGCCAGATGGCTTTGAAGAGTTTGAACCAGAGAGGTGGAAGTGCGTTCAGCCTTCCTCAAGGGGAGGGGAGTTTGGGATGCAGGGAGCTTGATTGGCGGTCATCGTTACACTGAAAGCAAACGTTAGCTGAGCTTGCTGGAATGATGTCCTTTCCCACTAAATGTAGTAAGATGGTCAGCGCTCTCTTGGAATGTACCTTTTAAAAGTTAAATGTGTGTGTGTTTCTCCCTCTTTGTCTGTCTTTTTCCAGTGAGTCTTAAAACATTAAATAGCACCCCATATCCTTCGTTTTTTATTTACCAAAAAATATCTAGCCAGAGGGCAGATGTGTACTTTATATGTGATTTTATCACGTACAGTAACTCCTCACTTAACGTTGTAGTTATGTTCCTGAAAAAGGTGACCTTAAGCGAAATGATGTTAAGCGAATCCAATTTCCCCATAAGAATTAATGTTAATGGGAGGGGGGTTAGGTTCCAGAGAAATTTTTTTCACCAGACAAACTATATTATATATATCTACACACACACATACACAGTATAAGTTTTAAACAAACAATTTAATACTATACACAGCAATGATGATTGTGAAGCTTGGTTGAGGTGGTGAAGTCAGAGGGTGGGATATTTCCCAGGGAATGCCTTACTGCTAAATGATGAACTAGCATTCCGCTGAGCCCTCAAGGGTTAACATGTTGTTAATGTAGCCACACGCTCTGCAAGGCAGCACAAATGGAGGGAGGGGAGACAGCATGGCAGACAGAGACACACACCCTGTGTGTGAGAGAGAGAGATGCGCATTGCCCCTTTAAGTACACTGATACCACTCTAAGTACATTGCCTTTTTAAGTAGATCAGGAAGTTGAGACAGCAGCTGCGGCCAGCAACTCTCTCCATCCTGAGCCCTGTCATGTCCCCACCCTGCTCTATATGGAGGAGGAGCAAGCGGGGGACAGGAGCAGTGGAAAGGGAGACACTCTGACATTAGCCCTCCCCTCCCCCCCCGACACACACAGCAAGCAGGAGACTCCCAGGAGCAGCTCCAAGGCAGAGGGTAGGAGCAGCAGATGGGGGAGGGACCATTGAACTGCCAGCAATTGATATAGCCTGCTGGGCCACACAGGGAGCTTAGGGGTGCAGGGAGCTGATAGGGGGAGCTGGTAAGGGAGTCTGCCAGTCCACCCTGGTTCCAACTCTGCAACAGCTAGCTCCAATGGGCTGCTCTTCCTGCAAGCAGTGGACAAAGCAAGTGGCTGTCAAACAATGTTATAAGGGAGCATTGCACAACTTTAAACGAGCATGTTCCCTAATTGATCAGCAACGTAACAACGAAACAACGTTAACTGGGAGGACTTTAAGTGAGGAGTTACTGTAATGTGTTTTCTGATTAAGAAGTCTTGTACTATCCCCCAATATAAAAGGTAATTGAGGGACACAGTCCAGGAGGATTCTCATCCTCTCCAGGTTCTGATGTCTTTTGGCTTTGTTCTCAGTGTTAACACAATGTGATCAGAGCCTTGTCTGGTGTGGGGACAGTGTAGATCCATAGTTCCGTTAGCCCCTGTTGTGTATATTGTTGCATATGTGTATATTCAGTGAGTATAGATCTACTCTGTGTGTGTGTGTGTGTGTGTGTGTGTGTACGTATATATTATATATGAGACTATGGTATTTAGACCACTTTAGTGAATATAAAAAGTGTACAGAGAAATGATATCATTTATGGTTATGATATGGCTACTGTCAAAATAACATGTTATTTTGACAGTTCCTTTGTCTTCTCTCTCCAAGTCTACATTGAGAAACTAGTTCCTTAGCAACTAAAATGTATCCTCAGACAAGAACATAGAAAAACAACCTCCCAAAAGGATAACATCAACAGCATGAAACTAGTTAATGGTAACTCTCTGGCGTATCCTCATGGGAATGTTGCATTAACAAGATACTTGACAATATAATACCTAGCCTTTGTGTTGCACTTATCTAAGCATTGTACAGACATTAACCTTCAAAAGAAACACATCCATGTGACGTGGGTCAGTTTTATAGTCTTGTTTTACACTTGGGTAAACTGAGGCACTTGGCAGTTGAGTGGCCTCTAATTTTTTGGATGCCTCCAGTTGGGCCTCCAACTTCAGACACATGGGTCTCGATTTTTGGCAGCACTGAGCAGCGTCAATGCCAATCAAAATCAACGAGAATGGAAGTTGGGAAGCTAGATACAAAAAGAGGCACTTTTTTTACTCTAAGGGCCTTGCTTGAGGATATATAGAAATTCAAGGGCAGAGCCAGGCTTAAAACCAAGGCGCTCTGGAGTCTTAGTCTGGTGCTAAATCCACTAGTCCAAACTCTGGAGCATGCTACATTACTAAGGTATTGCCTGTGAGAGATGATATTTTGCTGATTGGACGCCTAATGCCAAGTCAGGCGTTCAAGGCGGCCGTCACTGAGAGGTTTTCCAAATGGAGTACATTTGGCATTTTTATTCAGTTGTGGTATTTGGGAACAACACCCTCATCAGGACATACAGTGTGATGGCTCAAGCAGGCCAGGCATGGAAGGGGCTTTGGAAGGATGAATGCAGGATGATGCTGACGTTCCCAAAACTTTATTTGGAGGCTACGAAAGAAGTACGCATGGGAACGTCCCATTTGGATCCATCGGTGTGATGTGTATCAGCTAATAAAATGTATGAGGAAAGTCTGTGCTACTGTGGAAGAATTAAAAGGGCAATTTAGAGCCAGAGGAGACGCCTGCTGATAGGTTTAGCCAGTCAGGATTCATCTAGTATGGTATGAATGAGGAAACACATCCATAGAACAGCTCTGTCCACCCAGGACTTCAGTACTTACCTGCTTTTAAAGGGACGAGCAAATGCAGTGATTACATATAAATCTGGCCTGTTATGGAAAATAAATGAAACTTTATTCATATCTGTTAATTGGTTGCATGGCCACCCAGTGTGAAAATGAGAGTGAATCGAGTTTAAATGAGAGAAGAGTGACACATACTTTGGTTTTCAGTGCATTGTCAGCTTTTGCCATTAGCTAGGCCTAAAATGAACACTTTCTACAAATTATGTATAAGATCTCCTTCCTTGAGTTGTTACTTTGGATGTCTGTGCTGCGTTTACACTTAAGGCCTCTTTACACCTCTTTTTGTATCATCACCTGCTCTGAGACTCCTTTACCCCCCCGCCCCCAGCAGAGTTCTGCCAGAGCAGTGTAAAGGAGTGTAAGAGCATGTCTGTATAGCAGCTGGAGGTGTAATCCCAGCTCACGTGCATGAGCTAACTTTGCTTGAGGTCAGGCTCTAAAAATAGCAGGAGAGCCATAGTCGCAGAGGTGGTGGCCAGGGCTAGCTGTCCGAGTATGGGCCTAAGGCCTTGGACACAGTTGTGCTTGGAATGGCTAGCCCATCCCATTGCCTGCCCCACAGTGGCTACACACAGCTAGTTTTAGTGTGCTACTTCGATCAAAGGCATTGGCTTGAGCTGGAAATTACACCTGTATCTGCAGTGTAAACATACCATGTGTAAATGAGAACCAGGCCCTGGATTATGAAAAGGAAAAGCACTTTAAACATCTAGGGTAAATTTTTCAAACATGCTGGAGTGGTTTAGGAGTCTAGGTTCCACTGGGCCGTGGGCTTCTAAGTGATGTGGGTGCATCTGGAAAAATTATACACCCTGTGCACTCTGACTGGTGTAAACCAAGAGCAGCTCCTCTGGAGTGAAGTCACACTGTTGTGGAACCTGAATCCAGTCCCCAATCTACTTGTCACCTCCTACCCTGTCTGGTAACTTTTGCCCTTTTATTTCAACTTGGCCAGTGGAACTAGGCTGGTCAGTTTCACTCTGTTTCTGGTCAGTTTCTGATTCTCCTGCAGTGGGCCTCAACTCTGCCACTGAGTGCTCTAGGGTTTTGTGGAGGAAGGTATGGGGACTTGGCACTGTGGATTGAGGGAGTGGGAAGTGCGGGTGATGGTATTGCCTGGGGTGGCTGGATGTGGGGTGTTGTAAGAGCAACACCTTGTGATTCACTGTCACCCACGTTTGGAGAGTAAACAGAATCCAGGCTCTAGATACCCAGAAGCCAGATGATCCCTTCCTGCAAGCATACCCCTTAGTGGAGAGGGGAACCTCTGAAAAGATCCCTTCATAGAGCTTTTCTTGGAGCAGTGTGTGGAGTGAGCCAGAGGAGCTATCATGGTTTTTACACCAATCTCATTTTATGGGGCTTGATGCATGAGGTTGGCAAAGCTGTGGACTCTCACAAGATGCATCAGGAAAGAGCTGGGAAATGGAAGATGGGCAAGGGAAGAAAGTGAGGGAAAGGGAGATGGGTTAAAGTTTATTATTTTATTTGATAAAACATTTACTTTATGCAAACATTTTGAATCTGTGATTTAATGGGGATTTGGTTGATTTTGGCACACTCATATGCACAACACACGTGTAGATTCTCACACTTGTTAGCGCTCTCTTACTGTCAAGGTGCTAGAGCTCCCCAAGACATTCTGTGTTATGGGGTTTGTGGAGGTGGGTAGGAAGGTTGACTGACATGGGAGATTGTGGAGGAGCTGCTTTCAAATCATTTGGCAAAGGTTTTCCTATTCAGTTTGGAGTATTTCTTCTTTGAAGCCAGCACTGGATCTTGTGTCTGTGCTGACGTTTTAGAATATGAGAGCAAGCCGTGGCAGGAGCCAAGTATCTGCCAGACTGTGTCGGGAGAACTTTTATCATTTCTGTCAGAGACATCACAACTTGCTTGTCTTACCATACATCTTCCTAAATGTGACAGAATATTCAGCTGTTATTAATTGAATACTCTCTAATTTAACTGCTTAGCAGGAGAAAGAGCGACTGGTTTGTTTCAACAGGGAGAACTGGCATCATCCTATATGTAGGTTTCAATGCAGCTGAAGTCCTAATGGATTGACTGTAGTAAAGGGGGTGACCTGTTTTAAAACCAAGTAACTCAATTAGGGTTGGGCTCCAATGGAAAACACATGCGTAGCACAGTCCCTGATCCTGCATGGAAAGTCCAGCTATGTGGAGCTCAGTGCAGGATCCGGGCCACGATAAGACATGGGATCTTGCAGGGGCAGCCTGTGTGAACTGGGGTGGTCAGCTGATTAGCACAAGACCCTGGGAGTTCAGGACTCTTGGGGTTCTGTTCCTTACTCTGAAGCTTGCTTGCTTTGTGACTCTGTTTCCACGCACTCTGGAATGCCTCAGGGATGTCTGCAGGCATGCTGTATTGGGAGAGCGGCAGGGCAGGGCAGGCCCGGCTATGGGACTAGAGGAATGTAAATTATCCCCCGCTCTGGCTGCACAGAAACTGCTAACAAAGATAATAGGTCCCAGGGCTGATATTCACCTGGCATGCTCTGGCGGCTGGGGCCAGAAGGTGGCCCTGTTAGCATAGGGAGCTGAGCTGCTATGGAGATGAGGAGGGGAGAACGGAGCCAGGGCAGAGGACCAGGTCTTCCAAGGATCAGCCAGGTTTGGGGGCAGTCCCCATGGCCTCTTCTAGAGCTGGTGGAGAATTTGTCCTTCCCACTCAATAGAGCAATGCGGAGCTGTCTCTGGGAGGGAATTTCCTCCCTCCACTCCAGAGGCTGAGGTGGGTGTTCAGCGCTTCCTGGCAGTGAAGCTCCAAAGCATCTCAAGTTGGGCACCCGAATCAGTGACTGCTTTTGAAATGGCTGACCTGAACCCCCCCGTCCCCATTTGTGACATGCACGTGGTGCCTACCTAACAGGGGGCTTGTGAGATTTAATCGAGTAACACCGCTTTGAGATCATTGGATGGCAGTTGCTATAGCAGGGGCTCCTGAAGTTCGTCCAGGTGTGAATCAGATCTTAAAGTGATTGTCTTCTCATCTTCCCTCTCATTCCCGATTTCCTGTCCACCTCCCCTCGCACTGGCCATTGCAGTGGGAGCAGTTGCTCACATAGGAAAAAGTTGCACGTACTCTTTGCATCCTTAATGAGATGTCGCAGCTGAAAATAGGGAGGAGGTGCCAGTGCCATGTGACCAACCAGCTCTCCCCAGCTCCTGTGTCCACAGATCTCTGTTTGGGAGCTGCTGGGCCGTAGGTTGTTAATGAAGCCCCTGGGGTTCTGCAGTGCAGCCAATGGGAAGTTTGGCCCAGATCCACAAAGAGACTTAGGTGCCCAAATCCGGTACTTAGGCTCTTGGAGACTAAATTTTTGCTGTATGACATGTCAAAGTTTCTGCCTCTGTGCATACTGAAGCACCTACCTCCCACCGATGCCCCAGTGCGAGCCTCAAACCAGGGGAAGATAAGCACTCAACTGTTCAGATCCCTTCTTCTCATCAAGCAGGGGGAGGAGGGACTTGAACCTGGGCCTCCCATGTCCTCAGTGAGTTCCCTAACCACAGGGCTAAAGGGTATATGAGACGCTGCTGCCTTCTCCTGAGCTATTGCATTGCCTGAATCTCTTTGTGGATCTGGGCCTTATCCTCTGATTTTTCCTCACTCTGCACTTCTAGGGAGTGTGTCTACACTGCACACTGAGCCCAGGCCTGTTGGACCCAGGCTTTGGACTCGGTTTCCAATGCCATGCTTGAGCGGACACACTAGATTTACAGTTGCTGGACTCGGGTCTCGCAGCCGTGCTAACACATCCACACTGCATGACGCAGACCTTCTGACTTGGATTTGCGGCTTGAGCTGCGTCCGCACTGCAGAATGGCAGGGCTTGGACCTGAATCACCACAGGACCTGGGCCTTGACCTGCCCCTCTAAGAGGGTCCTAGGACCTGGGTGCTTTCTGCCCCAAATCAGACTGATCTGGGTGTGTACAAAGGCAGGGCTTGGGCTCAGACCTGAGTCAGAGCCTGGTCTTAGTTGTCTGTTGCTCATGAGCCATCCCTCGCTTTTGGTGGTGTTGCTGTCAGGTTGGTCCTAAGCAGGGGCAGCCCCTGGGTTTGCAGCCCATAGCCAGGAAATGTTGGATAGAGTGGTGAACTTGAAAGCAGTGCTGTGAGTTTCTAGAAGATCCCCTCCATTATGGTTATTCCTCTAAAACGTTACTGCAAATGTGGTTGCTGCTGCTTGTGGTTCATTATTGCTTAAATAGATCATTGCACAGTGTCATGGCTTCCAGCTAATGAAACTCCCGCACTGAGTGACTGCAGCCTGCCTTTGTGAGAAGTGACATCGGAAGCTGTGGGCAATCCCTGAAGAGTCAGGGTTTCGCTCTGCCCTAATGCTGTGGACCGATCTGCACTTTGAGTGTAGGACATTAGAGAGCATATGAAGTAAGGGTCACCGCTTAATGATGTCTGCCGGATAAGAGGGGAAGGTGACTTCCCGGTGCCAGCTTTCCGATGGAAACTTGCATCTCTCGGCTGCCTTCTCCTGCCATAACGGTCACAATCCATGCAGCGTCAAACTCCACAACGAGGCAGCAAGCCATGCCAAGTACGATTTACAGTAACACCACCAGCAGCTCAAAGTATTTCTCCCACTTTCCCAACACATTTCTTGCGCGATAGTTCCCAGGTTCGTTCTGCAGTCGGTTACCTTGCTTTTTTTCCCCCCTCTCCCTCAGTTCCCACGCACAGATGGGGTTGTTATTGTAGGGTTGCTCAGAACCACTGTTTTTTTGTTGCTTCTGTTGCTGCTTCCATGAAAGATTCACCTGCGTGGTGAGGCTTTCATTGTCGAGTGGCTCTGGAGCTCAGCTGGCCTGGAGGCTGAGGTGGCTGCCTCTGAAAGGCTAGGGAAAAAATACTAAACTCAAAAGGCTTGGCAGTATGATCTTAAAATCATAGAATATCAGGGTTGGAAGGGACCTCAGGAGGTCATCTAATCCAAGCCCTGCTCAAAACAAAACCAATCCCCAGACAGATTTTTGCCCCAGATTCCTAAATATCCCCCTCAGGGGTTGAACTCATAACCCTGGGTTTAGTAAGCTAATGCTCAAACCACTGAGCTATCACTCCCCCCAGTCAGTCTAGGATGGTGTGAGTCCCAAGAGCTCTCTAGAAGTCAGTTGAGCTGTGCTGGTTTACACCAGTTGAAGGTCTGCCACGTATTAGAAAACCACGGTGCGGCATCCCCTGGCTGGTCCTATTCAAAGCACGCCTGTGGCTGACAGGCAGGGTCTCTGTAGCAAGACGCTTTACCCGAGCAGAGGGTGGGAGATGGCAGAATACGCCAGCCTTGGTACCATTCTGCCGTTGGTAAGGAGCGTGCCGGTGCCCAGTGAAAAGAGGCCTGTTTCCATGGCTTGTGTAAGGCCAGATTGCAATACCATACTTGTGTGGCATAGTACCTGAAATCAGGGAGGCTATGGGTGAGTAAGAGTTTCCCAGTCTAGACTGTACTGCTCATCTCTGATCTGCTACCCAGCTGAAGGTGCTCCATATCCAACCTGTCATCCAGACAAGGAAGAGGGGCTGGCTTAGCCACAGGGAATGAGCAGCTCAAGAGACCTGCCATGATGCAGAAGAGCAGGGACAAAGAGGCCTGCCGCAGATACGCCGTTGGTGACAGTCAGTTATACGCATACACCCAGTGTCTGTCTCTCTCTCTCTTTCTCTCGAAAAGTTCAAACACTGAGTTAAGTTTATTGTTTCTATCTCGTTTATTTTAAGTATGGTTTTACACTTTATTATATGCTGTGACATCTTAAATGGAGCCTGTCACTCCATCTTGACTACTGCTAGGGGCTAGAGCCACTTACTGTGTCAGGCATTTCGGCAGCCCTGATTAACAATACCAAAACGAATGGATTCAACGCAGGCGCACGCACAAAATCCAGTGCTGATTTGCATATTCAAATACAGCGTGGAATGGAAATGATGTAGCTGGTACATGTATACGACCTATATTCAGCATATGTCTGTGTGTGTGTGTGTGTGTTTAGACACCCATGGGCACGTGTGGAATATATGTATGTATGGTATACAGACACATATGTATATTTATTTATAATATTCTGCAAGAGACAAATTGCACTCATCTTTTCTTCTTAGACTTTTCTCCAAGGATGGGAGATCAGTTAGGATGACTAAATGGAGTAATTCTTTTTTCTTGTAAGCTAGTGTGGGTCTGATGTAAAATTACACATGCAGACATTTTTTTCCCTGAAAGTAGCATTTTGTTAGGTTAATTCATGCACTGGAAAAACAAACTTTCTTTTCTTCCAGTCCAATCCACGCTTACAAGTCAGTTTTTTGTAACCCTGTCATTAAAATGCGAGGTAGCCTACAGTAATTTGAATATTTCATTCTGCCGGCTGCTAATGCACTCTGTGTTACAGATGGTACTTGCTCTATCCTTCTGGACTGGGTTCAATTATAAATGAAAGTAGGGAGCTGAGATTTGTCTTTTTGTCTCTGCTTAGTTGGAATAACACAATAAAGCTTGATGGGTAGGAATTCCTCAGGCTGCCTTGTGCATTTCCCATGCAGCTGTCTCCTTGCCATGGCGGAGTTCACTTACCTTCCAAAGCAGACGTGTCATATTTTTGCTAGTGGTTTATTATTTTTTTTTAGATCCTCATTTTCAACTTGCACAGTTCAGTTCCTTTCTATTTTTTTTTCCATTAGCCTTTTGCCAGACAATAACAGAAAAAGCTGTTTTAAAAAACTGTGGATGGGGAGGCAGTCTGGATTAGCACTTCTGGCAGGAGACTCCAGACTCCACAGCTCTGGAGCTAACTCGCTGTGTCATTTCAGGCACATCACTTCACCTCACCGTGCCTCAGTTTCCAACCTGTACATAGAGGAGGATAATACTGACCGACCTTTGTAAAGAACTGAGGTCCTCAGCTACAGAGGTGTATTGTAGCCCTGTTCCCGGCATAATATTGTTTATAATTGTACAATCATCGTATCCTCAAGAATGAACAAAAACATTTTTTTCTTCTTGGGGCGGGAGGGGGGTTAGAAAATCTGTAATAAAAGAGACCTGAGCTACGAGATCTCACCACTATAGGAGTTATAGGCTATGTCTACAGTAGCACAGTAATTTGACCTACGCTACGCAACTCCAGCTACGTGAATAACCTGAGGTTCTACACCGAGGGGGGTTGACGGGAGAAACTCTCTCATCGACTTACCTTACTCTTCTCGTTGGGGGTAGAGTACAGGGGTCAACTGGAGAGTGATCTGCTGTTGATTTGGTGGGTCTTCACTAGACCTACTAAATCGACCGCATGTGGATCGATCTCAGCGCGTGGATCCTGGTTGTAGTGTAGATGCAGCCATATTCCACACAGATTCACCTTGTGACTTTCCTCTCCTCTCCACTCTGAGGGGTAAAAGCAATATTAGCAAGAGAAAGCCATGGGCTCTGGTATACTTTTCATTGTGGGTTTACATTAGCAATGACCAGATGGTCTGCTGGGGATGATCATTGATCTAGGATGCAGCAGGAATTTGTCAAAGATTTGGCTTCCTTTTAGTCTCCTGGCTGAGCCTCGCTAGCATAAGGTTAAAAAAGAAATTGGTTTTGTGGTAATGCAGCGATCTCTTCCCTTAATGGTATCGGCCTGGGCAAGGCTCAGTCAAGAGCAGTTAAAAAAGACCGAAGAGGGAACATGGTTTGTGGTTAAGGCCCTGAACCTAGAGTTGGGGGAAACTTTTTGTCCACAGCTTTTTTTTTTTTTCCAGTGAAAAAGGAAGATTTTATGCCACCAAAATGTTTTCACAAGTTCCTGTTGGTTTTGCTGAATTGTTCTTGTAGGTGGATGGCATGGCGGGGAAAAATGTTTGGTTTTGACACTTTTCTAAACAAAACCTTTTGATTTTTCAGCCCAACATGAATTTTGTCTTGAAATGTCTTTCAATTTTATTTAAAAACATTAAACAACTGCAAAAAATCTGGATGGAACATTTTCATTTTGGGTCAATTGATATGTTGCATTTTGATCCCAAAAAAATTGCTCCCAATTTTTCAATTTCCTGAAAAATTCAATATTTTTTTACTTTTGGTCAATTTTATTGGACACCCCCCCAAACAAATTTTATATTTTTGTTTGTTTGTTTGTTTTCAGGGGGGAATTGCCAGTAAACTGAAAAATTGGTTATTCACACAGCTCTGCGTAGGAGATCTCAGATCATATCCTGACTGTATGTGTGACTCTGGACTTCAGTTCCCTCATCTGTTAAATTAGGATAATGACACTTCTTTTCCTCCACCCTTTGTCTGACTTCTCTATTTAGACTGTAAGTTCCAGGATCTGCGCTCACGATGTGTGTACGGTGTATGCACAATGGGGCCCCCATCTCAGTTCTGGCCTCTAGCCACTTCTGTAATAGAAAAAATAATATACAAAACCGTATCCCATTGCAACACAGCATTGCAGACTAAAAATTTGGGTCAGCATGATGGTGTTGTATCAAATATAATTAAACACACACGGACACTTAAAAATGTAATTAATTTATCCTTTCCAATTATTTTTCCCAACCTCCCTAGTGTCTTAACACCCTTTCGAAAGTGTGAAGAGGTATTTTTTTTCTCCCAAGCAATTCTGTCCTTTTCCACTTGGCACGGTCCAATTTGGAGTTTGTTTTTCTTCCCCTCCCCCACGCCCCCATGCTGAAATGAACGCTGCTGATCCTGTTTCACAGCCTCTTGGACTTGATGCTGCCCAAACAGATCGTTTATAGAATTGTGCATGAAGGAACAGAACATTCAGACCAATTTTCAAGCTGGGATTTAACACAAAACGCTGCCAGTTTGGGAAAGTTGATACTCATGCAAAGCTGTATTGTGTTGAAGGCAGCAGCAGCACAATGCAAAGGGGTGCTGTATGCCACTAATTTATTTGAAGGCCCACATGCAGTCCCCACATAGTCAGTATGGGCCTGGAAATTTCAGGGTAGATGCCGATCTTGGACTCTAGGCTTGACCACAGACCAGCAAGTTGAATTTGAGCAAGTGAGAACTATGTGGTGTATTAAACTCTTTCTTGCCTGCGCCGCCGCCCCTCCCCCGCCGCCACCGCCACCTGCCTAGCTGAAACTAGATGTAGTTGCTCTATTCTGAGTTAGGTTGAGTTCTATCCAGGCAGTATGTAGTCACGGGGAAATTGTGAGAGAAGGCAGCTAGCAAAGGACCTGGAAGGCCCATCTGTGTTTCTGAATCTCTAGGACATTTGGAGGGAAGGAGTTAGACTGGTGATAGCTAAGATCTATGATCAGGGAGAGAGAGTTCTTGACAGTCAGGGCTGATTGGAAGTGTGGCTGGGTGAGCACGTATGTATGTATGTATGTGTATGGGGTGGAGGATGACTGTGCATGTAAGACTGCGTGCGTGAAACCCATCCACACTGCTCTCACTATTAAACCTCCCCACTAGGCAGGCACTTGGTGGGTTGACTTTGGTAGTGCTGGCAGAGTTCGTCATGCAAATAGAAGTCACTGATATTTAACTCTGCGGCTCTGGGTGTATGCAATGTGTGTGTGACTGTGTCTGGTGGCTACAACTGTACGGGCTGAAAGCTGTATATGCCCTGCCCTTCCTTCACTCTGACCAATCACATTTTGCCTTACCCGGGAGGGAGGGACTTTTGCAGACACATCTCCATGAGCCAAATAGCTCTGGGAATTTTAAATTTCAAGCTGTTGGTCACAAATGATCCCTGCTGGAGACTTGGGGTTGCTGTTCAGAAGCTGCTTCTCTTCTACATCCCTTTGCCTTGCTCTGATGTGGTGAGATGCTGAAGTCCAGCCCCTGGCATGGATGTGCTGTGTGTGTGCATATTATGAAGGCAGGTGTTAAGTCCCACCCAGGTACTTCCCAGGGATTGTTGAAGCAAGCATGATGCCCATTGACAGACAATCAGTAAATGCTATTTCTTAGCAGGAGATGAGAATGGGACCCAAGGTCTGGCGCATTCAACAATGCGCTTAGACGGGGAAGGTCCGTAGTGCCGAGTGTCCATGGACACATGGTACGGCTTGATTCCAGGCATTGCAGAGCTCCCTTGGGTTACTACTGATCTGATGCAGCAGATTATGACTTCATGGCCGCAGCCAGGCCATGGGCTGGGCAATGTCCCCACCTGACCTAAAGTCTGATCTCCAGGGCTCAGTGTGTGGGGACTATATCTCGGAGGCAGGCTGCGTGACCAAAAAGTGCCAGCTGGCGGTGACCGAAGGTGACTTAGGTCCTCATGAGGTCAGATCTCCATAATACAGCTCTGTGACTGATCAAATCAAGCTGTGTTATGCCCAGTGGTCGCTGCTTGCCAATGCATGTGAAATGCCTCCAGCCTCCTGATGTCTTGTTCAAGCAGTGTCCACATTCCAGATCCGTAGAAGAGGATCAAGTTTGCACAGGTTGGATAGGTCCGTGCTGTTGTATATAATTTCACCTTCTTTTTGCTCTAGATCCGGTACGGGTCCTTTGTGGCTGTTAAAACAAATCTCCTTCTGATGTCTGGCTGCCTGTGCCCATTAGATGACAGTTTATGGCTTAGATAAATGAAATCAGCCACTACTTCCATGGTATGTCTGGCAGCACAGATGTCTTGTATCACAGCTTTTGTGCTGACACTCTGGATTTTTGTTTTTGCCCAAGAAATCTTTAGCCTCAGGGCAGCTGCCACATGCTGGAAACTCTTTACTGCAACTTCAAGGTCATTTGTTTCCTGGCCAAAGAGGACGACATCATCCAGATCAGTAAAAGAAGCTGAGCTAACATGTCTACTAGTATTTATCAAGACTTGTTCAAGAAGTCAATTCACTGCACAGCCAAACAGGGCTCAGGGTCAGGATGCATCCCTGCTTCACCCCAGATCTAGTGTAAAACCTGTGAGACTTATGGGTCCACCATCACACCTGTGCCCTGAGTCGTCATTTAGATCTTGAATTAAACTCTGGAGGATGTTGGGAATGCCGATGCCTTATGGGGCCTTCTGCAGGGCAGAATCGAAGGCTTCCTTACAGAGCACTCCATCATTATTAAAGATCTCAAGAACTTTCATGTAAGGAAGGGTGTTAGCTGTGATGTTTTGGTCAAGTTCCATAAAAACATTTGTCCAATGGTCCATCTCGCCCAGTATCCTATCTTCTGACAGTGCCCAATGCCAGGTGCTTCAGCGGGAATGAACAAAACAGGGTAATCAATCATCGGGTGATCCATCCTTTGTCGTTCAGTCTCAACATCTGGTAGTCAGAGGATAGGGGCACTCAGAACATGAGGTTGCATCCCTGACCATCTTAGCTAACAGCCATCCCCTGGCAATGAGTTCCACAAGTTGACTATGTGTTGTGTGAAGAAGTACTTCCTTTTATTTGTTTTAAACCTGCTGCCTATTAATTTCATTAGGTGACCCCTGATTCTTGTGTTATGTGAAGGGGTAAATAACACTTACTTTCTCCACATCATTCAAGATTTCATAGACCTCTCTCATATCCCCCCTTAGTCATCTCTTTTTTCCAAGCTGAAAAGTCCCACTTTTTAAAATATCTCCTCATACGGAAGCTGTTCCATACCCCAATCATTTTTGTTGTCCTTCTCTGTACCTTTTCCAATTCTAATATATCTTTTGGGGGGTGGGGCGACCAGAAATGCACACAATATTCAAGATGTGGGTGTACCATGGATTAATATAGTGGCATTACAATATTTACTGTAAACTTTACTGTAAAATGGGATGGGCATGCTCAATCTGCAGGTCCTGGGATCCTATGAGCACCCTTACAAATGGAGCCAGATCCCAGCTAGTGTGAATGAGTGTACTTTCATTGGAGTTGATGCTGATTGGCACTGCCTGAGAATCTAGCTCATAAAATCCACCAGTAATACTAAATATGCTGTCCCCAGGGGTACAGCATACACACCAGCTTGAAAGATTCGGCTCAGGATCAGCTCCTGATACAATAAAACAGCACTGAGATATATTTATAGTGAGAACACCCATATGTTTATTATCCAAGATCAAGATTCAAGAGAGTGCGTAAGGACAATAGAAACAGAAGGGCACATGTGAAACAAAATTAGTATACACTTTCTAGAGATTAAATTTAGCAGACTGACATCCTGGATACAGCAGTCTTGTCTCACCCAATGCCTTTTGCAGCGTTTCCAACTAACCCTGGTTGTGATCCCCTTTCCATGATTAAACACGCTGTCCGTTTACTTCCTAGGGCCAGGATAAGAGGTGCTTTCCTTGTCCCGCAGATACAGTGCTATACATTTTTTGCAGTGCACCTCTCCCTCACCCCCCAATGAGGCTCTTCCCCAACTGTTCCTCCTCTCCTCCTCCTGTTCAATCTCACAATCCTTCATTTGCCTTTAGCTCAGACCAGTGATTGTGAACAAGACAACACACAATTTACATTGCAACAGATAGATGGGTAAACATCTTTGGTCTTGCAGGAAATCAGTTTTTCACCTCTGATGGGGATTAGCAACTTGATACAAAACACACACACACACACACCTCCTTACATAATAGCAGTGCATATATTGTATAATAATATTCATACCAACTGTGACATCAGCTTTCCTTTGATACCTTATCTGACATTCTTTGGTGAACCAGGATGTCCATACTAGTAACCCCTTTGCCAACTGGTATTTAGGGGTTTTGGGGTCCCACCTTCATTTTACAGTAATTATCCAGCCTCCTATAATGTCGGATAGTGCGGCTGCAATTTTTTGGAACTTTTATTACAATAAAAAGCATTAATGCCAACCTCGGGCATTCAGTAATCATGAGTCCAACAAAATCATGAGATTAGCTTAAAAATCATGAGATTTAAAAATAATAATAAATGTTGAGTTCTTTTAATTGTCCTTCTGGGTTTTTTTTTGAGCCTTTAGGGTATGGCTGAATCACATTTTCTTTGCAACAGATAGGGCTAGAAACTTACTTTTTTTCTAAATAAAAGCTGAGATTCTGACACAATCACGTGACTCCAGGAGCTGGAGTTTTAAGAAAAAACTCAAATATCACTGAGCCAGAAAGCTAGTATCTGAGTCAAGGGTGGTGGACATACCTGCTTTTTTGTTTATTTGTGGGTCACTTTTGATTTGTTTAGCAAACTCAGGGTACGTGTGGAGTATCACTGCCTGACAAGCATCAGTATTTTTGCTGTTCATGGTGACACCATGCTGCCTGGCTACCTGAATTTATTATTTAAAGTCTCAAACTAACGCAGGAAGGGAATCTGAAATGCGGCGGGTTTGAAGCCGCTTTTAATCTTGGTCTCCTATCAATTTCGTCACCTACATATTTCCCATCCTAGACGCTTTGTGCACAGAACAGCAGCCCTGAGGCCATCTGTGTCCATGGGGGATGACCTCTAAACAGGCTAGAAAAGAGACAGACAGTTCCTTTTGGGGAGAGCCTGTCTTTGTTTGTTTATAATTTCATGGCCTGGCCTGGAGAGGTTGAAATGGGATCCTGGCCCTCTGAGGGGCTCCAGAGGCCACAGATTCTCGTCAACAGATGCAGTTGGTTCAAAAGCCGGTTTCTTTTCAATGGCGAGGATTCATATGCAAAGCAGCGAAGAGGGGAGAGGGAGTGGGAAGCATGGTTCCCAGCCGGGCAAGACACTCTTAATCTCGGAGGTTCTTTTATGGTTGGCCTCATGAGCGAGACAAAGCTCAGACTCTTCATCGTTTCCTCTCTTGGTTTTTTTTGTTTGTTGCTACTTAAGAATTAGGGTGCAAAGCTTTAATTTAGAGGTCTGATCCTGCAATGCTTGACGTTAAGTGGTTGCATTGAAGAGTGTGGACAAGTATAATAACAACACCTAGCTGTTATCTGGCGCTTTTCATCAGCACATCTCAGTGTTCTTAGAAAAGTGGTTTCATTAGCCCCATTTTATAGAGGGGGAAAATGAGGCAGAGAGTGGCAATGACTTGCCCAAGGTCACTCAGTCAGTGGCAGAGCCAGGAGTAAAAGCCAGGTCTCCTGTTTGTCTGTCTGTGTGGTGGAAGGGAGTAGTTGCCAAATTCTTACCCCAGATCTGTGACTCCAGCTGTATCTTAGAGTAAAGCACATCCCCCATTTTGCCTCAGTTTCCCATTGGCAGGATGAGGCTCATAATATCTGTCTCACCAAGGGCGTTGGATGGGTTGGTTTGTTCTTGTTTGTGAAGAGGTGTGAGAATGGAGTGTAATGGAAGTGCTGGATTTTATGTATTGGCTGGTGGTTTCTTTGCACCACAGTAAAGATTTGATTTCTCCTCTTCTGGGGAGGAAATGGGGAAGAAATCCCTTTACCCCAAATCCAGCAGTCAAAGGTGCCATTCAGAACTGAGGCCCCGGGACCTTTCACCATGAAGTGGGATTTTGCCAGCATTTTACCAGCAACCCTGTCAGTCTGGGATCATAGCAGTAATGCTGGCATTGATCTAGCACCTTTGAGCCAATGAGCGCTAAGAACTCTATGAAGGCAGACTGGGGAAACTGAGGCATGGAGTGGTGCAGTGACATTCTTGGGGTCACAGAGGCAGAACGACATATCGAACCAGGTGTGCTGACTGCTGTCCCCACTGTGTGAGAACTAGAATGTGCTGTTGCCCCATTCTGGCATCTTTTTAAAATCAGATTCTCCCTCCCCAGGTGGGATGTCACAGACTAGGGGGAAGAAATCTAGTTTAGATTTATTTAAAAAAAATGCAGATTTTTTTGTGCAAATGGATTTTTTCATGGAAAATATTTGCCATTCGTCATCCAGCTCTAGCATTTCATTGATATTATTTATATTTATGATGCTATTTATTTTATGTGGTAAGGTGGCCACTGAGGGAAACGACTGAGTATCCAGCCAGGCTGTCCTAAAGACCTAGCATGTTGCTCACTCTGCAAGAGGCTTACGTCTCATTGGGATTTACCATGCCTAGGATGATCTAGTTCTACCGGTGGGTAGGCGGGGCTGGGGGAAATTGTGGATTTCTCTCCCTCCCCACTTTAACGTGGAGGTGTGGTTACAGTCACAAGCATTTCCAGCATGGCTTATTAAGGTGCCGTGAACCAAGCCGACTAATAACAGCTCAGCCTTTGGTTCAACGCCGGTCCACTGGTGCTCTGCTAGAGCTGAGTAGGCAGAGGATGCAGCCTTGCCCTCCTCTAGCTGTTACATTGCATTAAAAGGAGCTGGAAATCCATAGCCTTCCTAAGTACTTCTTTGAATTTCTATAGCTCCCAGCAAATGCAATCATGAACCAGGACCCCATCGTGCTAGGCACTGTACACACATTGAACAATAAGGCCAGGAGCTGGCAGTCGAAGTGTAAGACAGGAGAACGGCTGAACACAGACCAACAGGAGAGCCCAAGTAAACAATGAGACAATGCCAGTCGGCATGATGGGCAGCAGTCTCTGCACACCCACAGCGTACCCTCTGCTTTTCCATATAAGCAACTGATGGCGCTGCCAGAGGGATGTTACCTTCTCCCGGATAGGCTGGTGACTGGGAAGGAGAAAAGAGATGGGTTTGCAAGACAATCTCCTTAGGGTGGGGTGGTCAAGGCTCTGACATATTTTGAGAAGCCCTGGGGTAGTTTATGTAGATAAGGGATTGATTACACTTCACTCCAGCCCACTAATCTTCTCCTGGCCAAGGCAGGAGAACTGCTTCATTAGATAAGCTGATTACTTCAGACCCAGTAAGAGTTGTTTGTATGTGGAATTGCTCCAGTCAGATTCAGTGCTTGGCTGCATTAGGTAAACTTGCCTTGAGGTCAGCAGTTTCAAGCAGTCCTGGAGGGTTAGGCGGGATGTCTGACCTGGCATGGGGAGAGTAGGAGACAGAAAGGGAAGGGATAAGGGAACCTTAATTACAGGTCTTTCTCTCCGCATAAGAATGCAGTTAAATATTTATTTTAGTTCTTCCAAGGAAGGAACTTGATAAGATAATACCATCCTGACAGTTTTGACCTCCCGATCCCCAGGAGTTTTGCTGAGGGGCCAAAGGTCAGTGGCAAAGTAATATCATGGTGAATTAAGTTGCCAGGGTTTTGTTATTTGTTTGATTACACTGAGCGGTGAGCAAACCTGGTACTTTGTGGGACACAGAGACCAGTAGCCTGGTGAAGCTGAAGCAGCTCCTGTCAGGCAAGGAAGAGAGCAGAAAATCTGTGTGATTGTTGGGGGGGGGAGGGGGGGAAGAGGGAAGGTTAAGGAATAGGCCACCTGATTAATTCTCATTTTTGAAGCCACAAATAGCTGTAAACTGTGATTCCCTCTCCTGCTGGCTGATCTGCAGGTCATTTGTATTGTGGGTTTTCTTCGGCCTGCCAAGTTTAGTTCACCATTTAACAAGGAAGCTATATTACATAGCGCAAGTGGAGGCCATCGCCGAGTGATACCTTGCACCTAACGTGCACCCTTGGGCCCCTGACCTGTGTTCTGCCAAGAATCCATCTCTCTTTGGAGTTTTGGACTGTGGCTAGCATTCCAGCCCCAGGCGTTGCTTCAGACAGCTGCCGTATTGTTAAAATGACTTGCCAGAGAAATATTTCTGAATGTCCCCCGTAATTAAGCTCTGATGCAGCAGAGCTCTGTAGCACACGTTTGTTTAGATTTGACAGTTGTTCCCCTGAAGTTGATGGGATTTTAAGCACAGACCTAAAGGTAAGCACATGCTTGAGTGCTTTGAAGAGCAGAGAAGGCGTGATGAATCAGGGCCAGGGAGCAAAACTTTAAAACTGCTTAAGCCCCTTTTTCCTAGTGACTTTGGCCCAGATCAATTTCAGTGGGAGTCAGGTGCCTCAGGTACTTTAGAGGATCTTGACTTTAGGAGCTTACTTTCTATTGACTTTTTTAAATATGAAAAAATTTACCCATAGTGCTTTGCCAGATTGCAGTCTTATACTGTGCCGTGAAGTGCAGGATGGGCCTCAGATTCCAGTACCTTGCAAACCTACAGAGCTGGAAATCTGGAAGGCTTATATTAATTATTGGAAAGGGGAGCGCCCCAGCGCTTGTTCTATTCCTGGTTGATTCAGGTTCCTGCGGAATCAGTTTTTATTCAGACCTTCATGTCCCGACATTATTACAATTGCTACATTATTATGGAAACAGTTATTTTAGGTCACCTTCTGAGTTTTTTCTCAAATGTGTTACAGTTTTTCTCACCTCATGAGCCTTGTGCTATCAGACTCTTGTCACTAAGGCAACTGGCTTTGCAGTTCAGAGGGATACAAACAAAAAATAGCACAAATAAAGTATTTTAAAACTCTCTCTAAAACATTCCTGTTTTCTGTAACCTACAACATCCATCAGAGGGTGGTGCAGGAAAAAGGGGGTCTATTGGGATGGCCTAGGTAACATGCTAATGGATACGCAATGGGAGAGTTACAGTTTGTACCCGTCCCAAATTCTTGATGATGACAGACCTCTGCCTTATTTGGTGCTATTTGGTTCTTCCATGGTCTGATTAAAAGCCCTGTGAAGTCAATGGGATGACTCTGGTTGACTTCAGTGCAGCTCAGTGTAGGTCCTACATTCACCACCATCTATGGGTAGGTATGTCCAGGCAGACATAAAATCAGAGTATACGTATGCAGGTGCTGTGTACGTACATTGTATCGCCTAGATCAACAGTTTTCAAGCTTTAGCAACCTGAGGAGACCCCCATTTTGATTTTAAAATGTTCATGGACCCCCAAATCCCCCACTCAGCCCCAGGCCCCACCTCCCATTCCACCCCTTCCCCCAAAGGCCCCATTCCTCCTCTTCCCTGCCTCTTTCCACCCCCTCCCCTGAGCATACCCCATCCCCACTCCTCCCCCTCCCTCCCAGGCCCTCCTGCATGCCTCTGAACAGCTGTTCCTGGCATGCAGGAGGTGCTGGGAGGGAAAAGGAGGAGTTGAGGGAGGGAGGAGGAAGAGTTGATCAGCGGGGCCTATGGACCCCCTGGAGTACCTTCATGGACCCCCCCAGAGGTCCACGGACCCGTTTGAGAAACGCTGGGCTAGACTCTGGTTTCAGTGGAGCTATGCCACTTAGCACCAGCTGACAATCTGGTCCTGTCACTTTAACAAAAGTGAAAGCAAAGAATAGAGTAGTTCCGTCCTGAAAAGACACTCTCAGATTGGCACTCAGAGTCGCTTTGCTTCTGTGGCTCACTGACAATCAAATGTGACTAATTTGGGCCCAGTCTTGTAACTTGCTGAGCTCTCTTAGCTCTCATTGAGGTGAGCAGCTCACAGGATCTGAACCTGTACAACTAAAAAGCTGGGTCTCCCCAAGTAACTCTGCGGAGTGATCCTGGAGTGTGAAAGCTAAGTGATGTTTCCTTCTCCGAGTGCATCAGCAGCAGAAAACCTGTCCCGGCTGTGATGTATAGGGCAAGTCAAACACACTCTATCTTCACCTGTAATAGATCTCATTTGGGTCATGGTTACAAATGACAATGCACTAGTGAGAATGAACAGGGCTGAACTCTCCAGAACTCCAGGCAGAGTTGGCAGCACTGATAGAAAATACTTCTTTTTACTTAGGTCTGTGGGAATCTGTGGTGGAAACTGCCCCTTAGTTTCACAATGGTCCTCCCTTTCTGAAAAAAAGTTTTTTTTGCTGGCTGGAATTTTCCACCCTTCATCTCAGCTCAGAGATGGCGCTTTCTGGAAAATTTGAGCAAAATCTGTTTATCCATTTTTAAGTTTTGGAAAGGAGGTGGGGGAAATATACATTTCCTGTTTGAAGTAGATTTTAAAAAGAAGCATTTTGCTCATGTATGACACTCTCTGGAATGTATTGTGTGTGTTTGTAGAAAAAAATAGATTTTCAAAGGAGTGCGAGAGTTAGTCACCCAATTCCCTTTGACTTTCAACCTCTTTAGACTTTTCCTGAAAACCCCAGCCTAAGATTAGGAGTGTAAACTGATTAGGCTAGTAAAATACTGTAAATGCAAATAGACCCAGGTTTTAAAAGATTTGACTAGATCAATGGTGTGCAAATGGTTTCACTTCTCTTGTTCTGACTGTTAATGTCAATTGGACGTCTATGCACACTTGCCAAGAAAGCTGAGATTACCTTACTGTGTCTGTCTCGTGGGCCCTTGAACTGGTGTTGGGGAAGCATTTCACCTAGCTGGGATACAAGTGTCTATCGGATGGTCATTCTCTGGTTTACACAAAGCTCCTGTCAGGGGGCTGATATTTTTGTCGTCACTGAATGTGGGTCACTGAGGTGACCTGGTATTTAAGGTGAAAAACCAGGACACCTGTGGTAGCAGTGAGGGTCACTGCAAGGTGGGTCTGAGGATATTGGCAGCTGAGGCCGATGCTCATCCCCCTTCTCCTGCCCCACTCTCTGTGGGTCTGACTGTGTGAGAGTGCTGGCGTGAGGCTTCATGCAGCGGTGGGTCACTGGTCACAGGTCTGCTCTGCACCAAGGGGCGTTTATCCCCCAGGCCGGGTAGACAGACACATGCCGCTAGCTGGCCTTGAGCTAGCGTGCTGAAAATAGCCATGTGGCTGTTAGAGTGTGGGCAGTGGCTTGCGCTAGCCACCTGAGTACAGACCCTGGGGCAGGGGTGGGCTTCTCCTCAGGCAGCCAGCTCATGCCGCCAGCCCTGCTGCAACGTCCACGGCACACTTTTTGGTGCGCTCACTCATGCACGTCTAGCGTGCATCTGTGTACCCGGGCTTAGAGGCACAATCCAGCTGCAGCGTCGACACTCCCTGGGAGTGTTCATGGGTTCAGCATGTGGGATTTCATAAAATGGATGGGACGCTGGGTCTTGATCCATCAAACAGGGACATGGCTGGTTTTCAGGGACACACGTTCACTCTGCCGGTCTCTCTTGTGCCATGCTCTCCAACTGCTCTGTGTGGGCACCAGGCGTCAGTTGGGTCTCCTATAGCAGGTCATTCATTCCACATGCAGGGACTTTCAAGGGGGTTCCTTGACTTCATCCTGTGCGCTCGCCTCTGCCTTTGCCTCTCCATCAAGGAACTGCTGAGGAGCGTCTCAGTAGTCCGGATCCAATGTCTTGAGGGCCTTAAAGTTGAAGCTGGGGCACTGGCCTGGCACTGGAGCAAAGTGGAAGGGTGCGGTGTTTTCTTGGTGGCTTTTCTTCCCCAGGAGATGCTGCATTCTGGGCAAGCCAGAGTGCCTGGGTTACAGCATTTCCACCTGCCCCAGATACTGTCAGCTTCACGAGCCCTGCATGAATTTTGCTGGCCAGATTCTCATCTGAGAGGAGTGTAGTAGCTTCCTAGTGTGCTGGAGGAGGGAGAATGCAAATTACGTCACTGCTGCTGCCGGCGTATCCTGAGATTTCAAGGCGTTGTAGCACCTTGGCCTAGGGAGGGCAGATGCCTTTGGTGGAAGCAAAAGTCCCAGGTCTTGGCTAGCTGCTCAGATGGTTTTCCCCCTCCCTATCATCACTTCTGTCTGCTTGGGATCAGCTGGGGACAGCTGCTTTTCATCCAGGGGCTGATCTCTGTCAAGTTCTGGGGCGTCTAGGTGACAACATTGGTCCCATCTGCTGAGTGGAGCATCTATCCTCTCTTTCACTCCCTAAATCATGACACAGATCCAGACCCTGTGTTGCCCCATGGCCTCCTTCCCGTCCCCCAAATCCCAGTCCGTTATTGCCAGCCGGAGCCTTCAGATACATTGCCCTCCTGGCAAATGACACGCACCACTGTCCTGGATTTGATAAGCAGTAGCCCTTTGGGAGCCTGGAGGGCGGGGTTTCTAACTGACTTGCCCAAGGAAAGGCAAAGAGATCTGCCCTGGGACACGAAAACCCTCTCACAAATCCAATGTGGGCCAGAGAATTTTCAGGTCTGCTCTTCCACAGTGGGAGGAGAGACAAGGAAACCATTGCACATTGTTTAAGCACTGAACTTGTTACCGTGTGCAACCCAGCTCCATTGTCTTCCACACAGCTGAGCCTACTCAGAGCGAGACTGAATCTGGCCCCGTGGCCTTCCCCATAAATCATTCCCTAGAATAAATCTAGGGAAACTGCCCCCATCTTTTCTTATGCGGAAGCCGCTGACTTTTGCCGAGTTTCTGTCTCCTAGGGCCCATAAACAAGAAAGCCCAATTGTTCCCTTTAATTTCCCAGCTCACCTTTACATTGGGCCATGGGTGAGTAACTTAGGCTTTGTTTGAAAAAAGAGGAGCTTAAATAACTTTTGTAACTGGAAATGTGTTTGGGGCTGGGGTGGGGCAGGGTGGGAGGCTTGCTTATTTTAATTCAGTGAAGCCAGTTGTGACATAGGACAAACCCAAAGCCAGTGTGGTACCTCTCTTTCAGGAGGTGAAACACCATCATCCTAATTGCTCTGGCCAAGCTGAAGGGTAATAAACAAAGAGCAGTCAGTCATGAAGTGTTTCAAACCCTCCCATTTTCAGTGGTATGAAGTGTTACAGTTAACGCAAGGCAGGAGGGAATCCAGCTGCTTAAGATTCAGTATGGCCAGCGCCAGCCACATGATTCTGGCTCTAGGAAATGATGAGACTGGCTTAAAAATAATGTGATTTAAAAACAAACAAATCTGGGGTTCTTTTTCTTGGCCTCCTGGTTTCTGGGTCATGTTTGCAAGTTTTCACTGCAACCATGAGGGCTGAAAACTTGCATTCTTTTAAAGTGAAACGAGCGAGTCTCCCACGATCACGTGACTCCAGCAGCTGGGGCTTTAAGAACGCTGCCAAATATTGCAAGGGCTGTGATAAAATCATGCAAGGGATTATTTTTAGCCTGACAGTGACCTTTTAACGTCTGGTTGTGTAACACTTCCAGGGGAGTTTCTGCGTTGGCATTCACGCAGAGGTGCAATGCTGCCTCACTGTGCATGGGTGGGCATATATGTCAGGAAGGGTGGCTGGTGGACGATAATAGGCAGCATCATGGGTCTCCCTAGAGATACTCTTCCACTCCTGGACTCTTGGCTCTCCATTGGAGACATCTCTAATTCCTTGGGGAAAGCCATTCTAGGGGGTAGATCATGATCCCATGGCTGCAGCAGAAGAGCCCTCAGATTCTCTCAAGCCCCTGGGTTTTTTCAGCATATCTTAAGCACAGTGGAGGCAGGGAAGAAAGCCCTTCTGAAAATCACAGCCTAATCACTCCCATCTGCTCAGGTCTGCTTCCATCGCTGCCTGCCAGGATGCTCGCCACTGACGCTAAGTGGCACATTATTTTCGATAACTTGCAATCATTTGCTGGAAATCTCCTCCTCCTTTAAAAGGTCCCCCTGGAAAGACGATTCGACAGAAACATAGGGCAGCCCACCCAGCTCAGGCTGACATTTGAATTCTGCATCCGTGTTATCGGAAGAACAACCTCGCTGTGTTTTCATGGTGGGTTTGTCAAGATTCCGACCACTGGGCCTCATTTTTACCCAAATGCTCTCTAAAATTAGAGCCAAAAAGGAGCTACCAGGTCCTTCTAGTTCATCTTCCCACCCTGCCAACACGCAATGGTTCCCTACAGTCTCTTCTCCAATAGTTCCATCACATCCCTTTTGGAGACTATTACATAGGCTAATAAACAACATTCTTCATGATGGGCAACTTTACTTTTCCATTAGCCCAATATCAAGCTCTTCATCCTTCCAATTTGTATCCAAAAGGATCCAAAAACTCTTTGCCAACTACATATAGGAATTACTTCACTGAAATGCAACTGCCTCTGGGGTGCAATGTGGCAGCTCTTTTACCAGCACTGTGCAACAGCTGAGGATAGGAAGCAAAGAAGAATATTTTATCTAAACTACAAGGTTAATTATTCTACTGAGATTGGAATCTGGCCAGGACCTGTGAGCAAACAACAACCCTTCTCTTTCAAACAGCACCATGCTACCTTTAGGCATTCAGTTTGGTTAGGGAAATTGGCGTTCTGTGCTTTCGGAAAAATAGCAAGAACTTGGCAACTTGATCCTTTCTTCTGCATAATGGACCATGTCTCCATCATTCTGCATCCCTTCTCTGCAGAGCACACTCCTGAATGCAAGGTCTTCATCATGTCAACCACCACCCCAGCTCGCTGCCTAGGTTTAACAGGATCCATTATGCTATCTTCCCCCCCGCTCCCGCACACCTATGACTTTAAGGACCGAAAAGCAACATCTGAGGAGGAAAGAGATGTAAATCTGGGAGGTGGAGGGGGCTCCCTAGGAGTGTTTAAGAGCCAGCACTCAACAGCTGGATGGGATCACTCCACAACTCCCTTCCTGATGAGGCTCCCAAAGGAGTTTGGCGCTCAGCCAAGTGTTGTACTGCTGTGATCTGGGGATTGTGAGGATGGTAGGGAGGGGATGAGACGCAGCCCAGAGACCCTCTTGTAAGTTTCATCAGTGCTCCAACTTGTGCTTTCCAGGTGCTCCTAAGAAGCAGACTCCTCCTCTTCTGTTTGATCAGTGCCCTTGCTGGTGTTTTGTCCATTGCTCTTGAAATGGGGGAGGCAGAGAGTCATGCAGCCTCCAGGTTGGAAAGAACTTGCTCATGATGCATCTTAGAGCATCTGGAATCCTAACACTTCCAGGACCGCCTGCCTGTTTGGGAACTCCTTGCAATTTTCATGCCTCTGTCCCAGGTCCCACACAGGTCGTACTGAAGGGTGAACTGTGAGGCTGGAAGGAGGTTACTAGTGGAGTTCCTCAAGGATCAGTTTTGAGACCAATCTTATTTAACCTTTTTATTACTGACCTTGGCACAAAAAGCGGGAATGTGCTAATAAAGTTTGCGGATGACACAAAGCTGGGGGATATTGCTAACACAGAGAAGGACCGGGATATCATACAGGAAGATCTGGATGACCTTGTAAACTGGAGTAATAGCAACAGGATGAAATTTAATAGTGAAAAGTGCAAGGTCATGCACTTAGGGATTAATAATAAGAATTTTAGATATACATTGGGGACACGTCAGTTGGAAGCAACAGAGGAGGAGAAGGACCTTGGAGTATTGGTTGACCACAGGATGACTATGAGCCGCCAATGTGATATGGCAGTTAAAAAAGCTAATGCGGTTTTAGGATGCATCAGGCGAGGTATTTCCAGCAAAGATAAGGAGGTGCTAGTACTGTTATATAAGGCACTGGTGAGACCTCATCTGGAATACTGTGTGCAGTTCTGGTCTCCCATGTTTAAGAAGGATGAATTCAAACTGGAAAAGGTTCAGAGATGGGCTACTGGGATGATTCGAGGAATGGAAAACCTGCCTTATGAAAGGAGACTCAAAGAGCTTGGCTTGTTTAGCCTATCCAAAAGAAGGCTGAGGGGGGATATGCTTGCTCTTTATAAATATATCAGAGGGATTAATATTAGGGAGGGAGAGGAATTATTTAAGCTTAGTACCAATGTAGATGCAAGAACAAATGGGTATAAACTGGACACTAGGAAGTTTAGACTTGAAATTAGACGAAGGTTTCTAACCATTAGAGGAGAGAAGTTCTGGAACAGCCTTCCAAGGGGAGTAGTGGGGGCAAAAGACATATCTGGCTTTAAGACTAAGCTTGATAAGTTTATGGAAGGGATGGTATGATGGGATAGCTTAATTTTGGCAATTGATCTTTGATTATCAGCAGATAAGTATGCCCAGTGGTCTGTGATGGGATGTTAGATGGGGTGGGATCTGAGTTACTGCAGAGAATTCTTTCCTGAGTGCTGGCTGGTGAGTTTTGCCCACATGCTCAGGGTTTAGCTGATCGCCATATTTGGGGTCAGGAAGGAATCTTCCTCTGGGGCAGATTGGCAGAAACCCTGGAGGTTTTTCGCCTTCCTCTGCAGCATGGGGCATGGGTCACTTGCTGGTGGATTTTCTGCAACTTGAGGTCTTCAAACCACAATTTGAAGACTTCAATAACTTGGACATAGGTTAGGGGTTGTTATAGAAGTGGATGGGTAGGGTTCTGTGGCCTGCTTTGTGCGGGAGGTCAGACTAGATGATCATATTGGTCCCTTCTGACCCTAAAGTCTTTGAGTCTAAGAGAAGGGCAGTTAAAGAACCCAGGGCTGAGGTCAGGCTTTCCCGTGGAGCATTGCTCCATGGGGATCCGGCATCATGTCTGTGTTGTGCGAGTCCAGGATGACCTGACGCATATGTGATGTCACTGCCTGCTGATGCCGTGTTGGATGAAGGTACAAGTATAGGATCCAGATGATGTCCTCTCGCAGATGATGATGATAACCCCTGGCTCTGGATAGAGCGGGGAGCCATTTCCTGAGTCGCATGCATGTGCAATGCTGAAGCAGAAAATCCAAGCCTTAACCGCTGAACTAGACTTTCCTAGTGCAGCACGCACAGGCAAATCTCCAGAGTGGAAGGAGGTACCTGGTGAGCTCATGAGTGTCCCACCTGCCAGCAGGCCTGGGGAGCTGCTATGTGACCAAGTGGGAAATGAGCAGAGGATGTGATGCCCAGTGGGCCTAAGGCAGGAAGAAAGGAGAAGGGATGTGGGAGGATGCTGCTGTGATTGGATCGTGCCGTGCTGTGCCGTGGTCCCTGTAGAGCTCCAGCTGTGGATACATTACTAATAGTGCTGTCTGCATCCCTAGCACCTCCATCAGGCTTTGACCCTCGGGCTGAGTTACAAGCAGCAGGCAGTGATCATTTATCCCCTTTTAGAGCTGGGGAAACAGAGGCAGAGGTGAAGGGACTTTCCCACAGTGAGTCAGCGGCAGGGGCACTACTGTTGAACTTCCAGCTCTCTGCTCTAGCCGTTAAATTTCCAGGCTGAGCGAGTCCTGAGGCATAGGTGCCTTATCCCCAAAAGTCCCCTCAGAAGCTCATCAGCACTTGCCAAGGGAGCAGGGAGATGCCCATACTGCACCCTTGCATCTGTGGAGCAGGAGGCTCAGAACTGGGGCTGGGACAGACCTTCAAGGTCTGAGGAAAACTTCTGAAATACCAGGCCAGGAGAGAGGGGGAAGGTGGGAAATGAAGGGCGGAGGGAATGGGCCGCAGCTGCGGACTGCACAGAGGTGGGTTGCCCTGGAGAGACACCCTCCGGCTCCATGCCTCAGGAAAATGGCTAGAAGGCTCAGTGTGATGGGAATGGGAGGGTCATCTTGCTTGCCATGAGTGGTTCTGGCATGGCGCAAGCAGGCCTTGTGGGCACTTTCTGAGCCTCACCGATTGTTTTCGAGGCAGCTAACGGCAGCTGACTTGCAGGTGGATCGTTGCATGCTCAGACCTGTCGTCTCTGGAGGTGGGACCTGCGTATTAATGATGCAGATGGTCATGGAGCAAGCTTTGCCCCAGGGTTGCATGTTGGTCACCCCCGTGACCTGACAAAACCCTGGCTTTGTTCTTTGAACACCACCTAGGGAGGAGCATGTCTGTGGGTGGGGACCTGTTCCTTATCTCGTCATCCCACCCGGTAACCTCACCCCAAAAATGCTGAGGAATGTCCCCTCCATGGTTGCACCAGCCTGGGAGGTCAGAAATTAGTGGCAGAGGCATTTTGCAGCAGCCCAAATTGGGAAGAGGTGTGTGGTTTTTGTTTTGTTTATTTGTTTATTTGGGCGAAAGCTGGTTCTTTGTGAAGGAAGAGCATCCTCTAGTGGCAGTCAGCGAAGCCAGCAAGTTTGTCAGGCTGTAAGTGGAGCAGTCACTGACAAAATATTCTTTTTCCCTCTAGTTCTTAGCCTATATTTCTTTTTCTATCATGAAGAGCAGCAAATTTGAATGTGCTGGGCTATTGAGTCTCCACCTTGGGCTGTGGGAAGGGTGCCTCTGAGGACAGAGCAATCACAGCAGCATCCTCCCACATCCTTTCTCCTTTCTTCCTGCCTTGGACCGACTAGGCATCATATGGTTTCTCTTCTAAGAAACTGGGGGGAGAGCGGAAGAAAATACCGTTCTGCCAAATTGGTTTTATTTTCACTTTGTTTTCCCCTTTCTATTGGGAAAACTGACAGCCTGGGAGAACGAAGGCCTTCCTTGACTATTCATAGGTGGCATCCCCACACACTGACCCCCTTTGCCCCATTCTTGGTTTCTGCAGCGCCCCCTGCTGAGGCAGCCAAAGAGGGGGTGTGGTCGGCACCAGCTGCGAGGTGGTGGTGTCTGATGTGCTCCTACCTCCAACAAAATCAGTGGTGTTAAGGGCACTGGGGCTGATAGCCCCTTGATTCAAATGAATTCGTAACTGTCCAAATGTTCATTAAAGAGTCTGTCACCAACACAGATGCGCTGGGCCAAATCCTCAGCTGATGTAAATTGACATAACTGTTATCTGCACTGATTTACACCATCTGGGGAGCTAATCCCATAGAAACCCTATAAAGGGATTTGCATTGAATGCTGCTAAATTCACTCACCGATTTCCAAATTCTGTTTCCCACCTCCCGGGTATGGAAATCCACAGACTCCAATGCCTCCTCTTGGAGTGTCTCTCTGACTGTTAGGAATGGGTCTCTTGTCCCTTTTAAACCCATTTCCAGCGGAGCAGGAGATGAACAGGAGAGAGGTAAAGGGCCAATCCGCTCAGCAGAGCCTTGATCATATGTGATAGTTGCTGGATTAGGTAACAGCTCTGCGGCTTGAAATTGGATTGTGGTGGATGAGTGTTAACATCTCGGGTGTCCTGGCAGAAGGTTCATTTGAGTCTTATACAGTGCTGGGAAGATAAAGGAGCTTTTAAATAATCATTTTGTCTCCTACTCACCAGAGGACAGACTTCAAGCAATAACTAGGTGGCATCAGGTCTGCTTAGACACATTGGCCTTTCCGTTTATTTATTTAATAGTGTTATTCTACCTGGCTAGCCAAATCCCAGCACCTTCTCACCCAGCTGATTTTTGGATTCTACTCATTAAACCTATATAATTATAATGCAATAGTAATCTAATGTGTACTTGCACAAATATGCAGATGTGGATATAATAGAACACAATGTGTGTGTTTTCACATTATACAGTAATATTACTAAGCACCTACATAGTGCTTTTTTTCTAAAAAACTCTACACACACAGACTCATTAATCACACATGCACTCCTGACTAGGCAGTGAGTTTTTATTATTAATATAAAGAAGCTCTCTTTTGAAATCCTAATCACAAGTGTGTCTGGTTTGAAACCTTATTTTGTATTTGTTTTCACTTTCTATTTTTGTTCCAATTTGTCTTTTGAGTTTTGTTGGGAAGAACAGGAGATTCTCTGCCGTTCATGTCATCTTCGTCTCCGTCCCATCTCTTGCCTCCTTTTCCTCCTTTTGTGTTCTGCTGTTTGCCTTTTCTCTTGTTTAGGATTAAGGATCACCAACCCCAAATCAACACACGTTTCATTGACAGTGCTCCACATCTTCTGCTGTGATTTCCTTCCCCACAGTCTCTTCACCTCAGGAGATGTTTTGTTTTCGTTTTTGTCCTGTCTGTCAGTTGGCTTGTTTTGTGCGTGTTAGTTATAGAATCTTTCAGTTGATTTTAGCAGAGCATCATATACCTTTACAGTAATACCTATATAAGAGAGGTGGGGCCCGGGCCAAAATTCTGGATCTCAACTCTTCTGAATTCTTGTCTCTTTGAAACTGGGATCCAGATGTAAATTTGGCATCTTCAACCCATCTCTAGTGTGCAAATTATAATTGTTAATTAGCAATTGTTGTAATCTATTATTTTATTTTACTAACAAATTTACTTGCACATTTCAACCCTTTCACTGACAAAATTTCAAACACAAAAGGGACAAAAAATACTAAAAAGGATTTGTGTCCAGAAAATTATGATTTCAAAGCCATTTGGGGGGTTTTAAGTCTCCTATTATTCATGTTTATTCTCAACTGAGCCTTTTACTTAAAATTGATTTCTATGAATAGTAATTGTATCATTCAGAAATTTATTCTAGATTAAGGAAAAATATGTTTCTTGTTATTTTCACTGGCTTGTTATGAGTTTTTATTGGCAGCCAATTTTAGATTATTTTTTAAAACTGACAGTAAAACCATTTGCTGATGGTTGGCAGTGCAGATTACAGGGCTAGGAATAATGGGTCAGATTCATTTTAGACATAAGCAAGCATAGCTCCATTAAAATCAATGGATCATCACACAGCTATGCCATATAATATGTATTGTTACAAAGTTCCTCCTCTACCTTGGTGGGTCCTGCACTTATTGGCAGATTTGCTACCTCAGTGATCTTCCCCACAGTCTGGGTCAACTCCTCCTGTGTCTGATCAGGAGTTGGGAGGTTTGGGGGGAACCCGGGCCTGCCCTCTACTCCGGGTTCCAACCCAGGGCCCTGTGGATTGCAGCTGTCTGTAGTGCCTCCTGTAACAGCTGCATGACAGCTACAACTCCCTGGGCTACTTCCTCATGGCCTCCTCCAAACACCTTCTTTAGCCTCACCACAGGACCTTCCTCCTGGTGTCTGAAATGCTTGTATTCCTTAGTCCTCCAGCAGCACACCTTCTCACTCTCAGCTCCTTGTGCCTCTTGCTCCCAGCTCCTCACACGCACTTCCTCTCCTCTGGCTCCCCCCAGCCCCTGCCTGACTGGAGTGAGCTCCTTTTTAAAGCCAGGTGCCTTGATTAGCCTGCCTTGATTGGCTGCAGGTGATCTAATCAGCCTGTCTGCCTTAATTGGTTCTAGCAGGTTCCTGATTACTCTAGTGCAGCCCCTGCTCTGGTCACTCAGGGAACAGAAAACTACTCATCCAGTGACCAGTATATTTGCCCTCTACCAGACTCCTGTACCCCACTGGCCTGGGTCTGTCACATATCCCTTGCCCCTGCTCAACACCAAAGGGTTGGGCAGCTTGAGATGCCAGACAGTGCACACATGACAAGCCATCAGCATTGCCGTGACGGTTCCCTGCTCTGTGTTGCACACAGAACTGGAAAGGTTGGAGGGATAAGAACCACCTGGTCACCCTTGTGTTCTTCTCCTTGTTCCGCTGCATCCATTGAAGAGGGGCATGGTTGGTCATGAGGACAAATCTGCGCCTGAGCAAGTAGTAGCGCAATGCTTCCATGGCCCATTTTACGGAGAGGCACTCTCTCTCCACCACTGCATATTTTTGTTCCCTCGGAAGGAGTTTCCTACTGAGGTAGAGAATTGGATGTTCCTCCTCCCTGACCATCTGTGATAGAACGGCCTCCAACCCTACTTCCGTTGCATCTGTTTGCAGGATAAACTCCTTGGTGAAATCAGGGGCTATCAGTACAGGGTTACTGCAGAGGGCAGTCTTTAGGTCTGTGAATGCTTCCTCTGCTGCGTCAGACCATCTTACTAGATCAGGTCCACGGGCTTTTACTAGGTCTGTCAGGGGACTTGCCCTTGTGGCAAAGTGGGGGATAAATCATCGGTAATACCCCACTACACCTAGGAATGCCTGGACTTGTTTCCTGCGACGTGGTCAGGGTCAATTTGGATGGCCTCCAACTTGTTCACTTGGGGTTTTACCAGACCTTTTCCCACAATGTAGCCAAGATATTTGTACTCTGTAAACCCTACAGCGCACTTGGCAGGGTTTGCTGTAAGGCCAGCTCACCTGACGGTATCAAGGACTGCCTACACCTTCTCTAGGTGAGTTTCCCAATCTGGGGTATGAATAACCACATCATCCAAGTAGGCAACAGCATAACTGTTATGCAGGCATAATAGCTTGTCCATGAGGTGCTGGAAAGTAGCTGGGGCCCTATGTAGTCCAAAAGGGAGGACAGTATATTGAAAAAGACCCTCTGGTGTAGAGAATGCATTCTTTTCCTTTGCATCTTCCACAAGGGGAATCTGCCAGTACCCCTTTGTCAAGTCTAGAATAGTCAAGTACCGGGCCTTCCCCAGACGGTTCACTAGCTCATCTATGCGAGGTGTGGGGTACGCGTCGAACTGGGATACTTCGTTTAGTCACCGGAAGTCGTTGCAAAACCTTGTGGTGCCATCAGTCTGCGGATGGTAGACTGAAGTTCTCAGGGTATGTATATGGAGCAGTGTACAGAGGTCCTTCATTAGTTTTGACATAAATCGGTTTCCTTGGTCTGTTAATATCTCCTTTGGTAGCCCGACTCGGGCAAAGATCCGCACCAGCTCTTTGGCTATCGTTTTAGAAGCTGTGTTCCGCAGGGGGACGGGTTCTGGGAAGCGAGAAACATAGTCCAAAACAGTAAGTATATATTGGTGGCCCCAAGCCGTCTTCTCCAGGGGTCCCACTAGGTCCATGGCTATTCGCTCAAAGGGGACCTCTATGGTGGGAAGGGGTACTAAAGGTGCCCTCAGGTGGGGACAGGGACTGTGCAGCTGACACTCTGGGCAGGACGCACAGTACCTCCGCACTTCTTCATGTACTCCAGGCCAGAAGAACCGTCGTAGGACTCATGCCACGGTCTTCTCTACCCCCAAATGCTCCCCAAAAAGATGAGTATGAGCAAGGCTTAATACAGCGTTCTGGTGTTTTTGAGGTACTAGGATCTGCTGTACCTTCTGCCCCTGTACTGGTGCAACCCAGTATAAGAGATTCTTCTTCATTATGAAGTAGGGTCCTGGTCCCTGGGTTTTCCCTTCCACGCGGACCCCATCTATTTCAGTCACCTCCTTCCTAATGTTGTCGTACCTTGGGTCTTCGGCCTGATCCCGTCCAAAATTCCCTCTCCCGGGGCTAATCTGCCCGAGATCTAGGGGCCCAGTCTCTGTTGCCTCTACTGGTTCAGAAGCATTAGGGTGGGGGTCAGACTCGGGTGTTTCTCCCTCCTGGGTGGCCTCCTTTTCAGCTGCTCAGGTCCGCCTACTTACGAGAACGACCCTCTGGCTTTGAGTCAGTATTCAGGTTCCCAAGGCTTTAGCTGCCCTGCTTTCCCTTTTTGACTTTCTACCCTGTCTGGGAATGGAAAATAAGTCAGGGGATATTTCAGAGAAGACTGAGAGTTGACAGTCTGCTGTAGATGCCTCACTAACTTCAGGGTTCCCCTCTTTCTCCAATCCTCCTACTGGGAGTAAGTCTCCAAACCGTGGGAAGTCCCTCCCTATGAGCACCGGGTATGGGAGTTTAGGGACTACACCTGCTGCTACTTCAGTAGTGTTCGCCTGAATCTCGAGTTTTACTGAGATAGTGGGGTAATAACCAACTGTCCTATGGACGCATGTTATCCCTGTACGCTTAGCCTGCAGCAGTTGACTACACTTGACGAGCTTCCCCGAGACAAGCGTGATAGCACTCCCCGAATGAACCTGTGCTGTGGTCTCTACCCCATTTAGTTTTACTGGTCTGGTGTACATATGTGGGGTTAGTGAGACCCCCACAAGGTGGATTAGGGAGCATGGATCTGCCCAGTTCCCCAGGTTACACTGCATAGGCTCCTCAGCATTGGGACACTGTGCAGCTATATGTCCCCACTCCCCGCAGGCATAACATCTGTATGGGGCCTTAGGCATTCCCCGGTCTCTTGGTTTGGGCAGTCTAACATCACGATCCTCTTCTCCCTCAGTGCTCCAACTCATAGACTTTAGGGTCAGAAGGGACAAATACGATCATTTAGTCTGACCTCCTGCACAAAGCAGGCCACAGAACCCTACCCATCCACTTCTGTAACAAACCCCTAACCTATGTCTGAGTTATTGAAGTCTTCAGATTGTGGTTTGAAGACCTCAAGCTGCAGAGAATCCACCAGCAAGTGACCCATGCCCCACGCTGCAGAGGAAGGCGAAAAACCTCCAGGGCCTCTGCCAATCTGCCCCGGAGGAAAATTCCTTCCCAACCCCAAATATGGCGTTCAGCTAAACCCTGAGCATGTGGGCAAGACTCACCAGCCAGCACTCAGGAAAGAATTCTCTGCAGTAACTCAGATCCCATCCCATCCAACATCCCATCACAGACCACTGGGCATACTTATCTGCTGATAATCAAAGATCAATTGCCAAAATTAAGCTGTCCTATCATACCATCCCTTCCATAAACTTATCAAGCTTAGTCTTAAAGCCAGATATGTCTTTTGCCCCCACTACTCCCCTTGGAAGGCTGTTCCAGAACTTCACTCCTCTAATGGTTAGAAACCTTCGTCTAATTTCAAGTCTAAACTTCCTAGTGTCCAGTTTATATCCATTTGTTCTTATGTCTACATTGGTACTAAGCTTAAATAATTCCTCTCCCTCCCTAATATTAATCCCTCTGATATATTTATAAAGAGCAAGCATATCCCCCCTCAACCTTCTTTTGGTTAGGCTAAACAAGCCAAGCTCTTTGAGTCTCCTTTCATAAGGCAGGTTTTCCATTCCTCGAATCATCCCAGTAGCCCATCTCTGAACCTTTTCCAGTTTGAATTCATCCTTCTTAAACATGGGAGACCAGAACCGCACACAGTATTCCAGATGAGGTCTCACCAGTGCCTTATATAACGGTACTAGCACCTCCTTATCTTTTCTGGAAATACCTCACCTGATGCATCCTAAAACCGCATTAGCTTTTTTAACGGCCATATCACATTGGTGGCTCATAGTCATCCTGTGATCAGCCAATACTCCAAGATCCTTCTCCTCCTCTGTTGCTTCCAGCTGATGTGTCCCCAATTTATAGCTAAAATTCTTATTATTAATCCCTAAATGCATGACCTTGCACTTTTCACTATTAAATTTCATCCTGTTGCTATTACTCCAGTTTACAAGGTCATCCAGATCTTCCTGTGTGATATCCCGGTCCTTCTCTGTGTTAGCAATACCTCCCAGCTTTGTGTCATCCGCAAACTATTAGCACATTCCCGCTTTTTGTGCCAAGGTCAGTAATAAAAAGGTTAAATAAGATTAGTCCCAAAACTGATCCTTGAGGAACTCCACTAGTAACCTCCTTCCAGCCTGACAGTTCACCCTTCAGTACGACCCGTTGTAGTCTCCCCTTTAACCAGTTCCTTATCCACCTTTCAATTTTCATATTGATCCCCAATTTAACTAATAATTCCCCATGTGGAACCGTGTCAAATGCCTTACTGAAATTGAGGTAAATTAGATCTACTGCATTTCCTTTGTCTAAATAATCTGTCACCTCAAAGAAGGAGATCAGGTTGGTTTGGCATGATCTACCTTTTGTAAAGCCTTATTGTAGTTTGTCCCAATTACCATTGACCTCAATGTCCTTAACTACTTTCTCTTTCAAAAATTTTTCCAAGATCTTACATACGACAGATATCAAACTAACAGGCTTATAGTTATTTGGATCGCCTTTTTTCCCTTTCTTAAAGATAGGAACTATGTTAGCAATTCTCCAGTTGTACGGTAGAACCCCTGAGATTACCGATTCATTAAAAATTCTTGCTAACGGGCTTGCAATTTCATGTGCCAGTTCCTTTAATATTCTTGGATGAAGATTATCTGGGCCCTCTGATTTTGTCCCATTAAGCTGTTCAAGTTTGGCTTCTACCTCAGATGTGGCAATATCCACCTCCATATCCTCATTCCCATTTGTCATCCTTCCATTATCCCTAAGCTCCTCATTAGCCTTATTAAAGACTGAGGCAAAGTATTTATTTAGATATTGGGCCATGCCTAGGTTATCCTTAACCTCCATTCCATCCTCAGTGTTTAGCGGTCTCACTTCTTCTTTCTTTGTTTTCTTCTTATTTATATGGCTATAGAACTTTTTACTATTGGTTTTAATTCCCTTTTAGCCTCTCTCACTTTATCCCTACATGTTCTGACCTCACTAAGGTAGCTTTCCTTGCTAATCCCACCCTTCTTCCACTCCTTGTAGGCTTTCTGCTTTTTCTTTCTGCTTGCTCATCCAGCTTGGTCTACAACTCCTGCCTATGGTTTTTTTTCCCTTTCTTGGGATGCAGGCTTCTGATAGTTTCTGCAGCTTCGACTTAAAGTAATTCCAGGCCTCCTCCGCATTTAGATCCACAAGTTCTTCAGTCCAATCCACTTTTCTAACTAATTTCCTTAATTATTTAAAGTTAGCCCTTAAGAAGTAAAAAACCCTAGTCCCAGATCTATTTTTGTTTATCCTTCCATCTAGTTTGAACTGAATTAGCTCATGATCACTTGAACCAAGGTTTTCCCGTACAACCATTTCTTCTATGAGGTCCTCACTACTCTCCAAAACCAAATCTAAAATGGCATCCCCTCTTGTTGGTTCTTCAACTACTTGGTGAAGAAATCCATCAGCTATCACATCCAGAAAAATCTGAGCCCTGTTATTCTTACTAACACTTGTCCTCCAGTCTATATCTGGGAAGTTAGTCTCCCATGATCACACAATTCCCATTAGTGTTTACTTCATTAAAAACATTAAAGAGGTCTCTGTCCATATCCAAATCAGATCCCGGTGGTCTGTAGCACACCCCAAGCACTATCTCAGGGGAGGCTCTAGTAGCTTTCTTTCCCAGTGTGATTTTTGCCCAGACAGACTCTGTCTTATCCATTCCATCACTTCTTATTTCCTTACAGTTAACCTCATCATTGATATACAATGCTACTCCACCATCTTTGCCTTTATTTCTGTCTTTCCTAAACAGCACATAGCCTTCAATACCTGTACTCCAGTCATGACTACTATTCCACCATGTTTCTGTTATCCCTGTAATATCCGGTTTCACTTCCTCTTTGTGGCTTCTGGTGGGCATTCAGCCCCTCTCTTTTTCCACCTGTGATCTCCTGGTTGCCCAGTCACCCGTGCTCTAGGGCTTGGTGCTGCTAGTTTAACCTGAGCTGTCTCTTCCTTAACTGGTCGAGTCAGCTCCCTCGCTGTCCTTCGCCTCTCTACCAGTGCGACAACCTCATCATAGGTGGAAGGTTCGTTCTGGTTTACGAAGGTCTGGCGGTAGCCCCCTTATGTATCGGTCGATGACCAGAGCCCTAGTATCTCTTCCGGACTCCGGGATTCCGTTCGCAACCACTTCTGTGTGAGATGGATGAGGTCGTACAATTGGGACCGCGGGGTTTTGTTTTCCTGGTACCTCCACTCATGATACCGTTGGGCCCGCACTGCAGTTGTTACCCCAGATCTGGCCAGGATCTCTGCTTTCAGCTGAGGGTATTCTGCTGCATCCTCTTCAGGCAGATCATAGTAGGCCTTCTGGGCCTCCCCACACAGGAATGGGCATGGATGTCAAACCACTGATCTCAAGGCCAGGCCTCCCCTAGGGCTGTCCTCTCAAAGGCCAGAAGGTATGCCTCTACATCATCCTCCCGCGTCATTTTCTGCAGCCAATGGCTGGCCCGTATGATCTGTGTCCCATCATGGCCGCAGTTCAGCTCTGTAAGGGTCTTTACCTGGTTTACCAGTTCCCGCAACATAGCTCGGTCTTGAGAAGCCTGGTCCATCAACAGGGGATTAGTCTCTTGCTGCAGCCACACTGCCTCCTGTTGGGCAGCTGCCTGGACACGAGTAGCCTCCTGCTGGGCCGTCATAGCTTGTATCAATGCCCTCACTAAGTCATCCATTGTGGTGAAAAAAAATAAACTCTCTCCTTTTTTTATTTTTTACTTTTTTTAAACCACCCTCCTTCTTCTGCCATGCTGTGCACACCAAATCCCACTCCAGACACCAGTTGTGACAAAGTTCCTTCTCTACCTTGGTGGGTCCTGCACTTATTGGCAGATTTGTTCACCTCAGTGATCCTTCCCCACAGTCTGGGTCAACTCCTCCTGTGTCTGATCAGGAATTGGGAGGTTTGGGGGGAACCCGGGCCCGCCCTCTACTCCGGGTTCCAGCCCAGGGCCCTGTGGATTGCAGCTGTCTATAGTGCCTCCTGTAACAGCTGCATGACAGCTACAACTCCCTGGGCTACTTCCCCATGGCCTCCTCCAAACACCTTCTTTATCCTCACCACAGGATGTTCCTCCTGGTGTCTGATAACACTTGTACTCCTTAGTCCTTCAGCAGCACACACTCTCACTCTCAGCTCCTTGTGCCTCTTGCTCCCAGCTCCTCACACACACTTCCTCTCCTCTGGCTCCCCCCTGCCCCCGCCTGACTGGAGTGAGCTCCTTTTTAAACTCAGATGCCCTGATTCGCCTGCTTTGATTGGTACAGGTGTTCTAATCAGCTTGTCTGCTTTAATTGGTTCTAGCAGGTTCCTGATTACTCTAGTGCAGCCCCTGCTCTAGTCACTCAGGGAACAGAAACCTGCTCATCCAGTGACCAGTATATTTGCCCTTTGCCAGACTCCTGTACCCCACTGGTTTGGGTCTGTCACAGTACATATTGTCCCGCAGAATCTCTATAGAAATTCAGTGCACTGATTCTTCCTATCTCTTATTAGCATCCCTGACTGTGTCCAGATTCTATCTAAATGCAGCTGTTTCTTACCCTTCCCAGCAAGGCTTACAAAATTAAAATACAGTCAGTTTTTTTAAAAAATGGCAATTCAGCATCATAACTTGCCAGTTTACCCATTCCCCCCACCCTATTTTTTCCCTCCACTTCAGCTGGAGTGTTCAGGCAGGCTGCTTGGTACATATTTACCATTTTGCTACCCAGCTGCCCGTTGGCAGAGTGCATACGCACACAAGTGTTTTGCAAACTCAGGCTGGGCCGCCACTTACGCGAGTGAGCCCGGAGCAGTGGAGTGCTGTTTTTTTGTTTGTTTGCTGTAATTTTTTATTTTTAATTTAAAAAAGCAAGAGAGTGATTTTAGGAAAACACTCAGAGTGATTTTATATGTGTTTAAAGCATGGATTGAAGCTGTGAGAATACTAGAAAATTCTCTCTTTGGCAAGTGATTTGTGAGAATATGGTTATTGTTGCTCTCTTGGCTTAGTACAGTTCAAGTAAGTCCCAAGAATGACAAAAAGCTTTTTCCAAATAATAAAACTGTTGTTATTAATAGTTTTTATTTTCCTTTTGTCTTCCACCAGAGGATGTCAGTTAAGCCTTGTAAACCCCTTTTTTTTTTTAAAGGCAGGAAAACTGAGGCACAAGTAGTTTAAGGTCCTGATCCTGCAATGAGCTCTGCACAGGGGTCCTGCTTGTTGCAGGATCAAGGCTGAGGGCTTCGTCCGGCACCCACTGAAGTTGATGTGGGTTTTATTGTAGACTTTGATGGGAGTAGGATGAGGCCAGAAATGACTCATGCAAGATCACATGGGGAATGAATGCGAGAGCTAAGAGCAGAAGCCAGGTCTCCAGACTTGCAGCCGTCTGCCTTATTCTCAGAACTGCCTTCTGTTTGTGATGCGTTTCTGCAAATTTGGGGGAAATCAAATCCTTGTGTCCTTTGTATCAGTCATAAAAAATGAGAGAATTGGGAATCCTGCCCTGATTCTGTCTCCTGTTGTATTCTCTGTGTGTGCAACAGCCAATGCATCAGGCAAAGCAGGCTTGTATTTATTTGAGTTTGCAGAGTTGCTGTTAGTGCCTCTAGTTTATCCACTATGCAGATCTGAGAACAAGATTTTGCATCTTGTTAATTTTTCTTCTTGCGAGAACAGAGAGCAGAGCAATCATTCGGTCAGATTCTGGAGTCAGATGTGATCGCAGAACAACAATATGTAGAAATCAACCCATGGAAAAGCCCTATGGATTGGAATATAATAGTGTGCTTGCATTTCTGTAGAGCACCTTGACTCCACCTATAGAATTCTAGGTTTTTATAGCTCACTATTGAATTTCTGTTGGTTTTAACCCTCTGAGATTTTTCCCTAAGGGAAGAAAAAGAAACCCATGTAACCAAAAGTTAATATTCGTTGAATGATTATTTCCACCGTGAATGATCTAATATTTGTGCAGCTGTTTGGAAATACAAAGCCATGTTATTAATTAGTCTCATGATTTCTAGTTTTTTATTTGCCTTCAGAAAATATAATGCCCTTTAAAAGACAAAAATGAAAGGACTTCTCTTCCCATTGTAATTGAGGGGCATGTGTAAACAATCAGCAGCCCTGGCTGGTCATGTGGAGAACACAATGCCCCGAATAACTAAATGTCCCCTTGCATTGGCCTCACATCTACCTTTCCTGTCACAACTTCATGGGGGTGACCTGCAAAGGCTGCGGAAACAACCAGAACTGGCAAGAGCCCACGGGGCCAGCCAGATGCACACAGGACTTGCGATCTATTTATTAAAGTGTCGTGTCTGCAGCGTTAACTCTCAGTACACCAGTGGGTTTCCCCTCCCCTGAAGTGGGGGCTGCAGGTGCTGCAAAGAACCATCGGCGGGAAATGTGTCTGCAGCCCCTTGCCCCTTAGCCACCACGCTCTAAGCTCCAGTAGTGGCTCACCAGTGGCGATTTCTCTGCTGACCACAGCCGGTGGGGCACAGTGGGGACTGCTTTCTCCCCATTCTGCCTCCAGCTGGTGGCAGCTCTTGAGCCTTGGAAAGGATGGGCTCAATCGGGGCATTCGCCCTGGCACTTCTGCCACCAGTGGGGCCTATCTGCAGGGTTTCTGTCTCACAAAACTTGGTTCAATCCTCAGTGCTGAGGTCTCTTTGCCATGCCCATTCTAGGAAGGGCTGGAGAAAGGGGTCTGGTTGACAGCCCTGGGGACAGGAGCCTTCTGTTTACCCACAGAGGAAATGACAGCATGAGAAGTAGCAGTGCAAGCTAGGGCTGCCACCCATCCAGGTTTTTACCTGAACAGTCTGTTTTTTGGCTTCTGTGTCCTGGTGCCATTTAGGCTTGCCAGGTGCCTGGTTTTTGGAGACCTGGCAACCCTTAATCGCACCTGAACCAAAAGCCTGGTTACCGCGGGTTGGAGGGAGGCACCAGCTCGTTAACCCGTGCTAGCCCCTGCTTGGGAAGAGGCAGGCTGGGGCCAGGGCCTCAGTGGAAGAGGTGGAGAGGAGGTTGGGCCTTGGGGGAAGAGGGGAAGGCAGGGGGCTGGGCCTCGGGGGTCCAGCTGCCAGCCATTAGAAAGGTGGCAACCTTGTGCCAGCATCTCCCTATGTGCCCCACCCTACTCCAGAGAGAGCACCACGGAGGGTGAGAGCAGAGTCCGCAGCCCATCCAGGGTGGGACTCTCCCAGTGAGACTGTCACTAGGGGGTTAACCAGGGACAGTTGTGCTGTGGGCTCTGGCCACTGGGAACTGCTCCAGGCCCCAGCTTGCTTCAGGCCAGGGCCAGTATAGAGTCATGAGCTGCTGATTGCGTTGTTGAGTCACTGCCAGCCAGGCTGGGTTTGAACAGGTGAACTAGAGGCACACTGAGGGTTTGCAAGCAAGGGCCAAGTCGGCATAAATAGGGCATAGCTCCCTTGAAGTTGGGGGGGGCCAGATCCCAGCTAGTGTCAGTTGGCACAGCTCCACTGATGTGGCTAGAGCTATGCTGAGTTAACCTCAGTGGAGGATCTGGCCTTCACTGTCTGCTGAGCTGTTGCTATTGTTTGTGTTCATCCTCAGGGCATTGCTAATAGTTCCCTCCCTCGTCTGTCTCTTCTCACAGTTCTAAGTATCCGGGGAGCCCAGGAAGAGGAGCCCACAGACCCACAGCTGATGCGGCTGGACAACATGCTGTTGGCAGAAGGCGTGGCAGGGCCTGAGAAAGGAGGAGGCTCAGCAGCGGCTGCAGCCGCAGCAGCAGCATCCGGAGGGGCTGGCTCAGACAATTCTGTGGAGCATTCTGACTACAGAGCTAAACTCTCGCAGATCCGACAGATCTACCACACGGAGCTGGAGAAATATGAACAGGTAACAGGCTCATTCGCGGAGGCTAAGCAGAGGCTTCCCCCTCTCCCGGCCAAAGCAAAGGCAGGGTTTAAATGAAGCTCTGATCAAGGAAATAAACCCATTCAAGGGATAATCTGCCCGTACAGCACAGGGAAGATAATGCAACAGAAAATGGAGCCGATAAGAGAATCGGTATGTTACCTACACACAATTCTGTACACCAAGCCAGCATGGCTGTGTGTATATGGGCTGGAGCGCTAGTGACATCTATTGTCAAGGTGGTATGAGCGTAGCAGTTACACACCCCTGTAGCTCAGAACTTCCTGAAACATCCACTGTTCAGGCTGAAATCTGACGTGGGGAGCTGATCAAAATATTTGAACAGGTTTGTGTGTGTGTGTGTGTGTGTGTGTGTGTATATATATATATATGTATATATATAAAAGAAGAAAAAAAATTATTTACTTATTTATGATTTATTTGCAAAAAATTGTTGATGTCAAAAACAGTCTGGGGCTTGGTTTTGTTTTTGCAAAATTTTCCATAATGCATTGTTTTAATCCAGGTTTTGTTATCAAAATAGTGTCAGTATTTGAATCAGAATCGTTCGAGAAATGCTTTGCTTACTGAAAAACCTGGCTTTTTACCTAAGGATTTTGATCAAAATTTTGATAAATTCATGGAAAATGACCCTGGAAAACTTTGTGATGAAGGCAAAACTGAGCCATTTCAGACTCTGAGATTTTTTTTTTTTTGCAAACTCATTCTGCCATTTTCAGCCAGCTCCTATGACAGGCTTGGAGTCTGTGTAAAGGGGATTGTTTGGTTTTTGAGCTTGACCAAAAAATATTCACCCCCTCTTAGGAGTAAAAGGAGAGAGGAAGGCTTGTCCAATGGTTAGGGCCTTAGTTTGTGCCTCAGAAGACCCAGGTTCAATGATCTGTTCTGCTAATGACTCACAGCAGCGCTGGGCAGGGGTTGCCTGATTACCCCCCTCCCCTGGCCATGCAGGGCTTGCCTGATCCACCTGGCATTGCTGCTTTCAAGAGCCCTGGTTTCTGGTGGCACACACACACCCCAGCCCACCCCCCAACCTCAATGGTCCAGGTTCAATTCCCTACTCTAACGACTCACTGGTAGGGTGACCATATTTCCCAAAGTGGAAACAGAACACTGTGCAAGCCTGGCCTGAGCCCTGCCACCATGTGGGACTCACTTGCAGGTTTGTTTTTGTTTTTTTCAGTGTAGACATACTCTTAGTCTCCGTGCCTCAGTTTCCCATCGATACATGGGGATTATTGCTCACAGGAGAGTCTGTGAGAAGAAATACATTACAGCTTGTGAGCTGCTTGGATGCTATGGCAATGGGGGTGTATAAGTACCTAGGATACAGAGAAGTGAGGCGGGGTGCTTGGGACCATAATTCTCCCATTATAAAAATAATTGTTAGGAGCTTTTTTTGGACAGCCTGAGTGCCAGAATGGGTGGAATTGAAACTGTGTGGGAAATCGCCTTGGCTGAGGGAAAATGCCTTAAATATCCTGGTGAAAATTGCTTGAGATTTGGCTAACTGAGGACTGTTTGAACTGCTCATAGGAGGCACATTGCATATGACAATTTAGCCATATTGTCAGTGACAGACAGCTGAGGTGTATTGTGCTGTACTGTAACTCCCTGACCATTACACCTCTCCTCCTTCAGACCCACAGGGGCGTGAGAAATGAGTGAAAGGCGGAACACCTGTATTGCATTGCATGCTGCTCTCCAATGTCCAGATTATAAAGGCTTTCAGCCACTGGTGTCTGTAGGACAGGTGGCCTGATTCAGCCAAAAAGTGGACCATCCTGCAAAATCTGTAACACTTAGAATCATAGAGTTTAAGGTCGGAAGGGACCATTATGATCATCTAGTCTGACCTCCTGGCCAAAGCAGGCCACAGAATCTCACCCACCCACTCCTGTATCAAACCTGTGTCTGAGCCATTGAAGTCCTCAAATCGTGGTTTAAAGACTTCAAGGTGCAGAGAATCTTCCAGCAAATGACCCGTGCCCCACGCTACAGAGGAAGGTGAACCCCTCCCGGGCTTCTGCCAATCTGCTCTGGAGGAAAATTCCTTCCCAATCCCAAATATGGCAATAAACTAAACCCTGAGCATGTGGGCAAGACCCACCTGCCAGACACCCAGGAAAGAATTCTCTGCAGCAACCCAGATCCCACCCCATCCAACATCCCATCACAAGCTATTGGATGTATCTACCGCTAGTAGTCAAAGATTAATTAATTGCCAAATTTAGGCTATCCCATTATACCATCCCCTCCATAAACTTATCAAGCCTAGTCCTGAAACCAGATGTGTCCCTTGCCCCCGCAACTCCCCCCGGAAGGCTACTCCAGAACCCCACTCCCCCTTTGTCCAATTTCAAGTCCAGACTTCCCAAAGCCAGTCTATATCCATCCACTCCCATGTCCACAGTGGTACTGAGCTCAAATAATTCCTCTCTCTCGCTGGTATCCATTCCTGTGATATATTCACAGAGAGCAACCATATCTCCCCTCAGCCTTCCCCTGGTTAGGCCAAACAAGCCACGCTCCCCAAGTCTCCTTCCATATGACAGATTTTCCACTCCTTCGATCATCCCAGTAGCCCCTCTCCGAACTCACTCCAGTCTGAATCCATCTTCCTCAAACACGGGCAACCAGAACCGCACACAGCACTCCAGATGAGGTCCCACCAGTGCCCTGTACAATGGCACCAACACCTTCGCATCTCCAGAGAGCCGGTGACCACTGGTGGAGTAGCTACATTTAAACAAGCATTGAAAGGGCACTGAACCAGCCCTGCCCCCTTTATTGCCCAATAGGAATGTGTCTACACTGCATTGTAAACCCGGGTCTGTGGACTTAGTGTTTCCAAGCCTTTGCTTGAGCGTGCACATTGCACTGTAAACCCAGGCTTACAATAGCTAGACCTGGGTCTCAGGGCTGTGCTAACACATCCATACTGCACTACACAAACCTTCTGATAAATGTCTATGGTTTGAGCGGCTTCCACACCACAACATGCCCGGGCTTGGACCTAAATCTCAGTAGGACTTGGGCTCCGAGCTGACCCCCTAGCAAGATCCTAGGATCTAGTCTTGAGTGCTTGTTGACCAGAGTCAGACAGATTTGTGTGTGGACAGAAGGGAGGCTTGCACTGTGTTTGGTGTAGACATACCCTAGGTGCTTGGGAGCTATGGAAAGCTGAGGTACTTTTCAAGAGAGCAGCTACAAGCTATCCCCTCTGCTGAACTGTGCAGGAAGGTTTCTGTTGCTATTTTGCTGTAGAGTCCCTGAAGCCTGCAGGACAGGCAGTCCCATTGAGGTGGAGGTAGAGGAAAGGGGGACCCACTGACTGGAGTAGGGGGCGTGCACTAAGTGAGAGAATTTATACAGAGTGAACAAGATGCACATTGAACGAGACACAGGAAATGGTCTGGCCTGTGTTACGCAGGAGGTCACACTAGACAGCAATGGGTTCTTCTGGCATTAAAAGCAAGGAACCTGTTAACAGTCTCGGTGAATAAGGCGTGGCTCTGCAGGAGTAGAGCTGGGAGAGCTGTTGGTTCTGAAAAATGGGGAAAAAATCATTTTGGCTACATCCCTTTAGTACCATTGGCTATGAAACTGACGACGAGCCGTTGGCTTAGCGGAAATTGGACTTACTGTCAAGAGAAATGTACTCCATTGTCCGTGTTCTGGACTGACAGCAAGACATGTCTCTTGATTGCCCCCTTCTCCATCTCCCCTGAACCAAATGAGGTGTCTCGCTGCCCAAAGCCAGAACACACTACTCCCAACCAGAGGACAGCCTGCCAGCTGCATTCCTGCCTAGTTCTTCTCCGCTGAGCCCTTCTTTGTGCTGGGAAAACCAGCAGTGAGGGGAATCTGACCGCAGTAGGTGGGAAGTATAAGTGTCAGGTAACCCTTGCCTTGCCAAGTCCTGCTTTCCTGGAGTTCGTGGCTTTCCCAGGGTCAGATATTTTCCCCCCATGTTTGATTTTTAATCTTTGTGTCAGAGATTGATTCGTGGATAAAGACTTGGGCAGTGAATCCCTGCCATGCAACTTCCTGTCCTTCCACTGAGGCGGCTGTGGGGAGCCCAGGCAGCTGTTGACAGGGGAGCCGTGAGTCTGAGTTGAGGCAGAGGACCTGCAGCTCAGACATCAAAGCCTGCTGGCCAGGTCCCCTGGCTGTCTGGCCTTTTCAGAATGCCTCCCAAGACCTCTGGATAACTGAGTTCTGCTGTAACGTCACTATCATGACTTCCCATGTGCAAAGAGCCCTGACATTGTTCCACCTTTGCCCTCAAAATGGCGTGGAAAGGGATAGTGAGAAGGGCATCATGGCCAGGACTGTCTTGGTCTTCCCTGCTGCGTCCTGTGTTCCACCAAGCTGCCATCTCTCTGGGCCAGAGAATCAGAACAGCTTTTCCTCTCCATTTCTCCCTTTGAGATCAGAGGCAGGGCTCAGGCAGCCCTTTCCAGAGATCCTCAGGCTGCCGACACTGGTGGCCGTAGAGAATTCAGCCCAGTTCAAGCTGGTGCAGCAGGTGATTGGATCCATCTGCAGCCTGTCAATGGCAGTGCCCTACACACCCTGCGGAGAGAGGTGACAAGCCCTGGGGGGATGCTGGAAGGGCTATCAGAGGACCTACTGGGTGTGCCCCCCCCCCCCACAAGGAGACTGTAGGTTGAGAGGATCCAGGGCTTTTGTGGGGGAGAGTTGTGAGGCAGCTGAGAGGTTTCCATGTTCAGACAGGGCTTGGAGAAGTAGCTGCGCTTTAGGCAGGCTAGTTGCGTGGCTGCTGAGCTCCACATGCTTTGGTTTCTTATCTTGACGGCTGAATGTGGTTTGTGACCATTGCATCCCGACAGCATCAGTTTGCGCTGACCTGAAATCATGCACATGGGTGGTCTCGTGAGCCTAAGGTGTGGGGTAGATGTCCCCTCCAGGTCACAGCTGTCCTGCCGGCAGGGAAGCTGGCCCCAGGACACAGGAGCTGGCTGGGACAGGTCCAGTATCTGGCTTCACCTCAGGAACCTGATGTTGTTGTGACTTGACACAGCTTTTCTCTTCAGTTTTTGTCTATAATGTTCTTTTGCATGTGAACATGAGGCAGGCTGAAACTACTTGGAGTCTATAAGCACGGGGCTGGCTCTTTCAGCACCTAGGTAAACAGCCAGGAGAGGGTATAGCAGACCTCTCAGACGAGGAAGGTTTCCTCACGATTTACGTGGATTGTATAGGGGCCAGTGGTTCTGCTGCATAGAAACCTTCACAAGGGCTCTGACCAACTAGCTGTATCTACTGGGTAGTTAGCTACAGCTGATGTCTTTAGAGCACCATGGGATGATGGGACAGCAAGGGGAGTAGAGGATCCACGCTCTGTTAAGATGAGAAGGAGAGAAGCAATTGAAACGATGTCTTCAGCTCAGGGGATCGAACCCAACCCCTTGGGTTCTCCCATTGACATGTCAGTCTGTGAAAGGGTGAGGGGCTGTTTTACACCATATACAGGCTGTGCCCCAGGTTACCTTCTGACCTCCTAAGGAAGACACAGTCCAAGCGTACACAAGCTCAGAAAGAAGGGAACAGCGGAGTTCTCCTCTGAGAACACCTTCCCCATCCTGGTGAGGCCTCAGCTGGAGTAGTGTGTCCAGCTCTTGGTGCCGCACTTGAGGAAATATGTGGACACGGTGGAGGGAGTCCAGAGGAGAGCAACAAAAATGATCCAAGTGTTCGAAACCCTGACCTGTGGGGAATGTTAAAAAGACTAGCCCTGTTTAATCTTGGGAAAAGAAAATTATGGGGGTACCTGAGAATAGTCTTCAGATGTGTTAAGGGCTGTTAGAGAGAATAGGGATCAATTGTTCTCCATATCCACTGCAGGTAGGACAAGACGGAATGGGCTTCATCTGCAGCAAGAGAGATTTAGGTTAGATAGTGGGTACCAGGTTTCTGTCTCCAAGGGGAATTAAGCTCCGGAACAGGCTTGCAAGGGAGGCTGTGAAATCCTTGTCACTGGAGGCTTTTAAAAGCGGGCTGGACACACACCTGTCAGGGACTGTCTAGGCAGACTTGGTCCTGCCTCAGTGCTGCAGGCTGGATCTGATGACCTCTCTCAAGATCCCTTCCAGCCTGACATTTCTACTGTTCTATGAATCAGGTGATTGTCACTGCAGCAGCCTCCCCTTCACAGCATCTCTCGAGTGCCAGAGAGTTCTGGCTTTTGGGGTGGTTGCTCCAAGACTACCCTTATGATTTACAAGGCCCAGCAAGAGCAGGGCCCCAGGTGCCATGAGGGCAGTGAGCTATCCCGTTCGGATGGGTCTGAGGAGAGAGAGCAGCAACTTGCCTCGTGTGAAGTGGGGGCACTGCTCTGGGTGTGTTGTGTGCCTGTCCGGGGGCCCCAAGGCGTGAGGCCCAGCCCAGCCAGCCCTGCTTTCAGCACAGAGCAGTGAAGTTCTTCAGCAACTCATTGCTTTTCCTCTACATCTTTGCAGGTCGCCTCTCTTTCAGAGCCGGGCTGTCATCTGTGTTGCTAAGTGGTTTGCTTCCCTCTGGCTGCATGGACCTGCCAGCATCTGATGCAGCAGACTGAGAAAATGTTTTAAAAACAAACATCCCCTGTGGGCATGAGAGGAGTGGGGTACCACGGTGGTGGAAGCACACGCAGCAGGGTGGTGCTGTGCCGTCAGCACACTAATTCCAGTGATTACCTGCTTGCCCTTTCATGTCAGGGTGCCCGTCTCATGCTGCCTGCACTGCTTTAATTATTATCATTATTGACTTGTTATCAGATGTGCCAGAAACCTGCAGCAGATCTGTGTCACTTCAGCGCCCGCAGCCACTTGATGTGGGTCTTTTTGGGGGCTCTGACTGGTCCGTCTCTGGGACCCTGCATGCCTGCAGAATTAACCGTTTCCCGTGTCAGCAGCCTAAGGTGCATTTGAGCCACCAGCGCTCGCTGCTTCCCATGCTTGTTTCTGGCCCACTCCCACCATCTTGTCCTTTGGCACCTCTCCCCCCTGCCTGAAGGGCAAGCGCTCTGAGACCGGGGACCATCCATAAGTAACATTTGTAGCATAGACAGAGTTAGGACAGGCCACCTCACGTGCATCAGAACAGCAGCTGATCCTGGGTGGGCTTAAATCAAGGAGTTGCCAGCTCCCAGGCACCCTATTGCACAGCAGACCACATGCATTATGGGAGAGCTGGTCTCATGAGGCACTGGGTACTTCGGCAGGATTGCAGGCCAGTATAGTCAGACTGTTGGCCTGCCTGTGAATGGAAGGAAGTGGGATACCAGACTGGTCGAGATGTTGGTCTGATCCAATATGTCAGAGATGAAGGGATCAGTATGGCTACCAGACTGAAAGGACCGTAGTTCTGATCTGACAAGGCAAATCCTATATTTTTCTGGCTCCTCCAGCCAACCCCAAAGCAAAAGTAATAGGGAGTAGGGTTTTTTTCCATCTTTGTCCCAAACAAAAGGCTTTATGCAGCCCAGCTCCTCCCATTCCCCCAGCAGCAAGGAAATAGCATCAACTCCTCCTCGCCTGCTCAGTTCGGGTTCGGCAGCCTACCCTGAAAGCTCATTCTCTGCCTGGCAGAAGAGAGAACTTCTTCCTCTCTCTATGGAGAGCCAGCCTAGCCTGGCCTCCTCGTTCCCTATATCTCTGTCCTAATGAGCCCCAATGGAAGAGTCTTCCTTTCCCTTCCTTAGTCATTCAGAGTGCGACAGTTCTGCCTTTCCCCCGCAGCAGCTTTGAACGCCTTCCCTGCCTGCCCGCCTAGGTGTGCACAGTTCTACAGCCATTCCCAGGCCTGGTGTGAGGATCAGCAGTAATAGTAATTAGCATTTACAGAATTCTTTGCATCTTCAAAGTGAAGTACCAATATGTGTTAATCAGGGCCTGTTCTAAAGCTGATAGCTAATTAGAGAGAAGAGTTTGGGCCAGAGATGGATTATGTGGCCTCCCAAGTGTCTGAGCACCTACTGTATTTATCCTCACAGCACAGCTGCAAGGTAGGGAAGTGAAATTAACTCTGTTACAGATGGGGAAACTGAGGCACAGAGCAACTAACTGATTTGCCTGAGGCCACACAGGGAGCCTGTTGCAGAAGAGATGCCTGAACCCAGGTCTCTGGAGTCCCAGACCAACACCCAACCCACTGGACCATCCTTCCTTTCTGATCCCTCTTAAAGCTCCCAAGGCCTCTGCCCAATCACCCGTTTTGTTCTGTGTTCTGTGCAGTGACTCCCCATTGCTGTCTCAGATGCTGGCTGTGCAGTTTATTGCTGGATGTTTTTCTCCTCTTTCTCACTTAGTCTGTTTCCCTGGTGGGCAGCTCATCACCAGACAGATACAGAGGAATGGAAGGAAGCTGAGGGAAGGGCAGCCATATAGATCCAGGGGCAGGAGGGCTCCTAAACTGAAGAAGGGTTAAAAGCTGACCGTGTGCAGCCATGATGAAGGGAAGGCCCTACTGCGACTGTCTGTTGCTGGTAGAAGGATGGGAGTGATCAGGAAGGAGAGGGCTTGGTTAGAGTGGTCCAAGAAGGGCCCAGAGTTCCGGGGATGGAAGCAAGCAGAGGACGATGGGGGTTAAGCATCAGGGAGATAGTGTAGAGGTGAGAGGGTACGTTATAGTCCTCTTAAGGTGGAAGCTCCACTACTTGGGTCATTTTTAACTCCTAGACTGGACAAAACACTAAAAAAAAAAAAAGAAGAAGAAGAATCCCACACAAGCTGGCAAGTGGATGAGGGGCCTGATCCAAAGCCCGCTGAGTCAGTGAGAGTCTTTCCTCAATGGGCTGTGAATTAAACTCTACATGACCCAACAGGCCCTCTCTGCCTGGCTGCTAGGGATACTCTAAAGGGTTGGGCCCAGTTTCATCTCCTCCCTGGCCCAATTTAAGGCTCTTTCCTTTAGAAACCCTCACCACTGCCTCAGGGCTGAAGTTGCAGGCAGCTTGATCCCCACCGTGGAAAGGGGAAGTGGTCCGACACTATGGAAATGGATGTGGTGTCAAGTCGCGGCTGGGTGGCTAGATCTCGTTAGCTGGTTGCTGTGCTGCTCCGTGGGGGCCCTGGGCTGGTGTCCTTACCTGGCTTGCTGGCAACATATAGTCTTGAACACGGCCGAATGACCCTCCGATCCCGGGGTTTCTTTTGTTTTTCTTGCCGTCCCAGGCGTGCAACGAATTCACCACCCACGTGATGAACCTCCTGCGCGAGCAGAGCCGGACCCGGCCCATCTCACCAAAGGAGATCGAGCGGATGGTCAGCATCATCCACCGCAAATTCAGCTCCATCCAGATGCAGCTCAAGCAGAGCACGTGCGAAGCCGTCATGATCCTGCGCTCCCGATTTCTAGATGCGCGGTAAGTTCTCCCATCTCCCGCCTGAGAGAAAACGTTTTGTGGGGGTAGGGGGGTGTCTCATCTCTCATGTTGGCCTTTAGACAGAGCAGACACTGCAAAGATCTGCTCTGGTCTGGCAGAGGTGGGACAACCAATAGATCTGATCCAGTATGAAGGTAAGGAACCAGAACAGACGGGCTAATGTGGTTTGAGATGCAAGTGGATCAAATCCCCAGCCCACCCTGACTACTGTGTCATGCAGTCTCCTTCACCAGCCCACCGGGGGACCAACCTCCTAACAGGGCACTGGCCCGGGGAGGCAGGTCAGAGGCCAGGTGGGTCCAGAGCTTCCCTCGCAAGGTTGCAAAGTTTGAGTAGAGGAGGTTTGCAAAGTACTTTGCAATGGAGAGGAAAGAGGCCCCGTAGAACTGCAAAATATGATTCCCATCCCCAGACCACTTTCCCTCTTTCTGGAGCCTTGGCCCTAATTCTGTTCCATTTTCTCCTTGCCAAGGCGGAAGAGACGAAACTTCAACAAACAGGCTACAGAAATCCTGAATGAGTATTTCTATTCCCATCTCAGCAACCCATACCCTAGTGAGGAAGCCAAAGAAGAGCTAGCCAAGAAGTGTGGCATCACAGTCTCACAGGTAAGGGGTCGGGCAAAGGGAGTAGCACCAAAATAATAGCCTCGCGTTTCTCCAGCAGGGCACAAATAACCAGGCAAGCGTCTCTTTGCTGATCTCCACAGCGGTGGTGGGTGAATTGAGGGGTGACTGCTAGATTGGTAGCAAGAGAATAATTGGAGGCTGTATGGAACAATGGGGGACAAGGCCCATTGACGAAGAAATGTGGATTGGGAGGGGAAGTATTAGGGCAATCACCTGGAAGGGATGGAGATGGACAAGGCAGGGGCTGGCTGCGACATTGCAGAATAGAGCCAATATGGAATTTAAGCGGTAGAGGTTGAGGGGGGCATGCTGGGGGGCGGGGGAGGTGGCAGAGTGAGAGCTGAGCAAGGCGTCCAGGAGATTCCTGGGGCAAGTGCCATGTTTGGCCAGTGTCTGGCCTCACAAGCTAGAGAACAACTAACAAACAGACGTGGGGCTTGGGAGGGGTTTGCTTGAGGAGCTGTGTGAGCAAGGACCAGGAAGGAGGCCGTGGGGTTTCTGGTTTGAGGGTTTCATGGCTGGATATTGGGGGCTGGATTTGCAGGGTTGTTTTTTTACATCTAAAGGCATAGAGGGTAATTACTCTTGTATTTGCTGAACGCAATGCCTCTCTCATCTGCTGGCACGTGCAATTTTTGTATGGAAACAGGGAATTCACTAGCTACACCCCAAGGTGTGCCCATGTAATGAAAGGGGCAGGTGAATAGCCTCTGTGCCCTGGGGCATATAGCATTGACCAGAATGCTGATGCAAGGCTTGAGCAGAGCAGTTGAGTGTCTAATTTGCAACCGCCATGTTCTTGGTTGTCAGTTATGCTCAGCTCCTTCCTTCCCTCCATCCTCCCCTGTTCCTCCTATTGTATTTGGCTGCTAGAGGCTGAAAAGTCTGGAACCAATCAGCATGGCCTCTTGTAGTCTTGCCCACAGCCAATCCACACGCTTTCCGGCAGTCAGCCATCTTGTGCTCCCTCATGTTCGCAGACAGGTTTGTGGTGTCATTTGGGTCACACGTTCCCATGAGGATGACAACAGTAACTAGGGCCAGGTTCCCACCCAGCGTGGCTATTCAGTTTCTCTGGAAGGAACAACATCAAACTGGAGACTGTAGTCATCTGTAATCCTGAGGGAATCTTGCTAATTGTTCCTTAAATGCTCATGTAGTGACCTCCAATCAATAACATACTTTAGAAGACCCAAATGACCATCAGTCCATCCCAAGGTTACACATGGGAAATGGGGCATGCTGGTTCTAATAAACCAAGCACTGTCCTGGTGTTTCATCCTGAACTTTTAATTGACCCTGGATGTTTTTATGGGATCCAACAAAGTTCCATTCACTTTTTTGTAATTCACATGCCATCTCTGCACTCCCTAGGGCCTGGAGCAGAAAGAGCCAATTTCAAGGAGAAAAACTCTTCTTGCGATCTTTCTGAGCAAACTGAAATAAGGAAACATTGCTGCTTTCCTAAGGATTTCCATCCCCGCATGGTTTTTCAGGCCACAGCGGTACAGATAAGTTGAGTGCTTATCCGCACCACGTCAATGGAATATCCCTTTGGAAACTACGTGAAGACACATCATCTCCCTGCACTGTAACTGCCTCAGTTCATACTGCCTTGGGCTTTGCTCCTCTCAGCTCTCGCAAAGCAAACGCAATTACCTTAGCTCCTAAGTTCATAGACTGTAAGACCAGAAAGGACCATTGTGATCAATTAGTCTGACCTCCTGCGTGGCACGGGCAGAACCTCACCCAGTGATTTCTGCATCAAGCCGTTATCTTCTGAGTGAGCTTTTTTAACAAGACATCCCATTTCCATAACTTCAATGTTAGGCCTCAAAGGAAAGCCTGGATCTTGCTGAAAGAGGTGTCAGTGAACCAATCATTGGCTCTCTTCCCTATGACTCAGAAGTGGAAGCATTCCTGACAACTGGAGGTTATTAAAGGAGCTGTGACCCTTTTTGCAAGAGCTAGGCTGTTAACTCCTATCTCATGGCCAATTTATAATCTCAGTAGTTCCATTCTGCCTCCTGAAATTCACCCCTCAGTCTCAGCTGGATATGTTTTTCCCTTCCAGTGCAGTGTTACTGTGCATTGTTAAATAGCTGCTGCCATCCCCTCCAGAGGTAGCCTCATTGCAATGGTGTGCCAGGGGATTTCTGTGCGAAGTTTATCAAGCACTTTGAGATCCCTGCATATGCAAGGCATCGTAGAAAACAGGAGGGATTATTTATCTTCTTTCCATGCAGTGAAACAAGCAACAGTTATTCAGTGAGTGCAAAACACAAGCTGGATACCAGTGACCAAATATCCGGCATTTAGAATGGGACAAAAGTCTCAGCTGTATCGCCATAATCCTAATTCAGAGTAGCAACCTAAGGGACAGGACTAGCCTACAGAAGAATGGCTAACTGGTCTAGGAGGTGACACACCAAAGTAGATGGAATATTGGACTTTTCCAGTAATGGGTTTATGCATAGAGGCAGGTTACCAGATTAGATGGGCCACAGATCTGATCTGGTTAGCATAAAATAGGATTCCTGGCTAGATGGATCAATAGCTTGAACTGGTGTACTCAGAAGGCAGAGTGCCAACACAGATGAACTTGTCTGGGGAAATCCTGCACGAGATGGCCATGATTTCGAAAAGTGAGGCCAAGATGTTCAATAGTGATGAGTGATTTTGGGTTTCCAACTAGAAGGTCGACAGGGCACTTGATTTTCAGAGGGCGGTGCTTAGCACTTCCTGAACAGTGGCCTATCCCCGCTCCTGTTCACCCCATAGTTAAACATCACTATGCCTGATGTATGAAGGCAGGTCAGTCCCAAGAGATTGTTGAGAGCAAGTATAGCAGAAGGCACTTGAGGCCCTGTCTGTGTCTGTCTAGTCCGGCATACTGAAGCACTTCTGTTTCCAGGAAGCCGAGGGGCGCTCCACCAACGCCAACAAATATGGCATGGCAGGGAGAGTGCTCCAGGCCAGAGAGAGAGGGATTATTAGGGGGCATACTGATAGGACGGTCTGGCCATGCTCACTGAGCTTCCAGAAACGAGTTCCCATAAAGGGGAGTTTACAGCTGAGCCTAGCAGCTGTGTGTCTGTTGACCCTGTTGTTGGGACTTGATATGGATGAGCCACCCCGCGTTGATTAAATCAGAAGTCTCCTATCACTGTCCTCAGACCTTCAACCTCAAACCAGGAACCTCTCCTGAGATGAGAACAAATTCAGTTAACTGTCCCCCCGTCCCAAGCTCCCGTTATTCCTGCCATGGCCTCCGCACTCTTGGACTCCATCTGGAAGTGGAAGCACCAAAATGCCAAGAGTCCCACCTCCGTGGCACACAATTGGAAGGAAAAGGAAGTCCAGAACTCTAGAGTTCCAGCTCAAGATTGTAGACCCAAGTTGCTCAGACCTTTCCTGAATCTTTTAACTATGCAAATGTCTCAATATATACATCCATGAGGATTGCACCCTGCAACCTTCATAATGATCCATTAAAGATCTGGAAGTAGGGAATGCCATTGATATAGTAAGGGTACGGGGACATGTCTGATTAGGTCCCCATCCTCTTTTGGTAGCACAACCGAAGGTAAATCCAATGACAAAGACACCAGGTCAGTGGACTTTCAGCCTTCAAAAAACACAGTCTGGTTTCATTCCAGCCCTGTTTTGAACAGTCCTTGGGAACCTATTCATTTTTACCACAACTGACCTTTCTGGAGGAAGAACTCTAGATAAAACCAGAAGACACCCAAAACATACTTCCAAAACTGAAGCTCAGGTCTTTCCAATATTTTTAAAAGTTCTGTGCTGGTTTCAGTTCCATATGTGTGGTTACCCTTAGTGCTGGTTTCATAAATGGCACCAGAAGGGAAGTCTAGAGATCTAGGTACTGTCCCCAGCATTACCACTGACTTGTAGTATGATACCTTTCTCTGCTGCAGTTTCCCCATTTGTCCAATGAGAATGATACTTGCCTGCTTTTATAAAGTGCTTTGAGGTTGATGTGTGCAACACACAGTGTAAGTGAGGAAAGAGACTATTGTTAATAATGCTGCCTGGTTCCAAATGGGACTACATGGGCCAGGATTGAGACACACCACAAAGTATCAGAAACTTTCAGAGAGCTTGTTTTAGTGAGAAATGTCAACTCAAGAATTTCATATATTTCAGATGAACATTCAGACTCTAAACTTTCGGGTGCTTATCCAAACCCTTTGGGAGTTGCCCACCACAAATCTTTATGCAATTGACTCAAAGCTGCATTCTTTAAAATCAGTTAAAATCCTCAATGGAGACTAATTGCAATTAATCAATTAGAGCCTAGCTGTTAATATCTCTCCATGGTGCTCTCTGAGACAGATTCATTGCATAGGGCCAGATCCTCAACTGATGTCAACATCAATGGAACTCCACCGATTTACACCAGCCACTGATCTGGCCCATAGTTTTCCATTTCCTTAATTACTTCTGAAGAAGTTCAGTCTATTTTTATAAATCATAGTTCAACCTGTCTCATTGTGAAAATCTGTAGACGGTCGAGGCACCATGCACGCAGCGGACGCTGCAAAGTTCTGTTGAAACACCTCCATTGATGGCTGCCCTTGCAAACTTTCCCACCTCTGCATCTGGGTTGGGGAAGCATAATCTGAGCTGACAGTTTGGGATTGTGACCACCTGGCAATGTCATGAAATCTGAACCAAAAGAAGCGGACGGCAAAGCCCCTAACAATCTCCATTTTCTGTCTCCTTCAATTGGAATCCTGGCCTACACACAGAATTTGCACCAGTATTAGTAACTGATGCAAGCTCAATTGGTAAAAATCAAGTTTAAATTGGATTAAGAGTGTCCATACAGGTTTTGCCCTGATTTAGCTAAACCTTGAGTTATATTGGTAAAACTGTGTGTGTAAACCAGACCAGAGCAACCAATGTAGCAGCTGTACCTGTAAATTCTTCTGGGATGTGCTCCAAAAAGCAGCACATGCTACTGTGATGGAGAGAGCATTAAACCAAGGTGTGTTTGAGTGTGTGTCAGGGGGAATCATAGCTTCCTAGTGCATGGTACTGGCATTCTCATGAAAGGGATATGGACAGCTTAGTTTTAGGCACAAGGTTTCATTTTGTTTAGAGGAGCCAGGCACTGGAGTTACCCCAATCAAATCAGAACAGAAGAGTTTCCTGGGTACCTAGATCATTCAGCTGAAACGGTTTATTTAAAAAATGAAAATCTTTCTCTTCAGTGCAGGGACCCTGAACCCAGCAGTCTTGAGAACCAGGAAGTGAAACTGACCAGGCTAGTTTGGCTGGCCTAAGCTTGAGTGGAAATTAGCAAGATAAATGATGAAAAGCAAATTAGATTTTTAAAATCCGAACACATTTAATAATGGTCTCGGGGGAGTATTCAAAGGCACAGGCAGGTGCTAGGCTGCCATTAAAAGACATCTCCTGGAGTCCTGTGATTACAGGAAAATCTCAGCTTTTGTAAGTAAGCTTACAGCCCTCATAGTGGCAGAGAAAAGCTTTAAAACATGACCTGCGTGCACCCTATAGGCTCATATCCCAGAAGGGAAATGAAGGCCCTCACCCTGATCTATTTTAAATCTCATGATTTCGAAGCCAGTCTCTTGATTTCTGGAACCTGTCTCACGATTGTGGAATGCTAGGGGTTGGCAATATTGTTATCTTGACAGTGTGCCCTTAATGGAAGTTGAAAGAACGGGCATGTGCTCACCTCTCCATTGGTTTTTATTGACTTTATACTGCTCTGGGTTTCACCAGGGTTGGGATGGAGTCAGCAGGTGGAATCTTTTCCATGCAAAGCTTTTAGAAAAAACTGCAATGCTTGAAATTGCTTTATTCCCCATTCCTAACCCTCCCCCGTGTCCCCACCAAAATATGTTAAAGGTGAAACGTTAACTGTTTTCGTCTTTTCTTGAACTCGCTCTAGGTATCAAACTGGTTTGGAAATAAGCGAATCCGGTACAAGAAGAACATAGGTAAATTTCAAGAGGAAGCCAATATTTATGCTGCCAAAACGGCTGTCACTGCTACAAATGTGTCAGCCCATGGAAGCCAAGCTAACTCACCCTCAACTCCCAATTCAGCTGGTTAGTTTTTTTTTTTTGGGTTGTTATTGTTCGTTTTTTTTTTGTTGTTTTTTCCTTTAATATCTGTGTTTTCTTTTCTTTTCTTTTTTCCGTTTTTTTGGTTAGTTGGTTTTTATGTAATTTTTATAACAACAACAACAACAAAGAAAAAATATGGATTTAATTTTTTTCATTTTTTTTCCGTTCTGTTTTTTCGTTTTGTAAAAGCGATGTGATCATGCTGTGTAACCGACGGTAACGTGTTGGAGGTTTGCATGGATTAAAAATTCACTTGAGTTGCTTGCTCCTCAGGAGAAAAAAATTGTCCGTGCACAATTGATTTACTTCACCAGGGGCTGAAAGCATGAGTGACCCTGATTTAAAAAAAAAAAAAACAAGACCCAACACTTACAGGATGTTCCAGATCATGCTATTTTCAGTCTGTTTTGTGTGGACTTCAATTTTTTGGCTGCTCACACCATAATGTCTGGATCACCTGCAAGTATGTGTTCTATGTGAATTTTGTTTTCCTTTAGTATCAGTATTGGGTGAGATCTTCTGTCTTCAAGGAAATCCTTGAAGTGGGTTGGTTTTTCCGTCCCCCACCTCTCCCCTTCCTTAGCTGTTTATTGTGATTTTCATTTCATTTGCTTTAAGGGACAAATGTATGTTTGATCAGTTCCTCTTACCCAGATTTCAACTCTTCTGCTAAAGAACTATGACATGCCCACTGTTTAATTCTAGCAGTGATGTGTGCACAGTGCCAACACATAGAATCACCATTACTCCAAACAGGACATTTTTAGGTGCTCTGTACTGATTGTTCAAAGCAGTGGGAGATTTGAGACCTAATTAAAAGAAACAGAGGTTAACTTGATGGCTGCCATGTGATTTAAATTCTCTTTATATATAAATTATATAGCTGTATATGCTTATTTTGCTTAAAGGAGGGAAATATGAATACATTTGGTTCTGTGTCATTCAACTCGGTCTGTGATTATGGTACCCCTTTCTCCAGTGCATGAAATGGGCTGATCTCAGGTATGCTTCTGAATGCAGGGCCAGCAGAGATGTTAAACCAGCAATGGGTATTTTGGTATCAGTGAAACTATTTCTTCTTATTAGGAAACCTGACATCATGCCAGTACTTGGTACGGCATTTTCAGGCGATCTAAAGAAACGTGGACTTGACCTCAAGAATTAGACAGACATCGAACACGAAGGTAGAAATGGGAGGAGGATAGGGAAAACAGGACAAGGGTTCAATCAAATAAAGTAACTATCATGTCGGATAGTGAGGGAACCATGATTCCAAGGAAAAAAAAACCAACCCACTACTCACTCTTTCTCCAAACAATCCATCTGGAACTTGAAACTCCGATCTGTGTCCTTGCTGGATTTTTATCAGTTACTCGTTTAGCTCACATCCCATGCTATGGATCTAAAGATCTGCACCCAAGCCCTACTGCTGACCCATGTGGAGGGTTCTAAATGGTTCCATGTGAGCTACAGTTTTGTTTAGGATATAAACCATTTATGGTTCAGAGCACAAAACAGCCCCGGACTATTGGGGGTTAGGTTTCCCTGGAGATCAGGTTATCCCATAACTGCCCCACTACATTGTTTCTCACCCCTTCCTCTGTAGCCTCCGGTACTAGCCACTGTCAGAGGCAGGGCACTGGACTAGGTGGACCACAAGTGTGACCAGCAATTCCTGTGCTTCTGCGCTCTCTCCTCATTATGCATGCAGGTTTGCGTAGGGTTGCTCAAAAGGGTCAGGCTGCACCCACTGGTTTGTGATTGTAGGGCTGCTCCAGAGGGTCAGGATGCACTCACTGGTTTGTTGTTGTAGGGATGTACTAGACGGCTTTCACATTTTTTCTTTCAAATACTTCTAAAAATTTGTAAACTTCTACATTCTTTTAATCACTTAGCTGTTTTTACTTGAGATCCATTTGCAGAACAGACTGGGCCTTCTGGTGGTGGCAACTCCCCTTCTTAAAGGCATGGAGTAAATGTAGCTGTATGTGTGTATTATATTTAATAATATTCTTTTTCAAATCGGAGATTGTGTATATCAGAGTCCAGAATCCACACAAACTTGTAGCCAAGGTGTGCAATTTTCACTCTTCTCCTATTTGCCCAATTTGAGCCTGATCCAAAGCCCATGGAAGCCAAGAGAAAGTCTTCAATCGACTTCAGTGGGCTTTAGATCTGGCCCATATCCAGCATAACAGCCATACCTCCAGTGGCTGCCCCAGTTGAATAATGGTGCAATGCGGCTCTCTTCCTGTAACATTCCCCACAGGCAGGAGCAGGGCCGGCTCTAGCCATTTCGCCGCCCCAAGCACGGTGGCACACCGCGGGGGGCGCTCTGCTGCTCGCCGGTGCTGCAGCTCCGGTGGACCTCCCGCTGGCGTCCCTGCGGATGCTCCACCGGAGCCGCGGGACCAGCGGACCCTCCGCAGGGACGCCTGCGGGAGGTTTACCGGAGCCGCCTGCCGCCCTCCCGGCAACCGGCAGAGCGCCCCCCGCGGCATGCCGCCCCAAGCACGCGCTTGGCGCACTGGGGCCTGGAGCAGGCCTGGGGAGGAGCATGGCTGTGTAATGGGTGTAAATTGTCCAGATCTTGCAGTAAACCATGAAGACGCTGCACTTTCAAGTCCTGTGGTTAAAGTATAGGACTTGGACTCCTTGGTCTTGTTTCTGACTCTCCCGAGATGTGTGTCTACATCCCAGAATCATGTACCCTTCTTCTACCAACATTGCTGCATGCTGGTGCTAGCGGTGGAGGAAGTGCTAACGTAGGAGGGACGCTCACCACCATAACACAAAAATCTTCTGTGCGCTTTTAGCAAGGTCTTCATGACCTGGGAAAAGTCCCCTCCCCGCCACGAGCCTCAGTTTCCCCATCTGCAAGCTGGGATTAATGATGCTTCTTATGGGGATTGCGAGGCTTGGTTAATTAGCATCTATAAAGTGTTGCGAGCTCCACAGATGGCACTGGAGAAGTGCAAAGTAATGTTGGTTTTCTACCTGCACCTATTGTATGCAGCCAGGCCTGCCGTAATGCACCTATCCGTTCACCTATCTGTTGAGGGGAGGATACCCTCACAGATAAAAATACATCACTATCTTCCAGTGCCTTTTACAGCAGCGTAAGAGGAGTGGTGGGGGGTTTAGCAATACACTGATTGTTGGACTTACTTTGTCCTGTGGCCAAAGACCCTAGCTGCTTCTTCCCTTTTCAATGGTGGGGGAAAGCCCCAATCCTGACCCTTTCTCAAACATGACCCAGGTTTGTTAGTGTGTGCTGGTCTCTCTCGTGTTAGCTTCTCCTGAGAAGACTGTTACTAATGGTCTCAGAAGTTACCTCCCCCCCATCCTTCTGGGACAGGATCCACGGGTACTGGCAGGGCAGCAAGAAGCAGCACTATGCCTGGCTGTGATTCCTGGGCCCCAGTGATTGCCCTATTGCCAGCAGAGGCCCTTGTGAGTCAGACACTGTGGGCCTTTGATTGCTGAGCAGCATCTCTGGAGTGTAATTGGAGAGCAGAAGCCAGGTGACTTGACTGTGTGAGTCACTGCTGAGGTAAATACCATCCACTCATCTCTCTAGGTCCCATGTTTCAGAGCATCCTCCCCCAAGCATCACTCTGTCTCTTCAGCTAAGAGCATCCTCCTGCCATGCCAGATCCTCTCTCTGCTCCCCAGGAGGCCCCTATCATCTCTTCTCCATGACTGACAGCTTTGTCAGTTTTACCACGGTAGTACTCATAGGGTCTGGCTTCCCCTTTCCCTTCTGGAACGTCCAAGCTTTCTTTCCGTCAGCCTGTGATGTTTGGACGGGGAGCATGCGCTGGGGGGGAGATTCCAGTCTAGCTGTTCTGTGCACTGCCATCCTCTGTGAGTGCAGAACAGCTACAGCAGCGCAAACTTCCCCCAGATGCCACCCCAGGAAATCATCTCTGCCCTGAGCTTCAGAAATCTGCATTCGGAGGTGGGAAGCGAGTTCAGTCCCATGGCTAATTAGGACCAAACGCGAGGGTGGTTTTCCTAATGGGAGACGCCTACCTGCTAGGAACTGGGACAGGACCCACCCAGTTCATTTCACACCGAAGAGCTGCTATCGATCTGGGTTGGCTCCAAACTGGTGGCAAGATGTCAAAGGCTGTGTTACATGCTCCATGAGCCCACCAGTCCTCCCTGTTTAGTTTCTAGCAGGGCAGCCCTGCCTTACTGTATGTGCACCTCATCCCCGCATTAGCACATATGTTTTAACATGACGGGCTTTTTGCACACCTACCTCTGTCTCTAAGAAATCAGCCAGGTAATGGAGGCTAGGCTAAGAGGTCGCTGGGCATCGCTGGCCCTTGATCGGTCTAATAATAAAAACAAAATGGCAAATGTCTATCCACATTGTATCCCCACTCCCCACCACCCTTCACATGTTACTGTCTTCTCAGTTCTGGCAGCGAGCAAGGCAGGAAGCATGATTATACAGCGCCTAGCACAATGAGGCCAGGGCGCCGAGTTGGCTGGCCAAATGCTACAGCAGCACTAGTGTTAGATGATTAATTACAGTGCTGAGCAGAACTGGGAGTGGCCGACGGGATAGCATGGCAACCAACTGCATTGTGTATATGCACAAGTAGGCATGGACACAAGAGGCTACCAGTATGTCACCTGTGGTCTCCTGTTTTGGGAAGAGATCAGCATAGAAATGCCATCTCTGCAAGGCTCCCCTGTACCCCGCTTTCCCCTGCCATCACCACCCATGCCCCTCGCTGAACTGGCTCCCCTTTCCACAGTATCAGGAGACAGGGTAAGTTGCAAGGAGAGGTTGCCCCGCAGAGGAACTGATGAGGTGTCAAAGAGAACACCTCCGGAGCTGAGACATGGGTAGGTGAGCAGATCCTGGCAGGGGAGCTGTGGGCAATGAGAGGTAGAATTAGTGCTGGTATTCCCTGGCCTGGGAGCATCACAGACTAGGGAGTGGTGCCTTTGGCTGATTAAGAGGCATATAGAGTCCTGCTCAGTCCTTAGAGGGTTAGAGTTTGGTGCGAAGAACCATAAAAAGTGCAACAGACCCCGATGACCCCTTTTGGATGCTCCAAATGGGCTAGTGTAGCTGCACCCTGTCTGCCCGTTGGATCCAGGCAGCTTGCAACGTGAGCTGCAGCCAGCATGGTTAGGATCTGGGAGGGTGGCTGTGCTGGGTGAGGAAGAGGCAATGTTTACCTACCTGCTGCAAAAGCACCTTCCTTTATGGCTCTTGGACACCCAGCCCTGTGCCTGCGACCACAGCAGCCAGCTTGGCTGTGAGAGGTGTGTATTGTGCTGAACCCTGAGACAGCAGCAGCTGATGGTGATCATTGTAGCAGGTAGACAGACAGTACAAGAATGAGCGATGAGTGGGTATCGGTTCAGAGTGTGACAGACTGAAGATGCAAGGGGAGAAATGACTGGGAGACACATGTGGGCAGAGCACAGTATGTTGCCTGTCTAATGGTGTAATTTATTGAACAGTGGCATGGGTGGGCCTGGTGCTGTACATGGAGATCCCATAGGGTCCCTGCCCCAATTTAAATGGCCAATGACAAAGAGGGAGGGATGCAGGGAGTTGGGGTGCACACAGTGAATCAAAGGGGCACAGTTTGGGTTTTTGATACATTTTCAGTTCACAGGGCAGGTTTCAGGGATGACGGGAAATGGGGGTGCTGAGGAGGGATTTGATGAAGAGGGAAGCTGTGCGCTGGCTGGATATTCCAGGCCTAGGGCCCTTTGAGGGAACTAAAGAGACATAGAGGCATTGGAATTGGCAGGGCCTACGCAAGGGAGAAATGAACCGCTAGAGATGGGCTGAAGGCATGGAGCTTTGCAGAGCCCTGAGCACAGGGACCAGACGTTGGAACTGGAAGGGAATGCGGCGCAAAGATGGACGTCATAGAGCGGTGGGCAGGAGAAGCCATTTAATGTTACTCACACTGCTTTCCTTGGGGGTACCCACGCTGCTGGAGCTTGGTGCTTCTGTTGAGTCGGAGAACTCAGCAACACATGGACAATGGTAGGGATCGCATCTATCCAGCGCCCATCCTGAGATCCGCTTATGCCCCACCCTCAGCCACCTGGCCCCCTCCCAAGGCACGCAGGTTGAGCTCTCTGGGCTCAGAAGCGCTGACGAACCTCTGACACCCACCTTGTCAGTGTGGTGTCCAGATGAAAACCAGCTGCAGAGCCCCTGATCCCTTTTTATGTTGCTCTTTGAGGGGACTGCACCATTGGGAAACCAACATCTGCTTTGTCCGTAACAAGTCCGAAAAACCAACAAGCCTTCTGCCTTATCTGGTTGCTGCTGAGCCTCTTGTCTTCTGTTACCTCTGCCTTCCTCTGTCCTTTGTGATAGCTTTTGGTCACATTAGCTGGAAATCCAGGGTAAGCTCTTCAGCATGGGAGCTGTATCATCAGATGTTCAGGTGCCCTTTGCACTTGCAGCACTGGGTAAATAATTGCAAGTTTCACTCTCCGTGTTAAGTGTGAAGTGCAAAAAGGAAGCCAAGAAACAATGAGGCCAAATAAGTGAGATGTCAATTGTCAGACTTCCACTGAAGTCACCACCTAGGATGGGTTCTTCCATCATACTAGATGGTGGTAGAAACGGTGAGAAAAGTATTTTGCATGTCTGGTGCCAAATTCTGCTTGTCAACAGAGACATGCAGCTCCCGTTGACTTTAAACAGCAGTCACATGTGTGTGGCTGCAAGCGAAATTACTGACCCCAGGTTTCATCTGGGCAGTGATGACTTAGATGGGCTCAGTGTGATAAAAGCCCATCACATTATTGGTGTCTGGAGTGTTTCATGGTATGGCACAGCAGACAAAGTTGTGACTTAATGCTACACACACGATTTTCGCTACCATGGGCAAAAAAGTGATTTGTACTAGGGTGACCAGATGAGAGGAAGAAAATATTGGGAGTGCAGCCAACGGAGCAGTCGGGACGTGGGACAAACGTCTAAATATTGGGACAGTTCCAATTTTATCAGGACGTCTGGTCACCCTAATTTGTGCAACATACCCTTGTTTGTAATGCCCTTTGAACGCAGCATCACTAGGCACTGAGAGAGACTAGTAAGAGGAAAGGAAGTATTTATTCACACAACACACAGTCAACCTGTGGAACTCTTTGCCAGAGGATGTTGTGAAGGCCAAGACTATAATATGGTTAAAAAAAGAGCCAGATAAGTTCATGGAGGATAGGTCCATCAATGGCTATTAGCCAGGATGGGCAGAGATGGTGTCCCTAGCCTCTGTTTGCCAGAACCTGGGAATGGGCAACACTTGATGATTTCCTGTTCTGTTGATTCCCTCTGCAGCACCTGGCATTGGCCACTGTTGGAAGACAGGATACCGGGCTAGATGGACCTTTGGTCTGACCCTGTATGACCGTTCTTATGTTACTATGAAATGTAGGATTCAACGTGGGATTGAGGTGTGTTGAGGGGCAGTTGAGAATAGACAGGTGGGACAGCAAGGAAGTTGAAGCAAGTGGAAATGAGGGAGAAGGATTGGCAATGAGCAAGTCATGAAGATATTTGAATATTAGGGAGCAATTGGGAATTGGATGTGGAGATCACCAGAATTAGAGGTGGAAAAGACCTGTTTAGACATGTCTAGTTAATCTGCCATCTGGGATCGGTGTATTCAAGTTGATGCTGAAACCTACCATCGACAACAACCTGGTCAATTGCCCTTGTACCTGAAACGGGCAACAGTTTCTCTGCCACAAAGGCAAAAATGACTAAGTGAAACCTTGTGAAAGGGCTATTCCAGTATCCTGCGTGATTGATCCAGGTGGCACGCGATCTACAAGGAGGCAATGTCCCTTTGGGATTTGCCATGATGACAAAGTTAATCTCACCTTGGCCCATACAAGCTTTCCTCTACTGCATGTTCCCCAGTGCCTTGAACCGACTGGTTTTAAGTGGACCAAGTGTCTAAGCTTCCATCACTTTCTCTGGGAGGCTGAAGCCCTGTCACGGTCCAACCTTCACCCCAAATTTAATATTTATTTTCCTCCCATTGCAACTAGTGGTACCTCCTCAGATCACAGTTCATCATCCTCCTTGGAGGCAGTACTCTTCATGGGTGTGTGAACGGTGACCATAACCTCCACCACACACTTCAGTCATTGTGGGAAATAAGCCAGTGAAAGCGATGGAAGAAGAGAGAATGGATGGGAAGCCAATGAAGAGAATGGAACTGGGATGTTACTGATGGGAAGCCAGCTAAGGGACGAGTGGTGCAAAAGTCTTGGGTTATCATCTGATAAAGCACAGATGCTAAACAGCAGCAGCTGCTACAGGTGCTTTTCCTGTTAATTAGTGTTATGGTTTGTGTTAGGATAGCACCCAAGAATCCCATGCAGGGCTCAGGGACTCTTTGTGCTAGAATCTGTATGAACATGTATCAAAGCAAAGACCCCTGCCCCAAAGAACTTACAAGCTAAACGTCCGTTGTTACATTTCAGTCTTGTGGAGTCCCAGATCAGGCTGCGGTGACACTTCAAAAGCTTGAGCCCCATAACATGGGACCTTTAGAGTGACAGATTAGATCTGTGATGGAGCCTCTTCTGATTGGTGCATTTAGATAGTACCTCCTAACCTCATGGATGCCGCTGGAGTCTTCATTCTGATGGCACTTCTTTCCACCTCTCCCACACCAGTATATTAGCCTCTCTCAGCTGCTTCTCCAAGACTCTGGGCTCATCATTTTCACACATGACTTGTACATAGACAGCAGAATGCTGAAACAGCACTACCGACAGCAGAAAGGGATATCTCGGCAATTACTGCTCTGATGCAAATGCATCCGTACATGCAGCACATTTGGTATGCGCATATTTATGGTTGCATCTCCATCAGGAGCAAGACATATTTAACATTTATGTAGGCACATCTATTGTAAGAAGACTCTGTGCCAGTAGCAGTGTATATCTTCCAAATGGCCTCTCGCGCACCCTCATGATTGCCAAGACACTGCCGCTATTCAGAATTAGAGTTTGCAGCTGTTTATTTTATTTTTCTCCATTCTACTGTCTGGTTTGTTAACTTTCAATCAAATATCAGTGAGGTGTATGTAGTATTTATTGATTTATTTATTTTAAACCAGTGGTGGCGGGGTGTGGAATAAAATAGTTGCCCTGGTGGAGATAGAATAATCCCTTGCCACTTGGAGAGGGAGTGTTGTCTAGTGGTTAGTGCAGGAAGCAGCAGCAGAGATTTGGGTTCTGCTCTTGTCTCTGCCACTTACTTGCTGCATGCCCTTGAGAACATCATTTCACCTCTCTGTGCCAGCTGTTAAAGGGGAAATAACAATTCTCTCCTACCACGTGTGAGGCTAAATTAATTGAGGTTGGCAAAGTGCTTGGCAATTCTCAGAGGAAAGATATGATATGAATGCAAAGTAATCATATACTTTTACCTTTCAAATAATAACCCCGGTGCAGAATGGAAATGGAAGTTCTTTGCCTGCTAAGCAAGAGATGTGGAGGTTTCAGTACTGCTATCGGCTGAGTTGTTCCTATTGTTTCTTATTCTTGGATTATTCTCTGCAACATACTGGGCAGTGTTTCACAGCAATACGGTCACTGTAGCCTTTACTGGCTGTATTCTTTCCAAGCACATTTAGAGTCTGATCCACCAATGTCAAGGAGAGTCTTTCTGCTGGCTATGGTGGACTTTAGGTCAGGCTTTTATAGCTGAGTGATCTTCCTGGCACCCCTTAATTTTTAGATCTTCTACAGTCACATACAGGAGGCCTTTGTGAAGAGACACTCCAAGAGCTAACACCTGCATAGGCCAAATTCTCACCAATTGACTTCCTGTCACCTTCTCGGAAGCAGGCTCCATCAGAAGAGCCTCCCTGGGTGGGATTATTCACTCCCTCTCCATGACAGGAGGAGGGACCTGGGCTGTCGATTTGTTTCAGAGCTTACGCATGACTCATTGCTGGGCAATTCCTCCAAGACGATGGTTGCTGATCTGGGTTTGCAGGGGGTGGGGATTGAAATTTGAGCAGCCTGGGGTTGGATCAGTGCAGTGGAGCTGACCTGGGCCCTTGAAGTCTCCCCCTTGCCAGGCGAACGTCATGTTTATAACCCAACCTTGCACGTTGAGCTTTCTCACACTTAATGCGCTGAGCTGCACGAGAGTTTCAAAATAATCCCGGGAAACCATTTTTTCCACGCGTTCCAGTTGTGCAGTGGTTTTGTTTCCTCTGGTCAGTGGGCAGGGGAGGTGGTCAGGTGCCTCAGAGATGGAAGCAGAAAACCTTGTTTCTGCAAAGACATTTTTCTGGCTCACCCAATTGTCTCTATTATTAGCAGTGGCGACTAGTGCATGCGGAGGGATCCCTGATCTGTAATTTGCTTGCAGAGTTCACTGTTGCTAGGCAGCTGGCATGGAAAGGGGTAGGAGATCCTCTGATGGTCCATCGTGGGTGCTTGTGTTGCCTAACCAATGACTACAATCTGCCAGAATGGAAGTGTGGGGTGCCAAAGGATGTTAAGAGAAAGCTATGCGATGCCTTCCCGTCCTCGTGAACCTTCGCTCATAGATGGCTGCTAGCCCCACCTGATGAAGTTGTCCAGTAATGGATTTATTGTGGAGGGAGCAGCATACCTTCTTTTATAACCTAACCTCCTGGAAAGCACATTCCACACTCGGCTCAACAGCAGACCTTCTATGAACATCTGTGGGAGTTCTGTCCCAGGGGCGCGTAAAGAATCTGCCCTTTATGCGCTAAGGAAGTTTTGTGCAGCTAAAGGATTTGGATGTACTTAGATGAATGGGAATTGGGCATCCCAGTCCCCTAGGCTGGGTTTTGAAAATAGCCACCTCCTACCCCCCAAGTTGGGAAGCTGTTAAAGGACAAGCCTTATGTTGAGATGTAATGATGTGTGGCTTTGTATAATCTCAAGTTTGCACCCTTTTTTTTTTGTTTGTTTGTTTTGCTTGCTCTGTTCTTCATACTACTAACCTACTGTGTGTTTTGTTTTCGTTTTGGGGTTGCTTTGCATGTCGTTCCTTCCTCTTGGCTGAGAGTTGCGGGGTGGATCCTTTTCCTTTCTATGATTCAGGTGCCTCACTCTTTCCTTTCCAGGTTCTTCCAGTTCTTTTAACATGTCAAACTCTGGAGATTTGTTCATGAGCGTGCAGTCACTCAATGGGGATTCTTACCAAGGGGCCCAGGTTGGAGCCAACGTGCAGTCACAGGTAGGGACCCATCCGATGTGCTGCCAGTGAATGCGTTAGTGTTGGAAGAGCCCTTGATTGTATTGGCATTTCCCAGTCCGGTCCCAAAAGAGAAATCTGAAATGGTGCAAACAAACCAATCAGACAAACCAACAGGAAAAACCTCCCGACCCCCACCAAACCAAAAAAAAAAACCATTGTCTTGGGGAATCTTGCCCACACTTTGTGAATGCATTTGGCTCTGGCTTGTTAGTTTGCGTTAGGAGAGGTTTAAAAGAACAGGCATGTGCTCAAATGAAATTAGCCAAGGTCTAGCTCGCTTGCTTTATCTTTCAAGGGACGGGACCAGATGTTCGTAATGGCATCTCATTTGCAAGGCTTCCACTCGTTCATTTGATGCTGAAGCTCGGTTTCTGCTGAAAGGAGAGCACTGCTGAAATGTACAAATACGCCCTGTTTTAATTAACAACCAACAGCGCAGGCTTAGGCAGCCATGCAACCCCTCTCGAGTCTGATGAGACAGGGAAGGGCTTTGGGCATCATTTCAGGAGCGTCAACAGCTTTGGACAACAGCGGTCATGCCCGCTAATTATCTTAGATGCACATAACATTTTCTATAGACGTCTTGCTTCCCATCCACCCCATACAACTCCATGGGTCCAGTAGGCAGTCAGGGTTTTGCAGCTGGCAGGAGGTGACGCCCACTCAAACATTTCCACACTGGCAAAGACAGTTTCTAAACCATCCCTGTTGTCACCCTGGATGAAGAGCAAGGTGTCATTGATGGGCATCAGCCAGCTTGTGGCTTAGGATGGTAATTGGGGGAGGGGAGCAGCAAGGCAAGGTAGGGGAGGGATGGTGATCTATTGCCATGGTAAGTTTGCACACATTCTGTGCCCTCTGGAAACAAGCAAAGGAGTCACATGAATGACGCTCACCTAGACTTTGCGTCTCTTCGGTTGACATGGGCATGCCAGCGGGTTAAAGCATGGAGGGGCAGAAAGAGGGAAGGGGAGCTAGAGTTGCCTTCCTGTGCATAATCAGTGAGTTAGCTGCAGCAAGGAACTGACCACCCCCCCTTGAGTTTTCTTTCCTCCCCACTGTCTTTGTTGCAATGCTCAGAACTGACAACCGAGAGTGACAATGCTGGGGGGGGGGGGGTGACCGGGGGAGGGAGGGGCGGGAGGAGGACGTCCTCCATCTTCCGTCCCAAAAGCCTCCCTGCAAATGATCGCGATGTTTGGGTTTTTGATAACATGCTGAAATACAAACCAGAGTGGCTTTGCCTAATAATCTCTCTCTGTCTCTAATTTTCTCTTTTTTGTTGTTGTTGGTCTGTTTAGGTGGATACCCTTCGCCATGTTATCAGCCAGACAGGAGGATACAATGACGGGCTCGCAGCAAGTCAGATGTATAGTCCGCAGGGCATCAGTGTAAGAAAAATAGGCTTGTTTTTCTTTTTCTTTTTTTTTGTGTTTCATTTTTGTTCTCTCACTCCCAATTATTTCAAAGCCATAGGGCTCAGAATGCCACTTAGTAGCACTTGTCTTAGCTTTACGGTCACCTAATTTATTGCTTCTGTATCGGTCACGCCAACGGCAGAGTTCTGCCCACAAAAAGTGGCGATTGGGCAGGCTTCATGCAGGCAGCTGGCGTCTAGGCCTGTCAGCCACGATCAGCGTTTGCAAGGCACCTGCGGCCACATGCGTTCAGCTGAGAGGAGCTGCTAAACAGGTGACACCTAGTAGAACAGTGGTAGAGAATATCACCACAAGCCAGAAATCTCCACAAGGAGGCCAATGGACAGAGCCCATCATGGACAGAGCCATAGTCCAAAAATAACCCTTCCCCTAGTCGGAGTCTAAAGCCAAAAAACAATGATGATGATGATGATGATGATAAAAAACGGGGGGAGGGTAAAAAACATCTTCTACTTGTTCTTGAGTGCGCTGGCGGCTCCCGAGTAGCATGAAAATTCATAGCGACAAGCTGTGTCGTACAGAGTGAAATCGATCAGACAGACACAAGGAGAACCGAGTGTAGATTCGGGACAGCAATCCAACTTCATTTCTCAGATCAATCGTCCGCCATCTCAGCAGCAGTGACAGCAAGCGGGGACAAGAGGGCAGCCTGGAAAAGGAGGCTGTTCTCGAGGAGTGGTTGTTTTGTTTTTTTCTGGACCTTTTAGAGGTCATGAAATCAGGCGGGGGATGCTCGGAAGAGGGAAACGTGTTTGCAATGTGGTTTTTGTTTTTGGTGTATCTGACTTGGGAAAAGAGGGAGGGAGAGCAAAGCAATCCATTGGCGGTGGGGGCAGAGGAGAGGTGAAGGGTTTAGACCCTTCCCTGTCTCTCCAGATAGCCCTCCGGATCCATACACAGTCCACCCAAGGGGATCTGTTCCAAACTAGCCACCTTCATTCGGGGAATCGGCAGGACACCCTTGGCCCTGCCAGGCATTCGCCATGAGTTCACGTCATTTTGAAACAAAGGCGCCGGGAACAAGATATGATATGAGTGGAAGCATTAAAACAGCCTCCTTGGGCTCACTCACTTTCTCTCCATTTTGTGAAGCTGCACACAGAAGGGCTTTCAAACCCAAACGTTGGGGCGCTCAGGTGGGACGTGGCATCCAGCCATCTCCCATCTCTCAGTCTGTGACCAGCTCACACAAAAGGAAGCCCCTTGGTTTGATCCCACTTGTTTCCTTTATAGAGCCAAACACTGGCTGAAATTAGAGATTTCCCAGCGCTAGGCAGCAAATCAAGACCTGCATGTCATTGGGATGGCCGAAATAAATAAATAAAATCCACCAAAGCAGGGATGTAGAGAGAGAACGCCACCATGCATGGAGAGAAACGTGGCGGAAGGCTTGGCTCATTGCTTTTATCTCCCTTTTAATTCAGCTGTGCTGAGAAAAAGGGACATTAAGGCTTAGCACAGAGACCTGACGTCACGAGGCAGAGCCAGGCGGCTTTGTGAAGTAATGCAACTGAACATGTGCAGATAATTATGTCTGATTACATAAGCCCATTGCAAAAACTGTGCTCGAAAATGCCAGATGAAAGATCCCATCGTTGCACATTAATTTCTATGTTCGCTGAATTTATTCCCTTTCTGGCTTTTTAATACTGAAGAGTAACTGAATCAGAGGCTGATCGTGATAAGATATGATACTTTTGTATAAATTAAAGTACCCCTGAGGAGAGGCTGAGCTTGTTAAAGCCAGGGAAGTATTTGAAAATAGCAGCATTCTGGGTTAAGTCAAAATATTGGGGGAGTTGCTATTAAGGTGGGGTGGAGGATAACAAAGGGAGAGCAGTCTCAAGAGCGAAATACAAGCCCCAGGGCCTGGTAAAGCACCCCCACTCTGTTCAGCCAGGTACTACAGGCCAGCAGCAGAACTGGCGGGGGGGCCCCAAATGACCCTTGACAGCACGTTAGAAAGACAGAATCTGTGGTGACACAGACGGGTGCTGTGCGATATGTCTCCACTTTCAGTTCAGGGGCGTAGGGGATTTGATGGCTGGTTTTGGGGGGAGAGGAGGAGGATTTGGCCCAAAGGGGTTGGGGAACGGAGTGGTGTTATGTGGGGATGGTAAGTTGGCTAATGGTTAAAAAAAATGCATAAAAGGTGGCTTTTCCTGGTGGTGTTTCTCGGGTGTGTTCCTTGCTCATCAGTCGGATGCACTGAGACATTGCTCAGACAGGCAGTGGGGAACAGATTATTTGCAAACAAGCAGCAGGTTGAGAAAGCATCTTTCTGTTTGTCTCGCTGTCTGAGGTTCCCCCACCCCACCTGAATACTTTGTGTCTCTTCCATCCCTGACAGTGCGCTGCTATACGTTGCATTCATTATCACAGAATTTCTATACCTCCTTTCATCCCAGAGGATCCCAAAGTGCTCGACAAACCGTCTCTGCAGGAAGCCCTTCCCCCGACCACTGAAACACGGCCACCTCTGAGGAGGTCTCTGACGGGTGTTTACTGCTCCACAGCAATTTTAAGAGAGGAATTGGAGAAGAACACCATGTCCAGCTCTGACTGCAGGCAGAGCAAGCCACCAGGCTGGGGCTTGTAGCTACGCTCCAGCAGAGCTCGACTGGACCTAGTTACATTTCACATCAGCACAGAATTTCCAGCTGCCAGAGAACGATACTGCCCACAGCAGTGAGAGCAGCTGAGTGAATGGGGCACACAGTCTGCCACTCTGTGGGTAGGAGTGTCTAGGGGAAAGTTACCAGCAACACAGGAGACCATGCGTTGCCGGTCACAGCTTAAACCATCACTGGAAGTGCTCTGAGATGGATGTGTTAAAACTCAGGTGGGATTCATACCACTGAAGATACCATTTGCGGCAGGGGATCAAAACTATGTTGATCTTGCAGAGATTTTGGTGTTGGGGCTGAATAATCGGAAGTGTGTTGCCCAGCTCTGTCACTACATAGTTTGATGATGAATGCAACTAAGGAAGTTTCCCCACCGTGGTCTTTCAGCCTCTGCCGTCACTGTCTTGGCATCATGTCTTCTGGTGGATGCTCAGTCTTGAAATATGATTGTAGACAAGACAGAGCCAAAAGGGCCTCTGTGTATGCCATAGATCAGCGCCCAGTGTGTCTTCTAGTCAGAGCTGCCACGTTACTGACAAATCCCAAATGGTTGCTTCTTTTAGCTCTGCAGAGCTAAAATAGCTGGATTCCCTTTTGCCCAGTGCATTGTCAACAGCCTTATCAGCTCTGACCCAACCGAAAAGTCTATTGCCTGTGTTTGATGTCTGAGGCAGAGAGCAAACATCTGGATTTGTGTATCCCAGGTGGAGTTAGCTTCCCCAGCTGTTGGAATTGAGTCACCTTTTGACTCGTAAAGTGAACGGGATTGATCAGGAAGTGGTGCACGGTCTGAACCCTGGTAAGACACAGCCTAGCAGGGGTGAGGACAAAAATGTAAATATTAGGGTAACGTAGAGATAGGCCTGAGTCGCAAGGTTGGGATCTAGAAGTGCCCAGGATTCTAGGGTGCTAGGAGCTGGACTTTTGGAGTTGTTCACAGAGATGGGGGGGTTATGAGTGCTGGAGCACCTCTGTTCCAGGACCAATTTGGGTCAAAAAGCAGGTAGGTAAGAAAAACATGCATCCAGGCAGCCTTCCTCCCCAGTACCCCCTCGCTTCCCCTGAGCTGGGGGGCCATATCTAGGGCTGAGAGGGAGGGGTGTTTATATGCTAGCAAGAGGGTTAACTAGTGCCAGCGGTGAGTTGTTTGTCAGGCTGTGGCCACGTGTCCATAACACACACACAAATCGCACGGACTGTTCCCCTGGTTGGCAGTCGCAGCAGAGGTGCCAGCGACTGACTGGCCCATGAAGCATGAATGGCCTTCTCACGCCTAGATCTGGGACCCAGCATGTCAGGGTGGAGCTGCTGGGTTTGTGACAAGGACTCCGGACTGGGGAGCCGAACTCTTGGGTTCTGTTCTTGGCTTTGTGACTGGTATGGCAAGGTGGCTATGGCCAACGTTTCACAGGGTGATGAGCAGTCACTTCTCCCACTGATAAACGCGAAAGCCGGGCTATGCGGCTCTGAAACGGGGACGCTGGTCAAAAAATGCGCCACAAAACTTTTTTCCATTGGAAAATGCCCTTTTGTCGGAACTGAAATGTTGCGCAGGAACGTATCGAGTTTGACGGACACGCCCTCAGGAAGGTTTCACAGGTGGAGTGAGTGTGACCCCAGCTTAGCCACCAGGTTCAGTCCCTCCCTCTGGGATGTGCGAGACCCAGGCTCAAATCTCTGCTCTGAATCACTTGAACTTGGGCCTCCCATGTCCCAGTTGAGGGCCCTATCTGCCAACTAGGCAGCACAGAGCGAGGCCCTCAGCCATTTGAGGCCGTTTCTGGCCACACTTCCCGCGGCTCGTTTGTCAGAGGAGGGGACTGCCTCGGGTGAGTTCATCACTCTGCAGAGATCTCAGCCTGGCAAGTGCAGAGTGTTAGAGAGTTTTCCCTTCACCTTCTCCCCTGGTTCTTATCATCAGACAGAAAGCAGAAGTGCGAAGTGCAGGCAATACAATGTTTTGGGGGGTTAGTTTCCAGCAAACATTTTATACCATAACTCTGATGCTGCAGAGCCCTGTTTCCCAGTGTCCCATCCACCCTTCCTGAGTAGGCGTAATTATATCTGAAATCCATGCCCACAGTCCCACCCCTTATGGTCAGGTTCATTTTTGGGGGTTGTGGGTCTGGGATCTTTGTCCCACCTTTTTTGTACCCCAGGGGAGGGGTAAGGAGGGAGGTTGTGCTATGATCAGGGGCAGGCATTTCTTTGGCCTTTTAGTGTTTTATACCTTTTTCCGCCAATCTGCATTTGCCCCTTCTGACTGGTTGCTTGCCTTGAGATAGGAGTTGAGGCAGTCTTCAAGTGTGCTCATATATTATACGCCCACCATGCCGAGTAACACGTTAACTGCTCTTATCTGTTCCCGTTATACTGACACACCCATCTGGTTAGGCAGAAGCAATATACACAGTGTCTTTATCCTTTGTTTACAAATATTACTAAGAATATAAGTGTGTCAAAAATTCAAACAGGCAAGCAAAACCCAAAATACTATCTCAGGCAAAAATACAGGCCTGGATCCTACATTGTCATTGGCACTCCTAATACAGAGCATTCTTGGGTTGGTGCCATGGCATTCCCAAGGAGCAGTCAGAGGGGAGAGAGACCAACACTCCAGTCCATAAAGCCCCAGCATAGCTTTTCTCTGTTAAACCATTCCAGTGAGCGACTCGCTGGCTGTGAGCAATGGCAGTGCACAGTGCCCTCTTCATGGGGAGCCAGGAATCCTGGTCACCCAGTAGATGGAGAGCTCCCCTTTTAGTACTGAACCAGGGGGTGCTGTGACTCTCGCAAGATGTTCACTATTTCGCTGCTGGTGGCCACGAAGGGGTGGGTTGTCTTGTCCTCAGCCTGTGAGCACAGGAGGGTGGATGCAATGAGCCCTTCCCGCACCTTGCAAAGGCGCCAGTCCCTGCACTCACAAATGTAGGGGCTGCTTCTTCCACATGCCCCGAGGGTGCCAGTCACCCTGTGGAGCTAGCCTGCTGTGCCACACGGAGCAGACTGCAGCAGGCACAGGGAGGGTGCAGTGTGGGCACTCCCCCCCACACACACACACTGGGGAGCTGGGTAGATCTCTGACCTGCTTTCCAGAGTGCTCTCCCCATGTGGGCTAGCGACTACAGAACTCTGACCTGGGAGATCCTGAGTATAGGCCAGTTAAATGTCATGTTCTGGCCAAACGCCAGCTTGAATACCTATACTCCGTCTCCCCAAGCTCCCAGGTACAAGTTCAGTTTGAGACACTATTCTTCCTTGCCCTTCCATAACTGCTGCATAGTATTTCTGTGCTCCCTTGAACAGCTGTTATCCTCCACCCCAGAGAGAGATGCATTTCAGTGGCAGGTATCTGTCTATATAACCTGAATGTGCATGGATACAAACATCCATACATGCACTCTTGAGGCCTCAAGGCTGGGATTTTCAAAGGAACATGAAGGATTTCGGAGCCCAAATGGCAGTGAATTCCAGGTTGCATAACTCCCACGGCCTCCTATGAAAATCCCATTTCAAAATGCCACTTTTCCTGCAAGAAAGGAACTTCTTTTTGGCAGGACCTAAATGTTCTGCAGTGGAATTCACTGTGCATGATAGGAAATTTCATGCAGGACAGAATTGGATATGTGTGGTTTTATGAAGGTTCTATAGCAGATTCTTAGTTTTGCAGGAGGAGGCAGTTCTGGGAAGCTGACAAAGACAGCAGCCTTCGTCAAAGGATGCATCCATTGTGAGGAAAGCATCCTTCACTGTATGGCTCGGCTAGTTCCACAAATAAGTGCTTTGGTAGCTGAGTTGTGGGCAAAGACTCCTTCCCTGAGCTGCAGTCCTGGACATTAGGAAGTTAGCGGGAGAAGAGCTGCTCTTCTGTTGTCTCTCTGAGAATGTCTTTACCACAAAAGATTAAAATAAAACTCAGCAGCAGCAGCGAGTCTCAGATCCCAGGTCAAGTGACTCGGGCTTGTGCTACAGGGCTACAAAGAGTAGTGTAGACATTCTGGCTCGGGCTCCGGGGCCACCCAAAGGATTCAGGGGGCCTGGGGCAAAGTGAGGGAGCTGCGGCGCTTGTACTCACCCCGCGGCGGTCCGGGATTTTGGCGGCAGGGGGCCCTTCAGTCGCTCCGTGTCTTTGGCAGCACTGAAGGGCCTCCCCGCTGCCGAAATGCTGCTGAAGACCCGGAGTGACTGAAGGCCCCACCCCCCGCCGCCGAAGACCCGGACCACCACTAGGCCAGGGTTCGCGGGGCATTTTGGTGGGGGGGCCTTCAGTCGCTCCACATCTTCAGCAGCATTCAAGGGCCCCCTGCTGCCAACATGCCGGCCAAAGGCCCGGATTGCCGCTAAGCCAGGGCTCGTGGGGCCCGGGGCAAATTGTCCCACTTGCCCCCTTTCCGCCTCCCGGGCGGCCCTGTCAGACTCTGAATCCTGGTGAGCGGGTGGGTCTCGGAGCCCAGCCTGAGCAGGAATGGCCATACTGCTATTTTTAGCCTCGTAGCACAAGGCCAAGTCAGCTGACCTGGGCTTTGAGACTCTCAGTCACGAGCTGGTTTTTTTGCAGCGTAGATGCCTCCTTTCTGCATCCTAAACTGCGCTGGAAGGGAGCTGCTATTGCGGCCCCTTTGATGACCTCAGAAAGTCCCTTGGTGCATGCTGCTCTGTCACCATGCCTTCCCAGTCCAGTGCTCGCTGACCACTACCGTCCCCTGGCACTCCCGTTTTCTACTGGTAAACTATGAACCCAGCACTTTTCAGGTGGGATTTTCAAAGGTGTTTGGGCTTGGCCTGATTTTGCTCCCCACGAAATCAAGGGACGTTTCACCACTGACTTCAGTGGAGGCAGAGTTAGGCCAGTGCTCAGCATGTTGGAAAACCCCACCCTTATGTCTTTAGCACACAAAGTCTTCATGAAGAAAACCATGTGGGGCTGTGGACTAGAGACAGCAGATGTGGGGGAACAAGATGCCTCCTAGGATTTAGAGCAGGGGATGTGTCACGAGTGGAGCTCAGGCAACTGCGCGGCTCAGGGAAACAATTGTATCTACTCTGTTAAAAATCTTTATGCTTCCCATAGCAACCTCTTCGGCTGATGCTAAAGTTTCGCCAGCTAGATGTCTAAAGATTATAGGCCAGGTTCCTCCTGTTTCCCATGAAAAGCTTTGCGTGGCAGATGGATGAAGTAGCTGCACCCTCATTGCTGGCTGTGCAAATTTTAAGAAGAGGAGATATGATTGTTTGAGATGTACTTCACCGCTTTACCTCTCCAACTCCTCAGCTAGTCTCTGGCGCTGGGTTTGGCCCCTCATGCTTAAATAAATTAATTGTTTATTAAAAAAAAAAAAACTAGGAAATTCCCCCACAAAAAAACCTTTAACTTAGAGTTAAAGTTGCCCAAGTGTATTTCGTCACAGCACCACAAACACTGAAAAACAGAGGAATCCTAAGTTAGGGCAATATGCCCATTCTATACAATACCCAGTCTCCAAGCATTAGTCCAAGACCATCACAGTTCTCAATCGGAGCAACACACTAAAGACCCGTCTAAATGCATCATCAGTACACAAGTCAAAGAACTGAAAATCACACTGCAATGCACAGCCTGACCACGACCTGTTAGTTTATTTCCTTATATAAGGTTATGAATATATATAAAGACGCTCTGTGTGTGTGTGTGTGTGTGTGCACATTTCAATAATATTTGTGTATGGCTTTATTTAGCAGCATGTATTTGACTGGTTTTTAAGACTGTGAGGTAGATATTGGTTAGAAATTTGTGGTTTTGATAAGGTAGGAAATGATTCACTTGCAGTCAACTTTGCATTCTTTCTCTGTCTGGTGGCTGGTATATGGGAATGCTGAGATTGTAATTTGATTATGGTAATGGAGAGTAAATGTGGTGCTGGAAGGTTAAAAGTTAAGTCTGGCGTGATAGCGTGAGGTTCAGCTCTCCAGGGGACAGACTTGCTGAATGGAGTGTGACTGTGATGGGGAGGGTGGCAGTGCGCTGGAGTGGCTGGATGCTGCGTGGTTCTGAGAGATGCTCGGCCATGTCTGTGAACCCACCCTGTTATCAGAGTTTAGATCCTCTGTAAGGCTGTTTATTGAGCCCATGTGCTCATTAACTCCACTGTGCAGGGGAGCAGCTAGGCAGCCAGGATAGAGGCGGTGCTGGAGAAAAGCCTTAAAGAGACAGCTAGACCAGTTGAGAAAGGGCTCAATCATGGTAGTGGGTTGTTGTTTTTTTTCTTTTCAGCCATCTAGTCAGGCTCAGCCCCACGCAGTCAGTGAGTTTGGAAGCTTACTCCAGGTCTCTTGGCCCTGTCAAGGTCAGGGTAGGGACTCCTCCCCATCCCATTTGATCCCAGAAGTGGGGAGCCTGGACACCCTCTGCACAAGGCAAGGAAGAAGGCGATGACGTAATGAAATGGCAGAGAAATAAGAGTGAGCTCAGATCGCAGCCTTGAGTGACAAGCCCAGCAGGAGGCCCAGGCTGAGACCAACCATTCTTTTTGTGGTTCTTGAAGGTGCAGCAGCAGCTCCAGAAACAGCCACTTCAGAGACTTATTAACCCATGTGTACTGCCAGGGGACCAGCCGAACTCAGCCCCTGTGGGCACAAGCACTAGGACCAGAAGATGGCTGCTATCCCCATTGGGAGAGGAGTCTTTGGCTCTGATGGCAGAGGCACATGTGCTGTGTACTGAGCTCTGCACAAGATGCTTCTGCCAGGGGCAGGTAGCTACTATCTTGGCCCAATTGGAAGAAAATAATCATCAGCGATTCTGAGACTGTGCCTGGAGGGCAGCCAAGCATGTGGAGTGGGCAGTTCATTGGCCCGAACCCAAGATCCAAATAATAGGGCTTGATAGCATGCCTGCAAGGACATACACATGGGAGCACTAGGCCCAGCCCTCCAGACTGGTGAAGATGGCGCAGCAGTCAGGAGAATATCTGGAGGTGATTCCATTGCTGAGATCATCACTGCCACAGCTGCATCCTGAAGTGGAGGGGCAGTCAGGCTGACAGAGGGCCTTGGGCACTGCAAGGGGAGAGCCAAAAAAAGGCATTCGCCAAAAATACAAGGGGGAGCCACTTGTCTCTCCCTCAGTGTGTGTGTCATGTAGGAGGCTAGAGCTTGTGGAGGAGATATGAGCTATCTGAGGCCATGAGGTCTGGGGTAATCAGGGCTGTAGAGGGCTCATGCAGATAGGAGGCCATATTGGGGCAGCACTTTGCCTAGTGCCTGTGAGATGCCGCCCACGTGCTAGTATGGGGAACTTCCTCACAACTGAGCCATTGCAGAAAGCAGGAGTCATTCGGGTAATCTGCTCCCATGGCAACTCCCAGATGTACCCTGTGCTGTAATCCCTTATGGACAAGGGGGCAAGAGGGCCCACTCGGGGTGCACACTGTTGCACACTGCGCTTATCAGTTGTATTGGGGAGAGAAGGGGGTACATTCATGCCCCCTGAGGCCCCAAGGGTGATCATGGACCTCACTCAGGACACAGAAACTCAGCATATAACAAAGGGCCCAGGTCTCCTGGCAGCAGCATGAGACTTCGGGAGATGGATCTTGAATGGTGAAAACAAGGGCGTAACATTACTGTGGTCCCTGGTATAAGGCTGCTGAACGGCTGGCTGGGTGGTTCATCAAGGTGAGTGTGGCTTGTCAACTCCAGCAGGAATATAAGGGGAAACCAGCAGAGAGTGTGAGTATGTGTGTGTGTTGTGTCCTCTTTACACACGTTGTATGCCCCCCATCTCCTTAGACCAGAGGTGGCTAACCTGTGGCTCCGGAGCCGCATGTGGCTCTTCAGAAATTAATATGCAGCTCCTTGGCTGGTGCTGACTCCGGGGCTGGAGCTACAGGTGCCAACTTTCTACTGCTCAACCCCAGGCCCTGCCCCCACTCCACCCCTTACCCCAAAGCCCCACCCCCTCCCGCCCCCTCCCCTGAGCCTGCTACACCCTTGCTCCTCCTTGCTCCATCCCAGAGCCTCCTGTACACTGCAAAACAGCTGATCATGGTGGGCAGGAGGCAGGGGGAGGTGCTGATTGGTCCGGCTGCCGGCAAGCAGGAGGTGGGGGGGAGGGATGATGGGGGCTGCTGACGTATTACTGTGGCTCTTTGGCAATGTACATTGGTAAATTCTGGCTCCTTCTCAAGATCAGGTTGGCCACCCCTTCCTTAGACCGTAAGCTCGCCAGGGAGAGGATTGTGATGAGGTCTGGAGGGGAACACTCAGGGAGGAAGCTTAGGCTAAGATTGACATTGCCACTGTAGCCAACCCCCAGGAAGGGGGTGAGTCTGGACACAGATTATGGGGCTGTGTGCGCTGTAGAGGATGGGGTAGGGACATAGCCTGGTCACCTAGACTAATGCTTGGAGACTGATATTCCTTTGGCTGTAACTGTTGTCTGAACTTGTGATTTCCTTGCTTTTTAGAGTTTGCATTGTTGGGAGAAAACCCAGTGAGCAACCTTAAGTCCATGGTGTGTGTGTGTGTGTGCGTGTGCGTGTGCGCGTGCGCACCATGGGATTCCCAGAAGCAGTCAGAAGTACTGCAGCTGTCAATGAGAGCAGAGTACGGCCAGTGTGGGGCCCTTTGGAGAACCCCATCGATCTAGTCTAAGGCATTTTGAGATCCTTTCAAATGCAAGGTGAGACTGAAATGGGCACTGTTATAATTGACTTCCTTGGAGCCGAACTTGCCTGTGCTAGTGGCTCAGAGTTCTGGAGAAACATCACCTGTAGCACACTGGATCCCATGTGCCTTGATCTGGTTTCCATGGAAGTCATTGGGCATCTTTCCACTGATGTCGCTAGGCACCAGCCGCATCATGGTGCGGCATTTCCCAATCAGGGTGGGGAGCACAGCTAGCCAACTGGGTGATAACTCACCAAACGGGCTATAGCCAAAGACCACAGCACCTAAAATGAATCAACATTTTCTTGGGCTTCTCTATAAGGCTCCCCAGGGGCAAGAGCCCTTTCTTCATCCTAAGAAATAAAGGCCATTACCAGTCATGAGTAAAGTGGGGGCTTCCCAACCAGCCAAATAGCCAAGCGCCGCATTTGTTGTCTGAACGATTTTTTCTCTCTCTCTCATTTCATCAGTGGATGGAATTAAAAAAAGCTCTTTAAAATAGTTAAGCACAATAGGAATGGCGGGTCTGTTCTGAACACCCCCCCCCCGCTCCCCATTTCTGATAGCCGTAATGACCCTGCAAACACTAAATGGCATTTGAGTGCATTAAGCAGCAAACTCTCTGGTGACATAGCAATTACGGCTCTGAAATAGATTTGGTGCGTCATGGAAGATAAGGGTTTTGAAAGTTGCTGTTGTGATTATAGCTTGTAACGCCAACAAATAACAGGCTTCAAAATAAGAGGCTGCCAAAAGAGCCATTGTGGTTTTGCCTCAGTGATGGCACGTAAATTGCTATTCATGTCCTAAGTGTACTTGAGTATGCCAGTCTCCGGGCAGCAAAGTTGGCTCAGTGTCTCTCTTTACACAGCCTGTCATTGTTGGGCTGATAATCTGTGATAATTGCTGCCTCTTGCAATAGTCAGAGATGTGTAAGGGCGTATGCTGTGTCTTCCGTGAAGCCATCAGCAATGTGTGTCTGTCCCTGTGTGTGGTGTAGGGACAAAAGTGACTGCGGGTGCCTGCTTACTGTCTGACCTTGGACATTTGTGTTGATAGGTGTACGTGTTGTGTGTGCACAGCGTGAGGATGGGTGTCTGCAGGCAGAGGAGGCATGTGGGTGTGGGTGTGGGGGTGTGTGTGGTATTCGTATACAATGTGACCATGGGTGAGTCTATATATGAATGTGTACACAGGGTGAATATAAGCAGCTGCCTTAAGCTGAGTGTGTGTGTCAATGTACATGTGTGTGTAGTGTGACTGCAAGTGTTTGTATACAGGCCTCTATGTTGTGCATGCATGCATATGAGTACACAAAGCGAATGTCTGCCATAAGCTGTGTATGTGTGTGGAAGTATCTATTAGAGCTGTGTGAATAGGGATTTTTTTTTGTTCGAACTGAAAAATAAAATTTAAAACAATTTCTTTTGGGTTGACCTGAAATGAAATTTTTTCAGTGAACCAAAAAACTTGGAAAAGTTTTGTTTGGAGTGGCATGTAAATATTTTGTTTCTTTCCTGAGTTTAACCTTTTTGTAAATGAAACTGAAGTAAAATTTGAACCAAAAAAGTTGTTTCAAGTCCAAAAATCAAGCTGTTTCATTTACAAAATCAAAATCAAAATTTTGTTTTTGTTGAGAATTTTGGTGCGTCTGAAACAATTCAGCAAATTCAACACAAATTCACAAAATGTTTCCAAATCTGCATATTTGGGGCAGGGGAGTTTTGGCTGAAAATTTTCATCTGGCTCTAGTATATGTACGAACATGTATGCCATCTGAGTGTATCTGAGCGCACAGGTTTTGTATGCAGAGTGTGTTTGTGTCTGTATATTCAGCTTCTGCACAAAACTGTTCTTTCATGGACAGCTTGTTGTAGCAATTGATACAGAGTAGCTTGGTTGCAGCTGTTTATCTGGCTGGGTTTGTCCCTCCTTTCTGTAGCCTACACTGCTGATGCATCGCCTGCGTTTGGTGGCTGTGGGGCATTTCCTCCTGTTGGGATCATTTCTCCCCAGCCATGCCGTTGCTGGAGGGATGTAGGCAGGGAATCCAGGCACACCCCACCCACCTTTGCCCACGGTAGCTGTGGTAATGGCATATGGCCTGTTTGCAGACACACATGCTTGGTGCTGACATCGTATTTCTGGGCTGCAAATGAGACTTTCATATAGGACCAGGCTAGCTCGGGCTGTCACAGGCAGTGATGTATTCTCTGCATCAGCGGAGCAGTACGGAGGTAGGTGCAGAGGAGGAGAGGCGAGAGAGAGATGGCTCAGGCATATCATAAACAGGACAGCGGCTGCCACCGACTTGGGCGCTGGCAGGAATTTGGAAGGATTAATTAAAGTTGCATCAAATCAATATCAGAGCGAGGTAAGGAGGCTGTGTGCACATCTGCTTCTCTCCAAAGGGGTCAGGCAGCTAGCGGAGAGAGGTGGCAGCCAAGGAATGGCTGGTAACATTCTGTTCCCCTTCTCCTCCTGCCATAGTCTCCTGTAGTGTGCTGGAGAGAGCAGGTCCCTCTTCCCCACTCTAATGATGTGACTGTGGCTAGAAAAGCACCACATCTTTATCCATCATCTCCCTAAGACACACACACTCCACAGCCTGGGATATAGTTGGCAGAGCCCCACTCTGCTTTGCAGACAGCCAGCAGGATTGTGGGCCAACCTGTGACGGTGACATCCCTGGGGCTGCTGATGGAAGGAAGAGAGACCGTGGCACTTGTGGTGCTAGCCCACAGAACAATGGGGTTTTCCTGCTCGCCAACACGGTGAATTTGTTGTGGAGTCACTGAGAGGGAATAAATCCTGAAACCCAGGAGGTCATTGCACAGGGTCCTTTCCCAGACATAATTGAACTTTAAGACAAATGAGTGCTCAGAGGTGGCTTGTTAGTGGTTTTTATTCTACTTAATAACCCGCAGGAAAGCCAGGTGGGGGATTACCCTGGGTGTTGATGTGGCAATAAGGAAGGTCAGCCAGCATCCCAAATTCTGCAGCATCAGACACAGCTCACGTCCTGCAGCCCAGCCAGAGTTTGGCTGGGATCCTGGGACCAGTTCAGCCATGAGGGCCCCTTTTCAGGGGTTGGTTCCTGTTTGGAAAGGGATTTCCTGAGGCCCCCTAGGCCAGCCTGGATTGGGGGTGCTTACTCCTGAGTGTGCTCACCGTAGAGATCACAACCCCACCGGCCCTTGAATGGCACAAGAGACCTGAGCAATTTCATATCTATAATACTCTTCCTCCCCAAGGGGTTCTCAGCCCCTCTGTCAGGGCCCCATCTCCTTCCAGCTTTCCCTGCTTTCATACCTGCTGCCCATTAGCAAGACTCAGCCTCACATCCAGCCAGAGAGGACTTCCATCGTTACCCCACAGGGGGCGTGGTAGTTACCGTACACGATGTGCACACAGCTCCTCCTCCGGTGGTGCTGCTTTCCCCTTCTGCCATCCTAGCTTTCTCTGTCTCTGTCCTGGCATGGCGGAGCATCAGCCTAGGAGCAGGTCTCCATTATAGCAGTTTAGGCTATTCGGTATTGGCAGGAGGGGCCAGACAGGCCGAGTCCTCTGGTTAACCCCAGAAGAGGACAAGCTTGGGCAGGTTCTCTCCACGTGGCCATGCCAGCATGCCTCAACTGGAAGGGCCACTCTGGTGGGTGAGAGGGGAGCCCTGTTTCCATGGCCTTTCTTGAGTCTCTGGTTTCTCAGCTGAAACGGTTAGCTGGGGGCTGGTCAGTGCTAGTCCGTAACTCTTAGCAATATGGTGCTTTTCATCTTTCAAAGCATTAGGTGATCCCCCCCCAATATTCCTGCGAGGCAGACAGGGTTCATTATCCCCCTTTCACAACTGGCCAGGTGAGCCCAAGGCTGCCCAGGGAGAGATGGTGTGAGAGTTGGGGTTGTGACTCGCTGTCCACAGCGCAAGGAGAGTTTTTGTGGGCCCATGAGACCCTTGCCTTGGGAAGCGTGACATGTTTTCTGTTGTGGGGATACCTGGTTCTGTGAGGTGTTGGGGAGAAGCACGTTAGACCCTCGGTGGCGGTGCTGGGTTTCTGACATAGACATTTGACCATTAGAAACTGGATGGTGGGCGTATAAACCTCAAAGATGTCAAAGATCCATCAGAGAGTGACAGCTTTTAGTCACTGCCCACCTCAGTGGTATTTAACTGGTGATCAAGGCGGTACCACTGAAGGGATCCATAGTTCATTCTTGACCCACTATGCCATGTAGCCCCTCCATGCGGGACAGTCTTTCAGTATGACTGGAGAGCCAGCATAGAATCATAAGGCCTGGAAGAGATCCCGAGAGGTCTTCTAGTCCAGTCCACTGCAGGACTAAGTATTATCTAGACCATCCCTGACAGGTTTTTGTCTAACCCAATCTTAAAATGTAATTTGCATGCAATTTCAAGACTCTTCTGATCCTGCTTGGTGGTGCCCGGCACCTCCCCTCACTCCCCAGTGGAAAGCGCACGTCTGTGCAGATGTGCCTGCCCCAAAATGGCGTCAGAATGCTTGGGGTTTTTTTCTTTACATGTTCAGAGGGTGCCTCTGTCTATTTCAGGTATCACCTTGCATGTGTAACCCATGGAGCCAGCAGGCTATTTATTAACAGAACCGGGAATTTAATCTGGTCTCTTACCCCTGTATCCTAACATGGCATCTAGATGATGTTGCAACCATGATAAAAACTTGAAAGCAAATTTCACGCAGGTGAAAAGGGCCTGCTCAACAGTCCCTAGAGAGAGCTGCTGCCTCCCCAGACTTGCAAGCATCTCATGCTTCCCTGAAACACACTGCTCTTTGACTCCCAGCTTTCTGGAGCCCTCCTTAGAGTTCAGCTTGAATCTGCCAGCTCGATGAGTCACTCCAAGCCACGTCAGCTTAAATTCAGAGCATGGCTTCATTTCACACCCAGGGACACATGCATGAAGGGACAGTTTTACCGTGGCACTTGACGGCTGAAAAATGTCTCCTACATAGGAAAAATCACGCAGTATGTGGCAACTTTGCAACCCACACAAAAGAAAGTATAATCCGTTGGGCGGGTAGTGATGAAACGGGCCGAGCCAGATAAGAGGGAGGTGGAGCAATGGCTCAGGGCACTCCACCTCCACCAAACCCCATCCCATCAGATTCTGCATCCAATGGGATGAGCTGGTGTCTTTCAGGTACAGAGGAGAGACAAAGCCCGCCTCCTAGTTGAAGGCGATTTGCTTGGATGGCCAGCCAGTCACAAAAAGTGTCTATACCTGCAGGTATCCAACCCACATCAGCACTGGGCGCTGCTCCTGTGTTTGTGGTATGTGTGCGGGGGTGTGTGTACACAACGCCTAGCACAAAGAGTTTCTAGACACTAGACTAATACAAATAATCATACTAGTATAAACAGGGCAGATATACAGTGTCTTGCCCTGCTTTGAGCTGCACCGGGCCAGATGTCCAAGTTTTGCCAGCATAGGCGCCCAAAATGTTTGGGTTGGAAAGTTTTCAACTTTTCACCCAAAATTTAACAATGGTTGTATTTGGACGGAATGTTTTCGGGGTTTTGACCACAAATGTCGAGGGAAGTGCTTTCCGTGAAAATAGTGGTTTAGTTGAAACCTCAGTTTTCTGGCTTTGACAGACAAATATTGACTAGCCCTAATTTGGGGGTATCACCATCCCCCGGCCCCGTGCAGCACGCGGTTGTGGCATGCAGTCGTTCAAAGTCTGCTCTCTCCTCAGGTGCTGCACAGGGCGGGGGGGGGGGGGAGTCTGTGGCTGTGCTTGGAGGGGCTGCACTGAGCAAATACGGGCAAATGGAAGCAGCCTCCGGTCAGCAAAGCCAATGGTGGGGATGGAGTCTGCCTGTGAGGTGGCGTTCAGGGCAAGTTGTCCCCTGGGGCAGGACTGAGGTACCAAGGGGCTCAGGGCCAGATTTTTAAAGCTACTGAGGTGCCTGAAGATGAGCCAGGCCCTCTGTCTCCAGTAATATGGAGCAGCTTGGCAACAACAAAATGTGTGAAGTGGCTGGAGCATGGTGGGAGCCAGCCAGGGGCAGAGGAGAAGGGAATGTTGGGTTTGGCCGTCCTGTTGATATAAAGCAACTGACTGAGCTCTTTGTTTCCCTCAGGCTAATGGAGGCTGGCAAGATGCTACTACCCCCTCATCAGTGACCTCCCCTACAGAAGGCCCTGGCAGCGTCCACTCTGATACCTCCAACTGATCTCCCAGCAAATCGCATCCCTGGCTGACCCCAGCCCCACTCGGGGCCGGGGGTGGGAGGGGAGGGTGCTCTCCTGACACTGAAGCAGTCAGACTGGAGGTGGAACCAATCGGCTAAACACAGCAAGAGTCGCCTTCTCTTCTCTTCGTCGGGATGCTTTTTTCAGCCAATCTGGACACTTCTTTATACTCTTTTCCCTTTCTTTTCTGGGCAGAAGCCATCTCTCCCCTCGCCACCACTCCCTCCCCAACCTTCTCCCTGAAGGATATTTTCAACAGTTAGAAGAATTTAAAGAGGGGGGAAAAAACCAACAACAACAACAAAAGCATCTGTCCATTTCCATGCTGGTGTTTTGAGGAGCCAAAATTTACCTCACTCCTTTGCTAACAGGCAACCCACTTCCTTCAGCTTTCTTGCGCTCACACTACCTCTTAGCAGGAATACTTCACATCCGCTCTCTTCTGCTGCTGCTTCACCACTCTTCTGGTTCTGGGGACAGAGCTAACAGGACGCTTTCCTGTTCTGAAGCAATCCCAAAACCTCAGTGAGTCACCCCCGGGGCATTTCCAGTGACAGGGCGGATAAATGCATTCCCAGTGCTGCCAGGCATGTAGGAAAAGGGAGCAAAACTCCTCTGCTGAGGCTCTCCTTGCTTTCAAAAGGTACCAGGACACTGTGCTTGCACACAGGTGTAAACAGCAAACGCTAACCCTTCCGTCTGCCACCATGCTTTGCCTCAGACCCCAAACACCAGCCATTCAGCTCTGCAACAAACACACATGGCATTTGCCAGTGTGCAAAGAACCAAAAATATCCAATATTCTTTGCATCATGGTACTTCTAGGAAGGAAACAGCAGAGAGCAGTGAGTGAGAAACTGTGGGCATCTGTAATGCTAACACTTAGCACTCAGATAGTTTTACTCAATCAAAGCGCTGCAGAAACACCAATGAGCGATTGATGGGGATGGGGCCGATTTGCACGACACTTATGTCTGTAGTGTCTTTTCTTGTTGGCACCGAGAGCGTTGCACTGAAAAGCAAGCCAGGCCTGGCCCATGTTGTGTTCTGAGTGGGTGTGCATGCCTACTTGCTGGGGGGCTGGATGGGCCTGGGGTGCCCCTTCTGCAGTTACAGTGAGAAACAGGCTCATGTACTCATTGGTACTAGTTAGCCCTTAAAAGGTGTTCAGATAGCATCCTGTGAATTAGCAGGCATAAATGTTCCTTATAGCCAACAGATGAGCAATGAAGACTGAAGGGTGAGGGGAGAGATGGATGCACACAGTCAATACATAAGTTGAATGGACTGGATACTTTCCATAGCTTTTAATAAACCAGGTCTGTTTTTGTCAGGGGGGAAAATGCCCCATAAACTAAATAGTTTTCTAGTTTGGGGATTTCTTTCAAATTAAGTGCCAGTTTCAGTCCTGCATCTTTTTGTGAATCTAAGATGTGAACTGATAAGTACTAAAATAAATCATGTAACATTCCATCCAGCCAATCGGCACCCAGGATCTTTCAGCGTTTTGTAGCAGGAGGGTTTGCGCCCAGTGTTGGTTCTCCTGCAGCGCTTGGTCAGCTGTAGGGAAGAGGGGCTCCTGATTGGCCAAGAAGGAGGCAGGGTTTATTCCTGGTGGAACGTTCCATTGCACACTAACAAAACAAAATGAGATAAGGAGGGAAGGATGTAGCCAACAGTAACTTTTGTGACAGAGTTAAAGTAGATTGATCTTTGTCTTCAGCTGGAGGCCTCTCTGGTGTGAGGGTGGCATTTCAAATGGATGAACATAAAGCAGGGCAGCTTCGGCAGCAAGCCCACTGGGTAGGAGGGCAGCCTGCATTTAAAGTGCTGCTTGTGCTATGGGGGGGAATTGTTGCCTTTAATAGGCGGGATGATATGAAAATATGCTTCATCTTCTCTTTTACGAACTACAGCCCTGAGCCAGAAAACACATACGTGCAGTAGTCCCATTGATCAAAATGGGTCTGCTCAGAAGCAACAAGATAGGCAAGTGTGAGAGTGTCTCAAAAATCTAAGTCTTAAGAAGATCACTGTGTGGGGGTTAACTATGCATAAATTGCTAATATGCTAAATTGCAGAGCCATGTGATCACCCGTATCTGTCCATGCACCTCTGAGCATATCACCTGCACTCTGGCCACTGACCTCCACTGGCTTTTTTTCCTACCAATTCTGGTATTAGTGTAGAGCAATTATTGAGCTGCTTCAAGTAGCCACCATTTGAAATCAAAGCTCTGCCAGAAAAATAGCCATCCCTCCACTGAAAAAAATGTAGATTGATTTGAGGCCAGACATGGGCAATAAACGGTCCTACAAGAGTTTATGGTCTTGAAACACTGAGCCCCTGCAAAAGCTAGAATTGGGAGCATGTTTCTGTTGAAATGGGAAGGTCCCAACTTACCAACAGGATATACAACACTTACTAATAACCCTGGGAGGCTCCAAGGTATTGGTTTTGACATTTGTGCCTATTTTTTAAGTAGATGAACTAATTTGGCTGGATTATGTAGGTTTCTAAAATGTAGATACTTAGATCTCCCTCCCGCCCCTGAGTCTTGTACAGTTGGATTCAAAGCTTTTTAGAAACTTTGGACAAAAAATGACCAACAAATTCTCTCACTGTCTCCCTACAATTTTCCAGTCAGCTGTGGTGCTGAGACACCCATGGCTACAGGTGGAGGGATACAAAAAATAGTCCCAATTAAGGTCCCACACACACTTTACCCACGGTAAGCAGTTCTCCCACAAGTAGTCCCTGCACTGTAGTTCATTGTTTTTCATGGTTGTAACTACTCACCAGTGGGAGTAAATTGCCCCATTCGGTCCTAAGCATTGAAAAATTGTCTAGGCCATCCCTACCCGGCATGTATAGGACACATGATGGGGCAACATGCTATCCTTGGACTGACTGGGACAGCGCATGACGCTGCCAATTGGGCGGCATCCCATCCCACATCTCTGTCTATAAAGCTTTTATACTGCATCCCGTCATCACGTATTCTCTCTTGCCTCGTAGCTAGGTGATACACACACACACAAACACCAGATCACCCCCCAGATGTTCTCCCAATATGGCGTCTTGGCTACATCACAGCCTAAGGCCTTGGTCTAGCCAAGAACTTAAGTGCATGCTTAACTTGAAGCATGTGACCAGTCCTGTTGAAGTCAGTGATTTCAGTTGACAAATGGGAGTGCTTATGGGCTTACAGTTCAGCATGTGCTTAAGTGCTTTGCTGGAGTGGGGTCTGTGGTCCAGATCCTGTGACTGGTTCTAGACAGGTGGACCCCCCCACACACACACACCCCGCTGGCTGCATGGTGCCTCAGGGAAATGAAGAGGCCTCCATGTAGGTGCAAGGGCCGTCTGCAGAGCCAGCTGTGATGGTACCTCTTGAAAATGAATCATTTGAGAAACAGATTTAAAGCCATGCCAACATAAAGCAGCCTGCCCCTGGCAATCCCTGGTCTGCTTGAGAATCGAATTGCGCCATTCACCTCCAGTGCAGCAGGGACCAGTCCTCGGAAGTGGTTAGCTGAAGCTGCATTTATCCTCCCTCTCATTCTCCCATTCCCCACGGCATGACATCGACTCCTTTATGGTATTTAATGCATCACATTTTTCGGTTTCCTTTTTCATTCCTTTTACATTTGTTGTTGTTGCTGACTGGTCGGTTGCCTTTTTCTCACAAACTTTGAATTTTTTTTCTTTTTTTCTGCCCAGAAAATCCTAACTTCGATACCAAAAAAACAAAATGGAATAAAAACAAAACAAAAACAAAAACAAAAAAACTTGCAGAAAATTTAAAAAAAAATTAAAAAAATAAAAATAAAAAAAAAAACCTTGACGATTCTTTCAGCTTTATTAACATTTTCCATTGTTTCTTGCGATTTGTGTCTTGTTCTTTGTAGCATTGATGATAATGAACATTTGATAATGAATGTTCTTGTATATTCAGATAAAGGAAAAAAACCAAAAAAGCAGTCTGAATTTAATAGTGTTTATAATAAAAAAAAAAATAATTAAAAATGACCTTCATAGCACGCAAAAGTGAACGGGGAAGAATTTCCACTCCAGTTCTTTCTGTGGCAAAAAGCGCTTCATTCCTGTATAGTTTATAACACCAAACTACCTACATTCATCTTCTCTTTTGGTTTTTTTTTTTCCTTTTTTTTTTTTAATTTTATTTTGTTTTTAATTTTTCTTGCATTTGTGAATTAGTTCAAGAATGCTAGAAAACTGTAGAGTTGTGCACACTCATTTCCTCTTACACAATGTTTAAAAAGTGACAGTAATTCATTTTGTAAAACTTAAAAAAAAAAATGGTTGGAATAGTGAGCATAATAGGTACATTCTAACACTTTATGTTTATTAACCTTGAGACCCAGTTAATTACATTTTCTTTTTGTTTTGTGTTCCTGTTTTTTTCCTTTTGGGGGCAATTATGATGAGGATGATGATGATGATTATTATTATTTTTAAATTGTCCAAGACTATGGCCTTGTAAACTTCCCTTCCTCCACTTTTGATGTATATTCAATGTGATGTGAAAAGCTTAATTGGCAAAAATCCATTTTTTTTGGTTTGATTTTTCTTGTGGAATTGGATCTGCTGTGAAAGGACTTCACTGTGTTCCCCTTCCTTGAAAATTCAAACATTGCCGATCTTGAGCTCGCTCAAGTTCAGTGGAAGTTATGAGCCTAAATACCTTTGTAGAGCTGGGCCTAAGTGCCATGGTGTGGGCCAAGACACTCATCCTGCTAGGTGCTGAGTGCTTCAGCAAAGGGATGAGCACTTGCAGGGGCAAGATTTAGCTATGGACCCAAAACCACACCTACTTAGCAAAGCTTTTCAGCATGTGCTTAAGTGCAGTTATGGTCAACTGAGCACACGGTGAAAGTTAAGCACTTGCTAAACATAAGGATGTTTCAAAGGAATTTAAGGTTGTTCAGCACCCAGATCCCATTGCATCTCTGTCTTAGGTGCTGTTGAAAATCCCAGGCTGAACTGCTTTGCTGAATAGGGATGGACTTCATACTCAAATGCTTTCCTGAATCAGGGCCCCTGTGAAATGGAAGACTTAGTCTCTGAGCTCAACCCTTTCAAATTGTAGCAGACCCAGCCTTTCACCGCACAGCTGGCAGTTTCTGTCTATAATTCTGAGCTCTGTCAAATGATAGGGTTTTGCCTTCCTTTTCATGACTGATCCCAGCAAAATCTTGCTGCTTCTCCTAGGGCTTGATCAAACCTCATTAAAGCCAATGAAAGGCTCCAGTGAACTTCAGATCAGGTCTAAAAGCACTGGCCCAAAACACGATGTTTACAAAAATATCACTCCAGAACTTTGGTCGTTACCATAGACTACATCAATATTTTGAATAAATGGATCCTCCTATTCTGATCACCTTGTTAGAACTGGTGTGGAGTTTTTTTTCTCTCTCGTGTATTGAGAAGCTTCCCTGTTTCCTCGTTGCCTGATCTAAACTCAGTTAGGACCTCATCCAAAGCCTACTGACGTCAATGGAAATACTTTTTCACACAGCGTGTAATTAGACTGTGGAACTCATTGCCACACGATGTCACCGAGGTCAAGAATATAGCAAGATTCAAAAAGAAGTTGAAGATTTATATGGATAACAAGGATACCTAGAGTTACAATACTAATAAAGAGTATTGAAAGGGAGAGGAAAAAACTCATGTTTCAGGGATTAAACCAATCTATTAGGGCTCAGGATGAGCCCTTCATGGGCCGGAGGGAGGGAGGGAGGTCGCTCCACATCTGCTTGACGTGGAGTTTCTTGCACCTTCCTCGGAAGCATCCCTTGCTTGCCACTGTTGGAGACAGGATACTGGATTATACAGATCATGGGTCTGGACCAGTATGACTGTCTTACGAAAAGAATTCCGCATACCTCAAGTGGGCTTTGGATCAGGCGCTAAGGTAGAACAGTGCATGAACTGGACAGGAAGTTTGGAGATGAGTAAGATCTGGGCCTGTGGCCTCCGATCCTGTGACCACTTACACGTGCTTAAATTTACACGCATCAGGAGGCGACTGTTTTCACTGGGCCACCTCCCATGCAGAAAGTTAAGCACATGTATAAGTGTTTGTAGAACCAGAGGGCTGTATTTGGAAGGCAGATGTAGTTAGCATGATAAAGGAAATTAAAATACCAGTTACCTCCTGAAAATGATACAGTTAAAGGTCCCAGTTCAAGAGGAGAGGTTTATAAAACCATTAATTTTAACTTTTTTTTTCTTTTAAAGAGATCCAAAAAAAACCCCTCAACTTTTCACATCACTAATTGATTTTGCTTTTTATCTTGAAGCTTCCTAGAATACTTTAGCTTTCACACTCACGGTAGTGTTATAATTATTAAAATATAAATCAGACATTGCAGGGTTTTTAAAAAAATAATTCGCACTGCAAACCCTTTTCTTCTTGTAAAGATGTTCCAGTTGTTCTGAATTGCTTTTTCTTTGCTTTGCTTTGCCTTTTTTTTTTCTAATGGATTCCGATTATAAAACCTAAAAAGACTCTGCTGTGACTTGGTTTTGAAACTTTAAGCTTTTCTGCTTCTGTAAAGACAAAGGCCTATGTCTTTTTGACCCCAACTGAAACTTTTATGTTCTATAATGTTACTAACAAGGTGTAGGTTTTACAGTCTCCTGATTTGTACTGGTAATGCATATTCCAAATAAATAGTTTCTTTTGTTGCAAACACTGGTGTATTTCTTGCAGGCAAAACCAAACTGCTGAATATGTATGGTATTTTATATTCAAAGGCAAAACATAAGCATGACACAAAGCGGAAGCTAGTTGGAAAGTCAATTTGAAGGGCTGTGTATTAATCAACTCACATTCACCCCAAACCCAGCTCTGCCAATGCACCTCAATCCTGACCTGCAACACTGTCATACCACAGAGCTGGGGCATCCATAGATCTCAGAATGATTCACAAAGGAGGTCAGTATCATTGGGCCTATATTACTGATGGGGAAACTGAGGCACAGGGCAGTATCATGACTTACCCAAGGTCACCGAGCAGTTCAGTGGCAGAGCTGGGAATACAACCCAGGTTGCCTGAGTCTCAACCCAATGCTCTGTCCACTAGGTGACACTGCCTCTCCTTAAGCTTTCTTATTCGTTAACACAACTTTCTGACAAAACAGTGCTGAAAGAAGCCATCTCCACTGAATCCACCTACTGGTGTCTCTTTGTTCAGGCCTCTTGTGTCTCCACCTAGTGATAGCATGTCAGTCAGTCTGTATTTTGCATGCAGCTCTGTCAGTGCACCTTGTAAATGACCTACTTGTTGCACTGCCTCTAGTCCAGCCCTGAGCAAAGATGTCAGATTCTGCCTTCCAACAGTCATTCTTCCTCAGCATCACAGCACTGTAAGAGACACGGCTCCTGGAAAAGCTTCTGACTTGGTCTGCCACAGCCACAGGTAGTCCTGGGTAGATAGGATCATGAATGTAAAAGGAGGACAGGTACGAAGACGAGACTTTTCCAAGAGCAATTGATTGCTGCTCTCTTTGCCATGACATGTCACCCTGTCCCCACAGAATGTCGGCCGGTTGCAAAGAGATGCTGTCACAGAAGCTAGAGCAGGAATGGATGACTTAGTGCATCTACTTCATCTTCCCCACCCTGGCCACTGCTGGAGACTTCTCTCCCATGTAGTCTCCCGGGTTTTTGCAGCCTGGTTTCACATGACCCCAGAGATGGAGCTTTCACCATGTCTCTTGGGAAACTAATGGGGCTCTGCCACGATTAGGAAACACTGCTTGGTGTTCAGCCTACGTTTGCTTTAGCTCAGTGGCGTCCCCTTACTAATGCATGGCAGAGGGTAATGGTAAATCACACTTTAGGTGCTTGGTGTGGAGTGCTTCCTGACAAACCTTAGCCATGATCTTGCCCACATGGAATTCTGGTCTCAGTATTTCTCCACAAGTGGCACTCCCTTTCCAAGGAAAGCGTGTCTAATATTTTGGGAACAACTGACTCTGAGTTTCACTTTGAGTGTTAACAGTCCAGACAATGTACAAAAACATCATGGGCTAAAATGTGGCAGAGCCCTGAATAGGGAAGTGAACCATTCAACCCCAGAGCGAGCTCCTGAGGTATGTCTACACTGCACCTGAAGGAGTGATTGCAGTATATGTAGACAAACCCAAGCTAGCTTTGATCTGGCTACCTCACGTACCAGTAGCAGTGAAGCCACAGCAGCACAAGCTAGCCACCTGCGTGTACAGGTGCAGGGGAACCTGGGGATGTAGCCTGCAGCTTCACTGCTATTGGTGCCCAAACTAGGTAGCTTAAAGGTAGCTGAGGCATGGCTACCTGAGCTGCAATCACACTTCCACTTGCAGTGTGGACATGCCCGTGTAGACACAGTCCCTCCTGGGGGACAGCCTCAGGGTTAAGCCTTAAAGCCTGGGCCATGGTTGGTCCCCTTAGTCTGACTTTTTCTTGGTTGTGGAAGGAGACAAGCGGGGCACCACTGTTTTGCCTTTGCACAGAGGTCCCTGCGGTGCCTGAATGCAAGGACCTCTGTTATACCAGAGCAAGGGAGACATAGTCCTTGTGCGCTAGCCAATGTGCCAGACTCACTTTGACCTATCAGCTTAATACCATGTGACAACAGAGCAGGAGGGCAAAGCTGACACCATACTGCATGTCCGGGCTAAAGTCCTTTCCACCTGAGCTTGTCAAAAGGTGTATTTTGTTGTATTATTTTTGTTTAAAAAAAAAAAAAAAAAAAAAAAAGCCTTTTGACAAAATTTGTTTTTCAATGAAAAGCCATCAGCTTTAGCAATATGTTTGTGACATTTTTGTAGTTGCCTTTTTTATAATAAACATTTTTCAGAATCGCTAGAAATGGTTTGTTCCCCGAGCCCATGTTTGGGTGCGTGAGTGGGGCTGCTTTTTGCTAGTCAAAATGCTGCAACAAACTCTTTCAAGAACATTTTTGATTAAAATAAAGTGGCTCACTTCCATTGTCGTTTGCGGAGTCATTGGAACCCTGCTGGTCCCAGGATATGAGAGAGAGAGAAGGTGAGTGAGGTACTACTCTTTAGTGGACCAATGTCTGCTGGTGAACAAGACAAGTTTTTGCACTCCACTGAGCTCTTCTTGAGGGCTGGGCCAGAAGAAGAGCTCTGAGGAGCTTGAAGGCTTGTCTCTCTCTCCCCAGCAGACCTTTGTCTAACGAAAGATATTACGTCACCTATCTTGTGTCTTTTAATAAAAAAAAAATCAGATTAAAAAAATTAGCATCAGTTTTGACCCCCACAAGATGAAATTTTTCAGGGATTTTTTTTTTCATTTAATTGTTCAGCTGGCTTGACTTTCCACTGCTTTATGCTGCAATCTTTGTTCACCTAAGGGTATGTCTACACTGGAGCTGAAGGAGCCATTTCCAAAGAGCCATGTAGACAGGATGGTGTGAGCGGCCAGATGCCCCATATATAAGCCCGGCTGAAACCTTAGAGATGTACTCAGAGTGGCTAACCCCTCTCAGTGCCATGCAGCCATGGCAATGCTGCTGTTTTTAGTGCTAGCTTAGTCAGCACTAGAGCGAGGATAGTGACCTGTGGTGGAAAGTTCCCCTCCAGATCCAGTGTAGACATGACTTCTGAGTCTAGGCAGCATATGCACCCAGCTTTGGCTGTTCAGGCTGAGCTGTTCAACGCTGCCTAAGGGAACCAGTGCCTAGATGCCTTCAGCAGCTTTGAAAACCTCATTCTCCATCCCCCTCCCCCTCGCCGCCCAGCATACTAGGTGGCACAAATGGCCGGTGCTACCATAGATGTGACAAGCTTAAAGAAAGGTTGAGCAATACTGACCCTGGCGCATGCCAGGAAGAAGCTGAAGTCCTGAAGCCACAAGAAGAGATTGTCCAAGTGGCTCCAGCTCCAAGTGAGTTTGGAAGAAGTGACCTCTCCAAATACTTTGAACAAATCAGGAGAGTTCCTAAAGATTCAACTGGTTTCTCCGCTGGGTGTCCTGGTTAGCTCCTCAGCTGGTGTTAATGGGCATGCCACCACTACAGCCTTGACCACCCAAGGAGGTTGATGCCTGCAAAGCACTTGGAGATCTTTGCATGGGAGCTGCAATGACAGTGACTTTCTCATGTCATTTGTTTAAATGATTCATCTGCCACATAGATCCTTCAGCCCGCTCAGTTCCACACACCTCCTGTAGTACAGTCCCATGTCCCTGCTATCCCACTGCAAGGGACCCTACTGCACCCTAAGAGCAAAGGGCATTTCCTGCTAACATGGCAAGGTCCATTTCAAAGCTAGATTTGCTCTCTGGAAAACTTCTGCAGGCTCTAAGAAGGCCATAGGGCTTTGTGATTCCGTTGCTGTGTGTGAACATGGTTCTCCCAGTGGCTGGGCTCTTCTCCGCATAGCTGAGTGCTGACAATTGCTATGAGCTTGCTTAGCCTTTAAATGGAGCTCCTACCCATTCCGCTGACTCATTCCAAGTGCTCACCACTCCCTGGCCCACGATAAGCGTTTGACATTTGCTACTGGTGCAAGAACATTATTTACTGAGTACAAAAATCCCATCCTCTAATGGGAAAGGAATGAATGAATGACCACCTCTGAGCTTTCAACCCTTCTATTCTCCAATACCATTATCCACTGGAAAAAACCCAGCTCAGGGTGTCAAAGCCCCCCGAACCTGTTCTTCTTCGAGTGCCTGCAGGAACATTTATACTGGCTCTATGAGAGCACAGCTCCAGAGGGCACCAGAGCCAATGCAATGGATACCACTGAGGGGAAAAAACTTTCCAGCTGCGGTGCTCGGGGAAAGCATGTGCCTTCATTGGAATGGATCTGAACAGACATCTCCAAGCACAACTAATAATCATTTTTTCAGTTTCACAGAAAGGGACACAAGGGAGTGGGCAGCATCACAGCCAAGTGCTTTTGACAGCCGCAATCCAAGTGATCGGGCACTCATTTTGCACCTTGGTCACCTGGAAGTGGCTTTTCAGTGGCAGATCAAGCAAGACATGAACACCTGCCCTTCAGAATGTAGTCATGGGCCTTAATCACACAGTCACGGTACAACACTGTATTTATCTCCTTAGAATTCAGATGAGACATTAGAGTTTCTCGAAAGTATCTGGAGGATTGGGTGGGTATGGGGCTGTTGTAGAGAAAAGGCAGGGTCTGGCTTCAGGTCTGACTCACAACCCGAGATAAAAATAACAAGCAACCAGCAGGAATAATATGTTGTAATTGCATCTAAGGGGCTCAAATATTCTTGCCTAAGGGTTAATGAATGGAAGCCTCAACAGCCCTGTCCATAAGAGGTTAGGAAGCATTCATGATCTTGCATCAATAGATGGGAAAACTGAGGCCCTCAGAAAGCCCTCCCCACCGTGGGGTGTGATCACTGCTCATTATGTCCAATCACAGTCATCTCCCTGTTACCTTGTGGCCAACTCCAGCGATTGTTTCTACCTGACGCCTCGTACCTCTTATTTAGACAGGGTCAGAGGCCGTCTTTTCATTGTAGGGATGTATAGAGCCTAGCATATCGAGCATCTGAACCCAGGGTGCAGCCTCTAGGCACTACAGCACCAGCACAAATGAGGGACTTCTCCAAAACCTCAGCGAATTTCTGCAACAGCTGGAATTAGAATGTTTGTTCCCTGACTCTGCTTTCAGGGCTGCCAGGCTCCTGGGTGGCCACAAGGGGTCTGTTATGCAGGTGAATTGGCTGAAACCACCCTTTTTGGGAGGGTTCCCTGAGGGCAGAGTTGCTCCTTACATGAGCCTGCTCAGGCTAATGCTGCCTTGAAGGCCTGCCCCATTGGCAGCCGCTAACAAGCCCCTTCAGCAAGAGTTATGAGGCATAGGCCCCTTACACCAGCACCTCCGGTGGCCATGGGATGAATTGTTGGGCTGGAAGCTGAGGGTGGGTTTTTGTTAGTGTATCTTTAAACATATTTTAATGAGCTCATTAAACTGCAATCTGCTGCACATTCCCAGCAGCGCCGCTTGGCCCTGAAACAGATTTTTCACATGTAATGATACCTATAAACATCAGTTCTGTCGTGTCACTGAAAAATGACATGGGGGGGGGGACAAATGAGTAAACAAACCCCCCAGATGGCCTTCCCTCCTGTCATTTGATTTGCCACAGATTCATAGAATCATAGAATATCAGGATTGGAAGAGACCTCAGGAGGTCATCTAGTCCAACCCTCTGCTCAAGGTAAGACCAATCCCAACTAAATCATCCCAGCCAGGCTTTGTCAAGCTAGACCTTAAAAACCTTTAAGGATGGAGATTCCACCACTTCCCTACGTAACCCAGCTTAGCACCGTGTGCCGCCAATGATTCCTGGACAAAGTGGGTGTGAAACCCCAGGCATTCTGATCTGTAGCATGGTATAGGCACTTTACCATTGTTTATGTAAAGAAGAAAAAAGCTGTTCTGATTAATGGCACCCATCAGATTGTGCCCATGTTTAATCTATTTAACACTTTGGTATTCCTGCTATTTTCCTTCTCCACGACATGCTCTGATTGCAGTACTCTTCCTGCCCTTACTGCTTTCCTATCTATTTTTTGTTATTGTTGTATTAAGCTCTTCACAGCAGGGATCTGGGACAGGGGAGGAAGCCTGAAAACCTTTGGAGCTCTGTAGGAAGAGGACATGGGGATGCTTCCATAAGTTTGGGTGGATTTAAACAAAATAAGGAAATTCTCAGGCAAGAACCTTCATTAGAAGTTCAAAAGAATCGCTCACTTCAGCTCCAAACTGTCTTTTCAGAATCCTCAGAAAGGCGCAAATGTTAAGACGATCTGGAAGTTCAAAGGTAAGGCGCCACTTCACAAAACAAAATAATAATATATACTCTAAAGATGCCAACAAATACTCAGAAGTATGGAAATGTATACTGAAGGCCACTCAAACAACCTTAACTCTGCCCCTGCTGCACCACCATAAGACCAACCAGAAATTCTGAAACAAATTTACTGATCCTTACCACAGGCTGCTCTCCTCAGTGACCACAAAAAGTAGAATACCTTGGGCCAGCCATCGGCTGCTCTAAATCAGTGTAGCTCCATTGATTTGCCCCCTTAATTGTACAGTGCTTGTACAGAGTCTTGCCTTCTTTGTAGACATACCTTGTCATAGACGTACTTTAAATAGCAGATAGGGAAACCATCTCTTACTGCTCACAGAAGTTCTGTGTGGTGCCAAGTAATAGAACTTAATTAGACAATGAGGTAAAGTAGTCACCTATAGAACTGCCATAATTGACATAGTAGTTAATAGTTTCCAAGGCCAGAAGGAACCACAGTGATCATGACGTCTGAACTCCTGCAGAACCCAGGCAATACAATTTCACCCAGTGGTTCCAGCATCAATCACATAAAGTCTGTTTGGGCTACAGTGCCTCTTTTTTATAAAAAATAACTAATCTAGCTTTAAAGACTCAAAGTGATGAAGAGTTTATCACATCCTTCAATCATTTGTTCTAATGGTTAATTACCCTCACTGGTAAAAATGGGCACCCGTTTGAATGTTGCTGCCTTTCTGAAGCTGCAGCACTTACAATGAAAAGAGGAACACTTAATGAGGGGACAAAATATCAGCTTGACATCAGAAACAAATATGTCTGAAACCTTTTGCGAAAACCAGTGCTAGGTGGGTCACGTGATCAATGTGCTTTTCTCAAGGCAAGTGCTGAGGGCAGAGTTAAGGCTATTTGGGTGGCTTTACTGTGCTTTTGTAAAGAAATTTGAAACTCTAGATTTGAATGTGTAGGCTTCCTAAAACTTCTGTCTTGGGAAAAAGCTCCAAGGTTCTCTAAAGGTTGAAGTAACAGATACTTTCAATCTTAACAAGAGGGTAACAAAGATTTTTTTTTGCCTGGGATAATCCCCTCTTAGAAGTTTGTACTAATGCTGCAAAATAAGGAAACTAAGAAATCCCGTTAAGTATATGTATCATTAAGGACAAATCCCCAGAGTTTCAAAACTGCAGATTTTCCAGTCAAAGGCAGAGAAGTTTTGGCTCTGTGTTTGAAGACCACTGTCACCTCATAATACAGAAGAAATTAAGAAATTAAAATTGTTTGTGTTTCAAGGACCACTGGTTCCATTCCCTCGACTTCCCTAACATAGATTTATTTTCAGGAATGTAGCAAACTCACTGCCTAAAGCTTGAAATCATATTACTTTAATGGTTACTTAAAATTGATTCTCTGCTCATTAATACAAAATTTACTTTGCAAGTGGATTTGAATGTCTGAATGCTAGTTTAAGGGAAGGCAAGAAGCTTTTAGACTACGACACTGAAAAATGTCAAAAATGAGCCTCATTTGGAATTAAACTCCCCTTAATTTGCCTTGCCTAGTTAGGACTTTCTGTCTTTCAGAAGTACCAGAAACCAGATTACAGAAGGGCAGTAATTCATCTACTAATGATTTTAGAGTTATTCCAAACACAAAAAGTTACAACGTGGACCAGACACAAAGTCCTGCATCCTATCTCCAACAGTGGCCAACACCAGTTGTTCCAGAGAAAGAAACCCTGTTAAGGGACAACCTGGACCCAGGTAAAGTCTTCTACTAACTCCAATAGTTAGAGGTTGGCCCTAAAATTGTAGGTTTATATCCCTCCGGAAACTCTTTTTAGTATTTGTTGTTCTAACTCCAGATGTTCTTTTTAATCCATCTAAACTGACCAGTCCTTTTTGGAATCCTGTTAGGTTCTTGGCCTCAGTGATATCTTGTGGTAATGAGTTCCACAGGCTAATTAAAATAATCTTGTCTTCCTTCCCTTTCCCATCAACTCCTCAGGCACATCCACCCTCCACAAACCTACCCATTCCATCCCACTTGTAAGCAAACCCAATACTGCAAATGCAGTCAGCAGGGAGGGTGTGGAGGGAGCAGGTTTGTGGGTGGGAACATGGGATTAATGTGAGGGGAACATGAGGATGTGAGGAGCACAGTGGGATAAGTAACGTGTGGGGTTATGGAGGGAGCCGCCATCAGGAGAATTGGGTAATGAGTTGGGAGGGGAAGATGAATTAGCATTTTTCAAATGCGGCCACAGCCTACTGGGTGGTGATGGGTGGGGCACAAAGCAGCTGCCCCTCCCCCAGGGCCACCAGCAGGGGTGGGTCCCTGCCCCCTTCTGAAGCCACAAACACTGTAGGAGCAGGCAACTGGTGTGAGTTCCCCCCTTCCTGGGAGTGGTGGGACTTGGGGATTTGGGCTTCAGCTCTGGGGCAGTGTGTGGCAGGCTCTGGCTGTGTGACCCCGGGCTCACCCACCCATCGCTGCTAGCCCTCTGTGCCTCCCTCCCCACTTCCCTATCTAGGGCTTAATTTGTCCTCCAGCTTGCTGGGGATGAGTAAATCTGCTGTGGAAACTGATATTAACAAATATATAAATATCACCTTTCACAGTAGCAGATTTGCTAACTAGCAAGTCTTTAAAAAAAAACAAACCCAAAAAAAGCAAAACCTGTAAAGCACCTTGGTTTTCTGTTTAGGTCCAGTAAAGAATAAAGACAATTGCACATTATTTTTATTATTGAGTTTGCAAAAAAAAAAAGGAAAACAAAAAACCCCTACTTAAATGACAATGATTTGGACATGGATATGTGCATATTTATTTGTTTTTCCTAAATTTAAGTAAGTATTTTAGGAAAAATTGTCAGAGTGGCCACCAGTAAGAGTTGGTGGCCGCACTCTGAGGCCACCAAAAATTTGTTGCGAGAACCTCTGAACTAGAAGCATCTCCACTCCAGCAGTGCAAGCAGCAGAACTGAGCATGCAAACTAACTGCAGAGGAAGATGGCTGATTGGTTGATATCTCTGATGTCACAATGACACTATTTAAGAATGACCTGAGCTAGTGCCCTGTCCCTTTCTTTAATCACATAGAGTTTTCTACTGACACCATCCTGTAGAGATGAAATGCACAAGAATGCTGCTGAGGGGCTGCTTTATTTCCTGGCTCCTGTACTCCTGGGGTATGTTATGGATCAAGGTTAGCAAGTGTTACACCTTTGTCGCATGGCACGGTCAGCATCCAGACTATCCAATGGGTATTGTTATATCCATTCAAATATGGTAAGGTCTCTGCCTTTCTCTCCAACACAGCTAAGCAGACAACAGCATTTTTGGATTTCTGTGCGCCCCTGAAAACGAGCGTCACAAGCTGCTTTCACTTCTTCCACTCCTCAAGAAGGTTCATACTTTCTCTGTCCTTTGGACTCATGCAAATGCCATAATCCTGATCAGTTTGTCCTTTGCTCCAGCGGCTTCCAGCACCAGGGTATTGGCACCATTTAATGGCTTGTTTTGCTTGTGTATAACATGTAGGCAGCAGCAACACCTAAGAGTTATTCTTAGAGAGATTCAGGCAGAGAAAACTTTCCTGATGATAAGCTCAGTGGGTGGTATTTTCACACTTGGCAAAGTGATTTAGGATCATTTCCCATCACCTATATCACTTTGACATCCAGCATCTACAGAGAAATGTACCACAGCGCACAATAAGTATTTACTTCAAGGGCTAATGCCTGAATAGTCAGACAAACAGAGTTTATTACGCTACCTCTAGTGACCTCTGGTGACTCCCACTAGTATTACACTTTCCCCCTCTATTTTGGCTCCCTCTGTTTATATCAAAGAGGGCTTAAAGGTGATGGAGTGACAGCTGTGGAGCGTCCATGTAATAATTTATTACCACTGCCTGGTGACCAGGTTGTAGGGATCTTTTCTGTATGACTGTACTGGGGCTAACTCAAGAGGGCTGTGAGGAAACAAACAGCAGGCAAAACCAATGACCCTAAGTTGGTCACCCACTAGCACAGATGCAGGGGTTCTTACAGGACAAATGGGAGAGCCCTTGGTCCTGAGGAGGCTGGCTTGCCCACCCATGGAGCTCACCAAACTGGTTTTGGAATAGCAGGGCCAAAAAGCCCAGAAACGGAGTGAACACTGGCTGGATAAAAAGTGACTCTCTCCCTAGGGGGGAGGCAGCAGCTGTTGGAGGCAACTGTTGCTGAGACACTGTTCAGTCTGACACACAGAGACACCTGCTGGGATAGCTGAAGAAGTTAGACCTATCTACGCATCCATCAGGGAATCCTCTAGGTAAGACAGCATTGCATCTAGACTGTTTGTTGTTTTTAAATCCTTTTTAGTCCTTTAGTCCTTAACAGATTAAACAATACTTTGGTTTAAGTACTGCTATCTGGTCCCCTTTTCCCCACTTGTCACAGACTCCCAGAAGAGGTAAAGGCACGAGGGGGGTGCGCTCAGAGAGACCAGAAAGGAGGCAGATTGTATTTGGATCTGGAATAGATCTGGGCTGAGGTTCTGGGTTTGCGTGCCTAGTCAAATCAGGGCGATGGCTGAGTATTGAGTTGGATGCGATTGTACCAGATCTCACCGGGTTTGGGTGAAATATCACAAGCACGGTAGAAACCTCATGAGAATGGTTGCGCTTGTAAGTTTTTGGTTTGAAATGCAGTAAAATCAGCACACAGACCCCTTCCTGGTTTGACTCTTAGGCCCAAACCAAAACTGCTGAAGTTTGTTTGGAACTGGAGATTTGAAACCTTAATTTCAAAGAGATTTTTGGCAGGCTGTGTCTCTGGTTTTAAAAGTCCAGTGCTTTAACGTATTCTTATGTTGAGGAACAGAGTCAATTCACAAAAGAGAGATGCAGGGTTTTCAGTGGGCCTTCATGCTCTAACTGAAATTTTGCACTGTGAGATAAATAGGCTGAAAACTTGGACAAATGCTGAGAAACATCAAACATTTTCAGTTACAAGGGCCTGATCCAACTACTACAGAAGTCGATGGGAATTGTAGTTGAAGAACTGTAGAACTTCATTGTGAATTGTAGTTGAAGTCCAGAGTGCCCTGGACCAACACAGATACTGTGCCGCAGACACAACCAAATAAGCCATGCAAAATCCTAAAATCCAGCTGTCATCCCACTGCTGAAGGTTGGCATGTTGGGGCCCTATAAGTCAGCTTGTTGTTGGAGAAAATTATGGTGCCAAGTGCATATTCTCAGTGCAACTCATACACCAGACATGGAACAGAGATGGTCAAACAGCACATCAACTCTTCCAGGATTATTATAGCCTCTTCCAGGAATCTCAGCCCAGACCCCAATGCCCAGTTCCCACAGAGCAACTCTACCCTCAGAATTACCTCTAGTTGGGGAGAATGAGGCAGAGAGTGACCTCCCTTGCTGTTTGCAACCGCTCCCCACCCAAAAATTAAACTGCTTCCAAACTAACAACAATCCAGCATTAAGAGACTGAACATTGCTTGTAGCTAAGCACTCATAAGACTATGTGTCATGGTATAATTCCCCACTCTGAACCTTAGCGTCCAAAAGATGGGGTACCAGCATGAATTCCTCTAAGCTCAATTACCAGCTTAGAACCTGTAGCGCTGCCACCAACCAGGAATTCTAGTGCCTGGTACACTCTGGTCTCCCCCAAAACCTTGCCCGGGGACCCCTAAGACCCAGTCCCTCTGGATCTTAACACAAGGAAAGTAAACCCTTTCCCTCACCGTTGCCTCTCCCAGGCTTCCCCTCCCTGGGTTACCCTGGAAGATCACTGTGATTCAAACTCCTTGAATCTTAAAACAGAGAGGAAAATTCACCTTTCCCCTTCCTTCTCTCTTCCCCTCTCAGATTCTCCCTGAGAGAGACAGTAATCCTAACACAGAGAGAGATTAGCCTCTCTCTCCCCCTTCCCTCCCTTCTCCCCACCAATTCCCTGGTGAATCCAGACCCCGTCCCCTGGGGTCTCACACCAGAATAAAAAAAAATCAGGTTCTTAAACAAGAAAACCTTTTAATTAAAGAAAGAAAACAGTAAAAATTATCTTTGTAAATTTAAAATGGAATAGGTGCAGGGTCTTTCAGCTATAGACACTGGGAATACCCTCCCAGCCTAAGTATACAAGTACAAATTAAAATCTTTTCAGCAATATACCAGTTTGAACTCCTTCCAACCAAATACACATTTGCAAATAAAGAAAACAAACATAAGCCTAACTCGCCTTGTCTACCTAGTACTCACTATTCTGAACTTATAAGAGCCTGTATTGGAGAGACTGGAGAGAAACCTGGTTGCACATCTGATCCCTCTGAGCCCCCAGAGTGAACAACAACCAAAACGCTAACAGCACACACAAAACTTCCCTTCCTCAAGATCTGAAAGTATCCTGTCCTTTGATTGGTCCTCTGGTCAGGTGACAGCCAGGCTCACTGAACTTGTTAACCCTTTCTAGGCAAAGAGATATTAAGCACTTTTGTTCTATTAACTCTTACTTATCTGTTTATGACACTATGCAACACTGCCATCTAGTGACACTGTTATAACACAGTCTATTGCAACTGCAGGATGAGAACAAAGGTTTCTTATGGCTAATGAACAACCCCCCCAAGCCTTTACTGTTCCTCCCTCCAGACAGAAAGAAAGCCAAGCAAAACATCATGGTGATGCATGCTTAGTTGGTATTAAAAACATGACATAAAGTAGGGCCCGTGAGTGTTTGGTGAGTTGGTAATGTAGCCTTTGGATCCTCTTTAAAATCCGCTATGGTGCTTCTGGGTGGTGGGAGAACTGCGTGCAGGATCTGAGATTCATATTTATGCTTTGTTTTCTTCATGTCCAAGGGAGCCATCTATGGGGTAGACATAACCTGAAAGACTGAACCTGAGTCCCCATTGGCCTGACCCGTCACTGGAACTAGTGCCATGTGGGTGTGACATTGCCATCCTGAACCGGTAGCACTTTCTACTCAGAGATTAAAGTGATTTCAGTGTGTGGTAGGGGAGAATCAGGGCCTGTATCCCTAGTCATAGTGTGCCATAACAAGGTGCTACACTCAGGGAAGAAAAACCAAATGCACAAATACAGAATGGGCGATAACTGGCTTGGCGGCAGCACTGCTGAGAGTTGTGGGGTATCACCCCCTCAGTATGAGTCAGCAATACGATGTTGTTGCAAAAAAAGCAAATGCAATTTTGGGTTGCATTAACAGAGGCATAGCATGCAATTCACGGGAGGTGATAGTACTGGTCTACTCAGCACTGGTTAGGCCTCACCTGGAGTACGGTGTCCAATTTTGGTCACTGCTATACAGAAGGGATGTAGAGAAACCGGAAGGACCCAGGGGCTAGTGACAAAGATGATCAAAAGGCTGAAACGAAAGCCAGATGAGCAAAGGCTGAAGGAACTAGTATGTTTAGTTTGCAAAAGAGGAGACTTCGTAGGGGACATGACAACGGTCTTCAAATACTTGAAAGGCTGCCGTAAAAAAGATGGAGAAACATTATTCTCTCTTGCCATGGAGGGCAGGAGAAGAGGCAGCGGGCTCAAACTACAGCATAGCAGATTTAGATTAAATCCCAGGAAAAACTTGCTAACTGTAAGAACAGTAGGACAATGGAACAGACTGCCTAGGGAGGTTTTGGACAGGGCCAGCTCCAGGTTTTCTGCCGCCCCAAGCGGCAAAAAAAAAAAAAAGGCCAATCGGCGCTGCTTCATTCTTCAGCAACAGTGCAGTGGCAGGTCCTTTGCTCCCTTTCTTCCTCTTTGGCGGCACTTCAGCGGCAGCTCAAAGAGGAAGAGTGGGACTGGGGGACCCACCACTGAATTGCCGCCGAAGACCCAGACGTGCCAACCCGATACCGGATGGAGTGCTGCCCCTTCATATTGGCCACCCTGCTTTCTTAGCTGGTGCCTGGAGCTGGCCTTGGTTGTGGAAGTGCCTTTGCTGGAGGTTTTCAAGAAGAGGCTGGATAGTCATCTGTCTTGGATGGTGTAGACACAGGTCCTACATCATGGACCATTCTGGCCTTAGAATCTATCAATTGATAAATCAGGGGTCGGCAACCTCTGGCACATGGCTCGCCAGGGTAAGCACCCTGGCGGGCCGGGCCAGTTTGTTTATCTGCCATCTCAGCAGGTTCGGCTGATCGCGGCTCCCGCCGGCCACGGTTCGCCATCCCAAGCCAATGGGGGGGGGCAGGAAGTGCCATGGCCAGCACATCCCTCATCCCGCGATGCTTCCTGCTGCCCCCATTGGCCTGGGATGGCGAACTGTGGCCTGCGGGAGCCGCGATCGGCCGAACCTGCTGATGAGGCAGATAAACAAACTGGCCCGGCCCGCCAGGGTGCTTACCCTGGCGAGCTACGTGCCAGAGTTGCCGACCCCTGTGATAAATGATCCTGATTCTAAGCTGGAATTCAGGGATAAGGCCATGATCCTGTTCATAAGAGGGAGACTGAAGTTTCCCTGGATTGCCTTCTGACTACCCCACCCCAGAGACAAGCAGTTTGTGGTTTTTGAAGTCCCATTCAAAGACCTCTGTAGAGAAGGGAAAATAAATAACCAAATAAACGATCACAACAACCCAGATCCAGGTGCCCAGGACAAAAACACCGGTCTTGCTTTTAGTCACTGCCTGGAACTCATCCCCTATGGATTTCTTGTCAATGATTATTCAATCTCCGGCCTGACCTTTCTATTCTAAATAACACTGCAATATCAGCGTGGCGCAGCCTGCAGCACCGGCAGGAAATTAACTGTATCAGCCTCTCACAGGAGACTTGAGAAATCCCCTCAGTAACTGAGCTCTGCCTGGTTTTCTAAAACACCCCAGGAATTATCTCCCTCCCATCCACTCCTCCTAATACCAGTCTAAATATCATCTAGCTCCCAGCTGTTTAATTCTAATAAATACTCATCTATTCTCCAAACAGACAAATGTTAGGTCTCAGGTGGGCCTTGTGCATCTTGTGAGGGAGAGGTGGGGGGAGGAAAGAAAAGCTGCCGGCAGCCAGGTCTGGCTTTCTGTTCCTGCAAAGAGGGCGGCTTGTAAAAGCAGCCAGCAGTTCCCTGTCAGCTGGGGAAGGCAAACACTGTGGCTGGCTATTTATTCATGTCATTTTAAAACCTCCTTGGAGCACAGTGGCCAGACATGGCAGAGGCAGCAGTAGCAATGCCATCCTGCTCTGAGCTTCCCTCTTGGAGCAGGAATAAGATCCCTGCGACTCACCCTTTAACAATGCCATTGAATGTCCAGGCCGATCCCAAGTGCTAGTTAAGGGAGAAATGAATTTTCGAGGTGTTCTTTGGCTCCCCTGCTTGCTGACTTTTCTTGGGGGAAACCATTATTTTAGGCCTGACCTAAAATCAATCCAGCGCCACAACCACAATCCTGGCATTCTCCAAACATCATGTGTTTTTGCACCAACGCCACACCTCAGGGCCAGGCCGCTCGCAGAAGCTAACTCGAACTGAACAAAAGTGGGTGGTTGTGTCGTGTGTGGTGTCTGCCAAGAGACGCCACCAGGGCTGATAGAATCTGGTGCACACATCTGATGTCCAGTGCTCTCCCTCTGGCCCCTCTGTCCAGCCAGTCTGTGACCCCAGGGCCTCCCATGCCAGATCCCTGTACCCGCTCCCCATTGCAGGATCTGCCGTAAAGCAGCTCTGTAGTTGTTAGGCTGGCTGAGCAGTCGATCTGTGGGCATCTCATAGAGACCTCCAGTCTGCCCCCTTCCTCTCAGTGGTCTTTAGTCACCTCCCTGCCCCGGCAGACCCAATCAAGGGCACCAGCGGCTTATTCAGTCTGACACAGGTTTGTCGCAGGAGGTTTGCTGGAGGAGGAAGCTGCCTCCGGAGTGCACTCTCAGCCTTCCATGAAACTCTATCCCTTCTTGCTATTTTGGGCTGGGATGTGTGTGTGTATGTGGGGAGGAGGTTGTGCAGTGGTTTTCTCTGTATTTACTGATAGCACTGAAAGCAAATGCTCCTGCAACCTTAGCTCTTTGTTAACCCGGCCCAGCTCGCCAGCTGCTGTAACTCAGTGCGGCGGCGCCAAGATATTCAGTGGAGCTCTGTAAACCTTTCAGCTGCTGAAGACCTGGCCCAATTTTTTGCGTATGGTTTATGTATGTGTATGTTTATTGATGCACACACACAAACACCCCCCCAACCCTCCCCAAAAACGTACAGAGAGAGAGCTTTAAAACAGATCGGGGGATTTACTTAGCTATAAACACAGAAGCCCAAATTGTCCGACAGGCTGTGTCCAACCCAGGCATCCAACAGGCCATGTGTGCATATTAGTTGCATTCCGTTTCCATACTACACCATACTACAAACTGGAGCCATGAATGGAAATGCTAGGATGTCTGTCCTGTGAAATGATACTAACTTAGAATTCTCCAGGGTCATTCAGCCTCCAAAGCTTGGAAGCACTTCACCCAAGCAAAGAGATCTTCGCATCCTTCACTGACACACAGCCACCCATGGGGCATAGGGTGGCAGCTAACAGCGCAGAACGCCATTGCACAGCCATTGAGGCCAGGAAGTGAGCAAACTGCAGAGGATTTTCAGGAGGCAAAAATCTCGGTTGCAATTAAGCCACTACGTCACAGCTGACTGCATGGTTCTTGCAAAAAGTCCCATGTCCCTGAGTTTAATGCTTCATCCATAGGGTGACATCCAACCGCAGCATAGCCCCAGAGCACAAGGTCCCCAAAATTCCTTCCCCTGGCCTAGCAAGGGATACTGTATGTCAGGGCTGCAGTGCATGGGCTGAGTTATGCAAGGGACCCTGAGCAGGAAGAGTTGATCAGGAGTCAGGTGCACTGGCAGAGCTGTGCATGGGGACCTTGCAAAGTTTCTGCCTGCCCTATGTTTGGCTGGGGTGGTTGTACTTCCCCTCTATCCCTTCACTGGTGCCCTTTTAGCACATGTGAGACACCTGGTTACGTATTACTCTTAACAAACACCTGACACATCTGCAGGAAGCAGGACAACAAACACCTGACACATCTGCATAGCACAGGCTGGCTGGTCCAATACCAAATCCTACTCGGATTCTGGATGTACAATAAATACTTGCTCCCAATTAGACACTTTGTCCCAGAGGTGGAGGGTGCTCTGAAAGGCTATCATTTGTTCTCCTCCCACCCACACACACTAATTGCCTTCAGATAAGTATGATTATCAATTTTGCAACATACCAGCAAGCAGCCAGTGGAACCAAATTAGATCAAACTGGCTGCTGTTCAGATCAGCTAATTGAATTAGTTATTGTTGCATTATGGATAAGGACAATTCAGGGAGAGAGAAAAAACCAAAAGGGCCAGTCAAGACACAGTTATATCCAGTGAAACATGGCCACAGGAACACATAAAGAGCAAATTTGGCTTTGTGATTAAATGACTTGGACTCAGGAGATGGAGTTGAATTTTTGGCTTTGCCACAGACCTCCCTACATGACCCTGGACGAATCACTTAGTCTCTCTGTGCTGTCATTCCCCAGCTGAATGGGGCCCAATTCATCTGTGTACCTTAGAGGCTGTTCTTTGGTGAGGGAGAGCATATAAGACCCTAGATAAACAGAGGGCTGCTCAAACATTTTCCATCCAAACTTTTTTTTCCCAAAACAGAAATGGGATGTTTGACAAAACATTTTTTATTTAAAATGGCTGCTTTCCTTGAAAATACTCATTTTCCATTAGAAAAACCTGAGAACCAATTTTTTTTTGGATGAAAATGTTTCAGGCTTTGGCAGTTTTCTCCTGAAAACATTGATAAAAACAATATTTCCCCCCATTTTCATTGAAATCTTCCAACACTGGGGGTGGAGGAAATATTATCTGGCCAGCTCTAATAAACACAGAAGTATACACCCCATTAGTCAGAGGCATTTTTTCCTTTTTAATGGGGGCTTTGACAGTGAAACCAAGCCCTAGATTTTTGGGCTGCTTTAAACTTTTAATTAATGTGACTTTTATCCCATTTCACTCATCTCTGGTTTCAGGTCCTTGCCATCTGTTTTTTCTTCCCATTTTGGTTCCTCTTTGTCCCATGTTCTTTCTTTGACTTCCTTTCACACAGTTACTATTTGCTTTGCAAACTTTGTCCCAATCCTGTGAGCTGATCCAAATAGACTAGAATCCAACGTATGGAGTTTGCTTTATCTTCCACTAGTTAGGGGTAAGCACCAAAGGATTGGGAAGGGCACTTGTACCTAAAAGCTGATACATTTGTTGGAGTAGTAGGGTGGCTGTGGTTTGCCTTATTTGCTGTGTAGAAGGGTTTGGCTGGGTTCGTCCCTCTCTGGGGCAGCAGGGAACCAGACCGCCTCGCTACATCTATGGGGTTATTTCAGGGGAACTAGACTGGCCACGGGGTTTCATGCCGCAGCAATGGTAGAGACCAACAAACAGCTCTATTCCGCAGACCCAGGCCCTAGTTCAGGGCGGGGCAGTCGAGAATCTTTGGCTCAGGCCCTTAGGACCTGAAGGACCAGGGAGAGGGGGAGACTGCCACCCGCACAGGCCCACCCACTCCACTGTGTCACGGCCCTGGGCCCTAGCCACGGCAGAAGACCCGCTACTGTGTCAGTGTAGATCCTGGCCACAACGCACTGACATCGGCTCTGGTAGTGCTGCAGCCAGACTAGGGTCGGATGTCCCCGGGCTACTTCCTACCTCCCCCTCTAGAGGTACCTGCGTCTGGACGGTGTCCTCCATGGAATCAAGCACCATGGGCTCCTCAGGGTACTCGGCGAGCGGTAGGCTTGGCAGCTCCTTCAGGTAGCTTGCCACAGGCAGGCTTAACAGCTTCCCCAAGGTCTGGTCAGCATCAGGCCTAGGCTTGTCTGGCCAGTTCTTGGGTCGGTCGCAGACTGCAGGAGTCTGCCCACTGGAGCTAGGCCACAGGTGTCTGGCTTCTCCAGTGGCCAGGCCTTAGTGAGCTCTGGGGTTGGGCTTTTGCACTTCCAGTCCTGCGCCCTGACATCTGTGGGGCAGGAGCAAGCTCCACTGGCTACGCCCACTTTGGCATCCGGAGGGACTCATCCCTCTCTGGGGTGGCGGGGAACCACACCACCTCGCTACATGCTGGTTATGGGTTACTGAGTTATACACAACATAATACACATGCCAAAACCAGTAGCTAAATCTAAGAACTGCTCCTAATCAGAGAGAGAACAGATTTTATTGGTGCTATGCCCAGTGTCTAAAAAGAATTGCACCTCAACTAACAATAAGCATTTTCCTAAGATCTTGCTGCTTACATAGTTCAACAGAATTTGCAAGACCATTTGCAACCGCACCATCTGGTGCCCCCTAAGAATATAACAAACCCAAGTCAGAATTCAAACTCTTGTCTCCAAATGGGAAAATAAACTTGAAGCAGGATTTGAAGTCTGGTCTCCTGATCTGAAAATTGCTCTTTTGGTTGAGCTCAAGCACTGCAGAGCATTCAGGGTCTATAGCTTGGACTCTTTTTATGTTAGGTCTGTTGAATGTCCTTGTTTTTAATAACTGTACGTCTCTGTGTTTAACGCCAACTCTGTATATACACACGGCATATTTGGCCCAGCATTAGGGTTGTTATGAAGTTTGCTGGAGTCTGCTGGCATCTTTCCTCGCCTGTCATCTAGATGGCTGGGTGATTTTATGTAGCACACACTGATTCCTTCACGCATTTTGACCTTTCAAACCTGTTACATTTTACAAGTGCTGACTGGCTATTTGCATCCCAATTACCAAAGTACAGGTTGTGACATCTTCCTTTCCCATCCGTCGGCAGGGTGCCACAAAGGTTGTCAAAGAAGGGGGGGTGCCTTGTCAGAAATCCTAGCCCCCCTGCTCTCCCTGCTCGCTAGAACAGCTCTGAGGACCCTAGCTCTTTCAGAGCCAGGTATATGTCAAGTAAAATCCCACGTAATTTTTGGTGTTAAAGCTGGACCTGGAGCTGATCCCTATCAAAGCGTCATGGCTGAAATCAAATGACACTGTTTGTCTGGCTAGGAATGAGCTGACAGGACTTGCTTTCCACTGTCTCACACAGCCGACTGGAGAGACAGCATTGACTGCAGAGCTGTGTATGAGGTTTCCAAACATGAGTGTTTGCTGCTAATGCAAATGTGTTGTTTTCCTTGACTGTTATTCTTGTGCGACACAGCACTGATCAGAAACCAGGCTTGTATTGCTGGGCAAGCGAGCTAGGGAAGGGTTGAAGCAGCAGTGTGTGTGCCTGTTCTCTCTTCCTCTATCTCAGCAGTGCTCTTATTTAGCTGTCATTGCAGCATAATCTCTTTGGGACAAGCATTGCCTTCCATTCAGCTCTGGGGTGGGAGACGGGTTCCCTGGGAGCTCCTTGTATAGCTTCATAGGTTCTATGGCCTAATGGGACTGTTATGATCATCTAGTCTGACCTGCTGTATAACACAGGCCAAAGAATTTCATCCACTCACTCCTGTATTGAACTGCGTAACTTTGGGCCAAGGTTTTCCAAAGTGCCCAGTACTTTGGCATACCTCTGCTTTTGTTCCCCCAACCCAACACAGCTTAACAGGCTCTGAATTTCCCAGCACACACAATCACCATTTGATTTTGAAGCTCTTAACCATGAATAACATTATTAGCCCTGGCTTGGATTGCCCATCTTCTCCTTCCATGACTTCAAACAGGCACTGAGGAGGCTTGGGGTAGGAGTGGGAGGGGATGTTAGCAGTTAGCTCCCATGAACTTTCACAGTGTTAACTACCTCTAGTTTCCAGGACAGAACCCAGCCTAGCTCAGTAGTGATCACAGTTTTGTATCTCAAAGCTGTTTGATCGCCTATGTAAAGAGCTGGGTACAAAGGTTTCCACTGCCCACAAGCCATCACTATAATAGCTACTTGTCGGTCGTCGGTGCAGAGGGTTGGGGAAGCCACTGAATGTCAAAGGAGCTGGGGGACGAGCACCCTTATTCCTTTGAGAATCACAGCCTTTATAACAGTGGCCCAAAGCTGTACTATCTGCCTTCCTCCCCTGTCCAAACTGGGAGTTCAGCTCAAGTGGGCCCTGAATGTAAATCATAGCTTAGCAAGACAAAATCCAGCCAATGGGATTTCATAGCATCAACCACCCCATAGCCAGCTCTCTTGGCTCATTGCTAATTACTAGCGCCTCCTGTCCAGCTACTAGTAGTCAGTGCGATATTGCTCCTTATGGGCTTGCTGCTGATGCTTTGTCCCCTCTGTTCTGAAATGTTTCGAGCAACAAGTTGTCCACTCCTTCCCCTGGGAGACTATTCCACACCCGAATTGCTCGCTCACCACCAGGAAACATCTCGATTGTGTTCTTTGGGATTGGCTGGGAGAACAGGCATGGTAGACTGGGAAAGGGGGGGAAGGGAGAGCCCTGAGACTGCACATTTCTCTTAGCTCCTTTTGTTTCTCTCAGGGATGAGTCTGTGGATTGTGCTGCCGCCAGCGCTGGCCTCTCCTAGCGTGTGGGTGACTGTGTGGCAGGCTCACATCACACGTTTAGTACTAGTCCACTTGCATTTTTCCATGCACTCTTTGTTTTAGAATGAAGGCCAGATTTTGTGCTGAGTCCAGAGTCTTCTGGGCAGAGCAGAGTTGAGTGCTGGCTGTCAGGGAGTTGGTTTCGGCTCTCTGATTCTCTGCCCGGACTTAGCCCCAGAGATGGGGCAAGTGAGAGCAGCCAGTAACATGCCTCCTGGTAACAGCCTCCAAGGACCTTCTGCCAACTGGGAATCGATGGAGCGCATCACTTAGTGGCCACTCCTCCTCCATCTCACCTCCAAACAGCCCCCATCTCAGGTGGTGTTGGAGCAGCTCTATGACTGAAAATCCTGAACAAGGGACTTCAGCCCAGGCTCTGCTCCCTTTGCCACATGTAGGCTGCAGAGCAGAGCTGAGAACTTGTGACCTTGCTGTCTGAGCTCCACTCCTTGCATTGTCCAGAGGACATCGGTTCCTCTCCACTTCCTGCTTGGAACTGACTGTCGTTTGGGGGAGCCCTGAGTTTAATACCTTCACTTCATGGAAGTGCCTGTTTGAACTCTTCATCCTCATGTCACACCTCATTCCACCTGCTGCTGTACACAGGTCTGGCTAGGCAGCGACTGAGGCCCCCCTACCCACAGGAGCAGCTCCATGGGCACCTCTCCCCTAGTTCCTTGTGTCATAGTGTCCGTTACCATCACATATAGGAATGGACTTATGACTGCTCCTTGATGCAGACCTGTCCTCTCACTGAGTGGCTGGCTGTAGCCGCAGCTGCTTCTCGCTAATGTTGGGCTACTCCCACTACATGTGCATTAGTCTGACAATATGTCTAGGGCTGATTCTATGACTGTGGGCACAAGTGTATCAGTCCTGTAGGAGCTCTGTCATAAACCCTATGGCTCAATGCTATTCTAAGTCTCATCAGCCAGTCACTTTCCTTTCGATGGCCACTGCCTTATCTTGTAATGATTCTTGCCATTCCTTTTTGCCTTGATACATCGCATCCCTCCCTGATGCTTGTGGCTTTCAACCCCCTTCTATTTGTCTCTTGGATACAGGCAATGTGCACTCTCCTTCTCTTCAGCGTCTAAGCCCCTTCTCTTCATTTCCTATTCATTCTTCATGGAAGGCAGATGTAGTTCTTGGACTCTCTTCTTTCACTGCATGCACCCTCTGTGCGATACCCTTTGCCTGTTTTCCACAGCTGTCAGGCGACCTGGTTTACATCGCCTCCAGGGGATGCCCTAACACTGTGCTCCCTGAATAGGGAGGCTGATAGAGCTTGTGTGATTGGCCCAACCTTTACAAACCACCCGGCCAGGCCTTATGCTCTTGGCTTGAAAGGGGAGGTCCTTTTCATAGCAGGACTGCCTGCCATGTCTGACGAGCCCCACTGACGAGTCACAACAAATATTGAACAGAAGGGAGGCCCAGAGAGACTAAGTGACTTTCCCAGCACCACACGGGAAGCCTGTAGTGAAGCAAGGAGTTGAACCAGGGTCTCCCAAGTCCTAGACAAATGTCCTAACCACTGGGCCATTGTTCTTCTCTCTCATTCCATGGGGATCTTCACATTTACTGGGAGCTGGAACTGGCCCGCCAGGAGAAGGCTGCCAAGAACAGAAGGAATCCTAGAGACAAAAAGATCCTGCTTTCATGGACATGCCCTTAACTAATAGAGACCAAGGAAAGAGACATGCCTGAAACATCTGACATGGGAACAGATGGCTGGCCCAGTGGTAAGACCTGGATTCGATTCCCTGTTCTGCCACAGACTTCCTGTGTAAGCTTGGATGTATCATCTGTCTCCCTTCCCCAGCTGTAAAATGGGAGTAATAGCCCTTTGTCCCTCCTAGGAATGCTGTGAGGTCCTCAGGTACTACAGTAATTTAACTGGACCTAAATTCTGCAGTAGGGCTCTAGGTTCTGTGGAGAGCAGCTGGCTGAAAAGCATGTGGAAGCAACCAGGAGAGTTAGATCAAGGAATTGTTTAGAGAATTAAGCATGAAAATGAACGGGTACAATCAATACAATATGCCTGCTGTCATTTTTTATATTAAACTCAATTTACTATCCTCTTTACTGACATGTTCAGTTTTCGGTGTGCTGCAGATTTGTGTATTGACAATGTATAATTACATCACAGGAATCAGCCAGGGTGAAGCTGGAGCATTTGACAGCTTGGACAAGGCCTGTTGGGATTTTTGGCACCCAGGCTGTGGTGGGATGTAGTTTGGGATTGCAGGATAAACATACTTCCTAGTTGTGAAATAGCTGATACATCTTTTATCATCATTAAGTTCAAGAGTTAACAATTCACTATGGGATGAAAGCGGCTTGTCAACACTTCTCTTACAGCAGTTGTTTCAGGCTGTCTGCTGACTGCTGACTCTGCATAGTTTACATTTGGTTCATGTTAACACCTTTCTAAACAACTACAAGGGTTAGAAATATAATGAAAAGAAACAAGAGCTGAGATTCTGGAGCAGAATTCAACAGCGATAGGTGGCTTCTGCCCCAGATCTTGTGGGCTCAGAATCACAAAACACATGGGACCATGATTACAGTGCAAATATATCTCTACATCTGACATGCCCAGACCAGAAGGAACAGAAACAGCACAATTATGCAGATTCGTTGTTAAAGCAGCAAAGATTTACCTGACGGGCTGCCTCAGCAAATGAAACAATGGGTAGCCTTCAGGGCAAGCAGGCAAGAGTATCTGCCCTCTGCGGAGTGCGATACTATATGATCTCTCTACCTGCTGCTCTAAAATGGTTCTGGGAGACATCTGCATTTGTCAGTTTCACCTACGTACTTTCAGGTGTCATCAGCTTCCAGGGCATTGGGGTACAACAGCTGGGACATAATTTTTCACAAGATACCAGTGCGGTGCTGCACCACCTTCTGCAGGCCTCCTACCGATTGAAGTCAAGTGGTACTGATCAGGGCCGTCCTTAGGATTTATGGGGCCCTACGCAGTATTATTAAACTGGTGCCCCTATGCCGGATGGCAGCCCAAGCTCACAGCCTGGTGGGGGAGGGGGAGGAGGGACTTGACAGCAAAGGATAATGAGATGTCCAGCCTGCCTCATGGTGGCGGAGAGTCACAGTTCCCCACAGAGACTTCCATGCCCTCTCCTTCATGCAGAATGGACATGAAGAAAGTACCTAATTAAAAGCACTAAAATTTGAGAATAAAAAATGTCAGTCACAGGTTTTTTTATATGCCCTGAAGTTTGTCAGAGATTTATTTGCAAAAACTTCATAGTAAGGGTGAGTCAGCTGTCCTGCTGAATACAACATTACATATAATGGAATACATGATGCAGCTCTTCTCTGTTTTACATTTTCTTCATCAGTATTTCTAAGTTGAATTTATATTTTAAATGTACTCAAATCTTAAGCCAGCATTCCAGATTACTACATATTTAACTCACTGAAACAAAGACATTCTTTTAAATTAATCAGAGAGGTTTAGTGTGTTCATAACAATGTTCATTGCTTTTAGAAAAAGGGAACAGTAATTCACTTTGTGTGATCTCCATAACAAGAGACATGGTTATGAAATTTCACCAACTTTAAAAAAATATGTTTCCAAAGATTTTAGGTATAACAAGGATTTTGTCTTACTAAGGTACTGATTTTGCTGGAGGGTTCTTTTAAAACTAGTTTGTCGGATAGTCAGAAGTAAAGAAAGGGAGCTCTTTGTCCAGCTATCTGGAAGGGAAGGACTGTTGTCCCTTTAAGGGCTCTCTTCAGTGGGGAGTGGGGGGAGAGGTGGTGAAGGGATGGACAGAAAGGACAGGAAGACTTGGAAGTACTTTTTTTTTTAACTATAGTAATTAAAATGTGTATTTTAGATAAGGGAGGTCTTTTGAAGGATTTATTTAAAAAACTACGTCTGAAGATCCACGCATTTAAGGCTAAAGATGATTGTGCATCTAAAACTCTATGCAAGCATTTTTTAGAAATGTGATTTTATAATCTTCACCAGCTCACTAATGAAATATTTTTAAAGCAAATTTTAAACTAAGGTCCTGTAGACTGACATGTTCAGTGTAAATATTACATTAATGCACAACTGTTTTTGTCAGTAAAGTCAGAAACTGACAGCATAAAAATTTATTTGGGCATAAGCTTTCGTGGACATCTGATGAAATGGGTTCTAGTCCACAAAAGCTTATGCCCAAATAATTTGTTAGTCTTTGAGGTGACACAAGGACTCATCCTTGTTTTTGCTGATACAGACTAACAGGACTACCACTCTGAAATCTGTCAGTATATACCTTGGGGTTGGCAAATGCCTGTTAAATGGCTTTATTACCCCTTGAATGTCTCTTTAACAGTTTCAATGTTGTGCTAATAGGTCTGGTAGGCTGGAGGTTTTTTCACTTTTAACTACTAGATTCCCTCCCAAGGAAGACTCACCAGGCTAGAGCAACCATCTGTGGGAGCCTGCAGGAAGGGTCAGAACAGGGATAGGAAAACAAGAGGGTGGACACTAAGACCCAGTGGTGCCCCAAATTTTCAGGTGCCCTATGCAGCTGCCTATGTTGCCTACGCCTAAGGACGGCCCTGGTGCTGATGGAATAAGAACAACCCAGAAGCTCATCCAAAGCTCAGGGCTTTTGTTGAAGTTGGAAAAGTTTGGATAATTTTCTGGTTGCAGTCAAGAAAGCAAGTGGAATACCAGCCTATGGAGACAGGGAGATTATGCTCATGGGAATCCAGGCAGATTTCTTAACCAAAGGGGTTTCAAATACATGGAGTCAAAAACATGCTGCATTTTCAGTGACAATTTTGAACAAAATAAATGTCTTTGGACATTGCTTTTCAGGATTTTTCAGTTCTTTGATTTAATGAAAAGTGATTTTTTTCCCAATTTTTTCATCTTTTCTCTACCATTTTTTCTTTCTCATCTTTTTTTCTGGAAAAAAAAAAGGTGCAAAAGGAAAAAAGGGAAAAGAGTGAGCCCTAAACACTGAATCTCCACCCCCAATGTTTAGTGATTTTTTTTTTAATTTAAAAATGGAAAATTTTGACCAGAATGAAAAGTTTCTGTGAAAAAGTTCATTTTGCTCGCACTTATTTTCCATTGAAAAAAATATTTGATGAATAAAATTCCAAATAACTCTAGATTTAGACAGATACCCATGGCTGACCTGACAGATAGTGGAAACTCAAGAAGAAACTGGCCCTACAGCTTCCAGAAAGGGAAAGTTTATTAACAGATTTGAAAACTGACCCTTTCCTACCATGAAGTGCACTTAGAAATCATTTGAAATACACCACATCCAGTCGGCTCAATGACTAAACAAAGTTCATGAGTTACATCCCACATAGCAGACGGATATAGCTGGCTTGCAAGACCCTCAAGCAGAGGAAAGGATTTTGAGGTCACTAGATTCTGCTGTATGCTTATCAACAGCTCTGAAAACTCTTAGGTGCTTCTGAACCGAAAGAGCCTTCCAGAATATTTGCCACTGCCCATCACTATTTTCTTCCTCTTCATCAGAAATAAGTAAGCCCACAATGAAATATACCCATGCAGGGCAGGCAGACATGCGCCAGGAAAATAAAATCGGATGCCAAACATTCTCCATCTCTCTAACCAAAACCTGACTCTTTCTAGGGTTTACGCAAGTCTGGTTAACATTAAAACTAGAAGCAAATAGCCACAATGGCACAGGAAAGGGTGTTCCAGGGGTAGTTGTCTTTTCCAGACTGAGTGAAAGCAGGAACCACTGCACATTTTTCAAGAGAATCTGCTCTGGTGAGCTCTTAAACTCAATTTTGCAGGCAGAGGCTTGGATAGCATGAAGACCTACCCAGCCAAGAGGCCATCTTGCATCAACTTTATTGAACTTCTGAACAGTACCACAGACCCTATTACATGCCAGTAGCTGGCCCTCTTTATCAGTATTAACTACACACACGCACACGCATCTATCTACAGATGCTGCTTTTCTTTAACATACAACGCTTGTAACAAGTAGTTCAGCCAAGTATCCAAAATTCTGGACCTTTATCAGAACTGCACAGACCCTTTTGAGGTTTGCCAGGCAAGTTGCTAATAACACTTCTTGGCTTAGTGTAGAGGTGGTGGAATGGAGAAGTGCGTTGATATGCATAGAACAACCTTTGCAGGAAACACTGGTTACTTTTCAGCATAGAATAAGTCAATATATGGGATCTAATATTTTATTCTTTGACCTTTTCATATCAAGAGTCTATTGTCTCTAAAGAATAAAAGCCACAAGTTAAGGCCCCGCAAGAACTCATGGCCTAGCTTGACACCTGGTGTAGTGTCTTACCTTTTGTTACTCGTGCCCAGTTTGCCGGCCAGAACTAACCTTCCTTGCAGTAAAACGGAGAGTCTGCATTAGCCGTTACTGATGACACTGCTCCATTCCCAGCCCAGCCCCCGGAGATGGGAAAGTTGCTGCTCTCACAGCATAAAGTTCTTATATCGCTAAAATTCTATGGGCCAGATTGCCAAGTCAGCTTCAAATTGAAGTTAATGGAGCTGTGACATAAAGGGCCAAAGCTTCAGTGGGTGTGTCATGGTATAATTCCCCACTCTGAACCTTAGCGTCCAAAAGATGGGGTACCAGCATGAATTCCTCTAAGCTCAATTACCAGCTTAGTACTTGTAGCGCTGCCACCAACCAGGAATTCCAGTGCCTGGTACGCTCTGGTCCCCCCAAAACCTTGCCCGGGGGACCCCCAAGACCCAATCCCTCTGGATCTTAACACAAGGAAAGTAAACCCTTTCCCTCACCGTTGCCTCTCCCAGGCTTCCCCTCCCTGGGTTACCCTGGAAGATCACTGCGATTCAAACTCCTTGAATCTTAAAACAGAGAGGAAAATTCACCTTCCCCTCTCCTTCTCTCTCCCCCTCCCAGACTCTCCCTGAGAGAGAAAGTAATCCTAACACAGAGAGAAATTAACCTTTCTCTCCTCCTTCCCTCCTTTCTCCCCACCGATTCCCTGGTGGATCCAGACCCAGTCCCCTGGGATCTCACCAGAATAAAAAAACAATCAGGTTCTTAAACAAGAAAAGCTTTTAATTAAAGAAAGAAAAACAGTAAAAAATTATCTTTGTAAATTTAAGATGGAATATGTTACAGGGTCTTTCCGCTATAGAGACTGGGAATACCCTCCCAGCCTAAGTATACAAGTACAAATTAAAATCCTTTCAGCAAAATACAAATTTGAACTCCTTCCAGCCAAATACACATTTGCAAATAAAGAAAACAAACATAAGCCTAACTCGCCTTATCTACCTAGTACTTACTATTCTGAGCACATAAGAGTCTGTATCAGAGATTGGAGAGAAACCGGGTTGCACGTCTGGTCCCTCTGAGCCCCCAGAATGAACAACAACCAAAATCTAACAGCACACACAAAAAACTTCCCTCCCTCAAGATTTGAAAGTATCCTGTACCCTGATTGGTCCTCTGGTCAGGTGACAGCCTGGCTCACTGATCTTGTTAACCCTTTACAGGCAAAAGAGATATGAAGTACTTCTGTTCTATTAACTCTTACTTATCTGTTTATGACGGGGTGTATCCATCCCTCTGAGTGCAAAGGAGAAAACCGGCTTCACCCAGCCCATGCAGTGCAGCTGGGAAGTTAAGTTGTACAAAGAGCAGACCTGCATGTAGCACAGATCAGCTGGCCAACTGAGTCATGCTTCCAGCCCATCCTGTCTCTTCGCTTGTCATTTGTCTGAGGCATGTTTCTTTCTTATTTTTTATTCTGAATGCGTTTAATATTAGTGAATGGTGTGAGATGACATCCCGGCTGTCTCCTGCTAATCCTAAACAAAGATAAAGCAGCAGGGTGGCCTTGCCCCCGACAGTGTTCCTAATCTCTGACCTCAACCTCAGCAAGAAAGGAAAGGAATGCCCTTTCCATGGTGCACTGAACCTCTCGGCTGAGACTGCCAATGTGGGGGACAATGGCAGAGGCGGCTCTTTCATGACGTGGGCACCTGCACTCTAACCTACTGCTGATAGGCCACTGGATGGCCATCAGGGAGTAACATGTGATGCCCACATAGACCTGGGCTGGAATCAAATGAGCAGCCGAACTGTCAAAGGCTCACAGCTCCTCAGCATCAGCCATCCCTCTAGCCTAGGTAGAGTTCTGACCAAATTCTCTGTCGCAGCATCATCAGCTAAGGAATCTAACTAGACCAAGCTGCACTTATGGCAACGACATAGACAGCAGCAATTTGCTCTTGCTTATCTTTTCCTCAGCCTCTTGGTTTGTGAAGTTCTGAGGACCTTGGATGGTGACTGTCATACTTGGCAAGCGAATGCTTCTTGGCAGGATTTCTGCAGGAAGAGACAGCACATTCCTTTTCACTGTGCTAGGAGCTATCACTTTGACTTCTGTAGCTCACGCAGAGCTGTAGGAACATTCCAAAAGGGGCACTATCTGCCTTACAATGATGAGCCAGAGTCAGCCCTTTGGCAACTCTATTGGCATCCATTGACGGCAGGAATGAATTTGGTCCAATATGTTTACATGGCGTCATACTAAGTTGGAAAGGACCAAATTTGACCTTAGCAATAATTCCAGTCCCCTCCCTTGCAGTAGGGATGGATTACCTTGGAGCTGTTCAAGGCAGGGAAGTAACAACAAGGGCACATAGGGAGCTGTGAACTAGGGGTAGAGAATTAATAGTGGACAGGTGTAATGTAATCCATAGGTATAAGTGGGAGAGAGAATTTAGCTCTCAGGCATGGCTGAGACGATGCCCCCAGTCATTTTAGCTATAAACAGGCTGCTTTGTGGACAGCTATAGCACATGTTCTACACATCTACGACGTATTATGGTAACACCTAGAGGCCCCATTGTGTTAGGTGCTGGACAGACACAGTGGGAGACAGTCCATGCCCTGAAGTTCTTACCTAATCTCCCTCTCTCTGCTCAGTGCTCTACCTTCTGCCATTTGTTTGCATCCTCCTTGGATAGTGCCCTAAGGCCCCTGACCATACTGCTGGTGGGATACAAAATACAGTCCAGGCTTTTTAAAAAGCCTTTGAAAATGTTTTTTTAATCCCTTTTCTGAATCTCCTGGCTCCCAGTCCAATGCCTTAACCACAAGTTCTGAATAGTGCCCTTTCCAGGTCACTGTGATGTTTACTTTTGTGGCTGACACTTTGAGGGAAATCTCATCATTGGGGAGAAAGAAGGAAATAGTTCTCTGCCAGGTTGATTTTTAAAACACACAGAAGCTGTTTGAAGTTGCTCAGTCATTTGAAGTCCTGGATTTAATCCCAGGAGAGAGGAGTTGGCAGGCGGAGCCCTGGGAAGGAAGTGAAAGGAAGCTAGCTGGGCATGTGAGAGAGGTCATTCCCCTTGTACGGGGAGACTTTGGCAAACCAGTAAAGTGCTTGAAACAACTATGGCTTATTGTTAAAGGAATCCTAGTCAGCAAGCTGTAAATTGGCCATTCAGCAGTCTCAGCTTGACCAAGGCAGGAAAGGGAGCGGTTTTTGGGTGCCACAGAAAAGGTAGCTTGACCCTGCGTCCTTCCTGATAAGAATTGTGTTGAACTTGCTGATACATTCATTTTAAAAGAGTAGGATATGCCCCAGGAATGTCTACTGGGGGCTCAAGACTGCAAACTCTGGAAAAACCCACACCTGGCTAATCAATAATCAGAAGGAACCTCTTGCTTGATGATTGAAACTGCTTACTTAACATGGTTTCTTTAAGGGACATGTCATTCTATTACTAATGTATAAATAAGGGGAAAAAGCTTGAGATGGGGGGACTCTTCAGGACTGGTCTTTCCCTCTGGATGCATCTTGTGTTCCCCACCGGCAGATGGGCTGCCACTGTGCCACTCGAGAGCTACACTCAGCTTTGGTAATTATCAAGGGTTGGGGGTGTTTTACTAACTTGTTGCGGACGTGTGTAAGTGCTTGAGACTAAGTAAAGTTTAGCTTTAAGTGAAAACACTCTTATGTTGTCCTGTTTGTGCCAGCCATCTATCGGTCGGACGGCCGTGTCTCCCCTGATTTATTTCCTGACACCTCCTCACACAGAGTAAAAGTTACTAAGAGCTTTGGGTTGAAAGAACCCTGGGTAACACCCTGATGCCACACTGCAACACATGGGAATTGTAACCCATTGGAGAATGTGTTTTACAGCCACCCTCTTGGCCAACACAGGTATTAACACCACATATGTGTGGGGTGGCATTTTCCAAGGGGCACAGGTGAACTAGGTGCCCAGCACCCATTGAAAGTCAATGGGAGTTGGGCACCTAACTGTGTTAGGCCTCTGAAAACCCCTCAGCTCAGTTTTTCAGGACTGTTTTTACATTAACATCTAACCACAGCATCAGGCTCTCCTAACTGTAGTTGGGTGAGTGAATGGCTCATGTGATCTTATGGATCACGCCCGACCTATTCACTGCAGCTTTTGCTTTGACTATTGTCTGGTCGTAGCATGTGTGCTCTGTGCTTAATCACATGATGATGTCTCTACTCCCAACTGGAAAACTCCAAAGCCACAAAGGCATTTCAAGGATGGCTGCTGGACACTTCAAATGTGATTGCTTGCGCACACTTGCGCTAGTCTTACACATGTTCTACGCACAGTTTTGGAGGAAAAAAATCACTTGTACTCATAGAAACAGATTAAAAGGGGGTTGTCATAAACAGATAGCTAAGGGTTAATGTCTCTTACACCTGGAAAGAAGTACCTGAAACACCTGACCAGAGGACCAATCAGGAAACCAGACTTTTTCAGATCTGGGTGGAGGGAAGTTTGTGTGTGAGTCTTTTGTTCTGGGGTCTGTCCCTCTCGGCTATGGGAAGGATTTTTCTATTTCCTGCTTTCTAATCTTCTGTTTCCAAGTTGTAAGTAAAAATATAGTAAGGCAGTAAGGTTTCTATTGTTTTCTTTTGTATTTACCTGGGTATAGTTGCTGGAATGTTTTGAATTGTATTCTTTTTGAATAAGGCTGTTTATTCATATTTCTTTTAAGCAATTGACCCTGTATTTGTCACCTTAATACAGAGACCATTTTTATGTATTTTTCTTTCTTTTTACATAAAGCTTTCTTTTTAAGGCCTGTTGGAGTTTTTCTTTAGTGGGGAACTCCAGGGAATTGAGTTTGTGCTCACCAGGGAATTGGTGGGAGGAAGAAGCCAGGGGGAAATCTGTGTGTGTTAGATTTACTAGCCTGACTTTGCATTCCCTCTGGGTGAGGGGGGAAGAGAGATTAGCTCTCGGTACTTTTGTTTTCCAAGGCTGGAAACGGGGAGGGTGGAATCCCTCTGTTTAGATTCACAGAGCTTGCTTCTGTGTGTCTCTCCAGGAACACCTGGAGCGGGGAAGGGAAAAGGTTTATTTCCCTTTGTTGTGAGACTCAAGGGATTTGGGTCTTGGGGTCCCCAGGGAAGGTTTTGGGGGGACCAGAGTGCCCCAAAACACTCTAATTTTTTGGGTGGTGGCAGCTTTACCCGGTCCAAGCTGGTAACTAAGCTTGGAGGGTTTCATGCTAACCCCCATATTTTGGATGCTAAGGTCCAAATCTGGGACTAGGTTATGATAGGGGTAACAAAGCAAATTTTGCTTGAATGAATGTTTTTAGAGGGTTTTTTGTTTGTCTGTTTGTTTGCTGTGCTTGCCCCTTTACTCATAAGCTTTCATCCAATAGTGTGCATGAGCAACCCTACAATAACAAACCAGTGCATGCAGCCCCATCCTCTATAGCAACAAACCAGATAATTAAATAATTTTATAATTAAAAAAAAACAGATTTCAGTTTAAAGAGGGTTCTAATAATTGCAAGTAACTAATAATTATATTCAGCTGAAGAGAGCAAATACATTACCCACCTCTTCCTATAGCCACTTTGTGGTGAGGTAAACTAAGGTGTAGAGAGGTTAAGATCAAGTAACCAAGCCTGCAGTGGAACCCAGGAGTACTGGTGCATTTTTTCCCCATTCCGATCAGTAGCTAACAAATCTCATTATGAACAATGACGAAAACGTTATTTTGAAATATCAAAACAGCTTGACTGTGGCCTTCCTCAGAGTATGAGCTTTGATTGTTAAATGCATTTCAAACAAAAGGAAGAAGCTACAAAGACGGGCACATTCCTTGTTGCAATTTCTAGTGTGTAACAGATGCCTCTGCCTCTCCCATATTCCCTTCACTCTTTGTGAGATTTTGACTGTGGCAGCCTAAAGATTCACACAGTGTGAGCTATTGTCTCTTAATTACATGTCACCTAATGCAGAAGGCTTTTCCCCAGACTTATTCCTCCAGTCTCCTGGATTGTCCTCCAGTCAAGCTTAGGGCTAATACCTGGGCCAACAAAGTAAAAATTTCATGCATACAGGAGGCATCGTGAATCGTATCCCAGTTCCTAATAATCCTTCCAAAATAACCGAATAGTTTGAAGGCATTAAAGTTATCGTTTGCAGTAAACCCCATGTCTGTTTCCTGGTGAGTTTAATATATCGCAGGAAGTTTCACCCATAAAAGGTGATTGTTATGTTTCCTTCAGTTCACCAGGAGTGTATAACTTACGACCTCCATAAATGTGAGTGGGCCTCATGAGTGAATCCATCAGTCTTCAGAGTAATTCTGCTTTGTAGTAAAATATTTTATTGTGTTCACCTCATGCCTCGCATTGTTTTGCCTCAGCTGCATGCAGATACCCCTTAGATCTCAGCTACCACCTGGCTGGGCTCTGAAATGAGGTGGGAAATAACCTACTCCTTTTACACAGCTGTTCCTTACAGCCAGGCCAGCAGGCCATGCACAGGCACTGCTGTTTTCAGAAGGACTCTCTCAGTTAGAATTAAGGCGATCAGAAAGCAAGTGTGAAAAATCAGGATGGGGTGAAGGGTAATAGGCACCTATAGAAGACAAAGCCCCGGATATTGGAACTGTCCCTTTAAAATTGGGACATCTGGTCACCTTAGCTGGGATAGGCAACAGGATTGATCTCTCCTGGCTAGGGTTTCCACTGTTAATGTTTCAGGTAGCACAGTGCGCACCACACAAGACTGCCTCACCACAGTGTTAATCTGTACAGCCTCACACATGATGCGCTGCACCTTCTCCCCATGTACTGCTGCTTCCCATGCATACCACAGCCTCGCCACAACACATGCAGGCCCATCACACACCTATGCATCACCGCCTTGCCACTGCTTTGTTCTGATGGGGCACCACGCACTCTTGGACCATGCAGGACACCTCACAAGGCAGCCTCCCCATGAAGCAACACCGGTCTTAATATGGTACCACTGACTGTACTGGAGCCTCCTCTTGATGGCAATACAGGATCTCCTTTGTGCCCAGTTTACAAGAGGTGATCAGTCTCAGCTAGCCAGCTTTAGCTCATGCTTTGGCTCTGGCGGTCCCCCGTTCAATCACCGGCATGTTGGCCATGATGGCAGCCATCATACCTGGACTCCGGCATGAGCTAGCTTTCAGGGTATGGCTCTGATGCGATAAAACACTCATGGCTGGCCTGCGTCAGCTGACCCAGGCTTGCAGAGATCGGGCTGTGGGACTTTTTAATTGTGATGTAGATGTTTGGGCTTGGGTTGAAGCCTCGGTTCTGGATTCTTCCCCCCACCTTGGGGGGTTTCAGCTGAGCCCAAATGTCTACCCTGCAGGTTTTGGTCCCATGAGCTTGAGTCAGCTGACTCAGGCCAGCCGCGAGTGCTTGATTGCAGTGTAGATATAGCCTAAGGCTCCACATTCCCACAAGGGCAGGTCAAAGGACCTTTATGAGTCTTAGACTGGGCCTTTGGGTTTCAGCGCAACCTAGTTTTCACCGTAGGTCTCACCAATGAGTGCAACTGAGCTCAGACCCCTGAGAGAGACTTTACCTTCTTAGGGAGCAGTGCAACCAGCAGCATATTTGCAGCGATGCAGGGCTGGCAGCCTTTTCAAAACAAAGTTGCAGCTATTAGGTAACTGCAATATAAGGTCATAGGTTAGCACGGAAAAGTAAAGCTTGGGCCAAAGTCTGTATTGGTTTCAATCCTTCAACCCATTTGCCCTGCCATGAGGTTCATCGTTGCTCTCTCTGTCCCTACAGGTTTAATGACATTTTGCTCACAGGCCAATAGGCCAGAGCCTCAGCTAGTGGCAAGGGGCAAAGCACTTTGGGTTGCCATGGAGCCACATCACTTGGCCCCAGCTGAGAATCTGGCCCAGTGCTTTTACCTCTTAGTCATGGGGATTTGTACTGGTCATTGTGTGTGTGTGTGTGTGGGGGGGCAATATAACTAAAATGAGTAGGTGATGGGCTTTGACACTGACATTTTACTCTAGCTCACAAGGATAAAAGCCTTTGGCTTGGACTGAAGATGAGGGGAGGTGCCGATGAGCACAATTTTATTTCAGTCAATTGGAGAGCACTATAAGTACAATTGCTAAGGCCCCAGCACATTGTTCTGCTGGTGTCAGTTCCCCTGGCAACATGGTGGAGTTAGGGGCCATGGCTGTGGCTTCTAGGCATTACTGCAATAATCATAATTAATAATAACGTACACTTTCAAATGACAGTGTATCTCAAATTAGCAAATTCACCTGCCACCTTCAAACATGCCTCTCCTCACAAGGGGAATAAACTAAAACTGGGGAAAAAGGACAGAGGGCAACGACTCACTGATTTGATTCTTTTGGGGGTGGGTGGGGGTATTACTGACTATTAGAGTTGGTCAGAAAAGTAAAAAAAATCTCAAAATAATCAAAAAAAATCAAAGTTGTTTCTCTTTGGTGGGGTTCAACATGGATCCTTTAGGGGAGCTGTTTGAAATTTTCCCCAGAAGTGTTTTAAAATTCAATTTTGAGTCAGAAGTGCCCTAGAAATCTTTATAGAAATGTTTGTGTACTGACCATGTTTTCAATACTAATGTCAATAAAATGGGTCATGCAAAATTTCACAATATTTTGATAACAGTGAGTTTAAAAAATAAATCCTATTCTAAGAAAGGGACCGTTTTTTGACAAACCAAACTCTTTTAGTGCTAAAAAATTTCAATCAGCACTATGGAGTGTGTGGTACGTTCTTTCCAGGCATACAAGCAGGGACCCTCCTTGCCTGGAGGAACTCAAAGTCTAAGGTTGGACAGACAGTCACAGGGTGGCAAAGATCAGGGAAAGGCAACAACCCAAAGGGCAGATCAACAAGATTAAAAGAAAGAGACGAAAAAAGTCAAGGCTCATCATTGTTACTTCAGATCTATTTTGAGAGTCCTTGGACCTGTTGACTCCATTGCAACAGTTCAGATTCTTTTAAAGTCCTACTGTCCCTTCCAAAAGTAATTTCAGAGTTCATCTGGCAGCTACTCATTGAAAGGATTGCAGGCTTCTGCCTTGCTTTCCGAAGGTACCTAATGTCCACTGCGATGTGATGGGCAGCTGTTGATGTTCATAAGGCCATGGCTGGGAAATCTTGAAGAGTTCCCTTCCACAGAACAGAGACAAGGTGTGGGGAGGGAATATCTTTTATTGGACCCACTTCTGTCGGTGAGAGAGACAAGCTTCCAAGCTACACAGAGCTCTTCTTCAGGTCTGGGAAAGGTCTTTCCCTAGACTGTATTTCTGGGCTCCTTAGACTAGGGATGCGATAGCCCCACAAACTTCACCTGTTGTTTTACCAAGACTTGACTGTGCACTCCTGGTGCAGCCATGGATGGGGAATTGAACCTCAGACTGAGTCCATTCTCTGGCTGTGAGGTAGGGACAATCTGACCCAGAATTTGGGCATTCTTTTAAACAAACATTTTCCCTTCTTTTCAACCAACAAAAGTGAGAAGTGTTGGTGAAATGAGAGGAAACGTAGGGCCAGACCCTCAGCTGGTGTAAATCAGCATAGCTCCACTGTCATCAGATTAGACTGGGCATAAATGGTTCGCTGGGTGGGACTGGTTATGGACAACATTCTGCGCTCAGTCACACTAGTGTAAAGTGGAGTAGCACCACTGAAATAATGCTGTTGGTTCAAATTTTCACTGGTGCAGAAGAGAGCAAAGCACGGCCCTGGCACTTCTCTGGGTATATCAACAGGGCCATAAAAGATCTGCAGCATGGCTATGGCTGGGCCTGGGTCAGCTGACTCAGGCTGGCAGGGCTTGGGTGGTGAGGCTAAAAAATCACAGTGTAGATGTTCAGCCTCAGGCTGGAGGCTGGGCTCTGAGACACCATGAATGGGGAAAGCCAATGGCCCCATGCTCTGAGACTCAGTACTGTAAGGTTTTTTTTAATTGCAATATAGACGTACCCTTTGATGCCATATTGATTCTGACTCAGGTTGGTAGTGACAAGAGATGGGCTCAAACTGCAAATGTCAAGATCTGGTCCGAAGTTCAGAGGTGCTGGGATTCCAAGGTTTGGGGTAGGCCCTGTCTCTGCCAGTGACTGGTGCTGTTTAGTGAAATGGTCTCCACCCAGTTCCTAATGGAAGGGGTTTACATTGCAAAAGCCACTGTCACAGCACTGCAGGCCAAGCTGTGCAAGGTGATGCCTTCACCAGAAAGGATCAGGTCTGAATGGACCAGGGAGCCTGGACCGCTCATCTAGCCAAGACCCTCCTGGTTAGAACTGAGGCTCAATGGCTGCATGTCAGGTAAGTTTGTGTGGTTTGTGACCTTATGCTACGTGTTTGGTGGACACAGAAGATAAAGCCTGATACAGGTCTGTCAAGCCACCACTGGGGCTTTTCATTGGGCCCCTGTAACTTATCAGCTGCTGTTTCTTTGTGTCTCCTCTCCACTCGCGAGATGGAGCCCTCAACCGTTTCTGTGAGAAGGCTCCTTACAAAGCTCCATCCCCCATGCAGGAGCCAGCCAGAGGGGGAAAGGGTCTCAGAACTCCACCCAAGTGGGAAAAGCTACACTGCTCTTTTAGCCAGGAGCATGAGCCCAGGTCAGCTGGCCCAGGCTCTGAGAGGCACTGCCGTGAGTCTCTCTTTGCTGTGTAGATAGACCCTAAGTGACTTGCTCATAGTCACACAGGCTGTCTGTGGCAGAGTGGGGAACTGAATGCAGGTCTCCTAAATCCCAGGTTAGCACTGTAATAACCGAACCACCTTTCCGCTCCTGGACCAGTGGGACATTTTCCATTGACTGAAATCGGAGCAGGAACAAGCTCATTATCCTACTCTTTATATTTTTTTTAAATCTCCTGTTTTTCACATTCTGCAAATGTTAAATTCCAAGGACAAACCTTTCCTCGCCCTGTCAGACCCCTCTCTGTCTTTTCCATCTCACTGCCTGATTGCTTACGGCATTTGAGGTGTGTAGGATTAGTTGGGGTTTTGTTTAAAAAAAAAACAAATGACCCTGATTTGAAGTGTGATCTACTGGGAGTGCGAGCTGCACCTTTTAATTATTGCAAATGAGGTAGAATTTAAATAGCTTTATATGGAAATTGATGAGCCCTTCTACATGTTTGCTGCTTGATTCAGAGAGGACACAAGCGCTTATTAGAAATAATCAGCATAATAAAGCAGCAGATCTGCTGGTTTCCAACACGGAATGGAACAAATAAAAGAGTTGGAAATGTGTTCCTGGAAGGAGCATAATAAAGAGATTCTGTGTGATAGGGGAGCCTCATGCTGCTGCGATAGAACAACTGGAATGGTGCTGGCAGAGCTGTAAAATTTTAGGATCTGCTATTAGAATTTGCTCCGAAGACCATGGAGGTCACCAGAAAAGCTGTCAGTCATGGCCCTTAGCTTTGGATCAGGCCCGGAGGGGGGGGGGGAGGGGAAAGGGGAAATTGGGAAATGGACACTGATTCCCCTCCCTTGAAAAATACACTAGCTAGGGAGACGAAATTGTCTGTTAATAGGGTAATGAACTGGGAGCCTGAAAGGGACCAGATCCTGCTCATTAGAAGACCTAATAATAGTGAGGAGAGAGAGTTGAGCAAGCTCAGGGTAACAATTACGTCCCCTTTAGGTGGGGTTCATAGCAAAATGAAGGTGATCTTGTTAAGGCCCAGGTATGCATGTCAAATCTAGGCTCAAGTCCCTGTATGACCTCGCCACATAGTCTGTCTGTGCATCCCTCTGGACAGGGGGATAATAATTCTTCCTCTTGACATCTTATCTTTGGGATTGGGAACTCTCTGGGGCAGATTTCTCACAATGTATGTGTGGAATGAATATCATAGCTGGGCCCTGATCTCAGCTGTGACATCTAGGAGCTAGAGTAATACAAATAATAATAATAATAAGAAGAAGAAGATACATTAGAAATAGTCAATACACAAAAGGTATCTACAGGTTTAACCTGACATGGGGTTAGGGCAGGAACACTAGCAGGTGGAAAATTCCACTGTCCACCCTGTGAAAAATTCTGAAGTGTAAAAATTTGGTATTGGACCTGAATTGGGACAAAAAGAGAAAATATCTTTTTTTTTCCCATAGAATAGAAAATTCAGAAAAAAATTGCTTTGAAGTGTTTTGACATTCCCGACATTGATTCTAGGCAGGTGCCTAAAATATGCTTTGATTTCACTTTGAAAGTTCTGCTGGCCACTAGTAAAACATGGAGTTGTCTAGTTTAGCAGTCTTGAGGCTTGTCTACAGGGTGACTTAGTGCACAGCTTGGAGCCTGCTACTACACACTAAAAGTTCCCTGCTGAGTGTGCAGCAAACTGGTGTGCTCTAGATTCACACTCCGGCTTGCTACGCACTAAATCACTGTGTAGACAAACTCTTGGAAAATCCCAAACAGAATGTAACCCAAGGACTCTTCCCAGCTGTTCAGAGCCTTCCATGGCATTGACTCTACCTGCCTGAGAATTTGCCTCACCCTCCATGACCATTAAAAGCTAATGTAAAGAGCTTTATGTTCAGTTCTTCTCCGTGTCCACTGACAGTAGGACAAGAGGTCATGGGCTTAATCTGCAGCAGGCAGATTTAGATTAGATATGAGGAAAAACTTTAACTATAAGGGAAGTTAAATTCTGCAATGGGAGTTCCACAACCTCCCTTGGAAGCCTATCATTGGAGGGTTTTCAGAACAGGCTGGACAAACACTTGTCGGGGATGGTCTAGGTTTACTTCGTCCTGCCACAGCACAGTGGGCTGGATTTGCTGGCTTCTCAAGATCCCTTCCAGCCCTACATTTCTGTGATTCTATATTGGAAGCCATTGGCAGTGCACAACAATGTCTACTGGGCCTACAAAACCTACAAACAAGATTGAGCACCATCTACAGGTAAAGTCTACTATAAATATGGATGTCCCTTTTATAGAGAACCCTAGTAACTAACCATGGCCTCTTATGACAGCTATTACATTCCACTGAAACTATGAAACTACGGACCAACAGAGAGAGCCTCAAGAGACAGAATTTTCACAGAAACTGGGCCTAGACTGTAGAACTACTCCAGTGAGAGAGAACAAAGACTACAGAACTAGGCAATTCCAGAACCAAATGCAGGACATTTCTTTAGTTTAGCTTCTGCACACCAGTACAAACATATTAAATAAAGTGAAATCCTACTAGTCAACCACTCAAGCCATTTACTTCTTAGGGCTGGGAAGAGGGGCAGAGATAGCGATTTAGCATTATAGAAGAGTCAGATTGTACAATGCAGAAAATCATGTAAGAAGCCAGCTAGACGGAAAGGTATTGACCAATGAAAACTTCCCGGCTCTGCTGTGACTGGGTGAACCAGGTTCGTTTTGAAGGACACTCACTGTGAATTTTAGAATTTACTCAAACCAAACTTGGGAGCTCAGGGACTCCATGAACCACAGATCAGAAGAGAAATTTTGCATTAGCTCTTCAGTCCACTAATGAAAGAACTGAATATAGATACAGTGATAATACCAAAATTTTATTTAATCTCTCAGTGGCCTCTTCATGCTTGAAAATGGCTGCTAGTACCCTTTAAATCAAAAAGGAGTTTCTTATTCCTTGGAACTGTCTTTTTTTTTCTGTGTGAAACTAATATCTTCTTTCCTCAGAGCTGCAGCCAAGACAATAATTTTTATCCAAAAGTTGACATTTTAATGCAAACTGCCCTTCCCCCTCATCAATTACAAGAAAAGGTAGAGGAAAGGCTCAGAGACGTACTGAGATCCCTGCTAATTAAAGATGCAAATTAAGGATCAGAGCTCAAGTCATAAGTCCTGTGAAAGCTTTCCAAAGGTGCAAATTACAGGAGTGACTCATTGGCAAAGTGGCTGCTTTTAATTTCAAGAAGAATTTCCAGTCTCCCAGAAGCAGGGGAATAACACAGCTACCAGCTCTAGTGAGTGGTAGCCCCATTAACCCCCAGCATCCAAACTAGTTCTATATTCCAAACCCACCCATTCCCACAGAAGTCTTTCCACTGATATCAATGCGCGTTGGATCAAATTATAAACCTGCTTAACGTTAAGCAGTGGAGTTGGTAGAAAATGGTGGGGAAAAATTGTGGGGAAAAAACCATCATCATTTTTTATGTTTAGTTTTCAGAGAGTCTTTTTGGTTTTTGAAAATGTTCATTGAACTTTTTCATCACAATGTTTTACTTTTGCTTAAGTAATTTTGCAATTTTTTAAAAAAATGTATCACGCGATTAAGTTGACCAACCAAGGTGACCAACCAAGGTGACATAGTAGCAAGACAAAACCAACACACACAGTGGTACAGAGCAAGGATTGAGGAAGATTTTTTTCATTATCTTCCCATCCACCCACTCTCCTCCCCCACTTTTTTTTTTGGCTTGGTTGCTTTATAACTTTTGATTAGCTGTCTGAGTCAAATGATGGGATTTTAAAAAAATTAAATCAAAATTTTCACACAAAAAACCCAATTTCAACCATGAAAAAAAACCCCAAAAAAACAGAGAAGAAGGTTAATGAAAAACGTAGCTGCTGAAAAAAGGTTATTTTTATTCACAAAATCACCACCAGTTCTAGTGAGCACGTTAAGTGTTTTGCTGAAGACGGATGAGATTACTGAAATGCCTAAAATTAAGCACATACTTACATCCATTTTCATAAGCACCAAAATGCCTTAGGAGCCTAAGGGTATGTCTACACTTCAGCTAAACACTCATAGCTGGACTTGCAGGGCTCAGACTGTGGGGCTATGAAATTACAGTGTAGACGTTCAGGCTCCGGCTGAGCCTGAGCTTTGGGACCTTCAGCCCTCACCCAGGGTCTCAGAGTCCAGGCTCCAGCCCAAGCCAGACATGTGTTGTGAAATCTTGTAGCCCTGTAGCTCCAGCCCCGTGAGCCTGAGTCGTCAGACACAGCCCAGTCACCGATGTTTAATGGCAGTGTAGACATCCCCTAAGTCCAGTTTTCAGAAGTGACTTAGGAGCCTGAGTCTCATTGACAGTCCCTTGGAACGAGACACCTGGAGTTAGGCATCTCAGTCAGATCAGCCCCTTCAGTAGCCCATGCCCTAGTAATTACATAAGAACATAAGAATGGCCATACTGTGTCAGATCAAAGGTCCATTTAGCCCAGTATCCTGTCTTCCGACAGTGGCCAATGCCACGTGCCCCAGAGGGAATGAACAGAACAGATAATCATCAAGTGATCCATCCCCTGTTGCCCATGCCCAGCTTCTGGCAAACAGGCTGGGGACACCATCCCTGCCTATCCTGGATAATAGCCATTGATGTACCTATCCTCCATGAATTTGTCTAGTTATTTTTGAACCCTGTTATAGTCTTGGCCTTCACAACATCCTCTGGCAAGGAGTTCCACAGGTTGACAGTACATTGTGTTACGGGAAGGAGTAAATAACACTTTCTTATTTACTTTCTCCACACTGGTCATGATTTTATAAATCTCTATCATATCCTCCTTTAGTCGTCTCTTTTCCAAGTTGAAAAATCCCAGTCTTATTAATCTTTCATACCGAATCCTTTCCATACCCCTAATCATTTTTGTTGCCCTTTTCTGAACATTTTCCATTTCCAATATATCTTTTTTGAGATGGGGCAACCACAGCTGCATGCAGTATTCAAGATATGGGCGTATCATGGATTTAGACAGAGGCAATATGATATTTTCTGTTTTATATTCTATCTCTTTCTTAATGATTCCCAACATTCTGTTTGCTTTTTTTTACTGCTGCTGCACATTGGACTTACCTCTCTTTCTCTCTCAGTCTCCTACTCATGCTCAATATCTCTCTTCCACTTGCTCTTCATTTCCCTGAGCCCCCAGCTGTCTTTTGTACAGTGTTGTGTTGCTCCCAACACCCTCTCCTCAGTTTGCCTCTGGCCCTCCTGCTGCGGGCTCTGATGCGTGCCAGGTCTTAGACGTACTCAGAGCTCGCCTACAGGATTGAGCCATGCTGGTGAGGTCAGCACTCCCCCACCCAGTTTAAACATTCCACTTCAGGGCCTTAAGCTTTGGCTGAGCTGGAAGTCGCTAGCTGTGGGGTGGCAGCAGCGCGACCAAAACTTTGGGACCAAATAGGACTTGGTGTGCCTGAGCTCTGGCTTTCAAAATGTCAGCAGTGGACTTAGGTGCTAAATGCATCAGTCACTTTAACAAATCTGAACCTTGGTCACCCTAAAGTAAAAATGCAGCAGACCATTTTGATCCTTTGGCGATCTGTGCTCATGCTGGGAAGTTGTAGTAAAACCAGCCAGAGAAAGAGAGGATGCAGGGAGAGGACAGTAGGAATACAGAGGCAATGCAGAGTGAACGGTGACATTATTAAGAGATGTATTACTCCTAGGGCTTGTCTATGCTTGAAATGCTACAGCAGCACAGCTGCACCTCTGTAGTGCTTCAGGGCTCGTCTACACTATCACATATGTCAGCAAAACTTATGTCACTCAGGGTGTGAAAAAACACCCTCCTCAGCGACATAAGTTTTGCCAGCAAAAGTAGTGTGCACAGCACTATGTCAGCCAGAGAGCTTCTCCCACTGATATAGATACTGCTGCTCGTTGGGGGCGGTTTAATTATGTTGATGGGAGAGCTATCTCCCATCGGCACAGAGTGGCTAAACACGAGCTCTTACAGCGGCGCTGCTGCATCAGTACAGCTGTGCCACTGTAAGGTCTCTAGTATAGACATGATCTTAATGTAGACACCACCTACTCCAACAGGAGGTGTTCACCCGTTGGCGTAGGTAATCCACTTCCCCAAGAGATGGGAGCTAAGTTGATGGAAGAATTCCTAGCGCTGTCTACATCAGGAGTTAGGTCGGTTTATGTATGCTACTCAGAAGTGTGGATGTTTCTCACCCCTGAGTGATGTAGCAGAGTGCTTTATAGTGTACACCAGGCCTTGGTCTTAATTGCTGAAAAAGCCATTTCCCCTGTGCATTATGAATACATTTAAATAGATCTGGTCACATTTTCTTTTATACGTTGATGAAACATGGCCTTTTTCTCAAAAACAATTTTTCTTGTGCGTAAAAATTTTAGTTTTTCCACCAAAGTACGGAACCTGAAAAAATGTTTTAGCAAACATTTTGTTTTCAGTAAGAAACTTCAGTTTGCAGAAAGGTTGGTTAAACCTAAGAGGAGTTAACATGAGTGTCGAGAGCTCGAGTGAGAGCTGCAGTGAAGACAGCTCCATGTGCACGCTCTGGGCCTATGTGATTAAATTGGCTTACCTGAATAGGCCCACTGAAGTCACAGGGGAGATGTGTGCTTATGGCAAAGCATGGTTATGGCCAGCATGCTCTGTTTCACTGCCTGGGTCTGCTGCACTCAGCCAAGACTGCTGGGTTTGGGTTCCCAGTCCTGCAAGGGAAGATTGGAATGTTAAAAAATAATTTGCATTTTAAAAAAATCTACTTTTAATTTATTTTAATTTTTTTTCAAATCTTTTAGGACCTTAGTCCCTGATTCAGCAAGGTACTTAAAAAACACATGGCAAGTCCCATTGGAGACGGTGGGACTGAAACATGCACTTTGCAGAATTGAGGCCAGAATGACTAAAATATTTCCCCCCTCTCCCAGCTTATATTATTAGGCATGGGGCTGTCAGGCATGCATGCTCTGAACGTTCAATTAATAAGATTCTTAGATGCTGCCAAAGTCCAGCTACAGCAATTATCCTGCTACTTTGCTGACTCAGCTACATCAGACTTCTAGTCCTGCTGCTAATTAAACTCCAGCTTTTCATCTTGTTAATAAGCTTCCAGTATATTTTCATTAAAAAAAAAGGCAAAAGAAGCCCATTTCACCTTCAACATGTGGCTAATTCTTATTCAAATATCTAACCTCCTCTTATGGCTCAGAAACATCTGTGTATATCGCACCCTGAAGAGGCAGTTGTGATCAGGTTGCTACTTCCAGTGTGGTCCCCAGCCCCTCCTGTTGAGCAGATGAGAGGGAAGATTAATGAGTGTATTTAACAGGCAATACAGAATGATGCTGCAGTACATCAGCAACTCCTTCCCCCATAAAAGAAAATCCAGCTTCAAACTCCGGTGTCCTACTGCCTGATGACACAGATGGCTGTGACCTTGGCAGGTGTCTCATCTCACCTGGGCCCATTGTTACTATTATTATTGTATTAATACCAGTGCTATAAGTGCAACTTAACTGCGATGCCCTTAATTGGAATGGCCACTCTATCGTGGTGCCCAGAGAACTGATTTAGCCCAATGCTAATGTGAATGCTTAGCTGGGATAGCATTACTACAACATGCCACTTAAAGGGAACACGTCTGATTAATGCCAGGGAGCTTAAGCAGGTGTTATAAGATGTGATGTTGCTAAGTGCAGCAATCTCTGGGATGGAATGCAGCAGCTGTTGACTAGCTTCAAACCTTCTTTGGGTGCATGTGCAGCCATGATTGCCCCCTCCCCCACCTTTAACTACTACTTATGGAATGGAGAGTGCAAAAATTTTTAGAATTTTGAAAAAATATATCAACATTTCAAAAGAAAATCTGTTTTTTTTTGTGATTCCCACCTCCACCCCAATTTATCTCTAGACCCATGTGTAGCCCCATTGATGCCCACATGCATGGAGTGGCTTGCAGGTTTGGGGCTATAGTATGTTAGCGCTGAAGAAAAACATTGCTAAGGAAATGGACGATCTCGCTAGAAGCAGGGCTGGCTCTAGCCATTTTGTCACCCCCAGCACGGCGACACGCTGCAGGCGGGCGCTCTGCCGCTCGCCCGTCCCGCAGCTCCGGCGGACCTCCCACAGGCGTGCCTGCGGATGCTCCACCGGAGCCGCGGGACCAGCGGACCCTCCGCAGACACGCCTGCGGGAGGTCCACTGGAGCCGCCTGCCGCCCTCCTGGCAATCGGCAGAGCGCACCCCGCAGCATGCCGCCCCAAGCACGCACTTGGCGTGCTGGGGCCTGGAGCCGGCCCTGGCTAGAAGCAGTAGTAGCATGCTCCTCAAATGTAAAGGCTTTCACAGTACCCTTTTTCTCCTCTAGGACAGATCTCTGCCATTGGCAGCCATCCCAGCGTGGCTTGGCTTGTTAAGGAAAGCAAATATACTGACCTTTTCCATAGCAGTGTTCAAGGGTTGCCAGGGAATACCCACAGATGCTATAAAACAGATTCTGGAGGAACTAATAGCAATTCCATTGTTAAGGCTGGGTTCAGTTTTTCACTTAAGAAAATTCAGCATTGTTGTTTTGGGTGAACGTGATGGCATAGTCAGACCTTGCCTTAAACTTTAGCATGCACAGATGCACCAGCCCATGAAGACAAAGGATTGAACCAGTAATCTCTAGACCGGCTACACCTTGAGCTAAATACCCCACCTTTCCTAGGTATTGTGAGAGATTCATATTCTTTATGTAAATATGTTTATGAATATGAGTTAAAAGTAAAATATCTGAGTTTACATTATCCCTTTAACAAAATGTTAGGTTTGAATCTCATATTTTCTCAGGTGCCTCTAGCTAACAAAGGGCTTCTTTCTAACCCTTCAAACTTTATATAGAAACTTCCATTGAAAACCCTGGGCATGGTCTACTTTTGGAAAAATGATGTGGGAGTTATGCAAAGTAATTAACCATGATTCTTTATTACTGTTTCTTTCACTCTTGCAATTTACACTGTCAGATATGTTTGTCTGTGAATATATTTCAAGCTGCTCCAGAATGTCAGCTTTCATCTTTTTAAAAATTCAGCTGGTCCTCAGATGGTGTACAGCAGCCTAGCTTCGTTGAAGTCAATGGGCTAAATCCCCACTATTAGACCTGGATAAAAATTGAGAATTTTTTTGCACAGGATTTAGAACATTTTGAAGTTATTTTTAGTCTTCATGTTACGAAAATGAAACCTTTTTTATTAAAAAAAATTATTTCTTATGAAAATAGAACATATTCATTTTTTAAATTTTCCTTTCTCACCCCTTTTTTCTTCCTTCCTCCCTCTTTTTTTCCCCCTTTTACCATTTTGCCACTGAAAAAGGGGAAAATGCAGGAAAGAAACTATAAATTATAAACATGACTAATATTTTTATTTTTTTATTTCAATGGAAAATAAAAAAAACACGATTTTTATGAAGTCCAATTTTTTAAAAAGACCTTTTTTAATAATATTTTTTTATTTTTAAATGTCGGCCATCTCTCCCTAGTACAAAGCCATGAAACTTGAGGAGCTTGCAAGCTTGTACTACAGCTACAGAATCAGGACTGCAGAATTTGCAACGGCTCATTGGTGCTATATGGAAATCTAAGGCAGAGAGAGAGCTTTCCTAATTTGCTTATCATCTCCAACTTTTTGTAGAATCTGAATGTGGTTCATTTCTTATTTCATTGGATACATTGTAAGCTTTTTTCGCTGCAGGGGTCCAACCTTTTATAGCAAAGGGGGTATGGTGACTTAAGGCTATAAGGAGCTACATGGGGAACAAATGTTTAATAATGAGATCTTCAATCTAGCAGACAAAAGAATGACAAGATCCAATGACTGGAAGTTGAAGCTAGAGAAATTCAGGCTAGAAATAAAGTGTACATTTTTAATAGTGAGGATAATTAACCACTGAAACAATTTACCGAGGGATGTGGTGGATTCTCCTTTACTCCATTTTAAAATCTGGATTGGATCTTTTTCTAACAGATTTGCTCTTGGAATTATTTTGAGGACCTTCTCTAGCCTGTGTGATACAGGAGGTGAGACAAGATAATCACAATGGTCCTTCTGGCCTTGGAATCTATGAAAAGCCTTTTACCTCTGGAAACTTGGGTTCATGTTCAATAGCTCATAAAGGATTTGCAGACTCTGTCAACACTCAATAAGCCTAGCAGTTTGTGCTCAAGTTAGAAGCGAGGTGCTTTGACAGAGCTAGGTGGGCACTGAGAGGTGAAATTGCACAGGTTCCTATGTGTCAGGAGGTGCTTTGAAAGAGCTGTGTAGGAGGTCCAGGACTGGAATAGAAGAGGGCCAGGCAGGTCAGCATTAAGATGTCCCGACAGAGCTGAATGGAAATAGCTGAGCCACCAACCTTCTGTTTTTATAATTGCCATATCCAGACCTTACCTAGAGCATTAACCATGTGGACCAGCCCCAATATTCATTAGCTGCCACCATTTAATATGCCATTGCCAGACGAGTATTCTAGAAAGAAAAGTGGGTTCCTTGCAGGGCTCACTTGTTTGCCATAACCCAAAAGGTCTCATAGCCATTTCACAGAGATGGGAACAAAGCCAGTGGGTTGAACTGCATTGGCCAAGGCATAGAATCCTATTCTGGGATGAGAACTGGGACAGGTTTTCACCCACCATGAATTTTGAGTACATGGCCCACGTAACATCAGAAAGTCCTAAGGAAGCAATAAGTGGTATGGGTGAAAGCTGTCCAGTGAAGGTGAACCTGCCATCCTAGTCTGTGGGCTTCTAGGTTATTCGACACAATTAATTAACCTGGGACTCAGAGATTTGAAAATAAACCAAACAACAGCTTGTTTGCTGGAGCACGTCCAGCACCGTGTGACCTGCAGTGGGTGTCTGTTTCAAAGCCTTCTGTGCTACCAGCTTCCCAGTACTGTGTGCTTTGGAGGACGCAGACAGAGTGGAAGTATCAGACTGGAAAATTGCACACTGACCTGTTACAAACATATTGTCAACTGCTGTGCCACCGGTCCTTGTATCCTGAGTGATGGGTCAGCGTCCTACCCCTGGGCTCCTTGGAGGTCATGTCCGCCGCTGTTCCTACAGCTGTGGAATACCCTGCCCTAGCTATGAAATGCATATGAGCGGCTGGAAATCATGACCAATGACAGTTTCCCCTCTCCCCATCCATCCAGCTCCTAAGCTGTTCTTCTCTCAGGCCCTTGAGATTGGGCTGTTCTAACTTTATATGCTTCTCATAGCTATAGCTATGAGACATTTCCGGCTGCCCTTGTGCGGGTGTTGGGTGGGTGGAGGCCCATTGACTCATTTTCTCTTTACCAACAGCACTACTGATCATGTGGCTGCCATCATTAAATCATTGCTGGTACTCGGTGTCAATAACACAGCTCACATCCAGACAGTAGAGAGGACAAAATCACTCGCTTGCCATCCACCCCTTGCAATTCACTGCAGGCTCACACTGAGCCTCATCTGGAGGCAGTAGCTTAGACAGGGGTGCTAAGGATGGGTCTCCTCCCTCTGTGTTGGTCTGTGGGAACTGGGCGGAGCTTGTCTGGGCCACATGTTGATCTTTGCATACGTTACTGCAACGATGGGCAAACTTTTTGGCCCAAGAGCTGCATTGGGTTTCATAAATTGTATGGAGGGCCAGTTAGGGGAGGGAGTTGTGGCCCAGCCCCCAATCTGCCTCCCCATGACTCCTGCCCCATCCAACCCCCTGGTCCCTGACGGCCCCTCTGGGACCCCTGCCCCATCCACTCCCCCCCTGGTCCCTGTCTCCTGGCCGCTCCTGGACCCCGCTGCCCCATCCAACCCCTCCTCTCATTCCTGATGGTATACCAGGGACCCCATCCAACCACCCCTTCTCCCTGTCCCCTGACTTCCCCCAGAACCCCTGCCCCTGACTGCCCCCTGCTGCTCCATCCAACCCCCTCCTTCCTGACTGCCATCCTGGGACTCCCGTCCCCGTTCAACCCCCTGTTTCCCCCCGACTACTATTCACGCCCCCACACCCTGACCACCACCCCGAACTCCCCTACCCTCTCTTCACTTTCCACCCCTGCTCCCTGCACCCTTACTGCGGTGCCTGGAGCAGCAGTGGCTGGCGGTGCTACAACTGTGGTGCCCGGCTGGAGCCACGCCGCCACCACCACCACACAGCACAGAGACCGGGTCAGGCTGGCTCTGCAGTTGCGCTGCCCCAGGAGCTCACAGCCCCCTTGCTCAGAGCCCTGCACCGGTGGCAGAGCAGGCGAGCTGAGGCTGCAGGGGAGGGGCGACAGCAGGGGAGAGGCCGGGGTCTAGTCTCCCAAGCCAGGAGCTCGGGGGCCGGGCAGGATGGTCCCATGGGCTGGATGTGGCCTGCGGGCCATAGTTTGCCCAGACCTGCACTACTGGGACATTTCTGTCTTCTCTTGAGAGCTCTTGTCATAAAGACCCGCGTCTGCCAGCATGAATACAATTCGTTAGCCACCTCTCTTAGTTGGTTTTGACTGTGTTAGCATCTGGCCACAAATTGGAAACTGTGGTGAGGATTCAGATGTTTCCAGCAAGCTACCTTGCCTCTCTGTCTCCCGTCTTCACTAGCCTTGGTCCCTTAGCCATTGGGCCTGCTCTTTTTCATATAATAATGCTAGGGTGGAACGCCAAACCCTAATAAATTGGAGACACTCTCAAGGACTTTTTCCAACATCACTGTTTCTTGACGTCTCTTAACATAACTCACACACCCTTTGCCACCCACACATAGCCACCTTTCCCCTTGGAAGAGCTTCTTCAGGTTCATTCTGGAAATGGTAGTTCTTAGATCCCTTTTTCATCAGGAATGCCTGCTAGTAGCCTTTCTAAAATATCCACCTCTCCCTTCCACAGGGATAGCTAGGTCGGAATAACTAGAGCTGTGCAGAGGACAGATGTTCTGAAATAAAATTGTGAGGACAACAACCTGATTTTGAGAAGCATTTTGGTTATGATGGACCTGCAGAGTCCTATGAAATATGGTTCCATCAAAATCTCTCTGACCCGGTCTAACAACAAGATGCTGTTATCCAAACACTACTGACGTCAATGGGAAAAAGACACCCATTGACTTCTGTGGGCTTTGGATCAGTCCCATTTTTGACTAGTGTCGAAACATAATGTGATCTTGGTTCTTGTAACACAACCGTGTCATCATGAGACAGATTAAACAAACTGAGATCTCATTTTCGAGTCCTCAGCTTGTGACATCAGTCATTCCCACATGCAACCAAAAATGTAATACACAGAAGGTATGACTTTCAGCGGGGGAATAAGGTGCCCAGAACAGATGAATCCACATGCAACAAAAACCCTGTTTTTCACAGGAAAAGAGAGGTGAAAATAACCAAAAATGCTGTGCATGCTTTTGGAAGGACAAGGCAATAGAAAATAAAATGTTTCCTCATGTGTTACCCACCAGAGCAGTTCACAGGAATTGGTTCAACCTTTGTCTTGATTTCTTTGCAGAGCAAACACCTGTGAACTGGAGAGCAGTCTGCAATGTACAAACAGTCCTGAGATAGCAGAGTGGACTTATCATTCTCCTATATCATACGGAAGTGGCAAGGGCCAGCTCTTGTGGATTTTCCAGAGAAAGCAGGAAACATCTATTATTTTCAATATCAGGGCCAGATTTAGGGGCAGGCTACCAAGGCGACTGCCTGGGGTGTCAAGTGTGGGAGGTGCTGGGTTTGGAGTGCTGTTTTTGTTGTTAGTGACAAAAAGAAAAAGAGAATATTTGAAATAAAATGTTTCAGGTATTCTGTATGCCAATTAATTTTTCACTAATCTCTTAGAATGTTCTGGACCTTTGTAGAATCTTGTGGAACCTTGCAGACTTTTTGAGAACTACATTTTTCTTGAATCTCCTAGAACAGGAGCGGCCAACCTGTGGCTCCGGAGCCACAGGTGGGTCTTTAGAAGTTAATATGTGGTTCCTTGTATAGGCAGCAACTCCGCGGCTGGAGCTACAGGTATCAACTTTTCAATGCGCCGGGGTGCTCACTGCTTAACCCCTGGCTCTGCCACAGGCCCTGCCCCCATTCCACCCCTTCCCTGAGCCTGCTGTGCCCTCACTCCTACCACTCCCTTCCAGAGCCTCCTGCATGCCATGAAACAGCTGATCAGGAGATGTGGGGAGGGAGGGGGCGAAGCTGATTTGCAGGGCTGCTGGTGGGTGGGAGGCACTGGGAGCAGGGATGGGGGAGCTAATGGGGGGGCTGCTGACGTATTACTGTGGCTATTTGGCAATGTACATTAGTAAATTCTGGCTCCTTCTCAGGCTCAAGTTGGCCATCCCTGTCCTAGAATGTTGTCAGCCACGCCCTTGCAGGTATATAAGGGGTGGAGTGTTGCCAGTCCATCAGTAAGATATAAGAACAAAGTGAAGTGAGAGCCCAGCTCCAATACTCTGAACCTTGTTTTATGGTGTCATTGTGGGAGGGAGAGAAGCGCCGAAGATGCTCCTCACCTGAGGCACCATTTGGTTTAGGGCTGGCCCTGCTCAACATCAGAAAGGCTGCATCAGCACTACTTTGCACAGCTAGCAACAGTGGATTCCTGTGCAAATGGGGAAAAGAAGAGGCTAGGCCTGCTGGCCTGGATGGGAACTGTGATGGATCCCCCCGGGGTGCCACTTGGAACTAGGGTCCCACTGAGCCCACCTGACCCACCAGCCTGGGCTCCCTTTACACTGTATTGATGAGGCAAGCCAGCCAAGTCCTCCCTCAGGCTTCAGACTGCACTTTACCAGCACATAGACAGGCAGAGACACACCCAGCTGCAGCTATACACACAGAAGCTGAGATCAGTTCTGCATGAGAAGGTTCAGCTGAGGAACTTCCCAGTACTCAAGTGCACACCCCTTTCTGGAGTGTAAACCCAAAATTGCACCATCTTGTGCTGTACAGAGAACTGTGCAATGTAAGCTCATGAAATTTGCCCCCCCTCAGGGTGGAGAGGAATATACACAGCTTTTTACCACAAGTTATGATTGCTCTCACACTGATTTTAGACAAGACAAAAACAAGTTTATTAACTACAAAAGATAGATTTTAAGTGATTATAAGTGATAGAAAACAGATCAAAGCAGACTACCCAGTAAATAAACAAAACCACAAACTGAGCTTACCACACTAGATAGGTAGGATATGAATTAGTAAATTCTCACCCTTGATTAACAGGCTGGTAGATTCTTAAGGCACAAGCTGCCTTGGCTTTCCCAGGTTTTCATACACAGCCTAAAAATTCTGGGACCATCACGTCCCACAGTTCAGTCTTTGTTCCTCAAGTGTTTCCAGATGTGTTGTTGTAGGGGGAGTGAGGTACCATCGTGATGTCATTTTCCCTTTTATATCTTCTTTCCACTTGCTGGAAAGCTCTTTTGCTGTGACCTGGGTCAAGCAGTTCCCATTGTGTAGTGCTATCTCTGAGAGGTTTCTATTGTACACAGTTCCAGGGGTAATCCTTGTGCTTGTGTGCATTTTCTCAATGAGCCATTAACATTGTTTGGCCTTTTTACTGTTGTATCTGAAAGGCTGCTTGTGGGTGTTTTCAACCTCACAACATGTTTCGGTAACATACATAACCAAACTTCATACCTTCACATACGACGATAGCAATACAATCCAACGAGACATTGCTGTCTAGCAGATCAAGACTTTTAGAATGATGATACCTCACAAGACACACTTTGTACAAAACATACCCTAATTACTTGACAATGGTGAATACTGGGGTGCCAGGCAAGTTCCTGTGACACCCTATGTAAACAGCTTTCTCCATTGTCCAGGTGAGAAGGAATATGATCTTATACAAACATTCTGCTGAACTAAACCTCCAGAGCTTACGGCTAGCTACCTAGTAGTAGTTGCTACTGTCAATGCACAGTATCCAGGCTACAGCTGCTATAGGTACATTCCTACCCATGATGCATGCATTTATTATGTATGCTTACTTGTATTACCATTGCATTTAGGATCCCCAGGCAAGGAGCAGGGCCTGACTGTGTCAGGTGCTTTACAGACAAGTAACAAAGAAGTCCCATCCCCAATGACTTCCAGTCTGGATGTCAGACAGGATGCAACTGGTGGACAAAATAGACAAACGGGATTGGGGATGGGGAGGCAGAGGGAGAAACAAAAGAGAGTTTAGCAGGAATACAGAAGTCACGGCTTGTCAGTTGCCAAACCAATAGCATGCAGGAGTGTTTTATAGATCTCACCCCAGGGGTGGGTTTTCAGGAGGGATGTAATGGTATGTAAGATGGTACCTTTTGATGGAGAATTTGTCCCATGCATTAGGGTGTCCTGGGAAGAAATGTTGGAATCACTTGAGGGAGAAGCAGCCAGATGGATGCTCGAGGTATCATTGGCAAAACTAATGATGTCCCTGGTTACACATATAGCAAGGGGAGTTTAAAGGTGCTGAAATTCCTATTCCGAGCTGCAAACAAACATCCCATGCACTTAAAAATACATCAATCATTCAAGAAATCGGTTAAAAGCATAAACACGATATGCCACCATCCAAACCACACAGACTAGTTCTGAGCCTTCCAGCTGCACATCCTGAATGCGGTTGTAGAAAGACTATTAGTGCATGTTCTTACTGACTTGCATTTATTGAAGTGTGACAGCGATGAAATAAAAATTCCCTCTATATTTATTAACCAGCTGCTGAATCTCATTCAGAATGTTTATTATACTCAGCTGGCATTTAGGAATGGGACTTATGTTCCCACACCTTTTTGGTGCTTTTGAAAATCTCCACCTTAACCAACAGGTGGCTAGGGATGATCCAGCTGATATAGAGTATTGGGCATTCAGAAAGCCTCTGACAAGGTCCCTCACCAAAGACCTTTAAGGAAACTAAATAGCCATGGGATAAGAGGGAAGGTCCAATCATGGATCAGTAGCTAGCTGAAAGATAGAAAACAAAGGGTAGGAATAAATGATCAGTTTTCACAACGGAGAGACGTGAAGAGTGGAGTCCCCCAAGGATCTGTACTGAGACCTGCGCTGTTCAATGTAACTGGACATGGGGGTGAGCAGTGAAATGGCAAAGTTTGCAAACAGTGCAAAATTATTCAAGACAGTTAAGAGGAATGCAATGAGTCACAAATGGATCTCACAAAACTGGGTGACTAGACAACAAAATGGCAGCTGAAATTCACCACTGATAAGTGCAGAGTAATGCACACTGGAAGAAAATAATCCCAGCTATACATATACTATGATGGGGTCTAAATAAACTGTTACCATTCAACATTAGGCACTATTAGGCAAGAGATGGAAATCAAACTGAAAATATCATAATCTATGATGTACCCGCACCTTAAATACTGTGTGCGTGTCAAAAAGGATCTAGAGGAACTGGAAAAGGTTCAGAGAAGGGCACCAAAGGTGATCAAGGGTATGGAATGGTTTGCTTATGAGGAGAGACTAAAAATATTAAGGCTGTGCAGTTTAGAAAAGAGATGACAAGGGGGATATGATAGAGGTCCATACGATCATTAATGGTGTTGGGAAAGTGAATAGAGAAGTGTCATTTACCCTTTCACACAATACAGAAAACAAGGGTCACCCAATTAAATTAAACGGTAGCAGGCTGAATACTAAAAAAAGAGGAAGTGCTTTTTCATCAATACACAACTAATCTGTGGAACTCATTGCCATGGGATGTTGTAATGGCTAAAAGTATGAGTTAAAAAAAAAGAGCTGGCTAAATTCATTGAGGATAGCTCCATCAATGGCATTTAGCCAAGATGGTCAGGGAGGCAGCTCCATGCTCAAGGCCACCTTAAGCCTATGACTATCAGAAGATGTGGGTGGATCTCTCTATAATGGCCCTGTTCTGTATACTCCTCTGGAATAGGCCACCGTCAAAGACAGGATATTGAGCAAGATGGACTATGGCATGAGCTAGTATGTTAGCTCTTATGTTCTATAACAGATAGTTGATAGTGGAACTAGCTGTGTCTTTTCAGCTTAATTATTAACAATAATGAAACTCAAATGTGTAGATCAGGCTGCCTTTGAGGCACTCAAAGGGCATTCAAAAGTGAGTAAGTACTAATTGGAGTTACTAGGTGGGGCTGTAACACAGTTTTTCCAGTTCTTTTCCTTAGTGTGCCAGTGTGAGCTGCTGCAAACAGTAAGGGAGTTTGCTTTCTGCCTGAACCAGGGTTTGGGGTGTGGGCGGAGATTTCTAAAAAGAAGGGACTGAACATGAGCTCTTTGACCACCACTGTTCAAGGACTGGTTATACAGTTACCCTGAGAAAATACCCAGACTCCACGTCACCTATGTCTCCTCCAGCCCGCACGGCGCCAAAATCTCATATCAGTCAACGGAGGGGCAGTAGTATTAGTACCTCCCATTTTGCAGGAAGGGAAACTGAGGCACAGAGCTTTTAGGGAATTTGCCCAAGTGCTTAAGTACCTTGCTGAACTGGAGGCTATAAACCTTGACCTTGCAACATACTAAGCCCCCAGATCCTCCAAGCTCTCCAGGTGTCTAGCTCCCAGTGGGATCTGGGCCTGAGTGCCCCTAAATCCCATGAAATCCAAGAGCTTTGGGTGAGGCCCTCAGAGCTCTCTCCTCCACCGTGCTGAGCATTCCTGGGAAGTGCTGAGAGCCTTCAACTCTGACTGATGTCAGTGGCAGGACAGGAGTCAGGGAGGATCAGGCTTTTAGGCTCCGACCCACTTAAGCATGGGTAACATTATTCTTGGGGGACTGCACATGCGGAGTAAAATGAAACGTGTGTAAATACTTAGAGCACTGGGAGCTTGGAGCTTTCCCCACATGCAAACAGAGACTAGAAATGTAGCTTGTAAGTGCAAGTACTCTGCCTCTCCTCCCATTGACTTTGCTCCGCAGGAAGGAAGCCGTATGTCGCAGCTGTTTGTGCTTTCTTGCCTTTAAAGTCTGTAACACCAATGAGCTCTGGACCAGAAAGAGCTAAGGCAGTCTCCTCAGTCGTGGACCGAGACATCAACAGAAGCTGAGCTGCCCTAATTATAAACTAGCATTTTTATTGATGGTACAGGGGCTGCTTTGCTGAAGTTGAAAGATACAGTGAGGAAAATGCGATCATGGATCCTCACTGTCTTAAGAAAGTTAATTAGACTCTTTGTGGCAGATTAGTGAAGACAGGCTTATTAGACCCATTTATACGCTAATGATATGCATATACTCTGCTATCAAAGAAAAATGCATTTAAATAAATTGATTTACAGTTCAGTTGTTATCGTGTCTTTAACCAGCACTTTTGCACTCACATTATACAAACTTAATTGGCTTTGAATCTGAACATTTTTTTGACATCCCACCATTAATTTAGCTCCAGCCATTGTTCATCTCCAGCTTGCTATAGTGCGGTCGTACGTTAAGGCTACTGTGGTCAGTGGGTCTTTTTAATTCCTTAAGTGAATTTGTGCTGGTAATAGGTACCAGAATCATAACCCTGAAAGACTGAAGACATCCATTTATCCACAGCAAGCTTTCCCAGCAAGCCTCCCCACACCTCAGCCCTGAGCTAGAGGAACCGTCGCTACAAGTGGAGACAGAGAAGTTCAGTATCTAGGGTCCATTCAGTCACTGGCCTCACTCTGAGACTGCCAGTCAAAGGACTAATTAGTGCCATTTGAAGCCTGAGCCTCCAGGAGTTGTATTGAGCCACCAACTAATTTCACACAGGCCACCAGCTGGTAATGACTTTCCGTCACTACAGACCTCAATTCAAATCAGTGGCCTTGAGATGAAAGGCTCCCTTGCCCACTCCCAACTCCTTTTCCCAGCTGCGGACCCCTAAAACATTTTGAATGGAGGCACGGACCCCTGCAGAAATCTTAGACATAGTCTGTGTGCCCTCAGGGGTCCACAGACCCCAGGTTGAAAACTACTGCCCTGAACCATCTGCTCAGCCTTTGGTGGTGAAGGATTTTAACAGACTCCCCAGTAGGTAGTAGCAACAAATGAAGTGCCCAGCAAATGACCTGGATTCGACATCTTTAGAGCCAACCAATGTACCAGACAAAGTATACGAGCCTTTTCAATGGCAATGCTATGAGAATTCAAATAATAAACAATAATAACAGAGGCTGCCACTCAACTGTCTTTTCTCCCATCACTAGGACACAGGCCTCGTTTCAGACCCCAAAGTGCAGCCAACCCGTGAAAATGTTTCCAGAAACACAGACAAAAAATGGTAATTTCATGAGCGAGTCTGAAATTAATACCGCTGCCATTAAAAGCCTGATCCAAAGCCATTGTGATCCATGGGAGGCTTCTCATTCATTTCAATGGGCATTGAATCATAGAAGATTAGAGTTGGAAGAGACCTCAGGAGGTCATCTAGTCTAATCCCCTGCTCAAAGCAGGACCAACCCCAACTAAATCATCCCAGCCAGGGCTTTAAAAACCCTCTAAGGAAGGATCAGATGCTGCAGTCGGCTGCAAGACAAAGGGATGGAAACATCGGTCTGTTGTTTTTAGCTTCTGTTTGCTTTTTGAGAAAGGAAAGGGTCAGCGCTGTGTTGTATGATCAGTGAATATTAGTTACCAACATAGAGCTGCATCCTCAGCTAGGATAGCGGTAGTGGCATCTGGGCTTACGCTCCTGCATTTTAGAGCCAAATCCTTGTCAAATCTCTGTCTGCCTTCCCTCCCAGGCTCATCTAGAACCTAGGGATCCTGGCACCTGTTACCTGCCCTAAACATCAGTTTCCATCGCTGTCGCATGAGGGAGTGTATTAAATGAGTCCTGTAACATCCCCAGTTGACCTTCCTTAGAAGGACAGTTCAGACAGTTAATACTTAGGCGAGCTTACGGAGCATTTAATATCTAGACCTTTTTAAAAGGAGTGTTGGCTGTAAAGTGCTTAGTTCACTCAAGTTAATCCCCTCCAAGATGAGTTATTATTACATACCAGGGCTGGCCAGAAAACAGGAATTATGTTTAAGAAGAAATCTGGGCATTTGGAAATTTGTACCTGTTCTGCATTGGAACAAAATGGAGACCTTTTGGAATTTTTCACAGAAAACTTGAGAGCAAGAGAAACGCTCTCTCCAGGGCTGTAGGAGACCCAGGTTAAAGTCTCTTCTGCTAATCTGGCAGAGTTGGGATTTGAATGTGAGTCTCCCCCATTCCAGGAGCATATCAGCGGTTTGATGACAGCTCCCTGATCCTGGGCCCCAGCTTGATCAGCCTAGGGGTTGCTCTAATTCATGCCACTGGCCTACATGATCCTATGCCCATGGAAGATCAGTATAACTCAGTCATGCCTCCTACTCCTCCTCCACCATGGTGGGTTAGCTGGCACAGGAACTAGCTTCTTTGGCTTCCCACCATGGAGAGTTCCCCTCTGCCAGGGAGTTCTCCACTGCCCATTTACAGCAAGAATTCATCTCATTTCAACTACCTGAGTGGCATAAAGTAGCTAGATTGTATGGGACAATCTGTAATAGAACACCAGGGCATTGTCCTCTGCACAGCTCAGCTGATTGCATACACCCAAAAGCCACCACAAGGCTACCAGCAGCTTATTTTTTTTCTCCTTTCACAAACTTTAGAGCTCAGTGTGATTGAGAAACAAACATACCTGGAGTTGTTTGGCTGGTAAATAGCAGGATTTGAAACTGATTCATCCTGAAGACTCAAGAGGAGTTTCTCTGGAAATTCACCTTTGAGTCAAAATAGATAGATGAGAACTTGCAGGAGTACTTGTCTCGTATGATCTGCCAAGACCTTTGGTCTGTCTTGCTTTGTGTCATCTGAAGGTCAAGGATTTCTGCTCCCACTGGCTTTCTGCTATTGGATGTGCTTGTAGTACCTCTTATTAGGAGTCAATAGCCAGTCAATGACTGAGGTAATAACTCTTCCTTGATCTCTCTTCCTCTTGGAGGTTATGCTGTCATTGTGGCTGGACACTTGGGTGCTCTAGGAACTTGAATGCACCCAATATTTATATTCTTTTCAGGTCTCTTCCATATCAGGGAACCTTTTATGGGACTGAAACATGAGGTTTAATCTTGTCTTGGTGTTCACGCCCTCTAGAACTACAACACCATAGGAAACCAAAGCTTGTCCTATTTCAGTTTCAGCCTCGTAGATGGCTCTCTGTAGCATGACAAAAACCCAGTGATAAACAAATATGAATGCAAACACTAGACCCCCATCTCCCTCACTACAAGCTGCAATTATTGCGAACAGAAGTGGTGCTCATCCTTTTTTAAAATAACAGCACCTAGAGACTCAGCGACCCTTTTGCTAGGTGCTGCACATACACATAATGAGAATCAGTCCCTGCCCCGAACAACTTACTGTTAGCACAAGACAAAGGGTGAGAAGGGAATCAGATGCACAGAGAGGGGACATGACTTGCCCAAGGTGACTTAGCAGATAAGTAGCAGAGCCAGGAACAGAACCCAGCGCTCTTGATTCCCAGAGCCCTTCCCCCTAGATCATGTTATAAAACCATGTGCCAAGAAGGGGGTTAGTTTTGGACACTGAGTTAGGGTCTGTGTGCTCTGTAGAACCTGAGGTAGAGCAGTGGCTTTCAACCTTCCCAGCTGACTGTATCTCTTTCAGGAGTCTGATTTGTCATGCGTACCCCAAGTTTCATCTCACTTAAAACCCACTTGCTTACAAAATCAGACATAAAAATAAAAAAAAGGTGTTACAGCACACTAGTACTGAAAAATTGCTGACTTTCTGATTTTTAACCATATAATTATAAAATAAATCAACTGGGGGTAAATATTGTACTTACCTTTCAGTGTATCGTTTATAGAGCAGTATAAACAAGTCATTGTGAAATTTGTACTGACGTGGCTAGTGCTTTTTATGTAGCCTGTTGTAAAATGTGGTAAATATCTAGATGAGTTGATGTACCCCCTGGAAGACTTCTACATACCCCCAGAGGTACATGTACCCCAGGTTGAGAATCACGGAGGTAGAGTCTCAGCTGGATCACAGAGTCCAGTTGCAACCAGTGGATTTGGATCAGGAGCTGAGTTCCAAACCTCGCCTCCCACAAAGCTTGGGGCTTTTGGATCCCAGGTTTTGGTTCAGCCCAAATAATCACAGTTTGCATGGCCCATCAGGGCTGAAGCCTGAAGTCCTGTTATGATAACTGGGCCTACAAATTTACCCTAATTGGCAGCTCAGCAGTAAAAAGTATGTGAAAGTTCATAAAATGTCACAATAACTTGTAACAACACATGTTGATGGGAAAAGGAATGAATGGGAGAAAGATTGAATTAGCCTAAAAGGAAAAGACCACATTGATAGATTCAAGGACTATAGTCATGTCTTCACTAGCAACGTTAAAGCGCTTCCATGGCTGTGTAGTTATGGCCAGGGCCTCCCGGGAGTTGGGGGGGGCAAGAGGGGCAATTTGCCCCAGGCCCTGGGTCCCACAGGGGCCCCCACGAGAGTTTTTTGGGGCCCCTGGAGCGGGGTCCTTCACTCACTCCATGGGGCCTGGAAAACTCTTGTGGGGCCCGGGCCCCCCCGGAGCTTCTTCCACTCCCGGTCTTGGCCGGCGATGGGTCCTTCCACTCTGGGGCGAATTACTGCCAAATTGGGACTCGCCGCCGAACTGCAGCCGGGTCGTCCGCAGTAATTCGGCAGTGGGAGGGCCCTTTCAGTCACTGCCAAAGTGCCCCGAAGACCAGCGGCGGGGGCCTCCCGCCACCGAATTACCGCTGAAGACCCAGCTGCGCTTCAGTGGCGGGTCCCGCTTCAGCAGCAATTCGGTGGCAGGGGACCCCCTCCATTGGTCCTTGGGGCACTTCGGCGGCGGGTCCAGAATGGAAGAGCCCCCTCCGCCAAAGACCCCAGGCCCCCAGAATCCTCTGGGTGGCCCTGGTTTTGGCACCAGTGCTATAAAAAAATCCACCTGCATGAGTGTTTTTTCTCTCCCCTGAGCGAGAAAGTTGCAGCGCTGTAAAGTGCCAGTGTAGACAAGGCCTATGTTGAAATCATGCTTTGTGAAAACAGAAGACATGAAACTGGAAATTAATGAACCAAAATTGATGTGTCAGAAACTAGGCCTAACTCCAATGGGATGGGGAGAAGGTTCCCGGCTCATTCTATGCATAACTATTCTTCTACCATTATATCGTGCAGTGGGGTCAGTCTGCACTAACGCTGTGAACACTAAAGATGTATCTGACCTAAAAGCCTGGATCTGCAAGCCCTGAACTTTGGCATAAATCTAGATCCAAACTCTGCTGCATGAGTTCATCTCTGGTGGTTCTAGCAGTGCACCTTTCTATGTGTATTCCCTAGGAAACAGTGAGATTAAATACGTGCCCAAATAGGATTTTCCAAAAGCAAATGAACAAATTTGCATTGTTAATAATAAAAATGTACCAACAGGGAAAATTTAAAAAAAAAATAGGCCTGGAGGCTAATAAGTGCAGGCATGTGTGTGTTTTAGTGGCTTTAGCAAATAATTCTGGTTTTTGTGCTGCTCAACAATGTTTAATAATGAAATATTAAGAAATTAGCATAATTAAATGTTATGTTTATTATATATTTTATGTTTATTAGCCAATATTATGATTTTGCTTCTGAATCTACCCTGGATCTCATCTCCATGGGTCTTTAAATGTTGGATAAATAACACTGGTCTACAATTTTTGAGAAGTCATCTGCTTCAGAGATAAAATGTGATATTTATTATGTATTTTGATGTGCTGAATTCAAATATGACAATTAAAACAACTGATTGGCTACTGTTTCTAAGATATTTAAGTTTTTACATTTTTTGTCTATGTATATTGTGTAGATAGTAGAATTTTAATCATAAATTGTAAACCTAGGTCTTTTCATGTGTTTATGGTTGCTTTACATGATAATATTTCACCTGTCCTGTTTATGTAACACTTTAAAAATCAGCAAAAGGGTTATATAAATAAAACTGATTATGAAACAAAAGGCAAAAAACTATTATGTACATAGTTTAGTCCTACTCAGTGTCTACTCGGCGCTTTTTGGCTTGTCTCTTGTAGTCATTAAATGGAGCATCTCTTGTCACTGTCCAGCAATAGTCTGCAAGCATTGATGGGCTCCATTTGCCCTGACAGCCTGCCAGGAGATTCCACTGCTGTAGTCTGGAGCCCAACAGCTCTGCCTTACTCTTGGGTAGTTCCAAATCCCTGACAAGGTCATTCAGTTCACCTTGTGTTATGAGGTGTGATTCAGAGGAGGAGGATGGGAGAAAATGTGGGTCCTGTGACATTGATGGTTCAGGACCAGAAGTTTCATCCTCTTCTTCTTCCTCGTCTGACTCAAGTGAGAATGATTCTGGTGATCAGGAACCTGCAGTCCTTCTCGGTGGGGTACTGGGCCTATAGCTGATGGAATGTTTGGATAATGCACAGTCCACTTTTTCTTCTTTGACACACCTTTCCCAACTGGAGGCACCATGCAGAAGTAACAATTGCTAGTATGATCTGTTGGCTCTCTCCAAATCATTGGCACTGGAAAAGGCATAGATTTCCTTTTCCTGTTCAACCACTGGCGAAGATTTGTTGCACAAGTGTTGCAGCATATGTGTTGGGCCCACCTCTTGTCCTGATCTCCAGTTTTGCAGCCAAAATAAAGGTGATAGGCTTTCGTAACCATAGTGGTTATACTGCTCTTTTGTGATGCAAAAGTCACTTCACCACAAACATAGCAGAAGTTATCTGCACTGTTCACACAAGTACGAGGCATCTCTGCTCACTTTGGCTAAACAGAAATGTGTCCCTTTGCAAAATCAAATACTGACAAATAAGAGAGCACCACACTATATGATATCTAAAGCTGATATAGGGCAATTTGTTCAGCAGAGTAATGTAAGCTTTGTTATGATTGCATCATCCATGACTTCTAGGAATAACATGATGCAATTCATATCATGTATGACGCAATACCAGCTTCAGATTGCATCATTCATTGTTTTGCCTAAAAAGCAAGTACTGTCCAAACCCAGTCATAGATTTATTCATAGGTCCAGTCAAAGATGTATTTTAGTCATTTCTGGTTTAAATTGAGATCCCTTCCCTTTATAACTCACTTATCCTCCGCCATTTCCAAGTCAAGGGTCGTATATACTGACCCAATAGCATATCTTGAAAACTAGAGCCAATCAACAATTTTAAGCATTATTTTCGTTCTCAGTGACCCAGAATTAGTAAAGTTGGACTACATTTATTTCAGAAGCATTTTGGCTATAGAGCAGTGTAACAAGTACTATCAGCTGGATGTGTCCCCCAGAAATAGAAGGGTGGGAACTGGCATGGAACTGAGTTATTCCATTCCTCTCACCTTCAGCTGAGCACCCTGGTGTTGTAGCTCCACAGGCAGGAAGGGGATAGTGATAGTGGCAAAGATTGGAAATAGACATTCACCACAGTCATGATACATAGAATTGCAGGGTTTCCTAAACAGAAGGTGGATATTAAAGGGAACAGTTACCACTGCAGACAAACCCACAGGTTTCCACACAGCTTGAGTTCCAGCTTTGCCTCACTGAATTTGTTAGGGAAGTGTCAAACTGTCTTCTGTAAAGGGAAATCCTGCCTCAACAATCTATTAGAATTTTTTGAGGGAGCCAGCAAGTATGTGGACAAGTGTGACCCAGTGGATATAGTGTACTTGGACTTTCAGAACATCTTTGACAAGGTCCTTCATCAAAGGCTCTTAAGCAAAATAGGCAGTCATAAGAAGGAAGGTTCTCTTATGGATCAGTAACTGGTTAATAGACAAGAAAAAAAAAGGTAGGACTAAATGGTCAGTTTTCAGAATGGAGAGAGGTAAAGAGTGGTGTCCCCCAGTGATCTGTATGAGGACCAGTGCTATTCAACATATTCGTAGGTGAATTGGAAAAAGGGGTAAACAATGAGGTGGCAAAATTTTCAGATGATACAAAATTACTCAAGTTAAGTCCAAAGCAAAATGCAATGATTTACAAAGGGATCTCACTAAACTGGGTGACTGGTCAACAAACAGGCAGATGAAATTCAGTGCTGATAAATGCAAATGCACATTGGAAAACATAATCCCAACTATACACATAAAATGATGGGGTCTAAATTAGCCGTTACTACTCAAGAAAGAGATCTTGGAGTCATTGTGGATAATTCTATGAAAACATCTGCTCAATGTGCAGCTGCAGTCAAATAAAGCTAACAGAACGTTAGGAACCATTAGGAAAGGGATTAATACTAAGACAGTAAATATCATAATGCCACTGTAAAAATCAATGGTATGCTTGATTACCTAGCTTTCATTACCTTGAATACTGTGTGCAATTCTGGTTGCTTCATCTCAGAAAAGATCTATTTGAATTGGAAAAGGCACAGAGAAGGGCCACAAAAATCATTAGGGGTATGGAACAACTTCCATATGAGAAGAGATTAAAAAGACTGGGACTTTTCTTCTTGGAAAAGAGACAACTAAGGGAGGATATGATAAAGATCTATAAAATCATGACTGGTGTGGAGAAAGTGAATCAGAAAGTGTTATTTACCCCTTCACATAACACAAGAACCAGGGGTCACCCAATGAAATTAGAGAAGTTCCTGGAGGATAGGTCCATCAATGGCTATTAGCCAGGATGGGCAGGGACACAACCCCATGCTCTGGGTGCCCCAAGCCTCTGACTGCCAGAAGCGGGGTATGGATGACAGGGGAACAGCTCACTCGATGATTACCTGTTCGGTTCATTCCCTCTGAAGCACCTGGCATTGGCCACTGTTGGAAGACAGGATACTGGGCTAGCTGGACCATTGGTCTGACCCAGTATGGCCATTCTTATGTTTATGTTTACCAGGGACTACTCCCTGTCTAGAACGTTATACTGCCCACAGAGGCATCTAGTGAGTGAACAATATAATGCAAATAATAGCATTACAATAAAGAGCTTTAACCTCAGTTCAGATTGTGGTTTAATAAGGGAAGGAAATCAATTTTCTAATATGTCTTAAGGATGCAGACAGGAGTATGTCTACTATGACTTCCACTGGGAAGCCATCAGAAAGCCTTAGGTGTGTTGAGGTTCCAACTAAGTTTCCTAATGAAAGCAAGGAGCAGTATGTATTGTTCTTGTGCAGTCTGTGCACTGGAGATCAGTGACACTGGTATAAACTCGGCTATCATCTAGGAGCAAAGGGGCATGCAATACACACAACAGGACACATTGTATGTAACATGGCAGGGCAGACTTTCTTGTAAATGAAACAAAAATACATGCATGTTTCTTCCTTTGTGTTAAGAGGATGAGCCTTTGCTATCAGGGCACACGATGCTGTAGGGCAATGATATCTGAGCTCTCATCCCCTCTAAGATGAAGCACTCCAAGGTTCTGTCTGTTGCCTTCTTCTCTTCTCCATTTATAGTCTCCCTATGGGATAGTTTGTTAGTTGTTCCAACCTTGGCCATTGCTTCTTTGCGGATGACTCTATAATACTACATCTCCCTTGGTGCATTCTCTACTCACAATTGCTTTCAGCTTCTGGATGTATTTATTGTAGCTTATAATTCTGAGTGCTTCCAGAACTGTAATACTCCTTGCACTTAAACTGCCCTCTATGTCCCATGCCTCTGACTGTAATCCTTATAGCTCACCTTAACTTGTCTCCCAGTGCCAAAAATCTGATCATCACCTTGTCCCTAGGCTTTCCTTTCCCAACTCTCCCTCATCTGCAAATCCAGCGGAATGTCAGGCTGACAGCTTTGAGGGCCACAGTCCTTGCCCTACAGAACAAAGCTGCTCACACACTGCCCTGTCAATGCACTTTGAACCTGGGAGAGAATGCCAGACCTCTATGGCTCTTTCATTCCTTGGTTGTTCTGCTGAGACTGTAACCAGGAGGCCAAGGTGGTGGCTTACATGAAGTTCACTGCTAGCTGAGGGATTGCGACTGAAATTGGGATCGCCTTCCATATAGACCTCAAGGCAGATATCAGATGGGAACAGCTTTTTATCACCACCACATGGGCCTGATTCAAACCAGACATCTCCAGTGGCTGGCTCAGTATCCAATTAGCCAGTCCTTAATCTCTGACCTGGGGGATCTTGACTTGGTGAGGCCTTTGTTTCTTTTTCTCATGGGTCTGGATTTGGGCTCTTTTTGTCTCTCATTCATGTCCATTGTAATGGCTGCTGGCAGTGCCCACTTCTGGTGCCAAAGTACACCAGGAAACATGTGCACCTAATGCCGTCAATGGGCATCACATACATGCAGCTCCAAAGGCCACTGGCCCCCTGATGTACTGTATAACAATCCCAGGGAATGGAGGGAGTCCCATGAAACCAGATGGAGCTTTTGCACTAATGTTCTTCAGGGCCAGTCTAAGATCACAGTTTGAAATACACGTAGAGGAATTCAGATTCTGCATGCTGCAGCACGGGGCCCACAACTCTGTCTGCTTGCAAGTCATTCATTTCATTATGTGACACAGATCTCCATCATTCCAGCATGGCCCTGCTTTGCAACAAGAGATACGCCGAAGAGCGGCCCCGCTGCCCTGTGTTGCGGAAGGAGCTGCTCATGCGGCGTGTAACTCCAGTGATATGAGACAGCTAGAGCTCTTGAAATGGCCTGTGTTCTGGGGCACACTGGTAAGCAGAACAACAGCAAAGCTGCACAAAAGCGGGAGGGATTGTTGTTTGAGACATCCTATTTTCCCGGGCTGTATCTGAACAAACCTGTCCTCTCCGACTCTGGTGGGGACATTGAGGGCAGGGGAAGGAGCATTACTGAGTGGACAGATGGGTGGCAGAAAATGAATTAGCTGCCTGGACCTGCGACGTGATGCCCTTTTGCTGAGAGACCCCTGCTTTCCATAGCTCCTTCAGGTCTCATTATCAGTGGAGGCTGAGGCCTACTTGTTCTGTCTCAGGGCAGCTTGCACACTGTCAGCCTTCATCAGGATCTGCCCTCTTCAGGCTCACGTGCAGTCATTATTTTAAGACCAGAGATGTGAGCACAGTGGATTTTATGCGATTAACTGCTGAGATAAACATTAATTAGTTTTTAATTTCTGTAAAGAACCTCCAACAGAAAGATTTGTTCAGTGGCTGTGGCCGATTCCAAAACTGGGGAAAAGGGAGCAGGAAATGACTAGGAGAGAGGAGAAAGGGCACTGGAAAGGCACAGAGTATGTGGGGGAAGGCAGGGAAGGGTTAAACCCAGCATGAGCTGAGCCTGTTACTCACACAACAAAAATCGCCTGCATTATTGAGATGTCGAGCAGGCTAGATGGGGAGGGGCTGAAGGACAGGGAGATGAGCAGAGATGTGGAGGGGGAGAGGGGAGAAGAGAGGGAGACATGATGGGGGGATAACCCTGCCAATTTGTTCAGTAAGCTGTGAAACACCTTACTGCCCCGCAGAGCCATGCACTCGGCTGAATTAGTGAGGAAACATTGACACCATCTGCGAGAAGCATGGCCCATAAGGAGAAGGTTCCCAGAGATCTCGTGTCTTTGGGTTTTTTAAAAAAGGCTTTCATGTATTTTCCAAAAAGGCACCTAAATAATTAGCTGCAAAGCATGAGTTGGTGCAGTTCCAATAAACACCCACTCCAGATCTCATACACAGTCAAATTAAATAAATAACCCCACATACACACAGCTTGCAGCCCCCCCAATAGCACGTGATGTGCTTAGAAGTGAATTGCAGATGACATTTCATTAACGGCTTGAATAAAGCTGTTTTCCCTCTCTTCCACAATGTCCAAAAGCTACTGTAATCTCTGGCACAAAAGTTCTCTTTGGACAAACAAAGCCAAGCTGTAAGGATGGTTATGGGTGGGGATTTGGTGGCAGGGATGTTATACTGACCCCAGTGAGTCACCCCAGGCCCTGATTTTAGGACAGATGAGCCTACCATTCACTTTGGAGAGTAAAATAAATGGAACAAAACCTACGGGGAATATGCAGGCTCTTGGGCCAGGAGAAAGGGGAGGAAAGATGGGCTAGTGGTTAGGACACTGGACTAGGAGCCAGGAGACCTGGATTCTATTTCCAGCCCAACTGGTAGAACAGATCAAATGCCATTTGGGCTAGGATGGATGACCTAGTGGCTAGGGATAGGACAACTTAGGACACCTGGGTTCTGTTCCTGGTTTAAACACAGACTGCCTGCATGACCTTGGAAAAGTCACTTAGGCTGCCCAATGCCTCAGTTTCCCATATGTAAAATGGGGATAATCTCTCAAGGATGTTGTGAGAATAACAACCTTCATTGGCTGTGAGGTGCTCTGCTGCAATGTGATGAGGGCTAGAAAACACCTGGAGAGAAGATCAGCTCTGGATGTAATCAGGGGTCCAAGAAATCTGTGCTCAGACAGTGGAGAGGCTTGGAGCCCTAAAGCCATCATGGCTGGTTTGTTCCATGCAGACTGGGCCAGCTCTGTGCTCACCAAATGGATGTGCTGCTCTGGGAAGCACCTGCGCATCACAGCAAGTTGACGCACTAACCTGCGAAGTGCCATTGACGTGCCAGCTCCTGCCAGAGCCTCGTCTGAAATGTGACAATCCTCATCACTCCTCTCCTGCCGAAAAGACAAGTAGAGACTGCGCGAGGGAAAAGCTAAGTGGTTGTGATGGCCCTGCTGTGGTACAGTACCTCAGTGCTCTCTCACATTTACTCCACAGCCGTCTCTGAGAGCTAAGCAAAATGTAGGCGTTCTTAACCCTTTGCAGACTGCCGATGGACCTGTGTGCCCGGGGTCAGATCTCGTTCTCTGTCCATCACACCCGTTGTAGCACCGTCCATTTGTTTTTAAAGGAAAAGTCTCATGTGAATTCAGTGTTAGTGAGCTGTGCTTGACCAGCAGCCCCGGGGATGGAAGTCCTGTCTTGCTCAACAGACCAGGCCCAGCACAGACAGAAGTGTGTACGATTTCCACTGCCAGAGTCTCCTGCCAATGTGTTTCCCCATGACATAGATGGAAAATACTTCTTTGCCCAGACTTCAGTCTTCTTCAGCACTCAGACTTACTGCTATGGTTGACAAAGGGTCCAGCTGTGATGGTGTTTTCCAGGATGGGGCCACTGGTCGAATAAAAATGGCCAGAGAAGTTCCCCAACTCATTTCACATGTCACCAACCAGCCGTCAGCCAGGAACAGTGTTCAGTTCGCTCTCTGGGCTGTAGTCATGCTAGCAACTTGGAAGTGAAAGACTCAGACCCATCGCCAATTCCTCCAGCCATCCAGTTCTTCCAACAGTACCAATTTTTAAAAAACACACAACTATTTAACTCTATGGTGGGAGGAATTCGCTTGGGGTGAAATTGCAAGTGGCACATTGCACTGTGGTGGAACAATCTGGGACTGTCACAGCCTCCTGACCGGATTGTCATTTGGCCTGCACAGGTTCCAGCCACCCATCTGTGCAAGTGTATCCTCCTGTACATTCCTTTACTCACCCCATCACCCCCCGGTCTGAAAAAAATGGCTGTTCCTAACTGAACTGTCCCTCAGCACCATAGAACGATGCCTCAAGGTGCTCACGGTCTGACTTGTGCCCACAAAACCAGGAAACCACAAGCTGGTGGTTGGGAATTTTTCAACCAAATGTGTTTTTTCATAGGAACAGCTGCAAGCCACCCTGATTATCATCATTCTATTACATTCTCTAGAACTTTGCCAGATAGATTGGGCTTAATCTATGTGCCCTCATGAGTATAAATTTATCCCAGCGGGAAAAGAGGCAAGTAGGAGGTAGGGCAATAGTCCTTGTCCCTTCTTTTGCATGAACTCATCGAGCTGGCCAGCCACAGAAGCGAGAGCAGAGGTGGCAACTTTCTACAAGATGGTCAGGAGCGGAGGGAAGAGAAGAATCCCTTCTGGGGCTGCTGCTGTGGGGAGCTGTGCGGATCTGCAACATCTTTCATGTGAGGCTGTGCCTTAAAGGCATATTTTGGGCGTCTGTGTCACAAGCACACTTGTGACATGTAGTTTGATCTGTTCTTTCTTGAAGCTGCTCGTGATTCTGGTCCTCATGGAACAATGCATGATCATTGGCTTCCCCACCCTCCTCTGCTAGCTGGGATTGCCTTTTGCGACATCTGAGCCAGGAGAACTAATATCTTGCCTAAATGGAGCAAGAGCTGCTGTTAATACGTATTCAGCTTGGCAAACAGTTCAACACTTCGAGCCTGATTCGGCAAAGCACACGTGCTGAAATGAAGTGGATAGGACTTAGCCTTGTGCTTTCAGTTAAGAGTGTGCTCTGGAGCACACAGAGAGGTTATTTATTCAATAAAGGAAGGACACAGTGTCCTGCAAATAGAACTTTATTTCATCCAAGTTTTCCAGCATCTCTCACTGATGGTCCATGAAAATTGCAATCTCTGCTCTAGGTGTACATGAATGAAGGGCTGTGGGAGCCCAAGAAGAAACACCTGCTCTGAAGCATAAGGGACCTAGCAGAAATTGTGTATGAAATATGGAGGGAAAAGCGCCATGCAGGCCTCTTGCAGCATGCTGCCTTCTCAGTAATATACTGCCTCTTTGGTAATGAAGCACCATCCAGCCTGGTCTATCCAGTGCATGAAAATGAAACAGACAATGTATATGCGAACTGTCAATTCATAGTATCAGAGGGGTAGCCGTGTTAGTCTGGATCTGTAAAAGCAGCAAAGAATCCTATGGCACCTTATAGACTAACAGACGTTTTGGAGCATGAGCTTTCGTGGGTGAATACCCACTTCCTCAGATGCATGTAGTGGAAATTTCCAGGGGCAGGTATATATATGCTAGCAAGCAAGCTAGAGATAACGAGGTCAGTCAATCAGGGAGGATGAGGCCCATCAGGAACACTATCCCTGATGATGCCACAGCACAACTGGCTGCTGAGCTCTGTGCCTTTATCCTCACACACAACTATTTCAAATTTGATGACAATATATATCTCCAGATCAGTGGCACTGCTATGGGCACCCGCATGGCCCCACAATATGCCGATATCTTTATGGCCGACCTGGAACAACGCTTCCTCAGCTCTCGTCCACTCATGCCCCTTCTCTACCTACGCTACATTGATGACATCTTCATCATCTGGACCCATGGGAAGGAGACTCTGGAAAAATTCCACCACGATTTCAACAGCTTCCACCCCACCATCAACCTCAGCCTGGACCAATCTACACGGGAGGTCCACTTTCTTGACACCACGGTGCAAATAAGTGATGATCACATTACCACCACCCTATATCGAAAACCTACTGACCGCTATGCCTACCTCCATGCCTCCAGCTTCCATCCCGGACACATCACACGATCCATTGTCTACAGCCAAGCACTGAGGTACAACCGCATCTGCTCTAACCCCTCAGACAGAGACCAACACCTACAAAATCTCCACCAAGCATTCTCAAATCTACAATACCCGCACGAGGAAATAAGGAAACAGATCAACAGAGCCAGACGTGTACCCAGAAGCCTCCTACTGCAAGACAAACCCAAGAAAGAAACCAACAGAACTCCACTGGCCATCACATACAGCCCCCAGCTAAAACCCCTCCAAAGCATCATCAAGGATCTACAACCCATCCTGGACAATGATCCCACACTTTCACAGGCCTTGGGTGGCAGGCCAGTCTTTGCCCACAGACAACCTGCCAACCTGAAACATATTCTCACCAGTAACTGCACACCGCACCACAATAACTCTAGCTCAGGAACCAATCCATGCAACAAACCTCGATGCCAACTCTGCTCACATATCTACACCAGCGACACCATCACAGGACCTAACCCGATCAGCCACACCATCACTGGTTCATTCACCTGCACATCCACCAATGTAATATACGCCATCATATGCCAGCAATGCCCCTCTGCTATGTACATCGGCCAAACTGGACAGTCTCTATGGAAAAGGATAAATGGACACAAATCAGACATTAGGAATGGCAATATACAAAACCTGTAGGAGAGCACTTCAACCTCCCTGGCCACACTATAGCAGACCTTAAGGTGGCCATCCTGCAACCAAAAAACTTCAGGACCAGACTTCAAAGAGAAACTGCTGAGCTTCAGTTCATCTGCAAATTTGACACCATCAGCTCAGGATTGAATAAAGACTGTGAATGGCTTGCCAACTACAGAACCAGTTTCTCCTCTCTTGGTTTTCACACCTCAACTGCTAGAACAGGGCCTCATCCTCCCTGATTGAACTGACCTCGTTATCTCTAGCTTGCTTGCTAGCATATATATACCTGCCCCTGGAAATTTCCACTACATGCATCTGAGGAAGTGGGTATTCACCCACGAAAGCTCATGCTCCAAAACGTCTGTTAGTCTATAAGGTGCCACAGGATTCTTTGCTGCTTTTGTCAATTCATAGTAATTTTTCATAGAATTTGAGTCTAATTTATTAATTGTAGAGATGGACCCAAGCTAAAACTCCCCAATCCAAATATCCTTGAACTTTGGGAAGTTCAGAGTTGGCTCCAAGTTGAAACAATGTGTGAGTCTATTTCTGATTAACTGGCAAATTGCTGGGCAGGTGAGTATAAGCCAAAATTTGGAATTAGTTTCCATACTGCATATACACAATCAGCATGTCAATTTCAAGGGTAATGTAAATGCTACTTTCACGCTATTACTAGCTGAGAATGAAATGATGGATGTGACAGTGTAGTTGAGGCCTTATTACATGGTCTGAGCTGTGCGTGTGAAGTGAAAGAATGACCAGTGCGTGACTGTTAGTTTTACATTCCTCTGTAGGCTTTGTTTTTCCTTTGCAACAATCCACTGATGCCCCTGCACTGCCTTCAAACCAGTCTTTAAAACCCACTCCTTGCACTTTCCCTCTGGTCTCTGATCTCCTGCAGCTCTCAGGCCTCACCCTTGGTTTCTTTGTGTCGCTTCCCTGCAAGTCAGATTACAACTTGCTCGGGACAGGTCAAGTGGCCCACACACCCATGGTGTAGGGTAAAGAATACATAGAATAATAATGATTCTGGCCAGGGGCTGCCAAGGAGAATAAAAGGCATTAAAAAGAAGAGAAATTAAACCACAGGTTAGACAGGCGGGAGCCTGTCCGCTTGGACTGGCCAAGGGGGCTGGGAGAAGGTAGATTTGGGGGTTATGAGGTGCTGTAGCACAGACTTGCTGTGTGAACTAGAGCAGGTCACTTCACGTCTCTGACTTCATTTCCCCATCGATGCATACAGTGTACTTACAGTGCTTTGAGCTACACAGCTGAAAAGCGCTGGATGGGCTAGACCCTAGCTGGCAGATATCACTATGGTGCTACTCATTGGGATGGAGACATGCTGATCTTCACCAGCTGAGCAGCTGAAGTGCTAGGTATCATTATTCTGAGGGTGGCTTTAGAATCTGCACAGCCAAGCGGGGCTTCCCAACAGAAAATTGAAATGTTTGCAGAGGACTTACTCGACCTGTCCTAAATCCACAAGCGCTTTCTTTACGTGATCGTTCTCTTATTTTCATTCTGGCAAATCCTTACCCGGCTGGGCATTTCCGCCAGCACAGCTGTGGCAGACAGAAAGGTGTCTGCCGGCACATAGGGGCTCTTGTGATGTTTCGCTTGTGTACCGGCGATCCATTAGGACAGGCAGGAGAAGGGACAGGCTCTGGCTGCCAGGCCCACTGTCAGAGCGAACTTTCCCTCTCCCGTTAATGACATTGACGTTATTAGGCTGGACAGAGGGATGTCTGGGCGAATCATTTTCAATGCTATTACATATTCATAATGGACTAAATATAGTCAGAGAAACAGGACTGGCGGGCATAGTCCTCTGAATGGTCAGAGTGGATGACTTCTCAGCTGAAATGAAATGCCATCGCTCGCCCTGTTGCTCCCCGTGGGGCAGAGAAACCCATATCCCTCACCCCAAAGAGGAGCATGAAACTAAGACATAGTTGTTAGGTTTTTAGCCCGATCTCCCGGTGGCCAAATTTAAATAACATTTCATCTGGCCCAGGCGGTTTGTTCTGACTTGTAGAAATTTACAGTCTACAGCATCAGCCGGGAGCAGGCTTTGTCAACCAGCCTCTCTCCTCCAGGGCTCCTGGGCCCTTTTCAGTGCCAAAGCCCCAGAGTCATGTTTTTCATTAAATGAGAAGGTTAATGATTTCAATTATGTAAAGGGAAGCAACTAAATGATTATAAATAAACCTTTTTCCTCAGCTGTGCAAGGAGGGAGGTGGGGGGAAGGAAAGGGAGGGGGCTGGAGGTGAAAGAAAGACCCACTGGATGCGCTCCTTAAGATTGCAGAACAAGGGGCCAGTTAGCGGCCTCCAGGCTGAAAATGGGGTCAAATCAGAAGCATCTGTGGCTGCTTGTTTGTCTGCAGTTGAGGAGTTGGCCGAGCCACCTCTCTGCGTGATTCTCCAGCGTGAGAGGTGGATAAGCAACACAACCACCCGGGGTCCAGTTAAAAATGAATCAAGGCTGCACAGAGTTGGTACAGATGGTCCCACTCTGTGAAAGTGCTCGACTCCAATGGCAAACAATGCCCCTTCCAGCCCCCCCATCCCTTCTGCTCACGCCTCTTAACTCTCCCATGTTGCGTGAGAAACCCTGAGAGGGCTTCACAGAGCCTGCTGACCACAAGGGCTGGAGCTGTCACTCCGTCCCTCCCAGCTGGAAATGCTCTTCTCTGGTCTCTGCTACTGATGTGAGGCTGGAGAGATTAACATAAGGAGAAATTAAAAGGACTAAATACAAACAGCTTGGCTACATGCTGGCCAGGAGAAAGAGGGATGCAATAACCATCTAGTCGTGTTTGGAGGGAGCACGTGCCAGGGTAGGAAGGGATTTGAGAGGGTGGTTTTGGTGCAGAGGATACAAATTCAGCCCTGGCATAAGCAGGGGCACATCCCATTGAAACAAATGTCCAGTAATGGGCTCAGGTGGCCATGTTGCGGTCTCGGGGAACCATCAGTTGTGTTTTGCCTTTCCTAGGACCCAGTGTGGATGAGCCCATTTTAGATCCATGCTCTATAGGGCTATTAAAAAGTCCTACCCCCAACCATCCTCCCACTGGCTCATATCCAATTCACGCACTAGTCACTGTCTTAAAGAATTCTCACCCTAGTGCTGAGACGCTGGGAGCCTGGAATAGGCAAAATCAATATTGTGGACGATCCAGGCTCATCAGCAGCACAAGTGCACCGTATGGCAGCCCCAGGCCAGCCAACACAGGCAGAGCTTCATTCACTTCTCCAGCCTGTGGCATTGCTCAGAACTATAAAGCAGCTTGTGGAAAACTTGCCCCAGCACACAGCAAACCTGCCACCAGCATTGCCAAGATACACATAGAAATGTGGCAAACATGTCCTCGGTATTTCCAACATATACATAGGAGCAGGCTGTCCCCCAGCCCCCAACGTTAGCAAACTCCTGCTCTGCTGGAGGCACTTCCTGCATGCTGTCACATGTGGCATCTCTACAAGCATCCCATCCAACATAAACCCTGCAGTATCTCCCTGGCTGCTTCGTTCCCAGCCCAGCTTCTCACCCTGCTGGCATCCCGCCTTTCTACCACTCCAGCCCAGCACTCAGAGACGTTAAGGTCAGAAGGGACCATCATGATCATCGTCTGACCTCCTGCACATCGCAGGCCACAGAACCTCACCCATCCACTCCCTGTGGTGCCACTTCCATACTGAGCACTTGGTTGGCACTTCCCCAACTCTCACGGTGCCACGCTTCCTCCCAACCTCCAGGGTACCACACTTGTAGACCTCTCAGAATCAGGGGGGCCTGCTTGTGTAGGGAGGGAAGAAGTCTACCTCTATTTCAATAGTTAAAGCTTTCCAACCTAGCATTAGTCGCCTCACATGATATTTAAGTCAGTAGGAGCTGCTGATGCTCAGCACTTTTGAAAATCAGGTCACTTCTATCTGGGCACCTAGCTGTAGATTTAGGAGCCTGACTTTGGGCAAGGTTGGCTCAAGTGTTCAGGAGATGAGGAGAGGAGATCTCTCTCCTATTGTTCCCTGACTGCACCAAGATTCCATTGAGAATTAGAAAGAAGGGGAGAGAAATGTCACATGTGCCAATGTATTGTACCATGTGTTAGGGGCTTCACCCACTCTGCGAGGAGAAGATTTTTCTCCTGTTGGGTGTGAATGAGGGCCCTTATTCACACCATTGTGTGTGCGGAATTGTTAGTCATAAAGGGTTTCACCCCACCACAAACACATATACAAGAAAAATAAAGGCCCTACGCGTGACAGTAGCCCAGGTTCAGCAAAGTATCTGAGCACACGCTTAAACTGTGAGCATGTGAGTCGCTCCAGAAAAGTTGACGACTGTGTGGAGGCATTTTGCTGAATAGGGACCATTGTTAATGGAATAATGCAGATGTCTTGTTCCTGTGTAGGCATGTGAGTATGTATACGGATGTTCTCACAGGCATGTTCCTTAAAACTAGGCATACCTGTGATGGTTCTTGGGGTACCCAGGATTGAGGGTCACCTCATTACCATTTGCCTCCAGCATGAAGGAGTCTTTCCAGTGGTGGCTGGGGGTCAGCTCCCTCACACCGACAGCCCTTCAGCCGCTCCGGCACTCTCCTCAGGACAATGCTGACCTAGCCTCACCTTGCAGGTTAACAATTGGTGCATCCTATCCCCAAGTCCCTGGGAATCGCTCCCCTATGATATCCAGCCCAACACTTACCGAAATTCCAGGCCCTCTGCACACAAAGGTGTATTGTAACCCAGATAAATCCACGGATCTTAAACCACCACTCCTGCAAAGCAGACAGCGCTACTGAGCACTGCAGATAAAAAAAATAAATAAAAAAAAGGAAGTTTGACTTAGAAATGAGAGAAAGTGATGGAAATAACCAGTTACAACACAAAGTTCAGTCTGTGCAGCGCTGGCTGGTTTCATGAGAACCAGGATCCAAGCATTCATGAACCTCCCTCTCCCCCACACTCCTTAAAAGGTTTTCTCCATGAATGGCTGAACAGATACACAGTGCCTTTGCCTTCACTCTGTTCTACTGAAACAGTCTTCTGTCTTTATTCACAGCCAGGGTCACCTCCTGCCTGCTGGAAGGGTCCTGTTCACCTCAGAGTTGCTTTGACCATTTGCAATTGTCTTTGATGGTTTTCCATTGACTGTTCTGGGGGTGTGGCATAGTGTAACAAGGCGATGACTCACCCTGTGGCGCCTCCTGCTGATCGTCCTGGAAATTAGCTTGCCAGCTTCTGGAGCACCCTCTGCAAGCCCGTGTCTCACCTTGCCGCTGGCCCTCCATGTCCCTCCTGAACCCCGGTATCCCTTCTTTCAGGGTTCTGCCCCCTGCAGCACCCCACAGTCTCACTGGGTCTTCCCTTGCCTCAGTCTTGGGCTACTGCAGTCACCATCTAGCCCCCGCTCATTGGGGCGGACTGCAGTATAATTGCCACTCATCATTGGGAAGGTGGGTTTGGACCTGCTGCCTCAGCCTACTCTGAGCTACACCCCTGCAACCAGGGCCGGCTCCAGGCCCCAGCACTCCAAGCTGGTGCTTGTCACGGAAATCTTCAAGGGGCGGCAGTCCCCATTGTTTTGCCCCCTGCAGCATGCCAAACTGCCGCCCTGGACAACGGGGGGAGTCCGTGTGCCCTTAGGGTGGCAGGCATGTTTCCGCGGTGGCAGCAGTTCAGCAGCAGTTTCTATGTTTAGCTGTCCAGGGTGGCTTCAGCTAAACATAGAAGCTGCCGCCGAATCACCGCCACCGCGGAAATGCGCATGCCGCCCTAAGGGCACACGCACTACCCCTGCCACCCGCGGCGGCAATTTGGTGCGCTGCTTGGGGTGGCGAAAACTGTAGAGCCGGCCCTGCCTGCAACCCCAGTACCTTTCCAGCTTTTCATCAAAGGCCTGCAGCCTGGGGGTTTGCCAGGCTGGAGCTCCCCAGCTCCTCTCGCCTTCCCCCAGCCCTGCTCCACTTTCGGTACCCTGCTCAACTCCCAGGCAGCCAGGTCCTTCTCTCTCTATGGCCAGAGAGAGACTCTCTCTGAGCTCCTGGCCCACAGCCAGCTGTGGCCCAATTGGGGTGTGGCTCAGCTGTGGCTGCTTCCCGGATCAGCAAGCCTTTAGCTCACAGCCCCAGCCCTCTCCCAGGGCTGGCTTTAACCCTTTCCAAGCCAGAGCGAGTGACCACCCTGCTACACAGACGTAGGCAACAGAGAAATATTCTGTAAGGACACAGTGTAGTGAGTTTGGCAAGTCTTAGGTGAGCACTATTTGTAAAGATCTGGGGACCCTTTCACAAGGGGTCTCTGTGTCACAGTATCCTTAAAGCCAACCATGCGTTCAAGTACTTTGCTTGGTCAGGATGACCTTAAACATGTGCATAAGTGCTTTCCTGAATCAAGGCCTATATGCAGTACTGTCAAAAACAATAAGTAGCTGAGATCAGTCACGGGCAGGGATCTGACAACAGCCAACTGGCCCAACAGCCTGTAGGAACCTCCACCTTGGCAACTGAAGTGGGAATCTTCAGATTCTAAGCAATTAAATCTGCTACCTGTGCTGCAGGACAAATGCGAACTCAGGTTGATAGTAGGGCTGTCAAGTTATTAAAAAAAGAAATTGTGTGATTAATTGCACTGTTTAACAATAATAGAATACCATTGATTTAAATATTTTTGGATGTTTTTCTACATTTTCAAATATATTGATTTCAATTACAACACAGAATACAAAGTGTGCAGTGCTCACTTTATATTTATTTTTGATGACAAATATTTGTACTTTAAAAAACAAAAGAAATAGTATTTTTCAATTCACCTAATACAACTACTGTAGTGCAATCTCTTTATCATGAAAGTTGAACTTACAAATGTGGAATTATGTACAAAAAGCTGCATTCAAAAATAAAACATTGTAAAATTTTACAGCCTGCAAGTCCACTCAGTCCTACTTCTTGTTCAACCAATCGCTCAGACAAGTTTGTTTACATTTGCAGGAGATAATGCTGCCCACTTCTTGTTCACAATGTTACCTGAAAGTGAGAACAGGCATTCTCATGGCACTATTGTAGCCAGCATCCCAAAATATTTACATGTCAGATGCGCTAAGGTTCATAGGTCCCTTCACTCTTCAACCACCCTTCCAGGTGATGATGATGATGAGTTCTGCTCAATAACAATCCAAAACAGCTTTATTTTTTGGCAGTTTGGGTTCTGTAGTTTCCACATCAGAGTGTTGCTCTTTTAAGACTTCTGAGAGCATGCTCCACAACTCATGCCTCTCAGATTATGGAAGGCACTTCAGATTCTTAAACCTTGGGTCGAGTGCTGTAGCTATCTTTAGAACTCTCACATCGGTACCTTCTTTGTGTTTTATCAAACCTGCAGTGAAAGTGTTCTTAAAAACAAACAACGTGCTGAGTCATCATCCGAGACTGCTATATAACATGAAATATATAGCAGAATGTGAGTAAAACGAAGCAGGGGACATACAATTCTCCCCCAAGGAGTTCAATCACAAATGTAATTGTAGTGGTTTTTTTAATGAGCATCATCAGCCTGGAAGCATGTCCTCTGGAATGGTGGCTGAAGCATGAAGGGACATATGAATGTTTAACATATCTGGCACATAAGTATCTTGCAATGACAGCTACAAAAGTGCCATGCAAATGCCTCTTCTCACTTTCTGGTGACATTGTAAATAAGAAAAGGGTGGCATTATCTCCGATAAATGTAAACAAATTTGTTTGAGCGATTGGCTGAACAAGAAATAGGACTGAGTGGACTTTAAGGCTGTAAAATTTTAACGTTTTGTTTTTGAGTGCAGTTATGTGACAAAAAAAATTCTACATTTGTAAGTTGCACTTTCATGATAAAGAGATTGCACTACAGTACTTGTATGAGGTAAACTGAAAAATACTATTTCTTTTGTTTATAATTTTTACAGTGCAAATATTTATAATAATATACACTTTGATTTCAATTACAACACAATGCAAAATATATGAAAATGGAGAAAAACATCCAAAATATTTAATAAATTTCAATTGGTAGTCTATTAACAGTGCATTTAAAACTGCAATTAATGTTTTTAATCGTGATTAATTTTTTTGAGTTAATCGTGTGAGTTAACTGTGATTAACTGACAGCCCTAGTTGATAGCACTGTCCTCACTACCGACTGCCTCTTCTAAATCTCTGGTCACTAATGAGGGAGACTGATACAACAAGGATTGATGCCCACTGAGCTGCATCATCTGCGGTTAGTAGAGGTGTGAACAATTCAGATTTTTTGATTCACTGGCTGTCATAACTATAAAGGGAAGGGTAACAACCCTCCTGTATACAATTCTATAAAATCCCTCCTGGCCAGAGGCACCAAAATTCTTTTACGTGTAAAGGGTTAAGAAGCTCAGGTAACTTGGCTGACACTTGACGTAAAGGACCAATAAGGCGACAAGATACTTTCAAATCTTGGGGGAGAGTGGGGGTGGGGAAAGCTTTTGTTTATGCTCTTTGTTTTGGTGTTGTTGGCTCTTGGGATTAAGAGGGACCATATATCAATCCAGGCTCTCCAAATCTTTCTGCATAAGTCTCTCATATTTCAAACTTGTAAGTAACAGCCAGGTACCGCGTGTTAGGTTTATCTTTGTTTTCTCAACTTGTAATTGTTCCTTTGCTAGAGGGAGGTTTATCCCTGTTTTTCTGTAACTTTGAACCTAAGGCTAGAGGGGGGTCCTCTGGGCTCTTTGAATCTGATTACCCTGTAAAAGTTATTTTCCATCCTGATTTACAGATATGATTTTTACCTTTTTCTTTAATTAAAAAACTCCTTTTAAGAACCCGATTGGTTTTTCATTGTTTTAAGATCCAAGGATTTTGGATCTGTGTTCACCAGGACTAATTGAGCCTACCTAGATAAAGGGGTGTAAGGACTTGCGGGGGGGACGAATTAGTCTCAAATCTGCCCAGGAAAGGGGGGCGGTTAGGGACTTGGGAAATATTTGGGGAAAGGCAGAGTTCCAAGTGGCTCTTCCCTAAGATTTGAAACACGCTTGGTGGTGGCAGCTTACTGTTAACCTAAGCTGGTAAATAAGCTTAGGGAGTCTTCATGCAGGTCCCCACATCTGTACCCTGAAGTTCAGAGTGGGGAGGGAATCTTGACACTGGCAGTTAAAAAAAATTGTGGGGGAGGGGGAAATCTAGGTGAGTTGAACTGAAAACGATTTTTTTTGGTGAATCCAAAAGCATGTGGGGGAAAATTCACTGTGGCAAATTAATGTTTTGTGCTGATTGAGCAATGTTTTAAAAAAAAATGTAAGGCCATTTCAAAACAAAAGTTTCAAATAAAAAAAAATCTCATTCAGAAAACTTTACAAAACATTCTGATTTTTCAGAGGTTATTTCCCCCCCTGCCCCCGCAACCAAAAAGTCAGCAATATTGACACAAACTCATGAAATGTTTTGGTATGGCTGACACTACACTTTTCACTGTAAAGCAAAAAAGTTTGTCAAAACAAAACAAAAAAACTTTGCTCAGCTCTACTGTTTACACCAAATGAGTCCCATGCGACTCCCGGTAAAGGAAATCAGACCATCTGATTGGTGTGACTCACAGATGCTTTTTTCTTTATTAGCCATAGAATTTTTATTCAGAGGAGAATAAAACAATATAGGGGTGTGTTTTCAGCCTGGAAATTCAGGAAATGTGGTTTGGAGCTATTACTATCAAGAGTTATGTGCATACTATTTCATGCAGCCCCAGAGATCTTCTCATTGCAAGAAACTCTACTGTTTTATTAAAAAAACAAACAAACAAGCACACACCACCTATTTGTTCACTTTAAAAGACTGGATTAAGATACAAAACCCATAACTGAATATATGTGCAGGTTTTTCTATATTACAGCTCAACAGAACATAGTTAAAAAACTTGAACTGGTTGAAATTTTTCAACTTGGGAAGTGTCTAGGAAATTTTGATTAAAAAAATGAAAAAATTTCAAAAACTATTTTATAATTTTTTTACTCTGTTTTTTTAATTAGGTCTATTAACAGTTTATTCCTCCTTTACTAAGCTGCTAAGAACCACAATCAGCATTTCTGAGTCTTCCAGTTTTATCCTAAGCTGCATGATATTGGTGTTACTCTTAAAGCCTCAGCTTCTGGAGTCAGGTGAGAATCTCAGCTTTCATTTAATAAAACAAATTTCTAGCCCTGCTGGTTGCTGAGAAATATTTGAAAATGTGACTCTTAAAAGCTCAAACCCTGTTAGGCAAGTTTTTTAAAAATTAGGCAAATAAAATATACATGCCATAAAAATCACAATATTTTAAAGAATCTCATGATTTTGGGGAGGTTGACTCATGATTTTTGAATGCTTGGGCTTTGTAATACTGCAGTTTAGGTCTATCTTTCCCAATCAGCAGCCAAGGACATCCAAGTCAGTTAAAGCTACACAAGGAAGGCAGCTCCCTTCTCTGCTTTAGGGGCTAGCAATATCTGCCCCCCCCACACCATTATTTCATGAAGTGGTTATAAATCAGTTGGTGATCAATTGTTCTCCACATCCACCGAGGATAGGACAAGAAGCAAGAGACTTAGGTAGCAGCAAGAGAGATTTATCTTAGGGTTACAAAGCATTTCCTAATATCCAAGGGAGGTTTAGCCAGGGTGGTTATGGATTCTTGGAGGTAAGACAAATATGTCAGGGATGGTCTTGATTGACCTGATCCTGCTTCAGTGGGGTGGGAGGGGGGCACGGCAGGGAGGGAATGGGTTAGATGACTTCTGAAGGTCTTTTCCAACCCTTATCTTTCTATGGAATCAAAATGCAGAATCCTTCATCCCAGATGCGAACACAGAATCATAGAATATCGGGGTTGGAAGAGACCTCAGGAGGTCATCTAGTCCAACCCCCTGCTCATGTAGAATGTCTTGCAGTTTGGCTTTTAGATCCATTTAATAACTCATCTTCATATCAATGTCTTCCATATGCATTGCCTGAGAAGAAGTCTCATCATCAGCTAGCATAACTGTATGTTCAGTGTTCACATCCCTCATCAGTCAAAGCTCACAGGTGCTACCACTATCCTTAATTCTGCTGGGCTGGACAGAATGTTCAATTGTCTGCTAAACATCTCCAACCTAAAGTCTTTGGCAGTGAACCAGGTGGAGGCTCAAGCCAGAGTGGAAGGCAACATCTTCATCTTAAAAACAGCCTCAAGCATTTTCTTGAAGAGGCTGGCATTGCAATGCTCTGACACATATGGAGATCTGTACCCAAGAAAGGACGAGCTATCTTTGAGAAAGCCAGACTCAAACCCCTCCCATTTGAAAGAGCTGGCTTGCTATGACAACTCTGGTCAAGCTGGCATCCTTTTGGCCTTTAGCATCATGCTGATGCTTTCAGCAAAGAACATAAGAACGGCCATACTGGGTCAGACCAAAGGTCCATCAAGCCCAGTATCCTGTCCTCTGACAGTGACCAATGGCAGGTGCCCCAAAGGGAATGAACAGACAGGTTATCATCAAGTGATCCATGCCCCGTCACCCAATCCCAGCTTCTAGCAAACAGAGGCTAGGGCACCATTCCTGATGATGAGGATGGTAGTGGTATGGGCCAGATTAATCAAACATCTATGCTTGAGGCCCATGCTTCCAAAACCAAGAAAACTATGGGTGATAAGCCAGTTTGGTTAAGAGCCTCCCTTGTTGAATCATCAGCCATCCCTGAAATGAGTGAAGTTACTGGAGAATGGCAAAGAAGAATTCTTCATCATGCAGTGTGGTGATGACAGCTGATGTGAATGGCTGGAGTGGAAAAGGGCACTATTTCAGAATACGCTGGGCTTTCTTTCTGCAGCTCGTTCCCGATTTAAATGCGGACAGCTCACTGCCTCTTATTGCATGAGCATCTTTATCAAAGGACCTTCCTGCTGATGCTTGGTCAGACGTAATCAGCTGGTCAATGTCAGGAACTCTCAAACTCCACGATCACTGTGCTAAGCACGGTGTACCTGTGTTTGTACATGAGTTCTTTGCCCGAGCAGTCTATAGCAGAAGTGGGCAAACTACAGCCCAGGGGCCACATTTAGCCTGCAGGACCCTCCTGCCCGGCCCCTGAGCTCCTGGCCCAGAGGCTAGTCCCCGGCCCCTTCCCTGCTGTTCCGCTTCCCGCACAGCCTTAGCTTGCCCTGCCACTGACGCAATGCTCTGGGCGGTGAGGCCACGAGCTCCTTGGGCAGTGCAGCTGCAGAGCGGGGGCCTGACCCAGTGCTCGGTGCTGCATGGTGCATGGCTGTCTCCAGCTGGGCAGCTGCCAGCCACCAGTGCCAGCCACCGGTGCTCCAGGCAGTGTGGTAAGGGGCCAGGGAGTGGGGGGTTGGTTAGAGAGCAGGGGAATTCAGGGTGGTGGTTGGGGGTGGGGATGTGGATGGGGTTGGGGCGGTCAGAGAGTGGGGAACAGGGGGGTTGAATGGGGGCAGGGGTCCCGAGATGGCATTCAGGAAGGAGAGGGTGGGTTGGATGGGGAGGTAGGGGACAGTCAGGGGCAGGGGTTCCCAGGGCAGTCAGGGAACAGGGAGAAGGGGTGGTTGGATGGGGCAGGGGTTCTGAGGGCGGCAGCCAGGAAGGAGATGGGGGGTTGGATGGGGCAGCGGTGGGCATTCAGGGGCAGGGGTTCTGGGGTGGTCAGGGGACAGGGAGTGGTGGAGGTTGATGGGGCAGGGGTCCCGGGAGGGGGGCATCAGGGGCAAGAAGCAGGAGGCGGCAAACAGGGGGCGGGGGCCGGTCATGCCTGGCTGTTTGGGGAGGCACAGCCTCCCCTAACCGGCCCTCCAAACAATTTCCAAAACCCGATGTGGCCCTCAAGCCAAAAAGTTTGCCCGCCCTGGTCTATAGCATATGTGTCCTGTTCTAAAAGTTTGGAACCCTGTTAATTCCACTTTCATCAACATTTTTCTTTAAAAAGGATTCTGGTTTTCAGTGAAAACCCCACAAATTTAGTCAAAATTGGCTTGATGAAGAAGCCTTTTCTTTTTTTGTTGAAAAGATGCTTCAAATGGAAAATTTCAACCATTTCAGTGCAATATTAATTGACCCATTTATGGTCAGAATAAACACATGGGACGTGATCATCATTATGCTGCACCTTGTGCACTCATTTAAACCAGGGCAAAGTGGGTGTGGAATACTTATAGCTCAGAAAGGTGGCAATTGCGCTCATTTTGGGCTGACGCAAAGAACTACCCAAGAAGCAGAACAATGGAGAATCAGGCCCATACTTCCAGCTCTGCATAGTTTGGTTTAGGCACATCCAAACACTGAGTCTGAGGCTAAGTGAGGACTGTAATGGTGTTGGGACTCACCATCACAGTGCCTCCCGCTGGTGACTCTGGGAATTATCTCAGTCTAGTGGAGCACCCCCTCCTGGTGGTGTCCCGACCGTCATCTCGCCCTCGTTTGGCATGTGGACCCACATTGCTCCCAACTTGCAGTGTCCTCTTCGAGCCACTGACTTCCGGCAGTGCCCCTTAGTCGAACCTCATCAACTGTCTCTCTGCACGCTGGCCAATGTGGGCAACTGCACCTCCAAAGTCACATCCCTCTTGGCAGGGGGTTGGTGCATCCCTAGATGGCCCCTCCCATTGGCCAGGTGTAAGGCAAGGGTGGGGGGGACCCAGGCCAGCCCACTACTCTGGGTCCCAACCCAGGGACCCTTTAGTGGCAGCCATCTTGCCCTCCTTCTCTCCCTCCCTCTGTTCACGTCCCTGGGCCGCTTCCCCTTCAGCCCCTTGCACGAGCTAGGCCCTTCCCCTCAGGCCTGCAGCCTGGCAGACACCGGGGCTGGAGTTCCCTTCTGCTGCCCTGGGCCTGCCCAGCACTGTGCTGTGCTGTCCCAGGTGCTAGTCTCCCAGCTCTGGAGACAGACCTTCCCCTATCAAAGGCCTGGGACACACTGCCTGCTGCTATTCCTGGCAGCCTTTATGTAGGGCCTAGCCTAGCCCCCATTGGCTGGCTCTAATCTTAGCCTTGATTGGCTCCCAGTAAGCCCTTTTTTAATTGGCTGCCCATCTGCGCAGGCGCACCAGCCTGCTGCAGCCCACACTCTCAGGGAGTGCTGCCCCACTATAAGGACACATGGCTAATATGCCACGCAATATGAATGTCTCCCATTTGTATTTTCTTAGCAGAATATTTTTAGTAGGGTATTTCTTCACTCCACCCAACTGTTACAAGTTAGTCATTAGCCGATAGAGCCCTATGGCCTTTTGCGTTGATGTGTGTTTTGAGCCAATGTAAAATGCACATTGTTGCAAATATGCCTAAAAATCTTAACTAACGGAGTCTGTAGCCAAAGAGACCTATGGGTGCCTCCATGAACATCATACAAGTCAGAGTGGCAAAAGCGCTTCTCCAACTCCTAGATCTCCAGCCATATCGGGACACGGTCTCCCAGCAAAGGACATACCATCTTTGACACCAGTAATCCAGAAGATGCCCTCAAGTAACTGGTTAGTTAGGGGTTGTTTAAAGTACCCAATTCACCCTAGTGGTTCCATAGGAAAGTTCCTGTGGTAATATTTTACTCAAAGACTATCTAGATTCACCTATTGCATAGGTAGAAAGTAATCATTCCTTCCCAGTTGGTGTCTTTCTTGTCCCTAGACTTTTTTTGAATCACCCTGTTCTTTACTGGCTTTAATTCTGGAGAAAAGTTGCAAGAGTGACATTTCAGAAGTCTGAAGTCCTTTATCTTGGGCCTGATCCAAAGCCCTCTGAAGATTCCCATTGGCTCTTCTGAGCTTTTGATCAGCCCCCACAAAGTAAATATAGTGTGGGTGAAACATCGCCTACACAGAAGGCCTTAGCCCTGAACTAGAGGGATGGCCTCTGGAGTGAGGGAGAAATTAGGTCTTCATGGTGTATTCAACCCTCGATCTCCCTGTTGAGTTCCTGCTAGGGATGGTGATTGTTATATGAACAACTAACCATAAGCAACTGGACAGAGACCCCTAACTCATTTCTGATATATTGCTAACCAGTCTTCAGATGGTAATTTTCAGTCACAGTGAAGCCTATCTTGTCAGTGATGAACAAACAAGACTTCAAAGGCTTTGTAACCCTTCCCTGAAGAGTTTTGGCCTATGAAGCCCTTTGCAGTGGGTGAGCACTAATCAGTTTTCCTGCTGTTTTTCAAGTGAGGGCTAAAATTCCTTTAGGGGGAAAGATTTACACCTCTTCTTGTAAGCAGCTCACGAAATGAGATCACTCAGCTTGATTGGATTCAGACTTTTCCAACATTATCCAAAGACTCTCAGATGAAATTGACCCATACCAAGATCCCTGCTTCTTCTCATTCCAAACACTCCTAAAAGAAACATCCATCACATGGAGCATTTCAGCCAGACTGACCATGCAGCAATATGCTAGGAAAACCACGCCGTGTGCTTCTTGTCATGCAAACCTCCTATTTGTGCCTTCAAGCTGGAGGCTCTCTGGGCTGATTGCTATGTTTAATTTAGCATTCTCCATCTACTGTACACCACTATGCATACGTAAATAGTATTTATGGATTAAACTGGCAAAATGTCATTTCTATAAATTAAATCTTTATTTGGGGAAAAGAACGGGCGGTGAGGGGAAGGCGCAAGCCCCTTAAACCACTAGCTTTATGTAAGTTATTTGTTATTCCTTCTTGGAACACAGTTATTTTTCTTCCTCCTGGCCCTCTTCTGATTTTGTACACATTTGTCCCCAAGGCTGGAAAACACATATGATGAATTTCAGCAACCAAGTGAATTTTTAAGTCTACTTATAACCCCCCCAAAATGACTGGTTTACAAGGGAAAAATGCTGACACAGCCCTTCACTGTCTTAGCTATCCTGGTGTGCAAATATAACTATAAGACACATACTGAGAGAGAGTTGTGAATGAATAACCTTCTGTGTTTGGATGGGTGCCTTTAATGGCAGGATAATCATGTGTATTGATGCTGATTTACGGTTGGGGACTTAGAATCTCCAAGTATCAGAACCTGCTTGTGTGCAACTCTGACTACCTCTAGTGGACAGTGTGCAGAACTGGCATCGTACTGTTGCCTTGTATATTGCAATGGGTCAGGCTGTCCCAGCCCCTGAGTTTTAAGGCAGAGTCCAGCATGTTTTCCCATTCTGCACTGGGCAGTGATAATTAAAAGACATTTGGGGTCCAGCTAGAAGGTCAGAATCACCTGATTATCAGTGGAAGGTAGTGGCTGCTCTTCCTTTTTAAAATTAAACAGGAATTCCATGTTTTGGTAACCCTCAACCTGTTTCTAAGGCATTCCAGGGAAATTATTAGGCCCTGATTCATTTTGGTGTGACTTAATCATGCACTGAAGGGCTGATGGAAAGCCCACTGAAGTCAGCAGAAAGACTCCCATTGAATTCAATGCTTCAGGTGCATCTCTGAGCTTTAAATACATGCTTTGTTTTAAGATGGGTTCAAATCCATCCCTATGAGGCAAAGCACCCACATCCCAGCTTAAAGCAAAACAAATACTTAAATGCCTTGCTGAATCTGGGTGTAAATTATGAAGTGCCAATACCAGGCGAAGAAGCCACACCTCTAGTCCAAGCAAGAGGTACCAACACCTCAGGAGAATTTAAATGAGTTGTTGAGCTACAACAGCAGCACTGCCAAACCAGGCATTCAAAAAATCATGACTCAGGCCCCAAGAAATCACAAGATTGGCTTAAAAAACATGAGATTTTTAAAAATAATTTTTAAAAAATGCCTTATGATTTTTGAGCATTTGGGATTCATGTTTTAAGGCACAACTTTTTAACAGAGTGAGCAATTCTCCACTGGGACAAACTACCAATGGAAGTGGTGTAGTTTCCATCTCTTGCAGTCTTCAACTCAAGACTGGCTGCCTTTGTGGAAGAGATGCTTTAGTCAAACACACGTGATTGTGCTCAGTACAGTGGTAGTTAGGTGAAAATCTCTGGCCTGTGCTATGCCGAAAGTCAGACTAGATGGTCTAATGATGCTACCTGGCCTTAAAAATCTGTGAATCTATGCAAAGTTTCAAGCATCTCTCTGCAACCCTGAGAGCTAGAAATGACTATTTTTTAAACACAAATGCTGAGCTTCTCACCTAGTCACATGAATCCAGAAGCTGCAGCTTTAACAGAAGCACCAAGAGTTGGCAGCACTCCAGCAGAGGGGTTGAAAGTTCCATTATAATGCACTGGATTTTCTGCTCACTAGCACAGCTATCAAGCTAATGGGCGCAATATAGGAATCTGAATAGATTAGAATAGAAGCACCCTTTATAAACAAGGATAGTGTTTTATAAAGACACAGAAGCACTTTTGAATACTTCTGCAAAGCACTGAACATCTGGAAGCACTGCATGTTTGCAATATTTTCAGCAGAACTGGTTGGAAAACAAGGGGAACATTAAAATAAAAAATAAAAAATAAAAGATAAGTGTTGAATTCTCCCTCCAGCCCCACTTTGTATTTTGACATTCAACAATTTCAGCCTCTACATGGCATGTAGAAAAATAGGCGAACAAATATTTCAGAAAGTTACATCTGAATTTTTCCACGTTTTCAAATTTTGAAATTGTCAGAATTTTGAAAAAAAATTCAAAGAAAAAAAAAATTAATCAGCTCTAAATTTTAGCATAAACGGGGCTGAGGGAGGAATTAGACTTTACTGAGAGTCATCAACAAAGCCATCCATCATTCCTCTCATGAGTTTCTTACTTTGGTAGAGATTTTGCCATGACTGTATTCTTTTTTAAATAAAGAGATATTAGTTTTAATGATCCATGACAGCAATACAAATAATAATAGATATTAAGAAGATTCTCTCTGCAAATCAAATTCCACTGCCTGAGCCTCAAGTTCTGTTTCCATGAAAGACCAAAGTAGCTCCAGAAGGAATTGAAATGCTCTGCAGAATTGATGAGAATCTCCAACACTCTTATAAAGATTTTGATCCCAAACTGTACAAAATGAAGACAGACCCCATAATTAGAGCTGGTCAGAAAACGTCAATTATTTTTCACATGAGATTTTGCAAATTTTGGGGAGGGAACGGGTGGGGGGAGAATTAAATTTCTTGTGAACATTTGTTATATAAAACTGAAAAAAATAACATGTCAATTTTCAAAAACTGAGAAGTGTTACTGAAAACATTGTGCTACCTTTTGGGGGTTTACACTTATGTGTGAGTGCGTGCGCGTGAGATAAAAACTGGAAAATTTAGTTGCAAATGAAATTTTTCCATTAAAACATTAATGTCTGTGTGTGGGAAAACTTATTATCCAAATTCATTTTTGATGGGGAAAAAAGTCCCAACCAGCTCTCCTCCATGCCCAAATGAAACCACATTCGGTAACTTTGACCTCCAGATACTGCATCATTTCACACATTGGCCTCTCTACTTCACCACTCCTGGTTTGGTCTCTATTTCCTCTGCTTCTCCTGGTCGCAAGTTTCTGTAGCAAAGTGGACCTGGGAGAAGCAGGGGAAATCCAGAGTCCAGTATCAGGGCTAGCTGGGCAGTGATTAGATGTTTGGGGGGAGAGGTATCTTCTTCCCCTGTCTACAAGCTGATTCGGAAGCCTCTCCATGAAATCTACTACATTCAGTGCATGGGAGTAGCTTCTGTGATAACTGATGCAAAACACCCATACCCTGCAGGGAAGAGAGTTTTGGAGAATTCCCTTTGCAATGAATCCTCTTGTGCTACTCACGCTGCCATGCAGAGACAATGCTTCATGCAACTCCTTTCAAATCCAGCCCTGCTTGTGCAACAGCTCATGTGGGACATGGGAAAGTTTATTTTCAAGTCCTCTCGATACTGTGGCATGGTGCATATTTGTAAAGATAAGAGCTGCACATCTGACATGTAGCTGCCATTTGTCTCAAGATTTTTGTTGAGCTCTTTCCTGGATCTGTGCAAAGCTGCCTTGCCAGCCAAGAACTGTCCAAACCAGACATTTCCCAAGTATGGTGGGTAAGCAAATTAGCTGTATTAGGGAATCATTTATGCTAATTGACAACTTGGAAATATTCAGTCAAGTAGACAGTACCTATACAACTGGTCTATGCACACCAGCTTGATTAGCACAGATGATATAAACCTTAACTGAGAACTGGATAAATGTATCATTTAAATTATGGTATTAGAAAGCCTGGGTTATCCATTATACCTAAGGGCCAAGAGATTAAAAAGAAAAAAGCAGCATTCATAAGTGTAGAACCTGGGACTATAGAAGGGCTTGATTTTCAGAGGGTTGGGGCTCAGCACTTTCTGAAAATCAGACCCCTTCCAGGGGCCTCACGTTGAGCAAATGAAATCATGAGTAGTTTTTGGGAAATTTCAGCCGGGTCTAGGGGAAGTTAGCATTCGTACCTGTAGCTTGCAGGGATGAAGTTGAACAGTTAGCTGTGACTTCACTAACTTGCCCTGTCTGTTTATTCCCGCAAGGTCCCAAGATTCAGCAGTTGGGCTGATGTCAAGGCCTGAGATCTTTGCAGTCATTGGCAGGGCCCCTCATCTTACCTGGCTGATTTCAAGGCCCTCTGGGAGGTTATGGGTCACCTGTTCTAGCATGCCAGTTGGATGTCAATGCACTGGCTTTTGAGAGGTTACTCATCACCTTTGGAGGGTTGGTTGCCTGTGAAGAAGCAGGCCACACTCACTTCACTAGCCCTACCTTTCTAGCTTGCTGGGATGATGTTAAGGACTTTGAGGTCACGCACTGGCTTTGCTCCTCTAGCTTGTTAGCCTGCAGCCAAAGCACAGGCCTTTGTGATGTTACCAGCTCAGTACTAATGCTTGGAGTGGATCAAAATAGTTTCCCAATCACCCTCTTCCCATCCACACCCTGCTGTTGAGGGCCCAGGTGGAGCTTACAGCCAGCCTGTTTCCCTGGGGAACCTGGGGGCAGGGTCTCTGTCCCCTGGAAGGGAGGGATGGCTGGAAGCAATGGCCTCTGTCTCTTTCCCCCTCTACCAGGGCAGTTCTCTCCCATGAAGCCTACCCCATCTACAGGCTGGAAAAGCTGGGTGCCCCATGCACTCCTCAACCAGGCACCAGTTTCTCCCGCTGCTCATGTGATGGCTGCCATCTTGGCCAACAGGGACTGACACAGGGACCTCTAGAGCTCTAAGCCTGAGTCACTACAGCTTAAGCTCAAGGTTGGAGCTGGGACCATGACTAGAGTTGCCATGGTGGGACCCTGGTGGCTCCGGTCAGCACCACCAACCTGGCTGTTAGAAGTCCAGTCAGCAATGTTGCAGGTCTAAGGCAGACTAGTTCCTACCTGTCCTAGCCGGCGCCATGCCCCGGAAACAACCAGCAGGTCTGGCTCCTAGATGTGTGTGTGGGGGGAGGAATGGGGCTCTGCACCCTGTCCCCTCCCTGAGCAGTGGATCTGTATTCCCATTGGCCGGGAACCGTGGCCAATGGGAGCTGGGGAGGTAGCAGTGCCTGTGGGCAAGAGTAGTGTGCAGAGATGCCTGCACGCCTCTGCTTAGGAGCTGGACCTGCTGCTGGCCGCTTCCAGTGCACAGCACAGTGCCAGGACAGGCAGGGAGCCGGCCTTAGCCCCGCTGTGCTGCTGATTGGGAGCCACCTGAGGCAAGCCTGCACCCCAACCTCGAGTCCCAGCTGCTTGCCCCATCCCAGAAACCCCCAAACCCTAGCCCCCTCCTGCACCTCAAACTCCTCATCCCTAGCCCCACACCAGAGCCTGCACCCCTAGCCCAGAGGCTATACCCCTTCCTGCACCCCAACTGCCTGCCTCAATCCACAGCCCCCTCCTGCACTCCAAATTCCTCAGCCCCACCCCACAGCCTGGAGCCCTCTCCTGCACCAACCCTCTCAACCCCAATCCCACCCCAGAGTCCACACTCCCAGTTAGAGCTCTCAACTCCTCCCACACTCCAATCCCCTGCCCCAGCCCAGTGAAAGTGAATGAGGGTGGGGGCAGAGAGAGCCACGGAGGGAGGGGGAATATAGTGAGCAGGGCATGGGGCCTTGGGGAAGGGGCGGGGCTAGGGTGTTCGGTTTTCTGAGTTTAAAGTTAGCAACCCTAGCCATGGCAGCCTCCTCTGTGGATCAGGCACAAAGGGATGTGTGCATAAGATACACTGACATGTGGGCTCCACTCCCACTTCAGATTCACGCACCTGCTGCATCCTCATTTCACCAGGCCATGAAGAGGGGAGCACTGAGCCCAGGGGAAGAGGAGGGAAATATACTCCCTCTGCTGCCCCACATTACTTTTAACCCTGAAAATTAGCAACCAATCCAATTCTAAGAGTGACCCAATAAGGATGGTCTCACAGAATGTTTCCTGTATATACCCTAGTCTAGAAGCTCAGTCCCACTCTCGCCCCATGCAACCTCATTGGCACCAGAGGAGTTGGACATTGTTGAAAGATGACTACATTTGATGTGGCTTCTTCAGCTCACATGGTAAACCTAGAACAGAGGTGCTGTGGCTTCAAAGGACTTACGTTCAAACCCTCGTGGAATGGATACAAGGTTCCACGTGATGGAATTTCAGGGAGTTTTCCAGTTTTGTTTTTAAAGAAAACAGGGCATTCCACACAAACCAGTACATTAAAAGAACACAATTAAGGCTGCAAAATCAGGCACTCAGAAGTTAGGAAATGCCAGAATTAAGGTTGCCTTTGCAGCCTTAATCCTGCTTCTTTGTGCCTATACATTATAAGACTGTCTTTAATTATCACTATTTCCACCCCCACCAGAGTCCTGCTTCATCTGATGACTTCCTACAACCATAATCTTCTCTTACTCTAGATTTCTTTTTTCTCAGAGGAATTTTTAAGGAGTTGTGTGTTTTATCTTGTTTTTAAGAACACAGGTAGGGGAAAACCATCAAAAGATCTGCTCAGTATAGGAATCTGAAGCCCAGCCAGCTTGCTAAATTTGGCAATAATGTATTCAAACTCTATAATCTGGAATGATTAGGCTAGACAGTAGACACTGCCAGAGCACCCTTCACATTGTTATTAGTATTATTAATTTGTTCTGCCATAACACCTCAGAGCCCTGTTCATGTCCACAGCACATCTACCTCCATCTTCCATGTCTCCTCTGAACTCCATGGGCTGTTGAACTACTAAGGTGCATCAGAATTCTTCTCCCAGTTGTTGACCTTACATAGTCACAGTTGTCCCCCCTCACTCATTCGTCTCTCCTAAACACAGGAAAGGTAGCCACTCGCTCATGAATAGCTCATTGTTTCTTAACTATGCCCTTTACACACTTACCAGAAAACTCAGTGCAAACAGTACTATGTATGCACAACAAGTGCAATTTTCCCAGTCTCAGAGTTCGGTCAAATATTCTCTCTTTCCCCAGCCATTTCCACTGTCATTCTGTTCAAAAAACTGGTTACGCAATTCTTTTTTTTTTAATTTAGGGGAAGGTGTATTTTTTCCCATTGTCTTGCTCAAAAATAGCTGGTTTTGGTTTTGACTACAAAATCCAAAGATATTTACCTTCAAGCAGCCCTGAAGCCTAAAAAGTATCAGCCCACAAGGTGAACATTTTCAAAAAGTTCTGAGCAATTCAAAACAGGGTTACAATGGAAAAGAGTTTGTGCACTCTTGACTATAGCCGTTGCATCTGTTCCTGCTCTATTGATGAATAGTACAGAGAAAGTCTGCTGGGAGTTCCTATCTACCCTGTCTTACAGTACATGAAAAAGGAGAGCCCAATGAAATGAAAATGAAGGACACTGAAAATTGAATAAAGGAAACAAATTTTGCATGATACAAAATTATCCCTCGGAACTCACTGCCACATGATATTATTGAGGTAAAAAGATCAGCTGTGAAATATCACCCACATTGACCTTATCTAGTTTAAAAATATACACAAGATATCAACCCCTGCCATAAATCATGCACCTAATTTTTTTATCAGAGGATTTTACACCTTCCTCCAACATATCTAGTAAGGGCCACTCTCTGAGGCTCTCCTGAGATTCTACAGCTTGAGATAAAGAGATGCCCTTAGCTACTGAGCCTATTACAGACCCAGATCCTCTGTGGATTGAGCATTGACTAGTAAGTTGCAATTGCCATGGTCTCTGTCCATTCCATCTCCCACCACACTCTCTTTCCATGACTCATCTAGTTACTGACCCCTCTCATGTGGTGATGATTGGTCCAATCTGAGGGCTGGTCTACACTAGGGAAGGGGATCGATCTAAGATACGCAACTTCAGCTACGTGAATAATGTAGCTGAAGTCGGAGTATCTTAGATCGAGTTACCTACCGTCCTCACGGCGCGGGATCGACATCAGCAGCTCCCCCTGTCGACTCCGCTACCGCCGTTCGCGTTGGTGGAGTTCCGGAATCAACAGGAGCGCATTCAGGGATCAATATATCGCGTCTAGATGAGACGTGATATATCGATCCCCGAGAAATAGATTGCTCCCCGCCGATACTGCCGGTAGTGAAGACGTACCCAGATATAGCATTTCCTACGTTACTCTGTTATGTCTGCATCATGGCTGCTCTGAAATTAATCAAGGCAGAGAGGATACAGCTGAGAGCTTGCTCCTACTATGGGGGCCTGTGCTTTGGGACATCACTGTGTTATAACAATCCTAGATATAACAAATCATTGATATAAAAGATAGCATTGTGGATAGGCTCTCCTGAAAGCAAGCCTAAAAACAACCCCACATGAGAGACGTGAGGTTTTTTACCCATGAAAGCTTATGCCCAAATAAATCTGTTAGTCTTTAAGGTGCCACCAGACTTCTTGTTGTTTTTGTGGATACAGACTAATGCGGCTACCCCGATACATGAGAGGGGTCAGTAACCAGACGAGTCATAGAAAGAAGGCGCATGGTGGGAGGTGGAATGGACAGGGACCATGGCTAGTCAGTGCCCAATCCACAGAGGATCTGGGTCTGTGACACCCTTTATCTGAAGCTGTAGAGCCTCAGGCTTTTAGCTTTGGAGGTTCCCGTTGTCTGCCGAGATGGCAGTCGTCACTTAAGTGGCCCCCCCACTGTAGAAGTAGCTAAGAGCTGTAGCAGGCCAATATCTTCTGCACACTGGGCACAGAGGGGACATGTGTGGTTACCAGAGCGTCACAGGGTGCTGTTACTAGAATAACAAACAAAAACAAAACCAATTAGGCTAAGTCTTGAAGCAAAGTAGAGTCCCAGATGCCCAGATGAGTGGACTGAAAAGGCTTTGCTGTCCTACCGCCTGAGTTAAAGGGGAAACTCCAGTAGCTGTTAGCAGTATAGGGCCCAGGACACACAGCTGAGTACTCAGATACATGCAGTAGAAAGCAGCGTTATGCATACAAACAAGCCAGTTCATTACAAAAGGAAGTATGTTGGATGAGTTCAATAAACCAGACTGAAACGTTTTGATTTGGGGAATGTCAGAATATTTGCTTTCGATCAAAAATGTCAAACCCAAACATTTCAATGTTTCCCAATTGAAATTTTTTTGGAATTTCCATTCTGCCAAAAATTTTGAAATTTTACACTTTGGTCACGATTTGGGAGCAAATATATGTCAAAGTGTCAAAATTTCCCAGGGGATGGAAAGTCTGAATTTTACTCGGCTTAAAACCTTCCAAGTGCTTTTTAAAACCTTAAAGAACTGATCTTCGGTAAAGAGGATTGGGGAAACTGAGGCACAGTAAGGTTAAGTGACTAGCTCAAGTTGGCAGAGTCAGGATTAGAACACAGGCATTCCTGGCATATCATCCCACGGTGGATCCCCTACCCACACGGCCTTGCCAGCCTACCCCACCTTATCCCTTCCAGAAACTGACAGAACAAAACCTACCTTCTTTACACTGGCCTGGTGAATGAGATCCTGGTTGTGGTGCAGAGAAACCTACCTTCTCAGGAAGGCTTTGTACAGCGTGTAAAGTACCTTGCTTTCAGAACACTGCATCGCTAATAACTTTGTCAGCTGCCTTGATTTCTCCCTGTCTCTTCCTTGAGGTTATCCAGCTAACAACGTTATTCCCTGTCCCCTTTACCTCTTTGTGAGCACTTTGATAGTAGCTAGCAGTCTCCTGGCTATTCTTCTCAAGGCCAAGCCTTCATGAGTTGCCTCTTTATGACACAGGATCCAGCATCAGCACAGTCATTAAGAATAAGCTTCCTGGATACACTTCCCAAACAGACTCCTGACAAGAGGAGCAAGATACAAAGTGATCACTGGTGTCTCATAGGCAAGCAAATGGAAAATAGGATAACAGGGCTAATGGGAAGCGGAGACAAGTAATAGCTGTGGTGAGGGAGTCCAGGGTGACAGCTTTTTATAGGCTGCTCACTGCTATGGTCTGCAAATGCCTGGCTGCTCCCTGCCTTACAAGAGCCAGGTCTGTCTAAGGGACTTATGACCCTATTAATGTAGTAGGAGAGCACCTTGCAATCATTAATCTCAAGCCATGCCTGGAGGGTAGGGAAGTGCTATTAACCCCATTTTTACAGTTGGGAAACAGAGAAACTTGTCCAAGGTCAAGCAGGGAGACTACTGCAGAGCAGAGATTTGACCCCTTGAGTCCTCAGCTAGTGCCCGAGCCGCTGTGCTATGAGTGTAATGATGTGGCTATGCAGCCAGAAGACACTTGCCTGGAAGCACGGGAACATTGTCAAGGGCGTGGCACTCTCCAAAGATGCCCACTCCATCAGGGACTGTCTGAGGATGCCCAGGACGCAGCGTGCTGACAGACAGGATCCTCCAGCCCACAAGGGGGATGAGGTGTTCCATTGCAAAGGAGCCTGGTGGCAATGCCCCCTGGTGGAGAAGAGGGCAAGTCACCCAAAAGAGTGCTGCTGTGCCCGGGAATGGACACTCCATCCAAAAGCCACCCTGGGCCAAGTGCATTGGGCATGCCACTAGGGTTGACAACTTTCTAATTGCACAAAACTGAACACCCCTGCGCTGCCCCTTCTGAGGCCCTGCCCCCTGCTTGCTCCATCCCCCCTCCCTCCCACCAGAGTGGGGCAGGGGCTTGGGGAGCTGCAGGGACCTGGCAGCCGCTTCCAGGAGTCAGGGCACCTGCCTTAGCTCCGGCCCCCGCTGTGCTGCCAATTGGACTTTTCATGGCCCAGTCAGCGGTGCTGACAGAAGCTCGCAGGGTTCCTTTTTGACCGGGCATTTCAGTTGAAAAGAGCAGACCTGGCAACTCTAAGTGCCACTGAAAAGCTCCCTCTGCTGGGGCAAGGTGACTTTGCAGTCCCAAGACCCTTATTCCCATGGGGGCCACAGAAGAGCAGGCAGAAAAAGAGGGAGTGCTCCTGAGGAGACTGGATTATTGAGAGGGGTTGAGTTCAAAGATACCTGGTGTGCTATGGGAGCTGCTGGGGACTTTGTTAACCATCGAGGAACTACAGTAGAACCTCAGAGTTACGAACACCAGAGTTACAAACTGACCAGTCAACCACATGCTTCATTTGGAACTGGATGTACACACAGTCAGGCAGCAGCAGAACCAAAAATAAATAAAAATTTAAAAAAAAAAACGCAAATAGAATACAGCACTGTGTTAAATGGAAACTATTAGAAAAATAAAGGGAAAGTTTAAACAGAAAGATTTGACAAGGCAAAGAAACTGTTTCTTTGATTGTTTCATTTAAATTAAGATAGTTAAAAGCAGCATTTTTCTTCTGCATAGTAAAGTTTCAAAGCTGTATTAAGTCAATGTTCAGTTGTTAACTTTTGAAAGAACAACTGTAACATTTGTTCAGAGTTACGAACAACTTCCATTCCCAGAGTGTTTGTAACTCTGAGGTTATTGTGTTTACAAAAAAGAAGCAGTGCAAACTATGCACTGTGAAAGCCTACAGTAGGCACAATGTGATGTGGTGTGATGTGTTGTCAAACTCAGACCCAGACCAGGTTCCTCACATGTTTGCTAAGGCTACAAACTTCGAGCCAGCCTGAGCACATGGAGGATTTCAGCACAAGGCCTGGTGAAACATGATGCTTTCGAGGGAAGTTTGCTGGGGTGCAGAAGTGTGTGTGTGGGGAGAGTTTGCTGGGGTGGGGTGTGTGGTGGGGTAGGTTCCATTTGGCCCAAAAGCACAGGGGGACAGAGCAAGCGCATCAGCTTAGGTGTCTAAGGCTAGGCAATGATTAGCGCTTTTCATCCAAAGGCCTCCATGCACATCATAGAGTTCAGTATCTTTAGCTGTGTTTACAGATGGGGAAACTGAGGCACAAGGTGGCTCACCCAGCATCAGCACTGAGAACAGAATCCAGATCTCCCAGTTGCTAGTTCAGTACACCATACTGCACCACACTACCTCTGTGGGGCACTTTAATAGTCCTCCCCCCAGGACTGGAGAGGTGTTAACTAGCCACTCCATTTTGAATGGTTCCCTGACAGAAAAGTGTTACTTATCCTAAACAATCTGTTCCACCTGGTATTTAGCTGTGACACTGAGTTCGTTTCCCAGACCTGATGAAGAACTCTGTGTAAGCCTGAAAGCTTGTCTCTCTTTCCAACAAAACTTGTTCCAATAAAAGATATTCCACCACCTACCTTGTCTCTCTAATATCCTGGGACCAACATGGCAGCTACCCACACTGCATACACCCTTTTATGACAGCACTGGGGTCAAGTTCCACCAGAAGGGCAAATCTGGAGAAGCTCGGACTCCCAGTGCCAGTGCTGTGCCTGACTGGGGATTTAAAAGGCTTCGTTTGCTAGAGCTGCCGATCTGGCAACTTCCCGCCCCCCGCCCCACCTTAAAATTCACTTAAGAAATCAAGAGGAATACAAATGAAAGCAAGTGAGACCCTGATTTTAAATAGATTCCCTGATTTGTGTGGAAGTCAGTCCTGGGTCCTGCTGCTCACAAAAAGGCTGATGGAATGAAAGGTAAACTGATGCCTCATGCATGGCGAAAGGTTGCTTTGGTTGCTGCTGAAATTGACCTGTCTCCCATCGTTGGCCAGAAAGGGATCTGATGCCTTCAAAGCAGCAAAGCCCAGGGAAAGATGTCAACAGGCAGAGAGACGTGGATGCTGCTTAATTTCACCTGACTGTCTTGTGGTTGCCTGAAGCCAACCCTGGATACAGCTTTGAAAAGACTTTGTAACCTTCTAAGATAGACTATGTACCGCAGAAGCAAAGCAAATGGTAAATAAATCAAGGGCAACAGCCAGCTCAACATTGCAGCAGCCTCAGAGTGCACAGCCCCAGGGAAAGGGAACACCTGGAATTAATAGGGTCATATTGCCAGCATGAAGGAAAGTTCATTAAAATAGTTCTTCCTACCAATCCCAGCATGTTCCTTGGGCCTGCTCTTGCTATACACTCTCAACCAGCACTTCTTATACCCTAGAGCTGGAACCAAATGGCCCTTCCCGTATTTGGGAGCCAGCATAATTGCCCATCTACTTGCTTTGATGCCCCTGAGCTGATAGGCATCCTGTCCTGCAACTAAGATCTGGCTTCTTGGGCAGATACTTCCATGTCATGTTGGAAAGCTGGCTCCCTTGGACAGAAGCTCTCCCTGTTTGCCAACAGCTGTGACTCTCATCTGGATGGCCCCTGCCATGTCTAAGGGCTGGTGCCCTTCTCTAGCTTAAATGTGCTTTCTGCAAGCATCTGTGCCAGTAACACCCCAAGTGCATAAATGCCTCTGACACCCAAAAGGGCTGTGAATACATTCAAAGCCAATTCACTGCAAAATGCTCTTTGCACTCAGTTGTTTCCTCTATTCACCCAGCTCTGTTAATAACTAGACTACAGCTAGTTGGGAATTTTCCAAGAATTTTTTTTTTCAAATCAGAAAATGTCAACATGCAGAAACGGAACCAGTTCATGAGAAAGGGTCAGTTTCGACAAATCTCCTGAATTGAAAAGTGTTGGGGTGGGGACAGGGGAGGTTTGAGATGGTCTAAACATCAATTTTGACAGTTTCCAAACAAAAAGGTTCATCTCCTGATTCAAAGTGACTTTTTCTTTCAAAATTTTAGTTAACATTTTTAAAAGATCAAAATTGAAGAGAAATGTTTCAAAAGGAAATGTGTCAGTGGACCGATCTGAAATACTTTTCAGATGATTGGTTCATAACATTTTGTGAGATTTTGACATTTCACCCCATTTTGGGATGGGACTTAATTCTGAATTCTTGAAAATTTCCCATCACAGGATGGGAAAACCATTCCCCACCCAGCTCTATAAATAACCACTCACCCACCCAGTGCTGCTGTATCCTTGATGATCTTCCCCAACCCTCCCACCCCCCAACTTGTGCCATCCTCACCCCAACTGCCAGACAGGCAAAGAGTCTCTCTGATCCATCTATAAGGTACTAAAGGGCCTCAGTATGAACCAGGTTGCAGGATCTAGCCCATTGTTCTTCCCAGCCTGATAGATGCCCAACAAAGGGGATGGAAAACGTGTGTGTGTGTGTGAGATAGCACAGACTCAAGAAAACAGCAGAGAAAGGTTTTCAACGGGGGTGAATGAGTCACTACAGGACAGGCAGTGTCAGAACTTCTGTGTGGGTTGTACAGGCACAAAGGCAGCAGTTTCCCTTTGGCACTCTGAAGAGGCGAGTGCCCCAGGACCTCCTCTCCATCCTAATGGAGCTGCTGTTCACAACTTGACCACAAGATGGAGGCTTCTGCATGTAGACCTGGGAATCTCTGCATGTTGAGGAAAGCACAATGCTTTCTATTCGGGGTGACTAGATGGGGAGTGGGAAAAGATCCCACAGGGAAGGGAACACAGAGAGTAAGCAGCTGGCCATTAGCCCATTAGATTATGCTGGATTTGACAGTGACGCTCAAAGTGCTTTATAAGGACTCTTGGAGTAGCCTCACCACCTCCTTTGCAAGTAAGGTTGCCATAGACAGAGAAGTCCCTGGGCTATTCATACCACATGCTATGCTGGCCTCTGGAGCAGCCAGGAGGTGCAAAGCTGGTGTAAAGCACAGAGTCTGGGCCAAAACATCAAGCAATCCCTGTCCGCCGTATGGTAAAGTCTATTGTTGTTATTCAGAAATGTAATCAGCAATGGACAGTTAGACAATATTCGACACCCTTCATTGCCCATTCCCTCTCTCATCCAAACTCACACTGAATGTCTATGGGAATTAGGCACCTGACTGCTATTTGTGCCTTCAAAAATCTGCCCTTTAATTAGAACTGGTGGAAGAGCTTCTGGCAAAAGCTTCTGGCTGGAAAATATAGTTTTACTGAAAGCAAAAAACTTCCCATAGGGAAAGTGTCAATTTTGGCAAAAGCGTTGATTTTTGCATCAGAAAGACTGAAAAGAAAGTTTTGGTTCTGAATTGATGTTCTCTTCAAAACATAATTTTAAGTCAAAACATTGACTCATGATGCAGTGTTTAGTTTCCAAGCAGCATTCTTAAAACATTCCAAAAGGTTTCATTTTAAAATTTCTGAACTGAAATTTCAGAATGTTTCATTCCATGAAATGTTTTTGATATTTCAACTTTATGTTGCATTTCAGGACAAAAATGAAAGAAAATCAGAATTTATTTTGTCAGGGGAAATTCTATTCTCTAATCAGCTACTTTTAGTTATATGAATGTAAAAAAAAAGAAAATTTACTTGTCCACCAGAAAAATCAGTTAAGATGCTTTTGGCTAATAGGAACAAAAAGTTGGATGTGTTCTGTAACATCAGATTTGCCACAGCCTTAGAGTGCAGAATTTGTTTTTTCTATTGTTAATAGCCTCAATGTGTGGGGTGCACATAGTGAGAGACAGTCTCTGTCCCAAAGAGCTTATCATCTAAACAACACAGAGAAAGAGAGGGACACAGAAGTGATACAACCTTCCATACGCCAGTCGCAGAGACAGGAATTAGAATCTATGGCTCCTGAGTCCTACTCTGTGTCCTGGCAATTTAATTGAAAAAATTGTCCAAAAATTGATGTTTCAACAAAAAAACTGAATATTTTCCACAAACCCAGATTGATTTTGAAATATTTCCCATGAAGACAAATGTATTCTTAAACTTTGTTTGTTTGAGAACATTTTGGAATACAGGTGAAATTTTCCCAAAAGGAATTTTTCAGAACAATTATAAAATCTCCTCTTTGCAGGAAATCTTGAATTTGTTTGTTTCAGAGCAAAACAAAACGTTAACATTTCCTGCAAAGACAGAAAGTCCAAGTTTTGATGGCTCTATCTGCATTATGGTGTGGTGAAAAAATCCAGTTCAGATATAAAGAAGTTACATAGCTGAAAATGATGAAGATTATGTACAACAACCTCATAGACTTTAAGGCCAGAAGGACCCATCATGATCATTTAGTCTGACCTCCTGCACTTCACAGCTACAGACCCTTACCCATCCACTCCTGTAATAGACCCCTGACTTCCGGTTGAGTTACGGAAGTCCTCAAATCATGATTTAAAGACAGTGATGGGCCCGTTCATCATTTGCAATTGTTTAAATCACTTTTTTTTTTAAAATAAAGGGACTGTTCTTTTCCACAGACCCAAAAGCAGTGTTAGTAGAAACTTTCCAAAACAGACAGCAATGCAGGTCATTGCTGAGACAGATAGACCTATATAGCTCAAGGTTCAGCCAATCACACCAAGAGACGTTGCTTGTGCAGAGAGACAGAAAACCCAACTCAAAGCCGAGAAAGAAGGCAAGCTAAACAAACCTAGCTCAAAGTCAAGGAAGGCAAAGAGACACAGATCAAAGCTGACACAGATAGACTGGGGGACAATGCTGCGACAGACAGACCCAGCCCGATCCTGCTTTTCTGTCCAAATCTCTCCTTTGCCGTCTGCTACCCTGCCTTCACGTGCGTCTCACATTGGGTAAAAGGCTGTCATGACTTTGTGGTTGAGGTGATTAATTAGCAGCGTTGCGGTGTTAGGGAACATGTGTCGGACTCCACATCTGCCCCATGACAGCAGGGCTCAAGAAGCAAAGTGTCATCCCTTCCCTCTCACAAATCCAGATCTAATCGGCTGTGACATACATGCCAGCTGTTTGGAGAGGCAAAACGCAGGCATCTTCCAAATGTGGGAATATGCCCAGGCAATGGCCGCGGTCCTCCAAGTCCAGGTCAGAGCAATGGGGACATTTTAAAGTTCCTGGGCATAACATTCCTGATTCCCTTGCAGTTTGGTTAATCTGGTCAGATTGAGATGCTGCTATACCCAACAGCTGGTGCAAAGTCTGTGATGTTGTCACAACTCTATAGCCATCTGGGAACTTCACAGGCATTGCTATGCCACGCATCACAGCAATGCAAGCCTTCCTGCTCCAAAAGCACAGTTCCCATGGGCCTGAGCTCTAGGAGAATAATGACTTGCTCAAAGTCAGGGCAAGCTAGCAGCAAGGCTGAGATTATAACCCAGAGCTCATGATTTCCACTCCTCTGTGGTGTGCACTAGCCTGAGAGAAGATTGAAGATAGAGACACAGATATATAGAGCCAGGATGGAACCAAAGACCTATGTCCCTGCTGCTAGACACTTGGGGTGAAATTTTCAATGGTGCCTAAGGCCCAGGATCCACAGAAGTATTTAGGCACCTAACTCCCATTGACATGAATTAGAGTTAGGCCCGGATTCTCAAAGGTGTTTAGGCACCTATATGACTTAGGTTCCTAGGTTTTTGAAAATGGGATTTGGTGCCAGAGTCTCACTGAAAAAAAAAAGAGATTTAAGCTTAAGTCCCTTTCTAAAAATGGGACCGAGCCACTTCTGAAAATTTTATCCTTGGGCCACTTTGTCCCTGTATACGGAATAATATAGTTATAATTATACATGGCTACTGTAAATACTAAGAGGAGATTATCCAAAAAGTTCAGGTTCCATTTGGGATCATGAATGGAATTTTCAAACTGTGCCTAAGTGAGTTAGGAGCACAAGTCAATGGCTCTTTTGCAAATTCAACCTCATAAGTGTTAAGATTTTCAATAGTGCACATACTCAGTATACCCAGTGGTGCCAACCCCCTATGATCACAAATAATGAGTCAGGCCCCCCCAAAAAATCATGAGATCTGAAAATAATAAACATTCTGCTCTTTGTCTTTTGGTTTCTGATCCTTTAGAATGCACTTGGGTCACATTTTCAATCTTTACTCTACAACCATGAAGGTTAGAAATATACTTAAAAAAACTGGCAGCTGAGCTTAGCCTGTAATCACATGACTCCAGGAGGTGATGTATTAAGTAAAAACACCGAGTATCATGAGAGTTGGCAGGGCTGGAACAGAGCCGTTTTGAAACTCTGAGCACTTGTTTAGCTGTCTAAATAGGAGCTGAGTTCCTTAGAAAATTTGTCCCAATTTGTGGGTACTGAACAATTGAAAATTTGGCTTAGAACAATTTGGAAAATCTGGCTCAAAGTCTAATGATGAACAAAAACTCTGGGCCAAAGGAAAAACTGCCCCCAGAAAATCTAAAATGGTTATGTCATATTGCAGGTGATGTTTGTGCATATCCAGACCTTTGGTCCTCTTAGCAGTCTTTGCAACAGGAAACTAAAAGCTGAATGTGCATGATGGCCCTGATTCAGCAAAGTGTTTAAGCACATGCATAACTTTGTCCGAGAAAAACTCAGTTCTCGCTTTTTTGTTTGGGTGCAGGAAAATCAAATACTTTATTATTTCTCCAGCAAGTGCAAAAGAGGGAGGGAGTGCCTTAAGACACTGGGTCGCCCCAGTCCTGGACAGGTATCTCAACAGGTAAACAATTACAGCAGGCATTTATACCTTTGTTACAGCCAATAACAAGCAATAATACAGACAATAATGAGCAACAGCTGCATTTTGTTTATACATAGGCTATCCTGCTATCTTATTTTTCTCACTTCTGGGTGAGAGTCTACGTATTTGATTATCAGTGCAAGGTCGTGATAACTTCTCACACAGTTCTTTCCTACTCGCCTCACGCTATCCTCGCTTCTACAAATCTCACGTCATTAGGGTTACAGCTGGCCTAACTCTTGCTAACAGACTGACATGCATTAAGATCCCCTACAAATCCTTGTCAATTCTTTCCCTTCTTCCACAACTTGAATCATACAAGTGAACAGATATTTGAATGCTTTCCTAAACTGAAGCCTTAGCCAGCATATATCCTGGTCTGTTCTAAGCCACCTTTCATTTCTGCCTAGCTTGTTAGAATCCTACCAGCTCTAAGATGAAAGTTAAAACAAGCAAGGGACAGGCTGATAAGAAAGTTCTGAGTTTCAGGATTGCCATAACAACTCCATAGGGCCAATTAACACTCCGATGCCCAAATTAGGGCACTCAGCCCTCCATTCAAGTGCTCAGAATTTAGTCACACAAATGTCCATTTTAGATGCTTGTCTGCCAGTCTGGGCATTCAGATGTGGAATTGGGCTCCCCAGAATTCATTATATGGACATTATTAATTATTTCTATTGCAGTAGTGGGACCGAAAGCACCCAGGAATCACACTCTTTACATTGTAGTAACTGTTGTACAAAATAGATCTTGTGAGGGATCATTTGAAAATTAATAACTTGGTGGTCAATAATATCCTGGTGTAATGTACATAGCAACCTCTAGTTCTTGTATCACCAAATGAAATTAATAGGCAGCAGGTTTAAAACAAATACAAAGTTCTTCACACAGCGCAGTGTCAACCTGTGGAACTCCTTACCTGAGGAGGTTATGAAGGCTGGGACTATAACAGCGTTTAAAAGAGAATTGGATAAATTCATAGTGGTTAAGTCCGTTAATGGCTATTAGCCAGGATGGGTAAGGAATGGTGTCCCTAGCGGCTGTTTGTCAGAGGATGGAGATGGATGGCAGGAGAGAGATCACTTGATCATTGCCTGTTAGATCCATTCCCTCTGGGGCACCTGGCATTGGCCACTGTCGGTCGATTTACCTCAATTTACAGGTAAGTAGTAAACTTGATCCTCAAAATAGCAAGGGGAGGAGATGACAGAAAACAGAACAATTTACATTGTAGCAAACACAGGTGGGGGAAGAAAGAGCATGGAGCCTCCTTTACCATCAGACTCCATGTCACCTTCTTCACCATTGGGGTAAACTTTGCTTTTGAGGGGTAACTTTCAGAGGAATCCACTTCAGACATTCAATTGGATTATACAAAAGGGGACAGAAGATCCCAAATTCTCTCTTTCACTGAAGAGGACAAAGGCCCCAGCACCTTCAGTCCTCAGGCAGAGATTATGACCAAGGAAAGGGGTCAGTCACCATCTTGCTGGAAGACTGGGAGTGAGAAAAAACAGCCTTGAACCAAAGCTTTCAGATTAAGTATTTGACTTTCAGAGGCATTTTCACTTTGATTTGCTTGTAACCACTTCTAACTTTCTCTCTCAAAGATCTTCTTATGTTAGTACACTTGTTTTATTTTCAATCTAAACTAGTCCAGAGCTGTGTTTAAACTGAACTGTTCGGTAACTGCAGGTAAAAGTAACAAAAACAGGAGCAACGAACCTTAAGATCTGGGCTGTCTGGGAGAGGGTTGGACATTGCAGAATCCAGGACTGGGAGTGTGGGGTGACCCTGCAAGCCCCAACTAAGGTGGGTGGAAGCCACATTGGGGCTGTAGACAAGTGGAGTGTTCAGACTGCTGAATCAGGGCTGTCTAGAACACAGACACTCAGGGGGTGACTTACATGCTCTCTGGCAGATATGAGTGGCCCAGATTGGGAGCGACAACAGCAAAGCATTGTGAAGTACCCAAGGCTATGGGGCAGGCACTGACAACCCCCACTGATCTGGATTGCACCCCCCAGTGTGTTAAGTAGTGCCTAGGAGCCCAGTAACAGAGAAGGACCCCATTGTGCTAGGCGTTCTACAAAGGATTGTAGTGCAATTTGCCATTTTACAAGACTTTCCACAGGAACCACGTCTGATTGATCAGTCTATAAAAGTAAGATTTTCAATGGGTTTAGATCAAAGTTTGCAAACAAGCTCATTTTTCAACGTACTTGCCAAGGTGTATGTTAATAGCAGTTTGATGCCAATGTGCACTAACTAGCTTTATTGGATTAGCAAACAGAGATTGATGTTTCTGTCTCGATGGCGTGTGTGACAATGAACTGTGGTTTGGAGATCTACAGACCTGAGCTGTGGGTGTGAACTGAAGAGCTCTGTGGTTAGCTAGTTGTATTATGGATAGTACACACACACACACACACACACACACACACACACACACACACACACACCTTGTTTTCCATGCAGTATACAGAGTTGATGATTAAGGGAGGAAAGAGTTAATATACCTAGTCTGCCTCCATAGGTCCATTGCAGATTTCCCAGTGCTTTTGCCTTAAAGCAGAATTTGGCCCAGTAGGTCATTCTTCCTGCAGGGACTTACTAAACAATATGTCCAGGTCAGACAAATAACCATTCAACACCATCTCCTGATTTCCCAAAGCAAATCTTGGCTTGGCTTAATACATCTCCCCTTTAAGAAGTCTCATGCAGAAGCTCAGGAAGGGCGAAACTTTCTTTCTGGGATAGCTACTTCCAGCCTTTCCACAAGTGGGATCGGAGAAGACGGAGCAGACAGAGGCTGATGCAGGCCGTCAAACAGCGGGACAGTAATAACCTCATTATTAGCCTGGAGATGCCAAGACTGCTGGCGCAGCAGCCCTTCTGCCGACAGCACTTGGTCAGCAGTTTGCCAAGCCAGTAATTGCTAGCGCAGCTCCTGGTTCACACCTTGCTTCTCATTAGCTCCCCACTGCGTTGCCACACGGGCAGATGAGGCAGGTCTGTCGAATGCCTGCCGGCTGCCCCCTTGACTCCAGAGGAGCAGAGCTACAGTCAAACAAAAGCAGCCCTCAGCCCAGCAATGGGTTTATACACTCTGCATAGCAGCACCAGCTTTGCTGGTGCTTAGCATCAACTAGCCACTCCATCCACCCCGGCATGCAACTATTTCAGAGAGAGGCAGCCCTTTCACTGCTGAATGGCTGCCATGCTGCATTTTAAATCAGGACCAGCCCTGGCATTACCCTGGATCGGAGCCTCAGGCCCAGTCCTCAAGGCCTTTAACTGGTTAAGGGAATGCTTTGATAGAAAAATGCTTCATGCCACAGTTAAAAGCAGGTGACTCATACCACTTGCCCTCCCACTAGCTGTCTAGTCCAGTACTAGTCACTGTCACTGGTTAGCCAAAATTATTTTGCTCTTTGGATGGGCGCCCTTAGCTGAGCCACTGTAACCAGTAAAGCTAGTCTTCCCTCCTTCAGTAATTCAGCACATTACCCTGCAGCGCACTTTCCCATGTATCGAGGATGCCAGTTTATGCGCCTGAGCTTGGAGAACTCGATCTCCCATGCATGACGCATTGCAGAGGGTAAGTTTAAAGAGCCTGTGGTTTGTTTTGCTGGACATAGCACTCACACCACCAGCTGAAGAGCTGGACATTGTGAGCTGCTGAGCAACTGCACATGCTGCCTCTCTGCTGAGAGCCATGAGAGGGTGATGCTGGTTTGAGGTGGGGGAAGAGAACTGCCACTGAGAGGTCACAGGGCTCTGTCAGCTAGGAACTCCTGAGTTCCAATCCTGGCTCTGTCAGCCACTTGCTGGATCAGCTTTGGTTGAAGTTTCTACGGCTTGTGCCATGCAGGAGATCAGACTAGATAGTCATAATGGTTCATCCTGGCCTGTAGCTCTGTGGAAATCCTGAGCTGGCTGAAGGCACAAAATGAGCTCAGACTAGCTATGGGAATAAAGGGAAACAAGAAGACTTTTTATCAATACATTAGAAGCAAGAGGAAGACCAAGGACAGGGTAGGCCCACTGCTCAGTGAAGAAGGGGAAACAGTAACAGGAGACTTGGAAATGGCAGAGATGCTTAATGACATCTTTGTTTCGGTCTTCACTGAGAAGTCTGAAGGAATGTCCAATATAGTGAATGCTTACGGGAAGAGGGTAGGTTTAGAAGATAAACTAAAAAAAGAGCAAGTAAAAAATCACTTAGAAAAGTTAGATGCCTGCAAGTCACCAGGGCCTGATGAAATGCATCCTAGAATACTCAAGGAGTTAATAGAGGAGGTATCTGAGCCTCTAGCTATTATCTTTGGGAAATCATGGGAGACGGGGGAGATTCCAGAAGACTGGAAAAGGGCAAATATAATGCCCATCTCTAAAAAGGGAAATAAAAACAACCCAAGAAACTACAGACCAGTTAGTTTAACTTCTGTGCCAGGGAAGATAATGGAGCAAGTAATTAAAGAAATCATCTGCAAACACTTGGAAGTGGTAAGGTGATAGGGAATAGCCAGCATGGATTTGTAAAGAACAAATCGTGTCAAACTAATCTGATAGCATTCTTTGATAGGATAACGAGCCTTGTGGATAAGGGAGAAGCGGTGGATGTGATATACCTAGACTTTAGTAAGGCATTTGATAGGGTCTTGCATGATATTCTTATAGATAAACTAGGAAAGTACAATTTAGATGGGGCTACTATAAGGTGGGTGCATAACTGGCTGGATAACCGTACTCAGAGAGTAGTTATTAATGGCTCCCAATCCTGCTGGAAAGGTATAACAAGTGGGGTTCCGCAGGGGTCTGTTTTGAGACCGGCTCTGTTCAATATCTTCCTCAACGATTTAGATGTTGGCATAGAAAGTACACTTATTAAGTTTGCGGACGATACCAAAATGGGAGAGATTGCAACTGCTTTGGAGGACAGGGTCAAAATTCAAAATGATCTGAACAAATTGGAGAAATGGTCTGAGGTAAACAGGATGAAGTTCAATAAAGATAAATGCAAAGTGCTCCACCTAGGAAGGAACAATCAGTTTCACACATACAGAATGGGAAGAGACTGTCTAGGAAGGAGTATGGCAGAAAAAGATCTAGGGGTCATAGTGGACCACAAGCTTAATATGAGTCAACAGTGTGATATTGTTGCAAAAAAAGCAAACGTGATTCTGGGATGCATTAACAGGTGTGTTGTAAACAAGACACGAGAAGTCATTCTTCCGCTCTACTCTGCGCTGGTTAGGCCTCAACTGTAGTATTGTGTCCAGTTCTGGGCACCGCATTTCAAGAAAGATGTGGAGAAATTGGAGAGGGTCCAGAGAAGAGCAACAAGAATGATTAAAGGTCTTGAGAACCTGACCTATGAAGGAAGGCTGAAGGAATTGGGTTTGTTTAGTTTGGAAAAGAGAAGACTGAGAGGGGATATGATAGCAGTTTTCAGGTATCTAAAAGGGTGTCATCAGGAGGAGGGAGAAAACTTGTTCACCTTAGCCTCCAATGATAGAACAAGAAGCAATGGGCTTAAACTGCAGCAAGGGAGATTTAGGTTGGACATTAGGAAAAAGTTCCTAACTGTCAGGGTAGTTAAACACTGGAATAGATTGCCTAAGGAAGTTGTGGAATCTCTATCTGTGGAGATATTTAAGAGTAGGTTAGATAAATGTCTATTAGGGATGATCTAGACAGTATTTGGTCCTGCCATGAGGGCAGGGGACTGGACTCGATGACCTCTCGAGGTCCCTTCCAGTCCTAGAGTCTATGAGTCTATAAGTCAAGAGGAGTTTGGCTTTGACTTGAGTGGAGGCAGAATTTCACCCTAGGAATCCTGACCATTCTGAGTGTAAATCTGTACCAGTGGACCCTTGACAGCCTTACCCAGAACACAAGATGCTTTCATTACCGCACTGGCAGAGCCATTCTCAAGTGCCCCTCTTACAGTGAATTACTCTCACTAGGTATTGGATTCTTCCTGCAGAAGCCAACCTGCCCCATAGCTTGATGGCACTGCTATGCCCAGCACATACCAATGCCACCTGCTCTGATATCAGCTTGCTATGGGGAATAGCTTGCCAGGCGAAGGGTAGGGAAGTCCTTTTGGACACTCTGGGGGAACTGATGGACTGAGAAGATATCCATGTGCTAGTAGGTGTAGAGTGGCTTGAGGCCACCAGAGGGACGTGTGGAAGTAGGGAGGAGGCAGAAGGAGCAGCAGATGCAGGAGGAAAGGAAAGGTCAGGAGAGGTGATGAAGACAGCAGTTTGAGATGCAGGCATATAGGATGCAAAGGATGAAGAAGATATAGGACCCCTAGTACACTCCAGTCCCATCTCCCACAGCAAGGCCAACAAGTGAAATAGTAATGATTCCCACCTCCCCTCTTCTCCAACTGAACATTACTTATCCCTGAACAGCAGGCCTGAATACTGCAAGAACCATGAAAGAACTGCCTGTTCCAGAATGATCTATCAGCAAGCAGCAGCATTAATTGCACTTCAGTGCATCTTTATGGACTGGCCTGCACAGCTATTAGCCTGGTTTACATTTCTCCACTAAAAATCCTGTTCTGGGGTAACATTTTTCTTAACACCACATTGGGCCACCACTGTTGCATAAATACTCCATTTTAATACATGGCACAATTGTTGCCCGCTCTTATTAATCTGAGTTTAGGTGCATCCATTGTATAAAATAAAATAATAAAGCAGAAGCTTGTCAGATGCAGCATCCTTCAACAGAGAGGCAGGTCTCCATGATCTGAAATGGCCACTGACCCCTGAAGCAAAGGATTATGGGGTTTGCATAAGAAATCTCATAATCCTCTGCGGAAGGGGGGAAAGCTGCAGAAATACCCATAATACTTGATTTATGTGTCTATCGCCAGGCACTACAGGACAGAATGTCCCCAGACGTACTCCTGAAACCAGTGTTAGGTTGAGGGCTAGTTGTGGACCCAGAAACAAGACAGCAATGGCAGGAAAGTTGCCGTTTGGACCCAAACCAAACTGTGCAACTTGAAGCCAAAGATGACAGACATATCTTATGACTTAGGGTGGATGCGCTCTACCACTGAGAAGAGTATATGGAAGGCTGCTCCATTGTCCGGAAATCTTGCAGTGAACACAGATGGGTGAAGTCAGGCCCTTGGAGATAACAAGCAATGTGTTTGATCTTGCCTCTCCTGCTGAATACATGTAGATTGGAGATGGTCCTGAGCTATATCTGAACTTTCTCAAAGTTCATGGGTGTTTGGCTGTCAGGCTTGGGTTTGTCCATCCATATGCTGGCATTCTGTTCTTGACTTGGGATCCCTGCTAGCTCTATAGCCTTTTCTTGGTGCCAGCAGATTCTATTTATATGCAATGTTTGGCACCTGCTTTTAGCAAATGTGTCATGTGGGAGGCATGTGTAGCTGTACAGAAAACACACAGGAATTGGTGCATGGAAGGATTAAAACAGTGCAACTCAATGTTACATTCAAAACACTTTACAGGGTCAAACCATTTTGGGGAGGGCTCCATGTAAGACATGGGAGGTAGCTGGCCCTTTCTACTCAGCACTGGTGAGACCTTAGCCTGAGTATCATGCCCAATTCTGGATGCCACACTATGGAAAGTGGTAGATACATTGGTGAAAGCAATAAAAACCTGATCAATGAGGAAAGGTTAAAAAAAGTGGGCAAAAGTTAGTCTTGAGAAAAGGCAACTGAGAGGGATCCTGATAATAGTCTTCAAATATGTTAAGCGCTGTTAGAAACAGGATACAGATGAACTGTTCTACATGTGGAGGTGGGACAAGAAGTAATGGGCTCAATCTGCAGCACAGGAGATTTAGATTAGATGTTAGTATCACCCACACACCTTCTAGGTGTGGTATTGTGTCCTATGTAGTGGCACCGAGACCACTTGAGAGAGAGAGAGAGAGAGAGAGAGAGAGAGAGTTAAATAAGTCTGCTCTGCAGCCCTAGCTATCAGGCACTTGGTTTTTAGCTCATGCGGTAGAGGCTCATGGACTAAGTTCCAGAGGTCCCAGGGTCTGTTGGCATTACATTGGGAAAAATGCTCTTACTATAAGACTTCCGTGGGAAATTTTAAAAAACCCTCCAGTGATGAGGATTTCACAAACACCTGTCAGGGATAGATTTGGTCCTGCCTTAGCACAGGGAACTAGACTTGATGACTTCTAGAGTCTCTTCCACGTAGGATGACCAGATGTCCCGATTTTATAGGGACAGTCCTGATTTTGGGGTCTTTTTCTTATATAGACTCCTATTACTCCCATCCTGTCCCAATTTTTCACATTTGCTGTCCCAATTTTTCACATTTTTCACCCTACTTCCAGACTACATTTCTATGATACAACAATTGCATTGGCGCTAATGAGAGAAAAGAAAGACTTGCTAATGCTCACTTGGTACTGTGTTTAGCTCTGGAGAGACAGATAGACTGGGTGACCCAATGGGAATGCGAGCATCTGGAATCCTTGCATTTGCCCACCATGAACACTTGAAACCCCAGGCAGTTTCAGAAGGTTCAAAATGTATGGCTAACGATGATATACTTCATTTTTCATCTTTTGTGCTCTTCTGGGCTTACTGATACTGTCTGGGATCAGAAGCACCAAAGCACTGGGAAAGGTGGATGAAGGGGTTACCATCCTCATCAAAAGTTTGGATCTTGCCACCCTCAGAAAGACTTGAGCTCCTGTACCCCTTCCAGGATGGTCTCTTTCCACCCTCCCCCATCCAAACATGGTTTCATGTCTTCTTCCCACTTGTGAGCCCTGGATATTCCTTCCAAGAGAGGCAGCCTGATTCACCTCCCAGAAGGAATTACTTGTGTTTTGTGCTGAAGCCCATTACACTGCCTAAGATCCACTGCTCCTTCTGGACACAGCAGTGACCCAAGAGTCACCTCTATGCCGGCCAGCACTCTCACATCTCGCCTTTCCTCATGAGTTTCCTAGCAGAGTGCCTGGAGGACAACAGCTCCATTTCACAGCAGCTTCAGAGGTTTTGAAAATGTGTTTTCATTTCCCACTGGAACAAACAAGGAATCCTCAAATGTTTTTTGCAAAAAAAAAAAAAAAAGAGTGTTGTTGAAATGTCAGTTTTCAGACCAAATACTGAGCTAGGTGGGAACCGGGGAGATCCATGCTGGTGTTAGGGCCCTTGCCTGCAGTGTAGGAGACCCAGCTTCAAGACCCTATTTTCATCTCTCATGCAGGTAGACCACTCAAGTCCCAGAGCAGCAACTTGAACCCAAGTCTTCCAGATTCCAGCCCAGTGCCCTCATTGCCAGGCTACAGACTTACGAGCACCTCAAACTTTGTCAAAACCAACACCTCTTTCTGAAACATTTTGGCTTTGATTAGATTCCATTTTGTTAAAACTGTTCCAGCCAGCTCCGATTCCTAGCTCAGGTCGGTAGACCCAAGAGGTTGGGATAAACATCCAGACTTTTGAATGCTTATTCACATGGACCTCCTGTCTCCATTGACTTCTGCTTGTCACTAATCCCCACACATTCAGAAACCATACATCTAGCCCGTCCCAGCAATCATGAGATAGGTTTAAAAAAATCCATGAGCTTTTAGCTGACAATACATATTTGGATCTTTTTCATTTGCTGTCTGGTTTTTGAGCCTTCAGGGTGCACTTGTGGAGAAAAGCTTGACATTACCCAACCCAGAGGGCTAGAAACTCACTTTTCTTTTTTAAATGAAAGTTGAGATTCTCCTGTAATCATATGACTGCTGGAGCTGGGACTACAAGAAGGTCACCAAATATCCCCAGACTCACCAGAAGAATCATGAGTTGGCAACACGATTAAGGATACAGATTTAAAGGCACAAATAGCCCCCAAAACATTCCACTGGAGAGTACCAAGCAAGAAATCACTTATTGGTCTCCCAGATTTTTTGACCTCTCCCCTCTCATGGGACCAGATAATTAGCTGAAGCCAATGAGTGTGTATGTAGCTCCATTGAAATCAATCAGGGATAGAAATCCTATTTACATCACTTGAGAACAGGCCCATGGACTTTTCTGTATGTTTTCTCATTTGCAGATAATGACGGGGTGCATTTTGGAAGTGGTGCAGCAGCTTTCTTCTGCTGACAGCTTTCCTCCAATTCCATCAAATAATCCTCATTCACCTCGCCCCAGGACTGTCTTAACTTAGATGGGCCTTTATCAGAGTGCCATCCTGGCTGTGAAAACACCTTCGCTCCAGTGTGCAATTGTGTCCGCAGCCTTGCAAATGGCTAAAGAGAGGTTGAAGTCTTGCCTCATTTTGATGGAAGAGGCATAAACTATAGGAGCTGAATTTAGAAATAAGTCAGAGCTGGGTCTTTTTTTGTAGGTGACAACACACTTCAGGAAACAGGACTGCAGCATGATTTCAATACATGTCTACACCATGCCTGCATTATACCCTGTGTGAGGGTGAGTGGAGAGTGCTGCTAATTAAAACTGCTCCATCAAATGCTAGAGAGAGATTAGTTGTCACATTGTGTTAAAGGAATCCTTGGCTTATTCCCAAGGAGGGGCTGGACTGCCTGCCAGCCTGTCATCTGTTCATGTGCCATGGATATACCCAGTCAGTATGGCTAATTGGCAGATTCTGTGGAACAGAAGCCACCTTGTTATTGGGAAAATATTGACTCCTAATGACGAAGAAAAAGAAAGGGGATGTGCCTGCACTAAACTGCTCTCACCAGTTCCAAGGTTGCTCTTGAGTGGCAGATGCTGCCTAGGCTTGGCTTATGTGACCAGGTGAATGGAAAAGAACCTAGAATAAATGCAGGATAGAAAGGAGGCTGGTGGATCTCTAGCAACTGCACCTAGCTTCATCTCAGCCTTAAGCACAAAGCAAGTGGCTTCTTGGGTTCTGCTGCCTTGGGGTCCTGTATCCAACACTACTGCTGCAGCCCATGGGCACCTCTTAACGGCAGGGCCAGAATGGAAAGTAGCCAAGTGACCTACCCTGGCCATAGCACTGCAGGAAAAACAAAAAAACAAAAACAAAAAACCAACCCATGACCTGATTTTTCCCCATTCTAGTAGGTTGGGGCTTCTCAAATCAGGAGGCTGACCCCATTGTCCCTCCAGTACTCATCTAGGGGTTTGGATTGGTTGGTTGTTTTATGGCACTGCTAGTTGTTTCTCTGGCTTTTTTCACTTCACCTCCCTCAGCAGGATATAGAATTCTCAGTCTGTTGCCTTCATTTTACTCTATGCTCCCTTTTCCAGCCTAGGTCAAGGAGCTTCCATCCATCTCCTCTGCAAGTGCATAGTTTGCACACTCCAGTTCACAGCCCTTGGACTGAGGTGGAGATGGACATAGGAGATGGAAGTGTTGAGAGTCTCTGGGTTAGGCTAAAAGGAGTAAAAAACACGGGTGATGTCATGGTGGAAGTCTACTACAGGCCACCTAATCAGGTGGAAGAGGTGGATGAGGCTTTTTTCAAACAACTAACAAAATCATCCAAAGCCCAAGATTTGGTGGTGATGGGGGACTTCAACTATCCAGATATATGTTGGGAAAATAACACTGCGGGGCACAGACTATCCAATAAGTTCCTGGACTGCATTGCAGACAACTTTTTATTTCAGAAAGTTGAAAAAGCTACTAGGGGGGAAGCTGTTCTAGACTTGATTTTAACAAATAGGGAGGAACTCGTTGAGAATTTGAAAGTAGAAGGAAGCTTGGGTGAAAGTGATCATGAAATCATAGAGTTTGCAATTCTAAGGAAGGGTAGAAGGGAGTACAGCAAAATAGAGACAATGGATTTCAGGAAGGCGGATTTTGGTAAGCTCAGAGAGCTGATAGGTAAGGTCCCATGGGAATCAAGACTGAGGGGAAAAACAAGTGAGGAGAGTTGGCAGTTTTTCAAAGGGACACTATTAAGGGCCCAAAAGCAAGCTATTCCGATGGTTAGGAAAGATAGAAAATGTGGCAAAAGACCACCTTGGCTTAACCACGAGATCTTGTGTGACCTACAAAATAAAAAGGCGTCATATAAAAAATGGAAACTAGGTCAGATTACAAGGGACAAATATAGGCAAATAACACAGGATTGCAGAGGCAAGATTAGAAAGGCAAAGGCACAAAATGAGCTCAAACTAGCTATGGGAATAAAGGGAAACAAGAAGACTTTTTATCAATACATTAGAAGCAAGAGGAAGACCAAGGACAGGGTAGGCCCACTGCTCAGTGAAGAGGGGGAAACAGTAACGGGAGACTTGGAAATGGCAGAGATACTTAATGACTTTTGTTTCGGTCTTCACTGAGAAGTCTGAAGGAATGTCTAACAAAGTGAATGCTTATGGGAAGGGGGTAGGTTTAGAAGATAAAATAAAAAAAGAGCAAGTAAAAAATCACTTAGAAAAGTTAGATGCCTGCAAGTCACCAGAGCCTGATGAAATGCATCCTAGAATACTCAAGGAGTTAATAGAGGATGTATCTGAGCCTCTAGCTATTATCTTTGGGAAATCATGGGAGACGGGGGAGATTCCAGAAGACTGGAAAAGGGCAAATATAATGCCCATCTCTAAAAAGGGAAATAAAAACAACCCAAGAAACTGCAGACCAGTTAGTTTAACTTCTGTGCCAGGGAAGATAATGGAGCAAGTAATTAAAGAAATCATCTGCAAACACTTGGAAGTGGTAAGGTGATAGGGAATAGCCAGCATGGATTTGTAAAGAACAAATCGTGTCAAACTAATCTGATAGCATTCATTGATAAGATAACGAGCCTTGTGGATAAGGGAGAAGCGGTGGATGTGATATACCTAGACTTTAGTAAGGCATTTAATACGATCTTGCATGATATTCTTATAGATAAACTAGGAAAGTACAATTTAGATGGGGCTACTATAAGGTGGGTGCATAACTGGCTGGATAACCGTACTCAGAGAGTAGTTATTAATGGCTCCCAATCCTGCTGGAAAGGTATAACAAGTGGGGTTCCGCAGGGGTCTGTTTTGGGACCGGCTCTGTTCAATATCTTCCTCAATGATTTAGATGTTGGCATAGAAAGTACGCTTATTAAGTTTGTGGACGATACCAAAATGGGAGGGATTGCAACTGCTTTGGAGGACAGGGTCAAAATTCAAAATGATCTGGACAAATTGGAGAAATGGTCTGAGGTAAACAGGATGAAGTTCAATAAAGATAAATGCAAAGTGCTCCACCTAGGAAGGAACAATCAGTTTCACACATACAGAATGGGAAGAGACTGTCTAGGAAGGAGTATGGCAGAAAGAGATCTAGGGGTCATAGTGGACCACAAGCTTAATATGAGTCAACAGTGTGATACTGTTGCAAAAAAAGCAAATGTGATTCTGGGATGCATTAACAGGTGTGTTGTAAACAAGACACGAGAAGTCATTCTTCCGCTTTCCTCTGCGCTGGTTAGGCCTCAACTGTAGTATTGTGTCCAGTTCTGGGCACCGCATTTCAAGAAGGATGTGGAGGGATTGGAGAGCATCCAGAGAAGAGCAACAAGAATAATTAAAGGTTTTGAGAACATGACCTATGAAGGAAGGCTGAAACAATTGGGTTTGTTTAGTTTGGAAAAGAGAAGACTGAGAGGGGACATGATAGCAGTTTTCAGGTATCTAAAAGGGTGTCATCAGGAGGAGGGAGAAAACTTGTTCACCTTAGCCTCCAATGATAGAACAAGAAGCAATGGGCTTAAACTGCAGCAAGGGAGATTTAGGTTGGACATTAGGAAAAAGTTCCTAACTGTCAGGGTAGTTAAACACTGGAATCGATTGCCTAGGGAAGTTGTGGAATCTCTATCTGTGGAGATATTTAAGAGTAGGTTAGATAAATGTCTATTAGGGATGGTCTAGACAGTATTTGGTCCTGCCGTGAGGGCAGGGGACTGGACTCGATGACCTCTCGAGGTTCCTTCCAGTCCTAGAGTCTATGAGTCTATGAGCCCATAGAGTCTGTCTGGATGGCTAAATGCCTTCTAGAGGTTGTATGACTAGCTAAATAACTTTCAAGAGCTTCGCAAAAGCCAGAGTCTCACTCCATTGTCTTAGTTGCCAAAATCATCCTTCCAACACCTGTATGCAAGGCTGAGGTTGTGGATTTGATTGAGTTTACCTAATTGTTTGATAAGACCTAGTTCCTCCTGGCAGGATTTCTCTTTCTTCTGGTGGGAGGTAGCCATTATGCACTCCAAGCACAGTTCTCAGGGCTGCTTACTGAAGCCAGGTCAAACTTCTTGGCTAGCATGGACAAGGAAGGAGAATTCTCCTATTGGCTTAATAATCACAATCTTATTTTCTTTAGCCAGTAAAGGCTCAAAAATTGGTGAGAGAGGGTTAGATCCTCTGGAGTCGGCATGAAGCATAGAGGGTGTGGCTCAGAAGAGATAAGACATAGTAGGACACAGGCCTTCTTTTGGTAAGTAAGCTGGGGAGAAAGGATGGAAATCCACCCAGCCACTAGACAGAGCGATCAGAGAAGTGCTGTAGAAGCTCAGAGTTATGAGGTAACCAGTCAACCACATGTCCCTAGCCTCTGTTTGCCAGAAGCTGGGAATGGGTGACAGGGGATGGATCACTTGACAATTCTCTGTTCTGTTCATTCCCTCTGAAGCATTAGGCATGGACCACTCTTGGAAGACAGGATACTGAGCTAGATGGACCTTTAGTCTGACCCAGGATAGCCATTCTTAGTTATGTTCACATGCCTCATTTGGAATGGGAAGTACATGATCAGGCAGAAGCACCCGGGGGGGGTGGGGAAGAGGGGGAAGCAAATACAGTAGAGGTACAGTACTGTGTTAAACTAGTAAAAACAATTTAAGGGAAAGCAGAATTTTTCTTCTGCTTAGTGAATTTTCAAAGCTGTATTAAGTCAATGTTCAGTTGTAAATTTTTGCAAGAACAACCATAATATTTTGTTAAGAGTTACAAACAACCTCCATTCCCGAGGAGTTCATCAGTCTGATGTTTTAGTGTAGCTGAAATCTTATTGCTCCTGAATACTACACATGACAAGCATCACACAAAACACAGTTTCACGCTAAGAGTCTAGCTCTCAGTCTTCACCTCAAGGAAACAAGTCAAATGACATAGCTAGATATTAACATCCCCTGATCCCCTTATAATCGATTATATGAGAACTCTTTCTTAGCTATCCTGAGGCTAAGATATAGTCCTGCACCTAATGTGTTATTCGTTATTTGTATACTAGAAGTAACCAGGGCCCCCCAATTAAGATCACGGTCCCATTCTGCTCATCATGGTGTACAGTGAGACAAGATATCCTTTGCCCCAAAGAGCTAAGAGTTGGAACAGGCAAAGAAGGGGCGAAAGGAAGTATTATCTCCATTATAGAGATGGGAAACTGAGGCACTGATTCAGTTACATAGCCAAGTGGCTTGACAGATGTGCCAAGTGAGTTCCAGATGGCTGCCCATGGCTTCTCAATTCAGTGATTATAGACTGTGATTTCCTACTAACAAAGAAAATTTCTTGTTGTTTTCAGCTCCCTGCATTAATCATAGATAGTTTCACTAGGTTTGGCACATTGGCCCACTCAAGATGGTTCCGAACCAAAAGATTTCCTCCAAATAGCCTCAGACTTGGAGGAGTTCAAAATTTGGGTCCAATGATTTGTGGCTTGAACCCATCTCAAGTGCACACTAACATTTGGGTCTGGACAGGCTGATAGATGTGGTAGGAGGAATCCAAAGATGCAGAGGCTGCTGTGCATTGACAGTGACAGGCACACCTGGGTCAGATTCAGATACGATGAGTGCCCAGGTGAAAGTGACCTTGGGGTGAGCTTGCCTCCTCTTTCCAGCAGGTGGCATTCTCTGCTCTGCCATCTCTCTGCTAAGGTCTCAGACCTGGGCCTTGCTGCAGAAATGAGTTCTGTCTGCTTTATTTTCAGGAGCCTTGTATTGTTGCAGTAATGAATGATAATGAAGAAGTTGTATCTGTGTGCTGGCAAGATAGGAGACAGGTGATTGACAGAGTAATAACGACTCTCCAGCTGGTATCCCAGTTACAATAGCTGGCTTTTGAGAATTGCCAGGAGGCAGAGTACATGACACAGACACATCAGCCTTCCTGTAACCTCTAGTTAGGAAAGCAGATTGGCAGAGTGGTCACCTTTCACAGGGCTTCCTCACCCATTTGCATCACAACGTGGTGACACCGTGATTGTGCACCATCAGTGAGGCCATGCAGAGTCATGAAAACACCACACTGGGTCAGATCTGAAGATAGATTAAAAACACCCCAGACTCTCATGGTCTTTGAATGCAGAATGTAAGGTAGTCTAGTCATGACTGTGCTACAAGAATCAGGGGAGAGGGAGGAAAATCAGCCCAGCTGACGACTCTTTTGGAACAGAGGGGATGACCAGATCTTATTTCATACAGAAACGTTCTACACACCTACATGAATGATAACATAACACAGAAATTTAGCAATTGCAGTATCAGTGGGAAATAGATGCATTCCATTTGTCCATGTAAAAAGCACCTATGATAACATGCCAAAGCTGGTCTTAGTTATGTCTTAGGTAGAATATGAGTGCTTGTTTATCATTTGTATTTCTTCAGTGTCTATACACCCCAGCCAAGACTCTATTCTGCTAGGGTCTGTACATTCACATAGCAAGAGGAGTCCCTGATTACTACTAAATAGACAGACAAAACAATCATCATCTGTGTTTACCATAAAGGACCCAAGACACTGAGGACCAGATTTTTAAAGATATTTAGGTGCCTAAAGATACAGATGGGTGCCTAGTGGGAGTTTCAGAAGTGCCGAAGCACCTAATTCTCACCTTTGAAAATCTGGCCCCAAGTGAAGCTACTTTATCCATTAAATCAACTTTCCTCTACACAACACTGTTGAGGAATGAAGTTGAGTTTTAATGATCTAATATAATTTAATGGGATGAGTGACGATTAATTTCCATGTTCCCACTGAGTGAGAATTGTGAATTTTGGGCACTTGCTCAACATGAGTGGCGGAGAACATAGAAACAATGGATCTTTGACCTTTCCCTTAAAAGTTACCAAGAGGTCATGGGATTGTCTTATGGGATTTCAAGAATTCAAGTATCCTTTTGGAACTACTCTCTTGAAACCTGGTAGATCACGGGAACATAGGGATTGTGATACAGGATCAGACCCATATAGTCCAGTGTCCTGTTTCCAATCATGGGTGGCAGCAATTACTTAAAGTCCTGAAGAGCAACCAACCTATTCTTTCTGTGGAATCAGGGCCAGGAATCAGTTCTCATCCTCTTCCACCGAAACAGTAAGGACACCGGAGAAAATCCTCCCACTTTTGTGGAAGGTGCCACAGGATCTGTAATGAACACCAGTGTTCATCTACCCTTCTTCCTTCTCCTCAGTAATCCCCCAACTTCCTTCTCTGAACTGTGGTCTTACCTTGCTTTTTTAAAATCTAGTCTTATTGAGATTGTAACCTCTTCAATGTCTCCTTTGACATGCATGAGCTACTGTCTAAATATAAAGGCATATTATAACAACAACAACAAAAGTGAGTATTGATGGTTTCATATAATAATGAGCATGAGCACCTGGCCTGGAGACCATCCATTAGTGGAGACCTGTCTCCAGGTGTCTTCCACAGACAGAAGAGGTTCAAAGAGCTCTTAATGCTTCAAATAGTGTCAGAGAGGCATCAACATACTCTTTTCAATCCTCCTCCCAGAGCAGAGCAGCTCATAGCCAAGGCTATGATGGGTGAAATTGTTTCATTATTCCATCCCTTGTAGAGTCGGCCCCACGAATGTGGGCCTTCTGGCCATATAACCTAGGAATCTGTGGTTAAGGTACTGCACAGCCTCTTAGGTAATCTAGGTTCAGATCCTGGCTCTGCCATGGACTCCCTTGAGCAAGTCTCTTAATGAGTCTGAGCCTCATCTCCCCACCTGTAAATGAAAGCTACAATCCTTCCCTACCCTTCCCCCTCACACACACCAGGCAGTTGTGAGGACAAGCACATGGCCTTGTGTTCAGATGCTACAGTGCTGGGAGACCAAAGTGCACAGAGAGAGATGGGAGAGGAGGGCAACTTTGGGAACTTTAGTTGTAGCTTTGCATAAGAAGCCTCTCTCTGCTACCCACCACAACCCACTTCCAGCATGGCTGATCCAATGCCCATGCTCCTCATGCCACTCCCAGCCCTATGACTCCTCCGATGGAGGAGGAGGGGAGGTGACATCTCCTGGATTCAGAAGAAAATATGCCACACACAGGAGCTCTGCCCCTACTCCGACCCCAGTACCCTGACGTGTCCTCCTCATGTCTCTTTCTGCTCCTCATCTGTGTCTTTCTGTGTTTCCTTCTCACTGCACCCCCACCTATACAGTTATCAGTTTACTCTTCTCTTTGCATGCATGGAGTGCTCCTCACTCACGTGGTGCAGAACATCGGATAATAAAGAGCTCCCTGCAAGCGGGCAAGAGACCAGCGCCGAGTGCTCCTGCTATGCGCGGCATTCCCAACGGCAGGCCAAGCTGGGAGATTCACCTGCGTGGGCAGACAATGAAGGATTGTTCTGAGCAAAACACTGTGCAATCGAGTTGAGATAGTGGAGGCAATGGGGTCAGGCCAGCTGCCTGGGGCATCTTTCATCTCCAGTTTATAGAGGTGGGGTGTAAAGCATGTTCTGGATGGCCCCAAGGCGTGCTCAAAGACAGCCTTGTTCGGCTGCGTATCGGCCATCTCTCTGATGTCACAGATTTCATTTGGGCAGCTCACTTCAAAGGCGCCTTGGGGGGTTGGATTTTTCTAGTTGGGGAATAATAGACAAGCTTTTCAAAAGCATTTTGCTGCGTAATAAAATCAACTATTCTTAACCGCAGCAGGCTGAGTTCACCCAGTTCAAGCCGGACAGCTCCACAATGGAGCCAAAACAGCCAGGCCAGGGCTGACACAGGGCAGCTAGGCTTTCTTCTCCCTTTCACACAGCCCTTCCTCTTTACAACCCTGCACTAGGTCCAGTGCAGTCAATAGGGGGTTCTCACCATGAGTGCTTCTGCTCACATGTGGCGCATACCTGCGCGTGAGCTTGCGCATGGAGATATACACTAGTAGGCATGCTTGCAGGAGCACATCTTTATCTAGTTCCATTGCAAGTCCATCAGAGCAGCAGCTGTCTCACACTAGCAGTAGGTACAGCCCCAGCAGTGTTTTCCCCAGGAATTGACATTAGAGCGGGTAGGAGGGGGATTGGAAAATGACTAAACTGGCAACACTGCGATATCACTAGCTGACCCCTGGCAGGAGGTGGGAGAGAGAGATGTAGACGTTTAAGTACTGCTGTAATACACAGCACAATATGGTATCAAACACCACCACCTTGACCTGTCTAAGGAAGAGCTTTGGGAAGCTCAAAAGTGTCCCCCTTCCAACAGTAGAAGTCAGTCCAATAAGAGATATTGCCACATCCATAATTGTCTCAGTCTTATTTGAGACAAGCACAATCATATATGATGGTCTTTGATCCTCAATAGCAGGCTCCTAGTCGGAGGATTTTAGGACAAGGTTGCACTTCACCCCTACCTGCTGCATTGATCGAACATGCCAGTCGCTATGGTCCATCAGCCATCACCATTCACTAGAGAGCCTCCCATGTTGCTCCTAACCATAGAGGAAGCAGTTGCATATTCTTGCCTATCTCTTTAATTTAATTGTACCAGGGTTCAGAATTGGAGGACCACTGTCCCAGTCTTGTTGTAAGGTTGGGAAGCACAGACTGCGTGTCCCATCCCCAGTACGAAACGCAAAAAAATGAATTTATTTGTTTCTTGTTTTCCATCACTTATTGCTAGTGAGTCACGTGCATTGTTGCTTATGTAGGCCAAGCTGTACACCTATGGTTGCCAACTCTCCCAGTTTTGCCGGGATTCTCCCAGAATTGGGCTCTATCTCCCAGAGGTTAGAGAAGCCAATCCAGGAGCTTTTAGGCTGCTAAAAGTCTGGTGGAGCAGCGGGGCCCTGGGGCAAAAGCAGGCTCCCTAACTGCCCTGGCTCTGCACGACTCCTGGAAGTGGCTGCCAGGAACTGTGGGGACGGCGCCTGAGGGCACGGGCAGCACATGGAGCCCCCCTGGCCCCACCTCAAAGGACCACTGAGATGTGCTGGCCACTTCCCACTGACTGAGGTATGCGCTGCCTGGCCAGAGCCTGCACCCCAACCCCCTGCCTTAGCCCTGAGTCCCCTCCTGCACCCAAACTCCCTCCCAGCACTTGCACCCCTCATCCTCACTTGCACCTCAACCCCCTCCCCCAGCCTGGTGAAAATGAGTGAGGGTGGGGGAGAGCAATCAATGGAGGGAGGGGGGATGAAGTGAGCGGGATGGGGCCTCAGAGAAGGGGCAGGGTAGGGGTGGGGCCTTTGGAAGGGAAGGGGCAAAGGTGTTTGGGTTTGTGTGATTAGACAGTTGGCAACCCTATGTACACCAAGCCAGGCTCTCACTCCCACTACATCTAGCCTCCTTGCCCTCCCCTCCCACTCCAGTCTAAACTTTCTGGCTTTCTGAATGTCACCAAAATCAATAGAGTCTGATTTCCCCTAAAATCAGGCTGCTTTTCACTAAAAAAATCAATAGGATTCTAACCAAGAAGTAGAAGGGAACTGAGAGAGTGGGAGCTAGAGGCCCAGATGGGGGGTGGGCTGGCTGGAGTTGGGGGGCAAGTGGCTTGGCTGAGGGGGATTGGCTGGAGTGGGGTGAGGGACCCTAAAATCACTGCCTCACCCTTGTATCCAGAGGGACTCTGCTTCTCTGCCACAGATCTGAGATGGCCCTGTCTGACCCCTGTATCCAGCACTGATTTTAGTCGACAAAAGGCTTTTCTGGTTCTCATTTTCACCAGATCACTAGGCTTCTGCCCCTTGGTGTCTAGAACGGTCCCTGAAATTTTGGTATAGATCGGACAGTTTTCAGAACGACCCCATTGAACACCAACAACAGGGACATGCCATCAAGCTGAGCGCAGGGCCTTGCTGGTCAGACAGCAAAAGCTCAAGGAAGAGAGTGCAAATAAAAAAGTTTTCCCACAAATGTGTGGTTAAATTCACTCTTCCCCACAGTCACTCTCCCAAACCCCATCCATCCCAATCTTGGGCCCTGTTGGAGCTGTATTCAGCACAGCACAGGATGGGGGCAGGGAAGCAGTAAGATACTTTATTGCTCATCTCCTAGCAGGCACAGCTAGTTCCCTGTATAATGCAGAGCAGACTCGGGTCTCACCAGGGTGCAGAGTATGCAGGCCAAGCCCACAGCTCTTGGAAATGAAGAAATAATCCCGATTCTGGAGACCAGAAGACAACAGAGCCACAGTAGTTCTATGCCAGGCAGGGATTCCTCTGTGTAGGATGACTCCTCCAGCTTCCCTGTTACTTTGTGCCACTGTGAGAGCCTGGATATGGGTCATGATCCAAAGCCCACTGAAGTCAGACACCTCCTAGGCCCAGATCCTCAAAGGTATTTAAAGCCCATTGAAATCAGTGGGGAGTTAGGCACCAAAATCCCTTAGATTTACCTGGATTTTGGATCAGACCCCTGGCCCAAGGAATCACGTGCATGTAGCCTCAGCCTAGCTGCAAAGGCTGCAGTCACAGATCTTTGAAGCTTCGGTGGATTGGAGGCCGAGAGCTACAGCATTTGCACGAGCCACATTGCCTAGGCGGTGCCACATGCTGCACACAGGCATGAGGCCAGAACGGCAGACTTCATTAATTCCAATAAAAGAGCTGCTGAGATGCTCGAGTCGGCTGTAACCTCTTGCTGAATGACAAAGATAATGGAGAAGTGACAAGAACTTTTCCAAGCCTTTTACATTGTACGAGACAGAAAGAGGCACCCAGGACCAGTTTCAGGCTCACAAGTCTCTAGGCCCAAGGCAGACACCTGGTCTAACAGGCATTGTTTAATCAACAGTTCTGAGATTTTTGTAGGGTGTGAATTACCCACTGGGGAATCTCTATTTCCCAGGAAATGAAACACTGAGAATTGTGAAGAACGATGAACACATGCAGATGCACTTCAGGGGTGATATACTTACTTTTGGCCACTGTAATCATTCCAAAATAATGAGCCAGGTCTCAAAAAAATACTCAGTATAGTCCATGAGATTTTTTTTAAGTAATTTTGTGGGTGGGGGGGGTGTTTGCTGGTTTCTCAGCCTTGGGGGTGTATTTGGGGTCATGCTTTCAAGATTTCCTTTACAACCATTTGTGCTAGAAACTTTTTTTTTTTACACTGAATTTCACATGTAATCACGAGTCCTGATGCTGGGGCTTTAAGAAAGACACCAAATATTGTGAGACTTACAGTAAAAATTGTGAGAGTTAGCAACACGGCATTCCCTCAGTGAAAGGCAGACCTAACAGCATGAAAAGTGTTATGAATGCAAGATCGTCAGAGGCACTGCTCTGTTGCACTAGCACAACATTTCAAAGTGTCTTAAAACCAACCAGCTCAACGTCTTACAGAATCTAATCTATCTAAATGGTCTCATGAAAAATGGCCAATGACAACAGTTCTTTAACAGCACATGAATATTTCTCTGTAGTATTGCGAAATAAAACCCAACAACCCCCTTTCAGGCCTGGAATCCCTGTCCCCAACACATCACATCAGCACATAGCAATGGCACATTATCCTAGACAAGTCAACCTCCGGTGCGTAAACTCAGCCATACTAAACTAGACAGCCCTTGGGAATGGTTAGAGGAAGGGCCTGTAGTCAGGACTCCTGGGTTTTATTCCCAGATCCTCTGCTGATGTGCTGTGTGCACTAGTTAAAATCATAGACCACATTCTGGACCCCTAATTGGCACAGGTGAGCAGCTACATACATGAGTAGAGGCAGTTTCATCAATGAGACTACTAGTATGAGTCACTGCACCTCCCAGTGATCATCGCTTGACCTATTGCTTCTGTGATTCATTGCGCTCCTCTGCACAATGGAGAGAGCAATTAGAGCTCATCAAAAACCAGCAATGACATGTGGATGACATTATTCATTGGGAAAGAGACATTTTGGGGGTTGAAATTCAAATTTGTCCCAAAAAACAAACAAACAAACAAAAACCACCACAACAGAATGCAAGCAATGCCCTTACCCCAGGTGCAACCAGTGGTCAGGTTGAGGGCCTTACAGCGGATCCATCTGTGTGGTTAGAGAAATCAGTGATGCAACATCTAACTGTGAAGGCACAACCTCACCTCCAAGGCGACCTATGCTGTCTGAATGTGCGGTTGTAGGGGACCTGGCCTTTTGTGCCCCCTCCCCACCTCCCAGCCACTTCCTTGGCCACAAAGGCTCCATCTCAACCAATGTCTTCGCCCATCTCCCTCTCTGGGCTCAGCCCTCCTGCCAAGTCATGCAACAGTTCACTCCCCAGCCAGGTAACAAAAGTCCAACTTAAAGTCCAAATCACATGCCCAAACTAATAGTGCTTCTGTCCCTCCCAGGCACCATTGATGCCCTCTGCTTCTTAGCCCTGGCAGAGCATCTCTTGTCTTGCTTCTTTCCCAGCAGGATTCTCCTGCTGCTTCCCTTCACCAGTGACTCCAGAGTTTAATTCTGGGGGTCTCTCTGCTCCTGTCACAGGCCTTAATTTAGGGCTTCCCCCACAGAAGCCTGCTGTGCTCCCTGTGGGTCTCTTTCTCCTGTCACAGGCCCTAACTAAGAGCTCCCAGAGGGTGACTCACCCTGACTTCCTCAGGGTCCTCCAGAGGGCACTCCCCTTGTTCCAGCCTCCAGGGGCTCCACCTCTACTGACTTCCCAGCTCTGTTTAAGTAGTGCTCACCTGCTGCATCAACACAGCTGGGGTCAGTCCTTCTAACTAGGCCTCATCACACCCAGTTGGGGTCACTAATTAGCCAGCTCCTCAGGATGGCTGAGGGCTAGCTGCTAAGGCAGAGTCAAGGCTGAGCCCAGCTCTCCTCCAAGGGCTGGCTGGTCTGTGTGGCTGATGTCAGGTAATTTAGTTGTTTATAGGAGGCACCAAGTTGTGTTTGTTTACACGATGCACGTCAGCCTTGTTGATCTTAGGGTATGTCTATACTACAGTCATGGGATGTGACTGTCGACATGCCCAAGTTTTCATGGAGCTAGCTCTGATCCCAGAGTAGTTGAGTTGAGCCCTGAAGAGAAAAAAAACAACAAAAAAAGAGGGTTCCTGGCAGGTTTGAACTGCTACGGCTTCATTACTCTGGACTGTGAGCTACCAGGATGAAAGTTCATGCAGGTGTGTCTCCTCAAGCTGTAAGCACATCCTGTGATTGCAATATGGACATACTGTCAGGCAGCAGTGCACCAAAATGCACACAGGCAATCCTGCTGCAGAAAGCTCAGTTCAGTTCTCGCTGCCCTGCTACCTAGGAACAGCCCCTCTCAGTCCTTTCACTCCTTGGTCTCCAATCACCTGGTCTGTCCCCCTTTGATCCTGGAGCATTTTAGAAAACTCTATTCTCCTCTCCTCCTCCAGCCCCGGGGCTTTTTCTACCTGAGACGCCTCTAGTCCAAACTATCTGTCATAACATAGTTTGTGTCCTAACAATACGCTCCTCAGAAGGATGGTGGGAAGCCTAATTAATGTATTTGAAGCATTTTCAAGTCCCTGGAGAGAAGGTAAACATTAGGATCATATCTGCCTGGGGCTCCTTTTCTTGATTTTGGCATTTTAGACAAAGGGAAATGGTGGGGTTTATACAAGTGTGCAACTTTGCAAGAATATATGGTAATGGCAGCTATGGAGGTAATGTAAAGTAATAGAACCCATAAGGATCTATGGGAGACACACACACACAGATCTGATTGGTGGGTATTAAAAGTTCACAGGAGCCCTAATAGAAATCTGTCAACTCCCTGCTAATCCTTCTTGACAGAAACCCTATAAGACGTTTAATGTGTTAAATAGCTCTAGAGTCTAATCAGTGTGAAAGCCAAAGGGAATGGGGAGTTTGGAGTAAGGATTATATTTTCCTTCTTCATTTAACTGATTTACTCTGCAGAGTCACAGGGGAAAAAATGATTTGGCTTGTAAATTGCTTTCTTATGCAAAACCAGATTACACATTTCAATGTCCACAGGCTTGCAGTCCTTATTTCCCTGGACTCTAGTGAGTTGTGGCACAACCTCCCCCCCCAATATGCATTTGATCTCCTGCCCTGCATGCATCTGATGAATATGCATTGGACACTCTGCTACCTTCAGTACAATAGTGCGTCTGTCTGCCTGAAGGTAGAGTGGAATGCATGGGGGGCCAGACTAGCACACCTGTGCTCACCTGAGCCCAGTCAAGAATGTGAATAATTTATATTTTCAAGTAGTCGGAAACCCATCAATGATGAGAGAAGCTGGATGGCCTAGCCCTGATGGGGAATTTTTTTCATACTCTGTTAATCATTTTGGTGTGGGCAGTTCTATCAACTAATCATGCTAGACTCCTAGATTTAGCTTGTGTTATGCAGGTGGTCTCACTAGAAGACCATAATCCTCCCTTTGGGCCTTAAAAGCCATGACTTCTAAGGCCAAGCAGGACCATTACGATAATCTAGTCTGACTTCCTGCATAACATAGACCGAAGAATGTCATCAAGTCCCCTTATGTGCAGTTGCACTACAGCATCTCTGTTAGGAAGACATCCAATCTTGATTTAAAGATTCCACATGGAGACTCCACCATTTTCCATCAGTTAATTACCCTCACTGTTACAAATTTCAAGCGTGAACATGGCTGACTTCTGTTTCCAGCCATTGGTTCATGATGTGCCAGAGACGGACCTGAACCAAACCCCATACACACACACTGCTGAAATCTGGAAGAGTCTAGATTGGGAAGCCAACTTTGTGGCATAGCCCCATTTCTACTGATTGTTAGGCAAGAGGCAGAAAGCACCATATTATTTGCTTTTTGGCTGAACAGCTAGAGTATATTTCAATAGTGCCTTTAACTACGTTGCGTGACAAAGGTCTTCACAAACTGTATAGATGTTTTTATATCTTGCCCATCTTCATGGTCTTTCCGTCTTGTGGTACAGGGATCATTCTGCCCACCACTGAAATGCAGCCACATTTGGGGTAACATGTGACATCCACTCGTCATCTGCAACATTACACAAAAGTTCCCAGGCGACACAAGAGCTGAAGGAACAGAAGGAATTTTGGGGATGGAGAATGTAAACGCCAGACCTGCAATTTGTCCAGCACTCCTCAGCCAACACAGAGAAATATAATGACATCAAGGATTTTGATGGCTAGTCTTCGGACTCCCTCTTCAGCAGCATAGAAACATCAGCTTGGGGAAGTGGGTTCAGTGCTGACAGAGGGATGAGCCAGAGCTACTAAACCACTAACGCCACTGGGTTTTCCTTTATAGTCCTCCATGTAAATACTGACCAAACTGCAACCTACATCAGGCCTAGTTCTCCACATCTCACTCAGATCCCTGCGCATTTGAGGCTACTTGGCTAAGTGTCCAAGGAAAGCTTGCACAACTGGGTCCTTGCTTTCTAAGCTCAATGAGATAACAGCCCAGGACCATGCGGCTAGAGAGAAGCACAATCCCTTAAATGTAGGCAACATAGTACACAACGGGTCATAGCCAGAGAAAATGAACAATTTACCTTGGGGTAGGATAAATCATTTACAGTTGGACTGGACAGAGCACTTCAGATCACATGCTGTGAGGAACAATCTTTCTTTGCTTGGAGGTAGGTATGCTGAATAACCCAACAGGCCTTTCTCCAGCTCTGATTCCTTTCATTTGCTGATGACAGTGCACCATAACGGGGCAGGACCCTGGACTGGAAATCATGAAACATGGGGTTTATTTTCAATTCTGCCACTGACCAGCTGTGTGACTTCAGGCAAGTTGATTGTCTAGGCACGCCTGCCTTGGTTTGGGGGGAATGAACTAGATGACCTCTTGAGATCGCTTCCAGCCCTACATTTCTATCATTGCTCCGCCTCTGTTTCTCCTCCCAGTCTTTGTCTATTTTGATTGTAAACTCTTCAGCATAGAGATGGTCTCTCACGAGGTGTTTGTACAACCTCTAGCACAATGGGGCCCTCTTCTTACTTAGCACTATCATATAAATAACAACAGCAGCTGCTCGTGGAAAGATTAGTACCTTTGCTAATGCCCACTTGAAGCCATCTGTTGAAAGCAATCACTAGTCACTCCTCAAGTCCGATTTCCAGGGAACATCAGCAAGGAGCAAAGACGTCACACTCTGGTGGAAGTGCCCCTTTCTGGAAAGGGTTAGAATATATTATTCTGTCGTAAACTCACTGGTTTGACCAAAGCCATCTCAAACAGGGCTGTGCTTCTTTCACCCATTAGCAGATTCAGAGGCCAAGGGCTTGTAGGCTTGACTACTCCATCCTGACAATTACGGTCACCTCAGAAGCAGTGCACATTTATTGGGAGTGTAATATTTATTAGTTGCACAGAGCCTAGAGGCCTATCAGTAAGTGTCTTATAAACAGTCTGAGATTTTCAAGGGGGCTAAACCCATTAGACTTCCAACTCCCACCAAAAGCCAAGGGGATTTGGGTGCCTGATTCCCTTTGAAAAAAGTCACAGGGGTATTAAATAAGGACCAGGTTGAGAAAGGCCCTTTCACTTCTGTGCACACAAAGATCCTGCCCCCTTGAACATCCTGCCCAACTGACATCCCTCAGTTAAGCTCAGAGACTGCTCTCTCCACACACACAGATGTGGAGGGAGATGGGAAAAGATAGGACCATGAATCCACCCCCGTCCCCCATATTCAGAGGAATTAAGTGATGGGGTAGGCCTCATGCTGCCCTCTGTGCAGCATGTTGGTGAATTTCACCCTCACTGGTTTAATCCTGATTTGTGGTGTATAGTTTTCTTAGCCTCAGTTACTCCCAGAAGAAGCAGTTTGGCCTTAAGAAGAGATTCGGGCGTTAGGGGAAGAAGCGGAGATGTGTTTTGTTGATCGTGAATAAGGCCTGGTCTACACTACATGTTTATACCGATTTTAGCAGCGTTAAACCTATTTAACGCCACACCTGTCCACACTACGATGCCCTTTAAATCGATATAAAGGGCTCTTTAAATCGGTTTCTGTACTCCTCCTCAACGAGAGGAGTAGCGCTAAAATCAGTATTATTATATCGGATTAGGGTTAGTGTGGCCGCAAATTGATGGTATTGGCCTCCGGGCCGTATCCCACAGTGCACCACTAACAGCTCTGGACAGCTATCTGAACTCGGATGCACTGACCAGGTAGACAGGAAAAGCTCCGCGAACTTTTGAATTTCATTTCCTGTTTGGCCAGCATGGAGCTCTGATCAGCACAGGTGACCACGCAGAGCTCATCAGCACAGGTAACAATGCAGTCTCCTGAGAACAGAAAAAGAGCTCCAGCATGGACCACATGGGAGGTACTGGATCTGATCACTATATGGGGAGAGGATTCAGTGCTAACAGAACTCCTTTCAAAAAGACGAAATGAAAAACTTTTGAAAAAATTTCCAAGACCATGAAAGAGAAAGGCCACACCAGGGACTCAGTGCAGTGCAGAGTGAAAGTGAAGGAGCTCAGACAAGCCTACCAGAAAACCAAAGAGGCAAACAGAAGATCTGGGGCAGGGCTGAAAACATGCCGCTTCTACGCTGAGCTGCATGCAATTTTAGGGGGCTGCGCCACCACTACCTCCCCTTCCGTCCTTGGATTCCGTGGTGGGGGTTGTAATCTCAGCCATGCCTGAGGATTATGCGGGTGGGGAAGGTGAGGAGGAGGAAGAGGAGGACGAGCTTGAAGAGAGCACACAGCACTCTGTTAGCCCCAACAGCCAGGAGCTTTTTCTGACCCAGACGGAATTACCGTCCCAGCCCTCCCAAGCCACTAGCCCACACAGTGAAGCCATGGAAGCCACCTCTGGTGAGTGTACCTTTGTAAATATAAAACATGGTTTAAAAGCAAGCTTTTTTTAATGATTGATTTGCCCTGAGGGCTTGGGATGCATTCAGGGGCAGTAAAGTTACTGGAAAAGTTTGTTAACATGTCTGGGGATGGAGCGGAAATCCTCCAGGGACATCTCCATGAAGCACTCCTGGAGGTACTCCAAAAGCCTTTGCAGAAGGTTTCTGGGCAAGGCAGCCTTGTTCCGTCCACCATGGTAGGACACTTTACCATGCCATGCATGTAGCAAGTAATCGGGTATCATTGCATGACAATGCATAGCGGCGTATGGTCCCAGTGATTGCAGGCATTCAAGAAACATCTGTTCTTTATCTCGCTCTGTTATCCTCAGCAAAGTGATATTGTTCATGGTAACCTGGTTGAAATTCAGGAATTTAATTAAGGGGACAGAGATGGCCTTTTTCCTACAGGGGTGTTTGCCTGTTGCTTACAAGAAATCCTTCCTTGCGTGTAGCTAAGCAGGGGGAGGGGAGAAAGGATAGTGCTGAGCTTTCTCGCGTTTGGCTAGCAGGAATCTTCCCAGCTACCAGCCACACGGTGGGGGGGAAGGGGGTGATTAGCAGTGATCTTCCATGATACCAGCCATGCGGTGGGGGGATGGGGTAAAGCGATCATTCTAGAGAATTGGAGGGGGAGTGGGGGTGGCTTCTGTGAATGGAAGTGAAGGCTGCTGAAGCCGAAAGACAATGGCTTACCATGGTCGCATGCAAGCTGAATTCTGATGCCCGGACCTGCGTCTGTGACATCTGTAACACCAGAGCCCAGGCACTCAAAGTTAAGATGCAAAATGCGACCTTGTAGTGAAATCACATGTGCTGTGTAAGGTGAATAGGGTTGTTCACTGTGAAAGAGTATAACCATTGTTCTGTAAAATGTATCTTTTTAAATACTTCTCTCCCTTTTTTCCCTCCCTCATGCAGCTGCACATTTTTCAAGCCTCCCTACTCCATCCCGAAGGCTAGCTCAGATAAGGTGGAGGAAGAAGAGGACGTGAGACGAAATGTTCTCTGAAATCATGGAAGTAACCCGCAATGAAAGAGCTCATCTGAATCAGTGGAAGGACGTGGTATCAAATTACAGGAAAGATGCCAGTGAACGTGAGGACAGGTGGGACCAAAGTGAGGAGAGGAGAGACGCTCGAGATGAGAGGTGGCTGCAAGAAGATCAGAAGGGGCAGAATGAAACGCTGGGGCTGCTGCGTGATCAAACTGACATCCTCCGACGTCTGGTGGAGCTTCAGGAAGAGCAGCGAGGTCACAGAGTGCCACTGCAGCCCCTGTGTCACCACCCTCAGTACTCACCATGTTCCATATCTTCCTCACTCAGACGTGTAAGAACGCATGGGGGAAGGCTTTGTGCACCCACCCACTCCATCCCCGTGGACAGCCCAACCAAAAGTCTGTCATTACATTGAAATGATTTTAGTGGCCTTTTCCTTCCCTCCTATTCTCCTCCCAAACTGCACCCTTGCCAGTTCTCTCCCTCTTTTTATAATGAGCTTTTTAATAAAGAATACATGATTTTTTCCTTCCCTCCTATCCTCCTCCCAAACTGCACCCTTGCCAGTTCTCTCTCTCTTTTTATAATGAGCTTTTTAATAAAGAATACATGATTTTTAAACGATAGTGACTTTATTTTCTTAAGCAAGCTGTAATCGAAGGGGGAGGGTGGGTTGCTTACAGGGAATGAGTCAATCAAGGGGGTGGGGTTCATCAAGGGGAAACAAACACAGCAGTCACACTGTACCCTGACCAGTGATGAAACTCGTTTTCAAAGCTTCTCTGATGCGCACCGCTTCCCGGTGTTCTCTTCTAATCGCCCTGGTGTCTGGCTGTGCGTAATCAGCTGCCAGGTGATTTGCCTCAGCCTCCCACCCCACCATAAGGTCTCCCCATTACTCTCACAGAGATTGTGGAGCACACAGCAAGCAGCAATAACAAAGGGGACATTGGTTTGGCTGAGGTCTGAGCGAGTCAGTAATGTGCGCCAGCGCGCCTTTAAATGGCCAAATGCACATTCTACCTACATTCTGCACTTGCTCAGCCTGTAGTTGAACAGCTCCTGACCACTGTCCAGGCTGCCTGTGTATGGCTTCATGAGCCATGGCATCAAGGGGTAGACTGGGTCCCCCAGGATAACTACAGGCATTTCAACATCCCCAACAGTTATTTTCTGGTCTGGGAAGTAAATTCCTTGCGGCAGCATTTTAAACAGAGCAGTGCTTCTGAAGAGGCAAGCGTCATGAACCCTTCCTGGCCATTCCATGTGGATGTTGGTGAAACGTCCCTTGTGATCCACCATTGCTTGCAGCACCATTGAAAAGTACCCCTTGTGGTTTACATACTGGGTGGCCTGGTACGCTGGTGCCAAGATAGGGATATGGGTTCCATCTATGGCCTCCCCACAGTTAGGGAATCCCATTGCAGCAAAGCCATCCACTATGGCCTGCACGTTTCCTAGAGTCACAACCTTTTGTAGCAGCAGCTTAGTGATTGCTTTGGCTACTTGCATCACAGCAGCCCCCACAGTAGATTTTCCCACTCCAAACTGATTCCCGACTGACCGGTAGCTGTCTGGCATTGCAAGCTTCCACAGGGCTATTGCCACTCGCTTCTCCACTGCGAGGGCTGCTCTCATCTTGGTATTATGGCGTTTCAGGGCAGGGGAAAGCAAGTCACAAAGTTCCATGAAAGTGCTCTTAAGCATGCGAAAGTTTCGCAGCCACTGCAAATCGTCCCACACCTGCGAAACTATGCGGTCCCACCAGTCTGTGCTTGTTTCTCTGGCCCAAAATCGGCGTTCAATGGGTAGAACCTGCCCCATTACCAGCAGGAGCTCCAAAGCTCAGGGGCCCGCGGTTAAGGAGAATTTAGTTTCCATGTCCTCATCACTCTCGTCGCTGCGCTGCTGTAGCCGCCTCCTCCTCCTCGCCTGGCTTTGCAGTTCATGGTTCACCATAGACTGCACAAGAATGCGTGAGGTGTTTACAACGTTCATGATCGTGGTGTTGATCTGAGGGGGGTCCATGCTTGCAGTGCTATGGCGCCTGCACAGTTCACCCAGGAAAAAAGGCGCGAAATGGTTGTCTGCTGCTTTCACTTAGGGAGGGGTGAGGCTGTACCCAGGAACACCCGCGACAATGATTTTTGCCCATCAGGCACTAGGCTCTCTAACCAGAATTCCAAGGGGCGGGGGAGACTGCGGGAACTATGGGATAGCTACGGGATAGCTACCCACAGTGCAACGCTCCAGAAATCGACGCTAGCCTCGGATCATGGATGCACACCACCGACTTAATGTACCTAGTGTGGCCGAGAACAATCGACTTTATAATATCTGTTTTATAAAACCGGTTTATGTTAAATCGAATTTATCCCACAGTGTTGGCGTACCCTAAGTGTGGCCAGTCTGAGGGAGGCAGCTTAGTTTCTACAATGGGTAGCCCTGCCCCTGCCTACTCATGGCCGCACATTGGGCTTGCTGGGCAGAGATTAAAAACACAACCTTCCCCTCATCTCAGCAGGCTGCAGAGAGCTTCAGGCAGGAAGCTGCCCTGCAAAATCTGATCCTTGCAAAGATGGGAGAAGATAGAAACAGCTGAGTCACTCTGGCAACAGACCCTTCTTCTTACCCTCACTCCATGACACATGTCTATAAATGCAGCACATGTCCTCCACCTGCACTTCTTCCCCACCCCTTAGCTACACATTCAAACCAAGCTGGCTCTACCTCATCGTGCCTGTGTGCAAATATATAGCATATCCCATGTGCACACACTTGTGCTCAGCCCACAGATCCACCTAGCCACTTCCACATCCTCGCATTGTACCCATACGCACTCACCTTGCACACACCAGCATCCTGCCACACACTTGCTGTAATGAGCTTTACTCAGAATTCCTCTAGTCATTCCTCACCTGTCCTGCCCCCTATCTCCTTCGTCCCACATCCTCCAGCAACCCCTCCATCTCCGCCAGCCCCCCCCATTTTCCCCTGCCATCTCCTCCATCTTCTCCTGCCCCCATGTTTCCCAGACTCAGTTTTCGGCCTTGTCCAACACTCTCCAGGCTGCGAGCTGTGACAATTCACTCCAGTTACACACCATTACGTATTAAACAGCAACGGCAAAACCTGGAATAAAGAGGCTGTAACTCACTAGGTGGCATTTTATACCCTAGCTTTCCTCCATGAAGAGAAGTATAAAGTTACACTGAAGGTTCTGTTTAAAGACCAGCCATTTCTCCCTGGCGGTTTGTAAACACACTCCTCTGCATCTTAGTGGTTGGCTTATGTTTGTTAACATTTGGCACGTCTTTCTTTGCAACTTACATGTTTCAAGCTTATTTTTTCCAGACTTGCCAGAGCCCATCACCTGTTTATAAAGGACTCCTTGATGGAAACACCCTGTGTAATTTAAGAGAGGCTGGTGCTCAATCCCATAGAATTGAATGGAGAATTATCTTTCTGTTGTAAAATTCTAAAGGAAAGTTCAAACCAGTTGTACAGGAAGGACCTCATTCTCTGTTCAATTCCAAAGATGTTGAGTCATTTCTGAAGAACCCTCTTCATTTCAGTGTTACTAAATTCAGTAGAACTCATCCTTAAGGGAAAAATTTTCCACCCCAAAAGGCATTGAATAGGTTAGTGGCATAGCACTCATTACGTGTATTAATTATTGAAGAATATTGATGACTTATCCAAATATTGGGCCAAATCCTTAGTTAGTGTAAATGAGTATGAATGGCTGCATTACTCTACTACCTACTACCCATTAGTGTACTTACACTCGGTGTGACCCTTACAAAAATCCCACCGAGGTAGGACAGTGACATTAGCCCCATTTTACAGATGGGGAAACTGAGGCAAGGAACAGCTAGGTGATTGGACATGGTCATGCAGGAAGTCTGTAGCACAGCAAGGAACTGAACCCAGGTCTTCTGAATCCCAAGCTAGCCTCTTAAGCACAGGATCCTCAATGAAGCTATATTAATGCATATTAACAAAGGATCTGGTCCTATCACATCTGTGCTATTGAGACTACAGTTACAAAGCATTGCCCTTGTTTTACGTTGTGAATGCTGATACACATGGCATTAGCCCCTTCAGTTCTGCTTTACTCATGCGATCACATGGGAAGCTTTGGTACCAGCAAATTTGCCATTGGTACCAGGCCACTTCCAATCCAGCTTAGGGCGGTAGTGGCTGAAGAGTGTCACCATCTGATGGTTATTCTGTGGCCTCCTGAATGCAAAATGAGTTCAGAAACTTATCGTGGTCATTTTAGACACCCGTCTGCTGGCACTGGCGCTACTCCTCCCCAGTGCTGGATGCCTCAGCAAAGAGACCAAGGACTGAGTGATGTTTTAGCTCCCCCACTTTTGCTTTTCCATGTCAGGAGCCAGGCCCATTTGTGGAGGCCAGAGCAGAAGAAGCCAGCAGGGCTAGTGTTTGGGACGTGAACAAGAAATGGTTTTCTGCTACCTGACATTTGGGGGGGAGAAAGGTTAAATACGATTATTGGGGGCTCCAGTCTTACTTCAGGTACCAGTGAATGGAACCAGGTTGGCAGCAAATAGGGAATTGCTTCTGTGAAAAGGAAGCCATACCATAGCACAGTAAATACACTTTCCTCTCCCCTGTGTATGCTATGCTCAGCATGCTCCATTATTACTGTAGCACGGCAGCAGCGAGCATACTGGCAAATCTCCTGCTGTAAACCCCTATAGAATGAGCTCTCAAACCAACCTCAGGTACTCCCCAAATTCCCTCTGCATGAAGAGAGTTTAACAACAGTGATCGGGCTGATGAATTGGGAAGCACCTTAAAGGACAATCCGATAGGATTTCAAAACCAATCTCTTTTAATGCCTTTTTTACTTAGTCATTCCCTCGTTCTTGTCATCTTGCACTCAGCCTCCATTGAGCGGTTTCCAGGTAACCAGATCCCTTCCTGTACACAATGTGCCTACTATACTCCAAGTGATGTTATCAAGCCAGGCTCGGCCTAGTGCATGCGGTCAGATAGTGGCTAAGCTAGAGTGGCCCTGGGTTGATGGAGCGAAACAGGACTCTTCATCCCCAATCTAAATACACAGTGGGCTTTGTGAGGCCTGTTGGGATCAAAACACATTTATAAAGACTCATTAGTACTTAATTGGGTAGTGTTTTACTTGCTGACTTTGGAATTCTCTATATAGTCATCATATGTATCTATCTGTCTAGCCTTTCATTCCAGATAAATGAGAAACCACGGTAAACATTTGGTAGTTCCTTGAGTGTTATGAGCCTGAGGTGAGATGGACAGTGCAGTATCTGATATTCTGAGAGAGAGAGAGAGAGAGAGAGAGGAGAAAATCAAAGAAACAGATGTTAAACTGTAGGAATTATTAATTAAGGGATAATTCCATTTTCTTTACTAAGCTTGTTTGCACTTAAAAGCTTTTGGGAGCAAGCGACTAGCATCTGCTTGATGGGACTTTTGTAACTGAGGAGGAAAAAGACATAATAAACCACAATGCACCAAAAGATATTATTTAAGAGAATTACTGAAACTCAGACCTACTAATTGCATCATTCTTGTTTAATGGGCAAGGGATGTGATGGCCAAGATGCCAAAAAGTTCTAATGACACTGAAGGGCTAGTCTGCCAAACAGTTCTTTGGCCTACATGGGGACTGAAAGAGATGGGGGGTGGGGGGAAGGACACTTACAAATGCATGGCAGACAAGTATCTTCACATGTATAGCTTCTGTGGGCCAGGTTGTGATCTCCTCTCTCATACTGACTAGGGTCTGACTGAGTGAAGTCCTGATCCCAATGAAGTCAATGGGAATTTTGTCATTGATGTCAATGGAGTTTGTCCCGTGATTTCAGTGGGACTAGTCATGGTGTAAGGCACTCTGGCCTTCTGTTTGTAAGAACCAAAGAGGAAGGCAGGCATCAGCAGATTATGAAAGAGTGCCCTAAAATATAGGCATGTTACCAAAAGTATCACTGGGATGAGAAAGTTCTTCCCATGGGTTGTTTTAGGACTAGGTCATCCCTACAGCAAAATCAAAGAGCTCATTGAATGGTGATTGCTATTCAGGAAAGGCTATAGTAAGAGCTTGGGAGTTTGAGACTCATGCCTCTCTTATGGGTCCTGATTCAGAAGTCCACTGAAGCCAATAGGAGCCAAGGCTGGTCATGCAGTACATAGTATGTAGAGCCAATAGACTGTTGGCCTTGCTCTTTTCTATTTTGAAAAAGGTAAAAGCTGTGCAGATGTTTCTAGGTTACACAGCAGCAGCTCCTCACTACCAAAAAGGAGAAAGAGAAGTGGATAGATGCACTATTTAAACTGAATGGGATGAATTTTAAATCCATATTTGGAAGAGTAAAGAACTTGTGTCAAGAGTTAGCAGAGCATAGTGGTGAATTCTTCTTCAGTCGGGGGTTTGTTCCATAATGTACAATACCCTCTTGGGTGTTATGATAGGGAAGATGGTTTGTTATTTGATTTTTTAACATTTCTTAGTGTCTGTGCTTTATGGTTTGCTATTCTGAGAGTTTGTACATCATAAGCACCATTTGACAAATAGGGGGCAAGGATGCTCTTGAAGAAAAACTAGGGTTGAGATTTTGAAAGCCACTTTAGGGATCTAAGCACAGAATTCCTCACATTTTAATAGAAATCAGGCTTCCACAACCCTGAGATGGCTTAGTGTGTTTCAGCCCAAGGTTGCTGCACACGGTGAGTGCATAGTCAAAATGTGCACAAGTGATCTGTAGAAAGTACGACTTCAATAAAATCATCTATTACAAAAGAAGTCTTAATTATATTTTTGCCCCTTTAATATCTTGGGCCAAGTTCTCTCCATTGAAGTCATACTGAATTATATCACGGATAAGAAGATTCTTTTTTCTCCATCATATTTGACACATTTTGCATTGTCTTAGTTTGCATGGGAACACAGCTGACCCTTCTTTCCTCATTCATATAATTTCCCTTTAGTCCGTCTATTCCCGGCCAATCACTCCCTCTTTCATTAAGTGTAAAACTTTCAAAAGTATCTAGTGACTTAGACCATGGAAAGTCATTGAATCATAGGGTTAAAAGGAACTGCAAGAATCAACTAGTCTAATGCCCTCATCTAGTCTAACCCCCGCTCACTAGGACTTGGGCTCTTATGTCACTTCTGATAATTTTACCCTAGATCTTTAAGGAGTCAGATCTCTTTACTTTCCCCCAAGTCATCCAGTGCAACCTTAATTCGGCCTCCTTGCATGTCTGCAATTGTCTTTAATTGTATGATCACCTACTATTTGTTCCACAGGCCCACTGCCTCATTTAGGGAACTGCTAGTTATTCAATATTTCTTTTTATCTTCCACATTCACTGTGGGCCCCTCATCATGACAGATATTGCTACCTTAGTGCACAGACAGCAGGGGGGCAATTGAGATGAATCACTCAGGTTGCACACACCTCCAGAGAGGCACCGCCCCCCCCCCCGGGGCAGCTTGTATATACTGCTTCATACTAGGTTTTTCAGAAAAAACAGACAAAGAAAGGGCTTTTGCTATACAAAAGTTGCATTTAAACTGACTCGGGGCCTTCCTTCCGGTCCAGCAAACAGAAGGGTTGGAAGAACTTTGGCTAACTACGGCTTCATAAGACTGAGGGGTGACCTCTGGTAAGCTCTTAGTACATTTATAGGAACTTTTATATGGTTTTTTGGTAATGCTTTTACTTTAAGAATAAATATGCTTGTTTAGAAAGCGCTGGGCGGGAACTTGTAACTGCTGGCAATATGCAGTTCACAGTACTCGGAGAGAAAGCAAAGTGCAGTTGCTCCTCTTAGGCAGTCTGATTTGCTGGGGGCAGCACAGTGTAATGCAGGGAGCTGTGCAGCCTTAAAAACCCAGTCAGAAGGGAATGGGTCAAAGGTCCCTACCTAGAGACATGGGATTCCTGGAGCGGGCTATGAAGGGGAGAGATACAAGTGCAGCTGCCATGAAACTGTGACAGCCCTGTGCCTTATTTACCGCATGCCATCCAACCCCTGCACTGAACACAGAATTATTTGTTTCCTTCTGGGTGTTTCTCTGGTGCTCTCACCACAGTATCTGAGTGCTTCACAAATGCTAATTTCATTTCACACATCCCTCTGTGATGAGGGGGAGAAACTGAGGCACATGGAGATTAAAGCCAAGATTGTCAAGCATGACAGTTAATTTAGACTCGCCTGGCCTGATTTTTCAGAGAAATTAGAAATTTTGTGCCACTTAATATGTTCAAAGTACTGCTCCAGTCAACTTCAGTTGCAGCTGTGCGTGCTCAGCACTTTGACAAACCTGGCCCTAGGTATTTCATGTTGGGCACCCAGAAAACAAGAAGCATATAATCAGTGACCACCTGTGAAAAGTTTGGTGTACGTGACTTGCCAGCATCACACAGTAACTCTGTGGCAGAGGCAGGGATAGAATCCAGTTCTCCAGGGTAGCATTCAACTGCCTTGACCATGAGACTGTCCTTTTTCTTTCTACAATCCCTTGCCTCATTCATGACACACCTTCCCAATTCTGCAACAAATGAAGCAGAGGTCCTTCAGACAACAGCCTCTTTCACAACACAACCCTGATTTATCCCCAGAGCAGGTCCATCCTGTGCACTGAATGAGGCAGGGATCCTGTGAAAAAAATATTCTGTAACCATGTAATTAAAGACAATCATAATGCATATGCACAAGGGGGTCAAGTTAAGGTTAAATGGACAGCCTTAATTCTGGCATTTCCTAACTTTTGAATATGTGACTTTACATCCAAAAACTATATTAAACAATATAAAGGTTGCAATTTCCTGTTTTAAAAAATAGAGTAACTGGTAGCAGTAGCAGGCTGTTACCCTTTATGTGGACCAGTGACTAGAGGAGGGCTGAGACATTTTGCTAGTGGGTTTCACAGCTCTTTTTTTGGCTCTAGCATGTCTCTGTCCCTGTGTGCTCCCATCTGCCCACTCCAGTTCCTGCTGCTCTCCCTATTTAACCTCCCCATCCTTTGCTCCTTGTGCATCCTCTCCCACTGGCCCCCACCTGCTCATTTTCACCCTTCTACACTGCAGTGGGGCTGCTCTCTCTTGGCTCTTTGTACCAGCAGGGGGGGCAGTAAATGCACAGGACACACTCTCACTGCTATCAGTTCCAGTGCCCAGCAGGGAAGCAGCCAGGAATAGCAACAGCAGCAAGCCCTGCTCTGCCCTGCAGCCACAGGAGGGAGCATGCTCAGTTGCTCTATGGGGACAGTGCATGCAGTCTGTTCAGCTCTAGGAGCTGTGAGGTGACGGAGCATGCTCAGTGAAGAAGGACTCTTCAGCGGTTGTAGGTGGCGTCCTCTAACATGTCCCCACTGAGCATGTGCACACTGAGACGTTTCAGAGGCTTATAACTTGGCTAAATTTTCCAGCTGTGGCAAAAGGCGCATCCTTGACACATTCCAACTCCCTGCTCCAAAGTAAGGGGGTGCTAGAGCTTCTCAATGGAACAGAATTTTTCAGCATGGGCAAAATACATATTTTTCCCTTAATCTTAATCTCGAAAACAGCTGAATTGTTTGATCTGAAACTTAAAAACAAAATTCAATTTGAGGCAGACACCCAGCATGGGATATTTTAGACCAAATGGTTAAAGTTTGGTAAAGTTATAAACCCCTGAAACCAGGGTCTTATAACAGACAGCATCTGCCAACTGTAACAGGCAGTGCTGTCTGTTCCCCTAGAAATGTTGTTGCTCTTTTCCCTGCTTTTGGTATTGTCCACGTTAGTTGGCAGCTGTGCAGCACATTCCTAAGCTGGATTCCGGCTCACTGCCTTGGGCTCAGTGGTGCTGGCAAAAGACAGCTGGCCCCCCGACACAGGTATGGACAGCATCTTGTGATACAGTGGCTCACGACAAAGACGTGTCATGCCTCCTACGCACAGGCCTCTTATTCTTGATTGTCCCAGCTGTGATCTGTTCCCCATGAGCTGTGCATTTGGGCAGCCATGCTGATGGCTGTCACGAGTCCCTGGGCTCCAGGGTGCATTGGTGGGCTCCTGGTGTTAGGGTAATGCTGTTCACACTGCTCCATGCCCGGCCACGTCATGATCTCAGGGTGGGAGTGATTGTTGGTCATTACAGACACGGGTCGCATCAGCTGCTATTTACATGCACTTTCTGGTTTCCATTTCACAGGGACCTGGGGTCTCTCCTGCTGGCCAGTGCCTAATGTGGTGGGGAAGGCCACAGCTTCTCCTATACCCTGCTCTTCCCCACCATCCATGCCTGGTTTCTGCTGCACTGCTCCTGGTGAGGAACATCTCGGTGGCAGGCTGGCACTCACCCAAGCCTGTCCTTCCAGCCGGCCTTTGCATGGGCCACCCAAGGGAGGCTGCAGTCTGTCCCACTCACATTTGCGTCAGTCAGAAGCAGAGCTATTGAAGCAAATGGAGTAACAGCAGTATAAACCAGAGGCGGAACAACAGGCCATTGCTCTTTCCCTGAGAAGTTGCTATCTGTGACTGCATGTAATTTTTGCCAGTCAACTGCTGGCCATCACTACTGTAGCCAAACCCTGCTCTTCATTCTACCCACATGCCTTCAGAGTAACTCCAGTCACGGTCTGGATACACACCATTCCGAGTACAGAATTCACCTCATCAAGTTCCCTTTTAAAGGAATCCATCTCGTTTTCACGGGCAGCTCACAAAAGGAGAAATATGAGACATTCTTTGTGAGCAGCAGCCTAGAGGGGGCCGAGGTATCTGGAATCTGAGTTCTTTGTTAAAAGGCCCATCAGTTGGATACACTCATCTTCTGTCTGTGACCTTATACACGTCAGCCTGGAAACCACCAACTGTAGGAGGTCTGCGGTCACCTCTAGATGATCAATGCCAAGAGAAGAGCAGCACTCAGTGGGACTGCTCCTCAGCTAGCCTCAGCCATTGCAGCTGTATTGACAAGCACTCTGCCCATTTACACCAGGTGAGAATCTGGCCCTTTGTCTGCATTTCCATTGCACATTTCCCTTGCCACGGGTTTATATCAAACTTTGAGTGAACTTTTCCTCCTGCTGAAACGGTGCATAGAAAGCCCTCAGCGGACAGAACTCAGCAAAAGCAAAGAAGTTATGCCATTTTCACTACTGGAGGATCTGGCTCCCAGCGTCACTTTTGTACTTGAAGAGTTTGCAGAGCTATTGATTCAACCCCTTGCACTTGATACAAAGGGTTTTAAGGGGTTTTCTAGCATTGGATGGTGCTTTGTGCTGGACAATACACCCAGGAGTTAAAAACTCTGATTTGGTTTAAACATGAAGACGCTCAGCAAATGATTAAACCATAGAAGAGATGAAATGGTGATATATCCACCACCTCTACCCCAAGGGACCGGATACCAATGGCTCCACTGTGCAAGACACTCAGGATTTGGTAGCCACAGACTCTCAGGAATCTCTACTTGTACCACCTGCACGAGACCAGATTTTACTTGACTCACGGCATTTTGCTTAATGCTTCCCAGTCCACTAACCCAATCGTCAAATTCTTTAAGAATCTCTTCTGCATCCTAGTCTGGAGACAAGAAATGCACCTGTTTGCCCAACTGCCTCTGCAGGTGGACCCCACGCTCGTATCGGACTCGTTATGTGAGTTACCTGATCCTCCATCGGAGTGGAGAACTCCCCATTGACAGGTGGGAAATGAGAACCTCGCTGTTTTGCCACAGCAAAAACCCTAAGCCCTTTCTGCAGCTCCAGCTCCAGTGCCGTCCACTTCTGTCACTCTCTTGGGCTTGGGAAGCTCCTCTCATGGAGCTCTGCCTTCTTGCTGGTTGCTGAAACTGGGCCTCACCAGGTGAGGGGAGCTGAACAGGGAGCAGTAGGCAGAGCTGGTGCCTGGCTATGGAGCGCATGAGGCTCCAGACCTTTCCTGCCACTAGGGAGAAGAGCTGCCCCATCGGAATCCCCCACTTACCTCCCCTCCTCTCCCGAGGGGGAAAGAGACAGAGCCTTCTGCCTCCAGCTCTCCCTCCCCTCCTGGGGAAAAGGGAGACCCTATCCCCACCTTCCCCAGTGGTACAAGACCAAGGACTGAGATCCTCCCACCCCTCAAGGTGGAGAGAGGCAAGAGACCACCTGCAAGCACAAGGCATTCCCCTAAACAACTCCACACACAAATACACTCACCTTCCCATGTCTGGCTATGAGCTTCCTTCAGGTGCACTGATTCCCTTCCCCACACAGACACAATACAACGCAGTGTCCTCCCACCGACAACCTGCTGCCACCAGAACTGGCAAGCTTCTATCTACCCACTCCTCTCTCCTTTTTGCAGTTTAACTTCTGGGTTCCCGAACATGCCACTTAGCAACCACCGCTTTTCTCCACTGCTGGGGTCTATTTAGGGCCAGACCCTCAGCTGATCTAAATCAGCATCGCTCTATTGATTTCAACAGAGCGATGCTGATTTAAGGCAGCTGAGGATCCGACACATAATTTGGAGTGTATTTGTTCTAGACACAGAATTCCTGCCCCCATTGTTACGTGCTTCTGGACAATGCAGCCTTGGATCTCTGCTGCTTAGAAGCTCACGTGCTCCAGCAGACTTCGGCTGAGTCTATTTCAGCTTCATTCCATGCTACGTCTGGCCAAGCTACTGTATGAACTCGTCACTGGAAGCAAGTTAATTAACATAATGTCATTTAGAGCTAGCTAGTTCCTTCCTATCAATATCATCTAATCAGTAGCCTCACCTGAAAGGTAATCTCTGCCTTGATCTCCGGTTGGCCATGGAGCAGCCTCTGAAAACACTGGGGGCTTTGTTAATTCAGTGTTCCCACTGAGATGCCAAGGTCGCAGCCTGGTCCTTCCCCTTCAGTGTCCTTGCTTTGGGTAAAACAAGAATGACTTGGTTTCTGTAGGAGACTCCCAGAGAACTCCCCCGTTTCTTTCCTTCTCAATCTGGTGGTAGGCTGTAGTTTGTCTGATCCAGAGAAGGAAACAAGGCACTAACTGGGCCAGGAGCAGGCTAAGCAGAAATGGAATTGAAAGTATTAGTTAGCATCACAAAAGGGCCCCTCACATGGAGAGGTTTCCCCGTGAACTGGACAACTCGGGAGATCAGTAATGGGCCATAGCGAAGTTTTAACCTGACACGTAGCTGATAAGAGGGCTGTTAGTGACAGGGGCTGAAAATTGTCAGTCATGTGCTGACTGCTGGCTCCCCTAAGTCAGATGATTTGATGGGCTTCAGTTCATGCTTAGAAGACAACAGTCACCACTGCAGCTGGTGCTGCTTGGCCACTTAGGACATGTCTACACAGCACTTAAACACCTGCAGCTGGCCTGGGTCAACTGACTTGGGTTTTTTGGGAGGGGCAAGGGAAGGGGCTAAAAATTGCTGTGCAGACATTTGGGCTCCAGCCCAAGCCTGAGCTCTGGAACCCCACAATGGGAGAGGGTCCCTGAGTCTAAACATCAGCACAGAAATTTGTAGCCCCATAAACCCAAGTCAGCCAACCCAGGCAAGCTGTGCCGCAGGTCTTTTATTGCAGTGTAGACATACCCTTACGAACGGCCACAGGTCATGTGCTGAATAATTAAGGCACATTTGTGGGAAGACAAATGAGGAAACAGCTTGTGCTACTGATTGATTAAAAAGATACCCCAGGTGTGTATGATATCCCAAGAAACTGCCCAGGAGAGAATTTCCTGCACTAAGAAATGAATAAATGACCACTAAAGGGCTGACTGGCCAGCTGCTAAGCCACAACTCCTATGCTGCAATAGGTTCAGGCTTGATGGTTTTCAAGGAGAACTGGAGTCCCAAGAAAGACACCCCACTCACTCCTTCATCGAGGCCAAAAACCACCCCAAGGGGGACATCAGAGAGCAGAGGCATGAGGATTGGTGCTCCCGCAATCCCATCATCCCACCACAAGGGGACAAGGGTCAAAATAGAGAGGTAGCCAGTGAAAGAGCCCTATCAGATGACCACCCTAAGCTGCTTCAAGCCCCCTCATCAGGTGATCCATTGCTTAGTTCAGGCCCACCTGAGCATTTGGGGTAGAGTCCATGTACACACAATGAAGGGGATTGTGTCCTCCTCTGGGCCAGAGGATCGGGATTTGCCTAACATGTGCATTGCCCGGTACAGCTGAACCTGCTCTGTTGAAAGCAGAGGGCTGTAGTCTCCCAGAAACATTAGGAGAAAGGGTTATGCCATGGGGATAGGAAAGACAGCTAGAAGAATCCTGGCCAAGATTTTCCAAAGAAACCAGCGATTTGGGTTGCCCAACTCGAGATACCATCCCAGGGTCTGATTTTCAGAATGCGTTGAGCATGTGCCCTCTGACACTCAGACCCCTTTAATGTTGCTCATGTTGAGCACCCAAAAATATAGGCCCCTCTTTAACCCTTGGAGGGGATCCCTTGGTGTATGCTCAACAGATTTCCTTGTTTGGACCTAAGCCCCTGGATCTGTTATGCTCAGTTTTTGCTAGGGCTGGGCAGAGTCTAAGCATTGTCAGTGACCCTGGATCTCTCCACCCACAGTCAGGGAGGAGATCCTGTGAGTAGCTTCCCTTTCTGAGAGCTGGAGACAGTCCAACTGTCTAGGCCTGAAAGTAGCACCAGCTCTCCCAAGCCTGCTTAGGAGCTTTTGCACATTCCCAGAGTTCCACCGAATCTGGTTTATTGTTCCTTTGTTCAGGGGCTAGATGACAGTAAAAGCAAGTAACAAAGAGACTTTGCAAAGGAATTTCTAAACACACACAGGTGTTACTCTTTGACAGCACTAGAGATATGCAGATCTATGAAAACACAACAAAACCTTCATGTAAAACCCTGTCTCAGTTTTCGCACCACTCTGAAAGTGCTTTGGGAGCTGATCCATGTCCTTTCAGGATCTCAGGACCCTTCCTTCCATATAGCCTTACCTGCTTCTAATCTGCTTCTAAAATGGATGGGGTAGTGAGAGCTCCTTCCTTTTATAGAGTTCTAGGTCCTTGTCAGGTGACCACCCTGAGTGGCTTCAAGTCCCTTCAGGTGATCTGTTGCTTAGCTATGGCCCACCTGATTAAACTGGTTTCTCTACACTGCAGCCAGCTCATTGTTCCAGGGATTTCCCATTGAACAGAAGATCATCTAATTTAATGATTCTTGATTGTTCTTCATTGTTAGCCCTCTGCTAGGTGGAAGGATTTCTTCTGACACTTCTTGATGTTTTCAGCTCTAGAGAAGGTGACAGAGCTAAGGTGAGGGCTCAGAACAGTTTCACAATCAAAAAGACAGTCACAAAGGCTGGGGGACACTACCAAATGAGTCTGGCTTAACTGCATTGCTCAGAGTTGTGGAAAATTTCACACACTGTGCAACATAGTTAAGCCGACCTAAGCCCTGGTGTAGACAACATTAGGTTGACAGAAGAATTCTTCCATATATCAAGCTGCCACCTCTTGGGGAGGTGGATTAACTACACTGACAGGAGAATCCCTTCTGTCACTGCAGGTAATGCTTACATTGAATCACCTCAGTGTCTACACTACTGCTGTGCAGCTGTAGCATTTCTAGTGTAGCCATAGGGGTGGGCTCCACAAAGGGACTTAGGCGTTGAGATGCTGAGCATCACAGTCCCTAACTTTTATGTGTCTAGAACTTCACAGGAACAATACTGCACCCCACAAATCTTGAGTTAGGCACCAAGACTTCCTGTACAATGAATGGGGAGAAAGAGGCGCCTTAGAATGCAATCCACAAAAGCCAGCATGCAAGGCAGGCAACCTGAGAGGTGCCACCAAGAAAGGGGTGTGCTAAGCCCTTCCCTTCCCTCAGAGCTGAGCGCCTAAATCCAGGCTTCAGTGAGGGGACCTAGCTCTACTTTGAGATCCACAAACTGTCTGGAGTGGGGGGCTTAGGTGTCCAAGGCACTTTTTGAGGGAATGCATTAGGTGCCTACCTGGTGCCTCACAAAATGGCCAGAGGAGGAGGTGTCCACCTTAGAACCTTCAGCCCAGTCATAAGAGCACTTGTCTGGGATGAGGGAGATCCAAGTTTAATTCACCCTCAGACTGGAAAGGAGAGTGGCAAAGGATTTGGACAGGGGTCTATTATCCTGCACAGCCCGCTCTAACCAGTGAGATTTAGTAGATTCTGATAGAAATGTCCCTCAGTCTCTCCTGTTGAACCTGCTGCCCTCTGGATAAATCAGGAAAGTGTGATTGGAGCAGGGGGGCTGGACCTAGGGTCTGCCACCTTCCAGGTAGATGCCCAAACCACCAGGCTACAGCGTCTTCATGCTGTCATGCTCTCTTTCTCTGGCCTAATCAGGGCCAACTCCAGGCACCAGCATTCCAAGCAGGTGCTTGGGGCGGCAATTTGCAAGGGGTGGCAGTCTGTGTGTTTTTGCCCCCAAGCAGCACACCGAATTGCTGCCGCGGACGGCGGGGGCAGTCTGTGTGCCGTTAGGGCAGCACATGCGTTTCCACGGTGGTGGCAATGTGACAGAAGCGTCTGTCTTCAGCTGGAAGACAGAAGCTGCGCTGCCGCAGACAGCTGAATATAGAAGCTGCTGCCGAATTGCCCCCACCTTGGAAACGTGCTTACCGCCCTGACAGAAGCTGCGCCGCTGCGGGCAACTGACTATAGAAGCTGCCGCTGAATTGCCACCACCGCGGAAACATGCGTGCCGCCCTGATGGTAGGGGTTAGGGCAGCACGCGCATTTCCACAGCAGCGGCAATTCGGCAGCAGATTCTATGTCCAGCTGTCCATGGTGGCACAGCTTCTGTCTTCCAGCTGAAGACAGAAGCTGCCGCCGAATTGCCGCCACCACAGAAACACGCGTGCTGCCCTAACGGCCCACGGACTGCCCCTGCCATCTGCGGCGGCAATTCGGCGTATTGCTTGGGGCAGCAAAAACAGTAGAACCAGCCCTGGGCCTAATGACTATGTATGTATTTATCCACAGTGGGCCAGACAATTACTCTGTTGCCCAGTGGTTTGGGCACCTACCTGGGAGGTAGGAGACTCCGGGACCAGTCGCCCTGCTCCAATCTCTCATTCCTTAGTTATCCAGCATGCTACAGCTTCACCAGGAGAGGTGAGGGAGATTTGCACAGAGCATCCCATAATTCAGGGGTTAGAGTGCTCTCTCCTGAGAGGCGAGAGACCCTTGTTCAAATCCTGGCCCCCCCATCAGGCAGAGGGGGAATGCACTGGGTTTCCCATGCCCCAGGGAAGTGCTGTAACGACCAGGCTAGGAGTTATAGCACATACCTCCTGCTCTTTTCCCTCTGCATTTTGAAGGGGCCCCAATCCAGTGCAAGTGCTCAGAGGCCACTTGCCAGATTGGGCCCTGCCCATAACTTAGACTGGTGAACTCCTAACTTCCCCTGGTTTGTGAATCGCCCTGGGCTTAGGGGACCCTAAGAGTGACCGTGCCCAGAGACTGGAATGTGGCCACTAGGGAATATAGGGGACTTTTACTCTGAAAAACATAGGCAGCCAGTGAGTCCAGATGCTTATAGGAGGAGTTTTGCGGATCACAGTGGAACCAAAATTGGGATTTAGGCACTTAAGTCTGGTGTTTAGATGCCTATGCACCTTCATGGGTGCCACCCAATGCAAAATGGAGGATGCAGATTGATAACAAGTAACAATGGCCCAGCTCCTCAAAGGTACTGAGGTGCCATCCTGCCATTGATTTCAGTGGGAGATAGGCACCTAAATACCTTTGCAGATCTGGGCTGCTGTGGCTATGAACTTGCCGAGACCCACAATCAGGGCAAAAGGAATGAGCTCATTAGGCCAGAAGAGGTATTGTCCCATTGAGCGGGGCCATTTCAGGGGCAGTTGGCAGTATCAGGAGCAGTCTAGCCAGCAGCTTTGTAATGCTACTTCTGAAGGTGGCACAGGAAAGACCTGCCACATGCCTAGAAATCATTTCTGGTGGAGGACAGGTTTAAGAAACCATATTTTCACTGCAATCCAGGGCTTGCTGTGCCCTACACACCACTGGGAGCATCGCTGTCTTACAAAGAAATATCATCAATGGGGAATAAGCCCTGAAATACATTGATGTGGCCAGCAGCCAACCCGCCTCAGACGTTTCTATATTTGTATGGCCAGATCTGGGAACCCAAGTGGCCCAGCCTACCGCCAGCCCTTTCAAAGGAGGCTGAAGGAGGGTGGTGCTCATCGTCCACTGAATTTCAAAAGGGTTTCAATGCCTGGCTTTGAAAACACCAGCCCAAGCCTTTACTGAGGTTAAACTCCAGCTGGCTTCAATGGGAGTTTTACCAGAGTGAGAGCTGTCTGTATGATTTGGCCTCTAGCTAATAGTGTCTTTTACCTGTCTTTTTCAGAGGAGATCTGAAAGGTTTTGATCATCATTGCCTAAGGCCAGATTCCTTTCATTCCAGCCTCTTTAAGCAATCCTATTATTAGGATATTGTTCCATAACTCCTTCCAGCCACAATTACTGAACCCCTTGAAGTCCAGAGGTTCCAGCAGGTACCCAGCAGCTTGGAATAATATCCCAAGCAACCCAGCCTCCTTGGTCTGCAACATTTGGCTGTTTCTAAGGAGCAAGACCTAGATTTTCAAAGGTATTAGGCATCTAAATCCCATTGATTTCCCAGTCTGAAAATGGGGGGGCGGGGGGAAGAAATTAAGATATTTCAGTTTGAACTTCCAAAGGCTTCAGGTTTTTGGTTAGGAAATGAAGGTGCAGCTGGTTGATTTTATCTGTGTCAGTTCAGCCAGCCCTGATCCTCACCACCAGCCCTGTAGGGTTTGGTCTCTCACTTCAGCACCCAGAGTGAAAGTCACCCACTATAAGACCTAAGCACCATTTAAATCTTCTGCAGAGGGGTGAATTGAAATCCCTGTCCCCAACTTCCTCCACGTCTGTGCTTTTCTCTTTGCTGTCTTCCCCCCAGGCAGCCATACAAGCAGCAAAGAAAGACACAGGAACAGCCGGAGAAACCTTCTGTGACCTTGTTAGTATTAAAATCTCCCTAGTGTGGCTGGCAGTTCTGACAGCATTTACCTGTGATCGAGATCATGTTGGTGCAGGGCATGGAATACATGTTGAATTACCTGCAGCACCACTGTCAGGAGACAGCCAGTGTGTCAGCCCCATGTCTAACAGGCAAGAACATGGGGGATCAGGGACCCATTGTGCTAAGCACTGCCCCGATTCAGCTAGACACAATCCCTGTTGCACTTCTCTGTTTTGAAACCAAACTTGCCAGAGTTAAAGGAAGGGACAACCACTGCTTGTTTTAAAAGACAGTTAACCAATGGTCTGAATACATGCAAGTGAGGATCCTGGTGGTTTCCGTATAAAGTGGGTCTGATCCTATGGTGACCACTGAGTCAGTGCAGGAAAACAATGAGTTGCGCAAAGTGCTTCAGTGAATGGTTACCAAAAGACAGCAGCAGAGAGACCTGATCCTACGATCAAAGAAGTGAATTGAAAAACTCCCATAGTCCTCAAAGGCTCTTGTGCAGGCCTCATAAAGTGAGCAAACACCAGGCAATGCAACAGAGTAGGGCTGTAGCATCTCAGGAGTTAGAGATGGAAAATCCTTATTGCTATAGTTCGTTTTGTCTACCAGATTTCCCCAGCCCTGGCAGGGATTCTCCAGGGTTTTGTCCCGTTTGATGTTACCCCTTTGACTTTGAAATGCCAGTTAGTGGGGCTTTCCAGTTGGAAAGCAGCAACTGGTTTATTTCTAAGTGGGAGGCAGGGGTACAGATCAGTTGTGGACTTTTGATTGCTTCTATTTATTTATTCATTCTTTGGTCAGTTTCTCTCACTATGCCCTGCCAACTCCTCTTCCTCTTAACATCCCCACTCTTCTGATAAATGCAGAGAAAACAAAACATCTCACACACAAAGAGACCAGCCACTTTGCGGAGATTTTTAATTTAATTTTCGTACATCGGTTCCAATGGTGTGTCATTTTCATCCATTAGCCCCCCCGTTACATTCAGTGTCAGGTCTTTAATATGGCTGTTAGCTGGACACTACAGCACCACAGTTACTTTCATTCATTTACATTTTGTTGTTTGCATAATTTATCCATAACAACAGCACAAAATTACACAACACATAAACTATAATAGGATAAGGACTCATCTGCACCTGCCTCAGCAGAGGGCTTGATTCTAAGAAAAACTCTGCCAAGGTGCCCATGGCTTCCCCAGTGGTTCAACGGAGCATGTGGGTGGTAAGCAGGCAGCCCTCCCACACTTGATTTGTCCCAAAGACCATCGGGACATTGACACTTCATGCTTTTGTGCTGCACTGGGGAAGCAAAGAGCAGGGTAACCCATTGCTTAAAGAAAAGTGACCGTGTGAGGCTCCATATGTATTCTCTCTTCCAGAGGCGGAAGAATAGCTCACTTGGATCCAGAGCTGAGCCTCCGTTTTCAAATGAAGGGCTCGATCAGAAACCCTCTGATGTCAATGGGATTTGGATCAGGTCCAAATAGAGGGTGTTTCTCAGGGCTCATCTATGCAAACACTTAGGGTGCGGCAAGCTAATGCTGGGTAGATTGACACCTGGGCTTGCTGAGCACTAAAGGTCCTGTAAGTACATTTTGATCTAGCCTGCTTTGCAACTGGAGAAGATGAAAATGCAGTAGGGAACGGTTAGTGCCTGTCAGCAGGGTCCGCATGGACAGCTAGTGCAGTGTAGATTCACACCCCAGCTGGCCGCAAACTAAGCATTCGCATGAGAAAACCCAAAGTGCTGGCTTCACACTCCTCGCTTGGGTACTGGAAATCCATCTGTGCTCAGCTGCAGCAGCAACACAGGGCTTCCCTACACCTGAAACGCTACAGTGGCACAGCTGCAACACTTCAGTGTAGACACTATCTGTGCTGAACAGGATGGGTTCTCCCATCCGCATAGGCAATCCACCTCCCTGAGAGGCAGTAGCTATGTCAAGAGAAGAATTTTTTCCATCCACCTAGCGCCATCTACACAGAAGATTAGGTTGGTTTAACTGTGTTGCTCAGGAGTGTGGATTTATCACACCCCTGAGCGACATAGCTGCAGGGGTGCTGGAGAAATTTGTACAGTGCAGATGCTGAGAGCCATTGAACCAAACTGTAAACCTGGATACGATGGAAACCACTTCAAGCCAGGGAGTGCGGCAGCACCCCTAGTTCCAGCACTTATGCATAGCTGTGCAGCTGCAAGTTCCCAGTGTAGACCAGCCCTTAGATTCTGTCATCTGAGCTTAGCTGATCAGGGTTGGCCCAAGGTCAAATACAGCCCCGGCATATGTTCACACAAGTATCTGCATACTCTCCCCAAGATCATGAAAAACTACTTCCTGTTCTCCTTCCAGGGTCTGATTCAAAGCACAGTGATACCAATGGGAGTTTTTCCATTGACTTTGATAGGCCTTGGATCAGGTCCTTACTGGGAGAATCGAGATCCTGTGCAGGTCACCAGATCTGCAGTTGTCTAGGGCTAATCCACTTGCTGATGATGCATGGGGCAGAACATATTCCATCTCACTCGTCCATCGCTTTATTGGCTCCTACTGGGTGGGCTAGGAATGGAAAACTCCTGAGATGGTCAGTGAAGCCAGCAGCTGTGACTCAGAGACACAGAGGGAGCAGAGCAGATACAGGGCTCGATCCTGCCCTATTAAAGTCCATGAGAATTTTGCCTTTTGCTTCAGTGGGCCCAGGATCAGGCTCCAATGACTGACATGGACACTCTTTGGATTATAACCAACCTTTAAAAGCAACCAAGCAGATGGAAAGCACCAAAGACCTCTCAACTGCAAGGAATCAAGTGTTCCTTCCCTGCCGCTGGGCTTTTGCAAACTAAACATAACCTTTATAAAAGTAAATTATTGTCTTATAACTTAAGTGCATCAATCATTTCCTTAAATATGGTTCACGCTGAAAATAAAGTTACTTTTGCTGTACAGTACATTTCTGATAGAATTAGGAATAAACTTTGTTGATACTATATGCAGGTGTGTCTGTGCAGTACATACATTTACACACCCACCCCATGTGCAGGCACATAGGTATGTTTGGGTGTATGCCTATCTTTTTCCAGGAATTTCCCAGTTAGTGAGAGACAGATTAGGAGTTTCTAGATGTCTAAACTTGCATGAGAATGTCTATATTAAAAGTCCCTGTTTTCATCAATAAACACTAGAGCTGGTAGAGAAACAGGAAAAAAAATGGCGAACATTTCTTTGAAATTTCCCGTTTTTTCATCAAATTTTGCCAAAATTACAAAATTTGAAAAGTTTTGGACCATTTTTACAGGAGGACTGAAATCGTATGGTCAGAAACTCTAAGGCCAGAACGTCACTCAATGCAATCATCTTGTCTGACTTGTATGTCGCAGGCCAGAGAACTTAGCTGAAATAAATCCCATAAACCGCAGGAGGAGGGTGCGGATAACGGAATTGTGAAAACTTTGCACAAAGTGTTTCCTGTTTTTTTCTTTCCCCATCAAAATTCGGTCTAAATTTCAAAATAAAAAATAAATAAATATATGAATAATTGTTTCTTAAATCAATCCTTTCTATAGCTGGACAGGGGGGAAAACAGGAGATGGGGGATGTCAAAATTTCATAGAAATGTTTAACCTGTTTTTCCCCCATAGTTGAAATTTCAGGTTGAAAACACCTAGCAGCCCAGCTCTAACAAACACTTAATATCTAATACTAGAATTCTAATAAAAACATTACACTATGCAATCCATAACTTAGTCAGTCTTTGGAAATACTGAGCTACAAAATATTGTCTGACAGCATTCCAGCAACATAAACCCCTTGCCCGCCATATCTGAAGTGGGTTTAGCCTGTAATGTCATAGACGCCTGTGCCTGGCCAGGTGACACAGACAAGGTTCAAGAAGTGAAATAGGAGTTCTGCATGGAGTACAGCTGGTCGATGGGATTTCCCATTCTTGACTGCAGCGGTCCAGCTTCTGAAGTTGCTAGGAAACAGTCGCCCAGGTTGCTAAGTGAGGTATCATCACTATCCAGGTCATGGAAAAGGGGCTCAGCACCTTAAAGTGAGGCAAACAAACGATGTTGAAGTATTATTGGCGATGGACAGTCCTAGCAAAGTGCTTCGCAGTAACATAGCGCTGTCCCCCTGCAGAGCTAAAGGGCTGGAGTGTGGGCATTCAGCAGCTGCCCACACTAGGGGGCGCTGCTGATCCATGACACTTCAGCTGGAGCTCTGGAAGGCAGCATGTGCTTCAGGAAGGTGCCAATCTCATCAGCCATGGAGACTCGCAGGGAAGGGGAGAACTGGCATGCAGGGCTGGCTTTAGGAAGTGCAGGGCCCAATTCGAACAGTTTTGACAGGGCCTCGGCAGGGAAGACAAAAATAATAAAATAAATAACTATAAAAAAACCACATGGGGCTTGTACTCACCGGGTGGTGCTCCGAGTCTTCGGCGGCACTTCGGCGGCGAGTCCTTCACTCGCTCCAGATCTTCGGTGGCACTGAAGGACCCGCCGCCGAAGTGCCGCTGAAGACCCAGAACAAGCGAAGGACCCACCGCTGAAGTGCTGCCAAAGACCCAGAGCACCACTAGGTCAGTAAAAATTAAAAAGGTGCCTTTAGCCAGGGAAGAGATTCTCACTGGGCGTGGGGCCCTCTTAGGCGCGGGGCCCGATACGGGAGAACTGGTGGAATTGGCCTAAAGCCAGCCCTGCTGGCATGTGTGTGTAAGTCAGAGTGGAATCTCCACTCTGGCCCTGTATTGGTGGGTGGAAAGAGACTTGCTTCAGAGCTGCCTAGAGATGAGCACTGCAGTTTCCCAGTGGCTCTTACCATAGGGGTGCATGTGGTCTCCTGGCATCTGGGGCGGGGTGAGCCCTTGCCGGAAGGGGTCCGAGCTGTAGACGCCCTGTTCAATAGCCAGCAGCTGTTGTGGTGGGGCCAGTGTGGTGTATGGGTTTATGATCCCCTCCAGGCCAGCATTCCCACCATTGTTTGTCTGAGCTGTAAGACAAGGGTGAACTGATGTCAGAGCCAAATGCTGCTGTACACCCACCCTGTTTCTAACCTCCCTGGGCTGCTACACAGGTCTGCACTCCAAACCCCTCCCCAGGCAGCAGTGCTGGTTCTCTTCTCACCCCTCCGGGCTCTCCTCTGACACACATCCGTGAGCCCGCAGTCCCACAGTGGCACCCTTTACTCTACCTCACCAGCGCCAGGACTCAGCTCCCCCCTTCTTGCCCTGTCACCTAAGCTTCTGGCCCCCTTTGGCCAGAATCAGCGTCTCTTTGTGCTGTGCTGCTGTCATCCCTCCTTTGCTGCAGAAATGGGCAGAGATGTCAGGCTCCATCCACTCCAGACTTCTGGACAAATCATAGCCTTGCATGCTCCCAGGAGAATGCTCTGTCAGTCACTCTAGCCCTGTGCTTGGGGCCCGGATGGAGGGGTAACACAAAGGTGGCTTTAAGTCACTTTCACACACCATGTATGCTGGGGTCATTCTGGGGCCACCATGCCCTGCAGTGTAAGTTAGAACCTCCTCTGGGCTGCTCTAATTGACTCTCGGCTTCCCATGACTCCCCATGGGCCTTGGAATGCAGAGAACAGATGAAGAGCAGTGTGATTTGGCCATGTCCCCTCCCACCCCCGCCACGAACATAGCCCTCCCTCCTGCTCCCTAGTGCAAAAACTCCCCTTGCCCAGGGTCGTAGCTCAGGACTGTGGTAGAGCCATTTCACCAGCTCTGCACCAGCCTGGGGGCCATTCTCGTTCCCCTTCAAGCTCCTTTCCACTCCCAGAGCAGCACCAAGGGGCCTTATCAGAAATGAGAAACTCTCCCTCGCTGGCAGGAGCAGCTTTGCCACCTCCAGTGCACTAGGCAGGTCCTCAGAGAAGCATTGAGTCGTTAGTCATCTCTGTTTTAATTAAAGCCAAACCATCTTTTCCTAGCCTCACCCCTTGCGGCAGTGAGAGGCCCTGAATCCCTTTCCCATGCTAGATGTCCTTTCCGGCCCCTTGCCCTTATGCTGTAAGCCATGAAACGCTACTTCACCCAGCATTTAAACAACCAGTGGAACTCACTGCTGCAAAGAGATTATCAAGTCTCATGCTGTGGCTGGGCTTCTAAGTGAGCTGTTTATCTTATGACAGATAGTAACATTTTCAGCTCTGCTGCCCACGCATGTAGGGCATTCTACAATGGGCTAGTGCCAGTGATTCTCCAACTTTTGTACTGATGACCCCTTTCACATAGGAAGCCTCTGAGTGTGATCCCCCTTATAAATTAAAAACTCTTTTTTCTATATTTAACACCATTATAAATGCTGGAGGCAAAGCAGGGTAGGGGTGGAGGCTGACAGCTCATGACCCCCCATGTAATAACCTCGTGACCCCCTGAGGGGTCCCAACCCCCAATTTGAGAACCCCTGGGCTAGTGGCTCTAGGGGTAACAAACCACAGAGCTGGGGGATCCCGAGCAGAGTTCTGGAGTGCAGTAGGGGCCGGTCTTGCAGCAGAATGGGAGATCCCAGCTAGAAGAGTTGGGGTTCTAGGCCAGGAAATGGGACATGGGCAGCAGAAAGTGGGCACTGCAGTTAAACTGGGAATACCATTGTGGCAGATTGGGGCGAGGGGCAGCATTGTGCAGCAGCTCTGTGATCTCCAACAGTGGTCATGGGGATCTCATGCAGCAAGGGGGCTAGGGGGGCCTTGGGCAGTACCTGAACTGAGCCGCTGGGTGTTTTGCTGATCTTGCTGCTGCTGCTGCTGCCTCCTCGCAAGTTTCTTCATCTGTTCAGGAAGGAAAGGAATGCAGAGGGTTGAAACAAGTCAATCTATGGAGGAGGCAAGAGCAAAGCTCTAGGACAGTGTTTTTTGGAAGAATACAGGGCCAGAGGGACCTCCTGGGTCACTGAGTCCAGACCCCATATCATCCCCCAATGTTACGTACCTTCGCTCTCTGATTCTGGAACCAAACCTGCACGACTCGCACACTCAGCCCCGTCTCAGCTGCCAGTGTCTCTCTGACCTGGAATAAACGACACAGCAGACGGCCTCAGTCTTTTAACCAGCGGTTTTACAATTTCATTCCAGGGGAGGAACAGTGATCAGGCAAACCCCGGTGACCCAGAACATCAGGGAGTCTCCAGTTCACACAGTCCCCAGGAGGCCCGGCAGGCAGCCATGCTTAGCTAGCAGCCTGCTGGCAGGGAGTTTTCCTACCACTGGAGCCAGCTCAGAGACAGAACCATGGACTGCACCATCTCCTCCAGATCCCTTTGGGTAGAGGCTTTGCCTTGAGGCCTGTGAACCCTGCAGCTGGCCACCAGGGCCGGCTCCAGCTTTTTTGCGGCCCCAAGCGGTGAAGAAAAAAAAAACCAACCCCCCCGCAATTGAGCTGCTGCCGAAGACTGAAGCGGAGCGATTTAGCTGCCGCCAAGAAGGAAGAGAGGGACTGAAGGACCCGCCGCCAAATTGCCACCGAAGACCCAGACGTGCCTCCCCAAAAACAGACAGACTGCTGCTCCTTTCTATTGGCCACCCCAGGCACCTGCTTCTTTCGCTGGTGCCTGGAGCTGGCCCTGCTGGCCACACAGATGGTGAGCTGTGAGCTGCTTCCCATACGAAGCGCTTGTTTCACTATCCCCATCTTCTATGCCTTCCTACAGTCTCCCCTCACTTTGTTTGCTCTCTCTCTTGGGTCTGGTGTAGGGAGACCAGACAGCAAGTGTGAAAAATCAGGACAGGAGGTGGGGGTAATAGGAGTCTATACAAGAAAAAGACCCCAAAATTGGGATTTTCCATATAAAATCAGGACATCTGGTCACCCTAGTCTGGTGATCAATCTAGACCATAAGCCCTTTGTGCTAAGGACTCCTTTTTTAAATGACCTACATGTACAACAATTAGCACTATGGGACCCCGATCCCTGACTGGGCCCTCTGGGTAATTCTGTAGTGAAAATAATAACGAATAAGGAATCACACAATGTGGTTGCTCTCTGCCTCACAAGTACACACAAGCAATCAAATGCCTAGGGATGAGTCCGCAGTCTGCACTGGCTGGAATTGAAGGGATTTAGTTCAGCCTATGAAGCCTGGGGGTGAAATCCTGCTCCCCACATCTGTTTTGCCATTGATGCCAACGGGGCCAGGATTTCACCTTAATGGCAACTCTGTGCCCTGGCCCAGAACACGGCCCCGGGGGAAGAGAAGGATGCCTGGTGCCTGCCCTCTCCTTCACATCCCCACATGGGGATGGGGCACAAGTGCAGTGCTTGTGTTTGGGGGAGCACAGGGACTGTTCCCTCCTAGCTCCTCCAAGGGCACAAGCTGCACCAAGGGGGCAGGGAGGAGATGGGAGCCATGCACGCCTCCCTTGCCCTCACCATCCCTTGCAGCTAAGGCATGGAGTAGCAGCTACACCCTCATGTGATCTGGAAGGAGTCTATGGAGCTCCCCACCAGTGGGGCAGTGCCAGCAAGATACAATCTGGCCCTATATGAACTGGGCCCTGGTTATCTTAAAGACTATCTCATGTGATCATACAGCAGCATTGAGCAAGCACTCCTCCTGTTGAGCCTGGGTGTGACTAGAGGCAGGGCCTTCTTAATGGGGGGGGTCTCAGCTATGGACCAGCTTCCCCATCAGTTCATCAGAGCCTGAGTTTGTTGACCTTCAGGTCATGCTGGAAGGTCCACGCTCTTCCTAGGTGCTGGAGGGTAGGCAGATGGGGCTGGGGGAGGGCTGTAGTACTGGGGAATCCCAGACAGGTTTCAGCTGTGGGACAGACTGAGCACCTCCTTTTGCGACCAGTGGAGAACCTCACAGATAGGGCACGTGACTGTAAGATGCTCTCTCTTCCACAGACGCAAGATCACAGCCAGGCCAGTCCGGCTACCTGCAGCTTCCGATCATAAGAACTGGCTGGGAACATCAGAACAGAGATGGGGTCTATAATCTGGCCCACAGCCACTCAGGACCTTAAACACAATAGAAGAACTTTAAAGAAAATCAATGTCTAGCTTGACAGGGAGTGAAGGCAACAATTTCTGCAGCGAAGTAATGTCCTCGGGCAGCTCCATGCCTGCAAGAATGGAATCCGCAGCAGCCTGAATGAGCCGTTAGCCTCGATAGGTGATGAGAAGGAGCCCTGTATAACAAACAATTACTGTAATCGAGCCTTGAAAAAACAGAGCTGTTTAGCCGTAACTCTAAATCTATCTGCCGGAGCACTGGTGGGAAAAGGCCCTTTTAATGATGAAATGGCGAGAAGGGGCCAGATCTCCAGCGGGTGTCAGTTGGCGCGGCTCCATTGTCTTAGATGGATTTGTGCTGATTTACATCAGCTGAGTAGCTGGCCCAGGAGAATGGCCAATTGGAGGATAATATGAATCTCAGAGTTGGGTGAGGATGGAGTCAGGGATATATTGTCCAATGGAATCACCAGGACAGACACACTGCTCAGCAACCGAATCAATGTTATTGGAGTCAATAATCAGAGCCCCTGCTTTCTTTGGGTTCAACTTCATGAAGTTCTAGGACATTAAGGTCCATCAAACACCTAATCTGAGTAGAAATTGCAGGTGTTTGGGACTTTTTTAAAAACTAGACTTAAAACACTGAGAAATGTACAATAGAAAGGAAACAATCCTTCATTTTTCAGGAAATAGCCTGGATGATCTAAGAGATCCTTTCCACCTCTAACTTTCCTGGATGATCTAAGTCAGTGGTTCTCAATCAGGAGTCCAGGGGCCTGCCAAGCAGGGCCAATGTTAGACTTGGTGGGGCCCAGATCAGAAAGCCAAAGCCCAAGCCCCACCATGCGGGACTGAAGCCTGGAGTCCCAAGTCCCATTACCAGGGCTGAAGCCGAAGCCTGAGCAACTTAGCTTTGCAGGGCCCCCTGTGGTGTGTGGCCCAGGGCAGCTGCCCTGCTTGCTACCCCCTAATGCCTTCCCTGGCTTTCATATGCAGAATTTTTTTTTGTTGTGGCACGGTTGGGCCATGGAGTTTTTATAACATGTTGGTGGGACTTCAGAAAGAGAAAGGTTGAGAACCCTTGATCTAAGAGATCCTTTCCACCAGAAAGTCCTTGGCACAGGGGTCGTATCCTCTACTATGTGTTGTACGGCACCTAGTACACAGTGTCTGGGACAGACGCTGCCTTACAGAGACTACAATCTCAATAGACAAGACCAAGGGGAATTAAAATCTCCATTTTACAGACAGGGAACTGAGGCACAAGGGACTTGCCCAAGTTTGCACAGGAAGTCTGGGGCAGAGCGAGGAACCAAACCTGCTGAGCCTTGTGCCGGTGCCGGTGCCGTGACTACAAGACCCTTCTTTCCCCAGCTAAGTGCATCAGTGGTACGAAGCAAACCCACTCCAAAGATAGGATATTACTTGTTAACCTTCCTTGCAGACAATACCATTCCACCTGACTCCCACTAGGATACTGAGCACCCAGGGAGATATAAGCAAGCTCTTCCATAAGATTTTTGGAATCTCTGGGGCACTGGTAGGTGCACTTCATGCATGTCACAGACAGCAGTAACTCTATCCACCCTCCCCCAGTGAACACGGCATGGGACTGGGACTCAGCAGGTGTAAATCGGTGTTGGTCCAATGACTTCAGTGGAACTAGGAGGATTTACTGCCGCTTGGGGGTTGGCCCAGAGTCAAAGAATTACCCACCATGCTGTGCACACACAGGCGTATATACACTTACAGCACATACCTTCATTTCTTCTTGCATGCACAGCTGGGAAATTTGCTCCCATTTGGAGGTGCTTTGGAAAGCTGGGTTCCCTGGATACGTCTGGCTGCACAAGTACATGTTACACACACACACAAACATGCAGCAGAAAAAGAGCAGGCCAGATCCTCAGCTGATATAAATCAGCACCGCCCCAGTGGCTTCAATGGAGTGACACCGGCTGAGAATCTGGCTCAACATCTCCAACATGCGGATGGGTCTCTTCTCACTGTACCTTCCTGCACGGCTTGGAGGAGACCTCGAATGATGCTTTGAACGCCCTCCGCTGCTGCGTTGTCAGGATTGTCCTCGGTCTCTTGGGACGCTTGTGATCCTTGCTGTCCTCGGCGCCTTTCCCGGGACCATGACCCATTTTGCATAGACTCTCTTCATCATCACTTTTACCTGAAAGAATTAAGCAGGCCCATAAAGGTGATGGACAGAGCGTGCCAGCTTTCTGGGCAGTGCGTCTTGGTTTAGCTGAACTGTGCATTTTAGCACCCAGATCATCAAAGGGATTTAGGTGTCCAACTCTCACTAGGCCTTAGGAGCCTGAGACTTATTGACATTCAATGAGTATTAGGCTCCTAAGTGACTTTTGAAAATGGGATTTAGGAATCTACATCACTTGGCAACTTTTGAACCCGTAGTACACGTATCTACACCTTTTAAAGACTTCTTGCTGCAAGTTCCCCAGCCACCCAGCCAAACCTCACATAGATTTATTTACACTTTCATCTGGCCACGGATATTTGATCCAAACCACCACAGACTTTTTGGGGATTCCACGTTCCCCTGCCTCCTCATAGTTTTCTATCCAGCCTCCTAATGACAAAGTGGCAACCACCTTCCTTGAGGGCAGCCTGGCTTCACTGAAAGCAGAGGGGATGGCCACCTTCACTAGAGGCAGCCTCACTTTTGCATGCAAAGCTATTGTGGAATTACTGCCATCTTGACTGGGGAACATTTGGCTTCAGCTCTGTTGAAAGCAAGGGGAAGTGGTGGCCATTTTGAACAAGGTGAAATTCACAAGTTGGAATGCCAGGATCATGTGAAACAAACTCCACCAAATATTGTGAGATTCATAATAAAATCACATGGATTAGCCACACCATAATAGGGCTTAGAATGGAAGTCTAGATGCAGCCTTAGCTATGGAGGTCCAACCTGCACTTCCCATAATTCCAGATTCTTGTGTTAAGCACTTTACAAAGGTATCATTATTCCCATTTTACGGATGGTGAGACTAAGCCTCAGAGAGATGAAGTGACTTAACCAAGGTCACACACCAGATCAGGGGTAAAGCTGGGCCTAGAAGCCAGGACTATCCACTGGATTGTGTCTCTATTGTACAATGACCTCCTCAAACCACCCTTCTGTTGTTGTCTTGTGGGTCTCATCATCACACACTGTGTCTGGACAGCTTATATTGATTCAAAAGAAGGACAAAGCCACTCTTGACTGATCAAAAGATATTGCTGTGCATTCACTTGCAGATCATAGATCAGGCCAGATATAAATGTGCATGTATGCAGTTTATATAACAGGACATTATGATTTTGGGTCAGAAATACATCCAAGGTGAAACATGAAACTGTAGAAGCTTCTCCCTAGAATTCATGTGGGAGAATTTTTCTCTTGAGAACTAAAAATGCTGTAGCAGTCAAATATTACAAAGAGATAAAGAGGGGACAGGCTCTGACCCCCAAATCCAAGGTCTAGATCAGGGATAGGCAACCTTTGGCATGTGTGCCAAAGACGGCACACAAGCTGATTTTCAGTGGCACTCACACTGCCCGGGTCCTGGCCACCAGTTCGGGGGGCTCTGCATTTTAATTTAATTTTAAATGAAGCTTCTTAAACATTTTAAAAACCTTACTTACTTTACATACAACAATAGTATAGTTCTATATTATAGACTTAAAGAAAGAGACCTTCTAAAAACATTAAAATGTATTACTGGCACGTGAAACCTTAAAGTAGAATGAATAAATGAAGACTCTGCACACCACTTCTGAAAGGTTGCCGATCCCTGGTCTAGATGTTCTTCATAATTTAACCTGACAATGTGAAATCGAGATGAAAGGACTAGCACTCGATGTTTGCAGAACTGTAGGCAATAGGAGCATACATCTCTTCTCTGACATAAAACCACCCAAACTCAGGCACTTGGGGAAAAACAAGAATTAATGCCATGTGAAGTTTAAACTTGTTTCATATGTTTGTTAAAGATTGGAAGGAATTTGAGGAGTATTTTTCTCTTTCCCTTTTTTCCTCTGTTCATACCACCAATTTATGATGTGAGCAGTCTCCACTGAAGGTTATATCCTGTGAGAGCTAGACACCTGTGGAGCCTTGCTTGAGACAACAGTGTCAGCACTAGAAAAGGAACGACAATTTATAAATCCGTTTTGAGGAAAATTGAACTTTCTACACAAGGACAGGAGGTGGAGCCTAAAACCATACAAGCTGGACATTTTTCCCTGGAGGTCTAAAATACTTAACAATTTATAAACTCCCTGCTTAGTGCCTCAGGTGGCAGATTAAAAGCTGAATTGTCCAGAGGAGCAGGAAGGGAAGTAATTTTGGCAGCATGAGAAATACAGATGGATCGGAGTTCAGCTGATGAATTCATTGTATTTTCAAAGGCTGTAACTTACCTCTCAATCCCCAGACTCTGAAATGAGGGACAGTGACACTCAAAATGAGAGACAATGAGGGACAACCCACTTTAAAATGAGGGACAATTTTTTTTTATTGGACACACTGGGTTTGTTTTTAAATCAAAGTACAAGCATACAAATAGCCTGGAACTTATTATGATGAAACTAAGTAATGATTCTGTGCACTAAACACATACTTAAGATGCTAAGATGAAAATAATACGAGTGCTTGTCTCTTTAGAGTCTGGTTCTTGGACATAGCCATTACCTTCAGCCATGAGTGTCACAGGCTTTGGAAGAGCAAAACATTAAAGCAAATTACTGATTTTTTATACTAATGAAATGCAATAATACAGAAAGAATGTTAGGATGAACCCATACAGTTAAGATCAAGCTCCAAACTGTGGAGTGAGGTGACGGGCAGGTATTATGGCAACTCCAGTTTTCCTGATCCAAGTTTGCAGCTCATTGAAAAGGGGAGCAGGTGGATCAACGCAATGGCCCCTCAGTTCCCCAGGGATGCTGATGGCCCTGGCTACAGGGAAGAGCATGGGCAGGGGATCCCCCTCCCTGGCAGAACGGATCTGCCTGTGAACCACATCCTTGCAGCTGCAGATGTTCTCCCCGAACCTGGACTGGAAATGTGCCTCCACTCCCCAGAGCCTGCCCAGCTCCAGCACAGGCAGCTCCATGTCCAACTACCCAAGGAAGCAGGTGATTGAGGAGCAGTCCGGGGAGGTGCTAAGCAATTGCTCGGCTGCCCCTTCCTTGGCCCTGGGAGCCAACATGGGTGCCTGAAGGATCAGCCTTGAGCTCAGGCTCTGAGAGGAATTTGGGCACATTCCCCCAGTGTATGGAAGCTCTCAAGGCGTCCCTTGCTCCACTTACTTGCAGCATGGCAGTGACTGGTTGCGAATGTGAAATGTGACAACATCACGCACCAAGATATGCATCTCACAAACAGGAACCTGGCTGAGCAACCGAATTGGGACTTCACAATGGCAATGCACAGGACTGAAGGACAACTTTAAAAATCAGGGCCAGCTGTGGGATGCCCTGCACAGAGCCACTGGAATAGCTGTTCCACATGACTAGCAGCTCATAGGATTTGCTCCAATAGTCTAGATCACTGGTCTGTCTAATTTGAAACCCGTTCTATACCACAGCAGACCATTGTTCCATTTTATACAGCAGCCAACCTCCTAGCGTGCCAGACAGTTCACTGATCCATCCACTCTGGGCTCTTATCGCCTGCCACTAATGGCACAAATGGCCTAAGACCGCCTAACACCTTCTTTCCCCTGCCGGTCATATTAGTCAATATTTACCTCTTGGGTTAATAAATGTCAGTTTCACATCAACAGATGTCAAAATTCATTTATTATTCAGTAGACCTGGCTGAGATTTTTCAACCAAAATTTTTTGGTAAAAAAAAAAAATTCAGATTCAGCCGCATCAAAAAGTTTCACCAAACTGGGCTCATTTTGCTGAATTGCTTGGGTCAAAAATACTACAAAAAAAAATTAAAAATCAAAACATTTCATTTTGCCTTTTCCTAAATTAAATGTTTTGCTTTTTGGTTCAAAATGACTCTTCATTTCAAAATTTCCTTTTGTTTTATTAGAAACAAGCAAAAATGATTCAATTTTCTGGAGACTAATCATTTTGTTCTAACTGAAATGAAGATTTTTTTGTTTCTTTTTAACTTTATGGTTTGTCAAAAATTTCTAACTATTTCATTTCCAGTTCAACTCCAAACCTTTTTTTTTCCCAGCATTGCCAGTGAACTGAAAAACTCATTATCCACCCTCCCAGCCCCCAATATTCAATTCCATAATGGAATTTTCTAAGCAAGTACAGAATTCTGGAATACAGCTTAAAAGAGAGACACTATACAAAATACAGGCCTGGGTGCTTCCTACAAGGTGCCGACTTTGTCGACTCCACTATCAAATCCGCATTTTTAAATCAGCAAGTCTGAAAGATTTGCATCCAAGAGTTTTAAAAGAGCTGTCTGAAGAGCTCTCTGGACTGTTCATGTCGATTTTCAGTAAGTCTTGGAACATGGGAAGTTCCTGAAGACCGGCAGAAAGCTTAGAATGTTTAATTTACCCTGGTCTCTGCACTTATTTCACTGCCGCACAGGCTGTGTCCAGGGAGATTCTCCAGACTGAAGTATCCCTTTCACAATATACTGAGGTTCAGTTTGGAAAAGAAACATTTTATGTCCTTGAAATTCCACAGGGATTTTTTCTGTGCTCCTGCACTGAGCTATTGGAGACAATAACCCACTGGGTCTTGTCCTGTTCCAAGCCCCTCGACATCTACCGGCTGCAGCACCTTCACAGCTTGTCCATACTGCAGCAGAAGCCTGGACCAACATACCTCCATGGACTGTTCCAAGAGGAAGCGTTTCTGTGATGAACTCACAGTTGAAGTTCCGGGCAGGGCCAACGAGCAGGTCCAGTTCCAAAGACTTGTGGCTAGGGAAAAGACATGGCGACAGGCAAGCGGAAAGATTCCGGCTGGCTGCACAGAGTGAGGACAGGGTTTCAGCGCGGGAGCAGTCACTTGCTTCCCAATTCTTCGAACAGGAACAGTGGCTGAGGGAGGCGGACATTGGTCAGCAGAGAGAACCGTTTGAGCAGCTCATATCTATTATGGCTCCTGCTGCCTCTCTCACACCACAGCCTGAATCCCTAGCAACATATCCTCATTCCAGAAACAGCTCGGAAACCTCCCTGATTGGGTGACCCATGCAATCAGTCCCATGAGCAGCCGGGCAGGGCAACTTAGCCCCATGCAGGCCTTAGTCTTGAACCCCCTTCTCCTGGAAATGCTTCCACCCCCTTTCCCCAATGTTAAGTGTGCGAAAAGAGGGAAGGAATCATGCTCCAGCCCATTTCATAAATTGTCATGTCATTTGCAAGTATGTTGCATGGTAACTAGCACCCCTGCAGCACTGAGCCTCCCTAAAATCAATTAATCCCATTCTCTCCCTCCCAAAAGCACATCCATAAAGGTGCTAGTCTCCCTCTTCCATTGGTCCGTACACATCCGTAACACAGAAGGGAGCACAAAGCATCCCTGACTTCTGTTGCCTGGGCATGGCCAGCTCCAGCTGTGGTAGCTGCACTTTCTGGCTGTGTGTATCAGCTCAGTGGCCCCTTGCCGACACAGGTCCTTTCAGGGGGAAATGGCTCTAGCTTCACAAAGATTGGGAGGAGCACAGCAAGCCACGGTGAGGGGGACAGCATTGATGACACTGGCCTCCAAATGGGTCTGTAGCCACCTCCAATGGGTTTTCAATCTGCCCAAAGCACATTCAACCATTCTTCACCTGCCGAGAGCATAGTTAAACCGTCTTTTGCCAGGGCCTTTGCAATTAGGGTATGGTGTCATAAGCCAAGGCAAAAGGGGGAATGCAGGGTCCCCTGGAACAATGGTGAGGACAGTAGCTCCACTGATGACAATGTCATGTGGTGAAAATAGTGTCCCAGCCTGTCCATGAATGTAGGCTCCTGATCAGCGAAGAACCCTGGTCTCATGAACTTTCCCAACGCAGCCTACATTGGCATTACTAAATCTCCCTCTGTGATCCACAAGGGTCAGCAGAACAGTGGGGTAGTAGTACCATTGTGGAGGGCAAATTATGGACATGAGTCCCACCAATGGCTTCAGTGCAGATAGGAAACCCCATTCTCTGAAAGTCAGCAATTACCTCAGGAATATCTTTAATGCCCACCGCCTTAGGGTAACCCATACACCTGATTGCCTGTGATTTCCACCACTGATTTATTCGCAAATTAAGTTTCCAACACCAAACTGGGTTGGCAACGGACCTGTAGCAGTCTAGTGTAACCAGCTTCCAGATGGTTATAGCAACCCTCTTCTGGACTGGGAAGGGTGCCCTCATGCATGTGTCTTTATGCCAGACAGTCGGGGCAAGCTGCCCACAAAGCTCCAGAAATGTAGTTTTCTTCATGCAAAAGTTCTGGCCCACTGCTGGTCATCGCAGGTCCTCATGATGATGGGATCCCACCAGCCTACGTAGGGGACATCAGCGACTATATTGAGTGTCATGAGCAGCATTAGCGAGTGCGAGTCTGCCATGCCTGGATACATCTCCTCCTCCTCCATATTTAGCTCTGTCAGATGCCTTTGGTGGGTCAGAAAACACAGCCTAAATGTCCACCAATGCCTCATGGAAGCTCTGCCCATTTCCTGACACAGAAGTGAAAGTACAAGCAAGAGAACTTGAAAAGGAGCCTTCTCCATGTTGCTCGGCTGGCAAGGTTGGCAGGCTGTTAAAACTTCCTGTAACATGCTGGGTGCACAATAAAGCTTTCCCGTGGTGCACTGCAGTCAAAGGCCTAGAGCTGTCATTTCGAGAGAGTGGTAGGGAATCTGCGGTATGGTTGGTTTGACTCGGGTCTTCATGCTGCAGTGTGGATGCCAGAGCCCTAGGTTTGAAAATTCTTAACCTAGGGTTAACAATCAGTGTAGATGCTCTAACCTGGGTCAGCTGACTTGAGTCCCACTAACTCTGGGCTTACAGTGCAGTGTAGACATACACTCAAGAAATTCAATCTATTTAGCTTAACAAAGTGAAGGTTAAGGGGTGTCTCCATCACCATCTATAAGTACCTACGTGGGGAACAAATATTTAGTAATGGGCTCATCAATCTAGCAGAGGAAGGTCTAACATGATCCAATAGCTGGAAACTGAAGTGGGCCAAATTCAGACTGGAAGTATAATGTAAATGTTTTTAACAGTGAGAGTAATTAACCACTGGAACAACTTACCAAAGGTTGTGGTGGATTCTCCATCACTGATCATTTTAAAGTCAAGATTGGATGTTTTTCTAACAGATCAGTTCCCAGAATTATTTTGGGTTGAGTTCTCTGGCCTGTGTTATACAGGGGGTCAGACTAGATAATCACAACAGTCCCTTCTGCCTTGGAATCTGTGAATCTTTGGACTTGCAATACTTCAGTGGGAGTTCAGAGCACCTGGTATCCCATAGTGCGCACTCATCAGATAGGAGGATCAGGCCCAAAAGTCATTTTAGGATTATTTATTTTATAGTAGCACCAAGAGGCCCCAACCGAGACCTGGGCCCCTTTTTGCTGGGTGCGGTATAGACACACAGTGAGAGACAAGGCAGAAAAAGGTTGGGGAAGAAAAGAGAGAGGGGCTGTGACTTGCCCAGGGCCACAAAGTAGGTCAGTGGCAGAGCGAGGTATAGAATGGTAGTCTCCTGTGACCCACTCACTGACACCTCCTGGATTTTATTATTGCTCGTTTACTTGGGAACAAATCCACAGCGCTTGCTCACCAGTTTAAGTGGTGTCTGCACTGCAAATTAGCAGAGACTGCAGCAGGAAGATAGCCACCAGCGTTTCTGTTCTGCTTGCATATGGTTGAACCAGAAGCCACAGAGGTAGGGATGTGAAATTTTTTTGAAAATCACTAAGCACTGTAAAATTGTTTCAAACTGTTTTTATTCCAAGGCTGAAGTTATCTTGATTAAAATAATAGTAATCCATGATGTGGGCATGTTTTTAAAAAAATTAAACCATTAATTAGTGATTTTTAATACCATCCACTGTAATTTTCTATAACAAAACTTCCTTTTTCATTTTTTAATTCCTCAGTTATTAGCCCAAACTGCTTTAATTTCTTCACCCCTCATTGCCTCCCCACAATTGTTCTCTTTAGCTTGCGTCCCACGCTGCTTTGTGATGCTTAACTCAGTGTGGCATTTTGGGACACAGCTTGCATAGAAGATGCTATGCAATGAACACTTTATTGTGCTGCATAATTAAGAGACCTTATTTATGACTTAAATACTGTATTGGTCACCTCGGTTATTAATCCTCAGAGAAGCACCATGAAAGCACTTGTAAAATGACCATTGTACTGTGTACGAACTCCCCTCTAATGTGCTGTAAATCAATCATAACCTTTCCAGCAAAGCTCCTCTAGGATCCATTGGGGAAGTGTTTATGGTAATTACACCTATAATAAAGCTAAGCGGCTTGTTTTAACAACGATACACACAGTGTGGGCAGGCTTGGAAGGGGCTTCACTGTAGGGATAAGCAAAATGGCAGTAATTAAGGCCAACCTTAGAGGATCTGGGGAGGGCCTGGGAAGAGCCTTCCAGCCTCTATGTTTCCATGTGCCCTCAAGGTGGTGACCCTGCTCATGGGGAGCTGAGACTGACTGCGTCAGTGCAATGCAAGCTGAAATGCAGTTCTAGGAGGTCTGCACTGAAGCCAAAAAAGGTGAGTGTGGTCTTTGACAGACATGGGTGTGGTCTGGGGAAACCCCAGCTGTGCTCCACACCTGACAAGCTGTAATTTAAAGCAGGCAGTTGGCTGTGATCTCTCTGGCCCATTTCCATAGTAAGAATCAGAGGAGCTAAGCAGGGCTCTGAAATAGAATGGGCCACATTGAAATGCCTAGATTTGCAGACATATTTCTGTTCCACTTTCAATTAATTATAAGAAACAGTCAAACCTTATTTCACCTTGCAAGGTCTTTTGAAATGTGTGTTAACTACTTATGCTAAACAATCTGTTCCACCTGGTATTTGCACTATTCCAAGACCTGAAGAAGCTTGTCTCTCTCTCTCACCAACAGAAGTTGGTCCAGTAAAAGATATTACCTCCCCCACCTTGTCTCTCTAATGTCCTGGAACCAACATGGCTACAGCAACACTGCATATGCCTCACCGAGGCAGTCTAAGAAACTGGGAGTTACTCCAGGAAGCAGCAGTCCACAGAAGACACATTCATGCGGGACCAGGGAATTTCTGTATCAGTGGACAATAACTTGAATCACAAATTCTAGAAATTCAGTGAGGTTCTCACACCCATTCATGACCTGTCGATTGCGCTAGAAAAATGTAACTTCAACATCAGACAGACTTACAAAAAGTGTATTCGCAAAATAGGCAAAAGTTGTTCCTGGCAAAGGGAGGAAGGATGGCGCTGTGTTTAGAGCATTAGACTGCAATTCAGCAGATTTGAGTTGACATCCCAGCCCTGCCACAGACATCATATGTCACCTTGGGTAAGTTACTTGATCCTTCTGTTCCTCCTCTGCAAAGTGGAGTTAATGGTTCATTTTCCCGCTCTATTTCTGTTGTGGCTATTTAGATTACCAGCTCTTTGGGGGTAGGGACTGGCTCTTGCTATATGTCTGTACAGTGCAGGCTCTGACCACCATTGGGACCAGTAGGTCCTACTGGAATAGCAATAAATAAATAATAATACAATGTTTGTGTGTTGAGCTCTTCCTCTCCTGATGTCTGCAGCAGCTGCTGGACAGCCAAGAATGGATCCTGGGAAACTGAAATGAGGAGAAGCTCTATTCTACTGTTGGGTGTTGGGCTGAAAGCACATTTCATGCTGAGGCGGGGGTTGCAAAAGGCTACCACAATACAACTGATAATGATCATTAAGGCTTCAGCGAGATACAGCATAGATTTTAAGATCAGCAGGGACCAGTGCGATCATGTAACCTGACTTTCTGCATCATCACACGGGCCATAGGACTTGCCTGAATTAATTCCTGCTTCCAGTCCAATAGCTGTGGTTGAAAAAGAGCACATCTTTTAGGAAAAAAATAGCCGATCCTGATTGTAAAATGTCCAGTAATGATGAATCCACCACGGCTCTTGGTAAGTTGTTCCAAGAGTTAACGACCCTTTCGGTCAAAAATTTCTCCTTATTTCCAGTTGCAATTTGCCTGGCTTCAATTTCTAGCCTTTGGAACTTATTATATCGTACTCTGCTAGACCGAAGAGCCCTTTATTATTAAATCCCTGTTCCTCGTGTAAATACTGATAGATGGTGATCAAATCACACTTTAACCTTTACTTTGTTACTATAAATAGATTGAGCCTAAGACAGGTTTTCTAATCCTGCCATCATTCTCATGGCTCTTCTCTGAGCCCTCTCCAATTTCTCAGCATCCTTCTTGAATTGTGGGCACCGTATCCAGCAGCAAATGAACCAGTGCCAAATAACTAACTAACTAATCCCTCACTCTTACACAGCATTTTTCATCAGTGGTCTCCAAGTGCATTACAAAGGAAGTCAGTATCACACATGGTTAACAAACCTTCTGTCTCCTACTCGATATCACCTTATTTATTCATCCAAGGACCGCATTAGTCAACAGGAGAGGAGTGGCAAAGTACTGCTCAAGAGATTTTGCAGCTGGCATATCATCATCACCACTGTTATTATTATAGCTGTGCCTAGGGGCCTGAATCCAGGATTAGGGCTCTACAGATGACAAAAAGACAGTGCCTATGTGCAAGAGCCAGCAGCGGGATAGGACAGGCAGATGGGAGGAGCACAAGGTAACTAGACTATGATTGGAGTGGTAAGCAGCCGTCATAGCGCAGCTGCTAACCCCTGTACTTAACCGGCTCCTTCTGGCACCCCTGCCGTTTTGCATGCTTCCAGCTCCACTCTTCCTTGAGCACACACACCTGGTGTGGCTAATAGGCACCGCGGACATGGAACAACATGCTTTATTAGCAGCATGCAGCTGCTTTCCTTTCCCACCCCACAGGCAGCTTAGGTTCAGGGGGCAGACCGGTCACACTAATTCCCACCAATCTCTGGCTGCTGCTGCAGGGGTTTTCTCTCCCTCCCTCTCCAAGAAAGAAACCCACTCTCCTTGCAGGCTACTGGGAAATGAAGGAAATGGGTTTGCTCACTGGGTTTCAGATGCAATATGTAACTGCAGAGTTAGCCACTTACTGGTTCTTTGCCACTTTGTGTATGTGTAATGCTGCATTAATGCCAGTGTCCTGCTTACATTCCAGTGTGAGTAATTACATTTTTCCGTCTGCAGTTCCAACTACACATGACATTCTTATGCCCATTCTAAGCCACTGTGCAGCAATACTGTGCCGTTAGACACCTGTGAGGGGTGTTCCACACCAGAGATGGCTGCATTTCAGTAGCAGGTAAAGCGATGCCTTTATAAATAGCTATATTCCACTAACCATTATGTCAGCTTCTGCAAAAGAAACTGCTGCTAGATCTGAACTTTCCCAAAGCTAAAGGGGTCAGGCCCATTTCTATTCAGAATCTATTCATGTTTGCCTAACACTATGTGTAATTTATCAATAATTATATACAGCCTAAAAGAAACCCCCAGATCTGAGCTTGGTGGCTTCAGCCCATTGCTGGAGACTTAAGAATAAGGAACCTGAGATTTTTCTGCTCGGGACAAGTGACCGTGTTGTCTTCATTTATATCCCACCGCAGAGGTGATGGCAATAAAAAACTCTCTCTCTCTCTTGATCGCACTAAAGGAAGGCTGAGTGCTTGAGAGCATCTTATGACGATGCCTGTAGGTGTTGTACTGCCCTGATGCTATTTCCCAGCTAGCATCTGGCAACTATTTCTAACCACATGATTTCAGAGTGCAGCAGGACATTTTGCTGTTAGTGCAGGACAAGTGCAGCTCAGGGGATGATACTGGAGCCGCTACAGCTTTCAAGACATTAAAAAAAAAACCCACTGAAAACAAACAGATCTCTGCACTCTACTCTGCAAGTGATGAAAAGGGGACAAAACTCCTCAAACACCTGCTCCAAGAATCCATCTGAGTGGGAAAAAAAGTTGAGTCGGATTTAGTGTGGTAATACTTTTAATTAACTCTGCCTTTAAAGCCTTCCGTGAACGAGGTAGGAATTAATTAATCTTTAAGGCTCCTCCTGACGTCACATGGGAAAGGGCTGGGGGCCATTTCTATTGTCTGTGGTGACCTCTGGGTGACCCCACAGCTCAATGGGGAAGGGAGCAGGGTGGTGTGGGGAGGCAATCCAGGGCTACTCAATTTCGTGCGCGGAGATGAAAAAATTCTTTGGTTGGAGGGAATTAGAGAGAGGAGAAATGTTAGTACACTTTTAATTGGAAACCAGGGTCTTCTTTCAGAAGGGCTTGTTTACTTAGGCTTGGCCACTGGAGCTCAGGGGAGGCAGTAATTGAAGCAAGGGTTTGGGAGATTAAAGAGAACATATGGCTTCCACAGCCTTGCTTTTCATCTGCATTTTCTCACAAAATGGCCTTCGGTTTGTGTCCCTCCCTCCCAGCCTCTTACATTTCTGGAGGGCCTTTGGGAAGGCAGCCACTGGCTGGATACACAGCTCTTAATGTCACAGCTCCTTCCAGCACAGGGAAAGTCAGGGACTAAGCTCCATTGGAGATCTCAATGGGTTCACCTGGCACTGGGGGAAAGCTGGCTGTGGTGACAGGTTCAAGGCCTCAGGGTCTCACTCCACCCAAGGTGAGTTCGAGAGACAGGAAACCATGCAAAGGAGAGTCACAACCTCGCAGGGAAGCACTCTCTGGTTTCATGCCTGTAGCTCTCATTGCCTTGACTGGGATTTATGGCTGCTCAGCCCTTCTGGAAATCAGGCCAGCAGCCTGAGAAGAGTTAGGGGACTCAGAAGCCATGGCAAAAGGTTAATGGAGCATGGAGGTGGCTGGCCAGACCGCACGGGTGACTCCTTCATGAAAGGCTGCACTGGAGCTCTGCTTATACTGTGGTTCTGCCTGCGGAAGCACAGCCTCGTCCTCTTCACACGACATGGTATTACCCCACCTTCCTGGAGCACTGCTCTGCTTTGGGGCTTACAGCTCGGTCTCCTTTCCACAGGGCATGGCAGCAGTCCACTGGTTCACGCAACTGCTCAGCCACAGTGAGTGCAAAGCCATCCCTCTCCAGAAGAGGGCAGCGTATCTCCCATTTCCCTTTCACTCCACCTCGAAAAAGGCGCACTGAGATGTTGGGTTGCCAGATGGCATCACAAATCAAAGTCACCGTGTCACACGCACACCACCACATTTAGTGAGATCCCGCTACTAAACCCACTGGATGGGAGGAGCAAAGAGATGAACATCCTGGACTGAGCTACAAAGCAGTCACGTCACAAGCAGCAATGGTGGACCGCTACTAAAAGTTTAGGCATTGAGTCTGCTTTGGGGATAGGTTCAAAAATTTGGATCCTGTTCTGAAGTTTGTCCCAACCCTCCAGATCTCCTGGGTCTCCAGAATCTGGCTGGAGTTTTCATAGGAAGAGACTTTTTTTTCCCCTGAGGTTTCTGCCATTCCTTTTGATTGGGCTAGAAGTACTGTAAGCAAAGCCGAGGTTGTTGAGAATACCTGGGAAAAAGTTAGCTAAACTTTTTCAAACCGCAAAAAAAAAAAAAACCCTCACAAATCAGATCTGGTTCACTTTTGGGGTGAGGCTTCCTGTTGGTTCTTATTTTATCTGAATTGGCTTGCTTGTTCCTCAATATAGATATTTATCTCCAATAAGTTAAAAGTGGAGGAAAGACGGATTTTTTGCTAGTTGACTTTCCAAGGTCTGATTCAGCACCCTAACAGCACCATGTTCCCAATTCATACATTCCAATATTGGACAATCATCTACTTGACTTTCTAGCAACAATACTTGCAACTGCACCCTCGGCTGTTGGCATTCATCATTCGTGACGCTAATTGACTCAATATCACATGGCATGAAAGCCCTCCAATACGGGCCATCCAAATCTGTAGATTATCAGCTTCTTTCTCCAGGAGATCCACTGGCTATAAGGGATCTCACTCATTCTCTGGATACTCACTCACCATAACTGCTGCATCCAAAATATACAACCCCACAACAGCGAAATCAGCAATGCACCCAACACTCACTACAACAGCTGCAATGATTTTCCACCTCCATTACAAGTGCAGAGAAAGGTCCCAGTCCATCTTCATCACACCTGTACTGGAAAGGGACATTCTGAGTCAGTGGATAATGATAACTATTTGTTTTCCAAATGGCTTAGGGGAGGCAGTGCGACCTAGTGAACAGAGCACTAGACTAGGAGAGCTGTGTTTTATTCCCAGCTCTGCGACTGGCCTGCTGGGTATCCTCGGACCAGTCACATCGCTGCTCTGTGCCTCAGTTTCCCCGCTTGTGAAATAATGCTGACCCCTTTTGCAAAGCACCTTGAGATCTGCTACAGAAGAGCTAGCTGTTATTACAGCGACAAAGACTTGCTACAAATGACTGCCGGCTGTTCCTTTCACAGGGCTCCGGCCTCCAGGTGTTTAGCACCTTATCGTCTGACAACATGTTTCAAAAAGGAAGCAAATGATATTTTGGAAAATCAGATGCAATTGCAAGACACAGGGAAATGGCATGTGCCTGTCTGCCCCTGCTCTTAGACAGCGTCTTTAGGGACTGCAGCCTGTCTTTAGAGACACCGTCTAATTGAAATATTTCTGCTTAAAGTTCATTTTCTTTTTCTAGCCTTTGCTGCGGGACTGTTCTTATTTAGGGTTTGTGGTTTGTTTTTTTTAAAGGAAATGTTAAAGATTTATATGTAAAATAATGAAAGAGGCCAATCCAAGGCTCTGGCACCCTAACACATCATTAATAGCACAGTCAAATTCCAGCAGCATTAAAGTCACCATTTCAATAGGAACTCAGCCAGCCACGCACCTACCGAAACTCCTTTCCACCCCTTCGTCATTTGGGGAATCACACCCTCAGCCCTTTCCAGACATCCTATCAAACAGCTCCTTTGGCCGTATGCTCACAAGGTCACCAGCTCTGGGGTATGTCAGGCTCAGTTTTGGAGTCAGGCTATTTACCGTGGTTCAGAGGCTAGAGAATAGGCAGGGAATTTGGGAGACTTGGGCCATGTCTACATCTAAAATTTTGCAGCGCTGGTTGTTACAGCTGTATTAGTACAGCTGTATAGGGCCAGCGCTGCAGAGTGGCCACACTTACAGCAACCAGCGCTGCAAGTGGTGTTAGATGTGGCCACACTGCAGCGCTGTTGGGCGGCTTCAAGGGGGGTTCGGGGAACGCGAGAGCAAACCGGAAAAGGAGACCAGCTTCGCCGCGGTTTGCTCTCGCGTTCCCCGAACCCCCCTCAAACCGCAGGGAAGGAGACCTGCTTGCTCGGGGGTTCGGGGAACGCGAGAGCAAACCGGGAAAGGAGACCAGCTTCGCCGCGGTTTGCTCTCGCGTTCCCCAAACCACCCTGCAAACCGCAGGGAAGGAGACCTGCTTGCTCGGGGGTTCGGGGAACGAGAGAGCAAACCGGGAAAGGAGACCAGCTTCACCGCGGTTTGCTCTCGCGTTCCCCGAACCACCCTGCAAACCGCAGGGAAGGAGACCTGCTTGCTCGGGGGTTCGGGAACGATAGAGCAAACCGGGAAAGGAGACCAGCTTCGCCGCAGTTTGCTCTCGCGTTCCCCGAACCACCCTGCAAACCGCAGGGAAGGAGACCTGCTTGCTCGGGGGTTCGGGAACGAGAGAGCAAACCGGGAAAGGAGACCAGCTTCGCCGCGGTTTGCTCTCGCGTTCCCCGAACCACCCAGCAAACCACAGGGAAGGAGACCTGCTTGCTCGGGGGTTCGGGAACGAGAGAGCAAACCGGGAAAGGAGACCAGCTTCGCCGCGGTTTGCTCTTGCGTTCCCCGAACCACCCTGCAAACCGCAGGGAAGGAGACCTGCTTGCTCGGGGTTCGGGGAACGAGAGAGCAAAGCGGGGAAGGAGACCAGCTTCGCCGCGGTTTGCTCTCGCGTTCCCGGAACCACCCAGCAAACCGCAGGGAAGGAGACCTGCTTGCTCGGGGTTCGGGGAACGAGAGAGCAAAGCGGGGAAGGAGACCAGCTTCGCCGCGGTTTGCTCTCGCGTTCCCGGAACCACCCAGCAAACCTCAGGGAAGAAGACCTGCTTGCTCGGGGTTCGGGGAACGCGAGAGCAAGCCGGGGAAGGAGACCAGCTTGATTACCAGAGGCTTCCTCAGGTATGCTGGGATACCTGCTTATTCCACGGAGGTCAAGAAAAGCGCTGGTAAGTGTCTATACTTGATTACCAGCGCTGGATCACCAGCGCTGGATCTGCTACACCCGAGACAAAACGGGAGTACGGCCAGCGCTGCAAACAGGGAGTTGCAGCGCTGGTGGTGCCCTGCAGATGTGTACATCTCCTAAGTTGCAGCGCTGTAACTCCCTCACCAGCGCTGCAACTTTCTGATGTAGACAAGCCCTTGGAGTCTAGTCCCAGTTCTGTTCCTGAGTCACCAAATGGCCTTGAACAAGGTATGTCACATCTCTGTGCTGCAGTTTCCCCTCTGTAAAAATGGAAATAATGATAAAAATACCTAGCTTTTCTAATCCCCAGATCTCAAAGCACTTTACAAAGGAGGTTACTATCCTTAGACCCCATTTTACAGATGGGGAGACTGAGGCACAGAAACGGGAACTGACTCACCCAAAGTGACCCAGCACACCAGTGGCAGAGCTGGGACTAGAACCCAGGTCTCCCAATCCATTGTTCTATCCACTAGGTCACGCTGTAATATTAAAACTTACTTTTAGATTGGAAGCTCTTTGTGGCAGAGACTGGCTTTGGACCTGGGCAAAGCTTTACAAACTAGACTCCACACCCACCCAAACTAAGTGTATAGTCAGCTTGATCAAATTTTTTCACAAGTTCATGCAGAACTACTAACTGTGATATGTAACCTATCACTTAAATCAGACACTGTGCCAGATGACTGGTAGATAGCTAATGTGACATCAATTTTTTTAAAAGGCCCCAGAAGTGATCCTGGCAAATACAGGCCAGTCAGCCACCGGCAGGAGCAGACATGCCCGCCGCCGCTCGTGACTGGGAGGCTGCCCAAGCCAGAGGTCGAGACCAGGAGCTGCCTCGCCCCTACTACGATGAGGAGCCGCCAGAGCTGCCTCGCCCCTACTACGACGAGGAGCCGCCAGAACTGCCTCGTCCTACTACGGCCCTGAGGAGCCCCCAGATCAGGTGTGGCCCGAATTCCCCGAAACCCTACCGGACCTGCTGCCCAGTCCGGATTGGTCCTGGTCGACTATGCCACCCGGTTTCCAGAGGCCATCCCCTTGCGGAGCATCACGGCCCGGACCATCGCGGGCGAATTAGTGAAGGTCTTCGTCCGCGTGGGGCTGCCTAAGGAGATCCTGACGGACCAGGGCACTTATTTTACATCCCGGTTGCTGAACCAAGTCTGCCGACTCCTGGGGGTAAAACAACTGCAGACCTCTGTCTACCACCCCCAAACCGACGGATTGGTAGAGCGGTTCAACAGGACCCTCAAGGACATGATGAGAAGGTTCCCGCCAGACGAGCTACGCCATTGGGACCAACTCCTCCCGCCGCTGCTCCTGGCTGTCCGAGAGGTCCCCCAGGCGTCGACCAAATTCTCCCCCTTTGAGCTCTTATACGGGCGGAGGCCTCGGGGCGTGCTGGACCTGATGAAGGAGACGTGGGAGCAGTCGGCCTCCCCGACCCAGGGACTCCTCCAGTACGTCCTCTGGCTACGGGAATGCCTAACTCAAGCAGGGTCCCTAGCGCGGGGAAACCTAAAAGTGGCCCAGGAGAGGCAGGAGCGAAGCTATAATCAAGGCGCGCGCGCACGGGAATTTGGCCCCGGAGACCGAGTCCTACTGCTCCTGCCCTCCAGCGAATCGAAATTGTTGGCCCGGTGGCAGGGCCCCTACGAAGTACTCAGGAAAGTGGGGCCCGTCAACTACGAGATCTGCCAACCTGGTCGCCGGAGGGAGAAGCAAATATACCATGTTAATCTGCTGAAACCGTGGCGTGACCGAGAGAGCCTGTTAATCGACCCATGCCCGCCAGAGCTGGAACTAGGTCCAGAGGTGGCCCCGACGGAGGAGGTGTGTCAAGAACCAGTTCTATACAGCCCCAACTTCGACAAGCCCTTCGTCCTCCAGACGGATGCGTCTGACGTTGGCTTGGGGGCTGTCTTGTCCCAAGAAGGATACGGAGGTGATCACCCCGTTCTGTATATCAGTCGGAAACTGTTTCCCCGAGAGCGGAATTATGCCACGATTGAGAAGGAGGCCCTTGCGGTCAAGTGGGCCTGCGAGGCCCTCCGGTTCTTCCTCTTGGGTGGCCCGTTCACCCTCCTTACGGACCACGCCCCCCTTCAATGGCTTATGAGAATGAAGGACAACAATGCCCGCATCATGCGCTGGTATTTGGCCTTGCAGCCCTATGCATTCACCATGCAACATAGGGCAGGCAAGGACCATGCCAACGCGGATTTTCTGTCCCGCCTCGAGGAGATGGGACAGCCCGGCCCCGAGAGGCGGGGGCCGGACTTAGGGGTGTGTGTGTAGCGAGGCGGTGTGGCTCCCCTCCTCCGCAGGGAGGGTCGAGCCCCGTCAGTCATCCCCGGGGGCGGGGCCGCTGGGCGGAAGTCCCGCCCCTCAAAGGGTCAGGCGGCGACCCGGAAGACTAAAAGCCGGGCCCCAGCCTTCGGTTGTGGCTCGGCCACCAGCAGGAGCAGACGTGCCCGCCACCGCTCGTGACTGGGAGGCTGCCCAAGCCAGAGGTCGAGACCAGGAGCTGCCTCGCCCCTACTACGACGAGGAGCTGCCAGAGCTGCCTCGCCCCTACTACGACGAGGAGCCGCCAGAGCTGCCTCGCCCCTACTACGGCCCCGAGGAGCCCCCAGACCAGGCGTGGCCCGAATTCCTCAAAACCCTACTGGACCTGCCGCCCAGCCCGGATTGGGAGGAACCGATGGTCCTGGACGTCTCCGGAACAGAGGCCCCGGACCAGGTAGGAATAGAGGGGGAATTAGGAAGTAGCCCGGGGGCAGCTGACTCCAGTCAGGCTGCCGAGCTACCGTTGCCCATGTCAGTGTGTTGCGGTTAGGACCCCACTGACCACCGGTAGAGGTGATAACTGCTACCAGGGCCCCGGGCTGGAACGCATAGGAGTGGGTGGGCCTGCGCTCCCCCTGCCACTCGCAACCGGGTGGCAGATTCCCCCTCTTCCCAGTCGGAGAGGCCTGTAACTGTTTAAACTGTGTTTGGTGCCCCTCCCGAACCAAGGGCTGTGCCCCCGCTGACTTTGCCACTGCTCTGCCCTGCTCCAAAGGGCCAGGGCTGTTTAAACTGTGTTTGGTGCTCCGCCCGAACCAAGGGCTGGGCCCCCGCTGACTGTGCCATTGCTCTGCCCTGCTCCAAAGGGCCAGGGCTGTTTAAACTGTGTTTGGTGCCCCGCCCGAACCAAGGGCTGGGCCCCCTTTGACTTTGTCACTGCTCTGACCTGACGAAAGGCCAGAGCAGACTGTAATTGCAGGGAAGACCTCGAGGCCGGTGTGGCTCCCCTCCCCCTCAGGGAGGGTCGAGCCCCGGCGGAACCCGTCTACATGCAGACGAGGGGTATCCATTACATATAGTGTACTTGGACTTTCAGAAAACCTTTCACAAGGTCCCTCACTAAAGACACTTACGCAAAGTAAGCAGTTATGGGATAAGAGGAAATCATGAATCAGTGGTTAATAGAGAAGAAACAAAAGGGAGGAACAAATGGTCAGTTTTCAGAATGGCGAGAGGTAAATAGTGGTGTCGCCCAGGGGTCTGTACTGGGACCAGTGCTGTTCAACATATTCCTAAATGATCTGGAAAAAGGGGGGAAACAGTGAGGTGGCAAAATTTGCAGATACAAAATTATTCCAGATAGTTACATCCAAACCTCACTGTACAGAGTTACAAAGGGATCTCACAACACGGGATGACTGGGCAACAAAATGGCAGATGAAAATCAATGTTGATAAATGCAAAGTAATGCACCTTGGAAAACATCATCCCAGCTATACATACAAAATGATGGGGTCTAAATTCACTGTTATCACTCAAGACAGATTTTGGAGTCACTGTGAGTAGTTCTCTAAAAAGAAATATCTGCTCAATGTGCAGCAGCAGTCAAAAAATTAACAGACTATTAAGAACCATTAGGAAAGAGGTAGATTATAAAACAGAAAATATCATTCTGCCCCTATATAAAGCCATGGTACGTCCACATCTTGAATACTGTATGCAGTTCTGGTCACCCCATTAGAACTGAAAAAGATACAGAGAAGGGCAACAAAAATGATGAAGGGCATGGGACAGCTTCCATACGAGGAGAGATTAAAAAGACTTGGACTTTTCAGCTTGGAAAAGAGACAACTAAGGGGGGATATGATAGAGCTCTATAAAATCATGAATAGTGTGGAGAAATGAATAAGGAAGTGTTATTTACTCCTTCACGTAACAAGAACCAGGGATCCCCCAATGAAATTAATCGGCAGCAGGTTTAAAACAAACATAAGAAAGAACTACTTAACACAACAATATTGGTGTGAGTAAGGTTCTGTGGCCTGCAATGGGCAAGAGGTCAGACTAGATGATCATGATGGTCCCTTCTCACCTGAAGTCTATGAGAACACATAGTCAGCCTGTGGAACTCATTGCCAGGGGATGCTGTGAAGGCCAAAACTATAACTAGGTTAAACGAAAATCAGGTAAGTTCCTGGAGGATACAGCCATCAATGGTTATTAGCCAAGATGATCAGAGATGCAGTCCTATGCTCTGGGTGTCCTAATCCTCTGACTTGCAGAAACTGGGACTGGATGACAGGGGTGGATCTCTCGGTAATCACCCTGTTCTGTCCATTCCCTCTGAAGCATCTGACATTGGCCACTGTTGGAAGACAGGATACTGGGCTAGATAGACCACTGGTCTGACCCAATATGCTGTTCTTTCCATAGGCGGCGAGTTATATGGGCTCGAGGTGCCCGGGCTCCAGGAATATTCAGGGCTGGGTGCCCTGCTCCAGCAATATTTGGAGCTGGGTCTCTCCCCCGGCCCTGCCTGGATCGGGTTCCAGCCCCGGCCCTGGCCCCCGCGGGTCTCCCCCCACCGCCCCGCCCCGCCGCGTCGCTGCCTTGAGCGGGTCCCGGCCTCCGCCTTCCACCCCTCCCCCTGCGTCCCCCCTCCACCGCGTCCCTGCCTGCTCGCAGATCGGCTCCTGGCAGAACTGCTGTCTGCTGCCCCAGGGTCCTAGCGCCTGCCATCCACTAATGGTAAGGCAGGCTGCCCTTACCCTGCTCTTCTGCCCTAGCCTTGAGCCTCTCCAATGCCCCAAACCCTCATCCTCAGCCCCAACCCTCATCCCCCTGCACCCTGATCCTCTGCCCCAGCCAGAGCCCTCATCCCCCTGCACCCAAACCCTCATCCTCAGCCCCAACCCTCATCCCCCTGCACCCTGATCCTCTGCCCCAGCCAGAGCCCTCATCCCCCTGCACCCTAATCCTCATCCCCAGCCACAGCCTTCATCCCCCTGCACCCTGATCCTCATCCCCAGCCAGAGCCCTCATCCCCCTGCACCCTGATCCTCTGCCCCAGCCAGAGCCCTCATCCCCCCGCACCCTAATCCTCATTCGCAGCCAGAGCCCTCATCCCCCCGCACCCTAATACTCTGCCCCAGCCAGGGCCCTCATCCCCCCGCACCCTGAGCCTCTGCCCCAGCTCTGAACCCCCCCGCATCATGAACCCTTCATCCTCAGCCCCAACCTTCATTCCCCTGCAGCCTGATCCTCTGCCCCAGCGTGCACCACCTCCCTCTTCCTACATCCCCCCACCCAAGCCTGCACCCAAACTCCGTCCCAAAGCCTGCATCCCTCACCCCCTCCTGCACACCCACCCTCTGCTCCTAGCCCGGAGCCTGCACCCAGCACCCAAACTCCCTCCCAGAGCCTGCATCCCTCACCCCTTCCTACACCTCCACCACCAGCCCGGAGCCTGCACCTGTCACCCCTTCCTACACCCCCACCACCAGCCCAGAGCCTGCACCCAAACTCCATCCCAAAGCCTGCAGCCCTCACCCCCTCCTGCACACCCACCCCGTGCCCGAGCCCGGAGCCTGCACCCAGCACCCAAACTCCTTCCCAAAGCCTGCATCCCTCCTGCACCCTAATCCCCAGCCCAGGACCTGCACCCCAGACTTCCCCCCTGAAACTCCGCCCAGAGCCTTAGGCAGGTGGAGGCAGCGTTTGAGGGGGTGGAGTTGGGGGGAGCGGGTTCTGGGCACCACCAAAATTTCTACAAAACTTGCCTCCCATGGTTCTTTCGTTCATGGAAAACAAATTGCTTTGGCCAAACAAGGAAGTGAACTCCAAAAAAGTCAAAATGTTTTGTTTCAACATTTTCAAGACAAAATGTTTTGATTTTTCTATTCAAATGACTTTTCATTTTGAATTTACTTCCATTTTATTTCATAAAAAAGGTTAAAACCCTCAGAAACTAAACACAACATTTTGGTTCGTATTGACTGAAACATGAATGACCTGAAATGAATTTTTTAAAAAAACTTTCTTTTCACTGAAAAGTTCAAAAAAATTTCATTTCAGGTCAATCCAAAACAGATTTTTTTTAATTTATTTTTCAGATCCACCACTGAACCAAAAGATCAATTTGTTGCACAGCTCTATGGGCATTTGCACTGTGTATTTGTACAGCACTCAGCATAATAAGGCCTGGAATCAGTTGAAGTTCTTAAGCTTGAAAGCTTGTCTCTTTCACCAACAGAAGTTGGTTCAGTAACAAGCTATTACCTCCCCCACCTTGTTTGCACAATAATACATACTCATTGTAATAACTTAACTCGCTTTTGTAAAGAGATCTACCAAGGTAAGCTGCTAAGTATTATTGTCACTGCATAGGGAAGGCATATGTCCATCATTTCAACATTCCAAGTCCCACAAACCTTCTGCATGTCCATAATTCTGCATAACCCTTGTAAAATACAGTCAGAGCTGGCGGGATGGTGTAAAAACCTATCAATGAAAAGTCCATCAAGGGAAGGAGTGTGACCTGCTTTCACGACAGCGCAGAGAGGACTCAGGCTGCATCATGGATTACTGCAGGAGTCTCCATGGAGCAACTCTTCCACTTCCTTGCAGGTGGAGGAGTAGGTAGATAGGGGCAGGGAATGGGCTGACTCATAGTTGAATCTTTGTCCACCCCTCTGACACACTGGCTGGAGTATATATCTGCAGCAGATCACCTCCCCTCTGGAGCAAGAGGGAAACCAGACTCACAATTCCTTCCCAGGTCTATTCCTGGGGCAGTGCAGCTATATGCCATCTCTGCCTCAGGCAGATTGGGAAGTGACAGTCCAGCCTCAGATCTCCATTGTTTCAAACATAAGCTACTTGTCTGCACTTTCAAGATCCTCCATGGGCTTTCTCCACTGTCCATCTCATCCAGTAGTGAAAGGTTGACTCCCACCTCCGACTGGCTCATGACGCCAGCCTCCATCACCCACTTATATCTTCAAACCTGCAACCTTGGTACTTTCTTCCCTGCTCTTTCTCGTACTTGGAGAAGCGCCCTGAGAACAGCCACAAAACTAACACATTATTCTCCTTCGGATCCCTCATTAAAACTCCTCTCTGTCATGAGGCCTACAGAAATCTTAATAACGATTCGGCTGTGGGTGTGCAGAGCCCACGGCCAATCATTCGGACCGGAGTGATCTCACTTCCTAGTGCTCCCACCTCTGTTGGTCTCCATTGGTTGTCTCTTGGCTTGTGCTTAGTTTGTTCGGGGCAGGGATTGTTGTTTGGTTTGGTGTTTGTACAGCACCTACCGCAATGGGATCCTGGCCCACGACTAGAGCTCCCATGATTATCTCTGTCTCCCTCTAGCGGCTAGACCATACCTAGAGATTTAAAAGCCTGTTCCTCCCTATCCCTACAAGTTAATGTTATTGGATGCCAGACATAGAAGTTGGAGCTTTTAGAGGCAGAGGTATGGGTTCAGTCATCACACAGGAGCCAAGAAGGAGTCTCATTACATGACTTGAGTGGGAAAAGCAGCCACATTATCATGGGTTACATATCCACCCCTACAGCTTGGAGTGGTTCTCAGTTTGTATGTATATGTCGCAGCTGGGGTCCATCTCTCATATGCTCTCTGGGGCTGGGGCCGTCTTTTTGTTCTGGCCACAACTTGGGCTCCTATGCGCTAAGGTCATACAAATCAATAACAATAGTCAGGCATGTTTCTGCGGGGGCCTGGACTCACTCCCCACAGCACAGGCCACAAGCTCCTCTCTGCTCCGGGTTCCCCCTTACCGGAATCCGACAAAGCCGGGCTCACCAGGCTGAGCAGCTCCCTCTCCTTCTCATAGTCGCTTTTACACAGCAACTGGCCTTCCTTCAGCACGAACTCATCGCCCTTCTGCAGCTGCCTCTCGCAGACGCAGCAGCAGAAGCAGGTCAGGTGGTAGACGCTCTTCTGGGCCCGCATGATGAACTCACTGGGTGCGATGCCTTCAAAGCAGCCACCGCACTTCACAGCAAACAGCCTGGCAGGAGAGAGAGAAGGAACACGTTCCAGTGGGGCTGCCAACTTGGGGGCACTGTGACCCCTTCTGCTGGTTGCCACCTTGCCCTGATGGGAGGGACATGCCAAATCTACATTAAACAAACTTGTCCTCATCTTTAATATGGAGCAGTGGCTTGTTGAGCCTGCACTGCAAATCCCAGTGCCCAATGCGCCACCTTCCCTCTGTGGTCTATTGAGGACTGTGTTGGAATTGCAAGCTATCACTTTAAGAGTTGGGGGGGTTTCCTGGTCCCGCTTGCAGCCTAGATGACTCTTTGGTGAAGCATGAGATCCAGGGCTCAGAGAGGCAGAGTCAGGCTGGAAGGAGCCAACCTAGAACATGGCGGGGTGAGTTGTGTCCCTGTTTTACGGAGCAGCCTGCTTTGTCTCTCCCTGGTTTTGGATTTTCATGTGTTATCACTCTGACCATTGAGAAATAAAGTAGTGTTACACTGCAATCTTCCAGCAAATTAGAAACATCAAATAATCTTAACTTTTCTGCGGGTGCGCCGTGAACATAATACCATCAGTTCAAGGTGGAGCATTGCATGATGGAACCTGTAGTATCCATGGGCCTATCACTCCATTTTACGGTGCTTACTTCTGACAAATAAGAAAACCGTGGAGTCAAGAATTGTGTAAATGAAGTAATTCACAACTTTCAACTACCTAAAGTGCTTGGGGGAAAAGTACATACCATAATTAAACTGCAATACATTTCTAATGTCTGTGGGTAATAGAGTGTAGCAAAGTCCGTCTTACTAATTATCAGAAGTAATAGAAGTGTTTGGTTTATTTATACTCAAGATATTAACAAGAATAAAGTCAGAGTTAAGGTCAGTAGTGGACTGTGGTTCATTAAGTAGTAAAACAAGTACTAAGATACACAAAATAAAAGCTAGAAGTGCTGAAAAATATTTCTGGATACTGAAATGAAATTATCTGAAATTTCCTTAACTACGTATTTCCCAAATTTTAAGGCACGAGGGTTTTGTTTATTTAATTGATAAAAGCTAAATGGAAACATACTTTTTTATCCTATGAGTTAAAAGGTAAACACAACTCCCGACCACATCATAAGCATCTATGCCTTGTATTAGGTCCAAAAGGTATCTTATGTCTACCCAGAAGGAATGCAGAGCTCGGCAGAGCTCAAAAGATTGTCTATTCCACCTATGTAAGTTGGTCCAATAAAAGATCTCTCTCCCATCTTGTCTCTCTCATATCATGGGACTAACATGGCTACAACACTGCAAATAACAGTTTAAAAGCCATTTTCGTTTGTCAAGGTTAAAAATGGAATTATTTTTCATTGTTTTGCAAAATGTTCAATTTTTTGTCAAAAAAATTGTGTTTCAGAATTGGGGTTTTTTTTATATCATATCTCCCCCTTTTTAATTTTTTTTCTACTGAATGCACTAAAATGTCATCAATATTTCTCTTTTTCCCATTTTTCATGTCATTTTTACTTTTGCAGTTCTGACACTTACAAAAAATTGAACACTTTTGCCAAAGTTACAGAGCAGCAAAAGGAAAAAAAGAAAAGAAAAACCACAGACCTGGGCCCAAATTCTTCAACTATTTCCTCGCGTGCTCAACTTTACTTCCTGAGCAGGTTCATTTATTCCAATGGGGCCTCACCTGCTAGGAAAGTTAAGCACTTGCAGAAGCGTTTGCAGGATCAGGGCCTAAAATTTTCAATTCCAGTTTCATCAAATAAAGAAAAAAAAATTGAATCAAAGTGAAAATGTGTCACAAAAATTGTCAATTGATAAAAAAAGACCATTTTTGACTAAACTTTTTATTTTGAAAAATTTCATTTATCTCTAATAATAATTATGGCTAAAATTTTCTTTGAATTAAGAACGTGTAATATATTGCACACTGTATTGTCCTCCTGATTTGGACATAGATGTTTCAATACAGCACAGCCTGTAAATTGACTTCAAAGGTGCTTTAACAAATTTACACCAGCCGCATATCTTATGTTTAGCCCTTGTAGGATGATGCATTTGAGGCTACAATAGGTTGTTTTACCCATCTTTAATGACCATGATCCTGTAATATAGCATGAAATGTACTCCATATTTATTTTTGCCTAGTGGTTAGCACAATGGACTGGAACTCAGAAGACCTGACCCTGCTACTGACCTGCTGGGTGACCTTGGACAAGTTATGCCTCTGCTCTGTGCCTCAGTTTTCCTGTCTGTAAAAAGGGGCTAATGAAACTGACATCTTAAGTAAAGTGCTTTGAAATCTATAGATGAAAAAGTGCTAGGGGTAATTAAGTAATAGGTGTTAGTCATAAGAGCAAGAGATTATTAACTAATTCAAATGGATTTTTTCCCCTTTCAAGAGAGGGAATAAGTCTTGTTAGCACTAGTAGGGAATATCACCTGTTCAACAGGGACACTTGACTCTCCCTATTGGAGACTCACACCGAAAAGAATAGGTTCCATCTCCTATTAACATTATTGGGGTGAGCTCCCCATGAGTATGGGGGGTGAAACCTCTATTAATGTGAATGGTGTGTACTTCCCTTTCTGGTGGATGTGTATCCCTGGTTAATATTACTGGAGTCAATTCCCCCATTCATAAAGCCATTAACATTACAAGTGGCTATTCCTTCTCATTAACATGGGATGTGGACTATTGTCTATCTTTCAGTGTAGAAACCACAGAAATCACCCTTTGTCTCCAGTCTGCCCCCTTTGCTTATTCACATCTCTGGAAAGAAGGGCTATTTCCATTAATGCCATACATTACAAGGCTGCTTTGGTTTATTGGCATCAATTCTTCAAGTGCACCGTGTAAACATAACAGCAACGGCAGCTTCCACCAGTTAGCACCAACGCCCATCCTACTGGAATAGCAGTCATTACCACAGGAGGCCAGCTCTACAGGGGGACGAGGGAGTGGGATTCAGAGTCTCCCATACAATCTGTCTCTCGATCTAATCTACAAAGAATCTCAGTGCTGAGCGAGGTTAAAATGCAGAGAACCACCCAGTGTGCAGTCTCTGCAATTGTCCAGTCTACTCCAGGTGTAATCAAGGGCCATGATTTTGAACATGATGTTATTTCTTTATCCTGATTTCAGCTCAGTCATAGGCTGTTATTTTGCATGTGCTGCCAGGTCTTCATCCTCTCTTGCTCTTTGGGGAATGCTATTCTGAAGACATGTCTTACAGAAATGACCTGAAAATATCACGGGTAGGACTCTTCTCAGCTGCCTTTGAGAAGGTGTTGACTGGTTCCTGCTCTCTTGAATCTCTACTTGCTACATACCCAACGACTGTGACTGCCACAAAGGCTGGTCTTTGAAATCACAATGGTCTAGCCCCTCTGGGGTTTCCAAAATCGGCAGGAGAACTTCAGCTAGAGCTTGTGGTTCACAGACAGCCCGTGCTGGATGCGGCATGCTGGGATGTGAAGTGTTCTCTTTGGCTCATTCCACTGATCAGCATGTGCTGCTCCTTTCTGGATGTCTCGTCTAGGCAGAGGAGTGAGAGCTGAAAGAGTCTAGTCATGTATGAATTACAGCGGCCGGGTCTCCATTTGAGGGGAATGGGTGGAGACGTCAGGGTTGACCCAACTGCTCCCAGCCAAGTTGGTGGTGACGTGTTCATTGACATCAGTAGGAGCAGAGTTAGGTCAATGCTGAGTACTTTTGAAAATCCCTCGTTGGCCAAAGGTGAGAGAAGGTGCTTTAGTGCCTGCTGCTGATTGATGCACCAGGGTTAGTGGTGAATCCAGAGTGACCCTGAAGCTGTGTACTTCCTTACCCACCAGCCAGAATGCAGTCGACAGAGAGGTGATAGCTTTCGCCAACACCTCCAACTATTTACCTCTCCCAATTAGCATTACTTCAGTCCTTCCAGGATTCTGATTAAGCCATCTGTTCTCCATCTTGCCTTGAACCTCCCTGAAGCCCTGGATGATATGAGGACACAGTGGAGGGAAAGGATACTTAGCATATTGTTGACAGCCTATGTTTTCTCACTCTATCACTGAGTTTTGTACTAAGGTACATAAGAGGAGCGGTAATAAGACCAAGCCTTGTGCAACTCTACATGGCAGATATTTTGGGGAGCAGGAGGTGCCTGCTCACCTAATCTGTTGGGAAGGAGTGAAGAAAACCATCCCAATGCAATTATGGTGATTTTTATTTATTTATTTATTTTTGCTGGATCTGGTAAGTGAGTTAGCACTTCAGAAATCAGACAAAGATGCTGATACTGCTTGACTCATCTCCTTGAGGAGGAAGTTCAGCAGTGCGAACAACAATGGCCTGAAGATGACTTTGAAGGATCCAAGTTGTCTTGCCTCATAGATTCCAAGGCCAGAAAGGACCACTGTGATCATGTAGTCTGACCTCCTGCAGAACACAGGCCATAGAACTTTCCTGAAATAACTCCTCCTTGAAGTACAGCAGGTCTTCTAGAAAAACATCTAATCTTGATTTTAAAATTGCCCATGATGGAGAATCCATCACAACTCTTGGCAAATGGTTCCAATGGTTCCTGAGGATCTTGCCCCAGAAGGAGAGGACTGAGACTCAATCAGTGGCATGTTGTGAATTGGGTGGGTTATTGAGTGTTTCAGGGTGACTGATGGTGTCATCCCTGAGGGATGAGCTCACTATTTCTATCAGCAGAGGAACCAGGCATTGCAGGCTGGATTTGATCACCCCTGAGGGGCAGGGTCCAAGTGCCAGATGGTGCCACAGAATTCACTCTGAGCTCCAGCAGCTGAAGCACTGTGCCTAATTCTGATGAAGGGTCTGGTTTGAGAGTCTCCTTCTGCACAGGTTCATTGATCAGGCAGCCGAGGTGGCTGGGATGGGTTCACTTGATTTGTTTAGAAAAGTGAAAGGAAAGTTGCTAACTGCAGGCAGTGGCTGGGCTTGGGGTAGAGCGGACACAGTCTGGGCTTTTGGTTGACTGACTATTCAGAACAGCTTCCAAGGCTGGAATTTGGAGGGTGTTGTGGTAGAGCAGAGGACCATGCGTAATTGACCAGAGACATTGCCTGAGTTTGTATAAATTCCTTATGTTGCCATTGGTTGGATTCCAAGGAGAAGGTGTCCTCCGGCTTCCTGCCTTTGCATTTCAACTTCCTCCATTTGCCCAAGAACCATGGCAACCTGTGTGGGTGGTTCCATGGTGGGGGATACTTCCAGGACTAGGCTGTTGCTTGGTGCTCACATCTCCTAGGCCGCCTTTCACCTGTAGATCACTGGTTCAAAGTCAGCCTATTATAAACCTAGTCCCAGATTTGGACCTTAGCGTCCAAAATATGGGGGTTAGCATGAAAACCTCCAAGCTTAGTTACCAGCTTGGACCTGGTAAAGCTGCCACCACCCAAAAAATTAGAGTGTTTTGGGGCACTTTGGTCCCCACAAAAACCTTCCCTGGGGACCCCAAGACCCAAATCCCTTGAGTCTCACAACAAAGGGAAATAAACCTTTTCCCTTCCCCCCTCCAGGTGTTCCTGGAGAGATACCCAGAAGCAAACTCCGTGAATCTAAACAGAGGGAGACCACCCTCTCTATTTCCAGTCCTGGAAACACAAGCACTTCCCTCTTTACCCAGAGGGAATGCAAAGTCAGGCTAGTAAATCTAACACACACAGATTTCCCCCGACTTCTTCCTCCCACCAATTCCCTGGTGAGCTGCAGACTCAATTCCCTGGAGTTCCCCACTAAAGAAAAACTCCAACAGGTCTTAAAAGAAAGCTTTATATAAAAAGAAAGAAAAATACATAAAAATGGTCTCTCTGTATCAAGGTGACAAATACAGGGTCATTTGCTTAAAAGAAATATGAATAAACAGCCTTATTCAAAAAGAATACAATTCAAAGCACTCCAGCAACTATAGACATGTAAATACAAAAGAAAAAAACAATAACCCCTATTGTTTTTATGATCTCTGTACTCACAACTTGGAAACAGAAGATTAGAAAGCAGGAAATAGAAAAATTCACTCCTCATAGCCGAGAGAGTACAGGCAGAAGACAGAGAACAAAGGACTCACACACAAACTTCCCTCCACCCAGAGTTGAAAAAATCCTGTTTCCTGATTGGTCCTCTGGTCAGGTGCTTCAGGTTACTTTTTTTTTCAGGTGAAAGAGACATTAACCCTTAGCTATCTGTTTATGACACGCCCCCCAAATTGCAGACAGTGGGGAAGCTCACTGGCGGCGATTTCCTGCTAGAACTTTAAAATAAACAGATTAATACAACACATGCACCTTTACATATACCACTAAGTATATAACTAACAGACTTGTACATTTTAAGAACACTTTTTAACTACTGGATTCTGGGAAACTCTCACGGGAGAGTGCATCAGCTACTTTGTTAGAAGCGCCTGAGATGTGCTGAATTTGAAAATCAAAATCTTGGAGAGCTAAACTCCAACGAAGAAGTTTCTTGTTGTTCCCCTTGGCAGTATGAAGCCACTTTAGCACAGCATGGTCAGTTTGTAGTTGGAACCGCCGTCCCCAAACATATGGGCGTAGCTTTCCCAGGGCGTACACAATGGCAGAGCATTCCTTTTCACTGACTGACCAGTGACTTTCCCTCTCAGACAGTTTTTTGCTGAGAAACACGACAGGATGGAAGTTGTGATCCGTTGCTTCCTGCATGAGTACTGCTCCTATACCACGCTCAGATGCATCCGTGGTTACTAGGAATGGCTTGTCAAAGTCCGGGGCCCTGAGCACAGGGTCAGACATGAGCGTTGCCTTAAGTTGGGTAAAGGCCTTTTGACACTCATCAGTCCAGTTAACTGCATTTGGCTGGGTCTTTTTGGTCAGGTCAGTCAGTGGGGCAGCGATTTGGCTGTAGTGTGGTACAAATCGCTAACCCTTAGCTATCTGTTTATGACACAGCCAAGTTTAGACCATTTGATGGCCTTCAAGGGGCCTATACAAATGCTGATCAGAGTCCATTACACATCACATCACAACAGGAGCCACTGATGTTAATCTCAGAGAGAGGTCATGGAGACAGAGCGAGGTTTGCACCTTGGTAGGTTGTTCTGGCAATGCGCGGTTTAAACACATGCCCATTTGGCATTTAGTCTCTTGGGCTTTCAAACCAGCACTTCCCCACACACTGAAGTGTTTAAAAGAACTGTAGAAAACAGAAGGTGATGGGCTGTTCTTGGGAGGGGAGTTTGGAGTGTCATTCAGATGTTTCCCAAACTGTGGTGTACCACTTGTGTCTGTGGGATAAGACCAGTGACTATGGTCTGCACTTACCTCTTGGTTTTGTTCATGAAACACAGGTACCATAAGCTAATGTGTTCATCTTCACGGCACCCTACCAGTATTTTACAAGTTCCCTGTGAGGCTCCAGGGGTCTGGAACCCATCTCTCTGGCTCCTGGACACACTACCACCCAAAAATCTCTGTTTGAGTGGAGAACAGATGCCTATTAGCCCAATGGGCTCAAATACCACCAGATGTTCTACCACGGAGGCCCGGACTGACAGTGCCTACCAGATTCCCTGACTGGCCCAGGCATGCTATGTGAGGCCTAGGGAAGACATCTGCAGGCTGGCCGTGAAACTAGTTAGACTCCATTCTTGCTGCTGCGACAGACCCTGCTGCACACTCCTAGTCTTGCTCCTGGTCCCAATTCATGGTTCTTGGCCCCTGCTCCACTCTTGATTTCTCACCCTGCCTCTGTTCCACTCACATACCTCAGCTGACCAACTTGGCTCCAACCCAGTGTGGCTCATTGACCTCAAACATGACCTTGCCCTACAGTGTGACACTAGTATAGACTGCTGCTTCTGGCCTGGACCCCCTGGACTGAACTCAGAACCTAGTTACCGAGCTGCCTCTGGCCTCCATCTGCATCTCATAGCTGGGATCCTGACATTCATAGATACTGAGGACAAACGGTACCATTGTGATCCTCTAGTCTGACCTTCTGCATAAACACCCAGAGAATAATTCTTCGTTACTACATGACACTAATTAAGTCCAATCACTTGGCCTTGAACTACAGCATGGTGTTTAGAAAGCCTCCAACCTGTACTGAAAAAGTTCAAGCAATGATGAATTTGCCACTTCCCTTGAATACTTCATATTTCCCTGGGTTTCCAGTGAACAGCTTGGCAGACTTTACCAGATGATAACATTCCGCATCAGGTTCTCAGAGTAGATAATTTTTTTTTAAAAATCTATTGAAACCCCCCCCACACACAGAGGAAATGAAATGCCTCAGTCTTGAATCAGTCTCATTCCAACAAGGAGAGGAGCAGATGTGTGCAAAATATTGACAACAAAATGCAGAAACGACCAGAAAATAGATTAATCGGTTCTGAGGGCAGAAGAGTCCACTGTGATCATTGGGATTTTCAGATTTCATTAGCAACGTGAAAGCTTGTAGGCCAAAACAGTTGCTCAGCTACATCGGACCAGATCCTAAGCTGGTGTAAGTCAGCCTAGGATAACTGAAATCAGTGCAGCTAGGCTGACTTACATCTGCTGAGGCTGTGTCCTGTCCATTTTTTGAGTGCTTCAGAGACCCTTTTGGAGAGAAAATGAGCACAACGTGGACCCGTTTTAGACTGCAAAGACAGGCTCACATAGAGATACACAGAAATCCTCCCTCTGCTCCCCCCCTACTCATTTTAAAATCTCTAAATAGTCACTCTGCATCAAGCACAATTTGGGGTGTCTGTAAGAAATCACACCAAACAAAAAGAACCACAACAACAAAAATTGTGCTAATTTGCACCTTTCTAGGCCATGGTCCTGGCAACTGGAACCATGTGGATGGACCCCAGCACCTACACAGCACCTGTGCAAACCCAGTTACATGATAGGGATCCTAGAGATGAGATTATGGATCCCCAGGAGACAAAGCACGTACAAAAAGAGGTGTGGGGGGGGTGTATATGCAGACCGATATAACCTATGTGCTATATCCAGCTGAGAGAGCTCCCAAGCCATACATGTCCCACAAGGCCACAGAAAACAGTTGGACTGAAGGCCAGACTTATCTGTTAAGAGCTGAAGTAAGGAGCCGCCCAAAGGCAGCCATTTGCACTGCCCAATGTGGTTTATTAGTCCAACAAAATCCAGGGGCTAGGCTGCCTATTGTTGTGCGCCATCTACTGGTGCACCATCTGCTAGCTATTGATGCAGACATACGGTTGGGAAATGGCCAATGCTGGGAGACATCTCAGCTGCCCCTCACGGAGCTACAGAGCATCTCGGGGGAGGGGAGGGGCAGGGGAGAGCTCTTGCGAAGACATCTCACGCCCTCACCTCTAGCATCTATCAGTCCTAGGCTCAGACACAGACCCACATCACCAGAGCACCAGACACTCACGTATTTTGCCTCACAACCCCCCAGTGACAGAGGGTAGTGCTGTTATCCCCACTTCACAGGTGGAAAACCGAGGCTCAGGCAAACCAATGGGCCCAGATTTCAGGACCTTTGAGGATATGGGCCAGAGAGAGACTAACGGACAGGTATTTCGGCACCTAGAGCACTAGATATGTGCCTGGTGGTATTTCAAAAGCACCTAAACAGATTGAAATCAGTGGGAGTCAGGCACTTGGGGAATTCTTCCACTAGGCAACAGCCTACATCTTTAGTTGCCTAAATGCCTTTGAAAATCTGGTCCTAAGTGCCTTGCTTTGGCACACAGAAAAGCTAGGCTGGAACCAGGAACTGAACCCAGGACTCCCAAGCAAGCACCGTATCGACCTGCCTCTCCACTCCTGAGTCTGCTGACTATTAGTCCTCACATGCTGAGTGCGGACACTGGGCTCACTGCTGCCAGCTGGCCCAAGCCAGCAACGCTCCCTAAATGAGCAACACTGAGGGTTCATTGTTCCCTTCTGCCTCCCTTTGCCCAGCCCCCACCCAGCCCATGTCAGCTGAATAAACTTTCCAGAGATTGGGACAAACACTGCTGGGGAGTCAACACGCACTTCAGAACTCGCAGCAGCTGGTGCCATCTGTGCCAGTCTCATTAACCTCTTCTCTCAAAGCATCATGTTGACTCAGGCAAGGTGAGGGGAGTAAGCGACAGTATCAGCCCTGAACCTGTCTTCAGAGAAGGGAGGGGAAGATGATTAACCTCAGTCTCTCTCCATATGTAGGTAACACCGGGGACACCATCCCCCCAGCTCCCCCAGTATCTGCCAAGCTACGAAGTACAGAATCAAACACCTGTGAGCCAGATGTGTGCACAGCTGACTGGGTGCCACAACTGACCCAGTGGCTGAATACCCCACCTGCCAGCTGTTTCCGCCAAGGTGGGCTGGAGGAGGGGGAAACCCTTTAGAAAGCTCCCGATGTTATTAACACTCAGCCTGCGCTTGTCTTCCTGTTAGTGATCCCACTGGATGGTAAGGAGAAATGGTCTGAAGTTGGGAGCCTCCTGCATCTCTTACTTACACAGAACAAATGCTGCATCCTTCCTTCCCTCCTCCACCTGCACCCCCCTTGCCATCCCTGCTTTGCTAAGGAGCTGGGTCCCTGTCACAGCCTCAGCTATATAGTTTCTTGCTCAGCCACACAGGGCACTGCAGGGTGATGCAAAATGCTCCCTTCCCATCTCACTCCAGGCCAGTGTATTGCTCCAGCTCTACCCTGGTGTCAATCTGATCTATTGATGGGAAACTGGAGTGGTGCAGTGATGAAGCCGGCCCTCTGTCTACTCAACCTGCCCAGCCCCCCGGGCAGGGAGAGGTGGTGAGCAGAGGCTGGGTGTGCTTGCTCTGCAGCCCATCCATCCCTGCTGGTGAGAAACTGGGAGCTGAACATGTTGCTTGCACTGAGATCTCCATTTCGACCACCCTGGAGAGACTGGAACTGGGACATAGGGTGTGTCTACGCTGCAATCGGACACCTGCAACTGGCCCGGGCCAGCTGACAGCCTCCTGGGTTTGGGGCTAAGGGGCTGTTTCATTGCAGTGTAGACCTTCAGGTCCGATACTGAGCCTGGGCTGTACGACTCTGTGAGGTGGGAGGGTCCCAGAGCTGGGGCTGCAGCCCAGCCAGAACGTCTACACTGCAATGAAAGAGCCCCTTAGCCTGAGCCCAAGCCAGCTGGCACAGGCCAGTGTCTAATTCCAATATAGACATACCCTAAGAGGGAAAAAACTTCCAATGCCGGCCAGCCGGGTGCGAGAGAAAAATGATATGCTTCGTTCATGGGCCCACTGACACTTCCAGGCCAGAGCGAGGAAGACCAGCAGCGGAGCATGGAATCCCCAACCCCCTTCTTTCTCCTGCTGCCACAAGACGCAAAGAGACCAGAGACAGGGACTAAATGGACTGTAAAAAGAGAATCCAAGCACAGAGAACCAATTTGTGCTCTTCATGTTACAAGACAGAGTGCTAACCCCCGGCCGGGGTGGGGAGGGGGAAGCACTGGCACTGCTTTAGGGTCTGGCTGATGCATCGCAGCACACAGATTATCCTCAGACACAATGGAACCCACATTTGATGGGCCACATGCCAGGCCCTGTACCAAGCCCCTCAATAGGAGGCACCCAAGGGTGGGGTTCTGCAGTGATTGGGGTGAGGAATAGATACATGGGATCTGCCCTACCGCGTTCCTCCAATCTGTAGTAGCTTCGGTCACCGCTTTGTAGCGGGAGGGTTCAGCCAGTAGATGCTCATCATTCTTGAGCCAACAGACATGCTGTCCCCCTTCCCAGGCCCACCTACTGAGGGCCTGCTTTACCCCTTGAAAGTACACACTGCAAAAAAACCCCAGCCCCTAGACGCACTCCAAACATGCTCATTGCCTCGCTGAATATGAGGATTATCTAAGCTATGATGGGAGAGAGAGGGAATTCATTCGATAAATGCTTGGTGAGCAATAGTCACCTTGCAAGTATGCTGATGACAGCACTCTGTCAGAGAAAGTGTGGGACAAATGCCTGCATAAATCAGCTCCCCCTGCCAACAAGTCTCAGACACCCCACAGTAAGCTATGGCTCCTCTGGGGGCTGTAAACATGCTGTATCCAAGCTGTGGGAGGATATTGGACACTGATCCTTCACAGCTGAACTAAGCGTCGCAGGAAATAGCAGCACGTGTTGTCAGGTTCCTTCATTCCACCGTAGAAGGCGGTTTGGGGTTGAGGGAATTATCCGAATGTCTGATGTAGGCGTCAGACTCTGCACACAGGAGGATGTAGCCCACCCGCTGCCAGATTCTGATATCAGTGGTTTAAAGCTGGGAGTAGCTCCACTGAGATCGGGTGAGTTCAAGCGGCATTGAAGCAGAGAAGAATCAGGCCCCAGAGGCTGGAGTTTATTAGCCAGATTTAACTCCTTCAAATCCATTAGCACGAGGAGAATTGTAGCCTTGGTGCCCGTTCAGCATCTGGTCTCTCTCTCCTCCATAACAGTGGAATGAAGAACAAGGAACAAGTGGCCAGAGATGCTCATTGTCTCATTTCCTTCGCTCAATCACTGTGTGGCAGTCAACTGAAACACACAAGGCCTCAGATTTCAGAAACAGAGCTGTCCCTCCATGTGCTGCCCACATGAGAACCATCTGTCAGCCATTGCCAGCTACCTGAGTGGCCTACGCCACCCGGTCAGAGCATCCCACGGAAATGTTGGGCTCTTGACACTTTGGAAACAGGAACTGTCATTTTCCTGTACCAGATCTGGACTGGGCACAGAGCTTGCGAATACACTCCAGCTGTGTTCATCCTAAGATCCTTTAATGTTCTGCCAGGTATAGCTGGGGTTTGTTTAAATAAGGTATTTGTATACACACACACACACACACACACACACACACACACACACACACACACACACAGAGTGGCTGAACAGTATAATAGGTTTTAGCATTCCATTCCGTCTCCCCCTTTAATTTTGACGTTCCTACCATTTACAATATTTACACTATACTCTGTCACTGAAGTTCAGTATGTATTGGTTTGTTAAGGGTCTCTGAATTGTACTGCTTTCTTAATTATGCAGCCTGAACATGTAATTACTTGGTCATTTGGCTGTCCATTAGTTGCAACAACAGGCTATGGTCAGTCTAGAATCCTTGAGTTGTCGTCTTCTTTTTCTGCATCTGCTACCTGTAGAGGTTGCTCTTTTGATTGTTCTTTCTGTGGAACAAACTGTAGATGTCAATGGCTTCTGTTGAACTCTCCACTGTCATTCTCAAATGACGTATGATCTGGGTGCTGAATTCCTTTTCTTTTTGACAGCTGGAGTTGTCCATCCTTTTTCTTCATCCAGATTGAGATGAATACAGTCACCAGGTTCTAGATCTAGCAGTTCTCTGTGTGATGTCCATTGTAAATGCATTCATAAATTCTGTTAGCCTTTTTATCTGATTTGGCTCCTCTCTTCACTTTGGAGACAGAACTACTGTTCCAACTTTGGAAAAGAGTCTGAATTGTCTTCCCACGAGGACTTGTGCTGGACTATATCCAAGAGCTGCTATTTGGTGTTGATTTGCCACTCAGAAGAGCAAAGAATCGATCTTCCTGCTGTAGCATTTTCTTGGCTGTCTGAACAGTTCTCTCAGCCTCTCCTTTCACCTGAGGGTAATGTGGGCTGCTAGTAATAGGATCAAAATCATTTTTTGTTCAGAATGACAGAATTCTGCAGCAGTGAATTGTGGTCCATGGTCCATCACAAGTTCTGGAATACCAAAATGAGCAAAAGTCCACTTCATTTTCTTGTTAACAGTGCAACATGTCTTTCAAAGAACTTATATACCTGAAAAAATAGTCCACAACAACCAGGTAATGATATCCTCTGAATCTGCATAAATTTGCAGCTTCTTCCAAGTTCTGTCTGGTAAAGATGTTGTTATTAAAAAGGTTCTTTGCGTTGGTCTGTTAATTCTGCAATTGTCACATGCGGATAATTTATTCTTTATGTCCTTGCTGATTCCCAGCCACCATGCTGACTGGTTAGCCCATTCACAGCATTTAGTTAATCCTTGATTCCTTCCTGGATGAGATTTCTCCTCTCATTTCCCTTGGAATTACAATGCAAGTGCCTTTAATCATGAGTCCATCTGACTTGCTTAATTGTCCATGCTCCAGAAAGCAGTCTTGTCACTTCCTTATGATACTTTGGCCAGCTGCCCCTAAAGTAACTTAGAACGTCCTGAAGTTATGTCTCTGTTGAGGTTGCTTTTTGTAGCTGGTCATGTAGTCTCTTTTCTGACACTGGTCTGTATGCATCCACGTATGCTTTTACCTTATCTTTGAGTGCACGGGTAACTGAGTTCAACAACCACAATCAGGCACTCCTTTTCATTCTGTGAGTGTGTGAGAGCAAAAGGCACCTAGCTTGCACTCAGAGCCATGTCGTTGCAACAGTGCACCTCCTAGGCCATAACTGCTTGCATATGCACTGACCATCGTGGGTTTGTTCACATCATAGTACTTCAGAACTGAAGAAGTTGAGATCATTTCTTTTTTAAGGCAATTTCTTGATTTGGGCCCCATAGCCAAGAGGTGTTGGACTTTAATAGTTCATCCTGTGGTTTTGTCACTAGGGAATGGTCTTATAGGTATTGACCAAACTATTTTACCATACCCCATATACATCCCAGTTCTGGTACATTCATTGGTGCATTCAATGCTCAAATTGCTTTTAACGTCTCAGGGCTAGGACTGATTCCATCTTTGTTTGTTGCCTGTCCCAAAAACTTGCATTTTCTGCCTACCCTCAAATCATTTTCTCTTGTGTTGCTTCAGTCCAGAATGATCTATTAGGCTTAGGAGTTCGTTGAGGGTTTCGCTGTGTTCTTCCATTGAAGATCCATATATCGCAATGTCATCCAGGAAAACTACAACTCCATTTGTGCTCATTAACCATTCTGCCATCTTTCTTTGGAAAATTTCAGGTGCACTGGTAATCCCAAAGGTAATCCTTGAAAGCAAAGCCTCCCAAAGGGTGTGATAAATGTAGTCAGTTTAATACTTTCTTTGACTAAAGGAATTTGCCAAAATCCACTCACAGCATCCATCCTGGAGAATACTGTAGCTCAGGAGTTGGCAACCTTTCAGAAGTGGTGTGCCGAGTCTTCATTTATTTAATCTAATTTAAGATTTCGTATGCCAGTAATACATTTTAACATTTTTAGATCTCTTTCTATAAGTCTATAATATATAACTAAACTATTTTTATATGTAAAGTAAATAAGGTTTTTAAAATGTTTAAGAAACTTCATTTAAAATTAAATTAAAATGCAGAGTCCCCTGGAAGAGTGGAGAGGACCCAGGCAGTGTGAGCGCCACTGAAAATCAGCTCGCATGCCGCCTTCAGCACGCGTGCCATGGGTTGCTCCTGCTGTAGCTCCTTTCACTTTGGGGAGGCAGCCCATTCAGTTTTGGGAGGATAGATTTTTCTCTTACTACTTAAGTCTTTTATGATCCACCCATTCATATATTTCCATTTTTCTTTATACGGGTACCACTGGGGTACACCATGCTGTTGGCACAGAGATTTTCTCAGTTATGCTAATCAGCTCCAGTCTCTTTAACAAGTTTTCTATTTAATGAAATAATGGGGGAAGAAGGCTGTGAGGTGCTTGTACACTATATGGTTCAGCATCATCTCTTAAGGTGATTTGTACCACTTCTCCTTTAAAAAATCCAATATCACTAGGGGTGCCATTTCAGATTCTCTTTGTGGGGCGAACAACTTTAACTGTGATTCCAGGGGCTACTTAGGCACCTGAGAACTCTAGGTTTTTTTGCAGATAACGTAGAAATTAGCTGAAAGGAGCACTGTGTCTAATTCCTATATAAAGAAAGAAAAAAATATAAATAAACACCAATTAAAGCCACATTTTAAGCTTATATGTAAATTTAGAACAATCAGGAGATAATACAGCAAGATATTCCCAATCTCAAACCTTAAAGTATCAATTCTGAAGATTTCAGAAGCACAGATATGATCCTTTGTACACTATCTTTGGTAGAGATAAATAAAAATAAAATCTGCTTACTTCCTCTAACAGATACACTCTGTGTTACTGCTGTTATCTCCTCTATTTTAGTCAACTGTTTTTCACTACATTAAAACCATATTTATTTAATTTTAACATACACAATTAAAGTTTTTAAATCTTTTATTAAGAAAAGAAATTTATTTTTCTAATTATTTTGGCATTTAAGTTTACCAATCACAATCATGTATGTGATTCACTAACATTTGTCTCCATTATTACTATTAGTATCAGTCGTGGAACTGCATTTATTTTCATACAATTTTTAAGTTATTTTACAGATAGAACTAAAAATACAATTTGAAAATAAGCAACCTTCATCTGCCCCGTGTCTAAAGTTAGGTGTGTAGCTATTTTTTTAAAACTAGCACTGCTAAGGTGAGTGTACATTAAATTTACATTCTAGAAGGATACTATTAGTTGATTGTACCACTTTAAATAATGAATGACAAAGCAGAATATGGTAGTAAAAGTAATAATGATAATTATTCCAGCCAGGACAGATTAGGCATTTTAGAACTCACTACTCAAAGAATTAAATTTAAGCATAAAACAAATTAAATTATGGAATACACAAACCAGTCAAAAAACTAAAATAACAGCACTGTAATCCTTAATGATCTTTGAAAGAATAAAATTACAGAGAATATATATGCATTGCGAATATTGACAAGAAGTAGCAAGTTATAACAACAACTACAACACAAGTGTGTGTGTGTGAAAAAGAAGAGTGTTGGGGGGAGTGTGTGTGTGTTGGGAGGAGTATGTTTCTTTAAGCAGAGCACTCAAGAATCTGAATGCTTGCAGCAGGAGCCGCAGCTCCCACTCCTGAGTGGCACAGAGGGGTTCCCTGTTCCACCACCCCAGCTCAGCAGAGACTGGGTACATGCACAGCAGATCAGAAGGCAGGCTCTGAGCCCTGAACAACTTGGTCAGCAGCAGCCTCATTGTAGTGCTGCGGATGCAGATGACAGTGGAGCAGGGAATCAGGGGGAGGAGCGGCAGCATCTTCCCTCCTGCTGCAAACTTCACCCAAATGTGACATGAAACTCAGCGGGGACAGGTACTCCCCCTTCCCTAAATGGCTCCCCTGAATATCACCAAACATACCATCCAGTTCTTCCTGCTAGATCCATCATGGCTGCCATGCTGTGGCTGAGAAGGCTGTTGGTTTGTGCTCCTTTGATTACACACAAAGACAAAAGTTTTGCATTCAGAGTGTAAGTGGTTTCTGTGGTGAACTGGCCCATGCAGTTCAGAATCTCCAGGGCTAGTCTGAGCTGTGTCAGGTGACTTCAGCTCTGGGAGGGGTTGAAGGTGATTGTAAGTCCCTTCTGAGATGACTGACCTCAGCTCCTGAATCAATTTTGAAGTCAATTGTCTTGCCATGAATATTCAGTTTCACTCTCCAGGCAGGTTCTATGTCATCACGTCTGATAGATCCCAGAAACAATGGCTCTTGATTGTCCATAAGACAAGTCAGTTTCCTGACTCCTTTGGAGTGGCAAAAAGCTGCAAAGTGTCCATATTTCATGCATTTATTACATTGTGCTGGGTGTGCATCATCTCTTAGGATCTAACTTTTTCCGCACTTTGTGCACATAGACTAGAATTGGTTCCTCATAGCCTGGGAGTTCTTTCTCCTTGTTTCAGGGGTTTTATGATCATGACTTAACACTCCAGTTTCTGTTTACAGTTTCTAAGCTCACTGCAGGTTTTTCAAGTTGCTCTAGGATTGCTGTTTCATTAGCTCCCACTGCTTTGCTTTTCGTACAGCTGTGCCTAAGGTCAAATCTCACTTCAATTGTAGCTGCTCTGAAAGGTTTCTGTCTGTTAACCCAATAACCAGCCTGTCTGATATTTTCATGTTCTGTATTCCCCAAAACCAGTTTTCAGCCAATGCATGGCAGAGCTTATATAAAGACATTCAACCTTTCCCTCCTTAGTCTTGAGTTCTTCGGTGAAAACATGCTCTTTCATAAACCACATGTCTCTGAGGTATACAGCATGCATCAAACATAGCCAGAATCCTTTCACAGTCATCTCTGTGACCATCTTCAGTAAAGTCAGAGGATTTAAAGATTAACTCTGCTTTAATTTATGCTGCAGGGAAGCAAGAAGATACCTGTATATCTCCAGTTTCCCCATGGAGTTCGCAATTTGAAATCTTGCAAAAATACAGCTTCTAGGCTGTGCATTGTGAAGGTTTGTCAAAGGTGACATCATCTGTGGCAATGAAGAGGCGTATGTTGAGGAGATGTTTCAACCTCTGTAGCTATGCTCCTTTTGTTTCTGTTTTTAGTTTACTCCTGACTCTGTACCATGTTCCTCTACCAGACAGGGACTGGTCGCAGAGGTTGCTTATCCACACCAGAGATGTTCATCATAAAATCCTTTAATGCTCTGCTAGATGTGGCTGAGGTTCATTTCAATGAGCCATTTCACTAACAGCGCCACCTATTGGTTGAACCTCCAGGAACCATCTTGCTGCTTTTCTTTCTTAACAAGGGAACGTCCAGATACTTTGATCCAGTTTATTGAATTGATTCTGTCTCCTAATCTCATTTCAAGTATTAACATGCAGATAAGGAGTTTTTCTTTGAAGTGTACAACAGGGAAATGGTTTACATGAATCTCCTGTAATTGGCCCTTCAGGCTACTTGCTGCCAAAAAGGCAGCGAAGCCTATGGATTAAAGGGTCTGGGCGAGGAAGTCAGGTGATTTAGGGTCTAACCTCAGCTCACCCACTGACCTACAACATGACATCGAGCAAGTCACTTCACCTGACTGTCTGGAATAGAGCCGATGGAGGACTGCTCTCCAGCATGTTCTTCAGAATGTTATAGTCCAGTTTTAAATGACCCACAACTTTCCTTGGGTAACTATTACAAAGTATAATAGATCTCACTGTCTGAACACTTTTCAGACAGACATTGAGGCATATTCTCCTAGCTACACCCCTTCCATTCCCAGTTCTCTCTCCTTGGTGCTTACCTACTTCAGACACTTGAAGATACTATTATACCACCAACTCTTATTCTTTGCTTAATATTCCCCTTTGTTGTCTAATGATGCATCCATATCATGAATCAAAGAGCCCTTCCATAGTCTAGCTGTCAGGAAATAATTTATTATAAATCAATTTATTTTGCACAGTTCATATTATTCACCAGGGTCTTTAGAGCTGGTGAAGACATCACCTAGAGCAAACTCAGAACTTTTCAGACTGCTGGGGATTTTTGGATGCTGATTTGTTGTTGAGAAGATCACATGGTTTATAACAATGCCCCTTATCATATCTGAAAGGAAACATTGGAAATGGTGCTAATAGGATTTGGGAAGTACTAACAACTACTTTCTCTCTCTACAGAAAATACTCCTGCCAAACTTTCCCGCAACTGCTTCCATTTAATTTCCTCTTGTATATGCAGAGACACCCCACTCCCCCACACGTTCTGGGTTCTGTGGAAGGTAGAATGCCCAGGGTGCACTACATACTTACTCCAGTATAACTACATCGCTCAGAGATGTGAAAAATCCACCCCAAGTGACATAGTTATACCGATCTTAGCCCCTCATGTACACAGTGCTATGTCAGCGGGAGAGCATCTCTTGTTGACATAGTTACTGCCTCTTGCGGAGGTGGCGTAACTAAGCCGATGGGAGAGCTCTCTCCCATTGGCTTAGAAAGTCTTCATCAAAGTGCTACAACAGCTTTGTAGTGTAGGCTTGCCCTTAGTCTCTCCATGCACTGCTGCTTTCTATTCCTCCAAGACGAAGGGCGAGGAGCGCTAATGATTATACACAAAGTGGCAGAGTGCATAGTAAGGGCAAACCTAGGGCCTGATCCAAAACCCATTGAAGTCAGTGGGAATCTTTCCCATCTGTCTGGGGCAGACTCACTAAAGAGCAAATTAACCATCCAGAAAATGCAATGGGACCTCATTTATTTTACTGAAACCAGGCGGCCTTCCACCTCTGCTGCAGTTTAACTGCCCTTTTTGAAGGCCGACACCTCTGACAACTTGACACCTCCCCAGGAGTGTGCCTGTACCATTGGTTGTGAATCAAAGGCTTGAACCTATGAGCTTCGAAACATGAATGACTTGGGCTGTAAACCATAGCACAGTAGGTTATGTGAGAGATAGGTTCTATTATTACCCATAGCTACACCTCTCAGTGGACCGACAGCAGCATTTTTAATACAACTTTTGTAACCACCCACTGCCTTCTTGATCAGGAAGTACCAATTAGGTTTCTCAGGTCCAAAATGGAATTTCTGGTCAAAGAGAGAATATAACCCACCCTATAAGAGCCAGTAGCTCAGGATGTAGAAGGCATAAAAATGGCCATACTAGGTCAGACTTAGCTGTAAGGTGGCAAAATTTGCAGACAATACAAAATTACTCAAGATACTTAAGTTCAAAGCAGACTGGGAAGAGTTACAAAGGGATCTCACAAAACTGGGGGTCTGGGCAACAAAGTGGCTGATGAAATTCAGTGTTGATAAATGCAAAGTCATACATATTGTAAAACATAATCCCAACAATGCATACAAAATGATGGGATCTACATTAGCTGTTTTCAATCCAGAGAGATCTTGGTGTCATTGTGGATAGTTTTCTGTTAACTATATCTACTCAACGTGCAGCAGCAGTCAAAACTGCTAATGGAATGTAGGAACCATTAGGAAAGGGATAGAAAATAAAACAAAACATCATAATATCACCATATAAATCTATGGTATGCCCACAACTTGAAAACTGCGTGTGTAACCCATGCCTGCTTCATGTGGCGCTCTGTTCCCCTCTAGTGGCGGCTAGACCAGCTAGAGATTGATAAGCCTCCTACAGCCTTGGCTAGAAGACACGTCTTTTAGCTCATGCAGTAGAGGCTCATACAGTAAGCTGCAGAGATCACAGGTTTGATCCCGGCTGACGATGACCTGGGTCTCTCGGCATTACATATGCAGCTTTGGTCACCCCATCTCTAAAAGGATATTAGAATTGGAAAAGGTACAGAGAAGGGCAACAAAAATGGTGAAGGGTATGGAACAGCTTCCGTATGAGGAAAGATTAAGAAGACTGGGACTGTTCAGCTTGGAAAAAGAGACAACTAAGGGGGATATAATAGAGGTCTATAAAATCATGACTAGTGTGGAGAAAATGAATAAGGAAGTGTTATTTACCCCTGCACATAATGCAAGAATGAGGGGTTATCCAGTGAAATTAATAGACAGAAGGTTTAAAACCAACAAAAGGAAGTTCAGCCTGTGGAATTCTTTGCCAGGGGGTATTGTGAAGGCCAAAAGTATAACTGGGTTCAAAAAAGAATTAGATAAGTTCATGGAGGATAAGTCCTTCAATGGCTATTAGCCAGAATGGTCAGGGATGCAACCCCAATGTTCTGGGAGTCCTTAAGTCTCTGAATGTCAGAGTGGACAATGGGATAGATCCATTGATAATTGCCCAGTTCTGTTCATTCCTTCTGAAGTATCTGGCATTGGTCACTGTCAGAAGACAGGATACTGGGCTAGATGGACCACTGGTCTGACCCAGTATGGCTGTTCTTATGTTCTTTTCTATCTTGAGAATTTTTGTGTCACCTGCAGATTTTACCATCCCACCGTTCCCCCCCTTTTCCAGATCATTTATGCATATATTGAATAGCAAAGGTCCCAGTAAAGATCCTTGAGGGACCCCACGGTTTACCTCTGAATTGTGAAAACTGACCATTTATTCCTACTCTTTGTTTTCTTCTAATCAATTACAGATCAGTTAATCAGTTACTGATCCATGACAGGACCTAACATCTTATCCCATGACAGCTTACTTTGCTTAAGAGCCTTTAATGAGGCACCTAGTAAAAGACTTTCTGAAAGTCCACTATATCCACTGGATCCCCCTTGTCCACATGCTGGCTGACCCCCTCAAACAATTCAAATAGGTTCAAGTCCCTGATCTTCCTGATTCATGGCTGGGAATTGATCCACAGTCCTGCCTGTCCCAGCTGAGTGCCCTAACCACCAGGCTATTTACTATTCTGAGGCAGGACTCTCGGGTTATTCTGTGAAAAATTTCAAGCAGTCTCAATTTTATTCTGCTCCAGAACAAACACAAATGCCCAAAGCTCACATTTTTTCACAAAAGAGAATGACTGTTTTCCAGCCAGCCCAACAGCTGAGTATCTTTCGTAACCCTCATCCCTCACTTGTCTCATAAGTCACAGCAATCTTCCAACTTACCGCCTACACCAAAAAAATATTACCTGAGTCGACCACTGCTGGAGCGTCTCACAGAGCTGCAACTGTCCGCTCACATTCCATATAAATCAATGGTTTGTGGCAGTGAGACTAGAACATTCAGCAGCACAGCAGGTGTGTGTGATCTGGTTGGATCTAGAATGTTTAGCAGCACGGCAAGTGGATTTTGCCTGAACTTCCCTGGTATGCTCAGGTGCATCCCAACCTATACTATTACTACTATTTGTGAAGTGCTGAAGATCTGGCATATCCAGCAGGTTCCACGTATGTGGATAAATTTAATACAACCAGGAGAACAGTCACAATAAACGATTTCTGAATCACTGCAGCACCAGACAAAGAGCAAAGCTGAGGAAGAAGCTACCAGCATCCAGAGGAAGGCTCAACTGCCAAGACTGGAAAGAAAGAGAGAGAGAGAGAGAGAGAGAGAGAGAGAGAGAGAGGTGAAACGCTTGCTGCTTCTGCTGTGGGACACCTCAGATACCCTAATGGACACAGCCTTGAAATGGAGATGGTGCTGATTGGTATCAGGAGGCTTTGAAGCCATTTCAACCGTTGATTAAGTGGTGTTTCAGGAGGCCAGCTTCCATCAAATTCTGACAACCCTGTGGTTTGATCAGGATGAGTGAATGACACACATTGGGTGCATTTTGTGCCAGATATTTGGCTCGTCTCCTTCTCGAAAGATTCACAAACACAAAATCCACCACATATTTAAGTTAATTGCAAACATGTACTGCTCCTGCAGACAGCTCCATTTTTCAAGAGCCCATCAAGCTCTGGTTACTGCAGCAGCCAAAACACCAGCCAACCTTGTTGGCTCACTTCATGCAGCCAAGCCAATGAGTTATCGGCAACAGGAACGGTCTCTCTCTCACCATGCACATAACCCCAAAGAGTGTGACTTCTCCATCAATACTGATAGAGCACAGCAATGGGGATGGGATGAGAAGTCAATTGGTCCATTTTCACCATCTGATAAACTGAAATCAGAGGCTCTGATGAATGCCCATGGACCCAAGAGGTGAAATAAAGCAGGATCAGCTTTCTAGAGGATCCATGCACACAGGTATGGATTGGGTGGGTTGTCCAAGCCACCAGGGTAGGGGAAAATCCTCTGCTGAAATCTTGCTGGCGTCCTCAGCAGTGGGGAGTTACCAAGTGTAAAGCAGGCTGGCAGAGAAGATTGTGTCTGGCAAGCGAGCTAATGTTTCTCACAAGGGATGAGGCATTTGCAATGAGATTCCGAGAACACTTTAATGTGACACAATAAGAGAGGGGGTGATTGACAGGCACTTCCAGGCTGCTGTCTTGCCCGCACACTAGCTATCTGCGTAGCATATGAATAATGGCCTCTGTAGCCTTCTAGCACGGGTTGTGGTGGGTCAGGGATTCCATTATTAAACAGTGATGGACAAATCTCAAAAGATTCATAGGCTCACTTCAGTTCTGAATGCCTAATACATTACAACTTTATTTGGCAGAGCTGTCTTGCAGATCAGCTGCACCCCAGAAGCTTTTCAGAGTTAAATATTTAATAGGAGTGGAGGGAGAGAAATTAAAAGGTAGACAGACACAAGGGGAAAGAGAGGTACTCAGCTGAGATGGGAATTTCTCCTGTTCTTGGTTGGCAGCTGACAGTCTGGGGGATACTGCATCAAAGGCATCTAACATAGACAGCAATACACCAGCTTTACCCTGTCTCCTGGCACTGTGCTTCAATCGTGACCACTGCTTGGGATAAGAAGGAAGCTCAGCCTGAATACTAGTAGCCCATAGGACTAGCTTGCCTTTACTATATTCATTGCCTTGCCTTTATTATATTGAACAGTATTGCAAGGAACCTACAGGCCTGTATCCTGTAAGTCATTGGATTCACCATTTAGCATGAGGCCTATAGATTTTGGCACAGATAAATGATCTACTGGTCATCCCTAAGTTTTGAGAAACTGGAAATAGCGTGTAAGGGGGAAATCTGGCCCTATTAGGGTGCCATATCTGTAGTCTGATTTATAGATTTTGTATTAATGATATTGACTGCTTAAGAATTCCTAGTTATCACTTTGACAGTCGATAGGTTCTTGTCTCAAGATCAGGCTCAATATTATTAAAGTTACTATATAATGGGGAAGCCCAATGCGCACGGTTGCTATACTCACATTGTAGGAACTCTTCTGTATTTACATATTGTTTATTAATTAGGGCTGTCGATTAATCACAGTTAACTCCTGCAATTAACAAAAAAATTAAATCGCAAATTAATTTTTTACATAGTGATTAATCGCACTTTTAATCGCACTGTTAAACAATAGAATACCACCTGAAATGTATTAAATATTTTTGGATTTTTTTTATATTTTAAAATATATTGATTTCAATTACAACACAGAATGCAAAGTGTACAGTGCTCACTTTATATTGTTATTTTTATTACAAATATTTGCACTCTAGAAGTGATCTAATAAATAGTATTTTTCAATTCAGCTCATACAAGTATTGAAGCATGAGAACATTACTGTGAAAGTGTAACTTACAAAATAGATTTTTTTGTTCCACAACTGCATTCAAAAACAAAACAATGTAAAACTTTAGAGTTTACAAGTCCACTCAGTCCTACTTCTTGTTCAGCCAATAGCTCAGATAAAAGTTTGTTTACATTTACAGGAGATAATGCTGCCTGCTTCTTTTTTACGTCACCTGAAAGCGAGAATAGGCATTCGCATGGCACTTCTGTAGCAGGCACTGCAAGGTATTTACATGCCAGATATGCTAAACATTCGTATGCCCATTCATGCTTCAACCACCATTCCAGAGGACATGCTTCCACGCTGATGATGCTCATTAAAAAAAAATTATGAGTTAATGAAATTTGTGACTCAACTCCTTGGGAGAGAATTGTATGTTTCCTGCTCTGCGATACTCGCATTCTGCCATATATTTCATGTTATAGCAGTCTCGGATGATGACCCAACACATGTTTGTTCCAAGAACACTTTCACATCAGATTTGACAAAACGCAAAGAAGGTACCAATGTGAGATTTCTAAAGACAGCTACAGCACTCAACTCAAGGTTTAAGAATCTCAAGTGCCTTCCAAAATCCGAGAGGGACAAGTGGAGGAGCATGCTTTCAGAAGTCTTAAAAGAGCAACACTCCAATGTGGAAACCACAGAAGCCAAACCACCAAAAAATTTTTTAAAAAACCAACATTCTTCTGCTGACATCTGACTCAGATGAAAATGACCTGCATTGGTCCACATCGCTTTGGATCATTATCGAGCAGAACCCATCATCAGCATGGACGCATGTCCTCTGGAATGGTGGTTGAAGCATGAAGGGACATATGAATATTTAGCGCATCTGGCACATAAATATCTTGTGACACCAGCTACAACAGTGCCATATGAACGCCTGTTCTCACTTTCAGGTGACATTGTAAATAAGAAGCGGGCAGCATTACCTTCCATAAATGTAAACACACTTGTTTGTCTGAGTGATTGGCTGAACAAGGAGTAGGACTGAGTGGACTTGTAGGCTCAAAAGTTTTACATTGTTTTGCTTTTGAATGCAGTTATTTTTATACATAATTCTACATTTGTAAGTTCAACTTTCATGACAAAGAGATTGCATTACAGTACTTGTATCAGGTGAATTGAAAAATATTATTTCTTTTGCAAATAGTGCAAATATTTGTAATAAAAAATAAATATAAAGTGAGCACCGTACACTTTGTACTCTGTGTTGTATTGAAATCAATATATTTTAAAATGTAGAAAACACAAAAATATTAAATAAATGGCATCCTATTATTGTTTAACAGCATGATTAATCGTGATTTTTTTAATTGCACAATTAATCATGATTAATTTTTTTAATCGTTTGACAGCCCTATTATTAATACATTTAGCAAAATCGAACACTTTAACTCAGTAAAGTAGATAGAGAGACTACAGCATGTACATCCGCACATCCATATACTCATACCATCCCTTGCAGAACAACCTGAAAAGTTAGCTATTGTCTTCCTCATCACCATCACCTTCCTAGTCACCACCAGTGGCCATCATCCTGGCACCTCCCAAGGGCTACATCTCTCTCTTCTCCTTCCCACAGGCTGAGATGTAACGTTTTATAATATATTATGCTGATGCCACTATGCCTAATACTTTCAGTAGGGGTTTTTCCCCTCTTCCTTAAGAACATAAGAACGGTTATACTAAGTCAGACAAAAGGTCCATCTAGCCCAGTGTCCTGTCTTCCAACAGTGGCCAATGCCAGATGCCCGAGAGGGAATGATAGAACAGGTAATCAAAGTGATTACCTGATATTTGTATTTCCTCACCCTACGAATGTTGAGGTGTCCTTCTATAGGTTAGTATATCAGTGATCTCAACTTATCGTCATATACATCAATTCGTTGCCATGGTACTCTTGTGGTTAGATGTTCTTTCCAAAAGCTGGTGTTAGCTCATGTTTCTGTGGTTGGCTGGTGTTGCTACGGACAAACTTCCCCCTTACACTTACATAGGCAAGCTAGTCCAATGGGCTGCATGTGCCATGCAGTTCCCAGTCCCTGCACTTACAAAGGTGCTGGTTAATCCCAGCTGTGGTTTTTTGGGGGTGGAAGCACCTGGCCGCACAACACAATGAGATGCCGGGAGACTAGGGCTGGCTGAAGTTTCTTTGCTGATGGTAATTTCGATGACAGATGACTGTTTTGTCAAAAAAAAAGTTTTTGCCAAAAATATTCCATTTTTTTATTATTTTTTCAGTTTTTTTCATTGGGGGAAAAAAAGGAAACAAAACCAAAAGGTTTTTCAGTCAATTTTTTTGCTTCAGTGAATAGTCCAGTTTGGATTTCAGTTTCTGAACATTTTTACCAAAACCCAATAAATTCTTGGCAAAAAAATGCTTTTTATGGGAAACCAGAAGTTTCTGGCTTTCATTTTGGGGATTTCATTGCAAAGCCAAAATATTTTCCACAGGAAATTTCACCACCAATGAAAACAATGAATCTTTTTTTAATTTTCTTGCCAAGAAAAATTGATATTTTTTGACCAGCTCAACCTGAGTCTGTAGCAACTTTTGGTCAACTCAAAGTATCAAAGGATTCAAAGCAGGTGATGCAGAAATGAAAATCCCATCAGCTGATTTCACTCTTTTGAGCCATCCAAACGCTATAGAGGAGATGGAGAGCAGGCGAGGTGAAAAGCTATGAGGAAGTTGTTACTGATGGCACTGGCTGCAGAGGGGAAGAGCCTTGCACCAGCAAGGGGGAAAAGGAGAAAAGAAGCCCATGTTACTTAAGAGGAAGGACTGGGTATGGGTTAGAACAGTGGTTTTCAAACTTTTTTTCTGGCAACCCAGTTGAAGAAAATGGTTGATGCCCATGACTCAACGGAGCTGGGGATGAGGGGTTTGGTGCGTGGGAGGCTCTGGGGTGGGGCTAGGGATGAGGGGTTTGGGGTGCAGGAGGGGGTTCCAGGTTTGGGGGGGCTCAGGGCTGGGGCAGGGGATTGGGGCACAGGGTTGGGGCAACAGGGTTACCCCCAGCAGCTCCTGGTCAGCAGCGCAGCCAGGGTTCAGGGGCAGGCTTCCCACCTTTCTGGGTACCGTGGACTGCGCTGCACCCTGGAAGTGGCCAGCAGCTGGTTTAGCTCCTAAGCAGTGGTGCGCAAGCAGCTCTGCATGGATCTCACCCACAGGCATCGCCCTCCCAGCTGCCACTAGCCGGGAACCAGCCAGTGGGAGTGTGGAACAGGTACTTGGGGTGTGGGCAGTATGTGGAGCCTTGCAGCCCCCTCCCCAGCCATCTAGGAGCCGGACCTGCTGCTGGCTGCTTCCGGGGCAGAGCACAGTGTCAGAAGAGGTAGGCACTAGTAGTTTTTACTGGCCAGCTGACAAGGTCCCTCAGTGCTGAGCAAGGCAGTACTGGGTCATGACCTGAAGCTTTAAAACCACTGGGATAGAAGAGCAAAAGTGTCTGTCTGAAGCTGTCTGGAGCAAATTATTTAAAAAAAAAAAAGAGAGGACAAGTTCATCCCTGTTATAGATTCATTGCTTTTAAGGCCAGAAGGGACCACTGTGATCATGTACACTACACTTACTTTGGACCAAGAAAGACAGCATATCTGACCCTGGTTTGCTCTTGTCAGATTTCCAGTACTTGGTTGCAGAAAGCAGTGGCAGTGGATCAGAGAGGCATGCAACCATTAGAATGTCAAACAACCCAGTAACTCAAGAAGTCTCAGTTTGGCTTTGGACAAAGGTCAGGATGGGTCATTTTAGATCAGCCCCTCAGAAAGGGTGTTTGGTGCAACATGGACATGAATCAGTTATTTCAATCCCATGCCTAGTGGGGCCAAGGACTGAAAAGACAAAAGGGACAAAGTGATGGACTTGCCAGAGTTCAGCATTCATTGGTGGGGTGAGGGACTGCTGGAATCCTTGCCCTTGCTGTATGTCTACACTGCAAGCAGGAGGTCTGATTGCAGCGCATGTAGACATAGCTAGATCAAAGCTAGCTTGGGTAACACAGCAATGAAGCCACAGCAGGATGGGCAGCTGCAAGGACTAGTTTCGTCTGCTCAGGAGCTTGGTTACATACTAGAGCAGCCGCGGCCTCATGGCAAGTGTTACTGGAGCTAGCTTTGATCCCCACTTGCTGCAATCACACTTCCTGACTGTATGTCTTCTGCGGGGAAAAAACAGCAAGTCAACCTCCAGGGCTGACAACCTGGTACCTTCACTCAGCACTAAGTTAGAGATGGATCTGAATCATGAACCTGGGCCCCCTTGGCGCTGTTCAGAATCCAAACCCAGGTAAACAGCCAGTTTTGCAAATAGTCTATCTTCATAATGTGCCTGACTGCACCCTCAGTCCCAAACCATACTGAATCGGGGGGTGGGGGGGATGTTGAGATGTTCCTAACAACCAAAAATGTGGGTTATACACAAGTATTTTCTTCCCCCAGGAAACAGCGCTATGATGCAGAAGCCAAGCTCTTGAACTGCCATGAATGAGGAGCTGTGGGGAATTGTTCAGCAACGAAGCTGGACTTTTGGTTCTGACAGTATACTGTATAATAGTACTTAGCAGAAGGGACTACTTCCCTTCCCCCAGGCCTACCTGGCCTCCCTCTGCTTTCTCCTCCCCTGCAGGTGCCAGACTTTTCAGCACCACCTTCCTTCCTTCACAGGACAAGTCCAGAGGCCAAGCAAACACTGATTAAGCCATCTCTGGGGCAGAGATATCTATTGTGCAGGCAGTCCAGCCCAAGACTCTCCACAGCCACTTCCTAAGGAAGAAACAAAAAACCAAGGGGGTTTCAACTGGCTCATTCTTACAGATTCCTTCATGCCCCTCTCCCCGCCGCCCCAGAGTTGAACATTAGCCAGCTCTGCACAGTAGACAGCTCTGCTAATGCTGTGTGAGAGAATAATCATGGCCGTACATGGGAGGCTGCAGAAAGGGACGCCAGCTCATGAGCTGTCGTATTTGCATACAGTGCGGACATGAACGAGAAATGGTTCTGGAGGAAGGCTGCGATAGTGTGAATGGATCCTCCAGGCACAATGTCCCTGGATAACAAGGCCAAGCATGTGCTTCTGTTTTTCCTTTCCAGACATAGACCCTTAGTTATTTAAGTCACACTAAGTTATTTAAATAGTCTCTCTTTGTCCTCTCCAGGCAATACTCACCGATAAAGACTAGAGAGCAGCCCCTGCTTTGCCCATTAGTACTCCAGATAACTCCCACAAGGTAATTCCCCCTCCCTTCCTTCCAACACTGATGTAAGACACACCCACCTAAGGTGGCAAGCTGAAGGCTCGATACTATGTTGGACACCCATGTGCTGGCAGTAGTTCTCAATAAGCATTCTGGCCACTTGTGGCTCAGTTTGCAGTGATGCAGCCAGGGGGCTCTCCATGCTGGCAGCTGAGTGGGGCATGCTGGGTCCCTAATCTGACTCAGCCAGCATCCCAGAGCGCACACATCCACGTACCTGCTATTCCACCCTTGGAGAGGGTGCAGCATGTTCCCAATCTGTGCCTGGACGATTCAGTTGGGGGAATGCTGTGCCTGCCACCTGTGCCTTTTGTCCTCCTGGCACTCATGGGGGCACACAAGCAAGAAGCAGGGGCAACACTCCCTAGCAGATTTCGGCCAGCTTTTGCCTAGGGACTGGCCCTGGCATAACTCCCCACTGATGAGTGAGAGATGACAAGACATTCACACTTGTGTGTGTTTGGGTGAATGGAGGCACTAGCGTGAATGGACATGTGCATGAGCAAGTATGGAAGTGCCACGGTGTGATAGCATGTGTGTTCAAAGCAGTGCACAAGCATGCATGTGGTATTGTTTGCCTAGGTGCTGTGAAGAGAGATCTGAATATATGCAAGACAGAGGAGTGGGAAGGCAGCTGGTGAAAGCAGAGATCTCCCTGGGGATGAGCATGGCAGTGATGTACAGAGCGAAAAGGACAGGAGTAGATGCCAGTGGAGACTGCAGCAGGCAGCTAGTGGAACTGCTCTGCAGGAGGTAATTATGTTGGATTGAGTTGTCTTGGCATCAGGTTGCCTTCTCATTCAATGTCACAGCTCCAAACCAGGGACAAGGGCCAGGTCCTGAGCTGGTGTAGATGAGCATAGCTTGATGAATTTATGGAGCAACACCAGACATCAGCAACTGAGGAACAGGCCCACAACAGGGTTTTATTGAAAGAAACAGCCAGAATCTGCTTTCCAGGTAGGAAACCTCCAGATCATGCTGGTCTGAGCTGGGAGAAGGTGGTGATGGTGTGTTTCCTTTTCTGCATTATTTCTACATGCATCTGGGTACATATGAATGGGGGAGAGAGATGGGTGCAGAGCTTTCATTATGTTGACAATATACATGTGACGATGCTCTCAGGGAAGGCTTGGCAGATAAAAGGAATCAGATTTCCAATTTGTGTCAGGTTGCTGATGCCTGACTCCCACCCCAAACCACCTTCCAGTACGGATGCCAACCCTCCAGGATTGCCCCGGAGTCTCCAGGAATTAAAGATTAATCTTTAATTAAAGATTATATCATGTGATGAAAACTCCAGGAATACGTCCAACCAAAACTGGCAACGCTACCTTCCAGGCACTCACACTGGCTGCACTCACACAGATTTCCAGCTGTCCTTATGTTGTGCTGACCCAGCAGGAGCGACCTCACCTGTTGCACTGTGCTGAGTCCACCTTTTGCCCAGCAGGGGCGCAAAGCAAAGACGGCTCCCCTAACAGTGCGAGAGTGGCGGAGACAGTGCAGCAGCCACTGGCCTAGCAAGAATCTGGGGGTCCTTCTACTTCTTTGTTTTGGGGGGAGGGGAAAGTGGTGACAGAATGTAGGACAGAGAGACCCTGGCTCCTTTCCTCTGAGATGCCAGGTATTCTCTCAATTCCAGCTGCCAACCTCCTTTATCAGACACCACACTCCTTACACGCAGATCATGCCATGTCTCCAACTCCCAAGCTATCCCAGACCTCTGTCTGACTGCTAGGGGAGGGGAATGCAGGGGGAATTAATATGTCACATAAACCCTCTACCCACTTTTGAGGGCATGTATGGGAGCCTTTCATAGAACCTGGGACCTTTATAAATTTGGTTCTGTCAGAAAAGAACAAACAAACAATCATCAAAAGATCAAAATGGCCCAAGTGAAACATCTCCCTCCATTTTATCTCCCAGAACACTGGCCAAAGGAGTAGGATACATACAGAGAGACAAGGTGGGTGAGTAATAGCTATTATTGGACCAAGTTTTGTTGGAGAGAGACAAGCTTCCAAGCTACATAGAGCTCGTCTTCAGGTCCTGTGCAGAAGATTGCTACTATAGAACAAATCCCGCATCTTGGGAGGAGTTAGATTAGCTGACCCTTGCGCTCCCTTCTAACCTATGGTTCTACTCATGTGACGCTCAAAAGCTTGTCTCTCTCACCAACAAAACTAAGTCCAAGAAATATTACTTCACCCACTCCATCTCTCTAATCTCTTGGGACCAACACAGTGACACCACCACTGCATAAGATACAGACACACAGCCATAGCAAGAAAAGGGGCATGTTTTCCCATTAGAATTGTATCGGGGGGCATGCAGCTGTTTTGGAGATAGGTAACTCCGAAGGGCTGGAGGCCAAGTCACTGCTACGAACCCTACCTCCCAAAAATCACTATCTTCCAATGTCTCTTTGGCAGCTCTCATGGGCCTAATTCTGGCTCCTAGTGGACAGGCCTCTGTGCCCCAAAGCCACTCTGCCTGTTAGCAACTCCTTGCCACGGTGACAGAGCTGCCCTCCGAGTGCAGCATGTCTCGCCCCGGGTGAAAGCATCCTCGGCAGGGTGGTTAGAGGGGACCTGTAGTGGTGACAGGGCGAGAGGCAGGGGAAGGGATCAGTCTTCAGGGCTGATAACTCAACACCTCTCACGGCTGTTCCAGTTTCCTCTACGATTCAGCTGGACTGAGGAAGTGGTGGTGGGTTGGGTTTGGCAAAACTTCTGGCCAGTCTATCAAGGCACAGGGAGAGCAATCCCACCCCCTGGTTAAGGGGGTGAGAGAAATGGGGTTAAAGGGTCAGGTGTGGCCCATCTCTAGAAGATAGATAACAGAAATTTAGGAAGCAATCCTGGTTCCAGTGAAGTCAATGGGGATCACTGGAGGATTACACCCCAGTGCAAGCTCAAATAGGTAAAAAACTTTAACCCTTTCTAACTCTTAGCAACTCTCCATAGGGAAAAAAATATCCAAAGGTGTTTGGAAAAAAAAAACAACCTCCCAAATGGCTTTAAGGAGGGATGTTTTTCTGAGTCGTTAGCATGACCCTTCCCCCTCCCCCCATGTCTGTGTCCCCTCCCCCTGGGGCGGACAAGTGTTTTGCTTGACTGCCTGGCAACCAGGCTGGAGCTAAGCTTGCTAAAATATGAGTGGTTTTTGGCTGGAGTACCGGAGGGCTTGCAGCCCTATGGAGAGAAAAAAATTGAGCGCTCCATGCCATGGCTCCAGAAAGGGGAAGAATTAGGTTTCACACCGAGCAGGCTGGACCATCACATTCTTTAGCTAATGCTTAACAAACCCCAGAACAAAAGCAACCAACTCAGCTGCATGTTAGTAAAATGTATTCTCAGCAGATTCAGGTTTATTGGGGAATTCTATTGCTTTGCAGCAAGTGTGGTTTTTAGCTGCCCTCCTTCCCCCCACCCCCCAGCTCCCTTGTCTCAGTTCTTCCTCATTCCTGCCAGCAGAATGCATCCTCTCATGCTTGGAGGGGACTTAGCAACCGAGGGTAAATCATATTATTTTATCAAGTGCATTAACGTTAACCTCTCCCACGTCGTTAGCCTCTCCCATGTCACAACTATGGCATGAGAGCTCTGGCAATTTGGCGTCTCCCTTTTGGAAAGGGTAACGAGGGATGGTGCTAAGTGGGACTGAAACGTTGCAGACAAGTTGCTGGTATGGAGATGGATGTGAACCAAAATCTCAGCTCCAAACTCTGGAGCACTTGATCTGAATTTTGAGCCCTTTGGTACACTTCAGGTGAACCATAAAAGATTCAAAGTTCAGATGAGGTCTGAGCAATCATCTCAACTTTCCTCGGCTGAATCTGCCATGCCCAAACCTCTTGGGCTGCCAAATTCAGAAAGGCAGACTCCCATGGCATTGCACTGTAGAGATTCATATACACCTCTACTTCGATATAACACTGTCCTCGGGAGCCAAAAAATCTTACCGCGTTATAGGTGAAACGGTGTTAAATCAAACTTGCTTTGATCCACCAGAGTGTGCGCAGCTCCCCCCCTCCCCGAGTGCTGCTTTACCATGTTATATCCAAATTCGTGTTATATCAGGTCACGTTATATTGAGGTAGAGGTGTACAACAAGGTCTTGTTCATGGAACCTCTCTTACCCATTTACAGGGGTTTGGGGCTAACTCTCCAGCTGTTTCAAAATATTTAAGATGAGTGAGACTCGGATTTAGAGCCAGGCTCTCTCCACTGGTATAAATCACAGCATCTTCTTTGGAGCCAGGATTTGGCCATAAAAACTGCTGGCCTGCTCCCCCAGGACTAGGTGACTAAGCCAGCAGGAGGAAGGCACTTCAATTTTATAAATGGGGCTGTCCATGCTTCAGGATTTGAATTCAGCACTGAGGATGAGGAAAACCCTGAGCTCAAGCCTTCAAACTCTGCAAAGCTGCCACCTTGGTTACCCAGACTCCAGCTCACCTGGAAGCTTTTGGGTGTCTGCTGAACAAGGTAGGTGATGCCTTCAATACTGAAATGCTGCCAAATTCTGGCCCTTCTCCTTCCAGAGGAAAATATCACAATCACAGCCTCTCAAGAGCTAGCAAGGTCTCCAGTTCTAGCCTGAGCTAGAACCTGGGAGCCAGACCTGCCCCTGGGCATAGTGCTGTTGAACCCAGTGGAGCTTCCATGCCAATACACACCAGCTGACGGTTGGTCTCGACAGTGCATAAGCATGGCATAGATCTAACAACACGATGTCTAAACGTTTCCGAATTTCAGAAGTTTGTGTGAGATTCTCTAGGCTTATCCACATGACCCAAAATACTCATGGGCAGTTGCAAGATTCACTACAAACTGTGCTCAGAAAGGGTTTAGCAACCAAATCCAGGAAACAACTTGCCCTTGTCTACCCCTGCATCAACAATGCTTCATAGAGGGCACCCCTTTGTCAGCAGTGGTTGCTTTTGACGAGGTTGATGGTGACTAGAGAACTCATGAAATGGTGAGATCACAAAACCCAAGGACTGAAAGATGAGCAACAGAGAGAGGGATTTTTTGTTGCCTGGCTATTTACAACTCTCATTTTTTTCTGCTGAATCCTCCTGAACTTAAAGGTCTAATTAACATGTTGGAGAAAGGACCTCTCTGTCCCCATTCTTTGGCTAAGGTGTCAGAACTAACAACCTAAGACATTCCAATGATCCTCTCAGGACAACCAAGGAACAGCTGATGTTCCTTGTATTTCAGTGTTAAAAGACAAAAACTTAAAAACCTGACAACTTTCAGGCCTTGTTTATAACACAAAGAAGCAAACATCACCTTGATGGCAGGGTGTGGCAAAGGGTTTTCTAATATTAACATTTACTGATAAGGATAATGGGTAAGAATAATAATCACTTATATTTTATAGGGTCTTTAATTCCTGAGAGCCCCATAACAGTTTACAAGCCATGGGCCTGCTCTTATATAAATAAATTATCAGAACCCCCACTGAACTCAGTGGGGGCAGAATCTGGAGGTCTCTCTATTGTGCACACAGGAATCATGTGACTGCCTCTGTGATGGGAAAGCAATAGCCAGACAGACCACATTCACAAAAGCAGCAGAGGAAAGAGAAATCCTTGGCTGAGGGCAAAAGCCTGGTGCAAATCTCCACTCTGAGGGGCCTATCATGAGATCTTTCATGTCCACAAAAAGCCGACGGGATCTCACCTGAAGTTCGCACCTTGAATAGCCTAGCACTCAGATCAGGGTTGGGACGAAGTTAGGACAAGCTGGTCTATAGTAATATAAAGCCTATGCTAGTACCAGATCCTCAGCTGACATAAAATCGCTGTAGATCCACCAATGCCAATCATCCATTGAAGTCTGTGGAACTCTGCTGATTTACATCATCTAAGCATTTGGCCCCAGCCTGCCGCTTCCCTAATTGCGGTTCTGCATGGCAGAAGGCACAGCCTGAACCAACTCCATTTACTAGTAGGAAACCCCCCAAAGAAAGCCAAGATAATTGAAAACCAGAATATCACTAGTCAAATTTAATATTAGAAAAGAGCAAGCAGGAGCCAGAGGTCAGAATTAATTACACCCTTCCGTGTTTCGCCACAGAGCTGCATACACATGCCCTCTCCTGGGGGAGCGGTAGCTACCACAGAGAGGCCGACAGACATTATTAGAAAGGACTGATTTAAATGTACCCCCAGGAGCTTTTCAACTTTCCTCTTCAGAGCTTTTGTTTATATTGAGATTAATGGAAGTGAATATGAGGCAAAAGCTGATCCACCAGGAGTATTAAGGTCTCCCGGATTACAAAATTCATTGCCACATCCAAATTAAGCCACTTTTCAGAAAAGCTTATGGGTAGAAAATTCAAAAATTTGCATGCCAAAAGTTTTCCTGCTGAAAAATGGTTTTATTGAAACTGAATTTCTCCTCCCTCCCCCCTTGGAAATTTCTAAAATGAAAACATTTGTTTTATAGCAACATTTGAAGTGAACATTTTCGTTTTGCTTCAGCTTCGATTGTTTTATTGCAGTTTTTCTAAATGAACATTTTTGTTTTGAATTGGTATGAAGCTTCCCCTGGGAAAATCAAAACATTTTGAATGCAGATTTTTCATTCTGTTTCTGATCAGGAAAAAAAATGTTTTCCATACCAGCTGGGTAAATGAGTGTGCCAGGGCATGGCTATGTTTTCAAAACAGCTTAACTCCCATGAGCACCAAAATCAGAGCCAGTGACTAGGTTATCCCTCTCTCTTTAAAGCACTCGGCAAACTTTAACTGGGCCGGAAATGATTGGAAGGAACTTCAGTTTATGGTCTCATCTAAAAGAGAGACCTTCCAGCAATGAGGTACTCAGTTTTCTTCAGCACAGTCCCATGCTGTGAAATAGGAGCTGCTGTTTTGGGGTTAAAACTACGGACTGGGAGGCAGTATACTTGGATTCTACTCCTAAACTCTACTACTGACTCATGCTTTGGCCTTGGTCAGGTAGCTTCATCTTTCTGTGCTTCTGTTTCCCACTTTGCAAAATGGATAAGACAATATCACCTCCCTCCTTTGGCCGTTGTGAGTAGAACTGGCTGGAAAGTGAGGTTCCCCCTCCCCCAGAAAATTCTGACTTATTGAAAGAAATGAAAACTCAAAACATGAACATTTTTGGCCAAAACCTGCCAGAGAAATTCAGTTATCAGCCAAACAGGTTTCTGGTGAAAAACCCAAGATTTTGAGGAAAAGCAGACACTTTCCAGGAAAATTTTCTGTTCATCAAAACCCAATTTTCCATTAAAAAAAAAGTGCTGATGGAAAAATGTTAACCTAGCCCTAGCACGGAGGCTTAATACTTGTTAGTAAAAAGTTCAGAGATCTTTGAGGTTAACAGATTTATAAATTCTAATGCCAGAAGGGACCACTATCTTCATCAGGTCTGACCTCCTGAATAGCACAGGCCAGAGAACTGCCCCAAAATAATTCTTGGAGCAGATCTTTTAGAAAGACCTCCAATCTTGATTTTAAAATGGCCAGTAATGGAGAATCCACCACAACCTTTGGTAAATTGTTCCAGTGGTTAAATACTCTCACCATTATAAATTTACACCTGAGTTCTAGTATGAATTTGTCTCACTTCAACTTCCAGCCATTGGATCATGTTAGACCTTTCTCTGCTAGACTGAAGAGCCCATTATTAAATATTTGTTCCTTCTGTAGGTACTTACAGATTGAGATCAAGTCACCCCTTAACCTTCTCTTTGTTCAGCTAAATGGACTGAGCTTCTTGGCAGTATAAGGCAGGTTTTCTAACCCTTTAATCGTTCTCGTGCCTCTTCTCTGAGCCCTCTCCAATTTATGAACATCCTTCTTGAATGGCAGGCCCCAGAACTGGACACAGTACTCCAGCAGCGGTCGCACCAGTGCCAGATGCAGAGATAAAATAACCTCATTACTCCAATGCTATATCTACACTAAAAGTGCTGCAGCAGCTCAGCAGCAGCACCATCACTGTAGCTCTTCAATGTAGACACATCCCTGAGCTACATAGCTTGGTCACCCTAGCTTTTTACTGTAGACCTAGCTGTACTCAAGATTCTTGTTTATACGTCCCAGGATCGCATTAGCTCTTTCAGCCATAGCATCACACTGGGAGCTCATGTTCAGCTGAGTGTCCACCACGACCCCCAAATCTTTTCTAGAGTCACAGTTCCCCAGGATAGACTCCGCCATCCTGTAAGTATGGTCTATGCACTTTGCTCCTAGGTGTATCCATTCACATTTAGCCCTGCTGAAATGCATACTGTTTGCTTGTAAACTGGGCTCAAGCAGTCTAGATCGCTCTGAATCAGTGACCTGTCCTCTTAATTATTTAACACTTCCCAATTTGTGTACCATCTGCAAACTTTAACAGTGATGATTCAGTTCCCTGATGGTGCTTGAGACGGGTTTGCCTTTGATTACCCTATCACACACATGTGCCTATTAGGTCAGCGATGCTGTAAACAGGGAACACCAAGCCAAGCCAACCTGGAAATGACAACAACTCCTTCCTTTTCAAGAGGGGCTCTCCAGCTGCCTGTCCTACCAGTCTGATTGGGTGCCAGTGACACCAGAGAGCTGGAGGAATGAGAGCAGGAAGAAATGGTTAAAGAACCAGATCCCAGACTGCTCTCATGCCTCCAAGGTTACAATCAAGGACTGCATTAAAGCAGAAGATGTATATTCCTGGGGGGCTATCTAAACATCTGCATAAAGGATCACACATGCTCACTGTCAGTAATGCTCCTCAAACAAACCTCTCTCAGGCATTTAAAATTTATGATGCATTATCATTGCCAGCGCTGGCCCGGCTGGCTATAGATGTGTTAATCCAGAGCATTCTAGTTATATGAAAGGCAATATCCTGTCACGTCAGCATGTCGCTTCCTTATGAGCTGGCTGCTATAAAACTCAGCACTCGGTTGTATACAATCTAAACAGAGTAAACTGAGCCTGACGTACAAACCAGCTGTTTAGGGCAAACATGACAAAGAGGTAAAAACATCAGAAAGGGCTATAGAAACAAGCAAGGGACTTATAAAATGAAGCTGTCAATTTCCTGTTAGAATATTTCTTCATTATCTAATCTTTCATTTTCATTAATATCAACTCAGCCATGTGTGTGTGGGGGGTGGGGAACTTAAAGTTGATTCTTTCATTACAATAATTGAAATGTGTAGTCAGGGGTTTTTTTAAATGGAAAAAAACAGCTGTTCTGGTATCACTTACAAGCCAAGTGAAGTGGTTCTTAAACAAAGCTGTACTGCAGCTCTAGATATCACAGAAGAGGCATCCTTCATTCATAGATCTGTGCACTAGAGAGCACTCTAACCAGTTTCAATGTTACCCAAATTAAGCTGAAGAGAAGCACAGAAGTGCCAGAGGAATATGCTTGTGAATGAATGGAAAGAATGAATGCAGGATGGAGGGAACAGTTTGGTGGTTTGAGCATTGGCCTGTTAAACTCAGGGTTGTGAGTTTCAACCCTTGAGGGAACCATCTGGGGAATAGCCCTGCTTTGAGCAGGGGGTTGGACTACATGATCTCTTGAGGTCCCTTCCAATTCTATGATAAATTTACACCACCTTTTCTCTCTGCCTTAATATCATTTTGCAAGATCTTTCCAGAATTCTTTGTGTGTTTTAAACAAAAATCTTCAGTGATGTTTTGCAATGTCGGCAGCACAAAAGCAAGACGCAATCCTAAAATAATATGTCAGTAGGCACAGCTTTCACAAGTGAGAGACTGCATGAGCTGTCCAGAGTTGTATGGCACATTCTTCACACATCACCCAACAAACCCAATTGCCATGGACTATCCAATCCAACAATACCAAACCAGCAAGGGTAGGCCCGCATCACAGGGTACGTCTACATTGCAAAGAAAAACCCAAAGTACTGAGTCTCAGGGCCCAGACAGAGGCGATGCATGGGGAGGGGCATACAGAGTCATGTGCTTCCCTCCCCCCTTGAGATTTGCTGCTTAGCTTGTACTGAACAGGATGACACAGACTGAGCATGCTCAGTAACACTACTGAAGCTGGCTGCCCTAATTCTCTCCCCCCACTAATCAGCAAGCACAGGTCATCTGAGCCCAGGTCAATTGATTTTAGCTTGCGGGGCTACAAATAGCAGCGTAGACGTTCTTGCTCGGGCTGGAGCCTGGCTCTGAGACCCTTCCTCCCTGGCTTTCCGAGCCCAGGCTCTAGCCCACGTGAGAATATCTACACTGGTCTTTGTAGCCCTGCAGCCTGAGCCCCACAAACCCAAGTCAATTGATCTGGGATCTGAGGTAGCCGCAGGTTTTTCTTTGCAGTGTAAATATAACCAAAGCGACCCTGTGTGACGTTATCTGCTTAAAATATGAGCATATAGATCATTGTTGTAACCACTGTTATATATTTTCAACAAATCTTGTACAAAGGTTATCAAGTGAGGTGTCTACGAAAAGATTATGATTTGCTAGCTGTGATTATGCTGTCTGTATATATGTACCATTTTAGTATTTGAAGTTATAAGTATTGGCTCTATACCTTGATTTCAAATGTTTGCTCCTGGTGTACCGCCCACAAGGTAGTTAGCCAGCACATCTTGAAGGGCCTATTCAAATTGAGTAGCCCATCAAAAGGACAATTAACTCACAATGGACCATGGGAGACTCCCATCTACACTGGGACCATGGGAGACTCCCATCTACATCCTGTAAATGTGCTATCTGGAGTATAGGTAATGGCTTCCTGACTGAGTGAAATTGGGAATGAACATGTGAGTTGCCCAGGTGACTCCAAACACTATCTGGTCACCTGTGATTCTCCACTAGCTGTGCTGAGGTTTTTGTTTGAAACAATGGGTTTCCCTCCACATGGCAGAAACCATAAAAGGCCCTGGAAACCCCTCCATTTTGCCTCTATCCTGCTCCAGCCTAATGGGAGAATTCTAACTAATGGACTGAGGACCTTCCAATGATTTGGAAGCAGCCAGAGACTTGACTTAAGCCAGCAGTTTATTCCATCACTGCTACAAGCCTGAACCAAGAACTTTGCAATCACTGTATGTATTTGATTCTGTTAACCCGTTTTAACTCTCACCCTTCTTTTTCTTTCTTTCTTTGAATAAACCTTTAGATTTTAGATACTAAAGGATTAGCATCAGCGTGAGTTTGGGGTAAGATCTCAGTTATATATTGACCTGGGGGTGTGGCTAGTCCTTTGGGATCAGAAGAACCTTTTATTTTATGAGACGGGTTGTGAAGAACCACTCATCTCTGAATCCAATGTTTTCGGTTGTAATATAAGAACTGGAATGCCTGAGCAAACTGCCTTTATGTCTTCTTGTTAGCCAGTGTAGTGAAACAGGAATTTACTTTTGTTGCTGGTTTGGTACATCCTATGGGGGATTAGCTACCAGTTTTGGGGTGTATCTGCCTTATTTCTCAGCAGTTCATCCTGAATTTGGCATTCTCAGTTGTGACCCACTGAGGGCTGGTCATGCCCTGAAAACAGGCATCCAGTCTAGAAAAGAACACTTCCCCTACAAAAAAAGCTGTAACTAGTAATACTTAGAGATCACTTTTCATTCATAGATCTCAGAGCACTTTACAAAGTAGCTCAGCATCATTATCCCCATTATACAGATGGGAAACAAAGGCATGGGGTGATCAGGTGACTTGCACAAGGTCCCCCAGCAGGGCATGGCAGAGCTGGGAATAGAACCCAGGTCTGAGTGCCAGTCCAGTGCTCTGCCCATCAGGCCACACTGCTTCCCTATCAATAACTGAAGGGGAAAATCCTTAGTAGAATGTTCTAGGGAATGGATGAGTCAGAAGAGGCTAAAAGCCAAGAAATTCAGAGTTAAAGGTTACAACAGTACAAATTCAGTCATTCCCGATATCAGAGGAGTAGCTCTGGATTTAGAGTCTCATCCAATGACTCCTGATGCCAAAAGAAAGATTCCACTGATGTCAATGGACTTTGGATGGGACTCATAGTGGTGTGACTAAGGGCAGCTTTTCCAGAAGGGCTCAGCACCCACAACTGGAGCCAGATTCTGAAAAGTGCGAAGCGCTAGATTTTTGCAGCAGGGTACGGGGCAGAAAATGTAGTTTCTGCAAACTTAAAATTCACAGTTTTCCCCACCAGAAAAATCAACATGAAATATTTCATTTGGAGTTGGTTCAACCTGAATGTAAACATTTCAGTTTATCGGGTCGAACTGAACCGAAATATTTCCTTTTGAGTCACTTCAACATTCAAGTGCATCTCCCTCAGGGGCCACATTGCCTTATGGGATTTGTAGTTTGGATGCCTCAGGCCCCAGAAGGGCTGAGCTTCTTGGGTGGACCACATTTCCCATGAAACATTTCACCATTTCCTAACTGAAATTTTGCAGAACTTAAAACTAATAGTTCAACCTTCCATCCCAATTCAGGACCAAACCAAATGCTGAAGTATTGGAATTTCCTGGGAGAAAGTCTATTGCTGGTGAGCAGAGCAGAGCAGAGCAAAAATTTGCATCAGCTTCTCTGCCCCACTCCTCCTCTATACACGCACAGAGAGGAATGGATAATCCCCTCATACAAACATCCCCCACACCGCCAAAACACACAGAGCAATGGACAATCCCTCCCGCCCCCCATGATCTTGGAGAGCAGTGGGAGCTGCTGTGTGTTGCACCTCTTTTGCAAATCAGGCCCCAAGAACAAGATTTAGTTCAAGGTTACAGTTACAAAAAACAGCTCAGTCCAGATCTCATGCCCAGGTCTTTAACCGCTAAGGAGCATTTCCAGCAGTAGTTGCCAGTGCTGCATGAGCTAGCTTGAGGCAGCATGTGAGAGAGGAAAACGAATCTGTTTCCAGAACAAAACTTCCAGTTTCAAGTTTCCCCTGGGTTATCGGTGCATCGATTGTAGTAGCTATTCCCGCCAGACTTTGGCAGCAGGATATTACATTGATGCTTATTCATTTTATTGCTTCTCCTTTCTAAATATTTGCTTGGCAGGAAAAGGATTCGCTTCACTCAGTATCTATTTTTACAGGTCAATTTAATTTCTGGCTCTCTAAATCCCTCTTTTCCTCCCATTGCATTTACAAAACAAATATTGATCATTCAAATTAACCACTAGCTGCACCAAAGGTTGTTGAGCATCTCCTATTCTGTGCAAGGGGCTGGGTGAATTTCCAGCATGCAAACGGAGAGCTAGCCAGCACTTCCTTGCTCCCCAAGGATATCTTAGGCACAGGTGAAGTAGCTAGATGTCTTGGGCGTGGCACCTCGGGCAACACTGCCAGTATTGGGCCCAATCCAGAACCTACTGAAGTCAATGGGAGTCTTTCCACTGACATGAATGGGCTTTGGAATAGCTCCATAGCACTGGGGCTGCTGGAGCCATGCTCCAACAGGCCAATAGCCAACCTGCTCTTTCCTGGCTATAGTATTTCTGCCCTGCCTGGTTCAGCTCCACTGGGTGTTCGGGATGGGGGCACCTTCAGTTCTGACACCTCCCAGAATCCCTTGCAGTGACCTACTGCAACTAGGGCAAAGGATTCTGGGGCATGACTGTGGATAAGGGGGCACATTAAAGATAGCTCAGGAAGGAAGAAAATGGTGCAAGAAGGGGAGTGGATGGGGAGACCAGAGGAAGGGACAAGGAAGCAACTGGTAAGAGGATCCAAATCCAGTCTTTTGAAGACATCTATATCTGGCCCTGCTCCCAGACCCGACAGCAACAAACTAGCATGTTAAGCCCAGTATTCTCAGGTGACCCAATAAAAACAAGCCAATATGTCCCAAGGGATGGAAATATAATTTGCTAAGAACATGGAGCCAGATTCATCCCAGGATATACCTCTACTGACGTCCACAGAATCACACCAGAGAAGGTTTCAAGAATTCATTCCCTTTCATGTTCTAGAGAGGTCCTGATGACCAGAGATTCTGAAGAAAGTGATTTCATGGCTTACAAAATTAACTCCTTGACACAGCATGGTCATAAAGAACAAACGCTATTATGACGGACTTCAATTGCTGCCCTAATTAGCTACAAAACCTGACACTTTGCCCTTTTTGCATTCACTATCTACTGCAACCCTCTGGGAGTTACAAATCTGTATAGCCTAATGGCAACAATTATGATCTAATTATATAAGGAAGGTCTTGCCACTTGACTAATGGGCTGCCCAGAAACATCCTTCCATTAGAAACCTTTGCGGATACAGGTATGATGGCACCATACATAGGCAAAATACCAAGGCCCCATGGGTTCCACAATCAACACCTGCAGCATTTGCCACAGGATCCACCTGGTGCAGCAAAATGGTACTTCACAGTCTAAGGCTATGTCTACACTACCACGTACATTGGTATAACTTATGTTGTTCAGGGTTGTGAAAAAGCCACCCCACTGAGCGACATAAATTACACTGACCTAAGCACCGGTATGGACAGTGCTATGTTGACGAGCGAGCTTCTCCCACCGACCTAGTTACCGCCGCTCGTGGGGGTGGTTTTATTAAGTCAATGTGGGAGCTCTCTCCCATCGGCACAGAGCAGCTACACAAGCCTTCTTACAGTAGCACAGCTGCACTGGTACAGCTGTCAGCTGTAAGCCCACTAGTGTAGATATGGCCTTAGTGTTTTTTTAAAAAGTACATTTCTAACCCTTCTGGTAAGCTGCTGAAGGTGAATTTAGTGTAAACCAATTCTGTGTCGTCTCTCTGAGCCTGAAACCATCAGTCAGAGAGGTGTGAACTGGTTGATGCATAGTAATTGGGTGTTAACTCTGGAGCCTAACAACGACGATTTTGTTAGCTGTTTCTCCACTGAAGATTTTAGCAGAAATATCCAGTTAATGTGTCTATCCCATAATCTCCAAAGGCCTGACACCTGGCTGGGGATAAGAGAAGCCCAATTTCTCCTTAGGGCAGCTGCTAAAACCTTCAGCTTTCCCTTTGCCAATCGTTACAAGCCAGTTAGTACAAAGATCTACAGCATGCTGGAACTGCAGGGGCTGAGTAAGCTGATGCTAACCTCAAAATAAGTAATTTAAGAGATCCTGTAGGGACTGTGTTATTCTGTTTCATGTTTAATTCACTGCAAGCTTCCATTTTAGAATATACCTAAAGTCTTCCATTCCGGAGGTTTAGAATATTATTCAATTTGTATTTCCATAGCGCCTAGGAGTCCTCATCATGGACCAGGACCCCACTGAGGTCAGCACTGTATAAACACAACCCAACTTGCTGCAGAATACCTGGGTGCTTGGATATTGCATAGGTCCTGCAAGCTGACCACGCTACATGCAGCATTTGCGGGGGATCCTCCACAGGCGGAACAGGCACTGTCCCTCTCCAAGGTAACGTCCTTGGGTCTCTGACATATGAAATGAGATCTACATTGTTTTGCAGAGCTGGTGCTTGCATAGGTGACTGTAACATGCATGGCATGGGAGGAGACAGATGTCCCCTTTGTGAGAGCACGCAGTTGCTCTGAACTCAGCTATTTTTTGAGGAAGTCATCATGATGGACAAGCAATATTTGGAAGGATGGAAGAGGTGTGTTTGCTCCGCATGTACGTGGCAGTCACTTCAGTACTGAAATGTTAGAGGCTGGCCTTTAAGAGAGGGGAAACAAATTCTGCTAGCTCGAGAGACTCTGCTTGAATATTTGGCTGGCTGCTAAGGAAACGAACAGCAGTGAAAGAGTAAGAGGGCTGCAGGTCAGGATTGTCAGAGATCTATCAGGCTCAGGACTGGAACAGCAGAGAGTGCTGAATATCAGGTTTTGAGGTGCATTGGCAGAGCTGTATGTAGGGATGCTTGTCTTCCTAGCCTGACTTTGCCAGACAATACCCCCTGTGACCTTAGCCCAACAATCCCAGGTGCACAAATATCTACAGAAAATATCATAAGGGCACTATAAAAATCCATGGTACACTCACACCTTGAACACTGTGTCAGTTCTGGTCATCCCATCTCAAAAAGGATATAGTGGAACTGGAACAAATTCCAAGAAAGGGGAACCAGGATAATTAAAGGTATGAGATGGTTTCCATATGAAGAGAGACTAAAAGGATTAGGGCTGTTCAACTTAGAAAAGGCATGACTAAGGGGGATATGATAGAGGTCTATAAAATCATGAATGATTTAGAGAAAGTGAATAGAGATATGTTATTTACCCTTTCACATGATACAAAAAACAGAGTTCATCTGATGAAATTAATAGGCAGCAGGTTTAATACAAACAAGAGAAAGCATTTTCCACCCAATGCACAACTTATCTGTGGAACTCATTGCCAGGGGATGTTGTGGTAGTCAAAAGTATAACTGGGCTCAAAAAAGAAGTCTATGGGGGATAGATCCATCAATGGCTATTAGCCAAGATGGTCAAGGACACAAGCCCATGCCTAGGGCAACCCTAACCCTCCGACTACTAGAAGCCAGGAGGGAAAGACGGAACACTCCATAACTGCCTTACTCTGTACACTCCCCCTGAGGCTCTGGTATGAGCTACTATTGGAGACAGGATATTGGGGCAAAATGGATCATTGGTCTGAGTCGGTCTGGCAGCTCTTAAGTTTTTATTTGGAAAAAAAATCTGAACATCCTAATTAGCTCTGTAATGAAAGCCCAAGCGAGGCAGTTGTCTGGTTGCAGATCACACTGTGAACATTTCACAGCACTTTGGGAATAATGTGACAGACAAAGATTTTGGGGATGAGATTTAACACCTGGATTTGCAAAGGCACCTGGAGGAATTAGGCACCCAACTGATATTCAGTGGGAGTTGGGTGCCTCAGTTTACCCCCAGTCCTGCCCATTTGGGATGGTTACTAGTCTCCTGTGCCGTTCATTACAGGTCACTGGGAACTGGCTCCCAATACAAGTAGCAGCGAGTATGTTCATCCATAGTCAAATTCTCCTCTGAACACATAGCTGGTTACTTTTTGTTACTGGTTTCATTTTTCCTGGTAAAAACAGGATTTTGTCAAAAACATCATTTTTGGACGAAAAGGTCAATTTTTAAAATTAAATTGTTTCTCTTTTTCAGTGTAAGATTTCTGAACAAAATCAAATGAAAGTTTTCTGGAGATTTTTTAACTGAAATTTTTGTACAGTTTTGGGCTTCCAAAAACCTTTTTTTTATTATTTCAAATTTCATATTTCCCCCTCACACCTTTTTTGCCATGAACTGAACAATGTCTGGGTTTTTATTTGCTCGTTTTTCCAGTCTGTAACTTCTAAAAATTGTCTCAATTTTAGGAAAGTTAGAGTGGCAAAAGGAAAAATGGAGCATTCTAATTTTGCCAAGTGGGAACTTTCCCAAAGTTGAGGAAGTTCAAAAATGTTCATAAATAAATATTTACTTTTTTAAAAAGTTATTCCATTTTGAACCTGCAAACCAAAAACATCTTTGAAAGTTTAAACAATTTCTTACCCCGCATTTTTCAACCGGCTCTTGCGAAAATGCGACAGAGATTCATTCAGCAGGCTAAGAAATAAAATTTGCTTTCAGTTTGTATACTCAGAATCCACACTTTGGGTATTTCTTATCTGACTTGAATGCACTTCTGCTACTGTCTAATGTCTCAGTTTAACACTTGGGTTTATATTCTGAATTCATGATTAAGCCACTGTGCTGCTACACCAGCAAATGAAAACTGATGTGACAGGAATATGAAATGACTGCACAGTGACTGCAGGGTTGTTTCAGGGATAGTCGAACAATGCAATATGCTGAGTTATTTGCAGTGAAATGATACAGTTTCATGTTACACTCAGAGAAATGTGACAGCATGTTTTGTGATAACACACTTATGAAGCCTGCAACCTGACAGCTTACCATGAAAAAAAAAAAAAAGAAATCAGAACTCACTGCTAAATATGCACTAGCAGTGTCAAAACTCACAGCCCAAGCCAAAGATGCACTAAAAAAGAAATCTACAGCTAAATTAGTCCTCAAACATAGAAGAGGGAAAGGCAGCTTATGATGACTCAGGAGTTCTTGTTTTCAAGTTCTGATCCCTGGAAGTTAACTTGTTAGTTTGAATAATACAGGCTGTATTAGAAGCAGTGCTGTGGGCATCATACTTGCTGATTTCTAGAGACGTACAGCCCCCAGTTTGAGCTGTCTTCAGAGTTGCCTATGAACGCGTAATCCTGGGGAAACCTGGATGTTTCCAGATTTGTTACTCAAAATGATGCTGCAGTTCATTGGAAGCAGAGGGGGTCAAAGACACCATACTTGACTCAGGATCTGAACTTTCCCTAAGTACAGGGCTGTTCAGATAGAGTCATTATCCATTATAGAAGAAGGGGACAGTTGCAAAATGCAGGTACCCCTCTAAACTTTGGGAACGTTTGGGGTTCAGGCCCATATCTCCAATTTAAAGAGGGTGCACTCACCCCACAGACTTATTAAGTCAGACAGAGTGGTCGCTATCTTGCTTTAACTTCATCCTAAATGTCTGCTTTGAGCTGGTGAAAGATGACAGTCTCATTGTTGCCAAGTCAGGATTTAATCTTGAGTCCTGCAAGCCCCAACTCCTGGAGGCAAGTGATTAAGTAAAAATCTCAGCTTTCTATTTTTTTAAAATAGGTTTCTTGCCCATGTGGTTGCAGAGAAAAGCTTAAAAATGTGATTCCTTAAAGGCACATAAAAAGAACTCAAATACTTATTTAAGTCTCATGATATTTTTTAGGTTTGACTCCTGATTTGTGAACACTTGGGTTTGGCAATACTATTATCCATGAATGGCATAGGGCAGGGGTAAGGAACCTATGGCACGTGTGTCAAAGGTGGCATGCAAGCTGATTTTCAGTGGCACTCACACTGCCCGGGTCCCTGCCACCGGTCCGGTTTTAATACATTAAAATGTATTACTGGCACGCGAAACCTTAAATTAGAGTGAATAAATGAAGACTCAGCACAGCACTTCTGAAAGGCTGGCACAAGGCATAGGCAGTGGTGGTGCAAACTTCCCCTTCAGGAAGCACATGAATCTATTTGCCCCTTCCTTCTCCAAACAGACACTGGGATGCAGTTATCAGCCTTTCGATCCATATTACTGACCTATTTAACCTGCTCTCACTTCAAGGTCAGTGTCTTAAAGCACATTCAAACCATATGGTTATTAGTTCATTGTGGGTTCAGGGCCTCTCCTGAGCCATCACAACAGCTGGGTGAACAGGTCACAATGCATAATTTATTTGGTGGATTAAAGCCCATATTCTCTTTGCATGTGGCCTACAAAGAGTTTGTATTTTATCAGTTGTTTTCCCAACCCCCACTATTTGTAATCACTCAAATTTCAGTCTGCAGTTTAACTGCAATTGGTCAGAAGCCACGTTTGATTTGAATATTCAGTATCAGCAAATTGCTATTTGAGATGTGTGTTTAGATAAGTCACATGATATCTGTTCTGTTACCTGACTGAATGATGAAGAGCTGTCGCAAAAAAGTTACTGTGATTTGAACAAGTGACAAAAATTAGAGAAAAGGAGAGACTTCTATATGCAGAAAGATGCAAGACATTTGGGCTGTTTTGAGAGGAGACAGAGGTATGCAAGATATAGTGACATATGATAGCGAGAAGATAGGTAGGGTAAACAGGAGCACCGGTCTCATAATAAATAGGCCATGCAATGAAACTGAAAGCAATCAAATTTAAAACTGAAAAGAGGAAATACATTTCCCCCCGACATACAATTAGCCTGTGGATTTCAATGCCACTACCACTGAGACCAAGCATTTAGCACCACTCAAAAAAAGAACTGGACATTTACATGGATAATGAGGACATTGACAGTCTCTATGACTGTGAGCAAGTCACCTCCCTGCCTTGTTCCTCAGTTTCCTCATCTGTAAAATGGGTATAATGATACTGACCTGCTTTGTAAAGCACTTCAAGATCAAGGGATGAAAAGCATTACATAAGAGCTAGGGATTAGCAGGAGTAGGATTCATTTTAAAACTGTTGGGAAGGGATATAAACATTCTTGTATAAAGGTACAAGTAGGTTGGTAATAAGCAACTATGATAAGGAAGAAATATCACCAATAGGAACGTTATTCTATAACTGCCCCAGTTGTTGCACCTCCCTCTGAAGCACATAGCGCTGGCTGGTGTCAGAAACAGGACACTGGGCTAAATGGTCCACAGGTCTGAAAATTCCTCTGTCCCTATAGTACGCTTAAATACTTTTGTTACTGTATTAGCCAGTGCATATGATCATCTCCCTGCTATTACTAGGAAACTTACAATACAGGAATGCATCATATTGCTGGCTGTGCCACAGGCTCACTGTGTGGCCTTGGCTAAGTCAACTTACCCTGCCTCAGTTTCCCAATCTGTGAAATGGAAATACCTACTTACCAAATAGGGCAGTTGTGAGAGAGCGTTCATTAATGTTGGCAATGCACCTCCAAGTCCTTACAGAAGGACCAAAAGAAGTGCAGTGTAATCTGTTTTTTTGAGCGAGAATCTCAGCAGGTGTAAGTCAGAATAGTTCTGCAGTGGAGCTATGCCAATTTATACCAGCTGATGATATGTCCCTTGGATTTTAATAAAGCAGTTGATGTCTCACTAAATCTTTACTGAAAGATTAATTCTAATTGGATGGCTATCATCATACTCACTTATAGAAATCACAGGATTCATTGTGACACTGCAATTGACAGCTCCAGCAAACTCAGCCAGGATTTCACTTCACCACCACCCCAAACAAAGACAAAAACAATACCAATTTAATCCTAAAATACCTCCACCAGTAGGTGGCACTGTATTGGCTCCACTGATCAATACAATAGGAACATTCATTTGTAAACTGAAAATTGCTAAAGCCCTGAAGAAAAAGAGTAGAACAGTGATAAATGGCAATATGTATAATTGAGGGAAGTGGATCCCGCAGGGATCAAAGTTAGAACTAGTCCTATCTGACATCATCAGCCAGCTATACTAAGTTGTAAATAGCACACTAATTCCATTTGAAGATTATCACAGCAGTCAGGAGAGCAAAATTATCTGAAACAACCCCGAGAGATTAGAAATATGTATAGAACACAAATGAAATTCAGCTTGGGAAAATGCAGCTATTACATCTGTGGGAAAATAATCTGGAGCCCAGATTCTCACTAGGAGGGGAAATTTGGGAAACAGAAAGGTTGCAAGAGACAGAGGTGATAGTGGACAGTAAAATAGACATAAGGTGACGTGTCTGCAAAAAGGCCAGCGCAATACAGGGCTGTAGATGCAAAGGCATTATGCCATGGAGAAGGGAGGTAATAAGCGCTCTCCGTCTCCATGGCTCTGATGTCACTACACCTGGAATATTGTACTCAGCTCTTGGCAACACACAGATAATGATAAACGGGAGGGAATTCAGGAGAAGAGCAACAAAAATGATCAGCAGGGGGGAAACAACTTACAAAGGAGGATTAAAGAGCTAACAGTGTATCTCTTAGCTATACAAAGGTTATAGTTATGATTTCTCTTTGCATATATCCAAAGGGAACATGTGTGAAATGGGGAGATAAATTATTTCTTTACATGGATACATATTCGGCTGTGCGATAATCTCCCAAGGAATGTAGTGGAAGCCCCAACCTTTGGAACCTTTACAGCCAGCCTGGACAAAACACTGGGGGGAAAAATATACCTTAAGGAACAATCCTAAAGTGGCAGGGGGATGGGACTGGTTTAGCTAAATATTCTTCTCCATTTCTAGTTTAAGCAACTTTGCTTATACCAGGGGTGGAGTAAATGGGATGCCATTGCATTCATTTTAACAGTAGTTGCAGATGCTAGGCAAATCTGAAGAATCAGGCCACTTTCAATTAGGAGCTTAAACGTGGATTTGGAAGCTTAATGTGCCCAAATTTAAAAATTCTAGCCTAAGTGAGACATGCAAGGTTACGTAGTGTGACAAAGTTCCTCCTCTACCTTGGTGGGTCCTGCGCTTATTGGCAGATTTGCTCACCTCAGTGATCTTCCCCACAGTCTGGATCAACTCCTCCTGTGTCTGATCAGGAATTGGGAGGTTTGGGGGGAACCCGGGCCCACCCTCTACTCCAGGTTCCAGCCCAGGGCCCTGTGGATTGCAGCTGTCTATAGTGCCTCCTGTAACAGCTGCATGACAGCTACAACTCCCTGGGCTACTTCCTCATGGCCTCCTCCAAACATCTTCTTTATCCTCACCACAGGACCTTCCTCCTGGTGTCCAATAACACTTGTATTCCTAGTCCTCCAGCAGCACACCCTCTCACTCTCAGCTCCTTGTGCCTCTTGCTCCCAGCTCCTCACACGCACTTCCTCTCCTCCGGCTCCTCCTCACCTGACTGGAGTGAGCTCCTTTTTAAACCCAGGTGCCCTGATTAGCCTGCCTTGATTGGCTGCAGGTGATCTAATCAGCCTGTCTGCCTTAATTGGTTCTAGCAGGTTCCTGATTACTCTTGTGCAACCCCTGCTCTAGTCACTCAGGGAACAGAAAACTACTCATCCAGTGACCAGTATATTTGCCCTCTTCCAGACTCCTGTACCTGGGTCTGGATCTGTCACATATTCCTCCCCTATGCTCAACATCAAGGGGTTGGGCAGCTTGGGAAGCCAGACAGTGCACACATGACAAGTCATCGGCATTGCCATGACGGCTCCTTGCTCTGTGTTGCACATGGAACTGGAAAAGTTGGAGTGATAAGAACCACCTGGTCACCCTTGTGTTCTTCTCCTTGTTCCGCTGTATCCATTGAAGAGAGGCATGGTCGGTCACGATGACAAATCTGCGCCCGAGCAAGTAGTAGCGCAATGCTTCCATGGCCCATTTTACGGCGAGGCACTCTCTCCACCACTGCATATTTTTGTTCCCTTGGAAGGAGTTTCCTACTGAGGTAGAGAATTGGGTGTTCCTCCTCCCTGACCATCTGTGATAGAACAGCCCCCAACCCTACTTCCGATGCATCTGTCTGCAGGATAAATTCCTTGGTGAAATCAGGGGCTATCAGTACGGGGTTACTGCAGAGGGCATTCCATAGGTCTGTGAATGCATCCTCTGCTGCATCAGACCATCTCACCAGATCAGGTCCACCGTCTTCCACTAGGTCTGTCAGGGGGCTTGCCCTTGTGGCAGAGTGGGGGATAAATCGTTGGTAATACCCCACTACACCTAGGAATGCCTGGACTTGTTTCCTGCGACGTGGTCGCGGCCAATTTTGGATGGCCTCCAACTTGTTCACTAGACCCTTTCCCACAATGTAGCCAAGATATTTGGCCTCTGTAAACCCTACAGTGCACTTGGCAGGGTTTGCTGTAAGGCCAGCTCACCTGAAGGTATCAAGGACTGCCTCCATCTTCTCTAGGTGGGTTTCCCAGTCTGGGGTATGAATGACCACATCGTCCAAGTAGGCAGCAGCATAACTGTTATGTGGGCGTAATAGCTTGTCCATGAGGCGCTGGAAAGTAGCTGGGGCCCCATATAGTCCAAAAGGGAGGACAGTATATTGAAAGAGACCCTCTGGTGTAGAGAACGCAGTCTTTTCCTTTGCGTCTTCCGCAAGGGGAATCTGCCAGTACCCCTTTGTCAAGTCTAGAGTAGTCAAATACCAGGCATTATCCAGATGGTCCACTAGCTCATCTATGAGAGGTATGGGGTATGCGTCAAACTGAGATACTTCGTTTAGTTGCCGGAAGTAGTTGCAAAACCTTGTGGTGCCATCAGGTTTGGGCACCAGCACAATTGGGCTGGACCACTGACTGTGGGATTCTTCGATGATCCTCAACTCCAGCATTTTTTTTACTTCTGCTTTTATTTCCTCCCTTTTGGCTGCTGGCACTCAATAGAGCCTCATTGTTATTCTGGCCTCAGGGTTCGTGACGATGTGGTGATATGTCTCGGTTGTTCGACCCGGTTTGGTTGAGAACACATCTTGGTTCCGGAAGATCATCTCAGACACCTCATTCTTCTGGTCTGGTGTTAAATCGGGAGACACTCTCACCTGTTTGGAAGGCTTATTTTCCTGGGTTAGGTCTTTTTGGACAGTTATGCATGCCTCTTGTGCATGCCAGGGTTTCAGAAGGTTGATGTGATAAATCTGTTCTTGTTTTCGGCTTCCTGGCTGCCGCACCTTGTAGGTTACTTCCCCCATGGGTTCAGCCACCTCATAGGGTCCCTGCCACTGGGCCGGAAGCTTGCTTTCTGCTGTGGGTACCAAAACCATCACCCAATCCCTGGTTGGAACTGTCGGACTTTTGCCTGGCAATTGTAATGGGTTCTCTGGGCCTCCTGTGCCTTTTCCAAATGTTCCTGTACAATAGGGGTGACCCGGGCTATCCGGTCTCGCATCTGTATTACATGTTCTATTATATTTCTCCCCTCATTGGGTTCCTCTTCCCAGATCTCTTTGGCGATATCTAGTATGCCACGAGGATGACACCTGTATAATAACTCGAAGGGGGAAAACTCAGTTGAGACCTGAGGTACCTCCTAGATAGCGAACATAAGATAGGGTAGTAGGGTGTCCCAATCCTTCCCGTCCCGACTTACCACCTTTCGTATCATAGCCTTGAGGGTTCGATTAAACCTTTCTACCAACCCATCAGTCTGTGGATGGTAGACTGAAGTTCTCAGGGTATGTATATGGAGCAGCGTACAGAGGTCCTTCATTAGCTTTGACATAAATGAGGTTCCTTGGTCTGTTAATATCTCCTTTGGTAGCCCTACTCGGGCAAAGATCCCCACCAGCTCTTTGGCTATTGTTTTAGAGGCTGTGTTCCACAAGGGGACAGCTTCTGGATAGCGAGTAGCATAGTCCAAAACAACAAGTATATATTGGTGGCCGCAAGCCGTCTTCTCCAGGGGTCCCACTAGGTCCATGGCTATTCGCTCAAGGGGGACTTCTATGATGGGAAGGGGTACTAAAGGTGCCCTCAGGTGGGGATGGGGACTGTGCAGCTGACACTCTGGGCAGGATGTACAGTACCTCCGCACTTCTTCATGTACTCCAGGCCAGAAGAACCGTCGTAGGACTCGTGCCAGGGTCTTCTCTACCCCCAAGTGCCCCCCAAAAAGATGACTATGAGCAAGGGCTAATAAATCAATAGGTCTCTACACCTGGCCAGGGCATGTCAGTTATTAATTAACTAGTAGTTGAAAGCCTGTGCTGTCACATGGGTGCAATTTGTAAAGTTGTATGTATTAAAGAACAAAAAAAGCCAAAATGAAATTAAGAACTGGATGGTAACTGACCAAAAATCCCACTGATGATCGAAGCTGGTGATATTGTGAACAAAAAGAGCTCTCAGTCACTCTCGCGCTAATCCCTTCACATCACACTGACTCCACAGAACTTCTGGGTTTCAAAGGGATGTTTGGGGATCTTGTGTGTGCTGGTTGTGTCGTTGGATGTGCTGGTTATATTGGGGGGGGATGCTTTGTGGTGGGAGATCTGTGTTGATTTGTGTAGATGGTGAACGTTGGTGTGTGCTGCTATCAGAAGCTATATGTTTGGGGGGAGTGTGTTGGGAGGGTTGTATTGATTTGTGTGTAGAGAGTTGTACTGGAAGATTTGTGACAGAACACTTCAACTTCCCTGGTCACTCAATTACAGACATAAAAGTCGGAATTCTTCAACAAAGAGACCTTCAAAAACAGACTCCAACAAGAAATTGCAGAACTGGAATCAATTGGCAAACTGGACACCATTAAATTAGGCTTGAATAAAGACTGGGAGTGGATGGGTCATTACACAAAGTAAAAACTATTTCCTCATGCTAATTTTTCCCTTACTGTTACTCACAACTTCTTGTCAAATGTTTGAAATGGGCTATCCTGATTATCACTACAAAAGTTTTTTTTTTCTCCTGTTGATAATAGCTCACCTTAATTGATTAGTCTTGTTATAGTTGTTATGGCAACATCCATGTTTCCATGTTCTCTATATATATACTGTATTTTCCACTGCATGCATCCGATGAAGTGCGTTTTAGCCCATGAAAGCTTATGCCCAAATAAATTTGTTAGTCTCTAAGGTGCCACAAGGACTTCTCGTTCTTTTGGGGAGATTTGTGTTGATTTCTGCTGGTGGCAGCTGGGCCAAGTAAACCATCATCTGTGCCGCCTCCCTCATACAACCAATGAAATTACTGCATGAAAATTAGCTGCAGAGTAAGGATGGTGATTGGTTGAGTTACCTAATAGCCCAATGGTCTAGGACTCTTGCATTGGCATAGAATACATGCCTTACTGTAGCTGTACCTCATCCAGGTGTAATTTGTAAAGTCCAAACCGCATAAATGAAACAGACCGCAAAATCCACTGATGCTATTCTGAATCATTTATGCAGTTGTTTCCATCACATACTGAGTCCAGAGCCATTCTAGGCTTCAGCCATTCTAGGCTGCTGACAATCCTGCAATCTTATTATATGGATGATTAGAGAAGGCATCAAGTTACAACATTTAGAGTTAGACACTAATCGCTCCTTCCCCTCAAGTTCAGGAGTGTTTGGATCTGAAGCATGTCACAGAGATTACGCCAGCTGCAAAATTGAGACCAGGGTTCAAATTCCATCCCTCCCTCCCCAGTTTTAAAGGTGTTTGAATTTGGGCCTCAGGGTTGGGACCATCTCTAGTAACCAACACTAAAACTTGGCTTGGATAAAACACAGCCCAGCAATCCTTTCACCACCATCTTTGTGTTTGTTAGACACGGTTATTATTCGAGGTGACATTAACTGATACTCACTGACATCCTGAATGCTATTCCCAATCCTATTTGGAAAAATAAGCTGTTTAAAAAAAAAATCACTTTCCAAAGAGAGATCCCAAATGAAGACATTCCTCATGTTGCTGGTGACCACAAACTCCATTTGGAAACGATTAGCACCAAAATAGCTTGACAAAGTGACTGATGTGAAGAGTTTAATGGGGACAATAAGCAGTAAGCTCAAGGCACAGCCTTTGGCATGCGCTGCGGCTGAGGGCTGGGAATCTTCCTTGGATGCTTATTGCACGACTTTCCCTCTAGTTTCCAGCACATGGATCAATTACCCAAAGCTGTCGGTGCAAGATACCCCAAGCTGCCAAGGTTCATGGCGACAGAAGCAAGCCAGCCAAGGATGCGGTCAGATCACTCTTCTGCCTACATCCCATGCTCTTAGCAGCCCAGCTCAGCAACGTTCTCCACCCAGCTGACCCTGAGAGAACTGGAGGGTGGGGAATGTTCTTCTTCACTGTGGAAACTATGAGCTCATGTGTTTGAGGCGGGGAAGGTTGCAACATCCCATAAAAACTGTCTTTAAGATTCCTGGTGGCTGGGAAAATGGGGCCAGAGTACCCCCTCTTGTGAGAAAATCCACAGGACGCAGCCCGGCAATTCAGCCTTTGGAACCTGTACATTGCCTGTGTGGTCTCCACAGCAACCTAGGGATAGGTTACCTCTTCTGTGGTTGTCAAGCGAGATGCATACAGCACACCAATTCCCCAAGCCCGATTTTTGAGGCCTGACCCCTAACTTGCCCTCTCCCCATATGCAGATCCCTACTTTATGGATGCCTTCCATCGGTTTCAAAGATGTGGAGTGTCTCCCATGAGGTTGAAGTGCTGAACCAACCCTTCCTTGATTTGAACCTGCAGCTCCAGGAAGACTACATATTCCACTGTGACCACTGAGCCTGTGTATTCCATGAGCCATCCTAAAATTTGCTGCAGAATCTGCACCCTACCAGGGAGCTGTGCAGCAGAAACCTAATCTTTCTGCCATTATACTTGTGAACAGAATGCAGAGGTGAAAGTAAGCGGGTCTGGTCCGGTCCGGCGTACCAGCAAGAGCCAGTAGGCTGTGCTGGACCGCACCATCTTCCACAGCAAGGATTGAAAGGGCTCTGGGCTACCCGCGGTTGCGGGCAGCCAAGAGCCCTTTCAATCCCGGCAGTGGCTGAGACTTAAAGGGCTCAGAGCTCCCCGCTGCTGCGGGCAGCCCAGAGCCCTTTAAATCCTGGCCATGACTCCGGCGGCTGGGCTTAGACTGGGATTTAAAGGGCTCAAAGCTCCCCGCAGCTACGGGCAACCCAGAACCCTTTGAATCCCGGCCGTGGCTGGGATTTAAGGTGCTCAGAGCTTCCCGCCACTGGGGCAGCCCAGAGCCCTTTGAATCCCAGCCATGGCTCTGGTGGCTGGGCTGGGGCCAGGATTTAAAGGGCCTTGGGCTCCACTCAGCAGCAGGAGCTCTGGGCCCTTTAAATCCCTGCCCCAGCCCTGCAAAGCTCAAGGTTCCCCTGGCGGCAGGAGCCCCGGGCCCTTTAATTTGCCCCTGAGCCTGGGGGAGCTCTCAGCCACCTCTTCAGCTGGGAGTCCCTGGTTGATTTAAAGGCCCTGGGGCTCCAAGCCACAGCCAGGGCCCCAGGGCCTTTAAATCTTGAGAGGCCATGCCTCTCGGGATGAGGCCATGCCCCTTCCGGATGAGGCCACAAATCCTCAGGATTCCGGCAGTACCAGTAAGTCCTGTAAGTTACTTTCACCCCTGACAGAATGGAAATTGAAACAGCGTTATGTTCCTGAGTCTGCCAACAGCCTGAAACAATAGCTCCAAGAGGAGTGTAAAATGCCCCCATTCATAGCAATGGCAGGTTAACACTAAAGCCAAACGATGACAAATGTCAATGCTGCTAACTATTTCACTGCTGATTCTGTCCATGGTTGCTGAGGTGGGGAATGAAGAGTTTAAGCCTTCCTTCCTAAATGTAAAGTCACCTCCAAGCCCTGCTCACCAGGAAGGGAAACAGGAAATGTACCCTCCCCACAGTGCAAAGAGCCTTAACTACCTCCTGCCTACCAAAACTCAAAAGCACCTCCCACTTGTCACGCATCCCTCACCAAGCTGCCAAAACTCTAGCTTCCTCCCCTGAAACTTCCACAATGAAATTCTACATCCTCACTACATATTCCCACAGTAAAGCAACATTTGAAAATAGGAAGCAGCAAAACTACATGTAGCAACCTTGACCATTAGAATAAACACCAGAGAGACTATGGTGCTGATGGTATTGCTCATTTCCATGGTGCATTCTTAATTCACTAGAATGCTCCATTTTCTAATGTACTGGGATCGACCAGAGGCTTTTCAAACTTGGAGCCCCTTAGAAACCAGGAGCTCTGCTGCAGAACGCAGGCCTAGCTTGCCACACAGCACGCTGGTCCTCAGCCAAAGCATCTAGCTGACGCTCAAAGCTGAGCCCTTTGCTTAGATTGTAAACTCGTTGAGTCTTTTCGTTCTGTGTTTATACAGTACCTGGCACAAGGGGCTGCTGGTCTGTGACTAGGTCTTCTCAGTGCAATGGTAACACACATGCTAAATCTCTGAGGGTCCATGTATCTTCTCTTTTATTTGCTTTGTACCATTAATCATGTTCTCTCTCTGCAGGAAGACACATCTGCCAAGTTTCCTTCTTGACAACCCTTCCGATTGCTTCTCAGCTTATGAGCAGCCTCCTGCTTCCTTGTTCTTCTTAGAAAGCATTGGATGAACGGTATGTCTACACGGCCACTGGAGATGTATTTTCCAGCTTGGATAGACAGACCCACGGTAGCTCTGAACACGTTAGAGTGCTAAAAATACCAGTGTAGCCACAGCACTGCAAGCTTTGGGGGAAGGGGCTAGCTGCCCGAGCACAGGTTTCAGATGGGCTCAGACTCAGGGTGGCTACACTTGTATTTTTAGCGGCCTAGGTCGAGTAGAGCTAACATGGGTATTTCTACTCAAGCTGGAAATTACAGCTCCAGAATGGACCTACCATTAGGGCTTGTTGATACTTAAGACATTACAGCAGTGCAGCTGCATTGCCATAGTGCTTCAGTGTAGACACTATCAATACCCATTGCCATAGGTAATCCACCTCCCTGAGAGGTGGTAGCTAGGTCTAAGGCCAAATTCTTCCATCAACTTAGCGCTGTCTACAATGGGCTGAGGTTGGCAGAGCTACATCTCTCAGAGGTGTGGATTTTTCACACCCCTGGGAAATGAATGTAAAATCCAGTGTAGACCAGCCCCTTGACTCCAGGGAGTTATGGTTGTGCAACCTTACTGGCATAGGGTTATTCCTGGGAACACTTGACATGAGTGGGTGACCTATGCACAGTGCTTTTTCTACAGTCTGTTATCGCTTTCAAAGCACTGACCAATCCTCCAAGCCCCTCTAGCCTTCTCTTTGCTAGGAAATCAAGGTGTGTTCTTCACTCAGGTTAGTTAACTTGAGCTAATTTGCTTGAACTAAAAATCCTAGTCAAGAAATAGCAGGCTGTAGTTTCCACACACATTAACTAGGCTCCCCTGCAGACTTGACTGTGATCCGCTAGTGTGTGTGGAAACTCCAGCCCGCTATTTCTTCACTAGGATTCTACCTCGAGTGAGTTAACTCAGCTGGCTAATTTGAGCACCTATTTGCTGCTAATGGAGACACAGCCTCTGTGAAATAGGTAAATAAGTAAAACCAGCTGAAACGTTCCAAAGTGAAAACAAAAAACAACCACCACCTGCATGTACTATTACCAACTGCCACCAAGACAACAGGGAATTATTTTTGTTTAATTTCTTTTCATGAATTTTCCCCCTTGTTTTTCAAGCAGCTTTATAAAGAAGCATTATTTCCACTTTACAGATGAGGCGACAGTCACTAAGATATTATTTTTTCACACTGTGGAGACCTAAAAGTGATTCATCAAAAATCCGTAGTTAGGGGCTTAAATTAAAAACAGCACTTTATACAACAAAAACAGTTTGAAGAAACCATATAGGCACAGTTGTTTATTAACTATACACAAACATGCAAGACCTACCTACACACACTGCTGGTCTGACTGGGTTCTGAGGGCTTCTGAAATACAAAACACAGTGAGTACCACTAGTGGACTCACCGAGAATTAAAAGGGAGACAGCCAGATTTATGTAGGGAGCTGCTGGTGCTCCAGCCCTTATTCAGGTCCTTAAAGATAGAGTTTAAGTGCCTCACTTTAAGGAGATGCGTTTGAAATTTTTGGCCACTTGATTAGCTTTGCGGAAGGAAATGTGGACAGGGAACACTTTTTAAAATAATTCATTATTAGCATGTGGGACTCACTGTCACAAGATAGTATTGGGGTCAAGAACCTAATAGGAGTTTAACACAGGATTAGAGGGTAATGGGAAATCCCCTTGTTACACTTCAGGAAGAAGAAAAAGAATAGAAACTCTCAGACTTCACAGAGAACTATGGAATAACTAGCCTCTCACTGACAGAAGTTAGAAATAAATTTCTTCTATAGGCTGGTTATTCCATAGTTCTCTGTTATGGAGTTTCTTGCACCATCCTCTGAAGAATCTGGGGTGAGTCACTGTCAGAGCCAGGGGACTGGGCTAGATGGCTCTGGCAATTTCTCTGCTTTGTATGGCAGGAGCAACCCTCAAACAGTGATGCTGAGCACGCACTGTTTGCTCTAATCCTGGTCCAAACACTGACTTACTGTGTAACCTGAGTCCTGATCTTCCAGCTTTTAGACAATGGCCTTAAACCTCATTGCTCCTTGTAAAACAAAAAATGACAGTATGGAGGGAGGAAGGGCGGGTGCGCGTTGCATCTAGGCAGCTTCTTATGAATTAAAAGAAGAAGCCAGGAACCCTAGTCAAAGCTCCAGAAATGAACCCAGCAGCCTGAATTTAGGAAGGACCATGCAGTCTGGCCACTAGAACATTTACACAATGGACTTAAACTGTGCATCATGCTCCTGTGTCCATTAACCAAGACAAAAAATTGGATTCATCCTGGAATTTGATGGATTCTTCCCCAAATTGATCTCAGCAAGACATTTCTAAACACTCAAAACTGGACCACTCCGTTGAAAAGGGACCCTGGCAGCTCTGGTCAGCACACTGACTGGGCCGTTAAAAGTCTGGTTGGTAGTGCAGGCAGGCTCCCTACCTGGCTCTGCATGACTCCCGGGAAGCAGCAACATCTCCCTCTGATTCCAGGCAGAGGGACAGCCATGGGGACTCTGCGTACTGCCCCCGCCCCCAGCACCAGCTCAACAGCTCCCATTGGCCAGGAACCACGGCCAATAGGAGCTGAGGGGGTGGCACCTGCAGGCATAGGCAGCACACAGAGCCATGTCGCGCCTCTGCCTAGGAGTCGAAGAGAGATGTCACTGCTTCCCAAGAGCTGCCTGAGGTAAGTGCCACCTGGAGCATGCACCCCAAATCCCCTCCTGCACCCCAACCCCCGGCCCCACTCCAGAGCCCACACACACCCTGCCCCAGCCCAGATCCCCCTCCCACTCCCATAGCCCCTCATTTCTGGCCCCACCCCACAGCCCACACCCCCAGCCAGAGCCCTCATTCCCCCTTTGCAACCCAACCCCCTGCCACAGCCAGAAGCCCACTCCTGCACCCCAAACCCCTCATCCCCCACCCCACACCAGAGCCTGCAGCCGGAGCCCTCACCACCTCTCGCACCCTGCCCTAGCCCGGTGAAAATGAGTGAGTGATCGAGGGTGGGGGAGAGCACGTGATGAAGGGAAAGGGAACGGAGTGAGCAGGGGACATGGCCTCAGAGATGGGGTGTGGCAGCGGGTAGGGCAAGAGTGTTCGGTTTTCTGCAAATAGAAAGTTGGCAACCCTACTCTGAACATCTCAGTTAGCCTTGCTCAGGTGTAACAGTCACAGTGCAAAGCCCTTCCTGAGTTATTGTATTCTCGTGGGTGCTGTGCTCCGTCATGCATGTCACTAGGATTTCTGGGGGCACTTCCCATGGTTCTTTGCACTACAGTAAGCTGAGTCACTCCTGTGATTCCTTCCCAGTGAACTGTGGGAGAACTTCTGTCTTTCTGGGAACGCAGAGGGAATTGTGGGAAGGCACTGGAGGACTACTGACATAGGAATAATTTAGCCTGCCTCCCCACTGCAAAGGGGAAGGGTTACCAGCTGGAGCAAAAGCATCACCTGAGCTCCAGCCCAGCCCAGCTTGAAAGCACCATGAAACACAGGTTAGAGGATATAGCAGTGTGGCCACTTACTGAGCACCCCCTCATGGCCAGGGGTCATGTGACAGGCACCCTACCCATGACAGCCCCATTGAGCTCTCCAGACAATCTCTGTTGTGGCTCAAAACCCCCTTTCTCAGGCAGATTTAATATCAAATAAAGTTCCCCTGAAGTCAGTAATCCAAAAATGCTCAATGAGCCCTCAGCATACAGCCCCAGACCACAATTCAACCCTTCCTACTTAGTGCCGGTTCTTCAGCCATAGCCAGAGCTCTTTCTGTGTCAGTCTGCTCCACCTGCAGCTAGCACCCCCTGCCCTTTCTGGCTAGAGCTTAGCTCTGCTTCCCTCTCCTGTTGGGATTCCCTGACTCCTCCCCTTACCCATCCCGGCAGCTTTGAAATACCTGCTTCCCCTCAGGTGGGCTCAGCCTAGGGTGACCAGACGTCCCGATTTTATCGGGATCATCCCGATATTTGCTTGTTTGTCCTGCGTCCCGACTGAGGAAGGTGAATTGTCCCAATATTATGCACTCCAGCGTACAGGCGGAGGGGCTCGTGCCCCCAACTCAGCCCTGGCCCTGCCCTGACTCCACCCCCTCCCTGCCCCATTGGATCCCTCCCCAAATCCCCGCTCTGGCCCCGCCTCTTCCCCAAGCATGTCGCATTCCTCCTCCTCCCCATCCCTCCCAGACTTGCGCGAATCAGCTGTATGATTCGGCTCTTTTTTTTTTTCTTTGCTCCGCCACCGGCTCTGGTTGTTTTTTTGTTTTTGTTTTTGCTCCGCCGGCGAGCCCCATGTCCCAATATTTCATGTCTCATAGACTCATAGACTCATAGACTCTAGGACTGGAAGGGACCTCGAGAGGTCATCGAGTCCAGTCCCCTGCCCTCATGGCAGGACCAAATACTGTCTAGACCATCCCTGATAGACATTTATCTTAACCTACTCTTAAATATCTCCAGCGATGGAGATTCCACAACTTCCCTAGGCAATCGATTCCAGTGTTTAACTACCCTGACAGTTAGGAACTTTTTTCTAATGTCCAACCTAAATCTCCCTTGCTGCAGTTTAAGCCCATTGCTTCTTGTTCTATCATTGGAGGCTAAGGTGAACAAGTTTTCTCCCTCCTCCTGATGACACCCTTTTAGATACCTGAAAACTGCCTATCAGGTCCCCTCTCAGTCTTCTCTTTCCAAACTAAACAAACCCAATTCCTTCAGCCTTCCTTCATAGGTCATGTTCTCAAGACCTTTAATCATTCTTGTTGCTCTTCTCTGGACCCTCTCCAATTTCTCCACATCTTTCTTGAAATGCGGTGCCCAAGTGTCCACCCAAGTGTCTACACCAGAGGTGGGCAAACTATGGCCTGCGGGCCACATCCAGCCGCGGGAGCATCCTGTCTGGCCCCCAAGCTCCTGGCCTGGGAGGCTAGCCCCCTCCCTTCCCCCTCCCCCGCTGTTCCCTTCCCCCGCAGCCTCAGTTTGCTCTCATCCGACGCCGGCGCAATGCTCTGGGTGGTGGGGTTGTGAGCTCCTGGGCAGCACAGCTGCAGAGCCCAGCCTGACCCGGTCTCTGTGCTGCATGGTGGCAGCAACAGCATGGCCCGGCTCCAGGCAGCGCGGTAAGGGGCACGGAGCGGAGATGGGTGGATAGAGGGCAGGAGAGTTTGGAGTGGTGGTCGGGGGCAGGGGTGTGGATAGGGATTGGGGTGGTTTGGGGGGAACAGGGAATTGAATGGGGGCAGGGGTTCCGGGGGGCAGTCAGGAAGGAGGGGGGGTTGGATGGGGCGGCAGGGGGCAGTCAGGGGGAAGGGTTCTGGAGACAGTCAGGGACTAGGAGAAAGGGTGGTTGGATGGGGCAGGGGTTCTGAGGGGCTGTCAGGAAAGAGAGGAGGGGTTGGATGGGGTGGCAGGGATCCGGGGGCAGTCAGGGGACAGGGAATGGGGGTGTGTGAATGGGGCAGGGGTCTTGGGGGAGGCATCAGGGAACAGGGGGGTTACCTGGGGCAGAAGTCCCAGGTGGGGCAGATAGGAGGAGCAGGCCAGGCCACAACCTCCTCCCCTAACCAGCCCTCCATACAATTTATGAAACCCGATGCAGCCCTCAGGCCAAAAAGTTTTCCCATCCTGCAATTGTATAGCCCCTCAGCCTGAGCCAACTGAGCTGGGCTCTGAGACTCAGCATCAGAGGTTTTTCTTTGCAGTGCAGACGTACCCAAGTAGGTAAGTGCATGGGTCTCTTAAGGCAGTCAGGGAAAGGTTAATTTCCCCCTCCAACCCAGGTTAAGGGGCATGACAAATGGCTGCAAACAGACTGAAGTGATAAATGCTGGCTTTGGAACTCATAATTACTTGTGAAGTAGCTTCTCCCTGTAAAGAACTGTCTCTACTCCAGCCACCCTCACAGCAACAGCCTCAGCCCTGCCCCAGTCTCCACTGCACCTCATCTGCCGCCTCACTGTGGCTGCGAACCCGGCCTACTCCACTGGCCCAAGAGAGGGAGTGAACTGTCCCCTGCTCTCACCTTGTCTGGAGTGGAGCAAACAGCTAGCACACTGAGTTCAGGAATGAGTTAGGCCAGGTCTGAATTAGGAAGCATTTGCCACTATACCAGCAATCCTTCCGAGAGCAGATGCACCAGAGTGCTCACGCTATTATAGCTTAGACTGGTTCCCCAAAGCGAAATAAGCTATACCAGCAAAATGACTTTTTTTGCCAGTATTACTGTGTCTACACTAGGGTTTTGGCCAGCATAGAACTGACATATTCCCTCTCTAACATCAAACCAACATTGCTAATCCAGCAAAAGTTTCTAGTGTATACCAGGCACAAGACTGAAATGCCTCCCCAGATTTGTCTGCAGTTATAGTTGGGTAGGGCCTGATTCATCACCACATTTTACCCTGACTTCACTGGGGTTACACTGATGTAGAACTGAAGCTGGGTGGTAGCGGATCGAGCCTACGGTCCAATAGCACATATTAGTGCATCTACAGTTTAAAATTAGGGATTGGATGATTCCAATTTTTTAAGAATGGTTGCGTACCAAACAGCAGCTCTCAGTCTGACTCCATAGGACTCAGTGGGAGTTGTGTCATTGATATCAATGGGGCCGGGATTTCACCCTCAGTGCTTATATACCCCAGTGATAGGCACATACAAAGGTAGGGTAGGCAGGAGAGACATGTTGGCAGCAGAAAAGGGTGATGCCTATGAATGCAAGATAAGGATCTTGGTACAAGGGAAGGCGAAAGAAAGTGCTAGCTCTAAGGATGCTGTGTCAGGATACAGCCTGACCAGCAGGAGAGGGCTTCTGGCCCTAGGGAGTGGCAGCAGGACAGTTTGCAGATTTGAGGTCATGGTGGATAATCAGCTGAACATGAGCTTCCAGTGTGGCTCTGTTGCCAACAGAGCTAATGCAAACCTGGGATGTATAAACAGGGGACTCTCAAGTAGGAAGAGAGGTTGTTTTACCTCTGTATTTGGCACTGCTGCGACTGGTACTAGAATACTGTGTCCAGTTTTGGTGCCCACAATTCAAGAAAGATGGGGATAAATTGGAGAGGGTTACGAGAAGATCCATGAGCATGACTAAAGGATTAGCAAACCTGCCTTATAGTGACTGAGCTTCTTGTGTCTATTTAACTTAACAAAAAGGAAGTTAAGAGGTGACTTGATCACAGTCTATAAGTGTCAACCTGGGGAACAAATATTTAATAATGGGCTCTTCAATCTAGCAGAGAAAGGTCTAACATGATCAAATGGCAGAAAGATAAACGGTGACAAATTTGGACTAAAAATAAGGCGTAATTATTTAACGGTGAGAGTAACTGACCACTGGAACAATTGACCAATGATTGTGGTGGATTCTCCATCACTGACAACTTTTAAATCAAGATGAGACGTTTTTCTAACAGATCTGTGCTAGGAATTATCTGGGGGAAGGTCTCTGGCCTGTTAGGCAAGAGGTCAGACTAGACGATCACAGTGGTCCCTTCTGGCCTTGGAATCTCTAAGTTCAGATCTAGTGGAAAGGAGCTGTCGATGGGATGACCCCACACAAAAATGGCCTCACTCACTGCACAGCCGGTGTCTGAGAACTTTTACTGAGATTCCTATTAATACAGATCAAAAGCAGGTTGGGATTTGTTATAGGATCCAAACCCAATCATGTTCTTCCCTTCCCGCAATATCTTCGGCTGCAAGGAGGCAGGCTTTTGAGGATGCCACCTAAGAAAGGTGAAACAGGCTACTTGGCCCATTGAAACAGGCACCCAGGACATCTGCTTGGAGAAATTCCCAGTCATCATCTTACAAAGGCTTGTCACTGGCAAGTTTATTATTAGTTCTAATATAGAGGCCTCAGAACATGCTTGGGTGCAGGAAAAGACTCACAGAGGAGGCAATCTCTGCCTTGTGGAGTTTATGATCTAGAGAGGGAAGTGAGGGGTGTGAAAGTGAAAGCAATGGTGAGCGAGCGCTCAGTGCTTGAGTCTTGTCTAGCTGTTAGAGGAGCAGGATTCTAGGGTTCTAATCCTGGTTCTGACAGATATTCACTATGGGGCCTGGGACAAGTTGATTCTAAGCTCTCTGTGCCCGTTTTCCCATCTTTAAAATGGAGCTTACCTGCTTTGCAGGCGGGCTGTGGAGGTTAGTTAGGTGTTTTATAAATTGGTTTAGCCTGAATGCCCTCTGTTTTACAGTTCTTGCTGTAGTATTACCATACGGCTGCTGCCACCTGGCACCCTTGCCAAAATGAGATATGTATCTCAGGAGCAACAGGTTTAAATAAATAAACGAGGCTGACTTTCAAAGCTGCCATCTGAGCCCTTGGAAACCTCAGCCGTTCCTGGAGGCAGCTTAAGTCACTCACTGCTTTTGTCACACCCACCTTCACTGGAATTCTTTGAGTCTCCTTTGCCATTGCAGGTTAGGGGATGGGACAGGGTGGAGCCTCCAAAATACTTGGAGGGGTTTAAGACTCTTCTGGCGCCTTCTTTGTTTGATCTTGTTTGGCCTGGAGTTCTGTTCAGGTTTAGGTTCCTTTATCACAAGCCCTGTGGGGTTTTCCACATGAAAGGTTTCCTTTAAAGGCAAATCCTGCTGGCTGAGCAGCAGGGAGCTGAATGGAGAGCCAGGTGCTCAGCTGGGGTGAATCAGTGCAGCTCCAATGGAGTTATGCTGATTTACACCGACTGTGGATCAGGGCCTATATGTTTAGCAGAATCCCCCTTCCCCCCTCACCATACGATGACCTCCTCCTACTTGTTCGGATTATAACAGTAACCACATATATAGCACTCAACATCAACAGCCTCAGCCCCGTGCAGACATTGACCAATGGATCCTAAGGCCTTGTCTACACTACCGCTGTAAAGTCGACATAATTATGCTACTGCAGCTATGTGAATAACGTAGCTGGAGTCAATGTACCTTACATCGACTTACTGAGGTGTTTACATGGTGCTGGATTGACGGGAGACACTCTCCCGGCAGTTTATCTTACTCTTCTCATTCCCGATGGAGTACCAGGGTTAACCAGAGAACGATCTGGGGTCGATTTGGTGGGTCTTCACTAGACCCGCTAAATCAATCCCCAGTGCATCAATCACCAGAGTGTCAATCCGGAGGTAGTGTAGCCATAGCATAACAGTCCCAGTTAAGGCTCAATTCTCAAGCCCTACACAGCAATTGTACTACTTTAACAATACTGCTGGAGTTGAAATGATTCAACGCCCTTCCTCTAGTGTGGATGCAGTTATATTGGTATAAAGATACCTTATATCTGTATAGCTGTTCCCCTAGAGAACAGGGAATAAACTATATCAAATAAGGCACTTTGTACTGATAAAAGTGCATCTATACTAGGGGTTGTGCCAGTTTAACTATTTTGGTAGCAAGTCAGCCCCTCCCCCCAACTGAAATAGCTACACTGGCATAAGATCTGTGTGCAGTGGGGGTTCAACAGGGAAGTCCCACTGAAGTCAGTGGAGTAATGTTAGTCCATGAAGAGTAATCCTAGGACCTTACCCTTTACCCTAGTACTTCCCATTTCCAAGATGTGCAAGCCAGGAACAGATCTGTTCCTCAGGTTTTTTCAAAAGGGACCCAAGATCCGTTGCCAATTTTGATCCAAACACTTGTGACAAACAGCACATCATCAGCGAAGCTGTAATTAGAACTCTGTCATTTATTCATGCTCCATTAAGTCAAGATACAATTCCCACTTCGTAGTTGCCTGTTACATGGCTAATGGGTTTTGGGGATAGCTTTTTGCCCCTGTGGAGAATTTCTCTCTCTTGTCCCCATTTTAGACGCAAATTGGTCTAACACCGTCTGCTTAGACTGTAAGCTCTTTGGGGCAGGGTCCATGACCAGAAAGTCAACGCACGCTGTTAGTAAAATACAATAGTCAATCATCAATGAAAGTGTGAAAGTTACACTTGAATGTAAAGTTCTAATTTGCATGAGCAGGCGCCATTGTTTATTACCACCCCCAGACTATTTCACTAATACAATACAGTCTTCATTCTTTTGCATTTTTAAAGAGCATGTTGGTACTAGTGATGTTACGCTCACAGCTTTCACACAGAAAAATTAAGAGTATTTCTGTTTTTATCACGCTGAAAGGTTGCAAGAGAATCCTATTTTTATTCCTAGAATCTGGAACGATATCACACAGTCACCAAAAACAAAGAGAGACAATCAGACCTGCTCCAAAGGTAGAGAGGTATATATTACCCCAAATTATTCTAGGCTGCTTCTTCCAGATTGCTGCTCCTTATAGAGCCCCCTAATCTGCAATCAGGACCAGGAAACCCCATAGCATTTAAAGTGATAGCTCTACAGTTTTAATACAGTTTTCCACATACCCAAGTACAAGGTGTTGGATTAATAGCCATGGGTCCATGTCGTCTATTTACAAAACAGGAACAGCACAAGTTGTGGCAGCTGCCAACCTTGCCCCATACTGTTCATCAACAGGCCTTAACTTGGAGAGACACCACAGGAGTTTGACTGTTGTGACCCTTTCAGCCCTAGGCCTCTCTGGTGAGACTGCCGCTCATGGGTCAGTTGTGATTGGTGGTTTCATGGTAGGTCGCTTTCATGATGTGGACACCAATCCAGTCAAATCAGATGAGACTCCCTGTACTCAAAGGCTGATGGATGTTCATGGCTAGATTTTTCCAAAGAGATCAATGCCGTGGGTTCATGTTGGGAAATCTGCTCCAAATGTGGGTGCTAAATAGGGTTAGATGAAAACTTTCCATCAAAACTTCTCATTTTTTAATCAAAAATGACCTTTTGATTAAATGGAAATTTTCCTGTAAAGAAAAGTATCAGGTTTCCATTTTTTAAAAGTGTGTGTTTTTGGCCTCTGAAGTTTTTTGACCATCTAAAATTTTTGTCAAAACTTTTCATGGGCAGGGAGGGGGGAAATAAATTACTTCCCAACAAGCACTAGAGCTATATACTTAAAAACCTGGCTGTAGCTGGCCCCACCCAACATCAGCTTGGTCTGGATTTCAATTTGTAACTTAGACATGAAACGCCCTGTATCCCGTGTCTATTCACCTCTACCCTATGCCCATTACCAGTCCAGGAAACCATCCTATCTTGCTAGTATTTTCTTCTTCCCCTCGCACAGTGCATTCCTGTTTGGGTGGATACATAATTTGGACATCCCCCTTTTGCACACGCTCAGTGTTTCCAGCTCATTGCCCTTTCCTTCCAAAGAAAATGAAAACATAGGGTGGTATCAGCAAAGCGACAAAGGTAGCAAGCAAACAGAAGATGCTTTCTGGGGTGAAGGCAGCAAACTTCTCCACACGCCAACACCCCCTTGTGAAATAACTCAGCATCCCCAGGCAGGGGTGAGAGATGGCAATGGGGGGGCCCAGCTCAGACCTGCTAGAAGCTGTCAATTGACAGGAGAGACAGATAGGTGGCAAGAGGAAAGGGAGACCATCCTGAGTTTCAGGCCTTCATAAATTAAACTGCAACTTGTCCCTCAGGAAGGGCAAAGAGACCAGGTCTCACTCGGTCCTCTTTCCCCGCAATTCTCAATATTAGCAAGTCCCAGGTATTCTGGGAATCAATGGATGCCATCACTCAGGAGCTCTGGTCATACCCCCTTTAATACCCCCGTGGGCAAAGCCGTTAGTCTCTCTGTGCCTCAGTCCCCCCATTGGTAACATTCAGATAATGACGCTGCCTCACCTAATTGGAATGTTGTGAGGTGCTTTGATACTGTACCAGTGGGAAAATCTAGGCAACTCCCTGGCTCACTGAGCTGAAATTTTGGCTACTGCTTCACGAGAATCTATGACAGCGTGGTCAAACTGTGGCTAGCGAGCCATATGCGGCTCTTTTACAATTGAAGTGCGGCTCACAGAGCTCCCCATTCTCCACCTACTAGACTGGAGAGGGGAGCTCAGGGCTTCTGCCCTGCAGTTGGGTGGTGGGGCTAGGGGCTTCTGCCCAGTCCAGAGGGGATCTAGGGGCATCAGCCCTGTTCTTGCTGAAGCCCTGAGTCCTGGCAGGCACCTCCCATGGGGCTGAAGCCCGAGCCCCACCACCCTGCCACAGGGAAGATGCCCTGACCAGGTGTGCTCGGCTCTCGAACTTCTAAAGATTATCATATGCAGCTCAGAGGATCAGTAAGTTAGGCCACCCCTGGCCTATTATCTAAATGTCAAACGGACCCAAGCACCTACAACTTCTGCGGAAGTCAGCGGTAAGCTAGTGGATTTCTCAATCGCCTCTGAAAATATGCCGCATACTCAAGTGCCTGACCATTCGAAAATCCATGACATAGTATTTGTGTTGGGCTTTTAGAGTTTTGATGCAATGCCTCCATAGAAGAGCAATGTATTGGGCTTTGTTACTGCAGTGTGTATAACAAACCCTACACATGCCTGGATCATTCTCGTTTTTCAGGATGTATAAAAGCATTTGTTAGTTTCTGGGATAACAGTGCACGAAGGCCCAGCATCACAATGTCATATTTATAATGCTCTAAAGATCCTCAATGGAGATTCATGCCCAGCCAGTTTGTGCAAACTATTATCTAGTCTCATTCCCTTCATCCTGTTAGTTAAGGATTTACAACACACGACCTCCGCTGAAATAGTTTCTGGTAAATTTCTTAAGAGCTCTCAGGGATCTCGCATCATCCTCAGGGTCAACAATGCATTAATGGCAACGCATTTATCCACTGGCTAACTCGTTCCCTGGCAAGCTCTTGTGTTTATGCTTTTCAAATTCAGGAAGCAATTAATAGTTGCCACAAAAGCAACGTGCTTCTCTTGATTGAGGGCCATGCAGCCCTGCTTTATTTTACAGAAGAGGAATATCACCATGGTCTTCCGGAATGAAGAAGCATGTCAAATAAGAAGCAGAGAGATCTTAGAGTAGCTTGGTAGGCTAGCACAGTATCTTCTGCCTTCACTTTTAATTTTTATAATTAGAAATAAAAAAAGAGGTTTAGAAGAGTTATAAATCTGTAGACATCAGGGTTTAAGCCCTATTAATTTCCCTCTGGGCAGATTTATTCTACAACCACATCATTTCTTGTACATTCCTTTGGAACCAGCTGGCACGGGACACTGTGGGAGGCAGAATACTGACTAGACAGACCACTGGTCTGACCCAGTGTTGTAACTCATACCTCCCTACATTTAGTGGTCACAAAAGTGAGGATGAGTAGACCTGGTGGCTCAGTGATCACAGGGGAATGCCACTCCCTGCCTCTCTTTCCAATCATTTTCAGGCAGCATAACAACTCTGCAATGATTAAACATCATGAACATAGGAGCTGCCCAACTAGAATAGACCCGTTGTCCTTCTAGCTCATTACATCCTGGTTCACAGTCTCTCCACCATGCTGCTCTTCTGAGCAGACAGTGGAAATTTTGTATCATTTCTAGAGCTGGTTCCTCCTGGTCAAAGTTTAGAAGTGCTGCATGGAGGAGTAGCCTGCAGGGATTGAGCCAGGGAGCTCGGATGTAGCAGATTCATAAGTTTCTATATGAGCTCTAGTCACTGGAGGGTGACAGAGAGCCACATTGTGTTAGCATGGGCTACTGTTCCTATGCACTTCACCCCACAGTGGCAGCTTCTGTCCCGTGGATCTGGGCCCAGCTCCCTGGTCCAGGCATTGCAATCTAACACGTGGTCATAGTACCACATAGGCTTGGCACCTCCACAGCTCTATCAACTGAACCAGAGGGGCAGATGAGCCAAACCTGTGTGGCACTGCAACACCATGTGCCAAGTCACAACGACATTGGGCTCGGGAGCATTTCACACACTTTAATCAAATTAATGGTTTCCATGACCACCATGAGAAAATTGTAGCCCTAATTATCAGAGGCGGCTGCTGTCCAGGGCTGTCAAGCAGAAACTTTTCATCAACCCAAAATTCACTTGGAAAACCCTAACAATGATTACACATGAATGCATTTCCCCACTACCACCACCAGGAGTTTGGTTCTGGTTTTATGGGAGTTTTGAGTCACAAAGTGGCCATCAAACATTTCAGGGAATAGTTGGCATCTTCAATATGATTTTTAAGCCAATGCTACATTTATCTTCTGTCTTTTGAGTCTTTAGGGTGCATTTGGGTCATGTTTTCCAGCTTTCCTCCACAGCTCTGAGAGACAGAAATTCCTTTTTCTCAAAATGAAAGCTGAGATTCTCACTCAATCACGTGTCTTCTAAGGATGGGGCTTTAAAATGAAATACCCCAAATATCACTAATCTCCCAATAAAAATCAGTAGAGTTGGCAACCCAGCATCTTCCTAAAAGAATGATGTAGATGTCTTGACTGATGATGTGCCAGGCCAACAGTCCTAGGCCAACGTAATTGAACTTGGGGGCCTATGATTAGGCAACTTTAGGCTCTCATGTTTGAAAATATTGGCCAAAGTCCTCTTATTGGCCACAGAATGGGTATATCTCATGGATAGCAACAATACAAGCTTCTTCTACTCTACTCTGTATCCACATGGCTCAACTGTTACCGCAAAGGACCATCTATGAGAGTGACAGGCGGTTCAGTTCCCATGTCCCACTGAAAAACATCAGCTTTTCTGCTGAAACCAGTAACAAGAGCACCTACTAGCACCAGCTGAGTTCTCTGGTTTCATGACACAAGCACCTGACCAGCTCAGTTCACACAAGCCACCAAACAGCCATCAGACAGTAGGTTATATTCATTCACTATCATCCTGGCCTAGACTCAAACCAGCTGCATAGAAACCATGCATATCCTATCCCCAGTCCCTCACGCATGATCTCTAGATAGCCCCTGGCCTCGATTATTTTTTGGCCTGAGAGAGCTACCCAGTATCCCTCCTGTACAGCTGTACTACAAGTATCTCCTAGCACATCCCAAGTCTTGTCCAAACTACAAATGAAATTTTCATGTAACAGGAGAGCTGGCGAGAGCCAGCTGTCCATTAATATTTTAAACCTCACTAATTCCGATTTAATAAGACATCCTAAAGGTACTTGGAATTGTTATGTACAGTAATAGGCCTGAACTGCCCATTTATTGATTAAGAATGCGATAAGACTCTCCCGGTTGTTTTGGGGATAGTACTATTTTTCTTTAAGAGGTTCGCAGTCAGAGGAAAGAAATAAATGGTGAAGTCACTTTGTTGGAAACCAGCAATAAGCAGACTCTATTCCACCATCTACAAATTGATTGTGGGGGGCTCCAGCGGGATTACAGATCCATGACACTTTACCACAGGACTCAGCCAAAGCAGGTGACCAGGAGGGCTGTAGCTCCTGTACTGTATCCCAGTCACAAGCTGGCCACATACTCCCCTTTAGCAGCAAGACCAGACGGAGAAGGAACTCCCATGCTGATCTTCCCACACTGCTTTCTAGCAGCCTTGGGCTGCTCACACGTACACACTTACACCAAGAAGCATGACCACATCATCCCCCATCTCAAAGATTTCTAGTGACTCCCTGGCATCCCCGCTGCCTTTTCAAGGTCATCCAGATCTCACAGCAGCGAGGCCAAAGAGCACTGCTGCTTCCAGAGTGGCCTAAGTCTCAGAGATTCACATGGAGGCCACTGCCGTCCTTTCACAGAGCCCTTGTAGTTAGAACTAGAGCTGCCTGCCATAAGGTCTAATGAGAGAAGAAGGCTGTAAGATAGAGCCGCATAGAACAGCTGCCAATCAGTTCTAAGCAGGGATACTCCCGGGGCCAATCTCCTTCTTCACTGCTTCTCCGCCTGCCTTCTCCATCCATCCCCCCTCCCCTCGCCCCACTTCTCCTACTCTCACAAGTCTCCTTTCTCCTCTGCTCTAACAATGTCTCCCCATCCTCCATTCCCATCTTCTCCTCCTCGTGCTCTTTCCCAGGCCTCCTTTCGCAATCTTCCAGCACTAACCCCGTACACCCTAGAGGCATCCAGTGTGCTCCATTCCCCTCCACCTTTTCGGCTTGTCAAAGAAACTCTACCTTCCCTATTCCTCGCATCCTTTGAGGTCCATTCCATCCAGCTTTCCCCTGAATGCCCCCTCAGGGTGATGTCAGCAACCATGTCTATGCTAACGATCTCTAAGTCCCCCTCTCTACCCCAGCCAGCAGCATTTCTAGCTGCCTCCATGACGTTTTCTCCTAGTACCCAGTTGTCCCCTCCAAATCAGTCTCTCCAAGGCTGAACTTCTCACCATTCCTCCTACTCCTCTGCCTCCCTAGACGCAGACTCTATTCCCCAGCTCTGCTATCGGCTTGCTGAGTGACCAGGCCAGTCACTTCTCTGCTCTGTGCCTGTTTCCACCTCGGTAAAATGGGGCTGGTCATACTCTCCTCTGCCCCATGCTTTGAGCTCTGCAGATGGAGCGTGTTGAATAAGAGCCAGGTGTTGTCATTTCTCAGCATATTCTTTTCCTTCAATGAGGAGAAACTATACTCTTTAATGTGATGAGTCTCCAAGGCACAGCACCAGCTGGGGAGTTGGGCTGATTTCAGGCCCCTTCTCAGTAACTGAATAAAACCACCACCACAACTGGCCCCCGTGTTGGCAGTTTCAGAAGAGGCCAAAGGTTAAAAGGATGACAGAGAAGGAATTTCCTGGCCTCCCCTAGAGGTGGTTTCTCCAGGTCAGAGACAGGGTCAGGGCTGCCCAGGGGAGGCAAGTGGGGCAATTTGTCCCAGATCCTGCAGGGGCCCCGCAAGCCGCTCTGGGTTTTTGGTGGCACTTCCGTGGCGGGCCCCTCATTCGCTCCGGGTCTTCGGCGGTGGGTCCTTCAGTGCAGTGGAAGACTCGGAGCGCTGGTGAGTACAAGTGCTGCAAGCGGTGGAAAAAAAAAAGCCACGATTGGCGGCACTTAGGCTGCTCTACCATCGCCGCTTTCTTCATTCTTCGGCAGCAATTCGGCTGCAGGTCTTTCCCTCCGAGAGGGACCCACCGCTGAATTGCCACCAAACACCCGGCCCTGCCCCAGGCCCCCTGAATCCTCTGGGTGGCCCTGGACAGGGTTGACTAGGTTATGAGGGGAGAAGGAAGCATGCATTGTTGTTGACCTTGCTACACATATGAATGAACATAAGAAAGGCCATACTGGGTCAGACCAATGGTCCATCCAGCCCAGTATCCTGTCTGTGGCCAATGCCAGGTGCTTCAGCGGGAATGTACAGAAGAGGTAATCATCAAGTGATCCAGCCCCTGTCACTCATTCCTATGAATAGATGACTACAGCCTGCAAGAAAGGCTAGGCAGCACCTTCCACCAGCACTGACCTTCCCTTATGAACAAGAGAACGCAGCATCAGCCTACTTTGATTCAACCACTGACTCAGTCCCAAACGGACGGGCAAGTATGGCCATTTGTCACATCACAAGGAAGCTTGAAAGACATCCCCAGGTGTCAGGTGCTGGAAGCCTGGATGTTCCAAAGCACGTATAATACTCACAAGCTCTGAGTCTGTAAGCCTTCTAAAGGGAGTTTCAGACAGCTACTGGAGTATGCCCAAGTGCCAGGTTTAGTGGTTAGAAAGTTAGGTAGGTCACTGGTAAGCAAGCAAGCTAGTCCAGTTAATACAGCAATTGGATCCTTAGTGGAAAGTGGGGGGGGGGCTTCCCGAGTAGAAGAGGAAAGACTAATACACACCCCTGGAACAGCTCCTGGGCATTTTTACAGGCCTGAGTCCTGCAGTGAGCTCTGTATGGGTACAGATGTCCCAATGCAGGAACAGGAATATAGCAAGGATCCTATTATAACCGTTTTTGACTTGAATGGTGTAACCCCATGGAACCACAGTGGGAGAACTATGCTAGTTTCAGGTTTTGTTACAAACTTAAACTCCATCAGGGCTTGTCTACACAGCCCTGCAATTCAGACAACGGGGGAGGGGGGGAAGAGGGGGGGAGGCGTAACTTGAAGCATGTAGCTCCCTTGTGTGAATGCTGCAGGTGCAAACTGAAAGGTATCAAAAGGGCAACGCTAATGCAACGTAGGTATCTTTTAGTTCGAGTTAGCAGCATCCACACAGTGGAGTTACAATGCCGCACTTTGGTGCGCACTGCAATTAACACCCTCATCGTCCACATTACGGCACACTGTAGACATAGCTTCCGTGCAAGTTCACCTAAAGGACCACTAAGGTTCATGGGCCTTTAGAATTAACCTGGGCTGAATTTATGGATTCACATCCAAACTGCAAATTCACAGTTACGAAGTGTAAATCTCAGGGGAGATCCCTGTGTTTCACCTCGACTTTGAATTTTTGAGTTCATTAAACCCTTGCCTCAAAGCAAAACTCAGGTGAGGTGTGGACCACAGCCATGTTTTTAATAACTTCATGCTGATTTTCTTGCAATTATTTTTAGCTTTGAATCTCTCTCACGTGCAGTCAGCTCTTGAGGAAAACCACAGATAGTGAATTCACCGCCTCTCTGATGTACTTATATGGCCCACATTACTATGCCATCTGAGCAGCACACGGTGTATAGCGTCCTTTGCCTCTCAGCACCCCTGTGAGGCAGGGAAGTGTTATTAGTCCCATTTTATAGATGGAGAACTTGGGCACAGAGAGATTAACAGTGGAGTTTCCAAGAGCACCTAAGCTAATTTCAGTGGGAGAATATCAGACCTCACCGACCCAGAGCGCCGCTTAATGGCATTGTTGTTACCATCCCAGGGTATCTCCCTGTGGTGTTGTGATTGGTCTCACCTAGTGGGGTACCTAACCAGGTCCCTCTGGAGTCCTGTCCCTTCCAGGGAATCAGTGTCCCTAACATCCTAAGTAGTGTCCTTCAAACTCATAGCAAACCAAAAAGTCTTTGGCACCACCTGGGCTCTTCCTTCCAGTCTCTTCACCAAGGGATGTAAAACAAAACAATAGCACCAACGCTCGCCCACCCATCCCATACAAGTTTGAGATTTTAGCCTCTCTTCCAATTCTTCTTTGTCCTCTACCCCACTGACAGGACACCAACCTACAAAACCATGTCCCTCGAGTCCTTTCCCCTCCCTAAGGGCTCACACACTAGCTAATACTGACTTCTAGAACATATTCCTCTGTTACACCCGTGGGTCCTTCTTCAGCCTCCCCATCCAGCAGAGGAATCCCACCCCGTCTCTCCCCATGGCATTCTCCTCAAGAGAGAGCACAAGACCTTCTGACCCCGGGGCCTCCTCCCGCTGCTGCTCTGAACTCCTTCTTTTACAGCAGCCACCCGGATCCTCCCCTGCGGGGTCTCATACTGAACTGAGCCTGACGCCCTCCAAGTGCAACCCAGGTGGGCTAACAGGGCTCAGACTCCCATTGACCCTTTGCTGGCCCCTGTGGGGTTAATCTACACCATCCCAGGGAGCTAAGCTTTGAATATCCCACTGAATGGTAGGATTCATTGTCAGGCTGGCACCCCAATGACACAAACTCCTTAGTTATACTGCTCTTCCACTACTGGGATGGGCAGTCCCAGCCCATGCTTATGCTGGTCTGTGTGTGAAGTCTGAGGACAAATTTCTGGTGTCAGTATTCTGGAGCATGCTGGAAGAATTCCCGGCAGTTAGTCAATAGTCACCCACTAGCGTAATAGACTAGATATAATAGAATCTATTCAACTTCACATGTACAGCACCCCGCCTCTGAGAGAGACAAATAAGACATATGGTACCCGGCAAGGTGTATATGTTGATGAATCTGGCGATCAGGGAACAAAAAAAGCAGCCAAGGGTGATATCAGTACAATCTCTGTATGTGCAACGGACCATGGGTGGGAGCAGGGGGGAGAAATGGTATTTTACAGCATTAGGGACAAGAGTTTCAAATGGGACTGGAGATTTTGGGTGCCAAATTTGAAACACATGAAAAGGCCCTGATTTGCAGAGGGTGGATGCCCAGCACTTTCTTAAGATCGGGCCTCTTTGAGACGTCTTTTAATGAGCATCCTCACTTGGGTGTTGGTCAGGAAGCATGGCCTAGTGGTCAGGGCTATGCCCCATGACTGGCTAGGGGTTGTTGGTACAGGAGCCCAGACCATCCCACTCCACTGAGCTCCAAACCTGGCCCTTTGGGGTGATCAGTGATCTGGCAACTGAGGCTGCTTTAGGCTGCCCTCCCTGGGCCACTTCCTATCTTCCCCCTCTGAGCCAGCTCAGTTCAAGGCTCTCCCCTGCTGAGGTAGTCCAAACCAAGACAAATAAAAGGGATTACCAATGTCCAGGGTCCATACAGAAGGGAGAAGGCAATGCTTCTCTCTCTGACTATTTCTGTCGTGGGTCCTCCCTTCCCTCAGAGTGGGCCCTTTGAGGCAGTTACCTTAGAGATTTCAGTCTTCCCTCTGCTCTGCACTGCTGGGGTTGCCGGTTGTAGGTCTGCTCTCTTCCAGGTTTGCCCCCAAATGAGCTGTTTCTCTGTCTTTTAAGTCCTCCACCAGATGGCGCATTTGCTGCAGGTGTGGCAGGGTGGGGCTGGCTGGACCCAAAGTAATTCCTTAACCCCTTGTTGCCTAGTGTGGGGTTTGTACTGACGTGAGCAATCCAGGGAGCATTCCTGGCCACCCCAGGATGCAATGCATTCTGCTATGGGCTGCACCTTGCTCACTTCTCTTCATCTGGCAGTCTTCCTGGCTCCTGGCATGCTGGCAAACCCAACAGACCACAGCTGATGGGTGCAAAGGCTACTGGCATGCCAGCCAACTGACTAGTGCATGCATCCCAGAAGCCTTTCTGGTCAGACCTCTCAATCGTAGATGTGCAAAGACTGCTGGGAGGAAGCAGCCAGCCAGAAGGCAGAGCCAAAAAGTGTCTGACCAAGAGATTTGGAGGGCAAATTAGGGCAGTAGGAAAGGAATGAAATCTCTGATGCCAGTGTTGGCTACAACTTCATGGAGAGAAGTGTGACTCATATAACTGCATGTACTAAGTTTCTGGCACTAAAGAAATATCGGATTTGGGGAGCCAATATGGAGGAGACAGAGCTGGGGCACACCCGTGACCCGAGAGATGATAAGACAGAAAATGCACTTGGGAAGCCTGTTATTTTTATCTCTAAGAACCTACACTTAATACCCTATGATCTCCCATGAAATGTCACTTCAACTCAGGCCAGAAAGTTTACACCAGTTCTAAACACGGGCTGAAACTTGATCGCGTAATCCCTGCTCTGCTCAAAAGTTTTAGCTGGATTCAAAATGTCTAGACGTGCAGCTGAGCGCAATCCATACAGAATTGCAGCAAGCTGGAGAACACCTGGGATCTGACCATGCCCCTCCTACACCTGAGTCAACAGCAGAGCAGGTTTGCCAGCTCCCCGTATTCCATGGTACATTTGGCCTGGTAGTGCCATCACAGACACACACAGCTGACAAGTATCCCAAAGGCACAGAGGCCTGAGCTCAGTAAAAGCAAGGGCCCTTCTGGGCAGTATCCTTTCCTTCTCCTGGCTCCACCGCCTCCTGGTTGCCTGTCCCTGTCTCACCACAGATTGAGAGAAGAGGCTAAGGTGTAGCTTGTGGAGGCCTGGAGTTTTCTAGACACAGCATCAGGTGCCTACCCCCACCCCTTTGGCTCACCAGGGTGTTGGAGAATGTAAAGGGGGCCTCATGAGGTGGAGGCCAAACAGCAAGAGAAGTGGCCCCACCACCCTCCCTCTCTCGTATGCAGAGGGCTCAACCCTCTGTCTCATTCCCATGCGGTCTTCCTCTCTCCTGGGACATCACAAGATGGAACAAGGGAAAGCTTGAGGGGAGGGGGAGAGAGAGACTGAAGAGATGGAAGGGGTCAGGGACTCAAGTGAAGGAGAGAGATACTAGCAGAGGGGTAATCCTCTGGGGCAGAAGCAGAGGGAAAGAGGGGTAGGATCCTGAGGGAAAATAAAAGAGGGGGAAGAGAAGACCCCGTACAGTGTGTGCGGAGAAATACAAGGTCGAGGAACAGCAGGAGTTGGGTCTTGGGCGGGTGGGGTGAGCACAGAACGGCAGTGCTCTATAGCTGTGAGCTCACCCTAGAAGCCATCTCTGCTCAAACGCTGGGAAGGTTAGCAGATGCCATGAGGGAATCTACACAAAGGTATGAACAGCCCTTGGGCTCCCATGCGAGCAGCCAGCGTGGCCCTCAGCATCGCAGCAGCCCTGGCCATGAGGCAATGGCTGGGAAACAAGTGAGCCGCCTCCTTTGCCTGGCTAATCCCCAGCTCTGGCCTGTGCGCGTCATTGCAATGGAGTCTCTCTAATTACTTCAAATGCCAGCCCCTCACCCTTCTCTCTGCAAGAGCCTGGGAATGAGGAACCCAGACAAGCCTGGGGCATTTACCATGATGAACAGAGACTTTCCCATCTTAATCAAAGAGGGAAGCGGCGTTATTATTATCAGAGCATGGCTGGGACCCTCCCCTCCCCACCCCACTGACGGCAGTAATATTGTGTGAGTAATCCCAATGGAGACCCTCAGTGCTGGCCTGCCAGAGGAAGCAATAACACAGCCCGTGTATGCAGCCCCTGGTCCCTCTAGGCCCAGCTCTGCCCTTTTATATTACACACCGTTCACTCAAACCCAGACCTTTCCAGTGGGGGTGGGATGCACAGAATGATTAAAAGGGAGGGATGGAGGGGGATTTGGGTCATGCCTGAGCTGTCAGCAGCAAGTCCACTAGCTCAGATTTCAATATGATCATCTCTAAGACTCCATATTTTTCAATACCCTCCAGGCAGACAGCTCTCCTCCCTTCCCCCTCCCAGATAACTCTGGGATATCTATAAGCATCAGGAATATTAGCCAGGCTCCAACTGTGTAATCCCACATGAGGAACTCAGCAGCACATTCATTTCACCTCCCCGGAATCTCTACTGGTATCAGTGACCAAGGTCAACTGGTCCAGATCCTTGTTGGGTCTGTCTCTTCTGATCTACAGCAGCCAATGCAGAAAGACAGCCAAAAATAACAAGACAATAGTATTCTCATGCCATCCCATAAGAACCACGGCCCTGATCTTCTGAGGTACTTAGACACCTTATTCCCACCGATTTCAATATCTAAATGCCCCTGAGGGCAAGCCATAGGGTCACAGGGGAAACAACAACACAGTATGATGCCACAGAATTATTATCCACCTATTCGGACAGAGATTCTGAAAGCTACCTTTGGCATCTGGAAACCCAGTTTCCATTAAAATTAAAGGGAGTTAGCCATCCAAATCTCGTAGGTGGCTTTGAAAATCTCAGGTGAGAAGTTCAGGGGCTTTGGGTCTTGGTTGGAGCTCAACTCTGAGTTATGTAGCATCTTATATGTTGTCCCAAAGCGCCTCCCACCAAGGGAGTTGCTATGAAGGAAAGGGAACTTTCAACCTGAGTTTCAAAGTGTGCAAGTGAGTTGAGGACACATTTTCAAACATAAGGTCTAATTTTCAAGACAAGGTGCCTAAAGTTAGTCTCATCTTTGGACATCCCGATAAGTGCCATAATCTCCAAAGCTCAAGCAGAGCTGCTGGTTGCTCAGCTGTTTTGAAAACCATGACACCTATTTAGAAATAAACGTCTAGGTTTACGGGCAGGATTTTTGAAAGTGCCTAAGTTACTTAAGTGCATGAGTCCCGTTAAAAGTTAACGGGATTTATGCTTTTTAATCACTTAGGTGCTGTTGAAAACCCCCACGCTATGAGCTAAACTTTAAGTTGCCATTTTTAAAATCTTGGCCCAGATGTCTATATCTGTGCACTCAAATTTGAAAATTCAGAAGGAGATTTTCAGAAGCACAAAAGGGAATTAGGACACTAGCCTCCATCCAAATCAATGGCAATGGGGGGAAATAGCTCCTGTTCGTGAAGATTGATCCAAAACTTTTGGGGGTCAGGAAGGAAAGGGAGAGGGAGCCAAAAAAGTTGGAAAATTTTGCTTAAGGTTGAACATATTGTTGAGTTTGACCCAAAAGGAAACGTTTCTGTTTTGAGTTTGAGGGTTTTTTAAAAAAATAAAATTAAAGTCAAATTAAAAAAAATCATTTGGAAACCAAAAAAAAATCAAAAATGCTTTATTCTGAAAATGTTCAAAGATTTGTTTTTTCTACTTTTTTTTGTTTTTCAACCAAAACAACTGGGTGATCTTATGTGAATTCATGAAATTTTGCAGTCCACCCAAAATCTGCATTTTTTAGAAAAAAAAGTTTCATCTGAAAAAATTCACCCAGCTCTAAATGAGAGTCTTTCCATTGACCTCAACAGGCTTTGGTGCCAATGTCAACTATGTAACTTGGCCAGATGGTAATCGTGTGTGAGGATGATAACCATCTACAAATATCTGAAGGCTGTAAACACCATGAAGGAAGAGCAATTGGTTAGTAAGTCATATCAGGGAATAATGATATGTTAATGATATAATAATGATAATCAGTTTCATGACACTGAACAATGAAAAACTGTAGATGGATGTGAACAAACAATCTAAAGCTCTTTCACTTGATTTAACAAAATCACTAGAGAATATGCTGTACAGAATAATCATGCAATGGACTCCAGGGATGGCTAGATATGACCAATAGGATCTTCATCTATAATTTCTAAGATCCATTTCTGAGGTTTCATTAGCCAGGAAATGGCAGGTCATGAGCCTGTTTTTTAAAAACAAACTATAGTTAAAACATGAAAGGTTTCCATAAAAGTCTTACATATTTTCAGGGGCACCAAGGACATGCACGTTTCTTTGTGGACTTTAAAAAAATATGCCCAGTGGGATAAAATCATTCAGAACTGCTTAACAAACACAAAGCAAAAAGCACTTATAATTATTTCTGTGCCAAAGGCTTGTAAGCTAGAAAACTCAGCTCTTGAACACTAATCCTTATGGAAAAATGCAGATTCTATAACCGGTGCAGTCACTCAATTTTTCTACAATTTTTGAATTAGATGAAAAATAATAATAATAAATGCAAATGTTTATATACAGCATCTATCACCCAGCAGGAGCCCAACACCTATCATCAATAAAACATGCTGTATGAGAATCATTCATAGAACCATAAGGTAAGAAATGACTGCAAGGGTCATCTAGTCTAACCGCAACTGAAATGCAGCTGCCTCTGTGGTGAAACACAGCAGTCAATCTCTACCAGTTCGGGAAGGGAAGTGGAGAATAAAGGGTTTTGAAAATTGGGTACCTGAACTTAGGCACTTACACCAGGATTTTCAAGAAGGACGGGTCAGTTTGAGTCCCTCTGGTTTTTGGTGCCCATTCTGAGATGCCTTAAAGGGGATTGATTTTCAGAAGGTGGGTGCTCAGCACTTTCTGCAAAGGTTTCATAGGGCAGGCTCAGAAACAAATGGCTCTTTTTCATAGGTGCTGAGCATCCTCAGCAGCTATTGGAATCAGCAGAAGAATTGGGTGCTGAGCATCTCAGAAAATCAGGCCATTTTTATTGTAGCAAGATGCCTAAGGGTGGATTTAGGTGTTGGACTTCAAGCATCTTAATTTGAAAATTTGGGCCCAAGTCTTCATTTCAAACTCCAAGGGCAATTTATGGAAAAGAATGATACTGTATAAGCTAAGATGCAGTTCAGCCATGATACCAGGTCTATTATCTAGACCCTTGTAAAAAGATCCAAGGAGTATTTAGTCACCATAACCATTATGACCTCACAATCCACTATCATCCAAGTGTCATTCAGTTCCAGTCACTAGTAGAAAATTCAATCAAGTTAGGAATTCTAAATAAGTCCACCAGGAAACAGCTTCTCTTCAACCAACCTCCGCCCCCCATCCTATGAAGGTGCCTTCACCCTGCCATGGAAGAAAGGATCAGTTCTTGGCTGTGAGAGGGAGAGATCAGTCTCTGTTGTCCATTCAGACCTGGGCCTTGTTTCTGAGATTGCCAGCAAACATGCAAATCAGGGATTCAGTCCTGCAGTCCTCATGCAGAGAGAACTTCCCTGATGGTGCTTTCCATGATATGGACAGCTGTTTCCATAGGAACTGGACTGAGGCCACCAAATCATTTCATGTAGACCATCAAATGGTCAGGACTCATCTGCATCCCTTACAGCTTGGACAGTTTCACTGCAGAGAGAAACTGACCCAAAGGAGTGCACATTTTATTGGACAATTCAGAGACAAAGATGAAAATGACCCTGACACAGACTCACCATCCCAGAGCATCTCCTTGTGGTGAGACCCAGCACTGCAGCCCCACTGCCTAACCCTTCTCCTCCAGACTTTGGTGGTCTGGGCCCTCCAGCCATGTCACACTGAGAGTCTCACCCCTTCTAGGGTAACAATGTCCAAACTCAAAGGAACAGCGACTCCACCACCTTTCCTAGGCTCAGTCCTCCACAGGCTCTTGGCCTCTCTCCCAGACATCGCAGAGATCTTCCTCACTCTATTACAGAGGGCTGCATCCCAGGGCTTTCTGCCTGGAGGCCCAGATCCTCTCAAACCACTGACCCTTGGGTCTCTCTTCTCCTGGGCCCACTTTAGAAGTCTCCTTTTCCCCAGCAGTTTCTTGCTTCAGGGAGTCCCAGGCTCCTTCCTACAGGCCCCTCTGTGGTTCCTTCCCCAGAGAGAAGAAACTTCCAATCATCTCTGTCCTGTGCCTCCTCTCCCTACTGCTGTGCAGTCCTTCCTCTATAGGAACCACTCAGTCTGCTTCTCCCCAGCTGGGTCTAATCATTAATTACCTGACTCCCCTCCAAATGCCACAGAATGGGCTAATTAGGCTTGCCGGCTCCCCTTAACCCTGTCACTGCCAATGTGGGGTAATCACCTCATCAGAGACCGGTAAATTGCAGTGAGCTAGTAATCCACCCTCCTGGAGCCATAGATTCTAAGGCTAGTCTAATCTCCAGCATTACACAGACCACAGAATGGGAAGAGTCCTTCCCTGCTCCATAATGGAAGTCTACATCCTTTGGGTCCACTTTCCTACACAGAGCCCATGCCTCATCTATGGTGTGTAATGGTCATCTCCCATTACATTCTCCTAATACAACTTTATAAGTGTGGGTTTTAACATCCTAGAGGAAATATCTGCAGTAAAAAGTCTCTCTTTCTTTCTGGTTAACCAACATTCTCAGGGCCAGAGCTGAAACAAGCTTGGTCTTAATAGTCCAACCCATAAAACTTTAAATGTCATTAAACTTTTAAGCTGGTCCATTGAGGTTGCCCTTTAAGCCTTTCATAATTATAGATGCAGAACAGTGGAGCAGCATTTACCTGAGCAGATATTAAGTAGATTCAGCCGCTAATGGCTTTCCTACCAATGCACTGCGGCCATGTTGCCATTTAAAAGGATACATTTAATATGGCTCCAGCTCTTTAACTGTCAGCGGAGAAGTCAAAAGATATACATAATTAAATATTTCATCTGTCTCTCTCAAGCTCCTAGCACACTTGTAGCCCCTTTGTCCGGTCTGGGGAGCACTGCACTGCAAAGAGAAGGAGCCCATGTTTACACAGGTTAGGTTTCTAGTAGCCCAATAGTTATGTCACGTGTGGTACTGTTACATTTCAGAGCAGGGTGGCCGTTTAATGTCAGTGTGTGTGATGGGCAAAGACCAGGGGTTCCAGAGAGAAAGTGAGAAATGCATGGTGCTACCCAGACCATGCCTCAGAAAAGTAGAAATTCAATCCAGCCCAGGCACCTCTGAGCCGCATCTTTGTCCTGAGATGCTGGGGGAGAAGAGGGTGTGGTTAGGACACAATGTGACTCTCATTCCTGCTCAATCGCAATATGTTATGGATAGGCACAACTGGGCTTCATGTCACCGGGGTTAATGGAAGCAGAAGCAGAAGCATAATATGTCCTATATTCCATATCCTCTAACTACTCTTCAAAAACTCAGTTGCATGGTTGCTTTTGATTGGCCACCAATGCCTTTTAGTGACTGACTTTTCAGGGGCTGCCTGCATAACTTGTTTCCACAAAATAAACCTCGGAAGGGGGAGAAGACACATGGTATGTCAGTTGCAGTTTTTGATGCCTGCAACAATTGGTCCTGCCTCTCTGCTACCTGGGGTCCCCTCTCCCTCTGTCTTCATACTAGAAGCTACCTCCCTGCCTTCAGCTTGGGGAGCGTCCTACAATGTAGAAGTGAGAAGACCAAGGTGAACTGAGTTCTTTCTGCCCTTCCCGTTCAGCTCAGAATCCTAAAGATGAGTATCTGTAATGATTAATAAGGATCATTTTGCTTCTTATGAAGGTGTGTCTGAATATGTGTAATCTATTTCTGCTGCTTAGTCCCTACTGTAAACCAGAATCCTCTCTGAAACTGGAAAAAAAAAAGATTGGATGTCTTTCTTCAAAACACCCTCTAGCTCATCCACAAGATATGGGCTTAATGCAGAAATTAGAGGTAGAATTCTCTGGCCTGTTTATATAGGAGGTTCAGGCTAGATGATGATAATTGCCCCCTTTCAGTCTTAAAAAAACCCCTATGAATCTACTAAATCAAAATTAGTTGCTGTGGAGACATTTGTAAAGGCATCAATACAGACAAAAATCAAATTTCACAAGAAATTTTGAAAGTTACAGTTCAAATACACAGGGTTCCAAAAAACTATCCCATTTTTCCTTTGTTCCTTACCCCCTCAAAAATTTAATCAACAGTTTTATTGAAAACGTTATTGAAATTTTTCATTTACCAAAGACCTGTTTTCCAGTAAAAGAAAAACTTCATTAACATTTCCATAGCAAAAATTGGATAGAAATATCAATTTAAAAATGTCACCACATTTTTTTTGGAGAAAAAAATTTGACAGCTTTGATTTGTGAAAAACTATATTTGAAAAAAAGGCCATTTTTCCTACCAAAAACGCTTTTCATTAAAAACATTTCAAATGAGCCGTCGTTGCAAACAGGAGATTCAAGGCCTAATACTCCCGGTGCAACCCAGTTGGCTTTGACGGGATTTCACAGAGTGTAAATAAACTCATAATTTGCATCTCTGAATTCAGCTGGAGGAGGAAGATTCCCTTGAGAAACAGAATTCCAGATTCATTCAAATAGCCCCACATCATAAAAATGAGGTAAAGGGACATGCGCCAGCGAGACAGACTACAATTACAATGGTATTCAATGAAACTTTTCTCCGTGACTTCCTGGATAAGATGCTCATCACTGTGTTTCATTTGCACTTTACTTTCTTCAGGTGGGGAAAAAGTTTCTTTCTTTCATTGAGTTCTGCCCCTGGCACATCATCCCGTCGTGACTCAGAGCTATAATCATTCCGGAGGAATAGATTCGCAACTGGGAGATTTGCACGGTGTCAGTGGGGGTGAAGGAGAAGGGGGGAGGACAATGGAGAAAGGGTTAACAATGGTTGTGTTAAAAGGGATTTGTTCCGCTGTCAACGAGAGAAAGATCTCCCTAAGAGCGGCATTAGGAAATGAAGCCCAGGAGGGGAGGAGAGAAGGAGACAATGTATAGACAGCAGCGACAGGGAGACAGCTGTGGGCTCAGAGAGTACAATTACTGTCTGAGGAATACCCAGCAAACATGCTACGTGCCTCTAGGTATTTATACCCTGGAGAGGAGCAGAGACACTAAACTGACTCACACAAATGCCTTGCCGCTCAGCTCATTGCATCTTGAGAGGTCAGAGCACTAAACAAGTTAGCATTGTGGCTGTCCCTGCTGTACAGAGCCAGTCCTCTCTGGCTGCAAACCATCTCATGACAATAACATTGAGAATAAACCTCCGATCTGGGGCAGGTGTGGCTTCCCTAACAGTTTTAGAGGAGAACCCAGGATCTCAGGGAAAAGCAACTCCAAATAAAGCCAGGAGGAGTCTATGAAAATGAGAGTGGGCTAAAAATTCAGGTGGAGCAGAGTGATGAGTTAGGTGAGGGTTAACTGGCATTTTTGGGGAGGGGTGGAATATTTCTGTCCATATTAAAACTAGGTCACTGCAAAAATAGGGAATCGGAAATAAGGGGGGATGCATTTATATAGCACCTTCCATCTGTGGTGCTCAAGGCACACTTTCAAACCAGAGTGAAGTATTATTATTTATTACTGGTATTACTGTACCAGAATCCCATTGTGCTAGGTGCTGTACAAACACAGAACAAAAAATATAGTCCCTCCTGAATGAACCCTTCAAACACCTCTTTGGGGATATTAACTCCATGGTACTGTTGGAGAAACTGGGTCACAGAAGGGGCTAAAGAACTTGCCCAAGGTCACTCAAAGTCTGTGCCCACAGAGCCAGGAATTGAACCTAGAATTTTTTTCTGATCCACAGAATACTTTTCATTCATGACTGATTACTAAGGTCCTCTGTTTAATTTGATCAAAAAAATCAGGCAAGGAATCACTTGTATTAGACATAACATGACTCCATCCCCTTTATTTTGATCTATGTAGACAAGCATTGTTGTATTAGTCAAACACTAGCTAAAGAAAGTAGGTTCCAACTCTGCAAGCTCCTCAATGAGCGCTGACAGGTCTCAGCACATTGAAAAATCTAGCCCTGAATTAATCAAGCGATTCTGAACAAGACAGATGATGAGAGAGCCCATGGAAGAACCAACTGATAGTGAAAAACAATGCAGCAATAATTAGTGATACTGGGACAAATCCTGAAGTCCTAACACCCTCCAAACTCCTGTTAACTTCGGCCCAGATCTGCAAAGATATGTTGGCTCCTAAATGATGTCAGTGGCATTTTGGAGTCTATATATCTTTGAGGCTCCATCAAGCCTGAATCAGAACTGCAGGATTTGGCTGGTAACTAACCTGTGCTTTCGGAGAATCAGGAAAGTCAGAGATGGAAAAGCCCTTGTAGGTCAATTTGGGTTTGATGATCTTAGTAACCCCATGGAATGGAACACCATTGACTTCAGAAGCCCTTGAAAGACTGGGCCTCTGGTCCATTTGTTGGGAGTCAGATTGTCCCCTGCCTTTTGTAGTTAATTGTTCAGTCTGGTTTTAGATATCTCCTATGAGGATAGAACTATGGTGCCATGTATTAGGGAGAAGGCTGGCTTGTTTTGCCCATAGGGTATTTATCAATTTGCTTTCAGTTTTGTAGTGTCAGCCATGAAAAAAGGACAACTATAGTTTACACTTTCAAATAGAGCTAGGCGAGAACCGGAATTTTCATTTGGTTGGAAATGCCAAAAAAATCTGTTCCAAAAGGGAAGTAAAAAAACAAAACAAAACAAAACAAAACAAAAAACTCTGAATTTTCCCATAAAATGTCACTAAAAAAAGTTGTGGAATGAAATTGAAACATTTCATTCTCATTGTGTCTTTTTTATTTTTATAGTATACCATACAAAATTTTAAAAATTGTAACAAGTCCTTTCAGAACAGAAAATCAAAATGTTCTGTTTCAAAAAGATTGAAAACCATTTCACTGGAAATTTTCCAACCAGCTCCACTTTCAAATAAATATGCATCTTCTCATTGTAGTTCTAATTAATTCTTATTTATTCAGAGCCCGATTCTGCCATCCTGATTCACATGGAATTGTACCTTACTCTGCTAGAAACCATACTAGTTGCCATGGAATTACTTGGAGAATAAGGTGATAGTCAATGTGAGTAAGGGTGGCAAAATCTGGTCGGTAGTGAACAAAAAGAGCCGGTATGTCAACAGTCTCCCTAGATAAACCTGTGTAACTCTGCATCCAGAAGCAATATCATTGTCACAGAATAAGGGAGTGCGGGAAATTTCAAGGAGGTTTTTCAAGAGAAAAATACGCAGCATTCTTCTCATGACACAGCAATGACGTTGCATCTTTCCTGGTAATTTCTGTTCCTCTTCTATTTGGCTTTGTAAAAGCAGCAAAGAATCCTGAGCTTTCGTGGGTGAATACCCACTTCTTCAGATGCATGCCCAAGTGGGTATTCACCCACGAAAGCTCATGCTCCAAAACGTCTGTTAGTCTATAAGGTGCCACAGGATTCTTTGCTGCTTTTACAGATCCAGACTAACATGGCTACCCCTCTGATCTTTGGCTTTGTTTCCTTTCTCAGAAGCCCTCAACTGTGGAGCCCCAGAGGGATCTAACCTGTCTCTCTCCTCCTCTTCAATATCTATATGAGATCACTTGCAGAGGCTGGAAGACCAGTGGACTCTGCTCCGATTGGGTGATATCTTCTGCCTACATGGCCACTGACACCGCACAGATGGCCCAATGCCCAGAACAGTGAAGCTGTCTCAGACTTCACAAGTGATACTGGCCAGAAGGGGAAGATGCCTTGTAGCATTAGCCAGGACACTGACACTCACTCCCAACAAAGACATCAGCCCCATTTCACCACAGTGCTATGCCACTGCCTCAGCACAGGGGATTGAACTAGATGACCCTTCCAACCCTACATTACTATGATTCTGTGAAGGCTTGGGGTCCTTCTGGACTCATCACCCTGGAATGACCAGGTAGCAACAGCATCAAGAAATGCCATCTTCTGTCTTCATTGTATAAGAGACTTCACTCCTTCCTCTTGGATGAAACTCTGGCCACATTCATCACCTCCTTACTGGTTTACTGTAATCCACTGTGTCTGAAGGTGAACTTGGAAGCAAGGTGGAGGCTTCCTCTGGGTCAGGATAAGCGGCCATAAGTACATCATCCCTGTGTTCTGATTACTCCTCTGTCTCTTGGTCCAATTCAAGGACTTGATCACACTTCCCATGGCCACCAGTGGGGTCAGGACATCTCTGCATCAGCAACTACACCTCCATCTATGACCTAACATGACAGCTGAGCTCCTCTGAGATAATGCCGCTTACAAAGCCCAGGGAGTGTATAGGAGAGCCAAAAATAAAGCGTTGATCAGTTGAAAGGGTCTGGCTGTAGAGGGAGCTACCAGAGGAGATCAGAGTAATCTGGAGTCTGGCTACTTTTAGAACATGCTGCAAAGCTCATAATTTTGATAAAGATTTCATATCACAACTGAAAGCTTGATGTTATGTTAAAAATGCTATTTAAAAAATTCACATATCTCAGTAGAACCTGAAAGAAGGTGAAGAGCAGATTAGCTAGAAGATAGATGATAGATAGTCAATATCACAGATAAATGCTATCATTACAGCCGATTGAAAATTGAAATTTTCATTAAAACTTTCCCTACAATTTTGGTTTCCATTTAGTTTCTTCACTGAAATGTCAATGAAAAAAATATTGTCACCATTTGATTTTTCTGAACCAGCTCTAACCTGTCCCAAACCTGCCCACCGGTAGACAAGGGGGTGAATTGTTGGGGTACAACAATTTAAAAAACAGTCCCAGAATAAGAGCCAGTTGAAAGCTAGTAGCACAAGAAGCTTAAATCAATGTTGGACTCACTTTACCAGCACCGATAACAATCCCTGTCAGCTTAGTTTCACAATTCAGCCTATTGCATGTCCATAATTCTACAGTGATAAAAAGGAGGTGAAAGCAGGACTCTGAGGACTGGAGGAAGAAGGATCCAAGATGAGGTATGTCCCAGGCAATGAAGGACAGGTGATGTATTTATCTGTCTTATTTGCAGGCAAGGATGCCCAGGGCTAAGGCTGCCAAGTATCCATCACTCCCCGTCCTTTATATGAAATTATAATTGTCAGGCACAAATCTAATTAAGGGTGGAGTGAAGGGGCAACAATCCAAGTCTATTATTTGCTCCCTTTCTAAAATAGGCTACTTAAAGAAGAACTCTGGATGAGAGGAGCCATTTCACGTGGTTCGAGTTACAGGCTAGGAATGGCAAGCAGCATTCCTTGTATTTTTAGTTGTCATCACATTACGGTCGACTAATAAGAGGAGCCCCGACAGCAGCCACATCAAACTCTGGCCTGTCCCAACACAATGGCTGGCTGGTGTGGGGTTCAGCAATCACGCCAGGCCCAACACACTTGAGAGAGACCCTTTTGATCTGGCATGTCCCAATTCCAGCTACCCCTGCATAACAGAACACAGGTTTCCGCCATGGCCCTCCCCTAGAATTCCTGTCTGCAAAGCTAAACCACTTAGAGGTACCATTCCCAGTACCTCAACTGGTACAACAACTGCCGTATCCATCAATGCTCCCTTAGCAGGCTCAGGACCAGATTCAGCTCTTAGCTACACAGGTGACAATCTGGATCTGGATTCACTCTGAGAGCTGAATTTGCCCCGTAATGCAAACAAGAAAGGCAGTTGAGACAGACCAGCAGAGTATAGAATTACCTGGCCTCCCTTTTGTATTCTTCCTTATTCAGGGCCAAATTCTGCCTGACACTACACTTGGAAAGGGTGCACTGGACCTCCCGCTGCCTAAGAACCTGGCAGAACTGCAGTCTCTGAGCTCAGGAGATGCAGGGAACATTCCAGGCCCATCCACCCCAGAGACACACAATGCTTCAGAAGGGCATAAGGAGCAGTCGGAACTGTGATGCTGGCCAGGGCAGGCCTGGGGCACAGTGGGAGTACACTGAATGGAGAGGGAGGATCGGGGGCTGGGGTGGGTGAATAAAGAGATAGGGGAAATAAGGGGGGATGCCAGCCGTTAGGAGGAAAGGGGATGGAATGAGGAGCGATTAGTGAGGCTGGAAAATGGGGGACAGAAATCAATGCAGGAGAAAGTGGGGGACACAGGGAAGGGGTGACAGGAGCAACTGGTGGGAAAGGGTGAACAGGGGCAGATAGAGGGAAGGTGAGTTTATGGGGCTCGTGCCAACCTATGGCAGCACCCCAGTTCCCTCCTGCCCAGTAGCCGCATACCCTCTGTGGGCCCTGGCCACCCCTCACAAGCCTCCTTTGGCTCCCCATTGGGCACTCCTCTTCTGAGGGGAGAAAGGGACAAGGGCCAGCTCCCTCACACTAGCTCCCACCACTGGGTGGGACCTCATGAGTGAAATCCAACCTCAGCCCCATGCCTCTGGCCAGCGCTACATCCACATGGGGCTTTACAAAGGAATGGCTAGGATCACATGCAAATTATCTATAGGCATGCAAGCTAGCCAACGAAATAACTGGCATCAAAGGTCACCCCGAGTCACATTACCTTTGGGGGGCTACATGAACCCAATAAAGGGGTGCAGCCACAGGTGCACATGCCAAGGGACTCCAAGATAGAGTCACCCCTCGTAGTGTTGACCCACAGTAGCATATCTCCCCCACCCCCCGCCAGCTTTCTCCAGGGTGGGACTCAGAATTGCATTGCACTGATGTCTAATGCCTCAGGGAGCTTGGGCTCAGATCCTCAAAGGTATTTAGGCACTTAATTTCCACAACTGAAGGACCTAAATAACTTTAAGACTCTAGGCCTCTGATAGCTCAGTGGTTTGAGCACTAACCTACTAAATCCAGGGCTGTGAGTTCAATCCTTGAGGAGGCCATTTGGGGATTTGTCCTGTTTTGAGCAAGGGGTTAGACTAGATTATCTCCTGAGGTCCCTTCCAACCCTAATAATCCATGATTAGCATCCAACTTCCCATTTTATTCACTCCCATTCGTGTGGAAAAGACCCCACGGACATACAGTTGCCAGAGTATGCTCCCCATAAACTAAAACAGCATGAAACCCTCATGTAATTAGCAGTCATTAATTTAATAACCTCTCCTTAAGAATAATGGCAACGCATGTGTGTCATTTTTTTTAACAGCCCAGTATTTAAAAGACATTTAGCTGGTTTGTTTCACTGTTAAATATTCACACTGAAAGAAATGACTGTGAGCTGGTGTAGTGTGACCCCGGGTTCTGCTGAAAACAATCAGCAAGATTTTATTCCAGGAGGCAGGATAATTGAACTCCAGTCAGATAAACCCTTACCCTGCCCTACAAATGGAGGTGAAACTCTGCTTTCTCAGAAATCGTCCCCTCTTTTAACAACCAAGCAGATGGTTCAAACAGAAATTTCTACATGCTCCCCTTTGCCCCATGCAAGAGGCTTTGGGTGCTAGACAAAATACATTAGTTGGAGGGCATAACTGGAGGAGGGGAAAAGGGGCCCAGACCACATACCCGTTGGCCCCTGACCACAGATGGAAAATTGAGTGGCATTGCGACTCCACACACCGGCTTGCCTCCTCCCACACTTTTGTAATCCTTCCAGTGCCCGTGGGTACTAGCTCCCCACCCCCAGTGATAAGTGAAGCAGGGGGTGTCTGGAACCCCCAGGCCGCAGAAGGGTGGAGAACTGGACCCAGGCTTTTGGTGCTGCCTGGGGAAGCAGGGACACAGAAGGAGGGGGTCTAGCGCTCCCAGAACTGCCTGACCCCTGGTGGGGATGGTGCTCGTTAGCCTGACTGCCTCATTGGGTATGAGCTTGGGGCAGGGAGACCACAGGACTGGGTGCAGGGGAAGAACTCAGAGCTCGGTGTGGGGCAGAAGGAGAAGAGTGGGTGCAGATTGGGTCGCATGGAGGACAGTGTGGGGCAAAAGGAGAGGAGGAGTATAGACTGGGGTGCATGGAGGAAAGCATGTGGCTGGGTGCAGAGGCAGTGTGGAGAGCTCAGGCCTAGTATGGGAGAGCAACAGGGGGAGAGCTCAGGGCTGAGTACATAGGGACAACTTGGGGCCGGATGCAGAACAGGGGAGGGAGATGTCTGGGACCCCTCCTTAGGAAAACACCAATTGCATCCCTGAATCCATTGTGCACTCATTCTGCACAGCTGCGGGGCAATGGAGAATATCTATAATGAGCAGAATCAGAATCCTGGACCAAAACACTCCTAATTTTGGAGGGTAGAAACCCAGGTCTTATTTTGCTTATGGATTCCCATGACCACTATGATCATTTCACATGACCGGCCAGATACAAACCAAAGAGCATACCTGAGTAATTTCTGCATCAAAGCCATAACTTGTGTGACTGAAATAGGTCCAGAGTGATCAAGCTGGGCCCATTATAAAGAAATCTCTAAACTGTGAACTTGGATCTCAGACTCACTCCAGGCTTTCAGCACATGCCCACCCTAAACATCAGAATGTGAACAACAGAACCACCTGACAAAATGCTAAGGTGAAATCCTGGTTCCACTGACGTCAATGGCACCCCCTACCCCCACGCTTGATTTCAATGGCATCAGGATTTCATCCTTAAAAAACCTGAAGTGTATCATTAGCTCATGCTAAGGCTCCGAATTCTCCTTTCCCTTTATGCTAAAATAAAGTTCCCGACAAGAAATATCATTGTGAACTAATTGTTTAATACTAGTGTTACAGTGCTTGATAATTACATTTTTGGAAGGTATTAGTGGAATCCCTTTCCTAAAGGTTGTAGGCTGAGGGAGCAGTTATGTGATTTGCAGCTAATTGTGCAATTAGGTTTGTTGATTATACACAGCAAGTCTGCTTCTCTGTAATGTAACAAATGAGATAAGTAGTGAGGATGGTTTAAACCACTTCCCCTCTCATCCGCTGCAATAGCCGCCTCAGATTCTCATTTAATTTATTCAGAGCATCGTAGACATTAAGGCCAGAAGGGATCATTGTGATCATCTAGTCTGACCTCCTGTATAAACCAGGTCTAAAACCTCACCCAGTTATTTCTGCATCAAGCCCATAACTTCTGTTTGAGTTACAGTATGTATTTCAGAAGGATAGCTCTTCTTGATTTGAAGATTTCAAGTGATGGAGTATCCACCACACCCTTAGGTAGATTGTTCCATGGTCAAATACCCTCACTGTTAAAAAAGTACACCTTATTTTTAGCCTGAATTTGTCTAGCTTCAGCTTCCAGACACTGGATCTTGTTATGTTTTTTTTTTTCTAAATTAAAGAACCATCTACTTCCAGAAATCTCTCCTGCTATAGGGACCTTCAGACCACAATCAAGTCACCTCTTAAGCTTCTTTTGGATAAACTAGATAGATTGAGCTTCTTAAATCTCTCACTATGTATTGCCAACCCCTAGCGTTCAAAAATCACAAGTCAGATCCCCTGACATCACGAGTTGTTTGTTTTTTTTAAATCCCAGGATTTTTAAGCCAAATATATTGAGGTTCTTATTTGTCTTCCGGCTTCTGCGCCTTAAGGACCACTCATGTCACTGTTTTGAGCTTTTCTCTGCAACCAAGAGGCTATAAACTTACTTTAAAAAAAATAAAAAAAAAGCTGAGATGCTCGCACAATCACATGACTCCAGGAGTTGCCGCTTCAAATAAAACACGTAACATTGGGATACTTGAGATTACACTATGAGAGGTGGCAACCCAACAATGTACCCTGCAACAGGTTCTGAATAGAGTTCCTTTGGAGAAATATCTTCCATTTACTTAGTACTCAGAAAAAATGACAACAGTAATAATGCTTAGAGCTTTATAAACTTTAGGCCAGCTCCCAAGCTGGTGTGAATCATTGAACCAGAGAATCCGGCACATTATTCTTAACAGAACCCCTACGAAGAGGGGCAGGATTATTAACCCAATTACACAGATGCAGAAAAGGAAGCCCAAGAAGGATAAGGCCCAGTTTGTTGAATTAAGCCATTGGCCTGCGGTGGTCCATGAGGAGCTGCAGGAGGGATTGTGCTTTGGGAAGAACAGTCCCCTTTCATAAGCTGTGGTGTGTCGGAGCAGCATGCACGTCACACTGTCCTTTTGGAGGAGGCAACTTGGCACTCCCAGCTCTGCTTTACACTAGTATTAAAATGCAAAGCAGAGTGATATCATGGAGAAACATCAGGAGCTGGTGGCTTTTTTCTCCCTAGAGCTTCCGTTCCTTGCAGGTGAAGAAAAAACAAACACTTAAGCTAGCCAGAGACTAAATAAGAATCATAGAATATCAGGGTTGGAAGAAGCCTCAGGAGGTCATCTAGTCCAACCCCCTGCTCAAAGCAGGACCAATTCCCAACTAAATCATACCAGCCAGGGCTTTGTCAATCCTGACCTTAAAAACCTCTAAGGAAGGAGATTCCACCACCTCCCTAGGTAACCCATTCCAGTGCTTCATCACCCTCTAAGTGAAAAAGTTTTTCCTAATATCCATCCTAAACCTCCCTCACTGCAACTTGAGACCATTAGTCCTTGTTCTGTCATCAGGTATCACTGAGAACGGTCTAGATCCATCCTTTTTGGAATCCCCTTTCAGGTAGTTGAAAGCAGCTATCAAATCCCCCTTCATTCTTCTCTTCTGCCGACTAAACAATCCCAGTTCCCTCAGCCTCTCCTCATAAGTCATGTGCTCCAGCCCCCTAATCATTTTTGTTGCCCTCCGCTGGACTCTTTCCAATTTTTCCACATCCTTCTTGTAGCGTGGGGCCCAAAACTGGACACAGTAATCCAGATGAGGCCTCACCAATGTCGAATAGAAGAAACATTTCCTTTCATTGAGAATATAATATTTCACTAAGGGATTTAGGAGCACAAATCCCACTGAAAGTCAATGGAAAATCTGTCCCCCACTTGTTTGGTTGCCTATTCTTTCTCCTCAGTCATGTTCTCATACTATAAGTACCATTGTGTGCTGTTTTAATGTTGCCACATAAAATCATGTTCATGTTTTTACCTTGAAAAGTCTGTTTACATTTAAAAAGGGAGGGTCTCAAACAATGTCCCAGCTCATTAAATTTTGGGGGAAAGGGCAGATTCTGAAAAAGAAATGTTTTCAGTTATTGTTTAATTCTGGGCTGGGCCTAGATATATATTAAACTTTCAAGGGCTCTGATTTTCAGCCCCTGAGCCACAAGAAACGAACATGCTTGTCAATGTATGGTTTTTATTTGTCTGAGTGTTATTTTTTTCCCCTCTGTTTCATTTTACCAGCAGTGGTGCCAAAAAAAAAAAAAACTAAAAGCCAAAGCAAACGGCTGTTACTGGCTTCACAAGTGCAGTCTTATATGAGCAACTACAGATGTAGTTTTGATCTGTGAGTAATGTGTTTGTATCCCAAAAATAAATAAAAATACCAACCCAAACTCCACAGCAATGATGAAATCCAGAATGTTTATCATCTCCATTTTTAATACCGAAAAACTTCCCAGCGTAGGCACCAACCCCATGGGTGCTCCAGGGCTGGAGCACCCATGGAAAAAAAAATAGTGGGAGCTCAGTATCCACCGGCAGCCCCACAGATCAGCTCCCCCCACTCCCTCCCAGCACCTGCCACCCACCATGGATCAGCTGTTTAGCAGCATCCAAGAGGCGCTGGGGTGGGGAGGAGAAGCGAGGGTGGGGTGTGCTTGGGGGAGGGAGCAGAACAGGGCAGAGCAGAGGTGGAGGCTTGGTGTAAGGGATGGAGTGGGGACGGGACCTGGGGTAGAGCAGGAGATCGAGCATCCCTCAGCAACTCATAAAGATGGCACCTATGCATCCCAGTTGCAACTTGTATCCCTCCCCAATTTAGGGCCTCATCCAATGGACTTTGGATCAGGCCTTTAATAATTTTGCCAATCGTTAGCTATATAGAAATTCAGACTTCACTTTCTCGACCTACTTCCCTTTTTAAACAAGGTCATTTCTTCCAAGGAAAGGTTTTCCAAAATCTCTTGAGATTTACTGAGCTGCGCACAGTTTGATTTGGCGTGAACGGATGGTGATCGTAGTGTCACGGTTGCTATCTTGGGCAATAACACACTGGAGACTGAAGCAGGGACATCCAGACCTGACACCTGAGCTGCTACAGTCGAGCTAAAGAGCCAACCCCCTGGGGTGGAGGCTATAACAGACTCCTGTCTTCTCTGGTGTGGGTACAAGGAAGACAGGTAGTACACACTCAGCAGTCGGTTACACTGACACCAATATTCCACACTGCTTCTAAAATGTCTGACCCCAGCTCTCTCTGTAATGATCAATTTCACTTGCACCCAGAAATGTCTAGGCTTGATTCACAAACACATGAAAGTAACAATGAAAACTTGAGGCCAGATTCTGCTCCCATTAAAGCAAAAACACCCTGGACTTCAACAGACGCAGGCCCTGGATTCCAAGTCAGGGCCCATTCCACATAGGGTGACCAGATAGCAAGTGTGAGAAATCGGGACAGAGAGTGGGAGGTAATAGGAACCTATATAAGAAAAAGCCCCAAGTATCAGGACTGTCCTGATTGCCAGAACAAGTACCATGCATCATTTAAGACTTGTTAGTTCACAAAATAAGGCTTCAGAGTTGCTGTTTATAAATGGAACCTTAATTTGCTCGGCCTAGCTCTATGCACATGGGCAAATTTCACCCAGAAAGTGAATTTTGACTCCAAAATCACAAGTATGCACTGTGCAGACCTGATTCCAAGATTCACCCTCATCCACTCAGGGGATAGAAACAATGCCAGCTGACCTCTGTGTCCACTCCAAAGGACACCAGTTTCAAATGTCACATGCTTGCAATGAATGGCTTGCAAATCATCTGCAGACCTGGCATTATTCGGAGAAATCAGTGGACAAATAAGTTCTAATGACCTGGTCAACTGGAGGAAATTGGGATCTGCTCATGGACAGAAAAAGAGGTGACTCGGATCACATACACACCCACCCACTATAAATATCTTCCTTTGGCACTAAAATAAATTCTGCAAATTCCTGAGAGATTTGGGGCATTTGTAAGAGGATGCTATGCCAAATGAAGAGGGGGTAAGAATATCTAAAAAATACTGGTTTGTTTGGTTGCACCATGAGGCGAGCAATACTTGGGGCCCTGCCTAGGGGCAGTGCAGTGGATATTACAGGCAAAGTGGCTTCACAGGAGCCTCTCTGCACCAAGGAAATGGTATCTGCATCAGCCCTGCTTAATGCAGAAGGCTTTGAAGTGAGCCAGGGAGACTTCCTCCTCCTCCCCACACTGCCTCAGGGCTGTAGTCACAGCCTTCTAATGGCTTCACAATTCCCTGCCATGGAGAGTTTGGGGAAGATGAGCATTCCCAGCTCAACTCTTCCTAACTAAACACTACCACAAATAAAAATCGTAGAACTAACATAATGTTTCCCATCATCCCTCTGCTTGTTCTCTTTCCCCCTAGCCTGTGTCAGTCTGCCCTTTCAGGGCAGGAACTGTCTAGTGCACTGTTTTTACAGCCCTACCACAATGGGGTCCCTATCTTGGTTGATCGGTAGGCACTACTGTATTAAATGCCAATCATTCATTATTCCCCCTGATTCTGCTTTCAAGATACCCAGGGCTTAGTGCTGTGTACTGAATGGCAGGATTAATACTTGTGTGAGCATTTGGATTTAGGCAACTTCAGTATTTGCAATTGTTAATGGATTCCCCTTCACTCTTTATGTTAAGGTGCCTTTCATGAAAGCTTTATAAAGGGGTAATAAATGATTAATAGATGTTTTAAGAAATGGTTAATCAATTATTATACAGCCAATAAATCAGTTGCTCATAACTCAGGCTGGGAAGGAAAGGTTTTCTTGCCCTGTGCAAATTTGGGACATTTTGAAAAAATTTCCCCATCTTCAACTGAGCCGAAAAGTCATAATCTGGAAAAGTCACCTTGACTCAAAGCAATGGAAACTTTATTTTAAACCAAACATTTTTCAAGTTGGAAGTTTCACTGAACCCAAGGCTGCTTCACAAATTGGTGTTTTTCAGTGAAAAATATTTTGTTGAAAAATCCCCAACCTGCTCTTATTTGAACCAGCCATAATGCTTTCTACTGATGTGCTTATACCCATCCATAAATACATACTAGAACATCTAATAATCATTTCTAAACGCTTTATGAATGAAATCTTAATCCCATTGTAAGCAGAAAGAAATGCTCCAGATACTGGGGAATAGTAACTATTTATCTTAAGTAAAATGTTTTTTAAAGCCACCATAAAGTTTGTCCAAATCCCTCATCTGTATAATTTTGTTTTAAATCAGCATCTAGACACATAGGTGAAATCCTGCTCCCACTGAGCTAAATGGCAAACCTCCCACTGACTTCAACCGACCAAGATTTCACCATGGGGCCCAATCCTGCTGGCACTGAAGTCAATGAGAGCTTTGCCATTGATTTGTATGGAAGAATGTCTAGGCCAATAAACAACTATTTTGCATTCCTAAACTCTTATTTAAGTACCCCTGGGTGAGATTTTGGATGTAAAATTTAGGGGCTTACCTTTGGAAATTGAGCCAACAGAACTAACTTATAAATTACCTACAATAACACTAACCATTACAGAATCATAGATCAGTTTAGAATAATTAGATGTTTCCAATATTAACTGTTCTCTCCATGTTAATTTAGTGCTAATAATGCCAATACAATACATATCAAGACTGTGGGCCTGTTTGTGTGCATCTCTATGTGGCATTGTCACTAAATCTGGCACATGAAAAAACCAAACTATAAGCAGAATGAGAGGAGGATAAGTATGTTTGGAAAATAGTTATTAAAAACATACAAGTGTGGGAATCTCAATACAGCTAAAAGAAACTGAAAGAGTATAGAGATCTTTGGGGGTTCCCCCCCCCTTCTCTATGCTGTTACACTAATTAAAGTGATCTGGTTATCTTGTATGAAAACAATCTGCATACCCATTGTAACTCATACTGTCTCCATTTTGCTGTATTCCCTTAACTTCTGTATTTTTCACCTCCTTAAAGGTCTTATCCTGTTCCCACAGAATTCAATGGCAAAACTCCCACTGACTTCAATGGTGCAAGACTGAGTCCTTAATACTTAGGTGACAACTAATTTAATTGATAATTATACTGTCATAGGGTTGGGTTTTTTTATTTCTAGTAAAAGGCTAGTAATAAAATAAAACCATCTAATAATTAGATCAAGTGAGTATATTCACAAGAAATTGGCTTTTCATTTGTATACATTTCTGAGTATCTATCTATCTATCTCTGGGTTGGAACCATTTTCCCAAATAGTTCTTACTCATGCAAAGAGTCCCAGTCAGCAAGATCCCCTCCACTTGGTGGAAATCAGCATTGCTCGGTGCATTTCAACAGAACTATTGCAATGTGCCCCAGTTGCAAATCTGGCTCAGTGACTACACTGTGACGTCTTATTTCAATAAGGTAGATCCATATGAGTAAAGGCAGCAGGATTGGGCCCCTTATCTAGCTAAACGTTCAGAAGCCATGAAAACAGATATATATAAGGCACAACCTCAAAAGCCAAGCATACGGCAACTTAGGCAGGTGTTTATATTGTGACATTTCATTATATTTTCTGTTCACTACCATAATAGCAAGGAAGTATGTTCTGAAGGCTCGTTTTGATTTTTTTTTTAAGAGGACACATTACATTGCTTTTAATCCCACAAAGTACTAAAACTTGCAGCTATATTTTTACCAATGGATTAACACGACACACACATACCAAGTCATGAGACCAAAAAACCCACAACCTTTTTTAATTTTTTTAGCTGAACCTCTTCCTTTCATTTCAGCTTCAGAGAGAGTTCTTTCCTTGTTTCCTGAGCGTTTGAAAACAACGCCAAGCTTCCACTCTCACAAATTCTGCTTCAAACTTTACTTGTAGCTGCAGTAATTAAACTCATGTCCTCTACACAGGCCTTAAAGGGAAGATACAGAAGCCGCTTTAGCAAAATATAAGATTTGCCCTAGAATACACTCTCCTCATTAACATGGTGAGAGAAGAACTTTGCCAGTATACTCAGTTTTCTAATAAATCAGATACATTTCCAATGTTCCTGAATGAATATCATGGGGCTTGTCAATATGTGTAGTACTCTCATGCATAAAAGTCTGAACTTTTAACTCCTGGGAAGTACCATGTTAAACAAACCCACTGACCCACAAACTTGGGTGGCCACTGATGTATCTCCAGCATACTGGACATTATGGTACTTCTGGGAAGGGCGTGGGCCCACCCTCACCAATGTGACCCTGCCCTGCCACCCAGGTGACAAGATTTTGAAGAGCTGCAGCGATCACACCTCCTGGAGCGGAGTGGTGTCCTCTTTGGTGTTGCCATCTGGGATAAGGCACAGGGGACAAAACCATAGGAAAAAAGAGGACTGTCTGGCTTAAGATGGGATGAACAGCCAGCCTCCCACCAGCACAGGCCTGCAAAGACACAAACTAAACAAGCTGCAGAACCTGGGAAAATGAGCCCCAGCATTAAACACTGAGAAACCTGCAAAACTGCTACTGACTTCAACGGCGCAGGATCTGGCCCACTTTTCCTGGTTTGCCAAGGGCCTGATCCAAAACCCCTTTAAAGCAGTAGGATTCTTTCCATTGGCTTTAAACAAGCTTGGAAGCAGGCCATCCTGAGTGTCCAGCTCTGCCATGTAGGTAGCACCCATAGTAAAAGGCAGCAGCAGGCCTGGAAGAGCTGTGCAGGGAATCACAAGCCCTCCCTAGCAGTCACAGGGAGCCCAACCCAGAGAATGAGAAAGAGAGAAAAATGTCACCCCTGCTGACCTTCCTTCAGTGTCAATGCTTTTAAGAGAATAATTTCCAGAATAGATATGAAACTTCTTAACTCTTATCTGCAGATACATCACACAATGATTACGGTACCAGTGAGCTACTGGTTCTCAGTAGAGAACTTACTTGCTGCCCTTTGGTGAATTATTATGTATAAGCCCAATTCAGGGAATTCCTGTAAACCCCCATGTATCCCCTCTTCCAAACTGGCATCAAGAGGTCCCTGGTGCGATGCGCTCTGGAAGAGAGGGTGGGCCCATGGGGTGCTGTGTCTGTGGGAAAGTAGCAGTTCCAAGGCCACTCCTGGGTCCTTCTCTTATGCTGGGGGAGAAAGCTCCTTGCTCTCCAAACAGCCCCACAGCCCTGCCTTTAGCGCAGCAGAAGGATTTGAATGGGAAATAGAACAAGAGGGACTCCCATTCCACCCCAGTACCTACTAACGGCCACATCCTGTGGTTCTCACCCAAGTCAAACTCCTGCTGAAGTCAAGAGAAGTCTTGCCTGGGTGAAGACTTCAGGAGCAAGGCCCCGCTCCCTGTCTTAACAAGAAGGTACCCTCTCTCTCCACCTTTCCAGCCCTGCGGGCTAGTCCTAAGGCTAGGACTCTGCAGATATGGGTTCAGTTCCCCCTCGCAGCTTGGCTAAGTCACCTAAAATGAAATCCTACCCCCCACCAAAGTGAATGGGAGTTTTGCCATTGAGCCCAATGGGACCAGAATTTTGCCATTAATCTCTGGGTGCCTCAGTTCCCCCATCTGTGCAATGGGATGTAAGGGTGAACACACGGAAGACTGGGAGGTGCTCAGACACTGCAGTGATGGGGGCCTGGTAGGCTCCTTAGATAAATACTTTGTGTGCATTTGAGCTCACCTGAAAGAAACCAGGACTCCCTATTTTTAAAGCTAGGTAGAGGGGCTTGGGGAAGTGGTGTGCACTTCCTCCCTGGACTAACCCAGCAGATATCCCGCTCAGACATACTGGGTGTGCAGAGTTCTGTGCTGCAAATACAGCCCCTGTGCACGGAAGAACCCATCCGCTCTAGGGGCCACTTTAGGCCTTTCAGGAACCTGAATCCCGCTGGCTTTCCACGGGCTCCCGGGTGCACAGGGCCCTTCGGACACTTCAGCCCTTGCAACACGTGTAGTTGTTCCCCAGGCCTCTAGCTTTAGCAAGGTGGTGAGCGCCACACAACCCCCGCTGGGGGTCCGGCTGCGTCCCCGGAGTGCCCCGAGCCCAGAGCTGCAGCCAGACACGAGGGGCGCTTCCGAGTGAGAAGCGACGGAGGGAAAAAGCCCCGCACAGCCCTGGCCAGCTGCTGGGCACAGCCCTTAGGCCGTCTAGGGCGCAGGGCAGAGCCTGGGTCGGCAGCCACGTGCCTGCGGGAGTGCGCGTTTGGCCGGGCTGCGCTCCAGCTGCGGGCATGGCAAAGCAAAGCGATGCACCCGGTCGCCACGCACCGGCCCCGCAACTCCGTTCTCAGATCGCTTCTCCCAGCGGAGCAGATCCAGACCTGCAGCCCCCAGCACAGGCCTCTCTCCGGGCAGAGGTCGCGCTCTGACAGGACTGGGGCTGGCTGGCTGGTCTGTCCGTCCGTCCTGCCGCCCGGGGCGGAGGCGATCGCGCTCAACTTACTTCTCATAGTCGAGCTTGCAGTAGAGCTTCTTGTCGCGGTAGAAGCAGGTGGTCTCCAGAGGCTCCTTGCAAGAGGCGCACTGCACGCACTGCTCGTGCCACAGGCTGTCATTGAGCCGCAGCAGAAACCGGTCCGAGATCACCCTCTGGCAGCCCTCGCACACCGACCTGGGGCTCACGCCTCTGCCTGCGACCAAAGAAACACGGGGAGGGGTGGCACCATGGGCAGCACAGAGGCCCCTTCCCCAAGCCTCCCTTCCCCAGCGCCCCCAAGTCTCCAATGAGCCACAAGCCACTTCCAGAGGCTCCTTGGGTTTGTTGTGCCTCTTTCTCGGAAGAGTTGGGGGCCGGGGCAAATCAAGACGATCGTTCCAATGGCAGGGGATGTTTTCTGGGCAGAGAAATGATCCAGTGAATTTATTTCACCGGAGCAAGAATTCCCAGGCCGCCCTGACACAAACTCGTGGGATTTGCACACAAGCGCCTTAGAAATATACACTCCGCAGGGACACACACGCGAGAAAATACACTGCCTGCTGTCTGCTGCGTCCCCTCCGCAACTGAGTCAGACTCGAGTCTCAAGAATATTTTGTCGGGTTTTTTTCCTAAACGAATTTGTAGGAAAATAACAAAAATATTTGCCCTCCCAAAGATAGCAAAAGATGATCGGCAGGAAATCCACTATGGAGATAAACATCTCGATAGGAAGCGGTTAGTTTTTCAAAGAATTCACCTTCCTTATTTAAGTTCGTTTTTATGCTCACGAAAGCGCCGCCCCTCATGACACATTTTTTGAAAAGTGGCATTAAAGGAATGAAATGTTTGGGGTCGAAATACTCCTAAGGGAACCCGTTTGACTCACGAGATACGGAGAGAATTTATAGATCAACAAAAACCAGGAGCAGATATCATCAAAGGGGAAATTTTGTGCCTCATGGTAATAGAGAAGTGAAATGAAGACGAAAAAGAAAACACGTCAGCTAATTAGAAGGAGAAATTTCACTAGTCTGAATTTTAAGATTTTTATCAAACAGTTGAACTGTGGTACTTGCACACGAATTTAGTTTTGAGTCATCTATTCTGGAATTAGGTATTTCTTACAAGGATTAAACAAAGTCTTCAAAATATGGGTATTTTCCTCTTAAATGAATCTAGATAGATTTAGATTCCACAAATATGTAGTGTATATATTATCGTATATGTGCACAGTATATATGTGAGTATATAGGTATGTTTTATATATACATACACACTATATTTGTGTTATAGACCTATAGTTAGAAACAAAAATAAGTGCAGCTAATATAAAGAAACGCGCTATAGAATAACAGGAATGGTATCTGAGACGGTAAATTTGTACACATTCCATCGGTATAAATTCCACAATGCTATCTGCACCAATCTGTGATTTCCAACACGGTAATGATTATGTGTATTATTATTACTAATCAAAGCAACAAAGAGGGAGACATCTAAGCGGTTCGTGTTTTTTTTTTAAAATCCATTCATTTTATAACCCTAAAATCGTAAATTAGGTGGATATTTTTCATTTCTTTTAAGAGCGGGGAAGACAATTAAAAAACAAATGATTCATTGAAAAATCGCCCGTTTTCCTGAATCCTAGCCCGAAATTCTCGAAGGCAATTTTCAAATAGTTTTTATTTTGATTTTTCAAGGCCTGTTTAACAAAAACAAAAAGACAATCCCGGGTGAAGAAAAAAGCAGAATCCCCCGCCTATTCCACGCACAGAGGCTGCGGATTTCGATCCCTGGTTCTTCTACACTTGATTTTATTTGTAACTTTCGTACAGGTGGGAAATTAGTTCTAAGCTGGGGTGGGGAGGGGGTAATGTATATACCTAACTGGGCTGTTTATTCTTGGTCACTGGAGCCAGGGCGCGTGCTCACCGGAGTGAAATCGTGCAAACTTTCGCTGAGGCTTTGGCTAAATCCGATTTCTTGCCTTCTCGCTCTGAAAACGTGAGCGGCAGGTTCACACATGCATTCGGTAGTGGAGTGCGGAAAGGGCAGGGAAGAAAAGGTCCTATTTAACCGCAGCTTTAGGTTGGACAGTGATTTCAGGGGGAAGCTCGATCAGCGGCGCTGGAGAGGCGTCAGATTTCACCAGGGGCTTGAAATCAACCATTGCCCCAGAGAGCGATCGAAACCGAGCCGAACCCCTGGTCTCTCACCAGGGCAGCAAGGAGAGAGGAGCTGCGCAGCGCCTCACGCCCTCAGAAGATGCAGCAGCCTTTTCTTTTCTCTGTCCAACGGGTGGGATGAGGGGTCCCCCTCCCCCGACCCCCTCCACCCTGGGGCGAGATCAGCATGGGAAGTTTCTTGCAACTTACCCAGCAAGGAGGAGAACGGGGCCGAGGTCTCCAGCGCGTTCTGCAAATTCTCTTCCATTTTCAACCCGTCTAACATGGTGAGGGACCTGGAGGGGAGTCAGCCCGGCTGCAAAACAGCAATGGACACGCGGCGCTTAGACTCACCCCAGAGCTGGGCTGGGGCCGAACTGGGCAAGGCTGGGGGGAGAGGGGAAGGGCGGGGTGTGTGTGTGTGGGGTCACTACTGAATCAGATTTTGTCCTGGGTCGGTTGGCTCGTTGCAAGAACTCCCCTGGCCTCCACCTCCGGGGATCCGGGGCTGCATCTTTCCAGCTGGCCCCCTCACAGCGGACCCCGCTTCAGCTCCATCCCCCCTTTGCAGGCGAGGCGCGGATCCATCTACCAACGCTCCGAGAGGGACCCCGGGCAGTTAGAAAGTTGCTGGGGAGCCCCTCAAAGCCCCTCTCTTTGCGCCCAGCCCCGCCCCCCGCAGAGCTAGCTTACCTGCCCGGCGGGGGGGCAGCTGCAAAGGGGGAATCCCTGGTTCCTGCGGACAGACGCGCCTGGGGAGCCCTGGAGCAAAGGCCGGTTCCTCCCCTGGGCCGGCAGCCCCCGCTGCAGCTTCGGCTGCTCTTCGGCAGCGCTTTGACCTCCTCCTCCTCGCTCCCAGGGGCCGGCAGAGCCCTCCTGCCCCGAGACCGATTCGGGCCGCTCTCCCCGGAGGTTGCGCTTTTGCAAAGCGGACGCGGCCGGGCCAGCTGCGTTTGCTCCTCGGGGTGGGGAGCTGCAGGTGAGCGGGAGGCGGTTGCCCGGAGTTGCTGGCATATGTCCGCTTCTCTCTCGGGTAGGCGGCTTCCCCTAGCAGTTCTCCTCGGGCCCTACGCTGCGCTAACCCGGGGGAAAGCGAGCTCGGGGCTCGGCTGTTTCCCTGCTGCGGGCGCTGGTTTCAGTTCCTGACTCTGGTACCTCCCAGTCTCATCTCTAAGTTTCCTCCCCATCTGCAACTCTCCTGCCTCACCGCACCCTCTCTCTCTCCATACCAGCCTGCGCTGCTCCCTGTCTCTGCAAACACAGCTCTGAAATGAAGAGCGAGGACACAGCGTGCAGTAAAGGCGTGTAAAGCACCCACGCCGCATGCATATTTAATAATGGGGGGGGAACCCTACACCCATGCAATATTAGGGTGGTACATCTAACCACTCACAGCCGGGAAATGCTCACGTTAAGATCGAATGTGCAATCTTAGCATCCCAGTGCATGCACTAGGATACAATCTTTGGCGGAAACCCGAGCTCCCTTGAAATCCATGGCAAACTCCCATTAACTTCAGTGGGGCCGGAATTTCACCCTTTAATTTGGAGATCGCGCTTTATTCTTCAACTAATACCTTGTATCTTACTTTAAAAAAAAAACTTAACTAGACGTGTGTAGCATTTTGTATGCCTACTTCAGCTGTACAAACAGTGCCTGATAATCATCGATAGGAAAAGCACCCAGGAAAAAGTACTTAGGCAACATATTTCAGACTCAGGACAGCAAAGCGGAGCCAAATTTTAACGTCTGAATTCAGTTTTTGCCTGATCTGGAACTAAGTAAATCTCCCATTCATTTTAAGGGCAGCTGTATCCAAAACATGTAAGGTCTAATATCTTGAAAATATACTGTAATTATTTAATACAATAAAATAATTAGTTCTTGGGAAAACATACAATTTTATGTCAGACAATGAAACAGTAAAATCAGCTTGCATCTTGACAGGTTAGGAACACCGTCTTAATTGGAAATACACTCTGCCTCGAAAGTTATCAGTATAAATGTTTTCAGCTGCTATAGGACATTAAAGAAACCGTTTTGCAATGTGATCATTTCATTTTGTATTGCAAAGTACTCAAAACATTTTGGATTTCGCTAAAGAACTTGGGTCTAGGCTGCTCGAGGAAGAAATATTGGACCAACTCTTCATATTAAAGATACATTTTAATAAATTATAACATTCTGCTATTCGAAGGACTGGGAAGGTTATTATTTGATCATGCATAAATGTATCTTCATCCAAAGAGGGAAATCACTGGATTTTGGATGCATAGGGTTCACACCATTATTTAATGTCATACTTTGAAAAACAAACAAAACAAAAACCCTTTTAAAAAAGCCCAAGTCAGTCCAGATATCCTGTAACAATGAACTCAGAAAAAATTAAGATACCAATATATTATAAGATATTAAACATGTTTATCCATGGCATCTACATTACATTCCTTAATAATAAGTTACATTAGATATCATTTGAGATGTCATCTGTGATCACTCAGTTAAAGACTATTGTTTACATACACTTAAGATGGTGTTTAAATTTGTACAAGCAACTTTTAACCCCAGCATTTGGCTTTTGAGTACTTCTCAGAGCCATCTTAAATGTGCATTATTTGCGTTTTAATTATATCACATTTTGATTATCAACCATTTATAATAGTACAATGACAAGGCATATTTCCACTAGTTGTGTTACAGTAGTGCCTAGACGTTCCAAAAGATGTCAGGGTCCCATTGTCCGAGACCAAGAGTAGAGTGGATTAGCAAATGTTCCTTGAAACAGTTTTCCCCTGGAAAATGACATTTTAACTTAGTTGCAATGTTTCATGAAATTGCATCAATTTGGGTGAGAATTGTGTTTTTAAAAATGGAAAAACAATTTTCAAAACGTTGAACATCCCATTTTGACATTTTTAAACTGCAAAATTTTGATGGTTCATTGCAAAGTGTCTTTTCCTCTTGTATTGTATTTTAGAAATATATCTTAAGTAATACAAATAAAAACAAACCCCCTAGCAATGAAATGTTTCACATTTCTAGAAACAACATATTTTGATTGACCCCAAACAATTTTTTTATTTGGTTTTGCCATGCTTTTTGAATTTTTGACTTTTTGCTCCAATTTGGGACAACTGGTTTTTTCAAAATCTCCAAATTTGTCATAGGAGAGAAAGTCCATTTTCTGACCAGCTGTACCAGTAACAGACAGGTTACCCTAACCCTGAAGATCTTAAAAGCTAAACAAACAAGACTGAGGATGGGTTTGAGGAGAATCTAAGGCACCTCAAGGTGAAATGACTTGCCCAAGTTCACACGGCAGTCCAGTGGCAGAGCCAAGATGAGTACCTAGGCGTCCAGAGTCCCAGGTTATTCCCCCAGCCCTGCTACCTCTCACAATAATTTAACACATAAGAACAAGAGTGGTACAAAAAATTCTTTTTATTTGCCTGCCTGATGTGCCTTGTTCATACGTCCACAGTCTCAGATGTGGGGTGAGGAACAGGGATGGTGGAACAAGAGATGCTGCCGCACCGCTGGCTTAAAGTGGTTTCCATCACATATAGGGTTTACAGTTTGCTTCAATGGCTTTCAGAGCCCCCACTACACAACTCCACTTCCGGAGAAAGAATTTTTTGGCTAGACCAGATAAGCAGAAATCTTGGAGGGGAAGAGTTTCACCTTCCTCTGCAGAATGGGGGATGGTTCACCAGTTTGTATCATCTGGGCATCTCTCACCTAACTAATTACTGGCCATTGCAAGTGGCACCTGGGTCTCTCCTATTCTCTGCCTATGGCACATAGTTTAGTTTCCTAAGGACTGAAATGCTTTGGTCTAACTAAAATTGTTCAGCTTAACATAGAGGTGCAATTTAATAGCCTGTGTTATGCGGAAGGTCAGACTAGATGAGCTGATGATCCCATCTGCCCTTAAAAATCTATGAAATGAAAGAGCAGAATTCATTTTAATCTTGCAACCTCAACATTGTATTTTCAGACTTTTGAATGGAGGGTTTCTCCATTTTCCTTAACATTGCATTAATGCTTGGTCTTTCTTAGACACAAAATTGTAGCCAAGGCCCTAGATACCCTGTGGCAAGCCAGACTTCAACTCCATGGCAAAATCCCTGGATTCTGCCGCACTCTTGTTCAGAAGACTTGCAATTTGGTGGCAGGGTCAGATAAAGTAAGAAATAGAGGTTGATGTTGATTGAGATATGAAAATAAATAATACACTCAGTGCAATACTCCTTGGGATATTTAGTTTGATATTAAATTTAATTAATTTGATACTACCCCCAAATGTGTAATTTTTAGTGTGCTTCAGAGTATTGTTCTGAAAATACATAAGTGTAGATGCTATCGGGGGAAGCTGAAGGGAGTGGCAGCTGGTTAAGGGGCAAGCTGAGGTTTTGGCATTTGACATGGGGAAGTGTGGCAGGCAGTTTGGGGTTAGCACATTAGCTAAATATGCCTGCTAAAGTAACCAGCAGTTAAATAGTTAATAGTGTAGACACTGAAACTGCCATCATTGAGTTTCAAACCTCACACCCCTTTGAGATGAATGGGTCTTTCACCCCTCTCAGAGCCAGCCTTTCAGGCTGACTGCAGACTCAGGCAGACAGAACTGCATTAGTTATATAGTGGGTGATTGGAAGGTTATTGTAACACAACCATCAGGGCTAGACTTCCAACCCCCTCCCCAAAAACTGGGATTGTGGAGCTGAATTTGCATGGCAAGGTATGGAGTCTTCAGCCAATTCTGTGGCTCTGGGATCTGAATACCTGAGTATAGTTCTTGAGAAATGTGGCACTTTCTGGTGCTGTCTAAAAACTTGGTCCTTTCAGGAGTATTTGGAAGCATCTTCTTGTTCTCAGAAAGGAACCTGCAAAGGAACTCTGTCCTCCAGTTACACTGACCTCATCTGCCTCATCCTGGACAACAGCACATCTCTCTCTGACCTCAGCTGGGATACAAGCTTCAAACAACATTTTGCTGGGCCCAGAGCAAACTCATAATCTGGGCCTCCAGCCTGTCCCAACTAATTAATGAAAGAAAATTCTCTCTCAGTTCCGAAATGGCATAGATCAGTCTTATCACTGCACAACTTCACCTTTCTGCCCTTTTTCATTGCACTATTACAAATGACCTCACTAAAGTGAATGTCTCTTGTGAGTTCACATTCAATAGACAAGCCAGCATGGTGACTGGCACAAAATAGATGGTCTGCAGTTTCTGATGAATGCCGGCTTGCTGGAACTTCTTTCGGCTTCGGATGCAGTCATTGGAAATGTGCAAAAAATGTGTATGGCTATGCACGGCTTCAGGGAAAATTAGATGGAATTTTTTGTTGTAAATCTCATTAAGTGGGGGTGGTTCAAGGTCTTCCCCAAAAGTAGACTTGAATATTTGTTTTCAGTTGCAATATTTTAAGTGGAAAGTTCTCCGGAAGATCCATCTGATACTTAAGAACTAGACATTAGGATGTGTCTTCTGGTCAGGGCCGGCTTTAGGGGTGGGCCACACAGGCGACTGCCTAGGGATGCCATGGTCAAGGGGGTGCCGTGTGTCAGTGCAGAGGTGCGTACTGCTGGTCTACTGTCAGAAACTGTTCCCGGCTGGCAGGGGAGCGCTGCCTGGAGAGGGGGGTGCCCAGATTCTTCCCTACTTCCTCCAGGTGAAGAAACGTGTGTGAGGGGCAAGTAGTGATGCACAGATACAGCTCCCCCCACATTCCTCTGTGAGGAGGGGAACTCTAGCAGCGATGGCCCAGGCACAGCTTGGCTCAAGGCCCCTGGAAAGGAAAAATCTTTTAATGTTCTAAAGATTCCCCAGTCTTGCTTCTGCTCCCTTCCACCTTTCCCCTGAGAGATCAGTGACCTGGTCACAGCCTCTCCCACTTTATTAGTTACACTCCCCAGTCATTAGCAATGGGAACAAAGCCCGGTCTCTGCTAGCGTTTCCCAGGAACTATCCCCCCACTGGAGTCCCACCCTTGTAGTGCCGCTGGTGAGAGCGCTAGTTTAGACAAGACACCTGTGTTTGCTTACCCCGTCTCAGCTAGACTGGCACTGATTAAGTCTACTGTAGTGCTCCCGCAGTGATGCTGTGCAGTGAAGCCCTCTGATGAAGGATTGAGGCTAATGACTCACCTTCTGCACTGTTCCTTTGCATGTATGAATCGTGCCAGAGCTGTCATAATCCCATTGATCTTGCCTATTGCACCCCAACCGGATGGATCAGAGTGTTGGGTACAGCATCCGTGGCACATCATAGCCATGGGCCCCTTGGATCATCCATGGATCTCAAAGCACTTTACAAAGGGTGCTTACTGCATGTGATTCACAGGTTGAAAGGGAAATTGAGCCAATATTTCACTCCCCTGGCCAGTGCATTGGTAAGAGGCCAGCCCGGGCCCCAGAGGTGGCTGCAATTCAGAGCTACTCTGGATGTAAGAACAAATCCTGATTCCTCCCCAGGGCTCATTCTCCTCCATGTATGATTCCTAGGCAGGGAAATCGAAGCCAGCTGAGTTTCACTCTGCAGAGTTTGCTTGAAGTTTCTCTCATTGTGAGGCAGGGTTTGCTTCGCATCTGCTAGGAGAGAGGCCCAGATGCATCTATCTGAAACCCACAGGTCTTCAGGGAGCTGCTAGAATCCAGGGCCATTGATGCAGTCCCCTTGCTTCTATCCAGCTGGCTTCCTGCTCCCCATTTGAGAAAGTAGTTCTCACAGGGATCCGAGTGCCAGCTGCCTCAGGGCCCTCACAGGAGGAGGGCACCGGAAAGGGGTGCTACACAAAGGGGAGAGAATCTGCTAGTGCTTGGCGCTCCCCACCCTGCTGTCTCCCAACCCAGCAATGTTGAACTCCATGTGGGGGCACCCGCCGTGTCATGCCCCTTTATGCACTGTGGGCACAGGCTACCACCACGCGCAGGGACAAGGAGAGCACAAGGCTGGCTGTTTCTAACTGTCCTTACTTGTGCAGCTCTCTTGTTGGCATCAGTGGGAATTTGGCTCAGAGACTGGATCGTACTGGATTAACAGTATGTATGCAGCGGGAGACAGCTGCATACGTACTGTTAATTGGGTTACAGTTGCCCTGCAAGACCCTGGGCTGCAATCAGAGCTCCACTGTGCTAGGTGCTGTACAAACACATAGTAAGAGGCAGTCTCTTCCCTGGAAGTTTATACTCTAAATAGGAAGGACAAAGGAAGGGTGAGGAGGGGAAACTGAGGCAGAGAGAAGAAGTGACTTGCCCAGGTCACACAGCTAAAAATGAGGTATGGGTGTATCTCCCTACACACAAATTACAGGAATCCATCCACTATACTTCTTCTCTCAGAGATCATTTGACAGGGTGCTACGTGCACAGCGCACTGCAGGGTCTAGAAGTTGTGGTCAAGTCCATGGCGCTGATTCAGCAGAGCCCTTATAGGTGCCTTGTGCCCTTTCAGAACAACAAGGGAAGCCAGGAAATGAAGAATGAAGGTGGCATTACCCCCATATGGGGAGAAAATCGTATCACACCACAATGCTGGAGAAAAAAGGACATTCTTAAAGGCTGCATTGTAATGCATCCCACATGTGTAATACCAGATCAATTGTACCTCTATGTTCCTTCACAGCTGTGGCCCTCACAGCAGACACATGACATTATATTAGGCATTGTTGCCTTATAGTAGAGCACTGGCCAGGGGCAAGAGACCTGGGTGCTTCTCCTGGCTCTGCCACTGGCCTGCTGGGGGATCTTGGGCAAGTCACATAATCACTCTGTGCCTCAGTTTCCCCATCTGTAAAGTGGGAGTGAGGATACCAACACCATTTGTAAAGTGCTTTGAGAGCCATGGATGAAAAGTGCTGTATTAGACCAAGGTATTGTTACAATTAGCATATTCTTTTGCATGGAATTTCCCTGGTTTTATTTATTTTAAAGGAAAATTATACATATTTATTTTTAAAAAGGTGTCTACAGCACCATCAGAGCATTGCAGAATAAACAGACGATCATAAACACACGCTATTAAAATTCATATACCTCCAACCAATCCAGAGGTGGGGTACAAATGGAAAGGGAAGGTAATAGATATAGCACCAACATGCTCTCCTTTGGCCAAAGAAAAGGAAAGGAAGGCAGAGTCTCAGATGGTGTAAATCAGCACCCCTCCATCGGTATGGTAATTTACAAGCTGCTGAGGAACTAGCCTAGGTGGGGGTTTTTTGAAAGCGAGGAGTGTTGAACTAGATAGATTTTAGAGGAAAATAGTTTAATCTCTTAAGGACCAGCTAAAAACTCAGTTAGTTGCTAAACTACTATGTGACTGTGAGCTCAGCAAACAAAGGCAATGGGCCCTGAGCACAGAAACGTATGCATAGGCTATTCTGTAGTATTCCACCATTGAGAAAAAACACCCTTGCCTCACTCTGGACAGACACACTTGGGAGCTATGCCAAGGTCTGTAGTCTGCCTCACGCAACCTCCCAGCAACTTCCCTCTACCAGGTCTGATGTTGGAAGGTACTTGAGCATGTGTGACCCGTTCACTGCATGAGTCCTTCTGTTGACATCCGTGCTTGATGTTAAGCCTGACTCAGGGCCTAAGTATGAAGAGGAAGGGAGAAAGCGCCGTGCGGTAGAGAAAGGACAACAGAGCCTGGAAGGTAGAAGACATGATTTATGAACTCCGCTGAGTTATGACACTGCAGCTGGGTCACAAACTTTCTGCAACACATTCTCCCCATCTGCAAACATGGAGGTGTTATTCCCTTCCTCAAAGGGTGCTGTGAGGCATAGTTCAGATGTTTGGCTGCTGCTGAGAGACTCCTGAATGAAAGGGGATAGAGAAGGGCATAGTATTATACAGGGTGCTGGTAGCAACTTTTACAGATAAAGGCACAAAGCATTTTCCATCCCAGAGTTAGACTGTCAGATCTTTGGGGCAGGGATTGGCTATGTGTTTGTACAGCACCTAGCACAGTGGGATCCTCTTGCTGCTGCATCAGTATAAGTATCATCACCACCATCCCATTATCCTGCTAGGGGCACCTAAGCATATTCACAGACCTCCACCTGCTCCCGGATCTCCCATCACCCAGCCAGAAGTGTGTCCTTAAGGGAGGCAGATGTGTCCTTAGACCCCTTGAATCTTTCTTCTTACTCCAAGGGAGGGCCTTCCCTTTCTACCTCCCCTGCCCTGGGTTGCTATGGATTCTGTGAGGGAGAGACAGCTGCTTTTCCTCACTGCTATTTTAGAACTACAGCTCTGATTCGGGGGGCGGGGGGGGGGGCGCTGAGTTCTTTCCAGGAGCTGACCCCCTCCCTTTTAAATTGTGGCTAGAAGCCCCGCCCCTTTCAAGGCTATGGGGAGGGAGGCGCCTTCTAACTGTAACCAGGAAGAAATAAATGAAGAGCCCCAACGTTAAGAATTCACAAAGAAGCATAATAGATATATATGGTGAACAGACAGCGGGCCAGTAGAAATAGCAGCTCACTGGTGCTTTAGTAATATTTAAAGAAAGTCACACCAGAATTTTAATATGACCGACCATGAGCCCCCCTCATTTAAGAAGGACACTTAATGCATTGCTGAATAGAAATGGATTTAAGGACTGTCATAAGTTCTTTCCTGAATTAGAGCTACAGTTTGAGGATGTCATCTGAACCATACATTTTAGCTCAACTTCTACCTTAAAAGAGACAGACAAGATCACCTCAAATATGCACTATGAATACAGGGTACAGTTACAACTCCACAGGTGTGTTCTGCGCAGATGCAGCTTAGCACATATTATTAAAACAACAGTTGAGATGTAGCTGTCAGTACAGGAAAATGAGTTTACCCTGTTAAATAAAGATGCAAATAGTATGTGGGTTTTAACAGAGGAGGGTAGTTAACCACTGGAACAACTTGCTAAGGGGTATGGTAGATTTTCCATCACATGCGGTCTTTAAATCAAAATTAGATGCCTTTCAGAAAGAGATGCTCTAGTTCAAGCACAAGTTGCTGGTCTCTCTTCAGAAGTCACTGGGTGAAATGCACTAGTTTGTGTTACACAGGAGATCAGACTAGGGTCAGAATGGCTCCTTATGGCCTTTCAAATCTATAAGTATATGGGCATTGACAAAATTATTAAGATACCAAACTTCCTGAGAAGTGAGTTAGCTATACAGGAAATCTGAGGTCCACATTTTCAGGTTGCTGATATGTACAGCATTCCAGTTAAGGGGGCCTCTACTTGAGTCTCTGAACACTTAATTTCCAGAGGTACCTCAAGTTGAATCCCCGTCAAACAGATGTGTCAAGTGGTGTAACCCATACCTGCTTGATATGGCACTGTCCTCCTCTAATGGCAACTACAGATTGATGAGTCTGCCACAGTCTTGGCTAAGAGACATGTCTTTTAGCTCATGCAGTAGAGGCTCATGCACTAAACTCCAGACATCCCAGGTTTGATCCTTCCTGCTGCCAGCTGGCCTAGCATTACAGTGGATTTCATCAAATATAAGTCACAAGTGCTTTGTCTCACTCTCTCAAGGCCAATACAAGTTTTCTTTGTCCTTTGCCAGCTCAGACATACACCAAAACATTCAAAACACAAGAGCCTCAAAGTCAAAATTCAGTTTCCCCACAGGTTTATTTCTTCAGCCTGCAGGTCTCCAAGGTTTAACCCCAACATTCAGATTCAGGAGGTCAGTAACCTCCCATAGAGGAATTGCACCACCATGAGGAGTGCTGCATTTATCTTATCCTAACTGACCCCTATCTCTTCTTTCCTCAACAAGCCTCACCTGACCTCTAAGGATGACAAACAGGGCAGTCATCCTCTGTCTTTTCTGGTTAATGTGTTGGTAAGGTAACCCAACAGATTCCCAGGTGTCATGACTCTGGTACTCATTTGAGTCCCAAAAGACAGTGAGAACATAAAAGCGTTATAGCATAGAAAGACATAAAAGGTGGGAGGAGAGGACGAGATGATGACATGGTGATCTTTCATACTCCATTTGTATCCCATTTACACAATTATATCACAAGCAATATTATGAGCTCTGTAGACTACAGAAACCTTCCTAAGCACTAAACCACTCAGAAACAGGCTCCAAAAGTGAAGCCCCACAATTATTGAACACTTGAACATTTCAATCAGTGTCAATAAGGACATGTTGAACCATAATGTCATTGTAATGAATGTACATATAGAAGGATTTAAACAAATAATCACACGTTTCTGCAAGTTATACATAGCCAAGATTGTGGGGAAAAATCCTATGGTATGTCTTACCTGAAAAATGAAATATGATCAGAGATTTTTGAGACAGCATCAAAGCACACACATTTAAGTTAAGATTTTGTGTCGAACATTATTATAGGCATTTTTTTGACTTCTGAATGCTTTAAATTGGAAAGTTTGATTATTGCACTGACAGGTTTGTCTTTTTTTAAATCAAATTATTTTTAATGGTGTCCTTTGCCCTTCTGCAAGAATTCTGTTTTCCCAGGGTTGAAGATCAGAGCACTCCAGGAATAGCATCCAAACATTCTTCTAGCCCAAATATTCAGGATCCAAAGAGCAAGAGCTGTACAGTTGTATTATTGCTAAATATTGTACATTTAGCTCTTAGGTATTTCTAAGGTGTTTAATCATCTTGGTTTATAATCACTACACAGAATTAAGAAGTCTGTAACAATAACAATAATCCCTAGCTCTTTTTTAGCCCGTCTCACCAGTAGATCTCCGAGTGCTTTGCAAAAGAAGTCAGTAGCATTATCCCCATTACACAGATGGGAAACAGGGGCATAGACAGGTGAAATCCAGCAGCTGAGCCTGGTCATCCAGCAGCTGAGCTTGGAATAGAATCAAGGTCTCGAGTTCTAGCCTAGTGCTGTAGCCACTGCAACACTGCCTCTCCTATTGAAGTGTCTGTGTTCTCCTGTGACCAGAGATGTGTGACTTTAGTGTTCAGGTTACTGCTGTTGGTTTTTTTTTTCTGGTGGTGATGATAGCAGCATAATTTACAGATACTGTTCCTGCAGGAGAGAATTCCCCTAAGGGATGTGTTCCTACTCAGTGTTTAGAAAAGGCTGTACTAAGAATCATGTGAAGAACATGAGAGTTAGGACCAAACCCAGAGGGATGCCACACACCAAATCCTAGGTGATGGCAACTAGTAATAGTTCATTATCACCAGCTGACTCAGCTTTCTAGGTAGGGCAGAATCCCCTGGGGGCAGTTCCAGGCAAACCAGCAATGCCCCTTTGGCATCAAAGCAATAATCCATGTTCAATGGGATCAGTATTTTCAAGAACTGGTATTAGAGGATTCTGGGAAATCTAGCATATGTCCAAAACTCAGGAAAGCCGCTTCCATCAGGAACTTTTTCAGATGGAGCTCATGGGCCTCTTTAGTTCTGGGTGAGAAGGATTTATAGATACTGCACTTAGCAGAGAGATGTGTCTAACCCAGACAGTACAGGCACCAGTGATGCTTGTTGCTGATGGAGAAGCAGCAAGGCAGGAGACTCAGTTCTTGAAGACCAGGGCCGGAGGCATAGTCCTGGGACTAGAAGGGTTTCTCTCCAGCTGGGGGTGGTATTTACTCTACTTATAAACTATACACTAACTAGAATTCCTGTGCTAAGATATAAACTAGCTACAATTACATTTTTACAAGATCAGCAATAGTGAAGGAGGACACGACGCCGACTCACACCATGTGTGGTAAGAAGAAACTGGAGACCTCTCAGATGGGAGAACAAGGAGAGCAACTGAGCATGTGCAAGTCAATGGACACTGCTTTGAAGGAATTCCAGTTTCCGGCGCACCGTGCCCATGCATATGCACATGAGGAATACACATAGGGACCACCACATGAGGAACCCAAGATTTCCAGAAGTGACTGGCCATTTGGGGTGTCTGACTTGAAACCCACCCAAGGGTCTTGATTTCCAGGAAATGCAGAGCACCCACCTCTGAGATTCAGACCCCTTTCAAGTGTCTCAGGTTGGACACCCAAACATGGAGTATCCAACATCACAAGAGCCTGATCCTTAAAGGTATATAGCCACCTAGCTCCCATTGAAATACATGGGAGTTAGGCAACAAAATGTCTTTGAGGGCCTAGGCCAAAGTGCTTTTGAAAATCTTGGCCATTGACCCCAATTTAACACCAGCAAGAGATCCTTTATGACCAACATAGCAATGATCATAATCCTCAAGGGAAGCCTGCAACCTGACTAAAATGTAGGATGTGATTGGCATCTAAGTACATTATCTTCTCAAGTATCTTCTGCAGATGTGTTTGTGTATGAGAGAGACTGAGGAGCAAACAGCAAGCATTGCATCGTCCACAGATAGTTTAAGGAAGGGGCAGACTTCCACATGTCTGAGAAGTGACCACATCTTCTTGCTAAGTCAGATATAGATAATGCCTCCAAAACATCCCTGCTACTTGCTTTAAGCAATCAAGATGGAGAAAGATCTGAACCACTATTGGTGGGTTTTAGGAAATCCAGAAGACATGGACTTCATAATCAAAAACCAGCACAATGGTTGGGAGACAGTCCATTGGAAGCCAATGGTTCTTGAAGTGAAAAGGCCAGAAAAGATGAGCCTGGAGCTGGAGGTTTTTAAGAACTGATTTGACAAACACCTGACAGGGATAGTCTAGATAATATTGTCCTGCCTCAATACAGGGGAGTGGACTAGATGACTTATCTATGATTCTCTCTTCCCTGTTTAATGAACCTGTCACACTGAGCAACAGAAGAGAGAGCTGGTTGAGCACAGCAGTCTTGATCAATAATGCTGAATGGCCAACCTTCAGGATTGTCCTGGAGTCTCCAGGAATTAAAGATTAGGTCATGTGATGACACCTCTAGGAATACGTCCAACCAAAACTGGCAACTCAGAAAGAGTTCAGCTGGCTGGTTCTTTGTGTTGTCTACAGGTGAGGATAAGTAACATCCCAGAGTCTCAGTCATAGCTCTTATGTAGAGCTGGCTGAAGTTTGTGCTAAACTTTTATTTTTAATTTTAAAAAAGGTCTTCTTTAAAACTGAAAACTTCGGTGAAAAGTTCTTGGTTATTTTGAAATTGGAGGAGGGCTGTCCATCTAAACTGAAATATTTCAATTTTTGAAATGTCACATTTTCTGCTTGTTGTATTTTTCCTCTCTTTCTCCTCCTCACTCTGTTTTTGCCACTGAAAGCAGTAGACTGATTGGTGTCTAATTCCCCCCTCCCCTTTTTTTTCTTTTTCCTTTATCCTTTTGCCACTGTAACTTTTCAAAACTTCCACAACTTTTGACAAGTTTGAGTTGCAGATTTACAGTTCCATTTACTGTCACCTAGGTCCCTGCTCTAATCTCTAGACCCCCAGTGGCTCTCAATGATCTCTGGGCAGGGCAGGATATAAAAGGGGAATTGATTAACCAATACATATATTTATTATTATTTAAGCTATATATGAATGTATAGGTTTCCTATATTATTCTGCAAGGATAAACTCCACTTAGAGAATGAATTCATTTCTTTAACTCATTTATGCTAATTAACTCATTTAAAAAGAAACTCCCAGTACTACCCCTTTTTGGGGGGAGGAGGAGCAGTAGTACAGTTTTTAAGTGGCATTTGTTAGCTTTTCTTGGACTTTTTCTTAGTGCATGTTTCACAATATTCAGTCTCTTTTTATTTCTTAAATCCACAGCTCCTGGAGGCATGGGATTATGAGAATCTTTTTTAAAGGTCAATTTCTAGGCCTCCTGGTTGCAAGGAAGAGTTTGAAAATGTGACCCCTAATGGGTCAGGGAAGAGAAGACAAAGGACAAGAATCCCAAATGTATTTGTTTTTAAAAGCTTGTGATTTTTAAGTCAATCTCATGATATTTTAGGGCTGACTAGCTTAGATGATTAACTCTTTGGGGCAGAAACTGTCTTTGTTCCGTATCTGTACAGCACCTAGCACAATGGGGGGATGGTCCATGACTGGGGTTCCCAGGCATTATTGCAACGATATAATAACAATGATGATGATGGTTTTTGATTGCTTGGCCCTGGCAATACTGTGTACTAGAATCACTGATGCTTGACTTACAGCTAGGGTAACATTTGTCAAAACTACGGTCAAAAAGTGTCTATAAGCCATGGCCCACACCAAGTAAGGAGGGGCTCTCCACTAGGGGGCATTACCTTGCCAGCTGACTGGAGGTGGTGTAACAACTCCATCTCTCTTGTCCATTAGGGAGTGCTGTCCCCAAACCAGTCACAATGCTCCAGGGAATGCTGTGAGAGTGGGTGCCAGTGCAGGCCTTGCTTTCCGCCTTTCCCATAGCACTGTACCACTGCCCCCCACCCCAGACCAGCTGAGCGCCACTGGTCGGTGCAATGGGGGCAGGGCCAGCTGCCTGCCCACTTCTGGGGTGTAGCCTGTGCACACGAGACTCCCTCCACCCTTTCAGGTGGTGAGCCCAAGAATCAGGTTGTGCTGGGTTCTAGTGCACAAGGGAAGAGAGAAAGTTTCCTTGTGCTTTCATCTCCCTCATCTCTTGTGCCCTCTCCCCCCATACAGGGCCAGACCACGAGCAGGTGTAAACAGACTTCATCAGCACTACACCGATCTACACGAGCCGAGAATCTGACCCAACACCGCAGCGAGCTTTTCTCTTCGCCCTCAGCTCTCCTCCTCCTCAAGCCTTGTTGGCGATGGCATTTAGAAAGGGCTCAGCAGCCATTCCATTGCCTTGTAATGCTTCTAAAGGCCAGAAATCGGATTAGGGGACCCAGGTGCAGCAGGAGTGAAGGCTGACTCCTGCCTCTGCTGTAGGTAGCCAGCTTAGAGATGGCTGCCTGCTAGTACATGCTGATTTCAGTGCCTGAAAAACCAGACCGGGAAAGATGTGTCCTAGGGAGCCCCCTAGTGGAAAACAACTGAAAGTATTTAAAACTAAATATATTTGATGCCAGAGAGATCAGTATTGAAGGCTGATATTAAATAGTTAACAGACAGTTACTAACGTTCCCCTACTATACTAGCCACTTTCCAGTCACCCAGGAAGACACAGTCCCTGCCCTAAAGAGCTGGCAATTAGTATTTGTCTCTCAGCTCCCTTGTTGGGTATGTCTACACTGCACACACTGAAATCCATGCTTGTGGACTCTGTGTTTCCAAGCCCAGATTTACACTGCTGGGCCTGGCTCTCACAGCTGTGCCAATGTATCCATGTGGCACTACACAGACCTTCTGACTCAGGCCTGTGGCTTCACCTGCATCCACACTGCAAAAATGATAGGGCTTGCAGTGAGTGATTGCTGAACTTGGGCTCTGACCCACTCCTGTAGCAGGGTCCTAGGATCTGGATTCTGAGTGCTTGCTGACCAGAGTCAGACTGATCTGTGTGTGGACGGAAGGGAAGCTTGGGCTCATACCTGAATCAGAACCAAGGTTTAGTGTGCAGTGTAGACATGACCTCAGGGCAGTTCTTTGTAAGCCTGTCTGTCATGGAGCACAGTGACCATTGTGGAAGCTCAGGGGAAAGTCTCACATTCTTGTCTTTCTTTGGCTGCGTTTGCTTGATGGGTAAGAAGTTCTTCCAGGAGCAGATCGCTCCAAAGTACAATAGACTGGAGAGGACGTACTGTGTGTCTGGAGAAAGCAAAAGGAGCCAAGGGGCTGTGTAGAGTTTTTGTTCTGTGTTTGTGCTGGGCCTCTGTCTAGGGCTCCTAAAGGCCACGGTCATAAAACTAATAGATTAGTCACTGATGCTTCCCAGTTCAGGCTCGGAGTCTTTAACAGCACAGGGATCTCCCTGGGGATAATCGTTACTAGACTAGGAGAAGCACATCAGAACAGATCAGTTCTCAACTGTCCCAGAGCTCATGGTTCAGGCTGGTTGCAGACAGTCAAGTGTCACTCCCCCACTTTGTTTGTGGAAGGTTTTCTTCAAAAGGGCTAGAAACTTGGGGCTTTTCTACACTGCAGAGTTTGCTGGACTTCTAACCTAACTTCTGGCCACACACCAGAATGGCTAGTTCAATTTCCATGGTGCTTTCAGTTCAAACTAGCTGGCCCATCACAGACTGAACCTTAATTGCTCTCCAGCTAGTACAGCTGTGTGGGGATGCAGCAGCTGGAGCTCTTCAGCAACTAATCCAGTCACTCAGTAGGCTCTGCTAGGCTATCTTGGATGGAATAACTCCAGTGCAGTAGTTTGAGTTAACTGTTGTGGCAAAGTCTAGCCCTTTGGTTCAGTTTCCTCAGGTGGAGGAGGGATTGGTGGGAGTTTATTGGGAGTCAGGATTGCAGTGATTTTATTGTGAGTCTCACAGTATTTGGTGTTTTAAAGCCCCAGCTCCTGGAGACCTGGGATTATGTGAGACTCTCAGCTTCCATTTAAACTAAAAGAGCAAGTTTCTAGCCCTCATGGTTCCAGAGAAACACTTTAAAACCAGACCCCAAAGGTAAATACAGAGAACTCAACATTTTGTTTCAGTCTCATGATCTCTGAGGCCCTGGCTTGTGATTTTTGATTTCTGAGAGTTGGCAATACTCATGCTGGATTGATGGTGGTGGGTTCAGGTCTCATCTAAATATTAGGATCCCCACGAACAAATATCTCCTAGCTCTAAATGCCTGCAAGTTTGTTGGATGGACTAATAGCCATGTATTGAATGAATGGCCTAGCATTACTGCAAGCTGGTCCCAGTGCACTGTTTTTTCCTTTACTGATTGTTCCCTTGGCAGCACAGCTGCCTGGAGTCTGGGAAGCATAAGCCCAGCTCATGTTGATAGGATTACATGTTGGTGATAGTAGGAGGTATATGGTATGGGGTGGACCAGGGCTCTGGTGGCTTCTTGCACCTAGGCCCTCTGCTATGCGGACCCAGGAGGTTGCCAGCCAAGCCATCTGCATTTCTCTCCACTGGCCACTGGGTTTCCAGCACTTGATCCTTATGCCATGTCACATTTAAAGCCAGGCAAATTATTCTGATCTGTGCTGAGCTTTTCCTGGGTTGGGGGAGGTGGGGGGAATGGGGCCTTTGCTCTAACAGCAGCATTTTTAGTCACGATTGAAGATGCTGCTAAGGGACGGACAGCTGAGCGGCTGGGGGCACTGGCTGGCTTAGGAACTGCCCAGCATGCAGCTCTGTTTGCCCCCAGTGGGAGCCAGGGCTGCTCTGTACATTCAGAAACCAGGCCCAAGGGCTCTCAGGCTAGACCTGCAGAAACCAGAGCACCCACTGGTGGAAGCAGAGTCCATCTTTCAGAACACCAGGCTGCTGCACATCCCAGGTAGCTCTTATTTCTTTGGCATTACCCCAGTGTCTGTCTCTCCAAGTACCCAGCAGACCCCCATCACCCTAGTGTCTGAGCACATCATCATCTTTACCCTCACACACCCCCTGTGAGGCAGGGCAGGGCTAACGTCCCTACTGTACAGTGGGGCACAGAGAAGCTAAGTGACATTCCCGAATTCACCTTAGCAGATCAGGTAATTGAACCCATGGGTCCTATGTCAGTGCCCTAACCACTGGGCCATAGGAAGCTGGGGCTTTGGCTCCAATTGTTAAGCCTGGCCCCAGACTGGGGCTGCCCTGGTTATACACTTCGGCTGAGTGAAAAGCCATTAGACGGATGCTGTTAGCAAGTGCTAGGCAAGGACACTGCAGCAGCACCCACGGAACTGGCCCAGCATGGGCAGTGACCCTGCACGTTCCACGCGTACCCCCCTGACCCTAGCATGGAGGGACCCCACTCAGGCAAGGGGGTAGATCAGGCCTCAGGGCCTGGACTGCCCACAAAGGTGCCCATTAGTGCTCCCTGGGCACTGTGAACATCTGTGGCCAAGGAAAAAAGCTCATCTCCAGAGACCACTGCGGCCAAACCCTATGCAGAGAATAACAGCGCTCCCACAACAGTAAGGGCTTGGGCCTCCCTCCTTCCCACCACGTTGCCATACAACTCTTGTACACTGGCCTAGGGCAGCCAGCACCTTGCAGCCTGAGCCCTACATTTGCCTGCATTTGAACCAGCCCCCTCAAGAGGCAAACGGCTGCATAGCCCATGACTGCCCCTTTCTCCTCCCGCCTAATCCACACACCCTCATTGCAGCCAACTGGTTGCATTGTGCGTTTTAATTCGGACCAGTTTCCAGCTGAGAAAGGCCAAGCCTCTTTTCAGCTGCTTACAATAGCTTAACAATGGCCAGCCAGAGCAAGTGATGTTCATGACTGGAGTACAATGGGGGCAAGCCCTACCCCAAGGGCCGGAGCCCCCTAAGCTGGCCATGACGAATGGGCTCAGGGCTAGTCTCTGCTGGGTAATTACCTTCACCAGGGCCCTGGCAATCCAGTCTCGCTGTGGTAGGGTGACCAGACAGCAAGTGTGAAAAATCAGGACGGGGGTCGGGAGTAATAGGCACCTATATAAGACAAAGCCCCAAATATCGGGACTGTCCCTTTAAAATCAGGACATCTGGTCACTCTACGCTGTGGTGAGAGCAGTGCTTCTGACACAAGGCTGGCTGGGGCGTGGTTAGAACTCCCCTCTACGCCTCTGCCAGGGCGTGGGTGAGAATTGCAGGTTGCACAGTCCACCTTTACTGTGCGTTGCACTCGCCATCTCCGTGGCTGACTCCACGGACCTTCTCGTCCCCTCCCGAGATAGAGGAATTGCTGCTGTCCATTGCCTATTACTGTCTTCATCCAGCCTCTTCTCTGCCACCTGCTCCCTTCCCCCTCCATCGCTGCCCCCAGGAGAGCTGCCATCCAACCCCTTCCCCCATCACTTTCTTTCCCTCACTTCCACCCCTCACATTGCCTAAATCTGCCTCCTGCTCCTCTCAATGCCCTGACGCCCCCTACTGCTTTCACCCATCTTTCCCAGTGTCTTTGCTGCTCCTTCCAGGCCTTGTGTCTCATCCTGGCTCCTGAGCCATCGAGTGGCAGCCATTTTGCCCATGGGCATGGCTTCTGGTCCCGTTGCACTCAGCTGGGTGTGGGTCAGGCACTGGTGTTTTGCAGCGGAGGGCTTAAAGGCTCAGGCTTTGCACAGACCCCCAGCTAGAGAATGCCACCTGAAGACAAGCCCTGTCTGCGCTCACCTGCTGCAGGCTAGTTCCCAGCTCGTGGGATGTGGCAGGCCTGTGTGGGGAGGAGAGGGTGCAGCTGTGGGAGTTTTGCGACATGAGCACAGAGAGTAGAGTCACGTGTGATGGCATCCTTCCAGGGCTCATGTGCAATTTGGCACCAGATGAGTTGAAGTTCTGGACTCGGGTACTGCCCTGGTGGGCGCTTCAGCAAACCCTGGCTGGGTTAGTAGGCAGAAGGGTCATCAGCTGTGCAAGCTCCCTCCACCCCAGCCCATGAAGGTCCCATCACACCCACCTGACAAAACGAGCCATTTCTGAGGAGAAGAGGGAAGATCCCTCTCCAGGTACCAAATGCTGGAAGAGAGGGAGCACAGATTTGTACCCAGAGCGCTGCACTGGGGCGCAAGAGAGCTGAGTTCAATTCCTGGCTCTGCCACAGATGCCCTGTGTGACCTTGGGCAAGTTATTGTATCTCTCTGGGCCCCAGTTCTTCATCTGTAAAAATGGGATTTTCTCCCCCCTTCTAAGACCTTTGTCTGGTCCCCAAACTTCACGGCCATCTCTAGGTGCTGCTACAATAAAATTCTTAGCATAGCTGCTCAGATGACCCCTGCAGCTAGTGCTTTTGTGGTGGAGACCCACCTCTCTCCTAGGAATTAATCTGGGACTCCCCAAAGAAGTTGTGATGGCAGCAAACAAGGCCTGGAGCCCCCAGCCAAGCTCAGAATCTCCTGGGGCTAGGCCCCACACACACATCCCAAAGATCTTACAAACTAGACAAAGTGTGGGTGGGGAAATGGAGGTAGACAAGGTTCTACAGCAAGTTGGTAGTAGAGCTAGGAACAAAACCTACATCCCCAGAATCCTAGCCTGGCGTGCTAGCCATTGGACCACATCAGTAACTGTTTCCTAGTGTGCTGCTTCCAATCTAGCCCATGCCTAAGCCCCTGGGTTATCCAGCCCCTTCCCTCTCCCAAACTCTATGCTAAATGCATCCCAGTGTGATAGAATGACACACTCTCGGCTCTGATGCAGGCCGATCTCTTATATATTATTTTAATTCATTTTTTTGCTTTTATTGCGAGTGAAAAAATAATTTAAACCAATTACATGTACAGGGGGGAAGGATCTTGTTAGCGCTCTGATAAACTGCAGCGATTCCACAGCTGGCAAGGAGAGGATCTTATGAGTCAATTTGTCTCTGTACAAATATTCTCACCTAAAAAGATCTGAGGGTTTATAAAGCCTCTCTCCTGATTACAAGCTGTCGCAGCACAGGGCAGGGGCAAGGAGACTGGGCAGGAGCTGATGTGGGTCCACGATATCCTAAACTGTCCTCTACCATCTCCCTCCCAGCAACAGGGTCAGGTGATCTGGAGTGGGGTCTCGAGCATCTCCATGAGAAAGGTGTCGATGGGCGTGTCCCCGATTAGCTTGAAGAAGAAGAGGTGCTCGAGGCATTTCAGCCCAATGGATCTCAGCGCCGGCAGCCGGAGGAGGAGTTTGGCAAATCTGGAGGAATAGGCCATGGAATCACAGAAGTTAGAGATGGGAAAGGACTATTATCATTATTATTCCAGTAGAGCGTAACCAAGATCAAGGCACCATTGTGCGGGGGCTGTACAAACTCACGGTAAGGGGCAGCGCCTGCTCTGAAGCGCTTACAATCTAAATAGACAAGATCTGTGAAGGAAAGGAAACAAAGAGGTGAAGCCTTTTACTCAAGGTCAGTAGCAGAGCCAAGAACAGAATCCATGGCTCCTGATTCCCATCCAGTGCCCTATCTATTAGCTCACACTGCCTCTTCTACATGTACCTGTACAGTCATAGCACTGTATCCCTGTCAATGCAGGATTATCCCCCACACTGCTAAACAGAACTGAGCAAATAACTGATTTTTTTCCATTTCAAGGGCTGAACTGAAAAATCCAGGAGCAAAATTCAGTTAAGTTCAAACAAGAAACTGATTTTTTTTTTCAGTTTCTCTCTCCTAAATTGGTGGGGGAGGGAGGCACCTCAAATAATACCTTTTTTCTGACCTGAAATGATTTGGTTGTTTTTTCTTGGGTTTTTTGGTTCAGGTGCTTTTCACCATTTTTTTAAATAGTGAAATTTCAAAATGAAACACTATTTTGAACATCTGTGTTAAAAGCGCTACAAACCCCTCTCTTTATTTGGAACATTTGGGGCAAAATTCCAGCAGCTGAACAGGATACATGGGGACAACTGGATGGTAAAAACCGGCATGTCTTTGGAGAACAAAAGAGGGAGACATTTTTATCCCACATTTTCAAACCTCTAAGGCCAAAAAGAGTTTGGAGTCTCCCCCAGCCAGGGCTTAAACTAGTGATCTACAGCTAAAACATGCCACTGAAATCATTGTGGAACTCTGTTTAAAAATGGATAGACCCTAAAAACCTTCATAGCCTATTATCAACCTCCTCTGCCCACCCGCTTCCTTTGTATTATGGACCAAACGTGGCCACATTTACAGCTGACTGACCTTTATCCATGTCCCACTTCCTGTCTGTAGCACACAAATCTGTAGCCAAAAATCACAATGTTGGCTGCACCTTGCTTCTTAGGCAGCTTAAATAGCAATATGATCTGTTATGTGCGCTGGCATTTCTAGAAACTAGCCAGGAGAGGGTAGTGTTGTACAACCCAGGAGAACGAATTGCAATGGGCTCCTGTAGTGGCAAGAGGACACTGCTAGTGTAGAGGACCAGAGATAGGATCAGGTGGGTTACAGAAATGTCTTCTTTCCTTGAACCAGCTATGATTTTTCATCAGAGAAACAACAAATTTCAGCCAAAACCAGACTTTTTTTTGGTTTTCAGCCAAAAATTCTCCAGTTTGGGGCTGCAATTTTGCTGACACAAAGTCATTTTATTCTACTGAAAGTGTTGGTGAAACGGAACAATGTTTACTGTTCATCCAAATTTCCAGCAGGGAAAAAACATTTTCTAGCCAGCTCTTTACAGATTCCTGCACTCCTAGAAAAGGAGGAACAAAGAATTGCTTCGGAACTGTGATTGGTGCAAATCTCACTAATCCACACCCCCCAGGGAACGTGCCACATGTGTCTGCTAGAGACAGAGATGCAGCACTCTGCTACTCAATATTTACCTTCCAGGTTGTTCAGGGTACTTCTGCTTTGTATATGCTTCGAGCGTGGCATAGACCTTTTCTCGTAGGGACTCCACCTCGAAGGGACTGGATAAGCCCTTGGCATCTGGACCAGGGAGAAACCCAAAACAAGAAGGAAATCATTGCAGAGTTGACGTTTCATACTTCGTTTGGTTCACAGCTGAACAAGATGATCAATCACTAGGAAGGAGCTGGAGACAGCTCCTGTGAGCTGGCAGCAGTCTCTCCTCTCCGGCAGACTTTCTTCATTAACATTATCTGTCATATTTTACAGTGGCACCTAACAGCTTCCCCAGGATGTTAGGTGTTGCATAAACACAGAGTTAGGGACAGTCTCTGAGTGTGCATTATGATACAGTCTTTAATGATATGATCTCATACTGCCTCATTCCACGCACAGCCGACAGAATCAAAGCTGTGTGTGAAAAACTGTAAATCGGATATTTCCTAACTTTCAAGTGCTTCCCTTTTGTACCCTAAATCATGTTCTTTTTATGTAGATTTTAGCATATTACATATATTTGTGTACACACACAAAGATAATATCTGTCTATCTATTCCCCATCACGCTGAAATGATCTTTATTGGTTTGGGGACTGAACCTGCCATTCTTTTCCATACAAAATAGCAGTTGCTCTGGAATGTGAAGTGCTCTGAAGTATGGCTGTAATTTCCAAAGTGATGAGCCCAACCCACGCTGCCCTGTGCTGCTCCAACAGAGCCTGCAAGTGGACATAACTGGTCTCTGCAGGTAGCACAGTTGGTTCTGTTACCGGATACGGAGATGGCCAAGGGGACAGAGGGCAACAATTCCAGTAGCACAGTACCTCGGCCACCACACTGGGGGGAGAACTGTGGTCTGATGGAGAAAGCACTGAACTGACAGTGATGAGAGGTGGCTTCCATACCTGGATCTGCAACCTTGGACAACTCTCTGGTTCTCCTCCTGTCTCTCTATAGTCTCAGCTCTGCCATGTGTACACATACAGCACCTAGCACAGTAGGACCCCACTCTAGCTTGGTGAGCTATTGCATGAAAGGAAGGTAAGAGTGCTACCTACCGAATTCCCAGTACCCTGGCATGGAATTTGGCCTCCTCTTCCACAGCTACAGAATGTGCAATATCATGGAAAGGTTCCTTTCTGAGCAACACTTCGGATGCACTACTGAGGTAGGGCACAAGCTAGATTTCACCCAGGGCCAGGACTTGCTCTTTGTCAATGATTAGTTCCAGGGTTGGATTACCCTTTTGTGGGCCCCGCCCCCCACTCCGTTCTGAGGCCCCATCCCCGCTTGGCCTCTTCCCCCTGAGGCCCTGCCTGCCGCTCACATGGGGGTGGGAGGAGGAAGAGGCAGAGAGGAGTGGGGCCATGATTCAGGCATCGACCCTTTTCTGAGTGTGGGCCTGGCACCAGGGTCAGTGCAAGGATGTTTTGTGCCCTAGGCAAAACTTCCACCTTGTGCCCTCTCCCCGCCCTGGACTCCGACCCTGAGGTGTCCCCTCCCCCTTGCAGCTCCCCCCCTCCGACCCGAGGCACTCCCCCTTGCAGCAACTCCCCACCCTCCACCTAAATGCCAGCTGCGATTGGGGTGGCTGAAGATCCAGCCGCCGCAGTCGCTGCCAAAGAAAATGGTGCCCCCCAAATCCTAGCGCCCTAGGCGATCGCCTAGGTCACCTAAATGGTTGCACTGGCCCTGCCTGGCACCATTGTAAACCTGGTAATGATTAGGTCTTTTTCTTTACAGATTCGATGAAGCTATATGTATGTCGCTCATAAGGCTACTACAGTGATTCATTGATACTGAGACTTAAGCATATTCTTTCCAGGCATCTGGTAACCCAGGACACAACATTTTTCCAGATTTTCAGGACTAGATGCTTGTTTTTGTCAGCAATACAGGGGTTAAAAAGCCAGCTCCTGAGCAACCACTGGAGCTAGCAAATGGGAGTTTAGAGAGGCAGATACACATAATAAACATACTGTAAGGTTGGGCCAATGCCCATCCCCAAAAACAAAACAAATCCCTGCAAGAGTACAAAGACTGCAGGGAGACATCCAGCAGCAGAGTGGGCTATCCAGTGTATTGCGCTGAATGCAGCAGGTATGATATCTGCCTTGTGGGCAGGTGGGGTGTGTGTGTATTCAATGCAAGCAGCTCATGGCCCTCAGAGACCTAGTACAGGCTCTGGAGACCAGAGTGGTTGAACTGGAGGAGCTAAGGGAGACAGATATGTACACAGAGGAGACTTTCAGGGTCACAGTAGAACAGTCCCATCCCCAGTCTGACAGCCTCTGTGCTGTTGAGGAGGAGGAAAGTCTTGGGGAAGGAGAACATAAAGATGGAGAAAAGGGAAATAATCCCATAGTTGGGACCCTCTTTTCAGGTGATGTCATGATATCCTCTTGCACTGAGTATACCCCTCTGGGGGAGGGGACCCCTGTTATTAGGAACATACAGGTAATAGTAATGGGTAGGGTGACCAAATGTCCCAATTGGATAGGGACAGTCCCAATTTTGGGGTCTTTTCTTTATATAGGCTTCTATTACCCCACACCCCCGTCCCGATTTTTCACACTTGCTGTCTGGTCACCCTAGTAATGGGGGTATTTTATTATTAGAAATATCAATAGTTCAGTTTATGATAATCAGGAGAACCGCACGATGAATTGCCTGCTGGGTTTTAATTGAACTCATGTCTGTATGTATAATGATCGTTTAACCAGCAAAGAATCCTGTGGCACCTTATAGACTAACTACGTTTGTTAGTCTATAAGGTGCCACAGGACTCTTTGCTGCTTTTACAGATCCAGACTAACACGGCTACCCCTCTGATACTTGATCTTTTAACCAATATTCACTCTCTTTTCTTTTTTAATAAATTTTAGTTAATAAAAATTGGTTATAAGCATGTATTTGGGTAAGATCTGAAATCTTCATTAACCTGGTAGGTAATGTGTCCAATCCTTTGGGATTGGTAGAACTTTTTAAAATAATAAATAAGATTTTCAGTAATCCTCATCATATTTGACTTGGGTGTTTGGGTGGAGGCCTAAGCATTAGTTACTTTATGGGAACTGTTGTTGGCTTCTGGGTAACCAGTGAGGTATTATAGAAGCTGTTTTGTGCTGGCTTGGTAAATCTAAGTGTTGGAATATCTACCAGTTTTGGGCATTGTCTGCCCCATTCTTTGCAGTGCACCTTAATTGAGTGACCTCAGTTGGCTCCCCTGGGACTCCGTCACACCTGTCCATGACTTTTACTAAAAATACCCACGACTAAATCTTAGCCTTAACTTACCAATCTATCAGAATTTTTTGAGGGAGTCAAGAAACATGTGGCCAAGAATGATCCAGTGGATATAGTGTACTTGGACGATCAGAAAGCCTTTGACAAGGTTCCTCAACAAAGCCTCTTAAGCAAAGTACACAGTCATGGGATAAGAGGGAAGGTCCTCTCATGGATCAGTAACACTCACTTTTGTCTAGTCATATTAGGGCTTACATCTCCTGGAGGTTGCAGCAGCCAGATGGCAATGTGATCTTAACACGCTCTAAAGAAATCAGAGCAGTAGCATATGCACTATATTTAGCCACTAGAGGGTGATATATTCCTGCACCCTTGAGAGAGTCTGACCTTCCTCCTAGTAGATGGTAATGGTGAACGCACACCTTGTGGTGGGACACACTCACAGACACAGCATAGTATGAATGACCATAACAATAAGAGGATGCATAATAATCCAGAAAGCATCTCCCCTGGATGTTGCTGAATGCCAATAAGAATTATTAGAGGGGTCTTTGAAGGTGGTACCTGAAAGAGCCTTGAAGCATCCATTACCACCAAGACTTACCCGGGTTAAACAGGACAATGGCTCGCAGGCATCCCAGCTCAGATTTATCCATCTGCATGTCTTTCATTTTAGACACTAATTCTGTCAGAACTCTGCACATCGGAGACACAAGCAGACAGACAGAGACCGTATGGATGGCAAGGTTTGCATCTAGCATTAAATGCAACACCATGGAGATCTAGGGTGGAATGCTCCATAGATCAGCGCTGGCAATGCACTCAGATGACTCTTGTGAGATTACAGGTTTATAGGCATAATCATTCTCTAGGCTGGTGCATCAGACATGGCCCAGCTGTGGGGTCTGCATTAGCAACAGCTGAATAGGAGCCTAAGAAACATGGTGATCTAGCTTGGAATGGAAGCTGCTATTATCTTTATTATGAGGGGGACCATGGAGATGACATGGGGGCAATGCTGTGTACGTGGCTTGTGAAAAACCTGGGGACAAAGGCCCAGTGTCAAGGGGAGATGTTAGCAGGAATATGTGGCAGATCTCCCTTGGGCATGACCTTGCATGGAGGGGAACAGATGTCACTCTAGGTGGATGGCAGAGAAACAGAGGCAATACCTGTCGAAAATGGAGCCCACGCCGGCACTGTGTGCACTGCTGCGGTGCACGTGTAAGCCTGTGGCGAGCAGGATGCCATCTTGCACGGTCACCGAGCGATGGGAAAACGAGGCAATGAGCAGCTCATTCCAACCTGCAAGAGCAAGAGACAGGTGAATGTGCAATGCCAGCAGCTCCCCACTGAAACACAGGGCATTGTCCCTTTAAATCACGGCTGCATGCAGGGACCAGTGCAGGCTCCATTACACCAGCCCCTCTGCAGAGATGTGATGGGAGAGGTGTCTTCAGCCCCATGGCATCTTAGGAAATCCCAGTCCTCCTGTGTTATTAACAAAGGGCTGAAAGGGAAGCTGGGGGCAGGCAGTGAGGGGGACTGTGAGGAGTAGGATGCTGGGACATGTGGGGGCTGGAGACTGTGGGGAATCCCCAAGGGGCAATGCGAGGCCAGGAGGCTGACAGAGAGGAGTTGGGAGGGACGGACACGAGTATGATAAGGAGATTCTCCACCCCCAAGGCTTAGGAGAGGACTAGAACGGCAGCTCCCTCAGGGCAAGCAAAGCCCCCTCTGAGCAGCCAGCATTTCTGTGCACACAGGTAGGGATGAAATGGACCCTGAAACGATCACACCCAAGTGAAGATAGGAGGCATCTCCTGAGAGGCGCATGACTCAGAACCCAGGTGAAGCCAATGGCTTTCACGGTGACGGTGCAGGGGGAATCCGACTCATGATTTCTGAGCCCAATGGCTGGCGAAAGGGCAGCCAGGAGGGGACAGGGGCAGGTTTCCCAACAGCCCAGAAAACACAGAAGCAACAACAGAAAACGCCTGGAAAAAAAAATCTGCTTCTTCCTAAAATAGTGTCCCTCCAGTTTTCTCTTACCCTTGTACTAGAAGCTGTTTTTTTGTACAGGAGAAGGACACATTCTGTAACTCCAATAACCAAACAAAGTACACTTTCATGAACAAGAAAGAGAAGGACTGAGGCATATTCTGTTAGCAGCCGGTCTTTCCCAGATGACATTAATAAGTTACTGGGGCCCGATTCAAAGCCCCTGAAATCAATGGGAAGACTCCAATGGGCTTTGGATCAGAGCCTTTGCACACCCCTTTAGCACCTCATAATGCCTGCACCACTAGCCCCAAGGCTGGTGGTTCTTTGCTAAGGCCCAGTTTTCCAAGCTCTGCCAGTTTGGCTCATGGCACAATCAAAGAGCCCCTGTTTTATTATGGACCTTGCAATATTGCTATATAGCACCAATACATGAGGCCACTGACACCAGAACATGAGGATACTGTCACCATGGTGTTTGGTGCAGCGTCTTACCACAATTATTTTGTTCCCCAGGACAAAGCCACTAGGTGGCAGCCAGGGCGGCTCCAGGCACCAGCGCTCCAAGCATGTGCCTAGGGCGGCAAGCCACGGGGGGCGCTCTGCCTGTCGCTGCTAGGGCGGCAGGCAGGGTGCCTGCGGAGGCTTGCCTGCAGAGGGTCCACTGGTCCCGTGGCTTCGGTGGACCTCCTGCAGGCGTGCCTGCGGAGGGTCCGCTGGTTCCACGGCTTCAGTGGACCTCCTGCAGGCACGCCTGAGGGAGGTCCGCCGAAGTCGCAGTACCAGAGGACCCTCCGTGCTTGGGGCGGTAAAATGTCTAGAGCCACCCCCTGGTGGCAGCCCGAGGATAACTTTGTGACATACCAAAGCACCCCAAGGGGCCAAGAAATCAGCAGACATCTCCAGGATGCAGTAGGAAGAAACAAAGGAATAATGCAAGATTCAGATAAACAAGAGCATTTGGGGATGCTGGGAACCAAAGAATTTTACCTGCCCGCAGAAGAATCACTTGGTCTTCCAGTGTCAGCTCTGAGAAGTGGGGGATTCGCTTGGCCCATTCAACTAAGGTGAAGAGCTGCTTGTCCGCTGCATGGCATATATTAGTGACAGGGTCATTTGTCTAAGAAAGGAATGATATAAAGAGAGAGAATGTGCCACTGAGAATTTCAGCAAATCAGTGACAATAATCTTGTTCCCTGCAGCCAATATTGTGTCAGGTTAATATTACTCAGAATCACTATACAGGTGATCAAATCTTTTGCCAGTTACAATTCAAAATGTGCATTTAACATTCTGATTTATTGCTAGGCTTGGCAGGATGCGATTTTTATTTTTTATAATTCTGACTCATAATAATGTTTATTTGTAACCATTTTTTATTATTTTTATCTATTTAAATTTTCGCAGTTGCGCAAACTTATGGGTTACAAGCATTTTTTCCAGTTTTTATCTATTTAAATTTTCAAAGTTACAGTAAATTATGGGGCATCAGACAATGAGGAGGGGTTAGACAATAATTATTTAATATAGTCAGTACTGATATAAAAAGTTAAAGCTTTATAACTGTTAAAACACAAATTGTCAACATCACATGTCAAAATATACTACGTAAATATCCTTAAATGAAACTCTAAAGTTTTCAAGCAGCTTTTTCCTTCCTTTGCCAAGCTGAAATTTTGATAATCGTCGATGGAAATATTTGTGCATGGGGGGGGGGGGGCAAAATTAACCTTTATTGACATTGATAAAAATTGAATCCTTCCAAGCCTCTTTATTACCTACATTTCTAGGGTGCTAGTTCAAATCCAGCCAAAGTTTAGTTGCTGATTACAAAATGTTCCCTGTTTGTTCAGTGTCCTTTGTGAAATAAGACACTGAATCTCAGTCTAGTTCTCACCATACCGTCCATTTCACTCCACCATTGGCAGTCCTGGCCACTGGCTGAACAAGCTCAACTGTCCTGTTCTACTCAGAAAAATGAGTCAATAAAATCAGACACTTTTCATCCAAATTCCACCCATTACCTCACAGATCCAATTTAACAGAACACCTGTGCTCCAGACACTGCAGTGCCCAGACCAGCAGGGCGCACCAGAGCCTGGAAGTCTTCAAGATCGGCCTTACTCATTATTGAATGCTGAGTTGGTTGAAAAAACAGGGGGGAAAATTCACACCTGTGGTTTGCGACTTTCTTTCCACATGATTTTTTGTAAATAGCTGGTCAATGACTGTGGATGATTCTGTAAAAACCTTCTTGGAAAATTTCTGCCATTTTTTTTATCAGAATTCAAATTTTTAATGAAAACTTCCATTGAGAAACTTGAATTTTTAGCCAGTCCTACTAAACAGTCTGTCAGCCACAGCAGCTTACTAATGGCCATTGGAAAGTGACTCTGTTGCAGATCCCAGAATCAATTAACAATCACGTTGCTTTGATCTGGAGCTGCCACAAACAAGATGCCTGTCTCACTCTCAGCAGTGGTTCCTTCCTGGATATGCAGCCCCATCAATCAGTTATCTATTGTCAATTGTAAATACAGGGTAGAATGCTGCCATCACAAGCTGCAAGTGGCTTCACTGAACCTGACCCGCATGCAAAGGCCTGACTGAAGCAGACACTTACCGAGTTCTCAGCATTCATGTCGCTGTACGATTCCGTTTTTGGTTCAACAGCCAGTTCTGCTTCTAAAATCCTCTCCACAGGCATATCCTCATTGCCATTGCTCGTGGACTCGGCTTCATTCTCGCTGCGCTCTCGGCTTCTCTGTCTCTCCTCTTGCACAGCTGGAACACAGAACAGTCCTCTGTACCATGCGGGAACCTGGGAATGCTTCCCATCTTTCTAACTCAGCAACAGCAGGGGGATTGATCCCTTGGATAAAGCCCCGCCCGCTACTGAGGATCTTGGTGAGGAGGATAGGAAACAAAACAGAGGCAGCAAGATGCAAGGCTCTGTTGACATGGTAATACTGGAAGCAGACTTTATGGGCTTGACTGATCATTACCATGCATCTTGTGTCATCATTAACACCAGTGCAACACAACCGCAAAATATGACCATTCTGACATGGGTGGTGTGTTACACTTGCCTTGCAATGGTTTAGAATGACTGTGCAATGTGCTGGGCACCGCTCAATCAAGCTCTTTTGGTGGTCAGAACCAAGAGAGGTTTTAATTTGGCAAGACTGCATCATATCCGGATTTGGTTTTGCAAACCCCAAGCCAGGCATGATTTGAACGGAAGACCCAATTTTATCTAAAACCTCAAAGTTGTTCGGGTTGGGAGGATAGGGGAGAGTTCAGCTAAATGACTCTCGCTTGGGGCCATCGCTGTTCACTAGAACGTTGCATTGGAAAAGCAGTCCACAAAAGTCACAAAAAAGCAATTGTTCGAGAAGTGACACGCTGCTATTCCTGCGGGGCAGTGTGAGAGCAGCAGCCGGACACCCTTCATGGAGCAAAAGCAGAAGATGATGCATTTGCAAATGTCAAGGATCCAATGGGGAAGTTTGTCAGAGCAACTGCCTCAGTTGGTTGCAGTACGTCAGGCACTTGGAATCCATCATTTAAAAGAGTGGGGCTCAACCTTTAGCAGTCAAAGAGCAACTTGGTCACTGAATAGAGTGAAGTAGGTTGAGACTGCAACCCACAAACATATGTTACGTGTTTACTGTAGCTCAGCAAACAATACACTCATCAAACCTGGCAAGTAAAGGTGACAGCATGAGCTAAGCAACACATCACTTTTCACTTAATTTAGCCGCTAATGCTAATACAGATTCATCCCGCCTGTTTACATGTCTCTCTTTCTGGATTTAAATTGCCACACCTGCCATTACACACTAATTTACACAACAGCTAAGGATAAGACCCAATACTGAACAACTCACAACTTTAGAGAAGAGCAGATCCATGTTCAGATTTTGCCCATGGCTTATCTCTAGTGAGCTGCACTGAACATCCCTGAAATTTGGGGCCTTAGCTCCAAAACGTGTGATGCAGGGAGACCCGCTGCTAGGACCAGTGTCATCCAGATTGGAAATATGCTGTACATTTTTAATGCTTAGAGTAATTTACCACTGTGACAATTTACTAAGGGTTGTGGTGGATTGTCTATCACTGGCAATTTTTCTAAAAGATCTGCTCTAGGATTATTGTGGGGGCAGGTCTCTGGCCTGTGTTATACAGGATATCAGACCAGATTATCACAATGGCTCCTGTTGGCCTTGGAATCTATAAATGAAACTGGCAGAAAATGGGAAAATTTATTTCTAGATAATTATATCATCTCACAAACATTGTACTGAGTGAGCATTAGCATGGACAGCAGCGGTTCTCAAACAGCTCTCTAGGGATCCCATTCACAGGGCCACCAGAAATCCCAGGAGTGACTGCCAAGGAGAAGGTGAGGCTTGTGAAGAAACGTGGGAAAGGAGGTGCTCCATGAATATCCATCTTATGAAAAATGAATTCCATCTCTCAGCTGAGGGCGACTGCACATGTATTTCCCCCTAGTGATTCAGCAAGGGAACCCACTCTCAGGTTTCTGGCTCCTTTGGCTGTCAGCTCTCTTGGGCAGAGACATGCATCTCACTCCCTCGTGATTAGGTTATGTCCAGGCTGAACTACTCTGTGAATTCAGCCAATAAAGACAGTCTTCCTCTACAGACCTACTCGCTTTCTCTTGCTGGGTCTGATAACAGTGTAATGCCACAGGTATAAGTTACTCCCACTGCACTTCGTATGCATGTCTATTTTATTCTTAACATAAAAGCACCACAGAATCCAAACATGAGAAGTAGGGGTTCTCTTTTCTGATATTCTCCCACCTCACTCTAGGAGATGCTAAGAGATGGGGCTTCCCAAAGACTATTGCAGAGTCTGGTCTGTTTCTATGGTTGTCACTCAGTGTTAATTTTCATCATGTCTGTCCTGATGCATCAGCTCTAAACATGGCTTAAATCCGACACCACGTGGTCCAGTGTGTCAGGAAAGATCTCCTTGGAAGCATCTGAAGGTCTCCCTGTGTGTAAAGGGAAAAGTTGCCCAAGGATATTTCCACTAAAGTGCCTGATAATGGATGACCCTCAAAATGCTCATTGGACCAGGATGGCTTTGAAAAATACCTCAAAATCTGAGTGCTCAGCCAAGCATTATTTGAATTATTTGCCTCTCCTGGGTCTGCATAATTGGGCTGGGAATTTCATAAGAGATGTCTTTCTGAGATAACTCTTTTCCATCTCAGCTGAACATTCAGAAATGCACAAATATTTTTATTAAAGGCATTTTATTAAATACATTTTTATTAAAGACATTCAAATTAAATGTATGAAATATTTTAAAAAATCTTTAAAGCTAGATATTCAGCCTGTGTAAATTGACATAATTACAGTGAGGACAGCTATGGAAAACCTATGGTTTAAGATTTGGTGAAAGATTGAGGCATAGGTTTGCCTCAGTTCTTATTTATCCAAATCAGTTATATCTTAGATATTTAGATGACCCCCATCCCCACAGTACCTGAGAACCTCATAATCTTTAATGTACTTTTCTCCCAACACCCATTATATTATATTCCTGTTTTATAGACAGACAGACCGACTTCCCAACTAAAGTATTTTTCTTGAGCAGTCTAATCTCAATGTCCGTTGGGCAGGGACACGAACGCCTTTACTCTAAAGGAATTTGACATCATCGGTGTGACATAAAACAATGTTAATGATAATTAAATGGCACTTTAGCTTTGATTTTGATGTGTGCGCACTGGAAGATGAGATCTTTTCACATGTGACCCAGTAGGTGGTTGTAGCAAGAGCATCAGTGTGGGGCAGAGAAGGGCTGGGCTGGGGATCTGGGTAGCTGTCATGTTATGACCAGATTGTTAGGTTAACATACCACATTTTTCTGCACAATTACTCTTCTGCAGAGATAAGGCTAATGAGGCGATTTCTTGCAATGGGCTTTAGCGAGGTCTCTTCCAGCACTCATAGGCGAGGTGGTGATGCATAGCACCCATTCCTCACCCCTTTTGGGGAGAACAAATGAGATGTAACAACTAATTTGCATGGCATGGGTTCCAACAGAAGCGGTGCTGTCACCTGGTATCAGCTCTTCCCTGACCTTCTCCTATGCATAATTGGCAGGTGTGCCAGCTAATTACATGGCTCTGGCACGCTGGAGCCCACCTCCATGAGTAGCCATGGGGTGGTAAAACTGGTTTCAGAAAAGCTCGATTCTGCTGGCTTTCCCTTTTCTGGCTGAAGGTGGGTCAAAGGACTCAAGATCCTCCCTTTAACCCAGCAGGAGAGGAGTCCTGGAATGAGGGGCTATATGAATAACTGGAGCGGCCCAAGGAATGAGAGTGTAAGGTCCAGCTGGTATAAACCAGCATAACTCCTCTGTAGCCAGTGGAGCTCCAGGCTCCCCAAGTAGCTCAGTGGGAATAAAAGCCTTGTCTCAGCTCTCTGCCTTGCTCTGAAACGATCTGTAGCTCTCTCTGTTTTTTATTCCCGTGTGATTTTGCACTCCTGGATTCATGCACCAAGATACCATGAAAAAGCCCATTCTCACAGCATTTCTCACTCAACCAGGAAGAGGAAGGACATGAAGGTTCACCAGAAAGTCTGTTCTCATGAGATCTGTAATTGGCTGCGGAGGCCTACGAGGTTAGCCAGCTAGGATGTAATTCTGGCCCTGTTGACGTTAATGGCAAAACTCTCATTCACCTCAATAAGGTCTATCTATCTAAAATGCTTATATGGCCTGTCATAAACAGATAGTTAAGGGTTAATGTCTCTTTTACCTGTAAAGAGTTAAGAAGCTCAGTAAACCTGGCTGACACTGACCAGAGGACCAATAAGGGCACAAGATACTTTCAAATCTTGGTGAGGGAAGTCTTTCTTTGTGCTTTTTGTTTTGGGGGTTGTTCGCTCTTGGGACTAAGAGGGACCAGACGAACATCCAGGCTCTCCAAATCTTTCTGAATCAGTGTTTCATATTTCAAAATTGTAAGTAATAGCCAGGCAAGGCGGATTAGTCTTATGTTTGTTTTCTCAACTTGTGAATGTTTCTTTTTGCTGGAAGGATTTTTACCTCTGTTTGCTGTAACTTTGAATCTAAGGCTAAGGGGGGGTCCCTCTGGTCTATATGAATCTGAGTACCCTGTAAAGCATTTTCCATCCTGATTTTACACAGATAATTTTTACCTTTTCTTTCTTTAATTAAAAGCTTTCTTTTTAAGAATTTGATTGATTTTCCTTGTTTTAAGATCCAAGGGGATTGGGTCTGAACTCACCAGGGATTGGTGGGGGGAAAGGAGGTGGGATGGTTAATTCTTCCTTGTATTAAGATCCAAGGAGTTTAAGTCTGTGTTCACCAGGGAACTGGTGAAGCCTCTCAAGGCAACCCAGGGAGGGAAAAGTCTGGGGGGGGGAGACAGGGAGTGCGCCAGACACTGAATTTCTGGCTGGTGGCAGCGTACCAAATCTAAGCTAGTAATTAAGCTTAGAAGTGTTCATGCAGGTCCCCACATTTGCACTCTAAAGTTCAAAGTGGGGAAAGAAACCTTGACATGGCCCTTGTCACCAGAGTATCGGAATGCCTCTGTCTCTAATGTATTTATCTCTACAAGTACTGTTTTCCCCACTGTACAGATGGGAAACTGAGGCACAGAGCGATCAAGGGCTTGTGTACACAAGGAAATTTACCAGCATAATTATACTGCCGTAGTTATACTTGTACAACTGGCATAATGCCTTCGGTGGATACTCCTATTCCAGAATAGTAGTATAATTGTACTAGTAAATTTCCCCTAGACAAGAACCTAGTGGCTTGCCCTCGGGCACACAGAATGGCTCTGGTGGAGCAAGAATAGAACCACAGTCTAACTGCCCAGGCCAGAACTCTAACCATTGAACCATCCTTCCTCACTCAGGTCAAGCTTTCACTCCTGATGTGCTGTGATTGCTGCTTATTACTCTAGTCATAATGGTCTCCCTCTTCCTTTGTGCTTCCCCCATCCGCTTGCTTGGCCCATCCACCTGTGGTCCTAGGTTATAAACTCTCAGGAGCGGGGCCATGTGTACCCAGCGGCTAGCACAGCGGGGCCCCAACTCCTGAGACAGTTTGGGAAAGGTTCTGATCAGCTTCTGATCTTTTGGATGTTTGGCCAAACTCTGACCTTCCTGAGGCTCACCCATCAATATCTTCCAGTTCTGCTAGGCAACGCTTGTCTCTGTCTCATGGGAAGCTGCCGTGGCCCCATGAACACTGATACTTCGAGATCCCGTATTCAACTTCTTCCTGTCCTGTAGGTCCTGGAACCTGTCTGAAGCCCCAGTGACTATTGCAGAAACCCCCCAGCAATCTCATAGATCCTCCAGAGGGTCCTTCTCATGCTGGCTGTCTGTGGAGTTTATTCCCCAGGCACGCAGCCTGCTGTTAGCATTATAATTACTTTAAAAGAAAGCAGCAGCAATTTCTAACTCCTTGAAACCACTTGGCACCTGGCTGGTGCAGAGACCTGTGCTTGGAATTAGGTTTTGGTTCACAACTAGCAGAGTAACCTCCCGCTGGCAGTGGCTGCACTAAGCCGCTGAGACAGAGCATCATTAATCACCCTGCAACTAGAGAAGTGGCCTAAAGACTGAGGGCAAAGCTCCAGTTCAACCTTACCCTCCGTCTGGCTTTCAGGCCACCTCGGCAAGGGCTAGATTGTCCCTCCCCTTGCAGGGGGAAGTGGGGCGAGAGCGGGGACTCTTCTGTGTGCTCCCTTCCGCTAGCTCAGCTGGCTACACTGATTTTCAGCACAGGCATCCTCCAGCGTAAAGAATCATGGGGGTACTAGAGAGAGGAGGTGGTCAGGGGTGTGGGCCTGCCCTCACATGCAGCAGGCTGCGTCCATGCCCCAGCCTCTCACTTACCATGACAACAGCAGCTGGGAGAAGTGCAGTGGCAGAAAATTCATCCTCAGAAGGACAGGAGCATCCTATCTCTCGTAGTTTGTCTCATCGGTGCCCTCATCCCCGCTGGCTGGTTTAGGATCAGCCCCAGTTGGCTCTGAAGGGCAGTAGGGATAATCCTAACCAACCAACCATGCTCTTGGTGAGTGTATAATTGCCATTGTGAGGCCTGCATAGTCCCTGCTACAGCAGTATCCAGTTCTAACATGCCTAGTCACGCCCTGAGCAGGAAACAGGCTATGCTGTAAGGCCCAATCACCCTTGACACCAGTGTCACAGCAATCAAGGCCAGAAAGGATGACCGGATCATGTGCTCTGACCTCCTGTATATCACAGGCCACCAACACCACCTGCCCCCGCACACTACAGCCCACAACTGAAATGAAACCAAAGTGGTACAGCTGCTCAGTGGTGGGAGGTTGCTCTATCCTTCTGCTCAGTCAAAGCGAGAGGAGGTGAGTGTCACAGGGTCTATCAGGCCTTCTCCACCCCCAAGCTGTAGCCATCAGTGCCCTCACACATCCCACCCAAGGAAAATCCACTCAGACCAGGTGACCAGCAACACAAGCTCCCAGACGAGTAAATACTGACCAGTCCAGAACCAGCAGGTCACATAAGAAGGCAGTGGCAGGGCTGGGTGAGAGGATTTGCTCCTCAGTTAACCCAGAACCCAGGTCCAGACTAGGGCCTTGCCCTAAGCACTGCAGCTAAGCTCTTGTATTTTGAAGGATAGTTTTTTCCCTCTTTGTTAAAAGGTGCAGATAGACAAATCCCGAATTGCTGTTTCTGTCCACAGACTGATGCCAAGAGTCCCCTACCCCAAGCTGGTGGCCAGAGTTTGGGGTGGGGAACAGCTGCAATACCACATGTGGCCCTGAAGGAGGCACTACAGAGCAGCCCTGCCTGCCATAGGGAGGATAACAACAGGTGGGGAACGGCTGCAATACCACATGTGGCCCTGAAGGAGGCACTACAGAGCAGCCCTGCCTGCCACAGGGAGGATAACAACAGGTTTGAAATGGCCAGGATTGTATGGCACCCACCTGCTTGTGTGGTGTTGTATAAATACCAGCTGGCTCTGTCTTTTCCCTACACCAGGAGACACCTGTGCAGCTGGCTGGCTGTTCATGCCTACTTTAAAAGGGAATAAATGCTTCTGAAGGTGTGGGTGGAGGACAAATCTCCTTTGAAAGGAGAGTCACTGGAGCAGAACTCTGCTCTGGTGGCTCAGCATAGCTGGGTAAGTGCATGTGGACTCAGTCACTTTGCTGAAGTGGAAGGATGCTGCTCCTGAGCTATTTGCATCCCCAAGTGTCTCCAGACACATGCTCTGGGCTGGAGAAGAAAGGGAGTCCTTTGAAACTATAGCAACAGGGTTCTCACCAAAAACAATGGAAAGGGACAAGGAGAACAAAGTGCAGGCGCTCACGGGGTCAGATCTCAGCTGGACTTAGCTGTATGGCTCATTGCATCGTTCCAGCTGGAAAGGGCTCAGCTCGGTGCTCTGACAGCAGCTATTTTTGTAGATAGAGCATGAAGAGTCAGACGTTTGTGCTCTCAGTGTGGAGAAGCGGGAAAGGGCAGCATGCTCCTTTCGCCCCGTGCTCAGACGCCCAACAATCTGCAACCGCCGTTTGCTTAGAGTGTGCAGCAGAGAGTAACCACACATACCTGTGAGCCCAAATACAGGCCCCCTAGCTTTGCAAGTAAGGGCTTCGTCCCCAAATTGCACCTGTACAAGGCTGCAATGCTGGCTGAAAAGACATTGCGACTGGCTAAGGGCTGATCCAAAGTCCAGTGAAGTCTATGGGAATCTTTGCACTGACTTCAATGGGCTTTGGATCAAGCCCTCCATTAACATTCCTGACTCATGGCTAGATTGTGCCCAGCTGCCTGCATGGCCATGCAAGGGTGGAGAAGCAGGTGCATGAATTCTTCTCTGCCTTGCGCTCCTGCCCAACGCCCTAGCCCTGTGATTCCAGCCCCGCTTGGGGAACAGAGGCTGCTCTCTCCTAGCTCTGCCTGTAGCACCAGGCTTCCCCTGAGGAGGAGAGAAGGGAGGGCTGGCTCAGCACACATGGGGAGGGGATGTGGCACCTCCTGGAGGGGTGGAGCAATGGCCATGCTGCCCCTGCACAAACCTGCAGCTGGCCTAGCTGCACCTCCCTTTAAAGGGCTTGCATGAGACACAGTCACCATCACTGCACCCACTGGCTACCTGCTTCTCTCCGTAACTGCTTCAATCAGCCGCGGGACACTCACTAATTTCCCAGATGGCCTGGCTGGGTAACTCCCTGCCCAATTCACTCAGCACCCTGCAGCTGCATTTCAGCTTTGCACATTTCCCCTTTCCTGCCTATTCGAGCTGGTCTTTGCATAATTAATTCCATGCCTAATTTCTTGATTAACTCACCTCATAATTAATTTGTTCCTTAGTCGATCATGCCTCGCATTAGCGAAGCTCTGCCTGCCTGACTGATTCTGCATAACTGATTTTCAGTCTGCTTGATTGACAGGAAGCCACCACTTCGTGGTTTCTCTACCTGAGTGATCAGTGCTGAGTCACAGGGGTATCACCTCTGGTATCGCCTAACTCAGCCTCTCTGCACCCTCCGGCCGTTCCCACCTCTCACACTGCCCCACTGGCGCCTGCCTTGACAACCTCACCTGCCTCCCCGCCTCCCTCCATCCCTCTTGCCCCCTCTGGAATGCTCACTCCATCTCAGATGAGATCACGGTCACCCATGAGCTTTTCATCTCCTGCTCCTTGGTACTCGCCGAAGCCCTGCAACCAGGGTCTCCAGCCATGACCTCTCCTTTTCTCACATCCCAAGCTGCCCCCCAAGAACAGTGGGCTTCTCTCTCAATCATGATATTCTAATCTCTTCCCACTCCTCCTCGTCTGAACTCCACTGGACTCTCCTTCCTCATCCCCAGTTCTTTCCCACCACTTAGCTCTTCCCGCCCCCCACCGTATCCCTCAGTGACCGCATCCTCCATGATGCTGTCCCATCTCACCCCTTAGCCCTCCTGCCTCCTCACCCTGTGACCGTCCACATGGATTACCTTCCCCCCCTTAAAATGCCCCCCCGACCTCGTCCTCATTAAACACCACTCCCTCCCTCTCTGATAATGAGAACCAGAGCTGGAGGACAAGAGGATCATTGGGAAAGTCACAGGGCACTTGAACCTGAGACATTAGAACAGTGTGTGAAAGGAAAGGCCTAGCACAGTCTCATTACCTGCAAGCCAATTTCTACATGTAGAGCAGCCTAAGGGCTGATCTAACATAGGCCTCTGAGAAATGGCTTGGCCACACAGAGTCGGTGCAACTTTTGTGGCATGTGCTCAGTGCCTGATCCACAGAGGATGCGAGTCACCTTGCTACAGATCCCATCATGTGGACATAGGTCCAGATCCTCAAAGGTATTTAGGTTCCTAACTCCCAAGGGATGTCCCCATGGGAGTTAGGCACCTAAGCACCTTTCAGGCTCTGGCTTTAGTCCTTTAGCACAAGCTGCAAAGACTCCTGCTTTAGCTCTAATGCTCCCTGGTAATGACTAAACTGGAGGTTGTTGCAGACACATACTAGGGGAGGAAATCTCGGTGATGGGTTTCCACTGTGTGTGGTTCTGCCAAGAGGAATCCCTCAGAGCATGAAGCTGTGATGAACCTCGTTATAGATTTTAGATGCCTCTGGGAGGCCACCATCTACCTTTCCGGAAAGGAGAGGGCTTGGGTTTCTATGAGAATCAGAACCAGCCAAGGGCAGTACGCGAGGATGCTCAGCCTGGACAGTAGAACCTCTGGAGCAGAACTGGGACCCGTAGCTCCAAATCCAAGATGAGGCCGTGCTTTGGGTGCCTGCACAGCTAGGGGCTGAGGAAAGGGTGTGTCCTCAGACTGTCTATAAAGCTCTCCTGAAATACCACCTGCCACTGCCTGGAATCCCACCAGTCCTGGAACGTAATGAGGAGTCCACTTCTTCCTCACACTAATATCCAGCATGTGTATTTATATACCCACCCTGGTGCATATTACTACCTACCTTCTCTCTTCATACCCATAGCCAGGCACTTCTGATAGCGGCAGTACTGGCAGCGGTTGCGCTGACGCTTGTCTATGAGACAGTCTTTGTTATCGCGGCATGTGTAGATAAGGTCCTTTCTTATTGTCCTCTTGAAGAACCCTTTACAGCCTTCACAGCTGTACACCCCGTAGTGCTTCCCTGAGAACATGAGGAGAAGAAGTCACAGATCAACATACTGTGTTTTTCCCTTGGTCAGAGGTTCCCTTTAAATAAGACCGATGAGGGAGGAGTTTGGAATGGCTCTGCTGATGCAGTTTTGGAGCCTTGCTTTCTAGTCCTGACTGTGGGTGGCAGCAGAAATGCTTTTTGCTGGTCTCGGCCTAGTCCCTTTTTGTGCACATCACAAAACCAGCACAGAAACAGGCAGCGTTCAGCATACTTAGTGAGGCCAAGAGAGACCCTGGATTGGAATAGTCGGGCTATTGCAGATTGCAATGGAGGTGCATTAGTACAAATTGTACAGAGTGTCATACCAGAAAAACAGCGAGTGCTGCTGGCCAAGACTGAGGTGCAGTGACAAGGATGGGTGTGTGTGGGGGGAGACAGGACTTGGGGCAGAAATGGTCTGGGATATTCCCACCAGGATTGAGGTGCAGTGCTCGCTAGGGGCCCAGACAGGAAGAGCAGCATGTGCTAGAGGGCTCGGTAGAGAGGTGCATTGGTAAAATGATAATGCTACTGCTCAGGGGCAAGATGCATTGACAGAGCTGTGTGCAGGAAATCTGCAAAATAAACCTGGTCATGTTATTGTGGCATCAGTATTTTCTAGCAAGATCCCTCAGCAAACCTATGCAGTGTTGCTTCCTATGCAAATTTCACACCACGGCCCAGGGAAGGCTCCCTTTGTTTAAAGCTGCTCCACTGAAATAGCGAATCGGAATCATGTACCTGATGATCTGTCCCCGCAGATTGCACAGATGTGTTTGGCCAGGGACCCTGGGCTAGTGGAGGGATAATTCACGTTTCCAATCCCTGGGAGGCCTGGCAGGGGCTTAACGTCTTCAGAGCTGCTGACATTGTTCATGACATTGAGCTAGAAAAACAGGAATTTACAAGAGATAAGCCTGATTTATGATTCACATTGCAGTAGCGTCCAAAGATCTAAACATTGTGCTAAGGGCTGTCCAGACACATATCAGGACATATTTTTGGTTAGACCTGGTTGGCATATTTCCTGAAAAAGTGTTTTTGTTACAAAACAGTCTTTTGTTTAATAAAAAGGTTTAAAAGGAAAAAGATCATTGTTGCAATTTTTCATGAAAAGTTTTGTGATTTTTGATGAGAGCTGTCTGGAGGACACCAATTCCATTTGGTGGCAATTTTCAAGGTTTTGAAATGTCGTTTGTTCATAAGAACATAAGAACGGCCGTACTGGGTCAGACCAAAGGTCCATCTAGCCCAGTATCCTGTCTTCTGACAGTGGCCAATGCCAGGTGCCCAGAGGGAGTGAACCTAATAGGTAATGATCAAGTGATCTCTCTCCTGCCATCCATCTCTATCCTCTGACAAAGAGAGGCTAGGGACATCATTCCTTACTCATCCTGGCTAATAGCTATTAATGGACTTAACCTCCATTAATTTATCCAGTTCTCTTTTAAATGCTGTTATTCCTCACTGGGAGCGAAAACAAAACCTTTGGAACATTTTCAATTCAGGAAAGATTTTTGGGTCAAGGTCTCCGATCACAGCACAGCACAAATGGGTGGTTGGGACCTGGGGTTGGGGCAGACCCAGGTTCCAAGCCGCTGCTCTGCCTGATTCAGAGCCCAGTTCTACATCCTGGATCACTCTAACTCAAACATGTGAATCTGATCTGCCCATACCCCAGCCACTGGACTACAGAGTGAGACACTGGCTACGTCCACACCATTGCAGTAAGTCAACCTAAGTTACTCCAGCTATGTGTCTACACAATGCATGGTTGACGGGAGATGCCCTCCCGTCAACTTACTTTCATCCTCTTGTTCCCAGTGGAGTACTGGAGTCGACCAGAGAGTGCTCTGCTATCGATTTAGCGGGTCTTCACTAGACCCACTAAATTGACCATCGGTGCATCGATCGCAGAAGCATCGATCCCTCGGGAGTGTAGACGTAGTCTCTGTCTTTCCACTCAGAAATGACCACACTCACCAGATTACCCTGGATCCAAAAAACCTTACAGAGGAAAACTAAGCAAAAACAAAGTCCTCTCCAGGGAATTTTTTCAGCTTCAGTGTAATAGTGTATTTCGACCAAATGAAATTGGGTCAAAAATGTTCCAGCCAGCTCTCCTTTTATTGACATTTTTAAATTGAAAAAAATTTCAAACCATTTCATTCACCAACAACAAGGTTTTTGATACATCAGTTTTTTAGCCATTTTAATACTGTTTTCTCATACAAAAATCAAAATAATATTTCATTAAAATAATTGTGAATAATTTCTTTAAAAAATTGAAACATGGCTCCAGTTTGAACAATACTTGAAAAAAAAAGCTTTGAATTTTTTCATGAAATTAGTTCAATTTCTGACCCACTCTAGCATGCACCTTGATGAAATAAAAGAAAAACGCACATTTACACATACACCCCTCCTTTAAGATGTTAATGATCTTGTCAATGTTGCCTCACCTCCCAAGTGGTGGGGGTTCTGGGGTCTTGCAGGTCAGCTTCCAGTGGAGGAGAAATTGGCAAATGGAATTCAGGCCTAGCCTAATTGTAACTTGCTTTATTTATGTATATACACCAATCCCCGAACAGAGGTGGTCAGAAACAGCATGAAGGCAATGGATAACTCCAAAGCATGGGAGTCTTTGGAGCCATGGTTTTGGTTTGGTCCGTTATAGAGATGAAGGGCCATTTGCAAAATTTAGCTCCAAATTCAAATATCCCTAGAGCAGTGGTCCCCAACATGGTGCCCGCGGGCGCCATGGTGCCCACCGGGACATTTATGTGTGCCCACCTAGTGCCCAGCAGGGGAAAGAAGTCGTGGCCCTGTGACTGCCGGGGACAGAGAACTCAGGCTGTGAGCATGATGTTCTCTGTCCCCAGCAGGCGCGGGGCCCGCCTAGTGCTCAGCAGGGGAGACAAGCCGCGGCCCTGCGCCTGACGGGGACAGAGAACTCCAGGGCTGCAGACTGTGGGCGCCGGTGTTCTTGGTCCCTGGCAGGTGCAGGGCTGCAGCTTAAGCCAGAGAGAAGCCACGGCCCCACACCTGCTGGGGACAGAGAACTCTGGGGCTGCAGGCTGCAGTTGCCGGTGTTCTCTGTGCTCGCGGCTTCTCTACAGCTTCTCTCTTCTCTCTGTATTCATATATTATGTTATATTAAATATGATGTTTTTCATATTATTTAATATACAAATATAAAATAAGCCTTGAAAAACTGTTGGCACCCGCCACACTCTTCTGAAAACATGAATGTGCTACTGGCCACAAAAAGGTTGGGGTCCACTGCCCTAGAGTGTTTAGATGGGCAGGTTTGATCCCTGATTGTGCCCAGCTCTGCTTTCTATCTCAGTCATTTTTCCCCCAGTTCCTGTGAGGTTTGTTATCGTAGGTCTGCTTTTAACTCTAGAGCTGCTGAAATTGACTTTTCTTCTTTTAGAGAAAATGCTTTGAGCATGTCTGAATCCTCCTCTTGTTATGGCTCAGCTCAGTTTGAAACACCAGTAGAAGGGAAGACCTTTTCCAGCCTGCAGAGCCATAGCTCTTTCATACTGAGAATATAGGCACATGACAGCCAGTTTACATCCTTCAGTGGATGGGCACACTTTGAATCCATGAATTAACACAGGATAAAGCTCTAGCATGTGTTCTGTCACTTGTAATGTCCCTGTGTTCTCTGACTGTGCTCTAAACCTGAAATGGTGACTTTGGCATGCTTCAGCCTGCAGCAGATGAGTTTGTGGAATGCACCCCCCAGGCTGGCAGGTCGTCTGTGTAAAATGTGTCAAGCATCCATAGGCTCCGTATCCATGAGACCCAAGCATGGGCAAATGGCAGACATGTATGCTCCAAACATCAACCCCTCCTCTTGCAACATCTGCAGGACTTGTTCAGAGACACAGGTGTCTCTCACATCCCTCTGGGGCTTTACAAAGGGAGCGTGGCGCAGCCAGCCTGCTCTCTTCCGAGTGCACTGCCTGCTGCGTCTAGAGAGCTTTCCTTTGTGCAGGTCAGAGTGCACATTCCAAACAGGATTCAATGAGGAAAACGACAAGCTGCCATGGGAGCAGGTCAGTATGTGTGCAAGCTCCAGGCAAGAGTGCAGACATGAGTGATAATCTGACATACCAGAGGCAAGGGAATTCCCCTGTTTCTAACACTACACATAGAACAGCAGCATGGACACGGTTATGTAGCTGGAATTTAATCCCGACTCCAAGAGCACCTTAGCATTTAGGAAACTGGCTAAGAGTTTGCTGCTTACAACTTGAAGTGATAATTGCTTAGCAATGAAGCATTTTATCCATCAGACAATCAGAGCCTTAATTGCTCAGTGGCTGGTGGAGTTCAAGTCCACAGTGATGGTGATTTGTGAATAAAAGGCCCTTTCCATGAAAGTTCTCCTCTTAAACCAAAACATTTTCAAATCCCAATTTTTTTTTACAAGTTTTCAAAAATTGCTTGAAAAATCTATTTTATTTTCCATGAAAAATGTCAAAGATGAAGAATATTTTTCGGTTTTGCCAAAATTTTTCCAGTTTTCATTGAAAAATCAAAAATAATTTTCCCTCGTTTTTGAAAACCAAAAGTTTTTCAGGGTTTTGGTTTTTCAACAAAAATGATTAAAAATGGAACGTTTCTAGTGAAAATTTCTGTGTTGTGAAAAAGTCATTTTTCACTGAAAAAAAAATGGGCTTTTCATGCCCATGGTCAATTTTGAACCATCGCTGCACATTGCATTGGCAGATGTGCCCAGCCCCACCATAATGAGGATTGAAGTACAATCCTGTTTGTGACTGTGGAAATGGACTGTAAACTTTTGAACACCTCATCAACCAATGGTTCAAGCAGTGATAGTCCTGCAATTCTTTTGCCATCCAATCCGCGTCACCCGAGGCAATTAATTAGATCACCAACCTCGACTTGATGAGCTGACATTGCTGTTTTTAAGGAATGAAGGAGAAGACTGGAAAAAGGTTGACCACCCCTGTTCCCAAGAAACATTCTGCGTGAAAGAGGACTCGCCTCCATGAATGGATGGTAATAAACCCAAGTGTGCTGAGCCCTAACCTCTTTCAAAAAGTGGAAAGAACAAGAGAAATTCCAGCAACCCTCCCTCCCTGGGTGGCGTTCTCCCACTAGGACACTGAGCAGAGATGAATTCTTTATGGTTTTAAATGTTATGTGGGGATGGGTATCACAATTTTTTCCTCTCTTTGGCTTCACTCATAGATCATAACAGCAGCAAAGGGCAGGGGTAGGTTTAGCCATCAATGTTTTTGGAGCTTGGTTCTGCATATTAAGTGCAATGATGTGTGATATTTGGGACAACTGCTTGAATCCAAATCCATTAGCAGCCTGCCTGCTGAATCCCTGAAGTCCAGCTGTCTCATTCCGTTAGGGGGAACACAAGTGAAGTGCACTCTTCAGAGTTGCTAACTCAACATGACAGGTTAGATCTGCTGCCCTGATCAGAGAAGCTGCTTCTGGATTTATCCTAGGCGCTGAAGAAAGGACTCAAACTCCCTTTTTTCCCCCCTGTGCAATATAAGTTTGACAGTAGCTCTGCCCCAGTAAAGTAACAGCAGCAACTTTCATCCTGAAATATCCTACTGTACAAATATAATCATTTACCTGTCACTGAAATGCTGTCACATCTGGGGTGCAGGCCAACAGCTGGTTAAGAATGCAAAGCTACACAAGTATTTAGGCCAGGAAGTGCAGAAGACTCTTCTACTTGAAATTACATGTGGAATTTAGGCAGGCAGGATGAAATTAATCAGGATGCAATTTGACCATGACACTACGGCTAACACACTTATGGGTGGAACAATATTCTCATGGGCTTCCAAATTCAAAGTGTGGGGCAGTAGGAAACACAGTTCTGGAGCATCCCCATTCTTACACACTGGTTTCCACTCACACAAAGTGTCCACCTTAACCCACACCACCGTCTTGCTTTCCCCAAGGTCTCTGATGGCTCTGCCCCTCCTCACAACCCCACCTCCATTCCAGCTGGATGTCTGGCCTTTTATGGCAGTAACTGTCGAAAATGGCACTCCTGGCTCTTCCAACATGTTTTGCCCTGGGCCACACATCAGGCAGGTAGCTGTGTGTGCAGGTCCAAAGCAGTGTCCAGTCACTTCCCCCCCATTCCTTGTCAGTTGCTGGAGCGAGATGAAGTTCAAGAGGAGATGCGACTTGCTATCCCTCTGATGCATCCTCTGCCTCTCTCTCCTCATGCCAACAAACCCCTTGGGTGGGATTCTCCTCCCTACTGTAGAGTAGGTCTGGAAGAATCCCTGGATGCCACTACTCTTCTGAAAGGCACCATGGGACTTCCAAGAACCTCAAGCCATCAGGACCTTCATTCCACAGCTCATCCCAAAGGTGTAAGGAAACCATCGGCAGCTTTAAATCAGCATTGCTGCCATAGGAATGGCACGGAGCTGGCTCAGCAGGGTCAAAGATCTGGTCCCATATGTTTACATTCTAACACTTGGATGCTATTGTCAGGAGTAGAGCTAGTTTTACAAAAAAAGGAAAATGCAGAAATGTCACCATTGGGTCCCTTTCCAGGCTTGACAGAACAATTTCATTTTTTTCTGATTTTTTAAAATTTCAATATGGACTAAATTCCTAATATTCCTTTTCCCCTCATCTTTTTGCCTCCCCACCCCACTGAATATAATCAAATTAATAATATCCAGGTTTGCTTCTTTTCCCCACTTTTTCATTTGTGTTTTTGCCATTCTCTCGCTGTTTACAAATTAAGGCCATTTTGAAAAAGCGACCAAGGCACAAAAGGAAAAAAGAACCCCAGATATAATTCACCCCACTGCATTCCGCACGAGAAAAAGGGGAAAGAACATATTTCACATTTTTACAGTTTGATTAACAACATTTAAAATAAAACTAAAGTCTGGGGTTTGGAAAATGGCCATTTTTCATTGGTGGGGGGGAGAGTTTTGACATAAAAGATTCCAAGTAGCTCATGTTAAAAGCAACTTACAATTTTGCATTTCTGTAGTAACTTGCATTTGAGGATCTCAAAACACTATAGAACAATCTAATCCAACTTGTCCTTGTTTTTCTGTAGTCATGTTCCCTGTACCACCTCCCCCAGGAACCCTTTCTACCACCTGCTTTCTCTTACAGACATTTACCTAATATGGAGCCTAAGCTTCCCTTTTAGTTTCAGGCCATTAGCCTTTGTCCTGCCACCATCTGAGCATAATTCTCTTCTTCAATTTATGTTACCTTGAAGCTATTTATACACTGTTATCCTAGAGCCCTCTCTTTTCTGGACTACACAAATGTAGCTTCCTCAGTCTTAGCCTCTTGAATCTTTATATTATTTTCCATGCCCTTATTTTTAGTTGCTCCACACACACAGTATTCTAGCAGTGGTCCCAGTAAGGATGAGGTGAGAGACACAACTACCCTCCCAATTTTTACATGTGATTCTACTGTGGCCTCATGGCTAGGATGCCCAGACTTAGGAGACCTGAGTTCTAATCCTGGCACTGCCACTGGGTAACCTTAGACATGTCACTTTATTGCCATGGTCCTCAGTTTCCCCATCTGTAAAATGGGGACAATGATACCAACTTCCTTTATCAAGGGCTTTGAGATCTACGGATGAAAAATACAGTGCAGGATCTAGGTATGATTATACAGCCAAGAATGCAGTGGGGGTTCAGATAACACACTGGGAAGAAGGTTACAGTTATGATCCTTGTTTCAGTGACAGGAGTGACTTGCCTAAAGTCACACAGTGCATCAGTAGCCCAACCAGGACTGTGACCTGAGAGTCCTGCCTCCTCACCCCTCGACTAACAACTTAACAATACTCCCTTTGCCAGGCTGAAGAGACAGCGCAGGGTGCAGCTGCATAACTACAGAGTCAGAACCGGCAGCACTGGCATAGCACTGCAGAGAGTGACCCGGGACAGGCTGGAGTCAGGGGTAAAGAAGTATATAGCTGAAAGACACCAGAGGACTTAAACCTTCTCTGTGATGGACTGTGGGGCTGTTTGGTGTGTAGGTGACAGGGCTGTGGAAATGGTGGGTGCATGAAAAACCCCAACGGCTTAGCAAATTCTTTACCCAAGGTGTTAGGGGCCCTCTGGGGACTATTCTGTGATAGATTGTCCTTGGCCCTGGGACAGGCATGTCTTTGGGTAGGCAAGGAGCCATGCCCCAGAGCCAAGAGCAGTTGCAGTCTCTGCATGCAAAAGACAGCAGAAGCTGCTCTTGCCTAGCTATCGGGGGGAAGGGGGCACAAATCAGCCAAACTTGCAGCCCCCTTAGTGTAAGGCCACTTGGGCCTGATTCTCCACAGCACTGCTCTAGCATGTCATGCTGTCAAGATCAATGGAGTAACACCAGTGTGTCACCAGGGTAGTGCTCGGAGAATGAGGCCCAGTCTCTTCAACTGCGTTAATCCTCATTTTCCCTGATCTGAGCGTAGAATCCCCCCTGCATCTACTGGGGATACATGATGCAGCGGAGATGAATGAGGCGTTACTGGTGCTACTTCGGGATGGCATGCACAACTCATCACTTGTGAGTGACACAGGCTAATAAAATGCATAAACCATGCCCAAGCCATGTCCTCGACCCCCCCAAGGCCCTCGATCCAGAAAAGCACTTAAGCACGTGCTTAACTTTAAGCATGTGCTTAGCCCCATTGAAGTCAATGGAACCAGAGATTGGGCGGGTGGGGCAAAAAGAGAGCGTCTAGCCCAATACAAGGCCACTTGTGCCCAGCTGTGGCTTTCCTACTGCTGATATCTTGTGTACAGAAGTCTCATAGTAGCTGCTTGCCTGGGAGAATGTGCAATGGGCAGGTAAATGTAATGCAGTCTTGTGTCACTCAGCAGCATTTCTCTCCCTCTGCTGCCCGGCTCTCTGGGATTGCTCCTTCATGACCTGTCCCTGGTGCTGAATATTAACCCCAGGCTAACTCCAGCCAGTCATTTTCACTTATGCAAAATACCCTGGACCTGGTTCTCAGTTACTTTGTTCCTGCACTTGAGGCAGAGAGGGAGGTCTCTAAGCCACCTCATATTCTGGAACTATGTGCACATTTGATCCCTGGTGCAAATCAGAGGTGCCTCAGGGCTACTGGAATGTAAACTGCTTCCCATGACTCCCTATTAGCCCTGGGAAGCAGAGAATAACCACAGAACACTGCACTGCCATTGCACAACCAATCTACCCCCTACACCAGAAGCCAGGAGTCAGCGCTGGTGTGGAGCTCTTAGACCAGCTCTGAGGATCGGAAGCCCTTAGGCCAGGGAGGTTCCCTGTGCTGGGATTTTCTGAGGGGGGCGTTGATGGTCCCTTTATAATGCCAGAATGGCCTAATGGGGCCTTAGTGTAACTGGGAATCAGACCCACCATTGTTGGCATTAAGCTAGGAAGCCCAGTTACCACATGGAGTATTTCAGTCCACTCGGGGGCTGTCTTCACTGGCATCCAAACATCTCCCAAGCCAATTCAAAGTGCCCCTGGTCGCACCAGAAAGCATCTCTTGTCATCTCAGCACAGTTACAGGGATACCATCAAGGAGTGTAGGCCGGAAGTGGACAATTGGTTTTTAAATAATAGGGTTCACACCAACCTTAGTATGATAACAAATCAGCAACACCTACATACTTCATCATGGCTGCCATTAAGCTCCTCACCTGCTAGTTTTAGCCAGGGCATTTATTTAACAATGGACTGAAAGGAGCAATCACAAGAATGCTGTAGAGCAGAGGTTTTCAAACTGTGGTCCGTGAACCACCAATGGGCCGCAAGCTCCATTCAGGTGGTTCCCTCTAAGGTGTGCGCCTGGATGGCTGCACACAAGACAATGAAGGGCCATGCACCTAATTAGTGGAGCCATGCAGGGATGGCTCCACTGATTAGGTGCCTGTACCCTGGACCTCATATAATGTGAGGTGGTGGCCTTGGGGGGGAACAGGGAGTAGGTTGGAGGGGGCAGTGAAGTGATAAGAGAGGATGAGGGGAATTTGAGATGTGCAGGGCTGCAGCAGCCAGAGAAAGAGAAGACTTTCCCCAGCTCCAGGGCTGCAGCTACCAGGGAGCGACAGCCCTCCTTCCTATTCTCAGCTCTGTGGTGGGGGAGAGAACCCCCTTCTTCCCAGCCCCTGTTCGGGGGCTGCAACAGTCGGGGAGAGAGGGCACATCCATTGCATTAGAAAGGTACGACTATTGATATTCAAATATGACTTGTGTGCTCTTATATGTAGAATAAAAAAACAATTATTATTAAGGTTTCTTCTATATAGCGCTTTTATCCAAAGCGCTTTACAATAGTTAGCAACAGTACAAACAACATTTGGAAAGATCATTAAGTGGTCCGCTGAGACCCTCAGCAATTTTCAAGTGGTCCGCAAAAAAAAAAGTTTGAGAACCACTGCCATACGGTTTGATCCTGCCAGGGCCAATTATAGGCACATAACTAAAACAGGTTCAAAAAGATAGAAAAAAAAACATTGCAAAATAAAATTCCTATTTTTGTATTTGAATTTGAAAATTCTAAGACAATTTTTCATCAGTGTTGCAAATTGTGAATATTTTTTACTGTCCCTCTCTAAACAGTATTATTAAACTCAAACACAAGCTGAAGCAGTATGCAGTATGTAATGAAATTAAAGCTTGGTGAAAGTTTTCAAACAAATAGTTTATCAACCCAAAAATGCAGTTTTGGTCAACCCAAAATATTTGACACAAATAGCTTTGCCCAGCCCCAAAATGGGCAGAGGAGGAGGAGATTCTGTTCATTTTTTACCCCTCCCCGGTGACCAAGAAGCCCAGGGGTTAGCGCTATCAGCTGGGATGTAGGCAACCCAGATTCTCAGTCCCCAGCTGGAACAAACCTGAAACAGAATTTTCTGATTCCCCCAAAAATTCCAAAAGAATTCAGATTTGATTCAACCCAATTTTTTTTTCATTTTTTTGGAATTGCCACCAAACTGAAAAATCAATTATTCACCCAGCTCTAAATTAAATAGAAAAGGGCCTATTCTCTCTGTCCATATTAATGGGAGTTATTTAGGAACAATCAGAGGGCCTCTTAGGTCAGATCCTTGTAAATGGCTAAACATGCACCGCTGAAAACTAAGTGTTCAAACTCGGTCATTCATCCCAGAAATATAATGAGCTGTAGCAAATGGACAGAGTCACTGGTACCCACCTGAGGGCTGGTGTGCGCCACAAAATTCATGCCAGGAGCTGAAGACAGGGAAACAGAATGAGATCCAATGGATGAAGCAATTACTTTGTATGGCGAGCCTAGCGCATTTGCAGGTGATCCTATTGTGTTCATTGGAGACGCAAGAGTCCTCGAAGCAGTCACTGGAGCCTCCTGGTAGCTGGGATGGCCATCCACTAAATTTCCTGGGGAAAAGTTTGATGATGAGCTCACCGATGTAGAACTGGTGTGAACGGGGGAATCTGAAAGCACAGGAGAAAAGCCTTAGTAAAGGGAGAGGGAAGGGAAAACAGACCAATATCTTCTCCTGTCGGAGTGGCTCATGAGCGTGAGTGCCAACCTCAGGGCAGACTGCTACAAACCTGGCCACAAACCCCAAATTGGTTGTGAGTTCTTCATTTCGATTTTACCAACAAGGTATCAAGGGTAAACTCCTCAAGCACTCTAACAGCCTTTACAACGGAGTCACAGACAGTCCCCTTGGGTACGCCGATCTGCCTTGTCACCCAGGTGAGCCTGCCTTTGTCACAGATGGACCCTTACACCAAAAATCACAAAAATATTCAGGATCAGTCACTTACCCTGGGTCAATTTACTTCAGATCTCAAAGACAATACTTGTAGCCAGTCCAATAGTAAGCTAGCTGAAGATTTATTAACTAAACTCTGGTCTACACTACAAAATTACTTCAGTATTACTGCATCACTCAGGCGGGTGAATAATCCACCCCTGAGCCATGTAGTCATACCAACCTAAGAGCCCGTGTAGACAGTGCTAAGTCGGTGGGAGAGCTTCTCCCGCCAACATAGCTACCACCTCTTGCAGAGGTGGCGTTATTAAGCCAATGGGAGAGCTCTCTCCCGTCGGCTTAGAGTGTCTTCATCAGATGTGCTACAGCAATGCAGCTGCAGCTGTAAATTTCTAGTGTCGACTTGCCTGAAGAAAAGAAACAAGACAATTATTTACAAGGTTAAAGCAAGTAAAAATATACTCACAAATGAGTTACGGTCTTAGGTTTCAAACAGTGATAGAAGCTGCTGTAATGAGCAAGCTCTCTATGTTCTTTAGAGCTGACTCCAGCTGCACAGCTGGGGATCCTTGCTTCTCCTTAGAAGTCCTGCCCTCTCCCTAGAAGTCCAAGGTGCACAGGGGTCTTTGCTTATGTTAGGAATCTTTGCCCCTCAGAGTCCAAACAGCAGAAAGGGACGTAATTTTTCTTGCCAGGGATTTTTATCCCCTTCCCTCAGAGGTCAAGCTGATGGGATAAGGGTTTGTGCACGTCTCCACTTCTTGGGTGTTGGCAGAGCAATCAACAAAGTCTTTTGTCCACTGTTCCAGGATGACTTGTCTGATGTCTGTGGGCCTTATTTTGCTGGGCAGGAGGCGACACTTCTTGTGGTAAGCTAGTATCTCACACTTGGTAAGGCTTCTCTCCTGACTGGAGGGGTTTGCAGTTTCAAAGCAAACACTTTTGTAGTTACAGAACAAAACACTTAAAATAATACCTTAGAGCTTGGGATACAGATATTCCAAGTGAGATTAATGCAGGCAGCAACTCACAAACCATTCAGAAAGTCCAAACACTAAACACATTTCTATAAAGCCAATGCCCATTTTAAAAATGCTAACACACAGGTGAGCCAGACTGGTTTCCAGCTATGTATTTGTCAGTGTTTAATGAGGCCTATGCATGAACTGGCACCTGGTCTGCCAGCATCACACACCCACGACAGTGTATACAGAAAGGAAGGAGGAGCTGCACTGGTTGAGACCATTGGAGCATTTTGCTGGTACCTCGTCTGGCCTCCTGCCATACCAGTCCATACCATTGACTCATCCAGTCTTGCATTTCACCCCTCCTCAACCAAGAGCAGATTGTTGATCCTTCTAATCAGCATCCTTCCCGCTGCAATTCCACATCAGATCACTGGTATCTCACCTCCTGCCATATAGATCAGAACCTTGACCCATCTAGTCCGTATCTTGCCTCCCATGATACTGTTTGGGTCATTTGTCCATTTAGTTTGGTATCAAAATGCTCCAGTTTCAAGAGTTATTTCAGACTCTTATTACAACCTTTGCTTTGATTATCATGTTGGAAGATATGCTAAGATAATCAGTGCCAAAAAAGCTGGAACTGAAAACTCATGCCAGTTTGCAAATTATATATCATTATCCTCTTCGGTTGAATGAATGTGGTACTGATAAAAGCTCTTTGGTTGACATCTCAAGCTAAATCAGTGCAATGGATTCTGGGTAAGATTTCAAGTTACTGCATTTACAATACCGAGAAACAGAGTCTGAAAAGTACCTTCATTTTGCTGCATTTAAAACTAGAACAAGTCAGCTGTGTTCCTCTAAATCCAACTGAACAACACAAAAAACAATACATGGATCTCTCTGAGCTGAACATTTTTAGAAAGTGTGCCATGTTTTGAAGAGGCTGATTGAGTTAGATAACAGTCAAGGGCCTGTCTCCTGAGGGGAAAGTGTTCTTACTTGGAAACCATTAGGGAACAGGACATTTTCCTTATAATTTCTCTTCCAGCTGAAGAATCACTATATCCCCCGCTGGGGATACTGAGGAAGAAACAAGTGAAGTGTCTCCCTTAAGGTCACAAAGGACTTTGGTAGCAGAGCTCAGATGAGAACACAGAAATCCTGCTTTTCATGCCTTTGCTCTACCTATTAATCAAGATCACCTCTCTTTGCCTTGAAGGCTTCTGCGGTTGTCATTGTATCCTTTTGGTATGTGTTCCTTTCCCACTGGGAAAATTGATCCAAAAAGCAAAAGTAAGAATTGACAAAGACCTTTTCCCCTCCCTGTGCAGAATTAAATCTGAAATGGGTTGATAACAGCAAAATCCAGTCCTCCTTGACTCTGACAAATGTCTTTAATGTTATTCAGGAAGCTGACCTTTTCCCATCTTTATTGTGCAGCTTCCCTCTGAATCAGATTTGATTGTTACTTCAGGTAAAATAACAAACACTGTCACATAACCAACTTTGCAGCAACGTTAAAAGAAGAAAAGCTGCCTTGCCTGCAAAGCCAACAGAAACCAACAGTCATGCTCTAAGCCAGTGGCTCTCAACCTTTCCAGACTACTGCACCCCTTTCAGGAGGCTGATTTGTCTTGCATACCCCAATTTTCAACTCACTTGAAAACAACTTGTTGACAAAATCAGACATAAAAATACAAAAGTGTCAGAGCACGCTAGTACTGACAAATTGCTGACTCTCTCATTTTTACCATATAATTATAAAATAAATCACCCGGAATATAAATGTTGTACTTACATTTTGGTGTATAGTATATAAAGTAGCATAAACAAGTCATTGTATGAAATTTTAGTTTAATACTGACTTCGCTAGTGCTTTTTATGTAGCCTGTTGTAAAACTAGGCAAATATCTAGATGAGCTGATGCACCCCGTGGAAGACCTCTGCGTACCACCGGGGTACACAGACCCCAGCTGAGAACCACAATGGCAGCCATGGAAAATCAGTTGTGACGACCTTTCCCCTATGCACCCTCATCTCTCCACTCAGTGGAATACTCTAGGCATGAGAGTTCTGCTTTGAGAAAACCAACAGAAGAAATACCACTCCACTGAAAGGTTAATGGTAGGTAACACAGATCACAGATGGGCCAGCTAGATCAGAAAACATTAAAGATGGAAAATCAGACAGCAAATCTAAGGTTGCTCATGCAGTGAAGAGAAATGACCACACATTGTGAAACAAGAGTTCAGTCCCAAGCCTTGCTACAGATTTCCTGTGTGACCTTTCACATTGGATGCCATCCAATGTAGGCATCTTTCACATTGGATGCCATCCCCAGCCTGGATATCAGTAAGTGGAAATTGCAAGTTACAGTCTTTGCAAGCCCACACCCAGAATCTGGGTTTTGGGACCGGCTCTGTTCAATATCTTCATCAACGATTTAGATGTTGGCATAGAAAGTATGTTTATTAAGTTTGCAGATGATACCAAACTGGGAGGGATTGCAACTGCTTTGGAGGACAGGGTCAAAATTCAAAATGATCTGGATAAATTGGAGAAATGGTCTGAGGTAAACAGGATGAAGTTCAATAAAGATAAATGCAAAGTGCTCCACTTAGGAAGGAACAATCAGTTTCACACATACAGAATGGGAAGAGACTGTCTAGGAAGGAGTATGGCAGAAAGAGATCGAGGGGTCATAGTAGACCACAAGCTCAATATGAGTCAACAGTGTGATACTGTTGCAAAAAAAGCAAATGTGATTCTGGGATGCATTAACAGGTGTGTTGTAAACAAGACACGAGAAGTCATTCTTCCGCTTTACTCTGCACTGGTTAGGCCTCAACTGGAGTATTGTTTCCAGTTCTGGGCACCGCATTTCAAGAAAGATGTGGAGAAATTGGAGAGGGTCCAGAGAAGAGCAACGAGAATGATTAAAGGTCTTGAGAACATGACCTATGAAGGAAGGCTGAAACAATTGGGTTTGTTTAGTTTGGAAAAGAGAAGACTGAGAGGGGACATGATAGCAGTTTTCAGGTATCTAAAAGGGTGTCATCAGGAGGAGGGAGAAAACTTGTTCACCTTAGCCTCCAATGATAGAACAAGAAGCAATGGGCTTAAACTGCAGCAAGGGAGATTTAGGTTGGACATTAGGAAAAAGTTCCTAACTGTCAGGGTAGTTAAACACTGGAATCAATTGCCTAGGGAGGTTGTGGAATCTCTATCTGTGGAGATATTTAAGAGTAGGTTAGATAAATGTCTATTAGGGATGGTCTAGACAGTATTTGGTCTTGCCATGAGGGCAGGGGACTGGACTCAATGACCTCTCGAGGTCCCTTCCAGTCCTAGAGTCTATGAGTCTATGACCTTGGGCAAGCTCATTTCACCTCTCTGGGCCTTGTTATCCCCAGCTGGCAAATGAGGACAATAATGCTTACCTGTGCCTTACAGGGTTATTGGGAGGCTTAATTCATTAATGTGTGTTAAAAGCATTGAGAGTCTCACTGCTATAGGAAAAGAGTATCTTGGTCTGATAAAATCATGAAATCTATCTGTCTATCCAGATACTTACACAGCCACCATCATTGCAGTATCTGAACCCCTTGCAAACACCAGTGAATGTATCTTAACATCGTTCCTGTCAGCTAGGGAAGTATTACTGTTCCTTGTGCATATATAACAAACTGAGGCACAGGAAGATTAAATGACTAATGGCTTGTCCACATAGGGAAACTGACTGGAACAGCTACTCTGGAATAGCTCCCTTTGTGGACTCTCTATTTCTGAATAAAAGTCACTTTATTCCAAAATAATTAGTGTGCTTCCAAATGGGAGTAATTATTTTGGAATAAAATCACTTCTATCCTGGAACAGAGTGGTCATACAAGCATCTCTTCTATCATAGCTTATTCCAGTCCATTTCCCTACGTAGATGAGCCCCAAGGTCAAATAGGAAGGCTCTAGGAAAGCCATGAATTGAATCCAGGCCTCCAGAATGCCAGTCCAGTGCCTTAACCTCAAGACCAACCTTCCTCCCTTTCGTCAAAAAAATTAACAAATCAGTTTATACACAGTAAAGCTCTGAACATCCTTCACAACACCCACCCATAAATTGTTTTGTTAGGTAAGTAAGCCATGGAATGTGCCAGGTGTGAAGACAGTGAGGTGACAAAATATCTAACATCCTACACTGCAAACACAGATGCACTGCCACAGTTCTAGCCTCTAGGCATGCCCAGATCTGACACGGATCAAACTGATAATGACAATGGGGAAGATCCCAGGTCCAATGTTGCTAACGCCTGCTAAGACAGAAGACTGAATACAAATATGTATTTCATGTATCACGGAGGATTCCTGGGGCAAACTAGATTAAAGTGGACCTCAGTCTATTGGCTGAAGAAATTGAAGATGGAAAATTTAGGGGTAATTGTCACGTTAGATGACCCTACCAAGGGGATAAATTTCCTGGTGGTCATGCAGAAACCATGCACATTACAACTGTGACAGTGCCTAAATCCACAAGACTGGAACAGAGCTGTCAAGCAACAGGATTACATTTGATAAGGTAACAAAATTGACTGATGCATCCTGGGTGCCAGACAGCAGATAAAACAGGACAAAGAAAGCTCACTGCTAGCCACAGTTAATACTCCACATGTAGAGCTGGCTGCCCTTGTTCAAAGTAAATGGGCTGAATTTTTATAGAAAAAGGCTGTTTTTTCCACCCAAAGAATAAAAATTGTGAACAAATTGTTAATATTGTCTAAATTTTTTGGTCTCCTCTAAAATTTTCTGCAACAATTTTTATCCAAAATGTTATTGAAATTTTGCATTTTTCAAAAAAACTGGTTTTCAGAAAATAAAAAAGAAACATTTATAAGCATTTCAGTAACTGTTTTTATAGCATTTTTATTTTAGTTTTTGAACCCAGTGAAATGGAAATATTTAAAAAAAAGAACACAAAAATTAAAAACAAAAACCATTTAGACCACCTCTACCAAAGGGCAGTATGGATTTACCTGCTCATCTTTCAGTATTCTTTCATCCTAAGCCGTGCTTCAAAAAGAAAATGGACTAAAGACACACTGAACTCTGTGGGCTACAGCCACTGGTGATGACATGCATTGGTGTTGAGAACCATGGCAGAGGAAATGCTGCGGAGTGACTAAAGGGAAGAACTGCCCCCAGTACTTTGTGCACCTTTTCAAGCATGTGCTTTTTGTAACGCTTATTGGCGGAAAAGCATAACAGCAGCATAGACCCCACTGTGCATCTGTGGTCATGAGATATTCTGCAGACAGCATTCCCATCTTTTGCAAATTTATCAAGGGTGTCACTTTTTTTGGAAGTCTCCCAGAGTTCTGTGGGTATGGGGGAATGTCAGCTTTCATGAAAGACCAAAAAATTATTACAACATTTGTGGGTTGTTTTTTAAATTCCAGATCATGGAGTCATGTTAATATGTGAGAATCTCCGCTTGCACTGCTTAAAAAAGTAACTTTCTAGCTCTTCTGACTATAGAGAAAAGCTTGAAAACATGAACCCTAAAAATTCAAAATCCAGAAGGCAAATTTAAAAAAAAAAAGTTTTAAAAATAGCATGATTTTGGGGGACTAACTCATGACTTTTGGGCTGGCAATACTGCATGCCATTAAATGTCTCTGTTCGTGTGTGTATAAGTGAGCACCCATATAGGTGACTGGCTTCAGAGAACGAGAGAAAAGGGGGTCAAGTGAGATCCAGCCAAATGCATCAGCAGAGCAACTGAGGATAAATGTTGGTCATGTGACACAGCAGTGGCTATCAAGCCCAACCCTGCAGAGATAGCAGCAATCACTAAGAGGAGGCCACCAGGGAATCGTATAGAGCTAGATAAGACGTCAAGGATGTTAATTTTACCTCTCCACATTCACATCGCACTTTGCAGGAGTTTTGTCACCACTAAAATCTCCTTCTGAAAGTGTCAGTGTTTCAATCAGACACCCAGCAAGACATTACCTTGACCCAAATGAAAAAACAGATTGCCAATACAGGCAAATACTGGCGTAACATGATCTAAATAAAGAGGCAATCGTTCAGGTGGACATATCTAAGAGAGAACTGGTGGTTGCTACTACTGCAAAACACCACTGGCTTTCCGTTTATGTCCAAGTCTCTCCCATCCATGGAAACACAACTGTGCATTGATTGAAAACAGCAGTGTGAAGGAGCGATCTGCTGGGCTGGGGCAGATAGCACTGTCAGGGGAGAAAACCTCTCTCACTAGAGTCATTTTTTGGTGCAGATTTCTTTCTTGGGACCTGAGCACTGGGGTTTGGGTGAGAATCCTGAATGAGGGGATGGCTTGTGTGCAGTCTGCGACCACCTCTCTTCCAAGACAGGTGTATGTAGCGTAAATAAAACAAACTACGCTAGCAAATTACACTCAGGCTACACATCCCTGATTTAACAAGGCCCTGACACTTGAAACAGCTCCACAGAGGGACAGCAAAATTATTCTTATCCTTCAGTTGACAAGGAGAAAATGTCAGCCTAGAGGGGATGAGGAGAGTCAAGTGGCCCAGCAAGAAGAAGACTTTCTGTAGAGACTGTGATGTTATTGTGGATGTGAATGGACACTAAATCCAGGGGAAAAAAATCTCTGCACCAGCAGCAGCCTGGAGGGATTGAAATCTCAGCCTTTCCCGACGACTTTGGTACACATGACATTTAAAGCAGGCTAACATGGTCCCAGAGTCTGTCCGTCAGGTAATGAAACATGACAAGTGAATCCTGGAAATTCTGCCCGACTGCAATGTATCAGTGTGAAGGGGAAGGGCAGGCCATTGGCTGAGCAAAACAAGAATCCCAGCCCCACTGCAGTTTCAGGGAGGGGAAAGAGCTCAGATCTACCTGCTCCAGCTCTCACCTGCCTATAGGAAAGCCTGGCTCAATTTTCATATTTACTGGACTCCAGATTAGCTTTGCAGCCATGCACCAAACATGAGGCCTGATTTTCCCTGGCGCATGTTGGTTTCACGCTGGTGTAACTCCTCTGACTTCAGTGGGGTGCCTCCTGATTCACACCAGCATCAGAAAAAGATGAACTGAGCCCTTATCCTTCTGTAGCATTTATTAGCTCAGGAATGGCTGGAAACAAGTTACAAGAGCAATACAATGACGTTAACTCTTTAGCGTCTGAATACTCGGCAGGAACATAGCCAGGTATTGCCATGCTGGAAGAGAGCACAGATAGTCTGGTATCCTGCCTCTTGCAGTGGCTGATACCTATGAAGGAGAGCCAGCCTCCTAGCCAACAGTGCAATAGTGCACAAAATTTCTTCCCATCTCCTGCAGAGATTAGCTGACACTGCAGCATGCAGTCTGATGACCCTGTCTGAGCATGGATAACTACAAATGTGATTAGTGCGAGCATAAAAGTATTTAGCCCTTTATAAATGCAGTTTCAATAAATTCCAGATCCAGGACTGGGTCTGTTTGTTCATTTATTTTCAGTCATTGATCAAATGTTTAAATGCTGAAGTTAAAGGGAGACGCTGAGTGAGTACTTCACCTGTCTTGGAAATCACAGCACATTTCTCTATCTCAGACAGCAACAGTTGGTTTTGAAATTCATGTGTCGATTAAATACATTGCTACAGCAAAAAGATAGGGGTTAGGGGAGGAGATTAGCGATGGATAAGATCTGCCCTATTGGCAGAAAAATACCTGACAGGAAAGCCAATAAATACTTCATTTTAAACATTTTAATAACATTACAGCTTAAGGCCATCATGATCTATGGTACCACCTTTACCAGCCAGCTACTGAGAGACAAGAAAAGGACAAAAAGCTTTGATTCTCAGGTTTTGTCAGAGGGGAGGGGGCGGGTTTAGCTATTGGTGTGGTGCTGGGGCACCCATGTAAACCGTTTGAACATGATTTAGGCTGCACCAGTGCAGATCACAATTTGTACCAGTGCACTCTACGCTGGGAGTTTGCCGCAACATAGGTGTGCTACACAGATGACTAATCCTCCATATGGACAAAGCCCTAAAGCAAAGGTGTCCAAACTCAGTGAGCTAAAAGAGCAGCCCTTATTCACAAACCACGTTCCACCCAGCAGAAGGCAGTCACACGTGCACGCTCACTCACACAAATATCAAAAGCACCATGCACCAAAACAAGCATCTAATGCAGGGACCTGAGTTAGAACCAATTAAACTGGCCAGGTTTGCACACCTGCCTGCTTCTTGACATGTGTAAAAATATCAGATGCCTCTCTCCCAGCCACTGAGTTTGTAAATTCTAATCCTTGTTGTTGTCTAGGGACCAGAAACGTAAATGGGGATTGCTTCCCAGGGACCTTCACAGGAGTGAAGCTGCTAAAGGAGACAGATTCAGTCAAATACATGGGCATATGCATATGTGTGCTCAGGGATTCAAAAGTACATATAAGTGTGAGGGTCTTGATATAAGTGCATGCCAGTGTGTGAGTGGGGGATGGTATGTCTTCTCTACCCAGGAGTCTATAATAAATGAGAAACTAGGGAAATTACAGCACTACAAGTGACAAATCACCGAAAGCTCAGCACTTGACCAGAGAAACAAGACTTTTTTAGTTACGCTGTTGTTGTCAAGTTTGCATTTGCTAATGTCTATTTAATTCCAATACCTAATATACTCTTGGGAGAAAGGATGAGTGTGTTAAAGATTCGACTGGCCCTTCAATTAAGGTGTAAACGTCCATAAGAAACATCTCTGAGACTCTCTAGAAGTCCACCAGTAGGTCTAGGGATGACCAGATTTGCCAGTCCTGATATTTCTAAGGATCCTTTTGGGCTTTCTTTATGCATCACAATGAAGCAAAAGGGGCACAAGCTCTTTTTAAAAAATCATTTGTAGCTTGCTTTTATGAGACTATATATCTTGGAAACAGTTAATTTCTATGGAGAAAGAGATCCAAGACTTTGCTTCCCAAGACAACTGTGCCTTGCCCACCATATAACTAGAAAATATTTACAGCAGGTCTTGATTCTCAGAGGACCAGAAAGTACTAAGAAAATCCTTGGAGGTGTGCACAGATGAACACAGTGGGAAGGTCAAAACAAGAAGAGGGAGCTTCTCAGATGCAGGAAGTGTGGGAACCTTCCACTGAGTCTACTGCTTGACAGACATCCACCCTTATGGGAAAGTCTTGTAGAAAAAATAACCAGAATAAAACCAATAGGGTGCTATCAAAATGTGATACAGTTCTGTTGAAAGGACTCTGAAAGCTAATGGCACTCCAAGAGGAGTTTTGCCACTGGCCTCAGAATGGCCACGACTTCATCCATAGAAATGAACAGAAAACAAGACATTTTCTATATGTTTGTATAGCCATCCAACAAAATTCTACAGAAGAGAGAAAACTCTCTATTAAATTCTACAGGATGGTTTTCAAATAATCCTATAGAAAGGTTATTGTTTTCTACACAACCCTACAGGACTAAGGGAAGCATCAATCTCTATGCATCAGCTCTACTATTCAGTAAATAATGCATACTTCCCATGACAGATGACCATCGCAGGGGAAAAGTGATGTTATAGCATCTTCTTTCACACACACCCTGGAAATCTGAGTAGATCATACAATGATCAGAAGAAAAAATAAAATAAGCTTGAGGAAAGGAAGACAGTTTCGCCAGGTGGTCGTGCCTGTTTGAGTTGTGGCAATATCTGCATTCTCCTTTGGCACCATTAAAAGTAAAATATGGTGCACTGTTGTGACAAGAATATAGACGAGCTCACAGCAGCTCTTATGTGTTGCCAACTCCTTCTCTGCTGGGTTTCCCAGCTCAAACCATGCTAACTGTATTTGCTGAGTTGCCCCTGTCTTTTGCCATCTTCCTCTGCTCAGGCCCAGCGTTCCTCTCATTTCCCATTGTGTTCCTTTCTCCAGGTTCAGATCTGCACTGTCCCATTGAAAAGACCTGGTCCCCTCCAGCCCATTCTCACTCTAAAATTCAGATCCACTCTGCAGCATCACAGAAGCTGCCCTGGTCAGCCATGTCTCTCCAGCACACTAAGGGTGTCTATACTACAGCTGAGCATGTGCCTCCCATCACGAATAGCTGGATTTGTGCTAGTGTCACTCAAGTCAGCAGTGCAGACATGGCATCTCCAGCTGTGACTCAGGCTATACCACAAGAGCAGCCATGCAGCCAGTCAGAATGATCAGCAAATCAAGGATTTCCTGGCCTGTCTCTTCCTTCCCTGGTTTTCTCAATCCCAAAAGTCTCCTCTCCCTGACGCTATACAGTAGCTGCCTTTTATTCATTGGCTGAAGTGGGTGGAGAATAAAATTCAGGAATCCTGCAGGCAGCAGTAACACATTTGGGCTTTGTCCCAGAAAAATGTAGGAGGCTGAGCCCGCCTGTGAATTATAGCGCTGTGCCAGCTGTGTTGAAGTTCAGGTTGAGCATCGCTTTTTGTAAAGGTCACCCGTTCCAAGCACTTTGAAGTCCACATTCTTACTGGGATTGTCTTGAAATCTGCTGTGCCTCATGTTGATGCAGAGTAGGAATTGCAGACCAAGTTTGGGGTAATTTTAGCAGAGGGTTCCCAAGAAACAACCCTTTCCCCAAATCAGCTGTTTACAAAATCACCTGGTTCTTCTATTTATTTATTGCTTGCACCAGGGGCACAAACTGTGGCTCATATTGTTCCCAAATTTTATCCCAATTGGGGACTGATCTCAGCCTGTGCATGGCACCCACTGCCCTTTTGGGGAAGCAATACTGGAAAAGTCAAAGGGTAAAGATTGTAACTCCAAGTCGGCACAAGCTGAACTGATGCACCTAGATGACTGAAATGCTCATGACATCAGGACTGGACTCTCTTGAAGCCAGAGGCTTTGCAGGCAGTCTGTTGTGCCAGTAACTGTGTGGCTCAAGGTGACATCCTGTGGGACATGAACCTGAGCTGACATTTTGAGCACTGCCCTTGGTGGTTTTCAGAGGACGTGTGCTATGCACATCCTCCACCCCTATTCTGCAGGGGCTCCCTTTGGAAGTCAATGGGGATTTGGGCATTGACTTCAATGGGGCCTAGGTGGAATTCCTTAGCAACCACATCCTCAGAGAATAAAAGCAAAACAACGCTTGTAGCCAATCAAGGTCGAGTGTCCCTTTGGATACCATTGCACTGTGTTGGAGGCAGCAATTTCCCACACAAAAGAGTGGAACTCAGAGATTTTAAGACCAGAGGGGACCGCTCTGATCATCTAGTGAGACCTCCTCCAGAAAACAGGCCAGAGAACTTCACTTAGCAATTCCTGCATCAGGCCTGTCGCTTCTGGTTGGGCAGGTGCATCTTTTCTAGAAAGAACTCAAGTCTTGATTTAAAGGCTTTCACATGTGCTCATGAGTCTACCACATCCCTGGGTAAATCATTTGAATGGTTAATTACTCCATTGCACCTTATTTCCAATCTGAATCTGTCTGGCCACTGCTTCTTGTTATGTCCTGGCCTGCTAGTCACAAGAGGCCTCCACCATTCCATTACAAATGTGTGGCCACCACTACCACCGCGAGCTGCAGAGATCAGAGAATTCTTGTCCTTCTGTTCCAAACACCACAACCCTCTAGCACACAAGGTACAAGAGAATCTTTCCTGTGGCTGTAGCATTTGAACGTATATCTATGGCCACTGGAGTATATGCTATGGAAATCCCATGTTAAAGCATTGGGTTTTTTTAGAGAATTTATTGGCATGTGCACCTCCAGCACCACAATGCTCCCTACTGAATCATTTGCAATACCACTGCTTGCAGCGCCTGGGTTTTCTTGGGAGATTTCCTAGTCAAAGACTGACCTAGACTAACCCTATTTAACTTGAGAGAGCTGACAAGATTTCAGCCTGAGGCGGCATGGCTGCAGGCCAAGCTAGATGAGTACTTATAAAGGGGACTTTGTGGCAAAGCCAAATAGTTCTTATCTGCGAGCGAATATGCCAATGAGCATCAGCGGCAAATGAGACAGCCACTGCAGCACTCCTTGGAGACGTATTCTTTATCACATGTATCCTTTTAACAAATAAAAATGTGTACATTTAAAAACCTTTTCAGATCCTCCCAGCCTATACAGCAAGAATGGATGAGTCCATGGAACATCCTTATCACATGAAATGACACCTTGTATCTAGGAGCACATGTTGCAGCAGGACCGTTAATGGAGCGACCCACGTGGCTGATGATTCTTTGAGGCGTTGTTTGCAAATAAGGCAAATTCCCACGATATTGCAGGAATCATTGTGATAAGAGCCGCTAACATAGAAAAAAACTGTTTTGTTACCAAGCTCAACAATGGAGAGGTTTCTTCTGGGTTTCAGCTGGGCTTCAGTGATTCCATAGTGAAACCCCAGAGCATCAACCAAGTCAACCCTCACTACTCCCCTGAGGCAGGGAAATCTGTCCCTCCCCAAACAGAGTTCAAAAACATGCCATAAATTGGAACACCTCCTCTCCTCTGTGTGGGTTATTCCCATTTAGAGAAGAATGGCCCCACAGTATCTTTGGTTTAGAGAAATTAGGGTAATCAAATGTCATGTCTTGGCTCCTGCAATGGTTAGGAAGGATTTCACATCTCCCCCAGCACCTTTACTACCTGAACTGCAAGTTTTCACAAACAGCTGCCTTAGACAAATCCTCCATATCCACTGGCCATAAAAAAGATCACAGATTAAGGGTTTTGGAGGAGGACAAAACCAATTGATAGGCCAGGAAATTATGGAAAGACAAAGGTGGTGGCGAGGATACACCTGGAGTAAAGAACCGAATAACATAACAAGATAGGCATTGGACTGGGCTCTCCAGCGCAAGAGGTGACAGGGTAGGCCCAGGACAACTTGGAAACATACAACAGAAGCAGAAAGGAAACCTGTCAACATGACTAGGGAAGAAGCTACAAGTAGGCCTATGCTTATGGTGGTGTGTAGGGTACAGACATGGCATGCCTATATATCAGGGGTATAAAGAACAGTATAGATGGTGAGGCACAGCTTAGGCAAGTAGAGTAGAGCAGAAGGCCCTACAGGCCTGAACCCCTGGGTACATACTCTACACAGCTCTCTACGTGTCCAAGCAGCGCCCACCTCTGTGCTATTTTTAGCAGTATAGCGTCCCGCTGCCTCCTGGCTACCGGAACCTCTTACTGCCGCATGTAACTACACATCACAGTGAGTTTGGATGCAATCTGACATTCAGTATGTCATGTAGCTACATGAACCCTACATGCCACCCCAAGTACAGACAAGGTATAGACCGCAGCAAGAAACCGGCAAAGAATGGAAGGCCTAGGTGAAGGCCCGAGGGTCTACATGGAATAAAGCAAGTTTACCAGAGAATCTCAACGTACATTACCAGCATTGACACAGCCTCCCAACCCCTTGGTAGGCAAGTGTCACCATCCTCATCTCACAGGCAGGCAGCTAAGCTTCTGAGAGACAGGGGCAGGCAAGAAAGAGCTGAGGCAGCATCCTGCAGATCTGAGGAAGATGTAGATAGCCTGGTGGGCAGGGGACAGGCAGGGAGCAAAGAGGTTACCACTTTTGCTCCTCAGCCTTGGTCAGGAGACTCTGAAACCAGCTGATAGAGGCCCTCAACTCATCACACACTGCTCCTGAGGGCAATATCACTTGGAGGTTCAGGAGGACCAACTGCATCTCACCTACAGCTGGTAGTGACTGGGTAGACAGACACCTCTGGTTTCCTGACTCCCCTGTCTGCCAGGTGGTGTTGCTGGGTTTTAGCCAATGGCTAGCATGGAAGCGGCCAGCTCTTGAAACCCCATTTCCACTCTCGCCTGCCAGTCAACCAGCACCTTGCCGACCCTCAGCGCCTTCTCCCTATTCCAATGAAAAACAACGCAAAGGCCCCAGGGGAGAGAGTGCTTAGCATCTGGCAGGGCTGCTGATGTAGCAGAAGCTGCAAAGAGGCTGACCCAGAGTGAGGGGTCTGGACAGGGAAGAAGAGTTGAGGAACTGAGAGATGAGATGGGTATTGGCAGATTTTGGCAGACAGGAACTCATGGATTTGAGGCAGGCTGTATAGTAAGGCGTCTACTCCATAACGTATGCAGATTGCATGCACAATTTCTGCAAATGGGATTGGTAAACGCTGTACACTGTTTCTGGCTTTTTCCTGCCACTCTAGGCAGACTGGAGGTATATTAGACAGACTCTGTGGGGTTCTATCCAACAGAAGCAGATGCAGCAATTCTGACCACTGCAGCTCTCTCTGCATTGCTACCACCTGCCAGCTTTTGAACTAGCTACCTTTGGATGTACTTGCCCAATCTGCCTCTTGAAATCAGCCATTAATGGAGGTGTCCATCCACATATCCAGCCACCTCTTCACAGTCCAAATTTCTGGCAGGTTGTTTTGAAAATCTGACTCCTCATGGGACTTTCTCACTATTGTCCTTCAGTCTTTGGTATTAATGTAAAGATTTGTACGCTGAGCAGTTGTATGGTATTGACTCCCAGGGTGACCAGCAGCTACGAATAAGATCTAAAGTTCGGGGTTTAATAACAATAGCCCCAATTTGCTAGTGTTGCTGTGGATTTTTTTCAGAAAGGACAGAACTGCCTGGGTTTAGCAAAGAGTGAAACAAAAGTTCAGGAGAGGACAACGGCAGTACATAATTTCCATGATAGCCTAGTTACACATGCCCTAAATATATCAGGATTACCTTCTTTTCCTGCTTAGCCACTTTGCAATTAGCCTTTCACACCCAATAAGTGGAAATGCACAATAAATGAATTAACTCGCAGCCAGAAGAAACTCTGCTTATGGAGGCCAAACAATTGCATATGCTGCCTGGGGAGAAGGTGTGCTAACTCACTCTGGATTACAAGTGGTTTGTAAGTGGCTATTTTATTATTAAACATAAAACGTTCACAATAAAATACCTAATGATAAATCATTCATAATATTTCACACTTGCAGTGCGTTTCACCTTCGAAGACAGTGATTGATTTGCTTATGTATGTAGGCAAAAAATGACATTAAGACTAAGAGATTTCAGGCCAGCAAGGGCAATATGGGGATAATATAGTCTGACATCCTGCATAACACAGGCTGTAGAATTTCACCCAGTGATTCCTGCATCAGCCCCAGGTTGAGCTAAACCCGCTCTTTTAGAAAGAGCTCAAATCTTGAGTTAAAGATTCCTAGTGATGAAGAATGCATCACATTGCTGGGTCAGCTGTTCCACTGGTTAATGATGACCATTGTTAAAAATGTGTGCCTTGCTAGTGTGAATAGAATACAGGTGATATTAAGGGTGAGAGTACATATCAGTAATCTGCAGGTTAAAAAAAACATTACAGAGAGGTGGGAATTATCCCTAAAATAAGCATTAGTAACCCAGGAAATTCAGAGCCACAAGAAATCCAACCATGTTAAGGTCTGAAAATGGGCAATTAAGGCCCCCAAACCACCAGACTTTTGCCTTGTAGTGATACCCTGCAATCATGAGGAAGGCATTTTAGTGCTTCTGATCCCAGATTAAACCAATTCTTAAAAATAAATTAGGGTGAGTTTTTTTTCATATTTTCTCACACCTGGTGTCGGTGCAGGTAGGGGATATCGGCAGGAGGAAGGGGCTAGTAGCAATGCCAAGGGCAGTGGGTGGAGACCAAAAATGTGCATGAGGTCTAGAGGGGAAGAGGGTTGTATGTTGCGGGGAGAACAGGCTATATGGTATGCAGGGGTGGGGACAACGTTCCTGGAGAAGTCCTCAGAATGCAAAGACATCGGCGCTCAGGCACCGGACTCCCTAGGCCAACACTTCACATAACACCAGTGTCCCATCAGAGCCCCTCTACCCGCTAGGCCCACATACATCCCTGCATCCCCATTCCATCTCCCCACTGCATCCGACACAGCTGCTTTATTCTTCCCCCATCCCCATAACATTCTCCTTGCTCCCCCAGTACCCGAAAGCAGCACTATGGGGAGCCAAGAGGAGCGAGGAAGCTGCCATGTGGTGACACTGCGGGGGGGGGGGGCACGACGAGGGATGTGAGGAGCAGAGGAGCAGGGCTGTGAAGGCGCAGGGTAGACAAGTGGGGAAGTGTGGGGCATTATCCCTATCCCTCATTTGATGGCCACATGCTTCAGAGGAAGCAGAGCCCAGTGGAGGTCCCACACCTGTCAGCCCAACAGCCCATTCAGAGCAGGGCTCCCCTCTGATGGAGCCCAAAAGCCAGAGGTACAGCCATAGAACCTTTAAAAAGCTGCAACAATGAGGGTTGAGCAATTTGCCAGTGAGAACCTACACATCCACAGACCCTCTCATGCTGACTCATTACAACTAACGGAAATGAAGCATGCAAATTAGTTAGGGAAGAAGGGCCATGATTGATTAACCTCCCATGTGACACTGCTCCCTCCCCTTTAATTTAAAGGAAAGTTTAGAGTTAACCATTATATGCAAGCAGGGGCGGCTCTAGGTATTTTGCCACCCCAAGCACGGCAGGCAGGCTGCCTTCGGCAGCTTGCCTGCGGGAGGTCCCCGGTCCCACGGATTTGGTGGCGCGCCTGCGGGAGGTCTGCCGAAGCCATGGGACCAGCGGACCCTCCACAGGCATGCCGCCGAAGGCAACCTGCCTGCTGCCCTTGCGGCGATTGGCAGAGCGCCCCCCCCGTGGCTTGCCGCCCCAGCCAAGCGCTTGGTGTGCTGGTGCCTGGAGCTGCCCCTGTGTGCAAGTCCTATAGAATTTAATAAACAACAACAACAACTTACTAAAGCAGCCCAGATATAACACAGTGACCATGTGTGTTTGTATCCCCGTGTGGCTGATCCACAGCGGTTTGCTGCTTGACCCAACTAATCAGCTTGGTCCCTTAGCTCAGCTGATAGCTGTCTTTACTGAAGAACTAGAGGGCCAAAGTTTGATCTCTGCTGATGACCAGATCAGGGAGTCCTTCCTTACAGATTCCTACAGCAGCAATATAATTGTCTACTAAATGCTATTGGGTGATACAACTGAAGAGAGAGAATATTGTTTTCTAATATATCCTAAAGCCCTATTTAATTTCTATACATCCCTATTGATTTCCTCCCTATTAAATTCCATAGGGCTTTCCCATAAGGGTGTGCAAAATATGCAGAATACAACAAACATTGCTGACAGATCCTAAAATTGCAGCTTTTACGATTCCCCTACACACATAAAGCCATTGCTTCCTCTTGGTCTTGAAGCTGAGACAGGGTTTTGGAGGAATTTGCTATGTGTGTTTAAATAAGCAGTATTGCCAGCTCTCACGATTTGATCATGCTTTGCAATATTTGGTGTGTTTCTTAAAGCCCCAACTCCTGGAGTCACATGAATACATAAAAATCTCAGCTTTCATAATAAAAGTTTCTAATCTTCATAGTGGCAGAGAAGAGCTTAAAAATGGCTCAAATGGACCCCACAGGTTCCAAAAAAAAATTAGATAAATAGAATCCCAAATGTTGTTTCTTTAAAATCATCATTTTAAAGACAATCACGATTCTGCGGAGCTGACTAATAGTTTTTGAGTGCTCAGGATTTGCAGCACAGAGTCAGACACAGTCTCTCATTCACAAATTGTCCCAGCAGCCGTCCAGGCTCCTATCCAACCATCCACTCACAGGCAGGGAGAATATGCTGTCAAACAACACACATGGCTCATTGAGTAGTCTCTGAAGTAAATTTGCAGTCACTTATAAAGCTTTCCATTAAATCCCCAGCCCCCAAAAGCATTTATCTTTGTGTGGGTCTCTCTCTATGTCAGTGTAGAGTGCCTAACACATTGTGAGAGCTGCTAGAATACAAAGAAATTAATAATTATTAAGAATTATATTGAGCGCTGTCAAACCCATTGAGTTAAATTAAGGTGTTATAAAGGACAATTTCTATTCTATCCTTCAACCACTGCTGAGTTGGCATCACAGTTTATTGTGCCTCAATCAACAGGCGCCTCTCAAAGTGGACAAACAGATGAAATAAACTGGTTTCAGACAATGCTAGTGCTACCTTTTCCCTATCACAATTAAATTCTCTAAAGTATTGAGCTGTTGGTAGGGTGCAAAACACCATTATAATAAAAGCTGCATTTATCTTCGTGGGTGGAGCAAAAATATCTCTCTTCTTCCTCAAACAATTTCATTCACATTTAAACCTCACTAACAACTATTGCCCCAAACTCCTTGGCAGCAGAAAGCGATGCCCTGGAGGAACTCACTTCAGGAGTAGGGCCCTACCCCATTTTAAACTTCAGCATTTGTTCATTTATTTAGCTATGTCACCATTCAAAAACAAGAGTGTGATGTGTGTGTTTTTTAATAATGAGAAAAGTATGGGTTCCTCCCTCCCACAACTCAGAAATTGATTTTATTCTGATTTTTCAAACACATTTCCCCATTCTGCCAAAACCAAATCATAGAAAAATTCAGACTGAAAGGAGAATGTTTTGGGCAAGTTAAGGGTGTGTGAAAACAAGGGGACACCATCACCAGTGACTGTAAAGTGATATGGAGCCATTGACTTCAGTGGAGCTGTAAGCTGACTCGAGAAGACAAAAAAGGTTTGGTACTTCAACTTGTCAGCCTTGACACTAGCTCATATAACTCTGCTAGCTGAGAAATCGATGCTATGCGTTGCTATATAGACACCTCATAGTTGCCCTCAAAGTATGGTTTGGAATCATTTACACACTTAAGGTACATGTTTGGAGAATCACCCTGCATTAGCAATAATTTGCATACTTATGGTAAATGTTCACAACACAATCTACACTTTCACTTTGTCATTTAATTGCAGATTTTGTTTAGGCAGTCACTAGGAAAGTTTAAGTGTGAGAAATGCTAAGTATAAATATTGAAAGAGCCAAATGAAAACCTCTCCAGAGCTTTGTATAATGGAACACAGTGGTTCCCGGCCCTGTAGCCACCTTCTATCTAGCCAAGACCCACTCCCATTTAACTCAGACACCTCTTCCCAATGTCTCTATAAAACTCAGATGCCAGGCTGAGAATCCATGGTGCAACATATCAGTACATTCAACCCATTAATGGCAATATCTTCAAAAAGTGCCCAATATTTTTGGGCGCATGCCCAATTTGAGATGCCTGCTGCATTGGTTTTTGTGAGTATCACAAAAATACCCCCAAAAAGCATTCATTCATACGTACACATGAGTGCCCAATTTGAGTCACAATGGATCTGATCCATTATTACTCTGCTCTGCGTGTGGTCATTTACTCTAATGCAAAGCAGGTGTAACACACAAATATACTGATCTAGCAGCATTTTATACCCACTCTGCATTGGTATAAGCGCCTACACCAACTGCAGGGCAAAAAATGAATTGGGCCCACTATGTCTTATGTTTGGCACCCAAACTGAGCGGCTACAGCTGAAAGCTGTTCTTCATCTCCTCCGCTCACACACAAAGAGTAACAAAAATGATCAACCTCAAGAAATTCAAAGCCTATAGTCCCTGCAAGAGTTCTGATTTCTGCAGCTCAGAGCTTCCCATTGGCATGCGGCATATCACGGTGCATCACAAATTATAACCAAAGTCCATTGCAGATGCCTGCCTCACTTCGCTTGAAGTCCCATTTTGCTACATTTGTCAATGTGTCAGATTATTTATCAGTGTCCAGGGCGTGGGGGCACTTGCGCTGGACAGGAAAGAGAATGTTCTCTATGGGGTTTTTTGAGGAAAAACTGCTGTATTAAAATCAATTCTTTCCTCCGAAAACACAAACAGGTAAAGAAGTCCAATTGGAAAGACAATTATGTGATATTATCCTATTGCTTTGATTAATATCCACCGTTCACAGAACACACAAATAAGTACATGCATCTTTCAAATGTCTTGTCCAACCAATGCCAAACTTTAGAGAAAAAATCCTCTCTGGCTTGGACCAAGCATGCACAATTTCTAGGCAGGCTAGTTCAGTTGTGGTGCAGTTGATGGGGTTCATAATAATAAGACAGTTTCATTCACAAGCATGTAAAGACCATTGTAAGGTTACGGCTAACTAGAAGCTAGGTAAATGCTTTAATACTTCCCAATCATATACTCTGGCAATTTGAACGGTCTGTCTAGCTAACCCAGAAGGCTAAGATTGCAAGTGCAAGTGTAATACTTACTGCCAAAGCCAGCAGGAAACTTAATGAAGTGAGGATAATTCCCATACATGTTTAATCTTCAGTTCATCCCTTTTTTTTTTTTTTTAATACAACTGCCTCTCCTCCGACTTCAAAGATCCTTAATATTCAGCGCAGTCTGGCAAGCTTGGGGCAGTGCTCTGTGATACCATGGAATCCCTGACAATGCCAGGGCAGCTGCCTCCTCGAGTCTATAAGAGATCCTCCAGACGAGAGACTTCATAGTATCTTCAAGACAGTAGCAGCTGCCGTCTGTAATTTGGCATTCTGTTCTGCTGCTTTCCGATTCAGCTCAGGGCTGGGCTTTCGCACTCAGCTGTTACAGCTCCCTGCAAATTCACACTGCACTATCCTGGTGGCATAATCTACCAGCTAAGAGAACAATCGATGTATGACAGCATCGGTATAGGTCAGAAATTCAAGGGGAGGGGGAATGAAATTGTTTGGGGAGTTGTGGTTTTTTGCACCAGTAAAAATGTGATGCAGGTTATTGTAACTACTATTATTATTAAAAGCAGCAAAGAGTTCTGTGGCACCTTGTAGACTAACATACGTATTGGAGCATGAGCTTTCGTGGGTGAATATTCACTCACGAAAGCTCATGCTCCAATATGTCTGTTAGTTTACAAGGTGCCACAGGACTCTTTGCTGCTTTTACAGATCCAGACTAACACAGCTACCCCTCTGATACTATTATTATTATTTATTTATAGTAGCACCTGCTGTGTGGAAGATGCTTTCAAAACACTTGGGAAGGAACAATCCCTGCTTTAAGAAGATTGCACTCTGCAGACAGATTGACAGACAAGCACACACAGGTTAGAGGATGGGGAATAATGCATTTCCTCCAAAATTTTCAAACAGTTTGATATATATAGGATTATAATTGTGACAGGGAAAAGGTCACACTCACGGTATCGTAAACTAAAGTTTCTACAGTCCATCCATCCATTGGGTGCCCATCAAAATGGTTTCAAAATGCTAGACATTAGAATGCTAGAATTTGGTTTTATGTAGCACTGTAAGGTTTTTCAAGAGGTTTTACAAAGCAATTATTTATTTATTTTGAATGGAGTTTTCATAGAGGCCTAATGATGTTAGGAATCCAACTCCCACTGAAATTCAATGGAATTTGGGTGGGTAACTCCTTTATGAACCTTTGAAAACCCTGGCCTTGTTTATTTGCAATCAGTGGCTCCGACGTTGTGCAAAGCTCTGCTCATTCACAGACCTTGCCTCAGTGTGCTTACAATCTAAGAAGCCAAGCAACACAGAAAAGGTGAGTGGTGCAATATTTATATGTAGGGCCCTACCAAATTCACAGTCCATTTGGGTCAATTTCACAGTCATGGGATTTAAAATATCATAAATTTCATGATTTCAGCTATTGAAATCTGAAATTTCAGTGTTGTAATAGTAGGGATCCTGACCCAAAAAGGAGTTGTGGGGGATCACAAGAGTATTGGGGGGGGGTTGCAGTACTGCTACCCTTACTTCTGCACTGCTAATGGCAGCAGCGCTGCCTTCAGACCTGGGCAGCTGGAGAGTGGTGGCTGCTGGCCAGGAGCCCAGCTCTGAAGGCAAAGCCACCACCAACAGCAGGGTAGAAGTAAGGATGGCATGGTACGGTATTGCCACCCTTACTTCTGTGCTGCTGGTGGTGAGCCACCGCTCTCTAGCCATCAGCCACCGCTCTCTGGCTACCCATCTCTGAAGGCAGTGCAGAAGTAAGGATGGCAATACCATGATCCCCCTAAAATAACCTTGCAACTCCTTTTTGGGTCAAGACCCCCAATTTGAGACATGCTGTATAGTATAGGGTAAAAGCACACAAAAGATCAGATTTCACAGTCCGTGATGCATTTTTCATGGCCGTGAATTTGGTAGGGCCCTATTTATACATATTATACAGTATGTGTTAAGTCTATATCTGCTATACCCAACTGCCCCTTAGCTTAGCCATTTCCAATTTCTAGTAGGCATCCCAGCAGAGGGTGCTGAAGATGGGATCTGAAGGAGGAGGAGGTAGTAGAAGCAGCAGATAAGTGAGCAGTCATGGCTGGCAGAGTGAAGCAGGCCTGGGTGATGTGTTAGGAGACATAAGCAAGGAGGGATAGAACTGTGGAGGGCTGTGAAGGCAAAAGCAGTAAGTTGGAATTTGAGGTAATGATACAGGAAAGTGTCAGTGGAGAGATTCTAAGACAGGGTAGGGGTGATGTGTTAACTGGCCAGAGCGATGGGATACGAAGGGGATCTTAGATGGTGGTGCAAATGAACTAGAGGTGGGGTGGGTGAGGGGTAGGCCAGAGGGGAGAAGGGCTGGATATGATGAGGAGGTTGAGGAGGAGGTTGGGCAAGTGTTTTAACTGTATGGCTAGGAGAAAAAGCTCAGATGCTGGGACTATTATGGAAGAAGCTAAGCTCTAAAGGTAGCTTGGATGTATGGGCCAAGCAAGGTGTCAAAGATGGCTCTCAGGCTATAGGTCTGAGTGATGGCAGAGTTGTTTGTAGCAGCAGGAACTGTGGAGGAGAGAAGAGGGCTTGGGATAATTCAGTTCAGGCCATGTTGCTAGCAAGTGATCCGACAGATGTCAAAGGTAGGCTGGGAGGCAGGATTGCACAGAGGGTGGGGAAGTAGATTTGCAGGGTTTCAGTACAAGGACGGTAGCTGAAGCTGCAAGCGGATGAGATCATCCAAAGAATGGAAAGAAAGAAAAAGAAGCAGGGCCCAAGAACAGAGCCTGGTGTGAAATCAATGAGCAAATGGATTAAGTCAAAGTTGCATGACCTTTCGGACATCATGGGCCATGCTGGCTACTTGCCAGTAGCCATAGGGCTGCAACACAATTACAGACATATTCAGCTCATCAGTCTACATTTCCCCTCCCCAGAGAGTAAATGAACCATGTACAATAGAAAGGAACACAAGGAGCCAGCTCCTCAGCTCGTTGACTTCAATGGCATGGCACTCCAGGAGTCCCTGGCTTCTCTCGCTCCTTGGAGTCTAAAGATGGGCAGAATGAATCTAATTCTTGGATGAAGGATGAGATTCCTATAAAGGTAGCCCTGGCAGAGGGAGGGAGGCAAGGGGGTGCAGTGGACTAATGCACTGGCTTCTGATCACTGGTGGTCCTTGTTCACATCCTGACAAGGGAAGAGAGGTAACAGAACGTTAGCTATTGGGGGATTTATAGGTGGACTGAGGTACTGAGACAAGCTGACTGGTGTGCGGCACCTTAGTAGAACAGAATGTAGGATGAGCGTAAGTGTTGATAGGGGCATGATAAATCTGGACCCACATATCTACTTCTAAAAACAAGTGTAGTACAGGCAAGCCAGGCAGGTCAGCAAACAGCACTGCCCCGATGAAGGAAACATCTTTGGTCAGATAGAGTTCCAAGCCAGAAGGGACCCCCAGCTCATCTGGTCTGACCTCCCGTGTTTCATAGGCCACCCAGCCAACCACCAGAAGAAGATCAAAGGATTAGAATCCTCAGGAGACTAAACTATGGTGAGTCACAGCCAGAGAACAGGAGGGCCTGAGCCCTCTGGAAGAAATGAACCCCACCTAATGTGACACCCTTTGGCCAGGTCTGTAATCAGAGGTTGTTATGATGCCAGATGGACAGAAAGAGGAAGAGAATAATGGGAGGGAAGGGAAACCTTGAGTGCCCTGAGTGCAGCTCAGAGGCCAGTGCTCTGGGTTCACCTCATCAGGGCTCTGCCAGGAGAGCTAGTAGCTACACTGCTTGACCGTGGGGAGACTGCAGAGGAAGGAATGCTTGACATGCAAGTAATAGTGAAGGAGAAGTTAATAATATGCAAACTAGACTCGGGTAGACCTGGTGCTGTCAGCCCTGAGATGTTCTGCAGGCAGGAGAGGGAAAGGTTGCTTTTTGCAGTTCTAGTTCTTCCACAGCCCACAGACAGCCGCAGGCAGGGTCTCCTTTAGCCTTAACCAGAGAGTTTAGAGAAACCCTTTTTAAAAAGAAAACACTGGCATCCTGGCCCTGTGTACTCTGTGCACGGCAGCATCTGCTGGTGTGTCTCTTTGGATACGTGGCTGAGTGTGCATTTCAGCCTTTCAGCCAATGCCTGTACATAACTGTGTGTGTCTGGAAGTTCAGGTGTGTCTGTGCTTGCAAGTGTGCCACTGTGTTGCAGAACAACAAAGGGCTACCGAGATGAGCATTTGGAGTAAAAGGTGTAGCCGAAGATAGAAACTGTGAAGAATACTAACCCTACTAGATCTATTCTAGCTGAGTGGAGTCTATGCTATAGGATAGAAAATCATATTCTGCACAGGTTCTATTGAATGCAAAACATGTCATTCCACCATTAAATCTGAGAAAAACACACACAGAGACACACAGAATGTTTTTTTTAAATCAAGATTTTCAACAATACATCAGCAGTCCCATGGTCTCCTTTTACATCCTGTTTATTTTATTGTATGTATGTAGCAACATAAATGACAATATAATACGGTTAGCTTTCAGAAGGGGGGAAAAACACAAGTATAGGCCTGCTTAAGTGCTTTGCTGTATCGGGGCTATAAAGTGCCACTTGTGCAAAAGGCAGACAAGTAAAGGCTCAATATTCCAGATGAGAGTATATCTGTTTATATGAAAGCATTATATTCTATCCCATTCTATACAGAAACTAACACTGTGTTGTTTTTAACCAGCACCAAGCTGCTCACAAGAAAGGTCTTTCTCCTGAATGCCTATAGCTTGTAAGGCACCCAGGAACATGGATATGTCATTATTCCATTTTGGTGCGTACTGCTTTGCCTTGTCTCTACTGAATTTTATCTTCTATTATGATGCACTATTTCCTAGCATGGTTCGGTGCCTTTGGAGTCCCTGCATCTTCGCCAGTTTTGACTAACCTAACTGATGTTTTAGAGAGGAGAGGGATAGCTCAGTGGTTTGAGCATTAGCCTGCTAAACCCAGGGTTGTGAGCTCAATCCTTACAGGGGGGCCATTTGGGGGTTGGTCCTGCTTTGAGCAGGGGGTTGGACTAGATGATCTCCTGAGGTCCTTTCCAACCTTGATATTCTATAAGTAGCAGCCATGTTAGTCTGTATCTGAAAAAGAACAGGAGTACTTGTGGCACCTTAGAGACTGACAAATATATTTCAGCATAAGCTCTCATGGGCTACAGCTCACTTCTTCAGATGCATAGAATGGAACACACAGACAGAAGATATTTATACATACAGAGAACATGAAAAGATGGAAGTACACATATGAACTGGAAGAGTCCAATCAATTGAAATGAGCTATCACCAGCAGGAGAAAAAAAACCTTTGAAGTGATAATCGAGATGACCCATAGAAGGTGTGAGGAGAACTTAACATGGGGAAATAGATTCAATTAGTGTAATGACCAACCATTCCCAATCTCTGTTTAAACCTAAGTTAATTGTATCTAATTTGCATATTAATTCAAGTTCAGCAGTCTCTCTTTGGAGTCCATTTTTTAAGTTTTTTTGCTGCAAAATTGCCACCTTCAAGTCTGTCACTGAGTGGTTAGAGAGGTTGAAGTGTTCTCCCACTGGTTTTTGAATGTTATGAGTCCTGATGTCAGATTTGTGTCCATTTATTCTTTTGCGTAGAGACTGTCCGGTTTGGCCAATGTATATGGCAGAGAGGCATTGCTGGCATATGATGGCATATATCACGTTGGTAGATGTGCATGTGAACGAGCCCCTGATGGTGTGGCTGATGTGATTAGGTCCTATGATGGTGTCACTTGAATAGATATGTGGACAGAGCTGGCATCGGGCTTTGTTGCAAGGATAGGTTCCTGGGTTAGTGTTTATGTTGTATGGTGTGTGGTTGCTGGTGAGTATTTGCTTCAGGTTGGGAGGCTGTCTGTAAGCGAAGACTGGCCTGTCTCCCAAGATCTATGAGAGTGAGGGATCATCTTTCAGGATAGATTGTAGATCTCTGATGATGCGCTGGAGAGGTTTTAGTTGGGGGCTGAAGGTGACGGCTAGTGGCGTTCTGTTATTTCCTTTTTTGGGCCTGTCCTGTAGTAGGTGGCTTCTGGGTATTCTTCTGGTTTGTCAATCTGTTTTTTCACTTCAGCAGGTGGGTACTGTACTTTTAAGAATGCTTGATAGAGATCTTGTAGATGTTTATCTCTGTCTGAGGGATTGTTCTGTCACGGAGGTCACAGGTCCACGAGTTCAGGCTTCAGTTCAGTGTGGCAGGGCTCAGAGAGGAAGCGCCGTCTCCACTCCTTGACTCACCTCAATGGGCCATCCAGCTCGTGGGTCAGTGTCAATGGCTCAGTGTTACACTAGAATACTTTATTGTTAAATTGTTACACATTTGTTTGCTGCTGTGACCATACCCTGATTTTTGTACATTTTTACCATGACTGTTCTATGAATTTTGCCTAATTTTACCATGACAAAATAATCTCCATAGTCATCAGAAAATTTCACTACCTTATTGCTCATCCTTTGTCCACATCAATGACAAGTATCTTAAACACCACTGGTCCTAGTGCAGAACCTTAGGCACTCCCAGGGTTGTTCTTCAGCATTTATCGCCACTTTCCATGCTGAACATTTACCCTGTTCTCTGTCTGGTAAGTGCCAGTCCAGCCTTGTACAGAGGAAGCCTTCATAGCAGACCAGCAAGTTCTACTTCTTCGGCAACTTGACCTCCAACTCTTTCCCTCTCCCCTTTCTTATTAGGAGGGGCTAGGCCGGGGGAGGCGGGTAGAAGGAGACAGAGCGAGTTGTTCGCCAAGTTGCCAAAGAAATGGAGGTTGAAGGTGGGGCTGGTTGAAAAATCTTCCAGCTAAACTTTACTTATACAGAAATTTGGGTTTTTCAACTGAAACTATTTTGGGGGGGCTGAAAAGCACCTGCTGTCTGAAAAATTTCCATTTTTCATCAAACCTGAACATCCAATTCTCAGCCAGAAAGCAAAAAATGTGGGTGTTCACTTGCTGAAAACAGAAACAAACAAAAATTAGTGGGGGGAAAAGGGAGTTCAAGAAAAAAGTCAATATTTTCCGTGGGAAAACAACCAACCAACCTATTTTCCAACCAGCTCTACTTTCAGGTCTGCTCTAGAGGCAGTCGCTCCCTCTGCCAAAGCTGCTGTGGTTTGTCAGACACAGCCTGCATCTGACATGCCATAGGAAATACATCAGACTGCCACTGATTTAGGGACCATACAATTCCACCTACTGATTTCTGCATGGAACCCATCTAATGGGTACGGGGGCAGCTAGCTACATGTGCTGATGCACTTCCTGCTGCACCACCGGAAAAGGCTTCTAGTCTCATATTTCTCCTGTACAAATACCACCACCCATGCTTCTGTGGGTGAGAGAATTTAACCTTGCTAAGATCCAAGTTCATTTTGTACATCTGCATGTGACTGGTAGAACTGGGTGTGTGCTATGTGAGTGGTTCTGTGTTAGAACTGGATACAAGTCTGCTGTGAAACTGGGAAGCATGTGAGGGCACTTACTGACTTCAAAGTCTAGGTGGTGAAGAGTGCAAGTCGAGGTTGGTTTATAACAGGACTTGAACAGCTGACTTTTCAGTGGTTGCCTTGCTTTGGAGCAGTTGCATGAGATCTGTGCCAATTTTTAGTAGTCAAATTGATTTTTAGTGCTTGCATGAGATCTGGGCAACCTTAACTTTAGGTTAATGAAGCTTTAGTGTGGAATTGCATTATTGACCAGCCGTGAGCAAAGAGGCTGATCTAACCACGCCTTTCTTTTGCTCAGAGTCTGGAAAGAGGGAGAGAGAGAAGAAAACAAAACAACTCTGAGCTCCTTAAAAAGGCAGAAGGACCAAAGTAGTAAGTGGATTACTTTATTGATTTTTCGTGGCTCTAGGTTAGCATCTGTCTGCTTTAGGGTGACCAGATGTCCCAATTTTATAGGGACAGTACTGATATTGGGGGCTTTTTCTTATATAGGATCCTATTACCTACCCCACCCCCATCCTGATATTTCACCCTTGCTGTCTGGTCAGCCTAGTCTGCTTAGTTACACACATTCTTCCCCCCCCCCTCCCCAAAAGCCAGGAGAAATGCATTTCAAGATATGATTATATACTAAGGCCAATATTTTCAGTCTTTAGTGCTCAAAGCTGCCTGTCAGTTCATATTTAGATACCAGTTAGTTCAATGGAAGCTGCAGATTATCAGCACCATGGAATAATTGGGCCACTTATTTAGGTGCTTGAGCAAGTTTGAACAGACTGGCCTACATCAATCAGTGGAGGTTTTGAGAACAGCAGCATGGGTGATCTAATCTAAGTTGGCCTGACCTGCATTAAATACCCTGCTAACACTGCTCCCCGCCCCAGCGGCCTTCCCCTGCTTTTCCTTCCCCCCTATCACAAAGGGGTGTTAACAGGCCATTTCACCTTGGATGGTCCATTGAGATATGAGTTAACTACTTATGATAAACAATCTGTTCCAGCTGCTATTTAGCTGTGACACTGAGTACATTTCCCAGACCCAAAGAAGAGCTCTGTATAAGCTGGAAAGCTTGTTTCTCTCCCCAACAGAAGTTGGTCCAATAAAAGATCTTACCTCCCCCACCTGGTCTCTCTGCATTAAATAACAAATACTCTAGTATTCTGCAGAGATAGCCCCAAATGCCGTAGTGACACTCTTGAAGCAACTCACAAAGAGCTATTGCCGCAGAATAGTGTCAGTTTTGTTCGTTTATTTGGTTTTTTAGTAAAGAGGAAGATTCAGGCTCCATCATCAACATCCAGGAAAAGCAAAACCAAAACACGGATCCCAACCTGCAGCAGTGCCTCAAGAGTCCACTGACTTCAAGAGCAGCAATGCTGATTAACATCAGCTGAGCATCGGTAAGAAATCTGGATCTGAAGTTTGCAGCTTGGGCCCGTGTCTAGCTCCAATCCAGGGGATGCTCAAGGCCCAGTAATTTTGAGGCAGATATAGTGTGTCTGATTCTCCGCTCAACTCTACCCATTGTAAGTCAGTGTAATAGAACAGAACATTAGACCCAAAGAGTTACATGAAGTTTTTCAGGCAAGACCTTTAAAGACCTTGGGACAAGACCTTTAAAAACAGAGGCAAACACCCAATCCTACCACCTTGAAAGCTAACGTGTCATCCGTATGCCATCCAACCTGAGTTTGGTTTCCCAAAACCAGAATCCAATCGAGGAGTTTCTGAAGAATCAAAAAAAAAAAAAGATCTGACTTCCCCATCCCATCTCTTCTTAAAGGGAGAGTGGTCCTGTGTGAGCTCATGGAGCTTTTCTAGTGCATTTGGTGAGAAATATCACATCCCATCAGTGGCTTTACCGTATTCCTCATAAATGCAAATACCCTTCCAGGCAGCTGGCCAATTACAAGAGCCTTTGGGAGGAAATGTGGTGTGGAACATATTGCTTATTTTTATAAGTGGGATCTATCTTAGAGAGTTATAGCAACCCTCGTCATACCCCTCACAATCTTTAACGGGTTTATCCTCACAACGCCCCTGTGAGGGAGGACAGTGCTCTGATCCCCAATGTACAAATGGGGAATTGAGGCACACAGCAAGTAAGTGACATGCCCAAGGTCACACAGGAAGTGAACCCCTGTCACCCAAGTCCCAGGCAGTGCACTAACCACTGGGCCCTCACTCAACCTTGCTCTCTCTGTTCTGTTGCTTTCCCATTCAAAGCTCACCCTGCTGCACCCTTGGGAGAGGGGAAATTATAAAAGGCAAAGCTGTAATTATTGCCCCCAGGAAGATGGGAGAGGAAAGGAAGCCGGCCAGCATGCCACCCGCTCCTTGACTTCTCAACCCAGGCTTGCCCTTTACCTCACCACTGCCTCATTCAGAGAGAGAACTGTTGACATCAAACTAATGAAATTAGCCTCACCAGCTAATGCAATTACCAATCACAGCATGTTCAAACAACGGCCTCACGAAGACACCTGCAAACAAAGCCGCCACCTTCCTCCCAGTACCCTCACCCCACCTCCCTGTCCGCCTCCACCGCAAGCCCACACTGGGCCTGGTAATCCCGCGACACAAATCTCCTCCTGAGTACGCAGAGTGAAGGACCCACTAAGAAACACTGAACTAAAAACAAGGCCCAGGAGAGACCCTGGGCAGTTCCTACCTTGCAGAATGCATCAGCCCGCGCAAGCAGAAGCGGACACTGAGGGGAGATAATTCCAAGTCCATTTAAACAGCAGGGGACCTTCAATTCCTCCCTTCATAATGAGGCCCTGGACACTAATCAGCGGTGTCACTGAATCCTCTTATGTGTCTGCCTAAGTACCTCCAGCAGCTTTACCCATTGTGTGTCCAGCTGCCAGGGAATTACCTACTCAGTCAGACACAGTTGATGGTAGGAGGTTATTCTGACACACACTCAGCTAAGGGACACCCTAGCTGGGTATTTTTACATCTCCATCTGAAGCCTTAGAGATGTGCCACAGCTAGAGATGGAACACAGGGCAGGGAGGGCCAGGGCTCTGAGGTGGCACCAAATGTTCTTTCTCTTGGGTGCTTGGCCAGCTGGTTCTTGTTCATGTGCTCAGGGTCTAACTGGTTGCTGCGTGTGGGGTGGGAAAAGAGATTTCCCCCCAGGTCAGATTGGCAGTGACCTTGGGGTGGGGGGCACTTTCCTCTGTAGTGTGTGGGTTGCTCTGGGTATCATGCACTTAGGGCTTGTCTACACTTAAAACGCTACAGCAGCACAGCCGCTGTAGCATATGGATGAAGATGCTACTACGCCAATGGGAGGGGTTCTCAGGCCAGCATAAATAATCTACCTCCTGGGAGAAGATAGGTAGGTTGACAGGAGAATTCTCCTAGTGCTGCCTACGCTGGGGGTTAGGACAGTTTAACTGTGTTGCTTGGCAAGGTGGATTTTTCACACTCCTGAGCGATGTTGTTATATCAGCCTAGTTTCCTTGTGCAGGCCAGCCCTCAGTCATTCCTCTGCCACTGCAGGATGCCTCGGGCACTGGCACACCTCGGTCCTGCCTGGGGCATGTAGTAGTCTAGTCTCCTTGGGGTTGGAATACTTTAGTCTCTTTTAGGTTGTTGGGTTAGGTGTGTGGGTTCTGGGTGGTGCTGGTGGCCTGTGATACGCAGGAGCTCAGACTAGATGATGTGTTGGTCCCTTCTGGCCTTCAAATCTATGATTGTGTTGCATGGTTATGGGCAAAGGAAAACCTGTTCATTTGCTGGCCTGCACATATCCAGACAGGAGACCATGAATAACTCACGATGGTGTGGCAATAGATCAGCTCCTTGGCCTTCTGAAAATCTGAGGGGAATTACCTTGCCACTAAGGCATGGCATGACCTTGAATTCCCAACAGTGCATAAGGCATTCACGTCCCATCATTCATAAATTCAGAACAGATGAACTACATTCATGCCAGAAGACTCCCATCAAATCCTGGTGTAGCTGGGTGGTCACCCTGCTCCTTCCCAGAGGGATTAAAATCAGCCCTGGAGAGGGCTGTTGCTGGGGAAAGGCTGATTGGGGAAGCAGCCACAGCTGGGGCCATGCTCCAGTCAGGCCACAGCTGGCCCTATAAAAGAGCTGTGAGCCAGGAACTCAAGAGGACACACTCTCTCTCGCCTCTTGAGAGAGAAGGACCTGGCTGCCTGGAAAGCTGTGGAGGGTACCTAGGGTGGAGAAGTGCTGGGGAAGGGCAGAGGGAGCTGGGGAGCTCCAATCTAGCAAAGCCTCAGGCTTCAGGCTGAGTAAAAGGCCCACAAAATGGTACTATGGCTATAGAGGGGCAGTCCAGGAATAGGCAGAGGCAGCTGGTCCAACCCCCCTTACCGATGATGAGTGGTTTATAGACTGCTGTCTGCCCTAGTGAGCAGGGGCTAGATGGAGACTGGTAGTAGCCACTGAGGCAGATGGGGATAGTGGGTTCCCTGGGAGGGAGGACCCAGATAGAGGGGGTACTGCGGTGGGCAGAACCCTCAACAAAGGGCATTGGGGTCTGGGAGGGACCCGGGGCCAGCAGCAGCTGAAGCCAGCAGCTGGCAGAAGGTGCTCTGGAGCTGGAAAAGAGCTAATTCCCTGGACAACCAGCGGGAGGTGCTGTGCCAGTGAGTCAATGCGCTGCCACATCTGGGTGCGATGTTTAAGAGCCCCCTGGAGAGGAAAGATCATCTTGTGGTTACAGCACAGGCCAAAGAATCAGGTAATCCATGTTCTCTCAGAATTCCTGTGGCACATTGTGTCCCAATTTCCACAGCAGCAACATTTCTATTAATGTTTCTCTGCTTCAGAGCACTGTAAAGGCCAAAGTTTTCAAACCTGGATGCCTAAGGGTCAGTTCTTCAATTTGTCTCTAGTCACCTAAATAAAGGTGGCCTGACTTTTCCAAACAGAGCTGGCCTGGGACCACAGTGATTCATGGTCTAGCACTTCTAGCAATTTCACCAGGCCATAGCAAACTTTCACCAGGCTGACCATGGGCGCTGCTGGTGTTCTTCTGGAATGCCCCAATTATCATCTGCCAGGCAAGTGCTTAGTGCAATGCTCCCACAAAACCATCCCTTCCTCTGCTCTCCCATCAGGGGAGGAAAAAAGGAATCGCCAGTACCCTCTATCTACTTGCTCCTTGTCTTGCTACGACTGCTTCACACTGGGAGTTTACACATCGTGGGATCATGTTCACCTCTGCAACATTCTGGTTGCAGCCAAGGCAGGAGACATAGTGGGAATTGTGGTTCCCAAAGATCACAGGCAAGAAATGCTGGGGAAGGGGGTGGGGATATAAATAAGGGAAATCAGTTTGGTTGGACTTTGATGTAACCTAGAGGGGAGGAGGCTTGGCTGGAGCACCGCTGAACTAGTCTCTCAGGGGAGGGGAAATGAGGGAAGGGAGAAGGTGTAGTGGGCCACCGTTAGCACCCTTCAGTCCTAACTCACCACAGGTGCAGCTCAGCTGGTGGCAGCCACAATGTTATAGCCAGGGCCGGTGATGAATTACCAAGATGAAGCTTGTTAGTGGAGATAAAGCCCCAGAGATTCCCCACTCCCAGCCTCCAGGGCCCCACTCCTACCCTGCCACCCCCCCTCCCCCACACACCAACCTGAAGAGGAATGGGCTTATTTCCCAGGTAAAGCCTCTTTGACCATAATGAAACGCTGATGATAAAAAATGACTTGTGGGAGGGGGCAACTTTGCTGACAGAGGATTCAACTACAGATACTTTCATTTAAAAAAAAACAACACAATAATTCTGTGTGAGGAGAAGTGGGGTGGCTCTTTGACCCTGCTGCTATTCTGTGTGCTGTTGAAATTAACAACGGCGCTCATGGAGCTACTGTCCAACGCACCATCGTTCTGATGGCCTCTGATGCACCAACGTTTTCCTCTTCTCCCTACAGCAAGCAGCTGTTAACGTGGTCACCCTTTCAGTTTCCCAGCTCCATGGCAAGGCTGGTCCGGGGGGCCCCAAGCACAGCCCTTTTGACTCACGCTCTGCTTCAACAATGCACTTTTTAATATACTGGAGGGGCAAAAACAACAGGCCCACTATGACGCCGAGATAGCCTGAGGCAGAAAAGCCATTTGGAGCCCAGCTAGAGAGATCTGAGTCAGACACTTTCTCCAGCACAGAGCTGCCAACAATCCCAGCCTTTGTGAGAGCAGAAGAATCGCAGCCTATGTGCTCCTCTGGTGACTCCTCTTTGCCAGAGCAGAAAGGTCAGCAACAGAAGCGTCCTGGGAAAACATGCAGGGGAAAAAATGTTCTCTGGGAAGGTGAATCAGAAATAGCCACATGGACACTGTAGAAAATGCCTCTCGTTTTCCAAGCATCCATGCATGGGGCTCCGGGCATATGGCCAAAGAACCCAGGCTGTGCATTGGGGTGACCAGGCTGTGCTGGGTAGCCTGGAAACTGAATGCACTGAGATTGAGGGCAAAGCATGAGGATGATTCACTGATTAGGGCACTAGCCTAGAAATTAGGAGCCCTCTCTGCCACAGGCTCACCCTGTGAGTCTGGACAACTCACTTAGCGTCCCTGTACCTCGGTTCCCCATCTGTGCAATACACTTCCCTGCCTGTTGTGAGGATAAATGCATTAAAAGACAAGAGGTGCTCAGATACTAGTGTGAGGGGGTCCATGTAAATACCTTAGATAGGTAAGATGCAGAATAGCTGTTCAGATAAGAGCCTGGACTGCACTTTTGCCAAGAGCCCATGGCAGAGGTGCCAGAGGGTGTTCAACCGTCTGCTCCACCTCAGGCTCCGCCCCCACTCCACCCCTTCTCCCAAGCCCCCACCCTGCCATGCCTCTTCCCGCCCCCACCCCACCCCATTCCATCCCCTCCCTCGAGCACACACTGCTCTCACTCCTCCTCCTCCCCTCCAATGCCTCCTAAACCCTGCTGAACAGCTGATCCAGAGTGAGCAGGAGGTGCTGGGAGGGAGCTGATGGGCGGGACCCACCGGTGGGCAGGAGGTGCTGGGAGGAGGGAGAAGAGCTAATGGGGGGGGGGCTGCTGGAGCTACTGCTTTTTTTCTGTGAGTGCTCCGGGCCCGGAGCACCCACGGAGTCAGCACCTACTGCCCATGGCCACTCCTGAAGCTAAAATCCTGAGTTGGATGCAATAAGGCTATGAGAATGCAGTAAGGCCAGCATTTTCAAACTCAGGGCCTAAAGCACCGAAATCCATATGCAGGAATCTAAATAAAGGGGCCTGGTTTCTAGTGGCAACTTCAGAGAGAACTCAGGTTGAGTGCTCAGCATTTTGGAAAATCAGGCCATTTCATGCATGGATTTGGGTTCTTTAGCCATCTAAGTTAGAAAATATTGGCCTATGACCTCTCTGACAACACTTTGCAAACAGACGCTCCTATCATGAGTGTCAGCAGGTTGCTCCGGTGTCCCATTTTAATCCTCCTCCAGTGTCGAGTGATCCATGCACAGAGCTTTAGAGCTGGTGAAAAATAATTTTCCACAAAAACAAATTGAAGACAATGAAAGGGTTTGGGGTTTTGTTAATGGTTTTCATGGAAATTTATCAAAAAAAACAAAAACCAAGCATTTCCCATTTGTTAAAAAACCAACACTCTTTCAGTGTGTAGACAAGCGGACTCACCCTTGCGGCACCTCCTGCTGGTCGTTCTCGGGGAATTATCTTGATTCAGCTCTGGAGTGCAGGTGCTGCCCCCGGCAGTACCCCACCAATCTGAGTCTCCCCTCTCTGGGGAACCCCCACCCTCTATCCCCACCTTGCCTCAGTATATGGCTACTGCCAGTCATTGTCTAGCCCCATGCCCTTGGGCAGATTGCAGTATCAGCCACTCATCACTAGCAAGGAGGGTTTGGACCTGCTGTCTTGGCCTACCCCTGGGCTGCCCTCTGCAACTCCCAGTACCTATTAGCCCAATGCTAGGCCGCAGCCTGGGGCTTTCCAGGCTGAAGCTCCCCAGCTCCTCTGCCTTTCCCCAGCCCTGCTTCACTCAGGTACCTTATGTCCAGCTCCCTGCAGCCAGGCCCTTCTCCTTCTACAAACAGAGAGAAGCTGTTTGGGCTTCTGGCTTACAGCCTCTTATAGGGGCCAGCTGCAAGGGCGGCTCCAGGCACCAGCACACCAAGCGCGTGCCTGGGGCTGCAAGCCACGGGGACAGCTCTGCCAATTGCCCCATGACAGCAGGCAGGTTGCCTTCGGCGGCATGCCTGCGGAGGGTCCACTGGTCCCGCGGCTTTGGCGGACCTCCCACAGGCATGCTGGCAAACAGGGCCGGTGCAAGGAATTTTCGCGCCCTCGGCGAAACTTCCACCTTGTGCCCCCCCCGAGCCCTGCAGCAGATCCCCCCGCCCCCGAAGTGTGCCGCCCGCCCCCATGGCAGCTCCCCACCCCCTGGCCTGAGGAGCCCTGCGGTACCTCCCCACCCCAGCTCACCTCTGCTCCGCATCCTCTCCAAGCAGGACTGCGCAGTGGAACCCCTGGGCTGGCGGCTGCCGGCAGCGGTATGCTGACCCAGGGGACCTCCCTGGGTTGCCAGTGGCGCTCCAGGGCAGCCCAGAGGATTCCAGGGGCCTGGGGCCTTCGGTGGCGGAGGGCCCCTGCTTTGGCGGTAATTCGGCGGCCGGGGGCCCTTCCGCTCTGGGACCTGCTGCTGAAGTGCCCCAGAGACCCGCCGCAGGGCCCCCCCATCGCCGAATTGCCGCCGAAGCAGGACCAGCTGCCGAAGTGCAGCCGGGTCTTCAGCGGTAATTCTGTGGCGGAGGGCCCCAGCCGCGGGTCTCCGGAGCACTTCGGCGACTGGTCCCAGAGCGGAAGGGCCCCCCGCCGCCGAATTACCACCGAAGACCGGGCTGCATGTCGGCAGCGGGTCCCGCTTCAGCGGTAATTCACCGGCGGGGGGTCCTTCTGCCCCGGAGCGGAAGGCCCCCTCGCCAGCAAGGACCGGGAGCAGAAGCAGCTCCAGGGGCCCGGCCCCGTGAGAGTTTTCCAGGGCTCCCGGAGTGAGTGAAGGACCCCGCTCCAGGGGCCTCGAAAAACTCTCGTGGGGGCCCCTGTGGGGCCTGGGGCAAATTGCTCCTCTTGCTCCCCTCTCTGGGCGGCCCTGCTGGCGCGCTGACCCAGAGGAAGCCCTGGGCTTCCGGCAACGGCGCCCTGACTGGGGGGACCCCCTGGGCTGTCGGCTGCCACGGCAGCGCCCTGACCCGGGGGACCCTCTGGGCTGCCGGCTGCCGGCTGCCGCGGCGGCGCCCTGACCCGGGGAACCCCCTGGGCTGCCAGCTGCCACTGGCAGATCAGACTCCCTTTCTGTCCCAGCAGCAGCAGCTGCGCAACCATTTAAAAAAAAATTGGGGGGTGCTTTTTGGCGCCCCCAAATCTCGGCGCCCTAGGCAACCGCCTAGTCCGCCTAAATGGTTGCACTGGCCCTGCTGCCAAAGGCAGCCTGTTTGCCATGCTTGGGGCAGCAAAATACCTAGAGCGGCCTCTAGCCAGCTGAGGCCATGGCTACACTCACACTTTACAGCGCTGCAACTTTCGCGCTCAGGGGTGTGAAAAAACACACCCCGAGCGCTGCAAGATACAGCGCTGTAAAGCCTCAGTGTAATCAGGGCGGCAGCGCTGGGAGCGCGGCTCCCAGCGCTGCACGCTACACCCGTAAGGGATGTGATTTACATGCAGCGCTGGGAGAGCTCTCTCCCAGCGCTGCCGCTCCGACTACACTCACACTTCAAAGCGCTGCCGCGGCAGCGCTCCTGCAGTGCTGCCGGGGCAGCGCTTTGAAATTCCAAATGTAGCCATACCCTGAGTCTGTTTGGGGCATGGCCCCAGCGGCAGCCACTTCCCCTAATCAGCCCAGCCTAAAAGCTGTTTTCTCAAGCTACTGCCCCCTCCCAGTCCTGGAACCCAATAGGTACAGCCCCCTCCCAGGGCTGTTTTTAACCCTTCAGGGCAGGAGCAGGGGACCACCCTGCTACACAGTGAAAACCTAAAAAAGCTTGAAAAAATCCAGAAATGTTCTTGTGAAAACTTCTGGGCCTATCTATCAGACCAAACTCCTAATGTTGGTGAAGGGGCTTGGTAGAGTCAAATGTACAGCAGGGCCTGGATTTTGATACAAAATATTCACCAGACCTACACAAATTCTGTCTTGGCAGGTCTCTCCTTGCGTTTATAACCGTGCAGCAGTCTCAGACTCAGTGCAAAGCAAGAAAGGGAACCTGAGGGGCACAGTATCCTACAATGTTGCCAGAAATTCCTCTGGGCCTTCAGTCCTTCTGATGCCATTTGGTGGCCCTGATGCACCCAGTTTAGATGCAAGCCATTTGCTTGCTGCTGTCAGTTGCTGCTTTTAGAGTCTTCTGCAATCCAGTGAGTGCAAAACTCCAGAGACAACCTGTCATTTCCCATCACATCCATCTGCCTCAAAAGTTCTATTTATACCAAATAGATGAGTGTGGATCTGGGAATTCAAGGTAAGAGGAGTCATTTATGGTTTGAATGGCTATCTCTTCCCTCTCAGGGGAGCCAAGAGTGGAGGAAAGCCAATTGGAGTAGCTGCCCTGCTGCCAGGCTGTCAATTATTCAGTCATGGCCAACAGCAGTTGAGACCTGCCATCCAGTGAAGCACTGCATGGTTCTAAAGGTCTGAAACAACCAAAGGCAAGTTACAGCTTCTAGAAACAAGAAGAGAGCTCTGGTTCTGGGCAGCACATCACAGACATTTGTGTGACCTGTCATCATGTGCTAATGGGCTTGGCCCAGGAGGCAGCTGTGTGGAGGAGAAAACCCACAAGTCTGTTGGAACCATCTCTTCTTCAGAGTGTGCCACATATAGAGGAGAAAAATGCAAAGAAACGCGGGGACAGTAGCTTACCCTCCCCACTCTTTTTCACTCGGTCTCCCTCTCACACGCACTTTTCTTGGCTCCCTCCCACTCCTCCAGGTGTTATATCCTGTTCCACTTCCCCAGCCAGATGCCCTACATCCTTTCTTCAGCACAACTCCGCTTGCCCTTTACCGCTGATTGGCTGGGGCACAGGAAAAAGGAGGAAGTAAATGCCACTCAAAAACCAGAATTAAAGTGTGTGTGTTGTGGGGGCCAGGGGGAGTGTTGGGCACACAGTCTTCACACAATGTTTTGCTGTCTTACCTAATGAATAATGATCTTGTATATTTGCATAATGACCATGCTCTTCCCACTGAGGGGATTTCCCTTGAGTTCTGGTGGATCCTAATGTGTTTCCCCTGCTCTAAATGCCCTAACAGGCATCGCTGACCTACAGCACTTAAATGGCCATAGCAGCAAGGCTAAGTATTTCCAGCCACTAGACCAACTAATTTATCAGGCACTGGGAGCAACAAATCAAAGCCAGTAACAGCTGGGCCAGTACAGCTCCCTGCACAGAACTACCACCCTAGCAGATACCTCCCCCCAGTGACATGTGCCATGCTAAGGTGGGCTCTTGTGAAATACAGGGTATGTGACCACAGACTACAGGTGGTCAATGGGAGGACAGGAGAAACTGTGTCTCCACTGTGATGGAAGGGAGACAGAGAGATGCTTTTTTTACTCAAATGTCCAAAACACAAGGGCATGCGTGCGAGAAAGAGTATCTTCCTCAAACATCAGGACCCACAAGAGATGTCTCATCGAAAAGCAAAGAGGAAAAACTCTGCCCAATCCTGAGAGAAAGGAGAGAGATTAAATTGCACTATGGAGGCACCGACCCCTGCATCAGGAACAGACAGTATCAATAAATGGACACAGGGGATCAAATCCCAAACATGGTGTGTGACCTTATCCAGGATAGGTCCTACCTGCCTCTGACAGACACCCAAGGTCATGTCTATTTCTTACACTCTGGCAACATGCTTACATGATGGGGGAGTCTATCCTGGGAGGCAGTGACTCTGAAAAAGATTTGGGGGTCTTGGTGGATAATCAGCAGAACAGGAGCTCCCAGTGTAATGCTGTGGCCAAAAGGGCTAATGAGATTACAGCCAAGGAGTACAGAGGTAGGAGTACAGAAGTTATTTTACCTCTGCACTGGGCACTGGTTTGAGCACTGCTGGAATCCTGTGTCCAGTTCTGATGCCCACAATTCAAAAAGGATGGTGATACATTGGAGAGGGTTCCGAGAAGATCCATGAGAATTATTAAAGGATTAGCAAACCTGCCAAAGAGTGGTTGAATTACTTGAGTCTATCTAATTTGCTTAACAAGGAGAAGGTTAAGGGGTGACTTGATCACAGTCTATAAGTACCTACAATGGCTCTTCAATCTAGCTGAGAAAGGTCTAACATGACCCAGTGACTGTAAGTTGAAGCGAGACAAATTCAGACTGGAAAAAAGGCACAGTTTTAATAGTGAGAGTGATTACCCATTGAAACAATGTACCAAGGGTCTTGGTGGGTTCTCCATCACTGACAATTTGTAAATCAAGATTGGCTCTTTTCTAACAGATATGCTCTGGGAGTTATTTTGGAGAAGATCTCTGGTCTGTACTATGCAGGAGGTCAGATGAGATGATCACAGTCATCCCTTCGGGCTTTGGAATTGATAAACACCTGTAGTGCTTGTCAGGCCAATAATCTCACTGATCTGAAAGGTTTCCCCGTCCTGCTGTTACCCAGTGGGGTGAGAAGTTATTTGTGGGGTGAGGTGAACAGGCCTCATTCCCTGAAGATGGTTCCCAGGCCTTGGGAGAAAGGGATTTTGGCTTTTCCTTACTGCTCCCTTCAAAGGGCAAAATGAGATAGGCTGCCATGCAAAAGGCTGTGAGGAAGAAGGGTCCTGACTCAGGGTGTGACAAAGCAACCTTCCTGAGCCATGACATGAATCATTGCTCTAAGCTCCAACATTTAATTGAGTCTCCAACCCGTTTGTAAGAAGCTTTATCTTTTTTCCTCCATGCACCTCTCTGCACCATGGTGCTCTGATTTGAGTGGTAGGTTAAAATGCCTGTTCTTGAACTGGTCAACAATTTCAAAATTTTTTATTTTTCTATAAGGGGTTTTTGGTTTTTTGTTTGTTTTTTGTCTAAAGTTTTAATGTTGGCCAAAAAAAGTCAGAACCTAAACAAATAATTGCGATGGAAATGTTCATTGAAATGATTGAGGCTTCTCTGTAGTTGGTTGAATCTTTACAATTTTTGAACAATTTAATCAACATTTTGAAAAAATAGCACAAGATTTTTTTTTACTGGGTTGTCAGCTGGCTTTACTGTTCTCATGAATTTTCTGACTCACCTGAGCAGCCCCAAGAGGCTCAAAGAAGCTGGACCCATGGTTCTGAAACCCAGCGAGAAGGGTGGGCCGTAGCCCGAGTAGGAATATCTACACTACTATTTTTAGCCCTGCAGCATGAGCGCAGCGAGCCTAAATCAGTTGACTTTGAAACACTCTGCTGCCAGGGTCTTTTTGCACTGTAAACATACCATCAGATGTTACCTAACTGTACCGCAGAACAGTTTGAAATTCACCCACTGATAGTGTCAATGTCATAGACTGACAAACAAGATGGTTTTTCCCTAGGCTTTGTAGTCTGTGCCTCCATGACTTTAGGTTGCAAAAGATCTTCATTCATTCAATCGAACTAGAACAGTGGAAGAACTGTAAACCCATTTATCAATGAGGACCTGCCCTTTTGCTAAGTGCCAGAGGCCCACACATTGAAAGGAGACATACCCAAGGATGAATGGAATCAGATCCAGTCCCAAAGGGGCCTAACATTCAATGAGGTTGTGTTTGTACAAACTGTTTTCGTTGTAGCAATTGCTGTTGATACAATACCTGATAGATGGGAAGCGGTTAGTTAAATATATCACTACACTTGGAGCGATGCAAAACATCATTTCTAAGACTGCCATTCAGTTTAAGTTCAAACGGAAGCAAGCAACCAAAAAAAGCTTTATATATATCATGGCCGCCCAGAGGATTCAGGGGGCCTGGGGCAAAGCAATTTCGGGAGCCCCTTCCATTAAAAAAAAGTTGGAATACTATAGAATAGTATATTCCTGCGGGGGCCCCTGCGGGGCCTAGGGCAAATTGCACCACTTGCCGCCATCCCCACCTCCCCCCCGGGCAGCCCTGATATATATAAGCTTTATATAAAAGATTCTGCATCAGCCACAGAATTGACTTGAAACTTACAAATGCTTGGGTATTTTTAAAACAAAAGATCTGAAAATCAATTCCTCTGCCAAATCTCAGAGTCTGTTTCTCCAGCAAGATAACATCCCTAAATCTGAATGGAAAGGCTTTCCCTGCATTCCCAGAACTGCCTTTTTCTTAATAGCTTTATTGCCATCAACTCGTGCAGAAACACACGATCCTGAAGTGAGATTTTGGAAGGCAAATGGAAAGCATAGCAAAAAAATTACTCTAAAAATCCCTAGATCGGAATAGACAATGAGATCCTTTCTTTAGGCTTCTGGATCATTGCATAGAGAAGATCTGATTCCCTATTACATTTGACAGCATTAAATTTGATCACATTCTATAGGACTTGCTAATAAGGGAGGTGACCTTGAGCTAATCATGAAACCTTGCTGGGCCTCAGATTTCCTTTCTGAAAAAGTGTAATGCTTGTCATCTCCCGCTTTAGGAGCAAGATAGGACAGTGTGAAGTTCATGGTATTATTTAAGACCAGTCACTAGAAAAGATGAGCCTAAACTCTCAACCTCTGGTTCCCTGAATATTGCACACCCCCTGTGCTGTAGCAGGTAAAGTTTTAGCAGGCCCCTCCCAATAATTTTGAAACCCATCTGCAGCAATTCAGGGAGTTAGGATTTGGGTATTCGCCTGTGTGGAGTTCAGCCACATGCCGAGTGCTACCTGCTGACGCTTGGAAGATTGCCTAAGCCCACTAACCCTTCAACACGCTCTACTGCACTCACACAATGGTTGCTTCTCAAGGCCCCATAACTCAATCACATCTATCTTCAGTGGGACACTGAAAGGCATTTGCGCTGGAGATGTTCAGCGCAGACTAGGAGTTTCAACCACACTGCTCCTGCTGAAAGCATCAGGAGTTGTGTGGCTAAGGCTAGTTCACACTACGGACCTTACAGCAACATAGCTATACCACTGCAGTTGTGCCATTGTAAGGTCTCCCGCACAGCTGCTCTTTGCTGGCACCCCCAGCGAGTGGCAGTAGCTGTCAGCAGGAGAGGATCTCCTGCAGACATAGTGCTAGCCACACTGGCGCTTCTGTTGATAACACTTAAGACTATTGGTGAGAGACATAAGCTTTCAAGCTATACAGAGCTCATCTTTAGGTCTGGGAATGGTACTCTGCTGCCAAATGACAGGGTTCTAGCCCAAGCCAATGACTGTGTACTACAACTGTGAAAGAATAAGTCACAAACTTCATTTTATAAACAATTAAAATATTTTGTTTTTCATTCAAATTGTTTTCGGGAACAGTGAAAATGTGTTTGTTTGTTTTGTGGTGGGTTTTTTGTGGTTAAACAAACCACTGAAAAGCAAGAAATAAGGAGTTTAGGCAGTGGCCCCCCAAACTTTTTATGTTGCGGCCCCCCACCCCACACCCATAATGCGATCTGTCTGCACTCCACTGGGAGCCACAGTCAGGAACCGGGGCCAGGACCAGGGTCACGATCAGGCCAGGGGCAAAGGTCAGGACCTGAGCTGCACCTGGGACCAGGAGTGGGGCTGTGGTCGGGGCTAGGGCAGATGGGCCAGGAGTCGATGCCAGGGCACAGCTGGGGGCAAGGCTAGGGCTGGGAGCAGGACTGTAGCCAGGAGCCACAGCCAGGGCTCAAGACTTCGGCTGGATTGGAGCAGAGCTAGGGGCAGAGCGGGGCAGGGTGTCGCTCCCTCCTTTCCCCCCATGGGGGGTAGCACAGGCCCTGCCACTCTCCCCTAGAATGTTCCTCTATATCCCCCTAGGGGGTGTACCCCCCATTTGGGGACCACTGAGTTAAGGTGACACAGTGTGATGCTGTATGATTGAAATGTGACCAAGTATATCATTGATATTGCCACTGAACAAAAGTTGTACAAAGGATATCATGTAAGGCATCAATGGAAGAGTTATGATTTGCTAAAGATGACTATCCTTTTTAAATCCATGTATCATCATTGTATCTGAAGTTATTAATATTGGCTATATAGATCTGTATTCCAAACGTGTTTGTTCCTGGGGTAACACCCATGAGGTAATACCTGCATTGAAACCAGACAGCTAGGTGTTCATGGCCCATCAAAGGCAATTAACTCTTACAATGGGCCATAGAAGAAACTCATTCCACCCAGAGGGCTTTTCCTATGGACACCTTAGCTTCCAGCTGGCCAGTGGCTGGCCCTGTGAGTCAGCAAGTCATGTAAGGGCCAGTGACTTGCTCATGTGACTCTGGACTGCATCTTGTGCCAGTAATTTTCCATAAATTGTACTGTGAGCTTTGTTTTAGGACAGTAAAATTCCAAGGACATGGCAGAGGGTATAAAAGACCCTTGAAACATCCCCATGTTGCCCCTTTCCTGTCCTGATTCTCTGGACTGTGGACTTACAACTAAAAGGCGCATATTTGAACTATGGACTGAGGACCTTCCAACCTTTTGGAAGCTACCAGAGAGTTTACAAACCCAGCTGTCTATAACATTACTGCTCCAAACCTGCTATAAGAACTTTGCAATGACTGCATGTATGTGATATCTTAACCATTTTAACTCTCTTCTTCTTTTCTTTATAAATAAATCTTACGATTTTAGCTACTAAAGGATCGACAGCAGCACAATTATGGGGTTAGATCACAGAATCATAGAATATCAGGGTTGGAAGGTGTCATAACATATTCCCAGACTTGGACCTTAGCGTCCAAAATATGGGTGTTAGAATGAAAACCTCCAAGCTTAGTTACCAGCTTGGACCTGGTAAAGCTGCCACCACCCAAAAAATTAGAGTGTTTTGGGGCACTCTGGTCCCCCCAAAAACCTTCCCTGGGGACCCCAAGACCCAAATTCCTGGAGTCTCACAACAAAGGGGAATAAACCATTTCCCTTCCCCCCTCCAGGTGTTCCCTCTCTGGATTCCTGGAGAGATATACAGAAGCAAGCTCCGTGAATTTAAACAGAGGGACTCCACCTTCCCTATTTCCAGTCCTGGAAATAGGTACCGAGAGAGAGAGCCAAGCTCCTCCCCACCCCCCTCCTTCAAAATGCAAAGTCAGGTTAATAAATCTAACACAAAGAGATTTTTCCCCCTGACTTCTTCCTTCCACCAATTCCCTGGTGAGTTGCAGACTCAAATCCCTGGAGTTCCCCACTAAAGAAAAACTCCAACAGGTCTTAAAAAGAAAAAAAAACATAAAAATGGTCTTTTTGTATTAAGGTGACAAATACAGGGTCAATTGCTTAAAAGAAATATGAATAAACAGCCTTATTTAAAAGAACACAATTTAAAACACTTTAGCAACTACACACATGTAAATACAAAAGAAAAAAAAACAATAACCCCTATTGTTTTATGATCTTTGTACTCACAACTTGGAAACAGAAGATTAGAAAGCAGGAGACAGAAAAATCCTTTCCATAACCGATAGGGACAGACACAAGACAAAGAACAAAGGACTTACACACAAACTTCCCTCCACCCAGATGTGAAAAAGTCTTGTTTTCTGATTGGTCCTCTGGTTAGGTGTTTCAGGTTACTCCTTTCCAGGTGAAAGAGACATTAACCCTTAGCTATCTGTTTATGACACGCCCCCCAAATTGCAGACAGTGGGGAAGCTCACTGGCGGCGATTTCTTCCTAGAACTTTAAAATAAACAGATTAATACAACACATGCACCTTTACATATACCACTAAGTATATAACTAACAGACTATTACATTTTAAGAACACTTTTTAACTACTGGATTGTGGGAAACTCTTAATGGAGAGTGCATCAGCTACTTTGTTAGAAGCTTCTGAGATGTGCTGAATTTCAAAATGAAAATCTTGGAGAGCTAAACTCCAACGAAGAAGTTTTTTGTTGTTCCGCTTGGCAGTATGAAGCCACTTTAGCGCAGCATGGTCAGTTTGTAGCTGGAACCGCCGTCCCCAAACATATGGGCGTAGCTTTTCCAGGGCGTACACAATGGCGTAGCATTCCTTTTCACTGACTGACCAGTGACTTTTCCTCTTAGACAGTTTCTTGCTGAGAAACACGACAGGATGGAAGTTGTGATCCATTGCTTCCTGCATGAGAACTGCTCCTATACCACGCTCAGATGCATCCGTGGTTACTAGGAATGGCTTGTCAAAGTCTGTGAAAGTTAGTACGTACTGCTTTCCTCTGGGCGTCTTTTTGGGAAAGGACCCAGAATATTCACAGCTACTCGCTGAAATGGGACCTCAATTATGGGGAGTGGCTGGAGAGGGGCCTTGACTTGATCTTGGGGTTTTCCCACTCTTTGGCATACCTCACAAGACCGGACATACTTGGCAACATCTTTGCCCATCCCCTCCCAGTGGAAGGGGTTCCCCAACCGGTCCTTGGTTCTGTTCGCCCCAGCATAGCCTCTGAGGTGATCATGGGCTAAGCTTAAGAGCTTCCCTCGGTACTTAGTTGGAACCACCAACTGTTTTTGTGGCTGCCATTTTTCCTGGTGTCCACCAGAAAGAATCTCCTTGTATAAAAGTCCTTGGTCTATAACAAACCGGGATCGATTAGAAGAGCTGAGAGGCGGTGGGGTGCTCCGTGCCACCACCCACGCTTTTTGAAGGCTGTCATCTGCTTCCTGCTCAGTCTGGAACTGTTCTCTTGAGGCTGGGGTCACCAGTTCTTCCTCAGACTGTGGACTTGGGCTTGGTCCCTCTGGAAGCGATGGAGGTGATGGGGTTGTTTCCGTTGCTGGTGAACCGCTCTCCGCTGGTGCACCTGAGGGTATTTCAGGCTCCGGCTGAGCCTTTTGGGTATAAGGGACCTCGGGAGGTCATCTAGTCCAATCCCCTGCTCAAAGCAGGACCAATTCCCAACTAAATCATCCCAGCCAGGGCTTTGTTGAGCCTGACCTTAAAAACCTCTAAGGAGATTCCACCACCTCCCTAGGTAACCCATTCCAGTGCTTCACCACCCTCCTAGTGAAAAAGCTTTTCCTAATATCCAACCTAAACCTGCAACTTGAGACCATTACTCCTTGTTCTGTCATCAGGTACCACTGAGAACAGTCTAGATCCATTCTCTTTGGAACCCCCTTTCAGCTAGTTGAAAGCAGCTATCAAATCCCCCCTCATTCTTCTCTTCTGCAGACTCAACAATCCCAGTTCCCACAGCCTGTCCTCATAAGTCATGTGCTCCAACCCCCTAATCATTTTTGTTGCCCTTCGCTGGACTTTTTCCAATTTTTCCACATCCTTCTTGTAGTGTGGGGCCCAAAACTGGACACAGTACTCCAGATGAGGCCTTACCAATGTCGAATAGAGGGGAATGATCATGTCCCTTGATCTGCTGGCAATGCCCTTTCTTATACAGCCCAAAATGCTGTTAGCCTTCTTGGCAACAAGGGCGCACTGTTGACTCATATCCAGCTTCTTGTCCACTGTAACCCCTAGATCCTTTTCTGCAGAACTGCTGCCTAGCCGTTCGGTCCCTAGTCTGTAAGAGTGAATGGGATTCTTCCGTCCTAAGTTCAGGACTCTGCACTTGTCCTTGTTGAACCTCATCAGGTTTCTTTTGGCCCAATCCTCTAATTTGTCTAGGTCCCTCTGTATCCTATCCCTACCCTCCAGCGTATCGACCTCTCCTCCCTGTTTAGTGTCATCTGCAAACTTGCTGAGAGTGCAGTCCATGCCATCCTCCAGATCTGAGTTACATATAGACCTGGCTGTGTGGCTGATCTCTTGGGTGGTGAAATAAGGGCTGGGGTGTCTAAGGAGATGGCATTTTTGACTTCTTGTTAGCCAGTGTGATGAGACAGAAATTTGCTTTTGTTACTGGCTTGGTATATCTAATTGTAGAAGATACAGCAGTCTGGGGTGAGTCTGTCCTATGTTTCAGCATGTTGTCCTGAATCTGGTATTCTCAGCTGTGACCCACTGAGGGACCGTGACACACAAATATAAACTGAAATAAAAAGTTCAACGACAGAGCCCTAGTCATGCTGGACATGCTCACTTCACTGTCTTTGACCTGTCAGTTTGTCTCCATGTAGGGTGTAGTTCCCAACTTTACCCTGAATGACTTTTTCAGCAGCGCTTGCCCCAAGGGGAACTGGATGCTGGACACTAGCTGAGCTCAATCCTGAGATCAGTTTGGGGCAGACTGAGTTCCAGGTGGGTGCAGACCAGATCTAAGAACCGGAATATTTTGAACCAAAATACACAGAGGGGTGTTCTATCTTGGGGACTCTTTGCTCAAAGAACCTCAAATTTGAACCAATAGCCTTACCCCGATCCCATGACGCAGAGTAATTTTCAATACAACCTGCATAATCCTGTGGATCTTAGAGCACCTAGAAAGCTGGTTGTTAAACAGTAAATGAGAACCTTAATTACAGTAGAGCTTCTGCTTCACTATAATACTGCAGCCATCCCCTAAATACTCAGCACACTTTTCACACTTCTCATCCTTAGGTTTCAAAGCACTTTACAAAAGTAGGTAAGTATTAATAGTCCTAATTTACATATGGAGAAACTGGGGCACAAAGAGGTTTGACACAAATTCGCTAAATAGCTCCTGGAGAAAAAATTGGTACTTAGGTGCTATTCACAAAATGGCCAGAGGAGGCAGCATCCTTATAACTTTTAGCCCAGTGGTTAGGGCAGTTAGCTGGGATGTGAGATTCATGGGTTCAATTCCTTCCTCTGCCTGATGTGGAGAAGGGATTTGAATTTGGGTCCCCAGTTCACTGAACCTCAGTTCCAACATGCAGTGCCTTATTATTATGTAAGTGATGGCAGTGGGTCTCTTGAGAGGAAAGATGAAGAGATGAGCGTTAGCCATGCTGGGTTTGAGCTGGCAATGGGACATCACAGAGGGAGAAGATGGGACACTTGTGAGTCATCAGCAGAGAGAAGACAGCTGGAGCAATGTGTAGAAGATGCAGTCACCCAGGAATAAGGGGTAGAGGGAAAAGTGGAGTGGGCTAAGGACACAGGTTAGAGGAGAATGTGAGACAGGAGTGAAGAGGAGAAAAAACATCTAAGTAAACGCTGGAGAAACATGTCAGAGGAAAACAAGGAAAGGACAGTCATGGAAGCCAAGGGAGGGCAGAAACTTCAGGAGAACAGAGAGATCGACTGTATTAAAGGCAATATCTAGATCAAAGGAGATGGAGAATGAGATGATGCCCTTTAATGTAGCCAGAAGGTGGCACAAAACAGATTGCAGGGGATTTGAGAGGAATCAAGAGCTGAGGAAATCGAGGCAGCAGGAAAAGACAGCACTCCCTGGGAGCTCTGGAGCATGCAGTGACATGGAACTTAAGCAGAGGAAATAGCTCTGAGGTGTTCTCCGGGACTGGGGATGTGTGGGGAGAACACAGCATTGGGGAAGGGGGTGGAGCCATCAAGCCTTGAGGAGAGGATGGGACTGATGGTGGACACCATGGAACTAGGCAGGCAGGAGAGAGCTAATAGCCAAAGGGAAACCAGGGATGTAGATGGACTGGAGATCGCAAAAAGATAATTGAATGGGCAGAACTAAATTGTGGCCTGAAACACCCTCTGCTTTCCCAGTCCTGAGACTCACACGACTGCCAATGCATCTCAATCCTAACCTGTAGCATCTGCTGCTATTCTTGGTCTAGGCCCACATACAGCTCTGCCAACGCACCTCAATGTCAACTTGAAATAACCCTGGTATTCTAGTCTCACCCCGCAGTTCCCAGTTCTAGCAACATGCCAAAGTCCTGATCTGCAGCCCCCTGTGCTTCCCAAGTCCCAGTTCTCTAACTCTGCAGGTCAGGATGGCACCGCCTTGGCAGCAACATCCCCAGGTCTCTCTTGAGCCCCAAATGCCAGTCGTAGTACGTTCTACAGTACATTTCTGACATGGACAAACGTCCACTAAAATGTTCCTTTCCCTCATCACTCCACAGTAACAGCACGGACATTTCATTGATAGCCTAGCTCTCTCTCCAAAACCCCCATGCAGACATCTCCTCTGAGCATCCATGTTCCTCGCCTTTGTCAAGAGCAATCAGCAAGGAAAGGTCAATTGCTTCGATCAATACGTGAGGGGCTGTGAGCTGGACCGTGACTGAAAGGACACACAGGTGAGGAAGAGCCCAGCACTAGAGAGCTGTGAAGGAGACCTGTATTGACAGAAATGACATTGCCATCAGCTCACTCTCTGTTACGCAAGAGGGAAGTCAGCCTCTTCTGCACTGCACTCTGAGAGCCGGGCAGTGGGACAAAATCAGCCCAACTGGACTCAAGAGGATAGACCAGGACTGGCATAGGGAGAGTACACTTAGCAACACCATGTGGCTTTCGTGGCACTCTGAAGTGCAATCTGAACTAAAGTTTGCCTCACTAATCAGAATCTCCACAGCAGGCTGGCAGCAGAGCTGCATGGAGCTTCCATTCTCTTACACAAAATCCAGACAAGACTTCCATGGTATTAGATTGGAAACTCAGAACTCATCCAAGATTTACTGAAAGCAAGTCTGAGATTTGAGTGCCTTCAACTTAGAGCCAAGACCTCAGATCAGAACTTGGGGAACATTCACAGAACATTCTGAACTTCAGCCTTTGTCTAGCACAGTTCTAAACCAGAACCCCAGTTCTGAACCTCGGCCTGCACTTAAAGAAAGCCCATGTCCAATTTTACTGTAAGTCTGGATATGACCTTTGCTCTTTTGGCCCATCACTGCTCCTGTGTTGAGCAAATCTGGGCTGAGTGCATCTGGATACACTTTATGCTGCAGCGTGCGACCCAGGTGATATTTGTCCATTTCATCAGTTTGGTTTGACTGTTGTAGTTCATTCGACCCTAAAACTTGGAACACAGCCCAGAGGGTGCAAACCATGTGAACCTAAAGCAGAAAGAGACTGCTCGTTAACACTTAAGTGCTGGATTTTCCAGACAAATTAATTCCTCAGGAGCGTATGTATTCTCTCCATAACATTCAGCGAGTCAATTTCTGCTAGATCCTCTAAAATTCTCTTAATTAGGCACCTAATGGTCCAGATCTGCTTTTACTTACACTAGTGTAGATATCCAGAGTTTCCATGAGCCCTGTAAATGGAAAGTGCAGACTCTCACACTGCCCTAGAGGGTCAGGAAGGTGCATTTCTGTCGTACCTAGTGTTTAACACGTGTTCCCATAGAGGTTACAGATGGAAAAGACTTAGGCGGACACTGTTTGTCTCTTCTCTTGGCCAGTGTAGAATTGGTCCCTATGGTGTATTTTCCAGGCCTTCCTACTTGATATCTGGGGACTGCTCCATCCCTGTAAGCCCCATAGCAATGCAGGACTCACCTCTATGGCACCCACTGCTGGTCTCCCAGGAAATTAGCGTTCCAGCTGTTGGAGTGCCCTCTGCAGGTCAATGTCCCGCTGTCTCTGGCCCCATGTCCCTCCCGGATCCCCTCTTTCTCGGGTGCTGCTCCCTGGCAGTACCCCCACTCTCTGGGCTCCCCTCCCAGGGGAATTCCCATCATCTATCCCCACCCTGTCTCAGTGTTCACTGTCAGTCTTCATCTAGCCCCCACACTCTGGGGCAGACTGCAGTCCATATCACTCATCATCAGCAAGGGGGGTTTGAACCTGCTGCCTCCACCTACCCCTGGGCTGCACCTCTGCAACCCCAGTACCTTTTCAGGCCTTTGGCTAGGCCTACAGCCTGGGGACTTTCCAAGTGGGAGCTCCCCAGCTCCCTTGCCCTATTCCCTAGCACTGCTCTACTCCAGTACCTTACTCAAGTCCCAGGCAGTCAGGCCTTTCTCTCTTTGCATCAAGAGAGAGACTGCCTGTGCTCCTGGCCCATAGCCTCTTTATAGGGCCAGCTGTGGCCTGATTAAGGCATGGCCTAGCTGTGGCTACTTCCCCAATCAGCCCAGGTTTCCCCTACCACAACCCTCTCCCAGGGCTGTTTTTAGCCCTTCAGGGCAGGAGCGGCTGGCCAACCCGCTACAGCCCCTAACTGATACAGCAATAATATGCTGAGATAAATTAGGAGCGGCCCAACTTATGAAACCTAGTGGGCCAGATCCTCTGTTCTTGACTTCACTGGAGCTGCTCCAGCGATTTATATCAGTGTAAAATAGGAAAGACAATGCCTGTAACTATGAAAATAAGAGTATGGGAAGGCAGTGTCTAGTCTCTGGCAGCCTTTCCCCTTTTGCACTATGGGTTGACCCATGACTGTCTTTAATGATCCCTTCTACTGGTCTCCAGCGAGAATCATTCACTACAGCATTCAAGTAAGAGACTGACAAAATGACACATTTGTCGGATCTGACACTAGCTGTGGAATTGAGGATAAACCAACCTCACCTGGATGACTCACTTTCAATACATTAAATAAGAACTTAAGAACATAAGAACGGCCATACAGGGTTAGACCAAAAGTCAATCTAGCCCATTGTCCTGTCTTCCAATCGGGCTAGATAACTAATCACCAAGTGATCTATTCCCAATAGTCATTGATGGACCTAGTTTCTTCTCCCAGCTGCTCCATCCTAGCCCAGCAGGGCCCTGAGCCACAGCACATGGTATCTCCCATGCCCAAAGACTCGTTCCAGTTCCTCTGAGTGGATGCAGCTTCCATGCTTCTTGGGGAAGGCGGCTGGTGCTGTTTTGAGTCAGATGCAAAGTGATCTTCATCTGCTGTTCCAAGCTGGGTCTGGGCATATCCTTTCCATCTTTCCACCTCCAAATGTTACCAGTCCTCGCTACATGCAGCCTCCTGACAACTTTCTGAGCTTAACGCTCTGCTTTCTCAGCTCTTCTGCAGGACATCCCTACCCAGAACAGTAATGTATCCTTGCCCCAAGAGAGCTTTCACTCCAGAAGTGCAGGATCCCCAGCTGAGCTAAGTGGATCTATTGGCCAACCTGACCGTATACAGCCCTGAACACAAATGTATTTTCCCAAGAGTGTACGCCCTCCTCCCAGCCTGAGTGCCTGTCCCTTGCCTGCTACAGCTTGACCTCTTGCCCAAGTTTGCGGTTCAGAGCCAAAGCCCCACAGAACATAGGCCTCCTCTTTCCCTTTCATATCTTTCTCCTGCTCTTATCTTCACACTGATCCTTAGGGTGGGCCCAGTTTCCTCTTCCTTGGCACCAAGCAATCTTCCTCTCCTTCAAACCCCTCCTCAAATCACCCCTCTTCTGCACACCTTTCCAAGAGCAACTCCTCCCAAGTCCCCACACCATCCCAGAGTTGCTCAGTTGTCTAGGAATGAGCCATTTGGGGCTTGTGTGTGCACAAGAGAGATCTCGCCCCAACTGCATATCCCGCACCCCAACTGCACCTCTGGTGCCTGGCCTCAGCATACACAGCCCCCTTCCCTTGCCATGTGTCTTTCCCCCACCCTCCAGTATGCCTTTAACAGTTTGCTGGATTACTGATGGCCACTAAAATAACAAACCTACAAAAGGAGAGAGGGAACAAATGAGACATTCTGCAGCAATTAGGGCTACAAGGGATAAAGGGGAGAGGAGACTGAATGGACAATGGCAAAGCTGAGGACGCGGCAGGCCAGAATCCACCCGGGTGTGCAAATTGCCCTCAGGAGGCCAGGTCCAAGCCCATGGGAGTAAGAAAGCAGAAAGAGACGAAAAGAGTTATTTAAACAAGCACTAGGCAGTCCCTGCTGGGCCTCCCTTGGACTGAGCTCCATCACACTTTCCCCAGTGAAGACCTGTTAACAGTTTCCTCTTCACTGAGTCCTTTCAGGTGGGTCTGTGTGCGGCTGGGCACCGGGGACGCTGTCAAGCTAGAGTGGGTATGTTCTTTCTTGCCCATTCAAAGGGAAGAAATCCATTCATCTCCCTGATAATTACTGGCACACATGGGTTTGCACAATTACCCTCCGTTTAATTGGTCATCACAGGCGAACCAGATTGATCGGGCAGAGTGCTGAGGCTTTAACTCTTTTGCTGCCACTGCAGGAGCATGTCACAGCCACTCACCAAAGAAAGCCTCCTGTCATCTTGTTAGAGAAGCATTTCAAGGCTACCTTGACCCTCCTACAAAATGTTGCTCTAGTTCCTTATCACCTGTGCAACCCTGCAGAGTGGCTGAGGACCATTACAACTTGTGTTTTGCTTCTGGATTCCCCACCCCGTCCCCCCAACCCAAGACACACAGGCCAAACATTTGCAGAGTGGCCTCTGATCTCAAGTGAGATGTCTGGCGCCTGATTTCCCAGAGGTGCTGGGCTCTCACAGCTCCTTTTGCCTTCGCTTCAAGTTGTGGGTCCTCAGCACTTTGAGTGTCTCCGGCTCAGCACTCAAAAATTAGAGGCTGCTTTGGAAATGCCGACTCGTTCAGCCCAAGGAATGGAGTGGGAGTTAAAAATTTGACACCTGAGGCTAGATTCTCTGCTCACGTACCCTGATATAAAATAGAAGCAATTCCACTGAAGTTAGAATTACACTGATGTCTGAGTGGACTTGTAGGCTCTAAAGTTTTACATTGTTTTATTTTTGAATGCAGTTATTTTTTGTACATAATTCTGCATTTGTAAGTTCAACTTTCATGATAAAGAGATTGCACTACAGTACTTGTGTTAGGTGAATTGAAAAATACTATTTCCTTTGTTTATTTGCAGTGCAAATACTTGTAATAAAAAATAAACATAAAGTGAGCACTGTACACTTTGTATTCTGTGTTGTAACTGAAATAAAAATATTTGAAAATGTGGAAAACATCCAAAAATATTTCTATAAATGGTATTCTATTATTAACAGCACGATTAATCTTGTAATCACTTGACAGCCCTAGTTAATCTATTAATGACCAAAACTTTTCAGTGTGAGGCAGCTAGCAGTGCTACACACATATCATACCCAACACAAACATTAACCCACCAAATAGCCCAAGCCCTCTGCTCCTCCACCCACAAACACGCACATCAGCATTACCACAGCTACTGTACACCATAGACTACAATTCCACTCCTCCCTTCTCACACATCTTTTTATTGGATCATTTTTCCATAGCGCCAGGAGCTATGGGTGTTCCACGGTGTAACTGATTGCATTGGACAAAAGTAATTCAGTAAAAGAAGGGTGTGCAAAAAGATGGGTAAAGGAAGTGACTAGCATCCCTACTGGGAAGAGATAAGGTTGTGGTGCATGGTCCATGGTGTTCCATAATTGTGGTACTAGTAAGGTGTGTGTTTATGGATGGAGGGTATATATGCTTAGGTAGCTTAAGTTGTCATTTCCTTGGTTTCATGGGTTGTGTCAGGTATGTTGTCTACTGCTTCCTAACAAAGTTTTTGTATATTAATTTCCTAGTTTTTTAAATGTTTAATTGGAGGGGGATTGCAATGAGGGGGTGGGGAGCAGATCAGGGAGGGAGAGGGGTAGAAGTGAAGCTATGCATGAGCCCTCCCCTATCGTAGGATAAAATCTGACAGAAAAGTGTAGCTGCTGACTAAAAGGTTTTAAAAAAGCTGAGCCCCAACAATCAAGTCTGTGTGCACCCAGCCTGTCCCATTTAATCACACTTGTGTGCATTGCCCCTCCCCTCCCCTCCCCAGCAATCATGTGTGTGCAGCACATGAACATTCAGCTGCAGTTCAAATAGTGAATAAAACTGAGCCTAAACTCAATATCTAGGGGGAAAAAAATCACCACCTACTTTTTTTTTTAGACGAAATCCAGGAAATTACACCTTACTTTAGAACATAATCCTAATGATGGAGTCCTGGTCTGTGCCTCCATAAACCATCACATATCGGGCCAGATTCTCTGGCCCAGTCCAATGTCTTTGCACCATTCAAATGGCACCAAGGGCCTGGATTCTGTCCGTAAATGACTTCAGAAGATTTCCACGGTAGAGGGGAATCATCCACTGGCACAAGCCCCTCTGCTGGCTAAGTTGCAGCCTGTTTGGTTCTTGATCATTTGCAAAGACAGTTAGTACAAAAGGCACAAGATGCAATGAAGTTGCAAGGAAGTTTATCTTACTGCCAGGAGCTTTCCTCCACCTGCAGCCCATGCTTCCCAATTTCACTCCACAATCTACCGCCTTTATGCTTCTAATTAACAAGAGCAGTTTTCCCTCTTCCTCATTATAGCATCACTTTTATGCACTCCCATCTCATCCTTTCTTCTTCCCCATTGTATCAGGGAGAGCCTAATACTTCATTCCAAGAGTATTAGGCATAGCTCAGTTTGCACAGGGCGGGGCAGAACCAGGCTGTGAATTAATCCACTGGGAGGAAGAAGTTAACGAGTTCACAGGCAGACTGGCCTGGCTGTCAGCAATGCCAGGACAGGAAACAGAGAAATGAAGTAGGCAAGCTTCATTGGGCACAGACCAGGGAGGCACAAAAGAGATTTAAGAATTCTCAGCTGACGCACATCAGGATGGTGCTCTGAGCTGCACTACACCCCTACCCAGACCCAGCCAATGTCTTACCGTGCCTCCTCCCAGCACACCTCCCACCCCAGGTCTCAGGAGGGGTCCTGTATCAGACAGCCGTAGGCCTGCATGTCGGGGAATTCTCCCCTGGCCAGCTAAGGGGCTTACTGCTCCTAGACCTTACCACGGTGGCATACTGGCACCAGGCCAGAGTGGGAAGAATCCTTTAAATAAATGCTAGGGGTCATATTCTGCTCCCATTGAAGTCAGTGGGGTCACACCCATGAAAACGACAGCAGAATTTGGTCCTATACTTTTAACAACAGTGCCAGGGTGGGGCATTGTCCTTTAAAATCAAGGAAGCAAACTGAGTTGTGAATGTTCTATCTTAGATCTCCCGCCGTCCCCCACGACCTACCCTCCCAGCCCCTGTTCTCCACACACTCACACCTCCCCAGCTATCAGACAGCACAGGCTGCTCAGAGTGATACCTTCCCAAGGATCAGAGTACAATTGTGTCAGGCTCTCTTGTTTAAACAGTTTGTGTAGCTGAGAGGTAGATCTCTGCTCAGGGGCACAAGTGCTGCTGCCAAAAGCAGCAGGACTGTGGAGGAGGAAGACTGAAAGTGGGTCACCGCACTGACTGACCAGCATGCAGGAAAGAAAAAAAAAAACTTTCTCCTTGTTCCACACCAATGCTTGCTGAGAGCTGAGGAGACAAAGCTAAGCCGGGAGGGCAGGCCAATCCTCCAGAGATACGGCTGGGCTTCGCCATTATGGGAGGGGAGAGGGGAAGCAATGACTTGATCTAATATTATTTAAAAACGAAACTCATGTATTTTCACGGACCACGTCACTCATAAAGGAATGGTGTGGCCACCTGCAAATGAATCACCAAAGCTGTGTGTGAGTTTAGATAGATACCCTGGACCAGATCCTCAGCCAGTGCAAATCAGCACCAGCTCCAGTTTACACCTGCTGAGGGTCTGGGCCAGACTCTTTATAGCTCAGAGACAGCAGGGGCAGCAAACAGTTATCCAATAATAATCTTAATTGCTACTCACCTGAGTTGCATTTGCCCCCTGGGCTGCTCCTCCCAATCTCTAAATTAAGTTTAAATCCTGGAAGTACAGGATTTCACTTGTGTTAAAGATGCCCTACAAAAGGAATTTTTTTAAATAATTAGGTTTCTGCCTTTAGTATGCTCATTATTCTTTACAGTAGATAAAGGGGGCCCAAAAGGTTTATTTTAAAAAGTCTGCTTTTTTGTTTTGTTTTGTTCTGGTTTTTTTTGATCTTCAGAATATCAGGAATGTCAAGTGTTCTCTCCCCTGGCTTTGTTGGAGGACTTGTTTGCCAGCATCAGACATGTGCGCCATGAGCTTGCATGCTTTCAATGAGTCTTTCACAAAGGCATCCTTTCTCCAGGATGTTCATTAGGCATTGACATTAAATAACTGTTTGCTAAAACACAGGAACTTTAAGTTCTCTGACAATCCCACCCTCTCTCGATTACTCACAGTTCACTCTCTTGACTCATGTGGTGTCATAATTCCTTTAGGTTTTCAGTCACCAGAGTGTCCTCAGTCCTCCTGCTGCTGCCTGCTCAGATCCCGCTACCTGGGGAGTCCGTGCTCCAGAGGCCAGTGAGGAGAGAGAGCATCCCAACGCCAGAAGGGGGAACGCTATCCCTCTTTTTAACAGAGCAAAGAGAGCCATACAGCTCTTTACCTTCACCCCTGCTCAGCACCTGAAGCTTGCAGGGCTGGTGACCAGTTCCTAGCTTGTTGTGCGTGGGCAAAATGCCCAATATTCCCAAGGCATTTAGTGCAACATCCCTCTCTTCTTCAGCTGATGTCAAAGCTCAAGCCTGCAGGTCTTTGGCTCAGCTGCTTGGTGCAGCTGATGATCAGGCTCAAGCCCGCAGTGGGCTCAAACTTGCTGGACTTGCACGAAAGGTGACTCATGCCAGACCTTGTGCTTGCTGGGCTGATCTCCACATAAGAGTCTTGTGAGCTCGGTGGGTCAGCAACACAAGTAGCCAGCACTGTTATGAAGACGCAGCCCCTGCGAAGTGACTGGCTCAGCCCCTTTTCCTTCCCAATCGAAGGTCACAAGGCAATCATAGAATCCTAAAATATCAGGGTTGGAAGGGACTTGAGGAGGTCATCTAGTCCAACCCACTGCTCAAATCCTCTGTGCTGGCACTGTTCAATGCTTCTAGCTCACTGGCCTGATGTCAAGGCACAAGCCTTTGTGACCCATCAGCTCAATGTCCCTAGCTTGCTGGTCTGGAGCTGAGACACGGGTCTTTGTGAGGTTGGCTCAGCACTGGAGTAATTCCATTGCCATAAGTGGATTTGCTCCCGATTTGCACGAGTAGCAGGGAGCGGAGAACCAGGCCTTTCCATTCACTTCACTCTTCTCTTGCATAAGTGACAAACAGATGCACTGGAAGCAGGGCTGGCTCCAGGGTTTTTGCCGCCCCAAGTGGCGGGGAAAAAAAAAAGCCGTGATCGCGATCTGCGGCAATTCGGCAGCAGCTGCACCGCGCCACTTTCTTCTTCAGCAGCAGGTCCTTCCCTCCGAGAGGGACTGAGGGACCTGCCGCCAAATTGCCACTGAAGAGCCCGACGTACTGCTCCTTCCCCTTGGCCGCCCCAAGCACCTGCTCGCTGAGCTGGTGCCTGGACCCGCCCTGACTGGAAGCTGAACTGGCGCTGACTGAGATCCCAGGGGAAATGACTGACTTCACTGCTGAAAGAAACTGATCTTGGTCCTCCAAACCAGCTAAGGAGAACATGATGGCTTGTGTGTGGAAAGGGCACTTACAGCGCAGCACAGGCTGCCCTCCAAAGCAGCATGATAGAGGGATCCAGAGTGGAAAATATCCGAAGGGTACCAGGCACCGTCACCACCAGCCCTGCCCAAAGCTGCCACATTCTGAGCTATCTGCACATGTTCTAGCCACGGACATGGAGCCTTCTTTAGAAGTGTGTGTTTGCTCACTGTGTGTAGGTATCACTGGGAGAACTGGTAATATCTGGCCATCTGTCACACCAAAGAAAGGGGAGAGATTGTTTTCTTCTGTCCCTTTGACTGGGGCCAGGAAATGCAGCTTTGGTGAAATGTGCCATCTCCCCAAAACCAATAATAGCTGCTCTGTTCAACATAAATCTTCATAGCTGTCAAAGGAAAGATCAGGCAGAATTTGAAACCATGGTGAAAGGTCACTTGGTAAAAGTCATGCCGGGAAGGACAAATGCTTTATTGACAAAGATAGAGTGGAACGGATTAACCTGTAAATCCTTGAGATTTGATCCTGGGCGCTCTCAGCTCACTCTAGACTTTAGGTTAATTCTCTGCTGTTTGCCACACTCCATGATGCATCACATAGCAGTCCCTTACGGAAGAGAGTCTAAAATGGTGGTTCTTGCTTGCACCCCAATCAGCACACAGCTGCAGCCCATATGACATCCTCAGAGCCATACAGGTAGTATATAGAGAGCATGGATGTGGCCCACATAACACAAAGAGATCAGTATATGCGGCCCACAATGGAAAATAGGTTGAGAACCACTGGTAGAACAACAAGGGCTTGGGAACCCCTTTCATCACTGTTGTGTCTCCACTACAGGGATACGACATAGACAAGACTGCCCCAGGCCACGTTGGGAGATGAACTCATGTATTCTAGGAAAACCATCCTTCCCCTTAGATAAGCCTAGAATAGGTATTTTTAAACCCACCACACAAAGAAGATAATGTAACAGTTTATAGCCACTTCCATCAGCTGATTGTACTAACACGAACTCAGAGAACAGAGGGTTGAGAGAGTTGGGAATTGAAAGATACAGTGAAGTTAGTTTCAGGTGTTTGGTTAATATTCAAGGTCTGGCTGACAGACACAAGCATCTCAGTAGGATGCATTTGGCCAAGTGGTCTGTGATTTCCAAAGGGCCCCAAGGAAGGGAGATGCCCACTCCCACTGGCTGCCAATGGGATTTGGGTGCCCGAGGCCTTGTCTACACTGAGATGATTTGCCAGTGCGGCCATAGAGAGGGTCAAGTTATTAGGAAAAGAGTCCTTTTGCCAGTATAGCTTATATCACTTCTCCTGTGTGAACTAAGCTATACCAGCAGGACATTTTTCCCAGGGTAACTGCATTGACATGAGGGCTTTTGTTGCCATAGTTATGTTAACCAAACATAACATCCCTACCCAACATTACTATGCCGGCAAAACTTTAAGCGTAGGCCTGGCCTCAGTGCTCCTTTGAGAAATCCCAGCTTCAAAACAGCATTTCATCATGTGTGCCTTCTTCAAGCATCTCTTTAAAGCAACATTCTCCCATGAGGCCTGCAAACCCGGGTACTCCTCCTCCCTTAGTGACAATATCATGGAAAGCCAAACCAAACCCCAGAAAACACCTCCCAACCTCCATCACTCAGGCACAGCTTATCCAAGCAACCACATGGTCTCACACCCTTGTCCTCTCCTCCCCAGCCACTAACATTTGTTACCTCCTCACATTGTGTCTTTGCTCTGGGCCAGAAACCCCATGAAAGCTAATGAGCATCCTCAATTCCCATTAGCTTCTGTTGGACCTCAGGGTGCTTTGCACTTCCTAGGAGTCACTCAGCACCTCGCAGGAGGAGGGCCTCTAATCACCTCAAAGCAGGGACTTTGGGCCAAATTCAGGAATGATTCTAAAGGAATCTGCACTAGTGAATTTACATTGTCCTCTAACCCCATCAGCAGGTCAGCTACACTAATGTACTTAGACCAGGCCTGCACAACATGTGGCCCACGGAGCCTCATTGTGCGGCCCGCCGGGGGATTCTAAATCCCCCGCACACGGCGCTCTGCGGGAAGCCCAGAGCTGGGAGCCCAGAGCCCTTTAAATCCCAGCCGGGGCCAGAATTCAAAGGGCTCTGTGCTGCCCGCAACAGCTGGGAGCCCAGAGCCCTTTAAATCTCAGCCGCAGCTGGGAGTCAGAGGGCTCTGGGCTGCCCACAGTGGCGTGGAGCCCAGAACCCTTTAAATCTCAGCCATGTCTGGCTCCGTGCAGCTCCAGACATGTTGCTGCCATGCTCCCCCGCAGAGCCCACAGCCACAGCCCCCCAGCACCTGCCTTCCAGATTTGCACACCTCAAAATTCAGGAGTGCTCAAGCTCAGTTTGGGCAGCTGTTACTTCATTTCTCTCAAATCAAAATATACTGATCCACTGTAACTTGCTGTAGAAAAATTAGGATAAAATTGAGCAAGAAATTCTTATTAGGACTGGAATTGCTATTTTCAACAGCCATTGCCTTTTTGTTTATTTAAAAGGAAGACAGTGATATTGCATTGGCAAATTCCCCACAAAAAGAAAGAGCGGAACAAAAGAATAATAAAGGCACCTCAACTTTTCCTCATTTATAGAGGACAGTCTTATAATATGCATCCAGATATCCTCCAACCACACAAGCTGAAAATTGTTCCACTTTACTGCAGCTCTGTAACCACATGGGAACCAATCCTGTCTGTGTTTTGTGCACATCCAAAATTCCTGCTGAATGACCCACCCTAGGAGCAAGTTACCAGTGACCTAGGGCTGAGGCGGCAGGAGGTGGGGGGGGACACTGGTGGGGAGGAAAGAGGGAAGCCCAGCGCTGGGGCGGCAGGGGGTGTGGGTGGGTGAGGGGAGAGCCCAGGACTGGGGCAGCAGGGGGACACGGGGGGAGCCCAGGGCTTGGATGGGGGGCAGCCAAATTTTTTTTTGCTTGAGGCAGCAAAAAACCTAGAGCCGGCCCTGCCGGGTTCCCCCAGCCGCCGGAGCCCCGGCCCCTTTAATTTGATACTGAGGGCTCCCAGTCACCTCTTCAGCTGGGAGCCCCTGGTTGATTTAAAATCAAGTATCACCTCCCCACCCCTAACCTTCCTTTTTGGCCCACAGCTGTTTTGGTGGGGCGGCGCTGGGGAAGGAGGGTTTACTTCCGCAGAGCTGGGCGGCCCTGGGGTGGGGTGTCTCTGCGGGGCCGGGAGGTTCCTGCCTTCAGCTGTCTTCTTTGGAGTAATGTGGCCCTCGCCACTTTATGAGCTGTGCAGGCCTTTCTTAGACTCTCACCCACTTATCAATGTGTAACTTTACAGCACCTTGCACATCACGTCTGCAACCAGCTCACTGAGTCTAGCTGAGCCTGAGAGAAGTGGTTCTCAGGAGGTATGCAGAGGTCTTCCAGGGGGCACATCAACTCATCTAGATATTTGCCTCATTTTACAACAGGCTACATAAAAAACACTAGCAAAGTCAGTACCAACTAAAATTTCATACCAACAATGACTTGTTTATACACTCTATATACTATACACTGAAATGTAAGTACAATATTTATATTCCAATTGATTTATTGTATAACTATATGGTAAAAATGAGAAAGTCAGCAATTTGTCAGTACTAGTGTGCTGTGACACTTTTGTATTTTTGTGTCTGATTTTGTAAGCAAGTAATTTTTAAGTGAGGTGAAACTTGGAATACGCAAGACAAATCGGACTCTGGAAAGGGGTACAGTAGTCTGGAAAGGTTGATAGCCACTGCCTTAAAGAGTTTAAGGGTTTGTCTAAACTGTTATAAGATAGCACATGAAGTTAAACCAAACACAGTTACACTGGTGTAACCCCTGGTGTGGACTAACTTATTCTGGTACAAAAGAGCCTTTTTTCAGTTTAACTCATGTTTGCTTTGGAAGAGGTTTAAGCAAAATGGAAACAGGCCACTCTTACACTGGAAAAAGAGTAACTCTCCTGTAAAATCCCGAGCCCTGTTGAAAAAGAATCGGCATCAGGCTGCAAACCGGCCATAAAACTTTGCCAAAGAAATCCATGACGAGTCTTGAACTTAGAAGTGGGGAGTTAGAGAATGGTTGGAAAACCCCAAACTAGACAGATGGATGTCAAATCAAAAGCATTTGATTGACTGCAGAGTTTCTGAGGAACTGCTTCAAGTCAGGCTGTAATGGAAAAGGATTTGAAAAGTCAGCCCCATAGAGATGGGACTAAGTCTGGAAAAAGAGGATGATGCTGGGATGAGAGTATCCATGTGAGGAATATTACAGGTATAACTAGATGGGTTTAACAATCCTGGCATAAGTGGTAAAACGTTCCTGTATAGACAAGCCTTAAGCTGGTGTCACTCACACACCCAGTGGCTGGCAGAATGGGCTGTATCGGGCAAAGCAACTAACATGAGGGGGTAAGAAGGTGCCAACTAAAGTAGGGAGTAGCCAAATTTCCAATAGCAGCATTCGTGGGGTTCTCAAGCTTTTTCACAGTGTTATTCACTTCTCTTCATACAGTTTGAAGATACCCCCTCCTATTTGTAACTGAACCCTCTCCTTCCTCCTCCCATGCATGAATGAGCCACCAGATCACTTCCTCTCCCATTCATGATTGTGCATACTACCTCCCCTCCCATGATCATTGCACTATGAATCATGAACGAACAGACCACGCCCTTTGCCCATTCACAATCTTACTACATCCCTGTGGCAACTACAACAATTTCTTGAAAGGAGAATGACATAGGGCATGTACGTACAATAAACTTTACTGCCATATTTTGCCCATTTGTTAGAAAGCCAATCACACTGTCTATTTGTGCTCTTAATTTCATCTCCCCCTCCCATCTGTCCTGTCCTCTCTTCCCCCATTGATTCCTGCCATATTTGTCTGACTTCTGCTCCTCCCCCTCTGCCCTTGCACATGTTTCCCTGCCATGTGGTTCCCTTCACTCTTGGCCATGCTGCCCAGGTGCCTGATCCTGATTGCCCCTGAACCCCACATCATGCTGCCTGGTGCCTCTCTCACTGAACATTTCTCTCTTTGCAAATAGCCTGCAGATATCACTCTAGTCAGGGCTCCAGTCCCTGAGGGCAGCTCTTCTTTCCTCTCCTCTTTTGTAGTAGCAGCCCTTCAAGCCACCTGGTTTGATTCCACCTCTTTCTTTCCAGTTGCTTTTATAAGCATCCGGATTCTTATTTGCAAGGAAGGAAGAGAAACCAGCCCCTGGCATCTAGAAAGCTCTCCACAGGTCACCAGGGCCGGCGCTACCATTTAGGCAGCCTAGGCAATTGCCTAGCGCACCAGAATAACTGGTGGGCGCCGTTTTGCCGAGGGGGTGGCAGGCGGCTCTGGTGGAGTTGCCGCAGTGGTGCCTGTGGAGGGTCCGGTGCTCCGTGGCTCTGGTGGAACTGCCGCAGTGGTGCCTGCAGACGGTCGGCTGCTCGCGCAGCTCCGGTGGACCGCCCGCAGGCATCACTGCGGCAGCTCCACCAGAGCCACGGAGCACCGGACCCTCCGCAGGCACCACTGCGGCAACTCCAGCGGAGCCGCGGGACCAGCGCGCAGGGCGGCGAAATTGCCGTCCGCCTAGGGCGCTCAAACCCCCAGGGCCGGTCCTGCAGGTCACAGTATGGGAACTACTGGAATAATTAATTATTAAGCTAGTCAGTGAACATTTGGGACTTGAACTCAGGAATTCCTTATTCCTAACCATATTCCTTGTCTGATCTGTAAAGAGGCACGTAAGTGGAGAAGGACTCATCCTGCTAAGCCCATTTTAATTGATCCTGGGTTTCCCAAAACATTTGACTGGACAATTACATCACTAGACCAAGCACTTAGCCGCATGCTTAACTTTAGTGATGTGAGTAGTTCCATAAATGCTTAAAAGTAAGTATGTGCTTCAGCAATTGACTGGATCAGGTCCTTAAATATACATGCACAACACAACCAGCATCAACACCCCCGCTTATAAAGTAATGGACTTTCCTACTGGGCGTGTGCTGGGACACATTTTCAAATGTTCATCCTTTTTATTTTACACCTGATTTAAAATAAAGTCTGTACAAAGCTGCAGACTTACTGTTCCCTAGGGAATTATTCAGAAAGCACATTTGGGCTGGAAAAGCTCAAGCATCTAAAGGCTTCTATTGGCGTAGCTATTATCATTCAGGGAAGTGGTGTAGCTATGCTGGCAGAAGAATGCGTAGTTCTCTGTAGTGTGACATGCGCCAGTGACTTGCCCAAAATCACCCAAAAAGAAATCTGTGGCAGAGGACTTAAATCCAGGTCTCCTGAATCCCAGTCCAGTGTCTTAACTACAAGACTATAGCTACAAAGTTAAATTTCAAAGAGTCATGTGTAGTTCTAATGGATACTACTTTACAAACTAAGGTATAGCATTTGCCACCAGCTATAATACAACTAAGCTAATACAACTGAATTGCTCATCAATACAAATCTCAAAGTTATAAGGAAAAAAATCATAAGGCAAAGATGTTCTATATTAGGGGCAAAAGATGAATGCATCTTACATTTCTATGTGCCTTAACCCTCCCTAATTATAGCACATTAAAAAGACTTTTGAGCTGTCACAGGACAAGCTACTCAACTGTCTCCTACTAATGATATGGCATCAAACCCTTATCCTCCCTCAGGACAAGATGCGTATTTAATTATTTCTCATAAATCAGTTGAATAGAAAATGTTACTTTCATTGGAGATCATGGTAGGGCTTCAGCCAATCAGAAACTGAAATTTGACTCTTTGCATGCATATATTTTGTTTGCAAGAATGTGACTGGCAAGCTATGTAGTCTTGAATTGTATTGGAATGTTCCATGTAATGCTATGTAGGATGTGGGGGAGGGTAGAGGAGATTAGCTCTCACCCATTGTTTTGGCAGGCTGCCTTAATTGGCATCAGGCCAACAGTCTCAACATTGATTTCAACCTGAGAGTGATCTAACCCTCCATCTAGCCAGCCATTCAGCTGGAATAAACATACTGAGTGGCATGGAGATTAATAATACACTGAGTTTGGGAGCTGACAGCTATACAAAATTGTTGCCATCCCAAATTAGTAGATAAAGCTTATAAATTGTGGGTTTACTTGATACAATTTAATCAACCTGATAAGTAGATTTGGTTGAGGATTTGATATAAACTCACTCTGTTAATTTGATATGTTTAGATGCATTTTATTTTATGCTTTTTGCTCAGCTATTTAGTTTTGCTAATAAATTATATAAAATTGGAAACCAGTGGGGTTCAGATATTTCTTACCCAGAGGTCTGGGGTCCATACCTGAGGAGTCCCAGGCCAGATGACAACTCTGTGACCCAGTTAGAGGCAGTCCATAGATCTGTCCCATAGTCCTCCTATAACTGGTATACAATCAGGGACCCTGATCTTTAGAAGGGAAACCAACAACTATATTGATCATGTCTTTCAAAAGCAACAGGGATTCCAAAACATTTGAGGGCCTGGGGTGGTACATACCTAAAAGCTGACCAACTCTCCTCACTAAGGCCTAGGTGTCATAAACAGATAGCTAAGGGTTAATGTCTCTTCCACCTGAAGCACCTGACCAGAGGACCAATCAGGAAACCGGATTTTTTCAACTTTAGGTGGAGGGAAGTTTGTGTCTGAGTCTTTGTTTTCTGTCTGCCTGCTTTCTCTGAGCTTTGGAGAAGTAGTTCTGTTTTCTAATCTTCTGTTTCTAAGTGTAAGGACAAAGAGATCAGATAGTAAGTTATATGGTTTCTTTTCTTTGGTATTTGCATGAATATAAGTGCTGGAGTGCTTTGATTTGTATTCTTTTTGAATAAGGCTGTTTATTCAATATTCTTTTAAGCAATTAACCCTGTATTGTGTCACCTTAATACAGAGAGACTATTTGTATGTATTTTTCTTTCTTTTTATATAAAGCTTTCTTTTAAGACCTGTTGAAGTTTTCTTTACTGGGAAATTTCAGGAAAATTGAGTCTGTACTCACCAGGGAATTGGTGGGAGGAAGAAATCAGGGGGGGAGATCTGTGTGTGTTGGATTTGCTAGCCTGATTTTGCAGTCCCTCTGGGTGAAGAGGAAATTACTTTTTGTTTCCAGGACTGGGAACAGAGAGGGGGAGTCACTCTGTGTAGTTTCACAGAGCTTGTGTCTGTGTATCTCTCCAGGAGCACCTGGAGGGGGGAAGGGAAAAAGGATTATTTCCCTTTGTTGTGAGACTCAAGGGATTTGGGTCTTGGGGTCCCCAGGGAAGGTTTTTCAGGGAGACCAGAGTGCCCCAAAACACTCTAATTTTTTGGGTGGTGGCAGCAAGTACCAGGTCCAAGCTGGTAGCTAAGCTTGGAGGGTTTCATGCTAACCCCCATATTTTGGACGCTAAGGTCCAAATCTGGGACTAAGGTTATGATACTAGGGTAACCAGATGTCCCAATTTTATAGGGACAGTCCCAGTTTTAGGGTCTTTTTCTTATATAGGCTCCTATTACCCCCACCCCCATCCCGATTTTTCACACTTGCTGTCTGGTCACCCTACTAAGGCCATTTCTACACTACAAACTTATGTCAAGGGCCACTGCTGTGAATATCTCGCTTGTGCACATACATACTTGGTTCTTTATGCATACTCACCAGGAGTGCTTGTGTCAGTGCAAGGGCAGTGCACCACAGTTAGGTACTCAGTGTGCAACCTGCCACCGTCCAGCGCTGTGTCTTTTGGGAAGTTATGGCAATGCATAATGGGGCCAAAATGAATTGCACAGGGGTGATTGGGAGCATGGGGTTAACTTCCCAGTGTGCAAGTCTCCAATCCATCCCATAATGACAACTGTATCACATAATTTTAATGCCTTTTTTCAAAATCCCACAAACCCACTTGACACTCCTCACTCTCTACCATCTCCAGCAGAAGCATGGAGCCTGCATATCTCTGTACTATTGCCATGAGCATCACAAGCACAGGATGCACAATCCTATAGTATTTGCAAAGCCACAAGAACCATCGAATCAGCAGGGAACATGATGATTTCTTGGAGGACAGATTGTTGTGGTTGGTGTTCACAGAACAGCTGCAAATGGTGGAGCCCCACTTCTGGGCCTGAGAAATGAGCACTGACTGGTGAGATTGCACCGTGATGCAGGGTTAGGATGATGAGCAGAAGCTGCAGAACCTCCGGATGCACATGGCAACATTCCTGGATCCATGCACCAAACTTGCTCCAGCCCTCCAGTACAGGGATACCAAAATAACAGCTGAACTAACAGAGGAGAAGCGAGTGTGGGTGGCACCGTGGAAATCTGCAATGCCAGATTGCTGCCGGTCAGCTGGAAATCAGTTTGGAGTCAGGCAATCCGCTGCAGGGGCAGTTGTCATGCAGCTGTGCAATGCCATTAATCACTTCCTGCTACACAGGACTGTGACTCTTGGCAACGTGCAAGACATAGTGGATGGATTTGCAGCAATGGGATTCCTGAGCTGCAGTGGAGTGCTAGACAGCACACACGTCCCTATTATGGCACCAGAACACCTTGCCATAAAGTACATCAACAGAAAGGACTACTTTTCTATGGTTACACAAACATCTGGGGATCACTTGGGAGGCTTCACCAACATCAATGTTGGTTAGTCAGGGATAATGCATGATGCTCGCATCTTCAAGAACACAGGAGTGTTCAGAAAGCTACAAGCACGGACTTTCTTTCTTGACTGGTGGATTATCACTGGGAATGTTGAAGTGTCGGTAGTGATCCTGGGCAACCCAGGCCACCTCTTGCTCATGAACCCTTACATAGGTCATCGACAGCACCAAGGTATGTTTCAACTATTGGCTCAGCAGGTGCAGAATGACAGTTGAATGTGCTTTTGGTCGCTTGAAGGGACGTTGGCATTGTTTACTCACAAGACTGGGATATTATTGGTCCAATGATTATAGCTGCCTGCTTTGTCCTGGATAATATCTGTGATGCAAAGGGGGAAAGTCTTTCTGCCAGGGTGGAGGGCAGAGGTAGAGTGGCTGTCTGCTGAGTTTAAACAGCCAATACAAGAGCTATTAGAAGAGCTCATTGAGTAGCTATATGGCTTAAGGAGGCTTTGAAAGAGCATTTTATCAGTGAGCCACAGCAACGTGTTTTGCTGCACAGTCCTCTACCTAGCCCTGCTAGGAATTGAGTGGTGATTGTTGTACATGTAGGAATATAACATTGCCAATACCTCTATTAATTTTGTTTGTGGCTTATCCTATGAGCTGTGTCACATTATCAGTAACAAGTAATTGGTTACTTTCAGGCCTGCTAAGCATTCGGTAGCAGCTGTTGCAAACTAATAAAGATGAGTTATATTTTAAATAAGATCTGTATTTTGTAACAGAATTCAATGCAAAAAAAATAAACCATACATTTTTAAAACAAATGTATTTAAAACTTAATAAATTAAGAGTGAAGAACTTATGAAGGGAAGAGAACATTCATGTTCATTTCAGCTACACATACATGGTAAGTCTTGAGCAAACACAGAATTTGCCCCACACGCACGGCCCCATTGGTCTGGCCGGAGCTGCCCCCTCTGCCCCCATATAGAAGTCAAACTATGCCTATGAGGGTGGAATAGGGAGGTCCCAATATTGAGTTCTTAATGGGCTGCAGAGGGAGACGAGCCCAGGATTGTTGAACTTGTAGGTCCACCAGAGTCTACAGCATCTGTGTTTGCTGCTAGAGAAGCCCCATTATGTCTGGTGCTTCTCCTCTCCATTCTTTTCTTCTCCAGGCTGTCTGCAATGTTCACTCTCTAGGCCTTGTGCTCATGGTCCAATGCAGCCTTGGCTTGCAGGATTTCACTGAACATGTCATCCCAAATCCTGTTCTTTCTCCCCCTTATCTGACTCAGGCATTCCGCAGGTGTGGAGCAGGAGGCTCAAGGCCACAATGGCAGCAGCTGCAGATAAAACACACACAGGTACCATTATCACTGTCATCATGAAAGAAAGCAAAAGTAAAGAGGCAGAACTCACTCCCCTTGCTCCCCTAAAGTTTTAAACACTACCTGCTCATTCACAATTCTGCTTGGGATTACTTGTGCATGGCACCAGTCACAGCACCAGCCACGGTGAGTATGGCCTACAGGGGGTTAGGGAAATGAGGAGGGAATTGCTTGGAGGCTTATAACTAGTACCATAGGGCAATGGCACTGAATACTGGCATTGGTGATTTTAGCTGATCTCACTCCTGAGCTTAGCAAAGCTGCAGAGAGCACAGCTGCTGCTGGTGTCCTGAAGCTGCCTGGACCCATATGCTGCTAACTTCTACACTGCAATGGTGCCTGCTGAAGTTTTTGCTGACTGATGTGGAAAAGCATCCTACCACGGAGGAAGAAATAAAGCTGCCATCCCTAGAAACCTTTGGGAGAGGATTGCAGAGGACCTCCATGGAAGTTTCATTAAGATCTCTCAGGAGAATTCAAGGGACATCCCTGTGTGCATAAACAAACTTCTCCATATGGTGGTCGTCATCCCCACCCCTCGCCCCCACCGAACTCTATAGGCGACTGAAAAGCAGATAGCAACTTTATCTTGGTTGGGCCACTCCATCTTCTAGCACAAGTAAATTAATGAAAAGCCAAAAGCTGTGTCCTGCTATTTGCAGGGGCCGGGGGAGCATCCCTGTAATGGAAAATTTATGTATACACTTACCCAGGGTTCCTTCTCCTTTATCGGACTCAACCGTGCTTGACTGGTGGAGTCAAAAACAGATCCTGGCTTGCTGCGCAGCTGGATTCCTCAGTTGCCATTCTCCTCCTCCTTTTCCTCATCCACTTCACAGTTCATGGCAGAGTCCTATGACTTGGGCTCCTTGGAGATATCAAAGGTGTTGTGTGGAATGGTGGTGGGGTCTTTCTTGAGGATGGCATACAGCTCATTGTAAAAGCAGCAGGTCCGTGGCTTAGCACTGGATTGATTGTTGGCCCTCTTGACCCTCATGGTACCTCTTCTGCAGCTCCTTGGCTTTCATGTGGCTCTGCTGCTGATCCCTGTCATAGCCCTTTTCCTGCATCCCCTGAGCAACCTGCTTGCAGAGGTTCATATTTCTGTAGCTAGTCTAGAGCTGTGGGGGCATAGCCTCTTCTCCCTACAGGTCCAGGAGATCCAATATCTCATCTACTTCAGGCAGGAGTACTGCTGGAGCATGCAGCTGGCATGGTCGGCTGGGCAGCTGCACACAACAATGAAGAGCTGCTAGGTGTGCTCACCAAGCCGGGCAATCAGGAAAAGGAAATAGAGAAATTTACAGGGCTTTAAGGGGAGAGTAGCTGCTGGACTCCAGGAGCCCTGGGCAGTGAAGTTCACAATGGTGACCACAGCGGTCAGTGTCAGGCATCGTGGGACAGCTGCTGGAAGACCGTTAGGGTCAACATAGGTAATGCAGTGTTTAAACTTGCGCTGTGTCTATTTCTGTGCATCGACCTTGGCTCAACGCTGCTCAGGGAGGTGGCGTTACTATGTCGGCATAATGGGCCACTTATTCGTACACATATGCACAACTAGGTCGATGCAAGGCAACTTACAACAATCTAACTTTGTAGTAAAGACCAGGCCTCAGCCTATATTCCTCCCACTATGTCCTGCCTCAGCTGGTGACAGGGAAGTTTACATGTCACTTGAACATCTCTAAGAACACAGGACACAACAAAAGACTAGCTGAAGCAGACACAGAGCATTCAGCCTATACTGGGAACGCTGGACATTCAAATGACTAGACTGAGGCAGGGCATGAAACACCGGACTTGGCCTTAATGTCTTGCTTTCTTCATGTTTAGATGAGTGTCTGAGGCCAGGATCATGAGAGATATTTGTCAATCACTTCCTATGCTGAAAGGTGCTAATGGCTGTTAAATCTTATCCAAAAATATATCACAGACCTCGTTAAGCCAAGGGGTGACAAGCACCCTCCTCCAGACTCAACAAAAGGAGCAAGCATAAACAGCCAGGGGCAGTGGGGACAACCCAAAGCAAGCAATAGGCCACGTGGCAGGTCAGAGCTAAGCTGTGTGGACTGATGGGTTTCCCCAGTTGCAAAAGCAGGGCTAGGTTATCAATTGCAGGCGGTGTGTGTTTGAGCAGGAAGTCTCTGCTCTGATCATTTCCTGCATGATCTTACTCTTCCCATGACTCAGTTCTCCATCTGTACAATGAGATTACCAGCAGGGCCTCTCTCACCAGGGTGTTGTGAGGACAAGTATATGAACGACTGCGAGATGCTCAGACACTCTGGTGACGGGGCCATGTAAGTACTTTAGGTCATGTCTACACTACAATATTAAGTCGATCTAACTTACATGGGCATATAGCTGCCACCGTAACTATACCGCTTGTGCATGTTTACACTTTGATCCTTGTGTCAGCAGCGTGTCCCCTCACTGGGAGCACCTGTATCTACTGTATTGTCAGTCTGGGGCATTGCAGGATGGCTCCTGAAAGCCAGTAACAGTTGACATAGGTCACCGCAGCATCAGTGTTGCTTTTCTACATCGACATTGACTCTGCGCCTCTCATAGAGGTGGAGTTATTAGTTGGTATAGCAGGGCAGTTACGTCAGCGGGAGCCACGTTTAAATGTCAGCACTTCCATAGTTAGGGCAACATAAGCTGCCTTGCATCACCCTAACTCTGTAGAGTAGACCAGGCCTTCAATAGTCACAGGAGAAGGTGTTGCAAGCATGATCCTGAGAAAAAACAATGGCAGAGGACTTCTTGGGCACAGAGATTGCTGGAGTGGGATCTCAGCAAGGAAACTGCCTGGCGTTGTTTGTTCTAACTATGTTCTGGGAAAGAAGACTGAATAAACTGCATGAAAATACCTAACTCACATCACTGATTTCTCAGCCTAATGGAAACAATCCTGCAAGACCCTGAATTGTAGCAAACCACTCAAGCCAAAATGGCAACAAACTGGTCCTTGACACTCAGAATGCCACATATCTTACTCCTGGCAGTATGACGCTTGTCTGTTCCACACATGCTGCTAAGATTGACTCAGACATCCATAGTCAGGGGTGTTCTCCCATCCTCATAGCTCTCATGGGCAAAGCTGGCCTCAACTTTCCTGGGAGGCCTACAAACCTTACACCACCAGCCCCCTCCCCTGCAAAAATACTACTGATTCCTGTGCCTATCCCCCGCAATCCAAATTTAACTGGCTGTTTTCCACTGTTAACATCCCCACTGTGTTAAGGTGAATGAGCAACAGAAACATTGTCTCCGGCTATCAAATTATCGTATAGGATTGCAGCAACTCAAACAACTCAGCAATGCAGAGACACCTGTCCAGTTTGTGCACAAATTCATCTAGCACCCTGGTATACTGAGGGCTTTTAGACAGTTATTACTGGCATTGAATAGTACCTGCAAGCCCTGAGAGCAGAGCCCCATCCTGCTAAGTATTCTGCACACATGTTAAGGGACAAACCCAAGATCTTACAGTCTACATGAACAGGGAAACAAGCACAGTGACTTGGCTAGGCTTGCACAGCAAATCAGTTGCAGAGCCAGGGATTGAATCCCAGGTTCTTGACTCCCACTCCAGTGCCTTGTCCACTAGAGCACATTACCTCTCTTATCTAATGGTATAATCACAAATCCTGAATGTTGCTTGACTTTGCAGCCTGGCAGACAGATTTTACACACACACACACACACACACACACACACACACACACACACACACACACACACACACACACACACACACACACACACACACACACCCTTCCTCCTATCTTCCACAGTTACCCAGCACACAGCTTATTTCATGGGGTGGGGTCAGAGTCCCTGGATTTTGGACTTATATCTTTAAGGTGACTAATCACGCAGCAGTAACAACAAAGAGGAAATACACCCACCAGGCTCAGTTTGTAAGCAATCCGTGGGCTGAAATTTGTTTGCTCGGAGCAAATCACCGATCACATACAAATTCATAAAAATCAGTCTGTTCTCAAACAAGAAACCAGATGAATTTTAGTCAAAAAAATCATAGCCTACAAATAGCTCACCCCAGTTCTACTCTTGGTTCAGTATTCTGTATCCAGTTCAACCCTCTGGTCCTGATTCCCCACTGCCCTGCGCCTGGTATAGACATTTACAGCCATGCCAAGCGGCTGCAAAATGCTGCTATGATCACATGGCCAGACTAGTAGTTATACTCAGTATTCACAGGGTGCAGTTAAGGTGGAGAGGATATCCAATGGAGCAACTTGCAGCTATTTGATTCTGAGTCTAGTTCTACCTGCCTAGTTCAGAGCAGCATCAGAGCTGCTCTAAACCAAGCAGGGTGATTATGGACAGCATAAAGGGGCCAGATCACAGAAGGAATCTGACTTCTTAGAGTGTAACCTCCAGTTTGCAGTCCCAAGGTACAAGACATAGGGCCTGGTTCTCCGCTGTATGACCAGCTCCCATCAGTCTGGTCATCTGTGAAAAACCAGCCACAACACTGCATGACAGATGAACTCTACTCACTGCAATAGTTTAGACTATATAAAGTAGTGATTTGAAAACAATATGTACACCTTGCCTATTATCCACTGGGAAATTCTGTTGACTATCTTGTGTCTCACAACTATTAATCAGTTTACATAACATACAGTTTGCGAACCAATGAATCTTTCAATGCGCTCATTGATATCTTTGTTAACCTGACATTAACATCAGTTTACAAAACTCGATTTAGCAAAGATGCAGTGAGTTTAACTGCTGCTTCAATCCATGTGTGCTCTGTGATTTGGAACCCTTTACTGACCCAAGATGGGTCATATATTTAGGGTGCATTCATAAATAGTAAGAGGTCAAAAAATGATTCTCTCTCTCACCAGCAGAAGTTGGTCCAATAAAACACATTACAGTCACCCACTCTGTTCCCCTAACAAATGATTGACAGTGTAATAAGCAGTTAGATCAATTGTTACTAATTGTTAGAGTCCAGCAGCTCAACTGGTTGCTTTTATAAGCATCTATACTTCCTCTACTGATGTACTTAGGGAACCAGGCTTGAAAAAAGCACCAGGGTAATGCTAGGCATAATATTTTTTTCTATTTTCCTGTACCTCAGTTTACCTCTCTGCTGGGGTACAGACCAGGAGTTTGATACATATTACAAAGTAGATTGATTTAAATCAAAGCTATTTTAATCATGATTTAAATTAGCAAGTAGGAAAACTTGATTTAAATAATCAATACTTAGTATTATTATCCTAAGAAAAGTCAATACTCGCTGGTTAATAATCATTAAAAAAACATTGATTTCAACTAAATGAAGCTTTTACACTACATTTGGTACCTTTTGCTAACCAGGACACTATAGTATAGCTATACACATTTATTTAAGCAAGGATATAACTTAACATACATTTATTCAGATTCATAATTTTTATATTTTATGTTAGAAAATGGTGAATGATAAATTTCTTATTTATAAGATGATTATTAATTTTTTACTTGGGATTTGTGTCAAGCCTTATTTGGATAGAAATTAGAATTCATTAAAAAAATGTCAAAAACAGCATTTTTAACAGTTACATAAAAATACCTTAAATGTGCTGGATACATCAGGAAAAAAGAGGATCAAAATATGTTTTGCATTTAAAACTAACTGATTTAGTAAACAAAGTATCATCTGTAGTTAGTGAATTGAACTAATTGTCTCTGGTTGCCCTGCCCTTTGAGATTTTAGAACTAGTAGATTGCATCCCTTATACCTGATTTTTATTCTGAGATTGGAAGAAGCCGGGTGAGGGAGGACAAAACAAGCTTTCCTGCTTTTTCAGCTTTCAATCGGTGTCGTTACTTTGAATAAACTAGTCATTGAACTGAATTGAATAAACTGAAATGAACAAAATAATCTTTTTGCACCTGCAGAAAAGACTACTGCTGTCAAAAGCTGGTTTAGCACTTTTTCATAGATTTCAAGGCCAGAAGGGATTCATTTGTGATTATCCAGTCTGATTGTAATCAAGTCACCCCGTAACCTTCTCTTTCACTTGAGTCTATCACCATGAATCTGTCACTATCAGGCAGGTTTTCTAATCCTTTAATCATTCTCATGGTTCTTCTCTGAACCCTCTCCAATTCATCCTTCTTCAGCAGACTCTGGTTCCAGATGCTTAGCCAGACTTCCACCACATCAGTGCTGTGACTTGCTTTAAAACTTCAGCAAGAAATAGGTACTGCTTAGCATTAGTTTTATTTCACTTAAATGAAATTAATACATTATTGTAAATTTAGACCTTAACAAAGACTGTCCTACTGTCAAATTTAATTTTAAGTAGGTTTATTTTTAATAACATTTAAGTTTAAAAACTTTTAAATAAAGTCAGATTTAAATCAAAAATTTGACTTTAAAAATATCAATTTTTTTCCATGCTGATGTATAATATAGCATTAAATATGTAACTGGAGAGTGGCTCAAAATCGCTAAAGAGAAACATATACTAAAGCTCTATAAAGTTATGCATACACAACAGTTTGCTTATAACCCTTGAAACAATTATGAATATTATCAATAACAACTCTTGTTTATTGACTACACTCCTTTAAGGAGGCTTCCCCTCCCGCCAAGTTTTGGTATTTGTTACTATCATGAGTATGCAAAATATAATTAAGCACATGCACATACATACACTTTCCTGGGGCTCGGGCATGCCATGTCCTTAAAGCTGGGAAATAAGTGCCAGTCCCCCAGTCTCCTTCAAACTCCCCCTGAGTCTTTGCTACACCAGTCTGCAATCTGCACAGCCTACAGCCATTTTAGTCCTCTTCTTCCTCTTCTGCAGAGGGGTGGGCGAGCAAGCAGCCTGCTATCTAAATCCAGAAAACAGGTAAAGTCCCTGGAATACAATCCCTATGGTACAGACTTCTGGTCCTTGTACTGCTCCCAAATAAATCTTTCACTCTAATCTAGGCCCGATTCTTCCTATTTATAAACTCCGCCCCTTTCCCTTGAGTTCCCATTGGCTCTATCAGAGAGCAATTCTGAGCATGTCCTGCCATGCTACATGCTCACAATGGAAATCACCTAAGTAGCTTCAAACAGGTCAGGAGCATGCCTAGTGACTGCCATGCCTCATTTGTGCAGGATTCTGGCCCATCCAGCAGAACCACCCCAGCCAGCCCCATTAAATCAGAGTGCCCCAAAACCAAACCAAGAAACTATGGATCTTCCCAACTGATTCTTCACTTGTTTCCACCACTAAATGTTCCAATACAAGCATGTGCTTACACTTACAACCACCTGTGCGTGCCCATAACATCTATGAATCATTAACCCTTTATAAACTGTTTTATAAATGTACCCTTAATACAGAGAGTGAGCCCCAAGCTGTATGCATACGTTACAGAATTGCATCCCATTCCCACTTCTTTTTCATGCACGTTATTGTTCATGCACTATAAGAGGGAAACATTTACTGAACACTGTGTCCCAGGCTCACCTCCCATTTATTCTTTTAAGAACCCAGGCTTATCAGGGAGAAATAAATCAAACACGGAGAAAAGGGAGATTTCAACCCAATGCAGCAAAAGCTTGTTTCTTTCCAAAACTTGCATGTTGGCACCTGAGTTACACTGCAATAAACCTCAACTTGCAGGGTGTCCAGGACTGCTACAGGAGGGCAGAGGAGAGCCATGCTGTTGCAAAGCCCCAGGGAAAACAATGGAGTGTTACTATTTGTAAAGACCCCAGGCAGCCCTTGTGTCTCATCAGCCCCTAGGGTGACCAGATGTCCCGATTTCATAGGGACAGTCCCAATTTTTGGGTCTTTTTCTTATATAGGCTCCTATTACCCCCAACCCATCCCTATTTTTCACACTTGCTGACCGGTCACCCTATCAGCCCCTCTCCTGGCAGAGTTGGATTCAAGGCAATGGGAATGGCCCTGCTTGCTTGGCTTGACAGCGTCAGCTCAGCACCATTCGGCTTTACATTTTAAAAAGGGTGAGATGGGGACTTACGGAAAGGAGGAAAGGAGCCCGTCGCCATGCACTGGGGGACCTGCATCTCTGAGTTGTGTCCCTGGCCTCCAGCTCACTGGCCTGGGAAGAGTGCTCTGGTCACCCTGACAAAGGGGACCCTCGGGGGAGGAGGGAGCGAGAAGCCTGTTTGCACATTATAACCTGCTTCCCGACAATCTGCCCCGAGTTACAAATTTACCTCCCAGACCTTGACCTGGGCTGGGTTTGGGGCTTTTTTTTTTTTTTTTGGCTCATGGGCACGTGTTTGCTTTTTTGGTTCCTCTCTGTTGAGTTGCAACACAGCGCCGACTGCACAGCCAGACAAACCAGCCAGGGCTAACCGAGGCAGGGGAGAAAGAGAACAGGGGGATGAGTTGTTTTAAAACCTGTCTCATTGGGGGAGGGAGGCAGTTTGTTACTTAAAAGCAGGGTCTATTTCTAACCATGCCTGCACCCCCCCACCCCCATTCTCAGCTTCCCCCTGCGAGATAACAGCTGACCTTTGAACCTATAGCACAGGTCCATAAACTATCCAGTCACATTTCTTCTTCTTTTACCGCTTCCTCTCTCTCTCTGGCTCTCTGCAGAAAGCTAACTAATGCACATTAGCTCTCTTGCTGTTAATTCCTAGGACAGACAAAGCACAGGTAGTTTTTACCTTGCTATTGCTACCAGAGGTCAACACTGTACCTCCACTCAGAGTCGACCTTGACTAGCTACATCAAGGTAAAGCAATACAGAACTTTGTCTCCCCTGGGATTTTCAGCTAACACATGCTATCATCTTATTTTGGCAGTGAAGGCCTAGCGCCCGTCTTTGATTGCAGCACATGTAGTGGCAACCTGCATACAATGCAAATGACTCTTCACAGCACCTTTCAGGCCTCCCAGAACCGTCACATTGTCTGCCAGCTCTGTTTCTGATCTGCCTGCCCCAGAAAGTGGAGGATAACTTAGAAGTGCTAGTCTCAGTGTATTTGACTTTCATCTTTCTTCACTTTAGGTCAGCTCCAGCCAAGTGAGATAGGCAGTTGTGCTGTCAGTTCAGGATACTGACCCCTCTGTCTCCTTGTGCCATTTCCCAATGTGCCCTGTGGCCACGCCTCTCGCACTTTTCCCCAGCCGACTCTTCGGCCGGGCCCAAAACAAAAGGGGAGCCAAACTAGTTATGAGTTCAAAAAGGTCCTGCCCCAGGCCTACCTGGCCAAGGCAGCTTTGACATTAGATGTCTCCAGTTAAGCTCTAGCCTCAGCTGGTCCCTCCTTTGAGACACCTTCAAGGTAGTCTCTAGTTAAAGCTAACTCAAGATATATCCTCCCTTTCACCAAGCTGGGCTTGTCCTCTTAGCTCCACCCTCCAGACTTGACATCTACTGCAGTTATAGCAGGTAAGGGTGATTGTACCCATGGGCTCTCCTTAACCCCTTCAGGCCCAGTGCATGGTTGGTATCCTCATCGCATGGTGGCAACCCCCTGCCCTTTTCTCAGATATGGGGGGAATTGAATGTTTTCAATCTATTCACAATAGATGTACCTTTGCATATGTATCTAACTGCATGTAAAACTTATTTTACAAGAACATTAAGATTATACAGATAGCCATTGGAAAGTCAGAAAATGCCAAAGTTAAGGCATATATGAGCAAACTTAACTCTGTCTGTGTGTGTCCCTATTACAGATAAGCCCAAGATTCAAACCCAGGGTCATGCCTAATCCCTCCCTTCTATTTACACACAAATAGCACAGACCCAGGGCTCAGATCCAGCACCCCATGGAGGTGGAGGGTCTGAGCCTGAGTCAAGCCAGAATCTAGGCATCAAGCCTTATGGCTTTGCAGTGTAGACGTAGCCCTACTGGGTTTGTGCTCTGGGAGTTAGCCAAAAGTATCCCACAGGCTGACTTTCTTTGTCCTAGGGACAATCAAGTTTGGTGGACAGCCAAGTTTTCCCCCACTGCACTACAAGCAAAGTGCTAGAGCAGCCACATTTTGGAAGGGCTCTCAAAAGTCTGGGATTGGGGTGATTGGACTCTGGCCCATGTTATGCAATGTAGAGGCTGGAGTCCCAGGCTGGGACTCAGGGTTCAACAATTCCTAGCCTGGGTTTACAAACTAGTGTAAAAAGTGACAGAGTCCTGTGGCATCTTGTAGACTAATATGCATCTGACGAAGTGGGTATTCATCCACAAAAGCTTATGCTCCAATACATCTGTTAATCTAAAAGGTGCTACAGAACTCTTTGTCACTTTTTACAGATCCAGACTAACACAGCTACCCCTCTGATACTTGAAACTAGTGTAGACACTCAAGCCCTAGGTTAAACCCAGGGTCTGCTAACTTGAGTTCTACTAACCATGGTCTTACATTGCAGTATAGACATAACCTAACTGACCTGATTTTCAGAAGCACAGAACACCCACAGCTCCCATGGACGATGTAATGATGTACTTGCTGTATATTATTCAGCCACTGTGTGCTGTGCAGTTTCAGGATGAACATGGCTCCTGGTAAACAAAGATGACAAAATTGGAACTCAGATTGTGTGGAAACTTGTTTGTTTGTCCATGGTTGTGGCTATTTTTGTGAATAAATGTCTCGTTTAAGATGGACTGTGATTCTACATATCATGACATAAGCCAAGAGGAGCTGCTGCAGGTGCTCAGCAACTCTGAAAATCAGACTGTACCATATTTGGTTACAATTTCAAATCATATCATAGTATTTGAGAAACGGAATATCAAAAAACTCTTAGTTAAAAGCTTAATTACACATGTATAGCATTTTGCACTGTTGTGCGTCCATGAGTGTAAGTAACAAGAAACAGTACATGCTCAATAATATGAAAACGCATAATAAAATGTAAGCAACATACCACAATTACAGCATAGATACAGGCAAATGATGGGCACCATTGTAAAGGTTTTCATCTATAGTATAAAGATTCACAGTGTCACAACATGAATTATTTCAATAACTGTAGAACTATAATGTATGCTTCTTTAGTATAACTTATTGATCCCATTCTAAAAACGTGACTGGGGAAAATGGGACACAAATCACTAAAGAGAATTAATTTCTCTCTGCAGATCAGACTTACAGTTGCCCTTTTGAGAGGAGCCCAGGAATACAATGTGTGAAAGGATAGAGACAATGAGATAGGATGAGCTATAATAACCACATGTGATGGTAGATTTGAAGCAATGATCTATCTATTTAATCTAATAATGAAGAATTCACTCCAGATGTCCCTAGAATATGTTTGGCAGACATAGGATTTCTAAGGAACCCTCAGATACTGCAGTAACAAACACAGTGTCGGAACCTAGAGAGAACAGAAATTATTTTATTGTTTTATGAACAAATGAGAGGCTATAAACTTTTATAGACCAGGTGGCAATAAAACTTTACAATGCAAAACCACGGGGGAGTTTGTTAATCCGCTCCAATTGCCAGTTAGTTTTCCAGATAGAATTTTAAATGTTAGTTTTGCCCTATAAAAAATTCTAAATGTCCTGGTATCCCCCTCTTTACCAGGCTGCCTCTCTCGCCATGCCATAGAGCCGGAAATGCAATCGGAGGAGGCATCTGAGCAACATTCCTCTGTTTATGATTTTATGTTCACGGTGTGCACACAGAGAGGTTAGATGAAAACATCAAATACACTGCAGCCTTCCAACAAGAGTAATATCACTTTAGCATTCAGAGCGAGAACCCAAGAACCCATGAACAGAGAGAGACAAAGTACCCTGATCCCTAAAACGGAGAGGCACAACTCACCTCACTTCAATCTGACTCTTATCACGTGCTTCCCTACCGAGCCCCCGGCCTGCAAGCAGGACCAGGAAACCCTGTGAGAATTTAGTGATTGATCACTGTTTTCAATACAGTGACAGAGACAACTGCTCACGGTGCATTCACTGTGAGGGGCCCTTGGTTTAGGAATTAATCCCTCTTCTTGATCTGAAATAGCCTGAAACCATTGAACTTCAGGGCACGCTGACAGCCCCATTTCCTTTCTCCTGGCATTTGAGGCAGAATGGAGTGCTGGTGTTATGGTTTGATTACAGCTGGATTTCTACTGGGGACAGAGGGGGTTTCATTGTACTCTGTAATTTGCTTGCATTTTAAGCAAGAGATTTTGCTTGGGCACTTTATTCGGATTTCTAAACAGAAAACAAAGAAGCGAAAAAGGGTTATACACCAGCTCCCCTCATCCCCCGCAGCTGTTTGCTGACATCACCTTTGGTGATGTTTTATACAGACATTTCAAAACAACTGCTCTGATTTGATTCTACTGTGGAGTTTTGAACTACTCAGATTCTCATGATTTAAATAGCTAATAAGGGGGAATTAAACTAAGTTAATTAACACTAATGGGAAGAAGAAAAGGGATTTGTAATTTTATTCATTAAGGCCCAGATTTAGCAAAATGTTAAGCAAGTGCTTAGTTTAAGGACTTGCTTAAGTCCTATTAACTTCCATGGGCCTTACTATAATGTGCTTATGATTGCACCTAGGAACCTTATTCATGGACTGGTACAACATTGTGCTAGATGCTGTACAAATGTGCCTGGCTGAATCACGTCCCACATACTTTCCCTGTATCATACAGTGCACACTAGTTTGTTATTGCAAGGCTGAACATTAACACTGAAATATTGGTTTTGCCAGGTGATTTTTTTTGTCTGTCTTTAAGTTTAATTAAATATAAATAAGACAGTTACAAGCACTTTTCAAACAAAAATACACACAGAGACACACACATTGATTTCTCTTGAGACTTTAAAAACCAGATTTCATCCAGTTCACATGTCAGATGCTACCATGCCTGTGAACAATTTGCAAACAGGATCAAAGATCAGTACTAATCTTAGTAGGCTCTTGGGCCATATATCCCCAGACTACTTTTGTTTTGATGAAACCTTGTGAAACATGAGCCACAGATAAAAACAAACAGAGGGCGCTGGATTCTGGGGGACTGGGAGGGAAGCCTCACTAGCAGAAAGGAAGCTTCTGTACAGATTTGCAAGGAGAGTGTGCATTTGTATTGTTCGTGGGGCTATGGAAAAGACAGGAATGCCAGACTGAATCCAAAATGTAACACCGTGTTTTATTTAGCCAGCTAGCTACAGATTGCAGCTCTCTCAAGTATTCCAACTCCCACACTGACTGGTAAATCCCATGGAGCCTCCTATCACTGCACAGGGATCTCCATAAGGCTGTCATACAATTAGAGCTATACATTAAAAATCAGACATGAAACTTTTTTTAAAAAGTCGTCACGTGACTATTTTGGAGTGGCTCAAATCTGGTTAGGGAGCGGATTCAGATCTTCATCAGACTCAGGCAGGAGTGAGAGAGAGTACGGCCTACTGTTGTTGGGTGGCCTGCCAGGCCTCTTGTTGCCTTTCAGCCAGTACCTGCTGAGTTTCAGCAGAGCTGTGCTGCTGCTGGGCTAGAAGATTTATCAATTTCTCCATTGTCCCCTTGTTTCAGTCTGAAGAGATCCCACTTCTGGTACCAAGTTTTGACTAGCAGGTGGCACTCACTGAGTGTCTCTTAGCCGCTGAGTGTAGTACTGCAAGCTTTTTCCTTGCTTCTAGCATCCTCTCTAGGTGGTCAACCTCATTAGGCAGGTCTTCCATGGCTCAGCTCTCTGGCCAAGTCACACAGTCAAAATGCGTCCAAAGCAGCAAAGAGTTCACCAAACTCTCTGCCCTCACCAGGGTGTTCAACCCCATCTCTGGGGCCTCTAAATCCATCCTTTTACTCAGGCACCTGAGGCCAGAGCAGAACCCCCTTCTTCACTCCTCTGATCACAGCTAAGCTCAACTCCTGCCGCTCCTTTTATCTGAGCCTGCTGGGCTCTGATTGGCTGCTTCTATCCAGGGCCAGCTTTAGGCCAATTCAACCAATTCCCCTGAATCGGGCCTCACCCCTAAGAGGGCCCCGCGCACAAGCCCCAGTACAGTGTACCGGCAAGAGCCAGTGCACTGTACTGGGGTGGCCTGGCTTCCCTAGGGGGCAATTTAAAGGGCCTGGGGCTGCCAGCAGGGGCTGGAGCCCCAGGCCCTTTAAATTGTCACCAGAGCCCCACTGCTGGAGCCCTGGGGTAGGGCTGTGGGACTCTGTGGGCTATTGAAAAAGTCCAGGGCTCCCGTTGCTTCTACTGTCCCAGCCCCTTAAATAGCCGCTGGAGCCCCACCGCTCTCCCAGGGCTCCGGCAGCTATTTACAGGGCCGGGGCGGTGGAAGCAGGGGAGCCCTGGGCCCTTTAAATAGCCCCCAAGCCCCAGGTTGCTGCTGCTACCCTGGTGGAGGAGGGAGGCAGAGGGGGCACTTACCATACAGGGTGGGCTGTACCCCCTGTACCCATACCCCCTGCCCACAGCCAGCCCCTGCTGCACCCCCTGCCAACACCAGCCCCGCACACCCTGCCCACACCAGCCCCAGCCTGCAGCCAGCCCAGCACCCCCTGCCCTGCCTGCAGCCAGCCCATCTGCAGCCAGCCCTGCACCCCCTGCCCGCAGCCAGCCTGTCTCCAGCCAGCCCCACACCCCTTGTCCTGCCCACAGCCAGCCCCTCTGGCTGTCTCCAGCCAGCCCCGCACTCCCTGCCCTGCCTCCAGCCCTGCACCCCCTGCCCTACCTGCACCAGCCCCTGCCTCCAGCCCTGCACCCCCTGCCCTACCTGCACCAGCCCCTGTCTCCAGCCAGTCCTGCACACCCTCCCCTGTGTCCATCCAGCCCCGTACCCCTTGTCCTGCCCGCACCAGCTCCGCCCCCCTGCCCTGCCGCTGCCTGCAGCCAGCCCTGCACCCCCTGCACCCCCTGCACCCCCTGCCCACCCCCTGCCGCACCCCCTGCACCATCTCCAGCCAACCCCTGCTGCACCCCCCTGTGACCCTGCCCAAAGCCAGCCAGCCCCCCACACACCCCTGCCCACACCAGCACTGCCCCCTCTGCCCTGCCCACACCAGCCCTGCACCCCCTGCCCTGCCTGCAGCCAGCCCCACACCCTCTGACTTGTCTCCAGCCAACCCCTGCCACACTCCCCTGCCTGAAGCCAGCCAGTCCCACACTTCTCTGTCTTCAGCCCTGCCAACCCATGCCGCAACCCCCTGCGGCCCTGCCTGAAGCCAGCCAGCCCACTCCACACCCCCATCTCCAGCCAGCCCCACACCCCTTGCCCTGCGTGCAGCCAGACCCTATCTCCAGCCAGCCTCTGCCCTGCCTCCAGCCAGCCCCATGTCCACTGGTGCCCTGCAGTTCTCAGAGCAGTAACCCTGCACACCTGCTTCAATGAGGGGGGCAGGGAGCAGCTGGGACGCAAACATGTGCACACCCTAGGGTGACCAGACAGCAAGTGTGAAAAATCGGGACAGGGGGTGGGAGGTAATAGGTTCCTATGTAAGAAAAAGACCCCAAAATCGAGACTGTTCCTATAAAATCGGGACATCTGGTCACACTAGCACACCCCCAGAGAGTGGTGGGGACCCACACATGTGAAACGGAGCTCATTTCTAGTTCAGGCTCATCTTTTTAAAAAAGAACTTTAGGTGGGGTTAACATATATCCATATTTTACCAGACATGTCAAGCTTTTTCATTCTTAAATCACCATCCAGGAGGAATTTTTAAATACGGACGTATGGTAACCCTACTGGTACAAAAAATACATACTGTGGCACATCCCTTAAATCAGACCTTTTTATAGGGAACCAGCTGCTAAGAAATGAAAGGCTTTTTTTTACCTTTTTTTTTTTTTTAGTCATCCCTGCCGAGGCCCCACCAAAAATGTTCAAATTAGGCCCTGCACTTCTAAAGCCGTCCCTGCTTCTATGCATCCTTTCTAGGCAGGCCTGGAGGACCAACTTTCACAGCTCCTTCCTGGGGTGGAGTATACTAGGACCTCAGGGCTTCCAGCGGGGGGGGGGGCGCCTTAAAAGGCCAGGTATACCCCATTACAGACTATCTTCTTTTTCTGACTATAAAATGTTCAGGCTTGGAGAGTCATGCTATGCACTGTTAATTTTGTTATACGAGATTCTGGGTAGCAGGAGCTGTGCAAGCAGCGCAATAGTTTACGCTCTGCCTCAGTCTCTGATGGGAGTCAGTTTCTGAGGCAGAATTGTTCCCTTGGAACTGCACATTGGTGAAGAGCTGAGATTCCTGAAAAAAGGGATTGCCTCTGTGCTGTTTGAATCATAGAATCATAGAATATCAAGGTTGGAAGGGACCTCAGGAGGTCATTTAGTTCAATCCTCTGCTCAAAGCAGGACCATCCCCAACTAAATCATCCCAGCCAGGGCTTTGTCAAGCCTGACCTTAAAAACCTCTAAGGGAGGAGATTCCATCACCTCTCTAGGTAACCCATTCCAGTGCTTCACCACCCTCCTAGTGAAAAAGTTTTTCCTAATACCCAACCTAAACCTCCCCCACTGCAATTTGAGACCATTGCTTCTTGTTCTGTCATCAGGTACCACTGAGAACAATCTAGATCCATTCTCTTTGGAACCCCCTTTCAGCTAGTTGAAAGCAGCTATCAAATCCCCCCTTACTCTTCTCTTCTGTAGACAAACAATCCCAGTTTTCTCAGCTTCTCCGCATAAGTCAGGTGCTCCAGCCCCTGATCATTTTTGTTGCCCTCTGCTGGACTTTTTCCAATTTTTCCACATCCTTCTTGTAGTGTAGGGCCCAGAACTGGACACAGTACTCCAGATGAGGTCTCACCAATGTCACATAGAGGGGAATGATCACATCCCTCTATCTGCTGGCAATGCCCCTACTTATACAGCCCAAAATGCTATTAGCCTTTTTGGCAACAAGGGCACACTGTTGACTCATATCCAGCTTCTCGTCCACTGTAACCCTTAGGTCTTTTTCTGCAGAACTGCTGCCCTAGCCATTCAGTCCCCAGTCTGTAGCAGTGCATGGGAGTCTTCCGTCTTAAGTGCAGGACTCTGCACTTGTCCTTGTTGAACCTCATCAGATTTCTTTTGGCCCAATCCTCTAATTTGTCTAGGTCCCTCTGTATCCTATCCTTACCCTCCAGCGTATCTACCACTCCTCCCAGTTTAGTGTCATCTGCAAACTTGCTGAGAGTGCAGACCACGCCATCCTCCAGATCATTAATGAAGATATTGAACAAAACTGGCCCCAGTACCAACCCTTGGGGCACTCTGCTTGATACCGGCTGCTAACTAGACATGGAGCCATTGATTACTACCCATTGAGCCTGAGGATCTAGCCAGCTTTCTATCCACCTCATAGTCCATTCATCCAGCCCATACTTCTTTAACTTGCTGGCAAGAATACTGTGGGAGACCATATCAAAAGCTTTGCTAAAGTTCCCCTCATCCACAGAGCCAGTTACTTCGTCATAGACGGCAATTAGGTTTGTCAGGCATGACTTGCCCTTGGTGAATCCATGCTGACTGTTCCTGATCACTTTCCTCTCCTCTAAGTGCTTCAGAATGGATTTCTTGAGGACCTGCTCCATGATTTTTCCAGGGACTGAGGTGAGGCTGACTGGCCTGTAGTTCCCCGGATCCTTCTTACCTTTTTTAAAAGATAGGCACTACATTAGCCTTTTTCCAGTCATCCGGGACCTCCTCGGCTCATCATGATTTTTCAAAGATAGTGACCAATGGCTCTGCAATCACATCCGCCAATTCCTTTAACACCCTCACATGCAGCACATCCAGCCACATGGACTTGTGCTCATCCAGCTTTTCTAAATAGTCCTGAATCACTTCTTTCTCCACAGAGGTCTGGTCACCTCCTCCCCATGCTGTGCTGCCCAGTGCAGTAGTCTGGGAGCTGACCTTGTTCGTGAAAACAGAGGCAAAAAAAGCATTGAGTACATTAGCTTTTTCCACATCCTCTGTCACTAGGTTGCCTCCCTCATTCAGGAAGGGGCCCACACTTTCCTTGACTTTCTTCTTGTTGCTAACATACCCGAAGAAATCCTTCTTGTTACTCTTAACATTCCTTGCTAGCCACAATTCCAAGTGTGATTTGGCCTTCCTGATTTCACTCCTGCATGCCTGAGCAATATTTTTATACTCCTCCCTGATCATTTGTCCAGTCTTCCACTTCTTGTAAGCTTCTTTTTTGTGTTTAAGATCAGCAAGGATTTCACTGTTAAGCCAAGCTGGTCGCCTGCCATATTTACTATTCTTTCTACACATCGAGATGGGGTTTGATCCTGCAACCTCAATAAGGATTCTTGAAAATACAGCCAGTTCTCCTGGACTTCTTTCCCCCTGATAGTATTCTCCCAGGGGATCCTGCCCATCAGTTCCCTGAGGGAGTCAAAGTCTGCTTTTCTGAAGTCCAGGGTCCGTATTCTGCTGCTCTTCTTTCTTCCTTGTGTCAGGACCCTGAACTTGACCATCTCATGGTCACTGCCTCCCAGGTTCCCATCCACTTTTGCTTCCCCTACTAATTCTTTCTGGTTTGTGAGCAGCAGGTCAAGAAGAGCTCTGCCCCTAGTTGGTTTCTCCAGCACCAGGAAATTGTCCCCTACACTTTCCAAAAACTTCCTGGATTGTCTGTGCACTGCTGTATTGCTCTCCCAGCAGATATCAGGGTGACTGAAGTCTCCCATGAGAACCAGGGCCTGTGATCTAGGAACTTCTGTTAGTTGCCGGAAGAAAGCCTCGTTCACCTCATCTCCCTGGTCTGGTGGTCTATAGCAAACTCCCCCCATGACATCACCCTTGTTGCTCAGACTTCTAAATTTAGTCCAGAGACTCTCTGGTTTTTCTGCAGTTTCACACCAGAGCTCTGAAAAGTCATACTGCTCTCTTACATACAATGCAACTCTTACACCTTTTCTGCCCTGCCTGTCCTTCCTGAACAGTTTATCCATGACAGTACTCCAGTCATGTAAGTTATCCCACCATGTCCCTGTTATTCCAGTCACATCATAGTTCCTTGACTATGCCAGGACTTCCAGTTCTCCTGCTTGTTTCCCTGGCTTCTTGCATTTGTGTATAGGCACTTAAGATAACTCGCTGATCATCCTGCTTTCTCAGTCTGAGACAAGAGTCCTCCCCTCTTGTGCTCTCCTGCTCATGCTTCCTCCTGGTATCTCATTTCCCCACTTATCTCAGAGCTTTAGTCTCCTTCCCCCGGTGAACCTATTTTAAAGCCCTCCTCACTAGGGTAGCCAGCCTGCTTGCAAAGATGCTCTTACCTCTCTTCATTAGGTGGAACTAGTCTCTGCTTAGCACTCTCCCTTCTTAGAACACCGTCCCATTGTCAAAGAATCCAAAGCCTTCTAGACACCACCTGCGTAGCCATTTGTTGACTTCCACAATTTGACGGTCTCTACTTGGGCCTTTTCCTTCCACAGGGAGGATGGACAAGAACACCACTTGCAACTCAGACTCCTTTATCCTTCTTCCCAGAGCCACATAGTCTGCAGTGATCCACTCAAGGTCATTCTTGGCAGTATCATTGGTGCCCACGTGGAGAAGCAGGAAGGGGTAGCGATCTGAGGGATTGTTGAGTCTCGGTAGTCTCTTTGTCACATCGTGAATCCTAGTTCCTGGCAAGCAGCAGACCTTTCGGTTTTCCCAGTCGGGGCAGCAGAGAGATGACTCAGTACCCTTGAGAAGGGATTCCTCAACCACCACCACCCGCCTCCTTCTCTTGGAGTGGTGGTCTTGGAACCCCCATCCCTAGGACAGTGCATCTCATGCCTTCCAATCAGTGGAGTCTCCTTCTGCTCCCTTCCCTCAGATGTATCATCTTTCTAGTCCACTTTCTGCATTAGTACCTATGGAGAGAACATGAAAATGGTTGGTCACCTGGATCTGCATTGCTGGCACATGGACGATCCTCTTTCTTCTTCTGGAGGTCACATGCTGCCAAATTTCTTCACCGTCCTTCTGTCCCCGCTACGCAGCCTGCTCTGATTCTTCTGAATGTTGTGCCCGTAGAAGCATATCCTGATGTCTGTCCAGGAAATCTTCATTTTCTCTTATGCAACACAGGGTTGATACTTGTTTCTCCAGACCCTGAACCTTCTTTTCCAATATGGAGACAACATTGCACTTTGTTCTATTCTATGCACCAAATATGAGTAGAATACAATTCTATGCACCAAAAAAACTCCATTAAAAGACTGTTTTAAAGTAAAACATACAAAAGTCAGGAAAGACCTAGAATTGTCCCCTTGTTTCCAGAGGTGAAAGAAAGCCGGTACGGTCCAGTACAGCAAAAGCCGGTATGCTGTGCCTGACTGGACCGGCTTCTCCAGCAGTGATTTAAAGGGCCCGGGGCTCCAGTCACTGCGGGGAGCCCCAAGCCCTTTAAAGTGCCACCCAAGCCCACTGCTGGAGCTCCAGCGGCACTTTAAAGGTCCCGGGGTTCCCCGCAGTGGCAGGAACCTCTGGCCCTTTAAATCCCCACCGGAGCCCCGCTGCTGGGCTTCTTCTGGGATTTAAAGGACCTGGAGCTCTGCAGCAGCCGGAGTCACGGGCCCTTTAATTCGCCTCTGAGCCCCTGGGCTCCCAGATGCCTCTGCAGCCAGGAGCAGCGCCAGGGTTTCTGGTGCCCTAGGCAGAATTTGAGGGGCGGCATTTTGTGTGCTCCCCATGGGGCACGTGAGAGCTTCCAATTCCACTCCCATCGTGCCGCCAAAAAAGACCCTCCGCCAAAATGCCGTAGGCGACAGCGGCAGTCATTGAGCTGCTCAATTGCCTGCCGCTGTTTTCTGCGGCACGTCGGCAGAAGGTCCTTCTTCGGCGGTGCGATGGGAGTGGAACCAGAAGCTCCCGTGCACCCCCTGGGGAGTGCACAAAATGCCGCCCCCACTGAATCCTGGCACCCTAGGCGACCACCTAGGGTCACCTAATGGAAGTGCCGACCCTGTCTGCAGCTCATAGCTCTGGGGTGATTTAAAGGCCCTGGGGCTCCCAGCCACAGCCGAAGCCCCAGGGCCTTTAAACCTTGAAAGGTCTCACCTCTTCCAGTTGTGGCCATGCCTCTTCCAGTTGAAGCCATTCCCACTCAGGACTCCGGTGTACCGGTAAGTTCTTTAAGTTACTTTCACCCCTGCTTGTTTTTCTGCACTGTGGTAAGATTCTCTTCTTACTGGGAGTAATTTTGCTCATATCAAGGAAGTTACGCTGGGGTGAGACTAGTGAGCGTGAGAGAGTTAGACCCGTAGATTGCAATCCTGGTTCCACTGAAATGGGAATTTTACCACTGACTTCCTTAGATCCAGGATGTCATGAGTGGGTTTTAATAACATTTTCACATGTTCTTTTTCCACAGCCCCCCCATGCCTCATTTGGTGCACAAGTTGGATGGTGTTGACCAACTGAGCAAGAGGGTGCAGTGACTGCACCAGATCCTCAGCAAGTATAAATCACCAATTGCTTCTTCACCCCATGCCCATAGCCAACCCTCATCAATGGTCAATTATTTCCCCACTCCACCAACAACCTTAACTGGTGCATGAAGTTCTCGTGCAGTTTTACCAACCCAAAAGGCTGGGTTAGTAGCCAAAATCTTGGGCTGTTATTTAATCAAATATGCAAATGCCTTAATAATCATACAAACATCTTAAATCCCTTTACAAAGGAGCTCAGCATCACTGAGCCCATTTTACAGATGGGGAAACTGAGGCACAAAGTTAAAGTGTTTTGCCAAAGGTCACTCAGCAGAAGAGCCAGGAATAGAACCTAAGTCTTTTTAGTCCCAGGTTAACACTCAAGCCCTCAACAATACTGCCTATAAACACTGGCTATGACATTGCTGGCACTTCGAGGGTGTTAAGTGTGACAGTCAGAGTTGCTGAAGGCAGGGGGTTTAGGGCTAGGGATACCACAATTTACTCCTTGTTCGCCAACAAAGAGCTATTTCATCACAACGTTGCTTCATCACATCTTGGCACAACTGTGCTTTCGTGCTACTGCCACGTTGAGAGGCTCAGAACAAATCAAAGACCCTTTGCCATGTGAACTGGGACAGCAGGATATGGACCAGCTCCGTGGAAATTAGGTCTGTCACACAACTGGAAATTCTGTCTCAAGAACAGGAAAGAACAACCAGCTGCTGGCTGCTTCTTGCAGAGAATAGGGAAGGGTCATGGGCAAGAGGGCGACAGCTCTTAGACGGCAAGCGTGAAATGGCCTCATTGAAATCAACAGACACTTTGCCATTGAATTCAATGGGGCCAGTACTTCACCTCGACTGGTAAAGGTATTGGCAAATCAGCACATCTCGAGGCACCTGGATTTAGAGTTGAAAACAAAGCCCCTGCTCAGACCCCTGGCCCATGCTATGCAGGGCAGACTAGATGATCACAGTGGTCCCTTCTGGGCTTGGAGTCAATGAAAAAAGCTCACCTGGCTTCAGATTTCATTGCAAAAAAATTTTTTGCATGGTTCTTAATAACTGCAGGCCTTGGAAGCAATTTCCCATCCTGGCTTTGAGGGTTGTTTTGTTTTGTTCCAGCTCCCTGTTGCAGCCTGTGGTTCCCTAATAGTTTCTGTGCAGGCAGATGCGGCTGCACTGATGTTAAAAGCCTCCACATGTCAAGCTGCTCCTGTTTCAAAATGATGCTTTCATCTGAGGAGGGGGAGTTTGAAAGCACCGCTTCCCTAAAAGTCACTTGGGGAGGTGAAGGGGAGGAAATTGGTTGGCATGGTAACCAGAGAGCTTGAATGTCCAGCCACTTCTCACCAAGGTGAAAATCCATCTGCCCTTGGCAAAGAGACAGAGCAAGATCGTGTCAATAGGCCCGGCTTGATGAGGGCCTAATCAGCTGGGTGAGAGTTGCAACCAGCAGTTACTTACAGCACCAGCCAGCAGCAGTCTGCCCATTGTCCATTAGGTTTGTCAAATTAAAGCAATGCAGGACTCAAGAGCTGTGTTAGCTAAGGGCCCACGTAAGCCTTTATTTTGGTCCCTGTTTCATTCATTTTGCCTTTGCATCCTCCGAGAGCCGAATCAAGCTCAAGGCTGATTGTGCTCTGTAAAAACATGGGGGATAGACACAGGAAGGGCGAAGAGCTATCGAAGCTGAAGGACAGTGTTGGCATGAGAACAAATAAGATATTAACTGGCCATGAGCAAATTCAGGCTAGGAATTAGAAGAAGGTTTCTAACCAGACGGGGGTCGGTCTGGAGCAGCTTCTCCATAGGAGCTGGGGGACAAACAATTGAATTAGTTTTGAGGGAGAGCTGGACAGATTTAAAAGTGGGATTGTACAATAGGGTTGCTTCCCCCATCCTTCCTTTGCTGCATACAACTTGTTCTTTAAAAGAAGAGCCTACTCTCTGCTGGGTGTAACAGCCTCTTCTGGTCCAGATAGTTGCAGTTTCCTTCAGTTTATAGACACTGCACCCTAGTTCTCAGGCTTCTAAAGACAATATCCATGACTAGAGGCCTGCACTTCTGAGATGTCTTTTTACACCTGGCGTTTGTTTCCCCCTGCCAGGCTGGTTGCAAGGGTGCACACTCTCAATCACACACGCGTGCCAATTCAATCCGGCCTGCAAAGTCCTGGGTGCCAGCCGATGAGTGAACTGCCAGGAAAGTGCTCCCACGGCAGCATCAGAGGAATGCAAGGAGCAAGTGAATCACTGGCCATTTCACACTTCCTCATTGCTTGCATAATGGCTGCTTATGGGAGAGGTGGAGGCAAGTGCCACTTGCCCATGTTAAAATGCAAACAGCTGTTGCCGTTCTCTGGAAGCAGCTTCTACTGAAGCAGGAAAGCAGTTGGAATAACCTGGTGGGGGAGATAACTTCAGGTGTCTGCTTCCTATTTCAGGTGGTGTTGTGTCTGTTAGATAGAATCACTGCGCTGCCCTGGCTAGTCCCTTTACAGAGCTATCATATCCACCTCCCCATAACCAGTAGGGAATGTGCTTTCTCTATGCCATTGCTATACTGGAGCCATGCATGAATTCCACTTGCCTACCCTTAACTCTGCCTTTCATTGTAGATTTCACATAACTGCATTCCTGTACCAATAAATACCACTGGGTTTTAAAAAAACAGGGCCACATCCAAGCCTCAGTTGCACTTGTCCAACCACCACTGATTTCTGAGGGCACAAATAGAGGCTAAATGCCAGGTGAGGTAGGGGCCTGACTATGCAAATGAGATGTCAAGTGAATACACTAGTGATGCATTACGCCTTTGAGCATGCCCAGTGTGAGTGAGATGTTTCCAGGCACCTACTCGGTCTCAGATTGTGCCAAGAGCTCATTCACTTCGCAAAAGAGCTCTGCTACCTATGGCTGCGTTTCTGTTCTGTGTCTCAGCTAGCATGTCAGCCTTCAAAACACTGCATCCACCAGTTGCCCTGTTTTTCACACTACAGTTTCTATTGGCTACCGAGCATGCAGTAACTTTAATGAGAGAGAGAAGTTGGATGAGGTAATGTCTTTTCTTGGACCAACTTCTGTAGGTGAGTGGGACAAGCTTAGGAGCTTCCCAGAGCTCTTCTTCGGGTCTGGGAGAAGGTAACCAGAGTGCCACAGCTAAATACAAGGAAGGACAGATCATAGGCTGTCAATAACCTTAGTCCCAGATTTGGACCTTAGCGTCCAAAATATGGGGGTTAGCATGAAAACCTCCAAGCTTAGTTACCAGCTTGGACCTGGTACTTGCTGCCACCACCCAAAAAATTAGAGTGTTTTGGGGCACTCTCGTCCCCCTGAAAAACCTTCCCTGGGGACCCCAAGACCCAAATCCCTGGAGTCTCACAACAAAGGGAAATAATCCTTTCCCTTCCCCCCCCCCAGGTGCTCCTGGAGAGATACACAGACACAAGCTCTGTGAATCCAAACAGAGGGACTCCCCCTCTCCGTGCCCGGTCCTGGAAACAAAAAGGACTTTCCTATTCCCCCAGAGGGAATGCAAAATCAGGCTAGCCAATTCAACACACACCGATCTCCCCTGATTTCTTCCTCCCACCAATTCCCTGGTGAGTACAGACTCAATTTCCCTGAAGTAAAGAAAAACTCCAACAGGTCTTAAAAGAAAGCTTTATATAAAAAAAAAGAAAAAATACAAATGGTCTCTCTGTATTAAGATGATACAATACAGGGTCAGTTGCTTAAAAGAAATATGAATAAACAGCCTTATTCAAAAGAATACCAATCAAAGCACTCCAGCACTTATATTCATGCAAATACCAAAGAAAAGAACCCATATAACTTACTATCTGATCTCTTTGTCCTTACACTTAGAAACAGAAGACTAGAAAGTAGAAACTACTCCTCCAAAGCTCAGAGAAAGCAGGCAGCCAGAAAACAAAGACCCCAGACACACAATTCCCTCCACCCAAAGTTGAAAAAATCCGGTTTCCTGATTGGTCCTCTGGTCAGGTGCTCCAGGTGAAAGAGACATTAACCCTTAGCTATCTGTTTATGACACGCCCCCCAAATTGCAGACAGTGGGGAAGCTCACTGGCAGCAATTTCCTTCTAGAACTTGAAAATAAACAGATTAATACAACACATGCACCTTTACATATACCCCTAAGTATATAACTAACAAACTTCTACATTTTAAGAACACTGTTTAACTACGGAATTCTGGGAAACTCTCACGGGAGAGTGCATCAGCTACTTTGTTAGAAGCTCCTGTGATGTGCTGAATCTCAAAATCAAAATCTTGGAGAGCTAAACTCCAACGAAGAAGTTTCTTGTTGTTTCCCTTGGCAGTATGAAGCCACTTTAGTGCAGCATGGTCAGTTTGTAGTTTGAACCGCCGTCCCCAAACATATGGGCGTAGCTTTTCCAGGGCGTACACAATGGCATAGCATTCCTTTTCACTGACTGACCAGTGACTTTCCCTCTCAGACAGTTTCTTGCTGAGAAACACGACAGGATGGAAGTTGTGATCTGTTGCTTCCTGCATGAGCACTGCTCCTATACCACGCTCAGATGCATCTGTGGTTACTAGGAATGGTTTGTCAAAATCCGGGGCCCTGAGTACAGGGTCAGACATGAGCGTTGCCTTAAGCTGGGTAAAGGCTTTTTGACACTCATCAGTCCACTTAACGGCATTTGGCTGGGTCTTTTTGGTCAGGTCGGTCAATGGGGCAGCGATTTGGCTGTAGTGTGGTACAAATCGCCTGTAGTATCCGGCCAAGCCTAAGAAGGATTGGACCTGTTTCTTTGACCTTGGGACAGGCCACTTTTGGATAGCATCCACCTTGGCCTGTAGGGGGTTTATGGTTCCTCGACCCACCTGGTGCCCCAGGTAAGTCACTCTGTTTTGGCCTATTTGACACTTTTTGGCCTTAACAGTTAGTCCTGCCTGCCTGATGCGCTCAAAGACCTTTTCCAGGTGGAGTAGGTGTTCGGGCCAGGAGTCTGAAAAAATGGCCACATCATCGAGGTAGGCAACTGCAAATTCTCCCAGTCCAGCTAGTAGACCATCTACCAGCCTCTGGAAGGTGGCGGGTGCATTTCGAAGGCCGAAAGGAAGGACATTGAATTCATACACCCCCGCATGGGTGACGAATGCTGACCTCTCCTTGGCAGGTTCATCTAGCGGTACTTGCCAGTACCCCTTGGTTAAGTCTATTGTAGAGATGAACTGGGCACGTCCCAACTTCTCCAATAGCTCATCAGTGCGTGGCATTGGATAGTTGTCCGGACGAGTTACAGCATTTAGCTTACGGTAGTCCACGCAAAAGCGTATTTCCCCATCTGGTTTGGGTACCAGAACCACTGGAGATGCCCATGCACTGGTAGATGAGCGGATTATACCCATCTGTAGCATGTTCTGGATCTCCCGTTCTATATCAGCTTGGGCATGAGGAGACACCCGGTAGGGTGGGGTTCTGATTGGGTGAGCATTACCTGTATCAATGGAGTGGTATGCCCGTTCAGTCCGTCCTGGGGTGGCTGAGAACAATGGGGCGAAGCTAGTGCACAGCTCCTTGATTTGTTGCCACTGCAGACGTTCCAGGGTGGTTGAGAGGTTCACCTCTTCCACGCCACCGTCTTTTTTCCCGTCATAGTAGACACCGTCAGGCCACTCAGCCTCATCTCCCTGGACTGTAAACTGACAAACCTGTAAGTCTCTGGAATAGAAAGGCTTGAGAGAATTAACATGGTACACTTTAGGCTTTAGTGAGGAATTGGGAAATGCTATGAGGTAGTTTACAGCTCCCAGGCGCTCTTGGACCGTGAATGGCCCTTCCCATGATGCTTCCATCTTATGGGCCTGTTGCGCCTTCAAGACCATAACCTGGTCTCCTACCTGGAAAGAACGTTCTCTGGCATGTCTGTCATACCAGGCCTTTTGCTCTTCCTGAGCATCCTTTAGGTTCTCTCTAGCAAGGGCTAAAGAGTGTCGGAGGGTGCTTTGTAGGTTGCTTACAAAGTCCAGAATGTTAGTTCCGGGAGAAGGCGTAAACCCCTCCCATTGCTGCTTCACCAACTGTAATGGCCCCTTAACCTCGTGACCATACACAAGTTCAAATGGTGAAAACCCTAAACTGGGATGTGGTACAGCCCTGTAGGCAAACAGCAACTGCTGCAACACTAGGTCCCAATTATTGGAGAATTCGTTGATGAATTTTCGTATCATGGCCCCCAAAGTTCCATTGAACCTTTCCACCAGGCCATTGGTTTGATGGTGGTACGGGGTGGCAACCAAGTGATTCACTCCATGAGTTTCCCACAGTTTTTCCATGGTTCCTGCCAGGAAATTAGACCCTGAATCTGTAAGGATGTTGGAGGGCCAACCTACCCTGGCAAAGATGTCTGTTAGGGCCAGGCACACAGTGTTAGCCCTGGTGTTGCCTAGAGCCGCTGCTTCTGGCCATCGGGTAGCAAAGTCCACTAAAGTCAGTACGTACTGCTTTCCTCTGGGCATCTTTTTTGGGAAAGGGCCCAGAATATCCACAGCTACTCGCTGAAATGGGACCTCAATTATGGGGAGTGGCTGGAGAGGGGCCTTAACCTGGTCTTGAGGCTTACCCACTCTTTGGCATACCTCACAAGACCGGACATACTTGGCAACATCCTTGCCCATCCCCTCCCAGTGGAAGGACTTCCCCAACCGGTCCTTGGTTCTGTTCACCCCAGCATGGCCACTGGGATGATCATGGGCTAAGCTTAAGAGCTTCCCCCGGTACTTAGTTGGAACCACCAACTGTTTTTGCGGCTGCCATTCTTCCCGGTGTCCACCAGAAAGAATTTCCTTGTATAAAAGTCCTTGGTCTATAACAAACCGGGATCGATTAGAAGAGCTGAGAGGCGGTGGGGTGCTTCGTGCCGCCGCCCAAGCTGTCTGAAGGCTGTCATCCGCTTCCTGCTCAGCCTGGAACTGTTCCCTTGAGGCTGGAGTCACCAGTTCTTCCTCAGACTGTGGACTTGGGCTTGGTCCCTCTGGAAGCGATGTAGGTGATGGGGTTGTTTCCGTTGCTGGTGAACCGCTCTCCGCTGGTGCACCTGAGGGTATTTCAGGCTCTGGCTGAGCCTTTTGGGTATGGCTGTCTTTTGCTTCGGCCAGTTCTGGCTCGCTGGCGCCCTCTGGTGTTGAGGTTGAAGATGTGGTTGCACTTGCTGGTGCTGGTTGCTGTTCCAGTTCCGGGCCTGGGACTGGAGATGCTGTGGCTGTTTCAGTGGTAGGCATGGAATCCGGGTCCACTACCTCTGTCTGGGTCTCTGGTAACACAGACGGGGCCTCTGTGGACGGCTCAGGAACAGGAATGGGTCTGGAAGCTTGCCTGGTTTGGCTACGTGTAACCATTCCCACTCTCTTGGCCCGCCTCACCTGGTTGACCAAGTCTTCCCCCAGTAGCATGGGGATAGGATAATTGTCATAGACTGCAAAAGTCCACATTCCTGACCAGCCTTTGTACTGGACAGGCAGTTGAGCTGTAGGCAAGTCTACAGCTTGTGACATGAAGGGGTAAATTGTAACTTTGGCCTTTGGGTTGATGAATTTGGGGTCAACGAAGGATTGGTGGATAGCTGACACTTGTGCCCCCGTGTCTCTCCACGCAGGAACCTTCTTTCCGCCCACTCTCAAATTTTCCCTTCGCTCCAAGGGTATTTGAGAGTCATCCGGGCCTGGGGATCTTTGGTGTGATGGTGGTGTAACGAATTGCACTCGCATGGTGTTCTTGGGACAGTTGGCCTTGATATATCCCAGTTCATTACACTTAAAGCATCTTCCATCTGATGGGTCACTGGGCCGAGGTGAGTTACTGGAGACTGGTGAGGTTGAAGGGTAGGGTATCTGTGGCTTTACTTGGGTGGTATGTGGGGTCTTTGGCTGTCCTCGGTTGTAGGGTTTATGGTCTGTGTGCCCCCTGGGGTAATCGTTCCCCTTGACAGTAGCTATCTTGCTTTCTGCCAGTTCCATCCATTTGGCTCCAATCTCCCCCGCCTCAGCGAGATCTTTGGGTTTTCCATCTTGTATGTACCGTGTGATGTCTTCAGGAACACCATCCAAGAACTGCTCCATTTGTATGAGGAGGTTCAGTTCTTCCAAGGTTTGAATGTTGTTTCCTGTTATCCAGGCCTCATAGTTTTTTGCAATGTAGTAGGCGTGTTTGGGAAATGACACCTCTGGTTTCCACTTTTGGGTTCTGAAGCGCCGACGGGCATGATCTGGGGTTATCCCCATCCTGTATCTGGCCTTGGTTTGAAAAAGTTTATAGTCATTCATTTGCTGCTTAGGCATTTCAGCTGCCACCTCTGCTAAAGGTCCACTGAGTTGTGGCCTTAATTCTACCATGTACTGGTCTTCGGGGATGCTGTATCCAAGACAGGCTCTTTCAAAATTTTCCAAGAAGGCCTCGGTGTCATCACCTGCCTTGTAGGTGGGAAATTTTCTGTGCTGTGGAGCAATAATTGGCGCCGGGTTGTTAGGGTTGGCTGGCACATGCAGCCCAGCTTTTGCCAACTCCAGTTCATGTTTTCTCTGTTTTTCCTTCTCTTCATTCTCTTTTTGTTGTTTTTCCATTTCTTTTTGGTGTTTTTCCATGTCTCGGCGGTGGACCAACTCTTCTTCTGCTTGTTTCCTTCGGTAGGCCACCTCTTCTTCTTCTAGTTTTCTTCTGTGTGCAGCCTCTTGGGCTGCCTGTTCTCTTTGGAAGGCTGCCAATTTGATGCTTTCTTCCTTTTCTTTTATCTCCATCTCTTTTTGTTTTATTTCCAGTTGTCGCCTGTGTTCAACTTCTCTGAATTGGTCTTCGGCCTCAATTTTTGCCTTGGTAGACATGGTTCCTGTTTTCTTGTGTTGGGGTGCCCTCCGGTGTTTCTCTTCTGAACTGCAGGCTCTCTGTTGCCTCCTGAAGTCTGCCTAGCAACAGTGCCTTTAGCTAATCTTCAATGTTAAGTAAACCTGAAAAACCACTTTATTTGCATTTATATAGTGCAGGGATGACTCTCAATGGGAGTGCTATTGTGTGACAAAAGACTCTTAATAGTCTGGTAATGGCTTCTTGCTTAACATGCAAGCCACAAACTGCCAGAGAGAGCAGAAAAAAAAATTCTCTCTGGTTCCCTTTTAAAACCAACTGTTTCTCTCTGCTAAAAAGCCCTTAGCAGAGAAAAGAAAAATATAATATTCCTACTGGCTTCTGGATTCTGTCTAGATCCCACCTCTGCCACCATGTCAATAACCTTAGTCCCAGATTTGGACCTTAGCGTCCAAAATATGGGGGTTAGCATGAAAACCTCCAAGCTTAGTTACCAGCTTGGACCTGGTACTTGCTGCCACCACCCAAAAAATTAGAGTGTTTTGGGGCACTCTGGTCCCCCTGAAAAACCTTCCCTGGGGACCCCAAGACCCAAATCCCTGGAGTCTCACAACAAAGGGAAATAATCCTTTTTCCCTTCCCCCCCTCCAGGTGCTCCTGGAGAGATACACAGACACAAGCTCTGTGAATCCAAACAGAGTGACTCCCCCTCTCCGTTTCCAGTCCTGGAAACAAAAGCACTTTCCTCTTCACCCAGAGGGAATGCAAAATCAGGCTAGCAAATCCAACACACACAGATTTCCCCCTGATTTCTTCCTCCCACCAATTCCCTGGTGAGTACAGATTCAATTTCCCTGAAATTTCCCAGAAAAGAAAACTCCAACAGGTCTCAAAAAGAAAGCTTTATATAAAAAGAAAGAAGAAATACATACAAATGGTCTCTCTGTATTAAGATGATACAATACAGGGTCAGTTGCTTAAAAGAAATATGAATAAACAGCCTTATTCAAAAGAATACCAATCAAAGCACTCCAGCACTTATATTCATGCAAATACCAAAGAAAAGAACCCATATAACTTACTATCTGATCTCTTTGTCCTTACACTTAGAAACAGAAGACTAGAAAGTAGAAACTACTCCTCCAAAGCTCAGAGAAAGCAGGCAGCCAGAAAACAAAGACCCCAGACACACAATTCCCTCCACCCAAAGTTGAAAAAATCCGGTTTCCTGATTGGTCCTCTGGTCAGGTGCTCCAGGTGAAAGAGACATTAACCCTTAGCTATCTGTTTATGACATAGGCACCAACTTCCTCCAGGTCCCGGGGACTGCTCAGCCCCCTACTCCACCCCAGACCCCACCCCCACCCCTGTCCTGCCTCTTCCAGCCCCTGCTCACCTCCAAGCCATGCCTCCACCCCACTCCTTCCCCAAACCCCGACCCCTTCCCTGCTTCTTCCTGCCCAGTTCCTCCCCTGAGCGCACCCCATCCCCGCTCCTGCCCCTCCCCCCAGTGCCTCCTGCATGCTGTGAAACAGCTGATCATGGTGTGCAGGGGGTGCTAGGAGGGAGGTGAAGGAGTTGATTGGTGGGGCAGCGGGCAGGCAGGAGGCACTGTGGGTGAGGGGGGAGCTAGCTGCCAGGGGTGCTGAACACCTGCTAATTTTTTCCATGGGTGCCCCAGCCCTGGAACACCCTCATAATTGGCACCTATGGGACAGATTGTTAGGCATAAGGGTTCACACATGCTGAAGAAGGCTACATAAAATGAAGTGGGCAATTAAGGGTAGCAGGCAGTAAGGTTGTTACAAAGTGTCATAATGAACCATAAAATCAGTGTCCCCATTAACACCATGGTTTTTAGCATCCAGCAGAGTAATGAATTGAAACTCCTAGGTTTGTCTTTGAAAGCGTTGTGCGGGTTGCCTTTGAGGATGAGGAATGATAGGTCAGATATGGAGTGATTGCTTTGTGAAAAGTGTTCGCCAACAAGCGATGGGGCATTTTTGGCTTTCATCGTTTTTCGGGTGAATTCATTTGAGAGTGCAGTAACTGTCTGGTTCCACGCACATAATTATGGTTGGTCCACTGGATGACACCACATGTTGTGATAGGCATGTGTAGGACCCAAGGATCTTGCAAGGTGTTTTGATCATGGTAGCAGTGGAGATATGTCTGCAGGTTTTGCATCTGTTGCTCTGGCAGGGTCTGGTGCCACTTGGAGTTGGCGTGTCTTGGTCTGTGGGGAAGTTGCTTCTGAAGATGAGCTTGGCAAGGCTGGGGGTTGTTTGAAGGCCAGAAGAGGGGGGTTAAGGAAAGATTTATTTCAGGATGTGGTTATATACAGGTTGTACAAATACAAGACTGATTTTGGGTTCCCAATTTGGGACATCTTCAAGGTGCCTGATTCTCAAGGAGCTCATGCTAAGCACTTTCTAAAACCAGGGCTATTTCAGATATGTCATGTTGGGCAGCCTAAATCACTAATCACTTTTGAAACTTTAGGCCAAAGAACACAGACTCCAGTCAATCAGGGAGGACCACATTTTGTGTGCATCCCCCCAGGCAGCGTTATGTGCACATCAGGACAACCAGGGCCCCAACATCTCTCCATGGAAGGCTTTGTGGGAAGGCTTTTTATCCCCATCTACTGTTTGATTGCAGGGGCACGCACCAGGAGCAGTCTGGGCAGCTCAGCTGATTTCGAGAAGAAGGAGAAGTGTTAAGTTACGTGAGAAAGACCAACAAAAATCCTCGTTGGCTATTTGCAGCTCAATGGCAGGAGCTCCGCCAAAAGGCATGTGTGCCTCCCAGTTAATGTCCCTTTCACAATGTCCAGCGGTCACAGTACATAGCACAGCATCAGTTCTAAAGTGAGATGCTTGGCAGATATCAGATCCCTCCCACAGAAATGCCACCAGCCCAGAAAGATTTTGGAAAGTTGTAACAGAAATAGAACAATTCACATCCATGCCACCTCCTCCAGCAGATGGAGTCTGGTGACCCCATTGGGGCATGGGCATCTGATACAGGCAAGTCTCATCTTACGCGGGGGTTCCGTTCCGCGGTTAGCACGTAAAGCAAAAACCGCGTATAATCAAAATTACATTGAGTTGAATGGTGGGCGGAATCGCCCGCACTACAGCTACAGTATTAAAATTGTTATTTTTCTGGGTTTTTTGCTTTTGCTGACCATGTAAAGCAAAAATCACACATGTTAAATGCGCATAAGATGCGACAGACCTGTAATAAATAACAACTATTTTCATTTATATGGAGTCCTTTTAGGTCATTTTACCACAACAATATATTGTGGTTCCGGCATTAATTAAGAGATGGATACAGAGTAATAATAATTCTGGGTACCGTGGTACAGAAAGGGAGGAAGCTCCAGTTTTAAAAATTATTATTTGCCTTACAGAAGTCTCCTGAGATTGGAGCCCCATTGCACTAGGCCCTGCACAGATGCATAGGAAGGGAGAATACCTGCTGCAAAATACTTACAGCCTAAATAGACAAGACCAACAAAGGGTGGGAAGAAAGAAGGATCAGTAGCCTCACTGTACAGCTGGGGTGACTGAGGGAGGGACAAATTGAGTGACTTGCTCAAAGGACCTGTACCTAGATCTTTTAACTACCAGGTCCCCTTTGAATGGCATCTCCACCCAGAACAGCAACAGGACCTTCCCCTTCTGCCCCAAATGCTGCCATTGCAAACCCCGGGCATTCCCCCTCTGGCCCAGTATACCTCCTAGTAATGGTGACTTCGGAAAGGTCCATTGAGGTCCTTGTGCAGCAGACCACCTACTTCCAGCAATGCTGGTGACAGAAAGTGCTTCACCCCAGTGCTCTACTTCTCGCATTGATCTGCCTGCAGAACACCCGGACCTCAGCCCTGATCTGCACAGCTCTCCTCCGAAGCCGATCAAGCAACCACCACAGCCTCTGCACTCCTGGCCGCTCCCGACAGAGACATGGGAGTAGCACTCACAGGAATGGTGGGTGGTGGAGGCAGTGTGCTTGGCTGCTGGCACTTCTTCATTCTGCTGGAGCCTCCCTTGCCTCAAATTCCCAGTCACACCTGTGACACACACAAACATATAAGCTCAGACCCACAAGGAAACGGTGCTGGCTGATGGCATAAAATGCTCACCTTTAATTACACCTCCACAGCCTCCATCCGATTCTCCTCCCTGGCAAAATCCATGCACACAGCATTTCCAGTGGGCATCACATACCTAGCGCAGAGGGGATGGTTCCCTGCACGGGAGTGAAGTGCAGTGGTTCCAATGTTAGCAGGAATCTGTGTTTGCTACATTGACTTGCAGTGCCTCTTGCTTTCCTGGGCTAAAGTATCTTTTACTTGATGCAATAATGAAGAATGTTTACAGAGCCAAAAAATCAATTTATTGAAAAGAAAATTCATGTATTGAAAAGAGACATAACTGCTTGGGAAACAGAAAGGGCAAGAGGGTGGGGTGGGAACAGTACAATCACAGATTTGCATATGTCCTGTCTGGGGAGCTGTGTGATGAGTGCTGCACTTCAGGACGGCTATACTGCATGGTGATGGGGGTTGAGTGCAGTGGGTAAGGGTCATAGTTTTCAGAGCTGGGTGGTGAAGCCACAGGTGTTATAGGCAGCTGGTGGTGGTAAGAACCCAGAGGCTGGGGAAAGTGGGTTGGAGGTGACATGGGGGCACAAGGGAAAGAGTTTTGGGACAAGGACTGCTGGGGGTGAGTGGGCATGGTAGTGTTCCGCCTGCGTTGCTACGAGTGCCTGTATCAAATCCGCTTGGCACTCCAAGATGCTTAGCAGCCGCTCTAGGCTTTGGTGCTGGCAATCAGCATTCTGCTGGCTGATCCTCCTTTCACTCTCCTGCCACTCCTGCACTTTTTGATTTTCATTACCTGAATGCTGCATTACTTCATGCAACATGTCTCCCTTGCTTCTATGTGGCCTCTTTCTGCTTGTTTGGAGTCTTTCGGCTGATGATAGCATGGACGGCTGAGATCTCAAGGTTGCATCTGTAAAGGCAAAATTCAAAACTTAACAGAGGCAGTATTGTTCACACCACACAGAGCAATGATTCTGCTGTACTTAAAGGAAAGCACAGTCTACACAATAGCATAATTTGCCCGTCCCAAAGCGAGCGCGCACAACCCACAGGAGCCCCAAAATGGTGAGTAAGCACAGGGTCAAGCGTAACTGACTTTTTCATGGTTGTACTGTCCTCTGGGTTTCTGTGCTTTGGGGAGAGCCAACAGCGGCAGGGGACCCCTATACTAAACACTGTCCCCAAATTTTCCACAGGAGTTTGTTGTGGAAGGTATCTCTCTGCTGAGGGTGACCTGGGAAGCAAGGGAGGGTCTTCTACTGTAATGTGGCTTCCACCCTGACCCATATGCAGCTTGCCTGTGTGCAGCAATGCCCCTCCTGTCCCTCATAGCACAGTGGAGCGGACAAGTTAGTCTTACTGGAACAAGGACCACAGTGGCTCTCCCAAGAAACATACGCAAGCACATTGCCCAAGTTCTGGATGAGACCTTCGAAGAGATCACTGAGGCTGATTACTACTATGTGAGAGAGCACATCAATGCCCTATTCCGCATCTAGGCCTGCATGCAGCCCTAACCCTCCTCGCCCCAAGAGCCCACATCAAATAACTTCCTTCCCAAAATAAAAGCCACTTAACTGGGAACCTCCTCTGGTGTTTGTCTTTCCCCAAGCACTGGCTGCCACGACTGCCTACCTTCCTCCTGGCTTGAGAACAGCTCCTGGCTGCATGCATCTAGGGATGCTGGGGTGTCTTCCTCCTCCTCAGCACCCTCACTCCCACTTTCCTCCTCCTCCTCCTGCCTTGTTGAACTGGGCTCTGAAGTGTCCATGGTGGTCCCCAGAGTGGAGGTGGGGTTGCCCTCAAGTATCACATCCAGCCCTTTATAGAAATGGCAGATCGTGGGGGCAGCACTGGAGTGGCGGTTTGCCTCTCGGGCTTTGTCGTAGGCATTCTGCAGCTCCTTCACTTTAACCCTGCATTGCAGTGCATCCCGGTCATGGCCCCTTTCCATCATGTCCCTTGATATCTGCCCAAAGGTATCGTAATTCCTATGGCTGGAGCGCAGCTGGGACTTGACAGCTTCCTCCCCCCAAACACTGATGAGGTCCAGCACCTCGCCATTGCTCCATACTGGGGATCGCCTGGGGCATGGAGACATGGTCAAGTGGAAAAATTCGCTGAATGCACTCCACACCTTGCTGAGCAAACAGGAAGGGGATTTTTCAAAATTCCCAGAGAATTTAAAGGGCAGGTCTGACAGTTGGTCACCTGACGGCAGGGGAGTAGAGTTCAAAGTGATGACCAGAGTGACTAGCACAGGAATTGTGGGACACTTCTGGAGGCTGATCAGAGTGCACTATAGGACCAGGGCGTCCACACTGGCACTTTGGCACTCCAGCAGGCGTGCAGCAAATGTTATTCCTCTCGCCAAGGTGGATTACCAGCAGCGCTGTAGCTGCGGCGTCAGAGCACTCTACATGCTTTGCCAGTGTGGACGGGTAGTGAGCTAGTGCGCCCGGGGCGCCTTTATTGCACTGTAACTCGCAAGTGTAGCCCAGGCCTGAGTCAACAGCAAAACTCCCCTGAATGTTAGTGGATGAGTGCCAGAGAGAACACCCCTCCTCCCCAGAAGTAGGTTATATAGGCAGTGGAGGTAAAGGGCAGGGTGGAGAACTGTGGTGAGTTAGCTCTTGAACAGCATTGGACAGGATTCCAAGCAGGGCGTTTAGGGCTAATCTACACCTCCCCTCAGGGAACTTGAAGGATTAACACTTGACATCTGTTCAGGCTGTCGGGCTCTGTCTTGTCAAAGGGGGACACATTAGCAGCCACTCTCAGCTCAGTAATCGGTTTGTAACAAGCCGTTGCAATGCTGTGCAGTGTTGGGCTGCTTGTTCTAACCAACTCCCTGCTTGGATTTGCTGCCCTGAGGTCTCACTAAGGCCCTGATCAGGGGCGGCTCTAGACATTTTGCTGCCCCAAACACGGCGTCATGCCGCAGGGGGCAATCTGCCAGTTGCCGGTCCCGCGGCTCCAGTGGACCTCCCGCAGGGGGAGGTCCCCTGGAGCCGCGGGACCAGCGGACCCTCCACAGGCATGCCGCTGAAGGCAGCCTGCATGCCGCCGAAGGCAGCCTGCCTGCCACACTCCCAGCGAGCGGCAGAGCGCCCCCCCCGCAGCATGCCACCCAAGCACGCGCTTGGCATGCTGGGGCCTGGAGCCACCTCTGGCCCTGATCCTCAATGGTATTTCGGTGCCTCACTCCCAATGGTTTCAGTTTAAAAGTCAAGGAACAAAGGGTAGGAATAAATGATAAATGTTCAGACCGGAGAGAGGTGTTCCCCTAGTAGTGTTCCCCAAGGATCAGTCCAAGGACCAATCCTATTCAATTTATTCATAAATGATCTGGAGAAAGGGGTAAACAGTGAGATGGCAAAGTTTGCAGATGATACTAAACTGCTCAAGATAGTTAAGACCAAAGCAGACTGTGAAGAACTTCAAAAAGATCTCACAAAACTAAGTGATTGGGCAACAAAATAGGAAATGAAATTTAATGTGGATACATGTAAAAATAATTGGAAAAAAATAATCCCAACTATACACACAATATGATGGGGGCTAATTTAGCTACAACTAATCAGGAAAGAGATCTTGGGGTCATCATGAATAGTTCCCTGAAGACATCCATGCAGTGAGCAGTGGCACTCAAAAAAGCAAACAGGATGTTAAGAATCATTAAAAAAGGGATAGAGAATAAGACAGAGAATATTTTATTGCCCTTATATAAATCCATGGTATGCCCACATCTTGAATACTGCATACAGATGTGGTCTCCTCATCTCAAAAAAGATATACTGGCATTAGAAAAAGTTCAGAAAAGGGGAACTAAAATCATTAGGGGTTTGGAATGGGTCCCATGTAAGAGATATTAAAGATGCTAGGATTTTTCAGCTTGGAAAAGAGGAGACTAAGGGGGGATATGATAGAGGTATATAAAATCATGAGTGGTGTGGAGAAAGTGAATAAGGAAAAGTTATTTACTTGTTTCCATATTATAAGAACTAGGGGCCATTAAATGAAATTAATGGGCAGCAGGTTTACAACAAATAAAAGGAAGCTCTTCTTCACACAGCACACAGTCAACCTGTGGAACTCCTTACCTGGGGAGGTTATGAAGGTTACGACTATAACAGGGTTTAAAAGAGAACTAGATACATTCATAGGGGTTAAGTCTATTAATGACTATTAGCCAGGATGAGTAAGGAATGGTGTCTCTAGCCTCTGTTTGTCAGAGGGCAGAGATGGATGGCAGGAGAGAGATCACTTGATCATTACCTGTTAGGTTCACTCCCTCTGGGCACCTGGCATTGGCCACTGTCAGAAGACAGGATACTGGGCTCGTGCTTGGGGCGGCAGATTCTACGGGGTGGCATTCTGCCCAATCCTAGGGCGGCACAGCCGCTTTTTTTTTTTTGGTTTGCCGATCCAGCTGCCCTGTGGGGGGCAGTGGTGTGAAGGAGGGGCATGCCCTGCTGGGAGCGGGCTGCACACTTCATCTGCCCCAGCCGATGCCAGCTATGCAGCAAGCCTGACAGCCCACGTCCTTCCATCCCTGCAGACTGGAGTGGCGCAGAGCCTGCCCGACAGGTGGCGCAGCGGTCAGGGCCGTGTAGCAAGAGCCCCGCTGAAGCCCTGGCCGCCCCCCTTCTCTCTGTGCTCCCCGCTCCCTCTCCCTCCCTTCCGCTAGCCAGGGCACGTCTGCAGCACAGGGAGTCCTCATGCACCCTGGCTCTGGCCATCCCACAGGTTTTTTTTTCCCCTGTTTTGCCGCTCCGGCTGTGCCGCAGGGATTTTATTTTATTTTATATTTTTTTTGCTTGGGCAGCAAAGAAGCTAGAGCTGGCCCTGAGTTGATCATCACCTGTTAAGTCCACTCCCTCTGGGGCACCTGGCATTGGTCACTGTCAGTAGACAGGCTACTGGGCTGGAATGGACCTTTGGTCTGACCCAGTATGGTCATTCTTATGTTCTTAATACATATGCACCAGCAGCAGACACAATTTTCTACACTCTGGGTCCTAGTGGTGCCACCCCCTCCCCCAGTCTGGCACCTAAGGCAGCCGCTTCAGTTGGCCTCATAGTAAGGCCAGCCCTGATGAACACTCCCTTCCCCAGGTGTGACCTGGTGGGCTAACTGGCCTAACACATCCATTAACTCTTTGTTTGCCAGTGTAAGGCACACACCCATCACATTTTGAATTAACAGTAGACCGTTACCATGTCCTCTCAAGCACCTCTTAAATAAGCTCTGTATAGCTAGCCCTTTTAAACCTTCCTCGTAAAACGATCCTTCCCGCCTCCCAATCAGTTGTGTTCCGTTCTCTGAATACCCATCAGTATCCTTCTGGTAAGGTGGTGCTTGGAAATCAGTGCAGCATACCAGGTGCAGTCCCAGGACAGCCATAGGAGGAGATGCAGTCATACTAGAACCATGGAGGGAAACTCCATCCTGTTAGAGCACTGCCTTGAGGAGTCAACATGACGTTAAAGACACAGCATAAACTAAGTCATGTTTAACATCATGTCAGTCGTCTGTAATTATCCCTAGGGTCAACAATGACTAGCTGACACGTTAAACATGACAGTACATGTCTATACTCAGGGCTAAATCATGTTCCACTCTGTATTCATTACAACAAATCCTGAAGGTCATGTTGTAATGCATGATTTCCCAGTGTAGATGGGCTTCAGTAAGAAGATTGGCCATGTTATATAAACACAGAGATGAACTCTTACCTCCCTGCTAGACAGCATGATGCCGTTGTGTATGCAGCCTGAAACTGCATTCAGCATTATTGCATTAATTTGTTTCATTTGTTGCCACCATTTCAGATCCATTTCTATGTGCGAGAGTTATGAAAAATAACTCACCATGGAAATGGATGCTTGTTGGTCCTCATTAAAAAGTAAGTGATGAACTGTCGAGTTTGTGATGGCAGGACTGTCAGCCTGCATGAGACTGTGCGCAAATGAGCCAGAACATCTGTGGATTTTGTGGGAGGGCAGGAAATGCTGTGTGTGTGTGTGTGTGTGTGTGTGTGTGTGTGTGTGTGTGTGTGTGTGTGTGTGTGTGTGTGTGTGTGTGTGTGTGTGTGTGCGCGCGCGTGCGCGTTTGAGAGAGAGAAAGAGTTGACAGTGACTCCGCATACAACTCTACATTGGCAAAAAATGAGCAGCTTTACCCCAGTGATGTGGCTAGACTCTACAACTTGGCACTGTATTTCCCTATTGCTTAGCACAAGACCTCCTCTAGTGTGATTGCATAGACTGCCAGGACAGCACTCATAGTCACCAGACTTTCCATCCCCATATTTTCCTTGTATATGGTTAAAAATCCAGCAGAGCAGGATGCTAGACACACATGTGGTGTGCGTCTATTCTGGATTCTGGTAGCTGATACATACCCATATCGCCTGATTACTTCTACTTCTGTTGTCATCTCCCACCTGCCCCATGTTCAAAAGAATGCTTCTCTTTCTTCCAGTGCTCATTGCTGCCGCAGGCACCTGTCTTATGTACCATGTACCTGAGCCGTTCTCTTTGCAATTCAGCACCTTGGATACTTTTCTGGGCTGTTTATACCGTGGTGGTTTGGCAGCCCTACAGTGGTTGGCAGTGAGCGCCATCTTCTGGCTACTCTCTGACCTCAGCCATTTTACCAATATAAAGAATGGAAACAAAGAATGTGAGAGCAAGCCAACTTCCTACAGCCCCAAGCCCTTTTACCTGTGTCACTCTTTTTTTTTAAACGGAGCTTTTTACTGAAGCAACATCCACATATCTTATACAAAGACTAATAATACACATTTCCAAAATGTAAACAGTAATCTCAAACCATTTTATTAATCAACCTCACATAGAGCACAGCACATACCAGATTAAAAGCAGCCACAACTGTGTAATCATAAATACAATAAATACATAACTTATTCAAAACCATACTGATAATATAAAACCGAAGCAGATTATATTCATTATATATAAACATCTTCTTATGCTGCCAGTTTATATTTAAATATACGGACATGAAAACCATAAAAGGGTACCTCTGATTGAGCTGTGACAATTTATATCAGGTGAAGCTCTGCCCCAAATATTCAGTCGCACATAACTGCTTCTTACAGAAACATCAGCCACTAAAATATGACCTCAGGTCTTTTCATTGGACTATTGTGTATGCAATGTTATCAAACGCAATATTCACAAAGGTGTCACAAAGAACAACTTGTAAGTTATGAAGGGCCTTTTCCTGAATCATTGAAATTAACGGGAGTTTTGCCATCAGTGTTAATGAGAGTAGGATTAGACCTCAAAGGTCTAATACATGATATTTTACTTCTATCTAGTGTTATGTTATGTTCTTATGTTCAGACACACATGAATGCACATACAGACCTTTAATCATGTCTGTCCCTAAATGACAAATAAATTTAAAGGAATAAGTACACAGAAGGCCTGTAGTCGCTACCTTTTGCGTTATACAACTGGCTATTTTATCTGAACAGAGTAGATGTCACATACTTTTTGCAGAACATCTATGATCCTGAACTCTAGGGCAGATATCCTACAGCAGTTCTACGATTTACAAACAGTATAGAAAGTGCACAAGAAACAAAATATATATTTATATAGATTACAATACTTAATCCCATGGGGATGAAATTATTTCAGGTCTACTTGCTGCATTCACGAACCAGGGTGCCTGGCATAATTACCAACTCTGATAGTGCTCCCATTAGCAAGGGTTTAACGTTACAATATAAAAACTCCTTGGGAACTGCAGCAAAACACCTTGCCCATAGTGTTACAAACAGATCGATTAACTGTGACATATTGTTACAGCACATTTACTTCAACAATTACCAGTGAACCAAATCAATGGTTTGTAAGGAAATTCCACAGATATTTCCCATTCTAACTATTTTGCTTTAAAAATTGTGACCCATGTGTTTCCATGGGAGAGATCTCCAGCCGTGTATATTGCAAAGTGTTCACTCCACCCTGGTACCTACAGACTGACCCTAGAGGAGTCCAACCTCTCCCATAGATAGCAGCTTTTTTTGTCCCCATCCAGAGAATGAATAGAGATCTCCCAATCACTGTAGCTATACATTGACGGGACCCATGTAGTCTCTTGGTAAACAGCTAGGGTTTTACCCACAGCTTGCTTCTCTTCAGTGGCAGAACCAGATGACTGAGCTCAGTATTTAGTAGCAAGACCCAAGGCTAATCATCTTGTCAGCAAGATGCATCAACACCTGGCCGCTTGCTGAGGACTGCATAGCTCCATTTCCTGAGCAGCTCTGAGGCATCAGTGAAAATAGCTTCAATTCCTGCAGAGAGAATAGATTTTCTTTTAAAACAGGAATATACAGGCAAAGGTTTGTATTCCCTTATTCCAAAGCTCTTTTGCATCTGGCCCATAGCCACAATGTAAAGGAGTTTCTACTATGTCCTAAGGCTGGGCACAGAACCTAACACAATTATCCTTTAGTCGTAGGAATGGCCATCGTTCAATCGATTAATCTGTCAATCTCTGGGTACTTTTATGGCCTCATCACCACGGCACGTATGCTAGGTGTCCCACGGTAAGTAAGGGGTTAATCTTATTGCTGGAAATACACAGCAGTTAAAGGTCATTCTAAAGAGCAATGCGTTCTGTGTTTGTTTGTGTTTTAAAAAGGAAACTAAATGATGAGTGTAAATATCTCACGTATCTTACCAGAGTCACTTGGCATTAGATTAGATGAGCAGTGCTTTGGAAGGTACTCTCTGAATTGAGACTCTGGCAGCTGCTGTAAGACATAGAGAAGAATTTATATACAACTGTTCTGTACATCAGTGTGATGTTAGCAAAGAATGATTGCAATGCTTCTCATGTGGTTTTTTAAATACAACGTACCTGGCAGGAGTAAATTTCTTTGCTGCAAGAGAAAAAAATAATATCATTAGCATTCTGCAGATGACAGGGATTAGTCCTGCTTTGAGCACAGGGTTGGACTAGATGACCTCCTGAGGTCCTTTCCAACCCTGATATTCTATGACCATCTCCATCTTGCAGGCTATTTATTTCATTGTTTTGTTGGAGAATTACCCCGCTGATCTAACAACAGAAATCTGTTATAGGCCGAGATGAGCTATTCTTCTCCTCTTTTCCATAACTTTTCCAACCTGTACTGGCCTTAGACCTGGAAGCTGTTCCCCAAACTGTTATAACCCATGAGCAGAGCAACTTGTTACATCTGGGTCTCTAGGACCAACCCCTCTGCTCCCTGTGAGAAATCAGAACTTACTAGTAGAACTAAACAGGTATCTCAATGAACGCTCCACATATATTTGCCTAACTAACACAGTGTATTCTCTTACGGTGCCTTTGTATCTCTCTTGTGTTCATGTTCCATTCATATTCTAACAAACACATTGATTGTCAAGAAAATTGACAGAAAAAATGCATTTTAAGTGACTATTAGGGAATATTCCTGGGAAGCAAATTCTCATCTTGTAAATATAAGTTATTTCACTGGAAACCTGATTTTATGTCTCATATAATCAGGGAAATGAAAGATAGCATGTGACTGATTTGTCCAATTAAAACTAATCAGTATTGCTCATGTTCTGAATATCAAATGCTTGTAACAAACTGTGAGCAAACTACAGAGGAGAAAAGTATTCAGCGAAAATAATTTTTAAAGTGCAGATCAATCAAAAACGGCATAAACTGCTTATGCACTACTTGTGAGAAGAAAGAGAGGCTCCATTTGACAAATAAATGATTTGCTCTGAATTATTCAGCTCTGTAGTCATAATTGTTTCTATAGATATCTGTTTCTATAACAGTCATTATTCATATCTCTAGAAACAAGGCAGTCCAATAAAAGACATAATTTCACCCACTTTGTCTCTCTAATGTATTGGGACCAACACAGCTACAACAACACTGCAAATGCCCTATCTGGCATACTGAGCAACAGCAGTTGGAGGCACCAGTGTCATTTCTGGTTGATGTCCTCCTAGCTGATCCCTGGTCAGTTCTCCTGGCAATAACTGCTAATGATTAGAGCTGGCTGAAAAACATATTTTATTTTCTGCAACAATGTTCAAAGAACATGAAAATTCTTCATTTTTTATTGAATTTGGGGAGATGTTTGTCAAAAACCTAAAAATGGAATATTTCAAGGGAAATTTGAAAAATTTCAACAAAGATGGGAATTTTCTCACTGAAGTTTCCACTTTTTTTTCTGAAAATTTTCCATCCAGTTCTACAGAGGGTGCAAATAAAGAAATGAACCTTGGTCAGTATCTCACCTTTCCTTCGAAGGCGCTTTACAAGCCATATGAGGAATGATGCTGTCGACAGGAGTGAGGCTCCAGTGGCTGCTATTCCAACAGAGACGTAACTGAGCAGTTCTTCAGGCACTTGAGGAGCTAAGAAGGCAAAAAAGATCCTATGAGATCAGGAGAAATGCACAGTCTCTGAAGTGCTTTCTGCTTGTTCCATTTTCATTTAGGCCTATTGCAAGCAGCCGGACAGCTGCTTATTTCCTTTGGTTTCTCTCACTGAGTAGTGGCACCTGCTATATGCAGGACTGGGCAGGGAAAGCCTCTGCATATGCCAAACAATGGCTGAAAGCTTTATTCTGAAAATAGTCCCGTCTAACTGGTGGCAGGTTAGCGAGGATGTAATTCTGCTGGGTCCCTTGTTACTTTGAATGGATGTTTAGGGTCAGATTTTGATATCTTTACTCCCACTGAGTAATGTCTGACTCCTTGAGCAGTCCCACTGAAATCAATGAATTTACTCAAGGAGTAACGTACAACACAATGTGAGGAAAGGTATCTTAGGGACGATAGGTGGGATTTTTAAAAGTGTTCAGTGTGGCCCATTGTTGCTCCTATTCCAATCAGTGATACAACTCCCGTTGACTTGGATAAGAGCAGAGTTAAGCCAAGGTGGAACATTTTTTAAAATCCTGCTCATAATTTGCAACCACTTATAGAAGTGAGCTATTTGGTTCTAGCCTGAAAATATTTAAGCTATGAGGTATGTAGAGCTGGCAAAAATAATTCAGTCTAAATACTTTTTTTTATTATTGGGTTTTTGCCTCAATGAAAATTTTCACAGAAATTGTTTCCTTTCCTTGAAATTTTTCAATTTTTTGATGGAAAGCCAAAAAATCAGAGACAGGAAAAATTTCAGCTGAAAACCAAAACCATCAGTTTCTGAGTTTAGGGGATTTTTAACAAAAAGTCAACTATTTTCAGTGGGAAAAATATGTATCTGACCAGCACTAGAAATGACAAAAGTCATTGCATTCCATCCTTCCCTAGATTCTCATCCAATAACAAGGCCAGGTCTCTTCAGCACCTAGTCACAAGTAAAAACACACATAAAATACCTTCGCATGTTGGCTGACTTGCAGTCCAGTTCCCTGCAGCGCCACACTGAAGTACGTGAGAGCCTTTTAGCAACCATCCCCCTGTACAGTTAAACTCGCAAACTGTGCTGTATGTAAAATCCCCAAGAGGGTGTGAACAATTCATGGAGCCCTTCTCAGGGAGTATCAGGGTTTCACACTGTGTAACTGAAATACAAAAACACATACAAATGGTTAACACAGACTCTAAGAAATGTCCAAAACTGGGTCCCACTATTGATGCTAGTAAAGGTGCACCATACTTCACCATCTGCATTTCGTTTCTGGGATAAATGACCTTGCAGTGAGTTTTTGCTAAAATATATTAGATTTCAGCAAAGTAAAGAGCTGGTAGTACTACTGTATCAAGCTAAATGTTCTGCACTTTAAGACTTCAGTGGGAATCACTTTAGATCAGATCCTCAGCTCATGCAAACTGGTGTAGTTCCATTTATTTCAATGGAGCTACATCAATTTGCAACAGCTCACGAGCTGGCCTTACTCTTCAATACACAGGGTTCGAGGTGTTATGTTTGTAACAGATACCTAGGCTCCTCAGCCTCACTTGATTATTTTGAAAGGACAAAGACCTACCTTCACACTTTGGGAAGGGCTCTGACCATTCTCCCTGCGCTGTGCACTGAATCTTGGGTGATCCACTTAATCTGTAGCCCTCCTCACAACGGAACTCACAGGCTGAGTTGTGGGTGAATTCTGGATGACGGGCGGTACACTCCACAAAGCCATTTTCAGGCCTGTTCACTGCTTCACACGTCACAGCTGAGACACACAGAGAGCACATCAGCGGTTAGTTTGGACGCCACAGGAGCACTCTACACAAGCAGTGGGAGCCGTGTACTGGGAAGGGCAGTGATAAAGAAAGGTACCTTCGCATTCTGGCTGCTGTCCATCCCACTCTCCAGAAGCACTGCACTGCCGCCTATTTGATCCCTTCAACACAAACCCTTCTTCACAGGCAAAGTCACAGGTTGAATTCCACAGAAAGTTCCCAGAGGCAGGAGAACACGTCACGGAGCCATGAGTCGGAGCCTTTAAGCCATCACACTGCACAACTGCAAATCACATGCAATAGCAGGGAGCTTAGTTTGGAGCAAACTAAGAGAAAAACGTTTCTTCTGTGTGGTAACAGAATATACATTGGCGGGAGCTGGGCTTTAGAGAGCGAAGCTATCTCCCTGCAGGCTAAGAAAGTGACAGGGGCAGAGGCAGTGGAGAGCTGAACTATACTTCTTCTGAGACAAAGAAAGGCCTGTAGGCTCCAGATCTGTCAACCTGAAACCCAATTGGAGCATCTAAAGGGAAAAACTTTTCTTCTGCATGGTAACAGGATATACATTGATGGGAGCTGGGCATTAGAGAGGGAAATTATCTCCCTGGAGGCTAGGAAAATGACTAGGAGCAGTTGGACCTGGGTGACTCAGGGGACTGGACATGGGATTTCGGGATGTCTCAGTATTTCATAACATTTAACCAAAATACAAATATATTCTTGTAAGATGTATAAAGTGTCTTTAAAAAAGGTTCTAAACTATGTCCCATTTCTGGTACTGACAGATGTGCATCAGACCTCACTCCAAATCAATCTGCATTTCAGATCTGAAAAAAATGATCTTTCAGAGATCTTTCTCTCAAGCACCTTAGAGTTCAGCCTTTCTGAAAAAAGGTGCTACGTGAAAATCAAGAGCTTATATTGTCATTGTACCTAGCTGATTGGCTTTGCAAAGCTTCTGCACTCGAAGCACTTGATAAGAATTGCTTAAGCTTAAGTACCTTCACATTCCGGCTGCTGTCCATTCCACTTTCCAGAAGTGCCACACTGCAGCCTGTCTGATCCCTTCAACACAAACCCTTCTTCACAGGCAAACTCACAGGTTGAATTCCAAAGAAAGTTCCCAGAGGCATGAGAGCACATCACAGAGCCATGAGCTGGAGCCTTTAAGCCATCACACTGCACAACTGCAAATTACATGCAATAGCAGGGAGCTTAGTTCGGAGCAAACTAAGGGAAAAACTTTTCTTCTGCATGGTAACAGAATATACATTGACAGGAGCTGGGTGTTAGAGAGTGAAACTATCTCCCTGCAGGCTAAGAAAATGACTAGGAGCAGTGGGATCTGAGTGTCTCAGGGGACTGGACACGGGATTTTGGGATGTCTCTATTTCATAACATGTAACCAAAATACAAATATATTCTTGTAAGATGTATAAAGTTTCTCTAAAAAAGGTTCTAAACTATGTCCCATTTCTGGTACTGATAGATGTGCATCAGACCCCACTCCAAATCAATCTGCATTTCAGATCTGAAAAAAATGATCTTTCAGAGATCTTTCTCTCAAGCACCTTAGAGTTCAGCATTTCTGAAAAAAGGTGCTACGTGAAAATCAAGAGCTTATATTATCATTGTACCTAGCTGATTGGCTTTGCAAAGCTTCTGCACTCGAAGCACTTGATAGGAATTGCTTAAGCTTAAGTACCTTCACATTCCGGCTGCTGTCCATTCCACTTTCCAGAAGCGCCACACTGCAGCCTGTCTGATCCCTTCAACACAAACCCTTCTTCACAGGCAAACTCACAGGTTGAATTCCACAGAAAGTTCCCAGAGGCAGGAGAGCACGTCACGGAGCCATGAGCCGGAGCCTTTAAGCCATCACACTGCACAACTGCAAATCACATGCAATAGCAGGGAGCTTAGTTTGGAGCAAACTAACAGAAAAACTTCCTCTGTGTGGTAACAGAATATACATTGGCCGGAGCTGGGCATTACAGAGTGAAACTATCTCCCTGCAGGCTAAGAAAGTGACTAGGAGCAGTGGGACCTAGGTGTCTCAGGGGACTGGACATGGGATTTCGGGATGTCTCAGTATTTCATAACATATAACCAAAATACAAATATATTCTTGTAAGATGTATAAAGTGTCTTTAAAAAAGGTTCTAAACTATGCCCGATTTCTGGTACTGACAGATGTGCATCAGACCTCACTCCAAATCAATCTGCATTTCAGATCTGAAAAAAATGATCTTTCAGTGATCTTTCTCTCAAGCACCTTAGAGTTCAGCCTTTCTGAAAAAAGGTGCTACATGAAATTCAAGAGCTTATATTATCCCTGTATCTAGATGATTGGCTTTGCAAAGCTTCTGCACTCGAAGCACTTGATAGGAATTGCTTAAGCTTAAGTACCTTCACATTCCGGCTGCTGTCCATTCCACTTTCCAGAAGCGCCACACTGCAGCCTGTCTGATCCCTTCAACACAAACCCTTCTTCACAGGCAAACTCACAGGTTGAATTCCACAGAAAGTTCCCAGAGGCAGGAGAACATGTCACGGAGCCATGAGCCGGAGCCTTTAAGCCATCACACTGCACAACTGCAAATCACATGCAATAGCAGGGAGCTTAGTTTGGAGCAAACTAAGAGAAAAATGTTTCTTCTGTGTGGTAACAGAATATACATTGGCGGGAGCTGGGCTTTAGAGAGCGAAGCTATCTCCCTGCAGGCTAAGAAAGTGACAGGTGCAGAGGCAGTGGAGAGCTGAACTATACTTCCTCTGAGACAAAGAAAGGCCTGTAGGCTCCAGATCTGTCAACCTGAAACCCAATTCCCTTTAAGAATTTAATTTTAAAATAGTGGGCCAAAGCCTCTATTGCTGTAAAGGGACAAAGCTGTATTGAAGTCAACAGCACCATGAGGATTTATGCCAGTTGGGATTTGGCCCACAGTTCCTTGAGAATTTACCTCTACATGCTGGAATGGGTGCAGACCAGTTTCCAGAAGAGGTACACCAAACTGGTTCAAACCCAGTTGATTCATAGCCTTCTGCACACTGAATCTCACAGGATGAGTTGTAGCTGTAGTTCTGCAGTGGATGGCTGCACTCCAGTGTCCCTTGATCGGGTTCTTTTAATTGATCGCAAGTCACAACTACAAAGGGACACAAGCAGGCCTACAGTCAGTACCACTTTCTCAGCAGCAAATGAAATAATCAAACTAGCTAGACCTACTGAAAACTAGCTGACATGCACATGTCCCTGTTTGAAAGGCGATAAGAAATAATCTTACCATGCTGGCATTCAGGCCCATAGAAACCAGCATCACAGAGGCAGGTATGATTGTTAATGGTCTCCAGGCATTCACCATGGCCACTGCAGGAAGACTGGTGACAGGAAGCTAGAAGGAAATTCAGCATGGTTATAAAACAATCTACCCCCTTTACTAGTTAATCTGTTTAGAACCATTGCAGTGCTTTACTTATCCAGGAGAAAACACACTCTGGATAATAAATACTTTGCAAAGTAAACAGTTATGCCATTTGAAATTACATTGGTTTTGCATCACAGCATTTCAGAAACCAAGACAATTGAACCTAGCCACTCACAAAAGTATTGCTGTGGCTGGAAAATGACTCAATTAATATCAAAAGTTAAATCACAGAAAGAACAATAGACTTTTACATGATTTAATAAAGGCTCTAAGTTCTGCATTATTCGTGTTAAGCAAGCGAATAGCCCTCAGTGGACCACTCACATGTTTAAAGTTAAGCCTATAGTAACAATGTTTAATGTGTGTGTGTGTGTGTGTGTGTGTGTGTGTGTGTGTGTGTGTGTGTGTGTGTATATATATAGAGAGAGAGAGAGAGAGAGAGAGAGAGAGAGAGAGAGAGAGAGAGAGGTTAGCTAATAAACATCCATGTTCTTATTCTCATATAGGTTCTTTGGGATTGATTGCATTCTGTACCTGCATAGCACAAGGCAACCTTCTGTTTGCTGCATCTTTCATCATTCCATTTGCCTGCATCCTTCTCTCTTTTGATGTAGATTTCAACACAGTCCTCATCATTCTTTTTGTTGTTTGGTTCACCCTTAGCCCAGTTTTTAGCCTCGTCAGTCAGCCGTTTTCTTGTTCCAACCCAGGTCCACTCATTATCAATCTTCCTGATTCCAATCCAGTAATAACTTGGATTGAAGGGTAAAAATGCATTCAGATGGACAATTTCCTCCTTATTCTGAATGGCAACCATATTTGTATAGTGTTTCCTACACCATTCCTCCGCAAGCTTATAGGTCATATTTTTTTCTGAATAGTGGTATGTCCAGCAATTGCCCTCCTCAAGCACCATGAATCCTAGAAAGAGAAGATGCAGAGAAGTTGGTATCCTTTTACCTGCACTTCCTGTTCTTTTATCAAAGGCCATTTTTATCCCTTTATATTACTCTGCTTTACGAAGAGCATTTCCAGGAAGAATTAGAATCTATCTCTTTGAGAGAACCGATCAGAAAAAGAGTTTCAGCAGCTAGAACTGCGGTATATAGCACAGAGATCTTTAAAAATACAGAAAAATCCCAGAACGTTACGGAGAGAGAGAGAGAGAGAGGAATGGAAACAGCATGGAAATGTAGTCCAAACATACAAAATGTCAGTGTCAAAATGCTCTTCCAAGAGCTAACAGAAATAAAGCTTTTGAATTAGGGATCTCACCTGCATGCTACGTTTTGGAAATAACTTCTACAGCAACCTAGACCTGATTGCTTTTTTCTAAAGAAGAATATATCTAGATCTCAGTGGATATTGCATATGTGCAGTTATTTGAGCCTGTGTAGGTATGGCTGTATTTGCTTTATACAAAGTTACAATAGACTCCCAATCAGATGTGTCAATATCAAATGTAGTGTCTCCAGCTTGTCCAGGATGTGGGCAGTCATTGCCCACACTGGGTGGGTATGCTGCACAACCCCACATAGGGGCCACTTTGGCTTTAACAGTTGAGAGAGGAAGCATGCCATGGCATCTAATGCTTTCTGGGCAAATGTGCCCTAAAACTTAACCCAGCTACTGCCCCCCATTTACTTCAGAAGGAACCTGCGAGAAAACAGCAGTGCTGTTACTTCCAGTCTAACTCGTTTTCCATTCAGATACGCACTCACTTACCGTAAGTGAGAACAGAGAGGAACCACAGGCCAATCATGTTTCTGGGGAACTTCGCTTCACTTTGCTCTTTGAAGAAATGGCTGCAAAAAACAAACATGCAGGATTACAGCGCATGGTTTAAGTGCTGACATTAACTTATTGCAATACAATAATATCATACGACATTATTGTCTATAGCATCCTTCCTATATGCTATTTCACAAATGACTTTATAGGGTTAAACAAGAAGTCTCTTCATTGGGCTTGTGTATTGTCTGAAGCAGATCTTAATGGTGAGGCAGACAGGAAATTAAAGTAACTTGTACAGGACATTTGTGTAGCATTACTTCAGATCTGACTGAATCTGACAGCTCTGAGCTGAGATCACTGGCAATGAGCTCAGCTCAGATATGAATACCTTTGGAAGGATTTGATTTTTATCAGTAAAAGTCGATAAACCTTGATTTCAAGTAAGAAAAATGCTGCTTGAGAACTTTTTAGAGTTTCATTTAAGGATCTTTATTTTGTATATTGTGACACAAGATATTGACAGTTTGTGTTTTAACTGTCATAAAGCTTTAACTTTTTGAATCTCAGTGTCTACTGTCATGAAATAATTATTGTCCAAGCCATACAGAGACACACACACACACACTTTCTGACACCCCATAATTTCCTAACACTGTGAAAATTTAAATTGATAAAAATTGAAAAAAAATGCTTAAAAGATATAATTTTGCACAAATGTGAACATTTAAATCAATAAAAAAATCTTTAAAATGCTTAAAAATAAACTAAACTTTTTATTCATCAAAATTATACAAAAATAAAAATTGAATTCTGCCAAGCATGGATATGAAATATAACAAAATTACTTGAGAGGTTATTATACTTACAGATTGTGGCTTGATGCCTGGTGCTACGTAGCAGCCTGGTAAAGATGTGTCTTCAGCGACTGTTTTCCTTTGCTAAGTCACTGCGGTGGTTCTTATGCTAAGACGCAGTGGAGAGCTGCCAGTCAGTGTGTACCCTTTGCCTTCAGCTCACAGCCTTTTTATTCTCAGCTCCTACTTCCTAGAAATTCCAGTGACATAGCTAAGAGGATATCCCCTAGTAAGAAAGTGAAAAATTCCCCAAGTATATCCATGATGCCAAAACTCACAAATACACACCCATATGCCTTCCTCTCCCAGACACAAACCAACACCATAGATTTTAATTCAGATTAAAGCACAATTCCAGGATTTCAAGAGAAAATAAAAATTCACACTCAATTAATCTTAGAATGTGGGTGAACTGATTCCTTACAGCTTTTCTGTTTTCATGGATGTGCTTGTTTTGTTTGACTATAGTGAGCTTTACGTTGTTCCCCCCACATCCACCTTCGATACAGTAGTAAAGTTGTGCTGTGTCTTCCAGAAATGTAAGAAAGAAACATATCATTTACTGACTCCCCTAGATGCTCAGATATCATGGTGATGGGCATGGAATGAGAACCAAAATAGATGGAAGTGGCATTTCACTAAAAAACCATCCTCCATCTCTATTACATTTCTAGATGCTTTTAACGTGAATGGGGGAGATATTCAAAGCCAGCTGGTGGATTTAGATGCAAAACTCTTGTTAATTTCAATGGGAATTATGTGTCTAAATTTCCTACGAAACTTGGAAAATCTTAGCCAATGATTATATTTCTGAAATATACAGAAATTTACTCAGCATTTCACCCACATCATTCTCACACTCTCCTGGGAGTCATGCATTGTAAATATATTAAAGAGATGTTCCTTATGAGGATATCATAACAACTCTAAAGTTAAAGCTGAGATGAATTTTGCAATTAAAATAGGAGGATGACAAATTCTTTGTTATGGATGAATAGTGCAGTGTGTCCTCCTCAAACATACTCCGGTTACTCTTTGAGTACAGAATGAATTTTCCAAGGATTGACAAGTTAATCCATTAATTTCTTTGTGAGCAATACTTCTTGTAAAATGTGCCCTTGAAACAGCAATGAGAGTTAGGCATCTAACTCGTTAAGAACTTTATAAAATCCCAGCCTTGGGTGTCATGGTAGTAAATGCACTGGAGATAGATAGATAGATAGATAGATAGATAGATAGATAGATAGATAGATAGATAGATAGATAGATAGATAGATAGATAGCCTTGTGCTACAGCAGAATCAGTGAAATGTTTAAGAAATAGCTATGATTGGCCACAATGCTCAATCTTTGACTTTGACAGAGAAAAGATCCAACAGAGAATATTGACTGTGCTGATCCCAGCCCTCATCTAATTCTTTCAATGACCAAAGCAAAATTATTGGGTGACAAGATATTTCTTGTACACAATGTGCACTTAACAATCAGAGCTTTCCACAAGAATTACAAGGCACTAGGCTAGGACTCAGGACATCTGAGTTCAGTTTCTGGCCCTGCTACCGACTTCCTGTGTGACTTTGGTCAAGCCACTTAGGTCTTGATCAGTTCCATTGAAATCAATGGGAATCTTCTCATTGACCTCAATTAGTGTTGGATCAGGGTCTGTGCCCCAGTTCCCCATCTACAAATTGGAATAATCATCCTTCCTTTCTCCCAGCCTTTCCCTGCCTTGTCTATTTAAATTGTAAGTTCTTCAGGCCAGGAACTCTCTCTCACTGTGTGTGTACAGTTCCTAACGTAATGGGGTTCCGAGCTCATCTGGGATCTCTAAGTGGTATTATAATACAAATTAATAAGAATGATGAGTTTAAGTACGACCTTCCTGATCATTTATTATTATGTATACAAAGACACAGACCCAGTGAGAAGAGCTTCAATACTCTTGGAAGTCAGTGAGAAAATTTTAAAAATCATTTATATTTTTTTCTAACATTTTTTATGAGCTTCCTATTTGGCAGATCCATATACTCAAACCTCCTCTTTTGTGCTAGAAGCAGTGAAGCTGCCTAGTGGAAAATTTAATCAAAACAACACTGTTGTTGGTGGATTTACAAGTGGGGGAGTGGGGGGAAATCCAGGAAGGTGTAGACTTATTAGTTTAAAATATCTTTCCTGCAGAGTGGTAGGCCAGACCGCTTGTCTGCAGCTTTGGCAGGAAAAATATCCCTGTGGCATACAAAACCCCCTATCAGGCTGTTTGCTTTGGCTGAATAAACTGCCTCTTTTCGTAACCCCGGCCATTTTTTTCTGTGTATGGCTCACAGTGGATTATTATTAGCCTTTCCATCAAATCACTTCTAACTCTTCCCTATTCTGTGCAGATGAGTCCTCAGAAATTGTGCATCCCCATGCAGAGGCAATTACACCAGTTCTCAGATTTGCATGTAGTTCAGAACATATAGGACTTGAAAGGAAATTGATAGGGAAGATGTGTTACCTGTAATTTCTGAAAAACTGTACAGGCAAAAATTCCTCAATGTAAAAACCAATGAAGTTTTGAAAAGATGTCATCAGGGGAATTAAAAGAACTGGGGTGCCTGCATCTCATCAATGCCCATTACAAAGGCGACTGCTTACTATTACAGTTACTAGTCAATGAAGAAAATGGGTCTTCGGTGACTGGCAAAAATTGGCTGTACACATTTTAACTTGCCTGCAGTTCCATGCACAACTTGTTGGATCTAGTGGGGGAAATTATGGAAAAATAAAAATTTGTATTTAATATACTCATGAGGCTAGGAAAAGCTGTGATGATAAAGCTACATGTAGACTCAGGGTCTGTCTACGCTGCAGGGTAAACCCAGAGTTAGTAGAACTCAAGTTAGCAGACCCTGGTTTGTTAACCTAGGACTTGAGCCCCTACACTTATTTGTAATACCAGGTTAGGAATTGTTGAACCCTAGTTCCCAACCTGGATCTCCAGCATTCACACTATATTACGTGGGCCTCAGTTCAACCACCCATATCCCGGCTTCCTAGTGCCCTCCTAAAATGTGGCCACTCTAGCCTTTTGTTCATGGTGGAGTTTGGGAAAACTTGACTGTCCAGAGGACAAAGGAAGTCAACCAGTGGGACTCAGGAATACTTTAAGTGGACTCCATGAATATGAGTCCAGGAGGTCTTCATCTGTACAGCAAAGCAATAAGGCTTGAACCCTGGGTCCCAGCTTGACTCAGGTCCACATAGTGTCCTGGGACTGATCCCTGGGTTAGCATGATTTGTGTATAGACAGAAGAGTTGAGCCTGAGTTCAAACCCTGGGCTTTCATTGCAGTGCAGACATACCCTCAGTATCTAAAGGCTTGTCATAGGCCTCATGCTTCATGAAACCAATAGAAAGGCAGCTAGAAGAACTGCAAAAACAAGGAAGATATTTTGTCCCCAGAGATCAATAACAGGCGGCACCAGTTGTATGTATTCCAAAAATACTGGAAGTGTAATTTGTGAGGACTATAAATGTACTATAAACCCCTAGCTGGAGGTGGATCAGCATCTCATTTCAAACCTCAAGACTTATTTGCTAAGCTGGCCAGAGACCTGAATTGTACAAAGTTGACCTGTCCTAAACAGGTCAGCAGGGGTGTTAAAGCCTGATTCAAAATCACTCCTTATTGTGAACTGACACATGAGGTGTTTAGTTATGAAAGGTCCCTGTGTAATGTAGCCACTACACTGGGAGGGCCTGATTCTCCCCTGCATTGTGTAGCCATTTGTACCCAGAGGAAGGTGGTGTGAAATCCTATTCTTCTGCTCTGGGTGTGTTTTACACCAGCTCTTCACACACTTTGCACTGGTGTCAATGTTTAGACAAGGTGCAAGGCACTGGAGGCTGGTCCACTCTGTGGCTCATTTGAATCTCTGTCAATGTCCCCTACCCAGGTCTGTACGTATTTTGGGTTGCATGGCCATATCCTCCTTCTTCATCACTTGCTTCCTTCAACTGATAGCAGTTTTCAGGTATCTAAAAGGGTGTCATCAGGAGGAGGGAGAAAACTTGTTCACCTTAGCCTCCAATGATAGAACAAGAAGCAATGGGCTTAAACTGCAGCAAGGGAGATTTAGGTTGGACATTAGGAAAAAGTTCCTAACTGTCAGGGTAGTTAAATACTGGAATAAATTGCCTAGGGAGGTTGTGGAATCTCCATCTCTGGAGATATTTAAGAGTAGGTTAGATAAATGTCTGTTAGGGATGGTCTAGACAGTATTTGGTCCTGCCATGAGGGCAGGGGACTGGACTCGATGACCTCTCGAGGTCCCTTCCAGTCCTAGAGTCTATGAGTCTATGAGTCTATTTGGCAGTGATGGCAGATTTCACCATCTGCTCTACATGCTTCATCCAGCAGCTCCGAGGGCCTCTTGCAGACCCAGTGCAACATAAACCACATGACCATTCACAGAACCATATGTTAACTTAAGACAGAAATAAAATTACATTACCTTAAAAGTCATTCATTGCACATATCTGGGCCAACACAATGTGCCCTCTTTGTGTAACCCATGCCTGCTTGGTGTGTTGCCCTGTCCCCCTTTAGGGGCATCAAGACCATCTAGAAATTAATGAGTCTGCTACAGCTTTAGCTAAGCACCTTTTAGCTCATGCAGTAGAGGCTTATACATTAAATTGCAAAGGTCCACAGTTCGATCCCACCCACCGACAACCAAGGTCTGTCGGCATTACATTTGCACTACTCAAGCCGCACAAAATGGCCACATTTTGGCTGTAAATGTCTGGCAGTGAATTCCCCCACTGGAAGGGAATTATCTGGTGGCATAAACCTGGCCGAAGCTACTCTTGCACCAGCTACCCCCAACCTGGCAGCGGGGGCATACCATGGGAGAGCAGATATTGGGTAGAGCAGAGTTCTGTAAAACCAGTCCTCCACCAGGGGCTGGACCAGCACAGAATCAGGGAGCCACCAGCTTCCTGATGCCCCCCACCCTTCCCTGCACTGAGCAAGGCTCAGACTAGGAGGCTTGACTGTCCATGTCCTTGTTTAGAAGGAATTCCCAGGAGTTATTGTGCAAGCAGGGGGGAAGGAAGGCGCAGTGGCAGCAGCCTGAAGATGTTTCCTGTTAGGTGGATTTCAGCTTAACCTTTAACACTATTCCTTTGAAGTATTCCTTTTGTTTTTAAAATAAAAAAAATGGAAAACTGATGCTGGCAGTTTTCACTAGGATCTTTACTGAAACACAGAGGGAGGTGTTGTATGAAACACTCAGTGTCTCATCCCACTTTGCATTCACTGGGGAAAAGCAAGGAGACGAATAATACAATTCCATAGAGAAAGGGAATTTTTCTGGTTGTGCAAGACAGTCTCCAGTCTGTCTGGATCAAGGCACTAGATGCATGAAATAGTTTATCTCCCTTCCTAGTGTCCAGAATTCTCTCCTGGTGATACCTTGTATGACTCAGATAATAGTCTGCCTGCTCCAAACAGATAATAATAAATAGACACTCCCACAGCCAATCTGAGGCTAGGGATCATGCATATTGGAGACCTTGGACTCCTTTAGGCAGCCACACTAGGCTGAATAAAGGAGCAGAGGAAATTGCACTTGGCAAAATGACAGGGGCTTATTAACACCTTTTAAAATAAAAGATTGCATTTCAACATAAATATGGATACATGCTAAGGCCCCATCTGCTCTCCAGCAAAAGGGATCTTAATTCTGTGACAAAATTTCTGCTCGGAAAACACTTTTTTTGATGGAAGACCCATCACACTGGAGCGTCTCTATCTCCACTGATCATAATTCTAGATCCAATTCAGAGTCCTGGACCTCATCTAGAAAGTCCTTAGTAGGATGCAGCATCAGTTCCTATGAGACAATCTCTCTACCAAAGCAGCTGTGATCATAATAACTTTGCATCCTTCAAGACCAGGATGAAACTGTCAGGAGTCCGTGGCTGAAATTTTTTTGTGCTGGGCCATAAATTATGGAAGTCCCTACCAGCAGAGCCTAGAATGAGCATAAGCCTCACCACCCTCAGAAACAAGTATCAGATCCATCTCCACATGCAGACCTTCCCATGAGGATGTCCCCAAGGAGCATACCACCAAACTCAGAAAAAGAAAAGGGAAACTGTCTATGAAACATAAAATAAAAGAATAAAAAACAATCCACTCAAGAAAGCAAGAGCCGCTGAGCATAGCTGTAGGCATGTTAGGCTGGATATAGTAGTAGATAATCCCATGTGAAGTTAAGGGGAGAAGAACTCACATCCATACTATGCTGTTTGCCTACACTAGGGCACATCGGCAGGTAGGATATAAAAGTTCTGGTTTTCCTTAATTCTGTGACCCGGGCCATAGATCTGATAGACAGGGTTCTATGTTCTTCAGCTTATTAAAGCCGAGGGACTGTTCCTCCTCCTTTTCCACCTTCTCTCTATATACAGGTATATTTTGAGGTTACTCAGGGAGATCTGATGTGCCAGATTGGATTCAGATTTCCTTGGCCTTTCAGTTCTGTGAGGTAGACACATTAATTTACTCCCTTCCATACTTGAAGTATTGGATACTGAAATCAGTCCAATAACAGGGGAAACTTTACCCCTTTCAGAAATGATCTAGAAGTTTTCCTATTCCGTTGGCTCACAGAGGTAAGGGAACGGGGACACACGCCTCCTATGAGGGCCTGTCTACTATCATAACTTCACTTACTGGAACTCAGGCTACTAGAAGCAAGGTTTTTAAGTGCAGGAAGAATTAATTGTGTGCTACGATCATACACATAATGGAAAATTGGGACAAGCCATCTTTATGTAGTCCTGTGATGGGGCACATAAACCTACACTGGCCAGGAAAGGGTTAGTGAGCTGCTGTGAATGCAACAGGAGTTGGTACAGAGGAAGCAGTAGATTTGGCCTGCTGCATCACTGTCAAAGCCTTGGCACAGGGACCCTTACAAGCTTCAACAGCAGCCTCACTGGCCCATGAAGTCTCTTGACAGTGAACAGTGCAGGGAAACCATTCTTTTTTTAGAACAGATCTTCTGCAGGGACTGCCTCTAATTTTCCCCAGTGTATTTTACGTAGCTTCTCAGAAAGCTCTTTGTCAGACTTTCCTGAGGAAGCAGCTGGAGCCATATCTGATGGGGTTCTGAAGCTGTCAGACCCTGTGCTGATTGGAGCACTACTGGAGACAGGAAGGTCTTGTACAGAGGGGTCAGTGACACCAAATCTGAAGCCAGTCTCATAGACCTATTGAGTAGAAACATCTGGAGACAGGCCTCTTTTGATTTTAAGGTCCTCTTGGAAAAGGACTTATGTATGACCCATTTACTGAGGATGTGAGATTCTCCCAAACAGAAAAGACAGTTAGTGTTCCCATCTTTAATGGACGTTGAGATTTCACATGAGGGACCGTACATATCTGGGGAATTTAAGACTGGAAGCTTGTCAAAAATTAATTGCCAATGGGTAAACAAGTAACTTAATCATACATAGAAACTAACCAGGTCACAGGGAATGGACAACAAACAACTCTCTCTTGTAGCCTGAGGGAATGAGAAGGAATTTAATGATGGCTGACCTGCTCCATCTTATATGCCCTCAGTGTGGGGCACAAGAACACTCAGAATGCATGCATGACTCCAGCGGACACTGCTGGCCAAAACACTCCAATCACGAGAGCACAGACACCAGAAGTGGAAAATGTTTTTAATCCAGCATGTAAAGGAGAATATCAGATCCTAAGTCTGAACGCAGGGACTCCTTGATGTGTCAGCCTCTGTATCCAGAGCCAATTCATAAGGGAGATGTCCATGCGCTTCAAGTACCAGGGGGTAGCCGTGTTAGTCTGTATCCACAAAATGAATAAGGACTCCAGTGGCACCTTAAAGATTAACAGATTTATTTGGGCATACGCTTTCACGGGTAAAAACTCCATTTCTTCAGATGCATGGAGTGAAAATTACAGATGCAGGCATTATTAAACCGATACATGAAGAGAAGGGAGTTACCTCACAAGTGGAGAACCAGTGCTGACAGAGCCAATTCAATCAGAGTGGATGTAGTCCACTCCCAACAATTGATGAGGGGGTGTCAATACCAGAAGAGGGAAAGTTGCTTTTGTAGTGAGCCAGCCAGTCCCAATCCCAATTCAAGCCCAAATTAATGGTTTTAAATTTGCAAATGTATTTTAGTTCTGCAGTTTCTCTTTGAAGTCTGTTTCTGAAGTTTTTTTGTTCAAGGATGGCTACTTTTAAATCTGTTATTGAATGTCCAGGAAGACTGAAATGTTCTCCTACTGGCTTTTGTGTGTTACTATTCCTGATGTCCAATTTGTGTCCATTTATTCTTTTATGTAGAGACTGTCCGGTTTGGCCAATGTACATGGCAGAGGGGCATTGCTGGCAGAGGGGCATTGCTGGCACATGATGGCATATATCACATTAGTAGATGTGCAGTTGAATTGGTCCCTGATGGTGTGGCTCATGTGGTTGGGTTATCTGATGGAGTCAGTAGTGTAGATATGGGGACAGAGTAGGCAATGAGGTTTGTTACAGGGATTGGTTCCTGGGTTAGTGTTTCTGTGGTGTGGTGTGTAGTTGATGGTGAGTATTTGCTTCAGATTGGGGGGCTGTTTGTAAGTGAGGACTGGCCTGCCTCCCAAGGTCTGTGAAAGTGAAGGATCATTTTCCACTATAGCTTGTAGATTATTAATCATGTGCTGGAGAGGTTTTAGCTGGGGGCTGTATGTGATGGCCAGTGGTGTTCTGTTATTTTCCTTGTTGGGCCTATCCCATAGTAGGTGACTTCTGGGTACCCATCTCACAAAGCTCAGCCACCAGGTGTGCCGTGGCCTCATCAGGGATACTGTTCTTGATAGCTGGAATATTGGTGTAAAGAATATACAATATGCGCTTCAAGAACATTTAAGGAACTGACAAGCAAAAAGGACTCTGTTAAAAGAGCCAAGAGGCATTGTGTGGATGTGTTGGATCCAATAACTTCAGATCCAATTAGAACCAAAATCCAAACACAAGAAAGGATTGAGCTCCAAAAAGAAGGTTATCATACCTTCACTTAGAAAGTTTTCCCTAATACTTAACCTAACTCTCCTTTGCTGCAGATTAAGCCCATTACCTCTTGTTCTACCTTCAGTGGACACGGAGAACAATTGATCCCTGTCTTCTTTATAACAGCCTGTAAAAGGGCGATGACTCCCCTCTACGGCGCCATTCCCTGGTTGTCCAGGGAATTAGCTCGCCAGCCTCCAGAGCGCTCTCTGCAGACCAGTGTCTCACCATGCTGCTGGCCCCAGTGTCTCTCCCGGACCCCAGTGCCCCTTCTCTCAGGGTTTCTGTGCCTGAAGTCCCCAAAATCTCTCAGGGTCTCCCCTCCCCGGGTAACCCCCAACCCCCTACCCCCACCTAGCCTCAGTCTTGGGCTACTGCCAGTCACCATCTAGCCCCCACTCCCAGGGGCGGACTGCAGTATAATTGCCACTCATCATTGACCTACTGCCTCTGCCTACCCTTGGGCTGCCCCTCTGCAACCCCAGTACCTTTCCGGCCTTTATCAAGGCCTGCAGCCTGGGGGTTTACCAGGCTGGAGCTCCCCAGCTCCTCTAGCCTTCCCCCAGCCCTGCTCCACTCCCAGTATCCTGCTCAGCTCCCAAGCAGTCAGGCCCTTCTTTCTCTACAGCTAGAGAGAGACTTTCTCTTGGCTTCTGGCCCCAGACCTCTTATAAGGGCCAGCTGGGCCCTGATTAAGCTGGCCACAGCTGGGGTCAGCAATTCACTCGGCTTCTCACAGCTGTTCTCACTGCCTTTCCCTGCTGCAGTCCTCTCCAGGGATGCTTTTAACCTCTCCCGGGCCGGCTCCAGGCACCAGCTGAGCAAGTTCGTGCTTGGGGCGGCAGATTCTATGGGGCGGCATTCCGCCCTAACCTAGGGCAGCACAGCCGCTTTTTTTTTTTCCGCTTCTCTGGCAGCCCTGTAGGGGACGGCGGTGCAGAGGAGGGGAGCGCCCTGCAGAAAACTTGGCAGGGCAGCTCGCGTCCTTCCCTCCCTGCCTACTGGAGCGGAGCGGAGCCTTCCCGGCAGGTGGCGCAGCGGTTGGAGCCACATGGCGACCGTCCCGCTGAAGCGCTGGACACCTCCCTTCTCTCTCCCCCCCCGCTCCCTCCCTCCCTCTCCTTCCCTCCCATTAGACCAGGCATGCACACTGCAGCACAGGGAGTAGGGTTTTTTGTTTTGTTTTTCCCCTGCTTTGCCAGTTGCACCGTTGTCGTCCCCCCCGCCGCTTTGCCGCTCCAGCTGCACCGTGTTCCCTCCTCCCCCCGCTTTGCTGCTCCAATCCCTTTTTTTTTCATTTGTTTTGGGGGGTTTTTTGCTTGGGGCAGCAAAAAAGCCAGAGCTGGCCCTGCAGGCCGGAGCGGGGTGATCACCCCGTTACACAGCCCTTAACATATATGAAGACTTATCACATCTCCCACTTCCACCCAATCTTCTTTTCTCAAGACTAAACGTGCCCACTTTTTTAAACTTTCCTCATAGGTCAGATTTTTTAAACACTTTGTCCAGCTGAGGCCTCACTAGTACAGAGTACAGCTGAACAATTACTTCCCATGTCTTACATACGACACTCCTGATAATGCATGCAAACTATTACCCTTTTTCACAGCTGCAGCACATTGCTGATTCATGTTCAGTTTCTGATCTACTGTAACCCCGATTCTTTTCAGCAATACTACCACAGAGCCAGTTATTCCCCATTTCGTAGTCGTGCATTTAATTTTTCCTTCCTAAATAAAGTATTTCGCATTTGTCTTAATTGACTTTCATCTTGTTGAATTCAGACCAGTTCTACAATTTGTCAAGACAATTTTGACCCATTCCATGGCCTGAACCATGTGTGCAATGCCTTATACCCATCTAAGAAGGAGACCTTTACAATATTAGTTAATAAAAAATTACAAACCCAACATAGATACCATGTTTTGGGAATTAATCATTCCAGAGAAGGTATTTCTATCTCTAATGTGTTGGGCTTGCCATCACAACGTAATGAAGAAGGTGTCTTTCCATCCTCCCAAACCTTCAATGATAATCACATCCACTGTGTCCAGTCTAGACACATAATTGTGTAGAGCTGTAGTGTCTTTGAATAATAAATGAAACCTAAACATAGTTTCTTTTTCCTCAAGTGTTCATTTCCTCATGTCTTTGTAGCATTTGGTAATGAAACCAAATAACCAGCATTTAAATAATCACAATGTTGTCAATCTATTTTCCGGAGTTATTAATATATTTTGGTATCATCACATGAATATAAACATTCTGAGGAAAAAAAATACAGTTCCAAGAGTGAGGCCTTGTAATAGAAGAACTTAGTCTTTTATTACAGAATCGTAATAGTTAGCAATCCATTGAAATACAATGGCATAAAACTAATGTAATGAAGTAAAAGATCCCATAGAAATGAAACCTGATTAATTGAAAGGGGCACTCAACATATGTTAGCTAACCCAGACCTAACTTCAACTTTTCCTAATCTAGACACACGTAAGATTCTTTAAAACCTTATGTTTATTAACACCTATTTAATTCAAGACACCTGAGTAAATTCTACCAGTTTACTCAGATGTCTGAGTTAAATAAATTAAACTCCTGTGTGAACACTCTTAATTAGGTTTAGCCTAATTAAGGCTATTTTATTTCTGAATGAGAGTGTCCTCACAGGAGTTTAAAACAGTTTAACTAAGCGACTTTAAATTCATATCTTTAATAATTAACTTTCCTGAGTCTCCCTCTATAGATAAGCCCTAAAATTTCATACACATCAATTAAGTGATGGGTTTATTCCTCAGTAGACTCTATCACGGTGTTCATCCCTGCAGAGCACAGGCTGACATCTGGGATGATGGCACCATCCCTACACATAGTGGGTAGTCAGACATTCTGCAGGGCATAGGTACCCAGGGGCATGGGGACACTGGGGAAGAGAACAAGAAAGTAGGGGCAGAGTCCCGGAGAATAATCTTCAGAGAGACACCTAGAGACAGATTGATTCCTGTCTCCCCTACAGCAACTCAGGCTCTTCACTCCTCTGAGCTGACTATTCATGTGAGTGTTTTTTATATCATGAAGGATGAGGTTAATACTATGCATCTGTGCAGGTTTTGCTGCTAACCTGTGGGATTCATGAGCTAATATGACAGGTTTCAGAATAGCAGCCATGTTAGTCTGTATCTGCAAAAAGAACAGGAGTACTTGTGGCACCTGAGAGACTAACAAATTTATTTGAGCATTGATGCTCAAATAAATTTGTTAGTCTCCAAGGTGCCACAAGTACTCCTGTTCTTTATGAGCTAATATGGTGACTAAATTGGAGGGGGTAGGGAGCGTACACTAGCTGTGGAAAGGTATTCATGTAGAAACTACTATAAATGGCTGCTGCATGCACAACTGGCAAACCAGACTCCCAATCTGCCCAGAGCCCATGCTGAGTGAGGGTCCATATAACATGCATATCTGATTAGCATCATATTATTGGCCACTTTCATGTTCAGCTGGAGTTTGCCCCCTCACTATGATGTTAGTCTCATGCACAGGTCTTTGAAAATACAGCTCTAGTTATCCAGCAATGAACCTTTATCATCAACTCCTATTTTCTATCTTCCATTGTATCTGTGAACTTCATCTCATGGAAGTTACCAACTCCGTATTACAAGGAAAAAATTAGCATGTGTTAAAACTTAGTAAAAAATCTTTAAACCACCAGCCAAAATATCCTCACATCCTGTGCCAGATTGGCAAAGGGAAAAATTTACAAGTTGGACTTTGAATACAGATTGTTTTCCTATTCAGGGATACATTAACCTGATCGAATATTCTCTATGGTTTGCGACAATCCGCACATCAGCTCTCACTGTCCCCTAATGCAAGTAATGTAAGTGCATCCCAGATTTCTATAATCCAGAATCTTCCTGGCCCCCTGGAATATAAGAGACTCCTTTGCCAAAGGGCTGGCAGGCAAATAGGTCAAAGAGTGAAAGATGATAATACTCATTTTGCTATTAAAATATTTGTGGATTGCAGCTATTTTTCACAAATGTTCCTGAAAGAACCACTCCACTGACTGGCAATTCAGCTTTTTCCTTTTTTCAGTCTCTCTTCCTTTCTCCTCCTCATATTTCAATCTGAATTGGCATGAGCAGCAACACCTGCCAATAGCTCACATTACAGTTGTACTCCCAGATTCTATTAAAGGCCAAAGTAGTTTCCAGCCCCCCAACTAAACAAACTAGACTATCACCCCCTGAAATGACACCCCCTCAGTGCTACTGAACTAAAACAGATCTTTAGGGATCCTTTCCATGGAGGGCTATTTGGGAAGTAGACAAAGTATATTCCCTTTGTAGGATTTAGCTACTGTGTAATAATACATTACACGTCTATCATGGTTTTATCTGAAGCCTGAAAAACACAAATCAAAAAGATGAGTGAGAGTGTCACTGAAAACACCATCATTTTGATAGTTCGAGTCAACAAGGAATTTAGTATCATCTAGGGTGGAGAGCCAAAATTCCATCCTGTGAGAGAAGCTGAACTCCTATACATAGAGCCAAGCTTAAATCTGAGAACCGTGTCAGTGACTCAAGCCAAGTTAGAAAAGAAATACTGTATGGAGTTCTGGCTTACAGGGACAAAACCAAGCTTTGGAACTTTATTATTTGTGGGGGATTTTTGCACAGACCTAACCACTTAGTGTTTAATTTGTGCCAGGGCTTGCCGGGGCTGAGCCCTGGCACCTCTAGGCTTGGCAGTTCATAGCTCCAGCACCTCTGGGCTTGCTGCAGCAGTTCTGAATGTAAAAAGTTGCTTGAGCCCCAGTACCTCTGTACAGTGCTTAATTTGTAATGAACCCCTCTAATATCACAGACATCAAATCCCTTTAATAGGAGCACTACCTACTGGGATATGGATGGGGTCAAACAGAGAAATTCCTTTACACTGTATTTTTGTTGAACAGCAAAAAAATCTTGAAGCCTGAATATGAGGCTTAGCCACTACTGGCATCACCTGTGTGGGGACTACCTGAGCACAGGAGGCCAGATTCAGCATTGCATGATTGCCCCTTTGCCCTAGCCTGACTGGTCAGAAAGCAGGTGTGAGGCTCTTCCCACAACAAATACTCCTCGCAGAGGAGGCTTCCTAAACCAGGCACAGAGCTGATTCTGCCAGCTCCGTGCCACCACTAGAGTAACCTCAGGCACAGAGGGGTGTTCTGGGACACAGCAAAACAGGGGCAGACTACAGGGAGGGAGCAGATCAGAAGTAGAAGGAGATATGGCTGGGCAGACAAGCATCCCTGCCCTGTGCTGGCCTTCATTACTCCTTAATAAGGGAGACAGATGCTCCTTCCCCTCTGGGGCACCCATGCCAGCACAGGGGTGAGTCTGCCCCAGGACTCTTGGCACCTGCTGTTGCCAGCATTCCTAGTTTCTAAATCCAAGCTCATAGTTTAGAATATCACTTAACTGGCCTCTCTGATGTTACAATGTACAGGGAAATTCTGTATCACCTTCTGAGACAATATTTTAATTATTTAGATTACCTACCTCAAGGTATTTCTCTATTTAAGTACAACTGAGGCTATAGTTATTCCACACAGCTTTAGGTTCTTTTTATAATGTTCTGTTTAGTGCTGTTTTAAGCTAAAGATTGGTTTTGGTTTTTTGCAAACACCCCCCCCTTCTCTGTTTCAAAGGGGTTCCATTGGTATAAAACTGGAGTAATGCAGCTGTGAACCAGGCTTTTTATAAAAACAGACCCATTTCATTTCATATTACATATGATCCCTATATTTATAGCCACATATTTGCATACACAGAGTTGAATAGTTGGTTCTGATCTGTTACTTCCTTACATTCATTTTATGTCATTGTAACTCAATGGATTTCTAACTATTTCAATTCTGTACTAGAAGGCTAAGTCCTTCTATCACAAGGCCTCACTCTTGGAATCGTATTTTTATCTTCAGAATGTTTATCTTCATTTGATGAGGCCAAAATATGTTGTTAACTCTTGAAAATAGATTGACAACATTGTTATTTAAATACTGGTCATTTGGTTTTATTACCAAATGCTACAAAGACATGAGGAAATGAACACTTGAGAAAAAGAAACTGTGTTTAAGTTTCATTTATCGGGCTGTTCATAGCAGTTAGGTTTCAAAGACACCACACCTCCACATAATTATGTGTCCTTTGACTGATAAGTCAAGCAGTGGGAATATCTCTGAGAGAGAAGTGGGGAGTTCCTATCAGATATTCTGAGAGGGGCAAACTGTCCACTATGATAACCAGAAAAAGAAACTGTGGCATGTGTAGTTCTGGGGAAAGATCTGGAAAGAATTTACAAAATGGTAAAAATGTAAACCAGTTTGCCTTTATAATGCTCATTTTCTGATGAAAACAAAACTAAATCTGGCAAATGATTACGAACAAGAAATGATGTGAAAAGAGCATTCTGGCTTGCATCTACAGTCACTCTATGTGGGTACAGCTCTGCACCATTGAAAACAATGGGCTCCTACATCACCAGGCTATGGATCAGCCTCCTAGCCTCTGTGATCCAATCTGTGATTGGACTTATTGCTGAGCCTACCAGCCCAGAAGCTGTCAACTGGTGCCAACTGCCAGTGGTTTTATGATGTAAATATTTTGCTGTCAGAACTGCCCTCAGAGCCACCAAATCACTACTCAGTGCACTAGGAAATTTCAACTCAGTTTTAAGCAGAACATCAAAAGTCTGTCCAGCACACGGACTTGATTTTCATACACACAATAACATTGTTTTATTATAAAACAGGCTTTATTAAAAAAGGTGTCTAACTGTTTAATGAAAGCTCTGACTGTTAGTATCATTACCCAAGTGCAACAAAAGAATATTTCAATAATTTTTAATATTAAAAATACACATCAAGGAGTGCAGTATAATGGATATGGTTATTGTCTGGTGTATCAGGGTGTCTGTCCCCTTTGAGGGTAGTACGGACAGTGAGTCAGTCAACCTTTGTTCTTTGCTCTTAAGATTCTTGGACTTCTGGAATGGATCAAGACCTAGAGAAGAGCAGAGCCAGGTACTGGAAGAAAAATAGTGTTTGGAGAAAACATGGGTATGGCATTCTGTGGTGCAATCCAGCCCAGTGAGGAGCTGTATCACCACTTACCCTGCAACTTGGGGTCCCTCACAAAGATTTGCTGCTGTAGCTCCTCACAAACAGCAGGCAAGTCACACCCTAAGTGTCTCTTGAAAGCCACAGCTCTGATCCAGCAACACTGATCCCAGCAGCCTGTCAGCAAACACCAGCCACACTCCAACTTCCAGCAGCCTGGGTTACTATTTGCAGGGTGACTCCAACACACTCCCAATCTCGGATCCCCACCCCTAACATGTGTTCTGCACTGTCCAGTCCTCTCCTGGACAGTCCAGATATTAGGTCTGTTGTCCCTCTAACGGGGACAAAAAACCAAAGTCTGCTACCTTAAATGGAGTTACCCAAACAATTCACAAGACTGGATTAGTTTTGATTAAAAAAATAAAACAAGTCTATTTAACTACAAAGAGAGAGATTTTAAATGAGTACAAGTAATGAGGTATTAAAGGCAGAAATGGTTATAAGAAAAATAAAGATAAAACTCTTTCTAAACTTCACAAACTAGACTTGGTTCAAGTTGAAGTCCCTTAAAACAGTTTCAGTACACTGCTGACCAAACTCTCTGGCCAGGATTTGCTTCCAAAGTCCATAGGCTGTTTCTTTTATCTTCTTAGTGGAGAGAGATGGAAAAGGAGAGATAACCTGGGGTGCTTTTGCCCTTCACTTTTATAACGCAGTCATTCTTTGAAATGCATTTCCTTAGAGTGAACCCGAGATAAATTTCTTTCCAGCTGAGACAAAGAAGACATGGAGGGTATGTCTACATCTACAATTTTGCAGCGCTGGTTGTTACAGCTGTATTAGTACAGCTGTATAGGGCCAGCGCTGCAGAGTGGCCACACTTACAGCAACCAGCGCTGCAAGTGGTGTTAGATGTGGCCACACTGCAGCGCTGTTGGGCGGCTTCAAGGGGGGTTCGGGGAACGCGAGAGCAAACTGGGGAAGGAGACCAGCTTCCCCGCGGTTTGCTCTCGCGTTCCCCAAACTCCCCTGCAAACCGCAGGGAAGGAGACCTGCTTGCTCGGGGGTTTGGGGAACGCGAGAGCAAACCGGGGAAGGAGACCAGCTTCCCCGCGGTTTGCTCTCGCGTTCCCCGAACCCCCCTGCAAACCGCAGGGAAGAAGACCTGCTTGCACGGGGGTTCGGGGAACGCGAGAGCAAACCGGGGAAGGAGACCTGCTTGATTACCAGAGAGGCTTCCTCAGGTATGCTGGGATACCTGCTTATTCCACGGAGGTCAAGAAAAGCGCTGGTAAGTGTCTACACTTGATTACCAGCGCTGGATCACCAGCGCTGGATCCTCTACACCCAAGACAAAACGGGAGTACGGCAAAACGGGAGTACGGCAAAACGGGATCCTCTACACCCAAGACAAAACGGGAGTACTCCCTGTTTGCAGCGCTGGTGATGCCCTGCAGATGTGTACACCTCCTAAGTTGCAGCTCTGTAACCCCCTCACCAGCGCTGCAACTTTGTGATGTAGACAAGCCCGGAGTCTGGTGGGGGAGAGGTTCTATGCTGTTGTTTTTTAAGATGCGGATCTGTTTGTTCCTGCCCCCATCCCTTGCCAAAGAATGGCCATTTGATAGGTGATGGCCCATCAGCTTTGATGACACGTGGCTAGAGGCATCAATTTGTCCTTTGTCTTTGAGAAACAAGTTTACCCACTCCCCAGACTTGTCTGGTAAACACACTTCAGTCATGATTTCAGCTTACTCTCATAACTTTATATGTAAAGTGGCTACATGCATTTCACCATGATATTATTGACCAGCAAGTTATTAGTTTTCAAATGATACCTTACATGGTATATTTTGTAGAAAGACTGTTATAGTAGTGTGTAGGGTGTGAATTCAGAGTGCATTCCGTCACAGCAGGCAACTGTCATTTTAAGGGCCTGGGACCAGGAGCCCTGTAATGTAGGGTAGGACGAAGCTCCTGTCTCTCCCAGTCAACCAGGACAAGCTCTGGGAAAGAGAGAAATGTATAATCTGCATCTTTCTTTAGAACAAGGGAAGGTTGCTATCTACTGACCTGTATCAGCCTAAGTAAAAAACAGGCCTGAACTCGGCCCAAAGAATGAGAGCTGTCAGACTCCTGGGTCAAGCTGAAGAAACCTCCATAAACTTAGAGACAGACCCAGAAGGAAGGCTGCAGGACTCCTGAACAAAGGAGAAGAAGGGTTGGGCTCATGGGCTAAAAGAGCTCTATTTGGGAGAAGACAAAATAAATAAAACTTATTCGAAGTATTCAGATTTGAGTGTAAATTATTGTGAAGAACTAAGAGGGAACTGAAGACAAGTTGCTGGAGGCCACAAGGTGGGATCTGATTTACACCTCACAATACACTCATGGTGCTAAGGTGTCTGGGGTATCTGCACAACTTGCATTGTGTACCTTTGCACCAAAGATGTGTGTGTGTATTCAGGATAACTGTACCTGCAGTAACTACCTCCCGACAAAACTTCCACAGCATACCCAATGATTATAGCATGGTATTTTTTGTCCCATAGTAGCTGCTCACATATAGAAGTTTTTGAGTCTGCTACAACCGCTAAGAATGCTAATTCTTTAGCTCAACCAGTAAAGGCCTACATTTTTAGATCCAGAGGCCCCAGACATCCTGAGCAAGGGTTACACCAGCATCTCTCTGCTACTGCAGCTGGGCTGCGTATGTGCCTGCTGTAGTCTCAAGGAGCACCTCCTGAGCTAAGGGTGGCATAAACAGACTCCCCTTCTTAGTGCAGATTTTATTGACTGAGTGAAATGCAGAAATAAAACTGACTTTACATTCATATTGGGCCTCAGAGCCTATTGATTTCCATTGACTTCAGTGGCCTTTTCATCAGGCCCGTTGTGTTTGAAACGCTAAACCTATACAGTGAGGGACAGAATTAAAAAAAAGCTGGCAATTACCCTCAGCTTCATGCGTTTAATGCCTTTAATCAGTGAGGATTCAATTTTTCCGTCTTATTGACTAAGGAACTGCTTCAGCTGTTATCTAGTATGAGCCATTAATGTTTCCTTTCCTTTGTAGAAAAAGTGCATTTAGATATTGTGAAGTAGACAACAGTCGCTTGGGCATAGCAAATGAAGAATTTCTGGTCTCTTAAGGAAATGCAGTTTAACTCTCTGGCACTGTCAGTGATGAGTAAGCCTCCTCTTTCTGTAAAGAGGGTACAGCTAGGAAAGTCCCTCTACAAAGTCCTACTTATCTGTCTTAGGACAGATACATCTCAGCCTCTGCTCCATCCGCTTTGTGCTCCCTGAGTAGTGCAAAGGAGACATAAACTGACCACAAATGGCCAGTTGAGAATTCCCCCAGCAAAGGGGAATTCTCCACTGGCATAAAATCGGAAGAGCTGGCACCTATGCCAGCCGACGCCACCACATGCTGGTATAGGGGGTTATGTAGGGATAGGGAGAAGTGGGGACAAAACAGAGCTCCATGACGCTAATTCTTAGCTCATAATATGAGAGAGTTGCCTAAAGACTGCTCTAATGTTCATCAGGGCCAGGGTTAGGATGACCTCTCCCTTGTCAAGCATGTGTCTGTGCAAGGAACCTGGCCCTTCACTTAAAACATCCTGTATGTGTTATAACATGCACATTACAGCTGTATGTTTTTATGGATTCTTATAGCTGTAACCCCTTGGCCTTCCTCCCCACCCCAACCACACAATTTTGTTGCCCCTTTCATTGTGACACATCTGAAATTAGGCTCCAAGTTTTTTTGCAGTAGATGCCACGGACCAATCGTCTGCTGGTGAAACTCTACTGATTTCAATAGAGTTATGTCAGGAGAAAATTTTGCCTCATGCCTTCTTATATGTAGTGTGTCACATTTATGCTTGTGGGCACTGTAGTGTTAATTAATAAACAATAACAATTAGGTAACTTCTGAAAAGGGATGAGGCTTGGTCTCCTTTTGTATTGGTGCCAAATGCACCCACAACATGTATAATGAATTCCTGGTGGAAGTCTTAGACTCACCTCTCTAATTACCTGACTTGCACATACAATCGAGTAGCCAGAAGCTCGGGTATTGATTTATGCTCACAATTCAATTGCAGGCCCCTACGGAAGGGAAATTTGGCCCTCTCTATGGGCTGAGCACATTAGATCTGAAAGTTATTGAGAAACAATGAACAGAGGACCTCACAAAGAAAAGAACACTTTGAATGATAAAACAATGATTAATTAACATGAAAATCTGCCATGACTAAAGTGCTCTTTTCCTCTTACAAGAGCAGGGGTTGGCAACCTTTCAGAAGTGATGTGCCGAGTCTTCATTTATTCACTCTAAGATTTCGAGTGCCGGTAATACATTTTAACATTTTTAGGTCTCTTTCTATAAATCTATAATATATAACTAAACTATTCTTGTATGTAAAGTAAATAAGGTTTTTAAAATGTTTAAGAAGCTTCATTTAAAATTAAATTAAAATGCAGAGCCCCTCCGGAACAGTGGCCAGGACCTAGGCAGTGTGAGTGCCACTGAAAATCAGCTCACGTGCTGCCTTCAGGACGCGTGCCATAGGTTGCCTACTCCTGTACTAGAGCACACTGGTTGTGACAATTCCATATTTCCATTCAGTGCCCTGTCTCATAGATTCTTCTCAGAGACCCTTTGTAACTTGGGAGACCCTGTCTGCAGTTCCTCAGAGGCAGTGTGTTCAGATGTAAAATGCCATTACTGGCACATCAGGTGTGGCTTTATCCTGTTTCTCTCAGACATCCGCTGTGAAACCCAAAAGTTTGAAACCAAAAAAACCCTTAATACCAAACTTAAGAGGTCCACCAAGAAGTGTCTTACCAATGAACTGTATAATCCTATTATTGCAAACCTTGTCCATTCTTCCTCTTTTCTCTTCCTCTGTCGGTTTATGATTCTTTTTTAACATGCCATGCCTGAACTTAGACATAAGCTCTTCCAGACAAGGACTGTCTTCACTTTCTTGTGTGAAGCCATTAGCATACATTAGGGCACTCTGAACTCATAACGAAGACCCAGATTCTCAAAGGTATTTAGGCTTTTCACTTCCACTGAAATCAATGGGCAAGTAAATAATAATCATCAATACCTTGTAATGTATTTACAATTATATCTCTACATCAGAACTCATTCAATTAAGTTCATGATCCCTGGGTACCTAATTTTTTTTTCTTTTCCATCCTATTTGCATGGCTACACATGGAGCATTTTAAACAGTTCTTTAATTCTTATATGTAATTAATATATTCGGTTCAAAAGGCTCTCCTGCCCTTTTGTTGTTGAAAACAGATATTTTATAATGTTGATTATGTCTACAGCACAAAACCACAAAACTGTATTGTCTTGGAACATGGTTGTGAGCAATTGAGTTAGATGACACAATGCTGACTACGCTTCAGCAATCAAAGTAGACCAGGATACACAATGTTCAGACATGTGCCCTACAAATGCTACGTTATAGTGGTCAGTAGTACATCATCTAACTTGATTATTCATACTGTGTTCAAATGCAGTCAAATTTGTATAGTGTAGATCAGTCCAGCTGGTTTCCTTATTTCTCTGGCTACCTTATCAGACAGTAGAAACACACAAATGTCAGAATGAGAAAGAAAGAAAATCTTGTGCAAAACGCGGAACCTAGGAACATCCACATTATTCCAGAGTGCAAACACATTATCTATCCCTTTCATGGCCATTGAGAATACCAAAAAAAAAGGAGTGCATTATATTGCCTCAATAATGAAAATAATAATAATTACTTTCTTAGTACTTATACAGTATTTTGTATTCAAAACACTTTACAGACATTAATTTCAAACAACTCCAAGACATAGTTAGATATTAACAAGCCAGAGAGAATGACCCAAAATGAGCACAGAACATATGCAAGGACCAAATACCAGAAACCAAGATTAGTGAGATAAGGCTTGTGTGGCATCACACAAGAAAACATTGCATTTCTTAGTACACGCCTAAGCATATTTTGGAATTTCCCTTTGAAAGACAGCTCTGAGGGCTTTTTCTTTTCTGAGTAGGCATTTGATGTCAACATACAAGAGAGTGTTTTTTCAGTATTCAGACAGGAAATAACACAAGAACAATATAAGGAACTAATTCGTTACCCAGTGAATGTTGTGGATGCAACTGTTTATATCAGCTTGGTCAGAAGAAATTTCTATACTTGATTTTTTTCCAGTGACTCACTGTGTGGACGTTAACAAATCATTTGGCCTCTCTTATCAAAGATAGAGGGGAAATAAAGAGGGGGAAATAGGCATATGACTCTTTTAGCTTTCTTATACAATATGAAGGTCAGCTATAAGGCTTTCCTAATTATTATTTCTTTTTCCAGCCTTGTTTTTACATTATAAGTTCAGATGTTATCTAAGATGGAATGAAAACTCGAGTCAATGATGACTAGAGAACTAGTGAAATGGTGACATCACAACATCCAAGTGAGTGAAAGCTGAGAAATTGAAAGGTACAAGAATTTAAAACTCTTTGTTTTTGTTAATGCCTGTTTAACCTTAAGTCATTTTCCAAATTACTGGACAAAAAAAGAAGAAGACAGAGAAAAAAAGGAATGAAAAAAAGAGAACATAAAAATCAATTTTTAAAAATATATTTATAAAAACTTTTTTAAATACCTCCAAATTGATCCATGTAAAACCCATAAAATAGAAGCAACTTAAGTATGTTTATTCCTTTTTTTTCAAACAGAAAGTATTGTGAACTTTCACAATCTGATTGCATGTCTTGTGACATCTGATGCATGTCTTAAACACACACCTCCAGGAATGAAGGGATCAACAGATAATCTTGGTTTTAATGTTTTTTTTTAAGTTTCTAGCTCTCATAGTCACAGAGAACAGCTAGAAAAAGTGACCCCTGACAAAGAGACAAATTATTATTATTTCAGTATTGCCAATCTCAAGAGATCAAACCCCATGAATCAGACTCCCCCAAATCATTAGCCCAAAACCCATAAAGATTTTGTTTTTTAAAACGGTGAGATCGTGTTTTCCAGTCTCTCTTGGTTTTTGAACGCCACCTACTCACCCCTCGTGCTCCCCTGCCAGCACAAACCCCCCGCCCAGCCTCATCGCCACTAGCACGGCCCCGCCTCCTAACAGTCACGTCACAAAGCTCACTGCAACTCCGGCCGCTGCTGTCCCTCAGCCTTAACGACAGCCGTAGCCCCGCCCCCTTCCTCAGGCAGGCTGGTAACGGTCCCTTCAGCCCGCCCACTGCTTAGTGCGCTTGGCGCATGCGCGGAGCCCGGGCGGGTCTCGGCCCCGAGGGGTGACCATGGCCGGGCAGCTAGAGTCGCTCCGCGGGGTGGAGATCGATCCGGACGGCACGTTCAAGTACATCCTGGTGCGGGTGCAGCGCGCGGGGGGAGCCGAGCACCGGGACGTCGTCAGGGGCACCGCGGCCGCCGAGTTCCACAGTGAGTCGGTGCCGCGAGCCAGGGCCGGGCGGGGGCCTGGGGACAGAGCCCGCTGGCGCCTCATGCGCCCCCCGGACCGATCCCCCCAACCGCTTTCGTGAGGGGGGAGCCGGCTGCCCCGCCGCGGGCCGCCCCTCCCCAACTGCTGCTGCAGCACCAACGGGGTGGCCCGACCCCCGCAGAGCTGCTGCTCTTACCCCCGCCCCCCGGGGTTGCTCCTAGGCCTCGGCCGCGCTGGGGGGCGGTGCCTCTGCAATCCCCCCGTGGCTGCGCCGGGTGAGGAGTGACTTGCTCTGGTGTCCAGCCCTGGTACATTTCAGTCCGAAACGTGAACTTCTGAGCAGCCTCTGACTTGGTGAGACAGTGGAACCGGCAGCCACTGTTCTGGGATTTGCTAGGGCCCAGCTGCGTAAGTAACAGCGGGCTTTTCCTTAACTTACCAGCTTCCCCAAGGAAACAGGAAAAAAAATACTAGGTTGCTGAAAAGAGAGGACTGGAAGTAATCACCAAGTGAAACCTGAGTTCTGGTTAATGGATTGAACTGGCTTCATTTTGCAGATCATATATTTGAAAAAGTAAACCCTGAAATGGAAAAGTTGGGCTTTGAATGCAAGTGCCTTGGAGGAGGAAAAATTGACCATAATAGCAAAGACAAGAAAATGAGGGTATTTGGTCTCTCCACAGTAAGTGCCATATATTAGTTTCCTTGAAAATCCAACATTTTAGGGCCCTAACCATTAATTAGTTAGTCCACACAGCTCACCTGTGAGGTGGGTAAAGATGGCTTATTTTAGATGGGGAAACTACAGCAGAGAGGTTAGATTGACTTACTCATCATCACACAGTAATTGGTGTCAGGGCTGGAACTGGAACTCAGCAGCTCCTAACTCACAATCCTGTACTGTTGCTATAGAGCATGCCTCTGTCTATGTATCTCTTACTTACATGGCTCAGTATGTAAATACATTCTGTTTATAAAATGACCAATAGAAGCAATGAATTATCCATATATGTGGAACACACTGCAGTCTCCATCCCACCTCACCACTGCAGAGAGCATATAAGAGGCAAGGATTTCTTGAGCTACTGATGTGGAGAGGAGCAGACTAGTTCCATGTGATGTAAAGACATGTTATTTGAATCCTGTACAGAAAGTAGCAGTTCTTCAAGGTCACTTTTCCTCCAGGTCAGTTATAGCCCCAAACCAGATTAAACTTTTTTTTTTTTTAAATTAGGGCTCTTTCTCAGATATCATATTGTGGGGGCAAAGCTCTATGGGGAGGGGAGATGGCCTGCAACATTAGGGGTCTTTTAGAGCCTGCTCAATATTTGTGGCAGAATCAAACAATTAATGACCAAACTCCTGGATTAATGGTGATAGTGTGCAGCACAGGCAGCAGCATCTCTCTCTCTCTCCTGCCACCAAGTTAGTGGGAGAAAGATAGTCAGCTGTACCCCACACCTTGTTTGCCAACTATTGTCAAATGCCCTGAACTTTACAGAAGCAGCTGTGTAACTGCAAAGTTTCACTTTCTCAGACAGAAAAATGGAGATACAGAAAAGCTGAATGGCACTCTGGAATAGTGGGTTACATCTTGGCCTGTAAATCAAAGCAACTTGGTTTTTGTCCTGGTTTTTTGTTGTGTGACTTTAAAAATAGGGAAGTAGTTGTGTTAAATGGGGCTATTGATACTTAGCTCTTGGGTAAACTATGAGAATTAGAGAAATGCTTGAGGAGTTTTTTGAAGTGAACTCTGTGGCTGGGATTAATAGCCTCAAGGAGCTCAATCACTATAAGGCAATGATAGTACCTTTGCCCAGTCCCCTGTAAAGCAATGTCTGAGCCAGCACTGGAGCTCAGCTACTAGCTTCCTACATTATCGGGTGTGGTAGGTTGGCTTAGACAATAATTTAATAGCAGTACACGTTGCGATGCAAAAAGTTCAAGCTTTCTGACCATTAAAACACAAATTGTCAACATCACGTCAAAATATACAAAGTAAATATCCTTAAATCAAACTAAGTTTTCAAGCAGCATGTTTCTTTGCCTATCTGTATAATTTGATTATTACCAATGAAAATATTTTGTGTGTATGGTGAAATTGATATTTACCAATTAAAAAGCTAATTCTTCCAAGGCTACTTATGTCTGATATAGCCATGCTTGTTTATGTGGGCAAACCTTGTGTGTAGAAAACTACTTTTTGTATTAGTTGTGTAACGTGCAGTTTAGATGTCAGTTTACTTATGTGATCCTCTTGGAGCAGAGTTAAGGCTCCTAAGTGAGAATCAATGCCTTGTTAAGTGCAACCTTAATTCTGATTTTCCTGAGTGGTAGCGATGTTAGTCTGTATCAGCAAAAAGAACAAGGAGTACTTGTGGCACCTTAGAGCCTAACACATTTATTTGAACATAAGCTTTTGTGGGCTAAAACCCATTTCATCAGATGCATGCCGATGCACACTCCATTAGTCTGTAAGGTGCCACAAATACCTCGTTCTTTCTTCTGATTTTCCTGGCTTCTAACTCTGAAACATTTTAATTCAGATATTCCTCAAAGATAATAAACAGAACTTGGTTCACCTCAGTGGGACTTCTGTGCAGGGGGAAGCATAAGGCCATAAATCTGAATATTTAAAATGTTAACTGGAACTTGATACTCTTGTAGCCTTACATTTTGCATCCCTTTAAAATCTTTTTTATTTTTTTTGCAGGGATATGGTAAAGCAGATCATGCAGTGACTGTAGAAATACTGAAAAAAGTATACCAAGACTATGAAATCACTTGGTCAGATGACAAGAAATGAAGAACTATTCTGGAATCTGAAATACAAAGCAGATATAGTATTGAAGTCTTCGTTATGCTCAAATAAATCACTGTTAGCTTTATCTGATTAAAAAGATTTGTGTGTTCACCATCCTTTAGAAATTGGAATTAAATCTTACTGAGGAAAACAGAAAGCAGCATAAATGCTGACAAGGTTAAAAATATAATACGAAAGAATTTGAAGAGCAACTAGCTCAAGACACAAACAATCAGCAAAATAATTTAAATACATCTGAGGTAGGCAGCCTGTTAGTCAGTAGGGCTACTGGACAACCCAGTACTAAAGGAATACTCAAGCAGGACAAGGCTGTTGCAGAGAAGTTAAATGCATTCTTTGCATCTGTCTTTATGCTAGAGCAATGTTTCTTAAACGGGGGTCCCTGAGAGTACACCAGGGGGTCCATAGGCCAAGCTGAGAAACTCCTCCCCCTCCCTCTCAGCATGCCGGGGAACAGGCTTCCTATCTGCCCTGGCTCCACACTACTCCCAGAAGTAGCCAGGATGTCCGTAGGAGGGAGAAAGGCGCACGGGGTCTCAGCGTGCTGCCTCCGCCCTGAGCACTGACTCTGCAGCGCCTATTGGCCAGGAACTGCAGCAAATGAGCTCTGGAGGGGCGGTGCCTGCAGGCAGGGGCAGCATGTAGAGATCCCCTGGCTTCCATGCCCAGGAGCCACTGTTAGATGGATGGACCAGTCACTTTTTGAAGCTGCCCCAGGCAAGCGCCTCACCCCCTCCCGCACCTGAACTCCACCCCCGGGGCTTGCACTCCATGCTGCACCCAAACTCTCCCCCAGAGCTCACACCCTAACCTCCTGCCCCAGCCTAGTGAAAGTTTGAGGGTGGGGAAGAGTGAGCAGAGAGCAGGGCCTTGGAGAAGGGATGGAGCAGTGGTGTGGCCTCAGGAAAGGGGGGCAGGGCAAGGCTGAGCAGGGAGACTGGGGGTCCCTGAAAAATTTTAAATCAAAAGGGGGGTCCTTGGGTTGCTAAAGTTTGAGAACTGCTGCTCTAGAGTATTTGGGGTCATTGTCACTCATGATCCTTCTTTTTAGGTAACACATCTCTACTGTCACTTCAATCTGAGGCAGTTCCTCAGAAGACTTTGGAACAAATTGGTAAACAGTAATAAGTTATCAGGCCCAGATGGTATTTACCGAAGTTCCCTGTAAGCTGCATGGCCATGCAGCAGCCTTTTCAGTGCTGCGCAGGTGCTCAGGGAACCTGCCCAGGGACCTGCCACTCCAGGAAGAGGAGTGCCCCTCCCCCAGGCCCCAACCTGCCATGGCTAGGGTAGCCCTCCCCTTTAGACCAAACTATGCCGTAGCCTGGACTTGCCATGACTGGGGTGCCCCTACCCTGGACAGGGTGGCACATCATGGTCTGGCCCCAGCTGTGGCCGGGGCAGCTCAGCGTGAACCCAGGTGGTCTGGCTTCAGCTGCCATTAGGATGGGCCTGGCCCAGACTGGACCTGTCGTAGGGCACTCCTTCCTGAACCTAGTTCTAGCCAGATCTGCAGGGGCCAGCAAAGGGGTGCCTATCCTGCAGCCCCAGCCCGGAGCTGCCATGACAGAGAGGCGCCTCTCCCCTGCTAGTCCAGGTGCTGCTATGGGGAGAGTGGGCTGGGGGGAGTCCTCTTTCCCTGCCATAGCCCAGGAGCACCCTCCTGCACCCCAAACCCCTCATCTCCAGCTTCACCCCAGAGCCTACACTTCCAGACACAGCCTTCACTCCCTGCATCCCAACCCTTTGCCCCAGCCCTGAGACCCCTCCCACACTTTGAACCTCTCAATCTCACCCCCACCACATGAATTTTGTTATGTGTCACATATCTCCTCCATATTTGCGCACACAATAATATTCATTCCACACATGGGTAGGAAAAATTAGAGGGAACACTAGTATTCACTCAGGAGTTCTGAAGGAACACAACTATGAAATTGCAGAACTATTAACTGTGGTCTGTAACCTGTTGCTTAAATCAGCCTCTGTACCATATGATTGAGAGTAGCTAATATAATGCTGGTTTTTTAAAAAGGGTCTAGAGGTGATTGGTTCTGGTAATTACAGGCCTGTAAGTCTAATTTCAGTATCAGGTAAACTGGTTGAAACAAGTAAAGAACAGCATTATTAGACACAAAGATGAATATTATCTGTTGGGATAGAGTCAACACAGTAAAAAGCAACAACGTCCTGTGGCACCTTATAGACTAACAGAAGTATTGGAGCATAAGCTCTTGTGGGTGAATACCTACTTCGTCAGATGCATGTAATGGAAATTTCCAGAGGCAGGTATAAATATGCAGGCCAGAATCAGTCTGGAGATAACGAAGTTAGATCAATCAGGGAGGATGAGGCCTCTCTATTCCATACAGACTATGGCCCATAACATTCTCTTTCTACCATTAAGCTCACTATGTTTCCTTCCACTTCAAATTTCTATACTTACTTCCCCTCCTCCATGGCATTAAGTTTACATTTTTTGTCCTAGCCTTCAAGAGCTTACATATGTCTACATTGGATTTCATCTGAAGTCTTCACTTACTGCATCTTTCCCCATCCCTTCCTATGGTAGTGATGTTATCCTTAATTCCCTGCTAACTAACATATCCCATAATCTTTTCAGTATTTTTCTTCCACGCTGTTCCTCTCCACAGAATGCCCTACTATTACATACACAATTTAAGGCTCTCATCTGCTACCCGTCCTTGTGGGTACTCAGGGACAAGGGACTCAGCTTAACCCTCTGTAGGCTCAGGGCTCTGGGGTCTGCAGAGCTTTTTCCCAGTGAAAGAACATTCACAACAAACAACACATCAATGGCATACACATGCCAAGCATCTAATGCTCACCACTCCCAACAACAACAGACAGACATCTCTCGATGGCCAGTCAGGATCCGCTCTCATCCAGGGCTCTGGGTTCTGCACAGTATGGTCATGCAGGGGTTAAAAGTCCTGGCAGCTTTGGTCTTGAATTGTATCCTGGAATTAAGTTCCAACAAGCTTATTTTCTGACCCTCGTTATAGTTAAAATGAGAGTTCTTCTTATCAATACCGTAATCAATTATTTTACTCAAAGCATGACTATGCACTAAATCTAACCAATCATAACCCCTAATGGACTAAAACAATTTCTCTAGCAAAATAAAACCTGATAATTTCTACTTATCAGCAAAAGCAAGTTCTAACAAGAAACTCAGACAGGCACCCAGTAAGAAATTTGCAGAAACTCAAGGTTATTTTGTCCATACTCCCTTCTATTCCCATGAATCTGTGATTTTAATTTAACTATCCCTGTTAGTAATGCAGCTGATATTTTTCTGTCTATACCAAAGCCAAATACTCCTGATTTTATAGTTATATTTCCAATTTATGGTGGCCGAGCATACAAGTTATGCTAAGTCCATATGCTGTGAGTCATGTCAAGTCCAGGCCGCTCATTACACTATTATCTGTCAACATAATTCCTTTGTTCTTAAAATCTCCCCTGAAGACTACTTCTGTATTGCCTACAAGTAGTAAATCAATAATGTAAATATAGTTAAATCCTTGTTATTCCCTCTGCTAGGATTCTTGATGCATCCTCTACTTGTGGTATCCAAGAGATAAGTTTGCTGCTACAAGATCCATTTTCTATCTATCTGTTCGGCAGCCTATGTGAAATGCATGGTTGCCTCAGCCCAGTTTCCACTATACAGGTGTCCCATCACAAAAAAAAAGCTACCATGGCTGCCAGTGTTAGTGGAGAGGCCATGATACCAATTAGCCACTTGTAGTCAGAATCCCACTTCTTAATTCTGGACAGCACAAAGCTAGCACTTGTGAATTAACTAATAATAGTTGAGGTCACGATAATACAGATCCCAGCTTTGATTTCCCTACAGGGATTATGACTACAGAACATGTTTCCATGCCAATGTGTCTAGTAATCAAGAATGGGATAAGAAAACCAGAACTGTTTCTAAATAGAACATTTCCCAGTGAGCATTCCCTTATGCATCTTCCCCTTGTTTTTGCCCTAAACTTTTCAACAGAAAAAGATAACTGTAAGTGCTGCTGTTGTACTGCCTCACTGGTTCCTGTGCATAAAATTGGACTGATTGATGGTCTCAGTTCCTGTAATCAGCAAATACTCTCTTCAAAGAAAGGTCATCAGATAAGGCAAACTCTTTCACAGAAACAAAGTCTTTAAAACTCATTTTCCTGAGAGAATTGGAGAGGATTGTTATAAGTCTTCCTGCAGTACTGATTTACTGGAAAGACAAAGCCAGACTGGATTTCTGATCATACAAGTCACACTTCCAAAACGTGAGGGTGGAGTTGGGATGAGTTCTGGGAATGTGGAGATGAGAAAGAGGTGTTGGGCTGCAATCTAGTTTGCACACACAGGAAATTGTAGATGACTCAGTGGTGCATCGTGCTCCTACAAAGGGGACTTGAGGGGATAGAATCCAGAGGTTTCTTCCCACCCATCTAGTAGCAAAGAGGTAATAGGAGTGGGGGGAGGTGGGGGGTTGTGATGTGGTGTACAGGGAACGCTGATTACTTGCATTCCTCACTTAGCCAGAAGAAGGGGGTAGGGTAAGAGGCTATTAATTCCAGATTTTGAAAAGATGAATTAGAACTAGTCTAAAGGGTTGTAATGATTTGTCAGTTGGGGGAAGCAGTAGCATCACTCCTCGTCTAAGAGTGTGCACGGGTAACTTGAATCCAGCTAGCATAGGTAGCAATAGCACTGAAGACAGTGCATAGCGGGCAAATGAGCCAAGTATATACGCAGGGTTCGTGCCAGACTTGTACTTCCCATCATCAGCATGGGTAGTACAAGCCTGACATTGACACTGGGTATTTACTTGGCTTGCTAGCCTGCTCTGCACTGTTTTCACTGCTATTGTTATCTGTGTCAGGTGGATTTAAGCTAGTTCAGGTAGGCCAGCCCATGCAAGGCTTTTGCTATGCAGACTTACCCAGAAGGGAAAGAATGATACTTGTGATAAATGAAGAGGGGGGTAGCTCCCTTTTATGGACACCAAGCCAGCCACTTAGCTATTAGTAGCTGTAAATCCCTGTTAGTAGCTGTTCTCTACTGGCTTTACCTGTAAAGGGTTAAAAAGTCCATAGGTAAAAGGAAGGGAGTGTGCACCTGACCAAAAGAGCCAATGGGAAGGCTAGAAATTTTTAAAAAATTCCCCTTTGTCTGTCTGTTTCTTGTTCTCCTGAGAGGAGAGATAAGGCTGGAACTATGCTGTATGAGCTGGCACCAGGTATGAAAAACCATCAAATCATACCTAGAAACTACTCATTTGAAACCCCAGATATGTAAGTAGATCAGGAAATGTCTAGGAAGACGTGATTAAATTAATCTCTTTTACTTCTTTATGGCTTGTGGATTTCTCTGTGCTAACCCCAGGTGCTTTTGTTTTGCTTGTAACCTTTAAGCTAGACCTCAAGAAAACCATTCTTGATGCTTAATTATTGTATTTGCTCTTTTTAGATCTAGAAATAGCCTAAGTTCTAGATATATTTTCTTTCTTTTTGTTTTTAATAAAATTTAGCTTTTTTAAAGAACAGGACTGGGTTTTTGTGTCCTAAGAGGTTTGTGCACAGGTTGTTTAATTAGTTGGTGGCAACATCTGATTTCCTTTGTTTTCTTTCTCAGCTTGGGGGTGTGTGTGTGAAGGGGCTTAAGGGTACCCCACAGGAAGGAATTCCCAAGTGCACCATCCTTGGTTTCCAAAGGGTTTTTTTTGCACTTGGGTGGTGGCATTTATCCATCCAAGGACAGAGGAAAAACTCCTAAGGTTACAGCTTAATACAACCCTGGAGTGGCCAGTATTAATTTTTAGAATCCTTGGGAGCCCCCACCTTCTGCACTCAAAGTGTCAGAGTGGGGAATCAGCCTTGACATGGTGTTAAAGGTGGGATCATCTTGAACCAGAAGCACAGACCTCAGGATTTTAAAAGGACACATTTTTCCTTTTGGCAGCCTGCAAAGTCAGGAAGGTTTGTTTTCTTTCTTTCTTCTTTTCTTTTCCTTTCCTGCCTGAGGCGGAACAGGCACTGTCATGGTATAAACCCCCAGTCCGAACCTTAGCGTCCAAAAGATGGGGTACCAGCATGAATTCCTCTAAGCTCAATTACCAGCTCAGTACTTGTAGCGCTGCCACCAACCAGGAATTCCAGTGCCTGGTACACTCTGGTCCCCACAAAACCTTGCCCAGGGACCCCCAAGACCCAGACCTTCTGGATCTTAACACAAGGAAAGTAAACCCTTTCCCTCACCATTGCCTCTCCCAGGCTTCCCCTCCCTGGCTGACCCTGGAAGATCACTGTGATTCAAACTCCTTGAATCTTAAAACAGAGAGGAAAATCCACCTTCCCCCCTCCTTCTCTCTCCCCCTCCTAGACTCACCCTGAGAAAGTAATCCTAACACAGAGAGAAAATTAACCTCTCTCTCTCCCTTCCCTCCTTTTTCCCCACCAATTCCCTGGTGAATCCAGACCCAGTCCCCTGGGGTCTCACCAGAATAAAAAAATAATCAGGTTCTTAAACAAGAAAAGCTTTTAATTAAAGAAAGAAAAAACAGTAAAAATTATCTTTGTAAATTTAAGATGGAATATGTTACAGGGTCTTTCAGCTATAGACACTGGGAATACCCTCCCAGCCTAAGCATACAAGTACAAATTAAAATCCTTCCAGTCAAATACACATTTGAACTCTTTCCAGCCAAATACACATTTGCAAATAAAGAAAACAAACATAAGCCTAACTCACCTTATCTACCTAGTACTTACTATTCTGGACATATAAGAGACTGTATCAGAGAGTTTGGAGAGAAACCTGGTTGCACGTCTGGTCACTCAGAACCCAGAGAGAACAAGCACCAAACACTAACAGCACACACAAAACTTCCCTCCCTCAAGATTTGAAAGTATTCTATCCCTTGATTGGTCCTCTGGTCAGGTGACAGCCAGGCTCACTGAACTTGTTAACCCTTTACAGGCAAAAGAGACATGAAGTACTCCTGTTCTATTAACCCTTAACTATCTGTTTATGACACCCCCCCCCAAATCGCTGACAGTGTGTAACCACACTGGCAGTGATTTCTCCCTAGAACTTTAGAATAAACAGATTAATAAACACATACACCTTTACATATACTACTAATTATGTAAAACTACAAGATTCTTCACATCGTAAGGACAATTTTTAACCAGTTGATTCTGGGAAACTTTCACGGGAGAGTGCATCAACTCCTTGACCTGTTGCCGCTGCAGACGTTCCCGGGTTGTGGAGAGGTTCACGTCTTCCACGCCACCATCACTTTTCCCTTCATAGTAGACACTGTCAGGCCATTCAGCGTCATCTCCTCCCTGGGCTGTAAACTGACAAACCTGTAAGTCTCTGGAATAAAAAGGCTTGAGAGAATTAACGTGGTACACTCTGGGCTTTAGGGAGGAATTGGGAAATGCTATGAGGTAGTTAACAGCTCCCAGGCGCTCTTGGACCGTGAATGGCCCTTCCCATGATGCTTCCATCTTATGGGCCTGTTGCGTCTTCAAGACCATAACCTGGTCTCCTACCTTGAAGGAACGCTCTCTGGTATGTCTATCATACCAAGCCTTTTGCTCTTTTTGAGCATCCTTTAGGTTTTTTTTAGCGAGGACTAAAGAGTGTCGGAGGGTGTTTTGTAGGTTGCTTACAAAGTCCAGAATGTTAGTTCTTGGAGAGGGTGTAAACCCCTCCCATTGCTGCTTCACCAACTGTAATGGCCCTTTAACCTCGGGGCCATACGCAAGCTCAAACGGTGAAAACCCTAAACTGGGATGCCCTGTAGGCAAAGAGCAACTGCTGCAACACTAGGTCCCAGTTATTGGAGTGTTCATTCACGAATTTACGTATCATGGCCCCCAAAGTTCCATTAAACCTTTCCACCAGGCTTTGGTTCGATGGTGGTATGGGGTGGCAACTAAGTGACTCACCCCATGAGTCTCCCACAGTTCTTTCATGGTCCCGGCCAGGAAATTAGTCCCTGAATCCGTAAGGATGTCAGAGGGCCAACCTACCCTGGCAAAAATGTCTGTTAGGGCCTGGCTCACAGCTTTAGCCCTGGTGTTGCCTAGAGCTACTGCTTCCAGCCATCGGGTAGCAAAGTCCACGAAAGTCAGTATGTACTGCTTTCCTCTGGGTGTCTTTTTTGGGAAAGGACCCAGAATACCCACAGCTACTCGCTGAAATGGGACCTCAATTATGGGGAGTGGCTGGAGAGGGGCCTTGACCTGGTCTTGGGGCTTTCCCACTTTTTGGCACACCTTACAAGACCGGACATACTTGGCAACATCCTTGCCCATCCCCTCCCAGTGGAAGGACTTCCCCAACTGGTCTTTGGTTCTGTTCACCCCAGCATGGCCACTGGGATGATCATGGGCTAAGCTTAAGAGATTCCCCCGGTATTTAGTTGGAACCACCAACTGTTTTTGTGGATGCTAGTCTTCCCGGTGTCCACCAGAAAGAGTCTCCTTATATAAAAGCCCTTGTTTTATAACAAACCGGGATCGGTTAGAAGAGCTGAGAGGCGGTGGGGTGCTCCGTGCCGCCGCCCAAGCTTTTTGAAGGCTGTCATCTGCTTCCTGCTCAGTCTGGAACTGTTTCCTGGAGGCTGTAGACACCAGTTCTTCCTTAGACTGTGGACTTGGGCTTGGTCCTTCGGGAAGCGATGTAGGTGATGGGGTTGTTTTCGTGGCTGGTGAACCGCTCTCTGCTGGTGCACCAGGTGGTATTTCAGGCTCTGGCTGAGCGTCTTGGGTATGGTTATCTGCTGCTTCTGCCAGTTCAGGATCGCTGGCGCCCTCTGGCATTGGGGTTGAAGATGCGTTTGCAAGCGCTGGCGTCAGTGCTGGCAATGGTTCTGGTGCTGGTTGCGTTTCCAGGTCCGGGTCTGGGACTGGAGGTACTGTGGCTGTTGCAGTCGTAGGCAGGGGATAAGGGTCCACTACCTCTGTCTGGTAACACAGACGGGGCCTCTGTGGACGGTTCAGGAACAGGGATGGGTCTGGAGGCTTGCCTGGCTTGGCTGCGTGTTACCATTCCCACCCTCTTGGCCCGCTTTACCTGGTTGGCCAAGTCTTCTCCCAATAGCATGGGGATGGGATAATTGTCATAGACTGCAAAAGTCCACATTCCTGACCAGCCTTTGTACTGGACAGGCAGTTCAGCTGTAGGTAAGTCTACAGCTTGTGACATGAAAGGGTAAATTGTCACTTGGGCCTTTGGGTTGATGAATTTGGGGTCCACTAAGGATTGGTGGATAGCTGACACTTGTGCCCTCGTGTCTCTCCACGCGATAACCTTCTTTCTGCCCACTCTCAACATTTCCCTTAGCTCCGAGGGTATTTGAGAGGCATCTGGGCCTGAGGATCTTTGCTGTGATGGTGGTGTAATGAACTGCACTCGGTTGGGGTTCTTGAGGCAGTTGGTCTTTATATGTCCCAGTTCATTACAGTTAAAGCATCGCCCAGCTGACTGGTCACTGGGCCGAGGTGGGTTACTGGAGATTGGTGAGGTGAGAGAATAGGGAGTCGGCGGCTTTTCTTGAGTTGTAGGTGGGGTCTTGGGTTGCCCTCGGGTATAGAGTTTGTTGTCGGTGTGACCCCTGTGATATTCGCTTCCCTTGATAGTAGCTTTTTTCTTTTCTGCAACTTCCACCCATCTGCTCCAATCTCCCCTGCCTCAGTTATAGTTTTGGGCTTCCCATCTAGGATGTACCTTTCTATTTCCTCAGGAACACCCTCTAAGAACTGTTCCAATTGTATTAGGAGGTGAATGTCGTCCAGAGATTTAACATTGGCTCCTGATATCCAGGCATTATAATTCTTTCCAATGTGGTAGGCGAGTCGGGTGAATGACACATCTGGTTTCCACCTTAGGGCTCTGAACCTTTGACGAGCATGCTCAGGTGTTAGCCCCATTCTGATTCTGGCCTTGGTTTGAAAAAGTTTATAATCGTTCATGTTCTCCTTAGGCATTTCAGCCGCCACCTCTGCTAGGGGTCCACTGAGCAGTGGCCTCAGCTCTATCATGTACTGGTCTTCAGAGATGTTGTACCCATGGCAGGTCTTTTCAAAATTTTCTAGGAAGGCCTCAGTGTCATCACCTGCCTTGTAGGTGGGAAATTTCTTGGGATGTGGAACAATAACTGGCGAAGGGTTGTTAGGATTGGCTGTGTTCTTCTGCTTAGCTTGTTCTAATACCAGGGCCTGCTGGTAGCCCTCCCTGTGGAGTTCTATCTATCTTTTATGGGCAGCCTCTCTTTCTCTTTCTCTCTCTTTCTTTTATCTTCAGCTCTCTCCTGCGGGCAGCCTCTCTCTCTCTTTCTCTCAGCTCCATCTCTTTTTGTTTTATTTTTAATTCTTGTAGTTTCTTTTCCATGTCTCGCTTGTGGTCTGCGTCTTTGATTTGTTCCTCTGCCTCCAGTTTTGCCTGTTCCTGTTTCAGAGTGTCCTTGGTAGTCATGGTTTCTGAGTGTCCTTGGTAGTCATGGTTTCTGCTTTCTTGTGTTGGGGCGCCCTCTACTGTTTACTGCCTGAAATGCTGCTTCTCTGTTGCCTCCTTAGGGTTGCTTAGCAACAGAGTCTTTTTTTAACTCCTTCTACCTAGCTATTCCCGACAGAGTTAGAAAGAAAAAAAACCATTCATTTGCAAATGTGTTTTGCTGGTGTATGGTAACTCACAGCTGGAGTCCCTTTGTTTAACAAAAGACCTTGTTAAACCCTAAAGCCTTTGCCTTCAGAGTACTCAGAAGGGAAAGACCAAAAAAAACTTGCAGGCCTTTGCTTTTAAAAACAATCTCCTCTAACTTGCTTTACACACAGCTAGCAGGGAAAGAGAAAGTAAAAATCCTACTGGCTTTTGCTTCTAAACCCAAACCTCAGTCTGCCTGCAGATAGCTAGCAGGGAGAGAAATAAAAACCTCACTGGCTTTTGGATTCTATCTTATCTATCTATCCCACATGCTGCACACCATGTCATGGTATAAACCCCCACTCTGAACCTTAGCGTCCAAAAGATGGGGTACCAGCATGAATTCCTCTAAGCTCAATTACCAGCTCAGTACTTGTAGCGCTGCCACCAACCAGGAATTCCAGTGCCTGGTACACTCTGGTCCCCACAAAACCTTGCCCAGGGATCCCCAAGACCCAGTCCCTCTGGATCTTAACACAAGGAGAGTAAACTCTTTCCCTCACCGTTGCCTCTCCCAGGCTTCCCCTCCCTGGGTTACCCTGGAAGATCACTGTGATTCAAAGCCCTTGAATCTTAAAACAGAGAGGAAAATCCACCTCCCCCCCTCCTTCTCTCTCCCCCTCCCAGACTCTCCCTGAGAGAGAAAGTAATCCTAACACAGAGAGAAAATAACCTCTCTCCCCCTTCCCTCCTTTTTCCCCACCAATTCCCTGGTGAATCCAGACCCAGTCCCCTGGGGTCTCACCAGAATAAAAACACAATCAGGTTCTTAAACAAGAAAAGCTTTTAATTAAAGAAAGAAAAAACAGTAAAAATTATCTTTGTAAATTTAAGATGGAATATGTTACAGGGTCTTTCAGCTATAGACACTGGGAATACCCTCCCAGCCTAAGTATACAAGTACAAATTAAAATCCTTCCAGTCAAATACACATTTGAACTCCTTCCAGCCAAATACACATTTGCAAATAAAGAAAACAAACATAAGCCTAACTCGCCTTATCTACCTAGCACTCACTATTCTGGACATATAAGAGACTGTATCAGAGAGATTGGAGAGAAACTTGGTTGCATATCTGGTCACTCTCAGAACCCAGAGAGAACAACCACCAGACAGTAACAGAACACACAAAAACTTCCCTCCCTCAAGATTTGAAAGTATCCTGTCTCCTGATTGGTCCTCTGGTCAGGTGACAGCCAGGCTCACTGAACTTGTTAACCCTTTACAGGCAAAAGAGACATGAAGTACTCCTGTTCTATTAACCCTTAACTATCTGTTTATGACAGGCACAAAAAGGGTTCAGTCTGCAAAGCCAAGTGTCCAACAAGCAATTTTTTTTTCTAGCTTTGTGGCAACTAAATAGCTAGGCTATAGTAGGGCAGCGCTGTGCATGAGGTTGCAGTCGGGCACTCAAATCTTAGAGCAACCAGTCTTCCCAAAGCAGCACTCCACGGAGAAGACAGCCCCAGATCAAGCCCAGACATTCTGCTCCATGACAGAAATGCAGAAAGGGGATGGGGGACTGGAGACTTCCTAGAAGGGAAGGGTCATCCCTCCCCAACCTGATCCTGGTGCCAGGATGGAGGGATGTCTTTAGCCCAGGCTGAGTTCTAACTGCGGAAGAAAGGAATTTCTTCTAAAAGATGAAGCACGTGAAATCGGAGGAGACACGCTTGAAGGCAGAAGCAGAGGAGAGGAGAGAGGGCGAAGGGCTTGGAGGCGGAAATGAAGCTGAAGCACTTGGAGCTGGAAAATACTAAGCTGGATCAAGCAGGTAGCTCTAACAGTCCTTTACTGCTCCCCATTCCAAGAAAATCCCCTCCAGACCAGTTTATGGTGGAGCTGAGGCCACCAGTCAGTGGACTTTTAGCAAAAGTGGCAGCTGAAATGCCTAAAGAACACATGAACGAGTACGAACTTTTTAAAACAAAAGACCAGAATTAGGATGGGGCTAACTCCTGAGCATGCCCGTCGGTGGTTCAGAGCTCAAAGGTGGAAACCAGGCATGGCATTTTCCCAACATGCCTACCACATAGTAAAAAATTGGGATGCTTGGGTATGAGGCTCAAATGTTAAATCTTTGGAAAATCTGTCTGTCCTAATACAAATGGAGTAGCTCTTAGAGGGTGTTCCTGAGGATGTAGAAAGGTACTTCCTAGATTGGAAGCCCAAAACTGTAATTGAGGTGGGGAAGATCAGAGCCAAATAGGTGGAGGTGGCTGAGAAGAAGAAATCTAGTAGCAGTTGCTGCGGATACCAGACAGGGCAACCCAAGACAACACCCCACCATCGGAGTCAGCCCAAGGCCCCACCTCACAAGGAGAAGCCCTCCATACAGCCAGGGAAACCCCAGATGCCCTCTCGTCCTACCACCCTACTGTCCAACCACCCACCTCACCCCAGCCCACAGTCAGTTGGGCAATGCTTTAAATGTAACAAGTTGGGACATGTGAAAGCCAACTGCCCCAAGAGCACCAGACTGCAACTCATCACCCCTAGGGTCCCACCAAGGGCCTTCAGGCCCCGTCTCACAAATGCCCCCAGAGCAATGGGAAACTGTGTGTCAGCGGGAGGAAGATGACTGCGTGGAGAGACACTGGAGCACAGCACAGGTGTCAGCTATCCACCAATCCCTGGTGAACCCCAAATTCATCAACCCAGAAGCCTGAGTGATAGTGCAACCCTTTAAGGCCAGATTTTTAAACTTGCCTACCGCCAAGATACCTGTCCACTACAAGGACTGGTCAGGAATATGGATTTTTGCAGTCTATAATGATTATCCCATTTCCATGCTACTGGGAGAAGACTTAGACAACCACGTGAGGCTAACAAAAAGGGTGGGAATGGTCACCCGCAGCCAGACTAAACAGGCCTCCACTCTTAATTTGATTCCTGTGCCTCCTAGAAGAACCCAATCTGTGTCTTCTGATACCACAAGCCCGGGAACCCAGCCAGAGGTGGTGGAACCAGACCCCAGCCCAAAGTCTATGGCAGCAGTTGTAAAACCCGTTCCTGGAACCCAGCCAGAACCAGTCCAAGGATCAGAACTGGCAGAGCAGTCAGCACCAGAGCCTATGCTTGTAACACCACCAAAGTCAGGGGAGCCAGCACCAAAGGGTGCCACAGAGTCTGCACCTGCAGCAGTAGCTAAACTGGCGCAAAAAACTCAACCGGAGCATGAAATTTGACCAAGTGCACCAGTGAAGAGCAGTTTACAATAGACGGAGACACCCCCATCACCTGCATTACTTCCATTGGGATCGAGCCCAAGTCCCAACCCAGCAAGGAACTAATGTCTCTAGCATCAAGGGAGCAGTTCCAGGCAGAGCAGGAAGCGGATAAATGCCTTAAGGGAGCTTGGATGGTGACATGGAATGACCCATCCAAGGACAGAGAAAGGCTGTAACCTTGGGAGTTTAATACAAGCCTGGAGTAGCCAGTATTAATTTTTAGAATCCTTGTGGGCCCCCACCTTCTGCACTCCAAGTGCCAGAGTGGGGAATCAGCCTTGACAATACCCATCTTCAAACCTCAGACTTACTAACCTCCAAAACCAATGGCCAAATCCATCACCCTTAAAGTACATGACTGCTGCTGCTGACTTTAGCAGGAGTAGGATCATGGACAATAAAACATAAGGAAAGTGAATGGGGAATTTAGAAGCTCCAGAGTTGTTTTTGCTGGTTTCATCTCAAACAAATGACCTAAATGGATTATTTTCTTTATCTACCTTTGGGCCATGATATGGAAAGGGGAAATTAATTATACTATGTTAATTCTCTTGTTTTGTAGTTGCCTCTAGTGCCTGTGCTATAGCAGTAATAAAACCTCCAAGTATAAAGCCTGAAAAGGTCTGATATAGAAAAACCTCAAGGATGTTTCAAGAAGCTGTAGCTAAGAATAAAGTGAGGAAATTAAGCAAAGGAAAATTCATGCTGAACATCAGTATAAAGCCTGAAAAGGTCTGATATAGAAAAACCTCAAGGATGTTTCAAGAAGCTGTAGCTAAAAATAAAGTGAGGAAATTAAGCAAAGGAAAATTCATGCTGAACATCAGGAAAGAACAGTGGGTTCTGATAGTGAAGTATATTCTCAAAAGGATGTGGGGAACACTACATTGCATGACTAGTGACATTTACAATGTGGGAGAATACAGCAGTAAGCCAGCTCAAGGTCTGCAGTAATTGGCTATTAGTAAATACCTTGTGTGTATTGCAAGGCACACGTTCAAAGGCTGAATACATTCAACTATCTGAGCATTGCACTAGAAACCTAGGAACTAGGCTGCCATGGCTTATTGGCGCTGGAGGGTGTCTTTCTTTTATATATATAAATCTAAAAGAAGTCTTCTGAAATAGTTTTGGGGACACGAGTGGAAGGAATTAGGCAACTCTTCCATTATGGAAACAAGTACCTTGCAGAAGGATACAATATAGTAGATGGTTATTAGAACCTTTTCATCAACAGAACACATCTAGGATTCTCCTTCTTGCGTATCATGCTCCCAGTGCAAATGGATTGCACTCCCTTAGCTCTTAGACTTTTGACTCCCTGAGGCAATAGTAAAGTGAGACACACACACTGGTCATTATTGCTCACAACAGGTTGTGACTCAGATTGGAAAACAGCAGCAATGCTCTGCCAACCTTTGTCCACAGCCTCCCTCCCTTTATACCCAAACAAGTTGCCATTAAAAGTAGATTACCTTATAAAATCTGCTCAATCACCCTTCTGTGCTTTGGCCAGTAGTGTAAATATCAACATTATATATAGGGCTCTTTGTTTTCAGCTTTTTGTTTTAATCTGCCAGGAATTTATCAGTGTTTATTCAAAATTTAAAAAAACAGTGAAAAATGGGTAAAAGCTGAAAATGAAGGGCAGCAGGTGGTGGGAGAGGGGTGCTCGGTACTCACAATCTGCAGGGGGCAGGTGGTCTCAGCAACTTGGGCCTGGACCCCTGCCTGTCTTCCTCCCTCACTGTGAAGAGGAAGATGGTGCTAGGATGAGGGGCCATAGAACGTGAAAGCTCCACTCCATGAGTACTGGACCTTTTGCCAGATAGAGCCCCCTCCCAATCCTAAGCCTTCAACATGGCCCCAGGGCACAGAGCCCTATTTGCTTCACTTGCCAGACAGAGTCTCCTCCTGACTCCACCAGTAATCAGAAGATGCAGCCTTCCACTCTCCTCCTGACCCCTGCCTGTCAGACAGGGGAAGCAGATAGGGCCCTGCTGAAGGGCCAGGGTCAGGAGAGGCTTTGTCCAGAGGGGGCCAGTACTCAGTGCAGTCTTCTGGTCCCTTCCGAACACCGGCCTTTCAGACCCTGTCCGCTTCTTCAGTGCAATGGGGGAGCGAGATGGGTAGGGAGCTCAGATAGCCCAACCACTGCGCTTAGGACAGAATGTGAAGACCACGCTAGAGACTTTTAGGTGGATAGGATGTAAGTTTGTAGTTTGAGTAGGATATTTACAAGTTTTAAACGAAGCCCAGGTGAGGGTTGATTGCTAGCAATTACCATCTGATGACCCTTCAGTGGCTTACATTAAATGAACTGGTTTCAGTCCAGTCCTTAGTGGACCAGTGTCACTGCCACAATCAGAGTATTCACCACGACACTTGGTGGGCAGCCTCAGCAGACAGGCCAAGAACTGAATTAGAATGGAAGCCGAGTTCCCTTACCTGTAGAGCAGAGAGGAGGTAGATGGATGAAGCAAGTTGCACTGCTGCTTTCTCTGTTATATTTGTTTTATGACAGAGAATTTAAGAGTGCCTCACCTTGTCAATTTGGCACCTTCTGACAACACTTATAAAAACTCGTATGAAAAAAGCAAATATATACAATTATATAGTGAAAATGAATTCTTCACCTTTTTCTCCACTCACCCAAAGAAGGAAAAAGCAACCTGACCTATAAGACATTTCAGAACAACTCAACAGATAAAAAGGCAGCGGGGCATCTGGTTATAAATCACATCTTTATTAAGATATTTAACAGGCACAATGGGGAATGAATGGATTAACTGGAAATCTTAAAGGCCATTTCAATAATGTACCGCATCAGTCCTTCATCGATAACCTTGACAGTTCTAGTCCTGAACACATTCCTCTCTTCAATGAATTTTTCAAAGATATGCACACCACCTCCCACTCCAAAATAATGTGCTTTGGTAGCCAAATACACGCAGCCATTTTTATCCAACAGTTTAGAAATCGTATCATGCAAAGCACTGTAGTAGTCAGGATTGTAGATGGTCTCTGATGTGAGAATAAGGTCATACTTTGAAAAGGGTTTGTTGCCACTTAACAGTAGTTGGCTAAACTCAGTCCATTCTCCGGAAAAAAATCTGCACTTAGACATTAGAGCTGGTATGAAGTCTGCTTTCCTGTGCTTCTTTGAAGGAGGTTCACTAATTCTGCCATCACCACCACCATCAGTCCAGTTAGCCACTACATTAGGCAAGGTTATTTCATCAATCACAGTGCAGTTATAGTCCTGAAAGTGGACTTTTTCAGCTTTTCTCTTTAATGCAAGTATTCCCAGCAGCCCAGCCCCACAACCAAGATCCAAGACTGTCTTGTTGATAAACTGCATTTCAGCCTTTGACAAATAATCCATGAGATCAAAAGTGCATTCCCATATTTTCAGCCCTCCTTCATAGATGCCTGTGATAAGATCAGAGTGAGAAGAAATACTTTGAGACACTATGTCTTCTTCATGGGAGTCATCTGAAAGGGTCATTTCCATCACAGAAATATTTACACAGTATAGGCCCTGTACAGTGTCCATAACTTTATTTTCTAACACTTTGCTGAAATCTTCAGGAATATTATGCTCTTTGGCAACTTTAAAGTCAGCTCGTTTCTTTGGCAGCACCTGGACCTGGCTTTTATCAGGGTTACAGTTTGCTACTGGATCTGTAGTTTTGGGTGTTGCCTCATGTGCGCACACAGACTCCTTGTGCACAACATTTTCTTCTGATGAAATTTTTTTGCTCTTTTCTGTAGATCTGCCTGGATCCAAAGCAGGCTGTGCAGATTCCAGCTGCAAGGCTGTATCACCAAGAGTCTCAAGTTCATTTTCTGCTTTCTCTTCAATAGAGAAGTTAAATTGAAAAGCCATTTTCCTATGAAGTACAAAAAAAATAAATCACAGCTTATATCCAAAGTTACAATCGGGCAGACACTCATCCAATGAAACTGTTAATATAAATGTGATTTTTCTTCTATGGCTTGTGCAGATAAGAACTTGCTCCCTGGCTGTAAGGCTGCTCTGCCATAGTTAAAAGCTGTCTGCAAAAACCTTTACATTAGTCATCACTATGAAAGCCTCTACTTTGCAGGTATAATGGCCACTTTCTCTGCAAATTCATCTGTTGAATTCTATAAAAAGAGAAATATATGTCAAATATCACATTTCATTAAATTGAAAGATAAATACTTTGTGCTTGTATCTATCCAAAGGACAACATAAGTTACAAGTATTATCTAGTGCCACCTTGTAACATCCCTTTTAGGTAAGCAATTTTTACTATTCCCATTTCACAGAGGAGAAAACAAAAGACAATTAAGGGATTTGTGAAAGGTAATGCAGGAAGTGAATGGCAGAGTTGAGTAAAGTCTGGTCTCCTGAATAATTTAATCTTGTGCTTTAGTCACAGCCTTCCTCCTTGCAAAGCACACCGACAAGTTCAAGAAGATATAAATCGCTTGCCTACAGGAAACTAAAATTTAAACTTTGATTGTCCGACAAGAAAATGTCATTGTCCCTAATTTCAGATTGTGGACTCATTCTTGTCTGTAAATTAAAAGATTATTGCTCTGCATTCTACTTGGTCTATTTTAAACCACTATGCCAGGGTTTCTCCTGTTCTTTTTCAGGGCATCTGATTCTCACTTAGTATTATATGTTTGGTTTTGTCCTCACTTTACAATAAAAGTGACACCATCAGTCGGAAACTGTGCCAGAAATGAGACAATTTCTAATTTGAATAAGAATTCTAATATCTAAATAATATTATGGCTCATATGCATACCCATCTAGTTTGAAAACTAGATCCAGCCACACAGACTAGCACTACTCTAGTTCTCCACTAGCACCGCCTGCAGTAGGGTGACCAGATGTCCCGATTTTATACGGACAGTTACTATTTTTGGGTCTTTTTCTCATATAGGCTCCTATTACCCCTCACCTCTGTCCCAATTTTTCACACTTGCTGTCTGGTTGCCCTAGCCTGCAGCTGCACTAATTCTGCACACATTTCACCCCATGCTTAACCTTACTCCTGTGAGCAATCCCACTGCTTTGAGGGGTTCTTGTCTTTAATGGACAACAATCTTGTGAGCAGAGTTTAGCAAGTGCATAAATGTTTGCACGATTGGGGCCTAAGGCTCTGTTCTTCTCACCTTACTATTTGTGCTACAGTAGCCTCTGGAGTCTAAGATCGTGGCCCCACTGTGCTGGGCACTGTACATGTAGAGCAAGAGATCGTTTGTCCTGAAGAATTTGCAATCTCTGAAGAGACCAGACACAGGATGAGAAGGGGAAAAGAGCCAGAGAGTTCAGGAGTGTGACTTGCCTAGACACTCAACAGGCCAATGGCACAGCTGGGAAGAGATGCCATGTCTCCTGGTGCTCACTCCCCTGCTCTATCTGCTGCTTCCCCAGAACAAATCTGTCCGTGGCTGGCTGGGAGGGAGGGCGTCACTCACCCTGTCTGGGGCCCCCCTTGTCCCTGGCTGTCTGGGGGGGAAGGGGGTCACTCATCCTGTCTGGGGCCCCTCTTGTCCCTGGCTGTCTGGGGGGGAAGGGGGTCACTCATCCTGTCTGGGGCCCCTCTTGTCCCTGGCTGGCTGGGGGGGAAGGGGGTCACTCATCCTGTCTGGGGCCCCTCTTGTCCCTGGCTGGCTGGGGGGGAAGGGGGTCACTCACCCTGCCCGGGGCCCCCCTTGTCCCTGGCTGTTGGGGAGGGGTCACTCACTCTGTCCCGGCCCTGGCTGGGGGGGAGGGGGTCACTCACCCTGCCCGGGGCCCCTCTTGTCCCTGGCTGGGGGGAGGGGGTCACTCACCCTGCCCGGGGCCCCCCTTGTCCCTGGCTGGCTGGGGGGGAGGGGGTCACTCATCCTGTCTGGGGCCCCCCTTGTCCCTGGCTGTTGGGGAGGGGTCACTCACTCTGTCCCAGCCCTGGCTGGGGGGGAGGGGGTTACTCACCCTACGCGCAGGGCTACATACAGCACCTACCGGCCCTGTGCCGAGCCCGGCCGCCTCACTCCGCCGCGCGCTCTGCCCCTCCCCTCCCCACGCGGCGCGGCCCTGCCGCGGGGGCTGCTGGGAGAGCGCGAGCCGCGCCGTGGCTGCCGGTGGCGGGACTGAGCCGGGCTGGGCCATGTCCCCGGCGGACCCCGAGCTGCTGCTGCGGGAGCTGGGCGGCTGGGACGGGGCGCTCTGCCGCCGGGAGCTGCCCTGCGTCCTGCCCCGCCTGCTCATATCCTTCTGCGGGGCCCCGGCGTGTCAGTGGGGCTGTGAGTGCTGGGAGGTGTCGGGGGGGTGCGGCTGGGCCATGCAGGGTGTCAGTGGGGCTGTGAGTGCTGGGGGGTGTCAGGGGTGCGGCTGGGCCATGCAGGGTGTCAGTGGGGTTGTGAGTGCTGGGGGGTGTCAGGGGGGTGCGGCTGGGCCATGCAGGGTGTCAGTGGGGCTGTGAGTGCTGGGAGGTGTCGGGGGGGTGCGGCTGGGCCATGCAGGGTGTCAGTGGGGCTGTGAGTGCTGGGGGGTGTCACGGGGTGCGGCTGGGCCATGCAGGGTGTCAGTGGGGCTGTGAGTGCTGGGGGGTGTCGGGGGTGTGCGGCTGGGCCATGCAGGGTGTCAGTGGGGCTGTGAGTGCTGAGGGGTGTCGGGGGTGCGGCTGGGCCATGCAGGGTGTCAGTGGGGCTGTGAGCGCTGGGGGGTGTCGGGGGGTGCGGCTGGGCCATGCAGGGTGTCAGTGGGGCTGTGAGCGCTGGGGGGTGTCGGGGGTGCGGCTGGGCCATGCAGGGTGTCAGTGGGGCTGTGAGCGCTGGGGGGTGTCGGGGGTGCGGCTGGGCCATGCAGGGTGTCAGTGGGGCTGTGAGCGCTGGGGGGTGTCGGGGGGTGCGGCTGGGCCATGCAGGGTGTCAGTGGGGCTGTGAGTGCTGGGGGGTGTCAGGGGTGCGGCTGGGCCATGCAGGGTGTCAGTGGGACTGTGAGTGCTGGGGGGTGTCACGGGGTGCGGCTGGGCCATGCAGGGTGTCAGTGGGGCTGTGAGTGCTGGGGGGTGTCAGGGGTGCGGCTGGGCCATGCAGGGTGTCAGTGGGACTGTGAGTGCTGGGGGGTGTCACAGGGTGCGGCTGGGCCATGCAGGGTGTCAGTGGGGCTGTGAGTGCTGGGGGGTGTCACGGGCTGCGGCTGGGCCATGCAGGGTGTCAGTGGGGCTGTGAGTGCTGGGGGGTGTCACGGGCTGCGGCTGGGCCATGCAGGGTGTCAGTTGGGCTGTGAGTGCTGAGGGGTGTCGGGGGTGCGGCTGGGCCATGCAGGGTGTCAGTGGGGCTGTGAGTGCTGGGGGGTGTCACGGGGGTGCGGCTGGGCCATGCAGGGTGTCAGTGGGGCTGTGAGTGCTGGGGGGTGTCACGGGACTGCGGCTGGGCCATGCAGGGTGTCAGTGGGGCTGTGAGTGCTGGGGGGTGTCACGGGACTGCGGCTGGGCCATGCAGGGTGTCAGTGGGGCTGTGAGTGCTGGGGGGTGTCACAGGGTGCGGCTGGGCCATGCAGGGTGTCAGTGGGGCTGTGAGTGCTGGGGGGTGTCAGGGGGGTGCGGCTGGGCCATGCAGGGTGTCAGTGGGACTGTGAGTGCTGGGGGGTGTCACGGGACTGCGGCTGGGCCATGCAGGGTGTCAGTGGGGCTGTGAATGCTGGGGTGTGTCACGGGGGTGCGGCTGGGCCATGCAGGGTGTCAGTGGGGCTGTGAGTGCTGGGGGGTGTCAGGGGGGTGCGGCTGGGCCATGCAGGGTGTCAGTGGGGCTGTGAGTGCTGGGGGGTGTCACGGGGGTGCGGCTGGGCCATGCAGGGTGTCAGTGGGGCTGGGGGGTGTCACGGGGTGCGGCTGGGCCATGCAGGGTGTCAGTGGGGCTGTGAGTGCTGGGGGGTGTCAGGGGGCTGCGGCTGGGCCATGCAGGGTGTCAGTGGGGCTGTGAGTGCTGGGGGGTGTCAGGGGGGTGCGGCTGGGCCATGCAGGGTGTCAGTGGGGCTGTGAGTGCTGGGGGGTGTCACGGGGGTGCGGCTGGGCCATGCAGGGTGTCAGTGGGGCTGGGGGGTGTCACGGGGTGCGGCTGGGCCATGCAGGGTGTCAGTGGGGCTGTGAGTGCTGGGGGGTGTCAGGGGGCTGCGGCTGGGCCATGCAGGGTGTCAGTGGGGCTGTGAGTGCTGGGGGGTGTCAGGGGGGTGCGGCTGGGCCATGCAGGGTGTCAGTGGGGCACGAATGGGGCTGTGAGTGCTGGGGGTGACAGTGGAGCACGAATGGGGCTGTGAGTGCTGTGGGGTGACAGTGGAGCAGCTGGCAGTGATGGGGCACTGGGGGGTGGAGCTGAGGTGCTGCAGGGTGTCACTGGGATTGAGGCTCTGTGGGGTGCCCCAAGGATGGGACTCTGTAGGGTGTCACTGGGGCAGTGCTGGGGCACTGTAGGATGTCACTGCAGTGAGGCTGGGATGCAGGGCCAGAGCCAGGGCACTGGGGGGTATCGCTGGGGCCAGGGTGCTGTGGGGTGTTGCTGGGACAGGAATGGAAGTGGTATCAGGTGCTGATGGAGTGGCACAGGGGCAGAGTTGTGGGTGTTGGGGGTAGGGATAGGGCAGGTGTCTGCACTGATGAGAGCTGATGTGGGGTAGCTGTTGGGTGGTGTTGGGGCAGTCATAAGGTTGATGGGTTAATGCAGGGTCTCCATTGCCCAGCACTGTTGGTTTCTGACTGCTAGGCACCCATAACTATTTGCAGCCCATTGCTTTCTTACCCTGTTCTCCAACCTTAGCTATCAGTTGTCGCTAGGTTTCTCTGACTTCCTCCCTGCTCCCATTGCTGTGTACTGTATTTAGTTTTTGTACACTTATCCCACTGACCCCTAAAACTATAAAGTTCCTTCAGGGCTCTGGATGAGTGTGGGACTCCTCCTCGCAGAGCGGCTTTTGGGGTCCTGGCTTTTCAGTTTAACTTTTCTAAAGATGAGGTTACCAAAATAAAAATAACAGAGTATCACAGAGTTCTGAAAATAAAGAACATGTGAGCCTCGTTAGCAAATGTAACAGCAGTGCAGTAAAGTGAAAATTCAATTTAAAAATAATTCAGTATTCCAAAGGGGTAAATTTTGAAATGTAGCAACCCTGAATTCTAATAATCTTCTTAAAATAACACACTTTACAAGAATAAACATGTAAAAGGAAAACTGCAGTGAAAAGAAGATTCTGATTCTGACACTGAATTATAAAAGATGAGTAAAAGAATTTATGAGCACCAACTTTTAGTTATTTAAAGTTATTGAATGTTATTCTATGTAGAGAGACAAGGTGGGTGAGGTAATACCTTTTGTTGAACCAACTTCTGTTGATGACAGAGACAAGTTTTTGAGTGCCACAGAGCTGTTCTTCAGGTCTGGGAAAGGAATTGCCAGCCTCACAGCAAAATGCAAGGTGGAACAGATTGTTCAGCATAAGTAGTTAGCACATATTGTAAGGGACCATTGAAGGTAGAGTGGCTTGTTTACTCTTCTGCAGTCATAGGACAAAGAAGGGGGTTTATAGGTTACAGATTGTTGTAATAAATTGTAAATCCACAGTCTCTCTCTTGGGTCCATGGTTTTTTGAAAGCATTGTGCAGGTTTCTTTTGAGAATGAGGACATAAACGCTTTGTGAAAAGTGTTCACCCACAGGGGCTATAGGGTGTTTTTGCTGCTGGGAGTTCCTTTAGCAGACCTGAAGAACCTGTGACTCAAAAGCTTGTCTCCAACAGGAGCTGGTCCAATAAAGATATTACCTCACCTGCCTTGTCTCTCTAATATCCTGGAAACATTACACAAGTACAACTACACTGCATGCTATCTTTTATGTAGACAATCTGATTAACGGTAGGTTAGAGAGTGTGGTTACTGGAATGCATTGGAAAGTAGGAATAATTCAAAATTATAAACAAAATTCTATTCATTTTTGTATTTGATTAAAGTAGTTAAGAAATATTTTTTTTTGTTGCGCTAATTCACTTTGAAGAAGGTGTCTGTGTGTATATAGTCATATTTATATTGGTCCTGATCCTGCAAGCATTTAAACACATGGTGGACGCTACTAAGGAAATAGTGCCATTGCTTTATCACATCCTTTAAAGTGTTTGCAGAACTGGAGTCATAGCAACTTCCATAGTAGGATTAGTCTGTACATATTTGGGTTTCTTTTCTTTAACATTTTTACTCTGTGTATCAAAATTCTGACGACTGGACCGAGCATATTCGTAAGTTATAACTTTATTTGGTGTTACAGTGCCTCTTTCCTATAAGGCTTTTTGTATTACAATTATTGTACTGTAGTCCCCGTGTTAATTACAAATACTTTTACAAAACCAAGGAAGATAATGTTATAAGACAGTCTTCAATAATCACAGACATTCTGAACAACTTAAAAACAAAAAGAGAAATAGATTCATGTGTGTGTATGAAGATGTTTTTCCTTTTGGGCCATTGATAATTGCTAGGGTATTTTTTAAAAATAAAATCTCTTTTCACTTTCTGTCTCATTTGTACACTAGTATCGCAATTTGTCATCAGCATGGAAGTGGTTCTAAGCCAGGCATGGGCAAACTTTTTGGCCTGAGGGCCACATCAGGTTTCAGAAATTGTATGGAGGGCCGGTTAGGGGAGAGGGTCGTGGTCCAGCCCCCACCTCCTATCCGCCCCTGCCCCCCAGGATTGCTGCCCCATCTGCCCCCGGCTCTCTGTCCCCTGACTGCCCCTGCACCCCCTGCCTCTGACTGCCCCCGCCGGCCCTTCCAATCCCCCCCTCTCATTCCTGACAGCCCCCCAGGGACCCCTGCCCCATCCAACCATCCCTTCTCCCTGTCCCTTGACTGCCTCTGGAATACCTGTCCCTGACTGTCCCCTGCCACCCCATCCAACCCCTCCTCTCATTCCTGACTGCCCCCCCCGGGACCCCTACCCCCATTCAAGCCCTTGCCCTCTGACCGCCCTGCCCCCCCAAACTCCCCTGCCCTCTATCCAACCCCCCTGCTCCCTGCCCCTTTACCACTTCCTAGAGCACCTGTGGCTTGCGGCGCTACAGCTGCACTGCCTGGCTGGAGCCAGCCACACTGTCAGCACCGCACAGCGTAGAGCACCGGGTCAGGCCGGGCTCTGCAGCTGCACTGCTCCAGAAGCTCGCAGCCCCTCATGCCCAGAGCATTGTGCCCACAGTGGGGCAAGCTGAGACTGCGGAGGAGGGAACATCAGGGGAGGGGCTAGCCTCCCGGGGCAGGGCAGGAGGGTCCTGTGGGCCAGATGTGGCTGGCGGGCCGTAGTTTGCTCACCTCTGTTCTAGTCCATGTGGCCTGGTATCCTATCTATATTATATAGTGCTGTATATCAGACTGTTGCTTCCTGGGAAGGTAAAGACCCCTATATTCATGCACCTCTCCAAATGGGCATTGTTATGGGGGTGGGGTGGGATTCCATTCTTCCTTCCTTCCTAACCCTCTCAGGCTATCAATTTTATTTGTTAAGGTCACTATCCCCTTTTACCGTCAGAAAGAATACTTGTGCAGTTGCAAGTATTTTTATTATAGCAGGACTTTGGTGTTGATATCTTTTTGATCATTTTATGGTGTTCTCCTTTACTGCAAATATTTTGCTTCACAGGTGTGCTGAGGATTCTGACTGAAATGTTTCTGCCTCATATCAACCTTTCAGAATTAGAGCAAACCTTTTTCTCAAAAGTGTTACCCAAGGTATGATGTCTTCCGTAATGTGAAGAATCAAACATCAATACAGTACTAAAAACCTGGTTACTACAAAGTCTGTAGTAGTTTGTATGATAGAATTCTTGTTTTGAAATCAAGCTAATGTTTGAAATACATTCCCTTTCACTCTAAAATGATCTCATGATTCTATATCCTGAGTCCTGCTCCTGTGATTTTTATTGTTGGTTTCAATGGCAGGAAGAGTGGGCCAATGATGTTATGCATGGTGGAGTCAATAATAAAGTGAATTTTAAAAGCCTGTTTTGAGAAAAAATGACCTATTAAAACAGACGATAAGCAACTGCAGAATTACATTATTATGATTATTATTATAATTTGAGGGTGCTTCTTTGGCTAAATAAATTGCAAGGCCCAAGACTAAAGTATTTGTAGCAAATAATCTATAAGACCAAATTAACCTGGGATATGGTCAGTCCTGACAACATGAAATACTCCCTATTTATTATAGTTATACTGAAATTCTTAAATTAAATATTCACATTTTAAATGAAATAGAAGAGACTACAATAGGGGTTGCCTAGCTCCCTAGGGGTTTAATTCCCTAGAACCCCTGCTTGTAGACAACAGGAAGTCTGTAAGAGCTCCTGGTCAGTTCCTACTCCAATATTAATCATCATCAACAGATTTTCAGAGCATAGAAAGAAACTGGTTCATAATGTGCATATCCTAAACCTTTGTAATTTCACCACGTTAGTGATGCAACGTTCTATATATGCTTGGAAAGAACTGCTTATATCTTTCTAATTCCATGACTAACAACGCTAAGGCATCAAGACCAACCAAAAGAAAAACAAGTCTTCAAAATGGCATGACCTCCAAACCTTTTCAGAATAACAACCAACAAAACAAAACAAAACTCTCTATCACCAAAATGATTGATTTGAACCAAACTTAAGAGAAGTCTGTGCTAGGGTATGATGTAGTACATACAATTTGTAGTAATGTGAATATTGGTTAAAGTTGGGGTTGGAGGTTAAATAGGAAGCTCCTTTAAAGTAACTATAGAGAGACTCATTTCTGTGTACTAACAGAATACGTGATATCTGCCCCCATCTTAAATAGAAGTGCAGCCTGTGGAAACTGCAGGTTATGACATGCAATACTTCTTGCTTCAAACAGCTAGGCTGTGAAGCATAAGTGTCTGCATTCCACACCTCCATGCCAAAGATGAAAGTGGATGTATGATGAGTGCCCTGGTTTTATACTGGGTATATGTTGGAGTCTAATAATATCAGTTTTATTTTAATTTGCCATATTCTGACAGGCAATACAATTATTTGATGATTTGTTGTATGAATTATCCAGTCAAGCCAAAGGACTAACCAGCCAGAACAGAGAATTATGCAAAGCGATGAGGAATGTTTTACAGGTAAGTCTATTGAAATGAGCTGTAAGAGCAGTGGTTAGGTGATTATATATTTTTTACCAAAAATGTGGAGAGATTTGTGAAGTGTTTGTGCCAGTAACAACTGAATGTAAAATTCCATTCTGGATTTGTCATAGTGCAACTAGTTTGAATATGTCAGGCAGTGTCCATACATTTCTGTTGATAAAGGGTAGTTCAGCATGTGTATAAATACTTTCAAGATTGGGGCCTTAGACCTCCAGCCCTCAGCATTGTTAGTCTTGATTTTCATCATGTTGCATTGTGAGGTTTCATGTTTATCTGTCATTGACTCTATGTGATATTCCATCATCAGTAATAAAGATTCTGCCAGCCAGATTCTGCCCTTCATGACACACATGCAGTTCCACTGTATTCATTAATGTTACAAAAGTGTAACTGAGGGTAAAATTTAACCTGCAGTTGGATTTGAGTTAAAAATTTGATAGATCATGTGTAAGCCAGAATAGAATCCATTTTTTTATCCAGGATCTGGACTGGGTCAGCTGTGCTAACAGGAATAATTAGTAGTAAAAAAAAGCAAGCAGATGTTGTTCTAAATGCTCTCAAGGAGCTGAGCCAGTATTTAGGAAGGTGCCATTTTTTTCATAATCACCTTTTAGGGTATAATTGTGCTTTGACAGCTCTGTTAGTTGATACTGTCAATCTTGAAATAATAAATAACTGATAAACAGCAGACAATACAAACATGATTCTCATGTAAAGAGAATATGACATCACAGAAAAGCTGTGGTCTGAAACTGCTGCTGTCTTTTTTACAGAGCTTCATTCATCTTTCTGGCTTCCTAATACTTTTCCGTTTGCTAATGTCCTAAAAGACAGAGAACAGTTTAGCCAAATGCACAAGGGAAGAGCTGCTTAACAATTTTTGCTTTTTGAATTAACTGCTTCAGTGTATTGTTATAGATTGTGCCTTCAGTGATGATGATCTCACTTGCAGACTATGGTGCAGCTGCTGGAAACTCTGACGGGTTGTGTGCGACATATCTGTACCCTGCAGGAGCCTGTGCCTCTAGAGAGTATCCGTAGCCTTCCCTCTTCCATTCTTTATGTAATCAAAAACACATTTATGCACTGCAAGGTAGGTCTCTGGATTAACAGGAGAAAAAACTATTCTAGTTCTAGTTATAGATCATTTGAAAAAATCCTTTGAGATGTGATTTTTGCTTTGAAAAGTTACTTTTGTGTCTTTCCATATTTGTTGTCTCAATATTGGATCAAATGTGCTCAGTTTACAAGTATGAAGATGGCTTTTCCAACTGCCAGCTCTGCAAACTCAACATAGCCTCTGAAAGCCAAGCTCAGTTATTTCCATCTTGTGCATTATTACCAGTAATAAAGGTGATTCTGATGAAATTCATACCGTTTAAGATGAGAAGGGATCATTAGATTATCTAGTCTGATCTGTATACCACAGGCCATTACACTTCACCTGGTTACTCCTATATTGTACCCAATAAGTTGTTTAACTAATTAGGTCCTCATTCAGGGCCGGTGCAACCATTTAGGTGACCTAGGCGGTCACCTAGGGTGCTGGCATTTGGGGGGTGCCATTTTCTTCAGCAGCGACCGCGGCGGCCGGATCTTCAGCCGCCCTAGTCGCCACTGGCATTTAGGCGGAGGGAGCTGGGGCAGGGGAGCATGGGGAGAGCCGCCTGCAGCAAGTAAGAAGGGGGCAGCGCACAGGGGAACTCCCCGCCCCAGCTCACCCCTGTCCCACCTCCTCCCCTAGCACGCCGTGGCCTCTTCACTTCTCTCGCCTCCCAGGCTTGCGGCGCCAATCAGTTTAGGTGCCGCAAGCCTGAGAGGCGGGAGAAGTGAAACGACCACAGCATGCTTGGGGTGCTTGTGCATGGAGCAGGGGTGAGCTGGGATGGGGGAAGGGGTGCCTCAGAGCGGGGGGGGGAGCTGCCGCGGGGGTGTGTGCTCAGGGTGGGGGCGCGTGGGAGGGGGGAGAGCGCAAGATGGAAGTTTCGCCTAGGGCGTGAAACATCCTTGCACCAGCCCTGCCCTCATTGACACCCGTGCAAGCCCATTGTCTTCAGTGGTTTTGCAGAGGTGTAAGTGATTATAGATGTGTTAATATTAACCCTATAATTCAGTGCAAATTTCAAGGGATTGGGATTAAATACTTTGCGTTATGTATAAAAATACGTTGGTGTGACATTTACAGCACCTGCAGATGGAGGAAAACTGATTGTTGTGCTTGAAACCTTTACTGCTCTAAGCAGTGCCAGTATCATAAGACACAGTAATTTGTCATCCATCCTACTGGCATCAATTTCCCTTTTGAGCTTGTCTGCCTTGCTTATTAGAACCTTTAAATACTTATGGAGCCAGATTACACAGTGAGACCTTGCTAAGGACTTCTCCAGTAAGCAATCTATTATTAAGAAAAACTTTAAAGTACTGGGAAACTTTTGGGATACAACTATGTTTATCATGAAGTATGGTCCTAGATTTTGATAGAAATCTGATTTTAGAGTCTTGCATCAAGGGTCTGATCCAAAGTTCAGTTAAATCAGTAGAAAGACTCTTGCTGATTGACTGGTCTTTGGATCAGGCCCTAAGTGAGTAGGATTTTGTATTTCATGCATAGTAACCACAGATGGTTATTTAAAATCTACAGCTCTTGGTGGTTGTGTGAGTTGAAGTAGATGTTTGTATTCCATGATTCTGCGCCCATTGGCATTTGTAACAAAAATCCCATTGATTTCAGCAGGAGCAACATCAAGTCTTGATTCTCAGACATTTTCTAACTCTCCCTAATCCCACATTTCCTACAGGACAGCGAGTCACTGTACAGTGGGTGCCTGCACTTGATTTCTGACCTCCTCCAATCTCTGTTTAAAGAGACCTATTCTCTTCAAAAGCAGCTTATGGAGCTGCTTGATATGATCTCTATGGAATCTGCTTCTGCTGAGGACAGTATTGTAGATATGGTGTCAGGTTTGTATATGAAAAATGTTTCTTTATCCTGCCCAGCCCCCTGTTTTCTACAGACGGTGGGTCTGATCCCCCCAAAATGCAGAGCACTTCCTGCTAGATGTTGAGCACCCTCAATTCTTGTTGCCTTCAGTGGGAGTTAAAGGCGTTCAGCACCTGATAATTGGTCAGTTTTCCAGAACTGGAAGGGGTTTTGCAAATGCAGTGATGTGACAGCTGTGTCTGGGTTTTTTTCAGGCATTGAATATACAGGTCCATTTAAATTCAGTGTTTGTTTGCTCTTACTGTTCCTCTGCAGTGATCCACACTGTGCTGGAGATCTGCTCTGTCATTTCCAACATGGACCATGCCCTTCATGCCAACACGTGGAAGTTCATAATCAAGTATGTTTTAATACTTTGAAGGTTGCTGTTGTGTATTCCAAGTGTATTTTAGAGCCATTGGTTTATAACCTGTTTAAAGCTAGACTTTTCAAAAGTGCCTATGGGAGGTGGGGCCCTGATTCCCACTGAAGTTCAACTAGTAATGCATTCTCAGTGGAAAAAGTTATAAGCCTTCTGTGCTTCAATGAATAGTCACAATGGGACTAGAGAGGTTCTGTCTCTGATTTCCTTGGCATTTGTCAGGACACTGCTGCATTAGTGCACTCAGAAACCCTGGTGACAGGTGCAGTGTAGGAGCCTAGACAGAGTAGATTAGGGTCTATGGAATAGTGCTCCTTATGACCTGTTGTCTCTTGATTTGTTTCTGACAATTAAGCATCTGATCCCGTTCCTCTCTGGCTTTGTTAGGCAAAGCCTCAAGCACCATTCCCTTCTACAGAGCCATTTGAAACACACGGACATCCTCAGTGGCCTGTGCAAGGATACCCTCTTCTCGTTCCATTCCTGTTTGCAGCTGGCTGAGCAGATGAAGCTGTCTGGGACGCAGGTGAATGAACAATCCCCCAAAACTACTTTTGGGCTTGAGAAAGAGTCGGGTTAGGAAGCACTGGAAAGATAGATATGTTTGCTAAGCAGTGTTACTGGTGAAAAAATAGTCTCATTTTACACACTAGATACTTCACATTGCTTACAAGGTTCTCTAGAAAACCACATTGAAAGGGAGTTTAATAGCACTGGTTAGTGTCCAGGATACTTTGGGTAGATACAAAGAGTATTCTCCCTCCCACCCAACCTCCAGTACTCTATCAGGAATCTCATTCATCTCACATACTGCTGCTTTGCCTAAGTCAATTAAAAGACAAAAAATAATGGAAGTTTCCTGTGAAAAATTGTTTTGAGATTCCAGGGACATCATCCATTCTTAGAGGTTTTCCCCAATTTCTGCTGTTTGTGTGGAATCCATGCTTCCTTTAACAAACAAAATAAAGTTTATAGCCCTGTTAATAATGTATCTTGCAATGTTGCTTTCTTTGATATCTTCTTAGTCTGTCCATGGTGTTTTCATTGCTGCTTTCCTTTTTGATAGGAGAGCACTGACTACAAGTTGTTCCAGAGGACAGTCAAATTGTGTAGATTCTTTGCTAATTCTCTTGTTCACTACATCAAGGTAAGATTTATTATATGGGTCCTACATGAGTATAAAACTAACTCTGTACTGTGCAAATAGACACACTGATCAAGTATTATGTGTTGCTACCCTATACTTATGACTGTGGTATCTGGATGACATAATTAACACTCGTACTTTCCTGCTTGTGATTTATTATCTCACATGTAATACAATTTGGATACCTAATACTGTTCACTACTTCTGCCTATCTTTTGCAAAATAGCTGCTTTGCTGTATTCTTCCAGCTGAATACCGTGCTCTCTGACTCCATCAGATTTCACATGCTAAGCAGGGTCAGTACTGTAACTGGATGGGAGCAGCGAGATGCAGCAGGCATTGGCTTCATTTGAACATGTTCTGTTGCTGAGAAGCCAATATGACCATTTGCCACTAGGAGGATGGATTTGATAGCATGAGAGGCAGTATGGTCTGGTGCAGTGGTTTTCAACCTGTTGTCCACAGACCTATGGGGGTCCACAGACTATGTCTAAGAGTTCCAAAGTGAGTCCATGTCTCCATTCGAAAAATGTTTAGGGGTCTGCAAATGGAAAAAAAGTTGAAAACCACTGTTCTAGTGGATTAAGTACAGGACTGAGAATAAAGGATTCGTTCATTTAAGTCCTGTCTCTGAGTCTTTGGCTTTGGTCAAGCCATTTAACTGTTGTGCCATAGTTTCCGTGTCTACAGAATTGGAATATTAATACATCTACCAAGTGACGGTGTGAGAGAGAAACAGATTCACCAGTGGCTTTGGGGCCTAGTGATTTCGACCCCCAACTTACTCGAACAACTGCCCTTTGCAACATCTGTCTAGATGTTGGCAACTATCCATATTGCCAGCACAAATAGTTGGATTCCATTTCTGCAGCAGGAGGCTGGAAGGGTGATACCTGAAGATCTCAATCACTGTCCAACATCTTTTTATAAAATAGGTTAGCTAAGTTTGGGATGTAGCCAAGAGAATCCCCTTCCTAACCCTCCCCACAAATCCTCTGGCTAGTCTTGTGCAGCAGTGTAATAGTGCTGAACAGGAATCAGTTCCATGTGGAGATGGGTGGAGAAAAATTGTTACACAGAAAAAGATGTAAGGCTATCTCTGAATGTGTGAGTTCTGGTGTTCGATTATTCTTGAAAAAGACCTTAAGCTCCCTCTTAAAGCAAATGTGAGCAGGAGATTTAAAAATAATCTGACTGGACTCTTTTTCTCCTGGGATTTTCTGCAAGCTCCTATCACCTACCTAGGGATAACTACAGAAAACCACTTTCCTCTTTCCTACTCTTTCTCTCTGTCGTTTCCTTCTCCCCCCACCTCTTTCTTCTGATATTCTTTTTTTAACCTTTTGGTTACCCGTTTAAGTAACACACCAAATAGCAATAACAAATGCAGAGTAGATGAGGTATATAATCAGCTTGTCTGTTGTATTAATGTCAGTTATCTTTTTGTTTATGCATGAGATAGAATCAATAGTCTTTAAAATACGTGAAGAGTGCGTTTTTGTTTGTTTGTGATTGACTGTGGTTATTGCTCCTGTAAAAGAAGTTTAAGAAAACCCTTAGCTTATTAATTTAGCTTTCTAAAGAGGAGAAACACATGATAATTTTACTGGATAATTTGTCATGTGTTGCGGATTTTGCATTTCTTTTGCACTATGCATCAGAGCAGGCAACAACTTTTAAAAATTAGACTTCATAATAAAGCATTTCACAAATAAATTCAGGTAAGCGGAAGAAAAATATATTTAATCGTTATTTCATTTTGAAAATACCATTCAAAATTGTTGGCTTTTGCAGGAATTTATTCCTTTCCTCTCTGATTCCTGCTGTCGATTACACCAGCTGTATCTTCAGATATATAGGTAAGTGAAACACAAAGAATAGCTCTTTGATTCCACTTCCGGGACATCCCTGTATCAGCTCTGAAAGTGTCTGTTGTAGTTACAGCAGTTCCGAATGTTACAAGACTTGCAAAAATAAAAGATTGCAGCAGTCACTTTCTGATTTGTTATATGTAGAATAGCTTTGGTGTATGGCGGTTAGAGAAATTTGTACTTCCTCATGGGAAACTTACTTTGGGTGCTTTAGTGTGATCTGTTTGTCTGTGTAGCTACTAGGGGAGGGCTAGCTCAGTGTTTTGAGTATTGGCCTGCTAAGCCCACGGTTGTGAGTTCAATCCTTAAGGGGGCCATTTAGGGAATGGGGGTAAAAATCTGTCTGGGGACTAGTCCTGCTTTGAACAGGGAGTTGGACTAGATGACCTCCTGAGGTCCCTTCCAACCCTGATATTCTATGATTTTAACCTGTCCTCCAAATGCCACCAGAAAGGAATCAATGCCATTATTACCAACGTATTACCAAACTCCTCATTCTGTTGCATTTTCGGTGGATCTACCTGGGTAGACCTTACTGTGCAGATGGAGCTTTTAACAACTGAATTTCTTGTGGTTATTCACTCCACAGGGCCTCTGCAATGAAATAACGAGGCAACATTTTGTTTAAAAAAAAGTGCAAAAGAAATTTAATGCACTGTTCAGGTTAAAATTAAACCCCACAAAGGCTAGGAAATAATTATTGTCCCACAATAACCATAGTTCTGTTCTACTTGGTATTGCACTGTGACAAAGTTTGTTATTACGTAATCACTTAACAATGGAACCTGCTCTTTCTCCTTTTAATTGAAAGTATATGTGTGGTGGGACAGTTTATTTTAGTTGCATTCTGGTGAAAACATAAACCACGTTTTATGCGCCTCAGCAACAGTTATTTTGTAAAATAGTTCTTTCACTGTGATCGAACATGGAAATATTCAGCCTGAGCAGATTTTTAATTTTTTTTAACAACTTTAATGAGGGATTGAAAATAGAATTTCACTAAAAAACATTCAGGCCTTAGTATTATACTGTAATCTTGTAAAAAGGAAAGATGCCAGGCTGACTAATCCTTGCTGAAACACTCTTTGCTGCGGCTCTGCAGACAAATCATAGTATCATGGACTTTAAATTGCTTGTCACTTTTCTCTGAGACAGGATACTTATTCAGTTTGCTCCAGCAATGAGGAAAATAGCATCATGTAGGCATAACTGAGGGCACATTTTGATGCTGGACTTGGAATTTAAGCCCAGATCCTTCAGTGAATTGGGTGCAGATGGACACTTGTGCACATTTCATTGCACGATCACGTTGTTCGTTAATCATTTTTGTTTATGATGTGTTCTCTCTTCTGCATGTACTGATTTGGCAGGGCTTACAGGAGTGACAGTGTTAAAAACTAAGCAAATTTATTGAATAATAAGGTGCCATTTTTACATAGTCTCCTCATAATCTGTTTCTATAATGCTCATCTGTGTAGTATCTAAGGGCTTGTCTGCATGGGGAAATTTACTGGTACAATTATATCGCTATAGTTATTAATCATGTTTAGAATGGCAGTGCCTAAGGGCTGGCCAAGAATGGGGCCCAATCTGCTACACTCTGTACCAACACCGAGTAGTAGAGAGTTCCCACCCAGAAGAGTTTACAATCTAGTCCGAGCAGACAGACATGGGATTGGGAAGTAAGTGTGTCCACGCTGGGAATTATACTGGTATTATTAGGCTGGTATAATTAGGCTATATCGAATAGCCCTAAAGTCCTTCCTATACTTCCTACACGTTTATGCCATTCTAGTTTTGAAAAACATGTCTTTGCAACTCTTACTTTTTATACATAAAAGTTTTAACCAAAACACAGAAAACTGCCACACCCATGCCAATTTCAATGTGGAAATAAAATTCAACATCTACCATTATAAAGAAAAATCACTCAGGGAAATGCCAGTTATACTTGTTCTTTCTGGGAGATGCAGAAATTCAAAAATTAAAAAAAACAAACCAAAACACGACCCCAAAACACTTTAGGCCTACCTCTTAGGCAGGCCTACACTTAAAACGCTGCATTGGTGCAGCTGCAGTGCTTAAGTGAAGATGCTCCTACACTGACAGGACAGCTTCTCCTGTTGGTGTAGTTAATCCGCCTCCCCGAGAGGCAGTAGCTGTGTTGATGGGAGAAGCTCTCCTGTCAACATAGTACTGTCTGCATGGGGGGTTAGATAGGTATAACTGTTGCTCAGGGTGTAGATTTTTCGCACCCCTGAGAGACATAGTTATCCAGATACAGGTCTGTAGTGTAGACCTGTTCTTACACTAGTAGGGTGTCCAAATGCACCTCTGCATTCACACCCTACAAGCTACTGTACTAATCTTTGTACAAAAGATCATGATGAAATGTGTGTAGCAACATAATATGTAAAGTAGTGAACATAAGCTGAAATTATGACTGAAACGTTTTTAACAGACAAATCTGGGAAGGAGGTAACCTGTTCCTTAGAGACAACGGACAAGCTAACACCTCTAGCCTGGTGTCATCAAAGTTGATTGGCAAATCACCCATCAAGTGGCCATTTGACAGTGAATGGGCGGCAGGAACAGACTGATCTGCGGTCAGGTCTGCACTATGAATTTACATTGGTATAACTACATCACCCGGAGGTGTGAAAAATCCACACCCGGGAGTGATGCAGTTAGTTATACACCAGTGTAGACAGACCCATGTCGATGGGAGGGTTTGTCCTGTCGAAATAGATACTGCCTTTTGTGGAGGTGAATTAACTGTGCCGCCAGGAGAGGCTCTCCCGTTGGCATAGTAGCGTCATCACCAAAGCGCTATAGTGGCTCAGCTGCGCTGGTACAGTGCTTTAAGTGTAGACCTGCTCTGCACTTTAGCAAGCAACAACATGGAACCTCTTTCACCACGAGATGCCATGTCTCTATCCTCACAATGGGAAGGAACTTTATCTAGAGGTAACCCTCCAGAAAATGCATCTCAAAGGGTGACTGGACTATAAAGGTGAGGGGCAAAAACACCCCAGGGATACCTTTCTTTCTCTCCCTCTCTCTCTCTTCCTCTCTCTTTCACCTAAGAAGACAAAGGAACCAGCCCTTTGACTTGGTGACGGTATCGTGACCTGAGAATTTGGTCAGCCCTGGTGCTGGGAACTTGGGATAAGGATTTTACCTGGAACCAAGACTAGTTTAGTTTTAGCTACTAGAAAGCATTTGATCTGTATTTCTCTTATAACCATTTCTGACTTTAATACTCACGCTTGTACTCACTTAAAATCTCTCTCTTTATAGATAAATAAACTTTTTATTTTTTAACCAAACTGTTTGGGTAACTCCAGTTAAAGCAGCAAACTGTTGGATAATATTTGAACTGCCCAGGAGAGGTTGGACAGTGCAGAACACACATTTTGGGGACAGTCCAGGACTGGGAGTGTGTTGGGGTCACTGCAAATAGTAACCAAGGACTGCTGGAAGCCAGTATGTGGCTGTTGTTTGCTGACAAGCTGCTGGTGTCAGAGTTGCTGGACCAGGACTGCAGCTACACACAGATACTCAGGAGGTGACCTCCTGCTGTTTGTGAGCGGCCCAGGTTGGGGGCTACAGCAGCAAAGCATTGTGAGGCACCCACATTTGCAGGTCAGGTGGTGACAGAACCCCCCACTGGTCTGGATTGCACCCCAGAATGTGACAAGTAGATTTTCACTTGATGCCCTCTCCCTCTCTGCTGCTTTCTCTCATTCTGTTTCCTCTTTTTTTAATATTTTGTTTCTCAGTTATTCTTCCTAAGCTTTTATTTCCTGCAAAGCAAAATGTCGCAGAAGCAGATTAGAGAGTTTTTCTTACTGTGGTTAATAAAATATAGGCCTTCAGTAGTTGGTTTAAAGGCAGAATATAGACACATGCTCACCATTTTAAAATACGTTGTTAGATATGAAACTTATGCTTCTTTTTGCTTGTATTGATAGATCTTTTACTCCACAATAATAGTAACTCACATTTTTTGTCTCTTCGTGCTATTTGAAATGCAGTGCTAATGAGTAGCTCTGTATTTTTTTCCCCAAGCAAATTTCCTCCTAGTCTGTATGCTCCGGTGATTTCAGAGGCCCATCGAGATGAAATAGCCAGGGTTTTTCTGGCGGCACTGGACCCTTTCGTTCACCAGCTTCTTCCCTTCAGGCCTTTTCTGGAGCAGGTATTAAGAGAAAAATTAGGTAGGTTCAAAAATATTACTGCCTGTGTTTAATAGTACAGTTGTGCCATCTCTCAGGAATAGAACAAGGTGTCTTGACTTTGTGCTTCACTCGCTATACAACACTTCTGCATATGTCATAATGTTGGTATCTTATTTCTGTGGAGTAGTTTTAATAATGGATCCTAAGTAATACTTTAAAGTACTAAAGGATCTTCAGCCAAATACAGCACTAGGTGGGGTGAACATTGCACAGCTCACAAAACAACATAAAAGGTTCTTTAACTCTATGACTGTTATTCTGCGTGCACTGGGAAAATTGCATTAAAACACTGATCGATTATATTGAACAAATCATATTTTTAGTTAAGATGCCCTTTCAACACACAAATCAACACAAAAGTGGACTAACTGAAAATAAATTTTCTGCCAAAACTGGTTTTTTGATGGAAAAATTGGGTTTTTGACACCCCCCCCCAAGTGTCTTTTCTATGGAAATCTTTTCATCCAAAACTTGCATGTTTTTCCCCCTTGATTTTCAGGGAAACCCAAAATATTTCAACCAGAAAATAAAATATTGGAATTATAGTCTGACCACAGAGTCAGGGCCATAAAGGAGCATGAGGCACTCTAACCACAACTCTCATGAGGCACTACATTAGCATTTCTGACTCAAAATTCTTTGTTTTTTGGATAAAATGTTATGATTGATTATTTTTTGCTGAAAACATGAAATTTTCTCTGGGACTTCACCTCCCCTCCATTTTCCAACCAGCTCAATCTCTGAGTGACTTTTGAGCTTCACTAGCAGTATTGGTGTGCTTTTCACTCAGTCTTCTGTTGTTAATCACTCGCCTTAGCTTAGTTTTGGTTCCATCAAAAATGTGCCTTACAAATGCAAGCGTATTTCACAAAAAAAAAAATAAATTCCCTGCAGATCTTTCTCCTGAGTTGCATCTGCCACAGTGTCATCTTCTGGTTACCGTAATGGACAAGCTTCCCTCTCAGCCTGAGGATGTGCAGTCTCTCTGGATCACAGGAAGCCAGTTCTCAGAAGAGGTTCCCAGGTAATTTTTGCCTAGAGCAGGCAAGCTGCACAGGCAGACATGAGGGTTCAGGTGCAAGAGGCCTCTCAAGCTAGCAAATCAGTAACATTAGCAGGCTCTGAGGGCGCACTGTCTGATCTGTGGCCAGATGTGCTGGTGGATGTGATGTAATTCCTCAAGGGTGCACAGTACAAAGCAGAGATGCACTGATCAGTTGAGGGAAGGGATGGCCTTTGGGCTCATGCAAGGATGTAGGGGGCCCTCGGGGTCGAATTTGTTTTTATCTCCAAAATGAGTCAACTTTCCCTCAAGTCAGCATGTTTGTTTATTTCCCTGTAGCAGGCATGCCGTATACTGAGCGCCCCCTTATGGCCAGAGGTGCCTCAGCAGTGCCCTGCCTCTGGGCTCCCCCTGGGTCCCTTTAGGAAATCCCCACAGTCTTTCTCAGGATGCCTCCACCCACCCACTAACTGGGGTTGTGTGAGTAGATGAAAGCAGTTCACAGTAATTCTCAGTGTCCCCAGAATAGTTAATTACAGCAACACAAAAGTTCATGCTCGCTTCCCGCTCTTTTGCTGTATGCAGAGCTCTTATTCTACCACAGACTGTTGTTCATGGAGTTGCCAATCCTGTCCTTCCGAGCGGGAGTTCAGTATCCTGGCTCTGGTTTCCTTCTTCCTGTCAGCTTACTCTCTGTTCTGAGAGAGTGAAAGTAATATATATATATATATATATACTGTGCTCCTTCGGAGATCTTCCCCCGATCAGTTAGGGGAGAGGGTAGCCTGCCCAATCCTATACTACAGGCTTCTCATCCTGGCCCTTAAAGGGACAGTGACTGGATTTTTCCTAACGAACTACTAATTCACCAGGATCACTTCCTCTCTTCTTGCTACAAGGCCATTTCCAGGGCCTCTGCCCTTTATTCCAATGTCCCTGGAACAGGATCTCCTGGCCAGTGTACCCTGTTACAGCCCCAAAAGCCTCTGCTAATCATCTGAGTTTATAAGCAGAAAGTTAATCAGAGTTGTAAATCTGTTACTACAAAAATATTGGTGTTATTGCCACAGCTCCCAACAGGACACAAGAAGGAGTTCCCCTAGCTCAGATGTTTGTTCTTGGAGTGTGAGATGTGGACAGCAGTAACCCCACTCTTTCATTGTTCTGCAGGCTCTCTTTGTTCTCAGCCTTTTTTCTCGGTTTCCAGCAGTGCTCTGGTGAGCTCTCTCTTCCTGTTTGTTTGCCGGGAGTGATGGATAATGGACAAGCTGAAGTTCCTGTCACCCTGTATCATCACCTCTGTGTCCACTTGTGTGCCTTCATTGCATCCACACCCCCATCACACTTTCCTCAGCTGGTAGGTTAGTTTTTGGTTTAGCCATGATCACCTTTTCAGCTGTTTCCTTCTGGTGGATTTTAACTTTTTCAAAAAGTGTCCCCTTCCTCACAAACCGAGCTCCAAAGGTGATGTGTCCAGGCATGAATTGGTTTCGCTTTACTTCAGAAGGCACATACAAGGCAGGTAAGACTGCAGATGTGCAGCAAATGTCATTTACCAAAAACAACTGTATAAACATGGTTGGAGACCTCCGATGTATTAGGAACCTGTTTGTAAAACCGCAAAAGGAGCGCAAAAATCCAGCTTCTTTAAAAAAGCTGTTTAGTACTTTCTTTTAATACAAGTTCTGAAGATGGTCACCTCTCTGAGACTGAGAAATTCCAGCTGCAGATTTTATCTCCTAGAGGATAGGACATCGCAACTACTGTAACATAGGCTGAAAGTCTTTTGGTTCTCCACCTCCAGTTTGGGGCCATTTACAGTTCCATGAGCCAAGGGTATTAAGTTTGTCAGTGTTTTAGTCATTCACAGTGCACCTAAATGAAGTGTTATCTAGTGATCAGAGTAGTGGCATACTAGTCTACCACTGTATTTTTGTGATCCAGTTCAATCCTGTGCCATAAAAGAGAAATAAGTAGTTATCTACCTTTTGTAGGCGGGTTCTGAGGCTTAAGTCATTAATGTTTTTATAATGCTTTGAGATCTTATCAAATTCCCCTATGTTTGGGACAGTATATACAGGTAGACAGAATAAAGGACACTATATAAATGCAAAGTATGAATAAGTCCAGGAAGGCATAGCCTTGTGTCTGTATGTTTCTATAATTAAAAAAAATCTTTTCAGACAAAAATTAGGACTGACGCCTGAATTCCTCACTCAGAGATAACTCCTACTGAGGCAATCAGATGTTTTGCCTGCCTAGATACTGAATAAGGATAGCATTTGGTCTTAAGTTTAGATCTGCCCCCCAAAAAGATAAAATTTTCATGAAAAATTTGTCCCCCTTTTTGGTCCAAAATTCTAGCAAAAAAATTAACCATATTTTTCATTGAACATTTTTGAAATTTGAAAATTTTCAACCAGCTGTAGTAAATTCTCACACATGGCCAATGTTAAAAATAAACCTATTGTTGCTTGCTTGCCTTTATAACTGAACATGCAATATTAAAGCCAATTTGCTCCTAGGCATTTTAACTGCACAAACTGACAAGTCTAATTCTATATGCAGTGTAGTTACAGCCATGTCAGTCCCAGGATATTAGAGAGACACGGTGAGTGAGGTAATATCTTGTACTGGATCAACTTCTGTTGGTGAGAGAGACAAGCTTGACCTGAAGAAGAGCTCTGCATGGCTTGTCTCTCCCACCAACAGAAGTTGATCCAATATATTACCTCACCCACCTTCTTAGTCTAATTATGTGTCACACTAGTAAGTGGATTAAAAGTAGAGAGTAGAACTGCAATCTGTTCATAAGTGCCTTCTCTATTCTTTCCTCAGGAGCATGCTCTGCTGGATGCAGTCCTTGGTTCTAGTATGATCACCTCTCTACTGGCTATGGATTCATGGTGCTTCCTGGCCCGGTAAGATACCCAATTATTGTAGGGTGAGGAGCAATGCACTGTATTGTTCAGGCTGCATGAGCATTGGCTTCCTAACTTCATGGTTTAAATTGCTCATAATTCTCAGGAAGTTTAACTTGTAGAGCAGCCATGTTCCAGGGTTGGTCTCTGCTCAAAAATGTAGCTTATTTTGGAAAACAGGAGCAGAAATGGTTCAGCTGTTTTTCCAGCATGAGGGGAAAAAATACTTTTATAAAAGATTTCTTGCCATTTTTTTTCTAGCAGCTCTACAGTGGAATACTGTGGGTAGCAAGTTTAAATGTGGCATGGAAATAGCCATCTCTGAGGAGAGAGAAACTTTAATGCTCCAGGAGGTTTTATTTTGACTTGGGCTGAAGGAAAGGGATGAGAAAGGCTTGAGGGAGGGCTCTTGCAATGTACCTCCTCAGCTGTGCAGCTGCTAAGTCTCTCAGGAGAGGGGCTTTCTGTTACAGTCCTTGTAAAGTGTGTGCGACAGGACATTCTGGTGGGATCTGGCCAGACTATTGAATTTCCATGTTGGACTGGCAAATTTTGTCAAGTCAACAGAGCTTTGAAATCCTATAACGTGCAGGTGCTCCTGTTTTTAGGGGTATTTTTTCTTTGAAAAACAACCCAGCCTTAGGAAATTCCATACCAAAGAATCTCTAGCTACAGGACGTTAACGTTGTGCAGCTGAGCACCCAAGTCACAATATGCCACTACTAAGGATGCACTTGCCACTTAAAACTTGGTCCCCCGGTGCACATGCATTGTGCATTAGTGTTTAAAGACAAGATCACAGACCGTTTCTCAAATAATATATTAACATAACATTTTTTACCAACCTTAGATATATTTCACTAGTATCATGTAACTTTCATTCCCATATATTTACACTAATTTCATTGTTATAATAGTCCAGTGTATCTGTATCCACTTACAAATTTTATACAAGTTCTCTTCACTCTATGCCACTTACTTTAATTTATTATTTATTTGATTAACATCAACAATGTGCATTTATCATCCATGTACTATGCACTTGTGTATACCTCTTTTTTTTCTCTTCTTGCATTTCAATCATGGTCATGCTACACTGGTGTATAGTGGTCCTATGTTTTGATCCGCAAAAGGTGGGTCATATTTCCTCCTTCCTCCTGCTAATGCATGTCCTCTATATTCCTTGATTCGCTGGCCACAGAATGGCTTTGGAATTTTCCCCTGGCAAATGAAATATACAGAGGCCCTTAGGAAGAACCATTTCTCTGCTTAGTGTGGCAGAGTGCGAACTACTCTCTCCGACCCAGCAGAACAGGGCAGCTGTGCTAATTGGCTTACTGACCTCTCTCTCTTGCATCCCAGGTATGGAACGGCTGAATTGTGTGCTCATCACGTCTTTGTGATAGCCCATTTGGTGAGTAGCGTGGCAGAATCTGATGTATGCATGTACATGTGTGTGTTTGGGCAGACAGGTTTTCAGCTGTTTTTGAACAGATCATGCAAGGGATAGAGAGTAAGGAGACCTGAGTTCTAACTCCAGCTCTCCTGCAAACTTCATAAGTGACCTTGGACAATTTTCTCATCCTCTCTGTGCTCCATCTTCGCTATCAGCAAAATGGGGGAAATTCCACCCTCCCGAGGGTTAATAATTAGTACTTGTAATACTATAAATATATTTAGTGGTGGTGTAGGTAAACAATCTGAAGGAAGGGGTGAGAAATATACAGACACTGCAAAACTGATGCAAGAGCTGTTAAATTAGGAGTTACAGTAGTGATCCTATATGATAAATTAGAGGAATGGAGAGAGAAGAATTCAATGAGATGCCCCAAGGATAAATAAGAGCAAAGTAGCATACATATGCAATAAAAATAGCACCATGAAATAGAAAACAGTAAACCAGTAGATGGCCTGTAATGCAGGGAAAGACCTGACTGTAATGGTGATGAACTACCAGTGATCACTCATTGGGATGTTTTGATTAAAAAGGGAAATGTAATCATCTTTGGTGTAAGAGGAGAATTTGTTGCTGCCTAAACAAAAGCCCAATATTAATTTTGTAGGTCATTTTCCTGAGTCACAAAAGTCTTTTGAGTCTTTGAAAATGCCAGCCTGTAGGATTCATGTGCTGGGAGCAGTGTATTTTTCTTAATTTGATTAGCTCAATTCCCTGTTATCCTAATTCAGATAAAGTCTTGCCCTGGTGAGTGTTACCAGCTCTCTGTCTTGGGGGTCCTGCTGAGGCGTATGCTGTTTTTGATGGCTCCAGATCACCAGGCAAGTATAGCACCAATTTCCCTAGTCTTCTGCTAAGCCAGATAGAAATCCAGTTGGCCTCCATTAAAACACAAGCCATCCATTTTCAGTTCAGGAGGGTGGAGCAAAGGTTTCCTGCCATCCTGATGTTGTGAGATGATAAAGCAGAGCAAAAGATAACATACCAATACAGAAAGGACACGGGGGGTTACCTTAATAACTAACTCGGCCCCTGTGCTGTCCCAGAAGTGCCTTCTCTTACCACTTTAGTTCTTCCTTATTATCGATCCAGCTTTGCTTTGCCAGGATGATCCGAGGAATGGAAAACACGTCATACGAAAGGAAACTCAAAGAGCTTGGCTTGTTTAGCCTAACCAAAAGAAAGCTGAGGGGAGATATGATTGCTCTATATAAATACATCAGAGGGATAAATATCAGGGAGGGAGAGGAACTATTTAAGCTTAGTACCAATGTGGACACAAGAACAAATGGATATAAACTGGACATTAGGAAGTTTAGACTTGAAATTAGACAAAGGTTTCTAACCATTAGAGGAGTGAAGTTCTGGAACAGCCTTCCAAGGGGAGTAGTGGGGTCAAAAGACATATCTGGCTTCAAGACTAAGCTTGATAAGTTTATGGAGGGCATGGTATGGTGGGATAGCCTAATTTTAGCAATTAATAGATCTTTATTAGCAGGTAAATGTGCCCAATGGTCTGTGATGGGATGTTAGATGGGGTGGGATTTGAGTTACTACAGAGAATTCTTTCCTGGGTGCTGGCTGGTGAGTCTTGCCCACATGCTCAGGGTTTAACTGATCACCATATTTGGGGTCGAGAAGGAATTTTCCTCCAGGGCAGACTGGCAGAGGCCCTGGAGGTTTTTCGCCTTCCTCTGCAGTGTGGGGCAAGAATCACTTGCTGGAGGATTCTCTGCACCTTGAGGTCTTTAAACCATGATTTGAGAACTTCAGTAACTCAGACATAGGCTAGGGGTTTGTACAGGAGTCGGTGAGTGAGATTCTGTGGCCTGCATTGTGCAGGAGGTCAGACTAGATGATCATAATGGTCCCTTCTGACCTTAAAGTCTATGGGTGTGTGTGTTTGTTGTGCTATTTTCCCTGTGTTTTAGGCTGTTTCCCAGTTGAGAGATGGTGAGAGTTAACTCTGCTTATTCTAATAATGACTAGTTCACTTTTGAGTCACAGTATAAAGGGAGACCATAGCTGTATGTATAATGTTTAAAGGCACAATGGGCGTGTTGGTTGCAAAAAAATGACCGTTAAATAGTAATAAAAAAACCAACAATGCTGAGGTAAATTAATAAATGGTACACAGGAAATCACTAGGGTAAAAAGGATACTCAGCTAAGTGGTTTAGTTGCTTGGGAATCGGCCTCTACATGCTTCTTAAGAAAAGGCTGAATAGCAAAATATTTATGATTTGGTCAGTGTTTCATATTAGTATGCTCCTCTATGGTATGTCTGCATCAAGCTTTACAAAAGCAAGTGTCCAGTGTGGGAATGGTGGCATTTCCTTGCTGAGCTGCAAATCTGTAAAAAAGTCAAAGGGGATCAACCTTGGTTGCTGCAAACATTTGGACTAGGAGTTAAAGAGCTGACCCTATGGACCCTGAGGCACTTTTAGAACTCTCGGTGAAGTCCATTGGTCTGCTCACATGGATAAAGTTACTCAGTGAGTAAATGTAAGCAGGAGTAAGCAGCCTCATCCACCTCTTCCACCTGATTACAGGCCACCTAATCAGGTGGAAGAGGTGGATGAGGCTTTTTTCAAACAACTAACAAAATCATCCGAAGCCCAAGATTTGGTGGTGATGGGGGCCTTCAACTATCCAGATATATGTTGGGAAAATAACACCGCGGGGCACAGACTATCCAATAAGTTCCTGGACCGAATTGCAAACAACATTTTAGTGCAGAAAGTTGAAAAAGCTACTGGGGGGAAGCTGTTCTAGACTTGATTTTAACAAATAGGGAGGAACTCGTTGAGAATTTGAAAGTAGAAGGAAGCTTGGGTGAAAGTGATCATGAAATCATAGAGTTTGCAATTCTAAGGAAGGGTAGAAGGGAGTACAGCAAAATAGAGACAATGGATTTCAGGAAGGCGGATTTTGGTAAGCTCAGAGAGCTGATAGGTAAGGTCCCATGGGAATCAAGTCTGAGGGGAAAAACAACTGAGGAGAGTTGGCAGTTTTTCAAAGGGACGCTATTAAGGGCCCTAAAGCAAGCTATTCCGATGGTTAGGAAAGATAGAAAATGTGGCAAAAGACCACCTTGGCTTAACCATGAGATCTTGCGTGACCTACAAAATAAAAAGGTGTCATATAAAAAATGGAAACTAGGTCAGATCACAAAGGACGAATACAGGCAAATAACAGGAATGCAGAGGCAAGATTAGAAAGGCAAAGGCACAAAATGAGATCAAACTAGCTATGGGAATAAAGGGAAACAAGAAGACTTTTTATCAATACATTAGAAGCAAGAGGAAGACCAAGGACAGGGTAGGCCCACTGCTCAGTGAGGAGGAGGAAACAGTAACGGGAGACTTGAAAATGGCAGAGATGCTTAATTACTTCTTTGTTTCGGTCTTCACTGAGAAGTCTGAAGGAATGTCTAGTATAGTGAATGCTTACGGGAAGAGGGTAGGTTTAGAAGATAAAATAAAAAAAGAGCAAGTAAAAAATCACTTAGAAAAGTTAGATGCCTGCAAGTCACCAGGGCCTGATGAAATGCATCCTAGAATACTCAAGGAGTTAATAGAGGAGGTATCTGAGCCTCTAGCTATTATCTTTGGGAAATCATGGGAGACGGGGGAGATTCCAGAAGACTGGAAGGAGGCAAATATAGTGCCCATCTATAAAAAGGGAAATAAAAACAACCCAGGAAACTACAGACCAGTTAGTTTAACTTCTGTGCCAGGGAAGATAATGGAGCAGGTAATTAAAGAAATCATCTGCGAACACTTGGAAGGTGGTAAGGTGATAGAGAATAGCCAGCATGGATTTGTAAAGAACAAATCATGTCAAACTAATCTGATAACATTCTTTGATAGGATAACGAGCCTTGTGGATAAGGGAGAAGCGGTGGATGTGATATACCTAGACTTTAGTAAGGCATTTGATACGGTCTCGCATGATATTCTTATAGATAAACTAGGAAAATACAATTTAGATGGGGCTACTATAAGGTGGGTGCATAACTGGCTGGATAACCGTACTCAGAGAGTAGTTATTAATGGCTCCCAATCCTGCTGGAACGGTATAACAAGTGGGGTTCCGCAGGGGTCTGTTTTGGGACCGGCTCTGTTCAATATCTTCATCAACGATTTAGATGTTGGCATAGAAAGTACGCTTATTAAGTTTGCGGACGATACCAAACTGGGAGGGATTGCAACTGCTTTGGAGGACAGGGTCAAAATTCAAAATGATCTGGACAAATTGGAGAAATGGTCTGAGGTAAACAGGATGAAGTTTAATAAAGATAAATGCAAAGTGCTCCACCTAGGAAGGAACAATCAGTTTCACACATACAGAATGGGAAGAGACTGTCTAGGAAGGAGTATGGCAGAAAGAGATCTAGGGGTCATAGTGGACCACAAGCTTAATATGAGTCAACAGTGTGATACTGTTGCAAAAAAAGCAAACATGATTTTGGGATGCATTAACAGGTGTGTTGTAAACAAGACACGAGAAGTCATTCTTCCGCTTTACTCTGCGCAGGTTAGGCCTCAACTGGAGTATTGTGTCCAGTTCTGGGCACCACATTTCAAGAAAGATGTGGAGAAATTGGAGAGGGTCCAGAGAAGAGCAACGAGAATGATTAAAGGTCTTGAGAACATGACCTATGAAGGAAGGCTGAAGGAATTGGGTTTGTTTAGTTTGGAAAAGAGAAGACTGAGAGGGGACATGATAGCAGTTTTCAGGTATCTAAAAGGGTGTCATCAGGAGGAGGGAGAAAACTTGTTCACCTTAGCCTCCAATGATAGAACAAGAAGCAATGGACTTAAACTGCAGCAAGGGAGATTTAGGTTGGACATTAGGAAAAAGTTCCTAACTGTCAGGGTAGTTAAACACTGGAATAGATTGCCTAGGGAAGTTGTGGAAACTCCATCTGTGGAGAGATTTAAGAGTAGGTTAGATAAATATCTATTAGGGATGGTCTAGACAGTATTTGGTCCTGCCATGAGGGCAGAGGACTGGACTCGAGGTCCATTCCAGTCCTAGAGTCTATGAGTCTATGAGTCTATGGTTGAGAGTACCATTTGCTGAATCACACTGCCTCAGTAGATCATTCTTACACACCTCATGTGGGGCTCCTTGTCAACTGTTAAAAGTAGCATAAATCAAGGTACAGGTTGTAGGTTTTCCAACTCATCACTTCCAGGTTCTGTCCTGATCTCTTTAATTAACATTTACTTTGACTTGCAGGTGGAATTTACCCAAAAGTTTCCTCCCAAAGAAGCAGAGAACCTGCCCCTGTGGCAGCATATTTCTCTCAAGGCCCTAACTCCTGATGTTAGGAAACAAGTGGCGCACCAGCTCTGTGCGGTGGGGCTCACACAATGCAGGCAGTGGCTGAGTGGCAGGTGCACTCTGGGAGAACTCCCACCTATGGTAAGGGAAGGTGTGACTCTGTTCATTAAAACTGGAGCTCCTAAGTGATAAGGAGCCTATTGTTACTCTGGCCCTGCTTGTTTATCTTCCCCTATTGTGTAGCCTTACAATATGTTTAGATTGCAAGCTCTCTGGACTAGGAAGTATCATTTTATTATGGGCCTGTCTACACTACAAGCTTGCATGGCACAGCTACACCGATTCAACTGTTCTGCTGTAACGCTTCTGGTGAAGACACTCTTAACGCCAATGGGAAAGATATCTCCGGTTGGCTTACTAACTCCACCTCCCTAAGAGGCAGTAGCTATGTCGGTAGGAGAAGCTCTCCTGCCAATATAGTGCGGTCTACATGGGAGGGCTAAGATTGGTGTAACTACGTTGCTCAAAGGTGTGGATTTTTCACACCCCTGAGTGACATAGATATAGCGGAGTAAGTGTTAGTGTAGATCAGGCCTATGTATGTGTACAGGGTGTAGCACAGTGGGACCCTGATCTAGGCCTCTAGGAGTCACTGCAGTACAATATTATGAAGAGAGCTATCTTCTCCCCTCTCCCTCAGTAAGTGCATGCTAATAATTCTTAGTAGCAAAAATGTCAGATAACTCCTGTGCCTGTGTCAAAGGGAGAGCTAAGTTGCAACTTTTGACCAACTTTCTAGAGGGCTGATTACTGAACAGTTCTGACAGCCACAATGGGAGCTACTGGCTATTTGCCATTTTTGAAAGGCAGGTCGCTTGTTTAGGTGACCAAATATGGAATTAGGAACCTAACTTTAGATTCCCATTTTTTGAAAATCTTGTGGATCAGAAAGAGCCCATCTTTGGGCCTGCAGTGCCTTCCTTGCAATGTTGTGTTCACGTCTTGTATGCCCACTAACGATATTTAGCAAAAGCTCCGCGGATCAATGATTATTTTAATTATTTTTTGATCTCTTGCCAAGCATACGTACAGTGTTCTCGCTTAGACTTCTGGTGTGGTTTTGGCTAGAAGATTTCTTTTAAATAAGATCTCTGCTGTTCTCGCCAGGGCCGCCCAAAGGATTCAGGGGGCCTGGGGTCTTCAGCGGCAGGGGCCCCCCGCTTTGGTGGTAATTCGGCGGCAGGGGGGTCCTTCCACTCTGGGACCCACCACCGAAGTGTCTCGAAGACCCACGGCGGGGGCGCCCACTGCCGAATTACCACCGAAGACCCAGAGTGGAAGAAACTCCGGGTGCCGGGGCCCTGTGAGAGTTTTCCGGGGCCCCTGGAGCGAGTGAAGGACCCCACTCCAGGAGCCCTGAAAAACTCTTGTAGGGGTCCCTGTGGGGCCCGGGAAAAATTGCCCCATTTGTGCCGCCCCCCCGGGGCAGCCCTGGTTTTTGGAGGCTGGCATACCTGAAAGACAAGCACTGGTTTTCCTTGACAACCTAAGGAGAGTTGAGTGTGACTGGAGACCTCCACCTAAAAGGCCAGCACTTCAGGGTTCTGCTTCCTATGTTTCTATGGTGATTAATAAGACCGCTAAACCCTCCCCTCCTTATTTGTGCAGAACTACTACTGAAGGCAGTGGGAGTTTGCCTTGTGAAGGGTGGCATGAGTAGGCTTATTGCCTGGTGGACTAGCAGAACTACATTACTGACACATTGGGCCTCTTGTGAGGCTTTAGCAGCTGAATCCAGTAGGCCAGGTGTTTACCTTGCTCCTGACCCCTCTCTCCATCTCTGCTAGAACATTGCTCTCTCTGTCTTGCTGACAGTGTGCAATTCTGCTGGCGACACTCTGGAGGCAGGACTACAGGCGGCAGTGCTGGGAGCTGCTGGTCAGCTCTGGGCACACCTCACAGGCAAGCAGGTGAGGGAACAAACTGTTCCAACAATGTAACACATCGCTACCCAGAAGGGCTCATGATGTTCCAGCATTTGTGTGTTACCAAGGCATTTAACTGGAATTGGAGCAGCTCCTTAAAGCGCAGTGCAGCTGAGTCCCCGAGCTTCAGACATCATGGTGTCTGAGCCATTGCCAAGTGCTTTGGGGATTGAATTCTTTCCACAAGTACGTTTGTCCCCAGTGATATGTAGCTGGAACTGTACATGTAGTGATGAGTCATATATTACCCCACATCAGTTTTAGATGGACTGTTGTCTAAAACGAGCCTAGAAGGGGGATTCTGCCTCAGAAATGGGGAAAAAAATTAATAGAAGCAGATGAACCAGACAGTGGGGATAACTTAATGACCTTATTTTACTAAGAATAAACAAAGGTAATATAGGATTTCCTTGTGATGAGAATTGGATTAATTCTGGCTCTGTTTGGCACTGAACTGCCTGCAAAAGCTCTATTCTGAGCTCAGGCGAGGGATGTGGTTGTACAGAAAACAGAACATAACCATCTTCTGTAGAAACAACATGTGTTTAACTCCTTGCACTGGTGATAAAAGAACATAGAGACATTTTATAAAGTCAGAATTTCCTCTACAGTATTTAAATCTAATGATTACTGTTCTTTCTTCGAAGATCTAAATGTATAAGGCCAGATCCACAGCTGTTGTAAATCAGTGGAACTCCACTGAAGTCATAGTTCTCCCACAGTTCAAATAAAGTCAATGGAGTTATTCCAGTTGATACCAGCTGAGGGCCTGACCCATGTTTTTTTAACCCATTACTAATGTGAATCATAGATCATAGAATATCAGGATTAGAAGGGACCTCAGGAGATCATCTAGTCCAACCCCCTGCTCAAAGCAGGACCAATCCCCAACTACATCATCCCAGCCAGGGCTTTGTCATGCCTGACCTTAAAAACCTCTAAGGAAGGAGATTCCACCACCTCCCTAGGTAACCCATTCCAGTGCTTCACCACCCTGTTAGTGAAAACGTTTTTCCTAATATCCAATCTAAACCTCCCCCACTGCAACTTGAGACCTTCACTCCTTGTTCTGTCATCTGCTACCACTGAAAACACTCTAGATCCATCCTCTTTGGAACCCCTGTTCAGGTAGTTGAAAGCAACGATCAAATCCCCCCTCATTCTTCTCTTCTGCAGACTAAATAATCCCAGTTCCCTCAGCCTCTCCGCATAAGTCATGTGCTCCAGCCCGCTAATCATTTTTGTTGCCCTCCGTTGGACTCTTCCCAATTTTTCCACATCTTTCTTGTAGTGCGGGGCTCCAAACTGGACTCAGTCCTACAGATGAAGCCTCACCAATGCTGAATAGAAGGGAATGATCATGTCCCTCGATCTACTGGCAATACCCCTACTTATACAGCCCAAAATGCCATTAGCCTTTTTGGCAACAAGGGCACATTGTTGACTCATATCCAGCTTCTTGTCCACTGTAACCCCTAGGTCCTTTTCTGCAGAACTGCTGCCTAGCCACTTGGTCACTAGTCTGTAGCAGTGCATGGGATTCTTCCGTCCTAAGTGCAGGACTCTGCACTTGTCCTTGTTGAACCTCCATCAGATTTCTTTTGGCCCAAACCTCTAATTTGTCTAGGTCCCTCTGTATCCTATCCCTACCCTCCAGTGTATTTACCACTCCTCCCAGTTTAGTGTCATCTGCAAACTTGCTGAGAGTGCAGTCCACGCCATCCTCCAGATCATTAATGAAATATTGAACAAAACTGGCCCCACGACTGACCCTTGGGGCACTCCGCTTGATACTGGCTGCCAACTAGACATGGAGCCATTGATCACTACCCGTTGAGCACTACTATCTAGCCAGCTTTCTATCCACCTTTTAGTCCATTCATCAAGCCATACTTCTTTAACTTGCCGGCAAGAATACTGTGGGAGACCGTATCAAAAGCTTTACTAAAGTCAAGGAATAACTCATCCACTGCTTTCCCATCATCCATAAAGCCAGAATGAAAACCATTGCCATCTGGAGTAGCACACCAAAACCCAGGGCCTCCTATTGATCTGCAGCAGAAGGTTACCTAACCAACACTTCCTATGAACAGTGTATCTTGCTGCTTTTGAAGGTGCAGTCAGGGGAGTCATCATGGTTTGTGCTCAGATTGGGGGGTGGGGGAAGAATAACTATTTGCCAAATGGTTATGGAGAAATAGGTTGAGACACATCTTACCTGTTTGGTTTCTGTGAGAGGGAGAGGATACAGATGCCATAGATTTTTAATAAAAATATCACTAGTAGAGTATCCTGTAATATACAACCATCCTAAACAATTCTTTTTTCCTTCTCTTTGATTATCATGAGCATAAGAGCTGCCATACTGGATCAGACCAATGATCCATCTCACCCAGTATCAGTCTTCTGACGGTGGTCAGTGCCAGATGTTTCAGAGAGAACAAACAAACAGAACAGGGCAATTATCGAGTGATCCATCCTGTCATCCAGTTGTAGCTTCTGGCAGTTGGAGGTTCAGGGACACCTAGCACATTTGGTCCATCGATGGACCTATCCTGCAGGAACTTAGCTAATTCTTTTTTTTAACCCATTATACTTTTACATTGGACTTGCCAGAGTTTATGCATCTGTCTATTTTCCTCAGTAGGATTTGACTTCCAGTTTTTAAAGAATGTTTTTTTGTCTCTAACTGCCTCTTTTACTCTGCTGTTTAGCAATGCTGGTGTTTTTTTTTTTGGTTCCGTCTACTGTTTTTTAATATGGGGTATACAGTTAGTTTGAGCCTCTATTACTATGTTTTTAAATAGTCTCCATACAGTTTGCAGCCATTTCAACCTTCTGACTCTTCCTTTTAATTTTAATTTAACCAGCTTTGTCATTTTTGTATAGCTCTCCATTTTGAAGTTAAATGCTACTGAGGCGAGTTTCACTGGTATCTTCCATCTTACAAAGATGATAAATTTAATTACATTATGGTCACTATTACTGAGCGGTTCAGCTATATTCACCTCTTGGACCAGATCCTGTGCTCCACTTAGGACTAAATCGGAATTCTCTCTCCTCTTGCGGGTTCCAGGACTAGCTGCTCCATGAAGCAGTCATTGTTGGTGTCTAGAAATTTGATCTCTGCATCTTGTCCTGAGGTGACATGCACTCAGTCAGTATGAGCATAGTTGAAATCTTCCATTATTATTACCATTTTCTGCCTTTGAGCCCAATTGTCCTGAACATTTCACTGTCACCATCCTGGTCAGATGGTTGATAGTACTTTCCTGCTGCTATACTCTTGTTGTTCAAGCATGGAATTTCTATCCATAGAGATTCTATGGTATTATTTGATTAATTTAAGACTTTTATTTCATTTGACTCTGTACTTTTTTTTCAATATAATGTCACTCTCCCACCAGCATGACCTACTCTCATTCCTACATATTTTGTACCCTGGTATTACCAAGTCTCATTGATGTTCCTCATTCCACTGAGGTTCTACAAAATCTAATATATCAATATATATTAGATAGCTCAGTGGTTTGAGCATTGGCCTGCTAAACCCAGGGTTGTGAGTTCAATCCTTGAGGGGGCCATTTAGGGAACTGGGGTAAAAATCTGTCTGGGGATTGGTCCTGCTTTGAGCAGGGGGTTGGACTAGATGACCTTCTGAGGTCCCTTCCAACCCTGATATTCTATTAAAAAATATTCTATAGCCTCACTTAACACCAGGCACTCTAGTTTACCCCCCCTTAGTATTTAGACTTCTAGGCTTTCTCACTGCATCTCATGGGAATTGTATCTGTGATTGTACTGTATTTGTCTGAAGTTAAAATACTTTGGGCACAATATTTGCAGTCTCATGCTTTTTATAAACCAGTTAAATTGCCTTGTAAACAGAAGTGCTATGATGCTAAATAATATGCTCTTCTGATTTGGTGCAGGTCTCAAGTCAGCCATGCCTCCAGCAGACACTTTGCTTGCTCCTTCCACTGCTGGAATTTTTCATCCAAAAATTAGACCCTCAACTGATAACTCAGGTAAGAAACATCTTTTTGGGCAATATACCTCATGCATGCTGGATCTCTGTTATTAAATGAGATCACATCTAATGAGTTGTTTCATGGTCTGATTTCTACCACTTAGCATGAATGAAGAGTTCTTAACTTCATTTTGATTCCTTCCTACACTGTTTTGATGACTTTGCTATGGTGTTTGCTACACATTGGTTCACATCACTTCTGGGACTCTGTGTCTCATTTTTTTCCCCTGGGTTTAGGGCAGTGATGGCGTATGATGTATGTTTCTCTTTCAAATGCATTTTGGGTTTTTATGTAAAGATTCCATTTTTTGAGGGGTGGGGGTGGGGGTAACATTTTGAAAAGCTCCAGGATACTTGCTTTTGTTCCATTGATGCATCTGTTGTCCTGATCTAACTCTAGATTTGAGTGAACTCAGACTTGATGGTCATTGCAATCGCCAGTTGAACAGAGTTTTTTCGTCTTATTTGTTTCTTATTTGATGGGGCTTCATCCAGATCTATTTTCCTGCAGGTGTTTGCAATGCAGGCTTCCCTCCTTGAGTTGGATCCCCCAGATCATGTTCGCTTGGCAGCACTGGATCTGCTCTCTTCTATGGGGAAACTGTTTATGCCACAAGAAATCCAGGTAAAGGCACCGGAGGCAACATTTTGCCCTGAGCCATTTGTATATATTATTAATGGGTTGTGTTCATGGAATATGTAGTACAGTGCCACTGGACAGTGGTTCTTGGAGACATTGATTTTCAAACTAGGGCATAATACTTCTATGGCAGTTTTATATTCCAGTGAGACTGTTTCTGTTACTCCCATTGCCTGTAGGATGCTGAGTGCATTCATTTGTATATTGTTTTCCAGGAGCTGGATAGAAGGGCTGATGTCTGAGCTCCAGATGGGAAGGAATGGGTTTTGTGTACATGTTCTCTCTTACTGTTTTTTGCCAGCCAAGGCTATTGCAGACTTTTTCGACCTGTAGACTCTAGGCTTCTGACTGGAATATTTCTTTAATGATGAATCAGGAAGGCAGGATATGCTGATTAGCTTGCCACAAAAATCTGACTAGTGTGCGCTTCCCTTTCAGGGGCAAGTTATACCCAAGCTGTCATATCTCTTTGCTTCTCTGTTGGCTGACAAGACTTGGCTGATTTACCAACATGCACTGCAGGCATTCACTCACTTTGCAGAGGTAAGACTGACACCACGTATTAGCTCTGTTAATATTTCCTTGTATATATTAGTTCCTCTAGCATCTTAATTTTTGTTGCTCTTCTCTGAACTCTCTCCACTTTGCTCCAGGATAGATACTGACAAAGTGCTTGAAATTGACCTCAGTATTCCATATGCTATTGCACGAAAATTAAAGGATTAACAAAATGCAAGAGAAATACAGTGGCCCTAGGAAGCTGAAATGAAAACAGATTTCCAGTATTTTTTTAAATATGCCCTCCCTCCCCCCAATCCTCTTAACACAGAATATTTTCCACATTGTTTTGTAGATGCTCAACGGTTCATCTTTATTATGGCTGCATTGAACATTAATCCACTAACCAACTTTTTCTTGCTCAAAAACTTTGACAGGCAACAATGCATGAAGATGTAGTTCCTCAGTGCCTTAATTCTGAAGAAATTAAAAACAAAGTTGTTTGCTTTCTGGCCAAGGTATCGTATTGAATTATTTTACTGTTGTCTTGCTTGATAGAAGAGGGGCTCTTGCCCACAGTAAACTGACACGACTGCTCTGTAACTGGAATCTCATTGTTTTCTTGAGCCTTTTCATGCCTGCTAAAGTTGTCTAGAATGAGGAACAGTGATGGCAAATGCTGTGCAAGTTTCCACCAAAGACTTTCCCAGTGCACCTCACCTCTGATTTGTTAACATCCCCTACTATTCTCTTCCTGAGTACAAGGTGACTAAATTGGCTGCTGCTTCGGGTAGGTGAAGAGGCATCCATTAGTGAGATGAAAGATTGCCGCTCACTTGTGTTCAAAGTAGTTTTAGCTCTCATGCGTCATTTCTTAGTGTACCAATTAAAGTGGGCACCTAAATGAAAATAAGTGACTAGCACAGTGCATTGATTTTCTTCATGCAGAAGCCTCCACAGAGAGTTTTGAGAAAAAACTAATGGAAGAGTATTTTGTACTTCCTAGAAGAGGACTAGTAAATGCACTGAACTCATGACCATTAAAAGGTGAAGAGTTGTCTCTGCTGTTAACAATCCTTGCCCCCTTTGCTGTGCCAGCTTTCCACTGGCCAGCAGCACTTCAGAGGGGACAGCACAGGAGTTTTTGCCCGTTGTACTGCATAGGGGAGAGGCAGCAAAGCAACTGCTACCTGCAGATGTCAGACACGAAATGATGCTGCTGTAGCCCACATCAGACTGAGCTGTTCTCCCAGCCTAGTGCCATACGTGTGCTGGTTAAAGCCTTGCTGAAGAACTGCAGTTTAGAAAATAAACAGATTACATTAAAGAGTATTTTCATTGCCAGAGTGTAATATTCAAGGGGTGAAGTCATGGAGGCTGGAAATGCTGCTGTGTTTGGGTTTGCTTAGTTACCTCTCCTGTGGCTTTTTCCTCAGGCAAGGCAGGGAGAGGAGACAGAAGAAGCAAGGGCAGAACGAATGAAACAGGAAAAGGCCGTTTGCAATGCGCACTTGCTCAAAATGAAAATGGATGGAGAATGGGGCTCAGCATTAGAGGTAGGTGTCTCTTTGAAAGCAGCTAGACTAGGTTTGTATTAGTCCTTAGCTGTGCCCTCATCCATGGGGAATGGCGCTGTCCTCCCCCCAGCACTTGCTGTGAAGAGGGCACACCCTCCTGAGCTGACAGGGTCTTGCTCTCACCCACCTGCTGCACTTCAGTGCTGGGCTCTGTACTGCCCTTGCAACTGCCACAAACTCACTCTCCTTTCTGGGCTGAGGAAGGGAGCTTGGAAAAGCTGTGCCAGTCAGGAGTCCTGGCCTGCCTCTGGTAGTCCTGTCCAACCCCTGGAAGTGCTGCTAGCCCTCAGGTTCCAGGCATCGGGCAACAGGCCAGTTTTGGAAAGGTTAAGGGGGCGTTAATGTGACTTTCAATTTCTTGACAATACAAGGCTGTTAGGGGCAGGTATGAGAAACAAACCTGTCTGAGCTGAGCAGAGCACTCCCTAATGCTGAATACAGCGAGGCTCCCCAGAAATGGCTGAGCTCAAAGCAGCCAGTACAATACTTCAGGCACATTCAAGACTAGTTCTTCTGTTCCTAGCTGATTAACACCTGTTAGACTGGCATAAGCCAGGGCTATGTGATTTCATTTCTGCCCCCCAGTAACAACTGGAGAGAAGGGAGATGGGCGGGGTGTTGAGATGTGCCCTATTGCCTTGTACTCGCTCAGGGAGGAGCATTTAAATGGGAACCTGTTGGCCCTCAGCCTTATGACACTGAAAGGAACTCTGTCCAAAAGTCAGGAGCCCCCATGCCTCTGTTAATTGGGATACTACACTTTATACTGAACCAGTAAGTGAGACATATAAAACTTGGTTAGGAGAAATTCTCACAGCTTTAAACAGAGGTAGGAGCCTCAGAGGTGAAACCTACATGAAACATCCCAGCTGAAGGGGCTTGTATGTGTGACTACAGGGCCTGGCTATTTTTCATCTAAGAGGTTGAGGATGTGGCCTGTATCAATGGGATTAAGTAAATAGTAGAGGTTTAACAGCTCACATTTTAATCTGCAGCCCTTAGCAAAGAGAGCTTGTCACTCACCCTGTGAGGAGCAGTACAAGTCTGCTATAGATGCTGCAGAGAGCGCGCTGGAAGCTGTGAAACTGCTGCTGCAGAGAGGCCCATCTCCTGCTTGGCTTGCAGTGAAATTAGAGGCTCTACAGACAGCAGTAGCCATCTTAAGAAACACTGTACGGTAAGGTGTTAAACCAGTACTGAGCTGTTCAGTGTCTAATACTGGGGAAGATCACAGCTGGAAAACGAACAAACTGAAAATAAGGGGAGTTACCAGTGATACCCTTCTACAAAACACCCTGATTTTGATTCACCCACTGTAAATACAGTTTTGTTTAATGTACCTGACTGTGTTAACTTTTAAGGCAGAAGGCCTGTCTTCCAAAAGAGTTAGTTAAATTCAACATCTTAACCCTTCCAACTGATTCCATGTGCTACTCTAACTTGGACCAGGGAAAGCTTAACAGGATTGTGTAGTAAGGTATTTGAATCTTTTGTATTAAATTGGTAACAATGAGTGTGTGAAGTTTGAGTGTATTTTAAAAAGCAAGGCTCCATTCTCTCATGGAGAAGACAGGCACCTGAGCTGCTCTGTTCGACTCGGACACTGTACTGATCTTTTGAAAATAATTTTTATTGGTCAGGTTAAAGAGCACAGTGAATTTAGAGCTATGATACACTTTGTGTTAAACACTCTTTCCTTTAATGGTTTCCTAGCATACTGCACCCACCCAGCCATTCATTCTGGTAGAACAGCAATAAATAGGTCATCAAAATAAACTGTACAGTCTAAAAAGTTAAGGAGCCCCTTCACTGTGGCTTATTTTTCTAATAAGAAATGGCACAACCATTAATAAAATGTATCTGAACTACTGCAATTTTCATTTATTTTCAAGAGTTTTCCAGAGCAGTGATGATTCCTGAAACAAGAGTATAAATCACGCTTTCAGCTCCAACTCACAAACCATTCAACATGTTCCAGTTTCCACTTGCCAGGGCTATACACCTCACTTGTATATATGGCTTCAGCACAGGCTGGAAAAGGAGCATCCTGGTACAGGAAGATAGGCTGCTTTGGGCTCTCACTGACTGCAGGGGCAAGTGCCTGCCTTCCTGGTGAGGTAATAATCTAACACATCCTGGAAGCAATAGGCCATAGACTGCCCTTGTTTTTTCCCCCATCCATCACCAGTTAGTATCATCTTCCCAGTTCACCTCTTCCTCTTCACCCCAGCCTGCAGTTTCAGCCTAGAATAATTACATAAACTGTGTCAGTAAGAACACACCAGCTGACAGTCATGCAGAGCTACACCCATCCATGTAAAATAGATACATTAACCCAACCCCTGAGAACTACACTAGACATCAGTAGGGCCCCCTGCTTCTGGGGGAATTCCTGTTTGGTTCACAGTTGGCTGAGAGTTGTTGGAATTCTACCTCCTTGACCCAGGTTTTTGGTAATCCTCTGGCCTTTGAGTAAATTGCACAGCTGGTTGGTTACTGGCTGGAGCAGCAGCAAAATGTGCTGTAATGCCATGCACCTCTTCTTGAGGGCCTGGTAAGGGGGCAAGAGAGAGAGACAGTCCTTGCCCCAAGGCCACTAGTACTAGAAACCACCTCAGCAGACTCAACAAGAGTGTCACGTTTGCTGGATTAGCACCAGCTCTCACCCTAAACTCCTGGCAGTTCCAAATCCAGCATCCCTTCCATTAAATCTTTATATACACATCATATTCCATTCTAGAAGAGCCCATAGACATAGTAGATGAAGCAGTAAGTGACCTAAATAAAATATTACTGGGGCTGAAAATGAGGGGTGACCAGACCTGTCTGTACTTTGCCTGCACTGAGCACCCACAGGTACTTGTAGTGACAATTTTCTGAGCAGAGCTCAGCTGTCCCACTTCTAATAATTTACTCCCTCTGGTACCAGAAAATAAGCACGTGTGCTATTTTTAGAAACAAGCCATCTCTTCCTCCCAGAACAGTTCAAACAAAGCACTTGAAACACTGCATTAAGGAGGAGCTGTTGGTAGGCAGTTAAAACATCAGCTGCTTTAAAATATCACTTTGGGTGAGATTTCAACCCCCCCTGGAAAGCTCTGGTAAAACAGCTTTGCAGAGAGGTTCTGCGCACCATTTCTAAGAACCTGAACTCTCCCACCCCAGAGGTAGGAACTTACATGCTACAGCCAGGCACTAGAGTTAGCACAGTGAGGCCTGGCTCATAAATACATCCCTTCCTGCAGTTTTGTGATGAGCCACCATGGAGCTCTGTGCTAAGATTAAAATAGCCCTCCCTGTCCTAGTTAGGTCAGCTTTTAGACTGTTTCACCCACCCCCAAACTAAAGTAAAATCCTTGTGCTGCAATCATTTGGGACCACAGCGGTTCAGCCACTCACTAGGAGACCCAGCATCGATTCCTGCATGGGACCAGGCAAGTCACTAACCTCTATCTGATAACACTTCCCTACGTCCCGGTGTGTTGTGCAGATAAATGCATTAGGTGCTCAGATAGTATGATCAGGGCCATATCAGTACATTAGATAGCAGTGGTTTCCAAAGGTGGTGTGCATTAAGCTAGCAATGACCAATTATTTAACACAGCTAGGAGAGTCAGGTGTTTTGCAGTCAAACAATGGTTTAAAACCAGTCAGTCCCTGCTGTGACTCGCAAATGGGAGTAAAGTACAATGGCAGCAAGGTGGGGTAACAGCACTAGTCCCCCTGTTCCTAGCCATATCACACAGCAGAGGAACACATGCTATTAACACAGGAACTGTTATCTCTAAGGGAGGTAAGGGCTCCTCCCTTCCAAAGGGCTGAGGAGGAAGGTGTCTCTATACACCTCCCTCTCTGCATGCTCTGGTGGCAAATAGGGGATGTTCCCTTTCCTGCTAGCACTGGCAGTGATTATGCTTTGTCCTGCAAGGCAGCCTCTCAGTCCCCCTCAGCTCCGACAGCACCACCACTGGCTGTGACAGGTCACCCTGTTCCATTTCAGAGACAGGCTGTTTGGGGCGGGAGAACAGCCTTTCCTGCTTCTCCCCTTCTTAGGAGCACCCAAAGCCCAGGACTCAGTCAGATAAGCAGATTGTTCCACATGCAGAGCCATAACCCTGTCCCTCACTGCTGCAGAACACAGCAGCAGTCCTTGGACCCTGTGACAATCCAGCAGAACTTCCAAGTCATGTGCCCAGTTCAATAAGCAGCCTAGGACTGTTTTGATCTGTCTGGTACATTATACAGGCACGTGATGACAGAAAGCAGGATTACACACCACTCTACAACTCCCTACAGAGAATATGCAGGTTTCTAGCACCACTGGCTATTGTGAACAAGCTGTTTCTTTCTGCTTTTCAGATCGTACAAACCATTTAAAAGGCGTTCGCTTGCAAGCTGCATAGACCCCCTGCCCTTCCTATTTTATAGTAGGTTTATCTTTTAAAAGGGATTACAGAACTAATGAGAGTCCCAGAACCAAAACATCCCATTTACTGCCATGCAGTTCATGCTGCACCCCACAATGTGCCTCAGCTGTTGTAGCAGGACTGCTACAGCTGAGAGTGGAATTTAGACTCCCAGCTTCTTCAAATCTTTGGCCACTCCACTGAATCTACAAGTTCACCCTTGTGTTGAAGGTATCTGTCTAGTAGAAGCTGGGCTAGGACAATCATATTTCACGCAGGCCACTAAACAGCCTCTATCTGGATCTGAACTCAAGAACTAGAAGGAAAAGTTTATATCCCCTTCCTAGTCCTCAAGCCACTGTGCCTATTTGTCTTAAAGGCCACAGGTTTACCCAAACTGTACTAATCAGTTTCACATGCCTCTTATCATATCTGCAGCTACAAGAGCTGATCAAACTGACAGTGCCTGATAAGATGCATCATTCAGCACCTCTACAGCAGTCAACTGATGTCCACCTGTTTCCCCACCTGCAAAGACGCCTTCCTCTCCCCCATGTTATCCACTGTCTAGATGAAGCTGCTGAGGCAGCATGCACTGTGCCAGCACTGCACAGATGACACTCAGCTGCTAAGGACTGAGGCATAGTGGCAGGTTTGTGCAGTACCTGCTTGCATTTTGCATCCCTTGAAATGCATTTTTCCTTCTACAATTTGCCACATCACTCAATATAATCCCCCCCAACCCCCCCTGTATTCTCACCTCAGTGACTTCAGCTGCTGCAAATTTGGATGAAAACTGCACTATCTGGGAGGTATCCTCTCCACTGGAAACTGCACTTAAGTGACTAAGAACAACCGAGTCTGTCCTCACTTCAGGTAAAATCAGGAAAGCTGCAGATGGTTTAATATCTGGGGTCATGTCAGCAAACCAGTCCAACTCAGGATCTCGCACTGGTTTCCTCTTCACTTGGATCGTGAACTCTTCTCCTAAGCCAGACTCCCATGGAGACTTGGGAGACTTTTCCAGGAATGCTGTTTCTCTCAGCTGGTCTGGGTGGTCCCAGCTGTCATTGCTCCAGCAATTCGCAGGGCTGGACATTGGGGGAGGACTAGGTTTGAAGCTTTTGGATTCTCTGCTCAGCTGAAGGGCACCAGGGAGTGGCCTCTGCACTTGGACTCCATCAGCTCTTGTAACATTGAGGCTGTTTCCTGAGAACAGTTCAGGAGCAGGTCTGCTGGGCTCAAAGTTGTCCGAGGGTTCCTTGTCCACATTATGAACAACATTAGGCTCAGTGCTGCCTTGTGGCTCCATAGGCCGGAGCTGTATGTTCACAATTTTCTGAGTCTCAGGCTCTTCGGACTCACTCCAGTCTGGCCATTCCTCTGCTGGCTTTTCAGAAGTATTCAAAGGGCTCCTGCTGCTTCCCACAGTATTCATTGCAGCAGGATTTCTATTCAGGGATAGCTGAGGGTCTTGTTCAACTGTGGAAGACACAGGAATTACACACCTGTTTTGGATGGTGCTAAACTGTGCCTTTCCCATAAAACTGGGAACGTAAGTTATACCTAAAACTCCCACAATGCCTAAGTCTGTCAATAAGGAAACACCACACCAGCCTGAAAACAGCCTGCTCAGGAACAGCCACACTAGATCAGAACGATGCTCCACATAGCCCAATGCCTTTTCTCCACCAGTGATCTATACTGATGCTTCAAAGTGCTGTTAAAGGAGAAGGGAAGGCAGGGCAGAAATGCCTCTGCCTCAGAAGCAGTGACTAGCTTCCTGCCTACAGTGGGAGGGTTACTAAGCTTGGAACATCTAACCAGCAAGTGCCCAGGGCCTACTAAGTTGCTACTGGACAAAGGCAAAGGAGAACTGAAACACAGATGGACATTTTGGATCAGCTTGCTGAAGACAGGGGAGCAGCAAGTGCATGAATGGTGCCAAGTGCAACTAGCTAGTGAGTCATGACAGCCTTCAGCTCATTGCTGGAGCTGCTCTCCTACCTAGCTATGGGGGGGAAGGTCAGGACACATAGGAAATCTCTGTGGTAAAAGGGCCAGGGCACAAAGGCAAACAAACACGCCATTATGGGTACACATCTGTGTTGCTCAGATTGCCAGCAGTGTCATTGTTTACTTCAGTCTTCCCAATTATCTTTCATCCATCCCCATTCAAATCAAGCACTGACAGCCCCCCTCCAGTACTTAGCTTTCCAAAGGTTAAACATACAAACTGTTCTCCCAAACACTGTGTTATGTTCTCCCTCTGCACTCTCCACTCCCTACATTTCCTAGCTCCTTTACCTGTCAGGTACACATGGCAGTGAGTCACTCAACTGAAAATGGCACCTCTGTAGCTATTTCAAATCAGCAGAAGGCAGTGCTGTTGTGCTACCACCAAAAAGGATATTCTTCATTAGTGTTTAGTAGCAAGGACTGCTCCAGTAAGAAAGCTCTGGAGGTTTACCTGTCTTTAAGGCCACTTGAGAGTCTTTTCTTGGCACATGTTTCTCGCTGCTGAGGGACATGTTTCCAGCAATGGGGCACTTGGGGAACACACTGGAAGAGTTGTTCTGCAGGGGCTGGGAGAGCTGATTTCTCTGGTTGCTAACGTGAGTTGGGGAGTCTGCAGGGATACAAAGCAAAAACACAAAGGACACTTGCTCAATAGCTGCTGCTCTGCTCAGAACAAAGGCACAACAAAGATCTTATTACATTCAATTGCTAGGATGAAACTCAAGATGGCCCACAGCACAGTAAACACACAAGCCACCTTCATCTGCAGCACGGAGATCTGACTCATGGAGACCATTGGCCCAGCATGAAGTGATCCATAGGGATTCAAACCACATTGGATCAAGATGGAGACTTGCAAGCACATGCTTGTAGTAGTCATGGCCTGCACCTCTAATTCACCCACAATTTACTCCATTTTCTGCAATTTGCTGGGTCTGCAGATTCCTGGCAACTTGCTAAGGCAGCCCTTGAATCGGCAAAATGTATTTGTGCTCTACATTTGAGGTCTGGGTGCTTTGCAGACCCCTGGGTGAACGCAGCAGCCATCACTGCACTTTAATGAAGTGAAATTAATATAAGCCCCATTCCCATCCTATTACCATGCATCTAAGATGGCAAACAGTGTTTGTTCAACCATCTGTCTCCCCAATACAAGTTTCTGCTCTGCAGGTCACAGACAGTCACAAGGGTTCCACAGGGATTCTCGTGTTATCTCCTCCCTTGGCTCCTCTTTCCCTGCCATACACATGCAAAACAAACTCTCATAGGCTGGGACATAAACTAGTCTGCTGTTCAGTACAGGAACCAGCTGATAGAGGTGTTTCAGCACACAGCAACAGGCAGCCGGCACTGGTGCAAATGAAGCCAGTCACTACGGCATTGCCTGTGTAACACTAAACTCTGACTGGACCTTGGACCTCTAGATCTTAAAAGCTGGAGTCTCTTCTGCCTGAGACAGAAGAGCCAGGTCTATTTGCCAAGGCTGTAGCAGGCTCAACGAACTTCTGTTTGAGGTCCAGGCACCACTCAAGGTGGACAGAGCACCGTACTGTGATTTCTGTCACCTTGTGTATCTGCACAAATGCAGTCCCCTAATGTAACACACTTTACACCAGTATAGGGTGGTTTGTATCAGTGTGGCTTTGACTGGTTCCTTCCGGGGTGCCACTTGGAACTGGGGCACCACTGAGCTCGCCTGACTCACCAGCCTGGGCTCCCTTTCAAACTGTGGTGCTGTGATAAGTTGCCAAGCTCTCCAACCTTGCTTTCATCAGCATACAGATAGGGACACACCCAGTTGCAGCTTCAGATCAGCCTTGCATGGGAAGGCTCAGGTAAGGCACCTCCCAGTTGCAAAGACGCGCACCCCCCTCTGGAGTACAAACCCAAAATTATACTGTCTTACGCTGCACAGGCAACTGTACAGCGTAAGCTCATAAAATTCACCCTCCTCCCTCAATATGGAGAGACATATGCAACAGCTTTCTGCCCCAAGTTACAATTTCCACACACACTGGTTTTAGACAAAACGAAACAAGTTTATTAACTACAAAAGATAGATTTTAAGTGATTGCAAACAGATCAAAGCAGATTACCTTAGTAAATAAACAAAACTGCAAACTGAGCTTAACACACTAAATAGGTAGGATATGAATTAGCAAATTCTCACCCTGAGTGATAAACAGGCTGGCAGATTCTTAAGGCACAAGCATCTTTGGTTTTCCCAGGTTTTCATACACAGGCCAAAAATCCCTGTAGCCTCGGACCATCATTTCCCCAGTTCAGTCCTTGCCCCTTTGGTGTTTCCAGATGTAGGGGGAGTGAGGTACCATCATGATATCATTGTCCCCCTTTTATATCTTCTTCCCACTTGCTGGAAAGCTCCTTTGCTGTGACCTGGGTCAAACAGTTCCCATTGTGTAGTGCTATCTCCGAGAGGTTTCTATTGTACACAGTTCCTGGGGTAATCCTTGTGCTTGTGCACATTTTCTCAGTGTGCCATTAACATTGTCTGGCCTTTTTACTGTTGTACCTGAAAGGCTGCTTGTGGGTGTTTTCAACCTCACAACATGTTTCAACACCACCTACATAGCCAAACTTCATAACCTGACATATGACGATAGCACATGCAATCCAACAAGATATTGCTGTCTAGCAGATCAAGACTTTTAGAATGATACCTCACAAGACACACTTTGTACAAAACATACCCTAATTACATGACACTGGTGAATATTGGGGTGCTAGGGTGTCACATGACTTATCTGTTTCCAAGCCAGGTAAGTTGCACCAGTGTAAATTGTGCTAATGTACACTGCCTACTGCCGGAGGGGTTGTGTTAATGTAACTATGCAAGGCTGCAATACAGGTATAGACAAGGCCTACAGCTAACATCAAGACAAAACCAATTAGCTTCTGCTTTTTCTTCCCCCCCCATCAAGGGGGAAACAGATTGGCCACAAACAGTTAAAATGCCACAAGATGCCAGACACAAGGTCCACTGCTCCATTTAATACCATGTTGAACTAAAAGTCATAGAACTGATTGAAATTTTAACTATTTAGGAAGGATTGGTTACAATACTAATACTCCCTGCTCTGTCCCTTTAACAAAATGGAAAGTTGTGGTTTTGTTTATATATGGCTGTTCCCAGTGTGGTCTTTCAACAGTGCCTTTGTCCCTGGTGGTTTATTCCTCTACATCTCACAGGAGCAGCTTGTGGCAGGAACAATCTGTTGCTAAATACGTTACCCCAGGCCTATCTTTGCAGATCATTTTTTCATTGTTGAGGACAAGAGGCCTTCACTTAACAGCTTAGCCACATGAGGGACTCTCCCTAGAGTCCCTGTCCAAACAGCACAGGCAAGATTGGACAGCACAAATCAATCTCACTGTGCTGCAATCCCAAACTCTTTGCATTTACATACCTGCTGGCGAAAGGTCCGTAGTTTTAGCGAAACTCGGTGCGGAGCGTTTGAAAATCTTAGTTCTTCCACCCCCCACAACCACTTCAGGTCCAAGCAGAGAGACCAGAACCGCTAAGCCGTGCAGCGTTATCGCAACAATAGAGTCACTGGAATCTCGAAGGCCCAGTAGCACCTAGGGCGAGACCAGAAAGCTATCAGAAACAGCAAAAAATCTGAGCAGCTCTTTCTTTAGCTCTTCCATTAAAGAAGTTTAAAGCATGTTTCTGCTGTTCTTTCATCTAGACAATCATGGGGATAACCACTTATGAAACTCACTATTAGTGTCATCTTCTCTCTGGAAACAAAATCCAATATGTATATCACCTCCCTGGGTAGGAAAGTAGCCTTACTCCTCACTGGGGTTCAAAGCCTGATTCATGTAACCAGTTAAAAAGGGTCACCCATACTAGCTCCTTGTGAATACTGGACCACTTTGCAAATAATTTGGCACAATTCAGAATGATCAGTAATCTCTGCTCAAAAGACTCCCACAACTGAGATACTGGAGTGGCATAGGACGGAGAGGCAGTGTATTGTTATTCAGCGAGAGGTCATAAGTCAAGCTTGATGTGTATGAGTTGTGGGAGGGGAGGAAGGAGGGGTATCCTAGCACTGGAATATCTATATATTTCAGGAACACTGGCATAGCTAGGGCTAGAGGGCAGGACTGGAATATCAAGGGGAGCTCCAAATCAGGACTGAGGTACCCTGGCATAGATAGGGTAGAGGGGGCAGGACTGGGTTAGCAAGGAAGGCTCCAGCTCAGGATAGAGGTGAACTGACTGATCTGTGAGGAGGTGCATGGGTGCAAGGCCTGGAATAAGCAAAGGAAGCTGCATGTCAGGGCTGAGATGCATTTGGCAGAGTTGGGTGTTTGGGGAAAGCTTACACAATTTGCCTGCACTGTGCTTCACTGTTGCCAGGACTAGGAGATCTTTATGTATAATAAGCAATAGAGGCCATCCCAGCAGCAGAATCCCCACATTCTTGAGACGCCATGTCAGGTCCCGTTGTCTGCCTCATCATTAACCTGTGGCAATATGATGTTTTTCAACTCATCCTGCGTGAACAGTTCCGCGTAGGTGTCAATGTGAGACAGCAGCACCACTCGCACGTGCTCTTCGTGGACCTCAAACAGCTTCAGCAACACAGGAGTGACGTGCGTCTGGAAGAGGGCTGGTGACAGCAGGCAGGTGGTCTCACTTTCACCAATTTTATCTAGGGAAGAGTTGAAACATGGGACAGGCTACCTCCCAGACCAGAGACAACTCGCTGCAACTTAACGCTACTCTCAGCCGCCACAGCCAGCGGCCTATGGCTTAGGTCTGTCACTGAGGAGCCCGGTTTGAATTGTAGTCCTAATGCCACGCTCTCTTGGTCAGCAGGAGCCAGGAGTGCTGCAGATCTAGCATGTTCAGGACATCAGAAGGGTGGGGCAGGAATGATTTTCATTGCTTGACAGTGGCTCCTCTGGGCAGCTAAGGGCACACAAGTCCCAGTGGCTGCTTAGGCAAAATTGTGAAGGAGGGGGAGCAAAGAAAGGGCACAGGAACTACTGAGGGAGAGAGAGAGAGACAGAGCACCCCAGCAGGGGAAAGGAGGGAGAGTGAATGCCTCCTGGGGAGAAAGAAGTTGCCCCATGCCAGCGAGGTGGCAGAGTAACCTGCTGCCTTCCCACACCTCAAGCTAGGGGCAGCCTTGTTATCTGCAAGAATGCTAGGGCAGGGGAGGAGAGAGGAGGTATACACAGCTGCTGCTCTAAGAAATGCCCCTTGCTCCACAGTCCTGCGGAGGGCCATTTATAGCAGCATGGAAGAAGGCCAGACAATTGCTAATCCCTTTTTCAGCAACCACGGGAGGCATGTGACAAAGGAACAATGGAAAGTTTGGTGGACGGGAGTACTCCCATTATTCTGTATCTGGAATGACAGAATTGTTGGTACTTTACCTTACAGTACTTGCTTGGCTTAAGCCAACACCACTATTAAAACCTCTGTTCAAATTAACTAACCCCTCTGATTTCACTCCAAATGAAGTGTTTGCCTTGACGAGAGAATATTCAAGTCACCTTTCTTTGGACCTAGCAGATGTGGAAGGAAACTCTTGACAGCTACTGGCTCAGCAAACACAAGCTGATTAAGTAAGAGAGGCACCAGCCGTGAAGCTATCAGCTTCTCTGACAAACAGGCCACTTTATCCATCAGGAATCTGTTTTGAGAGAGAGGAGTTAGTATGAGGGTAATTTTTTATTTTCTTAAAATTTGATTATGACTTGGTTTCAGAATGAGTTTCCATTAAGTATCCCTTTCCCCTCCCTCTCTATTTAGACTGTGGGCTCTTCGGGACAGGGGTTATCTCATGGTGTCTGTACAGTGTCTACAACAATGGAGCCCTGATTCTGATTGGGGAATATAGGCCCTACCTCAAAACAAATAATAAGGAAATGGATACATCCTGTGAAACCTCACAGCCAAGCTACTGACTGGCAAGGATTACACCAGCCAGCCAGCCAAGGAAGCCCTAATCAAATTCTGTAGCCAGATTATAAATATTTCTGTCTTTTATAAAACTGTCCATCACCATAGTTTGTGTCTGTGTTTCCGAGCAAGGAGCTCATATGAGCTATCACAGTGTTAAAGCCCTAGAGTTAAAATGCACTTACATCCCAACCTCCATACACATTACAAGGGTCGCCCTTCTGCCACTCGGTAACAGACAAGCATGTTTATTCAACAGGACATTGCTTCCCGTGCAAGGAAGCACATTAACTCAGGAAGACCTTCCCTTAATCTAAGGCAAAAAGTATTTCAGAAGTGATCTGTACAGGATTATTTTTAAATGGTTCTTTACCATGTCTAAAGTAGGCCTGAAAGCCGCTGGATTTTGGAAAATTCCAGCCAAAAGAGTTCAGCTGTTTCCAAGAGTGAGGCCAGGGAAAAATACATTTTACCACAATAAAAAAATTCTGACAGCCTTATCTTTGAGAAGCTCTAGTGGTGCCAAAAGTCTTAGTTAAGGGAGGAAGGTCTTGGATTCAGTTCATCAAATGAGCAGCATTACAATGAACATAAGCTCATAATACCACACCCCTTCTTCCCTCACCACCACACACGATGGCACCACGATACTACAGCATAGTAATATCTTGAAAGTGACACCATGGCTGATGCAGCAGTACGGGGAAATGAATAGTTCTGCCATGTAGACCAAGTGGGATCTAAATAAAAACCTTCTGCTAAGTTAGTCATGCTTCTCCTTATCTGTACTGAACAAACTAAACTAAAATTTCCCATTGTGGCTAGTGGACAATATACAACCTAGTTTCTCTTCACAGCCTACCACCCAAGGGAAAGCTTCTGCCCTTGGTTTTGCCTAAGTTTCCATAGAGAATCCAATCAGACCTCTAAAATACACCTGAGATTTCAGACTACCATGTCCACCACAGTCCAAATCTTCTAGCTCATTTCCAGGGAACAACAGGACCAATTATCTCAGCAATGAAAGCACTTGCTACTCACCTAGTTTACACATAGTTTTTACTTTTCTTGGAGTGATAACCATAGTGATCAGCTGCACATAGAAAATTGTGTAGATACCATTTGCAAGAAAAATTAATTGTTTGGAATCAAACCACACAGCAAAGGTGGTGGCAGGTATATCCTATTCAACACTAACAATGGATCTTCTTGGAGTTTGTATAAGATTACATTAAAATCAGAACACACCGGTGATGTTCTGTGTAAGAGACTGAGATCCACAGATAGAGGAAGTATCATCCCAGCTATAAACCTTTTAAAGTCTTGCTGAGATCCCATTTTGAACATGACAAAGTCATCCCCCCCTCCCATAGCAATAAATGCTCTCCACAAAAGGTTAAAGCTCTTAAAACTTTTCACTTACTTGAAAAATTCAGTTTTCTCCTCCTCAGTCTTTAAGGTTAAACTTTTCAGAAAGTTCACAACTTCCAGAAAATCATTCCTGGCCATAAAAAGAACAAAGGAAGGCTAAGAATCAGGAACTCGAGATTCAAGAAAGCCACATCTTGCATTAATCAGGCACATGGAGGAGGAAAGGGGAGTAACAAGTCACATGACATTGGACTGGGAACATCAGAATGACAATTTGGGCCTCTTGCATTCCTCACTGCAAGTGTGTGCTTCAGCCCCCATTGTAACCATTTCTAGCAGGGGGATTCAATCTCCATGGTCCATTCCATTCTTAGCCTCTCTTGAGGCTATCGAGGCCGTTGAAAGCAATTATGTGATTTGGACACTTGTCCATTAGAAGCTAGACTGAAACCAAGAGTAATTTCCTCAGTCTGCTGGCCTACAACTGGAATTGAATGATGCAGCTATATACAGTATGAACTGAACAATAGTACATTTGCAATCTCTTGAGCATGCTACCCAAATTATGGTGAGAAAAGGAAATTCCCACAACAGGCCAATAACACTACCCCAAGGCAGCAACATATTTAGGTGATGGCAACTGTAGGTCTGTAGAGACTGGAAGTCGAGATGGATCTAAGATAGAGGTACCTCTAACAACCTTGTCTTCTATGCCCTCCATCAGCACCTAGCATGAAGTAGGGGAGATAACATTTGTGATGCACAGGAGTGTCACTCTTTCAACCATCCTGCTGATAATTCAACAGCCCGCTATGAGGGTTATGAGGATTTCTGAATTTAAGGAGTCTCCTTGTCAAAGATCCCACATGACAACATACCTGTGAGCTTGGTAATTATGTTTGCAATTCATGCATCAAACAAGAACCAACAACCTTTCAGAATGAAATGAGTGATGTCAACAACACAGAAGTGAGGAACAGGGAGCTATATCCAAACAGACAAAGCATTCATTTCCTCACCTGAAGAACTCATGAGACAGTAAGCTGGATAGTGGTGGACGACATTTCGGATCTGGATTCAGCAGTGTACAGTGCAAGGTCTGTTGAAAACTGGAGAGAATATCTGCTGAAACTGAAGCCAGAGCGAGCATTAGATTTCATTCTCAGCACTGGGTCCAGACCACACTTAGAGACTGCCCCTTCCTCTGCTGCAAACTTACTATGAAGTGCTGATAGGTAGCAAAATAGTCCAGACAGCTACTAATCAATAGCAGCGGCTCATAAGCCTCTACCTTTTTTAGAAAGGCCATTTTCCATCAACCTCCTCCCTACCTGAGCCATCTAGCCACTGAGTGCTGATGAGTTTAGGGAGTAAGCATGGACAGTACAATGTATAAAAAGCCAATTCTAAAGGGAACGCTTGCTCCTAAGCTTGGTGAAGAGGACAAGAGAAGGTTCTTTTGAGCAGCTTCCTTTTGCCTCACCCATCACATTCCCACTGCAGCAACTACAAACATCCTATGAGAGAAGACAGGCAGGACCTCAATTAAGAGCTCTATTTGGTGTCATTATAATTAAAGTCAGTTGGACAATTACAGGCATGGGCAGACTTCCATGTGAAGAGATAATAAAAATGGATTCTTCAGGAAACGGATGAAAAAGGTGACATGACAGAGAAAAAGGAGCATTACAGAGAAGTGAAATCATGATCTTGTGTTGTGAGAGAGCATAAATAGGATAAGAGGCACAATAGTCCAGTGGACTGAGCATTGTTCAAGGAGCCAGAACACTTGGGTCTGTCACTGACTCCTCCCTGGGAAACCAGGTCAAGTCACTGCAGTTTTGTCTGCCTTGGTTTCTCCATCCATATAATGGGAATAACGATATTCACCCCCTTTCTAAAGGGCTTTGAGAGCTACAGATAAGCACTACGTAAGAGTTTACTGTTAAGAACAAGGGCGCTCACAATGACAAAAGGCAGCAAATTTAACACTAAAGACAATTTTTTCCTCTCATACCTACTGTGCCTAAATAATTACTTTTGAGGCAAAGAGTTTAATATGATTCAGGATTATTTGACATCTATGGCTACAGTAGCTAGGATAAAAATGAAGGGATATCAAACGTCATTCTTCAAGCTATGTAAGTGGTGGAGGGTTTTGGTTTTGTGGAACATTGGTCCACCTTCTATGGAAAGAAGGGGCTGTATAGCTCAGATGGCCTCCTCCTCAGTAGAAGGGGGACCAATCTCCTTGGAGACAGGCTGGCTGGAGTACTCAGGAAGCATTAAGCTAATAGCAAAAGGGGAGGAGAAAAAAGACGATACAGACACACAGCACAAAATCAAGATGCTGAAAACAAAATTAATCAAGAAACCAAAGGACATGAAAAGAAGAAATTCCTGAATTGCCTATACACCAATGCTAGGAACATGGGTAACAAACAAGATGAATTGGAATTGCTCATTTATGAGCATAAATTCAATCTAATTGGTATTACTAAAACTGGGTGGGATGAGTCACATGATTGGAATGTTAAAACCAAAGGTTATAACACATTTAGGAAGGAGTGAGTGGGCAAATGGGAAAGGGACATGGCACTTTATGTCAAAAATGGCATTACCTGTTTCCAAGTCACTGATAACTCAGAAGAAAATTATATTGAATGCTTATGGATCAATGTGCTAACAGATAAAGCACAAGATAGGATTATTAGTTGATGTCTGCTACAGACCATCAAATCACACTAGGGAACTGGATGACCACCTCCATACACACCTGTTTATAATTTGTAGGAAAGAAACCTGGGTGATTGGAGAGAAGGGATTGGACAGGATGTCAATCTGAGTGACATATGCCGGAGGTCTCATGCTACCAGGACTAAAACATCCTTGAGATTTCTAAACACTGTCATCTATAATTTCCTAACTCAAAAAGTGTTGCTGCCAACATGGGGGAATTCTGTATTGGACTTAGTCTTAACTATGAAGAGGAACTGATCACAGAACTAAAAGTTAATGGTAGGTGCTAGTGATCATGACTTGCTCAGATTTATAATATGCAAGAAGAAGAATATCCAGACCAATAATACTTGGTGCTTTACAATGACCAACTGCAAAAAGCTGAAAACAACTATGAGCCAAATCAGCTGGGAGGAAGAATTTACCAGAAAATTGCGAATGATAATTGGGAATCATTTAAGGACACCTTACTAAGTGCCCCAAAAGCCAAAATGCCACAATTGAGAAAGAAGTCCCACGCTAGTTAAAAATCCAACTTGGTTTAGAGTGGAAGTGAAGGCAAATGTAAAAATAAATAAATAAATAAAAATTGATATACAACAAATGGAAGAAAGGAGAAGTTGATAGTAAGGAATATAAGTCAGAAACTGTAGAAAACTGATACGAGAAGCCAAGGGACACAAAGAGAAATCCATGCCCAGTACAGTTAAGGACAATAAGACAGTTATTTAAATCATAGAATATCAGGGTTGGAAGGGACCTCAGGAGATCATCTAGTCCAACTCCCTGGTCAAAGAAGGACAAATCCCCTGACAGGTTTTGTTTCTTTTTCCTCCCCTTCCTTTTTTTTATTTTTTTATTTACACCACCCTAGTTCCCTAAATGGCCTCCTCAAGGATTGAACTCACAACCCTGGGTTCAGCAGGCCAATGCTCAAACCACTGAGCTATCTCCCTGCCCTTTATATTGGGAATAGGTCTGTCAAGTGAATAAAAATATTAATCACAATTAATCACACTGTTAAACAATAGAATACCATTTATTTAAATATTTTAGATGTTTTCTACATTTTCAAACATATTGATTTCAATTATAACACAATACAAAGTGTACAGTGCTCACTTTATATTTATTTTTATTACAAATATTTGTACCATAAAAACAAAAAATAGTTTTTCAATTCACCTAATACAAGAACTTTAGTGTAATTTCTTTATCATGAAAGTTGAACTTACAAATGTAGAATTATGTACAAAAAAATAACCGCATTCAAAAATAAACAATGTAAAACTTTAGAGCCTACAAGTCCACTCAGTCCTACTTCTTGTTCAGCCAATCGCTTAGGCAAACAAGTTTGTTTACATTTGCAAGAGATAATGCTGCCCACTTCTTGTTCACAGTGTCAACTGAACGCGAGAACAAGTGTTTTCATGGCACTGTTGTAGCCGGTGTTGCAAGATATTTACATGTCAGATGTGCTAAATCATATGTCCCTTCAGGCTTAAACCACCATTTCAGAGAACATGTCCATGCTGATGACAGGTTCTTCTTGATAACAACTGAAAACAGTGTGGACCAACGCATGTTCATTTTCATCATCTGAGTCAGATGCCACCAGCAAAAGGCTGATTTTCGTTTTTTTGATGGTTCAGGTTCTGTAGTTTCCACATTGGAGTGTTGCTCTTCTAAGACTTCTGAAAACATGCTCCACATTCCTCTTAGATTTTGGAAGGCACTTCAGATTCTTAAACCTTGGGTCAAATGTTGTAGCTATCTTTAGAAATATCACATTGGTACTGTCTTTGTGTTTGTCAAATCTGCAGCAAAAGTGTTCTTAAAATGAACATGTGCTGAGTCATCATTTGAGACTATTATAACATGAAATATATGGCAGAATGTAGGTAAAATAGAGCTAGAGACATACAATTCTCCCCCAAGGAGTTCAGTCACAAATTTAATTAATGGCCCCCTCCCCCCCTTTTTTTTTTTTAAAACGAGCATCAGCAGCATGAAAGCATATCTTCTGGAATGGTGGCCAAAGCATGAAGGGGCATACAAATGTCTAGGATATCTGGTACGTATATACCTTGCAGCGCCGGCTATGAAATTTCCATGCAGACGCCTGTTCTCACTTTCTGTGATACTGTAAATAAGAAGTGGGCAGCATCATCTCCCATAAATGTAAACAAACTTGTTTGTCTAAGCGATTGGCTGAACAAGAAGTAGGACTGAGTGGACTTATAGGCGCTAAACCTTTACTCTATTTTGGTTTTGAGTGCAGTTATGTAACAAAAAAAATTTACATTTGTAAGTTACACTTTCAGGATAAAGATATTGCACTGCAGTACTTGTATGAGATGAATTGACAAATACTGTGTCTTTTGTTTATCATTTTTACAGTGCAAATATTTGTAATAAAAATATTAATATAAAGCGAGCACTGTATACTTTGTATAGTAACTGAAATCAATATATTTGAAAATGTAGAAAAACATCCAAAATATTTATTAAATCTCAATTGGTATTCTGTTTAACAATGCAATTAAAACTGCAATTAATCGCAATTAATTTTTTTTAGTTAATTGCATTCGTTAACTACAATCAATCAACAGCCCTAATTAGGAACAAAAAATCCTTGACCATAGTATTGGTTCTTTACTAGATGGAAATAGTAGAATTATCAGTAATAATGCAGAAAAGGCAGAGGTGTTCAGTAAGTATTTCTGTTCTATATTTGAGGAAAAACAGATGACAATCTCATCATATGGTGATAACACTTTGTATTCCACTGGTATTTCTGGAGGATGCTGAACAGAAGCTACTAAAGTTAGACATTTTTAGATCAGCAGGTCCAGATTACTTGCTCCTAAAAGTTTTAAAAAGAGCCAACTAAGCAGCTTGTTGGACCATTAACATTGCTTTTAAATAACTCTTGGAGCACCGGGGAAGTTATAGCACACTGGAAGAAAGCTAAGATTGTGCCAATTTTTAAGAAGGATAAAAGGGATGACCCAGGTAACTATAGGCCTGTCAGCCCGATGCCAATCCAGGGCAAGATAATGGAGCAGCTAATACAGGACCTGATTAACAAAGATCTAAGAGAAGGTAATGTAATCAGTGCAAATCAGTATGTGTTTATGGAAAATAAATTCTGTCAAACTGGATATCTTTTTTTGATGAAATTACAAGCCCGGTTGGTAAAGGTAATAGAGTTAACGTAACCTATTTAGACTTCTGTAAGGGGTTTGACTTGGTAATGCATGACATTTTGATTAAGAAACTAAAATGATATAAAATGAACATGGCACACATTACACGGATTAAAAACTGGCTACCTGATAGGTTGCAAAATGTAACTGTTAACGGGGTCGATGGGTGGCAAAGAGGGCAATTGCCCATGGGCTCGGGCAATTTCAAAGGGCCCGAGGGCCCCTGACCACTGCAGCAGCCAGGCATGCATGTGGAATTGCCCGGGGAGGTTGCAGGGCAGAGCTCCTAGGCATGTGTGGGGTGGTACCGATGGCAGTGCAGGCAGCCGGCAGCAGCTCGCTGGGTACCAGCCTGCACAGGCAGCAGCACCACCCAAATGTCAGGTGGACCGCGTCTGCGCAGGCTGGAGCCAATTGACTATTCTGCCCTGGAGCCTGGAATTGCTGTTGGCGGACCTGCTTCTAGTGAGAGACTCAAAGAGCTCAATCTATTTAGTTTAACAAAGAGAAATTTAACAGGCGACCTGATCACAGTCTATAAAGTACCCCCATGGGGAATAAATATATAATGATGGACTCTTCAATCTAGCAGAGAAAGATATAACATGATCCAGTTACCAGACACTGAAGCTAGACAAATTCAGACTGGAAATTAGGTGTACATTTTTAACTGTGAGAATAATTAGCAACTGGAATAATTCATAAGGGTTGTGGTGGATTCTCCATCACTGATCATTTTAAAATCAAAATGGGATTTTTTTCTAAAAAATATGCTCTCTGAATTATTTTGGGGAAATTTTATGCCTTGAATTATACAGGAGGTCAGACTAGATGATCAACTTGGTCCCTTCTAGCCTTAGAATATATGAATCTGTGTGTCATTTCTACCTTCTGATTGCAGGGAAGGATCAATCTTAACAGTAATTTGCATTTACATAGTTCCTTTGATTGAGCATTGCAAAGTGGTTTACAAAAGATAAATCCATTATCTAAATTTTGCAGATAGGGAAAGCCAACAGATTATATAATTTACCAAAGTCATGCACAGGGGAAGTGAGATTTTGGAATCAGACGTTGCATCCCAACAGCCAAACCAGGATGCCAGCTGCTGGACAATCCTCCCTAACACTGCTGTACCCTAGTTTCCATTGCAAAAAAATTCCCATCCCAGTCACTGACACCTGGATTGAATTTCCAGTCAGTATGCAAGCTATAAAGAAAAAGCAACCACAAAGAAGTCTCCTGTCCTGTCAAGGACAGCATGGAACAGGAAGAGCTCTTAAGGGAGAGGTTCTCATTTCTGAAATACGTGGAGAGTGAAATGGACAATCACTTCTCTACAATAAAAGTTTTGTCATGCTGCTTCTGAGACACTCTTTGCTATTGGAAAATGAATACTTTGGGTCATTTACGCAAGGAACAAGCTACATGGGAAAATGTGGTGTGGGAGGTAGCAAAATAAAGTAATTTTATTTCTTGTCTTTGAGGACTCTCACCCTGATCATTTAAGAATGTCAGCAGATTTTCAACCATTGTTCCAAATGAATAGGCATCCCGGGCATGTCCGTGGCTGTCAGGAAGAATTTTGAAATCTGCAGACTGAAAAAATAAATCATCATAAAGCAGGAGCCTGCTACACAATTTCCATGAGTCTCTACTCTCTCCTTACACCTTCTGATTCTTTGTATAGTACCATTACTCCACTCAGTGCATTACAAGTGGAATATTATGCAAAGCTCAAAAGCCTCTAGGGCCTTAAAGAGCTTACAGCCTAGACATACAAACAAGAACATCACAGTTAAACAGTGCCCCATGAGTTCATCCAGCAACTGTAAGCCAGAAGCTTTCTGCATTTCTATGGAAACCGATGTTAATCAGGGAGAGAACTCGCTCTCTTCTAGTCTGTAAGCAGTCTGCATTACACTATAGACATGACAGCTGGTTAATAAGGGAAACACGTGGACATTAAATGCAACAGCATCATAAAACTATGTAGTTTTAAAAGGATCAACAACTTCTCACAGCAAATGTTAACGGAATGAGGCTTTAGGTTCTTTATAGTTTAAAAAATGAGCATATTGTTTGCACCAAGTTTTACAAAATTAAATTGGCGAGTTTTAAAATACAAATGTTCAAGATGATGACGACTTTCTTTTCCGGGTGCAGCTTACCAGCTTCTTAAATTTTGACTTTCTGCATAGAACAAAAGTTGGCTTCATTTTCAGAACTGGCACTTTATAAATTCTTAGAATACATGTGACTGGATTGCTCTTGGGAGTATAACATTTACATAAACCACTACAACCTTCAAATGGCCACGAGTCGTGTTCGATAATCAGTCTCTACACATGCCCAGCAACCTTTTAAATACTTGAACTGGCCTGTTCTTCTGGCCAATTTTATCTTATAAAACTTGGTGCACAAAAATTTGCTCAGCTTTAGAATACTTAAAAATACCAAAGTCTTGTTTGGCCGATGTTTGTTCTGGAAGATTACTGGTCAGTCTTTTTATGGCTATTTAGCTATGTGGTCCTCTGGCAATTTAACAGAAATAGTAAATAATATAGCAGGCCATTTACTTTAAGACTTCCTAAGAGAAACATAACCAGTACCTAGCAAGAGTACAGAATGTTTTTTTGAAAAAGGAAAATTATGCCTAACTTGGAATCTTCCTTGGAGATATGAACTAGTTCTGGAGCTATAAAATAAAGACATGTTCTATCACATTCCATATAGCTCCATCCCGATGATAAAGAAGAGTTTAAAAAAATAAAAGAAAAAGGAGCATCAAAACAAAAGAATCTCTGGCAGATCTCTGAGCATTTGTTCATCCTACAACCACCCTCCTCTGTAACTGCAAAGCTCATCAACTGTGGATATTTATTGTTGGGGAAAAGTGTTTTGTATTTATTTATCAAGAGAAAGATAGAAGCAAATATTGTCATTTCACTATTTTAAAAATTAATTATGTAAGCGTATAGTGTTCAGGTGGAAAAATTTTGGGCACGGTTGTAAATATTAAGGCTGAGACACAAATGTGAACAAATATTCGCTGTTAGGCCTGTTGCTCTGTCATTAAAGTATTCCGTTGAGTCACCTCCCCCTTTCACAATATACAAGTTATGGACAGTACAACACAATTCTGAAGTTATCTAGATGGACATATCTGCGCTTATTTGCTTCAATATTGAAAACCAAAAAATCCTGCAGCAAAAACAGATTAACTTCTGATCAACCCCGAGTACAGCAATGCTACTCACCCTCTCTTCAGGAGGGATGGCTGCCTGGTCTCGCACTGACTTGATACCACAAAGGAACTAGAAAGAGGAAAGGAAAACTTCATGTTAAATATTTTGAGCTAATCATTTGTCGCTTGGTGAGCTGGCACCAAGCAGCTGTGGATGAAACCCAGCTTTTTTTGCCCTTTTTTCTTCTCTCTCTCTCAAGACTGGCTGAATGTACAAGAGTGGGTTCCCCCCTTCCACATTCAGTATAGGGTATGCCTCACTACCTTACCAACCTGGAGAGATAGCTCTGGGCTCTAGGCATCAAGGATAAAACACCAAGATGCCCTGCAGTTGCTGAATTTTACTAGAGTCAATTCTGCCTTCAGTCTTAAAACCATATCCCTACATGCTGTACCTGGACCTCTGGATCTTTAATAATGGTGGGATTTTACTCCAATGCTCTTGGTCAAAATTTCACCTCTTGTAATGTTGTGCATCACGAAAGGTAACAATTGCCTGGCCAGCTGTCCCTCTCCAGGAGGTGGTAAAACTATTAGTGATGCTATGTGGGTACAGTTTATGAAGAATTTGGGGTTCCTTTGGAATGAAAGCCAGAATGTATTTGAGTAATGTCTCACTGCAGCACTGACTCTGCACAGGATGCAGCTGAGTTCAAGATAGACATTTTCCTCCCAACATCAATAATGTGCAACGCAGAAGCCAGCAGGGAGAACCAAAGTGCCCTTTAAATGAGTGAGGATGTTAACCTGTTTTAATCTGGATTCAGCTTTTCTGCTTCAGGGAAAGAAAGCAAACTCTTTTACTAACCAGTAGCAGCGGTTGTAATGAGGACAGACTTCAAGTTGTTCCCACTCTCCCTCTCCCCAACCCTAACATCTCCTTGCAGCCACTTCTAGTCCCCTTGAATGACTAGTTAACTTTACTCACACATGGTCATTTATGGTAACTGTGTTCTTAGAGCAAGCATGCAGGCCACGGATCTGGGAAGCAGGCTGATACGCTTTTAATATTAATTCTCAATTTAGGCAATTGGATACATTTTAAATTTAAGCAAAGCTTACTAATGATGGAGCCCCAACAAGCCAGAAACCCTTGTTCCAAGCATTGTGAGTGGGTTGTTTGGCTCTTACCTCTGGGGTGGCTTCATTAAGGTTGCAGACTGTTTCCATTCCTCCTAGTTTCCAGTGCCCATCCTCACTTACAAATACAGATGATAAACAGATGTTGTTATGCGTTAGGTTTCCCTAAAATATAAAATAAACAATAGACCTGGGGATCGATGAAGGTATTAAATCCGTGTTAGCACTAATTTGGTGCTCTGATGATCTGAGAAAAAGCTGCTGAAAAGTACACAGATCAGCAATTAGACTGCAGGTTCCTTAATGGTTTTGTAGGCCAAACAGCACCTTTCATAAGGACCGAGGCTTTAAAGGAGGCCAAGTTTAACTATCACAGTCCTTTTACTCTAATTGCAAGTTACAAGAGGCCCTCCATATCTGAGCACCAAGACTTAAAGTTACACTGGCTTCAGATCTGGGATTTGCTAATTCAATCCTGAACACATGCCTAAAAAGCACTGCTAGACCAGGGACAAAGTCTGATATCTCATGTACCACTAGGATGATAAACAAATATGTTATGCTGAGAATTCATTTCCAGCAGCATCTGTTCATAGCTCTGACAAGTCATGCGATCTCAGGCCATAAAGTCATGACATTCTCATAATTATCTTCCCTGTTCTGGCTTTTCAGATACATTTTATCATTCACTGCCTCAAAAACAGCAAGTGAGAATTCTTTGTACCACCTAAAAGCAGTCTGGAACACCAGCTGCCAGATTATTCTCTATCAGTCTGAGATAGCTGCTAATGCCATGTCACAAGTGAAGTGAAATAAAAAGCAGGCAAGGAACAAGAAACGTGAGATTTTAAGGTCCAATACCTCACAATCATCCACGTAAGCCCACTGATAAAGCCTTCCCTCTCCTCATGTAATCCTGCTCCTGCTCGGAGCCCAAACCTTACACATTCACACCTGTTTCTGTTGGGAACTTACCCTGTCATGAAGGAAGATGAGAGCTAGCAATAAGTCATAGATCCCTGCACAGATCTCATCTGAGGACAGCATCTCCAGCACCATCTCCAAAGGCTTTACACGCTCTGTAACCAGGTGAATCCCATCTGTTTCCACAGTACAAGAGAGGAAGCGCAAAAGGCAAGGGTGGCGCAAGGTTTTCAGGTGCTTCAAAAATGACAAGGAGAAAACAAGTCAGTATATATCCCACATCCCTTATAGGCAGGGAGTTTAGTTGGGATTAATCACTTTGGCATCTCCTCACATGCAAGTGCTTAACCATACAACCTTAATGTCCTTTTAAGTGAGTTTTCCAGAGGGAATTATAAATTCCAATCCCACTCCCTACCAGAATACCCACCACTACATACTGCTCTTATTTTGATCACACTGTACAATGTTTTTTGTCATATCAAAATCTTATTTAAAAAATAAAACTTGTATTTGGGAGCTGTGAGAGTGTCCCTGTAATTAAGGAGATCTGCTAGAAGCAGGGATCATTACCCTTCAAATGTATTATAAATTACCCTGTTTCTTCCTCCTCCCTCCCAAGGGACTTTTAAGGACATTCATGTACAGGAACTGATAGCTTCACTTTGGTACTAAAAAAGGCAGAGAGAATTAGAAAGAAGCCTGTTATTCAGCAAGGCCACGTTCTCTACCTTGGCAGCTTTATTAACTGTGTCTTCATTCTCTGTTTTATACACAAAGACCGAGGCAAGCTTGCCATCTTGCAGTGCAGCCGGGTAAATTGTGAGTCCAGTCGGTAAGGTATATGGTGGCTCTTCCAGTGTGCAGCTCTTTAAAGCACTGTTCTCCGAGCCCATCACTTGCAGAACTAGGCCGTTGTGGAAGGTCTCTCGGTGTCAAATAGGCCTTAGGGTGAACAGAGGTTTTTCAGACAATTTAATTCCAACAGGCACCATCCAATTTATTCTTCAGAACATTTTCTGAAAAGTGTGAAAAAACACATCAAAAAAAGGTTATCTTGTTGATGTACCTGAGTCAACCGTTCTCTCCCAGGAGTTTCAGCAGATAAAAATCTAAAACTCAGTCATTTATGTTGTAAAGGTAATTAAGGGCTTGGACAGCTCTAGAGATAGAGACTTTGGCCATGGCTACACTTACAGTTCTGCAGCGCTGGTAGTTACAGCTGTGTTCGTACAGCTGTGTAGGGCCAGCGCTGCCGTGTGGCCACACTGACAGCTACCAGCGCTGACGTGTGGCCACATTTGCAGCATTTGCAGCGCTGTTGGGAGTGATGCATTGTGGGCAGCTATCCCAGCATTCAAGTGGCTGCAACGTGCTTTTCAAAAGAGGGGGGTGGGGTGGAATGTGACAGGGAGCGTGGAGGAGACGGAGAGAATGGATTTTTGGTGTTGACTCTGTTCTCAGCTCCCTGCCTTGCAAGTTCTAAGGACTGGAAGACACACAGTGCCTACCTTCAATCGTTTTAAAAGTTCTGACCCCCTTCCCCCACCCCTCACTCATTCACTAAATGCAAATTATGCACTCCTAAACAGCCGTCAGACCAGATAAGCATCTGCTCAACATGGACTTCCCCCTCCCCCTCTGCCGTGTCAGCGTGCTGTTTCTCTCTTCAAGCAAACAGCTGTGAATATTCCAAAGTAATTTCCCTGCCTGCCTCCGCTCGCTCAGCAAACAGGAGCTGTGTTTGTTTTTTAAATAAGCAGTTTGGCTGAACTCCGAGCTCTCCCTTTCTTCCGGTTTGTTGTGGACAGGAATTCTGGGATACCTCCTTATACCCCGGAGGTCAATAAAAGCGCTGGTGGGGTCCACACTTGCTGACCAGCGCTGGATCACCAGCGCTGGAATCGCTTCACCCGAGGCTCGACCGGGTGTACAGCCAGCGCTGCAACCAGGGAGTTGCAGCGCTGGCCGTGCTTTGCAAGTGTGGCCACATCCTAAGTTGTAGTGCTGTAACCCCCTCACCAGCGCTGCAACTCTCTAGTATAGCCATGGCCTTTAGCTGTGGAACAGGTAAAGCACAAACAACTCCATGCAAGCTATACCATAAGATACTGCTAATTTGGCCACGTCTACACTTACCAAGGATTGATGCTGCAGCAATCGATGCAGTGGGGGTCAATTTAGCGGTCTAGCAAAGACCTGCTAAATCAATTGCAGAGCACTCTCTGATCAACTCCGATGCTCCACTGGAATGAGAAGATTAAGGTAAACTGATGGGAGAGTGTCTCCCATTGACGCAGTGCGGTATAGACACTGCAGTAAGATGACCTAAGCTATGTTGACTCCAGCTATGTTATTCACATAGCTGGAGTAGCGTAATTTAGGTCGACTTACCCCAGTAGTGTAGACAAGGCCTATGTCTGAATCTCACCCTACAGGATAATTCAGTTTCCATTCAATCTTTGGAGTCTCTGCCAAAACTCTCCCTGGTGATGGTGATCTGTCATGTCAATAACTGCCTATTGGATCTTCACCAAAGGCAACAACTGATATAGCTTTAAGCCATCTGACAGTCATGACTTTTGGTCTTCACTGATCTAAACCTGATGTAAAAAAAAAACAAAACAAAAAAACCCAAAACAAATCAGGAACCTCAAGGTGAGGGGCTCCTCTTTCCATCACCAAATCCCCTGAGCCAACTCTCTCTCTAGATCTAAATATTTCATTAGGTAAAACTACAATGAAAATTAAATGGAATTAGAAAGGTCTGCCACACCATCCTGCTGGTGCAGTACTGACAAATGAAGGAGTTCCTTAATCTCTTTGATGTTGCCTTATATACTTGGTATACCAAGCAAAATTCACCTCCACTGCTGCTCAGCTGTAGCAAGTGCATCATCACTGAAGTGTTGACAGATCGGTGGTCGCAGGAGACACCACCACTGAAGGAGTGACTGGACACAACTTTTAGTTTCTACCATCACCACCCCAATTCGCCTCTTTTTGTTTTTGTAGCTTGCCTTAGAACTGAATGTATTTTCCTCCTGACTGCCTTCTTTCCATCTGGCTAATGTTGGCAGGCAGGCAGGCAAACCTAACCTCCCTCCTGTCCCCACACCACTATATTTACAGTGGAGATGAAATTAACCTGAATTTTTGTTTTACTTCCTTGCTTGTGAACCAGCTCCAGAAGATAACAGTGGAATACACGCAATGTTCTTCTGGGGGCAGGAGCCCTTTTAAAAGTATTGGTAGGATAGGCCTGTGCTCTATAGTCAGTGTCATGCTGACAGGCTACCTCAGGTAATGAGCAAACTTTCACCATGATATACCCAAAAGGTTGGCCTCTCTTAAATTATCAAAAACTAAAACATGTAGAAGTGCAGGCTAAGGGAAGGGAAATCATGTCTTATCCTTGAGGGCATCTGCTCAGCACTGTGGGGATCAGAAAGGAATTCTTACCCCATCCCATGTAAATTATTTTGCACAGCTGGAAGATTGCATTATGGCATTTTTCGCCTTCCTCTGAAGCATGAGGCACAGACTACTGCTGAAAGCAATATAACACACTTCTTGACCTCTTGGTCTGATTTTTATAAGGCAAAGCTTCCATTCTGGCTTCTCTCTAGTTTTTTCTCCCTTCTCAGGGTTCATTAGTGTAGGATATGTGTTGGTAGATTTTTCTGTTATAGGTTCTTGGTTTTGTTCTCACTTACTGCTTCAATTAAAAATTAGTTATCTAACTGGTTGCCTTGAAAAATATGGTGCATTACAGTCTAAATGTTTCATATTAAATTCTTATTATTTAATAAATCAGTTGTGCAATCCATATAGTCAGTGTGAACTTTGGGAATGAACAATTTTTTTTTTTTTTTTAAACAAATGTAGCTAGGTAAGAAACTATCATTCGAAGCTAGAAGCCCAGCAGGGGGCACTCACAATAGTGGGGTACTGATTTTATACAAATCTTACATAAACACTATCTCATCTTTTTATGCTTGGACAGCAATGGAGAGATGGGTTGTTCTATAATTAACAGTTAGAATCCTGCATATGCTTCCCAGTAGGATGTATCTATTTTAATAAAGGTCAGATGTGGCAACTGAACTGTTTGTCTCTCTTTGAAAACTAGAATGTAGTACAGCTTCTTATCTGCCTTCTCTGACACACAGCTCACCAGCTTGTAGCAACTACATGGATGCAGGATGGCATGAAGGAGATGGACTAAAAGGCCATTTTATATGCAAAAAGGGGCCAAATTTCAGACCATGCTTATATCTGACACTAAAGAGAGTGAAACACTTTCTTCAGAAACAGAAAAATTCACTTTCAAACAGGAAAATACTTCTTTTAATGGGGGACTCAAGTCATTTAAGATGCTTTTTTGTTACCTTCAGCAGATGGCTGGTAGTGTGCACGTGCGCAGGAGAGCATGGGGACTGAGTCCATAGAATTCAAAAACGGTGCCTATAGAATAACTCCTCCAATACCTAAACAGTACTCAGGTAAACAACCTCACTGTCTAAAAGATCTCTTGCACACATTTCATGGGTCCAGACTTGTAGGTTTAATCCTGAGAAATTATGTTTTTACCTAAATTTGACATTTGAACATTAACATGTAACAAGATGTGGTCATCTTGAATTGTGTTAGAATGTTTCATGTAACTAACCCTTTACTGGGGGCTGGGGAATGGACAGATTTCTATTACCTAACCACAAATTTGAGCACACTGTCTAATCATCATCAGCGCTGCCAGTCTCAACATCAGCTTCAACTTGAGAGTGATACGTCCCTCCCTGGATCACCTGAAACAAATATATCACTTGGCATCCAGATTGACAATAGCCCTATTACTTTGGGATCTGATAGCTAAACAAGACTGCTACCATGTCAAATCATTACAGAGAGCTTATAAAAAATTGTTGATTTATTTGAAACAGTTTATTCAATCTGATAATGACTTGATTTTATTACCCTGACTGATTTTATATTAACCCACTTTGTTCTAATTGAATTTGTTTATATCTACTTTATTTTATGTTTTTGCTTAAGTAGCTGGGCCTAGATTTTTTTTTAAAAGGTATTTAGTCATTGCTCCATTCAGCATGTCAACACCTAACTGACCTAGGAGCCTAAGTCTCATTTTCAAAAGTAACTTTTAGGCTCTAAATCTCTTTGTATCTTAAGTGTTTAGGTCACTTTTGAAAGTGAGACTCAGGCTTCTAAATCAGTTAGGCATTAACACATTAGGGGGGCAAAAATATCTAGGCCTTAGTTAATAAAATTGATACAATTGGAAATCTGTGTGGTTTGGATTTTTTTTATCCTCAGAGACATCAAGATTCTAGACCTGAGGGATAAATACAAGAGGCAACTCTGTGGCCCAGCTAATGGCGATCCACACAACTGCTCTACAGTCCTCTCATAACTGGTGCCTGAACAAAAACACTGTTTACCTTTTGAAGGACAGTTGATTACATATTATTTCTTTCAATAAGCAATGTTGGTTCCAAAACCACCTTGGAGGTCGTGGGGTGGTGGATACCAGTCGATCATCCTAACGGCTGACCAATTCTCCACAAAAAGTCTATGCTCCCCACACAACAGAGATTTAGGATAACTTGTGTAATTCATGTGCGGCTTTGCCATTTCAAATTCATGCTGATAATACCCCACACTTCAATAAAAAGAGGCAGATAGTCCTAGAGAAAGAAATATGTTTGTCAAGGAGCATCTTTTACAAGCACTAAAGACATTTCTTTTTGTTTGAGTCCTTCATAACTAAAACCCTGCAGCTAGCAAGCTGTGTGTTCATCCTTTAGCTGCAAAGCAGGAACCACTCTGAGTACCCTTATCTTTCTACCTTTGTGGTAGAAGGGGATTGCCGAGTGAATCCAGCTTCTTGAAATTCTTGCTTTTGGACAGAACTCATTTTCTTACATGTCCCTCCAGCCAATTGTCTCCTGGCAGCTGACACAATAGGCTGCATGTACTTCATGTCACTGCCACCAGAGTCAGGAGAGCTCTTCTCTCACCTTACTAAACACCAAGCACACTTCATGGACTCAGACTAATGCTTGGCATGGAGTCTTAGGAAAAAAGTCATGTGTGTAAACATCACCTCCCTTCATCCAAGCAAAAAGCACTTTTGAGACTCTAAGCATAGTAGGGGCTGAATGAGTGGAAAAAACCAGGATATTTCATATCTTGGTTTCACCGATCAGTTTACCAATGAAAGAGACAACTATCTTCAACAAATCCATTCAAACAAGAAATAGTGACAAAGAACATCACCACCTTTCATGCAAGGAACTCCAGACATATAATTGCTCCATGAAACATTCTCTTGCACCCCAAGATAAAGATACTGAAACAGTAGCTACCCAACCTTTTTCTGGTGAAGGTCCCCATCCCCCTTTGATGGATTGGGTGCCCATTCACACTGTGTTACCCATATATCCTGGCACAACTACAACCTCTCCATTTTCCTCTGCCCATTCACTCATTCTGGCTCTTTTCCATCTTTTTTCCTCCTCGCCTTGTTTCCCCTTTTTCCTTTCTTCCATTTTCTTGCTCCCTATTCCCTGCTTGCTTCCCGTCTTTCCCTTTTCACAAAAAGGCTGTATAATCCTTGAGATTGAGGGTTGACTTGTAGATCCATGGAGGTGGGCATCATGCCCTCTTGCGGTGGAGCCACGTAAAGACTAGGCTGCTGCCTGAGACTGTGGCCCTCTACATAGAAACTACCACCACGATCAAAGATGCCTTACTCACCTGCTCCCAGGCAGCACTGAATGCATCACGCAACTTTATCTCCACTCATCCAACATTATGCAGCTTTCCATTCATCCCCTCCTCCACCCCTGCAACTTCTTAAACTAGTCTGATGCCCTGCCCAGGCTAGTGCAGTGTTTCCCAACAGCAATCATCCCAGTGCCTCTTTTGGGTGTAGCGTACAGAGTGAATTTCTAAACTTATCACTAACTGCACAGATCAAACTGCCATCCTGCAGTTTGCAGACTGCTCATGAACAACCCTACAACCAAATACAGTATGTGAACAATGGAAAATGGCATCTTTTGGCAAGAAAGCTAATTTCCATTTCACCCTTTCTTGAGGACAGCTGAAACTTTGGAGGCTGGGGATTGGAAAAGATAGGTTTTAAAGTTAAGGAAGGTACTTTGAAAGCATCTAGTCTGTCCATTACCCAGTTTCAAACTACAAATTATTTATTGACAAGTCACCCATAACAATTCCAGGGTATCGAGTGTATGTATATGGGGGAAGTATTGTTCCCCAGACTAGATTTTTGACACTAGAGGATCAAATCTTTGTGCCGCTGAGTTATAAATAACTTTATTCATCCAGGGGCCTGGTGAAGTCAAGCATATTTGTCCCCACAAAGCACAAAACTCCCACAGGGCGACTGAACTGCAATGTCATATTTGCACTAGAAATAAACACCCATTGAAACCCCCTGACAAGAAATAAACATCCACTGAGATCTCCTGACAAAGCTTCTCAGATCCAGCCGGTGTCCTTGGGAAGGACCTGGCTCCCATGATCTTGCCTCGGTGCCATCACAGGGACACAGGACGATATCCCACCCTGTGCCTCAAAGTCACCTGATAGATTTGTTGGCCCTGGCAGGCTGTCACTGGGATAGCCCAGGGAGAGATTAGTGACCTCTAGGGGCAGCCAGCCAGTGAGCTGCCAGGCAGAACCCTAGCCCTGAGCGAGGAAAGGATCTACTTCCTATCACACACCCGATACCTCTCCCACCAATAACCCCTGCCTCTCCCTCACATCACCCCTCCTTAACCCTGCCCCCACCTGCCCCACCGATAGCCCCTGCCTCTCCCCCACATCACCCCTCCCTAACCCTGCCCCACCGATAGCCCCTGCCTCTCCCCCACATCACCCCTCCCTAACCCTGCCCCACCGATAGCTCTGCCTCTCCCCCACATCACCCCTCCCTAACCCTGCCCCACCGATAGCCCCTGCCTCTCCCCCACATTACCCCTCCCTAACCCTGCCCCACTGATAGCCCCTGACTCTCCCCCACATCACCCCTCCCTAACCCTGCACCCACCTTCCCCACTGATAACGCCTGCCTCTCCGCCACATCACCCCCCTTAACCCTGCCCCATTACCCCCACCTGCCCTACCAGTAACCCCTGCCTCTCCGCCACATCACCCCCCTTAACCCTGCCCCATTACCCCCACCTGCCCTACCAGTAACCCCTGCCTCTCCGCCACATCACCCCCCTTAACCCTGCCCCATTACCCCCACCTGCCCTACCAGTAACCCCTGCCTCTCCGCCACATCACCCCCCCTTAATCCTACCCCATTACCCCCACTTGCCCCACCGATAACCCCTGCCTCTCCCTCACATTACCCCCTTAACCCTGCCCCCATTAACCCCTGCCCGCCCCTCCCCTCACCCCATTACCACTCCCCATTACTCTCTGCCTGCCTCATCAATAATAACGTCCCCATTCACCCACTCCCTAATCCTGCCCCCATCACCGCCTGCCCGCCCCATTGATAACCCACCTCCCTCCCCCCACCAATGACTCCCCTCCTCGACCCCATTGGCCCCGTAGCGGGAGGGGGCAGGGAGCCCCCCTCACCTGCCTTGCCCGGTCCGCTGGGGGAGGGGTCGGGGTCGGGGCTCGAGTCTCCACGTCGGCCTCAGCCCCGCCGACAGCCGCCGCCTCTCCCCACAGATCCGCCGCCGTCGCCCGCCTCTCCGGCTTCCGGCCCCGCGTCGCACCATAGAGTCGCTCCGCCGGCGGCAGGAACGCCTCCCGGACACGCAGCGCGGCAGCGGCCATCTTGGGCCGGGGTGGGGCGGCGCAGGCGCAGGGTGAGGTTTAGGCTGCGGGCGGAACGCAGCCAGCGCCTGAGGCTGGAGGCGGCCATTTTGGAGAGGGGCGGGGGCGGGCCTCGCGGGGGCGGGGTGTATGGTCAGCTCCCGGGCTATGCCCGGCTGTGGGTAGAGTGCCGCCGCCCTGAGTGACGTAGGCAGCTCCGCTCCCCTGTCCCAGCATCCCCCCAGGGGTCGCTTTGGTCACCTGCTGGCCATGAGCTGAAGGGGGCAGCAACACCCTGCATCTCCCTCGGGGTCACGTCACCCCCCCACCCCACTGCAGTGTGGGTTCAAAGGCGTCTCCCCCCCCCCCCCCCGCAGCTCCTGCCCAGGGTCCTGGGCGCACCTGAGCCCCCCAGCACCAGCTACTCACAGCAGAGCTGAGCCAGCACCACCGCTTTAGTGCCCAGTGGCCCCAGGGCAGGGATGGGCCCCGCACTCTGCAGGGGTAGGCAGGCCTGATGAGAGAAATTAGTACATCATGTTCACTGGGCCGCACACCTTCCATTTCACTCCATTTACACAGACATTAGTGGGGGAACTGACAGTGCCCCAGGACGAGGGTCCCCTCTCGTCAGCCTTGGGTGCAGGAGAGCAGTTTGGTGGTCCAACAACAGCTGTTATAGTATCAGAGGGTAGCCGTGTTAGTCTGGATCTGTAAAAGCAGCAAAGAATCCTGTGGCACCTTATAGACTAACAGACGTTTTGGAGCATGAGCTTTCGTGGGTGAATACCCACTTCCTCAGATGCATCTGAGGAAGTGGGTATTCACCCACGAAAGCTCATGCTCCAAAACGTCTGTTAGTCTATAAGGTGCCACAGGATTCTTTGCAGCTGTTATAGCAACACATTTGTTTGACCTCATGATCAGGATGCAAATTTTGCATCCATTGTTCCACCTCTGGGGCGGCCTTTGTCACGGAGTTCCCAGGCAATGCTCTGGAACTGCTCCCCACAAAGACAGTCAGGACTTTGGGGAGCCTCCTCTCCCTTGGAGCAGACTGTTTTTAGGGCAAGAAGCTCACATGGCTTCACCTTCCTGGGTCTGACCTTGGAGCATTCCGTGTATGTCCCGCAATGCGCTTCCCAAAAGCGAGTCCATCCAGGCAGGGTCCTGGGGAAGCCAGAGGGTCCTGCATGTACCCCTATTTCACAGTCAGATGTAACTCTTAGCCAGCCAGTAAAACAGAGGTTTATTAGATGATAAGAACACGGTCTAAAACAGAGCTTGTAGATACAGAGAACGGGACCCCTTAACCAGGTCCATTCTGGGGCTCAGCGAGCCAGACAACCCCATCTGCCCTCACTTCCTGTCCCCAGCCAGCTCCCAACTGAAAACCCCCCTCCAGCCCCTCCTTTCTGGCCTTTGTCTTTTTTTCCAGGCCTGGAGGTCACCTGATCTCTTTGTTCACCTTTAGCTTATTCCCTTGCAGGGGGAAGGGCCCCAGCCATTTCTTGCCAGGATACAGAGTGTCAGCCACTGAGGCACACTGGAGACTTAAGAAATGCATAGGGGACACTGAGGCACCCACACAGTATTCAGAGGAAACATTAAGAACATTCCCACTTCGTCACAGCCTCATATGAGCAAATGGTGTCACCTGAATCCTCATTGAAGAGGAGAATAGCTGGGCTGTTTTGAGTCAGGTTTTGTAGAAGTCCACCTAAAATCTGTCTGGGCCTAGGCTTTCACACAGGGCCGGCTTTAGGAAGTGCGGGGCCCAATTCGAACATTTTCGGCGGGGCCCTGACAGGGATGACATGACAAAAAAAAAAAAAAAAGGAAAAAAAAGCCTTTCATTTCTTTCATGTATTATTTACTTTCCATAGCTATATAAATAAAATTATATATTATGTACATTGCATCATATATGCTGTTGATTGTTTATTAATGACTGCCATTTCACATGTGTGGGTCCCAGCTGCTCCCTGCCCCCCTCATTGAAGCAGGTGTGCAGGGTTACTGCCCTGGGAACTGCAGGGCACAAGTAGACATGGGGCTGGCTGGAGGAAGGGCAGGGGCTGACTGGAGGTAGGGCTTGGCTGCAGGCAGGGCAAGGGGCTGGTTGGAGATAGGGGGTGTGTGGGGTGGGCTGGCTTCATGCAGGGCCGTGGGGGGATGCAGCAGGGGTTGGCAAGGCTGGAGACAGAGGAGTGTGAGACTGGCTGGCTTCAGGCAGGGGGGTGTAGCAGGGGTTGGCTGGAGACAGGGCAGGGTGTGCAGGGCTGGTGCAGGCAGCAGTGTGTGTGGGGCTGGCTGGCTTTAGGCAGGGCCACAGGTGTGTGGCAGGGGTTGACTGGAGACAGGGCAGGGGGTTTGACAGGGACTGGCTGTGGGCAGGGGGTGCAGAGCTGGCTGCAGGCAGGGGGAGCGGGGCTGGTGTGGGCAGGGCAGGGGGTGCAGCAGAGGCAGCTGGAGCCCCAGCCCTTTAAATAGCCCCCAAGCTCCCTGCTATCCCAGGGCTTTGGGGGCTATTTAAAGGGCCCCAGGCGCCCCAGCTTCTACCTCTCCCTGGACCTTTTAAATAGCCGCAGGAGCCCTGGGGAATGCATGGGGGTGGTGGGGCTCTGGCGGCTATTTAAAGGACCGGGGTGGCAGAGGCAGCTGGAGCCCTGGCCCTTTAAATAGCCCTCGGAGCCCCTCACTACCCCAGGGCTCTGGAGGCTATTTAAAGGCCCAGAGCTCCAGCCGGGAGAGCGGGGCCTTGGGGCTTGCCGCGCTCCGGCCGGGGCTCCAGCCGGGAGAGTGGGGCTTGCCGCGCTCCGGCCGGGGCTCCAGCCGGGAGAGTGGGGCTTGCCGCGCTCCGGCCGGGGCTCCAGCCGGGAGAGCGGGGCTCGGGGCTTGCAGCGCTCCTGCCGGGGCTCCAGCCAGGAGAGTGGGGCTTGCCGCGCTCCGGCCGGGGCTCCAGCCGGGAGAGTGGGGCTTGCCGCGCTCCGGCCGGGGCTCCAGCCGGGAGAGCGGGGCTCGGGGCTTGCAGCGCTCCTGCCGGGGCTCCAGCCAGGAGAGTGGGGCTTGCCGCGCTCCGGCCGGGGCTCCAGCCAGGAGAGCGGGGCCGCGGGGCTTGCCGCGCTCTGGCCGGGGCTCCAGCCGGGAGAGCGGGGCTTGCCGCGCTCCGGCCAGGGCTCCAGCCGGGGCCGCGGGGCTTGCCGTGCTCCCGCCTGCGCTTCGCTCAAGGGAGTGGGACCACGGAAGACCCCTGAGCAGATCGCAGCCAGGGACCCGGGGTAAGTTTTAAAAAAATAAAAAATGTCTAAGGCGCGGGGCCTTCTTAGGCGCAGAGCCCGATTCCTGGGAATCGGGCAAATCAGCCTAAAGCTGGCCCTGCTTTCACATGCCCTATGAGATTTAATGTTGTCGTCTAACGTCTTAATTTCCAGAGGTTTTATAAGGGACATTCCATAGTGTCCAGCATATCTGGCTTCTGTCAGATTGTAAATCTGGTGTTTTATGAATTTACAAGTCCTCCATTACTATAGTATCTGAACCTCTCTCTACTTTAATGTTTAAAATATTCACAACCTGCCTGTGAGGCAGGACAGTTCTATTATCTCTGTTTTGCAGACAGGAAACTGTGGTACAGAGTGACTTAGTAACTTGCCCAAGGTTACACATTAAGTCTGTGGTAGAGCAGGGAATTAAACCCAAGTCTCCCAAGTCTGAGGCTTATGTGCCAGCCACTGTCCTTCATTCTTCTGAAAGGTGGGATATGATTCCCTAGGAATTCTGATTATCGGTTTTGGACCAACTCTCTTTCCTAGACATCTGAAAGGGTGTTAGCAGTGAGCACCATTCTACCTGCAAATGCAGAAAACAAACACCTACTAGAGGCGAATTGCCAAGGGAGGAAGGGGGCTGACCTGGCTTCAATACAGTTGGTTGGAGGTGAAGGAAATGAGGATAGAAGAGGGCTGACAGTGGTTCCTGAAGCAAACTCAGAAGAAGGCGGAGCCTTGAAATGCAGGATACACAGATCCAGCATAGAGCTAGCAATAATGCAGATATCCACTTCCTTGCTGTTACACTCAAATGCAGAATCTGAACTCTCTCTGATCTTGTGACATATTATAGAATGCACTTCCACAGCTAATAAATAGACAATTAAATATATACTAGGGCTGTTGATTAATCACAGTTCACTCACACAATTAACTAAAATATTAATCGTGAATAACCACAGTTTTAATTGCACTGTTAATAGAATGTCAACTGAAATTTATTAAATCTTTTTGGATGTTTCTATGTTTTCAAATATATTGATTTCAATTATAACACAGAATACAAAGTGTACAGTGCTCACTTTATATATTTACCCTTCTGCCCATCAGAGTTAGCAGCAACAAGAGTCAGGTTCAGTATCTAAGGGAGGGATCAGCAATCTTTCAGAAGTGGTGTGCCAAGTCTTCATTTATTCACTCTAATTTAAGATTTCACATGCCAGTAATACATTTTAACATTTTTAGAAGGTCCTTTTCTATAAGTCTATAATATATATATATATAACTAAACTATTGTTGAATGTAAAGTAAATAAGTTTTCTAAAATGTTTAAGAAGCTTCATTTAAAATTAAATTAAAATACAGAGCCCCCCGTACTGGTGGCCAGTGTGAGTGCCATTGAAAATCAGCTTGCGTGCCACCTTCAGCACACGTGCCATAGGTTGCCTATCCCTGATCTAAGGGTTCCTTTACAATAACACAAGCCAAAACCAGCTCAAGCTCCTACCCAGTGACCTGGGACAATTACATACTACCCCCTGGGGCGCCTCTCAGAGGCAATATTTCCCCCTCTTGCAAGCACAGAGTGTGAGTGTAGCAAAAGCCTTTTAATAGAGGAGGGAAACAATGTGGCATTATGTGCGGAAACCCCACAAACAGGATGCATAACATAAACCAAGAGCAAAAAACCTACCTCCTAGTAAGTTTGGCAGTCTCCATTTCCACTCAAGATCATAAGTCCAACAATCCAAAAGTCACCTCTTCCACAGTTTCTGTCCTTGGTCAGTGCAGCCCCAGAGTTCAGAAGTTCATCTGCAGAGTTTACCTTCCAGCTTGAGTGGAAAAGTGGGGGAGGTATAGGGGCACCTTACATGCTCCATTGCTCGAGTCGACAGCTGATTGCTATGCCTCTCTGTGGGGTTCTGCTGCAGTCTTCACCACCAGCTGCACCTCTCCATCTCTCCACCAGCCATCCTACTAGCCACTCACCTACTAGCCACTCACCACTTGTCTTCAGGCCTATCCCCATTTAACACAGCTTCTCAGTAACTTCAGTTCTTTAGTGATGTCAGCTGTTAGTAGGGGAGCCTCAGTGCTGGCACACTCAGAACCCCTAACCCAAATTACATCTAATGCTTAGACCTAAGAATATGTGATTTCAGCTCTACAGTACATAACAAGACTCCTAATAGAGCCTCAATTAGCCCTGTTATTACACCATAGAGAGGCCAGGTCTACACTACACACCTAAATTGGTATAGCTCAGGGATGTGAAAAATCCATACCCGAGTGACGTATACTGACCTAACCCCGCTTGTAGACAGTGCTCTGTCGACAGGAGAGCTTCTGCCATCAACATAGCTACTGTGTTGGCATACGAGCATCTTCACTGAAGTGCTACAGTTGCACTGCTGTAGTGCTGTACGTGAAGACAAGCTCTAAGTTAAAATTTTAGGGAGCAGATGAGGCCACTAAGGTTCTTTATAGAAGAGTATTGTCTCAAGGTAGAGTTTTGTTTAGCCAGTATAGCTATACTAGCAAACCTTTTTAGTGTAGACTCAGCTTATACCAGCGAAAGAGTGCTTTTACAATAAAACTTATACCAGTTCCCCAAACAAAAAAGCTGGACCAGCAAAAGTTGCTTTTTTTTTTTGTTTTTTTGCCAGTATAACTGCATCTATGCTAGGCTTTTTGCCTAGAAATGGTGTGAAAATATCAGATCCTTAAGCCACTTGGCAAAAGTTTCAAGTGTGGACCAAGCATAAAAACCCTCTGTTGCTACAGAAGTGGCCAGATGAAACCCAGGCATTTATTTTAGAAGGAAGAGACATCGAACATGCAGTGAGAATGTTCCAGAGCCACAACTTTACCTTTACTGGAGAGATACTGGTACAGGAAAACAACAGTGGCCCCTAGTCTCAGGGTTGATCTGATTGGCTTTTAGAGAACAGTCCTATGTGCTAATATCTATAAAAGCAGAGCTGTTAGAAAGCATAGATCTCTATGAACCAGATGGGTTCTAGGTTCATTTATTTATTTACCTGATATCAGTGAATAATGATGAGGCCTCCTATATAGTCTGACTGCTTGCTAAGATTCTGTTCACTATAATCTAAACTTTATTGCTAAATGTAACACTTACTCATACAGTAATACCATGGTGTTTAATCAGTTCAATTCAGTTAGACTTTATTGGCATGACAAGGTATGCAAGTGTTGCCAAAGTGTAAAAAAGAGGCAGAGCCCTCATTTCTTTGTTAGAAGTAGCAGAGAGCCGTCCAGGATATGGCTACATATTCTGTTTGAGGCTTGATCCTCTGTGTTCATTTCTGATCTGCTGGCAGGTTGCCGCATAGTACGATGTCATCTCTTTCTTTTCTCCCAGGGTCAGGAGTGGTTTTTCATCATTACTTTTTGATGGGACACTTTTTGACTCCTGATTACTTGAGGAAGTCTCTTTTCAGTCATATTTCAGGCACTGGTGCAGAAAGCGCCTCCTGTCTCAATTTCTTCTGTTTCTCATTGGTTGTATAGTCCAATTGGTTGTGGGTATGGATAGCAAGACAGTTGGACACCAGATGATGAACTTTTTCAGAGGTTATGTTAACAAGAACAATTTCTCCCATAGGCCAGAATGGACCATTGTGATGACAATCTAGTCTGACCTGCATAACACAAGCCATAGAATCTCGCCAGTAATTTCAGCGTCATGCCCATAACTTCTAGTCAGGCTAGAAGATCTCTTTAAGAAACGCCAACAACCTTGATTTAAGGACTTCAAGTGATAAGAATCTACCACATCCCTAGGTAAGTTCCAGTGCTTAATTACCCTCATTGTTCAAATTTGCACCTTATTTCTAGTTTGAATTTGTCTAGCTTCAATTTCCAGCCATGGAATCTCATTATACCTTGGCATCTAGATTAAAGAGCCCTCTGCTATCAGAAATCTCTTCTCCACATAGGTGTTTGTAGACCATGATCAAGCTTTTGTGATTTTTGTTTTGTTCAGTCCAATGCAATTCAGAGGAAGAAAATTCATGGATCAGGGTTGTGGTTTGAGTTGTACCCAGAAGACCACAGAACTTGCATGGGCCTTTAATAGGAATGGCATACAACAGAACTTGCATGGGCCTTTAATAGGAATGGCATACGTGTTTGCACACAATGTACACGCTGCATTCAGCCTCTTCCCAGGCTTTCTAATCAAACTCTAGCTTGGACCATACCCTGTAGATCACTAGACTGGAGTACAAAGTTTGCACTGATAATTCATATCCTCTGTTTACTCTTCCATTGCTCTCTGAATTACAATGTCATGGGCAAAAGAGGTTCCCCGCAGGGGCTGCTCTACCTATAGGCAAAGCAGGCAGCTGCCTGGGGAACTGGTGCAAATCTGAGTGATGCTGCAAGCCAGGTTACAATGCCACTCACTCAAATTTGAATGGCACTGAAACCCTGGTGCTTCCCCCCCACCCCACTTCTATGAACCAGCAGAAGGCTCATCATGCACCCCAAGAAAGTTCAAGACCACTCACAGTTGACAACCTCTATTCTAGAAGGTTGAAGATGGCACAATGAAGTCTTGCCTTGGTGACAGATTGTTGAGTGGCCTCTACTCCGTAGTCTTAATTCCCCTCCACCCTATGTGAAAACTAGTTTTGCCTCTGTCATTTAGGGGCTTGAGAAATAGGTGTCTCCACTCGTAACTATATATACAAACTTCCTCTGACTGCCTTTAGTGAGCCAATTTCCTTTCCCAGCTTGCTTGTCAGGGCTGTGTGTATTCAGACTCCCACATAGGCACTGCAGAGTGGCAGGGAGTCTAGCAATAGCTGCTAGACTAAACAATGGGAATGACTAGGTGAAAACTACATGCACAAGGCAGGTGGTCTGTGTGAAAGTTTCACCCCATAAATACTATGCATTTTCTTTAGTGACATAATGTGTGTATCACAAGGAGATATTTTCAATTCCATTAAAACTAATTGCTCTGTGTTTCATAGTAAAATGACTCAGGAGAGATTTCATTAGAGTATTTTGGACAGAAGAATGAACATTAAAAGGAATTACTATAGTACAGTGGGAGGTCTGGGCTTTTCACACCTCAAATATTATCCCTGTTCCATATAGCATGGGAGCTTTAGGATCTGGTTTGCTCAGTCATTATAAACCTAAAATATAGTATAAATCAAGGTACACACCAACGCATCCATCCCCCTGGCATCGTCTAGATTAGGATTTAAAGCATGTTAGCACATGTAACTAAGATGTTCCAAACTGTGCTAACACCTGGGCTCCCCTCTAGGCATTTAATGCGACCAGTTTAACATGTCAGAGTATACACTGCCTTGTCTGCATTAGCCTTTTAGAATGTGTGTTGGCAACATGCCTTGTATCTTATTCTATCAGCTTTCAGTCTGTGCCTAGAACTCAGATGCCGCCTCTGCTGGGAAGCAGGCCAAGGGCTGAGATCCAAGAAGGTATTTATGTGCCTAACTCCCATTGTATTGGCCTGTAAATGAGCACAGCAAGCATCACACTTTGCTGCATTATCTGCAGCAAATTCATAGTCAATAGAAATGGTCAGAGCCATTTGGACAAAATAAAGAGTCAGCCTGAACCTTACACAAAACTCAAGACTGCTTCCTGAAGAGAGAAAGGACTTCTTCCCCTGCACCACCCTCTTCTCTCAGATTGGCAGATTCACATGGCAATGAGCTGGATCATCAGTGCTAGTACCTGAGCTAGGCACTGCAGGGGCTGACATGTTGGCAACAAGATGACTGTGACCATTTAGATCAAGCAGGGTAATGGGAAGGGAAAGGGCGAAGTACAGCAGGTGTTGACACCCCTCATATCTTGTGTGTTGGCTACATAACAAAGTGGGACATCAAATAAGGTCCATAAGTGTGGACTGCCTCTGATGAAGAATGCAGAGGTGGGCAGCTCAGAAGCCTTAAACCAAGACCGAATAAACAATAGTGCCTAAAAGTTAAGCACAAAAACTAACATCCAGAGGAGTTGTGGTAGCTCAGCACCTAAGAAAATCAGGACATTTATTCAGGTGCCTAAATATGGATTTAAGTGCCTAACTTTCAGCATTTATTCACATTTGAAAATTTTGGCCTCGGTGCATATTTATGCAGAGTAATGATGGAAACACCTTTCAGCAACAGGCGTGGGATGATTTCCAGTTGCACTATGTACTACGGCTACAGAGTTTGGGGTGTTGTATAACCATGTGGCTATTATGGGGAACTGAGTTTCTTTCCTGATTGCTGGTTGCCCTGTGGTGTTTTGGACATACTGATTTCGATTGGGGGCTCTTATTGCATGCCTGCACTACTCTGAGGCTGAGGTACAGGTGTTTGCATCACCTTTTGCCCTTATTTATCATGTTTATTACTGTAATATCCAGGGAGCAACCCCACTGTGCTAGGAACTGCACGCACACACAGAGAATAAGACAGTCCCTGCCCGAAAGAGCTTACAATTTAAATAGACAAGACAAAGGGTGGAGGAAAAGGTAAGTACATTGAGTGAACAATGAGATGGCAGCAAACATCATGTTAGTTTTGTAATTGGTGGGTGTTATATTGTGGAGGGGATTAGCTAGCTGGAAAGATAGGAAAAAACAAGGCTGGAGATTGTGAGGGAGGGATTGAAGCAAAAGCCTGTTGGCACAGGGCAAGAACGTTCATTGTGAAAATGGCAGAAAGCAGTCTGATAACAGCACTGTCCATTGGTCCCTGCTTGAAGCATAGTCCCTTTGTGCAGCTGCTGTGTCAGCATCAGGCTCTGGCTGGCTCCTCCCTGCCATTTCTTTCCCAATCCCATATGGCTGAGGGGAGGGAGACAATGAGTAGTGCCCCCTCCCCCAACTCTAGGTCCAGAGGTGATGGGAAGGGGTTACCATGGCAGGGCCTCATTTTACCCTCTCCCCCGGTGCAGCAGTGCCTGATTGAAGTGCAGCTGATATCCCTCTCGATTACATTTCTTCTTCTCCATCCCTGATGGGTGCTTGATTTTTCTCATTTATTGTTACATTTTGGTAAATTTCTGCTGCCATGGTCATTTGTGTAGTTCTCAAATCATTTCTGTTTCTTACATAAATCCCTTATTTCACCCTAAATAATTTTCTTAATATATTAAGGGGTGTAATCATAACAACAGACAGGATTTGAAAAGCCTTGTCAGTTTTTACCTGCCAACAATTTCAACAGAATCTTTGTGTTCATCTGAAATAGTTTCTAACTTGAATACTTGCAAATGTGCTCTGAGTGCAAGACTATGCAATGTAGTCTTCCACAGTCACTGCCAGCCACTCCAGTGTCTCTTCTGCGGTTCAGAGCTTTCCCAAAGTGATCCAGTGAAAACCTTGGATCAGGGTCTTGTCAGCTTTTGCTGCTGCTTCTGGGAGGCCTGTGGGGAGCAGTCATGCAGACTCAGGCTTTAAGGCAAGTTTTACTACACTGTTTCTTGGGAAATTTCATGGGCAGGAATGGAGCTATTCACCCAGGACTAGGACCTAAAAATAGATGCTGGTAAAGTATCAGATATCCCATCCCCTTCTACAACAGTCAAGAGGATTTGGATAGAAAGTTAGAGAAAATGCTCTTCCCTTTCTAGCAGCCAGAGGTGTTTGGGAGTTTCAAAACTGATCACATTATTATTTATATTGTGATAATGTTTGTAAGTCTCTAATCAGAAACCATAAAACGCAGACGCATTAAGAAAGGTTGAGCAGCAACAACTTAATAATAATCTGATTTATCATCCAGGCATTTTCCTTTGATAATTTCACTTTCATTCTCTGGCTGTGTCATAAACATTCAACATTCTTCAAGTCCCACACATGAGGATGGTGGATGACACTATAAGTAGAAGAGAACGAGCGTTGTCTATAACACCCACAAGTAACCTAGGCAGTTCCAAGGATATTAATAAAGGTAAGTCCCTGCGCAGAGGGGTTTAGAACCAAGTGCTTTTCTACACTCGAGTTGTTCCTGATTAATTCCATCTGTAGACACCCTTACACCAGAATAAGAGTGCCTTGTTCTTGTTTAGATTAACTCACTTTGGAATAAGTGTCCACACATGGAGTTAATCAGGAACAACTTCATGTGTAGACAAAACCTAGGGCATGGCTACACTTGCAGATGTAGAGTGCTGTGAGTTAAACCTGCCTACGGAGAGTGCAGTAGGGAAAGTGCTGCAGTCTGCTCACACTGACAGCTGCTTGTGCACTGGCGTGGCCACATTTTCAGCGGCATTGGGAGCGGTGCATTATGGGCAGCTATCCCACAGAGCACCTCTTCCCATTCTGGTGCTGTGGCTTGTGTGGGGGGGAGGGAGGGACTGTGAGGCATTCTAGGTCCTGTCCCAACGCCCCGTGATGCATCAGTTCACATCCCAGCATCCCCTGTGCTTCCGTCCACATTTGGCACCATCTTTCAACGTTTTTTGTACTGAGCACTCTGTCTTCCCTTTTGGTCTGCGGGAATGGAGCCTGAACTGCTGAGGAGTATGCTGACGAGTCTTGCCAGCACGTCATGTTTGGCAGTCAAGTTATTCCTTAGGATCCAAAGTGACAGTGAGGGCTCCGACGACATTGACTTGAGTAATGCATGACACGAGTTTGCTTGTGGCATTCACGGACATGCCCACCACCGTGGAACGCCGCTTCTGGGCTCAGGAAACAAGCACTGAGTGGTGGGATCACATCGTCAGGCAAGTCTGGGATGATGAGCAGTGGCTGCAGAACTTTAGGATGAGAAAAGTCACTTTCATGGGACTGTATGAGGAGCTCGCCCCAACCCTGCGGCTCAAGGACACGAGATTGAGAGCTGCCCTGATGGTGGAGAAGCTGGTAGCTACTGCAACTGGAAGCTGGCAACTCCAGACAGCTACCGATTGGTTGCTAACCAGTTTGGAATGGGAAAGTCGACTGTTGGAATCATGTTGATGCAAGTTTGCAGGGCCATTAATCATATCCTGCTCAGAAGAATCATGACTCTGGGTAATGTGCAGGGTTATCAGGGGTTCTTTCAACCCAAAGCTCTTGGTAACTTTTATTCTGTGCGAGATGGTGTCAAGAAATAAATCAGGGGAGACACGGCCGTCCGACTGATGGCTGGCTGGCACAAATAAGACAACAGAAGAGTGCTTTTGCTCAAAGCTAAACTTTCCTTCATCTCAAGCACTTACACATGTCCGCAACAGATTAGTAAAACACCCCCAACCCTTGATAATTACCAAAGCTGAGTGTGGCTCTAAAGTGACACAGCGGCAGGCTTCCAGTGGCCAAATCTTCCATCTGCTGGTGGGGACCATAAGATGTATCCAGAAGGAGAGTCCCAAAAGAGTCCAACTACCTCAAACTTTTTCCCCTTATTTATATATTAGTAATAGAATGACATGTCCCTTAAAGAAAACTTATTAAGTAAGCAGTTTCAATGGTCAAGCAAGAGGTTCCTTCTGATTATTGATAAATCAGGTGTGGGTTTTTCCAGAGTTTGCAGTCTTGAGATCCCAATAGACATTCCTAGGGCATATCCTGCTCTTTAAAAATGCATATATCAGCAACTTCAACACAATTCTTATCAGGAAGGACATGGGGTCAAGCTGCCCTTTCTGTGGCACCTCAAACCCCTCTCCTCTCCTGCCTTGGTCAAGCTGAGACTGCTGAATAGGCTGCTTTTAACAATAAGCCACAGTGGTTTCAGGCACTTTACTGGTTTGCCAAAATGTCCCCGTATAGCAGGACATTGTGGATGGCTTTGCACAAATGGGTTTCCCTGACTGTGAAGGGGCGATAGATGGGATGCATATTCCAATTCTGGCACCAGCCCACCTAGCCTCTGAGTACGTTAATCAGAAGGGGTATTTCTCTATGGTTCTCCAAGCGCTTGTGGATCACTGCGGGCATTTCATTGGCATAACATGACATGCCCGGAAAGGTGCATGACACATGCATCTTTCAGAACACTGGCCTGTTGAGGAAGCTGCAAGCTGGGACTTTTTTCTCAGACCAGAAGATCACCGGAGGGGAAGTTAAAATGCCCATTGTGATCCTTGGAGGTGCCGCTAACTCTTTAATGCCATGGCTCATGAAACCCTACACATGGAACCTTGACAGCAGCAAGGAGTGGTTCAACAACAGGCCGAGCCAGTGCAGAATGACTGTGGACAGGGCCTGCTTTCGATTCGAAGGAGCTGCCACCGAAGTCCTGCCCCTGTCTTCGGTGGCAGCTCAATCGCTGCCAAGGAGGAAGGTCCTTCTACCGAAATGCCGCTGAAGACAGCGGCAACGATTGAGCTGCCGCCGCTGACAGTGCCGGGACTTCGGCGGCAGCTCAATCGGCTGCCAGTGCCTTTGTCGGCATTTCAGCAGAGGGACCCTCCTCCGCGGTAGCGACTGAACTGCCGCCAAAGACAGTGGTGGGACTTCAGCAGCAGCTCCTTCGGGACATTGCGGGGCCCTATTCTGGGGAATCGACTGAATTGCCCTAAAGCCAGCCCTGACTGTGGAGTGTGCTTTTGGCCATTTAAAGGGCCTCTGGCGCTCTCTGTATGGGAAGCTGGACCTGGCCGATGACAGCATCCCCACGTGCTGTACCCTCCATAACATCTGTGAAGGGAAGGATGAAAAATTCACTCAGGCATGGAACTCAGAGGTTCAACACCTGGAGGCTGAATTTGAACAGCCAGAGAGCAGGGCTAGTAGAGGGGCTCAGCATGGGGCTGCAAGGATTAGGGATGCCTTGAGGGAGCAATTTGAGGCTGAAAGCCACCAGTAATGTCTGGTGCCCTGCACGGGAGTGAAGTGCAGTGGTTCCAATGTCAGTGGGAATCTGTGTTGCTGTGCTGATTTGCAGTGCCTGTTTCTTTCCTGGGCTAAGGTATCTTTTACTTGGTGCAATAATAAAGAATGTTTTCAAAACCAAAAAATCCATTTATTGAAAAGAAAATTCATGTATTGAAAAGAAACACAATTGCTTGGGAAACAGAAAGGGCAAGGGTGGGGTGAAGAACAGTATAATCACAGATTTGTGTTATGTCCTGTCTGGAGTGCTGTGCAATGAGTGCTGCACTTCAGAATGACTATACTGCATAGTAATGGGGGTTGAGTGCAGTGGGTAAGGGTATTAGTTTTCAGGGCTGGGTGGTGAAGCTACAGGTGTTGGAGGCTGATAGTGGTGGTAAGAACCCAGATGTTGGGGAAAGTGGATTGGAGGTGACATGGGGGCACAAGGGAAAGAGTTTTGGGACAAGCGCTGCGGGGGCGGGGGGCAGGCACGGTAATGCTCTGCCTGCATGGCTACGAGCGCCTGGATAGAGTCTGTTTGGTGCTCCATTATGTTTATCAGCCGATCTGTGCTTTTCTGCTGGAGCATCGCACTTTTGTGCTAGCGCTCCTCGTTCTGCCGCCGGATCCTCCTTTCACTCTGCCGCCACTCCTGCGCTTTCTGATTTTCATTACTTGAATGCTATATTACTTCATGCAACATGTCTTCCTTGCTTCTTACGTGGCCTCTTTCTGATTCTTTGGAGTCTTTTGGCCGGTGATAACACGGATGGGTGAGATCTCAAGGTTGCATCTGTAAAGGCAAAATGCAACACTTAACAGAGGCAGCATTGTTCACACCACACAGAGCAATGATTCCTCTGTACTTAAGGTCAAGCACAGTCTACACAATAGCATAATTTGCCCGTCCCAAAGCGAGCGCACATAAACCCATAGGAGCCCCCAAATGGTAACTAAGCACAGGGTCAAGCATGACTGATTGCTTCATGGTCGTACTGTCCTCTGGGTTTCTGTGCCTTGGGGAGAGCCAACAGCAGCAGGGGGCCCTTATACTGAACGCTGTCCCCACATTTTCCACAGGAGTTCATCCTGGAAGATATCTCACTGCTGAGGGTGACCTGGGAAGCAAGGGAGGGTCTTCTACTGCAGTGCAGCTTCCGCCCTGGCCCATACGCAGCTTGCCTGTGTGCAGCAATGGTCCCCTAGCCCCTCAGTTAGCCTGACTGGGACAAGGACCACAGTGGCTCTCCCAAGAAATCTGCACAAGGGCCTGGATGAGACCTTTGAAGAGATCACTGAGGCCAATTATCGCGATGTGAGAGAGCACATCAAAGCCCTATTCTGCACCTAGGCATGCATGCAGCCCTAACCCTCCTTGCCCCAAGAGCCCACACCGAATAACTTCCTTCCCAAAATAAAAGCCGCTTACCGGGAACCTCCTCTGGTGTTTGTCTTTCCCCAAGCACTGGCTGCCGCAACTGGCTACCTTCCTCCTGGTTTGAGAGCAGCTCCTGGCTGCATGCATTTAGGGATTCTGGGGTGTCTTCCTCCTCCTCAGCATCCTCACTCCTGCTTTCCTCCTCCTCTTCCCCCTACCTTGTTGAACTGGGTTCTGAAGGGTCCATAGTGGTACTCGGAGTGGAGGTGGGGGTCATCCCCAAGTATCATGTTCAGCTCTTTGTAGAAACGGCAGGTCACGGGAAAGCACTGGAGTGGTTGTTTGCCTCGTGGGCTTTGCGGTAGGCATTCCGCAGCTCCTTCACTTTAACCCTGCACTGCAGTGCGTCCCGGTCATGGCCCCTTTCCATCAGGTCCCTTGATATCTGCTCAAAAGTATTGTAATTCCTACAGCTGGAGCGAGCTGGTACTGGACAGCTTCCTCCCCCCAAACATTGATGAGATCCAGCACCTTGCCATTGCTCCATACTGAGGATGGCCTGGCGCATGCAGGCATGGTCACGTGGAAAAATTAGCTGAGAGCATTCCACGCCTGGCTGAACAAACAGGAAGGGGATTTTCAAAGTTCCCAGAGAATTTAAAGGGCGGGTCTGACAGTTGGGCACCTGAGGGCAGGGCAGTAGAGTTCAAAGTGATGACCAGAGTGGCTAGCACAGGCATTATGGGACACTTCTGGATGCCGATCAGAGCGCATTAAAGAGACAGGTCATCCACACTGGCGTCACGGCGCTCCAATGGGCGTGCAGCAAACGTTATTCCACTTGCCGAGGTGGATTACCAGGAGCGCTGTAGTCATGGAGTCAGAGCGCTCTACGTGCCTTGCCAGTGTGGACAGGTAGTGAGCTAGTGCACCCTGGGCTCCTATATTGCGCACTAACTCGCAAGTGTAGCCAAGCCTTTAGAGTCTTTGCATCAGACTTTCAACATGGAGTTTTAAATAGGGAGAGGTGTGAGAGAGAAAACAGGGCAGACAGGGGAAAAGACCTTGCAGAATAAGAAGAAAGAAAAGAGAAGACCCTTAAAATCAAACGTAGGAAGAGATACACAATGAACAAGAAGTAGGGCAGAGCCAAGCAGAGCAAGAAGGTAGATTGTAGCTCTTTGGGGCAGATTCAGTCTTTTTGTTCTGTGTTTATGAAGCACTTATTATTTTGAGGGCCGGGACTGGGTCTCCCAGGTACTAGCGTAATACAAATAAACCAAAAGCAAGGGAGATGGAAGAAGTGTTAAATAGGAAGCTGACTGATAACACACTGCAATTAAATACACTACATCATGATAAGCACACAACTGGTTTATTTCTTTACACTGCTGGGGTTGTGGCTTTAGTGCAGAGGTATCAGACACACAAACCACAGGTTGCACAGACTGTTTGTAGCCCACATGGCATATTCAGGATCAGCAGAATCTCAGCTTTCATTATTAAAAATAAAGTTTCTTGCTTTCAGGGTTCTGAAGAAAATCTTCCAACTGCAAACCCAAGGTTACTTGTACAGTATTGTCTGTGTCTGCAGAGAGCTTGAAACACTGTCTCAGAGATGTGATCTCTGCCTACTATTAATCTCACTGTAGTGTTAACTCTGCACTAATGAGACTTTAGACACTAGTATTAACTATATCTTTGTTTAATTTAGCAGTGGAATGGGGTAGGAATTGACCCCAAATTGGAAGATATTACAGGGAAAGAAACATTGGGAAGGAAGGAGGAGCAACCTAAAGCCAGGGAAGAGGGAGAGAAAGAGAAAGGAGGATGAGAAAGCAAGAACAACAAAGGGCAGAATAGCAAGTCTCCTAACGGGGAGCAGAATTTTTCTCCAGTTGATGCAGAATATGCCTCTAAGGGACTGAATACAGTAAATAATGAGAATAACTAAAAAGTTAGTTTATAGGCCAGACTCCCAAATCTCCCACTGACCTCCATGGTTGATCTGCTGTGGGTTGAGAACATATGCTGTCATGCATTTTTACATGGCCCAGAGACCATAATTAAAAAGAGATTTTGTCTCTCTCCCCAAAATGATTTTGACACCCTTGCCTTGGTGAACATAGAAGCATAGCTGTTTTTTATCCTGGCTAGCAAGCTCAGTCCTCAGGCAACTTTTTACAAAGCCCTGCTTGTGGATAATGATTCCCTTCCCTTAGTTGCTCTTAGCCAAGCTGTAAACATTTAGTTTTCATTCTTTTCTCATAAAATTTCCAATATTTGATATTAAAATGCAGCCAGAGATTTTCCATTCCTATTTATTTTGGGACTGATCAGATGTAGTACAATTACAGGTACACAACGTATGCCAGGCCTAGCTATAGTCCTTGTTAACCTGAAACTCCCAATTAAATGCAGTTTTAGTTTCCCTAGTACTGTGCAGAGCCTTTAAGAACCACTCTTAACTGCTTTCAGAGCAAATTCAAAAAGGAGGACAACGGCTTTGAAAAATTTAATGCTAGTTCTCTGAAGATCTTTTAAAATAACAGAGTTCTCCAAATGAAAAGTCCAGGTGTGTGCAGTTCCAGGAGTTTCCCTTGCAGCTGTAACTATGTCTACATCTGAGATATGGCAGGCAGATGTGGCATGGCCTCTGTGCACACAAACATAGGCCCAAATCAGTAGGAGGGATCTAGAATGGGGCAGTATTGTGAACAAAAAGGCATCAAGAGTTTAACAGATTTGTTAAAGGTCGCTTTAGAAACGTACAACAGATTTGGAGGATTAAAAAGGAGTTTTAGTCGTAGCAGCAGCAATGCTGGTAAGTGTCCCATCTCCAAGAATAATAGCATTTGAGGCAGCATCTGGGAGGAAGTCAGGTTTGGTATTGTGGCTGTTTTTGAAGTCCCTACCATTCTCTCTCACCCACGGATGCACAGAATGCTATGTGTAGCTTGACTAACTAACTGACCACATGAAGTTTTGAAAGATCACACAGGGTTTTTCAGGCAATGTCATATTTTAGGAAAGATTTTCAGAGGTACACATGGCGGTTAGATGCCCAACTCCCTAACTTTCCTTTGTGCCTTTGAAATCTTTCCCTGGGCATATACATTCGTCTTAGGTGAGTGAGTTTAATAATACAGGCCTTGGATCCCAGTAAATCAAAAGGGATGAGACTGAAAAAACATTCTGTAAATCAGAACAGACACTTTTTAAAAAAGGGATTTTGAAGTAATTCTTGTTTTGGAAAACGAGCTCTTCGGGCCCTCTCTTCACTGTCAGTCTGACATGATGTGGTGAGAGAAAAGGCAGCTGGTAGCATGCTCTCCTATGCCCACTGAGGACAGGGAATCTATTATAGGATTCCTGCTAGCCCAAACAATGCTGCACTCACTAGACTAGGGCCTAGATTTTTAAAGGTATTTAGGTGTTGCTGTGCTCATCACTGCAATGCTTAATGATTTAGAAGCTTGAGTCTCATTTTCAAAAGGGATTTAGGCACTTACAAGCCTAAATCCTATTCAATCACTTTTAAAAATGAGACTTGAGCTTCTATATCAGTTAGGTGTTGCAACACTGAGTGCAGCAACATTTAAATAGCTTTAAAAATCTGGGCCCAGGAAAACAATGATATCACTGCAAGTATGTTAGTTTCAAGTGGAGAACCTCTTTGCCCTGTAACTGCTAGTCAACAGTTTACAGTCTGTGCTTGTGGGCTAATGGGGTGGTTCTCAGGTTTTGGGATGGGGCAAAATTGGGTTGGGCAGCTTAAAAATCATGGTCTAGTTTAGGTCCATAGTTAGCTACAGCATATGTTGTTCTAACACTGCACAGCCTCATACACAAAGGCTAGATGAACTCTGTTAGAACGTTAAAGCGCTCTTTTTAAGCATGGTTTCTAACTGTGGTCATTTAGATAGTGGAGATGGCTCTTACTGTAACTGTAGTAGGCTGTAAGTCAAGGGTGGGCAAACTACGGCCCGTGGGCTGGATCCGGCCTGCGGGATTGACACCCCCATGGTGCCACAGGGCTAAGGCAGGCTTCCTGCCTGCCCTGGACTCGGCCTCGCGCCACTCCCAGAAGCGGCAGGCACCTCCTCCCCACTGCAGTTCCCACTGGCCAGGAACAGGGAACTGTGGCCAATGGGAGCTTCGAGGGAGGTACCTGCAGGTGAGGGCAGTGCATGGAGCCTTCTGCCTCCCTGCCCCAGGGGCCGCAGGGACATGGTGCTGGCCGCTTCCGGGAGTGGTGCAAGGCCAGGGCAGGCAGGGAGTCAGCCTTAGGTCCGCTGTCACCCTGGAGCTGCTAAGGTAAGTGGTGCTGGGCCAGAGCCCGCACCCCACACTCCTCCTGCACCTCAACCCCTTGCCCGGAGCCCCCTGTCACACCCAGCACCCTTCCTGCATCCCAACCCCCTGCCCTGAGCCCCCTCCCGCACTCTGTACCCCTTCCTGCACACTGCACCCCCTCCCATATGCCACACTCTCTCCTACACCCCAACTCCCTGCCCCAGCCCTACAATCACAGCCCTGCATGCAATTTCCCCACCCAGATGTGGCCTTCTGGCCAAAAAGTTTGTCCACCCCTGCTGTAACTGTTTGAAAATTGTTTCAAGCTCAAGATGAGTGAATCTGCATCTACCCTCCAATGTTACAGCTGTAAAGCGCCATACCCTCTGGGCTGTGTGCTGCTGGGATGTTTGAATCCAGTGCTGTATTTCTGCAACAGTGCTCTAGGGTATAGCCATCAGACGCCAGGCACTAGGCTTTTCCTGTGGGAGGCTTACTCAAGTACTTCAACAGTACATGTACATCACTTAAAATGCTCTAAAAAAGGCAATTACAAAAATCCTCCATGAACCAGAGAGAAACGTGGAGCTCAAGCATTCATCAGCACTGACTGAATGGTTTTTCTTTTTAATAGAAATTAAATTACTTGCTTAATATACATAATGTAATGTTTACTTTCCAGCCTAGTAGCTTTTCAATACTTGCTTTCAAGTCACATGGCAAACACTGTACAAAAATTATAATAAAGAGACAAACTGAGGAGTGAACACAGTCTGTATTTGAGATGCTAGAACCAGAAAGGGTTAGGTTTATCTAGAGCTAACACATACCAAAGGATACATATCACACAGACCCATTCCAGTATAACCATGCATTACCAGGGAGTGCTCTAAAGTCAGCTACATACAACTGGTTTCTAATGGAGCAGGAAGACAGCACCCTAACGTACGCAGAGGAATGCTTTATCGGGTACCATAGCCGTAGTAGAAAGATTCATCAGGACGGTATCCATACGCAGTCGCAGGGCGGCCAGGAGTACCAGTTGGCTGACCAAATCCATCCACTCCAATGCTGGGGGGGAAGGAGGGAGAGAGAGAGAAAAAAAGAGAGAAACTGGTGTTGATGCTTGTGTTTCACATACAGGAAGTGTGCTCTAGGGCTAGGGCTCTCAAACTTTTCCATAGGGTAGACCACATTAAGAGACACAATCTTGAGCACCACCCCTCTTTGGACTCGAGATTCTCCCAGTCATGATCAGGTTATATCTCTGTAGAGATTAAGGCAGCTCCTGAAAAGGAAAAGTAAACTAGGAAAGTATTTGATGGATTGCTGGAATCTTTTAATAAAATGTTACCAGTTGGGAACGGAAGAGCCTGTATCACGTGACTAGCCAACATTCTGTGGACTACACTTTTGGAACTTCTGGTCTAGTGGGCAGTGCAAGGGACTGGGTTATGGGATTCCTAGATCCTGCTATACTATTAATTCAGTAGCAAGTCACTTCACTATGGGTATGTCTACACTACGGGATTATACCGATTTTATAGAAACTGTTTTTTTAAAACAGATTGTATAAAGTCGAGTGCACGCGGACATACTAAGCACAATAATTCGGCGGTGTGTGTCCATGTACCGAGGCTGGTGTCAATTTCTGAAGCGTTGCACTGTTGGTAGCTATCCCATAGCTATCCCATAGTTCCCGCAGTCTCCTCCACTCTTGGAATTCTGGGTTGAGATCCCAGTGCGTGATGGGGCAAAAAACATTGTCGTGGGTGGTTCTGGGTACAGCCTCACTCCTCCCTCCGTGAAAGCAGCAGACAACCGTTTTGTGCCTTTTTTCCTGGGTGAACTGTGCAAAAGCCATAGCACAGCAAGCATGGACCCTGCTGCTCAAGACAGCAATCATGGATGTTGTAAACACCTCGCGCATTCTCGTGCAGTCTATGCTGAACCAGGACCTGCAAAACCAGGCGAGGAGGCGGCAGCTACGGCAGCGCGGCGACGAGAGTGATGAGGACATGGACACAGAATTCTCTCAGACCACGGGCCCCTGTGCTTTGGAGATCCTGCTGGTAATGGGGCAGGTTCTAGCCATTGAACACCGATTTTGGGCCCGGGAAACACGCACAGACTGGTGGGACCGCATAGTTTTGCAGGTTTGGGATGATTCCTAGTGGCTGCAAAACTTTCACATGCATAAGGGCACTTTCATGGAACTTTGTGACTTGCTTTCCCCTGCCCTGAAGAGCCAGAATACCAAGATGAGCGCAGCCCTCACAGTTGAGAAGCAAGTGGCAATAGCCCTCTGGAAGCTTGCAACACCAGACAGCTACCGGTCAGTCAGGAATCAATTTGGAGTGGGAAATTCTACTGTGGGGCTGCTGTGATGCAAGTAGCCAAAGCAATCATTAAGCTGCTGCTACGAAAGGTTGTGACTCTGGGAAATGTGCAGGTCATAGTGGATGGCTTTGCTGCAATGGGATTCCCTAATTGTGGTGGGTCGACAGATGGAATCCATATCCCTATCTTGGCACCGGAGCACCAGGGCACCCAGTACATAAACCGCAAGGGGTACTTTTCAATGGTGCTGCAAGCACTGGTGGATCACAAAGGACGTTTCACCAACATCCACGTGGGATGGCCAGGAAAGATTCATGATGCTTATGTCTTTAGGAACACTACTCTGTTTAAACGGCTGCAGCAAGGGAATTACTTCCCAGACCAGAAAATAACAGTTTGGGATGTTGAAATGCCTGTAGTTATCCTGGGGGACCCAGCCTACCCCTCGATGCCATGGCTCATGAAGCCATACACAGGCAGTCTGGACAGTACTCAGGAGTTGTTCAACTACAGGCTGAGCAAGTGCAGAATGGTGGCAGAATATGCATTTGGCAGTTTACTGGCGCACATTACCGACTTGCTCAGACCTCAGCCAAACCGATGTCCCCTTTGTTATTGCTGCTTGCTGTGTGCTCCACAATCTCTGTGAGAGTAAGGGGGAGACCTTTATGGTGGAGTGAGAGGCTGAGGCAAATCACCTGGCTGCTGATTACATGCAGCCAGACACCAGGGCAATTAGAAGAGCACACCAGGAAGTAGTGCGCATCAGAGAAGCTTTGAAAACGAGTTTCATGACGGGCCAGGATATGGTGTGACTGCTGTGTTTGTTTCCCCTTGATGAACACCCCCCCCCCCCGATTGACTCATTCCCTGTAAACAACCCACCCTCCCCCTTCGATTACAGCTTGCTTAAGGAAATAAAGTCACTATTGTTTAAAAATCATGTATTCTTTATTAATTCATTATAAAAAGAGAGAGAGAACTGACAAGGTAGCCCAGGTGTGGTTTGGGAGGAGGTCAGGAGGGAAGGAAAAGGCCACTAAAAAAATTTCAAAATAATGAAAGCCTTTTGGTTGGGCTGTCCATGGGGGTGGAGTGGGCAGGTGCACAGAGCCTCCCCCCACACGTTCTTACATGTCTGGGTGAGGAGGATGTGGAACATGGTGAGGGTGGTTATACAGGGGCTGTAGCGGCACTCTGTGATCCTACTGCTGTTCCTGAAGCTCCACCAGACGCCGGAGCATGTCAGTTTGATCACGCAGCAGCCTCAGAGTTGCATCCCGCCACCGCTGATCTTCCTGCTGCCACCTCTCATCTCGAGCATCCCTCCTGTCCTCCACGGACAGGGGTGGGGTAGTGGTGGCAAACTCCCCAAGAATTGCATGCAGCTCACAGTAGAATCAGCATGTTTTCGGCCCTGCCCTGACCTTCCGTTTGCTTCTTTGGTTTTCTGGTAGGCTTGTCTGAGCTCCTTAACCTTCACACAGCACTGTACCGAGTCCCTGGTGTGGCCTCTCTGCATCATGGCCTTGGAAATTTTTTCAAATATTTTTTCATTTCGTCTTTTGGAACGGAGTTCTGTTAGCACAGAATCCTCTCCCCATATAGCGATCAGATCCAGTAACTCCCGTGCGGTCCATGCTGGAGCTCTTTTTCGATTCTCAGGAGACTGCATTGTTACCTGTGCTAATGAGTTCTGCATGGTCACCTGTGCTGGTGAGCTCTCCATGCTGGCCAAACAGGAAATGAAATTCAAAAGTTCGCAGGGCTTTTCCTGTCTACCTGGCCAGTGCATCCGAGTTCAGATGGCTTTCCAGAGCGGTCACAATGGTGCACTGTGGGATACCGCCCAGAGGCCAATACTGTTGAATTGCGGCCACACTAACCCTAATCCAACATGGCAATACCGATTTCAGCGCTACTCCGCTCGTTGGGGAGGAGTATAGAAATCGGTTTTAAAGCCCTTTATATCACTATAAAGGGCTTCGTTGTGTGGAAGGGTGCAGGGTTAAATCGGTTTAACTCTGCTAAATTCGGTATAAACGTGTAGTGTAGACCAGGCCTATGACTCAATTTCCTTGTCTATAAAATGAAGATAATACTTCCCTGTTTGAGAGGATTTAAATATATTGCTGTAATCCAACATTGTTAGAAAACTGCTATTGATGCAAAGCCCTCTGCTAACTTTATACAACAAAACACAGTCAGATTATCTTCTGACCAATGGAGAGAAACCCCAAACTTACTGGGGAAATACCAACAGGAAATATGGCACTGATTATGTACTAGGTCAGAAATTCACACCATGGTTTCTGGAGTGATAAGACTGACATCCAAAGGGCAGATAGAGGGCCTATGTTCTATCCGGACTGAATGTTAATTTGGTTTTCATATACAGTATCCGTTTTCACCCTCCAGCTGTCCCAAAGCAGTGAGTTAGATACAAAGGTGACAAATATTTCACATTCTGAGGTAGGAGACAGAGGCAGAGGAAAAAAGTGAATGTTGGCCAGGACACTGGATTATTGCATACTCTTTGGCATTATACCATCTTTTACACTTGCACCTGAATAGACAGAGCTGGACAAAAAGGACCTCAGAGTAGTGTCTGACTAGAACCACGGGGGGAAAGAGCTGAATTTCTCACACCAAGACATTAAAAGGCTAGTGGCCACGAGTTCTTAAGAGTGGGGAAGAAATGCACTTTATCACTGTTGCCATTATCCTACACATACTGAACACAGTTGTTGTGGACCACAACAGCATGAACCTGTAATAGAATGGGATACCCAGGACACACAGACTTGTAACCTCACAGGCCCTGATTCAGCAAAGCACTTAAATACTTTTAACTTCAAGCCCATGCTTGAGCTAAACTGGCATCATGATCAACAGAGCACTGAGAGGATCATGTTCCAGCACTTTATCTCCACTCAGAGCTGCTTCCAGCAACATGAAATTGTGCAGGACCTAGAGACGAACATGAGGAGTTTGGTGCTTGACCAGTCAGGAAACCAGTGTACCTAAAGGATGCTACAATGATAATCCAGAGAGTGGAGGATTTAAGAGTGCCAGACATGCTTCCCCAGGGACAGAGAATGGCCAATAAGCCAAATTGCAAAGGAGGAGATAAGCCATCCGAGAGGTTACAGCCAAAACCTAAAGGCTTTGTTAGTATGTCTATACTGGTATACTACACTGGCAAAGCCCTCCTAGGGTGGATGCAGTTTATCCCAGCTCCCCTAAGCAAAATAGATTATACCGGTAAGAGTGCAATTTTGCCAGTATAACCATGTCTACACTAGGGGCTTCTGCCGGCACAGCTGTGTCAGTCTAGGATCACACCTCTTCATGCTTCTGACAGACAGCTATGCCAGCATGAGTTTGTATTGTAGACCTGGCCTACTAGTGCTCTGCCCCAAATCAGAATGCAGTGGTTCTGAGAGGAGCTGTTTGTTTCTCCCTCAACCAGACATGCTATTGTCACACTTCATTAATTCACCAAGGCCCTGGGGAAGGCCTGTAGTGCCATGCTGAACAAATTCCTCAGTAGGGCTAGGAGTCAAACAACACTGGTACATGCGTACACACTCTAGTGTCCTGTCTGCTTAGGATGGGGGCGAGCTAAGGAGTATGCTCTGCAGCCTGCACTGACTTCCCCTTCCTTACTGGAACCACTCCAAAGTTCTGGTATTCTTTTACAAAGCCTTTGGTGAACGGGCATGAGATCTTCAAGACTGCCTCACTTTCCAGGTCTCTCTGCAGCAGCTGCGGTCATCCAGCAGACTACCAGGAAGCACTAGGTATGACCTTCTCAACAGCAGATTTGACCCAAATGAGACCATGGAGGGTCCTTATCCTCACCCTCTCCAGATACACCTCTTCTCCGGTCCTCATAGAATCAAAGACAATCAAACAGTGCACTCAAAATTAACAACTCATGATTACAGCCAAAGTAGGCCAGAGAATGGATTTCCCTTCCAGCCTCTCCCTCCTTTCCCCAGCATATAGCACCTAGATCCTACTGTGACAGCCACTTGGGAAAGGGCAGATAGATTAGAAGGAGGGCTCGTCTCAGGCCTAATTTTCTGTGTACAGGTCATAGAGTGACTGAAAATAATAGACTGACTAGTCTATTTTCAAGAGCAAAAAGTAAATAAACTGGGGAAATGGTGAAAAGTAAAGTCGATTTTCAGCTTTCAATTATGATAATCTCAGGAGTTACTAACATACTGTAGGTAAGGGAAAATGTGTCTGAATACACTTGATTCTCCATCCGTTATGGTTATGTAAATCCATGGATGTCAGTGGCATTACACAAGTGTAAAACTGGGGTGATAGGGTAGAATCAAGTCCATCCTTTTTCTTAACCAGTGTCCCTTTAAGTCAGAACTTCAGTTCAGGAATAATTTTTTTTCTTTCCTTTCACAAATTCTCAAAATATTGACCTATCCAGTTCAGGTTCTAGAGTCAAATAATTTATCATTTAAAAAAATAACGTTATATTTTGCAGTGTTGGTCCCAGGATATTAGAGACACAAGGTGGGTGAAGGCTTAAAAGGTTCTTTCACCAGCAGAAGTTGGTCCAATAAAAGACATTCCCTCACCCACCTTGTCTCCCTAATTTGTTATAGGGAACTCAGTTCTTCATTTTATTTATTTTTTACAGTGGTGTTTTGTCTGTGATTGATGTAATATCAGTTTTGAATAATTTATTATTTATTATTGTGGTAACAACTAGAGCCCCATCACATTTGTGATGGTGACTCACATTCCTGAAAATTTTAGGCTGGGAAGACACTATATATATGGCAGGGGGACCACACTACGGCCAGCTGAAGGCTGCTGTGGCACTTAGTCAGAAACCCAAAGACCACACCTGTTTTGCATAAAACAGAATCAGATGCAGCCCCTTTCAACTTTAATGTGGTGGAATGGGGAGAGGAGACTGCAGGCCCCAAATGGCTACTTAGTTCAAGACAAAACTCAGCATCTTCAGACTCAAATTCCCTATGGGCAGATTCTCTTAATTAAATACAAAAGTGGCTACACATAGCACTGCAGAAATGTGTGGGTTTCTTCTGGCCTTTGTCTGCCCTAACACAGTATAGGATACCAAAAAAGGCATGGAATATTGTGCTGGCCACAAGTACTATTAACCACTAGATGGCACTCTCTCCTCATTACAGAATATTGCCAAGTACTTCCAAGTATTTCCAGTTTAGTAATCCTTATTTAAACAACTTCTAAATGTATCTAAATGGATGAAAAGCTAGGCAAAAAAACATGGTTTCAATTACGTTCTCAGCAAATCAATTTTTTCCCCTTTTTGTAAATGTGTAAGTAATTAGGTACAGGTCCCTACAGGTTAAACTTTGAGCAGCATCAGTTATTTCCGAATGGTTCCGACATATGGTAGTGTCCTGAAGAAAAATGTAAGAGATGGATCAGCTGATAACTACTTCAGACATTTGATTAAAAAAAAAAAAGAGAGAGAACAAAAAATTATATTAAACTCACCACCCTCCAGAAAATGGTGCGCTACCTAAATATTTTCCTTAGGTAAATGAATCCTTGTCTATGCCTCAGAAAATACTGGTTTTGCTTTCAACTGAGTTTAGTGCTCTTGAAAAGTCCCAGCCTCTTGAATGATTGAGATTGGTGGGCAGAGTCCACCTGAATGAAAGCCGCCCTGTCTCTCCATCCCCTCAACTGAGTGAGGGTCCACAGAACCCAGAAAATTGAGGGACAAAAAGTGAACAATCAGGGGGCGGGGATGGCTTGCCAGCATGCAGACTGACGTTCTTGTGATACCCAGAGCAGCTATACCAAGAGCAATGACAGCATAAGCATGCCCCATGCCTGCATTCTGCTGCACTCTTGACCTGGAAAGGCCACCTTGACGGTGGAGAAAGGAGTTTAGTATCCATGTCCCACTGAGTCTTTCCACATCTCTGCCAAGGATGGAGCCAGTTGTGATGGTGGGGTTTAAGATGTCCACTAGTGACTGAACTGAGATAACTTGCTTCTTGGGTTTTTATTTCTACCTTAGACCATAGATAATCCCATGCTTTGCTGCACACTGGGCTACCCACATTTACCATCCATGCCTGTCAACTGCCTTTCTCTCCAAATATTCCCATTTCATGTTGAGATGTTTGATGTGGTTCAGAACTTTTTGTTTCTATGTTATTCGTGGTCTTTCTCTCTTTCTTCTTTTGTTTTCTGGCTTCCCTTCGAGGCTGGTATTTCGTAAGCATTCTTTTTCCATTTTCAGCGCATGTCCCAGCCACTGATGTCTTCTTTTGTAGATTATTTGTTAGAGGGTGACTTGTGCAGTAATTTTTCTGACTTCTTCATTCGTCTTCCTATCTCTATATATTATTCCCAATATTCTTCTCAGACATTTGTGATGAAATGCATCTAGCTTTTGCATATCTTTCTTGGTAAGTTGCCATGTCTCACTGCTCTAGGTTGTGATGATGATAACAATTGCTTTTATTTCTACACTAGCAATCAAATTCAAATTTACTCTTAAGTGAAGCACTGGAGTTATTATTATTGATACTGGGCACTATACAGACCCCTGTTCTGAAAAGGCAGTGACATATCTTAATGAAATCAAGCGAGTAACCCCACTCCTCCACCTCCTCATCCCCCTAAAATAAAAAAAATCCATTGTTTTCACTTCCCACTGCACAGTTCAAATTGATACCTAATGGGAGCTCATTCAGACCACATATAGTTATCTAATGGAAACTGACTGCACAACATTGTAGTGAGTCTGGCGCAAGTGAGTTTCTGAAATTGCCCTAATCTGTAAACTATTAAGGCATCTTTCTCTTAAAAATTCTTTTACTTGATGGTAGACGTTGGTGACTGTGCTCACCATACAGCAAAAGCACCACTGTTTTCTCACGGATGGTTTACCAACATGTCTGGGACTCATGGAGTTAAACAGAGAACACAACTAATTATTATGTAATGCTAACCTCAGCTGCTGGTTCATTTTGAGACACTTTAAAATATGAACTGTGTATTTTACCCCTATGCACTCTCTTAATGATTTGTTTTTTTTAGACTGGAATCACTTCCAACCATCAGTTATACTCGCGGTCTCTACACATGCACTTCTCTGAGCACAAATATTTCTTTTTCCTATTAGTCTGCCAACCCCTGTCAGAGCAAATTTCACTTTAAACTAAATGCAATGATACTTAAAACCTCTTGGATTACTCAGGCTGCTGGCATGATCTATGACCTTCCCAGAATGACAGCTGAACTTTCTAATTTGCTTGTACGGCTAGGGAACCGAAGAACACATGCCAAGGGGGAAAATGCTCCTAATGTGCATGAGTGAAGAGAGATTTCTTAACAGCTTTATTTATTGATATTTACCTTGATTCATAATGTAAAAAATAATGTGCCTATCCTGGGTCCATAGTGCCTAGGAGACATTTTAAAATACAATCAAACAAAACTAGCAATGCTACCCTTATCCAAGCCAGGAAATGCCAGGCATCCCCCTTCCCCACATATACCTGCTCTCATTGTACTCGTCCCTCGCCCAAAGCCTGAGAGAACAGACAGGCTTTGCAGTAGACCTGGAAGACCTGTTTCAGACCAGGGGATGAAGGGGGAACACCTGTGTCAGCACTCTGATGGTATTCCAGTTCAGAGGCCCGCACTGGCTGTAACTCTGTGGTGCAGGCAGAGAACAGGGCTCTCTAGGTTCTTCCACATTAGGAAAATTAGCTCCCGTATTACAAAAATGGCCAGCAATAGTGCACAGCTGCTCGCTGTAGATTTTCATGAGAGTGGTAAAGACACCTCAGCCCCTTACTGAGCACTGGTGCTGACAGTTGCTGTAATATGGGTGCTAATTCCTCAAGTGTAGGCAAGCCTTCAGAAAGGCAGCTCCCAGGTCATTTGGGACTTTATGGGTCAAAAGTAACACTTTGAAATCTATCTGGCAATCCACAGGTAGCCAGACCAGAACCCAGAGCACCGGCATTGTGTGCTCCCAGCAGGAAATACTGCTGAGGAGGCAGGTAGCCTCACTATACACCAGCTTCAGCCTCATACTGTATTTTAAAGATACCGTATAGTCCCATGCAGAGTGCACTGCAATAATCAAACTATGAGGTGACACAGGCATGGATGAGGGAAACCAGGTCCATATCTGAAAGAAGAGGTTGCAACCTCCTGATGAAGTGGAGATGGACATAGGTGTTCTGGTGACTGCTGATACATGACCGCACAGCAGGTGGGGAAATTGTATTTCAAAACTTGAATATGGATTTAAATAAGATTTTTTTGGCCTCTGTTTCATGTTTGGCACCCAAAAATGCACGGACAAAAAATAATTGGCCACTGAAAACAGGAGGTCACAGTCACATACACTGCAAGTGTCAGAGCCAGGATTAGAAGCCAGATGTCTTCAAATCCTAGTCCTGCTCTGAAGACCAGCCAACCCCCACTGCCTGCATATCTTGCATGAATCAGACACACTTGTAATTTTAAGAGGCACTAAACTAGTGAACGGGAACACATTTTAAAAAGGTCTCCATTTAGTACAAGTGCAAATGTTTATCCATACACTCAAGGTGGGGCCTTGATCCAGCAAAGCACTTATGTATGTGCAGAACTTTTCATTCATGAATAGGTCCACGGACTTCTGTGTGACTACTCACATACTTAAAGCTACTCATGTGCTTAGGTGCTTTGCTCAACTGAAGTTTATTTGCATGCATAACTATGCAACACATACGTACACACATGGGCTCCGATCTTGCTCCCACTGAATTATAACTGATCTGGCAAAATTTACATAGATGTCAATGGAATGAGGATTAGGCCCATATTTTTAGGTGTGCAGGATCCTTTGAAAACTTGGCCTCAGTGCTGCCAACAGACATAGAGCTCCCTCTTTGAGAATCACTTGCATACCTTATTACGATGAATATTTTAAGAATACAGTTTAAAATGTGCAAGGTTCTCTCCCCCTACCCCCAGCCATGCAACTGGTAGTCACAATAATCTTATCCTCAGAGTCCTATCACTTCACTTCTGAAAGAGACTATTAGTCAGTGACAGTATTGTTGATAACATATAGTACTGTTACAGTTCTAGCCATCCTGCTGTAAAATCCTATGCCATAAAACTTTGGAATGCATAAACTGGGTTGGACTAGATGATCTCCTGAGGTTCCTTCCAACACTAATAATCTATGATACTCTATCTATGAAACTGTATCAGGTTCCTGTGTATAACACAGAGGATGAATTATGTTCAATACATGGTAGAAGACACTATTTTGCCCTCATGGGGTACCCAAGCCATGAAAATGAAACACCATTCACCATAACTTTGAGACATAAGCCCAGCATTGTAATACATAAATAATGAACTGCATCTAAATTGTATCATACTTGAGTGCCAACAAGAGACAGGACTTGATAGTGTTTAAGTCTGTATTTTCTCTCCTCTCTTGGTAGCTCTCATTTTTAAGTGCTGATGAAAGGTACTAGATTGAAAGTCCAAGAGCCTGTATCTGCAGGTAAGACACTACAAGCTTCTCAGTGTGCTTCTTCCCCCTCCCCCCACAAAATGACCACCTGTAGAGTTGGGAGGATCATTCAGTAGCCAGAGGCCATTAGTTCCCTGGACTTTCTGCTGAGACTACCAACCAAGTGACAGCTAGGATGATCATTTTGTGATGGATTCCTGTCCACTAAGTAATGGATCGAGGCCACTATGCTAATGTCACACAGGACACTTAGCGTTCAGATGGTAGCTACTCATGGTTGCTTGGACTCTGGTAACCAAAAAGACAAAAGGTTCCACAGACCCACTATATAATAGTCTGATGCAGCTACTTCTCTGTTTCTCCTTAATTGTCCACTAATTTGTTCTGCACATCAGCTTATGACAGCAAATCCTGGGAGACTGGGAGGCAGAGGTTTTTATATGTAATAACAGATCCGGTAACTATAGTCATGACCTGTAATAGTATGATAATTGCATGATAAAATTACAAATATTTTAAATTCTGTATTTCATGGCCCCACCTTCCTTCTTCCCCTTCTGTTTATCTTTCCCATACTTTGTCTCTCTCAAATTCAGCTTGGATGGAAGCTTTGGGGCAGGAACTGTGCAATTATTGGTACATAAAGTACCATGCATATCTGCATACTAATATTAAATATTAATTACACAAATAATTATATTAACATTAACGTTGCAAAGTCAAGCACTCAAAAATTAGGAAATGCCAGAGTTCAGGTTTTCTGTGCTTCCTTGTGCATATGCTTTACAATATAGTCTCTAATTAATCACTAGACCCACTAAATCGACCCCCGCTGCATTGATCGCAGCAGCATCGATGCCTGGTTAAGTCTAGAGATGGCCGACTTAAGCTGTAGCTGTGAGTGCTCAGCACTTCTGTAAATCAGAATAAGGGTCTCAAGTCAGGTTGCCAAAGTCTGGTGTAAGTGACTAGCCCTGCACCACACAGGAACTCTGTCAGAGGCAGGGATGGAATCTAATGTTCTAGGGTACTGTTCAATTGCTTTAACCATGAAACCATCCATTCTTTTTATGCAGTCTCCTGTCTCATTCAATAAAAACTTTCCAACTTCTACAACAAATGAGACAGGGATCCTACAGACAGCATCCTTAACTACACAGCTTTGATTTCTCCTGAGTGAGCCAGGGACCCTGAAGGAAAAAGTAGTATGTGATCATGTAATAAAGACTGTACATAATGCATATGCACAAGAAGTCTCAATTAAGGCTGCAGAGACCTTAATTCCAGCATGTACTAATTTCTGAGCGCTTGATTCTGCAACTTTAATGTAGGCTGGTGGGTGGCTGCTTCTCCCCTATGTATTATTTACTATTCAATTTAAAAAAAATTGAAAATACAAATTCCATCATGTGGTATCACAGCCTCCTTGCTTGTGGTTCAGGTGCCTTGACCTGCACCCGGAATGGCCTGCAGTAGCCCAGAGCTGCAACTGTATGGAAAGTCCTGTTCAGTTCTATGCTGGAGCATGCAAAAAGTGGAAACTAGGCAAATTAAAAATAAGGCAGTCAAGCAATTAAAAAAATTAACTGCGATTAATCGCACTTTAAACAATAACAGAATATCATTTACTTAAATATTTTTGGATAGTTTCTACATTTTCAAATATATTGATTTCAATTACAGCATGGAATACAAAGTGTACAGTGCTCACTTTATATTCATTTTTTATTACAAATAATTGCAATGTAAAAAACAAAAAATAGCATTTTTCAATTCACTTAATACAAGTACTGCAGTGCAATCTTGATCATGAAAGTTGAACTTACAAATGTGGAATTAGGTACAAAAATAACTGATTTCAAAAATAAAACAATGTAAAACTTTAGAGCCTACAAGTCCATTCAGTCCTATTTCTTGCTCAGCCAATAACTCAGACAAACAAGTTTATTTACATTTGCAGGAGATAATGCTGCCTACTTCTTGTTCACAACGTCACCTGAAAGTGAGAACAGGCATTCACATGGCACTGTTGCAGCTGGCATCACAAGATTTTATGTGCCAGATGCACTAAAGATTCTTATGTACCTTCATGCTTCATCCACCATTCCAGGGGACATGCATGCATGCTGATGGCTTCTGCTTGATAAAAATCAAAAGCAGTGTGGACCGATGCATGTTCATTTTCATCATCTGAGTCAGATGCCACCAGCAAAAGGCTGATTTTCTTTTTTTGATGGTTCAAGTTCTGTAGTGTCTGCATAGGAGTGTTGCTCTTTTAAGACTTCTGAAAGCATGCTCCACATCTCAACTCTCTCAGATTTTAAGAATCTGAAGTGCCTTCCAAACCTCGAATCGAGTGCTATAGCTACCTTTAGAAATCTCACACTGGTAACCTTCTTTGCGTTTTGTCAAATCTGCAGCAAAAGTATTCTTAAAATGAACATGTGCTGAGTTATCATCCGAGACTGCTATAACATGAAATATATGGCAGAATGCGGGTAAAACAGTGCCGGAAACATACAAGTCTCCCCGAAGGAGTGAAGTCACAAACTAATTAACAATTTTTTTTTTAACAGGTGTCGTCAACATGTTCTCTGGAATGGTGGCTGAAACATGAAGGGGTATACGAATGTACAGCATGTATATCTGGCATGTAAATAACTTGCAGTGCCACCTACAAAAGTCCCATGTGAACACCTGTTCTCACTTTCTAGTGACACTGTAAGTAAGAAGTGGGCAGTATTATCTCTTGCAAATGTAAACAAACTTGTTTGTCTTAGCGATTGGCTGAACGAGAAGTAGGACTGAGTGGACTTGTAGGCTCTGAAGTTTTGCATGGCTTTGTTTTTGAGTGCAATTATGTAACAAAACAATTCTACATTTGTTAGTTTCATTTTCATGATAAAGAGATACAGTACTTGTAAGAGGTGAACTGAAAAATACTATTTCTTTCATCATTTTTACAGTGCAAATATTTGTAATAAAAAATAAAGTGAGCAGTGTACACTTTGTGTTCTGTGTTGTAATTTAAATCAATATATTTGAAAATGTAAAAAAACATCCAAAAATATTTAATCAATTTTAATTGGTACTTATTGTTTAACAGTGTGATTAAAACCGTGATTAATTTTTTTAATCACAATTACTTTTTTTGAGTTAATCACATCAGTTAACTGCTATTAATCAACAGCCCTAATTACAAAAGAAGAATATGAACAAACAACACAAATATGCAGGGACAAAATTAGAAAGGCCAAGGCACAAAACGAGATTAAACTAGCTAGACACAAAGGGTAACAAGAAAACATTTTACGAATACATTAGAAGCAAGAGGAAGATCAAGGACAGAGTAGCTCCGTTACTCAATGAGGGGTGAGAGGAACAACAGAAAATGTGGAAATGGCAGACGTGCTAAATTACTCTCGTTTCAGTTTCAGCAAAAAGTTAGTAGCAACTGGACATCTAACAGTGAAAGACAGCGAAAATTAGGTTGGATCAGAGGATAAAATAGGGAAAAAAGTTAAAAATTACTTAGTCAATTTAGAGGTCTTCAAGTCACCAGGGCCTGATGAAATACATCCCAGAATACTCAAGGAGCTGACTGAAGAGATTTGAGTCATTAACGATTATCTTCAAAAAGTCATGGAAGACGGGAGAGATTCCAGAAGACTAGAAGAGGGCAAATATAGAGCCAATTTATAAAAAGGGAAATAAGGAAAGCCCGGGGAATTACAGACCAGTCAGTAACTTAACTTCAGTACCCAGAAAGATAATGGAACAAATAATTAAGGAATCAAAATTTGTGAACATCTATATGATAATAAGGTGATAAGTAACAGTCAGCATGGATGTGTCAAAAACAATTCATGTTAAACCAACCTAATAGCTTTCTTTGACCAGCTAACAAGCCTTGTGGATAGGAGGGAAGTGGTAGATGTATCCTGAGTTTAGTAAGGCTTCTGATACTGTCTCACATGATCTTCTCATACATAAACTAGGGAAATAAGTGGGTGCATAACTAGTTGAAAAACCATTCTCAGAGAGTACTTACCAGTGACTCATGGTCAAGCTGGAAGGGCATATCAAGTGGGGTCCCACAGGGATCAGTTCTGGGTTTGGTTCTGTTCAATATCTTTATCAATGATTTAGATTATGGCATAGAGTACACTTACAAATTTTGTGGGCAATACCAAGGTGGGAGGGGTTGCAAGTATTTTGGAGGATAGGATTAAATTTCAAAATGATCAGGTCAAACTGGAGAAATGGTCTGAAGTAAACAGGATGAAATTCAGTAAGAAGAAATGCAAAGTACTCCACTTCAGAAGGAACAATCGGTTGTATGCATACAAAATGGGATATGACTGCCTAGGAAGGAGTACTACATAAAAGGATCTGGCCATTATAGTGGATCACAAACTAAACATGAGTCAACAATGTACACTGTTATAAAAAAAAGCAAACATCATTCTGGGATTTATTAGCAGGAGTGTTGCAAGCAAGACATAAGTAATTATCTATTCTACGCTGATTAGGCCTCAACTGGAGTAGTGTGTCCAGTTCTGGGCACATTTCAGGAAAGATGTGGACAAATTGGAGAAAATCTAGAGAAGAGCAACAAAAATGATTAAAGGTAGAGAAAACATGACCTAAGAGGGAAGATTGAAAAAATTGGGTTTGTTTAGTTTGGAGAAGACTGACAGGGGACACAACAGTTTTCAAGTATACAAAAGGCTGTTACAAGAAGGAAGACAAACTGTTCTCTTCAACCTCTGAGAATAGGATAAGCAGCAACGGAGTTAAATTGCAGCAAGGGAGGTTCAGGTTGAACATTAGGAAAACTTCCTGTCAGGGTGATTAAGCACTGGAATAAATGGTCTAGGAAGGTGGTGGAATCTCCATCATTGGAGATTTTAAGGAGCGGGTTAGACAAACACCTATCAAGGATGGCCTGGATAATACTGAGTCCTGCCATGAGTGCAGGTGACTGGACTAGATGACATCTCGAAGCCCCTTCCAGTCCTATGATTTTATGCTCAGTGTGAACAGACTCTTCAGGTAATTTAGCTGTTAAAATCTGTCCCAGTCTCTACACTGAATTTGTGCGAACTGCAATTACCATTTGTAATTTTTCAAAGGTTTATAACTTGGCCAGATTAGAGTGGGTTTTCACAGGGACAATAAAATGCATATCCCTCACACAAAGGCCTCCCCACACTGCCAATTTGAAATCCCTGCTCCAAAGCATGGGGGTGCTAGAACTCTTTAAAGAAAAGGTCACCAGAATTTATTTTAACATGGGCAAAACAACATTTTTATTTAGTCTTGTTCTCAGAAATGACAATCATTTTGGCTGAAGTTTTCAAAAAAAAAAATTCAACCTGAGGCAGACACCCAGCATGGAAAATTTCAGCCCAAAGACAAATTCTGGCAAAGTTATAAGCCACTGAAGACAGGGTCTTATAATGGGAAGTGACAAGCAACCATAAGAATAGGCTGCACTATCAGCCCCACCTATAATAGGGAGCCACATCATCTCTCTTACTTTTCTGCATGAATGGGTAGGACAGAGGGCTGTAGTGAGGGAGGCAGAAGAGAAACTCAAGCAGCATTACCCTCCTCCCCTGCCACCAGATTTCACGGAGGTCCTCCATGTAAATGTGTGTGACTTAGACTCTACTCACTTTGGGGGCAGGGCAGAGTCCCATCTTGTACTCCTACTTTGTCCCCAAACTTGCAGTGTTCCCCATTGAAGTGAATTAAGTCTATTACAGATTTCCCATCGATGCTCAACCTGGGCCTGACTCACCACTTTTATGCTGGTGTAACACCAATGATTTCAATGACATGACACTAATCAGCCCCCTATCTCCTCCCTCAGAGGCAGCACACTGAGGTGGCAGCTAACCAGTGGCAGCAGGGGTCCTGAAGGAGCAGTAAGCTAGGAGTCTGGAGGACCCCACTCAAATATTGTGGGTCCTCAGCGTACACGCATTCCAAATGCCACAACCCTGTCCAATTGCTGGCGAGAAACCCCCTCTCTGGTACACTCTTGGGGACTCCACAAGTTGTAACTCTCCAAGTCTCCAGAGTACAATACCTGTTCCGTGGTGGTGGTGGTGATCAGAGCCTCTGCACACACCCTACTTTGGTGTTATCCATTGAAGTTAGGGGTATGAGACACCCCTGTTGCCGCCACCTCGAACGAGTGACCAAAGCTTCAATTGACATTACTGCTCCAATGTTACAAGATCGAGTAGACAGCCTGGAGTTTAACTAGTCATAGATTGGTTCATCCATTTTCCAGATCAAAACTCCTTCTGGACACAATACAGTGGATCAAAGAAACCAGTAATGTAACTGACATACGTTAGCAGTTGTAGCAATGTGTGCATGCATGGCTTGATGGGGATTGTGTGAAAATGCACTCAGTTCTGAAAAAAGAACAGGAGTATTTGTAGCACCTTAGAGACTAACATATTTATTTGAGCGTAAGCTTTCGTGGGCTTTAGCCCACTTCATCAGATGCATAGAATGGAACATATAGTAAGAAATATATATACATACAGAGAACATGAATTTGAATCTATTTCCTCATGTTAAGTATCCTCACACCTTCTTGTCAACTGTCTAAAATGGGCCATCTTGATTATCACTACAAAAGGTTTTTTTCCTCCTGTTGATAATACCTCATTTTAATTAATTAGCCTCTTACAGTTGGTTTGGCTACTTCCACCTTTTCATGTTCTCTGTATGTATATATATTTCTTACTATATGTTCCATTCTATGCATCTGATTAAGTGAGCTGTAGCCCAGAAAAGCTTATGCTCAAATAAATTTGTTAGTCTCTAAGGTGCCACAAGTACTCCTGTTCTTTTTGCGGATACAGACTAACACGGCTGCTACTCTGAAACCTGTCAGCTCTGAAAGCATCAGTGAGCTGCTGGACTTCTTTGGCCAAGCTGCCAGAGCATGGTTGAGAAGTCTCAACTGGAGGAAGTGAATGATCAGACCATTAAATAGAAATGTTTAATTAGCTCTCTCATGGTACTGCAATCCTGATTGACAGGCACAGATTCACACAAAACTCTGCAGCATTACCTATTATTCTCCCCCTTTTCTCTAAGACAAGCTACAACAAATCCTAATTAGATCATGCCTGTGCTGTCAGTGAAAAGAGTGCAGATCTGTGCCTGTGGGAACGTAATGAGCCCATGAATGACACCACGCTAGTCACAATGGCCCTGGAAGAGCCATTTTAATTACTGGAACGTTATATTGTGTTGCCTGCTGAAAAAAGAAAAAAAATCCACAAACTGACAGCAGGAAATCACTCTAATAAAGAACTGTCACCAGCCAGAAAGATTTTATTACACTATGCTAATTTATTTTCTCAGAGAAGGACGAATTGCATTGAATATTCGGCATCTTTTTGTGGGCCCCTTTTTAGGTGCATACTCAGGGTGAAGGTATTGAGGGAAGGGTTTATAACTAGGCAGAATCAACAGACTAAAAATCCTGATCATGTGGCTTTGAAGAGCAGACCCAGCACTTGGTATGAACTCTCTTTTTAAATATGGTTAATGTCGTCAGCCCGAATTGTTAAATCAGCCAAAAGAGAAAGATGCTGAGTAAAGCAACCAGACAGAACCCATAACTAATACCTCACCAAGCTATTTATTGTGTGACAGAATCCCTTCCACATTTGGGAACACTTTAGAAAGCACAGACTTAAGTTTCATGTATTGACCTAATACAGGGCTGTCTTTATGTCCTAAGCAAAACAACTGCCTTCAGTAGAGTAGAGTGGGAGGTATGAGACCATTAGATTTGGCCAACTAACCTTTGAAAGGAGGAGGCGCATCAGAGAAACCTATCAAACCTATTCCTGTCACTCATTAAAACGGATTAACCCCAAGGAGCCCATATGTCCGGCTCTCACAACACTGGATTAAATCGAGTTTCCAGACGCCATTTGGCAAAAAGTCCAAGAGCATCTTAACAAAATTTTCTTGTTCCAGCCATTTAATTATAGGCCAATAGCAAAATCTGAGAACTGTGGAAAAATGAGCATTGTCTGCGACATCCAAGTCCAGCCATGTATCCAGGGGGAAAAGAGCTCTAGAGTTCACTGCTGAGAAGTGATTCTTAAATGTTTCACAGCCGAATGGTCTTAAAACAAAAGCTCTGAATTAAAAATTCGGAACCCAGTATGTCTTATTGAAAAGTAGCATAGCCTATCATCTCTGCTGAGTGATGGAAGATGGATCAGTAGTGAGGGGGTAGGCTGGGACTTGGGAGACCCAGTATCAAGTCCCTGCTCTGATACTGATTCCAAGTGACCTTGGGCAAGTCATTAGACTCTCTGTGCCTATGTGCCCCCATCTGCACAATGGAGAGAACAGCACTTTCCCTACCACACAGGGGTGCTATGAGGATAAATACATTGAAGACTGTGGGTATGGCTACACTGGCAAAGTTACAGTGCCGCTCAGAGAGCGCTGAAGGGAAATCCTTGTTGTGTGTTCACACTGTCAGGTGTTGGTGCAATAACGTGTTCACACTTGCAGCAGTATTCGGAGCGGTGTAGTATGGGCACCTATCCTACAGAGCACCTCCTCCTCTTCTGCTGCTGCTAAGAGTTGTAGGAAGGTAGAGGGGGTCACAGTGCATTCTGGGTCCTATCCCAATGCCCTGTGATGCACTACTTCGCATCCCAAGATCCCTGTGCTCCCGTCCACATTTGGCGCCATCTTTGATTGTTTGTGTACTGCACGCTCTGCCTCTTCGGTCTCCAAGAATGGATCCCGCACTGTTGACCAGTATCGCTGACTAACACGTCTTGAGTGGCAGTGGAGTTATTCCTTAAACTATGAAGGCAAGAGGAGTGCAACGTTGATCTCGCCACATGGCTAGCAGCTATGACACGAGATTGCTTGTGGCATTCACAGAGGTGCTGACCACGGTGGAATGCCGCTTTTGGACTCAGGAAACAAGCACTGAGTGGTTGGATTACGTCATCAAGCACATCCAGGATGATGAGCAGTGGCTGCAGAACTTTCTGATTAAGAAAGACATATTCATGGGACTGTGTGATGAGCTCACTCCAGCCCTGCGGCACAAGCACATGAGAATGAGAGCTGCCCTGCCTTTGGAAAGGCGCGTGGTGATTGCACTGTGGAAGCTGGCTACCTTAGACTGCTACCAATTGGTTGCTATTCCAATTCTGGCAGCAGACCACCTAGCCACATTAATCGGCAGGGGTATTTCTCTATGGTTCTCCAGGCGCTTGTGGATCACCATGGGCTGGTCCGGAAAGGTGAATGATGCAGAGATCTTTTGGAACTCTGGCCTGTTCAGGAAACTGTGAGCAGGAACTTTCTTCCCGGGCCAGAATATCACCACAGAGGAAGTCAAAATGCCTACTGCGATCCTGCGAGACTCCGCTTACCCCTTAATGCCGTGGTTTATGAAGCCATACATGGGGCACCTTGACAGAAGCAAGGAGCGGTTTAGCAGCAGGCTGAGAAAAGTGCAGAATGACTATTTAGTGTGCTTTCGGACGTTTAAAGGCCCGCTGGTACTGCCTATATGGGAGGTTGGACCTGGTCGATGACAATATTCCTATGCTTATAGTTGCGTGCTGTATGCTCCACAATATTTGTGAAAGGAAGGGTGAAAGCTTCACTCAGGGGTGGACCACTGAGACTCAGCGCCTTGAAGCTGAATTTGAAGAGACCAGGGCTATTAGAGGGGTGCAGTGTGGGGACACAAGCATCAGGGATGCCTTGAGGCAGCAATCTGAAGCTGAAAGCCACTTATATTTGTTGCTATGTTTGGGAGTGCAGTGCTTGTAATGCTAGGAGGTGATTGCAATTGGTGAAGATGATGCACTATGAAGGTTTAAGAAAATTACCTGCTGCTTTAAAGGGCTCTGTTTGCTTTCAATTAATAGAATAAAGACGGCTTTCAAATCAAAACAATTCTTTTATTTAAAAACGTGTGTGTCCGCTTTTAAGAGCCACTCCGGGGCTTCGCTCTGGCATGCTGCGTTCTCCTTTTGGTCCCTCTTTTTTGCTGTCCTGCCACTCCTTCAATTCCTGTTTTTCGGCTGCGGAGTGCATCATGACCTCAAGCAGAAAGTCGTCCTTAATTCTTCATGGCTGCTTTCAAATTCTGTGCAGCCGTTCAGCCGGCGATAACAAAGAGGGAGGCTGGGCTCCCAAGGTCATATCTGTGAAGCCAAAACGCAACATCTTACAGAAGCAGTATTGTTTGCAACACATAGACCACTGATTCAGTGATTTTAAACACAGCCACTATTCACATACCTGTCCCTAACTGGCTGACCCCAGGCAACCACACATGAGCCACAAGACCCCAAAAATGGTGAGTAGCCACAGGGGCAGTGGAAATCAGTGTTCCCAGACCTTGCTGTACACTGGGCACGTGGCTCTCGGGGAGAGTCAGCACTGTAGGGGGGGGCCTTATAATCATTCCTGTCCCCACATTTTTCACAGGCTGTGTTCATTACGGAAGATATCTCACTGCTGAGGGTGAGCAGGGAATCAAGGGAGGGTCTTCTCCAAGACTGTGGCTTCCGCCAGGGCCGCTATGCAGCTCACCTGTGTGCAGCAATGGTCCTCCACCCTGAGGGACGACAGGGTGCTGCGGGAAAGTTCCCTTAATGGGGCAAGAAACAAAGCAGCTTTGGCAAAGAACCTACTGCAGCAGATTGCCCAGTATCATCATGAGAGTTTCCTGGAGATCTCTGAGGCAGATTCCTGTGAAGTGAGGGAGTCAAGCAACACCCTGTTCCAATGCTCAGACTAGGCATGTGGTATGTTCATCATGCAGACACAAGCCTACTTTCTGCAACCCTCCTGCTCCCAACAACTTGCTTCAGCAAGTCACAAAATCAAAGCCACTTACCAGGGGCCTCCTCTCCTGTTTGCGCTTCGCCAAGATCCGACAGCTGTGACTGGCTAGCCTCCTCCAGGGTAGGGAAGAGCTCCTGGCTGCATGTCTCTCTGGCCTCCGAGTTGTCCTCTGCCTCTGAGTCCCCTTCCCTCTCCACAGCCTCATCCAAGATTTCCTCATCCTGGCTCAGCCCACTCGACTGGCACGTGAGCCAATGAAGTATCCACAAAGGACTTCACAATGGAGGTGGAGTCGCCACCAAGTTATCACGTCCAGCTCTTTGCAGAACCAGCAGTTTGTGGGTGCAGCACTGGAGTGGCGGTTTGCCTCCCATGCTTTGTGGTAGGTGTTCCGCAGCTGCTTCACCGTGACCCTGCACTGCAGTGTGTCCCAGTCATGGCCCCTTTCTGTGATGCATCATGAAATCTGTCTGTAGGTATCATAATTCCTACACCTGGTGCACACCTGAGACTGGACAGTCTCCTCTCCACGAACGCTGATAAGGTCAGCAACTTGGCATTGGCTCCAAGCGGGGATTCACCAAGGGCCGGTGCAACGATTTAGGCGACCCAGGCGGTCGCCTAGTGCACTAGGATTTGGGGGCAGCATTTTCTTTGGCAGCGACCGCGGTGGCTGGATCTTCGGCTGCCCCAGTCGCCACTGGCATTTAGGCGAAGGGAGTTGGGGCAGGGGAGCGCGGGGAGGGACGCCTGCAGCAAGTAAGGGGGAGCAGCACGCAGGGGAACTCCCCACCCCAGTTCACTTCTGCCCCGCCTCCTCCCCGAGCACACCCTGGCTGCTTCACTTCTCCCGCCTCTCAGGCTTGCAGCGCCTGCCTGGGAGGCGGGAGATGTGAAGCAGCCATGGCGTGCTCGGGGTGGAGGCAGAGCAGGGGTGAGCTGGAGCGGGGGGGGGGGGTGCCTCAGGGTGGAGAGCTGCCGCAAGGGGGCACCTCAGGCAAAGGGGGGAGCTGCCGTGGGGGACCACCTCAGGGTGGGGGGGAGCGCCTCAAGGTGGGGGCTTGGGGACGGGGGAGGGAATAAGGTGGAAGTTTCGCCTAGGGCATGAAACATCCTTGCACCGGCCCTGGGTTCACCTAGTGTGTGGAGCAGGCATGGCCACCTGGAAAGATGCACTGAGACCAGTGCACGTGTCATCGAACAAATAGGAAGGGGACTTTCAAAATTCCCAAGGAATGTATGGGGTGGAGATGACAGTTGGTCACCTGAGGACAGGGCAGTAGAGTTCAAACCAATGACCAGAGAGGTAAGAACAGGCATTGTGGGACACCACCTGGAGACCAACAGCAGCGCTGTAATCTACCATGGTGTCTACACTAGCACTGTGGTGCTGCAGCTCCGGCACAGAAAGCTCTACATCTCTCATCAGGGTGTTTTTGTTTTGTTTTGTTTGTTTTTTTACAGCGCTGCAACTGTGCAGTTTCTGCACACTAAATGGGTTGGCAGTGTGTACACCTCAGGAGTTACAATGCAGAAAGCTGCTTTACTGCACAGAAACTTGCCAGTGTAGACAAGACCTGTGAGGTGCTCAGATACTATAGTACTGGAGAGACCATAAGTATCTAAAACAGATCAGCCCAACGTAGATTTGAAACCCCAATCTGATTCTGCTGTAATGTTTTTAAACACCAGAAAGACTAAACAACAACAATTTACTGCCATGCAAAAGAACAGTCAACAAAATTCAAAAGAACCAATGTATTCACAAATATTGGATAAATACACAGAGTAATCTGGCACCAAGCACAATAATGCCTGAGCAAATCTACAACCACTTTCATTTGAGGATTACAAAAGTATTTACAAAAATTACTTCACAAGCCTCACAGTCTCCCCCTTGTAGTAAGTGAGCATTACACCCATTTTACAGACTGGGAAAGTGGTTCAGAAGCTAAATGATCTACAGAGGTCACAAACTGAGTCAAAGCTATAACAGAATCCAAGAGCTCTGATTTTCAAGTCTGAGCTCCACTGCACAGAAAATGCTCCCCTTCCAGTTGGCTCCGAGAGCCATCATCCCACCAAGCAGAGGTATCCACTTCTAAAACTAATAAAACAGTGGGACAAAAAACATGAGAAGCAAGGGAGGAGTTCTCCAAAATGGCTAAGGATAGGCCAAAATATTTTATATTAATACTGAAAATAGGTGAAGTTCATATCCCAATATTAAACTAGTATTACAGCTGGTTTTACCATATCAATGGACTCCACTAAAGGCAGTTTTATACTCAGTATGGTAGCCTCAGGGAAACAAAAGGTGAGATCCTCAGCTGGTGTAAATGAGTGTAGCTCCCTGGACATTAGTGGAACTATGCTGTTGGGTAGAACACGGAATCTGGCTCAAGTTTTTAAATTCCAAGTTTTACTTTTGACTAGTTCTTCCATTTCCCACATGCTTCTCACCACATGTGCTGGATTATTCACAAGATATCCTGAGCAAGATGTGCTCTTGGTAGGAAAGGTTCTGGGAATGCAATTTTCACTGTCAGGAAGCTACTCCTGTTGCACAATTGGTGTATTCTGAACTCTCATCTCATTTACACATTTACTGCAACTCCCAGGGACCAGACACAGCTGATGCCTCAGGATCAGAGCTATGCTGAAAAGTGAGTGGAGAAAAAAAGCAATTCTCCCTAGGTATGTTTCGAAAATGGCTCCCTAAGAGAATAATGCCATCATGTCCCTACACAACAGTGTTGTCCCCACTTGTCAGCACCAAGAGGCTGGCAGCCTGGTGCCAGGGGCTCCTTGCTAGCTAACCAGTACATCACGATTAGTCTTTCATATCACATGAGCCCTGCTACAGCATGACAAAACATGGCATGAAAAGACTGGAAGACAATTGAAAGCCCAGAAAAATGCTGAAATAAACAGTCAGTTTTACTTTGACTTACACTGCATGTGAAGAAGATCTTTTAAAACTGCTTTCTTTACGTAACCATTACCATGGGATTTGTAGTATTCAGTATTTGGAGCATGCAGCAAATACTATGAGAATGTTATTGATCATACAGATCATGGGCCAAATTCTACTGGCTACTAGGGTGACCAGACAGCAAGTGTGAAAAACTGGGACGGGGGGTAGGGGGTAATAGGAGCCTATATAAGAAAAAAAACCAAAAATCGGGACTGCCCCTGTAACATCGGGACATCTGGTCACCCTACTGGCTACACACCAGGGCGGGCTCCAACAAAGTCTGACCCAAGTCATCCAAAATTTTAGTGTAGTTTAAATGAATAATTGACACCAATCTTTGCTCATCCAGAAGTTCTCCATATTCAGAATGTTTTTTAAGGGAACGTATCAAGAATGAGATATGCACACATGGATTTCTGGACTCCAGGGCCCTGGATCTTTATTATGCAGGAATCTCAGCTTTAAATAAAAAAAATTCTCATTCTCATGATTGTGCAGAAAGCCTTGAAAATAGGAACCCCAGAAGACAAATAAATCTGAATTTAAAAATCTCATGGTATCTAAAAACTAATATCACTATCTTAGGGGCCTGGCTCACATTTGAATACCTCAAGGTTGGCAAAACAAACTCCGGTAGTAAAATTTTACTACCAATAAAATTCTGTCAAAAACTGAAATATAATTAATTTGATATGTGAATTTGAATATCATGCGCTGAACATGCGCTGTAACCTTGACGAAATATCCCGCTAACTTACTGCACAAAAGGGCTGGGCTTTTTAGGCCTAAATTTTAATTTTTAATCCTGTGAGCATGCTTGCACATAACACCCAAAACCCCCTTCAGTTTATAACAGTTTTAAATCTTTCTTCCAGGTCTGGCCTTGCAACCACTTGTCTTGGTAAAATAGGTCACATAAAAAAGGAAAGCTCAATAAAATGAATTACAAAGACAACAAGATTAAACTGATTGTACTGTTTTTGTACAGTGCAGCTGAGTTCTGCAAATATGCTGCTGGCTGTGGTTTGGCATTTAACAGCATGTGATCAGTGAGAAGGAGGAAATTTTATTCTCATTAACTGTTGCAGATTTACTGCAGTGAAAAAGGGCTATGTAACCTGAGTAGTGACAGAAAAGAGAGATCAAAGCCACAGTCTGGAAACTAAATAAACCTTTTGGCTACTTCCTGCTAGGAAAATTCACTCTGGCAACGTAAAACAGAGTCCAGTTAAGAACTACTCTCAGTTTTATGAGCTGTCAGAGCAGCTCGAGTGGTTTGGACCAATCAAGTTTAGAACATTATATTTCCTTGTTTTTGTCTCAGATACTTCTGTAAGCAGTTTGATTTTTTTTTTAAAGGAGAAAAATAAAACGAAGAAATGATTTTCTTTTGGTGAAAATGAAGGTCAGAGCTAAACTCATTAAAACAGGCAGGTCTTCATTTGCACATTCCAGTTTTATTTACTACATTTTAATATTTTACTTGGAGATTTATAGGCAATGTACATTTGCTTTAATAACTCTTCCACATTCTGTTCACTTATTGTTTAATGTAAGTGCAAATCAGTTTACAGAACCCAGATGGCTTGTAACCCAGGAGCCAGTCTATTCCTTGCAGCACATCTGGAAGGGCTAGGAGCAGCAGACAGAATGTGGGAATTAATTAATGCTACATTTCAAAAGAGACAGACCCAGATTTGGGGAGGCCTGTAAGACATTCCAAGGGACTTGATCTTACTGCTACAGTGTTCTGATATTCTTTTAAATTATTATTAGCCAACTAAATCTTATTGGTTAAGTCAGTCCTAATGCAGGTGGAATACAGCAGAATAAAAAGTAACTGAAAACAGTTAAGAGCCACTACAAGTCATAACTGGCCCAAACAATTTATTGCTCTAAGAGCTGAAATGGATTTAAAGCTCAATGCCAAGTTTCTTCCCAAACGGAATCGGCATCTCGCTGAAAAGATTACAAATTACAATATTCATGACCAAGCTATTTAATTTATTACAGTGCTACTTAAATTATTCAGAGTAATAAACAAAACACACATAAAACAATTGCAATATGACCCCGCACAATTATGGGCCATACAGTGCAGTCCAGCAGATAGGGCACTGAACTAGGTGTCAGGAGTCCTGGGTTGTATTCCAGGCCCTGCCAGACAGCCTTGAATCAGTTACTTCACTTCTCTTTGCCCCTTTCCCCTTCCACCCTTTGACTGCCTCTTTCTAGAGTATCAGCTCTTAGGTGCAAGGACGGCGTCTTACTGTGTAATAAGGTGGCACCTGTGTTTTTGAGGTCAGACTAGATTATCTAATGGCCCCTTTTGACCTTTCCTAAGTGCTTGTCTACACAGGAAATTTCACTGCATTAGGACACCACTGAATTGGTTCTTCCTTGTTTGGATAGCACCAAACTAGAGTCAGTACTAGGGACTGATCCTGCAATGAGCTCCTTGGGGAGCCCCACTGACTCATGCAAAGATTCTTATAGGATCAGGTCTCTGGTCTTTAGAAGGCTGTAAAAACATCCACATTGTAATAACATGGTTTGATCCTATAGATACAGGTGAGATCAAACTGTGTTATAACATGATCAGGGCACCACTACCAATTTCTATCAATGACTAACTTTAGCTTCATAGACAGGCTCTAAAATCTATATCAGAAGCCTACTACACATTGACAATATAACAAGATCACACTAGATGCCACATTTGAAAGATCCCCTGCATAAATCCAAGATAGCCTGAATTGTCACACTGAGTACAATTCATATCCACTGAAATCAACTGGAGTCTTTCCATTAACCTTTCATGAGACACAATCAGAATCCCAACAATGGACCAAGTTCCTTGCTGGTGCTTCTAGGAACATGCTACCTGTTAATGTCACAAATTTACAATATCTAGTCAAATCTAAGGAAATATGAAAATGTGTCAAACTTGGTGCGGCCTCGTGATCCCACTCAGTCGATCTTATACTAGAATATGTTAAAAATGTATTTGACTTTAGTGTTAACACTAGAGTATTTTTCCAGGATAAATACCTTTTACTCCAGAAACTTCACTGGTCCTGGGCCTCTCTTTAAGGCCTTTTCCTTGTTCATGTGAGTGGGATTTACAATTTGCTAATGCTGATGTGTGATAAACTAATAAAACCTGGCTACAATGTTATGGGCCCAATTTACTAATAAAACCTAATTCAGTTCTCCTTGGGAACTGCAAATTGAATAGTGTCCAAATGTAGAAGTTGAATATCACTCTGCTGAATACATTTCAAGGGCAAAGAAGTGTCACTTGTTAATCAAGTTTAAATGAAGCAAAAAAGGTAACATGGAAATGTAAAAAACAAACACCACCATAGTAAAGTCATATAATTAATATAGCTTTAGTTTATTCTATCCAAGGACAATTTTTTTTAAAGACCATTAATACATGGAGCCCTACACCCCACCTGCAAGGCAGGTAAGCATTTGCCCTACTTTATAGACAGGGAAACAAAAGGCACAGAGAACATATGTGACTTGCCTCAGAGCCCACAGATTCACTGTGTCGTCTCATAGACTCATAGGTCAGAAGGGACCAATCTGATCATCTAGTCTGACCTCCTGCACAAGGCAGGCCACAGAACCCCACCCATCCAATTTTATAACAACCCCTATCCGAGGACTGAGTTATTGAAATCCTCAAAATTGGTTTGAAGACCTCAAGCTGCAGAGAAACCACCAGCAAGTGACCCGTGCCCCACGCTGCAGGGGAAGGCGAAAAACCTCCAGGGCCCCTGCCAATCCGCCCTGGAGAAAAATTCCTTCCCGACCCCAAATATGGCGATCAGCTAAACCCTGAGCATGTGGGCAAGAGTCACCAGCCAGCACCCAAGAAGGAATTCTCTGCACTAACTCAGTTCCCATTCCATTCAACATCTCCCCGCAGACCACTGAGCAGACCGATCTGGTGGTAATCCAAGATCAATTGCCCAAATTAACGATCCTATCATAACATCCCCTCCATATACTTATCAAGCTTTGTCTTAAAGCCAGGAAAGTCTTTTGCCCCCACTACTTCCCTCAGAAGGCTGTTCCAGAACTTCACTCCCCTAATGGTTAGAAACCTTCGTCTAATTTCAAGTCTAAACTTCCTAATATCCAGTTTATACCCATTTATCCTCGTGCTTACATTAGTACTAAACTTAAATAATTCCTCTCCCTCCCTAACGTTAACCCCCCTGATATATTTATATAGAGCAAGCATACACCCCCCGCAGCCTTCTTTTGGCCAGGCTAAACAAGCCAAGCTCTTTGAGTCTCCTTTCATAAGGCAGTTTTTCCATTCCTCGGATCATCCTTGTAGCCCGTCTCTGAACCTGTTCCAGTTTGAATTCATCCTTCTTGAACATGGGACACCAGAACTGCACACAGTATTCCAGATGGGGTCTCACCAACGCCTTGTATAACGGTACTAACACCTCCTTATCCTTGCAGGAAATACCCCGCCTGATGCATCCCAAAATCGCATTTGCTTTTTTAACAGCCGTATCACATTGGCGACTCATAGTCATCCTGCTATCAACCAGTACCCCAAGGTCCTTCTCCTCCTCCGTCGCTTCCAACTGATGCGCCCCCAACGTATATCCAAAATTCTTATTATTAATTCCTAAATGCATAACCTTGCACTTTTCACTATTGTATTTCATCCTATTTCTATTACTCCAGTTTACAAGGTGGTTCAGATCTTCCTGAATAGTATCCCTGTCCTTCTCCGTGTTAGCAATACCCCCCAGCTTCGTGTCATCCGCAAACTTTATTAGCACATTCCCGCTCTTTGTGCCAAGGTCAGTAATAAAAAGGTTAAATAAGATCGGTCCCAAAACCGATCCTTGAGGGACTCCACTAGTGACCTCCTTCCAGTCTGACAGTTCACCTTTCAATACGACCCTCTGGAGTCTCCCCTTTAACCAGTTCCTTATCCACCTTACAACTTTCATATTCATTCCCATCTTTTCCAATTTGACTAACAGTTCCCCGTGCGGAACCGTGTCGAACGCCTTACTGAAATCTAGGTAAATTATATCTACCGCATTTCCTTTATCTAAGTAATCCGTCATCTTCTCAAAGAAGGAGATCAGATTGGTTTGACACGATCTACCTTTACTAAATCCGTGTTGCAATTCGTCCCAATTACCATTGACCTCTATGTCATTAACTACTCTCTCCCTTAAAATTTTTTCCAAGACCTTACATACTACAGACGTCAAGCTAACAGGCCTATAATTACCCGGATCACTTTTATTCCCTTTCTTAAAAATAGGAACTACATTAGCAATCCTCCTGTCATACGGCACAACCCCCGAGTTTATCGATTGCTTAAAAATTCTCGCTAACGGGCTCGCAATTTCACGCGCCAGTTCCTTTAATATCCTCGGATGGAGATTGTCCGGGCCCTCCGACTTCGTCCCATCAAGCTGTTCAAGTACGGCCTCTACCTCAGTTGCGGTAATATCCACTTCCATATCCACATTCCCGTTTATCATCCCTCCATCATCGCAAGGTTCCTCACTAGTCTTATTAAAAACTGAGGCAAAGTACTTGTTTAGATGTTGGGCCATGCCTAGGTTATCCTTAACCTCCATTCCATCCTCAGTGTATAGCGGCCCCACCTCTTCTTTCTTTGTTTTCTTCTTATTTATGTGGCTGTAGAACCTTTTACTATTGGTTTTGATTTCCTTTGCAAGGTCCAGTTCAATGCGGCTTTTAGCCTTCCTCACTTTATCCCTACATGTTCTGACCTCACCAAGGTAGCTTTCCTTACTGATCTTGCCTTTCTTCCACTCCCTGTAAGCTTTCTGCTTTTGTCTAATCCCCTCTCTGAGTTGCTTGCTCATCCAGTTTGGCCTACAACTCCTGCCCATGGTTTTTTTCCCCTTTCTCGGGATGCAGGCTTTCCGACAGTCTCCGCAGCTGCGACTTAAAGTAATTCCAGGCCTCCTCCGCATTTAAATCCACTAATTCCTCCGTCCAATCTAATTCCCTAACTAATTTCCTTAACTCTTTAAAATTAGCCCTCGAGAACTCAAAAACCCTAATCCTCCAGACTCCCAGTCTTATGACTGCAGTATAAGACCATTTATCATCCCATTTTACAGCTCTGCATCATCCCTCTTTCTCAAGTGGTAAAGGAGGCTTTAGTTAATGAAGTAACTACTCTACATGCAAGATTTCCACAATGTCCACAGCAGCAGCATAGGAATAGAAGCCATTTTTATATTTACTTTCTATTTACATGCAGATTTTAGCAATTTATAACAATCTATCGTCTTTAGAAATTCAGGGAGGCATTTTCATAAATGCTCAGTGTTGGCTTAACTCCGCTTCCACTGAAATCAACAGAAGTTTTATCACTGACTTCAATGGGAGCAGTTTGAGGTCAGTGCAGAGTCCTTTTCAAAATCTTAGTGCCTTGGCATTATTTCATAGATCTTAAAGCCAGAAAAGACCATTAGATCATCTAGGCTGATCTTCATAACACAGGCCAAAGAACCTCACCCAGTAATTATGAGACCACACCATCCCCAAAGAAAAAAAAATGCATGCCTGATGTTAGTACAACTGCTTGCATCCACAATCATGGCTACTGTTATTCCTAATGGGCAACATGTACATAGGTACATCAGACTATTGCTGGTGCAGATCTGGCTTTAGGTCTGGCTTGGACCACAAGTGCTTGTTAATTTTAAGAAGTCTCCAGTACACAGGTACATCTTACCAAACCACATCCAACAGGGCAGCCTCCGCTTAGGAAGGCTGCCAGTCAGGCCTGCAAGTACATTGGCTAAGCTGGGTGTGGCAGCTTGCTTTGCCTGCCCATACTAAACCAATGTATTAGCCCATCACTTTCAGGAGTAACCTGTAACCTTCTGGTCAGATGCTGAATTGATAGGAAGACCACCCTAAGAAAAAAGAATTTAACCAAACTCAAAAACCAGAGTATGACTGAAAAGTCAGTGCATCAATAAAGTAGGCTTAACACACAAAAGATAGAACCGTTTTAGAATGATCCCCCTTCTGGCCTCCGTGGGTATGGCTCCCCTGCTTCAGAAACTGATTCTGCAGGACAGAGATTGAAGCAGAGCTCCTCCTTAGAGGACAAATCTAAACTATAGTGCTGTGTAAATGTATGGTGCAAGGATGGTGTGGCTGTCCTGCACAAGTCTAACTGAAACAAAAGAATATAGCTACAACTGCCAGGGCTAAAAGGAATTAAATGTGGGGGATATTTGTGTATGCACATGTAGGGATGCAGTATTTAGTTATCATTTTCAAAGCACTTTTACAGCCATTTAGTAAGTGACTCTTTACTACACAACCTTAAAAAAGGAGGCAGAGTTTAAGGGTATGTCTATACTACGGAGACTACACCAGCATAACTATGTCACCATAGCTATGCTGGCACAACCCTGTAATGTAGACACAGCCTATGTCAACAGAAGGGGTTTTTCCTCTCTGTGTAGACCACCACCTCCCAGCTACCTTGATGGAAGAATTCTTCAGTCATCATAGCTACGTCTACACTGAGGGTTAGGTTGGAATAGCAATACTGTTAGCAGTGTGGATTTTTCACATCCCTGACCCATGCAGCTATGTCAACCTAACTTAAGGGTAAACCAGGCCTGAGCAAAGTCAGTGCAGAGTGGAAGAGTTTCTGGTTCCCAGTCCTCCACATGATCCACCAGAGAAAGAAAAAACACAGCTATAATTCCCTGGCTTTAAATCTAGGCAATCATCCACTTAGGTATTGAGATAGATGGCCACCCCATGAAACTACATTTGTTTGACCCTCACTGCTTTGTGGGAAGAGGCTACAATTAGACCTCTGCTAAAAGGACATGTTAGTGCACATACAGGATCATCATATATACAGAAATCCTTGACTCAATGAAAAAGAAAGGGGAGGCTGTGCACTGTCAGCTCTGCTACATTCTGTCCAGCGTTACAGGACCCCATATTTGAGAAAAGGGTATTTTGTAAAGTTTTTCTGAAAGAAAAATTGAAAGCTTGGGCTACTTTCACCATTCCTAGTTATTTGTCTAACATTACAGATAGCTTAGTCAGAATTCCCAGTTCCTCGGTATTTACAAGCAATTGGCACTTACTAAGTACTAAGTTTGTGCCATTACCTAAGCTTCATCAGGATAAGTTAAAACGTTGTCTTTTCCTGCAGGAAAAAAAGAATCCTGTGGAAGTCTCCATTACAAGATATTTAGCTATGACATTTATGTCATTAACATTTGAATGCAGATAAATGAACAAATGGCATATAATCCCGAACACATCTTTCAGATGTCTTCTCTCTCCTTCAACTGAGACACTGCACCGTCACTATATTAGTCAAAGGTGAGTTTTTTTGTTTTTTGCTGCTGCAATAAACTCTTAATACAGAGTGAAAGTTTTATCAGAACCAAGAGTCCTGAATTTAGATTTAACAACATGAAAATTTCCAATTTCTGCCTAATGCTCATCAGTTTCTGGAAGATGGTACTGAGATTCAAGGATGGAAATCTAAATCACAAAAGGGCAGATTAATAACCTCTAGTTACGGGTAAGTAAAGATGTATGGTCCCTATCTGTATTCTGCTATGGGTTACTTATACGCACTATGCACCCGGAGCCGGAGAATTTGAAAGTACTGTCCACTGGTCTGCCCACATTCACCTTGTACTTTCTACAAAGGGGATAAGGGTGGGACCGATCGACCACCTCTCCAGTTCCTTCTCCACCGCAATTCAAGAGGCGATCCAAAGCAAAGTAGGAGAAGGGCAGGTAATGGCACACAGATAGGGACCACGCATCTCAAAGAATCTCCAGTTACTGATGAGTAACCTCCCCTTCTTCGAGTGATGATCCCTATTGTATTCCACTGTGGGTAATCAAGCAGTAACGAAGTAGTAAGAGGATGTGAGGATATAGACGATAGGGCTGAGTGAAGGACAGCAGTTCCAAGGAGGCATCAGCAGAGGAGTCTTAGACGACGACACAGTGTCTCGCAAAGGCGTGAATGGGGCCCCACATGACTGTTTTAAAGATATCAAGGAGGGATATCTCCTGAAGCGATGCTATAGTCACTGCTTGTGCTCTTACTCTGGGAGGAGGACAACACAAGGGGGAAGGTTCAATAGTTGATAGAGTAGAATGCAGCCAGAGATCCATTTGGAGATCCTCTGGGTAGAGGTTGCTTATCCCAGATTCTTTTTGTTACAGTGATGAATAGTTTCTGAGACTTCCTGATTGGTCTTGTTTTGGGTAAGTTAAAAGCCAAAGCCTGCCAGACACAAAGGGCATGGTGTTTCCATTGCTCTGAGGAAGTGTGAGATTTAGGAAAGAACACAGATAAGTGAATTGATTGGTTCAAGTGAAATTCCAAAAGAATCTTGGGGGTGAATTCAGAGTGTAAATGTTACGAAACTTTATCTTTATGGAATACAGTGTAAGGAGGATCTGCCATCATCAATCAAAGCTCATCAACCCTTCTGGCTGAGGTGATGGCTTAATGGAGAGAAGGGACATGGAGCAGGAAGCTAGAGGTTCAAAGGATGGCCTTGTGAGTGCTGAGAGAACAAGATTCAAGTCCCACTGAGGGACAGGCTTGTGAATAGGTGGAAAGGTTCTAATTAGGCCTTTTGAAAATCTGGTGATCAGTGGGTGAGTAAAGACTGGGTAACCCTGGGAAGGAAGATGGCATGCACTAATCATTGCAGGTGGACTCATAAGGAGCTGAGGAATAGGCCTGATGTCTTTAGAGAAAGGATATAGTCTAAAATGAGAGGGATATCTGCATTTTCTGTGGGAGGAGAAAATGGTCCTTTGATGCTCACAAGAAGCCTTGAGGTGAAGTGAATATGGATCGGGATGCTTGATCTTGCCATGGGTCAGAAGCTCAGAAAATCTTGGGAAGGCAATTGGTAGTCAGGATGACATGCACCGGAGATCCAGGTACCAAAACTGTCTGGGCCAGTAAGAGGCAATCAGGATAATCTGTTACCTGTCCTGCTGGATTTTGCATAGAACTCTTGTCAGAAGCAATAGTGGAGAGAATGCATGGCTCAGGTGATCTGACCAAGGAAGAAGTAGAGCATCACCTTGGGAGTGGTAACCTAGAACTCCTCTTGAGCAGTATGTGATACATTTTCTGTTTGTTATGGAGGTGAACAGATCCCTGGTTGGGGTTCCCCGTAGATTAAAGATATTGCATAGTACTGAGGCATGGATTTCCCACTCATGGTTGGCTGAAAAATGCCTGCTGAAGGAGTCTGAGTGTATTTCATTTTCTGGGAAGGTAGGTGTTTGATAGGTTGATTTGGTTGCTGATGCATGAGTTCCACAAGCTGACTGCTTCTGCACACAGGGAGACAGATCTCACTCCTCCCTGACTGTTGATGTAGAAACAGATCACCATGTTGTTCGACAGTATCAGGATGTGGTGAGTGCAGATGAAAAGAAGAAAAGCCTTGCATGCCTTCTGGATTGCTCATAACTCCAGAATGGTGATGTGCATTCTGGACTCTCAGGGTGTCCAGGTACCATGTGTTGTACGGCTGAGCACATAGGCTCCCCAACTGAAAGAGATGGTGCTGTCTGGTGAGGAGGGAAAACAGGAGATGCCCACACATACCTGTCGAGGATTTGTTCACCACAATAGGGAAGAAGCCGCCTTGGCAGGAATTGTTATCATGAAGTTCACTGGGTGATAGTTTAGAGAGTATAATGACTGAAGCCACGCTTGAAGGCAATGACAATGGAGTCTGAAATCTATCTGTGGGCACACATACCCTTCCAGGGACCAAATCCAGGGTGGCCCTGATGAAGTCGAGAGACTGTGGCAGGGAGAACAGATTTTTTGGCATTTAGACTGACCCCCCACCCAGGGAAGAGAGGAGGTGTAGCATCCTTGGAGTTGATGCATGGGCCTTCTGGCATGACTTAGCAACAAGGAGCCAGTTGTCAAGGCAGGGGAATACAAAGAGATTGAGGTGTCTGTCATGAGTTGCCACTATAGAGAATACTTTGGTGAAGACTCTAGAGCTGGTTGCCATGCTGAAAGGGAGTATTCTGTACTGAAAATTATTGGAGCCTACCATGCATCTGCCGAGGCATCTGTGAGCAGGATGAATATCTACATGAAAGTATCCAGAGCTGTAAACTACGTGTCCTTTTCTAGGGATGGTATTATAGAAGTCAGTGTGACCATATGAAATTTGAATTTGCAAATTAAGTGGTTGAGGTTGTGGAGGTTGAGAATTGGTCTCCCTCTGCCCTTCTTTTTGTGTATAAGGAAATATGTCAAGGAAAAGCTACTCACTTAGTATTGATGGGGGGGGGGGCATGTTCTATCACTCCTTGCTCTAATAGGGAGTCCACCTCTTGCTTGAGAATTGTCTTGTGAGAATGATCCCCAAAGGGAGAAGGGGAAAGGGCTTGTGGAAGAGATGTGGATGCAAACTCTATAGTCAGAATGGATGATATTCAGCACCCACTAGTCTATTGTTATTCCACTCCAGGTATTCAGAAAGAATGCTAGATGACCTCCAAATGGCATGTGAAGATTGGGCAATGTTGGGCTTAGCAGCTTGCAGCTTTCAAGGTCCCATCAAAAGTAGTGCCTCACTGGGGGGTTAAGATTAGATGCCAAGCCTGTTGCTGAAGGTGCAGGGAAGTAGGTCCTTTGAATCTTTTGCCTTGTGTGTGATGGTTCATAGGGTCTCTAATGAAAAAAATGTTGAGCCATGGGTCTAGGTCTAGGCAATTATCAATGGAACTTCCTCGAGGGGACAGGTGTATATATCAGAGACCGAAGAGTAGCCCTAGAGTATGGAGGGAATTGTTCATCTTCTGACTGAATAACAGATTCATCCTCCACAGTGTTCTGGATCTCTCTAGGGAACCCTGACACATGGAGCCATGACACTCTGCATATAACAATAGCAGTAGCCATGGCTCTAGATGAAGTGTCAGCAGCATCAACTGTGCATTGGAGAACAGTCTTTGCTCTTAGTTTGCCTTCATCTCTCAACTGGAAACAAGCTTTGTCCTGTTGTGGCAGACTGTTAGTGAAGTCTATAAACTTGGAATAGTTCACAAAGTTGTTCTTGGGCATTAGTGCCTGGTAATTGGCTATTAGCAGATCAACACCTGTCAGGGATGGTCTAGATAATACAGCAAAGAATCCTGTGGCACCTTATAGACTAACAGACGTTTTGGAGCATGAGCTTTCGTGGGCAAATACCCACTTCGTCAGATGCATGTGGTGGAAATTTCCAGGGGCAGGAATATATATGCAGGCAAGCTAGAGATAATGAGGTAGTTCAATCAGGGAGGATGAGGCCCTGTTCTAGCAGTTGAAGTGTGAAAACCAAGGGATGAGAAACTGGTTTTGTAATTGGCAAGCCATTCAGTCTTTGTTTAATCCTGAGCTGATGGTGTCAAATTTGCAGATGAACTGAAGGTCAGCAGTTTCTCTTTGAAGTCTGGTCCTGAAGTTTTTTTGCTGCAGGATGGCCACCTTAAGGTCTGCTATAGTGTGGCCAGGGAGGCTGAACTGTTCTCCTACAGGTTTTTGTATATTGCCATTCCTGATATCTGATTTGTGTCCGTTTATTCTTTTCCGTAGCGACTGTCCAGTTTGGCCGATGTACATAGCAGAGGGGCATTGCTGGCATATATTACATTGGTGGACGTGCAGGTGAATGAACTGGCGATAGTGTGGCTGATCTGGTTAGGTCCTGTGATGGTGTCGCTGGTGTAGATATGTGGGCAGAGTTGGCATTGAGGTTTGTTGCATGGATTGGTTCCTGAGCTAGAGTTACTATGGTGCGGTGTGCGGTAACTGGTGAGAATATGTTTTAGGTTGGCAGGTTGCCTGTGGGCGAGGACTGGCCTGCCACCCAAGGCCTGTGAAAGTGTGGGATCATTGTCCAGGATGGGTTGTAGATCCCTGATGATGCGTTGGAGAGGTTTTAGCTGGGGACTGTATGTGATGGCCAGTGGAGTCCTGTTGGTTTCTTTCTTGAGTTTGTCTTGCAGTAGGAGGCTTCTGGGTACACGTCTGGCTCTGTTGATCTGTTTCCTTATTTCCTCGTGCGGGTATTGTAGTTTTGAGAATGCTTGGTGGAGATTTTGTAGGTGTTGGTCTCTGTTTGAGGGGTTAGAGCAGATGCGGTTGTACCTCAGTGCTTGGCTGTAGACAATGGATCGTGTGATGTGTCCGGGATGGATGCTGGAGGCATGAAGGTAGGCATAGCGGTCAGTAGGTTAATACAGTTACTCCTCGCTTAACGTTGTAGTGATGTTCCTGAAAAATGCGTCTTTAAGCAAAATGATGTTAAGTGAATCCAATTTCCCCATAAGAATTAACGTAAATGAGGGGGCTAGGTTCCAGAGAAATTTTTTTCACCAGACAAAAGACAAACACACACACACACAGTATAAGTTTTAAACAATTTAATACTGGTACACAGTGATGATGATTGTGAAGTTTGGTTGAGGTGGAGGAGTCAGAGGATAGGATATTTCCCAGGGAATGCCTTATTGCTAAATGATGAACTAGCAATTGGCTGAGCCCTCAAAGGAATGGAAGGAGGGGAGACAGCATCACAGACAGAGACACACACCATGTGTATGAGAGAAAGAGATGCGCGTTTCCCTTTTAAGTAGGATGACCCTACTCTTAAGTACACTGTCTTGTTAATTAGGGCAGCTTGCTGAGACTGCAGCTGCTGCCAGCAAGCTTCCTCCGTCCTGAGCCCTGTCCTGTGTCCCCCCTGCTCTATGGAAGATAGGGTAAGCGGGATGCAGGAGCAGGTGGGAGGGGGACATCCTGACATTAGCCCCCCTCTTCCTCCTCTTCCCCCCCTTCCCCTCAGACAGCAAGCAGGAGTCTTGGGGAGCAGCTCCAAGGCAGAAGCAGCATATGGCAGTGGGGGGAGGGACAGCTGAACTGCCTGGCAATTGATAGCCTGCTGGGCAGCTACTGCACAGGGAACTTAGGGGAGTGGGGAGCTGATAGGGGGGCTGTCTGTCCACCCTGGTTCCAAGCCCCCACCAGCTAGCTGCAACAGGCTGCTCTTCCTGCAAGCAGTGGACAAGGCAGATGGCTGCCAAACAATGTTAGAAGGGAGCACTGCGTAACATTAAACGAGCATGTTCCCTAATTGATCAGCAACGTAACAACGAAACAACGTTAACTGGGATGACTAAGTGAGGAGTTACTGTACTCAGTCCTGCCATGAGTGCAGGGGACTGGACTAAATGACCTCTCAAGGTCCCTTCCAGTCCTATGATTCTTTCCTGAACTGGAGTCTATATGCGAGAAGACTTATCTCTCCCATAAAGCTAGGCATTTACCTTCTTTGTCCTCAGGAGTACATTGGAGGTGTTGCTGTCTAGCCCTTTTGGAAGCTGCTTGGCCACAATTGCCTCTTTTCAACCTCTTGGCCATGAAAGCACAGGAAGTGGGGGAGTGCCAAACAGTCCTATCTGGCTCTACTATAGCTTCATTAACAGGAAGTGCTATTTTGTTGGATCCAGATGGGTGGATGATGTCAGGGAGTTTGTGCTGGGATTCTTGCCCCTCTTCAAGAAGAATACTTAGTTCACCAGTAGCTCTACAAAGACGATCCTGGAACTGCTCAATTCATCAGAAGGGAAGGAGCCATAGGGGTTACCACTTTGCTCAAAGATGAAGATGGCAGTTTTGTTTGTTCCGGCAGAACTGTCAGATACGGTGCATATTGATTGCTTTTCCTCCTCTGAAGGAGTGTGTGGGTGTGAGAGAAAATTTGAGTGACTTTAACAGACCTGATCAACTCTGCAGGGGGTACTGGTCCCAGGGCCCATAATATGGCCAGTAGTAAGTGTCTAAAGGGAGACATGGAGACCCCCCATGGCATGGAATGCCAGCAGCTCCAAGCTCAATGCACAGGCTGGTCTCAAGCAGGAGCAAGTCTTTTGGATGGCAGAGGACATGTAGGGTGGTTCAGTCTTCTGATGAGGAGAAAGTTGATTCGTGTTCCAGAGGCGGTACCATCGGTGACACTGAAAGGAAGTTGTATTTCAAGAAAGGAAAAGGCAATAAACTTCTCCAAGCGGTCAATTCCCCAGGTGGTATTATGATATCTCTGGAAAGGAACGAACCTGATCGAGGGGATTCCAGATCCAGGAGTGCAAAGATGTCCTGTGGAGTGGCATGGGATCCAGTTCTCACCGCTGTGAGAGGGGATGTCTTTGCCCAGACCAACGGAGCCTGAAAGGGTGCTGTTGAAGATGGTGCCACAGATAGGTGTTGAACCATCTTCATCAGTGACAATGGATCCCAAAGTTTGGGAGGTGTCAACGAGGACAGTGCCAACAGATTGTGTTCCAGCACTGATGGAGCCCGATGTTTATATGGGCTTTTTGTCAAGCCTCTTGGACTGAGGTGCTGGGCTTGCTCAGAGCCGAATCAGACTTTTTTGAAGTGGATTTCAAGGAAGACTTATTCCTATGAGAGTGCTTCCTATGTTCCCGAGAAGATCTTGCCAGAGGATTTAGGGGGGTAGATTCTCTGGCACAAGTGTTGTACTTAGCAGCAGGAGACTCGCTCTTTGCTGAATCAGGCTGATGTGGGTAGGGGCGGAGTTCCCTGGCCAGGTCCGATTGAGGCCTCATGACCTTTTCCATGAGGTGTTTTTGAAGTCAGAGTTCCCACGCTTCTCAGGTACAGCTGGGGAACAAGCAGCAGACACCTCACCTTGTTGCAATGTGAGCTTTCCCGAGGCAGTACATACAGTGCTGGTAGTCATCACTGACTGAGAAAGATTGAGGGCAGGAAGTGCAAAGTTTGAAGCCTGGAATCCTGGGCATAGTCCAATACCCAAACAGATAGAGGGGAAAGTGTTCCCCCAAAATATTAATCTAACACTAAAATCTATGAAAAATACTATAACTATAAACTGTACAAGATACTAAAAACTATTTAGGAGTCTAAATCTTATCTTAAGGGATGAAGCTGAAGCTACAGACATAGAAAGGTTCTGACCTGGGCCATGCAGCAGTTAGAAGTAACTGAAGAGGCAGTCAGTCCACCCTATCCTTTAACCTCTCAGTCAGAGACACGAGGTGAGCCAGGGCGTAGGCGCGGACCAATGGATGCTACCTCCAAATTCTCTGGCTCCAGGCACACGGTGCGCTTGGGTAACCCATAATGGAATACAATAGGGACCAGCATTTGAAGAGGAAAAATCTATTCATAGCAAATGAAAAAACCTGGATACAAGCTGTTAAAACAACCTCCTTCAGCCATATATTTTCAGTTGAATGGAAAACACATCCCCAAGATCTGTTTGCATTCTAGCACACCAAAGCATGGAGGAAAATGTGCATACAGCATCTCTAGGTTTGTCACTATTTTATTGTGTTATATTAAAAATATTTTTCTTAAAAATATGCACCATGCACAAGGACATAATTCCATAAAAAAGCTCGTATATCTGGGTATCACTTACTTACGTGCCATTTCAAGGGCTTCTGACTTTGGTGCACCGCAGCTCCTCCTGTTCTCTGCCTGTGGCTCACCATACTTTACTCTTCTGAGGAGTGTAACACTCAGGGCACATCTTCACTACAGAGCTAAATCGACACTGCTGCAATTGATGCAGCAGCAGCAATTTAGCAGTCTAGTGAAGACATGCTAAATCGATGGGAAAGTGCTCTCCCATTGATATCTGCACTCCGCCTCCCTGAGAAGTTAAGTCATTGGCAGACCGTCTCCTGGTCGACACTGCAATAAGTGTATCTCGCTATGTTGACTTCAGTTACATTATTCACATAACAAGTAGCATAGCTTAGATCGATTTACCACGGTAGTGTAGACCTGGCCTTAGATTCAATTCTGGTTGTTGTCTTGGTGTGGGGGTGGCTGGGTGGTGCTAGTGGCCTATGGTATGCAGGAGGTCAGATGATCTGGTGGTCTCTTCTATCCTTGACCTCAATGACTATGAAAACACAGGTCTTTCAACCGGATGTCAAGCTCTCAAACTAACTTACCTGAAACCTACCATCTTTAATTCAAAGCTGCTCTTCCAAAATGTATTGGGTCCCTATAATCAGGGATGTCGCATTGCTAAGATGCCAACTGCTTATCCTGGCACATGTTAATGTGGAATGAGAGTTCCTTTATAATGATGACACAAGTGAACAGATGCTGTGCTGTCCTGACACTGTCTCGGCCAACCTGACAGACACTGAAATTGACAAAGATTCTGCTTGACAAAGCTTCTGGATGGAGACACAGAGACAGAGAGGGCAGCAGGTGACCAATTCAAAATACAGCGGAGGTGGTGATCTAATTTTAGCCTATGAGCATTTACAGCATCCCTTCAAAGAGTTTTATACTCTGACATAGGAATTGATCTATCTAGCCCAGTATTCCTGTCTGTGACAGTGGTCAGTATCAAATGCTTTAGAAGAAAGTATAAGAAACTCCATGACCGACAGTTTATGCCCTTAACATTTTTCATCCAATCTAATGGATCTGTGGCTGTCCTTATTCATATTTATTTCTTGGATTTACATTAGAATGAGATATGCCTGTCCTAAGCTTTAGGACACAGGCCAGGTGCCTATAAGTATCTAATCCAGTCTGGATTCCAATTAAACTCTTGGCTCAATAACTGACTTCTTTGAATAAGTAAACCTCAGCAGCTGTAGGCCTGCAGCCCCAGTGTCTCCCAGAACAGAGCCTAGACCACAGAAGTTGAGTACTGAGAGGAAGTCACTTGTTTTATAGTGGCTATTTCTTTGCCTGCGCTCATTCTATGCGACTGCAGAATTGGGCTCTGCTTTGACTTACAAGTTTCCTCTTGTGTTTTCTCATGCAGTACAGAAGAAAATTTATTGATGGTACTCCAGATGCAGAGGCTACCCTTGACCCTCAGCTGGAGTGTGCTGCAGCCTCAAACTGTTGTCAGATGAATGGCGCTTTGCCTCTGGTTGCTCTCTATAACAAGGCTGGTCTAATGATTTGATACAGTGCAGCCGCCGTAGGTTGGGTCACCTCGTGCAGTTATCAGATACAGCTTATGCTGGAAACTTTTGGTGCAGAGGTGGCAGCTTGAGCCCAGCTGTACCGCTTTGAACATTTCATGGTGGGTCCATTTCTTTGGCCATGACGCCACCAAATCCCTTGGGCCAGGTGTAATTGTTGGCTACCACAACTCACTTAAGCCCTATTAGTGCCTTCCTTTGCAATTACACCATGGGCACCGATACCAATTGGGCCTGTTATCATGCATGCAAGTGCTCATTAGAGCTGAAAAGTCATGGAAAAATGAATCCTTTGTATCTGCTTTGTATGGTTTATGTAGATTACAAATTCCTTGAGGCAAGGACTTTGTCTTTGTGTCCTGTACACTTTTGTACAGCATGCTGTAATTGTAGGAAATAACAGCCTACAACTTTTAAGAGTCTCCGTGATATTACTACAGAAAGGAGAAGGAAAATGTGGATTCTTCACAGCCAAGTGGTATTGACTCAGTTTCAGCTTAATGTTGTCACTTGCCTCAGATTTCACAGGATGGTCTTAATTTGGATAGATCTGGACCCTTCCCTCAGTACCCCCCCCCTCATCGAGTGAACTGAACTCTTCCTATTCATTCTAGAACATCTAAACCAGTCAGAAAGCACAACAAATAAAAATATATTTCATGCAAACAGACTCAAAGGACATGGAAATATGCATCATTTCAGCAGCTGGCCATTCCTTCTCCTAGCAACTAAACATTGACGATTTAAAAAAGAAAAGTTGGACCGTTATAATTTTCACATCCTATTTGCTAAACTAGTTTATGAAAACTATTCAATAATTAGTACAAAAATGAATGATTTTTATAACAAGAAACCCTGGTTTATTAAAAGCTGGAACTGGTGTCCTTTTTTTTTCTTAACATAAGGTTCTTGTTAATTTTAAAATGCAAGCATAAAAATACTACAGAAGTATGTTATTGTATGGATGAAATGTACACTATATAATACATGAAAAGAACCCTGACTAGCTGCTATCATTTTTAATTAGGCTCTATAGCAAATATGGCTTTACCTTCCAGCACCAGTTAAAATTTGGGGAGGCTGAAAACTCCAGACTCATGGGACTGGCAATTCTGTTGCTCATGCCTCAGAGCACTAATGCATTTTACATTACCTCTAAGCATCAGGAAATCCTAGCTCCTGGTGCCAAGAAGTTCAAAACGATAATGACACGTCTGAAAACTGGGATTTTCTGTCCAACTGCCTGTGTCTATTCCAGAAAACAATTCTGATCCTCTGTACTGTAAATGGGACAGAACATTTGTAACAGTACATGCTGTTTCCAATTAGGTTGTCTCCCTATAAGGTGGATAATTCCAGGGACAATCATATTGAAAAACACTCCCAGAAACAGAATTCTAATTGGAAAATCAGAACGTATTTGCCTGCGCCCTGCACAAAGGGCTGTTACCAAGTTTTGCAGTTTGTATTTATTCTTTTCATTTAAATGGGTCCCCAGACTTTAAAGCGTTGTGGTTATGAACAAGGACATTCTACAAATACTTTTTATTTTTAAAATATGTTTGATGTATTTTGCCATTCCTTTTAGCTGGAAGGAAATCAGATTCAAAGCCTTAAAAAAGTACATTTTTGACAGAAGGTTGAAATTCAAGGTTCAGCAATCTAATGTAGCTCAAGGATGCTCAAACTTTCCCCAACCAAGGGCTTCATTGGCAAAGTGATAGGATATTGATGGGGCTATTCCTAGTTTCCCAAAAACAAAGCAGATGGCAGCCATCCTCATCTTTAATAGAAACATGCAGCCATTAGGAATTGTCTCCCTCTGATATTCCATCTAGATCCCGGATGTTCAAGATGGATAATTGCACCCTGTCATCTCCATGGGCCATACCTCCATGTTAAAGTTGAGAATGGCTGTGAACCACACTCCATGAGTACACCAACCCTCCAATCAGAGATGTGATTTCAACTTGTGTAGCATAGCACATCCAACCTAGCTTTAATCCAGCTAGCTTGGGTGTCACAGCAGTGAAGCAGCAGCAGTAGCATATGCTTCTGTGCAGGCTAGCTGCCCAATTACCCAGGATTCCAGGCGGGCTTGTCCAGGGTACTACAGCTTCATTGCAATGGGTACCCAAGCTAGCCATATTAAAGCAAGTCAGGTATGCCTACATGTCCTGCATGCAGTCGTGCCCCCCGATTGTGGTATAGACATACCCTAAGACTCCAGGGGTTGCACCTGGCTTCTCTTTTCTTCAGTTTCTCTATCACACGTGGGCTTTAATAGACATATACATTTTAAAATAAATCACAACAATCTATCACAAGTGCTTTCACTTTTAAAAAATATATAGTAAAGTAGTCACCACTACATAAGAGATTTTGCAAAACAGTCTTAGCAAAACCAAACTTTGGAAGTCATTTAATTGTCGACCCTTGTGTGTGCTGGGCTTGCTGACATTTCTATGGCGAGAATCCCTCCCCCAGTCAAGCTGCAAAGGAAGAAGAAGAGGCTAGCAGTGAACTGGAGTGCTCCTTAAAGAGCAATGTAAAAAAGCCATGCAGGTGAGGTTTCAGATAGGAAGGTGTATAAAGGGGGAAAAAATCCACATGCTTTCTAAGAAGTTCTCCTTCGGAAAGGAGAGCAATTACGTAGTCCAATTCAACTGTTTCTCAACAGATGATTTTAGGCAGTAATCATAGAATTACCCAAATCAGATTATACCATTGCCCTATATGTTGGGATTTGTTCAGACTTTACATAAAGCTACTAAAATTATTAATTATTATTGGGGAAGAAATAAATAAAAGTCAACAAAGGGTGGAAGCATCTCTCAATAACTTCTTGTAGAAGTGAATTCCACAGGATTACCATACAGTGTATGATGTATATCCTTCTATTGGAGCGCACTGTCACACATGCCTATCTGTCATAATTTGGCATACATATCACATAAAATAAAGCCTTTCCTAAACCCTACAGATGCCATGAAGGACAAGGAAAGATCTTCTCTGAAATGAGAGTTTTCTTATTTGACCCTGTGAGCAATGTCAGTTCAGAGATCCAAACTGGAACAGCTTGCTAAGATGACATCGGAGAAAAGGTCAGAATAGAAGGGCAATTTAAACAAATGTCTCCAATAGCTCCAGGAATCTACTAGTGGAGCCAAAGGCAGACATTTTTCACCCATCCACAAGATTTTCAAAGCATATGACATCAGTAATCAAGCAGCGTGTTAGCTGGGAAGATTGAGTAAAATCAGGAAACAATCCTGACAGCTGAGAAACTTATTTTTAACAGCTTAAGAATACTGGAAACAATTCTGCTAGTTAATCAAATCCCCTAGCGTCTCCTTAGACATTTCCAAACAATGTTGCCTGAATAGTGTTTGAATAATTGTCAGAACATGTAATGAGTTGTGTGCTCTAGTTTTCTATTCCATTTTTATCGCCTTTGGAAAACTATCAGGAAATAGTATGTGTACTTTAATGTGTTAAAATAAATGTATAATTCAAAAGGCAAACTGGATCCTCCAGTGTGACAAAACACCAAGAAGTTTTGATCTATGATTTCCATAAACCTGCATTCTTGATGTAAATCATTCCCCTAAGTATGCTTTTAAAATGTAACCCTATAAAAGCTTATGTTTTGGAACGGAAAAAAAGTTATTGAAGTTGAAAAAATGTAAATCAAGCATTAAAAAGAAACCTGAATTAGTAATTTTCTGATTACATAAATGCTTTCCAAAGAGAGAGCTTTACCTGCTGGAGAAGGGATGTTGCCCAACTAAGTCTCCATTTTGGAGATGATAATCACTGAAGAAATCTGGACTCACTGCTCCATCAGGGGCTATCACACCATCTACGAAGACACGAGAAATACAGAGGTTGAGACACAGTGGCATGTTGGGGGTGCCAGAAAAGTAGGCTACACAGCAAGTGCTGCTTTATCCTACTCACACTCCTGTCAGCAATCTGTGTCAGTTTAGGAATCAATGACAAGCAGCGAGAAACAAAGCCAGCTCCTGGCTCAATAAGACAAGAGACTTGCCGGGGCCTGAAGTAGACTTCTCCAGTCACAGCCCAATTCACAGCTCCTCTGATGGGCCACAGCTCAGAGCTGTATCCCTCACACCTTTGCCAGCAGGACTGGAAGAGATGTAGAAGGTCCAATCCTGCCCATTCCATCACAGCAGTGGGACCACAGGAGAAATAAATAAAGAGCCAATCAACTACATCCAGGTCAGTGAAATAAAAATGGTGAGGCAACCTATGGCTCGATTCCTCAACCACTACCCTTCCCCACCCTCTTTTTGAGGCTGTTCATGGAGGCAACTTCATGACATAATTTTCCCCATCTTCCCTGTAGTTTAATGCCTCATAAGACTATCCTAAATAAAAAAAATTCTTATATGACAGGCTCCTGGGGAACTCTAGGAAATGGACAGTTCCTTAGCTATCAATTTCTCCTTGTTCCTTTTACATTCACCACTGGCAAAACTAGGTGCATGTGTTTATAAAGTCACTAGGACTCCTTAAAGGAATCACAGCCTTACCTGGTTTATAGAAGAGAGCAGGAAATTATAGACTAAGCTTTACTCTCAGTTACACCATCTGCTGAATGTGTCAAAATCCCCAAATGAGAAACATGTCAGACAAGTCTATGACGAGTGGTGTCAGTTTCATCAGAGAAATGCCACTTGACAATACAAGCTGTTCACAGACACCAAGTTAGACAAAATTCTGAGTGATATTAAGAGCAGCACTGCTCTGCCTATGACAACATATCACCAGAGTTCTTAAAGCACTTCAAGGCTTGCACTCACTAGTGGCTGGCACAGTTCTTCACCTGTGTGATCAATGAAAAGCAACTGCTGAAGACATGGCGAATATTAAAAATCATTGCTCTCCTGAAACCAGGGGAAAGCCTACATAATGTTGCTAGTTATCAACCCATATCTCCATTGTCTGTGCCATTCAAAGTTCTGAAGCATCTCATCCTTCCCCAGAAACAGACTCAATGCTCAGCATGGAGCAAGCAGGCATTTGGAAAGGTGAGAGCACCTAAGATCAAGTGCTGTTTTGACAACATTGATCAAAAATTGTCTTCAGAAAAACTTCAAGACAGGAGCCATATTTCTGGATCTGACAGCAGCATTTGACATGATGTGGAACACATGGCTCTTAGTCAAATTGTCAAGAGCATTCCCAGCATAGGTAGTCAACATTGTTGATCTTTTCTGCAACAGAGGTTTCCACACGGGAGACAGAGTTTGCATATGGAAAAGAAACCAACAATTTACCACAAGACTCTGTACTGGCACTGATGTTTTTCAACCTGTTCTCAAATGACCTTCTGCTTACCCTGTCCTGCATGTTCACATATGCAGATGATATTTGCTTAGTCATCCAAGCAAGGTCATTCCTAGATCTTGATGTCCTAAACTCTGACTTGGGCCAAACACTGTAGTCAGTGGTGTTTACAACCAAGTATGATAAAAGACATTTTCGAGTGTGTTCCATCTTCACAATGCCAGAGCAGACCAAGAACTAAATATCTTTCTCGATGGACATTGCCTGAGGTAGATTCCACCCAATCTACCTCAAAGCAACCCTAGATAGATCTCTCACATATCTCAACCATCTGAGGAAAATTGCAGCTAAGGTGAGGACACTTAACATTCTAAAAAACCCTGGCTCCCACTTCATGGGGAACAAACTCTCCAATCATCCAGTTTAGCCCTATGTTACTCTGCAGCAGAATACTTTGTTCTGGGCTGACTCCATTCATCCCATGTCAAGTTGGCTGACATGCAACTACACTTAACCACGTGCACTGCAACTGGGATGATTCAACCCACACCAGTACCATGATTCTCTGTGTTAAGTAACATCACTCCTCTGTACATCTGCCATGAGAATGCTACAGCCAGAAGATTAGGGCAAACCCAAGCCTACTGCTATACACAGACTAATTTGACAACCCAAGAACGTGCTTGTTGTCAAAGCATCCGTTGTGGGCCCACCTACGCTGCCCAGATTTCTCTGCAATGTCAATGTGGTGTGAAGCGTGGTTTCTGATGTCAGCTGCACACCGATCTTTTATAACTGAACCGACCATGCACGTACCTGTTTTTGATTTACCACATCATTCATGGGTCCTTCTGAATCAATTCTCAGTGGGCCAGGCCCAACGTGCAGCCAGCCTTCACACTCGAGGCCAACAAGAGGATCCTACATATGGCTATGGCCAAAGAGAGTGTCACATATCACTGACGACTGCCCTCTGACCAGACTGGATGGTGGTCTGAGGTCTCTAAATCTAGCGGATGAGGCTGCTGCAAATTGGTTTGGCAAGCTCTGCACCCAATAAGAAAAAGCTGCACAGTGTAAATCCAGAGTCACTCCACTGCTCCAGATTTATTTCAGTTAAAATGAAAGCACTTTTTATCATTATTGCTATTCTTACACTCTTGGTACATTAGTTGTTAATAAAAAGGGCACAGTTCTTTACCTGGCAAGAAGTGCCAGGCTTTATTGGAGAAAACAAGGTTATCTCCATTAAAATATATAGTAACAATGAGAGTCTGAGGCAGCATTTAAAAGCGAGACCCCAGCCTTACAGATCAGAAAGCATTCCAATAAAAAAAAAAAAACCCATGGAAGAAACAGATGCATTCTGACTGATACTTTAATAGTTTAACAGAGGACAGAGAGATTTCTAATGACTAGGAAGTAACAAATGCCATTCCACTTTAAAGTAAAAGAGATAAGATCCAGAGAATCACAGGCCACTTAGCTTAACCTCTGTGGTTTCAAAGCTACTAAAGTTGCCCAAGCAGGAAGCAGTGGAAAGTTACTTACAGACACAGGGGCTTAAAGAGGACAACTCAGGCATTCAAACAAATCTCTCTTTGCATTACAAATTTACCTGATTTTTTTTTTGAAGATAATGTAGCGACAAATGATAAAAGGAATAGAGCTGACACATCTAGATTTCCACGAGACATTTGATGAGGTGCTACAGAGATTCATTTAGAAGATAATAGCGTATGGGAAAGTGATTGAAGACAACATAACAGATTGTAAATGAAAAATTCTAGCCGTGATCAGATAGCATTTTTAGAAGTGTAAAATGCGGTCGAGGAGTGTACAGCTAATTGCATGCATGTGTGTACAGCATGAGAAAGAATAAACCCTGACAAGAAAATATTCTGACTAATAAATAATCCTGTCTTTTCACTTTGTTCAGAGGGAGGCAAAAGGCAAATGTACTATATAGAGTAAAATATTTCAAAGAAAAACAGATTTAATTAATTGTATTAATACTTATATTAAGTCTCTTTTTCTCTCTATTTGAATTGTTAAACAAAAAATAAGATGGAACATAAGCATCTTTGCACTGAAGGTATTTTCAAATTTTAAATATGCAAATTAAGTAATTTCATATTGTAAATATGAAGTTTTATGTCAAACTTTTATCTCAAAACCAGGATTGTTAAATATCTTTTTCATCCTTATCAATGGAAAAAGCATTACATTTTAACTTTGATACTGAAGTAACCACGCACTGCTTAAGGTTTCTTCAGTCAACCACACTAGCATTCAAACCATAAAGCTCAGAGTTATGAACAACAAATGCATGAATCTGTAGAAAAATAAAAGTACACAGTGTCAGCTGAATAGAATGCTATTACAGGTTAATCAATATCAGTAATTGCATATATTCAACATAAGTTAAGGATGTGTACATTCAAAGCTGAGGAAACACTGAATTCATGGAAAGTTATTTTAGAGTCTTCTTTAGATTCTGAAGTAGGTGTAATCATTTTATGTGGATGGTGTTGATGCAGCACCACAATAACTCATGTTTGTGATTTGAAGAATTCTTACTGGTTGAGAGAAGAGATGACTATTTTGCTTTGGCCAGAGAGCAGGTAATCCATAAAACTATCACACTGAACTTTCATAAATAAGCTGGTTCCAACCGAATGAAGTTTTGATTTTTGAACTTATGAACAAATAGTCCTTCAGAAATCTATATAACTGTAAAAAAAGATTTCAGTTGGTATGATAATCCATAGTCTTTTCAAAGTTATACTGTGTGTACATTGATCACATTTCAAAAATATAAATCTAACAGAGTTCAAGAACATACCCTTAGTGGCCTTTGCCAGAAGAAAATTGAAAAGTGAATATGTATTTTGAATATAACCACACTTTTACCTTAAAAAAAAACCCAAGAGTTCTCAAACATCTGCAGAACATATAATTGGAAATCTGCCTCTCCTCCCCCAGTCAAACATCAATTCCAACACAAAAACCTTTGTTCAAATAATGTTACATCTGTAACACGAATGATTGAAAGCCAGGAAATTGTCCTCATCCACAACTATTTCAGATTTGGAGACAATTTATACCTTCAAGTCAGTGGGACAGCAATGGGTACCTGCATGGCCCCTCAGTATGCCAACATTTTAATGACTGACTTAGAACAACGCTTCCTCAGCTCTTGTCCCCTTACGTCACCCTATACCGGAAACCTACTGACCAGTATACTTACCTACACGCCTCCAGCTTGCATCCAGGACACATCACATGATCCATTGTCTACAGCCAAGCTCTAAAATACAAACGTATTTGCTCCGATCCCTCAAACAGAGACAAACACCTACAGAATCTCTATCAAGTATTCCTAAAACTGCAATACCCACCTGGTGGAGTGAAGAAACAGACTGACAGAGCCAGAAGGGTACCGAGAAGTCACCTACTACAAGACAGGCCCAACAAAGAAAGGACCAGAACATCACTAGCCATCACCTACAGCCCCCAACTAAAACCTCTCCAGCGCATCAAGGATCTACAACCTCTCCTGCAGGACAATCCCTCACTCTCACAGACCTTGGGAGACAAGCCAGTCCTTGCCTACAGATAGCTCACCAATCTGAAGCAAATACTCACCAGCAACTACACACCACACAACAAAAACACCAACCCAGGAACCAAACCCCGCTACAAACCACGGTGCCAGCTCTGTCCACATATCTATTCAAGGGACACCATCATAGGACCTAACCACATCAGCCACGCCATCCGGGGCTCGTTCACCTGCACGTCTACCATGTGATATATGCCATCATGTGCCAGCAATGCCCCTCTGCCATGTACATTGGCCAAACCGGGCAGTCTCTACTCAAAAGAATAAATGGGACACAAATCAGGAATCATAACATTCAAAAACCAGTAGGAGAACACTTCAATCTCTCTGGTCACTCAATAACAGACCTAAAAGTGGCAATTCTTCAATAAAAAACATCAAAAACAGACTTCTATGTGAAGCTGAAGAACTGGAATTAATTTGAAAACTGGTTACCATCAGATTAGGCCTGAATAAAGACTGGGAGTGGTTGGGTCATTACAAAACCTAAACTTAATTTCCCCAATACTAATTTCTCCCTACAGTTACTCACACCTTCTTGTCAACTGTCTGTAATGGATCACTCTCTTACCACTACAAAAGTTTTTTCCTCCCTTGGTATCCTGCTGTTAATTGATTTATCTCGTTAGACTGACCTCACACTTGGTAAAGCAACCTCCACCCTTTCACGTATTTATACCTGCTCCTGTATTTTTCACTTAATGCATCCGATGAAGTGGGTTCTAGCCCACAAAAGCTTATGCCCAAATAAATTTTAGTTTCTAAGGTGCCACAAGGACTCGTGTGTGTGTGTGTGTGTGTGTGTGTGTGTGTGTGTGTTTTTTTTTTTTTAAGGAAATTCAAAGTTACTGGTCACACACTGTCCCTAATACACATTATCGCGAAAAGAAATGGTCCACTGAGACAAGCAAAGGTCTATTATAAAACTCTGGAAAGGGGAGATTACAATGGGCATGCTTTCACTTCAGAAAGTGCGAAAAGCATTGCTATAATAAGAGATCCTTGTAACATCCTATCAGGGATCGGCAACCTTTGGCACACAGCCAGCTAGGGTAAGCACCCTGGCAGGCCGGGCTGGTTTGTTTACCTGCTGGGTCCGCAGGTTTGGCCAATCATGGCTACCACTCACCGCTCCAGGCCAACGGGGGCAACAGGAAGCGGCGGCCAGCATATCCCTCGGCCCAGGCCGCTTCCTGCAGCCCTCATTGGCCTGGAGCAGTGAACCGCAGCCAGTAGGAGGGTGCTTACCCTGGCGGTTCACATGCCAAAGGTTGCCGATCTCTGTCCTATGAATTGCTCAAAGAGTGTCATATAGGTTCAGTGCAATTAGAAAAAGTGTTCAAAAAGGGAAAAAAAATCTATAAAGCATGAATATTGCTATGGCTAACATATATCATCAAATCTGTAAATCAGCACACTGTAGTGCTGACATACTTTGAAAGTAACCATAAAACTGGCATTGGGGGCTTCAATATTTATTCTCTCAATAACTTCAGATAAAATGTATCCAGTTTACAACAGAAAGATTTTTGGGTTGTCTTTTAAATTGTTACCCTTCTTGCAAATTCTTCTTGTGATCTGAAACCCAAACTGAGCTCATGCATCATCAGCAAAGGACTGCACATTTATACAGAAGGTAAGATAAAAGGCATTCCCTCCCTGCAAGAACTTTTTCAGGGATATAAATCTTCAGGCTTCAGAGTGTTAGTCAGCCTCTAACTTGAGAGGGTTAGGAAGAAACTTCTGTGTGAAAGTTACTCTAAAACTGCCTCCTGCAGGGTGTCTTGCACCTTCTTCTGAACCAGCTGGCAATAGCCATCACTGGTGACAGCACACTGGACTGGATGGACTGGTTAGATCCAGTCCAGCCATTCCTGTGTTTCTAACTAAACTGCAACTGCAAAATCTTTAATGATGAGCGAGACAGAAGACAGTCCATTTAATCTCCCAGAACTTTTGCATGGGCATTACTGACATGAGTAAAAATTAGAAAGCACTTCTTTTTTCTTTAAAACCTCTGACTGCATACATGTAGGGACCAGGTCTATTGAGTAAGAAGGGGCCACTTTTACATCATCATTTTTTGTGACCACAGCCACTCTAATTTTCAAGTGACAAAATACTTTTTCTTAAGGAAAAAATTATAAAAAATAGAAACCAGAAAGTGTAAAAAGATAGCTTTTAAGCAAGGTTTTACTCAGAGAAGAAAACCACAGGAATCCCTAGGATATATTCTCTGTGTAGGACATTTATATTAAATCAGTTATTTCCAGTGTTGTTGTAGCTGTGTTGGTCATAGGATATTAGACAAATGAGAGGGGGTGAGGTAATATCTTTTATTGGATCAACTTCTGTTGAAAAAAGCTTTAGAGTTTACACAGAGCTCTTCTTCAGATCCTGAAGTCAAAATATGATTTTTCTGGCTGCCAGCAAAGCAGCGATCTGCACATCCAGATGGCTTCTTTCTAAGTCTTACATCACCTACAGAAACAAATACGTCATAGTTGGATCTTAACTGAGACACAAAGCAAAACCGAATCCAGCTTCAACTCCCATAGCTGCATTGCTCCAGAAGGTTAACAGGGATAAAAACTTATTTGGTTTCATTTGCAAGGCAAACCAGCTATAGGCACAATAAGAGGGTATGAGGCATAACAGAAAATGTGGAAATGGCAGAGGTGCTTAATGACTTCTTTGTTGCGGTTTTCACCAAGAAGGTTGGTGGCGACTGGACATCCAACATAGTTAATGTCAGTGAAAATGAGGTAGGATCAGAGTCTAAAATAGGGAAAGAACAAGTAAAAAATTACTTAGACAAGTTAGATGTCTTCAAAATCACTAGGGCCTGATGAAATGCATCCTAGAATACTCAAGGAGTTGACTGAGGAGATATCTGAGCCATTAGTGATTATCTCTGAAAAGTCATGGAAGATGGGAGAGATCCCAGAAGACTGGAAAAGGGCAAATATAGTGTCCATATATAAAAAGGGAACTAAGGACAACCCAGGAAATTAGAGACCAGTCAGCTTAATTTCTTTACCCCCTAAGGATAATGGAGTAAATAATTAAGCAATCAATTTGCAAACACCTAGAAGACGATAAGGTGATAAATAACAGTCAGCATGGATTTGTGAAGAACAAATCATGTCAAACCAACCTGATAGCTTTCTTTGACAGGGTAACAAGCCTCGTGGATGTGGGGGAAGCAGTAGATGTAGTATATCTTGACTTTAGTAAGGCTTTTGATACTGTCTTGCATGACCTTCTTATAAACAAACTAGGGAAATGCAACCTAGATGGAGCTACTATAAGGTGGGTGCATAACTGGTTTGAAAATTGTTCCCAGAGAGAGTACTTATCAGTGGCTCACAGTCATGCTGGAAGGGCATAATGAGTGGGGTCCTGCAGGGATGGGTTCTGGGTCCAGTTCTGTTTAATATCTTCATCAATGATTTTGATAGTGGCATAGAGAATACACTTACAAAGTTTGCGGATGATCCCAAGCTGGGAGGGGTTGCAAGCACTTTGGAGGATAGGATTAAAATTCAAAATGATCTGGACAAACTGGAGAAATGGTCTGAAGTAAATAGGACGAAATTCAAAAAGGACAAATGCAAAGTACTCCACGTAGGAAGGAATAAGGAGTTGCACACATACAAAATGGGAAATGACGCCTAGGAAAGAGTACTACAGAAAGAGATCTGGGAGTCAGAGTGGATCACAAGCTGAATATGAGTCAACAGTGTAACACTATTGCAAAAAAAAAGTAAACTTCATTTTAGGATGTATTAGCAGGAGTATATTGTAAGCAAGACATGAGAAGTAATTCTTCTGCTCTACTTCGCGCTGTTTAGGCCTCAACTGCAGTGCTGTGTCCAGCTCTGGGCGCCACATTTCAGGAAAGATGTGGACAAATTGGAGAAAGTCCAGAGAAGAGCAAGAAAAATGATTAAAGGTCTAGAAAACATGACCTATGAGGAAAGATTGAAGAAATTGGGTTTATTTAGTCTGGAGAAGAGAAGACTGAGAGGGACATGATAGCAGTTTTCAAGCACATAAAAGGTTGTTACAAGGAGTGGGGAGGAAAATTATTGTTGTTAACCTCTGAGGACAGGACAAGAAACAATGGGCTTAAATTGCAACATGGGCAGTTTAGGTTGGACATTAGGAAAAACTTCCTGTCAGGGTGGTTAAGCACTGAAACAAATTGCCTAGGGAGGTTGTGGAATCTCCATCATTGGGGATTTTTAAGAGCAGGTTGAACAAACACCTGTCAGGGATGATCTAGATAATACTTAGTCCTGCCTTGAGTGCAGGGGACTGGACTAGATGACCCCTCGAGGTCCCTTCCAGTTCTGTTTTTCTGGGGGGAGGGATAGCTCAGTGGTTTGAGCATTGGCCTGCTAAATCCAGGGTTGTGAGTTTAATCCTTGAGGGGGCCATTTAGGGATTGGTCCTGCTTTGAGCAGGGGGTTGGACTAGATGTTCTATTGAGGTCCCTTCCAATCCTAATGATCTATGATCTATGATAGTTCTATAAGATTGGGGCAGTTTTACATACATATGTATGAGCCTGCTGAATAAGCTAGTGTGAAGTAGATAGCCTATTTCTCCTACTCTCCACTACATTTTCAAGAGTTCCTGTAAAGATCTGCCAGATCATGAATGTGCTGTTCAGAGTTCTGCAATAACACAACACACACTATGACATAACATGAATTAACATAACCATACCCAACTAGTGTAAGTCAGCACAGCTACACTGCAATCAATCAGCTGAGAATCTGGTCCTATGTACAGATATGTTAAAACAGGAGAAGCTGTGGACACATGCTGAATATATTCTATCATCTTACCTGAATTGTAATAAAGGTCAGGTCTTTCTAAAATATCCCCTTCATGGATGTAGGGCTCAATGCAGTCATCCCCATACAGGTACTGCTCACTCTCATCCATCTGTCGAGATTCTACCATCTCCAACCACTGAGAGTTGTGCCATCGGAATTTCTCACTCTGGATCTTCTTAGCCCACTCCTCATCATATTCCTGTTAAAAATGCCAAGCAGGTTTTTGTAGGTAAATGTGAGTGAACTTTATGCTAGTAAAAGACACAAGCTTGACAGTCTTGGAGACTGAAGACCTTTGTTTAACTTGACGGTGCACTGACTGTATAAAGCAACATGTTGCAAGTATCATGTGACGCACTGGCAAACCAGGTGCCAGCTCTTGCCAAGTCTGTAGGCAGCAGCTGAGCACTGACAAATTCATAGCTGGAAGCCAGACCAGCTCACCTATATATTATTGTTCAAGATAGGTGTTAGACTTGTAAGAACGTGTTTTGTCTCTATAAAATGCTTGTACGCTGATGCATGCATTCATCTTACCTTTATGTCTGTATGCCATGCTATAAGATAGCTTTACAACTGTAAAAATGCTTACTCTGAACTTGTGAACCTCGGCATGAAGAGGGGCTCCCCACCCACCAAGAAGGACTATCAAGACTAAATGGGCCACTGTAGAAAAACTTTTTTGATTGTGCCATCCACCCATGGAGAAGTTACATGCAGGAGCCCTTATCCCATAGTGTCAAGGCTGATTCCCCACTCCAGCACTTCGAGTGCAGAAGGTGGGGGCTCTGCAAGAATTTTAAAAATTAATACTGGCCACTCCAGGCTTGTATTAAACTCCCAAAGTTACAGCTTCTCTCTGACCTTGGATTGGTAGATGCTGCCACCACCCAAGTGCAAAAAATCCCTTTGGACCCAGGAAGGAGCACTTGGGAATTCCTCCCTGTGGGGTACCCTCAAGCCCATTCACCCCGCTCTGGGGAAGAGCTGAGAAAGAAAACAAAGGAAATCAGCTGTTAGAATCATAGAATATTAGGGTTGGAAGAGACCTCAGGAGGTTATCTAGTCCAATCCCCTGCTCAAAGCAGGATCAACACCAACTAAATCATCCCAGCCAGGGCTTTGTCAAGATGGGCAGTAAAAACCTCTAAGGAAGGAGATTTCACCAGCTCCTTAGGTAATCCATGCCAGTGCTTCACCACCCTGCTAGTGAAATAGTTTTTCCTAATATCCAACCTAGACCTCCCCCACTGCAACTTGAGACCATTACTCCTTGTTCCGTCACCTGCTACCACAGAGAACAGCCTAGCTCCATTCTCTTTTGGAACCCCCCTTCAGGTAGTTGAAGGCTGCTATCAAATCCCCCCTCACTCTTCTCTTCTGTAGACTAAATAACCCCAGTTCCCTTAGCCTCTCCTCATAAGTCATGTGCCCCAGTTCCCTAATCATTTTCATTGCCCCCCACTAGACTCTCTTAAATTTGTCCACATCCCTTCTGTAGTGGGGCGACCAAAACTGGGCACAATACTCCAAGTGTGGCCTCACCAGTGTCAAATAGAGGGGAATAATCACTTCCATCAATCTGCTGGCAATGCTCCTACTAATACAGCCCAATATGCTGGTCGCCTTCTTGGCAATGAGGGCACGCTGCTGACTCATATCCAGCTTCTCATCCACTGTAACTGCCAGGTCCTTTTCTGCAGAACTGCTGCTTAGCCGGTCAGTCCCCAGCCTGTAGTGGTGCATAGGATTCTTTCTTCCTAAATGCAGGACTCTGCACTTGTCCTTGTTGAACCTCATCAGACCTCATCTTATGGCCCAATCTTCCAATTTGTCTAGGTCACTCTGGACCCTATCCCTACCATCCAGCTTATCTACCTCTCCCCCCAGATAATTAAACAACATATGCACAAACCTCTCGGGACACCAAAAATCCAATCCTGTTCTTAAAAAGGATAAAGACAAAAAGAAAAAATACATCTGGAACTTAGACTTTTTGCTAGATCAAAAAATACACTAATTACAAAAATTAAGCATCAAGATGGTTCTGCTGAGGTTCAGCTTAAAAGTTACAATCAAAACAAAAGCACCTGGGGTTAGCACAGAGGAGTCCACAAGCCAATAAGAAATAAACAGAAATAAACCTAATTGCATCTTCCTAGACAGTCCCTAATTTACTTACATATCTGGGGTTTCAGATAAGCAATCTCTAGGTATGATCTGACTGTTTTTCATACTTGGCTTAAAGCTTCTCACAGCCTAACTGCTGCCCTGTTCCCCTTTTCCCTGGAGAACCACAACATACAGACAAAGGGAAGTTTTTTTCCCCCATTTTTAAAAAGTTCTAGCCCTCTCATTGGCTCTTTTGGTCATTAACCCGCTCCTTCCCTTTTACCTATGGGCTTGTTAAACACTTTAAAGGGAAAGCAAGTGGAGAACAGCTACTAAGAGGAATTTTATAGCTAACTGGCTGGCTGGGTGTCCATAAAAGGAAGCTGCCCCCCACCTTCATTTATTTCACTTGGGTTTGAATTTTGGAGGAAAGCCATATAAAGATGCTCACAAGAAGAAATGGTTCTCTTTGCTATTTGGATTCTTACAAAGGCTGGAGCTAAGAAACAAAAGCAGAGGTCCCCAGGGTCAACATGGGTTAACCCTAAAATGGACAGATTACTACATCTCTGTCAACTTTTGGAATGAGACTCATTTGCACTCATAGGTTGCCTGCTTTAACCTGAAAACATCCATTTCTTCTTCCTAATTAATAAATCCTTAATTAGTTTACCAAAGGACTGGCTACCGGTGTTGTCTTTGCTGTGAAATCTAAGGTACAAATTGAAGTGGGGTAAGTGACTGGTCTCCTGTGATTGGAAGCAACCTGAATATTTTGTGGCATAAATTACCATTTATCACTAAGTCCAGCTTGCCTGAGTGGCAAGATGGACTGGAGTGCCCAAGGGGACAGTGTAGGACTCCATGGTAAGACTGTTACAGTGATCCAGGAGGGTCACATTTGTTACTGGTTGGTGAAATCTAATTATAAAACATACCATCAGTTTGGGGGTGTCTCTGCCCTGCTTTTTGACAGTCTGCCCTGAGGTTGGCAAGCACGATCATAAATCACTCCAGCCAGTGTGATGTGATATATATTATTCTTCTCTTTCTCCACAGCAGGTACAGCACAGGTGGCAGCAGTACAAGTTTCACATGGTACAATGAGGGTTAAGGGAAAGAACTTTTGTTTAGGAGCAAGACAGTTCAGTCTTCACAGTTTTTGATTAATCTGCTGACAAGGAGCTAGTCATGCCAATTGCAATGGAGATTTTTGTGATTATAATACAAATGTATAGGGCATATTTGCTCAGTGTTCCTGTTTAAAAGTGACTAGAAAGGAGTTAATAACTGAAAAACAAATAGAGGTTCAAAAGATTTTGATAAAAACTAACAATACATATTTTGCTGCACCCTAATTTGTAAGCAATTTTCTGTTTAGCATCCCCGGAGTCTATTCCAATAATTTAAGACTCATTTGCAATCTATGGCCTCAGTGTACAACTGTTTTCTATGTTTAATACTGAATGTCCAAGAAAAACAAACAGCAACACTGATTCTAGAAGATGAGTCCAAGATACAAAGTTCAGGCCTGAAATGAACTTCAAGTTTGGAAGTTTAGGAGCAGCCCTTTATGGAACTGAAGGTCAGTTATTAAATTTGGATCTGGTTCAAATTTTTTTTTGACGTTTGGTGTGTTCAGCTCCTGAGCTAAGATTCACGATCATTTCTAGATTATTTAACAAAAAGCCTAGTAAAACTTGATTTCCTCATGTTAGTAATATGATTCCCAAAGCTGGCTACACAGGAGCATTACAAAAAAGTGACAGTCTACCAATGCTGAAGTTAGCTGCAAGATAGCAACAGAACAATCTTCTACACGTCTTTCCCTACAGTGTAAAGCTGGCTTTACAAGTGCCCTTTCAATGCCAACATGTTTGATGAGAGACACAAAGCAGATGAGGTAATATCTATTATTGGACCAACTTCTATTGGTGGAAGATACAAGCTTTTGAGCTGAAGAGTTCTTCTTCTAGTCTGGAAAAAGAAATCAGAGTAGCTGAGGTAAATCCAGATTGGGACAGATTGCATCTGTGGTCATTCTTCAGTGATAAGCCACATGCTGAAACTTGCTAACACTACTGGAAAGAGAGGCCTCATGGTAGACTCAAGAAATGTGTGTGAGAATTTCCAAAGCCAGCTATCACATCTGTGCACAGGTTCACAGCAGAATCTAAATGATACACAGTGGTTAGCATCCATCTTATCAGAGGTCTGTCAACTGCAACATACATGCAGCAATAAAAGATGATAAATAATATTTCATGACATTCCTTCTCTGAAATGGAAGCATGTCCTAATGAGTCCTCTTCACACTTTAAGAGCCTGATTCACTGATTTCAACAGGTGCTGGATCAGTCCCTAAGGATATGTCTACACAGCAATTACAAACCTGCTGCTGGCCTATGCCTGCAAGGTGGGAGGGTCCCAGAGCTCGGGCTCCAGCCTGAGCCCAGAAGTCTACACAGCAGTGAAACAGCCCCACTGCCTGACCCCTGCATCAGCTAGCATGGGCTAGCAGTGGGTTTTTCTTTGCTATGTAGACATACCCTAAGAGAAGAGATGTGTTCCTTCCACCACATCAGGTGGCTCTCTGAAAACCAACCAACCAACTTACCTTGAGCCTCTGAGGCTTCATGGACAGCTTACCACTGTGCAACATCAGAACCATTATTCCACTGGAAATGGAGAGGTTAGACCTTTGTTTTACTTGGAAGAATGGCAGTTTGTTTCTCTTGGTATAAGGCTGGACACGGACTTTCCATTCTGATACAACATCAATACAAGCACCTGCCTGCATTAGCCTCTACGGACATATTTGTGGTACAAATTTGCACTTTGTAAAATATACATCTAAGATTTTTATCTCTCAGTCTGCATGTAAACTAACCACACTGGAATTCCCCTCTACTTGGGGAGCAAGAGATCAGGATTTCAACCCAGGTTTCCCACATGGCTTTGTGTGCATATAGCAGTGTGGTCACCAGGCTGGATCTCAAAATACTTGCAGTCTCTGATGGCCTCAAACATGAGACCCCAAGACTGCAACCTGAACTCGCAATCGCTGCATAAAAATGCCACATACTTAGGTGAAAGAGGACTGGGCTGAGTTTTTTTCTCATCCCCTTCTCACTTTTAATTAAAAGAAAAACTAGAACTAGCAGTGAAAAATAAACTCCTTGGAAAAGGTAAACTCATCTCTAAGATGATTTATAAAGTGACCGGTGAAAAATGAAAGTGTGTAACTTTCAGTGATGACATCTGACCAGCAACTTGGAAACATTTCCTTTGCTGTGTCTGCGTGGGCTATCTATTATGTCAGCCCTCAGCATCCTTAAGCTCCTTTCAAGCTCTAGAGAAACACGTTGCAACTGCCAGAGGCCATTCTGTAAATCCCAAGAAAACTATTCCCAGAAACGATGATTATAAGAAGGAGAAAAACTAAACAAATAGGAAATCAGATTAATGTGTAGGAGAGTTGAATACTTTTTACACTGGCTTGTTTACTTTCAAAAGGTCCCAGCAGCCATTACCATTGCTCCTAAGTTCCGAATTGCAGATTTAGCAGGGTGCACACAGAAAAATCTAATGCCTTCTAAAGTACGTTGATCTTTGGAGAGAGACACTTGCATGATTTTTTAGTTCAATTCCACACTATCATTTGAGCTGACTGAATTTACCATGCTATTTATAAGATTAACAGGGAAATGTGGACTTTTATTAATCATCCTAAAGATATCATCAGTTTAAATCCCCCCAACTCTGACTACTCCCTTATTGTAGTAAAAAAAAAAAAAACAACCAATCTCTTGGTATGTTTCTTTCAGAAGAAGCTCAACACTCTACATATATTGCAACAAGTTCCACAAGATGAACTACATGCTACCCTAAATACCCTTCTTTAAAACTCAGAGTAGACAAAAGCTGGCAGATAACCACTGAATTAAATTGGCACGGATCTGGTTGTTTCTTGAGTGAACTGTGTGCATTTTTAATAATCTAAACCCCACTTTTCCCCACCTGCCCTCAGGTAATTTTGGTGCTTTTCTAATATTTTCTAATATTTTCAAAATCAGTTTGAGTCTATTGACTTGGAATTACCATACCAGATAAGAGCAAAGGTCCATTTTGTCTAGGATCCGTGTTGGGCAGTGGTCATAGATTTTAAAGCCAGAAGGGACTGTTGTGATCATTTAGAGAGAAAATTCAGTACCATAAAACTAGAACTAAAGAAGAAAATAGGTAACAAACTAAAATAAATATCAAGGAAAAGCAACTCCCTGCAAACCCAATAGTCCTAGTGTCTACAATAACCTTGAAGGGATTAATTTTGAGCCATTAAAAGCCTTCTTTACTTGAAGAGCATCTTCTTTACCCAGTGAATTCCCTCAGAAATGCTATACAAAAACTATGAAGGTTATGGCACAAACCAACAGCCACTAGGATGTTCTAAGTGAAGTCTGTCAGTTTTCTTGAATATCAGACCATTGGGTAAGCAGGGGTGAAGTCCGTCTGTCTGATGTTTTTTAAATGCTGCAAGTTTAGTTATAACCACTGCTTTAAAACTAGTAGGAGGCGGCAGTAGTGAAACTGGATCTAGACTGCTCTCAGTGGTACCTGATGACAGAACAAGGAGTAATGGTCTCAAGTTGCAGTGGGGGAGGTTTACGTTGGATATTAGGAAAAACTTTTTCACTAGGAGGGTGGTGAAGCACTGGAATGGGTTACCTAGGGAGGTGGTGGAATCTGCTTCCTTAGAGGTTTATAAGGTCAGCCTTGACAAAGCCCTGGCTGGGATGACTTAGTTGGGAATTGGTCCTGCTTTGAGCAGGGGGTTGGACTAGATGACCTGAGGTCCCTTCCAACCTTGATATTCTATGATTCTAAGAGGAGTGCTTAGAGGTTGATTTTATTCTGCTCTGAGCCCCCTAGACATCACTATTTTAAGCATTCGGTTTCCATAAATCCTGGAGTGTCATGGAAGATGTATGGTTTGATTCTGCATGGAATGTGCCATCCTTTTTGAAGTCCTACATCCAGCTTTGTTTACTACTGAACCACAGAAACATTATGAAGCGTTAACTGGCCTATTATCAGAGCATGCCTGTTCCCTATCAGGGGTCCCCTTTGTCACTGGCTTCCGTCACACCTTGTATCTGATTAACACACTATAGGATAACATAGAGCTACACAGATCTGTTTTGTGTTCTATCAAGCTGATGGAAAACAGATTTTCCTTTTCACTTTAATGTGGCTGCCCTCTAATTAGGTCTTTAATATGGTTCATTTAATGTGATTCCCTGTACTAAATTAAAACTGCTGTATAGTAAATTGAATCCTTGTTAAAGTTAGGATTGTAGCTGGTAAAGTGATACATTGTGTTGACTGAATCTACACTTGCTGCAACAAAATGCATAGTCTACATAAATGGTTAGATTAACAGCCTATCAGTCATTGCTTAACAGGATAGAGTTTTTCTGGTTAGCTATCTTTAGTGGCATTTCTGTCCAGTCCCTAAAACAAACTGCCTCCAGCACATAATGGGCCAAATCCTGCCCTCACTTACATCTGTGTAACCTTCAATGATTTCAATAGGCTTGTACAGGTGTACTGAGAGCACACTATTGACAGAAACCAGCTTCTGCCATGGCCCGTAATGTAAAATCAACGTAATGTGCAGTAAATGTAAATTAGACGTTGGAAAAGAGACATCTGTTTCAAATCTCAGCACAAGCTATCTCCCATCCTTCCTTAACTGCTTTGTGATGGTCTCCAAAATGGTCCTCTGCAGAACAAAATCACCACGATAAATATTTTCAAAGCAATAGGCAAAAGTTCTTATATATATATATATTGCCTCTTAATAAAAAGGAACCGTGTACAAAAAATATAGAGCAATAAAAGATCCCAACTGCTCTGGCACCAACTCAAAAGGGAGAAGTGTTGCAGTTACTTCTGCCCTGTTGTATTTTACCTTGTGTTCAAGGAAAACTAGTACAATCAGCACTTTAGAGACAAGCCATAAAACTAACAGATCGTATCTGCTAGCAGAAATAACCACTATAGTTAAAGCAGCAAAGAATCCTGTGGCACCTTATAGACTAACAGACGTTTTGGAGCATGAGCTTTCGTGGGTGAATACCCACTTCTTCAGATGCATGTGGTGGAAATTTCCAGGGGCAGGTATATATATGCTAGCAAGCAAGCTAGAGATAACGAGGTCAGTTCAATCAGGGAGGATGAGGCCCTGTTCTAGCAGTTGAGGTGTGAAAACCAAGAGAGGAGAAACTGGTTCTGTAGTTGGCAAGCCATTCACAGTCTTTGTTCAGTCCTGAGCTGATGGTGTCAAATTTGCAGATTAACTGAAGCTCAGCAGTTTCTCTTTGAAGTCTACCTAACCAGATCAGCCACACCATCACTGGTTCATTCACCTGCACATCCACCAATGTAATATGCGCCATCATATGACAGCAATGCCCTTCTGCTATGTACATCGGCCAAACTGGACAGTCTCTACGGAAAAGGATAAATGGACACAAATCAGACATTAGGAATTGCAATATACAAAAACCTGTAGGAGAGCACTTCAGCCACACTATAGCAGACCTTAAGGTGGCCATCCTGCAGCAAAAAAACTTCAGGACCAGACTTCAAAGAGAAACTGCTGAGCTTCAGTTCATCTGCAAATTTGACACCATCAGCTCAGGATTGAACAGAGACTGTGAATGGCTTGCCAACTACAGAACCAGTTTCTCCTCTCTTGGTTTTCACACCTCAACTGCTAGAACAGGGCCTCATCCTCCCTGACTGAGCTGACCTCGTTATCTCTAGCTTGCTTGCTAGCATATATATACCTGTCCCTGGAAATTTCCACCACATGCATCTGAAGAAGTGGGTATTCACCCACGAAAGCTCATGTTCCAAAACGTCTGTTAGTCTATAAGGTGCCACGCCACAGGATTCTTTGCTGCTTTTACAGATCCAGACTAACACGGCTACCCCTCTGATACTTGACACTATAGTTAAGCTTGTCTAACAGTTTCTATTCTAACCCCGTTTTCAGTCCATAACTTTCCGAAACATTCACAGCTTTCCAAATTTTATCACTCCCCCCGAGGTGGGTGAGTCTATGTGCTGTCTAATCCCATACACATACACAAAGTTCCAGCAAAACTGATCAGCTGATTTCCTTAGGAGGAGGAAAGAGAAAAACCAAAATTGCTTCTCCATTACGATATGTCCCAGGCTAAATTCAGAGGGGTGGGGCAGCTGTGACTCACTGTCCCTATGTGAGAATAGAAATAGGGGTTCACTAGCAGGTCTAGGTTGCCTGGCCTGTCATCCATATCTTAATATTAGAAGTTGAAAGCCTGTGCTGTTGCATGAATGTAGTTTGTAAGGTAACGTGTAAAAAAGCCAAAAATGGCTGAGAACTTAAAAACTGGACAGAACAGACTAAATCCCATGGATGATTGAACCTGGTGATATTCTAAACAAAAAGAGCTCTGTTTCCACTGCTTCATTATGATCCCACAAATAATCTAGGCTTCAGAGTGAGGTTTGGAGTTATTGAGTGTAATGGATTTTTTGTGTATGTCTGGGTATGCGTGTGTTAGAAGAGTTGTGTGGATAGTAGTTGGGAGCACTGGTGTGGCAGTAGCTGGTTAAGTTATCCACCATCAGTGCAGTCTTCCTCTACAACCAATGCAACTGTTGCACACAAATTAGCTGTAAAGGAGGTGATTGGTTGAGTTACCTCTGATATCACAATGGTCCAGGACTCTTGGCACAGCATAGATACATGCCTTATTGCAGCTGTAACCCCGCACGTGTAATTCATAGGGCCAAAATGGCTGAGAATTAAAAAACTGGACAATAACAGATCGTGAAACCCAGTCATGGTTCAATCTGGTGATATTCTGAACAAAGAGAGCTCTCAACCATGCTTGTATCTGTTGCCATCACTTCACATTGCCTCAGTCATTTTAGGCTTCAGAGTGATACAAAAAGTGACATTCTTGAAAACTTATTATGTAGCCTGAGAAGAAGGGGCACTGGGAGCTGCTGCAGAAAGCAAAAGCAAAAGCAAAATGATTGTGAAGGCTGCAGCAAAGAGATGTGGGAGTGTTAATGGAGGGTGCGAGGGTATCCCAATCCCTTTTTCTGTGCCCTCACAGCTCTGTTACCCATCCTCACAGCCAGGTGACGGCCTTCCCAGAAGACCAATCTCCATATCCACCACCAAACCAACAGTGGAACATCACAGTGGTTGCAAGCCTAACAATACACCAGTGGGTCACCAATAAGATTGATTCCAACAGTGAAGCTCTTAGTGCTTCTCCCCAAGCTGGTCCAACCATTTTTCTTGCCATTTCCTGGCATGTTGGAGGGAGAGAGACATGAAGAAGAGCAGGTGGACTGCTTTGATAAGCAAAGGCAGGAATTCCTCTCCTGCATCCAATACTGCACCCTGCACTGAAAGAGGAGGCCGAGCTGGAACCAAAGCAGCCGGCACTAAGATTAATCTCCCGTCAGGCTAAGCTCACACTCCAAGCAAAGCCCTCCCCAGATCCCTATAGCCTGCACTTCCCTGCTTCCCAGTGAGATCTCAATGACCTCTTGGAACAGTGGGAATGCTTCTTTTTCTTGTGCAACTCTGACTCAAAATCCCAAAACACCTTGGAACCATTCCCAAGGCTTCTTTGACTCGTTTGGGATCTGACATGGTGGATTGGTCCCTGGTTCAAACAAAGATGTTAGTGAAACTGGCCAGATAACGTGGAAGGGGGAAAACTGAGTGGCCCACAATATGGACACTAACATTATATTACTTTGATTTACACAAAAAACTAAAAGTAACCAAGAATAAATAAGAAAATTACTTAGCAAACCCTAATACAGTGAGGAAGAGAAAAGGAAGAGGAGCCTGACAGTTCAGAGACCTCTCTCTTTAGTGATGGGAAAGGAACTGGGATGGGGTTGAGCCCACTGATTTTTAAACAGCCCTGATCTGTTTGATGCTATGAGCAAGTATACATGTGATGCCAATTGCCACTTCTTTCCAAAGGCTTCCAACACAGGTGTCAAGAGTGCGTGATCGCCAAAAAGTGGGATAGCTAAAACAGTCAACGCTCAATAGAAAACTTAAGAATCTGACACAATGCACTATACATGCAGCTGATCTCAATCCCCAAACTGAGACAGCCAGTGTGTATCCAGATTATGGGGTTAGTAAATTAGCTCTTTCACACCAGGACTCAGTACCACATCCAAAAAACTGAACCTATTCAAGAACAGTCAGAGACTAGTTTTCCTGCTGATGAAAGAGGTTGTTCACATCCTCCAGTACAGACTGCCCGTATGACTCCATCGTACATACCGTACTAAAGCAACACATCTGTTTCAATTCACCAATGGCGGAATCAAGCCAAGTTGTATTAAACAAATCATCACTAGTGTAACATTTCCATAATTTCTGTGACAATTACTTTACAGCAGAAAGCATATTTCCCCCAAGGCTTGCAAGGCCTCTAATTTTCCTCCATGTTGTTTCAATCACACTATGTGCAGCTTCTTGATGACTGAAAAACGTGTTTGTCTCCTTAAAAAGAAATTAGTTTTAAGTATCAAAACTTTCTCTGCCCACATTTATTTTCTGATTTCTCATCGTCATAGCAACTTGCTTATGTTAAATACATGTGGGCAAAAAGTCTGCACAATTATTTAATTAATTTTTTTGTTGAGAATTTAGTACTGATGAAGAAAGCTGGCCTGAAAATCTTCTATTACCTGCTGCACAGGCACCTTACATGCTCTGGAAGTGCAAGCAAAGTGCATAAGCAAGTGTGCCTCGATGCTGATCTGGATGCGTGACTTTATGGGCTGCTCCATCATGGCCTCTGATCTGGGTAGCACATCCCATCAGGACCTCTGATGTTTTGGCCCCGCTAGCCTCATTGCTGTTATTTTTCCTTCACCAGTGTGAGATGTACCTCCACCTGATATGGATGCTCAGGACTTCAGAGAAGCCTCCATTCTGGAGCAGAGAAAAGATGATGCTATCCTGTGATGATTCCTCCTGCCCTTCTTGATACGTGGGTCTCTATCACCCAACCTCTCAAGGAAAATACGGATCAGTGGGTTTCAGCTTTTCTGTACGGGCACCAGGGAAGAAACTGTCTATGTAGGATCTAACATCACTTTTAACTGGCAAAATAGCAAGTGTCTGAAAAAGAGGGGGGCAGAGAGCTCTCCCAATATATACCAGTAAGATCTGTTCATCCATGTATGGCAAGCTTCTGACAATAGAAGGCAATGGGAACTAGGGATAACTTCCCTGCCATCCGTACACTCCCATGGCTACTGTGGGCTTCCCACAACCTCTTCATCACTAGCTCATCTTGCTGCTGCTGTTCCTCTTCTGGATCCAAGGTCTCATTCAGCACTGCCAGCATGCAAGGTGAGCCACTCTCCCACCCACTCACAGCACTTCTCCTTTCCTCTCCCTCAACACTTCACAGGAATTACATCTGAAAACACGTAGTTTCAGCAACATTGAAATAAAATCTACAGAACACGGAGTTGTGTTTTCTTGCAACTCTTCTCCTTTTCTGTCTATTCCCCTCTCCATCCACCAGAACATCCCTTCCATGCCAATACTAGTTGAAGAGAGAGAAGGGATTTCTTCTCTACACTGTCACTAGGCCTCCTTTGGCTGCCCTGAAACACTGGAGTTGTGCTCTCAAGAACATGAGGAGACATCTTCTAGACTGTAAGCCTCCTCTTAGTTTCCCCACATAGAGGAGATTTCTGGGTCATCAGCCCATGGAGAGTGGAGAATCAGACCTGGTCTACACTAACAAGATAAGTTGATCTAAGTTATGCTAGTTAAGTTACGTAAGATACATAAATGGTTACTCACCTTTCTTCGAGATATGTTGCTCATATCCATTCCAATTAGGTGTGCATGCGCCATGTGCACGGCCGGAGAATTTTTACCCTAGCAACACCCTGTGTGGTTTTGGATAAAAAAAGGGAGAAAAATATCCTGGCTGATACGGAAGGCCGACACCACTTTGGGAAGAAAGGCTGGGTGAGGCCGAAGCTGCACCTCATGGAAGATTGTGTAAGGTGGTTCCGAGGTAAGGGCTCTCAGCTCGGAGACACCACGCCGACGTGATTGCGACAAGGAAAGCCATTTTCCAGGAGAGGTAGAGGTGAGAGCAGATGGCCAGCGGCTTGAAGGGGGTGAGGGGGAGCTTGAGTCTAGAGGACCAGGTTTAAGGTTCCAGATGGGGACTGACTGTCGAACCGGGGGTAAGGACAGTCCAGGCCCCTGAGAAACCTGCCAACCATGGGATTGGCGAAGACAGAGCGGCTATCCACACCCAGGTGAAAAGTCGAGATGGCCGCAAGGTGAACTCTGACAGAGGATTCCGCCAGACCCTGCTGTTTTAGATCCATGAAATACTCCAAAATGAGAGGCTTGGGCGCCTGGAGAGGGGGCATGCTGCACTTAGCGTACCAGCATGAAAACCGCTTCCACTTAGCCACATATGTGACCCGAGTGGAGGGCTTTCAGCTGCCCATCAGTATTTGCTGCACAGATTCTGAACGGAGAAGCTCTGAAGGGTTTAGCCATGGAGAATCCATGCCGGGAGGCGGAGAGATCGTAGGTCAGGATGGGAGAGGCAAACGTGATCCTGAGTAATCAGGTCAGGAAGCAGAGGCAATGGGACTGGAGCGTCCATGGAGAGAGCTGCAATATCATGGTGTACCAATGCTGCCTGGGCCACGCTGGAGCCACCAGAATCACTTGCGCCCTGTCCCTGTGCACCTTGAGAAGGACCTTGTGTACAAGGGGGATTGGGGAAAAGGTATAAAATAATTGATGCACATGGGAGCAGGAAGGTGTCTGTGAGAGAGCCCAGGGACCGGCCTTGGAGGGAGCAGAAACAACAGTTACCCCAGGGTGGCTGCAGGGCAGCCTGTTCTGGAGAGTATTACATTAACTTTTTCCTCCCTTGTGAGGTCATAAGGCGCTATGGCCAGGTGATTAGTGCACTTGACTGGGACTCAGGAGTATTACAATCCGATTGCTGTGGGAGGCAAACAGGTCGACCTGGGGAAACCCCCACCTTCGGAAGATAGTGTGGATGACATCTGGTTGAAGCGACCACTCATGGGAGCAGAAGGACCTGCTCAGGTGGTCCACCAGTGTGTTCTGGCCCTGGGTAGAAAGGACTCCACCAGGTGAATAGAGTGGGCTATGCAGAATTCCCACAGTTGAACGGCCTCCTGACAGAGGGGAGAGAAGCAGGCCCTTCCTTGTTTGTTGATGTAGAACATGGCCGTGGTGCTGTCTGTTAGGACCACCACACAATGACCCTGCAGTCGCTCCAAGCTTGACAGGCAAGGCGCACCGCCATCAGCTCCCGGAAGTTGATATGAAAGGAGAGCGTGGACGGAGGCCGTAGGCCCTGCGTCTGAAGGTCCCTGAGGTGGGCGTCCCATCCCAGGCCTGACGCGTCCGTGACCAGGGAAAAGAAGGGCTGCTGGTTGTGAAAAGTAACTCCTTCGCATACCACCTGGGGATCTAGCCACCAGCAGAGGGAGGCCAGGACCTGCTCCAGGACGGTGACCACCAAGTTCAGGCTGTCTCAACCTAGACAATAGACTGATGCTAGCCAGGCTTGCAATGGGCAGAGTCGAAGTCTGGCGTGCCTGGTCACGTACGTACAGGAAGCCATGTGGCCAAGAAGACTCAGGCAACTTCTTGCCGACAAGGCTGGGAAGCTCTGAAGGCTCCAGATAAGGCCCACTATAGCCTGGAAATGATCAGCTGGCAGGAGGGCTCATGTCTATATGGAGTCCAGAACTGTCTCGATGAATTCTATTCTCTGGGTTGGCTCTAGGGTCGACTTTGCCACATTGAGGAGGAGGCCCAACTGAAGAAACATGTCCATGACCAAGCGGAGGTGGGACTGCATCTACTCTCTGGTGTGTCCCTGGATAAGCCAGTCGTCAAGTTAAGGGTATACCTGCACCCGCTGTCGAAGAAGGAAGGTCGCCATGACCACCATACATTTGGTGAACACTCAGGGGGCCGTGGAGAGGCTGAAGGGGAGGGCCGTGAACTGATTGTGGTCAACCACAAACACTAAGCAGAGGAAACGTCTGTGCACCAGATGAATCGCTATGTGGAAATATGCATCCTTCATATTGAGGGCGGCGTACCAGTCTCCAGGGAAGGTAAAATAGTGCCCAATGAGACCATGCGGAACTTGAACTTTACCATGAACTTGTCGAGTCTGTGCAGGTCCAGAATGGGCAAAAGCCCACCCTTTGCCTTGGGGATTAGGAAGTATTGGGAGTAAAACCTCCTGCCCCTTAGCTCCCTCAGAACCTCCTCAATCACCCCCATGGCGAGGAGCATCTGAACCTCCTGAATAAGGAGTTGCTCATGAGAAGGGTCCCTGAAGAGGGACAGGGAAGGAGGATGGGAGGGCAGGGAGGAAGAGAATTGGAGAGATTATCCCACTTCAACCATGTGGAGGACCTTGCGGTCTGTGGTCATCTGAGACCAAGCATTGTTGGAAATGAGATAAACGATTCAAGAAAGGTGGAGTAGGATCCTGAACGAGGTCCAGTACACCGTCCTTGTGGGATCCCTTCAAAAGGCCTGTTTTGAGCCCAATGAAGGTTGGAGGGCTTCCTCCTGCCATTACATCCCTGCCTCCTATAGAAATCCTGCCTTGGCCGAGGCGGAGGATAGGAGCATTGTTGTGGCTGCTAGGGTCTGAAGGGTTTCCGCTGGGTATCTGGCATGTGCAGGCCCAGGGACTTCATTGTTGCCCTTGAATCCTCAAAGCTATGTAGATTTGAATCGGTCTTTTCCGAGAACAGGCCTTCTCCATCAAAGGGAAGGCCCTGCAGTTCTGGTGGCAGACTGGAGGCTTGTAGCCAGGAAATACGCCTCATCGTGATCCCTCAGGACAAAGTACGTGTGGTGGTGTCTGCAGCGTCCAGCAAGGCCTGCAACAAGGTCCATGTCACTGTTTTGCCCTCATTCACCAAAGCCCCAAACTCCTCTCTGGGCTCAGGAGGTACTAACTCCTTAAACTTCAGCATGGAGTTCCAGGAGTTAAAATTGTTACAACTCAGGAGTGCCTGCTGATGAGCGATCCTGAGCTGAAGTCCCCCTGAAGAATAAACTTTGAGCCCAAACAAACCAAGGCTCTTGGTGTTCTTTGATTTAGGCACTGGGGCCTGCTGGCCACGCCGTTCATGGACGCAACCACGAGTGAACAGGGCTGTGGGTTGGTGAACAGACAATCACACCCCTTCAAGGGGACAAAGTATTTCCACTCCACCCCCTTAGCAGTTGGGGGTGGATGCAGGTGTCCTGGCTTTAGTGTGGATGGTCCAAATGAGGGGCAGAGCCACCCTTGATGGAGCTTCCACAGTCAGAGTATCCACCCTAGGGTTCTCCACCTCTACCACCTCCTCTGCCTGCAGGTTCATATTCCATGCCACCCCACACAGGAGGTCCTGGTGGGCATGGAGGTCTATTGGAGGGGGACCCAAGACCGCAGTGCCTGCCACTGCCTCACTGGGTGAGGAGGAGTTGGCGGCCACTGGGGGAAGAGGGTCATCTAGGGCCTCTTGCGGAGCTGGGGCCAGCTGTTTTGTGCCACTGACCTCAGGGCCTGGACCAGGAATCAGTGTCGGAGGAGGTCCTGTAGCAGGGAAAGAAACTGCCCCAGTCTCCATGCCCCACGGGGTGGGCTGACTAGTGGTAGCCTCTGGCACTTGCGGCTCGGATAGGGCTGATCGGGAAGCCCCAGATGGAGTATCCTGGGCCTGGTGGTACACCCAGGATGTCCAGAATGGCCATTGAGTGGGCCCCCGAGCAGGTTCCTGCCCCAACTCGAGTATGGTCCGAATGGCAGCAGTTCAAAAAAACTCGACCCTGCCTCCAATCCCAAAGAGCGAGAAGCAGAAAGTGAGGGCCTGTATCTGGATCTAGATGATGACCGGTGTTTAGAGTGGCGTCGGGTCTGGGATCTGCTCCTCGACAACGACCGGTAAGCAGAGCAGTGCCGCGACCAGGACCAGCAACGGGAATTGGAGCAGCACTGTGAGTACGACTGGTGCAGCGAGTACGACTGGCAGCAGGACTGAGAGCGGCGGCGGGAGCAGGATTGGTGCCATGGCTCGACTGACTGTGCCAACAGGTGGATTAGGGCTGTCTTGCCCCAGAACGGAGCCACGCGTAGAGGCACTGGGGCCCTGGAATGTGGTTGAGGGGATGCCGATGCTGTCATTGCAATAAGATCCCTTGCAGCCACAAAAGTATCCAGGGTAAATGGCAACTGGACTTCAACCACGCTGTGTGTCGGGGAATCCAGCGGTACCAGACTCAAAGGCTCTCCCCTTAGGGCTGGAGTCAATGGTGCCAAGACGGTAGGCTGTGCTCCTAGATGCTCCCTTCTGGGACGCATCTCCATGGGCAGTTCCAGGGAGGCCGGTCTCTGTGGAGATGGGCCACCCTTTTCCGACTTCCGGTGCCACTTCTGGCCAGGAGAATAGGAGCAGTGCCGGGCCGATGATATCGGTTGCAGTGCCGGGGAGTGTCAGTGCCGTGGGTCTCGATCAGAGTCCAACTGTGTTGCCGCTTCTACTGCTGCTGCTGGGGCAGTGTGCAACGAGGCACTAGGTGCCAGATCTTGGCGCACAGCAGGAGGCTGAGGGCTAAGAGGAGCTGTTTTAAAAGAAAGTCTCGTTCCTCCTTAGTCCAGGGATGAAACCCTTTGCAGGTCTTGCACTTTTCTGCTTGATGAGACTCCCCCCAGGTAAGTCAGGCAAGAGTCATGGGGGTCGCCCGTTGGCATGGGCTTAGAACAGGAACCACAGGGCTTGAATGCCAGAGCCTTGGGCATAAGCCCGAGAGAAGAATCAGGGAGGAGGGGAAAGACCTCCCAACCCCACTAACGCTAAGTAAACCAACTATAACTATCAACTATTCAACTATTAATTATTAGGTATACGCTACGGAGAGTGGAGTGCAAGTGAAGCAGGACTCCACAGTTCCAACGACTAGCATGGGCGGTAAGAAGAAACTGAAGAGACAGTGGGTTGGCTGGGGTATATATTGAGCGCCATGAAGGCGTCACTCCAGGGGCCTCCACAGCCAACCCAACAGGTGTTGCTAGGCTAAAAATTCTCCAACATCCGTGCACACAGCATGCACACACCTAACTGGAATTGATATGAGCAAGCAGTCGAAGAAGAACTTAAGTCAACGTAGCTTAAATCAACTTAGAGCGGTGTCTACACCATGCTATGTCGATGGGAGACACTCTCCCGTCGACATAGTTTCTGCCTCTCGGGGTCGTGGAGTACTGAAGCTGTTGGTTGAGTGCTCTCACATCGACTTATTGTGTCTTCACCAGACCCACTAAATCAATGACCACTACATCCATTGCAGCAGGGCTGATTTAGCCCTTAGTGTAAAGGCTTCTAGAGCATTTCGAATGCATTTTGCTGAATCAGAGTATTGATATAAAAGACATTCAGTCCTGGACTCCATGATCATGGAGTTGCTAAGTAATACTCTAATACAGAGATGTGACAATTTAACGAGCACTGTATGTGCCCTGGTCAGTGAACAGAAGTTATTGTGTATTGGGATACAAGACTTTCCTGCATGAATGCACTGATCTAGCCTAATTAGAGCCTGTGGGAAGAAAATGGTCCTAGAAAAGGACACCCAAACACACACTTGAAAGACATTGGACAAAGTTATCAGCTTCAATGATCTTACATTCTGTCTCCAACAAGTTGCAAGCCTTATTCTGCCAAGGCTGGGAACTAACAGATCACAGAACTAGAACAGTAAAAGTGACGTGGCCTCAAGGTAGGGGATGGGTGACTAACCAGCAAAGGACTCCTTTCTTACAGATGGGGGAGAAAAATGGCTTCTGCGTTAAGGCAACAGACTGTACCAGCCAGAACCTAGAGGTCTCAGGCTGGGAGGCTTCTACAGGAAGCTTAGCTCTATTAGGATTTCCATGCGGAAGATAGTTGAACACCTGCTATGCTAGACACATGTCTAGTCTGTTTTATTCGTAACTGCTTTTGTTCTAAAAAAATAATATTTTGCTTTAAGAAGGCTGTCCAGCCAGTGGGGACTACTGTCATTGCTCCTGGAGGGAGCAGAACAGCAGGGTGTGAGGCTAAGTCAGGCCTGCTGAGATAATCACGGTTGATACACAGGGGACAGCAGCCAGGTCCCAGTCTGTAATTAGGAAAAACGTTTTTTCTATCTCAAGAACAACGACTGCTTGAGGCCTGAGAGGCAGAGCACCCAAACACAGTTAGCCCAGTGACTGTAATATAGTGCATGACGATAACGGGCCTATTTTTGGTGCTTAACAGCTAAGCAAAAAGGCTAATTGTACTCAACTGAACTCAAGTCTCTTGCTTTTGGGGTTGACATGGAAGCTTTCTTGTACCCATTGCTTTCTTTTTAAGCGTGACGTGTATTGTAGAAGAATCTGATTTATAGGCGTGTGTGCTGTCACTTTTCCAGTATCTACTGTACTTTGATTGGCTTTCATATTCTCAACTCTATAAAAGTTACTGTTTCTCAGGTCCATTTTACTTCAATCCCGTATTAAAAATTCTCCAACATGTCTTCCTTTAGGAATGGTATCTCATAGCTAAATTGACATCACTAAGGCCTTTGCCAGAATGCCCTTGGATATTCAGAGAGGTCTGGAATGCAAAAAAAGAATATGTCAAACAATGTTGACCGATTGGCAAACATTGCAGGGCAGAAGAACAACAATGATCTTATCTGGAAAAACTCATACATAGTAGTCTCTCACATTTTCCTCAACTCTTTCCATTTAAGTAATCTTCAAAAATGCAAGACTAGAAACATTTCTGTACTGTAGAACCTTCTTAGCAACCAAAACCTCTTCCCCCAGAAAAGTCTAATGCTCCCACTGGGGTTCTGTCTCACTAAACTAATTTTTTTTCTTGGTGTATCGATTCACGAGCATCTTACAACCAGGATTCAGGTGCAAATTCATCACAGGTGAAATCCTGACTCTACTGAAAGTCAATGGCAAAACTCAGAGCCAGTATTTCATACCATATCCCTGCGTGAAACACAAGCAGAGCTTACAATAGAGATTGATAAAACATACCAATGTCCTATAAAAATGTGTACACATATAAAACATTACTACTAATATTTTGCACATCTCTAGGGCACATTTTAGCCAATAAGCATTGCTCATGATTATTACATAGAAATAAAACAGAAAATATAATACTATTGCATACATCAGAATCTATAGAATCTAACTCCACAACAGTTTTAAGAGCAAGCATGCTTCTGTGGTGCATAGCTTTCAACTGAAGGTGGCAGAGGGAGGAAATAGGGGAAAGTCCTGTTAAAAGAGGAGAACAGTCATATCAAATTTTCCATACTACTATCAAAATTCACAGCTAAGTTCTCTTCAGCTACAACAATTCACTTTTCATGATCACTGTGGTACATTCAAACAGCATTACTCATGCAATGGGTCTAAAAGCTTGCTATATATTGGAATTATTTCACCCACCACAGAAGTGAAGATAATACCCATGTGATGACAACTGCTAAATCCACCTACATTTGCCAAGAGGAATTTAGGAAGGTGAAAAGTAATTGCCTGAAAAGAAATATGGTCAGAATACTCCTATTCTTGGCCCCGAGCACAGACATTTTACATAAGAACAGCCATATTGGGTCAGACCAAAAGTCCATCTAGCCTAGTATCCTGTCTTCTGACAGTGGCCAATGGCAGGTGCCCCAGAGGGAATGAACAGAACAGGTAATCACCAAGTGATCCATCCCCTGTCGCCCATTCCCAGCTTCTGGCAAACAGAGGCTTTAATGGTCACTAGAAAAACAGAACCTCCAGCAGCATGGTGGCCCAACATCATTATGCTACGCACACTGGTTCAGTACCGATTCAGATGGAAGAGCCCCACCTGAGCTGCCAACACCCTTTCCTGTAGACACCTAGATTTTCTCAGGAGGTGCTCCATTCCAGAACTGACCACACTCAACGTTGCTCTGCTTGTGAGATGTTATGAGGTGGAACAGCTGCAGGCCTTTGCACTAAACATTTAAGATCAAATCATAAACTGCAAACTAATCTAAAGTGACATGAAAGACGTTACCCACAAATCCTACTCTGAATATTGAACAAGACAGAACCAGCAGTGGTTTCTAATATTTACAAGTTTAATGTAGCTAACGCTGTCATGTGCACTTACCTTTGTAAGATGGTAGATAGTTATATCTACTTGTTCAGGGATCTTTTCTCTGAGTGAAAAAACTGTTGGGCAACCATAAAATACCTAAAACCTACAATCCTTATCAAGTATGGCCTCACACACCTCAAAGTGGTGCTAAATAAAGAGTGATATAAACATTTTTAAAATCCTATCAACCAGCATTGGGTTTTTTAAAGAATGTGTGTGGTTTTGAAAGGGGAAATTTAGATACAAACTAGTACAACAAGTAAGATTAATTTTGCCATGAAATGTAACTCCCTCTTATGTAATAAAAAGGTGTGTTTGTATAACAAATATTTTCACACAACAGGCAAGTATTTACTAGTATTCTTTTGGAATACAAGCACGTCACATTCGAACAGGCTCTTAAAATGGACAAAGGAACTCAACCTACCGCTATAATATCCAGTGTGTTGTCACAGACTTTGCGGATCTCAGCATTTTTGTCATGCATCAGGTCTATAAGATATGCTGGAGCCTCTGGGAAGAAATGGTTAAGGATGCAATGCTGGTTTTACCACAGGTTTGGATTCTTCCTACTGGCATGAGGAACTGAGGGGAATTAGCCAGCATGTGAGAGCTCAGCCTTTTTTTAATGGTTCGTGTGCTAAATAAAAAGATATACATTCATGTGCAACTTCTAATGAAAAGGAATATATTTGTTTTATTAAGAATATATTCTCTGTTTCGTCGTGGAAAATGCCATTCGGACATCTTTTTACAGTTTACATTTTGTTCAATTTATCTAATTGCTGTGGCATAGCTTAATATATTTTCAAACCTTAAAAACCTATAAAATTTAAAGACTTATTTGCAAACTATTTATCCTAGGTAAGAACATTCAATTGACGCATGCTTGTAGTACAGACTACAGTATTTTTAAAAGTCTGATCTCAAGTGGATGAACAAGGTGTTATTCAAATTGCATTTTCTGTGACTGTGTAGATATAAAAACATTGAGTTTTTCTTAAAAACAAAAAGCTAAGAGTGGAGGTATTTTAATCAATTAGATTACAAGATGTATATGAATTTAAGATCAAGGAAATGAAGGGTTAAGTACTGAATTTAAACTAAGCAGCATCCTAAATGCCATAGTGGGGGTGTAGGTGAAGGAGGTAGAAAAGAGGAGGGAGAAGGAGTGATAAAGACTGGCTGTTGTAATGACAATGGAGCATATCAATAAGTTGACAATGAAATGTTCATGAAGCTGGACAGAAGTGAGGAGAACAACAGCAGATCAGTATTCATCATGTTTGTTCTGGAACAAACCAGCAGCAGCTTTATTTAGAATTTTCAGCAGAGAAGACAATTAAAAAGTTAATTCATTCTGCCTGTGTATGTTGCTTTAGCTTTGACTCGTCAAGAGAGAGTCAAGGTTTGGATCCAAAAGAAACCAACTATATTTCCTATATATCATCTCTATTTCGATTTTGTACAACACAAATGATTTCCAATAAAAGAAAAAATAATGTTGAGTTGTATAATTGTGGGAGATTTTGATCAGATTGATAGTAAATCAGCTAAAATATTTACTTTGGAATGTAAATAAATTCCAGAGAAGACCATTAATTTGTGATTTAAACCTTAGTAAACAATGTGTGCAAGGAAATGTTTATGCTGGATGTCATAAATACATACACACAAGCAGCAGGTGTCAAGTTATAATACATGGAGTGAAATCATTTTGTGAGAGGGGGAATGTCCTTTATCAGACTTGGATGTACGAGATGGATTTGTACACAGCTCAATGCTTAAGCTAGCTCTGAAAATGTTCTTCTTTCAAGTTCCATCATCATTTTTACTTCTTATAAAAATGTTGACTGCTATCCCAAAATACAGGGTGCTACAATGTTTCTACAAAATTTCCAACTGAATGGTTCATCATATGAAAAAACAATAACTGTTGATTTACACACACACACACACTCTGAAGTCTCAAATTCAAAAAAACGATTCTGTTTTCTCTCAGCATGAGCCAAGAGCGTTCTCGGGGAAAAGTAGAGATAAATATTTGGCAGACTTGGTCCAACGTTACCAAGCGTGCAAACTTCAATAAATCCCAGGATACCCCAAACTCTCCAGGCTCACTAAGCTAAGGGAATGTAACCTGGGTGAGTTAAGTAAGAGAAATCTGTGCTTAGGGGGAAAGCAGTTTTTGCAACAATGAAGTAGAGGATGATACTAGCCTGAGGGAACATTGCCAGAGTTTAAGAATTGGTATCCTGCAACTTTCTAGAACAAAAATTGACAGAAAGGGGATTTCCATTTAGCTCTGGAAGGGCCAGAGATATCAGATTTTAAAGCTGTAATATTATTATACCTGGAAAAGATACTGTAGATACTATACTGTTTTATATAGTACTTAGTGTGTGCTAGGTGCTTTATAAATATAATACAGAAAAGATCTGTGACCTGAAGACCTGACTCTCAGGTTCTGAATCAGGCCTCAGTTTAAAACAAAACAAGAGAAAACAAAGAGTGAGAGATGATGATGACTGGAGAACAGGAGTCTAATTAAGGTCATGCAAGCTGAAGAAGGTACGTGAAAAGGCAAACGGTAGCCGAGGCAATGGGGCCACTAGCATAGAAAAGAGTAGAACCAGGAACTGAAATCAAAGAGGAGAGATGATAGGAAGGAGCCAGGAGAGCAATACATGACAGCAGCACTGTGGAAAAGAAGGTAAGAGGTGAAGGACACATGCTTCTAAGGGGCAAAAATGGGGATGGGGGAAAAGGGGAAGAAGAGATTGGAAGCAACAGGCATATGAAAGAAAAACAGTTACTTACCTTTCTGTAACTGTTGTTCTTCGAGATGTGTTGCTCATATCTATTCCAGTTAGGTTTGTACATGAGCCACGTGCACGGATGTCGGAAACTTTTTCCCTAGCAGATACCAGTCAGGCCAACTGGGGAGCCCCCTGGAGTGGCGCCAATATGGTGTTCTATACAAGACCCTACCGGCCTGACCCCCCTTCAGTTCCTTCTTGCCGGTTACTCCGGCAGAGGGGAAGGAGGGTGGGAATGGAATAGATATGAGCAACACATCTCGAAGAACAACAGTTACAGAAAGATAAGTAACCATTTTTTCTTCTTCGAGTGATTGCTTGTATCAGTTCCAGTTAGGTGACTCCCTACCTTGGAGGTGGGGTCAGAATCAAGGAATCGCAGAATGGAGGATCACTCTTCCAAAGGCCACATCAGCCTGAGAGCGCTGGAAGATGGCATAGTGGGATGTAAAGGTGTGAACCGAGGCCCACATGGCAGCCCTGCAGATTTCCTGGAGAGGAATGTGTGCCAGGAAGGCAGCCGATGATGCCTGAGCTCTCGTAGAGTGAGCTGTAACAGCAGGCAGAGGGACGTTTGCCAAGTTATAGCAAGCACGAATGCACCCGGTGATCCACGAAGACGTTTGTTGAGAGGAAACCATGGCACCTTTCATCCGCTCTGCAATGGTGACAAACAACTGGGTTGGTTTACAAAAGGGCTTCGTTCGGTCTATAAAGAAGGCGAGTGCCCTGTTAACATCAAGAGAGTGGAGACGCTGTTCATGAAGGTCAGCATGCGATTTTGGGTAGAAAACCAGTAGGAAGATATCCTGACCCACATGGAAGTGGGACATCACTTTTGGTAGGAAGGTCAGGTGCGGTCTTAGTTGAACTTTATCTTTATGAAAGACTGTATACGGCGGCTCATACGTGAGAGCCTGTAGTTCGGACACCTGATGTGCAGAAGTGATGGCCACTAGGAAGGCAACCTTCCAGGAGAGGTAGAGAAGTGAGCAGGAGGCCAGCGGCTTAAAAGGAGGGCCCATAAGGCAAGAAAGGACCAAGTTAAGGTTCCATGCAGGCACAGGTGGCTTCGTTGGAGGATGGATTTTATCCAGGCCTTTGAGGAAATGCTGCACGACTGGTGTGCAAACACGGAGCACCCAGCTGCACCTGGGTGAAAAGCAGAGATAGTCGCGAGGTGGACCGTAAGGGATCCAAAGGCTAGATGCTGATCCTTTAGGAACATTAGGTAGTCCAAGATGCACGGAATTGGAGCCTGAAGCAGTGGCACCTACCAATGAGCGCACCAGCTGGAAAACCTTTTCTACTTGGCTTTGTAGGTAAGCCTAGTTATGGTTTGCGACTTTCAAGAAGCACTTGCCTTACCAAGTCCAAACAGGCGCATTCATTCTGGTTTAGCCACAGATCCTCCAGGCCGTGAGGTGGAACAACTGAAGGTCCGGGTGCAGGAGACGACTGTGGTTCTGAGAGATGAGGTTGGCACTGACAGCGAGACGCAGGGGAGCCTGGATTCACAGGTCCAGCAGGGTCAGGTACCAACACTGACATGGCCAGGCAGCGGCTACCAGAATGACATCTGCCTTGTCCCGGCAGACCTTGATGAGCTCCCTGTGCACCAACGGGAACGGAGGAAAGGCATAATGCAGCTGACTCGACCACGTGATATGGAGTCTGCTATTGTGCCCGGACTGCGGCTCCAAAAGGAACAGAAGGCTGGGCACTTCCTGTTGTTCCGCAGAGCAAACAAGTCAACTTGGGGAAAACCCCAGGTGCGGAAAATGGAATGAATGATATCTGGATGTATCGATCATTCATGAGTGAGAAAATGCCTACTCAGACTGTCCACCAGAACATTCTGGACACCCGGCAGGTATGAGGCCTGAAAGTTGATGGAGTGGGCTAAGCAGAAGTCCCACAGAAGGAGGGCTTCTTGGCAGAGCGGCGATGGCCGGGCTCCACCTTGCTTGTTCAGGTAGAACATGGCTGTGGTATTGTCCATTAGGACTGCTACGCAATGACCCTGCAAGCGGAGGAGAAAGGCTTGGCACACAAGGCGAATCGCTCTGAGCTCTTTGATGTTGATGTGCAATGACAGCTTGCTCTCATGCCACAAGCCCTACGTTGTCAGGTTCCCAAGGTGGGCCCCCCATCCCAGGGTAGATGCGACTGTGACCAGGGTAAGGGTGGGTTGGGGGGGGATGGAATGGGACCCTGGTACCCACCATCCGAAGATCCAGCCACCATTGTAGGGAGTAGAGTGTGCACTTCAGGACCGTGAGGACCATTTCTAGACTGCTGCATCCAGGTCGGTAGGCTGAAGTCAACCACATCTGTAGCAGCCTGAGTCTTAGTCCGGCATGCTGTACCACGTAGGTACGGGACGCCTTGCCATAGTGGTGGGAAACTTGGAGAGGCTGGTAACTATGCCTGCTATAGCCAGGTGCCGTGCTTCTGGAAGGAAAGTCCTCACTTGGTTTGCGTCCAGAACCGCACCTAATGAACTCTCTTTTTTGAGTGGGTGCGAGGACGGACTCGCTGACATTTACCCAAGTGAGCAAATGTGTCCATGACTAGATGTACCTGAGACTGGACATGATGGTGAGACCGGCCCCGTATAAGCCAGTTGTCGAGGTACGGGAAGACGTGCGTACGTGTCGGCGAAGGAAGGCTGCCATGACCACCATGCACTTGGTAAAGATGCGAGGGGCTGCGCACAAGCCGAACGGGAGTGCTGTGACTGATAGTGCATCTTGCTCAACACGAAGCGCAGGAAACATCTGTGAGACGGAGTAATTGAAATGTGAAAGTATGCATCTTTCATATCGAGGGCCGCATACCAGTCTCCCGGATCCAGTGAGGGAATGAGAGTGGCTAAGGAGACCATACGGAACTTCAGATTGACGATGTACTTGTTGAGCTCCCTGAGGTCCAGAATAAGTCTTAGGCATCCCTTTGTCTTGGGGACAAGGAAACAGTGGAAATAGAAACCCTTGCCCCATAGCTCCTGAGGAACTTCCTCCACTGCCCCTTAGGCAAGGAGGGATTGAACCTCCTGGATGAGGAGTTGCTCGTGAGAAGGGTCCCTGAAGAGGGACAAGGAAGGAGGATGGGAGGGCGGGATGGTATGGAAATGGATAGAATATCCCATCTGCACTGTGCGGAGATGTGATACGGGACCTTGCATGGTAGAAACGGGATAGAGAGTTCAGAAAAGGATAACTGTCTGGGGTAAGAGCTGGTAGTCTGTCCTCTGGCGCACCTTCAAAATGGGCGCGGCTTGGACTGTTCTTGACCTTGCCCGGGGAGGTCAGGGAGTGGGGGGAGAGGTCTACAATCAAGAGTATCTGCTCCTTCGACGAGAAAAGCCCTGCCTTGGTCTAGGAGGAAAAGGACGTTGCTGGGTGGTCTGTGGTTTAAAAGGTTTCCTTTGGTTTGCTGGGGTATGCATCTCTAAGGATTTAATAGGTATTCCTCGTGTCCTTTAAGGTATGCAAGCGGGAATCAGTTTGTTCTGCAAACAAGCCCTGGCCATCAAAGAGGAGGACCTGGATAATATGCTGAACTTTGGGTGGGAGGCCTGAAGACTGAAGCCAGGCGTGCCGCCGCATGGCGATAACAGAATGTGTGCAGCCGCATCTACAGCATTGAGTGAACCTCAGAGTGAGGTCCAAGCAACCTATTTGCCCTCCTCAGCAATGGCCCTCAGTTCTGTACGAGCCTCTGTTGGGAGAAGATCTTGAAATTTGAGGACTGCAGACCAAGAGTTAAAATCGTACCTACTGAGGATCGCTAGCTGATTAGCTATCTGCAGTGAGAGGCCTCAGTAGAATAAATTTTTCTCCCAAAAAGGTCCAGCCGCTTAGCGTCCTTTGACTTGGGAGCAGACCCTTGTTGACTCTGCCTTTCCTTGGCGTTCACCGCATCCACCACAAGGAGGCATGGAGCAGGGTGGGTAAAAAGGCATTCATAACTTCTGGTGGGCACAAAGTACTTTCTTTCTACTCCCTCAGCTGTGGGAGGGATGGAGGCCGGGGTTTGCCAGAGAGACTTGGCATTGTTCTGGATGGTTTTATTCATCGGGAGGGCCACCCTGGAGGGCCCGTCCAGGCCTAGAATGTTCACCATCTGATCCTCTTCCTCCACAATCTCCTCAATTTGGAGGTTCATATTGAAGGCCACACGCCTCAATAGTTCTTGAAGAACCCTAAAGTCCATTGGGGGTGGGCCAGATGTTGACGTGCCAGCCACAGCCTCATCGGGGAGGACAAAGACAACTCCACTGGAAGGGCTGGTGCGGACACAGTCTCCTGGATGGGCATAGGTGGTTCCTCATGGGCGCCTGGGGTAGCCCCTACCACAGGCGCCAGCTCTGCAGGTTGGTCCAGCTCTAGAGGGGGGCGGCTGAGGGTTGCTTCGGGGGGGGGGAGGGAGCGAGCGCTCAATCCTGATGGTGGCCAGGCAACTGGGGGGGTGCCCTGGGCCTGCTGATATGCCCAGGGGGTTTAAAATTGTCACTGGGGCTGCCAGTTGGGTGCTAGTGGATCTTGGGTGAGGCTCTCAGGGCCCGACTGGGGAATGTCCGAGAGCCCTGAGGCTCTCTCCGACCTGCCGGAAGGGGATTGAGATCGCGATGGCCAGGGAGGAGCGGTGAAGGAGTGAAGCAAGGGGGGCACTGAGTCCCTTGGAAGGCGTGGGTCACGTAGGGAATCAGTGCCAGGAGACTGATCATGACTGCGACCGGCATTGCAATGGAGAGCAGTTCCAGGCGGCGGAGCAGTGCCACAACGGCAAGCGGTGTTGCAATGCAGATCGGAGACAGGCCATGGGCCGGTGTCGTGGTGACAGACAGCACGGGGATCGGAGCTCCACACTGCATCGGTCCAAACAGTGCCACAAGGTCGCTGATCTTGACCTTGAGCAGAACCATGAACCAGCAGTCGATGGTGAACTCAAGTGGGAACGGCTCCGAAGGTCAGGACTACAAGACCAACGCCGCGAGTCTAACCGGTGCCATGAGTCAAACCGATGCCTGTGACAGTGCTGGGACTCGGAACGGCACCAGGACTCCAAGTGGCGAGGAGATGCTGGCAAAAGAGCTGCCATTCTGAACATCACCGGTTTACCCTTGGACGGTACCGGGACTAGGGATGGGGCCGGAAGCAGCAGAGCCATCATTTCGATTAGCCCTGTAACGGCCTCGAAGGTGTCCAGTGTGGAAGGTAATATGATCCCTTCCACTTGCATTCTCTCTTCTGCAGGGCTGGAATGGGCAGATCTGGGCCTGGCGGCCTTGTCCTGCTTAGAAGCCTGGTTAGAGTCTTGCTCGGTTGGGGCCAGAACAACTGTTGCAGCCCTAGCAGGGTGTCCTTCCTAGGCTTGCTTCTTCCCAGCAATCGGGGAATGGGAGCAGTGCCGAGGCGGGCATTTTTGGGGCTGAGATCGCTGGTTCCGAGATGAGTGCGGGATCTTCCGTGGTGCCGAAGACGGTATCGCAGGAGGGGCACTCCACACCGAAGAGCTCGGGCCCGCGTCTTGAGAGGGCCACAGAGCAGACTCCATGAGGAGTTGCCTCAGTCGAATCTCCCTCTCCTTTCGTGTCCAGGGCTTGAACACCTGATAAATTCAACACTTCTCTGTCTGATGGCCCTCCCCCAGATACCTGAGACGGGAATGATGGAGGTTGCCTGTAGGCATGGGCTTGTTGCAAGAGTTGCAAGGCTTGAAGCCGTAGGACAGCATACTCCAGAGCCCCACAGGGCAGTCATTCATGGGACTGCCCTCAACTACTTGACTACTCTAAATACTATAGGAAACACTTAATACTCATAACAATGAACAAAAATCAAGATAAGAGAAGCTAGGGATAAGTGGAACATATGATAAGACAAGAGACCACTGTTCCAACAACCATCACAGGCAGTAAAAAGGAAATGAAGCGGGGTCGGGCAGGCAGGGTCTTGTATAGAACATCATATCGGCGCCACTCCAGGGGGCTCCCCAGCCGGCCCGATGAGTAGCTGCTAGGGAAGAAGTTTCAGACATCCGTGCACACGGCACGCATACACATCTAACTGGAAGAGATATGAGCAATCACTCAAAGAAGAACAAACATTTTTCTTCTCCGTCTGAACCCTCTAGAGGTGTAATCATGGTAACTAAGGCACTTGTCTTTACAGATGGAAAGTTACAAGAACTATTCTCATTAAAATATTTCAAATATTTATTAAATAATTTTCCTGTACAGTATGCGGCATATACATAATACGGTGTGGTGCGGCACAATCAAGTTTATCAACACTCATTTGGAATGGCCTATGTAAGACATGCCATACAAAACCTTTATCCCGCACTATGCCATCTTATGGTACTTGTACACCTGTCTTATGTCTATAGTGTTCAGCCACTGTTTCAAATTCAATTAATTCTAATTACTGAGAAATGGTGGGTTAGAAAACCATAGTAAAGCTTTGACACATGTAACAAATTTTAAATATAGTAAGTTAAGCACTGTAATTCTAAACGTCTGGCCTTTATAGGAGGATACGGGTCTCCTTGATGATGACGTCTCTGGTGGCTTGGTGGAAGACCATCTGGTAAAAGACATAGATGATCTGGCAGACAAACTCATCATCTTCCTGCTGAGCTGCAAAAAGAAAAAAGTATTTCCTCAAGTTTCCAAGACACAGCACTTTGCTATAGTACATTAATGTCTCAAGAGTTGTGTTGGGCTCTCAGGAGAGCCAAGGACTCTGGGATGCATTTTTCTGGTAGCTTATATCTACCAGACCATCACTGCCAGTGTGCACAGAACTTTTAGGGCCTGATCCAACTTCCATCAGAGTCAATAGAAAGATTCCCATTGACTTCAGCAAGAATTAGATTAGGATGCGAGAAGCACAGAAAAAGTAAGTTCACTAGACCATGATCATTGCCATTTTGCTATTAATGGAATGACATCACTGTGCTTTTTACCAGAGACTACCTAACTGCTGTCCCGCAGGCTAAAAAAATGAATGGTGCCATCTGGGTCAGTCAGAAACTACAGATGAAAATCAGATCTGGAACAAGTTCAGTAATATACCATTTAGAAGTTCAATGAGTGCTGGAATAATTCCAGATTTGGCCAGCATAGCAGCACAGGAGTCATCCATAGATACAGTTCCAATCATGATCACCACTTCCAAGACAAGGTCATCTTCTGCAGAACCTGGACAATAAAACAGCAGAGAGATGGGTATTTAAGAAAACACTTTGCTGAATCCTTGAATGTTCTTATTCTTACTTATAGACAGTTCTAATTTTTTAACAAGCTAACATTTTGCTAATTAATACACCCAAAAGATACTAAAGCAGCAAAACCCAATACTGCAATAGGACTAGAATATGATAGCAAAAGATACTACAATTGGAAAACAGAATATCATGGAAGACTAAACCACTGTCAGCACAGACCTGGTTTTAGTTTATCCTTGAGGTATGGAACCAGTTTGTACTCTTTCAGCACAAGCTCCCAGTCTAGGTCAGATAAGGTCAGATTAGCCAGTGTTCCCAAGCATTCTATCACAAATTCTTCCTCTTCGTCATTAGAGATTTGGGCTGCTAAATCACCAACATAATCCTAAAAAAAAATATATAGGCGGGTAATTAGTAAAAGTACTGCACATGAACAACATGGGATTTTAAAAGGTTCCTAACTCAGTCAAAGCAAAACTGATTTTCACCAGAGCATTCAAAAGTCACATCTCCTGAGTGAGGACTATTTTCAAGCCAAAATTTAATTCAACACCTTAGTTGCAGACTAGTTTTTAAAAAATGACAATTTCCTCACTTCTAATTCTCTGAATCTTTTGGTCAAGCTTTCCAAGAACATTTACTGTAGGCAGAGAAAACACATCCACGCATGGAAAAATTCAGCCCCCAAAAGGTAAAAGTTTTAGAAAGCTACCACAAACTGAAAAAAGGGGGTTAGAATAGAAAATGTTATGGAACCTTAACCAAAGACAGTTACTCACCTTTGTAACTGTTGTTCTTCGAGATGTGTTGCTCATATCCATTCCAGTTAGGTGGGCACGTTCGTTGGAAGATTTTTACCCTAGCAACTCCGGTGGGTCGGCAGGTTGCCCCCTGGAGTGGCGCTGCTATATATCCCTGCCGGCCCGTCCGCTCCTCAGTTCCTTCTTGCCAACTACTCCGACAGTGGGGAAGGAGAGCGGGTGTGGAATGGATATGAGCAACACATCTCGAAGAACAACAGTTACAAAGGTGAGTAACCGTCTTTTCTTCTTCGAGTGATTGCTCATATCCATTCCAGTTAGGTGATTCCCAAGCCTTACCTAGGCGGTGGGCTCGGAGACAGATGTCGCAGAGTGCAACATGGTGGAGCCGAAGGCTGCGTCATCCTTAGATTGCTAAACCAGGGCGTAGTGGGAAGCGAAGATATGGACAGAAGACCAGGTTGCTGCCCGATATATTTCCTGAATGGGCACGTGAGCCAGAAAAGCAGCCGATGAGGCTTGAGCCTTGGTGGAGTGCGCAGTCACGTGGCCCAGGGGGGCGTGCGCCAATTCATAACAGGCGCGGATGCAGGATGTTACCCACGAGGAAATCCTCTGGGAGGAGACGGGTAACCCCTTGACACTTTCCGCCACCGCAACAAAGAGTTGGGGGGGGGTTGCGGAATGGCTTAGTTCTCTCTATGTAAAAGGCGAGCACCCTACAGACGTCCAGTGAGTGTAGCTGCTGCTCCCTGCGAGACGAATAGGGTTTTGAAAAGAAGACAGGTAGGAAGATCTCCTGGTTAACGGAAAACCGATACCACCTTGGGGAGGAAGGCTGGGTGCAGTCTCAGCTGCACCTTGTCTCTATGGAACACGGTATACGGGGGATCTACCGTGAGGGCCCGAAGCTCCGAGACCCTTCTCGCTGATGTGATGGCCACAAGGAAAGTGGTCTTCCATGAGAGGTAGAGAAGGGAGCAAGTCGTTAATGGTTCAAATGGAGGGGATATGGGCCGGGTCAGAATCAGGTTAAGGTCCCAGGTAGGGGCAGGGCGGCAAACCTGGGGGTAGAGACGCTTCAAGCCCTTAAGGAATCTAGTCACCATAGGGTGAGAGAACACTAAGCGGCCATCCCTGCCTGGGTGAAAGGTGGAGATGGCTGCCAGGTGAACCCGGAGAGATGATATCGCCAGGCCCTGTTGCTTGAGAGACCAGATGTAGTCCAAGATTTGAGCAATGAAGACCTCGGTGGGAACGAAATTCCGTTCCGCACACCAGCAGGTGAAGCGTTTCCATTTGGCCGAATATGTCGCTCTAGTGGAAGGCTTCCTGCTGCCCAGGAGCACCTGCCGCATTGGGGTAGAGCAACGGAGCTCAGACCGGGTCAGCCACTCAGGAGCCATGCCGTGAGGTGGAGCGATTGAAGGTCCGAGTGACGGAGCTTGCCATGGTTCTGAGTGATCAGGTCCACATGAAGGGGCAGCGGGACAGGGTTGGCTATGGAAAGGTCTAGCAGCATGGAGTACCAGTGCTGCCGAGGCCACGCTGGAGCTATCATGATCAAGCGGGCCCTGTCTCTGCGCACCTTCAATAGGACCTTGCGGACAAGCGGAAATGGTGGAAAGGCATAGAGCAGGTGCGTCGTCCACGGAACAAGGAAAGCGTCCGCCACCAAACCCGGTGAGAGGCCTTGGAAGGAACAGAACATCTGGCATTTCCTGTTCCCGCGGGATGCGAAGAGGCCCATTTGGGGAAACCCCCACCTCCGGAAGAGCGAAAGAGCAACGTCCGGGTGAAGGGACCATTTGTGGGATAGGAAGGACCTGCTGAGACGATCCGCCAGCGTGTTCCAGACCCCCGGGAGAAAGGACGCGATGAGGTGAATAGAATGGGCTATACCGAAGTCCCAGAGCTGTAAGGTCTCTTGACACATGGGGGAGGATCTCGTGCCACCCTGCTTGTTTATATAATACATGGTCGTCGTGTTGTCGGTGAACACCGAGACAACTGCCCTGCAGATGGTGACGGAACGCCTGACAAGCAAGGCGGACCGCTCTCAACTCCCGGACGCTGATGTGGAGGGCTAGTTCCCGAGGTGACCACAGGCCTTGGGTTTGCAGGAGCCCGAGGTGAGCCCGGCAACCCAGGGAGGAGGCATCTGTTGTCAGGGACACCGAGGGTTGGGGTGGATGGAACGGGAGCCCTGCACACACCACGGAAGGGTCCAGCCACCACTGGAGGGAGTCCAAGACGCCTTGTGGAATTGTGACAATCATGTTGATTGGATCTCTGGCCGGACGGTACTGGGCGTTGAGCCAGGACTGGAGGGGTCTTAGGCGGAGCCTTGCATAGTTCGTTACGAACGTGCAGGCCATGTGGCCCAGGAGGGTAAGGCAGGTGCGCACCAAGGTTAGGGGCGCTGCTTGCAGTCTCCGTATGATGGCTGCCAAAGTTTGGAACCTCGAGGGAGGCAGAGAGGCTGTGGCAAGGGTGGAGTCCAGGGTGGCGCCGATAAACTCTATCCGCTGTGTGGGGATCAGCGATTATTTCTCCACATTGATCAGTAGTCCTAGGCTTACGAACAGGTTCGTGACCATGCGGATGTGCCTGAGGACTTGCACCTCGGAAGTCCCCCGGATAAGCCAGTCGTCCAGGTAGGGGAATACATGTATATGACTGCAGCGAAGGTGGGCGACGACTACAGCCATACACTTGGTGAACACTCTTGGGGCTGTAGATAGGCTGAACGGGAGGACCGCGAATTGGAAATGTTGCCGGTTGACCACAAACCGGAGGAACCTCCCTGTGGGGTGGGAAGATGGCTATATGGAAGTAGGCATCTTGCATGTCGAGGGCGGCGTACCAGTCTCCAGGATCCAGGGATGGGATAATGGTCCCCAGGGATACCATACAGAACTTCAACTTTAGTAGGTATCTTTTGAGTTCCCTCAGATCGAGAATAGGTCTGAGACCTCCCTTGGCCTTGGGGATTAGAAAGCATCGGGAATAAAACCCCTTGCCCCACTCGAACTCGGGAACCTCCTCTATGGCTCCTTTGGCAAGGAGCGCTCACACCTGTAGGAGGAGTTGCTCGTGAGAGGGGTCCCTGAAGAGGGACAAGGGAGGAGGGTGGGAAGGAGGATTTAAAGCAAATTGCAGGTGGTATCCAGATTCCACCATGCGTAAGACCCAGCGGTCCGATGTTAGCTGGGACCATGCAGGGAGGAAAAGGGAAAGACTGTTGGAAAAAGGAGGGGATGGATCCATCAACGAAACTGGTACAATGCCCTCGGGCGCACCTTCAAAAGGAAGGTTTGGGACCGGTAGAAGGCTTGGAAGGGTTTTGGTTCTGGCCCCCTTGGTTGCCGGATTGTCTGCAGCAACCATTCCTGCTTCGCCGCCTGGTGAAGTCCTGCCTCTGCCAGGGTTGGGGTAAGGGCCGGAGTTGCTGCTGTGACCGGAAGGGTCTGCGCTGGGTAACAGGTGTATGCATGCCCAAGGAGCACATAATGACCGTATTGTCTTTTAGGCCTTGTAGCCTAGGGTCAGTTTTGTCAGAGAACAGGCCTTGGCCCTCGAATGGGAGGTCTTGGATGGTATACTGGAGTTCCGGGGGGAGGCCAGAGACCTGCAACCATGAGATACGGCGCATAGTAACGCCAGATGCCAGAATACGCGCAGCTGAGTCCACGGCATCTAGGGCAGCCTGCAGGGAAGTTCTCGTGACCTTCTTGCCCTCATCAAGGATCGCAGAGAACTCCTGACATGCATCCTGAGGGAGCAGCTCCTTAAATTTGTCCGCTACGGCCCAGCTGTTATAACTGTAGCGGCTAAGGAGGGCCTGCTGATTAGAGATGCGGAGCTGGAGGGCCCCCGCAGAGTAGACTTTGCGGCCAAGTAAGTCTATGCGTCTCGCCTCCTTGGACTTTGGGACCGGGGCCTGCTGACCATGTTGCTCCCTCTCGTTCACAGATTGGACGACAAGGGAACAAGGGGAAGGGTGGACATACAAGTATTCATACCCCTTTGAGGGGACCATATATTTACATTCCACCCCTCGCGCAGCGGGGGGAACAGAAGCCGGAGACTGTCAGATGGTAGTGGCATTGGCTTGGATGGTTTTAATAAACGGAAGGGCCACCCACGTGGGGGCATCCGCTGACAATATGTCCACCACTGGATCTTGTATCTCCGAGACCTCCTCGGCCTGCAGGTTCATGTTCTGTGCAACACGCCTGAGGAGGTCCTGGGAAGCCCTAAGGTCAAGCGGAGGCGGGCTGGTAGATGATGTCCCAGCCACAGCCTTGTCCGGAGACGATGACAAGGAGAGATCTGGGAGGAGTGGGTCTGTGGAGGGCTCTGCCTGAAGGACTGCATCCGACTCCACAGGGGGTTCAGGGTCTTGAGGCTGGGACAATCTTTCCTCCGCGGTAGGAGGAGGAGCACGGGAAATCGTGGCCTCAGGAACCCTGTGCTCCGAGACATTGGAGTGTGAGGGACCCGGCTGAAGGCCTTGGGCTTGATGGTACGCCCAAGGTGTCCAGAACCCCCACTGCTGCGGTCCATGCTCTTGAGGCTGGGGTTCTTGGAACAATATGGTAGGGACATCTGTGTCCGGGGCATATAGGCTATCCACCTGGGAGGACACAGACGGCTGGCGAGACGGCCGGGGGGGGCCGAATGAGGTTGGTATGGGCCCCTTGCCCCCGTTGGTGGAGACCTTCTCGGTGCCGGAGACCGGTACCGGGAGTCATAACGGTGCCGAGATAGCGACCGGGACCTGCCACCAGCTCGGTGCCGGGAGGTCGACTGGGATCGGGAACGCCGACGGTGCGAGCGGCTGCGGGAGTCTCGGTGCCGGTAGTGATGGCTAGAACCGGAACGGTGCCGAGAGTACCGGGAGGTGGATCTGCGCCGCGAGTACGACCGTACCGCCATGGCGAGCGATGCCTGGACTGCGAGCGGTGCCTCGATCGAGATCTTCCCTGGGACCTGGAGCAGTGCCGGGACCTAGGTGGAGATCAGTGCCGGCCTGTCGACTCCAGGGACGGAGGTCTCATGGCTGCCAGTTTGCCTCTAGATTGAAGAACCCGCACCGGCGGTGCCGGGGGTTGAGGCAGAGCAGACTCGGTCATCACGATCAGGTCCCTGGCCGACGAGAATGTCTCTGGCATAGATGGGACTGTCAGCTCTACCACGGGTCTCACCGGGGAGCTCACCAAGACCGGACTCAACGGACCTCTCGGGCCCGGAGTCGACGGTACTACTGGCGTCGGGGCCGCGGCAGGAGTCGGTGCCGGACGGTCCGCACGAGTCTGCTTCGCAGGAGTAGAAGCCGCTGATGTTCTTCTGTCGGGACCCGGCGCCGGGGAAGGCCAGTGCCGAGGCGTCTTCGCGGTGCCGGCGTGGTCCGGTGCCGGCACAGTGTAGGCACTCGGTGCCGAGGAAGGAGGGTTAAGAGCTGCCTCCATGAGGAGAGTCTTCAACCGATGGTCTCTCTCCTTCTTGGTCCACGGCTTGAGGCCTTACAAATGCGGCACTTCTCAGATATGCGCGATTCCCCAAGGCACTTTAGGCAGGCGTCGTGGGGATCGCTCGTGGGCATCGGTTTTTTGCAGGCCAAGCATGGCTTGAATCCCTGCAACCCAGGCATGAGCCCAGGCACGGGGAAGGGCTAGAGCCCGAACCCGCTAAACTATATACAATAACTAATTGACACTATGAACTAAATACTCTATACACTAACGATAACTATATACAACAAGTGAACAAGGAGAAGCTAGGTATGTGGAGGACAGCTATGCCGCGCTCCACAGTTCCAACGACCGACACGGCTGTAAGAAGGAACTGAGGAGCGGACGGGCCGGCAGAGGTATATATCAGGCGCCATAGCTGCGCCACTCCAGGGGGCGACCTGCCGACCCACCGGAGTTGCTAGGGTAAAAATCTTCTGACGAACGTGCACACGCGGCGCGCACATCTAACTGGAATGGATAAGAGCAATCACTCGAAGAAGAACGTAAGTGGTTTCTGCTCCCAAAAAGCCCCCTGAAATGTATGTGAAGTTATCTGATGTGGTTTACATCTATAGATTTTATTAACTAGTGGTGCACAACAGTTAAAAGATTTGATTTCAAGCAGTACCAACTTTATTAAGAGATTTGCCAATAAGAATTTTAACTCATTTAACCCAATTTTTTTTTATTCTAAAATACAAATTCTTTTCCATATTTCATTTCAGTAAGCATGTGTAATTAATGCTCATGAGATTGCTGGACAGGCAGCACAGCCCTAGAGAATTAAGTCGCTCAAGAGTTATTAAGTAGCAAGAGATTCTTCACATTGCTTCTGAACCTTGATTTGAAGGAACCAGCCATAACAGGGAAAGGATACTTCATTATGTCCTAGATTTCTCTGTTGAGAACAAGGTTTAAGATTAGTTCTAACTGCGGCAATGGTTTTTGAGATGCGTATACTTGCATGTTTTTGTACCAGTGACCTAGACATAAAAAGGTTCTACATTGTAACCAACCACCAATTCCTTGAGGCATTCAGAACCCCTTTAAAATACCACCTGAACCAGCTTTACAAAAAACAGGGAAATGCTAAGTAATACATGAAACTCAGGGGTATAAAATAGTTTGTTTGTAAAGACAAAAGCCAACACATCTTTCAAGATGCAGCAGCAGTCTAAAGACAAAATCCCTTCCAATGCAAAGAGATAGATGATACTAAGAACGTATAGCGAGTGCTTACAATAAACAGGTTTTTAGTTGGCTCATCATGTTGTGAAATGTTCCTGATCATCTTCATCAACAATGGATCCTTGAACTTCAGAGCTCTCTTCATTAACAGCTTCAATCCGTTTCCTAAAAAGAAAATGGTAAGTGGCAAATCTCCCAGATCATATTAAAGCTAGAATCAATTCTTTTATTTAAAAAAAAAAAAGTTTTTTTTCTTATTAACAAGGATTAAAGGACAAAGGGAAATAATCCAGACAAAGCAGAAACTATTTTGTTCTTTCAGGCCATAATTAGAGGGACAAATTTCACCTGAATAAACTCCAAGATGAAATATAAAACAAATATATAATAGCCAATATCTCAATATTGAATATTAGGACTCACCACCATAACAGAAAACTGAATTAAATAGTTCAGTTATCAACTATAACTCTAACAGAAGCAACCCACCTGCTAAGCCTCTTCTCCTACCACTACTATGACTACCCCAATTCTATGTAGCCATCCCAAACTCATGCTCTTAATTTTTATGTCAAATTCTCAAACTATGCCTGTCCATTTTAATATTGGTAGTTTGAGGAGATATGAGTCTGGATAGGTTTCTTGCAAAGGTATTTTAAATAGAGGTACTCATATATGACAGCCACTTTGCCCAGGGGAGCTGGCAAAGGCTATAAACCAAAGTACTGTTAGTACATGTCTAGGGAGCAAACAAGCCCTTACCATACTTTGGACACTACAGGAATAACAGTACTTTCACCAGACTCAACCATTTGATATTGTGGGCCAAATCAGTGTCTTACTGATGTGATTCTTCGGGACAACCTTGCCTGTCTGATATTAATAATTACTTTATTTTTATACGGACTATTTTTCTGTGACAAAGCACCAACAAAGGAAGCAGCCCTCAGGCTAGTCAAAATATAAATAGCCCTACTGAGAATATAGCAAAGGGTTAGGTCTGATTCGCTGAGCAAATCAGCAGTGAAAGATGATTATGCAGCAGCAGAAATCCTGTTTTCATAAAAAACATCCCCAGTCAGAAAGAGAAAATGTGATGCATACACAAAGTTGTGTCTAAGTTAGTGAAAAACTAAGTTTTCCATAGCTATAACTCTGAAAGGAAATGTTATAAACATGGCATTATTGTACTGCTTGGTTATCTTCTACTGATTCCAGACCAAACAGGCTTAGTTTGCAAATAAAAAAAAGTTGTTCTGTAACTGTGAGCCCTGCCAATTTGGTCTGGGTTCTGAGTGTCAAACTGGGTTCTTTCCTTCTCATGTATACTCATCACTAAAAAATATCCTGCAAACTAAATTATTCCCTCAGTGACACTTGTGCAAGTCCACAGTCTTCTCTGTGCGGTTTGCACAAGTATAACTGATTGGAATTTAGTAAAAATAGAGTTGTTGATGCCAGGGCCGGTGCAAGGAAGTTTCGCGCCCTAGGCGAAACTTCCACCTTGCACCCCCCACCCAGCTAACCCTGCCCCCCCCACAGCAGCTAACTCAGCCTCCCACCTGGGGAGCCCCCCCGCAGCAGCTACCCCCCCCACGACAGCTAACCCCTCTCCCTCCTGTCCCCCCACGGCAACTAACCCTGCCCAGGGAGATTCCCCTTGTCCCCCCCATGGCAGCTAACCCTGCCTGGGGAGACTTTCCCCCCTTCTTCCCCCCGCCATGGCAGCTAACCCTGCCTGGGGAGCCCACCCCAGCTCACCTCGGCTCCGCCTCCTCCACTGAGCACGCCGGCACTGCTCTAATTCTCCTCCTTGCCCAGGCTTGCAGCGCTGATTGGAGGAGACTTAGAGCTGGGCTGTGTGCTCAGCAGAGGAGGCAGAGTGGAGGTAAGCAGAGTGGAGGTAAGCTGGGGAGGGGAGCTGTTCCCCTGTGTGCCTCTCCCCCCTCGTTACTGCAGGTAGCCTCCCAGCTCACCTCCACTCCACCTCCTCGCCTGAGGGGACTTTTAGGCGCCCCCAACCACTAGGCGCCCTATGAGGCCGCCTAGGTTGCCTAAATGGTTGCACCGGCCCTGGTTGATGCACAAAAAGGAATGAATCCAGTACACTCTATTTTAGAGGATTAAAAAGCAAGTAAAAATTATGCTTGATGCAGAAATCACTGGGTAAATTCTATGGCTCGTGCTATGCAGGGGACCAGAATAAATAATTATTCCTTCTGACCTTAAAATCAATGAAGCAGTTGCCACTGAAGTTAGTAGCTAGGATTCAGAATACATACATGGAGCAAAATGGTTGATTGAAAATGTTCCAGTTTTACTGTGTCATTTCAGAGAAGAACTGCACTTTAAAGTTGTGAATCAGCACAGGGAGTTCAGGAAAAGAGAGAGCAGTTTAGGAGCAATCGTGTGAAAGCCTGTTCATACTACGCAGCTTGTAAAAATCAGCTTTGAGGGACATAATCGTAAAAAAGAACAAACTGTATCTTTCCATTAAAAGACATAAAAAAGAGGTTCTGTGTTACTTATTTATGTCAGGAAACAGAACCCCAGTTGCCTCTAGGAAGATTTTGGGTTGAACTCCATAAAGGGTTACATTCATCCCACATAGTAAGGGTCAGGATAAGCATAAAGTTTTCAATATGCTAGTCATCATTGATTTCATGGAACTGTTCAACACAGAATTGGAGATACTATGACTCAACAGGGGGATGAGTGACATTAGGAGTTGACCCAACTGTGCACATACACAAATGTATATTACATATGTGGTCTGAATGTTTTTCTGCAGTCATTAGTTGTATTACTATTACATTTGCCAACAGGGTGCTAGGCACTGACCCAAAGATATGTTATGAAGCTTCAGCACACTTACCTTCACAGATAAGCTGCACATTTCTCTTGTTAGCGGCAAGGTTAATGCAGAAGGAAATGAGCTCCAGGTCAATGCGTTCATCAGGGCACTCAAAGAGCATCTTCATTAACTACCAACACACATGAGTCATTAAACTTTCCAAAGCATGAGAAAAAACCAGAGCAATATTCTCAAGTCAACTATGCTAAACTGAATACTTTTCATATTCAGGATCTCTACATTTGCTGCCAACTTGTAATGGTGATTAATTTGGAAGGACTAAGGTTTGATTATTTGTGGACAGCCAGAGTTACTAACAGTTAAGAATTGCAATCACTTGCCACCTTTTCTAAAATAAACTGAGTTCGATAAATAAAATCCAGTGATAGAGAGATAATGTATTGATTGTGAATGGTTAAATTCCTGTGAACAGTTTAAAATCTTGAGTACTAAATTATTCATCCCATGAAAACCAGAATATTTCTGTTTGCTTAATGGAATAAAGCACTACGAATGGTTGTTTTACTGTATAATAATTCTACTCTTGCTATTTTGAGCTGGCTAAGCCTACTCCGCTGCCTATATCTAAACTTACTCTGATCTATCTACCATAATGTGTTCTTCCCATCATCTGTCTAAGCAAACCTTCTATCCACTGTACTCATTGCAACTGCCATATACTGCAGTACTGAGCCAGTGTCTACTTTACTACTGCCCCACTCCTTCAGTAGAGGAAAAAGGACACCTGGAGTAAAATACACATTTCCCACAGTTTGCTCTAACTGCTGTGGTGCATGTTAGGGACTTCGCTGATGACGCTACAAAGAACCTACAGCTAGCTGCCATTCCATATAATTTGTTCCTATATATTCACTGGTCTGTCACATCTTACAATCCTAATTTTGTCCATTTTAAGTCTGCCTAAATTTTTTACAAACACCAAATCCAATATATAAACAGCGTGCAAACATCAGTCTATTTCTCAGTCTTCACTTTTCACACCATGCTGTAGATTTGGTTCAGTTACTGACTCACAAGGTAGACCATCTCTACTGCAGCACCAACCCCAATTCTGTAGTGCATCAGTCTCCCATGTAAGCACTCACAAAGCCAGACTACTTAGCTTGCAAAACCTATCAGAATCACAATGTAAGGTAGCATGGGTACAAGACTGGGTAAAACAAATGCACTTGAAAAGAGGACAGATACAGGGGCAGTAGAGATAATGAGTAGATATCAGTTTTCAGCAGGCGTAGGGACATGGAGAAAGAACTGAACTGTTAACAGTCAAGTAACAGTCAAAGTAGTTGCACTCTTGCCCCCTAGTGGTAACACTTTGGAATGATTAAGTACAAGATAGACTCAGAATATCAGGGTTGGGAGGGACCTCAGGAGATCATCTAGTCCAACCCCCCTGCTCAAAGCAGGACCCATCCCCAAACAAATTTTTACCCCAGTTCCCTAAATGGCCCCCTCAAGGATTGAACTCACAACCCTGGGTTTAGCAAGCCAATGCTCAAACCGCTGAGCTATCAGAGTGGGTATCTATCCAAAATATATATTCAGAGAAAGGACAAATTAGGAAATATCAGTACTGCAGGTAAATCCTCCACAGACAATCTGTTGGAAGGAGTTATCTGGCAATAGATAAATACACTATCAAGTTGTCATTCCAAAGAGACTGCCAAATTAATAAACACACATTTAGATCACAATAGTGATTACTGTGCGCTCATTGTAAGAGTTGTCGATTAATTACAGTTAACTCATGCAATTAACAAAAAATTAATTGTGATTAATTGCACTGTTAAACAATAGCCAACTGAAATTTATCAGTAGAGGAAAATCATCTATGTGGATGTCTTTCTACATTTTAATATATGGATTTCAATTATAACACAGAATATATATATTTATCTTTTAGGGCTTTCACAAGGAGATGTAAAAGTCATTGCTGATTTCCTCCTTTTCCTAAGTTAAGGTTAATCAGCCCTGATACTCACATATTACAAACATGAATTAACCAGCAAGGTCCTAAAGAAATTTCAGCAAGTAGGGGATGCAACCTTTCAGAAATTATCCTCTAGAACTCTCATTTTAAAATCCCTTCCAATTATTTATATATATTTTAAAACTGAAACATTCTATGCTTACTGAATGCAAAAATCTATGGAAAATAAATGTTGAACGTAGTGGGGTCAAATTGTCATTACTGAGCTACTTCTCTCTAAAAATAAATAAATATACTCCAATTTCAATCAAACCAGTTCAAATTTTAAAATAATAGTTTTGTATGAACTCCACGTTTCCCATTATGTCTTCATTTAATTTGATTGCTCCTCGTGCCACTTCAAAAGGGAGCATAATTGCTGCCAAATAGGAAATATTAAAATTAAATTTGTTCTGCTTTTACCATGTCCATTGTCATCTTTTACTGATTTAACAGGAAGGCAGTAAAAAGGCTGCAGCATGTGCAATGAAGAGGCAGTAGTGTTCAATCAGACAAGTCCCATATTGAGTATCAGATACCACAGACCCAGGACTGAAATCACTGTGTCTAGACTCTCTGGCACCTGACTTCACTAATTTACCAGTGACCAGAGGCCAACCCCCACAGCTCTCTGTTCACATATACCTCTGTACAACCCCCTCCTCAACCCCAATTCAAACATCTTTGAATGATTATGCCAGAACTGCATGCCTCAGGAATCTCTTTTGACTGGTTACTCCCTAACTCTGCTGTTTGAAGTGATGCTCTGGTTTCTGAACTTCAGCAGATAATGGTGGACAGGAGCAAAGGGCGCTGTCAAGAGAGGACGTTTACCAGCATTAAACTAAAAAGAAGCTTATAGATCAAAGAGGAGCAAAGCAGGACAACTGTGGTGGAAAACATGTGGGGAGCTGAGGAGATCCTTGTACACCGCTCAGTGGTAAAATATTAAATATCACCATAACATCACTGCCTAATCATGCTCTTTGATTGGCCAGGCTATTACCAATATATGGTTTTATAAGCATCTGGATGGCATTTGCACCTATTTAAACAAAACACTCATTGCTAAGGTCTAAACAAGAATGAACGGTTAATACTCACTTTTAAGTGGTACTAGAATAATGCCCATTAACTCCTGAAATCCACAAGGATGCTTGCTTACCTGGGAGAATTCAGCCCCTTTCAGATAATTTAAAATGTTCAAAGGAAAGACATAGGCAAACAGACCCAATGGACCTGCAGACTGCAAATATGACAGAACCAATTTCCAACCCTTTGTACAGATAGGATGCACTGGCAGTTCTGCAGAGGTGACACTCACCATGCAATGGGGCAGGATAGGGTTGTTGTGCCTTATTTTGGTCACATTCACTAGCCTCTCCTATCCCGTCCCAATGAGTCAGTAGAGGAAAACCTTCTGTGAAGGAGAATTCAACTAACTCATCAGCCAACTTGTGCTGCAATCTAGAGCTTGACTGGGGTGAAAGGGAGCGGATTTTTCAGTGAATGGGGGACTGACTACATGGGAAGGAGAAGTGCACTCCACCACCTGAGATGTGCACCAATAGCCCACCCGTACACATCTCGATGTGGCCTATTGCTAATTGAGTATGGTTGGCTCCTTCATTTTACATTAAAACAGAGTTAAAAACAATCTGGAGGAGTGGTAGAGTGACCAGATGTCCTGATTTTACAGGACAATCCTGATATGTGGGGCTTTTTCATATACAGGCACCTATTACCCCTCAACCCCATCCCAATTTTTCACACTTTCTATCTATTCACTCGGGGGGGGGCGCATTTTGAGGGGCAAAGAGGGGAGGGGGTCACTTTAAAATGTTCATTTCTCCCCTCTTGTCCCAACCTCTCTCCCTTACAATTAGCTCTTCACACCAGCTGCAGGTGTACAGATGTTTGGCACAAAGGACCAACTGGCAAATCACAGTGTGGTTTTGGATGAACAGGGTCTTCATTTATAGAATTAATATAATTCATTATAGGATTTAATGAGCACAGTAACTGTTCATCATGGTCACAGATAGCCTTAAAGTTTTGCTAGGCTTTATGAGCCAGATATAGAGGGAGTCTATTTACTACAATGGGCTTTGAAACAAGAGTTACAAGCACAACTTTGAGCAGCCAATGCCTATCAGAACAAGCATGTTAGTTAAATGTTATTGAAATTTCCATGGTTCTTTATATTTGGCACTAGGGGCTTTTAAATCATGCCCATATTTCCCAAAATCACACAATAACTGAGCCCTAAAGTGCAAAACAAAGCCTCAATTCAAAAGTAGTGGGTTCTCTGCATCATTTGGGCTTCCTAGAATACAACTTCATCCTGTGGCAAACACAATCTACAGGATGTTTACAAGAGTATTTTGCAACATACACTTGCTATTCCCATCAGATCCTCCTTCCTCCCCCATGACTTGGAAGAACATTACAACTTTTACCATGACAAGAAATGTTCTGAAAACTTTCCATGGCAACCTCCCATAATGGATACACTTGATGTTAAAAAGATGTTTGGCAGGAAAGAGAACAGAGTGGTGCAATTCTTAAAAAAGCAACCAGAGAGCTTTTTACACTTATGAGATGGAGACTCTATCCTCAATTCTAACCTTAAATCAGTACCCTGAGAAACTGACTCATAAAGCTATTTTAAAGCACCAGATCTTTTTTTTTCAAATGAAATTTTGTTTATTTAGTCCCTACAGACAGTGAGAGGCACCAAACAATCCTTAATCTAGAAGGTAGGTAAAAGGTATTTCCTTCCCAACTACACAGTTTTCGTGTGTCCTTTATTTAGTGGGACTGTAGTCAGAGCAGAGATAGTCCATACAGTGATGTAACATTTGCTTGGCTGGTTTCCAGCTTATACTCTGTAACATTGCAGACAATGACGTTCTGGTACTTAAAAGGGATTGGAAAGGAGTATCTTTTGAAACTGCAAAAAGCAAAGCTCTCCAGGACATATACAGTAATTAGATAGGGAACCAACTGTCATCTCCCTTTAATATGGCTAATCTTCTAGAGGTATTTTCTGGTTGCTTATGCCCTTGGCAATAAGCTGATGTGCCTTATTTGCCAGCAGCACTGACAGACAAAGTCTGTCACCTATTCCTTCTTAGAAGGTCTACTTAAAGGTAGCCTGAATGGCTAAGCTGCCTTATTAATAGAGGCTCATAGTTATTTGACTGGGAAGAAACATGGTTGTTCCCATTATCACCTGAGGGTGTCACTGTGACCTCTGCTACCAGGAAGGCGACAAAAAGCATGTTAGTGGTAGAATGTGTTTAGAAGGAAAACACATACCTGTGGTATACAGTCTGTGTACGCAAACATCGATTTAAAGCGGTCGTCCATGCTTATGTGATACAGAACACACATTGCTACCTGTCTGTAGCTTTCATTTGCTAGGGAGAATAAAAAACACAATATGAATTTATGTGTTAACTAAAATCCCCAACACTGTAGTTACTGTGCATTCCTATTTCTCCACTAGAGTCTAATTCTTTAATTAAGATTACTATGATAACACTTTTTAAATTCTCTCTTGCTTTAACAAGATTATTTTTTATTAAAATGTGTGACACACATTAGTATTAGCGAAAGATGCTGGACTGACAGCCCCTGAGGACGAGTTGTCTATTTATTCACCGATCATACACAGCACAGTGGCAACTTCCTGCACAATGTTATTGGGGAATGTACGTTCATCCCTACTATGCAGGGATCCACCTTCTATGAAAGGGGAGTTCAGTCTCAATGGCCCATCCAAACCTTCTCTCTGCCAAGAATATCAGCAAAGGAACAAATTAAGGCCAACTAGGCTGTTGATGTGGATGCAAGCTCTAAGAACTAAATTTTTCCACATAGATAACACTATAAGAGAGTTTTCTATCAGCGCTGGAAACAAAAGAAATGTAACAGATGAACAACTGCAGTAAAACTAGTTATATAAAGGTAAGATACCCTGGTGTTCCAGTGTCATTTAAGCATTTGTGAGGTGCAGGAAGGCAACTGAACACAGGTTAGATAAACAACACAAAAGCTGCATAGAACACATTTTAAAGAAAAGAAGATTGAGTGTTTTTGGATTGACAGGTGAGACATTTTTGGAGATCACCCAGACCAATGAGGGGTTCTGTCACCGCCCGCCTTGTAGCTTTAACTGCCTTAATGCTGTGCTGCTATGGCTCAGAGCTCTGACACCAGTAGCCAGCCAGCGTACAAGCATAAAGGTTTCACCCTGGCTTGCACCAGCCTAGCTACTCCTTGCAGGGTCACCTCAACCTCCCCTTTAGTTCCCGAGTCTCCACAAGTTCTGAACTACCAGACACTTGGACAGTTCCCATCTGATTCATCACCCCTGAAGAGGTGAAACCAGCTCCCGGTCATCAGTTCACTTTGGGGGACACATTCTAGATGGTTTGCACACCAGTGATAGCCTTCACTTCAAACCCCTTGCCTTTTAACAAGGTTTGCAGGGGTTTTTTTCCCTTTCTTCAAGACTATATTAATTCATGGTTACAAAGTGCAAGGGAAATTCCTTAGGAGCTCAAGACAAGGATTTTATTTTCAGTTTCAACGACTTTCCATGTTGCAATCCATGACTGTAGTTCCCTGGGTTGTAGGTCGCTTGGTGCTTGGAGCTAGTTTTGTATAAAACAACTATCCCGGGAGGTGCCCCTCCCTGCCTGATTGCTTCCCCACACAGCTGTGAGATGATGCAGTTGGTGCACCCGCGTTGCAATTACAATGTTGTACACACATATACATGCATACGTTCATAACCATAACCTGTACGCAGCTCTCTTAGTGACCATCAGGTTCAGAACATTACAAGCTTTCCTAAAAGACTTTACTTGACATATCTTTATACACAAACAACATTGTATACAACCCATTGATTCAGCTGCTTATTCTTTGGGGTTCAGACTCTCCTTTCTTCCCTTGGACTGTCTGGACCCTGATTGTCACAATGGGATATATACTTTATTAAGTGTAGTATTGGTGATACGTGGATTAGTGAATTTATCTGAAAACTCCTATGGATTGAATCATGATATATAGCAGCCACCATTATGAAGTCAACATTTGCCTGCAATTACCACACAAGGTTATTTGAAATGCCACAATTCCCCCTATATTTAGAACAGGAAATAGAAATAGTACCTATGCGATAGCTTGGCAACGTGTTGATACTTTAAGACAACTATCATAGTTAAACTCCTCCCACTCAGTGTCATTATGAGGGACCTAGGTCTCCTTTATAACATCAGAATTTTGTGCCTTTGCTTAATGATTTGTCCTAAAGCAGCACATACATTTGCCATTACTTTTAAGATTGATTTATAAAAACATGAAACCCTGTCAGTGGTTGCTTTAAGAAAATCACCATCTGCCAAGAGACGCTGTGTTCTTTCCTCTGCTAAGCACAAAGGGAAATCGATCCCTCAGATACCACTGGGAGATAATTTAGCAACACCTGTCTTACCTTGCAACTTCTGGTCCACTTTAGAAACAGTACTTTTCTATAGTAACTGGGGAAAGAATCATGCCTAGCTTTGGAAATAATTCTGACTAATGCTAAGATAACACAATGAATATGTTGCAGTTGCGAAGATGTAACCTATGCCATTTTTAAGCAAACATGGCAATTTCTTTTTGCCCATTTTTTATTTTTCTCTAGTAGAGACAATACATACCTCACCAACCCGTTTCCATGGAGTGAAATTATAAAGCCAACTACAATATGAAAGGTGCAGAGCCATACAGCTACAGGCTTTAAAAAGAGTGAGTCATGCCATCAGGACTCAGCTTAGGAGTCAGATGTTTGACTTGTGTCTTGCTGGCCAACACAGGAACCTCCAAGAGAAGCAGAGGAGGATGGATCCTCTAAACAACAGTAACAAAATAACAAACTAGACTAAAATTGGACCAGATTCTCAGCTGATGGAAACAGACATTGCTCCAAAGTCAGTCACTCAATGGGACCTGTACTGGTTACACCAGCTGAGGATCTGGCACAATTATGTTTAACAAACACAACAAAGCTTTCGATTCTTGTAAAAAACCTTTACATCTAGTAATCAAAATTATTAGCTGGAATAAACAGCCAGTTAAATCTTTCCTTTGAATATCAAGCGCTATTAAGATAGTTACAGCTTATTCTAGACCAGTGGTTTTCAACTGGCGGTCTGCAGACTATGTCTAAGGGGTCCGCAAAAGGTTGTCAGTACCACAGAACAGTGGTTTTCAACTTGTGGTCTGCAGATCAGAGGGTCCACAGACTATGTCTAAGATTTCCAAAGGGGTCCGTACCTCCATTTGAAATTTTTTAGGTGCCCACAAATGAAAATAGGTTGAAAAAAATCACTGTTCTAGACAACAGAATATAGAGGTCTTGTATTCTTTCACTCCCTTTCCCAACTGCTGTTAAAGAGCCAGTAGAATGTGGAGGCAAAGGATTTCTTGTGACTCTCAACACAGCCAGATTTACACAAACAAGCATCTGTGGTGCAGAGAGGGTTTCATACCATGTCTATAGAACACCTCAAGCAACATGTTGAATGATATTTCCAACCTGTCCAAAAATTCAAAATGGATCCAGCTATTCAACTTAAGTAGAAAGTGTCTAAGGTGCTACAGTAATGCCTATTACACCTGGTACAGAAAAGTTCAAAAGACGCATGGAGATGGCAGCACTACACAAATGCAAGAAGCATGAAATTAACAATGGCTGAAGAAAAAGGAGAATTAAGGAGGAACCAATGCAACAAAACAAAGTTTATGGAATCCAGAATTCCAGGCTTATTAAGTATCTAGACATTGGGGGAGGGAGGCAGAAACCAAAAACTAACCACGACCATCTTACTTTCTATGGCTACTTTAGCACTCTGCACTCACCAGTATCAGGAATTATCTTGGGGTTTGAAAGGAAGGTTTTTGGGAGCAGGACTTACCGTCTTTCTAATACTTTAATCCTTTGTATTTTCTTAATGCAAAAACCCTCATACATCATTACTGTTGCATGGTTAAACCTTCACTCTGTCCCTCTTATGCACATCCATTTCAATACAATCTTTGATGATTATGTACAAATTCTCAAATACTGGAATATAATGGGATATGATTTTTTTCTACATCCTTATGTACAGTATGTAACCATGTCATTAAAGCCTATTATAATACACATGCACAAAGGGCTGGAACTACAGTTTCCTGTTGAACTTTAGCTTTGTTGTCTTCTAGCTTTTGAGTTCTTAATGGTGCAACTGTAGTTCTGTGTGACCATAATTTTTTGCATTTAATTTACCAGGGTCTCTTAATTTTCTTTTATTTACCTATATTTGTAAAGAAGGAACAGAAAAAAAATGAAGGAAAGAATTTCAGTCTCCACAGCTTCAAAGCTCTGCTGGTTTGCCAAAAGTTTCTCAGAGGTCCATCACAAACACTCTGAGTGCAGCTCAGTAGGAAGAAACAGAATGAATTGACCACCTTACCACTGACCACTATTGGTTCCCAGGCAAAACAGCAGCAGGTCAAGAATCAAAGGGTTGAATGCTGCAGGAAAGAGGCTGAGGAAGAATGTTTTGCCTGGGGAGGGCATCCATCAACACAGCTGGCACAGTCTCAATACCACACTCTGATCCAATGATTTATTAGGTGGGCTCTGTGACGCTGGCAAACCAGTTCAGGTTAGGATCAGCAGGCCAAGTAACATGGGTATGAACCTTAAAGGCTTGAGAAGAGGCATTGCAATTGTAATTAGGACAATTCACTTGTGTGTGGGTATCAAAGAGATGTTAAAAGGGATTAATAGACTAGGCCAATTCATTTGTGTTGAAAAGAAATCAAGGAAGATGCTATGTTTATGTTTATCTATATCTTGTAATTCTAATTACTTTTACATTAAATATGTATCTATACTCAATTATTATGTCAAAGGCCTGTATTTAGTACTTGGTTGTATATTCACAAGATGTGTATATACTGCATGAATCAAATGAATATTACCTATATTGGCTTCAACTTATCTATCCCCGTTATAATGAATAACCGGGAATTGCCTTGTGTAAATCAGTGTAGCTGGATTACCTGTGTATGCATAGGAAGTAGAATATTACTCTAAGGGTGGGTTATTATGGGCTTAACAAAGAGGAATCTTTGGGCATGTGCTGTGCTTGAAACACTTGGCAGCCTGTTTCAACTATAAAAGAAAAACCTTGGGCACGATCCTGCCATCTCTGATCTGCTGCATTTTAAATAGGGAAAGTTTGAGCCACTGGACGGAGATCCCCAAGTAATTACTTGGGATGTCCCGAAAGATTCATGGAAATAATCTAACAGACTCTACATCTAAGCCACCATTTGGGCTCTAATCTTTTGGATGTACCAGAGAGATTTATTGCAGACTAGCGAAGTTAACATCACTGCTGTCATCCTGATCTACAGACTCTGAAATTGACTGATGTATCTGATTCACTTTTCTTTTTTTATTAATAAATCTTTAGTTAATTTACTAAAGATAAGGTGAGATCCTGAAGTATATTTTGATCTGAGTTACGTGGCCAAGTCCTTGGAGTTGGAAGAACCTAACAGGATTTTTGGATCATTTATCACAGAAGTCCAGTTTTTCTGGGTGGAAAACCAGGGATGGATTGCCAAATGGGAGACACTTTGTGACTCCATGTTAAACTGGTGTAGCAATACAGGAATACTCATTTGTTGCTGGTTTGATTAAATCTAATTGTAGAATATACTACCAGCATGGGTGTATCTGCCCTATTTTCTGTCCATCTGTCCTAAGTTTGGCATTCTCAGCTATGATCTACTCGAGGCCATCCAATTGTGGCCACTATGGCAGCATGTGGCCACTAGGGGCTTTTCTTGCGGCCACAACCTCCTGGGCTGTGATTGTGGGGGGAGGGGGAGAGTGGTAAAGTAGGGGCCTCTCCCTGTTGCTCCTGGATGTACCACCTTGGTGTTGGTTGCTGGGGCTCCAGTAGGGGTTGGACCCTGGCCCCCTCCAGAGACACCTGTGACACAATGCTGGAAGAGCAGGCAGCCAGTGAGTTCCTCACCTTCCCAGGGCCAGTGAGGCTCAGGCTTTGGGCTTCAGCCCTGCAGAGGCAGGCAGGCTCTGGCCATGGGAGGACTTCAGGCTTCAGTCCTGGGCTCCGGCTGTGGGGCAGCAGGCCCCAGGCTCCAGTTGCACAGCTTCTGGCTCCATCTCCAGGCCCCATCCCCTGTCCCTGGGGCTTCGGAATCTGGACACAGGCCTTCAGGTTCCAGCCCACAAGTATTTTAGGAAAAAATATGAGCACGATCATCAGCAAGAGTTGGTGGCTGCACTGAGGCCACCAAAAAATTTGTCCTGAGAACCCCTGTTCTAGGCAACATGATGACAGGCTCAATCAACATACTGGCAAATATTGGAGACAACCTTTAGCTATCTTCTTTTCCAGTGTCATTCAGGGAAAGGAGATTCAACACATCAACAGTTTGCAAGTTCAACAACATCAACACTCAGTTTTTGAGTATTTAGCCAGACTACTGAGTTTAAGGTAGGTGGCATAATACTCTTCAAAGGAAGTGTTGATAAAGTGACAAGCCAGGTGCCCTTATTGCTCAAAAGGACTTTAACACCCTAAAATGGATATGCATAGTTACAAGACCAGAAGAAGCCATCTAGTCTGACCTCCTGTATGACCCAGGCCAGACAATTTCCCTCAACTAATTCCTGTTTGAAGTGTCTCTGAGGAAAAGAAAAAGAAAAAGGAAAAAAACAACAACGTTGATTTAAAAATTGCCAGTGAGTGATGGAGAATCCACCACAACCATTGTTAAATTATTTCTCTGTTTGATTACCCTCACTGTTAAAAATGTACACCTTATTTACAAATCAAATTTGTCTAGCTTCAGCTTCCAGCCATCGGATCTTGTTATTCTTTTGTCCACTAGATTGAAGAGTCAATTATCAAATTTTTCCCCATGAAAGTATTTATAGACTGTGCCCCTTAACCTTTTGTTAAGCTAAACAGACTGAGTGCCTTGAATCTATCGCTAAAAGGCTTGTTTTCCAATCCTTTAATCATTCTTGCATGAGTGACTGACCATTGTTTAACAGATTAATCAGAAGATACACATATTGTGTTTTGTTCTAGTTTGAACATTGCTGAATGAAGCAGTGAGTCGATCATATTTATCTGGAGATTCTGTTGAAGACCGACCCAGTCTCGACCCTCTCACTTTGAGCCAGGGTAAAGAACAGCTCTCTTCCTAGATGCAGAAGCCTTAAAGGAACAGGATGGAGTTACAGGATGCTATTTTTGATCACAACCCAGGGCCACATATGCAAAAGCAGGCACTGCAAAAGGACTTCCTTATGACTTATTCAGTAGGCATCAATTATTTCCCTAACTAGGAAAAGTAAGAAGAATCTCTGCCAACTGTTCGCATATAAAAAGTCACCAATGTTTTGGGGATGTGCCAAAGCTGTGCCCTGCAAAGACTGGCAGTATTGAGAATCAGGCACTTAATGACTGAAAGTGGACTAGCCAAATTGCCTAAAGCAGTCAAGGCACCCATGGAAAAATAATGGCCTAGTCATTATGGATTCCTTTGGTATTTATGGTAATAAACATGAATCATGATGAACTCATTGGATATTAAATGTGGAGGTCATAAGTACTTTGATAGGATTTCCACAAGAATTTAACAGTAATTAACCCAAATCATTATTTGAAAGTATTATTGAATTATGCTTAGTACTTGTACAACCATTCCAGAGAAATTGGTCATTCCCAGCTGAGGGCAGTTAATGCCTTAACAAACCGGTCATTAACTGCCATAACTGATTTTGTGGGAATTACTGCTGTTATAAAATACACTCAACAGTTTATAGGAACACTACTTTTTTTTTTTCTTTTTTTTTTTTTAATTTGCAGCTGTGCTTCAGCTGGAGCAGCTGGGATGGAAAAATATCAGGTCCCTTGGGCTGTTTTCACAACTAGTTTTCTGCAAATTAGAGGGGTGGATTCTGAGTTCCAAATGGTTTCAGATTTTCAGTCTTTGAATGTTAACAAGGCATGTGCTCGTAACTATGACCAAAGCCTGAATTCTTTACTCAGGTCTTACTAAGACCACATACCCCTAGGCTTCAGTGGCAATTATGCATATGTAAGGACCGACGAAAAACTATGCAATAATTTTCAGGATCTGACTTTGTATTTTGGACAAGTTTGTGATTTTAAGGACTTGTCTATGTGGTGAGATAGTGCATGGCAAGCAAGGGTGTGAATCTACAGCACTTTAGCTAGTCATACAGACCACCTGCAGTGCGCCACAAGTACCATAGTCCACTCTGACGTTCTCCCATTTGAAAGTGACTTTTGAAACAGTCCGAGGGGACTACAGAACTTCTAGCGCGCTGTAGATTCACACCCTGGCTTGCTAAGCATTAACTCGCTTTGTAGACAAGCCCTAACACTAACGTTCCCTGTTAGTCCCGCAATCAAGAAAAAAAGCACTAGTTCAGGACAGATCTGGACATTTGAATTTCAAGAGCAGAACCAGCCCTGAACAATGCTGAAGTAACACACAGGAAGAATACAAGTTATGGACTACGTTATCCAAATGGAATGGCATTAACAGGAATTCAACATAGTCTCTAATGGAATCACCAACATCACCACTTTAAGTGTGAAATATATTCAACATAACCCATGTGGAAAATATTAAATACACTTCACTAAAAAACGAGCAATTCAAAGAAAGCCTCTGTATACATATTAACTAGCACAGCAATTCTACATTTCAGCATCAAGCACAAACTATCAAAACTTACATTAAATTTACTGCAAAATATTAGGTAAATTAGAACAAGGATTCTAGCAGGGTAAGAATTTCAAGAAGTTGGCCATGGCCTTCTTATATACATATCTTGCAGTGCTGAATCAGGAAACTACTTTATTAGATTACAACTGTTCTTCCATTAAGAAGCCCACACCATAATCAGCAGCGATCCTAAGAAACTATTCTAGTAAAAGGGGCTAGAAAAAGTAGTGAAAAAGCTAAAAGAAAGTTACAATATTGTACGAAACCTGAGACAATTGGACCAGATTATTCAGTGTATGGTTTAAATCCCATTCACTTTATTTACATATGGCCAAGATCAATCTTGTAGGACATAACTTAACTAATCAAAAGAATCCACAAGAGGGTTTGCAAACCTGTTCTTTTTGTAAAGGCCACTGTATAAATACATAAACAACTTAATGAATGACTAAGCATTAATAATAAATCCCTAGCTCTGATGTAGTACTTATCTTTATATCTGAAAGTGCTCTGCAAAAGGAGGTCAGTATCATTATCCTAAATTTGCAGATGGAGAAACTGAGGCACGGAGTGGGCAGTGACTTGCTCAAGATCACCCAACAGGCCAGATCGAGACCAGGAAGCAAACAGGAGCTGTGAAACTAACTATTGTTACTTACAAGAAATTAAGTTAAAAACAATTTGCCTTTTTAGCCTAGCCCAGGATAAAGAAAGCCCCACCCCTGACATGGGTAGAGGCACATTGTGGCACGCTTAGATTTGCACAAAGTGTGAGAATGCAGTATTTTATCTACTCTCCTGTTATCCAGACACAAAGGTCAAAATAACAAATTACTAGGGGATTATAATATCTCATTTCCTGTTCCTAGGATCTATTACCTGTAAGTACTATCACTTACATACTACATTACTAACTATAAAAGAGTTACATAGATTAGTTACTACACAATATAATTAAAACACAAACTCTAAAAAGTACATTATATAAACCTACTACCATATCAATACCACATTTCACAACACCAAAATATAATTCTGAAATGCTTAAAAATATCCTTCTACTCCAGCAGCTCATCCCATTATGAGAAATTTTACAGGCCTCTGACATAACTTTATGCTCCTTGGAACTATCTTCCCTGGGCTTCAATGGGAGCAGGACCAGGCACAAAGCCTTCTATGGCACCTGGCTTTCAAGGTACAAAGGAGGAAATTCTGTTAATGAACTTCTAGGTTCCACATGAACAAGGCAGCAAAAACTCCCCTGCTCACCTGTCCAACTCCTGAGTATAGCAGTTTGAGGGCTTAAAGAGATCACAGAAATGTAGGGCTGGAAGGGACCTCGATAGGTCACCTAGCCCAGTAGTTCTCCACCTTTCTAGACTACTGTACTCCTTTCTAGAGTCTCATTTGTCTTGCGTAGCCCTAAGTTTCATCTCACTTAAAAACTACTACTTACAAAATCAGACAAAAACATACAAAAGTGCCACAGTACACTATTACTCAAAAATTGCTTACTCTCATTTTTACCATATAATTATAAAATAAATCGATTGGAATATAAATATTGTACTTACATTTCAGTGTAAAGCATATACAGCAGTTGTATGAAATATTTGTTTGCACTGACTTCACTAGTGCTAAAAATGTAACCTATTGTAAAACTAGGCAAATACCTAGATGAGTGGAAGTATCCCCTGAAAGACCTCTGCGTGCCCTAGGAGTACGCACACCCTGGTTGAGAACCACTGACCTACTCCAGTCCCCTGCACTGAGACAGGACTAAGCATTATCTAGACCAATGGTGGGCAACTTGCGGTCCATCAGGGTAAGCTCATTGTAGGCCATGAGACATTTTGCTGACATTGACCATGCACAGACACTGTACCCTGCACATCCCAGTGGCTGCAGTTCGACATTCCCAGCCAATGGCAGCTGAAGGAAGCGGCAGCCCGTAGCCCACCACTTCCCACAGCTCCCATTGGATGAGAACAGTGAATCGCAGCCAGTCACCGCTTCCCACAGCTCCCATTGGCTGGGAATGGTGAAATGCAGCCACTGGTACCTGTGGGGGGCCACGCCTGTGGACGGCAGACGTCAGCAAAATGTCTCTCAACCCGCAACCAGCTTACCCTAACGGGCTGCATGAGGCCGGCGGGCCGCAGGTTGCCCATCACTGATCTAGACCAGGGGTGGGCAAACTACGGCCCAGAGGTCATCCACCCGGAGCCTGCACCCCTGACCCCCTCCTGAACCCTAAACCCCTGCCTCAGCCCTGATCTCCCTCCTGCTCTTCGAACCCCACAGTCCCAGTCTGAAGCACCCTCCTGCCCCCCCAACACCTTAACCCCAGCCCTACCCAAGAGCCCATACCGCCAGCCGAAGCTCTCACCCACCCTGACACCCCAACCCCAACCCCTGCCCCGACACCACCTACCGCACCTTGAACTCCTCATTTCTGGCCCAACTCCAGAGCCTGCACCCCCAGCTGGAGCCCTCACCCAGTCGCGCACTCCAACCCCCAATTTCATGAGCATTCATGGCCCACCATACAATTTCCATACCCAAATGTGGCCCTCGGGCCAAAAAGCTTTGCCCATCCCTGATCTAGACCATCCCTGACAGGTGTTGGTCTAACCTGTCCATAAGACCCTCCAGTGACAGAGATTCCACCACATCCATAGGTAATTTGTTCCAGTGCTTTACTATGCTTACAGTAACGAAGTTCTTCCTAATGTCTAACCTAAATCTCCCCTGCTGCAATTTAAGCCCGTTACTTCTTTTTCCTGTCTTCAGTGGTTGAGGAGAACAATTTATCACCCTCCTCTTTAGTACAACCTTCTATGTATCTGAAGACTTATGTCCTCCTCAGTCTTCTCTTCTCCAGACTAAACAAACTCAATTTTTGTAATGCTATCCTCATAAGTCATGTTTTCTAGACTTTTAATCATTTTTGTTGCTCTTCTCCAGACTTGGTCCAATTTGTTCACCTCTTTCCTGAAGTGTGGTGCCCAGAACTGCACCCAGTACTCCAGCTGGTGCCTTATCAGTGCTGATTAGAGTGAAAAAATTACTTCTTGTGTCATGCTTACAACACCCCTGCTAATACATCCCCAGAATGGGGGGGGGGGTGTTTGTTTGTTTGTTTTTTGCTACAGCATTACATTATTGACACATATTTAAGTATGCGATCCACTACACCCTTCCAGATCCTTTTCTGCAGTACTCCTCCTACGCAGTCATTTCCCATTTTGTATTTGCGCAATTGATTATTCCTTCTTAAGTGTAGTACTTTGCATTTGTCCTTATTGAATTTCATCCTATTTAATTCTGACCATTTCTCCAGTTTGTCAAGATTATTTTGAATTTTAATCCTGTCTCCAAATCACTTGCAACCTCTCCCAGATTGCTATAATCCGCAAATGTAAATGTACTTTCTCTGACATTATCCAAATTATTTATGAAGATATTGAACAGAACCGAACCCAGGATAGATCCCTATGGGAACCCCATTCAATTTGCCCTTCCAGCTTGACCATGAACCATTGATTATTCTCAGAGTATGGTTTTCCAACCAACTATGCACCCATCTTATAGTAGGTTAGTCTATGCTATATTTCCCTAGTTTATTTATGGGAAGGTCACATGAGACTGTCTCAAAAGCCTTACTAACTAATGTCACAGTATATCACATCTACCACTTCCCCTCCTAGCCACAAGGCTTGTTACCCTGTCAAAGAAGGATATTAGGTTAGTTTTACATGATTTGTTCTTGACAAATCCATGTTGACTGTTACTTATCTTATTATCTTCTAGGTGCTTATAAAATGATTGTTTGACTTGCTCCATTATTTTTCTGCTACCAAAGCTGAGCTCACTGGGTCTGTAATACCCTGGGTTGTCCTTATTCACCTTTTTATAGATAGGTACTATATTTGCCTGTTTCCAGTCCTCTGGGAGCTCTCCCATACTCCATGAGTTCTCAAAGATAATTGCTAATGGCTCAGAGATCTCTTCAGCCAGTTCCTTAAATATTCTAGGATGTATTTCATCAGGCCTTGCCAACCTTAAGACATCTAACTTGTCTAAGTAACTTGTTCTTTCCCTATTTTATCCTCAGAGCCTACCGCGTTTATGCTGATGCTCGCTAGGTTAGTCCTATCACAGCTAACCTTTTTGTTGAAAAGCAAATAAAAAAAGGCTTTTAAAACTTCAGCCATTGCTGTGTTTTCTGTTACTGTCTTTCCCTCCTCACTGAGTAATGGGTGAACCCTATCCTTGGCCTCCCTCTTGCTTCTAATATATTAGTAAGATGTTTTCTTGTTTCCCTTTATGTCCCTAGCTAGTTGAATCTCATTCTGTGCCTTCTAATTTTGTCCTTAACATGCTTGATTTGGTATGTATATTTATTCTTTGTAATTTGGCGTAGTTTCCACTTCTTGTATGACATGCTTGAGTTTCAGATTGTTGACCTGAATGGATCGACCCAAAATGAAACTGCCACTGGATCTATTGGTTGCGCTTTTGGATTTCCCAGATAAAAAGACAGGCATTCCACAACACTAAACTGATCAGCTGCTACTGAATGTCAAGGATCCCTCTGGCAATACTCTGGAGGAGGAGAACCACCTGATAACATTGCAAGGATAGGGAGAACATGGGATTTCCTGATAAAAATAGGTCATCGATTATCTGAGGTAGGGAGAGAGTTTCTTACAGATCTGGTGATCTTTTTTAGAAAACAAAAAAAGCGAAGGCCCCGATCTTGCAAAATGCTCCTGCATGTGAACAGTCCCATTGAAGTCACTGGGACTACACAAACGCAGAAAGAGAAGAATGTGCATATTTGCAGGATCAGGGCCTGATCTGGGAAATATAGAAATTATTTTACTGTAAAACTACAATTCTTTAGCTTCTGTTTTATGGAATTAACAGATTCAATGAATATTCAACTTCTATTCTTGTATCAGCTTTTACTCCAAAATATTTCAAATATTGGAATGATTTCTCTTTGTATTGGCCCAAATCTTTTAAAAAACTGATAAAAAGCTAAGCCAAGTGTAAAGAGATAAAGTGTACCTTTGCTGCTGTGAGGAAGGAGGACACTGCAACTGCTCTTCTTCACAGGAGCAGGGAGCATGGGGAGCTCTAGAGGAGAGGCAGCAGACTTCCCCCTCCTGCAGTGTTCAGATGCTTGGTGATATAGCTGTCAAATTCTCCTTTCCCCAAAGTGCCTTTTAAAGTTCTTACGGCTGAAAGCCACCCTGCACAGCTTTTTTCCAGCTCAGGATCCCCAGGCTAATCTCTCCTGGGGAACTCTTCCAGATGCTCCTTTCTGAGGTTCCCAGGAGGCCATCTCTGCATCCAGAAGCCTCTTAAGGTCTGCTTGAGAAGAGTACCTCTCCTAAGGTACTGAGTACCAAAGCCTTACCTTCAGAACAGCAACACTACTCTGTCTCTTAGGAGACTGCACTTCTCATGCCAAGCTTACAGAGTTTTTGGCTGTACAGATCTGCCTCCTGTAAAGCCTCTGAGGGTATGTCTATACTGTAATTAGCTCCAAAAGCCCAAGTTGTCTGGCATGGGCCAGCAGCAGGTGTCTGTTTAATTATAGTGTAGATGCTCTGGCAACACAAGTTCCCACCTCTCAGGGCCCTAGAGCCTGAGCTCCAGCCCACACCGCAGTTAAACAGTCCCTTGGCCCGAGCCAGCTGGCATGGCCCAGCTGCGGGTTTTTAAATTGCAGTTTAGACATATTCTCAAAGCTTAGAAGGAGCAGCAGCAAAAACTTTACTCCCTTGCAAAGATCCTGAACTCCCCAGGAGATTTATTGCTTCTCTCCTGTGACATTTTAGACATCCAAGTTTTGTCATCAAAAGCATTTCATGTAGCAAACTTTATTCATCATCCATTGATGAACAATTTTTAATTTGTCCACTTCTGTGACATACATAGAAATAGTTAAATGAAATTGTGCATTGATACAGTTTTGTAACTTCAGTACTAGAGACTGGTAACTACAGATTTGAAAAATACCTGGGACTGGTCTACACTAACGCTGTAAGTCGATCTAAGTTACATTAGTTCAGTTGCATAACTTACATAACTAAGATGATGTAACTTAGATCGACTTACAGCAGTGTCTACACCAGGCCTGCACAGCATGCAGCCCACGGGCCGCATGTAGCCCGCAGAGGCTCACTGTCCGGCCCGCGGCAGGGATTCAAAAGGCTCTGAGCTGCCCGCAGCGGCGGGGAGCTCAGAGCTCTTTAAATCCCAGCCGCGGCAGGGATTCAAAAGGCTCTGGGCTGCCCGCAGCGGCGGGGAGCCCAGAGTTCTTTAAATCCCAGCCGCAGCCGGGATTCAAAGGGCTCTGGGCTGCCCGCAGCCATAGAGAGCCCAGAGCCCTTTAAATCTCAGCAGCCAGGGCCAGCTTTAGGCCAATTCATCCAATTCCCCTGAATCAGCCCACCCCTAAGAGGGCCACATGCCCAAGCCCCAGTACAGTGTACGGGCAAAAGCCAGTGAGCTGTAGCGGGGTAGCCCAGCTTCCCCAGGGGGCAATTTGAAAGGCCTGTGGCTCCCAGGCCCTTTAAATTGCCACCAGAGCACCACTGCTGGAGCCCTGGGGTAGGGCTGTGGGGCTCTGGGGGCTATTTAAAAAGTCCGGGGTTCCCATCTCTTCTACCGCCCCGGCACTTTAAATAGCAACCGGAGCCCCACCACTTCCCCAGGGTTCCCGCGGCTATTTAAAGGGCTGGGGCAGTAGAAGAAGGGGAGCCCTGGGCCCTTTAAATACCCCCAGAGCCCTGGGGTAGCGGGGGGCTCTGGGGGCTATTTAAAGGGTTGGGGCTCCAGCTGCCTCTGCCGCCCCAGTCCTTAAATAGCCGCTGAAGCCACACCGCTTCCCCAGGGCTCCCTCGGCTATTTAAAGGGCTGGGGAGGTAGAAGCAGGGGAGCCGCGGGCTCTTTAAATAGCCCCCAGAGCCCTGGGGTGGGGGTGGGGGTCTCCAGATGGCTTTGCTGCCCTGGTCCTTTAAATAGCCCCCGGAGCCCCACCACTTCCCCAGGGCTCCTGCAGCTATTTACAGGGCTGGGGGAATGGAAGCAGGGGAGCCCCAGGCCCTTTAAATAGCTCCTGAGCCACAGGCTGCTACTGCTACCCTGGTGGAGGAGGCAGGAGGAGGGGGCACTCACCATACAGGATGGGCTGTACCCCCTGTACCTGCACCAGTTGCCCGCAGCCAACCCCTGCCGCACCTCCTGCCCTGCCTGCACCAGTTCTTGTCTGCAGCCAGCCCTGCACCCGCTGCCCACAGCCAGTCCGTCTCCAGCCAGCCCCTCACCCCCTGCCTTGCCTTCAGCCCTGCACCAACCCGTGTCTCCAGCCAGCCTTGCATCCCCTTCCCTGTCCCCAGCCAACCCCTGCCGCACCCCCCTGCCTGAAGCCAGCCAGTCCTGCACTCCTTTGTCTCCAGCCCTGACAACTCATGCCACACTCCCCCTGTGGCCCTGCCTGAAGCCAGCCAATCCATCCCAAACGCCGTCTCCAGCCTGCCCCACACCCCTTGCCCAACCTGCAGCAAGACCCTACCTCCAGCCACCTCCCCCCCACCTCCAGCCAGCCCCACGTGCACTGGTGCCCTGTAGTTCCCAGGGAAGTAACCCTGCACACCTGCTTCAATGAGGTGGGCAGGGAGCAGCTGGGACCCACACATGCACCCTAGCACACCCTCAGGGAGTGGCGGAGCTCATTTCTAGTTCAGACACATCTTTTTTAAAAAGAACTTTAGGTAAGGTTAACATACATCTGTACTTTCCCGGACATGTCAGGCTTTTTGGATCTTAACTCGCCATCCAGGAGGAAAATATGGATGTATGGTAACCCTACTGGTACAAAAAATACATACTGTGGCAGAACTTTTTATAGGGAACCGAATGCTAAGAAATGAAAGGCTTTTTTTTTTTTACATGTGGTTTTTTTTTTTCAGTCATCCCTGCTGGGGCCCCGCCAGAAATGCCCTGCCAGCTGCGGACGGGATTCAAAGGCTGTGGGCTGCCCACGGCTGTGGGCAGCCCAGAGCCCTTTAAATCTCAGCTGTGGCCGGGATTCAAAGGGCTCTGAGCTGCCCGCAGAGATTCTCTGCCGCGGCTGAGATTTAAAGGGCTCAGGGCTCCCCGCCGCCACAGGCAGCCCGGAGCCCTTTGAATCCCGGCGGTGGCTCCAGCGGATGCGCTGGGGCTGGGATTTCAAGGGCTCAGGCTCCCCTCAGCAGCAGGAGCTCTGGGCCCTTTAAATCCCTGCCCCAGCCCCACTGCACTCCAGGTTCCCGCAGCCACTGGAGCCCCGGGCCCTTTAATTTGACCCTGAGGGCTCCCAGCCAGCTCTTCAGCTAGGAGCCCCTGGTTGATTTAAAATCAAGTATCACCTCCCCACCCCCAACCTTCCTTTTTGGCCCACAGTTGTTTTGGTGGGGTGGCACTGGGAAAGTAGGGTTTGTTTCTGCAGGGCTGGGCGGTGCTAGGGCGGAGTGTTTCTTCTGGGCAGGGCGGGGGGGGGGGGGCTGTTTCCACGGGGCTGGGGAATTTCGGCCCTCAGCTGTTTTCTTTGGAGTAATGTGGCCCTTGCCGCTTTACGAATTGTGCAGGCCTGGTCTACACTGTGCTATGTTGACGGAAGATGCTCTCCCATTGTGTCTCTCGGAGAGGTAAAGTACAGATATCAATGGGAGAGCACTCTGCCATCGACTTAGTGTCTCTTCACCAAACCTGCTAAATTGACACTTCTGCACTGATCACAGCAGTGCTGATTAAGCCAGTAGTATAGACATGGCTGTGGTTTCTAACTTTTGACCATGTTAAATTAAAAGAATAAAAAAGTATCAGACAGTAATAGTTTTAACGAAGGAAGAACAAAAACCCACAACGTGCAATGAATTTCATTCACACTTTCTTGGCAATTCTTTCCGTTCACTATCAGCAAGCAGTATGAGTTTGATGAACAAATATTTTATTATAAAGTCAAAGGAGTTGATCCTAGCCCCAATTACCTCGCATAATGCAATGTTAATCATGATTTTGATACCAAAGCCTCTACACTTTGATAGCTTTACATATAATAAAATCATAGGCAAGATTTTTAAAAATTCATTACTAAAGTTAGGATCCTTAATCTATATTTTGGTGTCTAAATAAATAGCCTGGTTTTTAAAATGTGCTGTGAACCCAATATCCTGCTGAAGTCAGCAGAAAAAGGTGGGTTCTCAGTAGAGCTGAGCAAGTAACTGATTTTTCAGTTCAGAGGCCGAACCAAAAAATCCCCCTGTAAACAAAGTTTGGTTCAAAATGAAACCAAATTTTTCTTTTCAATTTTTGTCACTGAATCAAAAAAAACTTGATTTTTTTGTTATTGTTGTTTTTCACCCTTTTATTTTTTTTCAACTGGCCAAATTTCTAAACAGAACACCATTTGAAACACAGAAGTCAAACGAGACATTTCAAAATGGTCAACAAAGTGTTGACTTTTTTCTTTTTTTAATCTTTTTCTGGATGAAACTATTCATTGAATTCAATCAAATTCAGATTTGAGCCCTGAAAAATGCATTTTTTGGCATGACTACTACTGGCTGACAAAATGTCACCCAGCTCTAGTTCTCAGTACTATTGAAAAAACAGGCCATTTATTCAGACACCGAAATATGGATTTAGAAGCCTAACTTAAAGCTCTTATTTTTGAAAACCTTGGCCATACTCACCACAAATGATAAGAAAAACCAAATACTCAAAATAAACCCTTTAATAATTACTGCTTTCCAACAAATGGATCTTTTTAGCTGAACTATAACTTAAATGTGCTTAAGCCAGCATCTAATATAAAGAAATGGAGATACCCCAGGCAATGTTCACACACCGAGTATTAGAACCAGGTGCTGCAGAGTCACCTTAGGAAAAAAGGTTTCTCAATTTAATGGGGAAAACAGGAGGAAGCATAAATGTTACTGCCATTAATAACTTCAAGCAATCCTGATATGACTTTACCTCACCCTGACAGCTGGACATGTGCTTTTTGTTAGGGTCTTTGCCACATCTGACCCCTATTGTTTGCTCACTTGATCAGGTAGGAAAATGTATGCTTCTTTATAGGATAAACGAGGCCCATTAAAATTGCAAAAACACTGCAGTAGCCTATAAGAAGCTCCTTACTCAAACAGATGTGTGAAGCTCCATAATAAGTTCACTACAAAAAGCCTAAGCCAGCTTGTAAAAAGAAAACATCTTATTTAAACATTCTTAAAAGAAATCTTCATAAAAGCAGTAGAATAGTTAAAAAACCTACAACCCTTTGTTAATTAGAAAACAGGCTATTTCTGGAGTTTTTAATCAGCAGTCCATATACAACTCAGCACCATTGTGTAACATACAATGAACTGGTCATCAAAGACAAAATTGGACTCCTTAGTTATTCTTTGTTTTGCTCATGAAAACCTATGTATTAAAAAAAGGGGGGAAAATGTCAAATCACTGTGAAAGATTTCAAAAAAGCCTTTTGACAGCAAGACACTGCCTGAACATCTGTCAAGGAAACCAGCAATGACAGGCAAAGGAAGCAATACTTGACTTCTGAATGATCAAAGCCAGTTAAAGTTGTAGCCTGATGTGAACAGCTCTGGCCATCTCTAACACTAAGGAAAAACCAGACTGCCTCATTCAAAAGAGCTCAAACTATCACAGAACTGAAGAGGCCTTCCTAATACAAGGTAGATGATCCTGTTCCTCACAGCATGTTGACATAAGGTCTCCAGGGCACAGAGGATGCTTTCATATCTAGAATAATGTTATGAAACCTAGATCAAGAAAGGATTATGTTACCTAGTTGCAAGACAAACCCCTATAGCCAATTTACCTTGATCAGATCATTGTACCCATGAAACATGGAAACTATTACGTTGGAATTGTACACCCACCAAACAAATATCCTCTCAAACAACCCATCAGATGGATGCATGCTTGAAGGTCTTAAGTTCTTTTAAGATGTACACTCACTGGTGAGATCTTTAGACTTCAACTCTACAACACAAACCTTATAAATAACTGCTGACTGTGCCATATTCTCTCTTGCAAAGCCAAAATTTGAAGGAAATGTATTACCTAAATTGCATCTAGCACAATACTTAAGGATTCCAGTTGCTAAGATGAGGCTAGGGATAGCTTATGAAGTACAGCAACTCAGTGACTCCAACACTCTGTCAATAATTCACCAATTTTTCAGCTTATTCCAGCCACTTGTGTACAGTCAAACCTAGGTTTTTAAAAGTGACTAGTGATTTGGGGTACCCAAATTGAGACAATTTAAAGAGACCCGATTCTCAAAAAGTGCTGGCCACACGACCTCTGAAAATCAAGTCCCTTTCAGGTGTCAAGCTGAGCACCATAAAAGTGGGGCAATCAAAGTCATTATACTTAAAAATTTAGGCCTCATCCTATAGCCCAAGGAAAGGAATATTACTTACATGCTATGGATCAAACCCTGTTCTCTGCACTCAGCCACTGTAACTCTATTACAGCTCTCCACGCAGAAGGAGATCCACCCTCCAAGCATCTGCACAGTTGCTACTGCAGTAGCTTCCATGATGCCTGTGGCTCCTCTCTGCAGAGGACAAATGATAGCCAATTCATATACTGGTAGTGGATACACCAGGTATACTACTGGCTTGGCATCCAAGCACATCAGAGTGCTGGGAGCTCCCAGTGCACCCCACGAGCAGCCTCCCACCACACACAAATGACAGAACACTGCTTCTGCCCACTGTTCTCATGGAGAAGGAGGCAGTATTTGTCTCCAAGTTCACGACAGCTAAACACTTTTAAAAGCACATGCAGTGCTAACGACAGACAGAAACCTGCGACTACATATAACATGTGTGACAGGGTCAAGCCAGAGGGCTACAGGAGAGTGTTCCTATTGGGATCCAGGAGGTGGGCGGGCTGAGCCCACCGCTAAAGGACCTCCCCCCAGCCTAAGGAGAGGATCTACTGGGCCTGGAAAAAGACGGTTATTCACCTTTGTAACTGTTGTTCTTCGAGATGTGTTGCTCATATCCATTCCAGTTAGGGTGTGTGCGCACTGCGTGCACGTTCGTCGGAGACTTTTTACCCTAGCAACACTCGGTGGGTCAGCAGGTCGCCCCCTGGAGTGGTGCCGCTATGGCGCCTGATATATACCCCTGCCGGCCCATCCGCAGCTCAGTTCCTTCTTGCCAGCTACTCCAACAGCGGGGAAGGAGGGCGGGTGTGGAATGGATATGAGCGACACATCTCAAAGAATAACAGTTACAAAGGTGAGTAACCGTCTTTTCTTCTTCGAGTGCTTGCTCATATCCATTCCAGTTAGATGATTCCCAAGCCTTACCTAGGTGGTGGGGTCGGAGCGAGACGTTGCGGAATGTAAGACCGCTGAGCCGAAGGTGGCATCGTCTCTAGACTGTTGGACCAATGCGTAGTGCGATGCAAAGGTATGGACGGAAGACCAGGTGGCCGCACAGCAGATGTCCTGTATGGGAACATGGGCCAAGAACGCGGGAGATGAAGCCTGAGCCCAAGTAGAGTGGGCAGTGAGATGGCCCGCCTGAGCATGAGCCAAGTCATAGCAAGGCCGAATACACGATGTAACCCAAGACGCAATACTTTGGGAGGAGATTGCCATGCCCTTCATACGTTCCGCCACCGCCACGAATATTTGAGGTGAGCGCCAGAAGAGCTTGGTCCTCTCAATGTAGAAGGCGAGAGCCCTCAGGACATCCAAAGTATGGAACTGTTGCTCTCATCGCGATGAATGCAGCTTTGGACAAAAGACTGGCAGAAAGATGTCCTGGTTAAAGTGAAAGGCGGAGACGACCTTAGGGAGGAATGCCAGGTGCGGTCGCAGCTGTACCTTGTCCTTATGGAACACAGTATATGGAGGATCCGCAGTCAATGCACGAAGCTCTGAGACTCATCTAGCCGAGGTGACAACAACTAGGAAAGCTGTTTTCCAGGACAGGTACAGCAGCGAGCATGTGGCCAAAGGCTCAAAAGGGGGCCCCATAAGCCTGGTTAAGACGAGGTTCATGTCCCAGGTAGGGGTAGGGTGTTTGACCTGTGGGTATAGCCGCTCCAATCCTTTGAGGAATCTGGAAACTATAGGGTGGGAAAAAACGGAACTGCCAGTTTCCCCCGGATGGAAGGTGGATATAGCCGCAAGATGTACTCGCAGAGAGGAGATAGCCATCCCCTGCTCTTTGAGAGACCACACATAGTCCAGGATAGTGGGGACTAATACAGAATGCAGAGAATGGCCGTGCTGGTCCCACCAGTGGCAGAAGCACTTCCATTTTGTGAGGTATGTCGAGCGCGTGGAGGGCTTCCTGCTTCCCAGCAACACCTGCTGTACTGCGGCGGAACAGCGCAACTCCGACTGGTTTAACCAGACAGGAGCCATGCAGTCAGATGAAGGGACTGCAGGTCCGGATGGTGCACCCTGCCGAAGTCTTGTGTGATCAGGTTCGGCCAGAGTGGCAGGAGAATTGGGTCTGCCAGGGACAGGTCGAGCAGCATGGTGTACCAGTGCTGCCTGGGCCAAGCTGGAGCAATCAGGATAAGGCGGGCTCTGTCCCTGCGGAGCTTGAGCAGGACTCGGTGGACAAGAGGGAACGGTGGGAAGGCGTAACAGAGGTGGCCCGTCCACGGAATCAGGAACGCGTCCGACAGGGAGCCCGGGGAGCGACCCTGTAGGGAGCAGAACACCTGGCATTTCCTGTTCATTCTGAATGCAAACAGGTCTATGTGGGGAAAGCCCACCTCCGGAAAATTGAATGGAGAACATCCGGACGGATAGACCATTCGTGTGATAGGAAGGATCTGCTCAGGTGATCTGCGAGAGTGTTCCGTACCCCCGGGAGAAAGGAGGCCACTAGATGTATGGAGTGGGCTATGCAGAAGTCTCACAGCCGTATCGCTTCCTGACACAAAGGGGAGGACTGTGTCCCACCCTGCTTGTTGATGTAATACATGGCCGCTGTGTTGTCTGTGAACATTGCAACACAACGGCCGTGTAAATGGCGGTGAAACGCTTGGCATGCCAGCCGGACCGCTCTCAGCTCTCGTACACTGATGTGGAGCGTTAGCTCCCGGGGTCACCAAAGGCACAGGAGCCCTAGGTGGGCACCCCAGCCCAGCGAGGATGCGTCCGTTGTTAGAGACACGGAGGGCTGGGGAGGATGAAACGGCAGGCCCGCACACACTCGGGATGACGTCTTCCACCAGTCGAGGGAGCCTAGGACATCCGGCGGAACTGTCAGAATAGTGTCTACGGTGTCCCTGCCCGGCAGATAGACCGAAGCGAGCCAGGTTTGCAGAGGGCGCATTCGCAGCCTGGCATGCCTTGTGACGAAAGTGCATGCAGCCATGTGCCCCAGGAGAGCAAGGCAACTACGAGCAGAGGTGGTTAGAAAGCTCTGAAGACTTTCGATAAGGGAGACTATGGCCTGAAACCGGTGTAGGGGCAAACTGGCCATTGCAAGGTTGGAGTCCAGCATTGCCCCAATAAATTCTATCCTCTGCGTAGGCACCAGGGTGGACTTGTCCGAATTGATGATCAAGCCTAGATGCATAAACAGCTCCCTGATGATGGCGACGTGGCTGATGACTTGTGCCTCTGAAGCCCCTCAGATAAGCCAGTTGTCGAGGTAAGGGAAGATGTGTATTCGACGACGGCGCAGGGAAGCAGCGACGACCGCCATACACTTTGTGAAGACCCGAGGGGGCGAGGAAAGACCAAAGGGGAGGACAGTAAACTGGCAGTGACCCTGATTTACCACAAAAGCACAGATACCTCCTGTGCGGGGGATAAATTGCAATGTGGAAATATGCGTCCTTCATGTCGAGAGTGGCGTACCAATCTCCGAGATCCAGGGAAGGAATGATGGTTCCTAGGGATACCATGTGGAACTTGAACTTTTTGATGAATTTGTTCAGTCCTCGCAGGTCCAGGATGGGCCGGAGACCCCCTTTTATCTTGGGGATTAAAAAATACCGGGAATAAAACCTCTTGCCCCTTAACTCCTCCGGTACCTCCTCTATAGCTCCAATTGAGAGGAGCTTGCGAACCTCCTGAATGAGGAGTTGCTCGTGAGAGGGGTCCCTGAAGAGGGATGAGGAGGGGGAGTGGGAGGGAGGGGGAGAAATAAACTGAAGACGGTATCCAAGCTCCACCGTATGTAGGACCCAAAGATCTGAGGTCAACTGGGACCACGCCGGAAGGAACGGGGAAAGGCGGTTGTAAAAGTGAAGAGGATCCAGGGAGGGAATTGGAACACTGCTCTCGGGCGCACCCCTCAAAAGTTTGCTTTGGGTCCCGGTGGTGGTTTCGCGGGACCGGAATTGTTGCCCCCTTGAGGTCCAGACTGACGTCTGCGGGTAGTACAACCTCGTCTCCGGGCAAGATCCTGTCTTGGCCGAGGTGGGGGGTAAGGGCGCTGAGGTTGGGAGCGGAAGGACCATCTCTGCGTCTGAGGGGTATGCGTTCCCAGCAAACGCATAATAACCCAGTTGTCCTTCAGACTCTATAGTCAGGGGTCTGCCTTTTGCGAGAATAAACCTTGTCCATCAAATGGCAAGTCTTGTATGGTGTATTGTAGCTCAGGTGGTAGGCCGGACACTTGCAACCAAGATATGCGGCGCATAGCTATGCCAGAGGCGACCGTTCTGGCTGCAGAGTCGGCTTGTAGTGAGGTTCTCGCGACCCTCTTTCCTTCCTCTAGGAGAGCTGTAAACTCCTGACGGGAGTCCTGGGGAACCAACTCGGTAAACTTGCTGACAGCCTCCCAGGTGTTGTAGCTGTAGTGGCTTAAGAGGGCCTGTTGGTTCGTCACACGGAGCTGAAGGCCTCCAGTAGAGGCCCAACAAATCCATGCGCCTGGCCTCCCTAGATTTTGGCGTGGGGGCTTGTTGGCCGTGGCGCTCCCGTTCATTGACTGATTGTACCACCAACAAGCAGGGGGCAGGGTGCACGTAGAGGTACTCATACCCCTTAGGAGGCACCATCTATTTTCGTTCTACTCCCCTGGCTGTGGGTGGGATGGAAGCCGGGGACTGCCAGATGGTGTCCACTCTGGCTTGGATCAATCTGATGAAGGGGAGGGCCACCCTGGTTGGTGCTTCCGCCGATAATATACTAATCACCGGATCCTCCACCTCTGGAACTTCCTCTACGGGAAGATTGATATTCTGGGCAACACGCTGCAGAAGATCCTGGTGTGCTCAGAGATCAACTGGTGGGGGCCCCGATGATGATATGCCCGCTACCGCTTCATCCGGGGAAGAGGAGGATGAAAACCCTGGGATGAGTGGGTCCTGGACTGCCGCCTCATCCTGGTGGACCTCCGTCTCTGGAACATCATGCTGCTCAGGTGCATGTGTAGAGTCTTCCTTCGTACCTGCGGGGGGAGACCTGCTGACTGTGGCCTCTGGTGCATGATGCTCCGAGTGGCCGGAGCGTGCTGGGCCCATTGGTTTGCCTTGGGTTTGGTGATAGGCCCAAGGTGTCCAAAAAGACCATTGAGGTGGTCCATGGTCCGGGTGGGCCTGCGCATCTGAACCCCCGTAGGAGGTGCTGTCCGCGTGAGAGGAGGTGGAGGGTGACGCGACGGCCACGGAGGAGCTGAAGTTGATTGGGCCAGGTCTCTGCACCCATAGAGCTCGTCTCTGCGCCGTACTGGCGAACGGTACCAGGAACCGTGGCGGTATCGGGAGTGGGAGCGGGACCTGCTACCAGCGCGGTGCCAGTAGGTCGACCGGTGCCTTATATCTTCATGCCGGGATCGGCTGTGAGAAGTACGTCGGTGCCGGGATCTGGACCGGTGCCGAGAGTACCACGACGGTGACCGGGATCTCAAGCGGTGAAGCGAGTACGACCGGTACCGTGGAGAACAGTACCGGGACTGCGAGCGGCGCCGGGATCGGGAACGATGTCGAGGCCGAGAGTGATTGCGGGATCTAGATTGGGACCGACGGTGTTCAGTGGTGCCCGGTGAAGGTGGTCGCACCATGGTGGGCTTGCCCATCGACTGAATAACCCGCACCGGCAGTGCCGGGGGTTGGGGCAGTTCGGGCTCTGTTAGAGCGATTAGGTCCCGCACCGCGGAGAAGGTCTCCGGCATGGAGGGCACTACAAGCTCAACCACAGCACGCGCTGGGGAGCTGGTAGGCACCGGACTCAACGGCTCCTGTGAAACCGGAATCAGCGGTGCTGAGACAAGCAGTGCCGCAGCAGTTGACGGTGCCGGGCGGTCCGTCTTGGAGATACGCTCCAACTGCGGTGTAGCTGTAGATGCCGCAGGAGCCTTCTGCTTCTTGCTCCTCGGAGAGAGGGAGCGGTGCTGGCCGGAGGGTTGGGCCAGTGAAGGGTGGTGATGAGGAGCCTTTATCGGTGCCGAGGCACTTGTTCCCGGTGCCAGAGTCGGTGCCGAGGATGGAGAAGTTAAAGCTGCCTCCATCAAAAGTTGTTTCAGGCGAATGTCCCGCTCTCTCTTTGTCCAGGGCTTGAACGTCTTGCAGATTCGGCACTTGTCCGCAAGGTGAGATTTGCCTAGGCACTTTAAACAGGAGTCATGCGGGTCTCCTGTGGGCATCAGCCGATGACAGGCCGCGCAAGGCTTGAAGTCCGGTGAACCGGGCATGGGCCCCGGTACCGGGGGAGGAGAAGGGGCGAGCCCCTGATCCTCTTTAACTATATACACAACTATAACAATTATTAACTTAATACTAACTAGAACTACAGAAAAGAACTATATACACGATACTATACAAACAAGCGAATCGCTAGGGAGGTGGAGATCAGCTAAGCCACGCTCCACTGTTCCAACGACCGACACAGGCGGTAAGAAGGAACTGAGGTGCAGATGGGCCAGCAGGGGTATATATCAGGCGCCACAGCGGCGCCACTCCAGGGGAGACCTGCCAACCCACTGAGTGTTGCTAGGGTAAAAAGTCTCTGACGAACGTGCAGGCAGCGCGCACACACCCTAACTGGAATGGATATGAGCAAACACTCGAAGAAGAATCAAATGATTCCGGGGGAAAACTAACGAGATAACGGACAGGAGTGAGGACAAAGGGTCAAACGAAGGGAACCTGATGGGGATACCGAGCAGAGAACCCCAGACAGCGCCCACTGCTCCTCAAAGGCGTCAAGGAAACCAGTGGATGCGGCCGCCGCCCAGAGGAACTCTGCCCGAATGCGTGAACAGACAGAGGATCGGAAATAGGCCATACAGTCACAGGAGACCCCATCGGCCAACCTCTTCTCCCTGGTTTTATAGATGGCCATTTTAGCCAGGGCCAGGAGGAGGCTAATTAGGAGGTCCAGTGACTTCGTGGTGCTATGGATAGGGAGTGTGTAGACAAGAAGGTGAGGGGAAAAGTGCAACCAAAAATGCAATATGATATCCAAGAGGAGCCGGAATAGGGGCTGCAACCTGGAACACCCCTGGTAAACATGCACGAGGGTCTCCCTCATGCCGCAGATGGGGCAGGTGTCTGGGACAGGGTAAACGGCACCAAATACACATCCATGCTCAAGGCCCCATGAAGGAGTTGCCAACTGACATCCTCGGCGGGCCTTGGTACCAAGGCAGAGTATAGGCTGGCCCACTGGGGTGCCTCACCCTCTAAAGGTGGGAAGAGGTCCCGCCACTTTGTGTCGGGGCAGGACGCAAGGGTGAGGAAGTGAAGTGTGGAGCACAAGCATGTATAGATGTTTCCTTGGCAAGGTGTGGAAGCAGACCAGCTGCAAATTGTGCAGCTGGCTCACAGAGAAGGGGCGGGGAGGCCGGTTGGGTCCACAGAGCAGAGGCCCGATGAAAAGGTCCGGAGGGCCTGGGGTGGTGGGTGCACGGAGCATGCCCTCTCGCAGGGCCTGGTCGCGGTAGGCCCAAGCAATGGGCAGCAAAGCAGCCCTCACCTCCTGAAGTACACGCTGAGGAGTACGAGGCCTGGAGAGCCCCATGCGCCGAGCAAGCATCAGGGGATCCAGCCAGTCTCCCTGGTCGTAGTCCAGGTCTCTGACCCTGGTAACTTTTGCCAGGACCAAACTCTGGTGCACCAAGGGGGACTCTGCCACCTACATACAGAGCTGAGGGTTGTGTAGCTGGGGCTTCGTGAGGACATCTGCTCCTTCAGTGGCTGCCACAGACCTCGTCACTGAGAACAGCTTCCAGGTCCGGAGAAGGTCCTGGCAGAAGACCAACAATCCAGAGAGGTCTTGCAGAAGAGCCTTCAGATGGAGATAAAGGAGCTGCTGGTCGTATCAGAGCCCTCGGAGGCAGCACAGGAAGGCGTGCACCGGTACTGTCCACGCCGCACTATCTGCACTATAAAGGAGCATCTGCAGGGCCTGGAGGTGAGAGACATGGACCTGAGTGTGCAGGCCCCACTACGCAGTGGGTAGTGATCGATTTATCGCATCTACCGATCCCCGATTACTCTGTCCTCGACTCCGGAACTCCACCACAGCACGGGGGAGCAGCAGTGGTTGACTCGCCGCCATCCTCACAGTCAGGTAAATCGACCTAAGATACGTCGACTTCAGCTACGCTATTCGAGTAGCTGAAGTTGCTTATTTTAGGTCGATTCCCCCTCGGCCAGCATAGGCCTCGTCTGAGTCTGAACTTTCCTGAAAGGAGCTAGTTCTTTGAAATTCTGAGCATATCTAAACTCTGCTGTATCCAATTAACTCAGGAGGCACACCGTAAGCTGGAAGAGCAATCGGTTTTCACTTCTTGAGAATACACAGGCCGCACTGAAAGCAACAAGTTTGGTTTCACATTGCTGCTGACTGGTAAAGCTCTGTGGGGAAGCAGGCACCAGGAGCTATTCTGAACTGGGAGAATAACTCAAAAACGGAGGCCGAAGAAGAGCAAAGAACCTCCCATCACCCATGTCCCTGATCTCCCTTGCATCAGCCAAGAGGCTCTGGGGTGAGAGAAGAGAACACCAAGAATAATCCTTCTCCTTCAATGTCTGTCACTCTGTCCCCTCCATTAGCTGAGTTGTAGAATCCCTTCACTTTTTCTGTCTGCCTTTCACAGCAGAGTCCATCCCACCAACTTCCAGCCTTGGCACATGCCTAACCTCAGATCCCTCCACTCCTGCTCCCACGCTGCTTAATGGCTCTGGAAAAAGCCAAGGACCCTACAGACTTCCCATGCTACAATGTTAAATGCTACTTCTCCACCTCATGAGTCTCAATCCCCACATATGTACCCACAATCCCTGCCCATTACGGATCTGCAACCTCAATTTCCTCCTTAAATGCCTACTGTATTTAATTTATATTCTCCTTTCATACCCACTGCTAAAGGCATGATATGCATGAATGTTAAAATGCAGTAGCCTAATGAGCTGACAAGTTTGACTCTGCGGTGTTTGGAACTGTATGGTTAACTTGTCAACAGCTGCTGAGGTGCATTAGCACTTGAACATGAACTGCAAATGTAAACCAAAGTGAATTTACTTGAGTAATATGAATTCAATGCCCTAATAACCAGGATAAGACGGGTATTTGACACTTAAAAATAATTTATTTAATACTGAAGCCCAGTTGGCCAGTTTCACTCAGCTGTGATGTACAAACTGATGTATTTATTACAGGTACTGCACCTAGGAAATCTTGTTGAAGCCTGGAACTGGCATAGGGTGTAGGGAAAGTAGGCTACAGTATTTTGGTTATGGTTTCCAAATATAAAAGAATAATATTTTGAACCCCGGAAACTGCACCAGATACAATCATTAAAAAGTACACTTCTACCTCAATATAACACTGTCCTGGGGAGCCAAAAAAAAATCTTACTGCATTATATCAAACTTGCTTTGATCCACCAGAGTGTGCAGCCCCGCCCCCCCGGGAGCATTGCTTTACTGTGTTATATCAGGTTGTGTTATATCAGGGTAGAGGTGTAGACACATGATGGCCATAGGCTTGAGCTCCATCAGGTTATCCTAAGGAGTTGTGACATCTCAGAATAATGCCTTGTGCATCATGACAGATTTTTTGTATTGCAGTAGCATCTAGGCACTGTTCAAACACAGAACACAGAGTCTGCCCAGCTTACAGGTTAAAGTTTCATCTGTACCGAAACCACAGGCTGTGATTGTAGTTTGTGCAGAAATACCCGAGCTAGCTAGATTAAAGCTAGCTCAGGTTCAGAAGCAGTGTGTGCTTCAGCACAGGCTGTACAAGCCCACTCAGAACCCTGGCTAATTACTTGCAGGGTTGGTTGATTTAAAGCTAGCTTGGGTATGTCTACTTGAGCTGTATTCACATCCTGGACTACAGTCTAGACATAACAATAGTTGAACCTGCAGCACTTCATTGGATCTAAAGAAAATGACTTTTCTGTTCAGAGCCTCCCTCATCCCAGTTATCGCTAAATGCCATTAACCGCCCCACACCACCACCCTTTATTTGGAACTCAGCATAAAGTGAAGGGATCCCAAATGCTGTGCACTCCCCCTCTCCCACCCAAAGATTTTTTTACAGCCCAGAGAGGAATGGTGTGAAATGCAGCACCCCAGCGCTGTTTGCATGCAAAAAAGTTTGGAAGAAATTATTTTAAATCATTATTGACATTATTCACAGCCAGGATTAAGGATCACAGTGTTAGATCCTGTGCTAGTGTAAACAGGTGCAGAAAACTCATGCACTCGGTTCTAGGTGCATTTCCTAGAAGATGTCCCAATAAAGCAGCTGTATGGATTCAGTACATTCCAGTTACAACATATTGGGAAGCCCCTTTCTTCCCAAAGCACTATATGCTGTATGGACCTAGTAATGCAAGAGCAAAACTCCCATTGAAAGCAGGGTGCTCAGAAATTCACAAGGCCAAGTTCAATTATAGGTACAGAATCTCCAGAGGAGAGCAATAAAAATATTACATGGTTTAGAAAATCTGACCTATGAGAAAAAGGTTAAAAAAATGGGCATATTTACTCTTGACAAAAGACGTTAGGGGGGAGGAGGGGGAACCTAATGACAGTCCTTGAACATGCTACGGGCTGCTATAAAGAGGACTGATCAACTGTTCTCCATGGACAAGCAGCAATGGGTGTAATCTGCAACAAGGGAGGTTTACATTAGATAGGAGGAAAAACCTTTTAACTATAAGGATAGTTAAGCAATGGAACAGGCTTCCAAGAGAGAAGAGAGAGACTGTAAGATCCCCATCACTAGAGGTTTCCAAGAATAGTTTGGACAAAGACCTGTCAGGGATAGTCTAGGTTTGCTTGATTCTGCCTCAGCACAGGGGCTGGACTTGATAACTTTGAGGTGCCTTCCAGCCCTACATTTACACAATTCTATAAACCACTGTCATCCCCTTCAGCACAGCCTGAGGTTCAATTGCTACTCCGTGTACCCTTTTATTTTTCCATTTGTTCCACTCTGAAGAAAGTGTTTGTCATACATTCCCGCCCCTCAATTCCTCTTCGGCTTATATACCCTGAGAATCTTCCATCTGTATGGAGAAACATTATCAAGCAGCCAGGACCCAAACTCCATCAAGCAGGAATTTTACCTTAAACATCACTTGGAAATCAACAGGTATCAAAGTGCTCCCTGTGGCAAATATCATTTAGTAAGTGGGAAAACACGTTCTGTTCTTAGTTGCAATTTCCAAGTGGTGTTAAGGTGTAATTCCATATAGTATGTACTGGGGTAATCCAACCTACAAGTGACATAACTGCAGGAAAATTCACATCTAAAAGAAATGGGCATAACCTTATTTGCTACTGACAAGAAAACACATTCTTGGCAACCACTGCTATCTGGAATCCAACAAGACTCCCAGGTTACAAGCCTTAGCAACAAATGGTGGGCATAGCCATCCACCAAAGGCTCTGATATAACTGGCCATTTCCTCCCTAATACAGCATTGCCAGTGTTATCTCAGCTGATTCTCAGGCAGCTAGCTCTGATCACATCGCTATGTTAAGACACCAGGAAAGCTATCTAAACTACTCCACCGTAAGAAACTGACACACAGAGCTGGATGTCCTCAGACACAACAACCCCGACATTCTTAACTCCCCCTGGATTGAACCTTGTGGAACACTGCGTGAGACAGCCCTCAGAATAGAGAAGACGTGGCCAGTACTATCTTGTGGAATCACTCAGAAAAAAGAAAGGAACACTCAAGAAGAACTCAGTCCACTCTGCTAAGATCCACAAGCAAGTCAGCTGCACTAGCTCAAGTCAACAGTACCAGAAAATGGCTGATAGCTCTACCACAGCGGTCCCCAAACTTTTTCTGGCATGTCCCCCATTACCTGTAATGGAACCTGTCTGCAGTCCCGCTGGGAACCGCTATCAGGCGCCGGGGCGTGGGGCAGGGCTGCGGCTGGAATTTGGGGCTGCAGCTGGTGCCGGGCAATGGCTGGAGCCCAAGGCTGCAGCTGGGGGCAGAGCAGGGCTGAGTGATGCTCTCTCCCTGCCCCCCAGGGGGGCTAGCCTGGGCCGCGCTGCACTCCCTGAATGTTTCTCCAGCCCACATCACAGTTTGGGAACCACTGCTCTAACAGGATTAGTATGAACACCAGAATCTTTGTTCCTCATCAGATGGTCAGCAATCCCACCCTAGCAGTGCAGTCTCCATACCACACCCAGGCATACAACCAAATTAACTAGGGTCAAAAAGACACTAGGACTCACATGTGTGTGTAACTTCCTACAATCTTCTTGATAATCTTCATCCAAAAAGAAGATTTAAGACAAAACAATAACTGGATTGCCAGTGGCAACAGATGATTTCTTGATCGAGAGATTAACAATTGCTTTTCTAAGGGAAGTTGATACCTTGTCCTTCCATAGGAAGGGGCTGACAAGAGCTCAGTAATAACAACGATGCTAACACTGCTGGAAGGGCTGCACAGGGACAAAAAAAAAAAAAAAACATACCTAGAAGTGCAGTAAGTTTGGGAAGCAGCCCAACTTGGACCATCTTGTTTCTCAGGCCCGTGTCAAAGGAGAGGTTCAGTAGAAGTCGAAGGGTGATATTCAGCAGGTCTTCATGCTCACATGGTACCATTTTCACCAGTTTTTCCACAATATCCATTTCAACCTGCATGAGAAGCATGAGAAGTCAGTAAGCCCACAACATACCCAAATCTTTGCTTTTGTTAGCAACTATTTTTAAAATTATACTGATAAATGAAAGCAAAAGCAAAGACGATACTTAAAAGTTACCACAGAGTCTTGATTTAAAGTGGCTTCACCTTCCAAAAGTTTGGCTTTGTGGCTAAAAATTTTCTAGGACTGGTCTCTGGCTAATTATTTTTTTAAAAGGAAGAATAAACTAATGAACTCAGCCATCTTTGGAGTATCAAATGAAGGAAGGGGAGGGAGGAGAGGAAGAGACTTCAGTGGGGATTGACGCAGGGATCCACTTGCAGAGCGACTTGCAGGACCAGGGGTCTAAATCAAACACAGATAACCTTGGAGTGATCTCCATTAGAAAGTCAGATAGATACCCAACTGAGAGAGAGAGAAAATTGCTGCACAAGGAGTATGAGCCCTTTCCTTGCATGTTTGAGTGAGTTCCTAGGTAGGATTTGGTATGTACTCTTGTAATGTCATGTTGCCTTGTATTTTAATTTAACAGAAGCATTGAAGTGATCTTGATAGGTATATCACTAAGATTACAGGACATAATCCAGGAGTAGGCAACTTGCGACATGTGAGCTGATTTTCAGTGGCACTCACACTGCCAGGGTCCTGACCACCAGTCCAGGGGGCTCTGCATTTTAATTTAATTTTAAATGAAGCTTCTTAAACATTTTAGAAATTTTATTTACTTTACATACAACAATAGTTTAGTTCTATATTATAGACTTCTAGAAAGAGACCTTCTAAAAACATTAAAATGTATTACTGGCACGCGAAACCTTAAATTAGAGTGAATAAATGAAGACTCGGCACACCACTCCTGAAAGGTTGCCGACCCCTGACAATCTAAGGACTGAGCAGCAGTATCATTTTCTGATATGTTTTCCTTAGCAGCCCAAGAAAAGACATCTGATCATTGACTGACAAGTCTTCAGAACGTTTTTCTCACCATCTTCCAAGCTACATCTGTCTGCTGTTACTGGCCATAAGCGTAAGTTAGTTTGAACCCTTTACGCTCTTACCATATGCATTAGGATTGTGTCTGTAGCCCATCTTTCAGTCAGAAATATGCAGAGAATGAACTCAAAGCAGCAAGAAAACTGTTAGCACCATGATGGTGATCTTCATCAATGTGCTATGTTATCCAAATTATTTACATTACACTAGATTTCTGAGTCTAAATCGACCAATAACAATTTCCGCCTCATTGCTTTGAACATAATCAGCAATGATGGCACTCAGATGCCAAGATGACAGACATGATACAAACACCTAGACAGATTAAATGATCACAATATTAATAGTTTTGCCCAATTAAGTAAAACAGGATAAAACCTGAAACAGCTAAACTTGGCTTATTTTGTCTTTAAGGGTTATTTAGACACAACTAAAATGAGAGAAAACCTACAACTTTCAGAATCCTATCTCCCTCATCAGTAGCTTCCTCACTGTATGGGAAAAGTATTTTTTTCCCCTAAAGTATTATTTGTATTATGAAAAAAATGCATGTGAAGATGGCCAAGATGAGCTGTATGGTCTATCTGAAAAATGTTCAAGGCTGTCCAAAAAGTTCACAATAAAATAAACATTAATTTTGTTTTGTTTGTCTCCACACAATCAAATGGAATGTGGAAAGTATGCCAGCCAATCAACTGGTGGGATAGCTAATTCTTATTAGACTAGTAAGGTGCTTCAGGGCAGTGCATGATTATAGATTGATCTCAAGAGCATATGACTTCACCTAAGAAACATAATAAATTCCCCAGAAATACATTCTTCAGGGTCTTACGAAAAAGGGAAATCCCCCTGTTCCTATTTGTATGTAAATACACAAGAGCACGACAGTCACTAAGATCCAACTGTCCACAATTTTCAACTCATTTTTTTACTGCATTTATATATACACCTTTTCAACTCAGATTCCAAAATGCATTAGAAGCAATCATTAAGTGTCACGATTTCCCTTTGAGGTTGGTAGGTAGGTAGGTAAGGATCATTATCCCCATTCAACAGATTGGTGAACTGATGTAAACTGGTAAAGAGACTTGCAAAAGCCACAAATGGATTCATCGAATGAGGGAGTGGCTGCATTTATCGTCTCTCTTAGAGCCAAAACAGAAAAATCCTAGTGTCCCATTTTCCCAAGGACATGAAATGTCTTACCACCCACTCACCCAGTCTTATGGAGAAAGTCCCTGCATTAGGAGTCAGCAGTAGCAACATGAAGCACTTCTGGGTTGCATTCTACTACAGTATGGAAGATCCTACTGGCTTGGGAAGGCAATAGCCCAGTCTAGCAGTTTGCTAAAGTGTAACCAGATCTCCCTCCCTGAGACAACAAGAGTTAGAGATGAATGTTAAAAAGAGGGTCTGGTTGCAGGCTGGTTTTGGGGACCTCCAGATGTTTGGATAAATACCCAGACTTTTGGATGCTTATATCAATCTTTGCAATTCCTCTCTTCGCAATCATATTTACATGTAATTTTGCTATGGTGAGGTTTGCTCCCTACATGATTCTATATGTAGTTTTCTATAGCAGTCTCTCCTGGGGCTTGCATTACATTTACTGTAGTCCCTTCATAGTACTAAAATCAGGGCTACAATTATTTAAAAATGGGGTGGGATGCAAGAGGTTTATTTCACTTTCATTGGAATCCCTAATCCTCTCTGACCCAATGAACAATTGCCATAGCATTTCTGTAGATTGCAACAAGACCTACCATGTCATTTTTGTTCTCCATAAAAATGCTAAGTTTCTTCAGGAAAGACACCACCAGAATAAGCAGCTCAAAGTTCTCTCGATCCAGTGCTTTCACTAGCATGTGGACAATGTTCTTGTTCCTCATCTTCAGCTCTGTGCGTGTGTCCTCAGCGAGGTTCAGCAGCAGATAAAGAGCAACTAACATCAAAACCAATCATACCAATAGGTCAAAGATACTGGGACTATGTCAATCTACATCTACATTGTTTACAAAGTTTAGGGTGGGATTTTCAAAATGTACCCCACTAATTTTAAGCAAGGCCTAAGTTGAATGCTTTTGATCCTCATTTAGAAAAGAAAATTAAAATTAGAATCCATTTATTATTTTATATAGGTTTTGAAAATATAGTTTTATAAAACTTATGACCATCAGCAACCTTTTTCTTTTTTTTTTTTTTAATTCCAAGGAAACTATTAAAAAAAATAAAACATTCCCCTGCAGTGACTGCAGTCCAAAAATTTCAGCAGAATGCGAAATGCATTTGAAGTTAAATTAACTAGAAACTGTTGAATACTAGTTGGTTATGCTATTTTTATTGTCCAAGATAAGAAAAATAAGACAAAACAAAGAACAGCATTAATGCTGAAAATAAAAATAGGGGCCTAATTCTCCACTGCTTTGAACCTTGTGTGGACCCTTACACATAAGCACAGTAGGAGAGAGTGTTACCATTCTGATTACTTTAGACAGGTGTAAATAACTACACAAGGTGCAGTTATTCAAGTTTTAATAATTATCTATGTTGCTAATAAAAGCTAAGAAGTTTCTGGAAATATGCGAATTTTTAAAATTTGACAGTGTTTTCTTCATTTATCTTTCTCCCAATTCTTTTGAAGATCTGCATCTGCCTGCCAGACCTCGACATGTTTTCTGGCTGCTACATGGACACACACTGCGTCAGCACTCACACTGTCTGATTAGAGTACTGTAAGCATAGATTTTCCCTGATCGCTACAGAGCTTCATTTTTAAAATGATGAAAGTGTAAGATTATTAGAGACCTCATTTTAAAAAATCATTACTTCACCTTTTACAAGTGAACTTAGCGCAGGTGTAAACCACTAGACTGAGTATCTTGGAAAAAACACTATTCCATGCACAGAACAGACATAGTACAGCAGCAATGCAGGCACCTTCACAATGCTCCCTGCCAGTGATCCTCAATCCCTAATAAATGAATTATGCATACAGGTGAGAAGCTTGTCAGTCTCCTCGGCTCATTTGATGGTGGGCTTCCGTACTGACAATACCAAAAAGGGGCCCATTGATACTCCTTGTAGTGGTTGAACTGGGCTAGGAACCATCTAGCGTGTTCTGAAGAGATACCTCAAAAGGAACAAGTAGCATGGAAAAGAAATACAATTTGCTTTATATACATATTCAAGTACTAGATCTGCAGATTGTATAAACAGGCATCTTTGTGGATGTCAGTGGAGCTATAATAGTTTGCACCAGCTGATGATCTGCTCCTTGCAAGACTCCAGCACTATTCAATGGTAGCAGCAACGTCACCAGTAGTATGCAGTGTTCTGGCAAACACATACCAAAGTTCTCTCTGAGATTGGCCAATTACATAAATAATGTTTAAAACACTGCCAAAGTATGCAGATTAAGACTATTTTTATTTTTCTAACTTGTTAGTAAACATCCTCCACACTAGTTAAAAGTTCTCAGCAAGTCCTGACCCTTCATGCTGTGACAAGGATCTCCTTGCCTGTTGCTTATGTTTTAGGAGTTCATACCTCGCAGCAGCTGTTCCTGCTTGACAACCAGCCCCTGGTACTTTTTATAGGTTTTCTCATAATCCTTTTTCAGGGTTTGATTCTCAGGATCTTCATCAAGTAAATAATTGGAGTTAAGGACTGTATAGTAATAGAGCAAAAGACACAGGGAAATTACAGAGTGGGGACAAATATCAATCACAGATATTATTTGATCACCAGCCAGGACTACATGGTCTGTGTAATAATGAATAAGAAGATGCCCATGGGACAATGTATCTATTAAAATGTGGTCCACACTATGAACAGGCTTAGGAATTAATGGTGTTAAGGATTCTGTTAGTAGTAAAAATGTCCCATATAAGCCATACTCCTGGTAAATTAAAACATTTAGGTTAAAATCATTTTTAAAAACAAAAAACAATCCCTTCTCCAGCCCAATCACTTTTGGTTTTCATCTGTTCTAGTCCTGCAACGAGATTTTGTGCTCTCTTACTCATCTTCTGTATTGACATGAGTTACTGCACATATAGTTCGTTTCAATCACTAGGAATTAGAAAAGCTAAAAGTTGCCCAGGAACAGAGAGAGGATATCAGCTTTCTTCTTCTTGGTGAGTTCCTCCTGCCAGAGCTCATGTCTCTTCAGCTCATGATCTATGATGTTCATACACAGAGCTCCAATTTTGTAGTGTGTGATTAGTCCATGAAACTGAGAAAAACTGTTAAAAAAAGATATGCAGTGTATGAGAGAAATTCAAAACTAGGGTAGTAAGATTTCATAGAATTGCACAACCTGACCGGTTTTCATTAGAGCTAGCCAAAAAAAATTCAGTGAAACAGTTTTTTATCGGAAAATGCCGTTTTGTCAAATTAGAAGCATTTTGTGAGAACATGTCAATCTTGATGAAACTTTTGATAGGAACAATTCAACTCATTTCATTTTGATACAGAAAAAACATTTTTTGACTTTGTCATTTCAATTTATTTTGTTTAATTTTAATAGTTCATATTTTAATATGTCTAAAAAACAAAATGTCTAAGTCAAAACGAAATGATACTATCTAAACTAAATGATTTGATGGATGTGAACTAAAACTTTTTGAAATTTTCATCCATAGGAAATTTTGATTTTTTTGTTCAGATCTGGAACGAACACACACACACACAATCTGATAAGTGAGAATTTCTCTTGGAACGAAAATTCCATTTTCCAGTCAGCTCTAGATTGTATGTTATAAAATGGTTCAGCCAGGACACCCTCTCAAAAAAAAAAGAGGCAGAGGGGCGGGAAGGTAACAATCCACCTATGCGATAACTTCTTTTTCACCAATATTCTAGATGTAGTGAAGCTGTAACATTACTAACAACTGGACATTTCACACTTCAATTGAATACTTGAGTTTTGAATACTGTTTTCATTGATGGGGGAGTTATGTGGGAGATAAGGAAGACACCAAAGAGTCCAGTGGGATAGGGGACAGGGCTGGAACTCAAAAACCATGGGTTCTGTGATCCTGGCTCCGCTGAGGCTCATGTCCCAGTGAGTTTACTTTCTATGCCTCAGTTTCCCCATACGTAGTGCTATTTCTCAGTAAAAGTGCTTTAAGATGCAATTCCAAACTATACTAGCACAGAAAATAACTAAAAACTCAGGGCAACTGATAGAGCAAGCTCTTCTTGCACTTACCTTGAAAAGCAAAAAAAAATATAAATAATATTAGTAGCAAGTTCCACACTTTGTTTCCAGTCTTCTCTCAGCACTCTGGCTAATGCACCCAGGGCAGTTTCTTAAAAAAACAAACAAGATTTAGATGAATGGCTGTAGTGCCTCTTTCCCTCTGACTTGCTTGAACTAAACAGATTACACACACCTTTCACTGCTTTCTTTCAGGCTGCAGGATCTGACAATTAGTACAAGGAGCAGGTGAGGCCATGGAGGCGCCTGCCACCAGAGTGACCTCAGCCTTCAGATACTTTTATTAACATGGCCACCATTTGACTGCCTAATGTTTTTTGCATCAGTCTCTCAGACTAATCCTATTTTATGACATGGGGGTGGGCCAGTTGGAGAGGACACACTGGGGCATCAATGGCGAAACAGTTTGGCTGATGCACCAGTGGAGAGAAGGCATTTCTGGAGAGGGAACAAGGGAAAAGAAAGTGAAAAAGAGCATCAACCTAACATCACGACGAACCCTTAACTCGGATCTTGCATATATAATGGCTGTGTTTACAGAGGGTATGCTATTTGGGGCAAGGAATGCCTTCCTCTATAACTATCTCTCTGTTCTCCTCCTCCCTCCACATACACAGCACCGAGCACATTTTGGGTGCTACAGCACTGTTGAGATATAAACAGTAAATGTTGTGTGCTGGCCCTATTTTGCTCTAAGAGCAAACTAAAGAAATGATCCCTGAAAGTATAGTCTTAGTACTAAAACCCCATCGCATCCCAAATGAAAGATGTGAGAGTCTCTCTGAGCAGAGAAATTGTGCCACAGAGATGGTAAAAAAACAGCATAACTTTATGAGAGGATTTGCAAGTTACCATTGAGCAGCAATTCTTCCAAATTATCAGGGTTCCTGGCGAGTTGTAAGATAAGGGCAGAGCCACGCACCTTATCAGGAATATCCTCATATAGTAACTCAATGTACTCATCCATGTCATTGATATTGGCTACTTCATCAATCTGAAAGTATCAAAGACATAGCTGGGCTTTGATACAGAGAAAATGGAACCCGCTCAACATGCAACAAAAATGATGTTACTTTGCAGCAAAGCAGAAAAGAGTGCGTAGCTAAGTCTTAAGATGTAAACAACAAAAAACAAACACCACGTACAGAACCATTGCTACTGACTGTGCAGAACACACAAGATTTAATCACAAAAACAACTGAGACTAAGTAGCAGCCTTGTCGTGTCTAGCCCCATGTTCCAGAATCTCACTCATATGACCCTCTAAGTATAATAACCCGAAGACAAATGTGCAAGAATTTTACCACTTATGGAGAGGACTTTTATTTTATTATTTAATATTTTTTAAATCAATTAAAAAATTCTTCAATATTTTACTCATCTGATTTGCATCTATATTTTTTCCTTTTAATATAAAACAGTTCTGTAAGATTAAAGGTATTCATATTTAGCTTTCTTTAAATTCTAGCTTAGATTCCTACCTCCATTCCTTCAAAAGGTGGTGGATCTTTCGGTTTACTAGATTTCTCTTTCTTTTCTATAGTGATAAAAGACATGGTTCTAATTAATGTTGTGCATATTCACTGACGACAGCATATTCAGTATTATCATAGTATCTAGGAGCCCCAAACATAGAACAAAAAGAGGATCCCCACCCCAAAGAGCTTACAATGTAAGTATATAACAAAGCTCAAACGTTGTTTTTGTAGTGTAACCAGAGCAAGAAGTAACCAAGGAGATAATTTTGCCATGACTTTTTGACACTCAGAATAATGTACTGCAAGTTAAAAAAAAAAAAAAAAAAAAAAGTTTGAGGGTTTTTTTGGTAATGAATCCATCTTTAGAAGCCTATCATTTTTAACTGCATAAGAACTGGAAAATTCAGAGTTAAGCCCCCTTTTATTTATATATATATCTATGCGCCTTGGAACAGAGTATCATCCCATGATTACAAAATCATGGATACCCTCACTATAATGTAGGATTGGACCTTCAGGATTCAATTTTCCTCTGTGCCGAGGGCCACTAGAAAGCTTAGATCAGACTGACAGTGATGTACATACTTTCTGTTGGTATATATGCCACAAGGGTAGAAAACAACTACTTTCAGTAGGCTACTTGTCTAATCAGGACTTTGTAAAGTAAGTCTTGAGTCAGCATTTCCTGTGAAGTGTGCATGATGGTAAAGGGTGGAAGTGACAAAACATTTAAAAGTAAAGCATTCCTGGATTTTTGTTGCTGACAGGAAAAGTTTGTGATATACAGATATAGTAAGTTTCTGACTTTCTCTGGGGAAGGCCTTGAGGCTATGGCTTCGTTCTCATCAAGGCCTGCATATAAAGGATGTTGCATCCTTTTATGGAGTGATCAGCTCTCAAGCATGCAATATATTGGTCAAAAAAAGACATTTCTGTGGAGCAAGAAGAGTACTTTTTAAATCTTGTGTTCTGGCTCATGCTGTGGTATGGCAGGAGTCCCTGTGGGCAAGTCCATAATTCTACACACAAGAAAAGCATCCAAACATTAAAGGTAACTGACAAATGGTAAAACATTGGATGTGGGCCTGTTCTGCTTCTTTATAACAAAGGGCTGAAAGGTTTGGGGGAGTTTTGGGGGGTAGGGGAAGGTTGGTTTGTTTCAAGAAAAGTTTGCTACTTGTTTGTTTGTTTTTTAAATCATAGCTAGGGCCCTATCAAATTCATGAGTCATTTTGGTCAATTTCATGGTTTCAGCTATTTAAATCTGAAATTTCACTGTGTTGTAATTATAAAGATACTGACGCAAAAGGGAGTTGTGGAGGGGGATGGGGTCAAAGGTTATTACGGAAGGGAGTTGTGGTACTGCTACCCCTACTTCTGCACCACTGAAGGCAGAGCTGCCACCAGCAGCAGTACAGAAGTAAGGATGGCATAGTATGGTATTGCCACCCTTACTTCTGTGCTGCTGCTGGCAAGGCACTGCCTTCAGAGCTGGGCACCTGGCCAACAGTTGCTGCTCTCTGTCCACCCCAGCTCTGGCAGCAATGCACAAGTAAAGGTGGCAATACTGCAACTCCCTTTTGGGTCAAGACCCCCAATTTGAGAAACTCTGGTCTCCCCTGTGAAATGTGTATAGTATGGGTAAAAGCACACAAGAGACTGGATTTCATGGCCCATGATGCATTTTTTGTGGCCAGGAATTTGGTAGGGTCTTAATAATAGCATATCATATCTAATGTCAAGTGGCTGGTTTTTGCTGCCATTCTCTATTGGAGGAGCCAGAGAAAAGGACTAGGCATTCTCACAAGCCTTAGTTGAAGAGATGGGATATTGAATATTTATCCAAAAAAAACTTTTCTTCCTATTTGTTGGTCTCTAAGGTGCCACAAGTACTCCTGTTCTTTTTGCAGATACAGACTAACATACCTGCTACTCTGAAACCTCTCTTTCTATTGTTTACGAGGCATTTAACTCAAATGCCTGGTAATAGGACCAACAGGAAAAAAAGAGTTTTAAACCGTCTGAACAAAAAATCAGCTCTGCTCTCAATTAATCAGGTTTTGCTTCCTTTGAATCCATGATGTCATAAAGCACCAATTCTCAGGTCACCCACCTACAGAATTTTCCAGTAGACAAGATCTACATTTCTAATATATACAACAGGCAGAAAGGTACCATTTAAAAATAATGTAATTTCAGGTCTTCTTTAGACAGCAAGAAAGAAACAACTATGAACTAACTAGCACTAGCCCAGTATTTTTGCTTTTGCACTAAGAACTATGCATTCTACTAAGAAGTGGCCACAAAAGAACACAGCAGAAAAGAGTTAAGAAAACCTAACCTATATTTGTGCCTATATAATGAAAGATCTGGGTTTGCAGTCACACAGGAGATTGTTGGGGATTGGAAACTTTTATATCTTCTATTACAGAACATGGGTTGGTAGATATATGCCTGCAAACCCCTAACAATTAACTGCTTTGAATCCAAGACTTGCGTGGAAATTTCTCCAGGATTTTTGCATTCTGTGTGTCTTACCAAGAGACAAAGCTGAAAATGCTAGAATTCTTTTAACATTATTAAATCTCGAAGTGACTCAGCACTGAAGGCTGCTGAACCAGGTGTTAAACAGAGGCTTAAATAAAGCTAGGATGTAATAGTACAGCCCTGTCAGCAGACAAAGTGGGGACTGCTGGTACTATAAAGAACCTCTTGACTCTGCAATTTAACAGGCACTGAACCATAGCTTCCAGAAAAAGACATTAGAAAGCATCTATCCTATTAACTGGTTGTAACAGAAAAGAGAAGAGGTTGTAATTTTCATGGAAATAATTCCATCGTCATCTTTGAAACACTATCTGAAGTAATCATATCACCATTTAGAACAGAAAACTTAAATCGAGACACAAAAATTGAAAGGAAAACATCAATATTAAGTTTGACTAATCAAAATTCAAAATGTACTTTGATCATCAAAATGACAACTTCTTCCCCCATAAGATTCTGTCAATTCTTCCATGTACAGCATAAAACACACACTCTCCTTCTTTCCTCAGGTTTCTGAGTATCAGGGAAAGTAGCATTTGAATTAGAAACCCCAAAATACAGAGTATCGCTATAGCTGCTACATTCCGGCTCCTTATTCCCCGTTCTCTCTATTGCTTACCTTTCCCGGAAGAGGAATCTCTGCGGTTCTGCAGATAGTACAGCAGCTGCTCCACTTCCGCTAGCTTGGAGGGGTGAATGAGCTTGCATTCCTCCACCACCTTTCGAGCCAGGGAAGCAACGTCTGTGTTTGCATTAAGACTCTTCAGCCGAATACTGCAAGACACAGGTCAGATCGTTTTCTTCTCAGTTGATATAAGATTTTTGCATCTTCAATGATTCAATTTAAACATATATAGTCATGAGTTTGTCAAGGCAGAGATGATCTACAGACATCTGATGCTCATGCTACAGTTTGGAACAGCGGAGATCAGAAGGCAGTGGCACCCTGGAGTTCAGAATAGCAAACAATTGGCTGTCAAATGGACTTAACAGGGTAGGACCATTTCTCACCAGCTGGTCAAACAGCAGCTTTAGAGATGGCTGTATTAGCAAATGTCTCCTATCTAGTCAAGACACAGCAGCAAATAAGGAGTCACTGGTCTATTTCCAAAAAAGTTATCTAAAGGTAACTTTCCTTTATTAATATGAAACTCCCAGAGTATAACAGAGAAAAAATACCTTTCAGAAATAAAATCTGCTGTCAGTATTGATTGTGCAGCTTCCTCACACTGCATTAGGACAGCCATAGAGAGAAGTCTGTTTTGCCATAAAGGACTCAAAAATCACAGATCATACCAGTGACAAGAGAGTAAGCAAGAGCAGGTATCTGTAAGCACAGACCAGGAGGTGGAATAAAAGGATTTCTGTTGAGTCCTAGATGGAATACTATGGATTCATTGCAAACCAAACATTTTTAGTGTGTTCAAAAAAATCTACAACAGTAATATTTTCTTATACAATGGAAATGGTTATTTTTTCCCTGTTCCTTATTCTTAAAAAAGAGCCCTCGCACTCAGACACATATGCTTGATCTTTCAACAACAACAACAACAAATTCACCCTCAAGCAAAAACCAGACCTGGAAAGTTTCACCTTCCAGGTGAAAGTCTGAGGAAGTTACTGGAAAAGGGCCTTTCACAACAGAAATGCTTAGGCAACCTTAACGACAGAGGGCACAACAACTGTACCCTGTATAAAGAAAATGCAGATAACATAATGAAATTGCTAACATCAACTGGACATACACATACTCCAAATAAGGCAGGCAGTGTATCCCAATGGATAGAGAACCAGAGTAGGCTTCAGAAGATCTGGATTTTAACCCAAGCTATGCCACTGACCACTATGTGACCATGAGAAAGTAACTTCACTTCTCCATGCCTCAGCTTCCCCATAGGTAAGATGGGGAGAATGATAATTATTTTCCTTTATGAAGTACCTTGAGATGGAAAACTCTATATAAGTGCAGATGGAAAACACTATATAAGAACTAAAATGTAATATTACAATGAATATATGCTACAACACCACTGCAAACAACTATGCGTATATGCTATTCCCAGACTTAATACTAATTTAATAAAACGTTCTGAAGTTCGAAAAAGTTTCAGTAACAAAGGAAGTAATACAATAGAACACTAATTTTAAGAACCCATAGCCTAGAATTCCAGGACATTTTAACTTTAAGAAATAACCCCAAAAAACTTACATTTTTTGACACTCCTTTCGCTCCCCCAACATGGGGTCCCCCATTTCTCCGAGAATGGTTGCTTCCACTTCATAATGAACAATAAGGGCCTTTTCGGAAGGGTGAACATCTATGTTACCTCCTTTCACCTTCCTACAAGGCATAAAAACAAATTCACCACCGACTAAATGAGAAGCCCAAGAAATAACTGGGAAAACAGGTCAATGCGAATTGGACATCTCTGATCAAGTAGTTTGTATTACAAGACAGATTTTACCTATATAGCATAAACCCAGCCTTGGTCCTCTTTGTATTAGCACATGGTCTCTCCCACATTCCTTCAATTTACACAAGAATCTTAGCATAAGAGGCACCTCTATGTCTATCGGTTCTAGTATGTGCCAGAGTGGATAAAAATCAATGATTTTTTAAAAATAAATAAATAACTAAATAATTTGATTTCTTTTTTATTTAAATCAGATTTTTTGATAAAATGCTTTTTGAGGAAAAATCCTATCTAAAGATCGTTTTAATTAAGATACATTACAGCTCAAAGATATCTCATCATGGAACAGAGATTATAAATTCTAATTCTATAGTGAGAAACAATATATTCATGTAATCTTTAAAAAAAGTTTTGTAAATAAGTTCCAATAGTTCATGGATTAGGGACACAATTTTATGGGGTTCCAGGGGCTTCTGAATAGATTATTTAGATTAATCTTTCTGTCTACCCAATGGGACTCAGTGCTCAATCGAGAAGATACCATCAGAGATGTTTAGTTTTGCAGTTCTCAAACCGTTGATTTGTGACTCCAAATATAACATGCTTGTTAACAGCAAAAATGTTTTTAAATAAATACATAATATATAGAGGTGAGAAATAATAGACCTCAACCCTATTATCCCTCTGCAAATTTGTGTACACAGAGTCAATCCCTTACCTCTCTCTAAAAGTACAACATTTCAAAAAGTTCAATGAATAGCAGATTGTTGGGGGCGGAATAGATCTAGACAATGAGAAGAAGTCTGGAGATAAATGTGAGAAGGGAGAGAGAGGCAACAGAAACAAAAGTGAAACTGTTTGAGCAGCATATTCCAGAAGTCTTGAGGTCTTTCTGAGAGTAGCCTTCATAGATTTGAGATCTACCATACCATTCTCTCACTAGAAGAAAAAAAACTTATAATGACAGCAGGCCGTAAAAGAGATCCAGTTTGGGAATATTTAATGAAGTTTCTCTACCTGTGGGTAAGACGGGCATGCGTGCAAAATGCAAACAGTGCAACAAAGAAATGCAAGGTCTGGTTGCCCAAATGAAACAATATCATGAGAAATGTTCCTTCTCAGGAGGAAACTGTTGAAGACAATGAAAGGAACATGTCTGAACATGCAGGATCTTCGGGTTGGTAACGTTTTTTATTTCATATTTCTTTCTTAAGGACTGCCTGTATTCGTTCTGGACTATTCTTGAATTCTCATGTTTGAGCAAAAAATATAGTTATTACTCTATGGAACTACTTTTTTTTTTTATCACAACTGCATCTAAAATGAAATAGTTGAAATAGGCAGATCTCCCTTTTACAATTTCACCTTTAAAGTAGTACTGAGCATCAATGAATGCAATGAGTAATACCAAATGAGCAGTGTGGTAATAATAATTAAATAACTAGATTAACTTATTTTGTTGAGGAGCATCCACCTCAACATACAGGATTCTTAAGACTATCCCCTTCAAGATCACCATCATTTTCTATAGTTTCAGAGTTATCTGCCAATAATAATGTTTCAGTCACATCATGTATATCACACAGCCACAGTATATCAGCTATAGTGAACAGAAAAAAAAAATCTCCATCATCCAGAAACCACCATAAATAAGTTTGTGATAAGAACCAGCAGATTACAAAAAGAGGTAATTGACGGAAAAAATTGCCTAGTTTGTTTATGCAACAAATGCTCCTTACTGTATGATTGAGAACCCATACTTCATTAACATGGTTCAGTCATACAGTCCACCCAACAGAGCAGATGTCGCAGGCAAATTGCTGGATAAAGTGTATGAAGAGAAATTGAGCAGTGTGCAAAAGGTCTAGAAGGTAAAATTGTTAACCTGAGTCTTGATGGGTGGAGCAATGTCCACAATGATCCTGTTGTATGTGCTTGTGTGACAACAGAAGAAGGGAATGTCTTCCTTACAGAAACAATTGATATAGCAGGAAATGCACACACAGCACAATACTTACAAGAAGTAGCAGTAAAAGCTATAACAAACTGTGAAAAAAAATTCAAAAGTCCAGCATGCAGCTTGGTCACAGACAATGCTACAAATATATCCAAGATGAGAAGAAATTATTTAGAAGAGAATGAAGAGAGTCCCAAGCTAATAACATACAGTTGCAGTGCTCATTTGATGCACCTCCAAGCCAAAGACTTCAGCGTTCCAGAAATAAAGGCTAATGTTGAAATACTTCCATAACAACCACTTTGCAGCAACTGCTTTGAAAAACGTTGGAGGAACCAAGCTAACTTTCCTACAAGACATGCAATGGAACTCACTAGTGGACTGTTTTGAGCACTATATCAAGAACTGGCCTAATCTGATGCCAGTTTGTGAACAAAACTGTGAACAAATAGATGGCACTGTCACATCCAAAGTTCTGAACATTGGGTTTAAGAGAAATGTTGAACACATGCTGATTACCCTGAAGCCTACTTCTGTAGCCTTGAACAAAATGTAGGAAATAACCTATTTAAATAAAATAAAAGCTATGTATTATTTTATTTTATTTAAATAGGTTTTATTGCTGACGCTGTTGAAATTTGGAAGGAACTGAGTGAGATCTTAAAAAGAGAAATATGCAGTGGCAGAGTCAAATTACAAGCATTAAAAACACGAATGGGACAAGCACTCTCTCCAGCTCATCTTCTTGCAAATATTCTCAATACTCGGTACCAGGGCCAAATCTTAACTGCTGAAGAAGAGCAGTTGGCTATGACATGGACATCCAGCAATCAACCCTCCATAATGCCAACTATAATAAACTTCAGAGCTAAGGGTGAACCATTCAAGAAATATATGTTTGCTGATGATGTTTTAAAGAAAGTTACACCAGTGAACTAGTAGGAGTCACTTAAGCACTTGAATTCAGGCACTGTTGAAGTGATAATCTCACTTTTAACAGCAGTCTCTTCTTCTGCCGATGTAGAAAGAATATTGTCGTCCTTTGGACTAATTCATTCCAAACTGAGAAATCGTTTGAGACCTGAAAAAACAGGAAAGCTTGTTTTTCTTTTCCAGATTATGAACAAAGAGGAAAATGAAGGTGCAGACGACTGAGTTAGCTGCAGAAGCCAATATTTTAAGTTTCTCATGTTTCTGGCTGACATAGTTGATTTAATTTTTGTTTTTTGTTTTTTAAATTTCATTTAACTATTTTATTTTAAAACTATTTTAGCAAAAACAATCCTGACTTTAAAAACTTGAATATTTAACTAACTTCAAAAATTCATAGGCTTGTTTTGTTAAAATATTATATGTTTGCTGTTGAAGAAAGAAAATCCAGAATACATAATGTTGTTGTTTTAGTTAAATAAAACAATTGAAATGCCTGTCTGGTGATGTTCTCCTCCTAATACAGCATGGCAAGAAAATCCTCCAAATATTAATGATTAACCTGTTGAATTGGAGATATTTATGAAGCCACTGGGAGGTGAACTATCTCCTTCCATTACCTTTGGTAAATGAAATGACCAAACAATCATTCATTTTCTGATATAGCTGTAAAAAATTCATCTGAAAAGTTTTCAAAATAAATCACTTTAAAAATGTATAGTGTGTCCTTTCTAAAAATGAAACCTACACCTATCTCTGAGTTGTGAAGAATATGTATTAAGGTTATAATAACCAACAAGAATGCACTTTTATGTAGAAATCCATGATCAAATCGAGTCTTCCTGACTAGTGATTTAAATCAATTTGATTTAAATCAAATCCACCCTCACTTTTTACTTATTAATTAACTCAGAGTATGTATTAATACCTGGGGGAGCAAACAACTGTGCATCTCTCTCTATCAGTGTTATAGAGGGTGAACAATTTATGAGTTTAGCCTGCATAAGCTTTATACAAGGTAACATGGATTTATTTGGGTTTAAACTCCATTGGGAGTTGGGCATCTGAGTGCTAAAGACAAGCATACTTCTGTGAGCTGCTTTCAGGTAAACCTGCAGCTTTGAGGCAAGTAATTCAGACCCTGAGTCTTTGTTGGAGCAGACTGGAGTGTCTGGCTCAGCAAGACAGGGTGCTGGAGTCCTGAGAAGGCAGGGAAAACAGGAGCAGAGGTAGTCTTGGCACATCAGTTGGCAGCTTCCAGCGGGGTTTCTGTGATCCAACCCATGACAGATCAATCACCGAATCAGAAAGATAGGCCTCATATAGAAGTCAGAGGATCCGAAAAGGCATTTAATTTTCTAAATATGCCCGTTTTTTGAAAGTCTGCATTCTTAATCCTCAGCTTCCCCAGAGACTGATGCCATTAGCAATTACTCATCTCTCTCTAAAGGAATCTTTTCTCACAGATCCTGCTGATAGGATAAGACATGTCTTAAGCCAGTGGTCCCCACCATGGCGCCCGCCGGGGCATCTATGTGCACCCGCCTACTGACAAGGGAGCACCCCGCTGCTGCGGAGCATGGCCACCAGACAAGCAGCCGCCGAAATGCAGCCGAGAAGTGGCAATGTCAAGAAGTGTCACTGCCGAAAAGCCGCTGCTTCTCGGCAGCATTTAGGTGGCGACACCTCTTGAGGATGCTGCTTCTAGGTGGCATTTTGGCAGCAATGCCTCTTGGTGTTACTCCTTCTCAACAGCTGCTTGTCCAGCGGCTGTGCTCCTCAGTGGCTAGTCATCCAGCGCCCGTCACACTGAAAGGTTGGGGACCACTGTCTTAGGCCTTGTCTACATTACCACGTTTTGTTGACAAAACAGTAAACTGAAGCACTACCCAAAAAATAAAAATAAAAAATGAAGAACTCCAAGATGTTCACAAATCCCTTCTGCTGGGGCACAGGTCTCTACAGTACTTATTTTTCCAGAGCCTGAAACTTCAGTGTCTCAGGATGATTTTGATGGCTTGTTACTTGGCTTGGCTGATTTTTACAATTCACCACCACCATGAGATATAAATCAAGCAAGTCCAAACCTGTTTCATTATATCTATAGATTTTCGGTAACAGGCTATTTCAGGAAAGCTCTGTGAGCTTGATCTTTTGAGAGACTAAGCATCCTCAGCTCCTGTTATAAACAATGGGAATTGAGGGTGCTCAACACCTTAAGGTATTAGGGCTTGAGTGAAGGAGTTTGGGAGAGGAACTGTAATTTGTGAGATTGCTTCACTCAAGGTCTACTTTTTGGAGGGTAGAGGGAATTTGTAATAAGGCCCACCTAGTAGATTTCTTAAGGTTACTCAGGAAGCCTTAACTGCATGCATGTCTATATAATCTTTAATTACACAATCACACAAAATTTAAGGATAAAGGCCTTCGTAGTAGGATGACTGTCAAAGGTGGCCAGTTTTTTTATTCTCTTCCAAATTCATTTCCACCAGTTTTACATGCAGAGAAACTAATTAAATATTCTATGCAGAGTCAAAAACTGTTTTGTCAAACTTGATAATATTTATGAATAGGCTGCAGAGCAAGCCTGCCCAAATTAGTTGGCCCACAATGAGTTTTAGCACTGCCTTCAAGTTTTTTCCTCATGGAACCTGCCCCTATGTAGGGTGGAGGCATGGGTGAGCACGGGACCTATTGCTGTGGAGATCCTCTTCTTTTCTTTCTTTGCGCCAGGGGAGGGGACCACATAATGGGTCACAGGCTATGCTCTACTATCAGACTAGAGTAGCCTCTCCTCTGTGGCCTGGGGGCCATTTTCTTCCTCCTGCATGCAGATAGGCCCAATCCTTGCGAGGGAAGTTGCTCTTTCACCTGTAACTCAGTGTCCCCATTTCAAAGCCTAAACTTGGAGATGTGCTTTGAGATAACAGCCAAAAAGCACTAAATAAGTCTGAACATTTCTTTGCACTTATCATTTACTATCCCCTAGAACAAATGTAGTATATATGGGTCTCCAGTGCCACAAAGGAAATGTTTTTGTTTTTTAAATAAATGAAACATTTCTATTCTTAAGTTCTGCAGCCATTCATCTGCTTGAAAAAAAAATCCAATGTTGGATGATCGTCAAGGCTTGAAGGACAAAGATTGAACCAGGTTGCTGGTATGATACAGCCATGCCATACTGTCCCTTCACTTCACTTGTCTGCTTGGTTCTTGAAATTGACAAGAATCTCTATTAAGGTTTAAAAGAGGAAGTCTTGTCTACACACAAAATTTGCATCGATTTAGCTCTAGTGTCAACTGAATTAAGAGCATCCACATCGAGGTTCACTCCAGTTTAAATCCATTCTTTTTAAATCTAATTTTGTTAAACTGGTGCAATTTTTGTGCATATACAAGGCAAAAAATTCTTGTGATCCCCCATACACTAACAACTTACAACAGTGACTCAGACAGAATGTTGGGGTGGGAGTCTGCATGGAGGCTGACAAGGGAAAAAACAGAGAGCTATGCTTCACATCTGCCCAGAGCCATGCCAAACAATAGGGCACTGGGTTTGTTTCAGCAGTTTCTCTAGAACACAAAAATTTAAAGTCTGCTGCTGAAAATGCTGGAAAAAAATTCCTCCGAGATCACAGAAGTGGTCTTCATAGAATATACACATTAAAATAGCTAATACTTTGAACAGCGCGGTCCCTAGCTATTTTGGTGCCCGGGGGGTGGGGGGAAGATGGGAGTGGCCCCAGGCCTCCACAGTGGGGGCTGTGTGCGGCCCCACCCCAGGCCTCCGTGGGGAGGAGAGGTGGGGGGCTGGCCCCAGGCCTCTGCGGTGGGGGCTGAGGGGGGCCCCACCCCAGGCCTCCACAGGAGGGGGAGCTGGCCCCAGGCCTCTGTGGGGGATGGGCAGGAGGGGGGCTGGCCACTTCCTGCAGGAAGTGGAGTGATCCAGACCCAGCCTGCTCTGCTCCCCTGGCTCTCAGGCTTGGGGGGAACTGGTGAGTGCAGGCCCAACCACTTCTGGAGTCCTCAGGGGAGTGGGGGCAGGGCTGGGGCGGAGGCCCTGGGGAAGGGCCGGAGCACCGGCTGGAGCAGCACACACCTGCATGCAGGTGCCCCAAATTTCCTGGCACCCTATGCAGCTGTGTACTTTGCCTATGGGTAAGGACAGCCCTGACTTTGAGATGGCCATTGCAACTTTAACACCAGATGACCACTCAATTTTCAGCTATGAGCATATCTTCACAGCAGAATCAATGGTCATCAGAAATCATTGGTAGTTTTCAGTGCATTTTAAAATCAAGGATCTTAGTCATTTGACATATGCAAGTAAACAATCTAAGCAACAAGGGGGTGACAGAACTCTGCATGTGACTGGGGTGTCCCAACATATCCAATCAAACCTCTGCAAAGGCTGTTGAACAGTGCAGAAGATAAGCTGGACGGGGGTAGGGGTGGGAGGAGATCACCAGGAGCTCAGAAGGGTTAAAAATTATGGATAATGAGAAAATCCAAAATTACATAGGGTAGGAAAAAATTATAAAGGCTCATGCTTATCGGGTAAACCGCCACTAACTGACAAGGGTTAAGAAGAAACTTTCTCAATGGGCAAAATATTCTATAACTGTTCTTGGGGCTGCTTGCATTTTCCTCTGAAGAAGCTGGTAACAGGAAAGGATACTGGACTAGATGGATCCTAATCTCTAACTAGGGCAGCTTCATAATTAAACAATCGTGTCAGCAGACAATCATCCACCCATCACTCCATCCCTCCCAATATGCCCAACCATCCAATCCCTCAGATCCACCCTTCCCCTCCATAACCTTCCCTTTATCTACCTCGCTAATCTCCCATCCCACCTGCTCAGTGATCCCCAGCCATCCCCCCTTATCTTACACCTCACCCGTACAGTGCACACCCAGCTATACACTCCAAACCCAACCGAACACCCCCCATAACCCCAGCCAACCCTTCTATCCAACCCTATCCACCCCCGATCCTACCTAACCTCCCCCCATAACCCCACCCGTCCTTCCTACCCATCCCCCATCTAGACCCCATCCCCCCGACCCTCCCCACCAACTCCATCTAGACCCAATCCCCCGACCCCACCCATCCCCCATACCTCCTCCCCTAACACCACCCATCCCCCATCTAGACCCCATCCCCCCGAACCCCACTCCGGTGCTGCCCCGGCCTGACTCAGTCCCCCGGCACGGGGCGGGCAGGCAGTACCTCTTGAGGTATCTGGCGTCCTCCCCCTGCATGGTGCCGGGCCGGGGGCGGCTCCGCAGCGGCCGCTGTTACCAGGGTGAGAGCAGCGCCAGCCCCGCCCGCACACAGCGCCCGGCCCGTGCAGCTCTCCCTAGCGCGCAGGCGCAGCGAGACCACAGGCCGCGTCGCCGCCGCGGGACTGATTTGGTGCTGCCTGTGCAGAACAAGATTGGGCTCAGAGGGTGAGACCTGCACACCGCCCCCTGGAGGCAGGGAGGATACACTGCTTGAGCTCATGGCTATTCCTGGCAAGGCGGGGCAGGCTCCCTGTCTGAGTCTGTGCAGCCGCTTCCCTGCCCCAGGGGCCCCGACCGAGGCTGCAGCAGCCACAAGTTCCCCCTGTGGGTCAGGCAGGGAGCCAGCACGTGACACAGCATCTAGGGGCAGAACTGGTGTAAAGACCAGTTCAGCTACCTTAGTTCCAGACCCAGTCATAGGACTGACCTGGTGTGGAGATAGGGCAGGGGTCTCAAACTCAAATGACCACAAGGGCCACATGAGGACTAGTGCCTTGAACCAAGGGCCGCGTCACTGCCACCCCTCCTCGCTGCCTCTGGCCCTGCCCCCACTCCACCCCTTCCATTAGGCGCTGCCCCTGCCCCACCTCTTTCTACCCCTTCACTGCCCCAATCCAACCCCTTCCCCGAAGTTCCCATGCCAAGTGCGGCAGGGGGCTCAGGGCAGGGCGTTGGTGGGTGGGTGCAAAAGGGTGAGGGGTGTCGCAGGTGACTCAGGGCAGGGAGTGCAGGAGGAGTGCGAGATGTGGCAGGGGATTGGGGTGCAGGCTCCAGCCCGGCACTGCTTCCGTAGAGTCGCTCCGGGGTGGCAGTAGCATGCACCGGGGCCCGGACAGGCACCTTGCCTGCCTGCCCTAGCCACCGGCTCCGCGCTGCTCCATTCAAGGAAGCAGCTGGAACCCTGTCCCCGCAGCCCCTGGGGAAGGGGGAGGGGTTTTTGCTGCTCCTCTAGGTACCTCCCGCAAAGCTACAATTGGCCTCGGTTCCCTGTTCCCAGCCAATGGGAGTCGCGGGGGCGGTGCCTGGAAGAAGGCAATGCAGGAGCCCTCTCCCTCCTTCCCTGTTCCCTCTCCCCCCCCCCCCCGCCCGCCCCCGGCCCAAAGGGGTGTGATGCCAGCTGCTTCAGACAGCGGTGCTGGGCTCGCAGCGCCATGGGGCAATCTCGTGGGTAGGCAGAGGGGCGGGGAGCTTGGCAGACCACACACAAGAGCCCCGCGGGCTGCATGTTTGAGGCCCCTGAGGTAGGCTGACCAGATGCCCCATTATTAGGGGCTTTGTCTTACATGGGCAACTATACCCACCCCCATCCCCTCAAAAAACATCCCTATTTTTCACACTCTGTGAAGGTATCCTGACCTTTTATAGTGAACTGGTTTCAGAATAAACAGTCAAGGCCACCTTAAATTGCTTAGCGCTAGGTCTATTGCTGTGATCAGTGTAAGTTGCACCCAGTATGGTTAACCTCAAGCATCCAACATTCGTGAGTCAGGCACCAAAAAAATCATGAAAACAACAAGGAGTCCAGTGGCACTCTAAAGTCTAACAGATTTATTTGGGCATACGCTTTCGTGGGTAAAAAAAAAAGCTTATGCCCAAATAAATCTGTTAGCCTTTAAGGTGCCACTGGACTTCTCGCTGTTTTTGTGGATACAGACTAACATGGCTACCCCTCTGATTCTTGACACCATGCAAGAAAAAAATCATGAGACTTTTCATAAATAATAACATTGGGGCTCTTTTTCTTTGCCTTTTTGTTTTGAGACTCTGGGTTAAGCTTGGGTCACATTTTCCAGCTTTTCTCCCAAACCGTGAGGGCTAGGAAGTATCTTTTAGTGAAAACCGAGATTCTCATACTATCGCTTGTCTCCAGGAACTAGAGCTTGAGGGAAAACACCAAATATTATCAGACTTGTGATAAAATTGTGAGAGTCAGCAATGCTGGGAGCCATTTTTAAAACTGCTAAGAAAACATCCCCATTGTAGACAGACCACAGGGGCAAAGATACTAGGACAAACACCTACTCTTCCTTGAAGCATTATGGTGTCTGCCAGACCTGCACCTCTCTAGATCCAGGTCTCCTACCTGCAGAGTAAAGTGAAGGAACTCAATTTATCTGCCTTGGATAGTTTGAGCGAAGCATAAGTAAAAAACCTGATATTTCAGCCACGAAGTTACCATCTCTGATCTGCGCAGGGCTTCTTTAAAAAAATGCTCTGGGTGTAAATAAAAAATAATCCCAAACAACAAACAAATCACATATGGGCTGAAATTTCCCACATTTATGCACAGTAAGGAAGAGAGTTTTGTGTGTTGCAGCAGTTTGTTAAAGTTTCCTTTGGGGATTATTGAAAGCTCCATGGTATATTTTGTTCATTTGCATTCAGATAACTAAACTCCTGCAATTTTATAAGAAGTCTCACAATATCTGGTGTTTTTCTTAAAGCCCCAGTTCCTGGATGCATGTGATTAGGTGAGACTTTCAGCTTTCACTTAAAAACAAAGTTTCTATACCTTAGGGTTGCAGAGAAAAGCTAGAAAATGTGATTTGAGGGCATCCTAAAGGCTCGCAAACCTGTAGACAAAGAACTATATCTATCCATTTATATCATGATTTGTAAGCCAGACTCAGGATTTTTGGGTGCCTGGCTCATGATCTTTGAACTTTTGTGGTTGGAAATACTGAAATGGGTTCATTTTAAAATCTCAGAAGCACAAGTATATATATGTGCAAACATAGGTCTGATGTTGCAAAACATATGCATGTGAGCAATTTTGATATGCAGTAAATATGTACGTATCTTTCTCTTACAAATGGAAAACTGACACATAGTGAAGCAATTTGCTGTGGCCATCACATATGGTAAAACTTAGATTAGCACTCTGATTTTACTGGCTTCCAGCCCTATGCTCAGTCCATTAGGCCTTTTTGGCTCTCAGTATATAGAAATGCAACTGTTCTGCTTCCCCCTCCCTCACCTTTATGATCTTCTCATTTCTCAACCTGACTATTTTAAACAAGGCAAACCACAGTATCTATATGCACTATTATTTGTTTTGTGGTAGCACCTAAGAGACCCTGTCATAAACCAGGAACCCATTGTGCTAGGCACTGTATAAACACAGCACAAAAAGATGGGGACTATAAGCCCTAAAGAGCTTACAGTCTAAGAAAGCACCATAGCCCCAATCTTACATAAGAACGGACAGACTGGGTCAGACCAATGGACCATATAGCTCAGTATCCCGTCTTCCGACAGTGGCCAATGCCAGGTGCTTCAGAGAGAATGAACAGAATAGGCAATCACTGAGTGATCCATTCCCAGTTATCCACTCCCAGCCTCTGGTGAACACCCAGAGCATGGTGTTGCAAAATATCTTGCAAAAATATGTGGGCAACTTTACACAAACAAGGGCAGAATGTAGAAGAATTTCCAAATGGGTAATTTGATAAATACAATCTTTTTGTTAACGGCAACCCTTTAAGATTCTGCTCTGGCTTTGCTCATACCACACGGGGAAAGGTGCCAATATTCATTTCACAGTGCTAATAATGGAAGATACATTTGTTTGGGAGGGTGCTAGTGTAACCCCAGAAACCCGTCTGCCTTTTCAGCAGCAATTTGTGGGTCAGCAGCTAGTATTAATTCGCTTTCTTTTATCAAAAACTGCATTTGGACTATTGAGCTGCTCCCAATTTTGCTTTTACACTGACAGGACCATAATTGCTGCTGGAAGTGCAGCTTGGCAGTTTAAAGCTATCACTTGTTCCTCCTTCACTTTTCCTTCCACCAAACTTCACTGAGAAAGGTTAGGCTTTCAGTAATTATGACCCAGCAAAACAGAAATGCCTCTTAAAAATATCTATAAAATCAAAAGTTTCTGATTCAGTCTCCATCCCTTGCTACTGGCTGCAGTATGTGGCAGTGGTCTAGCAGCAATGCTATTGGACTCTGGTGTGAGCTGTGTCCTAGTCCTACTTCCATCCTAGCCTCTTCTCACCAATAGTCTTGCCACAACCTCCTCTACCTGTCCTGTTGCCCAATATCTTCTCCTATGCATCTCAAATTGTAAAGCCTTGTAAAGGTTACTATAATGTAAAAGAACTGTCGGTATCCCTTTATCTAGTTTGGGAGCTCTGTAATAGGGCTTCCTGTGTTTTATTGCAGAAGCCACCAGAACCCAACAGAGAAGCAGGGTATGCAGGTAACTAGACCTTGTATGTTTGTATATAGTTAGAAAACTATGACTATTTGAAACCCAACTGTGTCCCTACCATTTCCTTGTATTCTTAATGTTGTGTAGAACAGCAAAGACATAACAGGTCTGTGGCGTCTCTTGGTCTGTGTTGGTAAAGCACTATGTAAATTTATGCTGCTATACCCTGTAAAACCATGTCTCAGGGACCAACCAGGTTCGTTAGCTGGGATGGTCTTCTAAGAAACATGGAGCAGAATCATGTATAGTTGTGTATACTATGAGGTGCTCTCCACAGGCAGGAGATTGCCTAATAAATATGATTTCTTGTATAGGTTTAATTGCAAAATTGATTAAAAACATACATAAATATAAGTAATAAGTAATCCAAAATCTGCATAATGTAGAGGGCTAAAGATGGGAAGTATGAGTCAAAGAAGAGAAATTACAGGCACCCCTGGAGCTCTGAGAGGCTAAAAGGAACCCTGCTGGTGGGGGAGAAATCCCATAAAACCACAAAGAGCATAGGATTGCCATGCAGGATCAGATTATTGGTCCATCCAGTGTGGAATCCTGCCTTCAGCAATGTTCTTCACCTGATGCTTCAGCGTAGCAGGAGTGAGGCAGCTTTATGTATGTTTCCACCCTGGCCATCTATTTAGCATTTCCCATAGGACAGGCTAGTGTTACCTGGTTACAATATTTGGAAGAGGATCCAGGGTCTCTTCCTGTCCTGGTATCGCCCCCATTATGGCCAGTTGTGCTGTCATCTTTCTACCACGCCTTTTGCTTTAGCTCTCATTGCTGATCCCAGCCCAAAGACAGCCTGAGTCAGAAAGGCATATTAAAGCGAAATCCTCATCCTTGATTACCAGCACCCACTGCTCATACCCAGCACACAACTGGCTGAACTGTGACATCACTATGACTTACAGCAGTGGCTGCAAATCTCAGAAGAGTAGTGGGTAGGATGGGGAAAGCAGCACTGTGGAAGCAGGTAATGAATTTTCCATTTTCTCTCCATATCTTCCCCTCCCCAGCCAATCTATAGAACATGCATACGGCATCATTTTTGGAACTCAAATTTGGGTTACGTTGTTCTGCTATGTCAGGAGATATTTTTAATGAGGATATCCTCATGGAAATTGCCTTTACCTGAGCTTTGTTCCTATCAGAATTGTTTCCAATCCAGTTCTGGGGATCTGTGATGGGGCAGAGTGGCCCCGCACTGGTACCGCAGGAGTTAACCCTTCCTTCCTAGCAGAGGAAGCCACGCCCCTGAGGCTCTGCTGGGCATGCTCCAACTGGAGAACAGGTATAAAAGCCTGCAGACCAGCTCAGTCAAGGCTGACCACTGGAGGCAAAGGATGCATGCTGCCAGCTCCTGAAGAGAGAGTGCTTGCATGCCACAATCCAGGAGTCAGCCAAGCCAAGGCACTACCTGAGACCCGGACGGAGCACGTCACAGGGGAGGAACAGATCAGAGGACCCCCTGCTGCAGATGAACTGGTACTCACGGTAGGAAGTGACCCAGCGAATTCTACAGAGAAACAGTGTTAGAGCTGTGTTGGTGCTTGGTGTGTTGCGGGTGGATACCCACCAAGTGAGTGGCAAGGAGAGCTTGCCACTACCAGGGCCCTGGGTCAGAGTTTGGTGTAGAGGGTGGGCCTGAGTCCCTGTACCCCCTGAACCGTGAGGGATCCTAGAGACTCTGGCTGCTAGGCCATGCTACCCTGCCAGACAGAGCCGATAGGAGGGAAGGAGGCTGTAACCGACTGCCTGCAGGGAGGTGGATGCAAGGACTGGAGAGTGGTGAGGTGCTGACACCCTATCCCACTCCTGCCACAAAGGGATGCTGTGGTGCCAGGCTCGCTGCAACTGGTGGAGAATGTGGGCAGCAATCAGGGCCTGAAACAAGGACCCAGATGCCCAAAATGGCCCCTAAGAAGCTTTTGAAATGGCTGCTGGAGAGCCAATAGCAGCAGGCAGTGCAATAGCAGTGAGCTGCACAACAGCAGTTGCAAGCAGCGCAGCAGCAAGAGCAACAGCTGATTTGGGAGCTGATGGCCCAACAACAGGCTAACCAGGAGCAACTGTTTCAACAGATGGCAACGCTGATAAGACAGACACCAAGCCCTCCCCTAGGTGTGGCAGGGGCCAGGGCCAGTGAGGGGCTTGGAGGACTACCAGTGCGCCTAACAAAGATGAGGCTGGCGGATGACCCCGAGGCATTCCTGGTGACTTTTAAGCGGGTTGCAACTGCTGCTGTCTTAGACCAAACAGGCGTCAGCCCCAAAATTTACCGCCAGCGACTCCACAGAGAACGGTGCATGCTGGGAGCCAGACCACAAGCTGTGGCCCAGCGAATCTGCAACCTCTGTTGGAGATGGCTGGAACCGGAATGATGGATGAGTGTTCAGGTAGTCAAGGCGGTAGCCCTAGAGCAGTTCCTGCAGAACCTTCCCACTCAGGGGGGAAAGAGTGGGTGCAAAGACACCACCCAAAGACCCTTGTGGAGGTGACCTCCCTAATGGAGGATTACCTGGCAGCAGAGGGAGAACAGAAGGCCAGCCAAGGGAGGGGGGGCTTAGGAGAACGGAATCTGAATCCAGCCCGGGGGCCCGTAAGGTGGAGGGGGGAGGCCCCTATTGGTATGCCTAGTCAGCAGGGACACCCACGACCCACAGTGCTAAGGACCCACCTGGGGTGGACTTTGTACAAAGCCAACATGATGCGTCGGGGAGGCAGAGTGGCCCCTGCCATATGCCAGCTGAAGAAGGGAAGCGGGACCAATGTTATGAGTGTGGACAGATAGGGCACTTCTGGAGGGAGTGCCCATACATGGATTGTAATTATGGGCAGGTTTGGGCTGCGGGCCACCATGCATGGACATGGGAGCTAGGGAAGATAGTCATACCAGTGAAAGTAGATGGGACATCTACCTGGGCCTTGGTGGACTCAGGGTGTAGCCAGACAGTCAGCCGGGCCAGGCTGGTAGAGCCCACTGGCCCCACCAGGGCTCCTATCAGCCTGCAGTGTATTCACAGGGATGTGAAGCCATACCCCACCATCTGGGTGCAGCTGGAGGCTGCTCAGCACCAAAGGTGGTGTCTAGTCGGGGTGTGTCATAAACAGATAGCTAAGGGTTAATGTCTCTTTCACCTGGAGCACCTGACCAGAGGACCAATCAGGAAACCGGATTTTTTCAACTTTGGGTGGAGGGAATTGTGTGTCTGAGGTCTTTGTTTTCTGGCTGCCTGCTTTCTCTGAGCTTTGGAGAAGTAGTTCTGTTTTCTAATCTTCTGTTTCTAAGTGTAAGGACAAAGAGATCAGATAGTAAGTTATATGGTTTCTTTTCTTTGGTATTTGCATGGATATAAGTGCTGGAGTGCTTTGATTTGTATTCTTTTTGAATAAGGCTGTTTATTCATATTTCTTTTAAGCAATTGACCCTGTATTGTATCATCTTAATACAGAGAGACCATTTGTATTTTTTCTTTCTTTTTTATATAAAGCTTTCTTTTAAGACCTGTTGGAGTTTTTCTTTACTTCAGGGAAATTGAGTCTGTACTCACCAGGGAATTGGTGGGAGGAAGAAATCAGGGGAGATCGGTGTGTGTTGAATTGGCTAGCCTGATTTTGCATTCCCTCTGGGTGAAGAGGAAAGTACTTTTGTTCCAGGACTGGGAACAGAGAGGGGGAGTCACTCTGTTTGGATTCACAGAGCTTGTGTCTGTGTATCTCTCCAGGAGCACCTGGAGGGGGGAAGGGAAAAAGGATTATTTCCCTTTGTTGTGAGACTCAAGGCATTTGGGTCTTGGGGTCCCCAGGGAAGGTTTTTCAGGGGGACCAGAGTGCCCCAAAACACTCTAATTTTTTGGGCGGTGGCAGCAAGTACCAGGTCCAAGCTGGTAGCTAAGCTTGGAGGTTTTCATGCTAACCCCCATATTTTGGACGCTAAGGTCCAAATCTGGGACTAAGGTTATAACATGGTGGCAGTGGGTGGGATCTAGACAGAATCCAGAAGCCAGTAGGAATATTATATTTTTCTCTTCTCTGCTAAGGGCTTTTTAGCAGAGAGAAACAGTTGGTTTTAAAAGGGAACCAGAGAGAATTTTTTTTTCTGCTCTCTCTGGCAGTTTGTGGCTTGCATGTTAAGCAAGAAGCTATTACCAGACTATTAACAGTCTTTTGTCACACAATAGCACTCCCATTGAGAGTCATACCAGCACTATATAAATGCAAATAAAGTGGTTTTTCAGGTTTACTTAACATTGAAGATTAGCTAAAGGCACTGTTGCTAGGCAGACTTCAGGAGGCAACAGAGAACCTGCAGTTCGGAAGATAAACACCGGAGGGCACCCCAACACAAGAAAACAGGAACCATGTCTACCAAGGCAAAAATTGAGGCCGAAGACCAATTCAGAGAAGCTGAACACAGGCGACAACTGGAAATAAAACAAAAAGAGATGGAGATGAAAGAAAAGGAAGAAAGCATCAAACTGGCAGCCTTCCGAAGAGAACAGGCAGCCCAAGAGGCAGCACACAAAAGAAAACTAGAAGAAGAAGAGGTGGCCTACCGAAGGAAACAAGCAGAAGAAGAGTTGGCCCACCGCCGAGAAATGGAAAAACAACAAAAAGAAATGAAAAAACAACAAAAAGAGAAGGAAAAACAGAGAAAACATGAACTGGAGTTGGCAAAAGCTGGGCTGCATGTGCCAGCCAACCCTAACAACCCGGCGCCAATTATTGCTCCACAGCACAGGAAATTTCCCACCTACAAGGCAGGTGATGACACCGAGGCCTTCTTGGAAAATTTTGAAAGAGCCTGTCTTGGGTACAGCATCCCCGAAGACCAGTACATGGTAGAATTAAGGCCACAACTCAGTGGACCTTTAGCAGAGGTGGCAGCTGAAATGCCTAAGCAGCAAATGAATGACTATAAACTTTTTCAAACCAAGGCCAGATACAGGATGAGGATAACCCCAGATCATGCCCGTCGGCGTTTCAGAACCCAAAAGTGGAAACCAGAGGTGTCATTTCCCAAACACGCCTACTACATTGCAAAATACTATGAGGCCTGGATAACAGGAAACAACATTCAAACCTTGGAAGAACTGAACCTCCTCATACAAATGGAGCAGTTCTTGGATGGTGTTCCTGAAGACATCACACGGTACATACAAGATGGAAAACCCAAAGATCTCGCTGAGGCGGGGGAGATTGGAGCCAAATGGATGGAACTGGCAGAAAGCAAGAAAGCTACTGTCAAGGGGAACGATTACCCCAGGGGGCACACGGACCATAAACCCTACAACCGAGGACAGCCAAAGACCCCACATACCACCCAAGTAAAGCCACAGATACCCTACCCTTCCACCTCACCAGTCTCCAGTAACTCACCTCGGCCCAGTGACCCATCAGATGGAAGATGCTTTAAGTGTAATGAACTGGGACATATCAAGGCCAACTGTCCCAAGAACACCATGCGAGTGCAATTCATTACACCACCATCACACCAAAGATCCCCAGGCCCGGATGCCTCTCAAATACCCTTGGAGCGAAGGGAAAATTTGAGAGTGGGCGGAAAGAAGGTTACTGCGTGGAGAGACACGGGGGCACAAGTGTCAGCTATCCACCAATCCTTCGTTGACCCCAAATTCATCAACCCAAAGGCCAAAGTTACAATTTACCCCTTCATGTCACAAGCTGTAGACTTGCCTACAGCTCAACTGCCTGTCCAGTACAAAGGCTGGTCAGGAATGTGGACTTTTGCAGTCTATGACAATTATCCTATCCCCATGCTACTGGGGGAAGACTTGGCCAACCAGGTGAGGCGGGCCAAGAGAGTGGGAATGTTTACACGTAGCCAAACCAGGCAAGCTTCCAGACCCATTCCTGTTCCTGAGCCGTCCACAGAGGCCCCGTCTGTGTTACCAGAGACCCAGACAGAGGTAGTGGACCCGGATTCCATGCCTACCACTGAAACAGCCACAGCATCTCCAGTCCCAGGCCCGGAACTGGAACAGCAACCAGCACCAGCAAGTGCAACCACATCTTCAAACTCAACGCCAGAGGGCGCCAGCGAGCCAGAACTGGCCGAAGCAAAAGACAGCCATACCCAAAAGGCTCAGCCAGAGCCTGAAATACCCTCAGGTGCACCAGCGGGGAGCGGTTCACCAGCAACGGAAACAACCCCATCACCTACATCGCTTCCAGAGGGACCAAGCCCAAGTCCACAGTCTGAGGAAGAACTGGTGACCCCAGCCTCAAGGGAACAGTTCCAGACTGAGCAGGAAGCAGATGACAGCCTTCAGAAAGCTTGGGTGGCGGCACGGAGCACCCCACCGCCTCTCAGCTCTTCTAATCGATCCTGGTTTGTTATAGACCAAGGACTTTTATACAAGGAAATTCTTTCTGGTGGACACCGGGAAGAATGGCAGCCGCAAAAACAGTTGGTGGTTCCAACTAAGTACCGGGGGAAGCTCTTAAGCTTAGCCCATGATCATCCCAGTGGCCATGCTGGGGTGAACAGAACCAAGGACCGGTTGGGGAAGTCCTTCCACTGGGAGGGGATGGGCAAGGATGTTGCCAAGTATGTCCGGTCTTGTGAGGTATGCCAAAGAGTGGGAAAGCCTCAAGACCAGGTCAAGGCCCCTCTCCAGCCACTCCCCATAATTGAGGTCCCATTTCAGTGAGTAGCTGTGGATATTCTGGGCCCTTTCCCAAAAAAGACGCCCAGAGGAAAGCAGTACGTACTGACTTTAGTGGACTTTGCTACCCGATGGCCAGAAGCAGTAGCTCTAGGCAACACCAGAGCTAACACTGTGTGCCTGGCCCTAACAGACATCTTTGCCAGGGTAGGTTGGCCCTCTGACATCCTTACAGATTCCGGGTCTAATTTCCTGGCAGGGACCATGGAAAAACTGTGGGAAACTCATGGGGTGAATCACTTGGTTGCCACCCCGTACCACCATCAAACCAATGGCCTGGTGGAGAGGTTCAATGGAACTTTGGGGGCCATGATACGAAAATTCATCAACGAATTCTCCAATAATTGGGACCTAGTGTTGCAGCAGTTGCTGTTTGCCTACAGGGCTGTACCACATCCCAGTTTAGGGTTTTCACCATTTGAACTTGTGTATGGTCACGAGGTTAAGGGGCCATTACAGTTGGTGAAGCAGCAATGGGAGGGGTTTACGCCTTCTCCCAGAACTAACATTCTGGACTTTGTAAGCAACCTACAAAGCACCCTCCGACACTCTTTAGCCCTTGCTAGAGAGAACCTAAAGGATGCTCAGGAAGAGCAAAAGGCCTGGTATAACAGACATGCCAGAGAACGTCCTTTCAAGGTAGGAGACCAGGTTATGGTCTTGAAGGCGCAACAGGCCCATAAGATGGAAGCATCATGGGAAGGGCCATTCCCGGTCCAAGAGCGCCTGGGAGCTGTAAACTACCTCATAGCATTTCCCAATTCCTCACTAAAGCCTAAAGTGTACCATGTTAATTCTCTCAAGCCTTTCTATTCCAGAGACTTACAGGTTTGTCAGTTTACAGTCCAGGGAGATGAGGCTGAGTGGCCTGACGGTGTCTACTACGACGGGATTAAAGACGGTGGCGTGGAAGAGGTGAACCTCTCAACCACCCTGGAACGTCTGCAGCGGCGACAAATCAAGGAGCTGTGCACTAGCTTCGCCCCATTGTTCTCAGCCACCCCAGGACGGACTGAACGGGCATACCACTCCATTGATACAGGTAATGCTCACCCAATCAGAACCCCACCCTACCGGGTGTCTCCTCATGCCCAAGCTGCTATAGAACGGGAGATCCAGAACATGCTACAGATGGGTATAATCCGCTCATCTACCAGTGCATGGGCATCTCCAGTGGTTCTGGTACCCAAACCAGATGGGGAAATACGCTTTTGCGTGGACTACCGTAAGCTAAATGCGGTAACTCGTCCGGACAACTATCCAATGCCACGCACCGATGAGCTATTGGAGAAGTTGGGACGTGCCCAGTTCATCTCTACAATAGACTTAACCAAGGGGTATTGGCAAGTACCGCTAGATGAACCTGCCAAGGAGAGGTCAGCATTTGTCACCCATGTGGGGGTGTATGAATTCAATGTCCTTCCTTTCGGCCTTCGAAATGCACCCGCCACCTTCCAGAGGCTGGTAGATGGTCTACTAGCTGGACTGGGAGAATTTGCAGTTGCCTACCTCGATGATGTGGCCATTTTTTCAGACTCTGGGCCCGAACACCTACTACACCTGGAAAAGGTCTTTGAGCGCATCAGGCAGGCAGGACTAACTGTTAAGGCCAAAAAGTGTCAAATAGGCCAAAACAGAGTGACTTACCTGGGGCACCAGGTGGGTCGAGGAACCATAAACCCCCTACAGGCCAAGGTGGATGCTATCCAAAAGTGGCCTGTCCCAAGGTCAAAGAAACAGGTCCAATCCTTCTTAGGCTTGGCCGGATACTACAGGCGATTTGTACCACACTACAGCCAAATCGCTGCCCCATTGACCGACCTAACCAAAAAGACCCAGCCAAATGCCGTTAAGTGGACTGATAAGTGTCAAAAAGCCTTTACCCAGCTTAAGGCAACGCTCATGTCTGACCCTGTGCTCAGGGCCCCGGACTTTGACAAGCCATTCCTAGTAACCACAGATGCATCTGAGCGTGGTATAGGAGCAGTGCTCATGCAGGAAGCAACAGATCACAACTTCCATCCTGTCGTGTTTCTCAGCAAGAAACTGTCTGAGAGGGAAAGTCACTGGTCAGTCAGTGAAAAGGAATGCTATGCCATTGTGTACGCCCTGGAAAAGCTACGCCCATATGTTTGGGGACGGCGGTTCAAACTACAAACTGACCATGCTGCACTAAAGTGGCTTCATACTGCCAAGGGGAACAACAAGAAACTTCTTCGTTGGAGTTTAGCTCTCCAAGATTTTGATTTTGAAATTCAACACATCACAGGAGCTTCTAACAAAGTTGCTGATGCACTCTCCCGTGAGAGTTTCCCAGAATCCAGTAGTTAAAAAGTGTTCTTAAAATGTAAAAGTCTGTTAGTATATACTTAGTAGTATATGTAAAGGTGCATGTGTTGTATTAATCTGTTTATTTTCAAGTTCTAGAAGGAAATCGCCGCCAGTGAGCTTCCCCACTGTCTGCAATTTGGGGGGCGTGTCATAAACAGATAGCTAAGGGTTAATGTCTCTTTCACCTGGAGCACCTGACCAGAGGACCAATCAGGAAACCAGATTTTTTCAACTTTGGGTGGAGGGAATTGTGTGTCTGAGGTCTTTGTTTTCTGGCTGCCTGCTTTCTCTGAGCTTTGGAGAAGTAGTTCTGTTTTCTAATCTTCTGTTTCTAAGTGTAAGGACAAAGAGATCAGATAGTAAGTTATATGGTTTCTTTTCTTTGGTATTTGCATGGATATAAGTGCTGGAGTGCTTTGATTTGTATTCTTTTTGAATAAGGCTGTTTATTCATATTTCTTTTAAGCAATTGACCCTGTATTGTATCATCTTAATACAGAGAGACCATTTGTATTTTTTCTTTCTTTTTTATATAAAGCTTTCTTTTAAGACCTGTTGGAGTTTTTCTTTACTTCAGGGAAATTGAGTCTGTACTCACCAGGGAATTGGTGGGAGGAAGAAATCAGGGGAGATTGGTGTGTGTTGAATTGGCTAGCCTGATTTTGCATTCCCTCTGGGTGAAGAGGAAAGTACTTTTGTTCCAGGACTGGGAACAGAGAGGGGGAGTCACTCTGTTTGGATTCACAGAGCTTGTGTCTGTGTATCTCTCCAGGAGCACCTGGAGGGGAGAAGGGAAAAAGGATTATTTCCCTTTGTTGTGAGACTCAGGGATTTGGGTCTTGGGGTCCCCAGGGAAGGTTTTTCAGGGGGACCAGAGTGCCCCAAAACACTCTAATTTTTTGGGTGGTGGCAGCAAGTACCAGGTCCAAGCTGGTAGCTAAGCTTGGAGGTTTTCATGCTAACCCCCATATTTTGGACGCTAAGGTCCAAATCTGGGACTAAGGTTATAACAGGGTGGCCCCAAAGTTGGCTTACCCAGTGATCCTGGGACATGACTGGACGGGTGTCACTGACCTCTTGCAGGAGTAGGATACGCATCCTGGGAGGAAAAGTGGGGGGCAAACTAGAAGGCCTGGATTATTAGGCCAACCAGCGGTGGACAACCCCCTGGAGGGGCCCTCAGGGAGTCCAGAGATGGAGGAAGGGAGCCAAACCCCTACCGAGCCCCTGACGGGAGAGGACCATGGATGTAGACGCTGACTTCCTGGAAGAACAACATGGGGACACTACCCTCAGTCAGGCCTGAGAACAGGCGACGGGACCCCCCAGGGAGGAAGTCCTGCCCCAACGCTGGCAGCAAGGGCCCCAATTTGAGATCCATCATAACTAACTCTATCGGATGGTCCAGGAACCACAGATGAAAGAAGACCTGCGCCAATTATTGGTACCGTGGCGGTTCCAGCAGAACTTGCTCCACTTCAGCTCACTCAGTACCATGGGCTGGGCACCTGGGGAGGGAGAAAATGCTGCAATGTGTGGCCCAGAGATTCTTCTGGCCGGGCATCCAGAGGAAGGTGGAGGATTACTGTGCCTCCTGCCCCAAATGCCAGAAAACTGGCCCAAAATGCATACCAAAAGCCCCCCTTGTGCCCTTGCCAGTGATTGGGACACCCTTTGAGCGGATAGGCTTGGATTTGGTGGGACCTTTGAAGAGGAGTAGCTCTGGCCACAAGTACATCCTGGTTGTGGTTGACTATGCAACGCGGTATCCAGAGGCAGTACCATTACAGACCGCCATGGTACCGGTCATCGCCAACGAGCTCTTGCAGATCTTTCCTCGGGTCAACCTGCCACAGGAGATACTAATGGACCAAGGGACTAATGTAACTTCTAGACTAATGGCAGAATTGTGCCATCTGCTGAATATCTGTGTGCTTAAGACTTCAGTTTACCACCCTCAGACGGATGGGTTGGTAGAGAGATTTAATGGCACCTTGAAAGCCATGCTAAGGAAGTTCGTGGATGACAATCCTCGGTACTGGGATAAATTGCTCCCAGCACTCCTCTTTGCCGTGCAAGAAGTGCCACAGGCTTCCACAGGGTTCTCCCCTTTGAACTCCTCTATGGGAGGAAACCCAGGGGAATTCTTGATCTCCTAAAAGAAACCTGGGAAGAGCAGGAGACCCACGTCCAAGGATCCATCCAGTATATCCTCCATCTGCAGGAACAGCTCTGAGAGTTGGGATCCTTGGCACGGGAGAACCTGGTGAAAGCCCAACGTAGCCAGGAGGCTCAATATAATAAAGAGGCCAAGATGAGAAGTTTTGAGCCTGGAGACTGTCCTCTTGTTGCTACCTTCCTCTGAGTCTAAGCTGTTAGTCAAGTGGCAAGACCCCTTTGAGGTGACTAGACAAATAGGGCCCGTTGACTACGAAGTGCGGATGTCGGGGCGAATGAAAGACACTCAGGTCTACCATGTAAACCTCCTCAAGGCTTGGAGAGACCGGGAAGGCCTGATGATTGCCCTGTACCCTTCAGAACCTGAGTTGGGGCCACTGGCGGGAGATCCAGAGGAGTCAGGGTCTGCAGCCATAAGCCTGGAGCTTGACCCGGTCCAGCAGAAGCAGCTACAACAGCTGATTTCAGCTTTCCCCACAGTCCTGTCGACACAGCCCGGGAAGACCATGCTGACCAACAACCATATCGCCACCATCCCCGGCCATAAAGTGAGGGAGAACCACCGCCCACTCCCCGGGAAGATGTGGGAGATGGTAAGGAGAGAGCTCAACACGATGTTGACCCTGGGGTGGTCAAAGAGTTGCAAAGTGAATGGCAGAGCCCCATAGTACTAGTTCCCAAGCCAGATGGAACAGTCAGGTTCTGTATTGACTTCGCAAGGTGAACACAATATCTCGTTTCGATGTCTACCCCATTGCACAGGTGGATGAACTGCTGGAGTGGCTAGGTAAGGCAGAATTCATCTCCACCCTAGACCTGACCAAAGGGTATTGGCAGATCCTTTTGACACCAGCCTCCTGAGAAAAGACAGCATTCCCAACACTATTTGGCCTCTACCAGTTTACAATGATGCCTTTTGGGTTACATGGGGTCGCGGCTACCTTCCAGCAGCTAATGAATCAAGTGTTGAGCTCCCCCAGCGCGTACGCTGCAGCGTACATTGACGACATTGTCATTTACAATGCCAACTGGGAGGAATATCTCCAGCACCTCACTGAGGTGCTGCAAGCACTGGGCAAAGCAGGTCTCACTGCAAACCCAGTCAAGTGTCACTTGGGCCAAAGAGAAATGACCTAACTGGGCTATACGGTGAGTCGAGGGAAACTTCACCCTTTTGTAGATAAGCCTTGAAGAACTACCTGATCCCTCGCCCAACTAAAAGGCAAGTATGGCAATTCTTAGGGCTGGCCGGGTACAATCGTCAGTTCGTGCCTAACTTTGCAATGCGCACTGCCCCCTACAGACTTGATGAGAAGCTCCCAACCATGGAAGGTCCAGTGGTTGGAAGACTGTGAGAAGGCCTTTTGCGCCCTGTGGGAACGATTGACACGGGAACCAATACTGATCCAGCCTGACTTCGCAAGGCCCTTTATCCTCCAGACGGACGCCTCAGAGGTAGGGTTGGGGGCCGTACTGTCGCAAGAGGTGGAGGGAGAAGAACAGCACATCTTGTACCTAAGCCGCAAGCTCTTCCCCTGAGAAACCCGGTATTCCACCATAGAGCGGGAGGCCCTGGCAGTTAAATGGGCAGTTGAGGCCCTGAGGTACTACCTATTAGGGAACTCCTTCGCATTGGTAACAGACCACGCACCCCTCAGATGGATTAACAGCATGAAGGATGCAAACACACGGATCATGCGGTGGTACTTGTCCCTCCAACCCTACTCCTTCCACATGTTATACCAGCCGGTAAAGACTCATGGGAATGCAGACTTCTTTTCCCAAGTCAGGGAAGAGGAGGGGAAGGAAACGGCCAAGGGTCAGTCAGCCTCGATGGCTGTCTTAAGGGGGAGGGTAAGTAACAGGGCAGAGTGGTCCCGCACTGGTACTGCAGGAGTTAACCCTTCCTAGCAGAGGAAGCCATGCCCTGGAACCTCTGCTGGGCATGCTCCAACCGGAGAACAGGTATAAAAGCCTGCAGACCAGCTCAGTCGAGGTTGACCACTGGAGGAGAAGGATGCATGCTGCCAGCTCCTGAAGAGGGAGAGCCTGTGCACCAGGATCCAGGAGTCAGCCAAGCCAAGGCACTATCTGAGACCCTGATGGAGGATATCACAGGGGAGGAACAGACCAGAAGACCCCCCGCCACAGATGAACTGGTACTCACAATAGGAAGTGACCCCAGGGAACTCCAGAGATAAACAGCGTTAGAGCTGTATCGATGCTCGGCATGTTGTGGGCGGATCCCTGCCTAGCGAGTGGCAAGGAGAGCTTGCCACTACCAGTGCCCTGGGTTGGTGCTCAGTGGAGAGGGCGGGCCCGAGTCCCCGTGCCACCTCACCCCCGAACCGTGAGGGATCCTAGAGACTCCAGCCATTAGGCCATACTACCTCACCCGTAAGAGGGGTTGCATAGACTCCGGCCACTAGCCTACACTACCCCACTCATAAGCAGGGAGTGTTTGGACTCTGGCCACTAGGCAGTGCTACCCTGCTCTTGAGAGGGGGGTTATATGGACTCGGGCCGCTAGGCCACACTACCCTGCCAGACAGAGCCGATGGGGGGGAAGAAGGCCGGGAGGCTGTAACTGACTACCTGCAGGGAGGTGGACACAAGGACTGGAGAATGGTGAGGTGCCGACACCCCATCCCAGCCTTGCCACAAAGGGGCGCTGCGGTGCCAGGCTAGCCACAGGATCCCTTTGAGTTATTTCATCCTTGTCAGAGATGGGCCTGTACCAAAGCTGGAATCCAGATCTCAACTTTGTAGCGTAGGCCCGTGCTGTGGAGTATTGAGAATGTGTTGGAATTGTAAGCTACAATTTTAAAAACAAGGGGTTTCCTGGTCCTGCTTCCTGGCTAGTGCAGGGGCTCTGTAGGAAAGCATGCGATCAGAGTGAGTCCAAAAAGAACCAGTTTGAAGCAAAGTGGAGTGAAGTGTACCTCACTGTTGTAGGGAGCAGCCTGTTTTCTATCTCATTTTTGGGTTCTGTGTTATTCTGAATTTTAAAAAATATAGTAATATTACATTGCAACCCTCCAGAAAGAGCATTAGATATTTTTATCTAACTTCTTAGTGCGTATTCTGCAAACACAGCACATTCCACCATCTATGGATTTTGTATTGCTGCCCATCATCTTAGTATCTGGGCACCTTCCATGTGAAATCCATAGCAAAAGCAAAGTCTTTAGTGGACTGCATGGAGTCTCTGGCCTTTCTGCCTTTCCAAGGTAGAAACCCCACTCAGAGTAGGATTTTTATTTCAGGTTGGTTCTTAATAATGTTACTAATTTACTTTTATTTGGGATTTTTGGAGGCAATTCATGGCAGGGTTTGTTTGGGTTATTTCAGTTGACTGGGGCTTGGTGGCAGAAGAGGGTGTTGGGCTCTGGTATCTATTAGTAAAATAACAAATGTATAAAGTCCCAATCCTGCAAAACAAACTGGGTGGTGTCTGTGCAGTTCTGGTTGCAGTATCAGGGCCTCAACTGATAGACCTGGAACAAGCAAATAACTGGAAATAATATTCACAAAGAGTTAAGTAGTTAATACAGAAATAGATAACAGGAATAAATAGACATTTGATCTTTTAGTAGCAGGATATTAAGAGTAAAAACAGAACATCTAACAATATCGTAGAACGTTACAGCTTTTTCACTTTTCATTATTTATTGCTTCAGATTTATAAAAATATCTATTAGCATCCATCCTCTCCCATGGGCATGTGTCCCATTAATGAAAATGCACCATATGTTATAAAGGACTACCTTTGAACACCCAGTTTATAAAGCTTTGTCAGAACAAAATGTTTTGTTATCATTCTCTTTAGCACAGTAAGATTTTCAGTTACCTTCTGTTGCGGGGCAAAGTAAATTGTGTGTGACCTTGTGTTCAAACCTAGGTTTGTTCAGTCAGTCTCAGTGATTGCAAACAAGGGCTAGGATTTTTCAAAAGCAGGAGCCTAACATTAAGCTCCTCGGCAGCTAAATAAGTCTTTAAATAAGCTTCCTTTTCAGAAGTGCTGGGTGCTCCAATTTCCATCGATTTCAGTAGGAACTGTGGGGTGTTCAGTGTTTTTGAAAATAGGGCCACTTTTCCAGTTCTTGGAGATAGGATATCTCCATTATTAATTTTTTAAAAAAATTATATTAAAAGGGACTAAAGCAGGATATTTGCCATCTTGTTTGATAGGCTCACTGCCCTTGCAGCCCCTATCTCAGCCTGACAGAGTCTAGAATAAAATGACCTCATCTTTGCTCTCTTTGTAGTAGTTGAGCCACAGGTGATACTAGAAACCGATAATCCTCTCCCAGTGAATCAGATGATGCTGGGTTTGGATGACCATGCTGCACAAACACCAGAAACCTTACCTTGTAAGGAATGGTGTCTCTAGCCTCTGTTTGTCAGAGGGCAGAGATGGATGGCAGGAGAGAGATCACTTGATCATTACCTGTTAGGTTCACTCCCTCTGGGACACCTGGCATTGGTCACTGTTGGTAAACAGGCTACTGGGCTGGATGGACCTTTGGTCTGACCCAGTATGGCCATTCTTATGTTTAGCAAGTTCTTTAACAATGATGCTGCCAGGCAACTGCTGCACCAGTGCTAGTTGCACAGGCATTCTCTTGATTGTTCATGCTGCATTATATGGTGCCGGCTGCTCTGTTCATTCTGGTGTGATATTATTCAGTTCATGGTATATATCGACAGCATGCATAAGGACATGTGAGGCTGGATGAGTGAAATCTAATGGCATGTCTACCCCGGCGAAGTTACAGCGCAACTCAGAGAGCAAGAAGAAAAAACGCTGTTGTGTGTTCATGCTAACAGCTGCCTGCACAATAGCATGTTCACACTTGCAGCGCTATTTGGAGCAGTGCACTCTGGGCAGCTATCCGACAGAGCATCTCTTTCTTTTTTGCTGCTAAGACTTGTTGGAAAGTGAGGGGGTCACAGGGCATCCTGGGTCCAGTCCCAATGTTCTGTGATGCATTGCTTCACATCCCAGCAAACCCTGGACTTCTGTCCGCATTTGGCGCCACCTTTCAACAGTTTGTCTACTGCATGCCCTGCCTCTTTCAGGCTACAGGAATGGATCCCGCACTGTTGATCTGTATCACTCTGACTAACACGTCTCAAGTGGCAATGGAGTTATTCCTTAAACTACACAGTCACGAGGAGTGTGACGTTGATCTCACCATGCATACTAGCTATGACACGAGATTGCTTGTGACTTTCATGGAGGTGCTGACCACAGTGCAACACTGCTTTTGGGCTTGGGAAACAAGCAGTGAGTGGTGGGATCACATCATGATGCACATATAGGATGACGAGCCATGGCTGCAGAACTTTCACATGAGGAAAGCCATATTCATGGGACTGTGTGATGAGCTTGCCCCAGCCCTGTGATGCAAAGACATAAGAATGCGAGCTTCCCTGTCATTGAAGAAGTGCGCGGCGATTGCACTGTGGAAGCTGGTTACTCTAGACTGCTACCAACTGGTCGCTAACCAGTTTGGAGTGGGAAATTTGACCGGTGGACTCATGTTGATGGAAGTGTGCAGGGCCATTAATCACATCCTACTCCGAAAGACCGTGACTCTGGGCAATGTGCATGACATTGTGGATGGCTTTGCACAAATGGGCTTCCTTAACTGCGGAGGGGTGATAGATGGCACGCACAGTCCAATTCTGGCACCAGACCACCTAGCCACTGAGTACATTAATTGTACATTAATCAGTGGTTCTCCAAGCACTTGTGATCACCGTGGACGTTTCATGGATATTAACACAGGCTGGTCCGGAAAGGTGCATGTCAAACGCATCTTTTGGAACACTGGTCTGTTCAAGAAACTGCAAGCAGGGACTTTCTTCACGGACCGGAAGATCACTATACAGGAAGTTGAAATGACTATTGTGATCCTTGAAGTCCCCGCCTACCCCTTAATGCTGTGGCTTATGAAGCCGTACATGGGGCAACCTGACAGCAGCAAGGAGCGCTTCAACCACAGGCTGAGCAAGTGCAGAATGACTGAGTGTGCATTTGGCTGTTTAAAAGTCCGCTGGCGATGCCTGTATGTGAAGCTGGACATGGCCGATGACAATATTCCTATGCTTATAGCCGCGTTCTGTACATGCTATAATATTTGTGAAGGGAAGGGTGAAAGCTTCACTCAGGGCTGGACTGCAGGGGCTCAGCGCTTGGAGGTTGAGTTTGAACAGCCAGAGACCAGGGCTATCAGAGATCATCTCTGAAGTTTAAATGCAAGATTTTATAGAAGCAGTATGGTTTGCAACACAGACAACACTGAGTCAGTGCTTTGAAACACAGCCAGTACTCACACACCTGTCACTAACTGGCTGACCCCAGGCAAACACACATGAGCCACAAGACTCCCAAAATGGTAAGTAGCTGTAGGAGCAGGGTGAATCACTCTTTCTGGACCCTTCTGTACACTGGGAACATGACTCTTGAGGAGAACTAGCACTGTAGGGGGGGCTTGGTAATCATTCCTGTCCCTACACTTTCCACAGAATGTGATCATTATGGAAGATATCTCACTACTTAGGGTGAGCAGAGAATCAAGGGAAGGTCTTCTCCAAACCTGTGGCTTCCATCCTGGCCCCTATGCAGCTTGCTTGTGTGCATCAATGATTCCCCTCCCTGCCCCCATGACAGCACAGTGGCATGGGAAAGTTACCGTTAACAGGGCAAGAAACAAAGCAGCTCGGCTGAGGAACCTGTGGCAATCGATTGCCCAGTATCTCCATGAGTTTCCTGGAGATCTATGAGGGAGATACCCATGAAGTAAGAGATTCTATCAACAGCATGTTCCATCACTCAGAATAGGCATGCAGTGGGAGACAAGCCTGATTTCTGCAATCCTCCTGACCCCAACAAATCGCTTCAGCAATTCCCAAAATCAGATCTACTTACCAGGGGCCTTCTCTCCTGTTTGCGCTTCACCAGGATCCGATTTCTGTGATTGGCTAGGCTCCTCCAGGATAGAAAAGAGCTCCTGAGTGCATGTATCTCTGGCCTCCGAGCCATCCTCTGCCTCTGGGTCTCCCTCCCTCTCTTCAACCAAGATTTCCTCCTCCTGGCTCAGTCCACTCTTGACTGGCACGTGAGCCAATGAAGTATCCACAGGGGCCTTTGCAGTGGAGGTGGGGTTGCTACCAAATATCATGTCCAGCTCATGGGCACAGCACCGGAGAGGTGGTTTGCCTCCCATGCCTTGTGGTAGGCATTACTCACTCCTTCACTTTTACCCTACACTGCAATGTGTCCCAATCATGGCCCCTTTCTATCATGCATTATGAAATCTGTCCATGGGTATCATAATTCCTACAGCTGGAGTACATCTGGGACTGCACTGCCACCTCTTCCTAAATGCTGATGAGGTCTAGCAGCTCGGCATTGCTCCAAGCGGGGAATCACCTGGTGGGTGGAGCAGGCATGGTCACCTGGAAAGATGCACTGAGACCACTACACGCATCACTGAACAAACAGGAAGGGGACTTTCAAATTTGCAAAGGAATGTATGCGGTGGGGATGACCATTGGTCACCTGAGAGCAGGACAGTAGAGTTCAAACTGAAGAGCACAGAGGTGAGAACATGCATTCTGGGACACCTCCCGGAGGCCAATCACTGCACTGTAATCACCATGGGATCTACACTGGCACCATGGCACTGTACCCCCGGCGCAGAAAGCTCTTCACCTCTCATCGGGGTGGCTTTTTTTAGAGTGCTACAACTGCACAGTTTCTGCATGCTAAGTAGCTTGGCAGTGTGTACACCTTGGGAGTTACAGCACAGAAAGTTCCTTTACTGTGAAGAAACTTGCCAGTGTAGATGGAGCCTAAAGCAGAGGTGCTGGATACCAGAGGCAGCAGTCAACAAGCTCTCTGAAAGCCTGTTTTGGTTTTTTTTGTAAAGATTTCAGGCCAGCTGGTTGTAAATAAAAACTGTGTTTGAAGGCAGCTAAAAGAGAAGAGTTATGAATGGGAGAAAACAGAGCAGAGTGGGAAAGAGGGTGAGCATTACTGAAAGAAACAAGGAAGGAAAGGAGGGAGAGAATTTAAAGTGGAAGGAAATATTATGAGGGATGTATGGAGATGGAGAAATAAAAAGATGTGCAATGGGACGAAAGAGACTGGGAGAAAAGCAAGAACTGAAGAGTGATCTTGAACTAAGACAGGAGCTAGACAGGAATCCCTAAACTAACTACAGTTACAGATTATAGGTAAAGTGTGCTGTATGTAGCATTGATCTGTTTTCTATTTGTTATATACTCTTCCTTTAAAGAGAGAAGTCCCCATCCTAATTTCTTTTCTTTCCTTCATCCCCACTTTTCCAGTGGAAGAAATAGTCAAGAAGAAGGATAAAATGGAGAGCAAGTTGGAAGGGAAATAAACCAACCTATTTTTTTGGTTTTCCAAAACTGAAAACCAAAAATTTCTTTTGGCTTTCATGTAATCAAAAGACCAAAAGCTTTGCCAAACTTTCAAACAAAATAAAATTTGTTCATCCCATTTGAAATTTTTTCATTTAAAACACAGAATTTCTCAGCCAACTCTCGCTCAGACACAGTCTGCTATAGGGGAGACTCACACACTGTGCTCTCTCATGGAGACTTTATTTTTGTTCTTTCTTGTTCTGTTGTTAGTTTCGTGTAAAACAAAAGTCATCCTGACTGAAAGGATATGGATGCCCTTTGGGCATGATCCAAAGCCCGTTGAAATCAATAGGAATCTTTCTGTGAACGTGAGTGGCTCTTGAAGTATGAAAAAACATGGCAATAAGTGCTAGGGCTGTGATTGCCTGCTGAAGATATTTTAGGATCTGATTTGCTTCAGAGCCTGACATAATCCATTTTAGTTATTTCAGGATTGTAATTAAAAATAAACTAAAGCAACCCATCAACATTGCTTTTCTCCAGAAAATAAAATTATTATAAATTTAATAGATTATTTTTTATCATATAGGATGGAAAAAGTCTGAGACTTATAGTCTCCACTTCTAAGATCTCTCCCTCTGTATCCATTTCTGCATGGTAAATCCAGGGTCTGTCTCTCAAGGAAATAAGTTGCTGCCTGTCTTTTCTATGACCCTCTTTTAAATCAACTGTCTGTATAAAAATCCTCATGGAACCTTATTAGCTAAAATAAAATGCCACCTGACAAGGTGACTGACTAACCATAATAAGGGATTACACCAGGCCAGTCACTGGGGTAGAATTCTTGGTGTTCTCATGTGCAGTCTCATCTTTACTGATTGGATAGTAAAAGCTCAGCTTAAATATTGATACACGAAGGAAGAAGTGAGAAAAGATGAAGCAAAATCTGATACTCTAAGGCAAGGTTTTGCCTTGATGAAGTTCATCTTGGTAGACAAATCAGGAATGTAGCTGAATGCTTTTTTGGTCAGCAATGGTTGCTACATCTGAACAGGAGAAGGGTGTTTTCAATATGATGTGGTCACAGTGGTAGCCAATGGCAGCTCCTGGTGCCTCTTTGAGAAGGACTGGGATCAGGGACGGCTTTAGGAAGTGCGAGGCCCAATTCAAACAGTTTCGATGGGGCCCCGGCAGGGATGACAAACAAAAAAACCCTTTCATTTCTTCCATGTATTATTTACTTTCCATGACTATATAAATAATAACAAAATTGTATATTACATACATTGCATCATATATTAATTAGCTGATTTGCACTTTCATATTAGGAAAATAATTTGTTTTGATAGTTGTACAACTGATTTTCTTCACTAATGTTTATTTTACTATTAATATAAAATTGCCCCTTCCTTCCCACCCCCCCCCAGTGCCACCCGGCTCCATGGAAACAAACCCTCCTTCCCCAGCTCCACCCAGTCGAAACAAGGTTGGGGGTGGGGGGCGAGAAGAAACGGCACACAGGGGGTGACCAGATCACAGCAGTAAAATAGGACCTGCCCCCTCCCTGCTCAGCCCCACCATCACACCCCTCTTCACCCCCCAGTCCCCTGCTGGCTTGCTGCATCCCTCCTAGTCAGTCCCCCACTCACCTCCTTTCACCTTCTCCTTCCCCTGCCAGAAACCCCCATGCGTGCTCCTAAAACGCCTGCTGGCTCACTGCTTGCCTCTTTGCCTACCCGCCACTTGCCCCCTCACCCTCCTCTGCAAGTATAAAGCCTCATTCAAAGACCCAGGGGTCACTATATTATGGCACACAGCAGTCAATCAATGCAGTTGTAGATAAATCTCTGCATTATGCATTTTTGTATAACTTTTATATGACTTTGTATTGAACCTTGGTAATATGTTATAGCAGGGCCCAAAGGTAGTGTAATTAAGGTAAAAGAAAAATGCCTTTTTGCTAGGAGTAGAATAAGATCTTCCTCCCACTTTGTAATCAATTGCCCGGTTGAATGAATGAGGTGTGAATTAGAAAGGTATGGAAGGCAGCACCTCCAGACAGCTGCAACCCTTGGAGAGGGACTGGGAGCCAGACCAAGGACAGCTTTGCCCAGGCTGAGTGGGATGGAGTTTGAATGCTGGGTTCAGGCTCTGGGCTGGGGCACGGGGTGGGGTGCAGGAAGGGTGGAGGTGTGCAGGCTCTGGAAGGGAGTGCGGAGGGGTGGGTGCAGGCTCTGGGACAGAGTTTGAGGGCCGGAGAGGGGGTGGTGGGTGCTTGGGGGGTGGAGGGGAGGGGACTGCCATCACATGTGGCTTCCTTCTTCCTCTGCTGCCCCTCACCATAGCCTCGGTGGGGAATGGGGCTGCCCCTTGCCCAGTGTTTGCAGGAGTGGTGGCTGGGGGAAAACCCAGTCAAACTGTGGTTTTACTCTTTCGTTGATGGGTCACTTTAACCCCTTACATACCCTTTCCCGCCTCTCTCACCCCACTTTTCTACTGGCCTTGTTTGATCTTTTCGGTGGAGCCAGATGAAAACCACAAACTCCAGTGAGAGCAACAGGCTGGAAGACTAGACTGAACCCATCACCCAGCCTAGTCCATCCCAGAGCCCAGGACTGAGGGCAAATGTCCTCACATCCCCAGGCCACCCGTTTCCACTCCTGGTCTCTCCCAGCACTGCCAGTGATTCTCTATGGCTGCATCGGGTGGGATTTCAACCGGACCCCACCTCCCCCCCGCTAAATTCAACCCTGTTTTGCAACCACTCTGCACCAAGAGTACCTTCCTTCCCTGCCCTAGAGCTGCTGGATGGCTAGAAAGCTGAGCTGGGCATTTGATTGATCTGGAATTTATCATGCCCCCCCTCAAAAAAACCTTAATATCCACACAGCTTGGGGGGGGGAATAGCCCCTCCAAAGCCAGTCTAATTTATTGTTGTAGGGCAAACGAAGGAGCTATTGTATAATGGAAATATTCAGTCCCTACAGCGGTCTTGCAGCAGGGAAAGCAGAGTTGATGGGAAGGGAACTGGTTTGGATAGGAGCCCCAATCCCCTTCCTTTGCAAAATAATTTGGAGAGAGGAATCAGATCACTCCGTGCCTCAGTTTTCCCTCTTGCAGGGGGGGGAAGGTCTCAGCCTGCCGTGTTGCAGACCTTTCGCATTCTCCCCTCTTGATGTATTTGATTTCCTCCTCCAAACCTCCCTCTCTCTCTCACCTGGAGTTCACAGCACTAAGTACTGGCTCGGGGCTTTTTTCCTGGTTTACATTACATGATCTCGACTTTAGTTTTGAAACAGACACAGGCAGGCACAAACTCACCCTCAAACAGCAACACCACCGAAAACCACAAAACCAACCCAATATTACAAACCTAGGGGGAATCACAGGGTCAAACACTCACCATTGGAAGCCCCAGCAGCTGCTCAGGTGACTGAGGTCCACTGCAGAGATTCCTGTCTCCTCCAGGTAAGTGCTGGGGGAGGGGAGGGGAATGAAGGCTGCAAAGCACATGTGCCTTCTCTCCCCTCCCCTCTCCTGACCTGCAACACCCACGCAGCTGCCTCTGCCTCAGCCCTCTGCCGGCCAGCGTCTCTCATTGCCTAGCGACAACAGCTGCTGCTTCCTGGAGATGCAAAGCTTTGCTTCCGGGAGAGACGCTGCTGGCACGGGGCCCAATTAGGGGGAATCGGGCAAATTGGCTTAATGCCAGCCCTGAATGTGGACACCAGACCAAATGGATATAAACTGGACATTAGGAAGTTTAGACTTGAAATTAGATGAAGGTTTCTAACCATCAGAGGAGTGAAGTTCTGGAACAGCCTTCCGAGGGGAGCGGGGGGGGTCAAAAGACATATCTAGCTTCAAGACTAAGCTTGATAAGTTTATGGAGGGGATGGTATGATGGGATAGCCTAATTTTGGCAATTAATTGATCTCTGATTATTAGCGGTTGTTGTAACTATAAAGGGAAAGGTAACAGCCCTCCTCTGTACAATACTATAAAATCCCTCCTGGCCAGAGACACCAAAGTTCTTTTACCTGTAAAGGGTTAAGAAGCTCAGGTAACCTAGCTGACACCTGACCCAAAGGACCAATAAGGAGACAAGCTACTTTCAAATCTTGGGCGGGGGAGGGAAGGCTTTTGTTTGTGCTCTTTGTTTTGGGGGGTTGTTCGCTCTTGGGACTAAGAGGGACCGGACATCAATCCATGCTCTCCAAATCTTTCTGAACAATTCTTTCATAATTCAAACTTGTAAGTAACAGCCAGGCAAGGCATATTAGGTTTATCTTTGTTTTCAACTTGTAAATGTTCCTTTTGCTAGAGGGTTTACCTCTGTTTGCTGTAACTTTGAACCTAAGGCTAGTGGGGGTTTCTATGGGCTCTTTGACTCTGATTACCCTTAAAGTTATTTTCCATCCTGATTTTACAGAGATGATTTTTACCTTTCTTTCTTTATTAAAAGCCTTCTTTTTAAGAACCTGATTGATTTTTCATTGTTTTAAGATCCAAGGGAGTTGAATCTGGACTCACCAGGAATTGGTGGGGGGGAAAGGAGGGGGAATGGTTAATTTGTCCTTGTTTTAAGATCCAAAGGTTTGGATTGGTGTTCACCAGGAAACTGGTGGAGAAGTCTCTCAAGGCTACCCAAGGAAGGGTTATAGTACTTGGGAGGCAGATATTCTGGGGGGGGAGGTAGACAGAGTTTCCCAAATGACTCATAAATAATTTGGGTGGTGGCAGCAAAACCAGATCTAAGCTGATAGTTAAGCTTACAGGTCCTTATGCAGTCCCCACATCTGTACTCTAGAGTTCAGAGTGGGGAAGGAACCTTGACAGCGGTAAACATGCCCAATGGCCTGTGATAGGATGTTAGATGGGGTGGGATCTGAGTTACTACAGAGAATTCTTTTCTGGGTGCTGGCTGGTGAGTCTTGCCCACATGCTCAGGGTTTAACTGATGGCCATGTTTGGAGTTGGGAAGGAATTTTCCTCTAGGGCAGATTGGCAGAGGCCCTGGAGGATTTTTGCCTTCCTCTGCAGCATGGGGCACAGGTCACTTGCTAGAGGATTCTCTGCACCTTGAGGTCTTTAGCCCATAATTTTAGGACTTCCATAACTCAGATATAGGTTAGGGGTTGGTTACAGGAGTGGGTGGATGAGAGTCTGTGGCCTGCATTGTGCAGGAGGTCAGACTAGATGCTCATAATGGCCCCTTCTGACCTTAAAGTCTATGAGTCTATGAACCAATACTCAGAAGTGGAGTTTCACTCCATAAAACCCATAAAGGAGTTTCTATGGGAGCAGAACTTGGACTACATTATGGGGCCAATTCGTCACTGGCCTGAGAAAGCATACCCCCGTTAAAATCCATTGAATTGCTACCCACTTACACCAGAATTTTAGCAGTAGCTTATCAATTCACACTTAAAGAGAGGTTAAAGAAGTGAAAAGAAACAGAGTTCTCATACCCTGAAGCAGGATTTTGTTCTCAGTAGTGACTATAACTAAAGACAAGTATCAGAGGGGTAGCTGTGTTAGTCTAGATCTGTAAAAGCACCAAAAAGAGTTCTGTGGCACTGTAAGAGCCTGGAGCTGGGATTCGTCCCTCTCAGGCGCGACGGGGAGCCAGGGCACTTCCCTACAGGCAGCAATCCACCCAGGGCCTAGACCCCTCAGCGGAGCTGAGCAAACAAATAGTCTCTTAACAAGGCAGAGTCCCGGCCCGTCAGCAGGTGCCCGGTAAGCACGGAGTCTATAAGCCCGGCCCTGACGCAGGGCGGGGCCATAGCAGTTCAGGCTCAGCTCCTTCAGCAAGGGGCTGAGCAAACACAGTATCTAGGCTCCGGCCCTTGGGCAGGGCAGGGCAATAAGCAGTTCAGGCTCAGCTCCTTCAGCAAGGGGCTGAGCAAACACAGTATCTAGGCTCCGGCCCTTGGGCAGGGCAGGGCAATAAGCAGTTCAGGCTCAGCTCCTTCAGCAAGGGGCTGAGCAAACGCAGAGTCTCTAGGCCCAGTCCTAGAGCAGGGTGGAGCAGTAGCAGTTCAAGCTCAGCTCCTTCAGCAAGGGCTGAGCAAACACAGTATCTCTGGGCCCGGCCCTGGAGCAGGGCGGGGCAATAAGCAGTTCAGGCTCAGCTCCTTCAGCAAGGGGCTGAGCAAACACAGTATCTAGGCCCAGGCCCTTGGGCAGGGCGGGGCAATAAGCAGTTCAAACAGTAAGTCTATAAGGCCCAAGCCCTGGCTCAGGGTGGGCAACCAGCAGATACAGAGCTCAGACTCTCAGGCAGAGGCTGAGCAGCGGTTTAAGCCGTAAGTCTATAAAGAAGGTCTCCTCAGGGCAGGGAGAGGGGGAGTCTGCCACCCTTGGAAGGGTGGCAGGGGAAACGCAGGCCCTCCCACACCACTGCGTTCCAGCCCAGGGCCCTAGCAGCGGCCAAGACGCGCTGCTGTCAGTGGGGATCCTGGCCGCAACACACTGACATGGGTTCAGGCTCTTCGGAAGCCAAACCAGGGTCGGCTGCCCCCGGGCCACTTCTGACCTCCCCCTCTCTAGGTACCTGTCCTTCGCCGGCGTTGTCCGGTGGGTCCCAGACCATGGGTTCCTCGGGATACCTGGCACAGGGAAGTTCAGGCCGCTCCTCCGGATACCGGGCGGAGGGAAGCTCAGGCCGCTCCTCCGGATACCGGGCGGAGGGAAGCTCAGGCCGCTCCTCTGGATACCGGGCGGAGGGAAGCTCAGGCCAGCGTTCCACCAGGTAGTGAGCACGGGGCAGGCTGGGCCCAGTGGGAGCTCGGGCCGTCTGCAGCCAACTGAGCACTGAGGCCGGGCTTTTATAATTCCTGTCCCACCCCTTGACTTCCGGGGGGGCGGAGACAGGCTGCGGTAGCTCCGCCCACTGAGGCAGCTGTGCTGGCTCGTCCCTCTCAGGCGCGGTTGGGAGCCAGGGCATCTCCCTACAGGCACCTTATAGACTAACAAATGTATTGGAGCATGAGCTTTCATGGGTGAATACCCACTTTGTCAGATGACTATAAGGTGCCACAGAACTCTTTGCCACTATAAAAAAAAGAGCATCTTTTTCTTCAGCAAATCTGTTCCCCCTGTGTATTTGGAGTCAGATCTGCTCACTTTAATTACAACAGTTCTGACCTGTTAGTCTAGCCAAGCCAAGAATTCTAGTGGTGTGTGAGCTGGACTCTTCCTCCTTGTGCCTCACCAGGACAATTGTTTATTAAATTCTAACCCAGAATGGCTGTAAATTACCCATTGATGGCCATAAGACTGCCATAAGGAGTCAGGGAAGGCAGAGTTTGTTCTGTGGGATCTTGATTGCTAGCAACAATATGGGTGAAAGAATCTGACAAGGCTGACTTTCAAAACCCAGGCTGAGTTTTCAGGATTGGCAGTTAGGAAGAATATCTGTGTCCTTATAAACTGAGCAATGTTGATAGGAAGAAGAGCGCTGGGTCTGCTTAAAAGCTTGTCTCGCTCATCAACAGAAACTGGGGCAATAAAAGATATCTCCTCCACCTTGTCTCTTCAATGTTGATAAAGGCAGCATTGAGAAACAAAAAACAGATAACTACACAAAGCCCTTTTTACAGATTCACTTTTGAGGGTAGAACTACACCTTAAGAAGGAATTGTTATACTGTGAGAAACTTCCAGACAAGGCAGACTTTGGGCCCATGTCTCCTCTCGCTTATCCAGAGTAATTCCCCTGAAGTCAATGATGGTACACTGGTATAAAGCCAGTGTGAAAGAGAGAAGAACCAGATCTTTTAAATAAAAGTCCTTTCCCTTATGAGAACCTCTCTTAAGCAGTGGGTTGTTTATTTTCAATATGTTATCTGGACAGTGCAATAAAATGCATGCATCTCATTTGTGTTAGTTTTCTCATTCAGAACAACGTGCCATGCAATATATTTGTTACCCAAAGAGCAAAAATAAACTTTATGTCTAGATTAATTTTTTATTAGATTAAGGGAAACATAGAAATATCAAATATAAAATGAAATGTCTTTAAGAGAGTCTCTCTTATTCTGTAACATCATCTCACAGCCCTGGGACTTAATAGACAAGGAGGTAGACTTCATGGGCCACTTTCTTCAATGGACTCAATATTTCACCTCATATCTAAAGAGGCAGTATGCAGAAAACAGATGCATAGCCACAAAGACCATGACATTTCATTGCACTGAACCTGCAAAAGTTAAGCACGTGTGGTGGCACAATGATGGTGGGAAGGACAAGTGTAGCAGAGATGGTGATGAGGATGAAGGTGGGGTTGTTGACAACAAGATTGGTGCTGATGAGGACGAGAAACGTGCTTAGGAGGAAGCAGAATGTGGTGATGGTAAGAATGAGGATATTGGCCATGAGGCAGTGACAAGGATGCTGAGTACAGTGGTGGTGAAGGCGATAGTGAGCAGGAGGATGCAGCTGAAGAAATGTGGTGGTGAAGATAATGGTGGGGATGAAACAAAAGGAATTGCACACAGTATATTTCTTCACTATTCCTGGGGTGTTTTTCTGGGGTTGAGGCCCAGATTCTCCTGTTCCCTACACCAAGTGAAGCCAATGAAGATAGATCTACCAGTGTCAGTGACAGAGGAATCACTGGTCTTACCCATACCACCTCAGGTAAGTGCTTGGACCTGAAAGTTCAGCTCTTGCCGTGACCATTCCTCATGTGCTTCCATATTATAATAACAAAAATTATACCGCTCCATGGAATTGTGTGATGAAAAAGTGATCCTAATTCAGTTACCAGCTGTGAATTGTTTGGGTACTTGCCCTCTTTTAGTCTTTCCTGTTTAATTTTAGCTGCTATATATGCCTCCTGTTTGATACATGTTCTCCTCCTAGCAGGGCCGGTGCAAGGATATTTTGCACCTTAGGCGAAACTTCCATCTTGCAGCTCCCCCCCCCCCCAAAAAAAATCACATACATTATAGACAATACACGGTCACAGAGTAACATGTTATAATTTAGATTTTATGTTTCCGCGCTTTAAGTTTAACAAATTTAGAAACAAGTTCCTCCAAGTCAATGCTGTGAGCAATGTCATGTTCTAGTGACAAGGTAGATAGCCCAACAAGTCTTTGTTGCAACATTGATGTTCACATGTATGTTTTTATCAACTTGAGCTTCGAGAAGCTTCGCTCACCATTGGCCACAGAAACTGGGAGAGTCAAGAGGATGCGAAGAGCAATAACTGTGTTAGGGACACTATCTGTCAGCTGGGGGTCAGGGCTGTGGGGGGGATGAGGTCAATGGGGTTTCCAGCTCAGAGGGACTGGGCTCATAGCTGGGGGTCAGGGCTGTGGGGGGGATGGGGTCGAGGGGGTTTCCAGCTCAGAGGGACTGGGCTCGGAGCTGGGGGTCAGGGCTGTGGGGGGGATGAGGTCAAGGGGGTTTCCAGCTCAGAGGGACTGGGCTCGGAGCTGGGGGTCAGAGCTGTGTGGGGGGGATGGGGGTCAGGGGGGTGCCTGGGGGCACTGGGGCAGCTCAGCTCTGCAGGCTGCTGTTCTCTCCAGCCATCCAGGCACAAGGGGAGCAGCAGCAGGGACCAGCCAAGGACCAAGGGGGCAGAAGCACAGGCACCTGAGGCCAAGCTGTGGGGAAGCACTTGCTTACCTTGCCCAACGCATGAGCATCGGGGTCCTCTTTCTTCCCCCACTCCACCAGACCACGGCTGAGGCTCTTTTCTTCTCCATGCCCCTCGCTGGGGCTGACGTGGAGGCTGAGCCAGGGGGCAGCCTCCGCTTTCCTCCAGAAGCCATGGTGTCGCGCTGCCCTCGCAGGGCTCCTGCCACGTGCCCTAAGCAGAGCTGCACAGCTCTGCCCAGCCGCCAGCGCCCCCGCCGGCAATGAGAAAAATGGCACAGGCTGGAGCCCCTGCTCTGGGAGAGAGAGGGATTCTGAGCCTCTGCCTGCAGCCCAGGGATTCCCCTGGGTCAGCGCGCCGCGGGCAGCCCGAACCTCTGGGCTGCCGCGGCGGTGCCCTGACCCAGAGGACACCCTGGACTGCTGGCTGCTGCGGCGGCACGCTGACCTGGGGGACACCCTGGGCTGCCGGCTGCCGCGGCGGCGCACTGACCCAGGGGACCCACGGGCTGCCAGCTGCCGCAGCAGCGCCCTGACCCCGGGGACATCCTGGGCTGTTGGCTGCCGCGGAGGCGCCCTGACCCAGGGGAACCCCTGGGCTGCTGGCTGCTGCGGCGGTGCGCTGACACGGGGGAACCCCGGGCTGCCGGCTGCCGCGGCGGCACCCTGACCCCGGGGACACCCTGGGCTGCCGGCTGCCGCGGCGGTGCGCTGACCCAGGGGACGCCCTGGGCTGCCGGCTGCCACTGCGTGCCCTGACCCCGGGGACACCCTGGGCTGCTGGCTGCCGCGGTGGCGCCCTGACCCAGGGGGGCCCTGGGCTGCCGGCTGCCGCGGCGGCGCACTGACCCAGGGGGCCCCCGGGCTGCCGGCTGCCGCGGCGGCGCCCTGACCCCGGGGACACCCTGGGCTGCCGGCGGCTGCTGCCACCGGCAGCTCAGACTCCCTCTCTGTCCCAGCAACAGCGGCTGCTCAACCATTTAAAAAAAATTGGGGGGTGCTGCTTTTTGGCGTCCCCAAATCTTGGCGCCCTAGGCAACCGCCTAGTCCGCCTAAATGGTTGCACCGGCCCTGCCTCCTAGACATATATTTGTATAGGTGTAGACATACATGTGCACACACTAGCTCATTTTCCACACTAATGGGCATACCAGCCACATGCGAAACTGTGTGTGCCTGTCTTCACACACCAGTGAACATTAGACAGCTACCTGCACACATGTACTCCATACATTTCCACACTAAAGCGCACACGTACTAAAGTTGGAGTTTGATTTGACGAAGGCTTTTTCATTTATATAGTATCAGGGGTAGCCATGTTAGTCTGGATCTGTAAAAGCAGCAAAGAGTCCTGTGGCACCTTATAGACTAACAGAGGTATTGGAGCATGAAGTTTCATGGGTGAATACCCACTTCATTGGATGTGTAAGCAGTGTCAGGATAAGCTCTACACTGACATCTGGTGGAAAGAATTTCAGAGAGTGTATTTGCATAGGCACGCCTACCCTATCCCAGACTGCTGAGCGGTGGGACTGCTTGGTGACAAATGACTCACCCTCAGTTGGGTGGTACTTGCTAGACAAGGGACATGGGTTCCAAAACCCAGAGAATTGAGAGAGGCTGGGGACAGGTATCTGTGCCTGGTGGTGCAGTCTCCTTGTGGAGCCAGAAGCACCAGTTCCACTCTCTCCACTGTGGAATGTCAGAGTTGATTTTTTTAATTTCCTCAAGAATCTAAATATAGGTTACTGAGCTGAACTCAACTCACTTTGGGCTAATGGTGCACTAGCACTGGGGCTCCCCTACTAAGAGTTGAAATCACTAAAGAGCTGAAATAACTGAGCTGAGAGCACTGAGTACTGTGCTAACTAGTGGGGGAGCCTGAAGATATGCTGTGGAACAGAGTGGCTGGCGGAGTGGAGCAGTTGTGGGGACGGCTGGAGCGGATCACGGGACAGCTAGTGGCAGCAGAGCGGCTGATAGAGCGGAGTAGCTGTGGGACGGGTGGAGCGGCCCACAGAGCGAGCGGAGCCGAGCAGTTTGCAGAGAGAACTGGAGCAGCTCATGGAGCAGAGCAGCTGGTGGAGCGGAGCAGTTTCTGAGGACGGCTGGAGGAGCAGCGTGGAGCAGCTGGTAAAGCGGAGCAGTTCGTGGAGAAGGTGGAAGCAGAACCCACAGAGAGGCAGGGCAGTTGGCCCCGGACCACGTAAGGTGCCCCTTTCTACCCAGGCTGGGGGGAGGGACCTCTACAGATAAACTCTCAAACTCTGGGGTGGCATTGACCAGAGACTTTTGGGTTGTTGGACTTTGGGGTGATTGGACTTAAAACCCTAAGGGGAAAATGGACAGCACCAAACGTACTTGGAGGTGGGTTTTTGTTTATGGTTTGTGTTATAACCCTGTTTGTGGTGTTTCTCCAATGGGATGCCGCATTAATTCCTTCCTTTATTAAAAAGATTTTGCTACACTCAGACTCCATGCTTGCGAGAGAGGAAGTATTGCCTCCTAGAGGCGCCCAGGGGGGTGTGGTATGTGAGTGTCCCAGGTCACTGGGTGGGGGCTCGAGCCGGTTATGCATTGTGTTACTGAAACGGAACCCCTGGATACTGAACCCAGCCCTTGTTGCTGCCAACTCAGAGGGGCAGAAGGGTTACAGATGCATACTGACAAAGTGGGTATTCACCAACGAAAGCTCATTCTCCAATACGTCTGTTAGTCTATAAGGTGCCACAGGACTCTTTGCTGCTTTCATTTATATAGCACTTCTCATCCTTGGACCTCAAATTTTAGAAGCGACATACAAACTCTGTCCTTCCCTCACACAGTTCAGCCTAAGTATTGCAATTTCCCAAGGCTCTCAGGGACAGATCATTTGCCTTTCAAGGACTGAGTTGTTGGCTTTTCAGGGCGGAATGTTGTCAGGTGCATTCTAGAAGAGCCAATCCAGAAATGTTTACTACAGCATCTCTTCTTGAATTTTTCTCATGCATATTATGCTGTCTCACTGCCAATCTCAAAGGCCACTGAAATCAAAACCATTGCTCATAAAAGGAATTAACAGCATTGCTTATAAAAAGACATTGGGATTAGTCAATGTCAAAGGGAGAAAACAGACTCAAAAACATAATAACTGAATCAGTGACATTACCAAATTAAACACATTTAAGAGGTTTTTTAAATGAAAAAGTGGAGGATGTCTTATTAGGAACCGTAACAGCTTTTCTTTCCAGTAAGCACATTTTTAATGTTATCATTTTGTAATAGGAAAAAAAACCCCTAAATTTAAAGTTTGCCTCATACAAATGACACTTGCTAGCTTTCTTGCTAATCCAAAGGAAATATTATCCTAATAATCCCCAAGGCCCAATGTCTAGGTGTTGGATACATGATAAACTTACGTGAAGCTTTTTTAGTGAGATATAGTTCTCTGGAGACAGCTGGGGATTTAATTTTTCAAGGCTTAGTACGACCTGACCCTTTAAAAATAAGATTTAAATGTCCCTTGTCAGGTCACTTAAGAGTTTCTTTTTCTTTTTTATTTGCTACTTGCCCAGATTTCTAATCCCCAGCCTCTGGAGGAAGCCTTTAGCCATCTCAAACTTTTCATGTCTTGATTATTTTACAGTTTTGGAGGACTCTCTGCGCAGATGCTACTTTTTAACAGTCTTAGTCCTGGAATGGGATGGAATGCAGTTACTCAAAGCAAATTATTTCCAATATTGTTCTTTTAGATTCTACTTTTAGTTTTGAACTAAGGTGTTCTTCCAGCTTGTGAGTCGTTCCTCTACATGTGAGCTGTATTTCACAGGAGGTGGTATCTGGATTCCTTGGAATCCATGTTCCCATGTGTTATGCTGTCCATGGGTTGGTCTTCTTATCCCTTGCTACTTAGTTTTACAGACACTGACTGAACGTTCCAAGATGTGCATAGGATTTAACCGCAGAATTCCTGATGTCATGAAATCCCACCCAACTCATAGAAGATGTAGGCATGAAGAATGTTCAAGCCAGGGATCTCCAGTACCAGTTCATCTGCTATATATAGCGGGTATTATAGTAAGGACACTACTACTGTGATAGTGGTGGCACAGCTTGGTGACACCGACCTGTTGCCCAGGTGCCTGTCTGTAGTGGCTCCCCACTTTTCAAAGACTGATTTTTCTCAGTTTTATACAAACATAAATGTTAAAGAAGGAGCAGACCTCTTAGATTAACTCATTGGGATTGTTCCTCACAACTGGTTTTTCCAATCTAGTTTTAAATGTCCATGGTAAAAGGGTATCTACCCTTGCCCTTACATACTACACTGCAGTATTATGTGCTTTTGAAAATCATACCTGCTGACTTCAACGGGATTTCAGCATCTGCTTAAAATTAAAATTAAAATTAAGCAGATGCTGAAGGGTGTTGCTGAATAGGGATGGACTTAAAGTTAGGCATGGCTTTAATGCCTTGCCAACTTGGGGACCATAGAAGAAAAGAAATCAAGTTTTATGCCAAAACCACCTCTCTACCTATACTGATCTCTATCCGTGAACACCTTTGTGTTTAGGGGTAAGAGATGCAAAGCATGATGGGTAGCCTGCAATTCACTAAATTCATCTTTCCTAGAAGAAATACTTTCAAAGGAAACTGATAAATAACCCATCCCTTACTGTACATGGAGACACATACCATAGTGCTGGATGTGAAAACCTTCCAGACTCCATCAATTAAGCCACCACATAGAGGGGATGAAGCGTGGGGGTGCAGTGAGTGAGGGATTCTCCCTAGGACTCAATGGAAACCAGATGTTGTGGGCAGAGCTAGCATGCTTCTTATCAAGAGCTATGCTGCAATTTCATATGGAAAGCCCTAACCAGAACCAAACAAACGACTCATCATTGCCAAGGCACAGACTTATCTTCCACAAATATTTAATAATGAGCTCTTCAATCTAGCAGAGCAAGATATAACATGCTCCAGTGACTGGAAGCTGAAGCTAGACAAATTCAGACTGGAAATAAGGCGTAATTTTTTACAAGTGAGTAATTAACCATTGGAACAATTTACCAAGGGTCATGGTGGATTCTTCATCACTGGCAATTTTTAAATCCAGATTGGATGTTTTTCTGAAAGATCTGCTCTAGGAATTATTTTGAGGAAGGTCTCTGGCCTTGGTGATACAGAAGGTCAGACTAGATGACCACAGTGGTCCCTTTTAGTCTTTGAATCTATGAAAAGCTGTTATGCATAGTATGGTAGTACCTATAGACCTCAGCCAAGATCAGGGCCCAATTCTATCTGATGTCGTTCAAACATAGTCAGGGACAGCACCTACCCTAAAGAGCTATATGTCCAAACGCCTCCAACAATCAACTTCCTTTCTGAAATACAAACAAAAAAGGATGCATGGTAGGTGCAGCTCTGGTGATGGGCAATAGCAATAACCTCAGCATATGAATGCATTCATTTTTCACAGTTACAAGCTCAGACTCTGTCAAATAATATTACCAGTGACTCATAGGTCAAATATTCCCTCTTCTTCTGGAAGTTGATGGTGCCACTTTGCCCAGCTGTGTATAAGCCTTATGCTCACTAGAACCTATGTGCCCCTACACTGCAGTGCAGTCATACTCCGAATAAGGCTGCTGGGAAAATTATCAGTCAACTTTCTTCCAATGGAAAAATCAGGCTTTCGACAAAAGGAAGATTTTCATGGGACATGTTCACTTTCCAGAATTTTTTTTGACAGTTTGTTGGAAAACCATGGCTTAAAAAAAAATAGCCAAAACTTACTTTCTTCAAAACTTTTCAACCTTTTCTTTCAGATTTTGGCAAAACCCCAAAATTTTCCAATTTTTTTTAAACCAAATGGCAACATTTTCTATGGCAAAACATTCCCATTTTCTAAGCAGGGCAACTCCTGACACCATGAGCTGGGCTTTGGTGGGGAGAGGGATAAGGATGTCAACAGAGCCTGTTTTAGAATAAGGAGACTGCTAGAATAATCTGGACTAGATTTCCATCAATGCACATCAAGAATATTGTAGGCAGAGTGCAGTTATGTAAAGAGGAGGGCCCCAGAAATTAATCATTTATACCCTGGGTGGCACAGAGTTACCCCACATGCTTCTCTTTATCAGCTGTTTTTACATAATAGTTACAAATGTGGGCATATAGGGGCACTGTTGTGGATCAAAAAGGTTATATGCAGCATCATCAAACCATAAAAATGTCAGGTTGGAAGGAATCTTTAGAGGTCATCAAGTCCAGCCTCTTGCGCTGAGGCAGGACCAAATAAATCTAGAACATCCCGGTCAGGTGATTATTCAACCTGTTCTTAAAATCGTCCAGTGATGGGGATTCCACAACCTGTCTTGGAAGCCTGTTCCAGAGCTTAACTACCCTAATAGTTAGAAAGTTTTTCCTAATATCTAGCCTAAATTTCCTTTGCTGCAAATTATGCCCATTACTTCTTGTCCTACCTTCACTGGACATGGAGAACAATTGATCCCCATCCTCTCTATAACAACCCTTAACACATTTGAAGACTGTTATCAGGTCCCCCCATAGTCTTCTTTTCTCAAGACTAACCATGGCCAAACTAAACATGAATTGTGCAGGTGTATGTAGGTAAATCCATAGTAGGTAGATATTTCATATTGTGAGGGTACACTGTGGAGGTGTACTGCATGGGAACTGCATGGGATCTTGTAAGGACTCCGCTGATCTCTTGGCTTAATCCTGTTTCTCTCAGAGATGAGCTGCCAGAATTTTAACCAGAAACTCTCCCCAGTGACTTCCCCACCTTAACCTGTAATAACCTCCCTGTTCCAGGATGGCATAGACTCACTGAGAGGAGGAAGATGGTGGGATAGACTCATTTGTTTTCCCATTTAAACACAAACACGCTAGTTTTTTATTGTTCTGTCATAAACAAATAAGAAAAGTTAATAGAACAGAAGTGCTTCCTATCTCTTTGCCTGGAAAGAGTTAACAAGAACAGTGAGCCTGGCTGTCACCTGACCAGAGGACCAATCAGAGGACAGGATACTTTCAAATCTTGAGGGAGGGAAGTTTTTGTGCTGTGCTGTTAGTTTTGGTTGTTGTTCACTCTGGGGGCTCAGAGGGATCAGATGTGCAACCAGGTTTCTCTCCAATCTCTCCGATACAGGCTCTTATAAGTTCAGAATAGTGAGTACTAGGTAGATAAAGCGAGTTAGGCTTATGGTTGTTTTCTTATTTTGCAAATGTGTATTTGGCTGAAAGGAGTTCAAATTGGTATTTTGCTGAAAAGATTTTAATTTGTACTTGTATACTTAGGCTGGGAGGGTGTTCCCAGTGTCTATAGCTGAAAGACCCTGTACCTATTCCATTTTTTTTAAATTTACAAAGATAATTTTTACTGTTTTTTCTTTCTTTAATTAAAAGCTTTTCTTAAGAACCTAATTTTTTTTTATTCTGGTGAGACCCCAGGGGACTGGGTCTGGATTTACCAGGGAATTGGTGGGGAGAAAGGAGGGAAGAGGGAGAGAGAGGCTGATTTCTCTCTGTGCCAGGATTACTTTCTCTCAGGAAGAGTCTGGTAGGGGGAAAGAGAGGGAGAGAGGAAGGTGAATTGTCCTCTCTGTTTTGTGATTCAAGGAGTTTGAATCACACAGTGATCTTCCAGGGTAACCCAGGGAGGGGAAGCCTGGGAGAGGCAACAGTTAGGGAAAGGGTTTACTTTCCTTGTGTTAAGATCCAGAGGGTCTGGGTCTTGGGGGTCCCCGGGCAAGGTTTTGTGGGGACCAGAGTGTACCAGGCACTGGAATTCCTGGTTGGTGGCAGCGCTACAGGTTCTAAGCTGGTAATTAAGCTTAGAGGAATTCATGCTGGTACTCCATCTTTTGGACGCTAAGGTTCAGAGTGGGGATTATACCATGACATGTACACTCTTCAGGGCATGGATTGTCATTTATTATATGATGGTACAGTGCCTACCACAATGGGACCATCAGCTGGTAGAGACCACTAGGTGTACTGATACTAGCCAAAACTAGAACAGAGCTAGCACCGCCACGCCAAAGTTATAGTTGATTGCACATTGCTGAAAATGTTTAGATTTTGTTCCTGAAAAAAATTTGCGGAGAATCTTGCTGGGGTAGTAGCTGCCTTCTCTAATAGCACAATCTCACTCACTCACTGCCGTCAGTTCTCTCTGTCAACCAGGTCCATTTCTAATCTTGGGCAGCAACAGCTAGAACAGAGATGAAATCCCCAACACACTAGTATCATCTGCCTACTCTACCATGCTGGTATCCAGGGGCTTAGTGCAGCACAGATGTGAATGGTGTTGCTTAGATTGTAAGTGCTTCAGGGCTGGGACCAACTCTCGGTTAATATGTCTGTATAGCACCCGGCACAAAGGGGTTGTGGCCTCTAGGTGTTAATGCAGTGCAAATAATACACAGTGATGATAACTGTTTCTTCAGTGTTCTGTGGCTCCTCAGGATCTCTGTGTGGGTCACAACTGTTCTGACGCACAGCCATGCAAAGGACACTGTCTAAGAAAGCCCCCAGCTTGTCAGAAACTGCTAAAAAAAGTTAAAAGAATTTTAAGAATACACAATAAAGGACTCAAAAGGTAGGAAATACCCTCACAACCTTAACTCTGCACTTTTGTGAGTTTGCATGATGGTACTGTCCAGATCCTTAGCTAGTGTAAACCAGTGTAGCTTCCTAGAAATCACAGACCTTGGACTCTGTGAAAAAGCTTCCATGGCGCCCAGAGGAGAGTGTAGGAACAACACCACAGAGGTGGCTGGATCTCACTTCCATGCGGAAGTGGGGAGAACAATGCGTGTTGTGGGCCTATGAATTTAATGTCGTAACTGATTTTATAGACTAAACTGTTCAGGATACTCTAGGTTAAGGTTCCCACATGGTCAATATTCTTCTGGGAAACACACAGCATTCTGCCCCAATGTCATTCCAAGCCTGGACTAAGCCTGGCAGAAACCTGGAAGTACCATTATATTTAATGGAGAGGTCACCTTGCTGCAGAAATGGACATTGCCAAGCCAGAGAGGCATAAAGAGAAGTGTCAGTTCAGAACAGGTGAGCTCTGAGCTATTAAGTAGCTTCTTTTATCAGCTGCACAATGACCTTACTCAATGTCCCTCCAAGGCTGTAGAACTGCTGTCACCTGGACACCATCCAATGCAGGGCCAAAAATGACAAAAAAATCCATGAAGAGTCTTTCATCCCTGGGATGGAGTCCAGGGAGTTACACCAGGGATATTTCTGGTTTGAGATGTTTGGGGTTACATTACAGAGGGTCACATTCTGCCTGAAGTGACACAAGTGCAGTTCCCATGTAAACAGTGAACTGGATGTGAGCTGGGTTATTTCAGCAGCTGCCTACATATCAGAAGCCCATAAGAATACACTCAGATGGGCAGCAAGGTCTCTGGGCTGGGCTGGGGTAATTATTCCAGTTAAATCCATCAGGGTAGGCTGGTCCTTAATGTAAGCAAGTGCAACTTCATTGAAAGCAGTGGAGCAGCATCTGCTTACACCAGGTCTAAATTTGGCCCATCCTGTTAAACACTGACCTCTGACTATGCCTCTTTCCTCTGAGGATTTCAAAGCACTTTGCAACCATTACATGAGTTACATTGCATCCCTGGGCAGTAAGTGGTAGTATCCCACTTTTACAGACAAAGTGAGGCACAGAGCTGTGAAGTAACTTGCCGAAGATCACACTTCAAGACAGGTATCAGATGGGTAGCCGTGTTAGTCTGGATCTGTAAAGGCAGCAAAGAGTCCTGTGGCACCTTATAGACTAACAGACGTTTTGCAGCATGAGCTTTCGTGGGTGAATACCCGCTTTTGTCGGATGCATGTAGTGGAAATTTCCAGGGGCAGGTATATATATGCAAGCAATTAGCAGGCTAGAGATAACGAGGTTAGTTCAATCAGGGAGGATGAGGCCCTATTCTAGCAGTTGAGGTGTGAAAACCAAGGGAGGAGAAACTGGTTTTGTAGTTGGCAAGCCATTCACAGTCTTTGTTTAATCCTGAGCTGATGGTGTCAAATTTGCAGATGAAGTGAAGCTCAGCAGTTTCTCTTTGAAGTCTGGTCCTGAAGTTTTTTTGCTGCAGGATGGCCACCTTAAGATCTGCTATTGTGTGGCCAGGAAGGTTGAAGTGTTTTCCTACAGGTTTTTGTATATTGCCATTCCTAATATCTGATTTGTGTCCATTCATCCTTTTCTGTAGAGACTGTCCAGTTTGGCCAATGTCCATAACAGACAGGGCTGGCTCCAGGCCCCAGCGCGTGCTTGGGGCAGCATGCCGCGGGGGGCGCTCTGCCGGTTGCCGGGAGGGCGGCAGGTGGCTCCGGCGGACCTCCCGCAGGCGTCCCTGCAGAGGGTCTGCTGGTCCCGCGGCTCCAGTGGAGCATCCCCAGGCGCGCCTGCAGGAGGTCTACCGGAGCTGCGGGACCAGCGGACCCTCCGCAGGGATGCCTGCGGGAGGTCCACCAGAGCCGTGGGACTGGCGAGCGGCAGAGCGCCCCCCGCGGCGTGCCACTGTGCTTGGGGTGGGAAAATGGCTAGAGCCGGCCCTGATAGCAGAGGGGCGTTGCTAGCATATGATGGCATATATTACATTGGTGAACGTGCAGATGAATGAACCAGTGATGTGTGGCTGATCTGGTTAGGTCCTGTGATGGTGTCACTGGTGTAGATATGTGGGCAGAGTTGGCATCAAGGTTTGTTGCATGGATTGGTTCCTGAGTTAGAGTTACTATGGTACGGTGTGCAGTTACTGGTGAGAATATGCTTCAGGTTGGCAGGTTGTCTGTGGGCGTGGACTGGCCTGCCACCCAAGGCCTGTGAAAGTGTGGGATCATTGTCCAGGATGGGTTGTAGATCCCTGATGATGTGTTGGAGGGGTTTTAGCTGGGGACTGTATGTGATGGCCAGTGTAGTCCTGTTGGTTTCTTTCTTGGGTTTGTCTTGCAGTAGGAGGCTTCTGGGTACATGTCTGGCTCTGTTGATCTGTTTCTTTATTTCCTCATGCGGGTATTGTAGTTTTGAGAATGCTTGGTGGAGATTTTGTAGGTGTTGGTCTCTGTCTGAGGGGTTAGAGCAAATGCGGTTGTACTTCAAGACAGTGGCTGAGCCAGCAATAGAACCCAGCTCTCTTGAGTGCCAGCCCCTGACCTATCAATTACATATCAGGGTCTTGTTGCTGCAATGCCCACTTCTTTCCTTCCCTCAACCAACCAATAGTCCATCAATGATCTGGAAAAAGGGGTAAACAGTGAGGTGGCAAAATTTGCAGGTAATACAAAACTACTCAAGATAGTTAAGTCTCAGGCAGACTGCACAGAGCTACAAAAGGATCTCTCAGAACTGGGTGAGTGGGCAACAAAATGGCAGATGAAATTCAATGTTGATAAGTGCAAAGTAATGTACATTGGGAAACATAATCCCAACTATACATATAAAATAATGAGGTCTAAATTAGCTGTTACCACTCAAGAAAGAGATCTTGGAGTCATTGTGGGTAGTTCTCTGAAAACATCCTCTCAATGTGCAGCGGCAGTCAAAAAAGCGAACAGAAAGTTGGGAATTATTAAGAAAGAGATAGATAAGACAGAAAATATCATGCTACCTCTATATAAATCCATGGTACGCCCACATCTTGAATACTGCATACAGATGTGGTTGCTCCATCTCAAAAAAGATATATTGGAATTGGAAAAGATTCAGAAAAGGACAACAAAAATGATTAGGGGTATGGAACAGCTTCTATATGAGGAGAAGTTAATAAGACTGGGATTTTTCAGCTTGGAAAAGAAACAACTAAGAGGGGATATGACTGAGGTCTATAAAATCATAACTGATGTGGAGAAAGTAAATAAGGAAGTGTTATTTACTCCTTCTCATAGCACAGGAACTAGGGGTCACCAAATTAAATTAACAGGCAGCTATAAAACAACAAAAGGAAGTATTTCTTCCCACAACACAGAGTCAACCTGTGGAACTCTATGCCAGAGGATGTTGCGAAGGCCAAAACTATAACAGGGTTCAAAAAAGAACTAGATGAGTTCATGGAGGATCTGTCCATCAATGGCTATTAGCCACGATGGGCAGGGATGGTGTCCCTAGCCTCTGTTTGCCAGAAGCAGGAAAGGGGCAATGAGGGATGGATCACTTGATGATTCCCTGTCTGCTCATTCCCTCTGGGGCACCTGGCATTGGCCACTGTCGGAAGACAGGATACTGGGCTAGATGGACCTTTGGTCTGACCAAGTATGGTCGTTCTTATGCTAAGTTCTTAAAAACCTTTACTGCTTTGTGGTGTGACGGATTTTGATGGAAAACCCATCCCGGCTCTGTGCATGTGTGCGTGCACGCGCGCACACACACACACACACACACGTCTATTTTACTTACTTCTAGGGCTGTCAAGCAATTAAAAAAATTAATTGCGCAATTAATTGTGCTGTTAAACATTTATTTAAATATTTGTGATTGTTTTCTACATTTTCAGATATATTGATTTCAATTACAACACAGAATACAAAGTGTACAGTACTCACTTTATATTGTTTTCATTACAAATATTTGCACTGTAAAAATGATAAAATATTATTTTTCAGTTCACCTCATACAAGTACAGTAGTGCAACTCCCTTCATTTTTGTGTATTTAAAATTCTCACCCTTCACTTTGTGTTAACTCCATTCATTTATTTTTTAATTAACTTGGGCACTGTAGCAAGAGCCTGATTCTCTTCTCACTTGCACTGATTTTACACTAGTTTAACTCCAAGTGGAATTACTCTTGATTTACACTAGTGTAGCTGAGAAGATATATTATAGTGGCACCTAGAAGCCCCAGTTGAGATCAGGGTCCCATTATACAAGGTGCTGTATATACACATAGTTAGCCCTTGCAGTCTAAATAGACAAGATGAGAAATGGCAGCACAGGAAGTGACTGGCCCAAGGTCATACAGTGGTAGAGCTGGGATTAGAACCCATATTTCCTTATGCCATCCGACGATGCTGTCCACTAGACCACACTGCCTCTCCAGAGTCAGCTGCACTCTACTCACTTTGTGCCTTGCCAGGAAGAACTGACTTCTCAGGGGAATGAATAGCAAACGTGGCTTGAAGGTGACGCGGTGCCTGAAAAACAAAAATCACCCTCCGATATGCCAAAGAGAGGGAGAGAACCACTGCACAACAGCCATGGTCCTTTGAAGTAGAAGCTAAAGAGATTTTAAAAACTAATCAAATTAGAGTGATCCCTCTGGGAGCACATATAGTTTTACCTTGGCTAAGCAATATCCCGGTTTGGGTTTTAGGAACTTTCCAGCAGCTGCTAGTTTAGGAGGGTGACACTGGAGAGATTATTCTGAGCAAGTGCTAAGAGCCAGCACTCCCCCCTCCCTCCAATATAGAATGACAGAGGACTGCACCGGTTTAAATGACACTCTCAGCCTCTTGGAAAGCACAGGTCCCACTCAGAGCACAATCCAAGCAATTCCCTCTCCTCACCTCATAAACCATCATCACCATGGATGGTAAGGGAGCCCATTTAGCCTTTAAGTCACGCTGGCGCAAGACGGATGAGGAACTGTGTCGACACAGCATGTCTTTTATCTTGCACAAGGCCATACAAACTGATTTCTTTCAGAGTTACCTCTACCTGCTGGAGCGGCTTCCCCTTGGTGAGTTATCTCTGTGTGTCTATCTGTGGACAGTGCCTAATGCATTGTGCGAGCTGCCAGAATACAAATAAATTGATAATAATGATAAATAGCTCTGCAAAGCACTCGCACAGACAATAAGGTGCTATACAAGCCAGTCTGTTCTATCCTTCAGCTACCCCTGATCTGGCATCACAGTTTATTATATCTTGGTGCCACAATGGTAAGCACCACAGAAATAGGTGAACTGGCAGATGAGATCTACTTTGCTTGCAGATGTGGTTAATGCTATTTTTTTCTCAGTCACAGTTAAAATAAAAAATGTGTTGGGAGTTTAAGGATGAAAAGCGGCATTGTGTGTGAGTGTGAAAGAGAGAGAGAGAAACTGGAGCAGACATGCTTTGCTTTCTGGCTGTCAAATGTCCATATTTGTTATCTTTCCAGATGTCCATATCTTTGATCCAAGTCTTGCTTTGCAGGGTGGAAAGGTACTTGTGAAACAATGCTCTCCCACAATTCACCCAATCCAATTATTTATTTGGTTTCAAAGTACTTTTGGAAGGAAGGGTTAATTTATGGCCAGATTTCAACAGGAGCTGCTGAATGCCAAGTGCTGAGTCACTTTAGGAAATAGTGCTGAAGTAGGAAGATCTGAGCGCTACTGAAATGTCTGGCCCTGAATATGTAAGTTTTAGGGTGTCCTACTTCAATTCCCAAAAGCCACAGTTGTCCTGATGACAAATAGAAAGAAGCCTGGGTTTGGCTTAGGGCTGTATTATTTTAAGATGGTCACTTTGTCAGCTGCATACTGGAAGCTACGCTGAATGTTAGAATCACATCAGTTAGAGATGGACAGAACCTTTTAGGTGACATCTTGTTTATCTTATCGGCAGCACATTCATTCTTGAGGGCTTCCTCCACATTCATAGGCAACAGATCACCTTCGCTGAACATGTGCACCTGCCTTTGACACCAGTAGGAATTCTGTTAGAGATCAAGGCATTTATAGGCCTCTTATAGAGTGGAGGCAGTTCTGTGTTTTGCACTATTTCTACAGAGCTGCTAAAAAGACAAACAAAATGTGCAACCATCTGAAGTGTCCCATAGAAGATAAATTCTCTTCACCCTAGTCATTCTGACAGGATGAGAGAGAACAGGTAAGAACGTTTGGGGATCTCAATAAAAAAGAAAGAAAGAGTTTCTTAGTTATAAGTTCTAAAGTCCATTATAATGCTAGTCCTTCCCTTTGTTCTGAAAATAAGTGCAAGATATTAAAAACTCAGCCAAATCTGACTGTTTAGTTGTCCAAAATAACTATTAATAGCCTCTTAGATTTTAAGGCCTCAAGATATCATTATATCATCTAATTTGAGTTCCTGTATAGCACAGGCCACAGGGTTTCACACAGTGATTCCTGCATCAAGCCCATAACTTCAACAACATATATTTTAGAAGAGCATCTTCTTTATTTAAGGATGTCAAGTGATGGGAAAATCCACCAAGTCCCTAGGTAAGTTGTTCCAATTATTAATTACCTTTGCTCTTTAAAAAAATTGTGCCTTGTTTCCAGTATTGTGTCTAGTGTCTAGCTTCAATGTCCAGCTGTCAAGTTGGTTATCCCTTTGTCTGCTAGGCTGAAAAGCCCTCTGCCATCAGGTATCTTCTTCCCAGAAATATACCTACAGACTGACCAAATCACCTCTTAGTTATGCTAAATAGATGGAGCTCCTTTCGTTTCTCACTGTAAAGCAAATTTTCTAGTCCCAGAATCATTCTTGTAGCTCTTTTCTAACCCCTTTCCAATTTGTCAATTTACTGTCAGTTTGTCCAATTACCAATTCTTTCTGCTGTTTCTCTGAGCAGGGAGATGCGTGGTGGGCTGGGAAGCACCCTAATCTCACCCTAATGTTACATGTGAGCTGAACATATTCGGTATCTAGCCCATTTACAAGAAATCAACATATCATTTTTACAGCCCAAAATGGCACTTTTCTCTTTATATAAACGCATTATGGGAGTGAATTTAGGCCCCAATTTAGCAATGCACTTAAGTGAGTGTATAACGTTAAGCACATGAGCAGACTCATGGACTTCAGTGGAACTGTTCAGATACTTACATTTATGAAAATACTTATGTGTTTTGCTGGATCTGGGCCTTAGTGCTGAGCATAGGTGCTGGAAATAGGGGTGCTGGGGGTGCTACAGCACCCCCTGGCTTGAAGTGGTTTCCATCATATACAGAGTTTAAAGTTTTGTTCAGTGACTCAGTACTCCCATTATACAAATTGCTCCAGTACCCCCTGGTGCTGAGGAAGTGAGATCCACTGCAAACAAAACAAAATGCTGTCAGTTTGTAGGGCTAAATATTCTGGACCATGAGCCTCAGGTCTGTATGTAAAATTGGTTCTTTGGGGATGAACTTCATCTTTGGACAAAACAGGGCTTAAGTGGCCCCTCGTCTTGTGCCAGCCTGCTATGCAGGGGTGAAATTCACCCTTGGTTCTCGAATGTGTGTTTAAAACTGATGCACCAAGCATTGGCCACATGGTGCATTTTAAAGCAGGAGCTCAGCTGAATGGACACAGCTGAACTGGTTCAGTGTCTCACAGAAATTGGTTGGAGTCACAAAGACAGGCTCACAAATGCAAACTTCTGTTCCCATTAGGCAATTTTAGATGAGTGAACCCACAGCTAAGAAATACAAGATATTATGTCAGAGAGCAGGAATGCCTCCAACATCCTTACTAGGTGCTACCATTTCTTTGATCGGAAAAAGGGCCATTCAGAAGCCTGGGAAAGAAAATCCTAAATTGATACCCAAGAAAAAATAGGAATGACAATTTGGACTTTGCAGAGGCAAAGGGTTTAGGTAAACGTTCATTGGTCTAGCTCACAGGCTTGGAATTCACCTCTTGGCCACCACTTTGCATCCAGACTATGTTGATAGCGACTACAAATCATTAACATCTGATTGTTCAGCGACCTTTACGAAATTAATTTCTGATCTCGGTCTGCTCTCTAATGCATACCTCATAACCATCACTGCTTGGAATCCTTGTCAGCAGCTTCAACTTGGAGACCAAAAATGTACAGAAAAATGCTGCTTCACTTGAAACATTTCTCACATCCCAAAAGTAGCTACTAGGAAAGCTATTTACCTCTGAAAACTCTACACATGAAAAACAGCTACAACTCTTCACATCTCTGAGGCTAAGGGGCCTGGGATCCTGGCCTGGATGCTGGATCCCATTTTACCACTACACTGCAGTGAAACATTGGATCAATAAATATGCTTCCTCATTCACTTCTAATCAATTGCTCCATAGCAATCAGCCTGATCAAATTGTAGGTTCTTCTTCGAGTGATTGCTCATATCCATTCCAGTTAGGTGTGCGCGCCGCGCGTGCACATTCGTCGGAAAACTTTTACCCTAGCAACTCAGTGGGCCGGCAGGTCACCCCCTAGAGTGGTGCCACCATGGCGCTTGATATATACTGCCGGCCCACCCGCTCCTCAGTTCCTTCTTACCGCCCGTGTCGGTCGTTGGAACAGTGGAGTGCGGCTTAGCTGACCTCCACTTCCCTAGCTACTCGTATTTCTTGTATATAGTTATGCAGTTATAACCCTTTTATATATATATATTGTATAGTTATACGTGTTTTCTTTGCTAACATGGTTAGTTTAGTTAGCGGGGTTCAGGAAGTAGCCCCTTCCATGAACCCGGTGCCGGAGCCCATGCATGGCTCACCGGGTTTTTAAAATGGGCCCGGCCTGCCAGAAGCCACGGCCGAAGGGAGATCTACACGACTCCTGTTTGAAGTGCCTCAGGGAATCACACTTGACAGCTAAGTGCCCCATTTGCAAGGCTTTTAAGCCGAGAACAAAAAGGTGCGGGACTTTCACTTACCCCTCCACCTTGGGCACCGAGCGATGTTCAAGCGGTGGGCAGAAGCGCCTCCTCGGCACCGGACCCCGCCGGTACTACCAAGGCCTTTCGGCACCGGCCGTCGCCGGCACCGATGTCGACTCGGCACCGCTCCCTTCTTCCGAGGTCGAGAAAGCCTACGATTCCTGCTGGTGCCGGTCGGCTCCCCGGCATGCGCCGTGGTTGAGCCCCTGCTCCTGCTGCTTCCGTGCCACCTGCATCGCAGCCAGAGAGCTCGTCTAAGTTGGATTACCCGGCACCGACACCTGCAGAGGCACCGATGACATTGGCACCGTCGATTCCAGTCCCCCAGGGCCACTGAATCCGGTGCCTGGCAGCTCCCCGGCACACGCCGTGGTAGAGCTTACTGCTCCTGCTGCTTCCGTGCCAACTGCACCGCAGCCAGAGAGCTCGTCTAAGTCGGATCGCCCGGCACCGACACCTGCTACGGCACCGACGACGTCGGCACCGTCGATCCTGGTCCCACAAGGGCTGTAGAATCCGGTGCCTGACGGCTCCCCGGCACGCACCGTGGTTGAGCTACTGCTCCTGCTGCTTCCGTGCCAGCGGCACCGCAGCCAGAGGGCTCGTCTAAGTCGGATCGCCCGGCACCGACACCTGCTGCGGCACCGACGACGTCGGCACCGTCGATCCCGGTCCCACAAGGGCCGTAGAATCCGGTGCCTGACGGCTCCCCGGCACGCGCCGCGGTTGAGCTACTGCTCCTGCTGCTTCCGTGCCAGCGGCACCGCAGCCAGAGGGCTCGTCTAAGTCGGATCGCCCGGCACCGACACCTGCTGCGGCACCGACGACGTCGGCACCGTCGATCCCGGTCCCACAAGGGCCGTAGAATCCGGTGCCTGACGGCTCCCCGGCACGCGCCGTGGTTGAGCTACTGCTCCTGCTGCTTCCGTGCCAACGGCACCGCAGCCAGAGGGCTCATCTAAGTCGGATCGCCCGGCTCCGACGCCTCTGAGGCACCGACAACGTCGGCACTGTCGATTCCAGTCCCACAAGGGCTATCGAATCCGGTGCCCAACGGCTCCCCGGCACGCGCCGTGGTTGAGCTTATTGCTCCTGCTGCTTCCGTGCTGACGGCACCGCAGCCAGACAGCTTATCTAACTCGGATCGCCCGGCACCGACACCTACCGAAGCTCTGACGACCTCGGTACCGTTGATCCCGGTCCCACGAGGGCCGTCGAATCCGGTGCCTGACAGCTCCCCAGTATGCACTGTGGTTGAGCCTGCTGTTCCCTCCACGCCGGAGACGTTACCAACGGCGAGGGCTCTCAGTGCCATGACAGAGTCGATGCTGCCTGACCCCGGCACCGCCGGTGCGAGTAATACAGTCTCTTCAGGTGACCGTCCTCTGTCAGCACAGCAGAGCGGCACCGTTCATGATCACGGTCCCGCAGACACTCCAAGTCCTGTCGGCACGCCAGACACCACTGGCAGTCCCGGTGCTGTTTCCTCATCGGTACTGGTCGCACTCGCTGCACCGGTCGGTATCCCGTTCGCCGACCCGCTATCGGCACCGTTCCGACTCCCGGCACCGCGGCAGGTGCCTTGACTCCTGTAGCCTCTCCCCGAGCCTCGAGATCTCGGTCGACCTCCCGGCACCGTTCTGGTTGCGGGTCTGGATCTCGTTCCAGGTACCGATACGCCTCCCGGTGCCGGTCCCCGGTGCCGAGCTGGGCAAGGTCCGAATGAGTCAGAGACTCTGCCTGTGCCTTCTTTTAGTACCTCCATGGCCGTCCGGGCACGCATCCGTGTCATCCCATATGCGCAGATTTTATGCTCAGGACCACGATTCTGATATGATGGCCAGCGGGCGCCAGCCCCGAAGCCGAAAGAGGCTTGGCGAATGAACCTGCTTGGCCGCCAGGTGTACTCTGCAGAGGCCTTGCAGCTCTGGATAGCAAAGCAACAAGCCTCGCTTAGCTGCGACAATTATAGCACCTGGGTGAAGGGGTTTCTCCCGCAAAACTCCCACCAGGAGTTCGCTGCCGTCTTGGAGGACGGGGGAAAGAAGGTTCCCAGAGCGTCCCTCCAGGCCTCGTTGGACGCAGCAGACTCTGCGGCCAGGACTTTGGCCTTGGGTGTCGCCATGAGGTGCATTTCATGGCTTCAGGTTTCATACCTCCGGCCGGAGCTGCAGTATGCCATTCAGGATTTACCCTTTGCTGGTAAAGGCCTCTTCGCGGCAGAGACAGCCCCAGGCTGCGAAGCCTGATGGGCAATAGGGTCCTAATGCGCTCTCTCAGCATGCATACGCCAGCGACCAAACGCAGGCCTTTCTGGCCCCAGCCGCCATACTCTGTACCTAGCCAGAGGCAGAACTCTGGCAAACGGCAAGGCCAAGGTGGTCGCAGACGAACGTCAGGACCCCTAAAGAGCCAAAGTCAAGGTCCCTCGCAATTACCACTGGGACCGAAGACGAACCTTCCAAGGTTCGCCTGAGGGCGGTGTACCAGTCGCAGGCCGGGATCCCGATCCCGCTTTCTCCTGGCGTGGCCCCAGTTACTTTCAGATCGCTGGGTCCTGCGCACGATGGAGCATAGGTACCACCTTTAATTTGCTCCAGCCCTGTCCCCCTTCAGCGGACGAAAGGGGCAAGGGGTTTTGCTCCCGTTATGCCCTAGTCCCCCACTCGAATGCAGGTCTCAGACCTTCCTGGTCCTGCATGGACTCAACCGGTTTAGGATAAGGTTGAAGTTCTGCATGGTATCCCCGGGAACCATTATTCCATCCTTGCCTCCTGGGGGCTACTATGCCGCCCTGGATATGAAGGACGCGTACTTTCGCAATGCCATCTTCCCTCCGCACAGGAGATGCCTCCGCTTTATAGCCAACTGTCAATACTCCTGGTTTACGGCCATAGTCGCCGCCTACCGTCGCTGATGTCGGATATGCGTTTTTCCGTATCTGGACGATTCGCTTATCCGAGGAGACTCTGAGACACAAACCACTCAGCGCGTGGGCATCGTCACGGTCTTATTCACAGGTCAAGGCCTGATGATTACTATAGAGCAATCCACTCTGGTTCCCACGCAGAGGTTGGGCTTCCTAGGGGCTATCCTGGTCTCCTACCTAGCCGGAGCCTGCTTATCACAACTGCGGTTTTAGGCGATGGCAACAATCATCTGAGGTCTGAAGGCTTTCCCAACGACCTCGGCTCGTCCTTGTCTCAGTCTCCTGGGTCCATGGTTGCCCACAAGGTTGTAACCAAACACCCCAAGCTCCGCCTCCGTCCTCTCCAAGTCCGGCCCACCTTGGCGTTCCGCCCGGACAGGGAGCCAATGGTCATGGTAGTCACCGTTCCCTCGAACACCTTAGGCTCCCTAGAGTGGTGGCTAACTCCCTCCTTGGTGTGGACAGGGATGCGGTTTCATCCGCCCCAGCCCTCACTGCCCCTGACGGCGGACGCATCATCTCTCTGCTCGAGTGCTCATGGTCACCTCCGAGCTTAAGGCCTTTGGTCTTCTAGGGAGCTGGCATTCCTCATCAATGCCCCAAAAATGAGAGTAGTCCGCCTGGCGTGCCAGGGGTTCCAGCGGCAGCTGCGAGGCCGTTGTATCTCGGTGTTTACAGCCAACACAACGGCCATGTGCTTCATAAGTATCCAGGGAGGGACATAGTCCTCCCCCCCTTTTTTGTCAGGAGGCCATCCATTTCCGGGTCTTTTGCATGGCACACTCGATGGAGCTGGCGACGTCCTTTCTCCCAGGCGTTCGGAACGTCTTAACTCTTTGACTCAGCAGGTCTTTCCTGTCTTACAAGTGATCACTCTGCCCCATGTGAGGCGTCCTGCTTTCCGGAAGTGGAGATGTTTCCTCACACAGACCTGTTCGCTCACCGCGAGAGCAGGAAATGCCAGGTGTTCTGCTCCTTCCAAGATCTCTCCTCGGAATCGATCTTGGACGCGTTCCTGATGCCGTGGAAAGGCCAACTGCATTATGCCTTCCCACTGTTCCCACTGATTCATTAGGTCCTGCTCAAACTCCGCAGGGGCAGAGCGCGCATCATCATGATCACTACAGAGTGGTCCAGGCAGCACTGATATACCACGTTGCTCGGCCTGCTAGTAACAGACTCAATTACCCTTCCACCCCACCCAGACCTCATCATTCAGGGCAACGACAGGCTTCGTCACTCGGACCTGCAGCCTCTTCGCCTCACGGTGGCTGCTGCGTACCTGAGTCGGGGGTGACAGGCAGCCTTCCACCTGGTCAACGTACCGGGCCAGGTGGAAGCGTTTCTTCTACAGCTGCAATACGCTCGATCTTGCTCCTGCTGAGGTCTCGATCCCCTCTATTTGGCCTGCCTCTGGCCTTCAGCGGCAGGACCTGGCGGTATCATCGCTGAGGATACGCTCAGCAGCCATCTCTACCTTCCAGCAGGCTAAGGTGGACGTTCTGTGTTCTCACGCTCTATGGGTTCGAGGCCCCTCAAGGGCTTGGAGCGCTTGCACCCTCGGGTGCACCGCCCAGCCCCAACCTGGGACCTCAACCTAGTCTTGGCCAGACGGGTCTCCGAGCTCAGAGCTCTTACGGTGGTTCCGCCGTACATTAGGTTTCACAAAGACAAGGTGCAGTTATGACCGCACCCGGCTTTCCTCCCTAAGGTGGTTTCGGCCTTTCATGTTACCCACAGCTCAACGCAATGGGCACAACCATTGCACTCCTTGGACATCTGTGGAGTGCTCGCATTATATTGTGCTGACAGAACCATTTCCTAAGGTGCCCCAGCTCTGTCCTGGTAGCGGGCCACAGGGAGGGCTTGCTTGTTTTCCTCTCAGAGGATCTCATCTTGGGTGATGGCGGACATCCCCACTTGTTATGATTTGGCTCATATTTCCCCAAGCCACATCACCGTGCATTCTACCAGGGCTCAGGCTTCATCGGCCGCCTTGCTGGCTCGTGTTTCTACCCACGAGATCTGTTGCGAAGCTCCATTGGTCCTCGGTCCATACCTTTGCTTCGCAGTATGCCCTGGTTCAACAGTCAAGAGAGGCTGTAGCCTCTGGCTCAGCAGTTTTCATTCTGCCACATTTCACTCCGACCCCGCCGCCTTTGTAAGGCTTGGGATTCACCTAACTGGAATGGATATGAGCAATCACTCGAAGAAGAAAAGACGGTTACTCACCTTTGTAACTGTTGTTCTTCGAGATGTGTTGCTCATATCCATTCCACACCCGCCCTCCTTCCCCACTGTCGGAGTAGCCGGCAAGAAGGAACTGAGGAGCGGGTGGGCCGGCAGGAGTATATATCAAGCGCCATGGTGGCGCCACTCTAGGGGGTGACCTGCCGGCCCACTGAGTTGCTAGGGTAAAAGTTTTCCGACGAATGTGCACGCGCGGCGCGCACACCTAACTGGAATGGATATGAGCAACACATCTCGAAGAACAACAGTTACAAAGGTGAGTAACCGTCTTTTATGTCCTTCCCTACATGCACAGAAGGGGAGGACTTACATGAAAGGAGCTGTGGTTAGTCTGATCATCATCAAAGCTTGTCACTCCAAAACTGCACCCAAGACCTAGTATTGTCCTTTTATCTGGAATAGTTCCTTGGGAGTATAGGATATTGACAAGGGATATCTCATCAGGGAGTGTTCAAATGTTTGCCTAGGCTCTCCACATTCACGTTTGGGGTCATTCCTCACTTCCACTTGGTCATATTGTCACCACTCTTTGCCCCCCTACTCTTGCTTGATTTAGCATATACCAGTGTTTTTGTTCTAAATCAGTGCTTGGGTTCTGAAAGAACCAGTTCTCCAGGGTTACTGGCATTTCCTAACATGCAATCTTCCATGGTGGTTTTTCGGGGGTAAGGGATTTTCAAAGGCAAAACTCTTCCTGGAATTCAGCCTCTTGGGTGGGGGAATGTGTCCACACAGTGGATGTCTTGGATCATGCACCTGTTTTTGTCTCTCCCTTTTGCTGAAGGCATCCCATCTCACTGATGGCAGTGGAATCCCAGTGTGGCAGTATACAACAGTGTAGGTGCTGGTTTCAAGCTCCCTGTGACAATCATACAAGACTGATTTCCATTTCAATTCTGTGAGCATGACTCAAGCGTAACCATTCCGGGCACAGTACTCCACAGCTGGGTAACACAGGGCATGACTGGCTGCTCAGAGTGTTTTGGGATCCTGTTTGTGTTGGCCAATTTCTGGAGTGCACAATTCCTGGAGCTGACTTTTTTCAGCTTCATGTGCTCTTTGAATGTCAGCATTCTGTCCAAATGTGACCACAAGGTACACCAGATATTCCGAGTGCTCAAGGATTGTATCATCTCATGATATCTGGAATTTTGCTTGGCCTGGTGGTGTTTCAGGTGAAAGGTGCACATTTGTGTCTTGCTAGGCTTGGCATTCAGGAACCAAGTGCAATAGTATTTTCCAGGTACACTCAGGGAGTCAGTTAAAATGTGCTCAGTGTCATCAAATCTTTCCACCTAGGAAGTGATGCAAAGATCATCTGCCTGAATGAATCTTTGCATGTCAGGGAATTCTGGTTGGTCATTTGAGTGCACATTAACAGCAAGGGTGATAGCACTGAACCTTGGGGCAATCCATTCCATTGAGCTAGCCATCAACTTTTCTGACCATCCATTTTGACAAAGAAATGTCAATTTTTGTGCAGGGAAGAGGTGACCAGGACCATCTGGCTCTTCTTGCCAATTTCAACAGCAGTGCATGATGGTTTACAGTGTGATATGCCTTTGACAGATCAACAAATACAGCCTCTGTAATTTTGCAGAATTGGAGCCATTTTCAATGTATTGAGTTAGATTTGCAACTTGGCCAAGGCATAAATATCCTGGTCGGAAACAGGCCTGGGCATCAGCTAGTTGCTCTTCCTCTATGAGCACTATTCTAACCATTATCATCTGCTCATATAGTTTGTAGGTTGAGCAGAGTAAGGATATTGGGCAATAACTCTTTGCTTGGTTAGGGTCCTCATGTGGTTTGAGTACTGTAACCCCTTTGATCTGTTTCTACAGCCTGGGTGTCTGCATTAACACTTGCATGGAGACAAAGAAGTGAAACAGCCACTTCTGTGCTCTTGTCCCAAAGTGTAGCAATGATTCATTAGCTATATCATCGAGACTAGCTGCTTTCCACTTTTCAGAGTTTTCATGGCTGTGGTTAACTCCTCTGTGTTGAGCTGCTCATTTTGGACTTTGTTGTCTGAGGAGTTAGCAAAGTTTCTGCTTGATTTGTTTGCTTTGTGGGCTAGTTTATCAGTTGGAATGAGCTGGTGTGCAGCTTGGTTGGGAGAGATGCTCTTGGTTGGGAGCAATGCTCTTTGGTGGTTGTGCATCGCGGTCCAGCTTGCGAATGGTGGCCCATTCTTTTTTTGCTATTGTTTCAATCGGCTCCCTTCAGTGGTTGTGCTGCTCATTTCCAATCTCTCTCATAGGCTAACTGGTTTCTTCACGGAATGGATCCAGGTCAAAAATATTCTGACTCTCTCTTGTATTGTTGGCTTGCCTGTTCTGAAAGCCCAAGTGTATGTAATGTCCAACATCCCCTAGGGATGTACTTTTGGGCACTCTTTCACATCGGGGACACAAGTTCGCCATAGTGAACATAGTGCTCAGTTCAAAGGTGAAGCCTTCCCAGGAAGCTTTTCTGAAGTAGAATCTTGGCAGGTACTTTGTTTACCTGGGTTGCACTGCAGCCTCTAATCTCACTTGCGCTGGTCTATTATTGCCATAATGTCCCTTCTGAAGTTGCCGGCATTTTCAGAGGTCACAAAAGCAAGATCGGGATTGTATCCCTTCTTCCATCCAGTGCTTTTGAAGGCACATTTGTCCTTGAAGTTGTAGTGCATGGTCAACTTGTTGGTTGCTGTCCCCTCCTCAACTTCTTCCCCTTTGGGGAATCCCCAGATGGTTTTGTGACTGTTGAAATTGCCTGTGACAAGACATGGTTTTACAGCAGTGGAAGGTCAGTTGGCCATGCAAACTGTTCACGTGCTGGTTTGTAAACAGAAATTGCTTCCATGATAAGTGCTGTTGTACCATGGTGCTTCACAGCAGTGTTTTTCCACCAGTCTTTTGTCATGTAAAGTATTGTACTGCCATAAATATAGCTTTTGATGTTCACAGCTATATGCATGCCAGGAGTGTTTGGTGCAGTTGCCTTGCCGTGTGTCAGTTGCAGACACATAACATCGGTTTTCATGCCAGATAGCATGGCAGTCTTCTTCGCAGAGAATCCCTCCACATCGAAATGGACAATTTTTAGTGCCATATTTGGCTGAGAAGTTTATGTCGACATCTACGTCTGCCTCTTCTGTTGAGGTCTCAGCGGGCATTGCCAGATTTGGTGTCTCATGTTTAGCTGCAATGGGAGTCACAATATGAGTGTATCTGACGCAACCTCTGTTTGGCTTGATGAGTGAGCAAAAACATGAACTGCACCCCTCTGGGAGGTAGTGCCAGTGGAGAGGGGAAGCTAGAAAGTAATGTGTAGCTAAGGGTCCATGAGAAATTCAGGGCCAGACTCCAAAGATCTAAGATCCTGAGCAGCGTGTCACTCTCATGTGATCCCTTTCATTAGGGTCACTTTAAGTGTTACTGCTCTGAATAACGGTAATATGTGCTGCCCCTTTCAGACAAACCCCTGCCCTGAAGCACAAGCTGCATGTTCATTCCTCTCCTTTCCATCCATCAGGAGAATGTGAAACTCCATCTCTTGACAAGACCAATAAAATTGTTCTAGAAATCATCAATGGAATCTCTTACGTGAGATCTTGTAAAACCAGCATCCCGGGCCTCAGTTACACTAGCCTCATCAACAGTGGCTGCAATATACAGATAAAGGGGATACAGGGGTAGAAGGGGAAAAGTCCCTGGAGGAACAGACAATAGCCAGTGGATCCTTCTATTTCCCAGAGTCTGACAATCATCATGGTCAAGATTTGCAGGGGATCAGCTGCCACTCCCTTGTTTTTTCTTCCTTTAGTGAAATGTTTCTTTGGAGTATGGAAAATAACCAGTGGAGTGTGTCAAACCCGGGTTTGACCCTTGTTGGGCTCAGCACTCACTTGTGGTATAAATTTCTCAGGCATAACATAAATGTGTAATGGATTAAAGCTTTAATAGTATCTGCTCAGCAGTCGGCTTAAGCAGGTGATGACAAGGGGGCTGGTAATGTTGCTTTTGTTGGATAAAGGATATCCCTGGCATGCTGTGTATACGTAACCCAATAGCACTATTTTGCTCAGAGTGGTCTTTGGTGGTAATTATTCCCTATTTTACTTCCTTTGCCCCTCCCTCATTTGCCTCCAGGATGTCATTCTGGTGCTCAGGATGGGCAAGCACACACTTATTCCCCACTGAGCTCCTTGCCTTCAGTAAATACAGTCCATGCCTATTCATGGATTCTGGCCTACTCTGGTCTTCCACAGTGCAGTCTCACTCACCTGTTCAGAGCCCAGGCAATAATTACAGTCAATGACTCCTTAGAAATGTAAAAGTGCAGTACCTCGAAGACAAAGTCGTAACAGTCGCAAGCTACATAAACTTCATTCCTTTCCCATCATTTTATTTATTTAGTCTACAGGGAGGTCTGTTTACATTGTGGCCGAAGGTATCCAACAGACGGACATTTGGTACTTGCTCACTTCCAGTGCTGCACGTGTATTGGAGATGCATGACCTACGGTAGGACTGGCCACTTTCTGCAAGCTGCTAACGAGTACTTGTTGCAAATCCACACCAGCATTAGCTACATCCCTACCTCCTTGTTACTTGCTATTCACAGGCAGTCATGTGATTGGGTCTTCATTCACAGGAATGTTCGGGAAAAGCTCTTTTTCATACAAGGAAAAGCTACATTATCTGCCTTCAAAGCCCGCCTCAAAACTCTCCTCTGCATTGATGCCTACAAACCAACAACAACTTGACAACACTTAGGCAGAGGCCACTGTCCTGCATGCTGACCAATGTTGTCTCATTATTTCCTTATACTTCCTATCTGTCTGTATCTATCTGTCTTTTGTCTTTTACGTAGATTGTAAGTGCCTACAAATACTCGAAAAGGGTAAGTACGAAAAACCCAGAACATTTAGGACAGATCTCAGTTAATGAAAGAAAAAGGGAAAAGTATCAAATATCAAGTTGAGAATTTATATTTCTTAGACAGCTGTGAATCTACTATTCCTGGTCACCAGCAGACCATGTGATAGTAATATAGAGCCCAAACATTTAAAAACTAAACAATGAAAATAGAAACTCCAAACTCTGGCACCTATTGTGTCACCCTCATCAATTACACATCCCTCCTCCTTTTTGATTTGTGGCAGATGAAGATTTAGGGACTGATGCGCTACCACCTTGCACCGTATATAGTCATTTTGGACTGGACCTTGCAATTAACTCCACTGGTGCCAGGCAGGAAAAATATATTACAGAAAGTCATAGAATTCTTCACTCAGTCACACTGGTGGGACCATTTTACTCCTGCTTGGCACACACTTTGCACACTTATAATCAACGACACAAGGTGCTGGGCTTTAGACTGTACAAACCAATTAGGCTCATCTTGGGATACCTGTATACTGCAATCAGAGGTGTGACTGCACATGTGTAGCCATACCAGAGCTAGCTTTGATTGAAGCAGTTCAAATAACAATAGAAGTAAAACTGCAGCAGCACAGATTGTATAATCCTGGGTACGTACTTGAGCAGCTGGCTCATACTGCTGGGACTTCTATGCTATTGTTATTCAAGCTAGCTAGATCAAAGCTAGCTCAGGTAGGTCCATGTGTGTGCAGTCATCCTTTTGACTGCGGTGTGGACATACCCATAGTCTAAGACTGTTAATATAACCCACGGCTTTGCTGTGTAGCAAACAGCTTCTATGGCTCTAATTTGTATGCGTATTTGCTCTCAAGTCTGAAATCTACGATTTTGAGTTAACATGGAGCTGTCTGGGAAGGTAGGGATGTATTTACACAAATGGGGCCTGACCTCGGAAGGTGCTGAGCGGCCTCAGTTCCCATTGACTTTAATGTGAGTTGATGGATCTCAGCACCTTGCCGGAGCCAGTCCAGAATTAATTATCCTTTTTAATTAGGAAGAGAATTTTGCAAATTCTTGGTTTATTCCCACATTCAGAGACCTTATGCATGCACACATGCGCACACACACAATCCAATAAGACACCCAATCAGACCATAGAGTATCCCATTATAAATAATACACTTTCTGTTTGCAGTGAAACTTTATGCTTTAACGAGCGAAGTGATCAGTGGCGAGATGCAGTTCTATGCCAGAGCCAAACATTTCTATTGGAAAGTGCCAGCGACAGAAGAGGGCATGATGGGAGATTACATTGAGCTGTCCAATATGGACATTGAATCCTCCAGGGAATTTCTTAGGAAGTTTATTGGGGTAAGTCGTCCGCTCCCATCTTCGGCAAGAAGCAGGGCTCGTGTCATAATTCACATGCATCTTGGCCAGTCGTTCTTCAATTCTTACATCCTGATCCTGCAAAACACACCATGCAGGTGGATCCAAGCACTTGCACAGAACCCCAGAGTTCCACGGAGGTTAAGGGGTTGTTCTATTTGTAGGATTGGGGCCATACATAGGCAAAATTATCACTGGCTTCAGTGGGAGTTTCACCTGTGTAAATGCTACAAGGTCAGACCTAGTTTGTTCAGTGAAGTAGGACATGATACACCAAATCAGACTAATACTCCAGCTAGCCCATTACCCTCCCTCTCTTGGAGCCTGTTTCTAAATGTTTCTGAAGAAGTTGTGAGATACCCCATGTGATAGGCTGGGCCTTTTTAGGGCCAGGACTTTTCAGAGACCCTTCCCTCTTAAAAAGTCTTTCCAATTACAGGGGCACTCACTGTCTGAGTCAATCCAAAGAGTCTCTCCAGCATGGGGCATGGGCTACCTGCAGGTTTAAACTAGTGTAAATGGTGGATTCTCTAACTTGAGGTCTTTAAACCATGATTTGAGGACTTTGTAACTCAGCCAGAAGTTAGGGGTCTATTACAGGAGTGGGTGCATGAAGTTCTGTGGCCTTCAATGTGCAGGAGGCCAGACTAGATGATCATGATAGACTCATAGACTTTAGGGTCAGAAGGGACCAACATGATCATCTAGTCTGACCTCCTGCACAAAGCAGGCCACAGAACCCTACCCATCCACTTCTATAACAAACCCCTAGCCTATGTCCAAGTTATTGAAGTCTTCAAATTGTGGTTTGAAGACCTCAAGCTGCAGAGAATCCACCAGCAAGTGACCCATGCCCCACACTGCAGAGGAAGGTGAAAAACCTCCAGGGCCTCTGCCAATCTGCCCCGGAGGAAAATTCCTTCCTGACCCCAAATATGGCGATCAGCTAAACCCTGAGCATGTGGGCAAGACTCACCAGCCAGCACCCAGGAAAGAATTCTCTGCAGTAACTCAGATCCCATCCCATCCAACATCCCATCACAGACCACTGGGCATGCTTATCTGCTGATAATCAAAGATCAATTGCCAAAATAAAGCTATCCCATCATACCATCCCTTCTATAAACTTATCAAGCTTAGTCTTAAAGCCAGATATGTCTTTTGCCCCCACTACTCCCCTTGGAAGGCTGTTCCAGAACTTCACTCCTCTAATGGTTAGAAACCTTCGTCTAATTTCAAGTCTAAACTTCCTAGTGTCCAGTTTATACCCATTTGTTCTTGTGTCTACATTGGTACTAAGCTTAAATAATTCCTCTCCCTCCCTAATATTAATCCCTCTGATATATTTATAAAGAGCAAGCATATCCCCCCTCAGCCTTCTTTTGGCTAGGCTAAACAAGCCAAGCTCTTTGAGTCTCCTTTCGTAAGGCAGGTTTTCCATTCCTCGGATCATCCTAGTAACCCGTCTCTGAACCTGTTCCAGTTTGAATTCATTCTTCTTAAACATGGGAGACCAGAACTGCTCACAGTATTCCAGATGAGGTCTCACCAGTGCCTTATATAATGGTACTAACACCTCCTCGTCTTTGCTGGAAATACCTCACCCGATGCATCCTAAAACTGCATTAGCTTTTTTAACAGCCATATCACATAGGCGGCTCATAGTCATCCTGTGATCAACCAATACTCCAAGATCCTTCTCCTCCTCTGCTTCCAACTGATGTGTCCCCAATGCATATCTAAAATTCTTATTATTAATCCCTAAGTGCATGACCTTGCACTTTTCACTATTAAATTTCATCCTATTACTGTTACTCCAGTTTACAAGGTCATCCAGATCTTCCTGTATGATATCCCGATCCTTCTCTGTGTTAGCAATACCCCCCAGCTTTGTGTCATCCGCAAACTTTATTAGCACATTCCCGCTTTTTGTGCCAAGGTCAGTAATAAAAAGGTTAAATAAGATTGGTCCCAAAACTGATCCTTGAGGAACTCCACTAGTAACCTCCTTCCAGCCTGACAGTTCACCCTAGTCCTTTCTGACCTTAAAGTCTATGAGGCTATAGACGTCTGGCTTGCCAATGAAGGTTAAGTATAGTTAGACCCCAGGTCAGGGATTTTCTCCAACTCCTCCCTGTTGTAGTGGGCTTTACCTGGTCTGGAGGGCCCTTGCATGTGACAGAGGTTTGCAGGCCACCTTCCTCCTAGTAGCTCTGTTGCAAGCATTACTGCCTCTGAGGCCCAGCCACCTTCCTCTGGTTACCCCCCTTTCCAGTGACAGACTCTCCCTTTTAAGTTCATTTCCTACACATGGCACAGGCTTTGCAGGTGCACCTATTTAGTACTGGTTGAGCCCAGAGGAGCTCGTTAGTGGTTTCCTGATTGGGACAGGGGTGTGCCGCATCCCACTCCCTATTAGCAAACATAGAATAAGATGCCCATAAAGAAATTTTTTTCCTAACCTCAGTCACTTAGGGACAGATTTTTAAAGATATGTAGGTGCCTAAAGATGCAGATGGGTGTCCAGAGATTTTCCAAAGCGCTTCTCTGGGGATGTGTTCATTATCCATACTAATGTCTTAAATGTTTGTGAAACCTGCTAAGCTTTCGGCCTCAGTGATATCTTGGGGCAACGAGTTCCATCAGTTAGGCTTTCTATAAAGTATGTTCCTTTATCAGGTTTAAATATATTGGGATGGAAAGTGGTGGTAGTTTAACAACACAGAACAATACTACATAGCAATGTTGGGCAGGAAGTGAGAGAATATTGTATCTAATAGAAACTACTGGGGGAATATGTCAGTGCAATAGAATTGCCTGAACTGGTAAATCTGTATTAGTAATCATAATAATTAATAATTAGTAGTAGTAGTACAATAGCACCTAGAGGTCCCAAAACAAATCAGGACCTCAGGGGCTGTACAAACACACAATAGTCCCTACCCTAAAGAGGCAAAGGATGGGAGGAAGCAATTTGCCTAAGGTCACAGAGGAAATCAGTACCAGAACCAGGAATCAAACCCAAGTCCCAGACCACTGGCCAATCCACTAGACCACAGTACACTTATATCATTAGAGGTGCTTGCTTCATATTAAATAAATGTCTAACCAATGGTCATAAAATTGCAATCAAGAGCAGCAAAATAATTTTTCATTTCAGTCTTCTCATGCGGGGTAGTGTTGCAGTGGTTTTGTTCTAGCTCTGATCAGCATATAATCTGATGACTAACAATGACTTTACTCCTTTGTACTTTAAAGTTCTTTTCTGCTTTGCACTGAAGGTAGCATCATACTTTGTCTGAGAGGCCGTGCGCTCCAATTTACTGCTCACAGACCTGGGAGCCAAGAACCCCTGCATTTGAACTTCAGCTGTGCCAGCGACTTGCTGTATAACCTCCCTAGGCCAAATTCTTCCTTTTGCTACACCCTAGGTCAATGGTTTTCAATCTGTGGTCCATGGACCCCTGAGGGTCTGAAGACTATGAGTATGTCTAAACTACAAAATTAAGTTAAATTTATAGAAGTTGATTTTTTAGGAACAGATTTTATACAGTCAATTGTGTGTGTCCCTACTAAGCGCATTAAGTCGGTGGTGTATGTCCACAGTACCATGGTTAGTGTCGACTTTGGGAGCATTGCACTATGGGTAGCTCTCCCACAGTTCCCGCAGTCTCTGCTGCCTATTGGAATTCTGGGTTGAGCTCCCAATGCCTGATGGGGCAAAAACACTGTTGCGGTTGCTTTTGGGTACATGTCATCAGTCGCCCCCTCCTCCGTGAAAGCAATGGCAAACAATTGTTTCGCGCCTTTTTTCTGTGTGGGTGCCATACTGCTTTCAGCAGATGGTGCAGTAGGACGGCTAACAGTCGTCATCCAACCACTGCTTCTGCTGCAACTCTGCTCTCCTGGTGCCATGAATCCACCTCACAGGTTCTTTCGTCGTTCTTTATAAATATGTATTCTCATGGCATCTCATCATCATCCACCACTTCCGCTGCAACTCTGCTCTCCTGCTCTCATGCAGACGTCATACCATGGCAAGCATGGAGCCCACTCAGCTCACCGCTGCTGTTGTGAGCACTGTAAACACCTCACGCATTATCTTGCAGTATGTGCAGAGCCTGCAAAAGCAGGTGAGACGGCGATGACAGCACAATTACGATAGTGATGAGGACATGCATACAGACTTCTCTCAAAGCACAGGCCCTAGCAATTTGGACATCATGGTGGTAATGGGGCAGGATCATGCCGTGGAACAGCAATTCTGGGCCGGGAAACAAGCACAGACTGGTGGGACCATATAGTGTTGCAGACCTAGGATGATTCTGAGTGGCTGTAAAACTTTTGCATGAGTAAGGGCACTTTCATGGAACTTTGACTTGCTTTCTCCTGCCCTGAAGCATAAGAATACCAAGATGAGTTGAATTACCATTGGGGATGTTGAAATACCTATAGTTATCCTTGGAGACCCAACCTACCCCTTAATGCCATGGCTGATGAAGCCATACACAGGCACCCTGGACAGTAGTAAGGAGCAGTTCTGCTCTAATCCCTTCGTTAGGGAGGAGCACAGCAACTGATTTTAAGATCCCTTAAGGCCTGGTCTACACTATGATTTTAGGTCAAATTTAGCAGCGTTATCTCAATTTAAGCCTGGACCTGTTCACATGACAAAGCCCTCCTTTTCTACTTAAAGGGCTCTTTAAATCAATTTCTTTATTCCATCTCTGACGAGGGGATTAGCGCTGAAATTGGCCTTGCCGGGTCGAATTTGGGGTATTGTGGATGCAATTCAATGGTATTGGCCTGCAGGAGCTATCCCAGAGTGCTCCATTGTGACCGCTCTGGACTGCACTCTCAGCTCAGATGCACTGGCCAGGTAGACAGGAAAAGGCCCACAAACTTTTGAATCTCATTTCCTATTTGGCCAGCATGGCAAGGTGCAGGTGAGTGCAGATCTCATCAGCAGAGGTGACCATGATGGAGTCCCAGGATAGCAAAAGAGCTCCAGCACAGACTCAACAGGAGGTATGGGATCTGCTCGCTCTATGGCGAGATGAATCTGTGCTAGCTGAACTCCGTTCCAGTAAACAAAATGCCAAAACATTAGAAAGTCTCAAAGGGCATGAAGGACAGAGGCCATAACAGAGATGCAATGCAGTGCTACTTGAAAATTAAGGAGCTAAGGCAAGCCTACTAAAAAACCAGAGAGGCAAACGGCCACTCCAGATCAGAGACCCGAACATGCTGCTTCTATGATGAGCTGCATAGCATGTTAGGGGGTGCAGCCACCACTACCCTAGCCCTGTGCTTTGACTCTCTCAATGGAGAATCACGCAACATGGAAGTGGGTTTTAGTGACAAGGAAGATGATAGCTCACAGCAAGGAAGTGGAGAAACCAGTTTCCCCAACAGCCAAGATATGTTTTTCACTCTGGACCCACCCAAGGCATGCTCCTGAACCCTGAAGGCGGAGAAGGGACCTCTGGTGAGTGTACCTTTGTAAATATTACACATGGTTTAAAAGCAAGCGTGTTTAATGATTGATTTGCCCTGGCATTCGTAGCCAGTACAGCTACTGGAAAAGTCTGTTAATGTTTCTAGGGATGGAGTGGAAATCCTCCAGGGACATCTCCATAAAGCTCTTCTGGATGTACTCTCAAATCCTTTGGAAAAGGTTTCTGGGGAGGGCAGCCTTATTCCATCTGCCATGGTAGGACACTTTACCACCCTAGGCCAGTAGCACGTAGTCTGGAATCATTGCATAACAAAGCATGGCAGCGTATGGTCCCGGTGTTTGCTGGCATTCAAACAACATCCATTCTTTATCTCGCTGTGTTATCCTCAGGAGAGTGATATCATTCATGGTCACCTGGTTGAAATAGGATGCTTTTATTAAGGGGACATTCAGAGGTGCCCGTTCCTGCTCGGCTGTTTGGCTATGGCTGAACAGAAATGTTCCCCGCTGTTAGCCACGTGGTGGGGAGAGGGGTGAAACATGAGTGATCTCTCACACCAAACCGGCAGGCCCTCAATACAAGAGGCAAAATGCAACCTTGTAACAAAAGCACACGTGCTGTGTAATGTGAACAGCAAGGTTTAATGTGAAAGAGTGTACCTATTGTTCTTTAAAATGTGTCTTAACTACCACTCTCCCTTTTCCTCCACCAGCCGCAAATGTTTCTCCTTCGCAGAGGTTAACGAAGATTAGAAAGCAAAAAAAATGCTCTCAGGATGAAATGTCCTCTGAGCTCCTGCTGCCCTCTCACACTGACAGAGCACAGCAGAATGCATGGAGGCAGACAATGTCAGAGTGCAGGAAAGCACAATATGAATGCGAGGAGAGGTGGTGGGCTGAAGAGAGTAAGTGGTGGGCTGAAGCTGATAGGTGGCGTCAGCTTGTTAACAGAAGGCAGGAGTCAATGCTCAGGCTGCTGGAAGATCAAACTCATATGCTTCCAACATATGGTTGAGCTGCAGGAAAGGCAGCAGGAGCACAGACCACCACTACAGCCCCTGTGTAACCAACCATCCTCCTCCCCAAGTTCCATAGCCTCCTCACCCAGATGCCCAAGAACACAGTGGGGAGGAACTCCGGCTACCCAGCCACTCCACCCCAGAGGATTGCCCAAGCAACAGAAGGCTGGCCTTCAATAAGTTTTTAAGCTTTAAAGTGCAGTGTGGCCTTATCCTTCCCTCCTCCCACACCCTACATGGTGCTTCCCTCCTCCCCACCCCCTTCCTGGGCTACCTTGGCTGTTATCCCCCTATTTGTGTGAATTAATAAAGAATGCATGAATGTGAAGCAACAATCATTTTATTGCCTCTGCAAGTGGTGATTAAAGGGGGAAGGGGAGAATGGCTAGCTTACAGGGAAGTAGAGTGAACCAAGGGGGAGTGGGTTCATCAAGGAGAAACAATCAGAACTTTCACACTGTAGCCCAGCCAGTCATGAAACTGGTTTTCAAAGCTTCTCTGATGTGCACCGTGCCCTTCTGTACTCTTCTAACCACCCTGGTGTCCGGCTGCGAGTAATCAGCGGCCAGACGATTTGTCTCAACCTCCCACCCCACCATAAACGTCTCCCCCTTACTCTCAAAGATATTGTGGAGCGCACAGCAAGCAGTAATAACAATGGGAATATTGGTTTCTCTGAGGTCTATCTGAGTCAGTAAACTGCGCCGGTGAGCTTTTAAACATCAAATCAGAGAGAAATTCTGTGCATCAGGTATGATGATAGATACAAAATACCTAGAGACAGAATTTTTGTTTCTATTTTTAGCCAGGTGTCTCTGGCATACTGTCCTCACAGAACATGATGCAGAGATACCCTGAATGCCCAAGACCCAATGAGATGGAATCTTGCAGGGTTTGCTATTCTGATGTAGTTTATATGATCCCCTCTGTTTAGTTGATTATAGTCCTGAGGTTTATGTTCTTTTCCGATCCCTGAAAGTTGAATCTAAGGGCAGGTCTACACTACAGGGTTAAGTGGACTTAAATTACGCAACTCCAGCTACTTGAATAACATAGCTGGAGTCAGTGTAACTTAGGTTGACTTATTGCAGTGTCTACACTGCACTGGGTTGACAGGTCTTCCATCGACTTACCTTATGCTTCTTGTTCCGGTAGAATACCAGAGTTGACAGGAGAGCGATCAGTGATTGATTTAGCGGGTCTTCATTAGACCTGCTAAATTGACCCCCAGTAGATCAATTGCCACAGCATCCAGGGCCTGATGAAATGCATCCTAGAATACTCAAGGAGTTAATAGAAGAGGTATCTGAGCCTCTAGCTATTATCTTTGGGAAATCATGGGAGATGGGGGAGATTCCAGAAGACTGGAAGGGGGCAAATATAATGCCCATCTATAAAAAGGGAAATAAAAACAACCCAGGAAACTACAGACCAGTTAGTTTAACTTCTGTGCCAGGGAAGATAATGGAGCAGGTAATCAAAGAAATCATCTGCAAACACTTGGAAGGTGGTAAGGTGATAGGGAATAGCCAGCATGGATTTGTAAAGAACAAATCGTGTCAAACTAATCTGATAGCGTTCTTTGATAGGATAACGAGCCTTGTGGATAAGGGAGAAGCGGTGGATGTGATATACCTAGACTTTAGTAAGGCATTTGATACAGTCTCGCATGATATTCTTATAGATAAACTAGGAAAGTACAATTTAGATGGGGCTACTATAAGGTGGGTGCATAACTGGCTGGATAACCGTACTCAGAGAGTAGTTGTTAATGGCTCCCAATCCTGCTGGAAAGGTATAACAAATGGGGTTCCGCAGGGGTCTGTTTTGGGACCGGTTCTGTTCAATATCTTCATCAACGATTTAGATGTTGGCATAGAAAGTACGCTTATTAAGTTTGCGGATGATACCAAACTGGGAGGGATTGCAACTGCTTTGGAGGACAGGTTCAAAATTCAAAATGATCTGGACAAATTGGAGAAATGGTCTGAGGTAAACAGGATGAAGTTCAATAAAGATAAATGCAAAGTGCTCCACCTAGGAAGGAACAATCAGTTTCACACATACAGAATGGGAAGAGACTGTCTAGAAAGGAGTATGGCAGAAAGAGATCTAGGGGTCATAGTAGACCACAAGCTTAATATGAGTCAACAGTGTGATACTGTTGCAAAAAAAGCAAACGTGATTCTGGGATGCATTAACAGGTGTGTTGTAAACAAGACACGAGAAGTCATTCTTCCGCTTTACTCTGCGCTGGTTAGGCCTCAACTGGAGTATTGTGTCCAATTCTGGGCACCGCATTTCAAGAAAGATGTGGAGAAATTGGAGAGGGTCCAGAGAAGAGCAACAAGAATGATTAAAGGTCTTGAGAACATGACCTATGAAGGAAGGCTGAAGGAATTGGGTTTGTTTAGTTTGGAAAAGAGAAGACTGAGAGGGGACATGATAGCAATTTTCAGGTATCTAAAAGGGTGTCATCAGGAGGAGGGAGAAAACTTGTTCACCTTAGCCTCCAATGTTAGAACAAGAAGCAATGGGCTTAAACTGCAGCAAGGGAGATTTAGGTTGGACATTAGGAAAAAGTTCCTAACTGTCAGGGTAGTTAAACACTGGAATAGATTGCCTAGGGAAGTTGTGGAATCTCTATCTCTGGAGATATTTAAGAGTAGGTTAGATAAATGTCTATTAGGGATGGTCTAGACAGTATTTGGTCCTGCCATGAGGGCAGGGGACTGGACTCGATGACCTCTCGAGGTCCCTTCCAGTCCTAGAGTCTATGAGTCTATGAGCATTGATCTACGGTAAGTGTAGACATATCCATAGTCACATACACTTATGTTCACTGGCTTTCTGTGGGATGGTCTTCACTGCAGGGTTAACTTGTGTTATCTACGTTCAAGTTACTCCTCTCAAGTTAGTCTAGCTGGAGTGAGAGTGGTCACACTGCAAAATAACACTCAAGCTGCTGTGTCCACACCGCTATTGTACTAATTAGGACTCTTGCTAGGACTTCTGGGGACACGTCCCATGGTTCTTTCTGCTGCATTAAGCTGAGTCCCACTATGAACTCTCTTCCAATGTGGAGGTGAATTTGTATGTCCTATCTGGGCATACAAGGGGAATTTTGGGAAGGCATTGGAGGACTGTCAGTAGGCCAGGAACACCAGACATTAGTCTGGTTGTATTGCCAGAGTCTAGGTCAGCATGTTACAGTGGAATCCCCGCTGACCCACTGGCAGAGCCCTGGGCTGGGACCCAGTGGAGTTGGGTGGGCCCGGTCCCCCTTCAGCTGCCCCACCCTTGGGATGATCACCTTCCCACCTTAGGCTGGATGACCTGTGTTTGCTTACTTCTCTGCCCTACCCCAGGGTCAGAGCCCTGAGACTGCTAATTCCCCTATTGAGCATTGCATTTATAGGTATAACATAATGAGGGGGCGTGGCCTTCCTCTGAGACTGATGGGGAGGGATGGCCACTAACCACTACACAATGTTATTGGCTCATTTGTTGGATCTGAATGCCGAAGGATAGGGCATGGTCATTATTTTATTATCCAATGAATGCCAAATAGTTTGGCCTAACTTGCAGTGTGTAGTGAATCCAACCCAAATACTCTCATGCTCCAATTCTCTGCCTTCTCTATGTGACTCCTAGAGCTGACTCAAGTGTTGTCATCAGAATGTTTTTTTGACTAACAATGGCTTTTTGACCAAAATGATTTTTTTTTTGATGTGGAAAATTTTCTTTTGGGTTGAAGTTTTCCAGTTGTTAGATGACAAAATGGAAATTGAGTATTTTGCCATAAAAGTTTTCAGTTCTCAGTGAAGTTTTTGGTGTCTGAACACTGAAAATTTTTATCAGAAAAAATTTTGATTAGTGAATTATTTCCCCTTTTTAATTTCATGTTTGTCAACAAATTTGCATCGCAAATTTGGTAAAAAAAATACAAACTTTATGTTTTTTAGTGGAAAAATATATATACATATTTTTTACCAGCTCTAATTCTTCCCTCCTCACCTGCAGTTTTCCCCCGAGACAGTAATGGAAAAGTTCCTGTGTTCTAATCCCTTCTCTGTCACTGTCCTTCTCTGCATTCCTTTCCACTCCTCCAAGCCTTGAGCAGTGATGCCATGAGCCTCTGCTATGGCTGCTTGTGGTGGGCTGTATAAACTCTGCACTAACAGAGAAGGGGCTTGGGAAGATATGTGCGCTAAGGTAACCCTGCCAGTCATGCATGGTAAGCAGGAAAACTTTAAAAGGAGGAAGCTGCACTCCACAAGGGGGAAGCCCTGAGAAGAGAGTGGCTGGAGTAGCTCCTGAAACAGCAGGAAGAATCTTCACTCCAGAAATGCCCCCAGCTCCTCAAGGAGTCCAGAGAGCTTCAGGGACAAACTCGATAGGTAAAGACTAAGGTAGTTACCCAGGCACCTCTGAAGTAAGATGGTGCCTCCGTCATGTCTGCTTTTCATTGATCTCAGGAGGGGCTTGTTTTGTGTTGAACCTGCACCTTTGCTTTCCCCCCACCCATCAACCAAGCAGGGCCCACAAGGGCAGAACTCACTACAAGGGCTAAGAAGGTACGACTTGTACTGGAGTAACCCTATGGTGGTAACTGGACATGGCAAAAGTCCAGAGCCCCACTAGGGAGATGCCCCAGAGAGACTCATTTTACACTGCCATATCCCTAAGGAGTTTCATGAGCCCCTCATTCTGCTACTTGCCAGAGCTTTTGAATATGTACATCTCCTACAGGATAGCAGCTTAGGGGCTGAGATGGCCTGAGAGAACCAACCAGCAAAGTGCTTTCCATCCAAACACAGGGCTGGTCAAAAGTCTGTCTGGCAAAACTGTTTGACAATGGAAAATTGGGTTTTCAACTCAATTAAGTTTTATTTGCTAAAAAGTGTCTGCTCTCTGTGGAAAATTTAGATTTTTAATTAAAATACAGGGCAACCGAAATTCAGACGATTTCAGCAGAAAAGCAAAATATTTCAATATTTTGATTAAAAATGGATTGAAAAAAACTGCAGTGCCTCATGGGAACTATAGTTCAGGTGGTTCATGCTCACGTTCTCCCCTGTAGGTGGTCAGACTACATCTTCTGTAATACACTACTTTCTCCCCTCTTGCTGAGGGATGCAGGTGCCTCATAGGAAGCTGCTGACCATCGTGCATCATGGGAGATGAAGTCTGGCCAGACAGCTCTGCCTAACAGAGACTGGGAGCATAAGGTACCCAAACTACAACTCCCATGAGGCAGCGTGGTACCATTTTCAATCAGAAGGTTTTGTTTTTTTGATATTGCACTGAAAAGCCAAAAATGAATAATAATAACTAATGTTCTTTGGCGAGTGAAGAATTCATGGGACAGGCATTCTCCACAGGCCAAGGACATTCTTAATTAGCCAAAGAACATTTGTGATGTTCATTTACATGCTGTTCACTAGGTGCATCGACAATATCTAATAGTATGTAGATTAGTAGGTACATTTACAGAGCATGAGACAGTCCCCTTACAAGGAACCCTGGATAAGAGGCAGCCTAAGGAAGGAGTTTTGTGACCCTAACTTCTCTGATGTGAATTTCCATGTGGCCTACTAGCAAGTCCTTACAGGCTGGGGACTGACTGGCTAAGTGGCAGTTTGGCAGAATAGGGCCTGTGGATTACAGTGGACGAGAAGCTGGATATGAGTCAGCATAGAAGAAGGCTAACAGCATATTGGGCTGCATTAGTAGGAGCATTGCCTGCAGATTGAGGGAACTGATTATTCCCTCTATTCAACACTGGTGAGGCCACATCTGGAGTATTGTGTCCAGTTTGGGCCCCCCACTACAAAAAGGATGTGGACAAATTGGAGAGAGTCCAGCGGAAGGCAACAAAAATGATTAGGGGGCTTGGGCACAGGATTTATGAGGAGAGGCTGAGGGAACTGGGCTTATTTAGTCTGCAGAAGAGAAGAGTGAGGGGGTGGGATTTGATAGCATCCTTCAATTACCTGAAGAGGGGTTCCAAAGAGGATGGAGTTAGGCTGTTCTCAGTGGTGGCAGATGACAGAACAAGGAACAGTGGTCTGAAGTTGCAGGGGGAGAGGTTTAGGTTGGATATTTGGAAACACTATTTCACTAGGAGGGTGGTAAAGCACTGGAATGGGTTACTTAGGGAGATGGTGGCATCTCCATCCTTAGAGGTTTTTAGGGTCAGGCTTGACAAAGCCCTGGCTGGGATGATTTAGTTGGTGTTGGTCCTGCTTTGAGCAGTGGAGTTGGACTAGATGACCTCCTGAGGTCCCTTCCAACCCTAATCTTCTATGATTCTGTTAATGATTAGATCTGGTCTGATGAATGCATCAGTAAAAAGTTATGATAGAACTGGTTGGAAAACAGGGATTTTTCCTGTGGAAAATTTTGGATTTACCCTGTGCAGGACCGAGACACATTCTTGCAAACAAGGTCAGATTAATCTTCAGAAATGGACAAAGCAGGACAAGTCGAGTGAGTGGCTGTGGGTGAGATCTTTCCAGGCCTCTGTGTTTATTCTACAGCTACTTCATGTAACTAGACGCACAGCCAGTATATTTATAGCCATGATGTAGTCCTTGGAACTGTCCTTTGACCTTAATAATCTGCTGAATTAATCACTGAAAGGGGGCCCAAGAAGTGATGATATACACGCCTCTGACATGATTTATTCTTAGTCTTGTTAGAGGAGGTTGTTTAATAAGCTGATAGAACCAAATCCTTCCTTGATGTATCTTTCTGGAAAGGTATGGAGTTACAGCAGGGGTGACCTTGGCCCTTAGCTTTCATTTCAACACTGAGTTACATAGGAGAGGGGAGAAGGTGTTTACATTTGTCTCCAATGTGTTTTCTTTAAAGATAAATTAGCTTGGAGGAGTTCCAGTCTCACAGTTAATGCCTGCGCACTGCTAAAATTCCCGTTTTACAGCAAAACAGTGTGTTCTTAAGAGCCCTTGTATAGCTAGAATAGAAGCTGCTGCTATAATTAAGCGAGAAAAACATCTATTAGAAAAATCGTTTTTCAGCAGCTCATTGTTACTTTCTCATACACACACCTTTGGTGCTGAGATTGATCATGTCCAATCTCTGTACAGAGATGATGTTTTTTAAAAAATCTTCTGCAAAATCAATTTGTCCATTTTTGAATTCTGTGTATCGGGAGTGGTGGGATACATTTTCCCCATATGATTCAATCCTTTGGGTAGTCAGAACTAAAACAGGCCTGTTTTGTTTTTGTTTAAGCACCGCATTTTTGCAGAGATTAAATGTATGCTTAAATCTACTGTTAAGGTTTAGCTGTCTTCAGAGGACCATGGGGTGGGTTAGTTTTGGTGGATGGTGGTGTGAATAGCTGAGAATTGAACTTGCAAGGACTTTATGAAATGGGTGAATGTTTTAGAAAGACTAAGGACTTGTGAAAACATTATGTTCACCATTGTGCCAGGCAAAAGACTCCCTGCTTTGTAGGAATGAGCACAGGTCTGGGATTTAGGCGGTCCCAAGTTCTAGTCTATTGTCAAAGAGGGACATGTCTCCCTCCAACATTTTACTATCCCATTGATGGACAAGGTGGGTGAGGTAATATATTTTATTGAACCATCTTCTGTTGGTGAAAAAGACAAGTTTTTGAGTTACACAGGACTCGAAAGCATGTCTCTTTCACCAGCAGAAGTTGGTCCAATAAAAGATATTACCTCATCCACCTTGCTTCTGTAATATCCTGGGACTAACACAGCTACAAATATCCTGTTGATGGTCATTTGTGGCCAATCTTGTCAGCTAACTTGATTCTTCCCAATTATGCCTGAACATGATAAAGTGCTATAATGTAGACAAGCCCCCACAGGGGAACTTGATAGAGTCATTGGAAGTTAAGAGTTTAGTACAAGACCCTGTCCCAGTGACCAAAACCAAAAAGGCATGCCATGAAGTTAATGACCAGTAAATGCAGGCCACCTGTGAAACTCCCTGCCACTGGGGATCACAGAGTTAATCATCTGGATAATTTTCTGTCTGGCAATGATATTTTTAGGTTTGCATATTAAGTTTAGTCAGAGCTCATGCATTAGACTGTGAGCTGATTGTAGCAGGGGAGAGGGGAGAATTTCCATCTGTGCTGATACTACCATCAAATTTTGTACAACACTGCAAAACTGACTATGTGCACAATGAGGCGTTTCCTCTTCAGTGTCAAGTATACAATTGTGATGGAGGCAAGAAAGTGGATTTGATGGACTAATGGCGTGATCCAGCGATCCTCCTGGTGGTGCTATTCCTGGCTTTTAAATGGTTTTCTTGTACTCCGCAGGGTCCTGGGAAAGCTGGCACTGAGCATGCCCTCGACTGTGGTTCTGGGATTGGACGGGTCACTAAGCATGTCCTCTTGCCAGTTTTCAAGAGCGTGGAACTGGTGGATATGATGGAGAATTTTCTGGCTGAGGCCCAGAACTATTTACAGGGCAAGAAGGACAGAGTAAAGATGTACTATTGCTACAGTCTCCAGGAATTCACTCCAGCACCCCCAAAAATATGATGTCATCTGGATACAATGGGTTTCAGGATAGCTCACCATGAATTTATATATATAATGAACCATACATATATTGCATTAAAATACATGTTCAAAGAATGTTGAGGTTGCAGAGTCAGGTACTCAAAAGTTAGGAAATGCCTGAATTAAGGTGGCCTGGGCACTGGCAGAGGTGGGGCATTGAGAACACAGGAAATAGTTTCCTTTTTTCAGTTCTAGTGCACCATAGCAGTCCCCAGCTGCCAGGAGGAGCAACCGCAGAAAAATACTGCTGCACCCCTTCAGCCCTGGAAAGGAGCATGCTCAGTCACTGTGGGTGTGGCACATTGTAGTCTGGTCATCCTGTTTATTATGGTAGTGCCTAAGAACCAAGCAAAATGGAGCTCCATTGTGCTAGGTGCTGTACAAACACAATGCATTAGATGGTTTCTGCCCTGAAGAACTTACAATCAAAATAGACCAGACAGACACAGGGTCAGGGAAGGGGTAGAACACTCCAGCAGAGTGAACAATGGAATGGTAGAAAATGTCATGTTAGTTCCACAACCCTTTTTTCTGTCTTTGGTAGGTGTGCTTAGGAGGTGGATCAGCTGAATGGAAAGAGGAGGGAAAGGAAGAGGGAGTGAGGGGGACAGGTCAGGGAGGAGATGGCAAGAGGGTCTTTTTTGGAGTGAAGCTGAGTAGAAGAGACTGAGGCAGGAGGATCAACCAATCGGAGTAGGGCGGAGAAAGTCACAATGTTTTACAGTTTTGGCTGGAATGTCCATAGGTCCCTGCTGTGGCTGCTTCTGTTCCTATAACAGGAGCTGCCTGAAGATGGAGCAGGCTCAGTGCAGATGGACTCTGCAGAGAATTTAGCTGCCAAATTTCATGTTCCTGAAGGTATTAGGCTAGGCCCTACTCAAGTGCCCTCGCAAGCAAGGAAGGTGCCCTGCCTACGCCTGACCTCAGTTTCCCTCCCAACTAGGTTGACCAGATGTCCCAGTTGTATAGGGACAGTCCCAATATTTGGCGCTTTCTCTTATATAGGCGCCTATTACCTCCCACTCCCTGTCCCAGTTTTTTCACACTTGCTCTCTGGTCACCCTACTCCCAACACTCCTCTAATACTCTCTTGGGCTGAGAACACCCTTGTCATGGAGTAATTTATCATTATACATGTCTCAAAGGCATATAGCAAGTCCCATATTGTAACTCCAAATACCTCTGGCTCTACTGCCTTTTGTCACTCACTTCTCCCTCAGTCCCCAATGCAAATAACCACTCACCCTGGGGTTAGGGAAGGGCTCACACCTGATCTGGGTTCTTTCCTTGCTCTGTGTATGGGACTGAAACCACAGGGCCCTCTAGGCCTTCCTTCACCCCAGCACTTGCAGAGATTGGCAGGTAATGTCCCCACTACTGCTCTGCAGGCCCATGGCTTCCTTCAGCCTCTGTTCTCTACCTCTTCCCTGCCCCTCCTTATACAGGACAATGGCCACAAGAGCACTCCCTGGGGCTCTGGAGTTCCCACCACCCAGGACCCCCTACTTCTGGCCTGTCTCCCTCTGCTCCCTGGCTCTGAAGCCTCCTTATATGTCTTCTGACCCCAGGTGCTACTCTGTCCTCTAGCCAGGGCACACCTATTTAGTCATAGGACTGAGGCCCTCTCCCTAAAGGGGCTTATGCTGTGGTGTGAATTCCATTAAAGGGGCCAGTTCAATTGGTGGTAAAGGCACGCACATAGCTGCCTTCCAACCAGTTGATCTGAGTTTGATTCCTCAGCAGTGTGGCTTTACCAAGGGTCATGGTGGATTCTCCATTACTGACCATTTTTACATCAAGACTGGATGTTTTTCTAATGGATCTGCTCTAAAAATTATTTTGGGGAAGGTCTCTGGCCTGTGTTATACAGAAGGTCAGACTAGATGACCACAATGGTCCCTTGTGGCTTTGGAATCTCTATGAATCTATGAAAAATCCTGTGACTCTGGTTCACACCATGGGCGCACTAGAGCTTTGTAACTAAACATTTGTACATGCTTTTAAACATGGGGGGAAAAATCAGATTTTTCCCTAAAACTTGGTTTTGGAAACGGCTGAATCATTTTTGCAGAAACTTAAAAGAGAAAATTCTCTATGAGGCAGACTCATAACATGGACTATTTGAACCCAAATGGTTAAGTTTGGCAAAGTTTGAAGCAACTGAAAACAGGATCTTATAATGGAAACTCTTACGCTAGCTTAAGTATAGATGGCTCTATCAGCTGGACCTATGACACAACTGATGGTGTTATTATCTTATCTGCAAATGCTGTGGAGTGAACCGTGCTTGCCAGGAAAAGAAGCCATGGAGTCAGGCTTCTCAGATATCTGCTGTGTGTGAAATAAAGAGACAGTAAGGTTGTCAAACTCTTTGGATCGTCCAGCTTCAAGTGCCCCTACTGGCAGCTGAGTGCAACAAGAAAATGGCAAATTCAAGGGTGTCCTTAACTGTTTAGGGCCAAATCAAAAACACAAGCTTGGGACATTAACATGCTAGCTACCATGTCCCATGCCAAATCTGAGCACAGTTAGAAATTAAAGCTGTAGGGAGAACAACGTAGCTCATGGGGCAGGGAATCTAGATCCACTTCATTCTAAATGGGAACATGGCATGACTGTGAGCCTTTAATGAGAAGATTTGCAAAATGAAACAAAATGAAATCAGTTTAATCACATTGATTCATGTTTATGGAATTGGAAGTGACCTGTTTCAGATCATCTCATATACTTGATGGTTGTGTGATTTCGGTGCATTTGGTGTACCCTTGCATGTGCACAATTAACTCTTTAAAAACACCTGCAATGACAAGTTGACCCAACAGCCTGATCCCAAGCCACAACATCTGAGAGGCTAAGGCCTAGTCTACACTAGAAAAGGTTTGGTGACATTGCTATACCAAACCTTCTTAGTATAGATGCAGCTTATACCTGTAAAAGAGTGATGGTATAAGGAAGAAAACCCGGTGTCCTATGAGTCTGTCTCCTGGTCTCATCCTGAGAAACACTTCTATTAGTTACTTTGCCTCAAATAAGTGGAGTATAAATAAGCTGATGAAGTCAAGATCCAGCTGAGATGAGTCCAATCAGATGGCACTGGAATGGTGAACCACAACCCATTTCTGTCTCTTCACCTGTAGGATACCTGACGGATAAAGATCTGGAGTTTCTTATCCGGTGTCAAAATGGCTTGAAGGATAATGGCATTGTCATTCTCAAGGACAACGTGGCCCGGGAAGGCTGTATCCTAGACCCACTGGACAGCAGTGTGATCTGAGACCTGAGCATCCTCCAAAGCCTCGTTGAGAAAAGTGGACTCACCATCCTGCAGCAGGAGAGGCAAAAGGGCTTCCCTGAGCAGTGTGTCCCCGTCTGGATGTTGGCCATGCAGAAGGACTCTGGCCTACCCTGAAAGGGGGTATGCATGGATATGAAGCCCCTGAAACATGACTGATGCTCAGAACTTGCGCTGAGAGGAAGAAAAGAAAATGTCTGCTAAAATCCCACTATTAGTGTAGCTCTACAGCTACAGGGCTCTGCCCTCCAGAATGATCATGAGAGTAACTGCACATGAACCAGGGCATGCTGGCAACTACCCTGTTCCCAAAACCAGGCTGCCTCGTCTTCACATCTTCTACTAATAGGCTTCCTCTCTGTGAGATTTCTATTTTGTTAAAGGGATAAAACTCATCTGTGAGAAAATAATTAGGCTAAAGCTTTCCAAAGTGACTTGAGAGTCTCAGATTTTGGGTGCCCCATTTGAGATGCCATAACGAAGCCTGTTTTTTACAGAGGATGGATGGAAATCAGGGCCCCTTAAGAAGATTCAAGTTGGACATATAAATTACTTCTCTTCTGAAAATCTCAGTATAACTACATATCTGTGTGGCAAATAATACTTAGATTATTGGAATTGAAAATGTCAGGAGTGTCTAATCTATTTACTGTCAGTTATGCTGTTTATTTATTTATTTTTCCATTTCACTCAGGTTGGATGGTGAAACTAATCTGGTCAATTTCATATTTTTAAGTCAATTTCACTTCCTTCTTCCCCTGCCCTAGAAGGATGCTTATATTAGGATTCTCAACACTTCTGGGGAAAGTGTCAGTGACAAAGATCTACACTGTAAAAAGCTGTTTGCGTTGAAAACTTTGCAAAATGGTTTCTACATTTATTAAGTTGCGGAAGACATTTGTTCTCTAACCAAAAGCTGCATTCACAGCAGAAACTGCTTTGGCGATTCCCCTCTTGATTCATACAACCATGAGGTCCTTTCTTTCCCACTGTTGCAGGTTTCACTGAGAGGCCGGCAGGCCTAGTGGGCAGGTTGTGGCCTGTCTATTTCTCTGTGCCCCCAAAATTAACCCACGTGTACTGGATTGGTATGTAGGGGGACCCAGCCCACCATCTCCATCAGGTCCCAGCCCAGGGCCCATGGGGAAGAGGTGTGGAACATGTTGGTCACCTCTTCCTGGTGCACTTGACTAGTCTTCCTTGGGATGCTTCCTACCTCCCTGTTCTCTGTCTGGTTTAGCGTGTAGGCAGAGCCCACTTTCTCCTCAGTGGGGGTTCCCAGTCAGTGAACTAAGCACTTCGCAGGTCTCTTGGTAGTGTCCAATTATTCTCCCTCTGCAGAGAGTGGGGGAAGCCTCTACCCTTCTGGTTGAGTCTAAGCCACAGTCCAGTCCCTCTCCCATGGATTACTTTGTCCCTAGAAACTTCAAATTTTCTTCCTCCCTTTGAACAGCCTCTCTGCTTGACTATCCAAGTCCCATTTTGAGCAGGTACAGGGTCCACTTGACCCAGTACTGCTCCATCAGTCTCTGTGGGAGGGTGTCTCTAAATTCCATCACACCCATATTCAAAACAAGTCTGACATGATATGCAGGACTAATGGCATTTCAAGGGGTGTTAACAGTGAGGCTAAGGGATATTACTAGTACAATATTGAACTAATTAACTGTACTAAGCTATGGAGGATGTTACTTTAACCCAAAGGCATCTATGATTTATATTTAAACAGCTTGGGTTTGACATTACTAGTAATCATATATCCCCTCTCCTCTGTGCTATCCAGAGATTATACACAGAACAGCTTCTCGTTTCTCTTCCACATGCACAAGGAGGGCTGTGTGGAGCACAGAAGTTCCAGTTCATGAAGGATTTTAAATTTTCAAAATTTGGCTTCATTACGAATTGAAGTGAAAACTGAACATTTCAAAATTCTCCACCAAATAAAATTCCTGGGAGAAAAAATTGGTTCAGGTTGATCAAAACATTTCATTTTGACAAAACATTTTGTTTTGATTTTGACTTTTATTATATTATAATAGTGAATAAAAAATTTCCAAGTGCAAAGTCATTTCAAAATGAAAAATCAAAAATGTTGTTTACCTGGTTTTCTTCCAAAATGAAATTCCAGCAAAATCAGCCAGATTTCATGAAGCTTTTCAATTTTGATGGCACTGCATTGGGGGGGGTCTCTGTCAAATATTATCAAGAGTCACATTAACTCCATACAGTGCTCGGAGCCAGTGGGTTTAGCAAAGTTCCTTTGGGTGTGTGTCTGTTCAGTTGTATTTTTAAGGAAAAGCACCTCGTGTCATTCTTCCATAATAACCCCCCCGATCTTATTTAATTGCTTAACTCAGCGGTTCTAGAAATATGATCATGTAGTGGGCTGGTGTGGCTCCCCTCTTCCCTGGAGAGGGTCGAGCCCCGGCAGAGGCCAGTGTGGGTGGAGCTACAGAACTCTGAGCCCGCCCCTCAAAGGGTCAGGCGATGACCCAGAACTATAAAAGCCGGCCCTCAGAGCTCAGTCAGGCCCCAGCGGCCAGAGAGAACAGACGTCCCTCCGGGAGCTCGAAACTGGGAGAGTCCGGCAACCCAGGGGAGCCGCTTGGACTGGCCAGAGCTTCCCCGCGCTCGCTACCGGGAGGAGCTGCCGGAGCTTCCCCACGCTCGCTACCGGGAGGAGCTGCCGGAGCTTCCCTGCGCTCACTACTGGGAGGAGCTGCCGGTGCTTCCCTGCGCCTGCTGCTACCCGGAGGAGCCGCCGGCGCTACCGTGGCCCGAGTATCCTGAGAAACTCCCAGACCTACTACCTAGCCCCGGTTGTGATGAGCCTATGCTCCTGGACCCCGCTGAGGCTGGCGTTAGGACCCAGGTAGGTCCCGAGTACGGAAGCAGCCCGGGGGTAGCTGACCCCAGTCAGGCTGTGGAGTTGTCAGAGCCTATTCAGTGTGTTGCGGCCAGGATCCCCACTGACTGACCAGCGGAGTGACAGCCGCTGTTAGGGCCCCGGCCTGAGACGCAGTGGAGTGGGAGGGCCTGCGTCCCCCCTGCCATCCCACTCTGGGGTGGCAGACTCTCCCCTCTTCCTGGCCTGAGGAGGCTGAAAACTGGTACTGCTGCTCAGTCCTGCCCCAAGGCCTGAGATTACTGCCTCAGCGTTTGCTGCTCCGCCCTCACAGCCTCAGGGTCTCCCCCTCCCAGGGGAGACCCCACCCACTTTCCCCACCTCAGTGTTAGGCTACTGCCAGTCCCCATCTAGTCCCCACTCACTGGGGCGTACTGCAGTGTAAACCACTCATCACAGGCAAAGGGGGTTCAGACCTGCTGCCTCTGCCTACCCATGGGCTGCCCCTTGCAACCCAGAACCCAATAGGCCTGGGGCTTTCCTAGGCCAGAGCTTCCTGGCTCCCTTGGCCTTTCCCCAGCCCTGCTCAGCACCTTGCAGCCAGGCCCTTCTCTTGCTACAACTCACAGCCTTTTATAGGGGCCAGCTGGGCCTGATTGGGTCATGGTCCCAGCGGAGCCTACTTTCCCCCAATCAGCCCAGGCTTCTTGCCTCAGCCACAGCCCTCTCCTGGGCTGTTTCAAACCCCTCAGGGCAGGTAACCACTCCACTACAGAAGAGTAAAAAATGTATGATGTTATGCTCTCAGTCAGTTGCCAGCCCTGTATCCAGCTTGTGATCTATGACCTGAGTTTTTTAAAGAGGTCTTCTTCACCTTCCCTTAAACAGAGCAAAATTAGAGGCACATGGTGGGAAAGATACATAGAGAAGATATGCATATCCACCTATCCACCTTATGAAGAATAAAAGACAGGAAAAATAACTTATCATTGTCACCTCCAGTAAGCAGTAATCTGTTTTGTATCTTGAGTAATGATGCCATGTTATTCCCCATACTTTCTGAGGCCTCAGAGCCACCAAGCTAGACTTGTCTCCAGTACTTTTTTATGATTATCTTATCGCCAGACAAGATGTCCGCCCCTTGAAGATGCAGCTAGCCCTCCGTGTGCCATCAGCTAGTGTGTGATCCCACAAGCATGGAAATGCCTAGGGCCTCCACCAAGGTTGTGATTGCCGATCTGACTATAATGGATAAGTGGCTTGAAAGTACCAGCAGCTATTAAGAGGTGGAGGCATCCCCTCCGCTATGACCCAGGTTCTCCATTGTGGTGATGTACAGCTGGGAGGAGGACAATTCCTGCACAGGATGTCTGCAGACTGCCCTCACCAACACAGGGAATATGCTGCAGGTGGGGCTTGAGCACACACTGCTAAGTGGATTCTGAGCAGCTCCAAGCTGAAGTGCTGCCCATAGGCCACAAAGGCAAGGTTAATATAACTTAGAGCAACTCCTAGACTGCATAAGTTACTCTGGGAGACATTTGTCCCCTCATTGGCCCAGAATCCTGGGGATAGAAAGGTGGCTTAAAGACAGTTGCCCCATTCCTTCTGGGCTGCACCTAAGTATTCTCAATCTCACCTAGCCTCTCTGTGCCCTGCCCTTTGCCTGATCCACAGAGGCTGTGAATCTGCTACAGCCCCCAGGTACAAACATTTTGCTCAAGCTACAGAGGCTCAGTCTTGGAGCTCTGGAGGTCCCTGATGTGGTCAAAAATCTATACTGTCCCTTGAGTGTCTTCCTCTAAGCAGGAGAACCACTGGCTCCTGCTCACCTGGGACCAGGTAAAGTAGAACAGGATTTTGGTTTACAGCTCCCCTAGACACTGGTATTAGTATCTAGTTGGATTTTTCCACCTCCTGGGTTAATTGTCTCAGAGGAGAGCCAGCACTGACCCCGCACTGAGCTAACCCAGGGCTAGATGACATGACACTGACTGACTGAAATGTGTGCTGAATGAAATATAAATGAGCGGTCCCTCCTAAAATCAGAGTGCCCTTGGCAAACCTCTTAAAAACACAACTCATAAAATAAACAGACTCCAGCAATTACCCACCACTCGCTCCATCTCAGCAGCCACATCAATGCCACAAAGAGTTAATAAACTTCCTCAACAAAATTGCCACCTCAGTCCCTGCAGCTGAGACTCCCAGGGCAGGGCGAGCTGTCAGTAGAGACTAAGTGATTTAGTAAAACATTAATGTTCCCGGAGGAGTCGTATTTGGGCTGCGTGGGTTTGGCGAGGGAGGCTGTCCTGACCAGCTTCCCCTGACTCCAGTTACCAAAGGGAAAACAGACCGTTGAAGAGGCCTCTGTTTTGACACCGGCTGTAGACTTACTCTCTGCCAATTTCCTTACTCCCCACTGTGACATTCCCCTCTGCTGTAATCTGGACCGGTGATCTGCTAGACCATTCCAATCCTTGACTCTGGGAGTCAGCCTTACCCTACTCTGCTGTGAGAACCCCTACTCTGGGCTGTTCACGCACAGCCTCTGGCATGTAAGCTGCTCCCAGCTACTTGCAAGCGAATGGCACTAATCAATATCTCCAGTCCCAGACACAACTCTGGGAACCTCCGTCTTGCAGTGTCTAGTTATGCCCACTGGATGCTGCAAGCTTATATGAGTTTGTCAATTTAACAAAGAAATTGATATGTACCAGGCTTGTTCTCCCAAGGAGAGCCTCTGACACACTGCAAACCAAATGCACTGCTTCATGTAGAATAAACAAACAGATTTATTAGCTATAAAGATAGATTCTAAGTGATTATAAGTCAAAGCATAACAAGTCAGATTTGGTCAAATGAAATAAAAGCAAAACATGTTCTAAGCTGATCTAAACACTTTCAATGTCCTTACAAACTTTGATGCTTCTCACCACAGGCTGGCTGGTTGCTCTTTAGCCAGGCTCTCCCCTTTGATCAGCGCTGCAGTCGCTTAGTAGTGGTGGTGTCTGTAGATGTAGGTGGAAGAGAGAGAGAGCATGGCAAATGTCTCTCACTTTTATCATGTCCTTTCTTCCCTCTTGGCTTTGCCCCCACCTCAGAGTAAGGTGAGTATTACCTCATTGCAGTTCCAAAATGACCAAAGGAAGGCGCATAACTCCCTCGAGAGTCTAACAGATTCTTTTGTTGCTGCCTAGGCCAGTGTCTTTTGTTCCTGTGAGGCTGGGCTGGGTTTGTCCCATACCTGCCCTGATGAGGTGTGAACTGCCTCTCTGCTCTTGGAGAGTTTTTGTCTGGGCTTGCTTTAAGCCATGAGGATACATTTTCAGCATCACAACTATATACATGAAATTATAACCTATAAGATCACTATAACAACAATGCTTAGTACATCATGAGCCTTCCAAAGACATCCGACATGACAAACTTTGCATGAGATACCACACAATCATTTTACAAGGATGAACATGGCATTGCTGGGTGTTCCCCCAAGGTACAGAGCATCACACCTACCTAGAAATTAGAGATCTGGTCACCTCTTTCCACAGAACTCTCCATGGTGAGGCATGCTGGAGGGGGAAGAATGCCCCGAGGACACCCTAGATCCCCACTGTGGAGGTGGGGTTTGCTTCCCCCTCAAGCAGAACAGGTAGTGATTTGGCCCTCAGGCTTATAGATCACAGGAGATCTGTAGGAGGCCAGAGCTATCTGTGTGGCACCCTTGCTCCTCTGCAGTGACTCCTGGCTCCTCTCTCCTGTTGAGTTCTCTCCTCTGCCTGGTAAGATGCAAAGAGATCATATGGGGCTAGGCTGCTCTGGCGCATTCTGGCAACATGCAGGGCTGGATTTCCAATTAGGCACATGCCTAGGGGTGCCAGTGTTCTAGCTCTGAGCTGCCATGGACAGGCAGTAGGGGTCCCCAGACCTCTGAGAAGCAGCAGCAGGGAACCCTGGAGCTCCGACGCCCTGTGGGAAGTGTGGAGGGGGGGCTCGGAGCTGGAGCTCCCGCAGCTGCCAAGCTGCTGGAGGTGCCTAGGTGTGGCCAAGGTATAAATCCGGCCCTGGCAATATGGCCCAGGCAAGCTCAATCATCACAATAGATGGCTTTTCACTTTGTGGGCCAGAGACTGATCTCAGCTACCTCCCAGTGCAGATCTAGAGTAATTCTATTGACTTGAGTGGATGGAGTTACCCAGATTTGCACTGGTGTGACTGAGATCAGAATCTAGTCCTCTCTTTTCCTCTGTGTTCTCCTAGGAAAGTGGATTTTGTCCCATTTCCTCCAGTAGATTGTATTACCTCTCCCAAGGAGACAGAATACTGGCTGCTAAGACAGATCAGTGCTGTTACTGGCAAGATATAAATCATATTTGAAAAAGTCCTTCACCTGTGTTCTGTCACTGGAGAGGGTTAAAATGGAAAGTCTTTTAGAACTCAGGCTTACTTTTCTCCTTTGTTTCATTTTTGCACTTTACTCCATTTGGACAGAGAAACTAGAAGGGTCAATTTATAGTCAGTTTTGCTTCCTATCTGTGGTACTTATATAGCCCTGTGATGGGGTGGGTACCCACACAGGTTAAAAAAAAAAGTTTGCTAGAGCTGAAGAGCTCAATTATGGCATCTAGTTGCACCTGGAGGCTGGGCCAGGCCTTATGAAAGCAGAATCCCAGCTGGAGTGGAGCTGGAGGGTAGTATAAAGAGAGGAAGCTCAAAGTAGAGCAGGACTGCAAGGAGGAAAGCTACAGGCACTGTCTTGGCCTAGAAAGTGGAGAGAATGGTAGGGGTCAAGGATGAAGCCCAGGTTGAAGGTTGGCCCTGGGATCCTCTCCTGAGTAGAGAAGGGTGGCAAGAGGCCAGAAGAGACACAGAGCAACCACTGGAGCAGACGCCAGTGATGAAGCATCCTAATCAAAGGGCAGGATCAGGACTTCCAAGGAGAGAGCCCTGGAAGGTGTTTGGCGGAGGAACTTAAGAGTCATGATAGGTTAAGCCTCAGGAGAACAGAAATTGGGTTAGATTGTACTTCTGGTTTGAGATTTATTGGGGGATTCCAGGGAACAGCCTAGCCCTGAAAGAAGGGTGAACTTCGAGAGGTGTGGGAGAGGCCTGCTGATAGGCCATGGTGGAAGATGTCCAGGGAAGCAGCAGCAAGGAGGCTGATGGAGCAGACCTTGATTGCTGGTTAATGGGTCCCTGGACTGGAACTCAGTGTAGTGAGGCCCTGAGTTCCCCACCAGCCACTGGTAAGGTTGCATGAAGCCCCAGAGAAGGGGATATGGACTACTGGAAGCCCAGGGAAAAAGATATATGGACCACTGGGCCCAGCATCGAGGGCAGCAGACCGGGCAGATGATCATACGTTTTTGTTGGATATTGTTAGCCTGGAAGGGGAAAGACTTTAAAGTGACCCAGCCAAAGGACTGAGTTATGAGATGAGATGTGACAGCAAGACTGAGGAAAGAGCTACTATACCACGCCCAGCCACCAGAGGTGTTTCAGCAGTGATTGCACTCCTCTACAAGCCTTCATCACTATAGTATCTGAGCCTCTTACGATCCTGAATGGATCCAGCCTCATCATATCCCTGTGAGGCAGGGCAGTTATCCAAGATCACCCAAGAAGCTTTTTATGGGAGAGTGGGGAATTGAACCCCTGGATCATCCTTTTGCTGTGATCTCAGCAACTAGGCACAACTGTGTTTGCGTCTCCAACATTGCAAGAAAAGGTTTAAATCCCCTACCTGGGTTTCACTGAATTTAAAACAGTAAACAAAGTCCTTGCTCCCAGGAAACCATTTCTATTCGGCATTCTGTGTTGTAACCCTGCTGAGAAATGGTCCTAAAGCTACTTGAATGTCTCTTAATGAGGATGGCACACACAGTATTGCCACCCCTAAGCGTTCAAAAAGCAGGAGACAAGTCCCTAAACATAACAAGATTGGCTTAAAAATCATCAGCATTTAGAAATTAATATTTCTGGATTCTTTTTAGTTGACTTCTGGCTTTTGAGCCATTAAGTTTCATGTTTTCTTGTCTACTCTGCAGTCAGGATGGCTAGAAACTTGGTTTTTTTCTCCTTGACGTGAAAGCAGAGATTCTCACATAATCATGTGTCTACAGGGGTTGGGGCTTGAAAATTAAACTCCAAATATTGGCAGGTTTGCGATCCAATCCAGAGGGCTGGCAACCCTATATGTTACTGATCTTAACATGGCTGTGCAGAGAGTAAGGGGCGGAGGGGGAGGAGAGGTAACAGAATCCCAGATGCTCTTTCTGGAAGTGAGGCAGCAGAGCCCTTTCTGGATGCTGCACTCGCAGAAAGGGATGTGCAAGATCCTTGTCACAATACAGCAGAAGAGACTGAGCAGGAAGTGTGCTCCTAGGGATAGGGTGTCAGTAGAGACAGTGCTGCCCTCCTTGGAGTGTCTCCTTCTCAAGGCTGCACCTAAACGCAAAACCTAGTCCATAGTGTTTTCATAGGTCTCAAAGGGCTTTGCAGCGGGGAAGGTTTACATATTTTTACCCCTCTTATAAGTGGGGAAACAGAGGAACAGAAAGATTACATGACTTGCCCAGCATCACAGGGCAAGTCAATAACAGAAGTGGGGATCAAACCCAGATCTCCCGAGCCAGTTCTGCGCCTGACAAACTGGACCATGCTGCTTTCCAGCACCATAGCTCCCCCTTGCGACAAATAGGTTTGTTCTGGGCTCCGTTTACTGCAGTGTATACCTTGTCCACCATTCACGAGGGAAGCATGTTAGTGCAAGGAGAATGACCTATAGTGACAGATCCTCCAGATTCCATCCCCCTAAGTGCTTGCTCCCATTGGAAGCTTGGCAGGGCACGTCCTGAGAATGTCTTGGTCTGGTAGGACTGGCTCTCCAGCCAGGACTGCAGAGGTGAAAATCCAACACAAATCCATATGAGACACCCATGCAGCCTGAGACAGCCATTAGCTAATCTTCCCTTTGGCCAGCGCCTCTACCTCACCATCAAGGGAGCTTGGATTACAGCAGCTGCTCACTTAATGAGAGAGTCTCCAAAGGAAAGTTGCTTCTCTGGCATGAAAATACAGAGGCAAATGAAATACTTTGCACCGTACAGATTCATGTCTCTTAGGAACCATCTGCATTGAAGCTGGAAATTGGAATTTCCAGCTTGGGTAGACTGATGGGCACTAGCTTTGACTGAGCTAGTATGCTAAAAACAGCAGTGTAGTTATGGAAGTGTGGGAAGCAGGAGGGATTCACTGCCCAACTACATACCTTGGATCTGGGATAGGATTGTACTAGGCAGGGCTAGCCTGCCTGCCACCTGCACCACCATGGCTATGCTGCTATTTTCAGCGTGCTAGCTCAATCAAAGCTAGTGCACGTACATCTACGCGGGCTGGAAATTACCTCCCCAGCTGTAGTTTAAACATGCTTAGGAGCTCAGAGCACTTAACATGCATTGAGCCGTATAGAACACTGTGAGGTAAACAAGTGCTAATCCTGCTTTACAGATGGAGAAATTGAGGATTAGAGAGCTGAGTTATCTTGCCCAATTTGAGACAGCGAGTCAGTGGCAGAATGGGGAATAGAACCTGGGTCTCCTGGCTCCCAGTCTTCAGGATGGGCTGTAAAACCAGGGTCTTGATTGTTTGTAGTCATTAAAGATCTCATGTGGTTCTCTGGCAGAGTAAAGGTGTTAACTTTTGTTTCCTGGCCAAATACCAGTTTGGCTGATTATATTCTTGCCGTTCTAAATTTTCCCTGCAGTTTCAACGGCATGCTTCATGCTTTACTTCCTGTAATAAGCTCTGTGTAACAGTGCTGTGTTTCATAAGTTCCAGCGCCAGAAGGGACCACTGTGATCATCTATTCTGACCTCCTGAATAATACCAGAGAACTTTCCCAAAATAATTCCTAGCAAGGCTGACTCTACAGTTTTCGCTGCCCCAAGCAGCGCACCGAATTGCCACCACGGGCGGCGGGAGCAGTCCATGTGCCCTTAGGGTGGCAGGCGTGTTTCCGCGGCGGCGGCAATTCGGCAGCAGCTTCTGTGTTTAGCTGAAGCCACCCTGGACAGCTAAACATAGAAGCTGCTGCTGAATTGCCACCACCGCGGAAACGCGCCTGCCACTCTAAGGGCACACGGACTGCCAAAGCCGTCCGGGGTGGCAATTTGGCGCGCTGCTTGGGGGCAAAACAACAGGGACTGCCGCCCCTTGCAGATTGCTGCCCCAAGCACCAGCTTGGAATGCTGGTGTCTGGAGCCGGCCCTGATTCCTAGTTCAGATCTTTAAAAAAAAACCTCTTCAATCTTGATTTAAAAATTGTCAGTAATGGAGAATCCACCATGAACTTTGGTAAGTTGTTCCAATGGTTAATTATTCTCACTGTTAAAAATTTCGCCTTATTTCCAGTCTGAATTTGTCTAGCAGCCATTGGATCATATTATACTTTTCTCTGCTAGATTGAAGAGTTCACTATTAAATATTTGTTCCTCATGTGGGTACTTGTAGACTGTAGTCAAATCAACCTTCTCTTTGTTAAGTAGATGAAGTTGCTTGAGTCTATCACTATACAATATATTTTCTAATCCTTTAACCATTCTCATGGCTTTTCTCTGAATCCTCTTCAGTTTGTCAACTTCCTTCTTGAATTGTAGCCATCAAAACTGGACACACTATTTCAGCAGTGGTTGCACCAGTGCCAAGTACAGAGGTAAAATAACCTGTCTGCTCCTAGTCAAGATTCCCCTTTTTATGCAAATCAGGATAGCATTAGCCTTTTGGCCACAGCATTGCACTGGGAGCTTATGTTCAGCTAATTATTCACCATGACCCCCAAATCATTTTCAGAGTCACTGCTTCCCAGGATATTGTCCCCCATTCTATAAGTATGGCCGTGATGGGTTACACTTGCCACTGCAGTGCCTCCTTGTGCTTGCATCTGGGGATTAGCTCCACTTAGGTCTGATGCTGCTTTTCTGATGGTTGCTCATATTCCCCCTAGTTCTCCAGGATCCGGGTGCTCTCTTCTTCTCGAATCAGCCCTCTGCCCAGGTAACTTTATAGTCCTCCACTTCTGGGGTATCAAAGTCTGCATGCCATTCCAGACAGTCTTCTGGTTGACGGCCTGGTCCTGCACCACTCTTCCAGAGCCTGGTAGGGAAACCTGGGCCCACCCACTTACTCCAGGTTCCAGTAACTACGGTCTTGCTCTCAGACCCTGTTGCTATTTTCCTGGACTCCTTCCTACTGCCCTTCTCTATCTTCTGTGCCCCTCTCCTTCTCGGTGTGCTGGCCCAAGCTCTGCCTCCCAGGGAGTAATTGCAAACTACCTCCTCTTTTTTGACTTCTTGTCAAACTCTCTCCCCCCAACAAACCTCCCTTCTCCTATGACATGACTGCAGACTACTTCCCCTGCAGATCTCTTCTGTTCTCAGCTTCATCCCTTTATACAGGCCCTACCTGCTCCATTCCAGCTGAACATCACCGTCTTTATTGATCCCTGGCTTTCTCCAAGGTGCAACATATAAGGTTCACTGACCTAATTTAACCTGCTCTGCCTTTTGTGAGGTGAGCATCCCATCACAATGGCCTACATTATTTGCTCCTAGATGTATATATACATTTACGCTTAGCCATTTCATCCTATAGATACCTGCAGTTCTGTGGGGATAAGTGATTCCTACATAGCCAGGCTGTAAAATGCCTTGGGATCCTTCTTGATGAAAGGTGCTTTAGAAATGTAAATTTATGATGGCTGCCTTTAGATTAGACACAGACTATTCCTCATGGAGGGAATTCCTAAATACATGCAGTCCAATTCCCAAACAAAGGCAGCAGATAGACTGCGTTTTCAGACAAAAATCCTTTTTTCCACCCTTTGGTAACAGGTTAAAATGGATTCCTGCAAATGGGAGATAATGGAGTTCACCTTTAATCTCTTGCTGCTGGGGATCAAATTACCTCTTATAAATGACTTATTCTGGCCAAGCAAATGATTTGGAATTGATGTTCTTAATTGTTTTCTAAATTGCTATTCTCTACCCCCCCAACACAGCTGTTTTGTATCAGAGTCTAGTCTAATAGGTACCGTCAGCCAGACAAGAGCGTTAAGTCATGCGGTCATAAAAGAGAAGAGGTTGGGGGGGAAGGGAGCGAAATACCACCCAGGGTATTGACTAGCTGTAAGATCCACAAATTAAAATACTCCCTCCCAATAAGAGACACAATTCTGTCCTGGGCTAGCAAACATGGAGATTGTTGCTTTTCTCCATTATTCAGAGAAAGAGAAAGATTAAAGGTCTGGACTGGAATGCAGGAGACCAGGGATGAATTGCTGGCTCTTCCACAGACTTCTCTGTGTGACCGTGGGCAAGTCATTTATTCCAGTGGAAGTTAGGATCCTAAATTCCTTTGAGGATCTGGGCCTTAACCTCTTTGTGCCTCAGTTTCCCATCTGTAACATGGAGATAAGAATACTCTCACTCTGTCTTGTCTATTTAGACTGTAAACACTTCGGAGCAGGATTTGTCTCTTATTATGTTTAAATGATGGTCCTCTGATCTCAGTTGAGGCTTAGAGGATACTGAAATACAAATTAGTAGTTGTAGCCAGTGATACCCCGGAACAAGGATGACTGTCCTCCATAAAATGATAGCTGGTTATTGCTGATGGAGCCGCAGGTGGCTAAAGAGACCAATCTGGGATCCACAGATCTTGTCACGATTGGGATAGACATTTCCCAGTTGAAGGGGCGGAATCTGGATTGTCGAGTCGGCCTGCAACATGTTCTTTCCCCCTTTCCCATTTCTCCATTTCCTGTGGTCTCCACTGGGTCTTGAAATACTGGGATCCTTGCTGCAAGGTTCTGTTGCATTTTGGTCAGTCGAAGGCGCGTCTCACCCATGAGCTAATGTCAATATTCCAGGTTCTAAATTTCATTGCTTAGTTTTGACCGCAGTAAGGTGATCCTGCTGGATGTGGTTATCCAGTCAGGGGGAGGTGAGGCAGACTATGTTTAGGGCACCTTTTCTAGCCCCCTCCCCATGCGGGGTGAGCGAGTGGATCCTAAAAAGGGCTGCTCAGTCGCGGATGCAGCTGCTGAGTTGCACTCCTGCCTCTCTCCAAATGCAAAAATGGCCATCTGACACCAGCCATCTGTGTGCCAGTCAGTGACTAGGAGCGTCCAGTGATCACTGTTCTACTCCCATCACTACTCACCAATTTCCACAGGACTTGGACGTAAATATGGAAGATGCTCGTGTGAGAATTCTTTTAACATGAAGATACTGTTGCCCAGCAGTATCCGTATGGTACTTGACAGGATGGGGATCATAAACCAATGGCAAGGAAACCAGAATGACTGGAGACCTTCATCCTGATGCAGCCCTCAGCTGCCTTTACAGCCTGTAGCAGAGTGGCAGTCATCCCTCCCTCTCTGAGTCAGAGGAGACAAGACAGCCTCACTATGTCATTGGGATTGCCACCTAGTATCAGAGGGGAATTAGAACCCCGGCATTAGCATCCTGACCAGTTTGACAGGGCTGATCCCCCGAGTGGGCAACCGGCTCTGGCCCCTATGCTGGGGCTGGGCAGCCAATAGTCTATCATTGAAGTCAAATGGGCATTCCTGAAAACCCACCCCTGATGACTTAGTGTTTGGGCAGTTCTTCTAAATGCACAAAAGCACAATACACAAGGGATCAGAACAATAGCTAAGCAGGGTTTCTGACCCTTTCTCTGGTTTACAAATCAAAGGATTATTTTTCTAGCTCCCACAGCTAGAAACTCAACTCCTCTTCTTCTTGCCTTTTACACTGGTACCACTAAGAAAGATCCCACAACCAGCATTGTGCTGAGGAAGTGCCAGGAAGAATAGACACCAACTTGCTTTCCTGTTGCTGAATGTACTGAACAGGGCTAACAGCTGTAAAAATGTATGCGTGTCAATGAAGCAAACAGATGTGACTCTCTGACACATGGGCCAGATTTTGCCACACTTGCTCACATGGAATTGTTCCTTACTACCTGAATAGTCTCATTTAAATCAACAGGAGTACTCTTGACAGAAGGATCTGCACAGTGGGAGTAAGGATGTCAGAATCTGGCGCATGGGGAATTAATATGTTGAGTAAGAAAAGGACCTTTTATATAGTCTCTTTCCTTGAGTCCTAAATTTGCAGCTGGTTTCTGTCTCAATATTGGGCCAAACTAACCCCCCAGATACAGACATACCTAGCCTTTGGGGGGTTCACTTCCAGATCCAAACTTCAGTCTATCATTGAAGTCAAATGGGCATCCCATTGACCTCAGTGAACTTTGGATTAGGCCTTTATGGTAGGACTCACCTCCATCCAGCATAATACATCTCCCAGCAATGTCACTCCAGTTTCTTGGCCCATTCCTGTAGAACATTGTCGCTTTTCTTTTAAAATAAGGGTTGGTCTCGAGGAGGCAGAAACTCTCTTCTTTTCCAGCTGATGATTGAGTATCAAACTCCTCCACTGAGATTTCTCCATGGAGACATTGGGTTTTCCTGGCAGGGAAGGCTGCAAACTACTCAGCGGAATGTCTATAGCTCCGCAGTTCAAGAGGAGCCAGGAGGCCGGGCATCTCAGCCAAGGGAAACACTGCCTTAGTCCCAAGAATGTGCTCATGGAGCCTGAGGTGCACATTGGATTAGGAGGCGACTGACTGGATTGTTGCTTATTCCCCCTGCACTAAAATCTAAAGTGCAGAGAAGACAAATCCGCAGACAAGAAATCTGGAAATCCTAATGGATGTGGGGGACTGTGGTTTGATGGTGGATTCTTTGATTCCTGCTACATTGGGTTTATGCAGGATGTGTAAAAACACACATACACGGAGGCAGAGCATAACTTGGCAAGCGAGTGTTTTCATGGCAAAGCACCAGGAAATGGGAGTTCCCTTCTCAGTGGGGAGGAGATGGGCAATGAAGCAAAGAAGGGAATCAGACCCAGCCAGAGTCTCAGTGGAACCATGGCCTGGGAGGCTATTACACAAATAATCTCCAGGAGCTGTGAGCTCCTTCTCATTGGCGACACAGACAGCGCTGTAGAAAAACAGACTTAAATCGCTTCTTGTTCATGGCATCTGTAGTGTAAAAATGGTCTTAGTACAAGCCCTTGTGGTTGGAGTATCCTGACACCTCATAAATTATCTGCAAGACACAACCAAGCTTCCAAAGGATGAAATTCAATGCTGAGATCAGCATGATTTTTCTTGCATCTCCTCCGGGGAGGAGCCTTTTCATTCCAGGGAAAACCACCGAAGAAGCAGAAAGAAGAGGGAATGTTTCTTAGAATTAGAGCCTGTGTTCAGGGGGACAAGGCTTTTTCTATTTTCCTCTGGCCACCAATCTGCTCACACATCATCAGAGCAGGGTGGATTGTGGAAGGCACCAAAACTAGGTGGCACTTAGCGTCAGTTCCAAACCCCAGGGGGTCCTCCTGCATGTTATTCCAAGCCCTTTCAGATAATTTCCCTATTCTAAGACTTGGATCCTGCATGGCACTGCTTCAGCTCTCACTGACTTAAGTGGGAGCTGCATATGCTGAAGTGCCTTGGAGGATCAATGCTTTTCAGACAAAGCAGAGCAGAGGATGAGACCAAGTTTTGGAAAATGCTGCTGGGCTTAGGTCCCTGTCTGTAGTTTCCAGAGACCAGAGCACTGCATCCCAGGAAATAGTTTATGGTCTCTATTGTCTTGTATCCCCAAGTATCCTGCTGGCTTTTTTAAACTGCTATTGCATTGTCACTGCCAAGGGACTAGAGTATCCATTGGGTGGTAGAGCCCATGCAGAGGGTATGGGGCAATCGCAGTTCAAGGGGCACCCTGATGTCATGAGCCATTGGGAAGAGGGATGAGGAGGCGGGGACTAAAGTGCTACTGTAGTCTACTGGAAAATTCACAGGACAGGGGACCAACAGAGTTGAGTTCCATTTCCGGTGCTTCCTCTGCATCACTATGGAAACTTGAGCAAGTCACTTAATCCCTCTGCGCTGCTCTTTAACCACTGTGGGTTTTTCACTGAGTATGAATGGGGACTGATGTCATTTTCATCCTGCTGGCTTTGCTTGGGAATTTTTTATTCTCTAAACATAGGGGAAATACTCAAGACAAGGACATGGATGGGCAGAGAGGACCTGTGGGAGGATGTAGGAGGTAGCCCAGAGCCTTCTTTATGCTAGGGAAAATTTGCAATGCTGCTCCATCTCCAGGGGTGAAAACCACAATGGAGACCAGCTGCTGATTGCTGCCAGTATTTTAGGCCCTGTGTTGCTCATACCTGCACTGAGCAGGGTTAGATAACATGGGGCTAGAAAAGGTGACACCAGCTAGTGGTCCATCTAGAATGGGGCTCCTAACACTAGAGAAGCTGAACCTAGCAACGAGAGGCAATTTATGCAAAATGTCCTTAGTTTAGAAAAGGCTGGGTTAGTGAGGGGCCGAGTCTATGGTGGGAAGGACTTAATATGAGTCAGTTAATTCACTTCTAAGTGCTTTTGTTGTATGGAAAGCTATAAAAATGTTACTGAGGAGTTAAAAGGGTAAAGCCGCGTGTGTGTTTCAGAAGTAGATGAAACACATCAAGCATCTGTCCTGGATCAGACTTTTTGATGTTCAACTCCTATGTTAATTTGTCACAATATGTTTTCATATGACACCATCTCAGGGATAGCAGGGAGGATGTGCATTTCTGGGCTGGGGAACTTAAGGCATACAGTAAAATGCACTGTCTAGGGACAGCACGAGCAGCTTAATTTTAAGCTGTAACATCATCCACCACTTTCCTATATCTTATTTCATCTAAAAATGTTAGAGGTTAAGTGGGAAACTGCCTTCCACTGATGATGATGGACATGACTTTCATAGTTAAAATGTCTCCTCACATCCTGCTCCCTTTGAGTCCCTGGCAGGACCTGATCCCAGTTAGTAAATCAGTCATTTCTTATGAATGCGGAACTGATTTTATGGCAGCAAGATGCTTTTCACTAGATTTATGTTATTAAACTAGAGAGAAAAAAAGTCTCTGTTTTGCCCTTTATTTGGGACAGACCTTGAGTTTTACAGGCTTGTTTTAGTAAGTAATTATTTTGGTAATGCTGGGGCCTCTTTTATTGAATCGTAAATGCATCCTGGACAGCTCTGGGAATAACAAGCAGAGCTTTCTGTTAAAGGCTGTGGATTGTGCTGATTAGCAGGTCTGAACATTACTAGCATATTCTAAGATTACTATTATTGCATAGGCTCTGGTACTGCAAATGCTTGTGCATACACTGAAATTCATGCACATGTGTAGCCCTGCTGGCTTCAGTGAGACTACTCATGTGTTAGGTTAAGTACGTGTGTTAAATGTGTGCAGGATTGAGGCTGTACAGGGGGGAAAAAGCCCCTCTCTCTGGAAACAACCTCTTGACCATGTTAGGGGAATGAATCAGATAATTGGGATCTTTATTATAAAAAATGTTCTGGAACCAATTCAAGTACCATTCAGAAACCACATTGTTCAGTTAATCACTTTCAGATGCCATTTCCAATACAAAATACAGTGTTACTCCCAGTTTAAAAATATAATGTATCCTTTATGACCCTCCCCCCTTATTTTAATTTATTTTTATCTGTCTTGGGTGGCATTCTTACTAATGATCTACTGACAGGCTTTGAAAAGCTCCCTTCTGACCCCAAGTTTGCAGAACCCACCATACTGTATCAAAAAGTTCCATGAAATGGGCATGATGACTGTTTGCTTTGTATGCTGCAGAGATCCTGCAGCGTTCAGGGAGCTAAATTGCCAAGCCTTCCAATATCTGCCTCCTTATCAGTACAAAAGGCAGATATTGGAGGATGTCCGATGAGGCCTCCTACATGGCCATGCTGCCTGATCTACAATACTAGGATGCCTTGTGGTTTCTTTAGAAAGAAATTCGTCAGTTACGAGGATAAGAATGACCTTTTAACTGATGGCAAGGAGTAAAGTTCTGGACTCTCTGTGGTCAACAGTAGATTTGCCAATGACTTCAATGGAACCAGCAGGATTTCACCTGTAATGTTTTACCTATGGCATACAAGCTCCTGAAATTTCCTGCTGATGAAGTGAAATATTTGTTGCAAGCAAAATTCTTGGACAGGGTGAGCAAAGCCTGCTCTGCCTTCATGTCCTGTATAAATGGTGGTGAACAATGGGTGAGAGAACAACAAGACTATTTCTGAAGAATGAATGCTTAGGCTCCCGCGGAAGTTGAGGATGCACTTCTTAGCAATCAGGAAAATATTGTTAGAGTGGGACTTTCAAATACATTTAGTGCTGATCTAATGTGGGGAGAGGGATAGTTCAGTGATTTGAGCATTGGCCTGCTAAACCCAGGGTTGTGAGTTCAATCCTTGAGGAGCTTATTTAGGGATCTGGGGCCTTGCAGAGCATGCTCAGACTGGAGGCGGGGTTTAAAAGTCAGCCAGACAGCTCAGCCTGGGGCTGACCAGCCAGGGAAGAGGATGTACCTGGGGAGGACCAGTGCAAAGCCTGCCTTGTGCCGGTGAGCAGGAGACACTCAGTACCCAGCAGCAGGGATAAGGGCTAGAAGCCCGAAGGCGATATTCCCCAGAATTGGGAGGGGCAGCCAGATGGGATCCAGACTGGAGTAGGACCAAGGAAGCTGACAAGAGGCCCACTGAACTCTAGCCATTGGGTGGGACTGCCACAGATGGAACTCTTGCCATTGGGCAGGGGACCCCTGAACCAACACTCCCTGATCACACCCTGCCTGAAGACTTTCAGTCTAAGTGGAGCTGTGTGAATCATGGATTTTTCAGTTGCTAGCAATTTCAAAAAAGCAGAAACAAAATTTTGTATCTGCCAAAATTGAAACATTCCCCCTAAATTTTAGGCCAATTGAAAAGTTGGGGGAAAAAATCATTTTGAGTCTAATGAAATGTTTCATTTCAACAAAATCTAAATGTTTTTCCCTATATTGACCATTTTAAAATGTTTTTGTTTGCTTTTTAAATAAAGTGGAAGAAATTTTGAAACAAAAAGTCATTTCAAACTGAAAATATCCAAACGTTTTGTTTAGAATATATTTAAATGAAATGTTTAGATTTTTTCAGTTTTTATAAAGTTTTTTTTAATCAAAAATAATTTGATGAAATCAACACAAATTTGCAAAACATTTTGGTGTCACTGCATCTACATTTTTAAGATAAAAGTTTCAACTGAAATTTTTTCTCCCAGCTCTTAATCTAAGTAACTACACAGTATGAGAAAATTGGAAATATTTTACAATCTCTGTCACTGGTATTTGGTTTCCTAGTATCAGAAATGACTTTGCTTTTCAGCAAGATGGTTGCCTCCAGCACAAGGCACAGATGTACTAACTAAAATGAAACACTACAAAAAAATCATATTGTATTCATGCTATGAAACATTTCATACCTTGTGGACCTTAATCCTTTTGAATAGACTGGCCATAGTTATTCTTTGATTTCAGCAAAGGGGAGAGTTCCCAAACTCTGTGTTGCCAACTCTCATTGCATTTGGTGTGTTTCTTAAAGCCCCACAACCTGGAGGCATGTGATTAGGTGAGACTCAGTTTTCAGTTATTAAAAAGTAAGTTTCTAGCCCTCAGAGCTGAAGAGAAAAGCTTGAAAAAAAAATAACCCAAGTGGAATCTAAAGGCTCAAAACCCAGAAGGCAAATAAAAAGACCACGTTATTATATTTTTAAACCTCAAGATTTTTATGCCAATCTCATGATTTTGGGGGGGGCCTGACTTGTAGTTGCTTGCAGTTGGCAATGCAGCAAACTCCAGTGGCAGAACTTCAAAGTTGTTTGCTAATAAGAGAGGTCTGAGCTGTAATGTCAGGCTGTGGCTGCAGACTCAGATCCAAACTTCTCCACAGTTGAAGGTTCTGTAGATTTGGGTGTTTGGTTTGGCTCTTCTGCACAAGCAAAACTTAATTGCCTGTCCTGAGGTGTGGAAATTCAAGTGTTGCTAGTTGTTAGCAGAAGAAGTACAAAGTGCCCATTGAGATGGCCAGTCAGAGTGGAGAAACTGTGCTATTTTTCTCTTGCACACAAGAACATGGGATTGTTGTGGAAGGTGGCATGAGAAATGAGGCTGCATGGTCAGTGCTAACTCAATAACATGTACTCCATTAGCTCCTGCAAAGAGAAGAGAGCTCTGGGAACCCTGCAGAAAAATAAAGCTAACCAGAGGACAAGCAGCAACAGTGTTAGTCAGTGTTTGTAAAGTAGCCTTGATCCATTTGTATCCACCACTTTGGTGGGCTGTTACTAGGGCTGGTTGAGACCTGGAATTCCTGTTCTGTGGGAAAATCTGAAATATATATAAAAAATCATTACACGTTGGAACAATACCTCAAAATTCTGATATTTCCCACACACAGGGAATTCTGAAATTCCATTTGGAAAAAATCAAAGTGACATTTCATTTAAACTTTTCTCAGTGAAATTGTTGAGAAATTTCCAAGCTCTCTGCCACACAGCCAGCAGCCTGGTAACCCCAGCTGGAGCCAGGACTCGGAGGGTTATAAACTAGTAAGACAGCCAGAGAGCTGGCTGTGACTGTTGCAGAAATGGGCACAGGCAGTCTGTCAGAATGCCCAGGAAGCGGGGAATTCTCCCAAAAAGAGGGCAACATTGAGCTGCCAGGAATGGCTGTTTCCATTAGGAGTCTATATACCTGCCTTGGGGTCACCTGGTTAGGCCCTTGCTTATGGATTGGCTGGGTCCTGGTTGATTGGCATGGATCTATCACTGGAATCCCCAGTATTTATCTCAGATGACTCACCAGCTCAGCCTCAGGGATGACTCATCAGGCTCCGAATACTCATCCCAGAGGCTCCCCACTCTAGTGCAGGGAGCCTGGAAGGGCTGAGAGCCATGGGTCGAGCTGGGGCTTCCAGGGCTGCCAGGTTCCTAGCTCTGTGGCAGCCTGCCAGGTGGGCTGCTCAGAAGGCAGGTGAGGTGATAGGACCCCAGGCAGATTCCTTGGGAAGCCTGCTTACTTTCCATTGGAAGATTTGACAAAATTAAGAAGTTCCCTCAGAACATTTCAGTTTTGTTGAATCAGCATTTTCCATTGGAAAATTCCTGCCCAGCTCTAGTTGTCACATGGGATTGAACCAAGGCACCCCCGAGCTAGAAGCCTGAGTCATGCTCAGTTGAGCTAAGGCTTAACTCCTACAGCTGTTAGATGTATACTCCTGGTGGAATTCTGTACCACTGCACATGTGCAGAATTCATGTCTCCTGCAGATTTTTTTCTCCACAAAAAATACATTCTGCTAGAGAGGTGTTGCAGTTACACACTTCGTCCACCAGGGCTGCTGTGGTGCCAGAACAGAGGGCAGCTGGCTCAACAGCCATAGTAGTCAGCAGCAGATAGCAAGCAGGAAAGGCTGCATTCCTCACAGCACCCTGCCCATGGGGCCAGGTGAGAAGGCATGGGACACTGGGGGTACTGCTGGGGGGGGGGTCACATTGACTGGGGTTCAGAAGGGCTAGTGTGGGGACAGACTGGATGTAGGGGCTGAATCAGAGGAGGGTGCAGAGCCACATGGGGATGGGGGGGTGCAGGCCCACATGGATAAGGGGGTGGGGGTGTGTGGGGATGGGGAGAGGGAGCGCAGGAACACATGGAGATGGGGGAGAGGGTGCAGGGACTTATGGGGACAAGGGAGGAGGGGTGGCTCAGTGTTGGTGCAGGGCCACATGGTGATGTGGGGGGTAAAGGGTGGCTGAGAGGGTGTGCAGGGACACATGGGGACAGAGGGTAGGAGTGCAGGGACATATGGGGATGTGGGAGGAAGACTGACTGAATGGGAGTGCAGGGACACATGGGAATTGGGGGGGAAAGGGATGGCTGAGCAAGGGTGCAGGGACACATGGGGACAGGGCAGATGGGCCTGACTGAATGCGAGAGGCTAGGGGTCAGTCAGAGTCTGCATGGGAGAGACTCCCCAGATCCCTAGCAATCTCTCCCCCACCCAAAAAAACTTCCATATTTCTCAGACCCACACCCAACAACCCTTCAGGATCACTCCCAGGCTCCTTCCCAGCAATTACTTCCTTTTTGGTCAGCTCCTCTGTTACCCTTGATTCCCCCAAGCCTTTGCACTGCTTCTGAAGGCTGCAGTAAATATGCTTCTATATTGTAGTTTAAATGGATTATTTCTCAAAGTTCCGTATTAATATACCTAGTAAGGAATCTATTTGTCAAAAAACATTTCCTGAGTCTTTTTTGTTGTCTGTATTGTTACAGAAATACTTGTTGACAGGTATTTCAAAATAAATTACTAAAATAATTGAAAATGGTGTGATAATATTGTGTTATTTTGACAAATAAAATATGCAGAATTTTGCAGAATTTTAAAATATTGTGTGCAGAATTTTTAATTTTTTGGCATGGAATTCCCCCAGGAGTAGATGTAGCAGCCTCATATTTTCCATGGACCAGCCTTTAGCAGGGAAAGCATAACACACAGTGACCTAGATTTCAATGTGCCTTTCAAATGTTAATTCTTAATGTCAATACAAGGCAAGGAAATATATCTGCATGGCCATTTCAGAGAAGAAGGAAACTGAAACCATCCTGCCCATTGATATAGCACCAAAAGGTCTAAATTAGGGCTTGATTTTGCCTCGCGAAGAAGGATCATGGCCCCATTGTGCTAGGCGCTGTACATACACTTAATGAAAAGACAACCTGCCTCCTGAAAGGCTGCAATCTCAGAATGCCTCTCAGAGTTCCTCGGTGGGCCGGAGATGCATTCCCACTGCTATGTCCCTTATGGGCTGCAGCCTAACTATCCCTGCATGAGCAGGCAGCAGAGCTGGGGTGTGTGTAGGTGAGGGGAGAGGGCAGCCTATATCTCAGTTACTGTACTCACCCCACCTCACCACAGTTGGTCAGGAAACCTACCTCTGACTTAGCCCCAATGAGGAATTCTGTGGAGCCAGCTGCATTGTTCCATTCTCCCCATGAGTTCATGCGCAAAATGGAAACATGTTGGGGACTATTTGGAGGACCAATAGGAAGGTTTAATGTGATTCCTGGAGCCTGGGGAAAGCACTTCTTGTGGGTTCTCTTGTCTTGGGGGAGCACAGAGATCCCCTGGATCTCAGGAAGAGCAGGCCATTGAGATGTCATGAGTAAAAAACAATATGGGGAAGAAAACATCCAAACTAAAGACACAGAGAAGAGGAAAATAGCTCTGAGCTCCATGGGGCTGTGGATGTGGGCAGCACTGGGCTTAATTGTTTACTTCCATGCTGCCTAAGGAGGAATGTGGCTGGAACAGCATTGCTCTCTTAAATACATTTTGACTGAATGTTTATTTTCCAAAACAAACAGACGAATGGTACAAAAAAATTGGAACGGCGGTTCCCATAGCGTGAAACTCAGTCAGAGACAATCCCTTGCTCCAAAACTCAAATCTGGGTTTCAAACACACTAAAGTTCAGGGCTTTTCAGATCTGAGGTTTTGGGTTTGGTCGTGAGAACAGCCAGCTGCCAAGTTTGAATCCGAAGCTAGATGTGAATTCTAAACAATCCCCCCCCCCCCCCGACACACTCACTGAAAGTTCAGGGACGTTCAGATCGGGCAAACACAGAAAGGTGGTGTTGGTTCAAGCCCCTTACTAAAAATTAGATTGGGATTTAGTGAACCATCAACTTTCTACACCTATTCAAGGAGGCATTCCTATTCATTACAGCATACTTAGATCTAAGTCTTCTCCTGAACTGGGATCCTAACATCTCTGTGTTATGATCCCCTTAGATGTTCACAAACCATGGCCCACGTCAGAACATAGGGGAACCTCTGAAGAGCATCAAGATTGTGCAAGCAGTGGTGCTGGCCACTGACTAAGTGTCATTCTGTCCTCGGAGTCAGCACTGAATATATGTCTCCATGCTAAGATGTGAAGGGATCTTGTGCTGCTGGAGGTGCCATCTTAGGCTGGGACTTGAAATCTAGGCCCTGACCACCGATGGTCATTGTAGATCCCTTAGCCGTTTTCACAAGAGTAAGGATGTTAAACCCAGGGCCGCCCGGGGGGGTGAGCAAGTGGGGTAATTTGCCCCGGGCCCGGAGGGCCCCCCACGAGAGTTTTTCGGGGGCCCTGGAGTGGGGTCCTTCACTCGCTCCAGAGGCCCCAGAAAACTGTGCTAGGGCCTGGGCCCCCAGAGCTTCTTCTGCTCCAGGTCTTCGGTGGCAATTTGGTGGAGGAGGGTCCTTCCATTCCGGGACCCACCACTGAAGTGCCCCAAAGACCCGCAGCAGGGGGTCCTTCCGTCCCGGGACCTGCTGCCAAAGTGCTGGGTCTTCGGCAGCAATTCGGCAGCGGGGGCCCCCCGCCACCAAAGACCCCAGGCCTCCTGAATCCTCTGAGTGGCCCTGGTTAAATCTAGCATCCAGCTGGCCCAATTTCAGTTCAGATAATTTTTCTGCCTGCAGTATTTCTCTTCACTCTTTGCCACAAACTGTTGTGAGGTTGTTTTTTTTCTGTGCAGTGTTAAGCCACGGTGTTTTCCAGAACAAAGGTAGATGAACTGATCCTGATATATCCTTAACTACTTCACAGCAATGTTGTGAGGCTTAGTTATTCAGGACCAGATCCTCAAAAGTATTTAGGGTTCTAACTTCCATTGAAGCATCACAAGTGCAGGACAGATGCTGGCAAAGCTGAGAGGTGAAAGGAGTAGCCCCACAGTTACTGTTTGAGGCAGGATAGTGAAACAGGGAAGATGAGAGTGTGGCTATTGAATGGGTATGAAATGCACAGGGATTTTGGACACTATCTCAAATATAACATGTATTAGAACAGACATGCTGAGAGTGCTAAGGGATAAAGGATCCACAATCAAACGGCTTAACTGGACTCAGATGGAAACAGCGATGCCCCATCCAAAAATGGGTCTAATTGCAAGAGGCCTGGATATCAGAGATAATGGAAGAACCCATGACTGACATGGATTTCATTATGGCTAATAACTGTGTCTGAACTGCCACTAAAGGTGTACTGAAAATCCAGTCTATGGAAATTCCTCCCAGCGATGTGATTGGGTGAGGAAAATGATTTGCTGTGAGCTAGTTGTCATGTCCCAGTGGGAAAGGAAAAGAGATACTGAAATCATAATTGCAAACACATGTTTGGGTAACTTTCCAGCAAGTGAAAACTGGGAGATAGTTAAGACCTGCTTTGAAACAGAAATCCAGGAAAGGATTCCTGTTCACTTGTTGCAATTTTTATGCTGAACAGCAAATTGTGAAGAAGAGAACCTTGGTATCAAAATGTGAACCCTTGAATGTTGGCCCAGAGAAAAGCTTATGGGAAAAGGGGTAAAAGGGAACTCCCAGAAAAAGGAGGGGGTTTCTGTGGAAAATTTTGAGAGACATTACTTTTTTTTTCATTTTTCTCAAAATTTTGTGTTAATTTTTTTTGACAGAAAACTAAAAGCCCCAAACCTGAAAATCTTTGTCTGAAAACTTCAAAATTTTTCCAACAGTTTTTGGTTGAAAATTTTTGGCATTTTTCCATTCCACATTGCCCAAAACTTTCAGTGTTCAGACAAAATGTTTTTGGTTTTTGGCCCTCAGTCTTCTAACAAAAACATATTTTTCCCTAGGAAAGCAGACACTTTCTGCACAAATTTGCATTTAATTGAAATCTCAATTTTCCATCGAAAACTTGCCAATAGAAATTTTTTGACCAGCCCTATTTCTGTTGCAGGTTTCTGGTACAATGTTTTACATTCAAATGAGGAACAAGAGAAAGGTTTGTAAAACTAAATCACACTCATTGCGTGTAGCGTGAGCACATAAACACAAAGAGCCCTGCCTGAATCAGTAACTAGAGAACCCCTGGGAAGGTGGGTTATTTTTAGTAACTAGGGAGAACCCCAAACTTTATAACCACTCCACACAGCTAGCCTATGTAAAATGCATGTTCTTATTACTAACAACCTTGTCCTCCCGCCCCAGTTTCCTCCTATTGCTTGCTTTACACTGGCTGCCTCCTGTCTTAAATTACAGTGTAAACTTGTTGAAGCAAGGACCATGGCCAAGCTATTTAAAAAATAGATGGTTAAAGTTAGGGCTTATGTTTAAAAACTTAAATAAGTCGCAGATTTTCTCTGAGTGCAGCCCCTTATGTGTGAGGCCTCAGGGCTTTACTTGTCCCAGACTGAAATTCTCCAGTTCTTCCACTCTTAGACCAGGTCCTGGGCTACCCTGTGTAGCAGCTGGACTTACCCAGAAGGTTCTTCCTTTTGCACTCTGTGATGATAAGTGATTAAAATGCCTTCTTAAAAAGCAAAATACTGTTTCATTTGAAGTAGGAACAAAGCATGTAGTGCAAAAGGATTTTAAAACAACAGTCTACCCACAAGTCTATCTTACCTACAGCCCTGTGTATTGGGTTATGTAACCTGCACTGCCAAAGGGCCAGCTGGAGAATTCAATTAAGTCACCTGGTTGGTTGCCCATGGAGGATGGGCCAAGCCCAAATAAAGATGAAGCCCAGCTGCGAGAGGAGCATAAAGTGAGGAAGCGGAGTTGAGAAGAGGGCCGTAGGGAGAGAGAGGAAGAACTCTGCAATCCCTCTCTGGTGGCTAAAGAGTGGAGGAAGAGCCTAGAGAGAGGCAGATGTACAGGGAGCCCAGGGAGGAGCTATGGAAAAGAGCCTGAAGAAGGGCCAAGGTAGGAAGGATTCCAGGGAGGCAGCAAGGAGTCTGGCAGAGCAGAGCAGAGCAGAGCAGAGCTTGTGCTCACCATAGGCTCCCCCCGGCCTGGAACCCAGAGTAGAAGGAGGGTCTGGGTCCCCCTACCAGCTACAGGCAAAAGTGGTGTGGAAACTTCTGACGCGCGTGGACAGTAGAGTTTGGAGCTGGGCCTTTGGGGAGAGGGACCTCGGCAATGTCGCTCCACACAAGAGCAGGTAGACAACCCTGAAGAACCCAGAAAGGAATGAATAGTCTGCAGAGGGGTGAGTCCAGATTGGGGCAAAGAGTTCTGTTTATCTGGGTTTAGTTTATTGGACTCTTGTTACCTCAGAAGGAGTGGGACTAAACATGGCCTGGCCAGAAGGCAGTGTCATGAGAAGAGGCAGACCGAAGCGGCTGTCGGCAGGGCTCACTACATGAGTTCCCCTACCAACTATGCCATGCCTGTCCACAAGGGGGCGTGCCAGTGGTAAATTGTCCCCTCCACCCCTTGCCATGCCCTGATGGTAAGGAAAGTTGGCGTAACTCCTTCAGACACCCCAAGCAGTGTCTGTCTCTCAGTCTGGTTCCGTTTTAACCCTACTAGAGTCCATTGATCTCCAGTGTGCATGGGCCCTTTTCTTTCCTGGCACTGTCTCGTAACAACCCTCCAGTGTTTGCCGAGGCCAGGCTTATCTTGAGCCATTTTTCCTTACTGCTTGTTTTTCCCTATAGGCCCTTATTAGATTAAACCAATGCATTCCTACAGTGACTTCCCAATAACCAAGTCAGCATACTGGATCCACAAATTATTACAGACCAGTTCCACATCCATCACTCTGACATAAGTAAAAATCTTGAGCTATATTTCAGTAGCAGAATGTTTTTTACTGGTGAGGCTATAAGATTCAGAAAAAATTCCATTGGTCCCAGCAGATATTTATGGTGCTAACAGCTGGTGGGAGAGGGGGTGAAACCGCTTTTTGACTTGTAAACTGAACAAATGGATACAGAATCCAGGAAAGAGAAAAAATATGGACTCCATGGTGCCATTTTTCTGTTCTGTATGACGTTAATATTAAGGTTTCAAGAAGTGTGGGCTTTTAAGTGTCTGATTTAAGTGGTCTGATTACTGCTTCACAACCACATTTAGCAGTTTGCTCTGAACTGCCAGTTTTGATCAGGAGTTTATTTTTTATTAGCGCTGTCTGGAATGTTTGTGGCAATGTCTTTGGTTAAATCATTGTGTCCTGTGCCCATGTAGAATCAGAGCAAAACAAAAAACAAACAAACCCATGCATCTGCAAAAACTGAAGCATTCAACAGCAAACAGTGCCTAAATGCAATGACCGCATGTCGGAAAGGAGGATTTACGGGGGGGTGGGGATGTTGCACACAAAATGTGCACGAAAGGTTTTGTAACAGGGCTCTTTAAAAAAACAATCACACAGATAGGCTGGCTTAGACTTCACAGCTGTGCTGGGACTGTAAGAATGAAGCACTCTAGTAATTTTCCCCTGACTCTGAAATATCACTTTTCTGAGACCAGGGAACAGTTACTCAGCAGGATCCTAAGAAAAAGAACTGACATCCAAAGGGTTAGTGAGGTGCTAATTTCCGGGCACAATATGTGGGGGTGGGTGAGGGGAGGTTTCCAAGGCACAAGGAGAACTGTATCCTGACCAGAGGTCTGACACTGCTGTGGTTCCTGCCCTTCCTTGAGGGGGCTATGAGAAGAGAAGAGCCAAGAGAGCAGAATTTTTGGCAATAGAAATAAGTGAGGGCATGGAGGCTGGGGAATGTAGGCTGTGCATGATGGGGATGGAGGAGGAGTAGGGTTTGATCCAGAAGGAGGGCAGGTCAAGAGGGGTAGGCAGAGAGGAACCCTGCTCTAATGACCCCCTATGGAGCTCATCTCCTCTTCACTTTTCCCACTCCTGGCACTCTCCAGCTCAAGCCCCACTTCACCCCATGGTCCCTCAACAAAATCCTGCTCCCTCCTGCCCCTCTTCCCTGGCTCTGCTTGACTCCATGCCGTCTGCCCTGCCCCCACCCAGCTCTTCCAGCGCTGGTGGGCCGAGGAAAACCAGTAGAACAGTGGGAGTGTGTGTGTGTTTGGGGAGGGGAGAGTGGCGAAAAGGGGACAAAGAGGGTGGCGATGCATGCGGGGAAGGATCGTGGGGGGGGACCTGAGGTGGGGGGAGCCTGATATCTTTGCACCAAGTTTCCATCTGAAGGGTCCCTCAGTGCACCAGACAGCAGTGCTAAAGGGGGCTCTTCCAGCATTAATGCCCCATTGCAGTGCCGCTGGGCTCCCCTCTACACACACACACACGCATTAGACCTGCCATGCTCACAAGTACATCCCTGCTCAGTGCCCCCAGCCCAGAACCCACTCGCTCTCCTTGCCCATCGCTCCAGAGTACCATCCTGCTCCAGAATCGAGCCAGATATCAACGCACGCAGCTCTCTGTTTGCTCCCAATAATTTAGCCTTCTGCGTTGCTAAGCTCAGGATTCTGGCCAGCCAGAAGGAGAGGCTGCCAAGTCCAGCGGCGTTATGCAGCCAGCAGGCTGCTCCACTTGACTGTCTGGAAAGCATTCTTCCGCTCACTGGGGAGGTTCCCATTTCCTCTGAAGGGAGGTCCACCCAAATGATTACTGGTGTCTATTTCAGCGCTTCTCTCTGTGGGCATTCGAGCTGTAAAAGCTGGAAACCCAGAACCCTTCTTAGGGCCAGTTCAGCCTGCTGTGAGCTGCACAACCCTGGGAAGTGCCAAATCTGGCTAACAAGACATATCAAAAGACTCAGGCGCTGGGAAGATGTTCCAACAGCTCTGTGTGTGTGTGTGTGTGTGTGTGTGTGTGTGTGTGTGTGTGTGTGTGTGTGTGTGTACGAGGTGACAGCTAAAGTGTTGTGACACCATTAGACCTGCAAGGGCATCTCCACACTGCAGTCCCTGGGCATGAACGTGTAGACACACCCGAGTTAGCTTTCACTGAGCTTGCTTGGGTATCGGAGCAGTGAAGTTGTGGCAGCATGGGTTTTGGGGGCATGGATCAGCATTCACATCATGCTCCCTGTCAATACCCAGCCCAGGGAAGCTAATGATCCAAATTGGACCAAATTTGGTGATGAGTCCTGGTCACGTGCCACCCGAGACACGTTGTGCATATGCTAAGGAGAAGCAAGGACTTCAGTGCAGGCTGTAGAAGCCCACTGGGAACCCTGGGTAATTACTTATGGGGCTAGCCCTTGCTGCTGCAGCTTCACTCCTCTGGTGCTGAAGCTAGTTAGAGCAGTGACTCTCAAACTTTTGTACTGGTGACCCCTTTCACATAGCAGACCTCTGAGTGCGACCCCCGCCCAATACATTAAAAACACTTTTTCATATATTTAACACCATTATAAATGATGGAGGCAAAATGGGGTTTGGAATGGAGACTGACAGCTCACGACCCCCCATGTAATAATCTCACAACCCCCTGAGGGGTCCTGACCCCCAGTTTGAGAACCCCTGAATTAGAGTCAAGCTAGCTTGGGTATGACTATACCAGCTGCAGACATACCCTAAATTAATCTCAACGAGGGTCATGCTGAGAGGAGTCTGTGCTTAGGGAAAGGGCACAAGCTTAGGTGTTGGTCATGCTCCCGCTTCCTGCAGAAGAGCTGCATATCAATACAGAGGGCCTATTTGCTACTTGCTCTCGGAGAACCATGGCACGCAGCTCTAATCTGTCACATGCACTGCATGTACAAATCATACCCTTTTACAGAAAGGGCAGGATTTTCCAAAGCTCTCAGCATTGGCCTTTGGCTCCCTCTGAGCTCAGTGGTGACACACCCATTGATCTTCCAGAAGAGTAGAGATCAGTGCTGAGCGCTTTGGGAAATCCCAGCTCACTCCTTTCAGCGCAAAGTAAAAAATGAAAATCATTGATACAGAGTAATTTACACATAAGGTTTGTTCATAGGTAGAGCAGTCCCATATCCTGACAGCTTTTTCTCACCCTAGGGAGTGTTGCTTTTAGTTTGTGTGCATTAACGACATGCAAGTAGCAGAGGAAAGAGAAAGAAGGGAAGGGAAGAAAGAATGAGAAAAGACAGAGGAGGAAAGTAATGATGGGTCTAGGATTTGGGATGGTGGAGGTATGCACAAGTAGTCATATTAATAGGCACATTCATTTTGTATTAATAAAACAGAGTGCTGCTTGTTGCTATCATGCATTTCAATCTTACAAATTCTGGCTGGCTTGTGTGGTGTATGTATGTTGTATCTGCTATGATTTTTGTTCTGTACTGTATCTTTAAATGGTGAGATGTTCACTCCCTGTATTCCTGCTGCAGAGGCAGTTGCCATTTTGTGTTCGGATTTGCTGTAGCTTGTCATATATGGGACACACACAGTGTGCTTTCTCTTTCTCGTTTTTCCTTAAGCAAAACAAAGTCATTTTAGACTATCAGTATGTAAGCAGAGTCAGGATAAGCTCTACCCTGACATCTGGTGGAAAGAATTTCAGAGAGTGTATTTGCATAGGCACACCTACCCTATCCCAGACTGCCGAGCTGTGGGACTGCTTGGTGACAAATGACTCAACCTCAGTTGGGTGGTACTTGCTAGACAAGGGACATGGGTTCCAAAACCCAGTGAATTGAGAGAGGCTGGGGACAGGTATCTGTGTCTGGTAGTGCAGTCTCCTTGTGGAGCCAGAAGCACCAGTTCCAGCCCCTCCTCTCTCCACTGTGGAATGTCAGAATTGATTTTTTATTCCCTTAAAAATCCAGATACAGATTACTGAGCTGAAATCACTTTGGCTAATGGTGCACTAGCACTGGGGCTCCCCTACTATGAGCTGAAATCACTAAGAGCTGAAAATCACTAAAGAGCTGAAATTACTGAGCTGAGAGCACTGAGTACTGTGCTAACTAGTGAGGAGCCTGAAGCTATACTGTGGAACAGAGCAGCTGGTGGAGTGGAGCAGTTTGTGGGGATGGCTGGAGCGGATCATGGGACAGCTGGTGGAGCAGAGCGGAGTAGCTGTGGGACGGGTGGAGCGGCCCACAGAGCGAGTGGAGCCGAGCAGTTTGCAGGGACAACTGGAGCCGCTCATGGGACAGCTGGTGGAGCAGAGCAGCTGGTGGAGCGGAGCAGTTTCTGAGGACGGCTGGAGGAGCAGAGTGGAGCGGCTGGTAAAGCGGAGCAGTTTGTGGAGAAGGCGGGAGCAGAACCCACGGAGAGGCAGGGCAGTTGGCCCCGGACCACGTAAGGTGCCCCTTTCTCCCCAGGCTGGGGGGGGGACCTCTGCAGATAGACTCTCGAACTTTGGGGCTGCACTGACCCAGGACAGAGACTTTTGGGAATGTGGGACTTTTGGGACTGTGGGTGATTTGGGGGAGTTGCTGGACTCAGGAGCCCAGGAAAGAGGACACAGCCCAATTTCCTGGGGTGGGTCTTTGCTCACGGTTTGGTCTATGAACTCTAGTTGAGGTGTTTTCCCAATTTAGTGTTTGTTGTTTATCTCATGTATTAAACCTTTTCTGCTACACCAAGACTCTGTGCTTGCGAGAGGGGAAGCATTGCCTCTTTGAGGCGCCTAGGGGTGTGTGTAAGGTATTCCCAGGTCACTGGGTGGGGGCTCGAGCTGGTTTGGCATTGGGTTATTGAAACGGAACCCCTGGATACTGAACCTGGCCCTTGTTGCTGCCAACTCAGAGGGGCAGAAGGGTTACAAGTATAATGATTTTTTCTTTGTGCAAAGAAGCATAACAAAAATTCTGGCAACGAAGAAGTTAATGTAAAAAAAGCACAAAGTGAAGAAGCAGTGAACTGGTCTACTGGTTAAACAAACAGAAAGAAAAGTAGACGGATAAAATGGCCACTCATGCAAACATGGAAGATTTCCAGTTTAATGAATAATAAGAATTTCAGATGTATATTCAGAGATGTGAGCAGTATTTTTGTGCAAATACTATCACAGAACGTAGTGAAAAAAGTCAGTTTTCTTAACATTGGCAGGGAAATGGACATTTGCAGTTCTGGAAGATTTGCATTTTCCATAGGAACCAGATGAGATGAAGTGTAAAGACTCAACAGAGGTGATTAAGAAGCATTTAGTAATAAAAGCAAATGTTCTAGCTGAAAGAAATCCTTTCCAGCTAAGGGATCAAATGGAAAAAGAAAATATCACTGAATTTTCTAACCAGTTTGAGAAAGCATTCCGTTATCTGTCTTTTGGTAACCTTCTGTAAGAGATAAGATCTCTGCGGAGATCAGAAGTAAGAAAACTGGACTACACAATGCAGCTTGGAAGGAGCTGTGGTCACATATTTAGGCCTACACTCTCAGATGGTGTAAATCAGCATAGGACCACTGAAATTAATTGACCTACTCCCATGTCAAAGCGAAATAGATCAAAGTGCACTAGGGAACTTTTAGTGTGTGGTAGCAGGGTCCACATGGCCAGTTAGTACATGGCATGCTAGTGCACTGCAGATTACATCCCAGCTTGCCCACTACTAACTGTTCATCTAGACAAGCCTTGAGATACCAATTTATACTAACTGAGCTTCTGGCCCTAATTGATACTGAAACCCACAAAGAAAAATGTTTTACAATTCAGGGAGGCATCTAGATCAACTTGCCATTGCTTTTATCCACAATTTTGCCTTCCCAGAAAGGGATGGAATTTAAATGGGGCTGAAAAATTCCCCCATAATGTTTTGGAACAGTTTATTTATGAGGAGAATCTCATTTGAAATAAAAGGACAATTAGAAATGGCACCCTGGATTAAGGATTTGCCTGATTTCAGGTTTTTCTAAATGATGGTAATGTTAGAATTACGCAATAGTTTAGTCTCCAGAGGGCTGTAATATTTTGGTCTAATTCTGTTTGTGGGGCTTGGTGTGTGGGTGGTTGGGTGATGTTGGTGGCCTGTGATGTACAGAAAATCAGGATAGATGAGCTGATGGTTCCTTCTGGCCTTAGCCTCTTTGACTATATGTGCACACACACCACACACAAAAGTCAGCCATCAAAAATGAGCAAGCTACTTGCTGTGTGTTGCCATTTTTATTTTACTTTTAGTGGAGATTTGGAAATGATTTTTACTCACTTTCAAACCTGATTGCAGATAGATATTTGAGTCAAATTCTGCTCCCAGTTACACCAGTTTGGATCTCTGGAGTTACTACAGATTTATATTTGCATCGGTGTCACCAAGGCTCTGGTGCAGCAGTGGGGTCATACAATAGGACCTCAGTAAGACGACTTCAGTGGAGCTCGGTGCGAGCACAAAGGTCTTCTTGCACAGAGTTTATGGCAGAATTGGGGCTAAAGAGCAGAACTTGGCCCCAAATGTGATTAATTAGAAAGATCTACACATAGATAGAAATCCTTTTATTGAGCATTGGTCCTTCTCTCATTGAAGCCAATTGCAAAACTCCCATTGACTTCAGTGGAGCAGGATGAAACCTGTAGAAAAATTCTTCTTCTTCACAGAACAACTTTGCAATTGCTGCAGTCTATGCCCTGTGACGCATTGAAACAATCTGGGACTTTCATTCCATTTCACTATAATGGGAGTTTTGCGACATCTGATTCGTCACGTGTGGATTACTCTGTGTAAAGTATAGGCTGGACTGTTGGCATTCTCGAAGCCAAAGTGAAGGTTAAACTCAAAAGGAAGATTCTATTAGAAGGAATATGTTTTTATAAAGTTTTCAAAGGCAACATAGTTTGGGGTTCACTGCATGAGCTTAACCACTCAGTGCAACTTAGTCCCAAGTCATGGTGGGCTCATGATGGTAAAGCACACTCTCTTTCCAGGAGCTAAGCCAACCCCCACAACCTAACTCCCTGGTGTTCTGGTGCCTTAGGCACTTGGTGGTCAGAAGACAGGCTCCCATGTAATAATTAGCTAGAGAGATGTTAGAAAGTCCAAAACCACCACAGAAAGAGAAGAAAGCTGTTATGAAGCTGCCTTTACCCTTTTGATCTCTTGTTTCTTTGTTTTTGTGTTTCTTGGACATTGTCAATTGCAGAATGGCTCAGCTGGAGGCCAGCGCTATGGTGCCTGATTTGGTTCGTGACTTCCATAAAGTTTTCCATCTCTGACCGAGCTATTTCAGATTGGGTTAAAAATGTGAGTAAATCACAATTGGCACTCATCCCAGACGTATCCATTCCCTTAATTCCCCTTTCCTGTGGCTTTGGGACAATCAAAATAAGGAATGTTTCCACTGCCCTACCTTTATGGAAGTACAGGAAGTGACTGATATACCCTAAGTGCATCGCAGTGTTTCCTTACCTTGGTCATTACCAACTGTACAGCTTTCTCTGACAATTACCTGAAATGGAGCCCTTCAGCAAAGAAGACTTTTTGGCAGAGCCCAGATTCTGAGACGATCCAAAAGCCTTATGTGACACTTAATGAAATGAGGAGAAACAAGAAGGAAGCTATCGGTCCCAGGCTGCCAACACTAACAAAGCTAGGCAGTTGAAAATCTGAAGGCAGAGTGTGAGGTGCCAAGGTGTCTGCCTGCATTTTTGGAGAGTGGGGCCATGTAGAGGTCTCAGCTGCGAACTCACGTAGGGTTTCATTGGGCTGCTGGCAAGCTTCAAGGAACATTTTCCTCTTTAGCAGAAGAGAACCTCCAGTCCCCAAATACTCATCGAGGTGCTGCACAGCTGCATCAAAGGAGGACTTGGGCTCCAGGAGTTCATCAAAAATATCAGTGGCCATCACGGCTTAAGCACATCTGCAGCAAGGGTAACCTACTGTAACCCACACACCTCCTGGGTGTGGTGCTGTGTCCTCTCTAGTAGCACCAAGACCACTTAGGGTTTGGCTGCACTTGCAGCTGTACAGCGCTAGGAGTTAAAGCTGTCTTCGTACAGCTGTGGAAGGAAAGTGCTGCAGTGTGGCCACACTGACAGCTACCAGCGCTGCAGCGTGGCCACATATGCAGCATTTGCAGCGCTGTTCAGAGTGGTGCATTATGGGCAGCTATCCCAGTGTTCAAGTGGCTGCAATGTGCTTTTCAAAAGAGGGGGGTGGGGTGGAGTGTGACAGCGAGCGTGGGGGAGAGAGAGAGAGTGGATTTTTGGAGCCAACACTGTGTCAGCTCCCTGCCTTGAAAATTCTAACCACTTCCCCCATCCCTCTCTCATTCACTCTTAAATGCAAATAGCCTTCAGACCAGATAAGCAGCTGCTCCCATGGATTCCCTCCCCCCTTACCCCTCCCCCAGCCGCGCTGTTTCTCTCCTCAAGCAAACACTAGCTGTGGACATTCCCTGCCTGCCTCTGCTCGAGCAAACAGTAGCTGTGTTTTGTTTTTTAGATAAGCAGCTCTGAGAGCCCTGAGTTCATAACAAAACAAAGAGAGGCATCATAACGAAACAAAGAGAGTCCTTTAGTTAAAAGCATTATGGGAAAATTCCGGAGGTCACTTACAGCATAGTAAGATTAATCACTGTTTACACTGGCACTCCAGCGCTGCAGCACCAGTGCTGTTCTCTTTATTCCTCTCGTCCATGTGGAGTACAACCAGCGCTGTAGCCAGGGAGATACAGCACTGTATGTGCCTTGCCAGTATGGACGGGGAGTAAGTTACAGTACTGTAAAGCCACCACCAGCGCTGTAACTCTTAAGTGTAGCCAAGCCCTTAGAGATTAATGAATCTGCTACAGCCTTAGCCAAGGGCCCAGCCATGTGGCTTTTAGCTCCTGCAGTAGAGGCTCATGCACTAAGCTTCAGAGGTTCCAGGTTCAATCTCACCTGCTGAAGATCGTGGCCTGTCGGTGTTACACTAGCAGCATCAGAGAATTGAAGGATCTGTGCATCGTTCCAAAAATTCCTCATCAAGTATTGCCAGTCAGCAGCCGCAGGATGTGCAGGCAGCATGGGTTGACTAATAGAAGCACTTGTCACTGTAATGTTATGCTCTGATGTGACCCAGGACAGCAACCCCAAAACACAAGGAACTTCTTAGCAAGACATGCAGGTAGGTGGTCAGTCAAAACATGTACTAACCCGTTAAGTCAGCAACAGTCTGAACAAAACATCATAACAATGCAAACGGCAGGTAGGTATCTGTGATGGGTTGGATCACAGAACCCCTCCTTGGGAGCTGCCACCCGATGTGCCAAGACTACCTCTGCTCCTGCTTTCCCTACCAGCTCAGGACTCTAGCACCCTTTCTTGCTGAGCCAGACACTCCCATCTGCACCAGCTTAGACCCAGTGTCTGAATTACTTGCCCCAAAGCTGCGGGTTTACCTGAAAGCAGCTAACAGAAGTGTTCCTATCTTTAACACTTGGATGCCCTACTCCCAATGGGATCTAAACCCAAATAAATCCATTTTACCCTGTATAAAGCTTGTACAGGGTAAATTCATAAATTGTTCGCCCTCTATAACACTGATAGAGAGATATGCAGAGTTGTTTGCTCCCCCAGGTATTAATACATACTCTGAGTTAATTAATTAGTAAAAAGTGATTTTATTAAATACAGAAATTAGGACTTCATTGGTTCCAAGTAGTAACAGACAGAACAAAGTAAGTCACCAAGCAAAATAAAATAAAACGCACAAATCTATGTCTAATCAAAATGAATACAGATAATCTCACTCTCAGAGATGCTTCAGTAAGATTTTTCCTCAGACTGGACAGCTTCCAGGCCTGGGCACAATTCTTTTCCTTGGTACAGCTCTTGTTCCAGCTCAAGTGGTAGCTAGGGGATTCTTCATGATGGCTCCTCCCCTCCCTTTGTTCTGTTCCAACCCTTTATATATCTTTTGCATAAGGCGGGAATCCTTTGTCCCTCTCTGGGTTTCCACCCCCTCCTTATCAATGAAAAGACACCAGGTTAAAGGTGGATTCCAATTCAGGTGACATGATCACATGTCACTGCAAGACTTCATTGCCCACTTGCCAGCACACACCTATACAGGAAGACTTACAGGTAAACACAGCCACCTGCAGACAATTGTCCTGGTTAATGGATGTCATCCAGATTCCAAACCACCATTAATGGCCCACACTTTGCATACTTACAATAGGCCCTCAGGGTTATATTTCATATTTCTAATTTCAGATAGAAGAGTGGTACATTTATACAAATAGGATGATCACACTCAGTAGATTATAAGATTTGTAATGATGCCTTACAAGAGATGTTTTGCATGAAGCATATTCCAGTTACATTATATTCACTCATTAGCATGTTTTTATAAAACCATATAGACTGCAACATAACAGGTATCAACAAGCCCTGAATAACTGATCACACCTAACACTGTGTACACACACACAGAGGAACAGAACTGGAACACAGAATTCAGGGCACAGGAACCAAGAAATGAACAGGAACAGGGAGTAGGAAGCAATAATCAGGAAGGCAACGCGCACATGCACACTAGTCATCATGGCAAGGCAGAGACAGTCACTCAAACCAACACAGCACAAGCTAAGGCAAAGCAACAACACCGTTTGTCATTCTTTCCAACGTCTGTCGTGAATATTGACTACAAGGAGGTGCTGGCTCTGTGCATCTTTTTCAATAAATATAGGATCTGCTGATTCTCCCTGGGGGGAGCCTGCAACTAAGTTTTGCTGCGTCTACTAGGGTGTGTCAATTCCCCAGAGGGCATAGAGGTGAACGGGGCTGTATCTTTGGAGATGCTTTGATCCTCCAGGGATCTGGAACTGAATGTGTAGTAACTTCAGGGTGTATCAGGGTGGAATTAAATGGTGCACTGTTTTCTGGGGCGGGACAGTTCTGTAGGAGCATGAACACAGAACTGAACTCCCTTGGAGGCATCTATAAAGCGGTTAATGATACAGCAGAGTTGTATGTGGCAGCATGATCCATTAAGCTGAATGAAGAACGACATCATCCTATATCTAACCAAGATATAAACATCTCCAAAGCACCTCTTACCACAGCAAGAATGTGCGGAATGAGTCCTTTTGCCTCTCTAAGGATCAGATTCAAGACCTGCTGTCTATAAAAGACTAATAGGCAACCTTGTGGGCTAAGAAGGTTCTGTTCATTATCCACAGTGGTCCCTGATTCTCCACTCCCTGGCACTTTGTGCCTGTACAATTTGGGTGTCAAACTGATATCTCCACTCAGTGCCGTCAGTCCTAAAGGCCAGACTTGGTAACTGTAGCTGGAATGTAGCCTTTGCCTTTTAAAGTTAAGTATGAAGACACCAAATGTGTTTGTGTCTCAGCCAGCTGAAGTGCTGTGAGTGCATCAGTGAGACCTGGAGTGGCCAGCAGATGTGTACCTTGTGTATTAGTGGCAGGTGATAATGAGATCCCAGGCAAAGTGATGTCAGATACAAAGACCAACATGATGGTTCATGTGATTCAGTAAGTAGTGGGCAAGGTTTGCCAAAAGTGATGAACGGTTTGGGGTGTCCCATTTGAAACATTTAAAGAGACCTGATTTTTAGAGGGTGGGCTGTGCTCAGCACTTTCTGAAATTCATGCCCTTTTAAGGTGTCTCAAACTGAGCACCCAAAATCACTCAGCACTTTGGGAAATCATGGCCAGTGAACCTATTTCCCCAGCACATTATTAGAGGAACTTTGAGCTATTCTCCATCACTGGCAATGTTTAAATCAAGATTGAATGTTTTTCTAAAAGATCTGTTTTAAGAATGGTCTTCCTGGATCAGATCAATGGTCCATCTAGCCCAGTATCCTGTCTTCCAACAGTGGTTGGTGCAAAGATGCTTTAGAGGGAATGAACAGAACAGGGCGATTTTTGAGTGATTCATGCCCAGTTTCTGGCAGTCAGTGGTTTAGGAACACCCAGAGCATGGGATTATATCCCTTGGCTAATAGCCGTTGATGGACCTATCCTTATCTAATCCTTCTTTTAATCCAGTTATACTTTTGGCCTTCACAGCATCCCCTCGTAACAAGTTCCACAGGTTGAATGTGCATTGTACGAAGTTACTTTCCTTTTGTTTGAAACCTGCTACCTATTAATTTCAGAACTCAGGCCTGTAGAACACTAGGTAGCAGACACCTCTAGGCTGCCACACAGCAAAAGCTGTAAAATGCTTGCACTCCGTTACTCATGACCTACAATGGACATAGACTATGGGAAGTCCCACTTCAGAGGATCTGACAGGCACTAGTCTCATGCTTCCTGATTGGCTCCCTGCCTTATATAAACCCAAGATGTGGTCCAGGAAGCTTTCAGGCAGTAGTGCAAATTTCCTGTAGCTGCCATGACCATTCCTGCTCTTGAACTCCTGGCTTTGCCCTCAGCTTGATTTGGTCTTCACTTCCTGATCCAGACCCTGAGACCTGAGTCTGACCCTTTGTGACATTATCTGATTAAAATATGACCATATACATCATTGTTGCAACCACTGTTATATAACTGCAACAAATCTTGTACAAATTGTGGCATGTAAGATGTCTATGGAAAGGTTATGATTTGCTGGTTATGATTATGCTATCTGTATGCATGTATCATTTTTGTATTTGAAGTTATGAGTATTGGCTGTATACCTGGATTTTAAATGTTTGCTCCTGGGATAACACCCACAAAGTATTTAGCCTGCACATCTTGGAGGGACTATTCAAATTTAGTAGCTCATCAAGAAACACTTAACTGACACTGGACCATGGGAGATGCTCATCTACACTGAATGGACTGTCCTGCAAATGTTCCATCTGAAGTATAGGTAATGACTTCTTGCTATGACTAAGCAAAATCGGGCATGGACAGGTGATTTGCCCATGTGACTCCTGTCATAAACAGATAGTTAAGGGTTAATGTCTCTTTTACCTGTAAAGGGTTAACAAGCTCAGTGAACCTGGCTGACACCTGACCAAAGGACCAATCGGGGGACAAGATACTTTCAAATCTTGGTGGAGGGAAGTCTTTGTTTGTGCTGTTTGTTTTGTTGTTTGTTCACTCTTGGGGCTAAGAGGGACCAGAGATGCAACCAGATCTGTCTCCTTTCTTTCTAAAACAGTCTCTCATGTTCATAATAGTAAGTACTAGCTAGAAAAGGCAGATTAGTTTTATGTTTGTTTTCTTAATTTGCAAATGTGTATTTTGCTCAATGGATATTTTACCTCTGTTTGCTGTAACTTGTATCTTAGGCTAGGGGGGAGAGAGTCCCTCTAGTCTATATAAGCTAAAGACCCTGTAAACATTTTCCATCTTGATTTTACAGAAATAATTTTTACTTTTTCTTTCTTTAATTAAAAGCTTTCTTTTTTAAGAACCTGATTGATTTTTTCCCTTGTTTAAGACCCAAGGGGATTGGGTATGAACTCACCAGAGGACTGGTGCGAGGACAGGAGGTGGGGGAAAGCAGGGCCGGCTTTAGGAAGTGCGGGGCCCAATTTGAACATTTTCGGCGGGGCCCTGGCAGGGATGACTTAAAAAAAAAGTGGAAAAAAAAAGCCTTTAATTTCTTTCATGTATTATTTACTTTCCATAACTATATAAATAATAACATTATATATTATGTACATTGCATCATATATGCTGTTGATTGGTTATTAATGACTGCCGTTTTACATGTGTGGGTCCCAGCTGCTCCCTGCCCCCCTCATTGAAGCAGGTGTGCAGGGTTACTGCCCTGGGAACTGCAGGGCACAAGTGGACATGAGGCTGGCTGGAGGCAGGGCAGGGGCTGACTGGAGGTAGGGTCTGGCTGCAGGCAGGGCAAGGGGTGCGGGGCTGGTTGGAGATAGGGGGTGTGTGGAGTGGGCTGGCTTCAGGCAGGGCCGTGGCGGGATGCAGCAGGGGTTGGCAGGGCTGGAGACAGAGGAGTGTGAGACTAGCTGGCTTCAGGCAGGGGGGTGCAGCAGGGGTTGGCTGGAGACAGGGCAGGGTGTCCAGGGCTGGTGCGGGCAGCAGTGTGTGTGGGGCTGGCTGGCTTTGGGCAGGGCCACAGAGGTGTGTGGCAGGGGTTGACTGGAGACAGGGCAGGGGGTTTGACAGAGACTGGCTGTGGGCAGGGGGTGCAGAGCTGGCTGCAGGCAGGGGGAGCGGGGCTGGTGTGGGCAGGGCAGGGGGTGCAGCAGAGGCAGCTGGAGCCCGAGCCCTTTAAATAGCCCCCAAGCTCCCTGCTATCCCAGGGACTTGGGGCTATTTAAAGGGCCCCAGGCTCCCCAGCTTCTACCCTGCCCTGGACCTTTTAAATAGCCGCTGGAGCCCTGGGGAATGCATGGGGGTGGCCGGGCTCCGTCAGCTATTTAAAGGGCTGGGGCGGCAGAGGCAGGCAGCTGGAGCCCTGACCCTTTAAATAGCCCCCGGAGCCCCTCACTACCCCAGGGCTCTGGAGGCTATTTAAAGGCCCAGAGCTCCAGCCGGGAGAGCAGGGCCTTGGGGCTTGCCGCGCTCCGGCTGGGGCTCCAGCCAGGTGAGCGGGGCCTCGGGACTTGCAGCGCTCCGGCCGGGGCTCCAGCCAGGAGAGTGGGACCACGAGGCTTGCTGCGCTCCAGCCGGGAGAGCGAGGCTTGCCGCGCTCCGGCCGGGGCTCCAGCGAGGAGAGCGGGGCCTCGGGGCTTGCAGCGCGCCGGCTGGAGCTCCAGCCGGGAGAGCGGGGCTTGGCACTCTCTGGCTGGGGCTCCAGCCAGGAGAGCAGGGCCGCGGGGCTTGCCGCGCTCCAGCCAGAGCTCCAACCTGGAGAGCGGGACTTGCCGCATTCCAGCCGGGGCTCCAGCCGGGGCCGCGGGGCTTGCCGCACTCCCGCCTGTGCTTCGCTCAAGGGAGCAGGACCATAGAAGATGCCTGAGCAGATCGCAGCCAGGGACCTGGGGTAAGTTTAAAAAAAAAAAGTGTCTAAGGCACTGGGCCCTCTTAGGTGCGGGGCCCGATTCCTGGGAATCGGGCGAATCGGCCTAAAGCCGGCCCTGGGGGGAAGGTTAATTCCTCTCTGTTAGGATCCAAGGAGTTTGGATCACAGTGATCTCTCAGGGAAAGTCTGGGAGGGGGAAAGGAGGGGGAATGGTTTATTTCTCTTTGTTTTAAGACCCAAGGGGTTTGGGTCTTGGGTCCCCCATGAAAGGGTTTGGGGGACAGGAAGTGTACCAAAACACTATATTTTTGGTTGGTGGCAGCCCTATCAGATCTAAACTAGGAATTAAGCTTAGAAGGGTACATGCAGGTCCCCACTTTCTGGACGCTAAAGTTCAAAGTGGGAATAATACCTTGACAACTCCAAACTCCCATTTTTTACAGAATCTGTAATTTTCCATTAGCTCTGCTGAAGGCTTTGTTTGAAACAATGGAATGCCCTCCACATGGCAAAAGCTATAAAAGGCCCTGGAAACCCCTCCATTTTGTCTTCAATCCTGCTTCTTTCCTCTGGAGGAACTTTGCTACAAACTGAAGCTCTGAACAAAGGACTAAATGATCCATCCAAGCTGTGGATGTACTCCAGAGACTTGACATAAACCAGCAATTTAGTCCATCACTGCTATGTAATTGATTCTTTTAACAAATTTTAACTCTCACCTTTCTTTCTTTCTTTTTATAAATAAACCTTTAGATTTTAGATACTAAAGGATTTGCATCAACGTGATTTTTGGGTAAGATCTAAGTTATATATTGACCTGGGTGTGTGGATGGTCCTTTGGGATCAGAAGAACCTTTTATTTGATGAGACTGGTTGTAAAGAACCACTCATCTCTGAATCCAGTGTTTTTGATGGTGTCGGAGAAAAACTTAAGTTTTCACTTTTTGTTTGGGTGCAGCAGAGTCAGATACTTTATTCTGTTTAGCAACTACAGCAGGGAGAGAGTGCACTAGGACATAGAGTCTCCCCTTCCTAGACAGATCTCTCAACAGGTAAACAATTACAGCAAGCATTTATCCTTTGTTACAGACAATAATAAGCAACAGCTGCATTTTGTTTATACATAAGTCATCCTGATATCTTGTTTTTCTCACTTAAGAGACTCCAGTCTACATTTTATATTATCTACACATTATCTACACTAGGTCGAAACAACTTCTCACACAGTTCTTTTCCACTCGCCTCACACAATCCTCACTTCTACAAATCTCGCGTTATTAAGGTTACAGTTAGCCTAACTCTTGCTAACAGAGACTGTCATGCATTAAGATCCCCTACAAATCCCTGTCAGTTCTTTCTCTACTTCCACAGTGGTGATATAAGAACTGGAATGCCTGAGGTAACTGTCTTTATGTTTTCTTATTAGCCAGTGTTGTGAAACCGGAGTTTACTTTGTGGCTGGTTTGGTGTATCTTATAGAAGAATAACCACCAGTTCTTCTTCGAGTGATTGCTCACATCCATTCCAGGTAGGTGTGCGCGCTGCGCGTGCACGTTCGTCGGAAACTTTTTACCCTAGCAACTCCAGTGGGCCGGCAGGTCGCCCCCTAGAGTGGCGCCGCCATGGCGCATGATATATACCCCTGCCGGCCCACCCGTTCCTCAGTTCCTTCTTACCGCCGTGTCGGTCGTTGGAACCGTGGAGCGTGGCATAGCTGTCCTCCACGTCCCTAGCTCTCCTTGTTAACTACCGTTATTGTTACAGTTGTTAGTTAGATCATTAAGTAGTTAGTTAAGTAATTAGGTGTAAATAGTATTGTAGATAGTTGTTCGCCGGTCTGGGCTGTAGCCCTTCCCGGCACCCGGCACCAGGCTCATGCCTGGTTCGCCGGGCTTTAAGCAGTGTGCGGCCTGTAAAAAGCCTATGCCAACCAGCGACCCCCACGACGCGTGTCTGAAGTGCCTGGGGGAATCGCACAGGTCGGACAAGTGCCGCATCTGCAAGGCTTTTAAGCCCAGGACAAAGGGAGAGAGACCAAAGACTCCGGACTCTCCTCATGGAGGCGGCACTTGACCCGGCAGCTTCACAGGCCGTGATCTTGGCGCCGGCACCGGATCGCACCGGCACCGGGAAGACTCCCCGGCACCGACCTTCCCCGGCACCGGGTGCGGAGGCGAGACTGTCAGTGTCTGCTACTCCAGCCAGGCAGACCCGATTGGAGCGCCCGGCATCGACATCGGCCACGGCACCGCCGGCACCGTCGACTCCGGGCCCGGTGGGTCCATCGAGTCCGGTGCCGCCAAGCTCCCCCATAAGATCTGGGGTTGAGCTATTGGTCCCATCCACTCCGGAGACCTTCACCTCGGCACGGGACCTTATCGCCCTAACTGAGTCTACTCAGCTGCCACCCCCGGTACCTCCGGTGCGGGTCGCATCTAGAGGCAAGCCCATGATGACGGCACCGTCTCGGGACTCGCGCTCGCGATCCAGGTCCCGACGCCACGGTCGCTCGAGATCCCGCCGCCGCTCGCAGTCCCGGCACCGCTCCCCTCGGCGGTACCAGTCGCACTCGCGGCACCGATCGACCTTCAGACGGTCGCGGTCTGACTCCAGCCGTCGATACCGGCACCGTGACTCTCGGAGCCAGTCTCGCCGTCACTCGCCGCGCCGGTCGTCCTCCCGGCACTGAGCTGGTGGCAGATCCCGGTCCCGGTCGACCTCCCGGCACCGCGTCGGTGGCAGGTCCCGGTCCCGATCCCGGCACCGAAGCAGTGGCCGGTACCGTTCCAGATCCCGGCACCGAGACAGAACCCTGTCCCGATCCCGGCAACGCTATGACTCCCGGTACCGATCCTCGGCACCGAGAAGATCTTCGGTGCCGACCCGCGCGGACCCTTACCAGCTGGGGTCAGCCCCGCCATGGCCTTCTAGGCAGCCGTCGGTGTCTTCTAAAGCAGACAGCGTGTATGCGCTGGGCACCGACAGGCAGGCGGCATTGTTTCAAGACCCTCCGCAACAGGACCAAGGTCCGCAGCAGTGGGGGTTTTGGACCCCCTGGGCATACCATCAAGCCCAGGGCCCCCAACAAATTCCTGCTAGGCCTGCAACGGCGGAGCACAGGGTGCCGGAGGCTTCGTTGTCTCGCCCCCCTCCCTCCCCAGATGGAGAGGAAGGATCCAAGCAGCAAGACCCTGCTCTTGCTCCTGAGACAGAGGCGAGAGCTGAGGGGGACCCCCCACTGGACACTTTCTTGCCGGGGGTCTCCTCATCCTCCTCCCCGATGAAGCGGTGGCTGGCACCTCCTCCAGTAGCCCTCCTCCGCTGGATCTCAGGGCGCACCAAGACCTCCTTAGGCGAGTAGCTCAGAATCTGAGCCTGCAAGCTGAGGAGGTCTCTGAGATCGAGGACCCTATCGTCACCATCCTCTCGTCTGATGCTCCCACCAGGGTCGCCCTACCCTTCATTAGGACGATCCAGGCCAATGCCAATACAATCTGGCAGTCACTGGCCTCCATCCCCCCTACGGCGAGGGGCGTCGAGAGGAAGTACATGGCCCCCTCCAAGGGCTATGAGTACCTCCACGTCCACCCGACACCGTGTTCCCTGGTCGTGCAGTCGGTGAACGAAAGGGAGCGTCATGGGCAGGAAGCTCCAGCCCCCAAATCCAAGGAGGCCAGACGTATGGACCTCCTTGGCCGCAAGGTTTACTCAGCTGGGGCCCTTCAGCTCAGGGTTTCAAACCAACAAGCCCTGCTCAGCAGATACGCTTTTAACTCGTGGGTGGCAGCGGACAAATTCAAAGAGCTACTGCCACAGGAGGCCCGCCAAGAATTTGCGGCCATTCTGGACGAGGGCAAGAAGGTTGCACGAACCTCGTTGCAAGCTTCTTTGGACGCTGCAGACTCGGCTGCCCGCACCCTCGCCTCGGGGGTAACGATGCGCCGTATCTCCTGGCTTCAGGTCTCTGGCCTTCCACCGGAGCTCCAATATACCATCCAGGACCTCCCGTTCGAAGGCCAGGGCCTGTTTTCAGAAAAGACAGACTATCATAACCTTAGTCCCAGATTTGGACCTTAGCGTCCAAAATATGGGGGTTAGCATGAAAACCTCCAAGCTTAGTTACCAGCTTGGACCTGGTACCTGCTGCCACCACCCAAAAAATTAGAGTGTTTTGGGGCACTCTGGTCCCTCTGAAAAACCTTCCCTGGGGACCCCAAGACCCAAATCCCTTGAGTCTCACAACAAAGGGAAATAATCCTTTTTCCCTTCCCCCCTCCAGGTGCTCCTGGAGAGATACACAGACACAAGCTCTGTGAAACTACACAGAGAGACTCCCCCTCTCTGTTCCCAATCCTGAAAACAGGAATGCAAAGTCAGGCTAGCAATCCAACACACAGATCTCCCCTTGATTTCTTCCTCCCACCAATTCCCTGGTGAGTACAGACTCAATTTCCCTGAAGTAAAGAAAAACTCCAACAGGTCTTAAAAGAAAGCTTTATATAAAAAGAAAGAAAAATACATACAAATGTTCTCTCTGTATTAAGATGATACAACACAGGGTCAATTGCTTAAAAGAATATTGAATAAACAGCCTTATTCAAAAAGAATACAAATCAAAGCACTCCAGCACTTATATTCATGCAAATACCAAAGAAAAGAAACCATAGAACTTACTATCTGATCTCTTTGTCCTTACACTTAGAAACAGAAGACTAGAAAGTAGAAAGTACTTCTCCAAAGCTCAGAGAAAGCAGGCAGACAGACAAAAGACTCAGAGACCCAATTCCCTCCACCCAAAGTTGAAAAAATCCGGTTTCCTGATTGGTCCTCTGGTCAGGTGCTTCAGGTGAAAGAGACATTAACCCTTAGCTATCTGTTTATGACACAGACCCCAGGCTTAAGAGTCTCAAAGACAATCGGGTCATTATGCGCTCCCTCGGGATGCACACGCCGGGAACGCAGCGCAGACCCTTCCGGCCACAGCAGCAACAGCAGCGCAGGCCATACCCCCAGTTCCGCCAACGGCAGGACCTCAATAGGCGCCGTGGCAGGAATGGAAGGCGTAGGCATTCGGGGAACCAGGGGGGGCAGAATCAAAGCTCCTCTAAGCCCCCGCCTGGACCCAAGCCTTCGTTTTGAAGGTGCGCCCGAGGGCGCAGTAACAGTTTCCCCCACGGATCCTTCCCCCCCGTTTTCCAACCACCTTTCGTTTTTCCTCCCGGCGTGGACCCAAATAACATCGGACCGCTGTGTCTTGCGCACGGTGCAGACGGGATACCGCCTGCAATTTATATCGTTTCCTCCTTCCCGCCCCCCTTCCTCGTCCCTCTTCAGGGACCCCTCTCACGAGCAATTCCTTCGACAGGAGGTACAGACGCTCCTCAACAAAGGAGCTATAGAGGCGGTTCCGGAAAACGAGAAAGGCAAGGGGTTTTATTCCCGCTACTTTCTGATCCCCAAGGCCAAGGGAGGCCTCAGGCCTATCCTCGACCTGCGAGAGCTCAACAAATACCTAGTGAAGTTGAAGTTCCGCATGGTATCCCTGGGGACCATTATCCCATCCTTGGATCCGGGAGACTGGTACGCCGCCCTCGACATGCAGGACGCTTATTTTCACATTGCCATTTGGCCACACCACAGACGTTTCCTTCGATTCATGGTGGGCCGCCTTCACTATCAATTTGCAGTCCTCCCATTTGGCCTTTCCACGGCCCTGAGAGTATTTACAAAATGCATGGCAGTCGTCGTGGCACATCTCCGGCGCAGTCGTATCCACGTGTTCCCTTACCTAGACGATTGGTTAATTCGGGGTACGTCGGAGCTACAGGTGTGCAGCCACGTCCGCAAGATCACCGGCCTGTTTGCTACCTTGGGCCTCATGATCAACATAGACAAGTCCACCCTGCTCCCCACGCAGAGGGTGGAGTTCATCGGGGCCGATCTGGACTCCACCGTGGCCAGGGCTCTTCTGCCGTTACCGAGGTTCCAGGCGTTGTCGGCGATCGTTCAGCGATTGCGGGAAGCCCCCTTGACATCAATTCGGACATGTCTAACCCTGTTAGGCCACATGGCAGCATGCACATTTGTGACCGGTTACGCTCGGCTCCACATGAGGCCCCTCCAGTTGTGGCTCATCGCACATTACAGGCCGGCAAGGCAACCGCTAGACATGCTGATCACAATCCCCCAGGGGGTGTTAGATTCTCTCGGCTGGTGGTTAGACCAGTCCGTAGTGTGTGCAGGGTTCCCCTTCCACCCACCTCAGCCTTCGGTGTCCCTAACAACGGATGCCTCAGATCTCGGCTGGGGGGCCCACCTGGGAACCCTGAGAACACAGGGCCTGTGGTCCCCGCAGGAGGTGAAGCTGCACATCAACATGCGGGAGTTGAGAGCGGTCCGCCTTGCTTGTCAAACGTTCTGTCACCAGCTTCGAGGTCGTTGTGTCGCGCTGTTTACCGACAACACGACGACCATGTACTATATCAACAAGCAGGGCGGCACCAGATCCTCTCCCCTGTGTCACGAGGCGATGCGACTTTGGGACTTTTGTGTAGCCCACTCCATTCACCTCACGGCTTCCTTCCTCCCTGGGGTACGGAACACGCTGGCGGATCGCCTGAGCAGATCCTTCCTATCACACGAGTGGTCCCTTCGCCCGGACGTCACCCTCTCAATCTTCCAGAGGTGGGGTTATCCCCATGTGGACCTCTTCGCGTCCGGGGGGAACAAGAAATGCCAGGCGTTCTGCTCCTTTCAGGGCAGGGAGCCCGGGTCTATAGCGGATGCCTTCCTTATTCCGTGGACGACCCACTTGTACTACGCGTTTCCCCCGTTCCCACTGGTCCACAGGGTCCTTCTGAAGGTGCGCAGGGACAGGGCTCGCGTGATCATGGTAGCCCCGGCGTGGCCCAGGCAACATTGGTACCCCATGCTGCTGGACCTGGCCATAGCCGACCCAGTTCCCCTGCCCCTTCACACAGACCTGATCACCCAGGAACACGGGACTCCCTGTCACCCGGACCTGCAGTCGCTACACCTGGCGGCGTGGTTCCTGCGTGGCTGACCAGTTCTGAACTGCGCTGCTCCACCCCGGTGCGGGAGGTACTTTTGGGCAGCAGGAAGCCTTCCACTAGAGCGACATACTCGGCCAAGTGGAAGCGTTTCTCCTGTTGGTGCGTGGAGAAAGGTCTCCGCCCCATGGAAGTTTCGGTGGCCAATATTTTAGACTATATTTGGTCCCTCAAACAACAGGGCCTGGCGATATCGTCTTTGCGGGTCCACCTGGCAGCTATCTCTACCTTTCACCCAGGTGGGGATGGCCGCTCCGTTTTTTCTCCCCCGATGGTGACTAGATTCCTGAAGGGGCTGGAACGTTTATACCCTAACGTCCGACTCCCTGCTCCAACCTGGGATCTTAACCTGGTGTTGTCTCGGCTCATGGGGCCCCCCTTTGAGCCGTTAGCTACTTGCTCCCTTCTCTATCTCTCTTGGAAGACTGCCTTTCTAGTAGCTATCACCTCAGCTAGACGGGTGTCGGAACTCCGGGCTCTCGTGGTAGACCCCCCATATACAGTCTTCCACAAAGATAAGGTGCAGCTGAGGCCACACCCTGCCTTTCTCCCCAAGGTGGTCTCGGCCTTCCACAGCTACCAAGAGATATTCCTCCCGGTTTTTTTCCCGAAACCTCACTCTTCAGGCAGGGAGCGACAGCTCCACTCGCTTGATGTCCGTAGGGCTCTTGCGTTCTATGTGGAGAGAACCAAACCGTTCCGCAAATCCCCCCAGCTTTTCGTGGCAGTAGCGGACCGCATGAAAGGGCTTCCTATCTCCTCGCAGAGGTTATCCTCATGGGTAACGTCCTGTATCAGGACCTGCTATGACTTGGCCCACGTCCCTACGGGCCGTGTGACTGCGCATTCTACCAGGGCCCAGGCATCGTCGCTGGCTTTCCTCGCCCGTGTGCCCATCCAGGAGATCTGTCGGGCAGCAACCTGGTCATCGGTCCACACCTTTGCTTCCCACTATGCCCTGGTCCAGCAGTCAAGAGAGGATGCGGCTTTCGGATCTGCAGTGCTCCATGCCGCTACTTCTCACTCCGACCCCACCGCCTAGGTATGGCTTGGGATTCACCTACCTGGAATGGATGTGAGCAATCACTCGAAGAAGAAAAGACGGTTACTCACCTTTGTAACTGTTGTTCTTCGAGATGTGTTGCTCACATCCATTCCACACCCGCCCTCCTTCCCCACTGTCGGAGTAGCCGGCAAGAAGGAACTGAGGAGCGGGTGGGCCGGCAGGGGTATATATCGAGCGCCATGGCGGCGCCACTCTAGGGGGCGACCTGCCGGCCCACTGGAGTTGCTAGGGTAAAAAGTTTCCGACAAACGTGCACGCGCGGCGCGCACACCTACCTGGAATGGATGTGAGCAACACATCTCGAAGAACAACAGTTACAAAGGTGAGTAACCGTCTTTTTTGGGTTGTGTTTGCCCTATTTCTCAGCCGTTCGTTCTGAATTTGCATCCTCAGTTTTGACCCACTGAGGCATGGTTACACCCTTGGTATCGACCCTGTCCTGGAACCTGACTACAAGCTCCTCTGCTATTCCCAGCCTCAGGTTTGACCCACCTCTGACCCTTAGTCTTGACTGCCTATGTTCAGATCCTGCCATCATATCCCCCTTAGCTGTCTCTTTTCTAAGATGAATGGTCTCAGTCTTTTTAATCTCTCCTCATATGGAAGCTGTTCCATTCCCCTAATAATCTTTGATGCCCATCTCTGGTACTTCTTTCCAATTCTAATATATCATTTTTGAGATGGGTTGACCAGAACTGTGTGCAGTATTCAAGGTGTGGGTGGAGTGTACCAGGGATTTATATTGTGGCTTTATGATATGTGATACAGCATGGCCAGAGGGCAGCAGGAGAGGGTTAGAAGGGAGCCTTATTCCCTGTACGGAGAAGAAAGTTTGCTATAGATTAATTAGAGCACCTGAAGCCAATTAGAGCACCTGAAGCCAACCACATGATAAAAACCCCTGCTTCAATCAGACAGCGTGGGAGTTGGAGCAGAGAGGAATCAGTGCTGGAGCAGAGGACAGTTTGGAGAAGTACTGCGGTGAGTTAAAAAGTTCAAGACCCTAGGTAAAAGGGCACCTGGCTTGTACAGAGGGAGGGCAGGAAGCCCCCCACAAGCTGAAGGGCAGGAGAGGGAAGTTGCCCAGGGGAAGGAAGTGTCAGTTCAAGTGGTTTACCACTATCTTCAGGGACCCTGGGCTGGGACCTGGAGTAGAGGGTGGGCCCAGGTCCCTCCCTCTCCACTCCCCTCCTCTAGAACACTAGTGGGGCAGTTAACATTCCACTGCAGGGGCAAGGAATGGTGCCCTGAACCCTCCCAGAAGAAGAGAAAGCGTGAGACCCATCAAAATAGTGCCATCAATTTGCCACAGATATCATATGTCCTATTATCTATCCCTTTTCTAATGGTTCCTAACATTGTTAGCTTTTTTGACTGCCACTGCATATTGAGCAGATGTTTTCAGAGAACTATTCATGATGGCTCCAAGATCTTCCTTGAATGATAACAGCAAATTTAGACCCCATCATTTTATATGTATAGTTGGGATAATATTTTCCAATGTGCATTACTTTGCATTTATCAACACTGTATTTCATCTTCCATTTTGTTGCCCAGTCACTCAGTTTTGCGAGATTACTTTGTATCCGTTCTGAATAAGTTTTGGACTTAACTATCTTGAGTCATTTTGCATTGTCTGCAAACTTTGCCACCTCACTGTTTACCCCTTTTTCCAGATCATTTATTAATATGTAGAACAGCACTGAGCCCAGTACAGATCCTTGGTGGACCCCACTATTTACATCTCTCCATTATGAAAACTGACCACTTATTCCTACTCTTTATTTCCTATTTTTAACCAGTTACTTATCCATGAGTGGACCTTCCCTCTTATGCCATGACTGCTGTGTTTGCATAAGAGTCTTTGGTGAGGGACCTGGTGAAAGGCTTTCTAAAAGTCCAAGTGTACTGTATTCTCTGGGTCACCCTTACCCACATCCTTGTTGATCCCCTCAAAAAATTCTAATAGATTGGTGAGGCATGATTTCCCTTTACAAAATCTGTGTTGACTCTTCCCTAACATATCGTGTTTATTTATGTGTCTGTTAATTCTGTCTTTACTATAGTTTCAACTAATTTACCTGGTATTGGAGTTAGGCTTACAGGCCTGTAATTGCCAGGATTGCCTTTTTAAAAAATTGGCATTACATTAGCTATCCTCTAGTCATATGGCACAGAGGCTGATTTAAGTGATAGGTTATATACCACCAATAGTAGTTCTGAAGTTTCATATTAAAGACCCTTCAGAATTGTTGGGTGAATAGCATCTGGTCCTGGTGACTTATTACTGTTTAATTTATCATTCCCCCCTCCAAAACCTCCTCTGCTGACAGGCCAATGTGGGACAGTTCCTCAGATTTGTTACCTAAAAAGAATGGGTCAGATGTGGTCATCCAGGAAATATTTTGAGGAAGTTCTATGGCCTATGTTATACAAGATGTCAGACTAGATGATCAAAATGGTACCTTCTTGGCTAGGAATCTATGAATCTTTCAGATGGGATGATAAGTGAGATTCTGTCTGATAAAAATCACATGGCACCTTTTGCTGGTGTCTTGGCCAAATTACAATTAAAATCCCTTTGTGACGTTATTTGATTAAAATATGACTATATAGATCATTGTTGCAACCATTATTATATATTTGCAACGAATCTTTCACAAAATGTGGCATGTAAGATATCTATGAAAAGGTTATGATTTGCTGGTTATGATTATGCTATCTATATGAATGTATCATTTTTGTATTTGAAGTCATGAATATTGGCTCTATACCTGGATTTCAAATGTTTGCTTCTGGGGTAATGCCCATGAAGTAGTTAGCCAGCACATCTTGGAGGGACTATTCAAATTGAGTGGCCCATTGAAAAAACATTTAACTGACAATGGACCATGGGAGACTCCCATCTACACTTAGTGGACTGTCCTGTAAATGTGCTGTCTGAAATATAGGTAATGGCTTCCTGCAATGATTGAGTGAAATTGGGCATGAACATGTGACTTGCCCATGTGACCCCAAACACTATCTGGTCACCTGTGATTCTCCACTAGCTGTGCTGAGGTTTTTGTTTGAAACAATGGGGTTCCCTCTATGTGGCAGAAATGATAAAAGGCCCTGGAAACCCCTCCATTTTGCCTCTATCCTGCTCCAGCCTCTTTCTTGCCCAAACCTCTGGACTGTACTAATGGGAGTTTCTAACCAAGGGACTGAGCTCCTTCCAATAATTTGGAAGCAACCAGAGACTTATTAAGACATCAGTTTATTCCATCACTGCTACAGGCCTGAACCAAGAACTTTGCAATTACTGTGTGTATTTGGTTCTTTTAACCAGTTTTAACTCTCATCTTTCTTTCTTTCTTTTTATCAATAAACCTTTACATTTTAGATACTAAAGGATTGGCATCAGCAAGAGTTTTGGGGAAGATCTAAGTTGTATATTACCTGGGTGTTTGGCTGGCCCTTTGGGATCAGAAGAATGGCTGTAAAGAACCACTTGGAATGCCCAAGGAAACTGCTTTTATGACTTCTTGTTTGCCAGTGTGGTGAAACAGGAGTTTACTTTTGTGGCTGGATTAGTATATCTTATGAAAGAATAACCACCAGGGTTTTTTCGGGGCTGTTTGCCCTATTTCTCAGCAGTTTGTCCTCAATTTTGCATCCTCAGTTGTGACCCCCTGAGTCATGGTTGCATCCCTCCCCTCCCCAAACCATTTTAATGTATTTCATTTCTTCACTATCTCTCTCAATCTGTTGTGTAGTGTTGCCAACCATTGTTAAACATCCTTGTTCTACCCAAAGGTTGGTCCATCTCAGTGGTAAATGGAACAATTCTTCAATGTTCATTACATTCTCCCAGGGCTTAATTAGTTAGTCTAGAAAGCACTTTAGGATCTTGACTGAAAGGAGCTATAGAAGTGAAAAATACTGTTATCAATATATCTTACATTAAAGATAAAAAGGTCAGACACTGGTTATATTTGTCTTTTGTACATTAAGGGAATATGCTGTGGGTGCAGAATTGGGAAGATCTCAACCTTCCTCCTAATCATGTACTGAACCAGAAATCTCATGTGTCCTTGGCAGCCAATAGGTATGGAATGTGTTCAGGTCTCAAGACTGACATGGGTTAATGTCATGATGATATGGCAGATAACTGGTGTTAGCAGGGCACTCATCTCTCAAGGCAGAGTTCTATGATGTGTAGGAGGCTGATATACTCTGGGTCCCAATGCCCTGGCTTCAGTGGTCTTTGGCTCAGGCCCCCAGCTGAATAGAGATTGCTACACTGAATCACCAAGAGAGGGAAAGACCTGTTAAAAATATTAATTTCCACTACACTTAAAGGAGAACTACAGTGGAAAACCAGCTTGGTAACAGATCATTTTGATGGAGAAATGTAATGTGTTCCAAGCCAAAGGACTGTTATAGAAAACAACCAGGTTCCTTCTCACAGGAGGTCTAAATCCCATACCCCCTCCATATCTTAAGAGTGTCCCCACGGGGAGTTGTACCAATGTAATGGCATCCTTTGAGAAAGCAAGTTAGTTAAACTGGTGCAATTTCTGTGTGCAGATTGGGCCTCAGCATGGCACTCCTTGAAAGCAATTGACTGTTGTGCTGTTTGAGGCCCCCTGCCTGTCTGAAGCCCTTAGGATTGCTCTCCAAGCCGTTGCAGTGCCACTGCACCTACTTGCTGGCCCTTCTGCATTTGCTGTGGTGGAGTGGGAAGTGGAATGCTGACCGGGGGCAGTGCACCATTAGTGGTAGCTCTGTAGTGCTAGGCACTTTCCAGACATGTCTCCAGCCCTCAAGAGACTAATTTGGATTCATGTTGCAGAAAACAAATTGCACTTCAGGTCTGAGGACTGACAGATCCATTCTTATGGGTTAAGAAATGCTTTGAAGCCCTGCCTTGCCTTCATACTGAATCAGAGCTATCAAGAACTACTCTTGATGTCCCCATCCAGCTCTGGCCATGTTCCATTCACAGCTCTCTCTTTAGGTATGTCTACATTGCATTGTAAACCCAGATGTGTGGGTGCCAGGTTTGTGGACTTGGTGTTTCCAACCCTGTTCTTGAGTGGCCGCACTGTATTGTAAACCTGGGCTTACAATTTCTGGACTTGGGGCTCACAGCCGTGCTAACATGTCCATACTGCACTGTGCAGGCCTTCTGACTCGAGTATGTTGCTTGAGCTGCATCCACACTCGAAAATGAGAGTGCTTGGATCTGAGTCACAACAGGACTCTGGCTCTGACGCAACCCTCTAGCCAGGTCCTAGGATCTGGGTCTTGAGTCTTTGCTGACCTGAGTCACACAGATTTGTGTGTAGATGAAATGGGGGCTTGGGTCAAACCTGAGTCAGAGCCCAGGCTTAGTGTCTGATGTAGAGCAGGGATTGGCAACCTTTGTCACGTGGCCCACCAGGGTAAGCATCCTGGTGGGCTGGGCTGATTTGTTTACCTGCTGTGTCCACAGGTTCAGCCAATCGCGGCTCCCTCTGGCCACAATTTGCCGCTCCAGCCCAATGGGGGCTGCGGGAAGTGGAGCGGGCTGAGGGATGTGCTGGCTGCTGCTTCCTGCAGCCCCCATTGACCTGGAGCAGCAAACCTCGGCAGTGCGCTGATCCCTGATGTAGACATACCTCTTGTGAGCTGCTCCTGATCATGACCAGCTGCTTATGACTTGCCTCCAGCCTCTGTCTGGACAAGAACCACCCTCTCCACTCCAAAAAGCTTCCTGTATATCAAGGCATGGAACCCAGTTGACTCCATGTGCTTGAGTGCTGCTATTTTGAACCATCATGGAGTCTGGTGACACAAAGCTGTTCAGGCCACTCCAAGTCCCAGAATGCACCAAGAGGAAGGAAAGTATAGGAGCCCAGAGCTCAGTACAGAGCCTTCTGAACATACTGCAAAGATTAACACCCACTGAGATCTGACAAGAAATAATATCCCTTAGTCAAAACTCGGCTGCAGTATTCTACACTGGAAGGCCTGATCCAAACTTGACTGACAGCACTGCTCAAACCTGGGATCAACTCCACCAGTGCAAATAATGTCTTTGCCTTTCTTTGTTATATTTCGTGGCATACAGAGAAGTTAGATTAAAAATATCAAATAACAGGTTTGTAACATTACTTTAGTTCTTAGAATTCAGATCTATAGCATGCAAGAACCGTAAAAACAAAGAGAGACAAAGCAGGCTGCTCCCCAAAAACAGAGACACACCACTCATCCCACCTTACTCAATCTGGCTGATTGCAGAATTGATTCTGATCAGACAGTGACCCCTGTTTTGAATCATGATGAGGAAATCCCCCTGAAATTTAAGGTGACAGATAAAAATTTTCCATATGCCACAATTTACATGTGAGAGGGTTATGCTGGGTCACTACATTTCAGCCTGTCCAGTGTTGGCTAAAGTTGGGGCAAATTGTCAGTGTAGACAAGGCCTAAGAGAAGGGGAACGAATGGAGAGGGAATGAGTGAAGTTGAGGGAAGGAGAGAAAGGAAAAGAGAGAAATTAAGAGACAAAACAACAGAGGAGAGATGACACTTTTGCCAGTGGTGGGGGAGAGTGGTAAAGGGACCTGTGACTGCTGTTGTTGTTGTTGTTGTTTTAGCATTTTACAGATTTGACTGTCATTAAATCTGACCTATAAAATTCCAGGGATTTTAGATTTCTAAGTGGGTCAATGAATCATAGCAAATTCTAACTTCAGTCCCATCTTTCCCATCTTGCTGCCAACGGCCTCTCCTCCAAGTGCCAGCACTAAAACAAATAAAGAGAGACACACATGGCCGGGGCTGTTTGATTGATCCTCCAATGACAAGAAAGCATGTTCTGCCCCACCAGCAGAATGAGTCAGTTCGTTTGAAGGGAAGAGCTGAGGAAAGACAGACACTGTAAACAGCGTTGAGTCAGATTCTCTGCTGGTGCTGGGTGTGCTGGTGCTGGGTGCTGAGGACCAGGCATGGGAAGGCTCATGAATACAGGGCAATGAGGGGATGTGACTTAGTGGAAGAAGGGGTGGTCACTTATTCTGCAGACTGCCTTGTATAAAACACTTCTAGGAAGCAGTGACCCAAAAGACTACTTCTCTCTGCTGAGTGAGAGCCAATGCAGCAACCGCAGGCTAGCACCCCACTCTAGCACAATGGTTCCCACACTTTAACAACCTGCAAACCCCTTTCACTAAAATGTCAAGTCTCACAAACCCCCTCCTAAAAATGAATATTTCCAGGGATTTTCTCCCTTACCTCAGCATAAATTATAAAAGCAGTGATCTTGGAAATATAAAATTTGTTTTTATGACTTGCTTATTACACACTGTTTATTATTATTATTTATCATTACAGTGATTTTATGACATTATGAAAATGGCAATACTCTTCCAAGATCTCACTTTTGTAGCTTGTATCCCTTTGATTAAGCCTGTTATGAGACAAGGCTCCTATGATTCATCAAGGAGTATCAGATGTGAAACAAGATGAAGGTATTTAAGAAGCCAACTCAAAGAGTTTCTTCTACACAAGCATTCAGGTCTTGAGCAGTCCAGGCAAAGAACACATGTTACAACAAAGCTTAAACTTGTTCTTCATAATAATTTTGAAAACAATCCCAGCTGCCTATTTAATTTAAAAAACAGCAAAATATATCCATCTCCCTTTCCATTTCTTATAAGAAGTGTTGAAGTTTAAATCTCCTCAGTGTGATAGATATGCTTACTTTGATCTGCTTAGCTCTTGGAAGTCCCCAGGGCTCTGGATCGCTGGCCCCGTGCTGCCCAGGATCCCTAGGAACAGCTCTGTTCACCATCAGGGAATTTTTGCCCACGAACCCCCTGTAACATTTCGGGTACCCCCAGGGGTTCACGAACCCCAGTTTGGGAACCACTGCTCTAGCAGAATAACTGAAATGATGTTGCTATGAAGCTATGGATTAACCCCTTAATTGCTGGATCCATGTTACCTCCGCCCGAACACCATTCTTTTGGTACACCAGCATTTCTAAGAGGGACACTGCAGGAAGCGCTGGGGCTGCAATTACCCCATATGGTCACTACTACACTTGAAGCAGCTGCAAAGGTTTAGAACTGGCAGGTCAATCGCTCAGTTGCTGTTCCCGTCACTGGTGGCTACCAAATCATGTGCTTACAAAGAGATGCTTCCTGCTTTCTCATGTCCTCCTCCTCACCCTTCTGCATGGCTCACACCCAGTGTTCTTTACCTATTGATTTTTTTCTGTACCAATGGGCCCAAGCCATGAAGTTTGGATCAGGAATCTGATGTGAATCCAAACTCCAAGGTTCCAGCTCCACCTTTTAGGGACAGGACTGAATCATGAAGTTTGGGATCCTGATCTTGACTCTCCGAAAGTCTGGAGTGTTGGAAAACGGGATTCGCAAAGCTACTGAAGCTATTTCGATTCCTTTTAGGCTCTCATTAGAAACCTTGCCTGCTGTAAAAGGGCATTCTTCCATGTGGCCTAGGGACACGTCCCAGTGTGCATCCTACAGCCCCTGGACCTTTTCAAACAGGGAGCTCTAACCACAGCACATGCATGTGAACACTTTTGCCTCTGGGGCAGGGGCAGAAGATGGGAGAGATCTAGAGTCGAATGAATTTTAGGGTGGGTGCAGCGGGGTTCTCACCCCGCTCCTGCCTGAAGGGGATAAAGCAGCCCTGGAGAGGGCTGCAGCAGGGGAAAAGCCAGGCTGATTGGCGGGAAGCAGCCACAGGTGGGGCCATGCCCCAGTCAGGCCACAGCTGGCCCTATAAGAGGGCTGAGGGCCAGAGGCTAAAAGAGTGAAGAGAGACAGGCCTGGATGCATGGGAGCACAGCAGGGTACCTAGAGTAGAGCAGGGCTGAGGAAAGGCCAGAGGAGCTGGAGAACTCCAGGCTGGAAAACTCCCAGGCTGTAGGCCTTGGTAAAGGCCAGGAAGGGTACTGGAGTTGCAGAGGTGCAGCCCAGGGAAGGCAAAGGCAGCAGGTCCAATCCCCACTTGCCGATGATGAGTGGTACAGACTGCAGTCTGCCCCAAGGAGCGGGAGCTAGATGGTGACTGGCAGTAGCCACTGAGGCGAGGTGGGGGTAGAGGGTTGGGGGTTCCCCTGGGTGGGGAGACCCAGAGAGTGGGGGTACTGCCAGGGGGCAGCATCCAAGGTAAAGGGGCACCGGGGTCTGGGAGGGACATCAGCCAGTAGAGGACTCTCTGGAGCTGGAAAAGAGCTAATTCTCTGGATGACCAGCAGGAGGCGCCGCACCAGTGAGTCATCGCCTCGCTACAGTGAGTCTGAGTAGTAGCCAGGAAAGGTGTGTCCTCTCCCGCTCCCAGCTAATGGAGGCTGGAGAAGTATTGGCTGGCTAGTACACAGTATTTTGAGTTTATTTGCTCTTGTTTGAGAATAAAGCCAGCCCTGAGGAAAAGAATTTTGTACTGAACGGTTAAAATCAGAGTTTTCCCCATGGCCCTACTGTGTAGGTTTATAGCTTATATATGTCTGACACTCTGAGGGATTCCCTATCACTTGGAGGTCTATAAGAACAGGCTGGACAAGGTTTTCTTGGGTCTGCCACAGTGCAGGGGACTGGACTTGATGACCTCTTGAGGTTCCTTCCAGCCCTGTGTTTCTGTGATTCTATAGTATAAAACCAAGAGCCATGACACAGCTCTCTGACTAGTACAAGCCCTAAACAGATTTATTCCCCATCGCACCTCCCAGGACTGTGTCTTGAAGGCCAACAGACGCGAGTTGTCTTGCCACAATGAGGAAGCATATTCCAGTGCATCCTGCCTCCACACTCTTGAGGCTGCCTTGCCTGCCACCTACAAGTGTCCAGGGACTGTTAGGATATGTTCCCCAGCTCATTGGCTTGTCATGGTGCGGAGAAGAGGCGATTTTGTATGATAGTATTTGTGACATTAGAGCTTAGCATCACGGGAAAGCCTGTCACATTATAATCATTGGGACTGGTTTTATGCTGATTCTTGGGAAAGGCTTTGGCAGGTTCCTAGCATCCCAGAAAGTTTGCAAGTGTTGCTGGCATGCTTGCTGCTGTGGAAGAGCCACCTGCCTGGATGGCTTTGAGAGACTTGGCCACTTGTGTTACCAAACTGGGGACCTTTGGGACCAGACCTCAGAGCCATTTTGGCATGCACGAGGCTTGCTGGAGGTCCTTGATTTGAACCAATGACCTCCAGATCCTGCTCGCCCTCTGACTGCCCTCTCTGGAGAGAGTGCACAGTGCACCAGCTGTGTTGTGTTTCCATGCAACAATGCCTTTGCATCTGATTGGCTTGTGCTGTTGGGCAATGGAATTTTATCTAAAACAAACAATGCTACGAAAAGCAATGTGACGTGTGAGTTCCGTTAAGTGGCTGCTGAAATGCATCAGCCTTCCATAAGCATCCATCTGCATCTGTTTCTCTCTCTCTCTCTCTCTCTCTCTCTCTCCAAGAAGGTGGCTCGCGCAGTGAGAAAGGGTTAAGCTGTGTTGTTCATTGTCACATGATGCTGGGAATGTGAGCTGAGTAAGAACCTCAGGAGCTGCAGAGGCACATCTTGACTGCACATGTGGCCCATACCACAAACACTTCAAAGTACTTCCCTCAGACTGACAGAACATTCTGACGCCAGCTGTAAATGCCCTTGACACGCAGAGTGGAAAATATCAAAAGCTCCAACAGTCTCCTAAAATGCAGCCTGTTTTCACTGGGAAAGGCCTTAATGAACCTGCGCTGGAGAGAAGAGGTCAGGGGGAGGAGGAAGGAGGTGTGACGGGTGGTTATAATTTAGCCCTTGTCCTGGTACATGCCACTATGGGGAACTGGATTTAATCGGATGCAAATCCAAATGCTGTAGGATATTTTGAATGTGGCTGGGTCTCAAGTCCAGGCCATTCTACATGAAGACCCTACTGTGTCTGTTCACCCATTCCTCCTATTGCATGTACTGAAATACACAATTCCGAACAAAGAATTTCCAGACTGGGATTTTTTTGCCCTCAGTCAGGCCCCTTCTTCCCCACCTTCCCTCCTTGACTCCCATCTCTGATTCACACAAGCTGCCTCCAATTCTCTTCAGAAATGTTTTGAAGATAGACTCTCTTTCAAGGCACAGAAATTCTCCATGGCTTCCCACATTGGTAATCAGCACTGGCTAATAAAGAATCGCATATCCATCCTTCCTGGGTCTACATCACATCATGAAATCCAACATAGGAAGCAGTGTGGCCTATTGGCTGCAGGGGAGTTTCCTAGGAGACAGGCAATGCCGAGCTTGTCCACTGTTGAGCTGGGCAACTCACTTCTCCTTTCTGGGGCTCCTTCTCCTCCCACTTGTTGTCCATCTTGTCAATTTACAATATGCGTTCTTCAGGCACAGACTGTGTGCAATGCCCACAAGAGGGCCTTGATTTTGGTTGAAGCTTCTAGATGCCACCGTAATAACAATAAGGTGTTTGAAGTCTCAGAGTTGTTAATCCTTCCCTGTTAGCGAGGGAGCAGACCTGACCAGCACGACCAGGCAGGCCCGCCCGGGGTGTGGGGGGGAAGTGGGGCAATTTGCCCTGGCCCCAGGCCCCACAGGGGCCCCCATGAGAATTTATCGGGGCCCCTGGAGCAGGGTCCTTTACTCACTTCGGGGGCCCCAGAAAACTCACAAGCCCTGCTTCCGCTCTGGGTTGTCAGCAGCAATTCAGTGGCGGGGGGGTCCTTCTGTTCCAGGACCCACTGCCGAAGTGCCCCGAATACCCGCAGCAGGGGGTCCTTCCACCCTAGGACCCGCCGCCGAAGTGCCAGGTCTTCGGCGGCGAAGACCCCAGGCTCCCTGAATCCTCTGGGCTGCCCTGTGACTAGGGGTATAACTTGGTTTCTAACTGAGCAACATAATGGGGAAGTTTGCAGGAGGAATTGTGGGAACTTTTTCAACAAGTACAAACTGTACATACCCAACAAGGATGGCCAACTATGGAACAGTTATCATGACCAGTTATATAAGGGATGTGCCATGTTCTCTTTCATGCCTGAAGATAGACTTCCTGTGCATGAAGAGCAGGTTGATGGCTGTATCTGAGGAAATGATTTGAGGTCTTGAAGGGCAACTACTGATCCAGTATGCTATCAGGGAGAAAAGGAGTTTTTGCACAACCAGATTTGAGTAACACCATCACACAGATTGCATTGGTTTCAGGGGAACAGGAGAGAGAGTGGAAAACAGAGAGCAGGACTGGCAGTTTGTCACCAAGAGAAGCAAGAGACATTCTAAACCATCAGAAGCAGAAGAGAATGACAGTCTGTAACCGCCAGTGCGCCAAGAGAAATTCAATGCATGTAGAGGTATCAAATCAGGTACAGCAGCTGCAGAGAATCTATTGGCAGATTCAGCTGGAGGGAAGGACCAGGGATTCTAGGTGACACCTGAGGAGGGATGATCAGCCCAATCCTTGAGGACATGAAGCATGCCCAAAAGAAGACCACAAGCCATCCAAAGAAGGCAGGCAAGCCTCATCAGGAACTTGGTATTAAGGTGAGTGAATAAAAAGTTCTGCAGGGGACAAAAAGACAGCAGGACAGTGTACTGTCAACCTGGAGCCAAGACAACACATGTCACTGAAAGACTGATTGGGCTTATGAAGACTGTGGGCAAGGATCCATTGGTAATGACTAGACTTGGAAGGATTGGATTTTTATCAGTAAATGTTGGTAAACAGTGATCTCACCAGACACAAACCCATGAAAAAATATTTGCATTGATGATCAAAATTTACATAGAGGCAAAGTAAGAAAAAAATCCTGTTTTGAGAATTTATTAGAGTTAAGGATATTTACTTTGTATACTTAGATGTGATATTGACAATTTGTATGTTAACAGTTAAAGCTTTAACTTTTTGAATCTCAACATGTACTGTCATTAAATAATCTGCCCCTGCAAATCTCCTCCAACTGTGAAAAGTTAAGCTGATAAAAATAAAAATCCTTAAAGCCCATAATTCTGAACAACTATGAAAATTTAAATAGATTAAAAATTGTATAAATGCTTCAAATATCTATATAATCCATTGAAATTATATTAAAATATAATTCTGCCAATTTTAGTTATGTCACACATTGGCACAAATGACATGGCCTTTAAAAATACTTCATAGATTATCAAAAAACTTTAACAAGCCTAGCAGGGAGCTGAAGGACAGGAAAGTTCAGGTAATCTAGTCATTTTTTCCTGTATCAAAAACAAGAGACGATAAACTTCAGAAGATTATGGGAGGTAAACTCACTGGCTAGGTAAGTAGTGTTAAGTAGGGGAGCTTGGTTTTATGGAACATCTGGGCCATCTTCTATGGGGAGAGGCAAACGTATGGCTTGGGCTGCCTCCATCTGAGTAGAGGGGAACCAGGATCAGAAAATTTGCATCCAAGAGCATTAAAAGAATTGGCCACGGCGATGTCTGAATGGTTTGTTTTGTTTTGTTTTTTTAATACATCTTGGAACACTGTGGAAGTCCCAGAAGAATGTACAAAAGCTAATGTTGTACTAATATTTTAAAAGTTATAAACAGGATGACTTGAGAAACTATAAGCTAGATTGCCTGGCACCAATCATAGGCAAAATCATGGAAAGGCTGTTATGAGACAAAATTAGTGAAGTCTTAATCAACATGGCTTTAGGGAAAATAGATCTTGTTAAATAAACTTCTTATTATTTATGATGGAATTACAAACATGGTTGATAAGGTAACTGTGTCTTAGACCTCTTTAAGGCATTTGATTTAGCCTCTTATGGCATTCTGATTAAAAAAAAGCTCTACGCTATAAAATTAGTGCAGCCCTTACTAAATGCATTAAAGACTGGGTAACTGATCACAAACAGTAATTGTAAATGGTGCATTGTCATCTTGTGGGGTCCCCCAGCTAAATGCTATTCAATACTTTTATTAATGATCCAGAAAAAACTACAAAATCACTGCTGGTAAAATGTGCGGTCAACAAAAATTGGTGAAGTAGTAAATAATGATGGGGACAGGGTCAGTTATACAGACCACTCCGGATTGCTTGGTAAGGTGGGCACATTTGAGCAACACACATTTTAACACAGCCATATGCAAAGTCACCCATCTAGGAACCTGACAATGACATGGACAATTAGCACGGCTGACAAGTGCAGTAAGACCTATGTTGGTAACCCTTTGAGTACCTTCCATGCTCCCTCCACCCCCTCCTCCACACATCCTGATTTTGGATGCCTTAATTTTTGCTCCCCCAGCTGAAGAAAAGGGTCTCAGGCTATACACCAAAAAACTGAGACCCCCTAAATCCATGACCACTTTTGAAGATCTGGCCACTAACCTTTCTGTGCCTCCATAGCTCTTCTGTAACAAGGGAATGATAACACCTCTCATTTCCCCGGGCTGTTGTGGGCCTCACTTGCTGATTTCTGTAGAATACTTTGAAATCATTGGATGAAGGGTAGCTTAGAAATGCAAAGTATTATTACATAATAGGGTTGGGAGAAGAGACCTCTGATGTGGTGAAGTTTAGATGAGCATCTATACTTCCCAAGGCTCACTGAGACCAAACTACTACACCTGGTGAGGTCTGTTTCTGGATGTCTGTCATGGCATGGAGGTCACCCTGGCATGCCCCCAGTGGTCAAGCACTGCACTGCAGATGAGCCACTGTCTCAGTTTCCCCTGACCTGGGGTATGAACAATATTAGAAAGCCCCCTCCGCATAGGGTCTCATTTATCTAATGGAAAAGACAACACAAAATGTAAATTAAAGCTTCAGTCAGCTACTCCACTGGACACTCTCCAGCCCTGGGTTAATCAGTCTTATGTCTGATGCCTCTAGCCCTGGAGCACTCCCTGGCTGAATTCCTTGCCTGGAGTTGGAGCCTGTGCCAGGCATTTGGCCAGATGCCAGACTCCCCCGATAGTGCATTGCTCTTTGCCGTGCGAGGCCCTTCTAGTTTCCTAGGGGGTCCCATAACCAGTTTGTTCTGGGCTGCTCCAATCTCTTGCCTGAGAGAACTTTCTCTCTGGGCTTATACCTCTTCACATAAGCCTCTGCTTTCCAGGGAGACAACACTGGGAATAGCTTCCTAACCAGCTCCCCCAAGACGCCTCTCTCCTCAGGAGCTGCCTGTGCTCTGGGGGCTGGACTAACTGAGCCCTTTATTAGGCCCCGGTGCTCCTTACCAAATAAACTGCTGCCAAACTGCTTGGGCAATCAGCTAGCTGCAGGTGGCCCTCAGGAGCCAGCCCCTCCTCCCCATGATATTGTCTCATCAGAAAAGCCACAATGCGGAATCCACTTGGAACCAGGAGCCTAGGAGACCTGGCCATCTTGCTTTGAAATGTGCTCTTGTTAAGAATTTCAGGTGCTAACAGGAAAATAAACATGCCTTAGTGGCTTCCCTGCTTCATGCAGATGGAAAGCCGCTCAGGCTGAGTGACTCAATGGCCTCAGGAATGCATATGTCTGAGCCATTTCCCTTTGGTCATCTGGGGAATATCCTCTCCATCTATTCATCCTATGAGGGGTCCAATGCTCGTCATGTTCAGAGAGGGAGGGAATGTGATGCCATGTAGATTATCCTACAGTGATGGTACAACAGGTCTTCTTTTGATGCTCATTCTCTTGGCACTTCTTTTCTACTCCTCTGTCTGTCTTGTCTATTTAGACCATTAGCGATTTGGGGCAGGGACTGTGTCCAACTCTGTACAGTGTGTAGTGCATTGGGCTGCTGATCTTGGTTCTTGATCTACTTGCTACTGTAACACATGCAATGGATTATGGTTGGGGTAAGACATTCTCACATTCAGCTGGGATAAGATTTTCTCTCTCACTGATCCAAACCAGGGCTCAGGGTCACAGTGATGACTCATTCACAGGAGAGGAGGGAACGTAGGGGTGCATGAGATCAGATTTAGACTATTGCACTCGGTGCTATTCTCGCTCCAGGGAACTTCAATGTTCAATGGGCCAGAAGCAGCAGGAATCAAGTGTTTTGGGGTTTTTCTGTACCATAGTGAGAGGAAAATGGGTAGGCAGGCAACTTGCCCCAGACAGACCTATTGACCCTGCAACAAGCAGGTGAGGGGAATTGCCCACATGATCATATGCTGAATGTTTCAGCAGCTGCCCAATTACTGGAACCACAGCTCTTCTCCAGCTGCAAGAATAGCTGTGTTCAGAAAGGCGGGGAATCAAGGGCCTGTGTGGGTAAAGAGGAGGGAGGCTTAAGCAGTATGATGGGGAAGGACAGTAAAAACTTCAGATAAACAGACAAGCATTTGGAGCAAAACTCTCAACTGCTTGAAGCTCACCCATTGTTAATCCTGATTTCAGAGCCTGCTTTCCCAGTTGTCCTATCCAGTGTGCCTGAGCCAGGGGGGATGTTTGCATCCCCTCTGACCAACATTGCAATTGTTCCACAGTCTGTCTTCCAAATCTACAAAGGCCCAGAGGTTTTAATCATTATTTTGTTAATTGTGTTTATTCTGGTAGTGCACAGGAGTGACACAGAGGCTTTTGGCAAAAGGTCCCCTGTTCTTTGCAAACAAGTCACATCAGACCTGACAAACTCACTACAACAAACACGTGTCTTACGGGATATTTATCCATAGAAAGTAACATATACAGTCTCTACAGAAAGTTTTCAGAGCGGTAGCTGTATTAGTCTGTATCAGCGAAAACAATGAGGAGTCCTTGTGGTACCTTAGAGACTAACAAATTTATTTGGGCATAAGTTTTCGTGGGCTAAAACCCACTCCACATCTGATTAAGTGGGTTTAAGCCCACAAAAGCTTATGCCCAAATAAATTTGTTCGGTGCCACAAGGACTCCTCATTGTTTTTATAGAAAGCTTGTAACTTGTCAAGATTCATAATCATTTTTAGATATACGTATGGGTAATGGTTAAGGAGTCGGGTATTTATGTTGAAAGTATGCTTCATGGATTTGGAGTAGAAATTGATCACGAGGAGGTAATGTGACCCATTCAAGCATGAGTGAGCTCTTGCCATCTGGCAAGGCGATGCAAGGTTCTGTTGCCTATCTTTGCCACATCGCTGAACAGTTAATGGAAAACCATCAAAGGCTATTGCAAATGATCGAAGCCACTTGGAGGTGAACAAGACCCTTCCAGCAGGTAGGTGATGGCCTTGGTTGTGAATAAAGACAAAAGACTGTTTGAGTATAAGAGTGTAGAGAAAGGTATTCTGTATCCATTCACTGAGGAAACCCCTTAAGCAAAGGGGCAGCTTTCATGAATGTTTCGAACTTGGTTCTCTGTCCTCAAGAACTATCACATGAGGCACCAACCAAGAATGGGGCTGCAGGGCCGGCCTTAGGGAAAATGGCACTCTGGATAAACCTGCATTTTGGTGCCCCTGTCCCCTGTGGGCATGGCACCCCTCCATTGCTCTGGACCACATGGGCTTCCCACCCTCCCTTCTCCCTTAACCTCTGCACTATGGCCCCCTTTGCCCCTAATGCCTGCTCCCCCTCCTGCACAACTAATCCTTACACCCCCTTCACTCCCAACCTCTGCCCCCCTCCTGCACCTCGACACCTGCCCCCTCCTGTGCCTCAACCCCTGCACTGTGCCCCCTTCACTCCTACCCCCTGCACCTCCCTCTTGAGCCACCAAACCCTGCACTGTGCCCCCTTTGCCCCTAATCTTTGCATCTCCCTCCTGCACCCACATGGGGAAAATGACCAGGATGCACAAAGCAGCTGACATGGCTGCTCACTCCCCCCACTGGACTGCTGCTTCTCTGCCCCGTGCAGCCCAAGGGGGCTGTGAGGGGGGGAGCAAGGAGTGATGTCAGGGCTTCTTGCATATAGGTCACTTTCCCTGAGGGCTGTGTAAGAGGAGGGCAGGAAAGAGCAGCTGTTGATGCCTCAGCACAGCCCAGGTGGGGAAGTATGTGGAGAGTGTGTGTTGTGTTGAGGGGAGTGTGTGGCAGTGTGTGTTGTATTGAGGGGAGTGAATGTGTGCCTGAGAGAGTGAGTGTGCTGTCTCTTTAAGAAAGCACTCTGGGTCAGGAGCCTGAATTAGGCTTGTTCAGACACAAGCAGTTGCCAGTAGCTCCAGACCTAGAGAGGGAGCAGCACACACAGATTCCCCCATCCTGTCACCCCAGCTTAGTGGAAAATGGGTACACAGGTGGGGGGAACCCAGCCATCAGCCCCCTGCCCCCCAGCTCCCGCTTTCCCACAGAGCAAACAGGAGGATGCTCCCAGTCTGGAGTGGCCAAGGGAGATGTGGGGGACAGGAACAGCAGTGGCTGTACATGTGGAGCAGGGCCAGTGCTAGGATACTTTGCGCCCTAGGTGAAACTTCCACTTTGTGACCCCCGCTTTCCCCCCAGAGCAACGATTATAAACTTTCAAAAATGAATACTGCATAATATGGCATTGTTCATTAGAATTAATACACATTCGGCTTGAAAATTTATTAATTTCTTTATTTGGTCTACATATTTAATGAAAATAAATGAATAACTTGACAGGATGTGGGGCTGGCTGGCTTTGGGCAGGGGAGTGCGACGGGTTGGCTGGAGACAGGAGGTGCGGGACTGGCTGCGGACAGGGCAGGGGGTGCAGCAGGGGTTGGCTGGAGACAGGAGCTGCGGGGCTGGAGGCAGGGCAGGGGGTGCAACAGGGGCTGGTTGGAGACAGGCGGTGCGGGGCTGGCTGTGGGCAGGACAGAGGGGTGCGGGGCTGGCTGCGGGCAGGGCAGGAGTGTGTGGCAGGGGGTGGCTGGAGACGGGGTGTGGGGCTGGCTGCAAGCAGGGCAGGCGGTGTGGGGTTGGCTGGAGACAGGGCAGGGAGTGCAGCAGGGGTTGGCTGGAGGCAGGGAGTGTGGGGCTTGTGTGGGCAGGGCAGGGGGTATGGGGTTGGCTGGAGACAGGGCAGGGAGTGCAGCAGGGGCTGGCTGGAGATGGAGTGTGGGGGTGGCTGGCTGTGGGTAGGGGGTGCGACAGGGGCTGGCTGTGGGCAGGGTGGTGGGTACCAGGGCCATCCCTAGATATTCTGGGGCCCTACACTGCCCCCCCACTGGGGGGTGTGGTACCCTAGGCCTCCACGGGGGGAGAGTCCTCGGGGGTCGGGGGTGCCCCAGGTTTCCATGGGGGGAGGCCTCGGGGGGGGCAGGGCTGGCTTGGGGGGCAGAAGGGAACCACTCCCTAGCACTCACTGGCGCCGCGGCTGGGTCTGGGTCTTTGCACTTCCCCCCACTGGTGAGTGCAGGCCCGGCCCTGGTGCAGAGCTCAGGGGAGTGGGGGCGGGCGGGGCTGAGCAGGGACGGGAGCCCTGGGCAAAGCCAGAGCAGCAGGGAGCAGCACAGCACCCCCAGGGGCCGGGGGAGGAATGACATCACGTGCTGGAGCTGATTAAAGCTGCAGTGTCAGGTGAGCATCCCAGACATTTTGGGCACTGCCTTTTGAGGCCCACAAATCTTGCCACCCTAGGCGGCCGCCTAGTTTGCCTAATGGTTGCACCGGCCCTGATATGGAGCAGGGCGGAGGCGGGATACCCCTGCTCCGGAGCAGTCACCTGGCTCCCATGGCTGGTCATCTCTCCCCCTTCCCCAGGCTGCTGCTCGCCTGCCCTGCCACCTCCGTCAGCCCAGCTGGCCTCTCCGCGGCAGCAGGTCAGGTGGGAATCCAAACCCTGCGCAGGGCGCCCCCTTGACATCCCACCCCTGAAGTAGCAGAGAGTACCTGCTCCAAAGAATTGACAATGTAAATAGACTAGATGTATACAAGGTGGGGGGAAGTGGCAGAACAACCCAACAGAATGAACCATGCGACAGCAACAAATATCATGCTAGTTCCACAATTTTTTGGCATGGGATGGGAATTGAGTTATGAGGGGGACAAGCTAAACACCAGAAAAGTGAAAGAGAAGGGACACTGAAGAGCTGGAGGGACTTGGCTTTGGACTATGGAGAGGTTTTTCTCATGGCATGTTATACAATGGCAAGTTGGCGTGGATGGTATCGTCTATGTATATTTTGTACGAAGGATACTGACGACACCACAAATTTCCAAACTGTTGACTGAAAAATCACTGGAAATATTTAGGGACCAAATGCACTCTCTGAAATATTGAAACAGGCCTTGGAGAAGAAGATGAGTGGGGGAGATGAGCTCTGGGATTGTGTTTAGGTGGAAGCCTTGCAGAAAACAACTTGTAGCTGAGACTGCAGCCCAGAAGAATTGTGTGTATTCAGGCTGGGAGAATTACTTTCCTCCCTCAAATTCTGGAGAGGCAGCAGAAATCAGGTGATGACTTTAACAGATGTGCCTGTTGACAGAATGTATCCAAGAAAAACCAAGAAAGAAAAGACACTCGCACCTTGTTTTTGTTTTGTTTTTAATTTTTCTAAATATACCTAAAAGGTGAGGTTGAGCTAGGAATGCACATGCAGCCTCAGGACAATATCATTGCCATTAAAGCATCATCAAAAGGAGGAGGAAGGCTGAAGCTGCAGCCAACGGGTCATGCTTCCCATGTCCTGAGCACAGGACTGGATCGTTTCCGCTTACCTTAGTGCTCTTTCTTTCCTTAGTGAATTTAGTACCAGATGGACAATGTTGGAGACCTCTATTCGCTCTGTTGGCAGGACTGAATTGGCCATGGAGGCAGAACTCTCCTCTCTTCCATAGAGGATGCCCCTCCAGTACATCATTCCAGTTAGATAAATAGGATTGTTTGAGGAAGCAGCAGTGGGAGCTTTACATCTGGCCTGGAGCAAGAAGGATGTTCATTCTTTATGGTCTGAGGTGGCCATCCATGGAGCCAGTTAGTACTAAGTTCTGATGGTGGTTTTGTGGTATGGATTTCTACCCACTTCATGTGGGACTGAGACTGGTCTCCAACTCCTCTAACCTAGGTCACCAAACCACAATCAGGTGGTAGCAGCTTTTGGTTCCTAATAGATGTGAACCCAAGAGAGAAATGAACACCCTCAAGCTTTGGGGAACTTTAGATCTGGACCCAAACTTAGTATGTTGGCTCCTTTCTCTATAGTGAACCATACTGATCCCTCCAAATCTGAACTGCTCCAAAATTTGAAGAAGAATGGATCTGGACCCAACCTTTGCAATTTGGGTTTGTCTCTGATCACCACCAGCCTAGACCTACTGAATTTGAACCTAAAGAATCAAGCTCAGTAGATCACTTCCAATTCCCTAATCTTCCAGCCCCCTTGTACATCAAACTTTTTTGGCCAAAATTTTCTAAAATAGGAGACTATCCATGAACCCCCAACTGCTTTCACTAACAGTCACAAGAGCTGCTGAGTGCTTCTCAATTTCTGGTCACTTAGGATCCCAATTCAATAAAGCATTTAAGCATATGTTGGAGTCCCATTTTGAGAGGTAAGCACATGTGTAATCCACTGTTGTGTGTTACAGGTCCCCCTTCTGTGCCTGATTCACAGAGGACATGAGTCTATTGCAGTGCTGGTTAAATAACTCTTCCCTCTTTAGCTCAATCTGTAGCAGCTCATGCTTTTTAGGTCCCTGATGTGTCAGCCAAGATGGCAGCCAGCACCCATGTATAAGTGCCTTGCTGAAGAGGGACAGACTTTGAATTGGGACCTACCTGCCTAAAAATGAATTTGAGATTAATTTTAGGCAACTACATCTGAAAAATCTTGGCCTCTGTATATCAAATCAGGATGAATATTGTGTTTGGGTGTGGCTTAAAAAATAAAAATCTATTTAAAAAATCTAGGACAGCACAATCTGTTTTGTCCTTTCTCAGGTGAAATACAATTTTATCCCAGTAATTATCACAATGAGTCGCCCTGGTGTTAAGCAAGGCCATTGTTTAAAGTAACTTCAAACACTTCACTCCAAATTCTCTTGTATTTATTGTGAGTGAAGGGGGAAAATATCTCATGGAAGACAAGACAACATCACGTGGTTAAACTAGCTTTCATTTCTAAGAAAGCAACAGATGAAATATGTACAGATCAGAAACACTGGTGCTAAAATACTTATTGGGAAGACTTTGGACCACCTTCCTCTGTCATCTAATGTGCCTTTGTCTGTAGGCAAGATATTTAAAATCAATTTAAAATTAATTTTGCTTTCAAGCCTTTTAAAAACATATTTTTAAAAACCCTCCTGTTTGATTGCTTTTTTCTTTCCAAATGGGAAAATATTCACATCAGGATTGATTTAATTTTTTTCCCTTTTAAATCCTAAACAGTCCTACTACAAGAAATAGTAGCTGTTATTGATTAAAAATTCATTTGCCTTGTCTTTGCTGCTGATTGATATTGGGAAGGAAAGATGGAGGGAAAGTAGTAATTTGCAGAGGGGAAGAAAGTGTCACATGTCACCTGTTTCTTAGAACAATGTTAGTTTTGGAAGGATTGTGAGTTACGCAGAATAATCTTTTAAGGCTCAGTAAATGTTACTCCCATGTTTATCTTTTATCTTTATCACTCTAAATCACTGCATGAGGAGAGCAAGTTGATTACATTTCCAAATGGGAGTTTTATAACCCATTGAAGGAAAGCAGTTACCCCCACTGAATAATAGTGTGCCATTTCCATTTGCAGATTTTAAATGTTTGCTTTTAGAAGTGGCGTGTGCCACAGCACTTAGCAACATGTGAATCAGAGATTGGTATCAGCCACCTCCCAAAGCTTGCCAGAACTTTTTGGCACTATATAATTGGCCTCAAAAGCTTGGTTTAACTAATGCTGGACAAACTACTCCACATGAATAAATCCTGTGTGGAATTTTCTGTGCACACATCACCTGAGTTTGCAAATGGTAATCTTGGCAGAAGTGTTAATTACAAACAAATTACATCCTATGGGCTGTTTGCACAGTGTCCACTTTGGGTATTAGTTATTTGTGATTTAGTCATCTAATCAGTTTATCTGTGCACCATGGAATACATCACCAGCAGAACAGGAAAGAGTTTCCTGAAAAAAAGCATTCTCTACTCCCACACAGGTGGAAGCATCAAACCAACCAATAAGGTGACAAGAAATCAGGCGTTCAAGTCATGTTACAGCTGTGATCACTACCTAGGGTCTCCATTCACACCCAGAGCCTGTGGCTTCACCTTAACTCTTCTGGGGGATTTCTTCTCCATAAAACATATAAAATAATGCAGCAGTTAGTGTTGCTGAGTGGCTTTGCCATTAGAAACCTTGGCCAAGATCCTCAAAGGTATTTAGATGCCTACCTCCCATGCAATGGGAGTTGAGACTAAATAACTTTGAAGATCTGGGCCCTTAGTCCCAATTTACCAGCCCTTCTTTGCTCTTGATGACTCTGGCTTTAAGATTGTTGGTGAGTCCCATCAAAGCTGGGTCCATCTCATGAATGGACAATCAAACTAGCAAGGTTCATGTGGCCTGAAAAGCAGCCAGAAATTATAATTGAGGCTCACACAGCTGCTTGATTCTGAGTCACAGATTTGCTCTTGGGAACAGCAAAATGACAGCTTTGTTCTGGAGCTGAGAAGGCAGTAGCTTATCTGCTCTGATCAATGGTGATATCCAGAACAGGGAGCCAAACTTCCTGACTCTGACCTTCTTCAAATAGGCTCTGGTTTCAATTGATTAACATTAGAGTTGTTCCAGGATCTTAGAGGTGTATGGTCTGATCCTCCTATGATGACTTACACAAGCTGAGCATCTGATCTGTAGAAACTGGTGTTAGGTGAACAAATGGGTTAGATTGAATGTTGCACTGGAGACCAGCACTACTCTGATGGTCCCAAATCAGTGTCATCAGAATGTCAGCCTGAAATCTAGACTAAGTGAATCAATATGCAAATTTCACAGAGAAAGGAATGCTGGGAGTTACCTTATACAGAGCTACAGACTATTCTAAAAAACCATGCATTGATTATAAAATTTGCCTAGTTAAATTTTTCACAATGTGGGGGTCTGCTCCATCTTTGTATATGTCTATAGAACCTCTCCGTCATTCACTACACACCAGCTGAACTGTCCTCACAGAGGGGCTTTTAATAAAACTGGTTATAAATTCAGATTTAGCTTGTGATAATTGTAAATAGAAAATGGCCTCAAATGATGCACAGATCTGCAAGATCCCTGTGCCGGACATTAAATGTAGCTAGCACCAGCGTTAGCTGTGTTTGTTTATAGACTTGGATAAGTGCTTTCAATGTGCATGATGTCATCACTATAAATTAAATAAATATCCCTACTTCTTTCACTTTACATAGTACAACCTGTGCACTAAATGAGGCAGAAGATGTGCAGGAAAAAAAAATTGTACATGATCATGTAAATAAAGACAATGGCAATTGCACACAAGAGGGCAGAGTTAAGGTTATATAAGTAACTTTAATTTAAGCTGTTTCATTATGCTTTAGCTTTCATGAATACTCCATAAAACAGCAGCATCTGGTGTGGTTTTATTTATTGCATTTTCCTGTGTTTTGAACTCCTTTAAAAGGGGAAAAAGACCATTCTCTGGCTGACATGTGTAGAAGGGTTTTTTAGTCTGCTCTCCATGAAAAGGCAAGATTTTATATATCCTCTCAATTTTATTGCTGGCTTTATCATAAACAGCATGCTCTGCCTGTTATCCTCTTATGGGAAATCAGGTCATGTTATTTTGGAGCAACTTATAATGATGTAGAAGTAGACATGGTCTGAGTTACTAATTTGGAATCTGGATCCAAACTTTTGCAATGTTTTGGGATATTTGTATCCCTGAATATGGGCCATGCCTGCAGCTAGTTAAAATAATATGACTGGATGGGTCAGATTTCCCCCTACTGCAAACTGGCCATGTACCTTCATTGAAGTCAACTAACTGGCACCAGTGAAAGATTTGGCCAATATATGGTCTTTCTTTCTTGTGATTTCACAAACCTAGATCCCTAGCTGGTGTAAATCGGCATGGCTTCATTGATGGTGACACCAATTTACACTAGCTTTTTTCCCAACATGCTGGGATTTTCTTCACAAACCATCAGAGCCTTCTTAGAGCACATGGCCATAGCTCGTCGGGGTATTTGTTGAAGATGACTGAAGCTGGGATTTTCAAAGGGGTGAAGTCGGGTGCCCAGCTCCCTTTGGCTTTCAGTGGTAGTTGGCTAACTAGCTCTGTTAGGCCCCTCTGAAAATCCCATCTAAATTTTCAGACCTTTTTGGAGTTCACCCCATCACCAGTGAAAGTTTGCTATGGACAATGAAGTAGAGCTGGGAATTCTCTGAGGATGAAAGGAAAATGGGGAGGAAGAGGACAATGAAGAAGATGAGGAGCATTCAACAGCTCTCGAGAGCTTGACAGTTCCACACATAGAATCCAGATATTCACCAGCTCCATTACCTTCACAGTGAACCAGCAGCAAATACATCAGGAGAAGGATGAGCAACGGAAATTGAAAATGTCAGACAGCAAAGCTTTAGGAATAGGACTTCTTTCAGCTTGGCATTGGCAAAGTTCAAAGCAAATACAAACCAGGAGTTAGGCAGCACTGTGGTTACTGTGAAATCCTCTACCTACTGCTTTCTGGTCACCAGCAACACAGACAGCTGGAAATGGGCAAAAAGAGTTCAATATCAGTTCTGTCTAGCAGATCAATGGCCTGAAATAAGTACCATTAGCACCGTTCTTGGCCTGGTAGTCAACTCAGTGTCTTTTAGCCAGAGATATCTGAATACTTTATAAACATTAATTCAGTCTCCCAATAACACTGCAGTAAATAGTGTACCAGCCCCATTTAACCAATGCCATATCAATCCTATTGGCAGGCATAGAGAGATGGTGTAATCCGTAGACCATAGCTCCTCTCTGGAAGAGATGGAGTGTCAATTTTCTTCTGTAGGAGAAATGTATGGCACACCTCTCAGTACATATCATGCCAAATTCTGACTCCAAAGCAGCCATTCCCTAGGATGCAAAAATAGACAGCCATATTCATTAGGTATTGAAAAGATCATGGAACTCATGTTACAAGTGTTTCATAGACTCATAGAAGATTAGAGATGGAAGAGACCTCAGGAGGTCATGTAGTCCAACCCCCTGCTCAAAGCAGGACCAACACCAACTAAATCATCCTAGCCAGGGCTTTGTCAAGATGGGCAGTAAAAACCTCTTAGGGATGGAGACTCCACCACCTCCCTAGGTAACCCATTCCAGTGCTTCACCATCCTCCTAGTGAAACAGTGTTTCCTAATATCCAACCTAGACCTCTCCCACTACAACTTGAGACCATTGCTCCTTGTTTTGTCATCTGCCACCACTGAGAACAGCCGAGCTCCATCCTCTTTGGAACCCCCCTTTAGGTAGTTGAAGGCTGCTATCAAATCCCCCCTCTCTCTTCTCTTATGCAGACTAAATAAGCCCAATTCCCTCAGCCTCTCCTTATATGTCATTTTCCCCAGCCTTCTAATCATTTTTGTTGCCCTCCACTGGACTCTCTTCAATTTGTCCACATCCTTTCTGTAGTGGGAGGCACAAAACTGGACACAATACTCCAGATGTGGCCTCACCAGTGCCAAATAGAGGGGAATAATCACTTCCCTGGATCTGCTGGCAATGCTCCTACTAATTCAGCCCAATATGCTGTTAGCCTTCTTGGCAACAAGGGCACACTGTTGACTCAGATCTAGCTTCTTGTCCACTGTAATCCCCAGGTCCTTTTCTGCAGAACTGCAACTTAGCCAGTCAGTCCCCAGCCTGTAGCAGTGCATGGGATTCTTCCATCTTAAGTGCAGGACTCTGCACTTGTCCTTGTTGAACCTCATCAGATTTCTTTTGTCTCAATCCTCTAATTTGTCTAGGTCACTCTGGACTCTATCCTTATCCTCCAGCACATATACCTTTCCCCCTAGTTTAGTGTCATCTGCGAACTTGCTGAGGGTGCAATCCATCCCATCATCCAGATCATTAATGAGGATATTGAACAAAACCGGCCCAGGACAGACCCTCTGGAGCACTCCGATTGATACCAGCTGCCAACTAGACATTGAGCTGTTGATCACTACCCTTTGAGCCTGACGATCTAGTCAGCTATCTATCCGCCTTATAGTCCATTCATCCAATCCATACTTTTTTAACTTGCAGGCAAGAATACTATGGGAGACCATATCAAAAGCTTTGCTAAAGTCAAGATATATCATGTCCACCATTTCCCCCATATTCACACAGCCAGTTATCTCATCATACAAGGCAATCAGATTGGTCAGACGTGACTGGGATGCTTTAGTTGGGAATTGGTTCTGCTTTGAGCAGGGGGTTGGACTAGATGACCTCCTGAGGTCCCTTCCAACCCTGATATTCTATGATTTGCCCTTGGTGAATCCATATTGACTGTTCCTGATCACCTTCCTCTCCTCCTGGTGCTTCAAAATGGTTTCCTTGAGGATCTGCTCCATGATTTTTCCAGGGTTTGAGGTGAGGCTGACCAGTCTGTAGTTCCCTGGGTTCTCCTTCTTCCCTTTTTTAAACATGGGCACTACATTTGCCTTTTTCCAGTTGTCTGGGACCTCCCTCAATCGCCACAAGTTTTCAAAGAAAATGGCCAGTGACTCTGCAATCACATCAGCCAATTCCTCAGCACCCTTGGATGTATTAGTTCCGGCCCCATGGACTTATGGATGTCCATCTTTTCTAAATAGTCCTTAATCTGTACTTTCACCACTGAGGGCTGCTCACCTCCTCCCCATACTGTGTTGACTAGGACAGCAGTGGGGGAGCTGACCTTGTCTGTGACGACCAAGGCAAAAAAAGCATCAGGTACTTCAGCTTTTTCCACATTATCTGTCACTAGGTTTGCCTAAACAGGAAATATACAATAGAAACTCTAAATTACCTTGTAAGTTTTAAGAGGCAGATCAAGAAGACAGTGCTTGCAGGATGGGAACAGATAGTTTTCATCTGACACTACGCAGCTGAGAAGCAGAACACTTCTCTTTTCATGGTGCAACAGTGGATACTGGGGAAAACCCCATGATCTAAATGCCCAATGCTGACTGAAAGTCATTGGGGGTTACTTGCTTTAAAAATCCCCACTCTGGTCTCAAAACCACTTTAAGAAAACCAAAATAATAAAAACCCACAGTCATGTTGACGTTGGAGTTTCTCATTGTCTCGGTGATGGAACCTTTCCAGAGGGTGCAGGAGTCTTGAGGTTATGGTACAGCCTGTGACTCAAGACTGCTGGAGCCACAAAACTAGCAGCATGTTGCCAAGATATTTTCAACTGAAATGGAGAAACACTGCAGTAGATATTAAAATAAAATCAGGTTAAGGCTGAGGCATAAACCCATGTAAGTTAAGAAAGTGAATTAAACTGTCTCTCCTCTATCCCTAGGACTGGTGCCCTAATGGTCCTCAACCCCAATAACATATGTATAGGCTCAGCAGGTTTGGGTTAAAGTATCAGAGCCCATACAATCCATCATCGGTGCCCCCAAACACTCTTAGCTCAGCTTGTCCAAGGCATACGTGTGACACTGCACATCTCATTGCCTAACAGAAGACCAGTCTAACCTGGGCCTTCTCAGTGTTAATCATTACAAATAAACATGGATACTCCTGGCCCTGTTCATTGGGTCCACTCTGAGAAGCCTGCTGGTGGTCAACTGGTGCAGTGTGTGTGCTCTCACACTGCTCCTTCCAGAGGACCTGATCCTCCTCTCCCCACATGTCACCATTTGCAGCTGTGCAAAGAGGGGTGCAAAATATTAGCTGTGCCGAATGGCAGCATCTCACACTCACTTTGCACGAAGGTGTTGGAGCAAGACAGTGTTGGCTTGAAGCCCACCATTGTGATGCCTGTGCACTGTGGGCCTCCCAAAATACCAGTCACAGGGTGCCTGGCCCTTTAAGAGAAGTAGGGTGTAGACCCACCTGTTATTAATCTGCTACCTCCTAGCTGATGCTATGAGATCAGGGTAAGGTGACACTGGAATCACTTGGTCTGCATAAAAGCCAACAAGAGCTCAGTTGAACAGCAGGTGTTCCTGGAGCAAGGGAAAGAACTCAGTGTATAGATGACTCTCAGGTGCATGGCTTGCAGAAGGTTATCCTGCAGGGAGCCATTGCAAGAGACCCTGGGTTGGGTCAGGGGAAAGGGACATGACTGATATTCTGGAGAAATCAGAGTGAAGCCCTGAATGAAAAGGGACTGAAATACTGTGGCTGGAGAGTGTTCTTTGGTGCAGGGGTTGATAGCCTCTTGGCTTATCACACTCAGGTCCTAGTACAGCTTTCTGAAGAAGCGGGTTTGGATGAGAATTCGCATGGTATTGTGGGACTGAAAGACGTGATGGAGAAGCATAAAATCATAGAACATCAGCGTTGGAAGGGACCTCAGAAGGTTATCTAGTCCAACCCCCTGCTCAAAGCAGGACCAATCCCCAATTAAATCATCCCAGCCAGGGCTTTGTCAAGCCTGACCTTAAAAACCTCCAAGGAAGGAGATTCCACCACCTCCCTAGGTAACCCGTTTCAGTGCTTCGCCACCCTGAATATCCCAGGGTCTCCCAGGGGTAGTTGCCATTTTTGGCCCTTATCTTGAAGCCCAATGTAGAGGGACTGAACCAGCTGTTGATGCAGCAAGCCCTATGCTTGTTGGAAATCCAGCCAGTATACGGATGAATGGCTGCCCAGGTGTGGAGATGGTAGTGGAGATAATTCCAGGGAGAGTGTGGGCAGTGGAGTCCCCTGACTCTGATCTGGAGCCAGATGGGCTCAAGCCTATGCTGCTGCTTTATTCCAAGCCAGATCAGGGCTGAATTGGCTAGGGAAGCTGAGCCAGCTGAATGCCACTGCTCAGCCAGGACAACAAGTGGTGAGTGGCAGAATACGGTCACGAAACCGTGGCCTGCAGAATTTCAGAATGGGCAAGGAGGCCTCTTTCAACCCATGATGGGAGCTTGCCCAGGAGAGTGGCACTCGCTGGGGAGGAGACACTGGGGTTTGCCCTGTAGATGCTGGCAGTCCCTGAGAAACCTCACGTAGTGGGATTTACAATAGTGTGAGGAAACACATTGTGGGGGGTGCTGTGGTAAAGAGGTGTCTGTCTGTCAGTGAGTAAAGCCTTACAGAGAGGTGATCCCAATGTCCCTGATATTATGAAGGGGGTTCACAACAGGGATTCGGTGGCCTGTGCTGAGGCTACACATAGAACTGCTATTCCCATTCCATACCCACCCAAGCTAGCCTTCCATGGTGGAAAGGCTGCTTTTCCATGATAATGCAAGCCCTGTTGGGTCTCTGAGGCCCATTCCTGGGTGTTAGCGTAGGCTGCCCTATGGAAAGATGTGAATTTAAGAACTCCGGGCTGTTCCATAATGTACAAAAGGGCCCACTCCTTCCACCATTAGAGAAACTAATGGGATCCCTCTTCCTCCCTGCCGTGCCTTTGGGAGACCTTGCCAACTCACTGGCTTGTGAAACACTCCCCTGACTGCACCAACTGAGCCTGACATCCCCTCCTCTATGGCCCCCTGGGGAGTAGAATGGCAGCTGCATGAACATTGGCCCTAAATGTAGGCAATCCATGCTATGGGCAGGAGGTCTGCCTTTGAAAGAGCAGAACTCCGGCCCGGACATAACCCCCTTGCTGGGATCAGACAGACTCTTTCTCCTCTGACATTTTGATTCATACCTGGATACAGCGAATGCCTATGACCTATAAAAGTTTTTATGTTTCATTAAGTTTCTGATGATTTCAGTGCCGTGTTCCCCTCAACCTCATTAATCGGGAGCGGGGAGGTCGGGGTTGTGATAGGACAGCTGCTGTGGATTATACTTCTCCTTGGTAAATTGCATGGCTTCAACAAAATGAGCAACAAACCCCAGTGAGTTTATGACCTGCGACTTAATGCAGCCTCCATTAATTTTATGACTAGATTTTTGTATATTTACTCTCATATATCAACCAGGGGTAGGTGGAGGGGAGAGGGAAGCCCCTCCTAACCCCCACTACACATACTGCTCTTGGAACGAAGGGCATATGTGGCTTTGGCTTTACAGATAGATTCTTTTTCAACATGAAATCTGCCTTGCGTACCTATAAGACCCCATTACCATGGTGTTTAGGCAATGTGATTTATTGAAAAGTGTTTAAAAAAATTACAAGCTGTCACTTTCAAGCCTAAGGGTTTTCAGGTCCTACTTGCAGGTTAGGGGACTCTGAGGGAAGCATGCAATCAGAGTCAGTTTTGCAAAGAGCCAGCCTAAAGCATGGTGGGTGAATTGTGCCTCTTTGCCTTAGGGAGCAGCCTGCTTTGTCTTTTTCTGGTTTTGGTTTTAGTATGTTACGGTTCTGGATTTTAAGAAATAAAGCAATGTTACACTGCAACCATCCAGAAAGATGTAATCTTTTTATCCTTACAACACCACTGTAGATGGGGAACTGAGGCACAAAGGGCTAAATTTTTGAAAGTTCCTAAGTCTCATTTGACTAGACTCCTAAAACACATAGGGTAAACAAAAATGAAAGTTGAATTTCCATATGCTCACTAGATTCCAGGAGTTGGGGATTTACTAAAACCCACCAAATCTGATGAGATTTGTGATAAAATCATGAGCTGATGACATTGCTGATACAATCATGCAGCACTTCAGATTGGCAAATTCAGACTCTCAGATTAAGTCCACCCCACTTCCACCCTTAGTTATACTTAATCCTGCCTCAGATGAGAGAATGGAGTAGATGACCTCTTAAGGTCTCTTCCAGGCCTACATTTCTATAATTTTCCTACTCCTCTCCCCTATGCCCAGAGGAAGCAGTAATATTATCAATCTATTTAAACAGGATCTGTGAGCTCTAGACTAAAACAATGTTCTGACCAGGGATGGCTCATGGACAGGCGGTTTGGATCCAGCTGTGGAGGTGACTTTTATATTTAAGCTAGAGCTCATGTTTGGGTTCGCCAATGCTGGAATCTTGCGAGCTGCTCTCAGAGGGTTTGGATGCATGTTTCTGGCTTCAGCCTATCTCCAAGGATGGAAGGCTGAAAATTTCATCCTCGGACAATGACAGATCCATCTTTCTCCATGGATGGCTCTGGAATGACCCAGTGATCGCAGGCCTCTCTGAGAAGGGGCCAGAGGGATGGCACTGGCAGAGCGAGGACTCAGTACTCAGGAAAGGAAAGGAAAGAAAAAGGCTTACGGGGGAAAGAAAGCAACAAAGGGGATTAACAGCTGACAAGAAGGATGGAGAGGCTGAGTCTTCATTCGGGCCTGGTGAGTCAAGGCTGCTTTGGAAAGATTGACAACTGCAAGCTTTCTCTGTCAGTGTTAATGGAAGTGAAATGGAAGGAAACAAGGCCGCTGTTCAGGAAACAGTCTCCTTTCTTATTGATGTGTTAAGTGTCAAAGCTCCAGAAGGCAGAAAAATATGGAAGATGGCTTGTTTCCTTGTAGGCTGCCCCAGTATAGAGAGCTATGGGTGTCTCCTGCATGCAAGGAGAATTAACCTTCTAGGGGCCAATGAGGAGGAATCAGTTGATATAAACAGAATGAAAGAGGGACATAAATCCCCAGTCCATCCCATAAACGAGGCAAGGTAATTGGCAGCACAGCATTTACTATGAAACTTAAGAAGGAGCTAAGTCCCTGAATAGCAGAGAAGCTTTCGAGAAGGGGACTTGCAAGTCAAGAAGAGGGTGCAAAGGAGGTTGTTAGAAACTGGAGTTTCATTTCAGGTTTGAATTTTCTCTCCCTTGAGGGCTGGCTGCCTGTGCAGCACTGCTTTCCGGCCTCCTTTATTCTGATTCTCAGTAGAAATGCTTCAATTCTGGGGGAGAGGCTGGTGGGGGCGGGGGCGGAAGAGGCTGGTGTGTGTGTGTGTGCTCGCGCGTGCTGGAGAAGGGTGTACAATGCAGCCTTCATTTCCTGAAACCCTCTCATCTGAAACAGGGTCACATTCTCCCACATCTACTAACCCATTAACAATCTCCTTGGGTAGGCGAAACCTCAGCTCCTCCTGCTTACTCAATATGTCCTATGGCACCAGGGTGGCTGAGACTGTACTGTACAGACAGCAGCAATGTACTTGCTACATGTCCCTTATGGATGCTACTATGTGTCAGGTCTCAGCTGACATCTCTGAGGGCAAGAATAGAGGCAGGGGCAACCTTAGCAAAAGCAAAGTGGCTACTTAGGCCACTTGTCTTTTGGGGGCCTCCAATAGCCCATGTGATCTCTGGATCTCACCTGCCAGCTCTATTTGGCTACAGGACCAGAGAGGGAGGAAAGAGCTGTTCTGGTCTACATTTGGTGGGAGGTCAAACTAGCTGGCATTAAGAGCCAGGATTCTGTGAATGAGCTCCCTGCTAGGCCCTCTGCTGGCAGCCAGGTGAGAGAGTCAAGCATCTCATGGCCTGATTCCTTTCTGGGACAGCTTGTGGCTTCATCTTTCCTTGCAGCCTAGGACACTGCAAGGCTCCCTCGGAGTGCGTGTACTTGTATAGGTGTATCTAGGTACACTTGGTCCTGCCTTAGTGCCGGTGGATGGACTAGATGACCTCTTGAGGTCCCGTCCACCCCTGCATTTCTGTGCATGGGGCCATGTTCCCCTCTGATCATTATTATTATCTGCCCAAAAATGTAATTAACACAGAATTACGGTTGTCCAGTGGTACCTCGTGCCCTTCCAGCATGCTGGGTTCAGCTACATTCAGAGAAAACCAGGCAACAAAGAAGGTACACACTGCCCACACAACACAACACAACTCTGTCCCCTGGAGCTGGCAATAGCCACTGGGAATGGTTCAGTGAGGGGGAAGAGGGATGCCATAATAAGAAGCCATGAAGAACAGCTATGGGAACATGCCATTGTTGTGTTGTGTGGCATAGATCTGAATTCCAGGGTTTACCTGCATGCACTCCAGTTGCATTCACTGTGTTACGTGTAGCTGTCCCGAATGTGGGAGCAGCTTGGCAGAGCTGGGATTGTGATAGAAGGAGATCTTGGAGGTTGCTGCCTCTCTGGGGTTGGGGGGGTCTGAGCCTTCCACCCTGTGTGTGATCAGATAAAAAGATGTATGTGTACCGTGCGGGCTCAAGTAGGTCTCACTGCAGCGCTGAGTTCTGTAGGTTGTGGCAGGAGCAGCGCACAGGAGTGGTCTTGCCATGGGAATTATCAGCGGTCTGATGGCATACAATCAGCGGTTCTCAACTGGGGGTCTGTGGCCCACTGGCAATCTGCAAGCTCTTTCAGGGGGCTGCAGAGCCTCATGGCTGAAACCCGGTGCCTTGAGCCCCAGCACTGAAGCCGGAAGCAGTGCAGGGCTGAAGCTGCCCCCCTCCAGCCCCAGCCGGGAGCAGCATGGGGCTGAAGCCAGCAAATATTACCCCCTCACAAGCCAGGAGCAGTGGGGGGCTGAAGCTGGGAGCCCCAGTGCCACCCCCCCCACCGCTGAAGCTGGGAGCTGCACAGGGAGCGCCCCCCCCCCCCCGGCCTGTACATAGTCCCTAGCTACCCCTTTGCCCGCACACAGTCCCTAGCTATCCCCTCCCTGCACCCTGAGCGGTTTTCAAACTTTTTGAACTGAGTTCCCCCCTTTGAGTTATAATTTTTGGTTGCATCCCCCACAGCCCAGAAAGGGTTGGCTGACCTCCTGAGTTAGTCAGGGGGTGGAGATGGCACTCGTTTCCTGGACCCTGCTGTGAGGAGATGGCTCAAGCCCTGCCAGCCCTTTCCCCCCAAAAATAGAAGTAAAACTATGCCTATGCCCAAGGGTCCCTGGCCCAGAGCCCCATGCTCCTCCCGAAACCCAGCCTTTTTACCACAGATCCCAACGCTTTGTGATTGTTTTCCAACTGGTAAAGGTTGGACACTTTTGTTGAACAATTTAAGTTGAACAAATGTTGATAAGAATTGTTTTCCCCCATGATTAATTCTGCAGGGAAACAATTCCAGTTTTCATCCAGCTCTATACACCAATTCAGAGCAAAGAACACCACCTCCTAAGCTGCCAACCAACATACTACTAAAATTGTTCGCAAAGAAACGACCAAAAGGGAAGGAAAGAAAAAAAGTCCAGAGTCCTTCTAAGTAAAGTATTCTGGGAAAGCATGTGAATTCGCCTGTTTCCAATTTCCTCAGCCTTTCCAGAGCATTGTAGTAACGTTACAAATTTAGTCATAAAGCTGTGGTTGACTTATAGTTATCACTGTAAAACAATAATAACTATGAAGATACTTATTATGATGCATTAAGTTACAATGATAGTAAATCTGTCATAAAACCCATGGCAACGCACTTAGCCGTGCTGTAGGAATTCCATTATGTTATTGATAAAAGCTGCTGTCTTACCCTTCACAGAGCTGTGTCTCCATTTTATTATAAATGGTGATTTGATGACACAACCTCTATGTTCCCCAGCGGTCATTCATCCTCTGAGTTTGCACAAGTATAATGGAGGCAAAACGGTTTGTAATTTAAGACAGAAGGTGGGGTGATAACAAAAAGCCTCTATTAGTGGTGTTTCTGCATTCAAGCTGTCATTAAGATGGTTTATTGGAAGTGTAGCAAGGTCAGTCAACTCCAATGTGCCCCCTTGTGACCAAGGCTGGTGCTGCAGTGCCCTGTCTTAGTTTCCCCGTTTGTTTCCTCAGTAACTCAGAGGCTTTCATGAGTCCAGTAATAGCAGGATCTGGTTTTATTAACATCACATTCCAAAATGAAGACAAAAAGGTCTTCCACTGCAGCAGCAAAGTGCTGAGCACATCTTCTCCTCCCTAAGATACTGTCTTTTCCTCTCTTCTCTAAACCTCTGGAGAAGAGACAAGGCCTGGCCTGCCTTCTTCCCAAATGGAACCCCCTCCATCTCACTGGGTATTTCTATCCAGCCCCAGTTCTCTTCCTCGAGGCTCTGTCTCTTTGCAGCTTCATTGTGTAGTCCATGTGCAGGCATGGGTATTGTCTGCATGGTTCTAACTGCTGGTTGGTCTAAATCTGAAAAGGGAGGCAGTGGAGACCTTCAAAAATTTAATGGATTGAAACTAGAGCTGCACTTTTTCCCCATCCCATGAACATTTTTGAGATTTCATAAAAAATAAAAAAAAAATCTGTCTCAAATATGGAACAAAAGCCAAAATCTCATATTTTCAGGATCTGGAAAACAAACAAACAAAAAGTCTGTTTGGGTTAATTGAAATGTTTTGTTTTGATTTTGATCTTTTTTCCCCCTTAACTTTTTAAAAATTAAGTAGCTTAAATTTCAAAACAAAAAGTCACTTCAAACTGAAAGAACAGATTTTTTTTAAAGGTCCAAATAATTTGTTTCAACAATTTCAAAAATGTTTTGAGTAGGGAGATTTGTCAAAACCAACCCCGTTTTTGCAAACAGTTCCAGATTTGACAAACTTGCATTTTTAAATTGGAAAAATCATTTAATCTAAAAGTTTCCAGCCAGCACTAGTTCAAACATATTAGTCTGGTCTTGGAGAATAAGAAGATTTTCAGCTTTTTCTTGGGACTGAAAATAGGCAAATTACACTGAAGATTTGGGCCTTCTTCAGTTCCCATTAACTGAAACTTGGGGGACATGTCAGAGTGCTGGATCCCTATTGGCAGATATGTTGAAGCCCCTTGGGAATATGTTGAGGACAGATCATCTGTGAATGAAGCTTATTGAGGTGGTGTTAGACAGTGTCCAGTATGAAGGGTCACAAAGTGCGGCTAACATTTCCTGTGACTTTTTTTATGTTCTAGTGCCTTCTTAGTTCTTGATTCTCTCCTGAATCCACCAGAAAGGCTTTTCTCATGAATTTCCCTGGCCTGCTTCTGGACTAAAGAGGATGCTGCTTTTGGATGTTTGTGGAAACCAAACCACTGGATCTTTTCCGAGTCACACATTTCTGGTTTGCACTGATCACATCTAAATGTGCACACACATTCACTCTTAGGCTCATATACATATACACAGAACAGCAGATACGCACATGTAATAAGACCTGGTCACTTATGCTCTCAGATATAAACAGCCTGGTGCACACACATAGATACAGCCCCATCTGTGCTACAGTTTGGAGGGACCCAATTACAAACTTTTGTCCCTTAATCCAGTTAGCACATGGTGCCATTTTGTAACATGGAATGGACCTTACCATTAATTTTTTAAACTGTGTTTTAACTATACTGCTAAATCTGGGCTATGCCCAAAGCTTTAACGTGGTTCAGAGACACAGTTAAGTTCCCATTACTATACAAAATAGAACTGCCTTGTCTGGAGCTGCCCCCTTACAACCTGTAGCCCAGTTGTTAGGGCACTGGAACAGACCTGAAAGGGACTTCTTTCGATTCACAAAAAATGTCAGATTTAGTTTACTCTGAACTCCCCCATCCCCCTATTTCTCAGAACTGCCACCAAACCAACAAATCAGTTATTCACCCAGCTCTAACTAGTTGCTCCCAACAAAGCTTCAGTACAGAGAGGCCCATATATGCACTCATTCGGACCCAAACACACACACCCCATGCACACCAGATGCATCTTCACATAAACGCACAGATTGCTGCATGCGCTCACATTCTCATGTACCACCTCCCACTCTCCCATGCTCGTAGAAACCCCGTCAACTTTGCCAGCAATGGGTGTGTTCCTTCTTTGTTGTTTTTCCCTTTGTAATGTCCCAGGCTGGTAAGGAGTTTATAATTTATCATTGCAATAAGGCTTTTCTGACTAAAGAAAACCACATAAACTGCCATTAACTTCTTGCTGAGCACAGGAACTGAAGTGCTGTTGCTAGCATTTATATTTTCTAATTACTCGCAGATGACTAGAACTGTGTCAATATGCAGTTGGAACATTAGCCTTTAAGCATTAGCTGGTCGATGCCCTATATATTTACTGGCTCCTTGAGTTACATACCAGATTTGCCAGAGTTGGGGAGAAATTCGGCAAAAGAGGCTTGACTTTAAAAGGGAAAGACTTCTGAAATCACTGATTTGCTCTGGTAATAGTCGTAAAAACAGCATCCATCTTATAGTACGTCTTTTTGGATAATTAATTTTTATGTCTAATCAACCTCTTGTCTAAGGACTAGGTATAGTCAGTGGAAGTTACACTTTTAGGAAGCAATGGGAGATCCTCATCTGGCAAAAATTGGCAGAGCTGTATTGAAGTAAGTGAAGCAATATTGATTTACATCAGTTGCAGTCTCTCCCTGCATGCCAGATGTGTGGACTGGCAGGTAATGATCTGTCTTACCTGCTAAAAGTCGGTTTCCCCTGATAAGAATATATCCACACCATGAGGTCCCCAGGCCCCTTCACTACCTGTGTCCTCAGCTTGACAGATACCCCATACAGTTGGGTTTGACCCCAGTTTAAGGAGTTCCCCAAACCGCAACTCTGGTTTATAACAATACCCCAGATAGTCACCCACCAGCATGGGCTGCTGTCTTCTCATGTGTCCTAGTCAAACACATGACTGCATTTCCCCAGCTACCTCCAGATATTTGCAATGGGCTGGGGAAATGACTGATAGGGTAGAGGAAGGGAACGATTTTGATGTCTCATCTGGGTCCTTAAACTTAGGAACACCGAGCACTCTTCCTCCTACTGTGTTTTCTCCAGACCCTGAAAGCAGGGTTTTACATCTGCCTGCCTGCTTTAGGGTGGTGTTCTCAATCTGACTTTGTCAGTTGGGTGGCTTGGTACCATCCCCTTCCAAAGAGGCCTCTGTTCTTTCCATCATGCTGATGAAAACTAGCCAGATCCATCAGACGCAACTTTGTGCTCCAACTAGCAGAACCTGCAGAAATTGTTCTAAGACACTTGGATCCACCATACTCTCTACATAGCTCATCTACATAGCTTATCTCCGGACATAGCAAGCCTGGCGCCAGGTCTCACAGCTACTGGGCCACCACCCTTCTGGTGGGAATGGTTGTATTCTAAAGCACTATTAATAGCTTCCTTGACTATGGGCTATGATTTTGCCTGTTCATCAGATAGCTCTCTGTACTCTACTTGGGACTTCTCTGGCAGAAATGGCTCCTCTAGCTCATCCATGATAATTCTGCCCAGCCTGCTGCACTTGCCAGCCACTCAGAAAGCCTTTCGGTTATTGTTTGGCCTTCTTCCCCAGGAGCTGCTCGATTTCCTCAGGGTCCATTTCTCCAGGCATTGCAGGAAACCTTCCTGCTGCTTTTGCTGTCCTTGCACCCTGGGTCTGCTGCAGCTGCACCACCAACAGGCAGAGTACATCCTCCATCTTGCAGCTTTTCTGCCTTCCTCAGAAGAGGTCTCAGTAGAGCCCAGACAAGCCCCCCACAAATGGCAAAGTTGCCACTATGGCATGCCCCCTTTTGGCTGGATGCAGTGGTGTAGCAACTCTACCTCAATTTCCTCCACTGTCCTTTGGCCTACTCCAGCCATAGCAGTGTTGTGGCCCTCCGAACAGACCTCTTTATAGAGTTCATGCTCTTTTGGGACCACAGAGACCTTTACTAAAGTCTGACAGAAAGTATAAACAACCAAACCTTCAGCCTGGCTGACCTCAGCTGGCCTCCATCTTGTGGCAAGCGTGCCTCTCCTGCTCTAGGCTGCCCTCTTGTCTAACCACAGGCCTCTGGGCCTCCATCAACCTCTCCCAGGGGCTGGCACACCCCTCCCCTCACTTAGGGCTTCAAGCAGGCTGCAGCTCCTAAGGACCTGTCTCCAATCTGGCTTCCAATCACCCCTGGAGAAGCTGGTCTGGTCTGGCCTCTCCTCTCCCTTCCTCCCCTCAACTGCTGGGCTTCCTCGTGTTTAAACCTTGCACCCAGGAGTAATAGCAGTACAGGTGCCCCAGGGAGGGGCTAGCTGAGTCTCTGGCTGCAAGGTAGCCCCTTCTAGCCCCAAATGGGGTTTATATACCCTATCACAGAGACTAGAAGGAAAAGCAACTACCAGCAGGTTGTAACTCAGATTAATTTGTTCCATCAGCTCGTGTAAATTATGCTCCTTTGGACATCCACTGACTGCCAGTCCACATTACCACTTACCCCCATTTTTCAACCAATTTATACTTGGTGTGAAACATATACCCCCTTGGGCAGGTGCCCAGGAAGGGGTCACTGATATTGTTATTTTCTACCATGTAGTTAAACGTTTTGAAAAACCCTGCAGTTCGGGCACCTAGTTTTTCTCCATAACCCTGTCCTCCCTCTCCCACTCCTTCCATTTGCACCTTAGGCCCACTTGTTGCATCTTTTGTTAATTTAGGCCCTGATCCCCATGCTTAACTGTACCTATGTGAGTTGTGCCATTGAAGTCAATGGAAATATCTCAGGCGCAGAAGAGAATCTCGGGCATTAGTTCCTTTGACTGTAAGCTCCTCACTTACCTTGTGAATGGGAAGTTCCACTTGCTTCCTAGGCACAGGCCTGGACAGTGCCAATGGAACACTGGAGGATGATTTGCATTATTGTTTAACATGGTCCAGTGCAAATGATGAGCCCCATTCTGTGCTGCATGCTCCCGTCAGCTGACAGGGCGGAGAAAGTGGCCAATGGTGAGAAGGGCCAACGGGAATCCTGGGCTCCTAGTCTTCCTGCAGCTGTTCTCTCTCGGGAACAGGCATCGGGCCAGTCTTGCTATGGCTGCTCCCCATTTACAGCTGTGAGTGCCCACTTCTACTTCAGGGGCTGAAGAAAGGCCCCTGGGTTGAATGGAGGCTGAGTCTTTAGCTAGCCAGGCCTTCTCGTATCACAGTGAAACATATCACAGCAGCAATTCTCTGCTGTGCAGAGGCCCAGCACATGGGCTAGGCCCCACTTGAGTCTCACTTAAGCACTCAAAATAGGGCTTAAGCAGTGCAGAGGTGTTGCCTGGCTCTCTGCACAGAGGGAAATTGAACCCAGTGAACCAGTTTTGTTCCAAACCCCAAACAACTGTATATTTTTGTAACTCCCCACCCTCGCGGCCCCATTTGATGTTTCCAGGAGCCTCCCATTCCAGCTAAAGAAGATGGTGTTTCCAGAGACTATCCCATTGAGAAAGCTTGATGCATGGATGTACCACATGAGGTGAAAGGAATCTACTGTGCCAATATATTCTCAGGACTAAGCGCTCAGGAAAGTACTTGGGAGGAAGAGCTGGGGACATCATCAAAGTCTCATTCTCCCCTAGGATTTTGCATGAGCATGTTCACATATTTCCAGGCTGGCATGCAGACAAAGCCATATTCAGTAAGTGGTTCTGAATCTAGGGCCTGTGGGGGCAGCTGATAAAGGAATAGGGAATATCCCACCAAATCTATACTGAGTTGCTTATTTCTATATTTGCCATCTCGCTTCTGTTTGCCTGCACTCACACGCAAGATTTACTGGAGTAAAAATGTATTCAGTTGCTGACTGTTCCCCTAAAGACTGAGTCCAATTCTCCCTTTCCTTGGCCTCTGGGTTGTCATTTACATCTGTGCAAAGTGGGTGTAAACTCTACCCAGGTTTCAGTGTGTGGAGGACTCCGAATTGGGAGTGGTTTATACCCATTCTCCAATTGTTTTGCTTATGACAAAGGCTCCAGAGAATCGGAGCCCTCAGTGTGAACAGGGAGCAAAAGAATGAAACTCCTAAAAGAAAAACTCAAATCCTTCTGAACAGGTGTTTTGTGACAGGCAGGGACCTTCTTCCCCTTTGAATCCTGTCTCTTGCTTTATTCCTAAAGACATTCTATTCATTTTGTCTGCATCTACCTTTTTAAAATTTCCTGTGCACTGATTTTATCTGTGTTCCCTACCAACTGAAAACTTATCAGTATAAACACATACAAATGTGTGTGTCTCCATATGTGGCTTATTTAACATTATTAAATAGTGCAGTTTTTACAGTAAGGTCTAGTAACCATTACTGATTACTGTTACAACTGGTACTGATTTACTTTATTGAACAAGTTCATTTTGTAACTAAATTGCAAACCTCTCTATATACTAGCATGCAATACTTCATTTATTTTACTGCACTTAACCAAGAGAAGGCGTTTCAAGTCCCCAGCCTATTTAATATAGTCATCAAGAGATTCATATTCTGCAGCTTTCATTTAAAAAAATCTAGTTCTCAGGGCTGCAAAACAAAAAGAGCCCTTCCATAGTGACCCATGTTCAACACATGTAGTATTGTCTGTCTGAGTCTGCAGACAGCCTGAAACAAATGCTTTGATAGATATGAACTAAACTGGTCTGCTATTAATCTCATTGGGGGTATTAACTATAAATACCAGTAATGACACGTTAACATCAGCATTAACTGTGTCTTTCCACAAAGTAGGTCTGAAGGACATTAAAGCATTCAAAAATAGAAGCTGATGCAATGCCTCAGGAGCTGATGATGTAGTGCAGTGTAATGATATTGCAAAGATGTGGCATGATGCAGTGACACTGCACGATTGTGATGGTGCTTTGCAACATGGTGATGTCATGACAGGAGATGGTGCTGTTGTCACAGCAAGGTGATCTTGCTTCATAACAGGATGACAACATCAAACTACCCAATGAAAAGGTCACACTTGTGATGTGGTGACTTTGTCCCAGAAGGCTAATGTATAGAATGTCAACACTCCCTGTGGTTCAAAGTTTCTCTCTTTATTGGTATCACAAGGGCAATCTCTATTTACCTGGAACTTTGACTTTTATCACGTCCACTGCAATGAAATCAATTACTGCTCATGTAAGAGGGCTGGGAAAATGCTGGAAAGGTGTGGGATTTTGCAAGAGTGGACATTTGGGAGCTTTTTAAATGGGAAAAAAATACTGGTTTTGTAAAGAGGAATTTGAAATGGCTTGGAGTGCCAGGGCCACCCAGAGGATTCAGGGGGCTTGGGGTCCTCGGCGGCGGGGGATCCTTCTGCTCCGGGACCCACCGCCGAAGTGCTCTGAAGATCCACGGCGGGGCCGACACAGCTCTTTGGTGGCAGGTCCTGGGGCAGAAAGACCCCTGCCACGGGTCTTCGGGGCAGTTCGGGAGTGGGTCCCGGAGCGGAAGGAGCCCCCACTGCCAAATTACTGCCAAAGACCCGGAGCGGAAGAAGCTCCGGGGGCCCAGACCCCGCGAGAGTTTTCTGGGGCCCCCGGAGCAAGTGAAGGACTCTGCTCCAGGGGCCCCAAAAAAACTCTCGTGGGGGCCCCTGTGGGGCCCGGGGCAAATTGCCCCACTTCCCCCCTCCCAGGTGGCCCTGCAGAGTGCAATGGCTCAGAATGCATGGTTACATCTTGGGTTGTGGGGGAAAAAAAACTCCTATTGCCTCTTGTTTAGATGTGTGTGCTAGGATAGCATCCTGGAGGAATGGTATCTGGCCTTCACCTATGCTCTTTGGGGCCCAGTTCCAATTCCCAGATTGCATCTCCCTCTGATTTCAGGGTCTCTCCTACTTCCTCCATATGCACACTGGCAATAGTATAACTTCTGATGAGTGTCTCATTAAAGAATGTTCCTTTGATATAGGGCACCAGGCAGCACTAAATTATGGATTATAATGGACTGTATTTAAGAAAAAATGCCTCAGTTTGTTCTGGCCTTGGTTAACAAATGGAAGTTATGCCTCTCTCTTGGCCTTTGCTATCCTTAATGTTCGAAAATATTTGGTCACAGAAAGGGAAGTGAACAAGGCTTGTGTTCTGTAAATATTGGTCATGGAGTCCTATATCTCCCTTGAACGAAAAGCTAAAATGGTCTCGTTAAGTGGCTCTGACTAAAATTGTAGGTTAGTCCTTTAGTGAACAATCACCTCTCTGCATGTGCCTTAGACTGAAGCTGCCTCAGACAGATGTAACCATTGTGCCCAACTCCAACACACCCAAAATACTTACCTTTGAGTAAGAGGTAAAACAAAATTTGAGATCTGGAGAGCTGTCTGTAGAGGTAGGTCTATGGCAGGTAGACACGGGTAACTGGACAGCATACTGTCCTGCCAGAGGTGCTGTGATATCCATAAGAAAAAAACCCTTTAATAAGGGAGATGCAGCCTACATCTAGAGGAGATGCCAGCTAAAGGAGGAAATTGGGGCAGACTGCAAGGAATGCATGTGATTAATCAATGACTAGAGTAATTTAATCACACACACTAGCAAGGCCTAGAACTTTGGTCTTTTAGCTCCAAAACCACAGGTTACCTTATTAACTAGATGAGAGCTTCCTCAGGTGTTAGTAGTAATAGGGCCTTTGTCCACTAGCCATTAGTGGGTACCTGTATATTACAAGATTCCCAGCTGGGACTGCCCCCAAAAAGCTTCAGGACCAGCATGTCACATGAGCAAACTGAGAAGTCTAACTCTAGACATGACCCTCTATTATGACATTCAATAGCTTTAGCTGAACACCCAGGTTTGGGGGCTGTACAAATAAAATGTCCAGAGAATTGAAAAATCTGCTCTCTTAGCAAATGAATAATAACAGAACCAGAAAAGTGCCCCCTGGCTGAGATGCCAGTACAAAGCCAGATATTCTTTTCCCTAGGGTTTACCCTGACCAGCTAGCATATGCTAAAGCTGCAACTTGCCTTGTCTACACTAGGATTTTAACACTTGTTGGTTTATAAGTGTTAGCTAGCAGCTGTTGAACACACTCTTTTCCCCCTAGTGTAGACACAGCCTATTATGTGTTTGTACAGAACCTAGCAAAATGGGGTCTTGATCTCAATTGTGGTCTGCAGGAGCTACTGTAATGCAAATAATAACACAAATATACAGCATCTGCCATTCTGAGGAATTCTCACATTGTATCCTGACTAGCATGGAAGAGGATGATCTCGTTGGTCTGACCTACTACTACTCAATGGCAAAGGTCCACCCATGACCTTGCTTTTACTGCGGAAGATGTTTTACAGTTTAGAATGAATTTAGGAAAGTATACTACACTCTGACAGGACACATTTAATTAACACAGCTGCATTGTAGCTTCTCATTGGCAGCTAGTTGAATGAGTGACAGTGATTACTATTGGGACAGAATTACTACTGGGACACAAATTCTGCTTAATAGGGACAATAAGCCAATGACAAGAGGAACATGGTGCCCGTAAGCATGTTAATTAGGTGTGAAAGTCTATGCTCTGGTCTTAGAATGTATCAAATATTACAGGATGAAGAAATCACACATATTGAGGGAATCTCATTTTTCTTCAGTACGGTATCTTATCTGACTGACTGTGTGGCTGAGAGTGTGGTGGGATGCGTGTGTGGTGGAGTGTGCATCTGTGTGTGTGTGTGTAGCTGAATGTGTGGTGGGGTATTTGTGTCAGTGTGTGATGGGGTGTATCCATGTTTGTTGCTGTGTTTGTGCTGTGTAAGCTGAATGTGAAGTGTGTATCCGTGTGTGTGTGCGTGTGTCTCCAAATGTGTCATGGGGTCTGTGTGAGTCTTTGTCTCTGGGTATCTAAAGTGTACAAGTGTGTATATTTGTGTTTGGAAGGGTCTATGTGTGGGTAGCTCAGTGTGTATCCATGTGTATGTGTAGCTGAGTGTGAGTGTGTGTGTGTGTGGTGTGTATCAATGTGTGTGTGTGTGTGTGTGTGTGTAGGATATGTGTGTGTAGCTGAGTGTCATGTGGAGTATGTATCCATGCATTTGGATAGCTGGGGTGTGTCTCTGCCTGTGTGCATAGCTGAGTGTGTGGTGGGGAGGAGTGTGTATGTGTGGCTGTAACAGAGTGTGCATCTGTGTGTACATAGCTGAGTGTGTGCTGTGTAGCTGTAGTGTGGCGTGTATCTGAGTGTGTCACTGAGTGTGTGCTGGGGTGTGCATATGTCTCCCATAAAAGAAATTCTAGCTCTGAGATTTTGGATTATGAATTGAGATGTTCTATCCCCAATGAAATCCATGAGACGCCCTTTCTAAAATGAACTGCAGGACGCTACAGACATCATATACATTTATAATAAAGTGCTGAAACGTGAAACAGCCCAAACAAACAGTGAAGGAACCAAATAAAGTTTATTTTATTGGCTTTAAGAATATACTTCCTCCCTGCCCTCCAGAGAAACCTTTAGAGGGAACAATCCCAGAGTTACGATGGAATAGGCTCCCAGCAGTTAGCTCCCCAGCAGAGGGTGCCCACTGTAGACAAAATTATATGTTAGGGGTCTGTTCACAGTCCAACAGCCTGACTGGCTGACCAGCCACAAGGGCTTTATAATCAAATATTTGTACATCTAAATGGGAGCGAGGAAAGGAAAATAGTTCATAAGGCAAGTCCCACAGCATATAATATTGGAATAACAGATGGAAATATTATATTTTTGAAACATTCTTTCTATAAAGCAGCCTCTTTGATGTGTGTTCGAGCAGAATATGCTGTGCCAAGAATGAGGGGGAAAAATTATTGGTGTCAGCACAGACCAGAGTTAGCTTTTCCCAGGCGACGCATATCCCAGCTTGTTGGGTTACTGAGTCTGCCAGCAAGGCTCTGTGGAGTTAATGATCACTACAGCACGCCTTTCCCACCAGGCCTTTCTGCTGGCCCTGGCCAGGAGATATTGTGGAGTTAGCATGGCTGGTAGATGTCTATCCCAGAATGCACTGCTACTGATTGCATTAGGCAGTAGAGATGGTCTATACACTTTCATCTGAGCATTTTTGTTTAATGACAAAATGGACTTTTGGGGGGAAATTAAGATTTTCAAAGAAAATTTTAGTTTCTTTTGAAATGTTCTGTTTGTTCAATGAAAGATAGAAAAGTCATTCTCTCCCCTTCCCCAAAGTTTTCATGATTTCCAAAACCAAAAGAGAAAAAAAAGTTCCATTTTCAACTGTTGTTGAAAAAAAAATGTGGGTTTGAGGTTTGGCTGGGAAACTGGAAAAATTCTTTGGAAAAAAAAGTGAACTTTTTTTAGTTTCTTTCTAAATTTTTCATAGACAATACCTACCATTTTCCAGCTGGCTCTGCTCAGTAGACACAGCAAAGTTTAAATACTTTTTTCAAGGGTTTTGCCCCTACGCTGAAGCCAGGGCTGGCTCCAGGCACCAGCATTCCAAGCTGGTGCTTGGGGTGGCATTCTGCAAGGGGCGGCAGTCCCTGTTGTTTAGCCCCCAAGCAGTGTGCCGAATTGCCGCCCCAGGCGGCAGGGGCTGTCTGTGCGCCCCTAGGGCGGCAGGCGCGTTTCCGTGGCAATTCAGCAGCAGCTTCTATGTTTAGCTGTCCCGGGCATAGAAGCTGCCGCCGAATTGCCACCGCCGTGGAAACGGGCCTGCTTCCCTGAGGGTGCAGGGACTGCCCCCGCTGCTTGGGGTGGCGAAAACTGTAGAGCCGGCCCTGGCTGAAGCTAGACAAATTCAGACTGGAAAGGTGTAAATTGTTAACAGTGAGGGTTATTGGAAGAACTTACCAAGGGTTGTGGTGGATTCTCCATCTCTGGCCATTTTAAAATTAAGATTGGATGTTTTTCCTGATAGATCAGCTCTAGGAATTATTTGGGGGCAGGTCTCTGTTATACTGGAGGTCAGACTAGATGGTCCCAGTGCTCTCATATGGCCTGGGAATCTATGAAAAATCCATTTAAGTCAATGAGCTTCTTTTCATTGACTGTGGTGGGAGTAGGATCATGTCTAAGATGCATTCGCAGTATTCATTGCTACTGACTCTGCCTGGGAGATGCTGCACAGTGAGCCCCTTCTATGAGAGGCCATTGCAGCAGGCACTGCTACTGACCATGCACAGAAAACATTGCTGACTTAGAAATTTACCCAGGGAGGGGTCTAATGACAGCTGCTGAGCAGCCTCATTGAAGCCCAGTAGTAGTGTAGTCGAGGCTAAACATGGGTAAATAGAGTTTACTCACTTCTCAGTTGGGGAATATGGCATTTACCCACTTCTTATTTAAGGAATAACATTCACACACTCCTACTCTCCTTTGATCAGCAAACCTTGGCTGCCCAACTTCCGCCACTACGATGTGCATTATTTGCCAGCTGATTAAGATCAGCCAAAAATGGATTTTAATGACTTCTGGTTTTCACTGCTGATGTAATCCTAGCCTAAACCCCATTTAATATAAGGGCATTTCTGATCATCCGTAGTATCTACCATGATAATGCCTGGCCTTGCACACCAAAAAGGTTAGCTTAGCCACTTCTTACCACTACACCACTAAACCCAAGGGTTGGGGTCTTTATTGTTTCCTGTGAACCATATCCCAGCATGCACTGCTATTGACTCTGCCTAGGTGGCCCTCCAGGGTTAGTGGAGAAGGAAAGAGCAGTGCCCACTTGTAGTTGACTGGCTTAACACAGGTGGTCAGTCTCCTCCCCTCAGGAGTGACTGGCCAAGGAAGAATCAGTGCCTGCTATTTAATAGTTATTAATGTTATTACTTCTTTAGCTTCAATGGAAAAATGTTGTGTTATGGTGTTATAGGTCCCAGGTTCGATAACTGTGGTCGCTCTATATAAGGCCAAAATGGCACCCAGATGGAACTTAAACTCCTGTGGACCTCATATAGTTGGGGCTAGCTAGTTTAATAAGGAGACTATGTACAGTAATATGATGTCTTATGTGTCCCTCTTATGGCTAGTCCCAGTAAGACTAACAGCCTGCTATCTACTGAGTGCTAATGGAGTTTCTTCTTTAGCTCAAGCTGTTGGTTCCAGGTTGGTTCCAAGCTGTTGGTTCCAGCTGAGGTTCCAGGTTCAATCCCCACCCCATGCAGAGTCACATCAGGACACAACAGAGTCATTATATCACACTTCATGTCATTGCAACTCAGGTCCACCACCACAGGGAGGCCATGCTATTAGCCCTTGAGAGACCTTGGAGTGCTTTTAATGTCCTTTATGAAACCTTAATTTGCAGGATGCGACCCCATCCTGTCAAAACTGGGACCCTATTTGTAACGCAGTCCTACTCAGGAAAGCCTATATCAGAAACTGTCAACCAAAGTCTGCCCTGGTTTAATACTGTCTTAAGAGTCATGAAAAAACCACAATATTTAAAAAGTCTTTAAACACAAGACCACTGTCTGAGGTCTGATGGTGCATGCTTGCTGTTCTGCAGTCATTCAACCTGCTGGAGTGGGCACCCTGGAGGCATTTACCCCTTCAATGAAGTTATTGTTTGTTCATTATTTATTTAGCTTGATAACTCTGCATAGCACCTAAACTAAAACCATTGCTGAAGTTTCCTTGGTGGCTGATGGAAGGTTAAGTCAACTCTCTCCATGGATCAGCTAAGCAGGGCATTGCAGAATGACCCTGATCATAGAGTGGGGAATTGGTTGAGAGAAGGCATAGGAGCCCTAGGGGTTCATTTTGTTCTTGCTTTCTTTTTGTAAGAAGGGGTGGCATAGTCCAGCACACTGGGCACGAGATTAGGACTGAGGAGACCTAGGTTCTGTTCCCTGCAACTGAATTGCTGTGGCACCTTAGGCCAGTCATTTCACCACTGTTTTTTTTTTCCTTCCACCCTTTATACGTCCTGCTGTGGAGAATGAGAGTGATATCTCTGTTATTTTTAATGAATATCATATGCACCTCAGTTTACCTGCCTGACAGTGTCCTGTCTGGCTACACAGAGTTAAATCAAAACAGGCTGTTGGGGGAAAAGAAAAACAGCAAATGAAACAATGACAAAGATAAAGTACACCACAGCGAACACCAAGGTTCCTTAAGGAAACAATGGGGGACCTTTTAACTGGGGAAATGCTTACCTGCTTGGCTCCAACCACGGTAGTAGGTTAATTTTTCCCAGGCCCAGGCCTATGCTCCAAGGCACACTAAACCATTGAAGACTCCAGCTGGAGGAAGGAAGAGGATGTGAATTGGCAGCAGTGGCTGGAGATGAGTCTCTGACAGACACAGAGAGAGGCTGTCTGTCTCTCTCAGGCCAGAAGACTAAAGTTTAGGTAAGCCCCAGGCTGAGAGGCCTTTTTTTATTTAACCCTTTTCTCTGCTTGCTATGTACCTTTGGGTGAATAAATAAAAAATGCTTTGTATTGAATAAGCTGTTTCTGAGTCACTTTAATCAGCCATTGGTCACAGGCACCCAGGGGTAAAGAGTGTACAGGTGCTAGACACAGCTAAGCCTGTTGTGTTATCACAGCTGGTAAACAGGAGAGCTGCAGCCCAGAGATCCTGCCTAAGTGTGATAGGACCACATAGTTCCACCCAGAGAACGGTTGTGACGGGTTATATAAACTCTATGCTGCAACAGCCCCTCAGGGGTTAATCAACAAACTACTACTTCATCTGTGGCTAATCAATTGACCAGCAACAGCTGGGATAAAAGGCAGCAGCCCAGACAGTGGGGGTGGCTGTGGGCTACTTTGAGAAATCTTCTTAGTAGTGAGCTGGCAAAGAAGCAGGATCCCCACAGGGACCATGTGGTGAGGTTGCCAAAGATCAGGTATTCCTTCCCTCTGCTGCAAGGATGGGGCAGGTCTAGACTTCTTAGGGCCTCGCTGTCAGGGTCTTGGGAAGATTATGATATAGACTTTAAAGACTAGCTGGGAGAATGGGGTCTTAAAGGGCCAGTGTACTCTTCATGGACCTGTAGATAGAGGAGTGGGGCAAACTTGCTCACAGGCGTGATCTTGTGGAACTAAATGGGGTCTGTCATGGCATGTGCCCTGGAACTGTGGCAATTGCCTGTGTAGACTGTAGCTCCTGAGGCAGGAACTAATTCATGCTATATGCATGTATGCACCTAGCACAATGGCACCTTGATCTCAGGTAGGCTTTGGGGTGCTATGGTGGTACAGATGCTAATAATAAAGAAGGGTCAATTAGATCTCTGCTGTCATTCAAGAGTGGCAGGGGCCTTCCAGATGGGAGAACCAGCTAGTTGGATAAATGGACAAATGAAGGCTTCAGAGGGAATTTTAAGGGGTGGTACAGCACCCCAAGGCTAAAGCTCCCCAATGGTGAACGGAAGCAGGGTGCTGCTCCATAGCATCCTCTTGCTACTTGATTCTCACAGCAACTTTGTTCTGTATCTCTTCCACCTCCCTTTCTTAATAGTTGGAAGGAATCTGGCTGTGAGCAAAGTGGGAAATTCTGCTTATAAATCAAGAGGATGATTTTCCTTTGAGGGATGCATGTGACTCTCACTAGCATTAATGAAATGCTATATGTAAGCAGAATCAGCAACGCACGTGAGGATGTTACGCACATGGGGAAGTTAGACAGGCCTAATTTCTCATAAACTCAGCTTGCTGTAAAATGAAATCCTCCTGAATTTATTGCATCCCTCTTGGGCCGGGTTGGTTTGTGTACCTGCCACGTCTGCGGGTTTGGCCAATCGCAGCTCCCACTGGCCGCGGTTTGCTGCTCCAGGCCAATGGGAGTTGCTGGAAGCAGTGCAGGCTGAGGGACATACTGGCTGCCACTTCCAGCAGCTCCCATTGGCCTGGAGCAGCAAATCGTGGCTCCCACTGGCCACGGTCGGCCGAACCTACAGGCGCGACAGGTACACAAACTGGCCCGGCCCAACGGGCTTTCCCTGCACAAGTGCTGTAACAAGTTTGGGAACCACTGCTATAAGCCTTTCAGGTGGGCTGGTGAGGGTGGGCAAGCTGGTAGGAAGGTGTCTTCTCACCTGTGGTGATGAGATCTGTCTAAGAAGCTATATAGAATCAAATGATCTGAGCAAATGGTCCCCAGTTCCTGAGGTCATTTCAGTTTAGTTCCATGAGCTGGTGCAACTGTGTGTTCAGAGTGGCATCTGTTCATTATGACAGCTCTGACAAACTCCCAGAAGGCATTGCAGACTCTGCTCCCACCAAAGCTGATGGCTGTTCTGCTCCTAATAAGCTAATCTGATGGGTTTCATCAGGAACAAAACAAGAGATCACATTTTTAATAATAAAAAAAGGGATCCCTGCATCTTGTTAACATCTGGAATTCAATCATTTCTGCACTTAAAAACTGTGGAATGCTTCAGCAGGACATAAATCTTGCCACTTGCTGTACATGGGATCCAGATGCAGAGGGTGACGGAAGCTTTGAGCTAACTCTAATAGAAAACGTGCAGAACTAACGCAGCGTACACTTCCCTGCAAGTTCTGGTCTTAGTGTCAAGCCTCAAAGCCAGGGGGTCGTACCCTAGGGAATAGCAATAGACTTGCCTAATTGGCTTTGGCATTGTGTGAAGTGTAGAGTGTGTTGAATCCACAGAAACCTTATAATGCAATACTTCCCACATGCTGATTGTCTACCTATGACAATCTCTTTTGTCAAGGTCCAAATTTCTTGGTCAAGGGATAGTCAAGAACTAAACACCAGAGAAAATAATCAATAACCCAACAAAAATAATGATAATAATCAGAAAACAAAAATATTTTGGGGTCTGTTCAAAAGCATCTGGTGATCTGGCTTTGGCCCATGGCCCACCTGTTGACGTCTATGACATCTCTATAGATTTGTCAGCATCTTGAGATTTTTGCATTAATGAAGGTTCCTGGATGCTAGGTGAATGAGAAGCCTATTCCTGGACAGTTCCTTTGGAATAGACAGATCAGTTGGAGCTGCTTCGTTGGGCAGCACATAAGAGCTCCTCAAAGGATGTCACCTGAAAGCAAACTGCATAGTGAAAATAAGCTAATATGCCAAATACCCTCCTGAGAAAGACCGAGAAAAGAATTTGATGTGTATAAAGCAGACACCTCTGAAAGTTATCAGTCCTAAATTGAATCTAAACAGCACAAAATTTAGGGGAGGTGGGGCAGTGTAATGGAGAAGAGACTGGGCCCAGGAGACTAGTTCCATCTCTGTCACTTAGCCGCTGTGTGACCTTGGGCAATTCACTTTGCCTCTGTTTGTCACCTCCTTTGTCTGGCTTGTCTATTTAGAACGTAAGCTCTTTGGGGCAGGAACTGTCCCTTGTGGGGTGTGTTTGTACAGCATCTAGCACAACACAGCTCCTAAGCTCTGCCATAGGAATAATAAAACAGGCTGAAATAGCTTTTTCCCATATTTTGAATTAGTTTTCTGTTCCTGTTAGCGCCTGTCATAAACTGATAAATAAGAGTTAATAGCACAGAAGTACTTCATATCTCTTTTGCCTGGAAAGGGTTAACAAGATCAGTGAGCCTGGCTGTCACCTGACCAGAGGACCAATCAGGGGACAGGATACTTTCAAATCTTGAGGGAGGGAAGTTTTTGTGCATGCTCTTAGTGTTTGGTTGTTGTTCTCTCTTGGTTCTGAGAGTGACCAGACGTGCAACCAGGTTTCTCCCCAATCTCCCTGATACAGGTTCTTATAGATTCAAAATAGTAAGTACTAGGTGATAAGGCAAGTTAGGCTTATGTTTGTTTTCTTTATTTGCAAATGTGTATTTGGCTGGAAGGAGTTCAAATTTGTATTTTGCTGAAAGGATTTTAATTTGTACTTGTATACTTAGGCTGGGAGGGTATTCCCAGTGCCTATAGCTGAAAGACCCTGTAACATATTCCATCTTAAATTTACAAAGATAATTTTTACTGTTTTTTCTTTCTTTAATTAAAAGCTTTTCTTGTTTAAGAACCTGATTGTTTTTTTTATTCTGGTGAGACCCGAGGGGACTGGGTCTGGATCCACCAGGGAATTGGTGGGGAGAAAGGAGGGAAGGGGGAGAGAGAGGTTAATTTTCTCTCTCTGTGTTAGGATTATTTCTCTCTCAGGGAAAGTCTGGGAGGGGGAGAGAGAAGGAGGGGGAAAGGTGAATTTTCCTCTCTGTTTTAAGATTCAAGGAGTTTGAATCACAGTGATCTTCCAGGGTAACCCAGGGAGGGGAAGCCTGGGAGAGGCAACGGTGAGGGAAAGGGTTTACTTTCCTTGTGTTAAGATCAAGAGGGTCTGGGTCTTGAGGTTCCCCAGGCAAGGTTTTGGGGGGACCAGAGTGTACCAGGCACTGGAATTCCTGGTTGGTGACAGCGCTACAAGTACTAAGCTGGTAATTAAGCTTAGAGAAATTCATGCTGGTACCCCATCTTTTGGACGCTAAGGTTCAGAGTGGGGAATTATACCATGACAGCGCCAGTGAAAGTCTCCAGAACAGTAGCCACAGAACAGAAATAACACAGGTGGTGATGAGGGCAGTGAAAGCTTTCCCCACACATGCCCTGCCAATATACCTCACTCTGATGTGGAGGTAGGGGGAAGAGGGGAGACAAGTCCCTAGGTCCATTCAGTCCTAACTTCTATGATGAGACTGCCTCATAAGGTGGTAACTGTTCACTAGGAGCTACAATCAGACATTTCAGTCACTCCACACAAAGCAGCATATAAGCTGCACTATTTTGGATAATGGATAACCAAGGGCAGATGTGAATTGGTGACTTATTATTATCATTTATATTAATGGCCCAGTGCTCCATTGTGCTAGGTCCATATACCAACATACAAAATAGACCATCCCTTCACCAAAGAACTTACACTCAAAGTGATGCCCAGATGAAAGTCCATGGATGCTACAGTTGCTGCATTGCTACAATTGATATCCATAGTGATACCTAGACCTTTTGCTTGAGTGGTTATAATTAATATAGGGTCCTGCAATGTCCAGTTGCAGTTCAGTTTATTCCTTCCAATGTACATTGCCTTGCCTCTATCAATACCGAATTTAATCTCCATCAAACGGCTCATTCACGTTGTCCCTTTGAAGTTCCTCATCATCTCTGGTCTTGACTAACTTAAATAGTTTCATGTCATTTGCACATTTTATCACCTCATTTTTCACTCCCTTTTCCAGGTTGTTGAAAAATACAGTATATACTAGTCCTAGTAAAGAACCTTGGGACATCCAGCTGTTAAGCTGATGTTATGTTGAAAATTAATAAATTATCTCTGTTCCTCTTAGCCAGTTTCTAATCCATACCAGTTCTTTACCTCTTGAACTATAACTACTTAATTTCCTTTATAGTCTCCTGTGAAGGACTCTTTCAAGGGGTTTTTGAAAGTCTAAAAAAGCCACAAAAAACTTGAGTGAAAACAACCAGAAAACTTGCTTTCTTTGGCATTTTTCTTCAAATCAAGTGCTCAGTGAGAAGAAGGGGAACAAGAAACAGGAGGAGTGAGAGCTGAGTTTGACGTTCAGTGAGTTTTGGCCTTAGCCTGTGCAGTGAGCTCTTGGAGAGTAGAAATTAAAAGCAGAGGATCTGGCCCAAAGACTCTTCAAAGTCTACCAGTATTTGTTGCAGGAGTCCAGAGCTGAGCTCGCAACTCCCTCTATAATAAAATGGTAGCCTGAGACGGTTGTGAACTGGAGATTTGTTTCCACTAGCAAATCTAATAAGCAATGGAGATCAGGGAAAATAATTTAACCCTTCTGTAAGCAGGACTTATAAGACTTACAGTCCCACAGTGCTGTTAGTCAAGTGCTGCTGTTAGTGTCTATTTAAATCAGAGCTAGGGGAAAAACCTACGGTATTGCTGTGACAACTCCAGGCATTAGGGTCCCAAGCCATGAAGCACTGAGACATAGAATATCAGGGTTGGAAGGGACCTCAGGAGGACATCTAGTCCAACCCCCTGCTCAAAGCAGGGCCAATTCCCAACTAAATCATCCCAGCCAGGGCTTTGTCAAGCCTGACCTTAAAAATCTCTTAGGAAGGAGATTCCACCACCTCCCTAGGTAACCCATTCCAGTGCTTCACCACTCTCCTAGTGAAAAAGCTTTTCCTAATATTCTACCTAAACCTCCCCCACTGCAACTTGAGATCATTACTCCTGGTTCTGTCATCTGCTACTACTGAGAATAGTCTAGATCCATCCTCTTTGGAACCCCCTTTCAGGTAGCTGAAAGCAGCTATCAAATCCCCCCTCATTCTTCTCTTCCACAGACTAAATAATCTCAGTTCCCTCAACCTCTCCTCATAAGTCATGTGCTCCAGCCCCCTAATCATTTTTGTTGCCCTCTTTCCAATTTTTCCACATCCTCCTTGTAGCCTGGGGCCTAAAACTGGACACAGTACTCCAGATGAGGTCTCACAAGTGCTGAATAGAGGGGAATGATCATGTCCCTCGATCTGCTGGCAATGTCCCTACTTATACAGCCCAAAAAGGCCATTAGCCTTCTTGGCAACAAGGGCACACTGTTGACTCATATCCAGCTTCTTATCCACTATAACCTGTAGGTCCTTCTCTGCAGAACTGCTGACTAGCCACTCGGTCTCTAGTCTGTGCAGGGGATTCTTCTGTCCTAAGTGCAGGACTCTACATTTGTCCTTGCTGAACCTCATCAGATTTCTTTTGGCCCAATCCTATTTCTTTTGGCCCAATAATTTGTCTAGGTCCCTCTGTATCCTGTCAGGGTAGTTAAACACTGGAATAGATTGCCTAGTGAAGTTGTGGAATCTCCATCGCTGGAGATATTTAAGAGTAGGTTAGATAAATATCTATCAGGGATGGTCTAGACAGTATTTGGTCCTGCCATGAGGGCAGGGGACTGGACTCGATGACCTCTTGAGGTCCCTTTCAATCCTAGAGTCTATGAGTCTATGAGTATAATTTGTCTAGGTCCCTCTGTATCCTGTCAGGGTAGTTAAACACTGGAATAGATTGCCTAGGGAAGCTGTGGAATCTCCATCGCTGGAGATATTTAAGAGTAGGTTAGATAAATGTCTATCAGGGATGGTCTAGACAGTATTTGGTCCTGCCATGAGGGCAGGGGACTGGACTCGATGACCTCTCGAGGTCTCTTTCAGTCCTAGAGTCTATGAGTCTATGAGTCTCCTATCCCTACCCTCCAGCATATCTATCACTCCTCCCAGTTTAGTGTCATCTGCAAACTTGCTGAGGGTGCAGTCCACGCCATCCTTCAGATCATTAATGAAGGTATTGAACAATACTGGCCCTAGGACCGACCCTTGGGGTACTCGGCTTGATACTGGCTGCCAACTAGACATGGAGCCATTGATCACTAGCTGTTGAGCTCAACGATCTAGCCAGCTTTCTATCCACCTTATAGTCCATTCATCCCGCCCATACGTCTTTAACTTGCTGTAAGAATACTGTGGAAGACAGTATCAAAAGCTTTGCTAAAGTCAAGAAATAACACATCCACTGCTTTCTGCTCATCCACAGAGCCAGTTATCTCATCGTACTCAAATCCACCTATCGACATGCTCAAATCCACCTATCAAGAAAGCCCTGAGGGCCCAATGTTTAAAGGTGTTTAACTGCATAGACCCAGATCCTGAAGGGAAGTTAGGTGCCTAAATATATTTTAGGGATCTGGGCTCGAATGGCTAGTGTTAAGTGCCTATCTGCATCTTTACATGCCTAAATATCTTTAAACATCTGGCCCTTCAGCACATGTTTAACATTTAATGGTGCTTAAGTCTCAGTGACTTCAGTAGTATTTAAGCACAGGCTTTCTTGTTTCCCTGAATAGAGACACTTCCCTGAATGGGGGCTAAAGCTCTGTCTTTTTATGCTTTTGAAACAGAACTAATCATTCTGACCATAGAGGGAAAAAATAACTATTTATGAAGAAATATACAGTCAAAACATAAGAATTATGGTTCATTTTTAGCCGTTTGGCTGAAAAAGTGAATCAGATTACACATTACAGTTAATTTGGAATTTTTCACAAAAAAGGATTTTAGTCAACAGACCACCTTTGAACTAGATAATCTCTGGGCCTGATCCTCAGATGATGTAAATTGGCATAGCTTGCTCAAGGTCTATAGAGCTATGCTGATTTACACTGGCTGAGCCTGGGGATGTTATGGCCTATGTTTTATTTATAATTATTTTCTGGTCAGTTTCAATAATCTTTTCAATGCATTCACAGACCCATCTGGTTTCTTTCTAGTGGGCTCACAGCGCCTGTAAATTACCCACAACAGCTTGCCAGAGATCACGAAGGCTAGAGAGCCAAAAGGTATTCCTCATATTTCAAAGGTGCTGAGTTTGAATCATGCTAGGGTTGCACTTGCATTAAAAGTTCTTCAGATCATATTTTTTTCATCTTAATGTTAGTAAATTTCCTACTTTACCATCCCTGCATTTAAGGAGACTATTGCAATAGTTAAAGAAACAAATGATACAGTGCTCTGTTTAATCATCAGGACATGTTAGCCAAAGGGTGTGAGAGTTTGGAATGAACTAGTGAATGTGCATCGAATTTTGTTGCCCAGAAAAAAATGTGTCACTCCTTTTACTTTATAAGCAAGGTTGGCTGAATTCAGTTTTTCTTTTTTTATTACATTGACAGATAATATAAATGTTTACTTTTAAGCATTTTTTATTATTTATTTATTTAAATTTTCACAGTTGTGGGAAATTATGTGGGATCAGATAATAGGGAATAAATAATTATGTAATGACTGTGACTATTGAGATTTAAAAAGTTAATGCTTTATAATAACTGAAACACAAATTGTCAACATCACATGTCAATAAATACAAAGTAAATATCCTTAAACTAAATTCTAAGTTCTGAGGTAGCATTTTTCTTGCTTTTTCCCATGTGTAAATTTTGATTATCAGTGGAAATGTTTTTTGTCAATTTGTATGTGTTTGGTGAAGTCGATGTTTACTGATAAAAAAATCTTATCCTTTCAAGCCTATTTATAATTCTCAACATGTTTCTATCGTATGTTGGTACAACATGATCTAATGTCGCCACTGGCTTATGTAACACCTGTGAATTCCAGCAAATATGACCCAAACACTTCTGATACTTGAGCTGAGAAAGGAATAGCAGGCTTTCATTTGAAAGGGTTGCAGTATTTTTCCGTTATAGTCTTTAGTTAGGTGCATGACTGTAAATGCACTGTGCTTTTGAAATATGGCTCTTTTAGTTAATGTGAACACTCAATAGAACATGGTGTAATGATGCTTTATTAAGGAAGGCATAACTATTGCTATGCATGGGGTACATTAACTGTACCCTGGGAGAAGGCTACAATTAAGCAGCATGAATCTGATATAAGAGAGATTTCTAGAGAGCTATGATGAGTCAGGTATAAATTACACTAGCTGTGTTTTACATACGTACATACCTACATAGGGCTGGTTGAAAATTGTCCTTCACGTTTTTTCCACAGAAAATTGTTTTTTGATTAAATGGACATTTTCATGGAAAGTCTCTGTTTTCTTCAAACATTTTCATTAGAAAACCCCAAATGAAATCTTTTCAGCTGAAAATTAAAAATATGTTTTGGTTAAAAAATGTTAGTTTTCAACACTTTTTAGCTAAAATGTTTTCAGCCAAAAAAGTTCTCGTTTTGGATATTTTCAGCTGAAAAGATTTGGTCTGGGGTTTTTTTGACAAAAAAACTAGAAATTTTCAGCAGAAAATTTCAAGGAAAACCAACTTTTCCATGTTCATCAAAATTTTCCCTGGGAGAAATAACTATTTTCTGGCCAGCTCTACAAAATGTGTGTTTCACTCTTGATTACTTTAATACAAAGACCAAAAGAAAGAAAGAAAGAAAGAAAGAAAGAAAGAAAGAACAAATATAAATTTGCCATGAAAGAGAGAGACACAAAGCAGAGGAACACTAACGTTGTAATACCCATTCTGAACTGATGGGCAGAAATGCCCTCCAAGGCAGAAAAGCACAGATACAGGCATTAGGTGCCTGAATACCTTTGAGGTTCTGGGCCAAAGTCTCTTTCCATATAAGAGTGCATTACAAAGAAAACCCTCCAATAGCCTCTCCCCTACATGTGCAGGGCTACATGCTCCACTTGTCATCGAGGCATTGGGAGAAGATCCTAGAAGAATGTGCCGGTTGGAGCGGGACAAGAAAAGCATGAGGAATGGAGTGTCTCTCCCATTTATAAAGCACTGTGGTAAGTAGGCAACACAGACAAAGTTAAGAACCACAGGTTAAAATGGGCCTGTAAATTCACCATCCCTTAGTTTAGTCACTGATGCTTTAGGCTCAGAGTTTGCGTTGTAACCGTTACCGACTCGGGCTCCATTACTGAAATGTGGAAAGATGGCTCTTTCCTGCTCCACGTTTGAGTAGCCAGTGATATTGTTCACTAAACAGGAATGCTGGTGGCAAAGGAATTAACAGAAATCCCTTTTTAAGAGGAAACAGTGAGCTTGTGTATTTTTTACAGTTGTCTATTTTGGGCCCTGTAAAATGAAAATTAACTGCAATGCACTCGTTTCCATATTCCCACAGTCCCTTACAAGTGGGGGAAAATGCATCCCAGCTTATTGGGAGCCTTAATTAACACACGCTGACTTAGTATTCAAATAAAGTACTAGCAGCTTTATGGGATACATCTGGCAAGGATGTTTATCTATCTGAAACCAATAGACTTCCAAAGTGTTCCATCCCAGCATGCACTCCTTCTTAAGTAAAACTTTGTAGTCAGGGCTGGCTTTAGGCTGATTCGCCCTATTTCCTGGAATCAGGCCCCGTGCCTAAGAGGGCCCTGCGCCGGCACCTTTTTAATTTTTACTCACCTGGCAGCGCTCCGGGTCTTCGACGGCATTTCGGCGGCAGGCCCTTCCCTCATTCTAGGTCTTCAGCGGCATTTTGGTGGTGGGCCCTTCGCTTGCTCCAGGTCTTCGGCGGCATTTCGGCAGCTTCAGAACAAGAGTTATCAAAGGAACCATCAGCACTGCAATGGCCACATAACAATGGAGCAATTCTTGCTGCCCAAGTAGGTACCCGACAGCTATGATGTAATCTCTGGGTAACTCACCAGCCCTGCCTTTTAAATTATGACTTTATTTTACTACGTCAGGCTGTCAGGTGGAAGTAGGCAGTAATGCATCATGGAATGACTCAGTTGTCTAATCATCTGCACTAAAATATAATTTCTGGGCATTTCCTGCATCTCTCCAGGCTGGAGTCACTGCCTGGGTCTTGAAGTTCCCTGCTGTAACTGAGGAGGTATTTAGGTTCCCAGCTTCTACTGATTTCAATGGAAGTTAAGATCCTAAATACCTGTGCACGAATCCCTGGGCATTTCCTGCACTCTTTGCCATGGAGTCCTTCAGTTCCTAGAATTTTGGCCAGAAAGTAATACACCCTCGTAGGTAGGGTACTGGCCGGGGTCAGGAGGCCCAAGTTGTGTTCCTGGCTCTCCAGCTGACTTGCTATGTGACACTTAATCTTTCTGGCCCAGGTACATAAGTACCCATTTATTTCCATGGGAGTTAGGAACCTAATTGCCTGTGAGGATCTGGGGCCCTGTGCTTCTGTTTCCCCTTTGTTTGTCTTACTTATATAGACTGCAAATTTTGGGGGGCAGGGACTCTCTCTTACTATGTGTATGTACAGCCCCTAGCACCATGGGCCTCTGAGTGCTACTGTTAATATTATTATACAATATATGCCTGGGTCTAAATTGCTGGTACATTAACACAGTAGCAGGAATTGGTCTATCTAGCCATCCTTGGTATTTATCTATCCCTTCCTCTGTTACAGTACAACAGTGAAAAGCTCCTCAGAGCCTTTATGCTATCCCCAAAATTGGTATCATTTACTGAGTGGAGAAAAGAGAGAGTAGTGACCACTGAGAGTGTCTGTGAGGCAGAGCTTCCACCCCATTAAATCTGCGTTGATACCACCATGGCTGTGAAAAGCAAACTTAAATGGCCTAAGTGACCAGTGAGGAGTCCCAACAGACAAGGGAATCCTGCAGTGGCAAAAAACCGGCACAGTCAGCCCTATACCACCTCCAGGGTGGTCAGGATGCTGCTGTGCTTTGGCAATTCCCAGTTACCAGGGTGGCCTGTTGAGGGGCTGTTGCAGTTGGGTGAAACTTAGAGCAGCCCTGAGGTCATTCTAAGTTGCACCAATGACAAACTAGTCCCCAGTGAGCCTCAGTATTAGAGATGTAAAGGCAAAGAACAGCTGTTTTTGTGCCTACTTCACAGCCTTTCTCTACACCTTCGGTCCTGCATCAAGCACTGCACCTGTGAACCAGGGATTGGAGCCTGCAAAGGTAATTTTGGAGAGATAGCACCAGAACATCACCTTGCTGTAAAAACATTATTTAAACATAGGAACAACTCAAAATCTGGATCTGAGCAACCCAAGCTTAGGGAGTAGGATGGGGGTGAGGTTCAAAATGCAAACTAGGAGTTAGATCCTCATTTTGCAAATGGCCCCTCACTTTATAATGAACTGAACCAAAAACCTGGCTCTGAAGAGTCCCAAAGTTTGGGAAGGTTGAAATCCAGATCCAAAATTTCTGGTATGGACCAACTCAAAAACTGTTTTTTTATGGAAAAGACAAACCTGATCTTCAAGCAATGTCAATAAGATATATAGTTGTGTCTTGTGTTTATTCTTTCCTACAAACTTTATCTAGTCTCCCATGGAGACAATTTTTAAAAAAATGCTTAAAAATATGCAGCTCCCAAAAGTTTTCTTGCAAATAAACTGATGCCGTGTTCCTCCACAACAGTTCATTAAGAGATCTAATACATGCTGCCAAGAGCATGATAATATTATATACTGCAGCAGGCACTCATCGTGGTGCCATAATTAAGGTAGTAAAACCGTTTCCATTAAAACCCCTGTTTCCACAAGCTCATAACTTTCTGAAACATTCACTTTTTTTGGTTGAAATTTTTTCATGCTTGGCGTTGGTCCAAAGGTGATTTTGAGGGAAAGTATGAGCACAATCCTTTCAGTCAGTTTTGAGTTATTGCAAAGCGTTTTTTAATATATATTTTAAACAACACTTTTTACATTGTGATGTTAAAAAAATCTAATCACCTTTTTTCCCCTAGATAGTTGTAGCAAAATTACTGATCTTGACAGTTCAAAAGCAGACATAGATACACTCCTTATGTTAATCCTTAAACACAGAATCATAAAACACTCAAGTGAATATAACATGATGAGGACAGACAAGCATGGGTTCTGTTAAGGATGATCATGCCTCTGTTACCAGTAAGAATTCATTGAAGGGAATCACTTCTATCAAACTGGTTGATATTCTATAATTGACCTTCTGAGATGCCTTTAATGAATTCTTCTGCAAGAGGCTATTAAGGAAACTAAGTAATCATGCTGGCTAAGTAATGCTGTGTCGTGAGTTAGAAATAGAGCTGAGTGGGAAATGGATTTCCTGTCCCATAAAAAAATTTGAGATATCAAAAACATTTCCTGTCCTGAATCAGGACAAAAAGTCAAAATCTGAAATTTTCACAAGCCAAAAATCTGAAAGAAAAAAGAAATTGGTTCAGATCAATCAAAACACTTTCCTTTGATTTTAACCATTTTTTTTACTATAAATATCTTACATTTTGAAATAATTTTTTGAGCTGTAAAACCAACATTTTTCATTTTGAAAATGTCAAAGGAAATATTTTGGCAACATAAAAATTTTGAATGAAAAAACTTGTCAAAACTCACCCTTCCCCATGACGTTTCAGTTTTGACAAATTGGAATTGTCTGATGAAAAAACATTTAGTTGAAAACTTTCCAACCAACTCTAATTAGAAGCTGATTAAAGGACAGATGAATAAATGCATGGTGAAATATGTTGGAAGGAACAATCAGAGCTACTCATAAACAGTGCCAAGTTCAAAACTAATTATAAACACTCAGGGAAAAGATCTTGGGTAAAAGTGTCTAAAATGTGTGACTTAGGTGCCTGTGTCACATTTCCAAAAGTGAATTGAATTTTTCATTGAATGTCAGTAGTAGGTAAACTCCTAAGAGCCAGATTTTCAAAGGTATTAAGCACCCAAGGATGCAAATAGATGTCTAATGGGATTTTTAAAAGCATCTAGGAAGGTTGGGTGCCTAACCTACTTGGGTGCTTTAGAAAATTGCACTTGGTGCATATACCCTTTTTAGTTACTGAAATACCTTTAAAAATCTAGCCCTAAGTCGCTTTTAAAAATTTGACTAAGTCATATTTGTGCTTTTGAAAATTGTTACCTCTAGTCATCAATGGGAACAGCTTTGCTTAATGGACAGCAGTGATCGAAAAAGGGTATAGGAGGAATATAAATTAAGATAGGATCGCCCAGAGGATTCAGGGGGCCTGGGGCAAAGCAATTTCAGGGGCCCCTTCCATAAAAAAAAGTTGCAATACTATAGAATAGTATATTCTCATGGGGGCCCCTGTGGGGTCCAGGGCCTGGGGCAAATTGCCCCACTTCCCCCCCCCCCCCACACCCCCGGGCAGCCCTGGATTATGAGAGAATAATACTGAAAATATTTATAACATCTTTTTGTAATTCACAGACACATCCTCACCTTGAATAGAGTGTTCAGGTCTGGTCACTCCATATGAAAAAGGATCTGGTAGAAATTAATCCCTTTCAAGGACCTTGTCTAAATGCTTTGAGGCAAGGATGAGGAGAGATTAGGTCTGCATCATTCACAGGAGATGAATAAGAGTTGATACGGCAGAGGTAGAGTAAAGGTAAATCAGGTATTCCTAATTACCTTTTCTCTTGATCATATAACAAGAAGGGTGGGGCGTGGAAGGAGTAATGAAGTCAAAGAGCAACAATTATAAACGATATAACATGGTGGTTGGTTTTTTACAGGATGCCAAATTAACCTGTGTAATTCATTGGCACATGATTATGAAGCAGTGTCTATTCCACAGTGAAGGCTGAAATCAGCTCCCAAGTAGAAGCCTGATTTCCAGTGCTCCTCCTGTGCTCAGCTTGACATTTCAACCTTGAGAAGGAGCAGAAGGCTGGTTCAGTGGCGAGGGTGCTAGCTTGGTACGCAGGATTCCCTGCTTTGCCACATACTTCCTGTGTGACCTTGGGTGGGTCACTTAGGGCAAGATATTGAAAGGTATTTAGGGATCTAAAGATACTGATCCTAGTGGGCTTGTCAATGGGAGTTAGGCATATAGGTGCTTTTAAAAATCCCACTAGACCCCTACCTGCATCTTTAGGCACCTAAATATATTTAAAAATCTGTCCTTTGTCTTGCTGTGCCTCATTTCCCCATCTGTAAAATGGGGCAATAATATTTCCCTACCTCAGCACTCAGACAGAGTGGTGATGGGTGAGGCAGAGGCTGCATATAAGTACCTAAGGCAGATTGGGATGTGATACGCTCAAGGAGTTCCCTGCATTTTTACACCCACCATTTATTTTTCAGCTCAGTAACAGCAGGGTAGGCAGCTGCCCTTCCCTTATCTCTTAAGTTTGTCCCACATCCTTCATTATTTTTCAGGGGATCCATCTTCTTGCTTGAAAATCCCATGACTGACACGCAGCTGGACGGTGTGCGATCAGTTGCACAACCTTTCTTTTGCTGCACTTGCTGTCAGGAGGGCATGACTCCTTATTTTCAAACCATTTAGAAACTCCCCTTGGGTTTTTGTTTTTAAATAATGGGATAAAAGTATAAAAGTGAATACACAGATTTTGGCCTCCATGTACATGATGGTGGATATGCTTTAGAAACTGTAACCATTAAGGAAAATTGGTCCCAAACAACAACAACAACAAAGTGTGTGTGTGTGGGCAGGCGGGGGGAGAGCAGAAGAATTACCAAAAAATGTCATCAACAAGCTTTAAATCAAAATTCATTGACATGTCACCCAGCTCTAGTGCTAGCTGAATATAGGCAGGAGGGGAATTCTAAAATTTTAGTCTAACCTTGTTTTTCTGTTTTGTGTGTGTGATTTCAAAATTGCACTGAAAACTGTCATCACAAAAATTAAAATGAAGTAAATTTCCACCAGCTATGCCTTTGGGATGGGATTTTGGAAGTGCTCCACATTGGCCTAACTCTACTCCCACTGGAGATCTACCATGGGGAGTTAAGTCAGTTCTGAGGGCTTTTGGATATCCCACCCTTAGGCTTTCAATGCCTCAGTTTCTCTATCAGCAATATGGGATGCGATAGTAGTAATAACCCTGCCCTCCCTCCTCCAGAGGGGCTTTATGGGAATGAATAATTGTAAAGAGCCTGTAGAGTCTCTGCTGGAAAGGGCTGTTGTTTTCAGACATATTGTTTTTGGCGCTGTTCTTAGCATGGCCTCTGAATCAAAGTCGTTTGACCAGTCTGCAGTAATAAGCAGATATGCACAAGCACAAGAGTGCTTAAGACCAGTGTGTGGTTAAGACCAGTGCCTAACATTCATTATTGTAGCATTCCCTGGAAGGGAAAGCCTTTTATCTCATTTAAAAAGCATGAACGTGAGATGTACATTAAGTTCACTTCACAAGAGAGTATTTTCGCTTTTCCTTTGCAGAGGCATTTCTTTCCCCCCTACCCGTACATTCCTGCACAGACCCCTTTTGTTCACTGCCCTTAGCCAATCTACATGCAGCAACAACAGCCCAGATGTTCCCTATCAAACTCGAAGCCATGCCAGCAAACTTTGGCACACATGAAAGTGCACTGAGTAATGGGTCTCCACAAATACCATTTTCCCCTTCTGACTTCTGCAAGTATTTTTACATGTTAATGGGTTCCACTCAGCTACAGCCTAAGGGAGGCCACAGAACTATGCTGTATGAGAGTTCGGCAAATTAGCAGTTAAGGTATACTAGGCGCCTTGATGCTGTCATGCCTTCAGGGCCTCGTCTGGGCTTCTCTAACCTTGAGCTCCTGTCACTCATTTTCCTGCTAATAGCTTTCCAATGACTGGGCCGGATGGGTGTAGCCTTTCCAAATGAAAATGGTCTGAGGCTGCAAAACAAAACGCATGTGTTTTCCCCCCTCACCCCCACCCCGACCCAGAACTGCAGAAGATGCTTATATGGATTTGTGGGAAATCCTATTCCCTCAGCACCATCGAAGTCATCTTTACGCATCTTATAGTGACATATATACCTTGGAGGTTTGTTGTGTGTAAAACTCTTTCATTTGGCCCCACCAATGTGTGATGTTTCAGCATTTTCTTTCACATTTCCTCCCTCTCAGCCGCAGTTCCTCCTGCTCCTCTTTAGCCAATGGCAGAGAGTGGGCTGCCACAGATCTCCAGTGCTAAACCTCAGCTAACTCTGAAGCCAAAGATCCCAGTTCTCCCACCTCCCATTCTATGCATCTGATGAAGTGGGCTGTAGCCCACAAAAGCTTATGCTCAAATACATTTGTTAGTCTCTAAGGTGCCAGAAGTACTCCTGTTCTTTTTGCGGATACAGACTAACACAGCTGCTACAGAGTAGTGTCTTTCCCTGCAAATAGTCCCACTGTTTTCAATTAAATAAGGCATGTGAGTACGGGCTGCAGAATCTAGTCCTAAACAATCACATGAGCCAGACTGTGCTACCATTATTCGTGCTACAGGGAGTAGGGTATTAATCTAGCTGTCTAGCTAAGGTACTTAAATGACCCCCATTACCATGATATCAGCACATCTTACAATCTTTAATGGATTTAGGGAAGTGCTATCATCTCATTGTACTGAAGGGAAACTGAGGCACAGAACAGCTACATGACTTGCCCTTAGTCACACAAAGTCTGTGGTTGAGCTGGCACTTCATCCCAGGTTTCAGGCTAGCATGTTAACCATGGTTCCATCCTTCCTTTCATATCCTTACCTGAGCTAAGGTACTGGAACGTAACACTCAGTCTATCTGTGCCTCTGTGGTAGGTTGATAGAATTACTTAGCTGCCTCACAAGTGAGGTTGTGAGCTGGGTAAATGTTGAGGTCAGTGTGGTGTTGGACAAAAAGGTCCATCCGTTAAATATTATTAATAGAAAGTGACTTTGGTTTCAGCTATGCCCTGGTTGAAAATGTGGGAGAAAGGAAAGATTTTAACAAGCAGTAAAACAGAGCTAGCTGATTTTATCATTTCATTATAGAATGGAGTGACACCAGTGTGTGTGTATGTTTAATTAAATAAGCCTAGTTTGCAGTAACAGAATGTAAAGGTTGCACAGATAAAGCACTCAATGAGGAAATGCCAAATGCAACCTTAACTCAAACCCTTGTGCACTTTGATTGTCCTTAACTGCAGAATCACATTCTGTTTCTCAAATCATAATACAAAACCATACATCTACACCCTTAGAGGTACAATACACTAACTCTGGATGGGCAAAATGCTCATTTTTAGAGACTCGTATCTTAACCTCATCAAAACCAGCATTCATGGGAACCATCAAAGGCACTTCCACTAATAAGGCCTGTGTTCCTCTCACATTTCAACAATCCCCTCCCATTTGTTTTGGTACTGGAGTTGTTCAACAGGAGTTGGAAGACTGTTTGTTTATTTATTTTATAATGGGAAGTGTATATTTTTTTCCACTCCCTTCTCACCTTACAATGACCGAACCATTTTTACTCAAACCTTAAAAACAGCTTTGGTTAGAAACCAGAGCTAGAAAATTTTCCAGGGGATCCAGCACACTGGAGGTGGCCTTTCCACAGAGGATGTCAGCTCCCTGCCTCTCAGTGGGACAGTTTGATCTGTGCATGGAATTCTTCATGAAGAGTTCCCTGTAAAAAAAAAAAAAGGCCCATCTGGTGGCTTTTCATGCAAGAGGGGATAATCTGGACAATTATACAGTAAATTAATTAGAGCATCCAATCCTAAAACTAGTATCATGATGAAGAGAAATGCAGAGTTACAGGTAAGAGAGGACAGATACATTTTTAGCTCAGATTTGCAATGAGATGAAGAACCAGTAAGGGGAGTTTCAGGAAGGCTATACAAGACATCAAGGGCTGCAGCGAAGAAGGCTCTTGCACCAAGAGTAACCAGATGATGAGAAGGGATCAAGAGGAAGTTGTTTCACATAATCTGAGCAGAGGGAGTGTTTCTAGGGTCAGGGCAAAAACATAGAGGCTTTTAAAAATAAGCATGATTTTTGGGGTAAATGATGAAATGAAGGGGGGAGAGAGAAGAGGGATCTGAGGATGAGGTAGTCAAATTTCTTTAGAGAGGTAAACTGGAAGGGTGAAAAAGGAAACTGGGATTATGATCATATTTTTAAGATTTGCAGGAGCTATTAAAGGGTTATAAAAAGCAATGGATTCCACACTCCCTTCATTAAGGGAGGAAAGGCACCACTTGAAATGTTTTTATCATTAAAAAAGAACAAAAATAAGCCCCTAAATTATCCTGTTAAAAACATTAAGAGGCAGCTGCCATTTCACACATGGTTTGGTTTAACTAGTTGGAGCAATCTGGGATATAGTGGCCCCTGAAGATCTAACCTGCCTAAAGAGCACCCAGCTGTGTTCAAAGGAGCTGTTGATCTCCAGATTCTCTCTAGCATTTCCACTCTCCTTGGCATTTGCTGCTGATCCAGTACGATGTTCGGAGACTGTTCAGAAAGATCTCTCTATTCTAAATCAGCTAATAGGGGGAAATAAACTCATGGGTTGGCCAAAGGGAATCTAAGAAAGACCCTGCAATGAGGCAGTCACTGCAGATGTTTGCTCAGACTGTCTTGTTCTGTAGCTAATGCAGAGGTCAATGATCCTAGAAACCCAATAGAAGACAAGAAGACCCAACATCACAAATTATGAGAACTCTGCAAATTATGGATTTTTTTCAGTTAACTCCCAATTCCAAAAAATTGGGAAAATTATCACTTGGGATTGACATAAAAACAAAATCATTTGAAATTTTTGGTGAATCAAAAAGTTGAAAAAATTCATTTCAGGTCAAACACAACGTTTTGTTTCAATTTCAAGCATCATTTGAAACTGAAAAGTTGAAATGTTTTGTTTCCAAAATGCTGAAACTAAACGTTTGGATTTTTTAAAAGTTTTTTTTGACTAAAACAACTCTGCAGGATGGATGCAAATTTTCAAAATGTTTTAGTGTCACCAAATCTGCATTTGCCATAGAAAAATGTTGAGTGAAAAATCTCTCCCAGCTGTCCAAATGCTCTCTCCACTGGGAACTCTCAGCAGAAATCTGATGACTTAGGGATAGCTGATCCCAACACATGATCTCACCCAAATGCTCCAGAGCTAGATGAAAAATCCCAGTGTCAATATCTGTGAAGAACATGGGTGCTATCTACAGTATTCTTATTAATATTGTGTGCATCTCTGTATGTTTGATGGTTATGATGTCGCTATATGGGACACAAAGAATTAATTCCTGCTGGAGTTCTCCACGTGAACACAAGAACCAGACACTGACCAACTCAGTTGTGGATGTTTAACAGACAATACCTCAACCTACTCGGGGAAGACTACTTGAGAAATGCATAAACCTATTTGGCAAGTTGAGGCCCTGCTCCACATCTTGGGAGGTCTTCTGGCAGAAAGTCTTAAACAAAGAGACTCTGACCTGGACAAAAATCTGTCTGGGAACTGAAGGGTCATAGATGCTGAGTGGGTGAATCAGACTGGGAGGGAGAGGCTGCCTGGGTGCAACCTGCTGTGCTGTCCCCCAACTGTGTGAGCCTACTGGAACTGGCCAGGAAGGCCAAGGTTTAGGTAAGATAATAGGTGTTTAGCCTTTTCTTCAGTTAACCTTTTCACTCTGCTAGCTAAATTCCTATGGACAAATAAATCATACTCTGATTTGAATAAGCTGTTCACGGTAACTGTATTTATCAGCTAGCAACAGCTCCCCAAGAGAAATGTATAGCAGGGCCTGACCCCAGCTGGGCCTGCTGGAGGAAATAAGGTTGTTGAAACAGGATGTCCTCTAACATGGTAACAACAGTCTAAAAGTAGGGTGAACTGTGGGGTTTCATCCTAAGAGAAGCACTGGTATGTGGCTTGAGAGAGATCATAGGTGCAGCTAACCTTGCACTGTAGCAACGATCACAAACATTGGGGAAATGGTCATCTGGTGCTTTATGCACAGATGCAATAGGGAATGAGAGGGGCATTTCCCAGTATTCCTGCCAATGTATTGTGGGGAAATATTCCTTCTGTGCCAGACTGGAGGAATGACTGTTGAAGTGACAGTAATGCTGGGCTTGTCCCACTTAATGCAGAAGCAGCATTCCTACACATCTCTTCCTCGTCCACTCTGCCCAGGCCCTCAACTTTTTGTGTGTGGTTGCATCAGTGCCCAGAGTATATTTTCAAAATTAATGTTGTTCTTCTGGAGGTATTTCTCCTGCCAGGCTATGAATCTGGAAACTATTAATAACTGTTCAGGCTGAATCATTTGAGCAAATCTTAAATGCCTTGCTTAATATCTTGCAGGATTTAAGAGGGAATTTGAACCTTTATGGTTTGTAGGGTAACAGACTTTCAGGAAACTTGACAGCTTTACTTTACCACTACAGCGAGTCTGTTTACCCAGGATGGGAAGCTCACTTCCAGCTGCAATGTAGACCTACCCATATAATATATGATCCCAACTTTCTGGCGCATCCTGCCTTGAGGTTGCAGTATTATTGTTTTGGGTTGTTGACCTACAAATCTTGGTCCTCAATGCCACCTCCCATGGTAAACCCACAGGATGGACTAATGAGAGCCTCTGTGCAGAGTTTCTTCCATTCAGGGATTGGGGGGGAATAAAATGCAGGTTGCATCACATGTGTCTAATCCTACTCTGATGTCCCAGTATTCCTCTCTTCTCTTCCCCTGGTTCCACTGGAGCTTTATTACCAGAGACTTCCCCAGATTATGGCTGCCCTGAGAGCCTGCTTAAAGGGCAAGGGTTCCCCACAATAAAGAGGATCCTTGGAAAGGTAATATAGACTTGGGCAATATCACCTTTTCCAGGTAGTATCTATAGGTCTTCTACTAGTGGTGGAATTATATGGGTGAAATCATGGCCCACTGACAAAACTCCCATTGACTTCAATGGGTGCTGTTTTCCTAGCCCTCCTCTCACCCACCATGGGGCCATTCTCTCTCTGCCTCCCCACCACCAGGGACCTGCCCACTCCTACTAAGTGAATCCCAACTCCACAGAGTACTACCCATGGAGTTGTGGAAAGAGTAGGGTAGAGCCATAGAGACAGCTGACCCTCTTCTGCATGGGAGGGATGAGTTCTAGGCAAGGGGTTCCCTGCATACAGGGACCTAATAAGCCTTAAAATGAAATCTCTAGCTGCCGTATGACTAAAAAAGAGGGGGTTTCCAGAATAATTTTTTAGATGTTAGCTCTCCAGACAAATGGATTTTTGACCCCACTAAGAAGTCCCTACAAGCAGAAAACATCATTTTGGGCTTAGTTCTTATATATTTGATGGTTGACCCCAGCTCTCAAGTTCAGATTCTCAAGTGTTGAAAGCCACGACACAGAATAATGTACTTTGTATCTTTTAATTCCCCTTTCCCCGTGGCTACAGGCTACTCTGCATTGAGAAGAAGGTTTAGATTTATATTAGAAAAGTTACATGCTCCTTCTGATTTGCCTAAACACACAGTTATGTTTTAAGAGAGAGACATGGTTCCTTATTTGCCATGCCTATCATGAAAATGCCCTGTTTAATTTCACAAAGAAAATTGATTAAAAACTGAAAGGAAACATCTGCATTTGATATAGCAGTTGAGGAAGAATATTAATTGTGATCAAAGCTACTCTGCCATCAAGAACAATGGGAGATTTATCCATGTATTGTGATCTTCTTTATTTGATGGGTCAGTGGACTGATTTGTTTTGGGGTATTTGAAAGTGTTTTATGCTAAATATTCAATCCAGCCCATTGCAACTTGGAGGAGTAATTGTGAGATAATATGGGAATCAATTCCCCTCCACCTCCAACATAATAGGGTTTTTGACTCAATCAATATATTGTTTTACCCAGAATAAAGTAGCCATATAGTGGAGCAATGCAAACTGTACCCAGCAAAAGTATAATTACTGCTAAGCTATTCCTGATTCTAGCAGCTGTAGTAAAGTTATAGTGTAGGTTGGCAACCTTTCAGAAGTAGTGTGCCGAGTCTTCATTTATTCACTCTAATTTAAGATTTCCCGTGCCAGTAGTACATTTTAATATTTTTAGAAGGTCTCTTTTTATAAGTCTGTACTATATAACTAAATTATTGTTGTATGTAAAGTAAATAAGGTTTTTAAAATGTTTAAGAAGCTTCATTTAAAATTAAATTAAAATGCAGAGCCCCCCGGACCGGTGGTCAGGACCCAGGCAGTGTGAGTGCCACTGAAAATAAGCTTGTGTGCCGCCTTCAGCACGTGTGCCATAGGTTGATTACCCCTGTAGGTGGCTTACTTCTCTCAGGGCTTCATCATGATAGGTGGCTCTCCAGCAAAGTTTTTAAGTGCTGAAGTACATGCTGGATCAGAGACAGAATTCTCAGCACTGCCCAGGATCAATCCTATTGGTTCTGATTAAGGAAAGCATTTGCTTAACTTTAAGCACATGGCTGAAGTAAAGCACATGCTTAAGAACCTTCCTGAATCAGGTCCTTAGGATCCCATCCAAAGCCTCTTGCAGTCATTGGAAAGACATCGACTGGCTTCATTGGAGTTTTGATCAGGCACTTCAGACAGAAAGATGCAAATCCTGCAGAGTTACTATTGGATGCTGAGCAATTATTCTCAACACCTACACAGCACTGAGCAGCCTATGCAGCGCCTCTGTAGGGTTGAGTCCTTAGGCACAGATCCTACAGACTCTTATGCATATGTCTTCATTTACTCATGTGAGTCATCCCACTGAAGTCTATGAGACTATTCATGTATTTAAAGTTAAGCATGTGCATAAGTGTTGCAGACTTGAGGCCTAAAATTCCATGTTGTTGTTTTCAAACCTTTGTTTTCAGTGCCATGTAAGAAATAATTTGTCCCCCATTCCAATTTTTAAAACTTCTTGCTTTTCTGTGAGATTATTAATCTTTATATCATTGAGCATAAAGTCACCAATAGAAAGTTTCATTACATGGATGTATTCAGTACGTACAATAAGCACCTTTTTTGCAAATATGTTACATTTACAATTAAATTCAGTTTTAACTGGAGCATGTGCATTTATTCCCATAGAACAGTGGTTCTCAACTTTCCAGACTACTGTACCGCTTTCAGGAGTCTGATTTGTCTTGCATACCTTAGATTTCACCTCACTTAAAAACTACTTGCTTATAAAATCAGACATAAAAATAAGTGTCCCAGCACACTATAACTGAACAATTGCTTACATTCGCATTTTTACCATATAACTATAAAATAAATCAATTGGAATATAAATATTGTAATTACATTTCAATGTACAGTATATAGAGCTGTATAAACAAGTCATTGTCTGTATGAAATTTTAGTTGGTACTGACTTTGCTAGTGCTTTTTATGTAGCCTGTTGTAAAATTAGGCAAATACCTGGATGAGTTGATGTGCCCCCTGGAAGACTTCTGCATACCCTTAGTGGTACACATACCCTTTCTTGAGAACCACAGTGCCATAGAGAACAGGGCACTGTCAAACATCATCATTCTTCTCAAATTGCCACACATTAAAATTTGTAGATGCTCTGGGAGTATCAAAAAAGAATCCATATTAATATCTCCTCAGTCCCCGGAAAAATCATGGAGCAGGTCCTCAAGGAATCTATTTTGAAGGACTTGGAGAGGAGGAAGGTGATCAGGAACAGTCAACATGGATTCACCAAGGGCAAATCATGCCTGATTGCCTTCTATGATGAGATAACTGGCTCTGTGGATATGGGGAAAGCGGTGGATGTGATATATCTTGACTTTAGTGAAGATTTTGATAGTCTCCCACAGTATTCTTGCCAGCAAATTAAAAAAGTACGGATTGGATATTTGGACTTGTGACAGGATCAGGTCAGATGGCTACAGGAGAGTGTTAGAAGGCACTAGTCCCAGATTCAGTAGATCCCTTTTCTCTGGGTAAGGTAACAGGGGCAGTTCCAGAACAAGCAGGAACTTGCAGGAACCAATTAAGGCAGGCAGGCTAATTAGGATGCCTGGAGCCAATTAAGAAGAAACTGCTTGAATCAATTAGGACATGCTGGCTAATCGGGGCACCTGAGTTAAAAAGGACCTCACTTCAGCTTGTAGTGTGCATGCAAGGAGCTAGGAGCAAGATGCACTAGGAGCTGAGAGTGAGAAGACATATTGCTGGAAGACTGAGGAGTACAAGCATTTCAGACACCAGGAGAAAGGTCCTGTGGTGAGGATAAAGAAGGTGTTGGGAGGAGGCCATGGGAAAGTAGCTCAGGGAGTTGTAACTGTTGCACAGCTGTACCAGGAGGCACTCTAGATAGCTGCAGTCCACAGGGGTCTCCAAACCTCCCAACTCCTGATCAGACACAGGAGGAATAGACCTGGACTGTGGCTTCTACCAGAGAGGAAGGTCTCTGGGCTGTTTCCTGACCCACATGGTGAATCTCTGAGGCAAGCAAACCAGCCAATAAGTGCAGGACCCACAAGGTAGAGGAGGAACTTTGTTACAGACTATAAGGTGGATAGAAAGCTGGCTAGATTGTGGATCACTACCCCGTTGAGCCCAACAGCTCGATGTCTAGTTGGCAGCCGGTATCAAGCGGAGTGCCCCAGGGGTCAGTCCTGGGGCCAGTTTTGTTCAATGTCTTCATTAATGATCTGGATGATGGGATTAATTGCACCCTCAGCAAGTTTGCAGATGACACTAAACTGTGGGGAGAGATAGATAAATGCTGGAGGGTTGGGATAGGCTCTGCTTTGAGCAGGGGATTGGACCTCCTGAGGTCTCTTCCAACCCTGATATTCTATGATTAGGTCCAGAGTGACTTAGAGAAATTGGAGGATTGGGCTAAAAGAAATCTGATGAGGTTCAGCCAGGACAAGTGCAGAATCCCATGCACTGCTACGGGCTGGTGACTGACTGGCTAAGCAGCAGTTCTGCAGAAAAGGACCTCGGGATTACAGTGGATGAGAAGCTGGATATGAGTCAACAGCATGCTCTTATTGCCAAGAAGGCTAACAGCAAATTGGACTGCATTAGTAGGAGCATTGCCAGCAGATCAAGGGAAGTGATTATTCCCCTCTGTTCGACACTGGTGAGGCCACATCTGAAGTATTGCATCCAGTTTTTGGGTCCCCACTACAAAAAGGGTGTGGACAAATTGGAGAGAGTCCAGAAGAGGGCAACGGAATGATTAGGGGGCTGGGGCACATGACTTATGAGAAGAGGCTGAGGAAATGGGGGTTATTTAGTCTGCAGAAGAGAAGAGTGAGGGGGATTTGATAGCAGCCTTCCCCTACCTGAAGGGGGGTTCCAAAGAGGATGGAGTGAAGCTGTTCTCAGAGGTGGCAGATGACAAAACAAGGAGTAATGGTCTTACATTGCAATGGGAGAGGTCTAGGTTGGATATTAGGAAAAACTATTTCACTAGCAGGGTGGTGAAGCACTGGAATGGGTTACCTAGGGAGGTGGTGGAATCTCCATTCTTTGAGGTTTTTAAGGTTGAGCTTGACAAAGCCCTGGCTTGGATGATTTAATTGGGATTAGTCCTGCTTTTAGCAGGGGATATGACTAGATGACCTCCTGAGATCTCTTCCAACCCTAATCTTCTATGATTATATCTCTATCACCAGAGTTTCAATTGAAGGGAATTAGCTTTTCAGTCTGATTAATATTTGTCCATATCACACACCATTTGAGATTATGAATTGTGTCTGACAATCCTCTGGACTTCTCAATGTGGGGTTTAAACAATAACAATTTAAAAAAAATACTGTTTCCCGCTTAAGTAACCAAGTATCAGAGGTGTAGCCATGTTAGTCTGGATCTGTAAAAGCAGCAAAGAATCCTGTGGCACCTTATAGGACTAAACAGACGTTTTGGAGCATGAGCTTTCGTGGGTGAATACCCACTTCCTCAGATGCATGCATCTGAGGAAGTGGGTATTCACCCACGAAAGCTCATGCTCCAAAACGTCTGTTTAGTCCTATAAGGTGCCACAGGATTCTTTGCTGCTTTTAAGTAACCAAAACCATCTGCATGTATCACATCAATATTAAAAATGCTTGTGTTTATTCACAGTGTATTGCTGTAAAGTTTTTTCTCCTTCCACTTAGGGTGTAGAATTTCTGGAATAGTCAGTATTTTTTTAATATTTCCACTGCATGAATCACAAAAAGCAATGCCCCCAACTTATCATTAAAGCAAAAGGGGGCATGTAATCACCCACCCAGATATGGCATGCTCTTAAGTGGATGGATGAATCTCCTGCAGAAAAGCTAATTTGGCTCTTTAAAAAAGGGGATGGGTATAAACGAAACTGGTGAAAATTGTACTGTACTTGTATAAAACATCACTGCACTGGAGTTCTGCACCATCATCTGAAGATCTGGCCCAGCAGTCCAAACTTTTCATCTTAAAATGGCATTTCACAACTGGCCTGGAAATCTCATAAGAACACATGTTCTAATGGTATTAAGGCAATTCTCTACTGCTAGTCCTGAACTGAATCAGGAAGTACAAAATCATGCAAAAATTATATACAATGGATGTGGAAATAAAGCTGATCATGGTGGCAGGAAGTTAGTAGATCTTTTCTGACTCTTGGGGTTCAGCTCCAGTGTTGAGCAAAGGGTTAGGTTAGTTCTTCCTTTATCTGAACATGTATATCTATTCCTCCTATAAAGGCGGTAACAGGAGAATAATATCCCATTCCCCTCATTCTCTCACCCCACTACAAATCATGTGTTCCAGTGGTGATAACTGTGAAAATGCTATAAGATAGAAATAGCAAATCTACAGCGCCAGGTCATTTGCAAGCCAGAAAGGACTGATGGCCTCCAATTTTATAAGTCTGGTGTTTGTAAATGTCCAATTAAATGACTTCACTAGGTCATAATTATTACTGGAGAAAGCTGGCCAAAGAGACTGGTAATTAAACCATAGACTGATGGAAACTGTTAAATAGTGGAGCTACTTCTCTATAAAACACATGGGAGTTTTATGACTGGACTATCTGCTGCAATAAAGAGAATATAGTGCTTCATTATTGTAAGCAATATTAAAACTTGGAAGCAATTTGGACCCACCAAAGTTGGAGAGCATCTTTGACTTTTGATTATTTCCCCCATTTGGATCCCTTCGTTGCTCTGAGATGTCTCCAAGAAGAACTCTCACACACCCCCATTCCCTCCCCCACCCAAGATCACACCTCATGGTTATCAGCGCTGATAGCACTACAATAATCATATGCACACCTTACCTTTCTCCATTGTTAAACATCAGGACACAGGGCCAGCTCCCGGCACCAACACAGCAAGTAGGTGCTTGGGGCGGCTAATGGAGGGGGCGGCACGTCCGTCTCTTCGGCAGCAATTCAGCGGTGGGTTACTCTCTCCCTCTTGGTAGAGCTGCTGCTGACGTGCCGCCAATCGTGGCTTTTGTTTTTTTTTTTTTTTTTGGCTGCTTGGGGCGGCAAAAATGCTAGAGACGGAACTATCAGTACAGTTGCCATTCCATATCAAACCTGAAATCAGACTGCTTAGGGACAATTCTTGCCTTTTGGGACTGTAGAGCCAGCCCTTACAGACCCATTTTATTACTGCCAGAGAGTGGAAATGCAACTCCTTTCCTCCTCTCACTGAGTGGGACCAGTATATATGGGATGAGTTAGTCATGCAGAAGCTGTTAAAGTGTTTCCAATATAAATCTTAGCATTATACATGGTCATCTAGTTATGAATTCTCTCTCCAAGGGCTTGGACATGGCAAAACTTCAGAGCCTAGCTAATCCTTTACAGATTGGGAAACTATGGAAGAGGGAGGGATGCGGTTAGACACTGCAAATGTCCCCCTTTATTAAAAATGAGGCATTACTTAAGTCTTGAGCTTGTGGGCCATCTCAGCTAAGCCTGACCACTCCTGCCTCTGTAGTCCCTTCTGCCTTTTTCATGGCTGGAGGGAAACTTGATTGTTTGGACCTGTAGTATATGTAAATCCACTGCAGGAATTGTGTGCAGATGGACAAAATACTTGCACTCTGGAAGGCTGTCTTTGTTGAGATATAAAAGTATATTATAATTGTCTTTTTCCTTTATCTTTATTTGTAAATATATATATCTGTATTCCCAAACAAAATGTTGGAATACAATTAAGGCAGAATACACAACAGTAATTTAGGGTAAAATACATTACAAGGATGTTGTAGTTATCCCAACCCAACAGTTAAACAGGAAATTGACAGTTAAGATGAAACTTAAAAGAAACTCAAATTTATTAAGGTCTAGAAAAGCACATGTGGGGCACGCAAACATATTATATGTTATGGACATGGAAGTGTGTGTGTGTAAAACTAATATATAGGCACAAGCAACTTGCATTCTGGCATTTCCTAACTTTTGAGTGCTTGACTTTACAACCATAACGATGTTCTTTTAACACAGATTTTTATATGTAATTTCCTAGATTTTTAAAAAAGAAAAAAGAAAAAACAGAAATTCCAACATGTGACATCATATTGACACCTTTGTGGGACTTCAGCACAGTTGGAACCTTTAGATCTACTGCACAGATCTTGGCTACTTGAGCTAATGTAGTAACTGGTAGCAATAGTAAGTTGTCATCCTCTATGGGGACCAGCACTAGAGGTGGATGAGACAGTTTGCCAGTGGGTTTCACAGACATACGCTGACAGCAGAGGAATGGTGAGACTCGGGAATCTTGGGTTCCACTGAAGGCTCTGGAGGGGGAAGTGCTCTAGTGCGGATAGACTTTTCTGTTTCCCCCAAGCTTGAGTTTTTCTGTGCTGTTCCCTTCCTGCCCTGTCCCAGTCCTCTCTTCCACACCCCTGGCTATTCATCCCAGTTCCATCCTTTTCACCTTGTCAGTCCCAGTTTCCACTCATGTTTCTCATCCCAGTTCCAGTCTTCTTGTCCAGCAAATCATAGACTCTCCCTCTGGATTCACCATCCTAGTCTCAGTCCCCCCACTTGTTCCCAGTCTCAATCTTCTTGCCTAACCATTCCCAGTTCTCCCACCCCTTTCCAGCTCCAAGTCCCATCTCCTTCCCAGCCACTACCAGTTACCCCTTCCTGACTCTTCATCCTATCTGTCTTTTCACCCTCCATCCCCAGTCCCTTCTGTGGCTCCCTGTGCAATCTCAATAGCCACCCCCCTGCCCCCAGCTCCTTGTCTGTCTCTTTTCCTCTCCCATCCCTGTTCTTCTGCTGTACCCTGATTCTGTGTCAGATCAGTTTCCCAGCCCCTCATCCTCCTTCCACCCATCCCACTGGTCTCAGTCTCCCCTGGCTGCTCATATTCTCTGTCTCTCCACCCCAACTGAGTCCCAGTCCCTGTCAGTTTTCTCCCTGGCTCCAGTCCCACTCTCCTTGCCATCCAATTCCAATCTTTTCTGCCTCCCCTCCCCTCCCAGCTCCTGGTATCCTTACCCAGCCACTCCCAGTCTCCCACCAACTCCAAATTCCAGCTACCCTTTTCCTCCCACAAACCTCCAGTCCAATCTTTTCCTGCCAGGCTCCTTTGTCCCACTCTACTTGTTTCCCCACCAGATCTGGCTTTTGTCCCCTCTGCACATGATTCAGGCAGCTGCTGTCTCCTTGCTGCCTAGGCATCAGCAGTGATGAGGGTGGGGATGTTGAAAGCACAGGAGAGACAGGCTCCGTGCTCACAGATCCCTTGCCCAGACCTGGACCTGGCACAACTTGGAGCATCCAGGAATTGCACTTGCAGGGGAAGTCCTGCTTAGCCCTGAGCAGATGGAATCTTTGGGGAAATAAGCTGTGAAGCTTTAATCTCGACTGAGCATAGGTGAACTGCAACTTTTCAAAGGCCTAGTTATTTAGCCAAATTTGGGTTGCTTTTCCCCAGCCAAATAATCAATCATGCAATCATAAACTTCTAGCTCTGCTGCCTGCGTAGTCAAATCCTTAAGCCTGGTCTACACTAGAAAATGAAGTCAGACTAAAAACATCAGTCAAGAGTGAAAAATCCACACCCCTGAGCAGTATAGTTAAACCAACCTACATTTCTGTGCAGACAGCACTAAGGGCTAGTCTACACTGGCAAGATTAAAGCGCTGTCATGGCAGTGCTTTCATGTGGCTTGTGTAGTCACAGCAGAGCGCTGCTCTAAAAAAACCACCTCCACAAGGGGCGTAGCTTACAGTGCTGAAACTTGCTGCTCTCAGGGATGTTTTTTCACACCCTTGAGCGAGAAAGTTGCAGCGCTCTGCAGTGCCAGTGTAGACAAACCCTAAATTGATGAGAAAGAATTCTGCTGACCTCTCAGGGAGGTGGATTATCTGATCCCTGTCACCGGAGTAGGCAGTGCCTACACTGAAGTGCTACAGCAGTGCAGCTGTTCCACTGTAGCATTTAAAGTGTAGCCAAGCCTTTAAATCTGCCACAAACTTGCCTCCTGGCCACGCCATGAACTATTATTGTACAGTAGAAATGATCAGTTAGCAAGGGTAGCAGGAGCTAAATTACTCCATTTTTACTAGCTGTCCCTATTCCGGTGAGCCCTGTAGGATGCCTTGCCACATTCAGAGGGCTTGAGAGCGGGAGAGCTCTGTTATGGTCTCATTTGCTGCTTTCTCAGTGGTGCAGCGCCCAATGGGCAGAGTGCAGGAGATGCCAGCCTGGCTCCTGGCCCAGCACTGGTACCCTCAGGGCACAGAGAAAGGAAGGAGTCTGCGGCTGAGCCCCTCACCCCTGGGGCGGGAGAGCAACGGCTGAGCTCCAGCAGGCGGGAGTCAGCCGCCCCGCTCCCCTCTGCAGGGCTCCTCCCCTCAGATCTCCCTCCCCTGCCCAGCAGCCACCTTCCCCTTGAGGCCCCGCCCTCTTCTCCATGGTAACGCGCTAGGACCCCGCCGGGCTGCCCTTAGGGCTGCCTGCTCTGTGATTGATACCCCCGGAGTAACAGGCTGTGGGGAAGCGGCCGGTGGAGCTAGGGGCAGGCCCGGGCGCGGGGTCCTGCCGAGGCCTGCACGTGGCAGCGGAAGGAGGAAGCGCCGGCCGCGAGCGCCGCCACGCCCGGGGATGAGGCGTCATGGCGGGGGGCTGGGCCGGCTTCTCCGAGCAGGAGCTGCGGAGGCTGCGGGGGCCGCACGCAGGTACCGGCCGGGGTGAGCGGGGGCCGGGTGTCCCTGGCGGGAGCCTCGAGCCAGCACTTACTGGTTCCGTGGGGCGGATGCTCGGAGCCTGGCGTCCCCCGCAGGCCGGCTGGGCGCAGAGCTGGTGTCGGGGCCACGTCCGAGCCCGGCCTCTCCTGGGACCTTGGGTCTGGCCCGAGCTCGGGGGCGCTGGGCAGGGCAGCCGGAGCCCTGGGGCTGCCCGCGCCTAGCTTGACCTGGCGTTGACAGCAGTGGGGCCGGAGCGGGGTCTGTGGTGGTGCCCAGCCCTGTACGGATCTTGGCCAACTCGCTCCGGAGGCGAAAGGCCCCTTCCGATCCCGTACCAGGGAGGGTCGGTAACCGCTGGGACTTGGAACAGGGCTTAGCTTGGGGACGTGCTCCGGGCTGGCTTAGGCAGGGGCTCGGTGCGGGGGAGCGCAGTGGTTCCTTCCGGCCTTCGGATGTGAGAATCTTTTGCTGGTTTCTTACATGTATGTGATGGAAAAGATTCTCTCCCTTCTCTTCTCTCATAGATTTTGTGACTACAAGGCACCCTTATGATCATGTAGTTCAGGGGTTCTCAAACTGGGAGTCGTGAGGTTATTCCAAGGGATCTTGAGTTGCTAGCCCTGTGTATGGCTGGCCCACTGCCCTGCTCTGCTTCCAGCCCCGCTACATCTCCAAAGGAAGGGCACCAAAATTGAAGTTTTCCCAGGGTGCCGTTTTCCCTAAGACTGATATTGGGACCAAGACAACATTAGAGGGCTTGATTGGTCAGCCGCTGAAGAGCTACGTTAAACCACAGAACAATCAGAACACTAGGAAAGGCAAAAAAAACAACAACAAAAACTTATAATTTAACAGTCAAACACACAGTGGTGCTGGCGGGGGGCTTGTGCGGGCTATACCCTCTCCAAAATTTGCCTTAGCCCCGCCCCCCACCAGCCACCCTTCCCAGTCCAAAGGTCAAGCATTACACAGAGGTAAGGTGGCATTGTGTGGCATTGCTGCTGGTGGCTGTGCTGCCTTCAGAGCTGGGCACCTGGCCAGCAGCTGCTGCTCTCCCGCCACCTAGCCCTGAAGGCAGCACTTGCTGCCAGCAGCATCACAGAAGCAAGGGTCTCAGTGGGGCGCCAGTAAGTCTGCTGTGAAAAGTGATATTTATATGTTCGTTAATATCTAGCTGGGAAGCTGTGAACAGTGATCAGAAGTTTGCCCTAGTAAGTCTGCTGTGAAAAGTGATATTAACAAACATACAGATATAATTTTTCACAGCAGACTTAGCACCCTATTGCTTCTCTTACTTCTGTGCTGCTGGTGGTGGTGGTGCTGAAAGCCGTGCTGCTGCCAGCAGTAGCGCAACTTGCAGAGCTTCTGCCAGCAGCAGCGCAGAAGTAAGGGTGACAATGGGGCACAAAGTCTGCTGTGAAAAGTGATATTGACAAAGTTGCTTCTTGCTCCTCCCCCCAGTATTAAATAGCAACTATTTAAAAATATTTTTTCTGTTTATAACAATACTTTGATAAAAATGTCTTTTTGTTTTAATTTAAAAGCAGTAAGAAATGGTAAGTTCATTTTAAACAGTAGGGCTATAAATTTAGCATTTAAAGAAGTATTATAAACTAAAAACAAAGTTTTATATTTAAGGGGGAGGGCGGGGTCTGCACTCAGAGGCTTGCTGAGTGAAAGGGATTGCCAGTACAAAAAGTTTGAGAACCACTGATCTAGTCTGACTAACTGCATTATCCAGTTGCATCCAGTGTTTCCTGCATCCAGCCCAACAACTTGTGGTTGAACCAGAGCATGCCTTTTGGAAAGACCTGAAAGCTTGATTGAAAGATTTCAAGTGATGGAGAATTTACCACAGCTTTGAGTAATCCAGGAGTTCTGTCCAGCTTCCAAGTTCTGTATTTCACTGAAATAACCTGAACCTCTAGTATTAATATTATAGCAGCAAAACATTTTTACATGGCTTGTTTGCATAGCCGCACTCATTTGACTTTCTGACAAAGATTGATCATGTTACCAGCATTAGAGTTTATAAGAAAACAAATTGTCAAGATTTTGCCTCTCCTAAAAGGATTCTGTTTTTATTTTTACTATAAATAGATATATCTGAATCTTCTGATCATCAGCGTCGACCCCTGTCTGTAAATAAGAGCCGTCAGCAGTTGCTCCGAGAAAAAGCTCTTCAGCAGCAATGTCATAAACTGGGACTGCAGGATGGAGCTGCCTCTGTACTTCCAGAACAGCTGCTTTCTGTACCAAAACACAAGCTCTGTCTTCCTCAACAGTCTCTGCCACCACCTCCTCCATCCTCAATCAAGGATCAAAGGCAACATGACACCAGAGATCAACAGAATGCACAGGGACTTGAAAATCCTTGTAATGGCAATGAAAATCCCCAGGAATTCCATGTAAAGATGGATTTCAAACTGGAGAAAAAGAGAGTGGAATTGTTAGTAAGTCTGTAAAATCAAGGGATTGGTTTTATTCCTTACTAATTCATCATTTTGTTGTACAATAAATTGAAGTTTAATATTAAACAGTACTGTATTTTAGAGTAAGAAGTCTTCTCCTTTGCTTCTTTCCTGCTGATCCTTTAATTGCCACCCTTTGTTCAGTAATATCTCATGTAGACCTGAGTCCTGCAATCTAAGGGCTAGTCTACACTGGCAACATTAAAGTGCTGCCATGGCAGTGCTTTAACGGGGCTTGTGTAGTCGTGGCAGAGCACTAGGAGAGAGCTCTCCCAGCGCTCTAAAAAACCCACCTCCACGAGAGGCGCAGCTCCCAGCATTGGTGCACTGTCTACGCTGGTGCTTTACAGCGCTGAAACTTGCTGCGCTCGGGTGTGTTTTTTCATACCCCTGAGTGAGAAAGTTGCAGCACTGTAAAGTGCCAGTGTAGACGAGCCCTAATTCGTGAAGATGGGAGTCCTATTGTCTTCAATAGATTCCATGCAGGCAAGATTGCAGGATTAGGGACTTAAATTGCAAGGCGGCCAGGTCGTGGGACTTTTTTTTTTTTTTAATTGTCTTTGAAGGCTTAAGCGCATCTCTGTTGATTCTGGTTTATTTATCTAGTATACAAAGCTCACCTTTGGAAATGCATCTTTTTGGTTCTGTGTAACTTTTGTCCCTTTCAAAAAATTGCTCTCCTGGTTTTCAAAACTTTCTGTGGGCCTTCTTTTGATTCGATGTCAGGATGGGTTTCAGTTGTATAGTCTCCTCGCTTGGCTAAATTATGGCCAGCTAACATGGCTCTAGATGTGCTAGACTGCATCTTGATGGGGTTTTTCAATGGTCTTGAGCTAACGTGATTGAAAAACCCCCATCCTTTTTGCATCAAGAGAAGGCTGTGAGGTTAACTGAAAAAAAAAAAATCTGCTCGTTCTAGTATTTAGACTCCCGGACCGTATACTCATTGTCTTGTTTGTTGTAACTATTTTGCCCTTGTTTGTCCGAAATTACTTCTGGGTACCCAGAGTAATAAGGTCTTGGGTGCCAAAGTTGTTAGTTAATGCTAAAAAGTATTGGAAACAAGGGATAAAATATCATGTTTTAGGGTATGAGCTGATCTTTAACAATTAGGGGTTTGGATGAGAGTATCACAGGGATCAAATTACCCCATGGGGCTTAGAGGGGGGATTTTTGCACCCTCCTGTGAACCATCTGGACAGTAATTGCCATACTTGATCAGACGCATGCCCCATCTAGTCCACTATTCCATGTTGCTGTAAGCAGCTATGTGCAGTTTTAGTCAGGAAGTTCTTCTGCTCTCTACTGTGGTACAGCACTGCATAAATGGCCAGGTGCCTTACATGTAGTTATTTTTCCTTTGTGTAAAAGACTGGCTATCTGGCACAGCCTGTATTAAGGTAATTTTTTTGTGTTTTACATTTAGGTTTCTTTTCCCGCATGCCTCCATACGCTCTATTTCTTTTTCCATCGAGAGTCCCAGTATTCAGTAGAATGTTCATTCTTCCCGTCTGTAAGCATTTTGTAATGCTCCATGGCATGTATTCATTTAAAAAGTAAGCACATACTTCAGCAAAGCCATAGACAGGGTGGATTTGATTTAAATCACTAGTCAGGAAGATTCAATTTATTCATGGATTTCTACGGGTATGTCTACATCTATAATTTTGCAGCGCTGGTTGTTACAGCTGTATTAGTACAGCTGTATAGGGCCAGCGCTGCAGAGTGGCCACACTTACAGCAACCAGCGCTGCAAGTGGTGTTAGATGTGGCCACACTGCAGCATTGTTGGGCGGCTTCAAGGGGGGTTCGGGGAACGCGAGAGCAAACCGGGGAAGGAGACCAGCTTCGCCGCGGTTTGCTCTCGCGTTCCCCGAACCCCCCTGCAAACTGCAGGGAAGGAGACCTGCTTGCTCGGGAGTTCGGGGAACGCGAGAGCAAACCGCAGGGAAGGAGACCTGCTTGCACGGAGGTTCGGGGAACGCGAGAGCAAACCGGGGAAGGAGACCAGCTTCGCCGCGGTTTGCTCTCGCGTTCCCCGAACCCCCCTGCAAACCGCAGGGAAGGAGACCTGCTTGCACGGGGGTTCGGGGAACGCGAGAGCAAACCGGGGAAGGAGACCAGCTTCCCCGCGGTTTGCTCTCGCGTTCCCCGAACCCCCCTGCAAACCGCAGGGAAGGAGACCTGCTTGCTCGGGGGTTCGGGGAACGCGAGAGCAAACCGCAGGGAAGGAGACCTGCTTGCACGGAGGTTCGGGGAACGCGAGAGCAAACCGGGGAAGGAGACCAGCTTCGCCACGGTTTGCTCTCGCGTTCCCCGAACCCCCCTGCAAACTGCAGGGAAGGAGACCTGCTTGCACGGGGGTTCGGGGAACGCGAGAGCAAACCGAGGAAGGAGACCAGCTTCGCCGCGGTTTGCTCTCGCGTTCCCCAAACCCCCCTGCAAACCAGGGAAGGAGACCTGCTTGATTACCAGAGGCTTCCTCAGGTATGCTGGGATACCTGCTTATTCCACGGAGGTCAAGAAAAGCGCTGGTAAGTGTCTACACTTGATTACCAGCGCTGGATCACCAGCGCTGGATCCTCCACACCCGAAACAAAACGGGAGTACGGCCAGCGCTGCAAATGGAGTTGCAGCACTGGTGATGCCCTGCAGATGTGTACACCTCCTAAGTTGCAGCGCTGTAACCCCCTCACCAGCGCTGCAACTTTGTGATGTAGACAAGCCCTACGTTAAAAAGTGCATTCTTGTTGGTTGTTATAACCTCAATATATATTCTTCAGAACTCAGATGTAGGTTTCATTTTTAGAAGGTACTCACTATACATTTTTAAAGTGATCTGTTTTGAAAACTTTTCAGATGAGTTTTACAGCTATATCAGAAAATCTTTGAGCTATAATGTATCTTAATTAAAATTATCTTTAGATAGGGTTTTTTCCTCAAAAAGCATTTTATCAAAAATATATTTAAATTATAAAAAGATATTTTTTAAATTGATATTTTCCACCCTGCCCATGGATAGTGCTGTGTCAGACTGACAGGCCCAAACTTTCCCAGTTAGTACATTCTACAGCTAACACGTTGGTTGCTGCCCAGTAGCCACCAGTGCAGACTCAACTACCATGTATATTCCATTGGAACAGTCCTACGTCAAATAACCCCACCATGTTCTAGCATCACAGCGGTTTGAAAAAATTTCTTCTCTCTCTTTAGCTATCAAGTAACTTCTGATATTTTATTCCGGGGTGGATTGATTACATCACAGCAATTAAAATCACCAAGTGGAAATCCTCAATTTAAATAATCAATTTTAATCAACATTTCCATTTGTACTTGTTGTTTTCTCAGTAAAGGTGCATTCTCATTTGCTGATATGACCATTAAAACATGTTGATTTACAACTAAATACTACTTTACACACTAGTTTGGTACATGTCTTTGCTACCTAGGAGGATATACTATACCTGTATACATTTATTTAGACAATTGTATAGCTTACTATTTTCAGATTCTTATTAATTGTACATTTTTTGTATGTTAGAAAATAGTGAATGATATGTTGTGTATTTATTAGATGATTAACTTTTTGCTCATGATTTGTGTCAAGCTGCCTTGGGGAGTAAATGAAATTTAATTAACCAGAACAGCATATACAATTTATTTTTATTAAAATAACATTGAATGTTTTGGATACATAAACTTCTCTTATCAAAACATGTTTCACAGTTGCAACTAAATTATAATAAGTTCAGACCTTAAAATTAAATATGAATTTAATATAAAATACATTAAGCAGGTTTGTTTTTAAAAAGAAAGCCTTACTATAATTAAAATAAAGCCAGACACCTAATTTAAATACAAAAATAGTTTTTAAATTAAAAACCAATTATTTTTATCCTCCATTGTGTGCCTTGTTCATGGAAGAACAGCCCTATTATGCATTAAATTATGAGGAGAAGTTTATTACTGAGATCCCTTTGAAAAGGTGATGGATGAAACCACCGCAACAGCTAACATGATGTGACTTAAGTAGGGAAAAATGGCATTCGGCCACTGACAGCCACATCCAAAGACTGTTGCATTCATCTTATCCAATTAGGATGAATTTATATGATACCATAAAATATTTGCCCAGGATTTTAGAGATGGGTTGGGGTGTGTATGATTTATAGTGGAAAGCCACCTATTTGTGAACAATGTATGCTAATTTTAGTTAAAAACATGGGATTCTAATGTAACAAAGAACAAACCCCACATTCTTTGTTCATAAGAGACCCTGGCTTGTTTTTTAAGAGTAAACTTGTCAAGTATCTCCTGAAGCTAATAACTCTTCTTCCTGATCAGTCTTCCTCCCACAGAACCAAGGTGTTGAGCTGTCCTGGATTCTTGGAAATCTTTAATGGGTGCTCCAACAAAATAAACACAAGGAGTATGACTGCTGTTTTGAGTGGGGTGAGGCAGGAAAGAAATGAATCCTTGTTTAACCCTGTTGCTTTGTTAAATGTCTAGGCAGGAGAAATCTCACTGGGAAGTTCTCCAGCAGGAGCAGCGGCTGATGGAAGAGAAGAATAAGCGCAAGAAGGCACTCCTGGCCAAAGCCATTGCTGAAAGGTGATGAGGACATTCTGCGTTCTACTGCCATACCTAGGGAAGGGGGTGTTTGTCTATGATAAGTTACTACGTTTTAGCAAATCCAGCTTGTCCCCCTTTCCTCTGCATTGAAGGTTGTTTTTGTGCGCAAATGAGCAACAGTACATGATACTCACATTTTATTCCAAATTGTGTGGTGGCCAAGAAGCTCTTTTTATGTGGATTGCATTTCTGAAGATGCGGGGTATGGCTACACTTGAAATTTCAAAGCGCTGCCGCGGCAGCGCTTTGAAGCGTGAGTGTGGTCGGAGTGCCAGCGCTGGGAGAGAGCTCTCCCAGCGCTGCACGTAAACCACATCCCTTACGAGTGTAGCTTGCAGCTCTGATTACACTGAGGCTTTACAGCGCTGTATCTTGCAGCGCTCAAGGGGGTGTTTTTTCCACACCCCTGAGTGCAAAAGTTGCAGCGCTGTAAAGCGCCAGTGTAGCCAAGCCCGCAGCTTCTTCTGCAGACTGATAATTCCTGTTACAACTTTACAGAGTGAATCTTATGTTCTTGAACAGATCAGTGATTGAACATTTCATTTGGTGGTATTGTGTACAGTGATTAGAGCAGGGGACAGGGAGTCAGGACTCCTGGGTACTAGTCCCAGCTCTGCCAGTGACTTGTTAAAGTCACTGTCTGTTTGTTCCCTCACCTATAAAATGGGAGTATTACCTTTTTCTCAGAAGTCTGGAGAGGCTTAATTCATTAAGATGTGTAGTGTAAAGTGCTTTGAGATTCTCTGGAATGGAAAGGATCTCCATTAAAAACATCTTAATGAAAAGTGCAGCAAGTTGAGTCTGATAGAAGAGGACAACCAGCTGTGCTAAGTTCAGACTGAATGCACACTGTGCAAGAAACAAGTGTTGGTATTAAGTCAGTGACCTTTAATGCTAAGTGAAGAAGATGTGTAGAGGTAAATGAAGCAGCAGTGTCCAACAGGCTTCAGAGTATGGGACTAGAGAATACAAGAATTGGGTGAGTGAAACAGAGAAGACTAGAAGATGTAGTTGACGGGGCTAATGTGTAGTTTGGAAAAAGTGGCTGAGCTAAAAAGGCTTATTAGTCTACTGATACAAGGGTGAAAGATAGGGCTGAGTTAACGTTTAGTTGTGGGAATATCAGGATAAGTCTCTGTTATAGTTGAATGTAAAGGAATTGATATAAGGGGCATTTGGAGGTGCAAAGATGGTATGTATCTGGATACAGGTGGTGTGAGAAAAGTATTGGTTGCATGACGAGTTGATGATAGAATTGGTGAATTGATTAAAAAGGTGAAGGGGTTTGCTAATGCTGGTCAGTCAGACTGAAGATTTTAAGATACCCAAGGCTATTTTATGGAAAATCAAACGTGGTTCACTGATATGATGAGCAGGGGTAGTATGGCCTAGTATGAGATCTCATTGAAAATTACTTAAGGTGCTTGGGTCTGAATATGCTTCCTGTAGATAGTTTCAGTTCTTGAAAACTTACAAATGTAATAAACAGAGTTGAAGAAGATTATGTAGGGCTTGATTGAAATCTTTCATATTTGATGTGAATCTTTCCATTGACTTCATTCGGCTTTGGATCAAGCCTAGAGAGAGTAATCCTACAAAATGGAAATAAGCACATTTGGGTTAGGTTACCCAGTCTCTTTTTGGCTCCTGCTGTCTGGGATTCTTTGAAGGGGGAAGTTTGCAGGACGAAGTGCCCTTTTCCTTTCTAGCAATTTTCTATGTTCTTATGCTTAAAGTTACTTAGTTTCAGAGAGTGAGTTTTCCGAGTGAAGGAATACAGTCCATTTTAGGCACTTTGATTGCAGTCATTACATATTTTTGTTTCAGACTGTTAACAGCAGACACTTTAGATCCCCATAGATATGGGAAGAAAGATCAAAAATCTTAAACTACAAAAGAGAAATCTTTGAGCAACTTCTAATGAGCTGGTGGGTCTGTAATTTAAACACATCTCTTGTGTAGGATGCTTCTAAAGAGAGAGAACTTGCATCTTGTTTTTTCAGATCCAAAAGAACTCAGGCTGAAACAGTGAAACTAAAGCGGATCCAAAAAGAGCTACAGGCTCTGGATGACATGGTGTCTGCTGACATTGGGATCTTAAGAAACCGAATCGATCAGGCCAGCATGGATTATTCATTTGCTCGGTAAGCAATTAACAGACAGAGCAGCAAGTACTCTTGGGAAAATGTATGCAGTTTCCTTTCACTGAAGAAAGCTGAAGGGAGTCATGTCATTAAAAGACACAGTGCAGGTGTATTTAATAAGTTTTAATATACAGTGGTTTCTCTTTAGATCATAGTGGCCTAAACAGAAGCCTGCAACTAACATAAGTTTCCTGACTGAAAACTTTACTTGCCATTCCCCCACCTCCCACCCACCCGCCCACCCACCCCTTTCATCGTACATATGTGCTGGTCCATTATGGTAGAGTTATACATAAGCACTTGTGTTATAGGGTAGTTTTGTTGTTGGCTTTATTCCTGGGAAAGGAGCAGTTTTAAAAGAGGAACCAAACACATGTAATGTATTACATCAACTCTGTAAAAAAAAGTCCTGAGTCAGTTAAGCACCCTAATTCAGGACAGCACTTAAGTTCTATTGAAATCTTTCACTTGCATACATGCCTAAAGCTAAGTAGGTACATTCTTGAATTGGGACCAAATGTAGGTCAGTCTTCAAGGTTCTCAATGTCTCTATCATTTGAGGGTTTTTTTATTACTATTCTTTTTATTACTACTACTACTACAAGGGAGTGCAACTCTGACGGTTCCCTTTTGCAGCATCCTTCAACATGTAAAATTAATCGAGTGCCTCATTAGTATAGGGTAAACCACAACATAAGTGCGTAAATATAAGCATGTTTATATAGGCATTTACTGAAATGGAAAATGTCTGGTTTTGATTTTAGTTCACTATTCAACATGTAGAAATTGTAGTTTTCCCTGTGACTTTTGCTGTGCATTGACCCACAGGCCAATAAACATGGTAATTAGTTTTTAAATGAATACCAGTGGTAGCTAAGAACTGAGGATGGCTATCGACCAATTATCATTTTAAAATGGCAGGGACTAGCTGACATTATGTAGTTCCACTATTTTAGGATATTTTGGAAAAATCTCTGTTTCAGATCTATGTCAGAGAAGACTTTTCAATGCCAATGTGTTTGAAGGATTTACTCATACAGATTTCAGAAATCATGAAACATTTAGACATGTATCATAACATTATACCCCTTTGAACTGTGCATCTTAAATTCTCAGTGATAGGAAAAAATCATACAGAATGTTTACAGGAAACTGTACTTAGATAACAAAGGAATCCTTGGAAAAAGGAAGGTTACTAGGGAAGGAAGGCAAAGCTTTAAAAATATGCCTCATGAGATTGCTGTGTTTTTGTATAATCAGTTTCTCATGATTTGGAAAGTAGTTACACATGGATTTTCAGTGTTGTAGAATATGCCACCTGCCATTAAAAGCTTTCATTTACCTAACAAGCAATGCCTTTCTGAGCAATTATTGAAGTTTTGCCTCATATTTTAAGGCTAAATGCCAAATCAGTTTAAGCCAACAAGTGCAATATTTATAGTCCTAATTGCATAGTTTGCACATCTGAATGTTATAAAATGGAGTATTTATAAATATTCCAATGGAGGAAAAAAAAAACCCTGTGTTCATGCAGGTTAAAGTTTTAATTGGACACGTTTCCACAGTAACCTTAATTTTGTTCCTTGCATGTATGCTTCATTTCTGAGTCCTTCATTACATCATCTCTGTGACTCACTTGTGACAGAAAGAGGAGTGGGTATTTTGGGGCCCTGTGGACATGACTTTGTCATTCACTGCCAGGGATAGAGCTCCAGCTGGGAGCAGAATCCTGCAGTTATTTATTACTGGAATATACTCTGAAAGAATCCTGCTTTATTTTGTTCTGCGTCCTCAAACAAAAGAACCACTGTGTCCCTCTATTGCTTGGTAATGAGACACCTGAATATGGCTTTACGAAGCAGCTCTTTGTTTTTACAGGCACTTTTATGATACTGTATTTGTGGATGCTCAGTCACAAGGTGCAACACAGGGTCATGGTTCATATGGTCCACAGCCTCCCTCCTCTCTTAGCCAGCCTGTGGTATCCTTCTACTAGTTAAGTCCTTCCACCCTTATGTTGCCCCACAAAATATTTGTAATTGTTGCTTTACATTAGAAAGTTTGTCATGTCAGAATGTACGAACTGATAAGTGTCCATGCTGATGATACGATTATTTCTACATTGGTGGCTCTGCAAAAGCTGTGGTTGTTATATGGTGTCATGTGCTGTGCCCATCTGTACTGCTAGTGACATAGGTAAATGTTTTTTTGAATGACGGAAAGTACACTTTTAGAAAAGACTGAAGTAGCAATGTGACCACTTCATTAATTACATAGAATTTATATCTGTTGGATTGTTGATCTGTTTAGCTAACAATAAAATGAACATGAATCGCTTTGGTATCTTTCTGAATAGTTAATTTTCCATTGGAATACATGGAGCAGTTACCAGTGATGATTTCTTTCAGCATGCTGGAGATGAATCTCATACAAAAGTCAACAAAATTGTTTGCCACCTGTGCATTTCAGACAAGGGAATTTACTCCTAGAATGCAGCAGCAGTGGAAACTGATGGAGTGGACTTTCTTCTGCTGGCACATTCTCCTTTCCATCCCTTGCCTTATAATTGTTGAACAATGTTTGTGTGTGCTATTAAATAGCTGTCATTGCCCACTCCAGAGGAAAATGCCTTTCACTAATTGATCAAGTATTCATCCATGTGTGTAACTTGTAAAGTACTTTGGGATTCTTCAGGATGAATAACACCAAAAAAATTATTTTCGCAGGAAGCGATATGATAAGGCAGAGTCAGAGTATGTAGCAGCAAAGCTAGATTTCCAACGGAAGACTGAAATCAAGGAGCGTCTCACAGAGCATCTATGCACTATAATACAGCAGAATGAACTCCGTAAGGCCAAGAAGCTGGAAGAGTTAATGAAGCAGCTGGAAGTGGAGGCAGATGAAGAAAATCTGGAACTTGAGATTGAGGTGGAGCAGATGCTGCAGCAGCAGGAGGTAGAAGCAAGGAGACAGGCTCCCCAGTCTCAGAATGTGTCTCGGACTGCTGAAGAAAATGCAGCTCCATGTGCTACAGTGAAGGAGAATGAGCATGCTGGTGCTGCTTCTGAACAGTTAGTGGAGCAGCCTGGAAATTCCTGTAGCAAGTCACTTTCAAATATGGGTAGCCAAAATCAATCAGTAAACACTACTCGGGATGAAACCCCAGCTCGCTCTGATACATTATTGTTATATGCAGATAAGGTAGCGTCTGATGGATGATACACTTGATTTACTGCATGCTGTAGGTTACTCCAAGGCTTCTGCAGTGTCAGTAACATCCCTCTTACATTACCTCTATTTTTAATTTGATTTAAAATAATCTATTTTTAGTGACCTGTCAATCTTCCATTCTGGGTCACCTGTCTGTCCTGTTTTGTATTTTTAGGTCCATTCATCCCTGGATTTGCTCACTATTTATGGAGCTTTGTGAGACTGGGGCTTGCTAGGACGGAGTACTAAGAAGGGAGCAGCAGTGTTTGTCTGTAGGCTGGGCTTGTGTGAGAGTGAAAATTCCCAGCTAACCATTGCAGACATCAAACCAAGAAAGGGAGATGTTTGTTTTCTTGAGAAGGTGTCGTTAAAGGTTAGGTTTTATTACAGAGATGTACTTTTTCTCATGTACGTAAGACATTTCCAATGTGTCCACAAATTTCCTTTGCAAATTTCTTTTAATCATGTAAAACCCAGCAAGTTTTCCGAGACATCCTTGGATATGGTAGCTGATACTTCAGTCTGTAGAGAATTATAAACAAATTTAGATTTGTATGTTGCTACAAAGGCCAGATTGGCTATAATATTTCCTGTTTATAACTGGTGTCTGTTTTTACAAATTATTGTAAAATTCGTAATATCTGGTCTTTGGAGTCTGATTTGTGAAATTACAGCATCAAATGTGTTACAAGAGTATCAGCTTAATGTATGGTAGAAAGGAGGTGGTTGCAGACAGAAACAGTACACTAGAGATCTGGCTAGTATTGACAAATGCAGTTACAAATATTTTCTCATTTTCAGTAACATCATAGCTGCCTTAAATCCGAGACATCAAACTGATGTTGATAAAATCATGAATAACCCCAAAAGTAAATGGGAACTAAGCCTTTCCATACATTATGTAATGTTCAGTAAATTCAAGTTAACAACTTCCTTGTCCTAAGGGTGGGTGTGTATAACCCCAGTAGAACCCTGTTAATTTGCTCAATTATTGTTTTCAAAGGGATTTTAAAAAATCATTCCAGATGGGGAAAGACAAAAATACAATTCTGGTTTTGCAATGACCTCTTGGAGTAAGGTGGTTTGCAGAGAGCCTATGATGCAACCATGAACCAGACAGAAATTTTCATTTCTTCTCTGCTACACAATCTGCAGCTTTCTTTCACTATGGAAATTTTAACTCTCTCTTATACTGAACGTTTGTGTCTCACAGTTTGACAATCACTGGAGTGACCCCACCAAATGCAATTGTGAGGGACCAATTATCTATTCAGTCATTGAAAGCCATGACACTTTATTCACAATTTTTATTGTAAAAATAAATTAATGTATCTTCCATGTGGCTTTTTTACTTTCAGTTATAGTATTTGGTGTTCAAGAGATGGGACAAGAATAGGTTCTGAATAATGTAGCAAGCTTGAAAGATAGACCCTTTGATAGCCTTCACTCTATATGCAACCAACACCCCAAAGGTAGCTCTTCCAAACAAAAAACTGTGTAAAATAGCTTTGGAGAGCTGTGTCCCATAACATGGAACTCCAGCTAACAGCAATCTGGAGGAGCAATAGGGAACTTCTTTGTCACAGTGGCTGCAACAAGCATCTTCCAGGGGGAAACAGTCTCAAGAGAAGTTCTCCCACACACATTCCACAATTCCTATTTGTCTCATGGATGGCTTATAAAACGAGACTAGAAAATTCAAAACCCATCTTTGTTACATATGAAATATTCTTGTATCTGGGGCACCGTGTGGCACCACAGTACTATGGGAATCCTATTACTCTCCTGGACAGAGCCTAGAGATCCACGTGTGTTCTGCAGAATTAGGATTGGACACATTAATTCATGCTGCAGTTATGAACTGGCTTGTGGCTGATGGTGACAGCTGACAAAATTGGAGACCAAGTTCAATAAAAGCATTTGGCAGGTGCTTGGAAAAGGAGATAGTGCTTAATTCAACACCCAGGCCTGCTGTCCCAAATCCTTCTGCTATATTATATGTTTTGCAACTTCAACTGGAGAAGGGCCCTGGCTGGAGCACTGACAGGTAGTTGAAATAGGCAGAGAGGGACAAGCCACAAGTTTTAGTTAAGATTGTACCTCTGATAACATAGTTTCCACCCACAACATTCAGACTAATTTTAAATCTGATCTCTGCTGCTACACCAGCTTAACTTTCTAGCAGTAACATCTCAGCCCTGACTTGACCCAGATAGTTTGGAGGGGAAAAAACCATGTCCCCAAAATTGCTTAATCCTGCTGATTGGCTTCCATCTTCAAAGTGAATTGATTTTCATCCAATCAGGGAGCAGAAACAAGAGCATCTCCCTGAAATTACCTAATTGCACAATGGTGGTAATGAATAACACATGCCCACAGTGAACACGCAGTGTGAGCATCTGATAGGCAGAAATGTATCTGTAAAATGCTCTTCCAATAATTGCAACAAAGTGAACACTTCAAAACAGAAACGGAGGGCAAAATTTATCAATTTAGGCGATTTAAGAGTAGCTAAGAGATCTTAAGCACAAGTTCTATTAAAAGTCATTTCTATAGCATGAACAATCTTATATCCAGCTGAAACATCTGAAAAACAGCACCCACAATGGCATCCAAACATAATGCTGAGGATTTTTACTGTGTCAGCAGAGTGTTCTGAATCAGCAGTGCCAATTTGTGTAATATGGGGGTTCTCTTTGCTGGTCCCTCCCTTCCCCCCATCTAACTTCTGACTAAATCTAGCTCTGGTTAGCTTCTGAGATTGCAAACTGAAGTTGTCTGGCTAGAAGCCATAAGGAGATATTAAATGCAAATGGATAACATTTGATCATTTTTCTCTGTAGGAAAGAGTTAAATTGTTTTTTCTCTTGTTTGCTCTGACAAGTGATATAAAACACTACAGTTGTGTCATTTCCACTTCAGCCTGACCCAGTTTGAGTAAGTTCACAAATATTTTGATGGGTGCCAGTCCGACAGTTTTAAATTCTCCCCATGCAGGAATTAAGCAGTCCAATCATAACAAGATGTACATTAGTCAGAAGTTCCAAGAGATGGTTTGGGGGAACTAAAGAGTTTTCTCCTCAAAAGAAATAAAAATTGAAATCAAGCAAAAGCTACTCTTAGCTTCATGTTAGGGTCCTACTAAATTCAGGGTCCATGCTGATCAATTTCACAGCCATAGGCTTTGAAAATTAGTCTATTTCACGTTTTCAGATGGTATGTTGTAAGCATGAGGATCTTAACGCAAAAGGGGGTCATGGGGGCATTGCAAAGCTGTTGGGGGAAGTGGAGTCATGGATTGCCACCTTCAGTTCTGTGCTGGGCTCCAAAGGCAGCAGCACCAGAGCTGCTTCCAGCCACAGCAGGTTCCTGGAGATGAAGGAGTCTCTGATCTCCCCTATACTGCTGGGAGCGCTGCAGCTGGAGGCTCCTTACTGCTAGTCCTGGCTGGACTGGGGAGGAACAGGATTTGCTCTTCTGCTTGACTGTGCTTGCAGGGAGATCAGGCCCACCTCTGGGTACCTACCCTGACTGCAGAATGTTGCTGGAGATGGAAGTGAGTCTGATCTCCCTGGTACTGCTGGGAGCACCCCAGCCAAGGGAGGTATCTGGAGATGGGTCTGATTGCCTCCCAAGTGCTGCCATGCAGGGGAAGAGTCCTGACCCTCTCCAGCCTGGAGGGGACTAGCAGCTGGAGTTGGGGGCACAGTAGGAGCGCACAGCTGGGGTGCCCCCAGCCCTGCCCGTCCCCTCCAATAGCTAGATTTCACAGGAGAGGTCTGATTTCATGGTCTGAGACACATTTTTCACAGCCCTGAATTTGGTAGAGTCGTATTCATACTCTTTAATACATTTCACAGCATTCAGTCTACTGCATTGTGGAGTGCTCTGATGAGCATTATGAGTGTTATAGCATGGCAATATTCAAATGGATGTCTTCAGAATTTTGAAGATTTTTGTGAGTAGATTAGTAATGGATGTGCTGATTCCTCAGTCACAATCTGTTGTGTAAAGGTCTGACTTTGGGAGTACAATCATGGTGTCCATTCTCAACCCAGGTTTGAGCACATCTTAGTGAAAGATTGGGGGACGGTAGCAATTTACAATATCTTAAGGTTGTATTGAATGTTTCATCCCAAAGCACTTTACAGCCAAAAATCACTTGACCCATTTGTGATGCTGACAGACCAGACAGGTGTCAGCTCATGCCAAGGTCCCAGGGTCTCAACTGAACACAGACAAATGCATAACTGGAACCAGTCTGGCTCCCAGGAGCGGCGCCAGGGTTTTTGGCGCCCTAGGCGGGGGTCCTTCTGCACTCCCAGTCGGCGGCAATTCAGCGGCAGGTGGTCCTTCCGCGCTCCAGGTCTTCGGCAGCAATTCTGTGGCAGGTCCTGTTCTCGCTCTGGGACCGGCCGCTGAAGTGCCCCGAAGACCGGGAGCGCGGAAGGACCCCCTGCTGCTGAATTGCCGCTGAGGGCGGCAAAATGCCACCCCCCCCCCCCCAAATCCTGGCCCCGTACAGTCGCCTAAATGGAATCGCTGGCCCTGCTGGCTCCCCTGTGTGTTTGTATTGTTAAAACAGTTATTAGAGTTAAACAGTGTGTTTAGACTTTATGAAATACTTGTAAATTGCTGCATGCATTAATCTCACTTAGAATATCTGTATCTCATGTTGTCAAAGAAGTATATGAGTGTTTGTACCTGTAAATCACCAGACAGGAGAGAAGCATTAATGAGTGTGAAATACTAGTTTCCAACATGAAGTGTTAGCTCCTGCCTAACAAAAAAGGCCCATCAACACCAGATGAATGATTGTGGAACATCAGAGGACAAAAGGCTAATGCAGTCCTAGATGCATCAGGCAAGGTAGTTCCAGTAGCGACAGGGAAGTGTTAGTACCATTATACAAGGCACAGGTGAGATCTCATCTGAAATACTGTGTGCAGTTCTGGTGTTTAAGAAAGATGAATTCAAACTGGAACAAGTGCAGAGAAGGGCTACTAGGATGATCAGAGGAATGGAAAACCTACCTTATGAGACGAGACTCAAAGAATTTGGCTTGTTTAGCCTAACCAAACAAAGGCTGAGGGGAGATGTGATTGTTTTCTATAAACACATCAGAGGGAAAAATATCAGGGCAGGAGAGGAGTTATTTAAGTGCCAAGAACAAGAACTAATGGCTATAAACGCCATCAACAGGTTTAGCCTTGAAATTAGGCAAAAGTTTCTAACCCTCAAAGGAGCCAACTTCTGGAACAGCCGTCCAAGGGGAGTGGCAGGAGCAAAAACCCTATCTGGCATCAAGACTTAACTTGATGAGTTTATGGAGGGGATATTGTGATCAGACTGCCTATGATGGCATGTGGCCGGTTGGTGACTGCCAGTAGCAAAAATGCCCAATTGCTGGAGACAGGACACTAGATGGGGAGGGCTCTGAGTTACTACAGAGAATTCTTTCCCAGGTATTCCACATTCTCAGGGTCTAACTGATTGCCGTATTTGGGGCCAGGAAGGAATTTTCCCCCATGTCAAATTGGCAGAGATCCTGGGGGGTTTTGCCTTCCTCTGCAGCATAGGGCGTGGATCGCTTGTAGGTGTAAACTTGTCATAAACAGATAGTTAAGGGTTAATGTCTCTTTTACCTGTAAGGGGTTAAGAAACTCAGTAAACCTGGCTGACACCTGACCAGAGGACCAATGAGGGGACAAGATACTTTCAAATCTTGGTGGAGGGAAATCTTTGTTTGTGCTCTTTTGTTTTTGTTCGTTGTTCGCTCTTGGGACTAAGAAGGAAGGACCAGACCTACAGCCAGGCTCTCCAAGTCTTTCTAAATCAGTCTCTCATGTTTCAAACTTGTAAATAATCAGCCAGGCAAGGCCTGTTAGTCTTATGTTTATTTTCTCAACTTGTAAATGTTTCTTTTTGCTGGAAGGATTTTTACCTCTGTTTGCTGTAACTTTGAATCTAAGGCTAGAGGGGGTTTCCTCTGGGCTATATGAATCTGAGTACCCTGTAAAGTATTTTCCATCCTGATTTTACAGAGATGATTTTTACCTCCCTTTTTATGAACCTGATTTATTTTTCCTTGTTTTAAGATCCAAGGGGATTGGGTCTGGATTCCCCAGGGAATTGGTGAAGTCCCTCAAGGCAGCCCAGGGAGGGGAAAGTTTTGGGGGGACAGGTAGTGCCCCGGACACTGAAATTTATGGGTGGTGGTAGTGTTACCAGATCTAAGCTAGTAATTAAGCTTAGAAGTGTTCATGCAGGTCCCCACATTTGTGCTCTAAAGTTCAAAGTGGGAGAAAAAACCTTGACAAAACTAGTGTAAATGGTGAATTCTCTGTAATTTGAAGTCTTCAAATCAAGATTTGAGGATGTCAGTAACTCAGCCAGAGGTTAGAATAGGCAAGATTCTCTGGCCTGCAATGTGCAGGAGGTCAGACTAGATGATCATGATGGTCCCTTCTGACCTTAAAGTTTGAGTCTACAAGATTTTGTTGATTACTCCCCTCACCCAAGAAAAGGAGATATGCAAGTGAATTCTTCCCAGTACCTGAATTTACAACTCAAATCAGAAGAGGGAAAGGAATAAAAATCTCTAACACGGAGGAACTGTAATTTTATGCTGCTTGGACTCTGAGAGGCAAGCATTATTAAGCATAAACAACAGAGCCTCCGTGCTTGGCCTGGGTTAGCCCTAAAGTACAAACAGAGCTTTGCACATTATAGAAGCTTCTATTACTTTTTTAAATCATAGAAGATTAAGATTGGAAGAGATCTCAGGAGGTCATCTAGTCCACCCCTCTGCTTAACGCAGGACCAACCCCAACGAAATCATCCCAGCCAGGGCTTTGTCAAGCCTGGCCTTAAAAACCTCTATGGATGGAGACTCCACCATCTCCCTAGGTAACCCATTCCAGTGCTTCACCACCCTCCTAGTGAAATAGTTTTTCCTAATATCCAACCTAGACCTCCCCCACTGCAACTTGAGACCATTGCTTCTTGTTCTGTCATCTGCCACCACTGAGGACAGCCTAGCTCCATTCTCTTTGGAACACCCCTTCAGGTATTTGAAGGCTGCTATCAAATCCCGCCCTCACTCTTCTCTTCTGCAGACTAAATAACCCCAATTCCCTCAGCCTTTCTGTGCCCCAGCCCCCTAATCATTTCCGTTGCCCTCTTCTGGACTGTCTCTAATTAGTCCACATCCTTTTTGTAGTGGGGGGCCTAAAAACTGGACACATTACTCCAGATGTGGCCTCATTAGTGCCAAATAGAGGGAAATAATCACTTCCCTTGATCTGCTGGCAACGGCCCTACTAATGCAATCCAATATGCTGTTAGCCTTCTTGGCAATAAGAGCACACTGTTGACTCATCCAGCTTCTGGTCCACTGTAATCCCCAGGTCCTTTTCTGCAGAACTGTCACTTAGCCAGTCAGTCCCCAGCCTGTAGCAGTGCATAGGATTCTTCCATCTTAAGTGCAGGACTCTGCACTTGTCCTTGTTAAACTTCATCAGATTTCTTTTGTCCCAATCCTCCAATTTGTCTAGGTCACTCTGGACCCTATCTACCTTTCCCCCTAGTTTAGTGTCATCTGCGAACTTGCTGAGGGTGCAATCCATTCCATCATCCAGATCATTAATGAGGATGTTGAACAAAACTGGCCCCAGGACAGACCTCCTGGAGCACTCCGATTGATACCGGCTGCCAACTAGACATTGTGCCATTGATCATTACCCGTTGAGCCTGACGATTTAGCCAGCTTTCTATCCTCCTTATAGTCCATTCATCCAATCCATACTTTTTTTAACTTGCTGGTAAGAATACTGTGGGAGACCATATCAAAAGCTTTGCTAAAGTCAAAATATATCACATCCACTGCTTTCCCTTATAGCCAGTTATCTTATCATAGAAGGCAATTAGGTTGGTCAAGCCTGACTTGCCCTTGATTAATCCATGTTCACTATTCCTGATCACCTTCCTCTCCTTCAAGTGCTTCAAAATGGATTCCTTGAGGACCTGCTCCATGATTTTTCTGTGGACTGAGGTGAGGCTGACTGATCTGTAGTTCTCCAGATTCTCTTCCTTCCCTTTTCTAAAGAAATTTAAAATCAGAACTCATTTGTGTTTGTATGTATGTTTACCTACTTTAATCTTATATGTAACTCTTATTTCCTTTTCCTAGTTAATGAATCTTCAGATAGTTTATTATAGGATTAGTTACAAATGTTGGCTTTAGTGTGAGATCTGAGGTGCAACTGACCTGGGGTAAGTGGCTGGTCCTTTGGAATAGACAGTAACCTGAATATTGCTGTGATCTTTGGTGTAAGGGACCATCTATCACAAAGGCAGGTTTTCCTGGGTGGCAAGACAGATCGGAATGTCCAAGGGGACTGTGTGTGGCTCCATGTTAAGGCTTGAGGAGTTCATACTTGGTAGTCAGTAGGTGAAATATAAGTATGGAACTCAGCCATTTTGGAGGTTGGTGTTCTGGAGCCCTGCAGAACAGCTTGACACCACTAGCAGGCGCTTCTGCACAGCCCGCCAACACCACACAACAATTTAAGGGAGGAAGTGCAAAAGAATGTCACATTCAAATGAAGCAGCCAAGGGAATGTAAGGAAATAGAATATAATTTCCTCAGATGAAATGGGGTCACGACATTGGTGCTAACCTACCTCCTCGTATACCAAGGGATCTTGTTCCAGTGGTCAAGACCAGAACAAAACATGGCACCTCCAGCAGCATAGTACCATCCAAAAGCATCTGGTGTAGGGTTTGGCTTTTGACTGGTCCAAAAATGATTGACTGGTCGAATATTGATCAAATATTGTCAAATAATATAAAAAATGGTCAAATATTTTAAAGAACTTATTAGAACAACAACGAGTAAGACTTTATGACCTAGATTTAGCTTTGTCATTTTTTTATGTCTAATTACAAAAGACAGGTTATTTAACTTAGTTATTTGAACTCAGAAAAATGTGAAACATAATGAAATGAAGTTTTAAAAAAAAATGAAAGAATGGCTCCCTGATGTGATCAAAAAAAGTAGGCTACTGCCTACATCGGGGCATTCTTACTGGAATATTTGATTGTAGTCAAATAATAGGCAGTCACTTGACTGGCTTGCCAAATCTAATCTGGGGTATCATTTCAGTTCTGGTTCAGGGAGAGGAACGCTACTCACTATATAACCGATAAAACTCCCTACTGTGTGCTGGGTTTTTGTCTGGCTCCCATCTGATTACTGATTCAGCAGATCCCTGCTTAGTTTATGAGACCTGAAGAGCTCTCAGCCCAAGGTGATTGTCTCAGAAAAGATTTAAGTTCTATAAGATAAACTTACTAATACTTTCCGAAATACAAGGCTATTCTTTCTGTGAAGCTCTTACACATCCTTAGGGGTAATAAAGTGAAAGCACAAGGAGGTCAGACTAGGTGATCATGATGGTCCCTTCTCGTCTATAAGCATGAAGAGCGCTTACCAGCTAGATGTGGTGTGTGATACAGCCAGCAGCAATAAACTGGCTATTTTAGGCCTCCAGCTGCTTGCGTCTGCAAATGTAAACGGGACAACTCCAAAGAAAAGCATGCTGGGAAAGGTGCCTACTAGAAGAGGAGCCTACCCTGGGAGGTTTCAGAAGCCACAAAGGCACAGAACCTCAGCTATTGGACACCTCGCCTCCATCAATGAAACCAATGAGAGTTAGGTACCTAAATATCTTTGAGGATGTGGGCCCAAGCAGTCACAAAGCAAATTGCTTTAACAGAAAGCAGCAGGACACTGTCAGTCTACCTGCAGTGTTGGAATACCCTTTTTCCTTCATCTCCTGCTTGGTCCAATAGAGCCTACACCCTAAGACCAGTTTGTTCCCTAAACCTTATGAGAAATAATTGGGTTAAAAGGGATTTAATGTGGATTAAGGGGCTTTTGGCGGATTCTTGTTTAATTCTGATTGGGTTATCAGGTCTTTATTATCTAAGGTACTTATCTGCACTCCAATAGTGTAGTACTGGAGCGCCTCACACTCTTTAGTTTGTTTATTCTGACAATACCCTTTTATTGCCACTATCCCTTGAATTCTACTAGCACTCTTTAGTTTCCAGAGTGTCAGTTGCTAATCTGGGACCTTTCAGCAGCACTGACTTCTTAGCACAGGGGTGAGCAAACTGCGGGCCGGATGTGACTCATCAGGGCTTTGGAATTCGGCCTGCAGGATTGCCATGCCCCATGGTGCCATGGGGCTAAGGCAGGCTCCCTGCCTGTCCTGGCCCCATGTTGCTCCCGGAAGTGGATGGCACTACATCCCTGCAGCCCCTGAGAAAGTGGAGGACAGAGGGCTCTGCACGTTTCCCTCACCTGCAGACACCGCCCCCTGCAGCTCCTACTGCTGGGAATGGGGAACTGTGGCCAATGGGAGCTGAGGGTGGTGGTGCCTGCAGGTGAAGGCAGCACACAGAGCCCTCTGCCTCTCTCCTCACCTCACAGGCTGCAGAGACTTGGTGCCAGCCGCTTCTGGGAGTGGCATGGGACCAGGGCAGGCAGGGAGCCTACCTTAGCCCTGCTGTGTGCTGCTGCCACCCCGGAGCCACTCAAGGTAAGTGGTGCCAGGCTGGAGAATGCACCCTGAACCCCTTCTGCACCCTACACCCCAACCTCATGCCCTGAGCCTCTTGCTGCACCCTGCACCCCTCCTGTACCCTGACCACCTGCCCTGATCCCCCTCCTGCACTCTGCACCCCAACCCCCTGCCCTGAGCCCCCTTCCACACCCCAACCCCCTGCCCCAGCCTTGCATGCAATTTCCCCACCCAGATGTGGGCCTTGGGACAAAAAGTTTGCCCACCCCTGTCTTAGCATATTTGTGGGAGATGAAACTACTAGTAAAATATCAAATATACAACTCTCTACCAGACCCAGTGACTGACTGAATGTTATTCTAGGCCACCAGGAGAAAAATCTTTGGAAGAAAATTTATGTCACTGAAAAAAAAAGAAAAAAAAAACCCACCTATTTTGAGAATTAAAATGTGTCTTAAAAAGTTCAGCATTGCAAAGACCGTGTGTGTGTGTGTGTGTGTGTGTGTTTTAAACTATGTTTTTATCCAAACTGCAATGAAAAGGGGGCATTGAAAAACCTGACTTTGGCTGAAAATTTTGAAAGATATTCAAATCACAAGCCAGTGGGTCTGTTTCAAACACTGCATAATGCAAACTTTTTGTTTTTGAATTCCCCCCCCCCCGACACACACACACTTTTTCACCAGCTCTTCAAGGAAAAAGTTGCATGTAAGGGCCTAGTCTTACAGTCCTTGCACAGATGAAACTCCCTTTGACTTCAGTAAGCCAAACCAGGAATAATTTGGGAGGTTCAAAAAAAACTCCAGTCACCACTTTTTCTAGAGATTGACCCAGCTCAACCCTCAGGATCCAGACCAACAGAAGAAGTCTTGTAATTCCACACACAATGCTATTCTTGTGGCATTTCTCATTCAATCAGAAGTAAAAAGAGCTGGGCATTTCAGGGGGCAGCCTGGTCTCGCAAACTTTCCATCACACTGTTTTGTAGATGTAAGAGGTTCTGAATAATGATAATTAAAAGTACTGGAGTCTCGGTCCTGGGGCAGGAGCTCATTGTGCTAGGTGCTGTACAAACACAGAGCAAGACTGTTTCTGTACCACAGAGCTTGTAATCCAAGTAATAAAGTTTTGATGAGCACCTGGCCTTTTGGGTGGTGATCTAAACCAACCATCCTCTTGGAATCACATTCATCAATAATACCTAAAGGAAACACTTGAATGCTCTTTGCTGCCAGTATTCCCCAAACTGAAGTGACACTAATAGGTAACAAATAGACTTAGGGCACATTATGAACATTTATCTATCTTCTCTCCACCCATAGGAGTGAAGTTAATTATTCTTGTGTGACAGAGGGGAGTCGTTGAAGCACAGAGCTTAGACTATCGCAAGGCCCCAGAGGGAGTTGGTGGAAGAAGCTGACTGGGAACACCAGAGAGTGTAGCTCTGCGGACTTGTCTCCTTCCACTACACAACACTGCCTGTCCTGAGGTTGGGGGTTTTCTCCGAGGAGAGGGCTTTGGGGAGAGCTGTAGCCATTTTTCTTGGCATAATGACAACCACATGCTTGCTAATTGCCTTCTTCTTCTAACTCTATTAAGGTGGGTGCAGGTTCCTTTGAAGGGGAACAAGACTGGTTTCCTCTGGCATTTCTCCTGATTTATGTCCCAGGAGCAACCTCCCCCAGGCAGGATGGGAAAGGCCTCGTAACTGGAGAAGTGAAGCATTAAAAAAATACATATGTATATATAGGATGTCAGACAAAACTTTTTTCTTCAAATCCTTGCCTTTGGCAGCCTGTTACCGGGTTTAAATCATACCTTTAAAATACAGATTGAGACACTAAAAGGCTCAGGGGCTCTATGAACTGAAGACTGGATAGAAGAGTTAGTCATTTTCTCAATTAGCTGAACATAAATCAGCAGTAATGAGCCACTTTAGGAGAATGGGCAGGTTTAGTGCCCCTGCTTCTTTCCTCTCCTAGAATCCCCCACTCACCAGCTCCCACCTGTTTGTTAGGCAGCGCTGTCAGCTATTTTATTGTTCCATCGCTACAAATCTGAGCACTGGTTTTAATGTCTCCAAACTGACTGCAGCACCTGGCGTGTGTGGGGAGGGGAAGCGTGTCCCAAATATTCTACCTGGGGAAAACATTTGTATTCAATAAGTAGAATACAGTGCTTGTGTTTAACAAGGGAACAGAAAATGAGGCAACCTTGAGGTGTTTTCCTCCTGTATGTGGGGAAAGGCTCAGAGTGAGTAGGAACTGGAGAAAGAATGTCAAGTTTCAGGAAGGGCATAGTTTGGTGTGACACCAGGCCTCTCAGTTTAGATCTCTTTCCTACAACTCTGCCTGCCACATGCTTTTTGTTAAGAGAACAGGGTACAGGAGGAAGAGAGGGTTAGGCATCATGATAGCTGTGATAGGTTTGATCACAGAAACTCCCTTGGGACTGTCACCTGATGTGCTGAGAGACTACCTCTGAGCCTGTTTTCTCTGCTAGTTTGGGCCTCCAGAACCCTGCCTTGTTGAGCCAGACACACCAGTCTGCTCCAGCACAGACCAAGGGTCAGAACCCCACACACCAAAGCTGAAGACTTAAAACAGCTTAAGAAGTGCTCCTGTCTCCAGCACCCAGACACCCAACTCCAAACGGGCTCCAAAACCCAAATGAATCCATTTTACCTTGTATAAAAAACTTCCAGGATCAACTCATGTCTGCCCTCTAACAGAGAGATATGCACAGTTGTTTGCTCCCCCAGGTATTACTTACTCTGGGTTAATAAAAATCACTTTTTCCTCTTATTAGTTAAGTATAAAAAGTAAGTGGTTCCAAGGAACAGACAGAACGAAGTTACCAAGCAAAACAAAACATGCAAGTCTAAGCCTAATACATTAAGAAACTGATTACAGATAAAACCTCACCCTCAGATGTTTCAATAAGCTTCTTTCACAGACTAGACTCCTTCCTAGTCTGGGCCTAATCCTTTTCCCCGGTACAGTTTTGTTGCTCCAGCTCAGGTGGTAACTAGGGGACTTCTCATGGCTGGAACCTCCTTTGTTCTGTTCCACCCCCTTATATGGCTTTGGCACAAGCGGGAATCTTGTCACTGTGGGTCTCCACCCCTCCTTCTAAATGGAAAAGCACCAGGTTTAAGATGGATTCCAGTACTAGGTGACATGGCCACATGTTCTGTGAGACCCCAAGACTTCATTCTTCCTGACCTGACTCACAGGAAGCCTTGCAAGTAAACAGAAGCACAAGGAGGGGAAGGTACTGTGAGCTGAGGTGCCTAGAGTGCACCCCTCACTGAAAATGTGGCTGCAAAAAGGAGATTAGATTCTCCCAAACCTGGTGGTTAACACTGAATTTAGACTTGTCAACCAGTCAAACTGTGCTTCTGATCCCCCACACTGGCTATCAAGAAGCTAAAAAGAAATACCACAACTCCATTTATTGCATTCCAGTTCCCTGACTCCCAATTAGCACAGTGGTCCAGTACAGTGAGCAGTTATTTAAAACCTCTGCACCCTATACAAAATATTCTGACTCCAAAGGGCCACTCACATTACAAGGCCAATATTGGTTTAAATCTTACCCAAAATACCATGCTGCCAGCCAATCCTTTAGCATCTAAACCTAAAGCTTTATTATAAAAGAACGAACAAGAAGAGAGTTGTTGAATGGTCAAGCAATCAGTGCATCTAAAAGACTTAAAAATCCATATATCAGGTTCTTAGCAGCATTGGTGGGTTTGCTGTCTTGAAAGTTCCTCTGGAACATATCCACAGCTTGGATGGGTCATTCAGTCCTTTGTTCAGAGCTTCAGTTCGTAGAGAAGTTGCTCCAGAGGTAAGAAGCATGGATGAAGACAAAATGGAGATGATGCAGCTGTCTTATATCCTTTGTCATGTGGCTTGTACTTCCTGTGTTCCAAACACAAGCACATGGCATGGAAAAGCCATAGAGTTCAGTCCATAGACATGCCTTTATATACCTTGCTGACTCATAAGGTGTATCCTCTGGCTCCTTTCAATGGGGTTTTGTACAGTTGACCCTTGCTGGACCATTGAACAAGCTAGGCAGTGCTGATGCCATCTGTCTTAGGTGGTCACCCAGAAACACAGCACAAGTTTGGAACTAGATATATACCATGCATTTCTATAGCTCACAATAGAATAGTGGTACAAACACATAAGATGATTATACCTGGCAAATCAACATTCACTGAACTCTTACATGGCATCTTCATCACAATTCATTGAAATTTTAATATAAGTGGTCTCCCATATTCCATACAGTGCCAGTGGTCCCACCTACAGTCAGAGGCACACCCAGGATAGAACCCACATTTCTTGACTACCAGCATATCTGTAATGACTAATAGGAGGTAGTGTTGTAGTCCTCTGTTTTCTATCCACTAGGCAACAAAAATTGGGGGATGGAAAACCAGGTAAAACAAAAATTCCCTTAACCTGCCTTATAGTTCTTTCCCTTCTGAACCTTGTATTACTTTTGCTGCTCTTCTCTCTCTTTTGCTCTAAGCAAAGTTGCCTAGAGCTGAATCCATTATTTCAAATCAGGTATCACCAATAGGGAGCTATTTTATTACTGTGATTATCTTTATTTGTATTACCATAGTGCCTAGGAATCCCAGTTACAACCCTCCTCATTGTGCTAGGGATTGTAAAGTGACTTTGCTGCTTTTAGCTAGAAGACTGTATTGCTGCGCTCCAACCCAGCATTTGCCTCTTCTGCAGCAGCATTCAATTATCAACTCACATGCAATTTATCTTCCCCGCTAACTTGCCCCTTCTGTGTGGTGCTGCCTACCTAAAGTTCCCCTATTCTGTGCTGTGTATTTGAATTACTTTGGCTCCATTTTTTTTTCAGCCCGTTCCTCCAATGTAGCAAACTTCAGTCTGCATTTTGATCTTATCTGCCAGAGCTTTTATGATCCCTCTGAGCTCCAATCTGATATGGGAATGCTTCACTCCATCCCCCAAGTCATTTAATGATTATGATAAATAGTCCTGGACCCAGAACAAATCCCTGAAAGAACAAATTTAATGACTTCTCCCAGCTTGATATTGGACCATTCATAAATTTCTGTCTGGGTTCAATTTTTGTAGCCATCTGTGAATCCAACCCTCTTTAGTCCTTTGCCAGTATGTCATTTGGGACTGCATCAGATATCTTACTTAAAAATGAGACAAAATATTCACTGCATTTCCTTTATCCACTCATCTTGTTATGTGCAAGACAGATATGAAATACTGATGCCAATCTTAGCAATATTTTGAGTAACCTGCCAGCACTCAGCATAGTGTTAGATCTACTGATAGGTTAATCTAACCCAGGCATCCTATTCTTCAAAGTATCTTCCAGGTGTTTTGTGGAAACAGGCTTGTCTGGGGCTGTCAACTTTCTCCATGCAGGGATGGACTCTGTTTTCCACAATACTGATCTGGATCCAGCTTTATTTTTTTTTTAAAGCACCACATTTAAGGATTTGATTAGCTCATGTTTGTGCTGGGTTTGCATATACATACATCTATGGTACTGTTAGCATCACACAAGCTGCATCTCCAATACACCAAGATCCTCTCAGCACAGGAGGTCCAGCATGCAATACATTTTGATGGTTATCTTCACTGCAGGGAGGGAGATGCACACAGGTGCTGAGCTCTGCACATAGAGATCTTGTTTGTCTGCAGGGTTTTTATAACACTGTATAAACAGGTAAGTTTTACCATTGTTTGAAGAGCTAGTCCAGATTCCTAGCAGGGATTCCACTTTGCCTCCACTTGTGGGTTTTTTTTGGCACACCCTCCCCCCAGCTCCCAAAACAACAGTTTCTGCTTTTCTCAAATCAAAATATTTAGCAACAACAATTTTTCCATCATAAAAATCACATGATACCTTCAGCCTGTCAGGGGAAGTCCATCAAGCCAGATGATGCTAAGCCAGGAAGGCAGATGCCAGCAAAGGCGGGACTATTAGCAGAAGCTAGCTTTCCCTGTAAGACTTGCTCAGGTGTACAGCTCTAGGAGTAGGGCTCCAAAGGATCAGTTTTTAGGGTTTGGGTAAGGTACCTGGTGTGGGGCTTCCTGGCCCAAGGGTCAGGATAGCCTTTAGGGTTAGGGCAAAGGTCACAAGGGTAGGACTCTAGCATTGGGGTTTGAAAGGGCAGGGCTCTGTGCCCAAGAATCAGGGTTAGGGTTTTCAAAGTGTAGGTATTTGGGGGTCCAAATGGCTCAGCTCCCCAGCCCAGGGGTAGGGATAGTATTCCAAAGGGCAGCCAAAAGATCAGGCTCTAGGGTCTTGATTAGGGTTCCAACAGGTAGCGGTGTGGAGCACAAGCGGTTTGGTTTCTAATGGACAGGGTGACAAAGCTCTGTCCTTGTCTCTGTGGGTTCCATATTTTCTAGCAGATTTCACTAGCCTCAGAGGCTCACTGTGACCCCCCACATGACTCTTGCTTTAGGGAAAGAAGGGTTACAGCCTACTTATCCATTTTCATCATAAACCAGCAAGGGAGGTAAGGAGAATCTATCCTCCCTTGTACAGTCTCTGTCTCTCAGACTCAGTGATTAATCAGGGGGGAAGGGTGATCCTAGGCCCACCCTCTACTCCAGCCCAGGGAGCCTAAGAGTATCAGCTATGGTAGCTGACCTTTTAGAAGAAGGACACATACAATTCCCTAGGCTACTGACCCAGAGCAACCTCCACTTCACCATTACCTCAGGGCCTCCTTCCTTGTGCCTGATATGGTGTGTACCACTCATTGTCTCCACCAACACAACCTTTTCCTACAACTCCTTCCATGCACACCCACCTGACTAACTGGGACATTTTTAACTAGTTTCAGCCAGCCCCTGATTGGCTTCAGGTGTCCCAATCAACCTAGCTGTCACCACTGCTTTCTGGAAGGATCTTAATTGGCCCAGGTGTCTTGGTTAACCTGGAGCAACTGTCATTTGGTTACCATAGTAACAGAGATTTGTTTAGCCTGGGGCTAACATACCTGTTTCTTACTACTTTCCTTTAGCTATCTTGCCCCATCACAGTAGATACATGGCCCTCTTTGAAGCATGCTGGGAGATAAACTAACAGGGCTGTTTGAATCCTATTAACCAGGTTACAGCTTTGCTAGATATCAAACAAATTATCTCATGTAACTTTTGCATTATTTCATCAGCTAGACAGCTGGTAGGGTGTGTTTGAGAAATCAGGCATTATTCAGCTAATAGAGTGGCTTCCAAACAGGAGTGGAAGGGGAGGTGGCATGCATGACTGAATGAGAATGGAAGTGTCTGCCAATCACTCTACTACTACTAATTGGTGATGACAATTACCAATGCTTCATATTGCAGTAGCACCCAGGAGCCCCCGTCATGGCCCAGGACTCCACTGTGCTAGCTGCTGTACAAACTCTGAACAAAAAGATGGTCCCTACCCTAAAGAACTTCCAATATAAAATGACAGTTGGTAGAGACCAATGGAGGAGCCCAAGCAAATCTATTAAGGTGTGGTGCACTGTATTTCTGAGAATGCTGGGTACAACATGTTTGACAAAAAACTTGCTTTATATAAGATCAAGTCTATTAACTAATTCATTTAATAGGCTTCAAAGAAATAGACTTAAAATCTCCCAAGTTCCCATCTCAGGCCTGTCACTGATTGAATGTATCTCCTTAGTCAGGTACCTTAATGTCTTTGGGTCTTAGCTGGAAAATAAGGGTACCAGTTACTTACCAGCCTCCTGCTATGTGTGCGGTGCTTGAAAATGTTCTCTGAAACTTCCATGGCACATATTGCCAAGTGATTTACAAAGGTGTTAAGTATTATTAGCCTCACAACACCCCTATTTTCTATAAATGGGGAAACTGAGGCATGGAGTGCTTAAAGTGCAGTTTCCTGCTCCAGAAAGGAATTATGTGGATGTGGTTCCTCCTTACTCAACATATCAGTTCCTGTGTATTTTGAGTCATATCTACTTAATTTATTACAATTTATTATCTGTATCCTGATAGCCCCTAAAGGCCTCAGTTGAGATAAGTGCTGTGCACTTTCCTGCCCCCCAAAACTTTCAGGACAGACAAAAGGTGGGGAAAGGAAACTGAGACATGGACAGGAAGTGATTTGCCCAAGAAGAGACACAGGCCAGTGGCAGAACCAGGAATAGAACACTGCTGCCCTTATCTACCAGACTGTCCTGCCTTTCAGACCCCAGTTTTACAACTGTGCAGTAGCCATAGTGGTATTACCCTTTTTCTTGGGTTGACTATAGATATCTGAGGCTTATGAGCTCTATTGACGTATACAAGATTGTCTGCACAAATATTGGTGACATTTCTTCATCTCTTATTACTTATTTCAGACAATTGGAATGTTAGAAGTAGTCACAGGACTATGTTAATCATGGAAAATAAAACTATAATGATTTTATATGACTCTCTAACTGAAGTTTCTGAACATTTAACACACTATAACGAAAACCAGGAATTCCTAAAAGCTCAATGGCCAAATAGAAAAATGGAAAAGACTGATTTTTTTTTTGTAAAGGCATTGAAAATATCAGAGATGGCTTATCCCATCCTGCTATGAACTGGGATATCAGAAACGGTGATCTGGGCTGGTCTTTTGGGGATTTTGATGAAATAAGGTCAGGTTTTCTAAACCTATCATCATTTTTGTTGCTCTCTGGACTTCTGCCAATGTGTCCACATCTTTCCTAAAGTGTGATGATTGGAATTGGAAGATTACCCCTGCTGAGATCTCATCACTGCCAAGTAGAGTGGGACAGTTAACTCCTATGTCTTGCATAAGACTTTCCTATTACTACACCCCAGAATTGTTAGTATTTTTTGCAGCTGTATCACATTGTTGACTTCTATTCAAATTGTGATCCATTATAACCTCCAGATCTTTCTCAGCAGCACTGTCACTAGCCAGTTATTCCCCATAGTGTAGTTGTAATTTTAATATATTTTTTTCCTTCCTAAATAAAGTGCTTTGCACTTGTTTTTCTTGAATTTCATTTGGTTAAATTTAGACCAATTGTCTAATTCTTCAAGGTGGTTTTGCATTCTAATCCTGTCCTCCAAAGTGCTTGCAACCCCTTGCAGCTTGGTGTCATCTGCAAATTTTATAAGCATACTCTCCACTCCATTATTCAAGTATTTAATTAAAATATTGAACAATACTAGACCCAGGCCTGTCCCCTGTTGGTCCCTACTAGATACACCCTTCCAGTTTGACAGCTAACCATTGAAAACTACGCTTTGATACGGTCTTTCAACTAGTTGTTCACTTTCCCTTTATTAATTTCATCTAGGTCACTTTTCTCTAACTTGTTTGAGACTATCATGTTGGGACTGTGTCAAAAGCCTTACTAAAATCAAGATATATCATGTCTATTGCTTCCCTCCATCCACTAGGCCAGACAAAGAAGGAAATTAGATTGGTTTGGCATGATTGTCCTTGTTGTTGACAAATGCTGGCTATTGTTTATAACCTATTATCCTCCAGGTGCTTACAAACTGATTGTTTGATCTATCCCTATGGAGCGGTACTCCAGTGGGAACAGAGTTAGGCCACTGCTGACTGCTTTCAACTATCCCATCTTATACTCAGATATGTTCATGAGAAGTGTGTCTTACCAGCCATCATAAATGATCCAATCTCACCTGAGTCTCTTGGAGTTGAAGGCACAGTCACCACAAATTAAGACAAGACATATTTACTGGATGAGGTTCTCTACCCTGTTTCATTCGGGAGTCAGACTAGATGGTCATAATGGTCTCTTCTGGCCTTAATCTGTGGCACTATTTCAGCTTCTTTGAAACAAAAATGACCACAGTCACTCTTCAGCAGGTGACTTCCACATCCATAGCAGCAGATGGACAAGTCAATAACTCAGCCCAAACCTTTCTGCTGAAAATGTTTGGTCACAACTTCCTCCTTTCATCTTTTGTCCAGCTGTCCCTTCTCCCTCCCAACAATTGCTCAGAAATTTTCTGGATCAATCCAACTTACATTTCAGGCTTCTGATTGGTGCTCCATTGACCAGAGATGGAATTGTTGATAACTCAGCTGGCCCTTAGTAGAGAGATCATGAGAGAATACATGGTGTGGGGTAATAAGAAGGATTGTGTTAGCACTCAGTTGAGTTAACTGCATTACACGCGTGTCAAAGGCATGAGTGGGGCAGGCAGGTCATTCTACTCTAAGGCCAGTAAAACACCATTCCATAATGTATTCCATATCTGCCATGTAAGTTTTAGAGAGTTTGAAAATTCCACTGGAACTATATCTTGCATTCTTTCCCCTAGAAAGCCAGAAGCTTTTGTTACCATAAGTCCAGCTAAACAGGACTCAGGCAGAGTGGAAAAATTGTAACAAATACATCTTAGAAACCCTCTAAAAATGATGTAAAATTGCTTTTTGAGAGGGGGGAAAATACTCTGTCTTGAAAGTTTGATTTTTCCCAGGACTGTCTGGCCTTAGAAGCAAGTACTGTCTCCTATGGAAAAGCTGGAAATCTCCCCTTTTGTATGGCCTGGAGCCCCCAACTCTAAGTCTGGGTGTTGTGAGAGGTTCTACCCATCAGCATGATAGAACTGATTATTGCCCATCCTGCACCATAGGCTAGGATAACTTTAGTGGGAGAATTCTACATTTGGTGGGGAAAGAAGGAAACAGCTCCCTGACAGGAGTCTACTCTTTATTTTTATTTTTTCCCCAAGAGGAAGATTAAAAATTGCAGCTTTTGGTGGGAGAAAGGGGCACCTGGCTTTGTCATGCCATAATATGCTGCAAGTGTTGAGAGAATGTGGTTACATAACACCATATTTTTAATCCGACTGACAGACTGTCTTGAGATTTAAGTGGCTTTTGACAGTTTTTATGCACCTGTTAATTCAAAGCTCTTAACATGTGCCAGTTAAAAGGAGCCAGGCACTAAAACATCCAGCATTAGGATTTGAATGTGGCTCGGCTGCCGAAGTGTAGAGTTTGCACTCAAGATGGAATTTGGCCTCCTCTGTGTGTCCAGAGGAATAACCAGTGGAGCAGCTCTGAGCCCTTGCACCTCCCATCTCTCTGATAGACAGCTTATCTCCACCCCCTAGGAGGAATAGGTGCATACATGCCTATCACTTGCAGTATAGTCTAACAGAAAGAGTTGAATGGTTTAGGCCACAGTCCTGCAGGAGATGGCATGATTGCTAGGCCTGCATGGAGCCAGGTGAATTTCAACAAGCCTCTTTGTGGGCACAGTGGTCCGCATGTGAATTGCAGGCTCAGGGCCTTAGATTACAAGCTTTTTGGGACAGGGAATATCTTCTGGGGTGTGTGTGTGTGTGTGTGTGTGTGTGCATGTGTGTGTGTGTGTATACAGCACCTAGCACACTAAGGCCCTGATCTTGGATAGGTGCTAATTATCAGTAATAATTCAGTGATCTGCTGGAAATGACTCCCAGATGCCCCTTGTTAAAATTCTGCCACCTATTTTAAGGGGTGGTATGGATGGTTTCCCTGTCTTTAATGGAGTTCAGGTCCCTCCAGATAATATCATACCCTTTCCCGGCAACTTGAGCAATACTGTAGTGAGCAGCTAGGACCAATCTCTGACCTCAGGTGTCTGAGGATACTAGGAAAGGAGAAAGGTAGCCACAGCCAGTGTCAGACCCTGAACACACTGCCCCCAGAGCTGACATGGTGGATCAAAGCCTTTGTGTGGATGACCCTCAGCACCTGTGGATCTGCTGGGATATATGGGGATTCACCAGGCTTCAGAGTGGGTTCCATGGGAGATTCCATAAGAAGGGAAAACTCTGATCTCCCTCTACCCCCATTGGAATGACTGAAGAGAACATAAGAACAAGCATAGTGGGTCAGACCAATGGTACATCTAGCCCAGTATTCTGGCTTCTGACAGTAGCCAGTGCCAGATACTTCAGAGGGAATGAGCAGCAGGGGGTAATTGTCAAGAGATCCATCCAACGTTGTCCAGTCCCAGCTTCGGGCAGTCAGAGATGCTAGAAACACCCAGAGTGTGGGATTGTGTCCCAGACCATCTTGGTTAATAGCCGTTGATAGAGCTATCTTTTGATGGACCAGAGAAGCTTCTTAAGTGACCAGAGAAGCTAGCAAACAAGGAGTCTAGAGATGGAGGGTGAGAGACATACACCCAATAGGCATTTTCTAAACTTAGGCCAATAAACATCCCTCCTCAAAAAGAGCAGACAACCCTGCAAGAGCAAACCAGAGCATGCAGAAGTCCAGCAGCAGAGTGAGCTATACAGTTTATTGCACCATACGATTACCTGCCTTGTGGGCAGGTGGTGTGTGTGTGTGTGCATTTGATGCAAGCAGCTCATGGCCCTCAGAGACTGTGTTCACGCTCTGGAGACCAGAGTGACTGAACTGGAGGAGCTAAGGGAGACTGAGGTACACAGATGAGACTTTCAGGGACATAATAAAGCGGTCCCAACCCTAGTCTGACACCTCTGTGCTGTTGAATGTCTCAGGGAAGGAGATGATCAAACTGGAGTGAAGGGAAATGATTCCATAGTTGGTACCTTCCTTCCAGATGAAGTCCTGGTATCCTCTCACACTGAGGACAACTTCTGGGGGGAGAGGACTCCTGTTATTAGGAAGAGACAGGTAATAGTAATGGGGGATTTGATCATTAGAAATATAGATAGTTTGTGATGACCAGGAGAACCATATGGTGAATTGTCTGAGGGTATGAGGGTTGTGGATCTCTCAAGACATCTAGACAGGCTTTTGTGTAGTGCTGGGGAGGAACCGGTGATAGTGGTATATGAAGTTACTAGTGATCCTGGAGGCCAAATTTAGGCTGCTAGATAAGAGATTAAAGTCCAGGACCTCCATGGTATCAATCTCTGAAATGCTTCCAGTTCCACGCCTACGGCCAGTAAGGAAGTCAGAACTGCAGGTGTCTCAATGCACGGATGACACAATGGTTTTGGGAGGAGGGATTCTGGTTTATTAGTAACTGGGGAACCTTTTGAGAAAGGAGGATCCTATACAAGAAGGATGGGCTCCACCTAAAGCAAAATGGAACCAAATTGTTGGCCTGTAAAATTAAGAAGGTTGTAGAACAGTTTTTAAACTAAGGGCTGGGGGAAAGCCAGTACTGAGGAGTGCACGGTTCAGATAGACACATCCCTTAGAGGAGGATTTATTAAAGGACATTCTCTATATCCTAGTAAAGAGGAGAGGATAGAAGTTGGTAAAATATAATTAGGAACTGAAAACAGTCAAGCAAAAAAGATTCCCATTCAATTATCACATGAAGTCAGAGAGCAAAATATTGACAATTTTTTTTAAGTGCTTGTATACAAATGCAAGAAGTCTAAATATTAAGATGTGTGAACTTGAGTGCCTGGTATTAAATGAGGATTGGGAGTATTTTTTTCCAATGTGCGCTACTTAGTGTTTATCTACATTGATTTTCATCTGCTGTTTTGTTGCCGAGTCACCCAGTTTTGCGAGATCCCTTTGTAAGTCTAATTTTGTATTGTCAGCAAATTTTGCCACTTCACTGTTCATCCCCTTCTCCATAGCATTTATGTATATGTTGACTAGTACAGATCCTTGGGAACACCACTATTTATCTCTCTGCATTGTGAAAACTGACCATTTATTCCTACCCTTTGTTTTCCTGTCTTGTAACCAGTTACTGATCCATGAGAGGTTCTTCCCTCTTCTCCCATAACAGCTTACTTTGCTAAAGAGTCTTTGGTGAGGTACCTTGTCAAAGCCTTTCTAAAAGTCCAAGTATATTGTATTCACTGGATCACCCTTGTTCATATGCTTGCTGACACCCTCACAGAATTCTAATAGAGTTGGTGAGGCACAATTTCCATTTGCAAAAGCTGTGTTGACTCTACTCCAACAAATCATGTTCATCTGTGTATCTGATCATTCTATTCTTAAAATTGTTTCAACCAACTCTGTAATCTACTCTCCTCTCCCAGCGAGATTATTGTGGAGGGGGCAATCCAGCCCTCACTAATCATAAACCTATTCACTTTGTATATGGCCCAAACTCCATTAGCAGTAGATGAACCTGCCCCAAACTGAAAAATCTAGAGATTAGCAGGAAATATCTTTACTTTATTCAGTGATTTCCAGAAAACAAACAAACAGGAGTCAAGGATTATTTTCCAGTGGCAGGGAAATGTCTGAAAACACCATGGAAAACAGCTAAGCAAGCTCCTAGCTCACAGAGGGAAGCAAGCATCTTTGCCAATGTTGCATGTCTGTGAGGCTGTTAAACTCCTAATCCTGCCTCTAATATTCCACCAGTGTGAAGATTCATAAAAAAAGAATGTGTGTGTAGCCAAAGGACATTAATTAGTTGGGTCTTTTTTCAAGAGGAATTTTGATGGCATATAATATTTTATTTCACACTTTGTAATTTAAATGCTATAAAACTTACAGCTTTAGTGGAGAAACTCCAAAACCAAATAAATCTGAAAACCACTGAAGAAGTCCAATTTACTGATCACAAAGTTCTAGTATCCCCCCCAGTCAACATACTTAGTTAAAATTTATATCCGCTGCAATGTTTATGCATCTTAAGCTTTGTTTATTTAAAGGATATGTAAATTGCAAGACCAATTTTAATGAGACATGTTGAAATCTGTAAGGCACGGTGCAACATTTGTTCTAATGAGCACTAAATCTCTTCTCTTTACCTCTTCTGTGTTTAAAAACAGTCATGCTGGTGAGGAAGGGGCATGTGTATATATAATATATTATAATAGGGAAAGCATTGCATCTGATTCTTTATTGTCTTACAGACATCATTTACATCAGTGGAAACTCTTACATTACATTTTAGGATCTGAGCCTCGTATAACAACCACTAATTGATTTTATCCATGCATTAGCCCTGTGAAATAGAGAAAGAAACTGAGGCAAAGAGCTAAACAGAAAATGTTCAAATGTCCAAGTGGTTTAGAAACCTCCATTTTCAAAAGTGACTTAGCCACTTATAAGCCTGAATTCCATTGGCTTTCAATGGAACTTAGGTTCCTATGGCCCAGATCCTCAAAGGTATTTATGATCTAAATACCTTTAAAAATCTGGCCCTAAGTTTCATTGAAAGGCCATGGAATTCAGGCTTATAAGTGGCTAAGTCACTTTTGAAAACAGTATGCAGCTTCCTAAATCATTTACAGAAATGACTGTCACCAATATATAGGTAAGGAAATGGATTATTATTTTTTGACAAAACTGAAAAATGTTCTCTTTTTATCTACATTTCTCCAGTTTCATTTGTAAACCATCAAATTTTCAGTTTAAAAAAAAAACTCAGTTGCCAAAAGCTGAGTAAAAATTGGTTTTAATTTTTTTTTAAATATTTGGGTTTTTGTCAACGAAAAGGGAAATTTGCCTTCCACAAATGATCAAAAAGCTTTTTCTGGTAGAATATTCATCAGAGTTTCTCCTGAACATTTTCAGTCACCTCTGCTCAGACCCCTTAGCCCAGCCATACCAGTTTGGAAACATGTGCTAAATTTTCAGATCAGATATCCTAGATTTTTTCCCCACCTCCCTTCCTCAACACACGAAACCATTTCTCTTCCCAATAATTTCCAGGTATAAAAATTCCTTGCAGGGTAAAATGAATTCTTTGGGGGCATGGGGTACCGTGGTGTCTGTTGCAGTGAGAATATTTGCTTTAGAAGAAAGGCACTTGGAGAGAGGGAGTGAAATGGGACCTAGAAGTGCCTGATCAAGGAACTAAAAGGGGGGCTTAACTGAAAGGGGGAGCTGAATAATAAAGCACAGATTTACTCTAACAAACTCCAGCACTCAGCAGATTTTTTTTTTTTTTAGACATATGGAAATCTAGTTAGAAAGAAAATTGCTTGCAGCAGCTAATAAAGGCCTAATCCAAACCTCATTGGAGTCAATGGAAAGACTTCTGTTGATTTCAGTGGGCTTTGGATGAGGCCCATATAGGAACCCAGGTGCCCATTCAGCAAAGCACTCAGACATGTGCTGAATCAGCGGTCCCTTACTCACTCCAGTCAATGAGATTTCACTGCTGCCTGAGGAAAGGCAACTCAATCAATTAAAGGGCTAGAAGCTCTGACTCACTGCAGCCATGACTAGCAGTAAAGCCCTAGATCCTCTAAGGTCTTTAGGCACCTCCCAGTGCTTGGTTTTGCTGGAAGTTGAGGTTCTGAGCTCATAGGCCTGATTCAACACCTATGGGCACATGGATCACTCCAAAGCAATACTTTCCTCTCTCCTCCTTCCATTCCTGTCACACTCCCTCACGCCTATCCATATGGAAACCGTCTCACTTGAGAACGTGGCAGAGAAGAGAATTTGGCTGTGGTGCGATGTCGCTGTGTGGACCACTGCATTTTACTTCAAATTGATTGTCTGCAAATCAGATAATTAACACCTCAGCTTTGAACTTCTGGCTATGTTAAATGAAAATGTTATCTGGGTGCACCTGGGCCTTAGCTTGGAGTCAAACGCAGCTTCAATCACATCAGCATGCCAAGTGTATCCCCCAAGAAAAGCCTGAAAGAATGACTGCCTGTGTTCTGACAGCCAGAGGCTTTATTTATTGCTGGCTGTAATTCTTTGACTTTGTTGTGTAATTGAATGTATTGGACGTGCTTATCTGGTGATCAGCCCCCTTAGTCTGTTACTTCGGCACAAACGCTCTGCTAACGTTGAATTGATACTCAGGCAATTGGGGGTCATGGGGAATCTAGCAAGGATATTTTCAGCAAGGGAAAGAAATAAGTTCTTTTGGAGTGCCTCATCCTGCCCTGTTCTGTGGAGGCCCTACTCCCATTGACTCAGCAATAGAACCAAATCAATAACTTGATTTTCAGTTTGGTGCCAGGTTTTGGGGCAAAAAATTCTCAGGTTTGGGTGGAACTGAATCTGAAAATTTTGGGTGTTTCCAAAAAATCCATTTTGAGTCTGTTCTAGAGCAGGGATCTGAACCAAGGTCTCCTACATTACAGGTGAGTGCCCTGCCCTCTGGGCTAAAAGTTATAGCATGGTAGAGGGGTGGGACAAGGAACATACAGTAACTCCCCCTCCTCTTCTGGCTCTTTTTGTGATTGGCTGAAACTATTCATGTCAAATTTGAAAATAGTCTCAGGTAGACTGAATCTGCATTTTTCATGAAATAAACTATTTGTCCAGAAAATTTCACCCAGCTCTACTCAGGAAGCAGTAAGGAACCTACCTAGCCATTTTCATCCCAACATTTCCTACCTCATCCCACCCATATCTACAGTCTCTTCCTTTTTATTGCAAATGGGTTCCATCAGAAATAACTCCCTTTAGGATCCAGGATTCTTTATCCCACAGTATTTTAACTGCATCTTTTTTGCATCCAGGTTTCAGGAGGTTAAAGCAAAAGCTGCAGTAATGGAGAATTACTGTAACTTTCAGGGAATGCTGATTTAGCTGGAGTTTGCACGAAAGAAAAATCTACCAGCAAAACACAAACTATGAGAGACTCTTTTAATCTGTGTCACAGGAGAAAGGTTAATACTAGGGAGGTCAATTAATCACAGTTAACTCAAGCAATTCACTCGAAACAAATTAATGCAATTAAAAAAATTAATCGTAACTAATTGCAGTTTTAATCTCACTGTTAAACAATAATAGAATTTCAATTGAAATTCGATTATAACTATTTTTGGATGTTTTTTCTACATGTTTTTCTCCCAGAATGGAAGCATGTCCTCTGGAAGGGTGGTCAAAGCATGAAGTGGAATACAAATGTTTAGCATATCTAGCAAGTTGGTAACTTGCAACACCAGCTACAATAGTGCCATGTGAACGCCTGTTCTCACTTTCAGGTGACATTGTAAATAAGAAGTGGGAATTTATGGGAATTATCTCCCATAAATGTAAACAAACTTCTTCTCTTAGCGATTGGCTGAACAAGAAGTAGGACTGCGTGGACTTGTATGGTCTAAAGTTTTACATTGTTTGGTTTATTTTTGAGTGCAGTTATGTAAAAAAAAAAAGTCAACTTGCAAATGTAGAATTTCAAAATGGAGATTTCACTACAGTACTTGTATAAGGTGAATTGAAAAATATTATTTCTTTCTTACAGGGCAAATATTTGTAATAAAAATAATATAAAATGAGCACTGTATACTTTGTATTCTGTGTTGTAATTAAAATCAATATATTTGAAAATGTAGAAGACATCCAAAATATTTAAATAAATGGTATTCTATTATTGTTCAAGTGTGATTAAAATTGCAATTAATTAATTGCAAGATAAGAATTAACTGCAATTAATTTTTTTAATCATTTTATAGTCCAGTATTAACATAATATATGCAGAAATGACAGAATTTCATTTGACAGTGGGGGAAATCGATATTTGTACCTTGCTGGGAAATAATCACAGATGTGGAGATGGGGTGATAGGACACTGGACTGGGAGTCAGGAGTCCTGGGGTTTGTTCCCAGCTCTGCCGCTGACCTGCTGGTTGACCTTGGGCAAGTCACTTTCTCCTATATTTCCCTGCCCATCCTTTGTCTGTCTTGCTGATTTAGACAGTAGGCTCTTTGAGGCAGGGCCTGTTTTTCACTGTGTGTGTATACAGCACCTAGCACAACATGGTCCCCAGAGCTTGGTTGGGATCTCTAGATGCTACTGGAATAACAATGTAGCTGTAATCTTCTATTCCTACCTTCCAATAATGCAATTTCCCCACCCAGAGGTGGCCCTTAGGCCAAAAAGGTTGCCCACCCCTGCCGTAGGTAAAAGATTAAACACCTTAGTAAGGACACACAACTCGCCAATCAAAGAGCCACTCAATTCCAGTGTGTGAGCACTCTTTTTTTTTTTTTTTCCTCGACCTCTCTGTAAAGTTTGAAGTTTTTCCCTGGCCAGTCTGGACAACCAGTGTGTTCATTACAATGGAATTAAATTATCCACTTCAGAAATAAAGCGGTGTGGTTTTATCCTCATTACAAAAACAAACAAGGCTGATATTTATTATGCTACAAGGCTATTCAGCAAGGGTTGGTTTGGACCCCTAATAAATTACTGAACAAACTTTGCAGCCATAGTCCTAAAGATGGATTAGATTTCTGAGCTCCTGGGATACATTATTTGTTTCCTGTTCTATTATTTGAAAGATGAACCCACAGCACTGGGAGTTGTTAACGTTGTCCATCCCACTTTAACATGAATTCACACCATGCATATTCATCCAGGTCTGAAGCAGTTAACAGTTTCTAATTAAAAACATACTTAATTATTAGTTTGAAAAATGTGGGACGGATTTTCACCCTTCCCACTCTGAGACTGGTATTTAGTTGTTTTTGCATCTCATTCGAGCTGCTTCAAAAAAAATGTGGCAAGTACTTTTTTTTTAAACCAAATTCAGTTCCAGGTCTGCCAAATGCTAGCAATCTAAGATTCTGATCCACAACGTTTCATACATGTACTTCTTAACTTGAAACGTGGGTGTAAAGTTGAGCATATTCATAAGTCTTTGCAGAATTGGGACCTAAACTCTAAGTATGCATTCGGCTCTGAGCCAACAAAGCACTTAAGCACATGCTTAACATTAAGCACGCACTGAAGTGTTTTCCTGGATTAGGGCCCTGGTATTTAAATATTTGCTTTTAAAAGAGCTCTAAATGCACTGAAAAGTTTTTGGTTTTTTTTTTTTTCCCTTTTCAATTCATTAATAGCTTGCAAATGACATCATTCATTTGCAAGATCCAAATGAGCATTTAAAATAGATTTTTAATTACATTAGATGCTATTTAATGGCCACTTACACCGGAGATTTATGGAGAAGCATAAACTCGCTTTCTGTGAGTGAAAGCTGAGCTTTTAAGAGTTACCTTCCTCTGTTCCCCCACCCCCTTGCAATATAATACCCCCAAATATTTGTAAGTTGTGACTAAACTCTGAGGACTTAGTCCTCGCTTGGAAAAAGAAAAAAAGCACTGGTGCCAATTTGTCTGCCCGGGCTCTGATTATGGGATGCATTTTTTGTCGGCGAGAGGGGTTTGGTGGGAAGGTTTCTTCCTTCAGGGTTAGCGATATCTGATATCCAGTCTGAAAGCCACTACAGGGCCAAACTTTCATCTCCAATTGCAAAGAGTGGGGTAAAAAAATGTATGTGGACAAAAATTCTTGGCTAAATTTGCAGTTGGTCTGTAATTCCTGCTGGGCAATTACAGCTCTTCTAGCATTTCTGATTGTAAAGAACACTGATTTCTTTAAATATATAGATCACTTGAAGCGGGGGTTTAAATGCACTTATTTATTTATTTGGTTTCCCTCTTCACTACTCCTGTCTCCTGTCTCAGAGTGCTATCCAGTGACCCCTGGTGCTGATGAAAGTTTCTGGATGACCCCTGAGTGCTTTTGCCATGCTGGCTGGTAATAAAAACTGTTTAAACTGCTGGCTTATCCAAACTCTGGGTTTCTGCTGCAGAAAGCTTCCAAGTCAGTTTCAGGTCTCAGCCAGAGGGAATGCACAGAGCAGCAGGAGTGAAACAGGAACGGGATTAATTCTGCTCCCTTTTCTCACACCAAGCAGCAACTCACTGTGCAGTTGATTTCAGGGAGACTCCTTGGGGAGTTGGGTCTGACTCAGCGCAAGTGAGGCTGGCAGAATCAGGTGCTCAATGCTCACCTACATCAGAAATATAAAGTAAGGGTGGAAATTCGCCTCCCTTGTTCAGGCTGAGTAAGTAACTTACCACATGTCACCCTAGTGAAGTCCATAGTAAGGTTCCGCCCAATGAGAGCTAGAATCAGGCTTCCTGTGTAATGTGGGTACTGGAGCCCCTTCAGTTGTAGTTATACACTCATCTTGTATTCTACCCCAAGTCTCTGATGTCCTTTGCCAGCTGACTATACTACCAATGACAAATCAAGAAACCCATCATCTCAGGCCAAGATCGGTGCTCAGCTTGCACTGATCCACACTCCAGCAGCTAGACAGTGGCCAATAGGGAGGCCATATTCATGTCCCCTCTACAGCTTGTTGTCATAAAGAAGCAGATTTTCTGTTTTGGCACTTCCTTGTTTCGGGTTTCATCCAACTCCAATTGAAGACAATGGGAGTTGGGCCCACTATAGTAACTGCTGCCAGTTTGTGCTCCTTTGTTTTAGCAGTATTTTGTGTGCCTTCCCCTCCTCACTCAGGCATTTCTTAGTGCTGAATGGGACAAGAAGTCCTCGAGATTTGGGCTCTTTCATACAGAGATCCCATCACAGTTCTTTTCCAATGGACAGATCAGCCTGTGTTGAGGCTTTAAGGTGCGTGTGTGTGTGTGTGCATATTGGCGTAGATAGACTGTTTCCCCTTCTTTCCCCCTCCCCCCCCCGCCCAGTTCTACTTCTTTGCATCAAGTGCATCTTATACCTGACTAAAAGCCCTTTTGTTGAAACCCCTAGGAAACAATCCATTATGCTCTCCCGCCTTAATTTTGGGCAGAAAAGACAAGTGTGTGTTTGGGGGGGGGGAGTAATTTATTTTAACATTGCTTTAATGCAGGTGTAAGATCCCTGGAGACTAAAGCCCTTTGGATAGCCACGAAACAGACATAACACAGATAGCAGCAAATCCCCCCCATGTCAACATGCCACAGTCCTGCACCACAGCGACCACTCTTAGAGATCACACAAGCCAGACGACTTCTTCAATAGAAGATAATACCTCCCAGGAGGCACTCAGCACCTGGCAGAGTCAGTCTCTTACAGGGATGATTCCAAACGCATTTAATTCTTAGCTGCACCATTGAGGTTGCTGAAGAAGCTGCTAGCTAGCTATCTACTGTAATGGCAGCTTTCTTGCTGGAGGCTGGGCAGAGACCACCCAGACACATTTCAAATACAGTGTTATCATCTCTTGTGATTTTTTTTTGATGATTGGTGAGGAGAAGAGTATTAAAGTTCCAGCTCCTGGAGCCCTGTGATTATGTGAGAATCTCAGCTGACATCTTTTTAAAGTATTTTTCTAGCCCTTGGAAAGCAATGGGGATTGAAGATCTCACTCAGAAGGTACTGAGTACCTCAAAGGGTTAGGACCTAAGAGTACAGACCAGTAATATGATGATTTTTGTTAAGTAGGGGGAGGAACAGAAGAATTTTACAGCCTTTTAAACAGGATACCATGGCCATGAAGAGTGATCTGCTGCCTCATCCTGGCACTTTCTTCAGGCAACATTGTCTAGTGGATCAGGCCCTACATAGGAAATACAAAGACCTGGGTTCTAGCCCTGGTTTTCCCTTGAGAAAGTGTGAGTTTGGGCAAGCCAATTTCTGGCTGGTTCCTCTTCCATCTATTATCTATATAGATTGTAAACTCTTTGAGACAAGGACTATCTCTCACTATGTCTGTACAACCCAAAGCACAACTGGGTCCTGCTCTACACTGGGGTCTGGAGGTGCTACCGTAATAACAGGGCAGGAGAAAGTGAGAAGTTTCCCCTACCACGTCTAGCTGTAAGAGGATCTTCAAGTGACATCGCCAATGCCGAGGTTGTCAACCATCACCTTCTGTCTTTCGCAGTCATGACAGACATGTAAAACTTCTGCTTTCCTTGGGATACCAGATCATCTGGTGGTGATTCCAGTGTAACTTGCTCTTTCTTCCTCTTCCTAGATTACCTGTGATCTTGACGGATAGTATGAGTGCTGGAATTGAGTGGCTCTTTGATTGGCGAGTTGTGTGTCCTTACTAAGGTGTTTAATCTTTTACCTACGGCAGGGGTGGGCAACCTTTTTGGCCTAAGGGCCACCTCTGGGTGGGGAAATTGCATGCACAGCCATGAACGTAGGGCTGGGACAGGGAGTTGGGGTGCAGGAGGGAGTGTGGGATGTTGAGGGGGTGTGGAGTGCAGGAGAGGGCTCAGGGCAGAAGGTTGGGGAGCAGAAAGGGTGTGGTAGAGTCTCAGGGCAGGGGGTTGGGGTGCAGAGTGCAGGAGGCAGGGCTGGTGCAACCATTTAGGCCACCTAGACGATCGCCTAGGGTGCTGGGATTTAGGGGGCGCCATTTTCTTTGGCAGTGACCGTGGCGGCCTGATCTTCGGCCACCCCAATTGCCGCCGGCATTTAGGCAGAGGGAGCTGGGGCAGAGGAGCACGGGGAGGGCCACCTGCAACAAGGGAGGGGCGGCACGCAGGGGAACTCCCTGCCTCAGCTCACCCCCACCCCGCCTCCTCTCCGAGCACGCCCTGGCTGCTTCACTTCTGCCACCTCCCAGGCTTGTGACGCCTAAGCTGATTGGGTGCAAGGTGGAAGTTTTGCCTAGGGCGTGAAACATCCTAGCACCGGCCCTGGCAGGAGTTGTTCAGGGTGCATGCTCCAGCCTGGTGCAGCTTACCTTGAGCGGCTCCGGGGTGGCAACGGTGTGCTGCAGGGCTAAGGCAGGCTCCATGCGCTGCCCTCACCTGAAGGCACCACCCCCCACAGCTCCCATTGGCCGCGGTTCCCAATTTCTGGCCTATTAGAGCTGTGGGGGACAGTGCCTGCAGGCGAGGGCAGTGCACAGAGCCCTCTGCCACCCCCATTCCCATAGAGGCTGCAGGGATCCTGCCTTAGCCCCACAGCACCATGGGGGTGGCAATCCCGCAAGCCAGATCCAAAGCCCTCCCATAGTTTGACCACCCCTGACCTAGGGTCTCAGGTAGTTGTGCTCCTTTAAAATTCATTCTCATAATTTGCAGTTTTGGCTAACAACAGATTTTTAACATTCTTCTAGAACACAAAACTTGAACACTCTGAGTTATCTCTAATCCTTTGTAAGTGTCCCACTCTCACATCCATACAGGAGGGTTGACCACTTCAGCCATCTAGTGTAGCTGCATGCTTTTAATTTTCTGGGACAACCCAGAAGTCTTTTAAAGTTGTCAGATACACTCTTTTTATAAGCTGTATCCTTCACTTAATTTCTTTGTTGCATCTTCTGTCTGATGTTACTAGACTTCCTAAGTAGGGGAAACCATTCATTTATTACAGCACTTGACTCTCCAGGTATAGATGTGGCCTACTTTGTGCATTGCTCTGTTTCCTTATTACCCTACTTTTGTCATTGTAACATTGATCATTATTCTGTATTTCTTGCTGCCATTGTTCACAGCAGCAAGTACAGTCTGAAGCTCTTCCCTAGTTGAAGTGCTGCCAACCAGGTTGTCATCATATCTGACTCCAGACAGGACAACTATTATTTCTGAATTTGTGTAACTTTTTGTATTCCTCATTTCTATCTTTGCATTCTTGTCTTTATTTATTAGGGTTACACTTTTGTTAGTCATCCAGGGTTGCTTAACATCACATCCTTTCTCTCCTAGTACCAACATAGTGGCTATATGACTCCTGTCTTAAACTTTTTCCAGTTTTCTTCTACAGTGTCTTCATTGTATTCATATGAGAAAACCAGATGTGGTTGACTTTTGAAGCGTGAGTCTATCCAAATCAATCTGTAGTCTTTTGTGTCATTTAGGTAGCTTTTGAAACGTCAGTTTCAGATTCACAGCAAGCAGATTGAGATCACTAGTGCAGTCTGCCAGTGGAAATGTTCTAGTATCTAAAACTGCACTGTGAAATCTCTTTTGGATATTAAAACACAATCTATTAAGAGGATAAGAGTCTCAAAAGACATCAGTTTCAGGCCTGTTAATCCAGCACCTTTCACCAACATTAAATCTGTTTTTAAATAGTTTTTAAAAAGGGATTTAACTTTGAAAGGGAAAAAAGTTTCCCTCTCCTGTTCCAGTACAGGAATAATTACAGTAAAACAGAACTACCGTGCCATTATTGTACAATATTTATGGCAATCAACTCAAGAGCGAGATGGTAATCTTCAATGATAGTCTGGGACTTGAGATCTGTGTTCATTTCCTGGCTCTGCCAAAGGCTCCCGAGGCCCTGATCTGGTGAAGCATGTAAGCATGCTCTTACATTTAAGCACCTGAGTAGTTCCATTGACATAAGTGCTTTGCTAGAAAAGGGCCGATTGACTACAGGCTTGACTGCATCTTTTAACATGTGGCAAGTCCCATTGATGTTAGCAAAATTACACAAAGGCTCCAGGATCACACCCAGGAACAACAACAAAAAGCGGGGACACAAACACAGAGAACCACAAAACCCAGGCAGCCTTCCTGGGGTTGCATGGCTGTAAACTTCTGCCCAGACTCTGGTGCACTGAATTCAAACTGTATGATTGTGATTTGGTTCAGTGTCTTTCTCATTTTTGCATTTGTTAGTCTCCAAAGCTCTCTGTATTTGCTATCCTGCCTGCCCGACCCACTAAGATAGGGACTTTGAAAGTCATTTAGCTACAGTTTGCAGTAACTGAAAAATCTTTCCCAACCAAGTGTAGCCACAGTCTCCTAGAAGCACATATTTAAACAATAAGAAGAGTGAGCAGTGCATTTCTGAGTGATTATAATACACCTCAGGTAGCCTCATAAAAGAGGAGGGCTCATTTTTACTACTTGACAAGTGCACTGCCTGGAGTGTATCTTATTGCTGGTTTGAAATGGAATATATATCTATAAAAATACAGGAATTAGACCAGTCAATGGGCATTATAGACATGGCTATGATGTCACCAATGACCAATCAGAAGGCTCCAATTCTGTGTTCCAAAATCAAGGCAGGGTATATTGTTATCCTTCTGACCTCATCTTCTGCAATAATATATCACTTTTTTGTTCCTTTTCATTAAGATCACACTGTCAAATAATGCACTATAAAAGAATGTAATTTATAAAGTGAAATCTAGGCCTTGTGTTTTAAGAAGGGAATGCCATGAGGGTGACTCTAGATATATCATTTCTTTCCACTAGGTATTGATGGACACAAATTCACTGTAGGGGAGGAGGATAGGGGAGTCAGGAGCGAATCGCAATAGCTAGTTTTACCCACCTATGTGCAGAACGAATTTTCTTAAGTGCACCAATATGGAGGTGATGTGTGACACCTCACCTTCATATTGGTGCACATAACAAAATTCATGTTGTGGGGTGAGGCTGAGGGGTTTGGAGTGGGGGGAATCAGGGCTGGGGCAGAGGGTTGGAGTGCAGGGGGTGAGGGCTCCAGCTAGGGGTGCAGGCTCTGGGGTGGGACTGGGGATGAGGAGTTTGGCGTGTGGGAGTGGGCTTTGGATGGGAGAGAGGACTCTTCCCAGCTCTCTCTCTCCCTGCAGCAGCACCTGGGTCTGGGCTGATCACTCCAGCCATGGTTGGGTCCGGGCTGGGCTGCTCCACCTGGGTCCGGGCCAGGCACCCCGTCCATGGCAGGTTGGGGGTCAAGTCTAGGTGGGGGAAGGGGTGGCAGATCCCCAGGCAGAGTTCCTGAGCACCTGTGAGGTGCTAAATAGGCTGCTGTGCAGCCGCGCAGCTTACAGGGAACTTAAGTCAGTGGTACTAATAAAAATATGAGCCAGGCCACTATTCACTGGTGACAACTGAGAGGACAGGCAAAATTGACTGCAGATTAGCCCTACAGTATCTGACTCCAGACAGGACAACAGTTATCTCAGGGACCCTCTGTCTCTACCATGTGACACCAGGGTGGGTGGAATCTTGTGCTGCTTGCATCAAAGCCACTGGGAGTCAAGAGTGGGCAAGGATTGCAGGACATCTTTTAAGATATAGGCCCAAATGAGTGAGAGGATGTACTAATCCAGGTGCTTAGTCTTTACTGAAGGATTCTTTTATATCCAGGAACAGTATAGGTCTTGGGAAAGATAGTGGGAGATGGGTAGCACCAAGAAAGAGGTAGGACCTGCACTTAGCAAGGCCAACAGATGCTGATTTAGTGGTGCATGAAGGCATTAGCCAAAGGACCAGAAAAGCAGTCTGGGAAATATGAACAGAGGAGGAGTGGACCTCCAGAGAAGAATGAATGGAAAGTGCAGGACTGGAGGAAGGGTTTTAGGCAGAGCTGGATTTTTACAACCCAGGAGTGGTGGGAATGAGTGGTGAATTGGACAGTGAGCTGCCTCGAGGCAGCTCCTGTCCCATGGGACTGGGCTCGGCTCCCCACTCTAGGCATTGTGACCTGCCAAACAGGGTCACAGAGCCATCCAGGTTTGGCCAAGTCACCTCTCCATCCTGGCCAAATTTGAGTGTTGTTGCGATATGGTCCATGGGGTCACCACCATGACCCTTTGTACCATGTGGCAATGCCTAGTCACAGCCACGTGAGACAGGACTTCCACTACCTGTTGCTTGCAGTGCAGGGGCGGTCCTGCCCATGTGAAAGTTGGTGTTCTACACCTCCTTTGGTTAATTGCACTTGAAAAGCCCGTTCCCCCACCCCCAACACATGCAGCCAAAGCCCTGCTTCTGGTTTTAGGTGTTTTCTGGGCGAGATGGCAGCTGAACACAAGGAGGGGAATCATGTGTTCAGCTTGAAGTAGACTAGTGATAAGTCAGTAAGTGCTGAAATCACAGGTTCACGACCAGGCAAGTGTTGAAATAACATGTTGTTTCAGCATTTGCAGTGTCATTGTTCAATTACACCCTATAAATCCTGTTATGTTATCCATACTGCGGGGGAGCACACAGGGCAGGAGAGTCTTGGGCTAAAGCTTAGGAGTCAAGAGAGCTGTGTTCTATTCCCACCTCTGCTATTTGCTCATTCGTTTACTGAAGGCAAGACAGCTCACTGCCCTCTGCCTCAGTTTCCCCCACCTATATGGCCCATGCGACTTGAGTCAATTAATATTTGCAAAATGTGCTGAGATCATTGTGCCTGGCCAGCGGCTTTATTCTGATGTATTATGGAGAGTCTTTGCAGAATTCAATTTTAATGTTTAATAATTGAGATAAAATTGATTATTTTAAGCATGTTTTTCAATCTTTATCTATTCAGATGTTCACACTTATGTGGAATTATGGATTTTAAACATGTTTTCTTTTTAAATTTTCAGTTGCCAGAAATTAAGGGGAGGGGCCAAATAGTGAAAGAGTCAATTATTTAGTAACAGCAGATGTTAATATATTTTATTGTAGTAAGAAATCTTTCCCTCCTGCACCTTGTCTCTCTAATATCCTGGGACCAACATAGTTACAACCACACCTCAAACAAAATGCAAATGAAACAGACAGGTTAAGCTACTCTGGGGTTTGTTTTAGCCTTGACTCAAATCAACAGAAATGGCTAAAGTTTAGGGAGAAGGAAAGAAATCAGGCTAATTTTTGGACAGGTCCAGATTACTTTTGTAATTAGGTCTGTGCATTGAGACTATAAAGTTACTGCCCTGTACTCATTCCCCTCAATCCACAGCAGCCAACCAGAGAGATAAGGAAAGATGAAATTTGCTTGTCTGGTCCAACTACAGTTTGTAGCCCTTGGTAAGCTTTGAAGCATCCCCTGGGCAGGGCTGGGGTGTAGAAGAAATGCAGGCAGGATGGGGGAACGGAATAGACCTAGATTATAGGCAGCAAAAGAATTGGCTTCCACGTTGTGATGCATGCACAGAGAAACAAGCCAAAGCCAAAATAACTGCGCTGCGGAGGGTTTGTGAGTTACTTTCGTTAACTGGATCGGAAGACAGGTGAAAAGAATGGGATGTCTAAATAGCTCCTTTGCACGCTTATTAGTTCAGGAGGGTGCTGTTTTCCATCAACTTACTTCTATTTTTATAAGTTTCTTTTGGAAAGTTTTGAAAGAGAACATTCCTGTCACATCTCCAAAGTTGTTTTGTGGAATTTAATGTTGCCCTTTACAAAGGCTTCATTTTTGTTTCTCTTGCTCAGACAGATTTGAAAAGCTTAATCTCTAGTCAGTTAAACGCGAAGGCAAAATAATCAGGCGTGTAGGTTACATTTAAAGAAAAAAAGGGTGAGTACTGTTGCAGTGCAAATATTAAATTCATATGAATTAATACACTGTGTTTAGCCCGTTGAATAGGGTTTTGGTGTAGAACGCAGGACAAAGTTCTTAATAGCTTATTGCAATATGGACAGAAAATCCCGAATAAAAAACAACCTTGACATTGATTGTATGAACATTTAATTATTGCATGTACCTGTGCCATGGTACTAACATGTTACATAGCTACATTTACTTGTATTATCAGCTGCTTTGGTGAAAACACGTAAAATAACATTCAGTAAATGTGCTTCAATGAGGTAGGTTTGCGTGTTACCTATACAACGTATACCAAGATGAAATCTATACCTCTTTGTATATTATGGTATCAACATACAAACATTTTAACTCACTAAGCTACGTCAAGTTTATTGCATACATGCTGTCATAGTAATATGCAAACATTAACACAGCAACATCAACACGTATGTATGCTACATGTTACTGATACACAACATGCCATATACGTCAATGGGACCATGTAAAATGTTTTGCATGTTCTTACCAGGATAAACATACATTTCACGTAGCACCGTGCACATTTATTTTGCAGGCTAGGGCTCATGGTAGCAACGTACGAACATTTGACCCTACTACTTGTCCACGCCCGGCAGAGGTAGCCTAGGGAAACCTTTGCTCGTTCTCCCGACGCCAGCTCCACCGTCCCATCTCTGGCTGGCCCGCTGAGGGGTCCCACCGGCGTGGCTCGTGTTTAAGGTACGCGGCACGTGCGTAAGGCTGTGCATTGCCCACGGCGCTGCAGGAACCCCAGCTCCTACCTGCTGAGGGGTGCTCAGCAGCCGCGGGTGATGTTCAGTTTCCCTTCCAGCTACGGTTGGGCTGGAAGTGGTCTCAAGTTGAGGGGTGAGCGGAAGAGGGTGATGGCCCCTTAGGAGAAGAGTTCGCAGCAGCCCCATCATGCTCAGCCACACCCAGGACGCAGCAGGGCCTCTCCCTCTGACCCAGCCGGTTCGGTGCGTTCAACTCGCAGAGGCCCACTCTCCTGGAGCAGCGATCACAGGGGGGATCGTTCCTGCCACCACCCGCCCCGATTTCAGTCCCCGTTCACACCGCTTAACTCCTGCAGTGCACATAGCTAAAAACGGATCTTCCCTCCTTCCCACAGGCACCCTTTCCCCTTCTCTCCATCCCTCTTGGGCAGCTGGGGTGAATTGCCACTGTGAAAGTCCAGGGGCCTGTACCTAATGCCCATTGATCCCCAGCTGAGGCTTTGGCCGCTAATATCTGCACGGCTTGATTTGGTACACATGAAATGAGCTAATTTCTTGTCTCTCCCCTATGGCCTGTGTGCAATTCCACCCCCGTCTCCTAGAGGAGGTGTGTACCTGATAGAGATCCATCGCCTAGATGTGTCTCTCTCCTTTTATTTACCACCCTCTCTAATCACAAGCTGGGGAAACCTGGGGCTGATTTGGGTGTCTCCAGCCCTGTTCATTTTAAAGGGCGGGCCGGGACAGCGGGTTCTCCCCCGACTGGTTGTTTGTTGCAAAGAGCTGCGTTAAATAAACCCAACTCGCCTAGGCAGCTGTTTGAGGGATTAATGAAGATTTCGGAGGATCGTCTTGTTCCTCTCTGGCGTGGGGGAATTTAATTCCGCGACGGGGCGTGAAAATCGCCCCCTTTTCCGCTCATGTTATGCTGGCTGTGGGGAGTGGGTCACCTGGGGCTGGTTCTGAGCCCTGGGAGGTCTTACAGGCCGCAGCCCGATCCCTGCGCGGAGCTGGGTGCGGTTTATAGTCCCCTGTAAATACAGATAGGAACGAGCCCTGGGGCTGGGCGCGGGGACTGGACACGCCATCACTCAGATCCGACTGCAAACCAGCTCTCCTTCCCATCTGGGGCACTGCGGGCCGGGCTGACCCTGCAGGTCTGGCCGAGAATCGCAGAATAAAGCCCATGGCTCGGTGTCCTGGCCCTATGCATCTGCTCTGGTCACGGGTTGGCGGCCGGCCCTAGATAGGGGTGAGCACCTCCCGGCTTGAGGGTGGAGGCGACAATAATTCATCCCGAAGGCACCCGGAGCGGAGAAGCTTCAGTGTCCTCCCCCCCTCCGTACTTTAAAGATCCCTCGTTTCTCGCAGCACCCACGCTGGCTCTCTGGTCTCAACCCCTTCGCCCGGTGCACCAGGCGCAGCTGCTTGGACCTAGCGCAGCCGGGATACTGCCACTCGCCCGCAGCTGTCCCGGCCCGCGTGTCCCCCACGCGCGGCCTCTCTGCTGCCCCAGGTGGCCAGCCGCGGCAGCTCGGGCTGCCCTCGGGAACAGTAACGCCACCTCCCCTCTGCACCTCGCGTGTAAACCCGCACTACCAGGTTGTCCGGCCACTCCCTAGCACCAGTGCGCACCAGCCGCCCGGCCAGGCATGGACGAGCGGAGCCAAATTCAAAGCGAAAGCAGCAGCATAGCGGTGAAAAAGCAGGGGTCGGGCTCAGCGTTGGGGAGCTGGCTGAGATGTGCCCAGCTACCTGGCTCCTGAAAGGCAGACTCGAGTAAGGGAAACACAAAGCTACAGCTAGACACAGGCACCCACGCGCAGATCCCCACATTCGTCCAAACACAAATCTAGGCCCACAGGTAGACCCACTCAGGAAGGCAGACACTCGTGTTCAACACACAGACACGTTCTGCCCTGAGCTTCCGGACGGACACACACACAGAAAAACATTCCCTCCAACCCCAGGACACACACGGATTCCAAGCACGCATTTAATCACGCACACACAGGTCCGAGGATTCTCTAGCTAGCACAGATTTGTCCACGCAAAGAGAAAACGCGGCGCTGGCACTGCTCTGAGCGCTCCAGGCTGGGAAGGGGAAACTTTGGGAGGAGGAGGGGGGAGACCTAATGATGAAAAAGTCTCCTCTATCCCGCCTTCTTAATTAAATGCATGGAAAGAGCCTAGGAAAGCACATCTGGTTTCAATCTGCAGCCCTTTGATGGCATCAAATGTTCTTTTCCCAGATCAGGGGGCTGGAAATTCTGGGCTGGCTATGGCAGCTTGGAGCCCAGACTCCGGCCATTTAAACACATGGGTCTTTCTCTCTCCTGGGGAGTTCCCTCACTCAAAACTCACGCAACCCTCTTGGTTCTCGCTGACCCCTCTTCAAGAGAAAAGAATTTTTTTGGAGAGAGAAGGAGCCGCAATCTCTGCAAATAAACAAGTCATATTTTACCTGCTGTCCGTGCAGTAATTCATCCCTTATGAGTCTATTCAAGCTGCTACAGCATTACACTTGTGGGGCATGTCAGACGCCCCTCTCTCTTGGTTCGACTGTTCAAGTCGAGGACAGAAGTTTGTGAGTACATCTTTCTGCAAAACGGGGCTCACGAAAACCTCTGAACTGGCTGAGCGCTAATTGAACGAATCAGACGTTTTCCCATTTCTCCACACAGCTCTCCCAGTCTATGGGCCCATCTCTTTACTCGGTCACAAGCCCCGTTGATGGCAAAGGGAGTTTTGCCTGGGTAGGAATTCAGGATCTGGGTTCAAGTTAAATGCCTTCGCCTACTCTCTCTGCGGCTTTAATGATTTCTGATCTGTCCAGAGTTGAGTGTAGATCAGGGGTCGACAACTTTTCAGTAGTGGTGTGCCCAGTCTTCATTTATTCACTCTGATTTAAGATTTCGGGTGCCAGTAACACATTGTAACGTTTTTAGAAGGTCTCTTTCTATAAGTCTATAATATAGAACTAAACTATTGTTGAATGTAAAGTAAATACGTTTTTTCAAATGTTTAAGAAGTTTCATATAAAATTAAATTAAAATGCAGAGCCCCCCCGATCGGTGGCCAGGACTCAGGCAGTGTGAGTACCATTGAAAATCAGCTCGCATGCTGCCCTTGGTATGCGTGCCATAGGTTGCCTACCCCTAGTGTAGATCGTTCAGAGTTACTGAATGGGTTTTAATTATTTAAATAATCTCTTCCACTCCCCTATTTCTATGGATTCTAACAGCAAGGAGACCTGTTCTTCCACATGTTGCTGAATGAAGGCTCCTGAAATATCCATCCCTCATCTTAAACAGATCGCCCTATCCATTAATTTTCATTAACAGTTGCTTGCTGATGCTTGTATTTAATAATATACTGTCTGGTTCAAATATCTGTATATTAAATCCAACCCCTTGTTTGGATTCTTCTCTTCTTTCTTAATAGCCTGAAGCCAAACGGTTGGAACAGCAGGAAACGTTAAAAAAATAGGAGAAAACTTGATTGGAATGGACATGGACTGTTTCCAAAAGTTTCCCCTGCAGCTGTTATCAAAACATGTAGATGAGAGTCTCCAACAAGATTTAAAACAAATCAGGAGGAGTTAATGCTGAAGCAAAATAATCAGCCTGTTTGAAGTGACTGTGGCTTTCAGTTTGACTTTTCTGCCAGAGATCCTAGTGCAAGGGGGGAGACTGAGATAATTCGATCGTTATTTAAGAAACGCAAGGGGTCTTCCCCGCTTGCTCGCTCGCTAGATCAGATGCTGGCGAAGGGGGGAGGGGAGTTCTTAATCCATGTGTTTTTGGTGGCGGAGGGAGAGTTTGCGCTGGAGAACAGGGGTCTGTAACACGTCAGAAACAGCACAAAGACTTTGCCACGTAATTACAGGCCCCTATTAAGTCTCGAGCTGCCCTCCCTTGGGTCTCCAATTTTCATGTATTCCCTGCAAAGTCTCCCCTGTGTGCCAGACTGGCCCTTTTGAAGTGCCAGAGAGCGGCTTGATCCAACTGAGAGGGGTGGGGAGAGCAACTGAGAGCGAGATCAGGAGAGGGTGGGGAGCTCTCTCTCGGACTCCTGAAAACCCTCGTCTTCCCTTCGGTGAGAGTTAATACTCGCGACTACATCTGCAAGACATCAGCACCCGTGACCTGAAACCTCAGTCACTCCCAAGACTCACCCGGAGCGCAAAGGGGGCAAAGCGCTCTCTTGGAGATGGTTTAAAGCCGGGACAAGCCTCTTGCCGCTGGTGCCTGCCTGGGAATACGCCGCTTCTCCTGAAAGACACGTTTCGATTCCTCTGCCCCCCTCCCCCATCCCCTCCCTCAATCTCTCTCTTTCTCACGCTTTCTGTGTCACTTTCGCTTGAGAACTGGGCAGACGGAGGCCTGATTCTCCCCCTTGAACCTGCCGAAGTAAACCCAGGGAGCGCCCCTGCTGCGGGGACAGAGTCTGAGATTTTGGGGAGGGTCCCTTGTATTCCCCCCCCCTCCTGTTTTGCCTGCACTTCCCCTTTAAGACTTGGGGGAAACCATGACTTCAAGCTATGCCCACATCATGGAGAGACAGGCCGTCCTAGCCACCCGCTTGGAGAGCCCCAGCAACCTGGACAACTTACAGGCCAAAAAGAACTTCTCCGTCAGTCACCTGTTGGATCTGGAGGAAGCCGGAGACATGGTGGCGGCTCAGGCGGACGAGAGCGTAGGGGAAGCCGGCAGAAGCTTGCTGGAATCCCCGGGGCTAACCAGCGGCAGCGACACCCCGCAGCAGGACAGTAAGTGAGAGCTGGGCTCCCCCGCGCGCGGCGCAGGGGCGCAGATAAAGCAGGCGGTAGAGCTCAGGGGGAGAGCCTGGGATCAAACTAATTTTGGGGTGGGGGGATGAGGGGAAGGCTACCATAATGACACTATGCACAGCTCGAGCGGTGTCCTTTAGCAGAGGGATCGATATTCTGGGGGAATACCGGCCTTGAAAGGGACTGTCCTCGTCCTGGAAAGAGAGAGTCGGGCTGGGGGTTCAGCCTGAGCCCTGCGCGCCTGAAGGGCTTGGAGACGGCCGGCTGGAAGTGAGCAATTGCAGTTATTGCTGGATCAGGCAAAGGGGCCGTTATCTGGTGGGGGACTGCTACATGTCCCGGGAAATCAGGCGCTAGTGTCAGTGCCACAAGCTGGAGATCGGGCGGCTGGGCTGGGGAGGGACCGTGTGCGTCTGGCAGGAGAGGTTGGGAAGACATGTTCACCAAGAACGCACGGTTGTTAATCGCACAGGGGGTGGCTGCAGTAGGGGTGCGGGTGTGGGTTAGTTACCCAGGGAGCTAGCGCAGACACACTGCGCTGTGTAGGGGGGCTGGCGGAGCAGTGAAATCAGCATCTAAAGCTGCATACGGGGGTTCTAGCGCCTTTCCACCCTTGGCAATGACTGCCCTTGAAGAGGAATCCGTAATCAGAGCTCGGATTCAATCCGAATCGGTCTTTAAATAAGAAGACTTGTAAACTGAACTACAAACTAAAAAAAAAAAAAAATTGGAACCCGAAGGGTTTTAATAAATCTCTGGGATTTGCCGGGGTGGTGGTTCGGAACAGAGCCTTGGAGCAACCGGTAGCAGATACCTTTCCCCCATCCACCTCAACGCAAGCACCACAACTGTACACAATCACATCTCTAAGATATCACACCAAAACCAAAGAACGTCCTTCCCCGTCTTCTCACTCACGCACTAAAAAGATAATTATATTTTAGGGTCCCAATGTTTATTTAAATTTGAGTGGACATGTAGAGGAACAAACCTGCAGACTTTGCCCTGGCGGGATGCTTAGTTTTACTATCATTTCTTCTTCTCAATTTCCCTTTACTTTATAGAAGGAGATTGGCTTTTCATTCCACCCTCAGCTAGTAAAACCTGACTGCCCTACTACATTCTGAAAAATAAATACAAATAAATCCTTCCTCCTTTACGTAGTAAGTAGCTGAAAAAGCAGATGCCCCATTAAAGTGGGAGACAAACTCCCATATTGGCCAGTTTTAATATATGAGCTCTTCAATTTTATTTCATGCTGATTTAAAAACCTTTGTCCCAGGTCAGCTGTAGTGAAAACGCTCTGTGGGATGGGGCGAAGAGAAAGAACTGGAGCTAGGGGAAGTCTCTGGTACTCTAGATACAGGACAAAGTGCCTTATTTTTAAACACGCCTTCCAACGAGTGTTTGAAGACCGAAGAGAAAGGGCAGCCCGCGGGTGGGGATGGATTTCCTAGTCCTCTGCTCTCACTTAAGAGCCGGATCCTTGCTTGACTCCAGTGGGAGCATGATTGGATGGCGAGTAGCTGCTACTTGCTGGCTTTTTGGGGGGCGCTTTGCCGGTGGGAACAGGATCGGGATTTCGGCGTTCAATCCAGATTCCAGTCTCTATGGGCGTGGAGGGGGGTTGCTGGAGGAGCGAAGCCGGAGAGCCCAGAAACGCTCGTTCCAGCCTGGGTTTACCGGCACTGCCCGATTGACTGGACCGAGGTTTAATACTGAGACACAGGCGGTTCCAGTCCTGCCAGGCCAACTCGGACGTGAGGGGGGCAGGCCGGAGCTGGGGAGCCGGTTTAATCAGCGCTCCCCCTTTGCCATATTGGACGCCCGGAAACTCCTTGTTTATCTGCCCGGTAGAGCCACCCCACCGGCCCCGGGCAGAACTGAGCATGGATTTAACCTGGGGGCTTTGGGTTAAGGGCTGATGGACTAAATCTTGGGGCATCCCACCACAGGGTCCTGACGCTGCCATAATGCCCATCCCTGTTATTTTCAAAGGGAATGGTTCAGGCGCAGGTAGGGCCATTATTTACTGTAGGGCCGCCCCAGGAGCCCTAGTGGTGCCCCATTGTGCTAGGCGCTAGGGAGAGGCCAACAAGCGACCAGTGCGGCGGGTGTCTGGCTCGAGGGGATGGGCCAGGCAAGATCGCTGATTGTAACGGAGCCAGGAGGACCGTGGCTGCGGGGGAAGGGGACAGAAACAGTCCCACACTCCTGCACCTTTCTGATAGGATCAAACCGATCACCTTTCCCTCCGAAAGAGGCCCCAGCAACCCCCACAGCGCGGAGATATGCATTGAAGCCAGCCAGCCACACGACTAAAGCTAACCCCCAAAACAGTGAGCCCTGTGCTCGGCTGGCTCCGCTATTCACGGGTGCATCCCCCCAGCCATCCCTGCATGAGGCTACCCCTTCTGCCCACCAGTCCGGGGCTACAGGTTTGAGGAGCTTTGCTCTCGTGTGAGCCAGCAACCCAGACAAACCACGTTCGCTTTGGGACGTGTTTGCAAGTACATGAAAAAAATGCAACTTTTACAAACATTGCATTTGACTGATGTGCAACATTAGAAACAAGAAGAGTACAGAAGACCCCATTCGGGCGTAGGGTTGCAAAAGCCAGCTACCCCCCCCCCCCACCACCAATCCCAGGCAAACATTACTGATCTAGCCGTCCATCCAGACCTAAGCTGTGGTGGTTTCTTTTCAGTAGACAGGATCTTTCAGAAGTTCTGCGAAGCACAACAGAAATGGACATACTCAGCTCTTCTCAGTCCTCCGCTATTTCATGGCTAAGGCGAGGGGAGGGGGTCATGTTAATATTTGCTTACCTAAAGGGGGGGCAATTCTACCGGTGGGCTTTGGTGGTAAACTGCACGCACCAACACAGCGAAGGAGGCTAGGTACTGACCATATACGCCCGAGGGAAGCTTTCCTTATGCCCTCATCAGATAGATTTAAAATATCCCTTTAGAGTCAGCCGCCTGGGAAGGGCTTTAGGCCTTGTCCCTCTGTGCCAAACTCCCCCCTAAATCCGAGAATTCATTGTCAGACGGCAGAGAGCGAGTGAAACACATGAGAAAGCTGAGCCATGTGTAGCTACGTGTCCTTAAACGTGTCTTCCTCGATCGATCTCTGCGCGTGCATAACTTTCCCGTCTGAATCTTCCAACACATTTATGAAAATGTTGCTGTCTGTATTAAAAGAGTTGCGTTAGTTCTCGCTGAGGCGGTGCTTTAAACAGTTTGTGGGTTAATTTTTTCCCCGTGTTGCTTTTCCTCTAACTGGGAGGGTTTTATTGATTTATTTAGACTGGTTAAGTTGAAATCGTAAAGCTAATGGTTCTGATCACATGTGACATAGCAGCTCACAATTAATCAGCTTCCTAATTGGCACTTGCCCGTGTCTTGCTTTTCCTCGGACAGCTGAGTCCGGCAGCCCTTCCCCACACGCGTAAGCTTTGCTCGGGCGAGTTCGCCTGGCGCGCAAGGGCTGATACAGGATCTCTGTCTAGGTAGCCTTTCACATGCTTTTTGGCGCTTCCCTGGGATCTGCGATGCGCTACAGGGGGTTAGAAATGGAATCATCTTCTGAGGAGGAGACTGGTTTGCCTTGGTTATTTGATCTTAGAGACCCGATGCAGAGTTTGCAGGGAACCTTTCCTTCCCTGAATCCTCTAGAGTTGGTGGATCTGAAAAACCAGCCTGCCTTCCGCATTCTGTAACTCTCAATTAGTGAAAGCAGCTTGTCCTAATAAGAGCTTTGTGAGAAACACATGTCGCCACTAAAAGGTAGACTAGAAGTCAATTAGAGACACCGGGCTGAAGTGGGGGCTGGGCTGTTCGTCCCCCTACCCAAAACAGAAACAAATCGGAGCCCTGGCGGGAGAAATCGGTTAATCATGAAGAAAGGGATTAAAGGGAAGATATTAATCATCTGAGCTCAGGGACAGCACGAATCGTAACTGAGTCTCTCCTGGACTGACACTTTGAGTGAAATGACTTCCCCCAAAGCAGGGATCGTTTTGAGGTATAAAAATAAATGCATCAGTGAGCGGGACTTGTGCTTTGAGACTGAATTCTTGCAAAAAAACCACATGACATGTAGTGCCCCAATCCAGCAGCACGAACTGTTGTCCGCACTGTGCGATAAATGCTTGATTACCTAGGAATACAATTCCTGAGATGCATTATTTTTCTCTAGGAAATTGCCATACGATGTGAAGCAGCCACAACCTACAGATCTGGTTTATAAATGCGATGTAGCCCACTTTGTAATGTATCTGTTATTGGCCTCCACACTATTTCAAAATCTTTTCTAATTTCGGATCACAGGGCTCAGACTAACAGACCGCACCTTAAAATACCAACCTCTACAGCAGCGAGAAATTCTCCTGTACGCGCAAATGGATCTCACAGACATACTCCCACTTTCGCCACGTCTGGTCGCTTATACAGAGAACATTCCTGCAGATTTCAAAGCCCCGATCCTTTTTTAAAATCCCCCCAGCGTATTATAATTAATGACACAGCTCGTCGTTTATCCCCTAACTGGTATTTCCGTTAGCCGCTATTCTTAAAGGCTCGATCCTGCTTGTATTGGAGACCGTGCTAAAATTCCCATTGACTTCAGTGAAAAATCAGGCCCTGATGGAATATGTATATCCGGCAGCTTCATTTAGTGTGATGTCATACTTCTTTGAATGCCTCCATATAGCTTTGCAAACTCCATTCGGGATCGTTAAATTAAAAACATAAAATAACGTTGTCTGGTTTCCAGTAACCATCTAACCACAGCATGAAACAATGTAGCACATTCCCAGTGTATCTGCTTAACTATCGTACCCAGGGAGGCAAATAACAACAGACAGGCACAACCACGGTATCTAGTTGCTGGGAGGCTGCATTTTATAGGCCTGTTTCTCAAACAAGCTTATCAAACACATGTAGGGCGCTATGAGATCATTGCAGTTGTTAAATTTTTACTGAAGGATGGAGAACGAACGCAGCAGCAAATAGACCCCGAGCCTGGAAAATGTTACAGCTCATGTGGAAAGGAGCCGCTTTGCAGGAGTCCCGAATGGAGAGGGGGGCGGGGGGGATTTACAACTCTGTCCCCAACAGCTGCGCGTTACCCCAATCTCTTTCCCTGGGAACCCAAAACGGCGAATGAGGGGGGCAGAGACTGGGACTGCAGATATCCACCGATCCCACGGGGAAGGGACCCAGCCCCTGACAGAATCCGGACCCTTAAGTCAGTTTGAATGCCCGGGCTGCCGTGAGTGCTCCGTATGGGAGAAGCGATGGAATCGAATGGAACGCGGCTGGTCTCTTTCAGGGATTATTCCAACAATTCCCCAATCTGGCCTCCCAGAAGAATTGACTATCCACTATGAAACGTCAGGTTTTATTCTGATACTTGTGCTAAATAATCAGGTTGGTATCTGAATTTCAGCTCTTACCTTCCTGTGTTCCCGATAGGATTTACAGACAAACACCCCTATCGCTACGAAATCGACACCATCAGACTAACGTTATGTATATTCCACTTTATTTCTCCTTTGCTGTAAGAGATACACTGAAATCGGGGCGCATGTCATATAATCTTGAGGCCAAACAAGTAAACGACTCAGCTGCGCCGTAGTGATTTCTCGATGTAGGAGAGAGAAACTAATCGAGGTGAATTTAGGTTGGGACCAAAATGCTTTTCAAAATCCTTTCTATGCGGCGGCAAGAGGCTTGTCTGTTTGCCAGGAGTCCCGTTTCAGATTAAGTAACAAGGGTCATTAATAAGGCTTATGACAGGCTCATACAAAGCGTTAACGGGGTAGAGAGGACTGGAGGTTAAAAGACTGTTTGGATAAGGATTGCGTTTCCTCCTCCAGCCAGCCTCCAAACATTTACAAAGCAGGCAGGGATTAGACAGGCCAGCCACCCCGGCCCAGATCAATGGAATCTCCAGCCAGCCCTGCTTTTGACAGCGCTAAAAAGTCGCTGGAGTTTTTAAAAGTCTAGTATCTCTGTAGTCAGTCAGTCCTTCCAATACTGCTGTGAACTCCAACGGGAACTGGAGAGCTGGGCCAGATCCTGGCTCCAGTGACGTGCGATTGGAGTTTTTCTATTTGGAATAGCAGCTAGTCTTTGCTATGTAAACCGCAAGAGCGTACACATTAAATAGACAAATCCACAGTAACAACAAGAGTATCTATCTATCTATCCAGGGCTGCCCAGAGGATTCAGGGGTCTTTGGGCAAAGTAATTCTGGGGGCCGCTTCCATAAAAAAAGGTTGCAATACTATAGAATACTATATTCTCCTGACGGCCCCTATGGGGCCTGGAGCAAATTACCCCACTTGCCCCCCCTCCCCTCGGCCATCTATCTATCTATCCTTCCAACAGTCCCAACATTAGCATAGCTATCATTGTCATTTCTTACCAAATCGGCTACCTTCTCGTTTGCTATTGTTGACATTTAAAAAAACTTACACTTTTTGGTTTTAAATAATTGTATGTATACTAATGTAACCTAATGTGTCTATGTGGTCCAAAAATCTCCTTAGCTCTGTAGGGTTCTTCCTCCTGAAATTCTTTCTCCTGAAGCTATAAAAAGGGTTTGCTTAGCCTTAACCACACCACCAAGCAGATATACACAGCTAAAATGCATCCAGGTTGCGTGGATCTGCTCATATTTTATCCAGTGCAGCAGCACAGAGCAGGGAATTGTTAAAAAAAAATCGAACTTGATTTTAGAGGCGGCCGGATCTGAATAAAGCCACCGGTGTTAGTTCTATACCTCTCCTTACCGATCCGGTGAAATGAGATCTTTTCAGAGAAAAACTGAATTCCCGTGGAGGGCCCGATCCCGCAGCAAAAGTACCCGCAGCGACTTCTGAGAGATGCCTTTGTGAGCAACCTTTACTCCCTTGAGTAAGGTGATGAGGGATTTAGCCCTGAAATCTATTTGGAGTATCTAAGGAATAAAGAATCGTGGAGTGAGGGTTTTCAAATGCCCTAAGAACTCGGGGGTAAACATAGTGATCTCACCCCTATCTCCCACCATGCCAGTAATTAAAGGTTTGTGCCTGACAGCCCTGTAGAACAAGAAACCTTCCTTTAAAACAGCATGTCCAGGTGCTTGCTACTTTATGACGGGCTGGTGTACGTAACCCCCAGTTGCCTCGGTTTCCAGGTTTGCTGGAGGTGGGCGGGTGGCAGAGGACAGACCTAAAAGCCCTGCTAGCTAAAGCACTTTGATGCCAATATGTCTCTGCTGTGTGGAGCTCGCTAGCTGGGCGCGCGTTTGCTGAATCCCCTCACCACTGCTGCACCACTTCTTGGGACGCTTAGTAGAGATCGCTTCCCATTCGGGGGATGCACAGTGTCAGCCCTCAATTTGCAGCTGGTTACTCCTCTGAGGATCCCCTGTGTGCATTGCATGGGGGCTGCCTACTCTGCTGGAAAGGCGGGATCCAAAGTGCAGTTGTAAAAATCTTGTTAAAGTCAACAACCTTTGGAACAGGTCTTAAGTTTCTCTAGGCTACTCTGAGCTCCAGGGCTCTGTCTGAAATCCGATTTTAAAGGGACTTCTTTCTTTTTCTGAGGAAGAAAAATATGAAGCTGGATTTACCCCTGAATTAGTAGCTTTCTGGGGTGGATATAGCAGCAGCCCCTGACATGAGGGTGGAAGAGATTGTAATATTCCAGTAAAACATTGCCCAGGATTGATCAGGGTACTAACTCTTCAGCTCAAAAAAGGCAAACTTGTGTAATCATTTAGTATTAGTGTGTTATTGTGTTTTGTTTTATTGAAGGTAAATCCAGCAACTGTAACCTGCAAATGTTGTTTACCCACAATGTTATCCTTATTTTCAATTGAAAGTCAAAAATCATCTATCAGATATCCCCAGTCAGTCTGAACTTCCACACCAAAATCAAAGCCAAGGTGGTTGTTATCATTATTATTTATGTTATTAACTAGTGCTCGGATTGTGCTTCTCATTGGCAAATTTCAAAATACAGTAAAAAGAGAATATTTACATCTCAATGTTACCAACACACACGTGTTTTGCTGAGTCAAACCAGACTTGGAGAGGGAGACTTGGGGAAACACTGAAAACCAGCCTTTGGGTTTTCTTGCCCTTATATCCAAAGTAAACTCCTCTGAAGCTGTTAAACTAACACAGCTGATAGAGTGACATTTTGAGCTGATACTGGAGAACTGAGCTTCCCCAGAGTCCAGGGCTGCTGTTTTCTCCTTGTCTGGTGTATCTGAGCTTATGCTGCTGGCTGATTTTAGAATTAGATTGAGGGCTGGTGTACAAAGTTAGTCGAAATGAGTTGCCTTGCATCCATCTAGTTGTGCATGTATCTACTTTTAAATTCATCTCCCACTGGTGTGATGTGAGTGCCCCATTATGGTGATGCAGTAACACCATGTCCCTGAACTGCATTGAGCCCTGGTCGATGTACTGAGGTTGATGCAGCATGAATGTAGCCACTGCATTACTTCTGTCTATCCTATCAGTCCTCCAGCAGCCGTCCCACAATGCCTGACACTGACCACTCTGGTCACAATTGTGAACTCCACTGCCCATCACAGAGAAACGAAGGACCCCTCCCTTTTAAAGCCCCACACATTTTTAAAATGCCTTTTCCTGATTGTCCAGCTTGGTGAGCACAGCTAGCAGCTCTCCATTGTGTGCAGTTGCCCAGCTGGCCATGCTCCAGCAGCTCTCTGGCTTGGAGTAGACAGAAGATACTGGATCTCCTGGGCCTGTGGGGAGAGGAGGCTGTGCAGGCACAGTTACAGAACAGCTGTGGAAATATGGACATCTATGAGCAGATTGTAGGAGGGATACAGGAGAAGAGCTAGAACAGGGATCAGCAGCAGTACTACATGAAAGCAAAGGAATTGTGGCAGATGAGGAAGGCAAACAGTCAGCCTGGTGCTGAGCTGCAGACTGGCGGCTTTGACAAAGAGCAGCGTGCCATCCTTGGCGGAGACTCCACCACCACTTCACGAACCACTGTGACTACCTCTGAGGTAACCGAGTCACAGGCCCCTAGCATGAACAGTGAGGAGGTGGAGGAGGAAGCAGAGGAGGATAGAAGACATGGACAGGGGGTCCAGCTATACCTGAAGCCAGGACCTGTTTGAGACTCCAGTCAGTCCTGGCAGTGGAGCACAGGCGAACCCAATGCAAGGGAAGGAACCTCTGGTAAGTGTATAATTGTATTTCCCCATTACAGTGATGTACTGATGGCCCCCCGCAATTTAACAGGACACAGCTATCACCTTTCATTAATTTACTCGCACTAGAAGAGGTAGCAGTAAAACAAAGAGAGATGGACTTGCTCTCTGCTTTTCATTCCCCTGTAGAGTTAGGTGTGTGTGGGCGGGGACGGACCATGTGGAGCAGTTTGTTTATGTACACAGGGACGTTCCTTGAATCCTCCTGAGAGATCATGATGAAACTTCCATGGAGATACTCTGCAATGGCAGCTTTATTTCTTCCTCCGTGGTAGGACACTTTCCCATGCCAGTCAGCGATAACTTTGGCTTACACCATTGCAGTAAACAGGCTGGCAGCTACTGGCCCAGGCATCTTCAGGATGCCAGCAGCAGCTGTGCTCTCTGTGCCTTGGTTATTCTCAGGAGTGAGATATCAGCTAACATCACCTCTGCTGGTGCCAGTATTCAGAGCCATTACCCTGTGCTCATAGTTTCATGCAGCTGAGCGATTCCCTCCCCTCACCCCGGTGAGCCATACTCTCCATAGTGCTGTGAATGGTGCTGTGCACAAATACTCCAAACAGAAGTGTCTATAAGGGTGTCCTGTTCAAAACTTTAGGGGAGCAAGGGAGGGGAGTTCTGAATTTTAACTTTTGCTTTCTGTGGTGACTATAATGACAATGGTACCTGTGTGTGTTTTATCTGCAGCTACTGCCATTGTGGCCTTGAGGGGCTCTCCCTCCACACCTGCAGAACACCTGAACCAGATAAGGAGGAGAAGGAAGAGGACTTGGGATGACAGGTTCAGTGAGATCCTGCAAGGGCTGCATCAGACTAAGGTCCTGGAGGGTGAGCATTGCAGACAGCCCAGAGAAGGAAAGAGTAGGCAGGACAAAAGGCCCAGGAGTCCCAGCAGGAAAAGGAGAGGGAGACATACCAGGACATAATGGGGCTTCTCTGCAAGCAAGCACAGATGCTGCAGACTCTGGTGGACCTATAAGTTCAACAATCCCAAATTTGCCTCCCTTTGAAGTCCATGAAGAATTCCATTGCAGCACCTCCTTATATCTCCTTAACATTCCATATGGCATCAGGGTCTGCATTCCTACTTTTACCAGTGCACCCCAGGGGACGTTAAGGACAACCAACCACAGCTTCACATACACTGACCTGTGAGAGCCACGGTTGATGTATACATAGGTAAAATTGATGTGAATGTTTTTTTCCTCCTGTTCTGTTCCATTAAATTATGAAGTTTTTAATGTATTTGCTTTTAAATTGCAAAGATTTTTCTTTGTGCTGGTTTTGTTACTGAATAAAATTCTATTATTTGGAAAATAATTCATCACAACATATGCTACAGAGTGCCTAGAAGTTCTGAACACACCTGACACAACTCACATGATCAGTGAAAAACACAGTGTTATTGTAAATGCACAGGAAGCACTGCAAAATTAATAGGTGCATTGACAGAGTTATATTCATAGATGTACTCCAAGGACCATACAGCTTCTAACTGACCCCAAACAGCAGGGCCAGGTAGAACACCGTACATCACAATGTATTACTGTTGGTCACTGTTACAGTGCTTGTTCAAAACTTGCCTGTGCTTTATAGCTCTGTGTTGAGCTTTTCTAATAACCCTTGTGTCTAGCTGTTCAAACTCAGCAGATAGCTGCTCTACCTCTGCCCTCAACCCCAGAAGCATCTTTTCTTCCTTTGCTTCACAGATATTATATAGGACACAGGAGGCAGCTATACCTACTAGGATATTTTTTTTCGCTGAGGTCCAATCTTGTGAGGAAACAACACCAATATCCCTTCAATCTATCAAAAGTGCATTAAATTGTCATTCTACACCTGCTGAACCAGCAGTTGGATCATTCCTTGGTGCTGTTGAGACAGCTGGTGTATGACTTCAGGAGCCAGGGAAGCAAGGGGTAGGCTGAGTCCCCCAGGATCACTATTGGCATTTCAACATCAACAATGGAAAGCCACTGGTTGGGAAAGAAAGTTCGTGCTTTTAGCTTTCTGAGCAGTCCCATGTTCTTAAAGATGCACTCATCATGCACCTTCCCTGGCCAGCCAACACTGATGTCAGTGAAGCATCCTCTCTGATGCACCAGTGCCTGCATAACCATGAAAAAGTAGTCCTTTATGTTGATGTACTCTGCAGCAAGGTGGGCTGTAGCCAAAATTGAGATATACATACTGTCTATCGCTACACTACAGTTTGGGAACCCCATTGCTGCAAATCCATCTGCTATGTCCTGCACATTGCCAAGCATCACAGTCCCGCACAGCAGGATATAATTAATGGCCCTACACTTGTGCATGACAATCACCTCCACAGTGGATTTTCCAACTCCAAAATAATTTGCCACTGACAGATAGCAATTTGCATTGCAAGTTTCCACATTGCGATTGCCACTCATTTCTCCACTGTCAGTGCAGCTCTCAGTTTGATGTCCCTGTGTTAGAAGGCTATGCTAAGCTCGGCACACAGGTCCAGGAATGTTGCCTTGCACATCCAAAAGTTCTGCAGCCACTGCTCATCTTCCCAAACTTACATTACAATGCAATCTCACCAGTGAATGCTTCTTTCTCTGGCTAGAAGTGGTGTTCCACCATCTGCAGCTGCTCCAGGAACACCACCAACAACCTTGAATTAGTTCTCAGAATGTCTCACGCCAATCTGTCCTCCAAGAAATCATGTTCCCTGCTGATCTGGTTTTTTTGTAAGGCTCTGCAAATAACACAGGATTGTGCATCCCATGTTTGCAAAGTTTATGACAATAGTGCATAGCTAGGCAGGTCCCATGCTTCTGTCAGAGAAGTGCTGAGAAGATTCATAGGAGTTTTTAAAAAGATGCAAAAGTTATGGGAATTCGATAATATGATGGGATGGAGACAGTTGCATGCTGGGAAGCTGACCCCTTGCTCCCATTCACACATGCATGACTCCTTTCTGCCCCACCAGGCATTGCAAAATGTCCAAAAAGACAGTGCACTGAATGGTGGCGAGTTGCATGCTGGGATGCATGGTGCACCACACTGTACAGCGACACAAGCGCTTCTGGTGAGTATATGCAGCGCCAACACTAGTAGCCTAGTATGCATGTGCACAAGTGATATATTAACTGCGGCGGCTTTACATTGACATAACTTGCGTCAACCAAAGTTTGTACTGTAGACATGGCCTGGAGGCAGGTTTGTGCATTTCTCTGGGGCTGGAGCACCTGGATTTAGCTCATATCTGGCTTCTGCGTTCATCCTAGGTACAAAACATTGGAGAATAGAGCGTTCGAACTTTGACAAATCCCTGGAGTCTGAACCAGCTCCTGTTTAAGTTAATGGAAAGACTTCAGGGAAAGTTGGATCAGGCCTACCGAGAAATGGGAATCAGGAGGGTCTGCTCTTCTCCAGCTCCTAAAGACGAGTTCTTTCTCTGAAGGGCTGGAGCTATGTGTCAGCGGTGGTCTGGGTGAATGCGGAAAGGAATGGGCTTCTCTTCTCCTGGGAAATCCAACTTGAGAAGCAGATGTAAGGGGTTCACTGGGTCTTTGCATCTTCTCCCGGAAACATTGCCCCCAACTGAGGACAAACAGAACACTTGTTCCTTCTGCAAATACATATCTCACCCAGTCACCCACCCGAACTACCCATCATTGTTTTGCATTGAGTATCCGTATTTCCCTCTCAAAAGAGCTCACAGCTACAATTCCAATATGCCAGTGATTTAACATGTAAAGTTGCAAATGCTACCATTTGCCTGGGTAATTTTTATTCCATCTGAGCTTGTAGTGGAACTAGAAATGGTTATGAGGAATAATATAAATAACCTTTTTCTTTTAAAAAAAACCACCCCAACAGTCTATGGTAGGTATTGTTTAGACTGAAATCTATCTAAAGTTTAATATTTAAAACTAAAGCCATTTTTAAATTTAGAACCAAAGAAGTTAAATAGCATATTTCAAAATAGCTTATTTTCAACTCCTTCTGACTTCTAAATTAAAAAGCTTTACTTGTAATAATCCAGAAAATGGAATCTCCCTGGAAGTGATTGGGTTAATTATGCCTGCAATTAACATCTGTTTACATTCCTAACAAAATTACTTAAACTCCACTTTAACTGAAAAAACAAATATAGCGTTAACTATAGCATTTCTACCAGCATTTCCATAATTATTTATATTGCTCTCTAGCCATATACATTGTTTTATGACCTGCAACTAGAGCAGGGCATAATTTTTCAGCTGAAACTATTTTTTGCAGAAAAATGCACATCTGGGTGGACAAAAAGGTTTCTTGAATCTGTGCTGAAATTGCCAAATTTTTTCAGTCAAAAAACAAAGAAACAAATTCTGACAAAGTCAAAAAGCTTTATTTCTACATTTTTTGAAATTGAAATGTTTTGACTTTTTGTTTCACAAGAGTCTTTTGCTTCAAATTTAACTGCAATTATAATTTTTAAGAAGGTTAAAAAAAACCTGAAATGTTTTGTTATAGGTAAAATGAAACGTTTTGTTCAATTCAAAGTAAAATGTTTCTGACATTTTTGCTTCACGAAAAAATAAACAAATTTAAAAATCTTTTCAGGTAAACCCCAAATGATTATATTAATTTAATTTAATATTTAAGTTCAGCCCCCACACCAAAAAATTGATTAACAGCGCAGCTCTACCTGTAAAATAGATCACACAGAGAATATAATCCCTGCCGTCAAAATCTGGTAATGTAAAGGCACAGCAGTTTCAGTAAAGTGGCCGACTGGATTTGCTGTTGAAATAATAATACAGTTATAATTAAAGACCCATTCTTTTAGCTCTTATTCACATGAATAAAGACTGTAGGACTGGGAGCATAATAATATAAAGTGCAATGTACAATAATACAGAGGAGCTGAAGAACTAGATTTTTTTTCTGAAAGCTCAGTTCTAGGAATTATTTGCTGGCTGTTCTCTGGCCTGTGATATACAGGAAATCAGACTAGATGATCACAATGGTCCCTTCTGGCTTTAGAATCTATTAGAACAGCAACCACAATTAATAATAATAATTAATAATAACTATGTTATCCCTACACAATCCAAAAGCCCCTACAGGGATGTATTTCACAAGGATACTATTATGACATGTTACTAGTAAAGACTTAACATACAATTTAAATTGAACCCAAGACATAATTTTGCCATTCAGATTGCATTTCAGATAAACAGTAGTAAGAAGCTGTTCTGATTTGGGCTCTTCTAGCTTGCAAAGCAAGTCACACTAAAGATAAATGGAATTGGGATTGAATCTATCCATTGCCATGTATGGCACTGGTGAATGGCACAGTAAGTATTTCTGTGAACTAGGCAGAGGGGAAGGTTAGAAATACCAGCTGTGTCCTTTAATTATCCCAGTCCTTCAGGAATCGAGTGTTTTATGGGAGACAGACAGGAAAGTGACAATCAAAAACTACCTGGGATTGGAAGTTGCTTGCTCCTGATTAGGGCTAATTTGGAAATGATTTTTTTTCCTAGTGAAAAATCAACATAAACAAATATTTTTCTTAGAATTTTTTTTTGAAGGGAGGAGGTTTGTCAAATCCCACAAAAATCATGTTTCAATTTTCAGAACCCAAACCAGATTTTTTGAGGGAGGGTAAAACTGAAACATTTTTGCACTTCCATTTTTTGACGAATACCCAAAATATTTTGATGAAAATGGACATTTTGCATAGAACTTCCTTTTCCATCAAAAAGCCGATTTTCATTGAAAACAATATTTTGTTGCCTAACTGTACACCGATGTATACATATGAATAAGTAATCTCCACTAATGTCCAAATCAGCTCACAGTAATAGCAAGAAAATGATTGTCCCCCAAACTCAAAGGTTTGATTCCTGCAGGAAAAGGACCAAAAATATCAGATGGTTCCTTCCTTGCTGAAGGGAATTTTTTTTGTGATTCCAAATATGGTGATCAGTTTGACCTTGGAGTAATGGTCCTGTGGCAGCAGACATCCCTATAAGGTAGAATTTAAAAGGATTTTAAGGTAAGAAAAATATACTGGAGATAATGGAATTATCTTTTCTCTTTCTCTGAAAAAAATCAGATCTGTTTTAGAGTACAGATCTATCTCTCTCTCTATCTTGGCTTCACTGTTGTATACATTGCTTAAGGAAGGACAGTAAGAACCATTCAGAGAAATTTTTGTAGTGGGCAGAAAAGATCAAAAATTGATTTTTCTATCTTGTGGGAAATTCCAATATTTTGGTGTTTATTTTAGTCCCAAATTGTGAGGAAAAGAATTGAAACAGTTTGTATAATGAAAAGTTACAGAAAGTTTTGAATCAGAAATGGTGAAACATTTTTGTTCAGACATTTTTGATTGAAATGAAACATTTCAGCTGAATTTGATTTTTTTTCCACTGAAAATTTTAATTTCAATGAAACATCATTTTCCAATGGGTAAATGTTTCATTCATTTTTTCCCCATTGTAATAGCGTATAGAATCTGACAAAGTAGTGACTTTTATCTTAATGTCTATCAAGAGAATATTGTCAGCATAGTAAAAGGCTGATTTTCAGGATTGTTGACTTGAGATGGAGTTGCAAATGTTCAGCAACTCTGAAAATCAGACCCTAAAAGACTAAAAGCTGATTTAATGTATAGCCAACTGACCCACATCTGCAGCTGAACTGGAAGTGTTTTAAAGGCCAAGTTCCCCCACAACATAAGACAAACCAAAACAAATGTTCAGTTTAAGATGCTGTTGTTTCATGAGTCTCCTGCTAAAGCTGAGATGGACCTGTATTTCGATTTTCAAGAGGGGCACTGACCTCCATTCCATAGAGGACAACCCCTCCAATTACAGATAACCAGCTATAGCTCCCATCTCATTTTCCCTGTGCACTTCCTTGGGAAAGTTCTCTTATGCAAAAACCCAGCATTACTTATCTTTGAATGTCCTTTGTATCCTTCCTTTGGAGAACACCCTAATGGAGGTGGCATGGCTTCTTCAGGATGGGGTCTCCAGATGTCCTGAATCAGAGTGCTGCTACAGGATCTCAGCTTTAGAGCTGATCAACAGTTTTTTGGCTGAACCTTTAAAAACCCTTTCTACTGATTTTTTTTCTTTAAAAAAAATGAAAACCTATACAATTTTGGAAGAAAAATGATGACAAACATGAGAAAATATCTGTTCCCTGAATTTTTTTATGGGGAAAAATAATTTCCTGATCAATTCTACCTGATTTATGTACAAATCCCTGGCATCTTTATTTATTATAGTTCTTTTAACTGGCTTAGGACTGAGGCATCTTTCCCCAGGCTAAGTGGTTAGATTCGGTTGTGTCTATGGGCTAATGGTTAAAGCACAGGCCTGGGAGTCAGGAGTCCTGGCTTTTCCTATGTCTTGTTGTGTGATCTCAGCAAGTCACATAACCTCTCTGTACCTTTGTTCACTTCTATGAAAGCCAGAACTAAAGTAAGGGGAGCTGGTAGGAACACAGCTCGCTGCTCCCCATCCTCTCCTGGGCTTGGTAAGCAGGGCTCTCCCACAGCTCTCCTCTTCCCCTTTTGTTGGTTTAACTCGAGCTTCCAGTCCTGGTTTGACCACTTTACGTGCTGGCTGTAAATAAAGCTAATGCTTCCATATGAAGGGGCGTTTGTAGAGTTGTTTGAGATTCTCAGATCAATGGCATGATAGATGTGGGGTGGGATTCACAAAAATATTTAGGTGCCTAACTCCCACTGGTACGACTAAGTGCTCTTATTTGCATAGACACTCCCTTAAAACAACCTGCTTTTGAAAAGAAGACACAACATTGCATTCTACCCGAATGTGATAGCCTGCCACCAATATGAAACATCCAATCTCTCCAAAGCTATACGAGTGAAAACTTGCCTTATGAATTGGGTGAGATGCACAGACCGCAGATGCAAGATAAGGGGCAAAGATCATCCAGAGATCCCATTCAAGCTCTTTCTTTGGAAAGGTTTATTTTAGCATTTCTGATTTTAGCATCTTTTATTCTCAAAACTCAGAGTTTTCCCCCAGAGATGTGGCGTTTATGGACTTGGGAGGGACAAAAAATAGGAAAAAAATAATTAGGGACTTTACATTGACTAGAACTAGCAGCTGTCAGTGTTTTCTCCCCCCATTTTCTGTAATAGTAGGCAAATGGAATTTGTACAGAAATGGTTGGCTGGTTACATCAACAGGTTACAGACCATGTAACCGGTCAATGCATTTAACTCTTGAATGTAATTGGGCATCCCCAAAGGAATGCTGTCAAAATAGAACTTCAGGGTCCAATCCTGCTCCTATTGAAGTTAATGAGAAAAATCCTTTCCACTTTGTTAGGTTTAGACCAAAATTATTTTTAAAACATTAATTACCTCCATTTTAATAACCACAGGTGATAGATCCTACAAACTTTACTCATCTGAGTAATAGTTGTTCGGGTGAGTAGTCCAATTGACTTAACTGGGACTTCTTGCATGAGTAACAATTGCTCATGTGAGTAAAGGTTGTAGGGCAGGACTTAGTTAATTAAAAATGAAAGAAAATCTGTTTAAAGTCTGATTTACTTTTCTCCATTTATGTTTCTTGTGTATTTTTTGCATGTCACTCACAGTCCTGTGAGTCTTACAGTATTTGGTATTTGTCTTAAAGCCCCAACTCCTGGAGTATATGTGAATCTCAGCTTTCCTTTCCTTTAAAGCAATTTTCTCGCTTTCATGGTTGCAGAGGAAAGCTAGAAAATGTGATCCAAGAGCAACCTGAAGGCAAAGAAAAAGACTCCAAAATGTATTATTTTAAAAGAAGTCTGATGGTTTTCTGGAGCTTGATTCCTTATTTTTGAACATTGCCCTTATTTTGGAGAATAAAACTAGACTTTTCCGTTTATAATCAATTTCATTTCCCGATTTGCAGTAAAGTGGTAACCAAGGTGTTAAATGAGTTACTCAGAGTATAATAGGTTGGAGCCATGCACCACCCCACCCTTATTTCCTGTTTACTTACTGGATGTTTTGACCCCCACTCCTCCGTTTGTTATGTAGCTCAGTGGGTCTCAGCCAGGGGGTATGCATACCCCTAGGGGTACAGAGAGATCTGTCAGGGTGTACTCAACTCATCTAGATATTTGCCTAGTTTTATAACAGGTTATGTAAAAAGCACTACCAAAGTCAGTACAAATTAAAATTTCATACAAGCAATGACTTGTTTGTACAGCTGTATATACTATATACTGAAATGTAAGTACAATATCTATATTGCAGTAAGTTGATTGATTTATTTGATAATTATATGGTAAAAGTGAGAAAGTCAGCAATTTGTCAGTACTAGTGTACTGTGACACTTTTGTATTTGTATGTCTGATTTTATAAGCAAGTAGTTTTTAAGTGAGGTGAAACTTGGGGCTATGCAAGACAAATCAAACTCCTGAAAGGGGTACAGTAGTCAGGAAAGGTTGAGAGTCACTGATTAGCTGAATAAAGCGGCATGTTCCCTGTCTGCAGTACTATTAGTAAAGTCTCTTTTCTTGTGCACTGAGCAAATTATTGTAATCAGGTTTCAGAGTGGTAGCCATGTTAGTCTGTATCAGCAAAAACAATGAGGAGTCCTTGTGGCACCTTAGAGACTAACAAATTTATTTGGGCATAAACATTTGTGGGCTAAAACCCACTTCATCAGATGCATAGAGTGAAAAATACAGTAAGCAGAATATATATATATATTATAGCACATTAAGGCAACTCCCATCTTTTCATGTGCTATAATATATATATTCTGCTTACTGTATTCTCCACTGCATGCATTCGATGAAGTGGGTTTTAGCCCCTGAAAGCTTATGCCCAAATAAATGTGTTAGTCTCTCAGGTGCCATACGGACTCCTCATTGTTTTTTTAATTATAATCAGTTTCGAATCCTAGTTCTCCTGCTGTGTTTGTATTTTTTATACTTCAGCACAAAGTTTCCAACTTTTTTAATTTAAAAAGGTTTTTACTGAATTTTATTTAAAAAACCCCAAACAAATGCAGTGAAAATATTTTAACATTAGATTTTGAAATCAATCATAAAACCAAAATGTTCTGTCTAAGGTATTTGACAGAGTGCCTTTAATGACCATTAGCATACTGTGTTCTGCGCTGAGTTTCTACTACGAGGAAGTGTATTTTGTCCCATTTAATGATATATAAAACAATGACTGATTGCATTGCATAGGGGAAAATATGATTTTAGGGTTAATTTGTGCAAGGTTGACTTACATCAGTGATTTCAGTGGGACTGCTAATGCAAGTAAATGCTGCTCAATGAGTGCAAAGTTTGCATATTTCATTCCTTGGTATTCAGAGGCCTGATTCTGCAGCCCCAGTTCATGTGAATGGTTCTCCTGAAGATAATGAAACTATTCCTGTTAGTAGCAGCTTCAGAATTGGGCCTAGATTGTATAGTTGCTTGGTGCTCAGAGTAGCAACAGAAGTGGGCCCTTAACTGACAGAGGTTTTCCACAATCAGCATCAGTTATGCTTACATCAGTCATGTTGGAGGTCCTTCAGAGTATATGGAGGGGATGGGCATGAGTAGTGGAAGAGCTGGGAAAGGGTATAACAAAAAAAGTTAAGTGCAGGAGAAGATGAGATTTTAAAACACCCATTGACTAAGCAAGTGCTGAATTACAGGGTAAGAATTCATTCTGCAGTTTTCTGGCCATTTGAAATTTGCTCCCCTGGTTTATGACATCACCAGAACCCCTTGATGGGATTACAGCCAGGTAGTTCAGTGCTGCTTGTTGTTTATTCTATTCTTAATCATTTGTGATTTACATATTAAGTACACCCTAGGGGGTTAAGCGGTTATTTTCCTGAAAAGTGTTTTTGTTGCATAATTAAGCACATCATGAATAATTTACAGTGTGTCACAATATTATATACTCTGGCCTCTGTAAAGTCTGACCTGACCCATGGCAAGTTTGAATCACTGTGTTTCTCCTTCCTCGCCAGAGAAACAATTCCCAAATGAGGTTTGGCTCCTGGGTAGAGATGTAGAATGCTAAACATCCCTGCCTAGCAGGAGGTAAACGGCCATTGGTTCACCTGCTGTTATCTTCCCTGCCAACTTAAAAGAACAAATGCTATGAGGGAAAAGGGCTGGTGTGGAGCAGGGGGAGACTGCACTGCCTTCTGAAGTGTTTCTTTGGGTCTGTCTTCACTGCAGAGTTAATTTGAGCTATCTACACTTGAGTTACTCCTCTTAAGTTCGCCTGGCTGGAGTAAGAACAGCCATGTTATGAAATAACTCCCCAGCTCTGTGTCCCCACTGGTGCTGCCCTCATGTGGGTGTGATGCTAAGAAGTTATCCCATGGCTCTTTGCACGACGGTAAACTGGTGGGATCTGTGAATTATTTCCCAGTGAATTGTGGGAGAACTTGTTTGTCTTTTCTGGATGCACAGAGGGAATTGTGGGATGGTGCTGGAAGACTAGCAGCGCTTGAGTGGCACTAGCCTGCCTCAACATTACATATCAGTTGTGGCAGTTTGTGCTGAGCCCAGTTTTAGCTTCTAGCTCCTTTGGAGTGAGCCAACTCCTTTAAAAGTACCACTGCACTAGAGCTCAGGATTCATAGATTCATAGACTCTAGGATTGGAAGGGACCTCGAAAGGTCATCGAGTCCAGTCCCCTGCCCTCATGGCAGGACCAAATACTGTCTAGACCATCCCTAATAGACATTTATCTAACCTACTCTTAAATACCTCCAGAGATGGAGATTCCACAACCTCCCTAGGCAATTTATTCCAGTGTTTAACTACCCTGACAGTTAGGAACTTTTTCCTCATGTCCAACCTAAGTCTCCCTTGCTGCAGTTTAAGCCCATTGCTTCTTGTTCTATCATTGGAGGCTAAGGTGAACAAGTTTTCTCCCTCCTCCTGATGACACCCTTTTAGATACCTGAAAACTGCTATCATGTCCCCTCTCAGTCTTCTCTTCTCCAAACTAAACAAACCCAATTCTTTCAGCCTTCCTTCATAAGTCATGTTCTCAAGACCTTTAATCATTCTTGTTGCTCTTCTCTGGACCCTCTCCAATTTCTCCACATCTTTCTTGAAATGCGGTGCCCAGAACTGGACACAATACTCCAGTTGAGGCCTAACCAGCACAGAGTAGAGCGGAAGAATGACTTCTCGTGTCTTGTTTACAACACACCTGTTAATGCATCCCAGAATCACGTTTGCTTTTTTTGCAACAGTATCACACTGTTGACTCATATTTAGCTTGTGGTCCACTATGACCCCTAGATCTCTTTCTGCCATACTCCTTCCTAGACAGTCTCTTCCCATTCTGTATGTGTGAAACTGATTGTTCCTTCCTAAGTGGAGCACTTTGCATTTGTCTTTATTGAACTTCATCTGGTTTACCTCAGACTATTTCTCCAATTTGTCCAGATCATTTTGAATTTTGACCCTGTCCTCCAAAGCAGTTGCAATCCCTTCCAGTTTGGTATCGTCTGCAAACTTAATAAGTGTACTTTCTATGCCAACATCTAAGTCATTGATGATCTGTGTGTGGGGATGGGCCTACATATAGGGATAACACTTGAGCTCCAACGCCAGTTAACTCTTCGTGGAAGGCAAGCCCTTGCTGTTAGTTTTGGGATCTGACATTTTAGAAATAGCTGCAGTTGCCTTGTGAGGTCCCACATTGCTTTTCCCCCCATGAAGCCTGGGCTATTTTCTTAAGGATCTTTATAATGATCTTGCCTTTTCATACGTGGAGACCTGAATAGAATGTTCTAACCATTATTACTCTGCATTTGGAACAACGATATGGGATTCTCGTCTCATTCAGGCAGGAAGAGCTGCTGCTTCTTATCTGTAAACCCAGTGGGGAAGTCACAGCTTGGGACAAACTATTCCCAAGCCGCATGTCATTATGGAAAGTTAGCAAAAATGGGATCTGTGGCTCCCAAATATTTGTGGGGACTTGCTACTGAATTCCCCCGAAAAGACAATGTTAGGACACGGAGCAGCATTTCCATGGGATGTTTAGCAAATCACTGAGCACTAGATCCTCAGTGAGTGCAAATCAGAGTCGCTCCATTTACTTCATCTCAACCTCGTCCCTATAGAACGACCTCTCACTGGGCCACCGGGCCAGGGACTGCCTTTGTGTGCTTCAGGGATGGAGAGATGTGAAGGTGTATGGGGCTACTCGCGTGCACCATCCATTGCTATAACTTATTTAAGATCACTCCCATGTGCCAGGGTTGCAGGACTGAGCCCTAAATGAGGGTTGTAATGGAGGAACATGCATGGAGGAAGACTTCACTGTAGAAATCTTAGTGCATAGGAGCTGAGCTTCCAGAGAGCTTTGTGAGGAGGCAGAATAGGGGTCACACTGCTACCCGCTGGTTCCTGTTATGGGGTTGGTTTGTTTTCTTCCTTGTTTCCCCTTTAAAAAAAAAGTAGTCACAAAATTGAAATGCGGGTGGTGGAAAAGAAGGGCCTGCTGCACTGTATTGTTCGAGAAGTAGTATGTAAGCATGCAAGCGAAGGGTGTATTGTAATGCAGGGCACAAAGGAAGCAGAGATAAGGTTACACGTGCTTTGCATTGCTTTCAATTGCTCAACTATGCCACCTTACTGTCCTTTTACCAGAGCTTTTTGTGTGGAATTAATCTAGATAGTGTGAGGGTAGAAGAGAGAGGGGGAGAGATTGTTGGACAGTGAAGGACTCTGTTTATCCACGGAACAGGTACAGTATGTTGCTTCCCTTACACTGCCTGCACCCTGAACTGGAGGGAGGGCTCATTGCTAGGGGTCAGAGGGCAGTGCAGTCTCCATGGCTCCCATTCAATCCTTGGCTTCTCCCTTGTGATTGCCAAGGATAGAGCTGATTGTGGGCACCTATCTGTGAGAACTTGGAGAAAGTAGATTCAGAGCAGGCCAAATCCATACCCAAAATCAAAGTGTCCCCATACTTTGAGCACAGTTGGCTCCTTCCTCTATAATGAACTAAACCAAAAATGGGCTTCAAATCCAATGGCCTTTGAAGGGGTTTTGAAATCCTGACCAAATTATGTGGCTCAGGTCTATTATGTTTCAATAGCTGGGTAACTGAAAGGGGAGTTCATCATTCTGTTTCCTGTGCACTGCACCTTCAAGTAGATAGGAGTCCCTGTGTCTGATGTGCCTGCATGACTCCACTAATTAAGTGGGTGGCCCTTGTGCAGCCACCCAGGCATGCACCTTAGAGGGAACTATTGCTGACCACTTGAATGGAGCTTGTGGACCCCGGGGGTCCATGGACCGTAGTTTGAGAACCTCTGGCCTAATGGATATATTGTTGAACTAGGAGCCAGGGTCCTGTACATACTACTGGCCTGCTGAGTGACCGTGGACATATCCAGTCACACCTTGTGCCTCAGTTTCCCCATCTGTAAAACAGGCATAATGATACTGACCTCCTTTTGGAAAATGCTTTGAGATCTGCTGAAAAGTGCTATACAACAGCCAGGTATTATTAGTGACACAGTGAGGTTCATTGGTTTCTCCTCTGGCCCTTGATTATTCTAAGCTGGTCCATTACTTTCCAGTGTCTCGATGGTTATTTCTTAGCTAGAAATAAGCCTGTGTTCTTCTCCTGGAGCTGAGATAGTAATTTGCAGCAAATAATTTACTGTAAAACATATCCTCTTTCTCTGCTCATAGAATGCAACTTCCTTGAATGTATTTGAGTTCACTCAGCATGTGTTGGGTAAGTTTTATTTTTACCCAATGGATTGATCTGCGACAGTCTTTCTTATATGATATTCCGAATTTGAGCTGTGTTGGTTAGGTGTAGTCATTTATATCACGCCATGGTATGGCTTTGGTGACCAGAATCAGTGAGAGTTACAGAGAGGGCTGGAGGAAAGCACCGAGGATTTGACTTTGTAAACTGATAATTATTGTAAAACCAGCGAACCATATCATCAGCTGGTGTTAATCGATGTAGCTTCATTGATGCTGTAACTCCAGTGCAGGTCGCCGACATACATTCATATTTCCAACAGATTTTGATTTGGCCATGTTATTTCCAATGGTTAGTCATTCTTCATGAATATTTTTGAGCAATGAATCTTTGTTCACAGTTTGTTTTGTATATGTGGGTTTTCCCATGTCCCATGGTCACATGGGATCAAGAGTATTTGTGCATGAACAACAGTGGTCACTAGTCAGTAGTGCTGATTACTTATAATTTGTTTCTCATTACACCTTAGTCTCCTTTTTAAAATAAAAGTTTGAGACATGCAGTCAGGAAACAGAAACAATATTATGTGGGGGTCAGACCAAAGATCTATCTAGCTCAGTATTCTGTCTTCCAAAAATGGCCAGTGCCAGGTGCCCAGAGGAGATGAACAGAACAGGTAATCATCAAGTGATCCATCCCCTGTCTCCCATTCCCAGCTTCTGGCAAACAGAGGCTAGAGACACCATCTCTGTCCATCTTGGCTAATAGCCATTGATGGACCTATCCTCCATGAACTTATCTAATTCTTTTTTGAACCCTGTTATAGTCTTGGTCTTCACAACATCCTCTGGCAAGGAGTTCCACAGGTTGACTGTGCATTGTGTGAAAAAATACTTCTTTTTTTTGTTTTAAACCTGCTGCCTATTACTTTCATTTGGTGACCCCAAGTTCTTGTGTTATCAGAAGGAGTAAATAACACTTCCTTATTTACTTTCTCCACACCAGTCATGATTTTATCGATCTCTATCATATCCCCACTCTTAGTCATTTATTTCCAAATTGAAAAGTCCCAGTCTTATGAATCTCTCCTCATATGGCAGCTGTTCCATACCCCAATAATTTTTGTTGCCATTTTCTGAACCTTTTCCATTTCCAATATATCTTTTTTTTAAGATGGGTTGACCACATCTGCATGCAGTATTCAAGATGTGGGTGTACAATGGATTTATATAGAGGCAATATGATATTATCTGTCTTTTCTATTCCTTTCTTAATGATTCCCAACATTCTGTTTGCTTTTTTGACTGCCGCTGCACATTGAGTGAATGTCTTCAGAGAACTATCCACAATGACTCCCAAGATCTCTTTCTTGAGTGGAAACAGCCAATTTAGACCCCATCATTTTATATGTATAGTTGAGATTCTGTTTTCCAATGTGCATTGCTTTGCATTCATCAATACTGAATTTCATCTGCCATTTTGTTGCCCAGTCACACAGTTTTGAAAGATCCTTTTGTAGCTCTTTGCAGTTTGCCTGGAACTTAACTATTTTGAGCAATTTTGTATCATCTGCAAATTTTGCCACCTCATTTTGTTTACCCCTTTTTCCAGATCATTTATGAATATATTGAATAGGACCGAGTCCAGTACAGACCCCTGGGGGAACCACTATTTACCTCTCTCCATTCTGAAAACTGACCATTTATTTCTACCCTTTGTTTCTTATCTTTTAACCAGTTACCAATCCATGAAAGGACCTTCCTTCTTATCCCATGACAGCTTATTTTGCTTAAGAGCCTTTGGTGAGGGACCTTGTCAAAGGCTTTCTGAAAATCTAAGTACACTATATCCATTGGATCCCCCTTGTCCACATGCTTGTTGACTCCCTCAAAGAATTCTAATAGATTAGTGAGCATGATTTCCCTCTTACAAAAACCATCTTGACTCTTCCCCAGCAAATTATGTTAATCTATGTATCTGACAATTTTGTTCTTTACTATAGTTTCAACCAGTTTGCCTGGTACTGAAGTTAGGCTTACTGGCCTGTAATTGCCAGGATCACCTCTGGAGCCCTTTTTAAAAATTGGTGTCACATTAGCTATCCCCCAGTCATTTGGTACAGAAGCTGATAAATTAGTAGTTCTGCGGTTTCACAGTTGAGTTCCTTCAGAACTCTTGGGCGAATACGATCTGGTTCTGGTGACTTATTACTGTTTAGTTTATCAATTTGTTCCAAAATCTCCTCTAATGACACCTCAATCTGGGACAATTTCTCAGATTTGTCACTTAAAAGAAGCATGCTGAGTTAGCATGGTCGCCATTTCCAAGATCCTTTGGGACTCTGCTCCATTCGGTCTCATGTGGTTAAGGAATGGCTAGTTGACCCTTGACAACATGGGCCCATTGGCTAAACACTTCTGTGTGCAGGGGGCTGGGAGACTGGATGAACAGCCTACAGTGGAGCTCCATAGATGTATTCCCTTTGGCCACCTCCCCTTTGCACACCCTACTTCATTGGTCTTTGTGCAGGGAAAGAGGATGTGGGACTTGGCTATTGTGAAATGCTTCATTTTGATGGGCGGGGGCGGAATTTCTTCCTGATCTCTGTGGTGATCAGTTTGTGCCCTGAAGCTTGTGATCTGATTACCCTTAGCAGGCAGATCAATGAGCATCAGTCTCCAATTGCTACCTCCATCAAAACAGGAGAGCCATTTTCCCAGCATGGGATATTTTTCTTTCCCTTTTGGACACATACAGAAGGCTGCTGTGCTGGGTGAGGTCAGGCGCCCAGGAGGCACCAGGGAGGCATTACGTCATGACAGAACAAGACAAAGCATGTGGGGGGAAAATGGAAAACAAATTCTTTGAGACTGAATCACTGCTAGGGAACTGGACAGCAACTGTTTGATCCAGATCTGTGTGTGTGTGTGCATGCGTGCGTGTGTGTGCATGTGTGTGTGTGTGTGTGTGTGAGAATCTGAAAGAATAGAGATTTTGCAAGATACAGACACAAAGTTGCTAAGAAGGAAAACTCCATCTCCATCTCCCACACCACCTTGAGATCTGCTGGGACTCGTGCTTTCTGTGGGAGATGGTTTTGTTACTGTATGTAGCGCCTGGAGGCCTCAGCTGAGATCAAGGTCCCATTGTGCTGAGTGCTGTACAAACATCCAGTAAAAGACCATCCTTACCTTGAAGAGATTACCATTGAAATAGCCAAGCAAAACAGAGAGCATTGTTATTCCCATTGTACACAGTGGGGAATTGAGGCTCAGAGAGATTAAATGATTTGCCCAAGGTCAGACAGGTAGGCTGTGGCAGAGATGGGAGCTGATCCTGAGTGCAGTGCCTTTAGGCACACGATCCTCCTTTCTCTTCATAGATGTGTATTGTTTGTATAGTTTGGGGCCTGATCCCATCACCTCTTGTCTTAGCTCTGCTGACCATACCAGCCTAGATTGCTCTGCTTCCCTGACAACTACTTTCAGGCTTTCTCCAGAACCAGTATGAAAAGCTCCCAGTCTAAATCCATACAGCCACTCCCTTGTCCTCTTTCAAGACACCTCTAATGGAAAACACATAGAAAATGGATAATGGCTGGGCATGTGGGAAGTTGTGATCACTGCTACTGTTCTCTGTCTGACACTCACTGTAGATGAAGATGGTGATTTTCTTATAGGAGGCACCGAGCGTTCGGTTTGTTCATGAACTCTTTGATGTGTTTAGTGTTTCAAGTATTCCAGAGATCAAACTCTGAACTGAGAATGTTTCGATTTGGCATATGCTATGTTTGTGTCCTCAGACAGGATGAGTATTACTCTTAAAATCAGGTTTCCCTTGCAAATATTTGTCATTTTGCATTTGAAATTTGCTTTCCGTGAATATCTCTAGTGGAGAAAGGCGGGAAAAGTGTCAATGGCTGAGAAATTAAAGCCAGACAAATTCAAATTAGAAATAAGGCACAAAAAGTGAACAGTGAGGGCAATTAACAAACTACCAAGGGAAGAGGTGGAGTCTCCGTCTCTTAAGTCTTTAAATCAAGACTGGCTGTCTCTCTGGAAGAGCTGCTTTGGTCAAACTTAAGTTAATGGGCTTAATACCGGAGTAACTGGATTCAGTTCTATCGCCTGTGTCACAAATGAGGTCAGACTAGAAGATCTAGGAGTCCCTTTTGGCCTTAGAATCTATGAATGTTTTGCGACATTCACTTACAATTTATGGTTTCAGTGAACACTCCTGCCAGTAAACTTATTCACTGGAATGGCTGCAGAAAGGAAACACATTCAGTGCAAATTTGGTTATAGGTGTGAACAAAAGATAGCATTTTTTTTTTGCATTATTTACTTAGCTCTGATGATAATGCAGGGGAAGATATCCCAGTCCTTCCCTTATTAGAACCAGACTCCATATTCACTTACGGAATAAAACAAAACAAAACAATCCCACACACCCTGTTAATGGTGATGCTGGGAAAGCCACTAAGGATATAGGGTTTAGTAGGCAACTAAATGGATATCTCTATGCATCTTCTCTGAACTATCTGGATTCCTTGAGTCCACAAAAGTAAATTGGAATTCTTAGATGAACAAGATTTCACATGAGATTTCTGGTATTTCCCACTTCTGGCTATGCTGAATATTCCATGTGAATTGCCTTTCTGGTAACTGTGGTGCTTTTGATCTTATTGAACTTGGAAAAAGGTTATTTAAACATTTTCTAGCCTCAGAAAGAGCAGCAAAGAATCCTGTGGCACCTTATTCACATTTCTCTTTGAAGTCTGGTCCTGAAGTTTTTTTGCTGCAGGATGGCCACCTTAAGGTAAGACTTCAAAGAGAAACTGCTGAGCTTCAGTTCATCTGCAAATTTGACACCATCAGCTCAGGATTGAACAAAGACTATGAATGGCTTGCCAACTACAGAACCAGTTTCTCCTCTCTTGGTTTTCACACCTCAACTGCTAGAACAGGGCCTCATCCTCCCTGATTGAACTGACCTCGTTATCTCTACCTTGCTTGCTAGCATATATATACCTGTCCCTGGAAATTTCCACTACATGCATCTGAGGAAGTGGGTATTCACCCACGAAAGCTCATGCTCCAAAACGTCTGTTAGTCTATAAGGTGCCACAGGATTCTTTGCTGCTTTTACAGATCCAGACTAACACGGCTACCCCTCTGATACTTAGCCTCAGAAAGGGTTTCAAATTTGGAGTGAATGTGGGGTTTTGGTGAAATTCTGGGTTGGTTGCTCAATACAATGGAGTCCTGGTCCAAGAGGATGTTGTGAAGGTCAAGACTATAACAGGGTTCAAAAAAGAATGGCTATTAGCCAGGATTGGCAGGAATGGTGTCCCTAGCCTCTGTTTGCCAGAAGCTGGGAACGGGTGACAGGGGATGGATCACTTGATGATTACCTGTTCTGTTCATTCCCCCTGGGGCACGTGGCATCGGCCACTGTTGGAAGACAGGATACTGAGCTAGATGGACCTTTGGTCTGCCCAGTATGGCCGTTCTTATATTCTTATAATAAAAATACTGCAGAACAATTGCTGTGAACTTTCAGTTGGAAATTTAAGCCAGTTCTTCAGCTGTCCGCACTCCATTTGGTGTTCACTTTCCATGAATATCCTAGCAAACAAGTTTACTAGCAGGATTGTTTATGAAAATGGAAAAATGTAAACAAATCTTGCAGATTGGTCCCAGAATCAAATCCTCAATTCCTAATCATGAGTGTTTCACACTGGTAAGCTGATCCTATGATCTCCCTTTGTCACACTGGGGAACAAAAACAATCACATCAGTCCCATCGAAGCTGGTTGAATTTTGAATTTCTGATATTAAATCACACACAACTAACTGCCCCCATGGTTCTCATCTTCAAAGATCTTTCACAAATCCACTACATGCAAAGGATAATTTGCAGAGGGTGGTATTTTCAAATGCATCTAGCTCTAGTAGACACTTTGGAAAATCCCAGAAATTATTTTGCAAGTAGTAATAACTGTATTTGAAGAAATGCAGTTTGCTTATGGACAATTCATAAACAGGAAGGCAGAGACCACCGAGACTGCCAATAGTGGGGGGGCAGGGGACACAGAGTGAGGGCAGCTAGCTTCAGCAGTGTTACTGAGCATGCTCAGTCTGTGTGAGCATGCTCACTCCAAGCTAAGCAGCAAATCTGGGGGACATATGACCTACATGGTCCCCTTCCCCCCACACATTGCCTCTGCGGGAGCGCGGGGGAAGGCAAAAATAATCAAATAAATTATTGTGATAAATTATTTGCTGGAATCTACTCCAAATATACTCCCAGGCTCATGCCAAACTCCCCCTGGATATGCTAGTTGGAACTTGGTTCAGACATACCCCAAACTCACCACAGATGTACCCCAAACTAGCTCATGTTGGCTGAAAAAGTCAAGCCCTCAGTAACTATAGTTGTTCTTCACAGTGTACATATCTTGGGTACTTATCTGGTACTGGTTACCCTAGCATCTGAGCACCTCACAAGCTTTAATATGGTATCTACCCCAGCCTGGTAACAGGGAAGTGCTAGTGTACAGGTGGGGTACTGAGGCACAGAAAGACTAGTTGACTTTCCCAAGGAAACCTGTCACAGAGCAGAACTTGAATCTGAATCTTTACCTTCCAGGCTAGAGTCCTAACCAGGCAGCTATCCCGGCTTGACCTACCCTGGAGCTTCCATTGTTGGTTTCCATCAGGGTTCTGTGTGTCACAGCTGAAAAAAGTATCAGGTGAAGTTTAGTGGCTCTGAAAGGAAAACGTGGCCCCCATTACTAGGTTTAGGATAGGTAACCCTGTGCCATAATCATCATCGCCTTATGTGGCCAGTAAGAAGAATTCGGTTTGTTCTGGCTGATTGGGTTGTGTTGAGGCTGAAGGGGATAATATATAGATTTTTTTTTAAAAAGGGTCTTCATCTTTATAGACATTTTAGTTTTGCTCTGTCATAAATGGAGACTTGCTCTGTATGCCAGTGGTTCTCTTCCCCCACCTGTGCCATAGCAGGGTATAAGGGCCTGGGCAATTCCCGCTGATGTGTGTGGGAATCTTTCCAGTGATTTCAATAGGCACCAGATTGTGGTCTTAGTCAAAGGGAGCCTTCCCTGGATTTATTGCTAGTCATCATAAAGTCCCAGGTGTGCACCTCCTTCAGTAGGTGGCTTGTCTCTCCCTCAGTGGGTGGGAGAGCCCTCAACCATCTTGCTCTGCCTTCCTAGCTCCTACCTCTCTTCAAATCCTGCTAATTTCCCCAGCCATCTTTTAACTCTCTTCTTGAGAAAACAGGCAAATCCTACACCTGGCCACTCGCCATTCTCGTCTCGTGCTGAGTCCTCCTTGACACTCAGCCATTGCAAGCTGGAACGCAGCAATAGGGGCTCCTTGCCGGACACATCACTAGCTAGACACTTTATTGATCTCGACTGTGAAATGCTTATCAAGGCATTGCTTTTCCCTGGACAGAAATATTCTGCACAGGATCTGAACCAAGGAGGGAATGATGTCTGCTGGTCAGTATAGGACCTTGAGGGCCTGAAATCCTGACTCTTATTCCCACCACTTCCACTGACTCATCCAGTGTCCTTTGGACCAGTTTAAAGCAAAGCTTTGCTGGATCGGGGCTGGCGTGCTCAGCACCTTTCAGGATTGAGAACATTGGTCCCACTGGTGTAAATCAGGAGTAATTCCAGTGAAGTCAGTGGAGTCACAGCACTGCCAAGCCAATGGAGGACCAGACCTCTGGGTTCTACTGGCCTCTCAGGGCCAGTGCTGCTTGTTAAACCTTTCTGGAGCTTGTATGACTCTCACGCACCAGGCTGAACCCTGTTGTCCCGATGAGATCAGAGCAACCAGGTGTGTGCATTACAATCACTGTGAGTCACTTTTCTCCAGCTGTTTCAGCCCAGCCCCAGATGCTCATTCTGCATGCGTGTTATGAGACGATAATCCACCAGCTGACTTAGAGCTGGCAACTGCTGCACTTCATAATCATGCTGACAGTCATGGAGAAGGAGGAGAATTAGCATACGGGAGCTCACTCTTGGGAACAAAGGGGAGGCAGGTTTGACTTTCCCAGTGGCTCCTTCTGCATTAAACTGCTAGTTATACAGTTGTGTGTATGTATGTGTTCTGTGAAGAGTTACTTGACTCAAGGAATTAAAGGGATCATTTAATCTATTAAGTGTTCAGCTGAAATATTTTGGGGTGTGAAATTGTCTTGTGAGAGGGAGGACAGAGCAATTAATTGGAGAGCTGTGGGAACTCCCAAAGAAAAGACTTGTACAAAGGACTCAAGCTTCCTATTGAACTTGAAGAAGAAGGTCAAGAGTTTCCTGTGAGTCCCCCTGTGACTGGCTTTACTAAAAGCTTTCATAATGGCTATCATCTAATAATAAATAGTACACAGGGTAAGATGAAGGTAATCAGCTCCTGTTTCAGGGCACCAGCTGAGCACAGTATGGTTCCAGAAGGTAACTGTGTTCACCATGGTGCAACAGACTGGTCATTATGAGGTATTTCTCACCTTCCTGTGAAGCATTGGATACTGTCCGCTGTTGGGCACAGGATACTTGACTTTCTATGGTCTTACCCAGTCTTGCAGCTCCTCTATGGAGAGGGATTCCAGATTTGAATCAGAACTTTCCAAAAGTTCAAGGGTGTTTGTATTGAGAATTTTGGTTTTGGCTCATCATAGCAATAGGTATGAGACACAATGTACAGATCCAGAGTTGGCATTTCCCAAAATGGAGGCTGAGGGAGAAGCTGGGGGTGGGGTGGGGCTGATGTTGGGTTCTGGTTTGGGCTTATCTGGCATTCCTTTGGTATTAACCCTTCAGTGCTGCTGCACTCGGTTGGTGCACAACTGTTCAAAATGACTGGGATGCAAGGCATTCTGGGAAAAGGTGCTTGCCTTCGCATGACTGCCACGTATGCATTGCTCTGTTTCATTGGTTTGAATGAATGGTCTCTGGGCACAGCTGCAAAAGCCCAAGCCACGTCCAGTGACGGGGAATGGACCAGATTGGATCTGGGCTCTGGAAACTACTTTAAGAGACTGTCCAGTCAAACTTGGGAAATACAAGGATACATGCAGCATACCTGGCAGCCCTGCTGGGCTGAGCACTTCTTTACCAAGGTGCAGCCACCAACTCCTTACAAGATGTTCACTGATGTTGCTAGAGGCCTGTATGATGTCATGGAGTGGAGCTGGACTCAGAAGAACAGGCCAGATAGAACGACCAGTAATATAACTAGTGTGCACTAAAATAGGTCAGTACAGGAGGCTACTGTTGCAAATAGATGGCTGAAGGTAATACATGAACATGGGAGATTCTTTTGGTAGATATGGGTTGGAGCGGTGAGGTTTGGATTCAGCCCTGGATCTAAAGATCAGAAGGGTTCAGGTTCTGTAGGCCAGTTTGCTCTCGTCTTTGGATTAAAAGTGTGACTACCCAGCCCATCTCCATGTCTGTGAGCAACCTCCCAAATGTCAGAAGGTGCTTGTGTCATAAACAGATAGCTAAGGGTTAACGTCTCTTTCACCTGGAAAGAAGTAATCTGAAACACCTGACCAGAGGACCAATCAGGAAACAAGACTTTTTCAAATCTGGATGGAGGGAAGTTTGTGTGTGAGTCCTTTGTTCTTGGTCTTGAATCTGTCCCTCTCGGCTATGGGAAGGATTTTTCTATTTCCTGCTTTCTAATCTTCTGTTTCCAAGTTGTGAGTACAAAGATAGGTTTGTTTTTTTGTATTTACATGTATGTAGTTGCTGGAATGTGTTAAATTGTATTCTTTTGAATAAGGCTGTTTATTCATATTTCTTTTAAGCAATTGACCCTGTATTTGTCATCTTAATACAGAGAGACCATTTTTATGTATTTTTCTTTCTTTATATATAAAGCTTTCTTTTTAAGACCTGTTGGAGTTTTTCTTTAGTGGGGAACTCCGGGGAATTGAGTCTGTGCTCACCAGGGAATTGGTGGGAGGAAGAAGTCAGGGGAAAATCTCTGTGTGTTAGATTTACTAGCCTGACTTTGCATACCCTCTGGGTGAAGAGGGAAGTGCTTGTGTTTTCCAGGACTGGAAATAGAGAGGGTGGAATCCCTCTGTTTAGATTCACGGAGTTTGCTTCTGTGTATCTCTCCAGGAACCCAGGGAGGGAATACCTGGAAGGGAGAAGGGAAGGGAAATGGTTTATTCCCCTTTGTTGTGAGACTCAAGGAATTTGGGTCTTGGGGTCCCCAGGGAAGGTTTTTTTGGGGGACCAGAGTGCCCCAAAACACTCTATTTTTTTGGGTGGTGGCAGCTTTACCAGGTCCAAGCTGGTAACTAAGCTTGGAGGTTTTCATGCTAACCCCCATATTTTGGACGCTTAAGGTCCAAATCTGGGACTAGGTTATGACATGAGTGGCAGTGGTGAGACAGATAGAATCCAGAAGCCAGTAGGAATATTATATTTTTCTTTTCTCTGCTAGGGGCTTTTTAGCAGAGACGGTTTGATTTTAAAAGGAACCAGAGAGAATTTTTTTTCTCTGCTCTCTCTTGCAGTTTCTGGCTTGCATATTAAGCAAGGAACCATTAAGCTGTGACAAAAGGGTCTTTTGTGACACAATAGCACTCCCATTAGGAGTCAAATACCAGCACTATACACATGCAAATAAAGTGGTTTTTCTGGTTTACTTTACATTTAAAAGATTAGCTAGAGGAAGAAAGGGAAAAAAGCACTGTTGCTAGGCAGACCCCAGGAGGCAACAGAGAACCTGCAGTGCAGACAACAAACACCAGAGGGCACCCCAACACAAGAAAACAGGAACCATGACTTCCAAGGAAAAAAGAGAGGCAGAAGAACAATTCAAAGAAGCTGAACACAGGCGACAACTGGAAATAAAACAAAAAGAGATGGAACTAAGAGAAAGAGAAAGAGAGGCGGCCCACAGAAGAGAACAAGAAGCCAAAGAGGCGGCCTACAAAAGAGAGCAAGAAGCCAAAGATGCAGACCACCAAAAACAGCTGGAAATAAAAGAGAAAGAGTGGGAACTCCAGAGGGAAGCCCACCGACAGGCCATGGAATGAGAAAAGGCTAAGCAACAGGCTTCAGCCAATCTTAACAACCCTTCACCAATTATGGTTCCACATCCCAGGAAATTTCCCACCTACAAGGCAGGTGATGACACTGAGGCCTTCTTAGAAAATTTTGAAAGAGCCTGTCTTGGGTACCGCATCTCTGAAGACCAGTACATGGTAGTATTGAGGCCACAGCTCAGTGGACCTTTAGCAGAGGTGGCAGCTGAAATGCCTAAGGAGAACATGAATGACTATAAACTTTTTCAAACCAAGGCCAGATACAGAATGGGGATAACCCCGGATCATGCCCGTCGGCGATTCAGAACCCAAAAGTGGAAACCAGATGTGTCATTTCCCAAACACGCCTACTACGCTGGGAAAAATTATGAGGCCTGGATATCAGGACACAATGTTAAATCCTTGGAAGAACTGCACCTCCTCATACAAATGGAGCAGTTCTTGGGTGGTGTTCCTGAGAACATAACACGGTACATACAAGATGGAAAACCCAAAAATCTCACCGAGGTGGGGGAGATTGGAGCCAGATGGATGGAAGTGGCAGAAAGCAAGAAAGCTACTGTCAAGGGGAACGAATACCCCAGAGGGCACACCGACCATAAACCCTACAACCGAGGGCAGCCAAAAACCCCACTTACAACCCAAGTAAAGCCACAGACACACTATTGTTCCACCTCACCAGTCTCCAGTAACTCACCTCGACCCAGTGACCCATCAGATGGAAGATGCTTTAAGTGTAATGAACTGGGACATATCAAGGCCCACTGTCCAAAGAACGCCATTCGAGTGCAGTTCATTACACCACCATCACCCAAAAGATCCCCAGGCCCAGATGCCTCTCAAATACCCGTGGAGCGAAGGGAAAATTTGAGAGTGGGCGGAAAGCAGGTTACTGCGTGGAGAGACACGGGGGCACAAGTGTCAGCTATCCACCAATCCTTCGTAGACCCCAAATTCAACAACCCAAAGGCCCAAGTGACAATTTACCCCTTCATGTCACAAGCTGTAGACTTGCCTACAGCTGAACTGCCTGTCCAGTACAAAGGCTGGTCAGGAATGTGGACTTTTGCAGTCTATGACAATTATCCTATCTCCATGCTACTGGGGGAAGACTTGGCCAACCAGGTGAAGCGGGCCAAGCGTGTGGGAATGGTTACACGTAGTCAAACCAGGCAAGCTTCCAGACCCATTCCTGTTCCTGAGCCATCCACAGGCGCCCCGTCTGTGTTACCAGAGACCCAGACAGAGGTAGTGGACCCAGATTCCATGCCAACCACTGAAACAGCCACAGCGCCTCTAGTCCCAGGCCCGAAACTGGAACAGCAACCAGCACCACCAGTTGCAACCACATCTTCAAACTCAACGCCAGAGGGCGCCAGCAAGCCAAAACTGACAGAAGCAACAGACAGCCATACCCAAAAGGCTCAGCCAGAGCCTGAAATACCCTCAGGTGCACCAGCGGAGAGCGGTTCACCAGCAACGGAAACAACCCCATCACCTACATCGCTTCCAAAGGGACCAAGCCCAAGTCCACAGTCTGAGGAAGAACTGGTGACCCCAGCCTCAAGGGGACAGTTCCAGACTGAGCAGGAAGCAGATGACAGCCTTCAGAAAGCTTGGGCGGCGGCACAAAGCACCCCACCGTCTCTCAGCTCTTCTAATCGATCCCGATTTGTTATAGACCAAGGACTTTTATACAAGGAGATTCTTTCGGGTGGACACCGGGAAGAATGGCAGCCGCAAAAACAGTTGGTGGTTCCTACTAAGTACCGGGGGAAGCTCTTAAGCTTAGCCCATGATCATCCCAGTGGCCATGCTGGGATGAACAGAACCAAGGACCGGTTGGGGAAGTCCTTCCACTGGGAGGGGATGGGCAAGGACGTTGCCAAGTATGTCCGGTCTTGTGAGGTATGCCAAAGAGTGGGAAAACCCCAAGACCAGGTCAAGACCCCTCTCCAGCCACTCCCCATAATTGAGGTCCCATTTCAGTGAGTAGCTGTGGATATTCTGGGTCCTTTCCCAAAAAAGACACCCAGAGGAAAGCAGTATGTACTGACTTTCGTGGACTTTGCTACCCGATGGCCGGAAGCTGTAGCTCTAGGCAACACCAGAGCTAACACTGTGTGCCTGGCCCTAACAGATGTTTTTGCCAGGGTAGGTTGGCTCTCCGACATCCTTACAGATTCAGGATCTAATTTCCTGGCAGGGACCATGCAAAAACTGTGGGAAACTCATGGGGTGAACCACTTGGTTGCCACCCCGTACCACCATCAAACCAATGGCCTGGTGGAAAGGTTTAATGGAACTTTGGGGGCCATGATACGTAAATTTGTCAACGAACACTCCAATAATTGGGACCTAGTGTTGCAGCAGTTGCTGTTTGCCTACAGGGCTGTACCACATCCCAGTTTAGGGTTTTCACCATTTGAACTTGTGTATGGTCACGAGGTTAAGGGGCCATTACAGTTGGTGAAGCAGCAATGGGAGGGGTTTACGCCTTCTCCAGGAACTAACATTCTGGACTTTGTAAGCAACCTACAAAGCACCCTCCGACACTCCTTAGCCCTTGCTAAAGAGAACCTAAAGGATGCTCAGGAAGAGCAAAAGGCTTGGTATGACAGACGTACCAGAGAATGTTCCTTCAAAGTAGGAGACCAGGTTATGGTCTTAAAGGCGCAACAGGCCCATAAGATGGAAGCCTCATGGGAAGGGCCATTCAAGGTCCAAGAGCACCTGGGAACTGTGAACTACCTCATAGCATTTCCCAATTCCTCACTAAAGCCTAGAGTGTACCATGTTAATTCTCTCAAGCCTTTCTATTCCAGAGACTTACAAGTTTGTCAGTTTACAGTCCAGGGAGATGATGCTGAGTGGCCTGACGGTGTCTACTACGAAGGGAAAAAAGACGGTGGCGTGGAAGAGGTGAACCTCTCAACCACCCTGGAATGTCTGCAGCGGCGACAAATCAAGGAGCTGTGCACTAGTTTCTCCCCATTGTTCTCAGCCACCCCAGGACGGACTGAACGGGCATACCACTCCATTGACACAGGTAATGCTCACCCAATTAGAACCCCACCCTACCGGGTGTCTCCTCATGCCCAAGCTGCTATAGAACGGGAAATCCAGAACATGCTACAGATGGCTATAATCCGCTCATCTACCAGTGCATGGGCATCTCCAGTGGTTCTGGTACCCAAACCAGATGGGGAAATACGCTTTTGCGTGGACTACCATAAGCTAAATGCGGTAACTCGTCCAGACAACTATCCAGTGCCACGCACCGATGAGCTATTGGAAAAGTTGGGACGTGCCCAGTTCATCTCTACAATAGACTTAACCAAGGGGTACTGGCAAGTACCGCTAGATGAACCTGCCAAGGAGAGGTCAGCATTCGTCACCCATGCGGGGGTGTATGAATTTAATGTCCTTTCTTTTGGCCTTCGAAATGCACCCGCCACCTTCCAGAGGCTGGTAGATGGTCTACTAGCAGGACTGGGAGAATATGCAGTTGCCTACCTCGATGATGTGGCCATTTTTTCAGACTCCTGGCCCGAACACCTACTACACCTGGAAAAGGTCTTTGAGCGCATCAGGCAGGCTGGACTAACTGTTAAGGCCAAAAAGTGTCAAATAGGCCAAAACAGAGTGACTTACCTGGGGCACCAGGTGGGTCGAGGAACCATAAACCCCCTACAGGCCAAGGTGGATGCTATCCAAAAGTGGCCTGTCCCAAGGTCAAAGAAACAGGTCCAATCCTTCTTAGGCTTGGCCGGATACTACAGGCGATTTGTACCACACTACAGCCAAATCGCTGCCCCACTGACCGACCTGACCAAAAAGACCAGCCAAATGCAGTTAACTGGACTGATGAGTGTCAAAAGGCCTTTACCCAACTTAAGGCAACGCTCATGTTTGACCCTGTGCTCAGGGCCCCAGATTTTGACAAGCCATTCCTAGTAACCACGGATGCATCTGAGCGTGGTATAGGAGCAGTTCTCATGCAGGAAGCAACTGATCACAACTTCCATCCTGTCATGTTTCTCAGCAAGAAACTGTCTGAGAGGGAAAGTCACTGGTCAGTCAGTGAAAAGGAATGCTACGCCATTGTGTACGCCCTGGAAAAGCTACGCCCATATGTTTGGGGACGGCGGTTCCAGCTACAAACTGACCATGCTGCACTAAAGTGGCTTCATACTGCCAAGGGGAATAACAAGAAACTTCTTCGTTGGAGTTTAGCTCTCCAAGATTTTGATTTTGAAATTCAGCACATCTCAGGAGCTTCTAACAAAGTAGCGGATGCACTCTCCCGTGAGAGTTTCCTAGAATCCAGTATTTTAAAAGTGTTCTTAAAATGTAGAAGTCTGTTAGTTATATACTTAATGGTATATGTAAAGGTGCATGTGTTGTATTACTCTGTTTATTTTAAAGTTCTAGGAGGAAATCGCCGCCAGTGAGCTTCCCCACTGTCTGCAATTTGGGGTGTGTGTCATAAACAGATAGCTAAGGGTTAACGTCTCTTTCACCTGGAAAGAAGTAATCTGAAACACCTGACCAGAGGACCAATCAGGAAACAAGACTTTTTCAAATCTGGGTGGAGGGAAGTTTGTGTGTGAGTCCTTTGTTCTTGGTCTTGAATCTGTCCCTCTCGGCTATGGGAAGGATTTTTCTATTTCCTGCTTTCTAATCTTCTGTTTCCAAGTTGTGAGTACAAAGATAGGTTTGTTTTTTTGTATTTACATGTATGTAGTTGCTGGAATGTGTTAAATTGTATTCTTTTGAATAAGGCTGTTTATTCATATTTCTTTTAAGCAACTGACCCTGTATTTGTCACCTTAATACAGAGAGACCATTTTTATGTATTTTTCTTTCTTTTTTTATAAAGCTTTCTTTTTAAGACCTGTTGGAGTTTTTCTTTAGTGGGGAACTCCGGGGAATTGAGTCTGTGCTCACCAGGGAATTGGTGGGAGGAAGAAGTCAGGGGGAAATCTCTGTATGTTAGATTTACTAGCCTGACTTTGCATACCCTCTGGGTGAAGAGGGAAGTGCTTGTGTTTTCCAGGACTGGAAATAGAGAGAGTGGAATCCCTCTGTTTAGATTCACGGAGTTTGCTTCTGTGTATCTCTCCAGGAACCCAGGGAGGGAATACCTGGAAGGGAGAAGGGAAGGGAAATGGTTTATTCCCCTTTGTTGTGAGACTCAAGGAATTTGGGTCTTGGGGTCCCCAGGGAAGGTTTTTTTGGGGGAGCAGAGTGCCCCAAAACACTCTATTTTTTTGGGTGGTGGCAGCTTTACCAGGTCCAAGCTGGTAACTAAGCTTGGAGGTTTTCATGCTAACCTCCATATTTTGGACGCTAAGGTCCAAATCTGGGACTAGATTATGACAGCTTGACCTTACCATGTCCTTCCCAGAAGGACCAATCAGCTAGGGCTATGGAGCTGCCCAAGGGTAGCTGAGAGAGGAATTTGGCTCAGAGAAATTAATATGGATTGTGTATAAATAAACATTGCAAAAATCCCACACACCCCAGCTGCCCCTGAAACCCTACAGCTGCAGTATACAGGGCCAGATCCAATGCCAACTGAAGTCATCAGAAGGGCTCCGCTGACTTCAGTGGGGATTGGGTCAGGGCTTCTATTCAGTAAGGCACTTAAGCAGTGAACAAAATGGGATGCTTCTTATGGTTGAAGTTAGGCACATGCTCAAGTACCATACTGAATCAGGACCGCTGTCATTATGGTCACGTGCTTCTTATTCACAAGTACTCCAGCCCATACGTGCTCCATACCCACAGGATTGGCGGGTAGCGATTGATCTATTGGGGATCAATGTATCGCGTCTCATCTAGATGCGATACATTGATCCCTGAATGTGCTCCCATCAACTCCGGAACTCCACCAGGGCGAGAGTCGGAAGCGGAGTTGACAGGGGAGCCACAGCCGTCGATTCCACGCTGTGAAGACGGGAGGTGTCATAACCTTAGTCCCAGATTTGGACCTTAGCGTCCAAAATATGGGGGTTAGCATGAAAACCTCCAAGCTTAGTTACCAGCTTGGACCTGGTACCTGCTGCCACCACCCAAAAAATTAGAGTGTTTTGGGGCACTCTGGTCCCTCTGAAAAACCTTCCCTGGGGACCCCAAGACCCAAATCCCTTGAGTCTCACAACAAAGGGAAATAATCCTTTTTCCCTTCCCCCCTCCAGGTGCTCCTGGAGAGATACACAGACACAAGCTCTGTGAATCCAAACAGAGGGACTTGCCCTCTCCGTTTCCAATCCTGGAACAAAAGCACTTTCCTCTTCACCCAGAGGAAATGCAAAATCAGGCTAGCAATCCAACACACAGATCTCCCCTTGATTTCTTCCTCCCACCAATTCCTTGGTGAGTACAGACTTAATTTCCCTGAAGTAAAGAAAACTCCAACAGGTCTTAAAAGAAAGCTTTATATAAAAAAGAAAGAAAAATACATATAAATGTTCTCTCTGTATTAAGATGATACAACACAGGGTCAATTGCTTAAAAGAATATTGAATAAACAGCCTTATTCAAAAAGAATACAAATTAAAGCACTCCAGCACTTATATTCATACAAATACCAAAGAAAAGAAACCATATAACTTACTATCTGATCTCTTTGTCCTTACACTTAGAAACAGAAGATAAGAAAATAGAACTACTTCTCCAAAGCTCAGAGACAGCAGGCAGACAGACAAAAGACTCAGACACACAATTCCCTCCACCCAAAGTTGAAAAAATCCGGTTTCCTGATTGGTTCTCTGGTCAGGTGTTTCAGGTGAAAGAGACATTAACCCTTAGCTATCTGTTTATGACACGCCCCCCAAATTGCAGACAGTGGGGAAGCTCACTGGCGGCAATTTCCTTCTAGAACTTGAAAATAACCAGGATAATACAACACATGCACCTTTACATATACCACTAAGTATATAACTAACAGACTTTTACATTTTAAGAACACTTTTTAACTACTGGATTCTGGGAAACTCTCACGGGAGAGTGCATCAGCAACTTTGTTAGAAGCTCCTGTGATGTGTTGAATTTCAAAATCAAAATCTTGGAGAGCTAAACTCCAACGAAGAAGTTTCTTGTTGTTCCCCTTGGCAGTATGAAGCCACTTTAGTGCAGCATGGTCAGTTTGTAGTTGGAACCGCCGTCCCCAAACATATGGGCGTAGCTTTTCCAGGGCGTACACAATGGCATAGCATTCCTTTTCACTGACTGACCAGTGACTTTCCCTCTCAGACAGTTTCTTGCTGAGGAACACGACAGGATGGAAGTTGTGATCTGTTGCTTCCTGCATGAGCACTGCTCCTATACCACGCTCAGATGCATCTGTGGTTACTAGGAATGGCTTGTCAAAATCCGGGGCCCTGAGTACAGGGTCAGACATGAGTGTTGCCTTAAGTTGGGTAAAGGCCTTTTGACACTCATCAGTCCACTTAACTGCATTTGGCTGGGTCTTTTTGGTCAGGTCGGTCAATGGGGGCAGCGATTTGGCTGTAGTGTGGTACAAATCGCCTGTAGTATCCGGCCAAGCCTAAGAAGGATTGGACCTGTTTCTTTGACCTTGGGACAGGCCACTTTTGGATAGCATCCACCTTGGCCTGTAGGGGGTTTATGGTTCCTCGACCCACCTGGTGCCCCAGGTAAGTCACTCTGTTTTGGCCTATTTGACACTTTTTGGCCTTAACAGTTAGTCCTGCCTGCCTGATGCGCTCAAAGACCTTTTCCAGGTGTAGTAGGTGTTCGGGCCAGGAGTCTGAAAAAATGGCCACATCATCGAGGTAGGCAACTGCAAATTCTCCCAGTCCAGCTAGTAGACCATCTACCAGCCTCTGGAAGGTGGCGGGTGCATTTCGAAGGCCGAAAGGAAGGACATTGAATTCATACACCCCCGCATGGGTGACGAATGCTGACCTCTCCTTGGCAGGTTCATCTAGTGGTATTTGCCAGTACCCCTTGGTTAAGTCTATTGTAGAGATGAACTGGGCACGTCCCAACTTCTCCAATAGCTCATCAGTGCGTGGCATTGGATAGGTGTCCGGACGAGTTACCGCATTTAGCTTACGGTAGTCCACGCAAAAGCGTATTTCCCCATCTGGTTTGGGTACCAGAACCACTGGAGATGCCCATGCACTGGTAGATGGGCGGGTTATACCCATCTGTAGCATGTTCTGGATCTCCCATTTTATAGCAACTTGGGCATGAGGAGACACTCGGTAGGGTGGGGTTCTGATTGGGTGAGCATTACCTGTATCAATGGAGTGGTATGCCCGTTCAGTCCGTCCTGGGGTGGCTGAGAACAATGGGGCGAAACTAGTGCACAGCTCCTTGATTTGTTGCCGCTGCAGACGTTCCAGGGTGGTTGAGAGGTTCACCTCTTCCACGCCACCGTCTTTTTTCCCGTCATAGTAGACACCGTCAGGCCACTCAGCATCATCTCCCTGGACTGTAAACTGACCAACCTGTAAGTCTCTGGAATAGAAAGGCTTGAGAGAATTAACATGGTACACTTTAGGCTTTAGTGAGGAATTGGGAAATGCTATGAGGTAGTTCACAGCTCCCAGGCGCTCTTGGACCGTGAATGGCCCTTCCCATGATGCTTCCATCTTATGGGCCTGTTGCGCCTTTAAGACCATAACCTGGTCTCCTACCTTGAAGGAACATTCTCTGGCATGTCTGTCATACCAGGCCTTTTGCTCTTCTTGAGCATCCTTTAGGTTCTCTCTAGCAAGGGCTAAAGAGTGTTGGAGGGTGCTTTGTAGGTTGCTTACAAAGTCCAGAATGTTAGTTCCTGGAGAAGGTGTAAACCCCTCCCATTGCTGCTTCACCAACTGTAATGGCCCCTTAACCTCGTGACCATACACAAGTTCAAATGGTGAAAACCCTAACCTGGGATGTGGTACAGCCCTGTAGGCAAACAGCAACTGCTGCAACACTAGGTCCCAATTATTGGAGAATTCGTTGATGAATTTTCGTATCATGGCCCCCAAAGTTCCATTGAACCTTTCCACCAGGCCATTGGTTTGATGGTGGTACGGGGTGGCAACCAAGTGATTCACCCCATGAGTTTCCCACAGTTTTTCCATGGTCCCTGCCAGGAAATTAGACCCTGAATCTGTAAGGATGTCGGAGGGCCAACCTACCCTGGCAAAGATGTCGGTTAGGGCCAGGCACACAGTGTTAGCCCTGGTGTTGAGTCGGAAGCGGAGTTGACAGGGGAGCCACAGCCGTCGATTCCACGCTGTGAAGACGGGAGGTAAATCAAACTAAGATACATCGACCTCAGCTATGCTATTCTCGTAGCTGAAGTTGCGTATCTTACATCAATGCCCCTCTCCCCTTCCAGTGTAGACCAGGTCTCATTGTAACAATTGCCCGTGAGAGGTGAGAGTTTGCTTTTTTGGTAGAAAAGTACTGGACTCGGTGCAGAAGTGGAGGCTGTGAATGTAATTCTGAATAGAGCTCAGAAAAACCATTTTCAATACCATCTCAGAGGAAAGACGAACGTTTGGCCTTTAGATAGTAAAGCAAGAGAGAAGGTTGCTAGAATGGGCTAATGTTTGAACAGGGGAAAGGACAGGAAGAGAATGGGAGACTATTTTTTTCATTACTTTAGTGCCATCTACTGGTTGAGTTCAATTATGGCTAGACCTGGGCAAAATACTTTGTGTGAAACTCAGGTATCAAAGTGGTAGCCGTGTTACTCTGTATCCACAAAAACAACAAGGAGTCCAGCAGCAGCTTAAAGACTAACAAGTTTATTTGGGCATAAGTTTTCATGAGTAAAAAAACCCACTTCTTCAGATGCCTGGAGTGAAAATTACAGATGCATGTGTCGCCGGACTCCTCGTTGTTTTTGTATTAAACAGTTTTTCAGTGAAGAATGCAGTGGCAACGACACTGAAACATTTTGTGAATTTGTGTTGGTTTTGTTGCATTGTTTTGGTTGAAAAAGGGGAAAAAACCCTAAAAAATTCTGAAAAAAATCAAAACATTTCATTTTGACATTTTGTGAAACAAAAGCTTGTGATTTTTTTTTGGCTTGAAATGACTTTTTATTTCAAAATTTCCTTTACATTTATTAAAAAAAAATCAAAAACAGAACGGACACAAAACATTCTGAGTTTGTTAAAATGAAGTGATTTGTTAAACCTGAAATTTTTACTTTTTGATTTGCTGGAATGTTCAAATGATACATTCTTGGTTCGGCTTGAAACTAGTATAATTTTTTTTCCAGAATTGTCAGCAAACCAAAAAGTCCATTGTTCACATGGGATGTAACCATGACAACAGGAAGTGACATGCTGAGAGATTTGCATATTAAGAGTCTCTCTGTCTTCTGTGCCTATATGACTGTACAGTAGTACCTGTGCACCTCACAGTGCTAAACATATAGCAGGGGTGGGCAATAATTTTTGCAGGGGGGCCACTCCATGAATTTTGGTAAGTCGTCATGAGACATATTTCTACTATATTAATGGGGGTGCGGGGTCTGGGAGGGAGTTTGGGTGCAGAAGGCAGCTCCGGGCTGGTGTTGAGTGTTGGGATGCAGGAGAGGGTAGTGGGCTCTGAGGGGGGGGTTGGTGCAGGAGGCGGCTCCAGGTTGGGGCAGGGGATTGGGGTTCAGGAGGGGGTGCAGGGTCTGAGAAGGAGTTTGGATGCAGGAGGGAGCTCTGGGCTGGTGCCGAGTGTTGGGATGCAAGAGAAGATGAGGGTTGTGGGCTCTGGGACAGAGTTTGGTGCAGGAGGGGGTTCTGACCTGGGGCAGGGGGTTGGGATGCAGGAGGGGATGCGAGGTGCAGGCTCTGGCCAGGAGGCACTTACCGCAGGCAGTTCCCGAATGGCAGCGCAGCAGGGCTCAGGCAGGCTGCCTGCATGCCATGGCCCCATGCCACTCCTGGAAGTGGCTGTGGGTGGCTGCTGCTGGCATGTCTCTGAGCGCTCCTTCGGGGGAGGTGGGCAGTGGGTCTCTGTGCGCTGCCCACATCCAAGAGCACCGCCCCCACAGCTCCCATTGGCTGGTTCTAGTCAATGGGAGCTGTGAGGACAGAGCTGGTGGCAGGGGCAGCATGCGGAGTGGCCCTCTGCCCCCCTGCCGCCAGGTGTGCGCAGAGATGTGCAAGCCGCAGCCAGCCACTTCTGGGATCAGTGTGGGGCCATGTCAGGCAGGCAGCGTGCCTGAGTGTACTGCTGTGTCGCGGGACTTTTAGCGGCCCAGACTTGGAGCTCGTGAGGGGGCAGAGGAGGCCAGACAGAAATGCTAGTCATGGCGGGCCGGACAAAAACGTTAGATGGGCCAGATCTGGCCTGGGGGCCATATTTTGCCCACCCATGACATACAGCTCCCTCCTGCACTTGAACTCCCTCCCAGACCCCACACCCCTTCCATAAAAGACCCATAACATGGCTGGCCCAGTTCAGCTGACTCAGGCTCGTGGGGCGTGGCCTGTGGGGCTAAAAATTGCTGTGTAGACGTTTGAGTTGGGACTGGACCCCGGGGTCTAGGACCCTGCAAGGAGGAAGTGTCCCAGAGCTCAGGCTGAACCTGAATGTCTAAACAGCAATTAAACAACTCCTTAGCTCGAGACCCGTGAACCCAAAGCAGCTGGTACCAGCGAGTGTCTAGTTGCAGTGTAGACGTACCCAATGAGGCCAAATGTTACACAGGAAATCAATAGCAGACAGGAAAGCTGGTCTCCCAGGTCCCAAGGACCATCCATCTTCTCACAAGGAACATTCTGAGTTGTGTACAGTTTAGGCTGAGATAAGCGAGCAGTATGAAAACCTATCCTCATTGACTGATTTCTTTAGAGGGTTCTTTGGCTGGCTGTGCTGTGCAGACAGCCAACTTGCTAAAGAAAGAGGCCAGCCAGACTGGTACTTACCTAACCAGCAGGTAAAGGCTTCTCACTGTAAAGATGTGACTAGTAAAGGTCTCTTTCAGGAGGCAGTGTGGGCTTGCAGACAGAACATTGGGCTGGCACTCAGGAGATGTGGGGTCTGTTTTTGACTCTACCACTGACCTTGTATGTGACCTTGAGCAAATCACTTCCCCACTCTGGGCCTGTTTCCTGTCTCATCCTTTGTCTGTCTTGAGGGTTTAGTCTGTAAGCCCGTTGTGGCCTTCACCTTAGTTGGGGTCTTTTAGGGACCACTGTAATATAAAATCTTGGAAACCCCTGGGCCAAATGACCCCAAATTTGGATCACTAACCCTGCCCCATGCGGCACACCAAATTTCAAGTCAGTCTGAGTAGTTGTGCAGGCAAGAACTTAGAAGAGTCAAGCTTTAAACAGAGAGATGGTTTTGACCTTAGCTATGGTAGACCTGGTTGTCCACTCTAATAATGATGATAATAAAGGACATTTAGGATGAGAGAACAGAAATGAGGCAGCAGCTTCAAACCTGTGTTTGTCCTCTTGCTGTTTAACATGACAGAGGGTAGAGTCACATTTTAAAAGTGATTAAATGGGAATAAATGGAAAGATAGAAGAACAATGCTAGTTAGGACAGCAACCAACTACAGAGTGACCAGAAGATAGACAACTGCACCGGAGATGCTCAGGACAGGACAGTGTAATGTCCTGGGGGTTAACCACTTCACCCACGAAAGCTTATGCTTCAATATGTCTGTTAATCTATAAGGTGCCATGGGACTCTTTGTCGCTTTGTACTGATCCAGACTAACACGGCTTCCCCTCTGATACCTGAAAAAGACATAGGATCTGCATTGTGTACTCAAGCAATAGTGGGGTATGCTGGGAGTGCCACATGACAGATCCCTGTTCTGTTCACTCCTTCAGTATGGGAGTCAGGGCAGGAATTTAACACGTGAGAGACCTCCATAAAGCTCGCTTATCCAAGACTAGGGGGCTGGATTGAAACAGCCCAGGTGCCTTGCCCTGTACACAGCTGTTGTTACTCGAGTTAGCTCCAATCTAGCTAGATCAAAGCTAGCTTAGTTATGTCTACACATGCTGCAATCATACCGCCCCAGCTGCAGTGTAGACATACCCTAAGGGTGAAATCCTGGCCGTAGGGAGGTCAATGGGAGTTTTGCCATTGACGTCAATGGAGCCAGGGTTTCTCCCTATATTCCTCCAGTGCTGTAGTCTTACGGCGGGCAGATTGTTTGTTAGTCTGCCAGAGCCTGATTCTCCAGCTGCAAGATGTAAGCAGCTATCTGATAGTGAAAGGACAGGAGCCCCAGGGAGTGCAGCTCTCTAGGGATGGTGGTGGGAATAGGGAAGAGGGTACTGAGGCATAAGAAAGTGGGATGGAAGGTGGAAAGCTTAAGAATTTAGGCCAGGATTTTCAAGGGAGCCTAAGAGAGTTAGACAGCCAACTCAATAGGATTTCATTGGGCAAATCACCATTGGGTAAATTCTGCTTCTCCTGCACATACCCAACTCACACTGAAGCCAATGGGAGTTATGGCTCTTGGATTCTCTCTGTTTCTTGCTCTCTTCTGGAATGCATTCCCCACTGGCCTGATTTTGTCCATGACTCCGGACAGTCCCACGCGGTGTTTCTCCAGGGAGAAAAGGCCTTCTCTGTTGTGGCTGCTTTGAAAGTCCCAAGTTCATTTCTACAACATGGCAGGCTGTGAAGAGAGCTAGATGCCACTGTCCTGAGTGCAAAGCCCAGGAAGAAAGAGGAAGAAATGTTTAGTTACTCTGGTGCTTTTCAAATTTTCTTCCCACTCTCCTGGTATGTTGTTAAGCATAGATCTCATTTTGCTGCAGTTTAAAGGTGCAGTACAGAGAAACCAAAAGGGGTCATTGACACAGATACAGTGCACTCCAGTTTGTCTGAATAGCCAGGAGGATACTGGAAACTTTTGGATAATTGAATGTTTGGATAAAGGGTAGTGCTATTAACTAACTAGGGTTACATGGGAGACACCCTGGATTCAGATAACTAGGATTTTCAGATAACTGGTCTTGCACTGTACAGACACTCCCATATAGCTAAGGTTGCGAAGATTTTTCCTTTCTGTCCCCCAGTTTTCAATAACCCATAACTTTCTGAAGCATTCATATTTGAAGCTGAAATTTGCCAGGTTTGTTCTCTGCCCCTAGGTGAATAGTTTGGAAAAGTTCAGGCCAAGACAGTTGAAGGACTTTTGAGTGAAAGGAAGGTGGAAAAAATACACTTTATCCTGAGGGGATCTAAAAGCTGAAATGGCTCAACTTTTAAAGCTGCAAGTTGCCATGGAAACAGTCCTGTCCGAGGAGCAGGACCCGGCCTTGAAGGAAACTGGTTTTCATATGCCCCAGTCACAACCATTTGAAAACATAGTAATATTTATAACTAGTTTCATTCAGTATGGAGGAAGAAGCATGGCCCTGTGGTTCCACAGACTTCCTTTGTGAATTGGGCAGGTCACTTTGTTTCTCCATGCCTCAGTTTCCCATCTGTGAAATGGGGATAATAGCACTTCCCTACTTCACTGATGTGCTGTGAGTGTAGATACATTGTCGATTGTGAGGGGTCAGGCCCTATGGCAATGGGGGTCCCATGTATGTACCATGGAGAGATTTCCTTAAGAAAGGATACACTGTATATGCATTCATGTGGTGCTAAAAGCCTGATCCAAAACCCATTGAAATTAATGGGAGTCTCTCCGCTGGCTTCACTTCACACCCTAAACTCCTTAGGTAGGTACTTGTGAACAAACTGGTGATAGGTAGAATTCATTCGGAGTTGAGTGGAGTTGCAGTGAGTGTGATTTGGACTATTCGCTCATAACTAGTCACGAGAAGTAGAGGTGAAGGAAGTTGTGTTAGGAGTAGCACAGAGGTCAGTGATGCTGCTAGGTTGACTTATGTAGCCAGTTTTCTTTGGATCTCAGGGCAATAATATTTTCTGATTCTGGGTATTTTGCATGGTGCAGTTTTCTTGTATTTGGGGAATTTGTTAGGTACCCTATAAATCAGATGCTGCTTTGATCAGTTGCTTCCACAACACTAAGCTGAAAATCCCAGGAAAAGAGCTCCCTGGCAGCCTCTGATGGCTTCTCTGAGCTACAGCTTGAATACACAGAGGCAGCAACGAGAAAGAAAAACAACAGCAAAAGTTATTCAAGCTTTTTAAGTCAGGGGAGCAGGAAGGCTTAGTTCAAGTAAGGAATGAAACTCCAGGGAATCAGGATTGTTTTATTTAATCTGTGCTGTTTCACCATCCCTAGCTGGACTTGACCTATAACAGGTCTGCACACCTCCCTATCAATCTAACTAAAAGGACAGTGGGGATGGCATTACACATCAAATTGCCTCAGTGCAGAGCTCTGAGTACAATGGAAGTTCTTCCATGGGAAGCAGCAGCAGAGCTAGCTCTGTATAGATGGCATTTGTCCCACTAGAGTAAAGCTGGGATCAAAAGTGTTCTGGCCACAATTTTCAGATGGCACTAGTGATTTGGGGTGTCCAGCTTGAGGCAGCTTAAAGGTCCTGAGCATTTGCTCTCTCAGAAATAGGCTAAGGTGTCTCAAGTTGAACATGCAACATATGGGACACCCAGAATCACTGTCTTATGTACTCATATGGCTTTATAACTGTTAAAACACAAATTGTCCAGATCGCATGTTACAATGTACACAGCAAATATTATTAAACCAAACTTTTAAGTTTTGCAGCAGCATTTTTCTTACTTTGCCTATCTGTACATTTTGATTATTATCAGTGGAAGTACTTTTTCATCAGTTTGTGTGTGTGCGGAGATATTTACTGATATTTAAGACACCCATCTGTCGCCCTGACCGTTCATCCCGGGAGGTATGCTGCCTGCCAGGGGCCCATATCCGAGATGTTACAGAGGCATTGTCGAGGATTATCCAGCCTTCTGACTACTACCCCATGCTACTCATCCATGTGGGCACAAATGATACTGTGAGGTGTGACACTGAGCAGATCAAGAGTGACTACAGGGCTCTGGGAGTGCGGGTTAAGGAGTTTGGAGCGCAGATGGTATTCTCTTCGATTCTTCCTGTCGAAGGTAGGGGTCCGGGCAGAGACAGATGCATCGTGGAGGTGAATGCCTGGCTGCGAAGATGGTGTCGCCAGGAGGGCTTTGGCTTCCTCGACCATGGGATGCTATTCGAGGAAGGACTGCTAGGCAGAGATGGCTTTCACCTTCGAGGAGGGGAAAGGCCTTATTTGCACACAGACTGGCTAACCTAGTAAGGAGGGCTTTAAACTAGGTTCGATGGGGACAGGTGAGCAAACCCCACAGGTAAGTGGGGAACAAGACCTGGGAGATGGGTCAGAAACAGGAGGGAGCATGGGCTATAATGGCAGAGAGAAAGGAGGGTCAGGGCAAAGCTGGGAGGCAAGATCAAACCAGTATCTTAGATGCCTCTATACAAATGCGAGAAGTATGGGTAATAAGTAAGAAGAATTGGAAGTGCTAATAAATAAATACAACTATGACATTGTTGGCATTACTGAAACTTGGTGGGATAATACACACGACTGGAATGTTGGTGTGGATGGGTACAGCTTGCTCAGGAAGGATAGACAGGGGGAAAAGGGAGGAGGTGTTGCCTTATATATTAAAAATGTACACACTTGGACTGAGGTGGAGATGGACATAGGAGATGGAAGTGTTGAGAGTCTCTGGGTTAGGCTAAAAGGGGTAAAAAACACGGGTGATGTCATGGTGGAAGTCTACTACAGGCCACCTAATCAGGTGGAAGAGGTGGATGAGGCTTTTTTCAAACAACTAACAAAATCATCCAAAGCCCAAGATTTGGTGGTGATGGGGGACTTCAACTATCCAGATATATGTTGGGAAAATAACACGGCGGGGCACAGACTATCCAATAAGTTCCTGGACTGCATTGCAGACAACTTTTTATTTCAGAAAGTTGAAAAAGCTACTGGGGGGAAGCTGTTCTAGACTTGATTTTAACAAATAGGGAGGAACTCGTTGAGAATTTGAAAGTAGAAGGAAGCTTGGGTGAAAGTGGTCATGAAATCATAGAGTTTGCAATTCTAAGGAAGGGTAGAAAGGAGTACAGCAAAATAGAGACAATGGATTTCAGGAAGGCGGATTTTGGTAAGCTCAGAGAGCTGATAGGTAAGGTCCCATGGGAATCAAGACTGAGGGGAAAAACAACTGAGGAGAGTTGGCAGTTTTTCAAAGGGACGCTATTAAGGGCCCAAAAGCAAGCTATTCTGATGGGTAGGAAAGATAGAAAATGTGGCAAAAGACCACCTTGGCTTAACCACGATATCTTGCATGACCTACAAAATAAAAAGGCGTCATATAAAAAATGGAAACTAGGTCAGATCACAAAGGACGAATACAGGCAAATAACACAGGAATGCAGAGGCAAGATTAGAAAGGCAAAAAATGAGCTCAAACTAGCTATGGGAATAAAGGGAAACAAGAAGACTTTTTATCAATACATTAGAAGCAAGAGGAAGACCAAGGACAGGGTAGGCCCACTGCTCAGTGAGGAGGAGGAAACAGTAACGGGAGACTTGGAAATGGCAGAGATGCTTAATGACTTCTTTGTTTCGATCTTCACTGAGAAGTCTGAAGGAATGTCTAATATAGTGAATGCTTACGGGAAGAGGGTAGGTTTAGAAGATAAAATAAAAAAAGAGCAAGTAAAAAATCATTTAGAAAAGTTAGATGCCTGCAAGTCACCAGGGCCTGATGAAATGCATCCTAGAATACTCAAGGAGTTAATAGAGGAGGTATCTGAGCCTCTAGCTATTATCTTTGGGAAATCATGGGAGACGGGGGAGATTCCAGAAGACTGGAAAAGGGAAAATATAGTGCCCATCTATAAAAAGGGAAATAAAAACAACCCAGGAAACTACAAACCAGTTAGTTTAACTTCTGTGTCAGGGAAGATAATGGAGCAAGTAATTAAAGAAATCATCTGCAAACACTTGGAAGGTGGTAAGGTGATAGGGAATAGCCAGCATGGATTTGTAAAGAACAAATCGTGTCAAACTAATCTGATAGCATTCTTTGATAGGATAACAAGCCTTGTGGATAAGGGAGAAGTGGTGGATGTGATATACCTAGACTTTAGTAAGGCATTTGATACGGTCTCGCATGATATTCTTATAGATAAACTAGGAAAGTACAATTTAGATGGGGCTACTATAAGGTGGGTGCATAACTGGCTGGATAACTGTACTCAGAGAGTAGTTATTAATGGCTTCCAATCCTGCTGGAAAGGTATAACAAGTGGGGTTCCGCAGGGGTCTGTTTTGGGACCGGCTCTGTTCAATATCTTCATCAATGATTTAGATGTTGGCATAGAAAGTACGCTTATTAAGTTTGCGGACGATTCCAAACTGGGAGGGATTGCAAATGCTTTGGAGGACAGGGTCAAAATTCAAAATGACCTGAACAAATTGGAGAAATGGTTTGAGGTAAACAGGATGAAGTTCAATAAAGATAAATGCAAAGTGCTCCACTTAGGAAGGAACAATCAGTTTCACACATACAGAATGGGAAGAGACTGTCTAGGAAGGAGTATGGCAGAAAGAGATCTAGGGGTCATAGTGGACCACAAGCTAAATATGAGTCAACAGTGTGATACTGTTGCAAAAAAAGCAAACGTGATTCTGGGATGCATTAACAGGTGTGTTGTAAACAAGACACGAGAAGTCATTCTTCCGCTCTACTCTGTGCTGGTTAGGCCTCAACTGGAGTATTGTGTCCAGTTCTGGGCACGGCATTTCAAGAAAGATGTGGAGAAATTGGAGAGGGTCCAGAGAAGAGCAACAAGAATGATTAAAGGTCTTGAGAACATGACTTATGAAGGAAGGCTGAAAGAATTGGGTTTGTTTAGTTTGGAGAAGAGAAGACTGAGAGGGGACATGATAGCAGTTTTCAGGTATCTAAAAGGGTGTCATCAGGAGGAGGGAGAAAACTTGTTCACCTTAGCCTCCAATGATAGAACAAGAAGCAATGGGCTTAAACTGCAGCAGGGGAGATTTAGGTTGGACATGAGGAAAAAGTTCCTAACTGTCAGGGTAGTTAAACACTGGAATAGATTGCCTAGGGAAGTTGTGGAATCTCCATCTCTGGAGATATTTAAGAGTAGGTTAGATAAATGTCTATTAGGGATGTCTAGACAGTATTTGGTCCTGCCATGAGGGCAGGGGACTGGACTCGATGACCTCTCGAGGTCCCTTCCAGTCCTAGAGTCTATGAGTCTATTTACTAATACATATCAAATCCTTCCAAGCTTACCTATAGTTATTGTTTCTATAATAAAACTACTAAGGTAGTAAAATACAAACTAAGAGGAAACATTTGGTCTGTCATAATTTTAATAAAAATAGATTTCTTGGGAAACCTTTACATTCTATAACTGTATTATATGACTTGTACGTTATCTGCAATTTATCAATAGTCACCAGGACCATTTTTGCTTCTTTCAATGTATTCACAGAACTGCCAATCCCATTAGCTAAAATTAAATGTAATATCAGATTTCATAAATGTTAATTCCTTTATTAGGGAATAGGAGATGGAATCTATAGTTTAACAGGGGCTTTTCCTCTCCAGCTCCCAGAATTCTAAAATTGCGAGCAGAGTTGGTCAAAATATTTGTTAGGAATAATTTATGTGATGAATTTTTCCTTAAGTAAGACCTGATTCAGGGAAGCATCCCTATTCAGAAAGGGCACCTAAACCCATGCTTAAAGTTAAGCTTGTATGGAATAAACATCTTTCTGAACTGGTGCCTAGATCATTTGCAAATATATCTTTAATTATTTGATCAATTTTGATTGATGGTTTGATTAGGTGAATAACATTCTGATACATTTTTTTACATCAATTGTTGGAAAAAATAGATTCAAATAACTGTTGGTGTTATTGGCCCTGCTCTGATGGTGACCACGAGTCTCTTCACTGGTGTGTAGCAGAATGAACTTAAAAATCTTCTTCAGTGGGTGCTTTACCTGAATAAGAACTGAGAAAGGACTACAGGATTTGCCTGAGTAAAATTACATAGTATTTGGCCAACATTTGCAAATATTGTTACCTAAAGCTAGTAATCTAAATCCATATTTAGGCACCTAACTATAAATGAACTGATTTTTCAGAAGTACTGTGATTCCATTGGCTTCAGGTTTCTAAATATGGATTTAGGTGGCGCACTTTAGGCACTAAAAATCAAAAAATTGGCTAAACTAGCTAATCACTGGCTGTTATTAATGGGATCCCGCTTTTTGTGTGGCTTGCTTATTTAGACTGTAAGCTCTTTAGGGCACGGACTGTCTCTTACTACATGTAGGTGCAGTGCCTGGTGCAACTGGGCTCTGGTCTTAGTTGCAGTGATGCCAACTCTTGTTGTTTTATTGTGAGTCTTGCAGTGTTTGGTGGTTCTTTTTCAAGCCCCAGCTCCTGGGGCCATGTGAATAGGTGAGAACTTTGGCTTTCTTTTTTTTAAAAAATACATCAGTCTCTAGCTTTTATAGCTAGGGAGTAAAGCTTGAAAATGTGACCCAAATGCAGCCTAAAAGTAAAAAAAAACAAAACAAAAAAAACCAAGCAGGAGATCAGTAAAAATAACCTTCAATGTATTATTTTTTTAAAACATCTCATTATTATTTTTAAGCCTATCTTATGATTTTGGGAGCTTGACTCATGATTTGTGAATGCTTGGGGTTAGCAATACTTCTGCCATGTTACCAGTAATAAATCATAATAAGAATGGGAGTTATGCAACCTATCAAGAAGGGAATAGGCCCTATGGAGAATTATACAGCCACATCGAGAAGAGCCCTAGACCCATAAATATTTCTTCGTTCTATGTCCTCCATCCTGTAATCAGGGCCACCCATTTGCAGGATTAGGACCCTAAACTCAGATGGTCTAATTTAGCGATTTACCCCAACTGATGATCTGTGCCCTCAATTCATGCCCAGAATGCAATGAATTATTATAGCCATGATGCAGCACAGCTAATATCTCTGACCCTGATCCTGCAAGAACTTTCGCATGTGCTTAAATTTCATGTCAACGAGACAACTCACTTGCTTAAAGTTAAACCCATTGGTAAGTCTTCAGGATCAGGGGCTAATTCAGGTGCTATGTGGAATGTGCTAGCATTTTAAAATCTGTTTCAAACAGGACCAAATAACATAAGGCTTTTTAAATTTTCTTTGTAATCCTATGAATTTCCAGAGCGCTTCCAGCAGAAGTACTGCTTTAGCACATGTTCCCCTTGTGGAGGTAGATGAGCTGCCCTTTGAAATCATTTTAATCTCCTGCCCCCCAAACCTTTTTTTCTGTTTTGAAAACCATATAAACATTTAAATATCCCATCCCAGCAGCTTAAATTAAGGGTCTTTGTCAAATAAAACTGGTATTTACAGGTGTTATGAGCTGCTTTCTCTGAATCAGAGCGTGGTTCCACCAGAGGAAGGAAACAGTAAAGTTCTCACAGAGAGAACGGGAACATTTACCACTCAGGAAAGGGCCTGGGGTTGCTGGATGAAAGCTTTAATTTAGCTCAGGCTCACTTCTTGTGAGTTCATTCCAAGAGCCAATGGAAAGAGATTAGTTTTGGACTGAGAATCGGCTTCGGTCCCTCTTTTAATTTAATAAAATTAGAGATATCCAGAGTGGTGTGATTCTTGGAAAAGGATAGCACCAAGTGACAGCTCATTGATTAATTCACACACACACTTACCTACCTCCCCCTATTTCCCCCTGGAAATGTCAGAAGTGTTTTAAAAGAATCTTGAGGTTTTTCCTTTGCAGAGCTCTCAGCAGCATAACCTCTAATGGTAAGGGTTGCGGGGATGCACTTTCTCCCTGCCCCACAGATCTCAGTGGGAAAGGAACCACCCTTCTGCAAAGAGGAAGGAGCTGTCCTGCAGGGACATCTGCCTCTTAGCTGTTCCCCTCTCCATGGCTGATTTGACTCTTGCAGGATCTATGTTGTAGATCCTCCAGGTGCTGTTCAGTAGCAGCCACAGAAATGACCCAGAGGAAGGTAATTGCCACATGAAACCCAGGTGCACAGCAGGGGATGGAATGCAGCACTTCCCCTGCTTCATGCCCTGTCACCCTCAGACTCCTCATGGGGTTCCATGTGCCCCACCAGAGGGACCTGGTAGGAAGAGGATGCTGTGGAGGAAACATCCTTCTGAGAGGAGTCCCTCGGGATGTAGCTCAATGGGGGATGGGCCAGGGTACAGGAAAAGAGAGACATGCACATGCAACCTAACAGACGGAAAGGGTAATTCTCATTTTAAAAATATGCAGCTCCTTGCCCTTCTCTAGTGGTTGAAGACGCTTGTCCTTTAGTCTTGTGCCACACAGTTTGAGGTCGTCAGAATGCATGAGACAAAGCTTGTGATAGGGGTATTTAGTCTAGAAAATATTGGCTGCAAACTAAGGGCCAGCTCCTCAGCTGGTATGAACTGGTACATCTCTGCTGATTTCACTTTACACCCACTGAAGATCTGGCTGAAGTTTCCTCCATTAAGTGTGAGCAAACCAGTGCAGACAGATAAACAGTTCGTCTAAACCTTCTCCTAACACTCATCCCAAACCTGAGAGGAACCTTCTTACGGTCCAAAAAAGTTTAAATAACATTTTTAATGCTCATTTTTCATTTATTCATATCTTCTGCACTCAATTTGCAGCGGCAGTCAAAAAAAAGCAGTCAGACTGCTGGGAATCCTTAAGAAAGGGATAGATAATAAGTCAGAAAATATCATATTGCCTCTATATAAATCTATGATACACCCACAACTTGAATACTGCATGCAGATGTGGTCGCTCCATATCAAAAAAGATATATTGGAATTGGAAAAGGTTCAGAGAAGGGCAACAAAAATGATTAAGGGAATGGAAAGGCTGCCGTATGAAGAGAGAGTAATAAGACTGGGACTTTTCAACTTGGAAAAGAGACAACTGGGGGGGGTTTGATATGATAAAGGTCTATCAAATCATGACTGGTGTGGAGAAAGTAAATAAGGAAGTGTTATTTACTCCTGATAACACAAGAACTAGGGGGCACCAAATGAAATGAATAGGCAACAGGTCTAAAACAAATAAAAGGAAGTATTTCTTCGCACAACGCACAGTCAACCTGTGGAACTGTCTGCCAGAGGATGTTGTGAAGGCCAAGACTATAACAGGGTTTAAAAAAGAACTAAATTCCTGGAGGATAGGTCCATCAATGGCTACTAGCCAGGATGGGCAGGAATGGTGTCCCTAGCCTCTGTTTGCCAGAAGTTGGGCTGGATGACAGGGGATGGATCACTTGATGATTACCTGTTCTGTTCATTCTCTCTGGGGCACCTGCACTGGCCACTGTTGGAAGACAGGATATTGGGCTAGATGGATCTTTGGTCTGACCCAGTATGGCTGTTCTTATGTTCTGGCCTCTCCTTGCTCTAGGGAATACCCTGAAAAAGACCTTTCTCATGAGACTTCCAGTGCAGTTGGGCAGTCAGGCAGTTTAAGTTAGTTTGTGCCAGAATGAAGATGCCGGTAACTAAAGGCAAAACTTTTCTCTTTTATGCCAGTATAAATCCAGAGCAAACAACTCTATTGACTTCAAACCGAAACAAACAGAGGCAGTCTCTCAGTTGGGATAAACTGGCATAGCTCCATTGACTTTGATTCACATTGGGTGAGAATCTAGCCTACAGACTGCATTGGAGTTACTCTGGATTGCCACTGTTTGAAGTGAAGTCAGAACCCAATGTATTCAGCATTTTAAATAATGTACCCCTTAAACAGGCTTAATGTTGCTTTGTTGCTAGGGGGTTACTTCGCAGCCTGGCTGGAGCCAGTGGCAAGAATTGGTTATCAGATTGCTGATTACCTCTGACAGGCTATTCTAAAAGGAAAAATTAAAAAGCATATCAGCCTGACTGTAGCTCGATCCAAATGCTCTGAATTTGTCAGCCACACAAACCGAAGGAATGGGGTTGCGGAGAGTAATTTATTGCAAAATCTCTGAAGAAGGGGCACCAAACATCAACTTCTTAACTGTTCCATCCTGAATTAGCTGTTCACTGCCAAACACATTGAAGCAGAGTATGTGAGTGTGCTGTTTATGGTGCATAATCTGCACAGCAAATTCCTTACTTTGCGGCCAATGATAAATAGATCTTTTAAAGGTTGTAATTTTTTGTTTAACTGATGCCAGTTGCAAATACTTTGTGCTGAGGAATAATCCTTCCATGCCAAATAAAATACAGTGTAAGTCTGTGGCATGTTTTTCAATGTATTGTTAGTTACAACCCCCTGACAGAGCACATTCTGTGCCAAAGATAAATCCTCAGCAGCCCCTTGCCAACTTCAGTCCAAAAGGGCTTTTCTTGGATGTCCTCTTCTGTATGGAAAATGCTTTTCTGTTTTTCCAGCACACACTTAATGAGCTGCATTTAAAAAACCCCATTTTAGGATCAGACGGCCAATTCTGTAGTAAGGGTCCTCTCCTGACTGGATTTAAGGCCCATCAGCTCTCCAGTTTTTTTAATACTATCACCTAGCATTTAAACAGGACTTTGAGTGTTCCAGGAACTGTCCAAAAGTTAATTAATCTCCACAATGCCCCTGTGAAACAAGTATTATATACCCAGTCTACAGGTGTGGAAAATAAGGCACAGAGCAGTGCCATAACTTGCCCAAATTTACTGAGAAAGTCAGAGAAGAAGGATAGGAAAGTTAAGATGGAAAAGGCTGGAGCTGTCTCATAGGGTTCCCATTAGTAGAGCTCTGCAAATCTGTGGATATCCATGGACCATGTTTGTGGATTGTGGATCAGATGCGGATACAAATTTTGTATCTGTGCAGGGCTCTACCTGTTGGTAGTAGAGAGGCAGACTTGGAGTTGATTCTCTGCTAGCTTCTTGATTAGCTTGCTCAGAAATGGGAGGGACACCGAGCAGTAATTTGTGAGTCAACTATATTAAGTAATGATTTCTTAAGTTCTGCTCAGGGTAGTTCATGTTTCAAGGCAGGAGGCAGATTTCCTTCTTCAAAGGAAAGGTTGGTGATCCCATTTACGAAGGGTTCCAAATTCTCTAATGTCTCTCACTAGGCATGAGTGGTAGGTCATGGCTCAGATTTCTATTAGTGCTTCCTAAGCATGGACCAAATCCTTGGAGGGAGAAGGTTACTGGGCCTGAGCTTGGCTTGGCTTGGCTTGCTGCCCCTGATGTCCAGAGAGGCCATCGCAAGTGTGGGTGATCTCAGGGAAGTGGGCTGGTAGCTCCCCACAACAGAGGGGCTGGGTTCTGGAGTTCAGGACAAGCATTGCTGGTTGAAGACTTGATTTTCAGTCTGGGTTAGTTCTGTGGGGTGTGACTCAGTGAGTGACGGTGGAAGAGAAGATCTTTGTATCCTCCACAGCAGGAATGTTGACTTGTAAGAATCCCTTCTGGCAAAGCCTATTTATGCCTGTGCTGATGTCTCTTCCCACTTCTCTGATTGGGTCATACGAGAGCTTTGGATGTTGCCATGAAAGGAAGGAGTGTCCATCCTACAGTGATTGTAGTGTCTGACTGGTTCTTCTGTCCCCCTGAGCCTATTGGCTGGGTAGGATTTTCCTAAGAACATTTGGGAAAGAAAAAGGGCCCAGGATGTGCTTTCACAAGCAGACCACCACAGTGGTTCCTTCTTGCCTAGAGACAGGAACAGCTCTGCCTTCCACCTGAATGAGTTGGTGATCTGCACAGGACAGAAGGGGGAATAGCATTCTACGCTCTGTCTATGATCAATCCAGAGATGAGGCCTAGGGTGTAACTGGTTGTGTAGTCTCAAAGGCTATCTATGAGAAACCAAGTTGGTTCTGAGCCCAGGTGGCAGAGATCTTGACAGCAAAAATGCTGTGGTCCCCGCAGGCAGTGACAATAATGGCTGTCAGCAACCTGAGAGCCTTGTGTGGATACAAAGTTTGTATCTGCATCTGATCCACTAATATGGTGTGTGGATGCTCTAGCAATCAGGTCCTCAAGAGAACCTTTGCCATTTGGTAATCTTAAAAAATGAATGACATGCCCACCTTGGCCTGTCGCACAGGCTAAATGGAGGTATTTAGTTACCTTTCCACTAAGCTGGCATTTCAGTGACACTCATTTTGCTCACTCCTGAATGCTGAACTGGTACAAGCCAACACTGTCACTGACACCTAGTTTCTAACCACCCTATACCCAGCATGTAGCCTTTACCTTATCATTTATGCCACTGCTGAGTTTGTCCCACTGGATGAAATTCATCCCTGGAGTAACTCCACTGATATTGCACTTAGAGGTAACTGGCCTTCTATGTTCATCTTGGTCTAGATCTCTGATTTGTTGCATCTGCCTGATGTGCATTTGGTTAAGGTACTAAACACAGAAAAGACTCTGCCTGTCATAGGGCATGCCTGCCCTGTAGTGCCACCTGCTGAGTTAGTATGGTGATGCAGCGACTCCCTGCCTCAGTTTCCCTTCTCAGGAAGCCAATAAATCCACTTCAGGCCATCTTGATGCTTGACTCAATAAATACCCTCCTGGGAGGCTGGTTTATTGTAAAACCTCATACAAAAGGGTCCATAACAAAATCCCAAATAAATTAAAGGTGCATCTGGCTTTTAGGGTTCCCCTGAAGCCTGTCCTGTAAGCTCTGTTCTCAGTCCCTTCATAGTCATTTCTCAGTCTCCGTAACTTCTCCTTATAGCAGAAGCCCCAGCCCTCCTCTTGGAGCTGGGTCATTCAAGCAACTATTGTCCCTCTCCTTACCAGGGCTCCCCAGCTGTACTTCTGGAGCTGGGCTGTAGGCAGCTTTTCCCTCAGCAGCCCCAGGGCTGGCTCCAGGCACCAGCTAAAGAAGCAGGTGCTTGGGGTGGCCAATATCAAGGGGCGGCACTCTGGCCGCTATTGGGGAGGCACATCCAGGTCTTTGGTGGCAATTCAGCAGTGGGTCCCTCAGTCCCTCTTGGAGCAAAGGACCTGCTGCCGAATTGCCGCTGACAGTGGAGCAGTGCGATCACGCTGCTGCAGTTTTTGGTGTTTTTTTTTAGACGCTTGGGGCCGCAGAAAACCTGGAGCTGGCCCTGGCCAGTCCCACTTGGTCCTCAGGCTCAGAGGGTTTAGCAGTCCTCTGCAGTATTTATGCTGGTCCCCTTCTCCCAACTCATCCCTGATTGGTTGGGTGAGAGAGGAGTTTTACTCCACCCCTTCTGCAAGGCTCCAACTCTTAAAGAAGCAATAATGGGATTTCCTCCCAAAGGGCGGGTGCAAGGATGTTTCGCGCCCTAGGCGAAACTTCCACCTTGAATCCCCCCCGAGCCCTGTGGCAGCTCTCTGCCCCCCCCCCCCGCCCTGACAGGTCCCCCCTGTGGCAGCTTCCCTTCTCCATCCTGTGGCGCCCCTCCCCCCCCGCAGCAGCTCCCCCTGGCCCGGGGAGCTGCGTGGCAGCTCCCCACCCCAGCTCACCTCTGCTCCACCTCCTCCCTGAGCACATTGTCACCACTCCTCTTCTCCCAACTCCCAGGCTTGCAGAGCCAATCAGCTCTTTGGCACCGCAAGACTGGGAGGGAAAGAAACAAAGTGGGGCAGAGTGCTCAGGGGAGGAGGCGGAGCAGAGGTGAGCTGGGGCGGGGAGTTCCCCTGTGTGCTGTGCCACCCCCTTACTTGCTGAAGGCAGGCCTCCCCGCACACCCCTGCCCCAGCTCCCTCTGCCTAAATGCCGACAACAACCGGGGCGGCTGAAGATCCAGCCGCCGTGGTCACTGCTGAAGGACTCAAAATGTCGCCCCCCAAATGCTAGTGCCCTAGGCGACCACCTAGGTCGCTAATGGGTTGCACCAGCACTGCCTACCAAATACTTCTTACTTGCAAGACTGCTTCGTCTCTTCCAATATCTCCCACATCCTTGTGTCTACAATCAGATCTTTCAACTCATAAAGAGCCATGCCAGATGGCAGGATGGACTTACCATTAGCCAGTAGTGCCTTCAAGGGACAGACTACCCCACCACACTGGCCTTTGGCGGATATAAGTGAGGCCAGGGCACTAGATTATCTTTGGGCAGTTTGGTGACATCTTTCAGTCTCTAGGTAGCACTAGGACTTGTTCTGTTTATTCCCTTTTGTGGTCTTGCATAGTTACAACAATCTGATACTTAAATACTTTTGATTTTAGCTTCTGTTTCTTGCCCCTACCCTAGACATTCAAACGTATAGCTGGAAGTCTGCTAGGAGAGATTTGTTAACCGAATGAGTGTGAGAAACATACGGTTCTGCTGGTTTCCATATCTCAAATAAAATGATCCTGCTTTAATATAATGGCCATTCACAAGAGATGATCAGGGGTAGTATGAGAGGTGACACATGTGGCATTGAAATGTTTACCTTTAGAGAGAGAAAACATTGGTTAAATTTTATTGGCTGTTAAAATATTTCGGGTTTCTGCTGCAATTGTCGTTAACATTGTCATTTTTTGGTTTTCAAACACTGATTTTTTTGGAAACAAAAATAGTTATTTTTTTCAGTTTTTGCTTTTTTATGGAAAAAAATTTTCTGAAGGAATTTTGGAAAAACAAAACAAATGAATTTTAAAAATCTTCCTATGCAAGAATTATTGGCTTCTTTTGGCCAACTCTATGAAATTTATCCAAGGTGCCGTACTGCCAGCCCTGGAGGCAGAAATTCTCTTTCAGCAGAACACAGGAAGCAGGGAAATGGCAATATAAATCCCTCAGCACTGCCCTGCCAACATGTCTAGACAGTCCATAGCCAAAAGTGAGAGCGTTGCTTCCTTTTTGGCCCATTCAAGTGTTGGCCTCTCTGATGAGACAAGCATACTGAGTGATGTCATCATCTACTGTGTTGGTGGCTTTGTATCCAAGATCCAGATTTGTGGCTGAGCTAATTGACTGATTGCAAATAGCCCGTGAAACAGTCATCGCATGACTTTTGTTCACTGAGACACCATGTCCTAGTGGTTAGAATAGGAGGGCTGGGGCTTCCATCCCTTGTTCTTCTAGCTATGTGACTTTTGGGTGAGTCGTTAAATCTCTTTGCTTTACTTTACTCATCCATAAAATGGGGATGATGATAATATGCCCTAACAGGGGTGTGGTAAACTGTATGCCTTTAAAGTGCTTTGAGATCCTTAGATTAAAATGCAACAGAAGGGCGAAGTGCTGTTACTGCTCTGAACCAAATTTAAAGCAGTATTCTAGGATGCAATGTTCTGTAGCTCATTACTAATCCCTTGAATCATCCAGACTTCCAGGTTGGGGTGTCAGCTAATTATGACTGATTAAGGGCAGTGAAGGAGAATTATTTGATAATATATTCATTACATGGAAGTGAAGATCATTTTGCAATATTGTACAGTGTAGATTCCAACATATCACTCATTCTCCCCAATTCTCAAAAGCTCTGATGATAATAATTACCCTGCCTCGTCTACTGGGAATGAATAGGTTTCCATTTCTCATCCTTTTGATTTCAAATCTCTAGATAGCTGTTAGACTTTGGCAGAGGACCATTCAAAATACATTCCAAATATTCATCATTCCAAAAGGTTAAGAGACATAAGATGGAGCAATTTATTAGCTAATATGAAATGCATTCAGTATATATAATAGGCTAAGTATACAAGTTGGGTCAGATTCTGATCTCCGTTTACACTGTTGTAAATCTAGAGAATTCCCGAGAAGTCACCGGAGTCAGTCTGGATTTACACCATTATAGACCAACTCTGAATCTGGCCCATAGTTTTGCTAATTCTGCAGAATCTTGTTGTCTTGTGTGAGTTGCAAGTTGTACCTAAGAAAACACAGACTCTTCCTTTTTCCAGTCCTATCATCTTTCAGCTAGAACCAGCTAATAGCAGGCTATCGGTTTCAGTGAAAAGAATGAGGAACAAAGTTAGTTTTTTAAGTAGCTCTAAACTCTCTAATCCCACAGACTCGGTACTCTAACAATGTTAGATAAAAAGGTTTTTATTCAGCACCCACAGAACACGGTGCCTCTTTGGATGTTCCATTCTTGGATGAGGCATGTAGCCTGGAAGCTAATAACCTGGCTCAAGTTCTCTTGTTACTGGATCTCTTATGCCATCATTTTTCCAGGTCTGATCAGGAGGGACCCATAAAATGCTTTAGTGGTTTAGATCAGGATTTCTAAATGAAAATCTGCTAATGGTTCCAAGATGCATGCGTTACTCGGGGGAAATCATCTAACTGGGTCGAAATACATTTGGATATGAATGAAAGGAAAATGACCTTTTCAGAGATCTGACCATAATGTTCTTTTTCACGTTCATCTGCATCTTATGTTTTCCCATAACATCCTGTCAATGCCCTGAATTACAGCACTATAGATCCAGTCCTTGGTAACAAGAACTAACAGGATGTGGCACACTAGGTGATCTGTAGCTAACATTCTTCTAGCTGTCTGAGGTCTGTGTGTTAAAATTATAAATAGATGAAATATCTATTGCAAATACCATTCTTGTTTACTGGGGAGGCCAGCTGGCGCTCATATCACACAGGCCATTGACTGTGGGTCCACATGGGCCATACATACAAAATAACATGTCAAAGTGAATTTCCAGATACAGGTGGGACAAGGCTATGTAGTAATGACACTTCCCAGCAGCAAAGCCAGCTCTCTGTGGGACCCAAACAAGCAAAGATATTCATGAATCAAGTAGGAATGAGTAAATCTTTGCCAGTGCAAGCTAAAGAGAGTTCTGGGTGGTTTTGCAGAGCATTGTAGTTCCCACAGAGTTTGGAAAAGGCTGTTAGGAATGCACAAAATGCCAAACAATTGGTTTGCAATTTTTTTTTAATTCTCTTGCAAAAATATTTTTAGTAGCCCTGTGCAAAATATCTTTTATTTTTCCATTTTTTCCAGTTGAAACCCACATGGATTTTTGCAGTTTTCTGAGTACAAAGTAAAAACAAGTGAAGCCATATGTGTTCCTGGCCGCAGATTGGCCTGTTTGAGAGAGAGGCTGGAAGGCACAATGGGCAGCAACCTCACTGGCCTCTAGCCAGTACCACAATATAAATGAATAGTAATAACGATAACAGGTGAGATTCTGTGTGTAACCCACACACCTCCTGGGTGTGGTGTTCTGTCCCGTCTAGTGGCACCGAGACCACTTAGAGAGAGATTAATGAGCCTGCTCTACAGCCTTAGCTAACAGTCACATGGCTTTTAGCTAATCCACTAAGCTCCCAAGGTCCCAGGTTTGATCCTGCCCGCTGACGACCGTGGTCTGTCTGTATTACATGTGCACCACAGAACTCACAGCCCAGGGGGATGCAGGTTGAGCTGGATTTAAGACACCTTTGTGCCTGCCAAAAACTGAGCTGCTCTCTAGAGCGCCCCCTATCCTAAAGAATTGCCCTGATGACTGCAGTGCTACCTGGAGTCTCCACCATACTGCATGTTCCGATCCTGCCTCTGACACACCCCTCTTAGCCCCAGCCCCATCCTCAGCTTGCTCCTACACCAGGGCTTGCAAGAGGGTCCTCTGACAGCAGCATTACCACTCTCTCCTGCAATGCCTATGCCCAGGGAAGATATGGGGCTTTAATAAACCCTTCACATTGCTCCGGCACTTTTATGTGATACACAGGGACCAGAAAAGGGCTGAGGATCTTGGGAAATAATCTGTAAAAACAAACACACTATATTTTGCCATACTGGAAAAAATGTAAATGACGAGGGATACCCTCCAGGTGTTCTGCTTTTTATGAGTATGGTCCAAGGATGATGGGTTAAATTCTGCCTAGATATACACCACATGCAATCCGTTAACTTCAGTGGAGTCACTGCAGATTTAAGAGGGCAGGAGTGTGGCCTGATGGGTTTTTTTGCTGGTTTTCCTCAGGGTGCAAGTAAAAACCAGACAGGTATTGGGTACTCTCCTCCCTCATAAGTCATATACATCATAGGCTTTGAATAAGGAGAATAATATCGCTAAGAATTCACCAAGTCAGAGGGATGTTGTGAATTCCATCCTGTTTTACGATGACTCCAGGAATTGTGGGATGTTTACCACCTAGCATGGCTCCTCCACCAAAGTGTGAGATCTAGTGAGGGCTGGAGCACTCTGCCAGGATAACAGATAGGAAATAATATTCCCAAAGATGGTTTTACTAGGGTTTTATTCTTCCAGTGGTCCAAAAAAACAAAAAAACAAACAAACAAAAACCAACCAGCAGTTTGGTCCTTGAAATGCCAGGGGGTCCTTAGGAATACTCTGTGTTTCTCTGCTGATTTCTTTTTACACTATGACTTATGGTGGTCTCATGTGACTTTAAACCTGTGCACAGCTTCAAGATGTTTGTGGGCTTTGTCCAGTTAAAGTGATCAGTCAGGCACCCCTTACTTTTGCCCCATACAAGGAGAAAGATATCCAAGTACAGGAAATAGAGGGCACCAGCTAAAACTTTAAAGGGGCAGCAACTGTATAAGAGATATCTGGAAATACTTTTTGTTGATGCATTTTACAATTACCTTGTGGCACTTACTGCTTCTGGATACTAATGAGGCAAATTAGTATAGTTTGCTTGTGAGTGGGATATTTCCTCATTGCCTTTTCCATGATATTTTACTCCTTCTTCTGAAGCATCTGTTACTGGCCACCACTGGAGATGAGATACCAGACTAGATGATCACTCATTGGGGTCCGGAAGGAATATGACGCTAACCCATTGATGATCCAGGAATTTTCACAATGAATGAACAGAGGGAGAATTTTTTTAGAGGGAAAAAGGAAAAGTTGTTTTGGAGTGAAATGAGATGGTGACAGAAAAGGAAGCAGACAGGCAGACATGCTGCTGGAGGAAATGAAAATGGAGTGCAGGCACTTTTAAAACTGTGTTGTACAATATTTGATTTCAAACAGTTGCACTAAAAGATGTGAAGGGTTTTTGGGTAGCAAGAGACATCACCAGACATGACTGAGGGGTTGAGGAACAGATGGCCAGAGATGCAGATGTTGTAAACCTGGCTTTGAAGCCGGCAAAGATTTATGCCCAGACTTGTATTTTCACTCTTGAGTAGTGCTATAGACTTCAATGTTAAATGCGTGTGTTAATTTCGGCAGGGCCAGAGTCTTGTGAATATGAGGTGGGTAATGGAACCCAATGTTTCTATATATAAGGGAGGGGATGATATCTATTGACTTTGTAGTGCTGGCTTTGGGATTGTTTTGCATAGCTTTATGTCACTGTGTGCTCTTTAAGAGATGTGACAACAGGCACCAGTGGATTGGGGTGTGTTGACCAGTTACAAACACAACATAAGGTACGTCTATATTGCAGTCTGAAGTGCAATTGGAGATTGGGTAGAAATACCTGTGCTAGCTATACCTGTAGTAGCATGGTTAAAACTAGCACTGTAGATGCAGGGCTTCCAGCTTCTGCAATGCAAGTACATGCCATCGGTACTGGTGGACTTATACATCTTGTGCTGACGCCTACCAAGTCACACCTACACTGCTATTTTTAGCTGTACTAGTGCATGTAAACCTAGTGCAAATACATCCACTGAAGCTGCAATCACACCTCTGACTGGAGCGTAGACATGCCATAGATTCATAGTTTATAGAGCCAGGGGACCTTCGTGGTCATTTAGCCTGACCTCTATAATTCGCCACTGGCAAGCCTTTTTACAATGTGTTTGTTTTTGATTCATTTCCCAAGGACCAATGTGATAAGTCACATAAAATTATAATATGTAAAATAAAATATGAAACAGACAAGGAATTCCAAACACATGCCTTGGAGTCCAAGATCCATAGAGGACTTACCATATTATGGGAACCATCTGACCTGGAGCCCTGGTTGAAAACCCTGCTACAAAAGGAGAACTAACCATTCTCCTTAATAATCGCTGAAGGACGCAAAGGGCTGGGTCCATGCATTTGTGTTGGGGGCAGAGAAGGGTGTGACAAATCCTAACTGAAATCATATCCAGAGTAAAAGGAACCCAGTTACAGCAGTTTAGTCTTGACTGTGGCATCTAGTGAGATGCTCATTGGCTTTATATCAAATTATAAATATGATTTGAGGTGTATTTTTTCCAGTAAATACTTTTTTTGACGGTTAACATCTAGTGACAATTTTTTCAAACTACTGGTATGAGAGAATCTGTGCCCTTCTTCCAGTTCTGTCAGGATTACATTTGTGCCCAACATCAGTGCTACACTGATGTCAGAGGTGTGACTGCAGCGTGTGCAAACATAACTAGATCAAAGCTAGCTCAGGTAACACAGAAAACAAGTGCACTAAAGCTGCAGCAGCACGGACGGCCGCATGGCTGCTCTGATGGAGTACATACCAGGGTCCCAAGTGAGCTTGTACAGCTTCACTGCTATTACTGTTCAAAGCTAGCTCAGGCATGTCTATACTGGCTACAATCACACCACTTATTGTAGTGTAGACATAACCTTGCTGGTGTGGTGTCTACACTCCAGCTAGAGGTGTAGTTTCCAGATCAGGCAGACATACCCAGGTTAGCTCTGATTGAGCTAATATGCTAAAAATAGAAGAGTAGTCATGGTGTGGATATATGCATTTGGCAGCTATGGTTGCTCAGGAAATAATACATACATGTATCCACACACACAAGTTCATTTTATATTTAAAGAAGGACTCGATCTTTGTTTTGAATGAAAAATACAACAAGTGATAACTGCTTTCCAAACTTATCACCCTTACTCTTTTGAGGACAAGTGACTTTTCTGAGAATTAACAAGGAAATCTGTTTTTTTTTTTGTTTGAGTTAAATTAAATATAAACTGTGTCCTTTAAGACATTTAGCATCTGACTCAGTCTTTCCTTTGTCCCGAATGACTTTAACAATGGTATAATGTAGACCCAAACTTTCTATATAGTTAAAATCAGTTAAAGTCTTGTGTACAGGCTATATCTGAAAAAAAACCCCGTCAACTAACTTAACAATGATAGTGTGCCATGAGGGGGGAAAATGTGAAAAAAAATTGATGTGTGTTAAAAATCAGTACAACCTGATCTGGGATCACAAATATTAAATTTTCTTAATTATAATTAGACAATGTGGGTGAGGTGATATCTCTTATTGAGACAACTTCTGTTGGTGAAAGCTTCTCTCTCCCACCAACAGAAGTTAGTCCAATAAAAGATATCACCTCACCCACCTTGCCTTGCTTCACTCACACAGTTGTTATTGGGGCATTTAGTGCACTGGATGAGTTACACCATATGTTTCAATAAGTATGTGTCGGAGCCATGGATCTTGAAAGGTGTGTTCTGGGGGATGTTGATCATTGTAGCAGTGGAGATATGTCTGCAGGTTTTGCATCTGTTTTTCTGGCACGGTCTGGTGCCACTTTGAGTGTCCTGGTCTGTGGGGAGCTTGCTTCTGATGAAGTTGGGTTGTTTGAAGGCCAGAAGAGGGACTTTAGAAACTATTTCTTTCAGGATGTGGTCCCCAGTAAATATGGTTGTAATTGTTTAATGAGGCCCCCTCTGGGTTCCAATATGGGGTAGTAGGTCACAATCTAGTAGTGTGCAGTCAGATGGTTTTGGTTTTTTTAAAATTATATTTGTGTGGTCATTGCATTGTGTCACTAAAGGGCAGAGTTATGTTATGTGGATCACTTACTTGGGCATTTCTTACCCGAACAATTTTATATTTATTTTAATTGTGACCTTAACTCTTAGTTTCCTGAGTTTGCAGTGCTTGATTTGGGGTAATTGCAACAACTCTGTAATGACTTTTAAACATAAAAATAAGGGTTTTGTATTTCTAAGGGGTGTTTGGAAGGATATTTTGTGCAGGTTTGAGAGCAAACCCTTACATGCTTGGGTCTCTTCTCCCCCTTTTTCTCTCTGTGCTCACACCTGCCTGCTGCTTTCCAGTTTTAACTTTGCTGCTGCTACTCCTGGTAAATAGACTCTTGCAGAGTGTGAGGACTGCATGAGAGTGATGTCAGCATGAGACACCACATGCAAATGACCCTCAACAAGGGAGTGATGAAATTAACCATACACCAAATGCTGTCCAATGCACAAAATAAACTGAAGAAAAATAGAGAGGAACTTTCTCTCAACTCTCTTTCCATGGTAGGGGTCTTCAGGGTTACTGCTAGCAATAATAAATAGAAATTTTAAGGGGAAAAAGTGATCTTCAGATTGACACAGTCTCTTTAAAGTTGCAGTTGAAACCTTAATGTTGGCATTTTCTAACCACTGAATGTTAGAAGATGTTCTCTTAAAAAGACTTTTTAAGAAAATATAATATTCATTCACATGAGGATTTTTTTTCCAGTTTCACTAACTCACAGAGCAACTCAAAAACATATGGACTCTGCTCCCGAAACTGACACTGCCTCTCCAGAATTTGTCTGTGTTAATAGTTTTTGCCTTCAGCAATTTGTAATGGGAAAAGTAACTTCTATTGATAATTTGGAGCTGGATAGATTGCTATCATGCTGTAAGGATTGCTTTCATGATGTCTTTGTTAATTTCTTTTCATAAACAAACCCAATGCTAGTTTTGAATTCCTTTTCTCAGCCCTTTCCCCTCTAAGTTCCCTGTTCTGTAGTGCACAATGTGTTGCTGGGGGGGGCACACGGTATTTCAAATATAAAAGGAAATGTCACCAGGGCCAAGCAAGGACCGAACTGGGCAAAGAGTTATAGCCATACACCAAGTTTTACTTTGGCAAGGAATCTCTGGAACTCCTGGAAGTAGGTTGCTCAAAAATTTCCCATCAAACCTTTTTTTTTGGTCTGGAAAATTTGGATTTTGATTAAACAAAAATTTTCACAGCAAGTATCTATTTTTCTCAATAAAGTGTTGCTTTTTTCTATTGGCAAACACTAAACCTGAATTTTTTGTTGGCTTTTGGCAGAAAACTTTCAGTTTTACTTTTTTCTACCAAAAGTCAAAATTTTCCACTAAATTTTCTCACTTAGTATTTTGAGACCTGAGAACATATTTCAATGCTCTTGTTTTCTTGCTGGAATTAAGTCATTGAGCTTCCAGCTTACACAACTGATGTGAAAAATCTTTCCTGGCACATCCTATGCTTTGTGGTTAAATGTCTTGGGTTGAAAAAGCCTCATACCCTTCTTGGATTAAATCAAACTGTTTAGTTTCAATGTGGATTTGATTATTGTGTTTATAATAATCAGTAGCTGTGTCTAAATGATTCCTCTTTTACTTCAGTTTCTGACATTATTATCATTGCAGTGGCTGGAGCACCCTACAGAGGACAGGAGCCCATTGTGCATGGTGCTGTACAAACATATAGTCAGAGGCAACCCCTGCCTCAAAAAGCTTAATGTCAGGATCTTGGGCAAAGTCAGGCAGGACTAGTGGCAGGGTCTTGGGAGCCAGGAACTGATGCCAGGGATCAGAGCTGGAGTCGGAGTCAAGTTGAGGGTCAGAGCTAGAGTCTAAGGCTAGGTCTACAGTGGGGTGGGAGTCAACCTAAGATATGCTACTTCAGCTATGCAAATAGCATAGCTGAAGTCAGCGTATCTTAGGTCGATTTACCTGGCCGTGAGGACGGCGGCGAGTCAACCGCTGCCGCTCCCCCGTCGACTCCGCTTCCACCTCTTGCCACGGTGGAGTTCCGGAGCCGACAGCAGAGCGATCGGGGATCGATTTTATTGTGTCTACACTAGACACGATAAATCGATCCCCAGTAGATGGATCACTGCCCGCCAATCTGGCAGGTAGTGTAGACATACCCTCAGTCAGGAGCCAAGGCTGAGGGTCAGAGACAAAATCAGGAATTGGGCCAGGGATCAATACTACATATCGGAATCTTAGTGTTGGGGTTGAGGGGGTCAATCAGAAATCAGGATCCAAATCAGAGCCAAGGTCAGTACCGGGAGTTCAAAGGCAGAGAAGCAGGGTTGTCATGGCAGCTAGCTTGTAATCCATATTGTTGCCTGGACCCTTCCCGGTAAACCCTATGGGCTTATGTAGGATCAAGGAGCCAATCAGGGGTCGCTAAAGACAGCTGTCCATCAGTCCCTGTGGATTGTGGCTCATAGGGAGCATCCAGGTTGCAGCTGCCACCGGGGGGTGTTGGTTGTGTGAGAGGCCTCCAGGCTTGCGTTCAAGTCCTGCCAATCCTTTTACTTACAATCTAAATAACAGCAAATGTTGACCCACAAATCTTGTGTCCTATTATAGTATTTCTCTCTTTCCTATTTCCCCTCTTTCTATTTCCTCCTCTCAGGCTCCCTCTATGGTATTTATACAGCCCTTATCTCTACAATATCTGAGCACCTTCCACCACACCTGCGAGGCAGGGCATTGCTATTATCTCTACTGGGGAATGCCTCTAGAGAATACATGATCTGTCGCAGGCCACACAGGAAGCATATGACAGAACAAGGAGTTTAAGCCAAATCCTAGGCTAGTGCTCTAACCAATGGATGGTCCTTCCTCTCTCTTTTTGCATGTGCTGAGTAACCTGGACAGCAAAGTGCTATATGCCCTCTACTTCTGTTTAGTTCTGGGCATGTGTCTACCCTGCAATGTTCTCTCCTTGCCCTCTGGAGGGATGTCATGGGTCTCATCCAGAGATGGGGTGGGTGTGGGTGGTTGGTAGGCAGGGATAGGTATGGGCATGCCAGGGGATCGGGCCTTGGAGGATGTGAACCAAATTGAGCCATGATATGTTTCCTGTTTCTGAACTACCAGAGAGCAGAGGTCAGATGCTGGTTTTGTCCCCTTTCTGCTATTCAGCAAATGCAGGAAAGGATGAAGAAGAAAAGAAAAGGGTGTTCCAGGCAATGAAATAGTGATAGTGGTAGGAGGAGAATTAGAAATCAAGGTGCTGAGGATGGTTGAGATTTTTCAAAGCTACCTAAGAGATGATTTAGCCACTCATTGACCTTACTGGGAGTTGTGTGGCTACACCCTCTAGTCGTCTCTGACCCTGTAATTTACCCAAGCCTGTGGTCAAGGAAAACCACCACTGGGCTTAGCTGCCTAGCAATCAGTGTCCAGATACTTCCTGTAATAGGTGAGTAATATCCACGCTCCATGCCAATTGATAGCAGAGGTGAATTGGCCAGGGGTGACCTTCACATGAGTCACTGGAATATAACGATTGCTCATAATTTTCCATTCAGTGCCTGCACCAAGTCACCTTTTATTGACCTTTTGTTTTTTGGATCCCGTCTGTTATGAGTGAGCTGTGAATCACTGGCATCTCCCTTCATGCCAGGAAGAACCAAGCAAATTGCGATGATGCTTTTGGGGCTGTTGGCAGGATGCACATTTAATCTTTGGCATTTTTCAGGCCCTCTCCTTTGTTCTCCCATCCCCATAGCACTGAGCTAATGGCTCCTCGTGTGTAACAAACACACAGGAATGTAGTAATTGCCAGACTGGATCAGACCCACTGTCTACCTAGCCCTACATTCTGTTTCTGATAGTGGCCAGTACCAGATGTTTCAGAAGATGAGGTATGAAACCCCAAGAGAGCCCTTAGGCACTAGCTTCCTTCTGAGAAATGTTTGGGACATGAGAAAGCAATGATCCAATGATCCAGCTCTTCAAGATATTTAAGGGCCTAACTCCCATTAAAATCATTATGTTTAGCATCTTAGAACTGGTGTATACACAGTTTGGGATCTGATTTGTGACCCCCTCTTAGATACTCTTGAATCTAATTAAGAGAGGCAGTGTGCTTAGTGGATAGAGTCTTGGACTGGCATGCAGGAAACCTGGGTGGGTTCCATTCCCAGCTCTGCCACTGGCCTGCTGGGTGAGCTTTGGCAGGTCACATCACTTCCATCCCTCAGTTTCCCCATCTGTAAAATGGGGATACTGACACTCTTTTGTAAAGCACTTTGAGATTTATGATGAGAAGCGCAGTATAAGAGCTAGCCTAGTTTATGAAGTCCCCCACTAGGATTTGTACTAATTTAATTTTAGACATGTTTCTAGCTAACCCATATTCCCATGAATATTAAGAGAAGCCAATGGTTTCTCCTCTCATCTACGATGGTGTAAATTGGGAATATTTCCACCAAAGTCAATGAAGGCACACTAATGTAAAACTCCTATAAGTTGGAGAAGAACAGTTCCATTGTGTCTAGAAATGACCAAGCAAGATAGAAATAAGGTGACCCGTCACTATGGTACCACAGGAACAAACAATCTGCTTTTTGGCATTGGACCAATGGGCCATCTAATTCTGTATCCTGCCTCCAGCACTGGCCAAAAATTGATTCATCAAAGGAAAGTGAAAAGCCTATAATGCACTTCTCTAGTCCGTAGGGTCCCAGATGGAGCAATGAGTCGGAGGTAGGGTAACAGATAACAATGCAGACCTCCTGGTATGCTGAGCTGAGCTGTTCCACTCTAGGAGGAAGATCAAGCACTAAGAGGCAGAAAGAAGACCAGAGTCCATCTGGGGTGTATGGAGAGAGAGATCCTCAGGTGGCAGGGATGCTAGGCTGAAGTATGTGTGGATTTGGATCCCTTTTATTCTTCCTCCGTCCCTAGGAATTAGATTCTGGTCATAAAGGGCAATGAGCTAGACTCTGAGCTCAAACGCAGAACCGTCCCTCTTCTGGGTGCTTAAAGCACAGGACATTCTGGGCCATCAGCACAATGTGATGATGTTTGCAGCAATGTAACCCAATGGATGTTGTGATCCAAATGTCATGAAGTTGTGGTGAAGCTATGCCTGCCAAACTCATAACAACTTGGGCCAGTCTTGGGGGTGGGGGATCACACAACACGTGGCTCAGCTGGGCGGGGTTCAGAATCCTTCCCAAACTCCCTACACAAAACAGTCCAGCTCAGGCCCCAGGCACTTGGGTTTTCTATTTGAAGAGTGAGGTCGTATTATTTGAACATTGACCCACCCACCTATCCACAGCGCCGCTGATTGGGAACAGCTGCCTGGTTCCCACAGACGTACTGGAGAAAAAAAACCAACCTGACCCTTCATAGCCGACTTACACTGAACCTTCAACACTTATGAGGGTTGCCCATCTTTTGTCAGTGTTGCACTAGGGTTCCTCTGTGGAGTTTATGCTTCTGTTCTATTGCCCTTACTTCAGGCCCAATCCAGTGCCCACTGAAGTCAATGGAAAGACTGCCTGATCTGACCCTCTTATCCTCCACTGACCCTGTATTAATAGAGATCTTCATTTGTATTCCAGACGAAGTCATAAGTGAACACTTCCCTCAAAAGCCACATCTCTAACTTTGTATTGGTGCTTACCATTTTCATGAATTTTTTTAATGCCTCCAGGAACGATTTGTGGGGCCCACAAACCATAGCAGCTGCTCTTGCAGTGTTTCCACTGTGCAAGGGACTGAAACACTGTGAGACTGATTCTCCCATGCCTTGCGCTGTGTGCTCCAAGGGTAAAATGCTACCCTGTCAGAACTGTCCCCTCACATCACTGGGTGAGTTCTCTCCCTCTGCACAGGTTTCGGTGACTACACAAGGTGAAAGGCAGTGGAGCATCATCTCCTTCATATGATATCAACCCCATCACTGGCTGAAATAAACCCATGAAAAGCATAACCAGAAATGCCAACACTACACTCAACACAAGTATTAATTAAATTGTGTCCCACTCTCTCCCTCACTCATCTTCCTGTAGCCTGATCAGGATGACCCATTGTCACCGCGTGTGGCCATACTTTAATGCTCCAGAATTCCTAAACACATTTGCTTTTCTAACACATTCCTGCCTTTCCATCTCGGCTTAAAGATTCAAAACTCCTGTTTAAAACTAATCTCCAAACACTTCCTCTCAGATACAAGGAAATCATGGGCATGTTTGTATCCAGGCATTCCCAGACTGGAAAGGAATCTGTCCAGGGATTGGCTGTTTATTGAGGAGAGGAGAAGATATGAGAGCTGTAAACCTTTTGGAATCTGAAAACTGCCTTTTAATTTAAGTGGAATGTCCCTTTGTTCCCAATTGTATGGATTTTAGGTGTTCAGGTGCAGTAACTGTTACCAGATGGACAGCAAAAAGTATCCCAAATGGGTGCTCAGAAAAACAACACATTTTGGATTTCCTTTTCTTAATAAAAACTTTCCTGTTTTGGGACTGCATCCTTTCCCAGGGATACTAGGGAGAAGGCAGTATCGCTATGGGAGAGGCAAGGCAGGGTTACTTCACAATGCTTTATTTTATTCTAAATCTATTGGGCCAGATCCCTAGATGGGTGTAGCTGATGTATCTCCTTCAACTTATAGACTCATAGACTCATAGACTCTAGGACTGGAAGGGACCTCGAGAGGTCATTGAGTCCAGTCCCCTGCCCTCATGGCAGGACCAAATACTGTCTAGACCATCCCTAATAGACATTTATCTAACCTACTCTTAAATATCTCCAGCGATGGAGATTCCACAACTTCCCTAGGCAATCTATTCCAGTGTTTAACTACCCTGACAGTTAGAAACTTTTTCCTAATCTCCAACCTAAATCTCCCTTGCTGCAGTTTAAGCCCATTGCTTCAATGGGTCCACACTGATATACATTAGCCAAAGATCTGGTCTGTTATATATAAGAATGTTAAGGTCCCAATCCAGCAACATATTTAAGTAGATGCTTAACTTTAATCACATGAGCAGAGCCATTAATTTCAATGGGACTATTTGCATGCTTAAAGTTAAACACGTGCTTAAGTGCTTTGCTGGACCCAGATCTTTTCCTTCCTCCACATTGCATGGAAACAGATGCTGACCTGACAGACAGAGGTGCTGTGAAACTGTTCATGCATGTTTGAGCTCCTCAGAGAGAAGATGCTGTCAGTGCAAATCATTGTTATTAATATACCTGCTCAATTAGGAGCTCAATTCCCTTTGGAATTCCATGGCAGTTGGGTGCCAAACTCCCACAGACATCTCTGAAAGTTCCAGCATAGGATATGTCTACACTGGGGAGGAAAAAGCCCACAGCAACAAGTCTCAGAGCCCAGGTCAACTGACTATGGGTTGTGGAACTCACACAACAGAGCTAAAAACATCAGTGTAGACATTCCCGCCCAGGTTGGAGCCCAGGCTCTGAAACCCAGCAAGGGGGTGGCTTCTCAGAGCTGGGGCGTTGCTGGAGCAGGAATGTCTACACTGCTGCTTTTAATGCTATAGTGGGAACCTCATGAGCCAAATCAGTTGACTTGGGCTCTGCGGCTCGCTGCTGCCAGTTTTTGTTTTGTTTTTTTCAGTGTAGAGTTACCCTTAGAGTTGAATAATATGAAGCCAGGCAGGGTACAGATTACAGAAAGCAGCCATGTCAAACTATTACGGGTCTGATTCTCTACTCCAGGACACCATGTTCATGCAGGTGCAACTCTACTGACATTAGTGAAGTTCCCTTGGTATAAAACCAGTGTAAATAGCAAATAATCAATCATGGTGGATGTAAGCCTCGTTATAAGGCCAATGAGTGACTTAAAGGTGAGAAAATAACTCCCCAGTGTTTTCATTAAGACTAGTTCAGCAGAAACAAAGCCACTGAGAAAAGGAAGGAATCTCAGACCATGTTTTACGTGGTCTTATTGCTCCAGCATCTTGGATAGTTCCCTACCTAGCTGGCCAAAGGTTTGACTACCCAGTATATAAACATATAGCTCCCTAAATGCTTCAGGGGACATCTGGAGCCACACTGCCACATTACTGCATCAAATACTAAGGGTTCTGGTGGAACTAAAGGGCCCTGTAGTCTCTGACAAAGCAGGAACTGTGATGCTGTTATGGAAGAAGTAATGAGGGAGCAAAGGGAAGGACAGTTTGCCAAGCGAGCTAGTTTGCATAAGGTGGAATAGGGAGTAATGAGAGGAACCAAACTCCACCTTTGCCTGGGATGCCTTTGCACTGGTTTGCATTGGAATCTGGTGAGCAGGATAATAATGATCTTCCAGTGCTTTCCTGAGAGAAGCAACCAATCAATGAGTTCTTCAAATAGTCTTCCTGTTTATAAAGTGTAGCTCTTCCAAACTGGGTAAATGGAAACTCAACCATGTGAGTTAGGTGACTAATCACGTAGGGCAACCAGTTGTTGTCAGTAGCTACCGGTGTGGGAGTGCTCTGCTCTTGTTCAATGATGATAACAGTTGGCTGTGTGCATGTTCCCTCTGTGTGCTGCCCCGGCTCTGTGCAGATCACTGACACAGCAAACCCCAAGAGAACCCCCCAAAGACCACAGACTCTAGTAAGGTACGAAGGAACCCGAGCCAGGTTTATTGTCAAACAAAACATAGTAATAGTTTCCTATAGACTCTACAGGACATACTACGAATATGTGCCCCCTGGCAATGGACACAGCTAAGTCAGTGGCGGGACACTCCATTGCCCCCTCGGCTGGACAAAGATACGCACTCCAGGACCTACTTTTATACAGTTACAGGACAGATTACTCATCCCTATGACATATTGAGGTACAGCCCCTTGGCTCAGTAGGGTGCTGTCTCCCCTTTAATCATGTTGTTCCAGACAAACAGATCTATCCGTCATGCTGTCCTGTCTTTAAGATGCACCTGCCTGTTACTTGTTATGTCTATGGAGTGTCCTTGTATCGAGCTGTCCAGGTGCCATCTTGACACAAGTTCCTCTTGTTAGCACTTATATGTGTGAATGCACCTGCTTCTAACAACCCTCTTCTCACCAACTTCTGTGAGCGGGGCGTGCCGCTGGCTCACAGCCCAGCTTTTGCTTAGCAATGCCTGGAAGTACTTTGGTTCAGGCTTCATGCCTCAGACTAGGCCTCTGACACCAGAGTTTATATTTCAGGGCCTCATCTTACTACACTGGTGACTCGCGAACAATGCATACTGGCAACAGACACTTTGTGAACAAGGCCTAAGCTGAAATTGGTTCATGCTCAGAACTCATCCAACAATGCTGATGAGCAAACAAATATGTAAAAATTGCCACCTGTTTGTGAGGCAGCCATGGCGTGCTCGGGGAGGGGGCGGGGCAGGGGTGAGCTGGGGTGGGGAGATCCCCTGCGTGCCAGCCCCCACCCCCTTACTTGCTGCAGGCAGCCCTCCCCGAGCTCCCCTGCCCCAGCTCCCTCCGCCTAAATGCCTGCGGCGACCGGGGCAGCCGAAGATCCGGTCACTGCCAAAGAAAATGGTGCCCCCCAAATCCGGCCCTGCGGCTCGGTTACCATTGTATCTGACCACTGTGCTGTTCATTCAGCATCCTGGGACAATTATGCACATGGGAATAGGATTGTCACTGCATTTCTCTATTAATGCAGTGCGCATGGTTTTTATCTTGGTGGTGCTAAATCCTCAGCTCAATACTTGTGCTCTGGCTTCAGTGCAACAGGGTAGGTGCTTGACATGGGTGGTGCTTGTACAGCTGGTCTTTTGCTCAGCCATATTAACCAATCACCTCTGGCCATAAAGGGATGGAGGAAGGGGAATATGCAGCAGCCACTATTTATGATAGGTCTCGCTGGCAAAGCTTTGGAGCAGAAGAAGATGGCCAGTCAAAGAATTTCAGCTGCAAAAAAGCAAAGCAGGTGGGAATTAGGGAGATCTCAGCAGCATGCATCGAGTGCAGCAGCTAGTGATAGAGAACAACGTTATCCTCTTCAGCACAAAAACTGTGCCAAGAGAAAAACAAAATACAAAAATCCTCCAATAATAATGTGTATTAGGATAGCTTCTAGCAGTCCCAACTGAGATGAGAGCCTGATTATGTTAGTCACTGTACAAACACATAGTAAGAGGCAATTCCTGACTCAAAGAACCCACTCTGTAAATGAACAGACAGGGAGAAGGTGGGAGGAAGGAGTTGTTATCCCTACTTTATATCTGAAGCCTGCAGAGATTAAGTGACTTTCCCGAAGTCACAGAGAAAATCCATGGCAGACCAAGTCTCCTAAATGATATGCCAGTGCCTTCATCCCAAGGCTGCTCTACCTTCACAGAACAGTCCATTAATTCTAGTCTAATGGGGTGGAAAGACGAATTAATGTCAGAGCAGAAGAGGCAAGGAGGCTGGCCTTCTAAATCATGTAGAGTTTGAAGGGCTTTGAGGAATCCCAGTCCAGACCTGATGGACCTTGGACATCTGCTGTAGCAGGGTAATTTCTCTGTATCAAGGGCCCTACACGCTGATGGTGAGCTCCCCAAGCTGAATAGATCCAGAGTTCCTATTTTCTTTTCCTAAAATTGATTTCAGTGAAGATTTGCTGATTTACACCAGATGGGGATCCAGTCCATTGACTTCAGTGGAGCTATGCCAGTGTATATCAGATGAGGTTCTGACCCTATATCTGCGTTAAGTTGTCTGCGCAGTAGGGCTTCTATCAGCACTGGGCAGAGGGAAGCATTCAGTCTAGTCTCCACTTCCCTCCACATTTCCTATCCAAACTTTGGAAGGTTTTCATTGATTTGCTCCCGTCTGCAATGTGGGACAGAGGGAAACATTTGTATTAGAAAGACAGCTTCAAGAAAGGGGACAAATAGGTGAAGAAAGGGACCTGAAGCCATAGACCTGGACTTCCAAAATCGATGTTGAATCTTTTTTTAAAAGGTCTGTTCTAGCTCAGCCAAAAGTTATGGGTTTTGATACAAGAATCACTGGGGGAAGTTCTCTGGCCAGTGTTCCAGAGGTATTCAGACTAGATGATAAGGATGGTCTATTCTGGCCTCCAAATGTATTAATTTATATGAATCTATGAAAAATGTGTGTCTCAACTTTGATCCAAGTGTCCAGGATCTTGGTTTTTATCTCTCATCCAAATGATGCAGAGATCTAAATTAGGTGCGTTTAAAAAAGGAAAAAGGAAAAAGGAAAGTAAATGCTGATGCTTCAGAAACACGAGTAATCTAGTTCCAGCACTTCACCTGTCTGATTCTCTCCCATTCTAGATGATCAGCTGAACTCAGAAGAGAAGAAGAAAAGAAAGCAGAGAAGAAACAGGACCACCTTCAACAGCAGTCAGCTCCAGGCATTGGAGAGAGTCTTTGAGAGGACACATTACCCCGATGCCTTTGTACGAGAAGACCTTGCACGCAGAGTCAACCTCACTGAAGCCAGAGTTCAGGTAAGTAATGCCATAAGTCAATCTTCTGCCCATCTCATCCAAGTACTGTCAGCAAGCCACGGCTTTAGCGTTCACTCAGCCAGCAGGATGGATGCAGAGACAGAGGATTGTTAAAGAACAAGGGCCTTAAAATCATTACAAGAATATAGGTCTTAACTGTCAGTAAAGCTCTCATACAACTAAATGCTATAGAGATCCTTCTGAAAAGCTCTATCATATTTCACAGGATGAAACATTATAGTTTTCCAAAAATCAAACAGAACAATAACAATAATTTTATCACAGTAGAGCCCCGGAATCCCAGATTGGGATCGAGGCTCCATTGAGTTAGGTGTTGTACAAATCCATGCAAAGACAAGGGTCAAAATTTTCAGAAGTGACTTAGAAGCCTATTTTCAAAAGTCTCACTGAAAGTCAATGGGATTTAGGCTCCTGGGTGCATGTTACTTTTGAAAATGGGAGCTTCTATGTCACTTAGGTGCTCTTGAAAATTTCATCCTCAGTCCCTGCCCCAAGTCTATCTGAAAAATCCAAAAAAATTAATAGAGAATAGGATCCTTTCTGTAGAATTTTTCAGCCAGATTATGGAATTCTATAGCAGGGAGAGAATTCACTAAATTCTGTAGGAATGTGCCATGAAAGAAACACAACTGCAGATCTTATCTGTTTTAGCAATCAGAGACAACTCAGCAGGGGCTTGGAAGTGGTGTCTATTTTTGTAATCAGATTGACGACACAGGCAAAAATGTCAAGTCAAGAAGCCTTCTCCAAAGTGAGCTGTATGGGTTATACACTGTAGACTGAGCTTCCTGTGGAGGCATTACACCCAATATTTAATTATGGTGGCAAATGTACGCTATTTTGGGGGGTAGAAAAGAAGGTACTGGATCATGATGAGGGAAACCTCAAGAGGTTGAGACTTTTGGGTCAGATCTCAAAGTTGAGTTGTGCATCATGGCTTTAACCTTCTGGTCTGGCTAAGGTGCACTCCGTGTAGACCCAGTATGGCAAGGAAAGGCGGGTTTGAACCCCCCTTGTGCCCCTGTGCAAGATGAAGCAGCCTCAGGACTTGTGGCAGCAGTAAGAGGCCCCAAAGGGCTATTAGGTTGGATCGGAGTTGATGGAGTGCAGCATCACTCTAAACATGTGCTGTTGCTTAAAGGTCCGGCAGAGAGGGAGGCAGAGAGAGCTGGTTATGTCCGCATCAGCTAAAGATCCCCTTGACTTGTTCTGAACCTCAAGAGTTTTCAAGATCGGGTAGGGAATCACAATAGGATATGGTTTTCATGGGATTGCCAAGGCTTCCTGCTTCTGCTCAGGCTGGAAACACAGCCTGTGAGTGACCTTTCTCAATCCTTGCTAGAGCCCAGAAACACAGAGCTGTATGAAACTGAAAGTTACAAGGAAACAAATTGCTCACAGCCTTATCCAAGTGCCGGAGACTTGGATTCCACCAGAGGTTCTAATGAAGGTTTGAGTTAGATTTATTTAACCAGAATGGATGCACCCACTGCCAAGTGAGTATCCAGGCCTAGAGTGGCATTGCAGGGAATAGTCCACCTCCCAAACCTCTGTTCACATCAGTTGTCACCAGAGTTATAACAGCATAAACTCTCACTTGTTTTTACATTTGCTAGTTTAGCTGAGCAAGATTTCCCCAAGAAGTGTGGAGGGTGAGAGTAAAACCCTTGAGCAGTTTGAGTTTGAGAGCACAAGAGTGAGACGGGTCAGGGAATGAATGAAATTGGCCTTTTAAATTCTGATAGTTCTTGGACTGAAGGGAAGAGCTTATGGGTATGTGCACGTGTGTGTGTGTGAGAGAGAGAACACCTGTGTGCATGTGTGTATGTTTGTTCATTGATAGATTCAGAGTTTAAAACCAGAAGAGACTGTTAGATCATCTAGTCTGACGTCCTGCACCACACAGGCTATTCAAATTCACCTAGTACCCCTGTACTAAGCCAAATAACTTGCGCACACATGTGTGAGTGTTTGTGTGTGCGCATACATATGTGTGTGCATGCATGGGCTAGCAGCAAAGATATGTGTGTTGAATTTTAGGGCAGGGCATTGTCAGGGGAAGGGATCACCATGCATTAGGACAGCAGGGCAAATCCTAACATAAAAGCAGCTGCTTCTACAGCTCAGGGCAAGGGACCAGCGGCAGCTTCCCAAGAATCCCCCTCATTCAGGAATGAGGTTCAAGCAGCCAGCAGCCTCTCCCAGAGCAGCCGTGATCTTAAAGGCCAGACAGGACATCTGCATCTTCACTGAGAGGATCCTTGGTGCTCAGGCACTAGGGTGGAGACATGAGGCCACCAGCATCATCCTGGGTCCTGGAATATCCAGAAGCAGGAGAGGTCCAGCTCATGAGCATCTCTCCTGTGGGTCCCAGCTTGGAAGCATATGACCACCCACATGCTACTGCTTCACCTTGGGTAGGGAAGATGATTAGCTGCTCAGGCATAATGGAAGCTCCTCCTGCAAACACAGTTCATCAGTCCACTGCTGGTCCTTCCTCACAGCGGGGTTCTGGCTCTCCAGGCCACCATCACACCAGGGTGCCTGGGCCCCCAAGTATCTAATAATGCAGGAAGAGTAGCAGAACATCAGTGGAGCAGGTTATAATCTCTGGCCTGTCTGTCTTTCCCCCTCCTCCTAGGTGTGGTTTCAGAACCGAAGAGCAAAGTTCCGCAGGAATGAGAGAGCCATGCTGGCCAACAAGAACGCTTCCCTTCTCAAATCCTATTCAGGGGATGTGACTGCGGTGGAGCAGCCCATAGTACCTCGTCCAGCTCCAAGACCCACTGACTATCTCTCCTGGGGAACAGCCTCGCCTTACAGGTGAATGCATATCCCATCTCTAGGTGGTCAGCCTCCTCTGGCCTTGTTCAGCTATCACCTTCAGAGCTCCTTCTTCATCTGACAGTGACGCTCACCGGGAACACCCTGTGAGAGCCATATCTTGGGCCAGATTTCCTGTTGCTCCTTTCCCACACCCAGGCTTTAAGCCACCTTTGTGCATCCCTAATTCTGACCTGTGAGGCTTCCTGGCACAATTTAGGGCAGCCCCAGCACTGCTCTAAGTTGCACTGGCTTGTAACAACACCCTATAGGCATTGCACAGCTGGAGCACATAGCATTCTGGCCAAATCCCTCCTGCCCTGGACCATCTTCAACACACACCCTATGCCTGGGGCTGCAAGCGGGGCTAGCATAGAACATTTATGTCAGGCTTGTGCCAGGCAAGAAACCCCCTTGCAACAGAGATTCTCTAGGGGCCTGTTTCTTGTCTCTTTGTGGCCCCTTTATGCAGTTCAGACAGCTTGAAAAAAGAATGGAGGGACAAGGGAAAGGCGGAGCCGTTATATTTTGTGAGCTTGCTTAAATAAAGAATAGAATTTAATGTGACTAATTTCTGGCTTGTTTCATTTGAAATACAGCATCTAGATTAAACGGGGTCACCACAAGAACACCCACATTGGTAAGGGGATGCTGATACAATAGTAGCCTTTGTTGAGCACTTTAAGGACCTGGCCACTTTTGTTGTTAAAAAACTAGAACCGTTGTGCCCTGGGGTGGCTAGAGGGAGCGGAGACGGAATACCGAGTCTTTGCTCTGGGGGATGCTTGTTTGAACGCACATGTGGGTGGCACCAGTCTCTGAAAGAAGTCACCTTCTGGTGGCAAATGTGAGATTAGTGAGTGGTTCCTCTCTCTTGTTCCTAGTGCACAGGCATTAACTTGTTGGCAGTCTCAGCAGAGAGGCCAAGAACTGACGTGACTCTTCCATCCCTAGGCAGGTTGGCAAAGTTCCAGGAACTTCCCGTACCCTGATCTAGCAATAGGCTCAGCTGGGTCATCCCAGCATTGTCTGGTCAGCTCTAGGGCACAGGGACAGGGCTGGGTAAGGAGACAACAAGACTCAGCTGTTGGGCCCCAGAGCACCAGCCTGAACCTGCTCAGTTCTGGGGCTTGCAAGCCAGCGAGCTCTCAAAGTCTCAGGTCTTTTATTCTAACTAGGACAAGACTAAGCCAAGGGGAAAACGTGAGCGGGCGAGGTTCATTGCTGCCATGGAAAGTGTTTTTCCTGGCACTGGTGTTGTTGCTCTGGTAGGTCTGGTTGCTCCCACTCACACCCAAGGTGACTTGCCAATATTGGAAATACACAAACAGGGTAGCAAAACAGGGGCCCAGCTTCCCTCTCCGCTGAACCACATAGCAGAGGGAGCTTTCTGGAGCGGCAGAGGGAGGAAGTGATAAATATGTTGCTAAAAGGAGCAGGCGCGGGCGTTCCTTTCCACGAGTGGAAGCTGGCCTGATAGCATGTTCTAGGAATTACTAGGCCATGTGAAATGCTGCCAGCGTAAAATCAGAAAGGGAAAAAATCTCCTTAGCATTTGCACTTCATACAATTCACAGCCCTCGCCTCCCTTCTCTGGGCAGTCCCCAGCCAGCTGGCGCCTGCTCTCTAGGATATGGAGGGAAATCAGGTTGTGCTAGCTTGTGGGGAGGGGTAGGTGGCTGGTGGATACTTTTAGCACAGTGGCTTGAATTTAAATGAAAGGCCTGAAACTCTTGACCATTGCTCTACCCTGTCACAGCCCAATGTCAGCCCAGCTAAGCCACATCCCCTGTGCTGGCCTTAGAGAGCCATACCCGATCAAAGGTCTCAGGCCCAAAGTCAATCGGGCCTATTCCTCACAGCACTCATGCAACAAACAATCACTCGCCACGTGGCATCCCCTGTATGTTGGTACTTTTGCCCAGTGGTCCTCAACCATGCCCACACCACAACCTCATGTTAGAATAAAGAGGGGGTTAGGACGCCCCCTCTGTACAGACAAGGAGTGTGGTCTGGTCATGACACTAGGTGAACTCAATTAACCCACTTTTTTGCCCTGTACACTGGGGCCTGGCCTTTCCCTCTCGTTTTTACCTGCCTGGCTGGCAGAGCCCCTTCCCATGGGGGTTAGCTCCCAGCATGCATCCTGGCTTGGGTGCTTTGCCCGCAGTGTTGCTTGCTGGAGAGGAGTGGGGTGGTGAGACGGTCCAGGAGAGATGAGTGCAGATGGCCGCTCCCTTCCCACCCCCTATAGCTATTATGGTCACAGTAACAGGGATCTGTTGAACTCACGTGGCTCATTTCTACCTCTCACACTTTTAAAAATAGATCCTCGTCCCTCCCAAGATGTTGTTTACACGAGGGGCTTCATAATGGATTCTAGAAGACACTGCAAAGGTAACTTCCAGGGGGCAGGGGGCATTCTGTATGGGCTGTATGGGGCGGAGGCAGCACGGTCACTGGAAAGGCAAGGAGGAGACTGCCAGCTGGCTAGGCTGGTCTGGGCTGCTATAAAGAGGAGGGACTGAAGTGGGCTCAAACGGGAGCCATGCCAGGCCCTGGAAGTGAGCACAGAAGGGAAGGCAGCAGGAGGAAACTGTCAGGCTCATGGATTAAGTGGGTGGGCCTAGGCCAGATGCAGTGTTTAGAGGGGTGCCCCATGCTGCTCCAGGTCCGTGTGGATGGGTGCGCTCCCCTCTCCAGGTCACAGTGTTTAGGGGTGTTCTGTCCCTTCCAGGCCACTGTTTATAAGGGTTCCCCTACCCTGAGTCAACTCATAGAGGTTCCCCCTCCCACCATATGACAGTTGATAGGGAGACCCCTTTCCTTTCAGGGTCACAGTTCATAGGGTTGCCCTCTTCCCTTCAGGGTTGCAGTGTGTACACAAAGTCTTATGGTTGGCCCAGAAATACATGGCAAGCATGTGGCCTACAGAGTGCTCAGTGATTTTGGAGTCCAGCTCTGTCAGCACCCACTCCCAGTACACCCCTACATCCTCTGGCTTCCTGCTGTGACTGCCTAGTTTGCTGTAATACGGAGTTCATCTTTCAAAGACAAGCAGCCCTGTTCCAACCCGCCCACCCCCAATCACTGATCCTCCTCTTCTCTGCGCCCTCAGCGACAAGCCCCTCTGCGGGCTACTTGGGCTACTGAAGCCTAGGTGTCTTAGCACAGAGTCCAGCAGAACACAGAGCTATGCCCTTTGTGCTCTGGGACCATCCTTTCTGCAGGTGCTAGAGCTCTGCTGGGTGGAGAACAGGCCCAAGGCAGGATGGCAGAGAAGGGGAAACCTGTCGTCTCTGCTGCTCACACCTGCAGGCAGTGGCCATGGGCAGATATAAGGCGAGCAAAGGTGGGAGATCCACAAAGATGATCTGCTTTCCCTGAGGTAGGCATGCTAACGGCTAATGGCTTCCTTACCACACCACCCTGCCCTTCACCAGCAGCAGAGTCCATGAGACAGAGGCTGGGGTGATCACAAGAAAGCCCTGTAGGAGGCTTTCTTCTGGGAGGAAAAAACTCTCATCACCTGGTCCCCCCTCCCAGCATCTCTGCCAGAGCTGCCTTGCTGTTGGGAGATGCAGGAAAGATGCACCTGTGCAATTACTTCAGTGGGTCTTGGAAACACCCGACTGAGTTTTAAATACCATTGTTTCTATTCTATTCTGAAAAATAGGTTAATGGGCTGCTGTCAACTCTTGTGCCACCCTATAATGGAGAAGGGGAAGACCCAGGAGCTTATAAACTTCATTGTGCTTAACCATACCACATATCGCTGAACTTTGAGGTAGTTTGCAACTGTTAGCTCACGCAGTCTCACAACACCCCTGTTAGCTAGGGATATATTATTCCCATTTAGGAGACAGGTAAAGTGAAGCAGAGAGATTAAGGCCCAGATCCTTAAAAGTATTTTGGCCCCTAAATTCCACTGGAATCAAGTGACTTGGCCAAGGCCTCAGAGAAACACAGTAGCAGAGTCAAAATTAGAACTAAGGTGGTCTTTGCTTCAAATTCTGTGTCCTGGCCTCTTGGCACCATTTTACAATGTATGGAAACAAAGCTTATTAATGTTGGTGGGAGTTAAATGTAACATCCCTATGTTGGAACCAAAAGAAGACAGCAGTGGGGGTATTAAACTATTGATCTTTTATAGGCAAATTGCCATCCTGTGTGTACTCTGTTCTCTGCACCCCTCAAAATTCAGTCAGTTGCTAGTCATATTTTGGAGTGGATTAAGAAATTCACTGGAATAGAATTGCACAAACTGTGAAGCAGACTATGGAGTAGTTCACTGGGCTGGGGTTGCTATAGTACAATATAAGTAAGTGAAAGAGAAATCCAGCCCTAGGTCCCAAGTTTTATAATAACCCCTTACCATGACTACCCTAGTATTCTACAGTAATGGCCCAAGATGCTGCCAGGACGCTGTTGTTAGCTGTTGTGTTTGGGACCGTGGTAGAGCCCTGCAGCATTAGAGCTCATGAATTTCAGTTGAATCTTTTTTTCGGTGAAGAATGCAGATATAGCAACATCAAAATATTTTGCAAATTCAGTGAGTTGCTTTGGCTGTAAAAAACCCAAACAAAATATTACACCAAAATAGATTTTTGTTTTAGCTTGAAACAACTTTTTGCTTCAAAATTTCCTTTCATTTAATGAAAAAACAATTGAAAATGCTTGAAACTGAAACGAAACATTTCATTTCGGGTTGAAGAAACTTTTTTTTTCTTTTACTTTTCAATTTTCTGAAAATTTTGAAAAATGGTTTTGAGTAGATTCAAAATGACATTTATATATATATATTTTTTGGTTTTTGACTTGCCGGTGAACCGACAAATTGGTTATTCACACAGCTCAATGCTGCATTTTACAGAATCATAGAAATGTAACACTGTAAGGGACCGTGAGAGGTCATCTAGTCCGGATCCCTATGCTGAGGCAAGACCAAGTATACCTAGTCCATCCCTGACAGGTGTTTGCTCTTTTGTATAATGACTTCTGTTGAGGTAGAATGTGTCTAGAGTGGCAAATTTAGTCTCCCCTCAAATTATCCTATCCCAAGTTATTGTTGAGAGACCTTTGACCACCTGGTTATTATAATTCATGGTGTAGACAGGACGGTTAGCACTGAAGTCAAACCAACCTCTACCAGGAGCCACTGTAACAAAAAGGTTGAGGCCTGGTCTATACCTAAAACTTATGTCAATCTAGCTACGTCGCTCAGGGCTGTGAAAAATTTCATGGCCCTCAACCCACACGGTAGGTGCGGCAAAGATGATTTTAGGATTCTTCTGTCAACTTAACTTCCACATCTCAGAGAGGTGGATTATCTACATCGATGGGAAAACCCCTTCTGTTGATTTAGGAAGCATCTACGGTCCAGTGGCACTGCTGTAGCACTGTTGCTGTGCCGCGGCTGTGTAGATGGAGCTTTTCAAAGGAGTTTAAAGGAATTAGATGCCCAAATCCCATTGAACTGGCACCTATTCGGGATTTATGTCTAGCCGTTTCCTGGTGAGGAGAGATGAAATTTTGCCAGATCTGTCATATAGTTGTGCATATGAAGTTGGGATTTTTAACTGAATGAAAAACAGAAACCTTGAGTTGTGCTACTAAACGCTACAGTATTTTTCCATTCTCCAAGCAGACTCTTCCTGTTTGGGATTCTGGGTAGTGTAATTATTATTTACTATCTGTATTGTGGTAGCTCCTCCAGGACCCAGTAAAAGATCTGGGCCCCGTTGTGCTGGGTGCTGTATGCCAGTATAATGAAAATATGGTTCCATACATCTTACAATCAATGTATAAGACAAGATGAGAGACAAGTACAACCGAGCAACAGGCTCTTTTCCTGTACTAAGAAGTACTATAATGAAAAGGACCACTAGAGGGCTTTCAAAACTTTGAGGGTGACATTCACCTCTATGCAGAGAGCCAGCACAAGGATCAGGTGGGCTGGGATGCAGGGCAGAAGAGTAGGACAGAGAAAGGGGAGATACTGAGACTCAACATGGGGCAGGAGTGACGGCAGTTGGCTCCAGGCTGGGAAGAAGGATCCCAGGGGATCCTACCTGCTCCCAGGCCCATTCCAGACCCTCCAGATCCCACTCTCTGCTCCCCAGCCCAGTCCTGGGTGCCACTCCAGCTTCTGCAGGTCCCCTCCATCACTCCCCCAACTGTTCACAAGTTTACATGGGAGCAGAACTCCCAGCATATTTCCATTGCAGAGATGCTAGGCCTTCCTACACTGCATCCACTCCCCGCCCGCCAGGTTTGCACCCACCCCCAGGCCCAGACACCACTTAAGTCTCATATGAAATGTTTTTTAAGGATGTAAGTGGTGCATTGCCTTTTGCACAGGGGTTAAGAGTGACCAGACAGCAAGAGTGAAAAATTGAGACAGGGGTTGGGGGTAATAGGTGCTTATAGAAGAAAATACCCCAAATATCGGGACTGTCCCTATAAAATAGGGACATCTGGTCTCCCTACCAGGGGTGTATGCCAGCCTATTAGCATAAATTACATTACAATATTTAGATATAGCTAAAAATCATAGAAAACTGGGATCAGCCTTGACAAAATGCCAAACCGAATTGATTTCCTTATACTTCTCAATTGTCTGCAGTACACATGAGAAATGTAGCCTGTCAAACTATTGGGATTCTTTTTAAAATTGTTTCACTCATTCAATGCACTTTATTTCCTCGGGATCTTTAAATCAGCATTGGGCAATCATTGCAAGTTCCCCAGTTCAGATCAGGCTTTTATCTGAATGACCCACACCTGTTGTTCCTGAAAAACTGCTCAGGGAATTTCTCGGGAACAAGGAATTTCTACTTTTGTTCTGGAAAGGTAGATGTAGCATTAAAATTAAACATAGTTTCCACAGGGTATGTCTAGACTGCAATCATGGGGTACGACTGCAGCTTGAGCTGATGTATCCGAGTCTGCCGTAATTTGGCTAGCTCAGGTATTGAAGCAGTGAAGCTGTGGCAGCACGAACTAGTCCTGGAAGTGATTCCTCCAGGTTCCAGGCAGGATCAGATCGCTGCAGCAGCGTAGGCTATCTGATCCTGCCTGGAACCTGGGGTAATCACTTCCAGGGATAGCCCATGCTGCCACAGCTTCCCTGTTCTGGGACCCGAGCTAGCCAAATTCAAGTTAACTTGGGTATGTTGGCTTGAGGAGTGTAGGTATACCCTTAGGCCATGTCTACATCTAAAATTTTGCAGCGCTGGTTGTTACAGCTGTATTAGTACAGCTGTATAGGGCCAGCGCTGCAGAGTGGCCACACTTACAGCAACCAGCGCTGCAAGTGGTGTTAGATGTGGCCACACTGCAGCGCTGTTGGGCAGCTTCAAGGGGGGTTCCGGGAACGCGAGAGCAAACCGGGAAAGGCGACCAGCTTCGCCGCGGTTTGCTCTCGCGTTCCCGAAGCCACCCAGCAAACCGCAGGGAAGGAGACCTGCTTGCTCGGGGTTCCGGGACCGAGAGAGCAAACCGGGGAAGGAGACCAGCTTCGCCGCGGTTTGCTCTCGCGTTCCCGGAGCCACCCAGCAAACCGCAAGGAAGGAGACCTGCTTGCTCGGGGTTCCGGGACCGAGAGAGCAAACCGGGGAAGGAGACCAGCTTCGCCGCGGTTTGCTCTCGCGTTCCCGGAGCCACCCAGCAAACCGCAGGGAAGGAGACCTGCTTGCTCGGGGTTCCGGGACCGAGAGAGCAAACCGGGGAAGGAGACCAGCTTCGCCGCGGTTTGCTCTCGCGTTCCCGGAGCCACCCAGCAAACTGCAGGGAAGGAGACCTGCTTGCTCGGGGTTCCGGGAACGAGAGAGCAAACCGAGACAAAACGGGAGTACGGCCAGCGCTGCAAACAGGGAGTTGCAGCGCTGGTGGTGCCCTGCAGATGTGTACACCTTCAAAGTTGCAGCGCTGTAACTCCCTCACCAGCGCTGCAACTTTCTGATGTAGACAAGCCCTTAGATTGCAAGCCCTGTGGGACACAGACCATCCTTTTGTTCACAGACCTAGCACAATGGCATCCTGGTCTGTGACTGCAGTTCTTTGGTGTTACCACAATACCAATAAATATTAATAATAAATTTAACCAAACAGGAAAGCTTCAGGGTTGAAGGTTTAAATTTACAGTACAAGACAAAGGTGCAGGTGGGTTTGTATTTTATTCCAAGCTGTTCATCCTTAATGCTGTTTTGACGTCTTTCCCACATTATTTCCCTGCGTCAGGCTGAATATCTTTCCCATCCACAAAGTTAATATGAGTCGAAAGCAGTTTGAGCTTTTGTAATAAAGACAGTTTGGAATCCCCTTGATTACAGTAGGTTTTGGATTGGGCCTTATGAGAGATGACTGTTAGATCATGTATGTGCTGTCCAGTGATGCTTAGTGGCAGCTACTGTCACACTCTGTAACACCTTGTGCATTCGTTCTCCAATTGGTGCTAGATGTCTCAGGTTACAGCCATACGGTGGCTGTAAAGGGATATGCCACTTCCATGTTCACAGTTACCAATCAGCTGTTAAACAGGAAAAGGGACAACAGAGAAAATGGAGCAGGGCCATGGGAGTAAAGTGTCTCAATAGGAATGCTGCTGAGGTTTTATCCAGTGATAAAAATCCATCTTATCCCACAACCAGGGGCGGCTCCAGGCACCAGCATGCCAAGCGCATGCCTGGGGTGGCAAGCCGCAGGGGGAGGCCTGCCAGTATCTGTGAGGGCAGCAGTCAGGCAGCCTTTGGCGGCGTGCCTATGGGAGGTCCGCTGGTCCCGCGGCTTCGGTGGCAATTTGGCGGTGGGGACACCGATGGTGCGGCACCAACAGACCTCCCACAGGCATGCCGCCAAATCCGCGTTACCAGCGGACCCATGCCGCCGAAAGCCACTTGACTGCCGTGCTTGGGGCGGCAAAAAACATAGAGCCGTCCTTGCCCACAGCCCTACCAAAAGTGCAAAGGAATAGTTTAGAAAACAAATGTCTGAATGGGTGTGATGAGTCAAATAGTTCCTGTAGTCTAGGAGATGGTGTTCCCTAAAGCTAAGGCATGGCACTGCTACCGTGCCCATTTCTAGGCTGGGCAGTGAGAAATGCGAGTGTTCATGATCTGTTCTTTCTGTTTCTCAGTGGTGTTTGGTATGAAGCTCAGTTTTCTCTCCCTGGCCAGGCCACTCAGGTGATGTAACAATGAATGCTAGTGACTGACAAAACTTGGCTGGGATGCAAGTGGCAGAAAACTGCTTGCCATTCCATACAGGAAGTAGTGGCACAGTCCATCTGGGTCTTTTTGGCAAAATGGACTTTCCTGAGTTTATTTTCCTGTGAAATGTGTCTAGTAGCTGCTTGACCTGGAATAGGGTCTGTTCTGGATCATCTGAAAGTTTCTGTCTCGAGCAGCAAATATAACTGATCTGCATTTAAAATTCTAAGGGTCCAGCTATGACTTGTGCATTCACTTAGAAATATCACCAGCAATTTGGAATATGTGCAACACACTGGCAAAACCTTTGCTCCCTTACCTGTAGTAAACCCTCAAATTTTCCCAAGGTAGACTTGCCATTAGAAAGAATCTCCGATCATAGAAATCAGAGGTGGAAAAGGGCTGTGTCTAGTCTATCTTCCTGCTAATGCAGGCGTGTTCCTTCCAGTATATTCTAGAGCCAGGACCTCAGACCTGAAAACACCTGAACTTTGACAAAGGTTGGCTCCATATGTGAGCTTTGCATCTGGTGACTATTTGTAGTACATTCTCATGTACTTTGGTCGTTGTGGGCCTGGTTCATAATCCTTTGACTTCAGCTGGCTTTGGATCAGCCTGTAGTCTGGGAAGTGTCGTTAGATAGGGTGACCCATCAATGCGCTAAAAGAGAAATTTCTAAAATGTCCAGTTATGGTAAGGAATGTTGCATCCAGTAACTGAAACATTATACATCATGATGTATGCCCATGTCAGCACTCACTCATCTAGCAACTGTTTTCCAAGTTCAGTGCAGCCCTGATTTGCAGCTGGATTCTGATTTTGTTTTTCTTTCTTTTTTCCTCTTCTCTCCACCCTAACAGCGCCATGGCTACTTATTCTGCTACGTGTACCAATGCTAGCCCTGCCCAGGGCATGAACATGGCCAACAGCATTGCCAACCTGAGACTGAAAGCAAAGGAATATAGTTTACAGAGGAACCAAGTACCGACAGTCAATTAAACACTGTCTCAAAGAAAGAGTAAAACACAGTGACACCTATCCTGCTTAGCAGTTTGCTCATGCTGAAAAAGTAAACCCTGAACTGACTATTGGGACAAAAGCAGGAGAAAAATGAACTGCAAATTAGTTATGATGTTCCTCTTTCATTGTGGGATAATGCCACCACTTTGTGTCAGGTTTATCGCTTCTGCTCAGTATACTATGAGCTTCTTCAGTTAAGGACAATTCCATCCTTGTTGTTTATTTTATACGTGACTGCAAAAGAAACCCTATCAATCCAACCTTTGAACTTCTCCCCTAGACTTTCCTGAGGTTCAGCACCGGGTCCCTCACCTCCTATGCCCCAATTCACTCTAGAAAAGGGAATTCCGAAGCCAAAGCCCTCTCTGTTGTATCTGGATGAGATTGAAGTCTCCTTCCATCACTCCAGACCAAGGCTGCAGCTGCGAAGTCGTTAACATTAGCCTCTGAGGAGGCTTTATGAGCAACACGGTGGGTTCCTCTCATCCAGTTGCCTGGAACGTTCAGCATTTCATTCACACCCATCTTGAGTTTAGAACTTATTTGCCTCTTTCTGATTATTTCTGGCCCAGCCTCTTTAAAAAGCCAAAGAAGAGAAGATCCTTCTCAAGCTAGAGTGCGTGTCTGCATGGGGGAGATTGCTCGAGAGCTCAAAGATTAGGACTTTGCCTTACTCTTCTTTCTATGCCTTATGTTTTGTGCCACAGGTAAAGGTGTTGTCCAAACGCATTTGTTTTATATATACTGTATATATTTATATATATAAGATATACATGCAAGCTTGGTTGGTGTTTTTTATTAAACAAAATAAAAATACATTGAAAACGTTCAGGATGTGTGTGCTCTAGCCAAGTTCCTATAGAGACAGATACATATCGGAGTGCCAGATTCCCATTTATGGTCGTATGCTGCCCTCAATCATAGCAATAATAAATAGCTTACACTTAGAACATTTCATCTCACAGAAGGCCACAGCACATTACAAGCTGTCTGCCAAATCCCCATGTCTTTAGTCAGGCAAAACTCAGGATCCAGTTGATCCAAATCTGGAGGTCAATATTCAGGGCTAGATCATCTCTTCCTATGGGAAAACCCATCCGACGTGGCCCTGGGGGAAGAAATATTGTTAAGTTCCCTTTGTGGAGTGAGTAGGGTTTGCTCCTCCAGAGAAGTGAGGACTCTGGCCCTCCAGCACTTCAGATCCAGTCAGATCTTGGGAAATTCACCGAAGACACAGGACCATCCACTGGGTGCGGTGCCAAGCGATAGAGGGGGTTCTCTCACCATGGAGGGATACATACCAAGGTAAGACAGCAGGGGCCAGCAGTGCTTTTTCCCCTGAAATGTCCTCCCCCTTGTGAAACTCAGACAGGGATGAGATTCCTATCAGATCCCCTTCTGTACTTCCCCCAACCCAGTGTGGGTCTAGAGAGAGAAGGGACAACATTATGAAGCTGTCTTGGATGTGTGCCTGGAAAGTTTCCCTCTGTCCATACACCCTGAGGGAAAGTTGATCCCCTTGTGCTTTTACTGCTGCCAGTGGGAGTACACCTGAGTGAAACCAGAGGGCCTGCTTCTGCCAGCCTTTCTCACACCAAGTAGCACTTACGCACAGAAGCAGAGCCACTGAGGGCCAGGTGCTGAGACCTGTGCTCCTTGAATGGCCCCACTGAAGTCAATGGACTGTTCAAGGTACTACTCGATGTGAATAAACATTGGGCATTGATCTGATGATTATATATACACAGAGAATTTCCCAAACAGTACCATAGATCTATATCTAGGTGTTGAAGCAGGCACCTTTTGGCAGGAATATGGCTTTGGTCTGGCAATAGGCCCCACCATTCTAAACCAGGCACAGCCATTTAAAATGAAGGTGAGATGTTAGGTAGGCAGAATATGAATTAGAATTTAGCCCGAGCACCAGGCTTAACACTTGCAAAAAGCATATGAACCAAGGGCCAGATTCTCTGCTGGTCTAAATGGGTGTCGCTTCGCTGACTGCAGTGCTGGGCTGATTTGCATGAGGTGATGAGCTGGCCCCCATGCAGCCAGGATTTTGGTTGTATCTAAAAGACGGCGCCTCCATGCGCTTTGGCGTGGATTCGTTCAGGACTGAATCCAGGGGATGAGCGCCTCCTGCTGAGTCACCAACATCAGGGTGCAACTGTGTTGCCCAACCTTACAGGCCGGTCCATTTAGGAGTCCACATGCCATGCCAGACAGATAGACTTGCCTTCCCTCCCTCCGACTTGAGTAGAATTTGTCCTTCAAAACAGATCAACTTTTTAAGCAGATTGGCCCACCTCTCTAGTTCTCTATATAACTCTGCTTAGCTTCTGAGCTCTAGCTGGTAGGGTCACATGCAATTGCAGATGTCCCTAAGAGTTCTATGCATGGCACGAGGATGTCATAATACAGCCAGCCATTGCCTGGTCAGCATCAGTATTCTGCTTCAGACTTCCCACCATTGCATCAAGGTTACTGAACCTCATGATTTTCTTGGGATATTTGGTGGGGTTCCTAAAGCCACAGGTCCTGGAGTCGCATGATTGCAAGAAAATCTCAGCTTTCATTTAGCATCCCCCTACTGCACCCCACAAAATTCTAACCCTTGTGGTTGTGAAGAAAAGAGAGACAGTGTGACTCAAGTGGGATGAATACCCACTTTGTTGGATGCATGTAGTGGAAAATAGTCAATGCATCCGACGAAGTGGGTATTCACCCACGAAAGCTCATGCTCTAATATGTTTGTTAGTCTATAAGATGCCACAGAACTCTTTGCCACTTTTACAGATCCAGACTAACACGGCTAGCCCTCTGATAAATGTCACCTAATGACTCAAAAGTTAGACAGTAAAGAAAAATGACCCAATATTTACAAAACCCAATGCCCCCAAGTACAGGGCGGGGGCAGGCCCAGCGCTTCCATTTAGGCAACCTAGGCGGTCGCCTAGGGCACTAGGATTTGGGGGGCAAGCATTTTGCCACCCTCAGTGGCAATTTGGCGGCGGGGGGTCCTTCCATGCTCCGGGTCTTCAGTGGCAATTCTGCGGTGGGTCCTTCACTCGCTCCGGGACCCGCCGCCAAAGTGCCCCGAAGACCGGGAGCTGCGGAAGGACCCCCCCCCGCTGCAGAATTGCCGCCAACGACCGGGAGCTCGGAAGAACCCCTGCCTAGGGCACCAAAAACCCTGGCGCGGCTCCTGGGCAGGGGACAAACCAGATGACCTCTTGGGGTCCCTTCCAGTTTTACATTTCTATGAACTATTATTTTTAAGTTGTTTTTATGATTTATTGGGGGTAGCTGACTCATGATTTTTGGTTACCTGGGGATGACACTATTTTTACACTACCAAAAGTGCCGTTCTGCCAGTGGCACAGCAATCGAAAATTGCTGGTGTTCAAATCACTGATGGGCATAGCCCTCAGAGCATACTGAGGCAACACAGTGGTTAAAATATATGGAGATATACCTAGCTCATAGAACTGGAAGGGACCCTGAATGGTCATCAAGTCCAGCCCCTGCTTTCACTAGCAGGACTAAGAACTGATTTTAGCCCAGATCCCTAAGTGGCCCCCTCAAGGATTTAACTCACAACTCTGGGTTTAGCAGGCCACTGCTGAAACCACTGAGGTACCCCTCCAAATGACTGTGACTGGCCTACACTCAAGCTCTATCTGCTGTTACCATCAGTCGATGGTAGTGCAATAGGGAGAAATTAAAAGGAAAAATATTAGCGTAGGCGCAACCAATGGGACTTAGATATGTGCCAGGACAAAGACACCCTTTAATTATCCACTCTTTCCAGCACCAGCCTACAGATACATCCTTGAATGGGTATAAGAATAAATTTACAAGAAAGTATAAATATTGGAAAGCATTTGATGTTATCTCCAGTTTTCTGAGGTGCATTGTATTGTCTAGCAGGGCACTAGGAGTCATGACTCCCAGGCTGTGCTGCTGTGTCCACTGCAGACTCACTGCGTGATATTGGCCAAGTTATTTTGCCTCTCTTGTGCCTGGCTCTCCTATTCTGCAATATGGGGAGACTAGTACTTACCTACCTCACAGAAGTGTTGTGAGGCTTTATAGAGATGTTCAGATGAAAGGAAATAGCTCAGCACAAAATACTATGTGGTGTCCTAAATTATGAATTCAGAGTTGCATTTTCCCAGTGGAGAGAAATTGCTTCCTTTTGGATAACTGTGTTGCTGTGTTGGGGTTAAGAAGGGTGATGGTTCATCTTCACAGAACTCTTGAGATCAGACGCTGTCTGGAGAGGTCCAATCACCATAGCAAACTTCTAGGAAATTGTGCAAAGAGCTTCCACTTTCCTTTCTTTCTTGGCTTTTAATTTGCTGCTTGGCGTACTTTCAGCTCACCAGTCCTGTGACAAGCAGAGCTTCGGGGAGGGGACTCACATCCAAATTAAAATCAGGAACCATATCTTCAGTGTATGTGTTGTGGCATGGCAGGAACCATATCTTCAGCGTATGTGTAGTGGCATGGCTTTGATGAAGTCACTGGAGGACAGATGCTAGCTGAGAATCTGGGCCAAAGTTTTCCATCAATGAATGCTGCATTTTGGTGGTATCCTACCCCTTCTCCACTTTTTGATACACCACAAGGCATCTTCTGCAGGCAGAAATCACCTTCAGTCTCAGCAAAGGAATCTATTTCTTATGCTGGTGGGAAAACAGCTCAGAAAGGACGAATGTGCAAACTCCTGGGACCAAAGTTGCCCAATTTGTGTTCCCTGAATTGTTGACTCTTAAACTGAGATTTGCCTGTAAACACCGGACTTAAGTAAGGCCTGATCCTGCAAACACTTATGCACATGCTTAACTTCACTCATGACAGTAATCACATTCACTACATGTGAGTAAAGTTATGCATATGTATAAGTATATGCAGCAGTGGAACCATAGAAATGTCTCCAGGTTTTGCCTTATTATTTAGGTGGTGATGATTTTATTTTTGGTAAAGTCATCCCATCTGCTGGATTCTCACCCTCCCATTGGTAATCTTCCACTAGGTTAGAGTGGGAGTATCCTGACAAGGGCCAGGCGCAAAACCACCACATCCAAAAAGGCACCCAGCACCCACCAGCTTTCGTAAATATAGTCCACAGACAAAGCTGATCAACAGCAGGTTTTCAGTGCTGATGATTTCAACCAACAAGCGATTTTCTATTCATCTACCTAGCAAAAGAGCAATAGTGTGATCACACTTTTATTCTGTATTTTATAAAACTGTTTCAATATACATGCAAATTAGGGGCCTGATAGTGAAGGCATGAAACTCTCCATGGCTTTAGTAGAAGTTTCAGGTGCATTGTGTCTGGGCTTCTTAGATGTTACCTAGTTAACTTTTGGTGTCACAAAGTTTGGGGACCCATATGGTAGAACATGTTCATGAGACATATCCTCCTCTGACACTCATGGACAAATATTGATGAGCAACTCTCCACCGTTGGTCTGTCCAGAAACAAGGTAGTGGTGGACTGTATGAAATTTTAAGTGCATGTGTGCGGGGCGGGGGGCGGAGAATAAAAACACTGTGAAGATGATGGACTGGAGCAAACACCACTGAGGGATTCTGAGATCTTGTGGAAATATATTCTGTAAATTATATCCTGCTTTGTGATGTAAAATATACTACATTTGCTCTAGAGTAGAAATGATCATTTTCAATAAATGGAGCCGCTGCCTCCCTTTCTATTTGTTGTCATGCATTTGTGTCTGCTGCGCTAGTCTGGAGAAAGCACCAGGGGCAGGGCACCAGAGGAGTGGCAGTCGAGCCCAATATCACTTTTCTTTCCAGGGTCTGCTCCTGGAGACTGAGGCCTGGTCTATATTTCAAAACTAGATTGACCTATCCACGTTGGTTAGGGTTGTGAAAAATTTCATGCCTAACCCCTGGTGTAGACATGGCTAGTTCAATAGAAGAACTTCTGTCAACTTAGCTACCATCTCTTGGATGGGTGGATGAATGGCATCAACAGAAAAAACGCCTTCTGTCGATGTAGGAAGCATCTTGTCATGGGCTGGCCAGCCCTTGGAGGCAAGCTGTGCTCAGCCTTGCCCCTGACTTAGCAGCTAGCCCTCAGCCTCACTGAGGAGCTGGCAAAATAAGGGCTAATTAATGACCCTAGCCAGGTGTGATGAGGCCTAGTTAGAAAGACTGACCCCAGCTGTGGTGGTGCAGCAGGTAAGCACTATTTAAACAGAGCTAGGAAGTCAGTAGAGGGGGAGTCCTCTGGAGGACCCTGAGGAAGTCAGGGTGAGTCACCCTCTGGGAGCCCTGAGTTAGGACCTGCGGCAGGAGAAAAGACCCACTGGGAGCACAGCAGGCTTCTGTGGGGGGAGCCCTGAGTTAGGGCCTGTGGCAGGAGCTGGGAGATTCCTACAGACAAACTGCTGAAGTTCCTGGTGAATGGAAGCAGCTGGGGAATCCTGCTGGGGAAGAAGCAAGACAAGAGATGCTCTGCCAGGGCTAAGAAGTAGAGGGCATCAGTGGTGCCTGAGAGAGACAGAAGCACTAATAGTTTGGGCATGTGATTTGGACTCTAAGTTGGACCCTTGTTACCTCAGAAGGGGAATGATCTGTTGCATGACTTGGCAGGAGGGCTGAGCTGCAGAGAGCCTATGGAGGGAGATAGGTGAAAACATCAGCTGTGACTGGCCATTGTGGTAGGGTTGCCAGGTGTTTGGTTTTTGACCAGGATGCCCACTTGAAAAAGGGCTGTAGTGGGTCTGGTCAGCATAGCTGACGAGGCCGTTAAAAATCCAATCAGCAATGCAGCAGGGCTAAGGCAGGTTCCCTGCCTGCCACGGCTCTGTGCGGCTCCTGGAAGAAGCAGCAAGTCCTCCCCTCCGGCTCCTATGTAGGGGCAGCCAGGGGGCTCTGCACATTGCCCCTGCCACAAGTGCTGGCTCCATAGCTCCCATTGGCCAGGAACTACAGCCAATGGGAGCTACAAGGGTGGCACCTGCAGATGGGCAGGGCACAGAACCACCTGGCCCTGCCTCTGCATAGGAGTCGGAGTGGAGACATGCCACTGCTTCCAGGAGCTGCTTAAGGTAAACGCTGCCTGGAGCCTGCACCCCTGATCCCCTCCTGCACTCCAGCTCCCTGCCCCAACCCTGATCCACCTCCCACCCTCCAAACTCCTCAATCCAAGCCTGGATCACCCTTCTGCACCCTGAACCCTCTCATCCCTGCCCCACCTCAGAGCCTGCACTTCCAGCTGAAGCCGTTGTTGCCGACACAGAAGTGCCAGAGGCAAACAACAGTGGTTCGTTGCCCAGAGTGCTAAGCGCCAATAAACACACCAGGGTGGAGAAGCAAACAACCAAGTTTATATGAGCTCAAATAAGGTGCAAGGGAGAAAATCTCAAATCCTGCATGTAGCACACAGGCGGGGCATTAATATTTATACCCATCTTTTACTATCTCTTTTTTTATGCTGACTAGTTGATGTCTTACTCCCCGCTCCTTTCCCATTCAGCTGCAGTATTTTTTCTCATTCAATTTTTTGTTTTTCCCCTTTTTTCCCCCCTCTCTGCTGTTGAGACATGTATACAGTATCTTAAAATGGCCTTGAGCATGCTTTAGCCTAGCTTCAATGTGTTACAGCAGAGAACTGGTTGTTACAATCAAAAACTAACTGCTAACACTACATTTTTGCAGTTATTAGTACATTAGGTTACACTAGGTTACACAAAGTGTTTAACATGGAGGTACTTTGGTTCACATAGGCCTTAACATGGGCCTTAAGCAAGGGAGATTTCTACCTAGTGACACCAACAACTCCCTCCTTTGAGAACACTTAACAATTTTTTGGCTGAGTTTTTTTATATTTAAAGGCTAGCATGTTATTAAGCATAATAATTTTGAGGTCCTCCATGAGGGGGTACATAGGAGTTTTTGGAGAACAAGAGGTACAAATTTTATGAATAAATACTTTACAGCAAGTAAGCAAAAGAAGAGCAACAATGCACAATACCGCACCCGTGAGCAGGAGACGAATAAGCCCTGTTTTCACCCACCCAAGATTGGGCAGCCAACTAAAGACAGTATTAAATAGGGAGGGAGCCTGTTTCAGGGACTTTCACTGGTTAAAAGCCTGCTCGGCGGATAAAATGTGCTTATTAATGTTCTTTGCATTTTTTGGGACATATGTACAGCATTTTTTTTTAACAAGGGCACATATTTTGCCCTGTGAAGCCAGAACATAATTTAGAGCTTGGCGATTTTGTAGAGCCAGCAGGCGGAGCTGATAAAGCTCAGAACTGATGCTTTTTTTAATGGCCAGGGTGTTATTGGCAAATTGAGTGAGGAACACAGAAAGCTTTCGATAAAGTTGGGCTAGTTGTCCCACCCCATATGATGGAAGGAATATTATTCCAAACCTATTTTTCTAACTGATAGGCTTAATGGTGGCATATAGAGATTGCTGATACCTGGGGCGACCTGAGGGGGCCTGGGCCAGGACACGGAGAGGAGGAGCAAGATAGCCCAAATAACAACTTTTATACCAGCCACGAGGAAGCCATTTATAGGCACTATTACCACAGATCCAGAATGATTCACCATAGCTAGCCTTCCATTGTTTCCTTTTTGGTTTTGTAGGGTGTTATTTGTGGAGAGAGAGAAGGTTGCACTGCCGGTCTGTTGACCAGTGGCAGTTACTAAAGGGACAGTGAAATTTATACCAGGACCGATATAGAACCTACACATACTACTTTCTGCAAACCAGGAATGGTTACTTGCACCGGTTTGCTGAAAGCATATAAGACCAGCGGGTGGAGAGTGCAACCGAATTGGCTGGGGCTTAAGTGTATGATTATAATAAGGAATTCAAGAGCCATTGTGTAAACCATAAGGGGCCTTTTTGGTACAATTACTTTGTAAACTTTTATTAGTAGAAGTGCTGTATGTGGTTATCATTCACCTTTGACAAAAGTCTGACCAATTTTGGGGAACGACTCTTCAGGGTAACCCAGCAGCGTGATGTGGGATTTGAACACAAATCCAGCAATTGGAAAAATTAAACTCACGGGCAAAAGCAATTTTTAAGGCTTTAAAGGTGTTAACAGTAAAATTCTTAGGAGGGTTGGGACCCCAACCGGCGTGCAGTTGGGCTATCCCAACAGGGAGGAATGTGGCCCAAAGGAGCCATATAGGGCCTAAAATTCTAGGTCGCCAAAACCCCAAAGAATAAGAAGGATGACTAAAAGACATATGAAAAACAAAAGGACCTATATTGCCAGGCAGGGCCATTTTTGAGAGGACAAGACAGCCAGTTGTCAGGGTACTCCTGGGGAAGGGAATTAGGATGCACAAAGGGAAAACACTGCATTTAACACTTAATGCTGATGAGGGTGGAAATGATGTCGGGACTCTTTACGGACCTGTACCCAAACAGAATCAAATGCCACAGGAGGAGAGGAGGGTGATAAAAACCTGTGAACCCTTTGATTGGGGCCCCTGTGTATAAAGATGTGTACTACCCACCGATGCTGATGGGGGCAGTAGTATGGCCGACTAATAGGGGGAATATGAGACCCTACAGGAGGGCTTCCACCCATATAGGGCCTAAGAGACTGAAGAGGGTTAGGTTTGGCCCTTACGTTGTTTAAACAACAGTTTTAGTTCAAGATTAGTATTACTGAGATTACTGACAGGCTGAATAGTCCACTGGTCTGTTGATGCTGGAGCTGGTACTCTTTTTAGACGGGAGTGATGAATCCAGGTCTTGTGCCCCTCAACCTTGGCCGCCGTGTGGGAAACCAGCAGGACTGTGTATGGTTTTTTTTTACCGTTCCTGCAGGGGTTTGTCCTTCCAGGTACACACGAGCACGGAGTCGCCTGGCTGCAAGGAGTGGACAGGAGCATCCAGTGGGGATGGCTGTAGATTTTTGGTATACCTGTGAAGAGAAAAGAGAACAGCAGACAAAGAGCACATGTACTGTGATGAAAACCCACATCCTACTTCCCACTCCTCTGCCAGAACCGGGGTACCACTTATAGGCCATGCCTTTTCAAATACAATTTTGAAGGGACTAAGTTCTAATTTACCCTTAGGGAGAACCCGGATATGAAGCAAGGCAAGGGGAAAAGCATCAGGCCATCGTAGAGAAGCCTCTTGGCAGATTTTTGAGAGGTGTCTTTTAAGGGTTTGATTTGTACGCTCCACCACATCACTGGCTTGCGGTTGCCATGGGGTGTGGCGCTTCCAAGGAATCTGTAGGGCCTCTGCTATATGCTGGATGATTTTTGATGTGAAGTGGGTTCTGTTGTCCAATTCCATCCACTGGGGGAGCCCAAAGCGAGGGACGATTTTTTTGACAAATTTAAGGGCTACTGTTTTTGCCATGCAGTTACGGCACGGGTAGGCCTCGGGCCATCCATTGAATCAGTCCACCAAGATGAGGAGGTATTTAAACCTTTGGGTCCATGGAAGTTTAGTGAAATTTATTTGCCACACCAGTCCCGGGCCTGGGGTGGGTTCCAGAGTGGCTGGTGGTACTGAAAAGCCTGGTCAAGGGTTGTTCTTTTGGCAGACTAAGCATTCAGCCTGCACCTGGGAGGCCAGTGGTCTAAGTCTGGAGGTCAGGAAATATTTATTCATTAGCTGGGTAAGGGCCTCCCTGCCAGCGTGAGTAGTTTGATGTAATTTCCGCAGCACCGGTTGGATCAGGCTCTTTGGCAGGAGGATCTTTCCCTCTGTGGAATGAAGCCACCCCTCCTTTTCCTGGAGACCGAGCTTGTCAGCCAGCTGCTTTTCCTCACAGGAGTAATGAGGAGTTGCAAGCTCCCCTACTGAAGGAATGAGGGCATGCATGTGGGTGTTTTTAGTTGTCGGTAGGTTCAAGGTGGCAGCGTGCTTGGCTTTCCTGTTCACTTGAGCGTTGCCCCTGGTTACGTCTTGGTCTTCCTTTTGATGTGCCTTGCAGTGTACTACTGCTATTTTTGCTGGGAGCTGTACAGCTTCTAGGAGCCGGAGAATCTGGGACCCATGCTTGACCGGAAAACCTTGTGCCGTCAGCATCCCCCTCTGCTTCCACAGACCTGCATGAGCGTGTAGCACTTCAAACGCATATCTGGAATCAGTGAAAATGTTAACTCTTTTCCCTTTTGCCAGTTCAAGTGCACGAGTTAAAGCTATTAATTCAGCCAGCTGGGCTGATGTCCCGGCAGGCAGACTTTTTGCTTCCACTGTCTTGTGGAGAGTTACAACAGCATAACCAGCCCTCCTTTGTCCATTAATAACAGCACTGCTGCCATTAGTATACCATTCATAATTCGCATTTGGAAGTGGCTGATTTTTTAAGTCTGGGCGACTGGAATACTGGGCATTTATTACATTTAAACAGTTATGGTTTTGTTTCTTTGTTTCAGGTAACAAGGTGGCTGGGTTAAGGGAAGGGCAGGGCTGCAGGGTAACTTCAGGGTTCTCCAGAAGTTTAGCTTGATACCGAGCTACCCGAGCCTGAGTGAGCCAAAGACCACCCTTGGCATCCAGTAAAGCCCTAACTAGATGGGGTGTATAAACTTGTACAACCCCCCACGCAGAGTCAGGTTTTTAGCTTTCTTTAATACCAGAGCAGTAGCTGCAACCGCCCTTAAGCATGCTGGCCATTCCTTTGCAACTTGATTTAGTTGTTTGGAAAAATAGGCTCCAGGACATTTCTGGGTGCCTAATAGCTGGGTAAGCATTTCCAGAGCTACTCCTTTTCGCATATGTACATACAATTGAAATGGCTTTAAAAGGTCCGGTAAACCCAGGGCTGGGGCTTCCATTAATTTTTTTTTTTAATTTTAAATGCCCTCTCAGCTTCTGGTGACCAGTGAAAAGGGTCGTGATTTGTTTCCTTGACACATTTATACAATGGTTTAGCCCACAATTTAAACTCTGGGATCCATATTCTGCAGAACCCCACCATTTCCAGAAATGCCCTGAGCCGTTTACGATTGCTTGGGATAGGAACTTGGCATATAGCTTCTTTTTTTTTGTTGGAAAGCTGGCGCTCCCCCTGCCTTATGTGGAACCTCAGGTACCGTACTTCTGGGAGGGCAATCTGAGCCTTATTTTGTGCTACTCTGTATCCTTGGACTCCAATAAAGTTCAGGAGGCTTGCGGTGACTTTAAGGCAAGGGGTCAAACCCACAGCTGCAATTAGCAAGTCATCAACATATTGCAGAAGGAGGACCTTGTCCTTATTATTCCATTCCTCCAAGTCCCTAGCCAGGGCCTGGCCAAAAAGAGTGGGGGAGTTTTTAAATCCCTGGGCCAACACAGTCCAGCAAAGCTGCTTTTTAACCCTTCTTTGGTTTTCCCACTTGAAGGAGAAAATCTCTTGAGATGGTGTATTAACCGCAATTGTAAAGAAAGCATCCTTTAAGTCCAAAACTTAAAAATGGGTGTACTGCCCCCCCACTGAGGCCAACAAGGTATATGGGTTTGGGACGAGGGGGTGCAAAGTTTTAATCCGTTTATTAACCGCCTTCAGGTCCTGTACCAGCCGGTACCTGCTATCAGGCTTTTGCACTGGCAAGATAGGAGTGTTTTAAGCTGACTGGCATTCTCGAAGTACGCCATATTGTAGGAATCGGTCTATAGTTCCCTGTAAACTTTTTTTGGCTTCCCTTTTGATTGGGTACTGTTTGATTTGCACCGGGCCTTTTCCTGGCAAAAGCTGAATTTTAACAGGGGTTTGGTGTGTGGCTTTTCCCGGGATCCCTGATGCCCATACCAGGGGGTATATTTGGTTTTTCCACTGGCTCCACTCTGGGACTTGCATGGCTGAGGGTTCAGCTGCAAGGGTCATTATCCATGCATTTTTAGGTGGTAAGGTAAGGGTTATTTTATCTTGAGTAAAATGCAGGAAGGCACCTAAACGGCAAAGTAGGTCTCGCCCTAGCAAGGGTGTTGGGCAATATGGAAGGTAAACCAGCTTGTGAGACATAGTTCTGTTTTTTAAAGCACATTCCGCTGGGGCACATACTGGACACTTGGTTCCTTTGCCTGTGGCACCTACCACAGTAAGGGAATCTGCCACCGGTAGCTGAAGGGGCTGGTTTACAGCAGTTCGTGCTGCTCCAGAGTCTACTAAAAAGTCTATTTTTGAATTTTTTATCCGCATTTTTACTTGGGGCTTCGGGGGCCGGATGGTCCGTTTCCCCTGACATCCCTATTCATTATCCTCTGCCGCCATTATGTGGGTACTTTTTTTTTTAGGGCATTTTTTTTTAATGTTCCTTTTGCCAACAGATAGCACACTGATTGGGACCCAAACTTTTTTTTTGTGAGCTAGGACATCCACATCCATGGCCCTTTATTCCCCTTCCTTTTTTACCTTTTTTAGTGCCAACCTGCATTACCGCTACCATTATTTTTACTTGCCTTTTTTTTTTAAGGCTATAAGCCTTATTTGCAATTTTTAAAATTTGTGCCATAGTTATGCCCATTAAATTTTTTTTTTGTAATTTTTTTTTAATATTACAAGCTGCACGGCTAAGGAAAATGCCCTTTATCATTGCTTTAGTTGCCTGATTATTGGGGTCTGCACTAGTATTCTGCCGAATAGTGTCTCGAATGCGCTGTAAAAAGGCAACTGGAGTTTTCTTTGGCTTTTGCACAATTTTACAGGGCTTGGCCCAGTTATTGTGTTTAACCACTGAGTGCCTGAGACCATGTAGAAGCAAATTCTTATAAGCAGCTAGGCAGGCAAAGTGCTGCTGATTATTAGGGTCCCACTGGGGGTTTCTAAAGGAAACTTGATCTTTTGGTTCAGGAACATGTTTCAGGTCTGCCTCATGTCTTCGCTCTGCCTCCTCCCTAGCTTTTGCCAGTACCTGATTCCGCTTAACCTCAGAAAGTAAAGTTCTTAAAAGGACCTGACAATCATCCCAGTCGGGCTTGTGACTCACTAGGCATCCCTCAAAGACTGAGATAAAACGACTTGGGATTGTGGAAAATTCTCCTGCCTGTACTTTAAAGGCTGCTAAGGCCATAGGATCAAAAGGAACATGGTTGTACACTTGCAGAGTTTCTGCCACACGGTCCTGCGCTGCTTTGCGGGATATTCTGGCCTCAGTAAGCAGTGGATAGATTCCCCACTGGGGGAGCAAGCTCCGGGGCTGAGGGCACCTTTTATCGATATGGTGGGAGTGCTGTGGCCAAAGGGGACACCGGCTCTGCCATTACAACGGGGGAGAGGTTTGGGAAACTAACATTAGTTACTACCGATCCTGTTGGGGCTGCATTATACCTTACAGTCGGGGTTATATTGCACCTTAACAAGAGATCTGACCTACTTCTTAACATCATGAACAGCTGTGCATACATAAGTTCATTCCATTTACCTGTTCGATGGCAAAACAACAGTAATTGAAGGATTGTACTGTAATTTACTGATCCTTCAGGTGCCACCTCTCGTGAACCTCCAACTGGTACTGTGGCCAATCCACTGTACAAAACCTTTGCAACCTATTTTTGGATAATGGATCCAATCCAAACACCTTCCAATTCTCCAGAATGCATTCTAGGGGGGAGCACCTTGCCTTCCCCGCCTTGCTCTGCCCCTGCCCCATGTCGCAGGTAGACGCTGGGCGTCCCCAGGCCCTAGCAGAGAGAGTCCGGACAAACAGACTTTTCCTACCTTATCCAAGGGACCGGTTCCTCACCGTTGCCCAAGACCGGTTCCACACCGTTGCCCGCAACTGCTTCTTCACTATTTGAGCGCGTTGTACCGTTGTGCCCTCCGGGGTCACTCACACTGCGTCTCCGCCGAGGCCCCCGGTGAAGTCACCGATGTGCACTGGGCATCGGTCATCGCCGCAATCAGTTGACCTCCAGGAGGGATCCAGGCAAGGCTAATTTTCGCCTCTTGCCCACCCAGGGACGCCAAAAATGTTGCCGACACAGAAGTGCCAGAGGTAAGCAACAGTGGTTCGTTGCCCAGAGTGCTAAGCGCCAATAAACACACCAGGGTGGAGAAGCAAACAACCAAGTTTATTTGAGCTCAAATAAGGTGCAAGGGAGAAAATCTCAAATTCTGCACGTAGCACACAGGCGGGGCATTAATATTTATACCCCTCTTCTAGTATCTCTTTTTCTATGCTGACTAGTTGAAGTCTCACTCCCCCCTCCTTTCCCATCCAGCTGCAGTATCTTTTCTCATTCAGTCTTTTGTTTTCCCCCTTTCTCCCCCTCTCTCTGCTGCTGAGACATGTATACAGTATCTTAAAACGGCCTTGAGCGTACTTTAGCCTAGCTTCAATGTGTTACAGCAGAGAACTGGCTGTTACAATCAAAAACTAACTGCTAACACTACATTTTTGCAGTTATTAGTACATTAGGTTACACTAGATTACACAAAGTGTTTAACATGGAGGTACTTTGGTTCACATAGACCTTAACATAGGCCTTAAGCAAGGGAAATTTCTACCTAGTGACACCCATACCCTCATCCCCACCTCTGTTCCCCACCCCCCCTGCCTCAACCCTGATCCCCCTCCCTCTCGCTGAACCCCTCGATCCCAGTCCAGAACCCCTTTCTACAACGCAAATCCTTTGTTCCCAGCCCCACCCCAGAGTCTGCACCCCCAGCCAGAGCCCTCACCCCCCCCACACCCGAACCCCCTGCCTGTAGCTCCTCCCACACTCCAAAACCCGAAGCCCCCTCCTGTACCTCAATCCATCATCCCTGGCCCTACACTGGAGCCCACATCCCCAACCAGAGCCCTCACCCCCTTCTGCATCCCAATCCACTGCCTTAACCCCAAGCCCCCTCCTGAACCCTGAACTCCTCATTTCTGACCCCATCCCACAGCCTGCACCCCAACCCAGAGTCTTTACCCCCTCCTAAACCCCAACCCCCTGAGCCAGTCCAATGAAAATGAATGAGTGAGTGAAGGAAGGGTGGGGGGATGGAGTCAATGGGCTGTGTGGCCTCAGACAAGGGGTGGGCCCTTGGACGAGTGGCAAGGCAGGGCAAGGGAATTCAGTTTTGTGCAAGTAGAAAGTTGACAGCCCTATATCATGGCCAAGGATGTGGCAGCAAAAGGGAGTACAAGAGGTGAAGTCCCTTTCAATGCCATGCCCAGGCAAAAGGGGGCACCCTAGAGGTGAGGACATGTGCTTCTATGTCTGCACTATAGGTGCTGTGCTGCTGTAGTGCAGACATGGCCTTACTATTATGGTTTATGTCACAGAAGTGCCTAGGGGCCCCAGTTGAGATCAGAGCCCCCATGGTGTTAGATGCAGCACATACACACAGTGAGAGGCAGATCCTGTCCTGAAGAGACAGATAGACAAAGGATGGGAGAAAGGAAGTGTTGTTCTAATTGCACAGGTGGGGAACTGAGACACAAAGAGATTAAGTGGAGGATTGCCACAGAACTCAGCCTTGGCCTATCTCTGCTCTCATTGAAGTCAACAGTTTTACCCCGGACTTCAGAAGGAGCAGAGTTAGGCCAACACTGGGCACGTTGGAAAAGCTTGCTCCATGTGACCTACCCACGGTCATCAAGTGAGTTTACCCATTAAGCCTGGGGCAGAGACAGAAATCTGAGAGCTCCAGAGTCTCATAATCACCTCACTAGCCTTATTCTCAAGATGGTTGTAAGTTGATTCAAAAAGGATAGGAGATAGTCCACCCTTTACTGTGGAAGGAATACAGTCCCCTTCATTAATGTGTCCTATCTGGTGAGCGGCATTTGACATGCAGTAGCCCCTAACAAGTTCAGGTGCCAACCAAGCTGGCTCAGCGTGGTGCTCTGTCCTCCTCTACTGGTAACTAGGCCACCTAGAGACTAATCAGCTTGCTACAGACTGGGTCACTCTACTCAGAGAGCAAAGGCTCATGTTTTAAGCTCCAGTGGTCCCAGGTTTGATTCCCCCTGCCAACAACACATCTAGGGTTGGTGGGGTTACAAATGGCCTCTTAGCCAAGTTTGTAGCAGGATCATTGATTTCCACTTGGCCTGGCCACCACTAGAAATGGACAGAGTGTCACACTGAGCAGACCTGCCCGACTTACATTCTCCCCTGGCCTGGGAAGAGCAGCCTGGAGCTTCAGAGGCTCCCCAGTGCAGGCTACCACTTGTAATGCCAACAGCCCTGCGTTGTCACCAGTGAAGTCAGTGGAAGTCTTTCTAATCACTTCCATGGGTGCTGGCTCAGACCTCACTGGGTACTTAATTAGAGTCTGTGATAGATGCACACCCTAATTTCTAGAGTTGGTCAAAAAATAAAAACATTTTCACGAGAAATTTTGTAGTTTTAAGGTTTTAACATCAAAGGGATCCGTTTTTATATTTTTTTAATATCTGATGTTTTTACTCCACATTTTTTTATTAAAAATGAAATGGGTCTTGACATTTTTCATTTACCAAAAACCCATGAGAAGCATGTCAACAATGGGTTGGGTTTTTTTAGTTAAAATTCTGGGGGAAATGTAGAAGCAATAGTCACAATATTTTTCACAGAAGATGAAACATTGCTAAAATGTCAACAATTTTTCTGAAAAAAATTTTTTACCAAAAAAACCCCAACCCCTTTTTTTAATTCTTAAAATTCCCACCTGCCCTAAAGCTATTCTTTTGCACAACTTTAAAAATGCAGCTAACTACTTCTCAACGTGGGTAGGAGGAGGGCAGGAAGAACGGACTGTGAGCTCACCTGTGTCTCACCCAGAGCTGTTGAGTTGTAGTTCCTCAAATTTCTTGGCTTGTATGTAAGTAAACAAGTATATTTTTCTCTAAGTGTGGAAAGGGGTGGGTCTATGGACAGGCCAGCCCAGAACATTCCTGTGGTTTTAGTGCCTGGATCTCTCCATTTGTGTTTTTTGACTCCCTGTTGGGTAGGGGCAATAGTTTAGAGATTGAGAGGAAGTGGTTGACAGGAAAAGTAAATGGGACCTTCTCCAGAGGGAGAGGGGGGGAAAGAAAAAATACCAGCAGGTGGAGAAAAGTGGGTGGGGCAGCCCACTAGAGTTTTGGGGAGGCGTCAGGGAGGGGAGGAACCAGCAGGTGGGAGGAAATAATATGGGGCACTCAACAGATGGGGCAGGGGGAGAGAATGGATCAGTGGGCAACGTGATTAGATAGGCATGAGGGCCAATAACCTAGATGGGGAAACAAAGGCACTCAACAAGAGGAGGACATAGTAACAAGCAGGCAAGTGTGCCTTACACACCCACCTCATTTCCCCAGGAGTGAGCTAGCTAGAAAGGGTAAAGGGGGTGATGACTCATTGCTGCAGCTGGTTTCTTAAGAACTTGTTATAAAGGAGGGGAGGGAGCTGAAGGTGGGCCAGGCCGGGCTGAGCCTTTCTTGTCAGGATTATTTTTTTGATGAGGAAGTTTCTGTGTTAATAATCCTGGCGGATTAACAGTATTTTGGATTTTACTAGGTTTGGTTTTATTAACTCAGAGCCAGAAGGGCTGGATCCATGTGGCGCAGAGGTGCAAATGGATAGGATTATTCTGTAGCAAAATGCAACACAATCAAAACCCAAGTGGTAAGTGGTAATGAGCCAACTAAATTAAGGTTGAGACTTCCACCTTAATTGAAGTGGCTCGTTAGCACTGATCCCCCACTTGGTAAGGCAACTCCCATCTTTTCATGTGCTGTGTATTTATACCTCCCTTCTGTATGAAGTGGGTTTTAGCCCACAAAAACTTATGCCCAAATAAATTTGTTAGTCTCTAAGGTGCCACAAAGACTCCTCATTGTTTTTGCTGATACAGACTAACACGGCTACCGCTCTGAAATTTGAAACAGTTAGGGTAACATATTTATTTTCTTACATTTTCACTTGTCTCTGTGGTTTAAGTCTTACTCAGCCTCCCTCCCATCCCTCCGTGAGAATTAGTCATCTACTCCTTTGTAGATGAAAACTATATTTAAATGCAATGATTAGCGATCCAAAAGAAGGGTAATGAATATTGCAAACTGATCTCAGAAAATGTCTAAGCTGATACTAAGACCAAAGTGCTTAGGAATGAATTGGAATGAGAAACTCATCCAAACTTTTGGCTGCTTATTTGAGGCAAAATAAACATTTTGACAGTTGCCCACCTCTGCCTCTTTTACTACTAGATTGAATTTCTGTCTCTGTCTGCATGTGTGTGTCTCTCAGGAATAGTGCTGTTTGAAATATGGACTTTCCATCCAACTCGGAATGATGATTATTTCGCAATTGGCTTTGTCCCAAAATGAAACAAAAGGTCAAAATAATTGAAAATTTCCATGGGGTGAAAAAAATTCCAAAATATTTCTGTTTGGAAATATCAAAAAGGAAAAAGTTGTCGTTTTTGATTGAACTGAAACCTTTTAAAATATAGATTTAAACTTCTGTTGGTGAAAGAGACAAGCTTATGAACTCTTCATTAGCTCCCTGAAAGGATGTCTCTTTCACCAACGGAAGATAACCCACTGTAAGATGTTACCTCACCCACCTTGTCTCCCATTTGAAGTGTTGACAATTTTGATATTTTCAAAATGTCAATTCAAATTTTATAATTAGTGTTTATGTTTATCATTTTCCAATTGAAAAATCAGATTTTCTTTTTGTCAAAATCAACATTTTGCTGTGAAAAATATCTATTTCTAGGAAACTCCGTCATTTGTTAGGAAAGTTTTTTTAGTCAAAAATGTTAACCAGCTGTACAAAAATGGAGCATGATTTATCAAGTACTTTCTTTTACATTTGTCACCTTCCTCTCCTGGTCTGCAATTCTCAAAGAAGCCCATGGGAGTTAGGTGCTCAAATCTGATTGGCTTGAAACCTTAGGCAACTTTGAAAAGGCTTAGACCAAGAAAATCAAGTGTGGAAAGACAAGTCCAATGCCTATGAGATGGTTTCAGTGAGTACAGAGTTAATCTGGTTGTGTAACGTTTTTTCAGGCTCATGCAAGACTAAATCCAGACCCTTAACTCCAGCCTTAAGAGGCGTCAGATTTGTTTTCAATGGGAAAGCTTTAATGGGAAACACATGTGCACATGTACAGGGAGGCAACAACATGAGGCTTCTTGATTATGAGGTCTCTGCCCAGTAAGAGAATCTGAGAGTCCCAGAAATACTAAAAAGAGACTCTCAATTAGCCTAATAAAAATGGAATTTCATCCCGTGGTAATGTATTCTGATTATACAAATAAAAACTACGCAGCATAATGTGCAGAAGGAGTCAGAATACAAAGGAGAGATGCTACACAATAGCCCTGAATGGCACTCTGCCCCGAGACAAGGCATTTCAACAAGCATGCTCCTCTGTCCACATCCCCTAGAAACTTTGGCTTCTCCTGGGAAGGGGAAAAAAGCTAAGGAAACTAATTAATCCCTGTGTAACCTGTTCATAGTCACATGACTTAGCTTTGTGACATATGTCTATTGTTATAGTCAATGGCCTCACCTGGCAGATCATCTTTTAGAAAGCCAAGAGGCCACGTTACTTGCTAGGATAATTCCACTGGCCTCAGTGGCATTACTCCAGCAGACAACTTGGCCCCAGGAGCCTTTCCCAAGAGAAGTCCATGTCTGGATCATCCTGTCCTTCAAACATTGATATGACTTGTCTAGCACTTTGCAGTCCACTGGAATGTATTTGAGATCTCCAATGCTTGTGAGCTGCCCATATGTAGCAGGGGGGAGAATGTCACCCTCTCAGATTTTCCTCTAGTACCACTGGCTTCCAGGAAAGCTTTGAAGTGCTATAGCTGCATTCTCTGCCAGCTTCTCTTTTTTATGAGGCTTCATTTGCTCCATCTCTGCCATAGATGTTTTCCTCTGATCCCAGTACTCAAGGCACGGCACACAGGAGTGCTGGGAAGAGACTGGTCTTTCTTTTCCAGAAAGTTACTTGCCAGGTTCACAAAAGGCTGTGGGTGGCACTTTCAAAAGCACTTGAAAGTCAGATTCGTGCTTCTTATTCACCTTGGTGCTTATGAACATCTTTCTGGTATCCCTGTCTCTCGGTATCCCAAGAGAAGCCTGCACTGGGGCTGCAGCTAGAATTCCTCCCCCGCACACACACATCCTTGCCCTGGAAAGAGAAGGGAAAGCCAAGAGGATGTCTTCTTTGGCTTCTCCTGCTTGGCTTTTCTCCCGCCAGGTGGAGATTCAAGGCAAAGAGGCACCTTTGCCTTTGGGGGGAGAGAGAAGGGGTACAGAATGTCCTGGTTTTCCCATATATGGGGAATGTGGAGAAAGGGGCCCTTTCTTAACACCATCTCCAGCCACTCAGGAAACCAGAAGGTGACACCAAAATGTACCTTTCCAAGGGAGAAGCAGGCGACATAAGTGGCTCATTGGGGCTGGAGTCATCATCAGAGAAGATCATGTGCTCAGAGCTGGGAATGGCATTCTGGCTGGCAAATCGGGCATGTGTTTGTGATGTAGGCTCTGATCTGGCTGCATGGATGTAAGACAGCTGCTGCTGGCCTCAACTTAAGACTAGAAGGCATGGGGGAAATGGGAACATAACCTTTCCAAACTCAGAGGAGGTTTGGAGTGTGCATTGAGGTTTGGGATAGTGGTTGTTTTTGTAGCCCAGTGGCTGGCCTGTATCCCCACCCTCTACATTGACTCAGTGCTGGTGGGAAAGTGCAGCACTCTGAAAACAGCCATCAGTTCTATTATCTTAGGAAAACATTAAGGGCTCGGCTATACTTGCAAGTTAGAGTGCATTAAATCAGCCCAAGACACCCTAACTCCTGGTGTCCACACTGGCAAGGCATGTAGAGGGCCTGGACCCTGTGGCTGGAGTGGCCCTGGTAATCCACCTCCACGAATGATTGGTGTCCAGAAACGTCCCATAATCCCTTGAAGTCAAGTGGCCACTCTGGTCATTGTTTGAACTCGGCTGCAGGCATGCCAATATCCCCAGTCAACATGCTTATCTGCTCTGGGACACAAAGCAAACGATTACTGTGGAATGCTGCTGCTGCCGAGGCAGGCATTTGTGTGTGTGTGTGAATGGGAGAAAGGAAGGCTGATGTTGGGGTTTCCCCTGCCGCTATCTGAACTTACAAGACAGCATGCTGACACACACTCTGCCCCCCAAAACACACTGTCTCTCCCCCACATACACACAACACTCACACTTCACACTCTCCCCTCCCATTTGAAAAGCATGCTGCAGCCACTTGCACCCTGGGATAGCTACCACAATACACTGCGCTCTGTGGCAATACAAAAGATGCTAATGTGGCCACTCCACGCCACTTGCAGCCGACAGTGTAAATACACGGCAGCACTTTTCTTACTGCTGTCTCTGAGAGCTGGTTTAACTCCCAGCCCTCTACATCTGCAAGTGTCGCTATAGCCTAAGCAAACATGCCCAATGTATCTTGACTGTTGGACTTAGCACACTGTCTGTTGAGTCGAGGCAGCAAACTGCTCTGCCATATTATCTGCAAGGGAGCAAGACAGCTCTGCTCTGGGACATGAAAGAGGCGTCTGCCTGGGCTTGGGTTTCAGAAGGAGTTTTCTGCAAACTCTGCAGGATTTGAACCCAGATTCATGTGCACGGATCAGGAGCTTTGTCTCTATGGATCAGTTACTGGTAATTGTTCCACAAATAGAGCACATAACTGTGCAACATAGTTCCAAAGTACTTCGTGTAGAGCTCAGTCTGGACCTCATCCCTTTCTGTGTACATCATCCTTTGAGTTTTAGGCAAAATCTTTCAAAAGCACCCAAGTGACGTCAGTGCCTAAGTTCCATTTTCGAAAGTGACTTAGAGTCTATCACAGGGTGGCTGGGCCTCTCAGGGGAGATGGGGTCAGCCCCACATGTGGCACACCTAGCTCACCTCCCTAGGTGGAGAAAATGAGCCAAGACACAGGACAGGGAGGTCATTTAGCTAAACTAGATCTTCAGGGCTGGAGGTAAGGCAGAAGCTTGTGGAGAGCAAAGGGAGGCTGCTGTCTGGAAGCCCTGAGAGCTGGTGCTCAATGGAGAGCAGGGAGAGCCTCAAAGGAGGCCAGGAAGAGCGGAGGAGAGGAGTCAAGTTCTCAGGATGGAGCGGTGAGGCCAATCTTGGACTCGTCCATGTTCGTTTTGGACATGGATACCCGGAAGGGCTGGACTTTCTCTTTAATGACTTGGGCGGAGAGTCACATTCCTGCAGCAAGTCTCTGTGCTACCAAGCCAGGTTGAGAGAGTCAGCCTGGGTGAGAGGAAGATGGCGCAGTGACTAGCCTGATGCAGAGAGGTAGGTGGTGCTGCTACAGGCTCCTAAAGCTATGGCTACACTGCAATAAAAGACCCACAGCTAGCCTGAGTCAGCTGACTTGAGCTCGGGCTGCAGGGTTAAAAAACTGCCATGTAGACATTCAGGCACAGGCTGGAGCCCTGGGACTGCAACCCCACGAGGAGGGAGGATCTCAGAGCCCAGGCTCCAGTCCAAGTCCTAATGGCTACACTGCAGTTTTTAGCCCCGCAGCCTGAGTCAATTGACCTGGGCTCTGAAGGTCGATGCTGTGGGTTTTTTATTGCAGTGTAGATGTACCCTAAGTATCTAAGTCATGTTAGTATATAGGACTAAGGTTCCTAAGTCAGACAGGTGCTTTTGGAAATTTTAGCTGTTCCCTATTTTCTTTTGTGGGCAACTTTTTCTCATTTCCACCCCCACATATTCTCTTACCAACACTTTCCCACTTTGCTCTTTCACCCTTGTCTACTCTGGTTCTCTTCCTTTTTTCTCACTTCCCCCCCTATTTTGATAACCTCCATAGTGTGACAAGGGATAGTGGGCAACTGTTACCAAAGTTACTTCGTTACTGTCTCGCTGGGCAGCTTGGATTTCATAGCAGTAATTAGGTAGGCGGATTTAATGTGTCCATCTTTTATTGCCAATTTCTTTTAACAGGAAGTGTATGTGTGTGTAGAGAAAGAGAGAGGTATGGCACTGGTGAAAACTGATGACCTGTTTGATCTCCATTTTGACAGACATGGCCTCTGAAGGAAGCCTCACTCATGGACAGAATGGCCTACTCCCCCCTTCCCTAGCCACAGGGGAGGGGCCAAAAAGGACCCAGGTCAGCAGAACATGGGGAACTAATCAAAAAATGCATGGACTGAGGCTAGAGGGATAATAAAAGGCAACCAGTGAGAAACACTGAGCATACCCTCCTGGACAGCAACCACTGCTCCAAGAAGATGTCAAGGGAGTCAGTGCATGCTGCTCCATGGAACTAGACCTGGATGTGTGCATGAACTAGGGTGAGGAGCACAGTCCCACAATTGCATGGTGAAAGGCGCTAGACTGATGTCTTCTCTTCCCCCACGTTGCTCAACCAATTAGCCTCCACTTGGCCCGTTTGCAGCTCCTTGTGTTGAAAGGATGCAGCCCCTAAGTACTGGAAAAGGAAATGCAGTCTCAGTTCTTATCCCACCCCTGGTTCCAATGCAATGAGGATACCAGTTGGCAGGGTTTGAGTGTCATCTCCCTGCCCTCATGCTGAAAATTAGCCCTGAAGAATGGGAATGATGCACTTCAGGAAGGTGTTGATAATCAGATGATGAACAGCTTGCCCAAAGGAACTTCAGAGACTTTTGGAACAATCCATACTAGGCTTCCTTGCCAGGCACCGGGGACTCCTTCAGTATCTGGACCAAGAACTGACCCTCAGACTGCATGGAACAGCAACTGTAGAACATGGATGCAAGACCAGAATAGCAGGAAAATGAGCAAATCCTGGGTCTCTTGCTCCATGGTGTATGATTCCAGGAGTTTCCAAAGGGCTGAAGTCTTTGACCATTCAGATACTGCATATCATATTCCTTTCATATCTCATCTGCTTATCTTTGCTCCATCTCCAGCTCTGTGGCCTGGTCTGCACACAATTGGATTGATGTAGCTCTCCATATTTCAGGGCACAGGCCTATGTCCGCAAACACACACGCATCTGCCCACCTTTCAGAGATCTCTGTAGTTAAATCAATATAGTCACCTTGCTTGTAGTACTGGGGCAGCCCTATAGTTGTGGGAGTTCAAGCAATGGAGAGGCAATGTAGGTGCTTTTCCATTGCTGATGTAGCTGTGCTAGTGTAAGTAGTTCTGCTGCTGTCCCACACGGCGCTGGTCAGTGAAGAAGTGCCCTGACTGTAAAACTCCATTGCCCAGTAGTCAGCTTGATGGGAAATCACCCCAGCTTTAAGAGCTCTTGACAACACATGCCAACCCATTCAAAAGCCACCAGCACAGTGAGCAAGTGCGAAATCTTTGATAGCATTATGTATCTTCCCAGACCTGAAGGAGGTCACTGCCTTCTTTGCGCTGTGTCTTTCCCTGTCCCCCTTTAGGGCTTCATCAGTTTTCCCTGTCTCGCTTGGCATCATTACTGGTTGTTCAGAATCTTAGATCCTTGTCTAGCCCCCACGAACACCTAGTCATCTTCACTGTCTTTATCTTTCCAACACCCCTGGGAGGTAGGGCACAGCTGTTCTCCCCATTCCACAGAGTGGGGAACTGAGGCACAGTGAGGCTAGGTGACGTGACTGCCGTCTTCCAAGTCCTACCCTAGCACCTTAATCATTTGAACCATCCTTCCTCTCTAGAGGTGCCCTGGATTTGTCTGTCCTGCTGGTAGTAGGCAGAGAAGTTTGCAACAACTAGTATTTTTTTCCAGTGGCTGTGAATCCTAAAGCATTCCACTCACATGCCCTGCAAGACTGTACAAAACAGGATGGTTTTGTTTTTCCAGAGAGAGACTGGAGCGTGAAAGGAGCTTGTCTGAAAAGGGAGAGTGAATAAGCTGGATTGTAGGCTCCATCCTTCATCAGGGTGCTCTCTGGAATGCATTGGAAGGGCACATTTGTGTTGGACACTGGAGAAAGTGGTGCAAAGTACAGTCCATGTATGGAATTCAGAACCTTGATTTCCATGCCAATACCCACTGGAATGCTGATTTGAGTGGAGTCTGATTCTGGGTTAGAGTGCCCTGTTATCCTTGGATTCCCTTATGTAGGAATGATGTGAGTGATAGACACATCACAACCTCACATCCCCAATTAGTGGGCCATATTGTGCCCTCAGTTACTCCATACAGCCCCACTGAGCTCACAGGCAGATTTTGTCACACCGTGTCTGCCTTCATGACATGTTTCTTCCAGTGGCCTTGACCGAAAAACTCTTGTTTGCATCCTGCCAGTCTCCTGAGAGAATTGATTTCTTGAGGCTTAGACATTATTATGATGGCTCTATAGCAGTGGTTCTCAATCTGCATTGCACTGCGACCCCCTTCTGACAACAAAATTTACTACATGACCCCAGAAGGGGGGACCAAAGCCTGAGCCCGCCCAAGCCCTGCCCACCCTGGGTGAGGGTAAGGCCAAAGCCAAAGCCCAAGGGCTTCAGCCTAGAGCGGGGGGCTTATAATGTGAACCTCGCCACCCAGTCTGAAGCCAAAGCCTGAACCCTGCTGCCCGGGGCTGAAGCCCTCAGGCTTGGGCTTCAGCCCTGCATGGTGGGGCTTGGGCTTCAGCTTTAGCCCTAGGCCCCCGCAAATCTAACACCAGACTTGGCAACCCCATTTGCGACCCACTTTGGGATCCCACCCCACAGTTTGAGAACTGCTGCTCTATAGGCAAGAGATGGACAGATCACTTAGAGCAGAGCAAGTAGTTGATTTTGGTGATTCAGGGGCTGGACAGAAAAATAAGTAGAAAAAAATCAGTTCAGTTCAAACCTAAGCTGATTTTTTTGGGGACTTAAAGATTTGGCATTAAAGACAGTGAGATACTATGGTAATCAGGGCCATGTAAGGTCCTAAGATAATTTCTGATCAGAATATTTTGTTCAATCAAAAACATAACTTCTTTGGTTTTTCATTTCGGGTCCTTTTTAGATGTTTCCCCCCTTTTTGAAATTAGCTAAGTTTTGAAATGGAATGCCTTTCCAAAATAAAAGGTGAAAATGTTTCATTCTGAAATGGCGCAAACTGTTTTGACTTAATAAAAAATGCAATTTTTTTTCGCCAAAACTATTTGTCAAATTTGTGAGTCATTTCAGTGACCCAAAAAATGCATTTTTCAGCAAATGTACTACACTCTAAAAACAAACAAACAAACAAAAAAATTCACCCACCTCTATGAAAAATAGCTAGGACTCAAGCCATATAATCTAAAACTACCCTAATACAGAGCATGCATTTTGTAGGGGGAGATGAACCTGGAAACATTCGGGTTTTGCATGTTTGCCAAAACTCAACCTCCTTCCTCAGCTCTGAAAATGGACTCCCAGAATGAGCAGACCTTCTAGGCCAGCTCAGGGCTGCCCAGAGGATTTCGGGGGCCTGGGCCGTCGGCGGCAGGCGGCTCCGGTGGACCTGAGGAGGGTCCGCTGGTCCCACGGCTCCGGTGGAGCATCTGCAGGCACGCCTGCAGGAGGTCCACCGGAGCCACAGGACCGGCAAGCGGCAGGGCGCCCCCAGTGCGGAGAAATGTCTAGAGCCGGTCCTGTTCGGCGGCGGGGGGCCCTTCCATTCCTGGACCCGCTGCCGAAGTGCCCCAAAGACCCGAAGTGGGACCTGCTGCCGACCGGGTTGCAGTTCGGCGGCAGTAATTTGCCGGCGGGGACCCCCCGCCACGGGTCTTCGGAGTACTTCGGTGGCAGGTCCCGGAACGGAAGGGCCCCCCGCAGCCGAATTACCGCCGAAGACCGGATTGCACTTCAGTGGCAGGTCCTGCTTCAGCAGTAATTCGCTGGTGGGGAGGTCCTTCCGCCCCGGAGCAGAAGGACCCCCCCCCCCCGCCGGCAAAGACCGGGAGCCGAAGAAGATCCGGGTCCTGGCCCGGCAAGAGTTTTCCGGGTTCCCCGGAGTGAGTGAAGGACCCAGCTCCAGGGGCCCGAAAAACTCTCTTGGGGGCCCCTGCGGAGCCCGGGGCCTGGGGCAAAATGCCCCTCTTGCCCCCCCCCCGGGCAGCAGTGGGCCAGCTCTTTGGAAGCGATAGTTTCCGTAGTTGTGAGGAGGGGGGGAAGGAATTCTTTAATTCACTTTAATTCTTTCCCATTTATTAAAGGTTTCTTTTGCCCTCAAGCATTCACTTACCTCTTCATCTTCTAACATATCTCTTCTTAGTCATGAGTTCTGTATTTGCCATAACAGAGCTCTTGTGTATTCCCCTCCACAGGCTCTGGATGTTCAGCAAGTGCAAGGATGTCATCTGCAAATCCCGCATTAAATAGGAACAGCAGCAGAAGAATGTAAAAACAGTCTCCTTTTGGGAATCCAGAATTAATTGTTATACCAATATGTGGGTAATTATAGAGTTAGCTATGAATTATCAAATACATTCAAGATCTAGGCCATCATCTCTGACCTGCAAAGGTCCCATTCTTGAAAACACACAGAGAACAAGTTGAGTGCATAAAGTTATACATGTGTTTGAAGAATCTGGGCCCTAGCAGGATTAGATCAGGTCATTATTTGGAGAGAAAACCTATAGGCAAAATCCATGGGATAGCAGAGAGTACAATTGATGATCTAATAGGTGGCCACTGAAGTCAATGTCAAAGCTCGGACTGATTTCAGTTATGTAGGATCATGGCTTTACAGGCCCAATGCCGTCATATGGTGGTAGAGGGCCTTGTGTTGTTGGACTTAATATCATGTCGGACGGGGTGTGGGGAATGGCAACCAAAGTTCTCTAGGATCCCATGTCATTTTTTGCCAGGCCGGGGTCACTATTTACAATGGCTTGTCCAAATTCTAATTTCTGTACAACTATAATCCCTCAAATATTTCAAACTGATGCAGTGTTTTCACTTCTTGCCCTAGCCTGTAATATAGTGTTGCTGAATGCTGTCTGACAGGAGAGGCTTTCCATCCCAGAAGTGGGTTCGTCAGTGATGGGAGAAGCAATCCTTTGGAATGGAAGGTACCATAAAAAGGGTTTTATGAGTACGTTTCAGGACACTATATAGTGCAAGCTTCATAAGTTCTTAGGGCCAGAAGGGGTCATTATAAGCACCTAGTCAGACCTAGAAATACGAATTGGTTTAGTCCAGTTAGTAAAGAATGAAAAGAACAAAAAGCAACCATGTGTTGAGCTCCTTTACAAGGCTATTAATTACCAGTGTGCCAGAAAAGACCTCTTACTCTATACACTCTTATAATACAATAATATTCTGTACAACCAGTTGATTCAATTGCTTATCTCTGGAGGTTCAACCCCCCACTGTCTTTATAGCCCAGTAAACATTTGAAATGGATTCTTCTCAAAAGTAGAAGTTTTTCTCTCTTGCTGGGTGGAGATGCCAATCTATCTTCTCCCCCACTCGTTAGTGTGAGGTTTGTCTCCACCCCTTGTTAGCTTGATTGGCCAGTTTACAGCTTATAGGTAAATTGAGGTACACACACATTCCTTTGTTTAGGACAGACCTGTTTAACACCTGCCCCAACACACCTGGTGTGAACACACTTTAGTTATCGTTTCAGCATATGTTCGTAAGTCTCAATACCCACCATGTATATACATGATGCAAGATTATTAATGGCCAGTGGGTCATTAGTTTTCAAATGATACCTCAAAAGGCAAATTTTATACAAAGATTCTTACACCAGGGTCTGGGGTGTGAACACAGGGGCACTTTAGTGTCACAGTTCAGCACTGCAGGCCATTTTTTGGTCTGACGCTGAGCTTGGCACAAGAGTAAACGTAGCTGCTTCTGCCCTCTGGAGCTGCAGTCACTTGTGGGAAGGCTGGAGAAGGGCAAGGCTTCTACAGCTCCTGCCCCAGGGGACCCAGCTCCTTTGGGAAGTGTGGAGGGGATATGGTCATATCTCCAAGCTCAACCCCAAGCTAGCACTGCTCTGGGCTCTAATCTCACATAGTTCACACGGAACCTGAAGAGGAGACTTTCAGTCTTTGTTATCCTCTACCCACAGTAGCTTCTCCATCTGAGCCGGTCTGGGCTTGAACGGGCCCTACGATGGGAAATAAATCTTAAAAGAAGATTTATGTAATGATTAAAGCTAATTGGCTTGAATGATGCCTCAGAAGGGAACTGTTTTCTTATTTCAGTCCCAGTCTCCTTGGGCACAAGCCTGTTTTTCATAAAAAATAGTTTTTCAGTAACTGCAAACAGATGGCACAGGATAGAATGAAAGAAGTATGCACTGGCATTTCAAAGCCCTGTTTTCAATTATGGCCATTTGCAGAGTATTAAGGGGAAATATTTTATACAAGACCACTGCAAAAATAGATTTTGTTTGTCATTAACTTTGAAACAATGTTTGACTTAAGGGCTGAAATTTCCATCAGCCAGGTCTGGCTTTCACAGCACTGTCCTGACTGGTGGGGAAAAAAGTGAGTCAATGTGGCAATGTACTTAAGAGCAGATCTTTCTATATAAGGACTTATTTTCATGCGGGAAATACCCTACTTTTTCCCTGGCCAGATTCCTCTGTGCGTCAGCTTGGAATTGAATCATGGGTTTGTCTCAGACATGAGAAACCCACCCAAAGCAGCTTGTTTTTTTAATAGAAATCTGGGCATCTCTGTCCTCCATTGCCATCTGCTACAGAAGTGCTGTCATATCAGTGGACATGTAGACATGCACCTATGTACATCAGCGGTCACCAAACTTTTTACCTTGTGCCCCACCATACCCTTGTCCATGCTATCCCCCGAGCCAAGGCCAGGACTGCGGCTCTGGGAGGGGGAGGACACTGACAGGGGTAAGGGAACTGAGGCTGGGGGTGGAGGTCGAGGCTGGCAGCTGGGATTCTGGGGGGCGCAAGAGCAGGGCCCTGGGTGTGGGGCCGGCAGCTAGCGCACTGAGTGCAGAACACGGGGCCGGCAGCCAGGGCCAGGGCCAGGAGCGGTGTTGAGTGGCACTTCCTCCACACCCCCCATGGGGGCTGGCCCGAGTCCCAGTTGCACCTGTCCAAAGGTTCCGCCATACCCCTGTGATAAATGAAGGGTGGGGGGGGGAAGTAGCTCCCTTTTAGGGACACCCAGCCAAACCATTAGCTATAAAATCCCTCTTGGTAGCTATTCTCTACTTGTTTTACCTGTAAAAGGTTAAAAGTCTCACTGCTATGCATAGGTAAAAGGAAGTGAGTGAGCACCTGGCCAAATGAGCCAATGGGAAGGCTAGAACTTTTTAAAATTGAAACAAGACTCCCCTTTTGTCTATGTGTGGTTGTTCTCCCGGAAAGCAGGCACAGGGCCGGACTATGCGGTAAAGGCTTATGCCAAGTATGGAAAATCATTAAATCATATCTAGAAACTACTAATTTGAAACCCCAGATATGTAAGTAGATGAGGAAATGTCTAGGAAGACATGATTAGGTTTATCCCTTTTATTTCTTTGTGGCTTGTGGACTTCTCTGTGCTAACCTCCAAATGCTTTTGTTTTGCTTGTAACCATTAAGACGGACCTCAATAAAACCATTCTTGAAGCTTAATTATTATATTTGCTCTTTTAAAATCTAGTAATAGTCAAAGTTCCAGAAGTATTTTATTTCTTTTTGTTTTTAATAACATTTATCTTTTTTTAAGAACAGGATTAGGATTTTTGTGTTCTAAGAGGCTTGTGCACAGGTTGTTTAATTAGCTAGTGGCAACTGCTGATTTCCTTTGTTTTTCTTTCTCAGCTCTTCCCTGGGTGCGTGTGTGTGAAAGGATTGAGGGTACCCCACAGGAAGGAATTCCCAAGTGTGTCTTCTTGGGTTTAAAAGGTTTTGATTTATTTTTTTTTTTTTGCACTTGGGTAGTGGCAGCATCTACCCATCCATGGTCAGAGAGAAGCTGTAACCTTGGGAGTTTAATACAAGCCTGGAGCGGCCAATATTAATTTTTAGAATCCTTGCAGGCCCTCCTCCTTCTGCACTCAAAGTGCCAGAGTGGGGAATCAGCCTTGACACCCCCTAAGGGGTGTGCCCCACAGTTTGAGGACCTCTGATGTAAATGGATGCACACAGAATCATAGAATCGTAGGACTGGAAGGGACCTTGAGAGGTCATCTAGTCCAGTCCCCTGCACTCAAGGCTGGACTAAGTATTATCTAGACCATCCCTGAAATGTGTTTGTGTAACCTGCTCTTAAAAACCTCCAATGATGGAGATTCCACAACCTCCTTAGGCAATTTATTCCAGTGCTTTACTACCCTGATGGGTATGTACACTTGTGTGTCTGTGGATATGTTCACATGTGGGCACATCTGTTCAACTCAGATCCTTTTCCTTCTCTGTCTCTTCTAGTTTGTCTTCTTAAATCTCATCCCATTATTCCTTTTGAAGCCCTCACCCATTTCTTGATTACATGAGCCATTTGTCAGCACTGTCGTGCCAGGACCCTTTAATCCAGCTCATCCCCTCATGGGCCATCCAGTGTCATGTCTTCTGCACATTGCTACACATTTCTCCACCTGCAGGCAACTAATGGACAGCGTGAACAAGATGAGGCTCAGCACCAATCTCTGTGGCTCTGCACTCTTCTCCTGCCTGATCCATGGCCAGTTGCTTTCTGGCCTGTTACCTGCCACATCTCTCAGCTCAATCTGCACCGGCCCATTTTTTCATGTTGAGTTTCTCATCAGAGGAAGAATTGCAGTGGGCTGCCATGCAGAAGGGTCTGGGAGAGGCCTCAGTTGAGACCTTCATTCACCACTGAACTAACAGCTCCTTTCCGCCTCCAGTGCTTACATTTGATGAGTTAGCATTGGCTGTTCATTGCAGCGGATGTGCACTCGAGCAAAGCCTCACTCTGCTATCTGTTAGCCTCTAGCTTGCGGATGAGTGGAGTGGTATCCACAGACTCCATCCAGCCCCACCAATGGTAAAAACAATTCAAGTCCTGGGAGGGAGCATATGTGTCCTAATGGAAAAGTCCTAGAGCAGTGAATAGCGATGAAACCAATAGGGTCCTACAAAAATTACTCTAAATACCTATAGAACTGAATAGTGAACAAGAGAGCCTTGCCACAGATTTTTTTCAACTATCCTATAAGAATTCTGTAGCAGGGATATATTTCTCCAAACAATTCTATAGGATGATGTAGAACAACAACCAGTACAGTGGAAAAATGAAGGCTTTCTATGGACATCGGTAGAGCTTTCCCACAGGAATATGCTTTATGAAAAGGGAATTTCATAAGGCCTAAGTGCTCAAAAGCAACTCTTGATTTTGGGTGCCTGTAGACATCTGCTGTTGGGATCGACCCTCCCTGGGGCGACTGGGAGCCAGACCGCCTCACTACACGAGTCCGGTGAGCTGGCGAATTAGCCTGGTGAGGCAAGAAACAGTCAGGCGCTCAGACCCTCAGGCAGGGGCTGAGCAAATAGTTCCATATTGTAAGCCCAGGCCCTAGGGCAGGGCGGGCAACAAACAACAGTTCAGGGCTCAGACCCTCAGGCAGGGGCTGAGCAAAGTAGCTCAGTATATAAACCCAGGCCCTTGGTCAGGGCAGGGCAGCAAACAACAGTTCAGGGCTCAGACCCTCAGGCAGAGGCTGAGCAAAGTAGCTCAGTATATAAGCCCAGGCCTTTGGTCAGGGCAGGGCAGCAAACAACAGTTCAGGGCTCAGATCCTCAGGCAGGGGCTGAGCAAACAGTTCAATATTAAGCCCAAGCCCTAGGTCCTGAGCATCGGAGCGAGGGGGAGACTGCCACCTGTGAGTAGGGTGGCAGGGGGTACGCAGGCCCACCCACTCCTCTGCATCCCAGCCCGGGGCCCTAACAGTGGCAGGCAGCCTGCGCTGTGTCAGTGGGGATCCTGGCTGCAAGACACTGACATTGGTTCTGGGTGTACTGCAGCCAGACTAGGGTCAGCTGCCCCCAGGCTACTTCTGACCTCCCCCTCTACCTGTGCCTGCGTCTCAGCAGCATCTAGCACCATGGGCTCCTCGGGATACTGAACAAGGGGTAAACTGGGCAGCTCCTCTGGCTTACTGGCTCTTCCGGCGTCTGGTCGGCTTCCAGCCTCAGCAGGTATGGCCAGTCCTCAGGTCGGTCACAGGTGGCAGGAGTCTCCCCAGCGGAAGCTGGGGAATGAGCATCTGGTCTGTCCGGCAGCCAGCCTGGGGGTTGGGCTTTTATACTTCCTGCCCTGCGCCTTGATCTCTGGGGGGCAGGTGCAGGATCCAGTGACTCCGCCTACTTTGGCGTCCGTAAGGGCTTGTCCCTCTCTGGAGCGGCTGGGAGCCAGGCCACCTCACTACACACACACCCACTTAAGTCTGGCTCCTGTTCAGTGGGGCCAGACCCTTCCATGCCTCCCAAGCGGGAGAGAAAGTCCGCATTAGTGTGGTCCTTCCCGGCCCTATGGCAAACCTTAAAGGCATAGGGCTGTAACGCCAGGTACCACCGCTGTAGTCTCATATTATTATCCTTCATTCGGGCTAGTCATTGGAGTGCGGCATGTTCGGTAACCAACGTGAATGGGACTCTGAGAAGATAATAACGCAATGAATCACAAGCCCACTTTACTGCGAAGGCCTCCTTTTCCACCACCGCATAGTTCTTCTCTTGGGGGAACAGCTTCCAGCTGATATAGATAACCGGATGTTCTTCCCCATCCACCTCTTGGGAGAGGACAGCCCTGAGTCCTACCTCTGAGGTGTCTGGAGGATGAATGCCTGGTCAAAATCAGGGCTATATAGGACCAGTTCATGGCAGAGACTTGCCTTGAGTGTCTGGAATGCGTTATCGCACTCTTGGGTCCATACTACTTTCCGCGGGCTGTCCTTGGTCAACAGTCTCGTCAAGGGGGCTGCAATTGCCGCAAATTGGGGGATGAACCACTGATAATAGCTAGCAAGTCCCAGGACCTGGTGTACCTGGCGTTTTGTGGCCAATGGTGGGCAGGTTGCAATGGCCTGAACCTTTCCCAAGAGGGGTTTTACTTGTCCATTTTCTATGGTATACCCCAGGTAGGTAGTTTCTTGTCAGCCAGTGCGGCACTTCTTTGGGTTGGCAGTTAACCCGACTGCCCTCAGGGACCTCAGGACTGCTGCTACACGCTGTAGGTGGTTCTCCCATTGGTGACTATAAATAACCACATCATCCAGGTAGGCAGCAGCGTAGTCCTGATGGGGCTGGAGGAGGCTGTCCATCAGCCGCTGAAACGTGGCCAGGGCCCCATGGAGGCCGATGGGCATCCAAGTAAACTGATACAGACCCGTAGGGGTGGCAAAAGCAGTCTTCTCCCTGGAGGCCACCTCGAGGGGGATCTGCAAATATCCCTTACTAAGTTCAAGGGTGGTAATGTAGCGGGCCTCTTCTAACCAGCCGAGCAGCTCATCTACCTGGGGCATTGGATAAGTATCGAACTTTGAGATGACATTGACAAGTCTGAAATCGATGCAGAACCATTGGGTGCCATCGGGCTTCGGTACCAGCACTTCTGGGCTGCACCATTCGCTTTGTGATGGTTCGATTATTCCCAAGTCCAACATGGCCTGTACTTCCTCTTCAACGATCTGTCGCACGTGATATGGCAAGGGCCTGGTCGTGCCCCAGATCACCACCCCAGGCTCTGTCTGAATTGTATGATGGATGAGGGTTGTGTATCCTGGTTGGGATGTGAAAGAGCATGGGAATGCTTGTAGGAGACATTGGGCCTGCTTGAGTTGTTCCTCAGTCAGTGTCTCACCGTGCTGGGGCCCTCTAGGGTCCTCTCAGCGTGTTACCTGGGGACCCAGCTCGGGTTCCGTGGGTATGGGTTAATTAGGAATCCCTCTCACTCCCGTCAGGGTTTGAGAAGGTTGACATGGTACTGTTGCGTTTTCTTGTGCCGGTCGGGCTGGTTGATCTCATACATGACAGGCCCGACCTTTCGGACCACCTCATAAGGCCCTTGCCATCAGGCCAGAATCTTTGATTCGCTTGAGGGGAGGAGGAGTAAAACCCGATCCCCAGGTTGGAAGTCATGAGTCCGTGCGTCCCAGTTGTAGGTCTGGGCCTGAGCTTCTTGGGTGGCCTTCAAATTCTCCTGCGCCAAGGCCCCAGCTTGCGTAAGGCACTCCTGGAGCTGGAGTATGTATTTTAAGAGACCCTGGGTCGGGGATGGGGATTGCTCCCATGTTTCTCTCATCAGGTCCAACAGGCCCCGTGGGCGACGACCATATAACAGTTCAAACGGGGAAAACTTTGTAGAGGACTGGGGCACCTCCTGAACCGCCAGGAGCAAAGATGGAAGTAACTGGTCCCATCGTCGGAGATCTTCTTGGGGTAACTTGAGTAACATGTCCTTGAGGATTCGGTTAAACTGTTCAACCAGCCCGTTGGTCTGGGGATGGTAGACTGACATATGTAGTTGCATGATCCCCAGAAGCTCACACACCTGTCGTAACAGCCAAGAAGTAAAATTGGTGCCCTGGTCCGTGAGAATCTCCCGGGGCAGGCCTACGCGGGCGAAGACCTTCACGAGCTCACCTGCAATGGTGCGGGCCGTGATGTTTCGGAGAGGTTTTGCCTCTGGGAACCGGGTAGCATAATCCACCATGACCAATATATACTGAAACCTGGCAATGCTTTTGGGGAGAGGCCCCACCAGGTCCATGGCCACACGCTTGAAGGGGGTTTCGATCAAGGGCATGGGGACCAGGGGCACCTTGGGGGTCTGTGCAGGAGCATCCAACTGGCAGTCTGGGCAGGACTTACAGTAGTTCCTCATGTCCTGGTCTATGCCTGGCCAGAAGAAGTGCATCAATATTTGGGACAGAGTCTTGTCATGGCCCAGGTGTCCGGCCGCCGGGACATCGTGGGCTAGTTTCATGATGGCTCGCCGATGGCATTGGGGCACGAAGAGTTGGGTCTGGGAATCCCCCGTGCGAGGGTCCCGCTTAACCCGATAAAGACGCTCCTGCCGCAGCTCAAAGTGTGGCCACTGGGCCACCTGGTGTGGATCAACGACTGTGCCATCGACCATGGCCAACTGCTCGTACGCCCGCTTGAGTGTGGGATCGGCCCTTTGATCCCGGCAAAAGTAGATGTGAAGCGAGGGCTCCCCAATTGCTTCTAGGGAAGAGTCCTCAGATTCTCCCCTCAGCTTTGTAGGGTCGGGTTCTTCCCCTTCCTCTTCCTCAGCCTCGGGGGGGCCTCCTTCCAAGACTGGGGTGACCCTCAGGCATTCCCCGGTGTTGCCGCAGAGGACTGCTGGGAACTCTGGCCAGTTCCGCCCCAGGATCACTGGGTATGCGAGGCATGGGGCTAGACCCACCATCATCGGTCGGGTGATCCCATCCACTGTTAGCTGGGCTCGAGTACTGGGGTAGGGCCATATGTCCCCGTGGATACACTGCAGTCGGATCATCCCCAGGCGGGCATCAGCCTGGGGGCCTAAGTTTTGGCGGATCAGCATCTGGCCACAGCCTGAATCAATGGGGGCCACCGTTGGGTAACCCTCAACAACCACTGGCACCGTGATCTTGGTGGCTTGTGGACGTCGGGCACGGGCTTTCCCCTGAGCAGACCTGGCCAAAGTTGCATTCCATTGCTGTGCAGTCCCATTGTAAATGGCCATATTCCCCACAGGAAAAACAGTGCCCATGGTCCGCCCATCTCGGCTGTGGACGTGTTCCGGCCACTCCCCGGGGAGGGCTCTGGTTGATTCCTTGAGAAACTGGAGAAGGTGCTGGGGCTTGTCCCACTGGGGCCTCCGCCGGATGGGTTCAGGGCACTGGACCCCAGGAGGAAACTCGTGAGTCAATCCGGGTGGGCGCCCCCCTCCTCTCTGTGTTAGGGCACCCCAACCCGGGTGGGGCTGCTCGGATGGTCGGACCCACTGGCGTCTCGGCGGCTAGAAAGTCCTCCATCAGGGTGATGGCGGCGGCTAGCGTCGCAGGCCGATGGTGGAGGACCCAGGCGCTTCCTCGCTGCGGGAGTACATGGGTGAATTATTCCAGCACGATTTGTTTGGTGAGCTCCTCCAGAGTTCGTCTTTCGGGCTGCAGCGACCGCTTGCACATCTTCCTTAGCTCCTGAGTCACCAGCCGGGGCCGGGCCCCTGTAGGGTAGGCTAGGCTCTGGAACTGCTGCCAGAAGGTTTCTGGACTCACATCCAGGGCATCTAAAATTGCCACCTTTACTTGACTATAGTCCCATGCTGCATCTGTGGATAGGCCCCGATAGACCGTCTGAGCAGTCCCAGTCAGGTACGGGGCCAGGAGGGTAGCCCATTGGTCTGGGGCCCAGCCAGCGACAACCACCACCCATTCAAAAGTTATGAGAAAGGCCTCTGGGTCGTCGTTGAAGCTTATCTTCATTATCCGAATTGGTGGGGCACTGCTGGGTGGCCGCGGGGCCCCACCGGCTGGGGCTCCGTGGGACAGGGCAGCAATGTCGCCAACTGCTGCAGGCATTGTTGCTTTTGGTCCCGGTTCTGGCGTCCCAGTTCCAGAATCAGCTGCTGCTGTTGTGTCCCAAGCTGCTGGGCCAGTTGCTGCTGCTGCTTGAGCTGGGTGGTGGCCTGCTGCTGCTGCTGAAGCTAGGGCGCCTGCTGCTGCTGTTGGTTCTCTGCCAAAAATTTAATAAGCTTGGTCAGGGCAGGGCAGCAAACAACAGTTCAGGGCTCAGACCCTCAGGCAGGGGCTGAGCATACAGTTCAATATTAAGCCCAAGCCCTAGGTCCTGAGCGTCGAGGCGAGGGGGAGACTGCCACCTGTGAGTGGAGTGGCAGGGGGGATGCAGACCCACCCACTCCTCTGCATCCCAGCCTGGGGCCCTAACAGCGGCAGGCAGCCTGCGCTGTGTCAGTGGGGTTCCTGGCCGCAACACACTGACATTGGCTCTGGATGTGCTGCAGCCAGACTAGGGTCAGCTGCCCCCAGGCTACTTCTGACCTCCCCCTCTACCTGTGCCTGCGTCTCAGCGGCGTCTAGCACCATGGGATCCTCGGGATACCGAGCAAGGGGTAAACTGAGCAGCTCCTCTGGCTTACTGGCTCTTCCAGCGTCTGGTCGGCATCCAGCCTCCGCAGGTATGGCCAGTCCTCGGGTCGGTCATAGGTGGCGGGAGTCTCCCCAGCGGGAGCTGGGGCATCAGCATCTGGCCTCACCGGCAGCCAGCCCGCTTCTGAGCCCTGGGTTGGGCTTTTATACTTCCTGCCCTGCGCCTTGACCTCTGGGAGGCGGGTGCAGGCTCCAGTGACTCCGCCTACTTTGGCATCCATAAGGGCTCATCCCTCTCTGGGGTGGCTGGGAGCCAGACTAGGGTCGGCTGCCCCCGGGCTACTTCTGGCCTCCCCCTCTACCTGTGCCTGCGTCTCAGCGGCGTCTAGCACCATACGCTCCTCGGGATACTGAGCAAGGGGTAAACTGGGCAGCTCCTCTGGCTTACTGGCTCTTCCGGCGTCTGGTCAGCTTCCAGCCTCAGCAGGTATGGCCAGTCCTCAGGTCGGTCATAGGTGGCGGGAGTCTCCCCAGCGGGAGCTGGGGCATCAGCATCTGGCCTCACTGGCAGCCAGCCCGCTTCTGAGCCCTGAGTCTGGGCTTTTATACTTCCTGCCCTGTGCCTTGACCTCTGGGGGGCAGGTGCAGGCTCCAGTGACTCCACCTACTTTGGCGTCAGTAGGGGCTTGTCCCTCTCTGGGGTGGCTGGGAGCCAGGCCACCTCACTACAGTGCCCAACGTGAGCCACTCCAAAGAGGCCTGATTTTCAAAAGGTGGGTGCTCAGCACTTTCTTAAAATCAGGCCCCTCTGAAGTGTCTCAGATTGGGCACCTACAGTCACTAGTGACTTTGGAGAATCTGGGCCATTTATGATTCCAGGATGTGGAGGGGCACACTGGGGGTCGGGGGAAGGAAATGGAAGTCACCAAGCAGCAAAGAGGGATGCATAGAGTCCAAGTTTCCATTTAAAGTGGCTGGAGACACCCAGGCCAATGGTGTAAGTAGACACTTCTGTTTTGTCCCTAAGCCCTTGTCCTGCTGCTGTGCAGTTGAGATGGAAAAAACACCCATGCCCTAAGTTTCCGCCAGACAATTTAGTGACAAAGCCAGGGGGGTGACGGCTCGCAGGATGTTTTGTGCAGGGGGAGAGGGGAGTAAGGGATGAGACCCTCTGCAGGAGCAGAATGCTCTTGCCTCAGGAGAGCGGGACAGTGTGAATGAAATGGAGTCCAAAAGCATAGAGCACCTTTGGGATCTGGCACACAAGAGCACAGATGGCCTCTCCAGGCCATGGCTGGAGCACATTGTTAGGGGGGATGATGAGAGAGCTTGCAGTACCCATGTTGCACCAGGCTGTTGCTACACAAAGGAGACTGGTCCCTAACATCTGTCAATGCAACATTTTTCACCAGGGCTAGATTCACTGAGGATCAGAATCAAGGTCTTCTTTCCAGTATCGCAAGGGAACAAGAACAAGGCAGCCCTGTTGCTATCATATTCAGGAGAAATTAAACATAAGAATGTTTGGGGTGCATTCTGCCTTCATTAAGCCCTGTGCACCTTCCCGTGTGGTCAGGGGAGCTGCACAGCCATCTGTAGCTTAGGGCAGTCTGTATATCTGTATAAAAATAAGTCTCCTGGTGCCAGCGGTGCAGACTCTTCTCCCTTGTAGTGACAAAGGTTCTTGAGCAAGAGACAATCGTCATGGGAGGAAGGATAGGATAGAAGTTAAGGACCTACCTAGGGCCTCCTGTTGCTGCTATAGACTTTACACATAACCTTGGGCATGACAGGTGAAGTGGGATTTTTCAAAGCATCTGTGTGAGTTAGAAGCACATTGACTTTCTAGGGGACTTGTGCTCCTAAACCTTCTAAGGATTCCATTGCTAGTCTCTCTGTGACCCAATCCCACAGCTGTAAAGCTGAGATGATAATCATTCCTTTGGCTGTTTGGACTGTGAACTCTTTGGGGAAAACTGTCTCTTACTGTATTGTTACCCTGCTATAATGCAAAAGAGATCTTGGGCTTGTTCCAGGTTGGAGGAGAAATTGGTGTTGGAGGCCAGTGTTTCTACTGATACAGTTCTGTTTATTTGCAAACAATGCACAAAGTCCTGTTTTCCTGAAAACAAGAGGAATAAAACAACAAGAGACAGTATCTTTGCACACAGTTCCAAGCCCCTTCCTACTCAGCACTTAGTCCAAAAGCTCTCTCTTACCTTTTCTCAGGGCCACATTCCCTGTGCGTGTTCTGTCTATTCTTAGCCTTTTTGGCAGTTTCGGTCTCTGCTCTGGTGCTTCTTCCTCTGTCTCTCACACACAGCTGCCCCAATCACTGCATTTATTATCAGCCTCCATGGAAATCCCTTAGCCAGCATTACTCAGCCACCGGTTTCAGTTACCACTAACAAAGGGGCATTGAATGGTTCTGTCATGTAGCCTGAATGGGAGGTTCTTAGTACATCCATTTATCCCATAGCTCTGTAATCTATGCAACCACCAGCACATCTCATCATAACAACATGTGCAGCACTTGGCACAACAGAGCTCTGATTTCAGGCAGGGCCTTTAAGTCTTATCCTAACATTAATGACAACATGGGAATGAACTGCTCTATGCTGTAGTTTGAAGAGTGATTCTCCACTGAGGTCCAGCTTACAAGCCCTCTAGGCTTCAGTGGTGCACGTCACCAGTTTTAGCCAAAAGACCATGAGAAAAGATTTCCTTGAGCTGTTTACAAAAGCCAAGGACATATTTTCCTTTTGTAAATACCACAAAAAGGATATTTCTCATGGATATTGAGAAGGATGTGTCTGCCTTAGGGAGCAGTGGAGCACTGGGGGGCGAAGCTGGGAGCTATAATGCAAGACACCAAGGACCAAGTATGACCAGATGTTTTTTTTTGGCAGCTCCACATCTCAGAGAGAGAGAGCCACAGCACCAGCTCAGACTTGTGTTTGCGAGATAAAGTCTAAGAGCTACATTTGTAATAGTTTCTGTGGATTGTAGGCCTCTGAAAGGCATGTTTGTGTAGCCAATATGATAAGAAGACCCAGATAGCTTTTCAGAAAACCACCTGTCTGTGAATGCATGGAAGAACCGTAAGTGGAGCATCTTCCTTTATGTGCACTATGCTAAATGTCATCATCAGCAACTGCTCACTCAGTTATGTGAAATGGGTGAAGAATTGCAGCTGATAGAGCAGGAAGAAGCTATCTCCTACAGCAGGGGTCGGCAACCTTTCAGAAGTGGTGTGCTGAAACTTCATTTATTCACTCTAATTTAAGGTTTCACGTGCCAGTAATATATTTTAATGTTTTTAGAAGGTCTCTTTCTATAAGTCTATAATATAGAACTAAACTATTGTTGTATGTAAAGTAAATAAGGCTTTTAAAATGTTTAAGAAACTTCATTTAAAATTAAATTAAAATGCAGAACACCCAAACTGGTGTCCAGGACCCAGGCAGTGTGAGTGCCACTGAAAATCAGCTCGCATGCCACCTTCGGCACTCGTGCCATAGGCTGCCTACCCCTGACCTACAGCATAGACTCCCCTGCAAAACAACAGTTCTTAGGAGAGGAAGTGAAGGATACACTAGCTGTTGGCAACTACCAAGGAATATAACTACACAAGCTAGAATTCGGAGAGGACCCCCTGTGTCTTGTGAAAAATGCCATGGGGTCTTCAGTGATGGCAGCTGATCCAGATCACCATGTTACCTCTCACCCTCCAGCACCATGGGCCTGCATGCTGGGGCAGTGGTTCACCACTAATGGAGAAGGAAAACTGTCATTCGTTGAGTTGTCAGCACCTCTTCCGCAGTCCCTGGGGTAGATAAAGGACAGAAAGGCGAATCCACATCCAGCAGGGCAGACTCTTGCTTTCTGAGCACACCGATGGTGCAGTGGGCTGCACAGTGGCTCTGAGCTTCAGGTTTGGCATGGGTGCTTCAGGAGCTTGGGGATAGGTGACAGTTTACCATTCCTGGCTTCACGTCTGGGGCCTGCCCATTCCTCAGTGACCCTCCAATAGTCAGACCTTAACAGCTAGGCTGTGACACGGAGTAACAAAGAGAGGAGCATTGGGGTGCACTTTATTCACGGCCCCAGGAAACAGCAGCAGCATCTTCCCTCTATGAAGCCAACTTTGGAGATCTGCTGAGAAACAGAGATAACTGTAGTAAAATGAGGCCCTGAAACATAAACTCTTGTGTCAGAGGCCTAGTCTGAAGCCTGTAGCCTGAAACAAAGTACTTCCAGGCATTGCTAGGCAAAAGCTGGGCTGCGAGCCAGAAGCAGGCCTCACTCACAGAAACTGGTGAGAAGAGGGTTGTTAGAAGCAGGTGCATTCACATATAAGCGCTAATAAGAGGAACTTGTGGCAAGATGGCACCTGGACAGCCCGATACAAGAACATTCCATAGACATAACAAGGAACAGGCAGGTGCATCTTAAAGACAGGACAGCATGATGGATAGATCTGTTTGTCTGGAACAACATGATCGAAGGAGGAGACAGCACCCAACTGAGCCAAGGGGCTGTACCTCAATATGTCATAGGGATGAGTAATCTGTCCTATAACTGTATAAAAGTAGGTCCTGGAGTGCGTATCTTTGTGCAGCCTAGGGGGCAGTGGAAAGTCCTGCCACTGACTGAGCCGTGTCCATTGCCAGGGGACACATTTGTAGTATGTTCTGTAGAGTCTATAGGAAACTATTACTGTGTTTTGTTTGACAATAAACCTGGCTCGAGTTCCTTTGTACCTTACTAGAGTCTATGGTCTTTGGGGGTTCTCTTGGGGTTTGCTGTGTCAGCTATCTGCGCCGCACACAGAGGGAACACACACACAGCCGAGTGTTATCATCATCGAACAAGAGCAGAGCATCACACCGGTAGCTACTGACAACAATAACATGTCTCCACAGCTTCCCCAGGAACAGGGTTGGTGCCTCATCACTATGGGTCCAGTCCTGAGTTCCTTCCACTGCAAAAATTCCCTTTGGAAGTCAGCAAGGGGTTTATACCAGACTGCAGAATCAAGCCCCAAGAGTTTTGCCCACTGTTGCTCAATAAGGTTTCTGCTGAGAGCTGCATGCCAAACCCCATTGACAACTAGCAGGAGACATGCTGCTGATTGTCAGAACACTGGAGAGAATGAGGCCATGGCACTTGGGCTGGAAAATATTCTTCCTTGTCCTCAGTTCTGTGCAAGCAGCACATTCCAGCCTTTCTTGCCCATCAGCAAGCCAGGACTGGTTGGAATTTGGCAAGGACTTTCCTGGGTCAGCTTCCATTCTGCAAAGAGCCCACATGCGAGAGTTGTTAGATGCAGGTCTGCCTGGGAGAATGGAACTGACAGTCTCGGAGGGATGGGGGGGGCAACATGGGACTATGGAAGGTGTTGGATTCAGAGTCTCAGGCCTGCTGCACCAGTTCTGGGGAAATGCATCCATAGGTCAAGGCAAGGGCCATTGGAGTTGGAGATGACAACGGAGTGGTAACAAGGGAGTATTAACTTGTCCCTTTCCTTTCCCTCTCTCTCTTACCCATTTCCCTTCCCCTTAGCAACTTCTCTTTTCTTCCCATCCATCCCTCACCCAAATCTTTTACACCTTCCTCATCCATCTCTGCTTTTCCTCCTTGTGACAGGGACTGGGCTTACCAGTAGTTAGGTCACTAAGTCCCAGCTTTCTCCCAGCTCTGGTCTTGCCAACAGTCACTCCAATGGTGGATCACTAGCTGGGTTCTTCTGGGGTAACAGAGACCAACAAAATAGATATAGTCTAAGGTCCCCACAACAGAAAGGGTCTTCAGCCCACCTTCAGACCCTAGCATGCCCCTGACCCAGGGATCACAATGTCTCTACCCTCTCCTGAACTGCAAGGGGAAAATGAAGAGGATTTATGCCTCTCTACAAAATGGGTGATTAGTAGGGGCCCCTGGGCCCTCCCTCTCCACCTGGCTCCGACCCAGGGCCCTACAAGAGGCAACATGAACTTCTTTGGAGTGTTCTGAGGCTGCTGCCCTGGGTGACTTCCTGCCACTCATCTGCACACGAGGCCTCAAAGTCCTTCTCTTAAAACCCAACAGAGAATAGCAAAAGCAACTATATCTTCAGCACAGCGGGGCTCAGCGGCTGGCCTTCTTCTTAGTGGTAAGCCCCAGCTTCCCACTGGCCCAAGTTCTTGGCTTATGCTCCCTATGCCTAGCTGCTGCCACGCATTCTCCTCCCCAGGGTTTCGGTCAGGCAGGCTACAGAGCCAGAGCAGTCCATATCCAGTCAAGCTCCCAGCTCCGGGCTCAGCCTCCCAGGCTTCTCTCAGCCCTCAGCCCAAAGGAAACCTCGCTAGCACCTCTCAACTGGGTGTTCTCCCTTAGGCCTAGGTTGGTTCCACTTGCAGGCCTCTCCTTTGCAGTAAGGACTCCGGGTGGGCCGTTATTCGGGAGCTCTCAAGAAAGGCCTGTCCTCTCCTGCTGCCTCACTTTGGAGCTGGAGGGCTCCCTTTTAAACCCCTCCCCCAGCTGGACCAGGCTCTGCAAGGGTAGCAGGATGGAGTCGCAAGGGCCCAGAATCCCAATAGTCACAGCGTGGGGTTCATACACCCCATTCATATTTTCCCCTTTGCCCTCTCTTCCTTTCCCTGACCTGTTCCTTCACCATCCTTTTGCCTCTCCCTTTCCACTTTTCTACAGCCCTCTTCCTTTCCCTTTGGCCTCTTTCCCTCACCAGTCTTCCTGCTCTCCCATAGTTCTTCCATCTCCTTTGCAGGACAGGTTGTGACCCTCCCCCAACCCCTCCACAAAATAGAACAATGGAGAGAAAAGTTTGGCTCAGAAGCTCTTAACCCTAATTCTTACTCTACCCTGACCTTCACGTTAACCTTGACCCCCTCAATCTTTTGTCATTTTCTTCTCCTTTCCTGTAATCTTTTTATTCTCTTTCCTTTACTTTCCTCTCACTGCCCTCTGCTTTCTTTTGTTTTAAGAATAGTTGCTCTTTGACTTTAAGAACTCAGCTCTGCAGCATTACATCTTTGTTCCCTCCATAGGCTCATAGCAGTTACCACACAAATCAGATGCATGGTCCATTCAGTCCCGTTTCCTCTCTCCAGCAGTGACCAGCACCAGATATTTCTGAGGAAGGTGCTAGAAGCTCTAGAGCAGGTTATTAATGGACTGGCCTACCTACTGGGGAAGCTTCTTCCTCTTCCCCTTGCTGGTTGATGTCCCAGAGGATGAGGGCTATTCATCTTGCCTAATGCAATATGGCTGTTCTCATGACTAAGGCAACGATTTAGTCACAAGTATTTTTGGTAAAAGTCAGGGACAAGTCATGAGCAATAAAAAAAAGTCATGGCCTGTGACCTGTCCATTACTTTTACCAAAATTCCCCTGACTTAATCTCTTCTTCTGGGGCCAATACTGCTCTGGCACTCCCCAGAGCCAGCCACACTGGCTGCCGTTCTGGCGGTCCCTGGAGCCAGTTGCTTGGGGCTGCCCAAGCAGTGGCTGGTGCAGCTGGCTCTGGGGTGGCCCCCAGGACCTCTGCTCAGCAGTCCATGGGACCAGCTGCCTCAGCCACTGCTTGGGCGGTCCCCAGACCCAGCTGGCGCGACTGGTCCCACAGACCGCTGTAGCAGCTGGACCTGGGTTGCTCCAGCAGCAGACTGTGTGGCTGGCCGTGAGGTGCCCAAGTGGCTGGCCCCAGGGCCAACTGCTCAGGTGTCCCTGAAGTCAGCCTCACCAGCTGCTGTGGAAGTCATGGAGGTTGCGGAAAGTCATGGAATCCATGAATTCCATGACCTCTGTGAAACAATCACAGCTTTAGTCGTGACTCATATACATGTCCAGTCTTTTTTTTTTTGTATCCTCCTAAACTGTTGGCCTCACGGACATCTGGTAGCAAGTTCCACCTGCTAATTATGCTTGGCATAATAAGGGATTCTTTACAGCAGTTTTAACATTTGCTGCCGTCCAATTCTATCAAATATGTCCTTATTCTTCTGTTATGAAAATAGATAAATAGGAGTGTCTAAGGTGCCTTCTCTCTACTGTTCTTTATGTTTCTATATGTTTATCTGACTCCATAAACTCCTATGTTTATCTATATGTTTATCTTCTCTGACTCCTCTCTGAGCTAAACAGTGACAATGTTTTTTGGTCTTTCTTTGTATGAAAGACTCTCCTAATCATTCTTGTCACCCTTTCCTGAACCCCTCTAATTCTGTTCGGAAGACCTGAATACAGCACTTCAGGTAATGCTTTTCACCATTGTTTTTTGTTTTTGTTTTTTCTTTTGAGTGCCACATTTCAGGAAAGATGTGGACAAATTGGAGAAAGTCCAGAAAAGAGCAACAAAAATGATTAAGGCCTAGAAAATACGACCTATGAGGAAAGATTGAAAAAAATTGATTTGTTTAGTCTGGAGAAGAGAAGACTGAGAGGGGGACATGACAACAGTTTTCAAGTACTTAAAAGGTTGTTACAAGGAGGAGGAAGAAAAATTGTTCTCATTAACCTCTGAGGACAGGACAAGAAGCAATGGGCATAAATTGCAGCAAGGGTAGTTAAGGTTGGAGATTAGCTGTCAGAGTGGTTAAACAGAGGAATAAATTGCCCAGCAAGGTTGTGGAATTTCCATCATTGTCTAACCTGCTCTTAAAAATCTCCAAATGCCTCTCAGAATGGCTAGATAATACTTGGGCCTGTCATGAGCCCTTTCACTCCTACAATTCTTTTCTAGGATTATTTCTCCTTTGAGCATTGTGCTTTCTTCAGCTCATTTTTCTTTCTTCTTCCATCTTTCCCATTTGTTTCCAGGACCTTTTTCCTTTAGCTAAACTTTCCCTTCAAGCCATTTTTTTTTTTTTTACAATTTCACTGTTCTTTCTTCAAATATCATTAAATGAATATTCAGACTAGTTTTAATTCAGACTAATTAGCAGTCTGATCCTAGAGAAGGAGTCTGAGATGCTGGTCAGAATTTGGAAGTTGATTCATGGAGCAAACTACTTATCTCTGTGCCTCAGTTTCCACAATTGGTAGAGTGGGCACCATAAGACTTTTTGAAATGTTATGAGGTGTTCAAATTAAAGGCACTAAGTGCAAGCCAGCATCCATTCCCTCAGCCTCAGGTTAATATTATTTATGAGCAACGCTTATCTCATTTCTGTGCACTCTAGCCCCCAGCTGGTTTTTGTATCTCTCACCACACCCTTTCCCTCTGTTATGAGGCCAGATCCTCAGCTGGGGTGAACAGAGGTACAATGACTGATTTTGGTGGCTACGGGCTCAGAAACAGAACACTTGTGCCTCCTCCCTCACCAGGCTTCCTGGTTGTCATTTTTCTTCCTTCGATTTGTTGTGTTCTTGTCCACAAGGTGGCACTGGGGTCTCCTTAATGCCTTTGCACAGTGGCCATGTCACAACTGAATTCTTTCTGACTCTTCTAGTTTAGGTACTTATAGGCCCCCATTGCTGCAGTCTCTTAGCCCCTCACAGTCTGATGCATTTATGCTCACAACCCCTGTGAGCTAGAGCAGTGCTGCTAGCCCCATTAAACACGAGGAACTGAAGGTGTGCCTCTTTGTTCTGAGAACAAGCCTGCCAAGTACCCAGGGAATGAAGGCACCTCCTAGGTTTGTGTCAGGGTAGAACATTCATATGTCTTGTCCTTTTCCTTTCCGACATTCCAGGATTAGTCTGTGAGAGTAATTCCTTACTTGTAGCTATGGTAAAACATTCCTAGGTCTTGCTCCTGAAAATTTGCCTATCCCCTTAAGCCACTTCAGCTTACTCAGCTACCCCAGGTGTTCTGGGATACTTGCAGTGCTGAATAGGCAGTTCATTGCCTTGGCACCTCTAGTGCTTGCTGCATCAGTTATGAATGTAAAAAAATATTGTTTGTGCCTCGCACCTAATTGCTTGAGTCCTGGCACCTCTTTCCTTACAAATGAAGTGAGTGGGCAGAACTGTGGGGAGAGTCTGGCAGATTCAGATAACATAACTTCCCAACACCTTTATTAATACGCCTATGTATAGGCTAACATTCCTATTCCCTAAGTAAGAATGGCCATACTGGATCAGACCAAAGGTCCATCTAGCCAGATCCTGTCTTCCAACAGTGGCCAATGTCAGGTGTCCCAGAGGGAATGAACAGAACAGATAATCACCAAGTGATCCATTCCTTGTCTCCCATTCCCAGCTACTGGCAAACAGAGGTTAGGAACACCATCCTTGCCCACCCTGGCTATCCTCCAGGCACTTATCTAGTTTTTGCAGATACAGTCTAACATGGCTGCTACTCTGAAACCTTTTTTAACATTGTTATAGTCTTGGCCTTTACAACATGCTCTGGCAAGGAGTTCCACAGGTTGAATTGTGTTGGGTGAAAAAATCCTTCCTTTTGTTTGTTTTAAACCTGCTGCCTATTAATTTTATTTGGTGACCCCTAGTTCTTGTGTTATGAGAATGAATAAAGACGTATTATTTACTCCCTTTCTCCACACTAGTCATGATTTTATAGACCTCTATCATATCCCCCCTTAGTTGTCTCTTTTCCAAGCTGAAAAGTCCCAGTCTTAGTAATCTCTCCACATATGGCAACCATTCTATTCCCCTAATCATTTTTGTTGCCCTTTTCTGAACCTTTTCCAATTCCAGGATAGTATTCCACTAGTATTCTGTAAGTGTGAGCGTGCACACATTTTCTCTCCACACCAGTCTGGTGGGGCTTTAGCACACACAGTTGTATATCTTGAGGCTCCCCTGCCTGTCTATTTCTAAGCTCTTTGGATAATACCCAGTACTACAAATCAATAAAGAGCAGATCCTGATATCACCCAAATTAGGGTCAGTCCTGCCTGGTGTGGAGTACTCTGGCCCAGATCCAGCAGAACACTCAAGGACATACTTAACTTTAAGAATATGAGTGCCTTCATTAAAATAAAAAGGCTTACCCACATGCTTAAATTTAAGAATGTGCCAAAGGCGCTTTCCTGGATCAGTCCGTAGTGAGTCAGATGGATAGGCCAGGGAAGCCTTAGAAATATGCTTTTTGATTAATCCAATTTTTAAAAAAATATGTTCAGCCAAACACCAGGTGTTTCTACTAGTTTGAAAGACATCTCCTGTAGGCTGAAGTTTTTTCTAAGTAACCCAAGGTGTTTGGATGTCCAGTAACTATTGAAAATCAAGGGATTTGGTATTTTAGGACAATTAAGTGGCTTTTACAATCTCAGCCATTATGCGGTGTATATACCATTTGGAGCAGTAAAAATGTCAAGCTGGTTCAAACATTTAAAGTGAGCCCATTTCTGTTTGTCAGAGATGGAATGCAAAGGCTTAATCAGACAAGACAACTCTACATTAGGAGTCATTATATTGTGTTGTACCAGTATAATAAAGTCTGGTCTTGATTACTGCCTCATATGTAATCATTGGATTAAATACTAGAGAGCTAACTATTCATTGCTTGCCCATAGTATTAACTATCAGGCAAGCATCCATTTCATACATTTTAGAGATATGCACATTTCCTGAAAGCATGTGAATGGACAGGAAGTATGTTCACTTGAAAGTCTGCCCACAGCTCATGTAGCTGTACCTATCCAAGATCTGATCTTCAGCCTCGGGGATTCGCATAGGAGTGGAACACCTGACCAGTTTCCAGACTATCACAGAGGGAGACACAGCCCAGGCAACTGATCCAGGTGCTGATGGATTTGTGAGAAAATACAGCCACCACTCTCCAGTTACCAATGCATTATTTCCTGAAGTTCCTGAAAGACCTTCAAGGATTGCTGTGGTTCCCAAATAACCCACATCAGAAAAGGCAGAAAAGAAATAGGTTAGAGTGCTGGTGGAGCAAAATCAGAACCAGTCTTGATAGGTGGGTGAGCAGAATCCCATGCCATAGTCACAGGGGAGGCAAAGGTCTCCTCTTGTCTGCTGTAGAGACTGCAAATTCACAGCAGGCTGAACTATTCTGAGTGGGAAACAATTTGTCAGCCCAGTCTGTCTACACTCAAAACCATTGCACTTGACAGATAAGATCACCTGGATGTGAGAATCTCTGGATCCCAGAAACTACTGAATTCAGAGCAGGTACACAGCCAGAAGAACTGGCTGAAGCCACATCACCCTCCGCTGATGATTTCTGTCCTTCTGTTGTCTGAGGGACACAGTCTAGGCATTGTTTTGTACACTTCACTACTCCTGGACATCCAAATGTCATCAGTGATTGGAAATGATTCATCTCTGGATCATCTTCGACTAGCCAGGACCTGGCCTACATCCTTGTTAGATGAGGAGGATTTATAGCATTTAGAAGTATATTATAAATACGGATGATACAGTGACATACCAGAGAGAGACAGCTGAGCCAGGCAGAGCAGCACAACCCAGAACCTACAATCAGACCCCTACTCTTTTCTGATCCTAGTGTTACTGCAGATTTCATCTTTTGTGGGCTCTGATTTTGCAGACCTTCTGTGTAAATAACCCCAATCTCCCTGTGGATAACAGCAGTGTTCTTAACCTTGGATCACTCATACACTTGGAAATCCTGTCTTCACCAGGACTCGAGACATGAATTTGAAATATGTGAGGATCTTCTCATGCTTATCCCTGGGGCATCCCAATGAAAGAAAATACATTCTCTCTCTGGCAGGCGAAGTTTCCATTCCTCATTGCACTTCACCTCGCAATGCCAAAATCTCACAGTCTTCTCTCCCAGGCATTGATTCTGCCTCTGTCTTTTGACTGCAGCATGTGTGTTACACCCACCTTCGTCTCTCTGCTTTGCCAAGGGCAACTCTCAGGGGACTCAGAGCAGCTAAGCCCCCAAATCTTGCATTTGTGGTTAAACCACTCAGCCTAGCAGAAATAAATATTTATCTCTGCTGTAGCTCAAGGTGGCAGCAGGAGGGCCAAGTATTTTAAATAGGAACTGGCCACAAAGTAGGGATATTGAGGCAGGCTGATTTCACTCATGCAATACTCGTATGCTGAGGTCATGTATTCCAAGTATTGGCAGTAGTGGCCCTTGGATAAGCCATCAGCCTTTCCCAGTGGATCTCAGTGCATCTCCATTCCATGTGCTTGACTTCAGAATCATTGACCTGCTCTGCTCTCGAGACATTGTAGCCCACTGAGCAAAGCATGCTTTTCTTGCCAGGACTCCTGATGGGGGCCACATCAGCAGGGTTAATGCTTTTGTCTGAAGGAGACAGAGGTGCCGTGGGTTGGGCCAAGCATTCTAGACATTAGAGGGCCTCAGGGTCTGAGCTACCAAGTATCCCAGTTCAAGAATGTGAATGCACCAATGATAAGTGTCTTTTACCAAGAAGGTTCAGACCTTGGTGCCTTGAGTCTGAAGAAGAGGGCCACTGTTTCTGTGATCAGTGAAGATCTATGTACTTGTGTTGCCCATTATTCAAGATACACACCTTCAGAGAGGGGTACAGAGCAGGGGATCATTAAGGATTGTGCCTCTCCATGTCTTACTGACCTGGTGCCAGACCCTCAAGTGGTGTAAACCCATGTAGTGCAGTGGCACACCACTGATTTACACCAGAGAAGTTCTGGCCACCAGTATGAATAAGAACAATACACCTTTGCTCTGCAGATGTGGAGAAAAGGTTATTTCAAGCACAAAGAGCACAGGTTGGAGGCTTGGAAAAGGACTGGCTTTTCCATGCATGTTCATAGCATGCGAATCCCAGCATAGGAATTCCAAAGGCCTGTTTAGGCATATAAGAAGCAGCTCTGACCATCATCCCTGCCACAAATGCAGGGCAGTGAGGCAGCTTGATTTTACAATTAACGTAATAAAGTCATCTGTAAATTAACAGAGATCTGGTTTCTCCTGTAAGACCCATAGACTACTGGAAGGATGGTTATAACTTTCATATCGACTGAATCCAGTGCGATGTTGAACCTGATGGCCTCTGAATGGCCACCAGTGACTTTCAATAATTATTGAACTGGCTCAGATTCAGACCCCCGGCCTGGAGGTAAAAACCTACATCTCATTACTAGATGAGAACTCAAACTGCAAAATGAAGGTCTGGCATTGGAACACCCCATTATTCAGGGCTGGGATTTTGGTTTATGGAGTCAGGTCAACTTTCAGATCAGAATCCAAGTTCAAATTTCGGATAGCTCCAAAGTTGGAGAGTGTTTGGAGTCAGAGTTTTGGCTCAGACCCATCTTTAGCCATTACTGATCCTCTGACTAATCAAATCCCTGCAAGCATTTATTATTCAAACCCTATGCTCACAGAATCGAGGCCAACGTCATTCAGCTCTGCTGAACATGCTAGAAGAGGAGGTCTGACCAACAGCAAAACTAGAATGCTTAGCAGTTATAGAATGGTCACAGGGCCAACTCACCACAGTGGTACCTCCTGCAGGCCATCCTGGGGTTAGCTCTGCCAATTGATGCACCCTCTTCAAGTGGTGTCTCTCCCATTGTCCGCTCACCCTGCAGGCCCGCTTCACTCCAGGAACTGCACCCTCCTCTTCGTGACTTGGGCCTCTGGCTGGGTCACTATCCATGTTTCCCCCATCTGGGGTTAACCCATTGTTTTTTTCTGCAAACAGTCCCAGGCAGTCTTCTCCTATGTTGCCCTGATGGTGCCACTTCTCCAGTAGCCAGTAGGAGAACCCAAGCCCTCTCTCTACTCCAGGTTCCAGTCCAGGGACCCTCAGGTCAGCAGCTCTGGGCTTCCTCTTGCTCTGCCCTCATTGCTTCTTCACTAGACTTCTTCCTACTCTTTCCCCTTCCCTCTCTTCTCTGGGAGTACCAGTTCCAAACCCTTTTCTCTCTTCCTAGGGAAAGACTGCTGCCTACTTTCCAAGCTGCCCTGGCTGGTCTCAGCACCTGGCTTTATAGGCCCCACCTACCTGACCAGCTGAGCCTCCTTTAATCAACTCCCTGCTCCCCGGCTACTCCTCCAGGTGCAGCCCTGGCAGTTAATTGGCCTATCTAGCCACCTTAATCCCTTCTAATCTGTGTGGGGTGAGTGTCCCATCACAATAACAATTTTAGCTTCCAGGGGTGTTTATAAGCATTAACTGTGATGACTAATCTTCATTACACATCTGCAATTCCCATTTTACAGACAGGGGAGACAGGAGATGGAGACAGAGAGGTGGAGCTAACGTGATAGCACTTGAATAGACAAGAGACCTCTGAATTAGATTAAAGAAATCTTGTACTATAGCATCTCTGCTAAATCAGATATGGGGGAATATTAGCCAGGGGTGAAAGTAACTTAAAGGATTTACCGGTACGCCGGAGTCCTACACAGGGGCGTTGCCTCAATCGGAAGAGGCGTGGCCTCAGCCAGAAGAGGCGGGAGCCCCAGGGCCCTTAAATCACCTCGGAGCTAGCAGCTGCAGAGGCAGCTGGGAGCTCCAGGGCTCAAGGGTGAATTAAAGGGCCTGGGGCTCCAGCCGCTGCAGGGAGACCCGGGCCCATTAAATCCCCACAGGAGCTCCAGCAGCCAGGTTCCTGCAGGGATTTAAAGGGCCCAGGGATCCCCGCAGCGGCCAGAGCTCCAGGCCCTTTAAATCTCTGCCCGAGCCCGGCTGCCAGAGCTCCGGCGGTGATTTAAAGGGCCCGGGGCTCCCTGCAGTAGCAGGAGCACCAGGACCTTTAAATCCCTGCCCGAGCCTGGTTGCCAGAGCTCCAGCGGTGATTTAAAGGGCCCCAAGCTCCCTGCAGTGGCAGAAGCACCAGGACCTTTAAATCCCTGTCCGAGCCTGGCTGCCGGAGCTCCGGCAGGGATTTAAAGGTCCTGGGGCTCCCCGCAAGAGCCGGAGCATCGAGCCCTTTAATTCCTTGTCCGAGCCCGGCTGCCAGAGCTTCGGCGGGGATTTCAAGGGCCAGGGGCTCCCTGCAGCGGCAGGAGCACCGGGCCCTTTAAATCCCCACCCGAGCCTGGCTGCTGGAGCTCCAGTGGGGATTTAAAGGGCCCAGGGCTCCCTGCAGCTGAGATGCTTTAGCAGAGTCACACAGACAGCAGCAGGAGGGCCTTGCAGTTCAGGAGTGAGGTGTATTGATTGGAGAATATGGGGGCCATGTTGGGCCCCCTAGGCTTGAGAGCCCAACCTCCAACGCAAGCCTCAATGTCTAAGCAATGTTTACACCACTATTTTTAGTGCACTAGTGCCAGCTTCGCTAACACAAGTCTGCTGACACAGGCTGATAGGCTCACTCCCAGCTGCAGTGTAGACAGACTTTATGAGAACAACACATTCATGCAGAAAAGAGAAATATTCCCTCCTTGGCAGGCCAGTTTCAAGCTTCAGTTCTTCTTTTGCTAAAAGCACTGTATTATCCCCTGAGGGCTGTTCTTTTCAGTTGCTCACAGTTTTTTCATAGATTCAAAGGCCAGAAGGGTCCAATATGATCACCTAGTCCAGGGGTGGCCAACCTGTGGCTCCAGAAGTTAATATGTGGTTCCTTGTATAGGCACTTACACTGAGGCTGGAGCTACAGGCACCAACTTTCCAATGTGCCAGCAGGTGCTCACTATTCAACCTCTGGCTCTGCCGTAGGCCCTGTCCCCACTCCATCCCTTCCTGCCCCCTCCCCTGAGCCTGCCATGCCCTTGCTCCTCCCCTCTCCCCCCCAAGACCCTCCTGCAGCCATGAAACAGCTAATCAGGAGGTGTGGGGAGGGAGGAGGAGGCTCTGAGTGGCAGGGCTGCCAGTGGGCAGGAGGCACTGGGAGCAGGTGGGGAGGCTGATGGGGGTCTGCTGACGTATTACTGTGCCTCTTTGGCAATGTCCATTGGTAAATTCTGGCTTCTTCTCAGGCTGAGGTTCATCACCCCTGAGCTAGTCTGACCTGTTGCCTAACACAGACCAGAAAATTTCACTCAGCAGTTCCAGCATCAAGCCTGTTAACTTCTGGCAAAGCTAGAGCACCTCTTGCAGAAAGACGGCAGTGGCCTCTGTCAGAGGCTTTAAAGGTCCGTCAGGAAGCATCCTGAGTAGAATGAAATTAGAAGATGTTAAACAGCAGAGGAAAATAGGCTTTGGCTTTGTTCAGGATTGGTTCCTGGAGATGGGAAAATAGTGTTCAAAATAGGGTGACCAGATGTCCCAATTTTATAGGGACGGTCCCAATATTTGGGGCTTTGTCTAATATTGGCACCTATTCCCCCCCTCACCCCTGTCCCAATTTTTCAGAATTGCTGTCTGGTCACCCTAGTTCAGAAAGCCTTGAGAAATTAGACGCAGGTTATTTTTAACATCAGCCCTTAGTAAAAGGTTGAATCCATGGGGTAAAACAGAACAGGATGATAAGAAACCAACACAATGCCAAGACAGAGGAGACCTCATTTGTTAGTTTCTTGATACTCCCTCCTTTTTTTGTTTTGTTTTTCTAGTTCCCAACAAGTTAGTACTTGTGAAATAAGCAAGTGTTTATCAGGCCAGTGCCATACACGTAGGACTCTCTCTCTCCTGCTATTCCATTCCTCAGCATCCCTCTAGGAAGAGATTACTAATCCTGCTAGGGCTTGGGGGGAAAAAAGATGTTTACATCTAGATGTAACCCAGCCTTGTAATACTGACATGACCATTTTTCAGCCAGGGCACAAAATCTACTTGCCATAACAGTAAGGGTGTGTAGGAGGGGAATGGACTTGCCCATCAAATAAAATGTCTCAACTCAGGTGACTAGGGCAGTAGGAAGCTGAAGGTAGGCATGAGCTGGTTAGTGATAATGTGATGTAATTCCCCTGTTTTTTCCAGAGCGTGCTTTAAAGAGAGCAGAGCAATATAGATCACTGCCCTCTAAATGAGTAAGGTTAGGTGAACAATGTCAATGTCCAGTTTATATTAACACTGACGTTAACAGGTACATTGAAAGATGAAATTGTTTATGGGCCTTATGTGCTGTGATTTTACACCAGGAGGAAGGTCCTGTGGTGAGGATATAGAAGGTGTTTGGAGGAGGCCATGGGGAAGTAGCCCAGGGAGTTGTAGCTGTCATGCAGCTGTTACAAGAGGCACTATAGACAGCTGCAATCCACAGGGCCCTGGGCTGGAACCCGGAGTAGAGGGCGGGCCCGGGTTCCCCAAACCTCCCAACTCTTGATCAGACACAGGAGGAGTTGATCCAGACTGTGGGGAAGATCACTGAGGTGAGCAAATCTGCCAATAAGCGCAGGACCCACCGAGATAGAGGAGGAACTTTGTCACACCTGGAATACATTGGGTAGGAGCAGGAGTCACTTCCTGACCCCCACAGCTGCTGGCTGAAACCATGAAACATGAGCTTTAGCAACATAAAACATGAACTAGAAGTGAGCCCCAGGGCTGTTGAGTCCTTCCCCCTCCCATCACAACCAGCCCCATCTGCCTTTTGATGAGACTCAGACACCTAAATATCATTGAGGATCTGGACCTAGGCAACTGTTTCCAAAAATGACATAGGTACCTAGGAGCCTAAATTGCACTGGGAAGCAGGTGCCTAAATACCTGTGGGACCTGGATCTTAAGTCATTGGGGTGATTTTAAAAATGTTACCCATTGTTAAAATTCTTTATGTAACAGATTGAAAATTGGTTGGAGACTGAGTGAAAATGGATTGTTCCTACGCAGATAGGGGACTGAAGCAAAGGAGAAGGAACAATCCAGAAATAGAGAGAGACAAACACAGAAGGCCACATTCTATCCCTGCTCCACTGAAATCAGAATTTGATCTAGATCCCATATAATCTATGTTTCAGGTTTTCATCTCAGGCCAAGTCTACTCTTGCAAAGTTACAGTGATGGCAGTTACAGCACCGCTCAGATAACGCCAAAGGAAAACAGTTGTTGTGGGTTTACACTGTCAGCTGCCTGCACAATAGCATGTTCACAGTTGTGGCACTTCCGGAGCTATTCAGAGTGGAACATTCTGAGCAGCTATCCCAAAAAGCACCTCTTTCTCTTTTGCCACTAAGACTTGTGGGAAGGCAGAGGGGGTCACAGGGCATCCTGAGTCCTGTCCCAATGCCGTGATGCATTGCTTCGCATCCCAGCAATCCCTGGGCTTCTGCCCACATTTGGCACCATCTTTCAATGGATCCTGAGCTGTTGACCAGAATGCTGCTTGCTCTGACCAACACGTCTCGAATGGCAGTGGAGTTATTCCTTAAACTACAAAGGCAAGAGGAGTGTGACATTGATCTCGCCATGCATACTAGCTATGACATGAGAATGCTTGTGGTATTCATGGAAGTGCTGACCACAGTGAAATGCTACTTTTGGGCTTGGGAAACAAGCACTGAGTGGTGGGATCACATTGTGATACATGTCTGAGATGAAGAGCAGTGGCTGCAGAACTTTTGCATGAGGAAAGCCACATTCATGGGACTGTGTGATGAGCTCACCTCAGCCCTGCAGCGCAAGGACATGAGAATGGGAGCTGGACCGGGACCCTACTGTACACTGTTTCCAGACCCTGCTATACAATGGGCACATGGCTCTAGGGCACTTGGGGAGAGCCAGCACTGTAGGGTGGGCCTGATATTCATTCCTGTCCCCATATTTTTCACAGGAGGTGATCATTATGGAAGATAACTCACTACTGAGGGTGAGCAGGGAAACAAGGGAGGGTCTTCTCCAAGCCTGCAGCTTCTGTCTTGGCCCCTATATGGCTAGCCTGTGTTCAGCAATGGTCCTTCTCCTCCCCACCCCTCCGGTGACAGCAGAGTAGCATGGGAAAGTTACTGTTAATGGAGCAAGAAACAAAGCTGCTCTGCCGAGAAACCTGCAGCAGCAGATTGCCCAGTATCTCCACAAGAGTTTCCTGGAGATCTCTGAGGGAGATACCCATGAAGTGAGGGAGTCAATCAACAGCCTGTTCCACCGCTCAAACTAGGCAGAAGGTGGGAGAAAACCTGCTTTCTGCAACCCTCCTGTCCCCAACAACTTGCTTCAGCAATTCCCAAAATCAGATCCACTTACCAGGCACCTCCTCTCCTGTTTGCGCTTCACCAAGATTCGATTGCTGTGATTGGCTAGGCTCCTCCAGGGTAGAAAAGAGCGCCTGACTGCATGCATCTCTGGCCTCCGAGCCATCCTCTGCCTCTGGGTCCCCCTCCCACTCTTCATCCAAGATTACCTTCTCCTGGGTTGGTCCACTCTCGACTGGCTTGTGAGCCAACAAAGTATCACAGGGGCCTTCGCAGTGGAGGTGGGTATCGAGTATCATGTCCAGCTCTTTGTAGAACCAGCAGCTCGTGGATGCAGCAGCGGTGCGGCGGTTTACCTCCCACGCCTTGTGGTAGGCGTTTTGCAGCTCCATCACTTTGACCCTGTACTGCACTGTGTCCCGGTCATGGCCCTTTTCTATCATGCATCTAGAAATCTGTCCATAGGTATCATAATTCATAATATCCTGGAGCACAGTTGGGAATGGACAACCTCCTCTCCCCGAATACTGATGAGGTCCAGCAGCTTGGCACTGCTCCAAGTGGGGGATCGCCTGGTGCAGAGAGCAGCCTGGCCACCTGGAAAGATGTGCTAAGACCACTGAACACATCATTGAGCAAAGAGGAAGGGAACTTTCAAATTTGCAAGAGAATGTATGAGGTGGGGCTGATGGTTGGTCACCTGAGGGCAGGGCAGTAGAGTCCAAATGAATCGCCAGAGAGATGAGAATAGGCATTGTGGGACACCGCCTGGAGGCCAATTGCAGCGCTGTAATCACCATAGTGCTGTAGTCCCAGCACAGAAAGCTCTACGCCTCTCATCGGGGTGGTTTTTTTTAGATTGGTGCATCTGCACAGTTTCTGCCAGCTAAGTGGCTTGGCACTATGTACTCCTCGGGAGTTACAGCACAGAAAGCTGCTTTACTGTGCATAAACTTGCCAGTGTAGCTGGGGCCTGAGTCACGCCAGCATAGACGGCGTGTGATGAGGAGGTCAGATTAGCTGTTCTAATGGTCTCTTCCAGACTTAACATCTAGGAAATGAGGAGTAGCTCCACTGATATCCATAGGGTTACACTCCTGGAAAGCTTGGGTATGTGAGATCAAAATCGTGCCCCAGGCTTCAAGGCACACTTGGATTTGGCATGTAGGTAAGTAGAAGATCAGGCGTTTTAAATGATGAAAAGCAAAATGATAGGTCTAGAACTAGATTCTCCATTCTGGCCTTGCTGTGCTCAAGAGAAGGAGCAGAGTAGAGGGGACAAAAGGTGTTTTTTTAACTATTACGGTACCTCCCCATATACTGAGGCTGCCTGGAGCCTTTAGGCGCAGGGCTACTAGAGAAGACTAAGGGGAGATATGATAGAGGTCTATAAAATCATGACTGGTGTGGAGAAAGTAAAAAAGGAAGTGTTATTTATTCCTTCTGACAACACATGAACTAGGGATCACCAAATGAAATTAATAGGCAGCAGGTTTAAAACAAACAAAAGAAAGTATTTCTTCACAAAATGCACAGTCAACCTGTGGAACTCCTTGCCAGAGCATATTGTGAAGGCCAAGACTATAACATGGTCCAAAAAGGAACTAGACAAGTTCATGGAGGATAGCCATTGATGGACCTATTAGCCAGGATGGGCAGGGATGGTGTCCCTACCTTCTGTTTGTCAGAAGCTGGGAATGGGCAACAGGAGATGGCTCACTTGATGATTACCTGTTCTGTTCATTCCCTCTGAAGCACCCGGCATTGGCCACTGTCAGAAGACAGGATATTGGGCTAGATGGATCTTTGGTCTGACCCAGCATAGCTGTTCTTATGTTAGAGTCAGTTTCCCTGCTATCAATATGGCATTGAGCCTGGTTGGAACTATGGAACTACTGGTATCTGACTGGAGAGCCCTATCTTCAGGGACAGTGGCCACTACAATTCCCCTACTCTCCATCAGGCCCTTGGTCTCCGTTATTCTCTGGTGAGGCTTACTTTGAGGTAGAGAGCACGTTAAAAGGGCCATACAGCCCTCATGCTTCAATTCCTGCCCCAGCCATAAGCTGGCAGAGGAACAAAGCAAACTAAAGTGAAATCTCCCTGTTACGTTTCAGGGCATACAAATAGAGACATCAGATAAAAACAGGAATCCTCTTGCTGGAAGGTAACCATGTAACACAACTTTAGTTCTTAGAATTCTAAATGATAGCACAGAGAGAGATAAAGCAGGTTGCTCCCTAAAAAAGAGAGGCACAACTCTAGGCTGGATGTCTGCAAACTGATTGCCACTGGCTTCCCTACAAAGCCCCTTACCCTTCCAGCAGGACCAGGAAACCCCTAAAGTGATAGCTCTATAATTTTAATACAGTTTTCTACCTACCACGCTTCCCACCAACTGGAGTCAAGAATCCCTCCTGGTAACTTGTGATACCTATACATAACACTTCTCCAATGGAGATCAACAACATTTTAGCAGCTGGTGGAGAAGAAACCATTCCTGGTCCTTGAAAAATGAGCAATTTTTTTTTAAGACTAAAAGTTGAAGTTGTTTTTGTGTCAGTGTGTGAAATGGACCCCCCACTTTTTTTTTGAAAATGTTCTCAATCATTATCATTCCTTCCCCAGTAAATATTTATTATAAACTTTATATAGATGGTTATTAGAATTTTTTCATTTGCCAAACACCCATTAACAATTTCAATAAAATTTTCAAATAACAATTTCTGCTGGCTGAAGTGGCCAGCACTCAGCCTCCTCCCCATAGAGCAGCTGGTTCTCCTTCCTCCTCTGGCACCTCTGTAGCCATCTGTAGTCAGCAAGTATCCTCCACCCCAGATGTTTCCATGTTCATCCGGTTGATGAAGTCCTCGTGCTCCTGGATGCTACACAGACGAGCCCCCTCCTCCTGCAGCTCTCTTACCTGCTTCCTGAGGGACTCCAGCAACAGGCACTTTCACAGTGGGTGGTTCCCCCTGCCTGGACTTTGTCAGTGTGGACACGCAGGCTGCTTTCCCAGCCTGGGTGGAAACCTCCAGTGTCCGGATGCCTGTCTGGCAGGGCCCCACAACTGCAGGTAGTGGAAGAGCTAGTTGTGTTGGCAGTGCACCATTTTCCTCCCACTGTGGGGTCTTCTTTGCAAAGAACCTGCAGGATAAGGAAAGGAAAAACAAACCAAAAAACCCGACCTTTCTTCCTTCCTCCACTGTCGATCTCAGCTGGCTAACTCTTGTCTCACCAGCCACGTGCCATGGTGGATTCTCCATCCCTGGAAGTCTTTCAGTCAGGGTTTGATCCCACTTGAGCTCAACCAGAAGGTATGGGCCTGATGCAGGAATCACTGAAGGACAGCCTCTGGCCTGGGCAACACAGGAGGTCAGAACAGACAATCATAATGGTCCCTTCTGGCCTTAAAACGGATCGATCTATGAATCTGTAAGAGGTGGGGGGAACTCATTGGGATGGGCTCCCTGCCCCTTGCTCCAGACAATCCTTCACTTTCCACCTGTAGAGTAGGACAGATTTGTGCCATATTTTTTATGTTACTGTCCTCACCACTGGTACATAAGACCGTAGTCCACAGGCTCAGCTGGGCCATTGTGGGAGTTGATTGCATGAATAAGGAGTTTACCACCCTTCGTTTCCACCAGAGCCACGGGCATTTCAGCCACAAACCTGCTCGGCTGGAGCCGATGCATGAACTTAGGAACAAATCGGTGTAGAGAAAAAGGACATAAATAGGTGTAGAGAAAAAGGAAAATAAGGAATGGTGGAAAATCACCAAGGTGGGCGTCTGCAGTGACCTTTGTGTTCCCATAACCAGTTCTTTTTGTTTCCCATGAGTTTGGGAGCAGCCCATTTCACTGGCTCTTATTGTCATAAAATTCCAGGCATTATTGAAACTCTAGTTCTTCCTTGCCCATCACTCAGTACTCCCCACTAGAGCTGCAGAAGCTGCTTGGGGATAATGCCCTGAGGTCTGACATATTGGTCAGGCTTGAGCCAAGGGCATCAGACTGGAGGCTTAAAAATATCACAACCCATAATTCATCCATAGAGCCCAGGATGCATGAGGGATGCTATTAGAATCTGGAATAGGGGAAACTTAAAAAAAACTGACCTGAACTTTCACCCAGTACTAAAATTGAATGCAGACTGAACCTGTGAATCCCTTGTGAAGATTAGGGGTTCAGGCCTGCTAAACCTAGGGTTGTGAGTTCAATCCTTGAGAGGGCCATTTAAGGAGTTGGGGATTGGTCCTACTTTGAGCAGGGGGTTGGACTAGATGACCTCTTGAGGTCCCTTCCAACCCTGATATTCTATGATTCTATGAATATATGATGAGGTAGATAGATTAGATAACTTTCTCACTGTGCTTCCAGTGTGAGTTGAAAGAGAAAATATCAGAAACTCATGAGAACCTATTCTTGGGAGATTTATAGCTCAATTCTGCAGGCATAAGGGATCCTTGGAGTTTAGATAAACTTTGGGTAAGATCCAAACATTTGGGGGCTTACTTCAGTTCCCAGTCATCCAAGGAAACCCCCCACCCCCATCACCAATTAAAACACACTCTCAAGACTGCTAATATTTCTTACTATCAATGAGTGAATTAGTTGTCAGGACTGAGTTCTAACTCACAGCTGTAGCACTGCAGAGCAAAGGAGTTTTAAATCTCTCCCACTCCCCTGATAAAATAGAGCGTAATCAGATTGTTCCAGCTGGCTAGGACAATGAGTTAGAGTACAGGTGGGAAATACACTGTGATTGGCCAGTTTCACAGGGAGGCTTCTCCTTTCTGTCTGGAGAAGAGCATGTTCCAAGGAGACGTGATCTAGAAATACCTGTGTAACCCTTCTGCCCCTCTGAGTTGGCAGCAACAAGGGCCGGGTTCAGTATCCAGAGGTTCCGTTTCAGTAACACAATGCATAACTGGTTCGAGCCCCCACCCAGTGACCTGGGACACTCACATACCACACCCCCCTGGGCGCCTCTAGGAGGCAATACTTCTCCTCTCGCAAGCACGGAGTCTGAGTGTAGCAAAATCTTTTTAATAAAGGAAGGAATCAATGCGGCATCCCATTGGAGAAACACCACAAACAGGGTTATAACACAAACCATAAACAAAAACCCACCTCCAAGTATGTTTGGCACTGTCCTTTTTCCTCTTAGGGTTTTAAGTCCAATCACCCCAAAGTCCAACAACCCAAAAGTCTCTGGTCAATGCCACCCCTGAGTTCAAAGGTTATCTGTAGAGGTCCCTCCCCCCAGCCTGGGTAGAAAGGGGCACCTTACGTGATCCGGGGCCAACTGCCCTGCCTCTCCGTGGGTTCTGCTTCCGCCTTCTCCACGAACTGCTCCGCTTTACCAGCTGCTCCACTCTGCTCCTCCAGCTGTCCTCAGGAACTGCTCCGCTCCACCAGCTGCTCTGCTCCATGAGCCGCTCTGCAAAACTGCTCAGCTCTGCTCGCTCTGTGGGCTGCTCCACTCGTCCCACAGCTACTCCGCTCTGCCAGCCGCTCTGCTGCCACCAGCTGTCCCGTGATCCGTGCCAGCCATCCCCACCACTGCTCCACTCCGCCAGCTGCTCTGTTCCACAGTATATCTTCAGGCTCCCCCACTAGTTAGCATAGTACTTAGTGCTCTCAGCTCAGTCATTTCAGCTCTTTCGTGATTTCAACTCTTAGTGATCTCAGGTCTTAGTGGGGGAGCCCCAGTGCTAGTGCATCATCAGCCCAAAGTGAATTCAGCTCAGTAACCTGTATTTAGATTCTTCAGGGAATAAAAAAAACCAACTCTGACATTTCACAGTGGAGAGAGGAGGGGGTGCAACTGGTGCTGCTGGCTCCACAAGAAGCCTGCACCACCAGGCACAGATACCTGTCCCCAGCCTCTCTCAGTTCACTGGGTTTTGGAACCCATGTCCCTTGTCTAGCAAGTACCACCCAACTGAGGGTGAGTCATTTGTCACCAAGCAGTCCCACCGCTCAGCAGTCTGGGATAGGGTAGGCGTGCCTATGCAAATACACTCTCTGACATTCTTTCCACCAGATGTCAGGGTAGAGCTTATCCTGACTCTGCTTATACCTGCAAGGTAACTGTACAAAGAAAGGCAGGTCCAGAGATGGTACGACATGGGACAATGGCCCAGAACTAAAGAAATAAAGGTTTAAACTAGGAAAAGCTAAGCATCAAAGCTGCAGGTGTTCAAGACGAGGTGACATGAGGCAGTAGTGGGAACAGGATGCTATAAATCCTGTTTATTATGGAAGCATCAGTCACAACTCCATAGACTGAGGGTAGCGTCCATTCTAAACTCTGTTATTATCCCCCCTTCCTTGGGTTTTAGACTGTGGAAACTGATTTGTTTGCAAATTGGGAGGCCTCAACCATTGTATGTGAAGGAGTCTTGCAGAGAATTTGGAAGTGTCGGATTACAGATGACTGTTTGCTACCTAATCAAAAATTACATGTGGCAGGAAAGTTTTTCACTGTGTCTCATGATGTTGGGGCCCAAATGTTCTCAGAGCTCTCAAAGTCACGCACATCTCTTTATGCTGGTCACTGGACCATGCCACCTTCTCATTGGGAAGGTAGAAATTATATTACAGTGGCACTGGGCAGAAGCAGAACTTGCAGCTGAAAATTGGGGTGCGTATTGAAACGACGTGTCTTTTCCTGGCCAACATCTGAAGTGCCTCTGCTCCCTGAAACCCAAAGCAGAGCCAAGAACCATTGCCTAATTGTTCAAATGTGATAAACGGATGTTCCAATTCCATCTCATATATGCGTGCTACTCGTGTGCTTCTTGTCTACATTTTAATAAGCTGATGTTTGGGACTAGTTAAAGTAGCTGTCTTGACTTGTTTAACTCGACAGCTGCAGACGTTTCACTGAGTTGACGTCAGATTTATGTCTCACTAATGCAATAATGTTTGGTAAGCAGCGCGGTTGCAGCAAGATTTATGTCTGCTCAGCAATCTGAGAACAATTTATACAGCCCGTCAGAGGTAGAGTTACAGGAGACACTGCCTGAGAGACACTGTAAGAACAGTTTGTTATTGCTGGCCTACTGTCCTCTGGGGGGACCGAGTGCGGGAGCATTTTAGCTCACTAACATATTGCCCTGCTAATGTTTTTCATTAATAAAAATAAATACAAGGGCTGAAATAGTGGCTTGGATTTGTAATGTGCTACCATCACTCACATTTCTAGTTAGCCTTTTCGTTAATGAGCAGAAAGAGAAGGAGACAGGGTGTGGGAGAACCAACCGTCTCCAGATAGACTTGGACGGAGTGCTGTGGTCTTATTCAGCTTCCCTTGCGGAAAAAGCAGGGGTTGCAGAGTAGCCGTTTTGTCTGTCAGGTTTAGCAAACACTTGGAGTAAAGGTGTCTCTTCTAACTTCATGTCAGGGCTGATTTGTAGTGAGGGGGTAGTGTTTTTCCTTTTTGAGCCCTGCCAATTTCTCTTGGCACCAAATGCTGGTTCCAGGCCACAGTCCAAGTGAGTGGGCAAAGGATTCCCACTGGTGCTGGGGGAAAGACATCCTCTCCCTGCTAGGGGTTGGGTGCCCCAAGGTGCAGAGCATTTTGGCCCCATTCGAGAAAAGCACTTCAACATATGCTTTAAGCAGATGCATGGTCTTATTGACATAGGTTCAAAGCCACGGCCAAGATGAGGAGCAGTGGCTCAGCTGCATCATGGATGGCACTACAGCCCTGGGCTGCAGCAGTGCCTATAAGACATTTGGACAGCAGAGCTAAATAGTTGCAGATCTGCTGGTCCCAACTCTGACCAGTCCCCAAACAGCTCCACCTTCTTTGTGGCATGGGGCAGGCGGAACTTTGCTCTGTAAAACACAGGGGGAGGTGCCCCACATCCTGAAATCTGCCCTTCCCAATTCTTCCCATGACATCTGAAGATCATACTGCATCTGGGGCTTTGTGCAGGCCACAGGGAGGTAGAGTGGGGACAGGATTTACCTCTCTGTGGATTTCTCCTACCACCTCTCTTTTTTTTGTTTGAGCCATAAGGGACCCTCGACTGCAATGTGTCAGCACCAGATGATGTTTGACTTGTATGGGAATACCCATAAGCAGCAGATGCACCTAAAAAAATCTGTAGCCGCGCCATCAGATCACTCCCAATCAAGTTACATCTCCTTCCTGTAGAAGGAAAAGAAAACATATCACATTCACTCTCACCTGAGACTCCCTTGAAAAGTTGCTCTAAACCAAACATTCCAGAACATGGCAATTTAATTTCAAACCAGATCAGTTCAATATGAGCTTCATAACAAATGTTCATCACTTTAATCTTGCAGGTGGTTTTACAACACAGCCCAGCACTGGAAAGAGAGTCACGGGTTTGTCTTTTGATTTCTCTAAGGATTCTGGCCACAAAAGTTTTTGTGTGTTCACGTTCCTCCTTTCCCAGAAGTTCATTGGATCCTTCCATCTTTCACAACAGGTTCTTTGAGCATCTACATTTCAAAGAGTTTGAATGATGTCTTTAGAGTCCTAGACAATTCTTGGAATTTTCCTGCCTGAGATTTCCCCCTAGAAATTGCGCCAGAGAAATTCCTAAAGCTATAATGAACAGAAGGGGAATTGTATTTAGTTTGCGAAACCCTGCAAAACTCCCTCTAGGCTCCTCCACACATGACTGAAGCAATCATTCCCAACCCAGGAATGCATTTAAGCAGTGGCTTTCAACCTATGGTCCATGGATTCTTGGGGGTCCACAGGTGTCTAAGATTTCCAAAAGGGTCCACACCTCCAGTTGAAATTTTTTAGGGGCCCACAAATGAAAAAAGATTGAAAACCACAGCAGTAAAGTGTTATGGCCATATGTATCAAGCATCATACTTCAGGCAGAATTCAGCCAGATTTCCTTTGAATAGAAATTTTCCATTCTTGGTCTCAGCCTATGGGTAAATAATCATCAACCTAATACATATTTTATTTTAATTTTGAGCAAAATTGGTTCACCTGGTTTGATTTTCATAAGACACATGGGGAAAACAGATTCCAAAGGCAAATGTTTTATGGTAATCTAAATCAAACGCCAGTGAAACTAGAAGGGGCAAATCTGATGTGCTTTATAGTCTTCACTGAGACTGAAAAAAACAATCAAAGTTGGAGGTAAATTGGTTCAACAGTTATTAATGGTTATAACTGGATATTTTATTCATGATGTCAGAAAAAGAATGAGCTAGGCCTTTACTTCCACAGACCTGGCTGAGCTGAGAGCTATTTCTCCTTTCACAACAACATGTACTTTAAACATCATGTTTTATCCAGACCAATTGAAGAGCGAAATCAGACATTCACCTGGCTTCAGTAGACCCTTCTGTGTAACATGTTGCACATGCAAGATTATTCAGCTATCGAACCATTTTTTTAAGCATAGACACTGCTGTATCAACAGAACTCCCTTGAGTTGTCAGAAAATGTTTGTAATGGTAGAAGAAAAAACTCTGTATGTTATATGAACACAGGTCAGATCCCCAGCTGGTGTAAGTGACAGCTATGCTTAACATCTGCTGAGGATCTGGCCCAAAGTATGAAAAATGAAGTGCATCAATAGGATAATGTCCTGGGGCCTCAAGCCATTTTGCCAGACTAGCATCTGGCCCAGTATCCATTTCAGTCAAGGAAAAGACGGGAATTGAATCTGATCCTCTTTAATCTGGTGCTAATTCCCAGACTCCAGGCTTCGAAAAGTACTAGAACTTGGCCAGTTTCAGATCACTGCTTCTGTTGCTAACATGACAATATTAATCACACAGTGGTGTGTATGTTTTCATGTTACTAATTAATAGGTTGAGATGAATGACTGCACTTCGATGGTGCACAGCCTCTGAGGATCTCAAAGAAGCATTTATCTAACGACACATAATTACAGGATATACTGGCATGAATGAGCATAAGTACAAATTTTCCGAGTATTGAATAAAACTGATGATTACAACAGGTGGAAAAGAGGTATGTATATTTAAAGAAAAAAATTGGGATTTTTTTTCATTTCTTTTTAAGTTTTCATTTTTTTTGAAGTGAAATATTTCAATTTGTGTAGGGGGGAAGAAACTCATTCACTCTCACTTTTTCAAATTGTTTTCCTTTGGAAAAAAGGGGAGAAGTGAGAGGAAGCCCCTCCCCCCCATGAAAATTTTGATCAAAGAAAAAAAAATTCCACCAAAATGAACATTTTTGAAGAAAACATTAATGGGATCAAAAAGGCATTGTCCATCAAGGAAAAGGATAGTTCAAAATTTTTCTGTCAGCTCTACAGATGGTCCCACTTAGAATCCAACACAAAATTGCTCTCCTCATTTACAATACCCTTCACAACAAACACACCAATCCCATGGCCTCATTTCTCCATATATTCCCTACCCTCTCCCTCTGACTCTGCCAATACAGGTGTGTTTTCCATCCCCACTCCCTTCTCTCCTCATTTGGAGTCTGATACTTGCTGTTCCTGCACCAGCAGGATTTCGATTTCCCTCCTCCCTTAAAAAAATGCAACCCCAAGACAGCCTCTTATATATCTCCGACAACTGGAGCTGGGCAGATACTGCAAAAATAATTCCCATGAATATATGCTTACATTTTTCAAAAGATTCACACTCCTTTTGTCTTCCGTTTCTACGAGTTTATTGACAGGGATGTTCGCCAAAGCAACAAGTGTTGAGCAGATTTGCAGAAAGAGAACTACAAATATATACAACTATCTATTAATTAGTGTTTGTGCAACTCCCACTTACCCAGTATGGTGGTCTGGCCCCACCTAGTGTCTGAGTTAGAGTGTTGAGCTAATGGGCCAATGACTTTTAGATCAGGCAGAGGAGGCTCATGCTTTTAGATTTAGAGGTCCTAGGTTCAATCTCTGTTTCTTGTAAGGACTATATGGGCTGATCTGCCTTGACTGATTAATGATTCCTTTTTACCCTCAAAGCAATCCCAATTCTCTTGATCACAAAATAGGCTTCGCCTATGAAGACAATAAGAAAATGGTTCACATCATGTGAGACACTTTGTCTAAAGATCCACAGATCAGCCAAGGTTGGGCATTCCCCTCCCCAAAGATAGAAACTAAAATGGCTAAATGAGGATATTGTTAATTGCCTAGTCAAGAATGTCTCATTATTTGCCTATGTATAAACCTTTTTCTCCCTCCCAACCTAGCTAAAAAATTCCAAGTTACCAAACAACAGACACACCCTGCTTTACTTTGCATGGTGGCCCATTGCATGTTGAGTAGTTCAAGAAAAGATGGGTCGGGAAGCTGCAAGTTAAACAAACTAGAAATGTGCCTGTAGTATTGAAGGTCAAATTGGGCAAACTGTTACCTCCAAGAAGTCCAAGCCACATGTTTTCACCCCAGTGGTCCATATTTTCCCACCAATGGCCCATGTAACCCAGGATTCTGTCTTCTGACAGTGGCCAGTGCCAGATGTTTCAGAGGGAATGAACAGAACAGGGCAATTATGGGATGACCCATGCCATGTTATCCATTCCCAGTATCTGACAGTCAGAGCTTTAGGGACGTCCAGAGCATTGGAGAGTGGCATCCCTGACCATCTTGGCTAATAGCCATTAATGGACCTTTCCTCCATGAACTTATCTAATTCTTTTTTTAACCCAGTGATAGTTTTTGCCTTCACAACATCCCCTGGCAACAAGTTCCACTGTAAACCATCCATCTTTCACCCCAGATTAGAACCTGCACATTTGTTTGCCTTGTGAGTTAGATCTACCTGTGGGAAATGTTTCTTGTTCTATTGTAAGTCCTAAATAATGTGAAATGCTTATAGACAATCAAAGAATGCATGGAGTATGTCCTCCCAATTTAGAAGGTTGAGGCCTTTGTTGGTGTTCATTGTAAATAATCGTTGCACTCTAGAAGTAATAGGAATTGTCTGGGACAAGGAAGGAGAAATGATGTAAGATATAAGCCAGGTTATAACTTTGGGACATTAAGAGAAATTATTTAAAAGGGAGGGATCCTAATTAATAGTAGAGGCAAATAATGAAATACAATCCTTGAAATGAATCAAATTTTAAAAGACTGTGATAAGAAAACAATTTAAGGAAATTTGTTATACACCAGCAGCATCTACAGGATACCAATAGAAGCAGCAGAGGAACCTAGACAACTGAAATTTGAGGACCCACTTGGCATGTGTCCAAAAGGAATCAGAGGGTGTCTCCTTCCCACAAACCATGAAACTAGGTTGTATAAATGGACATCACCATGTGCTCAGGAGTGTTAACTGAACCCAACACAAAAAGCTGCAGAAACCCAAGTGTGATCAATGACAGGACCAGCCACGTGGAATGACTCTTCCCTCATCCCCAGGTTTAAGAGGATAAGTAGTGGTGATGTGATTTCATCTGTTTCTCCTTCTATTCTTTAATAAAAATAGCTGTAAGTTAGCTTGCTGAGCCTACATTCTCTAGTGAGACCTAAAGGAACCATATTTTTAGAATTTAACTGCTTAATAGTTCAAGCAAATTGGCCTAAAAGAGATTGAAAAGAATTGTTTTAAGCAATTTTAATATTCTAAACTTGACCCACACTCTTCAAAGTGCCTGAGACAAGTGCACCCATGGAAGTGTGATAACTGGCTTAGATACTAAAGAACTGATGGCAATAAGCAATCTTGGTAATTTGCATCATTCTTTGATATAACTGCCGAGTGTCAATTGGTTGTGTATACATTTGAGTGGTGAACTGTTGATTATATATCAGTGTGGCTTTGGGTGAATGAGTAAGTTGTTGGTTGGTCAAGAACAAGCAAGTCTACTGATTTGAGAAACACCGTTCAGGTTAAATGTTGACTCGAAAAGAACTCAGCGTTAAACTAGTAAGCTAGCACTCCCTGGACACAGTACAAAGGTGTTATTGCTTATCCAACTCAGTTCTATATTGGCAAACCTAGTTTGTTAGATTTCAGCTGTAAAATCAACTCCGTTTCAAGCTTACATGCTGACAACCACCTAGGGGCATCACCAGTGGCAGATTTAGAGTTAGTGGGGCCCTGTGAGCAGCTTCATTTTGGGGCTTCCGCCTTGGGGCCCAGCCAAGAAAAAGAACATTCTCTCGTTTCTTCCCCCCGCCCCCGTTTTTCATTCTTTTTTTCTTCCTCTTCTTCCTATATTATTATTAGTAATAAGAACTGAATGAAAATAAAGTGAGGTACCTTGATTGGGGCAGGGAGTTGGGGTGCAGGAGGGGGTGAGGAGTGCAGGCTCTGTGAGGAAGTTTGGGTGTGGGATGCAGGCTCTGGGCTGGGGCAGAGGGTTGGGGTGTGGGAGAGGATCAGGGGCTCGGCACTTACCTTGGGTGGAACAACTCCCAAAGTGACTGGCACATCCCTCTGGCAGTGGCTTCCAGGCAGGGGGAACCAGGGGGTCTCCACACACCACTGCCCACAGGTGCCACCCCTGCAGTTCCCATCACCACAGTTCCAAGCCAATGGGAGCTGTGGAGTTGGTGCTCAGGGTGGGGGCAATGCACTGAGACCCCCCCCCCCAGGGGCCGCAGAGACATGCAGTCCGCTTCTGGAAGTGGCGTGGCACGAAGGGAGGGAGGCAGAGTGGACAAAGAGCTGCCTTAGCCCTGCTGCTGACAAGTCTCTGCATGCCGCTTGGGAGGAGGGGGGTAGTGGGTCTCCATGAACTGCCCAGGGCAGGGGCTGCACGCAGAGCCACCTCCCCCACATCAGGAACACGCAGACACGTGCCAGCAGCAGGCCACTTGTGGGAGTGGTGCGGGGCCACTGGCCGCAGCATGCAGGCAGCCTGCCTTCCTGAGCCCTGCTGCACTGCTGCATTTTTAGGGCACCCCTGTCATTGCGGGCTCTGTGCCACCTCAGTGTGTTTAACAGTAAATCCACTCCTGGGCTTCGCATAATATTTTCACTGCACACCTGATTCTGTGGGCTTGTCTTCACTGCCGTGCTAGACTGAGCTATCGACATTTGAGCTAATTCCTCTATGGTTAGCCTAGCTTGAAAGAGAGAGGCCAAAATGTGAAATAACACTCAAACTGAACAGTGTGTGTCAATTAGCAACCCAGATTAGCTGAATCCTTACTGCATTACTTAAGTGTCAGCAGCACTTGAACTTCAAGCCAAGTCCCTGATGGGCTAGCTAGCTCAAAGTGCCTTTTCCCACAAATGTTTTCAAGACTTTGAATTTTTTTCCTCATCCAGAATCTGAAATCATGAAAATTTTCACAAACCTAGCCAATTTTTTTTGATCAGGTCAATCAAAATGTCTCATTTTGGCAATTTTGAAGTGTTTCATTCAGATTTTGAGCTTTTCATTTAGTTTGTAATATAAATTAAATAATGTTTCTAAATGGAAAGTCTGTTAGAAGCAGAAATCAACATTTTTCATTTCAGTTCAGGAACTTTTTTTTCCTAAAAAGTTTTCAGACCAAGTGAGTCATCAATACCCACCATCGAATTTTGGTTTTGGTGAATCAGCACTTTCCAACAAAAGAAGTTTATCTGGAAAATTCCTAAACTAGGTCTACATCTAACTTGAGCTAGAGAGTCTTGTGGGTGGAGGGGTGTTGGGTTAGGGGTCACACTTGAGTTATATCTCAAGCTAATATGGCAGTGACAAGCCCTAAAAATATTGGTTATCAACCTGGGAACAAAAAACATGTCATGTGCCCCATTGTAACAGTTTAGATTATAAATGCTGATTACTTCCATTGAGTTTCTCATCACCAAGCTACAGACCTAGAATTACTCACAAAAAAATCTTCAGGGGATAAAGGAAACAGCTGATGAACTTGCAATCTGTTTGTGGGTGGAAAGAGAGGTGAATAAATGACTGATTCACTGAGTTCTACTGTCTGTCAGAAATTTTCTACACTGATGCATGCTGGTTAAAATTTTCAAAAGCACCTTAGTGATTTAGGAGCCCAACCCCTTTTCAAATGTGATTTAAGCACTTAGAACTGAATGGAAAGTCAGTTGGACTTAGGCATCTCTATTATGGGGGCCTTCAGCTCTGATGCCCCTTTGCAGCAGGATGGGGAGCTACACCAACTTGACTCCATCCCACTTGTGCTGCCGTACTCAATTCTGTGTTCATCAAGTCCTCCTTATGACCCAGCCATCTGGCACGGTCCTCAATAGTCTCTGTCACCTTCAGGATTATGAGGAGTAGGAAATTCCATGGCTCTAGCAGGACTAGACATCCCTCTGTCTCCTGGGTTTAGAGCCCTCTCCAAATTCTGTCTGGAGTAGGTTGGGGAACCCAGGCCTGCCCTCTCCACTGGGTTCCAGATCAGGATCCTTGTTTGGACCAGACAGAAGCAAACCTTCTCAGTCCCTTGCTGCTCCCTGAGCTATCTCCTACCTCTCTTCCCCAGCCTCCTGCCCTGCTTCTCCTACTTTGGAATGGTGGCTTCTCAGGCAGCTTCCAATCAGTCTGCTGGAGGGTTCCTGCCTCTGCCTCTGCCTCTCTGAGAGCTGCCTTTCTTCTCAGAAGTTCCCTTTCTAACTGAGACCCTTAGCTTTTGATCATGCCCAGGTTCTTCCCTGCCTCATTAACTGCATTCCAGTTACTCAGTTAATTACTCCCAGGTGAACCCCAGCTGTTTCATTCCCCCTAGTGGAGCCTGTCAGAAGTAGCCTGGGCACTTGATCCCTTCTGGCAACACTTATCTGGGCAAATAATGGATTTTTTGTTTTGCTAGCAATTCCAAAAAACCTGAGTGTGCGTGTGTGTGTTGGGGTGTGTGTGTGTCATTTTGGGTCAAACCATAAAGTAATTTAAAAAAAATTCAGTCTCAAAAATAAAAAATAAAAAATAATTTGGGGTTGAATGAATCATTTTGTTTTGACAAAAGCTAGACGCTTCATTTTGGTTTTGTCCATTTGGAAACATTTTTGATTGTTTTAAGAAAATTAAAGGAAATTTTTAAACAAAATGTTTTTTTATTTTCTCTGATTTTTTGGAGGTATTTTTTTGCAGCTGAAACAATTTGGTGAAACACTCATGAAATGTTTGATGTTGCCGAATCTGCATTTTTCAGCCAAAGAAAGTTTTGAATGAAAATTTTTCCCAGCTCTGCTCCTAAGTACCCAAGTCACTTTTGAAAATGGGACTTAGGTGCTTTTGAAAATTTTATCCATTTTTGCATGACTAGAGATTTATGCAACTAAACTGAGTTGTAGTACTTTGTTCTGACTCTTGCACTTACAGGAAAGCACTTATTCAGATACTTAAGTCCATCACTGCTTAGGAAAGAATGTAAACATGTGTTTACCTATTAGCACATGTTCTGGTTTAATGAGACAAACACATGCTGAAAGTTAAGCATATACTTAAATGCTGTCCTTAACAGGGATGCTTTACTGAATCAGGAGCTATGTATGTATGTTTGTTTTGGTGTACATGTATAGGTGTGAGTTTGTGTTTGTGTGGATGTGTAGTGTTTGTGTTTGTGTTTGTGTTTGTTTTAGTGTCAGCATTTGCATGAGTGTGTCTGTCCATGTGATTGGGTGTGAATATGGGGTGGGGGAGTTATATGTACTGGAAAACCTCTGGTTTGTTAAATGAGGAGCTAATTTGTTGGAATGAAAGTAAACACAACACATGGACAATGTTAATATGCTAATATAGTTTCTTTTAATTAAAAAAATAAGCATGCTACTGACTTGTCTATTCCTCAGTGGGTCCCGGCTTCTATTGTAACAAATGGTAGGCTGACCCACAGTTGAATGCTAATGACTCTCGATGGGAAATATTTTGTTTCATAACAGTGGCCAAAGCCAGCGTAACACGAGGACATTTTTTCAGGCATATGAAAGTTGCTATTTTTAACTGTTCTCCCCTATATTTATGGTGTTTGAAGGACCCTGGGGAAATGATGCGACAGTTTAAACACACTGGAGCAACTTATTACATTCAACTCTTTAGTTTGCACGGATGGGTTTGCAAAAACATCAATTGTTATTCGAGGATTGAACAAGCTCATTGTATTATGCTATGTTACCACTCAGTTGCAGTGATACTTGGGAAGCGATTCTCTTTGTTGTCTATCTTCTTTGACTGAGCTTGTCTACACTGGCAATTTACAGCGCTGCAACTTTCTCGTTCAGGGGTGTGAAAAAACACCCTTCTGAGTGCAGCCAGTTTCAGCACTGTAAAGTGCCAATGTAGACAGTGCCCCAGCACTGGAAGCCACGCTCCCAGAGTTGGTAGCTACGCCCCTCGTGGAGGTGGTTTTTTTGGAGCTGTGCCATGACCACACAAGGCACGTTAAAGCACTGCCCTGGCAGCGTGTTAGCATTGCTAGTGTAGACTAGCCCTGAGTCTGGTACCATGAGCACCATTTTCAGTATCATAGATCCATTATTGATGATCTACGATTATGTTGTTGTAGCTCAGGATATTAGAGAGACAAGGTGGGGGAGGTACTACCTTTTACTGGACCAACTTCTATTGGTGAGAGAGACAAACTTCTGAGCTTACCCCGACCTGAAAAACAGTTCTATGTAGCAAAAAAGCATGTCACTCTCACCAACAGAAGTTGGTCCCGTAAAAGATATTACCTCCCCGACCTTGTCCTTCTAATCAGTAGGGAGTCCTAAGTGCATCTTTTTTCTTGTGTCTGAGTAAGGGTACATCTTCACTACTCATCTAGACGTGATATATCGATCCCCGAACGCGCTCCTGTCGACTCTGGAATTCCACCAATGCGAACGGCGGTAGCGGAGTCGACAGGGGAGCCGCGGACGTCGATCCCGTGCCATGAGGACGGTAGGTAACTCGATCTAAGATACTTCAATTTCAGCTACGTTATTCACGTAGCTGAAGTTGTGTAACTTAGATTGATTCCCTCCCCTAGTGTAGACCAGCCCTAACACTGGCAGTAGTAATACAGCAGGTGATCCAAGATCAAACCAGACAGGTAAAACAAAACTACAGAAAGAATCATTCACGGCTGGGTGAAATCTGTATCAGTGCCAGTAGCCAACCCCAGGGGGTGAAAACATTGCATTGATGCACACTGCAGACATGACCTGGGGCAGCAGGAATATCACTAGAACTCTCGTTATTATTTATGTTACAATAGCAATTAACATGAGGCCCTCATTGTACCAGGCACTGTGCACACACAGAGTAAGAGACAATCCCTGAAGAACTTACAGGCTAAGTAACTAGACAGACAAAGGAATGATTATTAGCCCCATTATATAGATGGGAAACTGAAGCCTGGCGAGATGAACTGCTGGGATCATGCAAAGCACTGAGCACTCTGGGCCCAACCAGTAAAGCACCGACACTCATGAGCGGTTCTTGCAACTGGGATGCTGTTACTCATGTGCTTAAAGTTACGCCTGTGCTTTGCTGGTTTGGGGCCAGAGCACTCAGCAGGACCAGCCCGTATGAGATTTGCCCATGGCATGCAGGGAATCACCACAGAGCCAGAAATTGACCTCCTGGTCTCCTGCATATTCATCCGGTGTTGTCCCCACCTGTCACTCACCTCCAGAACAAGCAGAACCCTGCATGCATCTCCACACTGCCCTGCCAGTATGCTAGAACCCTGACCTGGCAGACCCATCTCTAAAGGGGAGAATGGAGCTGATGCTGTGAGCCACAACTTTCTATACACCATCAACCTCCACACATTCCCATTTCAGGAGCACCCAAGGGGTACTGGAGCACAGCCAAAGAGGACTCCAGGCTATTACTAGAGTAGCATGGAGAAATTAAAAACCCAAGAGCATTAACACTGTCGAAGATGTGTTTAGAAGTAAATGAGCAAGGAGCAGACTGAAATCATGCTCCTTTGAGTCCAACAAAAATACATTCCTAATAGGCATTAAGCTAAGTGGAGTCACACAGCATTAGGATTGCCTTTCAGCAGATAGTTCATCTTTGCTGTCACTTTCGCTTACGCCATAATTAAAACAATAAACCTCAGCAGAACCACCCTACTCCCAATCAGCAGCTGCTTCTCCTCCAGAGCTTTGGAAATGGGTCAATTTGTCGCTTAAAAGAAAAAACTAAGGAAAATTAAAGACAGACTCTTTTTCTATTTGAAGCTGCCATATTTGGAGACTGAAAATCTCCCTGGCAAGACAAGTGAGTGAAAATTATGGTTCCCCCATAAAGTAGCAGGTTTGCCAACCCAGGGGCGACAGGGAGTGGGGGGAAGTCATAGCTCAGAGCTTCATGAGTAATAGAATCTATATACAAGGGCACACACTATCAGAAGATTTAACAGTCTTGCCAGTCTCCAGGCATTAATGAGTCAGGGTTCCCGCCTCACCCCTAAAGATCATAAAATTGGTTTAAAAATCCTGAGATTTCCACAAAACTGTAATTCATGAGATTCTTTTTATTTGCTTTCTTGCTTTTGATTCTCTAGGGGTCACATTTTCACACTTTTCGTCACAACCGTCAGGCCTAGAAACTCAATTTCTTTTGAAAATGAAAGTTGAGACTGGTATAATCATCTGACTCCAGGAGCTGGGGCTTTAAGGAGAACATCACAATAGTCATGATAAAAATATGAGAGCTGGCAACACCAAATTACATGCTGAAGGGCCAGCTGAGCCTGTAGAGTCCTAGCACAGTGTTTCCCAAACAGTGGGTCATGACCTGCCAGTGGGTCATGGGAAGGTTGTAGGTTGGTTGCAGGCCTGGTACAGAGGGGAGGCCCTGGCAGAGAGGAATAGAAGAACAAGCCTGCCCCATGCAGCGGTAGCTCTGGTCCCATGAGGCTGGGCTCCCTGTGTTGAGACCTGGCACATGGAGTCGCAGTACCACTCCATCATGACAGAGAGGTGGCTGGGCCAAATGCGAGTGGCACTGCTACCCCATCACAATACCCAGAGCAGGGAACCTGGCCAAGCCCTGCAGGACAAGAGCCACCAATGTGAAGTGAGTGCACAGCAGGTTCACAACCCTCTGTCCCAGGACCTTTGCTATGCACCAGGCTGGAATTAGGGTTGTGGTGCTGGGGTACAGAGAGCTGCTGTAGATGGTCAGTGCCCCCTCAGCAGGATGAGGAGAAGATAGCAGCTGCAGTGGTGAAGGGGGACAATGACTCTGGCCCATGATTCTGGGCCTCTTGCACAAATTTGGAATCCGGGTGGATAGCAAAAAGGACCCAGTGCACATGGTGGGTTACCTTGCTTGTCCAGAAAATAGTGAGCAATTCCCTTTTCCTGCACCTGCAGGATGGTGACCAAACTGATGGAATTCAGGTTTTCTGTGCTGTGTAAGTTAAGACAAACAAAGCAATGAAAACACAAGCCGAGATTTTTCAAAGCAGCCCAGAGGATTTGTGCACCCAGCTGCCACTAATTTTAAAGGAAATTGGGCACCTTAATGCCCATAGGCAACTCTGAAACACTCATCCACAATGAGAGGGCTGTGTGCCTTTATTTTATTTATAACTTGTTATTTATGTTTGAAAGGTAACATGCCTGGGGGCGGAAGGGGGCTAGCCTTCTTTACCAGATATAAAGAAGGTCTAAAAGATGTGACGCTTGGTTTTGTTTTATAATTTAATGGTCCTTTACTTCTGAAATATCAGAGATATCAAGTTTGATCCTCCCTAATTTTGGTGGTGGTCTCATTGGAAAGGTTGATCAGTGCTTCATTGTGCAAAATCTCTTCATGTGTGCAAATGCTCAGAATTGCACATTCAGTGAAGCTAAATTCCATGGAATCCATGGCTTGATGGGGTGAACATCTACTGTGGCCAAGCCAATCACTCCACATGATGGAATTCCATGATTTTCCCCCTTTTAAAAACACAACCTTGGAAAATTCATTCAAAAACAAACCCTGTGTTAAAAGGACCCTGTGGTTGCACAGTTAAGCGCTCATAAATAAATAAATAAATAAAATAAAATATTTCAAACCAAGTACATACAGAAGAGAAGCGCCAAAAAGAGGACAAGTATGTAGAAATGTGCTCACCCTTTTTAACATCCTCAGAGGAGGAGGGTTCCCCAGCCAGCAAGCCATAATCTTTAGCTAGGTTCTATGAATATTAACCTCATTCTGAATAAGTAATAAACAATGCAGTATGTTAATGTATTATTGTAACTTTGCCTTTAAAAAGTTTCTAAAAATAAATAAATGAGAAAATGTCAAAGTTAAAAATGCCTCTACAACCTTAACTCTGCCCTCTAGTGCATATACATTACAATACAGTACGGTCATAAGTTACGTGATGTCATGTGGTTTTTCCTCACAGCCCGTCTCATTCAAAAGGTAGAATGGGTGGCAAGTGAGGCACCAATGCAGGAGACAGTGAATGGCTGGATCAGCAATAAGGTTGTTCTTTGGAGCTCCATTTCCATGTGCGCAATTAGTTTAGAGACTGTAAACTGGGGCAGGGACTGTCTTTCACTGAAAGCCATCCCTTGGGTAGGGTGAATCGGGGCGACTGCCCCAGGTTTGTGCTTTGGGGGGCTGCTTCAGTAAAATCGGAACTGTCTGATATCACTGCTCTACAGCCAAATGCTTCTGAAATAAATGTAGTCCAACTTAACTGATTCTGGGTCACTAAGAACGAAAATGATGCTTAAAATTGTTGATTGGCTCTAGTTTTCAAGATATGCTATTGGGTCAGTATATATGACCCTTGACTTGGGAATGGCGGAGGATAAGTGAGTTATAAAGGGAAGGGATCTCAATTTAAACCAGAAAGGACTAAAATACATCTTTGACTGGATCTATGAATAAATCTGTGACTGGGTTTGGACAGTACTTGTTTTTTAGGCAAAACAATGAATGATGCAATCTGAAGCTGGTATTGCGTCAAACATGATATGAATTGCATCATGTTATTCCTAGAAGTCATGGATGATGCAATCATAACGAAGCTTACATCACTTTGCTGAACAAATTGCCCTATATCAGCTCAGAAATCATACAGTGTCGTGCTCTCTTATTTGTCAGTGTTTGATTTTGCAAAGGGACACATTTCTGTTTAGCCAAAGTGAGCAGAGATGCCTCGTACTTGTGTGAACAGTGCAGATAACTTCTGCTATGTTTGTGGTGAAGTGACTTTTGCATCACAAAAGCACAGTATAACCACTATGGTTAAGAAAGCCTATCATCTTTATTTTGGCTGCAGAATTGGAGATCAGGACAAGAGGTGGGCCCCACACATATGCTGCAACACTTGTGCAACAAATCTTCGCCAGTGGTTGAACAGGAAAAGGAAATCTATGCCTTTTGCAGTGCCAATGATTTTGAGAGAGCCAACAGATCATACCAGCAATTGTTACTTCTGCATGGTGCCTCCAGTTGGGAAAGGTGTGTCAAAGAAAAAAAAGTGGACTGTGCATTATCCAAACATTCCATCAGCTATACGCTCAGTACCCCACGGAGAAGGACTGCCGGTTCCTGATGCACCAGAATCATTCTCACTTGAGTCAGACGAGGAAGAGGAAGAGGATGAAACTTCTGGTCCTGAACCATCAATGTCACAGGACCCACATTTTCTCCCATCCTCCTCCTCTGAACCACACCTCATAACACAAGGTGAACTGAATGACCTTGTCAGGGATTTGGAACTACCCAAGAGTAAGGCAGAGCTGTTGGGCTCCAGACTACAGCAGTGGAATCTCCTGGCAGGCTGTCAGGGCAAATGGAGCCCATCAATGCTTGCAGACTATTGCTGGACAGTGACAAGAGATGCTCCATTTAATGAATACAAGAGACAAGCCAAGAAGCGCCGAGTAGACACTGAATAGGACTAAACTATGTACATAATAGTTTTTTGCCTTTTGTTTCATAATAAATTTTATTTATATAACCCTTTTGCTGATTTTTAAAGTGTTACATAAACAGGACAGGTGAAATATTATCATGTAAAGCAACCATAAACACATGAAAAGACCTAGGTTTATAATTTATGATTAAAACTCTACTATCTACACAATATACATAGATATAAAATGTAAAAACTTAAATATCTTAGAAACAGTAGCCAATCAGTTGTTTTAATTGTCATATTTGAATTCAGCACATCAAAATACATAATAAATATCACATTTTATCTCTGAAGGAGACGACTTCTCAAAAACTGTAGACCAGTGTATTTAGCCCTTTGTCCCCCAACCCGACCGATGTACGATCGGGATGCTGTTTGTCCCAATATGCAGGTGAGGAGGCAGGTGCGTAGGTGAGGCAAGAGGCGGGCAGGCAGGAGGGGGTGAGGAGGCAGGAAGGTGAGGTACAGGGAGGAAGAGAACAGCAGGCGGGTGGAGTGAGGGGGCACATGCTGGAGGGACGACGAGGAGACTAGCGGGGAGGCGGGCAGGCAGGAGGGGGGTGAGGAGGCAGGTGGACGGGCAGTGAATAGGGGCAGGGGTGCATGCGATGGACAGGGAAGAGACTAGCGGAGAGGTGAGTGGCAAGTAGAAGGGCCAGCGGGGGGTTGAGGAGGCAAGTCAGGGCAGGGGAGGGACGTGAGAAGGCAAGTGCCAGCCGGGTAGAGGGGGGGCACATTAGGTGGACGGTGAGGAGACTCCTGGGGAGGCTGCTTTCACTATATGTATGTACAGAACCTGGGTCTCAACTGAAGTCTCTCCTCATTACTACAGTAATAAAATATAATAATTATGTGAATCTGGAGCGTATGTGACTATGTGCTTTCCCTTAAGTGTATCTCTTCTTTTATTAAAAACAATGCTTAGGTTCTTTTAAATTGGAATATTCCCTAATACACACACAGGAGCAATTTTAATATAATAGACAGCAAAGTATATTATCCATTAATTTTCTTGTTTTCTTTAAAAAACAAACATACCAATTGCTTATGTCATTTCACAGAAAATTCCAACATTTTGACTTTTTTTCAGGACACAAGCAAATTTTCAAATCTTGGAATCTCCCATTGGACAGAAACTCAATTTTCTCACTAGCTCTGGGATGTGCATTGCTACAGCCATGGCCACAGGATAGAATCCTTCCTTCTTCAACTGATCAGGAGCACTACGTGCCCTCCTGTCAGACCTTGTCATCCCCCCGACCTCAAACGACTGCAAGCATCTCTGTCAAAAGGTGAATGAAATAATCAGAAACAGGCTGATGTTGGTACTGCCCATAGTAGCACTCCTCATAGGAGACAAAGGCAAATGTGAACACATCATCCTTGGGATCTGCAAATTCTACAGGCTCCCTCTTCATTTCAGAAATGAATCAATCTATTGTCTCAATGTACGAAAACCATTAGCAGAGATAGAGCCAACTACTTCAGAAAATATCTCATTGGCCACGAAAACTCCAGGATAGCTACACACTACAGGGGCACTGGATCTGGAAAGAACCTGGTTTAGATAATGAGGCATTCAGGGTAGCGCGGCTGCAGTGGCACAACCTCCGCTTCTGCCACAATGAATCAACCTGAGCCGCAGCCCGGCTGGGTTTCAGTCCAAAAGCAAGCTAACTTGGTTTGAGAAAGCAGCAAAGAGTCCTGTGACACCTTATAGACTAACAGACGTTTTGGAGCATGAGCTTTCGTGGGCGAATATCCACTTTGTCGGACTATTTTCCACTACATGCATTCGACGAAGTGGGTATCCGCCCACGAAAGCTCATGCTCCAATACATTTGTTAATCTATAAAGTGCCAGAGAACTCTTTGCTGCTTTTAAATGAGTATTGTTAACTAGCTAGCCAAGAATCTATGCTGCATTTTAAAAGCTGTGGCAGCATGTCTCAGAGCCCAGGTCTACAGATACAGGCTCATGCTATGGCGCTAAAAACAGCAGTGTAAACTTTGCTCTCGGCATCAGAAATCCATCTCCTTTCCTGGATTTCAGAGCCTGGGATCCAGCCCAAGCCCAATGTCTGAGCAGCTGTTTTCAGTGCTGTAGCCAGAGTGTGGATCTACAGACCTGGAGATTTGCTGTTGTGGGTTTTAAACCAGTGTAGGCACAGGGGCAGCAGGTTATATGGGCTCAAGGTGCTCGAGCACCAGGAATATTCAAGGCTGAAGGTGTGCTCCACCAATATTTGGAGCTGGGTTTCTCCCCTGGCCCTGCCTGGAGGGGTCCCTGCCCTCCCTCCCCTCGGAGCATCTACCCCCCACCCCCTGCCTCAGAGCTTCCTTGCCTGAAAGAAAACAGCTGGTGCCTCTCTCCCTTGTTTGTGCTGCTTCTGCCTAAGGCTATAGAGATCAGCACCCGGCAGCGTCTTGGAGCACCGGGGGCGGGGAAGAGGGAGAGAGGAGGTGAGGAGGAGGCACGCACATGCTTGGGAGCTCTCTCCCCCACCCCCCGGCACCCACATGGAGGAGACGCCAAGGGGACTTCCGGCCAGGAGATGGACATCTGGAGTGGATCTCACTCACCTGAGCAGCTGCTGGGGCTTCGGTGAAGTTTGACCCTGTGAGCCACCCCTCCCCCTGCTGGGCAAGGTGCAGTCCCATCCCCCATCCCCAGTGAGGCTATGGTGAGGGGCAGCAGCAGGGGAGGCCACACGTGATGGCAACCCCTCCCCCTCTGGTACCCACCATAGGGGATGCAAGTGGGCAGGGGCGGCTCCAGGCTCCAAGCACATGCATGGGGCGGCAAGCCACTGGGGGCGCTCTGCCAGTCGCCACAAGGGTGGCAGGCAAGGTGCCTTCAGCAGCTTGCCTGCGGAGGGTCCACTGGTCCCTCGGCTTTGGTGGACCTCCCGCAGGCACGCCTGCGGGAGGTCCATTGAAGCAAGGGAACCAGCAGACCCTCCGTGCTTGAGGCAGCAAAATGTCTAGAGCCACCCCTGCAAGTGGGCTTTCTGGACCTGAAAGAGTCCCTAGGAGGATGTGCTGTGACCGTGGTGCAGAGTGAGTGTGCTGCGGGGAGGTGGGGTGGGGGGAGGGGAGAGGAGAGGTCCCTCCCCTGGAGCTTGCTGCTGCCGGTAACGGGGGGGAGTCCTCTCTGGCCCTAGCCCTGGGACAGCCTGTCTGCATCCCAAGTTCCTTATCCCCAACTCTGCCCCACACCAGAGTCTGTACCCCCAGCACCCCAACCCTGAGCACCCTCCTGCACTGTGAACCCCTCATTCCCAGCCCCACCCCAGAGCTCTCACCTGAGGGAAGAAACGTGCAACTTAAATTTGGTGGTCAGTCTGGAGTATCATTGTGTTTAGCACAATACTTGATTATTTTACACCCTTTGAAGTATACAGGTGTTACAGTGTGGGAATGTTCTTAATGTTTTCTCTGACTACTGTGTGCATGTCTCCGTTTCCCCTATGCATTTCTCAAGGATCTAGATGGTGGGATAAGGGAGTGTGATTGTTGTAGAGCCCTAGAGTGCCAGTGTGATCCTGTCTCCGGGCAAGGTACCAACTGGAGGTGTTGAAGAACAAAGAGATCAGGTGGCCTCCTAATGCCTGGAAAAGAGACAAAGGCCAGAGGAGAGAGTGTCAGTGCCTGTGCGGACTTCCAGGAAGTGCATGGTGTGGAAGGGGATGCTGGGATGCTCTGGAACCACTCCTTCAAAGCCAGTCAGGACTCTGGGGGAGCCTCCTCTCTCTGAGCATACTGTCTCCAAGGCAAGAAGCTTACACCTTTCTGGGTCTGACCTCGGAGCATTCAGCATGCCCTTCCACACTGTGCACTTTCTGCAGCGAGTGTGCCCAGGCAGGTCTTGGGGCAACCAGAGGTCCCTGCACCCCAACTCTGTAGTCAGACGTGACTCTCAGCCAGCCGGTAAAACAGAAGGTTTATTAGATGACAGGATCACAGTCTAAAACACACCTTATAGGTACAGAAAACAGGACCTCTCAGTCAGGTCCATCTTGGAGGGTAGAGAGCCTAGACCCAAATTCTGGGCCTTTCCCCATTTCCCCAGCCAGCTCCAAACTGACATTACCTCCTCTAGTCTTTGTGTCTCTTCTGGACAAGGAGGCCACCTGATCTCTTTGTTTCAAACACCTTCAGCTGGCACCTTGCAGGGGAAACTGAGGCACCCACACAGTATTCAGAGAAAACATTAAAAACATTCCCACTTTGTCACAACATGTGCAACAAAATATAATACAGTAGATTAAAGCAGGCAAGTGCTGCTTCTGACTTTCCACTTTTAATTGACTCTTGTTATCTTGTTGTGCCGACACGTTGTAGCTTCATTTTATATCGGCTTACAAGGCGGCAGCGGGGGGGCACCACCATTTTGGGCACCACCAAAAATTATACAAACTGCCGCTTATGTGTAGGCATATCCCAAGTTAGCAAGCAAGGGTGACAGCCTGCTTTCCAATGCAAAATAACCCATTATGTAACCTGCACAAAGGGGAAGTAAATGGATTTTATTTACCAATTGTGTATTACAGAAGATATTTATTCGACTAGCAGAGACCATGAATTCACATCCGCCTGAGAGGCTACAGCTGGATTTTCTACAGGAACCCTCTAAAGATTAAAAAGTAGAAGTTATAATATGATTGTTTCTTTTCTTAGGACTCCAGTACCAGTCTTCACCATATGACAGTTACATACACATGCACACAACTTGCAGTTTGAAATTTCTTTTCACTAAATAACACTCCAAAGGAGACTCCAATGTGGTGCCTGTGGGTGCCAGGGTGCCCGCCGGGGCATCTAAGTGCACCCGCGAACTGGCCGGCAGATGCTCATCCACAGCCACAGTCTTCCGTGGCTTGTCGTCTGGCGCACGCCAGACAGAAAAGCTTGGGGCCACTGGCCTAGCTAGACTAACATCACTAACTAAAGAGTTGTTGTTTTCCCTTGAAACAAAGACAATAACACAGGGCCTAAACCCTAACTAATATCCATATTTAAATCTCACAAAATAAGTACAGGGGTCAGGACTTCTGACAATCAGAGATTGTCAGCTTTCACCTAAGTTCACCCTTGGTATTGGCAATTGGCAATAAAACATTGAGTTGTACAGCATAACCAATTATTTCAGTGTCCACAACATAGAGGACATACTCACCTTCAAATACGAGAAACTGACAATGATTGTCAGGACTGTCTCGATAATGAGCAGTTTGTCCCACATCCCGACTGAAGCATGGTCGGCACGCCATTTATCCCAATATTTTGTTTCGGGCATGGCGGCCAGTTTTTATTTATTTGGAGTTTTTTTGTGCTTAGGCGGCGGTGAGAGGCAGGGGGAGCACCTTTTCAACTGTAACTCTCACCCGGCACGTCCGTGTCTTTGGTGGGCGGGTCCTTCAGTTGCTGACAGTCTTCGGCAGCATTTATTACCCGCTGCCGAAATGCCGCTGAAGACCCGGACGCAATGAGTATAAGAATTGAAAAGGCACTCCCTCTGTGGCGGTCCCGATATTTCAGAGTTATCATCTGGTCACCCTAACTGGCTGCTAAGCTTAGACTGGAGGCCAAAGGCACTGTTTATGATTCCTCTTCTATGGTGTTTTTGACTCTCCATCCCACTGTCACCTTCTATATCAATCCTAGAGCAATGGTTTTAAACCTGTGGCCCAAGGACCCCTGGGGTTCCCCAGACTCTCTAAGATTTCCAAAGGGGTCTGCACCTCCATCTGAAACTTTTTAGGAGTCCGCAAATGAAAAGTTGCCCAAGAGGAAGTAGAAACGGCAGCAGTAATTACAGCAATATGGCTTTTGGCTGAGTACTGGAGAAAAAGAAAAGAGGGGTTGCAATTGCACATTGAGTGGATCAAGAGATGGGTGGGGAAGCTGAAATTTAGTCAAACTAGAAATGACTGGCTGTAAGATGGGCAGTCAAATGGGGCAAATTATCTTTTACCCCTAGAAATCCAAACCACATTTTCACTTCAAATTATAAACTGTAATCTTTCACCCCAAATTAGAACCTGCATATTTTTTCTCTGAGTCACCTGTACTGCTTTCTATATGAGAATAATGTTTCTTGTCCTATTGTAAGTCCTGAATAACATGAAATGCTTATGTACAATCAAAGACTGTATGCAGCATGTCCTCCAGATTTAGAAGATTATAAGAGATTTTGTTGGTTTACCTTGTAAATAGTTCTTGCCCTCTAGAAGTAGTAGGAATTGTCCGGCACAAGGAAGGAAAAATGTAGAAAGAGATCCTAAAGTTATACCCTGGATTATATTAGGAAAAATCCCTTTAAGGGGGGATCCCAACTGAGAGCAGGGATTGGTGAAATACAATCCCTGAAATGAATCAAACATAAAAAGCCTCCAATAAGAAATAGACTGAATACGTTTGTTATGCAGCAATGCCGTCTTCTCAGATTTCAGCTTTCATTAGCATCTAGATCTCATTTTGCATGTGTCCAGTAAAAATGTGTCCAGTTCTCCAGTGAACACTGAAATTAGAGTATATAAAACTGAGGTCATCAGGTGCAACTGGAGAATTGACTATACCCAACAAGGATGACTGACGCCTGGACCAGCTACATATAAAGTACTCTCCCTCATCTCAAGGATAAGAGGATAAGACGTGGTGAGATTTGGTTTCAATTATTGTATTTCCCTTTCTGTTCCTTAATAGAAACAACTACATTATCTTAATAAGTCTGCAGTGTCCAGTGAGACATCAGGGAACCATATTTTAAAATTTAAGTCCAAATAAATTGGCGTAAGAAATCCATTCAGACAGTAGTAACCATACTCTTAAAAGTCCCTTAAAACATGTGCATTCTTACTGTGCTTAAATGCTGGCTACTAAAGAATTAAAAATTGATAATCATAAGTAAATGTAACTTGGCAATATTCATTTTTCTTTGGCATAACTGCTGAACCTCAACTCTAGTCTATGATAATTTCTTGCAAGACTGTAATGTGTGTGTGGTAATATACCTAGAACAGTGGTTGTGTCTACACTCGAATGGAAAACTATTAATTGTGCACTAATTAATCACCATTGAAGTTCTGGATGAATAAATAAATGGTTGATTATCAATAAGCAAATGAACAGTGTTTCTCAAATCACAAGAAGTTAAGTCTACCTGAAAAACACCCAGCATGAAAATTACTAAGCTAATGCTCCTGAACTTAGGGTATCGTTTTAGATTCCATTCAGTATTAGCTCTAACCTTTACCCAATTGACAAACCAATGGTGCTAGATTTCAGCTTTTAAATCTAACTAGCACCTCAGCAAAATCATAAAAACGGACCAACCAACCCCCCTTTCATGCTTAATCAATCAGCAACAGAGCCTGTCATAATGTCTTGAATGTTAAAAAACAAAATCATTTTGAAATTAAAAAAAAACAAACAATCTGCATAATGTGCTTTTACTGGGTGAGTTTTTTTTGTCCAACTCTACTCTTAGCCCACTTCCTTGCACTTGCCCTGCATATACTGGCCTTATCTGCTTTGGAGCAATATCCCCAGAGCAGAAGAGTGGCTGGAGCAGCTGTTTTTTTAGCAATCAGTTCAGTTACTTAGAGGGTCCAAGTGGCTTTCTCTTGCCTACAACAGTGTCCCAGATAGTTTCTGTGACTTCATCGGAGCCAGTCTTAAAATGAATTAGCTTCTGGGAAGCTTTCCTAGTCTAGACAAGCTCAGTGTCTCTTTTGCTTGGCTTTTCCTTCTGTTCTTTCCCTACAAAAAGTATAGGGTGATGTAAGAGCACAGATATAGTTTGTGTAGAGCTAGTAATTGTCAGGGGCTCATGTGCTGCACAGCTCACTGGACCTAGATTCTGCAGCAAACAAACTCTGCACCAGCAGAATCCTTAGGTTAAAAAGAGAGGATTCTAATGAACTAAATCTGAAAATGACTATTAGTACAGTAGTCTGGCCTAGAGACCTTTAGTATTAAATTCAATTTGTGTTATAGAGTCCCCATATTTTTCACTGTTGCACTCATTGTGTTAGGGAAGACATCAGGGAAAAGGTATTGTCATGAGGTTGGGCTCTCCCAGCTTGCTACACCCTCTTAGCCATACGCACGGTCTCTTTTAGGCAGGTTTTCTGTCCAAACTTAAAAAGTTTCTCTGCTCAGATGTCATTTAGTGGCTCATTGCCTCCCCTCTCAGGGGACTCTGGCAGTCCTACTTTCTATCTCTCTCCCAGCCAGTTCCCTCTCAGTGGGGGTGTCTCTGACCCTTTATAGCCCTAGGTACAGCCTCACCCCCTTAATTGGCCCAACTGGGAGCATCTGTTCTGACACATGGGTGCTGGACCTCCTTCAGTTGCAGGGCCCAGTCCCTCTGTGACTTACCTTCCCCTGCCTCTTTCACAGGCAGGCTCTCACCCTCAAACCAAAACACCATATAAGCATCTACATATAAACTCATGCACAGCGGTGTTTCCTCCATCCTTAAAGCCAGCTTCAAAACTCACATCGTCCCCAGGGCACAGTCCACCTAACTTCCTCCTCCTAAGGGCTTCGAGGTTTCTGCAAGCAGTCTCAAGTTCTCCCTTATGTTCACTGACCAGAGGATCAGGCAGCCTCTCTTCCTGCGTGGTCTGATGTTCTGCAGCCAGATCCTTTTTTCTCACTGAATCAGCTATATCTTGCATTCTGCGGCCACTAATTGCTCTGGTAGTTCCCCAGTGCTCATAATGGAATGTCTGAAACAGGTGTCCTTCATTTCTCCTCCCACAGAGGACCACTGCTTTTGCCCCTTGCCTCCTATCTGAGTCCAGGCCTCCTGGTGAAGTAGTGTCTGGGTCCACATTGCATTTTGATCTGTTTGCCGTCATTCTCTGGTCCCAGGGATCTTTCTCTACCTGGAGCCAGAATCCCTTTTTGACCAGGTGTTCCATACCAAAACTGGACACTGGTCCTCCTAGCCAGGTGGTGTCAGCATCAAAGGTGAGGTTCAGTATCAAGGGATTCCTCTTAACAATACAATATAAAAGTGGCTTATGCACCCACCCAGCAAACTGGGGAAACTAAAACCCACCACTGTACACGTCTAAGAGGCAATACTTCCCCATTCACATGTAGTGAGCCTGTGTATAACAAGAGAGCTTTTATTAAGAGGAAAGTGGACACTGTGACTTTGGTTGTGCTGATGTCTGAGCAGAAACAAGGATTCTCAGTTAAGTCCAATCATCTGCCTTTAAACACAGACATGCCTTGGCAGGGATATCCATGTCCAATCACTTTCTCAATATTCCACCAAAGGGTGTTGTGCAAAAGCTAGGGTCTAGCTAATAGTGACGGCTATTGTGAGATGTTTGTAGCATGTAGGAGGACATTGGGTTCCAGAATTGTTATGAATGAAACCTACCTCATGAGGAGGACAAGATGGAGCACTGACCCAATCAACATAAGAACAATAAACACCCATAGAGACAGCCTTGGTTTACTGGTTGGAGTAGATGCAGGCTGGAGACTTACAAGAACAAAAGGACCCCACGAGTGTTCTTGGAAGAAGGGGCCTCTGGGCCAGGAAACAATAGTGGAGGGTTGTATACAAAAGGTTGGTCCAAGAGATTTATCTGTTACAGGAGGGGACTATGTCAGCTGGGGTGTCTCATGAAAAATGGATCCCACCACAAGAAACTTCTGGAAAATACCTGACTAGACAAAGCATAGGTTGTAGGTTGTCCGGATGCTTTTCATTTACGTGTAACCTGATGTTTCCACATCCTTCTACTTGCTTTGATTTAAATCTTTACCTCACTCTCTGTTCAACAAACTTCAATTCCATTTTACTATAAACCTGACTCAGTGCCTGGTGCTAAGGAGAATGATGCCTAGAAGTGCAGCCAATGAACTGGGGTGCACTGTCCCTGCAGAGGCAGCAGCGTTGTGGATACCCTGAAGAGAGGGGACTGGTTGAGTGTAATAAAATGGGGTGTGCTAATTATTAGCCAGCTTTGGAGCCCAGAGCAGAGGTTGTGTTGCCAAGCAGCTGGTGGCTGGGGAGAGTTTCACCAGGTGGGCACAGAGGGCTCCCTCCTATAGCCAGCAGGGGGTGGCAATTCACCCACAGACACTTCAGGTAACACCCCCCCAAAAGTATCACAGAGGGTCAGATCGCATCTAAGACCTTTTAAACACAGTCCACAGCACCACGTGGGAAGAACTGTCCTCACTCATCTGATTGTCACTTGGATTTAACCTCACTAGCCCCATTTGGCAAGTGAGGTTAAACTTGGGGTGACAGCCTGTGATACTTCCCAGAGCTGTGACACTTCCCAGGGCTGTACGGCACCTTGACACCATCTGCGCTGAGTGTGTCTTGTCTGTGCCTGCTGTGGGTCAGCTCACTGAGACCACCAGCCTCTGGCAACACAAGTCTGACAGGCCTCGCGCTCTCCATACAGACTAGCTATAGGCACATGCCAACCCGAGTCCTCCAAACGTTATCAGGAGTGCCCAGTCCCTGATCCACTGAACACTCCCAGAGCTCTCAGATCCATTTTTCCCAAAGGAATAGCACACACACCAGCTTACATGATTCAGCGCGGGATCGCTGCTCCGCTTAACCTGCAGTACTTTTAAGTACAGTGAAAAAAATGTTTGTTCTCAAAGAACAGAGATTCAAATAAGTAATAATATTGGAAACAAATGGTTACATAAAACATCATAACATGCTTGCTAGAGCCTTAACTCAACTGAGAAGTCATTTCCCCATCTCCTACAGGCTTGCTTATCCAAGTCCTTTCCCCAGTGTTTTTATCCAGACTGGCTAAGATTCCTTTATAAACTCCAACCTGCTGGTAGTTTGTCCTCATAGATTGAATGATACCTGAGGGGTTCTACACCCTCGATATACCAGACTAGCCCTTTGATGCTCAACTGAAAATCATGTTCCATGCTCACTGTTTATCTCTTCCTGTTCATTTCCTTCTGAAGATGCTGCAAGCTCTTTGTTAGCATTTGACTCGGTATGCTAATAGACTTTTATTGCAAGACACACAATAGTCACCAGAATATTAAGTGTCTCCCACCTCCTGTTTGGAGAAGGTAGTCCCAAGATACACTGTCTTTGAGTGACCTCTTTTTAACCACATGGCCTAGACAATATTGCTCTTAGTGTGTATATATATCCAACTCCTCACAAACTTTCTGTACATAGCTGTTACATAGTCTGTGTTGATCAATCTGACACATGCTTTCAGCAGAGATATTACGTGACATTCTTTTGGTGAAAGCAGGGAATCACAGTGCCAGTTGGGTCACACACTTTGGGTCTGGGCATATCAAAAAGCAGGCCATATGCTGTGCAGTCATACAATGAGGTATTAACATTTCATTGCCCCTGCTTCCGGGAGTTACGTGAATTTTAATCCAAAACAGCAAAAATCTATCACTTTGGCAAAGCAGGTCTATCTGCTGATCATCTAGGCAAAGTAGGGGTGTCTCTGGAAATAGCCTGTCCCTGAGGTGTTTTCCACCAGGTTATGAATAGATGGTCAGTGAGAGCTCTTTCAGACCGTAGGTTCACACCAGCATTAAGCACTGCTGTTTTCCACTCTCCACTTGCACTTTAATCAATGTTAATCCTTGTTACCATCCTATCAATCAGTTGATTCTCTTCTTCTGGGTGGAGCTTATGTCCTCTAGCTCTTATTGATACCTTTTAGCTGATCCCATAAGCTCTGAAGATGGTTGAGGGCTTTCAGCAACCTCCATTCCTTTTCCAATTGGCCATTGCTCCTCTCCTGCCTTAGGCAGCTGTTCTACTCTTCCCTGCCTCAGGGTTTGGAAACTCAGTCAGTTTCTACCCAAGATCACTGTCCGTGGCAGATTCTTGACTACCCCAGCATGTAGCTGAGTTCTCTGACTTCAAACTTCCAGCTCAACCTCTGCCATGGGGTAGACATTCATCTCCTCATCAGAAACAGCACTATGCAGGGCACCCAAGTAGATTCCTCCTATGCTACTGCTCATACCACTATCTTGAAGGTATGGAGGAAGGCCACACCAGGCCAGGTACTAGCCAGCTTGGGTTTCCCTCCCCGTCACCAGCTGTTTTCCCCTGAGGCCATTGGCCACAGCTTCTGCAGGCCCACCTGCTGCTGGAAGGGGGCCTCTTGCCACCACTGTTGAGTGGAGAATTGTGCCTATTGTGGCTCTCCATCAACTGCAGGAGCATAGCCTGGTTCTGTAGCTGTGTTACTGCAGTGGCAGGAATAGAAGCAGTCTGCTGCTGTGCGGCCATCTGCTGCTGCTGCACCATTGCCAATGGGCATATCACCTCATCCATCTTTCTTAATCCCCTGACCTTGGCAAGGTCAGTCATTATTTGGGCTTTAACATTCTTTTTCCTTGGCACCAATGATACTCCTCGGTCTCCCTTTGCATCAGCAGCCAGCCGTCATGCCCATATTTGCCACCACATGGCACAAGGCAAGGTTTCTCCACAGCTTGCTAAGGACTCATGGCCAAGCCTACAGTCTCTTATAGGCAGGTTTATTGCCCAAACTTAAATGAGCACAAACAGTTCCTCTGCTCATCCTTTACATTCTAGAGTCTCACTGTCTCCCCTCCCAGGAGATTCTTGCAATCCAGCTTCCCACAACTTCCTGGTCTCTGCCAGTTCCCTCTGCCTGGGCTTTCAGACTCTTTAAAGCCTTGGGTGCAGCCCCATCCCCATATGTCTCCCAACTAGGTCAATTGTTCTAGGCCTGGCCCAGGGGAGCTGGGCCTACATCAGTTACAAGTGCCGACCACCCTGTGACAGGGAGGTCTTGGCAGCTAGGGACTGTTGGGGTTTTGATGGCTGGACAAGTGTGAGAGGTGGCTTATGACTGTGGGATGATGAAGACATTAAGTCAGAGCAGCTCTCAGCCTGAGAATCGAGGCGCCACAGCTGCAAAGGAGAATCGAAAAAACATTTCCTGCTAACAGCCCTCACAAGAAACTGTCTGACAGCCGGGAATATCAGGAGCATGGTAATACCCCACACTTCCTCCCACTGCCACCACATCCCCTGGTAAGAGCTGAGGTACACAGATGCAGAGGAAGCCATTAACCATTCATCAGACCAAGTTTTATTGGTCCTACAAAACCAGGACAATACTATGTATTCTTGCACACCATCCTACTAATACTTCATGCATTATTTACATCTATGTACAGACATCAGTTACAATCACAATCCAGAAAACTTTAATAATGGAAATATGGGGTCAAATTCTGCTGTTGGTTACACTGGGGCAACTTCAGTTATTTACTTCATTTGGCCATATCCTCAGCTAATATAAATGACTTGTCTCCTGTGAAATCATTGGAGCTATGCAGATTGACTCCAGCTAAGGAGCTGACCCATTATGGTTCTATGTAGTATGTGCAGTCCCAGAAAGCAATTGCATCTCACTCTTTGAGTTAGAGTGTATAACACACAGTAAGAATGCCTTATAATTTATGTACTTTAGTGGAAATACATTGCCAAAATGGCTTAAAATAAGGGCCAAGTATCAGAAATATTTTAAATTGAGAGGTCTGATCCACTAAAAGGATTTGCTTTTGTTGTATGATGTAAACCTTGTTAAAGCAACACAGGTGCTGTATGTGATCAAGGCTGAAGGCGAGTAGTAAAAGCCGGACAACAATTCTCTCTTACACACCTATCTGAATCCAGCCCAGGTTGATACCAAAAATTGAGTGCTGTATGGAGGCCTACATGAAATGAATTCTCTCTCCAGTTTCTAATGGTGAATTATCCCTGTCATAAAAAAGAGAATTGTATAATTAGCTATAATGGAGACCTGTAGGATGTATACATTGCATACAAACTTTAAATTGCCAAATTTTAATAAGTTTGTTAATGGATTTAACAAGTAGTTTGGAAGCAGCTTGGGGCTGAATTTTGATAAAGTGAAAGAATCTTTCATGCACTTCCCCAATTTTTCAAACGGGGTGACAGTTCTGTAATTTCTAACTGTGGTCATGAGGTATCATAGACCCTTAGAAAATGTGAACATGAAAAGTGAGAATGGATAGGGAACAATCTTTCTAAGTCACAGGACAACAGGTCATAAGTTATAACCTGGAAAAGTACCAGGCCCCAGTAGTCAAGAAGCCATTTAGGAGCCTTGACTGTTCACTCAAATAAGGAGGGTTGAGATTGTTTTGGTGGAGTCATGACCTCCTGTTATTCCTCTAATATTGCTTGCTTGGGAAAAAATCATGGACTTGTGAACGTGACAAAGAACCAGTACCCTAGGAAGGAGGGCCCTATGAGTGGACCAAAAGTCAGACTGACCTCACTTATCAGGATTGGATGATTTAGTTGGGATGCAGAACCTGTGAGCTCCTGATTCGGTGAGAAGGTCACCAGGGAGGTCTTGTGGAATGATACCAGCCTGAGTTTCATCCATAAAAGGCCAGGTAAACGAGGAAGAAAGTGTGCTCCTCCCGAGGTCGCCTGGACGACAGCCAGATGGCTGATACTCCTACTTTCCCTCCTACAGAAAGTAGAGACAAAGACATTGTAGACTGGCCAGTTGACTGGAGGATGATGCCCTCTAGCATGATGGTACGTCAGCCAGAAGACATTGCCTGCTTCCCGAGAACGCATTCCTCACCAACTCTGAGGTTCCAAAGGCCAAGCAAGCTGAAGAGCAGAACCTTTTTCTCTTTCTAATTAACTTATTTTTGTTTCCTTGATGGGATGTTTGCATACCTGTGTAGGGATGCTGTTCAGGAAAGACTTGTCCTAGCCTTTTGTGGGGAGGGGATGCATGTGTGCGTGTGTGTGTAGTACCAATAACAGCATCGGCACATAAGCCCATATATAGGTTGCCAGTTGGCATTAATCTTGGTTCTAAGCAAACCTTGCCACAGCTCACTAAAAGTCCAATTCTTAACCCCTTGTTTCCACAAGGAAAGTATAAGCTGCTAAGTAAGGTGGATAGAGATAGAAAGACTAAGTAAGCCATTCAATCATTTGTGATTTGATTACTGACTCTGCTCATACAATGGTTTGACAAATTGTTGGTCTCAAATGGTTCTCTTCATAGCTGACCAATTCTAATTTGTATTATCGTTAACTCCTTGAATTGAGAAGCTTGATTTACATTGTAATTTCAATTGAATTTTCATCTTGTTTAGCACTTAATGGAAATGTAAGAAAATAGTTAACCTTCTAGTTGTTTATGCTCTTGAATAAAAGTTATAAAAATAACCCAAATTGGTTTTCTCTGCTCAAACGACGACAAGGTAAAAACAACCTTAATTAAAGGGACTTTTTAGTTAACTAATAATAAAACATTTGACTCAAGTCCTGAAACTCTTATTACTATTACAGAGCCTTGTTGGCAATCTTGTGTAAGGCGGTATGAAGGATGGGCATGGATGATGATTGCAGAGGATGAACTACAGGAAATAAAATCCCGAACAACTTTAAAAGTGCTGAGTTCTTTGGGAGTCTCTTAGTGAGTTCTCAGAAATTGTTCAGCTACTTCCTAGCCCATTGCAGAAAAATACGCTGTGGAGTTGGGGGGAAGAACAGGAAGAAGCAGTGAAGCAGTTTAAAAGAAAAGCATACCCCAGGTTTGCCTGGCATGTCCCAAGAGAGGGAAACTCTTTCCTAGTGAAGTGGATCACATCAGCTACTGTGTCAGTGCTGTACTGTACCTAAAGCATGAAACTGAAGAGAAAGTGATTGCTTATGTCAGCAAGAACTTCCGTGTAGTCGAGAGGAAGTATCTGGATTATGAGATGTTTGCTGCTGCCTGGGCTGTTCAACTTTTTCAGAGATATTTTCAAGGGCTTCATTTCAGAAAAATTCAGGGGAGAGGGGACAAAGATGCATTGGCATCTCCACTTCTTTCTCTCCAGTGAGGCTGTAGCTGCTCATGGCAGGTTAGTAGACCAGGCCAAACCCAGAGGAGAGCTGGGGAAGTGGCAGGTCAGTCCTTTTCAGGGAGGTGGAGATGGAGGGCCAGGGATGTGCGTCTCTCATTGATGGCTGGTTGAGGACAGAAATTGGAGCCCGGCTTACTCCACACTCAGCTTTGGCCCAGGCTGCCGCCACTGATCCCTGTCTGTCTGGCAGGGATAGGGGCACAGCACTGACAATGCAGCAATTAGGAGCCCTGGCTTCACAGCCCTGGGAAGACCCTTCAGAACCAGCTCGCAAGGAGCTATGAAAGTCTAGGGGAGGCAAACCAAGTTCTAGAGGGAGGCAACTAACCACCGCATCCCATAGCAAATGATGCCTCTGAGTATGATGGAGGAGAAAGAGTTGTAGTAGAAACCTGCCACTAGCCTATTAGTAGTCTGGTTAGTGATAAAATAGAGTAGAAAGGTTTCCAGAAATTGTATTGGAACCTGGACGTTAGCCTTAGAGATCCACTTCACCAGAAGCAAGAAACTGCAAGTGGCATAAGATGGAGCTGAAGTTTGATTGCTGACAGCACAGGGGTTAACTGAAGTTCATGGCTGCAGAGCAGACCCTCAGAGGAGAGGAAGTAACCCTCATGTCTGAACTGTCTGCAACACTGACCAGACACTTCTATTATGATATAGAATTTGTGAGAAATTTCCTATAGCTTATATAGACAGTTGTTCATACCTGCCTGGTGGTAAACCAGTTGCAGGAGTAAGCCTGATATGGGCGAATCAGGGCACAATCCATGACTCTCAGTACACACTGGGCCAGCATGCAGAGATGGCTGGAGTTCTGATTCCACTACAGTTTGTTGCAAGTCACTTCCTTAACAGCCTAGTTGTCTGTTCCAATTCCACCTACATGACACGTTTTTAGCATAATTAGCTGAATGGAAAAAGTGTGACATGAAAAGGGCTCTTGGCAAGGCAATTATGTACATTGAATTAATAGAGGTTTAATGTAAGAAGCAAATCTAACAATGACCTGGGAAAGGTCATTCTAAGGAGCAGGATCCTGTTGCACTAGGAAATAATCCAGCTGACCAATTGTCCAGGCAACTGGCCCCGCAGACTCCGACTGATGCTGCCAGCCTGATTCTTTACTGGCCAAGCTGGTGTCAGCTTCCCTTGCAAATATGGCAAAGTTTACTAGAGGGTGCACAGACCATGCTTGGTGGCAGCTTGTTTTAAACTGGTCAACAGAGTTGACCCCCAGGATTTCTTATCTTTCCTACGCAATGTCTTGATGATGTTGCAAAGTCAAACCTATTCAGTCTTTGCTTTTTCTCCTGACAAACGTGTCTTTTTACCACCAGATGAGAGAAAATTAACACCAAGTGTCATATAATTACATTGCTATAGTGTTGTCAGTTGCGTAATTGTTACTAATAACTTTATAATTAAGTGTTAGGCTATTAGTTTAAGAATGAGAAATTAATCATGCAATTTAAAATACTAATGTGTTGCGTTTGAAGTTTATCTTGTCTGATGTAATGAGAAATTCTCAAAGTAGCCTCCTTATTCCATCAGTGAAGACCTATGGTAATATAGACATTAAGTATAAATGTTTTCACATTTTAATATGTTTATGTTAATACATTTTACAAGTGGTTTTGAAGCAGTGAAACAACTTTTCATGCAGTTCCAACAGTTTTCCAGACAGGGTGACAGTTCCGTAATTTGTTACTGTGGTCATGAATTCTCATAGGCCTTGAGGAAATGTGAATGTGAGATGTGTGAATGGGTAGGGAAGAACCTTTCTAAGTAAAAGAACAATGGGTCATAAGTTTATGACCAGGAAAGCAACAGACCCTAACAGTCAAGAAGCCATGTGGAAGCCTTGAGTGTTCGCCAACATAAGAGGGGAATGAGGTTACTTTGGTAGAGTCATGACCTCCTCTTATTCCCCTTATATTGCTTGCTTGACAAAAACACATGGATTGTGGATGTGACAAAGAACCAGTACACTAGGAAGGAGGGTCCCAAGAGTGGACCAAAAGTCAGACGAACATCATTTGATCAGGACTGGATGATGCAGTTTGAGTGTGAAACCTGTGAGCCCCTGATTTGATGAGCAGATCACCAGAGGGGTCTTGTGGGATGATACCACTCTGAGTTTCATCAATAAAAGACCAGTCAAATGAGGAAGAAAGTGTGCTTCTCCTGAGGTCACTACGACAACGGCCAGGTGATTGATACACCTACTTCTCTCTCAGGGAAAGTAGAGACAAAGACATCACAGACCAGCCGGTTGACCAGAGGACAGCACCCACTTGTGTGATGGTACCTCAGGCAGAAGACATCAGTCGGTTCCTACACTGCAGTTCTTGACCGACTCTGCGGCTCCACAGATCAAGCAAGCTGAAAAAACGATCTGCTTTCTCTTTCTAAATAAATTTCTTCTTTTGGTTTCCTTAGCAGTTTATTTGAATTCCTGTGCAGAGATACCTGAGAGGAAAGACTTATCTGAGCCTTTTTAAGGTGAGTGGGCGGGTGGACAGAAATAGCACATTCACATAAGCCCATAGTATAAATTGCATTGAGCATTAAATAACTTAGGTTCAAAGCAAACCTTGCCACAGATGACTAAAGTTCACTGAGGGATTGTAAAGATCCAAACCTTAACCTATTGTTTCCACAAGAGAAGGTAGAATTAGATAAGAAAATGGCATAGACATAGACTGAGTGTAGGTCCACACTTACAGTGGCATATAGAATACAGACACTGCATGCCCACCCTCCTCCACATGGGTATACATAGCAGTGTAGACACTGAGGCATTGTTTTGATGAATAGAGAAGAGATATGCCAAAATCCTAAGGTGCCACCCACATCTACATGGCTACATTTAGCAGTGTAGTTTCCTGCTGCCTCCCTGCTGCTGGAGCCTTTCCCCACTGCTGGAGCCTTTCACTGCAGCATGTAGCTGCATGTATCCTACATGCCACTGCAAGTTTGCACAAGGCCTAATTAGCCATTCTATCATTGGTGCATGTTAACTTTGTGATTTAATTATTGAGTGTGCTCATGGGCTGACTCTAGGGGCCCATTATTGGGAGGGCAAGTGAGTATTCTGGGGTCCCTGGATGTCAGTATTTAAAAAATAAACAACCTTCCAGGTATCCATGGACTAGCTGGACCCTTGGAAAATCTTGGATTGTAAGAATTTTTAAAAAGTCAGTATTTTGCTGTGATTTATAATTTATATAAAGGATGCACATAATGTCCGCCTTTTGGTCTTTCTGACAAAATTTGGGGCCTTCTGAAATCGTTTAGGGGGTGGGCATATTTCCCCTTTTCCACTCCTCAGTAGAGCACCAGGTCTGTACTCATGCAATGATTTGACCAATTGCTGTTGTCAAATTGTTCTCTTTTTAGTTAATCAGTTCTAATTTGTATAATTAATGGCTTGATTGGACTAACTTGATTTATATTGTAACTTCTATCTATGGTAATTTTCATATTGTTTAGTACTTCAGGGAAGTATAAGAAATTAGCTAACCTCCTAGTTGTTTATGTTCTCAAATAAGTTATCAAACCACCCCAAATTGGATTTCTCTGTTCAAATGGTGATAAGGCAAAAACCACTTTAGTAAAGGAATTTTAATGAAATATTAATAAAGTATTTGACTCAAGTTGCAAAAACCCTATTATTACAAATTGGCATTGTTGACAGGCTACTGTATCAGTCATTAGGAGAGACATCCTTTCAAGGTGAGTAAAGGTGTCTTTGATCAGTGTACCTGTGACCCCTCTCTCTAAGAAAAACAGTTGGTAAAGAGTTAATAAGCTCCAAGATGAAAGTTGGTCAGTGAGTGAGAAAAGAAGAAGTTGCCTTCTGATCACTGTGTTCCTAAAGCTCACCCTGTAAGGAAGTGAAAGTCCCTGGTGAGAGTGCCGAAAGAGGGAAGAGGGGGCAGGGGCACACACTTCAATCAAACCAGACACAGAAGTCTGGAATAGAAGATTCCCTAAGAGTTTTGATAAATTTGTGGAGATGAAAAACTTCCCTTTGTATTTTTTGCATTCGCCTGCAGAAAAGCTATTGTTTCAGGCTGCAGAGAAGCTGAACTTTCTCCCCCTCCCGAGCCCCCTCCCCCAGAGGAAGAGCTGTCGCCTGAAGCCACGCCAGAAGAAAGCCTGTGGTAACCACACCTGGAAGAATCAAACAGTGAGTGAAGTTTTTCAGTTGTCCTTCCACCTAGTGTCCTACATCCAACATCACATTGTGATAAAGTGAATTAATTCCAGTCCCTAAAGGTGAGTCCACCAATTCATATGGAACATGAAGCCGAGGTAACTTCCTCCCTTCTAGGCCATCTAGCTAGGGAGATGGGTGGGGAGAGAAGTTGGCAAGTCACAAAGGGAAAGACAAGATTTCAATCAGTTTGCAAGAGACCCTCAGCTGAATCCTGAAAGATGCATTGGCAGGCATTGTATCCTAGGAAGATAGGTCCTAGTATATTGTTTATGGTTCCACCTTACTGAATAGAGAGTTGGAGAATTTGTCAAAGGAAAGAGATATGCTAAACTCTGAGAAGTAAAAAGCTCGAGGCCTAGCGAAAGATATGGGCAGCCTATAGGTAGAAATAGCTAAAGTGGCCAAGGCTCTCAGAGGGACAAATGAAGGTTAGATAGTCAAACTGTGGAATGCAGAAGGGTGGATGATGAAAATCATGAGTTGTTTTCAGAAAAGGTTACTCTTAAGTGGAGGTTAGGAAGATTCTTGGCAGCACTTAGACTCCTCAGTGCCCCAGAGGTTCCTGAGGTAGAGAGAACTCTTCCTGAGGATGGTCGCTTTGGACCTTAAGGTCTGGATAAATAAGAATCAAAGAAGCTAAATCGACTTTGAAAATCTTGCACCCATACGAAGGGAGCTCGACTTCATGAGCATATTACTATCGTTAAAACTTCCCTAGCAAATGTTGAAGGAGTTTCAGAAAATGATACAATGAGGTTTCCAAAGAGGACTTTAACTGCAAACCCCAGAGTCTTGTTGGAAACGTTATCCCCAGACATCAATCAGAATTTTGAAAAATTATGTCTTGAGCTCATCAGTTACTATGCACAGGTGATGAGCTCCACCACTTTGGTTTACAAACCTAGATTGCATAAGGATGACCCTCCTAAGTCCTTTTATCCAGTGATGAGATAGGTTTGCTTCAAATCTTGTGGTGCTGTGGGTCTGGATCAGCACTCCCATCTGAGAAAATTTTATGTCTGGTATAGTTACTAGCCTATATCAGAGAAAGAATAGAGTAGATTATAGAGACAGATAAAACTACCATGAGGCAAATTGTCATGCCAGCCCAGAAGGGGCAGGTGACAAGAGGCATGTCCCAGCGAGGCAACGAAAAGACCTCTGATTTGCCAAAAAGGACAGGGCCAGAGAGTGAACAGGCTTGTTTTAATCCCTTTTAGCAATTGCTTTCACTGGGTTGAGACCCTGAGGATATCCCTTCCTGAAAATTCAGTCCAGGGCCGTTACCTCCTGGTGACCAGCTTTACCCTACAGAGATACATCTCTCTACTCACAGTGAAATTGGCCATCTAATTGTTGTTTTTGAGCTCAACGTTCCTATAATTGGGGTGTTGCCAGAAGCAATATTACAGGGTAGAAACCTGGAAGAGACAGTGCAGAAGTACCCCTCCATGATCCCATTCCTTGGAAACCCATTTGGGAAGATACTACCATAAAGTAACTAGTAGTGATGTGGGGAGGGATGGCATGATGCTTTCAGGAAAATAGTTCTTAGTCAACCACCCAACACACAGACACACACACACCCTGAAGATCAATGCAATGCAAAAAGACCTCAGTCACCCATCCTTGGCCTTGGAACAATAAGTAGAGGGAAAGGTACAATTGGCATATGCTGTAGAGCAGGGGTGGCCAGCCTGTGGCTCTGGAGCCACATGCAGCTCTTCAGAAGTTAATATGCGGCTCCTTGTATAGGAACCGACTCCGGGGCTGGAGCTACAGGCGCCAACTTTCCAATGTGCCAGGGGGTGCTCACTGCTCAACTCCTGGCTCTGCCACAGGCCCTGCCCCTATTCTACCCCTTCCCTCCCCCTGCCCTGAGCCTGCCATGCCCTCACTCCTGCTCGTCCCCCCCCAGCCTCCTGCACTCCACGAAACAGCTGATCGGGACGTGCAGGGAGGGAGGGGTAGGCACTGATCGGCGGGGCTGCCGGTGGATGGGAGGCACTGGAAGCGGGGTGAGGGAGCTGATGGGGGGCTGCTGACATGTTACTGTAGCTCTCTGGCAATGTACATTGTTAAATTCTGGCTCCTTCTCAGGCTCAGGTTGGCCACCCTTGCTCTAGAGAATGATTGGCAGAGGGAAGAATTGACATAGCTATCGACAGAATTCTGTGAAATCTCTTCAAATGACTCTTGTGACTGGAGAAACTAGCCGATAGGAAATGAAGATCTCCACAGAACCAGGAGCTGTTTTCATAAGGCAGTATAGAATACATTGGCCATTTATGAGTTATGTAAAAGACATTAGATACACCCATATATTGTTTTCCTTCCTAAGAGTATAATTCCTCCTTTAATAGCCCATTCTGGCCTATTGTAAAGCCCAGTGAGACCTGGTAGCTCATGGTAGACTCTAGACAGCTTAATAAATGAGTACTGTTATCCCAGTGACCAATGGGGTACACAGATCAGAGGAAAGCTCTCATGTCCGAGACAAAAATCTTCTCTGTTCTGGATATAGCAAATGAGTTTTGGACGCTAAAAACAGATTCAGGTGATCAACATAAATTGGCCTTTTCATTCAATCACCAAGAGTTCACCTGGAAAAGGTGCATCTTCAGATACTTTAATGCCCCTGCAGAATATACAGTAACTCCTCGCTTAACATTGTAGTTATGTTCCTGAAAAAAGCTACTTTAAGCGAAACGATGTCAAGCAAATCCAATTTTCCCATAATAATTAATATAAATGGGGAGATTAGGTTCCAGGGACATTTTTTTGTCAGACAAAAGCCATTATATACATATACAGTATAAGTTTTAAATAATTTTAAACAAACTACTTAATACTGTACTCACCAATGATGATTATGAAGCTTGGTTGAGGCGGGGCATAGTGGGGTCAGGGCACGGGGGCTTGCCCCACTCCACCCATCCAGCGTGCCTGCTGGGGGCAGGGTAGGGGGCTTGCCCGCTCCCCAGCTGGAATGCCGAGTGGGTGGAATGGGACAAGCTCCCACTCCCTGATCCTGCTCCCCAGCTGGAATGCCAGATGGGGAGAATGGGGCAAGCCCCTGCCCCCCAACCCCACTCCCCAGCAGGAGTGCCTGGCGGGCGGCTTGGGGTGAACAAAACAACCTTATAATGGAACATTGCGTGACCTTAAACAAGTATGTTTTCTAATAGCTCTAATAATGAAACAATGTTAACCGGGATGACTTTAAGTGAGGAATTACTGTAACTTGCTTCTGCACAAAGCTGTGCCATGTGATATATGTGGATGGCAAACTGATCAAGACCCTTTCCTGGGAAAAACATTGCAAAGAAAGAAGATATATGTTGTTTCAGGACAGAGTGGAGCTAAGCTTTTGTTGCCTAGAGGGCATTGATGCAGGAAAAGGGTGTGATACCTAAGAATAAAGTCCAGAAGATATTAGGCCACAAGTCAACAGGGTAAAGGCAACTCAGGAAACAAAATCCCCAACAACTTTAATAGATTTAAAGATTTCTGGGCATCTGTAATTATTCTAGGCAGTTGATTAGTGAGTACTCGGAAATTGTTCAGTCTCTTCTTAGCCTGTTCCAGAAAGATACAGAGATTCTCAAACTGTGGTCTGCGGACCACCAGTGGTCTGCGAGCTCCATTCAGATGGTCCGCGGATAGTTTCCTCTAACGTATGTGCCTGGGGAGCTGCACACAAGACAATGAAGGGCCACCCACCTAATTGGTGGAGCCGTGCAGGCGTGGCTCCACTAATTAAGTGCCTGGACCCTGGAGAAGATGTACATATAAAGTGAGGTGGTGGCCTTGAGGGGGAATAAGGGGGTAGGTGGGAGGTGGCAGTGAGGTGATAAGAGGGGATGGGGGGAATATGAGATGTGCAGGGCTGTGGTGGCCAGACAAACAGGAGACTTTCCCCAGCTCCAGGGCTGCAGCTACAGGGAGAGATGGCCCTCCTTCCTGCCCTCAGCTCTGTGATGGGAGAGAGAACCTCCTCCTTCCAGCCGCAGCTCAGGGGCTGCTGCAGGGGGGAGAGAGGGAGAGACACCTCACCTCCTTCCCAGCCCCAGGGCTGCCATGGTGGGTTAGAAAGGTAAGACTACTGATATTAAAATATCATATTAATATTAAAATGTCATATTAATATATTAAAATATATTAATATTTGGAAAGATCATTAAGTGATCAGCAATTTTCAAGTGGACTGTGAAAACAAAGGTTTGAGAACCACTGAGATACACACTTGGGGATGAGAACAGAAAGAAGCATCTGAAGGAGTTCAAGAAGAGGATATCCCAGGCTCCATGCCTAGCTTATCTCAAGAGAGGGGAAACATTGAAGTGGGTCCCACTGACTAGTGTGGCAGCGCTGTACTGCATCAAAAGCATGATATTGATGACAGAGTGACAGTTAAAGCCAGGAAAAACTTCAGTGGAGTAAGAGGAAGTAATCAGATCCTGAGGTGGTGTTGCTTGCTACTGTTTGCGCTGTCCAAAATTTTCAGGAACATGTTGGTGGAGAAAGAGTTGTGTTAGCAACTTTCTACCAGTCAACTAGATTTCTGGTTAGTGATAAGATAGAATGGAATGGTTTCCAAAACTTGCATTGTAACCTGGACATTAGCTCTGTAGGGAATACCCTGAGAGAGCTACTGCACCAGAAACAAGAAACTGCTAAGTGCACAGTTCATGGCTGCATGGCTGCAGAGCAGACCCTCAGAGGAGAGGAAGTAACCCTCATGTCTGAACTGCCTGCAACATGGACCAGACACTTCTGTTATGATAAGGAATGTGTGAGAAGTTCCCCCTGGCTTATACAGATGGCTGTTCATACCAGCCTGGTAGTAAACCAGTTTCAGGAGTAGACCTAATATGAGCGAATCAGGGCACTACACGTTGGACCGACAGACCAGTCAACATGCAGAGATGGCTGGAGTCCTGATTCTGCTACAGTTCATTGCAAGTAACAAGTCACCTTAACAACCTCATTTTCTGTACCGATTCCCCCTGCATAAGGCAGATTTTTTTTAACAGTAAGAGCATATGCACATAAGCCCATAATATAAGTTACCCTAGGTCAGTGTTTCTCAAATGCAGCCATCAGTGGCTTTTCTTGCAGCCACAGTCTCTTTGGCTGTGACTGTGGGGTGGGGGACAAAGCAGCAGCCCCTCCTGCTCCCTGTTGCTCCTAGATGCACCACTTTGGTGTTGGCTGCTGGCGCTGCAACAAGTGGTTGGGCCCTGAAGACAGCTGGGGCACAACACTGCAGGAGCAGGCAGCGAGTGAGTTTCCCATCTTCCCAGAGGTGGTGGGGCTTCACTGCTGGAATGGTGGGACAGCAGGCTCAGATTGCACAGCTTCAGGCTCCATTCCTGTTCCCTGGCTACGGGGCTGCCGGTTCTGGCCCCCTACTATCTCCCCTGCCCCCCCAACTCCATTGCCCTTGGCCCCTATTGCCTACCCCGACCCCACAGCCAGGGCTTAATTTGTCCCCAGGCTTGCCGGGGCTGAGTTAAGTCTTCGGTGAAAAGTGATAATTTGATGTTTGTTAATATTGCTTTTTACAACAGATTTACTAGTTAGCAATAAATAAATTACAATGATTTGGACATGTATATTTTTTTTTCTTAAAGCTAATTAAGTATTTTAGGGAAAAGTGTGAGAGTGGCCACCAGCAAGAGTTGGGGGCTGCACTCTGAGGTCACCAAAAATTTTGTCCTGAGAACCCCTGCCCTAGGTTCAAAGCAAACCTTGCCACAGACTCTGGGATGACTTTTCATGATATGGAAAGCTCCAAACCTTAACTGATTTTTTTCCAACAAGGGAAAGTATCGATTGCTAAATAAACTGCACAGAGATAGAAAGACCAGGTAAGCCATTTCAGTCACTGATGTATGTTAACTTTGTCATTTGATTACTGATTGTACTCATGCAATGGTTTGACCAATTGCTGTTCTCCTATTATTCTCCCTTTAGTTAACCACTTGTAGTTTGTATTATTGTCAACTCCTGGAATTGGCTAGCTTGATTTATATTAGAGAGACAAGGTGGGTGAGCTAATATCCTTTATTGGACCAACTTCTGTTGGCTGAGAGAGACAAGCTTTCAAGCTACACTGAGCTCTACTTCAAGTCTGGAAAAGGTGCTGAGAGTGTCACAGCTAAATACCACATTGAACATTGTAATTTCAATCTAATTTTCATGTTGTTTAGTACTTTAGGGAAGCGTAAAAAATGAGTTAACCTTCTAGCTGTTTATGCTCATAGACTCATAGACTTTAAGGTCAGAAGGAACCATTATGATCATCTAGTCTGACCTCCTGCACAACGCAGGCCACAGAATCTAACCCATTCACTTCTATAACAAACCCCTAACCTATGTCTGAGTTACTGAAGTCCTCAAATTGTGGTTTGAAGACGTCAAGCTGCAGAGAATCCTCCAACAAGTAACCCGTGCCCCATGCTGCAGAGGAAGGTGAAAAACCTCCAGGACCTCTGCCAATTTGCCCTGGAGGAAAATTCCTTCCCGACCTCAAATGTGGCGATCAGTTAAACCCTGAGCATGTGGGCAAGACTCACCAGCCAGCACCCAGGAAAGAATTATCTGTAGTAACTCAGATCCCAACCCATCTAACATCCCATCAAAGACCACTGGGCATACTTATCTGCGGATAATCAAAGATCAATTGCCAAATTAATTGCCAAATTAGGCTATCCCACCATACCATCCCCTCCATAAACTTATCAAGCTTAGTCTTGAAGCCAGATATGTCTTTTGCCCCCACTACTCCCCTTGGAAGGCTGTTCCAGAACTTCACTCCTCTAACGATTAGAAACCTTCGTCTAATTTCAAGTCTAAACTTCCTAGTGTCCAGTTTATACCCATTTGTTCTTGTGTCCACATTGGTACTAAGCTTAAATAATTCCTCTCCCTCTCTAATATTAATCCCTCTGATATATTTACAAAGAGCAATCATATCCCCCGTCAACCTTCTTTTGGTTAGGCTAAACAAGCCAAGCTCTTTGAGTCTCCTGTCATAAGACAGGTTTTCCATTCCTCGGATCATCCTAGTAGCCCGTCTCTGAACCTGTTCCAGTTTGAATTCATCCTTCTTAAACATGGGAGACCAGAACTGCACACAGTATTCCAGATGAGGTCTCACCAGTGCCTTATATAACAGTACTAACACCTCCTTATCTTTGCTGGATATACCTCGCCTGATGCATCCTAAAACCACATTAGCTTTTTTAACTGCCATATCACATTGGCGGCTCATAGTCATCTTGTGATCAACCAATATTCCAAGGTCCTTCTCCTCCTCCTACTTCCAACTGATGCGTCCCCAATTTATAACTAAAATTCTTGTTATTAAATACCTTGCACTTTTCACTATTAAATTTCATCCTATTACTATTACTTCAGTTTACAAGGTCATCCAGATCTTCCTGTAGGATATCCTGGTCCTTCTCTGTGTTAGCAATTCCTCCCAGCTTTGTGTCATATGCAAACTTTATTAGCACATTCCCGCTTTTTGTGCCAAGGTCAGTAATAAAAAGGTTAAATAAGACTGGTCCCAAAACTGATCCCGGAGGAACTTCACTAGTAACCTCCTTCCAGCCTGACAGTTCACCTTTCAGTACGACCTGTTGTAGTCTCCCCTTTAACCAGTTTCTTATCCACCTTTCAATTTTCATATTGATCCCCATCTTATCCAATTTAACTAATAATTCCCCATGTGGAACCGTGTCAAATGCCTTACTGAAATCAAGGTAAATTAGATCCACTGCATTTCCTTTGTCTAAAAAATCTGTTACCTTGTCAAAGAAGGAGATCAGGTTGGTTTGGCACGATCTACCTTTTGTGAAACCATATTGTATTTTATCGCAATTACCATTGACCTCAATGTCCTTAACTACTTTCGCCTTCAAAAAATTTTCGAAGACCTTACATACTACAGATGTCAAACTAACAAGCCTATAGTTACTTGGATCACCTTTTTTCCCTTTCTTAAAAATAGGAACTATGTTAGCAATTCTCCAGTCGTACAGTACAATTCCTCAGTTTACTGATTCATTGAAAATTCTTGCTAATGGGCTTGCAATTTCATGTGCCAGTTCCTTTAATATTCTTGGATGAAGATTATCTGGGCCCTCTGATTTTGTCCCATTAAGCTGTTTGAGTTCGGCTTCTACCTCGGATGTGGTAATATCTACCTTCATATCCTCATTCCCATTTGTCATCCTTCCATTATCCCTAAGTGCCTCATAAGCCTTATTAAAGACTGAGGCAAAGTATTTATTTAGATATTGGGCCATGCCTAGATTATCTTTAACCTCCATTCCATCCTCAGTGTTTAGCGGTCCCACTTCTTTCTTTGTTTTTTCCTTATTTATATGGCTATAGAACCTTTTGCTCTTGGTTTTAATTCCCTTTGCAAAGTCCAACTCTACATGGCTTTTAGCTTTTCTCACTTCATCCCTACATGTTCTGACCTCAATAAGGTAGCTTTCTTTGCTAATCCCACCCATTTTCCACTCCTTGTAGGCTTTCTGCTTTTTCTTTATCACCTCTCTGAGATGCTTGCTCATCCAGCTTGGTCTACAACTCCTGCCTAGGATTTTTTTCCCCTTTCTTGAGATGCAGGCTTCTGATAGTTTCTGCAACTTTGACTTGAAGTAATTCCAGGCCTCCGCTGCCTTTAGATCTACAAATTCTTCAGTCCAATCCACTTCCCTAACTAGTTTCCTTAATTCTTTAAAGTTAGCCCTTTTGAAATCAAAAACCGTAGTCCCGGATCTATTTTTGTTTATCCTTCCATCTAGTTTGAACTGAATTAGCTCATGATCACGTGAACCAAGGTTGTCCCCTACAACCATTTCTTCTATGAGGTCCTCATTACTCACCAAAACCAAATCTAAAATGGCATCCCCGCTTGTTGGTTCTTCAACTACTTGGTGAAGAAATCCATCAGTTATCACATCCAGAAAAATCTGAGCCCTATTATTATTACTAGCACTTGTCCTTCAGTCTATATCTGGGAAGTTAAAGTCTCCGATGATCACAGAATTGCCATTAGTATTTACTTCATTAAAAGCATCAAAGAGGTCTCTATCCATATCCAAATCGGATCCCGGTGGTCTGTAGCACACCCCAAGCACTATTGCAGGGGAGGCTCTAGCTGCTTTCTTTCTCAATGTGATTTTTGCCTAGACAGACTCTGTTTTATCCATTCCATCACTTCTTATTTCTTTACAGTTAACCTCATCATTGATATGCAATGCTACTCCACCACCTTTGCCTTTATTTCTGTCTTTCCTAAACAGCACGTAGCCTTCAATACGTGTACTCCAGTCATTACTACTATTCCACCACGTTTCTGTTATCCCTATAATATCTGGTTTCACTTCCTGAACCAGTAGCTCTAGTTCCTCCATTTTGTTACCTTGGCTCCTCATATTAGTGTACAGACATCTTAATTTTTGCCGTTTGGCTTCACTGACATTCTTTATCCAGTCAGGCACAGACATTCTACCACCAGTATCACCTATTAGACTGGTATCTACACTACCCCTCCTCCTTATGTCCATTCTTCTGCCCATGGCTATATCCTCTCTTACTGTGTTTTCTTCCCTCTCACTGTTAAATTCCGGCGTGGAGATTACCTGGACATCTCCCAACCATCTCCCCCTAATTCCTAGTTTAAAGCTCTCTTAATCAGTTGGGCCAACCTCCATTCTAGAAGTCTATTTCCCTCCTTACTCAGGTGAAATCCGTCCCAAGAGAACAGTTTCAATCTAATTTTCATGTTGTTTAGTACTTTAGGGAAGCGTAAAAAATAAGTTAACCTTCTAGAGTTTATGCTCTTTAATAAAAGCTATAAAACCACCCCACATTGGTTTTCTCTGCTCAAATGGTGATGATGTAAAAACAACCTTAATGAAAGGGACATTAATTAAGTATTAATTAAAATATTTGACGGAAGTCCTGAAAAGCCTATTGTTGCTGCAGCTGCCCATAGGCAAACTCAGGTAAGGCAAGGTGAAGACTGGGCTTGGATGATGAGAATGGAGGCTGAACTACTCAGGGGTGGATTGACTCTGTGTTATATCCTTGGGAGCAGCCGGTTTAGGAAGAAATTACTAGAGGCCAGACAGTAGACAGCTAACAAAACTTTGCATGAATTTTTTAGCTAATTCGTTGGTGGATGGATGATATGGTGCTGATGTGATGTGGTGTATTCCATTTGCCTTCATAAAATTTTGAAACTTCTGAGAGACGAACTGCGGTCCGTTGTCACTCACAGGTTGTTCTGGCAGACCAAAACAACTGAAGAGTCCTTGTAGTTTTTGGATAGTACTCTTTGCAGTAGTGGACTGCATTATAGAGACTTCTGGCCATTTAGAATGGGCATCTACTGCCCTCTAGAACATGCTTCCTTCAAGGGGGTCAGCAAAGTCAATGTGAATATGTTGCCATGGTTTTCAGGCCAGTCCCATGGGTGTAGGGGTGCCCACTAGGGTGCATTCCTCACACCCTGACATGACACACAAGCTTTTGCCTTCTCTTCAATAGCACTGTCCAATCCAGGCCACCAAAAATAGCTTCGTGCAATTTCCTTCATGCGCGCTATTCCACAGTGACAGGAATGTAGCTGTTCTAACATCTGTGATCTCAGTGGTGATGGAATAATGACACATCTCCTCCACAACAAACAACCAGATTGGACGGATAACTCCATCCTTCTGGACATGCAGGTAACAAGGTCGGGTGAGACCGGAGAGGTTTGTCGAGATTTTCCACACATCACCAGGTTCATAACTTGGGTCAACGCGAGTTGCCTTCTTTATCTGAGTAGCAGTGATGGGTGTATTCTCTACCTGTTCAAAGTAGAAGTTTTTCTTTTGGGCACTATTTTGATATTTGACCGGCAAAGGCAACCTTGAGAGGCCATCTGCATTGCCGTGCAGAGTGGATTTCCGATATTTGATTTTATATGTGTGTGCTGAAAGTAACAATGCCCAACATTGCATACGACTAGCAACTAATGGGGGAATGCCTGTGTAGGGTCCAAAAATTGATGTCAGAGGTCGATGGTCTGTGAGAAGAGTAAACTTTCGCCCAAACAGGTACTGATGAAACTTCCGAATTCCAAAAACAATTCCTAATGCCTCATGTTCGATTTGGGCGTAGTTAGTTTCTGCTTTGCTTACAGTGCGTGAAGCAAAAGCAATAGGTCTCTCTTCTCCTGAAGGCATAATGTGTGACACGACTGCTTCCACTCCATAAGGGGAGGCATCGCATGCCAATTGTAGGGGTAAGGATGGATCAAAGTGCGTTAGAACTTCAGAATTTAGCAATGCATCCTTAGCTTTGTTAAATGCAACATCACAGGCTTCAGTCCACTTCCAAGCCTTGTTCTGCCCAAGGAGTTCATGAAGTGGTTTTAGCAGTGTGGCTAACTGTGAGATAAACTTTCCATAATAGTTCAGTAGTCCTAGAAACGAGCACAGCTGGCTTATATTTCGAGGTGGGGGAGCCTCCACAATAGCTTTAACTTTTGCAGGGGCCTTATGGAGACCTGCAGAATCAATGATGTGTTACAAATATTCAACAGAGGGCTTGAAGAATTCACACTTGTCTTTGCGAACTCATAGGCCATACTCTTCCAGTCTTTGTAGGGTAGCCTTTAAATTCTTTAAGTGATCCTCTTCATTCCTTCCAGTGACCAGGATATCATCCAGATAGCACTGAACAAGCCACACAAGATCTGGTCCATAGCCCTCTGGAACAGGGCAGGAGCAGACGTTATTCCAAAGGGTAGGCGACAGTATCAATAAAGCCCCTTATGAGTCACAATAGTCAACAGCTCTTGGGACTTTTCATCGATGTGCATCTGTAAATATGCTTAACTCAGATCAATCTTACTGAACTTTTGTCCCCCAGCCAGGCCTGCGAAGAGGTCACTGATGCGGGGAAGCGGGTATTGCTCTGCACACAACACTGGGTTGACAGTGACTTTAAAATCACTGCAAATTCAGAGGGATCCATCTTTCTTCACTATTGGAAAGATAGGAGTGGCCCATGAGCTATGGGTAACTGGTATTAGGACTCCATTGGTGACCAGGCGCTCCAGGTCTGCTTCAACTTTTGGCCTGATGGCATATGGCACAGTTTGAGCTTTCAGATATTTTGGTGGACTGTCAGGTTTAATGTTCAATGTCACAGTGATTCCCTTTATATTTCCCAAATCATCTCCAAAAACAGCAGCATGTTTCCTTAGTATAGGGGTTAGACTGGTTTCTTCTTTAGTCATGCGGTGCACTTCTGCCCAGTTCAGCTGAATCTTCCCAAGCCAAGACCTACCCATTAAGGCTGGGTCGTTACCTCTCACCACAAACAGTGGCAATTTAGCAGCCTGTCCATTGAGCTCCACCTTAACATCAATAGTTCCCAACATGGGCACAGCTTTTCCCATATACGTTTTCAGAACAGTTTTTGTTGCCTTAAGCGGAAGATGCTGAAGCTTTTCTTTATACACAGTCTCAGAGACCAGCAAGATGGCTGCACCGGTGTCCAATTTCATGCGTATAGGTTTGCCATCCAACAACAGGGTTACCCAGTATTCATGTGAGCCCACTGCCAAAGACAAAACATGCAGTGGCACTTCCTCTTGCGATGAGGTGTCTCCTTGATCATCCTGGGTCTGCTCTAGGGTATGCAGGGTCCCTCTTTTTATCAGCCAGACCACAGCCTCTTTTTCTTTTGTTTACAGGCACACTCAATGTGTCCCTTTTTGCCACAGTGTTGACACACCAGGTCCTTACACCAGCATTCTGATGCCTGGTGACCCAGCTTACCACAGCACTAACATTCTTGACTCTGCACAGTTTTGTGGGTCGGTTCTTGTGACACTTTTTGCACCCTAGGGGATGCACCGATGTATTGCGCCTCCCTTGTAGCCAGTTCCATGGAGACAGCAATATCAACAGCCTTCTGTAATGTAAGCTGAGCCTCTGTCAGTAGGCGCTTCCATATAGCTTCACTGTACAGGCCACACACTAACCTGTTATGCAGGGCATCATTTAACATTTCTGTAAATTCACAGTGTTCTGCTAGCTTTTTTAAAATTGCTACAAATTGTACAACTGTTTCCTTTTCCTCTTGGTCTGTTTTGTGGAACCTATATCTTTCAGCAATTACCAGTGGTTTTGGGGAAAAATGGGACCGCAGGATTTTCACAATGTCACTATAAGATTTAGTCTCAGGCTTAACAGGGTGTAGTAAGCTGTGTAGCAGGGAGTAGGTTTTAGCCCCTACAACACTTAAGAATATTGGCACCTTCTTCGCTTCTGTAACGTCATTTGCAATAACAAAAAGCTCAAAACGCTCAGTATACACATGCCACTGCTCAATATTCTCATTAAAAGGTTCCAGTGGCCTGGTCAGAGTAGCCATGACTTTTAGTTTCACTTTCACAATCAGTGCAAACAAGCAGGTTTTGTTTGTTTGTTTGTTCTTTACCTTGACTTCTACTTCCTTCCGTTACTGGAGCAGCACCGGAATCCCATCCATTGTCGCCACTTGTTATATCCTTGGAGGCAGCTGGTTTAGGAAGAAATCACTAGAGGCCAGACAGCAGACAGCTAACAAAACTAACATTTATTTACAGACACAGAGCTCACCCAGCCGGCCGAAACTAGCTGGGCTATCCACAATACTCTGCTTTATCCTCCCCAGCACAGAAGGCTATGGCAAAAAGCGTTGCAGTTATTGGAGCAGGGGCCAGTGGCCTAACAGCCCTTAAATGCTGTCTAGATGAAGGACTCCAGCCAACATGTTTTGAGAGAAGTGAAGACATTGGGGGACTGTGGCGGTTCCAGGTAAGTTGAGTTTATATCCAGGGTCTTGCATTATAGACAGCATAGTAAGCCAAGGGGTTCAGAATACTCCAGTTCTTCATGCACAACTAGGCACGTCCCTTCTCAAATAGAAATGAGCAGAGAGATTGCTGACTGCACTGGAAAATGCCTATTCTCCATGGGGCAATACACACAGCAATGTTGTTCCTCAAATCAGAGTGGGCTTCCCAGACAAAGGAGACTGCTTGCTGCATGATTTTTCTCTGCATATACCTTTTTAATATCATGAATGGAGGAGGGAAGAGAGGATTCTGAGGATAAGAGAGATCCACCAATGCCCAAGAACCATGCCATTATGGGAAGTGAATTGAGTAAGGTACGCCTACTAGGGCTGGTCAAACATTTTCTATCAATATGGTTTTAAATTGGGGTTTTAACTGTGGTGGTGATCAACAGCAAGGATAAAGCAGTGAGATGGAGCTCAGAGGGATTTTTAAAAAATACCAAGTTTGATTTTAAATTAAAAAGGGCAGGGGGAGGGAGCACCAATTAGAAATACCTTCCATAACACAACTCCAGCAGGCCCAGCTTCCTCCAGATAACACTTCCCACTGAAATTCTGACACCCAGCTGGAAGACAAGGAGTTTTATAGAGGGCTTCACCACCCAGAATCCTTTGCAGGCAATGGCAAGTCCCCACTTGGTCTCTCTGGGTGACTGACAACCCATCCAGCAAATCAGCTCTTTCCCTCACTCCTTGCTCTCTAGGCGCTTCACCCCATCACATTCACTAAATGATTTGTTGTGAAAATGTCATGGGGAGCAGGGAGGATAAAAAGCACTGTCCAGCAAGGTCTAATGCATACCCTATTGATATTAACCTAGGAGGGTCATGTGGCTAGAGCATAGGCATGGGAATCAGGATGTTGCGAGTTTTGATCCCTGCTCTCACCACACATTTCCTGTGTGATCATGCTTTGCTTCCGTTTCCCCACCAGTTACAAACATATAATCGTAGAAATAAATGTTGGGTTGGAAGGAACCTTAAGAGGTCATCAAGTCCAGCCTCTTTTGCTGAGGCAGGATCAAGTAAACCTAGACTGTCCCCAACAGGTGTTCGTCCAACACTTTCTTAAAAACCTCCAATGATAGGGATTCCACAACCTTTGAAAACCTATTCCAGTGCTTAAGTACCCTTATAGTTAGAAAGTTTTTCCTACTATCAAACCTAAATTTCTCTTGCAGCAGATCTAAGTCCATTACAACTTGTCCTACCTTTAGTGGACATGGAGAACAATTGCTCCGTGTCTTTTTATAACAGCCCTTAACATAGTTGAAGGCTGTTATTAGGTTCCCCCCTCAGTCATCTTTTCTCAAGACTAAACATGGACAGTTTTTTAAATCTTTCCTCATAGGTCAGGTTTTCTAAACCTGTGATCATTTTTGTTTTCTCTCCTCTGGATTCTCTTCCATTTGGGCATATTTTTCCTAATGTGTGGTGCCCAGAATTGGACACAATACTCCAACTGAGGCCTCACCAATCCCAAGTACAGTAAGACAATTACCTCTCATGTCTTACTTATGGCACTCCTGTTAATATATCCCAGAATATTGGATTTTTTTAACAACTGCATCAGATTGTTGACTCATTCAATTTGTGAACACTAGATCCTTTTCAGCAGTATTACCACCTAGCCAGCTATTCTCCCCTTTGTAGTTGGGCATTTGGTATTTCCTTGCTAAATGAAGTACCTTGTACTTGTCTTTATTGAATTTCATCTTGTTAATTTCAAGCCAATTCTCCAATTTGTCAAGATCATGTTGAATTCTACTCATGTCCTTCAAAGTGCTTTCATCCCTCCCAGTTTGATGACATCTGCAAATTTTATAAGCATGCTATACACTCTGTTATTCAGGTCATTAATGAAAATATTGAATAATAGCAGAACCAGGACTGATCACTGAAAGATCCCACTAGATAGCCCTCCCAGTTTGACAGCACACCATTGATAACTTCTCTTTGAGTGTGGTCTTTCAACCAGTTCAGCACCCACTTCATAGCAATTTAATTTAGATCACATTTCCCTAGGTTGCTGATGAGAATGTCATGTGGGACTGAGTCAAAAGCCTTTCTAAAATCATGTTAAAGATGAAAATTAAGTTGGTTTAGTATGATTTGTTCTTGACAAATCCATGCTGGCTATTTCTTATAACCCTATTGTCCTCTAGATGCTTACAACTTGATTGTTTAAACATTTGTTCCACTATCTTTCTTGATATCAAAGGTAGGCTGACCAGTCTATATTTCCCAAGGTCCTCTGTTTTCCCTTTTTAAAGATAGGTATTACATTTGCCCTTCTCCAGTCCTTTGGGACCTGACCTATCTTCCATGAGTTCTCAAAGATAATTGCTAATGGTTCTGAGATTGCTTCAGCTAGTTCCTTAAGTACTGTTGACTGAATTCCATTAAACCCTGCTGACTAGACAACATGTAACTTTATTGAAATATTCTTTAACCTGTTCTTTCCCTGTTTTGGCTTGCATTCCTTCCCCCTTGATGATGATAATTGTTTTGAATATCTGGTCACCATTAACCTTTTTAGCAAAGACTGAAGCAAAATAGGCATTGAACACCTCAACCATTTTGACGTCATCAGTTATTAGCAATCTTTCCCCACTAAGTAGAGAATCTACATTTTCCTTTATCTTTCTCTTGCCCCATTGTATTTAAAGAATCTCCTCTTATTGCCTTTTATGTCACTTGCTAACTCCTTTTGTGCCTTTTCTGATTTTGTCCCTTCATACTTGTACTATTCATTTGTACTCCTCTTTAACAATGAGGATAATATTTACCTACCTTCCAGGAGTGAGATGAGGTTTTATTTTTTGATGGTCAGGAAACACTGAGATCCTTGAATGAAAGTGAAAATTGCAAGTATCCATGTCCTGTCCGTATGCCCCCGGGGACATTCCTTCTCAGCTCCAAACATGGAGATCGGTTCACCTCTTAAAACGTGAACAATAACTAGGCATAATGTTTATATCCAGATATACTGATTTCTCCTAAATAATGGGCTCTTTTTCTGTTTTCCTGTGCTTTGGAGAGCTGCAAATGACTTTTACAATCTAGAAAACTCTAGCTAAAACAAAACATCTGTCTTGATTTCATTCTAAAGGTGATCATTGTAAGTATATTCTACGTGAAATATAGTAGATACCACCTGGTTGAATAAGATTTCTGAGACAATAATGTAGCACAGCCAAATTGTTTGGAATATTTAGTATCTATCAACTGGAAGCTGTTTTGAACAATACTGCTCTTTAGTTTCAGGAAGGCATAGTTTTGAGAGGAATTTCAAATCCTACAGCATACATGTGGGCTTGAAAATTCCTGACCTTCACCTGTTGTGGTTTAAGTCCTGTTGAGTACTACTCCTGTAAGATTGGCTTGAGTGGAGGGGGAGCTGAATGACTATTTTTGTCAAGAATGATATAAGGAGTTTTCAGAATTCATATATAAGGGGGAGGGGCATAAATTCCTGTTCGCTATTGACAAATTCTGCCAATGACTCCAATTTTTCCCTCTGTTTTAAAAATATGGTGTCCACAATCTTGACAGAAATCTTCAGGTTTCATTCCATTTCCAAGGGTAGTATTCACAGCGAAAGGTGAACAGCGTCCATTGAACCAAAACTCCCATTCCCTCGAAAACATTACACAAATCACATCCGAGCCAGACAGGTTTAGAAATGTTTGCTGGTTCTTTTTTTGCATTGCTTCTTCCCTTCTAGGTTCCAGCTAGGGTTGGAATTGGAAGTGGTGAAATGGTGTAAGCATATCTGTCCTCATAAAATTTCCAGCCTAGATTTTCAGCCTTGTGAATGAGGTTGAGTTAAGCATCCCAACTTTGGGATGTTTTTATGTCATGCAAACTTGAATGGTGAAACTTTTTGTATTGCCTCTGGACTACATTATTTGAAAATCCTGTCCTGGTTTGGTTGTTTCCTGCAGTACCGTGATACAGATTGGAAAGCCAGTATTTATAAATCTGTGACCATTAACACTTCCAAGGAAATGATGGGTTACAGCGATTTCCCCACCCCAGAGGACTACCCCAACTACATGCACAACAGCAAAGTCATGGACTACTTCAGAATGTATGCCAAACATTTTGATCTTCTCCAATACATATGCTTTCAGGTAAGAAATGACATCTCTTTGGAGGTGTGGAAGTAAAGTGCAGCTCTGGGGGCTAACTGCTCCCCCTAATCCAATAAATTTGATGACATTGCATGGGATGCTGCGATATTATCACACATGACATTATGTGACACGGTCACCAAACAATGCCTTGTGTGGTGATATTTCAGCAAAGCTGAATTAGATCAGCTCTCCTGGAAGGCTGGATAGTAGCAATAGATAGCACATCTAGAGCTACGCAAAAAGATTTTCCTGCCCTGCTCCTCTGTCAAGTTATCCTGCAGTAGTTCATGAGCATGAGTACCAACCTCAGAGCAACTATTAAGTAGCAGGGCACAAACCCCAAACTGGCTGTGAGTTCTATACTTAGATTTCATCAACCATGTATCAAGTGTAAACTCCTCAGACATTTTATCAGCCTTAACATGAAGCCACAGACAGTCCCCTTGGGAACTCCAATCTATCTTGCCACCTCGGCAAGCTTGCCTTTTGCCTTCCACCAAAAATCACAACAATATTCAGGTAACTCCCTGGATCAGTCACTTACCCAGATCAGTTGCACTTTGATCTCACACCAAAGCCAACATTTGGAGCCAATCCTATAATAAACCATCTAAAGATTTATTACAAGGCTAAAGCAGGTAAACATAAACACACAAATGAGTTCCAATCTTAAGTTTCAAAAAGTAATAGCAGCTTTTATGATAAACAAGCTTGATATGTCCTTCAGGGCTAACCCAGGCCTGGGAATCTTTTGCTCATGCATAGTAATCCTTGCCCTTCAGAGCGCAAGAAGCATAAAAGATACAGTTCCTCCTTGTTAGGGCTTTTTATTCCTTCCCTCATCTGTGTTGAGTTGCAAATTCATCTGTTGGGAGGAATTCAATTGCATATCTCTTCATTAGGGAGGGTATTTAACACAGTCTTTTGTCCTCTGATGTTCCACAATGGTTTGTCTGGTGTTGATGAATAAATATTACCCTGTGACATGGAATACAGATGTTATAAGTGAGATGAATGCAGGCAGCAACTTGCAATCATTCAATAAAATCCAAGGACTAAACACATTCTTATAACTCTGATATCTATTTTAACAATACTAACACACAGGTGAGCCAGACTGGTTTCCAGTTATGCATTTGTCAGTGTTCAGTTGGCCTTGGGGCCTTGGTATGAGCAGACACCTTGTCTGCCAGCATCACACCCCCAAGCAAAACATCAGTGACAAATAACTTTTCTGATGAGAAGTGAAAACCAAGCCCTAGACCAAGTGTGGTCATCAGCAATTCCATGACACAGTCTTCAAGAGCAAGTGGTTAGCTTTGATGTCCTGAATTACTCACATTGTCCTTACCCTCAGACAGATATTTACAACCACATACAGTATCTTGGGGGACTGTTATATTAACTTCCTGAATGTTATCTGTACACATAATCTAGATCTCTGTGAGCCAAGGATTGTCATCTGGCTGGTTGGGCAGGTCTACCAAACTCTGCCCAGGAACTAGAATCAAGGAGGGGGTGGGTAATTATGAAGTCCCAGGAGCTGTAAATAGCTCCAGCAAGAACCAGCCACTTGGGTAGTTTTCACACACTGGTTTGAGTCAGGCTCAAGAGAGCCAGGAGTCAGAGCTTGGGATATAAAGGGCCAGCTTGACTTGATAGACAAGCCTTCATTTTAATCCAGCAAATGGATGTGACTTTATGTACAAGGAGCAGGGGGACCAAACCCATAGGAAGGGCTGGAAGGACTGGAATCTGCCAGGACTGATGGGGAAACTGACAAGCTTAAATATGCATTTAGACTCTTTTAGTTCTTTTATATGTACTCTGTAATGCTTTTATCCTAAAATAAATGTACTCTGCTTTGAAAGAGCTATCCGGTTACTGGTAACCGCTGGCATATGCTGGTCATAACCCCTGGAGAGGGAGCAAAGCACAAGGGCTGGACTTTAGTCAGATCTGCTGAGAGAAACACAGGGAAGTGCAGATGGGCTGTAGCCTACAGTTCATGGTCAGAAGGAAGGACATGGGTCTCTGCCCACAGGGAGGTGACATGAGGTATTCCTGGAGCAGACTGTGAAGGGGAGTGTCAAAGGTGCAGTTACCCCAAAACTGTGAGGGCTGGTTTCTGGTATATTAATATGTATACTGGTTTCCCTGTACTTTTCTCCATGCCTCCAAAAACCCTTGCATAAGCTGTCATTCAGTCAGTTCTCCTTTGCCTGACTGGCTTTGGGTGTGTGGCTTCTTGGCTTTCTCAGACCGCATGCTTCAGCATGAATAGAGAAACAAAATAAAGCCAAGCCAAAGTAAGGGGCTGTCTGCTTTTCTTCTAGACGAGCATGCTCAGTATAAGAAAATGCTCCGATTTTTCCACCACTGGCCAGTGGGATGTTGTCACAGAGACAGATGGGAAGCAGAATTCAGCCATCTTCGATGCCATTTTGGTTTGCACTGGCCACCACATAGATCCTTACTTACCCCTGGAATGCTTCCCAGGTCAGTGGGATACTAAGTATCAAGTCTCTTGGTGACTGGGATGTGACCTGCTCTAACTGGGAATGAACAGACTGGAGTGGTTCAGATAAAAGGGCTATTAAGGGTGGCTAAGCAGCCCTAGAGCTTGTGAATCTTTTCAAAGGAATTCAGCTCATGGACTCAGACTTTAAGGCCAGAAGGGACCATCATGGTCTTCTAGTTTGACCTCTTGCATATTGCAGGCTACAAAACCTCACCCACCCACTCCTGTAATAGACCCCTAACCTCTGGCTGAGTTACTGAAGTCCTCAAATCATGATGTAAAGACTTCAAGTTACAGAGAATTCACCATTTACACTAGTTTAAACCTGCAAGTGACCCATGCCCAATGCTGCAGAGGAAGGCGAGCCCCCCTCCCCCCAGGGTCTCTGCCAATCCCAACCTCAAATATGGTGATTAATTAGACCCTGAGCATGTGGGCAAGACCCACCAGGAAGATACCTGGGAAATAATTCTCTGTAGTAACTCAGAGTCCTCCCCATCTAGTGTCCTGTCTCCAGCAGTTGGTGATTTTTGCTACTGGCAATCACCAATGGGCCAGATGTCACTGTAAGCTGTCTCATCATATCATCCCCTCCATATACTTATCAAGCTCAGTCTTGAAGCCAGATAGATTTTTTGCCCCCATTGCACCCCTTGGGAGGCTGTTACAGAACTTCACTCTTCAGATGGTTAGAAATCTTCATCTCATTTTGAGCCTAGTCAAACTATAGAGGAAGGCAGGGTCAGCAGAAGCACATCCTGCTCATGTGTATTGTCCTTCCCTAGGTCTTGTCCCATTTTGTGCTGAAGGCAAAAATCTTTGAGTCCTTATCCCAAAAGCAACATCCAGTTAGAAGGACTCTGCTCCTGGAAACTGAGGGAGCTGGGGGCGGGAGGGTGGAGGGGTGGGATGGATTACAAGCCTTTGAACCAGAAGCAAAGTTTTGGGTGCCCACGTCTTGGCAACATTCAGCTATAGTCAGGTCTGAGAGGAGTTTCAGTTATGGCCTGATGCTTTCCTCCCTTAGGGCACGTAGACCTGCTGTGTGTGGATCTAAATACCATACACACACCCTCGTAGTGACCCTACAGACACTGTTCTCCCGCATGGAGATATTCCCTTATCCAGAGCCTCTCCATGTACTTTCTCACACCCTCTCCAGGCACTGGAAATGCATCTTGGCCAGGTGTAGAAATGCTCCTTTTTATATAATGTCTTCCTGGCTGAGGTTTCACCTTCTGGCTTCTTCTCCCCTTACAGGTGTAGAGAAGTTTAAAGGAAAAATAATGCACAGCCGGGAATACAAGTATCCAGAAGAATTTCGGGACAAGAGAATGGTTGTGGTTGGCTTGGGAAATTCTGGCATAGATATTAGTTTGGATCTCAGTCACACAACCAAACAGGTACTGTTGGCTATGACCTTCCAGCAATTTCAGCCTCAGAGGCTGGATGGTGCTGAGTTGTTTTATTTAGCTACTGGGTATGAATAAGACTTGTTATTATCCGAGTCTCTGCTGAAGACTTTCCTTCCTATGCTGACTCTGATATGACTGCACAAGTTCCATTCACAATGAGTCTTCATCTTGCAGCATGTAAGGATAGTACTGACAGTAATAGCCCAATAAAATAATTGCAAGCTGTCGAACTAAATTGATTCCTGATGTACACCACGTGTGCCCAGCCCAGCCCCTTGCTAACGGTGCATGCAACTCAGGATGGACCCACTGCCATGCAAATGGTAAGAAGGCAGAAATTGTAACTGATCTCACTTTACAAATACATCTTAGCCTTAAAGTCACTTTAGAGCATAACACAGCTTGGACGCAACCTGAGTCCCATTGAAGTCAGTGGAAAGGCTCCCACTGACTTCAATGAGCTTCGGATCAGGGTCAACTGTAAGAGGCAGTGTTTTGGACCATCACTGTAGGATACCAAATGACCTGTGAAAGTCTTCAGAATGCAATTTGTGTCCAGGAAGCTGTAAATAAAAGAAAAGAGGCAGTGTCTTAAACTGAAGTGATTTCAGATCCTCAGCATGGCTTATTGTCCACTTGTTTGATTCCCAGAACTACCACAGACATTCACTGGGGTTCCCCCTGGATTAGGAGAGGGAAGCAGAGAGCCTAAGGAATTGCTAGGCATTTATCTGGGGAAACTGATTTAGTTACAGCCACACTTAAAAGGGAGAGTAACAAATTGGGGCAAACGTCTACTGTTGGGTCAACTCAGCGGATCTCCTCTCTGCTGCTCTGCTCACCCTAATTTTATAGGAAATCCTTGGTGAGAATTACTGGGTGAATCTGAGAAGAATTTTGTCCTTAGTCTTTTAAAATGGGCCCCAATCCTGCAGTTTCCTAATCTTACTTAGCCATCTCAACAAGAGTTTTCCATAAGCAAATGGCAAGCAGAAATTACAGTCTGATACTCAAAACCTGTTCATCTTACTGTTACCTTATCCCACCTCCCCCCCCTTTCCACATGTCTCGTCACTGGTCGTGTGTTGTCCTCGTTCTAAACTGCAAGCTCTCTGGAGTGAAAGCTGTCTTCATCACCTTTGTTGGTACAGTACCTAGCGCAAGAGAGCCCAGATCCTTGAGTTGGGCCCCAAGACAGCACTGGAATACAAATGATGATAATAAATTAATTCAGTGGGATTTTTGCCTGAGGAAGGATTGTAGGATTGGATCCATTTTGTCTTTTTTTATGTAAAACATATTCATTTTTATTCACATACAAAGAGAGGCCAAGCCATCCCATCGTGATATCCCCAAATGATACTACTTGCTTAGCAATGAAACTAACTCCAAGCAGCCTGCCCCTTGCAAGCAGACAGGGACAGGCACAGAACAAAGAGCAAAAGCCCTGACCTGTTTCATTTCTGCATCTCTTCCGGCAGGTACTTCTCAGCACCAGGACAGGCGCCTGGGTGGTGAATCGCGTCTCTGTCAACGGCTTCCCCCTTGATGTGGTACACTTCACACGCTTTAAAAATATGCTGCGCCACATCATCCCTTTGTACCTGATGAACCGGTGGGGGGAGAACAAGCTGAATGCCAGGTTTAACCATGAAAACTATGGACTGAAACCTCAATTCAGGTAACACCACTATTTCAGGACTCTCACAGCCCTGGGCATTTTATGGGTCAAATTTTCCAAAATCCTAAGTGACTTAGTTTTTTAAGTCCCATTTTCGAAAGTGACTTAGGTACTTCGGAGCCAAAGTCTCACCGAAAGTCAATGGGATTTTAGGCTTTAGGGTGCAGTTGGGTCACGTTTTCCAGCTTTTCCTCATACCATGAGGGCTAGAGATGTACTTTTTCTTAAGGAAAGCTGAGGTTCCCGCCTGATCACTTAACTCGTGCAGCTGGGGCTTGTAGAAAAACCTCTAATATTGTGAGACTTGCAATAAAATCATGAGAGCTGGTGACACTGTAACATGTGACTTTGCACTTCAAGCTGGGGAGGCAATTCCCAGCTCAGATAGATGTATCCATGCTAGCTCTGGTCAAATTACAATGCTAAAAATTGAGTGTCACCTCAGCAGTGGGAAGGGCTGGCCACGTGAGCATGTGCATAGTGTCTTGGACTTGTACCTGGTGTGGTGGAATGAGGCATCACAAACCTCCTGTGAGGGAAGTGAGTGGTGACGTTCCCATTTCACAGACAGGTAAAATGATGCCCACAGGGTGGAGATGCACAGCCCAGGATGGGAATGCTCACAGAATCAAGATCCAGGGCTGAACTTTGCAGCTTAAATCTGTGCCTCACAGACTTTTAAGTTGCTTGCTCAAGGTCACAAATCAAGTCACTGGCCAAGCCAGGAACAGAAATCAGGAGTCCTCTCTCTAAATTCCCTCCACTAAGCACTAGACAACTATCACGTCTACAAGAACTTGGGCAGAGAAGCCCCCCACAGGGGGGTTAGACACTCTACCCCCTTCGCACAGGGTGTAGCACAGGGTGGCCAGCCCCTGTAAGTGAAGTGGGTCCGCTCCACTGCCGACTGAGGCTGAGCCCTAATGAGGGGCACGGAGACGCTGGAGTTAAGAGCAAGAAGAAAGCTGCAGGGACGGAAGAATGCGGCAAATGGGCAGCTCCAGAAAGGGGCTAGGATAAGCCCTGGGCAAGGCTAGGCTCCTGGGAGGTGGCCCACAGCTTGTGTCTCTGGAAATAAAGAACCAGAAGTAGCAGGAGGAAGCTGCTTGGAACCCACTGAAAAGAAGGTAGTGCCAAGGAGGGGCAGATATGGACTGGGAAAGACTGCGATTACCCTGGGATGGGAGCTATCATTTTAGTTGACTTTCATTGGCAAAGGAGCAATGAGGGTCTTTGCCTAGGAAGAGGGAGTTGAGTCCCTGAAGAACTCAGTGCAGAGAAGTGGGACATTAAGGTTTGCTTGAAGATTGTGGACCGTTATTTGGAAGACTAGTAAATAAACTTACACATGGGTGCTTTCTGTAATCAAATGGTGTCAGAGTACTAAGTGCTGGGACCCTCAATCAGTAGACAGTGCTCAGGGACAGCTGCCCCCTGTGATAGGATGCCTAATAAATCTAGGTATCTTTGACCATTTTACCCTTAGCACATGCCTACATTGAAAGTGCAGGTGTGGCTGTAGCCCAGGTAGGCATACCCACACTAGCTTTAATCTAGCATGCAGATGTAACAATGGTAGTGAAGACATGGCAGACAAGGCTTCAGGACAGGCTGGCTAGCAACCTGAGTAAGCACCCAAGGTAAGTAAGGGTGCAATCCTGCGCCACCCTGCTTTCACTGCTGTTGTTACTCATTCTATGTCTACACTGCCATTGGGAGGTGTGATTGTAGCTTAGGTGGGCAGATCTGAGCTAGCTTTGCTCTAGCTAGATCATCACAAGCAATGGAAGAATGTGGCAAAAGGACAGGTAGCAATAGCAATGTTGCCATGACAGCGGGGGCAATGAAGGGGCTAGCCTTCTGAGTACAATCCCCACCCCAGGACCCTAGGTACATACTTGAACAGGTTGCCCATACTGCTACCCCGCAATGCTGAAGCTACCCCGGTATTATTACTTTAGTGAGCTTTGAGCTTGCTAGAGCAAAGCTAGCTCAGGTATCTCTACATGTGCTGCAGTCAAACATCTCAACTGCAGCATAGACATACCATTAGATTAAAGCTAGGACAGGTATAGCTACTCACACTGCAATCATACCCTCTCTTGAGTCTCCACCATTCTAACCCAGCACAGCCTATTCACACTCAGTTCTCTGCTCCTTCCTGACCTTACAGGTTTCTCAGCAAGTATCCTATCGTGGGGGATGACCTGCCCAATGCCATCGTTTCTGGCCGGGTGCTGATGAAGCCCAACGTGAAGGAGTTCACTGACACAGCTGTGATTTTTGAGGATGGGAGCCGGGAGGAGAACATCGACATCGTGCTCTTTGCTACAGGATACAACTTCTCATTCCCCTTCTTGGAGGAGAATATCCTCAGAGTCAACAACAACCGTGTCCCCCTGTATAAGTTCGTCTTCCCTCCACACCTGGAGAAGCCCACACTGGCTATCGTTGGCCTCCTCCAGCCACTGGGGGCCATCATGCCCATTGCGGAGCTTCAAGCTCGCTGGGCCATCAGGGTCTTTAAGGGTAAGAAAAATAAGCACCAGAGGTTCTCTGCTTGCCACTCTGCTAACACTTCCCAGCAGCATTCCATACATTTCTCAGCATCTCCCATACTTATGGTGACAACCCAGTCTGAGAACCTATATAGACCAGTATAGACCCAATACAAGCGCTAAGCAGGGGTGCGAGGCTGATTTGAAGGAGAAGGCTGAAATCCATGCTTGATAGTGCCCAGTGGACCAGGGTATCAAATCAAGAAAGGCAGTGTGGCCTAGTGGCTAGAGTGGTGGCCGGGGACTCAGGAATGCTGGGTTCCATCACAGCCCTGTCAGTGACCTGGGGCACATCATTTCGTCTCTCTGGGGCGGAGTTTCTCCCTTTGCAGAATATAACGATGAAAAGTGCTGCATAAGAGTGACTGTTGTTGTCACAGATGTCATTGAGGGGTAAATACAGCCTTTACTTACTAACTTAATGTTCAGTTATATGCTCAGTGCCTTATTGCCATGTTCATCACTCAGTAAATCTACTTCCTGGTAGGTCACTGCTACTCCTGTTCTTTGTTTCTCTTCCTGCCTCATCCTCCATTAGCTATTTCTCTCTCCTTTCATGTCTCTCTTCTGTTCTTCCTTCTGTACATCCTTCCCTGCAACTAATCTCAATTCCCACCCTGCTTGGCTTCTTACCGCCTTTTGCCCCTTCCATTTCCTCAGTGAGCTGCCATGCAATAGTTAATGTTGACTCTGAAGGGTCATCACTGGGTTTTATAGCTGGCATGACAAGGTGATTAGCAGGGGAGTTTACCCCCCCACAGTCATTGTTTCAGAACCAGTGTTCACTGCACTGGTTATATTCGGATTACGACTGGAAAGTACCTCTGCAGTCACAAGGGTTAGAAACTTATTTCATTTAAAGTTGAGATTCAAGCAATCTGGATATATCACGTCAGCCTAATCAATACCAGCTACAGGCCATATACTTAGCAGGCTACTCTCTAGCCTAGGGAAACCATCTGAACTTCATAGGAAGATGGGGCTGTAGCTAAGCTACTATCTTGGCAGGGTCTGAGCACAATGGGGGCAAGAGGAGGCACGGCCGGGCCATTTTTATACCCTGGGGATTTGTGCACTCTGCTAAAGCTACTGATGCAGGGTCACTAGGGTCTCAGCAGCTCCAAAATGGGGCAGATATAAGCCACTTGCCATCTGCCTCTGCATTGGCAGTTTCAAAACTTAACAAAGGAACCATGTTATAAAGCAGGTGATGCACCTGAGTTGAACTATGTGGCAAAAGGAAAGGAACAAACAAAAAGTTTCCCAGTCTTGTGAAGTGGGAGAAGATTTCTTGTTCAGTGGTACCCTATTAGAAGGGAAGTGAGCAGAGCAGTACAGTGGAAGTCAGGATCTCTGGCTTTTTCCCTCAGCTCCACCTGTCTGTCTTGCTTATATTTTTGTGCTTCCACCCGTCACCCTAGTAGCTGGGCGTATAAAATAGATGAGCGATAGGATGGTTCCTAGTCAATACCATGGACTCTCTGGTTCATCTCCCTGTTCAGGTTAGAGGAAGCTCAGTTTAAGGACAACTGTGCCACCACTTCGATGTGTGACCTTGAGAAAGTCACTTAACTGCTCTCCACTTCATTTTACCCATCTGTAAAGGACAGGTAAAAATAGACACAATGGTATTGTGAAGCATCCCTTATCTGAGGTTGTAAAATGCTTGGTGATCCAGAAAGCATCACCCTGTCTAAACCCAAAATATTCTGCTTTCTCAGGTCTGCTTCAGTTACCTTCAGTAGATGACATGATGGCCGACGTTACCAAGAAGATAACGGAGAATGAGAAACGGTAGGAGACTATTATATAGAATGATAAAATGTTGATCTTGGTGAGTAGTGGTGACCAAGGCAACCGTTGCTTCTTTGCGTAATGCAGCCATGTATCTCTGCCTCCCCCTAGTGGCTGGACTGTCTAAAGAGGTTTGAGTTTCTTTCCACCTACAAGCTAACGCATATGGTCCTTTGGCTCATGTAACAGAGCCTTTTGTTTTAGGTTCCCTGGTTCAATCCCTACGGATGGACCTGCAGAGGCGTATTGTGTGTCTCTCACTAGTGATGCTCTTTTTCAGCACCTGTGCGGAATCCGTACAACTTCCGCAGTGTCAGAATTTGGGTTTTGTATTGCCCATGACTGACTGGTGCTATTGTTGGCTATCAAGTGCCAAACAAATGGTCATAAACTAGGGAAAAAAGGAGGAGGAGGAAGATACCCAGATCTCTATTTCTGTGTGCCCCAGGAAGGAAATTTGGTTATGCTGTGGTGGCGTATGTTAATCTTCTGAGTACTCAGGGCCCAGAGATGGTTGATAGAGGTTTAGAGCCTGATTCTCATCTTGCTTACGCTGCTTTTACTCCAGTGTCACTCCATTGACTCAATGCAGTTACTCCTGATTCACACCAAAGAAAATGAGAAGAAAATCAGGCCCAATCTGTTAAGTGTTTAGTGCTGATATACAGAGATGCACAGAGGAAACCATTTCCAGTGCTCGGTATGTGTTATTGAGCCTACAAAACACAGGACCTATGCTACATATTCTTGAGCACCACCTAGTGGCACCTCATCTATTAACTGACTATTTACTAGAGTTGGCAGGAAATATTTCGACAAAACAGATTTTCATCGGAAAATTCAGATTAATCAAAACTGAAACTTCACCAAAATGTAGTAGTTTCAATGAAAAGTTCATCAGGAAGTTTTCTCAGCTCCAGGATGGCACTTATGGTGAAGAGAGCCCAGGATAGCCAATAGCCCTTTGGTCTCCTAACCTGAGATGCAGGAGACTCAGATTCAAACACCTGCCCTGTCTGATTTGGAGCAGGGACATAAACATGGCATACTATAACCTCTTTATTCCATGCGGAACATAGGACCTTCACCACTGCCTTCCATCTTTGGCAATCTCCTGCTGCAGTCTTAGTGTCTTCGTATGCCATTTTGATGACTTTCAGTTCTGCTCCTGTTGTGTGTTTCCAAGTTGTCCTTGGATACCTCTTTGCTTCTTGCCTGGAGATCTCAGTCCAGTGCCTATCTTGTTATTTTATTCAGTCCTTTCCCCATAGGTATCCTAACTAGCTCTATTTTGTACCATAATTTCCTGTCCTATCAGTCTCTGTTTCATCCTCTTCCAAAACTCTTCATTTGTTAATTTTTTTTTCTGGCCATCTGATATTAAGGATTTGTTTAAGGCAGATGTTTATACACATTTGGAGTTCAGTTAGGAGGGTCTTGATAAGTCTCCAAGTTTCAGCACAGTACACTAAAAGACAGGCTTTACAGTGGTGTTAAATATTTAGAGTTTAGTTCAGAGGGCAATGTTTCTGTTTCTTCAGATCGGCTTTAGGGTTGTGAAGGCATGACCAGCTTTTGCTGTTTTAGCTTTAATGGTTTAATGTCCTTATCTGTTCCACCTGTTTTGAATATCATGCTGTCAAGATATGTGAATTGTTGGACATCCTCTCTCAATCCCAGAAAGTGTCATTGCTGTTGTATATTGATTCTTGTGATTTTGGTTTTCTCTGTATTGATTTTCAGTCCTACTAACTACACACAGGCTGAAGAGCATGTGTTTAAGCTTGCATATCTCTGTGGACATGGGACCACATGTTGATATTGCCTGCAAAAATCGAGGTCTTCTAGGTGCTAGGTGAAAGTCCATAGTGAATCCATTGGTGATTCTGTTTTCTTTCTTACTACCCAATCTATTATCAGTAGCAAGGTCATGGGTGACATAAGACATCCTTGTCTAATGCTGGCAGTTACTTTGAATGGCTTGGCCAATTTGCTGTTGTATATTTGCTGTTGCTGACATGTCATATTTTCACAGAAGCACTGATATTCACAATTTGCTGCAGAACTCCATAATGGCATAGCAACTTATAGAAGACTGTTCTGTCCACTGTGTCAAAGACTTTTTGGAAATCTATTAAACTCACACAAAGTGGTCATTTCCATTCAATCGATAATTGTATGATGAACCATAGGATTACTATTTGATCTATGCATGATTTCTCCTGTCCAAACCCTGTCTGTTGTCATAGCCCTGACTCTATTGCTTCCTTTAGTCTGTCTAGGATAATGTGTGTAAGTATTTACTTGGGTTGGACAGCACCTGAATGTCTCTCCAGTTTTTGGACAAACTGAGGTCTCTTTTCTTTGGCAACTTGACTATATGATCACTTTTCCACTCATTTGGTAATTTTTCTTCTTCCCATGTCTTTCATAAGAGGCCTATCAAAATGTCTAGTGCGTTCTTTAAACCTGCCTTAAAGACCCCTGCTGGGATTTTGTCTGGACGTGGTGCCTTTCCACGTTTTAACCAATTGCCTGCTGTCTATACTTCTAACCTTAATTGTCAGGGTAGTTAAGCACTGCAATAAATTGCCCAGGGAGGTTGTGGAATTTCCCAGGGAGGTTGTGGAATCTCCATCATTGGTCCATCAAGGTCCCTTCCAGTCCTATGATTCCATGATTCTATTCTAGTGATGGGTCCTAATTCAGATGTTCCTCTACATCTGTGGAGTTAACCATTGGCTCGCGATTCAGTAGTTCACCTAAGTACCTCCTCCATATATTGAATTGCTCTGCTGTTTGTGGTTAAGTTACCCTCATTGTCTTGGACTAGTCAGTTGGTATCTGTTTTTCTGCCTGACAATGGCTACAGATTCTCAAACTGTGGTCCGCGAGCTCCATTCAGGTGGTCCGCAGATAGTTCCCTCTAAAGTTCATGCCTGGGAGGCTCCACACGAGACAATGAAGGGCCACCCACCTAATTAGTGGAGCTGCTCAGGGATGGGCACATCCATCGCATTAGAAAGGTAAGACTACTGATATTAAAATATGAATTGTGTGCTTTTATTTGTAGAACAAACAAACATTAATTATTATTAAGGTGTTTTTATACAGCGCTTTTATCCAAAGCACTTTACAATACTTATCTAACAGTACAAACATTTGGAAAGATCTTTAAGTGGTCTGCCGAGACCCTCAGCAATTTTCAAGTGGTCTGCAAAAAAAAAAGTTTGAGAATAACTGGTCTAGTGATATCGTACAGTGTCTGCATGTTATTTTGTGCTACTGTTGCCATTTTGTCTCTAAAATCTCATCTGTCTTGCCATTCTTTTTTCTTTCTTTGTTCTTCATGGTATGTTCCTCCTGGAGCTGCTCTTCCTGTATTATTGTTCTTGCTTTAGTGTGTTTAATTTGACATCTTTCTTCTATTTTCTGCCATGTCTCCTCAGATAGTGATTGATTGTAGAGTTTCTTCCTGAATCCTGGGTTTTGGTGAGGTTTTACATGTTCCATTTGCCTTCTACTTTTCCATCATCCTCATTTTCAAGTGCCTGGTATCTGTTTGCTGGCACAAATCTAAACTTTTTTACCGCCATTGGTTTCAAATGAGTGATGCTACAACATGGGCATCTCTATTTGGTTTCTCTTTTTTTTTGTCACTTTTATTCTCCAGTTAGCTATCACTGGTACATAGTCCATTCCCATGCCTGCTATAACATCCTCTAAAGCTCTTCCCCATTTGTACTGAAGTGTAATAATAGATTATTAGGGACTTCAAGAGATCATCTAGTCCAACCCCCTGCTCAAAGCAGGACCAACCCCCAAATGGCCCCCTGTAAGGATTGAACTCACAACCCTGGGTTTAGCAGGCTAATGCTCAAACCACTGAGCTATCCCTCTCCCTGAATGAGAGCTGTTTAACAAGTTATCCTGACTAGTAAGGAGAGGGAAAATAGTTCCTCTAACAAACAGGTCATTCATTCCACAAAATCAGCAAACACCTCACCATTTTCATTCATTTCACAGAGGTCTTGTTTCCCCATCAATATTATTCTCCATCCAGAGATCTGAACCGAATCACCCACATTCCAAGCAAGTGTTCTCACTACTGAACTACTGGCTATTCTGGGTGGGGAATGGGAGTTCTCATTTTTTGGTAAAACCTGTAGAAAGGACTAGTTTTTCATTCTATTGCAGAACACAAACAAATGTTGAAAGCTCTGATTTCTTTTTCATAAGAAGGAAATTTTGTTTTCCAGCCAGCCCTACTATTCACGTGTATATGGCTAACGCACAACTCTCAAACAAGCAACACTTTCTCTTATCCATTCAGTGGGCTGGAAAAGCAAACTTCCCAAGGTTTAACAAAGTAGCTTTTCCCTCCTCCTCATAACTACATTAGATAACCAAGCTCATTAAAAAGAAAATGCTCAGCAGTAGGCAGTTTGGTCTTTCTTGCTAGTTACTTAGTTAACGGCTTACTAGTTATTATGGCTTTCTGACATCCACATTTGGGCTCAAATGTAAAGCTGAGGTCCTGCCCATCTGTAGTTGTTAAAATCACATGGCACTTTTCACAATGATGGGGGTATCAACTTAAAGGTCCTGCCTAGACGTGAACTGGGACAGTCCTATTTTGCCTCCTTAACTGTTAATTGAGAAGCAACAAAAGGTCAATAGAGTCTCACTCTTTCCAGGAGGTGTAAGTATGGACCAATGTGTTTACTTTAGAAAGGATAACAGATTAGGCCTTGCTTATGTGAAGTACGCTGGAAGATGCCTGCTTTATGGGTGGCTAATTGTTTAGAAGCTGGTTGTTCTAAGTAACTCAATTGTTTAGTACTGTTTTTGCTAAGGATTTGGTTGTTTTCAATTAAAGGAACCCAATTAACTCGAAAATGACATATCTAGCCACATATTTATATCCACTCTTACATGTAACACCTCAGAGCAGTGGCTAAAAGAAAGGAGAGAAAACTAGTTTGTTCTTCGGTTTTTGCATTTCACATCATGATATGTCTGTCAGTTTCACTGCTTCCATTGCATAGTCAGTTAGGACCTGATCCTGCAAAGGATTCATGTTTCATACCATGCCTGCTCAGAGAAGCTACACGGAGCGAAGAAACAGCATGGCAAGTGTACATAAGCTCACCAACTGAAACAAGTAGCTGGCTGGTGTCTTTTAGGACTGATGAGCTACATGTGCCTCTGTAAATGCTCATTGACTGAGATTTCCTGTAGTATAGGTTCTGATCCAAAGCCCACTGAAGCCAATTAATTTCAGTGGGCTTTGGATCAAGCCCATAATGCATCCAGTCAGGTGCAAGATGATACTTGCAGAATGTTTGTTTGATTATTTTGACTGGAACTAGAGAAGAGCCAAATCAGTTCTGGATCTTGTTCAGTTTCACAGCACACAGAGAAGTTAGATAAAAATATTAAATATTCCTTCTGGAAGGTAGCAATGTAATAAAACTTTATTTTAAAGAATCTAGGACCATAACACATGAAGCCAAAAGCAGAGCGAGACAAAGCAGGCTGCTCCCAAAGGCAGAGAGGCTCAACTCACCTGCCTTGTTCTAGTCTGGCTCTTTGCAGACCAATTCTGATCACTTGCTTCCCTCAGAACTTCCAGCTTCCAAGCAGGACCAGGAAATGCCCCCTGAAATTTAAAGTAGTAGATCATAGTTTTCAATATGCCACAGATCTCAACATTTTTACCTCAGGGGAAGGTCAGAGCTGGATCTCATCCTAATAGTCTCAGACATGTCTGAGTAAACATTCAGCCTCAAATCGATGCCGGTCCATATGGCTTTTCTCCTTTGTCGCAAGGTACATTCCGAGCCAGCACATTACCCTGCAGGTGCAGTACATTGATCATGTGGATGAACTCGCCTCCCTATTGAATGTGAAACCCAACCTGCTGTTTCTCTTCCTGACGGATCCGAAGCTGGCCCTGGAAGTGCTCTTCGGCCCATGCACAGCATCCCAATTCCGTCTGACTGGACCAGGGAAGTGGGATGGTGCTAGGAAGAGCATCCTGACCCAGAGACAGCGCATCTTAAGGGCCACAAAAACTTGGGCTCTGAAAACCCACTCTGAGAACGACACCTGCCTGGTCTTCTCTCTGTGCGTTAAAATAATGGGCCTGTTCGTTCTTATTACTGCCATTTGTGCTTATTTTTAAGTGTCCATGTGTCGGTCTCCAAGGCCACTATGCAGCTGCAGAGTGAATAGAGCCGTAATGTTAAACTGGCCTTTGCTTTGCATCACTATCTTGCTTGCTCTCCATGGCTTGTTGTTTGCTTCCTGCTCAAAGCTGCCTGGCCTAGAGGTGTCATGGTAATGTTAGAGGTGATTACGCTACAAATAGGAGATTTGCAAGAATCACTGAATCCATCTTTGGGAACCAGAGAGTGCTGGACTAACCTACTCACCACTGTGTGCCATACTAACCTAGCTAGCTTTGCCAGGTGGAGCCATAGGTGGTCATTTCTACCTTCTCTCCTCTGCACCGTAGCTGCTAAAGAGGAGGCAAAGACCCAAATCCTGATCTCTGTGCAATGGGCTGTGCTCAGTGGAGTCCTTGGGGGTCACAGTAGCCCAGAGACTACTGTGTCCTCCCCTCCTCCACAGGTGGACTTAGCAACTGGATCCACACTGATCCACCAGCCGTGCCCACTGCAAGTCAGGTCTGATAGGATCCTCTCAGAGCATGCAGTTAGCTTTAATATCATGCTTTCCATCCATCTCTAACATGCCCACTGGGGAGAAGAAGATATAGGGGCTGGCTATGTAGGTTCTTCATGCACTCTAGACTCCCCAGTGCCAGGAGAACCCCTCAGCAAGAGACCTGTGGGTCGTTCTCACTCATTTTCCATGCTGGGGTGGTTCAAAGGGAGCAGAGCAATGCAAAGAATCTGCCCCAAAGTATTGATTGTGGCTCCTTCACCTTCTTGAAATAAAATGTTCAGCCCTCTGGCTAGACACCACTGCTCTAGGTGCTATGCCAGTATGAGCAACAAGAATGACTGATAGCAGCGTAGTAGCCATGTTGGTCCCAGGGTCTCGCTGAAACAAAGGTAGGTGAGGCAATCCAATAAGAGATATGACCGTGCCGACCTTACCTCTCTAATAATGGTGGTCTCATTGCAAAATCAAGGGAGATTATGCACTCCACTAGAAGCAACTATCTTTTCCCAGTAAACCAAGGGGCTGTGCTACCTTTCATAAAATAGTGGCAGGATCTGCCCTCAGGCTAACAAAAAGTCCCTTGAAAAATAAAAGTTCCTTAGACAATACATCAGACAGAGCTGTGACAGGACCCTGGGCTTTAAATTCTACTCCCTTGTTTCCTTAGTTTGGAGGGCTGTGGAATTCTAAATCACCCCCCACAAACACGCACACACACAAACAATATTCTGGAATTGCTTGCTCTCAGTCAATCAACTAAAATCTGTCTATAAATGGAGAATTAAGTCCCCTCTGCTTTGGGTTTTTATGAGCTAAAGGGAGCCAATGCAAGGAGCCCATTTTTCTGCCTAGTGGCCTAATTCGATCTCAACACTTCAAAATATTTGTTTGAAATGTTTGCTCTTCGGCCTATTGGTGAGGATGTTGGCGTGAGACTATTACCTTGGTGTTAAAGACAGTTGATCTGCTGCACCCAGGAGTACTGCAGCAATTTGTATAGTGTAGGTGCTGAGAGACATTGAACCAAACTGTAAACCCTGTATATGATGGAAACCACTTCAAGCCAGGGGGTGCAGCAGCACCCGCAGCACCCCTAGTTCCAGCACCTATGGCTCCACCTGGCAACACCCAGACTGGCACTCTTTACTTGGACACCGCTTCCATTGGCTTTGGTGGCAGTTTGGTGTGGGTAAGAAGTGCCAGATGTGGACTGTAATACTGGGGTCTAATTTCAGTTGTTGGGCTTAGAGTGAGGGTATTGGGTGGTATCGATGGCCTGTGAGACACCCGAGGTCAGACTGGATGATCTGGCGGTTCCTTCTGGCCTACAACTCTATAACTCTGATTGGGTCTTTAACATTGCTTAGGAAACTATTATGATGTCACGAAAGATCATGATGTCAGATGGAGAATAAGCAGCAGTACCAGCTGGATTCTTACAAAAATTCTCCTTCCATTTACCACCATGTACCCTATTGATATCAATGTGGGGATCATCTAGGGGCAGGACTTTGCCACCTGTTTTTATGCAAGTATCTGTTACCTTGTAGATTGAGATTGAAAAGCCAGAATGAACCACTGTGATCATCTAGTATGACCTCCTACGTAACACAGACCAGAGATCTTCCCTGATATAACTCCCAGATCATAACTTGAACTAGAGCATAATTTACACATTCAGTTTTGATTTAACTCTTGTAAAATAGGACTCCATAGCTTACAAGTGCAGAATTGTTTCCAAACTGATTGTTTTTTCCAAGTTTTCCATATGGCCTCAGTAGCTGTTCGTGTCTCTATGCACTTTTGTTATCATAAGTAAAAAGCTCAGTTCTTTATAACTCAGCTGTATGTATTCCTGGCTGAAATCTGGTGTACAATAAGGAAAGCAATAACTGTTTAGTTTCATCTTGAGCTGGCTATTGTGAACAGCATGCAAAACCATGTGTGACCAACCATTATCGACTTCCTGGGCCATCTGTACCAACCTACAAAGTATATCCGTATTAAGCCAGCAGCATGCCAGCAGGCTCACATTGTATTTCTGAAAATAAATATCTCTCAAAACAAATACTTACTTTGTAGCAATTATTTTAAAGCCCTATGTAAGTGCAACATGAATAATAAGCAGAGAAGTCACTAAATCAGGTGCCTTTTTTAAGTCCTCAAAATGACAAGCAAGTCTTTGCTGAAAATGATTTAAGAATATAATTCTATTTTGCTTGGCAGGTCCCACTCTTGTGTACGTCAGTTAGCCCAACTTAGGGAAAAGGAAGCTCTATGAATTTCAGCTTATTTTTTTATATCACAGCTGTGCCTAGAGGCCCCGAGATTGGGTCCCCCGCTGTACGAAGCAACAACAGACAGGTCCCCCTGTATCAGTTCATCTTTCCTCCACATCTAGCTAGCCCACACTGGCTATGACTTATCTCCTCCAGCCACTGGAGCCATCATGCCCATCTCAGAGCGTGAAGCCGCTGGGCCAACTGGGGTCTTTAAGGGTCTGTCTAAGTGCAGCACGGAATAAGTCTCCCAGCCCAAGTAGACAGATTTGTGCTAGCGGTGCTGACGTAGTGCATTAAAAATAGTACTGTGGACACTCTGGATCTCGAGCCCATCTGAGCCCCTACTGCTCAGGTCAGGAGCATCCTTACTGACATTTTTAGCCTGCTAGGGCAGGCCCCACTAGCACAAGTCTGTCTGCCCAGATTGAGAGGCTTGGTCGCAGCCACAGTGTAGGCACACACTAAGAGGAAGGGAAATGGGCAGCAGAAACTTTTGTTCTGTTAACATTTCCCAGAAGCAATCTGGATATTTCTGAGCACCTTGGATATGATGGTGACCAGCACAGCCTGAAAACCTGCATAGAACAGACCAAATGCAGGGGCTAGAGAAGGGGTGTCGGGCTGATTGGGAGGTGGGGGCCAGGTTCCATGCATGATAGTGACCTACAGGACATGGTTTCAGTTGGTGGGGAGGGGCTACAAGAAAGGCAGTGTGACCTAGGGGCTAGGGCACTAGTCTGTGACTGAAGTGAACTGTTCTGTTCCCACTCCGCCACTGGCTGACCATGGGCAAGTCACTTCACCACCCTCTGCAGCACTTGCCCCATCTGTCAAAGGGGATAATGAGAGTGACCGATGTAAAGTGCTTTGAGATCGACGGATAAGCGCTGTATTCAAACTATCATATTAGTGCACACTGCCCACCATCTGAAGCAGAATGCCCCAGCATGTCACTGAGGGGCAAGCTGATCTAGGGCTCAATACAACTGCCACAAAGTAATGAACATTCAGTTAACTTCCAGCCTCTTATCGGCATGTTCATCACTCGGTGAACAATCTGAGTCCTCCTAGGCCACTGCTGCTCCGCCTGTTGTTCCTCTTCCTTCCTCATCCTCCTTTAGCTGGTTCTTTCCTTTCCCCATTTCTCCTCTGCTGTTCCCTCTGCACAACCTTCCTTGAAGCAAATCCTAAGCTCTACCCTGCTTGGCTTCTCACCCAGCCCCTTTTGCCCAGGCTAGTTTCTAAAATGAGGGCAGTGCAGGGTCGCCATTGGGTTTTAGAGCTGTCATGACAATGAGATAATTAGGGGAGAGGGGCATTCACTCCTCTAAGTCCACCTGCCTGCAGACTCAGGCAGATATTTAGGTTATGGTTGGAAAGTATCTCTGCAACCACAAGGGTTAGAAACTTACTTTTTATTTTGTAGTTAAAGTTGAACTTCAAGCAACCTGGATATATCATGTCAGCCACAAAAATACCCCCTGCAGGCCAGATACAGGACACCTCTCTGCTACATGAATTGGGTAGGAAGATGGGGCTTTAGCTGAGCTACTATCTTGGCAGGCTCTGAGCACATCAGGGGCAGGAGGAGGCATGGCCAGGTCGTTTCTGTACCCTGGGGATTTCTCCAACCCTGCTAAAGGCATTGATGCAGGGTCACTGGGGTCTCAGCAGCTCCCAAACGAAGCAGATAAGCCACTTGCCATCTGCCCCTGCATTGGCCCAGAGCAGTTTCAAAATGTAAAGAAGGAACCACATTATAAAGCAGATGATGCACCTGAGCTGAGCTATGCGGTGAAAAGAAGGGAACAAACAAAAAGCTTCCCTGTCTTGTGACACGGAGGAAGATTTCTTGTTCAACAGTGCCCTATTAGAAGGGAAGTGTGGTCTTGTGAGCAGAGCAGCAAAATGGAAGTTAGGATCCCTGGCTTTTTTCCCCCCAACTCTGCCTGTCTAGCTTATATTTTTGTGCAGCCACCCATCACCCTGAGGCTGAGCACCTCCTATATAAAATAGATGGGTGATTGCACAGTTCCTAGTTGACTCCATGGAATCTGTGGTTCATCTTTTTGTTCAGGTTATAGAAAGCTCAAGTCTAGGGACAGCTGTGCCACTGCTTTGCTGTGAGACCATGAGAAGGTCACTTAACCATGCGCTGCTTGTTTTTCCCAGCTGTAAAGCACATGTAAAAATTTCCACAAGTGCATTTTAAAGCATCACTCATTACCAGCTGCAAAATGGTTTGAGAGCCCCAAAGAATCAGTCTGTGTAAATACAAAATATTCTCACCGCTTGGGTCTGGTTAAGTTACCTCCAGCAGCTGTCATGATTGCTGACATTGCGAGAAGATGGAGACTATTATACAGACTTATAAAATGTTGACCAGTGTGGGCAATGGTCATAGACCAAACCTTTGCTGCTTTGTGTAATACACTGGCCAAGTGTCTGTCTCCCCCTAGGGGCTGGACTACCTAAAGAGGTTTGAGTTTGCTGCTACCTCTAAGCTAAGGCAGATGGTCCTTTAGCTCAAGGAGTAGATGCTTTTGTTTTCAGATCCACATGTTCCCAGGTTCAATCCCTGCAGATGGACCTGCCCAGCCATATCATGTTTGTCTCAATATTACTATTCTTTGTCATCACCCAGGTGGAATCCTATAACTTTGCACAGTGTCAGAGTCAGGCTTTTATTATCCATGACTGACATTAGATTTCAAAGTGCTAATAGGATAAGGATTTCCCTCAACCCATCGATATGCTAGGAAAGAGAAGAAGGAGGCTATGCAAACACCTATTTCTATGATCACCTAGGAAGAAATCTGAATATGCTGTGGCCTATGGTAACTTTCCAAGGCCCTGGAGCCTGGCTATTGACTGATAGACATACACAGCCTGCTTCTGATCTGACTTACTCTAGTGTCATTCCATTGATTTCATGGGAGTACTCCTAATTCACAGCCTAGCAAACAAGGAGAAGCAGCCCCATAGTGCATACAGTGCTGGAAGCTATAGCACAGAGCTGCACAGAGGAAGCCATTTACAAGAGCTCCAGATTTTATCGCTCCTATACAACCCAGGAACTAAGCTACCTTTTCTTGAGCACCATCTACTGCCACTTTTATCTATTAAATATTTACTCCTAGGTAGCTATTGCACATGCTCATAGCACACAGCACTGCCTCTTATACACCGGTGCGTAGTGCTGCCGGAGCAGTGTCACCTGAAATCCAAGATGGCGCTACGTTCAGGTACTTCAGAAAGCTGCAGTCCAGCAGCTCTGCCTTGTCATTTCTGAGCCTCAGATTACATTGCAGCTAGGAGGTGTTTCCCAGTGCAGGGAGATGAATGCGTGTTAGAGCCAGTTGAGAGCACTAAAAAAAAACAACAGTAATTACTTTTAGCAACATCTTAAAAATGTGTGTATGAGCAAGATGACTAATAAGCCGAGGTCACTAAATGTGGGTGGCTTTTCGAAGTCCCCAAAATCAAAAAGAAATTGTTGTTGAAAATGGTTTATTACTAGGAGTTGATTATGCTCAGAGGGCCCCATTCTGTGTTATGTCATCTAAACCCTACTTAGAGGAAGCTCTATTATTTGACTCTTTATTTGCATCATGGGAGTGCCTGGGCCTTCTGAGACTGGCACATACTAAAGAGCAAGCCCCTAGTATGAAGAGTTTACAAGCTACATAAACAAGACAGATGAAGACTAATTGTTTCCAGCCACGTAGAGTCAATGGCTCCATGTTAGTGATTCATGGCTCCATGTCTAGTTGGCAGCCAGTTGGGGCCAGTTTTGTTGAATATCTTCATTAATGATCTGGAGGATGGCATGGACTGCACCCTCAGCAAGTTTGCAGATGACACTAAACTGGGAGGAGTGGTAGATACTCTGGAGGGTAGGGATAGCAGACACAGGGACCTAGACAGATTAGAGTACTGGGCCAAAAGAAATCTGTTGAGGTTCACCAAGGACAAGTGCAGAGTCCTGCACTTAGGACGGAAGAATCCTATGCACTGCTACAGACTAGGAACCAAATGGCTAGGCAGCAGTTCTGCAGAAAAGGACCTAGGGGTTACAGGAGACAAGAAGCTGGATATGACTCAACAGCGTGCCCTTGTTGCCAAGAAAGCTAAAGGCATTTTGGGCTGGATAAGTAGGGGCATTGCCAGCAGATTGAGGGACGTGATCATTCCCTTCTATTCAACATTGGTGAGGCCTCATCTGGAGTACTGTGTCCAGTTTTGGGCCCCACACTACAAGAAGGATGTGGAAAAATTGGAAAGTGTCCCGCAGAGGGCAACAAAAATGATTAGGGGGCTGGAACACATGACTTATGAGGAGAGGCTGAGGGAACTGGGATTGTTTAGTCTGCAGAAGAGAAGAACGAGGGGGGATTTGATAGCTGCTTTCAACTACCTGAAAGGAGGTTCCAAAGAGGATGGATCTAGACTGTTCTCAGTGGTACCGGATGACAGAACAAGGAGTAATGGTCTCAAGTTGCAGTGGGGGAGGTTAAGATTGGATATTAGGGAAAAAAATTTAACTAGGAGGGTGGTGAAACACTGGAATGGGTTACCTAGGAAGGTGGTGGAATCTCCTTCCTTAGAGGTTTTTAAGGTCAGGCTTGACAAAGCCCTGGCTGGGATGATTTAGTTGAGGGTTGGTCCTGCTTTGAGCAGGAGGTTGGACTAGATGACCTTCTGAGACTCCTTCCAACCCTGATATTTTATGATTCTATGAATGTGGAGATGATGAAACAGAGGTGAAGTGACTTGTCCAAGGTCACATATCAGGTCAGTGGCTGAGCCAGGAATAGACTCTAGATCTCCTGAGTCCCAGTCCAATGCTCTAGTTTCCTACAAATTCAACTGGAAGGCCAGGATTTATTCCCTCCCCCTTTCCACAGAAAAGGCCAGAGACTCCACCCTTCTGAACTGGAGCAAGGGAGGGCCTTCCAGTCAGGGGTGGTTCCAGGCACCAGCATGCCAAAAGCATGCCTGGGGTGGCAAGCTACGGGGGGCGCTCTGCCGGTCACCGCGAGGGTGGCAGGCTGGGTGCCTTTGGCAGCGTGCCTGTGGAGGGTCCGCTGGTCCCGCGGCTTTGGCGGACCTCCCGCAGGCGTGCCCCTGAATCCGTGGGACTGGGGACCTCCCGCAGGCAAACCGCCGAAGGCAGTCTGCCTGCTGTGCTTGGGGTGGCAAAATACTTAGAGCCGCCCCTGCTTCCAGTGCATTCTGTTAAACACCTGTGCTACGGTCTGCCTCAGGGCAGCACATTTGCCTAGCTCTCTACATTGAGATGGCTACTAAAGGAGAACCGCGAGTCTCGCCTGTTAGCCAGTAAAAGCATCAGCCCTGGCTGCATCACCTTTCCACAATAGGAAGATGCCACTAAACAACTTCATCCACAAGGTGGCGATGATGACCCACAGGAGAAAACGCTCTGTTCTCTTCCAGACTCCAGTAACAGCAAGTCACTCACAGTGGATCTGTACTTGAGATACTTCATGTAATACTAATTGTTTCCAGCAGGTGTCTAAAGATGGCTCTGTTTCTTGGTAAGAGAGCCAGCAATTTCTTTATAATGAGCGAATGAATTTCAGGGTCATAGAATGCCTTAGAGAGTCGGAATGAGAGCAAAGTGCAAAATTAGGCCACAAAATATTGCAGTGGCTTGTCCACGTGCTCTAGAAATGCTGAGTGCCCATGTGGTGCAGTGAGCTGGAACCCCTGCAGCTGCTGCGGAAGGTGGTGGAATTTAAAGCGACACATTTGACACTGAATTTGCTCAGGTTGAGGAACTGCCCTGTTGTTTTTACAATGTGAGTCCCACATGACATTTTTTTTGTTCTTTTGGACCCACCTACACTGCAGCCCTCAGCCAATCATAATACTGTTTCAAATGAGTAATGCAATCCCTTTGCCTCACCCCTGCAGTGTTCAGTGGGGAGCAGGCTGGAATAGTTCACTTGTTCCAGTTACAATCATAGAATCATAGAATATTACAGTTGTAAGAGACCTCAGGAGGTCATCTAGTCCAAACCCCTGCTCAAAGTAGGACCAATCCCCAACTAAATCATCCCAGCCAGGGCTTTGTCAAGCTGGGCCTTAAAAACCATTAAGGATGGAGATTCCACCATCTCCCTAGGTAACCCATTCCAATGCTTCACCACCTTCCTAGTGAAATAGTGTTTTCTAATATCCAACCTAGACCTCCCCCACTGCAACTTGAGACCATTGCTCCTTGTTCTGTCAACTGCCACCACTGAGAACAGCCTAGCCTAGCTTCAATAGGTAGTTGAAGGCTGCTGTCAAGTCCTCCCTCACTCTTCTTGTCTGCAGACTAAACAAGACCAATTCCCTCAGCCTCTCCTCATAAGTCATGTCCTCCAGCTGCCTCATCATTTTTGTTAACCTCTGCTTGACTTTTTCCAGATGAGGCCTCACCAATGCCGAATAGAGGGGAATTGTCCTCCACTAGACACTCCAATTTGTCCACATCCTTTCTGTAGTGGGGGGCCCAAAACTGGACACAATACTCCAGATGTGGCCTTACCAGTGCCAAATAGAGGGTAATAATCACTTCCCTCGATCCACTGGCAGTGCTCCTACTAATGCAGCCCAATATGCCATTAGCCTTCTTGGCAACAAGGGCACACTCTTGACTCATACCCAGCTTCTCATCCACTGTAATCCCCAGGTCCTTTTCTGCAGAACTGCCACTTAGCCAGTCAGTCCCCAGCCTGTAGCAGTGCATGGGATTCTTCTGTCCTAAGTGCAGGACTCTGCACTTGTCCTTGTTGAACCTCAAATTTCTTTTGGCCCAATCTTCCAATTCTTCTAGATCACTCTGGACCCTATCCGCACCCTCTAGTATATCTACCTTTTCCCCCCAGCTTAGTGTCATCCATGAACTTGCTGACGGTGCAATCCATCCCATCATCCAGATCATTAATGAAGATGTTGAACAAAACTGGCCCCAGGACAGAACCTTGGGGCATTCCACTTGATACCACCTGCCAACTAGACATCCAGCCATTGATCACTACCCGTTGAGCCAGATGATCTAGACCACTTATTATCCTTTTTATAATCCATTCATCCAATCCATACTTCTTGAACTTGCTGGCAAGAATACTGTCGGAGACCATACAAAAGGTTTGCTAAAGTCACTTTCCCAATATCCACCGAGCCAGTTATCTCAACAAAGAAGGCAAATGGGTTGGTCAAGCATGACTTGCCCTTCGTGAATCCATGTTGACTGTTCCTGATCACCTTCCTCTCCTTCAAGTTCTTTAAAATGGATTCCTTGAGCGCCTGCTCCATGATTTTTCCAGGGACTGAGGTGAGGCTGACCAGTCTGTAGTTCCCCTGGTTCTCTTTCTTCCCTTTTTTTAAAAATGGGCACTATATTTGCCTTTTTCCAATCATCCAGGACCTCCCCTGATCACCATGAGTTTTCAGAAATAATGGCTCTGCAATCATATCAGCCAGCTCTCTCAGCACCCTCAAATGGATTGCATCCAGCCCCATAGACTTGTGCATGTCCAGATTTTCTAAGTAGTCCTTAATCTGTTATTTCACCACTGAGGGCTGCTCACCTCCTGCTCATACTGTGCTGCCCAGTGCAGCAGTCTGGGAGCTGATCTTGCCTGTGAAGACTGAGGCAAAAAAAGCATTTAATACTTCAGCTTTTTCTACCTTTTCTGTCACTAAGTGGCCTCCCCCATTCAGTAAGGGTCTCACACTTTCCCTGACCTTCTTCTTGTTGCTAACATGCCTGTAGAAACCCTTCTTGTTACCCTTCACACCCCTGGCTAGCTGCAACTCCAATTGTGCTTTGGCCTTCCTGATTACATCCCGGCATGCTTGAGCAATATTTTTATACTGCTCCCTAGTCATCTGTCCAAGTTTCCACTTCATGTGAGCTTCCTTTTTGTGTTTAAGCTCACCAAAGATTTCCCTGATAAGCCAAACTGGTCGCCTGCCATATTTGCTATTCTTTCTGCACATCGGGATAGTTTGTTCCTGCACCCTGTAAAATACAGCCCGCTCTCCTTGACTCCTTTCCCCCTCATATTAGCCTCCCAGGGGATCCTGCCCATCAGTCCCTCAAGAGAGTCAAAGTCTGCTTTTCTGAACTCCAGGGTCCGTATTCTGCTGCTCTCCTTTCTTCCTTTTGTCAGGATCCTGAACCAACCATCTCATGGTCACTGCTGCCCAGGTTGCCACCCACTTCTACTTCACCTAACAATTCTACCCTGTTTGTGAGCAGCAGCTCAAGGGGAGCATGGCCCCTAGTTGGTTCATCCAGCACTTGCACCAGGAAGTACTCCCCAATATTGTCCAAAAAGTTCCTGGATTGTCTGTGCATTGCTGTATTGCTCTCCCAGCAGATGTCAGGATGAATGAAGTCCCCCATGAGAAGCAGGGCCTGTGATCTGGAAACTTCTGTTAGTTGTCCAAAGAAAGCCTTGTCTTGGACTGGTATTCTACAGCAGACGCCCACCACAACATCACCCTTGTTGCTCTCGTCTCTAACCTTAACCCAAAGACTCTCAACAGGCTTTTCTCCAGTTTCATACTGGAGCTCTGAGCAATCATACTGCTCTGTTACATACAGTGCTACTCCTTTACCTTTTCTCCCCCGCCTGTCCTTCCTGAACAGTTTATATCCATCCATGACAGTGCTCCGGTCATGTGAGTTACCCCACCACATCTCCGTTATTCCAATCACATCATAGTTCCTTGACTGTGCCAGGACTTCCAATTCTTCCTGCTTGTTTCCCAGGCTTCTTGCATTTGTGTACAGGCACCTAAGACAACTAGCTGATTGCTCAACTTTCTCAGTATGAAACCCAAGGCCTCCTCTGTTGCACCCTCCTCCTTGTGTTTCTACCCAGTATCCCACTTCCTCACTTACCTCAGGGCTTAGGTCTTCATCCCCCAGCTAACCTAGTTTAAAGCCCTCCTCACTAGGTTAGCCAGCCTGCCTGTGAAGATGCTCTTCCCTCTCTTTATTAGGTGGATCCCCTCTCTTCCTAGCAATCCTTCTTCCTGGAACATCCGCCCATGGTGGAAGAATCCAAAGCTCTCTCTCTCTCACACCACCTGCATAACCACTCATTTACTTCCACAATTCGATGGTCCCTACCTGGGCCTTTGCCTTCAACTAGAAAGATGGATGAGAACATGACTTGAACCTCAAACTCCTTTATCCTTCTTCCCAGAGCTACATAGTCTGCAATGACTTGCTCAAGGTCACTCTTGGCAGTGTCATTGGTGCCCACATGGAGAAGTAGGAAGGGGTAGCGGTCTGAGGCAGTATTCCCTCTAATTTTTTACATCCATGTGTGGAATGAATTTTGTTATGTGCACCAATATGGAGATTATGTGTGATACATCACCTTTATATTGGTGTACATAACAAAATTCATGTGGTGGAGATGGGGCAGAGGGTTTCAGCATGTAGGAGGCTGTGACAGAGGGTTGAGTATGGAGGGGGTGAGGGCTCTGGCTGGGAGTGTGGGCTCTGGGGTGGGGATGGGGATGAGGGGTTCACGATGCAGGAGGGGACTCAGTGTTGGGACAGAGGGTTGGGTGCAGGGGGTGAGGGCTCTAGCTAGGAGTGACGGGTCTGGGGTGGGACCAGGTATGAGGGGTTCAGAATGTGGGAGAGGGCTCAGGGCTGGGGCAGAGGAGGGTGTGGGCTCTGGAGTGGAGCTGGGGATGACGGGTTTGGGGCCCAGGCTGCCCCAGGGCTCTGGTGGGCAGGGAGGGCTCCCCCAGACCTCTCTCGCCACAGGAGCTCGAGGCCAGGGAAGAGGTGCTCTCCCCAGCTGCAGCAGCTCCGGCGGGGCTGGGCTGGGCCTAGGGAGGGTCTCCTCTCCCCCAGCTGTGGCAAGTCTGGGGCAGGTCTGTGCTGGACCCGCAGGGAGGGGTGCCTCTCCCCACCACGGCAGGTCCATGCTGGGGGGAGAGGCATCTCTCTCCATTGCTGCCCTGAGCCTCTGTGTGGGACTTAACAGGCAGCTGTGCAGCTGCACAGCCATGCAGCTTAGAGGGAACTTAGGTACAAGGGCTTGATCAGTCTCAGCAGATACTCTGTCACATCCTGAATTCTAGCTGCAGGCAGGCAGCACACTGCCAATTTTCTTCCCCTTTCTGCATTGCCCTCTCTGATTCTTCAGCATGCTGTGACTGCAGTACAAAACGCTGAATTCTATCCAGAAAGCCTTCATTTTCTCTGATGCAATGCAGGTTTGATACTTGGGTCTCTGGTCCTTTAACCTTCTCTTCCAATATGGAGACCAGCTTGCACTTCATACAGATGAAGTCACTTCTGTCTTCTGGGAGAAAGACAAACATGGCACATCCTATGCAGGTCACAACAGCTGATCGCTCACTATCAATATTGTATTACTTCCAAGATCCTCTTCAGATGTTGTATTTACTGCTCACAGAAGCCTGAAAGGCAAAAAACTCTGTGGGAACTCCACAGGCAATCTCCCCCCGGTCGAACTCCCTCTGTTTGCTTCCACTCAGTTCGCAACTGGCTACTTTTTTATAAGTCTGCTGGCTTGAAGCAGTTGCCCTGGCTCAAAGCCTTCCCTCCAATCAACCACTCCAGCCCACCTGGAACAAAGCACTCTGATGAAGTTTGTGGAAATCCTGTCATTGGAGGTTTTTAAGAACATGTTGGACAAACACCTGTCATGGATGGTCGAGGTGTACTTGGTCCTGACTCAGCACAGAGGACTGGACATAGTGACCTCTCAGGGTCCCTTCCTGCCTTACATTTTTATGATTCTAAACTCACCTGCCGGGTCTTGATTGATTGCTGCCTACACCCGGCCCTTCTAGCCATTGGGGGACCATGTCTTATTGGCTTTGCCTGTACCAGAGCCTGACTGACTTCTCGAGGTAATACTCAAAGGTCTGACTCAGGATCCTCTTTCCCAGGTGACAATGTTTCTTTGAGCAGTTGTGGTAGGGTGGTAATTCTTCCAGCAGGGGCAGAGAAGGCCTGACTCGGTCACAGATGTATATCTTTGTCTCTACAAACCCCATTTTATTTGTAAATACCATTTTGATTGTAAACTTCATTTGTAAATTCACTGTTGCCTTTTAACCTCCAGCTTGGACTGGGGGCTTGTCTACATCAGAAAGTTGCAGCGCTGGTGAGGGAGTTACAGCGCTGCAACTTAGGAGGTGTACACATCTGCAGGGCACCACCAGTGCTGCAACTCCCTGTTTGCAGCGCTGGCCGTACTCCCGTTTTGTCTCGGGTGTAGAGGATCCAGCGCTGGTGATCCAGCGCTGGTAATCAAGTATAGACACTTCCCAGCGCTTTTCTTGACCTCCGTGGAATAAGCAGGTATCCCAGCATACCTGAGGAAGCCTCTGGTAATCAAGCTGGTCTCCTTTCCCGGTTTGCTCTCGCGTTCCCCGAACCCTGAGCAAGCAGGTCTCCTTCCCTGCGGTTTGCAGGGTGGTTTGGGGAACGCGAGAGCAAACCGCGGCGAAGCTGGTCTCCTTTCCCGGTTTGCTCTCTCGTTCCCCGAACCCCCGAGCAAGCAGGTCTCCTTCCCTGCGGTTTGCAGGGTGGTTCGGGGAACGCGAGAGCAAACCGCGGCGAAGCAGGTCTCCTTTCCCGGTTTGCTCTCTCGTTCCCCGAACCCCCCTTGAAGCCGCCCAACAGCGCTGCAGTGTGGCCACATCTAACACCACTTGCAGCGCTGGTTGCTGTAAGTGTGGCCACTCTGCAGCGCTGGCCCTATACAGCTGTACTAATACAGCTGTAACAACCAGCGCTGCAAAATTTTAGATGTAGACATGGCCTGGGATTAGCAGAGATTCAGTTTACTCCTAGCAAAGGGTTAACAGTAAAGAACAATCAAGGGTCATTAACCTAGATGATCCGCCATTCAAATGGAAGCACACTGGAACATTGAGCTGACTGAAGTCCATTTCTCCTAGATAGGCTGTAAATAAGCAATGAATCGCCTGACAAGGAACTTGAAGCAACTCAGGAGTCAGCTGATAGAGGAGATTGAAAGTTTCTAAAAAGGGCTCTCTCCAGCAAGTGGGGAGGGAGGGAAGACCAGAACAAAAGGACAAGGCTGTGGAGAAGGAAAGGAAGAATCCAGGACCCCCTGGAAGAAAAATAAGACCCCAAGGGCTCTTAGAAGAGATGAAGAAACTGAGGCAGGGATTTGCATGCAGGCTTTGTTATTTTTCCATTCTAATCCTTCTGCCAGCAGTGGCAGCAGTGACAAGGGCCAGGTTCACTCTCTCTCTTAACAAAACAGAACAGAAATGCTGAGCATCCTCAATTCCACTGACTTCCGTGAGAATTGAGGATGCAGAGCACTCCTGAAAATCAGGCCTGGCTAATTCATGAGCCTATGCCAAGTCATCCCCTGTGGGTCCGGGGACAGAATAGGCCCACTGCTCCTCCTGCATGTCATAAGAGGTGACTAAAAGGGGGTTATCTGGAGAGAGATGGGCTCCGCCAGGTTAGAAATTTGCCCAAGACACACCATATGATGAGCAAGTTAACCATGTCCATACTGGATTGGTCGCAGCCTGGGTTAATAATGACCATGCCATCTGTCTCCCACCAGGGCGGACGCAACAAGCATACTACTGGTATAACCCCAACAAAGAGGATCCGTGGAAGAGACAACATCACCATAGCCACATGGAATGTAAGGACATTTAGAAAAATAGGGAGGCTGAAAGAATGTATGCAAGGGTCTAGGAAACAGTAGAGACAGATACCAATAGAGGGGAAGTGATCCTGAGTTACAGCTCAGCTCCATGAGGACTAATGGAGACTCCTGAATGTGGGAGAGGAAACTGACTTGAACTCTGATAGAGATCCCCATAGAGCTCCTTGAGGGACTGAAGCAAAGTTGTTTGTATGCTGTACCACAGTCTGGTAAGAACTATAAATCTTCCTGAAGTGTGTCTGTTGCATGTTATGGAGATACTTCAGTCAGCTGGCCTGCTCATGGGTCTTGGCAGGAGCCCAGAGAGACCTTATCAAGCTGGCAGGTCTTTTGATCCTCCTCTAAGTACTTGGCTTTCCCAGCCCCGCTTGTATTGAGTGTCTTGAAGCCGCTGTTCCAAGTACCTGTTGGAATGTGGCATTCAGCAGGGGATATGCCAGGCAGAGAATGAAAGACTCCTCATAATGTTTACTTTCCCATTTGCACACATGCACAGCAGCCTTGGGGAATGCACACCCGGGGCTGAAGTGCTCATGCCAGCAGGAGAGCGTAGGGCTGTGGCCAGCACTGAGGAGGTGCGTAAATATGTTTGGAATCAAGTATCAGAGGGGTAGTCATGTTAGTCTGGATCTGTAAGAGCAGCAAAGAGTCCTGTGGCACCTTATAGACTAACAGACGTATTGGAGCATGAGCTTTCGTGGGTGAATATATGCATCCGATGAAGGAGGTATTCACCCACGAAAGCTTATGCTCCAATACGTCTGTTAGTCTATAAGGTGCCACAGGACTCTTTGCTGTTTAGAATGGCTCTGAGAATTGATAACAGACTACAGAGTGGAGTGGAGTGTGAAAACCAGAAGGGAGTGGGAGGAGTGGGCAGAAAACTTCAATTTTTTGGCAAAAAACTAACATTTTGGCCCAAAACAAAATATTTCTATCTGGAAATGCTGCCATGGGGCCTCACAGAAGTTACAGTTTGGGGGCCTCCTGATCCCATGAGAGCTGCCGTCCATCCAAGGAGACTGCCTCATGGAGGAAAATGGAGATGTGAGGCCACTGAAATACAGCTTCTATGAGGCACTGCAGCAACATTTGAAAACTGAAAGTCTCATTTTTTTGCATTCACTTTTTCATGAAAAAATTAATTCAGTCTCTCAAAGCACAGTTTTAGTGGAAGATGTTTGACCAGCCCTAGTGCAGACCCTTTCCCCACTAGGGACTTCGATCCAGCACAGATCAGCTGTATGAAAAGTTGTTAAAATTGGCAGAGTGTAACAATGGTGTAGCCTTCTGCCCTGAGGCATGCTTGCAGCTTGGAGGGGTTTCTTCCCCCTCCTTACATGGGTTGGGTGTTGGGGGGGTTTTTTTGTGATGCCAGGTGCCTCCACTCAGGGTGACTCCGTTCTGTGAGCAAGGCCTAAGGGGGCTGTCCCTTGGGAAAATGCATGAGGCTACCACTACTGATAAGGCATATAACACACAGTTACATGCCTTGGGCAGAAGGGGCAGGAATGGGGGGCGTCAGAGCCAGGCTCGGCCCACCCTGTACCAGTAATTGCCCTCTCCCTCCCGCACCGGGGTAGCAGCAGCAGCCAGGGGCTCTGACAGCAGTTTAAAGGGCCCAGGGCTTGGCTGCCACTACCTCCCCGGGCGCTTTAAACTGCTGCTGGAGCCCCCAGCTGCCACTACTACCCCAGAGCTCAGGTAGCACGGCTCCGGGGGTCATTTAAAGGTCTGGGACTGTTGAGGCAGTGGGAGCCCTGGGCCCTTTAAATAGCCCCTGGAGCCCTGGGGTAGCAGCAGCAGGGCTCTGGCGGCTATTTAAAGGGCCCAGGGCAGTAGAGGCAGTGGGACCCCCGGCTCTTTAAATAACCCCTGGAGTCCTGCTGCCTCAACCCCATGGCTCGAGCAGTGGGGCTCTGGTGGCAATTGAAAGGGCCAGGGGCTCCAGCTGCTGCTGGGAGCCCCAGACCCTTTAAATTGCCGCCTGGGGAAGCTGGGACGCCCCGGTAGGGCACACCGGCTCTTGCCAGTATGCTGTACCTGGGCGTAATGGCTTACTTTCACCTCTGGAAGTGACCCAGGGAAGGTGTTAGAAGCCAATGCTTGAACCATTAATACAGGATTTACCAGCTTCATAGGGCCCTGGGTCAGAACTTGGTGGAATAGGGTGGGCCTGGGTTCCCTTCCCTTTCCCCCCTCCACCCCACACAGGCCACTGGGTGTGGCTCCCAAGGGCCCAGGTTAGGGTGACCAGATGTCCAGTTTTCAACCAGAACACCCAGTCGAAAAGGGACCCTGGCAGCTCCGGTCAGCACCACCAACCGGACTTTTAACAGCCTGGTCAGCAGTGCTGCGGAGCCAAGGCAGGCTAGTCCCTACCTGTCCTAGCTCTGTGCTGCACCCCAGAAGTGGCCAACAGGTCTGGTTCCTAGGTGGGGTGGCCATGGGACCCTTCACAGTGCAGCTCTCTATTCACAACAAGCTGCAGCATGAGGTCTCAGCTACCTCACTTCCTTTCCTGTTGGTAGTGGCCTGCTACAGCCCATGGGATAACAGGGCTAGTTCTTATAGCTCAGACAGAAGAGGCTCATGCCAATGCTAACATGTGTCCATTAAGAAAGGAAGCAGATCTCATGTCTAAATAATGCATGTGAAGCACTGAGCAAAGTGCCAGGCCATTAAGAAATGGGTTTATTTTCGTAATAAATAGAGGTGATTTCCAAACAGCTTGAGAGTTTTTAAGAGCACAAGTCCCACCAAACGGCAATGAGACTTGTGCTCCTAAATCCTTGATGTGCCTTTGAAAATTTCCCCATGAAAGCAGCTAGGAAAAGAGCATTTTTGTATGTGGATCTGCACACCTAATCTGACATGCAACGTCATGTTCAAAATCACAGGTTAAAAGGACATGGTCAACATATCCGCGCTAAGGCAGAGGTAACATCTACCATTGTTACAGTTGAAAGAAACCAGAGGTAAAAAGGACACAGTCATCTCTATTTTTGGTAGCTTTGCTTTGTGCATTTGATAGCACTTTGGCCTAAATCCAGAAAGGTGTCTAGGCACCAAACTCCCACTGATTTTAGTGGGAGTTAGGTACATAAATACCTTGAGGATCTGAGCCTTTATGTTTAGTCAGTTTTGCTCTTTCTTCTGTAGAGTCAATTAAATTGGTCTGTTTCCTCTGCTGGTTTGAGTGTGTCTTTTCCAAAGCAGAGAGAGAGAAACATGTTTATAAAACAGGAGACTGTGATTTGTTAAACCACAAAACCTGCTGGATGAAGGAAGGGATGGGTAGGGAGCGGGGGTCCAGGATAAGTTTGGTACCAGACGTTAACTTTGTTGTGTTCATGTACTAGAAGACAAGTGGATGGTGTGTCCATTTAAACAGTCTGCTCTTAATTGCCCACTGAGCAATACCCTCTAGCTCTGACATTTTTTTTAAAACCTAACTGAAAAAGAAATGTAGTTAATCAACTTAAATTCTGCTCTCCCAAAATAGTATTAAGGTAGCATGTAGGAACTCCAGGGAAGATTGGTGCCCCATTGTACTGGATCTTATACATACACACAACGGCTTACAGTCTAAATAGACAAGACAGACAGTGTGTAGGAAGGGAAACAGAGGCACAGAGAGTTGAGGTCATACAGCAGGCCGGTGGAAGAACTGTGAGTAGTATCCATGCCTGCAGGAATCCCAGTCCAGTGCCCTACGCACTGTGATGGGGCAAGGCCAGATGGCTACAGTAAAGTAGTGAGGAACAGATATGTTTGCCCCAGGCTAAACAAATCCTTGGTACCATGGTAACCATTCTAGAAGGCAGAACCTTTCACCCTCTCCAGTTACCCCTGCTCCATTCCTTGACTGAACACCTCCCAGGGTGCTCTCCATGGATGTCCAGACCTGCCCTTATATCAGTGCTCACCACCAGAGCTTGCTCCACCCCAGTGGCTGCTCTGTTTCTCTCCTGACCCTTTATCAGAGATTATTCTCCAGGGAGAATCCCAAAGCTCCCCTCTCCCCGCTTCTGCCCAGAACTCCTTCCTTTGCAGGACCCACCCAGCTCCTCCCTAGCTGGGCCTCATCCTTCATTGGGCCAAGCCCACTCTCCAAGTGCAACCAGGTCTCTTCATTGAGCTCTCCAGTTCCCCCTAACCCTTTCAGTGCCAGTGTGCGATTTGCACCCCATCACCTTCACCTGTCTGTGCAAAACATGGACACTTTGGGCAAGTAGATTACTTGAGTTTTTCATGCCCACATTTACTCTGTGCAGACCACGTTATGCCAGGTGTCATTGTGTGATGTTGCCATTAGCACATCCAGGCCAATTTCTCTTCACTGTAGGATGGTAGAGCACTGGACTAGGACTCAGGAGACCTGGATTCTATTCCCACCTCTGCCACTGGCTTGCTGACTAACCATGGGAAACTACCTTTAACTTTCCTGGGTCTCAATACCCCACTCCCATCTGTAAAGTGGGAATAAAGATACTGATCTCCTTTGTGAAGTGCTTTGACATCTACTGGTGAAAAATGAATGATATTCTGTGGAAAATCACCGTTTTCAAAGATATGCACGTGTGGATAGATCTGGATTGTGTTCTACTGGACCTACCTTGGAAAGAAATGTAGGAAATGTGCTGTATCAGCTGAAAGCCCCAAGACATCAATATGTGGACAGACCTGGAAGAGCTGGACTTGTTCACCATGTGTCTTTACTAACACACATCAGGGCAAACTCATCCCTAGGAGAATTCCATTGAAGTCAACCTACATACACCCATGATGAGTTTGCTCCATTTTACCTAAGTAGCTTGGGCTTCTTGGAGGGCCCCTGTCCAAGTGCATATATGTACCACAGGAGATTAACTCTGGAAACCTGCAACTTGACCCAGGAGGCCAAGGGTATCCTGTTCTAACCGATCTCCTGCACCTGGCACATCTGCATGCCTCCTGCTGCGAAGGTGATCCGGCTCTGCAAAGCACAAGATTTGCTAAGGTCTTAAAGAAAGAAAAACCACCAGTCAGAATAACACACCCACAAAACAATAGAAAGGATTACACACTAACGAAACACTGGTCCTGACTAGCCTAGCCGCCTGGGAGAGGGGCAGCCATTCTAACAGAAGATACTACAGGACTCAGATTTGACATACCAGATCGTGGATCCATTCAGTCTTATCTTCTTTCTCCAGCAAAGGCAAAAGCTGGTGCTTCCTGGGAAACTAGGGCCCCATTCTCCACAATGAACAGAGGCTCTATGCTACGTACTATGAATGGGGACCATTTCCCTCCTGACCCTTACAGGGGCTGGGTCTGTGTTCAAAGCATGAGATTCATCATTACTGCATCCAAACTTGCACAACTACAAATATTACTGGGGATGAAACTAGTCCTCTTTAAAGCTTAATCTGACCCCTCCCTGAGTGACGAGGCTCTGTATCAAGCCTGGAGCCTGTCTGCAGGCCACAGGCTCTGTAAGAGATGACAGTCCCCTGCCCCTCCCCTCATATGTTTTTGAGCCCACTGCACATGGATCATGCCTGATATAAGCAGAATCTGGGGCGTTATTGTTGCATGAATATGGACTATTCTGTGGGACCTGTGCTTCAATCCATCCCAGGTGCTCCAGCTGGACAGGTGCCCCTCCAAGCTACCCTCAATGCAAGGTTTCCCTTCATTCTTTCCCCTGGTTACTGCAGGCCTGGATTTCAGCTCCATCCTGTGGCTATTTCTCAACTCTCCCATTTTTTATGAGACTAAACACAGCCCATCTAAGCATGCAGGAGACAGGCCATCCTGCAGTGACACAAGCACTGTGATCTGCTCTGCTGGAGGGACAAAGCTGGAAACTGTCAACTACCAGATTGGGTTTAAGAATCCCCTATCCTAGTTCCAAATCAGTCTAAATGCCAAATGAGGCCCTGAACGCAGCCTGGCAGCAAGACTGAATTATGGGTGTTTAAAGAATTCAGTTACGAAATCAAGTGGAATTTCCCCCCCTGCCCTAAAGCAAACAAAGTGTAATAGTTACCCTGGCCTGCCCTACTCCTCATACAACCTTCCCCAGCCCAAGAGAGAAATCAGCAAGGTCAGTGACAGGCAGCTCACCCTCAGGCCCAGATAGGCATCTATGTCAGAAGGCTCAGTTACAACACAGTTAAAGCAATATTCTGGTTTGTAATAAGGGGGACATTAGCAGAGTCCTGAACTTCAGTAAAGCCTCAGATAGTTCAGGTGTTACAAAGGACCAGATCTGCAGCTGATGCAAACTGGTATAGCCCTATTGAAGTCAATGGAGCTATATCAATTTACATTAGTTGAAGATTTGGCCCAGATACACATTGTAATCTAGCAGTGTGACAAAGTTCCTCCTCTACCTTGGTGGGTCCTGCGCTTAATGGCTGATTTGCTCACCTCAGTGATCTTCCCCTCTAGTGGAAACCACAGTCTGGGTCAACTCCTCTTGTGTCTGATCAGGAGTTGGGAGGTTTAGGGGGAACCCAGGCCCACCCTCTACTCCGGGTTCCAGCCCAGGGCCCTGGGGATCGCAGCTGTCTATAGAGCCTCCTGTAACAGCTGCATGACAGCTACAACTCCCTGGGCTACTTCCCCATGGCCTCCTCCAAACACCTTCTTTATCGGCCGGGCCGGGCCACTCCCACTCCTGCTCACACACACCTCTTTGACTAACTGGGAGGCTTTTAACTAGTTCCAGCCAGCCCTTGATTGGCTTCAGGTGTCCCAATCAAGGTGGCTATCTCCACTGCCTTCTAGAAAGATCTTAATTGGCCCCAGGCGTCTTGATTGACCTGGAGCAACTGCCATTTGGTTACCATGGTACCAAGGATTTGTTTAGCCTGGGGCAGAAGTTAGTGTGAGTTTCATTTTTCAGCTGGAATTTCCTGGAGGACTCCAGTGGGGAGCCCTGTGAGCCCTGACCCTGAAAGAAGAGAGAACCTAGACTGGTCATGGAGCCTGGGAATAAAACTGCACAGTGGGCTGAGGGAAAGGCCTGCTGACAGGCTGAGGTAGGAAGAAGCCAAGGGAGGAAACATGGAGTGTCTGATAAACTGACCTTACCTGCTCACTACAGAATCCCTGGGCTGGAACCCAGAGGAGAAGGAGGGCCTGGGTTCTCCAACCAGCAGCCTGGGAATGTGGCATGAGGCTCTTTGATATAAGGAGATAAGAACTTTTGAAAGCCCTGAGAGAAGGGGGTATAAGGACCACTGGCCTAGAGTCAGGGGCCAAAGACCTGAGGTAAGAACACTGGACTTTTCTTTGTTGGACTCCCTGTTACACGAGAAGGGGGCAGGGGGATGATGACAACTATAAAGTTACATCTATCCTACACATCACTGGTGGTGGCATGTAAGCATACGTGACGCCACAATGAAAAACACACCGTGTCCTCACTGCAGTGTGTAGCTACATGTGTCAGTGAAGGGCAGAGGCAGCGGGGAAAGGCGCCATCCCTGCTGCTAGAGTTTGTGCTGCCTTCCCATGCTGGAGTCTTTGGGCTTGTCTACACTGGCAAGTCTTGCCACCAAAAACTGCCTTTTGGTGACAAAACACCAAGAGTGTACAATGGGATTTTTGTAGCAAAAAACATCCAGTTTTGGCAACAAAAAACTTCCGCCCCATGAGAGACTTTTCTTTTCCCTCCCTTTATTGTTGACAAAGAGCCAGTGTAGACACTGCTGATTGTTTTGTTGACAGAACTGGCTTCTGGAAGTATCCCAAGATACCTGTCCTGATTGCTCTGCTCTGTCTTTTGATCTCTGTTGCCTTCCAGGCATGCGCCCCTCCTCTTTCAAAACTCCAGGAAGTATTTGTGTGCTACTCTGTTTGTGGATGTGGTGGTCCTGGCAACGCACTGCCCCTTTGGGGAATGGAGTGTTGGAACCTCACCACTCCCAAGTTCACATGCTTGCCTCTCTGTGGGTGGCCTGATGCAGCCTAATAGCCTCCCTCCTCACATCACTCCCAGCATCAGAGCAGTGCACCCTCATGGCCAGAGTCCGTACAATCCCCCTCACAGGTGGGGTAGTGAGGCCTAGTGGCTGGAATCCAGGTAACTCACCCCAAACATCTGGGCAGTGTGGCCCAATTGCCAGAGTCCATATACATCGCTCCCCACATTGGACCCTGGCCATTAGGCCACAGTGCTCTACACAATCCCCCTAACAAGCAGGGTAGTGCGGTCTAGCAGCCAGAGTCTGGGTAACTCACCTGGAACATCCAGGCAGCATGGCTCAATGGCCAGGATCCATATGATTCCAGTGCCAGGGATAGGGGGACCCGGGCCTGCCCTCTCCACCGGGTCCCAACCCAGGGCCCTGGTAGTGGCAAGTTCCCTTGCCACTGGCTCGGCAGGGATCCGCCTGAAACACGCTGAGCCCCTGTATGGCTTTAATGCCGTTTTCCTCTAAAGTCCCCCTGGGTCACTTCCTACCATAACCTCCGGGTCCTCCATTTCGGGTCCTCTGGTCTGTTCCCCTTCTGTGACATACTGCGTGAGGGCATGTCCTGGCTTGGCTGGCCTCCAGATCCTGGAGTGCAGGCTGTCCCTGCTCAGGAGCTGGTGGCATGCTTCCTTCCCCTCCGGTGGTCAGCCTAGACCAGAGGTCAGCAACCTATGGCACGCGAGCTGATTTTTAATGGCACGCGGCTGCCTGCTGGGACTCCGCATGCCATTAAAAATCCTGCCGACACGGCAAGCTTCAGGGTCCACACTCCTGGGCCAGAGCGTCCAGCCAAGTGCAGCAAGTCGCCGACCCCTCCACTGCCTTCCCCTGGAGCCTTGCCACCGCACACGCAGCGCTCTGGGGGCTGGGGCTGCACGCTCCCGAGAGGCAGTGTTTGGGTCCGTGGGAAGGGAAAGACACTCCCCGCCCACCCGGAGCCCTGCCACCTCGCGCGCACGTGGCGGCAAAGCTCCAGATGAGCGGGGAACCTCGTAATAACGGGTCCGGGGCCGCGAGGGTTGCGTAAGGAGTGGGGGCAGTCAAGAGACAGGAACCAGGGTGGGTGGGATCCTGGGGGGATGGTTGGGGCGGGGGTCTCTGGATGGGGCAGTCAGGGAGCAGGGGGGGTTGGATGGGGCATGGGAGTCCCAGGGTCTGTTGGGGGTGGGAGGTAGATGGGGTCAGGGGACAGCGAGCAAGGAGGGTCCAGGGGGCAGTTAGGATGGGGGGTGCTCAGGGGACAAGGAGCTGGGGGGCTTAGATGAGTTGAGAGTTCGAGGGGGCTGTCAGGAGGCAGGGGTGTGGAGAGGGGTTGGGGTAGGCAGGGAGCAGGGAGGCGTTGTATGGGTCCAGAGTTCTGGGGGTCCTGTCAGAGGGCGGGGAGCTGTTGGATAGGCATGGGAGTCCAGGGAGTTCTATCTGGGTGCGGGGTTGTGGATAAGGGTTGGGACAGTCAGGGGACAGGTAGGGGGTAGGCTCCTAGGGGGGCAGTCAGGGGACAAGGGGCAGGGAGGCTTAGATAGGGAGTGGGGTCCCAGGAGGGGGTAGTCGGGACAAGAAGCGGGGGCGGTTCTGGGGGGGTAGTCACCCAGCCCTCTGCCCTGAGCCCTGACGCCCCACACACACATCCAGTCCTCTGCCCTGAGCCCTGCACCCCCACACAACCCCTGGCCCCTGCTCTGAGCCCTGTACCACCCAGCCCTCTGCTGACTCCTTCACGCCCCTCCCATGACCCCAGCCCTGACTCTGGCACCCCCACACATACCCAGCCCCCCTACCCTGACACCTGCACCCCCCTCACATGCCCCCAGGCCTTTGCCCTGACTCTTGCACCCCCCACGTCCCCAGCCCCCCTACATCCCATGCACCCTGCACATCCCCACCCCCACCCTGAGCACCAAATGGGAGCTCCTGCACCCCCACTCACATTCCCACCTGCACCCCTCATACCAAATGGGAGCTGCCCAAGTAAGTGCCTCCACATCCAAAACCTCCTACCCCAACCCTGAGCCCCCTTCCTCATTCTAGCTGCTCACCAGATCCTTCACCCCCAGCCCTGTGCTCGGTCCACTCCCACCCTCAGCTCAGTGCAGAGAGAGAAAGAGAATGGACTAGAACCAGGGAGAAGGTAGGTACCCACTGTATATGGGCAGGGCTGGGACCCCAGACTGGCAGCGGGCTGAGCAGGTCCGGTAGCCAGGATCCCAGCTGGCAAGAGCCGACGGATGGAACCCCTGAGTGGCAGTGGGCTGAGCCGCTCACCCCACTGCCGGTCTGGGGTCCCAGCTGTTGGCCCCGCAGAGCCCGCTGCCGGTGTGGGTTCTGGCTGCCAGACCCTACCCAGCTGGGGTCCCGGCCACAGGCCCCACTCAGCCCACTGCTAGCCTAGGTGAACAGAACCCGAGACCAGCAGTGGGCTGAGTGGGCCGGTGGCGTAAGGTCAACATTTTAATTTCATTTTAAATGAAGCGTCTTAAACATTTTGAAAACCTTGTTTATTTCACAATATAACACTAGTTTAGTTATATAATATATAGACTTGTAGAGAGAGACCTTCTAAAAAACATTAAAATGTATTACCAGCACATGAAACTTTAAATTAGAGTGAATAAATGAAGACTCAGCACACCACTTCTGAAAGGTTGACGACCCCTGGCCTAGACTGAGCAGCTCTGCAGGCTTTTATACCTGTTCTCTAGTTGGAGCATGCCAAGCAGAGCCTCAGAGGCATGGCTTCCTCTGCTAGGAAGGAAGGACTAACTCCGGCAATACCAGTGCGGGGCTGCTCTGCTCTGTCACAGGGGAACAAACAAAGAGCAAATCATTGGAATGCTCCTGTTCTACACTGTGCTAGGAACACAGCAGCAGGCAGATTGCTACTGCAGGAGGAGGGGGATGGACTGCAGTGTTGTTTTGCTATTCCTCAGCACAGAGAGTTCACAGAGCTACTCATGATACTGCTCTCAGCAGCTGAGGGGACTGTGGGAGAACTCAGAGAGAATCCCAAGATGCACATTGATCAGCTCTTCCTTCCCACAACACTGCACTATGGGATACATACCCATGGTGCATTGCTCACCCTATCTATGATGGTGTCCCCAATATGGACATGATCTGTCAATAGAGGGAGCAAGTGTAGAACACCCTTTGGCAATTTTCGTTTTGTCGACTTGTGGGTAAAGTCATTGCGGAGAAACTAAGTGGATTCTTTGCTTCAGTTTTCACGGCTGAAGATGTTAGGGAGATTCCCAAACCTGAACTGGCTTTTGTAGGTGACTAATCTGAGGAACTGTCACAGATTGAAGTGTCACTAGAGGAGGTTTTGGAATTAATTGATAAACTCAACATTAACAAGTCACTGGGACCAGATGGCATTCACCCAAGAGTTCTGAAAGAACTCAGATATGAAGTTGCGGAACTATTAACTAAGGTTTGTAACCTGTCCTTTAAATCGGCTTCGGTACCCAAGGACTGGAAGTTAGCTAATGTAATGCCAATATTTAAAAAGGGCTCTAGAGGTGATCCCGGCAATTACAGACCGGTAAGTGTAACATCAGTGCCGGGCTAATTAGTCGAAACAATAGTTAAGAATAAAATTGTCAGACACATAGAAAAACATAAACTGTTGAGCAATAGTCAACATGGTTTCTGTAAAGGGAAATCGTGTCTTACTAATCTATTAGAGTTCTTTGAAGGGGTCAACAAATATGTGGACAAAGGGGATCCAGTGGACATAATGTACTTAGATTTCCAGAAAGCCTTTGACAAGGTCCCTCACCGAAGGCTCTTACGTACATTAAGCTGTCATGGGATAAAAGGGAAGGTCCTTTCATGGACTGAGAACTAGCTAAAAGATAGGGAACAAAGGGTAGGAATTAATGGTAAATTCTCAGAATGGAGAGGGGTAACTAGTGGTGTTCCCCAAGGGTCAGTCCTAGGACCAATCCTATTCAATTTATTCATAAATGATCTGGAGAAAGGGGTAGACAGTGAGGTGGCAAAGTTTGCAGATGATACTAAACTACTCAAGATAGTTAAGACCAAAGCAGATTGTGAAGAATTTCAAAAAGATCTCACAAAACTAAGTGATTGGGCAACAAAATGGCAAATGAAATTTAATGTGGATAAATGTAAAGTAATGCACATTGGAAAAAATAACCCCAACTATACATACAATATGATGGGGGCTAATTTAGCTACAATGAGTCAGGAAAAAAATCTTGGCATCATCGTGGATAGTTCTCTGTCCACTGTTCACTGTCCATGCAGTGCGCAGAGGCGGTCAAAAAAGCAAACAGGATGTTAGGAATCATTAAAAAGGGGATAGAGAATAAGATGGAGAATATATTATTGCCCTTATATAAATCCATGGTACACCCATGTCAGGGTCTCTTTCCCACTTTGAACTTTAGCGTCCAGAAAGTGGGGACCTGCATGTCCCTTCTAAGCTTAATTCCTAGCTTAGATCTTATAGCACTGCCACCAACCAGAGCTTTAGTATCTGGTGCACTCCTTCTCCCCCCAAAACCTTCCCTGGGGAGACCAAGATCCAAACCCCCTGGGTCTTAAAACAAGGGGAAATAAACCATCCCCCCACCTTCCCCTCCCAGACTTCCCCTCTCTGGGTTACCCTGAGAGATACTGTGATTCAAACTCTTTGAATCTTAAAACAGAAAGGGAATTCACCTTCCCCACCTTTTCTCTCCCTCCCAGACTCTCCCTGAGAGAGAGACACTGATGCCAACTCTTTGGATCCTAACACAGAGAAAAATTAACCTTTTCCTCCCCCTTCTCTCCTTTCCCCCACCAATCCCTGGTGAGTTCAGACCCAGTCCCCTTGGGTCTTACACAAGGACAAAATCAATCAGCTTCTTAAAAAGAAAAGCTTTTAATTAAAGAAAGAAAAAAATAAAAATTATCTCTGTAAAAATCAAGATGGAAAAATGTTTACAGGGTCTCAGCTTTACCCAGACCAGAGGGACTCCCCTTCCCAGCCTAAGTATAAGTTACAGCAAACAGAGGTGAAATATCCTTCCAGCAAAATACACATTTGCAAATAAAGAAAAGAAACATAAATCTAATCCGCTTTCTATCTATTACTTACTATTTTGAACCTGAGAGACTGTTTCAGTAAGATAGGAGAAATCTGGTTGCATGTCCGGCTTCGCTTAATCCCAAGAGAGACCAAAGAACAGAACAAACAGCGCAAAAAAAAACTTCCCTCCACCAAGATTTGAATGTATCTTGTCTCCCGATTGGTCCTTTGGTCAGGTGTCAGCCAGGTTCACTGAGCTTGTTAACCTTTTACAGGTAAAAGAGACATTAATCCTTAACTATCTGTTTATGACACACACCCCCAAATCTCAGAGAGTGTGGAACCACACTGGCGGTGATTTCTTTCTAGAACTTTAGAATAAACAGATTAATACAACACATGCACCTTTACATATACTACCAAGTATGTAAACTACAAGACTTTTTACATTTTAAGGACAATTTTTAACCAGTTGATTTTGGGAAACTTCTATGGGAGAGTGCATTAGCTACTTTGTTAGAAGCTCCTGAAATGTGTTGAATTTTAAAATTAAAATTTTGGAAAGCTAAACTCCATTGAAGAAGTTTTTTGTTGTTCCCCTTGGCAGTATGAAGCCACTTTAGCGCAGCATGGTCGATTTGTAGCTGGAACCGACGTCCCCAAATGTATGGGCTTAGCTTTTCCAGGGCATACACAATGGCGTAGCATTTTTTTTTTTGCTGATGGACCAGTGGCTTTTCCTCTTAGACAATTTCTTGCTGAGAAACATGACAGGATGGAAGTTTTGATCTGGTCCTTCCTTCATTAAAACTGCTCCCACACCACGTTCAGATGCATCCGTGGTTACTAGGAATGGCTTGTCAAAGTCTGGGGCCCTTAGCACAGGGTCAGACATGAGTGTTGCCTTAAGCTGGGTAAAGGCCTTCTGACACTCAGCAGTCCACTTAACTGCATTCGGCTGGGTCTTTTTGGTCAGGTCTGTTAGTGGGGCAGTGATTTGGCTGTAATGTGGTACAAATCGCCTGTAATACCCGGCCAAGCCTAAGAAGGATTGGACCTGTTTCTTTGACCTTGGGACAGGCTACTTTTGGATAGCATCCACCTTGGCCTGTAGGGGGTTTATTGTTCCTCGACCCACCAGGTGTCCCAGGTAAGTCACTCTGTTTTGGCCTATTTGACACTTTTTGGCCTTAACAGTTAGTCCTGCCTGCCTGATGCGCTCAAAGACTTTTTCCAGGTGTTCTAGGTGTTCGGGCCATGAATCAGAAAAAAATGGCCACATCATCGAGGTAGGCAACTGCATATTCTCCCAATCCTGCTAGGAGACCATCTACAACTCTTTGGAAGGTGGCAGGTGCATTTCGCAGCCCGAAAGGAAGCACATTAAATTCATACACCCCTGCATGGGTGATGAATGCTGACCTTTCTTTGGCGGGTTCATCTAGTGGTACTTGCCAGTACCCCTTGGTTAAGTCTATTGTAGAGATGAAGTGGGCACGTCCCAACTTTTCCAATAGCTCATCGGTGCATGGCATTGGATAGTTGTCTGGACGAGTTACCGCATTCAGCTTACGGTAGTCCATGCAAAAGCGTATTTCCCCATCTGGTTTGGGTACCAGAACCACTGGAGATGCCCATGCACTGGTAGATGAGCGGATTATACCCATCTGTAGCATGTTTTGGATCTCCCGTTCTATAGCAGCTTGGGCATGAGGAGACATCCGGTAGGGTGGGGTTCTAATTGGGTGAGCATTACCTGTGTCAATGGAGTGGTATGCCTATTCAGTCCATCCTGGGGTGGCTGAGAACAATGGGGCGAAGTTAGTGCACAGCTCCTTGATCTATTGCCGCTGCAGACGTTCCAAGGTGGTGGAGAGGGTCACCTCTTCCATGCCACCGTCACTTTTTCCTTTGTAGAAGACACCTTCAGGCAACTTAGCGTCATCTCCTCCCTGGGCTGTAAACTGACAAACCTGTAAGTCTCTGGAATAAAAGGGCTTGAGAGAATTAACATGGTACACTTTAGGCTTTAGGGAGGAATTGGGAAATGCTATGAGGTAGTTAACAGCTCCCAGGCGCTCTTGGACCGTGAATGGCCCTTCCTATGATGCTTCCATCTTATGGGCCTGTTGTGCCTTCAAGACCATAACCTGGTCTCCTACCTTGAAGGAACGCTCTCTGGTATGTCTATCATACCAGGCCTTTTGCTCTTTTTGAGCATCCTTTAGGTTTTCTTTAGCAAGGGCTAAAGAGTGTCGGAGGGTGCTTGTAGGTTGCTTACAAAGTCTAGAATGTTAGTTCCTGAAGAAGGCGTAAACCCCTCCCATTGCTGTTTCATCAACTGTAATGACCCTTTAACCTCATGGCCATAGACAAGCTCAAATGGTGAAAACCCTAAATTGGGATGTGGTACAGCCCTGTAGGCAAAAAGCAACTGCTGCAACACTAGGTCCCAATCACTGGAGTGTTCAGTGACGAATTTATGTATCATGGCCCTCAAAGTTCCATTAAACCTCTCCACCAGGCCATTGGTTTGATGGTGGTATGGGGTGGCAACGAAGTGATCCACCCCATGAGCTTCCCACAGATCTTTCATGGTGCCTGCTAGGAAATTAGTTCCTGAATCTGTAAGGAAGTTGGAGGGCCAACTTACCCTGGAAAAAATGTCTGTTAGGGCCTGGCACACAGTTTTAGCCCTGGTGTTGCTTAGAGCTACTGCTTCTGGCCACTGGGTAGTAAAGTCCACGAAAGTCAGTATGTACTGCTTTCCCTGGGGGTCTTTTTTGGGAAAGGACCCAAAATATCCATAGCTACTCGCTGAAATGGGACCTCAATTATGGGGAGTGGCTGGAGAGGGGCATTGACCTGGTCTTGGGGCTTTCCCACTCTTTGGCACACCTCACAAGACCGGACATACTTGGCAACGTCCTTGCCCATCCCCTCCCAGTGGAAGGACTTTCCCAACCTGTCTTTGGTTCTGTTCACTCCAGAATGGCCACTGGGATGATCATGGGCTAAGCTTAAGAGCTTCCCCCGGTACTTAGTTGAAACTACCAATTGTTTTTGCAGATGCCAGTCTTCCTAGTATCCACCAGAAAGAGTCTCCTTGTATAAAAGTCCTTGTTCTACAACAAACTGGGATCGGTTAAAAGAGCTGAGAGGCAGCGGGGTGCTCCGTGCCACTGCCCAAGCTTTCTGAAGGCTGTCATCTGCTTCCTGCTCAGTCTGGAACTGTACCCTTGAGGCTGGAGACACCAGTTCCTCCTTAGACTGTGGACTTCGGCTTGATCCCTCTGGAAGCGATGTAGGTGATGGGATTGTTTTCGTTGCTGGTGCACCACTCCCCATTGGTGTACCAGGTGGTATTTCAGGCTCTGGCTGAGCCTCTTGGATATGGTTGTCTGCTGCTTCCGCCAGTTCAGGCCCGCTGATGCCCTCTGGCGTTGGGGTTGAAGATGGGTTTGCAAGCGCTGGCGTCAGTGCTGGCAATAGTTCTGGTGCTGGTTGCGTTTCCAGGTCCGGGTCTGGGACTGGAGGCACTGTGGCTGTTGCAGTCATTGGCAGGGGATCTGGTTCCACCACCTCTGTCTGGATCTCTGGTAACACAGACGGGGCCCTTGTGGATGGCTCAGGAACAGGGATGGGTCTGGAAGCTTGCCTGGCTTGGCTGCGTGTAACCATTCCCAGCCTCTTGGCCCACTTTACCTGGTTGGCCAAGTCTTCCCCCAGTAGCATGGGGATAGGATAATTGTCATAGACTGCAAAAGTCCACATTCCTGACCAGCCTTTGTACTGGACAGGCAGTTCAGCTGTAAGCAAGTCTACAGATTTTGACATGAAGGGGTAAATTGTCACTTGGGCCTTTGGGTTGATGAATTTGGGGTCCACTAAGGATTGGTGGATAGCTGACACTTGTGCCCCCGTGTCTCTCCATGAGATAATCTTCTTTCCGCCCACTCTCAAAATTTCCCTTTGCTCCGAGGGTATTTGAGAGGCATCTGGGCCTGGGGATTTTTGGTGTGATGGTGATGTAATGAACTGCACTCGGTTGGGGTTCTTGGGGCAGTTGGCCTTTATGTCCCAGTTCATTACATTTAAAGCATCGCCCAGCTGACTGGTCACTGGGCCGAGGTGGGTTACTGGAGACTGGTGAGGTGGGAGAATAGGGAGTCTGGGGCTTTCCTTGGGTTTTAGGTGGGGTCTTGGGTTGCCCTCGGTTATAGGGTTTAATGTCTGTGTGCTTCCTGTGATATTCGCTCCCCTTGACAGTAGCTTTTTCCTTTTCTGCCACTTCCACCCATCTGGCTCCAATCTCCCCCGCCTCAGTTACAGTTTTGGGCTTCCCATCTAGGATGTACCTTTCTATTTCCTCAGGAACACCCTCTAAGAACTGCTCCAATTGTATTAGGAGGTGCAGATCATCCTGAGATTTAACATTGGCTCCTGATATCCAGGCATTATAATTCTTTCCAATGTGGTAGGTGTGTCGGGTGAATGACACATCTGGTTTCCACCTTAGGGCTCTGAACCTCCGATGGGGATGCTCAGGTGTTAGCCCCATTCTGATTCTGGCCTTGGTTTGAAAAAGTTTATAATTGTTCATGTGTTCCTTAGGCATTTTAGCCACCATCTCTGCTAAGGGTCCACTGAGCTGTGGCCTCAGCTCTATCATGTACTGGTCTTCAGAGATGTAGTACCCATGGCAGGTCCTTTCAAAATTTTCTAAGAAGGCCTCAATGTCATCACCTGCCTTGTAGGTGGGAAATTTCCTGGGATGGGGAACAGTAATGGAGAAGGGCTGTTAGGGTTGGCTGTGTCCTTCTGCTTAACCTTTTCTAATGCCAGGGCCTGCTGGTGGGCCTCCCTCTGGAGCTCCTTCTCTCTCCTGTGGGCCGCCTCTTTGTCGTCTTGTTCTCTTTTGTGGGCTGCCTCTTCCTTGGCTATTTCTGCATTAATTAGTTCTATCCGTCTCCTATGTTCGTTGTCTTTCTCTATGGCTTCTAGCTTTGCCCGTTCCTGCTTAATGGCTTCCTTTGAACTTATGGTTCCTACTTTCTTGTGCTGGGTGCACCCTCTGCTGCTTACTGCCTGAAATGCTGCAGCTCTGGATGCTTCTTCAGGGTTGCTTGGCAACAGAGACTTCTAACTATCTATGCCTGGAGAGTTAGAAAGAAAAAAAAAAAGAACCATTCATTTGCAAAGTCTTTTGCTGGTCTCTGCTGCTCACAGCTCGAGTTTCCTTTGTTTAACAAAGACCCTTGTTAAAGAATTTAACACCTATGCCTTCAGGCTGTCTATCCTAGCAGCCAGAAAGGAGAGAAGAAAAAAAATTCCTGGCTGTAGTTTTAAAAAAAACCCTCTCAGCCTGCTTTCAAACAGCTAGTAGAGAGAGAAGAAAAAATCCTACTGGCTTTTGAGACTGTTTTCCAAGCTGTTAGAAAGGAGAGAGAAAAAACTCACTGGCTTATCCCACCTCTGCCACCATGTCGGGGTCTCTTTCCCACTTTGAACTTTAGCGTCCAGAAAGTGGGGACCTGCATGTCCCTTCTAAACTTAATTCCTAGCTTAGATCTTATAGCGCTGCCACCAACCAGAGCTTTAGTGTCTGGTGCACTCCTTGTCCCCCCAAAACCTTCCCTGGGGAGACCAAGATCCAAACCCCCTGGGTCTTAAAACAAGGGGAAATAAACCATCCCCCCACCTTCCCCTCCCAGACTTCCCCTCTCTGGGTTACCCTGAGAGATACTGTGATTCAAACTCTTTGAATCTTAAAACAGAAAGGGAATTCACCTTCCCCACCTTTTCTCTCCCTCCCAGACTCTCCCTGAGAGAGAGACACTGATGCCAACTCTTTGGATCCTAACACAGAGAAAAATTAACCTTTTCCTCCCCCTTCTCTCCTTTCCCCCACCAATCCCTGGTGAGTTCAGACCCAGTCCCCTTGGGTCTTACACAAGGACAAAATCAATCAGCTTCTTAAAAAGAAAAGCTTTTAATTAAAGAAAGAAAAAAATAAAAATTATCTCTGTAAAAATCAAGATGGAAAAATGTTTACAGGGTCTCAGCTTTACCCAGACCAGAGGGACTCCCCTTCCCAGCCTAAGTATAAGTTACAGCAAACAGAGGTGAAATATCCTTCCAGCAAAATACACATTTGCAAATAAAGAAAAGAAACATAAATCTAATCCGCTTTCTATCTATTACTTACTATTTTGAACCTGAGAGACTGTTTCAGTAAGATAGGAGAAATCTGGTTGCATGTCTGGCTTCTCTTATCTCAAGAGAGAACAAAGAACAGAACAAGCAGCACAAAACAAAAGCTTCCCTCCACCAAGATTTGAAAGTATCTTGTCTTCCGATTGGTCCTTCGGTCAGGTGTCAGCCAGGTTCACTGAGCTTGTTAACCCTTTACAGGTAAAAGAGACATTAACCCTTAACTATCTGTTTATGACAGTCCACATCTTGAATACTGTGTACAGATGTGGTCTCCTCACCTCAAAAAAGATATGCTAGCACTAGAAAAGGTTCAGAAAAGGGCATCTAAAATGATTAGGTGTTTGGAGAGAGTCCCATACGAGGAAAGATTAAAGAGGCTAGGCCTCTTCAGCTTGGAAAAGAGGGGACTAAGGGAGGATATGATAGAGGTATATAAAATCATGAGTGATGTGGAGAAAGTGGATAAGGAAAAGTTATTTACTTATTCCCATAATACAAGAACTAGGGATCACCAAATGAAATTAATAGGTAGCAGGTTTAAAACAAATAAAAGGAAGTTCTTCTTCACACAGCGCACAGTCAACCTGTGGAACTTCTTGACTGAGGAGGTTGTGAAGGCTGGGACTATAACAATGTTTAAAAGGGAACTGGATAAATTCATGGTGGCTAAGTCCATAAATGGCTATTAGCCAGGAAGGGTAAAGAATGGTGTCCCTAGCCTCTGTTCATCAGAGGATGGAGATGGATGGCAGGAGAGAGATCACTTGATCATTGCCTGTTAGCTTCACTCCCTCTGGGGCACCTGGCATTGGCCACTGTCAGTAGACAGATACTGGGCTAGATGGACCTTTGGTCTGACCCAGTACGGCCGTTCTTATGTTCTTATCATTTCCTGCTTAAGAAAAGGCTGACTGGATGAGTGAGGGGATAGACAGTGAACTTGAGCCTCTCCTCTCCAGATGACCAGGATGAAGCTGACCCAGGCCAGTTGTGACGGATGTGAAATAAGATGGGAGAATTCAGTCCAGTTCTTAGTGACCAAGTGTCCACCTCACCATCCCACAACTAGCAGCAACTAGCTTCCTTATTGACAATCTCATCAGAGAGACCCAGGATTAAATAGACAACTAGATGGAACCAACCCTAGGTCAGGCCTGAAACTAGATGTGAATTTTGGTTTGTTGGGTTTTATGGGGCGGTTGGTGAGTAGATTTTTCACCAAAAGTGCATTTTGGGGGGCTCTGAAACTATTTGTGAAGTGAAGTCAAATTCAACATATAGTTTTGACTGAAAATAAATGATTTTTCTTGAGAAAATGGTGAGACATTTCATTTCAAGTTTTTGTTTCAAAACCGCCTTTCATTTTCCAGTGCAGCCAATTTTTAAAACAACAAAACTGAAAACAGCTGAATCAAAACAAACAAAAAACACAGAAGAAAAATTGTTTCAGCTCCAAATGAAACTTGAATTTTCAATTTCCGTTCAACCCAAAATGACTTTTTGGGATAGTGGGGGTGGGATTTTTCAGTTTGGTCACTGAACTTAAAATTCAATTATTTACTCCTCTCTGCTAGTCACTCCCATAAAGAAACAGCACAACCATCCATAGCTTCCCAACAGCAACTCACTAATATATCTTAGTGGTGCACTGTAAGAATCAATTCTAGTGGTGAAAGAAAAAGGGTCTCTGGGTCCATTTAGTTCTTGGCCTCTCTGTTGATACTGCCAACAAGGAGGCCAGAGCTGATAGGATTTTTATTTCATTTGTGCTTTTGTTTGTTTTAAATGCTGACACTTTGTTCACCAGGAACTCAACTGAGACTCACCAACTGACTTCATATTAGCTGCTGAATGGCTGTCAGATGGCACTACTGCTCTGGAGTGAACATAAACTGGTATCCAAAAGGTAAAAGGCTGTGGTCAAAACTTTCCAATTTGGGTGCCTAAGGTCAAGTTCCTCAATGAGTTTGGCCTGTGTGATGGTGGCACAGCTTGCCTGGAGCAAGGCATTTCATGTAATGAGCTCCTTGCACTCTTAAGTTCAACTCAAGAGTTGGCCTCCTCAGCCTTTAAACTCCAGAACAAGATAGCCAGTTTATCACACAGCTCCAGCTGAAGGTGCAGTTAGACCCAGACCCAGGCCTGCAGTTCTGGGTTAGGACCTGTGACCTCCTCCCTATCTTGGCTTCACCCAGCACTCCTCAGAAGAAGAAGTAGGCAAGCCTTCTAGGCAAAGTATGGAAATGTCACCAATGATAAATTATTATAAGGTGAATGCACAATTTAGTTCAAAGACCACGTCAAAGATCAGTTATCAACTGTTAGTTGGCAAACTGGGAAAATATATCTAGTGGGGCTCTGTAGGGTTCCTTCCTGGGTCTGGTACTAGTCAATATTTTCATTAATGACTTAGATAGTGGGGTGGAGACTGTGTTTATACAATTTGAGACTGGGTGGGAGGATTTGCAAGCACTTTGAAGGCCTGAATTAGAATTCAAAATGGCTTTGACAAATGCGAGAATTGGTCTGAATTACTCATGATGAAATTCAATAAAGACAAGTGCAAAGTTCTTCACTTAGGAAAAATCAAATGCACAACTATAAAATGGAGAATAACTGGCTAGGTGGTCATACTGCTGAAAAAGAATAGAGGGTTATAGTGGATCAGAAATTCAATAAGCGTCAGCAATGTGATGCAGTTGTCAGAACAGGCTAATATTATCGTGGGGGTGGCTGTTAACAGGAGTGTCATATATAAGACATGAGAGGTAATTGTCCCACTCCACTCGGCACTGATGAGGTCTCAGCTGGAATACTGTATCCAGTTCTGGGTGCCACAATTCAGGAAAGATATGTACAAATTAGAGAAAGTCGAGAGGAGAGCAACAAAAATTATAAAAGGTTTAGAAAAACTGACCTATGAGGAATGGCTAAAAAAAACACCTTTAGACTGAGGGGGGGACACAATAAGTCTTCAAATATGTTAAGAGTTGTTATAAAGAAGGAAAGGGATCAATTGTTCTCCATGTCCACTGAAGGCAGACAAATAGGAATGGATAAATCTGCAGCAAGGTTAAGTTAGATATTAAGAAAAACTTTCTAACACTAAGGGTAGTTAAGTTCTTGAATCATAGAAAATTAGGGTTGGAAGAGACCTCAGGAGGTCATCTAGTCCAACCCCCTGCTCAAAGCAGGACCAATCCCCAACTAAATCATCCCAGTCAGTGCTGTGTCAAACTTGACCTTAAAATCCTCTCAGGAAGGAGATTCCACCATCTCTCAAGGTAACCCATTCCAGTGCTTCACCACCCTCCTAGTGAAATAGTGTTTCCTAATATCCAACCTAAACCTCCCCCACTGCAATTTGAGACCATTGCTTCTTTTTCTGTCATCTGCCACCACTGAGGACAGCCTAGCTCCATCCTCTTTGCAACCCCTCCCCCCTTCAGATATTTGAAGGCTGCTATCAAATCCCCCCTCACTATTCTCTTCTGCAGATTTAATAACCCCAGTTCCCTCAGCCTGTTCTTGTAAGTCATGTGCCCCAGCCCCCTAATCATTTTCGTTGCCCTCAACTGGACACTCTCCAATTTGTCCACATCCTTTCTGTATTGGGGGGCTCAAAACTGGACACAATACTCCAGACATGGCCTTACCAGTGCTGAATAGAGACAAATAAGCACTTCCCTCGATCTGTTGGCAGTGCTTCTACTAATGCAGCCCAATATGCAGTTAGCCTTCTTGGCAACAAGGGCGCACTCTTGACTCATATCCAGCTTCCTGTCCACTGTAATCCCCAGGTCCTTTTCTGCAGAACTGCGGCTTAGCCAGTCGGTCCCCACCCTGTAGCAGTGCATGGGATTCTTCTGTCCTAAGTGCAGGACTCTGCACTTGTCCCTGTTGAATCTCATCAGATTTATTTTGACCCAATCTTCCAATTTGTCTAGGTCACTCTAGACCCTATCCCTATGCTCCAGCATATCTACCTTTCTCCCCAGTGTAGTGTCATCCGTAAACTTGCTGAGGGTGCAATCCATCTCATCATCCAGATCATTAATGAAGATGTTGAACAAAACCGGCCCCAGGACAGACCCCTGGGGCACTCCGCTTGATACCACCTGCCAACTAGACATCGAGCCGTTGATCACTATCCATTGAGTTTGACAATCTAGACCACTTTCTATCCACCGAATAATCCATTCTTCCAATCCGTACTTCTTGAACTTGTTGGCAAGAATACTGTGGGAGACCATATCAAAAGGTTTGCTAAAGTCAAGGTATACCACGTCCACCACTTTCCCTATATCCACAGAGCCAGTTATTTGAACATAGAAGGCAATCAGGTAGGTCAGGCATGACTTGCCCTTGGTGAATCCATGTTGACTGTTCCTGATCACCTTCCTCTCCTTCAAGTTCTTCAAAATGGTTTCCTTGAGCACCTGCGCCATGATTTTTCCCAGGACTGAGGTGAGGCTGACCAGTCTGTAGTGCCCCTGGTTCTCTTTCTTTCCTTTTTTTAAAAATGGGCTCTATATTTGCCTTTTTCCAATCATCATGGACCTTCCCCAATTGCCACGAGTTTTCAGAAATAATGGCCAATGGCTCTACAATCACATCAGCCAACTCTCTCAGCACCCTAAGATGCATTGCATCCAGCCCCATGGACTTGTGGATGTCCAGCTTTTCCAAGTAATCCTTAATCTGTTATTTCACCACTGAGGGCTGCTCACCTCCTCGCCATACTGTGCTGCCTAATGCAGCAGTCTGGGAGCTGATCTTGCCTGTGAAGACTGAGGCAAAAAAAGCGTTTAATACTTCAGCTTTTTCCACCTCTTCTGTCGCTAGGTTGCCTCCCCCATTCAATAGGGGTCTCACACTTTCCCTGACCACCTTCTTGTTACTAACATGCCTGTAGAAACTCTCGTTACCCTTCACACCCCTGGCTAGCTGCAACTCCAATTGTGCTTTGGCCTTCCTGGCATGCTTCAGCAATATTTTTATACTGCTCCCTAGTCATCTGTCCAAGTTTCCACTTCATGTGAGCTTTCTTTTTGTGTTTAAACTCACCAAAGATTTCCCTGATAAGCTAAACTGGTCGCCTGCCATATTTGCTATTCTTTCTGCACATCGGCATAGTTTGTTCCTGCACCCTTTAAAATACAGCCCACTCTCCTTGACTCCTTTCCCCCTCTTATTAGCCTCCCAGGGGATCCCGCCTATCAGTTCCCCAAGAGAGTCAAAGTCTGCTTTTCTGAATTCCAGGGTCCGTATTCTGCTGCTCTCCTTTCTTCCTTTTGTCAGAATCCTGAATTCGACCATCTCATGGTCACTATTGCCCAGGTTGCCACCAGCTTCTACTTCCCCTACCAAATCTACCCTGTTTGTGAGCAGCAGCTCAAGGGGAGCATGGGCCCTAGTCAGTTCCTCCAGCACTTACACCAGGAAGTTGTCCACAACATTCTCCAAAAAGTTCCTGGATTGTCTGTGCACTGCTGTATTGCATTCCCAGCAGATGTCAGGATGAATGAAGTCCCCCATGAGAAGCAGGGCCTGTGATCTGGAAACATCTGTTAGTTGTCCGGAGAAAGACTTGTCTTGGTCTGGTGGTCTCTCTCCTACACCACCTGCATAACCACGCATTTACTTCCAAAGTTCGATGGTGCCTACCTGGGCCTTCACCTTCAACTGGAAAGATGGATGAGAACATGACTTGAGCCTCAAACTCCTTTATCCTTCTTCCCAGAGCCACATAGTCTGCAATGCCATGCTCAAAGTCACTCTTGGCAGTTTCATTGGTGCCCATGTGAAGAAGTAGGAAGGGGTAGCGGTCTGAGGCAGTGTTCCCTCTAATTTTTTACATCCATGTGCAGAATGAATTTTGTTTGTGCACCAATATAGAGATGATGTGTGGCGGGGGTGGGGGTGAGGGATTCAGAGTGTAGGAGGGGGGTCACGACTGTGACAGAGGGTTGAGATGTGGAGGGGGTGAGGGCTCTGGCTGGGGGTGTGGGCTCTGGGGTGGGGATGGGGATGAGGGGTTCAGGATGCGGGAGGGGACTCAGGGTTGGGACAGAGAGTTGGATGCAGGGGGTGAGGGCTCTAGCTAGGGGTGAAGGCTCTGGGGTGGAGCTGGGGATGAGGGGCTCGGAGTGTGGGAGGGGGCTCAGGGCTGGGGCAGAGAGTTGGGAAGGGGGTGTGTGGGCTCTGGAGTTGAGCTGGGGATGATGGGTTTGGGGTGCAGACTGCCCTGGTGCTGTGGTGGGCAGAGAGGACTCCACCCAGACCTCTCCCACCACAGCAGCTTGGGGCCATGGGAAAGGTGCTTCTCCTCAGCTACAGTCGCTCCGGTGGGGCTGGGCTGGGCCTAGAGAGGGTCTCCTCTCCCCCAGCTGTGGCAAGTCTGGGGCAGGTCCGTGCTGAGGCCAGCAGGGAGGGGTGCATCTCCCCACCATGCTGGGGGAAAGGCATCTCTCCCAATTGCAGCACTGAACCTCTGTGTGGGGCTTAATAGGCAGCTGTGCAGCTGAACAGCCACGCAGCTTAGAGGGAGCTTAGGTTCGAGAACTTGATCAGTCTCAGCAGACACTCTGTCACATCCTGAATTCTAGCTCCAGGCAAGCAGCACACTTCTCAAGTCTCCCGGTCTGGGTGGCAGATGGATGACTCCGTGCGCCTAAGGAGGGAGTCCCCAATCACCACCACCCATCTCCTCCTCTTGGGAGTGGTGGTCATGGAACCCCCATCCCTAGGACCATGCATCCCATGCCTTCCAGTCGATGGGGGCTCCTTCTGATCCCTTCCTCAGATGACTCTTCCAAGCCATTCTCAGCTGTAGTACCTGTGCAGAGAGCCTGAAAATGGTTTCTTACCTCTATCTGCATTGGGGTGGATATGGGTTCTCCTCTTTCTTCTTCTGGAGGTCACATACTGCCAATTTTCTTCCCCTTTCTGCATTGCCTTCTCTGATTCTTCAGCATGCTGTGACTGCAGTACAAAACGCTGAATCCTATCGAGAAAGTCTTCATTTTCATTGATGCAATGCAGGTTTGATACTTGGGTCTCTAGTCCTTTAACCTTCTCTTCCAATATAGAGACCAGCTTATACTTCGTACAGATGAAGTCACTTCTGTCCTCTGGGAGAAAGACAAACATGGCATATCCTATGCAGGTCACAACAGTTGATCATTCACTATCAATATTGTCTTATTTCCAAGAGCCTCTTCAGATGTTGTATTTACTGCTCACAGAAGCCTGAAAGGCAAAAAAACTCTGTGGGAACTCCACAGGCAAACTCCCCCCCGGGCGAACTTCCTCTGTTTGCTTCCACTCAATTCGCAAGTGGCTACTCTTTTATAAATCTGCTGGCTTGAAGCAGTTGCCCTGGCTCAAAGCCTTCCCTCCAATCAACCACTCCAGCCCACCTGGAACAAAGCACACTGATGAAATTTGTGGAAATCCTGTCATTGGAGGTTTTTAAGAACACGTTGGACAAACACCTGTCAGGGATGGTTTAGGTTTACTTGGTCCTGACTCAGCACAGAGGACCGGACATTGTGACCTCTCAGGGTCCCTTCCTGCCTTACATTTTTATGATTCTCAACTCACCTGCTGGGTCTTGACTGATTGCTGCCTACTCCCGGCCCTTCTAGCCATTGGGGGATCATGTCTCATTGGCTTTGCCTGTACCAGAGCCTGATTTGACTTCTTGAGGCAATTCTCAACGGTCTGACTCAGGGCCCTCTTTCCCAGGTGACAATGTTCCTTTGAGCAGTTGTGGTAGGGTGGTAATTCTTCCAGCAAGGACAGAGAAGGCCTGACTTGGTCACAGATGTATATCTTTGTCTTTACAAACCCCATTTTATTTGTAAATACCATTTTGATTGTAAAGTTCATTGTACATTCACTGTTACCTTTTAACCTCCATCTTGGACTGGGATTAGCAGAGATTCAGTTTGCTCCTAGCAGAGGTTTAACAGTAAAGAACAATCAAGGGTCATTAACCTAGATGATCCGCCATTCAAATGGAAGCACACTGGAACACTGAGATGCTAAAGTCCAGTTCTCCTAGATAGGCTGTAAATAAGCAATGAATTGTCTGACAAGGAACTTGAAACAACTCAAGAGTCAACTGATAGAGGAGATTGAAAGTTTCTAAAAAGGACTCTCTCCAGCAAGTGGGGGGAAGGGGCGACCAGAACAAAAGGACAAGGCTGTGGAGAAGGAAAGAAAGAATCCAGGACCCCCTGGAAGGAGAATAAGACCCCAAGGGCTCTTAGAAGAGATGAAGAAACTGAGGCAGGGATTTGCATGCAGGCTATGTTATTTTTCCATTCTAATCCTTCTGCCAGCAGTGGCAGCAGTGACAAGGGCCAGGTTCACTCTCTCTCTTAACAAAACAGAACAGAAATGCTGAGGAGTCTCAGTTCCACTGACTTCCGTGAGAACTGAGGATGCAGAGCACTCCTGAAAATCAGGCCTGATTAATTCATGAGCCTATGCCAAGTCATCCCCTGTGGGTCCGGGGACAGAATAGGCCCACTGCTCCTCCTGCATGTCATAACAGGCAACTAAAAAGGGGCTGCCAGGGAGAGATGGGCTCCGCCAGGTTAGAAATTTGCCCATGACACACCATATGATGAGCAAGTCAACCACGTCCATACCAGATTGGCTACAGGCCAGGTTAATAATGACCATGCCATCCATCTCCCACTAGGGCTGACACAACAAGTATACTACTGGTGTAACCCCAACAAAGAGGATCCGTGGAAGAGACAACATCACCATAGCCACATGGAATGTAAGGACATTTAGAAAAATAGGGAGGCTGAAAGAAATCACTTACGAAATGGAGCAATACACCTGGCACATCCTAGTAATCTCTGAGGTCAGATGGAAGAACTTTGAAGAGGCACTAACGGAAGAAGGCCATGTACGCTATTACAATGGAGAGGACAAATATGCCAGTGGTGTGGGACATCTTGTTCATAAAGATCTCAAGAATTCAGTATTAGGATGCTGCCCAATATCCAACAGGCTTATTTCCATCTGTGTAAAGGCAGTACCATTTAATATCACAGCAATACAAGTTTACGCCCTTACAACAGACTATGATGATGAGCAAATTAAAGAATTTACAATCAGCTCCAAGACATCATTGATAAGGTACACAAGAAAGATATCCTGATTGTACAGGGAGATTGGAATGCCAAAGTGGGTATTGACACACAGGTAGAATTGTGATATTATTGTAGCCCTTTCTGTAATGCAGTAACCAATGACAGGAGATTGAGACTTTTGGAGTTTTTCAGCTATAAGAATCTAGTTCTTGCAAACACATTGGGAGCACATAAAGCATCCAGATGATCAATGTGGCAGGCACCTGATGGTATACTTCACAGCTAGATCGACTACATCATGGTGCAAAACCAATTTCATTCTGGGATTAACAGAGCTAAAACAAGGAGCTTCCCTAGTGCTGATACTGGAAGTGATCACAACCTTGTGATGATAAACTTTTGGCTCTGGCTAAGGAAAATTGTCAGGCCAAAGCTCACCAGAATCAAGTTTGACTCAAAAAGACTCAGAGACCGAAGCATTGCAGAGTCATTCCAAGCAATGATCGGTGGAAAATTTGCCCTGCTGCTTGCTTTAGAGGAAGAAGTAGAAACAATGACCAACAACACTGTAATGAATGAGGCAGCAATGGACATCCTTGGGAAACACCGTAAGAAGAGAAAAACATGAGTCACAAATGAAATACTACAAATGTGTGACATTAGGAGAGAACTCAAGAGAAACAAGAACTGCACTGAGGGAGTTGTTAAATGCAGAGTGATTGGTAGAAACATCAAGAAGGAAAGAAGGTGGCCAAGGAGATATGGATTGAAAAACAATGCTCTAAAACTGAAGAGTGTATCAATAATAAAAATAGCAAATGAGCCTTCCAGGTTGTAAAAGATCTTACAAAGGAAAGATGGACCAAAGCTAACACAATTCAAGACAAAGAAGGGAACAGTCTTACAGAAGAAAGGAACATCATCAATAGGCAGACAAACTACTGCTCTGATCTATACAACCACCAGACAAATTTAGACCTTAGTGTCCTAGACTGTGAAGATTTAACAGAGGAGGATGACTTTCCAATACTGCATGAAGAAGTGGAGACAGCAGTGAAATCACTTAAGAACAGAAAGGCTACAGATATTGACAACATCCTAGCTGAACTGATGAAATTTGGAGAAGAAATAGTAATTGATGTACTCACCAAGTTCTGCATCAAGATCTGGCCGACCGGGTTAGTGGCCCTCCATGTGGACACAGTCACTAATCATCACTCTGCCAAAGTGTGATGGTATAATTCTCCACTCTGAACCTTAGCGTCCAAAAGATGGGGTACCAGCATGAATTCCTCTAAGCTTAATTACCAGCTTAGAACCTGTAGCGCTGCCACCAACCAGGAATTTCAGTGCCTGGTACACTCTGGTCCCCCCAAGACCTTGCCCAGGGCCATAGCAACAAAGAACGTGGCCCTCTCCGAACATATGTCCGGGGCCCCTTACAATGCAGAAACGATAAAAAACTAAACTAAATTAATAACATTTATCCACCGACCGCCATTATGAACGCAAATACACATTCTTTGAATGAGTCCAACTAAAATTCGAAACTGACCAACAGACAACTGATGTAGCCAATACCATTATGATGTAACATAATGACTTCACGGTTTTGTCAGTAAAACCAACATGGATTGTGCAATACAATCAATAAATGTCACTTACCTAGTTATACCTTACATTTTTTTTTGCCACTTTTAGGGGCCCCCTTCCTTGTGGGGCCCCCTCCGGTCGGAGGGTATGGAGGGCACTCGCTACGCCTCTGACCTTGCCCGGGGAACCCCAAGACCCAGACCCTCTGGATCTTACCACAAGGAAAGTAAACCCTTTCCCCCACTGTTGCCTCTCCCAGGCTTCCCCTCCCTGGGTTACCCTGGAAGATCACTGTGATTCAAACTCCTTGAATCTTAAACAGAGAGGAAAATGCACCTTTCCCCCTCCTTCTCTCTCGCCCTCCCAGACTCTCCCTGAGAGAGACAGTAATCCTAACACAGAGAGAAATTAGCCTCTCTCTCCCCCTTCCCTCCTTTCTCCCCACCAATTCCCTGATGAATCCAGACCCCGTCCCCTGGGGTCTCACACCAGAATACAAAAACAATCAGGTTCTTAAACAAGAAACTTTTAATTAAAGAGAGAAAAACAGTAAAAATTATCTTTGTAAATTTAAAATGGAATAGGTACAGGGTCTTTCAGCTATAGACACTGGGAATATCCTCCCCAGCCTAAGTATACAAGTACAAATTAAAATCCTTTCAGCAAAATACAAATTTGAACTCCTCCCAGCCAAATACACATTTGAACTCTTTTCAGCCAAATACACATTTGCAAATAAAGAAAACAAACATAAGCCTAACTCACTTTATCTACCTAGTACTCACTATTCTGAACTTACAAGAGCCTGTATCGGAGAGATTGGAGAGAAACCTGGTTGCATGTCTGGTCCCTCTGAGCCCCCAGAGTGAACAACAACCAAAAACTAACAGCACACACAAAAACTTCCCTCCCTCAAGACTTGAAAGTATCCTGTCCCCTGATTGGTCCTCTGGTCAGGTGACAGCCAGGCTCACTGAACTTGTTAACCCTTTACAGGCAAAAGAGACATGAAGTACTCCTGTTTTATTAACCCTTAACTATCTGTTTATGACACAAAGAAAGGCAACCTGCAATTGTGTCAAAATTTTCAGACCATAAGCTTAATTAGCCATCCCAGCAAAGTGATGTTGAAAGTCATATTGAAGAGATTGAAACCACAAGAAGAGAATGTCATCACTGAAGAACAGGCTGGCTTTCATGCTGGAAGATGAAGCAGGACACCAGCAGGACATCTACCACTTCTTTGTCGACTTCAAGAAGGCATTTGACAGAGCATGGCACGAAGCTCTCTGGGCACCCATGAAGAAGTACATTGTTGGTTGTAAACTTTTTCTTACCATTAAACAACCATATGCCAAGGCCAGCAGTGCAGTTCTCATCAATGGCACAATAGGAGAGTGGGTTTGCGCCACTGCTGGAGTCCAGCAAGGCTGCCTTCTATTGCCCACACTGTTCAACGTCTACTTGGAGTGCATAATGACTTATGCCCCAGAAGATCATATATGCACAGTCAGCATTGTGGGGAGAACAATCTCAAATCTTCGGTTCGCTGATGACATTGACGGCCTGGCAGGCAGCGAAGATGAACTTGCCAACCTTGTGAAACGATCTGATGAAACCACTGCAAAAAATGGCATGGAAATTTGTGCAGATAAAACCAAGCTGATGACAAACAAAATGTGACAGGATCAGCTCACATATCACTGTCAGTGGACAAGAGCTGGAGACAGTGAAACAGTTAGAGAATTTGGGGGCAGTCATCACTGATGAAGGCTCAAAGGCAGAAATTCTGGCAAGAGCTGCACAAACAGCAGTAGCAGTGGCAAAGCAAAAGCCAATTTGGAGGAATAAGAACATCTCCCTGGAATCCAAACTGAAAGTGTTGCATGCATTGGTCATCTCCATTTTTCTGTATGCGTTCAAGACATGGACCTTTACGCAAAACTTGAACAGAAATGAGATACTTCTGTAAAATCCTGGGCATCTTCTACTTCAACCACATCACTAATGAAGAGGTCTGCAACATCATCACCCAATGTGCTGAGTCATACGAAGACCTCCTGACAACCCTGAAGAAGCACAAGCTGAAGTGTTACGGCCATATAAGAAGATCATGTGGCCTATCCAAGGTCATCCTCCAAGTGACAGTACAGGGGAAGAGAAGAAGAGGTAGACAGAAGAAATTGACAACATAAAAGCGTGGACAGGAATGGACTGCACGGAGACTCAAGCACTGGCACACAATTGTCAGGGACACCAATTGAACTGGACACCAATCAGTAGTCTGAAACTAGAAAGAAGCAAAGCAGGAAAGGAGGGGATTAGCTACAGGCCAGCAGATTATTCTAGGAGTTCTGTGGAGGAACAGGGAGAGAGAATTCTGGAAGGTTACATAAGGATGGCATTGATATACAGGCTTCAGAGAGAAGTTGAAACCATTAGCAGATGAACCAGACTCCCATGATCCTCTGCAGATGAACCAAAGTTTTGCACAGTTCTTTGAACCTATAATCCTTGTATCCAAGCTAACTCCTAGGCCTGTCCTACACTAGAAAGCCTTGTGCTGATCTATTTGTGCACATCTATATTCAAATTTGTCTCCAGCCAACATAAGTGCCCATTACAGCAATGCAGTAAAACCACCTCCCTGAATGTCATTGAGCCATGGTCAACCTACTGCGGTCAACGCAGAGTTAGTATAGACACTCTGTGATCTACGTCGACCTTAACAGTCCTCCAGCAGCTATCCCACAATGCCCCATGCCCTGCAACAGTGTCTGCTCTGGTCATAATTGTGAACTTCACTCACTGCCCAGGGTTCAAGTCAGAGACCAGACGCCACCCATTTCCACCCTTTAGAACACCCAGCATATTTTTGCAATGCCTTTTCCTGATTGCCCAGCTTAGCAAGCACACCTCACAGCTCTTGATTGTGTACAGGCCAACTGACCATGCCAGCTCCACTCTCTAGATGCTCTCCTGCCTGGAGCAGACAGGAGGTATTGAATCTCCTGGACCTGTGGGAAGCACAGCTGTGGACCAGCAGTAGAAACATGGACGTCCCCAGAAAGATTGCACAGAGGATGCAGGAAATGGGGTACAACAGGGACTGGAAGCAGTGCTATAGGAAGGGGAAGGAACTGCATCAGGTGTATCACATGGCCGGGAAGTGCACCAATCAGTCTGGTGCTGAGCCACAGACCTGCTGCTTTCACAATGAACAGTATGACCTCTGCATGTTCACCCAAAGTGGCCATAGCTCCTGACTGATGGTGGTTTTCTACCCTGGATATTGACCTGTTCTATTAGATCCAGAATGTCAGTATAAGTTTGCTTGTACCTTTGAGGGACAACAGTATACATGGATTTGCCTCCAACAGGGCTTTCATAACTCTCCTATCTGTTATGGGTAAATGAAGCACACATTGTTTCCATTTACTAAACCATCTGCTCTTGTTTTCAAATATGATGATGATGACCCTTGTCTTGCTACCCAGGAAGAGAATCGTAGACTCCTGGGTGAGCTACTTAAGCAAGCTGGTCTGAAGCACACCCCCAACCAAGACATGCTTGCTAACACGATTGACTTTTTAGGGATTATTCTGTCCAAAGACAGAGGGGTGCCCTCTCAACAGAAGTTGCAGGACTAGAACCTGATACCATAGGGATTTGGGGTAACTGAAGCAGCTGCATCACCACTGGGAGCTTAGACTAGGGTTCTGCTAGAGACCCTGTGAAGCGAGGCTCAGCAGGACATACCACCCAGCAAGGCCTGAGTGGCAGCCTATTACAGCCTACTGATTGACTGATGCTAATATTTACACCCAGAGGCGGCTCCAGGCACCAGCACGCCAAGCGCGTGCCTGGGGCAGCAAGCCACGGGGAGCGCTCTGCCAGTCGCCGCAAGGGCGGCAGGCAGGTTGCCTTCGGCAGCATGCCTGCAGAGAGTCCACTGGTCCCGCGGCTTTGGCGAACCTCCCGCAGGCATGCCGCCGAATCCACGGAACTGGAGACCTCCTGCAGGCAAGCTGCCGAAGGCAGCCTGCCTGCCGTGCTTGGGGCGGCAAAATACCTAGAGCCGCCCCGTTTACACCAGGAAGTCATGATGGGCAGTAGTCTAAGCAACAATTCAGACTGTTTGCCTGCTTCTACTCCATACTAAGCTTGCTGTAGACCCTAGACTTTGGCTTCTGACCCTGGTTTGTCCTCAATTTTGCTATTTTCTTGCTTTCTATAACTTAGTGCCTGTCCCTGACTTCCTGGTATCCTAGGCCAGCTAGACCCCAATTCTGCTATTCCCTTGCAGCTTGGTGCCTGACCCTGACTTCCTGGTATCTGACCCAGCTTACTCCTGACTCCCCCTACTTGTCTCCTGACTGCAGCCCAGGGCCCACTCGTCACCCACAGTCCAGCCCTGACAATAGATTGGATTACTATTTAACCGTTACCTATTGTTTCTGCACTGAGGTTATTTTGAGGCCTTATTGGCCATCACAGAGATTTTAGACCTGAATTTGGCTGTATTACCACTCCCCATAGTAGGAGATGCTATGGGATGGGACAGAGAAGTACACACAGTTCCTGCGTTGTAGCAGGCTGTGGCTTCTGCTCCAACCTTGGCCACACCTGGCCCTGCCCTACCTTTTCATTTGGAGGTTGCTGCAGAAGGCAGCCATGACATTGGAAGGCCCATTGTTTACAGTTTGGTTCAATGGTTCTCAGCTCCTCCTTATTCCTTCAGATCACTCTCACCAGTTGAATTTGAGCGCTTTGTGTGTGAACATAGCTCACTAATCACCTAGCGGGCATCAAACATTTCACTGGCCTCTCTGCCACCAGCCTACACATGTCACGCCCACCCACCCAATTCCTCCTCTCTGATTGGATCAAGGATAGATGGGTTTCCAGCAGTTAAATGACCCACTGGTCACTGCTACTGCGGGAGGAAGACATAACTGTCCACCCTTCACCTACTCTTTGCTTCTCCCTTTGTGCGATGGCATGCCTCATGAGTGTCTTTTGCCTCCCTTCCTTCCTCATTTACCTCAGGTTTTTCAGCCTTATCTCCCTTCCTGGACATTTTTATGGACCGTTCCACATTCTGCAAGTATGCCAGAGCATTTACTGCTTTTGGCCTCTGTTCTTTGTCTGCCCCTCCCCTTTCACTTTCTTTCCTTTGCACACCTCACTCAGCTCAGTATGCTCAACTTGCTGGTGTTCACTTCTTCTGTGCTAGCCTTCTGCTCTCTCTCACTCTCTCTCTCTCTTGGTTTGGGTTTGTAATGCCCTTTTGAAATTCTTTCTGTTCTTGCATTCCCATAATTCTGCTTCTACTAATGGCTTCCCACTGGCTTATGCCTCCCTAGTGTCCTATATTGATTCTCTTGCCTCTCCTCTCCCCTCCCTTTCTTCTGAAAAGTAAAAATCATCATAGTTCAGCTCCATTTCACTAAGAAATTTCTGTAGCTGATTCTGTTGCAGAAAACTGACTCAAAGGGAGGAGTGATGGACTTTCTCACATAAAATTGTGAGTGCTCCTGTTCTAGCCGTTGGCACTAAAATTGAACCTGATTTTCAGACACTACAGAAATAGAATGCAGAGTTGCCAGAAGCAATAAGACAGGTGCAGGTAGGGAAGAAATTGTCACAGGACTCACCTTTAAAACCTTACAAACTTCAATTATCTTAGCAACAGAGAGCTGTTTGCTAATTGACAAAGAAAATGAAACTCTGGTATGGGTAGTGCCAGAGGAACTTGGGAAAGATTTTGATTTATTTGATACATGATGTGTCCTCAGGATGGCATCAAGGAACTGATAAAATCATGCAAAGCCAGGAGATTTTAGGTTGGTGGCTAGGTATGAGGGATGATGTGAAACAGAATTGGGACAATTGCTTAACTTGAGTGCAAAATAATCCCACAAGTAAGAATAACACCCATTTCAGACCTCCATGAAATGCAGGACTATGATCCACTTTGCAGATTGACTTTGTGGGACCACTACCTACAAGTAAAAAATAGAAATGACTATCGGTTGGTGATAGTAGACCCACCCTTGAAATGGACAAAGGCTTTCCCAGTGTTGGCCAACATGGGTTTAGCAATGGCTCGTGTGTTGGCAGAGCAGGCATTCTCCTGTTGGGGCTTCCTAGCCTAATGGGAATCAGATCAAGGAATTCATTTTACGGGAAAAATCTTACAAAACTGTTTGCTGGCACTAGGAGTAAAACAAAAGTTCCACATTCCTTGCTGGCTTCAGTCCTCAGGGCAGGTGGAGAGGATGGACAGAACCCTTCAACTGATGCTGTCTCTATGAATGGGAAAAAATTGGGACATCTTAATTCTGTTAGGCCATGTGCCAAAAAGGGCTACTCCTGCTAGTGCAGCAAACCCCACCCCTTTTGAAATAATGGCAGGTAGAGAAATGATTGCCAGAACAAATCATTACTACGTCGAGAAGATACCCATCTTATTCAAATCAGCAATGACATGCATAAATAGAAGGTGCTTTAAAAGATTTAATCATGACAGTGATTTTGAACACCTTATCTCCAATACCTGGATAAAGTTACTTTTAAAGCCGTAATTGTTTTACAAATAGTGTTAGATTTATTTGTATTAATTTGGTATTATTGCTTATGTATTTTGGTAAAACAATATAAATCCCACATGAATGTGTTAACTGTAGCCTCTTATAAACACCTAACCAAGTAGTTTAGTGCTGCCAGGCATTTAATCAAGTCAGCAACAGTGGGGTGGGGGGACCAAATGGACCAGACTCCCATGATCCTCTGTGGATGAACCAAAGTTCCATAATGCTTTGCATCTATAATCCTTTGCACCCAGGGAATCTTAGTGTGTTGTCAAATAATAGATTGTGTGTTATCTCTTGCTCTTATCCATTGACCTTTAGAAAGGGTGTCCATGAAACCAAGAAAGGGGATTCTTGTTACTGCAGATGTTTTCTGTAATTTATGAGCTAATTACTTGTAGGCAGATATTAGCTTATCAGTTATGTAAATGGAGATGTCATGAAAGGAACTCTACAGGCTAACAGACCATAAGAATGGAATTTTCTTTTTCTTTTTTTTTCGTAAATAAGCCTGATATATAAAGAAGTGAACTTCTGAAAGATAGTTGAAATTGTGCTGCAGAACTGCTTTCCTGGATTGGTGATATATTTGCCTTTCTGTATCCTGCTGATTATGCTTTCACTAATAATATTTGATTAATCAGTGGATTAAGCCTGGTTATCTGACCTCTTATTAACAAAAGAATCGAATCTTTAACTAACAAAACCCAGTCCCCTAAAACTGTAGCTGAAATTTTGAACCCCAAATTGTGTCATTATGATGTATACTTACCTTTGTATGCAACCCCATGCTCTGGGCATATCTAAGTCTCTGAGTGCCAGATGCTGGGACTGGACAACAGGGAGTGGGTCTCTTGATAATTGCCCTGTTCTCTTCATTCCTTTGGAAGCATCTGGTATTGGCCACTGTTGGCAGACAGGATACTGGGCTAGATGGACCATTGGTCTGACCCAGCATGGCCATTCTTTCTTATGTTCTTTAGTTAGTAGCTTGGGGAACTCTCTGGCTCTGTGAGTTTTCAGGGATATTCCTTCTTTCATTTGTAATTTTCTCTGTTACTATCTGTCTTCCTTAAGCTATTTAATTTGCTTCTTAGAGGCAGAAGAGGAGTATTTGACTCCAAGTGCTGAATCTCCTAGTGAGAGAAGCCAGCGATTGGATGGGTGGGTGGGTGTCTAAGGGGAAGAGCGGAGGAATGCAAGACATGCAGAACCTTGACCATGGCTTATCTGTTGTTAAACAAAGGAACCAGCAGCCGTGCACAAAAGGGTTCTAATGCAACATCTTGCTTAGGGAGCAAAACAAGATTTTGCCTGAGTTGTGGCCTGAGTTGCTGTTTCCTGCAAAAACCTCGGAGTGGAAGCATTAGCTCCTCCATGGCAGCTGCATCATCCAGACCGATGCTGGGCTTCAGCTTTTATTTTCACCTGTTTAGTTTACTTGACTTTGGCACCACATAGACTCTCTCTCATGCTGGTTCTCTGGCTGTGTTCACACTGGGACTGCATCCACTGGAGTACAAATCCATTGCTTCCACTCTAGTAAAATCAGCGCTGTACCTGCTGGTCAGAGGGTGACACTGGCCCTTCAAGAGGGAGCAGGGCCTGTGTTCCTGGGTCTTATCAGTACCTTCCAATTTGGCCAGTAAACTGGGAAGGATGCCTGGGCTAGTCAGAGCGAATAGCTGCCAGCGATAGCATGTTTGGGACCTGCATCTGGGAGGCTGAAGGCAGGACAGTAACAAGAGGGATTTGCTGGCTGGCGTCCGCGAGCTGGGGCCGAGGAGGGTTGTAGCTCAGGGAGCAGCGGAGGGAGTTGCCTGCTGGCTGGAAGTGGGAAAGCCAGAGGCAAGGGCTGGAGAGCAGTGGAGGGCTTACCCACTGAGCTCTCCAGGACCAGAGAGCTGGACCCAAGGGATAGGGCCAGGGGAGAGAGGGATGCTCCCAGCAGCGAGGCTGTGGTGGTTTCTGTGGGAAAAGCAGCATTGCACCCCACTCAGGGTGCCTGCCCAGGGACAGAGGAGGCCCTTTGTAATAACTGGGCCTGCAAATTTACACTAATTGTCAGCTCAGTTATGGGAAAGGGTATAAAGGCTTATGAAGTTCCCAATAACCTATACAAGCCAATGTTGTCAGGGAGCAGGGCCTACAGCAAAGCCAGTCTCTGGGCAACCTCATGAGCACAGCCAGCCTGTAGGAGGCTGCCTGCTTGATGGGAAGAGTCAGCACGGGCTCTTAACCCCAGCAGCAGCAGTACTTCAGTGGGTGCTCAAATCATTCACCCATGGCTGTGATAGCTCCTCTGCCTGCTTGTCCTAAGCCTTGTTCTAGCCTTGGATCCAGCTCTGCTCCTACCTTGCTTTACTCTAGGTCAGGGATAGGCAACCTATGGCACGTGTGCCGAAGGCAGCACACAAGCCAATTTTTAGTGGCACTCACACTGCCTGCGTCCTGGCCACCGGTCCAGGGGACTCTGCATTTTAATTTAATTTTAAATGAAGCTTCTTCAACATTTTTAAAACCTTATTTACTTTAAATACAACAATAGGTTAGTTGTATATTAAAGACATAGAAAAAGACCTTCTAAAAACATTAGAATGTATTACTGGCACACAAAACCTTAAATTAGAGTGAATAAATGAAGAGTTGGCACACCACTTCTGAAAGGTTGCCTGTCCCTGCTCTAGGTTAGCTGTCCTGACTCTGGGCTCTGATTTCTGACTTCAGACTTTGGCCCTGGGCTCCTATTTCTGGCAAGCAACTACAGCTCTAATCACTGGGCCTGACTCCAGCTCGAACCGCTATGTGTGTTAGTCATGTGACAATAGGAAAATATGCAAAAGGGAGGCAAACAAAATGAATTAGTCCAACCTAAAAGGCCAACTGATATAACTCGAGGGCTGTGTTAAAATTATGCCTGATGAACAAGAATGGGACACTGATGGACTAAATTTGGCATATCAGAAGTCAGGCCTAATTAATGGACAAAATAATGAAAGGATGGACAATTCCACCCATCAATCCCTTTGGGGACCTTAAAGAAAGAGACTTTGGGAGAAAAATTGACCATGGGAGTGAGTTTCATCATCATGGCTGCCACCCTCACCATCTCATCGGGGGAACTCAGGTCTTCTTCATCCTAATTCTGAGAAATGTCCTGACCAGGCCAGGCCAGAGAGAGGGACTCAGATGACATTTCTACCCCTACCAGGTTCAGCTAAATCCCTACCATCATTGGCATGTGACACTTTATCCTCACCCCACCCTATGTGTCTTTTTCTATCCCTTTCTTATTTCCCCTCCCCACCCCCCTTCCTTTTTTCCTTTTCTCTGATACGAGTCTGGCTTAGCCGGCCAAGACTATACATTTTGCAACACTGCTGGTGAGTCTGTGACCAGAAAGGGGCAGCTAAAAGCAATACCACAAACAGCCCTAATGCAGTGAGGGTGCAAGGAGTCAACAACAGAGACAGAAGTTGCATTTTCTGTTCTTTCCTCTCCCCTTTGTGTGCATTTGTCTTCTAGGAAACAGGATTGGACTTTAATGACAACGGCTTCAGTCCATCTTAACTAATTTCTTCTTTTCCTTAAAAAAGATGGTCATTATCTGTAATATGGTCCAAGAGACTGTTAAACAAGTGGGGTTTTCCTTCTACAAACTGTCGCCAGCTGAAGGGAAAGGATATCATGCCATCCCTGGACAGGGAACAAGGCAGGCTGTTAAAATGCAAGCCTTATTTAATACTCTACATTTCAAAAGCTTTAACAACTAGTTTTCTGTCTTTTCTGTATCTGTAATACAAGGTTAAAAGATTTTTAATGGTGCCTTTGCCATGGCGCTAAGCAGGCTGAGGTCTCCATATACCAAAACTTGGGCCTTGTGTAACATTGTTTACTGTTGGACAGTAAGTTGGTTATGCTAACAGCTTTGGCCCAGATATTCCAGCTAAATTAATGCAATAGGTCTCACAGAGTCTGGGCACTGTTAAGGGGCTGGTGTGTGGGGCCTTTTGGGACAAGATGTCTTGAGTTTTAATGAGTGCTTGCACTGGGGTGAGAAATTGACTGTATGTTTAGAACTTTTGTTATGGACTGTTTTGCACAACTTTTTAGAATCATAGATTATTACGATTGGAAGGGACCTCAAGATATCATCTAGTCCAACCCCCTGCTCAAAGCAGGACCAATCCCCAAGTCCCTAAATGGCCCCTCTCCCCAAGGATTGGGCTCACAACCCTGGGTTTAGCAGGCCCATGATCAAACCACTGAGCTATCCTTCCCCACCAGCCTCAAGCCAGCCAGAGAGCCAGAAGTAAAGTTTTTGAAGCCTCTGAAGGAGGGAAACTGAGGTGGGTTCACTGGTTGTGCCCTGACATGCTGAAGGAGGGAGCTCTAGGTAGGACTCGCCCTATGACATTGCTACAGCTATCCTGAAGGAAGATGTGAGGGACACTCTTGGGAATCCATTCAGTAATATGTTCCCAGGGCATATTGCTGTGACTGTTGAAGTGAATGGCAAGTCCCCCCTGTCCCCCAGTGTTTTGACTGGTGTCATAACTTTAGTCCCAGATTTGGACCTTAGCGCCCAAAATATGGGGGCTAGCATGAAAACCTCCAAGCTTAGTTACCAGCTTGGACCTGGTACTTGCTGCCACCACCCAAAAAATTAGAGTGTTTTGGGGCACTCTGGTCCCCCTGAAAAACCTTCCCTGGGGACCCCAAGACCCAAATCCCTTGAGTCTCACAACAAAGGGAAATAATCCTTTTTCCCTTCCCCCCTCCAGATGCTCCTGGAGAGATACACAGACACAAGCTCTGTGAATCCAAACAGAGTGACTCCCCCTCTCCGTTCCCAGTCCTGGAAACAAAAGCACTTTCCTCTTCACCCAGAGGGAATGCAAAATCAGGCTAGCAAATCCAACACACACAGATCTCCCCCTGATTTCTTCCTCCCACCAATTCCCTGGTGAGTACAGACTCAATTTCCCTGAAATTTCTCAGTAAAGAAAACTTTAACAGGTTTTAAAAAGAAAGCTTTATATAAAAAAGAAAGAAAAATACATACAAATGGTCTCTCTGTATTAAGGTGACAAATACAGGGTTAATTGCTTAGAAGAAATATGAATAAACAGCCTTATTCAAAAAGAATACAAATCAAAGCACTCCAGCACTTATATTCATGCAAATACCAAAGAAAAGAAACCATATAACTTACTATCTGATCTCTTTGTCCTTACACTTAGAAACAGAAGATTAGAAAGCAGAAACTACTTCTCCAAAGCTCAGAGAAAGCAGGCAGACAGAAAACAAAACCTCAGACACAAAATTCCCTCCACCCAAAGTTGAAAAAATCCGGTTTCCTGATTGGTCCTCTGGTCAGGTGCTTCAGGTGAAAGAGACATTAACCCTTAGCTATCTGTTTATGACAACTGGCCTCTAGTGGTGGTTCTAGTTATAGTATTCTTTGTTGCAGGAAATTCCTATTGAACTCTTCTAATCAGAAGCCCTTGATGTGTCTTGAGTTTGGCAAACAGAAAAATGCCTGAGGGGGTATTAGTGTACCCCGCCAGTAAGTGCTTCAGGTTCCCCTCTGCGCCTGATTCAAAAAGGATGAGTCTTACAGTCCTAGCAAGGGAGCTTTAGTGTCAGCTGTAGCAATGCATGCGTCCAGATCTCTAGGTCCCTATTTCAATCCCTGCTGTGTTGGTCAAGATGGAGGCTGTCATATTCGCACCAGACTTCAAGAACACTGTCACCAAAAAAACAAACCCTCCCCTGTCTATCTGTACAACATAACACACTTGCAGAAAGACCCACTTTCCACAGCTCTAGTATTAGCTCAATTAAAATTTGGGCCCGGATACCACATTATCCCAATGAAAGCAGAGGCAGCTACAACTTGTGCAACTTGCATACTGCAGCAATGCTGGCGTAGCATTTTGTAGCACTGTTGCAACCATTCTCTAACTCCACTCCACATCAAATATTAACATCATGAGCACTACGGGCATGACTCGTGCTGGAGTTGAGGGGGCCACGAACCTGTATGTCAATGTCCTCTTTGCTGACTAGCCAAGGTAACTGACCTTGCTAAGGTCACTGTCCTAGCTACAGAGTAGCATTGTGGAATGGAGTAGTAGGGAGGCCGTCCCATTGACCTGTGTTTCTGGCCCTGTGCCACCACGTTTTCTAGCTGGCCTCATATTTTGTATGATTGGTCAAAAAAGTTTGGTTTAGGGGATTTCAGTTCTTCCCTCCCATCTCTCTCCTCCCCCCACAACCTTCTCCTCACCCTACCCCCTTTTTTAGTGGCAAAATTTGCATACCCAACTATTTTTGTTTGAAATTGCTTTTTCATCAAAAAACAGTCAAAAGAAGAATCTTCTTGAAAGTAGCACTTTAGCAGATAGAGCTGTGACCTGGGAGTCTTTCTTACCTGCAGAGACTGGAAGCACTTTGGGGCAGATGCTGTCTCTCACTGTGGGTTTGTACAGCACCTAACACAATGGGCACCCAGTCTTGGCTGGGTCCTCTACTGTTAGGGAAGTAAGTGAATAGATGGTCAAGAAACCCATGTTGTTCCACATTAACAGTGAAGCTAGATCCAAAGGCCAGATGACAAGCAGCGATGCCCCAACTTTTTGGAGTTATCCTTCTGCCCACATAGAATAATATTGATCCCTTCCTAGTAGGACAGAAGAAATTAGACAACGAACTCATGCTGAAAATCGTGACAAAACCAAATGTCTGAATCTCTGTAATCAACCGATTGCAAAGACCTCCTTTATTTGCTTCAACCTGAATAAGCTAATGAACTCAGTTAAAAGGATTAAAAACCTTTCAATTCAATTGTAAACATGCTAGTTAAACTAATTGAATTGTTTCATTAGTCTATGGAATTTAAAATGGTCTATAAAATGGGGCCTAATCAATCTGTTTTTCATTCTGACTGCCACATCCTTCTCTTGGGTATGATTTCCCACTGCAGCTCCTTAGTCCCCCTTTTCTGGTTGTGTTTGATTCTTCTTTCGTGTATGTGGTGTTTGACACTGTGGGCCAGACTCCGTCATAGAAATGTGGGGCAGGAAGTGCCAACCAGAAGTCAGCTAGTCCATGTCCCACATGGAACCAGTTGTCAGTAACTGTTTCGCTCTGTGCTGCCAACTTGTGGCCAGAATCCAAAACCAGTAGACACATTTAGTTAGATGCACCACTCATTTTTCATAATCCAAGATTACACCCTTTTGGAAACTGCACCTTTATATTCCAAGGTGGAGAGGAGTGAAGGTTATCATAGAATATCAGGGTTAGAAGGGACCTCAGGAGGTCATCTAGTCCAAACTCCTGCTCAAAGCAGGATCAATCCCCAACTAAATCATCCCAACCAGGGCTTTGTCAAGCCTGACCTTAAAAACCTCTAAGGAAGGAGATTCCACCACCTCCCTAGGTAACCCATTCCAGTGCTTCACCGCTCTCCAAGTGAAAAAGTTTTTCCTAATATCCAACCTAAACCTCCCCCGCTGCAACTTGAGACCATTACTCCTTCTTCTGTCATCAGGTACCACTGAGAACAGTCTGGATCCATCCTCTTTGAACCTCATTCTTCTCTTCTGCAGACTAAACAATCCCAGTTCCCTCAGCCTCTCCTCATAAGTCATGTGTTCCAGCCCCCTAATCATTTTTGTTGCCCTCCTCTGGACTTTTTCCAATTTTTCCACAGTACTCCAGATGAGGCCTCACCAATGTCAAATAGAGGGGAATGATCACATCCCTCGATCTGCTGACAAAGCCCCTACTTATACAGTCCAAATGCCGTTAGCCTTCTTGGCAATGAGGGCACACTGTTGACTCATATCCAGCTTCTCATCCACTGTAACCCTTAGGTCCTTTTGTGCAGAACTGCTGCCTAACCACTCGGTCCCTAGTCTGTAGCAGTGCACTTGTCCTTCGTAGAATCATAGAATATCAGGATTGGAAGGGACCTCAGGAGGTCATCTAGTCCATCCCCCTGTTCAAAGCAAGACCAATTCCCAACTAAGTCATCCCAGCCAGAGCTATGTCAAGCCTAACCTTAAAACCTCTAAGGAAGAAGATTCCACCACCTCTTTAGGTAACCCATTCCAGTGCTTCACCACTCTCCGAGTGAAAAAGTTTTTCCTAATATCCAACCTAAACCTCCCCCGCTGCAACTTGAGACCATTACTCCTCCTTCTGTCATCAGGTACCACTGAGAACAGTCTAGATCCATCCTCTTTGGAACCCCCTTTCAGGTAGTTGAAAGCAGCTATCAAATCCCCACTCATTCTTCTCTTCTGCAGACTAAACAATCCCAGTTCCCTCAGTCTCTCCTCATAAGACATGTGCTCCAGCCCCCTAGTCATTTTTGTTGCCCTCCGCTGGATTCTTTCCAATTTTTCCACATCCTTCTTGTAGTGTGGGGCCCAAAACTGGACACAGTACTCCAGATGAGGCCTCATCAATGTCGAATAGAGAGGAATGATCACGTTCCTCGATCAGCTGGCAATGCCCCTACTTATACAGCCCAAAATGCCATTAGCCTTCTTGGCAACAAGGGCACACTGTTGACTCGTATCCAGCTTCTCGTCCACTGTAAACCCTAGGTCCTTTTCTGCAGAACTGTTTCCTAGCCATTCGGTCTCTAGTCTGTAACAGTGAATGGAATTCTTCCGTCCTAAGTGCAGGACTCTGCACTTGTCCTTGTTGAATCTCATCAGATTTCTTTTGGCCCCATCCTCTAATTTGTCTAGGTCCCTCTGTATCCTATCCCTACCCTCCAGCATATCTACCACTCCTCCCAGTTAAGTGTCATCTGCACTGAGAATGCAGTCCACGCCATCCTCCAGATCTTTAATAGCAAGAATACCGTGGGAGACCGTATCAAAAGCTTTGCTAAAGTCAAGGGATAACACATCCACTGCTTTCCCCTCAGCCACAGACCCAGTTATCTCCTCATAGAAGGCAATTAGGTTAGTCAGGCATGACTAATCCATGCTGACTGTTCCTGATCACCTTCCTCTCCTCTAAGTTCTTCAGAATTGTTTCCTTGAGGACCTGCTCCATGATTTTTCCCTGGGACTGAGGTGAGGCTGACTGGTCTGTAGTTTCTCGGATCTTCCTTCTTACCTTTTTTAAAGATGGGCACTACATTAGCCTTTTTCCAGCCATCCGGGACCTCCCCCATTCGCCATGAGTTTTCAAAGATAATGGCCAATGGCTCTGCAATCACATCCGCCAACTCTTTTAGCACCCCCGGATGCAGCGCATCCGGCCCCATGGACTTGTGCTCGTCCAGTTTTTCTAAATAGTCCTGAACCACTTCTTTCTCCACAGAGGGCTGCTCACCTCCTCCCCATACTGTGCTGCCCAGTGCAGTAGTCTGGGAGCTGACCTTGCTTGTGAAGACAGAGGCAAAAAAAGCATTGACTACATTAGCTTTTTCCAAATCCTCTGTCATTAGGTTGCCTCCCTCATTCAGTAAGGGGCCCACACTTTCCTTGACTTTCTTCCTGTTGTTAACATACCTGAAGAAACCCTTCTTGTTACTTTTAACATCTCTTGCTAGCTGCAACTTCACGTGTGATTTGGCCTTCCTGATTTCACTCCTGCATGCCTGAGCAATAATTTTATACTCCCCCCTGCTCATTTGTCCAATCTTCCATTTCTTGTAAGCTTCTTTTTCCCGTTTAAGATCAGCAAGGATTTCACTGTTAAGCCAAGCTAGTCGCCTGCCATATTTACTATTTTTCTATGCATCGGGATGGTTTTTTCCTGCAAGCTCAATAAGGATTCTTTAAAATACAGCCAGCTCTCCTGGACTTCATTCCCCCTCATATTATTTTCCCAGGGGATCCTGCCCATCAGTTCCTTGAGGGTGTCAAAGTCTGCTTTTATGAACTCCAGGATCTGTATTCTGCTGCTCTACTTTCTTCCTTGTGTCAGGATCCTGACCTCAACCATCTCATGGTCACTGCCTCCCAGGTTCCCATCCACTTTTGCTTCCCCTACTAACTCTTCTCAGTTTGTGAGCAGCAGGTCAAGAAGAGCTCTGCCCCTAGTTGGTTCCTCCAGCACTTGGACCAGGAAATTGTCCCCTACACTTTCCAAAAACTTCCTGGATTGTCTGTGCATCGCTGTATTGCTCTCCCAGCAGATATCAGGGTGATTAAAGTCTCCCATGAGAACCAGGGCCTGTGATCTAGTAACTTCTGCTAGTTGCCAGAAGAAAGCCTCGTCCACCTCATCCTCCTGGTCTGGTGGTGTATAGCAGACTCCCATCACGACATCACCCTTGTTGCTCACACTTCTAAACTTAATCCAGAGACTCTCAGGTTTTTCTGCAGTTTCATACCAGATCTCTGAGCAGTCATACTGCTCTCTTACATACAATGCAACTCCCCCACTTTTTCTGCCCTGCCTGTCCTTCCTGAACAGTTTATATCCCTCCATGACAGTACTCCAGTCATGTGAGTTATCCCACCAAGTCTGTTATTCCAATCACATCAAAGTTCCTTGATTGTGCCAGGACTTCCAGTTCTCCCTGCTTGTTTCCCATGCTTCTTGCATTTGCGTATAGGCACTTAAGATAACTCGCTGATTGTCCCGCTTTCTCAGTCTGAGACAGGAGTCCTCCCCTCTTGCACTCTCCTGCTCGTGCTTCCTCCCGGTATCCCATTTTCCCACTTACTTCAGGGCTTTGGTCTCTTTCCCCTGGTGAACCTAATTTAAAGCCCTTCTCACTAGGTTAGCCAGCCGGCTTGCAAAGATGTTCTTCCCTCTCTTTGTTAGGTGGAGCCCTTCTCTACCTAGTACTCCTCCTTCTTGGAACACCATCCCATGGTCGAAGAATCCAAAACCTTCTCTCCAACACCACCTGCATAGCCATTCGTTGACTTCCACAATTTGACGATCCCTTCCCAGGCCTTTTCTCTGCACAGGGAGGATCAAAGAGAACATCACTTGCGCCTCAAACTCCTTTATCCTTCTTCCCAGAGCCACGTAGTCTGCAGTGATCCGCTCAAGGTCATTCTTTGCAGTATCATTGGTGCCCACATGGAGAAGCAGGAAGCGGTAGCAATCTGAGGGCTTGATGAGTCTCAGCAGTCTCTCCATCACATCGTGAATCCTAGCTCCTGGCAAGCAGCAGACCTCTCAGTTTTCTTGGTCGGGGCGGCAGATAGATGACTCAGTCCTCCTGAGGAGGGAGCCCCCAACTACCACCACCCTCCTCTTTCTCTTGGAAGCGGTGGTCTTGGAACCACCATCCCTAGGACATTGCATCTCGTGCCTTCCAATAGGTGGAGTCTCCTGCTCCCTTCTCTCTGATGTACCATCTGGTCCACTCTCCACATTAGTACCTGTGGAAAGAACATGAAAACGGTTGCTCATCTGTATCTCCATTGCTGGTACATGGATGCTCCTTTTTCTTCTGGAGGTCACATGCTGACAAATTTCTTCACCGTCCCTCTCTCCCCTCTGCACAGTCTGCTCTGATTCTTCAGGATGTTGTGCCCATAGAAGCATATCCTGACGTCTGTCCAGGAAATCTTTATTTTCTCTTATGCAGCACAAGGTTGATACTTGTTGCTCCATACCTCGAACCTTCTCTTCCAGTATGGAGAACAGCTTGCACTTTATGCAGACAAGGTCACTTCTGTCCTGTGGAAGAAAGACAAACATGGCACAGCCTGTGCAGGTTACAACAGCTGAATGCTCACCTTCCATATTTTCTTCCTTCTAAGAGCTTCCTCAGCTGTTGCAGCAATTCACAGAAGCTGGTGATATGAAATCCTCAGTGGCCCAGGCAAACTCCCAGGCAAACTCCTTCTGTTAGCTTCCACTGTTCACAGCTCAGCTGGTTCACTGCTGACTGCCTTTTTAGAACAGTCAGGCCCACTGAAGGCCCACCTGGAACAAAGCACTCCCAATTCACACTTTTCAAACAAACAATCAAGCACACAGTCAAACTGCCAAACTGTTCCCTGCAACTAGGGTGACCAGATGTCCCGATTTTATAGGGACAGTCCCGATTTTTGGGTCTTTTTATTATATAGGCTCCTATTACCCCCCACCCCCTGTCCCAATTTTTCACATTTGCTGTCTGGTCACCCTACCTGTAACAGACGCTCTGCTACTCACCAACACAGCTCCCCTAATGCAGCACTTAGCGTAACTTCTCTCGGACAGAGCCCAGGGAAACTCCCTCTGTTAGCCTCCTCTGTTCACTGCTCAGCTGGTTCACTGCTGACTGCCATTTAAGAACAGTTAGACCCGCTCAAGACCCATCTGAACAAAGCACTCCCAATTTAAAACTTTTCACTCAAACAATCAAACAATCAAGCACACAGTCAAACTGCCAAACTGTCCCTTGCAACAGATTGTTGAACCTCATCAGATTTCTTTTGGCCCAATCCTCTAATTTGTTTAGGTCCCTCTGTATCCTATCCCTACCCTCCAGTGTATCTACCACTCCTCCCAGTTTAGTGTCATCTGCAAACTTGCTGAGGGTGCAGTCCACACCATCCTCCAGGTCATTAATGAAGATATTGAGAAAAACCAGCCCCAGGACCAACCCTTGAGGCACTACATTTGATACCAGCCATCAACTAGACATGGAGCCATTGATCACCACCCGTTGAGCCCGACGATCTAACCAGCTTTCTATTCACCTTATAGTCCATTCTTCCAGCCCATACTTCTTTAAGTTGCCAGCAAGAATACTGTGGGAATGCTGTTATGTAGCAGCACTTCAAACTGTGGCGTTAAACAACATTCCCATCTCTGCCACTGCCTAGCTATGTGACCCTGGGCAAATCACTTTGCTTCTCTGCCACTCAGTTTCTCCCCACGCCCTTTGTCCAGTCTAAGACTGTAAGCTATTTGGGATAGGGACTGCCTAACTGTGGCCACGTCTTCACTATGCACCACTGATGGTGGCGTGTAAAGTACGTGTAGCTATGCACCGTGATGAAAGCAGGTTGCATCCATGTTATAGTATGTAGCTACAAGTGTCTGGCAGAGGAAGGCAGCAGGGAAAGGCTCCATCTCTGCTGCCGGAGGCTTTTCCTGCTGGGGGCTATGCATGTATGTACATTACACACCACTGAAAGACACACACAGTGTAGATATACCCACTATATATGTACAATGCCTAGCACAACTGAATCCCAAACTCTTCTGAAGCTCCAGGTATTGCTGTAATACAAATATATAATAGGCTATCTGGGCAACATGCATCCATGTGCTTTACTCTGCCCTCTTTTCCATAGCTGTCATGACTGGGACATGGGCAGGCTGACCCAGTAGGGGCAGGTAGCACAGTGGATGCAGCCCTGAGCAGGAGAAACCCAATTGCACAGACAATTTCCTGCTCCTCTGCTTGGTTTCAATAGGAGAAGTGAACAATCCGGACTCCTGGAGTTCCACCAATGAGAGCCCAGGAGTAGAGTCCTCTGTCAGGGTTGAGCTTCTCATTCTGGCAACTGTTACCAGGTCTCTAGGAGCCAAAAAGTTCTGATTGCCTACCTCAGAGCCCTGTGGACCAGGGTTTGGGACCCGTGGTCCCTGATCACACCAAATGATTTTTCTCCCCTTGTCCATTGAACTCTCTGTCCCACCAGGCACTACGCTGGTTCTCGGCTCTCCTGGATGAAGTCGCATTGATCTTCCTAACTGGCCCCTGTGTACGATTGTCCTTCAGCTCTCATTCACTCCCATCCTTCAGATCCTCAGCAGCCACTCTCTGCTCCAAAGTTCTCCTTTACAGATGTGATTATGCAAATAATTTCCAACAAATAGCCACTTCAAAAAAATGACAAACTGGTCCAGACTACTTGTGAACAGCGAATGAGGCTGAATGTGCCAGTTACATCATGTGGTGGATGCTCTGTGTTTGTATCCATATGAACAGATGAAGGGCCAGTCAGTAGCCCTCAAAAATATGCGAGGTCAGTCCTAGTTTTTGAATAACCAACACAACTTCTTCTTGTCCACTGCTACTAACCAGCTGCACACAACAAGTTACTTGCCATGGATTATTCATGCAGCTCCAGCATTGTGCAATCTCTGACACACAGATCTACTGCAGGGAGACGTGTATCCCACGGATCTAGGGCTAGGCAATGACTTATGGGTTTGTTTAGGTCTAGCACTCACTGGCGAAGGGACTCTGTGCCTAGCTTGTGGCTGGTCAGAAGGAAGTGCCTGCACATTCGGAGTCAAAGGAAGGCATGTGGAAAATCTGGATGAGCCAGACATCCTGAAGAGTGTACAAATAGGGTTTCACTAGATACCTCAGCTTTCTTTAGCACAGGCTGACAGGTGAATATACACCCGTTTCGCTGCTAGTGGGGTTTGTGCTGTGTGCAAACAAGGACTAGAATCATCACTGGTGTCCCAACAATCCCTCTCTAGGGCTGAAATGAGGAGTAGCACACTCCTAACAACACTTTGTATTGACAACATGGCAAGAACTAACCGAGGTATTGAGACTCCACCATTCTGGGAAGAACCAGTAGCTGACAGGACAGTGGGGACCAGACAGACAGCATATAAGAAGCCTTCTATAAAATAGCCCTTGGGTGAATGGGTGGTTTAGGTTCCCCAGATGCTGAGCCCCATCCCGCTTCCTCTCAGAACATGACTAGATCACCCCACTTCCATGTATTCCTTTCTCTCCCTCCTGTTACTACAACTCTGGGGATGTGATCTAAGACTATTTCCAGCCTGTTTGCAGGGTCTGTTGCTTCTAGGAACCACTCTGCGTGGGCTGGAAAGTGGAGTCAGAGCCAAGTGGGATGTGGAAGGAGGGCATTTAGGGAATCATTGTCATGCTATATCCAGATGGGAATCAGGGTTGGTCACCACTGCCCAATGACCCCAGGTGCTGTCTGGAATAGCATCACCTAGACAATTTATTTCTGAAGCAGAGAGCTCAAATCTCCAAGCTCCTCCTCGCTTTCCATTCCAGGTATGCTAAATTCCAAAAATCACCACCAATACTATACAGACATGTCCTTACACAGCCCTGCGAGTGAGTCCTGCCTCCTGTGATATGGTGTGTAAAAGTGGCTTTTTCTTTAAGGGAAGCTCCTCCCACATTTCAGTTGTGTTTCTGAAAATAATAGGTTCCAGGAAAGGCAATTGCTTTCCCCTGTGCCTGCCTGAAACCCACTCACAGTCATCAGGGACTCGGCTGGAGAAGAGAAGGAGCAAAGGTAATGGCAAAAGCGGGACATCACTTTGGGGAGGCTAAAAAGAGAGAAATGGCTAAAGTGATTGTAAAAGTGAAATGCAGAGTGGACAGCTGATAACTGTGAGTTTAACATTCCTGCAGATCTTGGGCAATCAATCACCTCCATTTCATTCCATTATCTGTTTCACATCACTGGGTGTTAATAGGAATCAGAACAAGCTACCACTATATTTATAGAGAGAGTGAGCGTGTGTGCAATATTTCTGTCCATAAAGGTGGCCTAGTCTTCTCTAATAAAGTTCTAGGCCATTCTGCTGAAATGCTGTGGTTTCTGCTCACTGACAGCTCTAGGTACTGAAGAGGTGTGCTTCGTCTCTGCTGCAGGGGACCATGGTACAGAGAGTGGCAATCATTGGAGCTGGCGTGAGTGGATTGGCCTCCATTAAGTGTTGTCTGGACGAGCGATTGGAGCCCACCTGCTTCGAGAGAAGCGATGACATAGGAGGGCTCTGGAAATTCACAGTAAGTGGGAAGCTCATTGGCGGATGACAAAACATTCTTTATTTCAGAATATGGCTGGTCTTGTCACATCCCAGCTGTCACTCCATTCTGCATACACCCTGTCTTGTATCTTGCTTTCCCTGATGCCTATAGTCTGGTTTGCTCTTCAGGAGAAGCATCTGTTAATTGTTTAGAACAGATCACTAACTTTTGAGCACCATGTCTTTCTATGGCACTTGCACAGGGTGGTGAAATCTATGCTAATGGTCACTTTACTAACCACAGTCACAGCCACAGACTGATTTGGAGAAAAGCTGAGCACCTCCAACTTCAGGTTAAGTAGAAGGGAGCTGTGGGTGCTCTGAAAATCACCCGGTCAGTCCCTGTAAAAGTTCCTTTGTGTTAAGGACCTGTGGAGGCTTTATTGAGATTTCACTGCTTAAGCAGGGCTGGCCGGGGGGGGGGGGCAAGTGGGGCAATTTGCCCCAGGCCCTGGGCTCCGCAGGGGCCGCCACGAGAATATAGTATTCTATAGTATTGCAGGAAGTGGGGGGAGGGTCAGATAGGGGGCAGAGCCAGGCTGTTTGGGAGGCACAGCCTTCCCTACCCTAAAGCTCATTCACCAGTTTGAGGCTTGCAGAAGGGCCAAGCTGTTAACTTTTCCATTAGGGCTACCATCACTTTCACTTCTCAAATGCCAAATTATAGTCTGTATTTAATTTCAGTGTCATAGGGAGATTAGTGTCAGGGGAGGGTAGCTTCATTTAAAATTAGCCACTGGGGGAGAGATCACATGAGAAGAGCAATATCCTACAGCACCTACCTCCTTCCCGCCCCTACCAAGGGAGACCCACCCCCCTCCCCTGCATTCCCTGAGGCTTCACAGGGGTTAATTCAGTGGTTCTCAAACTTTTGTCCTGGTGACCCCTTTCACATAGCAAACCTCTGAATGCAATTCCCCCCCCCCCTTATAAATTGAAAACACTTTTTTTTATATTTAACACTATTATAAATGCTGGAGGCAAAACAGGGTTTGAGGTGGAGGCTGACAGCTCGTGACCCCCAGTAATAACCTTGTGACCCCCTGAGGGGTCCTGACCCCCAGTTTGAGAACCCCTGGGTTAATTTAATTTTAGCACCCTGTGTCCATTCATATGTATGTGCTACTTTGAGCATTTCAGTTTTCACAACATAGGCTCATGCCAGATTCTGGAACAAGCTCAAATGCTCAGTTCGTGGCGTATGTACATAAACTATACTAAAGACAAACCCACAGTAACCGTCTCTAGTTTGTGAGGGACCCCCTGGAGCCAGTCTCTAGGAAACAGATAAATGCATGGAGGTTAAGTCTATTAATGGCTATTAGCCAGGATGGGTAAGGAATGGTGTCCCTAGCCTCTGTTTGTCAGAGGGTGGAGATGGATGGCAGGGGAGAGATCCTTGATCCTAACCTGTTAGGTTCACTCCCTCTGGGGCACTTGGCATTGGCCATTGTCTGGGCTGGATAGATACTGGGCTGGATGGACCTTTGGTTTGATCCAGTATGGCCGTTCTTATGTTCAAACCTACATGAACCCAAAGTTATGGAGACAGATATAAGTCAAGGAAGCCAGTAGAGTATGAGAAACCTGGAAAAATCTCGGACTGGATGGGCTCAGGTGTTTGGTCACAAGCTGAGGTGGTTCAAAAGTTTTGGATATTTTTAAGCAGAATTTTTTATTGTTTCTTTAAACAATCAAACACAGCAAGCAGCCAATATTTGGCCACACACTTCTGAAACCCCAAACCATATTCAGGTTTTGGCAGACTAATTTCAGCTTTTCAATTAAAAAAACCACAACACATTTTGAAGGAAAGCAGACATTGTCTGTGATTTTTTTCTGCTTTTTAAAAACCCCTAGTTTTCGATCCAAAAAAAGTTTTGACAGAAAATATTTGTCCAACCCTTTTAATGAGCTTTAGTGCCTTTTTGCACTAGCTGATTCTGAGAACCAGTGATACCTTGTAAAGCATTTTTCTCAAAACTGGGTTTATGTCAAGATGCGGAAGGTTTATTTTCCCAGGGCTGCCCGTGGGGGGGAACAAGTGGGGCAATTTGCTCGGGCCCCTCGGGGTCCCCATGAGAATATAGTATTGCAATTTTTTTTATGGAAGGGGCCCCCAAAATTGCTTTGCTCCAGGCCCCCTGAATCCTCTGGGCGTCCCTGGTTTGTTCTGCCTCTTGGCCCTTCTTGAAGATCTACAAAGCATGTGGCATATCCCGGATGCTGCCCTAAACAGCAGCTATATGCTGATTTGCACCCACTCTGAGATAGGGTGACCAGATGTCCCGATTTTATAGGGACAGTCCCGATTTTTGGGTCTTTTTCTTATATAGGCACCTATTACCCCCCCACCCCCGTCCCAATTATTCACATTTGTTGTCTGGTCACCCTACTCGGAGAGCTAGGATGACAAAACCACACATGCGTCTTGACTGTGATTTGACATAGGATTTCAACTCAGGCTTTCAGAGGGACAAGGCTAGTGCCTTAATCTACCTCCCTTTAATACGAATATGAGAGTTCGGAATGTAGAAAATACAGAAAATTAAGAACACAAGAATGGCCATACAGGGTCAGACCCAAGGTCCATCTAGCCCAGTATCCTGTCTTCCAACAGTGGCCAATGCCAGGTGCCCCAGAGGGAATGAACAGAACAGGTAATCGTCAAGTGATCCATCCCCTGTGCCCATTCCCTGCTTCTGGCAAACAGAGGCTAGAGACACCATCCCTGCCCATCCTAACTAATAGCCATTGATGGAACTATCCTCCATGTACTTATCTAGTTCATTTTTGACCCTGTTATGTGTGGCTATTTGGCTTTGTATGCTCATGAAATGCAAAGGTCTAATGCGACCCTATTGAAATTAGTGCTAAAAATCCCATTGATTCCAGTGGGTGCAGGCTGTGGCCGGAGTTGGTTAGGATAGTACAGGGGGAACTAGCTGGGAGCAATAGTATGTAATTTAGAAAAAAAGAGTTGGACTGAACATCCCGACAGAGGAGGTTTAAAACTTGACCAAGGCATTGAGAAATAAAACGGGTGGGAAGAATCTTGCATTGGCAAGATGGGCATCAAACAGAGAGCCCCACTGGAGCCTTTTTAAAAAATCAGTGTCACATTAGCTGTCCAGCAGCCATATGGTGCAGAGGCTGATCTAAGTGATAAGCTACACACAACAGTTAGTAGTTCTGCAATTTCATATATGAGTGAAGACTGATGCAAAGAATTCATTTAGCTTCTCCATTATGGCCTATATCCCTCCTCCCAGCACCATCATCTCATCCATACATCGAGCCCCTGCAGTTCTGCCTGCTTTACTGGCCCTAGTTGTGGAACTAGAACCATTTCAGAGAATGCTACTATGGAGGTCCTGGACTTCAATCCTAAATTTGGCCGCCAGGCTCTCTCTCCTACCTTTCCCTATGTCATTGGTTCTTTCATGCACCATGACCATCAGCTCCTCCCCAGCACTGCACATAAGTCTGTCTAGATGTCTCGAGATCCCCAAGCTTTGCACCTGGCAGACAATTCACTGTGCAGTTCTCCTGGCCATCACTTGTTCAAACTTGTTGACAGTGATATTGTGTTTAAACAACAGGGTTGTGGTTTCTCGGCCTGTTGCTTAAGAATAGCCAGGCTGTCACGCAAAGAGTCATTAATCTGTTAGCATCTGAGACAAAGGAGAGGAACTTTAGGGGGATCCTGTATTTCTTCAATCAGTTAAAGTGAGTGTGGTGAATAAAGGCAGGGCCCATCCCAGATGTTTATAAAGGTCCTTATCTCAACAGGTAAAGATACTCCTGTATTTGCAAGGAAAATCCAGCTAAGAAGCATGCAGTTGACAAAGGTTCAACTCCCTTTTTTGCACCTCATTGCCTGTTAATAGGGAACTATGTGTTTTGTTCTGTTTTCATTACATAACCCTTCTTACTTCACATTCCCATTTGCAGAGCACAAGTCCAAATGCACCCATATCAGGTAACTTTAAACACTCAGCATGAATTGGCAATGGCCTACTTTAACCCTTAGGTCACTGGCAACTTCCCAACTACTGATCAAATTAATGCTTAGCAGAGAAGTATCAGCGGGGCTCTCTGTTTTATGCCCATCTTGCCAATGCAAGATACTTCCCACCCGTTTTATTTCTCAATGTCTTGGTCAAGTTTTAAACCTCCTAGGAGATTAGTGCTTGCCCTGTAATAGGCTGCAGTCTGATATTCAGCCGTTCACTGTCTCTAGATACGCATATACAGCAAACAATAAAACAAACCCATGGCAGAGATTCTCGTTGCTTAGGCTACAGCACTAAAAATAGCCACGTAGACTTTCTGGCTTGGGCTGGAGCTCTGTCTCTGAAACCCACCCCATGTTGAACAGGAGAGACAATATTGGAACTCAAGCTGTGTGGAAGCCTGTTTGTTTTTCAGTAACATGTAGCTGTTTTCTTTAATAAATGCCTCCCAGTGAAGACAGCCAGCGATTCCATATATCATGCCATGCACCACTTCCCCTCTGAGACTAATATACAACAAAATAGATCTGTCGGGATGTTCAGTCCAACTCTTTTTTTTCTAAATTACATACTATTGCTCCCAGCTAGTTCCCCCTGCACTATCCTAACCAACTCCGGCCACAGCCTGCACCCACTGGAATCAATGGGATTTTTAGCACTAATTTCAATAGGGTCGCATTAGACCTTTGCATTTCACGAGCAGACAAAGCCAAATAGCCACACATAACAGGGTCAAAAACGAACTAGATAAGTACATGGAGGATAGTTCCATCAATGGCTATTAGTTAGGATGGGCAGGGATGGTGTCTCCAGCCTCTGTTTGCCAGAAGCAGGGAATGGGCACAGAGGATGGATCACTTGACGATTACCTGTTCTGTTCATTCCCTCTGGGGCACCTGGCACTGGCCACTGTTGGAAGACAGGATACTGGGCTAGATGGACCTTCGGTCTGACCCTGTATGGCCATTCTTATGTTCTTAATTTTCTGCATTTTCTACATTCCGAACTCTCATATTCGTATTAAAGGGAGGTAGATTAAGGCGCTAGCCTTGTCCCTCTGAAAGCCTGAGTTGAAATCCTGCGTTGAATCACAGTCAAGACGCATGTGTGGTTTGTCATCCTAGCTCTCCGAGTAGGGTGACCAGACAACAAATGTGAAAAATTGGGACGGGGGGTGGGGGGTAATAGGTGCCTATATAAGAAAAAGACCCTAAAATCGGGACATCTGGTCACCCTATCTCAGAGTGGGTGCAAATCAGCATATAGCTGCTGTTTAGGGCAGCACCCAGGATATGCCACATGCTTTGTAGACCTTCAAGAAGGGCCGAGAGGCAGGACAAAGACAAACAGGAGGAAGTTAGAGGAAGGGGAATGCTATATCGGGATCTTTATCCACATCAATTAGGTTCACTGTTGGCAGCACAGTAAAAGTGGATCTTTAAATAGGGACAGGTGAGGCCTTGTAGATGATCTCAGAGAGATTGAACCAAGCCTAGGTGGCTGCGAAGAAGGAGGGGATTGTGCAAAAATCTGACGAACAAGCAGACAAAGAGGGGGTGTTGGTGGAACAGAGGGGATGGGGAGCCAAATTCCTTGCCCTGCTTTGAGCATTGGTTTTATGTTAGCAGCTCTCTGCAGCAAAGAAACCACAGACCTCCTGAGGACTTGAACTATGGTCTCGGCCAGTAAATGGAGGAGGAGTTGATGATAATAGTCTGCATCTGTTTAGAGTCTTTCATCTGAGGATCTCAAAGTGATCTTAGGCTGTGGCTACACTTGCAGCTCTACAGCGCTGGGAGTTAGCTGTCTTCGTACAGCTTTGTAGGGAAAGCGCTGCAGTGTGGCCACACTGACAGCTACCAGCGCTGCAGTGTGGCCACATTTGCAGCATTTGCTGCGCTGTTCAGAGTGGTGCATTGTGGGCAGCTATCCCAGCGTTCAAGTGGCTGCAACGTGCTTTTCAAAAGAGGAAGGTGGGGTGGAGTTTGACAGGGAGTGTGGGGGAGACAGAGAGAATAGATTTTTGGAGCTGACATTGTTGTCAGCTCCCTGCCTTGCAAGTTCTAAGGACTGGAAGATACACAGCACCTACCTTCAATCATTTTAAAAGTTTCGACCCCTTCCCTCACCCCTCTCTTATTCACTAAATGCAAATTATGCACTCCTAAATAGCCTTCAGACCACATAAGCAGCTGCTCAACACCGACTCCCCCCTCTCCCTCCACCGTGTGACTTCTCTCCTCAAGCAAACAGCTGTGAACATTCCAAAGCAATTCCCCTGCCTGACTCCGCTCGCTCGCTGGAGCAAACAGCAGCTGTGTTTGTTTTTTAGATAAGCAGCTCCAGGGTGCCCGGAGTTCAGCCATTCTTCCAGTTTGTTGTGAACATGCATTCTGGGATACCTCCTAATAACCTGGAGGCCAATTACAGCGCTTTTGGTGGCCACACTTGACGAGCAGCACTGCATCACCAGCACTGCAATCGTTACACCCCAAGCAGACCAGGTGTACAGCCAGCGCTGCAGCCAGGGAGTTGCACCGCTGGCTGTGCCTTGCAAGTGTGGACACAGAGTAAGTTGCAGCGCTGTAAACCCACCACCAGCACTGCAACTCTCCAGTGTAGCCATGGCCTTAGCTAGCGTAGTATTATTATCCCCCTTTTATAGATGGGAAAACTGAGTCACAGCAACCTTGTCTCTCTCAGCAGTGAAGTAACTTTCCCAAAATTTCACAGCTGGCCCGTGGCACAGCTGGGAATGTAACTCAAGTCCTGGTTCCTGGTCACCTTCCCCAGACAACACTCCCTCCAACTTTGTTTTAAAGAGTATTGATTTGAAGTTATGCATATGTTCTTTCTTCCCTGCCTGTGATAGAATCTGAGAGACTTTGTGAAAGGAGCATAGGATTGGAGAAGGCAACAGCACTTCTGTACATCTATTATATTAAAGCTTGGAGTCCTCTTTCTTGACTGGATTTATTTTTATACCAAACATTTCTCTCCGTCCTTAGTGGGATTTGACTGGTGAATTCTGTACTCTGTAATTACGTGGTAAAAACATGGGCCCTGATTCAGCAAAGCACTAAAAAACACAGTTAAATTTAATCCCATTGAAGATGGGACTTAAGCATCTGCTTAATTTGAAGTACATACTCAAATCCATCCCTATTCAGCAAAATGTGCTTAAGTGCCTTGTAGAATTGGGACTTAGGGGTCTGATACTGCTTCCATTGAAATCAATGGGAATTTTGACCTTCTAGCATATTTCTCTGTAATTGTGGGATAGCCGACATTTTGACTAGCACGCTGGAGTTCAAACCAGGCAGGTACCTCAGGAGCTAAAAGGATGAGTTTCCCCACCTGGAGCTGAAGAGTCACAGCAGACTCACCCAGATAGAGGAGAAGATGGCATGCACACGGAACATGGGTTACAATGGCACGTCTCCAAATAACCCAGTGTTGCTAACCCCAGGTGTTCAAAAATCATAAATCAGGCCTGAAAAGATCACGAGATTGGCATAAAAATCATGATTTTTTAAAAATGGTAAATCTGGAGTTCTTCTTACTTGCCTCCAAGGGACACTCAGGTCACATTTTCAAGCTTTTCTGTGCAACCATGGGCTACAGCTTACTCTGTTAAAAAATGAAAGATTAGATTCTCATGTCATCACTTGCCTCCAGGAGCAAGGGCTTTAAAATAAACATAAAATGTTGCAAGTTGGTAACGCTGGTAGAACACAGTAACTCATCAGCTCATGCTTCTCATCTTATGTGTGCAGGAACGCTGGATGAAGCATCCCAGATAAGCTGAGAATTGTGTCTCTGTGGCTAATTCTTTAGTGAGTGAATCTCCACCATGTTATAGCAAGTCTTGCAGCCACCTTCTGTGCGGATGTTTTTGCTGTTTTGTTAATTATTATTATTCTCTGTAGGAATGTGCCGAGGAAGGCAGAGCTAGCATTTACCGCTCCGTGTTCACCAACTCCTGCAAAGAAATGATGTGTTTCCCTGACTTCCCTTTCCCTGACGATTTTCCAAATTACATGCACAATTCAAAGCTCCAAGAGTACATCAGGATGTATGCGAAGCACTTTGCTCTTTTAAGATATATAAAGTTCAAGGTAAGACTTAGAGCTGCTAAGGCCAGTGCATGGAGGGCCAGAGCCATGGCTTTACCTACTTCCTGTCTCCATTAGAAGAGTGGCTCCTAGTGGTGGAGTAACTCACTCCCAGCCCCTTATTCCTCTGAGGGCAGAGGCTGGAGTCCTACCCCTACTGACCTCCTTAGATGGGCACCATCAGGACTTAACTGACTAATTCAGAGTAACCACAAATATAATCAGTCTGTCTCCTGGTAATTCACATGGGCAAATGGGTCATACTGTGCTTCTCAAAACATCCCCTCTGAGTCTGGCTTCTATGTACATGATGTTTTGGTGGTGGAATAATTGAATGTTAGACAGGGGACGCACAGGGATTAAATACGAGTTAAGCCTTCCTCCTGTTTATAAAATAAATGTTTCGGTCATCCAGTCAAAACAATTCCATGTGGCTTAGACGACATCACACAGCAAGAACAGTGAATTAGGTATAGCAAAGAACTAGTCCTGAGCAATCCATTCACGGGCTGAAATTTACGAGAAGCATTAATTGACTGAGTTTTAATAATGAACAAACCTGTGAAAATCAGTCTGCTATTGGGTAAACACATACCAAAAGGCTACATTTGTCCAACTCTGATTCCAAAAGGTAACCCAGCTCAAAGTGATTGTTATTATTTATCTTTATTGCAATAGCACGTAGGACCTCAGGGATGGACCAGGACCCCATTGTGCTAGGAGCTGTACAAACACAGAACAGAAAGACAGTCCTTGCCCCAAAAAGCCTACCTTCTAAGAATGGTATATCACTGAAAACACATCTCTGTAACTGACTTCCATCTTTGTAAGGTGTCGCTTTGGCAAAGCAGTAAGAGAATGCCAGGCAAGAGAATCAAAATAATTTGGCATGTTGTTATTGGGGTCAAGGTCAGTTCATTAGCTCTTACACATGTATTCCAGAGTGAAATCCTGGCCCTATTAAAGTCAATGGCAAAACTCCTGTGGACTTTAGTGGAGGCAAGATTTCATCCAGCTCTGTACTGTGAATCCAATAAGACCGATGACACTTACAAATCTACCTACCTGGAGAATTATGTGTCAATAAATACAAACTGATGTGTTTGTTTCTTTTAAGACTATGGTCAGCAGTATAAAAAAACGCCCCGATTTCCCAGTCACCGGACAGTGGGATGTTATTACAAAACGGAATGGAAAGGAGGAGTCAGCTGTATTTGATGCGGTTATGGTTTGTTCGGGGCATCATGTGCATCCAAATTTCCCAGTTGATTGCTTCCCTGGTGAGTTGTGTGTGTTCAGTGCATATATTATAGCAAGGACTAGTCAAAACATTTTCATCAGCACATTGGGAAGCTTTTTTAATTGAAAAAAACTAAACTTTTAGAAACAAATTCAGTTTTCAAAAACTTCACCAAAACCTGAAAATTTGTACTAATAATGATTTTTTGAAAACAAAATCATTTCAGTTTCTTCTCTTTCATAGGAAATTCAAAACAAAATTGCAGAAAATTGTGTAAAATAATTTTACAATTTCACACAAAAAATATGTTGTATGCCTTATAGTTGTAGCTGTGTCCGTCCCAAGATAATAGCGAGAGAAGGTGGGGGAGGTCATATCTTTTATTGGACCAATTCCTGTTGTGAGAGAGACACTTTCGAGCCTTGCAGACCTGCATAAGAGCTTCCTGTGGCTCGTAAACTTGTCTCTCTCACCCACAGAAGTTAATCCAATACAAGATATCACCTCGCCCACCTTGTCACCCACAAAAACTAAGCATTTTTCAATTTGTTCTAATGATAGCTTTAAAAACTTGCCAGGCTTTCTTAGTAACTGTTTAGTTCAGAACTGTAAGCGGTATTCAAAACTAAGACCATATAATTGTCAAATACAATATTAGCAATTACAATATGTAAACCCTAGCTTTTTGTTTAGAGAAACATTATGCAATGGTATAGTCATGAAATTTTATTATTTGGCAGGGCATAATGAAAGCACAGGATTAATCTCTTTAGAACAACTTGGAGAGGTTGTTTCTGGGGATTTTGTTCTGTCCTTTATTCATGTTAACAATTCAAATCCTCTTATATGATCAAGGCCTATTGTCAAATGCAATGGTTTTTTATGCAAGCAAGTGTTCTCTTGTCTTGAGGTTGGAAGTCTCACCAAAAAATGTCAGCAAAATGTGCAGGGCCAGGTTCTGCTCTCAGTGACCTCTGAGTGCTTCTGCTATTTGCAATTTCATTGGAGCAACTGGGTTCTTGACATGGCAATCAACAAAGATGCTGTGGCAGAACCTTTATGCCTGGTGAGGATGAGGATGCTTTGCATTTATATAGTGCTTTCTGTCCAAGCGTCTCAACATTCTTTACCAATGTGAGTGAATTCAGCCTCACCGTACTTGATTTTACAGTTGGGAAGACTGAATCTCAGAGGGGTGATGGACCTCATTTGCACAGCTGCTGAGCACCCACCACTCCATCTGCAGCTGCTCAGAACTTTGAAAAACCAGAAAAACTAGACAAGGTGGAAGAGCTGGACATGGAACCAGCACTACTGGCTCCTGGTCCTGTGCCTGAGATTGTTTCCAAGACAAAAAAGAACCCCCTTGACCTATTAAAGCCTAGGAGGAGTCTGTAGCATGAGTAGTATGAACCATCCTTTTTGTGACTTATAAAATGAGCAAATCTGCTGTGGAAATCAGATAGAGACTAAATGCCGAACCCCACAAATTACTGCAAAGGGGTCCAGCTGCAAGTGGGTAAAATCTATCCCTTTAAATATCCAGATGAACTCATTTTACTTTCCACTTTTCCTCAGGGTTAAAGAAGTTTAAAGGTAGCTACTTCCACAGCCGGGAATACAAGGAACCAGAAAAATTCAAGGGGAAGAGAGTGCTTGTGATTGGACTGGGAAACTCTGGTTCGGACATTGCTGTTGAACTCAGTCACACGGCCTCACAGGTACAATTCCCTGTCTTGCTGTGGAGTTGCTAGTTCTCATTATTGAGGTACAATAATTGAGGGTTTCAAAGTGGTCTCATCATGGATTTGGACACCCAATTCATGGGAATAGGCATCCAGGTCTTCTAGGTGGCTTTGAAGTTTGTACCCTTAAAATAAGCTTAGAATGGTCGCATGACGGAGGAATACAGTATGTGGCACAAATTGTAATCAAGAGCAGGCCAACCGCATAGCACTGTAGGTGTCACTCTTGCAATGTAGGCTTCTTTGCAGTATATCTTTCCACAAGTTCTGGGCTAGAGCTGGAAAAGTGTGAAGTGGGCCTGATTCACCACTGCTTCACTCCAGTTCTACCCCAACGTAAGTGCAGTGAAGTCCACGTGGTGACACTGGTGTAAAACTGGAGCACTGAAGTGGTGAAGAGGACTCTACCAGTGATCAGTATGCTATAGTTGCCTTTCTAGAATGGTAATGGCCTCACTCTGCTTTCTCCATTATTTTTTTAGGTTTATCTCAGCTCTAGAAGCGGCTCCTGGGTGATGAGTCGTGTCTGGGACAAAGGCTACCCTTGGGATATGTTGACTGTGACTCGCTTTGAAACCTTTCTCAGGAATACCCTTCCCACCTCCGTCAGCGACTGGCTGTACGTGAGGAGGATGAACACGTGGTTTAAGCATGAGAACTACGGCCTGATGCCTTTGAACAGGTAATTTTATGAGATTCTCCCTGCAAAGCATTTGAGGAGGAAGACAAAGCCTTGCTCATCTTTGAAAAGGCAGCACAGTGGTGTCCTGGTTGCACTCTACTGGTAGCATCAATGTACTTTCTTCTCATCAGGCAGCAGGTTTATAGCAGGTTAGCTTAAAAATAAGAGCTCAGGACAAGTGAATGGAATCTCACGCTTCAGGAGCCATACGGATTGCTTGCAAGAGTAGGAAAGGAATCCTCCGTCCCTTCTAATCCATATGGGCTCAGAGTTATGCAACCGGAGAGGTGCACATGGCTAGTTTGCTATGCTCTCATGCATTGTTGTTGGAGATGGGACTCCAGACTATCAGGGCTAGGTCTGGTCCAGTACAGCAATGTCTTTCCTAAGCCATTAGAGAAACAACTTTTGTCGGTGAGAGAGACCTTTTCGAGCTCTGTGTGTCTCAAAAGCTTGTCTCTGTCACCAGCAGAAGTTGGCCCAATAGAAGATATTCCCTCCCCCAACTTTGTCTCCCTAATATCCTGAGACTGACACTGCTACAATTAGACTACCTACTTTTTTAAACAACATCCACTTCTTTGCCTAAAGCCAAAAACACATCACTACCTTTAGTAGGTAATTCAAGGATTAATTTACTTCTGAAATATCCCAAGTGTTGGCAGGGACTTCAGAATGCCAGTGAAGTCCATGTTTGGACTGACTTTGCTTTTAAACCTCATTGCACCATGGAGATGATCTTAGTTTTAGCTCTAGCTGAAAGAATGGGAAACGTGCAGAGTTCCATATGTTGTTCAGTATATGGAGATCAGTGGACCCAATCTCATTGTTTAGGGTCGAGTGGCTGGCAACAATAGTTTTTTTTTTCAGCTAGATACAATACCACAGTGATGTCACCGAATCTCAAAAGTGAGTTAGCAGATCCTGTTTCAAGTGATTTATTCAGACTTAAAGCAATTACTATGAGAAAGAGGGTTCCTTGAGCTTTAAAGGATAAAAACCTTCATTGCTAAAGTGATCCTGTCTGCAGCCTTACATTTCAAAGAAGAGGTACTCCAACAATGCCATGTAAATCAGCTCATGCTTGAGTGCTAGTGTTGGGAGGTAGCAAGCTGGCAAGTACAGGAATTAATACTGTGGAGAGCTGGCGATGAGTAACCATAGGCTCAAGGAGAAAGGGTTAGTACAGAAACACAGTGATCTCTCTGCTTCTCCTAGCCAGGAGACAGGCAGCACTTTATACTACAGGCCTCTGTGCTTTTCTTTCTTTATAGAACCAGCCGTAAAGAGCCAGTGTTCAATGATGATCTCCCGAGCTGCATCACACGTGGAACAGTGGTGGTGAAACCCAATGTGAAGGAATTCACAGAAACCTCAGCTATATTTCAGGATGGGACTGTGCAGGAAAACGTTGATTTTGTCATCTTTGCAACAGGCTACAGCTACTCCTACCCCTTCATGGAAGACAACGCCATCCTCAAATGCAGAGACAACGAGGTCACCTTGTACAAGGGCATCCTTCCTCCTCGACTCGAGAAGCCAACCATGGCTGTCATTGGCCTGGTCCAGTCACTTGGTGCAATAATTCCAACATCAGATCTCCAAGCTCGCTGGGCTATAAGGGTGTTTAAGGGTAGGTGAAGGGAACTAGGGCAGCGAACTATCCCAGATGAGCTTGTATGTGAGAATGCAACCTATAGCTCCTTGCAGATTCAAGCTGGGCATCTGGTCCAAAAAGAGAAGCAGGCATACATTTGTACACTTGCAGACCTCATGGGATTTACTAGGCCTGCTCACCCCAGAAATTGTAGATCAGTGGGAGTATAGCTGGTTTAACTGAGTGCATGGGTGAGGGGCTGCAGGAGTATTTTATTACTTAGGAGATGGAATAAACTAGTGACCTCCTACCTGTTCTTTTCTAGGGTTATATAAGCTTCCCCCAGTGAATGACATGATGGAAGATATTGATGAAAAAATGGGGAAAAAGCTCAAATGGTACGTGCAACTGCAGTTCTCAGGTAGTCCTTCAAGCTCTGTGTGCATGAAAAAGGCCACCACCTCCTTCTTTTCTGTGTAAACCCGACATAATGTTATGGTCTGATCTCTGTAATGCATATGCCCTGTCAGATACATTATGACAACTTGCCATCCAATAAGCAAGTGGCTTTCTCCAAGGAGCCACTTTTTTAAACTCCCACTTCCCACCCCAGCACACATCCCAAATATTGTATATAACATGCTCTCCTCAGCCTGGGAACTTGGTTCTCCCCTATTTGGCCCACCAAATAAATATAACAGAGGAAAAACTTCTGCAGCACCAGGTTTAGGATTATTAAAAACCCTGTGGCCTCCTCAACAAGTATTCAGCACCCCCCTGCCCATACCTCATTGTTCTGAACCTCTCTCACTCTAATAGTGTGTAGCTACCCTCAGAATGGTGGAGAATCCTGTTTACAGGCCTGACCCCCAGTCCTCATTAAAGTAAATAGAAGCATTTCCCTTTACTTCAGCGGGAGCTGTACTGGGTAGATAGCTGGTCAGAAAATTTCCAATGGGGCGTTTTTCTGTCAGAAAATGTGGATCTGTTAAACTTGAAACATTCTGTGAGAGTGTGTCATTTCTGACAGTCAAAATCCAACCTTATTGGACTGGAACTTTCTGAGTTTTCAATTTTGAAATTACTTTTTGTTTGAAATGTGTTTATTTTTATTTTATGTTACATTTTTAATGTTGTTACATTTTTGTGTTATTTTATAAAAGACAATATAAAGCAGAGTCAAAATCTGAAGCTAAAACTTTTAATTTTGCGGCACATTTTTAAATTTGACTTTTCATTCCAATTCAGAATTAATGATTTTTTCAAAATCATGGAATTCCCTGCAAAATGCAAATTCAGTTCCTGACCAGCAAGGTTAGTTCCAGTCTGAGGGGACAGTCCATTATTATAGGCATCTTCTCACCAGGGACAAAGTATACAGGTGCTCCGTAAGTGCACTCATGGAAGGGGTTACATGCAGAACATAAGGATGGCCATACTGCAACAGACCAAAGGTCCGTCTAGCCCAGTATCCTGTCAGTGGCCAATGCCAGGTGTTTCAGGGGCAATGAACAGAACAGGGAAATTTATGGAATGATCCACTCTGAGCTTCTGGCAGTGAGAGGTATAGGTACACCCAGAACATGGGGTTCCATACCTGGCTGTCTTAGCTATACCCATTGATGGACCTATGCTCCAGAAACTTCTCTAATTCTTTTTTCAACTCAGTTATACCTTGGTCTTCAAGACTTCCCTCTGGTTCTCTGCCCATCATGTGATTTTTTTCAGGTGGGGCTATAAAAGAAAGGGAAGCTGTCGCAAGAGAACCTACCTAAGTGCAAATGTCCTCTCCCCTCCCAGTTTGCTGTCAACTGGAAAGCTGTCAGTTGTTACCAAGTGTTCTCTGTTACTTTGATCCTGTTTTGGAATCTTCTTTCTGTTGAGAAAGCTGGCCCTGAGGAAAGGGACTTGAACTGACCTGGCGTTAGGGCTTTATTTGAACTCCCTTGCTGGTGGAGTTGTCAATTTCAGTTGGATGACTTCCTGGAGGTTTTATCACATGAGATAATCTTTAATTAAAGATTAATTCCTGGAGACTCCAGGACAATCCTGGAGACTTGGCAACCCTATCTATCTGCTCACGCGCTTACATCACCTTTAAAATATGAGGTGAGAGAATCACATGATCTATAACAAATGGACAACTGTCACTGGAGTTAACAGAGTGTGGTCTTATTTGTAGTACTCCTGCCAGCCAATGTACTTGCTTTTGCATCCCTTACAAAGCCAGATTGTAGCGTTGCCATGGGATGTGTCCTCAGGGCCAGGTATTTGGATCCAAGAAGGCATAGAATAGAAGAAGTCTGGGGCCTCAGGGCCATTTCTAGTGAACAACAGTGCAGAGTACCCTTGTCGCACTGGTGTAACACCTCACCTGCACTGGAAGCTGCTGGGGCAAAAGAGCAGTGGAAGAGAGCAAGGCTAGTAGTGAGTGAGGCAGCGACTGGCACCAGAGAAGAAGGGATGCAGAAAGCGGAGAGCTAAGTTGCATCATCGGAGGGGCAATGGAGACAGAGCTGAAAGAAAGAAAGTCTTGTTCAGGAAGGGCAAGAAAGACCGAGATCACTGGAAGAGAAGGGAGAGCCACAACAGGAACAGGGCCTAGAAAGAAGCAAGACAGTGGTACACAGGGAAAAGAGGAAAAGTTAAAGGAAGAAAAGTACAGTTATATGAGGGAAAAGGACTGTCTCTCTAAGTAATCTGAGGAATTATAAGAAAAAGAGTGTTAGAAAACTGAGAAAGGTAAAGCAAGAATGAATGTGGGGGAAATAAGCAGCAATAAAAGAAACTCTAATTAAAGGGATACAGACTTAAGAAACAAGGAGGAAGTGAGCTGTAGCACAAGGAAGGAAATAATAATGACTGTAAAACAAAACATCTTGAGGTAGACAAGGTGAAGTGACAGGAATAGTGAAAATGTCTGAGCAAAGGGACTGTAAGCCAGAAAGGAGGGGAGAGAGAATTGTTCAATCAAGAAGCCAGCACATCGCATCAAGGAGTACATACATGCCTTTATTTAAGATGAATCTTAGAACAGTGAACAAAGATTGCACAAGAGACTTGCTCAATATGTAACTAAACATCCTAAGATTCTCTTCTCCAAACCCTGGGCTTACAGAGGCTGCAAATAAGAAACTGACCAGGGAACGTACAATGGTGGGGTTTATGTTCTGGTGCATTTTTTTTTCTAATTGAAAATTCTGTTATTTCATTAATTATTGCCTATAACATGAGTTTAATTAAGATAGTAATAGTCAACAGACCATAGATAACAGTGATTGTTTACCGGAGGTTACAGTGTAAACCTAAATAGTAGTTCCTGCTAAAAAAACTAACTGATTTACTTGTGGTTATTCTCCACTTAACTGGTTTCTACATTTCCCCAACTGATTGAGATAAAACATAATTTGACCTCTAGATTGTCTCTGCCTCTCTTTCCTGCTTGGATTCCAAATCCCCCCCCCCCCCCCTAGGACGGTTACACTGGCTGCTTTAGTGACACCTACAGCACAGAGGCCAAGGTTGAGAACAGAATATCTTCTCACCCTTGGAACAGGGCCCACCAGCTCCCAGATAAAGGACACAAGTGAGGGGCTTTTTTGGGGGTGTGGGTGGGGGGAGGGGAACACCTACACTGTAGTTGTACGCACTGCATGTCTTCTGTTAACAAATATAAGGCTTCTCTCTCTCCAGCGGTATCAGACTGGCCCTTTTCAGATGTAATCCAGTCACAGTCCAATGCTGTATATCAAACACATGAAACCACCCCTTCTGAACAAGTCTCAGAAGTAGCTTATTCAGAGCAGCCCCAGTCCCTGCAACCCTCACTCAGGCAAAACTCTCACTGAGGCAATGAGACGTAAGATTGCAGTGAGGTAAATGTGTTTTTGCTGCATCATTTCTGTGCAACAATAGCATACCGCATCACAGCAACAATAGATATACTCCATGGTGTTACCTGTCCCTTCTACCACCATATAGAAGTGCAGAGTTAATCTTGTGTCCATTAACCAAATGGTTTTTTTTCTATAACAGTACTGAGTACAATAGTCCTGTACTCAGCAATGTATTATATCTTCTCCCTTCCCACCTTAAGGTATGGGCAGAGCAATACCCTACAGACAGATTATGTTTCCTACATGGATGAACTCGCCTCTGCTATTGGTGTGAAGCCCAATTTTCCGTTGCTGTTCCTGACGGATCCAAGGCTGGCCCTGGAAGTGTACTTTGGCCCATGCAGTCCATACCAGTTTCGTCTGACGGGACCGGGGAAGTGGGATGGAGCCAGAAATGCCATCCTGACCCAGTGGGACCGGACGCTGAAGGCTACGAGGACTAGAGTTGTACATGATTCTCAGAAACATTTCCCCTTCTTGAATTTGTTTAAAATACTTGTCTTCCCTCTTCTTCTTGCTGTTTTTCTGATGTTTAACTAATCATCAATTTTAAGGCTCTCAACATGAAGTTAATGAATAGAAAGGAAAATAGAAAGGAGAGGAGAGAATCTTATCACTTCACATCAGTTCTGACCTACTGTGTGTGCAGATAGAGATGTTGACAAATAGATAGATAAATATACCACATATGTTTGTATAAACTCAATGGGCCACAGCCTCCACTGTGTAAACTGACATCGCTGTATAGAAGTCAATGCCAGATGTTCTTTTGGTGTCAATGAACATAACCTGATTTGTGTTCTTCTGTTTGTATCCTAGGAAATACTGAAAGAACAGACTCATTACAAGGGGAATATTGAGATAAATAAGATGTTATCTCCGTGTTTTTTTAAACCCCAGGCCCTTCACATCTAGAGTATTCAATAGTGTGAAAACTTAGAACTGGTCAATACACAACAATTATTTTTCACGGGAAATTGTTTTTTTAAATTGTTTTACGTTTCCCCACTGAAATTTTTGATCTGTCGTTGAAAAAACGAAACCAAAAATTTTTCAGTCTTCAAAAACAATTTTTAGTTTTAGTTTTCAATAAAACCCAATTGTTTTTATGACAACCTGTTTTGCGGACTTGGGCAGGACGGGGGAGTTATACCCCCCTGCCGACCCAAAAAAATCAGTTTCAAATTTTTTCTCAAAAAAAAATTTTCCAACCAAAATAAACATTTTAACCACAGTAAAAATATTTGTGGAAAATTTGTTTTTGTCAAAAAGCCATTTTTTGTTGAAGAAAACCTTTCAGTGAGAAAATTTCTATCGGGTCTTGTAATAATTCTCTCTAACAGCATGTTCAGCTGCAGCATCTGCCTCTTAGCAAACAATCTGAAATGCATACACTACAGAGCTATCCAAATAACTAGCCTAGCTTGGGGGGGGGGGGGGTAAACAAAATATACAGTTTCCTGCTGGCTTTAGAGAGAACTTCTCTGAACTTGTCAGTGAGGACTTGACAGCCAAGTTGTTGCTCTCCACCTTTCCCCAGTCATGATTTAGTAAGAGCCCCCAGAATCTTCTTTTCCATTTGGATAAATGTTCCCTTGAAGCAGTGTGACATACTAGTTAGAACAAGAGACCAGTGTATGTTTACACTGCAGTCAGAGGGGAAACCATGCTATTTGCATGTGTGTTGGTTTTTATCTGTAAAGCAGGGACTGCTGTCAACTTTGTAAAGTGCTTTGCATTCTTTGTACGAAAGGCACCATATATGTACCAATCAACATTAATATCTGAAGCTGTTCAGTCTAGAACAGGCTCTTGTTAGCTATCCAGTATTTGACTGAATGCTGTGGTCAGATCCTCACTCACCCAGACAGAAGAGGGAGGTATATGCCCAGTCATGTTTAAACCAGATGCATGCCCAGATGTTCCGCGGTGGGATTACATTTGTTGTGTCTCTTCTCCCTAGCCTGAGCTGATCACCATGGAACTCAAAGGAAAGACCCATTTCCCCCCTTCCCATTGACTTCAATGGACATTGGATCAGGCTCCTATTGTACAAGCCACCATTTAAAAAAAATAAAGTCAATTACAATACTGAAATTAAAATGTATTGGAATCTTTTCACCAGTTTCCTGGTTCTCTCTCAGCTAGGAAACAATGAATCATTTATTACGAGGGGTTTATGTAGCTAGCAACTGTAGTATTGTGTAAAGTGAGGGACTAGGATGTCGATTATAGTGATTGGCGCTAGGGCAAAAGGATGATGATTTATACCAAGAGGATGGGATGTACTAAGTGAGCATTGGATGGGAAAACCTCACAGGGTGGGGAGAGATTCAGATAAGCCTCTGGAAGGGTAGAGGCTGGCAACACCATATGCACTAAGGGAAGCAAGAGAAGACTCTGGCCACAGTTCTGCATTTGGATTCAGTCCAAAGTATTTCGTTTAATTATGTTTCAGGGATTTGATTTTTTAAAACTGTTCGTGGGAAGGGGGCAGAAACACGTCTGGAAGTCTAGGTAGTGAATAGCATGATTTCATCTGCAGATTAATAACTTCTCACCTAAACTGCACCCACAGCTGTTTTGCAGGTACCAGAAGAGAGCCTAGTAAATTGCACAGTAGAGGTGCCTTAGGGCATGTCTTCATGAAAAGGTTATTTCAATATAAGGTAGGGTGTGAATTTAAACCAATGTGGTTATACTGGTATAACTCTCTATGTGGACACTCTTATTCCAGTCTAAAAGAACCTTTTTTCTAGTATGTCACTTTGGAAGGGGTTTAAGCTATACCAGAAAAAAACACTTTAATACTGGAATAAGTATGCCCACCTGGACAGCAATGCTAAACTAGCTATTCTGGTTAATTTCCCCATGTAAACAAGAGGGCAGCCACACATAAGAGAGCAGGAACACTGGCTGTGGTATGTGGCTGCAGAAAGCAGGGTGAGCAGCGCTAAGAGGGTGCTGGCAGGACTTATGGGGTGTTGAGGTATAGCATCTGTTTGTGGGATGAGCAGTGCTGTTGAAAAGAATTTAGGGCAGGGGCAGGCAAACTGCGGTCTGTGGACCACATCCAATTTAATCCAGCCCTCAAGCTCCTGCTGGGAAGCAGAGTTGGGGCCACTCTGAGTGCATGTGTCACGGCTCCTGGAAGCAGCGGCATGTCCCCACTCCAGCTCCTATGCGTAGGGGCAGCCAGGGGGTTCTGCACATTGCTACCACCCCAAGTGCTGCCCCTGCAACTCCCATAGGCCAGGACCCAGCCCCAATCCCCCTCCTGCCTTCCGAACCCCTCAATCCCAGCCTCACCCCAGAGCCCGCATCTCTAGCAGAGCTCTCACTCCGCCCCTACACCCCAACCCCAATTTCATGAGCATTCATGGCCCACCATACAATTTCCATACCCAGATGTGGCCCTCAGGCCAAAAGATTTGCCCACTCCTGATTTAGGGGATGATGGAGCACAGAGAGAGAGAAACTTTGTCAGAAAGTTGTGGCAGGAACGTGGAGGTGTGGCGGGGGGAGTCAGTGGCAGGATGAAACGGACAGCAGAGAGGAAGATGCTCCTGGCTGGAGCTGAATAGTGTCTTTGCAATGTTTCCTTCTCCCTTGGTGATGAATAACAACATCTGATAGTTCCATGATTGCTGGATGGCAGCAGGTCCCATTTATCAGCTCATCTGTCTGAAAAGAGCATCTGAGGCAGCAACAAAAATCAGCTCCTTAGCAGAAGTAGCCTTCTAACACAGGATTGTACTCACACAACTAAAAACTATAGTGACAAGGTAGAGGAGGTAATAGGTTACCTCCCTCACCTTGTCTCTTTCATATCCTGGAACCAATATGGCTACAACTACACTGCAAATAAAAATTATTTTAGATGCTCAAATATTTTCTGTATAAGACTCCACTAAAAGAATGTGCACACAGCACTCATTACATGGGCACGTAAGTGCTCTGTAGTCTTTTGTTTTGCTAACTGTCCCAATATTTCCCCATGATATATTGCTTCAAAGCATTTGTGAGTGATGTTCTAGGAACCACGCTGGAGAGTCTTCCATTTTTACCTTTGTTGTTTTCATCCTCTGATTCACTCTCTGTTGTCAGTAAATGGACAATATTTCAGTCCCAGGCATCAGTTTCAGTCTTTGAGTAGCTGGTTTCAGTACATTACACATAGAAGATATCTGTTGTAGCAAGGGCCTCTTTTCACAAAGGCTCTGTGTCAGGGTTCCCTCCCCACTCTGAGGTACAGATGTGGGAACCTGCATGAAAGACCCCCTAAGCTTATATTTACCAGCTACGGTTAGAAACTTTTCCAAGGCACAAATTCCACCTTGTCCTAGAACAGTATGCTGCCACCACCAAGTGATTTAGACAAAGAATCAGGGAAAGGACCACTTGGAGTCCTATTCCCCCAAAATATTCCCCCAAGCCCTATACTACCTTTCCTGGGGAAGGTTTGAGAATAATATCCTCACCAATTGATACAGATGAACATAGACCCAAACCCTTGGATCTTAAGAACAATGAAAAATCAATCAGGTTCTTAAAAGAAGAATTTATGTAAAGATAAATGAATCACCTCTGTAAATCAGGATGGAAGATTACTTTGCAAGTAACAAAAGATTCAAAACACAGAGGATTTCCCCTCTAGGCAATACTTTAAAGTTACAGAAAAAAACAGGAATAGACCTTCCTCTTAGCACAGGTAAAATTCACAAGCTAAAACAAGATATTCTAATGCATTTCCTTGCTATTACTTACTATTTCTTTAATATTAGATGTATCATTTCAGTGGGAGCTGGATTACTTGCTTGGTCTCTCCCTTTGTCTCCAGAGAGAACACCCACACAGCACAAAACAAAGCCTTCACCCCTCCCCGAGATTTGAAAGTATCTTCTTTCCCCATTGGTCCTTCTGGTCAGGTGCCAATCAGGGGAATCTGAGCTTCTTAACCCTTTACAGGTAAGGAGGAATTTTATGCTACGCTTAGCTGTATGTTTATGACACTCTGTCCACCTGAGAGAAGAGGTCTCTGAATATTGGTAACTTACTGTTGAAAAACCTTTGGGCATGCAGTATGGTGGTCACCTCGTTAGAGGATAGGTTTGACATTATTTTCTAGTGACTCACCCATCTGCCCGATGGGTCGTGATTCCGACAGATCATTGTGAGCAATTAACATCACATTGTGTATGAGATATACATCTGAAACCCGAGATACATCTGGCCACTGAGTTTACTATCCAAGAGATACTACAGTGTGTCAGCAAAGGTCTTCTTACCTGAAACTTTTCTCCTTGTGCTACATATTTCACTGATAAGCAGAGGGGGGCACTGATAGGGGAACCCCTCCATTACCTTCCCAGCAAAGCAAAACTATCATTGCAAGCCCTGTTTAAAAGTTCACGTGAATAATCATAAGTTTTTGTTCTATTTTCCCAGCTATACTGCTGCCAGTGCCCTCAAGGCTACAAAAAACATGGGCTTATGTGTGCTTCACTGTCGCTTCTTGTCCTCCCAACCACTATTTGCCTCACTCCCACTTTGGCCATGGCTCAGTCTTTCTTAGTACTTTGCCAACTTGTATTATTTCCCTGTAGTGTGCCGTGTCATGAGACTCGCAAGTTGTGTGCATGTCATTGGACTATATGTATTCCCCTCTGTATGGCCACTGAAGTGAATGCACTTGTCCGGGTTAAAGCCATTTTCCTCCCTTTGATGTGTCAGCCAGCAATCTAGTACCAGTGACCCGAAAGCTAGAAGTGGTAACCATGGCCCATCATCCTATAACAATCTGGGAGGAGATGACATTGCATTGCTTCCCTTTACTTAAAAAAATGTTTTCCAGTGAAGCAAGTAAATGCTTGCCTGCAAAATGCCAACAAGGCATAAAGCAGGGCTGCCTCTCCCTTTTCAAGAGGAGAAAATGCATGAAGCATATGAGTAAACAGCCATCGGAGAATGGCAAATCAAAAACCCTTCCTGCTTCTGGATAGAAATCTACTTGTCCTAGGAGGGGTTAGAATGAGAGATCCAAATATAGTGCCAGTGAAACTAAAGAAAAACCATTAGACCTTTCACCCCATCAGTAAATTTTCAAGAACCACAATGGAACAGACCTTAGGGGATAGGATAAAATCAGAAATACGGCTGTAATTCATTTGCTCAGCTGAGTCAGCCTCTTTTTGGCCACAATGAGTAGGCAGGATATATATGGGGAGTGCCTGGTAAAAGTTATTCTGCATGTTTGGCCCCAGTCACATATACATAAACCATGTGATTATGAATAAATAAGAAACAGCAGCCCTGAAGAAATCCAGAGTGCAAAGACACTGGTGAAGGCAGGTTATTTAAACTTGGATTGGTCCCGTTGTTTGCTTGATCATGGTGGAGAAAGAGACCTGGAACAGTTTGTTTGCTTTTAAAATAGGGGGTTTCCTACTTGTTTGGCACCTGAGAAGTATCAAAAATGTGCTATGCTTAGTACAATAAAGAATGTGCGGCGCTTTGAGATCTACTGATGAAAAGCGCAATATAAGAAATGGATTTATTATATTCACAGGGATGGCTTAAGCAATCTAGCCCATTCTCCTACTTGAAGAGGGAAGAAAAACCCCAAGACATTAAGCTAACACAGAGGTCCCCTGGGTATGTCCTAATATGTATATAACACTCTGGGAATGTCTTGAAAGGCCTAATATCAAGTTTACAATGGACACAACACAATGGTGTGCTGACTGATGTACACCACAAATGTGGATTTAATAGCAGGGGCTGAAACATGGGAACTTTAGAGTACATTGTTTCTAGGGGGAGTGGATGGTAATGTTGCAGAGAAGGTAACTCACTGGCTGCAGTAAGGGCTTGGTATCCCGTTCCTCTATTTCTCTTGTTAAACAGAATATGATGATGATGATGATCTCAAAAAGGAAGATTTATTTCACCCTACATCTAGGAACTCGTCATGAACCAGGCCACCCATTGTGTGAGGGGCTGTACAGAGACACAACAAATATTCATGTGACTCTCCAGCGTGAGGCGATGCTTTCGACAGGAACGGCCAACTCGAGCACTTCCCCACTGAGGATCTTCCAGCACTGCTGCTGCTTTCCAAATTCTGCCCCGTCTCCCCAGGCAGTCTAATAGGACACTCCTGCAATGTGCCCTCTCATGAGAGAGCACCCAGGAGCAACCCCAGGTTCCCAGGCAGAAGAATCTCTTCTCCCCACTCTGTATCCAGCACCACTTCTGGCAAAGTGCGGCCACTGGGAGCTGCAGATGGTCAATGTAAACAAACTGTCTCATGGCCCATTGTGTGCGGCCCACAAGCCGCAGGTTGCCAACCACTGCTAGACAGGCTTTCAAATAATCAGTGGTAACATCTCTTAATAAGGCAACCCTCCCCACTTAAAGATATTGGCAGGAGCCATGGCATGATCTACATCAGTGGTTTTCAAACTGTGGGTCACGATCCAGTACTGGGTCACGGAATGTAAGGCACTGGGTCGTGGTGACTCTGGTCAGCACTGCCAATTGGACCGTTAAAAGTCCCGTTGGTGGTTCGGCGTGGCTAAGATAGGCTAGTCCCTACCTGTTCCAACATTGCGCTGAGCCCCAGAAGCGGTCAGCAGCAGGTCTGGCTCTTTGCAGGGGGTGCCACGGGGCTCTGCGCGCTGCCCCCTCCCTGAGCACCAGCTCTCCACTCCCATTGGCTGGGAACCAGCCAAAGTGAGCTGGGGAGGGCAATGCCTGTTGGTGAGAGCCATTCAGAGCCACTTGCATGTCTCCACCTAGGAGCTGGACCTGCTGCGGGCCACTTCTGGGGCACAGTGCGGTCCGCGGTCCAGGACAGGTGGGAAGCCTACCTCTGCACTCTGGCTGCGCCACTGACCGGGAGCCACCAGAGTTGAACCTGTGCCCCAACCCTGCATCCCAATTCCATACCCCAGCTCGGAGCTCCCTGTCAAACCCAGATCTCCTTCCAGCACCCCAACCCCCTCATCCCTGACCCTACCCCAGAGCCTGCACCCGCAGCCCAGAACCCTGACCCTCTCCTGCACCCCAACCCTCTTCCCCAGCAGTGAGCCCCCTCTAAACCCGGATCCCCCTCCTGCACCCCAAACCCCTCATCCCCAGCCCCACCCATAGCCTGCACCCTCCAGCGCAGAGCCCCCTCCCACAACCCAAACCCCTCATCCCCAGCTCTGTTGGGTCATGAGCATCAACAATTTTCTTCAACTGGGTCACCAGAAAAAACATTTGAAAACCACTTATCTACGCAGTCTGATTCTCTCCTGCCTTCCTTCTGGTGTAATCACAAACACCTGTGCAAAGTGAGTGGGAAACCCAGCAGAGCTCATTGTCTGCTGACTTCCACTGGTGATAGCATACTGCCTCCGCTTTGGTAACATGGTGAAGGACAATGGAGACTCAGGCCCCACTATAGGAATGTGGGAGCCACCATACCAGATCAGGTTAGCAGTCTCTTTAGCCCAGTGTTCCTGTCTTTGTCAGTGGTAAGTGCCAGATGCTTTAGAGAAAGGTGCAAAAACCACAGGGTGGGATAATTATGAATATACCTGTTCACAGCAAAAATGTTTTCCCAAACACCATCAGATTGAGTTGGATTTTCAAGTGCCTAGCACCCATCATTTGAACCAGATTAGTGCTCAACTCCTGTGTAGGATTCAAAATCAGAGCTGGATTTTCCACAGTGCCCAGAGCCCAATAGCTCAAACTGGGACACTAATGGCCAGATTTTCATTAACGCTCAGCGCCCAACAGGCTAAATTCTTCTGAAAATCTGGCCACTTACTCTGGTATGTAAATGGAGTTGAGCTCCTTTGGAAAATCTGTCCCTTACTGGCTGGATTATGCCTTTAAACATGAGGGTTTATAGTTTACATTTTTTAAAATAGTGTATCAATTCCAGCATAGCTGCTAATTTTCTCTTTGTTTATACACACAGCCAGTCCTCTTTTTGACTCTTGGCCTCAATGAAAGCTTTTAGCAGAGTTGCACAGATTGATCATGTGCTATGTACAGAGCATTTACAAGCCAAGGACGCTGTGGCATGGAGAATGAAGGCCTCTCTTGCGTGTCCTGTAGATTGCTTTGCTTTTATCCAGTGCCAGCTTTATAAGGCTTGTTTATATAGCAACTTATGGGCCTCATTGCCATGGTAGCTCTGGAAGTGCGCAAGGCCCAAACCAAACTCCTGATTCTGTTTGAACTAGCAGTTTTGACCACTGATTTTATTTAAAGCCACTTGGGTGCATGACCAATGTTAAAATCTATCGATTCCTTCAGTCCTTCCCCCAAATGACCCTTGCCGCCAGGGCTGGCCTCAGGGAAAACGGCACCCTGGGCAAACTTGTACTTTGGCACCCCTGGCCCTCACTGCCTCCCCATGCACCCATCCACCACATCGCCCTTAGCCCCCCACTGCCTTCCTGGGCTCCCCATCGCCCCTGGGCCCCACTGCCTCTCCCCGACTGCCCCGAGCTCCCTTCTGCTGCCTTGCACCCCAGGTCTTCAACAGCGCCCTCCTGACCTCCTGACCACGGTGCTCTGGGCAGTCACCCACATCACCCACGAAAGGCCGGCCCTGCTCACTACCATAAGGAGCAATAATTAGCTGTATATAAAGGTCAAAAAAGGATGGTTCCCTCACACCTTAGTCCCCCGCATTCTACACACTAGGCCCCCAAATGTTTTCACAATCAATCTGACAGGAGATAGCATTGCTGAGTCCAAAGAGGAGAGATCAGTGTTATTTCAAATTCAACTTTGGGGAAAGGCTGCTGGGACTAACCTCAGTATCACCAAAACCAGATGTTCAAAAATCTTAAATTGCCCAACCCGCAAAAACTCCTGAGGTTGGCTTAAAAATCTTGAGGTTTTTTTCATAATAAATGTGGGGTTCATTTCATCTGCCTTCTGTTTTTTGAGATTTTAGGATGCACTTGTGTCACTCTTTCAAGCTTTTCTCTCCAAGAATGAAAGCTAGAAACTGCCTGTAGTTAAGGTTGCCCAGCACTTTCCTTCATAAGACCCTGTTTTCACTTGCTTCTTGCTTTGTCAACCTTTCACTATTTTGACTGAGCTTTTCCATTTTGAGTGTCTTCTAAGAAAAATTCAGCCTGAGTCAAATTTCAGCCAAAACAGTTCAGCGGTTTCTCATAATGAGGTTGGAGAAACATATGTTGTTTTGCTCATGTTAAAAAATTCTTATGTAACCCTTCTGCCCCTCGGAGTTGGCAGCAACAAGGGCCGGGTTCGGTATCCAGGGGTTCTGTTTCAATAACACAATGCAAAACCCTCTCAAGCCCCCACCCACTGACCTGGGACAATTACATACCACACCCCTCAGGCACTTCTAGGAGGCAATACTTCCCCTCTCGCAAGCACAGAGTCTGAGTCTAGCAAAATCCTTTTAATAAAGGAGGGAAACAATGTGGCATCATATTGGGGAAACACCACAAACAGGATTCATAACATAAACCAAGAGCAAAAGACCCACCAAGTAAGTTTTCGCAATGTCCTTTTCCCCTTAGGGTCTTAAGTCCAATCACCCCAAAATCCAACAACCCAAAAGTCTGTCCCTGGTCAGTGCTGCCCCAGGGTTCAAAAGTTTATCTGCAGAGTTTTACACCCCCAGCCTGGGTGGAAATGGAGGGGCACATAGGGTGTTAAGGGGCACCTTACTTGGGCTAGGGCCAAGTGCCTCGCCTCTCCGTGGAGTTCTGCTGCAGTCTTCACCATGACCGGCTCCACTCCACCAGCTGTGCCGCTCCTCCAGCTGACCCGCAAGTCACACCAGCCATCCCCACAAACCTCTCCACTCTGCTTGCTGTTCTGTGGGCCACTCCAACTGTCCCACAAACTGCTCAGCTCCACTCCACTCCACACTGCTCTGTGGGCTGCTCCAACCATGTTACAAACTGCTCTGCTCTGCCAGCTGCTTAGCAATAGAGCTTCAGGCTCCCCTGCTAGTTAGCACAGCACTCAGCTCTATAAGTTTAGCTCTTTTTAGCAATTTCAGCTTGTAGTAGGGGTGCCCCAGTGCTGGTGTACCATTGACCCACAAAGAATTCAGCTCAGCAGCCTCTAGATGGACTCCTAATAGAATCAAAATTAGCTCTATTCTTCAACAGTAGAGAAAGAAGAAGGTGCAATTGATCACTGCATTCTCACCCAACCCACCCTCCATCTCAATTCACTGGGTTTTGGAACCCATGTCCCTTGTCTAGCGAGTGCTCCTTTGTTGATAGTGATATCCTCTGTCATAAAACAGGTTCATAGTCCCTCATTCACATAATCAGGGTAGCAACACTTTATTCCTCCTGACCCAATAACAGAGAAATTGAGGATCCCACAACTGTCAAAGTGACCATTTTAGGCTGCTGTGGACTATGCTAAGCACGATGGGTGTGCCTATGCAAACAAGATCAGCTCTTGAAATTCTTTTCCACACTTGCCATAATTCACCACCAGATGTCAGGGTAGAGCTCATCCTGACTCTGCTTACACTTACAACTGTTTTGTTGAGCAGATCTAACACCCTGGTGTGTTGGAATAAGGACTTAAAATATGGCAGGGGTCACCTGGCTGTCAGGGAGATTCCTTTTGCCATACTTTTAAAAAACCACCCAAACATGGCCAAGTTATAAGCCTTTGAAAAATCTCTGTGTCAGCATGCTGCATAAAGACGTCTTAGATTTTGGCATCTAAACCTCTGAAGATTCCATCTGCACTGAACATGCTCCAGCCCCTCATAGGTCCTATGTGCCTGATGGACTGTGCATGCACCATCCCCACAGAGCAACTGAGCATGCTCCTGCCCAGGGCTGAGCAGGAATTTCCCTGCAATTGCTCCTCCTGGCTGCCAGCAGCTGCTATGGCACTGGGCATTGGAACAGAGTGTAGGGAGAAACTGTCTCCTGTGCTTTCATGTTTCCTCTGCCAGCACCTAGGCAGTGAAGAGGAAGCAGACCTAGGGAATGGGGAAGAGTGGGACATAGAATGGCATGGGAGGAGGACTGGGATGTGGCTGTGAAGCCAAGTGTGGGTGGGACTGATCATAGAAGATTAGAGTTGGAAGGGACCTCAGAAGGTCATCTAGTCCAACCCCCTGCTCAAAGCAGGACCAATCCCCACAGATTTTTACCCCAGTTCCCTAAATGGCCCCCTCAAGGATTGAACTCACAATCCTGAATTTAGCAGGCAATGCTCAAACCACTGAGCTATCCCTTCCCCTCTGGGACTGGGATGAGGAGCTGAGGAAGGGTCATTGGGACATGGAGACATGCAGGGAGACCTGGCCTGGGCTGTCGAGCCCAGAAGAAGGCAGTGGTGGAGAGACCAGGACAGGGATGAGGAGCTGGGTGGAGGAGACTGGGACTTGGGGCCAGGACAGAGACAGAAAGGATCAGGCTTGTGAGGGGCAGGAGTAGAAGACCTAGAGTGTGCTCAGACCTCAGGATTCCTGAGCCTCAACATCCTTCTGCAAATATCTGTGAAATCCACTGACACAATGTGCGCATCATCTCCTCTAGCGGCTGGCCCACATGCTGCTGCCACCAGGTTCTCTGAGCTCACGCGGATGAGGTCTGTGCAGGGACTGTCAGGGTTCCAGCCTTGCCGATGAACCACGTGGGGCTCACCGTGGTCCCTGTTACAGGCTAACACTGGCCCTTTAGAAAGAGGCAAGAGACCTGTGACAACTGACAGCCCCCTCACCCCCAGGGGTCTTAAATAAGGCACCTGGGCCACAGAAATGAGAGGCTGAGATGGGAAAAGCATGTCAGGAAAAGGGCAGGTGAGAGCTACCAGAGAGTGGTGGCGGTTTCTGAAGGAGGTTCTGGTGGGAAGCCAGGAGAGCAGCAAAAGGGGGTTGTTAGCTGACTACCCCAAGTGAGGAAGCCAGAGCTGGAGAGGGCTGAGGGTCAGGGAGAGTGAGGGATGCTTCTCGAGTGGGGATGATTTCCTAGCACAGCGGCTGTTGTGGTTCCTGCTAGGAAGAGTGAGGTTGCACTCCAGCTGGAAGGGCTGCGGTGCCTCTCCTGGTAAAAGGACAAGAGCAGTCTGGAGAAGAGCACAGTTATCGCAGAAGACATTGGTATCAGACTGTATGTCTTGGGATTTTAAGGACTGTGTGAACTGGGGGTGATAAATGCACTAAGGTCTGGGACTTTCATTATGGACTACTTGCACTATGTTTTTGTAATAGTGTCCCCAAGGAGGGGTATTATTTAGGCAAGAGAGCATGTTTGTGGAGTTTCTGGGAACCACTGAAGGGGAAACTGAGTCAGATGCACTTATTATGCTATGGCCTGCTGCAGAAGGGTACCCAAGCGAGGGACATTTCATCCATCCTACATCATGGAATTGCCATTTTTTCAGATTGCTCTAACCTAGGAAGTTACACACAGAGAGAGGAACATTACATTTGCAAAGTCAAGCACTCAGAATTCGAGAAATGGCAGAATTTGTGTTGGCTGAGCAACCTGAACTCAACTCCCTTGAGCATTTGCATTATGACAGGGTTTTCAGTAAGATGATCACACGCTATTTATTCAGAGCACAGGCTGGACAGTGTTCGGAAGATGGATCAGGACTGGTAGCTAATGAGACTGTCATCTGACCGGTCTCCTTCTCTCTCGCACATACGTTTAATTCACATGTTTCTCTCATGCACCAGATAACCACATCACCCAGCCATTCTCTTAAAACTCACTCCACATCTCCCTTACTCCTCCATCCCTTTAGTCACTCACATCCCAAGGGTGAAGTCCTCACTACTATGTTCACTTTCCAACTAGGACACCTCTCTATTCTCACACCTGACTTACCTGTTTTCATATTGCCCAAGAGACCCTCAGTTCTCACTAACATTCTCATCATGTCTCCCTCTGCCTCAGACACTCTCATCCTGAGGACGCTTATAGAGAAGAATGGAGGGAATCACCTTCAACACTACCTCCAGTTCTTCATATTTCTGGGATCCTTACCAGTCTGCATTTAGGCCTAGGAGCTGTCTAGGACCTATACCAATTTCTCTGGCCAATGATCTCTCTCTGGCAATGGACAGATCCTCTGCCCATGCTCATTTCCTTAGTTCTTTCACGAGTCCTTGGTCTTGATGTGCAGTGACCTGTCTAAGAACTAGTGGGAGGATGTAATCACTCTGCAGTAGGTCCACTCTTTTAGGCAATGTTTCACCTTCCCTGATGGAAGGCCCAGTGGGGGATTAATCTCCCCAATGCTCCTATTCAGTGTGTATCTGAAGCTGTTTTGGGGTGGGATGCTGGGGATAGAAAAGAGACCAGTAGTGTCCAGGTAGCACCAAATTCTACAAGGCTGGCAGAAATGATGGCAGAAACCAGGAGAGCAGTAAAGTCAATAACAGAAGCCCTTGGTAGTGATAAGAAATGTATGGAGATTGAAAATAATAAAAGAGAAGTGAATGCAGAGATTGTTCAACAGCCAGTGAAATCAAGCTTGCCCTGGATCTTCATTACTCTGAACATTAACCCAGTTATATTAAAATCTGGGCTGCAGTCGCTTCGCCAAATATAAAATTCAGGTTACTCACTGGTGAGCATGTGTGTTACAGATCCCCCTCTGTGCTGCTCAACAGAGAACATGAATTGTTACAGCTCCCAACTGGAGGGGCTGTCTCTTTAGCTCAAGCTGTAAAAGTTCAGGCTTTTAGCTTTGGAGATCCCTGGTTTGATTGTGATATGTCAACTAAGATGCTCTCTGTCATGCTGACTGAGGAGATATCTGAGCCCTTAGCGATTATCTTTGAAAAGTCATGGAAGACAGGAGAGATCCCAGAAGACTAGAAAAGGGAAAATATAGTGCCAATCTATAAATAGGGAAATAAGGTCAACCCGGGGAATTACAGACCAGTCAGTTTAACTTCTGTACCCAGAAAGATAATGGAGCAAATAATTAAACAATCAATTTGCAAACATCTAGATGATAATAAGATGATAAGTAACAGTCAGCATGGATTTGTCAAGAACAAATTGTGTCAAACCAACCTGATAGCTTTCTTTGACAGGGTAACAAGCTTTATGGGAAAGGGGGGAGTGGTAGATGTGGTATATCTTGACTTTAGTAAAGCTTTTGATATCTCACATGACTTTCTTATAAACAAACTAGGGAAATGCAACCTAGATGAAGCTACTATAAGGTGGGTGCAAAACTAGTTGGAAAACCATTCCCAGAGTGTAGTTATCAGTGGTTAACAGTCATGCGGGAATGGCATAACTAATGGGATCCCACAGGGATTAGTTCTGGGTCCAGTTCTGTTCAATATCTTCATCAATAATTTAGATAATGGCATAGAGAGTACACTTGTAAAGTTTGTGGAAGATACGAAGCTGGGAGGGGTTGCAAGTGCTTTTGAGGATAGGATAAAATTCAAAATTATCTGGACAAACTGGAGAAATGGTCTGAAGTAAATAGGATGAAACTCAGTAAGGACAAATGGACAAAGGACACATTAGGAAGGAACAGTCAGTTGCACACATACAAAATGGGAAATGACTGCATAGGAAGGAATACTGCAGAAAGGGATCTAGAGGTTATAGTGGACCACAGGCTAAATATGAGTCAACAGTGTAACGCTGTTGCAAAAAAAAAGCAAACATCATTCTGGGATGTATTAGCAGAAGTGTTGTAAGCAAGACAGGAGAAGTAATTCTTCCACTCTACTCTGTGCTGATTAGGCCTCAACTGGAGTGTTGTGTCCAGTTCTGGGTGCCACATTTCTGGATAGATGTGGACAAATTGGAGAAAGTCCAGAAAAGAGCAACAAAAATGATTAAAGATTTAGAAAATGTGACCCATGAGGGAAGATTGGAAAAATTGGGCATGTTTAGTCTGGAAAAGAAAAGACTGAAAGGGCACATTACAGTTTTCAAGTACCTAAAATGTTGTTACAAGGAGGAGAGAGAAGAATTGTTTTTCTTAACCTCTGAGGATAGGACAAGAAGCAATGGGCTTAAATTGCAGCAAAGGCGGTTTAGGTTGGACATTAGGAAAAACTTCCTAACTGTCAGGGTGGTTAAATTGTCAGGGGATTGGTCCTGCTTTGAGCAGGGGGTTGGACTAGATGTTCTCCTGAGGTTCCTTCCAACCTTGATATTCTATGATTCTATGAACACTGGAATAAATTGCATAGGGAGGTTGTGGAATCTCCATCATCGGAGATTTTTAAGAGCAGGTTAGACAAACACCTGTCAGAGACGGTCTAGATAATACTTAGACCTATCATAAGTCCAGGGAACTGGACTTCTCACGATCCCTTCCAGTCCTATGATACTATGTTTTCTCAGGACCAGCCTTAGGGGAAATGGTGCCCTGGGCGAATTTGCATTTTGGCACACTTGGTCCCCACTGCCTCCCCCAGTCCCCAGCCCATCCTTCCCATTGCCCTGGCCCCTGCTGCCTCCCTGGGCCCTCCCCATCGCACGCAGGCCCTGGTGCCTCCTCTTGCACATTGTCTCAATCTTCCTTCCACAGCCTCGCACCCCAGACCCACCCTACTCCTGCCCTTGTTCTTGTAGGAAAGAGAACAGGAACAGATTGTTAAAATCCCAACATTTTCTAGGTCTGCATATCTCCTGTGGCTAAGTGTTTTTCTCCCTAACATGCCCCTCTCCTGCTTCCCTCAGAGATTCTTTCCCCAGTGGTTCGTTGGGCACTCTTCCCACTCCTAGAGATAGAACAGTATCTTTCTATTTGTCTACATGTTGCCAGGCACATCAGTGATGTCACAGAGGAAAGTAATAAAAAAATTGATTGCTTCTCCTCATAAAAACTGTCAACTTTAAAAACCTGTGATGTGAATGACTTCCCTTGGCAGGTGGAATCATACTAATGTCCTTGTGCTTCCTAGGAATTGGCTCAAAGTGAGGGAGTACATGTCCCTAATGGTGTGTTGTAAGGTGTAAAGGGAAGTTCCACCTACAGCTAGGAAACTAAAATAACTGTGCACTTATACAGAGCATTTTATTAGCAGAGTGCTGTTCAGACCCTTGTGACACTGGCAGACCAGACGCCAGCTCACACCAAGGCACCTAGGCCTCATTGAACACTGACAAATGCATAGCTTAGGCAGGGGTGGCCATCCTAAGGCTGAGAAGAAGCCAGAATTTACCAAAGTACATTGCCAAAAAGGCACAGTAATACATCAGCAGCCCCCCATCAGCTCCCAAACCCCACTCCCAGCACCTCCTGCCCACGGACAGCTTCACCAACCAGCACCTCTCCCTCCCTCCCTGCACCTCCAGATCAGCTGTTTCGTGGCTGCAGGAGGCTCTGGGAGAGAGGGGGAGGTGCGAGGGCATGGCAGGCTCAGGGGGGGTGGGAAGAGGTGGAGTGGGGGCAGGGCCTGTGGCAGAGCCAGGGGTTGAGCAGTGAGCACCCCCTGGCACATTGGAAAGTTGGCACCTGCAGGGCCGGCGCTACCATTTAGGCAGCCTAGGCAATCGCCTAGGGAGCCAGAATAATTATTGGGCGCCGTTTTGCCAGAGGGGGCGGCAGGCGGCTCCGGTGGAGCTGCCTCAGTGGTGCCTGCGGAGGGTCCACTGCTCTGGTGGAGATGCCACAGTCGTGCCTGCAGACGGTCGGCTCCTCACGTGGCTCTGGTCAACCGCCCGCAGGCTCCACTGCGGCAGCTCCACAAGAGCCGCGGAGCACCAGAGCCTCTGCAGGCACCACTGCAGCAGCTCCACCAGAGCCGCGGCACCAGCGCGTGGGGCGGTGAAATTGCTGTGCGCCTAGGGCGCTCAAACCCCTAGCGCCGGACCTGGGCACCTGTAGCTCCAGCTGCAGAGTTGCTGCCTATACAAGGAACCAAATATTAATTTCTGAAGAGCCGCGTGTGGCTCCGGAGCCACAGGTTGGCCACTCCTGGCTTAGGGTGACAAGGTGTCCGTTTTTCGGCTGGAACATCGGTCAAAAAGGGATCCTGGTGGCTCCGGTCAGCGCCACGCAACTTCCGGGAAACAACTAGCTTGTCCCTTCTCCAACTCCTATGTGTGGGGTCAACCAGTGGCTCCACACACTGCCCTCACCCCAAGCACTGCCCCCACAGCTCCCATTGGCTGGGAACTGTGGCCAATGGGAACTGCGGAGGCAGTGCCTGCAGACAGGGTGGCGTGCAGTGTAGCCTGACTGCGCCTCCACATAAGATCCAGAGAGGGGACATGTCGGCTGCTTCCAGGAGCTGCTTGAGGTAAGCGCCGCCCAGGGCTTGCACCCCAACCCCCTCCCAGGACCCAACCCTCTGCCCCATCCCCAGCCCTGATCCCTCTCCCACCCTGTGAACCCCTCAATCCCAGCCTGGAGCACCATCCTGCACCCCAAACTCTTCATTCCCAGCCCCAACCCGGAGCCCTCACCCCTAGTCAAAGCCTTCACTCCCTGACCAACCTGGTGCCCCTGCCCCAGCCCAGAGCCCCCTCCTGCACCCCAAATCCCTCATCCCTGGCCCAGCCCCAGAGCCCACACCCCTAGCCAGACCCCTCACTCCCTCTTGCATCCCAACCCCCTGAGCCAGATGGGTGAAAATGAGTAAGTGAGTGAGGGTGGGGAATGCAATTGACAGAGGGAGGGGGGATGGAATGAGTGGGGGATGGGGTCTGATTTGTAACAGTCTGCCCTGAGGTTGGTACCCACTTAGGAGCCACCCCAGAGCACCTGACAATACTGACTAATGAAGCCTCTAACACCCCTGTGAGGTAGATCAGTGTTTTCAGAACTTCGCAGAGGAGACGGTGGCCATAAAACATATCCAAGGCATCAGAGCACATCTGTAGCAGAGCAAAGATTAGCACTCAGGAGCTTCCTGGATTCTAGCCTTACATACAAGCTAGGAGGGTATGTGTATGCTGGTATGTAAAGTATGTGGGGGAGTGTGTGTTATGCAATATAAGTACAACTTAGGTGATCCAGGCTGTAATACAGTATGCTGAGTGCAGGGATGGTTATGAATACTGCTACACAGTAGGGAAATTTGAATATGGATCCAAACATTGTAACTCAAGCTCAGGTCCAGTGGATCTGAAGTTTGGTTGTTGGGAGCAGAGGGGAGGGTTAACTATATATTTCTTTCACTGCTTAGAGTTGCTTCACTGTCACTACAGACACCTACAACGAACCTGTCAATTGGAGTCCAAACCAGCTGTGCCAGCAGAGCTCACACTCTCATTTCAGTATTGCCAACCCCAAAAGTCCAAAAATGAGAGACAATCCTTTTGTGCTTTGTATTCGCCTTTTGTTTTTTCAAGCTGTGAGGGCACATTTGGGTCAAATTTTCCAGCTTCTCTGCAACCCTGAGAGCAAGAAACTTGCTTTTAAACAAACAGAAAAATGAGATTTTTCCCGTAATCACTTGATTCCAGGAGCTGGAGCTTGAAGTCAAGCATCAACTATTGGGAGACTCAACAGGGTTGGCAACACACGATCCTTTGTGGAATCCCAGTCCAATGTTCTCTTTTTTATTAATCTATTCAATTTAATTCTAAATGTATTAAAATTAATAAAAATTTATCCATGAGGGTCCCAGAGCTGAGAGGAGTCATGAGAGTACCTTGCCAATGGCCTCTAAGGGTTTGTGTATGGGGGAAAAATTATTCCAGTCAATTTCCCAGTGTAGACAAACTATGCTCCCATTTACCCTGCCTCCAGGCTTCTGGTTTGCTTTTGATTCAGGCTTTACAAGACAGATCCTCTGGAGTCCAAACTCCCAGTGACTGTTTGAGTCGTCTCTACCAGAAACCCACAGGGCACATGTCTGAGCAGTGAGATAAACACTGGGAAAGGGAAAGGTTAGCTCCTCCCAAGTATAAAGCCCCTTGTTCTGTTAGGGCGTGTTAATCTTCCTACCCAGCAGCCTGTGAAGAGGCAGTTTGCCTGCTCCACAAGGGAAGGGAAAAAGAGGTAAGACATGGAAAGACAAAATAGGAGGAGGAGGAACGGGGGGGAGGGGATTCAGACAGCATGGCTTAGCTACAAACTACAATTACCTTCTGAGCTGCTGCCTCTAGTTCTCTAACCCAAGGCAGAGAGGGACTCTAGTTGCAGTAGGTAGACCTATGAGCATTGTGTTTTGGGGGCACATAATGATGGTTGTATTTGGGGATAAAGGGGCAAGCCAATGGGGTGGGAGCAGTCAGGTGGGATTATGAATAGGGGAGTGGGGGGAATACACATATGGTATAGCTCAAACAATTTTTGTATGTTGGTTTTTGCAAACTTTCTCCAAATCTATTTATCTTTACTGCCCCACGTCTTTCCTGGTTTCACAGCAAAGAGTGTAGATTGGGGGAGGAAGGGCAGGAGGGATGCTGCCGCCCAGACTACAAGCCTTGGGCAGGTGTGGAATTTCCCCACACACATCTGACCCCGTTGGCCTGGCTGGAGCTGGCCCCCAAAATATAGAAATCAAATGACACCTCTGGTTTCACTCCTGCTACTCTTCATTTTTTCATTCCCTTCATGCCCCTTTCTTTCCTTGTATGCTGGATCTTACACTCGTTTCAGTATCTTTTCCCTGGATCACAGTTTACTGTAGAATCCTGCCGTTTTTCCCTTGCATTGATCTTTTTCCTACTCTTCTTTCTTTTCAAACAGCTGTTTTGATTGGTCCTCACGCTTCACTTTCTTATTTCCACTCCCACATCATGTCTTCTCTCCTCTTTCATCCTCTGTTTGTTCTCTGTTTCCCTCCCTTTCCTGAAGTCTCCTTGACCTTCTGCAGACCTTCCCTACCGCTTCTTCAGTCTTCCTCCCAATTCCTCCATAAATCCAGCCTTCACCTTGCCTCTCACTCATCCCTGCATCCTGCTTTCAATCCCCTCCTTCTCCCTACCCTTCTCCCCAAACTCCCTCACTGGTGAACAGGGCTAGGAAGCTCGAGACCTGGGCTCCACACTTGGTGCTGCCACAGAGCTCTGAGCTTGGACCACTCATTGGGCCTGCCTGTGCCTCAGCTTCCCCATTTCTAGCCTTACATTATTCTTGTGGGGGTTCAGTCACTCATGTTTCTGATGCACTGTGAGGGTGGAGAGCATTCTGGGAGTGCACAGTATAGTTATTATAGATCCCCTGTGCCTATCTTGCAGCTCCCATATGTTATCTCCTGTCCCCTAAATGTCTCCGATCTCCCAAATCATCCATCCTCTTCATCCTGTCCCCCTAACTGTGCCCTAACCTCATACCCCTTCACGGCCACCTCCCCAGCATAGTCAGAGCCTCCTTCTCTTCTACCCCTCTCCTTCCACTGAGCTTGTGCTCTGGAGTCTCCAATATTTAACATACTCCCTCCACAAAGCTTAGTTCATTCTCAGCATCTTTCCTACCCCACCATATGGCTCCCTTTATCCCATTTGGGGAGTCAGAAAGGACTATAAGGGGCAACTGAGGAGCAGGGCACTGTTGGGAAGCTCACAGCAGCACTGGCAATACTCAGGACTCACCTGAACACTCAAGACTCCATTTCATCCTCCTCCCACAGAGCAGAGTCGAGGACCCACTGACTTGAATTCCTAAACCATTCCGCTGAAGCCACGAGGACCCCATTCCCTGGTGATTCCTTGCACTGACCAGACTGCGTGATCCTCCCAGACACCGGCACACCATGGCCAAGAGAGTTGCTGTGATCGGCTCTGGCGTGAGTGGACTGACCTCCACCAAGTGCTGCCTGGATGAGGGGCTGCAGCCTACCTGCTTCGAGAGAAGTGATGACATCGGGGGGCTCTGGAGGTTCAAAGTAAGTGGGGGGTTCATTGCCTGTGGAGTTGGTGCACTGGCTGTTTTTGTACACTGGACCCTCCTCTGTTCTGACCTTCCTAAAGAGAGTATTTTAATATCAAAAATATACCAGGCACAGAGGGAAGCAAAGAAGGGAAACAGTGGGTGGAAAAATTCTGAAGCGAGGAGGGAGGAGTAGCCCTGAAGCAGACTCCTTCTGGTGTCTGGGAGCTCACAGAAGCTGTTCCATGCCAATGGCACTGGGACATGTCAGATGATCAGTGGAACTAGAGAAAAAGGGTCACACTTGAGGAGGAACATAGTTTGGTGTGAATTCAGGAATGCAAGCCGGGTCCAGGCTGCTTGCACACACATTCTGGAGCCCCAGTACATAGCCCTGGCCTCTCAGCATGCATAACACAGATCTCTTTCCTACAACTCTGCCTTCTTATTGCTAATGGCACAGGGCAGGGCTGCACAGCTGTGTTTGCTTGTGGTCACGGTTACAGTCACGTTATAGGTAGGGTTTCCAGTTTTGGTTGGACATATTCCTGGAGGTGTCCTCACATGACATAATCTTGAATTAAAGATTAATCTTAAATTCCTGGAGACTCCCGGACAATCCTGGATGGCTGGCAACTGTAGTTACGTGACACGTGATCTATGACATACCACTGGGAAACTCATTGAGACTTCAAGACTCTTTAACACCTTCTCTGTGCTGCCCCCTGCACAGCCCCGTTCTCCTTTGTGACAGGAGCGACCGATTGCAGCCTGGCTCCTGAACTTGCCCCTGGAGCCTGGAAAGTGACTAGCAGAGAGATTTTGTGACAAACATGTCTCCTCTTTTTTGCTGCTTTTTGATGCTTCTGGCAGGCTTGAAAGTCTGGGGGCAATGGGCTGTTATTTATAAAGGTGATTTTGTTTTTTTTTTATTTGACTGTGTAAATATTAGGTAGGATAAGTCTGCTCTGCCCTGGTTTTACAGGCGGACTCACAGGGGGTGGAGAAAGTTTAATTATGTTCATTTGCTGGAGATGTATTGTGAGCTCTAATGGAAAGAGGTTTTCAGTCTTTAACAAAGACATTCTTCCTTCCAAGTGTCCAGTAAATACTGGAGATAAATAGGTGTTAGCCAAAACAAACAAAGCGAAGATTTAAACACTCTAAGTGAACTTTTAGTTCATTTTCCTCCCAGTTGCCCAATTTTTCTCTCTTGCCTATTTGTGTTGTAATTTTAGTAGCGCTCCTGTTGCCAGGAGTCTTTCAGACTAGACAAGAGTGTAAAAAAACCCACCGGAGAAAAACTTTTTTTTTTCCCCGTAATCAAAACCTTTTCGGTCTCATTCATTTTTCATAAAACAACAAATGAAGAACCCAAACTCAACATTTCTTCCTTTTTAATCACCTTAGCTCTTGCATTTTCCCACATTTTGTGTGTTCACACGTGAAATGTAATAGTGCTTGAATGTAGGTTTTACATTTAATCAAACAATTCTAAAAGTAAATTTACTGGCTCATGCTGTATTTCCCTGAGATCAAGATGACATTGTGTTATATTCAGACCTGGGGTAAGCACATGTATCTCCATTGCATTTCACCTGCATACAACAACTAAATGTGGCCTGTCCTAAATTTTGTCTGAGAGTTCATTTATTTCCCTCTGTCCTTTAAACATAACTGAATGCAGAACGAATTACTGAAGGCTGTTTTTATGTTCACTTTCAGAGCTGGCCGAATGTTTATCTCCCCAACATGAGTTAATTATGCTAATGTGGCTTGTTTACCCCCTAGTGAAACCTTTGTCGGGGGGAAAGGTTGAGAGAATATTATGTAGTCAAGGCAAAGACAGATAAAAGTGTGTGCCATTTTTCTGTGTCTTTGTAATGTCTAAAGAAAACCTAAAAGTTTGGGGGAGATGGTAAGTTTTCATGTTTGGCTTGTGTTTTACTTTACATTGTGCTTCTGCCTAGAAACAGTGTTACATACATCTCCCAGTGGGCATGGTGACTAGTGTGACACAGGCTTTCGGTAGAGATATTGCATGACACTCTATGGCAGTGGTCTCTAAACTGTGTGGCGCAGCCCCCTAAGGGGGTGAAGGAACATTCGGGAGGCACAGCGGGGCACAGGCCAGCTGCCACAGGGTGGGTGGAGAGGGAGCAACCCCCAACCCCTGACTCCCAGCCCAGCCACAGTTCAGCACCCAGCAGCCGCCCCAGCTGCCAGCCCCTACCATGTCGCAGTCATGACTCCACTTCCAGTCCCTCCGTCAGCCTCAGCCCCTGCCCCAGCCCAGCCCCCAGCTGGCCCTCAGCCCCCCTGACCATGGCCCGTGGCTCCCGGCCACGGCTCCAGCCCCAGCCTTGGGCCCCCCCTTCCCTCTGTCCGTGTACCCCCTCAGGAGCCATGGCCCCTCTCCTGGCCTCAGCTCCCAACCATGGCTCTGGAGTGGAGGGCAGCACACAGTGTGGTAAGTTTGGGGATCCCTAAATCCTTTTGCACTCTGAGCCCTCTGCCAGTTGACACAAAGAGGAACCTTGGTTGCAGTCTCCCCTCTTTTCAACCCAAGACAGATTTATTTTCTTTTCCATGTCACGTAAGCAGAGTGATCCAGCTGCAATGTATCTGGACTTGCTGGTGTGGTTGCCAAAGTTCCAGGATTGTCCTGGAGTATCCAGAAATTAAACATTCATTTTTAATTAAAGACTAATATGTCATAAGATGAAACCTCCAGGAATATGTCCAGCCAAAACTGGCAACCCTACGGCTGCTGGAACTCAGTAGCCTGTTAATTCTCAGCTGGGTCTCAGTGATTGTGTATAAGCAAAGGGGATCTGTGTTGGGCAATCTTTAAATAATTACCCTCCAAGAAAAAATTGCCCCAGCACTGGTGATGGCTAGAAGCCACACTGCAAGCACTGTACATGCACAGCAATTCCTCTAAAACCCCAGCAAGAACAGACAAAATCATGCCAAATGTGTGTTTGTAAGTATAGAGTTTAATTTTATACTTTATAGAAAGGATCAAATGTAGCCTTGATGGACATTCTATAGAGGTTCTTACCACCTTCATTACCAAAATACCTGAGCACCTTCCAGTCATGCATTAAGTGACATGACTAAGCTCTGTCACGTATGGTTCATTCTTTCTCTCACTCTCTCCCAAAGGAGAGAATTGTGCACGCTGTGGAGTGTTTTGATGCATTTGTTTAAATATGAATTATATGTACACTATGCTGTGTTTGACAGGAAGTCTCTACCATGTAATGCCAGGGATGAAATTTTGCCCTAGAAGAATAACCTCATTAGACAGCAACCGTGAATGGTAAATTACAGCTCATACTGCCATTCCCCCAGTTAAAAATGTAGCTGAATTATGGTGTCAGTGTAAATAGTCTATGGACACTAGGGCAAGCATGCAATTCTGTGCTGATGAGCTGAAGTAAGTACTACTTTTCCTGTATGTCTGCCAAAGGATGAAGAAGTCTTTAGGACACAAATGAGTCTTGCAAAAGTCTTGTAACATGGGAGTGGACTGTAAATGATCTTAGATGGCCATGAAATAGTGACCTGTTCAAACTTCAGTAACACCATGAACCAAGCATGCAAAGACCACTCACAAGTCATAAGAGTTGCTAGAACAGCAGCTTATAATTTGTATCACAGCAGCATCTAGATGCCCCAACTTAGTACTGTACATACACCAAGTGAGACATCCGCAAAGAACTTAAAAATCTCAACAGACAAAGCACAGGAGAAAGGCAGTGGCATTATCCCCATTTGGCAGATGGGAAACAGAGGCTCAGAGAGATCCTCAAAGATATTTAGGCTCCTAACTTCCATTGGATCTGGACCTAAGTGACTTCCAAAAGTGTCATAGGGCGTCTGCAATCCACATCTCCTGAGTTCCAGCACAGACTCTTCTCTACAAGACCATCCTCACAAAGGAGAACATTTGCTACAAAGAAAAACTTGTGGCAAGAGAGATCACTTTGGCTCTGCATTGGGAAGCTTAGACAGAAGTGAAAGCCCACACAATGCATCGGACTTCAGACTCATTGAGCACCACACAGCAACACAGAAAACTGCAGATTTGCACTATCTAGTAACATTTCAAAATACACATTTGTTTGTCTGATGTTTTCTAGGAAAAGGTAGAGGAAGGCAGAGCCAGTATCTACCAATCTGTATTCACCAATTCCTCCAAGGAGATGTCATGCTTCAGTGACTTTCCGATGCCTGAACACTTTCCAAACTTCCTGCACAACACCAGATTCCTGGAATATTTGAAACTGTACGCAAAGCACTTTGATCTTCTGAAATACATCAAGTTCAAGGTATGTCCCATTAAAATAGGGTCCTGCTACTTATTTATTTTCTATACACAAAAGCCAGTCCCCTACTTACAGGCAGTATAACTTGTCTTTTAGGTTAAGGAAAACGAGCAAGCACAAATTCAGAATGGCTTGTTACATAACGTAACCTACCGATTCTGCATGTGTTTGTAGAACTACAGCTGTATGCATTGTTGTTGTAGCCATATTGGTCCCAGGATATATGCAAAATAAGTTTGGGGAGGTAATATTTCTAGTGAACCAACTTTGGCTGGTGAGAGAGACATGCTTTCGAGCTTACTCTGAAGAAGAGCTCTGCAAAAGCTCAAAAGCTTGTGTGTCTCACCAACAGAAGTTGGTCCAATAAACAATATTATCTCCAGCACCTTTTGTCTCTAGAACTATAGCTGACCTGGCTACTGGGGAACAGATTGCTTTCTGATAATACTCTGCTTCAGGTTAACTCTCTGCTGGGTGGAGGACCTGGGGAAGGCTAGCAGAATCAGTATTATGGAAGAGAGATAAGACCAGCACAGGGTGACTGAAAAGGGACAATGCGGCAATAGGGAAAAAGGGCAGTTAGGGCATGGATTAGATGCTAAGCGGATTCAGATTCAACAGGGTAGATGATCGGCCAAAATTCTGACCAGGCCCTCAATAGTGAGAGGGGACACTTGCAGGATTCTGGCCTTTTTCTCACAGATTCAGTCCCAGCCCCTGTTTCTACCCCACAAAAAGCATTGGATGTCAGGACAAGGAACAGTGTGAAGAGATCAGGCTAGTGAATAGGATAAAGAGACCAAAGCATCATTTTTCTTTGCGTTTCTTAAATTGCTTTAAACCAGGTGAATACAACTCATTTTATTACAAGGGCCAAATTGCACAATTAATTAGGTCTGTGTTGCTCCCCAGGGATACGAAGGGCTGTGAGGCACCTTGCTACTGTCTGCCCTTTGCATGAGCAAGCCCCGACTGTACCCGCTGGGCATCAGCTCCACGACTCCATGGGCAACACAAGCAATGCCCTCTAGGTCTGTGCTCTCCTCCTCGCAGGCTAGCAATAGGTGTACTCCAACTTCCGAGCATCTCTCTGGAGTGCCCAGCCCCTAATCCACTGCGAGTTAATTGCGTGAGTTAACTGCAATTAATCGACAGCCCTATTCATAATGACTCTGACCGGTGCGTTACTGACTGTTGGTAAAGACAGTGTATGCCACCCTTTAGTGAATAATTATGCATATGTCTGACCCAGGGGATCCCTGCAAAACCCTGTGCAACTCCCATGCCCTCTGCCGCAAGAGGTCACAAGATCCATCAGTGGGGTCTACAGAACTGGGACCCATGTTCTATGATCACTCCAAAAAGGATCTCTCAGTGACGAGTGCAATCTTTTGGCAAATTTGCACATTATCCCGTGGGCCTCATAAAGTAACCTAACATTTATGCCAACGTGTACACATATTTTGCTTCACGTCTGGGGATGTTCCAGTTATGATTTCTGGGGCCTGATATTCAAAGCACCTGATATCCAAGTCATTTGGAGACATGGGTGCCCTGCATTCTGACACACCCAAAATTAAAGGGAAGTTTGAAAAATGTTGCCCTCACTTTGGTTACTGTCACATTCACCGTCACAGAGTGGGAATAAATGATGTATGGTATTTCTAACACTAGGATTATTTCTGAACTTTGTTTTGGTGTTTGCACATGCAGTTGGCCATTTTGCATGCACAGGGGTAGTAATTGTGTGTGCAGACAAGATGCACAGTTGCAACCTAAGCTACCTGAACACTTTCCCCTTTCAGTTCTTTTCTACACCAGGCTTTTAGCCAGAATTTTTCACTGTTGCTACGAGCAGTTCAACTCTACTAGTGGTAGCAGGGCCGCCCAGAGGTGGGAGGCAAGTGGGGCAATTTGCCCCAGGCTCCGCAGAGGCCCCGGGAGCTCTGGCCCAGTGGCAGTCCGAGTCTTCAGCGGCATTTCGGCGGCGGGTGGCCCTTCAGTGCTGCCAAAGATGTGGAGCAACTGAAGGGCCCCCTGCCACCGAAATGCCGCCGAAGACCCAGACCACTGCTGAGTGAGTACAAGTGCCACAGCTCCCCTACTTTGTCCCAGGCCCCCTGAATCCTCTGGGCGGCCATGAGTGGTAGCAACATTTTTACAGCTCTGTCACCCAAACCTGCTCTGAGCGATGCTAGGCAACAGGTAATAAAAGCTGGTAGCAACAGTGGGAGATATAGTGTGATGAAATATTGGTGTCAGGTGACATTTTTACCACTCTGTCAGCCAGATCTGCTCTGAGCACCGCTAGGCAACAGGTAATGAAAGACAGCAGCAACAAGAACCTGATCAGCCTAGCGTTGCCATCATTGCTACCACCAGTGGAGAGGGAGCAATGCGGGGAAACTTTTGGCATGAAACCCTAGTGTAGACACAGCCAAAATGTCACCATAAGGTGTAAGAGTTAATGCCCAGTTAAGGTGAACTGGATCAATTCACTCATCTCTGAGCTGTTTCAGGCTATGGCAGTACTATGTTCCATTCACAGCTGGAAGTTTATGTTTGCAGCCGAAGGGCTACAGTCTCCCTTGTCAGTTAAATGAAAGCTTGCATTCTGGAAAGTCTGGATCTGTCAAGCAGGCTGGATTAAGTGTACCCATTTCTGGCCTGTAAATTACATGGTTGGCATTCCTGCTTTAAGTCAAACCTGAATGTGGAGCCCAGTTCATTCCTAGCTTCTGAGCTACTCTGAGTATGTGAGTCACAACAGATCACCTCTAACACATGGTGCTGGGCCAAAGCACTTATGTATTTTCTCGGGTTTACTTTCAGACCACAGTCATCAGTGTAAGAAAATGCCAGGATTTCTCTACCACCGGCCAGTGGATTGTTGTCACCGAGAGTGATGGGAAGCAAGAATCCACCATGTTTGATGCCGTTATGGTGTGCATGGGTCACCATATAGAATCCTTTATCCCGATGCAGTCTTTTCCTGGTAAGAGCTGTGTTTGCAAAGCCCTCCTACAGGGTGTATTTGGGGTCCAGGTTAACAAGGTGAAAAAACCGGGAACAGCTAGGGACAATTGTTTATATTCCTGTATTGGAGTGAGAGCCTAAGGCTCGCTGCATGACCAGTTTAATTAGTTCCTCCAGATCTGATTATTCCTTCTTGTCTCTCTTGAGGCTTTAGTCCCTTGGAACCATTACAGTTATTGGATTATCCAAATCATTACTTCAGATGGACCTGGATCCCACGTCCTCTGAAGCCAGTGGATATCTTTCCATTCACTTCAATGTGTGCTAGATAGGGCCCAGCTGTTTGCTTTCCTGACATAACCAGACTAACTTAAAGCAAGAGCATTGTGAAATTCTGTACATTCAACAAATACCTGGCCATGAACAATGCAGAGCTCAAATCAAGAAGCTGTTATCTGTTTGATTCTATTGTCTCTCCTATATTGTTGTGTATTTTATATATATAATAGCACCTTCACTGCCATATTAAACATGCTGATTCTTCTTTTCTCTGCTAGCTTTCTTCTTCCTTCTCTTCTTTTTGCCCTGAAAAATCTCAGTCACAATGTTTAAATTCTCACTCTCTCCAATATTTTCAGCTCTTCCGGTAAAAGTAAAGTTTAGGGTCAGTTGGTTTTGAACCAAGGTTGATTCAGTTTCTACTTTAGCGGAATGGTTTTTCCTGGTACTGAAGCAAAATTGTTGGCATGATCAAAGTTTTGCACAAACATACATCAGGCACAAACACAAACTTTGACACAAAAATGCAGCTAGGCCTTTGAGTGGATTAGCCAAACATACCAGACATGCTCAAATATTTGCTCCATTCTTAACACTTGGCACAGGCCAGCTGGCATCCCCACTCAGTTAACTCTGAGAGTGAGAAATGATTGCAGACAAAGGGCTCAAACCTCTACAGCAACAAGTGTATACTCAGTGCAGTTAAGGAGTGGGGGCCCACCTTTCCATTCTCCCAGTTCTGGACCAGATGAGGAACATAACAGCCCCTGGAGTAACTTAAAGCAGCTTCAGAGCTGCCATGTTATGCCACCTGCACCCAGCGTTGTGCCCTGCCCCAGCACATCCCTCCCACACCTCCAAAGAACGGTGTGCAGCGGGGAGGATCTCCACTCCTTTCAATCAACATTCATCCTGTTCACTGCATGAGCAGTACACAGCAGGTGGAAGAGGACCTGAGGGCTACACCCAATGTGTCCATGAATGAAAGGCACTGCTCTCCACTGAACCTCATTTTTGTTTCTAGTAAAACATATCTAGATGTCTTCTCAAGCCAATGTTTCTAAACACTGGGAGGAGGCAGGAGGGTTGAAATACAAACTTGGATCTGAATTTTATATTCATAAGAGGCCAAACCAATTGACATCCCCACAAAACCTGCAGCCAAATGCCCCCGAATTTTAAGATGCTCCAAATCTGGTGCTGAGGGTATGTCTACACTGTAATCGGGAGGTGTGATTGCAGCATGTGTACCCCAGCTTGATCAAAGCTAGACTGAGTAACACTAGCGGTGAAACCATGGCGGCACAAGCGGGTTAGCCCCGCCCACCCAGGACCCAGGTACAATCGCGTACCTGAGCATTAGCAGTTTAAAACCCATCTCTGCGCTGAGATTCCAATCCTTCCTTCTCTCCTTGTAGGTATCGAAAAGTTCAAGGGCCAATATTTCCACAGCCGGGAATACAAGAGCCCCGAAGGATTTCAGGGGAAGACAGTCGTGGTGATTGGAATGGGGAACTCTGCATCGGATATTGCCGTGGAGCTCTGTCAGAGAGCCAAACGGGTAGTGTGACTTAGCTTGCTACCCTTGTGATTTGGGGTGAGGACAGTGGCAGGCATCCATTTACTATGTCCATAACATATGCTGATGTGGCATGTAAGTAAATTACATGCTACATCAGTTTACTGTGGCCCAGAGACTTGTTAAAAGCAGCGATCACCTAGAATATGCAGCATCCCAGGCATTAAAGCCCAAATCTTTGCTTCTCTGGAGCAGGAAAAAAGGCCTCTAAAGATTGGTTGCTATTATTTTGATTGTTTATTCTATGTATTTCAGTAGGACCTAGTGGTCCCACCTGCAATCAAAGTTCCATTGTGCTAGGCCCGGTACATACACACAGCAAAAGGTCCTGCACTCAGCCTACAGTTTAAAAAGACAAGACAGACAAAGGGTGGGAGAAAAGAAGTGGAGTTATCCCCCTTGTACAGGTGGGAAACTGAGGCAAGAAGAAGTTAAGCAATTTCCCCAAGGTCACAAAGGGAGGCTGGAGCCAAACCCAGCTCTCCTGAGTTACACAAGATCACCCTTCCTTTGAGACTGGTACATCTAGAATCAGCCTCCACAGCAATGAAAAGCAATCTCAAGTGGGTGTTTTTTCCCAGCCCCCCCCCCGCCCCGACTCTGTTCTGAGACGTTGTTTCTCTGTTGTTTTGACCTCAGTAGCCTCAAGCAGGAGAAGATGTTCTATGTCTGGAGACAAACCTAGGCTGAGGTTTGCAAAGCAGATAATGCACGTGCTGTGGAAGACTGTCACTGCTTAAAGTGGAATTCTATATTGCCCTGTAGGTGTTCATCAGCACCAGAGGAGGCTCATGGGTAATGAGCCGTGTCTATGATGACGGCTACCCTTGGGACACTGTATTTCACACCCGATTTAGCAATCTGATCAGAAGTATACTGCCTTGGCCCCTTTTGAAACGGGTGTATGAACAAAAGATGAACCAATGGTTTAACCATGAAAACTATGGCTTGGTGCCTCAAAACAGGTATGCATTTTTAACATGCAGCTGATCTGTGAGTAGTTGGAGAGGAAAAGTAATCTGAATCATGTAATTATTATGAGGCCATACTCTGTCCTCACTCATGCTTCACTCACTCTTTACTCAGGCTAAACTCTTACTGAATATAGGACTGACCAGACTAGCTCAGACTTGAGGTCCCTCTACTTCAGTCTGTCTCTGACACTGGCCAGGACCATATGCTTCAGGGGAAGGTGCAAGACATTTTGTAGTGGGCAATTATGGACACTCATGGGCAAGTTTCTTCCTAACCGCCATCACTTAGTGGTCAGATTATGCCCTGAAGCATGAGGGTTTACACTTTTGCATGTTCTCGTTATCCACACACATGTGTAATTCTTTTTTAATCTTGCAGTAGACCAAACTAACCCTCCAATCTTAACCCCCGCAAAACACTGGGATTGAAATCTGGATTCAGATGTGAAGGGTTGGGCCTATCTCTGCTTAAAATGCCAGGAAAGGGTCCAAGATCAAAACATGTACATTCCCCAGGAAAATAAATGTCGAGGGAGGAGGGAGAGGAGATTCCATAGAGTTTAAAATCATCAGATTTTGGTGAAGAACCATTTATAAGCCAACCCCTGCTCTTTGATGCGTCACTTTTTTACCAAAAATATTCAGCTTACAAACGAGTATATACAGTACCTCTTAGCGTAGGGAAAATTCACAAGCTAAAACAAAAGATAATCTAATGAATTTCCTTGCCATTACTTACAATTTTTGTAATCTTAAATGCTTATTTCAGGTAGAGTTTTAGGAGATGTTTTTTTTCCTGCCCTGGTCCCTCTCTGTCCAAGAGAGAACAACAAAGAGACCACAAACAAAACCTTCCCCCACAAATTTGAACATATCTTCTTCCCTTATTGGTCCTTTTTGTCAGGTGCCAGCCAAGTTATTTGAGCTTCTTAACCCCTTACAGGTAAAGGAGGGATTTTATGCTACCCTTAGTTGTAAGTTTATGACACGACCCCCAAATCACAGATGGTGTTGGACAGCCTGGTCTACACTGGCTGTGATTTCTTCCTGGAGCTCTACGAGAAAACAGAATTAATAAGACACATGCACCTCTAGCTACTACTGATTATATAAAAACTAACAATATTTTCCACATGTCAAAGATGATTTTAACCAGTTGATTCTGGGAAACTTTCACGGGAGAGTGCATCAGCCACTTTGTTAGAAGATCCTGAAATGTGCTGTATTTCAAAATCAAAATCTTGGAGAGCTAAACTCCACCAAAGAAGTTTTTTGTTATTTTTCTTGACAGTATGAAGCTACTTCAGTGCAGCATGGTCGGTTTGCAGGTGGAAATGCCTCCCCAAATATATGGGCGTAGCTTTTCTAGAGTATACGCAATGGTGTAACATTCCTTTTCAGTGATTGACCTGTGTCTTTCCCTCTCAGACAGTATCATCATAGACTTCCAAAGGTGACATTCCTGACCAGCCCTTGTACTAGACAGGCAACTTGGCTGTAGGCAAGTTTAAGAGTTGGACATGAAGGGTTGAATTGCCGCTTGGGCCTCTGGGTTGATGAATTTGGAGTCACTAAGGATTGGTGGATAGCTGACACTTGTGCCCCGGTGTCTCTCCATGCGATAACCTTCTTCCCGCCCACACTCACAGCTTCCCTTCGCTCTGAGGGTATATGGGAGGAATCTGGGCCTGGGGACCTCTGGTGTGATTCCGGTGTTATGAACTGCAATCTGTCTGGGATCTTGGGGCAGTTGGCTTTCACATGCCCCAGCTCATTACATTTAAAATATCTTAACCCCTTACAGGTAAAGAAGGGATTTTATGCTACCCTTAGCTGTATGTTTATGACAGCTGCATTGAAAGACCTGGCCCCAATGTGTGGAACCTGGAATGACTGTATGATTCAGTGACACTCTATTACTACGGACCCTGCTGACCTATGAAAATAGGAATAACAGGGTGTAAAATGGGTATTCCTAACATGCTATTTCTACCTCATGCTTCTTGTCTGTAGTTCTATCGATATGCACTTTGTCAGCTCATTCCAATCCTTCAAGTCTTACCCTTCTCCAAGGTATGCCTGATAGAGTGAAATTAATAACAGCTTTGCTGCAGCTGACTAGCTGTGGGATCTTTGGCACTCAGTCCTGGCAGCTCCCAGGTTATTTAGGGGAGGTAGGATGTAAGGACTTTGCACCCTTTTTGCATGGCCTCAGCAAACCAGACACCTCCACCATTTGGTTTCCTTCCAGAGCCCTGATGAAAGAGCCAGTGTTCAATGATGACCTTCCAAGCCGCATCCTCTGTGGCAGCGTGGTGGTGAAGCCCATTGTGAAGGAGTTCACCGAAACCGCTGCCATCTTTGAAGATGGGACTATGGAGGACAACGTGGATGTTGTCATCTTCGCCACTGGCTACAGCTTCTCGTTCCCCTTCCTGGAGCAGTCAGTCATCAAAGTGGAAAACAACGAGGTCGCGCTGTACAAACAAGTCTTCCCCCCTACTCTGGAGAAGCCAACGCTGGCTGTCATTGGCCTCATACAGCCGCTTGGGCCCATCATGCCAAATGCAGAGCTACAGGCTCGCTGGGCTACAAGAGTCTTTAAAGGTACGTGGACGGGTATGTTGTGTTACATGCATAATAATTGCCAACACGCCAAACATTTGACCAGATTTAGCCTTAAGTGGGCACAACTGCCATTGAAATCAATACTAGTGCCCTTTGCATCAGGGTTCAATTTGGCTTATCATCCCTGCTGCAAGATGCTCACATGCTTGATTTAGATAAGAATGATACATGGAAATACAGAACAGGGAGAGAATGGCAAAGGACGCCGATTCTGGTAAAGGTTCTAAATTCAAAAGTTTCACATTTGTTGACTCCTATTCATGGGACTGACTCCTTAATATCCCTCATTAGCATGCTCAGTCTGCACAGACCATTTCTGATTTTTCTTTTAACTGTGAGGGTAATTAACTGCTCTAATCTAGCTCAACCACAAGTTATGGGCTGAATACAGGAATAACAAGGTGAAACTCCCTGGCCTGTGTGATGCAGGAGGTCTAACAACATGATCACAATGGTCCCATCAGCTTTAACATGTATTAATCTCGAATGTAGCTTACTGCCGGAGATCTGAAAGCAGGGAACTGCGGTGTCAGTATTCTTATCCAAGAATGTCACTGCAGCCAATAAGAATCAGTAAAAGAGATCTGAGAATATCAATGGGATATGATCATTACAATAAATATGTAAAATTGGGGACTGGAGGAGAAATCAAGAGCTGTGAGCTGCAACTGGTTTGATCCTGGGTTGCTCCTGCCACAGAAATACAGCTGAAAGCATATTTACCCAGGAAAAGAACAAGGCTACACTTCTTACAGAGCGGTCTTCTGAAGCAGCTATTTAGTGTCCACTGCTTTCATCACTGATATCTTACTTAGAATCATAGAAGATTAGGGTTAGAAGAGACCTCAGGAGCTCATCTAGTTCAACCCCCTGCTCAAAGCAGGACCAACCCCAACTATCTTTTACTTCTCTGATAATCTCGCAAAGCAGTTGGACTATCAGAATGAACAAAAGGTAAACTAAAGCTCTCACCTCCTGAAGTGCTCAGGTCAATCTCTGACTCCTGTTCATAACAGACAGACATTTCCAAATCAGGTTTAATCTTTCTAAATGTAGGTTTCACTTAAGAATGAACAGCTCTGATATTTTTCTAGGCAGCAGTGTTATCTAGTGGTTTATCAAATAGTTAAAGGACAGAAGTTGAAACCAGGACTCCTGGGTTCTATTTCCAGCTCTGGAACTTAGTTACTACCCAAAGGTCTTGGCCAAGTGACCTAAACTCATTTATCCATCTGTAAAATTTGTATAATATTCAGACATTTTTTTCCCTCTTGAAATAAATTATCAAGACTTAGTCACCCTCTTGGGTCAAAACTTATCTTAAGGAACAACAAATCTTGAAAATAGCCAAAAGAAAAGTCAATAAGTGTAATTGTTGCTATGAATGCACATAACAATCTTTCAGACAGCTACACTAGAATTCTATCTCATTGTGCAGCTCTCTGTAAACTTGCAAGAGCTTCTCTGTAAAGCATCATGAGCATTGATGTTGCTACAGAAACAAAAGCTGCTGGCAGGGTATTGTAATTTAGGTATTATTCTTTTAAACTAACGTTGTAAAGGAAAGCTTTTCTTCCCCTTCTGAGAGTTTAATAGTTTAAACCAAACTCCTCACTAAGGAGAGCAACTAGAAAAATGCACTTGCCACATGATTGATTTCAGCCAGCCATAAGCTAGGATTTGCTATTTGTAACAATATCTCCCTGCCTAACAGTTCTCTGTTGTAAGGTTTAATGAGTGTTTGTGAAAGCGCTGAGGCCCAGATCTGCAAGGTATTCCACTGAAGTCAGTGGAAGTTAGGAGTTTAAGTAACTTGGATGATGGACCTCAGAGCCAAGGCTGAATTGGAGCCAGGTGCAAGAGCAGATTAAATGAATTTGTCTTGTCACAGTCCCCATGGCAAAACTGGAGCAGCACGATGGAGAATTCAGTCCCCTTTGCTGCAGAGGCCTTGACAAAGCAACACTTTTAAGCATTTGTAATGGAACGTGCAAACTACTTGATGTAACAGATCAGGGCAGGAAGCTTCCCAAATCCAGCTCTGAACTTGGGGGTCCCTCTCTAATTCTTGTTGCTTATTAGTAACAGCCACTTTAATTTTCTAGGGCTATCTGCGCTGCCCTGTGAGAGCACCATGATGACTGACATTGTCAAGAGGAAAAAGAAGAGGATCGAGTGGTATGAAACACCACCTAATTAATAGTACTATTCTCCACTCATCATGGGAGCAGTTTATACATATAGAGGAAATATTTCTCCTTCCTCTCACGCTCCTCAGAAAATACAGTCCAAAGTCTTCTAGAAGCTTTGGCTGACATTCATGTCTTCATGTGTTTAAAATATACACCATCTGTTCAATGACTAGCTCGCTCGCAGATATTCCAAATGCCTTGAGTATTTGGGTTCCCCTCATTTCTTTTCTGGCTGCCAGACCTGTGTGTGTATTCCCTCCAGACTGAATACTTTAATGAGGCTTGCACAATTCCACTCCCTCAGGAAAAGGATTATGGAACCACATCAACCGCATATATCAGTGTAGTCTCTTGAGTATTCCTAGTAGCCCCTGATGAACATAACTCCAAACTAGCCAAGGATGCCTTCTGCTATTTTGTGGCAATGAAATGCCATTCTCATGCTTGCTCTGAAAGGAAACCAGGACACCTTTCAGAACACTTTCCAGAAGAACTCCGCCACCACTGTCTTTAGATCCAGCCTCCCTATGGTGTGTCTTCCATCTCCCTTTTCACTCCTGTGTAAGAGTGGCAGTGGGTTTTATCCTCCTTCAGATTGGTGGGCATTGGATATTATATTCATCAGCCTTAAACCACATGCCCTTTGGTCAGTTTCAAATCCTCATCAGAGAGTCTATACGAATATCCCCAAGGGTCTTTCACATAGTTTATTTTGTTGATCAGAGAGAGGCCTCATTGAGAAGGCAGCTACAGTAAAGGATGGCCAGGCTCACTAGCTTCCTTGTCCTGCAGAAATATGAAGTTTATAAAACATGCTGGTCCTCTGGAAATCTTAATCTGTGCATCTAATAGTTCAGGTGCCAAGAGTTAAGGGCTCAGCAGGTTGCAAAAATTGGAGTTGAAAGTTTCTCTGTAGTGTTCATTGCTGTCATGTCCAAGCACTGAATGCATAGCAATAATTCTTCACATAAAGTTCTGCTTATTCCAGCCTGAAATATTTCACAGGTTGTCTTTTGAATTGAAAAGGTTTCCATTTTTCTAATGTTAACCTGAAATCACCAGTAGTCACCTGTGGGCTGTAATACTGTGGTCTAATTTTGGTTGTTGGGTGGTAGGTGCTGGGTGGTGTTAGTGCCCTGAGATATACAGGAGGTCAGACTAGCAGATCGATGGTCCCATCTGGCCTTAGATTACATATTATAGAGTTTTGGGGAGTGTAAGAAGATGATCTGAGTAGAACAGCTCTTTTCCATCTCTGACTACTATGAGGCTGTGATCCTTGCAAAAAAATGTACACCACTCCAGCCAGAAAAGCACCATTCCACATACCAATGACCTGTTACATGTAGGTGGTTTGTATGAACACAATTCTGAAAATCTGTCCCTGTGGGCCCATAATGGGGAGTCAACTGCAGTTGAAAGGGATTAAGATTGTCTAAGGTATGAGAAATGCCCTAGGTAGGATATTATTTGTAATGCAAACATGCCAGGTTCTTCACAAATCGTTCGTAACCTGCAGATGCCAATGTTCAGTAAATGTGCCTTGTTCTCCGCAAATTCAGGTCCACAGTTTTTTGGCATGGAGGCAACTACAATTCAGCCAGTTTTAGGGTATATCTGCATTGCAATGTGGAGATGGGACTGCAGCACATGTAGACATACCAGAGGTAGCTCAGATCTTGGTTAATAATAGCAATGTAATCATGGCAGCTTACATATGTACTCAGGGTCATGGGCAGGGGGGGCTGCCCTGAGCAACTGCCCATGCTGCCACAGCTTCACTCGAGCTAGCTTTGCTTTAACTGGATGCTACATCAGAGAGCCGCAGCTATCCACAAGTCTATCTGGGGTGCTTCTTGTGGCTCTGAATCCCATTATTTCTCAGTCTTCCCATATCTTGTCCGCTTCCCTGTCTTTCTCCATTCTCTCTTTTTAGCAATAGGTTAGCGTGCTATTTACCAGTTCTCTACATGACATCCCTTTAGCACTGTATGAATCGGGAGTATCAGATTCAATATATACAAGTCACTGAAAAGTTATGACAGATGTGGGGCATCTCTTTCTATGCTCTCTCCTAAGGTTTGGTACCAGCCGCAGCCAGACGTTGCAAACCGATCACATTGAATATCTGGATGAGCTCGCCGAGGGCTCAGATGCGAGACCCAGAATCCTTCCGCTGCTTCTGAAGGATCCCAAACTGGCCCTGACAATTTACTTTGGCCCCTGCAGCCCCTTCCAGTTCCGCTTGACCGGCCCTGGGAAGTGGGATGGAGCCAGAAATGCCATCCTGACCCAAAAGGCACGGATCATCAAACCCACAAGAACACGCGTGGTGCGCAACTCTTCAAACAATTCCCTGGTTTCATATTTGCTTAAAATCTTTGGTCTCCTTGCTCTCTTCGCTGCAGTTTTTGTTAGTCTCCAGCAGTCCTGAGCGCTGTCCTATGTCAGGTCTCAATAATGTGAAGTGACGCTCTGCCCTCTATAGAAATCTTTCCCTTAAAAATAACAACCTCCTTGCCATATTCCAGTCCATGGGTCTGATCCAGAGAGGTGCTGAGCATCTGCAGCTGATGACTGGCGCTAACGAACATTGTGGGTGCTCATCATCACTTTTTAAAATCAGCCCATTTGATTGGAGCTCTCTAGCAAAGCTACGGGTTTAGGTCAGATTAGATGGTCGAGTGGTCCCTCCTGGGCCTAAACTCTGCTCACGCAGCTCCCATTTCAATTAACATGCGGTTGTGTTACTAAATCCCTTAGGCAGCTTCACTTTGATCTGTTGATTTGAGCTGTTTAAATGCTGAGGGCTTGTCTATATACAAAAGTTGTACTCCTTTGACTGTACTGATATAATTATACCAATACAACCCTCAGCATTGACATGACTTTAATGGAATAAGACACCTTTTATGGCACTGTTGCTGCTTCCTATATATGGGAAGGGGAATAATCTATATTGTTATAACTGCCTCCACACTGGGGGTTGTACTGGTATAACTATTTTAGTAAACAGTTGCTCCCTTACCCAACATAGTTATACTAGTACAAAAGATGAGAGTAGACTAGGCCTTAGTGTGAGAGACTGTTTCTGTTACTCTAAACCTCCTCATTTCATATTTGAAAGCAAGATCTGGAATGACAGTAGGGGCAGAAACACAGACCAGTTTTTGCAAGCCAGCAATTACAGACAGGCCCTATCAATATCTGTAAAGTGTGCTGTGTCCTTCTCCCTGCAATGCAAGAAAGTGAGGCCTACCCTTTAAAGTTTCTAACTGTACTGTGACAGACCCAGAGCAGTGGGGTACAGGAGTCTGGAAGAGGGCAAATATACTGGTCACTGAATGAGTAGTTTTCTGTTCCCTGAGTGACCAGAGCAGGGGCTGCACTAGAGTAATCAGAAACCTGCTAGAACCAATTAAGGCAGACAGGCTGATTAGAACACCTGCAACCAATCAAGGCAGGCTAATCAGGGCACCTGGGTTTAAAAAGGAGTTCACTTCAGTTTGTGCTGTGTGTGTGGCGAGCAAGCTGAGAGAGGGAGGGAGGGAGCATGGGTGGGTGTGACTGCTGGAGGACTAAGGAGTACAAGTATTATCACACACCAGGAGGAAGGTCCTGTGGTGAGGATAAAGAAGGTGTTTGGAGGAGGCCATGGGGAAGGAGCCCAGGGAGTTGTAGCTGTCATGCAGCTGTTACAGGAGGCACTATAGACAGCTGCAATCCACTTAGACAAACCATTCGTGGGAATTACAGGGTAGCAAACCTGCCAAATGCATGGTGGGTGGGGATAACTCTTGTAATCTATTCTGGCCTTTCCATGATTCATGTGCAATGTTGCCAGTTACTTGGGCCTGCTGGGTAACTTGCTTCTTGTTTCCTGAGAAAAGATACAACCGCTTGAGTCACTCATCAACTAGCCTGTTAATAAGGGGCCAGATTCTCAGTTGAGATAAACAGTATCTGGCCCAAAGCCATGGCAAAAGCTGTATTTTTGTTAGTATTGCATTACTGATGCTATAGTCAAGACTGAGATGAGAGGGTTTTTTCAGTACAAATTTGTTTTTGGTTGCTCCTAATGAATTGTTTTCAGGCTCAAACTTGGCAAACTCCCAACTCAGTCTGAAAACATGTTTTGGCAAGCTTGAGAAATGTCAGTTTGGTTTGGTTTTTTTGTTTTTTGTTTTGGTTAATTACAGGAACATAAAACACAAGTTCATGTGAGTCCAATGTGCATTTGGAGAGACTCTAGTAATTGAAAGTACTTTGTTTTAAGTGAGATGTGTGGTTAGTGCTTATCAAGGGACCCAATTGTTTTCCTTGTCTTAAAGAAATACACAAATTTTAAAACTGACTGATACCTACACCTGATGGTTGATGTATGTGCATTTTTGTAATATTCATGGTACTGCCAATAACACCTCCACAGTGCTAACAGAATATTGATTGCCAAACAGCTACTATTCATGATTATATGCTGTCATAAACAGATAGCTACGGGTTAATGTCTCTTAACTGTAAAGGGTTAACAAACAGGAACCCAAACACCTGACCAGAGGACCAATCGGGAAAACAGATACTTTCAAATCTCTGTGGAAGGAAGCCCTTGTTTGTAGTTTTGGGTTTTGCTTTGTTCTTTCTGAGAGTGACCACACGTACCTGCAGCTCTCTAATCTTCTATTCCAAATTTGTGAGTACAAATGTAGAAAGGCGGTATAGTCTTTTTATTTGTTTTCCTTTATTTGCAATTATGTAGTTTGGCTGGAAGTATTTTAAATTGTATTTCTATTGGAGGGGGCTGTTCCTCCAATTTCTTAAGCTGACAGACCCTGTAACTTTTTACCATCTAAATTGCAGAGATAGACCTTTTACTTTTTTCTTTCTTTTTATTAAAAGTTTTTTGCTTTTAAGACCTATCTGATTTTTTTTCCCCTTGTTGAGGGTCAGGGGAATTGAGTCTGTACTTAACAGGGAAGGAGAAGGGAGGGGAAGGGTGGAATCCCTTTGTTTTAGATTCACGGAGCTTGAATCTGGATTGCCTCTGGGGGAAGGTATCATTCCTCTCTGTATGGTGATTCAAGGAGTTGAATCACGGTGATCTCCTAGTGTACCCAGGACAGGAAAGAGCTGGGAGGAAGAAAGGAGGGGGAAGGGAAATGGTTTATTCCCCTTTGTTGTGAGACTCAAGGAATTTGGGTCTTGGGGTCCCCAGGGAAGGTTTTGGGGGAGACCGGAGTCTATCAGGCACTCTACTCTAAGTCCTGATTGGTGGCAGCATTACAGGATCTAAGCTGGTAATTAAGCTTAGGTGAATTCATGCTAGTACCCATATTTTGGACACTAAGGTCCAGATTTGGGAATTATACTATGACATGCTTAGAGCCACCTTCTAGAACAGAGGTCTCCAAAGTTGGGTGCACAAGAGGATCCTTGGGGGTGCACAGCAGGAGAAGTCTGTTTTGTTTTTTTTTGGCTTCATCAGTTCGGGCAGGAGTCCAAGTGGCTTTTTTTTTTTAATTCAGCAAAAATGGTAGAGGTGGTCGGCTCAAAAAATTTTTACTGATGGGAGTGCACGATCAAAAAAGTTTGGAGACCACTGTTCTAGAATAAAATGCTCATTGGCTTTGACAGTAGCTTTTTGTGCTATTTTTATGGTAGATGAAAGGAGGGAGACAGGTGTTGGAAAAGTTGTTAGATTAGGAGAGGGAGAGGGAGGGAAAAGTTTGAAACCATCATAAGTGCCACACATTATAGGTATATAATTTCTATGATGCTTGCATAACTTCTACCTATCATCTTCTGGGCCCTGGCAGAAAGGGACTGATGCCTATGAAATGGGAAAGTATTTGATGGTGGGTTTTTTTTCTTAGTGTTTGAGGGAATTCAGTGTAAAAACTCTTAGTGCTACATTTGAGATTTTAAAACTGCCAAAATCAGGAAGTTATGAACTACAGTTTCTACAGTAATGTTGCCCTTATCCACGCAGCAAATTACCATAGATACTGGAACAAGGGGAGCTGCTGCATGCTCTGGCTTGAATGGTTTCCATTATATCCAGGGTTTACAGTTTGGTTCACTGGGTCTCAGCACCCCCACTATATAAATTGTTCCAGCCCCCCTGCAAGTTACACCAAATTTAACTAAAGGTGTGAATTTAAACTTACTTAATAAAATGGGAACTAGCTTCTGTATGGAACCTCTTATTTTGGTTTAAAAGCGACTTAGTTCAGTTCAGCTTAAATGGATTAGAAAAAGCTAACAGGCTGAAGCTAACCCAAACTAGGCACCCTTAAAGTTCACTAAGGGGGTTGCAATGGTTTCACTAAACTGGTTTAGTTAAGCCATTTCCAGTTTGTGGGTAGATCAGGCCTTTCACTCTGCCACTTGACACTATGCAGTAAAGTAGAAGGTTTTATTATAGGATCACATGATACTAACTAATTGCATTAATAATAAGCACAGACTTGGGAAGGGTGTGGAAGGGAAACACATACTGCCTTCTTATCAAGGTAGCTTTACTCTAGGAACAAAAACTTGCTTCTCTAACACACTGTTCCTGCTAATACCAATGCCCATCAGGTGGTATACTTGACCCTTTGTGAGCGGCCAGGTTTGTACTGATATACTACATAACAAGCAATAAAATGAATTCCTGTGACCACCTAGCATGTTGTTCTTTATTATAAGGGTTGCATGAAACATTTACTATTAAATTTGGGGGAAAATATTATAACCTTCCTTTCAGCATCTCTCTGCCTCTCTACCTATCACCATAGTGCCTGAGTGCCTTCCATGTAAAATTGATAAGAGTAAGGAAGTCCCTGGTGGATTTCATGGAGTCCCTTGGGTAAAAAATCTGCTTAGGGCAGAGGTTTATGGTGTGGGTTAGGTTTTATTAATTTAATTTAATTTACTTTTTTGGTTGGTTGATATTTTGAAATAGAATAATGTGTCAAGTCTCCCTGACTAAATACTGTGCTGAGTGTCATTAACATAGGCTCTTTCCCTATGGTTTTCCTGACAGTTTCCTTTTCTAGCTTTTACACACTCCGTTCTGAACAGGCCACCTCTCTGCCTTCAGTGATCTCTCTGCCTCTTCCTCCTTCTTTGGAACATTCCCTTCTTACTTTTGCTCCTTGTTAGCCTCAGATTTGGATTCTTCCTGTCTGCAGGATTGCCAGCCCTGCATGCTCAAAAAATGTGAATCCGATGCTCAAAATCATGAGAAGGGCTTAAAAATCATGAGATTTTCTAAAACAATAAACTTGCATGAGGTTTTGATTTGCCTTTTGCTTTTTGAAACTTTAGGGGGAAGCTGTCCACCCCCATGTGGGGTGTGAGCTCTGGGGTGGGGCCAGAAATAAGGAGTTCAGGGTGCAGGAGGGGGTTCCAGGCTGGGAGTTGGGGTGTGTGAGGGCTCCAGATGAGGGTGCAGGCTATGGGGTGGGGCCAGGGATGAGGGGTTTCAGGTGCAGGAGGAAGCTTTGGGCTGGGGGCTGGAGCTGAGGGGTTTGGATTATGGGAGGGGGCTCTGGGCTGAGGCAGGGGGTTAGGGTGTGGGAGGCAGTATGGGCTCTGGACTAGGGGTGTGGGTTCCAGGATGAGGCCAGAAATAAGGGGTTCAGGGTGTGGAAGGGGGCTCCAGGATGGGGGTGTGGAGATGAGGGATTTGGGGTGCAGGAGGTGCTCTGGGCTGGGATTGAGGGGTTCTGAGGGCAGGAGGGGGATCAGAGCTGGGGCATAGGAGGGGATCAGGGGTGCAGACTCCAGGTAGTGCTTACCTCAAGCAGCTCCCAGAAGCATTGACATGTTCCTCCCCAGCTCCTCCTATGCATAGGCGTGGCCAGGCAGCTCTGTGCTCTGCTCCATTCACAGGCCTCGCCTCTGCAGTTCCCATTGGCCACGGTTTCCAGCCAATGGGAGCTGCGGAGCCAGCACTTGGGGCGGAGCAGCGTGCAAAGCCCCCTGGTTGCCCCGACATGTAGGAGCCAGAGGGGGAACATACCACTGCTTCCAGGGCTGGCCCACAACATTTTGGCACCTGAGGTGGGGAGCTCAAATGATGCCCCCATACCGCCTCACTTGGGCCAAAACTTTGAAAGGTCTCAATTCTACTTTCTTCCTGTTCTACTCCTCTCATGGTACTGCTCTGCTACCTACCCCAATATAAAGGAGAATTAACAATTTAAAATGCCTTGTTTGAAAATTTTAAGTAACACTTAACTTTCAAATGTCTGAACAGCAAATGTAACTTTTCTTGTCTGCATAGTAAACACTGCTATTTTTATCTGTTTGAATAATCAAAGTGGTCCTTTCTGTGCCTTCTTGGTTGCAAAGATTTGAACTGCTTCCTGAAGGTCCACAGTCTGGGCCGGCTCATGCTCTATTGAGGTGGTTGCAAGGCCAACCAGCCTCTCCTGTGTCGTTGTGGAGCACAGATGTTTTTATTAACTTTCAGCTTGAAGAATTATAGAATATCAAGGTTAGAAGGGACCTTAAGAGGTCATCTAGTCCAATCTACTGCTCAAAGCAGGACCAATCCCCAGACAGATTTTTACCCCAGTTCCCTAAATGGCCCCCTCAAGGACTCAATTCTCAACTCTAGGTTTAGCAAGCCAATGCTCAATCCACTGAGCTATCCCTCTAGCTGCATGCACCATTGGAAACTGTTACAGGAAGTGTTAGAAGTATGCACTGAGCAACAAAAGCATTTGGAATGAGAGTGGTCACCTTAGTTGTACACATATATTCCAAAATAGCCTTTGGAGTTGATCCTGCTGAAATGTATCTTGAAAGGGCTTTCAGTTCATCACCTAAATCACTCGCATCAATATTGCGCATGTCATCATGTGTCAACACTGTGTCTAGTGCCCTGAATTGCTGGTGTAGGTCTTCAGATATAGTGAGGAATTTTGGAATATCATACAAAGTCCCAAATACACTGCTGTGTTCCTTGAGCTGCATGAAACGTTCTTCAACTGATTGTATTGCTCAATCTAGCACTTGGTTAAAGAATTCAACTTTGAATTGTTGTTTGGGGTCTCTTATGGGATTATCCTGTGCCTCATAATCAAAATGTCATCTTTTTCAGTAACTCTTGTATTCTTGAATGGGTGGGAAAATCACTTCAATGTGAAGTTCCTCTGCCAACTTCTGTGCACTCTTCAGAACATTTTGAAATCCCTCATCGACCAGTAAAACTGTAGGTATGACTTTGCTTTGTCCAGTTGTTCCACTGATCCAGATATAGCACGGTCAACACCTTGGAATCTCATGCTTACCAGGGGCGGCTCTAGGCACCAGCACACCAAGCACGTGCCTGGGGTGGCAAGCCATGGGGGCACTCTAGTCATTGAGCAAATGGAGTATATTTTAAACACATGAAGACATGAATGCTAGCCAAAGCTTCTAGAAGACTTTGGACTGTATTTTCTGAGGAGCGTGAGAGGAAGGAGAGCCGTGCTTGGGGCAGCAAAATACCTAGAGCCGCCCCTGTTGCTTACATTTATTTCAAACAGTATGTCATGCCACAACACTAAGCCACACAGAAATTTGAAGTTATGTATGTTTCTGGTGATTCCATTTCCCTCTGCCACTGTTCTCCCATGAACTGTTCCTGTCATAGCATTATGCTCCATAATGGCAACTATGGCCTCATCTATCAGTTTGGTGTTTGATAGACTTTATCACCGCTACTCAACTTTCCCATCATGTGGCACTCAGTGGTTTCAGTGTCAGAGGATGTTCCCAGATGTTGCTGCAAAATTTGTCATCAATGAGTTAATGCAGAGAAAAATACATAGATGCTTTGAATTACATTAAAAAATTCAGCACCTCACTAGAAGCTGATGCTGCTTCAATGACCACCAAGCTCAATGAATGAGAACTGTATGGGACAAAAAAAACTCGAGGGTTTAATTCTCAGATCTGTGTCTGCACTCCTCTGTTCTTTCCTCTCATGTTGGCACTATGATCATAGCCCTGACCTCTCATGTCAGCTACTGCAATTCTTATATCTTGCAGCTTTTTAAGAAGCACATACCAGCTCCTGTAGTATCATCAATGTCAATAAATTCTAGGAAATGCTCTCTGACAGTCACCATTGCAGGGACAATTTCACTAGGTTCTGCTATTGTTACAAAACATGTCATTAAAGTCATTTGTTCCATATGGTTGATGTCAGGTGTGCAGTCCAGAATAACAGAGTAATATCTTGCTGACTTCAGATCTGCCACAATCTTCTATTTGACTTTTGTTGCCAGTAATTGTGTGATCTCATTTTGAATTGTTTTTCCAAGGTAGTGGTGTGTGTAGATTTCTTGGGTGTTGACTCTTCTTAGATGCTCTGGGAGTACAGCATCAAACTCAGCCATCAGCTCCACAATTTTAAGGAAGTTTCCATTGTTTGGCACATACAGCTGATGTGAAGGGCCACATAGTGTTTGCTTTTGGGTAGCAAGCATTCTCACAGTGGCATTGAGCCTTTTCAGAACATTTTGCCAGTAAAGAGACTCTGATGCAATCTTCTCTTGATGCTGATCATCTATGGTGGTGTAGGGGGTGGCCACCTGCTCCTCCCATGAAGGGCTTAAAACAGCCCTGGGAGAAGGCTGTGGTAGGGGATAACCTCAGCTAATTGGGGAAGTAGCCACAGCTGGCCCTATAAGAGGCTTTGGGATGGGAGCACAGGCAGTCTCTTTCTAGGTGCAGAGAGAGAAGGGCCTGGCCCGTGAATAAGGGAGTAGAGTAGGGGAATAGGGCAAGGCAGCTGGGGAGCTCCCACCTGGAAAACCCCCAGGCTGCAGGCTTAGCCAAAGGCCTGAAAAGGTACTGGGGTTGCGAGGTGCAGTCCAGGGGTAGGTGGAGGCAGCAGGTTCACCCCCCCTTGCTGATGATGAGTGATATGGACTGCAGTCTGCCCCAGAGTGCGGGAGCTACATGAAGAGTGGCAGTGAACACTGAGACAAGGTGGGGATAGAGGGTGAGACTATCTCTGGGAGGGGAGCCCAGAGAGTGGGGGTACTAACAGGTGGCAGCACCCATGGGAGAGGGGCACCGGGGTCCAAGAGGGACATGGGGCCAATGACAGCAGGACATTGATCTGCAGAGGGTTGCTCCAACAGCTGGAATGCTAATTCCCAGGGAGATCAGCAGGGGGCACCACAGGGGTGAGTGCCGCATTGTTACAGGTGGCCTTTTTACCTTAGTCTCATCTCAAGCTCTTTCCACCTATGGAATGCTCTCTGGTGATTTGCTGCCTTCTCATGGCATGCCAGATTTCTAGCCAGATTCTTCCAGTCCTCTGTTCCTGTAGAACCTAATGTGGCTGGAACATTAGACTGGAAGAGTTTGCAACAAAAACAGTATGCAGCATTCTAGGTTTTTGCGTACATAAGCCATGGCCTTTCCACTTTGTCACCATTGGGGATTTCACACCAGTAATGCGTTGGATGGAAACTTCTATTTTCACTGTCTTTGGGGAACATGAAGTTTTCACTTGCTGTGGCCTATGCAGTACTAGGAAGTCCCTCAGGCCACTGCTCAAGTAGGTCCACAGTCCTGGATCACCTAGACTAGGGGCAACCTCTGGCATACAGCTCGCCAGGGTAAGCACCCTGGCAGGCCAGGCCAGTTTACCTACCACATCCGCAGATTTGGCCAATCGTGGCTCTCACTGGCTGCGGTTCGCCACTGGAGGCCAACGGGGGCTGCAGGAAGCAGCACGGGCTGAGGGAAGTGCTGGCTGCGGCTTCCCGCCACCCACATTGGCCTGGAGCTGCAAACCGTGGCCAGTGGAAGCCGCAATCGGACGAACCTGCAGACACAGCAGGTAAACAAATTGGCCCTGCCTGCCAGGGTTCTTACCCTGGTGAGCTGCGTGCCAGAGATTGTCAACCCCTGACCTGGACTTAAGGAACTGAACTCAGCAGCAGCTGTTTCTTGCACCTCCACCACACTCTTCTCTGATCTACACTTTTTTCTTCAGGAATGTGCATGGTTACATCCATTTGAGATGGAGATATGGATGCTGCGGTAGCTGCCAGGTCATCTGCACTCTGACTAACTGGAAGATCAGGCATCTCTTCACTACTCACATCCTCACTGGGGACAGAAGGCTCACCGTGAACATTTGTGTCTATGTATCTCAGGAGAGCTCCTTCCTGCTTAGATAGAAAAGCTTTCTTTGCTTGCTTTCTTCTTCTGAATGCAGCCCCAGAGGGGCATTTTCTTCTTTCACTCATGACTGCTGTTCTGTGCCAGCTATAGTGGCTCTCAACACTCAATTGAAGGGGACAAATAAGCAGGCTGATAGCAGGGCCTGTGTGAGGGGAGATACAGCATCTTAAGGGCCTAACTGGCTCCTATTACTTCAGTTGACTGCCTGTTCTCCTCAAGTGGGTTCAGGGAAGCAGCAGGAAACAGGAAGCTCCCTGAGAAGCTGGTGTTAATCAGTCCAGGCTCCTGAGGGTGCTAGAGAGGTACATAAGAGGCTCCTCCTCCTCTCTGTCCCTGCAGCTCCTGCTGCTTTCTGTTATTCCCTCTCACCTTTTTGCCTGCCTGCCTGTTATGTCTCTTGTGCCCTCTTTCCTCCAGCACAGCACTGCACCATCTCTGTGCATCTAGAGCAGAGAGAATACATATGCACCAACAACAGACACAATTTTCTACACTCTGGGTCCTAGTGTTGCCCCTTCACAGTCTGGCACCTGAGGTCAGTTCACCTCATGGTAAGGCCAGCCCTGGCTGCTTCTGGGAGCCACACAGAGTCAAGGCAGGTAGGGAGCCTGCCTTAGCCCTGCTGTGCTGCCAACTGCACTTTTAATGGCCTGGCCAGGGTCCCTTTTTGACTGGACGTTCCAGTCAAAAACCAGATACCTGGCAACCATAGCCCCATCTAGCTTCCTGCACCTCATTGTTGCAGACATTTTGCCTGCAGGCATGATTTCAATCTCACTGAAAATAAATGGTGGAAGGTGGCAACATCTTCCTTAGAGGCAGCCTCATTTCCACATCTTCATTCATAGGGAAATGGCAGCCATCTTTCTGGCAGCAGCCCCATTGATGGTAATAGGAGATGGTGGCCATTTTAAATAAAGGAAAATTCACAAGTTGGTGGGAGAAAAAAACATCCCCTACATTGTTGAGAACATAAAAACGGCCATACTGCTCAAGCCAATGGTCCATCTAGCCCAGTGTCCTGTCTTCCTGCGGTGACCGGTGCCAGCTGCTTCTGAAGGAATGAACAGAACAGGGAAACTTATCAGGTGATCCATCCCCTGTTGCCCATTCTCAGCTTCTGGCAGTCAGAGATTTAGGGACCTAGAACATGGGGTTGCATCTCTGACCATCTTGGTTAACAGCAATTGTTGGATCTATATGAACTTACCTAATTCTCTTTTGAACCCACTTTTACCTTTGGCCTTCACAATGTCCTCTGGCAATGAGTTCCACAGGTTGATTGTGCATTGTGTGAAGTTCTTCCTTGTGTTTGTTTTAAACCTGCTGCCTATTAATTTCATCGGGTGACCCCTTGATTCTTGTGTTGTGTTAACTGCAACAAAATTGCAAGAGTTGGTGATATTATGTCCCAATTTTTCCATAATAGTCTGTTCAAAGTGCAGTGTCCCTTGAATGCAGTAAAAATACCTCCATTGATTTCAGTGCGGCTTTGGATCTATTCCTCTTCTACATGTACTTCAATTTCTGGAAGTTTTTACTGTTTTCCCTCTTTCTGACCTTTTCTACATCTTGGCCACTGTGTAATGGCTCATTCCTTTTTAGCCCCAGTCTTTCGCCAAGGCTTCTCCTGCACTGGAAGATCACCCTGACCCATCGCCCAGCATAGTCTCTCTCTTCTCAGTCACCCCAAGCTGGAAGATCCCATATCATAGTCCCTGTGGACTCAGGTCTTTCTCTAATGACAGCCTGCATAAAAAAATGATCTAGAAATTCAACTGCTGGCAGGAACACACAGGATGAGTTTTTGTGTTCTGCTTCCTGGAGAGAGCACAGACTGGGCAGCCTGAGGGTGGAGGAGTCTCAAGCTAGCATGGTCAGAACAGCATGCCCAGCAGCCCCTCCCCAAACCTGCACCCTGTGCTGGGACTTTCACGGAGCCCAGCATAGGGCTGTGTGGTGGGGAGTTAGCTCACATAGGACTCGAAGGGGTGGCCATCTAGGCCTATTAACTCCACAGGCTGGACTTGGAGGGAGAGCCAGAGAGCAGGGAATTGATTGCAAGCAGGCTTAGCTGGGCAGGGACAGGCATAGCCAATCAAGCCGGGTAGCTGGCAACAGCTGGGGACTGCTGCTGAGATGGGGCAGCCAGGCTCTGCGATGTCAGCTTGCCCCTTCCCCTCCACCACCTCCCATTGCCCCACCACAGCCCCATCACCACAACTACACAGCGCACCACACAGACCCCACTAAGCCCAGTGCCCCAAAATGCATAAACCTCCCCTAGCATCCCACATCCCTCACTGCCCAGCACCCACCACCAGAAAAACCTCCCCTGCATCCTGCCCCTCAACCACACTCACCGGCCCCACTCGGAGGTGGGACTGAGATCACTTCTGCTCCTCGGGAGCGGTGCAGCCAGCCAGGCCAGAGCAAGAGCGGGACCTGCCCAGGCCAGGCTCCATCAGGACCCACTTGCCTAGCAGGACCTGGCTAAGCTTCCCATGCTGCCCCATCCCTTGCTGTCTGAGACCAACCTGGCCTCTGCACTGGTCCCTGGAAGCTTGCCCTGAGGGAGGTGGGCAGAGACCCACAGGCAGCGGGCAGCAGAGACCGCTTGGAGATAGCCATGCGAGGAAGCAGGGCAGACCTCTGGGATGTGACCCCCCCCCAAGAGCCCGACCAGCCATGCCCACGGCCAGCAGCCCTGCCCAGCCCACTTGGAGCCTGGCTTCTGGGTGGCAAACCCGCTACAGACGAGAGGGATCTGCTGGCTGGGAGCTGCTCACACAGCAAGGCCTGGACTTCCCCAGGTGAGGGGCAGCCCTGGCCATGTAGACAGGCTAGAGGGGTCCATAATGGGCCCTTTCCCAGTGTGGGCCCAGCATCTTGGTGTCATTGTAACCCCAGTACTGCAGAGAAGGAGCAGCAAGGGGTGTGAGAGTAAATCCCAGAACTGCTGGATTAAGGATCACTGGACTGGACCCTGGAGTAGTGGGTGGAGCCTGGTTCCCCTGCCAGCAGCCGAGGGCATGGCACAGACCAGCAGGGCAGTGAATGAAAAGGCTGCCTGGGTCACTGTGGGAATGACAGAGAATTGAAGGACTATACCCCGGAAAGGGAAACCACAATAGTGAGCTGGCTGGAGGGCTGAGTCACAAAGAGGACAGCTGTGGCTCCTGAGAATGAGAGAGAGAGAGGCTGCAGAGGAGAAACTGACTGAGTGTAACTGCTGGAAGGGGCATCCACCTCAAGAGCTAATCTCCAGAGTGACCAGGAGGAGGCACCACACAAGCGGTGAGTGGTGCACCCTGTGACAGGCCATCACAGGCGACTCAGTACAGGCCCTGTGCAACGCCCATCAGCCAGGACTGCATCAGAGACCTCTGGAGCTACAAGCATTGATTCCTACAGCTTGAGTTCAGAAACCTGGCTCTGTGGCTGGGGTTCACTGCCTGGGTGGATTGACATAGGGAGAGGTGCACAACACCCTGACCAGTGCTTTCCAGCTGCACTAGGGCAATTAGTCAGGCTGTTAATGGAGCCTGTATAATGCTGTAGTTGCCCCTAGGAGCGGTGGTGGGGGACAATCCCTCCCATGGTATCCATCGCAGCTTTACACAGGAGAGGCTAGCAGCTGGATATCACCTTGCCGTTTGGTTGGACTCTTTCACTAGTTCATTGCTCTGCCCTTTTCTCATTTTGCCCCTTCAGCACTGAGTCCTCTCCCTTTTCCCTCCCACAGAGGAAACCTGAAGAACTCCACCTACGTTTGGAATGGAAACTTCCCCCTCCTCTGATAAGAGCGAAGGGGTGCAATCAGTCTCCACTCCCTACCTCAAGCTATGAGAGATAAGAGGTCAATATTTTTTTTTCCGTTCCCTGACATGGAGAATGAACTCAGAGGAACAAGGAATGTGAGGCATTTCCAAGAGAATCAAGCCTATATATTGCTGGCTGTGTAGCAGCATTCTGTATCATGTGGGCATCAAAAGCCTCAGTGGTGCAATAAGACTGCCAGTGACGGACATAAACTGAATATACAGCTAGACAACCTTAAGCCACAGCTCAATCCCTGATCGTGCTTAATTTGCAAGGATGCCAGGGCTCTTTGGTCTTTGCAATCATGCTGTTGATTCTTAACTGATGAATGGAGTCCCTTCATTTCTCATAATGTGGGTGTATCCTTTCCTCTGTATCCATTCAAAAATAAACAGTATATTCAAAAATATCCCCTAAGGCTGAACGTCTTCTCTCTCTCTCTCACCACCACCCCCAACCAGTTATAGCTATTTGCAGCTCTGTGCCACAAGAATACATATCAAACCCTGATCAAACGCTACGCAGCACATATGGAGAACAGTTCCATGCAGCGCCTGACAGTAAGATGTCAATCAAAGCGCTAGCCAGCTTTTCAGGGTTTTCAACCCTCCCTGGAAAGGCAACCTTGCCTGAGGCACATTCTGTGCTCAGTTCTGCTCATGGGCTTCAGTGGCTGCTAGACGCTTGCTCTCCCCCAAGATAGCAAATGTTCCTCTCTCTGCTGCCGAAAAGGAGCCTTGCTCCAGGTGGAAAAAGTTATTCTGATGACCTCTGCTTAGTCCTTTAATAATAAACAGGCAGGCCAGTATGAGGAATGCTGCTCGTAACCAATTCTGCCTAGGAAGTGCCAGAGAGAAATAAAACATTTCATTTTTTTTCCCTGATCCTGTAATGAAAAGCAAGTGGTGAGCTTAAAATCTACTCAATTTCTTTCTTAAACAAGTTAAAAGTAAGTTCAGATAGTGACCGAGCCCTTGATCTCCCTATTCATTTTCCCCCACCCTCCCAACTTTTCTATAAATGGTTTTCTCTCTGTGTAACTGAGAGAGGCTCTCATACAAAGTGGGGAAAAGCAATGTAAAGGACTGGTTTAGATTGTAAGCACTTCAGGGCAGGGCCCACATAACTTTCTGCGTTTGTACAGCATCTAGCACAATAGGTGGCCATAGGCACTACGTAATATACATGATTAATAATAAAAATTATCCCAGGAAGAAGTGACATTGACTAGACTTCATTGCTAAAATCAGCTGTGGATTGTGGAGAACTTTGTTTATTACCAGTTCTGCCTTCTTTAAGGCAGCACCATCCAGTGGGTGGGGCACTAGCCTGGTACTTGTTGCGATTAGGGTGACCAGATGTTGAAGGGGAAAATATCGGGACCGCTGCGGGTGGGGGCGGGGGGTGTTTTTGTTTTTGTTTTTTGCACTCACCCTTCTAGGAGTTCAGCAGCAATTCGGCGGAGAGCCCTTCAGTCGCGGACGGTCTTTGGCGGTATTTCAGCGGCGGGTAATAAACCTTGCAGCCAAAGACGGAAGCACCCACTGCCGAAGACTGTCTGTGACTGAGGGACTCTCCGCCGAATTGCCACCAAAGACCAGGAAACAAAATATTGGGACAAATGGCGTCCCGACCATACTCTGGTCAGGACGCAGGATAAACTCCTCAAAATCAGGACAGTCACAATTTTATCGGGACATCTGGTCACCCTAGTTGGGATTCCCTCTGAGACCTTTCCACTAGGCTTATCCAGAATGTCTCCTCCAGTTTTGGGAGAACACTTCATCCAGTTCTCTGGACTCAAAAAAAAAAAAAAAAAAAAAGTCATTTGACTCCACCTCCATATTCCTTACTTTAGTAGGCATATAACAGTTCTTTGCTCATGCTGGCTAGGCCCAGATGCAGGTGTTAGATACCGGATGATACCACAATTCCAGTCCATATCACACACTGCACAGTTTATAGACATCGTTCCTAGTTACTAACATCTGTACTTCGAGGTAGGAGTATATTCTTCGAGCCTGCGGCCTACCATCCTGGCACTTAAAGGAGGTCAGTCTACACACGCCAGCTCCGATAATTGCAACCTTCTTGGCCATGGCCACCTGCCCCACGGGGGATCACGCAGGGTGCTCAGTGCATGGAATCACCGGGGAGCAGAGCCTGCATCATGTGGGATGGAATGGTTTTGTGGATCATAGGTCTGATTCTCATCTCCGCACTAGGGTAAATCCATAGTATCTCTACTAGAGTCATTAGCCCAGATCAGGGGCAGGTATTACTTAGTTTAGTGCCATTGAAATCAACAGCTGATTTATACCAACTGAGGATTCCAGCCCAGTAGGGTTACCCTGCTATATAACTATTGCAAATGACTGGCAAATAGGGTGATCAGATGTCCCAATTTTATAGGGACAGTCCCGATTTTGGGGGCTTTTTCTTATATAGGCTCCTATTAACCCCCACCCCATCCTGATTTTTCACACTTGCCTTTTGGTCATCCTACTGGCAAATCATGCCCTCTAGTGCTTGAAAAGCACCCCAGCTGCAAAGATTAGCCTCTGAGGTGGGGTCCGATTTTAAACACTGCAGCTGGTTTAACCCAGCAGCATCTATAAACATGAGCATCAAGTGACCTGCTTCTCTTTGCTTGGGCCATTATTGCTGCGTTCTCCTAGCTTTTTAGTTTTGCCACACATTTCTCTTTGGGTGTGCATTGCACACTGGCTGCCTTCACGTGGGATGAGAAGCTTGTGGCCTAAAGGGAAGAGCCATGCAGGTTAGTGTGCCAGACAGCGGTTTTGACACAGAATGAGGAGAACGGATTTCCTTTAACCCTTCAGACACCTGCGCATGTTGCGCAGATTGCACCATATCACAGTAACCAGTGCAGCATGTTGAACACTACTGTTTATAGATGCTCCTCTGGGCTGCAAGAGGTGGCTACAGAATTAAGCAGAGTAACTGGTTTGGGTAGAAGTAGATAACGCCTTCCCAGGAGAACTAGCAACGATGGAACTACCTACAGGTTGCTACTGCAGCCCTGGTTATGCAATATCCCCTGCTGCTCTTCCACGGGGGTCCGCATGAGTCTCGCCCCTAATCCTTTTGTGCCCTCATTCCAGATGCTGGGGCTATGCAGCAAGTTCCTACAGGGCAGTGCTCCTTAACACACAGGGTCTCTTGCAGGCTCCCCAGATCCTGTAATAGAGTCTCGCTTAATACACATTTCGGACATCATTTCGGCGCTGGGTTTTTTGTTGTTGTTGTTGTTTTTGGTTCAGTGGGGCAGCACTCGGGTTTTGTTGTAGATTTTCTTTTTGGTTCAGTGAGGCGGCTCTCAGCGGGAGGTTGTTTTTGGTTTGGCAGGGCGGCGCTCTGGGGTGGGGGGGTTGATTTTCTTTTGGGTTTGGTGGGGCGGCGCTTGGGGAGGGTGTTTTTGGGTCGGCGGGACAGCGCTGGGGTTTTTGTTGTTGTTTTTGATTCGGCGAGGCGGCGCTGAGGGGTGGAGTTGGTTCAGTGGGTAGGTGCTCTTTTTTTTTCTTGGGACGGCAAAAAAGTTAGAGCCGGCCCTGGCTCCCCGAGACTCCTGCTTGCTATGGAGGGGGGGCTATCAGGGAGTCCCCCTTCCCTCTGCTTCTGCATCCCACTTATCCCATCTTCCATAGAGCAGAAGGGACACACCACAGGGCTCAGGATGGAGGGAGCTTGTTTAACAGGGCGATTAATTGCAATTTTTTAAAAATCTTGATTAATTTTTTTGCATTAATCACGAGTTAACTGCAATTAATTTACAGCCCTAGTAAATACCAAGACAACAGAATAAACAAGCAGAAAATAAACAGGACTTGGAGCAGAGATTAGAGCTATATAAAGGTGCAGCATGCACATTTCTGCTCTCAGTTAACCCATGTAAATCCAGAATAATTCATTGATTTCAGTGATGAGCAGAATTTGGCTCAGGCAAAATGTTAGATAATATAGATGCTATGCTGATAGTCAGACACTGAGATCATCATAGGCTTGAATTAATATGGAGCTTTTTGTTAATTGTGTCTTTAAAGGGACATCTTTGGGTCATTTTAGGTCACAAATGCAGTTTTGTTTTGTTTTTTTGCAAAAACCAGGTCATTCCTAATGTATTGGATTCTGCGTAAGTCAATTCCATGTATTTTTGTTAAAATGTCTTCGAAAGCAGTTTTATGTTTGGATATAAATATTCCTTTGCAGTGTCCAAAATCTCTATGTTGCAACACTGTTCTGTGGCCACAACTTTGTCCCATTTCCCTCAATGGGAGCTATAGTTTGCATAACACTGTTGAAAATCAGCCCATCTGTTGAAGTGGCTAACTATAATTCAAGAACTTTACCTTAAGCACCCATTTTCAAAGTCTTGCCTGACTACTTCTTACTTCTGGAGTAATGGGTGCCCTTGAAAAATCTTCCTTTTAACATATTTTTTAATAAAACTTGTAGAAAAATGGGGGGAGTGGAATATTGATATTGTTTCTGCTTAGCAAAGTTCTAAACAAATCTGCTTTTTAAACATATTTCTTTTCAAAATTTCCTTCTTTTCTCTTTCCCTTCCTTTTTCCTTAGTTATTCCCCCCCCCTTTTTTTTTTCCTTTTGCTTCCCTCTCCCCTCGCCTCCCCCCGATGACTAGGAAAAAAGGAAAGAAAAGAAAGAGAAAAGAAGGAAAAAATTAATGAGAAACAAAACATGCACATAGTTGTTTAAGTAAATTATTAGTTTCTCATTTATAGACTATATAGTATAAAAGAGTTTATATAAAGAGTTTTGTGAAACATTTAGAAAACAGACAAATTTTTGGTGAAATTTTTCTAGTTTGAAAATAGGCCATTTTTGATGGGAAAACATTTTGTCTGAAAAATTTCAACCAGCTCTACTTGTTACCAGTGAGGTGTTAATGGTACTAGCTAAAGCACGTTAGGTATGGATGGGTCTCTCTCCCCATCTAGTGGTTGATTTAATGAGTCTGATACTGCTTCCAGCTACAGAACTTGGGGGCTAGATTCACAGAGGGGACTCAGGGTGGGTCTGCATGGTGCATTAGCCTGCACCAGCTGGGGTGTAAATTCTAGGGCGCTCCAGTGTGTTGCACACTGACTGACCCATATGAACCCTGCTAGTTCTCACTAAAAGTTCCCTGGTGCATGTTAACATAGGACTCTTTGACGCACGATGGCATCAATGCGCACTAGGGAACTTTCAGTGCACGCCAGCAGGGTCTGCAGGGCAGTTAGTGCTCAGCACACTGGTGCACACTAGAATTTCCACCCCAGCTGGTGCAGACAAGCCCTTGGGCTCCTTGCCAGCCAGTGGAATTCCTAGCCCTGAGTCAGGCACCCTGGCTTCCCCTGCAATGCACATGGAGAGTTAGACAGCTAAGAAAAGGATCTGCCAAAGCTGGGCAGACACCTTAGCTGGCCAGGAGTGAAATGCAGAGGAAAGGAGTTGAGCTTAGGGTCCAGATTCACAAAGGTATTTAGGTGGCTAGCTACCACTGATCTGCGTCTTTGGCCCCTGACTGATGGGCCAGAAAGAGGTGCCTATCTGCAGCTGGGGTTCTCAGGTGGGCACCCCCTCCTGGAGTTAGCCCCTGTTATAGCTCCTAACCCAGTGGTCAAGGGCACTCACCTGTATGCAGGAGACCAGGATTCAAATCCCTGCTCTGCCTGATTTCGGAGCAGGGATTGAACCCAGTGCTCTCACGTGAATGCCCTGGGTGTTCAGGGCTGGGAGTGCTCTCACAATTTCAATTGTTGGATCTGATCCACTTTTTATAGAAATAATTAACTATTCAGTGAATCAGCAAGAGATTGACCCTCTAGCCTGGAGGCCAGGGCACCCACCTGGGTTGTGGAAGGGTCAAGTTCATGTCCCTGCTCTAATAAATATTTAAGTCTCCCATGTTCCCAGGTGAATGCCTTAACCATGGGCTATTGCGGGAGCGGGGAGGGGCTTGCATGCACAGAGGCTAGTCATACTCTGATAACACCTACCAGGCTGCTCCTGTTAGGGAGATAAGTGGAGGAAAAGCCCAGTATGAGAATCCCACTGGGGTTGAGGCAGAAACAAAGGCTCTGAGCAGCTCATTAGCTGGGGAGGGGGAAGAGAATTTAGATGGCTTTGCACATGCCTGGTGGCATTGTAGGCTGCATCTGAGCAGGGTTTTGAGAATGTCAGTGGCACCTGAAGGTTGCACAGAGGTGCTTGAAGAGGCAGTTAGATTAATTAGGTTTTCGACTGGAACACCTGGTCAAAAAGGAACCCTGGCAGCTCTAGTCAGAACCGCTGACCAAGCTGCTAAAAGTCTGGCAGGTGGCACAGCAGAGCTAAGGCAGTCTCCCTGCCTGCTGTGGCTCCGTACGGCTCCTGAAAGCAGCAGCATGTCCTCCCTCTGGCTCCTAGGCACAGGGGCAGGCAGGGAGCTCTGCACACTGCCCCTGCCCCAAGCGCCGGCTCCCAGCTCTCATTGGCTGGGAAGGGAACTGCGAACAATGGGAACTTCAGGGGCAATACCTGTGAATGGGGCAGCATGCATAGCTGCCTGGCTGCGCCTCCGCTTAGGAGCTGGAGAGGGAACATGTTGCCACTTCTGGGAGCCGCCTGAGGTAAGCACTTCCTGAAGCCCTCATCCCCTCCCATACCACAACACCCAACCCCAGGTTGGAGCTCCTTCCCACACCCAAACTCCCTCCCAGAGCCTGCACCCCCTCCCGCACCCCAACCTCCTGCCTCAGCCCTGAGGCCCCTTCCACACTCCAAACTCCTCATCCCCGGCCCCACCCAATATCCCACACCCCCAACCAGAGCCTTCACCCCCTCCAGCACCTTAGGCCCTTTCCCCAGCCCAGAGCCCCCCCCAATATGAACCCCTTGGCCCCAGCCCATAGTCCCATCCTGCACCCCAAACACCTCATCTCTGGCCACACCCCTGAGCCTGCACCCCCAGCTGGAGCCCTCACCCCCTCGCACCTAAGGGTGGGGGAAAGCAAGCAATGGAGGGAGATGAGATGGAATGAGACAGGGCAAGGCCTTCGAGAAGGGGTAGAACAGGGGATGGGGCAATGGTATTTCATTTTCTGCAATCAGAAAGTTGGCAACCCTAAATTAGCTAGCTAAGTGTCTTTGTGTATCGAGTCCTTGGCTTATGCTGTTAGCAGGGAAGGTCACCAGTGCAAATCTCATTATTATCCTAAGGAGTGCGTTCCACTCATACTATTCCCCATCAGCCTTGTTGCCTGATTTATAAGGTTAAAAATATTAATTTGGATAATATGAGTTTTAGGCTAGGCAATTTTTCTGATTAGAAGATAATAAAGTTCTTATCCCAAATCAGGTTCCACAGAATTTACAAAGGACCCTCGGGCAGGGCCGATGCAAGAAGTTTCGCATAACTTCCACCTTGTGCTACCCCACCACCCAGCTAATCCCCCCCACTGCCCTGCCCCCCCCACACTGCAGCTAACCACGTCCACCCACTCCTCCCACTGGAGGAACCCCCCCCAGCAGCAGCTAACCCAGCCCCCCCCCCAGCAGTAGCTACTCCCCCCCCCGCAGCTAACACCACCTGGGAAGCCCGCCCCAGCTCACCTCCACTCCGCCACCTCCGCTGAGCATGCCAGCACCACTCTAATTCTCCTCCCCTCCCAGGCTTGCGGCGCCGATTGGAGGAGAATTAGAGCAGGGGCTGTGTGCTCAGCAGAGGAGGCAGAGTGGAGGTGATCTGGGGTGGGAAACAGTTCCCCTGTGTGCCTCCCCCCACCCCATTACTGCGGGCAGCCCTCCCCGCACCCCTTTCACCCCAGCTCACCTCCACTCCACCTCCTCCCCTGAGCTGGCTTTTAGGCACTCTCAACCACTAGGTGCCCAAGGCGGCTGCCTAGTTCACCTAATGGTTGCACTGGCCCTGTCCTCGGGAGTATGACGGAAGCTCACACTGAGACAGATATAGCCTTAAAGACTTTTTATTAAGATAAATGAAGTAGTAATTAAATGGTAAAATAATCTAAGTTACAAAGTTACAATTGTATTACTGCTATTCAATAGATACATGTGGTAGTATGTTTTTATATGCTACAAAGCTTTGGTTTGTGGTGCTGTAGCTAGAAACAGGTGAAATGTGTGGCGTAAAATGCCAGCCAACCCAAACATAATCCAGAACTCAACCCCAACTGCACTTTAATTCAAGGCTTCATTGTCACAGGATGCCACATTTCTTAGTTGCAACCAGGTCTGAAGTGCCTCAATATAACGAGAAAAAGATTGTGCCTGTAGGATTTGTAACCCAGACTGGACCACCAACTTGTCTTGTGCATGTAGGGGGGCAGAATGAAAACAACGGGGGCAAAACCTGAAGCCACAGTTTCTCAGTTAGCAGTGGCTGAACTGTAGGCATGGTGCAGAGGATGCCTTTAGAAGATCTCCTTTTATTTTATCTTTGGATAAGATATTATTAGTATGAGCTGGTATTTCCTGGGCTGTAGCCTATAGGATTAACCTGCTTGCTTGCATATATATATATATCTTCTTATAGTTTAAGTATTTGATTTATTGTAATAGGTTTATATTAAAGTAAGTTTGGCTGTAATGCAAGGGACCTACAGGCCATATCCTGTATGTTGAGCTAAGGCAAAGTTAGTATATCTATGGCCTGGTCTACACTACGAGTTTAGTTCGAATTTAGCAGAGTTAAATCGAATTAACCCTGCACCCATCCACACAACGAAGCCATTTACTTCGATATAAAGAGCCCTTAAAATTGATTTCTGTATTCCTTCCCGAGGGGAGTAGCGCTGAAATCGACATTGCCATTTCAAATTGGGGTTAGTGTGGCCTTAATTCGACAGTATTGGCCTCCGGGAGCTATTCCACAGTGCACCATTGTGACCGCTCTGGACAGCAAACTGAACTCGGATGCACTGGCCAGATAGACAGGAAAAGCCCCACGAACTTTTGGATTTCATTTACTGTTTTCCCAGCATGGAGAGCACAGGTGACCATGCAGAGCTCATCAGCACAGGTAACCATGCAGTCCAAGAATTGAAAAAGAGCACCAGCATGGACTGTATGGGAGGTACTGGATCTGATCGCTCTATGGGGAGAGGATTCCATGCTAGCAGAACTACGTTCCAAAAGACGAAATGCCAAAACATGTGAAAAAATCTCCAAGATGCGGCATGATGGAGAGAGGCCAGAGTAGGGACTCACTACTGTGCTGCTTGAAAGTTAAGGAGTTCAGACAAGCCTACTAGAAAATCAAAGAAGCAAACGGAAGGTCTGGGTAAGAGCCGCAGACATGCCACTTCCACGCTGAGCTGCATGCAATTCTAGGGGGGCCACCAACATTACCCCACTTCTGACCTTGGATTCCGAGGTGGGGGTAATCTCAGCCATGCCTGAGGATTCTGCATATGGGAAAGATGAGGAGGAGGAGGAGGACGATGACGACAAGTTTGCGGACAGCACACAGCACTTCGTTCTCCCCAGCAGCCAGGAGCTTTTTCTCAGCCTGACTGAAGTAGCCTCCCAAGGCAGTATTCCAGACCATGAAGCCATGGAAGGGACCTCTGGTGAGTGTACCTTTGTAAATATAAAACATGGTTTAAAAGCAAACTTTTTTTAATGATTAATTTGCCCTGAGGACTTGGGATGCATTTGCGGCCAGTACAGCTACTGGAAAAGTCTGTTAACGTGTATGGGGATGGAACGGAAATCCTCCAGGGACATCTCCATGAAGCTACCCTAGAGGTACTCCAAAAGCCTTTCCAGAAGGTTTCTGGGCTGGGCAGCCTTATTCCGTCCTCCATGGTAGGACACTTGACCACGCCATGCTAGAAGCAAGAAATCTGGTATCATTGCATGACAAAGCCTGGCAGCATATGGTCCCGGTGTTTGCTGGCATTCAAGCAACATCCGTTCTTTATCTCGCTGTGTTATCCTCAGGAAAGTGATATCGTTCATGGTAACCTAGTTGAAATACAGGAATTTAATTAAGGGGACAGAGGTGGCTGTTCCTACTGGGCTGTTTGCCTGTGGCTGAAAAGAAATCCTTCCCTGCAGTTAGCCAAGCGGGGGGGGGGGGGGAATTGGTGCTGAGCTTTTCACTTTTGGCTAGCAGGGATCTTCCCTGATACCAGCCATGCGGTAGGGGGAGGGGTAAAGCAATCATCCCAGAGAATTGGAATGGAGGGCTAGTTCGGTTTCTTCTGCTTCATGTTAACAGGAAAGCCGCAGCACTCAACGGGCTTCGCTTAGTATATGGGAAAGGAGGGCAATGGTTTTATGAAGGCTGCAGAAGCAGAAAGACAATGGCTTACCATGACCGCATGCAAACTGAATTCTGTTGCCTGAACTTGCATCTGTGATCTCTAACACCAAAGCCGCAGGCACTCAATATTAAAATGCAAAATGCAATCTTGTACTGAAATCACATGTGCTCTGTAATGTGAATAGTGTTCTTCACCACGAAAGAGTATAAGCATTGTTCTGTATCTTTTTAAATACTTCTCTCCCTTTTTTCCCCTCCCTCCTGCAGCTGCAAATTTTTCAAGCCTCCCTCCTCCATCCCAAAGGCTATCTCAGATAAAGCAGTGGGAAAAAAGGACGAGAGACAAAATGTTCTCTGAAATCATAGAATCGACCCGCAATGAAAGAGCTCATCTGAATGAGTGGAAGGACGCGGTATCAAAGTACAGGAAAGATGCCAGTGAACGTGAGGACAGGAGGGACAAACGTGAAGGGAGGAGAGACGCTCGAGATCAGGGGTGGCGGCAGGAAGATCAGAGGTGGCATGATGCAACACTGGGGCTGCTGCGTGATCAAACTGACATGCTCTGGCGTCTGGTGGAGCTTCATGAATGGCAGCAGGATCACAGAGTGCCGCTGCAGCCCCTGTATAACCGCCCTCCAACCTACCCAAGTTCCATAGCCTCCTCACCCAGACATGTAAAAATGTGGTGGGGGTCTCCGTGCACCAGCCCATTCCACCCCAGTGGACAGCCCAATCAAAAGACTGTCATTATTTTGAACTTCTGAAGTGGCCTTTTCCTTCCCTCTTATCTTCCTCCCAAACCCCATCTGGGCTACCTTGTCAGTTCTCTCCCTCTTTTTATAATCAATTAATAAAGGATACATGATTTTTAAATGATAGTGACTTTCTTTCCTTAGAAAGCAAGCTGTGATCAAAGGGGGAGGGTGGGTGGCTTACAGGGAATGAGTCAATCAAGGGGGCAGGTTTTCATCAAGGAGAAACAAACAGAACTTTCACACCATAGCCTGGCCAATCGTGAAACTGGTTTTCAAAGCTTCTCTGATGCACACCTCTTCCTGGTGTGCTCTTCTAATCGCCCTGGTGTCTGGCTATGCGTAATCAGTGGCCAGGTGATTTGCCTCAGCCTCCCACCCCACCATAAACGTCTCCTCCTTAATCTCACAGAGGTTGTGGAGCACACAGCAAGCAGCAATAACAATGGGTGTATTGGTTTGGCTGAGGTCTGAGCGAGTCAGTAATGTGCACCAACGTCCCTTCAAACATCCAAATGCACATTCTACCATTATTCTGCACTTGCTCAGCCTGTAGTTGAACAGCTCCTGACTACTGTCTAAGCTGCCTGTGTATGGCTTCATGAGTCATGGCATTAAGGGGTAGGCTGGGTCCCCAAGGATAACTATATGCATTTCAACATCCCCAATGGTTATTTTCTGGTCTGGGAAGTAAATCCCTTGCTGCAGCCATTTTAACAGATTAGTGTTCCTGAAGACGCAAGTGTCATGAACCCTTCCTGTCCATCCTATGTTGATGTTGGTGAAATGTCCCTTGTGATCCACCAGTGCTTGCAGTACCATTGAAAAGTACCCCTTGCGGTTTATGTACTGGCTTCCCTGGTGCTCCGGTGCCAAGATAGGGATATGGGTTCCATCTATCTCCCCACCACAGTTAAGGAATCCCATTGCAGCAAAGCCATCCACTATGACCTGCACATTTTCCAAAGTCACTACCTTTGGTAGCAGAACATCAGTGATTGCTCTGGCTACTTGCATCACAGCGGCCCCCACAGTAGATTTGCCCACTCCAGATTGATTCCCGACTGACCAGTAGCTGTCTGGCATTGCAAGCTTCCACAGGGCTATCGCCACTCACTTCTCAACTGAGAGGGCTGCTCTTATCTTGGTATTATGGCATTTCAGGGCAGGAGAAAGCAAGTCACAAAGTTCCATGAAAGTGCCCTTACTCATGCGAAAGTTTCGCAGTCACTGGGAATCGTCCCACACCCGCAACACTATGCGGTCCCACCAGTTTGTGCTTGTTTCCTGGGCCCAAAATCGGTGTTCCACAGCTAGAACCTGCCCCATTAACAGCATGATCTCCAAAGCGCCTGGGCCCGCCATTTGAGAGAATTCTGTGTCTATGTCTCATCAGTCTCGTCGCCACACAGCCGTAGCCACAGCCTCCTCACCTGGTTTTTCAGGTCTTGGTTCAGCATAGACTGCACGATAATGTGCGAGGTGTTTACAATGTTCATGACTGCTGTCTTGAGCTGAGCAGGCTCCATGCTTGCTGTGGTATGGCGTCTGCACAGTTCACCCAGAAAAAAAGGTGCGAAACCGTTGTCTGCCATTGCTTTCACAGAGGGAGGGGTGAGACTGTACCCAGAATCACCTGTGACAATGTTTTTTGCCCCATCAGGCATTGGGATCTCAACCCAGAATTCCAATGGGCAGGGGAGAAGCAGGAACTATGGGATAGCTATGGGATAGCTACCCACAGTGCAACGCTCTGGAAGTCGACACTAGCCTCGGTACATGGATGCACATCGCCAAATTAATGTGCTTAGTGTGGCCGAGTGCACTCGACTTTATACAATCAATTGCCCAAAATCAAATTCTGTAAATTCGGAGTAATCCTGTAGTGAGGACATTCTCTATGTCTGGGACCTTTCTCCCAGATAGCAAGTGAACACCCACACATATGTCTGAGACCTTTCACCTAGATAGATAGATTATGGAAGAATGGCAAAGGGAGTTTCTAAATCTGTACCCACAGACTTAACAGGTACACCACAAGGAAAAAAACAAAATAACCGCAGAACAAAAATAACGTGTGTATGATCTAATGTCATGAATATGTATGTACTTGTCATTAATACGTACAAACATACTAGCCTATGGAGTCAGTGTACCTTAACATTTTTGTTGGTGAGGAATGATGTTTGGGCATAGGAGGAAGGATTTCAGGCACTTGTGCCCTATAAAAGATGTGACTCACCTTGCTAGAAAAGCTATCTATCTATGACAACTACTTCTATTAGTAGGCTGTACTTGTTTTTAGCAAACTTTCTAAGTTCCGAAGGGACTAGGCTAAGCTTGGTTTCCCTAAGCGTTTGTTCTTAGTTTTATTAGGTTTTAATTTTAAGTTAGTTAAGTAAACTCTAAGTTAGCTTTGATACCTCTTAGCCCTAGAGTCTTCTAAGCATTGCGCCTCTCACTCAAGAATTGAGGAACCTGAACCACGAGAGGTGAGGCTGGTCTTGTGTCTCTTACCACCAGGTTATCAAGGAAGGATGTGAATATATTAAGACGTAGTTGTGAAGATGCAGTACATTAAAACGTTATGTCAACAAGTCAGACTACAAAATCAAGGCCACTGCAGAGTCAGAACCCCTTGGTCTGCCAATGGCTAATATTGATCAAGTTACTTGGGCCAAGATTTTTATTTAAAGTTTGTGTATACAAAACACCTGGTTCCTGCATGCAAGTCGGGATGACATGCAAAAATTTACATAAATGCAGATTCCCATCTTGCACATGCGTCAGATATTTTGCAATTGCAATTCATGTGCAGAAGAATATTCATGGGTTTCTAAATGGCTGGGCCTCAATTGTTCTGTGCCTCAGTTTCCCCAATTGTGGTCATACTATTTTACAGGCTTAACTAATTTTTGTAAAGTACTCTGGCCTCCTTGGATAAAAGGGGCTTTAGAAGAGCAAAGCAATGTGCATTCTGATTATTTTAACTTGAACCTCCTAAAGAATGTACAGCACTTCAAGGTTAAGAGATGAGAGATCTAGGCCTCTGGTTTTAAAGATATGATTAATCCATAATTTTCTTTTGAGTTTTTTTTGGGGGGAGGAGTTGTTTGTTTTGCAGTTTTGTGGTCCCTAGTGTAAGAAAATGCCAGGATTTCTCTGCCATTGGCCCATGGGAAGTTGTCACTGAGACTGATGGGAAGCAGGTGCTGGCCACTTTTGATGTTGTTGTGGTTTGCACTGGACAACATGTAGAGTCTCCTATTTCACTGGAGACTTTCCAAGGTAAATCACAGTCATATTAGGTAAAATCCTGGCCCCGCTGATGTAAAGGAGAGTTTTGCAGGATTTGACCTATTGTCTATGTAGGGCCTGAATAGCAGTACTCACTCCGTCTCCGTGAACACAGCTGGACTGCTTCCAGGAGTCAGTACTATTCAGGATAAGTACGGCTTGCAGATTTGCCCTCTTAATGTCACAGGCAAAGAGTTTGTGGGTAGGAGAGGTTTCGGAGTAGCAGCCATGTTAGTCTGTATCCGCGAAAAGAACAGGAGTACTTGTGACACCTTAGAGACTAACACATTTATTTGAAAATAAGCTTTCGTGGGCTACAGCTCACTTCATTGGATGCATAAGATGGAACATATAGTAAGAAGATATATATAGATACAGAGAACATGAAAAGGTGGAAGTTGCCATATGCACTCTAAGAGACTAAGGTCTTGGCTACACTGGTGCTTTACAGTGCTGCAACTTTCGGGCTCAGGGCTATGAAAAAACACACCCCTGAGTGCAGCAAGTTACAGCGCTGCAAAGCGCCAGTGTGACCAGTGCCCCAGTGCTGGGAGCGTGGCTTCCAGCGCTGTAAGTTAATCCCCACGGGGAGATGGAGTACCTGCAGCGCTGTGAGAGCTCTCTCCCGGCGCTGGCGTTGCGACCACAGTCGCACTTCAAAGTGCTGCCACGGGAGTGCTCTTGTGGCAGCGCTGTACGGCTGCAAGTGTAGCCACACCCTAATTAATTAAGATGAGCTATTATCAGCGGGAGAAAAAAAACTTTTGTAGTGATAATCAAGATGGCCCATTCCAGACAGTTGACAAGAAGGTGTGAGGATACTTAACACAGTGAAATCCTCACACCTTCTTGTCAACTGTCTGGAATGGGCCATCTTGATTATCACTACAAAAGTTTTTTTTTTCTCCCGCTGATAATAGCTCATCTTAATTAATTAGCCTCTTAGAGTTGATGTGGCAACTCCCATCCTTTTATGTTCTCTGTATGTATATATATCTTCTTACTATATGTTCCATTCTATGCATCCGAAGAAGTGAGCTGTAGCCCACAAAAGCTTATGCTCAAAAGAATTTGTTAGTCTCTAAGGTGCCACAAGTACTCCTGTTCTTTTTGCACAGGAGAGCAATCCTAGCTTATGTCCCTGCCAGCTCATCTAGCAGGCTGCTGGGGGCCATGCCATGAGGACTGCCCTGGGGCAGGTGACCCCTGGCTGTGGACCCTGGCTGTGGAGCCCTGGGAAACCTGACTCAAGCCTGGGCTCTCAGGACTTCTGGGCTCTCAGCTTCACAGCAAAGGGCCTAGAAGCCCTGACTCTAACCAGGGCTCTGAGCCTGGAAATCTGGGGTTCAGTGTCAGGTCTTTCAGATTCTCTGCCATGGAGCTGCACTTGGGGTGATCAGCTCTGGCGTAGCCCTACCATATGGACCCCCCCAGTGCCAGACTCCAACACTTCCCTATTCCCAGCCCCCAGTGGCTCCCCAGCATGCTGGGCAGCCTTTTAAAATGCCAAAACTTCTTGCAAACCAGCACCAGCTCTTGTCAGCACTGCAGGAGTTCACTGCCAATCCACTGGCTAACAACATGTATCATGCGCATACTTTGCACCTGCTAATATTATACAGCTCGAGTTGTGTAGCTACAGAATGCCTAGATTCCACAGGGCTTGACACCAACGTCTGGCCAAATTGTCACTCGGCCATTGACCTCTGAATGACAATGCCTCAGTATTCCATCTGTTAGCCCAGAATGTCTACTTGTTGCCATTCCTCCTGAGCTTACTTGTTCCCTTCCAGAGTGCCCATTTCTCATGCAGCAACAATGACTTGCTGTCTTGTGCTGCCCAGGCATCACTGCTAATTCATTAACCAAGCCAACTGAGATTACTATTTTCCTTGCAGGTATGAACGAGTTGAAAGGCACCTACCTTCACAGCCAGGGATACAAGAACCCTGAAGGATTTCTGGGGAAGAAAGTCCTTGTGGTTGGACAGGGGAACTCTGGAGCAGATATCGCTGTACAGCTAAGTCAGAGAGCTGAACAGGTACAATTCCTGAAATTGCTTATGAATTACTGGAGAGAGGTAATGTTTATATTCTTATGCATTCATCTATTGCCAAATCAAGCACCAAAACGTCATTATACTGGGAGAGCTTTTATTGAGGCTTGGACTAATGACCCAACAAGTCTTTCCCATAGTTTTTCTGACTGCAGCCCAGATTCAGGATCAGGAGTTGCCGTTGTCAAACAGCCAGCAGACCTGTATGACATAGTAGGTGGTTTCAGTCCATATTTTAATGCTCGTGATGTCCGAATCCTATAAATCACCATCAGAGATGTCCTCCTCTAGTAGCAATCTGTGACAGTGTGGCCAAATGGGCCTGGAAAATCAGTTACCCAGTTGTCTCCTGTCTTCCCTTCCCCTTCCATTCGGGATTGAGATACCATGGCAGAGCAGGGAGGGTTAAACTTGGACAGGCGCTTCCTGTGCTGTGCCTGTCTTCAGGGCTGTCAATCCCAGAACCCTCCAGGGACTCCAAATTCACTCTAAAAATTGAACCCTAAGAATACAATCAAAGTATAACCAGAGGGCAGCTTTTGAACAGAGACAGCAACAGGTGGAAGCAGAGCATGAGCTCAGACCAGATGTTGCCAGCCCAGTAGGTGGTGTCCTCCTTTGCCAGTCTCATCCATAAGTCTCCAAACAGCGTCATCAAAGATCCGAAGAATGGCATTGTCCTCTGAGAGGAACATTTGGAGATGACAGAGGTTTGCTTCCTTTGGTTTAATTTCACACTGAATCTGGGTGAGAGAATTACACTCACTGTTGGAAGCTGAATTCTGGCTTGGCTTTCAGGCATTTCTCAGCACCACCAGAGGCTCGGGGGTGATGAGTCGCATTTCTGAGCATGGCTGCCCCATAGAGACGAAGTACAATACCCACCTGACTGATGTCATCATGAATACTCTCCTTTTCCCCCTGTTCAGCTGGATGAATGAGAAGATGAATCAATGGTTTAACCATGGAAACTACGGCTTGATGCCTCAAGACAGCCGTTTTCCACTAGCCTGGCCAGCAGGCCCACTGTGCAACTGGGGAAGGGCTAGATAATGGACCATGCAGAGTATTGGACCATTTCTGCAATATGTTCCTGTTCAGTTTCTCATAGCCTAATCTTTGGCCAAAGGATATTTTGGTGGAGCCGTGCAGAGCTGAATCTGAAGGTGGAAGACCTCTCTCTCCAACTACAGGGACTTGGCCTTCTGAATCAGAAATTACAAGACAGAGAGTGGAAAAAATCATAATTAAATATCCAGAAGGGGGCCTGTTGCTTCCCACATTATGGGGGTACATTCTGCAAAGCACTGTTGCCTGATGGTTAGAGCCCTGGCCTGAGCCTCAGAAGAGCTAGGTTCTAGTCCCAGCTCTGCCATTGATCTGCTGGGTGACCTTCTGCAAGTCTCTGTGCCTCCATTTCCCCATCTGTAAAATGGGGGATGATGATCCTGGCCTCTTTTGAGATCTACTGGCTGACAAGTGCAATGTAAGAGTAGGGATGCTGATTGACATCATCATCCTTTAGGCTTCACTTTAGTAAATCTCCTTCATTATAGCCTATGTACCCAGCAGGATTTTTCCAGCAATCTTGGGTAGTCTTTCTGCAAACTGCTTCCTTCAAGATGCCCCCTTCACCCAGCCATCAAGCAGCCTAGTGCACTAAAAAATGCCTGAAGATGACTGCTGTGTTAGGAATTCATGACCCTGGCAATAGCTGGATGCCATTTACCCTGATTTCTCTTCAGAGAAAAGCGGTTGCCAGGAATCGGCCTGTTTTTTGACTTGTTCCATCCAACTCCCATTGGATAACAGGATGTCCTCTTGTCTCGCTTTTGCCTCTGTACTGCAGAACCAAGAGGCAGTGGTCAGCGATGACTGTCTCAGCCATATCCTCTGTGGTAGCGTGGTGGTGAAGCCCAATGTGAAGGAGTTTACCGGAACCTCTGCCATCTTAGAAAATAGGACTGTGGAGGAGAAGGTGTATATTGTCATCTTCACCACAGGACACAACTCCTCTTTGCACTTGGTGGACAAGTCAATAACACCAGGTCTCACTGTATAAATACATTTTCCCTCAAATTGGAGAAACCAGTGCTGGCTGCTGTTGGCCCCACACAGCCACCTGAGTCTATCTGCCAATGGCAGAGCTGCAGGCTTGCTAGGCTGCAAGGGTCCTTAAGGGTAAGGGTCTCATATTTGATCATGGTTCAGTTGTAGCCATGGTCAGAAAAGTGATTATGTAAAAATGGTACCATATTGTTCAACCAACCAGTCCCTGGTTGGGTCCAGAGCTGTCTCTGCTTGCTTGAGTGGCAAGAAAAATTGGTCATGGCAACGCCCACACCAGAGTGCAGTGAGGGGCCATGGGGCCCAGCTGACTCTGTAATAGGCTTCCCTGGAGATCCTTACTCATAGTCTAGGCTGGGCCTCTAGGCAGGGGTGGTGCAACCATTTAGGTGACCTAGGCGGTTGCCTAGGGCACTAGGATTTGGGGGGCGCCATTTTCTTCGGCGGCAACCACGGTGGCCGGATCTTCAGCCACCCCAGTCGCTGCTGGCATTTAGGTGGAGGGATCTGAGGCAGGGGAGCGTGGGGAGGGCCGCATACAGCAAGTAAGGGGAGGTGGCACGCAGGGGAACTCCCCGCCCCAGCTCATCCCCCCCCCACCTCCTCCCTGAGCATGCCGTGGCTGCTTCACTTCTCCTGCCTCCCATGCTTGCGGCGCCTAAGCTAATTGGCGCCGCAACGCTAGGAGCCAGGAGAAGTGAAGCAGCGATGGCGCGCTCGGGGAGGAGGCGGGGCAGGGGTGAGCTGCTTCACTTCTCCCGCTTTCAAGGGTTGCGGCGCCAATTAGCTTAGGCCCCATAAGCCTGGGAGGCAGGAGAAGTGAAGCAGCCATGGCATGCTCGGGGTGCTCATGCTGGAGGCTAGTGGGAGAGACCAGGATCTCAGGGGAGATGGAGAAGAGGGAGAATGGGTCAAGGAAAGGGGAGTGGTGGGGACAGGAAATAGGAGACAAAAGAGTGGAGCTATGCTGAAGTGATGGGAAAGGGAGATTGGGACTGATCAAGGAGATAGGGACCAGGCTAGAGGGGCTGGAGCAGCAAGGGTCAGTCTTGGGGTGGGTAGGAGCAGAAAGGTCTGCAACATGCTTTGTTCAGAGCCTGAACTGGAACCCAGGATTCCTGGGCTGGCAGTACATAGCTGTGCAATCCACATGACACCACTTACTATTGCTACCAGTTAACTCTGTTAGCTCATGGCAAAGATATGTGCACTGGATCTAAAGGTTCTAACCCCACTGTAAAAATAGGTAGCAGTCAATATGGTTCCATGTGATGGCATTTCTGTTTGTATGCTCGGCTATTGCATACAACAAACCACATTAAAAGAATATAAAGGCTTCACAATCAAGCATGCAAGAGTTAGGCAATGCCAGAATTATGGTTACCCGTGCAGACAAAATTTCTCTTCAGAATGAGTTACAGTGAGTTTACGCTGCATTGCATCACAGCTTAAGGAGGAGTTAATTTTATATTTCAGAGTTATGTACATTCCCTTCCAAGTGCAGCATTGTGGCTGTCATTCTCAAGAAACAGGAGACCAAGATGACATCTTACAGAATTCCTCCTGTCAGAGAGATGTAATTTTCAAGTCAGTTTTGCCCTAGTTCATGAAAGAAAAATCACTTGGCCAGCTCCTTTTTAGTGGCTTCTGTGCAGAACCATCCAATTCTTCAGTCCAGCAGCCGTGGTCCTGCCGCCCCTTCAGTTCTGGCTGAACATAGCAGATCCAGCAGAGATCACATGTTGAAAAGTTGCTTCCAGATTCTGCTAAAACAGGCAAGTTTCTCCCACTGTCGCTACCAGGCCAGAAATGGTGGGAATGCTAGAGAAGTCCAGCTGCCAGCAATGTTATCACTTCGTCTAACCCTGTTGAAAGTAGATCTAGATGACATGTGATGGCTAAAAGACTAGCAACCTTCAGGAGCCCACCTCCAAGGACTCAGGGAAGGGAGTTATTGTAACACTCTTCAGACTCAGAGCCTGTTCTTTGAAGGCACAGGATTCTATATTACTTCTGAGACTACAAACACCTGTAGTGCAGAGCACAGAGAAGCTCAGGGAGCCTGGATGAAAGAGAGGTCAAACTAAAGTCTCTCAAAGACAGTTTAACGTGGCTCAACAGCTTGATTCAGTAGCACCACAGTGGGCCACGTGGTTTAAACTCTTCTGCTCCTGTATAGCACCTAGTGGTCAAGGCCGGGCCCAATACAGAGTAAAACTGCAACTTATTTTCAGTAACCACCATATTCCTAGTACTTTGAACCATTTTATATTTAAGCAATAGAAGTTTTAGACCTCTGTGCTGGGGTGTCCACCCACACAAGACTGAAAAGGGTTATGGTGGCGGGGCTGGGGTGTGGGGGGGCAGTTACTCCCTAGGCTGCCCCTGGAAGAGGAGCCAGGGAGTGGGGATTGGTTTAAATGAGGCTCAGGTGGACAGGAACAAGAGAGGCCTGTATAAAGCCAAGGAGCTGATAGCAGAGAGGGGTTGCAGGGAAGGAGTCTGTAGTCACTTCCTAGGAGAAGGGAAGTGTGTTCAGGCTATAGAGACAAGTACCCTACAGTTGCTTTCTGGGAGGAGGGAGTTGTAGGGCTGGCAAACCCAGAGCGAGAGAGAGCCGGAAAGGTAGGGAAGGCTCAGGGGAAAGCAGCAAGGCATAAGTGCAGATCTAGGCTGCTGATCAGCAAGCCCCTGGGCTGGAACTCAGAGTAGAGGGTGGGTCCAGGCTCCCCTACCCGCCACTGAGGAAGTGGCACAGACCAGGCAATGGAGAGTGGACTGCCTGGGACAGTTTGCCCAAAAGACTGTCCTACCCCGGAAGGGGAAACCACAGAGTGACCTGGACAGATGGCCGAGTCGCAAAGAGGAGGCTGCAGTTCCTGGCGTGAGCCTAGAGAGGGAGAAAGTGATGGAGTGTGACCGCAGGAAGGCGTGTTGGCCGGGCAGAGCTAATCCCCAGAATTGCCAGGAGGCAGCGCTGTCCAGCGGTGTGTAGAGCACCTATCACAACCCCTTTAAAGCATAAACTTCTAGCACACAGAGCAGAAAGACTCAGGGATATGGATGGACCAGGGCTCAACTTAATTGCGTGCCCCTATGCTACGACAACCCCAGCCAGCCAGGGTCTCAAACTGACAATCTGAGGGAACATAGCGGGGGAGGGGAGTCCAAAAAGTTCAACTGCTGTGAAAACATCAGTTATGAATAGGAGATCCTAGCACTCCCTTTTGTGTATGCTGTACACTGTGCCTTACAGTAAACATGGGACTTAGGTATTTAAGTCATTTTGCTGCTTTTGAGAATTATACACTGAATATAACATGCTGGCATGCAACCAGTTGACATAAATAGCACCAAGGCCCACCAGAGCAATACAAAGCACCAAGTTTTCTTATTACATTTCCTTATAATCATCAATTATCAATCCTTTAGTGTCTATATCATCACACTTCCAGTACTTCTCCAAGGCGTGAGGCTGCACTTACCTTAAGGCGCTCTTAGAAATGTGATCCCTGCTTGTTCTAACATTCAGTATGGAAGAAACAAGTTTAAAACATCAAAAGCAATTGCTTAAAGTTATTGTTCCCAGTTCTCTTCGGCCAATGTAGTTGGACTTACGAAGGAGAAGATGCAGGTAGGAGTAGTTCGTTAAAATCCATGATATGGTTCCTTGGCCTCTCGCCAGGAGCAGCGCCAGGGTTTTTGGCGCCCTAGGCGGGGGTCCTTCCACGCTCCTGATAGGTGGCAATTCTGCGGCGGGGGGGATGTCCTTCCGCGCTCCCGGTCTTCGGGGCACTTCAGCGGCGGGTCCCAGAGCTAGTGAAGGACCCGCCGCAGAATTGCCGCCAAAGACCTGGAGCATGGAAGGACCCCCACCACTGAGGGCGGCAAAATGTCACCCCCCCAAAATCCTGGAGCCCTAGGCGACCGCCTAGGTCGCCTAAATGGAAGCACCGGCCCTGCCTCTCGCTAGAAAGACAGCTGACTCTACAAGGGGACTTTCCTCTACTGATTTTAATGAACAGAGAGAGAGAAATACAATCCCTGAAATGAGTCTCGCCACCTCTCAGGCCTAGAAGCTCTGAGAAAGACAGCGGGTCCACATGTCTGGTGGCATTCCTGGGTTCTGCTGCTTTTGTGGGTTCAGCAAATTCTTCTGAGCCTGTGGCCCTGGAGGTGGCAAGAGACTGTCCATGTGGCTTCAGCACACTCTGACCCTTACCACACTGACCTCAGTTTATATACCCTGTTTTGGGTCTGGCGGAGGAGGGCAATCCTCTTGTTTCTATTGCCCACTTGCCGAATGTGCTCTCAGATTTCTGCTCTCCTGGTTTCTCTGCAGCTTTTGTTGATGGCATTGATGTATAACAAATTTCTTCTATACTTTTCATATCTTTGCATTTCAAGAATTCTATTTCTCTATTAATGCCTACTATTAACTGGAATTTCTCCCATTCCTGCTTGTCAAGCAATTTCATTTAATATTTCAAAAGTTGCTTATGTCTTTCAATAGTCTTTTTTCCTCCTTCTGTTAAAGAAGTCCAATAATTTTTTTGAGTGTATCCATCATTTAGAAAGAAAATCAGCAAGAATCCATTATAGTGGACCTCGTTCATACATTTATATAATCAAAGAATGTATAAAGCATTTCACATCCTTTAGGGCTTGAAATAAAATAAGAGACACATCCTGTTTTTATGTTCTGTTTCTTATCTGAGGATCTGGAGGTTTCTTCGACAATATGTCTCATAGTTTGGGAAGTGGGTGTTGATCTTTCATTGTCTTAAGTTTCTTTAGCAGGAGATAACATGGAATTAGCAAAGAGGTTATTACTGAAATCCTCCTTGTGGACAGGAGAATAGAGGGATTGCTTCCTGACTGAAGGGGCAGAGAGAGAGAGAGACATAAGCCTAGCTCTTCAGTGGGAGTTAGGCGCCTAGTTCTCATTGATTTCAATGGGAGTTAGGTGCCTAATTACACATGAAGAACTGGGCCCTAGTAATTCACTACCAAAATATCCAAGGCATATTAGACGTCTATACATCTGTGACAAATGTGGGAATTGTCTGTAATATTTTAATGAACTATCTGCCTGACTAGTCTGAACTTATCCCCATGGAATCACTACCTAGTGAGGGGCAAGAATTGATTTCCGCCCTAGGGCCATGTCTACACTACAAACTGTAGTCAACACAAGTTATCACAGCGCATAGTCACCAAAGCCTGTACATCTCTCAAGCATATGCATACTTTGCTCCTTGTGTCAGCACTGCAGGTAGTCCCCAGAAGTGCCTCTATTGATGTGAAGTGTGGTGCACCATGAACAGGTGTCCCAGTATGCCATGCATTGCCATTGGTCCAATGTCTTTGGGGAAATTTTCTTAGTGGGCCAAAGGGTAGAAGGGACTAATCTAGGGATCTCTGAATGCAGGGAGCAAGTTCCTACCATGCAACTTTTCCCATTCCATAATGCCCTCCATATCCCATAATTCTGGCACCTCTTTTTAAGAATCTCACAAACGCAGGTAGCGCGCGCACACACACACACACACACACACACACACACACACACACACACACACACACACACACACACACAGAGGGAACTACACATCATGATTGGAACTGGCTGAAGAAGGACATCAAACAAAGAACAGAGGATGGGATAAAGTGACCAGCCTGGCAAGGGAGAGGGGTCACTCTACCCCTCTCCAAGGCCTGATATGCTACAGTGACAAGAGAGACACACTGGGCTCTAAGGGGTTAATAGAGCCCTAGGGAGGCTGCACAGGATGCAGCCAATCAGAGAAGGGCTGAAGGGAGTAGTCAATCAGGACCAAGCAGGCCCATTTAAAAAGGGAGCTGACGGGCAGAGGAAGGCAGTTCTCTGCTGGGAGCCCAGGCTGGAAGGACTGAGTTCTCTCAGCCCTCCAGAGACAGCCAGCGCCCTGGACAGATCAGTGCTGCTAGCAGGGACCAGGGGAGTGAGAGACAACTCTTGGCTGGCTGCTGGTGTTTGCAGGTTGAGACTCTCAGACAAAGGCAAAGAGGATGCAGGGACCACAAGGAAGTGGCCAGACAATTTGCTGCAGTAGCCACTAAGGGAAGTGGCTGAACAGCAGACTGCAGGTCCCCTGGAAGGGGGGAGCACAATGTGTGGCATGGCCAGAGGGCTGTGTCACTGAAGAGGACACCGTGGTCCTTGGAGAGATGCGGGTCTTAGAGCAGGAGTGATGGCAGTAAGGAATAACTCAAAGAGGGTGCACAAACACACAGGGACATATTGTGCAGCAAGGGTTTCAAGGACTTTGGAACTTTCCAAGGTGTTCATGTGGCCGATGAGTGACACCTGGTCAGACAGGTTTTCATGGAAGCCGTTTATTGTTTCTGATATATGTTCTCTCCATTGTGCTTTTGTCCTGAATAAATAATACCTTACATCATGAGAGCTGGTTAACTCTGTCCTTGCCCCTGCCACAGAACAGGATGGCAGGTGCTGAACTACTCTAACTTGATCACAGTAAATTGCAGCATAATTCACCAGTTGGGACGGACCTGAGAAAGGTGATGACTACCAGCTGGAGACCGTAGTGGGATGCCCTCAAAGAGGCCAGGAAGGAAGGCCAGTGCAGTTACCTCGGGAACCATGTGTGACAGAGATGGCAATTTCCTGCAGTGTCTTTGAGTGTTTACTGCATTAGCTTTATGTACCGTGGGCCAGTGATTGTATGTAATTCTGTAGGGGAGAGGAACTAAGAATGGTGGAGGTGATTAGGCAAATTCACACAGGAGGCGTCACCATGCGGAGATTCTCACCTATACTGGTTCAACTGGATTCTCCAGAGACTAACAGGCAAAAACAGAATGTTTGCAGTAATAGTCTGAGTTTAAACTGACACCAGTGCTGATCCAGCAAATGGACAGGATCTTCTGTCCAAGGGGTCACCCAATCCTTCTTGGGAAGGTTTGGAAGGACTTTCATCTGTTGAGGCTCCATAAGACTGAGGGTGGCTTCTAGTAACCTTTGCATATATGTGTGCATAGCATGTGTACAGAAACTCTTAATGTTTTTGTATGTTTTCTCTGTCATGCTTTCACCTTAAGGATAAACGTGCTTGCTTAAAAGAGCTGGGTGGGAACTTGTGACTGCTGGCAATTACAGCTATTCAGAACCCACAGAGAGAAAGCAAAGTGCAGACGCTGATGTGGTCAGGCAGTCTGGCTTGCTGGGGATATCGCACTGTAGCCAGGGAACTGTGCAGTGTGGGAAAGACCCCGGTCAGAATGGGGAGAGATGTAAGTCTCTGTACAAGCGAGGTGGTGGCTGAGGAGCCAGGGGGTTAGAATAGGTGCCCTCAAGGGATCAGGGAGGGGAAACACAGGGGCAGTTGCCCTGAACTGTGATACCATGACAATAGGGTTTCATTTCCAGGGCTGCCTTAGATAGGCAAAAGGGCTAGAGACTTAGGGGCTGTATTGTGATGGAAAATCCAACCACTTCATCCACTCCAGTAGTGGGGCACAGCCAACATAAGGGCTCTGGGCTCTCCGTTACAACCCATGGTGTAGCAAACACAGTGACATGACCAGAGTCCTGCTGTAGCCTGGCTCTTGGGGCCATAGGCAGTCTTATGTAAGTTAGAGCAGCCCTGAAGGTGCTGCAATGTACGCTAGGGGCCTGGTCTGCAATCAGGGAGACACAAGGTGACAAAGTCTCCTGGGCCTTCTTCTGCTGCCCCACATTTCCTAACCTGAGCAGGCTCAGCTGAAACAGAAAATCAGAACCTCTCTTCTTTTTGGAAACAAAAGCTCAGCTTCTCCTTTGCAGGGCCCAATGTCACCAGTAGCAAGGAGCTTGCTCAAAGCCCTTTAGCTCCGCAGTGCAATGCAGGTTGTGGAACCAGTTTGCAAGTCGGCATCCCTTCTTGCCAAACTTGTGTCTTGCTGAGACTGGGAAACTATTTAGCTATTTCCACCTGAAGCGATAAGCAGTCTTCAGCCTTTGCTGTCTCTGGGTCTCCATCTAGTCTCACAGCTCAGATTGCACAGGTCCCTTGTTTTGATGATTTTGGAAAGCGATCAGACAGCCTCCCACATCTGAGAACTTTGCTCCTGCCAATCCCAGCAAGGATCAGTTATGTAACTGCCAAGGGAAAGGGGGCGGTTCCACATTAAGAGAACTCCCTACTTCCCCGAACCTGTTGTGTGTCCAATATTCCTCCAGTGCTGTGCAAGTTGAATTACAGTGAGTGATGCTTTCCCTAGCTGCCCAGACACGCTTGTGAAGAGACGTGGCTTCAACAAACAAGACACAGATGTGAGGTAAGGGAACTAAATTAACCTATGCATTCAGAGGGTAAAGTGGACACCACATAACAGGGACATAGTTAATAGGCACAGCTGTTTAACTAGTACAGATGGGTAGGGACGATTTTCCTGTAATGCATTTGGTTTGCTTTAGAATCACTTCTGCAACTTTGCATTGACTAATAGACCAGCTGGAAGCAGATTTTTTTTTCCCATGTGCCGCTGAACTTCTATGACAAGCAAGCCTCAAAGCAAGTGAGACAATAGAAGCTAGGATGTGCCTTATGCAAACTTGGTTCAGTTTTGACATGTGTATTTGCTTCACAGCAGATGGCTTGAGAGTCCTTAATACAAATGGATGCCAAAAGGTGCAATTACTGGGCAGAAAAAGTGCTAATTCAGTAAATAAGAGCAGATAAACAGGATGTATTTCTGAAGTATACATTCAGATTTCTTTGCTAGGAGGTAGGAACCGAAGCAATGGAGCTGGTCAGGAAATGATCTTTTTTTCCCTAAAAAAAGTCAATGAAAACAAGCAAAAACACCCAAACCTCATGGATGTTGAAATTTTTCCATGAAAAATATTGGACTTTTACCAAAAAAAAATGTGAAAGGGAAAAAATCTGTTTTCTCCTAAAACTTGAACTTATTAATCAAAAACTCATTGTCAGAGAGATATAAGGCATTCCAGTGGCTGGGAGTTGATGCTAGAAACATTCACACTGGCAATACGTTGCACATTTTTAACAGTGAGAGTAATTAACTATTGGAATAACTTACCAAAGTGTGTGCTGGAGCCTTTATCATTATCATTTGAATTCTTTCAATGAAGCCTCCGTGTCCTTCTAAAAAAGGTCCTGGTTCAGCCACAAAGTATTGGGCACAATGCAGAGGAATTATTGGATAAAATTGTAAAATTCTGTGTTTATGCAGGAGGTCAGATTAGATCATGATTGTGGTCACTTCTGGCCTTAAATGTTTGTTAATTATCCTGCATAAAAATAGCTATGTTGAAAATCCCACATTCTTGTTGCAATATTCAGTGTAATAGGTCCATTTCTGTATCTTCGGAGGAGAACTCTATCACTGCAATTTTCACTTAGTACTTGCAAGAGGGACTTTAGTCTGTGTCTCTTGCCAATTTTGGTTGGACATATTCCTGGAGGTTTCGTCACATGACCTAATCTTTAAAGATTAATGTTTAGTTCCTGGAGACTCCCGGACAATCCTGGAGGGCTGGCAACCATTACTCTGGTCCCAAATGGCTGTGCATAATAACAACAGATTCACCGTTCCCCCCCCCCCCCCAAGCTCTCTGTCTGGGAAACTCAGCCCATAAAGGCACAGTCCCAGTATCACAAATACTAACTGAATTCTGTTGCTCTTTAACCACACATGAGCATCTGCTACTTAAGATCATCCAACCCCTTTTGTATAACGAACAGGAATGGCAGATGTGCCTGTTAAATCTGAGGCGAACTAGTAATTACTTTCTCCATAACACTCTCATCTTTGTTTATAATATAAATTGCTGATACTTTTCACTGAAGTGATACCAACTCTGTTCCCTGAATTCTACCCACCAGCAAGACTGCATGATCTCCCCCCAATAAAGAAGACCATGGTGAAGAGAGTTGCAATTATTGGAGCTGGTGTGAGTGGACTGACCTCCATCAAGTGCTGCCTGGATGAGGGGCTGGAGCCCTCCTGCTTTGAGAGAAGTGATGACATCGGAGGTCTCTGGAGATTCACAGTAAGTGAGGGGGTTCGTTGCCCATGGAGTCAGCTGTTTACATGTCACTAGCTACATCTGTGTGTCCCAGGCCAGTAACCAGAAGAGACTATTTATTAACCGAGAAATGAAGTCAATCCAGCTCAACAGCAGCCTTAAACAGAACTAGTTTGTTCAAAGAATGGCAGTGTTCCGTTCAGACACTGGGGCGTGGCAGTCACCAGGCCCCTGTATTGGATGCAACCTTTGGATCCTGCATGCTCCCCAGCCCCCTAGGTTTGAGCAGCATTCAGACACAGTGCCAGGAATGCTGGCTGGCACCCTCCATGCTGCCCTAGGCCCCAAGACCAGTGCTGGCCCCCCTCACGTAACTTATGCACGCTCTCCCCAGAGTTCCGCCCGCATGGGCACTCAAGTTTAACTCTCTGGGGACATGTGACAGATAAAGTGAGGAATTCAGCCCTTGAGAAGGAACACCTTAAGCACACACACTTTACTCTCAGAGTATCTCTACACTGGAGCTGGAACTGTTATTTCCAGCTTGGGCAGACAGCTCTGCCCTTGCTCTGGGAGAGCTGGCGTACTAAAAATAGCAATGGAGAGGTGGTGCATGAGCCGTGGGCAGGGCTAATCACCCAAATACATACCTAGGATCATGGATGGGATCATACTTGGGATGGCTAGCCCATGTCCCCACTTCTGCCACCATGGCTAGATTGTTGTAATTCATGTATTAGCTCAAACTGAGCTAGCATAAGTATGAGGATTACTCTCCCTGCCCTAGTGTAGACATACCCTTTGAACACATACAAGATACAGATCTATGGGGAAACAAGTAACACCTGTATATAATATCTTCCCTTAGCAACCTCACTACTCTCTTTGGGGTTTGATCAGCGTTCTTCAGGGGATAGAGCCCTTCAGCCTGCCCCTCCTCCTGCTCAGTTTTCTGCATCTAGCAATGAGCTCTTGCCTTCTTGTTAGGGAGCTTGTCTCTTTTAAAAGCAAGGCCTGACACCTCTTCCTGCTTCTCTTCTCACGCTGGGGCTTTTCCATTCCCTCTTTCTCCCCTGGGGGGCTACTGGCACTGGGCCATTGTCCCAGTTTCAAACATGGTCTGTATTGTGCCACAAAACAAAAGTTTTATTCCACATTGAGGGTTAGAGTAGAAAATGGAGTTCATAGAATCAAATGGAATTCAGAAACATACATGGACATATTCCCAGCACTGTAACGGGGGCAGGGGAAGGGGGTTACATTAAGTAGGTCCTAACTCCCTGAATCCCAGTCTGTCCTTATTGTACAATGATACTTAGCATCTTCAACCGGTCATACTGGTAACTAATTAATCCTTAGAGGCCCCTGTGAGTTAGACAGCCACAGTGAATGTTGGTCATTAGCAACTACTCATTTCACAGCAAAAAGCAGCTTACTGGCAACTTTTGAATAAAAGCGAAAGTCCCATGCAAGCTGTGACAGCGGAGGCTGGGGCTTTCTGCAAGAGCAGGGGTGCTGGGGAATGGTGGGGCTGCACAGTACTTCTTCCTGCGCTCTTTGCCCTGCACCCTGCCCTGACATCAGGAACCTGGGCTCGGCATGTCCTAGTGCTTCCTTCCCTGGCTGCAGCCAGGGTTTTCCATGGACTATGAGGGTCCTTGGGGGCCCATGGGGCTGCACAGTATCTCCCTACCAGCTGTGTGGGCTGCAGACTGAAAGCCAGAAAATTCATTACAAGGGGAACGAACGTCTCTTCCAAAACAATCGTCGATAAGCAACAATCCAGTTGCTAACATCTGAAAGCCGTTAACATTAAAGTGAAGGGGATGGGATCGGTTCTCAGGGAAAATGTTGCTAACAACCACAAGTTGTCTTTATCAAGCTTGCTAATAACCAGCATCCACCATATTATTAACACCATTTGATGGGTGGGGAAACTGAGGCACAGAGAAGTTAAAATGTGCCCAAGGTCACACCAGTAAATTAGTGGCAGCTGAGGAATAGAATTTTAAGAGCCCTGACTCCCTCGTCCCATGTTTGTTCTTCTAATCCACTCCCCCTCCTGGAAGTTCTTCCTAAAAACTGGAGTTGGCAAAATGTCTTCAGAGCTGACTAGTAATTGACCCGAGCAGCCGGTGTGACAAAGTGCCAAGCAATGCAACAGAATTCAGCTGTGCAAGCCTAAGTGAAACCATCAGCAACAAATTTCCCTTAAGGTTGCTGTCAATGTGCCACGATGGAATGTTTCTTCCCAACATTAAGGCTCAGCTGGTAGGTGCTGCAGCCACAGCAGCAATAGGACAGCAGAGACATGCATTCTGGAGGAGGCATTCTGCCCATGGAGTGGTGATGCAGGCAGAGTGCAACCATGGACGCAGCTATAATAAAAGGCTGTAGGACGGTCTCCTAGCAGAGTGCTAGCTGATCATAGAATCATAGATTATTAGGGACCTCAGGAGATCATCTAGTCCAACGTCCTGCTCAAAGCAGGACCAATCCCCAAATGCCCCCCTAACGTTGCCCTAACCCACACCAATAACACGCTTTCTAACTCGGTAGTGCAGCCAGCTTCTCTGAATAGCCTTCTCAAGAGAACTAAACTAAGCTGGCCTCAGATGACTCATTTAGTAGTGCTCCAGAGGCAGTGCTCCCTCTTGGGTGTCTAGTGCTTCCCTCTGCACTGGGCCTTTAGGGAATGCCAGTGTTGACGTCCCCCCTGCCCTCTGTGCAGCTGCACAAGGCAGAGGAAAGGGGCCCTGCTGTTGCCCCTCCATGACATTTGTGAAGAGATCAGATGTGATTTGGCCCCAGATAGATCAATTTAATTTTGTTGTGAGTGCAACAGCCTGGGCCAAATTCTAATTCCTAATCTTGTCTGTGTCCTGCCATGAGTGGAAACCAAATGCTATGAACAAAAAGGGGTTGATAGGCATATTATCTCCCTGGCTGCATGTGTGAATGCATTCACTCTTCCCTGTGACACTGTGCTGACAGGAAGATGTTGAAGATGGGAGGCCCAGCCTTTACAAATCCATGGTCAGTAACACCTGCAAGGAGATGTCGGCCTTCACAGACTTCCCGTATCCTGAGGATTTTCCCGTCTTTGTGTCCAACTCCCAAGTCCTGGAGTATCTCAGGATGTATGCCAAGCATTTTGGCCTTCTGAAGCACATCCAGTTCAAGGTGAGCTATAGAAAGTAGCAGCTGGTCCACATGAGAGGATAACAGTCTACCAGAGCTGCCAGCTGATGGAGTAACTTCTTCACATAAGCAGTTTAGGCTCATGCTTTTGACACTGAAAGTGCTGAGCTTGGGTGGTGTCAGACAAGGATCAAAAGAATTAGACACGTCTCCGAGGCACGCTATTTAATATGTATAATTTGTATTGTGGTGCCTATGAGCCCCCACCCAGACGAGAAGCCAGATTTCTAAAGGTATTTAGGTGCCTAAAGATGCAGAGAGGCATCTAATGTGATTTTTCTAAAGCATCATGGTACCTAACTCCCACTGAAATCAACAGGAGTTAGGCACTTCTGAAAACTCCACTAGGTGCCAATCTGCATCCTCAGGTGCCTAAATACCCTTGAAAATGTGGTCCAGGGCCCTGCTGTGATAGGCGCTGTACAAACATACAACAAAAAGACAGTCCCGGCCCCAAGGAACTTACAATCAGAGTTCGCTGAAAAATGGAAGCCCCTCCTCACACAAAATGTGGTGACTTTGCGGTGGGGGGGAAGTCCCAAACTGGGACAAAATGTCAGAAATGCAATTTTTTATTATGTTGCAGGAAGAGTTTTCAAGAAAAAAATCTATTTCAAAATTGAAAACTTTGCAGCTTCCCAGCTGACCATCTGGAAGACTCTTGTCAATTTCACTTGACATTAACAAGACCCCTCCCCTGGGGATGTAAGAGAACCCAGCCACTCAGCCTCCATCTCTGGGTCCCAGAGCTGCAGGATGGGGGAGAAGCAGGGAGGCCAAGAGCAGCCCTCCAGGAAAGCTTGTCTCTTTCACCAGCAGAACGTTAAATTGATAAGAGCAATTCCAGGCAGGCAGCCAGGGCTGTCATAAACATTTTCCCAACAGAAAATCAATTTTTTTCTGCAAAATGGAAACTTTCTCATGGAGAATTCTGGTTTTGCAAAAGTGGCAAATTTTGACCAGCTCTACTCCCAGTTTAAATAAATCTTCCTCCAGTCCAAAGTCAGGGCTGTCCCCCTTCCTAGCTGGAAAATGGTCCAGCAAATTTTCCCAAGTGCACATTGTCATAGACTGTTTACTCTACTTATATTCGTTACAATCAGATCTCAAGCTGATGGATGATATTTGTTTGGTTCAATGTTTCAGACCACAGTCATCAGTGTAAGGAAATGCCCAGATTTCTCTGCCACTGGCCAGTGGGCTATTGTCACGGAGTCTAATGGGAAGCAGGAATCATCTGTCTTTGATGCCGTTATGGTTTGCATTGGATATCTCTCTGATCCATCCCTGCCGCTGGAGTCTTTTCCTGGTACAGGATGTCTTGTGTTTACTATTAAGCATTTCTGTGTTTGGCAAGAAGACTGACAAATCCACAGATGGAAACATTTTTGTTTCCATGTTCTAATTTCCTGGATCTGGCAACTAACGTCATATTGACATGCGTAATTAGGGGAAAGCTTTTGTTTTCCAGCTGTCCCTTTTTCAGGTCTGGCTAACTGATAGGCATGCTTGCAAGGGACAAGATCAGTTCTCTTGAGAAGGCTATTCAGAGAAGCTGGCTGCACTAACAAGTTAGAAAGCGTGTTATTGGTGTGGGTTAGGGCAACAAAAATGCACTGGGCCAAATTTATCTGTGGTGAAAGTAGACGAAGCTTCTGCAGAGTTACACATGATTACAGCAGCGTTTGAATTTGGCCCATAATCCCCAGACAGAAGTTGTAGGCCTTTCCCTAATCTTTCGCCACCATTTAATTTCGTCAAGGGCTTCTCAAGAATGAGGAGGAAAAGTTCACAGCAGGTTTCACTGTTTGTTGTTTTTAAATAACCTGGATTCTCCCAGTTGGTGTTTTAAACACAGTCATCTCTCTGGACCACCAGGAGGAACTGGCTGTTGCTCTATGCTACCATTAGAGTTTTTAAACATTGGCTGCAGTTGCATTATCTCAGATTTTCTAACCACAGAGCTCACTTTGGAGGGGGAGGAATGGACAACAAAGTTTCCAGTGGTATATTCCTAAGGGGGTTGCAGTGGGACATGAGTCCCATCACCAAATCATGGCTGGCCATGGATTAGAATGTTTTGTTTATTTCTGAACCAGTTGCCCATACAAGCATAGTTCTACAGTAGCTCTAGTGTGATTGTCCAGAATACTGTAGTGCTGTCAGGTCTCTATTGTAGCACTTTTTTAAAGGTATAGTAACTCCAGCACTATTAGTTACACACACACTCTCAGAGACATACAAATCACTTTAAAATATCCCGTTTGCTTTACTCACTGCTGGGGGCTGAGGGATCAGGAGATGGTAGTTCCTTCTCTCCCCTGCTCCAGTCATAGATTCCCTGACCAGAAGGGTCCACTGTGATCATTTAGCCTGGCCTACTGTATAGCACCAGCCAGAGAAGTTCCCCAACATAATTTCTAGGGAAACATCCACCCTTGATTTAAAAACTGCCAGTGATGGAGACTCCACCGTGACTCTTGGTGATTCTCCTAGTTCTGGTTTCTGTGGGAGGAGAAGCAGGGTGGGGACAGTTCTATCTGTTTTCCCCTCCTTAGCTCTGCTGACAACCGTGTCTGCAGGGCAAGGAGGGGAGAGCCCGTCTATTACTTTTCATTGCATCCAAGGCCAAAAGGGTCATCTTGTCTGACCTCCTGCATAATACAGGCCATGGAACCTCTCCCAGACACTGTCTGCACCAGCCTATCACTTGAACTGGAACTAGAGCCTCCCTTTTAAAAAGGTGTCCAGACTGCATAGGAAGATTCCAAGTATAGGAGAATCTCCCGTATTCCTAAAGAAGTCACTCCATTTCTCTGGCTGGGACTTAGGAATTAGGCCCCCTCTCCTCTTCAGAAGCAAGTCTCCAAGAAAGGGCAAAGATTAAGATTACTAGGACCGTTTATCCCCTGAAAAATATAACAGCAACAAGCCAAATCCTGAGGTCATTTTTTTTTCTGTCCTCTCCACCAAAATACACCTCCCATTAACACCAATGGACTCCAGGATATGGCCTGGAATTATAACTGACTATTATTTAAGTGATATTTGCCAGATACCCTTCCCCTCTTCCTCACAGGGATAGAGACATTTCAAGGCGAGTACTTTCACAGCCGCTATTACAAGCATCCAGATGTGTTTGAGGGGAAGAGAGTCCTTGTGATTGGCATGGGGAATTCTGGAGTGGATATCGCCGTTGAGGCCAGTCGTGTGGCTAAAAAGGTACAGTTCTTCCAGCTCCTTTCAAATCTGCAGAGAGGGTGATGTTAATTTTTGTTATATGCAGTGATGGGCAGCAATGAAGCCATTTAGAAGCCACACAGAATGAACTGTCAGGAGAAAGGAACCGAGAACCTGATTCTAGAGCAAAGGTCTTCAAACTGTGGGGCTGCGGAGGAACCCTGGGGGGGCATGGCAGAGCCTGGGCCAGCCCACACAGTGGATCAGGAGGGAACGCCACCCAGCCCGTCCCCGCCCTCAGCTCTGCTCCAGTTCTGCCCACAGCTGTGTCCTGGGCTTCTAGCCCTGCCCCCACTGCAGCCAAGCTGCAGCTCCACCCCCAGCTTCAGCCCCTGGCCTCTGCTCTGGCCCCACTCCCGGCCCCAGACCCACCCCCAGCTGTAGCCCTACCCTCAACCCCCTTACCCCTGTCCACATCACCCGCCCCTGAGCTGCAGGCTTGCTCCCAGCCCCAGGGGGGTGCGGATGGGGATAAGAGGGGGGCGTGACCCTCAACATTTAGGGACCACTGTTCTAGAGGTTATTTCCACAGAATGGGAATATTGCTTTTTCAGAGACCCATGAGGCAAAGAAAAGTGCTACCTGACCCAACAGTGTCTAGTCCTTTAACATAACCCAACAGTGTCTTTATGGCATTGTGGTCTCCGAGGTCGAGGCAGTTGGACTAAGGATTAAAGGTGGCTTTGTCCTACCCCTACACCTCCCTCACATAAATCTGAGAGACCTCAAAGTCTTTGCTTATTGGCTAGGTGGGTAAAGTCAGGGGACAATCCTTGTCTGGGTTTAGTTTCATAAACTCAAGGAAAGCAATTCACCCTCCAAAGCTTTGCTGCTCTGTTGTCTTCTAGGTGATGATCAGCACTGGTCGAGGCGCATGGGTGATCAGTCGGGTGTTTGACAATGGTTACCCATGGGACATGGTCTTCCTAACTCGTTTCATGAATGTGATCCGGAATTCCCTCCCTGGGCCCATTACAACATGGCTGGTTGCGCACAGGACAAGTCAGTGGTTTGACCATGCAAACTACGGCCTGATACCTAAGGACAGGTATATCCTGCATTTCTGTTCCATGTGGTCGTATATTGGTTACTGAGTTAGAGAAGGAAGAGGAAAATGCACCTAGCCAATGACGTACAATGTGTTAGAGGAGCAATGCAAACCCACATGTCGAGAGTGTAACTAGGATTGCCAACTTTCTGATCACACAAAACCAAACACCCCTGCCCTGCACCACCCCTTCCCTGAGGCCCTGCCTCTGCCCCGTCCCTTTTCCAAGGCCCTACCTCCGCTCACTCCATTCCCCTCCCCATCACTCACTCTCCCCACCCTCATTCACTTGCTTATTTTCGCCGGGCTGGGGCAGGAGGTTGGGGTGCGGGAGGGGGATGAGGCTCTGGGTGGGACCAGAAATGAGAGGTTCAGGGTGCGGGAGGGGCTCCTGTCTGGGGTAGGGGATGCAAGGAGGTGTGGGATGCAGGTTCCAGGAGGGAGTTTGGGTGCAAGAGGGGCTACAAGCTGGGGCAGGGGGTTGGGATGCAGGAGAGGGGATGGGGCAGGTTTGGCGAGGGGACTCTGGGCTGGGGAAGGGAGTGGGGATGCAGGAGTGGGTGCAGGGAGTGGGCTCTGGGTGGTGCTGACCTCGAGGGGGGGTTCCCTGGAAGCAGTGACTTGTCCCTCGGCTCCTAGGTAGAGGGGCCAGGCAGCTCTGTGCAGTGCGCACTGCCTCCACGCACAAATGCCACCCCCACAGCTCTCATTGGCCACGTTTCCCAGCCAATGAGAGCTGCAGAGCCTGTGCTTGGGGAAGGTCAGGGAGCCCCCCGGCTGCACCTCTGCCCAGGAGCTGAGGGACATGTCTCCACTTCCAGGAGCCATGCGGAGCCAGGTAGGGAGCCTGCCAGCCCCACCAACCAGACTTTTAATAGTCCAGTCAGCAATGCTGACCAGAGCCATCAGGGTCCCTTTTCGACCAGGGTTCTGGTTGAAAAACAGACACCTGGCAACCCTAGGTGTAACATAGGAATGTATAAGTCTACACCAGAAAGTAGGGTTAGGGATGTTGATCAGCTAGATTTTCATAGGACAGCTGAAGAAGCAAGTCTCCTGATCTGCTCTGTGTAGAGGAGGGGAACACTAACATTGTACAGCCCCAGGCAGGGGTGCTGGAAGGGGGTGAGCCCAGAGAGTCATGGCCCTCCCACTTATTACCAGCCATAGGGAGAGTGATGTGGGAAGAGGGGGGGAGAGAAGTGAGTAGGGGGGTGAGGTCTTGGGAGAAGAGGTGGCATGGGAGTGTGGCCTCAGGGAAGAAGGGTAAGCACATAGGAGTAGGGCCTCAGGGGTGTAAGGGTGGCACATGGGAGCAGGACCTTGGGAGTGGGGGAAGGGGAGGCACACAGGAGAGGGGTCTCGGGGAAGGAGGAAGGGGCAGTGCAGGGGGCCAGGCCATGGTTTGGGCACCAGTGGCCCCCCACTTTTAGGGACCTTCTGGCACTCCTATGGCCAGGAACTAGTCCTGCTCACTAAGCTCTAATTATGTAGAGACTCATAAAGAGTCAGACAGTTTTTGAAGTGCATTTCTGCTCTGAAAAATGACTCTGTAAAAGTACTGTGCATGAATTGACCAGAACCCAGGGAGGTGACAGTGATGTGAATAAAGCAGGTTGCAGGAGGAATGACTTTAATTAAAGACTTCAAGACCCTGGAGCCTCGTTTGGAGTTGGGTGGGAAACGGGACCATGCTTTCCCATTTCTGAGTCTTCCAGGTGAGAGGTCATTCTCCAGCTCTTTGCTGAAGCGCATGGGGTTGCCTCGGCTACCCCAGCATTCTGATTGTGTTTCTGTTTGTTTCAATGCAGAGACGTGATACGGGAGCCTGTGCTGAATGATGACCTTCCTGGTTGTATCATCACTGGGAAAATCACCATAAAACCAAGTCTGAAGGAGATCAAGGAAAACTCAGTCATATTTCAAAATAGCCCCACAGAGGAGCCTGTTGACATCATCGTCTTTGCCACAGGATACAAGTTCTCCTTCCCTTTCCTTGAGGAATCTGTTGTCAAAGTCGAAAAGAAGCAGGCATCCCTGTACAAATATATCTTCCCCCCTCATCTGGAGAAGCCAACCCTGGCCGTCATTGGCCTCATCAAGCCATTTGGTGCAGTCATGCCAGTTGTAGAAATTCAAGCTCGCTGGGTCACACGAGTCTTTAAGGGTAGGTGGGCAGGAAGGTTAGTATGAAGTGAGAACTTCCTCAAAGAAAAAGGCAGTGTTTCAGACACAGGTGGTGAGCGAGTGGGTATGTCGCCCCACAGCAACGCAGACCACAAAGGGATTCATCCAGGACTAGGAAAGGTAGTGCTCATAGACTGGTATCTAAATTGGGTTGCTCCACACTTCACTGTCTTATAGAACATTTTACAACCCAGTGACATCCTTACTACATGAACAAGCGAAATACCCCAAGAACCATCTTAGAAATATTAAGCTGGATCTGTCTGAACAGAATTCCAGAGCCCTGTTGTTTCCTCTAGGATACAGGTAACTGCCTTGAAGAAGAGGGGAGTTTATTTGTATTCAGTGGTGAGAAAAGAGGGCCTTGTGTTTGTAACAATTGGGAAGCCATGACATGAGCACTTCCATCAGTTTCTTGTGGATGGTGCAGTTGCCACACTCATTCTAGAGTTTCAGGAGGCATTGTTGTCCCCTTGAGGTGCTATGCTTCTGAGAGCTCTCCCTGGGTTTGTGCAGCTCATCATAGCCCCCACCACAGTTCTGGGCCTTAAAGGCAGTTCCTGACCCACTGATAGGCAGCTATATCCCTTTAGGGACAGGAAAAATGGAATAGCTTTTGTTTTACCAGGCAGAGCTGGTAATAAACAGGATTCCCCACTGCTGCACTAAGACCAGGCAGAATCCAGCAGCTGGTTCGTCCTTGCCTTTTGGAGGGAGGCAGTTTCTCAGCACCAGAGAGAACAGTGTTACACTCAGGACAACCTGGGGCCTGATTCTGATCTCACATCCACTCGTTCCATGCCAGTGTTGCTCCTTTGCGGAAGCTCCTGATCTCAATTATGCCAGTGTAATTTCAGAGTAAATGCCATGGACTATAACAGGGTTACTCCAAAATCACACTGTGTGTCTGAAATCATGTTCTGGTCCCTGATTCCTCCAGATAAGGATTCAAATCACAGTCATCCAGGGCCATCCAGAGGAGTCAGGGGGCCTGGGGCAAAGCAATTTCGGGGGCCCCTTCCATAAAAAAAAGTTGCAATACTATATTCTTGTGGGGGGCCTTGCAGGGCCCGGGGCTTGGGGCAAATTGCCCCACTTGCCCCTCCACCCCAGGCAGCCCTGCAATCATCAGGGAAAGTCTTCAAAGCAGTGGCTAGACTAGAATAGAGGAGGTTGTTAGAAGGCACTAGCTAACACGTTCCAACTAACATGTTTGAGGAGTCTGGTGCAGACACAGCCCTGGTGATACCGGTAGTCTATGGCAATGCTTCTCAAGCAAGGGTACACAGAGATCTTCCAGGGGGTATTCAACTCATCTAAATCAGTGTTTCCCAACCTAGGGGCTGCAACCTTTAGGGGGGTTATAGCACAGGTTGGGGGGGGTTGCAAGTGTAGGGCCAGCATTAGGAGGTGGCAAGCAAGGCAGTTGCCCAGGGCCCCATGCCACAAGGGGCTCCATGAAGCTGAGTTACATGTGTCAGTCTCACCACCTGGGGCTTGGGCATCAGCCCTGCCGCTTGGGGCTCAGATGTCAGACAAGGCTCACAAGTGAAAAACACACTGAAGTGTAAGTACAATATTTATATTCCAGTCAATTCATTTTATAATTACATGATCAAAAATGAGAAAGTGAGCAATTTTTCAGCAGTAAGATTCTGTGACACTTGTGTTTTTATGTTTGATTTTGTCAGTGAGTAGTTTTTAAGTGAGGTGAAATTTGGGGGGTACACAAGACCAATCAGCCTCCTGAAAAGGGTACAATCGTCTGGAAAAGTTGAGAGCCACTGGTCTAGGGGGAAACTAAGTTTCAGCCACTTTAGCTCTTGTAAACCAGTCAGTGTAGGTTTGAACAGCAGACTTCTCAAATATGTTCATAGATTCAAAGAGTTTAAGGCCAGGAGAGATGTTAGATAAGCCAGTCCAAGCTCCTGCATAGCACAGGCCTTAAATTTCACCCCCATCTCCATACTGAGCTCAATAACTTGTGTTTGGCTAAAGCATCTCTTCCAGAAGGGCACTCGGTCTTGATCTGAAGACATCAAGAAATAAAGAATCCACCTTTTCCCTTTTGTTTGTTCCAATGGTTACTCACTCTCACTGCTAAAATATTGTCTTATATCTAATTGGAATGTGTCTGGCTTCAGCTTTCTCCCAGAAGGTTAGAGAGCACCTCTTTAAATCCTAGTCAAGATAGGGTGACCAGATAGCAAGGGTGAAAAATCGGGACAGGAGTGGGGGGTAATAGGAGCCTATATAATAAAAAGCCCCAAATATCAGGACTGTCACTATACAGTCGGGACATCTGGTCACGCTAAGTCAAGACAAGGTGTAAGAGTGGATGTGATTTGAGATGATTCATTAGAACAATTAGGTCACTTGTCCATCTGACAAGCCATGAGGTCTCTCTCCTTTGGGGAGCAGGAGCCAGGGTTTCCAATCAGAGAACAAGCTCCAAATGACTCAGGCCTTGTCTACACACAAATTGGCACCAGTTTAGCTAAATGGGCACAAACACCTGTGTGGATTTTCATGGCTTATTTCAGCTTTGTTTAAATCTGCTCCTAACTGAAGTAAGCTAATTGAAATAAGCCTGATTTAAGCTGAAATAAGAGTGTCCACACCAGCCTTTTCACCAGTGTAACTAAATTGGTTTAAAATCCCACCTGAAGTTGAACAAGACAACCACTTCATGACAACAATCCCTTTTCTGGTTTCTAGGCTTGTGTCAGCTGCCTCCAGTGAGCACCATGGTGGAAGAGATCAACGAGACGAAGAAAAACAAAATTCGCTGGTAAGCCATATCACCTAATGCAAAAGACTTTGAGACAGATTTAAAAACCCCTGAACTTTGGGAGGTATCAGAATGCAGTTCCAAATTTGGCAGCTGTTCCCTATCTCTTTATAGGGCTGTCTAAAATCCAGATGTGGATTCAATTAGTCTACTATGTCTAGTGTGTTTGAAGTCCATCTTTTAGCTAGCAGCTATGTAATTATACAGGAAGTTTGGAATATCTATTCAAAGAAACCCACTGATGATCAAGCAGAATAACTGCAAATAAAAACAAGGGAGTGAATTTCAATAGCATCTCCTCTGTTTTACCTATTGATCAGAATGACATCCCTCCCCCTTCTTTTCTGATTCGTTAAGGTTCGGTTTGTCCTATGATGAGATCCTGAAAACTGATTGCCTCGTGTATATTGACGAACTTGCCTCCTTGATCGGCACAAAACCCAATGTGCTGGCTCTGCTCTTGAAAGATCCAGTCCTGGCCATGAAAATTTTCTTTGGTCCATGCACAGCCTACCAGTACCGCCTGACTGGGCCGGGGAAGTGGAATGGAGCCAGACATGCCATCCTGACCCAATGGGACCGGACAGTGAAGCCCACGAGAACACGAGTTGTAGAAGAGCCTCCAAACTTCTGTTTCAATTTGCTTAAACTAATCAGCCTTTTTGCTCTCTTTGCTGCCATTTTTCTTGGTTTCAAGTAGTCCTGGTGTGATGTACAAGCCTGCATATATAAATCTTTTCTGGCTAGACAATATTTATGGGGAGGCAGGAAAGCAATACATACAAAGGTCCTGTAAGAACAGAAGGGTTTCTAAAGTTAAGAAAAACAAATCAAACTTTAACCAATGTCAAAACATTTCTCCTCTAACTAAACTACACACCAAGACTTGTCTACCTGAGACCATTGCACAGATTTAACATTATATTCATACTCATCAGCATACTTTCATAAAATCAGAGTGCAAGGTCACACACCTCCCAGGGAAAAATCTTTGGTTATTTGCTTTTGAGGCCTGGCTAGTTAACCAGCAGACTCATCCATATGGCAATGATGACTGCTCCTGTCTGGAAGTCTTGGGTGCTGAAGATCTTGTGCAGTTGGCTCAGTTCTGTTCCTTTATTAACAATCTCTTTAAAGTAATAAACATGTCAGCTCTTCCAGAAGGTTTGCTTTGAATTTATTGAGTTGGTTGCCAATTCTTCTGTGCATGTGCTTTGTGTGAGAACGGAAGGTCCAGGGGCTAGGCTTGGATTTGAGAAACCCACACTCAATTCCCTCCTCTGCCTGGGTTCAAGTCCCTTCTCAGACTTCCTGTGTGACCTTGGGAAGCCTTTCTCTGCCTCAGTTCCCCATCTGTACAATGAAGATAACAACACTTCCCAGCCTCACAGGGGCTTTGGGGAGGAAAATACATGGAAGACTGAAGTGCTCAGACGCTACAGCAATGGATGCCATTTAAGTACCTTAGGTTACTACAGGCTGTAGCATTAGCCCTTGGAACTTGTGGGCTTTTTGTTTTGTCTGCCATAGACAACCTGTCACAATTTAGACAAGATTGTCATTTATGGTATGTATACCTGGTAAGGTGTCATCATGCTTTTTGCATTGTCATAGCTATATTGATCCCAGGATATGAGAGAGACAAAGAGGGGGAGGTAATATCTTTTATTGCACCACTTTCTATTGGCGAAAGAGACAAGCTTTCAAGCAACGTGGAGCTCTTCTCTATGTAACTCAAAAGTGTCTCTCTATCACCACCAGAAGCTGGTGCAATAAAAAAATCTTAGCTCATACCTACCTTGTCTTAGTGGTGCTTTCACGTGTGTTAGCTCTATAGTTGTAAGTTCTAGTGTGGACAATACATAAATATTTGTGGCATTGTGACTAAAAATTCAAGGGTGTGTCTCGGATGGCTACATTTCAGATGTCAAGTGGAGTGTATTTGTGGAGAGGAGCCACACCAAGTGGGAGTGACCCAGCCAGAACTCCTCTAGACAACACTCTTTTTTCATAGGGGTGCAGTCTATACATTTTCCTTCCTCTCACTCTCATCCTGATGCAGGTTTGCTGGCCAGTATGGATGGAGATGGGGCCATAGGCATGCTCTCACCGCAGCTGCAAGGGAGTGCAGGCATGCACATTGTGACTTCACCATTCCTTTCCCCCAGCCACAATCTGGCCTTAAATATTTTGCAGACCCAAGCAACCGCCTGATCTGCCTGCATGGCTTAGTTGTCTTGGTTACTATGGTTAGCCATTCAGAATTAGTGCATTTTTCTCTTTTTCTTGAGAGTGAATAGGAATGCATTTGAATTTCAATGCTACACAGATGTGGGGAGGGAGCATGTAAAGGTCAGAGGAGCTGAGGAATGAGAGTGAGCTGTAAGGTCTGGACTTTACTCTCTCATGTAATCTGTAACCAGACAAACTTCACCCAAAACCCAGTCGAATGCAAAACAAAAAAGACACCACATTGAACCAAAAAGGTGAGTTTCTTTACTTAGAGTCCTTATTCTCAACTGCATTTTTCATGCTTTCAACAATCAATCTGCAAATTTGGTGTGTGTCCAGAACCCCAGGGAGAACTGTGATTAGCAAGTGTGAAAGAAATGTATGATAGGGAAATGTTATGCTTTGTTTGAAAACTACTAGTTCCACACATACAGAGCAACATTTCTGTATTAATTAATTCTCAGGGCACACATCCAGAAGAGTACCCTTTGCTGTGACTTTGGATAAATGTAAGCGGCTTTTTTTCCTCTTTTTCTTTGTTAGTGCTTCTCTTCATAAAAGAGAGACAAAATGGGTGAGGACATATCTTTTATTGCAGCAAGTTCTGTACGTAGCAGGGACAAGCTTTCGAACTTCATGGAGCGCTTCTGCAGGGCATTTATGTTCTTACAATGACATATACCAATATAGTTTATAATAATATGTGTGTAGCTAAAGTATACAAAACATGAAGTAAAATAAGTTCCATTTTCAAAAGTGACTCAGACACTTAAGAGCCCAAGTTCTATTGACTTTCAAACAGATTTAGGCTCCTCATTTTGAAAATGGGACTCAATAAAATTGTTCAAAATGGCCATAGTTCCTATAGAACAAGAAGTAATTGAAGTTGTAGGCAGTTTTCCTTTATATGCTCCATTTTTTTAAAATTGCCTTCTAACTTTCTGGATAGAAAAGTAATAAACGTCCTCCTGAATTTTCTCATGATGTCTCAGATTGCTTAGCAAGCGTCAAATAAATCATTCTACTTCTTATCTCCCTCCAGCTGTTGATTGAACTAACCAATTTGTTTGACCCCTGGGAAGCTCACAATAGGGTATGAGACTTTGTCTTTTACTGAGCATTTGGGAAGTACTGGATTACAGATATTTATTTGCTACATACGCAAAAATTACACATTTTAAATGTTTTTGCCCCCACAAGGTCTTTTGTTTATTTCTTTACTGGGTGCCTTAACAGAAACCCAAACAATTGAGAACATGGAATGTCCAGTTTTATTTCATCTTAACTCTGAATTTCCTGGGTTTCCAATGTTTGTGGCTTTTTTTGTAATAATGACAATATTCTTGCCGTGTTACTTAACCTTTTAATCACTAATACATGCTCTCATCCTTTGCGGCAGCTTAACAGTTTTATTGCCTGGCCTTCACTTAGGTCTCCAGGCTGGAGCAGACCCTCTGGGTCAGTCCAGCACTGGGTCAGTATGGCACTATGTGAGTCCTTACTTTAAAGACACACTCTTAGCCATACTCATGCAGCAACACAAAGCAGCCTTAAACCTGGCTTAAAGGGTCAGGGGCTGATTCCTCCAGCATTGGGGAACCTCCAGTGGTGCAGGGTGGTAGCAGCTCCAGTTCTGTCTCTGGTACCATGTAGCAGAGGGTGTGGCTATGGTAAACAGGAGGGGCTATCCTCTGCCAATCAGTACAGTTCCTTGGGGCTATGAGTAGGCTTTGGGACACATTATGTAATGGTTTATTGGATATAGGATTTTTTTTTTTAAATGAACAAATTAAAAAATCCGGCAGAATGCTGGGAAGAGGCTTTGGGACTACAAGGCTAATTAAAAAGCCAGGCTGTTGCAACCAGGGACCCTCCACTTCCTGTGCTTTGCACTTTCCTCCACTTCCTTGTACCTGTATACACCAGTGTTCAACTCTCTCAGGCTAAGGCAAGGCATTAGGCGGCAGGAACAGCATCGGGGAACCCAACAAAGGCTTGCTGGTGGCCTACCGCGTGAGAAACACTGTGCTATGGGGTGTTGTCCTAGCAGAAAATTAATAGCTGGGTTTAATGAGAGCTGCAGTGAACTGCAACTGCTGGAGGAAAAGTGCTCAGCTACTCAAACAACTCCATCCTGCACAAATAGCTGCAGACACAGTCAGTGAAGCTCCAGTAAGAAGCATTATGTTATCAGAAGCTCTCCATTTGCTGACCGTACTATGAGGGTGGAGATAAGACAAGTTTGGATTCAGTCTGCCCAAATGTCAGGGGTTTGGTTTGGCCTGTTATAGAGAGGAGTTAGCCACCAAGGTCTGATTCAGATCCAAACTCCAGGCAGATTCAGATGCAGGAGTGCAATTTATTCCCATCTCAACACAGCAGCACAATTTCTATCATGGTCTGAACCCTGCCTTTTCAATTAACCCTTTCCCAAGCCACAGTTGTCTTCTCTTGATGTCTTCATGATTTAGTTGTTTACAGACACGGCTGATTAAACTTGCTAAACTCTGTCACTAGTAAACCCCAGAATGCCATCTGAGACAATTCTCTCTTGGCACCTTCACTGTAAATTCCAGTTTCTCTCTAGTTATCAAGTGAAAAACTTGAAAGGGTGAAGGAATTCCCTTTCCCTGACTCTGTGAGTACAAATTATTAACAAAACCATCTCAACAAAGGCAAATGAGAAGGATCAAATGTGAATCCATAGGATGAAAAAGAAATAATCAGAACCGCACATTTTCAGGAATGCTGAGGTCCACGGATCCCATTGGCAATCAAGATACTTCTATGTAGTCACATGTGACCTTTGCAGCCTGTTTCACCTTGATCTTTCAGGTGCCTGATGGAAAGCTGTATTTATACAGTGCCCCATCAGTGTAGAATCTAAGCACCTCGCAATCTTTGATGTATTCATCCTCACAATACCCTGGGAGGTCTTGTGTTCTGTTCTCCCCACTGGTCAGAGAGGGAAATGACACACACAGAGTGACTAAGGGAGGTGCCTAAGGTCACACAGGAAGCCTATATTAGAACAAGTATCAGCAGGGTAGCCCTGTTAGTCTGGATCTGTAAAAGCAGCAAAGAGTCCTGTGGCACCCTATAGACTATGGGTATGGCTACACTTGAAATGTCAAAGCGCTGCTGCGGCAGTGCTGTGGGAGCACTACCGTGGCAGCGCTTTGAAATGTGAGTGTGGTCAGAGCGCCAGCGCTGGGAGAGAGCTCTCCCAGCGCTGCACGTAAACCACATCCCTTACAGGTGTAGCGTGCAGCGCTGGGAGTCGCGCTCCTAGTGCTGCGGCACTGATTACACTGAGGCTTTACAGCGCTGTATTTTGCAGTGCTCAGGGGGGTGTTTTTTCACACCCCTGAGCGCGAAAGTTGCAGCGCTGTAAAGTGCCAGTGTAGCCAAAGCCTAACAGACGTATTGGAGCATGCACCACATTCACCCACATGCATCCGACCAAGTGGGTATTCACCCACAAAAGCTCATGCTCCAATATGCCTGTTAGTCTATAAGGTGCCACAGGACTCTTTGCTGCTTTTATATTAGAACAGAATCTTGAACCCAGGTCTCCTAAGTCCTAGGCTAGCAAGATAACCACTGAGCTATTCTTCCTCTCTGCTGCTTTTGCCTTTTGCATCTCACTCCTACTATGTTCCCTGTTCTTCTGGACTGAAACAAGAGCAGGTGCTTATGTTGTTAACTTGCAGGCCTTTGCATGAGGGTTCCTGAGGAGTCCTTTCTCCTCAGACAGAAAACTGTGTAAATTGTCCAAGACAAGCCAGTTCTTACACACAAGTTTTATGTAAAGAGTTACAAACATGGGAACAAACAAACACTCAGCACTGCTCAGGGCTGCCTGGCCCCAAGGCCCCCCCAGGATGGCCTGCTGCTGGGCTGTTACAGGAACCCTTTCATTCTCTTAGAAGCAAAGATCCTTCTGTGCCCCACCTTGGTAACCGCTGACAGTCTGTCCTTGCTGGCTTCCTGCTGTGTGAGTGTTTCTTGTTTTAAGTGGAAAAGAAGCCCTGCTATTCCAGTTGGAATCCATTATCCTATTGCCTAACATAGGTGTTCTGCTTAGCTAACGACCTCCTATGTCAAGGCAGGCAAACGGCATTCCAGGAGATTACAGCCTACTCCATAGTTTGAGAGGTCTATGAGTCATACTAGATGATATCCCAAGGTATGTCTACATCTACAATTTTGCAGCGCTGGTTGTTACAGCTGTATTAGTACAGCTATATAGGGCCAGCGCTGCAGAGTGGCCACACTTACAGCAACCAGTGCTGCAAGTGGTGTTAGATGTGGCCACGCTGCAGCGCTGTTGCACACCGCGGGGAAGGAGACCTGCTTGGAGGGGGGGTCGGGGAACGCCAGAGCACACCGCGAGGCTGGATACCTGCTTGGAGGGGGGGTCGGGGAACGCCAGAGCAAACCGCGGGGAAGGAGACCTGCTTGGAGGGGGGGTCGGGGAATGCCAGAGCACACCACGGGAAAGGAGACCTGCTTGGAGGGGGGGTTGGGGAATGCCAGAGCACACCGCGGGGAAGGAGACCTGCTTGGAGGGGGGGTCGGAGAACGCCAGAGCAAACCGCGGGGAAGGAGACCTGCTTGGAGGGGGGGTCGGGGAACGCCAGAGCACACCGCGGGGAAGAAGACCTGCTTGGAGGGGGGGTCGGGGAACGCCAGAGCACACCGCGGGGAAGGAGACCTGCTTGGAAGGCAGTGGAGTTTGCTTAATTACCAGAGAGGCTTCCTCAGGTATGCTGGGATACCTGCTTATTCCACAGAGGTCAACAAAAACGCTGGTGAGTGTCTACACCTGATGACCAGCGCTGGTGATCCAGCGCTGGATCCTCTACACCCGAGGCACGACCGGGTGTACGGCCAGCGCTGCAAACAGGGAGTTGCAGCGCTGGTAATGCCCTGCAGGTGTGTACACATCCTAAGTTGCAGCACTGTAACCACCTCATCAGCGCTGCAATTTGTAGTGTAGACAAGGCCCCAGTTACAGGGCTGGCTGCCGCTCTTTCACCTTTCTGGTCTCTCCGAATGTATCCCCTCAGGCACCAGGCTTCCTGCCCACACCACTCCTGGGGTGGAATCAGCCGTTTCACCCACTCTTGAGACTGGGCGCTGGGCTACAGCACCCTTTATGAAACCACGTTTACCCAACAGGACCAACTAAGTTCAGCACCTGGGGTCCCTCCCTTTGGGAATCTGTGACCAGTGGTGTATACAGTCAGAGCGTTAGCTTCACCCAAATCATCGTCTGGTTTGGAGCAGGAATAAAGCCCCAAGAGAAAAAGGATTGAAAACAGCCTACACACGTCCATCTTGGCAGTCGATCCTATGTGATGGATGGTAACCTAATGTTGGACTGCCAGCCCCCTACTGGAACTTAGTGAGTTAGTGAGACCTTGGCTAGCCCTCTCCCCTACTAGGAGAAAGGGAAAAGGCCAAAGAGGACTCAGAATCCTGAGACTCATAATCCCCAGGGCCATTGGGAAGAGGCTCGTTCTCCAAATCAGCCAGCTTGACAGGATGGGCAGGCCAAAGAGTGAGTCAATAGCCTGGGTCCCCTCCCTGTGAGCTGGGGCTGCTAGAGCAGAACAGAGCCAAGGAGACAGCAGCAGCTGGAGCTTGGCTGGAGACAGCAGCAGCAGCATTGAGCTGTGGGGGCAGAGCTGGGCTGGAGGCAGAAATAAGCTAGAGAAAGACCTGGAGCAGCCCAGAGCCAGGAGCTGGGGCAGTGCAGACCAGCCACAGCGAGGGCAAGCCAGGGCTGAGCTGCAGTGGGAGCCAGAACCGGAGAGCAGCCGCCGACTGGGCCACAAGTAACACTGGAGCAGAGAGAGATGAGCAGCCGAGGAGGGCAAGGGGGGGTCCCTGGGCAGTGGGAGCCCAGCAGAGGGAGATGTCGCCAGACAAGAGGCCTTGAGGCCGGAGTTGGAGGAGGGACATGGCCCTGGACAGAAGGGGCCAACACTAGGGAGAAAGATCTCACTAGAGGCTGAGGGCATGTATCCACCACCAGAGCAGTGTCTGACCCGTGGTAACACCACAGTGCTGCCAGCGCCTGGTAGGGATGCCTGGGAGGTGTGAGGAACAGGCTGTGAACTTTCCTTATGTCTCAGACACTGCTGTTCATGGTGTTCTCCGTGCCCATTGGGGGAGAGGGGGAGCTTCTTCCTTTAACCATTTCCATTCTTCTCCTGATTGACCACGACATGATTGGGGGTCGAGCCCCACAGGAAGTCTGGGCCCAGCCTTGTCAGGATTACAAGGACTCTGCCACACAGGAGAGTGGCAGAGCAGCCCTCGATGTCAGGCAGGCCTCTGAGTGAAGGGAGTGGAAGCAAGAACTCAGATCCTTTCGCTGGCCAATTTCACCAGGGTAGTGCAGAAACCAGGAAAGTTCCCCACAATAGCCATTCCTCCGGTTACACTAGGCAGGTTTCACTTCCTCAGGCACCCCTCAGGGGGTAACTGGCTCTCAGCTGGATTCTCCCAAACAACTACTGCTCTGCCTCTGGAGAGAAAGTTCCTTTGGTCTTCTGTACTCATGACCCTTTCCTTCCATGGTCCCAACCAGTTCAATAGGTTGTCAGGAGGCAGAATCTTCAAAGCTAATAGTTTGGGCCTTGATTCTAAAAGCCCTTAATTGTTTACTGAGGGGTGGCTTATCCTGAGCCATTCTTGCTCATTCTGCTTGTCATTTCTAACAGGCCCCTATTAGACTAACCCACTATCGTCCTACAGTGACCCTCCAAATAACCAGGTCAGCCTACAGCATTCATGAACTATTGCAGAGCAGTTCCAAACTATCACTGAATCTTAAGGGCCATGTCTCACCCCAATGGTTACTTCATCCCCTGAGTTGGTGGCTGGGTCTGAAAGAGCTTGGGAAGGGTTTCCTCCACAAAAGAGCTTCCACCCCTTTGCCTTTCGCACAAATCCTCAAACATAATTTTATCAATTGGCCATATAGGGTGAAATCCTGGCCCCACTGAAATCAATGGGAGTTTTGCTTTTGACTGCAGTGGGACCAGGATTTCATCCATAAATCTTAGTTTGCTGCTGAGCCCCACTTACGGATTCAAGAGATTGACTTCAGGCAAGCCAGACTTGAACATTTTGGCAAAGGTTTAAAAGACACCAGTGCCTGGTGCTGCTGAAACACAGGGATGTTAAGATAACCACAGTTGTTGGTCACAGATGGGCATTGCCCTTAATCCTAAAGACATTCTCCCTGCCAGGGCAGCCCACGGCGCCATGGTCAGGAGGATGCCATGCAGCAGTACAGAGGCACACACTGCTGGCTGGCAGGGGAGCACCACAAACTCACAGAGGCGACACACATGGGGGATGCCCAGATTTCTCTCTGCTTCTGCCCCATGGAATAGGAAGGGGGGACAAGTGGTGACACAGATACTGCTCTCCCCACTCCACAGATTCCATGCCGCTCCCTAGGGGTCTGTGAAAAGGAGGAGAGTGAAGAGCAACATCAAGCACTCCATGCATCCAGGTCACTTCCCCACGTGGAACGTGCTGTGAAGCGAGCATCGGAAGCTGCTGCCCTTCCCTTACGCAGCCCAGGTGGGGAAAGTAACCTGGATTCAAATAGCCCTGACACTGCTCCTCGCTCACAGCCCCTTAGGGGGACACAGAGGAGCAGCATTTGAGAGGGGAGCGAGCAGCAATGCCAGCCGCTCCTTGCATCCAGGTCGGTTTCCCCACATGGGTGCAGGGGTTAGGGGTATGTGGAGGATTGAAGAGGTCAGGAGTACAGAAGGAACAGTGCAGCACAAAGTAGGGGTGGCAGTATACCATATACCATGCCACCCTTATTTCTCTGCTGCTGCTGACAGTGGCACTGCCTTCAGAGCTAGGCACCCAGCCAGCAGCCACCACTTGTCAGCCGCCCAGCAGTTCTTAATTTGTGCAGGGGCTTGCTGGGGCTCAGTCCCAGCACCTCTTTCAATACAAATAAAGCACTGAGGGAGGCAGCGGGGGATTGTGGGGTGGGGAGCCTGTGGGGGCCAGGGGGGGTGAGGAGCCCACAGGGGCATGGGGCAATGGGGTGCATCACCATGCCCATGGGGTCCAGGAACACCAAAATACAAATTCCATTGTGCCCATGGTACCATTTTCCCTATGGCTGGCCCTACTTCCTGCCCTGAAAAATCCTTGTTATTGCAGCAGCCCAGCAATACAAATTTTAACATATGTATTAACCTTTCTCCTTTACTGGGCTGCAGAAATTCCAACTACTTCATCATTTATTTCCCTGCCATACTCCAGCTTAAGCTCCTACAATGCAAGGCACTGAAGGAGTTCCAGAGAGCAACTTTGACACTAACTTTGACACTAACTAACTTCGTCAGATGCATCTGACGAAGTGGGCATTCACCCATGAAAGCTCATGCTCCAAAACGTCTGTTAGTCTATAAGGTGCCACAGGATTCTTTGCTGCTTTGACACTAACGTGACTCTCTCCTGATACAGGAAAGCATGGTCCAGAGGGTGGCAATCATTGGAGCTGGGTCCAGTGGACTGGCCTCCATCAAGTGCTGTCTGGATGAGGGGCTGGAGCCCACCTGCTTTGAGCAAAGTCATGACATCGGGGGCCTCTGGAGGTTCACAGTGAGTGGGATTTCCCTATCCAGTCACTTCTTAACAAGGTGTTTATTTTGGACCAGGCTATGTGTTGCTTTGAATATTACCATAGTTTACATTCGCAGCCAAGGAAGAGACTGTACCCATGGACCTAGGCACATTTTCAAACTAGATTTGGCTTTCCTTTCTGACTTCACGAGGATAAGGAGATGAAACAACAAGAGCCATAGTCTCTGGCATACACATATCTACTCTTCCCCAGTAAAGTCAGTACTTACACTGGAGCAATGCACCAGAGTCTGGAAATCAGGTGTATCCAGTCCCTCAATAACATCATTATAGAGACAGAGATATGAGGAGATTGAAGGCTTGTCTACATGGGGAAATTGACCAGAGTAGCTACTGCAGAAAAAAACATTCTGGAATAGCTCCCCATGTGGACACACGTAGTATATGTCTACACTACAGGATTATTCCGATTTTGCAGAAACCGGTATTTGGAAACAGATTATATAAAGTTGAGTGCATGCAGCCACACTAAGCACATTAATTCAGTGGTGTGCGTCCGTGTACCGAGGCTAGCGTCGATTTCCGGAACGTTGCACTGTGGGTAGCTATCCCATAGTTCCCGCAGTCTCCCCTACCCATTGGAATTCTGGGTTGAGATCCCAATGCATGATGGGGCAAAAACAGTGTTGCAGGTGATTGTGGGTAAATGTCGTCACTCAATCCTTCCTCCGTGAAAGCAATGGCAGACAATCATTTTGGGCCCTTTTCCCTAGATTGCCCGGGCAGATGTCATAGCATGGCAACCATGGAGCTCGTTTAGCCTTTTTTCACTCTCACCGTATGTGTACTGGATGCTGGTGACAGAGGCAGTACTGCAGTGCTACACAGCAGCATTCACTTGCCTTTGCAAGGTAGCAGAGATGGTTACCAACCCTATTGTAGCGTCTGCTTCTTTGGAAATTGGTGACGATGGTTACCAGCCCTATTGCACCGTCTGCTGCTTTGGAAATTGGTAGTGACGGTTATTGTACTGTCTGCTGCTGTCATGGGTGCTTCTGGCTGGCCTCGCTGAGGTCAGCTGGGGGTGCATGGACAAAAATGGGAATGACTCCACAGGTCATTCCCTTCTTTACGTTTTGTCTAAAAGTAGAGTCAGTCCTGCCTAGAATATGGGGCAAGCCTAATAAAGAACCAGAGACGACAGCCACTCCGGGTCAAAGCCCCAGACATCCCTCAGAAATTATGAGCTGCATGCCATTCTAGGGGGTGCCCCTGCAACAACCCCACCCATTGCTTCCCTCCTCCCCCACCCCCCCTGGGCTACCGTGGCAGTTATCCTCCCATTTGTGTGATGAAGTAATAAAGAATGCAGGAATAAGAAACATTGACTTTTTATTGAGATAAAAAGAGGGGGAGGCAGCCTCCAGCTGCTATGATATTCCAGGCAGGACTGAATCTCCATTAGTCATTAAAGCATGCGGGGTAGAGGAGCGCAGCCTCCAGCTTCTACGATATTCCAGACAGGACTGAATCTCCAGGAGACAAAGCTTAAAGAAGCTTTGCCCAGGAGCCCCCGGCTGACCTCACCGAGGCCAGTCAGGAGCACTTACAGGATGATGATGACAACGGTTATCAGTCCTATTGCACCATCTGCCATTGAGGAGAGGAGAGGAGGGGATGCTTCTGTTTAGTGCTGCAGCACCCCGTCTACCAGCAACATGCAGTAGACATATGATGACACTGAAAAAAGGCGAGAAATGATTTTTTTCCCTTTTTTTTCATGTGGGGGAGGAGGAGTAAATTGACAACATATACCTTAAACCACCCGCGACAATGTTTTTGATCCTTCAGGCATTGGGAGCTCAGCCAAGAATGCAAATGCTTTTCGGAGACTGCGAGAACTGTGGGATAGCTCGAGTCCTCAGTCCCCCCTCCCTCCCTCCAAGAGCGTCTATTTGATTCTTTGGCTTTCCGTTACGCTTGTCACGCAGCACTGTGTTGAGTCCCTGCTGTGGCTTCTGTCTATCATAGCCTTGGATATTTTTTCAAATGCTTTGTCATTTCGTCTTTTGGAATGGAGTTCTGATAGAACAGATTTGTCTCCCCATACAGCGATCAGATCCAGTATCTCCTATACAGTCCATGCTGGAGCTCTTTTTGGATTCTGGGACTGCATGGTCACCCATGCTGATCGGCGCTCCACGCTGGACAAACTGGAAATGAAATTCAAAAGTTCGCGAGGCTTTCCCTGTCTACCTGGCCAGTGCATCCAAGTTCAGATTGCTGTCCAGAGTGGTCACAATGGTGCATTGTGGGATAGCGCCCGGAGGCCAATACCGTCGAATTGCGGCCACACTAATCCTAATCCGACATGGCAATACTGATTTCAGCACTACTCCCTTCGTCGGGGAGGATTACAGATACTGGTATTAACAGCCCTTTATATCGATATAAAGGGCTTCGTTGTGTGGACGGTGCAGGGTTAATTCGGTTTAACGCTGCTAAATTTGGTATAAACGCGTAGTGTAGACAGGCCTCACTCTGGAATAAGCATGTCTGGTTTGTTTTTGTTGTCTGGTTTTTGTTTGTTTTCTGTGTTATCTGAATCCACTTTGGAAGTGGATTAAGCTAAACCAGGAAAGGCACTCTTCTTCCAAAATAAGAGTGTCCACATAGAGAGTTATTCCAGAACAGCTATAGCTCTTCAGATTCATAGACTCTAGGACTGGAAGAGACCTTGAGAGGTCATCGAGTCCAGTCCCCTGCCCTCATGGCAGGACCAAATACTGTCTAGACCATCCCTGATAGACATTTATCTAACCTACTCTTAAATATCTCCACAGATGGAGATTCCACAACCTCCCCAGGCAATTTATTCCAGTGTTTAACTACCCTGACAGTTAGGAACTTTTTCCTAATGTCCAACCTAAATCTCCCTTGCTGCAGTTCAAGCCCATTGCTTCTTATTCTATCATTAGAGGTTAAGGTGAACAAGTTTTCTCCCTCCTCCTGATGACACCCTTTTAGATACCTGAAAACTGCTATCATGTCCCCTCTCAGTCTTCTCTTTTCCAAACTAAATAAACCCAGTTCTTTCAGCCTTCCTTCATAGGTCATGGTCTCAAGAACTTTAATCATTCTTGTTGCTCTTCTCTGGACTCTCTCCAGTTTCTCCACATCTTTCTTGAAATGCGGTACCCAGAACTGGACACAATACTCCAGTTAAGGCCTAACCAGCGCAGAGTAGAGCGGAAGAATGACTTCTCGTGTCTTGTTTACAACACACCTGTTAATGCATCCCAGAATCACGTTTGCTTTTTTTGCAACAGTATCACACTGTTGACTCATATTTAGCTTGTGGTCCACTATGACCCCTAGATCTCTTTCTGCCATACTCCTTCCTAGACAGTCTCTTCCCATTCTGTATGTGTGAAACTGATTGTTCCTTCCTAAGTGGAGCACTTTGCATTTGTCTTTATTGAACTTCAGCCGGTTTACCTCAGACCATTTCTCCAATTTGTTCAGATCATTTTGAATTTTGACCCTGTCCTCCAAAGCAGTTGCAATCCCTCCCAATTTGGTATCATCTGCAAACTTAATAAGCGTACTTTCTATGCCAACATCTAAGTCGTTGATGAAGGTATTGAACAGAGTCGGTCCCAATACAAACCCCTGCGGAACCCCACTTGTTATATCTTTCCAGCAGGATTGGGAGCCATTAATAACTACTCTCTGAGTACGGTTATCCAGCCAGTTATGCACCCACCTTATAGTAGCCCCATCTAAATTGTATTTGCCTAGTTTATCGATAAGGATATCATGTGAGACCGTATCAAATGCCTTACTAAAGTCTAGGTATACCACATCCACCGATTCTCCCTTATCCACAAGACTCGTTATCCTATCAAAGAAAGCTATCAGATTGGTTTTACACAATTTGTTCTTTACAAATCCATGCTGGCTATTCCCTATCACCTTACCACCTTCCAAGTGTCTGCAGATGATTTCTTTAATTACTTGCTCCATTATCTTCCCTGGCACAGAAGTTAAACTAACTGGTCTGTAGTTTCCTGGGTTGTTTTTCCCCCCCTTTTTATAGATGCGCACTATATTTACCCTTTTCCAGTCTTCTGGAATCTCTCCCGTCTCCCATGACTTTCCAAAGATAATAGCTAGAGGCTCATATACCTCCTCGATTAACTCCTTGAGTATTCTAGGATGCATTTCATCAGGCCCTGGTGACTTACAGGCATCTAACTTTTCTAAGTGATTTTTAACTAGCTCTTTTTTTATTTTATCTTCTAAACCTACCCCCTTCCCATAAGCATTCACTGTGTTAGACATTCCTTCAGATTTCTCAGTGAAGACCGAAACAAAGGAGTCATTAAGCATCGCTGCCATTTCCAAGTTTCCTGTTACTGTTTCTCCCTCCTCACTGAGCAGTGGGCCTACCCTGTCCTTGGTCTTCCTCTTGCTTCTAATGTATTGATAAAAAGTCTTCTTGTTTCCCTTTATTCTCATAGCTAGTTTGAGCTCATTTTGTGCCTTTGCCTTTCTAATCTTGCCCCTGCATTCCTGTGTTATTTCCCTATATTCATCCTTTGTAATCTGACCTAGTTTCCATTTTTTATATGACTCCTTTTTATTTTGTTGGTCATGCAAGATCTCGTGGTTAAGCCAAAGTGGTCTTTTGCCACATTTTCTATCTTTCCTACCCATCGGAATAGCTTGCTTTTGGGCCCTTAATAGTGTCCCTTTGAAAAACTGCCAATTCTCCTCAGTTGTTTTTCCCCTTAGTCTTGATTCCCATGGGACCTTACCTATCAGCTCTCTGAGCTTACCAAAATCCACCTTCCTGAAATCCATTGTCTCTATTTTGCTGTACTCCCTTCTACCCTTCCTTAGAATTGCAAACTCTATGATTTCATGACCACTTTCACCCAAGCTTCCTTCTACTTTCAAATTCTCAATGAGTTCCTCCCTATTTGTTAAAATCAAGTCTAGAACAGCTTTCCCCCAGTAGCTTTTTCAACCTTCTGAAATAAAAAGTTGTCTGCAATGCAATCCAGGAACTTATTGGATAGTCTGTGCCCCATGGTGTTATTTTCCCAACATATATCTGAATAGTTGAAGTCCCCCATCACCACCAAATCTTGGGCTTTGGATGATTTTGTTAGTTGTTTAAAAAAAGCCTCATCCACCTCTTCCACCTGGTTAGGTGGCCTGTAGTAGACTCCTAGCATGACATCACCCTTGTTTTTTACCCTTTTTATCCTAACCCAGAGACTTTCAACACTTCCGTCTCCTATGTCCATCTCCACCTCAGTCCAAGTGTGTACATTTTTAATATATAAGGCAACACCTCCTCCCGTTTTCCCCTGTCTATCCTTCCTGAGCAAACTATACCCATCCACACCAACATTCCAATCATATGTATTATCCCACCAAGTTTCAGTGATGCCAACAATGTCACAGTTGTATTTATTTATTAGGACTTCCAGTTCTTCCTGCTTATTACCCATACTTCTCGCATTTGTATATAGGCATCTAAGACACTAGTTTGATCTTGCCTCCCAGTTTTGCCCTGACACTCCTTTCTCTCTGCCATTATAGCCCACGCTCCCTCTTGTTTCCGACCCATCTCCCAGGTCTTCATGTTCCCCACTTACCTGTGAGCTTTGCTCACCTGTCCCCGTCGAACCTAGTTTAAAGCCCTCCTCACTAGGTTAGCCAGTCTGTGTGCAAATAGGGTCTTTCCCCTCCTCGAAAGGTGAACACCGTCTCTGCCTAGCAGTCCTTCCTCGAATAGCATCCCGTGGTCAAGGAAGCCAAAGCCCTCCTGGCGACACCATCTTCGCACCCAGGCATTCACTTCCATTATGCATCTATCTCTGCCCAGACCCCTACCTTTGACAGGAAGAATCGAAGAGAATGCCACCTGCGTTCCAAACTCCTTCACCCGCACTCCCAGAGCCCTGTAGTCACTCTTGATCCGCTCAGCGTCACACCTCGCAGTATCATTTGTACCCACATGGATGAGTAGCATGGGGTAGTAGTCAGAAGGCAGGATAATCCTCGACAATGCCTCTGTAACATTTCGGATACGGGCCCTTGGCAGGCAGCATACCTCCTGGGATGAAATGTCAGGGCGACAGATGGGCGCCTCCATCCCACTCAGCAGAGAGTCTCCAACTACCACTACCCTACGTTTCCTATTTTCAGTGGTGGAAGCAGACCTCCCAGTCTTAGGGGTACGAGGCTTCTCCTCCTTTACTGTAGGGGATGATTCCTTCTCTCCTGTATCAAGAAGAGCATAACGGTTACCTATTACCACGGCAGGAGGGTTTACAGCAGGGGTGGAGCACTGCCTGCTGCCAGAAGTAACCAGCTGCCTGTGTCCACCCTGAGCCATCTCCTCCTCCACCAGTGGTGTGTCAGCAGTCCTGTGAACTGGGACAGCTACCTCAGCTGTCTCCACATGGACACTGTCCAGGAATTGCTCGTGGATGCGGATGCTCCTCAACCTAGCCACCTCCTTCTGTAGCTCTCCCACCTGTTGCCTGAGAGATTCCACCAGTAGGCACCTTTCACATTGGATGCCTCCCACCAACCTGGATATTAGTAAGTGGAAATTGCAAGTTACAGTCTTTGCAAAACCACACCAGTATCTGGGTAGAAGCATCCATGCTCTGGTGCTCTGTCTGGCTACAGGTGCAGGTGGAGAAGACAGAAGCAGTGCTGCCACAGGTGTTGCGGGTCTTCCTAACCATCGTAAGCCTTCCTCTGTCAAACTCCCTCTCAAACTCCCCTGTCTGCAGCTCCCTGTCCGCTCTGCTCTGCTTTAAAGAGAAAGGTTTTGGATGTAGTCTGATTTATAGGTTTTCAAGGGACTAACGGGTCACGGATAGGACTGACAAGGGACCCCCGCTCCCTTCCTACTCCCCTTCTAAACTCCCTTGCGAAACTCCCTGTTAGCAGCCCCTGTTCACCTTATTCTGGAATAACTTCCCAGTGTAGACAAGTCTGGAGGTGATGGTGCAGGACCCATGTGTCTGTTCTGTGTACCAGTGGGCTGTTTAACCCTGCTCTGATGAACCAAATCAAGTAAACCCCTCTCAGTCAGTCTTTTTTGGAAAACATGGTTGCATATTTTGCATTTGACACAGGAAGCGGGGAGGATCTGTGTCTACAGATCAGTGATAACCAACACCTCCAAGGAGATGATGTGTTTCAGCGACTTCCCCTTCCCAGAGGATTTCCCCAACTACATGAACCACTCCAGGCTCCTGGAGTATTTCAGAATGTACGCCAAGCACTTCGGCCTTCTCAGATACATACGCTTTAAGGTAAGAAGGGAGTCAAAGGTTTGTGTGTGTGCGGTGCTGCAGTTGACATGCCAGGCCTTCAGGTCTGGCCAAGCAACGTTTGGTGCAGGACCCAAAGAGGTGTGGGGACAAAGACGGCTGAACATTTAATGTCACCTTTGTGCTCCCCGAATCCTGGAGTTAGCCAGGCTGGCAGTCTGACCCCCACTGCTAGTGAGAGGAGACTCAAGGCTGCCCTAATATATGGTGGCTGGTGACAGGTCACACTCCTCAGCTATCCTTTTCAGCTCCTTAGCATCATTATCTTGGGGCAAAGGGGCTGGAGCAGGGGTCTTGCATATTTACAGAAGAAAGAAATATCTGTACCTCCATGCTTACCTGAGCACTGAGGCCCAGATTCTCAAAGGTCGGTAGATGCCTAACTCCCAGTGGGATTTAGGACCCCAAGTATCTTCGGGGATCTGAGTCTAACCGTTCACACACGGAACCGGTTTACTATAAAGAACAATCCATAATAATGTTTTGATTTTCATGTGGTTTCCTGTAAGACCACAGTTCAAAGTATAAGGAAACGCCCAGATTTCTCCACCACTGGCCAGTGGGATGTTGTCACTGAGACTGATGGGACGGTTGAGTCGGCCGTTTTTGACGCTGTTATGGTTTGCAGTGGCCATTATGCAGAGCCCCATTTACCACTGGATTCTTTCCCTGGTAAGTCCTGCATTTACGGTTGAATTTATTACAGAAAGCCGCACGGCACGTGGGGTGAAATTCAGCCCTGGTGAAGCCGTCTGTGGCGGGATGAATTCCAGCATTAGTGAATAATGTGAATTCACATATGGACTGGAATACGACTCCCTGTGTGCTTCCCTACAGTGCCCTGCCTGTGTCCTTCTGATCTGCCTAGAAGAGATGGTCTCTGTAGTAAGAGGGTATTTTATTCCTAAGGTCCTTTCAGCCCTTGCCTCGCTAATGAGACTGCCAATGAGGTTATTAATTAGCCCCAGCTGTGAGGGTGGTTTAATGTGATGCAGGTGAAGCATAAACTGAAACTGACTGCCTGAGTATGACATAGCTGAGTAGAGCTAATACGCAACTTCCCAGATCTACAGAGAGAAAGCGTATAGCTTTGCAACTAAGGAGAAAATCAGTCTGACCCATTTTCCCTGAGTTTTCTGCCAGCCTCACTTTGGGAAGCCCCACCCTTAGAATCCCCGGGGGAGGGTGGGGGGGGGAGGCTTCAGAGCCCCTTAAAGGAAGGCAATTGGCGGCACCTTCTCTCATGACAAGATGAAAATCTAGAGGGCCAGATCCTCAGCTGGTGTAAATTGGTGTAGCTATTGAAGTCCATGGAGCTATGATGATTTATATCAGCTGAGGACCTAGCACAGAATTTGCAAAATATTCTGAAAGATGATGATGGAAAGCACTAATATATAAGAAAAACAATGAGGAGTCCAGTGGCACCTTAAAGACGAACAAATTTATTTGGGCATAAGCTTCATGGGTAAAAAAAAAACCACTTCCATCTGAAGAAGTGGGGTTTTTTACCCATGAAAGCCTATGCTCAAATAAATCTGTTTTTCTTTAAGGTGCCACCGGACTCCTTGTTGTTTTTATGGATACAGACTAACACAGCTGCCCCTCTGATACTAATATGTAAGCTAAGACAATTCATTGTTATTATTTGTATATATTTCATGATCTCTGCAAACTCCCATGCCTGAGCTGAACCTACTCCACACTAGAGGAGCATGAGGAAAATGAAACATTGATGTCATCATATTAGCAACTCCAGATTTAAAAAGATGGCATTTTCTTGACATAGGAATAAAAACCAATGGGCCCAGAGGATAGGATATTGGATCCTCTCAGAGTATTCAGGCTCCACACATCACCCAGTGAAGTCAAGACTCCTATTGATCTCAAGTGCACTTGAATCTGACATTAAGGAAAAATGGTGGACACGAAGTGGGAAGATTAAAGTAATTAAACTGGAATTAAGGGTCAAAAGCAATGCTGTCCAGGTGGAATTGTCTCAATGAAACAAGCACATTTATCTAATAGCAGGAGATGCTCCCTGTTTTTTTCACAGGTATAGAAAATCACTTTAGAGGCCAGTACCTCCACAGCTGGGAATACAAAGACTCTGCCAGTTTCCAAGGGAAGAGAGTCCTTGTGCTCGGTGTTGGGAATTCTGGAGGAGATATCGCCGTGGAGATCAGTCGGGTGGCTGCTCAGGTACAGCTCTGGGATGGTGTAGAGATTTGGGAGTCTGAGTTTCTCATGCACACACAGTGTCACTTTGGGGTGGCTATAATAATAGTCCAACAGACCACAAGCAAAGGCAGATCAAATCCTGGGGAGCACCAGCCATGCTGATTGTGGTTTCTCTCTGAACACTATAACTACAATATCTACTGTTACTACTTGTATATTGAGTTGTCCCAAGTACACATGCCACCCTTTTGAAAGCGGAACATATGCAATTGGCAAAGAATTCTAAGTAGATCAGAGGTTCCTGGACAGAAAGCACCTCTTCCTGTAACCACCAGTCATCCCCTCCCTGCCAGTTTTCTTCCTTTAATTCCACCATCCATTTTTGCTCCATCTCACACTGGTCTCCACCTACCCAGTTCCATTTTCAAAGTAGCTTTGCTGTTTCCAGATCAGCCACATGCAACCTGGCACCTTCAGGTCCTAGATGTGCCCCCAAATCCTTCATGTAGGCTGCCAAGGAGCCTTCTTTGAAAGAAATGGAAAGCAGGATGTTGAAAAGGTTTCACTGATAGTCCTGCACTCATGAGTAGGACCTGGGACTATTCTCCCACCCATCCCCCAAGTCAGGAAACATAGCTAGTATCTTGAGATCTTCAAAAACCCTAATTACTACCCGTGGAAAGTGCTTCAGGAAGGATGCCAGGCAATATTAGAATGGCATGAACAAACTAGCAGCCGAGGACATGCTGAGATTAGGCATTGCAAAGTGCACGGAGGTTCAGATCAAAAGCTATAAAAAGATACACTTCAGTTTCCTGGACTGTTTTGCAAATCAGTTCAGCAGATAAATTGGTGGTTTTGCAGCCACTAGGAGCCAGAGAGAGAGACACTGTGAACTGACTTGTTCATCTGGATCCTGGTTCCTTGCCCCAATCTCCTGATCTTGGGATATTCTGGTTCGCTCTTTACCCTTCCATGCTGAAGGCCTCCTAGCAAACATGCAAGATATGATTTGACAGTGGGAACAAAAAACGGAACCCAAATTCCCAGGCAATACGTTTCTCAGGCCTCAATTATTTTCCAGGTGTTTCTCAGCACCAGAAGTGGCACATGGGTGATTAGTCGTATTTCAGACCATGGCTTCCCTGTTGACATGATGCTCACCACTCGCTTTCACAACTGTCTCGAAAACTTCCTCCCATCAGCCCTCATGAGATGGCTAAGGCTGAAGAAGTTCAATACATGGTTTGACCATGCAAATTATGGCTTGATTCCTCAGAAAAGGTGCTTTCTTTGTTTTCTGTGTAAATCTCCCGTTTCATTTGGGGAATAATTACAGACTAGCAAAGCCCTACATTGCCTTGCTCAGAGGCAGTTCTAGTTTAGGGATTGACACCTATCTGCCAATGGTGGCAATTTTTCACATTTGTTTCCATGTCATACCTTTGTGTGAATTGATCCTTCCCAGTAAGATTGACAGCTGCCCCTTCTGGATAACAGTGGAACTGACTGGATCTATAATTTAAGGACTTAGAACATTACCCTACAGAAGGCAGGAGACTGGATAGCTCAAGAGTAGAGCTAGGTGAATTTTTTTATGCAAACAGTTTTTTCAATGCAAAAAGAACATTAAAAACATTTAAGCCCTCTCATACTAAATACAAAATGAAAACAATTGTTTCAGGTTGAACAAAACGTTTTGTTCAATCCAAAACTATGTTTCGGGGGCCGTTTTGGGATGAGGTTTGTTTTGTTGAGGAAAAAAAAATTGTTTCAGCTCAACCTGAACCAATTTTTTTTTTCCGATTTTTCTGTTCAACCTCCAAACTGAAAAATGAGTGATTTGCCCACCCTACTCAGGAGGCTGACAAAGACCCTTTAGCATCTAGGTGACTGGTTCAAATTCAGCCTAGGTCAGTGACAGGAACTTAGGATCGCTAAGTTCTGAGCGCTGTTTGGTTGTCTACATGACATGAGTTGCTGGCTCAGCTTTCCACTCAAAGAAACATTACTATCGACAAGAAAAACAGCATTGTAAGGCTAGATTCTCCTCTGCACAGCCTGAGCAGCATGAAGAAGATGGAAGCTGACTACACCTGGCCAGCTGACTCTCAGTGGGTATGAAGCCAGCACAGCCAGCTTCTCCACTGACCATCCTACCCACAACCCAGGTGGGCTGGGGGTTGGGCAGAGGTGAAAGTAAGCCCCTCCAGCAGCTACCTCCCTGGGCCCTTTAAATCGTCCCCGGAGCCCTGGGGTAGCGGCGGTGGAGCTCTGGTGGCTATTTGAAGGATCCAGGGCTGCGGCAGCTGCTACTGCCCTGGCCCTTAAAATAGCCATTGGAGACCTGCCACCACCTCCCCAAGGCTCCAGCAGCAGGGCTCCGGGGACGATTTAAGGGTGCGGGGCTCTGGTAGCCGCTACTGCCCTGGGCCCTTTAAATTGTCCCTGGAGCCTGCCAGAGGCCAGGGGCCAGGATGGTAGCGGCTGCCACAGCCCCAGACCTTTTAAATAGCCGCTGGAGCCGTGGGAACTATTTAAAGGGCCCAGGATGGGAGCGGCAGCTGGAGCCCTGGGCCCTTTAAATCAGCTGCTGCTGCTACCCCGGGGCTCTGGCAGCGCGGCTTGGGTGGTGATTTAAAGGGCTCAGGGCTCCCACCGCCGCTACCCTTCGGGGTCCTTTAAATCGCCACCCGAGCCCTGCTGCTGGAGCCCTGGGGTAGCGGCAGCAGGGCTCTTGCGGTGATTTATAGGGCCAGGGGCTCTGGCTGCCACTACTGCAGTGGAGCCCTGGGCCCTTTAAAGCTCCCCCAGAGGCCAGGCCTCCTATGGTGATTTAAAGTGCCCGGGGCTCCGCTGTGGTAGCAGCAGCTGGAGCCCCGATCACTTTAAATCACCCCCAGGGCTCCCAGCCGCTTCTGCAGCTGGTAGTTCTGGGGGTGATTTAAACAGCCCGGCGCTCCCAACTGCTGCTACCACAGCCCCAGGCCCAAGCCCTTTAAATCCTGATTCAAAGTGTCAGGGGATTTAAAGGCCCTGCCTCTTCTGGTAGAGGCCACGCCCCCTCTCAAGGACGCCGGAGTACTGGTAAGTCCTTTAAGTTACTTTCACCCCTGAGGTTGGGTGGAGCACAGCTCTGTTCCTCCTGGCCCAGTTGCAGTGTGGTGCCTAGGGATCAGACCCAGCTGTCATGAATTACAGCAAAATTAGGCTGCTCTAACTTATGCCACAGCGCCTTGAGGATCAGGAAGCTATATCAGCCACAACCATTCTCCATCCTCTTCTACATGAAGTACACCTTGGGGCAAGAGAGAATCTAGCCAACAAATGGTAGTCCCAGCTGGTACTGGACAGACAGCTCTGGATTCTGACTGCTTCTGCTTATCCACAGAACAGGGCAAGTTCCATCCACATTTCCCCATCTACACACCTCACCCCTGAGCACCTACGTGCTCCATGTCTGGTCTTCCCCCATTAGCTCTTCCACGCCTCACAATTCATTGTAGTATAGCCAGAATTCCAGGTCTGCTTTGGTTCTTTATCATACTCCATGTCAGAGCAAACACTGCACTCAATCTCTCTCTCCCTTCCTTCTATATGCCAGTCCAAACCTAAGCTTAACTGTGAATGATGAGCTGCCAAGCTGCATCCTCTGCGGTACAGTTGTGGTAAAACCAAATGTGGAGGAGTTTATGGAAAGCTCAGCTGTCTTTGAAGATGGGACCGTAGAGGAGAACATCGACATGGTGGTCTTTGCTACTGGATACACTTTCTCTTTTCCCTTCCTTGAAGAGTCTGTTCGCAACAACTGCAGAAGCAAGTACGCCCTTTACAAATACATCTTCCCACCCCCTCTGGAGAAGCCGACGCTGGCTGTCCTAGGCCTTATAGAGCTAACAGGCTCCATCATGACAGGAACAGAACTCCAGGCTCGTTGGGCCACAAGGGTCTTTAAAGGTAGGCAGACAAACACACGCTAGCTTTGATTTAGCTGGTGCGCTAAAAATAGCAGTGTAACCACGGCCATGTGATCTGGCCCCTGTGTACAGTCTCAGCTAGCCCCTCCCACCTCCCGTGTTGCCATTAGTAGAATGTGAGTCATGCAGTCAACGTGACCCTAGACAGAGCAGAAATTCCACAAAGTATTAACACATTAGCTTCTCTGCGACACATGATTTGGAGCCTCAGCTGTGTAAACTCACCTAGCTCTGCTTTTTTCAGTGGAGTGGTGTTGATTTGCGCCAGCTGAGGATTTGGCCTTTAATACTTAGGTCAGCTCTTGCTAAATATGTCCAGCCTCCGATGTAATCAGTGAAGGAGCTCATAGTGGTCTGATTGGTTTGAGGACTTTGGGATAATCTGTGCAAAGCACTAGTATGTTTCTCTTATGTTCCCAGGGTTGAATCAGCTCCCTCCTGCCAGCAGGATGATGGCTGAAGTTGCCAAGAAGCAGCAGCATCTAATTAAACAGTATGAAATGCTACTTATTCTATTCCATATTCAGGGCGTGGTGCTCCAGTCAGTAATATCACTGCTGAACAGGGGAAGGTAGCCCCTCTATCTATCCCTATCACCAGAGACTCTGAGTGCCCACAGTACGTTGCTGTATTTATCTTCACCACAATGCTGTGAGGCAAGGCAATACTGTTATCCTCATTTTACTGATGGGGAAACTGAGGCACCTCAGCTAGACCTTTCAGGAAGTAAGGGGCCTAAATACCTTTGAGGATCTGGGCCCTAGAAACCAAGTGTCTTTCCCAAACTCACATGGAAAGTCTGTACAGGAACAGGGACTCAGTTCTCTCAAGTTCTAGACTAACACTCTAAGCACTGGACCATCCTTCCACTGAGTCGGAGGTGTGAATACAGGACATGTAGACATACCGTGTTAGCTGTAATCTGCTGCAGCAGCACAGGTTAGCCTCCCAAGTAGGTATCCAGGGTGCCAGGTTGGCTTGTACAGACTGCGCTGAAGCCCATGCTGCTGCAGCTTGACTGCTACTGGTACCAGCTCCACACATCCTACACTGACGCCTCCGATCGCAGGGAGACATATGCATTTCTATGGCTAACAAGACCCTAGAATGCCATTAACAAACGCTCCTGAATAGAGAGGGGCTGGACTCACAAGGGTTCATTGAAACATTTCTTTTGTTTCATTCATGCCCTCTTCTAAGTTTTTGAAACTGAATGAAACTGAGTTTCACACAGATTCAAAACCACCCAGAAATGGCACCAGTTTGACACAACAGCACTCAGAATAGATCCATTTCTACTGGGAACCAGATCCAAATGAGCTCAAAGGGATCACAAACTTTTTGACAAACTTGGACCAAGTCTCAAGTTGCAACAGAACAAAACCAGGTGAGCTTTGCACAGTCTGGGATTTATTTGATCCGGCTCTAACCCTGAAGTTAATGTTTTTCTCTAGAGCTGTGGCACCATCTTGTGGCTAAAAAGAATGGCAGCTGTTTCCTGTGCCTAGATTCCCCTTCTTTCTAGTTCAGGGGAAACAGGAGTGAGAGTCAACCACTGATTATAAAACTGAAATAGTTCTGACTGCAGGCCTGTTGATGAGGCTGCTGGTAGAACAGTGTGTGCAGCATTCTACACTAGTGCCTGTTAAAACAATGTCTGCCAGGATTGCAGGGTGATCCTCTGGCAATTATAACACTGCATACAAAGTGTCCCTCTAGTAACCACACCTTAGTTCTGGAGGGGGGATCCCATCAGCTGACTCCATTTAAGTTCCAAAGGAATTTCCTTTCATGACCATGCTGGAGCTCCAGGATGCCCATTCTGGTCCTTGTGCTTTTCTGGCTATGCTGCAATTCTCACTGCTTCCCTCTCTGTACCTAGAATCCAGCTCAGGGAGAAAGTGGCAGGGAAGAAAAGACAACAAAAATCTTCTCATGGGCTTAAAGCATAGGCAGCAGGTATAATAGGCCAGGGGAAGCTAAGCCTCCCCAAACAGGTTGTGGTGCGCCTCCCTCTGGAGGCATGCCACTAGCCTGCTGCCTCTGGAGCGCTATGACCGAAAGGGCACCCGGGCCATGGCCCCACCCACGCTCCACCTGAGGTCCTACTCCCACCAGGGGTGGCTCTAGGGTTTTTGCCGCACCAAGCACAGCAGGTAGGCTGCCTTCGGCAGTTTGCCTGCGGAGGGTCCGCTGGTCCTGCAGCTTCAGTGGCCCTCCCACAGGTGCGCCTGCGGAGGGTCCGCTGGTCCCACGGCTACTGCCAAAGCTGCGGAACCAGCGGACCCTCTGCAGGCATGCCTGCAGGAGGTCCACCGAACCCGCGGGACCAGCAGACCCTCTGCAGGCAAGCCGCTGAGGGCAGCCTGCCTGCCGCCCTCATGGTGCTGACAGAGCGCCCCCCGCAGCTTGCTGCCCCAAGCACGCACTTGGCATGCTGGGGCCTGGAGCCACCCCTGACTCCCACATCCTACTCTTACCCTGTGACCCTGCCCACATTGTTCCTCTTCCCATCCCCGCTCCACCTCTTCCCCGCAGCCTGCCTCTTGTGCCTCTTCTCCCCTACCCCCATGGCCCCCCACCCACTGTTCATGCCTCTTTGCCCCCGAGAAGCAGAGAGGCACAGGGAAGGGAGCTCCTCAGGGGAGCGAGTGGATAGAGGTTCTAGTGGTGGGGGAGCCTCTTGAAGGAGGGGGTAGAAAGACGTGAGTGGCAGGGGGAAAGGCTTAGAGGAGGGGAAATGAGCAGGAATGCGGCCTAGGGGAGAGTGGAATGTGGGTGGGACCTCGAGGGGAGGATGCTGATTGGGGCCAAGCCTCAGGGCGGAGCAGGACGTGGAGCCACAGTCGGGGCACCGGTGGCCCACCCAGTTCTAGAGAGCTTCTGGCACTCAGGCCCAGCCTCCCCAAATCCAGGAGTCATGCGCCACCCATGGCTTAGAGAGAACCATAAAATATAAACTATCCATGACACTGAGAATGATCTTTAAAGGTCCATTTGCTTGGGCATTGTAGACTTTGATCTATGACCTTCAAAACCCATCAACTCAACAATTGTCTCCCCTTCACAAGGACTGAGGCCTTGTTTCATTACAAAAAAAAGGCGTGTTCTTAATTCAAGCAAGAGCAAACTCAAGGCAAAATCCTAGTGAAGATAAAAACAATATTAGAATTGGAAAAGGTACAGAGAAAGGCAACTAAAATGATCAGTTTCCATCTGAGGAGAGATTAATAAGACTGGGCCTTTTCCAACTTTGAAAAGAGATCACTAAGGAGTAATATGATAGAGGTCTATAAAATCATGACTGGTGTGGAGAAAGTGATAAGGAAGTGTTATTATTCCTTCTCATAACACAAGAAACATGGTCACCCAATGAAATAAATAGTTTTAAAACAAATAAAAGGAAGTATTTCTTCACACAATGCACAGTCAACCTGTGGAACTTGTTGCCAGGGGATGTTGTGAAGGCCAAAACTATAACAGGATTCAAAAAAGAATTAGATAAGTTCCTGAATCGTAGGTCCATCAGTGGCTATTAGCCATGTGTCCCTAACCTCTGACTGCCAGAAGCTGAGAGTGGACAACAAGGGATGAATCACTCAATGATTGCCTGTTCTGTTCATTCCCTCTGAAGCAGCTGGCAATGGCTATGGTCAGAAGACAAGATACTAGGCTAGGTGGACCATTGGTCTAACCCAGTAAGGCCTTTATGTTCTTATAAGGAAGTTTGTAGTTTTCACATGAGTTAACAGGTTGAGCTACACTTAAAACCTAAACTTTAATTTGACCTGCTGCCACAGGTGAAAACTAAAACCTGCCTTCTCCTCACTAGCATTTCCCCTCGAGTTAGAGTGTGTCTTCACGGCAGAGTTATCTGCATTGGAGTTACTCTTTTCAAGTTAGCCTGGCTTGAGTGAGAGCAGCCACACTGAAATAACCCACTAGCTGCTGTCATCACATTGGCTCTGTGCTCAGGCATTGTAATCCCCCTTCTGGTGCACTCCCGATCTCCAAAGGCAGTGGAGGGCTTGGTCCTCCCTCATTGGGTACTCTTTGACACACACCCCTTTGGGACCAATGAGATCTGGTTCCTGATGAATGGTGTCTCCACCTACTGGCTGGGGGTAAAGGTGACCACACTGCTAGGACCTGTAGGAATAAGCTAACTAGTGTAGTAACGATGCCCAGATAAGAATGACAACTGTTCGTTTCCTGGAACAGGAAAAGGGGGAATTAAAAGAAGGAGAGGAGAACAGGAGACACACTTGGGGATGGCACTAAAATGGATCCCTGACCTGTGTTACAACAATGGCTATTCCCAAAATTTCTGTGGGCCCGGTTCGCGCAGTGTGGCTGGAGATCAAGGGGCACGCTGGCATCGCTGTGGGCAATTTCACAGTTGGCTGGTTGGCGTCCCACGCGAATCAAGCCACATCTGATTTCCAGCCTCCAGTGCAGCAGGGGCCTGTGGGCTCTGTTGTCTTCCAGCTTTTAAGAGTTGCCACAGTTTATGGTTGTTCAGGCTTCCTGGAGCAGTGTGGGGCCTCTGAGTCAGCTTTAGGCTTCTGACCAGGAGAGTCAGAAAATGGCTTTCCCTCCATGCAGGCAAAGAGAATACATCACTTCCCCCCTCCCCCGCCCCGCACGGGTGCTCCATTGCCGAAGTCACACAAGGGCCAGTCTGGCATGTCCATGATTGGGCCCTCCAGCACAAGCCAGTAAGAAGGCAGCCTCAGGCCTGGTCTACACTATGTGTTTAAACCGAATTTAGCAGCATTAAACCAATTTAACCCTGCACCCGTCCACACAACAAGGCCCTTTATATCAATATAAAGGGCTCTTTAAACCGGTTTCTGTACTCCTCCCCGACTAGGGGAGTAGTGCTGAAATCGGTATTGCCATGTCGGATTAGGGTTAGTATGGCCGCAAATCGATGGTATTGGCCTCCGGGCGGTATCCCACAGTGCACCATTGTGACCACTCTGGAAAGCAATCTGAACTCAGATGCACTGGCCAGGTAGACAGGAAAAGCCCCACAAACTTTTGAATTTAATTTCCTGTTTGCCCAGTGTGGAGCTCTGATCAACATGGGTGGCCATACAGTCCCAGAATCCAAAAAGAGCTCCAGCATGGACCGTACGGGAGATACTGGATCTGATCGCTGTATGGGGAGACAAATCTGTTCTATCAGAGCTCCATTACAGAAGACAAAATGACAAAGCATTTGAAAAAATCTCCAGGCTATGATAGACAGAGGCCACAGCAGGGACTCAACACAGTGCTGCGTGACAAGCGTGATGGAAAGCCAAAGAATCAAATGGACGCTCATGGAGGGAGGGATGGGGGACTGAGGACTCCAGTTATCCCACAGTCCCCGCAGTCTCCAAAAAGCATTTGCATTCTTGGCTGAGCTCCCAATGCCTGTAGGGTCAAAAACATTCTCCAGGGTGGTTCAGGGTACATCTCGTCAATTTACCCCCCCTCTGCCCCTGTGAAAGAAAAGGGAAAAAAATCATTTCTTACCATTTTTTAATGTCACCGTATGTCTACTGCATGCTGCTGGTAGACGCGATGCTGCAGCGCTGAACAGCAGCATCCCCTTCCCTTCCCTTCCCTATGGCAGATGGTACAAAATGGTGGAAAACCGTCATCATCCCATGAGTGCTCCTGGCTGGCCTCGGTGAGGTCAGCCATGGGTGCCTGGGTAAAAATGGGAATGACTCCGTCATTCCTGGCAGATGGTACAAAATGCTTGGTAACTGTCCTCATCATAGCAGCTGGAGCCTGAGCTCTGTCAGCTCTTCCCCCCCCTCCCCCCTGTCCCCTTTTGTGTCTAAAGAAAAGATTCTGTACTCCCTGGACTATCATAGCAGCAGGAGGCTGTGCTCCTCTCCCCCTCATCCTTTAATGTCCTGCCTGGACTATCATAGCAGCTGGAGGCTGCCTCCCCCTCATTTTATCTCGCTAAAAAGTCAGTGTTTCTTATTCCTGCATTCTTTATTACTTCATCATGCAAATGGGGGGACATTGCAACGGTAGCCCAGGAGGGTTGGGGGAAGAGGGAAGCAATGGGTGGGGTTGTTGCAGGGGCATCTCCTAGAATGGCATGAAGCTTATCATTTCTGCAGGATCTCTGGGGCTCTGACCCGGAGCGGCTGTGCTCTCTGGCTCTCTAGTAGACTTGCCCCATATTCTAGGCAGGACTGATTCTATTTTTAGACAAAACATAAAGAAGGGAATGACCTAGGGAGTCATTCCCATTTTTGTCCACGCACACCCGGCCGACCTCAGCGAGGCCAGCCAGGAGCACCCATGACAGCAGCAGACGGTACAAAATGATTGATAAACATCATCGCCAATTTCCAATTGCAAACGGTGCAAAATGACTGATAACCATCATCTCATCGCCAATTTACAATGGCAGACAGTGCAATAGGGATGGTAACCATCTCTGCTACCTTGCAAAGGTAAATGAATGCTGCTGTGTAGCGCTGCAGTACCGCCTCTGTCAGCAGCATCCAGTACACATACGGTGACAGTGACAAAAGGCAAAATGGGCTTCATGGTTGCCATGCTATGGCGTCTGCCAGGGCAATCCAGGGGAAAAAGGGCACGAAATGATTGTCTGCCGTTGCTTACACGGAGGAAGGACTGAGTGACGACATTTACCCAGAATCACCCGCAACACCGTTTTTGCACCATCCTGTATTGGGATCTCAACCCAGAATTCCAATGAGCGGGGGAGACTGTGGGAACTATGGGATAGCTACGGGATGGCTACCCATAGTGCAATGCTCCAGAAATTGACGCTAGCCTCGGTACATGGACGCACACCACCGAATTAATGTGCTTAGTGTAGCCGCGTGCACTCGACTTTATACAATCTGTTTTACAAAACCGGTTTATGTAAAATTGGAATAATCCCGTAGTGTAGACATACCCTGAGTCTCCACACTGTGCTGCTCCCTGTGCTGCTGCAGCCCTAGACTGGCAGAAGCTACACCTATACATGGCACAATGACTTCTGGGAACATATCTTTGTGCTGCAGTAAGCTGAGCTGCTCTGTGAATTGTGGAAGAATTGTCTGTCCTGTGTGAACACACAGGGGAATTGTGGGAAGGCACTGGACTATCAGCATTTGAGGGGAGCTAGCCTGCATCCACACCACAGAGTAGTTGTGTTAGCAGATGACAAGTTTACTAAGATGAGTTTTAGCCTATAGGGACTAACCAACTCAAGTTAAAAGCATCACCGCACTTCCTGCACAAACAGGACTCAAGTGAGAAGCAACACTTGAGTAATAACTCAAGTGAACTTTGCAGTGAAGACAAGCTCTTCACTAACTCCAGTGAGTTAACACACCTCTTTTTTTATATCATGACAACAAGGCCTAATGCAGAAAGAGTGAGGATGTGTTCCACATCCCAGTGACTGTCACATCTACTCACAATCTCATTGCCTGGGCGCTGGTTCAAATTAAGATCAAGTTAGTGATCGAGACAAAAAAATCACCTAACTAATGGCTGATGGTGAACTCTTGTGAGACGAGTAGATGATCTCAGTCTAGCTCTTAATGAACTAGTGACAAATGACCTGAGCAGAGCAAAGCAAGGAGATAGAGGTGGAAGGATATGGTCCCTTATCTTTTTAACTCTCCTCAGAGGGGAACCCTCTTAACTTTCATAGCCCTTCTCTGGATCATTTTTATTTCTGCTGCTCCCTTTTTCAGACAAGGTGGCCAAAACAGAACCAAGATTGTCAGGGTTGTCTCCCCATTCTGAACTCTGGGGTACAGAAGTGGGGACCCACATGAAAGACACCCTAAGCTTATTTCTACCAGCTTCGGTTAAAAACTTTCCCAAGGCACAAATTCTTCTTTGTCCTTGGACAGTATTGCTGCCACCACCAAGTGAGTTAGACAAAGATTCAGGAAAAGGACCACTTGGAGTTCCTGTTTCCCCAAAATATCCCTCCGAGCCCCTTCACCTCCTTTCCTGGAGAGGCTTGAGAATATTATACCAACCAAACAGGTAAACAAGGTGAGCACAGACCAGACCCTTGGGTTTTTAGGACACTAAAAACCAACGAGGTTCTTAAAAGCAGAACTTTATTATAGAGAAAAAAGTAAAAGAAGCACCTCTGTAAAATCAGGATGGAAGGTAATTTTACAGGGTAATAAGATTTAAAACACAGAGGATTCCCCTCTAGGCAAAACTTTAAAGTTACAAAAAACAGGAATAAACCTCCCTCGTAGCATAGGGAAAATTCACAAGCTAAAACAAAAGATAATCTAACGCAATTCCTGCTTACTTACAATTTTTGTAATCTTAGATGCTCATTTCAGGCAGGGGTTTAGGAGATGCTCTTTTCCTGCCCTTGTCCCTCTCTGGCCAGGAAAGAACAAAGAGAGCACAAACAAAAACCTCCCCACACAGATTTGAAAGGATCTTCTTCCCTTATTGGTCCTTTTGGTCAGGTGCCAATGAGGTTATTTGAGCTTAACCCCTTACAGGTAAAGGAGGGATTTTATGCTACCCGTAGCTGTATGTTTATGACAAAGATGAAGGGCATAAAATTATGTATATGATGGCATTATGTTTTCAGTGTTATTCTATAGCCATGTCTTTAATGGTTTGTATATCTGACCATTTGCTCTGCACAGAGCTTTGTATGAATCAGGGAAATCGGAAGGAGTTTCAGTCATGCATTTTGGGTTTACACAGAAATACAATAACCTTTTTGTTTTATTTCCTAATGAAGGGGTCTTTCCAACAAGGAGGGCAAAATCAAGACGAGTTACATTGGCTACATGGATGAAATTGCATCATGTGTTGGTGTAAAACCCAACGTGCTGCTTCTCTTCCTGAAGGATCCCAAGCTGGCCCTGGAAGTTTTCTTTGGCCCATGCACTCCTTGCCAGTATCGCCTGGCTGGACCAGGAAAATGGGTAGGAGCCAGGAACACCATCTTGACCCAATGGCACAGGGCTGTGAAGCCCCTGAGAACTCGAGTCATCAATGATTCTTCCAATCACTCTTTGGTTTTCCAGTGGCTTACAATTCTTGGCCTTCCTGCACTCCTTTGTGCTGGTTTACTTATTTGTAAATATTCCCCTCAGCTGTGGTTCCCCAGGGTAAGATTAGGTGTTTTTCCCATATGTAAAATGGGCTTTATGAAAGGAGGGCTCTGAGTAGCTGGTGAAGGTTCTAAGCTGGAACCATTCATCAGTTCCAAAAAAATTCAGACGCTTCCAGCCCAGCTCATCCCAATCAGATTGACACCAGAAACCACCCCTGGCCTCGGCACTTTGCGAATACACACACTTGCTCTCCCACTAATATGAAGTTGGCCCTGAGGTAAACTGCTGGATGAGGAAGCCCAGACAATGCAGAGCCAGAGAGAGCAACAGAGACTATAGGGATTGCCAACTCAATCAATGCCTCAGATTATTACAATTGAGATGTCAGATGTTTCATTTGTCTTTCACCATTGACCCTGCTTGTTTACTGATTACATATTGTTTGTCTTGGATTATGAAAGTAGACTAGTCACCTTTTCTTTTGTACAGAGAGAAGTTGTATAGATAAGTTTCTAATCACTTTCATTTTCTGATTCTTTCCCATTGTGTGCTTGCTACCAGGTGTAGTGCTTACCTTAGCCGATGAGCCACACTCCCTGGTGCCCTGCACCGTATGTAGTTATTTCCAACAAATAATTATCTTGTTTCATACCCCACTCAGCGTTAACCTGGGTTTGATTTACCACAAAGGCAATGGAGCCTTCTGAATTGGTTTTGTACTGGACATGGAATTTGTGCTACAGCAGAATTTCGGTGGCATTTATAGACAGTCCATTATGTCAGTATGGGCAGCCGTAAACCATGATACATATTGTTGAGGACTGCCAGATGACTCAACTTCCTGGAGGTCTTCAAGCCTTGAACATCATTGATAAGAACACTGTGACTTGGCTTGGTCAAATTGCATACACAAAATAAATAAATACAATAAATGTCCAACAATACAAACAGGATGCAAATCTTTAGCATTCTGATTATAGTAGCATTTTACAGTTATTTGGACAGAGGCAGGACTAAGAATTATCTAGACCATCCCTGACAGGTGTTTGCCTAACCTGTTCTTAAAAACCTCCTGTGGTGGAAATTCCATCATCTCCTTCGGTAATTTATTTCAGTGCTTAACCACCCTGACAATTAAGAAGTTTTCCTAATGTCCAACCTAAATCTTCCTTGCTGCATTTTAAGCCCATTACTTCTTGTCCTGACTTCAGTGGTTAAGGAAAACAATTTATCACCCCCTCTTTATCACAACCTTGTACATACTTGAAGACTAATATGTCCCTCCTCAGTTTTCTCTTCTCCAGACTAAACAAGCCCATTAATTTCAATCTTTCCTCATAGGTCATGTTTCCTAGACCTTTAATGATTTTTGTTCCTCTCCTCTGGACAGTCTCTAGTTTGTCCATGTAGTGATTCTATGGCTGTCCCTCCCCATCAGGCTCAGAGGGAGGCTACTCCGTCTCACTATGTCAGTAAGGGTGTCAATTAGCCGACTAGGGCTCTGAATTTCAGGACAGGCAAAGCAACAAGCAGTCTTTAGCCCAAGGCCTCCTGGCTTGGGCAGACAGCAACTGACAGTCTAAGAACTCTGATCCTTTAGCTACAATCTTCACGCTGGAGCAGGCAGCAAACACTGTCTGGGGCTCTGGGTGGGCAGAGCAATAGGCAGTCTTTAGCCTATGTGAGTAGGCCTGCTGACCTCAGGTGACTAAGCCACCACCCCCCCTGAGGGGATCTGGGCCCACCACATTCCACTAGGTCCCAGCCCAGGCCTCTAACAGTGGTGGGTGGTCCCACCACTACGTCAGCAAAGCAGTTACTGAAAAACATTGACTCATTTTCTGGCCACACAACTGGATTAATTTCTGGCTTCCCTGAGCTACTTCCTACCCCTGCCTATAGGGCTCCGTTGCTCATGGATCCTCAATTTTCTTGGGGTAATCATCTGGCAGCAGTCTCGGAAGCTCCCTTCCTTCGGGGTTCTCCTCTGGGGCAGAGACTGGCACAGCTCAGTCCTTGGTCCAGGAGCTGGCCATAAGGCAGAGACATCTGACTCCTTCCCTGGCTCTGGCCCACCTGAACTAGAGACCCTACCTCTTATATTTCCCATTCCTTTCCCCTGCTTCTGGCACAGAGGCGAGACTTGTCTAACTCTGCCCAATAGGGGGCAGAGAGTGGTTCCTCTCCATCAGCCTCAGAAGGAGGGCACTCTGCTTCACTACAATCCACATTTCCTGAAATGCGGTGCCCAGAACAGGACACATTACTATAGTTGAGGCCTTATCTGTGCTGAGTAAAGTGGAAAAATTTCTTCTCATGTCTTGCTTATAACATTGCTGCTAATACAGCCCAGAATGTTTGCTTTTTTTGTAACAGTGTACATTGTTGCCTCATGTTTAGTTTGTGATCCACTATAACTGCCAGACCCTTTTCTGCAGTACTCCTTTCTAGGCAGACATTTCCTATTGTGTATTTGTGCAAATGATTTTTCCTTTCAAGTGGAATACTTTGCATTTGTCCTTTCTGAATTTCATCCTATTTAATTCAGACCACTTTGTCAGAATCATTTCGAATTCTAATTCTATCCTCCAAAGTACTTGCAACCCCACCCCCCAACCCCAGTTTGGCATTGTCCACAACCTTTATCAGTGTACTCTCTGTGCCATTATCTAAATCATTTATAAACATATTGACTAGAACCAGACCCAGGACAGAAATCAGCAGGATCCAACACAATATGCCCTTCCAGCTCGATTGTGAACCCTTGATAACTACTCTGAGTACGGTTTTCCGGCCAGTTCTGTACCAACCTTATAGTAGATTTGTCTAGGTTATATTTCTCTAGTTTGCTTAGGAGAAGGTCATGGGAGACAGTATCAAAAGCTTTCTAGAAGTCAAGTTATGACATCTACTGCTTCCCTCCATCCACAAGGCTTGTTACCTTGTCGAAGAAGGATATTAGGTCAGTTTGACATGATCTGTTCTTAACAAATCCATGTTAACTGTTATTTACCTTATTTTCTTCTAGGTGCTTACAAACTGATTGTTTATTTGCTTCATTATTACTGTGGATAAGAAGTTAAGTTGACTGATCTATAATTCCCTGGGTTATCCTTATACCCCATTTTATACATTAGGAGATGGGATTGGTTCCCAGAGGCTTGTGGGAAGAGATTGGTGGACCATTAACCAATTACTGTTGTTACCGGGCGTGGCTGTGTATTTTCATTGCAGTCACCTGGTGTTAGCAAAACATAACATAAGCTAACTCCAGGCCTGCCCTCTCCTTCAGGTTTGGTGACTGCTTTGTGGTGTGGCAGGTCTGAAGGGCGTGAATGACTTGCAGTTCACAGCCTGTTAAATCTCCACTGAAGACAATGTCTATGAGAAGTAGTAAACATCATTCCTGGCAGTAAATATCTGTGTAACCCCCTGGTCAGTGTGTGGAATGGATCTCGATCCACAGAGGCTATAGATCTGTTACAGCTCTCAGGTAAAGAACCTGGCTCTTTAGCTCAAGGCCTAAACTGTAGACACTTATCCTTTCAGCTATGGAGATCCCTAGTGTCAGTCAAGATGGTGGCCCTCAAATCTGCATGATTGGGCCTTAGCAGAATGGATACAGCTGTTCCAAAACAAACAAACAAAAAAGGTAATACTGTAGTCCCTGATCTCCTTAAAGAGACCTGCTTTCCTGTGGCAATTTCCTTCAACGACATAAAAGAAACAGCAGAGATTCATAGTTTGTAAGGCCAGAAGGGTCTTCTGTGATCTAGTCTGACCTCTTGCATAACACTGCCCATAAAACATCACTGGACTAATTCTTGTTTGAACTAGAGCATATCTTCTAAACATCTAATCTTGATTTTAAAATCACCAATGATAGAGAGAATCCACCTTGGTAAATTGTTCCAGTGGTTAATCACTCTCATTGTTAAAAATATGTGTTTTATTTCCAGTCTGAATTTGTCTAGTTTTAACTTCCAGCCATTGGATCTTGATTCCCGGCCATTGGATCTTGACATCATAATGCCACCTCCAACAAAGCCCTTGAGGAGAGCTAGCTAGGCTCAAGAACAGCTTTCAATGGACACTTAAAAGGTTTTGCCCTCCTCCCTGCCATGCAGACTGACTTTGAATTCTGAAATGGTTTCCTAGAACTGTTGAGTCCATTTCTGGACATGTAGGTATTTATAGTGTGAGTGGAGCCATCATCCTTAGTAGCAGATACAGGATGAGAATTCCACATCACATGGCTCCCTCTCCCATCTGCGTGAGTAAAAATAAGCAAAACACATAAAACCAAGGTATGTGTTTTTTAAAGTGTATTTTTTGTCTGGTGAGAAATACACATGTGAGCATGTATGGGACCCCAGGGTTTCTGATGCATGTTTACTGGCAAATTATTTAGAATTCCTCAACACAGGAATCTTGCTTTTAGATTGTAAGTTTTTTGAGCAGGGTCTGTCTCTTCCTCTCTTTAGAAAGGACCTCACATACATTGGTGCTGCCTCAGTCTAAATAATGAGAATATTGCTCTTATTTGTATTCATTATTTTATGGCACCAAAATGTGACTTAGGTGCTTCTCAGAAGACACGGTAAGTCATGGTCCCTGCCCTAAAGAGCTTACAATCAAAGACCCTGATCCTGCAAAGAGAACTACGCAGAGAGACTCCTGCACCCATGTGACCCTAAAAGTTCCCCAGTGACAATTGGCACACTGTTGTCATGATATTTACCCAAAAGGTGGCATGTAATATATCACTGGAAAACTAACAACTCAGTGATCATTAATATTTTTGCATGATGTATGTATGGTAACCCCCCAAAAGACTTTATAGATATATACTGGAAATATGTGACTAAAATATGTTTAAACCAGGCAGGTCAGGGGAATTGATAAACAGGTTCCCTCCAGAAAAAGGAAAGAGACCAACACCTCAAACCAGGTGTGCCCAAATTCAGTGGGCTATTCATTTGTATTGGAGGTTGTGGGAAAAGACCATTTGCATTGTAAAAATCGCTAGCGGGGAGAAAAGATAGCATGAAGTCCACACCAGACAGCATGGCATCCATACCCAACAGGGAAAGGAACTTTATCTGGAGATATGTTTCAGAAGAATACATTTCCAGTGTTTACTGGCCTATGAAAAGAGGGAGAGCAATCCCCTAAGTTATCCTGAGAAGTTAAAGAAGCACAGCGCTTTGAGCTCCATGTGTTGGATCCTGGAGAGAGGGTCTGGTCAGTGATGGTGGAAAAGAGACTTGGTGAGAAACACTTCTTTGAACAAGACACCCTACTTCGTTAAAGCAGGTTTTAGTCTTGGATGCATATTTTATTTCTGTTTCCTCATAAACCTTTCTGTCTTTATTCCTTGTACTTGGAATATAAACCTACGGCTTTTTGCTTAATGACCTTGTTTTAATTTTACTATAAACCAACTCAGTGCTGTGATTGAATCAGAGTGTTTGTCAAACCCCAGTTAAATGAATAAGCTTGCAGTGTATTGTCTCCTTAAAGGAGCAACAAACTTCATAATTTCTGTAACTGGTCAGTGCAGGGCTGGCTCTAGGTACCAGCAAACCAAGCATGTGCTTGAGGTGGCACATTTTCAGAGGCAGCATTCCAGACACTTTTTTTTTTTGCTTCGGGTGGCAAAAGCCTAGAGCCGGCCCTGGCAGCAGCAGCACATCGTGCGTGGGGAGTGCAGTTCGCGCCGCGGGGGAGCAGCGTCCGCACCTTGTGGCTGGGCTGGGCAGGCTCTGAGTGGGGGACACTCAGGGTGGGGGGAGCCGCCTGCAGGTGCCGCAGGGCATCTGGCCCCCAGCGCCGCAGCTGAGGCTCGGCGAAGTGGCCCGAGCTGCCCAGGGACTGCAGCAGGGCGGCCAGAAGCAGCAGCAGCAGTGTGGCCATAGAGGGTGGGGCACTGCCATGCGGAGCCCTTGTCCCGCTCTCTGGCTCTCCGCTTCCTCTAGGGCTGCCCTGCACTGGCTCCTCAGCCCCCTGCCAGGGCGGTCACCCAGTTCTGCCCTCCTGGGTCCCGGCCGGTCCTGGAGGCAGGAGCCCTGGCTGGAGGGACCCTGGGCTGAGGCGCGGCCTGGGAGCCCTGCTGCTTATCCTGACCCTGCTGGCGCAGGACTGGCTGGAGGTGAGGGGGCAGTGGACGGAGTCAACATTGTTGGAGGGGAGCCCAAGACTGGAGGGGCAGGGGGTGTGGGTGGGGTGGAGTAGGAGGGAGAGCCCAGCGCTGGGATGGAAGAGGGTGTGGGTTGGAGGGGAAGAGAGAGGGCGGGTGGGGGAGGGCACTGGTGTGTGGGGGGGTGAGAGCCCAGGGTTGGGGTGGGGGGCAGCCAAATTTTTTTTTGCTTGAGGCAGCAAAAATCCTAGAGCTGGCCCTGGGTCAGTGAGAGAGGTGGACAGCGCAGGGAGGCAACTTTGGGGAAATTCAGGACTGGGAGGGTGGTGGGAACACTCTGCAACAAGTAACTGAGGCCTGGTCCACACTACAGCGTTAAATCGATTTAAACAGCGTTAAATCGATTTAACACTGTACCCGTCCACACTACAAGGCACTTAAAATCGATTTTAAGGGGTCTTAAAATTGATTTCTGTACTCCTGCTCAACGAGAGGAGTAACCCTTAAATCGATATTACTATATCGATTTAAGGTTAGTGTGGACAGAAATCGAAGTTATTGGTCCCATTCTTTTACTGAGCTACCCAGAGTGCACCGCTCCGGAAATCGATGGTAGCCTGGGACCATGGACGCACACCACCGAAGTAATGTGCCCTAGTGTGGACGTGTAAAATCGATTTTATAAAACCTGTTTTATAAAATCGATTTTATTAATTTCGATTTTACTCTGTAGTGTGGACGTGGCCTGAGTGGTGGAATCCAAGGTATGCTTCTTTCCCCTGGTCTGGTGGATAGCCATATTGGTTAGCATCAGGAGGAGGTCGATGAGGAGGTCTCATGACTTTGTGGGGCCACAGATCTCCATGCGGTCTAGTGGATAGAACAGTAGCCTGGTAGTCAGAAGACCTAGGATGAAATTTTGCCTGTATTGAAGTCAATGGGGATTTTGGCATTCAATGGAGCCTGGATTTCAGTCCGGGTTCTATTCTTGGCTTTGTCACTGATCGCTGTTTGACCTTAGGCAAGTCACTTCACCTTTTTGTGCTTCTGTTTCCCTTCCCACCCTTTGTCTGTCTTGTCTGTGTAGATCGCAAGCTGTTTAGGGCATGGACCATCTCTCACTATGTGTTTTTGCAGTGCTAGAACAATGAGGCCTGAATCTCTAGCTGAGACCTCTAAGCACTACTGTAATTCAAATAATAATGAGTAAGAAAAATGCTGCAGGGTTTCTTCCTTTTATATAAATGACTCCTTCTGTTATCTCAGAATTATGAGTCTTTATTTCTGATGTCAGAGTTTTCAACAAACAAATGAGGATGCCTCATTTGTGTGGGATGGTGGTAACTTTGGGAGTGAAACAAGTAGTGTGCCTTGAAATAAGCTTTGCAGAAGCAGGGCCTAAATCTGTTTTGGTACTGCCATGGATCCGCAGGATTGGTTCTACTCTCCAGCCTTTAAACAGTCTCTTGGAGGAATGCCTTCAGTGTGCTATGCCCATTAGGGTTCCACTTCAGGGTAGGCCACATGGCCTCAGCACCTCCAAGACTGAGTTACTAGACTCCAGCCGTCCCATTTCACACCGTGAACTCTGCCCAGCGAGTCCAACTGCAAAAGACTCCTAGTCAGAGACTTTTTCACTCTTCAGTGACCAATGTACCTCAAGTGTTTGTGGTGACACCAGGCAGCCTTCTCAAAACAGAGTAGGATTTATCAATCAACAGGAACACGGCATTGGAAAGTCCATGGGTTAGCGTAGTCAAGCAACAGGCTTTGTTGCAAGGATACTCAGCAGCAATCACACACCAAAAACACTAACCCAGGAACCTATCCTTGCAACAAAGCTCATTGCCAGCTCTGTCCACATATCTATTCAAGGGACACCATCATAGAACCTAATCACACCAGCCACACTATCAGAGGCTCGTTCACCTGCACATTTATCAATGTGATATATGCCATCATGTGCCAGCAATGCCCCTCTGCCATGTACATTAGCCAAACCGGACAGTCTCTACGCAAAAGAATAAATGGACACAAATCAGACACCAAGAATTATAACATTCAAAAACCAGTCGGAGAACACTTCAACCTCCCTGGACACTCAATTACATACCTAAAAGTCAGAATTCTTCAACAAAGAAACTGCAGAATTGGAATTAATTTGCAAACTAGACACCACTAAATTAGGCTTGAATAAAGACAGGGAGTGGATGAGTCATTACACAAACTAAAAACTATTTTCCCATGTTAATTTTCCCCATGTTATTCACACCTTCTTGCCAACTGTTTGAAATGGGCCATCCTGATTATCATTACAAATGTTTTTTTTCCTGCTGATAATAGCCTACCTTAATCGATTACTCTCTTCAGAGTTGGTATGGCAACCCCCATTTTTTCATGTTCTCTGTATATATCTATCTTCCTACTGTATTTTCCACTGCATGCATCTGATGATGGGCTTTAGCCCAAGAAAGCTTATGCTCAAATAAATCTGTTAGTCTCTAAGGTGACACAACTACTTTTCGTTCCTTTTGGTGATACAGACTAACACGGCTACCACTCTGAAACCAATCCCTAGTCAAGTAAATCATTGTCATGTATATCATTCATAAAAATATTACAGAAAATTATTACTGTGGTACAGGTACCCCATTAAAGGATTGCCAACCCCCAAATGTTCAGACTTCATCATTCGGGCCCCACAAAAATCATAAGATTTTTTTAAATAATACATTTTGGATTCCTTTTATCTTCCTGCTGGCCTTTGAGTCTTTAGTATGCGGAAAGGCCTGAAACTTACCTTGTCAGTTTTGCCATCTCTTGCAATTTTTGCATCAGTCTTGCAGTATTTTCCAATAGCCTCAGCTCCTGGAGTCTTGCGTCTATGTGAGAATCTCTGCTTTTCTGCTTTCATTTAAAAAACAAACAATCACACACACATCTGGCCTTCATGGTTGCAGAGAAAATCTGGACAATATGACCCTTAAAAGCTCAGACATCAGAAGGCAGATAGAAAGACCCCAAATTTAAATCTTATTTTTAAACCAGTTTTCTGATTTATTTTATGGTCCAACTGATGATTTTTTAATGCTCTTGGTTGGCAATTCTGTATATATAATCACTTGACTCTAGGACCTGGGGATTTAAAGTAAAACATCAAACCTCATGAGAGCTTTACAGGCTCTCTTCAGCAGTGCCAGCATCTTGCCCTATTTAGTAGTTTACTTAAAGCCACAGCTCATGGAAAGAACGATATGATAATTTCATATTTCATTTTAAAAATAAAGTGAGGCCTTGCCTATACACAATACTAGTACTGCTTTAGCTATACTGGTTAATCTCTTACATAGCCTGGGGCAGGGCATCGACTCACTGGGGTGGTGCCTCCTGCTGGCTGTCTCAGGAATTAGCTCTTTCCAGCCCAGAGCGCTCTCTGCAGGCCGGTGTCTTGCCTGCCACTGGCCTCATGTCCCTCCCAGACCCCGGTACCCTTTACATCAGGGTTCTGCCCACTAAGGGAAACCCCCCAACCCTCTATCCCCACCTTGTGTCAGTGATTCCTGCCAGTCATCATCTAGTCCCCACTCACTAGGGCAGACTGCAGTCTGTAATGGCCACTCATCATCGGCAAGGGGTTTAGGACCTGCTGCCTTTGCCTGTCTCTGGGCTGCCTCCCTGCAGCCCCAGTACCATTTTGACCTTAGCAAGGCCTGCAGCCTGGGGTTTTACTAGGCTGGTGCTCCCCAGCTACCTCTGTCCTTCCCCAGCACTGCTTCACCTAAGGTAGCCTTCTCAGATACCAGGCAGCCAGGTTCTCCTCTCACAGGAAGCTAGCGAGAGAGAGTGTGTCCTAGTCTCTGGCCCTCAGCCCTCATACAGGGCCAGCCATGGCCTGATTGGGGTTTGGCCCCACCTGTGGCTGCTTTCCCCCAATCAGCCTAGCTTTTCCCCCACCCCAGCCCTCTCCCAGGGCTGTTTCAAGCCGTTCAGGGCATGGGCAGGGTGACCATCCCACTACATAACCTATTTATTTTGAGTCCCAGTCCAGTGCTAAATACACTAGGCCACTACATGATACAACCTCCTTGTTTGAGCTCAGTTATATCAGTACAGATTATTCCTGTATAGGAAAGAGAATCCACTATATCGCTATATGGTGCCTTTACACCTATATAACAGCTTCCACACTACTAGCCATACTGGTATAAATATATACTTTTAAAAAAAATCACACTCCTATCTAAACTGTAGGAAAACGGTGCATAAGTCTACACTGCAATTAGACATCCATGGTTGGCTCATGTCAGCTGACTTGGGCTTGAGGGACTTGGGCTAAGAGGCTATTTAATTGCTTCAACTCTCCCTCTGGGATTCTCCCACTTCTAGGATCCTAGAACCCAAGTTTCAGCCTGAACCCAAAGGTCTACACTGCAGTTAAACAACTCCTTAGCCTGAGCACCGCCAACCTGAGTCAACTGGTATGGGCAGCCGCAGATTTTTAACTGCAGTGTAGACATATTCTGTGTGTATAGCAGGTCTCAGTTTCTAGCTCTCGTCCTTGCAGAGGAAAGATTGGAAATGTAACCTTTGTGCAATTCACTAATTCAGAAAATAAAAGGGAGGGGAGGGGGAAAGAACTTCCCATTTATTTTTAAAATCTCATGATTTTGAAGTCAATCTCATGATTTTTTTAGCCTGATTCCTGGATGTTGGCAGGTTGGCAATACAGATGCTCCCCAATTTATGCAAGTGCTCCATTCCAGAACGCCTTGCATAACTCAAATTTTGCGTAAGTCGGAAATGCATACCCGACCATTATGCAAAAAAAACCAAACCCAACTACACCCCCCCTGCCCATTTCTCGATTACAGAACTTTTTCTTTAACTGCGTATTTGGGTAAATCAGGTTTGCATAGCCCAGGGGGCATCTGTACCCACTCTTTGCCAAGATGTGCTAGCGGACTGTGTGATAGTTCCTAATCAAGCATCCAAATAGCATAGCTTTATTACAAGCCCATCACAGGCCTCAGGTTTGCTGAGATTTGCAAACTTTGCTGTGACCTGCAAGAGGCAGGAAAGCCAGGGAGGAATCTGGAGCTTCTCCAATCTCCCCTGGGCTGACCCCAAAAGAGACACATATCTGAACTCCGGAGAAACAAAGGCCACGAGGTGCCCCCGGGGGTTAGAGTGACCTCACTGTCCTGCAGTTCCCACACGCGCAGCGGTGCCTGTCTCCTTGGAGTGGCAGTTCCATCAGGCTCCTGCAGGTGGCCCTATCGGCTCCGCGGATAGGAGGAATCCGCCCAGGCGACTGCGGCAGCCGGGCATCACGTGACCGGCTTGCGTGGGCGCTGCGCGGTGAGGTCAGACGCCGTTGGCGCCGGCTTGGCCGCCCGCCATCTTGGCCTCTGTGTGGAGGCGGCTCGCGCGGCGGCAGCGGCCTCATCGAGTCCCGCAGCCGGGTACAGGCCAGAGCGCCGGCCTCGGACGCTGCGCGCCAGGTAAGAGACCGCAAGGGGGCCGGGATCGGGGAGCTGGCCGGCGGAGTCCTCCCTTAGGGGAGCGGGGCTCGCCGCCGCTTCCGCCGCGGCCGGGCGGGGCCGGGCCGGGCCCCTGGAGCCGGTGGGAGCGGCACTCAGATGAGAGCGGCCTGCGCCGCATGGCTGGGTGGTGGGCTCCGTCTGGGCCCCGCTTCCGCTCGGCGGGGGCTGCGGCGAGGGGAGAAGGTTCGGCCCGCTGGCACGGAGAGGGCTCCCCGAGACCTCCTCCGGGAGATGTTGGGGGGCTCCCCATTAGCCGCCTTTTGCTTTCTCCTGTGGGGGAAGGGGCCCGGCCCCATTGTGCGGGGGCGGGAGAGGGTTTGGGTAAGGGGCCCAGCCTACAGTGCTGCTCTGCGGGGAGGTGAGGCGAGGCGAGGCGCGGGGGGAGGAGGCCGAGCCCATAGCGCTGTTCCGGGGAAGAGTTAAACGAGGGGGGAAGAGATCCCAGCTCCATAGTGCTTGTAAGGGGGGAGAGGCGAGGTGCGGGCGGAAGGGGCCCCGGCCCCGTAGTGCTGCTCCCTGGGGCTGAGCAAAGGGCCCCAATTTCTTTGCAGTGAGTAATGGGTCCTTTTTTCTTCCTCTTCTTGAGGCTGGGATGGGTTGAAGCCTGCATTTCCCTCTTGGCTGCATGACACGAGTGATCGATTGGTCCTGCTGCTTGGCAGGCGCTGTGAACTCCATGGGGCGCTGCAGAAGTAGATCTCTTCTCTGCTCACCCCTAGTTGTATGAATAACCATGAAGAGAAGGGCACTAGGTACAGGAATATTGTATGGTGAAACTGAGCTTTTCCTCTCCATTGAGGCAGCTGATCACACATGGGTTGTTCTAAAATTGGAGGCCATGGGTCATCAGAGGGTATTTCTGGTCAATGCAGTTTAGTTTTTATCTTTTTTTTTCCTCTTACCCTAAAATGTTTCAGTGGTCAAGATACAGGAAGGCATGGGCTATGCACTTAATGCAGTTGATGTTAGTTTGTAGTTGTTTTTATTCAACAATTTTGTGTCCGTATTATGGGATACTCACCTATTATTTTCAAGGTTCTATACCCTATAATGTCTACGTTTTGATGACACTGACATTTTTGTACTCATAATTCTTGAGGTGAATAGGGTGAGTAGACATTGCAGGATTATTTCATTTAGCTTCAGAATAAAACGCAGCTCACTAAAGTCTTGTTTATGTCATGGTTAGTAGTGGTAGGAATGCTAGTGTAGACATGGTTTCAGGAGGCTGCTGGCATTTTAACATGGTGCTGTCTGGACCTGCTGCTGGTCTACATTAAGCATTCCCACCACTGAGGGAAGCAGTGGTTGGAAATTTTGGGGGCAGAGAATAATTGTAGATGCAGCTCAACAGGTTTCCAAGAAAATACGTTTCTTTGCTGATTAATCAAGAGGAAGCATCCCTGTTGTAGTGAAGTGTCCAGTATACATGCTGTTCCAGTGTGTTTCTCATTATCCCATTGATCTGACCCAGCCTGTCCCAGAGGATTCCAGACTTGACTTTTGAAAAGTTACTTACAAAGGGAAATAGGAATTCATGAAGAAAAGAGTGGAATGTATGAAAAAGATCTGAAGGGGGACTTTTGGGGAGTGAGGGCAGTGACATCTGTGAGTTTTCTTTTTTTTTTAATTGTGTTTTGTGTTAACAGGAATACCAGACAGATCTTCCCTGTTTGTTCTGGTTTCAGATGTGTAATGAGAGGTTTTTTCACCCTTAATTCAAAGTCCATTTTTCCTTCTCAAGTGTTTCTCAAGCATTTTGAGTCAAATAGGTGTTGGCAAAAATAAGCTACAAAGTTTTGAACAGTTAGACTAAAAATCCATTTCCTCATGGTAGTTTAGTTTTCAGTCTCTTATCTAGATAATATAATTCCACTTGTCCTTCAGCTTTCTATAGAATTTCTGGGTAGGCAGGATGTGAATTTCTAATATAAAAATTTTTTTTTGAAAGAAACCCTTCCATTCTCCTTCCTACGTAATAGAGAAGAAAATGGGCACAAAATTAATTTTATTCCCCTGGCAGGTCACCTTTAATATCTCTGTTGCTAGAAGCTTGTCGGTTTTCAGGTTTTTTTTCCATACTATGATGATCAGAGTAAAATGTAATTTTTTATCAGGCTTAATATAGGGCATTATAGTATGTTTGTACTCAGTGTTGTTCTTTGAATTAAAAAATGAATGTTTTCAGTTCTTAGGACTTGGCATGCCTTGACCAAAGCATGGTTTGTGCCATAGAGTGCAGCAACGTTCTCTGATGCAATGAGTTAATGATAAATGTTAAAAGATGCCACTTATCGTTTAAGAAGGTATATTTATAATGGATTTTAATGGAGCTAAAATGGGAGGCCACACAGTCTAATATCTAGATCAGGGGTCGGCAATCAATGGCATGCTTGCCGATTTTTAATGGCATGCTGCTACGTGCTGGAAGTCCTGGCAGGCAGCAGCGTGCCATTAAAATCATGCTCATCCAGCCCGCTCTTCTCTGCCCTCCCCTGCTCCCCTACGGGCATATCCCCTCCGGCCCTCTGCCTTGACCCCCCCACACACACACACCCACACCCAGCCCTCTGCCCTGAGCCCTGACTCCGCCACGCACACACCCAGCCCTCTGCTTGACTCCTTCACACACACACACCCACGACCCCAGCCCTGACTCTGGCACCCCCCCACATACCAGTCGCCCTCACCCCCTGCCCTGACACCTGCACCCCCTCACGTGCCCCCCTACATACCCAGCCCCCCCCTCATCCCCACTCTCACCCTGAGCACCAAACGGGAGCTTCTGCAACCCCCCCCATTCTCACCTGCACCCCTCGCAAATGGGAGCTGCCCAGGTAAGTGCCCCACATCCAGACCTCCTGCCCCAACCCTGAGCCCCCTTTCTTATTCTAGCTGCTGGCCAGACCCTTCACCCCCAGTCCTGTGCTCAGTGCATTCCCACCCTCAGCTCAGTGCAGAGAGAGGAAGAGAATGGACCAGAACCAGGGAAAAGGTATGTGCCCACTGTATGTGGACAGGGCCGGGACCCCAGACTGGCAGCGAGTTGAGCAGGTCCGGCAGCCGGGATCCCGGCTGGCAGGAGCCGGTGAATGGAACCCCTGAGCAACAGTGGGCACCCACTGCTGGTCTAGGGTCCCGGCCACTGGTCCCGCACAGCCCGCTGCCAATCTGGGGTTCTGTAAAACCTTGTTTATTTTACAATGCAACAATAGTTTAGTTGTATAATACATAGACTTATAGAGAGAGACCTTCTAAAAAAAATATTAAAATGTATTGCTGCACACAGAATCTTAAATTAAGTGAATAAATGAAGACTCGGCACACCACTTCTGAAAGGTTGCCAACCCCTGATCTAGATGGAGACTGGGACTCATCACATGTGTTCTGCTCAGACTGACATGCTGTGGCCTTGAGTGTACCCAGTCATTGCACTGCCTAATTTTCTTAATTTGTAAAATGGAGATTACCACTTTTGTAAAGTCCTTTAGTATGATAGATAAATGTGCTATATATGTGTAAACCATTCTTCACAAGCTCTCCTTTGAGGACTGTACCTTTCGAATGCAGTAGTAGCATAAAATCTCTTTACTACTTACTTAAAACATTTTAATTGGAAACATTGCCTTAGGAAAAAAACTTCTACAAAAATAGTTGCAAAGTTACAGTTGAAGTTTTACTGGAGTACTTTGGTTATGTAGGTTTATAGAAAGCATCTTCAGGGAAATCAAATATAACAGTCTGTTCTGAGAAGTGAAATGGTTGCAGGTAAAAGATTGCACATTTTAGGACACCTTGTCTAGGGTATTGTTGCTGTGCCGAGGTGGTTTTTGTTTTGATCAGCAGAATGTTATGTAAGTAAGGGGATTGGGCACACAATGTAGTAATCGCAGGCAAAGAGTCCTGTGGCACCTTATAGACTAACAGACATTTTGGAGCCTGAACTTTCGTGGGTGAATACACCACTTCGTCGGTTGCATGTAGTGGTAATTTCTCTTAGTAATGCTTCTCAGCCTTCTGGCTGAGGGGTGAAAACATTACACTGGATTGAGGTTGTGACGTCTCATCCCAAATACCTTTAATAAATGGGGAAATGACATCAAATTGATGGACAAGGCAGGTGACTTTAGTGGCTCTATTTTGTATGGACAGGCAATGTGTATCAGGGTGGCCAAATTAAAGATGTTGCAATAGTCAAGGTGGGATGTACAGGGAGGCACTAGCCTAGGATGGGAGACCAGGTTCAGTTCCCTGCTCTGCCACAGATGTTGTGTGACCTTGGGCAGGTTACTTAGTGTCTCTGTGCCTCAGTTCCCTGTTTGTAAAAGTAGGGGTAATATTTCCCTACTCAGAGATGTTGTGAGGATAAGTACGTTAAAGATTGTAAAACATTCTGAGATCTGAAAAAAAATTACATACAGCTTTTTTTATGAGGGCTTGGACAAAAGATTTGGGGCAAATCTACACTACAGTCTTAAATCAACTTGTCTTAGGCTAACTCACAGCGACCACTTTCACACTACCCTCCTTCTGTTGGTGGTGCACTAGGAGCTCTTTCACTGACTGAAGAGGGGCACTGGGGTGGACTGAGAGCCAGAGCTCTCAGCTCTGCACAGGAGCCCAGCTTTCCCTTGAGGCTTCTTGCCTCCCTGCTCCCAGCCAGGACCAAGGGGACAGCCACTTGGGGCTTCTCGCCTCTGGTGGTAAATCCACCACAGAGTCCAGTCAGCTGCCGTGCTTCTAGCAGGGATCCAGGACCGGGGGATGGGCCGGCAGCAGCACTCAGAGTGAGGAGCCTGGGCAGCAGCCCAAGCTGGGAGCTTAGGTGCCAGCCCAGCTTGGAGTGGAGACCTGACAGCAGCCTGGCTCGGGAGCTGACTTTCTTGTCAATTTCATGGCTCCAGGAATCGTGAAATTGACAAGAATGACAGCCAACAGCCCGTGTAAGGAATGCAGTGTCTACACAGACATCAGCCCTATGCCTCTCATGGAGATAGAGTTGTTATGATGGTGTAATTGGGCACTTATATAGGTGAGAGAGCAAGTCTGTAGTGGAGACACTGACATAGTTGGGTTGACATAAGCTGCCTTATGTAGACTTACCTGGTCTAGACTACAGAGTAGTGTGATATGAAGATGAAAAGACGAGATGATGGAGATATTGACGGGGAAGAAGCACTCACATTAGCCATGAGGCTTTAGAGTTATGGGTTGAGAGAATTCTTTCCCTCTCCTAGCAGCAAACCTGGGGGAGAAGGAGAGGAATTTCAAATTTATCACACACTCTGAATCCAGAGGTTGCTGTAAATGATGGAGTCTTCAAGCAGGGTATAAGAGAAAAGTAACCTGGTAATACTTTCCCCATTTCCATTAGCTGGGAATGGATGCTGGACTTGACATCATGGAATTACCATTTTGCTTACTAGTAAAAACTTTGCTCATTGTTTGTATTGACCTAAGGCTTTAGTAGTCCAATCTGTTTGCCCTGTAATTTTTTCTACCCTTAGTTTTAATTTTATAGATCTTTACACAATTTATAATATATTCTCCATAACATGGACAGAAACAGGTCAGAAAAGAACACAGCTGAAAGGTGTGAAAAAAGATGAACATTGGATATGTTTGTAAAACTAGAAAAAATATAAAGTTAAGTGTTCAAAAAAACACAAGGAGCAGAAGATGATGGAAATTGTAATAAAGTACAGATACTGTAATATGCAGAGATGAAAACAGTTTCAATATCTACCGTGTACAAACTGTTTTTATTATGAATACCTCAGACACTATATAACATTAATTCTTTAGCATTTCTTTATAAACTGTTAATTACAGATTGCACTAACCCATGTTGAGCTTTTTATAATTTGTACTCTTTAAATTTAATCTAGTACTTTTTTAGTTCATGGCAAAATGAGACAACAAGTGCAAAAACACAGGTCAGAAGCAAACACTGTACCTTTATCCAAAGTATGTGTAAAATAAGTCTTAAAAGATACCCATGCAAGGGAAAAAAGAGTTGTCAGATTTTGATATTTTATGATTGAAGGTCTGATTTTTTTTGTTTTCCTGTTTGCATTTTTACATTATACTCCTGGGGCAATTCTGTGCTACTGTGCATGCGCAGAATTTGTCCCCCACAGATTTATTTGCTTCCTTGCAGAAAAATTACTTTCTGACGGGGAAGCCACAAAAGCGGTCATGTGACCCTTCCCAGCAGTATGTTTTGGGTGCCCAGGGCTGCTGGCAGGGAGGTAAATCACTGTGGGGTGGAGGGGAGGGGGATTTGGGAAGTCCTGGTTGGTGGCTCCTGCCCTGTGCCTGCCTCAGCTGCTAGGCTAGGTTGGGGAGGACAGGGCTACTTCTTCCCCTGAGCGGCATCTGGGGCCAGGTCAGACCCACCCCCGGCTGCAGGAAGCTCTGAAAACTCCCCATGCTTCCTGCAGCCATTGCTTCTCTGCTGCAGGGGGAGGGATCCCTGTACAGGGAACTGCTTCCCCATCTGTCCAACCCTCATGCATCCAGTCCCCCTGATGCCTAGATCCTCTTGCCAAGCCTCACCCCTCAGTGACCCCAACTCCTCCTGCACCTGGACCACCCCGCCAAGCCACCTGCACCCAGATCCCCACCCCACTGAGCTCCAGCCAGTTGCACCTGGATCCCCATCCCACTGAGTCCTACTCCCCCAACATCTGAACCCCGGACACCCAGCCCTCATGCCGAGCTCTAACCCCCTCCGGCTAAGCCCCAACCATCTTCACCTGGATCCCCCTGCAGAGTCCCATTACCATTGCATCACAACAGGCCCCTGGCATCCAGATCCCCTCTATGCCTGAATCCCCCACTGAGGCAACCCACTCAGCTTGCTCCTTACAGAACCCTCTCAACCCATACCTGGATCCCTCCACACTTGGATCCTGCCTTGCTGAGCCTGCCCGCCCACACCTGGTGCACCTAGCATGGAGTGGCAGGGCCCTGGCATGTTTCTGGGCAGACCCAGTTGTTGCACTGTGTCAGTGTTGGGTGCAGCCTCACCACTGAGTCTGGGGGCTCGTCCAGACTAGGGGGGGGAATCGATCTTAGATACGCAACTTCAGCTACGTGAATAACGTAGCTGAAGTCGAATATCTAAGATCGGATTACTCACCTGTCCAGACGGCGCGGGATCGATGTCCGCGGCTCTCCGTGTCGATTCCGGAACTCCATTCGGGTTGATGGAGTTCCGGAATCGATATAAGCGCGCTCGGGGATCGATATATCGCGTCTAGATTAGACGCGATATCGATCCCCGAGCAATCGATTTTAACCCGCTGATACGGCGGGTAGTCTGGACGTACCCTGGGTTTGGGGGCTGGGGGGAGGGAAGGGAAGCTGCAGAGTGATCTCTCACCTCTGTGCAGCTAGTGATCTGTGCTCCCCAATGCCATGCTGGAACCTCCACATTTATTTGACAAATACAATTTGCAGAATGCTGCAGAATTTTAAAATACTGTGTGCAGAATTTTAATTTTTGGGGGGCACAGAATTTTTTATTTTTTGGTACAGACTGCCCTCAGGAGTAACGCTGGAAATTCAAGTCCCATGTAGCCTGAAAGATGGCTGGCTGGAGAACTGATAAATCATAACATCACAAGAATCAAAGGTGTTGGACAGTTGAGAAGAAGAGGGATTTTTACTTGGACTGTTCTAAATACTACTTGTTGTTAAACATCTTATTCAACTTAAAATCGTAACAGAGCCTTTAGTAAGAGGAAGGCTTTATTAAAGATTCAAATATTTCATTTAGATGTAAAATTGAAGTAGGCATCCTCTGAGATAGGAACAGCCATACTGGGTCAGGCTAAAAGTCCATCTAGCCCAGTATCCTATATTCCAACAGTGCCCAATGCCAGGTGCTTCAGAGGGAGAACCCTGAGAAGCTCCTACAGAAAAACCAGGAAAAACTAGATATGATATTCCTGACTATTTTGCTTGCTTGCTTAGAAAAATTAACTTAAAAAAAAGGCAAGCAGGCCCTTTCAGGCCTTCCTCGTGCATCATAAAGTAGCAAAAAGAGGCACAAGCCCAGATTTAAAATAAATAAATAAATAAAATCTGATAATAACGTGACCTTTAATACTTTTCCTTTTTTCTGTATATTTTTTTACTAAAAGCACAAAGGTCTAGACATAACCAGGTTTACAGTATATTTGTAAAACTATAATAGTTTAAGAAACTTTTAAGTGAATATATCTGGAGTATTTTTTCTCATACTACTTTAATTTAAGTTAAATATTTGGGGGAGGGATAGCTCAGTGGTTTGAGCATTGGCCTGCTAAACCCAGGATTGCGAGTTCAGTCCTTGAGGGGGCCACTTATGGATCTGGGGCAAAAATCAGTACTTGGTCATGCTAGTGAAGGCAGGGGGCTGCACTCAATGACCTTTCAGGGTCCATTCCAGTTCTCTGAGATAGGTATATCTCCATATAGTATATATTTTTTATTTGTCAGAATTTAAAATGTAAAATGTCTGCTGAGATTAAATCAGTTCCATTTGGTGAATTAAACTTCAGTTTTTCAGAAGACGGTGGATTTGATTTAAATCACTAGTCAGGAAGACTTAATCATGGATTTCTACATAAAAGTGCGTTCTTGTTGGTTGTTATAACCTTAATACATATTCTTCACAACTCAGAGATAGATGTAGGTTACATTTTTAGAAGGTACACACTATACATTTTTAAAGTGATTTATTTTGAAAACTTTTGAGATTAGTTTTACAGCTGTATGAGAAAATGAATGGTTATTTCATTTGCCAAAGGTAATTAAAGCAGATATTTGTGAAGTCATTACTATTTGTAGGATTTTCTTGCCATGCTGTGTTAGAACATCTCACCAGACAGACATTTAAATTGCTTTATTTAAATAAAACAAAGTTATGTCGTCTTGATTTTTTGCTTCAACAGCAAACCTAATATTTTAACAAAACAAGCATATGAATTTTTGAATTTAAACATTCAAGTTTTTTAAAATCAAGTTTGTTTTTGTTAAAATTGTTTTTAACTAAAATAGTTAAATGAAATATTAAAAAACAAATTAAATCAACTGTGTCAGCCAGGTCAACATGAGAAACCAAAAATATTGGCTTCTGCAGCTGTCATCTTCACCTTCATTTTCCTGTTTGTTCATAATCCAGAAAAGAAAAACAAGCTTTCCTGCTTTTTCAGGTCCCAAATGATTTCTCAGTTTGGAATTAATTAGTCCAAAGGAACTTTCTACACCAGCAGAAGTAGTTATTATTGCTGTTAAAAGTGAGATTATCACTTCAGCAGTCCGAGTGCTTAAGTGAATCCGAGTGCTTAAGTGACTTCCACCAGTTCACTGCTGTGACTTTCTTTAATACATCATCAGCAAACATATATTTCTTGAATGGTTCTTATTCCCAAACTAGGTCTCTCTTATGGTCTGCTGCCTTTATAGATTTCCCCTTCTAGTGAGAGAATGGTATGGTAGATCTCAAATCAATGAAGGCTACACTCGGAAGGATTTCAAGACTTATGAAATATGCTGCTCAAACAGTTTAGCTTTTGTTTCTACTGTCTGTCCCTCCCTTCTCACATTTATCTCCAGACTTCTCCTTGTCCAGATCTATTCCATCCCCAACAATCTTCTATTAATTGAATTTGTTGAAACTTTGCACTTTTAGAGAGAGGTAAGGGATTGATTCAGTGTACACAAATTTGCAGAGGGACAATAGGGTTGAGATCTGTTATTTGTCATCTCTTTATATTTATTTTAATTTTTTTTTCTGTTAACAAGCATGTTATCTCTGGAGAGACAAATCCAAAGTTTGAGAATTGCAAAACTAGGCATCTCTGATAGTATCTTCTAAACTGAGCACTGAGTCCCATTGGATAGATAGAAAGATTAACTGAAATAATCTATACAGAAGCTCCTGGAATCCCATAAAATTGGGTCCCTAATCCATGAACTACTGGAACTCACTTACAAAACTTATCTTAAAAATTACATAAATATATTGTCTCACACAATAGAATTAGGATTTATAATCCCTATTCCATGATGAGATATCTTTGAGCTATAATAGTTTTAATTAAGATACATCTTTAGATTGGTTTTTCCTCAAAAAGCATTTTATCAAAAAAATCATTAATTTTTATCCTCCCTGTCAGAAGACTGTTAGTGGCGAAGAACCTCTTGATAAAGATCCCCCTCCCCCCCAATTGTTTGACTTCTCACTGCTTCAAGAATAAAATTCAAAATCTAAGTTGATGAGTTCCAAGTAAGGATGTGTAGGTCACCTATAGTATTTCACTCTCTGACAACTTTTTCACTTGTCAAAGATAAATTATTTCATTTATGGGTGTTGCCCTGTGATACTGTTTACACTTGTGGTTGAAGTCCAAGAAAAGTACCTGAAGCTTGATTTTTTGCATAATAAAATGTAATATTAAGCTTTTTTTTCATACTACAGCTGGCAGTTTTTTTGAAAGCAATGGATTAGTCCACATGAAATTCTTTCCATCTTCACAAGTCAGAGAGGATATTGCAGTCAGGTTATTTTCTGCAAAACACACACACAAACAAAATATTATATATAGAATAAAGTGTTTGAGACATTACAAGTAGATATTTGGAATAGCTATTCTGGAATAAACTGTTCTGAAGTTCCATAATAGCTCCCTGTGTGAACACAGCATTGAAGAATGTCACTTTATTCCAGAAAAATTAGTGTACTCATGTTTTTCCCCGAGAACAGTTGGTCCAGTCAGTTTCCCCATGTACACAAGCCCTTATTGGGCACCTCTCATTTTGAATAGCACTTTCTCCTACAGCATAGATGTATTGAGAAGGTAAAAAGTAGATAGGGGACGTAAAAGGCACAAATCATGTTTATTCTGGCAAATTCATTTCTAGAGTGGAAAGAAGGGCTTAAAAACCACTAGAACATCTTTTGTGTATTGATATAAAGAATTCTGGAGTAAAGTGTAATTTGCAGTTGGGTGTGGGAGCTGCCTTGAAAAAATTTCCTCAAGGGAGCTGAGTCTAGAGCAGAGGAGGGGAAACTGCAGCCCACGTGCCAGATCTGGCCCATCAGGGCTTTCAGCCCAGCCTTTGGGATTGCCAGCCCCGGCACAGTGGGGCTAAGGCAGGCTCCCTGGCCCCACGCCGCTCCCGGAAGTGGCCGGCACTACGTCTCTTTGGCCCCTGAGGGAGGGGGAGAGGGTTCCATGAGCTGCCCTTGCCTGCAGGGACTGCTCCCCACAGCTCCTATTGGCCAGGAACAGGGAACCATGGCCAACAGGAGCTTCGGGGGTGGTACCTGCAGGTGACAGCAACGCACAGCGGAGCTACCTGCCCCATCCCACAGCGGAGCTACCTACCTTAGACTCGCTGCCACCCCAGAGCCACTCAAGTGGTGCCAGGCTGAAGTCCACACCTCGAAGCTCTCCTACAGCCCAACCCCCTGCTGCAACCCCTCCTGACCCCTGCCCTGAGCCCCTTGCCTTGAACCCCTTCCTGCACTCTGCACCCCCTCCCGCACCCCCACCCTAGCCCTACATTCATGGCCCTGTGTACAATTTCCCCACCTAGATGTGGCCCTCAGGACAAAAGCTTGCCCACCCCTGGTCTAGAGGCTGCTTTGAAAAACTTCTTGCTGCTGCTGCTACTTATGCTTTTTAGAATTGATCTCTTAGCAGAGGGGTTGAAAGTCCAGTTTCTACGTAAAAACTACCCATTAGTAAGAAAAGCTTTAATTTTTTTGTGATTGGGGGCTGATATCCTTTAAATGCTGTGTTTGAGGCCTGAAGGGGAAAGGTGGTGCTGGGAGAAGCCAGCACCGAATGAGAGTTGTGGTTGTTTGAGGGGGAAAAAAAGGCTGGGGCAGAGAAGATTCTGGGGGGAAACTTTCTCTGTCAAAAGTGATTATTTACTGTAGGATGAAGTTGGGGATTAGGTGATACTGGCACATGGAATGGGAGGCCAGGACTGCATTCCTGGGCTGAGCTGTTGCAAGTGGGGAAACTCTTCTGGTCTGCCTTTTAATTCTACTGCCAATTGCACCTTCTGTTTCATGTTGGGAGCCTGCAGGATGCTTAGCCTGGCCGTGGGAGCCTAAGGGCACTGACATTGTGACCAGGAAGTGGCTCTTTGTGAAAGATCAGCTGTGCGGGAAGCAAGAAGCTGTCCATCAACTCAAGCGGCCTTGTTTCCCAGCTTGTGCGGGTGCTGGGAATGCTTGAGGGATAATATAGGAGAGTCTAGAGGGAGAATGGAAAAACAGAGGCAGATGGCATTGGTCAGGAGCAGAGAAACAGCAGCGGATTATCTCGGCTCCAGTCCCTTATGTTACATTGGTCCTTGGAATTAAAGTTAACTAACACGAGTGTTATGCACGTAGCAACATGGCCTGCCCAAAAGATGGGCATCTGTTTTGTACCAGCGTATGTTTCTGGAGGTTTATTGAGAATGGTCCTACGAAGAGTTCACCCTAGTAAAATGTCCATGAGGCTTCAAAGGCATAGGTGACTGTTAAGAGGCCTACATCTGAGAGAAGCCAGTCTGCTGATCATCTGCTGTTGGAACTGCGTGGCATTTCACTATTGCTTTCTGTGTATATGGGGGCAGATCCAGTAGTACCCTAACATTGTTACCTTATCAGAAGAGGATGGCATGATGTCCACTTACTGGTGAAAGAGAAGTGGATTGCTTGTACCTTCCAGTATCACCAGATCTGCTCATTCTACACCAGTTTTCTCCCCATCCAGGTCCGAACCTCTGGTAGCAAGTGAGAAAACACAGGCATTGCAAAATCTATTAGGCTTTTTTAAACTAAAAATGTTTTTTCAGCATGGTTTCCTTTTTTTCCAGAGTACTCATCAGTATGCACTCATGGTTAGACTAACCTGTTGCCCCATTGAGTCATTTTTTTCACTGATTTTGAAGCATTTAAAGTCTTTCTTTTCATCTGGCAACTTGCTTAAAGGTAGTCGGCAAAAGCAGAAACTTGGACTTGTCCCTTTTTTGCTGCTTGGTGATGTATGAAGTTCTGAAAGATTTTAGTCTAAAACTTCTTATAGTCGCTTTTTTATCTGAAATTGGAGGTGAGGAGTACGGTAGGGAATTTAGGATGAAAACCCTCATACCATACCATTGGTTCAGTGGTTCAGAAAATAATTTTTTTTTCTGAAATTCCATTGTGTCAGGTTGGCCTGAAGTGTCTTGAGAAGTAATAAAAATAAAATCGCATGAGACTAAAAGCTAAATAATTGAGGGGGAAGGCTTTGTAGTCACTGTTTAAAACTTTTGCAAAGTCTACTTAACTTCAGTGCCTAATAAACATTTGGAAGAAAAATGACTGATTTGAGTTGTAAGAGCTCACTATCCATTCTTGAGAGACAAACCCCTTCCCTTGAAATCCTCTGGCAAAACCAGTAGCATCCTGATATTTCTTAGGTAAAAATCAAACAGAAAAACCTTTTAAAAAGACTCTCTTTAGGCTCTTTTTTACATAATGTAGGTGCATGTCCAATATTTAAGATGATTGGTCGTTTTTAAAGGAAGACTCACAGAGATCAGTTATGCCCATGGTGAATCAGTAATTGAAAAATGTGTTTACATAGATGAATTCTCTTTGTTTAATAGAAAAAAGTGATTCACAGTGGTTGGTATTACAGGCGAAATATGTTTATATCCTTTATAAAAAGGATAGTTTACCTAATACTGCTCGTTGATAGGATGCACGTGACTTGCTTTGGTAATAGTCACTTAAAAATATTTCTTTGGTATTATACTAAGAATGAAATATTCAGTGCTTTGACACTTAGTTTTGAAATGTATTTACAACTTTTTCCCCTCATTCTATGAAGAATTCTTGCAGTTCTTCTAGCAAATCTGTGTATTTTACCAAGATTGGGGGAAAAATTTACCTGACATCTTAGTTCCCTCTAAGCTGTGCAGCTGCGCAGCTACATATTAAGCGCCATGCAGGCGCTCAGGCTGTGACGGAGAGATGCCTCTCCTCCCCCAGCCCAGCCCTGAACCTGCTGCGCTGGGGAGAGGTTCCCCTCCTCCCGCCCGGCCCCAAACCTGCTGCAGTTGGGGAACAGGCGCCTCTGGCCCAGACCTGCTGGGAGACAGGCACCCTGACCCAGACCTATTGAGGCTGGGGGAGAGATGCCTCTCCCTCCAAGCCAAGGTGCTGCTGAAGAGAGAGAAAACATGGTGGGGGGCAGGGGAAGAGAGTCTTTACCCACCGCATCCCCATCCCCATCCCAAAGCCTGCATCCCATCTGGAACTCTCACCCCCCCCGCACCTCAGCCTTGTGCCTCTTGTCCGCACTCCGCCACATGAATTTTGTTGTGTGCTGTGGAGCATAACAGGGTTCAAAAAAGAACTAGATAAGTTCATGGAGGATCGGTCCATCAATGGCTATTAGCCAGGATGGACAGGAATGGTGTCCCTAGCCTCTGTTTGTCAGAAGCTGGGAATGAGTGACAGGGGGTGGATCACTTGATTGCCTGTTCTGTTCATTCCCTCTGGGGCACATGGCACTGGCCATTGTTGGAAGGCAGGACACTGGGCTAGATGGACTTTGGTCTGACTCAGTAGAGCCGTTCTTATGTAATATGGAGGTTGTGTCACTGCCTGACACCTGCTATCCCAAGAAATAAACATACTAACCAGGGTGAAAAAATACCTATGCTGTCATGCTCCCTCCCTCCCATTCATTTTGAAGGAGTGAACACATGCCATGTGATTTTAATATTGTCGATAAACTTAAATTTGTTATGCTGTATTAGATAGTGACTGTCTGTTTTGATGTACTTTTCTTCATGGCTTCACTTCAGTATTTTTTTCTGTAAGACTAAACTTCAACATAGGTTAATATGTGGCAGTCTCTTAATTGCCAGAAAACTAGTTAAGCACCTTCATAAAGTAGTTAGAAAAGTAAAAACCTTGCAGTGCAGTTTTTTAGCAAGGTATTGTAGACTGACAAAGAAATGACAGTTCTTTTAATTGTTTGCAAGTTAAATAAGCGTAAAATAACTCACCTTAAAGGTGAGCTGCCAGAGGGATCTCATACTGCTGTTATTTTAGTAGAAAATATATTTTCATTTTTTTTCTTCAAGATGCATTAGCAAGTCACATTTTAGTTTACTCTAATTGCAATTCTTAAGGCTTAATGGATGCTGTAAAAGTCATATTGTGTCAGCATATTACCTGTGCACAGACTTATATAAAAATTGTCAATAACAAAGGAATTATTTAAATAACTTAAGTAGTGATTGTGATTAATTTGAAAAGTGTTAGCACTCAGGGTAGGGGTATGTTCACAGCTTTTTCTTAACGAAGTACAGTCTTCACCAGTAGTTTAACAAATGGTTGTGAAACCAGATATATTTTACTTCTGATTACTTCTTATAATCATGTCTTTCTGTTAGTCTGATTTATATAGAGCAACCTGGTAACTGAATTATAGGCTTATTATACTATCAAAGGACTTTAGCGATGACAGATCACGCAAGTGTTTTATGTAGTCACTATAACCCTTCAGTGCAATTGCAGCTCTGTAATTTATCCTCCTCTTTTATGTATACTGTTGTGGGAATATCAAGCAATGCAGAATTTGCGCAGAATTATTGTTCTGTGCAGTTACATTTTTCCCTGCAGAATTGGTGCTGTAGAGCTGCTGGCTGCCACAAGGGGCTGCTGGACTCAGAAGAGCCTGGCTCTCCAGCTTACAAATACAGGATGCTGTCGGGGGGCGGGGGGAAGCTGGAGGGTTCCAGGCAGCTGTTCCTTGGGCACTGAGGGATAGGGGGTGCCCCATGGCTGGGTTCTGGGATGGGGGGGTTTGCGGGTGTCTGGGCCAGCGGACATCCTATGGCTGGGCTCTGGGAGGGGCTGTGGGTGTCTGAGACCTGAGGGGCAGAGTTTTCCTCCAAGATGTGCTCAGCTGGCCCATGGGCGCCTCAGTCTGTGTGTCACAATAAACCGTAACAGAAGCAGGAGCTGGGTTGTCATAGGAGTTTCTTTAACTTTCTGCTCCTGGGGGAATCTTCTTTCATTGTCTTTATTGTTACAGACATACTTGCTGATGGGTATTTTGAAATAAATTACCAAAAGAATTGAAACTTGTGTGATTATATCGTGGTGTTTTGACAAATAAAATATGCAGAATTTTGCAGAATTTTTAACTTTTTGGCACAAAATTCCCTGAGTATGTGTAGTATGGTCCTGGATCAGTGTCTTGTACAGGCTTTCGCTCCTTCATGATAACCTCTGTCACCAGCAGTCTTTCCATATGCTGGATCAGCTTTGTCTTTCTCATCCAGTGATGTTCCATTCAGTGCTTGAGCTCTGGTGGCATTTAATGAACTTGGGTGCTGCTGAAATGTGCTGTACTGACAGCCCTGGAAAATGAAAACTCTCAACAGAATCAGAGTAAACCAATGAAAGGACAAACTTCCCCATAGTTCTCTGCCATTGTGCCTTGGCCTTCCCCTAAAGGAGGATCACCCCAAGAAGGGAGTGCAATTTCATTGTACAGACCACCAGAAATTAGCTTTTGAGTTTGCCAACAAAGATCTCATCTAGTACCAATTTGTTTTTGACATACATCCATATTTACTTCAGGTAGCTCTATGGAAAGCCACATCGGGTAAATATAATAAACATTATGTAAACTTTAGGTTAATCATCCAAAATTATAAATGTGTTGCGTTTACAGAGAAAGCAATGTAGTGATATTTACAATGGAAGACAAAGCCGAATAGTCAACTCAGCATTATTGTGATGTATGTGCTTGGACTTAACCACACCAACTCTTTTTTGTAAGCCAGTGAACACCTTCTGAGTGGTAACTTTTGGTCTTTACAGCCTTGAGCTAGATTTGATCTAGTGAAGTGAAGGTAAAATACACAGGGTTGCCAACTCTTGCAATCTGATCATGAGACTCACAATATTTTATCCTTTTTTCTTAACACCCTCCCCCTTCCTGGAATTATCTGCTTACATGAAAATTTCAGCTTTCATTTAAAAATGTTTCTAATCCTCATGATTGCAGGGAAGAGTTTGAAAATGTGACCCAAGTGTACCCTAAAGTAGTAGTTTTCAAACTTTTTTTTCTGGTGACCCCGTTGAAGAATACTGATACCCACAGCCCAACAGAGCTGGGAATGAGGGTTTGGGAGGGGCTAAGGGTTAGGGTCCTGGGGCAAGGGCTGCAGGGTAGGGCCAGGAATGAGGGGCTCAGGGTGTGGGAGGGGGCTCTGGGCTGGGGTTGAGATGTGGGAGAGGGGCAGGCTGTGGGGCTGGGAATAAGGAGTTTGGGGTGCAGGAAGAGGCTCTGAGTTTGGGGGGGCTCAGGGCTGAGACGGATTGGGGTGCAAGGTTGAAGTGCTGGAGAGAGTCAGGGCTCTGGGCTGGGGAACAGGCTCTTGGGTGGGTCCAGGGATGAGGAGTTCGAGGTGCAGAAAGGGACTCTGCATTTGGAGGGGGCTCAGGGTTGGCAGCAGGGGGTTGAGGAGTGGGTTTACCTCAGGCAGCTCCCGGGCAGCAGCGCAGCGGGGATGCCAGAGCAGGTTTCCTATCTCTTGGTGCTGCAGACCGCGCTGCACACCAGAAGCAGCCAGCAGCAGGTCCAGCTCCTACTGGCTCTTGCCTGCAGGCAATGTGCCCCCCCCCCCAGCTCCCATTGGCTGAGAACTGACCAGTGGGAGTGTGGAGCTGGTACTCGGGGCAGCATGCAGAGCCCTGTGGCCCCCCCTGCCTAGGAGCCACACCTGCTGCTGGCTGTTTCTGGGGTACAGCATAGTGTCAGAACAGCTAAGGACTAGCCTTCCTTAGTCAGGCAGCACCACCAACAGGACTTTTAATAGCCTGGTCGGCAGTGCTGACCAGAGCCATCGCGACCCAGCACCTTACATTCCATGACCCAGTACTGAGTTGCGACTTGCAGTTTGAAACCCACTGCTCTAAAGGCTGAGAAACCAGAAGGCAAATGAAAAGATCCCCAGCTGATTATTTTTCAAGATCTCATTACTTTTTAAGCCAATCTTATAATTTTTGGGTCTAAACACATTTTAACAATTGAGATTGGCTATACTGGATATCGTGTAATTAACTAAAGACAGTCAGATACTGTGACGATGAGTGGTATAAGAACCTCTACAAAACAGACTCTATGCCACTACTAGTCCCCTCAGTCAAGACTCTTCAGCTGATGAATCTTGTAATTCATAAGTATCGATTGTATTTTGAACAGGTCGTTTTTATGTTGTATATCTGGCATAGGTTATATAACTGCTGCAGTGTTTGGCAACTGTGTAGACTTTCAGATTCTTAACTGTAATTCAAAAAATGGTAGGGGAAGCTTGCTAGACAGTGCATATATGGTGAAGCATTGACAAGTAGAGCAAGTGTAAGGGCTTGTCTACATCAGAAAGTTGCAGCGCTGGTGAGGGAGTTACAGCGCTGCAACTTAGGAGGTGTACACATCTGCAGGGCACCACCAGCGCTGCAACTCCCTGTTTGCAGCGCTGGCCGTACTCCCGTTTTGTCTCGGGTGTAGAGGATCCGGCGCTGGTGATCCAGCGCTGGTAATCTTGACCTCCGTGGAATAAGCAGGTATCCCAGCATACCTGAGGAAGCCTCTGGTAATCAAGCTGGTCTCCTTCCCCGGCTTGCTCTCGCGTTCTCCGAACCCCGAGCAAGCAGGTCTCCTTCCCTGCGGTTTGTAGGGTGGTTCGGGGAACGCGAGAGCAAACCGTGGCGAAGCTGCTCTCCTTTCCCGGTTTGCTCTCTCGTTCCCCGAACCCCCGAGCAAGCAGGTCTCCTTCCCTGCGGTTTGCAGGGTGGTTCGGGGAACACGAGAGCAAACCGCGGCGAAGCTGCTCTCCTTTCCCGGTTTGCTCTCTCGTTCCCCGAACCCCCGAGCAAGCAGGTCTCCTTCCCTGCGGTTTGCAAGGTGGTTCGGGGAATGCGAGAGCAAACCGCGGCGAAGCTGGTCTCCTTTCCCGGTTTGCTCTCTCGTTCCCCGAACCCCGAGCAAGCAGGTCTCCTTCCCTGCGGTTTGCAGGGTGGTTCGGGGAACACGAGAGCAAACCGCAGCGAAGCTGGTCTCCTTTCCCGGTTTGCTCTCGCGTTCCCCGAACCCCCCTTGAAGCCGCCCAACAGCGCTGCAGTGTGGCCACATCTAACACCACTTGCAGCGCTGGTTGCTGTAAGTGTGGCCACTCTGCAGCGCTGGCCCTATACAGCTGTACTAATACAGCTGTAACAACCAGCGCTGCAAAATTTTAGATGTAGACATGGCCTATGTGTCGCATCTTGGACACAAGTGTTTACAGCTGTGCTTTATTAAGAGGTTCTGTTATGTACCTTACTCTTCTGCCCGTTTTTTAATATTTAACAGTTTTAGGCAATATGACTTTGTAAAACCAGTAAGCTTATATGGGGAATTTAGGGAAGACTTAGTACTCTAAACTGCTCTTAATCGATTTTAAAAATTGATTAGATTTAAAGTTGGCTTTAATGAAGCTAGAGGGCATGTTATAAGGCAGTGGTTTTCAAACTGCGGTTCAAGACCCAGTACCCGGTCACGGAATGTAAGGCACTGGGTCGCGGTGGCTCTGGTCAGCACTGCAGACCGGGCTGTTAATAGTCCCGTCGGTGGTGCTGCCTGGCTAAGGCAGGCTAGTCTCTAGCTGTTCTGACACCACGCTGTGCCATGAAAGCGGCCAGCAGCAGGTACGGCTCCTAGGCAGGGGGGCCACGGGACTCCGCAAGCTGCCCCCACCCGGAACACCAGCTCCATGCTCCCATTGGCCGAGCTGGGGGAGGTGGCGCCTGCATTCGAGAGCTGCGAGGGTACGCTTGCGCACTTCTAAGAGCCGGACCTGCTGCTGGCCCCTTCCGGGGTGCAGAGTGGTCCACAATGCCAGAAGAGGTAGGAAGCCTACTTTAGCACCCCTTGCTACACCAATGACTGGGGGTTGCCTGAGGTAAGCCTGTGCCCCAATCTCCAGCCTTGAACACCCCCAAACACTGAGCCCCTTCCTATACCCCAAACTTCTCATCCCTGCCCCAGCCCAGAGCCCCCTCCCACACTCCAAACCTCTCATTCCTGGCCCCACCTCGCAGCCCGCACCCCTGCACTCCAACCCTCTGTCCCAGCCCTGAGCCCCTTCCACAAACCCATCATCCCCAGCTCTGTTGGGCTGCGGGCATCAATAATTTTCTTCAACTGGGTCACCAGAAAAAAAGTTTGAAAACCACTGCAAGGCATGTTGAATGCAGCCATAGAAATGGCTATTATTGAAACACAGCTTTTGTGTTGGGAAGTTTTCATTTAAAGGGAATAATTGTATATGCACATTAAAGTGCTCAGTTAAGTATGTATTTTCAAAACTGGTTAGAGGCATAAAATGAGATTTGTTAACCTGTTGCCTCTTTATCTGCATTTTACCATCCCTGACCAATTAATTCTTTACTCCTGGGGGAATTCTGCACCACTGCATGCATAATTAATAAGCCATGTATTTTTAACTTTTTGTGCAGAAGAAAACCTCTGCCGGAAAGTTGTTGCAGTTCTGCCCTTTTCCCACCAGATGGTACTGTGGTGATAGAACAGAGCAGCAGCTCCTGGCCAGCTGGGGAAGAGAGCGAGCCTGCCTTCTTCACAGTGCCTGTCAGGCCAGATCAGGAGATGGGGCATGGGGAGACAGACAACATGGGGCTGCTGCAGGGTCAGACAGGTACTCATAAACACTAGTGGGGGAGGACAGACTGGGACAGGGGCTGAATGGGAATGGAGGCCCAGGGCCACATCAGGATGTGGGAAGGGGTGCAGGGCCACATAGGGATGGGGTTGGCTGAGTAGGGGCACAGAGACACATGGGAGTGGGGAGGGGGTGTCTGAATGGGGTTGGAGGAACTCATGGGGGTGCAGGGATACATGGGGACAGGCAGATGTGCCTGACTGAATGGGAGAGGCTAGGGGTCAGCCAGGGTCTGCATGGGGGAAGCTCCCTAACAATCCCTTCCTGACCCTAAAAAAAAAAACACCTGTTCCATACCTTTCCCACCCATACCTAACAACTCTGCACACTCTGGTTCCTTCCCAGCAATTATTTTCCTCTCCTTCAGCTCCTCCATTATCACTGACTCCCCCAAGCCTTTTCACTGCTTCGGAGGGGTGCAGAAAATACAGTTCTGTATTGTAGTTTAAATGAATTATTACTCAGAGTTCTATATTAATATGCCTAGTAAGGAATCTGTTTTGTTGTCAAGCATACTTGCTGACAGGTATTTTGAAATAAATGACCAAAAATATTTGAAACTGGTGTAATTATATTGTTGTTTTGACAAATAAAATATGCAGGAAGTTGCAGAATTTGAAAATATTGTGAGCAGAGTTTTTAAATTTTTTTTGCACAGTTTTTAATTTTTTGGCACAATTCCCCCAGGAGTAAATTCTTCAACTCCTTGTTCCCTCTTCTCAGCCCTAGAGGGGGGAAGAGTTGTGGGGATGGGGCGAGGTTCTGTGTTTTTTGATGGTAAGGGGAGTTGAATTTTGTTTTGGTTATGGGCTCTTGCAGTTGTGTGTGTTTTTGCAGTTTAATGAGATCTAAGCGGCTTCTTCTTACATTAGAAATTCAGATCTTGTCTTCTCTGAAAAATGACTGTTGAATTAGTAAAATAATGACATTACAGGAATGAAAGCAGTCATTGAGTGGGGCAAGGAATTTTAGTCTCTGTAGATGTCTGTTAAAAACACCATCACTACCACGCTTTAAGCTCAAGAGCTCTTAATCTTTTTTTAAAAAACCACCGATTAAGCTCAGTGGCACTAAAACATTTGTAAACCAAAATAAGAATGGCTATGCACAAACTTCTGCATTAGTTTAATTAAATCAGTTTAAACATAAACCTGTATTTAAAAGTATGTCATCAATGACCTAAAATTGGCTTTTTTGCTCTGATAATCTTAACAGTTTTTTCCTCAGTATTTTTCATGTTTAAATAAATGATAAGAAAGAAAGGAAAAGAAAAGATAGGAAAAGTTCAGTATCCTGGGATTTATGTTATCTAGACAGAAGTCCCTAAAACACTCTATCTTCATGCATCTTACAATGTCCAAAGGAAAGAACTGCTTGCCTCCAAGTCCTCAGAGCTTCTGCCTAATAAAATGTGGAATAAGTGAGCCAAGGGCCTCTGGAAGTGGTCAGTCATTCATTGGGTCCGTTTTTATAGTTTTCAGGTAAGTTAGCCTGAACCTGTACATCCAATCTTATCCCTAACACTGATAAATGAGTGCTGAAAAATTTCTGGCTGAAGAGGCTTATACTGTCAATAAAAGCCACCTTTCACTGCTGAAAGATATTACTTAATGAGGGTTATTTTCATGCCAAACATCAGCTTTCTACTCCAAGTCATTTTGGTGCCTGTTAGAAAAAGGTGTCTCTTACTATTAGGGAAAGTTTTGTGTTCTCCCTCCCACACATGCACACCTCATACTCCCAATGTCTGAACCATTTTTATCACAGTTCATCTTTGGGCAGAGACCAAGCTTGGAACATTTCAGTCCCCAAAGCGAAAGTTGGCTGCTTAAGTTACTGTAGCCTGGCCGCTGGAAATAAGATCTCACACAGTTGGACTATCGCAGGGGTCAGCAACCTTTCAGAAGTGGTGTGCTGAGTCTTCATTAGTTTAAGGTTTTGCTTGCCTGTAATACATTTTAATATTTTTTAGAAGGGCTCTCTCTCTAAGTCTATATATTATATAACTAAACTAGTGTTGTATTGTAAAACAAACAAGATTTTCAAAATGTTTAAGAAGCTTCATTTAAAATTAAAATGTTGATCTTACGCCACCAGCCCGCTGCTGATCTGGGTTTCTGTTCACCTAGGCCAGCAGCAGGCTGAGCGGGGCCTGCGGCTGGGACCCCAACTGGCAAGGGTTCAGCAGCCAGAACCCCAGACTGGCAGCGGACTGTGTGGGGCCGGCGGCCGGGACCCCAGACCAGCAGTGGGCTGAGCGGCTCAGCCCACTGCCGCTCAGAGGTTCCATCCACGGGCTCCTGCCAGGCGGGATCCCGGCTGCCGGACCCGCTCAGCCTGCTGCCGGTCTGGGGTCCCAGCCCTGCCCACATACAGTGGGTACCTACCTTCTCCCTGGTTCTGGCCCATTCTCTTCCGCTCTCTGCACTGAGCTGAGGGTGGGAGTGCACTGAGCACAGGGCTGGGCGTGAAGGGTCTTGCCAGGAGCTAGAATGAGGAAGGGGGCTCAGGGTTGGGGCAGAAGATTTGGATGTGGGACACTTACCTGGGCAGCTCCCGTTTCATGCTCAGGGTGGGAGTGGGGATGTGCAGGGTGCAAGAGTCGGGATGTGGGGGGGCTGAGTATGTGGGGGGGGTGCAAGAGTCAGGGCAAATGGCTGGGGGCATGTGAGGGGGGTGCAGGTGTCAGGGCAGGGGTTGTGGGGGGCGTGAAGGAGTCAAGCAGAGGGCTGGGTGTGTATGAGTGGGGTACAGGGCTCAGGACAGGGGCCTGGTATGTGTGCGGGGCTCAGGGAGAGGGCTGGGTATGTGAGTGAGGGGGTCAGGGCAAAGGGCTGGGATTTGTGGGGTAGGGGTCAAGGCAGGAGGTTGGAGGGGATATGCCCCTGTCTACCCACTCACCCCTTCCCAATGCCCTGCCCCCGCCGGGAGCAGGGAGCATGATGACTCTGGAGCCATCAGCTGATTGGCCGGCAGGGAGGGAGGGATGGAGAGGCAGAGGAGGAGCAGGAACCCAGCACACTACAGGAAGAGGCAGGGGAGCTGGCGGGACCAAACTTCTGCCCATAGGCGTGCGCAGCACATTTCATTACGGTGTGCACTCAGGGAGCCCTGCCCCCATCCACATCCTCCTCCTTCCTGCCCCCCTCAGAATCCCCAACCCCCCCCGCTACTTGTCCCCTAACTCCCCCCCAGGACCCCACCCCCTATCTATGCCTCCCTGCTCCTTGTCCTCTGACCCCCACCCCAGGACTTCACCCCCTACCTGTCCCCTGACTGCCCTGACCTTATCCACACCCTGCCCCCCGACAGACTCCGGGACTCCCATTCCCTGCCCAACCCCCCCTGCTCCCTGACTGCCCCCTCCAGAGACCCCCGGCTCCCAAGCACCCCACCTGGGATCACACCCCCTAAGCGACCCACCCTGCTCTGTCTCCTGACTGCCCCATCTCTTATCCAACCCCCCTGGCCCCAGACCCCTTACCGTGAGGCTCCTAGCAGCATGTTCTGCTCCATGCAGAGCCAGACACGCTGCCCTGTGGAAGCGGGTAGTCCTGCCCCTCAGAGTGCTGTGCGTGTGGCAGCATGGCTCTGGGGAGTGGGGAAGGCGAGGGAGGGGCCGGCGGCTTGCTGTGCTCGGCCTGGGAATGCGGACCCCACGGCTTGCCGCACAGGGAGAGTGGGGCCTTTTGCCCACCCCTGCATTAGGGTGTGCCTGAGGACACCCTATGTGCATGCCTGTGCTTCTGCCCCCGGGGGGAGGGGGAATTGGAGGGCAGGGAAGAGCAGGATGGGCTGGGCAGGGCAGGATTTTTCATGGGTATTAAAAATTGGCTCGCATGCCGTCTTTGGCACGTGTGCCATAGGTTGCCGCCCACTGGACTATGGTGTAGTAGATGTGCACAAGTCAATGGGGTTAAGGTTGTACATTGAACCATTTTGCTTTTTGTGACTTGAATAACAATGTACAACCTTAATGTTAGCATTAACGTACTGTTGTTTTTTATTTTATTACTTTTAGTGTTTTCTCAGTGTTTTTTCTCCAATTTTATGGAGATATGGAGTGTAGCAGCTGTGAGGTCTGGCCTGAACAGGGAAAACCCCACACTGCATTCAGTTTTTGCTTACCTTTGAAACTTTTAGCCTGATATCGCATTAAAATATTTAAGTTTGTGATATGGGGTTAATCTAAAAGCTGTTTAGCACTTACTGATAAAACATTGTGTCAAGTATCAGAGGGGTAGCTGTGTTAGTCTGGATCTGTAAAAAGCGACAGAGAGTCCTGTGGCATGTTATACACTAACAGACGTAAGCTTTCGTGGGTGAATACCCACTTTGTCAGATGAATATGATGAAGTGGGTATTCACCCATGAAAGCTTATGCTCCAATACGTCTGTTAGTCTATAAGGTGCCACAGGACTCTCTGTCACTTTTGATAAAACATTAAAATCTTAATAACATATTGGGAATCTGAGAGTATTTATTAAAGATAGTGTTATAAATGGGCCATAAATCAGGAATGCTTTAAAGTAAAAGTTGGACTGTCAAAAAAAAAAAAAAAAATAGAGAAGTCGCTTCTGGTTCCAAGTCCCCAGAATCCACTTATAAGTCTTGATCTGTTGCTGTGTTAGAGTAAACAGTCCGTTCTTCAGATGACCCACAAATTCAGTTTTTTACCAAATTTCACATACTTTTCAGGATACAGTGAGGCTCATTCTAACCATAGATCATAGTGATGTTTTGCAGTTGTGAAGCAACTTCTCTGTTTGGTTAAAGATTTAAAATCTGGAAATACGCCAGATTTACAGTTACAGTGAAAATTTTCCATTCTTCTTGCAGCTTTTAACACCTTATTTTTCATCTGACCTGTTCTGCACGTGAGACAGTTCAATAAAGTAGCAGGACCATTCTCCTAAAGCCAGTAGTAATGGGTTTGGAAGAACACAGGCCATTACATTTAATCACTCAGGTAGCAAAAAGACGTCAGTTAAGTCTTCACTCTTCATCAGTAGTTTGAAAATTTACCTGAGACTTATTTTTCAGGGTATCCATTAATGAGGGTGTGTTTTGGGGATGTTGACACTGTAGCTTGACATGACTGTCAAACTGATATCAATACCCTACTTCTAAGAGGGGAAAGATTACGCTTTCTAGAGGAAGTGGTTAGAAAAGAATATAGAAAGGAACCCAGGAATACTGACTTCTATGCAATTTACCTAGATCCTTATATGGCTTCCAGTACTGTTGTGTATGTGTGCCTCACAGACATTAATGAATATATTTTCATAACGTGGTAAATATCATGAGGCCCTCTTTTTAAGATGCGGAATTGTGAGTTGCTTGCGATTGCACAGGAAGTCTATGGCAGAGCTGGGAATTGAGTCCAGTTGTGAGTCTGTCCACTACAGACCATCCTTCTTTGCCAAGCTGTGGTATTGGTTTACTGTGTGACCTTTGGCAATTCAATTTAACCTCTCCACATCTTTTCCACTCTATAATGTGAGGATATTTGCCTATCTTCTGGTGATTATCTAGCTAATATTTGTAAAACTTTGAGAGGTCCTGAAAGAAATCATAATGTAAATACAGCATATGATTAGTCAGCTATTGTACAAGTATACAATACTCTACATCAGATAAAGCCCTTTGCCAAAATGTCAAATTAGATAGTACTGACTGACATTGCAGAGAAGGTGCCTGATGTGTTATGCAGTTCTTTGAAGTATAACTTCTATTTTGGGGGGTTAAAAAAAATTAACAATATATAAAATGTGAGGGTAGAGTAACAGAGTGCCCCAGTTGATGCTTGCACCAACCAGGAGGACTCCAGTGGTAGGAAACTCAGGCATTTTTTCAGTAGTCAGGGATTTGCAGCAGATTGTGCTTCAGATTGATCAGGAACCTACTAGTTGAAGGTTCATAAGATATGGAGCCCCTGAGCATACCTCAGGGTCAGCACCATGATAGGACTCTCATTCCAGCATCCTCCACTTTATCAGAAGCTGTTAGTGGGGGAGTTGACATCTTACCTTTGCATTGCTGCAAACATTTCTCATCTCCCCCTTTCATTTCTGTCTTTAGCATGTGTATGCTCTATCTCCTGACTACTAGAACATAGAAATCTTACTGGACACATTAATATGAGGTGATGAGAAGTGTTTGTGTATATAAAATTGCCATTCTGTGGGAGAAATGTGAGAAAAAATATAGAGGAAGTAACTGAACTACAAAATGTAGGGGATAGACTATCCTTAAGAGATACTATGTTCAGATAAACTCCTCTACATAGGCCACTTTCAAGAAAGGGGACTTGTAGAGGCATTCACATCCTCCTAATAGTTGAATGAGCTTCTTTATATGAGATTCACCTTTTGTGGTTTTCTATAAAGAAAAGATAACCCTTTGCTGCAAGTTCTTCCTTGATTAGTCTGCAGTTAGTCTTAATCTTGCAAAGTGCAAAATTTAAAATGTTTTCTAACAGTTAAATTGTTTTCTAGGGTATTCATGTTTGGAAGGTTTCCTTCCCATTTGGGGGAGCGAGACATTTCATTTAAATGGGCTTATTTTCTGGACCACAATTCTGCAATAATCTATGGACACAAAATAATGGAATATAATGGGGCCTTGTTATGATGTGCTTTTACATACTAGAGGGATTTCAGAGTACAGGAGATATGTATATCATAATACCCTGTGCTTTAACTCTGGACCTAAATAAGTGACAGAAAACTTCTTATTGCAGTCTGAAAAATAGTGTAATATAAATATAATAATTTCTGTAGGCTTAACTGATGAAAATTTATTTGTATAACTCTTATTATGACAGTTAACTTTTGATGTCCTAACTTATTTGTTGACAGTATTAAGTTTAAGTGGCTGAAAGTACTATCTTTGATCCAAAAGTTAAATGCCTTATGTAATTGTGCAAATGGTAACTATAGTGACCCGAAATGGTTCATTGACCATATTAAACTTCTTTTTTGGATGCAGTGAACCCTGCCAGTTGATTAGTGAGTGATTAGAGACTCTGGCCTGGTCTACACTACGCGTTTAAACCGATTTTAGCAGCGTTAAACCGATTTAACGTTGTGCCCGTCTACACTACGAGGCCCTTTATCGGTATCTGTACTCCTCCCCAACGAGAGTAGCAGTGCTAAAATCGGTATTGTCATATCAGATTAGGGTTAGTGTGGCCGCAAATTGACGGTATTGGCCTCTGGGCGGTATCCCACAGTGCACCACTGTGACTACTCTGGACAGCAATCTCAGCTCGGATGCAGTGGCCAGGTAAACGGGAAAAGCCCCGCGAAATTTTGATTTTCATTTCCTGTTTGCCCAGCGTGGAGCTCTTATCAGCACGGGTGGCAATGCAGTCCCAAATCCAAAAAGAGCTCCAGCATGGACCGTACAGGAGATACTGAATCTGATCGCTGTATGAGGAAACAAATCTGTTCTATCAGAGCTCCATTACAGAAGACGAAATGCCAAAGCTTTTGAAAAAATAATCTACAGGCTACACAGTGCTGCATGACAAGCGTAACAGGAAGCCAGAGACTCAAACGGACGCTCGTGGAGGGAGGGAAGGGGTACTGAGGACTCCAGCTATCCCACAGTCCACAGCGGTCTCCGAAAAGTATTTGCATTCTTGGCTGAGCTCCCATTGCCTGTAGGGTCAAACACATTGTCCGGCGTGGTCCAGGGAATAGCTCGTCAATTTACTCCCTCTCCTTCCCCCCACGTGAAAGAAAAGGGAAAAATCATTTCTTGACTTTTTTCAATGTCACCCTATGTCTACTGAATGCTGCTGGTAGACGCGATGCTGCAGCAGTGAAGAGCAGTATCCGCTCCTCTCCCCTCCCTGGTGGCAGATGGTATAATATGACTGATATCCGTCGTCACCATCAGCCGGTGAGTGCTCCTGGCTTGCCTCAGGTGAGGTCAGCTGGGGGCGCCTGGGTAAAAATAGGACTGATTCCTGGTCATTCCCAGTAGATGGAACAGAACGGCTGATAACCATCCTCCTCATAGCAACTGGGGGCTGAGCTCCATCAGCCCCCTCCCTTTCCTGTGTAAAGAAAAGATTCTGTACTGCCTGGACTGTCACAGCAGCGGGATGCTGGGCTCCTCTCCTCCGCGCTGCTTAATGTCCTGCCTGGACTGTTGTAGTGCCGGGAGGCTGCCTCCCCCTCATTTTATCTCACTAACAAGTCACTGTTTCTTATTCCTGCATTCTTAATAACTTCATGACACAAATGGGGGGGACATTGCCATGGTAGCCCAGGAAGGTTGAGGGAGGAGGGAAGCAACGGGTGGGGTTGTTGCAGGGGCACTCCCCGTGAATGGCATGTAGCTCATCATTTCTGTGGGATCTGACATGGAGCAGCTGTACTCTCTGATACACTGCTTCTCTAGTACACTTGCCCCAAATTCTAGGCAGGACTGATGCTATTTTTAGAAACCATAAAGGAGGGATTGACTTGGGGAGTCATTCCCAGTTTTGCTTTTGTGCCCCTGGCCGACCTCAGCCAGGGGCACCCATGATAGCAGCAGACAGCACAGAAGGACAGATAACAGTCATCTCATTGCCAAATTACCGTGGCAGTAGACGGTACAGAACGACTGGTAACCATGTCTGCTATCATGCAAAAGCAAATGAATGCTGCTGTGTAGCACTGGAGTATCGCCTCTGTCCGCGGCATCCAGTACACATATGGTGACTGTGTTTTAAAAAAAAAAAAAAAAAAACTCAACGGGCTTCATGGTTGTCATGCTGTGGCATCTGCCAGGACAATCCAGGGAAAAAGGGTGCGAAATGATTGTCTGCCGTTGCTTTCCTGGAGGAAGGAATGACTGACGACATTTACCCAGAACCACCCGCGACAATGAGTTTTGCCCCATCAGCCACTGGGCTCTCAACCCAGAGTTCTAAGGGGCGGGGGAGACTACGGGAACTATGGGATAGCTACGGAATAGCTACCCACAGTGCAACGCTTCGGAAATCGACGCTAGCCTCGGACCATGGACGCACACCGCCGAATTAATGTGCTTAGTGTGGCCGCGTGCACTCGACTTTATACAATCTGTTTTATGAAACCAGTTTATGTAAAATTGGAATTATCCCGTAGTGTAGACGTACCCTTAAAATTGCATGCTTCTGCTTTCCTAAGAGCATGCAGCCATCTCATATCCTTTAATTAACTGATTTGTTTGATATTGCTATTCAGATGTCTAATAACAGATTAGCATAGTTTTCTTTTAATGGATGCACATTTAATAGTAAATATTAAGTTAACTAATAGAGATCAGATATTAAGCCAGCTAGTTATTTAATTGATTTAAAAGTACAAATGTTAGCAAGGACTAACTTTGAAGAAGTTGGTGTGCCGAATGAATCTAAAAACCTCAGCTGATCATATGTTTATATGTACTTTAACACATCCAGTGTATGGCACTATGGAGCATAGATGATTTCATGCATAAATAAGAGCAGAGGTTTAGGGCTTGGTCATAATTTTTATCTTAGAAATCCATATTCTTTGGCACTCAGTTGCATGCCTATACTAAGTTAAATATGAAAATGTATTGACTGACCTAATTCAAAAAGTTTCCCATGGACCAGTTTACTGAGGAATGTGAATTTAATCACTTTAATCACCATCTTCATGTAGTTTTTAGTTGAATTTAAATATAACCAACCATGGCAAAATACATAGTGTAAAAATAAACATATGGCAGCATAGAACAATCATCTGTGGTAAGTTAACAAAATCAGTATAAAGACAACTTAAATGCAGAGTTTTTATGCATTCCCATAAAGCTTTAACAGTCATTCTAGCAAGAATTGCTGTTAGTTGTCTAACTGTTGCTGTTGTAATTCCCTGTTTTCACTAACCCAAAACTTTCTGTAACTTTCACTTTATAGATTAAAGTTTTCCATGCTTGGTTTCTGCGCAAAGGGAAAAAAATTTGGAGAGTCTGAGCAAAAACTTTGCATTATTTTAAATCCGTTCTCTGCTGTGATGCCTACAAGTTACTTCTGGTATTGGTTAGGCAGTTGGTGATGTGAGGCTTATTTTTCTGCTAAACTCTGTTAATGTCATTACCTCATCCTCTCACTCCCCCTTTTTGTCTGCTTGTTTCATAATACAAATTATAATTTAAAAAAAATCCTCATTTTTGAGCAGTGCTGCAGCTAAAAGGTTTGAAAGTTGAACTTTGTCATGGAAAAAGCTCTCAGTGAAGAGAACCTTGGTAAAGAGGAAATTAGTTTTTAATTAGACTCTTAGGATAGATTAGTACTTGAGTACACTGAGCACAGTACATTATTGCTAGAGTTAAGTGCATAACTAAGGAATAGTGTGAGACGTACATGTAGATGCCTTCCAGTAGTGCTAGTGTTCTGTTGGCCTTGAGAGTAGAGATGATTCTTAAGCCTTTGAAATGTTGCTTCCTTTTCTGCAAGAATTTACATGGCTATCAGATCATCCATCAGATTGTGCCGGGCTTCACTTAGTTGGCTCTGCTGTGAAGTGGTGTCTGCAACCACTCTGAGCAACATGTAGCCTTCTGGTGAGCAGGAAAAGAACCCAGAAGGAGCCATCAGGGCAAGGTGAGCAGAAAATGCTGTATAAAACAGATAAAATATATTGGAGGAAAAGAGAGAATTTACACTGGATAAGGTTAGAGAGAAGTGCATAGAAAAAAGTGATACTGCTAACATTGCCTGTGGCACGTTGTAAGAGGATAGGAAGATAAGGGCCAGGTAACCTCTGAGGGCCTATGATCTGTGCGATAGACTTTTACCTGCTTTTTAACTTCTGCTAAAAGGCTATTTGAAGAGTTAAATTTGTTATTTATACAAGTTATGGCAGCTGGGTGTAGGGCAGGGGATGGCAAATTTTTTGGCCTGACTGCTGCATTGGGTTTCAGAAATTGTATGGTGGGCTGGTTAGGAGAGGCTGTGCCTCCTCAAACAGGCAGGCCTGACCCAGCCCCTCCCCATATCCATCCCTCCTGCTTCTTGCCTCTGACTGCCCCTTGGGACTCCTGCCCCATCCAACCACCCCTGTTCCCTGACAGCCCCCTGGACTCCTGCCCCATCGACCCCCTCCAGTCCCTGTCCCCTGACTGCCCTCAGAGCCCCCTGCCCCTAACTCCCCCCTGCTGCCCCATCCAACCCCACCTCCTTCCTGACTGCTGCCTCCCCCCAAGAACCCTGCCCCATCCAACCACCCCTTCTCCCTGACTGCCCCCAGGCCCTCTGCACCTAACTTCCCCCCACCCCTAACTGCCCCCCACCGCCCTATCCAACACCCCCTCTCCTTCCTGAGTGCCTTTCCGGAACTCCTGCCCCATCCAACCACCACTTCTCCCAGACCCCCCCCCCCAAACTCCTCTGTCCTCTATGCAACCCCCCTACCCTGCTCCCTTACCACGCTGCCTGGAGTACCAGTGACTGGCGGCGTGGCTGCACCATGACACGCACTGCGCAGCACAGAGCACTGGTTCAGGCCAGGCTCTGCAGCTGCACTGCCCCAGGAGCTCACCACTCTGCCAGTCAGAGCATTGTGCTGGTGGCGCAGTAAGCTGAGGCTCTGGTGGAGGGGGAACAGCAGGGGGGAGGGCTGGGGGCTAGCCTCCCCGGCAGTGGTATGTTAATTAGCATGCAAATATAAAGTAAACTTTCCCTGTGTGTTGAAAAATGGATAGGTGGATAACAGCATATCTTACATCATAGCTTGGTCATGCACATGCCATATTTCCAGTTTCACTAAGACAAAATTATTTGTATAAAAGTGTTTCTCTTAATTGTACGTTCACTGATGTGGAACATAGGCAACCACATCTAGCAGGAACACTGCCGCTTAGGGACGCATTATACGTTAAAACTCACTAAATACCAGTGGCTCTGTTGCAAGATCTTCACAGTATGTTGTATTTGGGATAACACTTTTAGTTATCAGTCCTGATCTTTACTTCCAGATAGCCCTGAAGAAGGAATAGCATAACTGGTATGAACTTCTAGACCACAGCACTTGTAGCTCAAACCCATCATGTGGCAAAAAGAAGACAGACTAAGCTAGTAGGCCCCCATAGCAGCTGGTAGAAGGGGACCGGTGAAGTAGTAGCTGCTTGTTATGTTGTGGGCGTAAATCATTCTAATTCAGCATTTCAAGACTGAGCTGGGGGTACTGCCATCTCTCTTATATCTCCTTTTCTTTTCCTTTCTGGGAGGAAGGTGGATGTTAGTGACTTGGGGGGCAGAGGTTGAGAAAAATTTTAAGTGAGAAAGGACCCTGATGTGAAGAACTTCTCCTGAGCATAGGAGACACAGCCAGCTACCATAACTACTTCTGTGGTTCCACATATCATCCAGGTTCCTGCCCCCTGAAAACCACCTAGTTTAGGACTGTTGAGAGAGGTTGGAAGTGAAGATAAAGCTTGCTGATTAGCCTTGCCCACTTAAGTTGCTTTGATCTGAAGGATGTGTACTTGATGGAGGTACCTGTGGCTTTGAGAACCAGAGTCTTGATCCATACACAAACGCATCCACAGCAAGCTTCTCCTTCCCTCTGCTGTCTGGATTGTAGCCAGCTGTACATCCAGAATAGAACAAACATACTTTGACAAGAATTACTAACCTCTGTAAGGGAGGAGGTGCAGGGGCAGGGAAAAATTGGTATTAGTGTACTAATGCTTTTCCTGAAGTCTTTGGGACGAATGTTTCCCTATGTGGAGCTCCACTGAAGGAGTTTTCCTTCCCTTAACACAAAGCCTGCAAGCAAGTTCAGTTATGACCCAGGTTTTTGATAGGGAACAGACTGTAAACACTGGTTCAGAAACTCATTTGTTGCTGTCTCCATGATGGATCCTAACTGGGAGGAAGCTGGCTATCAGCTGGAGCTGTTTTTCTGAACCTCCAAATATTTCCAATGTATTGCACAGCAGAGTTGGGGATAGCAACACTACTGACTGCTGGAGTGGGTGAAGTCACTAAACATGGTTGATGAGGGGTGAAACACTGTAGAAATGTTTTTGGGGCATTTGCCCTTTTTATAAGCAGTGCAGTCCATTCAAAATTCCTGAGAAACTCCTCTTCCAGTGGAAAATCATCCTTTCCAAAGGTGTGCATGCCCAATATAAAACAAAAAAAAACAAAAAAAACCCAACGTGTTCTCTGTGGAGGCAGTGTGTGGGGAGGATGTGTGTGTTCAACAAACATGCCAGTGGGAATGCGTTTCATGTTCCAAAAAAGCACTCTCTCTTCATCCTCTGTGTTTGGGCAGAAGTACCAGGAGCAGCTCTTCTTCCATTATCTGGTATTGGGCAAAAATACTGAGAGCAGAGAACCCAACTCAGCAGGAATAACCATTTCATCACTTGATCACTTTTGACTTACATTTTCCATAGGATTTTGTATTGATCAGAAGTTGCCCCTTTATAACTTAAGTAATTAAAAGCTTCAAATTGCTAAATCTGAAATCCTTTAAAATAGTTGCTTTAGTATTACAAAAATTGTTGAGTTTATTAATTTAATGCCTTCTAAAATGAATGTACCCTGAGTGTTCTAGGTGAAATATCAGTAACTTCCAATATGTTCTCAGTTAACTTGAGTATTTATGAACTTTTTATTTAAAATTTTAATATAGGATTTGGTTTTGAAATTGACTCTTCCTTTCTTTTATGCTAAGATTGGTTTTGAAGGGTGAGCAGGAGGTACCAGACTCGATGAGTTTCCATCGAAATGTCGGAAAAGTCAAGCCAGAGCACAAAAGCAAAGGATGGAAAAACAAAATATGCAACACTCAGTCTATTTAATACTTACAAGGGAAAGTCATTGGAAACACAGAAAACCACAGGTGAGTAAATTGAGTTGACTTATTTTTATGTTCTGTAACTCTGCTAGTAAGTACAATTATATTTGGTCATGTGGAGTATGTGATCTGAATGCAACAAAATGTCAAATTGTATGTTATAGAAAGCTGCTAGATGGAAAGCATGATGGCAAAGGCTTTAATTGTAATATTACTTATGGTTACTTGTACCATAGTTCTTCAATTTCAGCAGTCAGAGCACTCCTTCCATTCCTATAGTAAGTGGAGTTGTAGCCTTGGGGTATAAATAATACTTTGTAAAAATCTGGTTGCATTTTACTGTTGTCTACTTGCAGTCTTTGTAGCAGTGTAATAAAATGGAGACAGCTAAGAGGAAGAAAATGCTATGATAGTATATTCACCTTTGTTCAGTATTGTGAGCCTTTTGCTTAAGGGTATTACTAATCTCCACATACAACACAAGCAACCTTTTTTGTTGAATTGGACTTAGTTGATCTAGTTCCTAAAGCAGATATCTTTGATCTCCTGTTTTTTGCTGGATTTTGATTAATTGGTTCTTAATCCCCATTGGTGGAAAAAGATCTGTTTCGCCTTTTTAACTAGTGAGACAAGGAATGGGTACCTTCTATTTCAGGTGCTCTGGCAGAGCTACAGAGCTTGTGGAGTGTCTGTCTGCAATATGCCAGATTAAACCTGTGTAATTACTCTTTCATTAACAGTAAAGTTCATCATATTGTTTCCCTAATATGACACTGAAATTCCCTGAGAGCCTTGAATTTTAGGTCTGAATTGAACCAGGCAAATGTTAGAAGGAATGTTGACTGTTAAAACAGTAACTTAAAAATATAACAATCTTTGAAGACCCTCTTTTAAGTATGTTTAAATGGATGTAGTTAACTTGGAAAATTTTATCTAATAATGTTGCAATTAATGTGTTCCAAGTAACCTCTGAGATTACTATAATTTGGAAGATGTTATAAGATTTTTTTCAGTTTATCTGTACCTTTGAATAGTATACAGTCACTTTCATTGTTTTGGTCTGTTACAATTTCGCTTAAAGTGATATCCCTTTCATTCCACACCGGGGTGGGCAACCCATCTATGTGTTCTTTCTGAAGTCCTGCAAAAGGATCTTTGCCGTTTTTTAAGTTTTGAAAAATTCCTATAAATTTGGGGCTCATATAATCCATTTTCAGTTTGATCCTGAGGACATCGGAATAAATTAGCTTCAAAACTATGAAAACTATATCAGAACTCTTCTAAGCAAGGAATGTATAACTCCTACTTGACAGCGATATGTAGATTTCAAGGGACTTGCTTTTTAATCTTGTTTTAATATTGTGGTAAAACAATTTTTTCTTCTGCTAAATATGTAGCTTTACATGAACATTGTGAATTTTAAGGAAAAAAGTGAAAATAATGTGTTCTTTTTTGGCATACAGTTGCCACGCGCCATGGATTACAGAGTCTTGGAAAAGTTGCCATTTCACGGAGGATGCCTCCCCCTGCTAACCTCCCGAGTCTCAAAGCAGAGAACAAAGGCAATGATCCTAATGTAATCATTGTGCCTAAAGATGGCACAGGATGGGCTTCTAAACAAGAACAGCATGAGGAAGAAAAGTAAGCTACAACAGAACAACTTACTGATTTCATTCAGTATAACTTGTGAAAGTCCTATCATACTGCAAACACCTTAATGAAGGCCAGAGGAAAAATAGGAAGTTAGTGGCTGTGTTACAGTAAGCCTAAAATGTTGGGATATTATCATAGAGGAAATAATGCCATATTTGTTGACAGGGAGGCTTTCACCACATGAGGCTGGTTGAAATGAATTTAATTATTCTTACACTGGAGACAGTATGCCTACATATATTCCAAATGAAGAGCTATAATTTTTCCCTTTCAGTGCTGTTCACAAATTTAACTATTATGGCTGTTTTTATATCTATATTATAACTGCTAACTACCTCTCCTCTAGTAGTATTTCCTTTAAGTGCTCACCAGGTCTCAAATCATTTAGGGATTCATAGGTTAAAACCAACACGTTTTCAGTCATCTTTTAAAAAAAACAAAACAAAAATTAAGCAAAATTCTGCTTCATTTTAGATGAAATTTTGTATCCTATCTAGTTTAATTTCTGTCTTCCTGTGCACCAAAATACTGCAAATATAGTATTGAAATCTCATATTTGCAGCTGTTTCTTACATGACATCAAATCTCACATAATTTACTGACCATAGATCTTCATTATTCCGGTATTACTTCTCTCATTGCTTAAAGCGATGAGGCAGTGATTAATAAAGTACTTACATTTACCTTGGAGTGATGTCAGCTAAAGTATTTTGATACATGGCTAAACAGTAGCAGATATTGGGTAAACATAATTCAGTTTTATGTCTTACAATTTGCTCAGAAGAGAAGACTTGTAAAGTAAATTACTGTTCATCTCCAGAATGTTGCTTCCATATCAGGATTTTAGGCCATAGCATGACAATAAGTAAACTTCTGTTCATACTGGGTGTTCATTTGTGTTGCAGATTAGGTCTTCAGTTCCTATTTCTTCCAGTGCCATAATTATCACAGGCACAAGTGAGCAGAATAAGTTAATACTTCTGACAAAATTGCTCATTCTGTTCTGAGAACAAATCTCTCCTCCATCCATTTCAGACAACCAGAAGTGCCGCAGACACAGCCAAAACCTGTAGTTCCCGCTCCTCCAGAAGTAGCTCCTGTTGCCAAATCATGGGCCAGTACCAAGCCAGGTGGGCAAGGCGATGGTAAGTGAAGTTTAAAGTGGAGGAAATCCAGGCTGGCCCAGTGGTCTAGTATTTGTGCTTGGCACTGCTGTGTGGGAGATCTGGGCACAATATTCTTTTGGTCCTGTCTCTTGTTCCCTGGGACAGGAGGGGCTGGGAGTGTTGTGGAAACAACTTCCTGGTCTCTAAGGTGAGGGAGTGCCTTGTCACTCAAGTGAATCCCTGAAGCCAACTTAGCAGTAGTGTTATTGATTGGCTACACAGGGAATTGTACAGCTCTCCTTTGCTGATGTTCCTGGGGAAGATGATGGCTGGGGTGCAAATCCTTGAATATGGCAGGGTTAAGACGGGAAGGAAAATGAAGAAATCCTCAGCCAGTGGCAGGGATGTGTGTAGCTCTTCTCTAGCATGGGAGGGGGAACAGTAAACACCCAGTGGTCAGGCTAATCATGCATATGTTTAGCATAAACCAAAAATCTGGAACCATGAAGTTTAGCAACTGCAGTTCAAACAGCATATCTGCTACAAAATGTTTTTTCCACTTGTTGCTGTATAGCTCTTGCAGTATTTTTTAAAGCCAGAGAGTATTGACTCAAGTAATTTTCCTGGGAAAGAATTAATAGTGGTGTTTTTTTCTTACAATATAAAAGAAATGGTAGATTGTGTCCATGAATGTGAATCTTAAGTTCTTCAGCATTTTCATTACTATTCTAGGATAAAAGTTTGACCTTTTACTATCAATAATTGACCAGAGAAATAACACACTTTTATCAGACAAGAAGTGCACACAATGAATCAGGAAGCAGTTTTGTTTACAGCACAGAAAATAAGTCATGGTCCCTTTCATTGGCTTAATTTTGAGACATCTGCTTGTAAGCCTCTTCTGACTGAAAAACAGATTTGGTTGCAGCATTGTGGTGATCTGTCTTTGTCCAAAACATCCTCATAGTGTGAACTTACTCTGAAAGATCAATGGAAATAACTTCTGAGCCTCTTATTGTAGGCATAGACCTAGTTTTTGCATGTTTTAATGTATGCTTGTGCATAAGGTCTTTGGATGCTGTGTTGTGGGGCAAATATTAGGATCACGTTGGCAGTTCCAGATTGTTGGCATCCGACTGCCCTTCCTAAAGTTTAATATGCATCCATCCTTGAATATAGGCAATCTCTCACTCCAAAACCAGATCTGATACAGTAACGCCTCACTTAGTCGTCCCAGTTAACATTTTTTTGTTACATTGCTGATCAATTAGAGAACATGCTCATTTAAAATTCATAGAATCATAGACTTCAAGGCCAGAAGGGACATTATGATCATCTAGTCTGACCTCCTGCACAATGTAGGCCACAGAATCTCACCCACCCACTCCTGTATCAAATCTGTGTCTGAGCCATTGAAGTCCTCAAATCATGGTTTAAAGACTTCAGGGTGCAGATAATCTTCCAGCAAGTGATCCGTGCAATGCTCCCTTATTATGTTGTTTGGCAGCCGCCTGCTTTGTCCACTGCTTGCAGAAAGAGTAGCCCACTGGAGCTAGCTGGTGGGGGCTTGGAACCAGGGTGGACTGGCAGCCTCCCTATCAGCTCCCTGCTCCCCTAAGTTCCCTGTGCTGCAGCTACCCAGCAGGGTATCAATTGCCTGCAGTTCAGCTGTCCCTCCCCTCACTGCTATGTGCTGCTCCTATCCTCTGTCTTGGAAGGGCTCCCAGGAACCTCCTGCTTGCTGTGCAAGGGAAGTGTGGGGGGGAGGGGTGCAAATGACAGGGTGTCCCCCTGCTCCTGCCCCCTGCTTACCCCATCTCCATGCGGGGAGGGACAACACGACAGGGCTCAGGAAGGAGGGAGCTTTCTGACAGCAGCAGCTGTCTCAACTTGCTGATCTACTTAAAAAGGCAATGTACTTAGAGTGGGGTCAGTGTACTTAAAGGCGCAATGTGCATGTCTCCCCTCCCTCCATTTGTGCTGCCTTGTAGAGTGTGAGGCTACATTAACAACGTGTTAACCCTTGAGGGCTCAGCTGAGTGCTAGTTCATCATTTAGTCGGTGAGGCATTCCCTGGGAAATATTACACCCTCTGACTTCACCATCTCAACCAATCTTCACAATCATTGCTGTGTATAGTATTAAATTGTTTAAAACGTATAGTGTACACCCACCCACACACACACACATATAATAGTGAGAGAGGGGGTGTCTTTTGTCTGCTGAAAAAAAGTCCTTGGAACCTAGCTCCCCCCACCCACACACATTAATTCTTATGGGGAAATTGGATTCGCTTAACATCGTTTTGCTTAGTCATATTTTTCAGGAACATAAATACAACGTTAAGGAGTTACTGTAATTTGTCTTGCGTGAGTGTCCTGTGAGTGGGATAAGATCTAACTCATACTGGGGTACACATCACCCTTCTGCAGTAAAACCTTCTTCTTTGAGGTGTCACAGGAATTAGACTATGCTTGGTGACCTTGAGATGCATACAGATGATGTCTGTCTGAATTTAGTTAATGATTTTATGGCTGTCTTGAGAACTAAACCAGATGGTTGTCTCATCTCATGCATCTAGTCACGATATGGTGTTTGGACAGGAAGTTGATATTTTGGGGAATAGAGAAATTATACTTTTTGTCTTGGATTGATTCCAGCATACTTCCGTTTGAGATTGCAGATGAACCTGCCATACAAGTTACAAACTTATATTTCCGGCCTGTTCTCGGTTGATGGAACTTGTGCATTTCTAGCTGTCTCTTGGGGAGAATAAAATTCAGCTGACTGATCCTTCATGATATAATAGGATTTTTTCTTGTCTGTTGATAAGTGTTCTTTAAAGTCCCTCTCCACAGCTCTATTCTTGTCTCTCACTATGTTTTATGCGTATAATGTGAAAAATTAAGAAGGAAAGACTTCTAGAGCTCAGAAGCTTTGTGCAGTGCCTGGCCAGTTGCAGCATATCTTTAGATCTTGTTGTGTAGGAGATAAAGAAAAATGTAGTTGTCTCAACACCATCTTTAAAGTCTCTAACAGCTAAAATGTTCACTAGCTGACAGTGGTTATTTCAGGTCTACTCCGCTTGCTTAGATTGTCAAGTTTATCACTAAGGAAACTGTTACTTTGCAGACAGAATCACTTGATTCAGACTTTATGGTCACACATCAGGCAATATTGTGAAGATGCTTATTGTAAGACATCCTGGAAAAGTTGCTTTTGCCTCATAGGAGCAGCTGTATGAAGTGACTTCTACTGCCTGCCACTTGCTGTTAGCAGTAGGAAATGTCTTCTCGGTAGTAGCAGGACTTCTGGAGACCCCAATCTGCTGATCCCCATGATGATTTTTTTTAAGTTTTATATTCATCTTGGCAAAGTTAGGATTGGTTATACCAGAGCTTTCAAGATCCCCAGACGGTTAGTCATGAGGGAAAATGTTGGGTGTTTGCCCTCTTTTCTTCTTTGTATAAAGAAGGCATGAAAGATTCTTTTCAGAACTTTGGTTTGTGCTTCATTCTTACCTTAAAAGCAGCAAAGAGTCCTGTGGCACCTTATAGACTAACAGACGTATTGGAACATGAGCCTTCGTGGATGAATACCCACTTCGTCGGATGCATGAGACAAAGTGGGTATTCACCCACGAAGGTTCATGTTCCAATACGTCTGTTAGTCTATAAGGTGCCACAGGACTCTGCTGCTTTTACAGATCCAGACTAACACGGCTACCCCTCTGATTCTTACCTTACAACTTCAAGAATATAGTCTTATCTTCCCATCAGAACAAAAAAGGGCTCCTTGGAGGACCACAGAATGATTGCAAGCTTTCTTTACCTTCAGCTGGAGGATTGGGGATTTGGAAACATTCAAAGATCTGTCCTAACTAGTTATAGAATAGTCTGAGTTGGCAGTTTTGACAAAGAAAAAGGTTTAAACAGTTTGACTAAAAATCACTTCCGTTCTCAATCAAACTTCATTTCCTTGGCATTTGGAATGTTATAGTCGTCCTAATCTGCAGTTCATATCATCTTATAAATAACCAAGAAAGATTATTTTAATTTCAAATTTTAAATTTTTGTTTTAAGTAAAAACTGTGGCTTCTTTACATATCATAAAAAAGCGAACAATGGCACAAACACTTTTCCCCCCTTTTGCAGTTAATTTTAAGCTAGGCTCCCTGCTCAATTTTACTGAACTATTTTCTTGAGGAAGCTAGTTGGAAAGTACCTAACATCCTTAAAATTGCCCTTCTGAAGGTTTAGTGTTACCATACTAATTTTTGCTAGAGTTCTTCCAAGAGGATCTGAAGCTTTAAAGTTTATTGTGATCACTGTTTAAGAAACAACCTGTGGTTGAGTTATTAACATGCTACCTTAAACTAAGCCAAAAGTAGTGTTTGCGTACTCCAGAAGTAGCTAATTCAAGAAGCTGGCATTCATGGTGTTGAGAAATTGCTTATCCAAGCTGTCCCCATATGACGTACCAGTTAATATTTTAGGTAGTTCAAATGATCCATTATTGCTATTCTAGCACATTTTGTGTCCCCTTATCTTGATCCATCTAACATTATGTACAACAAGAAAGTAAATTGGCTCAGTGGATTTAACTACTCTTGGTATTCAGTAGTGAATATGGAATTTCACATTGTTTTAAACTTGGATGAAATACACAGCTTTGTTTTATTTGAAAAATAGTATAGCTTTTTAAAGTAAAACTTTATAGTTGGCAAGTTATAGGGTCCTGTTTTCTAAACTATATTTACTGAAACTTGTAACACTGTTTTGTTGTAATTGTCTAGGTCCAAGTGTCCCAGTAAACAGTTATTTTCAGCAAGAGTTTCCCAGTCTGCAGGCAGCTGGGGATCAGGAAAAGTCAGGAAAAGAGAAAGATGCACCTGAAGAACCCTATGGACCTGGACCCAGTTTACGGCCACAAAGTAAGTATACCTTAAATCTTGTGAAGATGCATGCCAAATTTTCATTTGTGTAGCGGTGCGAGACTGACTCCTGTTGGTTGTGCTGGGAAGGGTGCCTTTTACTAGCAGGGTGTCATTCGCTGTTACTTCCACTTCTTCCACTGTCTTCACCATCTGGACCTGGGATGCTCCCGGACCGCAGTATCCTCTTCAGGACACAGCCCTCAGTCTTCCTCCTTTCTGGGGGCAGGCAGTTCTCAGTCCTTCCACTTGCCTCAGTAGCCAACTGCAGTCTCTAGTCTAGCCCTGGCTTCAGGGGGAAAACTGCAGTCTGGATTTGGGCCACTCTCCTCATTGGCAAGTAGGTGTAAAGGGGGGCAGGGACCCAGGCCTGCCTGCTACTCTGGGTCCTGGCCCAAGGACCCTATAGCTGGCAACCACTTACTGCCCCTCCTCCTATTCCCACTGCCTACTTCCCCTGGGCCACTTCCCCTGTAGCCCTGGCACCTTCCCTGCCCTTGCTTCAGGGCCTCAGTCTGGCCATGGTCAGCTAAGAGATCCCCTATTGCTCCGGTACCCTGCCCATCACTGCATGCTCCTCAGCAGACAGTCCTTGCCCTCCAGGAAGAGACTGCCTTTGCTCTACTGAGCGGCCTTTTATATATGGGCTGCTCCAGCAAGCCTTCTCTTGATTGGCTCTTCCAGTGAACCCTTTCCTGATTGGTGGGGTTCTGCGCAGCCTCTCCAAGGCTGCCTTAACCCTTCCTCCTGGTGTGGGGCAACTGCCCCACCACAATTCGGTATAGAGTTTTACTAGGGATTTCTGGTGTGCACTATGAAATAATGGAATGTCGTCATTTAGAAGTTCAAACACTCAACAGAAAATTGACAAACGTGAACGGTCCTATATTGTACATTACATACACTTGCAGATTTGTATAAGCATATTCTTCCAGATTACCTTTTCATACCTGTCTGCCTCAGTATATTGTCAGCTTTTTTGTTTACTCATTTTCCTTTTCTTTGAATCTACAACCTTGTTTGTCTTATTTCAGTATCAGTGTTTACCTTTTACTGAGAGGTTACTCTGGGGAAATTTTCACACTTTTACTTCTGTTCCAGCACAATGTCTACATATAGAAATAAGAGACATTAATATTTCTCTTCTTCCTAGGCTATGGTTCCCTTCACAGGTTCCCAAACTGTGGTCAACTCTCCACTCATGGTCCAAAAAGTACTTGCTAGTCACATTCAAATGGTGCTGGCACTTCTTATTTCTAGTTGCTAAATGTCATGACAAATAAAAATACTTTGCTAATATTCATCATATGAGCAGTTCGTGGAGTTGCCAAAGGTGGCTGGCTACATAAGCACAAATGGGAGGAAGTGTGGTATGCAGAACTGTGAATGAGAGGAGAGTTGGTCTACAAGATACTTTCTGATAAGATTTGGGCCGTACTTTGAAAGTTTGAGACACTCTAAGACTTTAACAAGCTGAACCTCTTTCAGCTGCCGAGAGCTAGATATGGCCAGAGCAAATCAAGGCCACATAGCACCTGCAGGTGGTTGGGTTTCACACACTACTTCTGAGGGCTTGTCTACATCAGAAAGTTGCAGCGCTGGTGAGGGAGTTACAGCGCTGCAACTTAGGAGGTGTACACATCTGCAGGGCACCACCAGCGCTGCAACTCCCTGTTTGCAGTGCTGGCCGTACTCCCATTTTGTTTCGGGTGTAGAGGATCCAGTGCTGGTGATCCAGCGCTGGTAATCAAGTATAGACACTTACCAGCGCTTTTCTTGACCTCCGTGGAATAAGCAGGTATCCCAGCATACTTGAGGAAGCCTCTGGTAATCAAACTGGTCTCCTTCCCCAGCTTGCTCTCGCGTTCCCCGAACCCCGAGCAAGCAGGTCTCCTTCCCTGAGGTTTGCTGGGTGGTTCCGGGAACGCGAGAGCAAACCGCGGCGAAGCTGGTCTCCTTTCCCGGTTTGCTCTCGCATTCCCCGAACAAGCAGGTCTCCTTCCCTACGGTTTGCAGGGTGGTTCGGGGAACGCGAGAGCAAACCGCGGCGAAGCTGGTCTCCTTTCCCAGTTCGCGCTCTCGTTCCCCGAACCCCCGAGCAAGCAGGTCTCCTTCCCTGCGGTTTGCAGGGTGGTTCAGGGAACGCGAGAGCAAACCGGGAAAGGAGACCAGCTTCGCCGCGGTTTGCTCTCGCGTTCCCCGAACAAGCAGGTCTCCTTCCCTGCGGTTTGCAGGGTGGTTCGGGGAACGCGAGAGCAAACCGCGGCGAAGCTGGTCTCCTTTCCCGGTTTGCTCTCGCGTTCCCCGAACCCCCCTTGAAGCCGCCCAACAGCGCTGCAGTGTGGCCACATCTAACACCACTTGCAGCGCTGGTTGCTGTAAGTGTGGCCACTCTGCAGCGCTGGCCCTATACAGCTGTACTAATACAGCTGTAACAACCAGCGCTGCAAAATTTTAGATGTAGACATGGCCTGAGATGAGAGAGCTGTGTAGCCGCTGGGGCCTGGGAGTCGGGAACCACACTTTTGATTCCAGCAATACTGTTCCTTACAGGAAAACAAAGTGACTATTTCTTCTCCACCTAAAATTTATCATCCTTGTCCCAATCAAATGATCATGGGAAGTATTTTCTTTACTGTAGCTGCCACCTGTGCAGATGACAGCGCCTTGTCTACACTACAGTCTTAAGTTGACCTGCGTTAGGTGGTTTTACAGCCACCGCAGTAATTATTGTGGTGGCTGATGGCCACACTACGCTCCTCCTGTCAGTGGTGTGCGTCCCTCACCAGAGTGCTTCCACTGACTGAAGAGCCAGGGCCAGCTCCCCCTCCCACCCGGGCTTCTCACCTCTGGTGGGTAGATGCACGCCCTGAGTCCGTCAACAGCCATACTCCCAGCAGGGAGCCTCAGTGAAGCTGGCCTGCAAGCAGGGTGCCAGAAGCCTCGATGCAGCCGAACTCCCAGGGGGCAGTTGGGCTGCTAATGGGGAGTCCAGCCGGCACCCCAAGCCAGGAGCCTGGGTAGCAGGCCAGCTTGGAGCAGAGACCTAGCAGCAGCCTGGCTGGGGAGTTAGACTTTATTGTCAATTTCACAGCTTCAGCATAGCCATGAAAGCATAGCCTCACAGCTGGTGTAAGGAATGCAGTGTCTACACAGAATGCATCATCCTAACTACACCAGCATAAGCCCTATGCTTCTCATGGAGATGGAGCCATTATGTTGGTGTAGTAGGGCACTTAAATTGGAGGGACAAGGCTGTAGGGTGTACACTGATATAATTAGGTCAATGTAAAGCAGATTAGATTGACCTAAAGGTAGTGTAAACCAGACCTGAGGCAGTTAGTAATCAGAAAAAGGGATTTGGGCTTCCATGGCTCCTTTAAACCATTCTCCCCCTTCCCTTAGCATTCACATCTCCATTTTCCTGCTTGTCTTCTATACACCCACCACTGGTACCTGTGACTGAAGCAGTGTATTTGATCTGAATCTAAGCTGGTTTGCAGGTGAAGAATAAACCAGCAAGGAGTGGGAGAAAGTAGGAAAATTTGCCTTGCCTGTCTAATGTTCCAGTCTCAATTTCAACTGCATAGTCATCATGGATTTTTTGCTAGATCTCCATGCTCCTTTGAGGACAGCTCTTATAGCTAGAGCTTCCTGTCTACCCCTTTGTATAACAGATGGTGGAATCTGTCTAGGAGCTTCTAGATACTTGGATTCTGCCTAGAAAACTGAAGAAACTCTACATACAGCATTCTGCGTTCCATGGCTTTTGAGCTGTGCCACTCAAAAGTGGATTACTCCATGGCTTCCACTTGACACTGTCTCTTCAGGGACCTGTTGCTACAGCAGTCTACTTAATCTACACTGAGATCTTGGGGGAAAAATAATTTTATATCAGTACCAGCACAGATACCCCTCCTAAGTCATCCCATAACCTATGGAGCGTAGAGCAGGCTAGCCAGTTTAAATTTCATTGCTGGAAGTTCTCAGAGAAGAGTAATCTGGAGATGGGCTGAAGAGGAGGAGGAATGGGAGCCAACAGCCCTTTATCTGCAGTGGCTGCAACCTGCCTGAATGACAGACTACAAGGCATGTTCATCATTTGCACTGGTGTTGCTACATCACAGAAAACAATTGGATAAGAAGTGTCATTTACTTTGTTACAAATCAGAAGCATATTTAAAGTTGTGCTTGTCTTTCTCCTGTACTGGTTCCTTCCATGCAGATGTTGCTAGTTGGAGAGAAGGTGGAGTTAAGAATCTCAACACCCCAAATTCTCCAACTGATCAAGAAGTTAAGCCTCTTGGCCAAGAAGATGGTAGTGCAACAGAACCAGCAGAACAGAATGATGTCCCCAAGGCAGCAGAAAAAAGGGATATTCGGGTAGCACAGCCACCTCAGCCCAAACTGAATGGTCAGCAACAACCTGCTGTCTCTTCCCAGTACAAAGCAATGATGCCACCCTATGTAAGTAACTTCTGTATCTTATATAAGTATCAGTGTGAGTAGCTGAATCAAAAGAATACTAGTATTAGATGGTTAACCTGAAACATCTTATTCCTTCTTTGGAGCACTTATTGGCTTGGTTTCTAAATGGTGCACAAATCAAGAAAAACAATGTTAACTCTTGTTTTGTTTTATTCTTCTTTGTACAGAGGTGTTTGGGACTGTGTGGGTTTTTCTTCCTCTTCTCTTCCCATTAAGGTGGTTTATAGGTGCGTTCCTAGGGGAAAGCTTGCACACCACCTTTTCCAAGAGCAAGTTCTATTGCCATATCAAAGCCAGTCCCAGCCTTCTGGCAGAAGGTTACTTGGTTTGTAATTTAGTCTCATACTGCCTGATCTTCCTATTAGACCACATCTTTCCTATGGAAAGAGAATTTGGTGTGCAGCCACAGCTGATAGCCACTGACAAGCATTAATGTATATGGAGCCATGACAGGGCTCCATCTGTCCTCAGTTTCAACATGTCATGCAGGGCAACTACCTACCTTTAAGTGAGGGAATTGTAATTTATGAGCTCAACCCACTATTTAATGTGAACAGTCTCCTTGGATTGTAAGACACAATCTCTTTCTTTCATAAGGGCTTCTGTAGTAGTGGCATTGGTAGTTCTAATGAAGCTATATTTTTAAATCAGTATTTCCTATATCTAAAAGCAAGTTTGGTAATTTTTGGCTTCCTTTCCTAGATGTTTAATCAATATCCTAGAATGGCATATCCTGCAATGCAGGGTCCCAGCAGGTTCCCTACTTCATCTGAGGCTAGCAGGTAATAACTTTCATAAATACTAGAATTGCGTGAGTAGTGACCAAATATATGTCACTATGTAAAACCATGGTGTGCCCACTCCTTGAATACTGTGTCCAGTTCTGGTCAGTCCATCTCAGAAAGGATATAGTGGATCTGGAAAAGATTCAGAGAAGAGCATTGAAGATGATCAGGAGTTTAGAATGGCTTCTGTACGAGCAGAAACTAAAAAGATTAGGGTTGTTCAGCTAAGAAAAGACACAACTGTGGGGAAATATGAGAGAGATCTATAAAATCATGAATGGTGTGGAAAAAGTGAATCGAGAAGTATTGTTTACCCTTTCCCACAATATATCTGTTAGCCAAGATGGTCAGGGATGCAACCCTAAAGCTCTGAGTGCCAGAAGCGGGGAGGGGGAAGATGGGATGAATGCTTCCAACTGACCTATTCTGTATACTCCCCCTGAATCTCTGGTACTGGCCATTTTTGGACACTATATACTGGGCTAGATGGACCATTAATCTGACCCAGAAGGGCAGCTCTTTGTTTTGTGTGATAAAAGCAGGGCTACATATTCAATCTGGGGTGGGCAAACTATGGCCTGTGAGCCACATTCGGCCTGCCAGCTGTTTTTATCCAGCCCTCGAGTTCCCACTGTGGAGCGAGGTCTGGGGCTTGCCACACTCCAGCCAGAGAGCAGGGTTGGGGGCTGCTCCATGCAGCTCCCAGAAGCAGCAGCATGGCCCCCCTCCAGTTCCTACACATAGGGGCAGCCAGGGGGCTCTGCTCTGCAAACTGTCCTTGCCCCAGGCGCTGCACCCGCAGCTCCCATTGGCCGGGAATCACGGCCAATGGGAGCTGCAGGAGCAGTGCCTGTGGACAGGACATCATGCAAAGCTGCTTGGCCACACCTCCACATAGGAGCCAGAGAAGAGACATGCCACTGCTTCCGCAGGCCACTTGAGGTAAGCACCACTCGGAGCCTGTACCCCTGAGCCTCCCCCCACCCCCCAACACCCTGCCCCAGCCATGACCCCTCTCCTGCCTTCTGAACCCCTTGATCCCAGCCCAGAGCACCTTCCTACACCCCAAAATCATCCCGAAGCCCCCTCCTGCACCCTGAACTCTTCATTTCTGATGCCACCCCAGAGCCTGCACCCCAAACAGAGCCCGCACCTCCTTCCGCACCCCAATCCCAATTTTGTGAGCGTTCATGGCCCGCTATATAATTTCTATTCCCAGATGTGGCCCTTGGTCCAAAAAGTTTACCCACCTCTGATCTAGCATATATAAATTGTATAATATATAAAAACTATCAATATAAACTTCATTCTCCCCTTCCAAGAGATGAAAAAATCACTGAATAACAGTTTCAATCTCGAGAACCCTTTTTTTCAGTATTTATAAACACCAAAACAGTATTTACTGACCATGTAATGGTGCTTTGTGTGAGATGCACAAATAAGAAGGGAAACGGGGGTCCTTTCACTCAGTTTTCTTCGTTATAATGCTACTTGATTTAGAAATATTCCTCCTTCCTTTTTCTTTAGATGTTCACAAATAATAAAAACTGATTGTTTCATCAGTAATTATATGTAAAATAATACAGAATGTGCTAAACATGACTAAGTAGTATAAACTTTGTCCCTCCGCTAATAAGGGGAAAGCAGTAATGTATACGTAAAATAGCCTATTGCTTTAGTCTCCAACTATAAATTAGCCTTTTGTATCGTGATTTTAAAGATCTTAATTACTATCATGGGAAGAGTAGATATTGCTATATAAACTGATTTATTTTGTTTGCATTCTTCCTTTGTTCTAGAGGCCCGCGGGGAAGAGGGCCCTCTTGGTGCTCAGAACCTGTCGAGCGTCCGTCCATCCTTAGTGCTAGTGAACTCAAGGAACTTGATAAATTTGATAATCTGGATGCTGAGGCTGATGAAGGCTGGGCTGGTGAGAACATCAAACCTATGAAGACTTGCTCTTTGCATGCTGAATGCTTTTAATATATTAATCTGAATTTTTGCTCCTATGATAGGTGCTCAGAGTGAGGTAGATTACACCGAGCAGTTGAACTTCAGTGATGATGATGAGCAAGGAAGTAATCAGAAAGATAAAAGGGAAAGCAGGTAATTTGATGCTCCAAGCCTTCTGAGCTGCCACACGTGTAGATGGAAAAACTTCTTTGGGAAAGTTCAGTGGAGCATCAGTGCTGACAACTTAGTTTCTCAAATGATGAATTGATTGGGGTCTCCTGGCATTAATGTAACACAAAACAATCAGTTTTGAGTGAGATGCTATATGTATGTGTAGTAAAAGGACAGTCCTTGCCCTGTAGAGCCTGCAGTCTAAAAAGCTATGGCAGAAAGTGAGAGAAAAGAAGTATTACTGAAAGTACTCAAAACAGACCCTCAGTTTGATTTCTCTTTTTATATGCAGTGATGAACAAATGCCTTCAAAAGACTCTGAGAGCCCTGATGGACAGAGAGAAGCAGAAGAACGGTCTAGCAGTAAATCCTGTACCCAGGCTCCTCCACAGTCACCAGGAGCCAGAGGTCCCTATGGCAAAAGCACTCAGTTTGACCAGGTTTGTTGTTTTTTTATTTTCTCTTACCTGTGCCTTGAGAATCCTTTCTGTGGCTTCTTCCCCATTCTTCCTCTCTAGACACTTTGAAAGTCTCAAGTGATTGCCATTAAAACATATGCTTTTACCAAAGTTACCACAGCGTGCTATGAAGTCACTTTTACTTACTGTGTGTGTGTTTTTATCCTTATTGTAACTACCCAGTGGCAGCCACTGTGACATGATATCTCTCTCTACCTGAGTAGGTCTGCTTTGTGTCCTCCAAAAATTGTCAACTCTGTAACTGAAACAGCAAGTGCAATCTGCAACATGCTTCCTTTTTCCAAAACTTCAGGAGTAAGTTTTGTGTTTCCCTGAATAGTCAATTCAAGCTTTTTTTGTGGATATCAAAAACGTCATTTTAGTTCTTCTCACTGCACTCTTTGTCAAAATTTTGTAACTTTCTTTGAGCCTGTTACAGCTTGCTGCTAGATTGGGCCAATGGGAGAAAAGAACTTTTTGCTCAGCTTGCTTCTAAATAGAGCTCTTTCAGGCAACTTGTCTTGGACACGCACGCACGCATACTGTAGAAACTCAACACTTCAGGGTTTCTATTTTTTAATTGATCCCATAGCACAGATTGGTCTGCAAATGCATAATAATGTAAGTTCTGCCCAGGTCCCAACTGGAGATGTACTCTTTAGTGTTGTTTTTCAGGGAAGTAAAGTTCTGGCTTTGAGAATTTCACTGAAAAGGTAAACTTTTTTCCCCCCTCCTTTCACCAGTTACAGTGAAGACAAGGAAGGCTGAAATGTACATCAAAGAAACCTTACTTAGTCCAAGTTTTACTTTAAATATATTTAATTTTAAAAGGGGGGTGGCACATAAAATCTTCCAGGAATTGTCACTTATCTGAATGATAGAAAACAGTGGGATTTTTTTCAGCGTTAAATCCAAATTCTGTTCCTTGGATATATGACTGTTACTTAGCCCTTGAACATAAAAGTGAAAACTACTTTGTTGCCCTTCTATATTAGTATCTAAACTGAACACAGATGGTCCATGTTGACATGGTTAAAGGCCACAGGAAACCAGTCTCTATTTAGAGGATCTGCAAGACGGACCATACATTCCATCAAGCTAGTTACTCCAACACTGTTTTCTTTGTTCAATAGGAGCGGGGTCTGACACCAGCACAGTCTTCTGTACATGAGAGGGGCAGTTCTGCACTTCATCCAAAATCTATTCCAACGCAGGTAGGAGAAGACAGAAGATCTGATTTACATTGGAGAATCTTGATTCTCAGTGTCAAGTGCTTAACTGTATCAGAGAGAATTTGAGGGAAGGGTGGGGATGAACAGACTGTATGCTCCACCTGTAAGGAAGGAAGTTTATAATAGTATTGGGCATTTTGTGTGATGCTCAACAAGAATGATGCAGAATTTATTATTTCTGTTAGAGTAGCTTGTAGTTGCCAATAAATGAAAATTGTTGCTAGACACTCTACAAAGTAAAGTAATAGACAGTCCCTGCCCCAAAGATCTTAGTTTAAATAAACAAGGCAAAAGCTCAGGGAAAGGGATGTAACACAAAAATAGAGGGAACAGAGTGGTGGCTTGCAAATGTTGTATGTTTCATGATAGTTAGTTTTTACACATGAGTTAGGAGGGATTAATTCAGTGGGTGAAGCTTTATGTGGAGACTAGCTCAATGGAATACCAAGGGGAAGAAGAGTCTCCAAGTAGGAGTGGAGTGCAGCTGAGGTGAAGATATTGAGAGGAAAAAAGGCATGAAGGGTTTAGAGCAAACAGTCAGCAGAGAGGAAAGAATGTCCAGTGTGTAAACTGTAGAATGCAGTCTGGCAGCATCAGTGTCTAAGAATCCCTACTGAGGATGCTTCAGTGTCTGCTCCTGCTGGCTTAAGTTTCTCTGGCTCCTGCCTAGAATTTTTTCCCCAGTGGTGCTTTGTGGATCTTGCATACTCCCAAAGGGGATTTCAGAGACAGCCTTTTGCACAGTTTTACATCTGGCTGTTGCTGCGAGAGAAGGCCAGGCCCAATCTTTATCTACCTTTCTTTCTATTCAGATGTGTACACCTTCATTTATTTTCAGCTGAAATAAAATCACTGGTGATCCCCATTAAGTTTTGTCATACAGTGCTTGTTAGGTTACCTGAAATCCAGTTTTTTCAACACCCCCATTGTGGCTTACACACCCACATTTTTTTGTTAAAAATAAATGACCATGAGTAAAAATTTGTGAAAGTGGGTATCAAAATAAATTAAATGCACCAGCTGAAACTTTTAAGGTAATAATTCTCAACTTTTCTCTAGAATCATAGAATATTAGAGTTGGGAGGGACCTCAGGAGGTCAGCTAGTCCAACCCCCTGTTCAAAGCAAGACCAATCCCCAGACAGAACTTTACCCCAGTTCCCTATATGGCCTCCTCAATGATTGAATTCAACCCTGGGTTTGGTCATGGGTCCCAGAATCTAATAACTCCTGAGGTTCTTGAGGGAACTTCTGACAGTGGTAAAATTTTCCTGTCTTTTTCATCCACACCCTCTTCCCAGCTGCTAGGAGTGGTGGAACAACTCCATGTCTCCAATTCTTGCTGTAGGAGTGAGTGGAGGTTCAGGGATTCTCAGACATTACTTCCTGCTCTTCCTGATTTCACAAGTAGCAGTCACTGCTCTCAGAGGGTTGCAAGGTTGTTACACGGGGCGGGTCACGAGCTGTCGGCCTCCACCCCAAACCCTGCTCTGCCTCCAGCTTTTCTAATGGTGTTAAATATATTAGGTGTTTTTAATTTATAAGGAGGGTCGCATTCAGAGACTTGCTATGTGAAAGAGGTCACTAGTACAAAAGCTTGAAAACCACTACCCTAAAAGCAGAAAAAACAAGAGCACCAGTCAGTAGACTTGAATTACAGCAGGAAATTAGGACCAGGTTTATGCCCCACAAACCTGCTAGCAACTCATGGGTTCGATTCTTCTGTTTTGAAGGTGCCAGCCAAATACTGATTACTACATATTGTTATATATAGAAAGGGGATTTGAATACTAAAGGTTTGCTTGATATGTGCTACATTACTTATATTAATGTTACAGCATCCACCTCCAGATCGCCAGACAGGACCTGGAAGACAGGGCCTCTTACCTCCTAAACTGGCACCAGATGAAGATGAAATTTGGAAGCAGAGACGAAGACAGCAAGCAGAAATTTCAGCAGCAGTGGAGAGAGCCCGTAAGCGGCGAGAGGAGGAGGAGCGAAGAATGGAAGAACAAAGAAAAGCAGCTTGTGCTGAGAAGCTAAAACGGTTAAATGAGAAATTTGGCTGTGTGACCAAACCATCTCGGGAGGACCCTCTGAAGGAGAGGGAGAGGGAAAGGGAGAGGGAGAAGGAGAGGGAAAGAGAGAGGGAGAGGGAAAAAGAAAAGGAGAGGGAGCAGGAGAAGGAGAGAGAAGAGAGAGAAAAGGAGGAGAAAGCAAAGGAACAGGAGAAGGAGAGAGAAGAGAGAGAAAAGGAGAAAGCAAAGGAACAGGAGAAGGAGAAAGAAGAGAGAGAAAAGGAGGAGAAAGAGAAAACAGAAGAGAAACTAGAGCTTGAGAAGCCTGAGCCTCAAGAACCAGTGCTAGCACCTGTAATAGTAGAAAAACAAGAAGAAAGTGAAAATAGCAGTAATAAGGAAGAGAAAGGTTTGTATGAATTGTTATAAGCTGTCCTTTTTTAAAAATAAGGAACCACTGGGATTAATACAATTTATGATTTTTAATTTGTACAGTTATCTTTGATCATATGCAGCACACATTGCCATGGGCACATTGCAACCCCAATTCACTAATTGATTCAGGACCCAGACCTGAATGCTGTACTTCATCAGGAAAACGAGTTATTCATGAAAAAATTGTGAATCCCACACATTGCAATTTTTGCTGCATTATGCAAAATCTAAGCTTCCTTCTGATAAAGAGGAGGAAAAAGCCATCAGTCTTGTCAAGATACAGGCAGCGTAGTATAAGCAAGCATATATTTTGATGATGTTACTATTCTGTTAATCCAGCCTTGCAGAACAGTAACACCTCTTCTCCAGGCACCCCACCCAAAAAAAGAGCTGCTACAAGCACACATTTAAACTTAATCTATTACATGTAGTAAATTGTGAGCTTAAGCACCTAATTATCTTTTCTTTATCCTCTCACACCCTCAGGTGCTGAGAGCATCCATTAGTTTCCACCATTGATTTTGGTCTTCAGCACCTAATTGGGACTATTTACGTACCAGCTCTTACTAAGCACAGGCAAATTTCTTTTTTTTTAAGTGCAAAATTATTGTTAATCAGCCTAGAGGTTGCACAATCAAAATAAGTCAGGCAATTCAAAATTGTACGTCAGCATAAACTTGGCTGCATAGCAATCCCATGTATATTAATTTTACAACATAAACAGCAGTGCGGTTTACTTAGGAATATATTCCATATATGAGATGAATTAGTAGCTGTTGACCTGTGGTCTCCAGGAGACTAATTTTCATTTAATCCCTGTAAGCTTTTTATTTTTCCATTAATAGAATTAGCCTAGCAGAACACTAAAAGAATAAATTGATAAGTATCCAAGGTGTTTTCATTTTAGAAAGCCATGTTTTTTTAAAGTTAAGATAGTCAGTCTATCTGATAGGCAGATTAACGTGAAAGTGAAGACTAGTTTTACATGTGGTAGGTGCAAACTAACGTTGACTATTTTTATAGCAGAAGAACAGCCAGTTTTTACCAGACAAGATAGTCGGAATGAAAAAGAGAGTTCACAAGTGGCTCATGAAAGTGAGCCAGATTCAGGGTCTCAGCCTCGACCTGCTGTTTCCTCAGGCTACTCTAAACAGTTTCAGAAGTCGCTGCCACCGAGATTTCAGAGGCAACAGGTAAGCAACCAATCCATTAGCATCAAAAAATAAAGGGCTTATTTACCAGTGAGTAATGGAGTACAGGTCTGATCTTGGGACTCCTAATCCTCACACTGGAGATGAAACTCATTATTGGGTGATATCTTTCGTAAAGATACTAGAATGTTTTCAGTCTTGTATTGTTGTCTGCAGTACTGGCAGGCATACTTCTATAGAGGCAGTTTATTTGCCTTTTTCCATGAAGGCAAGGTGTCCAAATGAGCCAAAAATAAAAGCATTGTTAAAATGTAATGGGTTTTTTTACACCAGTTGCTGTGTATAGACCATTGATCTGTATTTGCAGAACGTTGGAGTTGTAGAATGTTATTTTAATCAGTATTTCCTAAAGGATTCATACATGTTGATACCTTTGAGTATTAAATCTGTAAAATAACTTGCCTGAAAGATATCCTGCAAAATTTCTGTATTACAGTACAGATTGCCCTGCCCTGCTTCTCACTGAAAACCATGCAGCCTTTGTAGCTAATTTGATGGTGAGGGGGGTTTAGTTTTATTTGTTCTGTTTCGTGTTTTCTCCCTTAATCTTATTACTTCAATTTATCCCCATGCATTTGACATATTCTGGATTATTGTGCCTTGTTCTTAAATTAAGTAATTCTGCAGTTTGATAGACCCTTTTCTGGAGATAACTGGCTCTTATCTCTAGTTTCCAAGGATTATCTGAATGACATGCAAGTCACTTCATATTATGAATGAGTCGTCTTTTAATATTGCATATCTGTAACGTTGTAGGAACAGATGAAACAGCAACAGTGGCAGCAGCAGCAAGGGGTGCTTCCACAGTCTGCTCCATCACAACCTTCCAGTGGTCCTGTCCCTCCCCAGCATAGACCTCTTTACCAACCCATGCAGCCACATCCTCAGCATTTAGCTTCTATGGGCTTTGATCCACGGTGGCTTATGATGCAGCCTTACATGGACCCACGAATGATGTCAGGAAGGCCTACTATAGATATGCCTCCTATGCATCCAGGTAAAACCCAGCCTGCATTCTCAGCGAGCGTTCTCGCAGTATTTTTGAACAGTAGAAGATTCTTTCCCTAACCCACTGTTTGTCCACTGAGTGGAAACATCAAGCAGTACATAAGTACTAAATTCTTTCTGTGTAAATATCAGAAATATTAGAAAAATGGTACACTATACTTATATCTTACTGCATTCCCATACATGATTATAAAATGAAACCACAGTTTGGTACTATATTACAGTGATGTGGTAGTGACTGGTTATTTTTGTGTTAAAAGCTTTGCTATAAGCCTCCCCACCATTGCCACTCATCTCATAACTGACCCAAGTTTGTGGAAAATGTGAGTAATGCAGGTTAAGACTTTTCAGAATAGTGTACAGTGCTAGGATACATAGTTTTCGCATGCTAGCAATCAAATGCTAGCACTTATGAAACATTGCAGCAATATTTTCAAAGTTTTCAGCCTGTTATCTCTGCACAGAACACACTTTTAATCTCCAGTATTGCCATTTGCATCTCTTTTGAAGCTAGCATTTAAAGATAACAGATGTCTGATAGAGGGGACTCTCCAGCTAGCTGGCATGTGAAATGAGAAGGGAAAGTGGGGTGACGTTCACAGGGTGGGTGAGAATTTGGGGAAGCAATACAAAGGTAGAAATATCTGTTCTAAGTAATGTAACAAGAATATTCTTTCCCTCTTAATTTCTTGATATTCAAGGCTTGAAAAATCCTCTTGCTCGAGGTGATTAGGAGCCTATCCTGGGCAAGTCTCATCAATTTCTGCAGAACCAAAGCTTTAAGTGAAACTCTAGCCCTTATACTTTCCAAACCTGAACTGAATGTAAACCATACCTAAATAATGGATTACTATATGTTGCTGCTGTTGTGGAATAATGAAGAGGCTGTTAGATGCTTCTGTTGAGGATGTCTAGGGCAGGAGGCCAAATAATGGCAGCAAGAACATGAGCAGAAGGCTCTGTATAGTGGAAGTGACTCCTGCAGCCCCTGTACTAGATGGGGAAGTGCCAGAAGTTGTAATTTGTGGATTGTATTGTGTAGTGTGTATGTGTGTGTGGAGGCTGCTAGGGGCAGTGTGCTGGGAGAGCAGTGGAGCCCTGATTAGGGGGTGGAGCTTACCTGATTAGGGGTCCTATATAAGTAGCCAGCCAGTCAGGCAGCGGCACAGACAGCTGCAGCGGCACAGGAGCCAGCAAACAGAGCTGTAAACGGGAGTTTCAGTTGGAGTTCTGTTGGAGGAGGTTGCAGGGGAGACTAAGACAGAGGAACTGACAAGCTAGTTAAGGGATAAGGTGGTGGTCTGGTGCCTGCTGGGGGTTTGTGTTGTGTTGACTACCAGGTTTTAGGTGGGAAGGCAATGACTGATACAGAGGTAGCAGTGAAAGACACAATGAGGATGACTGGATGTGGAAGCTGCGGCATGTACATGATCCTGGAGGGGGTGCCTGAAAAGAGTTTTGTCTGCATGAAGTGCTGCCTGATAGAGCTGATGGAAGAAAAGATCCAAGGACTGGAGATGCAGGTGCAAACTCTGGTTGAGTTTAGGAGGGGGTTTGAGCAGATGGTGTAGCACAGACGTGAGGGGGCTGAAGGGATAAGCTCAGACGTGCAGATGGAAGCAGGACCAAAGAATTCAGAGGAGAGACTGCTGGGTGAGGAAAGTGGATGGTGGAAGCATGTGACTAAGAGAACCAGGCAGAGGAAAAGACGAACCAGTGAAGGAGAAATAGAACTCAGGAACAGGTTTGCAGAGTTGGAAAATGAAGAAGGGCACAGCAGGTGGCCGCTGAAGGAGAGAGGGCAAAGAAAAAGAGAAGAGCTGATAGTCCTGCAAGAGGAGGGGAGGAATCAATGGAGGCAACACCAAATATGAGCCCCAGGAGGCTTGCAAGGAGGAATAGGAATCAAGAGGACTTGCAGCCAGTGGGTGCGGGGGATAGACCGGAGAATCACACTGTCATCAGGAAAAGGCAGGTCTACGTGATTGGAGACTCCTTACTGAGAAGAATAGACAGGCCTGTAACTAGAGCTGATCAGGAGAACAGAAGGGTGTGCTGTCTGCCAGGTGCTAAGATACAGGATGTGGACCTGAGGCTGAAAAGGATCCTAACGGGAGCAGGGAAGAATCCGTTGATTGTCCTTCATGTGGGAACGAATGATACAGCTAGATACTCTCTGGAATGTATCAGGAGAGAGTATGCCAGACTGGGGAAGACGCTTAAGGAAATCGAGGCTCAGGTGATCTTCAGTGGGATTCTGCCGGTTCCTAGAGAAGGGCAACAAAGGTGTAACAAGATTATGGCGATCAACAGATGGCTCAGGCAGTGGTGCTATAAGGAGGGCTTTGGGATGTACGGCCATTGGGAAGCATTTACGGACAGAAGACTGTTCTCTCGGGATGGACTTCCCCTGAGTAAGGAGGGAAATAGACTTCTAGGATGGAGGCTCGCCGACCTGATTAAGAGAGCTTTAAACTAGAAATTTGGGGGAGATGGTTGGGAGATGTTCAGGAGATCTCCACACCGGAATTTAACCTTGAGAAGGAAGTAAACAAAGTAAGAGGGGATACAGCTGTGGACAGAAGAATTGGCATAAAGATGAAGGGTAGTGTAGATAGCGGACTAACAGATGATGCTGGTGGTAGAATGTCTGTGCCTAACAGGGTAAAGAATGTGAGTGAAGCCAAATGGCAAAAATTAAGAGGTCTGTACACTAGTGCGAGGAGCCTAGGGAACAAAATGGAGGAACTAGAGCTACTGGTGCAGGAAGTGAAACTGGATATTATAGGGATAACAGAAACATGGTGGAATAGTAGTCATGACTGGAGTACGGGTATTGAAGGCTATGTGCTGTTTAGGAAAGGCAGAAATAAAGGCAAAGGTGGTGGAGTAGCATTGTACATCAATGAGGAGGTTAACTGTAAAGAAATAAGAAGTGATGGAATGGACAAGACAATCTGTCAACAATCACACTGGGAAAGAAAGCTACTAGAGCCTCCCCTGAGATAGTGCTTGGGGTGTGCTACAGACTGCCGGGATCTGATTTGGATATGGATAGAGACCTCTTTAATGTTTTTAATGAAGTAAACATTAATGGGAAATGTGTGATCATGGGAGACTTTAACTTCCCAGATATAGACTGAAGGACAAGTGCTAGCAAGAATAATAGGGCTCAGATTTTTCTGGATGCGATAGCTGATGGATTCCTTCACCAAGTAGTTGAAGAACCAACAAGAGGGGATGCCATTTTAGATTTGGTTTTGGTGAGTAGTGATGACCTCATAGAAGAAATGGTTGTAGGGGGCAACCTTGGTTCGAGTGATCATGAGCTATTTCAGTTCAAACTAGATGGAAGGATAAACAAAAATAGATCTGGAACTAGGGCTAACTTCAAAGAATTAAGGAAATTAGTTATGGAAGTGGTTTGGACTGAAGAACTTGTGGATCTAAATGCGGAGGAGGCCTGGAATTAGTTTCTGCAGCTGCAACTTAAAGTATCTCAAGCCTGCATCCCAAGAAAGGGGAAAAAAACTATAGGCAGGAGTTGTAGACCAAGCTAGATGAGCAAGCATCTCAGAGAGGTGATTAAGAAAAAGCAGAAAGCCTACAAGGAGTGGAAGAAGGGTGGGATTAGCGAGGAAAGCTACCTTAGTGAGGTCAGAACATGTAGGGATAAAGTGAGAGAGGCTAAAAGCCAAGTAGAGTTGAACCTTGCAAAGGGAATTAAAACCAATAGTAAAAGGTTCTATAGCCATGTAAATAAGAAGAAAACAAAGAAAGAAGTGGGACCGCTAAACACTGAGGATGGAAAGGAGGTTAAGGATAACCTAGGCATGGCCCAATATCTAAATAAGTACTTTGCCTCAGTCTTTAATAAGGCTAATGAGGAGCTTAGGGGTAATGGAAGGATGACAAACGGGAATGAGGATATGGAGGTGGATATTACCACATCTGAGGTAGAAGCCATACTTGAACAGCTTAATGGGACAAAATCGGAGGGCCCGGACAATCTTCATCCGAGAATATTAAAGGAATTGGTGCATGAAATTGCAAGCCCGTTAGCGAGAATTTTTAATGAATCGGTAAACTCAGGGGTTGTACCCTACAACTGGAGAATTGCTAACATAGTTCCTATCTTTAAGAAAGGGAGAAAGAGTGATCCGAGTAACTATAGGCCTGTTAGTTTGACATCTGTAGTATGTAAGGTCTTGGAAAAAATTTTGAAGGAGAAAGTAGTTAAGGACATTGAGGTCAGTGGTAATTGGGACAAATTACAACATGGTTTTACTAAAGGTAGATCGTGCCAAACCAATCTGATCTCCTTCTTTGAGAAGGTGACAGACTATTAAGAGAAAGGAAATGCGGTATACCTAATTTACCTCGATTTCAGTAAGGCATTTGACACGATTCCACATGCGGAATTATTAGTCAAATTGGAAAAGATGGGGATCAATATAAAAATTGAAAGGTGGATAAAGAACTGGTTAAAGGGGAGACTACAACGGGTCGTACTGAAGGGTGAACTGTCAGGCTGGAAGGAGCTTACTAGTGGAGTTCCTCAAGGATCAGTTTTGGGACCAATCTTATTTAACCTTTTTATTACTGACCTTGGCACAAAAAGCGGGAATGCGCTAATAAAGTTTGCGGATGACATGGAGCTGGGGGGTATTGCTAAAATGGAGAAGGACCGGGATATCATACAGGAAGATCTGGATGACCTTGTAAACTGGAGTAATAGTAATAGGATGAAATTTAATAGTGAAAAGTGCAAGGTCATGCACTTAGGGATTAATAATAAGAACTTTAGATATACATTGGGGACACATCAGTTGGAAGCAACAGAGGAGGAGAAGGACCTTGGGGTATTGGTTGATCACAGAATGACTATGAGCTGCCAATGTGATATGGCCGTTAAAAAAGCTAATGCGGTTTTAGGATACATCAGGCGAGGTATTTCCAGCAAAGATAAGGAGGTGTTAGTACCATTATATAAGGCGCTGGTGAGACCCCACCTGGAATACTGTGTGCAGTTCTGGTCTCCCATGTTTAAGAAGGATGAATTCAAACTGGAACAGGTTCAGAGACGGGCTACTAGGATGATCCGAGGAATGGAAAACCTGTCATATGAAAGGAGACTCAAAGAGCTTGGCTTGTTTAGTCTAGCCAAAAGAAGGCTGGGGGCGGGGGGGGATATGCTTGCTCTTTATAAATATATCAGAGGGATTAATATTAGGGAGGGAGAGGAATTATTTAAGCTTAGTACCAATGTAGATACAAGAACAAATGGATATAAACTGGACACTAGGAAGTTTAGACTTGAAATTAGACGAAGGTTTCTAACCATTAGAGGAGTGAAGTTCTGGAACAGCCTTCCAAGGGGAGTAGTGGGGGCAAAAGACATATCTGGCTTTAAGACTAAGCTTGATAAGTTTATAGAAGGGATGGTATGATGGGATAGTCTAATTTTGGCAATTGATCTTTGATTATCAGCAGATAAGAATGCCCAGTGGTCGGTGATGGGATGTTGGATGGGATGGGATCTGAGTTACTGCAGAGAATTCTTTCCTGAGTGCTGGCTGGTGAGTCTTGCCCACATGCTCAGGGTTTAGCTGATCGCCATATTTGGGGTCGGGAAGGAATTTTCCTCCAGGGCAGATTGGCAGAGGCCCTGGAGGTTTTTCGCCTTCCTCTGCAGCGTGGGGCATGGGTCACTTGCTGGTGGATTCTCTGCAGCTTGAGGTCTTCAAACCACAATTTGAAGACTTCAATAACTCAGACATAGGTTAGGTGTTTGTTATAGAAGTGGATGGATAGGGTTCTGTGGCCTGCTTTGTGCAGGGGATCGGACTAGATGATCACATTGGTCCCTTCTGACCCTAGAATCTGAGTCTATGAGAAGGGAACATCTGTATTCAAGTTCTCTGCTCATCATCCTGCTGATTTATTTCAGCTTAGGCAGAGTTTAAATTTTATGTAATTGTGACTGAGGTTCCAGTGATGCAATGCTGAGAGATCTCATTTAGGGCAGACAATCCCCCAAACTGGTGGTTATTCTAATACTTAGATTCCCGAAGCCAGCAACAAAACAGCTTCTGCAGTACCTTACTGGTTACCCTGAAGATCTTATTCATCATATAAAAAAAGTTCTACCAATCCTGAAGGATCAGACACATTGCCCGCCAAGTTAATGTCTATTTCAGATCTTACCCAAATACATGCTTACAGCCAATTCTTATTAACTAAAACTAAGATTTATTAAGAAAGAAGAAAGAGTATTGGTTAAAAGATTATTATACATACAAACTTGAATAGAGTTCTTACCTCAGTTACATAGTAGAGAATGGTGAGCTTTAGAGTTGGAAAGAGTCCTTCCCAGAATCAGTTCATTAGGCTATAGACCAGTGCCCAAATATCCAGTATAAGGGTGTTCCAGATGGGACTGGAGACCTCAGTCTTGCAATTCAAATTTTCCCCTGATGAAGCTTAAGCAGATCTAAGATGAAAAGGATCAGGGCCCAAGAGTCTTTATAGACCCTTTGCAGACTACTGTCAGCCTCTTGACGGCAGGTGTTCCTTGAGTGAAGAATAGCATCTTTAAAGTAACCTCCTATTTCGTAAGCATCACCAGTAATTAGCTACATGGATTAACATAAGGCAGTTGCCTATCTCCTGCCATTTACTGGTAGTTACATACTTCAAAGAGAAACTAAGACTGTGAAATCATTACATTCACAATTGATTTAAATGTTAATATCTACTTTTGATCTCTGAATAACAGAATACAGTGATAGACAGGAACTGTGTGGTTACATTGTCAACCTCTAACTAGTTATGTAAACACACAAAACATGAACATTATCTACTAATATACTTCTAAAAGTTGACTCTGGGTCAGTCTGCTGGCTGTGTAACCTTTTCTGGCCCTGTGTCACAATAATCATATTTTGAGCCATTAATTTCAATTGTTTAACTTGACTCTCTTGATCACAGGAATTATGCCTCCCAAACCATTAATGAGAAGAGACCAGATGGAAGGGTCGGGAACTGGTTCAGATTCATTCGAACATATTGCTCGATCGGCAAGAGAACATACTGTACCACTGTCAGAGCCCCGCATGATGTGGGGTTCAGATACTTATCCCCATGCAGAACCTCAACAAGGTAGTGCTCCTCCTAAAGTGCTAGAAGAACCTGAGGATTTGAGGTGAGCCCTGCCTGATTTATGTATTGCCACTCATGTCAGCCAGACTCCTATGTTTATTTAGATATGTAGGCCACACTTGCAACTGTGAATTAGTTAGTGTTCATGATCATTTATTGCTACCAAGGGAATGGGTACGGATGACTTATGGACATGTGAGTTATTTAACCAGCTATGCTTTATGGCATCTGGCTGACAGGTATGGTTTTAAGGAAGATGCAAGGAAGAGTCCATACCTAGCTCAAAGGTTCTGTGACTGCACAATTGTGTGTGCATTGGAATTGCTATATTGGACAACAGGTTTGAGCCATCTAATCTAGTATCCTGTCTCTGACAGTATCCCAAGAACCCCATAGTAGGCGGATATGAAGTAATCTGGCCCCATGAACGTCTCGCCCTAATCCTTAATAGATGGAGATTGGCTTAGTTATTGGGGTGGGGGGACGGGGCGGTTTGCAGGTACAAGCAGTGGGAACTGATACAGTCCCATGTTTCAGGAATCAGGCAGGACACCCTTCATGTGGTCTCCACCTTGAAGAGCTAGAGTCCACTTCACACTGATAAATAGTTAACTATGAAAATAAAACTGCTTATAAGATGGTCAGATGGTTATTTTGATCCTTATTCAGTCAGCCTCTGAGCTTCTGTTGACACTTCCTTAAATGTGACCCCAGTCATTATTTTTACTTACATTGAACTGATGTAGTACTTGTGATAATTTACTAATATGCTAGCTCATTCGAAGTTTTGACTTAACTGTTAACAATAATAGATTCCCTAAAACCATGACAGATACCTTGTTCCTCTGCTTAAAACTTAAGTAGATGAGGGAAAAGTCCTTTAACATGTTACAGGGATGTTAGAGAATCCAGCTGTAAATATGGTAAAATTAAACTTTGTTCCATTAGAAACTTACTTAATTGTTTCTTCACTTAGGCCTGAAGCACATTTGGAAGAAGAACAAATTGCTGTTACCACTGCTTACCCTGTAGAACACAACCAGTTGGATTCTCAACAAAAGACAGACTTTTTTAGAGAACCAAGTGAGGTGGATGTACAAAAATTCCCAAGCAGGTCTTTGGAAGATGTACAGCCTCTCCAAACTGACAAGCCTAATCCAGCAGTTAGCTTTGAAGTAGCTGATGAGAACATTGCACACAGCTCTCAGGAAGAGCTGGTACCTGTAGGAGAGAGTCATTCTGCTTTGAAGAGAAGCATTTCCCATGGTTCAAGTCATTCTCTAAAATCAGAAGAGCAAAAGAATGAGACAATACCAAATGTCCCTAAAGTAAGTAGTAGATATGCTGAGACACCAGAAAGACCAGAGATTAAGCCAAAAAAAGAAGGTTTCATGAGTAATAGAACATCAGAGGGGCCAAAATCTGAAAAACCTTTCAAGCCTAAATCTGAAACCAGATGGGGTCCCAGGCCAGGCTATGGCAGAAGAGAAGAAGGTAGCGATAGACCTATAAGAAGATCTGGACCTATTAAAAAACCTGTTCTTCGAGATATGAAAGAAGAGCGTGAGCAGAGGGAAGAACGTGAGCAGAGGAAGGAAAAGGAAGGAGAAAAGCCGGCTAATGAAAAAGCTGGCAAGTCTGAAAAGACAGAAAAGAAGGAGCAGGCACAACTGTCACCTCCCCAGTCAAAGCCAGAAAAGTCCACCCCAGACAGTGCTACTTTAGCTAAAAAGATACCACAAGATACGGCTCAGATTTCAGAAAGTACAGATAGCAGTCAGCTTGAGTCTGCCATTAAATCTGCAGCCCAGAAGCCTTCATCTGTGGCCCAGCAGCCTTTATCTTCAGTCCAGCAGCCTTCACCTGTTCAGCAACCATCACCTGCAGTCCAGTCACCCCCTGTTCAGCAACCTGTTAACACAATTAAGGAAGAAAAATCAGAGAGAGCTGTTGGCAAAGAACATATTGTAGAGAAACCTCGCCTAGAAACCAGGCCAGTAAAGAGAGAACCTGGTTTACCACCCAGAACGTACTGGAAAGAAGCTCGAGATAGAGACTGGTTCCCAGATCAGGGATATAGGGGCAGAGGCCGTGGAGAGTATTATTCGAGGGGTCGCAGCTACAGAGGTTCTTATGGAGGACGAGGCCGGGGAGGTAGAGGCCATAATAGGGACTGTCCACATTATAGAGACACTAAGCCTAGGGCAGATCATGTGCCTTTGGGGCCTCTTAGACAGAGAGAAGAAAGTGAAACTCGTAGTGAGAGTTCTGATTTTGAAATAGTCCCCAAACGGCGGAGACAGCGAGGTTCAGAAACTGATTCTGATAGCGAAGTTCATGAAAGTGCTAGTGATACTCTTCTTTCAGACAAAGACAGTTTAAGCAAAGGTAAACACCCAAAGAGAGAGGAGAGAGCTGATGGCAAGAAACCTCCAAAGCCTCTGCTGTCTTTCAAACCTGAAAACAATGTTAGAGTCGACAATAGATCCCTAGAGAAAACTTATATCAGGGAAGAGGAGAATAAACCAAAACCAGGATTCCTTCCTAAAGGAGAACCTTCAAGACGTGGCAGAGGGGGAATGTATAGACGTGGTGGTAGGGATCCAGGTGGGCGCCCACCACGACCATCTACATTAAGGAGGCCAGGCTATAGAGACAGTCAGTGGAATCCAAGGCAAATAGAGACTATTAAACCAGAAGAGGAGGAGCCACCAAGAAGACATGAACACTATGGTCCTGTGCCCATTGATAAGAGACCTCCAAAATTTGAGAGGAAGTTTGATCCAACTAGAGAGAGGCCTCGAAGGCAAAGGCCTGCACGACCACCAAGGCAAGATAAACCGCCACGCTTTAGACGCCTGAAAGAAAGGGAAGCTGCATCAAAATTAAATGAAACAGCAACTAGCTCATCGATAAGTGCTACAGTTGTTAATGCAGTTAATGAAGCATCTAGCGCTGCTTTGGATATTTCAGGGAGTAAGACACCAGACTTGTCCAATCAAAATTCTTCAGACCAGGCAAATGAAGAATGGGAAACTGCCTCAGAAAGTAGTGACTTCAATGAGAGGCGAGAGAGGGATGAAAAAAAAATGGCAGATGTGACCGCACAGGTAGTTGCCAAAGCAGGAGAAAATGCCATAGCTCCAAAAAGAGAAATATCTAAGCGAAGTTTCTCTAGTCAGCGGCCTGGAATAGATCGCCAGAATCGCCGTGGCAACAATGGGCCACCAAAGGCTGGAAGGAATTTCTCAGGGCCTAGGAGTGAAAGGCGTAGTGGTCCTCCATTAAGAAGTGGGAAACGAGGGTAAGTATCTGTTTCCAGTAGCACCCACAATATATAGTTACTATACAAATATAAAAGGCTCTAACATTCACTAATTTCCTGTTGCAGATTGCATAGCCATTCATAATCTGTAAGGTTCATAACCATGGTCAGTGGAGGATAGTGTCAGACAGTTCCACAATGCTGGGCTTTTGTTTTGGGCCTTTTGTACAGAAAGGAAGCTTTCATCTGAATCACTTCAAGCCTGCAAGAGTGGAGGGGAAAAGAACAGAGCTTTCCAGAATCAGTGTACCATGTTAAAGGGGGAAGGGATAGCTCAGTGGTTTGTTTGAGCATTGGCCTGCTAAACCCAGGGTTATGAGTTCAATCCTTGAGGAGGCCAATTAGGGAACCGGGGTAAAAATCTGTCTGGGGATTGGTCCTGCTTTGAGCAGGGGATTGGACTAGATGACCTCTTGAGGTCCCTTCCAAACCTGATGTTCTATGATTCTAAAACACCCCTGGCAGAAAAATGCCAACTGTGTTGTCACAGGTGTAAACTACATTCATCCCCATGAGACTTAGCATTAAACATAATCCAGTTGATTTAAATCACAACTCTATTGCTTTAATCCTTTCACTGTATTTATCCCATCAGGACCCCCATCTCAATTTCTAGTAGAAAATCAATTAACTAAATGACGTATGTACTCTCCAGTTAAGGAGAATTTTTCAGCTCCACTTGGGCATATTGCTCAGTATTAGAAATGAAATTGTTATGCTTACCTCTACATGCTGATCCGATTGAGCCTGCCATTCGACTCTGGGATTGGTTTTCATGCCTTGTAGCGACTGCATGATGGTTTAACAGCATCTTTTGCACCAGGTTAGGGAGTGCTATGGAGTGGGCTGCTGAACTCTCATTGAAAACTTGGCTACTTTAGCAATGCCCTGTCTTGAAAACTTTTTCTGAATATTCTAAGCTGTTGGTCCTTCCCATTATAAAACTTTGAAAAAGCTTTTATATAATATTTAAAGAATTTCCAGTGTTCAACAACAAAAAGGCAGAATTCTGTAGTTCTTCTTCGAGTGCTTGCTCATATCCATTCCAGTTAGGTGTGCGCGTGCCACGTGCACGTTCGTCGGAAGATTTTCTACCCTAGCAACACCCGGTGGGTCGGCTGGGCACCCCCTGGCGTGGCGCCGTTATGGCACCGAATATATACGCCTGCCGACCCATCCGCTCCTCAGTTCCTTCTTACCACCCATGTTGGTCATTGGAACAGTGGAGCGCAGCTTAGCTGATCTCCACTTTCCTAGCTATTCACTCGTTCTAGTACTATTGTGTATATAGTTTTATAGTTATAGTTAACACTTTTAATAACCTTTTGTAAACCTAGTTAGTGTATATAGTTCAGAGGGTTGGGGATTAGCCCCTTCCCCTCTCCCGGTGCCCAGGCCCATGCCTGGTACACCGGGCTTCAAACAGTGCTTGGCCTGCCGGCAGCCAATGCTTGACTCCTGCCTAAAGTGCCTGGGGGAATCGCATCTTACAGATAAGTGCCGGATTTGCAAGTCCTTCAAGCCACAGACAAAAAAGGAGCGGGACTTTCGTCTTAAGCAGCTCCTAATGGAGGCGGCCCTCACTCCTCCATCTTTGGCACCGAGTGCCGCACAATCCGTGCTGGAGAGAAGTGCCTCGTCGGCACCAGAGAGCGCCGGCACCACCAAGATGCCCCGGCACCAGCCGTCACCAGCCGAGAAACCAGCCCAGCACCGCTCCCTCTCCCCGCGTTCCAAAAAGGTCAAAGCTCCTGCGGCTCCAATATCTACACCGAAGTCTGAGCAGCAGTCAAAACCGAGTCGCCCGGCACCAACAACTGCCATGACACCGACAATCTCGGCACCGTTGATTCCGACCAGGCAAGGGCCATCGAGTCTGGTGCATGACAGCTCCCTGGCACACGCTGAGGTCGAGCTTATTGTTCCCATCACTCCAGAGACCTTTTTGATGGCAAGGGAACTCATTGCCCTAATGGAGCCCACCCTGCCCCAACCCCCGGCACTGCCAGTGCAGGTTATTGCGTCAGCAGGGAAGCCTGCCCTAGTCAGGCCACCTTCCATTGACGCCGCAGGCAGGCACCACTCGAGATCGAGGTCTTGCCAGCGCTCCCAATCTTGCCGCCGGTCCCGATCTCGACGCCGCTCGCAGTCCCGGTACCGATCTCCTTCTGGGCACCGGTCGTACTCGCGGCACTGTTCAAGATCCCGCTCTCCAGACTGATACTCCAGATGGTGGTCCAGCTCCCGGCACCGTTCACGCCGCAGTCACTCTCACCGTAGAGCTTCACAGTCCCGGTCGACCTCCCGGCACCGCACCGGTCGCAGGTCCCGGTCAACCTCTCAGCACTGGTACGACTCCCGGTACCACTCTCCTATGAGGCATGACGTACGGCACCCTACACACAGGGCGGCTCCTCACATGCACTATGCTCTGCCATGGCCATCACGGCACCCATCTGAGTCTTCGCACGCTGATAGCGTCACATATGGAGATTCAGAAACGCAGAGCCGTGTCCTCCAGGAGCCTCAGGGCATGGAACAAGCACCTCAGTGGTCCTTCTGGATGCCTGGGCATACCACCAGGCCCAGGGTGAACCCACAGTTCCATCTCGTTCCGCCCCGTTGGAACATCGGGCACCAGAGGCCACTGTTAGCCGCCCTCCTCCAGCGGGTACGGACGACTCAGCTCTTGCGCCGGATCCTCATGTGTTCCTGGACCCTGGTGCTCCTCCGGAACAGGAGTCACTAAATGAGCCAACCGTGCCGGGTCTGTCGTCCTCTTCTTCGCCAGACAAGGCAGTAGCCGGTACTTCTTGATCAGGGGCGGGCCCGATCGACCTCCGAGCCCACCAGGACCTTCTCCGGCGAGTCGCCTTAAATATCAACCTTCAAGTGGAGGAGGTCCCGGAGGTGGAAGACCCGGTCATAGTCATACTGTCGGCGGATGCCCCAACTCGCGTGGCTCTGCCGTTCATCTGTTCCATCCTGGCCAAAGCAGACACCATTTGGCAATCCCTGGCGTCTATCCCTCCCACAGCTAGAGGCATGGAAAGGAAATACATGGTACCCTCTAAAGGGTATGAATACTTATATACCCATCCTCCTCCATGCTCTCTGGTCGTTCAATCTGTGAATGAGAGAGAGCACCATGGCCAGCAAGCCCCTGCCGCGAAATCGCGGGAGGCTAGAAGGATGGATCTATTGGGGCGTAAAGTTTACTCTGCTGGAGGCCTCTAACTGCGGGTGGCTAACCAACAGGCCCCTGCTCAGCAGGTATAATTATAATACCTGGCAATCGGTGGGTAACTTTGCTGAACTGGTCCCACAGGACTCCCACCCGGAATTCCAAGTCCTTCTGGAGGAAGGGAAGAAAGTGGCACGGACTTCTCCGCAGGCCTCACTTGACGCTGCTGATTCGGCGGCCAAAACCGTGGCCTCGGGGATTACAATGCAGAGAATATCGTGGTTGCAGGTATCAGGCCTACCTCCTGAGCTGCAACAAACTATTCAGGACCTTCCATTTGATGGACAGGGCCTTTTCTCTCAGAAAACGGACCCTAGACTCCAGAGTCTCAAAGACAGTCGCGTCATCATGCTTTCCCTCAGGATGCATACTCCGCAAACCCAACGGAGGTCCTTCTGTACCCAGCCTCAACGCCCTTGCCCCCGCCCAGGCCACGACAAGACTTTAGCAGGAGGCGTGGTCCCGGGAACCGCAGACGGCAATCGGGTTCCCAAAGGGGCCAGAATAACGGTCCCATCAAACCATCAGAGGGACCAAAACTGAACTTTTGAAGGTGCGCCTGAGAGCAGAGCACCAGTCCTTCCCCAGAATCCTCTTCAGTTTTCCAACCACCTTTCCTCCTTCCTCCCTGCATGGTCCCAATTAACCTCAGATCGTTGGGTCCTACGCACGGTGGAATTTGGATACCATCTCCAATTTATTTCACCCCCTCCCTCCCACCCTCCCTCCCCATCCCTCTTCAGAGACCCCTCTCACGAGCAATTCCTCTGGCAAGAGGTTCGTACGCTCCTCTCCATCGGAGCTATAGAGGAGGTGCCGGAGGAGTTCAGGGGCAACGGATTTTACTCCCTATATTTCCTAATCCCCAAGGCGAAAAGGGGTCTCCGACCCATCCTGGACCTACGCGGTCTCAACATCTTTCTGAAGAAGTTGAAGTTCCGCATGGTGTCCCTGGGGATCATCATCCCATCCTTGGATCCCGGAGACTGGTACGCTTCTCTCGACATGAAGGACGCATACTTTCACATCGCCATTTACCCTCCGCACAGATGGTACCTACGGTTTATGGTGTGCAACCAACATTTTCAATTTGCGGTTCTCCCATTTGGCCTCTCTACCGCCCCGCGCATGTTTATGAAGTGCATGGCTGTAGTGGCCACCTTCCTCCATCGTCAGTGTATACACGTCTTTCCTTATCTAGACGATTGGCTTATTCGCGGGACCTCCGAGGTTCAAGTCACCAGGCATGTTGCTATCATCACGGACCTATTCAAGCGGTTGGGCCTGATGATCAATCTAGAGAAGTCTACTCTAGTGCCCACTCAAAGAATAGAATTCATCGGGGCCATTCTAGACTCTACACTCGCAACAGCCTGCCTTCCACTACCCCGGTTTCGGGCACTAGTTTCGGTCATAGAAAACCTCCAAACTTTCCGATGACCTCGGCCCGCACCTGCCTCAGCCTTCTCAGTCACATGGCCGCGTGCACTTTCGTAACCAAGCACGCCAAACTACGCCTGTGTCCCCTTCAAACCTGGCTCGCCTCAGTTTACCGCCCAGGCAGGGAGGCCATATACATGATCGTCACCGTTCCTCAGAGCGTCTTAGGCTCCCTCAGCTGGTGACTAACATCTTCATTGGTGTGTGCAGGGATGCCATTCCAACCGAGACAGCCCTCAGTATCCCTAACAACAGACGCGTCGTGTCTCGGCTGGGGGGCACACCTAGGCCGTCGTCGCACGCAAGGCCTCTGGTCATCTCAAGAGCTAGCGCTGCACATAAACGTCCGGGAGCTGAGAGCAGTTCGCCTCGCATGCCAGACATTCCAACATCATCTGCAGGGCCGTTGTGTTCTAGTGCTCATGGACAACACAACAGCAATGCACTACATAAACAAACAGGGAGGGACCCGATCCTCCCCCCTTTGTCAGGAGGCGATCCAACTGTGGGAATTTTGTATAGTCCACTCTATAGACCTTGTAGCCTCCTTCCTCCCAGGGGTCTGGAACACTCAGGCAGACCATCTCAGCAGATCCTTTCTCTCCCACGAGTGGTCACTCCTCCCGGACATTGTACTTTCCATCTTCCAGAAGTGGGGCTTTCCCCACATAGACCTATTCGCTTCCTGCGACAACAGGAAGTGTCAGAGGTTTTGCTTCTTCCAGGGTCTCGCCAAGGGCTCAATATCGGACGCCTTCCTAATCTCTTGGGCGAACCACCTGCTTTACGCCTTTCCACCTTTCCTGATGGTGCACAGGGTTCTCGTAAAGCTTTGCAGGGACAGGGCTCGACTGATCCTGATCGCCCCCTGCGTGGCCCCGACAACACTGGTACACCACGTTGCTGGACCACTCGATAGCCAACCCAATCCCCCTGCCCCTTCATCAGGATCTGATAATGCAGGACCATGGCAGGCTATGAGCAACACATCTCGAAGAACAACAGTTACAGAGGTGAGTAACTGTCTTTTTTTCCACTGGCCTGCAACTGGCTGCAGTAGTTGTTACTAACATATCAATAAGCCCATGCTGCAGTTATACCAAACCCAATTAAATATGGAGCATATATTACAAAGTCTACAAATTTCTATGGTGTTACACAGCAACTTTTCAGTGGAGGTTTTAGCTTCACATTTGGGTTGGATATGGGTCATTCACTTATTCAGTGTGGTGAAAGAATGGCAGTTGAAATGAAAATGTTGTACCTTCTCTGTATGGTTAAAGGGGCTACTGTGCATCATCATTAGCCGGCTAAGATGTATGGCTACTGCTTTATTAGTTTCCTATTGAGACTGCACCTATTAGCGATCCTTACACTTAGATGGCTAAAGCGTCTACTGTGCGTGTTGACTTTTTGACTGATCTATGCTCCAAATCTGTAAGCATCACTAGTAGGTGCAGCCTCAGTGGGGAATTAATAAAGCCAGCTAATGATGATGCACAGTAGATTATTTTAATGCAGTAATGTGATCTGCATACAGATGCTGTTTTGCTGTTTTTGAGGGTACTCTGGGGATGGTGATGAGTTCTGTCTATAATTTTTGTCTGATGTAGGCCATTTGAAGACCAAGCAGGAAGCATGACCACTATAGATCCCACCATCAGTAATTCCTTGCATCAAGAAGAAGGTGGTGGTAATGCTGTAATGCAAAAGACCTCCAAGGATGCCAGTAGCAAAAAGAGGGATGAGCCCAAAGCAGGTCCAAAGAAACCCAAGGAGAAGGTGGATGCTCTATCCCAATTTGACCTCAACAACTATGCAAGTATGTGTGGATGGAAACTTGTGGTAGCCAAAAAAACTATTAATACATTAGCGTTCCTGCTTCAGGAATTAGATATATTTGGGAACTGTGGAAAGAAGAAAAGTTGGTGCATACTTTTTAAAGGCTCTTTATATCCCAATATTCAGACACTACCCCCTGTGCAGCAATGAATGAGTCCTGTGGCATGTGTCCCTTCTAAAAATGGGTAATAAAATTTTATATTTGTGTATACTTATGTAAAATAGTTACTACCTATTTTAAGAGGGACACTTCTTTTGTACAGTCTAATTCCTGTAACTTTTTTCAAGCTGTCATTCAATCATTCCACGCCTGGTGTTGGCCTCAGGTATTTTGTATCTCTTTGCACATAGAAAACGGGGGAGGATGTTACTATTGTAAACGCAATAAATGGCACCGACAGGTTTGCAGTTAGTGTCCAGAATGTATCATTTTTCTATTTAAACTACTCAAACTGTTTTTCTTTAGCTGTTTGTTTTATGGAACTTTTTTGTACAAAGTATGGTGTTTCTTTGAAGAGCCATTAATTAAAGGCTTTTGTATTAAATCCTTTTTCTTGAAGTTCACCAGCAAAAGATGGTCTGCGTGAGGGAACTTGAACATTACTAGGATGGTCATCTTCGACTGTAATTGTATGAAGCTATGCAGCGCTAGTGGAATTTGTTTTTATTCCTAAATTGTGAATATTGGGTCTGAAACTGTTGAAATTGAAGGAAAAAATGTGCATCTTTCGTTCGTCTGCAGGTGTTGTGATCATTGATGACCATCCGGAAGTGACAGTAATTGAAGACTTTCCATCTAACTTGAATGATGATGGCTTTACTGAAGTGGTGTCAAAGAAACAACAAAAACGTTTGCAAGATGAGGAGCGCAGAAAGAAGGAAGAACAAACAGTGCAGGTATGTTGATCAAGAATGTCATCCTTTGCACCTGTTACAAGCAGTTACACACTTGCAAATTTTTTTTGTAAAGGACTATGCAGCAGTGCAAAATCTGTTTCCACACAACTGTTTCACCATTCAAATTGCAGTATTCTAATTAATTTTTAGTTGAAATTGTATAGCCTTAGTTATATAGGTCATCTTGCCTCCCCTTATGTTTCTCCTCTTGTCCCTATTACTCCTTCTATACCCACTGCCACTGTAATTTGGGTATTTCAAAGCTAATATGTCGGCTACTGTAACTAATTTGAATGCTTGCTTTTGGGCTTACAGTAAAAACGCTTTATGCTATTGCCTTTGTCACAATTCTATATGAAAATTTCTGGACCAAAAACATGGGATATGTTTAACTTTTTCATTATTCAAATGGTTAAGTACATTAGGAAAAAAAAAGTCTCTGAAAAAACGTTAAAGATTCCTGCTTTGTCCTTTTGCCATACTCTGCAACTAGGGTGACCATATGTTAAGGGAAAATTATCAGGACCACTAAGTGGGGGAGCTTTTTTTTTTACACTCACCCATCTGGGAATTCGGTGGCAATTCAGCAGGGAGCCCTTCAGTCATGGACGGCCTTTGGAGGTATTTCAGCGGCGGGTAATAAACCTTGCCGCCAAAGACAAGCACCCCCTGCCGAAATACTGCCAAAGACAATCCGCGACTGAAGGACTCTCTGCTGAATTGCCACCGAAGACCAGGAAACAAAATATCGGGACAAATGGCGTCCTGATCGTACTGTGGTCGGGACACGGGACAAACTCCTCAATCGGGACAGTCCTGTTTTTATCGGGACGTCTGGTCACCCTGTCTGCAACTGACAGAAAAATACAGACTTTCTAAATCGCTTAGCCTTCTGTAATGTCAATTTTATTCTTAGGTTTGGACCAAAAAGTGTTCAGGTGAAAAAGGAAGAGGTCAGAATTGCAAGCTTCCTCCCAGGTTTGCAAAAAAGCAGCAACAGCAGGCGGCAGCAGCAGCAGCACAGCAAGTACAAGCTCAGGCACAAGTACAGGGACAGCCTCAGAGTGCATCGCAGACTCCAAGCCAACCGCAGGCTTCAGTTCAGCCTCAAAACCAGACAACAGGAGGAACAAGCAGCACAGAATATACAGCAACAGGAAAAGCTCTGCAGAACACACAGTCTCATCCTGCTCTAGGGGCTGAATTATGGGAAAATAAAGTGGCATCAACAACTGTTGTTAATGACATCTCCAAGAAATGTAAGTGGCATCTTTTGCCTTATTTTTGGCCTGGGAGGGATAGAAGAGAAACACTGTGGTTGGAGGGTTTGAGTTGGTGAGAGATGTTTCTGGAGGTCTCAGACATCCTGGCCTGCAGATGTAGTTCTATGGCACAGAGAATATGCTCCTATGAAATGTTCTGCAGGACTGCTGAGCGATAGTCTCCCAGGTTCCTTGAGATGAGAGAGCTCTTCTATAAAATGTTGAGTAACTTCTTTGCTGCAGTCGCCACATTCTGCATCCCCAGTGTGTAAGCAGCTGCCATTGGTCTCAGACATGGGTTTCTTTGTCAAATTTGTGCATGTTTCCAAATATGCTAATTAGGCCAATCAAGGTTGACTTAATAAGGGACTTACTCTTAAAAGCTGAAATGAAGTTCTGGAATCAAACACGCTGTGAAATCAAGTAGCTGTATTCATTGTCCATTCAGTTGTGTACTTATGAATCTAAATAACCATGGATTAATTGTGGTTTTGACTCCACTATATTCTCTGGACTTTTAGTGGGACCCATTAGTCCACCACAACCCCCTTCCGTCAGTGCATGGAATAAGCCTTTGACATCATTTGGATCAGCTGCATCTCCAGAGGTAAGGATAAAACTAAAAACAATCAAGAACATCTAAAGATAACTCAATTTGTATTTTGCAGGTGGTGGGACAAATTAAATAAGATTATTATGACAGTTCTCAAAGTACCCAGGATTGAGAGTCACCTTGTTGCTCCCTGCCTCCAGAGTGAGAGTGTCTTTCTTGTAGTAACTGGGTGTTTAGTTTCCTACCACTAGCCGCCCTCTCCTCTTCTCTAGGCTATGCCAGCCCTGTCCTTTTTTTGCAGATTAACAGCAGGTACACCCTAGTCTCCAAGTTTCCTTGAAGTGCTCCCATGTGATATCCAGACCCTGAAAGCAGTTACCCACAGAATTCCTCTGTACTCCAGTTACCAGTTTTACTTAAATCACTGCAGAGAGCACTGTACAGAATACTTATAATGAAACAAAATATTTATTTAAGAAATAATAGCGATTCCACTAGAAATAAGTCAGTGGTGGAAACAAATGGTTACAATAAAAAAAAAATCATAAAACAAGAACTAGGACCTACACTTTCCTATTTAATAAAATAGATCCCCTTCTCTCCCAAAGTTCCATCTGTCTGTAGAGCTGGCTGACTTCCAAGAGCCAATCTTCCATGAAAAATATCCCCATTCTACAAGATGTCTCCTCAGTGAATGGATCCCGAATGCCTCTCCCCACTCTTATACTGAAACAGTCTTTTGTCTTTATTCATAGGCAGGGCAATCCACGGTCTGTTATAACGTTGCCTTTTCACCTCTAACTGGTTTTGATTGTTTGCAGTTGCCTGTGATGGTTTTCTATTGACTGTTCTATGATGGGGCAATATTAGATCATTGAGCCTTGCATTACATCACTGGCTAAGTTTGGAGGTGTGGTAATCCAATTGTGTATGAATATGCCGTTGCTAAGTAACATTACTCCAAGGTGACTCCTTTTAACTTTAAGACTATAAGGGCATAAATTTCAGTATAGTTACATTATTCCTCCGATATTATCAGTACACATACCATTCCATGATTATGAACATCAGTAAGTTGCAAGCTTTCAACAGAGGCCTGATACGTTACCCTTTATGAACAAATACCTTGTAAGCAATGTTATTGGGTCTAAGAAGAGTTGTTTGCAAAGAACCAGGGGATCCTTTGCCAAGGTGATTGTCACAATTACCCAGTGTTTTCAAACTGCATTATTTTTCTTTAGCTGGATGTAATTACTGAATAATATAGATAGTGCCTGCTACTAACATTGGGTGTGTCTACAATACCCGCAGGATCGGCAGGCAGCAATCGATCCGGCGGGGGTTGATTTATCGCATCTATTCTAGACGTGATAAATCAACCCCCGAGTGCTCTCCTGTTGACTCCTGTACTCCAGCACCGCAAGAGGTGCAGGCAAAGTCGACGGGGTAGGGGGGAGCAGCAGTCGACTCAACTCATCGTGGTGTCTAAGTACGTCGACTTTAACTACATTATTCACATAGCTGAAGTTGCGTAACTTAGATCTATCCCCCTACCCCCAGTGTTGACCAGGGCATTATCTAATTTCTTACTGAGAGCAGTTACAGCAAAAATTCTTATTGAGACAGTGTTAGTCATTAGAAAAACTTGTAAACTTCATAGTTTAGAATTATAACACTTAAACCAATAAACTTGCAGCAGCTAACTTGTTAGTTTGATTATGGAGTACTAGTTTAGCAAATGCTTTAAGATTCAACTCTCAAACTAATGTAGTTAACTTGACTAGAATTTGTTAAACAGCCTCAGATTTACCAGTTGTAACTTAGCAATTGAATACAAAACACAGGATACAGAGGGACCTAGACAAATTAGAGGACTGGGCCAAAAGAAACCTGATGAGATTCAACAAGGACAAATGCAGAGTCCTGCACTTAGGACATAAGAATCCCATTCACTGTTAGACTAGGGACCGAATGGCTAGGAAGCAGTTCTGCAGAAAAGGACCTAGGGGTTACAGTGGACGAGAAGCTGGATATGAGTCAACAGTGTGCCCTTGTTGCCAAGAAGGCTAATGGCATTTTGGTCTATATAAATAGGGACATTGCGAGCAGATCGAGGGATGTGATCATTTCCCCCCTATTTGATATTGGTGAGGCTTCATCTGGAGTACTGTGTCCAGTTTTGGGCCCCACGCTACAAGAAGGATGTGGAAAAATTGGAAAGAGTCCAGTGGAGAAAAACCAAAATGATTAAAGAGCACATGACTTATGAGGAGAGGCTGAGGGAACTGGGATTGTTTAGTCTGCAGAAGAGAAGGATGAGGGGGGATTTGATAGCTGCTTTCAACTACCTGAAAGGGGTTTCCAAAGAGCATGGATGTAGACTATTCTCAGTGGTACCTGATGACAAAACAAGGAGTAATGGTCTAAAGTTGCAGTGTGGAAGGTTTAGGTTGGATATTAGGAAAAACTTTTTCACTGGGAGGGTGGTGAAGCACTGGAATGGGTTACCTAGGGAGGTGGTGGAATCTCCTTCCTTTAGAGTTTTTAAGGTCAGGCTTGACAAAGCCCTGGCTAGGATGATTTAGTTGGGAATTGGTCCTGCTTTGAACAGGGGGTTGAACTAGATGACCTCCTGAGGTCCCTTCCAACCCTGATATTCTATGATTCTAATTGAAGAAATATAGTTGTGATTTTTCAGGAAAAAATTTGAGTTAAAACACTTAAAAATAGTTTAGCTGCTCTATACATACTTGTCTGTGGCTCATAGTCAGCAAGATAATATACACATTCCCTTGAAATTGTCATAAGCCATATTTTTGTATTCCCAAAAAAGGGACAATAGATCTGCAGTTTCCAGGAAGCATATCTACCTTTCCTATACTTCTCTAGATGCTTGTCCAAGATAACTGTCACAATATAAAATAGTAAGTCTGCAATTAGACTGACCTTAACAGCACCAGAAGATGAGACAACTCTTCTCTAAATCTTTTTGCTGACTTTTTGTATTAAGTATTAACTTGGTTTTAGAGAGAGACAGTCAGCTTCAAAACAGTTGAAAGTAGTTTCAGGTGCAGTACATGCCCCCTGTCCTCCATCCAATTTTAATGGGTTTTCAACCACATTCTCCTATTTTTAAATGTTTTTTCTTTCTCCTGTTGACAGAGAGACACTCAGAAAAAGGAGAAAGTGAATATACACACAAGATACTTTTGAATGCAAGAAGCTCTTCAATTTATTTAATCAAATCTGTTCCAGTAATCTTAGGTGGTTGGCAAAAATATGCATACATCAGACTTTTTAAAACCAACAGTATCCCTTTTAATAGAAGGCAACAAAGAGTCCTGTGACCAGGGCCGGCGCTTCCATTAGATGACCCTAGGCAGTTGCCTAAGGTGCCAGGATTTGGGGGGCGGCATTTTGTGCGCTCCCCATGGGGTGCACGGGAGCTTCGAGTTCCGCTCCCGTCGAGCTGCCGAAGAAGGACCTTCTGCTGATGTGCCGTGGAAAACAGCGGCAGGCAATTGAGCAGCTCAATGACTGCCGCTGTCACCTGCAGCATTTTGGCGGAGGGTCCTTCTTTGGTGGCGCAATGGGAGCGGAACTGGAAGCTTCTGCACACCCCGTAGGGAGCGCACAAAATGCCACCCCCCGAATTCTGCCTAGGGCGCCAGAAACCCTCGTGCTGCTCCTGCCTGTGGCACCTTATAGGCTAACAGATGTATTGAAGCATAAGCTTTCATGGTGAATACCCACTTTGTCAGACGCATGCATTTTAATGGAGCAGCTTCAGGAAAAGCTTGCACATCTCTCACTGGTATTCTGTACCATAAAAACTTTTCTGCTGTGACGCATGCATTCATGAAGGGTGATTACTTTCTGTACATCATAGGTGATCTGTAAAGCTTCTTAAACAGAAACTAATATACTAAATTAGTTAATTGTGTAATTAAAAAAAGTAAATGCATTTTGCAACAAGACAAGTATTTGAAAATTGAAAAAAAAATGTAATTTCTCTAAAATGTTTGTCATTACAACTTTCCCTATTGCCAGCAACATACTAAGAGAATTAAAGTTTTAGCAAAAGGGAGTATGCTTGTTTAGTATTAAATTCAAGTAGCTGAACAAATATTTCTTAGAAGAAACCTAGATATTGCCTCAAAACCAGCTTCAACCTGCTATTTTTACATTTGGCCCTGGTATTACATTCTCAAGTAATAACTAAAAATATTTTTTTAAAAATAAGGACCATGTGGGTTACATCAAATTTTAACCCAGCCTTTCATATGCTTATCTTCCATTTTCTGACTTTTGTATGCTTAAGTATGTAACTACATTAAAATCAAGGTAAAAACCTATTTTAAGGCAACATTCTGGTTGAGAATTTGTTGGAAGTTTTAATGTTTGTTGTTACTTTAACTAGGGAACAAAGTCTGGACAAGAAAATGGAGTCGAACTTGGAATAGAAACGATTCAATTTGGAGCCCCAGCTTCTAGTGGTAGTGACAGTGAAGTTGGCCCTGTGCTTTCAGAGAAGCCCACTGACAAAATACCTGAACCAAAAGAGCAAAGACAGAAGCAGCCTCGGGCAGGACCCATCAAAGCACAAAAGGTAAGGAAGAAGATCTTTAGTTAACAGTAGAAGCCTTTATAGTGGGCTCCTAGGAAAAATACCAACACTGGGGCCATGTCTACATCTAAAATTTTGCAGCGCTGGTTGTTACAGCTGTATTAGTACAGCTGTATAGGGCCAGCGCTGCAGAGTGGCCACACTTACAGCAACCAGCGCTGCAAGTGGTGTTAGATGTGGCCACACTGCAGCGCTGTTGGGCGGCTTCAAGGGGGGTTCGGGGAACGCGAGAGCAAACCGGGAAAGGAGACCAGCTTCGCCGCGGTTTGCTCTCGCGTTCCCCGAACCACCCTGCAAACCGCAGGGAAGGAGACCTGCTTGCTCGGGGTTCCGGGAACGAGAGAGCAAACCGGGAAAGGAGACCAGCTTGATTACCAGAGGCTTCCTCCTTCCACGGAGGTCAAGAAAAGCGCTGGTAAGTGTCTACATTGGATTACCAGCGCTGGATCCTCTACACCCGAGACAAAACGGGAGTACGGCCAGCGCTGCAAACAGGGAGTTGCAGCGCTGGTGATGCCCTGCAGATGTGTACACCTTCAAAGTTGCAGCGCTGTAACTCCCTCACCAGCGCTGCAACTTTCTGATGTAGACAAGCCCTGGGGCTTGAAAGAAATTAAAGGAACTGTTACAGGTACAATCCAAATAAGACAGACCTCCTTTCTCACTGTGTGTTAGTCAGAGAAGATGCCATGTATCAGCTTACACAGTTACCAAATCAGCCATGTAAAAAGATTAAAGTGCAAATATATGCTGTCTGGGCAATCTAAGCCTCCTTCAGAACATCCAAACCTACTTCTTTAAAGTGGGGATGATGTCTCTAAAGTCACTTTTTCATAACAATGAATGTATCAATAAATGGCCAGTCTTGGTTTTCCTTTAAAAATTGTGTATATACATTATATTATTTATACTGTCATGTTTAGAGCCCCTAACTGATCCTCCTTTCCTTGTTGTATGCCAAAGTTCTCATCCCCGCAGGAATTTTAGCAGTTTAGAGGGGATGGAGGAGAAAACTCCTGCGGTATAGGACAGATTGGATTGATTTGCTAACCAAATTGGTCTTGACCTCTCTTCCTCACAATCAAATACACAGCCTTGTAGGAAATAAGGGGACAGGAAAAGTTGGGGAAAAGGGGAAAAACACCATCTTCTCACACCAAGGTAGCCCTCTCCAGCTTTTTGGAATAAGTTGGTAGTTAAGGTACTGACCCTAGCCCTGAGTTCCCAGGTCCTCTTCCTGTTGTCTAAGTCCCAGCAGTGGTCCCAGTACATTTGTCTACTGGGAACCCCTTAGTTTTTTTCCTGAGGACAAATTGATTACTTACCTCATCATAACTAAGAAAATTGAAGGTCATTAGAGTTCAGCTACTCGTTAAAGAGCCAGCATAGTTTTGATAACTGTTACACTGACCAGGTAGCCTGTAATCCAGTGATATTTGCATAATTTAAAGTTAATAACAGCAGAGCACTACTCAGACTAAAGGTTCATGTAATTGACTCGATGAAAATACATTGGTAATCAACAACCTTATAAAATATAACTGAACTCAGTCTTGCATTAATAAAGTGTGTATATTGTATGTGTGTCAAATCACTTATATTGGATTTACGTAAAGGTGATCTGCAAAGGTAAAAAATGCCGCTTTGTTACTTTATAAAGTATACAGATTATATAGGTAAACCATCTTTTTTTTCTGCTTGTTTCTATGTTACAAATATCGGATCTTATCTACTTTGTTTTTGCTGGTAGGACTATAACCTCATAAGACAAGAGAATGAAGTAAGCTATTGATTGGGGGAAGAGATTTTCAGTAAAACTAAACCCAAATTTTATAGTTAAGGCTCAAATGTTTAGGACTTCTCTGAACTAGAAGGTTGTACTGCTTTAACTATACTGCAATGTTCTGTGCTCGGGGATGGAATGAGAGAGGCGAGGAAGGGTGAGGGACATAAGTGGTCACTGTAGCCAGCACGTTTTCCCCCTCCTTTCTCAACAACTTTTGAGTCCTACAGGTGCAAACGCTGTGGGTAAGAGTTGTCTTTGTCTCCATTTAGGGGCCTCCCCGCAGGCAGACATGTAAAAAAGGGTCTCCTTTACCTGTCTCTGGAGAAATTAACGTCCTCATTCCTTACCATGAAGTACTTGTGGTGAGGGAGAAACTACCGGTCTCTACCCTGCCCACCCTTAGCCTCCATTAATGTAGTAGGATTTTGAGGGCTGCCCTGCCTACCCTAGTCCACTAGCTTTAAAGAGACATTATGCTACTCCTGCTACCCCACAGTAGTAGCCACTGAACTGCCTCATGCAGTCCACCCTCTGCTGGTGTCACCATCTATTAAGAAGGGAGTGGCTTCTGAGTGTCATAGCATGGTATTAAACTTATTCTTCCTTTGTGGCCACAGACCAACACTCTCCCTGTATAACAGTTATAGAGAAATCAAATTTACATTTAAAACCATTGATAATATAGCCATGTACCATCGCAGCCACCACTGCTACAAAAGAAGACAGGGAAACACTTGCAAATTTGTGTTTGTGTTCAAAAGCTTTTTAGTGCAAACACTGTAGAGGAAAGCTCCAGCAAATATCCATACACCAAGGACTGAGAACCCTCCGCCCATTTTTCTAGTGCTCCAGCAAAAACAGAAGACTTGATATTCCTGATATTAGTAAGGCTAAAAAAGTCTGTTAAACGTTACTAGAAAAAAAAAGTTGGGCTGTCTTTAGACAATATATTTTAAAGTTCGCTAGTGCAATTTTTTCTTCTTTGCAGGTCACTTTTAATCTTTAGACTGACTGTTTAATCCCATGCCATTTAATATAGCACTCATGGGAGCGCTTCAGCCTAGATCTTTGGCTTCCTGCTGGTAATTAGTCCTTTCAGTTGACATGTTTCAGGTACTTGTCTGGTGCCGGTTAACATGTCTAACTAAACTACCCTTTCTTTAATTTAAAAAAAAAAAAAAAAAAAAGACCCAAACCTACTATTTACACCCTCAAGGAACAGTCGCAGACATTTGAGTCTTGGTAGATGTCAACAAAATATTTTGACTCTTATTCTCTTGAACATATAAAGATTTTGTTACAACTTCCTTGTTTAAAAAAAAAAAAAAAAAAAGCCGACACTGACAAGTTAAAACACTAATTTAGCTTCCAGACTTGAGTCCAGTAGAAAACAAAGAATATAAACCTGGTCCTATTGGGAAAGAGCGTTCGCTAAAGAACAGAAAGGTGAAGGATGCCCAGCAGGGAGAGCCCGAGGGACAGGAGAAGCCCAATCCCACCGCTGTCAGAAGTCCAGACCCTGTTTTGACAAAAGAAACCAAAGCCGCAAATGAACTGAGTACTGAAATAGGAACAATGATCTCTGTCTCTTCTCCAGAGTTTGGAACAAATACAAAGGTAAGACAAAAAAGTGGCACACTTCTTGAACATTAATAAACAGTGTGTGTAAAAGAGAGAACATTTGATTAACTGTAACCAATTACCCATGGCCCACTGGTCATTTAATGTCTGAATTCAGCTATGACATTTAGTTGCCTGCTGATGAAATCATTCAGATATTATATAGAAGAACTTACAAAACACTGGAATTGAAAAGTTAGACCATTTGCCTGTAGTTGTTCTCAGGAAGTAATATTTAAAATGAAGCACTCCTGTGGATTATATGCCCTGTATGTGACTCGGGTTGAAGTGTTCCAAACTGTTTACACCGCCTCACCAGTGATTACAAGTGCTCACTAAGTAATAGAAAAGAAGTCTGTGCCTGGAGCCCTAGGTTCTGGTCTGTGGGAAATAGCACCAAAGAGGTTAGAGTAGGCAGAAGCCTTACACTCAGTGCCTGATTTGAAGTTTATCCAAGTTGTGTGAGAGCAGTATGGTCAACCATCATCAGAGAACTGTAGCAAAATGTTGGAGGGAGACTCAATTTGCAAGTTTGCGTACCACAGCAAAGAAAGCAGCATGCGTCAAGCTTCAAGATAAGCTTTAGGATGGAAACATTTTCAAAAGTACGTAAAGAATTTAGATGTCCAAATCCTATTGAGTTTCAATGAAACTTCAGTGCTTTTGAAAATTTTACCTAATTCCCTCTGTGGAATGTGATGAAGATGCTTAAGCGTCACTGTACGTTCTCTGCAGATTGCTCTCTGATTTTATGTAGACCTTTTGTAATAACACTTTGCTTGCTTTCAGCCCTGATCCTTAGCTATGCTGTATTGACAGCACAAAATGGGGGGAGGAGGAATAACTAAGGCTTCCCAGTGATCCTCTGCTGCTGTGATAGCTCCTCTTGGGTCTGTGTTGAATCCGGTATAACTTTAAAGCGGCCTACAAATTACTTGAATTTACACCAAAGGACTAGTCCAGCACACAGCCAGTGCAAGACTGAGCGCAGAGATTGAGAATGTAACTGCAGAAATTGAGCTTCTTACCCATCAACTGGAGGTGGGGAAGTGGACATTTTAAATAGGAACTAGTGGTTGTTTCAGTAGCAGGTGGATGCATACCACCCACTAGCAAGACAATTTAATAACTCAGGACTTCCAGTTTGTAATGTTCTGTCTCAGTTGCCTGCAAATAGTCTTGAGCAGGAAGTATTACTCTGTTGCTAGCATTGACATTATACTTGATATATTGAGGAATCTGAGATACTATTGACACCAAGGATGTTGTTTAAATAGTTGTAAGTTAGCCAAAACAACTTACAGATATGCTTTCAACTTTTTTTAATCCTTCAAGCTGAGTAGCCACATGCTCCCCAGTGAACTGGAAGCAATCTGCAGAGCAGTTATTGGAGGCTGCACATCCTTGGAAAGGTTTCACCCTTGAGAGACATGAGGGATGGTACATAACCTCTGCCATGGAGAAGAGGTTGTCTCTGAAATCTCTGTTCTAGCCTAATAAATTGTGAATGTTGTTTTTCCTGTTGCTAGGAGTGTAAAGTTTTTGTTTTAAGATGTGTTGGCGAGTTTGAGTAAATTGTCAGTGCTGCAGTTTTTAATCTTGTCTGTATCTGTGTATTGGCTTCCCTGAACCCGCAGACTTAAATGGCTTGAGCCCACCAAAAACTGGTAACATAAGTGTAACTTCTGAGGACCTGAAGTGGTATTATTGGTGACTGGCAGGGGAGACCATGACTGCATCTTACTTGTACATCCTGGCTTGGGCCTAGTTCCTTTATTGTCAGAACCCAATGGGTTTTTTGTAACCCCATGTTCTAGGACCAGATCATCCCATTGAGGCCTATCGGGGTAAGGAGAACATAATCATCTTTGCCTGACTCTTCCCAGGAAGCATTCAGAATGGGAAAGGTGCCTCAGCTGGCTATCCAAAAGCAAGGCCCTGAATAATAGCACTACCAGTGTACATTGACATCCTCTTGTCCTCTCCCTAATCCCAAGAAGTTACAGGCAACCCACAAAGGGAGAAATTGGCTTTTGTGATATTGTGGCTCCTTTATTAAGTATAAAGAAGGCCTGAAAGGGTGGGTTTGTTTTAAGTTTTTTTTAAAACTTAAGGTGAAACTATCAGGAGTATCAAGTCTGGTGTCTGCAGGAAAGCTTAAAGGACCAGAGTGCTGAAATGCGAGCTATCCCAGCCCTTAGCTGAAATATTCTCTCAGATCTTTTCTCCCAGCTGTTTGAGTTAAATAGGTGTTAACAAAAGAGTGTTTTCAACAGTTAACCTAAATATTCCTTGCCCTCTCAGTTGTTCAAATTTCACTCATTATTGTGATGTCATAATCGTGTTCTTCATAGATTCCTCCATGAAAAACAGGTAGACAAATCTTAAATTTTGCGTATAAAACCAAGCAGGAAAACTATATTTAGAAGAGAAACTTTCAAGCTTTTTTTAAACATTACCAAAGCAAAACACAAATCTTTGCAGACCACCTTTGAGGTAGTGGTGCCATCAACTTCAAATCTAGTTTTTAAAGTAGTTTTGGTCTCATGCCTGTCCCTAAGTTCCTCTGCCAGCTTTTGTTTTCCAGCCACATTTTTGTGTCTTTAAAATGTTTTTCTCCTCTTATTCCTTGGGGAGGACCCAGCCAAAGTGAAACTGACTGTACAAGGAAAAACAGATGACGGCTATACAGTTCTCTAAAATGCACAAAGTAAAGCCAAATTAAAAATACGGGGAAATTTTTCCTCTATGTTCTATTAATTTTAGATAGCATAGCATTAAAAGTAAATAATTTTCTAACAAGTGATTTTAAAGTTTTTAAGCTAAACACAGTGAGCAGGGTTTTTTGTGTTTAAAGTCAACTGCTCACATAAGAGGCTCTTGAGTTTTCCATCTCTGTCAGGTTGCAACAGTCAAGGATACCTTGTCTGCTACTCCCAGAACCAGAGCAGAGTGCTTCACCCATTCAAAAAAGCTCCATAATGAGAGCACCCATGTTTTTCAGTCATGTTCTTTACATTATAAATATAGAACGTCAGCATGATGATGATCTATATAATATGAGAAGAGAGAGACATGTTTTTTGGAGTTGCTGCTGCATCTCATTTGTTTCAAAAGTTTTATATTTCTATGGTGAGACAACACTAGCTGTCTTCTAAATCTAAGCAAATAAACCACACTGGCCTCTCCACCTCCCCCAGAAATCAATTAAAATATGTATACCACATTGTGCAATTCATAAGTACAGTCAACAAAATCGGTCCTGCCAGTTTTGAAAGTAATGGAATCTACCTGGTACTGACTTGTAGTTAATGGAAGTTGGCTCTTTAAAAGAAGTTAAAATGTCCCAGTGGGACTGGGAAATTGCTTAATTTGCAGTCTGAAAGGGATGAGCATTTAACAACTTCCTTGGCTTGGACACTCACCTCAAGCCAGAAACAAATCAAACTTCTTTTCAAATAATACATAATTTAGCTTTAAACTAGCCTTTTCCTTCACAGCAAGTTCTCTTCTCAGCGCCAGCTCCTCTCTCTGTCTCTCGGCTTCTAGATTAATCTCAGCTTTGTACAATATTCTCCTTTTTGGCAATTTAGGGTAGCGGGGAAAGTTGGCCCCACTGTTTCAGCCTCTGGTTGCCCATACAAGTTAAACAAAGTCTTACACATATACTTCTCATTTTTTCTTGTGATATTGCTTTGGAATTTTATTTAGATAAATGGAAATTATTGGTTTCTTCAGTATGACATTAATAAAGATAAATAACATCCTTGAACTACAAAAGGCTAAGACAATCATGTAGCGCTGAGAGGAAGTATTTTTTTAGTCTCAAAAAGACAACCTTTAAACTTTGTTCTTAGTGTTGTGGCCATGTTGGTCCCAGGATATTAGAGACACAAAATGGGTGAGGTGTTATATTTTATTGGACCAACTTTTGTTGGTGAAAGACGCAAGTTTTTGAGCTGCAGCTTCTTCAGATCTGGAGAAGGTACTCCTGTGTCATCGTAGCTAAGGCTAAGATTTTGTCATGGTTATTTTTAGTAAAAGTCACGGGCAATAAACAGAAATTCATAGAAGCCATGACCTGTCTGTTACTCTTGCCGCTGTGGCTCCATGGTTTCCGCTGCGGCCACTGTAGTAGCTGGGAGCTGTGGGGTTCTCCTTCTGCTCTTGGCAGCTGGAAGCTGCAAGGTGATAATGTATCCCAAAGAGAAAATGGGACACCCCCAGCCGCTCACACAAGGCATTCTCCCCTCTCCCCCACGAGGCTGTCACCCATTGCTGGAACCCTGAGGAGGGCCCCATCAGGAGTCTTGTCACTCGTGGCTGGAACCTTGCAGGGGGCTGCTTGTCGCTGCTGTTGCCTGTCACTGGAACCCTGCCAGGGCCCCACTGGCTGCCAGTTCCAGAGACCCACAACCCCTGGGGATGAAGCAGAGAATGTCAGGGAGTTCTCTGGAAGGGTTCTGTGACATAAATGTAGCCTTAATCATACCTAAATAAAAGGTGGAACAGATTTAGTGTAAATAGTTAACACATTATAAGAGACCATTTAAGGTGAAGTGGCCAGTTAACACCTCTGCAGGAAAAAAGTGGAGTTAGTGGGTTAGAGCTTGGCTGCACTACAAAATTAAATTGACTTAAGTCCAGGTACAGCCATCTGCAGTAACTAAAGCGGTGTTTCACATCCACACTATGAGCATGGCTACACTTGCAGATGTAGAGCGCTGTGAGTTAAACCAGCCCTCGGAGAGCACATTAGGGAAAGCACTGCGGTGTGTCAACACTGTCAGATTCATGCACACTGGCGTGGCCACATTAGCAGCTCTTGCAGTGCAACAGAGAGCAGTGCATTGTGGTAGCTATCCCAGCATGCAAGTGGCTGCAACGTGCTTTTCAAATGGGGAGGGGTGGGGTGGAGTGTGACAGGGAGTGTGTTATGTATATGTGTGGGGGAGAGTGGGTTTTTGGGGAGCTGAGAGCATGTCACCATGCTGTCTTCAGACAACAGCAGACCCTCCTCCCTGCTGCCTGTCTCTCGCACATACTCAGCAGCAACATTCCACACTAATGGTTACTTTATCCCAGAGCAGATAAGCATTCTGGCAATCAGAAATGGAGCTTTGCAAGGCCATATACGCAATGCAGCCACTTGACTTGCAAGAATTATGGGATGTTTCCAGAGGCTGATCAAAGTGCAGTAATGCAACACTGATGCTGGGGCATTTCAGCTGAAGCACCGCAAGCGTTATGCTTCTTGTGGAGGTGGATTATCAGGAGCACTCCAGCTGCAGAGTCCAGGCGCTCTAAGGCCTTGTCTACACCACAAAGTTGCAGCGCTGGTGAGGGAGTTATAGCGCTGCAACTTAGGAGGTGTACACATCTGCAGGGCATCACCAGCGCTGCAACTCCCTGTTTGCAGCGCTGGCCGTACACCCGTTGAAACTCGGGTGTAGAGGATCCAGCGCTGGATCACCAGCGCTGGTCATCAGGTGTAAACACTCACCAGCATTTTTCTTGACCTCCGTGGAATAAACAGGTATCCCAGCATACCAGAGGAAGCCTCTCTGGTAATCAAGCAGGTCTCCTTCCCCGCGGTTTGCAGGGGGGTTCGGGGAACGCGAGAGCAAACCGCGGGGAAGCAGGTCTCCTTCCCCGCGGTTTGCTCTCGCGTTTCCCTAACCCCCGTGCAAGCAGATCTCCTTCCCCGCGGTTTGCAGGGGGGTTCGGGGAACGCGACAGCACACCGCGGGGAAGGAGATCTGCTTGCACGGGGGTTCAAAAAACACCGGAGCAAACCGCTGGGAAGGAGACCTGCTTGCAGGGGGGTTCGGGGAACGCGACAGCACACCGCTGGGAAGGAGACCTGCTTGCAGGGGGGTTCGGGGAACGCGACAGCACACCGCTGGGAAGGAGACCTGCTTGCAGGGGGGTACGGGGAACACTGGAGCAAACCGCTGGGAAGGAGACCTGCTTGCACGGGGGTTCGGGGAACACCGGAGCAAACCGCTGGGAAGGAGACCTGCTTGCACGGGGGTTCGGGGAACGCGAGAACAAACCGCGGGGAAGGAGACCTGCTTGGGGGGGGGGTGTTCGGGGAACACTGGAGCAAACCGCGGGGAAGGAGACCTGCTTCCCCGCGGTTTGCTCTCGCATTCCCCTAACCCCTCTTGAAGCTGCCCAACAGCGCTGCAGTGTGGCCACATCTAACACCACTTGCAGCGCTGGTTGCTGTAAGTGTGACCACTCTGCAGCGCTGGCCCTATACAGCTGTACTAATACAGCTGTAACAACCAGCGCTGCAAAATTGTAGATGTAGACATACCCTAAGTGCCTTGCCAGTGTGGATGAGTCGTGAGTTAGGGTGTTTGGGGCTGCTTTAATGCGCTCTAATTAGCAAGTGTAGCCAAGGCCTGTGCTGCTTCTGTCATTTGTGCATGTCCTCACCTGGAGGGCTTCCACTGACTGAAGTGGAGCATTATGGTGCACTGACAGCTGGAGCCCCAGCATCCTGGGCTGACAGCCGCATACAGGGCTCACAGCTGGAGCCCGCTTGACATGAGGCTGACAACCCAAACTGTCAGCCCAGCGCAGGGCTCACAGCTGGAATATAGGCTGGCAGGTTCCCTGCAACACAGTAGCCAGTCTGCAAGTGCCCAACTGGAGTCAGGATTCTGGGAGCTGCCAGGGTCTCCACACTGCAGCAGCAGCCCTGAGAGCCACATCTGCAACCAGGATTCTTAGCACTGCTAGGCTCCCATCTCCAGGACCCCAGCCTACCAGCAGTGAAACTGACTTCTTGTCAGTTTCACAGCCGATGTTATTTCATATTCTGGCTCCAGCTGTTACTGCATCTCTGTCTTCTTCCTCAAAGGGAGCCTGCATAACACCTTTAAAAGACAACCTTGGAAGCTTTAAATTCATAACTTTGTCAGACATTCAAAATCATGGTTTTAATAAAGACACTGGATTTATGGCTCATTACAGCATTCCAGCCCCATAACCTCCACATTTTGTCCTGACTGCTGAGGTGTTAACTGGCCACTTCACCTTAAATTGTCTCTTACAATATGTTAGCTACTTATGCTAAACCATCTATCTGTTCCACTTTATATTTATCTATAACACTGAGTACCTTTCACAAACCTGAAGAGCTCTGTGTAGCTTGAAAGCTTGTCTTTTTCACTAACACAAATTGGTCTAATAAAATATTTTACCTCACCCACCTTGCGTTTTTAGCAACCTTTAATTTTTAGTTCAGTAAAAAAATTCTGCCAACAAGAGGGGTATTGCCTACACAGACAGTTTGTGGATTTTCTTGTAGTTAAGACACTTCATTGGTATTCTAGGCCAACATCCTGAAGGCACTTAACTTCTGTTGGGTTATTTAAATATATTTGATTGTAAAATTCAACCAGATGTACAATTTTATTTATAGTCTCAAAGAATGGTAGGTTGATAGAAATCCTAGATTTTAAATGCCTCAACAGCTTCATGAGGAAGAGGTTTAAATGTGAAGCATCTACTGTCAGTTCCGTCTGCCATCTCCCTGGCAGTTCAATATTCATTGATTTAGTGACTGTGTACCTTCGCATTCTGATTCGCACCTTTCCTGATGAAGTTTGTCAAGTCTTGTCAAGACATCCTCCCTTTGGTTGTGCTGATGACTTCTTGGGGGTTTAATCAATATCTTGGTAGTGACTCAGCCTTGAGAAATGCAGTGGGTATACACCTGTTTTCATAGGTAGGGAGTGGGCTTGATCCTCCACTGTTACTAGATCAGTGTAACTACACTGGCATAATATGAAGAATCAGGCCTCTTATCGTCATAAAAACCTATAACTTAGTAAGTGGCAAATACAGCAACGTTGCTAGTGAAAGTGAACTCGTTTCAGTCTTGTCCCAAACAATGTTGAGCCCTGTAAGAATGAAGATAACGAGAAGCCTGGTGCAGGCTCTTTGCACCTTTTAGAAGTTACTTTGGTTTTGACTGTAAAGCATCTAACTTTACAATGCCTGCTAGAACATTGCTCTGTTCAGGCTGCTAGGACAGCAGTTCTCAAACTTTTGTACTGGTGACCCCTTTCAAATAGCAAGCCTCCGAGTGTGACCGCTTCCCCCCTCCCCCCCCCGCCCGTTATAAATTAAAAACACTTTTTTATATATTTAGCACCATTATAAATGCTGGATGCGAAGCAGGGTTTGGGGTGGAGGCTGACAGCTCATGACCCCTCCCCATATAATAACCTTGTGACCCCCTGAGGGATCCCGATGCCCAGTTTGAGAACCACTGTGCTAGGATCTTCGGATCAGGTTCCACAAGTGAGCACTCCAGTGAACACTACATCCTGAGATCATACTTGTAAGAGTGTGGTCAGAAGTATGTGTGTATTTGGCAACCAGAGAGGACAAGAACTAAACCATATTATTCAAGTTATTTCTCTTCACCAGCCCTAGCAGGGAGTGGTGACAGTGGATACTAACTCAATGGAGAGACGTCATTGAAAGCCAGTATCAATACAGAGAACACAGAGCAGGAGTTTCAGATCAATATCAAGCAACATACCTAGCTTGTTCCCTGGAAATATTCCTGCAGGAAGTTATCACTTGATGATTATTGAGCACAATGACTTTATTGAACAAAGGGGGATGTATGTACAGTATCCTGGCAATCACAGTCATCAGCTAGTTCAGTTAAAAGTGAACCTTGGATCTTAGTGCAGGGAAACCTAAATAGGAGGGCAGGTGAGCACAGCAGAATGATCCTTGATAAGGAAGACTGGAACTTTCATCCTCATCTATTCCATGAAATCACTTTCCAGTGCAGAAAAATCCAAGGGGGAAATCATCCATGGAAAAATCATGAAAGGTACTTTCCAAAAGGGATCCAGGAACAATAGTTGACTGTCTCTCCACTAGTATTGGGCCAAGGATCATCTTTATACTTTTTCCCAATATTTCTGAACTCAGGAAATGTTTTTCAAAAGTTAGTCTCGCATAGTAATTAGCAGACTTAGAAATGGCAATTTGGTCCTCCTTTTGGTTCCAGACAGGACCCAACATCCTTTTGCGAGGACTAATTCTACAATTCTGTCTAGTCGCACTAAGCATGGTAGTATAGCTTTAGAAAAGGAATCCTGGAGACAGAAATGCTGTTTGGAAGAGAGCATAAAACCTGTCTTTGTATTCCCAAGAGTTGGCTTTGAATGCTCATACAAGAATTTTAATGGCTTCAGGAACTAATGCAATGAGTTTTCCATCCTGTAATGAGCTAGTAAAAATTCTTAATTTTTTGCTTTGGGTTGACTTCTTAGTTACCTTTTTTAAAATGTGCCAAGATCTTGCCATTTCCAGATCAATTTCTTTCACTGGCCCCTTGCCACCAGTGAAATTTCTTGTATGTGCACTTGAAAAAGAAAAGTCTCAGCCCTGTAGAGAAAAGTGCATATTCATCCTCTCCATTCTTTTTTTTAATCTGGAGAGCCTTATCTTTCATCTTCTTACTTAAGAAACATCAGATCTTATTTTATACTGTTTTCTTCTGTTTTATAGCCGTGTGCCTAATATTAAAAGCCATTAACTTTTAGAAGTTTAAATACAACTTTTATCATCTGGACCACATACATATGGACCACATAAAGGCGAGGCTTTCCTGGGATATGCTGCCTCTCACAGAGCTGAAATCTTCCACAAATTCTTCTAGTGCAGAGTAACTCAGCAGTGAGAATTGCTTTATATGCCTTCTGAGAAAATAAATTAATAGATGTGATGAAATTCTATCATCATACTGCTTGGTGAACTGCTTCTATGTAAAAGATAGTCAGACCACTGTCTGAAAAGAGTAAGCCTAAGACTAGAAAACCTAGTTTAGATAGGGGGTTCATTTTAATGGACTTATTTTTCTTCACAGGAGTCTGTGACAGACTACACTACACCTTCTTCTCATCCTAACAATGTGGCTGCTAGCAGTACAAAAATGGAGGAGACTTTGGTGACTAATGTAAGTCTATTGTAGTGAATCTCTTGATTTTAGGTCAGGGAAAATGTATTTATGCTCTTGTCTTCCTTTTTAAAAACACAGAATGTTACATTGTTAGCTATTAATAAGGTTTCCATTATGTTAACCAGCTGCTCATTTTGTAATTCCACTGTAAAAAAAAAAATAATAATAATAACTTAAGTTTGGTTAGTGCCTGTCTGAGTTCTTTGTTACATGGTGTTTTTTGTTTTTAAACAACAAAAAATTTGGAAGCCTATGTAAGGGAAAGATATTTTTAGGGGATACTTGAAAAGAGATGGGGTCAAGATTCAGGAAGACAGTTCCAGATAGGAGGAATTACAGAGAAGTTACCCTCAACAGCATTTGTGAGACTAAGGGAAAGAAGAGGCCTGTATTAGAAGTTAGAGATGGAGTCTCTAAGATAGACTAAGGAAAGTCCCCAAAAGACTTGTTTTTAAGGAATTATTCTGATCTGGATCCTGAAATTAATTGTGGCTATCAAATGTGAGGGAATCAACTTAGTGGAGTGTTTAAAGTAGATAGCAGCATTCAATCGTAATGCTTGAAGTACTTCTCACAAAGCCAGCAATCCTGGCTTTGTGGATTTGTCGTCTGTATTAGTTTTTCTTGTATGGTGAGAGAGAGTACTAATTAGTGTATGACTCATAGTGACTTCAAATGTATCTTGAACTTGATAGGTCTCTGTCAAGAGTAGGAACCTGAATCTTGTGATTTCTGCTATTTTGAGCAATGCAAATATAACTAGCTCAGAGTTGACTGGATTTGGGGGGCTTGTGACAGGGCCTACTCCTACGTCTCTCCCGAGAGAGCTTATAGTTTATTTTAAACTTTATTCCTATTAAATGAATTTAGTGATAGCAACATCCTTTAATGCATTTTTGTGGCAGTGGTGTTTGTAGCTACTCCTGTGCACCTCTTCTGTTCATAATGCTGTGATTTTTTTTGTGCTGTTTGTCAGTGGTAGACTCAAATCATAGGCAAAATATGATACTTTGTCTTTAATTCCTTGGTCCTGCTGATCTTGGTGTATTGCCTTGTTGCCTGGTAGAGTTGGATACACACATAGGAAATATGGTCTCCCAGCAACAACAGATTCGTGCTTTTGTCTGGTTTCATAGTTTCAGTACATGTATTTTGAGATTAATCTCATGTGGCAGCTTCATATGCTCTGTACCTAAACTACGAGTTGGTGATAGACAGGAGTAAGAGACTATTACTATACCAAGGATTATAGCAACACTTTCTCAGATCTTGTGTTTAGGAACTTGAGCAAATCCATCATTAGCTTTTTCTTGTGCAACAATTGATTGCATTTTGTCAAATTTGCATTCTTTCTCCTAAACTTGGCCTTTGTATGAGAGTCCTATTGAAAGAGAGCTAGGAAACTAGAAATAGCCGTATGCAAGCATTAGTTGCCAGGTATAGTTTTGCCTATTTTGTGGTCCTGTGAGTTTGAAGAGCAGTGTTTTGTTTTTGTAGAAGTTGCATCTCAGAGTTTGGATCCTAATACGGCCAGGCTTGATTGTGGAAGAATTTTGTACCCCACTGAACTAAAAATAAATTTTGGGCTAAATCCCCAAAGAGCTAAATGACATTTGACTATACAGAAAACATTGATGCATGGACAAATAAGCCTGAAGTCACTCTCAGAGATGACCAGTATTACATGAACACATATTAAATAACCTTTCCCTTCCAAATTTTCATCCTAGTTTGTCAAAACATCCCTGCCAAAAGCTCAAGCCTCAAAGAGAATTTAATTTGTTAGCACCGCTTGAGCATGTGCTCTTAAGGGGCTTTTGTAGTAGACTTAGTTAGAATGTGATGTGTGTTGCCTGCCTTTCAGGTGCCCCTGCCCCACACCCTTCCCCTCCCTAGGAGGGAGACTCTACAACAGAGCTCCAGCCTAACTCCAGTTTCTCCCGCTACCGTGGACCTCACCCTCAAGGTATGTACCACATCCCTCTAAGGGTCATATTCTTGCATGCAAGGGAAAAAGATAATGGAGAACTTGCTGGTGAACCTTTTTAGAGCCTTCCTTTGTTTCCTCTTCTGAACTGCTTTTGCATATAAACAGATGGCTGAAACAAAAGGGTGTATCAAAGGGGATGCGTTAAATTATAAATCTCTTTAACCCCATTTTGCATTAACACTTGGCCTCAGTCTTGACTCCCACTACCCGGAGAGCTAATTCTAGGGAGACACATGTAAGAGTAAATATTGTGGCATGCTGCTCGTGACAGAAACCTGTCATATTTTGACGTATTAGTGGATAGGTCTGTTTAAAACAAGCTGGTTACAGATTGATGGTTGTACAGGTTTTTAAAAATCGAGTAGTGCATTGGCTTCAGCAAGCAGTACTTGACTTTCTTAGCTCTTTCCCTTTGATTAGTGATGTGTGACTTGTACAGTTAGATTGGAGTAGTAAATAATGAAAAGTAGGTTGGCAGTAAGTTATTTTATTTTGTGTCAACAGCTATTGTCTCATATAAATTAGTACAAAAGTGCTTTGCTATTTTTGTGGTGGTTGACATTTCATGCTCCTTTATTGTGCAGGGTGGAGCAAGTATGTGAGAGCATTTGCTCTATGGCATGTATGTAGTCTGATGTTGGGACGGTTTGGATTGTGTGCTATATAACTCACTAACATTATTAAGCTGGTCTCTGTCCGTCGGCTACAGCATTTTTAGGCGAGTCTATCCTTTCCAGTGCCATAGATGAGCTATGTGATAGTGCTTTTATACACTGAACTAGTAAAAGCATTGCAACTTCCTCTAATTTTCAGAAGGCAGAATGTTGTCCAAACTAGAACTCACTCAAGAGGATCGGATGCATAGCTAAATGGCTTTCAAGGAATTTTCATGCAACTCCCAGTGAGAATTTCTCACTGAACTGGTTTTGTGATGGATGAAAGTTTCTTTCCAGTTTTCATAGTCTGTATCATTACAATACAGCACAACCCAGTGGTGCAACCCTAGTTACTGTTAATTATCCTCCTCTTTTTGTTTGTATACGTTTAAAGTGTCTCAGCCAGGAAAAATGTTAGTCTATTTTAAGAGAAAAAAGATGTGAGGTCAGAAGAGTGGTTTTGATTTGTGGAGGTGATAGAGAAGGGAGAGTAATTTAGCAAGGGAAACTCTGCTAGCCTGCTAAAATTTGAAATGTAATTTAATATTTATCAATAATCTAAGTTTTTGGTGTCTGGAAGCACTTTTTTAAATTTACCTTTAAATGTTAAACTTAATAGAACAACATCTGGAAATATGTACTTATTAACTAAACACTTGATACAGGTAGGAATATTATCCATCGTGAGCACAGTTCCACACCACCTGAGCAGAGTGAGTTCCTTTTGTGTATCTTTTCTTGTCCTGTAACTTTGTTGGAGCACCTCTATACCAGGGTGATTTAATTGTCCTAACAAACACTCGATAGATGATAGCTGTCTTCACAGTGGGTCTGATGAGGAATTTTGTCTAAAATCTCTGCTGCAGTGCTTTGAGTCTACGTTTTGGGAAGCCTTCCCCCCCCCCCCCCCCCCGGTGTCATGCCCTTTACTCAAACATTCAGGGTTTGCATCTCTTCCTGCAAATACCAAAGTCAGTTCACACTTTTTCAGGGTACTCTAGGACTTGACCGTGCCCCTACCATCTTCATGCCAGAATCTCTGATACCCAAACAGAACATTGCTGCTATTCTCCCATCCTGTTGAATGTAATCCTTGCTTTTAAAAACTGCTTTGAGGGCAGCAGTGAGCATTATCTTCCAACTCTTCTCCCTTAGAGGAACAAGAGTTTCTAGGCTTTTCTTCTGGAATGGAATAACCCTCCAGTCTCCTCTCTTGTTCCTCCATCCCCAAACATAGCATTCTATCTGCAAGGAGATCCTCTCAGAAGAAACTGGAGAGTAGGGGGACTCTGTCACAATTGCTCCTTTCTCTGGGCTTCACTCTGCCAGGGAAAGATACTCCTAGTGGAAGGCTTGTTGGATCGCTGCTTCCCTCACATCAGCCAAGATTTCCCGGGAGATACCTTGGCAAAGACAGGTCAGCCATGTTAGGACTTAGCCAGGTCTTTGCTGATCAAGGGCTCTTTGGCAGGGAAGTCCACAATCCTCTTAAACTTCCCTGCCCAACATACTTCTAAATTCCAGGGTTGCATCTAAATATTCTAAGTGGGTAACCAAGTTATTTGGCAAGGAATCTGCCTCTGTTTTTCTGTCCTCGCTCACAGAAAAACTGTTTTTTCTTAGGGAAGTTTTCTCTTGCTTCCTCTGCAATCATTTGTTGACTTCTGAATGCTGAGACCCTGGAGCATTTGAGTGGGCCAAGACCCAAACAGAATCAACAGGTGAGAGGCCTTGGGTTGACTGTTGTCTTTTCCATGCCCCCACTATCCAACACACCCTCTCTCACCCAGATGAGAAAAACCACAAAGATTAAAAAAACAGAGAGAAGGTAAAATCATTCTGGATGCTCTTGCTGCTTCTCCAGGGTCTTAGAATTGAGAGAACTTTTTTCTCCCAACCATGTTTGAAACATTGGTATGTGAGAGAGATGTAGCATGGATATTCCCTGGAATTTCACATCTCTTCATCCTTTCTCAGATCTTGAGAGGTGATGAGAAACTTAACATTCTGCAGGAGTCCTAATCCTACAGCTAGAGAAACAAAGCCTAAAGAAGGAAGCTGGCCAGGACTCTGCTGCATGCTCCTCGTAGTTAGAGAAAGGGTCGAGTGGAGTCTGGGCCAGTCTGGTCCCAGAGTGTGAATAGAGTTGATAAAAGACAAAATTCAGGATGGCGACTCTAGCTTCTGCTATCACTGGAACCACTCCATAAGACCTTCCAACATCAATGGACCTGGCAAAAGCTTATTTACATATTCTAGTCAGACTCTTGTCACAGACATTCGTTCAGTTTGTCTCCAGAAATTGCAAATATTAGTTCAAACAACTACCTGTCTGTCATCTTCCACTATGATGTTTACAAAGGTAATGATAGTGATATAGCCTGACTGAGGAATCCAAGCTCTTAGATATATCTATTCTTACCAGGTTTGGGACAAACTTGTTCTCCCTGCTCTCTCTATGAAGATGGTCTACCTCAGGATCAAAATAGCATGTAGGTGAGACAGTGGCTTACCTACAGGAAAGGTTGCACAAGATCCAGGCACTGAACTCAGAAGTATCAAGGAACAAAGTGTTACTCATCCATACCTGCAGGTGCTAGGTCTTAGTCTAACTCAAAGATTGCTCCATGTAAAACACTACATGTGAATGCTTCAAGGAGTTTAATTTACTATTAAGAATATAGTTTCCTTACAGTTTTGGGAAATACTCATCTGGTGTGAGGGTGGACGGAGATGTGGACAAATCTGGCCCACGTCTAATATATTGATTCGAAGAGGTTCAGCCTCAGTCCATGTGTTTATGGGAGGAATCTATCTCAAAAAGGGAAGTAGTTAAGTCACGTTTTCTGTGAAGTGTGTAAAAGCACTTGTGAGGAGGGAAAAGAAACTTGAAATAGTTCCTCCTGTCTGATACCTTTTTACACTTCAACAGTGGAAATTAAATACAAATTATATTGGTTTTGCCATCATTTTCTATGATGTATAGACAAATACCAACTTAAATTAGGGACGTGCGGACCTAATTTCCGTAAAATGCAGCCATGCTCTGTAGTTGCAGCCATGCTCCGTTTTAATCGAGATGTGGCCATCAGAGACTACTTGTCCAGTAAGAAGTGCTACATCTCAGTTCAAGTGACTAGGCCAATCTGATCAGACTTGCGCATTTTCAGCACTGAATGAGTTTGGTTCTGAATGAGGCACCAAATGAAAATATTTCCTGCCCCCAACAGTTTGTAATCTGATAAATGAAGCATGTAATCCATAGTCTCCAATAGCTAAACCTCAACATTAAATATGTGGGTGCTTGTCATTGTAAAACTTCATGGACCATAATTATGATTTAAAATTGTGGCATATTTAATTGAAGAATTATAGTAAAATTTCCTTCCCTTTGTCAGTGTAACATACTCACTCAATATTCTCCATAGAATTATTGCATGGAATTCAAAGGTTTGCTGTTAAATTATAATAGTGCTAAAATCTTGATTGGGGGGGGGGGAGGTAGGGTGGGTAGGGGGTACTTTAGTCAACCACTAGGTTGTTTAGATCAGTTTGTGGGGCAGCTTAGAAATACATATTTTTTAAACACTTCAAAAGCATGTTTGACCCTGACTATATTTGTTGCTATGCAAGATTACATACATCTACTTTCTGTAATCATGGGATTTGACCTTTTTGTGTGTATTTTTTCCTCTAACATGAGTGGTGGGCATGAGACACTTATATTTGGTACAGTTTCGCTCCAAATTATTTTCTTTAAGGTTTTAAAATATGCAGCCAAACAAACATACTAGTTATGTGGTGATGTGTAATCCTATGTTTAAAATTACAAAATAAAATGGACATTGTGTTCAAATATGCCATTTTGACAAATGATCTTCTGTACTCCCTTAAGTGGTTACGGATCATACTGAAGACAGAAACTTGCACTTCTGTGGTTGTGACATTTTTCATTGAAACATGCATCAGCTATGTCCAATCTCAGAAACGCTTTCTTACCTTTTTGCACCAATGACTTATCAAAACCATTTAATTCTAAAGCGATTTAATGTTTTTATTTTAGAACCTATTTTTATGGTATTTTAAGCGTGTATGAAACAATATATTTCCCTTACTCCCACTCCCCTTGTAGGGAGGGGAGGAACACAACTCAATGTGAGCAAATTTAATCTTGGATACTGAAAATTTAAAATGGTTGATTACTTTGTCAGTTGGAGCTATTTGGAAGCTCCCACTTAGGGCTATAAGTTTTTTGCATGAACACATCGCATTGTGCAATCATAACGATCAAATGTTAAGCAAGGAGGCTCGCAGGTAGCCTGTACTTCCTTTTTAACTATAATGAATTGTTAACTGAAGGACTAACCCCGAAGAGATAAAATGTTCTAAATAGCTAACCTGTTTCTCTTTTAAAAAAAGAAAAAACTTCCTTTTGTTTTCCTAAATAGATGGAGTCTGCACGTAAAGCATGGGAGAATTCTCCAAATGTGGGGGAAAAGAGTTCTCCAATAACCTCAACGGCATCTCCCATAACTGGAGGTAACAATGGAAGCAGTAGCAGTGGACCAAGTAGTGGCACTTACAGCTCTTTCTCAAGTGCATCAATGCCTCCTATTCCTGTGGCATCAGTTACACCTACAACTTCGTTATCAGGTATAACTCTTTAGATTGCGTCTTATGTGTTGCATCACGCCCTTTATCCAGTTTACTTGTGTAACCCTTTTATCATGCCAACCTCATCGCTTTCTTTGAGATTAAATATTGGGTTCTAGTCTGTTCGGTGCAAGCTACAATTTACCAAAATCCTCTTATTGGGAGGTCTGATGTTTCCCTTATGATTTTACTGCATAGCCAGCTCGAGAGAGGGGGTTTTCTTATTTCCCTTTTCCAGTAGGGTAGATCCGGAAGATACTGTTTTGGAAGCTCCTCTTACCCACCTTCATCTTCAGCTGGCTGCACAGAATTTTTTGTGTATAATATAGCTGCTCTCCCCCTCCTTGTAGTCTTCATGCTGCTGACCTTGTGGAAACCAGTAGCTGTGGCAGCTACTCAGTTCCCATAGTTGTCTGAAAATCTCCAGATTTTGTTTTTCAGTAGTGCTGACTGAGGCCTCTTTGTAGTAGACACTATATAAACATGCATAATATGAGAGTATCGCACAAGAGTTTCAGATAACACAGGTTTCACTACTGTTACGCACAAACATTAATGGGAAAGTGTTTGACTCCCACTATAGCTTACAAAAGTGGTAAACAATTAAAATTTGATATCCAGTTAAATCCTCTTATATGTGGCCTTTAAAGGGAATATGTACTCCAATTCCAGCTGAGGTGACTGAAAAAGGTTTCTTACTATGGTAAACTGATATTCTCTGGATAACTGGAACAAAGTGCAATCATGTTTTAAGAAATATTAAGATTCAGGCACCCCAGCCACACAGCCATCCCTATAAGTACTTTTTTATTGTTCGCCCTTGCCTGTGGTAGTCGATGCTTCCAATGTTTTGTCAGACCTACTCAAACATAAGTTTTTGAATGATCATTTTAAATAAACTGTTTGATACATGTTTTTTTTTCCCCCAATCCAGGAGCTGGAACATACACTACCTCTTCACTGAGTACAAAGTCTACAGCCACCTCAGATCCTCCTAATATCTGTAAAGTGAAACCACAGCAGTTGCAGACAAACAGCCTTGCTTCTGCCAGTCACTTCTCCCAGCTTAGCTGCATGCCATCCCTCATTGCCCAGCAGCAGCAGAGTCCACAGGTCTATGTGTCTCAGTCTGCAGCAGGTAATAGTGTTTATGAGATTGGAAGGGAAAGGTGTTAGCTAGTTCTTCGTTTTCTTTGAAGTTCAGTAAAACAGGTTGGTAGCACTTTTAAAACAAAAAAAAAACCTAGTACAACTCAGATGAAATTATCTCTGAAATTAGTGATATGCTTCTGAGTTATTACATACTCTACGTTCCATTTTTACCACCTGCAGCAAAAACAGAATGACTGGAGGGCAGGTTACATACCTACTTATACCCTAATATTACCTTGTGCATATTTTGTGGTCAAGCTCTGCACTATATGGGTATAGAATGGTGTTATATTGACCAACATCCTTCAAAAGAAACTTCCACTAAATAAAACAAGTTTGTATCTTCTCCATATTCTATCTTTGTATTAATCCCTTTTTCTGTAACCTGCTTTGCATTTTTTAATTTTAAATCTGTATTTCTTTAAATTTAGTCATCTCTGGTTTTAATCTAATTTTATAAACTATTGCAGCAGTCTCTCTCTTCAGTGATACCTTTTTCTAACTATAAAGAAACTACATGGGTTTTTTTCCTTTAAATTGCATACATTAATATGTTCTTCACACAATGCTTAGTTCTAGAATAGGGCATTTAGAGGTCTGTCCAGAATTTACCATACCAGTAAATGTCATGAGATTCAAGATGTATGTGCTCAATTTATAAATATGCAAAAGCTCAAAGGGCAGGTGAGGCCCACCTTCCACTTGTACATAAGAATACCATAGTGGTTCAGACCAGTGGTCCATCTAGCCCAGTGTCCTGTCTTCTGAGCAGTGCACGCTACACCCGTAAGGGATGTGGTTTACATGCAGCGCTGGGAGAGCTCTCTCCCAGCGCTGCCGCTCTGACTACACTCACACTTCAGCGCTTTGAAATTCCAAATGTAGCCATACCCTGAGTCTCTTGCTAGTTGCCCTTCAAATTCTTTTTTGTCCTGCCCTATTTACTTTTACACTTGACTGCCTGTTTTACTCTTTTTTTAACCATGGTGGCATTTTTTGTTCCTCTGATTTTTTTTTTTTTGATTTTTTTTATTTTTTTATTTGAGGTTTACCTTTAGTTTGAGCCTCTATTGTGTGTTAAAATTTTTTAGCTTGCAGGCATTTCACTCTTATGGCTGTTCCTTTTAATGTTTGTGTAACTAGCCTCTTCATTTTGGTGTAGTTCCCCTTTTGGAAGTTAAATGCTATTGTGGTTGGTTTCTTTGGTATTTTTCCCCCTATAAGGAAGTTAGATTTAATTACATGACAGTTGTTCTTTCTGAGCAGTTCAGCTATATTCACCTCTTGAACCAGATCCTGTGTACTACTTAGGACCAAATTAAAAATTGCCTCTCTTTGTGGGTTCCAGGACTAGCTGCTCCAAGAAATAGTCATTAATAGTGTCTAGAAATTTTATCTCTGCATCTCATCCTGAAGTGATGTGTTCCCGGTCAATATGTGGATAGTTGAAATCCACCATTATTACTCAGTTTACTGTTTTTGTAACCTCTCTAATCTCTCTTAGCATTTCACAGTCACTGTCACCATCCTGGACAGGGAGTTGGCAATATATTCCTACTGCTATATTCTTATGATTCAAGCATGGAATTTATTCAAGCATGGTGCAGTTCGATTCACCAACGTTTTTTATTCTAGTTGACCCTGCTTTCTTTTGTACACAGTACACACACTCCCCCACCAACCTGCTCTGTCCTTTGTATATATATTGTCCCCTGATGTTACCATGTCCCGTTAATTATCATCGTTCTGCAAATTTCTGCTGGTCACATTATGTCCGTATCCTCACTTGATATCAGATAGTCAAGTTCATCCATCTTAATATTTAGACTTCTAGCATTTGTGTACAAGCACTTATAAAATTTGTTAATATTTGGTGTTTGCCTTCAAGGTGTGTAATTGAATGGGTCTTCTTCATTGACTGTTATTTTCAGCTCCTACTTGTCCTTTATCAACTTCTCTCCTCTCCTCTTTACTGGAATATACAAAATCCCCTTTAATAAATCCTGCTCTAAAGGATGTGTCTGTCTGAATCGTGTGCTCCTTTGTACCTGTCAGCTTTCACCCAGTCCTTAGTTTAGAAAATTCTCTACAATCTTAAATTTCACATGTCAGCAGTCTGATTCTGTTCTGGTTTAGGTGGAGCCCATCCTTCCTATATGTGCTCTTCCTTTCCCCAAAAGTTCCCTTGTTCCTAATAAGCCTGAATCCCTCCTCCTAACACTATTGTTTTATCCACGCACTGAGATACTACAGTTCTGTCTAACTGGCCCTGGGCATAGAACTAGAATTTCAGAGAATGCAACTATGGCCTAAATATGGCCTCCAGGACCTCTCTCCTACCTTTCCCTATGTCACTGGTATGTAGATGTAGCATGACTACCATCTCCTCCCCAGCACTGCCCATTCTTCTGTCTAGATGTCTCTAGAGATCTGCAGCCTTCATGTCCTGCAAGCAATTCACCATGCACTTCTTCCATCAAAAGCCCAACTGTCAATATTTCTAATAATCCAATCCCCCAGTTCAGCCACTGTGGTCTCAAGAGCCTGTACTTGATCTCTGTGAGCCAGGAGCTGCTTACACCAAATGCATGCCAATGCCACTTGCCCATAATGCAGGTAATCGTACCTGCTGCCTTCAGGGCAATATACTGGATAGCCCACTCTGCTGCTGGACTGCTACCTGCATTCTTTGTACTCTTGCATGGTTTTTTCCTATGTTTTGTTTGGGAGCGGTTTGTGGGGGAGCAAGCTTTATTGGCCCAAGTTTAGAGGATGTTTATAAGGTGTATCTTGATTTCATGTTCCCTCTCTAAACTCCCTTTTAAAACTCTCATTTTTTGCTCTTGTTCACTAGCTCCTTCGGTCACTTACGAGCTGGCTTTTTAAATCCCTGTTTTCCGTGACTCTGCCCCCTTGTCAAGGGATTCTGAAGGGATTAGGGATCCAAGGATGGCAGGCTGCTAGGCTCAGCACACAGTTCCCAAACAGACCACACTATAAACTTAAAGCGTGCAAACACACAACAGACTCACCCCAAGAGTCATGTAGTTGCTCCTCCTTCACCTGGAGAACTCCCTCACAAAACTCTCCTGTTCGCTAGCTTACTGAAAATCTCTTCCCACTCCAAATCTCTACCCCCGATGCTAACAGTCAGGCAAATAGTTAATCTAACTTGTAAATATGAAATAGAAAACTTCCTCTCTGGCTGCAGTTCCAACACTATGTGGAAATCTGCCCAGAAGGAAAATGTTTTAAATTCAGACACTAATTTTCATATTTTCCTGCGGTCCTGCAGCTCAGATCCCAGCTTTCTACATGGACACAAGCCACTTATTCAGCACTCAACATGCACGTCTTGCTCCACCTTCCCTGGCTCAACAGCAAGGTTTTCAACCAGGACTTTCTCAGGTATTTGAGGATTCATCTTACTGGACCTTCATTGTAAAGCTGTTATAACTTGAGTGGAGCTGATAGTTGCAGGGGGGAGAGAGAGCTCTGTAAATGCTAAATTGCATTACATTGCATTCCCAATCTATCATAGTTCAGTTTGACCATGTACACAGACTTTTATGGTCTTTCAGTCAACATTCATGTGAACAAAGATTTCTTTATAGCAGTATTCCAGTAGAAGCCCGCATTCTCAGAAATATATTGCTTCATACAGGAGTCTATGTTCACACCAGAAGTGCTCACTTGTTTTTCTTCCTGCAGTTGAGGAAGTTGTGTGCATATGTAATAGAAGGGAAGAATACTAATGAGTCCAGTGACTTGTGGGTGAATCAGAACATATCGTTTAGAACAGGGGATGGCAATCTTTCAGAAGTGATGTGCCGAGTCTTCATTTATTCACTATAATTTAAGGTTTTGTGTGCCAGTAATACATTTTCACATTTTTAGATCTTTCCATAAGTCTATAATATAGAACTAAACTATTGTATGTAAAGTAAATAAGGTTTTTAAACTGTTTAAGGAAACTTCATTTAAAATGAAGTTAAAATGCAGAGCCCCTCCAGACATCGTGACCCAGGCAGTGTGAGTGCCGCTAAAACAGCTCGCATGCCGCCTTCGGCATACCTGCCATACGTTGCCTTCCCCGATCTAGAAAGCAGTCCAGCCTCTCTTTAAAGAATTCAGATTGATAAATTAGCCAGCTCCTTTTGTAACTTGTTCCAGTGGTTGATTTCCCCTCTTGTCATTGTAAAGTTCTTATTCCCAGTTTGAATTCTTCTAAATTGACTTCCAGTCATTAGGTCTTGTTGTGTCTGTCTGCTATCTTAGCGTTCCTATTCTATGGACTATTAATTTTTTATAATGGAACACTGCTTATTACACAACAATGGAACAATGTTCCTGAAAGCCACGGCCAAAAGTTTGGTACTGAGGAAGTTTAATAAGTGAACTAGTTAAGGAAGTGTACCAACTTTCTCCACAAAGAAAACCTATGCACATGAATGCAGTAATTCTCATGTATGTAACAAGAAAACTGAATGTGAACTTTGCTGTAAATAGTCAATAAATCTTGTTTGTGATGGTCAGTTTCTATCAGGAAGGAATCTAGGTGTTTTTAAATCTGGGATTCCCCATATAGGCCAAAAATATAAAGCTCTTGTAGAAGAGAGTAAAGGAAAAGGTTGAAAAGTGTTTTAGATCTCCTAGATTTATCTCCTGCTAACTTTCTAAAGTACTCCATCCATCTGCCTGAGAGAATCAAGTCCAAGTGACTTACAGTGGTTTATAAAATATTAGTGCACAAGTCACATGGATTATCTTACTAAAGTTGCTCAGAGTATGAGTAATAAAGATCAAGTATTAAGATTGTAGCATGTAGTCCATAGACTAAAACGTTTGCCAATTATTAAAAAAGTAACTTGTGAAAAGTAACAACTGAATGCCTTGTGACGGGGTGAGGACTCGCCCATGCAGTGCCTCCTGCTAGTCATCTAGAGAATTAACTCTTCCAGCACAGTGTGTCCTCTGCAGGCCTGTGTCTCGCCTGCCGCTGGCCCTGAGTCCCTCCCAGACCCCAGTGCCCCTCTAAGTCAGGGTTCTGTCCCAGCAGCAGTAACCCCTCCGTCTCTGAGTCTCCCTTCCCAGGGAAGTCCCCCACCCCCTATCCCCACCTTGCCTCAGTGGCTGCTGCCAGTGATCATCTAGCCCCTGCTCCCTGGGGCAGACTGCAGTCTATAAACCACTCATCATTGGCAAGGAGGGTTTGGACCTGCTGCCTTTCCTAACCCTGGGCTGCACCTTTGCAACCCTAGTACCTGCTTGGGCTTTGCCAAGGCCTTCGGCCTGGGGAGTTGCTAGGCTGGAGCTCTCCCGCTCCCTCTGCCCTTCCCCAGCACTGCACCACCTCAGGCAATCTTTGGACCTTTTAGCAAGGCCTGTAGCCTGGGATTTCACTAGGCCGGAGCTCCCTAGTTCCCTCTTCTCTTCCCCAGTACTGCTCAGCGTCAGGTACCCTGCTCAGACCCCAGGCAACCAGGTCCTTTTCTCTCCAGTGAGAGAGACTCCTCCCAGCTCCTGGCCTACTGCTCTGTTATAAGGGCCAGCTGGGCCCTGATCGATGCTTCCTTAATCAGCCCGGCTTTTCCAGTTGCAGCCCAGGGTAGCTGCCCCACCACAGGCCTACATTTAATAAATGTACTACAGATAGTTTGCTCAGCTATCATTATCATAAACTCTGACTTCTCATTTGCTACTATATTACAGCAACTGCACATTCATAATGGTTCTGAATTCCTTGAGCATGATTGTTGGGATTTTTTTCTGTTTTATTGTTGGTCATCAGAATCAAATGTCTATAAAGTTTGGTCATAACAATTTTAGATGGACATTCACTTTAAATAGCCATGTTCATTGCCTCAGTAAGAAGTGAACTGTAATATCTTTCTAAGCTTATTTGGAAATGGAAATCTGTCAACTCTTCAGTAAAGTTAACTTTGCATTTAGAAAGTTGTGTGTTCACTTTATAACCTTTGTGTTTAATGTGCAACTACTTTTTAGTCTTTTTTAATTCCTTTATCAGTCCCATTGCACGTTAGGTACAGGCATGTTTTCCCTTAAGGGTTTTGACTAGGAAATTTTCAGTTACCAGGATTTTTGTGTGACCGTTCCTACACTTGGATATTTAATTATTTATTTTTGTTACAGCCCACTTCAGTTCAGCAGATTCCCATCCCCATCTATGCACCTCTACAAGGACAACACCAAGCCCAACTGAGTTTAGGAGCGGCACCTGCTGTTTCCCAGGCTCAGGAATTGTTCAACTCCTCCTTACAACCGTATAGGTAAATGTTTTTGCTTAAGTAAGAAAAAGCAACAAATGAGATCAGTCCATTGTAGTATTTCTTTCTTTCACCACTCCCCACCTTTTCAGACCAATATTGAAGCCTAATAGCAACTCTTAAAATCCTTGTTAGTTTGTGAATTCAGGCTTGAGATCCAGTAACAGAGATCTGACTTAAAATGAGCTACAAAGCTTAGGGACCAGTTGAAGACCTACAAAAATAAAACCTGCTACTTGTTAGAAATACTGTGGTCTCCCCCTAGTTAACTTACCAGCCAGAGTTCATTAGACATTTTATCTTCTCACCCTTTTTGCTCCTCTCAAAAAATCCACATATTCAAAAATGTCATTAATTCTGTGCCAAGCAGAATGTTGTTGAAAACTTTCATGGAAATTGAAAGAGGTAGCCTTCACGTACATAGTTTAATCAAAAGAACTTTGGGTGCTGTTGTGATCAACATCAGATGGTGGCTATTGGTGGTAGACTCTGTAGAGTAGATCTGAAAGATTACACTAACATCCAGTGTCCACAAATCCTTTCATTCACAACTCAGTCTCCTGCCTCTCCTAAGCATTTCATTGGGAGTCTTTTATATTGACTTTAATGAAGCTGAGTTGAGCCCCGTATGCACAAGAGATGAACTCCTATTCAGCAGATCCTATGCTGCTCATAACAGTGAGACTCCCTCCTGTTCCTAGAACTAAGGCAGATTTTTCCAGATGAGCTAAAAAAGCATCCTCTAATCTTTGACTGCTGTCTGAGAGAGGCTTTTAGGTAGTGCTTTGCTGTATTCCTGTGTAAAAACCCAAAATGAGTAGTATGGGGAGAATGTGTAAGGAAACCAAATATCAATTTAAATATTAAGGACCTTGTTCCCAGCAGTCAATGTCTCAGATAATACCAAACATTCATTGTTAAAAATACCCATTGATACCCAGTGACTAAGCGGGTAAGTATTATGGAGTCAAAGAATTAATGTACTTAGGGTCATCTGTGGTCAAGAGAACAAAACACTTTTTCATGCTCAGGTGCTGCTACTAAACTCTGTTATACTTCCCTCTGCCTGATGCTACAGGACAAAGACTAAGAACTGGAAGCAGACCAATCTCACATGTGGCAGTGCAATTAATTTAAACATTTCTTCTGTGTAATTTAAAATAGTTTAATATACTTCAGTACTAAAGAAATTAAAATAACTTACAAAATATTTTTTCAGATATGAAGTTTAGTTGACTTACAATACATTCAGAACCAGTACCCAGCAGCTCACACTGTCTTCAATGGGATCGATTGTGTGTGCAGCCATTTTGAATATCTAGCTCTCTGATTTTAATGCCGATAAAGGTCTAGTTCTGTTATTAAAAGAATGTTGTATTTTAATTTTTAAAAGCAGTTTCTCATATATTGTATCTGTAATGCAAACTAAAGCCTAATAACACAACTTATTCTTTTGTAGATCACAGCAAGCTTTTATGCAAAGTGGTCTGTCTCAACCATCGCCCGTAGTTCTGTCTGGCACAGCCTTACACAATTTCCCAACAGTGCAGCACCAGGAACTTGCCAAGGCACAATCAAGTCTTGCATTTCAACAGACTTCTAACACTCAGCCTATTCCCATCTTGTATGAACATCAGCTTGGTCAAGCTTCAGGACTAGGAGGCTCTCAGCTTATTGATACTCATCTTCTCCAGGTGAGAATTTTTTTTTTTTTTCAAGTTGAGGTCTGTTTCACTTATTGGAGCAAATAATGATAGGATGTAAAGAATGCTGGAGGAATTTTCTGATACCTTAATACTATAAAGTGCAGTGTATTGGACTCTATTATTCAGACCTACCTCTAACCATCTTGGATAGGTGAGATGCCAAATATCCATATCTGTTAACTGAAATTTGTATTTAAACTGAAATTTATGAAACCCCAAAATATTTGTAATACAGTGTTTCATCTGTATTCTGATATGTCATCTCTATAATATCTAGGTAGCATTGATGCCACGTTACAGGAAATCTTAACGGTTCCTTTTCTTCATTTTTACCAGGCAATCTGTTTTGTGCCCCAGCATTCCAATTCACTTGTAACAAACTATGTAGTTTAAGGATACCTCTGAAACTTAGACATAAAGACTTGACTTTTCAATAAAGACACTGTCCTGTGTTTGGATTGTTTTAAACAGAAATGGAGGCTTCACCACAAATTGAAATGTCTGTAATTTTCCAACTTCTTACGCTGTAGCCATTTTGCAGTTGAACTGACTTTAAATCCAGAATAAATTGCCATGCTCTTAACGTTTAGTAATCCTGGTTGTTGATAGTAACTTAATGGTATCCTGTTGCAATTTGTCAATATTTCTTTCTTTCTCTCTTTCTTTCTAGGCCAGAGCTACTCTCACCCAGGCTTCAAGTCTATATTCTGGACAAGTTCAACAGCCTGGCCAGAGCAATTTCTATAATACAGCTCAGTCTCCCAGTGCTCTTCAGCAGGTAAACTATGGCATGGTAAATTTCCTAAATTGCGTTTCTTTTTATTATCAATTTTATGGACTGTTGTTTTTTTTCTGACATTGTATACTTAAACCTAGGGAAATAAAGATTTTAAGATCATGATCCTAGAACTGAGAATTTGCAGAATAGAACCACCATAGTGACACACACGTTGCAAGAAAATCAAGTGATATACAAGTGCATATTAATGACATAAGTCTAAGTGGCAAAAGAGTGTTCCTACACCACTGTCTCTATAGTGCAATGGTTCTCAAACTTTTGTATTGGTGACTCCTTTCACTTAGCAAACCTCTGAGTGCAACTCCCACCCCCAATATAAATTAAAAACACTTTTTAAAATATTTAACACTGTTATAAATGCTGGAGGAAAAGCCGGTTTGGAGTAGAGGCTGACAGCTTGTGTGCCTCTTCTCTCCTCCTCCTCCTCCTTCCCCCCCCCCCCCCCCCCCCCCCCCGGCCGTTGTAATAACCTCACAACTCCCAGAGTGGTCCCAACCCCCAGTTTGAGAACCTCTGCTCTAGTGATAATAGAAGCAACACCCTACATAACAGTTAAGTAATATGAGTATCTGCTGTTTTTCATCGGAAAAAGTCAGAGGTCATAGCGCTTTCATAGAGAGCCAAATAATTACAGCATTTAGAGAGCAGACAAACAAAATAGCCTGTTTGCTAATGATGGCTTATGGCTCATCTCTGACTAGCTGAAACCTGTAAGACCAGTCACATTTCCAGGGGGACCAATGTGTGTACCCCAAATATGCAAAGTTGATTGAGTTTGCACGCAGTTGTCGGTCATACTTACTTGTGTATATCTAGTCTTATCCTGTGGCTCTATAGCACTACTTAGTTTTGAAGTTTAAGTGGTGCCAGAGTATTTCCAAGGAATTTAAGATTATATTTGAAAAAAATTGTTTTGATTTTGTCTTGTGCAAGCACTGTGTAATGTTTGCAAATCTAGTACCATTCAGTGGCTCACGTTTTGACAACTTAAGGTTTAGATTTTATAAAATGTTTCTAACACCTATTTCTAACATATGCAAACAACTGGCTATTTTATGACAAGTCTGTCAAGCATTAACTGCATGAATGAGGGATACCTCCGAAAACTGAGTAATACTTTAAATTCTATTGAAACTCAGTGCAAAATCCATCATCTGGTAGATTAGAAGTATCGTAAACAGTTAATATCCCCTCCAAATGAAAGACTTTGGAGGTCAAAATTATGGGTATTTATGTTTAACGTTTTCAGAAGTTCTGGTAAAATAGCTACTTGTAACCAACATTATGCTGCTTAAAGTAAATCTTGATTTTAAACTTGACTCACTGTATTATAGAGGATATTGTATCATTCTTTTAGAGGCCCTCAGAACATTTTTTGTGTGTGTATGGTGGGAGAGGGGTTCATGATTATGCACCATACCAAACAGATTAGGAGATGAAAGTATTACATAGTCAAGTAATTGTGTTTTTTACAAGTCCTTATCACTTCCATCCAGCAGTTAGTGTGCACATTTGGTTACGGTGACTCCTGTTAATACAGAACAGTGTCGTCAGGGGGTTGGATAGTACAGTCTACCGTTTCTGTTTTTAATCTTAAAACTCCATTTCTGTGTGCTCTTTGGCAAGTAAAGTCTAACTTTGATACCAGCAGCCAGCTTGATCATTTGAGCTGTTTGATGGAAAATTGCCATTTTTGTAACTATCTTGTAATTATCAGTTGAGTTGAATTTACTTTGTTACTGTGAAGGGCTATTGAAATGATAGAACAGTTAGGATCCAACCTGTAATTTGGTGCCTTTGTAACTGTTTCTGAAGTTCAACTATCCAAATGGATTAAGAAAGAACTAATTATAAAATTTCTACATAACAAATTGAGATTTATTTGCCTGCATCCCTCTAGGTGATAGTTTCGCTAATTAAGTGAAATATAATTTAATCTGAAATATAATTTAGTCTGAATATAATTTAATGACAAAGCCATCTTGATATAGTTAAGTAATTAAGCTTGTACTGTGGTACTGATATTTCCTTATTGTCTCCAGGTGACTGTACCTTTACCAGGCTCACAGCTTTCTTTGCCCAACTTTGGATCCACAGGACAGCCACTCATTGCTCTACCCCAGTCCCTACAGCCTCCATTGCAGCATGCCCCACCACAGGCTCAGGCTCAAAATCTGAGTAGGCCTGCACAAGTAAGCCAGTCTTTCAGAGGATTGATCCCTGCAGGAACTCAGCACAGCATGATTGCTGCAACTGGAAAGGTAATTACATGTTTAAGCCTAGAGTGCAATAATGAAAATGTTCCATTACTAATGTACACCATTTTTACAGCATCCAGCAGTGTTGTGAGCATGTTGGCAGGTTTTTTTTTTTTAAGAACTAAGGTCCCTGTCCAGATGATCTTAACATTTATAGAATCCTAGAATATTAGGGTTGGAACGGACCTCAGGAGGTCATCTAGTCGAATCCCCTACTCAAAGCACGGCCAGTCCCCAGACAGATTTTTACACCAGTTCCCTAAATGGGCCCCCTCAAGGATTGAACTCACAACCCTGGGTTTAGCAGGCCAATGCTCAAACCACTGAGTTATCCCTTCCCCCTTTAACAAGGTACACTGATCCTGGAAAGCTCTGTTCTTTTCCCCTCCACTCTCACAGGCTTGAAGTAATTTAGATGAAAACTTCCTTTCTGTACAAAAGGCCCAAAACAAAAGCCCAGCATTGTGGAGCCATCTCACACTATCCTCCACTGACCATGGTTATGAACCTTACAGATTATGTATGGCTATGCAGTCTACAACAGGAAATTAGTGAATGTTAGAGCCTTTTGTATTTGTACAGTAACTATTGTGGGTGCTACTGGAAATAAAAATATATACTTAGTTTGTCATGTATGATAAAAAGAGGATAGGATAGCAAACAATTGGAAAGGTATGTGGAGGTAGGGCACTTCAAGCCCTGTGTACATCTTGGTGGCTCAGGCAAGGTTTTTTTATTATTAACTTCCTTCTTGTGGCATTTTGAAAGAAGCTCATTTTAGAGGGATTTTAATAAAATGATGATGGCTTGGAAGACGAGGGCATTTCCATACATAGGGAACAGTGCAGAAAATGGCACATAGGTGGGCAGAAACAGGCAAAGAGGGCATTGAGTGTGGTATTGGTAGATCAGAGGGTTCAGGAGCTATGGGATAAGATATGAGTTTATATGTAGTCAGGTTGAATTCTCTGGAGCTTTGAAGGACAGGAGAAGGGTTTCAGTAATTAAGAGTAGATGATCAACACACTAATTCATGTTTTGGCTGTTGGGATTATGAGGAATTGGCAGATATTTAACTAAAACAACAACATGAAGTATTCTGGATTTTTTTCTTTTAACAGCAAACGTAATTTTTTAACAAAACAAGCATGTGTCCCTCACTTCTCACATTTATCTCCAGACTTCTTCTCCTTGTCCAGGTTTATTTATTCCACCCCCAACAATCATCTGTTCATTGAACTTTATGAAATTTTGCACTTTAGAGAGAGAGTTATAAGATTCCGTTTTTAAAAAAAAAATTGACAAACCCACACTGGGATATGTAGCTTATGATGGTACTACTACTGCACATCCTATGCAGTTGGTATCACCAGAAACAATAGCAGCTCATAGATGTTCTCAAGATAAAGATGGCCTCAATTATATCTCCACCAGTATCTCTAGTAGCAGTGCTCCTGATCCAAGCTCTGTGTTTACTGAGGCAACATGTCACACATTTTTGTGTGACAATTCATAATTGCATTTTAGAATTTGCTGGAAGAAAGGTGGGGCATTTTGGAAGTTGTATAGGAAACTGTTTGTTTGGGCTTTTGGCATCTGGGGAGGAATGTGGCACAGTTCATAAGGACATTAGTTGGAGATTTTGCTAAAATGATCAGCAGTGAAATAGTTGACGTAAATTAATTTTTAGATTTGAGTTAACTCATAGGGATGATGAAAGGGGCAATTCACAACTTCAGGGCCACGATTTGAGGCTGTTTGTGCTCGGAAAGGCAGGACTATGGTTTGTGTTTGAAGGTACACATCTACCTCAATATAACACTGTCCTTGGGAGCCAAAAAATTTTACCGTGCTATAGATGAAACCGTGTTATATTGAACTTGCTTTGATTCACCGGAGTGTGCAGCCCTGCGCCCCAACCCTCCCCCCAAGCACTGCTTACCACATTATATCTAAATTTGTGTTATATCGGGTGGCATTATATCGAGGTAGCGATGTATTCTTTTTATAAAGCTAGAAAAATAGCCGTTTTGAAAAGGGATCTTGAACTCTGAAAAACAGTTCTGTGCCAGGGCATTGACAAGTTAGTGATTTCTGTAGCAGATGCAGAGGAATTGTACTCAGTATAAAGTATTTTACAGTTTTTAATCCTACTGGAAACAGCAATAGTAGATCACATCAGGTGGAGTCTAGGCACGGATGAGCACTCAGAATCAGAGCACCTGACTCAATCCCAGTCTAGGTGCCCTTTCCCTGACCTTTGGGATCCTGACGAGTAGCATTATAGAGGTGAGGTGTTTGAGTCATGTTTATGTGGAATTTCTAAGAGCAGCTTTAAAATAACTGAAAAAATATATTTTGATGCCTCAAACCGATCACCCTCCATAAAGTTGGCATTAAAATGTCTTAGACTTTTTTGCTTGGAGCATAATAAAGGTTTTAAGTTCACCCATTGTTTTGATTTGCAACTGGCACCCTGATAAATGCCATTATTAAAAGACAGTGTCTAAATAGCTGATGGAATCTGTCTCGTCGTTTTATGTCTGGGGCAAGAGATGGCTTGGTTGCCAGCTTGAATCTGTTTTACTCCAGGACCTACTGTACAGAAGGCTGTGCACAGTTCCTGCTTACCTTTACAAAGAATAATTGCCAAGATTCAGTTTCTAGGGAAGAGCCTTGATATGGACTCCCTATGCTGCGTAACCTGTTTCCCAAATAGGGTGCCCAAACTCTCACCGCCCATACCAATGTGTTTTAATTTTAGAGTTGGCCAGGTTTTGAAACTTTAATTTATTTTTTTTAAGAGGCACTGATAGGTCCCCTGCTTGTTGGGTACCATGGCAACAGGTGTATTAGAAATAGCTATGACATTTATTATTGTGTTTTGTGCCTCACATTTGTGCATACAAAAATAACTTGTTCTAGCCCTGCTGTTAGACATTGACCAGTCTTTTCTGTGCATACTGCGCGTAGCGATTGTCTGGCTTTATTCTGATACCTCCCTCAGACTGTTCAGTTCCCAGCCCTGGGAATGAAGTGCTAATGATAATTTACCGTTTAGAGATACTGTTTGTAATTCTGCTGTTTTGAAGATATCACACAAGATTCACAATTATCCATTGCTCCACTCAGAGTCTGGGGATTCTGCTGTTGAGGTGACATGTTGCTTCTCTGTTTTCTTCACCCTTTTAGATGTGATCGTGTACATTCTTTTCTGGTTTATTTCTGTCACTGACTTATTTGATATCTTCATTTTTGAACAATTCTGACTAGAATATAGATGCTTGGGATACTGGCTGTTGGTCTGTACAGTACCTGAGTAGAGATGGAAAAATGTCGTGCTCAACTAAGATTCTGAAGGCCAAAAATTTAAGCTAGGTCAGGAATCCCTTTTTCCTACACAGCAAGCTGAAGACTCTATAGTTGGAAATCCTGTGCGATAACTTCAAATAATCAATTGTTCTTCTAATAGTGTCCATATAGGTGCTCCACTTCAGGTGCCTGTGTACCCCACATGCCTTCGATGGGGGATTTTCATTAGCAGTGTCCATTCAGCCCGCTCGTGCGCTTTTGATATCCTCGTGCCCCACACCGAGGCTGTCTCACACTGTATAAGCAAGCCATCCTCAGTCTCTTCTTAGCCCCTTCAACCTGAGATGGAGCTTGGCATATGTGCATGGTGTTTGCGTCAGATTTTGCTGTGCTTGTTTATCCCAGTTTAGCTAGCTAGTTCTTAGTTTGTAGTGGTGCTTCTTTATAAAAAAAAATTTTTTCTTTTCCTCTGGGAAATCCTCTCTGGGGAGAGCATGACCCTGGTCACTGGGGTTTAAACTGTGCCTCTCATGTAGAGAGGCTGTTCCAATCATCAATGGACACTCAAAGTGCCTTTGCTGCCTGGGAGAATTGCACTTCCCTCAGAAGTGTAACCTATATTTAGTTCTCAAATCTAAGACTTGGAAGAACCAACAAATCAGGCTCTGACTACTGATGATGGAGCATTCCCTTTGCCCCACTTCAGAGCCAGGTCACTGCCCTGTATGTTGTTCCTTGGTGGCGTTTAGCGCCCCTTCGACCTAGGCACAGCAGTCTTCCAGAAAAGAGAGATCCTCAGTCCTCCTGCGAACATCCTAAGAAGAGGATCGCTAATTACTCTCCCGAGAAACCCCCCCTCAAAAAGACCTTGTTGCCTGACTAGGTCAGCATCCTCAGAGATGACGTCCTTGAGTCTTGGTACTGTGGAGGCAAAGAATTCCTCCAGTACTCCTTTTCCCAGAGGTGTAGAGATGATACTCAAGGACCTCACCACTCCTGATGAGAACAAACCCAGATGCCACTCCCTCCCCCTTGTGGTCCTCAGTAGCCAGATTGGGATCCCTGGGCAGCTTCTTGCAGACAGTTTTCTAGGGCTCCAACCTTCTCCTGTTGGGATGATAGGGAGGCTCAAGCTTCTCCTCCCCAGCTACAGGAGAAAACATTTTAAGCCCAAGAAACTAGAACAGATGAAGAAGCCATTCCTCAAGCTACCATTTTGTCATCTTCTCCAGGTGAAGCTGTAGTGCCTTCTGTTCCATCTATGGCGGATGACTTTCAGCAGTTCCATGATCTTGTTAGGCAGGTAGCAGAATCCCTATAGATAATCCTAACCCAAGATGACGTATACTCTGTACTCTGCGACACCATCCAGAATTGCTCTTCCTATCAACGAAACTGTCCTGGAAACTGTGAAAACCATTTAGCAAGTCCTGGCTACAGTATTGGTAACGTGTAAAAGGGCCAATTCAAAAAAAAAAAAATTACGTATCCACTAAGGACACTTTCTTGTTCTTCTCACCCTCCACGTAACTCTCTGTGGTTGATGCAGTTAATGAACCGGGCAAGCAACATCATTATAAGTCCACCCCGTATGATAGAGACCAGAAGCACCTACACCTGCTTAAGAGAAAATCCTTTTCATTGGCAGCCCTACAGATGTGTATTGTAAATTACCCAGTGCTGATGGCAAAGTATATTTTATGTAGTTGTGAACAGTTTGCATTGCTTATTGAACACTTCCACCAAACCAAAGGGACCAGTTTCAGGTCACAGTGACTGAGGGACAATTACTGGCCTGAACATCTCTTCAAGCAACTCTGGATGCTGCAGATAGAGTGGGTTGCACTATCTCCACAGCAGTGGTGATGATCAAGGCTTCCTGGTTTACAGCTATCTGGCTTCCCCAGAGAAGTCCAGAATATGATAGAGTACTTTCCATGTGATGGACTCAGTCTGTTTGTAGAAAATACCAATGAGTCATTGCGTACCCTTAAGGATTGTGGGGCCACGCTACACTCATTAGGTGTCTACACACCTTCAAATAAAAGGAAGTTTTAGTAGATCAGGAACAGCTCAAAGATCCGGTCTCGTGATTTCTGGGTTTCAGAGACCAACAGAACCTCTTAGAAAGAGACAGCTTCCAAAGAAAGAGACCTTCTAACTCAACTGATGTCTATGCAGCAGCTTTCATTATCACAACGTCTGTTTTGACGGGATGGTCAAAGGTTCAAACCCCCCACTTCTGTTTGCTTGCCAACTATAATGTTTTGCCCACCTTCCTCCATTTGGAGACCAATTCTCCCATTTCCAACCAGCATGGGGGTATATCACCTTCGGCAAATGGGTGATGGAAATAATATCATGCTACGCCATCCATTTTACTTACCTTCAGTCTCCTCATTCCACTTTTCCATCCCCCTTCATGGACTCCTCTCTTAAGTCCCTGTTCAGACAGGAAATAAACTTCCTTCTTTGTTTAGGAACAATAGAACTTGTCCCCAGTCAGCATGGAGGAGAGGCTTCTACTGAGGTATTTATTTGTACCAAATTAAAACAGAAGGTGGAGACCAATTCTAGATCTAAGATTCCTAAACCTACTTGTGAGGCCTCAGAAGTTCAGGATGGTGATTCTCTGGCAGCTATAATTCTTTCTGTAAATTCAGTGGGTTGGGTTTTGGCCCTTGACCAATACACTCATCCTACAGAAGGTTCCTGCATTTTGTTGTAGGTGAGGATCGTTTTCATAGAATATCAGGGTTGGAAGGGACCTCAGGAGGTCTAGTCCATTCCCCTGCTCAAAGCAGGGCCAATTCCCAACTAAATCATCCTAGCCAGGGCTTTGTCAAGTCTGACCTTAAAAACCTCTAAGGAAGGAGATTCCGCCACCTCCCTAGGTATCCCATTCCAGTGCTTCACCACCCTCCTAGTTAAAAAGTTTTTTCTAATATCCAACCTAAACCTCCCCCACTGCAACTTGAGACCATTACTCCTTGTTCTGTTATCTGGTACCACTGAGAACAGTCTAGATCCATCCTCTTTGGAACTACCTTTCAGGTAGTTGAAAGCAGCTATCAAATTCCCCCTCATTCTTCTCTTCTGCAGACTAAACAATCCCAGTTCCCTCAGCTTCTCCTCATAAGTCATGTGTTCTTCTTCGAGTGCTTGCTCATATCCATTCCAATTAGGTGTGCGCGCGCCGCGTGCACGTTCGTCGGAGACTTTTTACCCTAGCAACACTCGGTGGGCCAGCAGGTCGCCCCCTGGAGTGGCGCCGGTATGGCGCCTGATATATACTCCTGCTGGCCCGCCCGCTCCTCAGTTCCTTCTTACCGCCCGTGTCGGTCGTTGGAACTGAGGAGCACGGCTAGCCGTTCTCCACCTCCCTAGCGTTTCACTCTTCTGCAGTCTAGTGTATATAGTTCAGTTATTATAGTAATAGTTGTAGTTATAAAGTTAAGTAAGTATAGTTGTAAATAGTTTTACTGAGGATCGGGGGTTCGCCCCTTTTTCCTCCCCGCGGTGCCCGGGCCCATGCCCAGTTCACCCGGCTTTAAGTCTTGTGCGGCCTGTCATCGGCCGATGCCAACAGGAGATCCGCATGACTCCTGCCTGAGGTGCCTAGGCGAGTCCCACCTTGTGGACAAGTGTCGGATCTGCAAGGCGTTCAAGCCCCGAACGAAGAAGGAGCGGGACAGTCGCTTGAAGCAGAGCCTGATGGAGGCAGCGCTGACTCCCCCACCGTCGGTGTTGGGCAGCAGGAAGCCTTCCACGCGTTCAACCTACCTAGCGAAGTGGAAACGCTTCTGCTGCTGGTGCAGTCAGCATGGCCACGACCCACTCGCCGTGCTAGTCCCCACCATCTTGGACTACGTGTGGTCTCTCAAGCAGCAGGGCTTGGCGATCCCCTCTCTACTTGTCCACCTCACGGCTATATCCACCTTCCACCCAGGCGAGGCTGGCAAGTCTGTATTTTCTCACCCAATGGTGTCAAGATTTATCAAGGGCCTGGAGCGACTCTACCCTCAGGTCAAACAGCTTACCACTACTTGGGACCTGAACCTGGTTCTAACCAGGCTCATGGTGCCCCCCTTCGAACCCTTAGCCACATGCTCGCTGCTGTACCTATCCTGGAAGGTGGCCTTCCTAGTCGCTATTATGTCGGCCCGGCGAGTCTCGGAGCTTCGGGCGACCGTGGACCCTCCATATACGGTGTTCCATAAGGACAAGGTACAGCTGCGACCGCACCCGGCGTTCCTCCCTAAGGTCGTCTCCGCCTTTAACCAAGACGTCTTCCTGCCAGTCTTTTACCCAAAGCCGCATTCATCCCGAAGAGAGCAACAGCTCCACTCCTTGGATGTCCGAAGAGCTCTCGTGTTCTACATTGAGAGAACTAAACCCTTCCGGCGTTCACCACAATTGTTTGTGGCAGTAGCGGAACGCATGAGAGGCATGGCAATCTCCTCCCAGCATATCGCATCCTGGGTCACGTCCTGCATCGGGACATGTTACGACTTGGCCAGTGTGCCAACGGGACCCATTACCACCCATTCTACCAGGGCTCAGGCTTCCTCGGCCGCGTTTTTGGCTCATGTCCCCATACAGGAAATCTGCCGTGCGGCCACATGGTCTTCTGTGCACACCTTCGCATCACACTATGTGCTGGTACAGCAAGCTAGAGACGATGCCGCTTTTGGCGCAGCAGTTTTACAGTCCGCAACGTCTCACTCCGACCCCACCGCCTAGGTAAGGCTTGGTAATCACCTAATTGGAATGGATATGAGCAAGCACTCGAAGAAGAAAAGACGGTTACTCACCTTTGTAACTGTTGTTCTTCGAGATGTGTTGCTCATATCCATTCCACACCCGCCCTCCTTCCCCACTGTCGGAGTAGCCGGCAAGAAGGAACTGAAGAGCGGGCGGGCCAGCAGGGGTATATATCAGGCGCCATACCGGCGCCACTCCAGGGGGCGACCTGCTGGCCCACCAACTGTTGCTAGGGTAAAAAGTCTCCAATGAATGTGCACGCGGTGCGCGCACACCTAATTGGAATGGATATGAGCAACACATCTCGAAGAACAACAGTTACAAAGGTGAGTAACTGTCTTTTCCAACCCCCTAATCATTTTTATTGCCGTCTGCTGGACTCTTTCCAATTTTTCCACGTCCTTGTTGTGTGGGACCCAAAACTGAACACAGTACTCCAGATGAGGCCTCACCAATGTCAAATAGAAGGGAATGATCACGTCCCTAGATCTGCTAGCAGTGCCCCTACTCCTACAGCCCAAAATGCTGTTAGCCTTCTTGGCAACAAGGGCACACTGCTGACTCGTATCCAGCTTCTCGTCCACTGTAACTCCTAGGTCCTTTTCTGCAGAACTGCTTCCTAGCCATTCGGTCCCTAGTCTGTTAGAGTGAATGGGATTCTTTCATCCTAAGTGCAGGACTCTGCACTTAACCTGATGAGGTTCAACAAGGACTCTTTTGGCCCAATCCTCTAATTTGTCTAGGTCCCTCTGTACCCTATCCCTATCCTCCAGCGTATCTACCACTCCTCCCAGTTTAGTGTCATCTGCAAACTTGCCGAGAGTGCAGTCCACGCCATTTTCCAGTTCATTAATGAAGATATTGAACAAAACTGTCCCCAGGACCGACCCTTGGGGCACTCCGCTTGAAACTAGTTGCCAACTAGACATGAAGCTATTGATCACTACCTGATGAGCACTTTGATCTAGCCAGCTTTCTATCCACCTTTATAGTCCATTCGTCCAGCCTATACTTCTTTAACTTGCTGGCAAGAATACTGTGGGAGACCATATCAAAAGCTTTCCTAAAGTCAAGGAATAACATGTCCACTGCTTTCCCCTCATCCACAGACCCATAGAAGGCAATTAGGTTAGTCAGGCATGACTTGCCCTTGGTGAATCCATGCTGACTGTTCCTGATCACTTTCCTCTCCTCTAAGAGCTTTAGAATTGATTCCTTGAGGACATGCTCCGTTATTTTTCCAGGGGCTGATGGTTCATGGGACTAGAGTTGTTCTGTTTCCAGAGGTACAGCACATATTAAATAGTAGGAAAGATTCTACCAGAAATACTTGCCTTCGCAAGTGGAGACAATTTAGTCGCTGGTGTGAACTCCAGGAGACAGTCCCAAATTCTGCCCCACTCCTCTTGTTCTGGAGTACCTGCTACATCTAAAGAAAACAGGACTGTAACTTAGTTCTCTCAAGAGTTATCTGGCAGCCTTTAACAGCCTTTCATACCACTATTGAGGGGTTCTCCATGTTTGCTCAGCCAACATCTGCAAGGTTCATGGAAGGCCTGGAGTCCCTACTTCTGTTTGAAAACTTTAATTTGGTTCTTACGTCTTATAAGTCTTCCGTCTAACTGATGGCAACTTGCTATTTATCGGATTTCACTATGAAAACAGCCTTCCTGGTTGCTATTACCGCAGCCCACAGAGTCAGAGAGATGGGGCCTTAATTGCAGATCCTCCTTTCACAATTTTCTGTAAGGATAAGGTTTCCTTACGTCTGCATTCCAAGTTCCTTCCTAAAGTGTCCTCTGAGTTTCATCTGAATCAGATCATTTACCTGCTAGTGTTCTTTCAGAAATCTCACAAGTCCAATGTGGAGACTGTGCTCCATACTCTAGATGTCAGAAGAGCATTCTTCTATGTACATAGGACTAAACCATTTAGTAACTCCATTAACTGTTGGTTTAGTTGGCAAACAGATCAAAAGGCTCTGCTCTTTCTACCCAAAGGTTTTCAGAATGGATTTCTGGGTACATTACAATTTGTTACACTGCTGTGAACATCTCAATCTCCTGTTGGTGTGTCAGCTCACTCAACAAGATGACAAATGTCCCAGTTGCTTAAGTCTGCAGAGCTGCTACATGTCTCCAGACACTCTGCTTTAATCGGTGCCTCCAGATCTGATGCAGCATTTGGCAATGCATTTCTTTCCTCTGTAATTGACTCAACTCGGAAGCTTCCCTCTCCTGATGGGGCTACTGCTCCATTTGAAATGGAGCACTCATAGGAACACTACTTATAACAGTTACCGCACAGAGTGAGTAACCTCTTTTTTGAGATGTCCCCCTCTGGGTGCTCCATTACCCATCCTCCTTTCCCTCTGCTTCAAAGTTTCCTTCTGAGACTCAGAAATGGAGAAGGAATTGAGAACGGTTCACCTGTACAGCCTGATATAGCCTCAGCGTGGGGCTTGAGGAAATCAGTAGCACATGCACAAGCTGAATGGACACTGCTAATGAAAATCACTAATTGAAGACACGTGGGGCACATACTTACATAGAGTTGGAGCTTTGATAGGGAGACACATCTCAAACTACAGTTACTGCACAGGGTGAGTAACCTCTTTCCCTGTCATGAGGAGTAATTGCATGCAGGGAAGGACAGCCATGTGCTTGAATGTTCTTCGGTTGCAAGCAACTATTTTTTTCCCATCGTAATAGCAGCCTGAATAGAATGGGCCATTTGTGGTTGTCCTTATAAGTGATGCACTTGTGTTAAGCCACAAGTGATGCATTTGGGCTAAACTGCTGTTAATAATTTTTCTCCAGATGTCAGAAATGGATCTTAAGGCCTTTGGAAGCGGCATTGATGTTAAACCAGGAACTCCACCAGTTACTGGTAGAAGCACCACTCCAACCTCCAGTCCTTTCCGGTAAATGAGCCTTTTTAAGCTCAGAATTTCATATAAAATCGGTTCTGTATTAAGTATTGTAACTAACTGTTTGCTCATGCACGACCAATCAATTCTTTGAAAGAGATGAATGTTAATGGGGGAGGGTGAAGGCTATGAATACTTCAAAATGGTAATGCTTAAACAATCAACAATCTTAGCGCAGCATTACAGTATGTCATCAGGTCTGCTAACAGTAATGCCAGAAGGATACTGCCCTGAAACATGAAGATTATTTTTTTAATTTGTGAATGAAATTGAAATGTCACTGAACAATTTTTAGAAGTGATTCCTGGAAGCATAGTGGCGAAAAGACACATACTAGTGACAGAAAAGTCTTTTTGGGATGGCACTGGTATAGGTTTTAGAATCTATTCAATTTAAGGGTAAAACTCTCTTACATGCACTGAAGGTTGTCATCATGACCTAGGGCATAAACTAAAGCCCTTCTTAAAACCCCACGCCTTCGAAAGAAAACATAGTGATAGCAACTCTGATGGAGTCTTGCACTTCAGTGCAGGATTTACAAACTGTTCTTAAGCTCTGAAATTAGTATATAGGCTGGCTTGCACATTTATTTGGCTGATGTAGGAAAAAGTGTGGCAGATTTTGCAGGAAAATTTTAGCAAAGTTGAGGTTTATGTTGCCAGTACACAGCTTTTTGAGACTGCTCACAGTGCTACTTGAGGGAAAAACCTTTAATAGAAAAAGCTAGAAAACAGGACATACTGTAACCATCTATGGCTACTAGGTGTTAATGGAAAATCTGAAGTACTTTGTGGGTTTTTTTATTGGCTGTCTGAACAACTGAATTTAAGAAATCCTACACAAATTGGTATTACATCAGGCCAGAGATTTCAAAAGTAGCAAAAGGGGAAGGACCCTCTTTATTTCATATTAATCTTCTGGTATGTGAAAATTTGGAAATTAATGAGAACCAGTAGGATTTTTCACTTCTTCAACATACAGGGGATGAAGATTGTAATGACTTCAGACTGTACCTCTCTGTTTCTCTTCCCACAAGAGAAGGTGGTTTTGGTTCTAGAAAGTTTTTTTCTTCCCCCTAGTTACTGGGCCTGAAATAGATTGTATTGTAACCGAGACTGACTGCATCTGGGGTAAGGAGAAGGGTGTATTTTCAGAAACTGAGGTGACAATGACTTGCAGGCACTAAAAAGTTTTTAAAAACAATGCCGAAATAGAGCTAGAAAGTTTTGAAGATTTCAGAGGAATGTAAACATATATTGCCTGTGAAGACTACAAATGAATTGTAATTCAGATTCACTTTTGCACAATATGGACATCTCACCTGTATCAGCCCTCAGTGTTTTGTGCGCTTTATTTTAACAGGAGGTTATATTTCTGTTAGTTGTTCCATTTCTTGACTGTGGTTTTCCCCCTTAATACAATGTAGGCGCTCAGGTGGATCTCTGATTTTATGTAAATTGGTGAACAACCTCAAAGCATTTTTGTATTGACATGTTCTGATTGTGTCCTGGAAATAAGTATATCTTAGTCCCAAGCATTCATATAACCTAATATCACTAGTGTTGACGCAGGCATGTGCTACTTCCATGGTCTTTGCTGAATGTATGGCCTGTAAGGGGAAAAGTCTGATTCTGAATGGGGCCCACTTAGTCTCAATGTGCCCTTAATATCTAACTACTTGAATTTTTTTTAAATAGTCTCAAATCATCCCAATGTTGGGGTTTTTTTGTTGTATAATATTGTGGCTATAGAGGTTCTGAATGCATCGATACATGTTGGTAAAATAGCTTGTTGACATCAAGATAGCTGAAATTTAGTGGACAGGTAATTAACCTGCCATATATAGTCTCTTCTTCACTTCCAATTTCCCTGCTTGGTTTCAGTCACTGAAGCTTAATGTTCTATTAGATTACAATAATTGTGTTAAGATGCTTATGTACAGAGTCAGTTGTCTGGGAATGTTTTAGGGTTTTGTGCGAAGAGCGTTTCTGCTTTCTTGTTTTTTTTGCATATGTAACACAAGGTAATTTGTTTTTATTCAGAAATAAAAAAATTGTGATTACAGTACTGATTCATTGCCTGTATCTTTGTAATTGTCTATCCTTACTCGTGTGACAGACCCTGCAGCTCTGAAGCAGACAAAACTCCCATTGAGAGGCTTGGGAGTTTTGGCTGCATCAAGACATTAGGATTGGACCAGGGTCGGCACTTCCATTTAGGCGACCGCCGCCAGGATTTGGGAGGGCGGCAAACTGCTCCGGTGGACCTCCCGCAGGCGTGCCTGCGGAGGGTCCGCTGGTCCCACGGCTCCGGTGGAGCATCCGCAGGCACGCCTGCGGCCGGTCCACCGGAGCCGCGGGACCAGCGGACCGTCCACAGGAACGCCTGCGGGAGGTCCACCTGAGCCGCGGGACCAGTGAGCCGGCCCTGCGCCTAGGGCACCAAAAACCCTGGCGCCGCTTCTGGATTGGACCTATAAACGTATGTATATTATTTCATAGTTGCATACTCAACTGGGAAATGCCAAAGCTAAGTGCATATGGACACTCTTGCTCTTCCCCCTTGTATGTATGCATTTAAGATGGTCTTCAATTATATTGTATTAAATACAGTACTGCTGAAATTTTTCCTATAAGTTTAAGAGTATAATGTTCAGCGTCATGTTAGTAATCTTTTTCTCTTATACAGTTATTGATTTTAATAGTTCATGTGTATCCTAAGATTTTAGGGGAAATGTATACAGTACTGTTTGAGCATGTGCCTATAAATTAAAAACATTTAATGCTGACGGCTTAAAGTGCAACTTTAATTTTGTCATTTCTGATTTTTATTGAATAATTTCAGTTTATCAAGCAGCCTTTTAATATTATTTCCTGAAACCTTCCTGACAGGGATGAGAGGAGAGACTGTCAAGGGATTTTCGGTTCCCTGCTTAGCTTAAGGTCTTTTCAGCAAGATAGGAACTAGTTGCTTTATACAAAGGAGAAAATACTAGCTACACAGTTTTCTCAGATATGCAAATTAAACCATCTAAATTTGTGAGTAGCTTCTTTCCACTATGGTAATAGGACTGAAAATTTTGTACCTTCTGTAGTTAGAAAATGGACTACTCGAGTTGACAATATCCCTTGAATTGTACTTCAGTGTTTAATACAGATTTTGAATGGAAATTTCAGTTTTTCATTGCAAGAAGATTTTTATGGGCTGAGGAGGGAGAAAATATTAAAAGGAGCATCAGTCTTCATGACACCAATATTCTGATGGGTTGCAAAGAAAAGGCAGTTAATGTGTAAAATCAGCAATCAGGAAATATTTGAGAAATTACTGAAATGCCCTGTCCCATGCACTTTATGGTCTTCTGCAGAGACCCCTTCTGTTGCTCACCTTAGCAGAACCCAAGGTGTATTGAAGGAGCCCTCGGGCCCACTCATCTTCATTGGGCCAGCGTGCAGTTGGGGCAGATGGGCTGGAAGACTCCAGAGAGCCACAGAGTTATAGTATTTTATACTTGTTCAGGTTGAAAATTGTAGGAATAAACCGACTTAAACTAGTAAAACAATTTGAGTGACTTAGTTTAGCTGTGCTCACGCACATGCTCTGCATCAGTGCTTGTGTAGCAATCTTAACAAATATATTGCACGTGTTTAATAAATGATATTTATAGCAAATCAAACCCCATTTCCTCACGACCGAGGTCATGTACTACTTCTTGGTGAAGGCTGTTGCATTCTCAAAAAATCAGCTTTCAAACTTCATCTGTTTTGGCTTGGCTGTTCAAAATGTTACAGAAAAAAATGGTAATGGAGGGACATGGTTTTTCTTCTCACAAAAACTAAAAAAAATCATCCCACACCTGGAGAACTTCAGCCTGAAAACAGAAGTTTCAGAAAGCTGTGAGCAAGAGAGAGGGTCAGAATGGAAACAATTAGGGGCATCAACTGTCCTACATGTGTACTTGGTATGTCACAGGCCCCGGTGCTGAGAAGCTTAGGATCTGAATCAAACAATACAAAGGGAGTGGAATGGACAAAAAAGAAAAAAAGGTGGAGGGGGGGACCTTACCACACACAGCAAACAGTCTTGCTTACTGAGTCTGAGGGTACGTCCACACCATCCGCCGGATTGGCGGGTAGCGATCGATCTATCAGGGATCGATTTATCACGTCTAGACGAGATGCGATAAATTGATCCTCAAATGCGCTCCCCGTCGACTCCGGAACTCCACTAGGGCGTGAGGCGGCAGCGGAGTCGACGGGGGAGCCGCAGCCGTCAATCCCGCGCCGTGTGGATGGGAGGTAAGTCGAACTAAGATATGCAACTTCAGCTATGAGAATAGCGTAGCTGAAGTTAACGTATCTTACATTGACACTTCCCCCGCCCCCCTTAGTGTAGACCAGGCCTGAAATCGTTTATAGTAGGGGCACTAGGTAAAGTCTGTGGCCAAAACATTTACTTTCCTTCTGTGTTCTATTGCTCATTCTGTTCAGTAATTCTGACTCTCAGCTATTTCCCCTTTGTATTGCCATATTAACTTGCTACTGTTCTGGCTTCATTTGCCTTGAGGATCCTAATGTTAGTTGATAGGGAATGTCTGATGCTAGTTTTCCTTTGAGCTCAGATTTCAGCTGGGATTTGCTAATTACAAAAGCATCCTTGTGATGATAGCAATGTCTTGATTCTAATTGGTGTTGGTTTCTTTTCAAGGGCCGCTTCTACAAGTCCTAACAACCAGTCCAATAAAATGAACAGCATTGTCTACCAGAAGCAGTTTCAGTCAGCAGCTGCTGCTGTAAGAATGACACAGCCATTTCCTGCACAATTCGCACCCCAGGTGGGAAACTGATGGCTTCCTGAAAGCAAACTTGCTTTTCTATACCTCAGTTAATCCTGTGACTTTATAATTCTACTCACCTGTGGGCACTGTTTTTATTTTGATGGGTTAAAAGTATAAGCCCTAAATTTGAATAAAGAATGTTGTTTATCAAGCAACTGAATTCAAGATAAATGCAAACTTGTTGTTAACCTTGCTTGTTAATGCAGGTTTTCTGGTGTTTTGTGCATTTTAATTTTCAGGAACATCGGTACATAAGAAAGTGAGACACATAAAAGCACTAGGTTGAGTAGTTCTAGTACAGGTAGGTGCCTTGCAGGCTTCCCCACACAGCTCCAAACAACTTCATTTCTATACACACTACTATATGGGAGTGTGGGGGACTCAGTATCTCCGAAGGGTCCCAGTGCATACTTAAGATTCTAAAAACTAAGCAGATTCCTAGTCGTTTGTCTGAGACGCAGTTCTGAAGTGTTCCAAAGTATAATTTATTTTTTAAAAATTCCAGTGAACACCTGAAAAAAGTAACTGTTCCAGGTTATAACTGGATATCGTTGAGCCACTAGAGAGAGAATGATACACCTCTACCCTGATATAACATGACCTGATATAACACAAATTCGGATATAAAGCAGTAAAGCAGTGCTCCGGGAGGCGGGGCTGCACACAGTGGATCAAAGCAAGTTCGATATAATGCTGTTTCGCTTATAACGCAGTCAGATTTTTTTTGGCTCCCGAGGACAGCGTTATATCAAGGTAGAGGTATATATGCTGTGGATAAGGACTCTTTGGGATTCGTTTGTTTTGGTTTCAGAGTGTTTGACTTAAGGATCTCTGTGTCTGGTTATTTTTGATTGAAGGGTTCATTCACTAAATGCTGCCAGGTGCAGAGAACTTTCTCACTAGTGATGCCTTAGGTGCTGCCTTCCTAGGATTTGTAACATGCCTTAATTTTGGGTTCTCCCCCCCACACACACACACACACTTTTTTTTATATAGAATTTTGAGTTGTTAGAGCAACTTTAAGCACAACAGCATCATTTTGGGGGTTCTATTTTTCCTAGAGACCAAGCATGGCCTGTTTTAACAGAGGAAAAAAATCCCCCTACTTTCTTAGCATTAGTTTATTGGCAGAGCAGGCATGTTTTTCCCCCTCTAAGGAGAAGCCAACATATGATCTGGTTGGCAATTTTCTAATTGCTAAATGTTTTTTGTTGTTGTTTTTCCCCCACTTAGATTCTCTCTCAGCCTAACCTGATCCCTCCATTGGTAAGAGCCCCACATACTAACACCTTCCCAGCGCCTGTTCAGAGGCCGCCAATGGCACTGGCTAGTCAGATGCCACCTCAGCTGACCACAGGCCTTATGAGCCACCCTCGTTTACAGCATGTGGCCAGAGGTCCTTGTGTATCACTATCTGGAGTCAGAGGCACTCAGGCCCAGGCTACGATGAAGGCTGAACAAGACATAAAGGTTAGTATTTTGAACAGCAGTGCTGTTAACACCAGTTCAGTCTTGACAGCTCATAGGGCAAAAATGTGTCTATGAACCGTGTCTTACGATGCCTCTGGACCCTTAACAACTTTATCCAAGTCTTTTCATGTCTTAGTACAGACTAAAAACTAAAACTAACACACACGCCCTCTTTTTTTAAAATTTTTTAAATTTTTTTATTAAAGAATTGCAAGTGTAGTGATTGGCAGCAGGCTTCCATTCTCAGGTGGTTTTGTGACCAATGGCTCCATGGAACAATTACCATTCTTGGGGGAAATCTGATGTTTAGGCTTCAGGAGACTGCATATTTTGGATGAGATGTAAAATCCAAGGTCCTACTATTAGTGGCTACTCAAGGCCTGATGAGCCCCAAGTGTACTGGCCAACTTCCAATTTTGGGTAATGTGTCCGAATTATATTTTCCCTATTTCTCAATTCCTGTTATAAATTGTTTAAACAGCTGGCATATTCCACCCAAGAGGCGGCTGCATTTCGGTAATAGATTATGTGAATCAATATATATAAAAACTTGTAAAGCACTTTGGGACCCTTCATGATGAGGCAAGATATTTCCTGAAGCAGATGCAATGGCACAGGGAGTCTGTGTGGGGACACCATAAGATTATAATACACTTAACACATCTGCCTGTATTCTGCAGAATGAGTTACCCATGTGGATAGCACTTCATCTAAAGGAACTCGTCTTCAGTTATGTTGCCACTTCCAGTGTCTGGGTGTAGAAGTAATGTAACAAGCTTTTTTAAAAAAAAAAAAAAAAATTAGGCAGTTGGTGAGATGTTACTCTCGCTGTCCTTCACTTAAATTGTAGATATTTTTAGTTTGTAAATAATTACCTATCAGGGCTACAGCTAGTCCAGAATTATAATAAATTAGGCTTAATGTTATCCAGAATTGACTAGTTCTTAATCCGTCTATAAAATTTGATCCTGAATTAGGCCAGTCACATCTGAGTTTGCCCTCAAAAGACAGCAAACAAAAATCTTGCATAGTCTTGTTTTCTGTACCTCCCCATATACATTCTTTGAATGATTATTTCACATTCATTGCTATCATTCCTTGTCACTTGTGATTAAAGCATTCAGACATCCTGATTTAACTAACAGATCTGCACAGAGGAGTTAAGCCCCCGTGCTGCTTCATTTAAAATGCAAGTATTTCCACAGTCTGTTGGTCCATCACTAATAAATATTAACGTTGGTTGCATTACTTGCATGAAAAGTTGGTTAGTCATTACAGTAGACTGGGGGATGGGATTCTTGGGTTGTTTTCCCATTTTTACATGGAGGGACGGCAATCTCTCTGCCCCATCTGTAAAATTGATAGAATATCGATCCACATGAGTATTGATGTTCAGAGTGTTTTGGGGGCCTGCTTATAAATGCATAGCATTCTTGATAGCATATTACTTTTTGTGTTGTACAGAGCATTTGCTTGCAGAGGGCCTGAGGAGTGCAACTCCTACTGGAGTTGAGTAGCACTTACATGAGCAGTCCCTTGACTTTAGTGGGCATTTGTGTGGGTACTGCTCAGTGTGAATAAGGGTTATAGACTCCTGCCATTAGGCAGCATAGTGCTATTCCTTACAGAGAAAGGAGCAAGGGTAAAATTGCAGTTTGCACCGTGTAACCAAGTGGCTTAAATTACATACCTTGCAAGCCTGGGAAAATGGCAGTAACTGAGGCTATCGCTGTAGTGCAGCTAGTGCAGACGCTCTAAGCCAATGGCAGAGAGCTCTTGCATCAACTTCATTACTCCAGCCCCCACGAGCAGCGGTAGCTGTGTCAGTTGGAAGAAGCTGTCCTGCTGTCCACGGGAAGCCGGTGCAATTTAATGTCGCTCAGGATGGTGGCTTATTCACACCCTGGAGCAACATAACTTATACTGACTTAAGCTGTAGTGTGTATATAGTCTGAGAGAAACCATAATTAACCCAACCTAGACAACAGCTTCTGTGTGTTGAGGGGAGTGGTGGGAGGTCTTCAGGAGTGAGGAGAATTTTGAATCAGGACATTATGGCTGCATTGGCACTGTAGACTTTCTGAAATTGTCCACTGTTGCTCTAGTGACAGTCAGACAGTTGGTGTAGGCTAGTTGCCAACATTTTTGCCACTGTCACATAACCCTGTTCAGAACAAGTCCAGAAGATGCAATGGCAAAAAGGTGGCAGCTGGTCTGCACTTGTACAACCCTTGTTAGTACTGACAGTCACAGTAGTGCTAGAGCAAGTGGGTGACGGTCAGCGTTCCCAGTGTCAGACAAGGTGGGGGCGGGGGGGGGATGGCATGTACTAGGAGCACTTACATTAAGGACTTGTGTTGTGATGTCTAATGCTTTATTTATAATTGAAGATTTTTTGCAGTTTTCAGAGTTTCTAAACGTTCCCTAAAAATAGATCTTGGACTTAGTGGGATCCAGGTCAGCAAAATGTTTCCAAGTGTATCCAGATGGGAGAGGTGTTTAGAAATGGCTGCAGGAAGGGCAAGGGAAGATTGGGCATACCACTACCTTTATTTTTATATTGAGAGACATATAGCCCGGGGAAGAAACTAAAAGCATAGCAAGATGTTGCCCTTTGGGGAAATCCTGATCAATCTGATTGGTCATGAAATTTTTTAAAATATAACCCCGACAAGAAATAAATACTTTTATCTTAATGCTCTATCACTAAATGTGTTGGGTTTTTTTCCCTTTTTTAAGGCGAAGCAAAGAGCAGAAGTTCTTCAATCCACACACAGGTTTTTCTCTGAGCAGCAACAACCGAGCAAACCAATAGGAGGCAAAGCTCAAAAAGTGGACGAAAGTGGAAGCAAACCCACTGAGGCAATGACGGACTCCTCAGGGGTCTGCCAGGACAAAGTGGAGGAAAAGCCCGCCCCTGCGCCTGCTGCCACCACAAAACCTGTTAGAACTGGACCAATCAAACCTCAGGCAATCAAGACAGAAGAAACAAAATCTTAAAGGCTGTGTTTCTATGAAGCTGGGGTGGCGGGGAGAGATATGACAGCAGCATGAACCCGTAACCCAAAGGGCAAAACAGTGGTCTTCTATCCCATCATGGCTCCAGACAGTATAAAGGGAGATAGACTCTACTGGCATTGACAGACATAAAGAGCTGCAGGTCCAATAAAGCTCTCAATCTCTTTGGGCTTGCAGCTTCTCTAACATAGCATGAGGTCTGCCTTTGGTGGAGTGTTTGTAGGTATATAGACATACACATCTATATGCCATCCAGATACATAATGGGAAATAGCACAGCAGAGGAGAAGGTGGCTGAAGAGCTGGGAGGATGAATACTCTTTTATTCATGCTCTGCTGTTCTTTGGCTGCTATTACATCTTTTATAAGCTGTCTCTCTCCAATCATGCAGTCTGAAGACAGTGCTGGACAGACTAAGGTGTCTTTATTTTTACTTTTTAGTGACTTAAGAGGCTGCTGTTTTGCAATAAAGAAATGAGAATTAATATAGTTGGCAAGTCACATATAGTAGCTTATCCTTCACCACCTGGCATCTAAAGTAATAGAACACAATTAGTGACATTGACATTGTGTCAAATTTCCCTAAAAAGGCAGTGTTTGACTGCTGTTGCTTTTGGTTGATATGATGTATTTAGATCACGACAGTAAAGTGTCGCTTGGCACGCATGCTACTCTCTCTACACCCATACCCCCTCAGATGTTCACCTCTTGGATTTAAAAACCTAATTGCATTAATAGTCAAATGAGTTCTGTTCATCTCTGTTTGGCTATCCTTGTATGAAGCCAGTAGTCTTTAACCAGTTTCCAGCTTTTGTCTGTATAGAGCAATGAGCACTTAGAACTGTGCTGCTAGATTAAAGAGAAACTTTATCAGAGTAAAGAGAACCTTATCTACAAAGGTGCATTCTTATGTCAGAGCTGCATCGCACCACCTCCTTGCCCACTGTGTGCTGGAAAGTAGAAATCAAGTCAAATAATGCCTTTTTAATTGTATCCTCTATTATTATAGCTGTAGGACAGTACTGTATGATACTTCTGTGAATGTAAGATATCCTGTACCTGCTTATGATATGTAGTAGTGACTGTGCTATACCAGAGCTGTTTTTAATAATGTTTTCTTCCAGACAATGATTGAGAAGCTAATAAAAGGCACCAGGTACCACATCAATAACAGAATTTGCTGTTTTTTTTCTGGGATTTTTTGTTTTTTACTCTTTGGAAGGATGTATGCTGAAAGTCTAATGTGTATAATTTTGTTCAGATGACTGCAGAAGCTGGAAAGGCTGTTGCTGCTATTGATGCCTAGTGAATCGCTATTGGTTATCTTTTTATATAAATATATATATAATTTGAATTTTTGGAAACTTTAGCTGTGATGTCAACTTTGGAAAAAATATCCCACTTGTACTGTGAGTTGGCATTGTACAGAAATTAACAGCCATATTGGTCTAGAAATGTTCAACTTAATTTTTTTTCCATTTGTACAGGGGTAATACACTGTTAAATATGTAAGGTCTTATTTACATGAGTTTGATTACAGAAACTAATAAAGTATTCTCTAAATAAAGTATCCTGGTAATTTTATAATCCATTAGTCTACATGCTTACAGGCAAAAAAGAATGTGTGAGGTATCACTTTTGCTGTATGAATAGCATATGTTATGGTTTAGGAAGAAAACTTACAGCAGTTGAATTTCTAAAACAGCTTCTATATGGTCAACAAGGCTTGCCTCCCTCAGTACACTTCTCTCCTATTAATCCTCCAGTGAGGACTTAATAGGCCATAGCTTAGCCATATACTGGATCAGACTCTTAGTTTATCATTTCCTGTAGCTTGCCTCCAGCACTGGCCAATATCTGATGCTTAAGAGCATGAAGTAAACCTCCCATAATGCTTCTGGGCAATTGTGCACTTCATGGAGTAAAATAGGAGGGGAGAATTCCTTTCTGACTCCCATAGAGATCAGGTCATAGTATGTTTATAATGTCAATTGTGGTTGTTCAGATACTGCAGTCATTCATAGTGACAGACCATTAAATACAAGATCATGATTTGCCAGGTCAAGCAGGAGAGGGTCGCGATATAAACACATGTTCTAGATTAGTAAAAGAAGTACAAAAATTCCAAGTACATAACTTATTTCATTTCCCCAAATTGCTGTAATATGAAGGTTTTCTAAATTCTGGCAGCCAGTTCACCATTACACAATCTACCTTAAATGCATGAAAATGTGCCATTAGCTGATACCTTTGGAAGCCCTTGTACCTTTGATCATTCTTAGTGTTTCTAATATCGTCTTCAGCATGGTGTCTGACTGCCAAGATGTTCAACCCCTTTAACCCTGCAAGTTGCAACATCCTTCCCTCCATTGCAGCCAGCCAGATGGAACTGGCATCTCAAACACAAGGTAATTAAGTGAAACGGTTGGGAATGCATCCCTAAAGTGATAGTATATTAGTTAAACATATGTGTATGTTCTTTAACTGGCCACTAGAGTGTGCCCTTGCTTCATTATAATTACCTGAAAATGTAGCGATTTATCTTACTGTCCATCGTAGGGTCCATCGCATCCGAAGAATGTGACCAAACTGCAGAATTAAGAAATAAGCCAATAGCACGATCTCAGCAGCTGCTTTTGCAGAAGCTGATGGCCTATTCTGTTGTTCCATGTTGAGGTACTGGGGGAAAGTGTATAGAAGGATTGGTCTTCCCTGTACCCAAAAGGAACCAGACTGAAGGCAATGGCTTGGAAAGAGTTAAAGTAGAAGCCAGGAGAAGGTTAGCATATGCAGAGAGCTTCCAGTGGGGCATGTAACTGACAAGAAGAGCCAGCAATTCAGTAGGCCTACAGCAAAAGGGACTGAGGACACTAAAGATGCAATAACCGGCAGACAAAAAGAAGAGTGGTGTACTAGTTTATACATCTCTTCTGCTAGTTACACCTTTCAAACACATGCAAGTGGGTATGTCTTGTTCAGCCATGGGACTTGCATGCAACCGTGGTCACAAACGACCAAATTAAAAATACTGTCATGGCAAATTCCCTAGGAGACCAAAGGTCTTGTCTCCGTACAAAAGGATTCATCCAGTGCAGTTATACCCGCAAACCCTCCTTGTGGAGACGCAGCTTATATGGGCAAAGAGTTTCCAGAACAAACCCTATGCTGGGAAAGGGACCTTTTGTCAATATAACAGTCCACACTAGGGCATTTGCTGGCATAGCTTTAACAGGTAGGAGTATGATTGGTTTAACAATGGTGTGATTTAACAGGTAGGGGTGTGAATTTCTCCCTCCTCCCCCTTGTAATGGGCACAGCTATGGCTGCAAAACTTTTTGAGTACAGATCAAGCCAGAGGATTAAATTTTCAAAAGCACCTGTGTGATTTGTGAGCCTGCTTCTGACTTCAGCTATGTCTACATGAGGAGCGCTTTATTAAACTGACGAAGTATGGCTAGTGTGGATGCAGCCATACTGGCAAAGCTGTGTTTTTTGTACCTGAATAGTTAAACCACTGCCACCATCCCCCAGGAGTGAAACAAGCTATCTTGGTAAAAGCTATGCCGATATAACTCTGCCTATGCTAGCAGCTTCTGCTGGCATGATGATGTTGGTCAGGGATCACACCTGCTTGCGCCCCTGACTGACACAGAGGTGCCGGCAGAAGTCTTGTCTTATATAACCTTAGCTTCCAAAGTCATTTAGGTGCTTTTGAAAATTTCACCCACCATCTTCGCTGTTGGTGTCACAGGTGGTTCTCCGTGGCAAGGTCCAGATGAGCCGTTTCTCCTTTTTAAAAGTGTTTTGGCTTTTAAAAGGGGCCACAGGCTGAGCAGACCCATAACACAATGTTCTGACTTTTGAACACAGCTCACTCATGGCTAAAGCTGCCCCTCAGCAGCAGCAGCCAGGCCAGCCTGAAGAATTGCCTCTGCTAGAAGTGGTGGCCTTACCCACTGATTACAGCAATAGGAGTCCATTTCCACAGCACCCAGTTGCAATAAGATGGCCAATCAGTGAGCCGTTGATGGGTAGTAAAAAGGAGTGCGAAGCAGCCCTGCGTAGTGATCCTAGGAAGTGGAGGCCTGTTGACATTGCAAATCTCTACCCTTGCAGGTTTGCCGTACATTTACTCTGCTGGTTGCTGTTGCGTAGGGACCCTTGCTGAACAAAGCAGTTATTGCTCCTGCACAGTGATAGACCTTGAGATGTGTTCACGTTGCAGGAGCTGGGGTTTGTCAGGCTAGAGATTCAGAAATAAGATCTAGGGAAGAGACTCCCAAGTATGGAGGTAAATCTAATTGTGTGAGCTTAGCAACAGTAATTGGGTGGCTCCTGGTGACAGGCTTTGGCCTCTGAACCTGAGCAGCACTGACATACAGTGAGTTAGTGTCTTCTAGAGTAAGGAAGGATCACATGGTTAGGACACTTGCGTGGAGTTAGGAAGATGAAGGTTCAATTCCTGGCTCAGCAACAGGCTTCCTGTAGGTCGCAGCATTAGCAGTAGGCCACAGTGCCTCACTAAGGCCCAGGCCCTCAGAGGTAGGTAGGTACCTAACCCTCCTGTTGAGCCTTAGGTGCTGAAATACCTTTGAGGATCTGGGCCTTGGGGTTCCTCTGCCTTGGTCCCTGGCTTTCAAAAGGGGATAACAGCACTGTTCTACCTCACCAGGGTGTTGAGAGGAAATACATTAAAGATAGACACTCAAATACTGTGGGTCGTGGGGGCCCTGGAAGTACCTTAGCAGGTAGCAAAGCCATCTGTTCTGCTTGCACCCAATCAGCTCTGAGCAGCCAGTTAATGCACCAGGAGATGCTGAGCCAAGCTGGCAGACAGGTTGGAAACCTTTGAGACCTGAGAATTCCCATTACCAAAAGAAACAAAGGGCTGCTTTAGACACACAGGGTATGTCTGCACTGCATGTCCAAGTGTGGGCTCTGACTCAGATTTGAGCCCAAGTCTGAATTCCATCCACACGCAAATCAGCCTGACTTGGATCCTACTGGTGAGGTGGGATGTCAGTAGGGTGACCAGACAGCAAGTGTGAAAAATTGGGAAGGGGTGGGGGGCAATAGGAGCCTATATAAGAAAAAGCCCCAAATATCAGGACTGTCCCTATAAAATTGGGACATCTGGTCACCCTAGGTGTCAGAGCCTGAGTCCTGATGAGATTCAGGTCCAAGTTATGTCATTTTGCAGTGGGGACACAGCTCAAACCACAGACCCAAGTCAGGCTGCACAGTGCAGTGTGGACATGTTAGCATAGTGGTGAGACCCAGGTCCAGCAATTGTCCAGACCCGGTTTACAATGTAGTGGAGACAGAGCCAGTGTTTGTACCCATTGACCCTACATCAGCTTGGAAACCTTACTGGGGATGCAGCCAGGCTGCTTTATGGGTGCTAGTGTCGCGACTGCTTGTTCCCATGAGTTACCTACCATCCACAAACCAGTACCAAACCTGTGTCCGGATTGGCCCTAAGCTGTGCAGAGGTACCAAAAAGACACCCAAACATTTGTGATGTCTCACGCAGCTTCGGCGCTTGAGCTATTTGGGGGGCAAAAGTTTGTCTTGGTTACTCAGTGGATCTGTTGCTAGTAAGTAATTGCAGAGAGGTCACTACGGCTGCTTGAAACTTTACAGCTGCAGCACTGTTAGACCTCAGGCCTGTTTGCTCTAAAATCATGCCCCTAGTCCCACACCTCCACTCAAGTTAAGGGAGAATCACCATTTGTTCATGTCTAGCCGTACATGGTCTATGATCTCCACTGGGCTGTTGTGTTTCAGTCGAGTAGAGGGCAACGGTTTACCTAGAAACTTACCAAATCTCCATTATTTTAGCCCAACCATTGGCCCTGCCCCTAGTTCTTCTTCCCTGAGGTCTTCTCTGTTCTCACACTCCTCCCTTCCCCATTTTCCCCTCCTGCCATAACTTTCTCAGGGCACTCTGCTAGTGGGAAGCGACCCCGTTACATGGCTTCCTGGGCTACTGTAACACCTCTGACAAGGGAACTGCCTGAGGCGTACGGGACTGGCAAAGTATTCTGGGCCAGTCGGCCTGATGGGACGCCATGTGGGGGCAGATATTAAGTCACGTGTGTTGGAGGGTTGGAACCCAGCCCTCTGTTAATGGTGAGAATCCCAGGGCCTTGCTAGCTTAGGGAACCTTTCCCCCTTAGGCCATTGTTTGAAATCCAGTCCTGGGCAGTCAAGCCCACTGTCACCCCCAGCTGCTCTGCATTTGGGGCCCTGGGTGAAACACAGTGATGCCTCCAAGTCCTATTTATCTCTGAGGGCCAGGCAGTCACATCACTGACCCCACAGCACACCTGGCACTTCCCAGCCAAGATGTCCAAAGACTGACCACGACCTGGTGACAGCATGACCAGGTTGGGATGAGGTCATTACAAGAGCAGAGGGGGCAGAAAACATGGGTTGTTTGCCCAGTTCCTTGGGCTGCCCTGGTCTGTAGATCAATAGGAGCTTAGGATCCAGCAGGGGCCCTGCCAGCACCCTGTGGGAGACCAACAACACCTAACAGGTGGTGGAGCCCACTGGCGAGCTGCTCTTGCTTTATTCTGAGGTTCTGAGATTGAGGCAGGAGAGTTGTGCCAGGAGGCAATGAGGAAAGTCCCTCTGGATGGGGAACTGCAGGTTGTGCACGGTGCTACAATGCCAGGGGACGCCTGGGCCAGGTCAGGACAGAAGGGCAGGAAGCATGATGAGTCGGAGGGACGGAACTGATGGGTCGCTGCTCCGGTGATTAGCCAGCACGGCCCCTGGGGCTAAGTGCTTGGCGTGAGCCATCCAGGCGAAGGGTTGAGTGGAGCGTCCCGAGAGAAGACAGCACAGCTGGCTGGGACCAGGGGAGTGCAGCTGCGGTCAATCTGTGAGAGCAGCTCCAGGTGAGGGGGACAGCACCTCTGGCCCGCAGAATACACCGCCAGCAGAAGCGGTGGGAATAGAGGGGAGTCAGGAGCAGGCTGAGCTAGCGGGGCTGGGCTGGGAGACGAGCTGTCCATGGAGTAAACAGCGCAGCTGATGGGGACAGAAGAGGATCCCAGCCCAGACTGTACCGAGGGGTCCACATAAGAGTACAAGGTCCGCTTGAGGGAGTAAACGGCGTAAGTCCTGGGCAGAGGTGGAGCAGGGCTCCGGCCAGCTGGAGCGCCCTGGGCCAGGTAAGGCACTGAGCTCCTGTCCATGGAATACACCGCATAGCATCTGGGCACAGGCAGCACGGAGCTCTGCTTAGCTCGCTCCACGGGCTCCCAGGGAGGGGACAAGCTCTGATCCCTGGAGTAGAAGCCCCAGCTGGTGGAAAGAGGCGGCGTACAGCTGTGATCCACCTGGGACAATGCAGATGCAGGCCTGGCCGTGGGGTAGACACAGCGACTTCCTGTGACGGGAGATATGGGCCTCACCATGACCTGAGCCTGCGGCCCCACCAGAGGGACTATATTCAGGGACTGGTTGTAGAGAGCGCAGCTCGCAGGGACGGGGGAAGTGGGACTCCGGTCAACCTGAGCCAGCAGCTCCCGGTGAGGACACGTCCTGCGGCCCAGCGGGTGAAGCGTGAATCTGCTGGGCAATGGAGGCTGATCCCCCCACGTTCGCAGGGAAGAACCTGGGTCCCTGGAGGAGGCAGCGTGGCTGGCTGGACCAGGACAAGGGGGAACCATGGCAGGTGTCCCAGTGCATCTCTGTCCCTCCCTCACCGCCGTGATCAGCTCACGTCTGCATCTGAGCTCGTTGCTCCCTGGCCTGTGGGGGGAAAGAGAAATTGGTCACATGACGCTTCTGAGGGTCTATTTCCACCTTGCTGCTCTGAGTGGCCAAGCCCCTGGCCTGCAGAGAGAGAGAGAGAGAGAGTAGGGCCTGCAGGAGTTTCACATGCCACTTGAGGCATATCCCCGTCTCCCCGCACAGAAATGTATATGCTTCACTCCCTACCCAGCACAATGCGTGCCCCCTGCACCCAGGCCAGAGCACAGATCAGGCGAGTTGTGTTATGGGGCACCGATCCCCTTCTCATCCCAGCAAAGGTGGTTCTGCAAGGTGAGCCCTGGAGGCATTCTCCACACCATAGCTAAGAGGTCTACATGCTGACCCCATGCACTGGGCAGGAAAGTGGAGAATCGGGCCTATCTGCCTCCACATCCTTTCTGACTTTGCTAAGCAATATTTGCTGGTATAAAAGAACATGTAGGACCTCAGGGTAGGGTAATGATTCATCAGTCAGTCTGGGGCTAGTCAGACTATGGCATGGACTGCTCTGCTGTCTTCCTAGGGTAGGATCTAGCCATGCCTGCCTCCTCCTTTAAATGGGTGGGATTGAAAAGACACCTGCCTTCCTACTTCCTGGAACACTCTAATCTCCTGGAAAACACAGTCCCCATCCCTCTGGTCATGCCTTACTCCTGGAACTGCCCCACTTTCCCCAGGAAAGGGTCTCACCACCTCTGCCATTACCCCCGTGTCATAAACAGATAGCTAAGGGTTAATGTCTCTTTCACCTGAAACACCTGACCAGCGAACCAATCAGGAAACTGGATTTTTTCAACTTTGGGTGGAGGGAATTGTGTCTCTGAGTCTTTTTGTTTCCGTCTGCCTGCTGTCTCTGAGCTTTGGAGAAGTAGTTCTATTTTCTAGTCTTCTGTTTCTAAGTGTAAGGACAAAGAGATCAGATAGTAAGTTCTATGGTTTCTTTTCTTTGGTATTTGCATGAATATAAGTGCTGGAGTGCTTTGATTTGTATTCTTTTTGAATAAGGCTGTTTATTCAATATTCTTTTAAGCAATTGACCCTGTGTTGTATCATCTTAATACAGAGAGAACATTTGTATTTTTTCTTTCTTTTTTTATATAAAGCTTTCTTTTAAGACCTGTTGGAGTTTTTCTTTACTTCAGGGAAATTGAGTCTGTACTCACCAGGGAATTGGTGGGAGGAAGAAATCAGGGGGAAGAGCTGTGGGTTGGATTGCTAGCCTGATTTTGCATTCCCTCTGGGTAAAGAGGAAAGTCCTTTTTGTTCCCAGGACTGGGGAACGGAGAGGGGGAATCACTCTGTGTAGTTTCACAGAGCTTGTGTCTGTGTATCTCTCCAGGAGCACCTGGAGGGGGGAAGGGAAACAGGATTATTTCCCTTTGTTGTGAGACTCAAGGGATTTGGGTCTTGGGGTCCCCAGGGAAGGTTTTTCAGTGGGACCAGAGTGCCCCAAAACACTCTAATTTTTTGGGTGGTGGCAGCAGGTACCAGGTCCAAGCTGGTAACTAAGCTTGGAGGTTTTCATGCTAACCCCCATATTTTGGACGCTAAGGTCCAAATCTGGGAATAAGGTTATAACATGGTGGCAGCGGCGGGATATAGACAGAATCCAGAAGCCAGTAGGAATATTATATTTTTCTTTTCTCTGCTAAGGGCTTTTTAGCAGAGAGAAACAGTTTGGTTTTAAAAGGGAACCAGAGAGAATTTTTTTTTTCTGCTCTCTCTAGCAGTTTGTGGTTTGCATGTTAAGCGAGAAGACTGTTGAGGGTCTTTTGTCATGCAATAGCCCTCCCATTAGGAGGCAAGTACCAGCACTTATATGCATGCAAATAAAGTGGTTTTTCTGGTTTCCCTTCATTGAACATTAGCTAGAGAGAGAAAGGGAAAAAAGCACTGTTGCTAGGCAGACTTCAGGAGGCAACAGAGCCTGCAGTTCAAAAGAGAAACACCGGAGGGCACCCCAACACAAGAAAACAGGAACCATGTCTACCAGGACAAAAATGGAGGCCGAAGACCAATTCAAAGAAGCTGAACACAGGCGACAACTGGAAATAAAACAAAAAGAGATGGAGATAAAAGAAAAGGAAGAAAGCATCAAACTGGCAGCCTTCCAAAGAGAACAGGCAGCCCAAGAGGCAGCACACAAAAGAAAACTAGAAGAAGAAGAGGTGGCCTACCGAAGGAAACAAGCAGAAGATGAGGCGGCCCACCGCCGAGACATGGAAAAACACCAAAAAGAAATGGAAAAACAACAAAAACAAATGGAAAAAGAAAATGAAGAGAAGGAAAAACAGAGAAAACATGAACTGGAGTTGGCAAAAGCTGGGCTGCATGTGCCAGCCACCCCTAACAACCCGGCGCCAATTATTGCTCCACAGCACAGGAAATTTCCCACCTACAAGGCAGGTGATGACACCGAGGCCTTCTTGGAAAATTTTGAAAGAGCCTGTCTTGGGTACAGCATCCCCGAAGACCAGTACATGGTAGAATTAAGGCCACACCTCAGTGGACCTTTAGCAGAGGTGGCAGCTGAAATGCCCAAGCCGCAAATGAATGACTATAAACTTTTTCAAACCAAGGCCAGATACAGGATGGGGATAACCCCAGATCATGCCCGTCGGCGCTTCAGAACCCAAAAGTGGAAACCAGAGGTGTCATTTCCCAAACACGCCTACTACATTGCAAAAAACTATGAGGCCTGGTTAACAGGAAACAACATTCAAACCTTGGAAGAAGTGAACCTCCTCATACAAATGGAGCAGTTCTTGGATGGTGTTCCTGAAGACATCACACGGTACATACAAGATAGAAATCCCAAAAATATCGCTGAGGCGGGGGAGATTGGAGCCAAATGGATGGAACTGGCAGAAAGCAAGAAAGCTACTGTCAAGGGGAACGATTACCCCAGGGGGCACACAGACCATAAACCCTACAACCGAGGACAGCCAAAGACCCCACATACCACCCAAGTAAAGCCACAGATACCCTACCCTTCAACCTCACCAGTCTCCAGTAACTCACCTCGGCCCAGTGACCCATCAGATGGAAGATGCTTTAAGTGTAATGAACTGGGACATATCAAGGCCAACTGTCCCAAGAACACCATGCGAGTGCAATTCATTACACCACCATCACCCCAAAGATCCCCAGGCCCGGATGCCTCTCAAATACCCTTGGAGCGAAGGGAAAATTTGAGAGTGGGCGGAAAGAAGGTTACTGCGTGGAGAGACACGGGGGCACAAGTGTCAGCTATCCACCAATCCTTCGTTGACCCCAAATTCATCAACCCAAAGGCCACAGTTACAATTTACCCCTTCATGTCACAAGCTGTAGACTTGCCTACAGCTCAACTGCCTGTCCAGTACAAAGGCTGGTCAGGAATGTGGACTTTTGCAGTCTATGACAATTATCCTATCCCCATGCTACTGGGGGAAGACTTGGCCAACCAGGTGAGGCGGGCCAAGAGAGTGGGAATGGTTACCCGTAGCCAAACCAGGCAAGCTTCCAGACCCATTCCTGTTCCTGAGCCATCCACAGACGCCCCGTCTGTGTTACCAGAGACCCAGACAGAGGTAGTGGACCCGGATTCCATGCCTACCACTGAAACAGCCACAGCATCTCCAGTCCCAGGCCCGGAACTGGAACAGCAACCAGCACCAGCAAGTGCAACCACATCTTCAAACTCAACGCCAGAGGGCGCCAGCAAGCCAGAACTGGCAGAAGCAAAAGACAGCCATACCCAAAAGGCTCAGCCAGAGCCTGAAATACCCTCAGGTGCACCAGCGGAGAGCGGTTCACCAGCAACGGAAACAACCCCATCACCTACATCGCTTCCAGAGGGACCAAGCCCGAGTCCACAGTCTGAGGAAGAACTGGTGACCCCAGCCTCAAGGGAACAGTTCCAGACTGAGCAGGAAGCAGATGACAGCCATCAGAAAGCTTGGGCGGCGGCACGGAGCACCCCACCGCCTCTCAGCTCTTCTAATCGATCCCGGTTTGTTATAGACCAAGGACTTTTAGACAAGGAAATTCTTTCTGGTGGACACCGGGAAGAATGGCAGCCGCAAAAACAGTTGGTGGTTCCAACTAAGTACCGGGGGAAGCTCTTAAGCTTAGCCCATGATCATCCCAGTGGCCATGCTGGGGTGAACAGAACCAAGGACCGGTTGGGGAAGTCCTTCCACTGGGAGGGGATGGGCAAGGATGTTGCCAAGTATGTCCGGTCTTGTGAGGTATGCCAAAGAGTGGGTAAGACTCAAGACCAGGTCAAGGCCCCTCTCCAGCCACTCCCCATAATTGAGGTCCCATTTCAGCGAGTAGCTGTGGATATTCTGGGCCCTTTCCCAAAAAAGATGCCCAGAGGAAAGCAGTATGTACTGACTTTAGTGGACTTTGCTACCCGATGGCCAGAAGCAGTAGCTCTAGGCAACACCAGGGCTAACACTGTGTGCCTGGCCCTAACAGACATCTTTGCCAGGGTAGGTTGGCCCTCCGACATCCTTACAGATTCAGGGTCTAATTTCCTGGCAGGGACCATGGAAAAACTGTGGGAAACTCATGGGGTGAATCACTTGGTTGCCACCCCGTACCACCATCAAACCAATGGCCTGGTGGAAAGGTTCAATGGAACTTTGGGGGCCATGATACGAAAATTCATCAACGAATTCTCCAATACTTGGGATCTAGTGTTGCAGCAGTTGCTGTTTGCCTACAGGGCTGTACCACATCCCAGTTTAGGGTTTTCACCATTTGAACTTGTGTATGGTCACGAGGTTAAGGGACCATTACAGTTGGTGAAGCAGCAATGGGAGGGGTTTACGCCTTCTCCAGGAACTAACATTCTGGACTTTGTAGGCAACCTACAAAGCACCCTCCGACACTCTTTAGCCCTTGCTAGAGAGAACCTAAAGGATGCTCAAAAAGAGCAAAAGGCCTGGTATGACAGACATGCCAGAGAACGTTCCTTCAAGGTAGGAGACCAGGTTATGGTCTTGAAGGCGCAACAGGCCCATAAGATGGAAGCATCATGGGAAGGGCCATTCACGGTCCAAGAGCGCCTGGGAGCTGTAAACTACCTCATAGCATTTCCCAATTCCTCACTAAAGCCTAAAGTGTACCATGTTAATTCTCTCAAGCCTTTCTATTCCAGAGATTTACAGGTTTGTCAGTTTACAGTCCAGGGAGATGATGCTGAGTGGCCTGACGGTGTCTACTACGACGGGAAAAAAGACGGTGGCGTGGAAGAGGTAAACCTCTCAACCACCCTGAAACGTCTGCAGCGGCAACAAATCAAGGAGCTGTGCACTAGCTTCGCCCCATTGTTCTCAGCCACCCCAGGACGGACTGAACGGGCATACCACTCCATTGATACAGGTAATGCTCACCCAATCAAAACCCCACCCTACCGGGTGTCTCCTCATGCCCAAGCTGCTATAGAACGGGAGATCCAGAACATGCTACAGATGGGTATAATCCGCCCATCTACCAGTGCATGGGCATCTCCAGTGGTTCTGGTACCCAAACCAGATGGGGAAATACGCTTTTGCGTGGACTACCGTAAGCTAAATGCGGTAACTCATCCGGACAACTATCCAATGCCACGCACTGATGAGCTATTGGAAAAGTTGGGACGTGCCCATTTCATCTCTACCATAGACTTAACCAAAGGGTACTGGCAAGTACCGCTAGATGAACCTGCCAAGGAGAGGTCAGCATTCGTCACCCATGCGGGGGTGTATGACTTCAATGTCCTTCCTTTCGGCCTTCGAAATGCACCCGCCACCTTCCAGAGGCTGGTAGACGGTCTACTAGCTGGACTGGGAGAATTGGCAGTTGCCTACCTCGATGATGTGGCCATTTTTTCAGACTCCTGGCCCGAACACCTACTACACCTGGAAAAGGTCTTTGAGCGCATCAGGCAGGCAGGACTAACTGTTAAGGCCAAAAAGTGTCAAATAGGCCAAAACAGAGTGACTTACCTGGGGCACCAGGTGGGTCGAGGAACCATAAACCCCCTACAGGCCAAAGTGGATGCTATCCAAAAGTGGCCTGTCCCAAGGTCAAAGAAACAGGTCCAATCCTTCTTAGGCTTGGCCGAATACTACAGGCGATTTGTACCACACTACAGCCAAATCGCTGCCCCATTGACCGACCTAACCAAAAAGACCCAGCCAAATGCCGTTAAGTGGACTAATGAGTGTCAAAAAGCCTTTACCCAGCTTAAGGCAACGCTCATGTCTGACCCTGTACTCAGGGCCCCGGATTTTGACAAACCATTCCTAGTAACCACAGATGCATCTGAGCGTGGTATAGGAGCAGTGCTCATGCAGGAAGCAACAGATCACAACTTCCATCCTGTCGTGTTTCTCAGCAAGAAACTGTCTGAGAGGGAAAGTCACTGGTCAGTCAGTGAAAAGGAATGCTATGCCATTGTGTACGCCCTGGAAAAGCTCCGCCCATATGTTTGGGGACGGCGGTTCAAACTACAAACTGACCATGCTGCACTAAAGTGGCTTCATACTGCCAAGGGGAACAACAAGAAACTTCTTCGTTGGAGTTTAGCTCTCCAAGATTTTGATTTTGAAATTCAACACATCACAGGAGCTTCTAACAAAGTTGCTGATGCACTCTCCCGTGAGAGTTTCCCAGAATCCAGTAGTTAAAAAGTGTTCTTAAAATATAAAAGTCTGTTAGTTATATACTTAGTAGTATATGTAAAGGTGCATGTGTTGTATTAATCTGTTTATTTGCAAGTTCTAAAAGGAAATTGCCGCCAGTGAGCTTCCCCACTGTCTGCAATTTGGGGGGCGTGTCATAAACAGATAGCTAAGGGTTAATGTCTCTTTCACCTGAAACACCTGACCAGCGAACCAATCAGGAAACTGGATTTTTTCAACTTTGGGTGGAGGGAATTGTGTCTCTGAGTCTTTTTGTTTCCGTCTGCCTGCTGTCTCTGAGCTTTGGAGAAGTAGTTCTATTTTCTAGTCTTCTGTTTCTAAGTGTAAGGACAAAGAGATCAGATAGTAAGTTCTATGGTTTCTTTTCTTTGGTATTTGCATGAATATAAGTGCTGGAGTGCTTTGATTTGTATTCTTTTTGAATAAGGCTGTTTATTCAATATTCTTTTAAGCAATTGACCCTGTGTTGTATCATCTTAATACAGAGAGAACATTTGTATTTTTTCTTTCTTTTTTATATAAAGCTTTCTTTTAAGACCTGTTGGAGTTTTTCTTTACTTCAGGGAAATTGAGTCTGTACTCACCAGGGAATTGGTGGGAGGAAGAAATCAGGGGGAAGAGCTGTGGGTTGGATTGCTAGCCTGATTTTGCATTCCCTCTGGGTAAAGAGGAAAGTCCTTTTTGTTCCCAGGACTGGGGAACGGAGAGGGGGAATCACTCTGTGTAGTTTCACAGAGCTTGTGTCTGTGTATCTCTCCAGGAGCACCTGGAGGGGGGAAGGGAAACAGGATTATTTCCCTTTGTTGTGAGACTCAAGGGATTTGGGTCTTGGGGTCCCCAGGGAAGGTTTTTCAGTGGGACCAGAGTGCCCCAAAACACTCTAATTTTTTGGGTGGTGGCAGCAGGTACCAGGTCCAAGCTGGTAACTAAGCTTGGAGGTTTTCATGCTAACCCCCATATTTTGGACGCTAAGGTCCAAATCTGGGAATAAGGTTATAACACCCCGTATGCAGCTCATCGGTGGGATCAAACCCACCTCGAGATGTAGGACTAGCAGCCTTATAGACCTCATCAGTGCTCCAGCCACCCACTGGAGACAGGGACGTTCTGCCAGCCATGGGGAACACATTGATCCTTCGTTTCTACACTGCATCATTAACCCTTTGTACCCTGCACCTCCCCTGGCTGTGGCTTTCCGTAGTGGTTAGCGTGGTTGCAGCTAACTGCTGACCCTTGTGAAGAGCATCCTGGCCCCAAAGAAAGGGACATTTCCTGGCGGTGTGATTTAGTGGATGTGGGGATTTCTACCCCCTAAGAGCACTGATGCTGGGGCCACTGTATCACCCCTCGCTTACCACACTGGTCCTAGCTGATTTCTCCCCAGTAACAACAGAACAGAAATGAACTCACCCTGCACGAGGGGCTGTGGAGCCCCGAATGCCACCCAGCTCCCCTCCCAGATTGAAAGCTGTTCTCTCTGCTGCTCGCTCCAGTCCAAGCTGCGGGCTTCCTCCACAACACGCGTACCATGTGATGAGAAGCCCCTCATCACATGGTAAAGCCAAGACATCCCACCCTGGCTTTGAGCTGATGTTAGCCACGCTACTCCTGATTTACCCTTCAGCAATTGGCCCCCAGCCTGGGATTTTGCACACCACTTGCCGAAAAATGCCTTTTGCCTGGGCCTCTCTTACACACCTGTGCCAGCTCCCAACACAGCGCAGCTGGGATCGCACCAACGAAATCCAACCAACGTTCCTTATGATCATTCTGATAGGTGGGTGGGTGTTAATGACAGAGCTCCAGCTCCCATCTTGGTGGTAATATTCTGGGAAGGGTGGGGATTCTCAGGTTCAGATTTTGCCCTGGGCCCCCAGAACCCCTCTGTGCAGCCCTGCCTCCTGCTGGTGATGTCTGTCTACAGCAGCTCCCCAGGGCAGCAATTGTCTATGTATTTGTATAGCAACTAGCACAATGCTGCTGCCTTGATCTTTGGCTGGGGCCTCTGAAATATAATCAGTCCTCATAACCAAGGCAGAGCTTAACAGACAAAGCAATAGCTGCTCTGCTGCCTGACATGCAAGGAATTTTCTGCTAACAGCCCACTGAACGCTGTCCTCTCCTGGCCTCCTGTCAGCCCAAACACACACTGCAGCTGTGTCTCAACGTTTCACTCACACTTTAAGTGATAAAACCCCCTGCAATATTTTTAAAGTAGCTTGTTAACAATGTTCAGATGCCCCTCTACTAACCAGAGCTAGTTTCTCTCTCATAACCAAGCACACAATTATATGAGTTAAGTGACACCCCTTGTCTCACTAATATCTTGAGACCCACATGGCTGCAAAACTGCTGCCCATGAAGAGCAATCAGCTGATATGCATCATGTGAAAGACCTTTTCCCCCCTGCTTCTGTTATTCTCAGTTGCCTCAGCTTAACTCTGACATGCTTAATGTAACAGCTGCCTTTCAACTAGGCAAATCCCTCCAGTTAGCCCAGGCCAAAGTCAAGCCAGCTGCTGAAGTGTATAAAGGGGAGAGTGCTCAGTTATGCTAACAGAGCTGTTTGTTCTTTTGCAAGGAAAAAATGGCTGGTAAAAACTAAGTTTTCTGCTGGGCTTTAACATTTTTAGTTTGAGGGGTTTTTTAAATTTTCTCTCATATGTATTGTAGCAAAGGATCGTGAAATGCAGGAGAAAGAATTTTGTCTAATTAATAAGGTAGGTGCAGTAAATTTTCTAGCTCTTACCATGTATTATTTCCTTTATGTAAGGAACACAAGATTTAAAAAAAAGTCTCAGTATGTTCAATTTTAACTTTTAACAAAAAAAAATGAAATCAAGGATTCCTGAGTCTTCAGACTATGATAAAATGGCTTATCTATTCCCTTCTTGTCATCAACTTTGTGCCAGTAAGGTAAGATAAAAATTGACTGATAGTTCTCCAAAAACAAAACAAAAAATCCTATTTCATTAAGATTATCTTCCCAAGGGAATTTCTCTGCAATCTTCTTATGATAAGATGCATTTTAGATCATGCAGAAAGCACTTAACTGCTTGCCAAGAGATTTCATCTAACTCCTAGCACTGAAAAAAACCTCTTCTGCTCTCCCATATGCTAGTAGAATTCTCACTGATGTCCCATTTAGACACAATTTCTGTTAATTATTGTCTCTCTTCTCAACTTGCCCAGGAGGTAGGTGTTGACTCTGAAAATAATATACCTGAAGATTTATTAAACAAAACCACATGTATTGGCTAATGTCAATAGACACCTTGAGGGAAAGCAAATCATGAAGCTAAGCCAAGGAAAAAACTTGATTCTACTTTCTCTTACCCTGGAGTAACTCTGGCTGGTATAAATGAGGAATCAAGTCTCTGTATTACGTGGGTTCTGAACACATCCTTCACTGCATTAGGAGACAAAGTTCATGGTTCAGAAAGTTAACATTAGCTACTCTAGTAGAGGAGGCACTAGAAATGCTAGCCACTAGTAGAAAATTGACTTTCTGCCAATCAGGATGCAGATATTTGCATATGTGCTCTAATTGGCTCACACCATTTCATGCTCCATTATTGACCTGTGAGGAGGTCAGCAATAGAAACCGAGCTGTTGGGGATCTGTGAGCTTGGTGTGGTTTTACCTCTGTAACAACATTGTTCACGGAAGCCCTGCTCCCCAAGTGACTTTGGTGGAGAGCCTAGTAAATGAGCAGAGCCAGCAGCTTCAAGAACTCTCCATGCCCATGAAATGAGGCTCTGCTGCTGTGCTGGTCTCTCTGTATAGTGGGGGAAACAAGCACCAGTGGAGGTGTATGCTGGTAATAAGGGTTGGGCCCAAGTCCTGCCATTCAGACAGGCATCCAGATCTTCTCAAAGTGTGGGTGACCTTCTAGAGGGCTGGGGTGTGGCTTCAGGCCCATGGCCATAAGCTGTCTTCCCATTCCACAGCTTCTTAAAGTGGCAGGCCTTCTCTCCCATTTCACAGCACTCAAGTCCAGCAGGGACCATTGGGTCATCTATTCTGGCCCTTAGATTTCCCACAGTTCCCCCTATATTGATCCATCAACTTGTCTGGCTGCAGCATCTTCTCCAGAAAGGCAGCCAGACACCCAGAAGTGGAGACTCCACCCATTCCCTTGGGAATTTGTTCCAGTGGTTGTTAACCCTCATGATTAGACCTGTGTCCCTATTTCTGAATAGGAAGAGTCTGGCTCCAGCTGCCAGCCACGGGGTCTTGTTCTGCCTTTTTTGGCTAGATTAAAATGCTCTGTAGTCCCTGGCGTTTTCTCCCCAGAAAGGAATTTAGGCACTGTAGTCAGGTCACCTCTTAATCATCATTTTGATCAGCTAAAAGCTGTGATAGACCGAAGAGCTCAAACAAAGGTGTCATCTTCAGCCCTTGACTCATTTTTTTGTGGCTTTCTTTGGCACCCTCTCCAACGCTTCCACATCATCTTTAAAATTTGACAGCCCGCCCCCTCCCACAACTAGAGATGGTATTCCAGGTCTGCTCTCACCAATGCCATGTGCACAGAGATCAAATCAGCTCCCTGCTCTCCTCATGTAAAATACTAAGGTTTATGAAGCTGAGTCTGTCTAATGGATCCCCTTTTATGTTCAGCTCTCACAAGGGCAAGATATAAAGGAGGATGTAGGAGCTGGGGCCTAAAAGGAAAGGTAGTTGAGTGGGCAGGGCTCAAGGCTGGGACTAGGGAGACCTGGGTTCAATTCCTTTCTCTGCCACTGACTTCCTGTGCTGTGTAGAGCAAGTCACTTAAGTTGAGATCCACAAAGGTACTTAAGTGCCTCTGCAACCCACAAAACTCCCACGTGACTCCTGACAAACCCTGCAGGTGCCTGAACTCACTTGATGTCTAAATTTTCAGGGTGGAAGTTCCCTTGATGCCTATGTTTCTGCCTCTGGGCATGAATGCTGCTGCCTCTCTGTGGGTACCTGGATGCGTTGAGCACTTGTGTGAGGCATAGACTGAGAGACAGTAGTGTAATGTGATTGACATGAACTGTGACGATATAGATCACTGTTGCAACCAAGGTCCTATAGTTGCACCAAATCTTGTACAAAGGAGGTCAAGTAAGGTGTCTATGGAAAGGTTATAATTTTCTGGGTGTGTGTGTATCTTAAGTTATGAATATTGGCTATGTACTTGTGTCTCAATGTGTTTGATTCTAAGTAGCTTCAGTGAAGCATTTGGTCAGCTTCTTGAGGAACGACTGTTCTCAGTAAGTGCCCAATCAACAAACCATTAACTGACAATGGACTTTGGGAGATGCCAATCCACATCTGAGCTTTCCTGGGAACATTCAAACTAACTTGTAACAATGGCATCAGCCTGCAAAAAGCTGAATCATTCATAGACATGTGACTTGCATAGGTGGCTACAAACTCCATCTTGTTGCTGTGACTTTGCACAGAAGAACAAAGGGGTTTCTGCCTACAAGAGAAGAGAGAGCCTCTCATGCCTGAAAGAAATTGGAACAAAGATCTGTAACTACGGGGGTGTGAGTGATTGCAGGACCCAGGCCATAAGTGACAACATTGGTCTGAAAAGGATTGAGCCCAGACTAGGAAGTTGTCTAGTCTGTGAAAGAAGCTTATTGGGACATCTCTGAGCATATTTACCTATTCAGTTTCCTACTGTATTAAGCGTAGACTTGCATGTTTTTGTTTTATTTTGCTTGGTAACTTACTTTGTCTGGTTGTTATTACTTGGAACCACTTAAATCCTACTTTTTATACTTTTGTTTATTATTGAACCCAGAGTAAGTAATTAGTAGATGGAGGAGCAAACAGTTGTGCATATCTCTCTATCAGTGTCATAGAGGGCGGACAGTTTGGGAGTTTTCCCTATATAAGCTTTATACAGAGTAAAGTGGATTTATTTGGGGTTTGGATCCCATTGGGAGTTGGGTGTCTGGGTGCTAGAGACAGGAGCACTTCTCAAGCTGTTTTCAGTTAAGTCTGCAGCTTTGGGGCACGTGGTTCAGACCCTGGGTCTGAGTTGGAGCAGACTGGTGTGTCTGGCTTAACAAGACAGGGTTTTGGAGTTACAAGATGGCAGGAAAAATGGGCTCAGAGGTAGTCTCTGCATGTCAGGTGACAGTCCCAAGGGAGTCTCTGTGACCAAACCTGTCATAGGTAGATGTTCCTCTGCTTCTCTCACCTGTAGTACCCAATCTGATAGGTGTGCTCAGAGGCCACCTAACCCATCGGGCGCTGGTCAGAATCTGGCTATAAGAGGAACCCAACTTTTAGGGGTTAGAGCACTCACATGGAATGTGGGATACCCAGGTTCAGTTCCCCCATCTCAGCCTGAGAGACAGGGACACACTCTGCAGGACCAGCTGGGTCTGACCCCTGGGGGAGACAGAGGGACAAGCACAGTGAATGACCCTGGAAGAGGCTAGAGAGCTTCTGAGTCTGGGGCTGGCTAAAGAGAGTTGGTCTGTAAGCAAAGAAGCTTGCCCCTGATTTTGGTTCCTCCTGCATTTAGAGAAGCAGGACTTTGTATGTTCCTTGTAAATAAACTAGATTGTATCCAAGAAAATGCCAGACTCAATTTCTGTTTGCCTCTGGAATGCCCTTGGGAGGCGGGGGGGGGCACTGAACTTTGACCAGCCACTGGGAGGTTTGAGATAACTCTGAGCCAATGAGAACTGGAAAGCATGAGGTGGTTAGCTTCCAGTGGCTTGAGCAGGAGAACACAAGGAAGAGGTGGTTTTTTTTTAATTTGTCATTATTCCTCATAGTAAGTCCAGGTATTTGTGTAGCGTCTTTTTCATGGCTAAACTTTTTTACAACCCATGGCATTTCACAGCTAGCCTGGCATAGCAGGATGTGCTGGAGTTCAGGCTGAAGGAGTCTTGGCAGAGGGCATACCCAGGGCTGAAATAGACTGATCCAGAGGACACCTGGATAGGTTCTCACCATGTCCCCCTACATGAGTACTGATATTTGCTCATTGCTTAACATGAGCTATTGCCAGGCCTGGTGACCAACTCCCCATTCTTGCCTGGACAGGAGTACCTGGCTGATGAACCATTCCGAGACATTCCAAATCTACAGGCAAAGCTTGATCAGCTGAAGGGTGAGTCTGTCCCAGGGAGAATGGAGCTGAGAAGGAAATGCCCTAAAAATGCAGCTGAGTGTTTGGGCTTGGGGGAGAGGAGAACATTGCTAAAGCAGCAGGTGTAATGATTTGTGCAAAATGCTCTTCCCCCCGCCCCCCAAGAACTAGTCAATACATACAGACCCTATGTTGAGACTGGCCACCAGTGCCATGCCCTGCTCGCTGGTGATCTGGTGACTTGGGGTGAACAAGCCAAATGCAGCCCATGACTTTATCCCCGGGTTAAAATAACTTCACTGAGTTGGCATGTGCTAGTGGTGTGGGGGCATCACAGCCTTTGGGCCAGATCCTCATCTGCTGTGACCTGGCACTGTTCTGCTGATTGCTGGCTTACCCAGCTCAGGATCTGGCTCTTGATATCAAAGAGGCTCAGATGAAACCATCAAATACTTGAGAGCGAAGCCAGCTCATCTGAGGGAATGCTCCTGAAGAGCTATGTATGCCCATTGGGAAATGTGTGGATTGACACATGAACTACAGATGCTGCTGGGTCAAATCTAGCCTTTAAAAATGAAAATAGTGTGTGTGAAGCCAGGCTTCTCCATTCTTCTTTCAGTCGCGAGAGAGGTGGGGGGACAAAACCCCCTTTTTTTGTCCCAAAAAAAAAAATCCCTTGAGAAACTTTGAACTAAGTGATTCTAGCATTGGAAAACAGCTCCCGTTCTTCTGCGAGGCACCTGCAGAGCGTGGGGGGATGTTGGCGGTGCAGGTGGCGAGGCAGTCACCGTGGAAGTGCGTGCAGAATGGCTATTGCTGTAAATCAATAAATCAATGCTGCACTCAGCCTTGGTAGGCAGAGCGATGACTCTCTCCCCTCTCTCTTTCCTAGGCATGTTTATAGGGTATGATGCCACATGCACAGGAGAAATTGGTAAATTGTTGCTTAAATCTTTGCTTGTGACAGCTGCTTCCCTCCTTCTCCTCTGCCAGAGCAGATCTGAAGGCCTATCTGCTGCACCAACCTATTGGGGTTTGATGTGTCCATATCTTGGTGGAATCTGAGCATAGTGAACATCCCCATATTTACAGGGTGGAGGCCCTAGGCAGCTCATTGCACCTTCACAAGAAGATCCCTCTCCCACCTCCCCCCCATACTCACTCCCCTGTGCGGAAGCAAAACATTCCAATGCTGGTTACTTGTGCCCATTGGCACCTTGAGTCTACCCCACTGCCTGCTGCAGTCTTCCCCCTCCCCTGGAACTAGATCTCCCTTGGTACAAGAGAATCAGGTCTCTGGTGCTGAGGGCTTAGCATTCATGCTGATGGTGACTGAGTGGTGAGGCTGGCAGCTACCATCCTAGGGGAACAAAGGTGGGTCCCACAGCTCTCCTGTGCCAGTGGGTCCCTTAATGCTTCTTATCAGGCATTTTTCTCCCTTGTTGTCCTGAGATGGGGAGAACTTTGAAGCCGTGCTCCAAGTGTTTGCTGGGTAGCTTTCTTGACTAGCTGATGCAAGACTATGGGTAATGATTCATTGCCTCTAGAAAGTAGGTGGGAACTCTTGAGAGGGTGGCAGTGGGCTACCTTTGCCTCCACACATGAGGTTTGCATGCCTGTCTGAGATGTAGCCAGTCTCTGCTACAGCTGCACACTTATACAACTTCCTGTTGGTGAATCTGAAATTTCCCCACCCCTGCACTGCCCATGGTGCTTTTGCATTTCAGTTGACTAATCCTGGATGACTGAGAGCATGGCTGCACCTTGGAGTTCAAGTTGCACTCTATTTGCTTAAAGGCCTTTAGGGGACTACCCAAATTAGACTATATCAGATTCCTTAGACTAAGGAATCCAGTAGCACCTATGCTACTCTGTAGTGCTCTCTCCTTCATTGTAAAGCACCTACCTAAAACCACCCCAGCTGTTTCTACTGGGTTTATCCTCAGTGCAGATGCTGCTTAAAACTCTCCAGGCCCACATCTGAGTAATGCAGAACTAGTTTTGGAGCAGCAATGGGGAGGGGGATGTGATAAATGACCAAATAGGTCTCTTCCATCTCTAACCCCTGTGATCATGTGATACAGACCATATCTGAGCCTGGTGTTGTTTCAGACTATCCAACAATGAGCAGGATACTGCAGGAGTTTGGGGTTTTCCAAAACCCCTTGGAGCTCAAGACACTGGTCCAGGAAATCACAGGGAACACAGGCAGCACTGTCCCTTACAAGGATTTCACTATGGTTATGCTGGGCCGCAGATCAACCATGTGCCAAAGGTACGTATGAAAGCATACCTGGATCTCCAGGTTTGGACCTGGGGAAGGAGCTGAATGTGCTAATGGTCGAAAGGATTAGATTTGTGGGTTTGGTTGTTCCCTGGGTGACACTTGCCTTCCAACAAAGGGCAAGAGGAGCTATTGGCTGTTCTGCAGCTATTTCTAACCTGCCCGTCGCTGCAGTATCTGGGCACTAGCATGGTACAGCTGTTGTAGAGAGGGTGGAAGAGCTGACCTAGCGCAAAACTTGCGTTTCTGTCCATTTGGTGATCCCTGGGCCTGTTCCTTTAGCTGGTTAGCTACCCAGGAAGCTAGGGGCCCCACTCTGATAGGGAAACTTTAGCATCTCTGTGCTACCAAGGCAAAACAACTTATTCTGACTAGGGAATCAAATCTCCCTCATCCATTTGAGGTCACTGGTTAGCCACATTTACCAATGGGCTGGAGGACTAAAGATTGCAGGTCATGTTCTACCACAACCCTCATCCCACACAACTCCACTGAAGTCAGAGGGGCCATTTTCAGAGTACAGAAGGATACAACCTGGGCCACAGTCTGCCCTGGTATCTGGACTCCAATGGGAGTGGCACTTGGGGGCCATGTCTGAGGGCAGCACTGTGGCTCCTTGGCAGTATGAACTGGACCAGAAGCTGGTCTCCATTGGATCAGCCCAACACCATGGAATGATAGCTGAAAATCAGACTTTGCCCAGCTCTAGTCATTTGGTCCCAAACTTGAGGTTCTAAGGGTGGAGGCATCGGGGGTATTTCCAGCTTCACGCTACACAGTGATGTGTCTCCATGAGACTCTTCACCACTCACGTGAGGTGTGAACGTTCCCCTGCTGACTTTGCAGCTGATGTTCTGGCCCCAGCGCCTTGGAGCAGTCTAGCTGAAGATGACACCAGTCACTCCAACTTAGCTGGCCTGCCTGAGTGGAAAGATCAGGGGCGGGGAGGGAGAACGGGGAGGCTGTCTAGTTAGTCATGCAAAGACCTTCACAGGTAAAGCAAACCTTCTTGTTCTGGGAGAGTCTTTTCAGAAGAGTTGGGGTGGGGGGGAAGGAAGTTGGACTTAGGCCAGAACTAATTGTTTATAAGGGGTATTGAAGGCAGTGCTCTGTTGGGTCACTACCCTTCTGTGCCTCAATTTCCCCAGCTGTAACCTGGGGATAAAGATAAGAGCTAGGATGTGTCAGTCATGGTTCCCCTGGCTGTTGTCATGAAACCTGCTGTTCACTCTTTCTGCTGCCAGGATCATGCACTACAATGGGAAAGGAGGAGGAGCAGTGAAGAGGCCCAGCCTGATGGAGGCTGGCCCCTATGTAACCTACTTGGAATGCACTCTCTCCGGAGTCCCCTCTCCTCTTACCACTCTCCCGCCACCACCTCCCCCATCTCCAGCTGATGGCTGCTCTGAAACCTAGCCGGCTGCCTGAGAAATGTGGAGACTGACTCATTTCATAGGCTGGAGAGCCTGCTGAGAAGGCAAACCAAATGTATTGTGGTAGAGTGCATCCAGCTCAGTCCTTCCTCAATAAAGAGCTGCCTAGCAACAGCGCACTGTAGCACGGCGGAGCTGCTGCAGCAGAAAAGCAGAACTGCTGATTGCTGGCATTATAGCTGCACCTAAGGGTCCGTTGTGGAAGGTGCTGTAGGAACATAAAACAGTCTCTGTCTCAAAGAGCCTATTGTCTAAACATAATCAGACAGGTGGCAAGGGAAGCAGCCAGAGGGAAGTGAGGTTACATGTCCCAGCTCTCAGCAGGTCAGTGGTAGAACCTGGTATTAACCTGAGCTCTTCCAGGTTAGCACCTAGAATTGTATTTGTCCATTGTTCTTAGGTTGTTCAAGATCCTAATGTCCAGACTGGGTTTGACTCCCCTCCTCCCCCTAGTCTCCCAAGGGAAGTGCAGGAGCTAGAATGTGGGGCAGGGAATTCAGGTGTGTGGTGATTTCTAGATAGTCTGTGCCCTCTGTGAGTAAAGTGGGCATTTGGGTGAGAGGTCCTTAGGCCAAGCCTGGCGCTATTTTCTTCAGCTACAGTGTGTCCCTAAAGGGGTAAACAGTAAACCAGAGTTGGATGGAGCTCAGGCAAATGGTGTGCTTACATTACTGGAGTGTCTTGGGGGGGCAGTATAGGTCCTGAGGGCCTAGAGCAGCTGGGCCACAGCGTTTCTCTTCCATGAAGGGGTGTCAGACAGATAGGCCAAAGAAGAGGCCATGCTGAAGCCTACTCAGATCAAGGGAAGCTTAAAACAACACGAAGGGCAGACAAGTTCTCCCACAATTCCCCAAGACAAATAGCAGCCCACTTAATGCAGCACAAAGAGTCATGGGATGTACCTAGAGACCCTAGCGCCATGCCCAGGGGAATGTAGTTGCACTGAGGATGCAGTAACTGTAGGGTGACCAGACATTCCAATTTTAGGGGATTTGTCCCATGTCCTGACCTTACATCAATCGGCATTCCCTTTGTCCCGATTTTGGGGACCATCTGGAATGCAGCTGCGGCACTGCAGCCATGGTGCCGTCACTCACCACTTCCTGGGGCAGCTCCTGGCGCCTGCCCACTGCCAGGAGTGCCACATGCTGCAGGGGTGGGGCTTTCAGTCAATGGAAGTGGGCGCAGAGCCCTCCAACCTCCCACACACACCCGACCCGACCCAACCTGTGACCCTAGGAGCCAGAGGGACCAGCCTGCCGGATGCTTCCCAGGGCGGGAGCCGCCCCAGGTGAGCACTGCTGGAACTCCCCACCTCGGCCCCTGGCAGGTCCCTCTGGCTCTTAGGGTGAGGGGGGCTCTGCGTGCTGTTGGTGCCTTTTGCTGGCCAATGGCAGGCGCAGCACATGAAGAGTCTGGAGACTCCCCTTGCCGCTCTCCCCGTGGAGCCAGAGACCTCCCAGCAGGGCTGGTAAGTGCAGCCAGGGAAGGAGGCAGGGTGTGATGGAGTTTGTATCTGGGAGGGGTGTGTGTGGAGGGCGCTGGGCTGTGAGGGTGTGGAGGGTGCTGGGCAGTGGAGGAGGTTTGTGAGTGTCAGGGCACTGGGCAGTGTGGGTCTGTGTGGGGCATTGTGTAGTTGTGGCTGTGGGGAAGGGCATTGGGAGGGAGGATGGAAGGGAGAGAGGGGAAATCTGTGTGTTTGGGGAAACTAGTGAGTGGGGGGGTTCTGCATGGGGTGATGAGCAGCTGTGGGCAGGGGGTGCTGGGTGGGGGTTGCACAGCACTGTGCATTTGTGGTAAAAGGGTTGTAGGGGGGCTCTGGGCATAGGATCCAGGGGGTGCTGGGCAGGGGAGCTGTGGCACAGCATGGGCCCACCCTCAACAGGAAGGGGCATGCTGGTAGCACAGGGCCAGGCGGACCAGTGTGCCTCTGGCTCCGGTCGGGGCTGTGCATCTCTGTGTGTCTGTCTGGTCTCCACCCCACCCATACTCGCCCAATGTGTCCTGATATTTTACACTTGCGATCTAGTCACCCTAAGTAACTGGGTGTGGCTTTGCATTGGGAGTTGCTCACGGCTGGGCTGGGCTGGGCTGGGCTAAGCCACGTGCCCATCTCCTGCATGCCATCACCTGGGCTAATGCTGCAGTGAGGTTATTTCCATAGATGCAAAACAAGATTCTGTCAGTCTTGCTCTCGGCCAGAGGCTGTCCAGAAATGCTGTGTTTAGCTCCCCTGCTCAAAGGGGCCGTTTGCTCCCAGGTGATGTAGAGAGAGGTGTGTTAACATGCAACTTTCCAAGATTTAATGCTGATTTAGACCTTTTTAGTTGCTTTTTATACTGAAAGGGCTGACACAAGTTATTTCTTTACCTCCCCAGTACCGGAGGTCCCTTTAAGATAATCAAATACAGATGATCTGAGGCTCCATCAGTTAGGGATTACAGCTAACATATATTCTACTGGCTGTAAAAAGTAATCAGTTTTAGATATTTTTAAACCACTAATGTTAGTTTCCCAGCTTTCCTGTAAGCAGTCAGCTCTCTCTCTACTGCAGGCTTTACGTCTTTCCATTTCTCTGCCTCCTCTTATTCTACAGTGGCATTTGTTGTTGTAGTCATGGTGATATTTGTTCAGTAGACGAAATCCTGTCTCCATTTAAGTCAATGACAAAGTTCCCCTTGGCTTTAGTAATAGTAATACCTAGCTCTTATCTGCTGACTTTTATGAAGGAGGTCAGTATCATCATCCCTGTTTTCCAGATGGGGAAACTGAGGCATGGAGCCGGGACATGACTCGGCAAAGTCACCATGCAAACCTGTGGAAGAGCTCAAATTAGAATCCAGACCCCTTATTTTGGTGCCTAATGAGAGCTGAGCTCCTGAAAACCGAGCCCTGTTTGCAGGGACTGAACTCTCCTGTAAAGGTGGCTTGTAGCCTGGAATTCCCTCCAGTATGTTGCAGTGAAACAAGAAATCTGCCAACAAGAAGCTGCCACGGTGGATCGTTGTGGGGGAGGAGGGTTTACTATTGATTCTTATCACAGACTACTTCCACATAATCATCAGCACATTGGACCTTCGCTTTCATCCAGGAAGCTTCAATGCAACAGAAAAACCAAGCCAGCTACAGGATTTACACACTAAATACTTCAAATGTGTGTGTTATTAAGAACAGCTGTATGCTTAGCCATACCTGCTCTAATGCTCTGCCTATCCCAAAGAGTGTCTAAACTACAGTGTAATCAGGGGAGTTATCTGGATTAAGAGCTAGAAACAGCAAGAACAGTTAGATGTTGCTGCTCTTTCTGAGTTAATAACCATAATCTGGGATAAATAGAGATCTGTTGTATTGCTCACTGGAATCAATGGGAGACTTTCCATTGACTTTGGTGGATTTGAGATCATGCCCTAAATTCTAGAATCCCGTTTTTCATGAACAACAATCCTCCTTACTTCTATTTTGCTAAAATGTCTAATGACTTAACAGAATTGTGTTAAACAAGTAATGCTTCATTTTTGTCTTTAATGGAAGGGGAGCTGAGGCAGCCATGTTTCTTGCAGGGCGCTGGCCGAACTAGCCACCTACCTGCATGCTCAATGGCTATTGTGAGACGCTGAACAGACTCAAAGCCCCTAGAGCGGAATGGCCCTATGCTTAGGTGAGGTGTGGATCATTGGACCTGGCCTCCCTGCAGCTTGGGCCCATTTTTGACTCCTGCTTTAATTAATGGCCAATTGCCACTACAGAGCAGTTGCTTACACTGTAGAGATACCAAGCTGGGTGAGTTCCTGTCTTCTCCTCCCCCGTTCTCTGGCTCATGATAATCTGTAGAGGTGGCTGGTTGGCTCCCAAGTGAAGCTTGGTCCTGACAAAGTGTACACTGTGCTTAGGAGGAGAGAGACTGGCAATGGAAGTGTTTATACGCAGCAGCTGAAAGCTGTCTTGCAGAGTGCCCACTGCCTGGGATGTCTAGTCATTTTTAACTTCTGCAGCACATTTCTGAGATGCCCCCGCCAAGTCAACCCACTAAGGACCTAATCCAAAGCCCAGTGAAATCAGCTGGAGTCTTTCCATTAGCTTATTTGGGTGTTAGAGCTAGGTCTTTAGGCCTTGATGGTCTCCTACTGAATCTGAGTGAGAGACAACTTTGCAGAATCGCCTCCTGTCAATACCACCTTGGCTAGTGTCAGTGTTGACTGCATAGCACATTCCCCTTGTCTCAGCTGATGCTGGGCAGGAATATGGTTGGCTGATGGGCGCTGGGTTTTTGTTAGCCATTCTGTGAAGGTGGTACCCTGCCACCTCCCTCCCCTAAAATATTATTTCCCTCCTGCTGTGAACGAGTTTGGTCTGCTTGGCTAGAATCGTAGTGTCTTTTAGCCAAGGGCACAAGCAGGTTTAGTCATTCTAAATCTAGCCTTGTGCAATTGGCCCACACATATGCTGCATAACCCTGAACAACTTGTTGCTTTTTTTTCTACGTTGTCCAAATTCATCCCGTATGTAATTCAGAGAGAGGCAAGGGGAAGGACGCCAGGGCTGTAAATGCCTATGCACGTATGTTCTCAAGTGGCACAAAGTTATTCCCACTCTATTGTTATTTGAGCCCCACCAGCACACTCAGAATATGAACCTCCGATCTAGGGCAAGGCCTGGAGTCTGTGCTCAGCTCAATGAGCGCTCTGCCTTAGCAAGGGGCTCACGACCGAGTCCATGGAAAGCTTAGGAAGAGCGAGTGTATGAGACTGACAGCTGGCTAGACTTGCCCCTAGCCCACAAGCTGCTAGTTAGCAATGAGCGTGGTGTGTCCTCCTCTTGCCCTGAGGCTCCTCATATCGTAGAGAGTCTGATGTCATAGGTGACCATATTGAAATTGTCCCAAGCAAAGAGTTTTCTCTCTGTGGGGTTGTAGTCCACCATGCTGCTGTACCCATAGCGGTTCTCGAAGTGGATGCTCAGCGACTCGCTGGTGCTGGTGGCCGTGTGATAGGCAAAGTTGACCGTTGCATCTGGGGCTGAGTAGCTACTGATGGTGTACAAGGTGCCACAGATCATAAAGGAGTTGGCCACGGCTTGCTTGCGGATGTTGGTTTCCCAGGTCTGCTCAACCTCCAGGGTTTCTGGATCCAGTTTGGAGAGGACGATGGCCCCTTTGGCCTTGTCTGTGCTGTACGTCACCCACAGTCCCATCTCATCAACAGCTAAGTCAATGTCTGTGTACCCACCCCAGGAATAGGGGAATTGGCCATGGTAGCCAGCACTGGGGATGTCCTTTTGGACTGTGATCGTTTCTGTCTTCAGGTTGTACTTGGCTACTGTCCTGGACTTGCGCTGCTGGAAGTACAGGGAGCCCCTGTATATGATGGCTCCGGTGCTCTCCATGGACTGGGGCAGGACGTGGACCTTGGAGGGATAGCCCTTCATGAACTGATCAGCATTGTCGTATTCAAAGACCTGGCGGATGTCAGTGCCAATGGCATAGATTCTCCAGGTGGTCTCGCGGGTGTAGGGGGGAACAGGCTCTGGGTCCTTCATCCACACGCCATACTTGCCAGCAATAGTCTCAGCCCTGCGGAAGGTCACAGGTTCCCCCACCCAGACCAGCTCTCCACACCCTGCTCAAGGAAATAAAAAAGAGACCTTCAGTTATTCTGTCTGTCATCAGTGGCAGATTTCCTACTGAAAGGCTAAAATCCACAAAAGCCACACTTAACCCAGCAATAACTAGCAGGAAAGATCATTTACTGGATTCTAAGTAAGTAAATAATTCCATGAAGCTGATGGAGATACCCCCTTCAATTTACCAACAGCCACCTTCCAGCACTCGTAAACACACCGGCATTGCCTAGGCTATGCTCCTGAGCAGTGCAGGCAGACAGAAAAAAGAGGAGAGGACAAGGAGAAAAGAAGCAGGAATGATGGTCTATGAAGAGAGACAGTGGTAGGGGGGAGGGAAGAGGTGAATAGTTTGGAAGGGGATTTCACAGCATGGACTTTCTTGCTCAGGTGATATTTAAAGGTTTTAATGATGTGGTTACGATGAAAGACCAAGATGTTCATCTTTCTTTCTTTCTTCCCCCCGCCCCCCAAGTGGGACTTCAACTGTAATAGCCCAGGCACTCTGTTTTAATAGATACACTTGGGTTTCCTAGTAACATTTCAGGTAGGACAGGGGAGCATCTGCAGTATGAACTCTGATCTGATGTGGCAGCTACAAAGAGTCTCAACCGTTGAATCCTAGTTTTAAAAATGGCTCCTGACGTCCAGCCAGTGGAAGTCAGAAGCCAAGGGTAGGAATGTCCTAGGGACCGACTTTATTTCTGAAAGGCAGAGGCTGGGTTGCAGGGCTGAGATGGACAATGTATAAAGCAGCAGCATGGAGGAAAACTGTTACAGGAAACCAGCCCAGAAGAGTAAAAGTCTTTGGCCACAATGAACAACGTCAATGAAAGGCAAGCTCAGAGGGTGATTTAACAATTCTCCTGTCCACCATCTGCTACCACACTTCCGTAGTTGGACTTCACCAGGGGTGTTCCTTTCGATGGCCAAAGCAGTAGGAGGCCTTCCCTCTTCTTCTGTCATAATCCGTCTAACAGCACCAGGCACAGGTAGGTGGACTGGGAATGGACCCCAGAGTGCTTAGCTACAGGCCACTCAACCAGCACCACCCCTTCCATTGCTCTACCTCTGGGATTAAGAACCAGGTCAGTGACCCCTTCCAGCATAGCTGTGGACAGTGTCAGACTTGTCTTGGTGGAGGCCCATTGTTTTGTCACACCAAAGCTGAATCCATGGCTTGTTTCCATCGTGCATGGGCCATAAGGACATTTTTGGTATTGCCAACCCAGCAGATTCCAAAATCCTGAGTCTGACCCTCCACAATCATGAAGTTATGGTTTTAAATAACTTTTGTGGCTGCTTTCTCTTTGCCTTGGAATTTTTTGGCCTTTTGTGGGCTCTCGCTTCACCTTTTCAAGCTTTTCTCCACTGTCATGCAGGCTAGAACCTTATTTATTTAAAGTAAAGCTGAGCTGCTCATGCCTACAGGCGCTGGGACTTTGGGAAAACACCAAAGTGCGTGCAAAGTGACAAAAGCTGGCAGCACAGCAGGGATGCGCTAATCCAAGAAAAGTGATTCAAGTTCAGGTTGTTGCTTAACCAATAATAACAGAAGGAAACATAGCATGGCACCACTGACCTCATTTTAAGAGCAGCCTCCTCATTCTATTAACTCTTACAGCTAGGGGGAAATCCCCATAAGTTCTGTACCAAGTGTTGTGCTTTCTTACTTAGAGATGGGCCTGATCCCTGGGTACTGAGTGATCCTGAATTGCAGACTGGTGGACATGGAGACCCTGCTCTGAATTTTGTATTTGGAGTCCTCTCTGATGGAGTTGTTCAGGGACTGCTTAAGGACAGTGTCAGTGAGTGCCTGAGAGTCTCTTTTGGCCAACTGAGTCATTTCCAGGGGGCAAGTTCAGCCCTGCTCCCTTCTCTGCCATGGGGAAGACCTGGGGCTAGCCAGATTCCAGCCTGGGCTCATGCTCTGAAGGTGCGCACAGTGAGTCTGGCTGCTGGAGCAGGGGTTTGAACTCCATTCTTGGGTCTGGCACCAAGTGGCCATATCCTTGCCTGGACTGCTTGGGATTCAGCAAAGGACAGGACAGACAGGCTGGCCAGGGTAACGTGGGGAAGTGGGACGAAAGGAGGAGACAGAATAAGAAGCAATGATGAAATAGAACCAGATAAAGGAGCTGAGAAGCTGATATTCCCCAGCTAGGTTCTTCCCAGGTGCTGGCAGTGAGGGCGACAGTATTAGGAGAGAGGGTGGGGGAGGAGAAGAAGAAAAGTGACTGCAGCGATGGTGCTAGAAGGATGAGACCTAGCTGTGTGAACCCCCAAGGAAGGAAAGGCGTTAAGGTGATCTTTGTACCAGTGGCCATGGCCCCAGTGGCAGGGTGGCTGGGGGAGAGGCGCTCCTCGAAGTTGCTGGAAGCGGGCACCTCTGTCAGCTCAGATTTCAGCTCCTGATAGTCAAAACTCTCCAGATCCCACTTGGAAACTGCAGGGCGGGATGGGAATAGACACTGTGAGGGTAATGACAGGAACATGGTGAGGACGCGGCTTGGTGGAGTGTAGAAGGGTGTGTACACACTCCTGAGCATGGTTGGACCTGCCCTCTCAGCTGAGCACACACACAAGTGCAGTTGCACACATGATTACGCACAATCTCTTTCACACACACTCAGCAATCCACTAGCCCTGCCACTAGCATGGTAACGTACATGGGTCAGAGCATGTTTCTGCCTTGTGTCCTGAGAGCTGGGGAGCAACCTTTCTTTGAATCCACACACTGATCCTCCCTGCTCCTGCATAGCAACATCAGCACTGGGTGCTGATGTCAGAACCCCATAGTAGGCAGGGGAGGGTGGGGGGCAATCTATCCCCATAGAGGTCTCCTCATCCATCCCAACTCACACTTGGCTGGCCAAAATGGCCTCTCCCCATCATGCCAAGATCTGCCCTATCCTGGGATAATGAGCAATAATCATTTAGTCTTTTTTTTTTTTTATCCTAGCACCTAGGAGCCCCAGTCCCACCTCAAGGCTGCATGTGTGATAGGAACTCTATGGTAGCACCTAGGAGTGCCAGTCATTGACCAGCATCCCCCTGTGCTAGGTGCTGTACATTGGATATTACAGTAGGGCTCCTGTCCTTTGCAGTGAAAGTTCTGCTTGCAGCTGCCAGGACGGCATGTGTGCCACAGGCGTCTCTGGCTTTGTGAATGCTTGTTATGGTTTTACACTGCTGCTGAGGTCTAGATGCAGTGTCTGAAAATCCATACCAGCTACTGGCAGGAGTATCAGATAGCTCCCCTATTTCTGCTTGCTGGTAGAGAATGAACATGCAGTGGCTTCAAAAGGGACCAACCCTGGAGCCTTTGCTTGTGTGGAAAACAAGTATTCAACTCTCTTCAGATCCCTGCTTAATGTCAGTGGATACTGGGGCACGGCAGTGGGCAGGAAAGGTCTGTCTTTCCTTTGGAAAGTCACTGTCAGGACAAGTTCAAGGCTTCTTAGCAATATAAATCTTACTCACTGCACATCACCAGCACTGTCCTCATTCCTCTTTCATTCTGTCCACTGAGCTTGTCTGTTCCATGTGTCAGACAAGGCAGTGCATTGGAGCTAACTGGTGTCTTGCTGGCTGAATTGGTGCCAGGGGACTCAAGGCAGACTCAGTGAGGAGGGGCAGTAGGGAAAGGAGCAAGGCTGTACAGCTGTAGTAGCTGTAGCAAAATCTAGTGCTTTGGGGTTCCTCTTACAGGATCCCAGAGGAACGTGATTCTAATTGTAAGCATGTTGCAGTGACTCGTGTTCCCCTCTGGATGAATGTTGTTATAGAAAATAAATTATCTTTAATACAGGTAACACTGGGAGACTAACAACTTCGATAATGTCCCAGCATTACGTGGAGAATTCCAACCGACAGGTCAGGTCCAGCTATTTATTACACATCATAAACTGTTGTAACTTAGTCATGCTGGAAATCCAAAGGGCGGAGAAAGCAATGACAAACTCCCACAGGCTACTTGGTCTTTTGAACCAATCACTTCAGCTCCCAGTGCCGGGGGTGGGGCCTGCTCAGCATACGATGAGATTTCAAATAGAGATCTGACCAGTTCCAGGGGTGGATTTTAAAACTCTGGAGCAAAGTTAGGCCAGCGCTGAGGGCTTTTAGCATCGGATGTCTGCCCAGTGGTGCGACGAAAGGAGTTATGCAGTATAAATGTAAGACACCGTAGTTATGAGCTTGACGGTCATAACTTCTCACAATTCCCTGTTTAATTCTAATGCTTGGCAAAGTGTTCTGACCAGGATCCTAGTGAGGGCCAGTTATGGTCACTCAATGAGGGTGAACTGCAAAAAATGGGGCAGTCAAACCCCAAAAAGCTGGTGGATATTCCAATACTTAAATTTACCAAGCCAGCATAAAACGGCTTCTTTATTACCGTACTGGTTACTAAGAAGTACAAACACCACAGTTCCCTTAAAGTGATCTAGCTTCCATCCAGCTACCCACGTCAAATATGATGAAATTTTCTGTAAATCTTATTTCATCATACAAAAGAAAAGATTCTACTAATCCCAAAGGATTGGACACATTACCTCCTAGGTTACTGAATAGTCCAGATCTTACCCAAATGCACTCTACAGCCAATTCTTATTAACTAACCTAAAATTTTTTAAAAAACAAAAGATAGAGAGAATGGTTAAAAAATCATTATACATTGAGGTTTAGATTGATAGCAGAGATGGTGAACTTTAATTGCAAAGAGTTCCTTTAGAAATCAGTTCACAGGTTATAGTCCAATGTCCAAACATCATATTCAGGGTGTACCAGCATAATTAGTGTCAAGTATCAGAGGGGTAGCCGTGTTAGTCTGGATCTGTAAAAGCAGCAAAGAGTTCTGTGGCACCTTATAGACTAACAGACGTTTTGGAGCATGAGCTTTCATCTGTTAGTCTATAAGGTGCCACAGGATTCTTTGCTGCTTTTACAGCATAATTGGGATCTCAGTCTTGTGACTCAAACTTCCCCAGATGAAGCTTAAGCAGATCTGAGACAACAGAATCAGGACTCAAGGCATTTTTATATAATTTCATGTCCTCTTTGACAAGTTGGGAGTTCCTCCAGGAACAAAAGGTAATTAGGATGACTTTAAAGGCGGTCCATCACCAGTACTTAACTATAGAATTAACATAAGGCAATTTGCTTGTTCCTCCACCATTCACAGTACATTTCAAAGAAAGGAATACTGAGATCCTGTGTTTACAATTCATTTAAATGCTAGGATGTTCTTTTGATCACTGAACTATCAAAATACAGTGTAGACAGCGACTGTTGATTATGTTGTGGACCCTACGCATATATATATGTAAATATACAAAAACACAAACATTATCTCCCCACATGTCCTTTGAGGGTTATTTAATATGCAGGATGTTTAACCCTTTCTGGCCATACGTCACAGTTGTACTTTCAGCTTCCCCTGAAGGGAAAACCTTACAACTAACTCATTTTTGCATAGTGCACTCTCCTGCTTTATGCCTGGCACTACTTTAGGGCCGGAAAACCTCCTTAGGGGCTCGTTAGCAGTAGCTGACTCCAGCCACAAGTATTTCAAAATTGGCCCTCGGACAAGCTGACCAGCAGCTGCCTTTCCAGAAAATGAACCCAGCCTTGCAGCAGGGAGGGGAAATACACTTGCCCTGTAGTTTTAAAACTGATCATTCCACCGGCTCTCTACAAAGTGCAGCCAAAGAGCTTGGGTTTCTCATTCTTCTGACCATGTGAGCCCCAAGTAGGCAGGGCACAAAAGCGTGCCTAACTTTAAGCATGTGAGTAATCCATTGAGATCAATGAGTCTACCTGTGTGTTCGAAATTAGGCCTGTACTTAAGTGATTTGTGGCCATGGAGAATAATTTTACAGAGGGGTATTAGAGAAGGGGCTATATATCACCAAAGTGGGCGTGTGTGTGCCTGTGAACATGGATCTCAGTTTTACAGCTGGACCCTCCCTATAAATGAGTCAAACTCAATTCTGCAGGTCCTGAAAAGACCCACAGAACAGAAATCTGCTTTCAGGGGCTGGTTCAGGTTTGCCAGTACTTTTGGCCAGCACAATATTGGCATTTCCCTCTTGACCACAGTGCCTCTTACAGTGTTGGAAGAGAACTGCAGGCTAATTGGACTCATCCAAAGGTTTAGTCTGACAAGTGGTGGTGGTGTTATAGGCCAGGGGGCCATCTTTGCTGGTTACTTCTCGGGCCACAGATCAGCCCATTCAGCCCTGAGCTATGATAGCACAGGAGAAAATGGATATCTCACCAGCACCAGTGTGAAAAGCTGAACAGAGCTCACTTTGCAGGAGGGTTCCATCTCAGTGCTAAGTGATAATCCTTCCCCGCCCACCGAAGGTGTAGGAGGCCTTCTCCACCTCACCCCACCCCCGCAGGGTTTAGCTGGGCTTTGTGGCCACTGCATGGATGCTGATTCTCAGTATCCTGTGACCATCAGCACAAGAAACCAACACCATTGCTCTCCATTGTGGGTGGAGCCCATCTTTCCAGCTCTCCATCCCTCTCTAGTGGCTGGACTACATAGGGGTTTAGGAATCAGCTACTAGCTTTGAGCTAATAGAGCTGGGGCTTTAGCTCAGGTAGTCAAGGGTTGCGGTTTGCAGTTCCTAAGGCCCCCTGGGTTCAATCTCCAATCTCAATTATCTGCCCCCACCCTGAGAGTTGGGGAGGCATGCAGGCACAGCCCCAGAACAACAGTAGAGGATGCAAGATGCCTAACTGCTAGCCCAGCAAGGCCAATATATGTTTGGTTTTCAGATGGTGCAGGAACAGTTAAGAGGAGGATAAAGTGGAAATAAAGGTTATTTTGCTGCTGTCAGCAGGTCCTTAAGGGAAATTTAGATCAGTTACAGCCTAGCTGTCTGAGTCAGCCCAGGCCAAGGGAATTCTAGGGCTTATAGTTCTCACAGGAAGTATGGGATGCTAGGCAACAGCAAGGCCTGCTGGGAAATGGGATGAGGCTATAAAAGAACTTTCTTCTGCTCAGGCAGTGGGAGTTTGAGAGTGGGGATAGTTGCTGGATGTAGTGGGTGTTTTGGGCAAGAAGTGCCCTGACAGGGGTCAGCAGGGGCTGTGTGGCCAGTCCGGGAAGGGGGTGTGTTGGAAAATGAGTGGAAAGGGCTGGAAAAAGAAGGCCTAGAGCAGCGGTTCTCAAACTGTGGGTTGTGACCCTGTTTTAATGGAGTCACCAGGGCTGGTGTTAGACTTGCTGGGACTTGGGCCTGGGCCTGAAGCAAAAGTCTGAGCCCCACAGCCCAGGGTGGAAGTTGAAGCCAAACTGTTTCAGCCCTGGGCAGTGGGGTTCAGGCTTCTGCTTCAGCCCTGGGTGGTGGGGCTCAGTTTCTAGCCTCCTTGTCCAGGGCTACAGCCCTCAGGCTTTGCCCCCTCCCCTGCAGGGTACTGGGGGTTGGGCTTTGGCCCTGCTGCTGAGGGTAGCAGGGCTCAGGCTTCAATCTCCCTTCCTGGGGTCATGGAGTAATTTTTGTTGTCAGAAGGGGGTCATGATGCAATGAAGTTTGAGAAACCCTAGTCTAGAGGATGGGGGCTGTAAAGAGGGAGGGATGAAAGCAAGAGAAGGAAAGAGCCTGAGCTAGAGAAGTGGTGTGAGTTTGAGGCCTAGTGTGTGCAGCTGATCTAGGGGCTTCCAGAGAGAGGGAGAGGAAGCCCCTCATTTGCTCTCCTGTATTGAGGTGGGAAGCCAGGGCAGACCCTGGGGGAGGACAAAGGCCTAAGACTTTTTTCAAGAAAACTGCTCAGGGAGTGCAAAGAGCTGCTGGGTGCGCTGTGGAAAGGGAGATGGAGACTGTCCTCTGAGGCCACGCCAGAGAGGCGAGCCAGACTCCTGCACACCTACTAATGTTATGAACTAAAGTCACCCTGGTGTGCAGGTTTCACCCCTCTGAGCCCATGGGAGCTGTCACTCTGGAGAAGAGCGCCTCCTGTGGGCAGGCAGGCGGTATTGCACTAGGCGCTCAGTGTGAAAGCAAGGCAAGGCGAGCAGCCTCCTGTTGTGCATGGTGCCAGGAGCACTAGAAACAGTTCAGGGTGTGTGGTTTGATAAAAGAGCAGGGGTGTTGCAGACACCTGTCTGCAGTAGGGGTGCAGGAGTGGGGCCTTCTTCTGTGGCAGTGGGGAGGGCTTTGTCATACTTTGCCTCCTGGTGTGTGTGGAGTTCTCTGCCTTCACGGACCATGCCAGCTCAGGGGCTCCCTAAATCCACTTGAGAGACACCTGCTGGGCTGACTTATTGGGATGGTATATGTGCAAACAGCAGTGATAGCTGGCTGGAAAGGTATGGGCATTGAACCTCAGCCAGGTCTGAGGGAGAGGAAGAAAGGTGTCCTGTCCTGGGGTGTGTCTAAGCCATGAGAGGAAACAGGTTGCAGACTGCTTGGAGTAAAGGAGTTTCCCAGGGATTCGCTGCCTCCTTCCCCTGCCTCACTCCCAATACAGTCAAGTCACTGACTGGAATGACTCCAAGGGGCAGAAGGGCTGTGAGGGGCTGCCAGGGCCAGTGCAACCTATTAAGCGACCTAGGCGGTCGCCTAGGGCACTAGGATTTGGGGGGCAGCATTTTCTTTGGCAGCAACCACGGCGGCCAGATCTTCAGCTGCCCTGGTCACTGCCGGCATTTAGGCGGAGGGAGCTGGGGCAGGGGGTCCTGGGGAGGACCACCTGCAGCAAGTAAGGGGGGGGAGCGGCACGCAGGGGAATCCCCGCCCCAGCTCACTGAGCACGCCATGCCTGCTTCACTTCTCCCACCTCCCAGGCTTGTGGCACCTAAGCTGATTGGTGCCGCAAGCCTGGGAGGTGGAAGAAGTGAAGCAGCCACGGCGTGCTTGGGGAGGAGGCGGAGCAGGGGTGAGCTGCTTCACTTCTCTCGCATCCCAGGCTTGTGGCGCCAATAAGCCTAGGCGCCGCAAGCCTGGGAGGTGGGAGAAGTGAAGCGGGGTTGGCGTGCTCGGGGTGGAGGTGGAGCAGGGGTGAGCTGGGGTGCAGGGGGGAGGGTGCCTCATGGTAGGGGGGGAGCTGCCATGGGTAGGGGGGGTGCCTCAGGGTAGGGGCTCGGGGATGGGGGAGGGTGCAAGGTGGAAGTTTCGCCTAGAGTGCGAAACATCCTTGCACTGGCCCTGGGGGCTGCTGTCAGGTCACATGGCTGAGTACAGTGCTAGGGGGTGCCCAGGCTGGTGCAGCTGACCCGCAGGATGTGATCACTCTGGAGTGTGGTTGCACTTCCTTGTGCTATGCAGAGAGGTTAATGGAGCCTGATGGACCCACAGGTCCCACAGCCACCCAGCCCTGTGGCCAGTCTTCTTCCCAGAATGAATTAACTCCACTGGCCAGAACAGAGATAAGAAACCCTCAGCACTTTGCTCTGTTCTGATCAGGGGCAGGGGCAGATTTTAAGTGTCCCTCTCCCCAAAGCTTTAGGGGTGGGGTTGGGATTCAAGGCTTCTGTTCAGGTCTGGTTATAAGGGAAACCCTTAGAACAGGGCCCCAGAGGTAGGTGTAGCAGGACAATGGGCCAGTCAAGTGTCAGAACACTTTAATCACTGGACAGGGCACCATGATCCTCTTTCTTGCTGGGTAGTTTCTACTTGGCAACCAGGAATCCATCGGGGCTGCTCTTGATTATCCCCTCCTGGCTTGGCCAAGTTCTAAGCTAGAAATGGACGTTATGGTATAACTTCATCTTAAGGTGCCTATGGCTTGTGTGTGGGTGTTTGACATCTCAGGAGCCATGAGATGAAGCAGCAATTCTGTATTTGCCCAGATGAACTGAAGATGAGACACTTTACAATGGTTCCTGTGACGGCAGAGTGTGGATTGGTGACTTGGGTGGCACTTCTGTGGACACCGCTGGATGAGGGGAAATAGAGGGAGCTGGACCGTGAGCTGGTGTAAATCAACCAAGCTCCTTGGATTTATCCCAGCTGAGGGGCTAGCCCCCTGCATTTTCCTAGCCACAAAACAATGTGTGCTTTTCTCAGCCTTGAGGACTCTCCTGTTCAGATTAAGGAAACAAACAAGATCTCCAGGGGAGAGGGAGAGCACACAGAAGTCTATTCAGTAACGCTCTGCTGAACAGAAACACAAAATGACAGCTGCCCCTCAAGGACAGCTATATTCCCGGTGCCCTACTGATTTGTGTTAAGGTTCTAGTCATATCTTCAGAACTGGCCACTGAGTTTGTGTTGGCCTTTGTCTGTGTGGGAGTCCTGTGCGCCCCTTGTCAGGAAGGGCAGCCTGCGGCAGCTCTTCATCTATGGTTGACCCGCTAGAGTGCCTAGTGGTCTGGGCATGATGTCATGGGGTGGAAAGTGTGGCTGAGCAGGACTAGGCTCACTGGATGGAGCTCGAACGGTGCTGAGCATCTCAGATACCTGCAGTGGGACAGGTGCAGCAGGATCTGAGTCCTCAGAGGGACAGGACTTGCTCTCGGGGTGATTCAGCCCTTTTGTGCAGAGGCTGCAAAGCAGCCTAAGGGCCTCCTTGGGAATATCCCTGCATAGGGGAGGGCATAGCTGCTGTGGCCGGCTATGTGCATCCCTCTCACAGGGTCCACTGGTGTGGGAGGCATGTTAGGGGCTGGGGGGTGTGGGGGGAATGGCATGGCTGAGGCTTTCCCATAGGCACTGACTCTGTGGGTGCTCCAGGCTCAAGCACCCACTTAAAAAAAATAGGGGGTGCTCAGCACTTGCAGGGCTCAATTAATTTTCTGTGCGCCCCAATGCCTGGACTGTGGACCTTCCTCCTGTTCCACCTGTACTCTGTCCCAAGCCCTTGTCCTCACTCAGCCTCTTTCCACCCTGAGGCTCCACCCACACTGAGCCTCTCTGCCCTGAGGCCCCACCCCTGCTTAGCCTCTTTGCCCAAGGTCCCTCCACCCCGAGGTCCTGCCCCGCTTAGCTTCTTCCTCCCCAAGGCCTAGGGTGACCAGGTGTCCGGATTTCAACCAGAACACCCGGTCGAAAAGGGTCTGTGGCAGCTCCGGTCAGCACTGCCGACTGAACCATTAAAATTCTGGTCAGCAGTGCTGCAGTGCTAAGGCAGGCTAGGTCCCTACCTGTGCTGGGACACCGTGCTGCACCCCGGAAGCGGCCAGTAGGTTCGGCTCCTAGGTGAGGGAGCCACGGGGCTCCGCGTGCTGTCCCTGCCCTGAGCACCGGCTCCTCAATCCCACTGGCCGGAAACCAGAGCCTCCTCCCACATCCTGAACCCCTCATCCCCAGCTCCACCCTAGAGCCCTCACTCCCTCCTGCACCCCAACCCCTGCCTCAACCTGAGCTCTCTCCTTCACTCCGAATCCCTCATCCCAAGCCTGGAGCCCCCTCCTGCACCCCAAACCCCTCATCCCCCATCCCATACCAGAGCCAGCACCCTCAGCTGGAGCCCTCACCCCCTCCCACACCCCAATTCCCTGTCCCAGCCCGGAGCCCCCTCTCACACCCTGAACCCCTCATTTCTGTCCCCACCCCAGAGCCTGCACCGCCATTTAGACCCCTCACCTTCTCCTGCACCCCTGCCCCAGCCCAGTGAAAGTGAGTGACGATGAGGGAGAGTAAGCCACTGAGGGAGGAGAAATGTAGTGAGCAGGAGTGGGGCCTCTGGGAAGGGGTGGGGCCTCGGCTCAAGGGCAGGGCTAGTGTGTTCAGTTTTGTGCCAATAGAAAGTTGGAAACCCTCCTGAGGCCCTGCCCACCACTTTCAGGGGCAGGGAGGGGGTGGAGAGGCACACCCACCAGCAAAAACACAAGTCAGCACCTGTGGGCTTTCCTATGCCCCAGTTATCATCAGGAGACACAACCTGCAGGAGAGTTGCTACAGCTGGGATGCTAGTTAGGGCCCCCGAAGGGCTGCTCCGACCTGCACTGCAGGTCCAGCACTTCCCCTTTGGGGGTGTCTGGGAACTGGGAAGTCACTGGTCCCATCCCAAGACTCTATGGGCGGCAGGTGAAGCTCCCCCTGAGGGAGGCTAGCTCCCTGTCCCTCCTCATCCACTTGCAGCCCCACCCACACTCGGCCCTCCCCACTCATCATGTGCATTCCTCTTCCCTCCCTCCTCCACGCTCGGATCCCCCACCACTGCTCGCCACATGCATCCCTTCCTCCTCTCCTCCCTGCACCTCCCCACTCGAGCAGCAGCCAAGCAGGGCAGTGGGGAGAGGACGCAGCAAGCAGCAGCGGCCAGGCCGAGTGGGGAGAGGGTCAGTGGGAGAGAAGAGGAGGAACTGGGATGACTAGATAGCAAGTGTGAAAAATTGGGACAGAGGGTGGGGGGTAAATAGGTGCTATATAAGAAAAAGCCCCAAATATTGGGACATCTGGTCACCCTAGGAGGAACCAGCGAGCAGTGGCGGGGACCTCCAGAGTGGAGGGTGAAGTGCTGGAGAGGAGCAGCCAGGCAGCGGCAGGTGAAGAACACTGAGCTTTATATACGCCATGCAGGTTTCTGGGCGGCTGAGGAGGTAATATCTGCTACTTAGTGTCTGGGTTCACCCATAATCTCCCTGGGGAGTCCAAGGGACCCCGGTAGCTGAGTAGCAGATACCGCCTCCTCAGCTGCCTGGGGAAACTGCAAAATAAGCAAAAACTTCAGCGGAAACCCTTCCCAGCAGGTAGGGAAAGAAGCTGGGCCACCACGGCCCAGGTGTCTGGCAGCAGGGAGGCGGTGGCTGTGCCAGGGGAGGCTCAGCATGTTCACAGGGAGGAATCAGGGTCTCATTGAGGTTGCAAGGTCCTCTGCCCAGCAGCAGGGTTTCTAGGTTCTTCCCCGGCGGGAAGCTCTGTTTAATGCCCAAGATGCTTGCACTTGCAGTGTCTGTCCTATTGCTCCCATCTCGGGTAAGAGCTGTAGCCTACTGGCTCCCAACTCCATTAATCCCACGTGTCCCAGGCTGCATAGCACAGAAAAGGGTCCTCTCCTGCCAGTGGGCTGGTGGAGAAGGGGAAAGGAATTGGAAGGGCAACAGTGAACTAAGCACGTTGGGGAGAAAGAGATGGGGGAGAAAGCAACAGTACAGCTTAGGCTATAGTCCCTGGGGCAGGGACAGATAGAGGGACACCTGCACAAAGGCACAGCAGAGGGAATGCCAAATAAAGGCACTTCTGGGCATCTATCTGTTGGAGCAGCTTGTCGGTGGGCTTGGCTGCAGCCAAGGGACTGTGTGTGTGTATTGTAACTCTTTCCCTTCTCTGCTGCGGGAGCTGGGCTCTGGCCACTAAGTTCAGATCTGGGTCTGAACTCCCTCGAACTATGGGAGCGCCTGGGCTTGGGCCTATCTCTAGCTAGAGCCTCAGCTCTCTTGGGGAGGTGGCTCCCTGGAGTCTCTTGCTGTTGATTGTTCCTACTGAAGTAGCTGGAAGCTCCAAAGGGGATCACAACCCCATTGGGTTAGTTACACGCAGCGAGACGGCCCCTGCCCCAGAAAGTCTACCATCCCAGTGGACGAGAAAAAGAATGGGAGACAGATTAAGTGATGTGCCAGAGTCTGTGGCAGAGCTGGTATTTGATGTCAGGTCTCCTGGCTCCCAGTCCAGTGCATTAACGGCCATCCTTTCCCTTCCAGACAATCAGAGTTGGCTCCAGGGCTTTTGCTGCCCAGCAGCCAAAAAAAACCAAAAAAACGCAATCGTGATCTGTGGCAATTCAGCGGGAGGTCCTTTGCTCTGAGCAGGAGTGAGGGATCCTCCGCCGAATTGCCATCGAATACCTGAAAGTGCCACCCCGCTCCAGAGTTGCCGCCCCAAGAACCTGCTTGATAAGCTGGTGCCTGGAGCCGGCCCTGCAGACAATGGTCTAAGGACAGAAATTGAGGCAAGGGAAACTTATTTCCCACGCCCCAACTGTACGCTCCAAGGGACAGCCACACATGTCCAGGTGCAGACTCTGCATGGGCATCCTCTGCTGCAAAGGAGACAGCGAGGCCGTGTGGCCTAGTGGGGCTCAAAGGGCTGAACCAGGTGTAAGGAAAACTCAGTGAGAGACTAGCTAAGTTCTCATGAACCTTACCTTCTTGGGAGCCTTGCTGGGAGTCCTGGGAGGGTGCCTCGCTGACCTGGTGACGCTGGCTGGCCCTCAGCCGAGCTATCTCCTGAGTGCTGCTCTCCAACCTCCTTCCCAGCTCAGCTTTATCCTGCTCCAGTCGCCTCTTCTCCTCTTCCAGAAAGGACTTCTCCTGCCCAAGGGTGCTGTAGGCAGCCTCCAGTCTGCTGATTTGAGACTCCTGCTGGGCTCTTTCCATCTTCAGCCTATCCAGCTCTCTCTGGAGCTCCGCAGTGGAAGCGGGGGAGCCCCCTGCACCCAGCGCCACAGGCAGCTGGGTCACCAAGTTCTCCAGGAGGCTCAGCCTGGCCTTGGCTGACTCCAGCTCCGAGCGCTGCACTTTGCTCTCCCTCTGGAGCTCCCGGATGGCTGATGTTGCCTGGCCCAGTTCTGGACAGCTGGCTTCATTCGGGCTGGGGACGGCAAATGAGTAGATGCATCTACCGTTCCTGTCATTGGCTCTCCTGAGATGGACCGTACTCCCCAGAGCCACCCGGGCCAGGCCCACTGACAGCAACAGCCAAACCACGAGCGTCTTTGTTATGGATGCTGCCCCCATCAGCACTGCACACGGTACCCGTCAGTGCCTGGGAGAGGAGAGCTGCTTCCTGAGCTGCTGGCTAATGAGTGAGGGACGCCCGCCAGCTCACTGGAGCTTCATTTATACAGCTGGGACTCGGGGCAGGCGGAGGGAGAGGGTTGCTGTGCCAGAGCCATGGAATAACAGGAACCTTCGAGAGCTGGCTTTAGAATTTCTTAAAGGAACAGCATCTCCGATCCCCACCTTCCCTCCTGCTCGCAGCCGGACTTTTAGCAAAGAGTGCGGTCGTGTTCAGACATGAGCCAAAGGTTCCACGTTGGGCTGGGGTCTTTGGGTGTAAATCAGGAGTTGATCTGCTGAACGCAATGGAGTGATGCTGCTGTAAAATCGGCATGAGTGAGAGGGGAACAGAGCACTAGGGTTTTCTTTCCAATGATAACCTGTCACGCTTGCCAGCCCAGAGAATCAGTGTATTTAGCGATGTGGGGGAGGGATTCACACTAGATTGCTGTCTGTAAGAGAGGATGGGCTGACGGGCTGGCAGGCAGAGAGTTGGGTCATGCAGGCAGTTGCAGTCTGAGTTTGGTTAAATCTCCGAGCTCTACACGTGTAAGGCCAGAGTTTAAAAAAATCTGTGTAAGGGGAGGTAGCTAGCTAGTCACCTCAGTACATGCCCATACAATGTTCCCCATACGCTGAAATCCATGCTGCTGTGGCTTCACTACTATTGGTATCCATTCTAGCTACATCAAAACTAGCTCAGGTATGGGTCTCTGTGCTGCAGTCGCACACCCTGATTGCGGTGAAGACCTACCCCAAGAGACAGAGGCTGGGAGAAATGTAGCTTCTTTTACCCTTTTGCACTTCTACAAGTGTCAAATCTGCCCACCCCTGGTTCTGCTAGAGCATTCATTGGAGGACTCGGGTGGGTTAGGATGTTTCCGAACCCTTTGCTGAAGGGATGGACTTGCTCGATCTTGACCAGCACCAGCCTTTCTCCAGTCCGGGGCAGGTGTGCGAAGCTCAGCATGTTTTTTAACAAGACAATTTGTTTTTTTAACTGCTCAGAATAAAAATCTGTTCCATCTTCCCCCAAGCACCTGGGTCACTGCCCCAGCAAGGAGACCACGCATGATCTGGAGAAAATCCACCAAGTGTTGAATTAGTGAGTTCTGACCACAGTTAGTGGTACTGCCCCCTGTTGGGTGACTGGGGATATTAACCTTTTGTAACACCACTGCATCTCAAGAGGCAGCAGCCAGAGGGTGTGACTGGAGCACATGTAGACGTGCCCAACCTATCCTGGATTTAGCTGGCTTGGGTATGGGTAGTAATGAAGCTGCAGCAGCCCGTGCTTTGATGCAGGCTGGCTGCATGAATAATCACCCAGGCTTCTTGGCAGCTTCACCGCTCTGGTAGCAAAGTTAGCTCACTTCAAGCTAGCTCAGGTTTATCACCCTGCACTCCTCTGTGCCAGGCCTTTACTGAAAGGCACTCCTGCCAGGTGAGACCATTGAGCATCACGTTACAGACCTGCATCATAAAGCAAAGGGCTGTGAAGCGGAATAGTCAATAGCAGACTAACTGTGGACCATGTTGTTTGTGGCATGACCAATAACCAGCTCACAGCAGGGGTATTAGGAAAAATAGGCTGGACCCTGAAGGCCAGTGGACAGTTTCAGGGCTCCCTTGTTTCCCAAGTGAGTATTAGAAAGCAGAAAAAAGTACCTCCAAGTAAAAATGCACACCAAAGCATAGCGATGGAATAATGATACCTCGCTCATGTATGGTGCTTTTCATCAGCAGATCTCAACATACTTTATGAAGGTTGGTTTCATTATCCCAGTTTTACAGATAGGGAAACTGAGGGACAGAGTGGGGAAGTGACTTGCCCAAGGTCACCCAGCCAGGCTAGTGGCAGAGCAGGGAATGAAAGCTGGGTGGGAGGGGGTGAAAAATCCACACCCCTGAGTGACGTAGTTCCAGTCCAGTGCTTTGTCCACTAGACCACACAAGTAAACAGCAGAGACTAGAGACTTGTTTGCAGGAAATGTGGAAGCAATCAACACAAAGGTGTCCAGCCATAGGTCTGCAATGTTTTATAGATGCATTATAGACTCACAGACTTCATCGAGTCTGACCTCCTGCACATTGCAGGGCACAGAACTTTTCCACTCCTGTAATAGATATTCCTGGGGGAATTCTGTTCCACTGCATATGCACAGAATTTATGTCCTCCACAGATTTTTTGCTTTCCTGCAGCAAAATGACTTTGACGGGGAAGCAAAGGGAAGCTACAAGAGTTGTCATGCCACCCTCCCCAGCAGTATGTTTGTCATAAACAGATAGCTAAGGGTTAATGTCTCTTTCACCGAAAGACGTAACCTGAAACACCTGACCAGAGGACCAATCAGGAAACAAGACTTTTTCAAATCTGGGTGGAGGGAAGTTTGTGTGTGGGTCCTTTGTTCTTGGTCTTGTATCTGTCCCTCCCGGGAAGGATTTTTCTATTTCCTGCTTCTAATCTTCTGTTTCCCAGTTGTAAGTACAAAAGATAGGTTTGTTTTTTTTTGTAGTTACATGTGTGTAGTTGCTGGAGTGCTTTGAATTGTATTCTTTTTGAATAAGGCTGTTTATTCATATTTCTTTTAAGCAATTGACCCTGTATTTGTCACCTTAATACAGAGAGACCATTTTTATGTACTTTTTCTTTCTTTTTATATAAAGCTTTCTTTTTAAGACCTGTTGGAGTTTTTCTTTAGTGGGGAACTCCAGGGAATTGAGTCTGTGCTCACCAGGGAATTGGTGGGAGGAAGAAGTCAGGGGAAAATCTGTGTGTGTTAGATTTACTAGCCTGACTTTGCATTCCCTCTGGGTGAGGGGGGGAAGAGAGATTAGCTCTCGGTACTTCTGTTTTCCAAGGCTGGAAACGGGGAGGGTGGAATCCCTCTGTTTAGACTCACAGAGTTTGCTTCTGTGCATCTCTCCAGGAACACCTGGAGGGGGGGAAGGGAAAAGGTTTATTTCCCTTTGTTGTAAGACTCAAGGGATTTGGGTCTTGGGGTCCACAGGGAAGGTTTGGGGGGACCAGAGTGCCCTAAAACACTCTAATTTTTGGGGTGGTGGCAGCTTTACCAGGTCCAAGCTGGTAACTAAGATTGGAGGTTTTCATGCTAACCCCCATATTTTGGACGCTAAGGTCCAAATCTGGGACTAGGTTATGACAATGTTTCAGGGGCCCAGGATAGTCAGCAGAGCGGTAAATCACTGTGGGGCAGGAGGCGGGACTGGGGAAGACCCGGCTGGTGGCTCCTATTCTGCACCAGGCTCAGCTGCTAGTCCCATCTGGGCTGGAGAGGACGGGACTTCCTCTTCCCCTGCAGAGCATCCAGAGCTGAGTCAGACCCACTGGATGCAGGAAACTCTGCAAACTCTCCCCTGCCCCCTTCCTGCATCCATCGCTCCTCAGCTGCAGGGGGAGAGGTCCCTGTACAGGTAGCTGCTCCCCCATTCACCCAACTCCCATGCATCCAGACCCTCCTGCCAAGCCTCAGCCCCCCACACTCAGAATCCCGCCCATGACTCCCACTCCCCAGGCACCTGGGCCACCCAGACAAGCCACTGGTACCCAGATCCCCACCCCACCGAGCCCCAACCAGCTGCATCTGGACCCTCCACTGTGCTCCCCCACACCAAACCCCCTCAGCTGAGCTCTAGTCCTCCAGACTCCCCACCCACTGAGCCTCAACCACCTTCACCTGGACCCCCCTGCAGAGTCCCATCACTGTTGCACCCAGAACCACCCCCCCAACAAGCCTCTGTGCATCCAGATCCCCCCTGCACTCGGATCCCCCACTGAGCTGCCCACACCCAGATTTTCCCACACAAAACCCTCTCACCCACACCTAGATCCCCCACACACAAAGCCCCTCCACACTTGGATCCTGCCTTGCTGAGCCTGCCTGTCCACACCTGGTGCACCTGGCTTCGAGAAGCCCTAGGGTGTTTCTGGGGCAGGCCCGTCCTTGTGCTGTGTCAGGGTTGGGTGCAGCCTCACTGCTGAGTCCATGTCCTGGGGAGTCGGAGCTGCACAGTGATCTCCTACGTCTGTGTAGCCAGTGGCCTGTGCTCTCCGGTGCCATGCTGGAGCCTCCACATTTATTTGACAAATACAATTTGAAGAATTTTAAAATAGTGTGTGTAGAATTTTTTTTTTTTTTTTTGGTGCAGAATTTTTAATATTTTGGCACAGGAGTAAATAGCCCCCTAACCTTTGGCTGAGTTAGTGAAGTCCTCAAATCATGGTTTAAAGCAGGGGTCAGCAACCTATGGTACACGTGCCAAAGATGGCACGCGAGCCAATTTTTAATGGCACGCTGGGGCCTGCCGGCACCCCAGTGTGCCATTAAAAATCCTGCTGATGCAACAAGCTGCAAGGTCCATGCACCCGGGCTGGAGCGCCGGGCGAGCACAGCGAGCCGCCGTCCTCTCCACCGCCTTCCCCCCCTTCCTCATGAGCCATGTCACCGTGCACAGCGCTCTGGGGGCTGGGGCTGCGAACTCCCGCAGGGCAGCGTTTGGCTCCGTGGGGAGGGCAAGATGCTCCCTGCTCATCCAGAGCCCCGCCGCCGCGTGCAGCCCCACTCCACCCCTCAGAGCGCTGCACACGTGGCAGCAGGGCTCCAGATCGGTGGGGAACCTCATGGTAAGGAGTATGGGTCGGGGGGGGGGGGTTGGATAAGGAGTGGGGGCAGTCAGGGGACAGGGAGCAGGGAGGGGTTGGATGTAGGGGGTGGGATCCCAGGGGGGTTGTTAGGGTGTGGGGGTCTCTGGAGGGGGCAGTCAGGGAGCAGGGGGACTTGGATGGGGCATGGGAGTCCCGGGGTCTGTTGGGGGGGGTGTAGCGGTCAGGGCAATCGGGACAGGGAGCAAGGAGGGCCCTGGGGAGGCAGTTAGGGTGGGGGGTGGTCTCTGGAGGTGATGGTCAGGGGACAAGGAACTGGGGGGGGTTGGGAATTCAGGGGGACTGTCAGGAGGTAGGGGTGTGGAGAGGGGTTGGGTAAGCAGGGAAGCATTGTTGTATAGGTCCTGAGTTCTGGGGGGCCTGTCGGGGTGGGAAGCAGTTAGATAGGCATGGGAGTCCAGGGCGTTCTGTCTGGGTGCAGGGGTGTGGATAAGCGTTGGGGCAGTTAGGGGACAGGTAGAGTCCTAGTGGGGCAGTCAGGTGACAAGGGGCAGGAAGGCTTAGATAGGGGGTGAGGTCCCAGGAGGGGGTAGTCAGGACAAGGAGCAGGGGGGTGTTGGGGATTCTGGGGGGGGCAGTCACCCAGCCCTCTGCCCTGAGCCCTGCCCCCCCCCCCACACACCCACCCAGCCCTCTGCCCTGAGCCCTGCACCCCCACAACCCCCCCCCGGCCCCTGCCCTGAGCCCTGTACCCTCCAGCCCTCTGTTGACTCCTTCACCCCCCCCGCATGACCCCAGCCCTGACTCTGGCACCTCCGCACATACCCAGCCCCCCTACCCTGACATCTGCACACCCCCACATGTGCCTAGCCCTCTGCCCTGACTCTTGCACCCCACACATCCCCAGCCCCCCCCATATCCCATGCACCCTACACATGCCCATCCCCACCCTGAGCACCAAACGGGAGCTCCTGCACCCCCACTCACATTCCCACCTGCACCCCTCATCCCAGGTAAGTGCCCCCACACCCAAACCTCCTGCCCCAACCCTGAGCCCTCTCTCTCATTCTAGCTCCTGGCCAGACCCTACACCCCCAGTCCTGTGCTCGGTCCACTCCCACCCTCAGCTCAGTGCAGAGAGAGGAAGAGAATGGGCCAGAACCAGGGAGAAGGTAGGTACCCACTGTATGTGGGCAGGGCTGGGACCCCAGACCGGCAGCAGGCTTAGTGGATCCAGCAGCCATGATCCCGGCTGGCAGGAGCCGGCAGATGGAACCCCTGAATGGCAGTGGACTGAAGCCGCTCAGCCCACTGCCGGTCTGGGGTCCCAGCTGCTAGCCCCACACAGCCTGCTGCCGGTCTGGGGTTCTGGGTGCCGGATCCTTCCCAGCTGGGGTCCCAGCCACAGCCCCACTCAGCCCACTGCCAGCCTAGATGAACAGAACCCAAGACCAGCAGTGAGCTGAGTGGGCTGGCAGTGTAAGATCAACATTTTAATTTAATTTTAAATGAAGCTTCTTAAACATTTTGAAAACCTTGTTTATTTTACAATATAACACTAGTTTAGTTATATAATATATAGACTTGTAGAGAGAGACCTTCTAAAAAACATTAAAATGTATTACCGGCATGCGAAACCTTAAATTAGAGTGAATAAATGAAGACTCGGCACACTGCTTCTGAAAGGTTGCTGATCCCTGGTTTAAAGACTTCAAGTTACACAGAATCCACCATTTACTCTAGTTTAAACCTGCAAGTGACCTGTGCCCCATGCTGCAGAGGAAGGTAAAACCCCCCCAGGGTCTCTGCCAATCTGACCTATGGGAAAATTCCTTCCGGACTCCAAATCTGGTGATCAGTTAGACCCTGAGTACATGGGCAAGACCCACTGTCCAGACACCTGGGAAAGAAATCTCTGTAGTAACGTAGAGTCCTCCCCATCTAGTGTCCCATCTCTAGCAGTTGAGGATTTTTGCCACTAGCAGTCGCCAAAGAGCCATTAAATGCAACCATATTGCAAAAGCGTGTTGCTTTGTATGCACATTGCAAATATATAGGTACCCCCATATAAAAGCATATAGTTGGAGAAGAAAGCAGTGGTGCAGAAACAGAGCTCTTTGCTTGGCCATGGTACACTTACACAGCCAAGTGGTTGTGTACAACAAATTGGTTTGATACTGGAAATAAATAAACACAGAGTGACTCTCTGAATAGATACTGGAGCTAAGGGCAATGTCAGCCCAGCAGATGTGTGAAAGATGATTGACATTGCAGCATTGTCTGGGAGATTGTAGCCGGGTGGATTGGCCGCCCATAAACCTGGAGGGGGAGGAGCCTTTCATTGAACCCTGGTGGGTGGAGCCACACCATGCTAACCCTCCCACCGAAAGTTAGTGGGCAGGACCGGAAGTACAAAAGGCGGGCTGGAGCACTCAGTTGGGAGGTAGCTGCCAGAGAAGCCAGATGCCTCCTGTGAGCTCCTGAGCTGGGAGGCTGCTGCAGTACTGGCCAGGGCCATTTACAGACCCGAGCACGGAGGAGCTGAAGTGCTGACAGAGGCCTTCTTCCCAGACCACCCTCTACAGAGCCAAGTACACCGAGAGGCAATTAGGCAGTGGCCCGGGGGAGCCGACCCCTGTCTGGCTGCAGTGTTGACAGTGAGTGAGTCAGTGTGTTGCGGTCAGGATCCCCGCTGACCCAGTGGCAAACCGCTCCACCACTGCTAGGGCCCTGGGCCGGGATGCAGAGGAGTGGGTGGGCTGACGTCCTCCCTGCCACCCCAAGCCGTGGGTGGCAGTCTCCTCATCTCTTAGGCAAGAAGCCTGCGCTTGTTGGCCCTCTGCCAGAGCTAGGAGGCCCAACTGTTTGCCGCTTAACCTGAGTGCAGGCCTGAGCCAGAGACTCTTTGCTGCCTCACCCTGACCAGGGGCTGGGGCTCCGTAATTGTGTTTGTTGTTTGGCCCTGATCACAGGCCCGAGCTCACATCTCCCGTCACCCCACTGATTCCCCACGTCAGGTGACCCTGACCCCCCCCCCCCGACCCCAGAGAGATAGTGGGGCAGCTTGGCCGCCCACAAACCCAGAGGGGGAGGAGCCACTCCCCCCAACGGACTACAGAGATGTAGAGTCTACTTATGAGAAGCCAGGTAAGTAAGTGTGGCTGAGACAGCTGGCCTGAGTATAGAATGGGCATCCTTGTAAGTAGGAGAGTTTAGTGGCCGGGGATTTGGGTTCAATTCTCAGATTAGCCAGTGTGACCATGGGCAAGTCACTTACATGGTCTTGTGCCTCATTGATTTAAGAACTGGGCAAACTCTAAGTTCTTAAGCAGCATTTCTCTTACTTTGCCTAGCTGTACATTTCAATTAACCAACACTCACTGACTGAAAACCTGCTCCTTCCAAGTCCACGTATGGCCAAAATATCGAAAACCTTCCATTTTTGTTCTTTACAGTATTGGAGCAATGTTCCTATAGGGGATTTATTAAGACTAGCTCCCTCAGAATTTGCAGTGACTGTAGAGGTGTTCGCTATGCCTCTTTGCCTGAGGACAAGTCTACACTTGGTGCAGAAGCACTGATGCATCTGTAGTGCTTTAATGAAGATGCTCCTAGCTGACGGGCGAGAGCTCTCCTGTCGACACAGTTAATCCACCTCCCCAAGAGGCAGTACTTATGTTGATGGGAGAAGCTCTCCCCGACATAGCGCTGTCTACATGGGGGGTTAGGTCGGTGTAACTACGTCGCTCAGAGGGGTGGATTTTTCACAAAGGAAGCTGTCCCTGGGTGATTTGGTAAATGCCTGAAGATAATGGTGCCAAAATATGGACTGGAAGCTCTTTGGGGCAGGGCCATCTCTTTGTTCTTTGTTTGTACAGCACTAACGCAGTGGCACTGTGGTCCATGACCGCTTGGAATTCAGAGAACATAGCAGAGACTGAGAGTATGTCTGCACCACAAATGTAAGTTGACCTATATTAGGTCAACTTTTAGCCAACACAGTAATTATTGCGGTGGTTCATGTCTATACTCCTTGGGTCAGTGGTGTGCATCCTCACCAGGGATGCTTCCACCGACCTAAAAGGGGCAGGGAGTGGCTGGGAGCCCCATCTCTCAGCTCCACTGGCAGCTCCCTACCAGGAGCCTGGCTGCCCCACAGGCTCCAGGGCTAATGGTGGGCTGCCTCCGCTGCTCCCCGTTGCCTGCAGGGAGTGGGGGGAAACTGCCTGGGGCTTCTTGCCCCCCATTGTTCCCCACTGGGAGCCTGGGGAAGCCACCTAGGGCTTCTCACCTCCCTTCCTCACCCCTGCCTGCTCCCCACAGGGAGCTGGCCAGCCTTGTCAATTTCACAGCTCAAGATTGCCTGGCTCCCAGCAGGGAGTGGGCAGGGGGACTCTTGGGCTTCTTCAAGGGAGCCAGGGCAGGGAGGAGTTTTGTTGTCAATTCCACAGGTCCTGCGTCACCTTAACTACACCAATATAAGCCCTATGCCTCTCATGGAGGTGGAGTTTTTATGTTGGTGTAGTGGGGCAAGTCTGTAGGAGAGATACTGACATAGTTAGATTGACATGACCTGCCTTATCTTGACCTAACTGTGTAGTGTAGACCAGCCCTGAGAGAGATGGATAAGAGGATGATTGAATCAGTTGGTGTTAATCTGGTGTAAAGCATAAGCCAGAAACAATGACTGAGGAGCAGCACTGCTGTTCCAGCAGCCAGTCAGCTGGACAAGTGGTGCTGCATTAAAGCCCACACCTTGATGCCTCTGGAGAAGCTGATCCATTGCCCTGCAGCACTGGCTTTTTAAGGTCTGCAGGCTTTGGTGATGTGTTCAAACACCCTTTCTGCATGGTGGGATGTTGAGACAACAGACTCAGCCCTATTGCTGGCACAGGGGCTCAGCCTGCAATCGCTCCAGTAATGCTGAGTCCACAGTCTCCCTTGGCAGTTCGTTCCATTGATTAACTGTTCCTATTTTCCTGCACTCCAACCTATTATTTAATTTTCCCTTCTGCAGCGTAAGCTTATTTCTTCTTGTTCTTTTCTTAACAAGTGAATAATCTCTCCCTGCCCTCTTCATAATCTCCACCGATGTTCTGTGAGTTATCCTCTCCCTCCTTTAGTTCTTTAGCCTCAACATATCCAACCTCTGACGCAACATTCATTTTAGTGCCACTTTCTCGCCTGTGTGGACCATATTTTTTTTAATAATGTGCTCTCAAAAACTGATGCGATTGCACTACCTAATTAATTACTTTGCTCATCTTACACACCATCGTCTCATTAATATCTCCCAGCAGCTGTATTGCCAACTCTCATGACTTTATTGCAAGACTTACGATATTTGGTGTATTTTTTTTTCTTTTTCCTTAGCCCCAGGGCCACAGGCTGACCCATCTTTTTTTTTAAAGAAAGTCTCTAGCTCTCACAGTTACATCGAAATGTGACAATGTCCACACTAAAGAGTCAAGCCCAAAATTAAGTCAAATTCCTGATTTATGGGGACCTGACCCATGACTCTTGAATGCGGGGGATTGACAATGTTGCAGCATGACATGGCTTTTTGTGCCAAATGTCACATGGTTAACGTTCATCCAGTTTATCTGGTGACGCCAAGTTATAAAATCTTCTCCATGGTACTGTCTAGGCCAAACTGAAGTTTCTGGGTTTATACCTTCTAGCAAACACTTGTATTTGGTGTCACTGATTTTGGGGGCAAATTTTCCCAACTGTATGAAGGTGGCAGTGCTAGAGACTCCATGAAATCTACTAGGACCATAGTTATTGCCATGGATTTCACATGAAAGGTGCTCTGATACTGTGGTAGTGAGCAACAGGATAGAACATTAACATTGTTTTTGTTTGCTTGCTTGCTTTTTTTTTTTTTTCCTACTCCCATTGGCTTTTTCCATTAGGTGCCTACATGGTAGCTGAGCAGAGTAATCTTGGAAATCTAATCCTGCCCTTCCCTAGCTGTCAGATTCATATTTATAGATTGATATTCAGATTCCTAGGCCAGAAAGAGCCTTTGTGATCATCTAGTCGACCCCCCTGTATAACACAGGCCAGAGAACTGCCCCTAAACAATTTCTAGAGCAAATCTGTTAGAAAATCATCCAATTTTGATTTTTAAATTGTCAGTGATGGAGAATCAACCCTTGGTACATTGCTCCAATGGCTAATTACTCTCACTGTTAAACATTTACACCTTATTTCCAGCATGCATTTGTCTAGTTTCAACTTGCGGTCAGATTGTGTTAGACCTTTCTCTGCTAGACTGAAGAGCCCGTAATTAAATATTTGTTCCCTGTGTAAATACTTTTAGACTGTGATCAAGTCACCTCTTTGGTAAACTAACTAGATTGAGCTCTTTGAGTTTAAGGCATGTTTTCTAATTTCACCCATGTGGAGACTGCAGAAGCTGTGAGAGTGAAGCGCGATTTATGAATAAATACCCTCCATTTCCCTAGCACTCAAAGCATTTTATTAGGGGTGTGTGAGTATCAGCAGCAGCATTGTAAAGCTGAGGAAACTGACTTCCCCCAAGGCCATGCACCAATGCACGGACAAACCCATCCTCTCATCTGCATCTGCTAGTTGAGGATGTGTTAAGTAAAGGACTTATGCTTCCCTTTGTCAGCTTTGTGCATGTTAAACCTTATTACTAAGAAATACCATGGTTTCAAATCTGTTAAGAGTTCATGTGCTTTAATCTCTTCATTTCCTCTCTGGCTAGCCCTGCTGCTCAGAGAACATCCCAGCTCCTTGCAGTGGCGCCAGCTAAAGCCATGGGGAAGGTGCTGTGTGAGACTGACAGCACTTACATAAGCACAGCTGCTAGCAAAATTAATATTTTTTTTTAAATGCAATTAAATCTGTCTCATGACCCCAGGGGATGAGAGAGAGCGGGGGAGGGGGCGAGAGAGGACACATAGACAGGGATGGACATGTGCATGCTCAGTACTGAAACGAGACTGCTTTGGCCCAGAGCAGTCAGCTAAGGATCTGAGCCAACGTAGCTAATGTCCGACTCTGTGCCCAGAGCAGCCCATCTGTAGTTACAGAATGTCATCAGCACACCCCCCCACCTGCCTCTCCCTCGGGTGTATTTCTGGGCCCTCAGGTGCCTGCAGTGACAAACCCGGACGCATCCATCCCAAGCCACTCTGAGCCTGAAATAAAGTTCCCCAGACGACTGAGACGCTGTGCCTCAAAGCCAAGTTACCCCAGGGGAAGGGGCTGTTGCTGGCTTGCTCCTTGGCACAGGTGGGGTCTGAGAGGGCCAGTGGATGGAGATGAGCCACTGTTCAAGGGTGGCACGACATGTCTACTCCTCATCTCTCAGCAGTTGGCTTAGGGGCTGTCATACTGGCTCTCTGGGATCTAATGTGGGTAGTGGGACCAGGGCCTGGGAAACCTTAACCCTTCCAAACTTTAACAGTTAGGCGCCTTTCAAAGGGGCAGGATTGGTAACAATGCCAGGTTGGGGGGCATGCTAATTGGACTCTGCTGAAGCAAATTCAGCTTTAACCCTTTCCAAGGCTGCTCTGGTTGGCAATTTGCCTGCTTTGTCACCAACTCCAAAGGTTTAAACCAGCTCGACAAGGCAGTCCCAAAGCCAGAGGTGGCACTCTGTCAAAGTGTGCAGATGGCCAAGCTTACACATAAAAGCTGCATGGAGCAGCAAGGATTCAGGGGAGGACAACATGTGGTTACAGACAACGCTGCCCTTAGCTTGTCTGCAGTCCCCACAAGTAGCCTCACTTGTCTACGTCCTGCCTGGGTCTATGTACAATTTGCCTGCGGTGCATGTAGGACCCCATTAATGTACACAGATGTGCCTGTGTCTTGCCGATGCCACAGTAGGGCTCCAGCCCCACAGAGCTCCCTGCCTGTAAATACTTTTGCTTGGCAAGGAGAAAAGCATGGCCCCCAAGTGGGAGAGGGATAGGGTTAGAAAGACTGGAGCTGACGGGCTCTGCATTTGACAGGCAATCAATCTAAATCTGGGCTCAGCATGTTATTCGTATGGCTTACGCATCTTTGCCTGGAAGTGCTCACTTTCATGTACAGTACAGCAGGGCTGCCGTTGGCCCAGATGATCCATGTCACACAGGCTCTGTGTAATCACGCTCAGCTCCTACCACTGCTGCATGTCAACAGGACCCGCCTCAACCCTCAGTCCCTGGGCACTTCCATGCACATTCTCTGCCGCTACTGATGTATTTGATCAGTGCTTTGGTGATACAAATAAGTCCTGACCTGCAACCCTGCTCTTCCAGGCATTCTCCTACACAGCTCTGCTACGGTACCTCCTGCCTCATCTGCTATTCCAGCCCTGAGCCACGCCTGTGAACTGTGCCAAAATGGGGCATGGACCACTAGTCACACAGTGACCCAGTGACTCCTGTCAAATGCATTTCACTTGGGGCCTGAGCAGTCTTTAGGGTCACACCTACAGACGTTAACATGGTGGTGGTGCCCTGCCCCATCTCACGCTGTAGGTCTCATCATTTTGGTTGCTTGGCGTGATCGATGTCAAGGCCAGAAGGGAGCCCTATCAGATCTCACCTGCCCTCTTGAATAACACAGGCCAGAGAACCTCACCCAATGACGCCTGTATCAAGCCCAATAATTTGGCTAAAGCAACTTCCAGCAATTTGTCCTGTCTTACATTGAAGACCAAGCAATGGAGATGTCACCACTTCCCTTGGTAGCTTGTGCCAAAGGTTAAACACCCTCATTGTTAAAAATGTGTTAGTTCTAATTAGAATGGCTTTAACTTCCAGCCATTATTGCTTGTTATGCCTTTTGCGGCTAGATTTAAAGAGCCCTTTAGAACTGCGTATATTCTCCCCTTAAAGGGACACCTGCCCCATGGGTAAGTCATGCCTCAAGCATATCAAGGCATCTGCTCCTCTCTCATCGTGCTAGAAACAGCCACAGATAGCCTCATCCTACTGGCTAACCTAGCAAGCAGCCGCACCACTTTCCTATCTTGCAGCCACAGAAATCAATGTAGCTGTGTTTACATGTCTATGAAGCAGTGACCAGGGTGAGAAATCGGGAGCTGGTGGCCTTTCTCACATGCTTTAGATAAGCAAAGACTTCAAGAGGAGCATTTACATCACCTCCTGTTCTCTTGTGCCAATATTTATTTAAAACCCTCAGTAGTGTTTCTTTCTTCCTTGTGGCTCAACAGTAGGGCTGGTTAAAGCTTTTCAACTGGAAACTTGTCATGGAAAGGTTGGCTTGACACCACTGCCATGTTTTCACACACATTTTGATTTGGCCAAAATTTCTCACAATATTGCAACCCATGCACCAGGTTACAAAGCCACTCCCTTCTATTTGCCCTGGCGGCCCCTCCCTCACGCTGCAGGGGTGAGGCAGGCCAAACCTGAGCAACACTAGAATGGCAAGGTGACCTGCCTTGGGGAGCAGGGATGAAGCGGGGGGGGGGGACGACACATGGCGCCAGGGAGCGTAGGGGAGGCTGAAGAGCCAAGGTGCGGTTGTGGGGGGCAGAGCTGAGAAGATTGGAGGGACACCAAGGTACATGGGGGGCTGGATAGGAGGCCTGTGGAAGTGGAGGTGGGGGTTGCACAAGGAGGTAGGGGAATCTCCTGGTTTGGGGGAGGGGAATAATGTGGGTAGCCCAGGTATGATGTATGGCCAGGTCAGGGGGCCTGGGCGCTTGGGAACTCTGGAGGGGGCTTGATGGAGGGGGATCCTGCAGCCTACGGGAACATACAAATACATGGAGGGTCTGGGAGGGGGGTCTATTTAAGAGCTAGGGCACAGCAGGGTGTGTAGAAGTTACGGCCCAAAACAGGGGAGTGCTGGGGGAAAACCTAGCCAGCCAAGGAGTCCTGGGGTGGGGGTGGAACTGAGGTAGATGAGGGATCCTAGAGTATTTGTGGGAGAGTTCATAGGCATTGGGGGGGCAGGGGTTCCATAGGGGAACCAAGGATGTATAAGGGGTTGGGGGGATTATGGCTGGGGCTTCATAAGAGGCTGCGGATATATGCAGGATTCTAGGAGTCAGGCTTGTATCGGGCTGGGGTTGTACTAGATTAGAAATGGGGTGACAGATTAAGTCCATGATTTCTTGTCTTCTCATTCATGGCCACAGAGACCAAATGATCACCATCTTCTTTATAACAATGCTTAGCATAGTCAAAGGCTGTTACCAAGTGCACCCTCAGGCTTCTTGTCCCAAGAGTAAACATGCCCAGTTTCTTTAACTTTTCCTCATAGGTCAGGTTTTCTAAACCTTCTATCCATCATTTTTGTTGCTCTCCTCTGGACTCTCTCCAATTTGTCCACATCTTTCTTAAAGCATGGCACCCAGAACTGGACACAGTGCGCCAGCTGAGTCTCCCCAGTGCCGAGTAGAGCGGGACAATTACTTCCCCAGTTTTACGTACAACAGCCCTGCTTGTACACCCCAGAATGATGGTACCTTTTGGTTTTGCAACTACATCACACTGTTGTCTCATATTCAATTTGGAATCCCCAGAGCCTTTCCAGCAGGGAGCGTCATATGGAACTGGACTGGAACTCAAGAGGGATGTGTTTGCTTTCTGGCACTACCCACAACATGCTCTGTTACTGTAGGCAAGGCCCGGGAGGTGCAATTTTCAAAGGGGATCTGCTGACCAAAGTGAGTGCTAACCTCTTTTTGAAAATCTGGCCTTAATCTCTGTGTGCCTCAGTTCCCCAGCTATACAATGGGGATAACAACACTTCTGTCTGCCCACCCTTGGCTCTGTCCTGTTGCCTTAGATTAGAAAGTCTTTGAGTCAGGAACTGTCTCACCATGCACAAAGCAGAGCATAGCGGGGTACTCATGCACTGCAGACCTGGAACTCCCATGATGCACTGGGATGGCTCAGCCAGAGGGCAGACCACAATGCATCATAGGAAATGTAGGCCATGCAGGCAGCCTAGCACACTCAAACTACAAATCCCATGAGGCACTGTGGCAGTTCAAGTGGATCCAGTTCAATTCCATTTTTCAAACAAACATTTGGGGGTGACCTAGTCTCTCCCCGCACCCCCCAAAACCATCATTTCAGTTTGCCACTGGAAAAATTTTGGTCTAATCAACTTTTTTCTGTGGAACAATTCGATTGTCTGGAAATCCCATTTTCCACTGAAAAAAATATTTTGACAGAAAAGACCAGCCAGCTCAAATACATAATCAAACCAAATGAGTGTAGGAAGCAGGTACACTCTGTTTGAAATAGCAGCCATTCTCATGTTTACCATGCTGCAAGTTCTGTATAACCATAGATCCGTTAAACATGTTGCAACTGCATTGCAATGCCCTTGGTGGGGTTGGCATACAGTGAAGTGGCTTTTTATAAGATCTCCATTTCTAAAGTGACCTCCTGTCCACAATAAACCAATCAATCCTTTAGCCCTCTTTCTAAATAAACATTTCCCCAAAGCCTGTAACTTATGATAAGCCGTCTTAGCCTTCAGCTGTGCAGGCCAGTTATGGGAGCATTTGTAGACGCAGAAGAAAGCAATATGTTAAAATGCCGATAAGTACCTCTTGGCTGGCCATGCTGGCTCTCCCCGAGCAGTCACCACACTGGCATCTTCTCCTTCCAGCATTAAAAGCAGACTGGCACTGGGTTCCAGTACTGGCCATGCCTTTGTAATGACTGTATTGGTGGAGGCACCCTGTCATAAACAGATAGCTAAGGGTTAATGCCTCTTTTACCTGTAAAGGGTTAAGAAGTTCACCTAGCCTAGCTGACACCTGACCAGAGGAACCAATGGGGGAACAAGATGTTTCCAAAGGAAGGAGGGAAGTTTCCTTTGTTTAGTCAGTTTCAGCCGGAGTGAAAAAGATCAAGGAACCAGCCTCTTATCAGAGTAGTAAGTTTTAGAAAGGAATAAATAGGTTTATGTTTATTTTCTTTGTAACTTCCCATTAAGGGAATTATCAAATTGGGTATTCTTGTGTGTATTATGGTTTTTGCCCAGGGGAACATCCTGTGTTTTCAATCTATTGTCTGTGAGATTAGCTGATATGCTGTCTCCCAGAGGTTTTTTTAACCTTTCTTTTCTTTAATTAAACACCTTCTTTTTAAGAACCTGATTTTTCCTTGTTTTAAGATCCAAGGGGATTGGATCTAGACTCACCAGGAATTGTTGGGGAAAATGAGGGGGGATGGTTAAATTCTCCTGCGTTAGCATGCCGTGAGCTTCAGATCATCAGTCAGGACCTCGTCTCACTCATCTGTTATCAGTCCCAGTTGCTCAGCAGGAGCGGAGATCTTGAACATCCTATACATTATTACCACTCTTGTGCGGAGGACGAGATGCGGCCCAGAAGCTTGTTGCAAGACTGCAGGTTTTTTATCATGACAGTAGGGGCAGAGATCAGGCTTGGTGACTTCTGACATTCCTACCTTCCTCACACAGAATGCAGCCTGCCCATTGTTTGCTGGGCCAGGCTTTTGCCAAGGACCATGTAGTGTTCTGCATTGCATGGTACGTATACTGGAGGACCAGTTCCTGGCGGCCGCCAGGGATCTGTGAAAGCCTGTTGGTCACAAACTCACTGCAGTCTGGCAGCCTCACATAGCTTAGGAGTTAGAGAATTGATATAGCAAAGCAGCCCAGTGTCTGCCCCTGGATAACTGCAGGCTCAAGAGGTATTATAAAAAATGGTCATAATTCAAGCAACAGGGTCTTCCACAGCTTCAGTCCTCTGCTATGAAAACTCCATTGGAGCAATAGCTGGCTCTTTCAGCTAAAGCCAGAGTCCTTTTCCTGCTGGAGTGGTTCTCTGAGGCCTGGTCTACACTACGCGTTTAAACCGAATTTAGCAGCATTAAACCAATTTAACCCTGCACCCGTCCACATAACGAGGCCCTTAATATCGATAAAAAGGGCTCTTTAAACGGGTTTCTGTACTCCTCCCCGATGAAAGGAGTAGCGCTGAAATCGGTATTGCCATGTTGAATTAGAGTTAGTGTGGCCGCAAATCGACGGTATTGGCCTCCTGGTGGTATCCCACAGTGCACCATTGTGACCAGTCTGGAAAGCAATCTGAACTCGGATGCACTGGCCAGGTAGACAGGAAAAGCCCCGCGAACTTTTGAATTGCATTTCCTGTTTGCCCAGCATGGACCTCTGATCAGCACGGGTGGCGATGCAGTCCCAAAACCAAAAAGGAGCTCCAGCATGGACCGTACAGGAGATACTGGATCTGATCGCTGTATGGGGAGACAAATCTGTTCTATCTGAGCTCCGTTACAGAAGACGAAATGCTAAAGCATTTGAAAAAAATCTCCAGGCTATGATACAGAGTCCACAGCACAGTGCTGTGTGACAAGCGTAACGGAAAGCCAAAGAATCAAATGGACGCTCATGGGGGGGGGGGGGAGACTGAGGACTCCAGCTATCCTACAGTCCCCACAGTCTCCGAAAAGCATTTGCATTCTTGGCTGAGCTCCCAATGCCTGTAGGATCAAACACATTGTTCGGGGTGGTTCAGGGTATATCTTGTCAATTCCCCCCCATGAAAGAAAAGGGAAAAAAATCGTTTCTTGACTTTTTTCAATGTCACCCTATGTCTACTGCATACTGCTGGTAGATGGGGTGCTGCGGCACTGAACAGCAGCATTCTCTCCCCTGCCCACACCGGTGGCAGACGGTACAGAACAAAAGGACTGATAGCCGTTCTCGTCATCATCCCATGAGTGCTCCTGGCTGGCCTCAGGTGAGGTCGGCCGGGGGCGCCTGGGTAAAAATAGGAATAACTCCTGGTTATTCCCGACAGATGGTACAGAACGGCTGGTAACCGTCCTCATCATAGCAACTGGGGTTTGAGCTCCATCAGCCCCCCCCGCTTTCATGTCTAAAGAAAAGATTCTGTACTGCCTGGACTATCACAGCAGCGGGATGCTGGGCTCCTCTCCCCCCCACCATTTAATGTCCTGCCTGGACTATCATAGCAGCTAGAGGCTGCCTCCCCCTCATTTTATCTCACAAAAAACTCAGTGGTTCTTATTCCTGCATTCTTTATTACTTCATCACACAAATGGGGGGACACTGCCACAGTAGCCCAGGAGGGTTGGGGGAGAAGGGAAGCAACGGGTGGGGTTGTTGCAGGGGCACCCCCTAGAATGGCATGCAGCTCATCATTTCTGTGGGATCTGACATGGAGCGGCTGTGACCTCTGGTTCTCTGATGCACTGGCTCGCTAGTACACTTGCCCCATATTCTAGGCAGGACTGACTATTTTTAGATAAAACAAAGGAGGGAATGACTAGGGGAGTCATTTCCATTTTTGTCTTTGTGCCCCTGGCCGACCTCAGCGAGGCCAGCCAGGAGTGTCCATGACAGCAGCAGATGGCACAGAACAACTGATAACTGTCATCTCATCGCCAATTTACAATGGCACAGCAGACGGTACAGAACGACTGGTAACCATCTCTGCTACCATGCAGAGGCAAATGAATGCTGCTGTGTAGCACTGCAGTACTGCCTCTGTCAGCGGCATCCAGTACACATATGGTGACAGTGACAAAAGGCAAGACAGGCTCCATGGTTGACATGCTGTGGCGTCTTCCAGGGAAAAAGGACACAAAATGATTGTCTGCCGTTGCTTTCACGGAGGAAGGAATGAGTGACAACATTTACCCAGAATCACCCACAACACTGTTTTTGCACCATCATGCATTGGGATCTCAACCCAGAATTCCAATGGGTGGGGGAGACTGCGGGAACTATGGGATAGCTACCCACAGTGCAACGCTCCAGAAATCTACGCTAGCCTCAGTACATGGACGCACACCGCCGAATTATTGTGCTTTTTGTGGCCGCGTGCACTCGACTTTATACAATCTGTTTTACAAAACCGGTTTATGTAAAATCAGAATAATCCTGTAGTGCAGACATACCCTGAATGTTTATAAGATAGTCCAACTGATGTGATTACCAGTGGTAGCTAGAATGCAGGGAGGGAGAACACACATCTATAGCTTTGACAGCAGTAGGGGAGTGGAAGGACAATAGTGAGGGAAACACATAGCTCTTGTATGCGGGCTGAGCTCTGCAGGTCCTAGCACCTGCTACACACAGCCCTTATTGCCTCACTTTGCAGCTGACTTTAATCTACCCTTTTCAAATTTACATCCCTGTGCATCTTACAGCTGCCCTTTCTCAACAGTGGCACTGGAGAACTAACATGTTTCCTCTGAGCCCCTCCTACATCCAGCTTTCTACATACGCACTCCGCTGCCATTACACACACGTTTAAGATTTTTAGGGAGAGGAGAGGTGGCTGTGAGTTTTGCATCCCTGTACAGATGCCAAAGTGGGAAGGTAAATATGTACATTAGCTCTGAGAATCACAGATAGTCACCTACTGAGCAGTTAAAAGAGGCTTCGCATGCTTCCAAGCAGTGGAGCTGGAACTTTTAGAGTGGGAGTGATGTGTGTTCCCGCCCTCCGCTGCTCCCTAGAGCTGGGCCATGGCTTCGGGAGGGGGAGATGTGGATAGTGGCAAGGGGACCAAGGCTGGGGGTGGTTGTGAGGCTCTGGGTGCGGGGCTGGGAGTGGAGCCCTATGTAAAACCTGGGGGTGTTGCAATACTGCCCCCCACATCTCTAGTTCCCTCGCCTTATGTTCCCAAGAGTTAAGTTAAAAGTAACAAATGCAGGCACACTTCTAATGCAGTTCTTCAGTCATGAGGGCAAACTGATCATATTTAAAAATCATCCATCTAGCTTTGGTGTAATAAGACAGCGGAAAGCTGATCTCCTGTGGATTCCTGATAACCTATGAGCACTTTCAGTACATAGACCCCCCACTACAAACAGGCAAACCAGCATGTTTCTCAATTCTTCTGCTGCCTCCTGTCACACACTGGCATTCTGCAGATCACAAGATGCATTTCCCCTCCTCAGACAGCCACAAAAGATTCACCAGGAGTTCCACACTTACAGTCAAAAATAGGTTTAGTGGAATGTCTTTAGTTACAGCTGCAAGCAGCAATACTGAAAACACTTAGCTTGCACATCTCCATGACAGTACAGAAAGTTTCTTGGTTTGCAGAACCTAATTTTTAAAAAAAAAAAAAAACATGAGAAAGTGACATCCTTGCAATTATTCACAGAATGGTTAGATTCCCTTTAACATAATGCTGCTTTCCTCCTCCTTCACTTGCATGAAACAACGGAGCTCCTATCTTCGGCAGCTGGCAGTAGGAAACTGTGTTTAAATTATAAATAACCTCATTACTACTTAACTATATATACACAAATAAAATGTATTAGCAAGCAGCTAGTTCCAAACTGGGATTCCTGGAATATAGCAAAAAAATAGGGTTTGGACATTCAACCTTGTTATAAATCAATGTATGCAGAAAAGGGTCATTTGGCAGTTCTCAGAATACCCTAGTTAGAACTGGCTACTTGCCTCTTTCACCATCGTGAAAAAAGTCACCTCAGTTATATACATATGTTTCATTTAAATTACACAGCAGCTTTATCATCCCAGAGCCGCTTCCACAGAGCTCTCCAGCCATCAAGTCAAGTGTGGTATTTCAGGATGATAGGTACTGGAAGAGAAGGAAAAAACAAAACAAGTCTTTAAAATCATACATATGCAAACCTAATATCCATCTACTGATCAGAGCTGCAGAAGAGAAAAAGAACAGGCTACTCGCCTTGTGCAGTAACTGTGGTTCTTCAAGATATGTCCACCTAAGGGTGCTCCACTTCTGGTGCGCATGTGCCTCGCAAGCCCTTGATCATAGATTTTCTGTTAATTTCCGTTCAGTCCACACATGCGTTCTATACACCCTCAGAGCGCAGCACAAGGTTGTATAGGGCTGCACGGATGAACTACCCTCATTTCCTTCTGTATCCGAACGTCCAACAAAAACGGGGAGGAAGTAGGGTGGGAATGGAGCACTGATAGGGAAACGTCTCCAAAAACCACAGTTAATGCACAAGGTGATTAACCTTTTCATCTTCGTCAAGTGGCATCCCAATGGGTGCTCCATTAGGTGGCTCTGAAGCAGTATCTTCACCGGGAGTACGAGGCTTCAGAATCCAGTCCAAGATTGAAGATGGTATAGCAGACCCAAGCACTGCATCAGATCTAATGGCATGGACCAAGACAGTGTTCAGAAGAGGCATGCACTGGGGTCCACTTAGCAGCTCTGCATATCTCAGACACAGGAATGTTTCTGAGTAATGCTGTGGTAGTATTATCCTTTGGAGCGGCAAAACACAAGCTGCATCATAGCAAGGGTTAGTACACCCAGAGATCACCTTGAAAGTCTCTGTAAAGAGATCATGGACCCCTTCGATCTTTCTGCAATGAAGACAAGTATAGGTGCTTTCCAGCGTTGCTTGTTTCAATCCAGATAAGAGAGGCCAGTGCTCATTTTACATCTAGTGTATGAAGAGAAGTCCTCCACTCAGATTTATGTGGGTCAGGAAAAGGTACCAGTTGATGAATAGACTGGTTAAGATGGAAATCCAACAGTACATTAGGTAAGAACTTTGGGTGTGGTTATAGGGAGACCTTGTCTTTGAAAAATATTGTAAATGTGGGGTCTGCCATCAAGGTTCCAGTTTCTCCAACCCTACAGGCCAATGCAATAGCTACTATAAAGGCCATCTTCATAGATAAGTGAAATAAGGAGCAGGTTGCCATAAGTTCAAATGAAGGTCCCATAAGGTGGTAGAGTACCAGATTGCAATCCCAAGTCACAGTAACCTGGGGACAAAGATTCCCTAGACCTTTAATAAATCTGAAAGACCCTAAGCGCAAAAATAGAAACCCCTCTGGTGGGGAATGAAAAGCTGATATTGCAGTGAGATGAACCTTTGAGATAAATGATAAACCCTATTTTTAAAATCCAACAGATAATCCAAGATGGTTGACAGTGGAGACGATTCAGTGCAGATGTACAAGGGAGTGCTGGTGACAACAGTGGTTGAAACCTCTTCCGTTTCTGAAGATAAGTAATTTGAGTTGACTCCCTTCCACTGTTCAGAAATAAAAATCAGTAGACTTCTATAATACATCAAAAAAGCTAACAGAATGTTAGAAAACAATTGGGAAAGAGATAATAAGAGAGATAATATCATAATGCCACTATAGAAATCCATGGCAGATACATTAGAATTGAAAAAGTACAGAGAAGGACAACAAAAATGATTTGGGGTGTGGAACAGCTTCCATACAAGGAGAGATTAAAAAGACTGGGATTGTTCATCTTAGGAAAGAGACAACTTGGGATATCATAGAAGTCTACAAAATCATGAATGGTGTGGAGAAAATGAATAAGGAAGTGTTATTTAACCCCTTCACATAACCCAATGAAATTAATAGGCAGCAGGTTTAGAACAAACAAAGGAAGTACTTCTTCACACAATGCACAGTCAACCTCTGGAATTCACTTCCAGGGGATGTTGTGAAGGCCAAAAGTATAACTGGATTAAAAAAGATTTAGGTAAGTTCCTGGAGAATAGGTCCATCAGTGATTATTAGCCAAGATGGTCAACAACGCAACTTCATGTTCTGGGTGTCCCTAAACCTCCACGTGCCAGAAGCTGAAACTGGATGACAGGAAATGGATCACTCAATAAATTGCCCTGTTCAGAGGGAAGCACCTGGCACAGGTAACTGTCAGAAGACAGGATACAGAGCTAGATGGACCATTGGTCTGATCCAGTATGGCTAGTCCTATGTTCTTATAATTAGTTATACGTGTATTCCTGTTCAGCAGGTGAATTCTAATCCCATGAACCATGTAGGAGACATGCTTGTTTACAAGCATCCTCCGCCAGGGAATTAGGTGGGGGTTGGAAAACAAAAATTCCCAGTCCTTCGGGAAACATTTTATTTTTTAACCACCCCCTTACAAGTTGGCAGCATGGTGGCAGGAGTTTGCCACACATTTGCTGGATCCAGGAATGCTTCACTAATGGGTAGCACAACTCAAGTGAGTATTGCCAACTGCAGAATGTCCAGGAGCTTGTGATGCGAGTGTAACTTCCTTGAGAGGTATCTAGAGGATGTCCACCACCCTCTTCACAAGGTTCTGGAATCGACTAACAGTGTCAGTCATCGATGGTGGAGGCACATCTGCCTCAACTGGAGACAAAATAGGAGCCTGAGTGGTAGTCTTTTTGTTCGCCCTAGCCTCTTGTCATCACAGGCCTCCTTGTGCTAGGAGTTTGGTGGAGGAGGCTGAGAGACTCTAGGTTTTCTGGTGTGGCGGAGCCAGAGGTTTGGCAAATTGCTGCTGATACACTGCCTAAGGATCCCTGTATGGCCAGTGGGGAGGCCCATATGGGAGAAGGGTTGGTACCCAGGACTGATCCCACCATCCCAGACATGGGCAAGGGGCTTTGTCAAAGTATGGGTTCCAGTAATGGGGACTCCTGCACTGATAAGGAGAAGACTGAATGTCTCCTTCATCCTCTGCAACGTCCTCCAGTGGGCCAAGTAGAAAAGGGTAGAGAATCCTGCGGTACTAGGAAGCACTCATCATCCAGAGATTGGCATCTTGGTACTGAGAGTCCTTTGGAACCCATAAGCAGCAGGGACTCTGGTTCGTCTAACACAGACATGTTGCTGAAGTAATTAAATTCTTGCGGTACTGAGCAGGTCAGTGCTGATACAGCTGTTGGCTTGGGCAATACTGTAGGTTTGTAGCACATAGGGGGCTGAAGATGTGCACTTTGATTTTATCAGTACCAGCGGAGCCAAATGGAAAGGCACCACTGGTAAGCTGGAAATAGACAGTGCCAATCTGGAGGCAGACTATACAGGGGCCTTGCCGGTGCCAAGTTTCTCTGAAGCAATCTGGGATGTCCCTGCTCCACGGTACCACAGGAAGAATCTTTCACCTCCATGGTATTGAGTCAAGAGTCAAGACCTCCGACACTGCAGACCTAGCACAAGATGAGGACTTCTTGGGCGCTGGCTGTTTGGTGGGAGACCAACCTCCTCCCTCTTCAGAGCCTTCCCTGAGTCTTTCCCCCTCTTAGGTGAACCATTAGCTGAAGTCAAAGGGGCACTGGATCTGTCTGGAGACAGATGTACGGGGCAGATGTCTCCAGACCTGACTTGGAAGTGAGTCAAAGGGAGCACTCCACCAGTAACAGCTTCAGTTTGGTTCCTGTTCTTCTGAGCTTTAGATTTTAGAGCCAGGTGACAGTTACACCTTTGGGAGGTACGGGATTCTCCCAAGCAACAGATACATTTAGAGAGGTGGTCGCTGATCAGGATAGCCTACCAACAAGAGAGGAAGCGTTTGAAACCTGGTGAGCCAGGCACACCCCCATCCAGGCCAAATAAATTCCCCAGAAAAAATGGGAGAGGAAAAAACTGAAACCTCACAGCTATCTAACTAATTCAGTACTAACAACTAACCCTAACTAGAAACACAACATTAACTAAACAACTTCAATGCAGGCTGAGACGTGCATGAGGTGATATGCTAGGGCTCTTTGTCAGGCCAAGGCAGCCAGAGTGGTGCCCCCGTGCAGCCCTATAAACCCTTGGCATGCAGCACGAAGTTGTATAGAGTGCATGTGTGGGCCAAACAGACACTGCTAACGGAAAACCTCTGATCCAGGACTAGGGAGGTGCATGTGCACCTCAAGTGTAGTACCCACACAGACAGTACTGCAGAAGAACCAGATTTCCTTAGTCAACCAAGGGACTGCAAGTAAAAATATATTTCCTTGTTCAAATGGATGAAAATGGCAGGGGGTCTTGTCCCTGTAACATCTGCTCAGGATGCAAACTGAATCCATTTCCAACTCCCCAAACCAAACCTGATGGGATTGTCCATCAACGTCACTCCAGTCGCTACCATTCCAGCTGTTGGCTCTAACTCTTTCACTTCCTGACTGCATTCCAGCAGGATGAGATAGTCCCTAAGGATATTAGGTTTTTGCTTACTGCCAAGGCGGAGCCTTGCATAAAAGCTACACCTGTACCACTGCTCCTACATGGATGGGAGAATTTTCTCTTAAGATCAGCAGCACAGGAAGGGCCGTGTGTTGTGCTGGCCTCCTGGGGTCCCTTGTTAAAACTTGGCCATCCATCTCAAAGGAAGAGTGGAATGACTTCTCTGCCTCAGAGCAGCACTCTCTCTGGTTATTGTTTATGTCACTGTAGTGCCTAGAGCTCCCATTCCACTAGGTGCTATAAAACACACACAGGACAGGGAGTTTACACTCTAAATAGACCCGACAGGCTAAGAGTGGGAGGGGAAACAAAGGCACGGAGTGGGAAGTGACTTGCCCAAGGTCACACAGCAAGGCCGGTGGCAAGGCTTGGAATAGAATCCAGCTCTGAGTCCCAAGCATATACTCAAGCCACTGACCTACACTGCCTACCAGAGATTATTATATAAGCCCCTTTTGAAGGGAGCTGTGTCTCAGAATAGACAAATTGCCATAGATTAAAGGTATTTTCAAACATTTTCTGAGAGAAGGTACCTCAGAACCTTTGTGTCTTCAGACCATCTCTCTTCAGACTTTGCAAGCTGATCGCGGTGCTACGCGCTAAATTTCCAGGAATAGGGTCTCTTTTGTTGAGAAAGTGCAACTCCATCTGCTGCCTTGGTAATGGTTATTAGAAGGTCTTTGTTTAAATGAGAAACAATTTCCCACACACATGCCTGTAATCCCAGCATGAAAGGGGTTCAGCACAGGCAAGGGGAGCCCTTGGTTAAAATACTGGCTGCATGTGACTGAACATCCCTAAGGAGCAAGACTTGGGGTCACTAGCAATTCCTGCACAAGTGCTACTGATCAGTCACATGGGGATGGCAAGGAAGTTCTAAGTGTCAATTTTAACATTATTTACAGCAAACAAAATGTTTCAATGTAAAAAAAAAAAACCCACCAACCATGCAGGGAAGGGTGATCAATACTTACTAATGATCACTAGCAAGAGGACAACAGCAACCAAAGCTACAAGGGCCTTCATCTGCAAATAGAGTGCAAAGAGAGGGAGAAATTACCTTCCTGACATGAGACCACATGTTTGGCTTGTTCACCTCCACATTTAGATCCAGGACAAGGTATCTGTTCCCCTATCCCAGAATACTGTTGACGCCACTCCATAGACCAGATGGAAGGGAGTGTATTTCAAACAAATCACTTTAGCTGACATCAATTCCTACACCAGCTCTCTGGTGTCTCTTGGTTTAGAAAGCAGAAAGACAGAGCGGAGTTTGGGGTAAGCTGCATACCTGATTTGGAAAAAAACACCCCAATATATCAGCACAAGAGTGTGTACAGATGTGATCATATACAACATCTATCAGCACTAGAAAAATGTTCCCTGATACCTCAAATGCCAGGGCCAAAATTTTTCAAGCCTAGGTACCTAAAGTAAGACTCTCCCATGTAACAGTCTCCTGATTTGCAAAGGGTTGAAAGTTCTGGCCTGGGTTAAATGCTCTCCTTCTGCTCTGTCATCCTATATCATCTTCGGAGCAAAGCTTTCTGCAGAGGGAAAGTACAGAGGACTGCACCACTATCCAGCTCAAAGAGCAGAGATGGTGACTGAGAAGGAGTTGTAGAGTGGCATTGATGGTCAACTGAATTACAGTCGTGTGTGTGGGCACAACTGACATTAGTGCTACACACAGATGGAAACTGGACTAGAAAATCCTCAACACACCACCACCATGCGCTGCTAGAATAGACATGACTGTTTTCAGCTGAAAGTGCAGCCAGCCCAGACAGATAAACACTCATGGTCCAAGGCTGTATTATTAATTACACATTTTAAATGGTGTCCAAGCACTCTGCACTGTATTGGAATCCCTTCCACACTGCAGACGAACACTAAGCCGCTAGTTCACAGTTTATAGATTCTAAGGCCAGAAGAAGCCATTGTGACCGTCTGGTATAACAGATCATCCGGCATAACCAGAGGCCACAAGGCTTCCCTGAAATAATTCTTGTTTGAACCAGCATCCAATCTAGATTTTAAAATTTGCCAGGGATGGAGAATCCACCACTCTCCTTGGTAAGTTGGTCCAATGGTTAATTACTCTCACTATTAAAAATATGCACCTTATTGCCAGTTTTAATTTGCCTAGTTTTAACTTCCTGCCATTGCCCCTTTTAAACCTTTATCTGCTACACTGAAGAACCCTCTATCATCAAATGTTTGTTCCCTTAGAAGAGCACAGTCCAGGAACATCCAAAGTCTTCAGGGTCCCCAGGAGGCAAAGGAGCCCCAGATCCTGCAGTAAACTAACTCCTGCATTTGAAAAGAAAGGCATGTGTGCCAGCTTCAGGCTTATAGCGCTCTCCAGACCTGTTGTAAATCCGAATTGCAAGGAACAGAGTGAGAGAACTTGCCCAAGGCAAGGATAAAAATTCTGCACACAATATTTTAAAATTCTGCAAAATTCGGCATATTTCATTTGTCAATAAATAATATGGAGGCTCCAGCATGGGACACAGATCACCGGCTGCACAGAGATGGGAGATCACCCTGCAGCCCCCTCCACTGAAGACATGGACTCAGTGGTGAGGCTGCACCCAACCCTGACACAGCACATGGGCCAAGCCTGCCCAAGGGGTCCATGCTGGAGGTGGGAGGAAAGAGAGGGAGAAGGATGCAGAATTTTAAAATATTGTGTGCAGAATTGTGTGGGGGTTTTTTTGGTGCAGAATGCTCTCAGGAGTAGTGGGTAAAGCAACTCACCAGGGCTAGCAGCTACACTAGGGCTACACCAGGCACATCAGGCGTGAGTAGGCAGGTTCAGCCAAGTGTGGAGGGACTTAGTGTGGAGGGGTCCAAGTGTGCAGTGAAGGGGGTTCTGGGTGAGGTAATCTGGGTGCAGACAGTTCAGGGGAAGGGGGCCAGATGTCGGTGGGTTCCCAGCCAATGGGAACTGCGGAGCTGGCTCTTGGGGCAGAGGCCATATGTAGAGACGTCTGGCCGCACCTCTGCCTAGACGGGAACTGCCAGCCCCACCAACACCCCACCTCCAGTACCTGCAGGGGTCCTGGGCTGCACAACCACCAGGCTGCCCCCCTCCTCCCCACAAAGCACCCACAGCATCCCCCAGGCTGCCCCTCCCACCCCAAGATTTAGTCAGGAGTTTATAGTACAAGGTGTGGACTGATCACAGGGCCGTGAATTTTTGTTTACTGCCCGTAACCTGTCCATGATTTTTACTAAAAATGCCTGTGCCTAAAACATAGCCTTACTCATACAGTGTATTTGTTTATTCCTTGACTGAATCAGCATAGATCTTAGAAGCAGATTTCCAGTGTGAATACTGTGAGTTAGAAGCTTGCTTTCCACAGATATTTTGCTAAGATCTCTTAAAATTCCTGTCTCAGTGAACACTCCAGCTAGCAAACTTGCATTCTAAAATATTCCTGGAAAATCAGTTAAAAGAGGGCATGAACAAAGGGAATATGAATTCATTGGGAGAACATGAGCAAATGTCCAGGAGTGAATTTTTTGCAGATTCACCCTGCCTGTAGTGTTCGAGTACAGTGCAAGTTGAATGTTACAGATGCATTAAGAACGGAGGATCTACACTGAGGTGCTAATTTTTAATAGGGCTGTCAATTATCACAGCTAGCTCAAAAAGATCAATCACGATTAATCACAGGATTATCTTCTGCAAATTGTAAACAAACTTGTTTGAGCGATTGGCTGAAGTAGGACTGAGCAGACTTGTAGGTTCTTAAGTTTGACATTGTTTTATTTTTGAATGCAGGTGGTTTTTTTGGTACATAATTCTACATTTGTAAGTTCAACTTTCATGATAAAGAGATTGCATTACAGTACTTGTATGAGGTGAATTGAAAAATACTATTTCCTTTGTTTTTTACAGAGCAAATATTTGTAATAAAAAATAAATAGAAAGTGAGCACTGTACACTTTGTATTCTGTGTTGTAATTGAAATCAATATATTTGAAAATGTAGAAAACATCCAAAAATATTTAAATAAATGGTATTCTATATTAACAGCGTGATTAATCGCATGACTAATCGCGAGTATTTTTTTTAATTATGCGATTAATCGTGATTTTTTTTTAATCGCTTGACAGCCCACATTTTTAATGGTTCAGTTAACGTCTTGTACAAAATTTCAGCTTGCCTCAATTTAAAATAATCTCAGCATTTTGATATCTTGATTAAGGATGTACAAAGAAAATCTAGAAAAGCAACTACAGAATGAAGGGCATTGAGCTCAGAGAGTTATTTTCTGGTAACAATGCCTAAGGGTTTGCTCCCTGCATTGCTGTTAAAATATAAAAAATATATAATTTGAGATATACCTATCTCATAGAGCTGGAAGGGACCCTGAAAGTTCAAGTCCAGCCCCCTGCCTTCACTAGCAGGACCAAGTACTGATTTTGCCCCAGATCCCAAAGTGGCCCCCTCAAGAAATGAACTCTCAACCCGGGGTTTAGCAAGGCCAATGCTCAAACCACTGAGCTATCCCTCCCCCCTACTGTTACTTAGCACCACCACTTTGTCCTTCCATAGCCCCTTTCCTCTGATGATTTTAAAGCCCTTTGTAAAATACTCTTGTAGACCACATAATACCCCGGTGAATAAAGAATTGCTGTTACTAATGGCATGGATTTCTATCCTCCAGTTGTCTCTCTCCTAAAGACATACCCACTTCTGTAACTCTCTCACAGCTACTGTTGCCTCAACAGGCGTAAGTACAATACATTAATCCAGGGATAGCGGAAGCATGGCCTTCAATACAGAGCTGAGGCCTGCAAAGATTATCTTCCCCAAACACATGATACTCCCATCTTCACCATGCAAAGGCTGCTTGAAGTAGACAGAGCAATGCATGCTGGTACTCAGGGTCTCTGCTGGCCTCAGCTCTGGATTCAAGATAAGAGTGGCTGCAATATGCCCCATTTTCATACAAGCTAGATACAAATCTCAGATTCTGGCAACCTGCCCATGTTACTCTTAGTAGGACCAAGTTTTAAGAATATGCATTAAGAAATCCACTCCTTCCCCTCTTCATTTACTCACCTTGCATCCTCGCCACCACATCTGTCTTCGAAGCTGTTTGGATCGGTTGCTGAACGCTGTTGCATTGTCTGATAAACTTTCTGCATCACATGGAGAGAGAAAAGAATTAAAGGCATAGCAGCACGGGCACATCTAAAAGCGCAAGCACACCAGAAAAAAGGCCTCTGGTTCTGCAAATTCACTTATTCTTAAACCATAAACTAGGCAACCAGGGAATATACACATTTGCCAAGTGCTTCTGCAGAATTATATTGAAATTCAGCATGCTGTGTTTCATCAACATGCTGAATTTCACTAGCAACACAGTAGAACTTTGCCAAGACAAACTAATGACTATAAATGGTGAATGTATTTTACAAATTGTAAGTGAACAGACAAGAAAAAAATTTGTCAGTTTGCCTAAGAGTAGTTTAATTGTGGCAACACCATAAGTATACTAGAAACTACAAAAATCATGGAAATCAGCATTACAAAACTTGATTGTAGGGTTCTGCAATTAAGTCTTTCTCCTGAAACACAAGGTGAAGTTGACAAGCATTTACAGTAATGAGAATTTTCAGCTTTGCAGAATAGCAGAACAAGAACAAGTGAGGTTCCACAGTAACTTGTAAGGGTCCCACATACATTATAACATATACAGTCAAGTCTTGTATAAGTGGACCCTTCAGGTTAAAAACACAACAGATTGAAAGAGGGAGAATTATATTTAAAGTTGAAATATCCAGTAGGACTTAAAAAAAAAAAAAAAAAAAAAAGTGCTGCTGCAAGTGACCAGCTCAGGCCAGCAACAGATGAGGGGTATAGAAATCTAGAAGGTATGTGAAGAGAACAGCCATGACATGATGGAGACTTACCCCTAGCTGGGAATGATACTAACTGGGGAGGGTGTTGCAAACATCAGAGAGTGAAGAAAAACTATACAAAGGGACTTACAGAGGTTAAACATCTGAACAGCAAATAAAATAAAGTTTAAGCTGGCAAAATGCAATGGCAATACATCGGGGGAATACTAATCTGAAATGCAGCTATTCGGGGGAGGGAGGATCTCTTTCAAGACTCCTGCCTTCCCAGAAAAAGGGTAGGGGCAGAGAGCCGGTAAACAAGAACTTACAGTTCCAATTTAAGGGCAATGAAAGTCAATGTAGAGGTATCAAGGGCAGATTTACAAAGGTATTTAGGCACCTTGCTGCATCTTTAGGCACCTAAGTATCTTAGTAAATCTGGTCCCAAGTCATGACCCAAGTTGATAACAGTGTTTTATATAGGGCTCTGGTGAGATCGCATACGGAGCACGGCACACAGGCTGAATACCAGCAGGCTGCCAAGTCTTTACTCCTGGAAGAATTCTGCACCACTTCGCATGTGCAGAATTCACGTCCCCTGCAGATTTCGTTGTTCCCCAACAGAAAAATGACTTTCTGACAGGTAAGCAAAGGAAAGACACAAGAGTGGTCATAAGACTCTCCCCAGGAGTATGTTCTGGATGCCGAGGACAGCCAGCAAAGAGGTAAATCACTGTGGGGTGGGGGTGGGACTGGGGAAGGCCTAGCTGGTGGCTCCTACCCTGCGCCAGGCTCAGCTGCTAGTTCTGGCTGGGTGGGGGAGGACAGGACTTCCTCTTTCCCTGCACAGCAGCCAGAGCTGGGTCAGACCCACTCCCAGATTTCTCCCCAGGCTGCAGGAAGCTCTGCAAACTCCTTTGCCTCCCCTGCTTCCTGCACCCATCACTCCTCAGCTACAGCGGGAGAGATATCACTGTAGAGGAAACTGCTCCCCCATCCGCCCAACCCCCTGCATCCAGACCCCCTCATATCCAGACTCTCCTGCCAAGCCTCAGCCCCCTCAGAACCTCACCTGCTGAGCCCCACTCCCCCTGAACCTGGACCACCCTGATGAGTCACCCACACCCCTACTCCACCGAGCCCCAACCAGCTGTACCTGGATCCCCACCCCACTGAGCCCCACTCCCTCAGCATCTGGACCCCCCCACAGAACTCCCCACACCCAGACTCCCCTGCTGAGCCCCAACCACCTTCACCTGGACCTCCCTGCAGAATTCCATTACCATTGTACCCAGAACCCCACAACAAACCTCCAGATACAGATCCCCCCCACATCCAGATCCCCCATTGAGCTGCCTGCACCCAGACTGTCCCATACAGAACTCTCACCCTACACCTGGATCCCCCCACACTAAGTCCATTCACACTTGGATCCTGCCTTTCGGAGCCTGCCTGCCCACGCTTGGCACGGATGGGGCAGGCCCAGTCCTTGCACTGTTTCAGGGTCAGGTGCAGCCTCACTGCTGAGTCCATGTCCCGGGGGGAGCTGCAGAGTGATCTTCCACCTCTGTGCAGCCAGTAGCCTGTGCTCCACAATGCCATGCTGGAGCCTCCACATTTATTTGACAAATAAAATTTGCAGAATTTTAAAACATTGTGCACGGAATTTTTTATTTTTTGGCGCAGAATTCCCTCAGGAGTAACAAGTGGAGGGAACATGAAAAGCAACTACCTCATATAAGGGGATGGAAGGAGCAATGGACGAGGAATATTTAGAGAACTATTCCTGGGCTGTAAAGAGACAAAGTCGGGGGAGGAAAATGATACGTGGCAAGTTATAAGCACCAAGGGAAAGAAAATGTTTAAGGAGGCTCAAGGAAGTACAGGGATGAAAATGGAAAAGGGGACACTTGGCTTCCCAACAGACAGACAGTAAGATCAGCAGTCTCAGGCTGGAAACAGCCTCCCAATGGAAGTGATATATCCATGGAGACACTTCAAATAGAGGTTTGTCCAGATTAGGATATTGTAGGAAGCAATCATGCCATGGGCCCATGAGAAAGTGTGCTTTAGCAGGTCGTCTCCTCGCTCTGATTTCCAGAATCTGCTGTCATGAAATGGAATCAATGTAACACCACTGCCCAGCAGAGAGAGATGAGGTGTACAGCAAAATAGCCACAATCACCAGAAGAAAGAAGAGGACTTTCAATCCCTTCACTAAGGTTATTCACAGTGGTGTTTTAAAGCTGCCTAGAGGAGCATGCTGTTCCCCAGGACTCAACATGAAGGAGGAGAGGCAGGAAGAGAGTTCTAGATTATTAAGTATTCCCACCTGATTTATCCTGTAAGTCATCCAGTCTCTCTCCCCGTTCAATCACCTTGGTTATGTTCTCCTGCATGACATCAATGACTTCATCCACCTGGTTCTGGACACTAGAGGAAAGTAAAGCCATTAGAAATCACATAGGCCTACCAGCAGCAGGTGTTATGGACTCTATATTCCAATACCAGTGCTTCAGTGAAAGCTGTTTGCACTGAAATAATGAGCAGCAGTTCACCAATGATAGACAGACAGACCCAAAAGCGGAAAGGTCATTGCGACATTTGAGAAAGTCTGTGGTGGGCAAGATTAACCCTGCGTGTGATACTGTTCCAGGAGATAGGTGGGTTCTCTCCATAGCGCCATTTATTCCGCCACACTTTCTCATCCTCACCCCACGCTCAGGCCAACTGCCTGGAAAGTTGGAGCAATATGTTTATAGATGAGGAATAGTCTTGGTCCATGACCTCAAGGCTGATTTTTCCTGGCTAAGGATATTAGCACTTTATTCTCAGAGGAAAAGGAAGGAGCTTTAATAGCATTTTGTTGCTCTTGCAGTTCCTGCCATATTGTGCTGTTTGACTTTTCTAATCCAGCTTCAGATCTCTCAACGTCAAAAGTTTGAGCTAGAAAATAGCTCTGGTTTCCCTGCATTAGCCTCCAGGTCTCCTTCAGGACTCACTCCACACTGCAGAGGGGTACGGAAGTGGCTCAGGGCTTGGCTACACTGGAGAGTTACAGCGCTGGTGGTGACTTTACAGCGCTGTAACTTACTCCTCGTCCACACTGGCAAGGCACATACAGCGCTGTATCTCCCTAGCTACAGCGCTGGCTGTACTCCACCTCAGCCTGGGGAATAACGACTATAGCGCTGCTCTTGCAGCGCTGGGGTGCCAGTATAAACAGGGATTAATCTTACTACACTGTAACTGACCTCCGGAACATTCCCATAATGCTTTTTAAGTAACGATAACACTGTTTTGTTGTGATGCCTCTCTTTGTTGTGAACTCAGGGCTCCCGGAGCTGCTTATCTAAAAAACAAACAAACACAGCTACTGTTTGCTTGAGCAGAGGCAGGCAGGCCTTTGGAATGTCCGCAACTAGTGTTTGCTTGAGGAGAGAAGCAGCCCCAAGGGGGGGATGTCCATTTTGGAGCAGCTGCTTATCTGCTCTGAAGGCTATTTGCATTCAGTGAATGAGAGAAGGGTGGGGGAAGTGGGTCAAAACTTTTAAAATGATTGAAGGTTGGTGCTGTGTATCTTCAAGTCCTTAGAACTTGCAAGAGCTCCAAAAATCCACTCTGTCTCCCCCACACTCCCTGTCACACTCCACCCCACCCCACCCCCCTCTTTTGAAAAGCACGTTGCAGCCACTTGAACTGCTGGGATAGCTGCCCACAATGCACCACTCTGAACAGCGCTGCAAATGCTGCAAATGTGGCCACACTGCAGCGCTTTCCCTACACAGCTGTACGAAGACAGCTAACTCCCAGCGCTGTAGAGCTGCAAGTAAAGCCAAACCCTCAGTCTCTTAGATTGGGATTTTTAAAAAGGGGTTTACAGACCTATGTACTCGGCTCGCTGAAAGTCAGTGAGAGTTGAGTGTCCATCTGCCTTTGTCTTCCTATCAAAAGGAGAGCAATGGAAGATCTGAAAGCGTTCTCAATACCAGAGTCACTTTTTCAAACAATATTGGGAGAATTAATTAAATCTCTTCTATCTTTGCTATTGTTAAGGTGCTATGATTTGGCAGGGACTGAGGACATCTGTCAGTTAAGTGTGGCCTTTTAAAGATCTTGTCAAAGATGCCAAGAGCTTGGAATGGAGACTCTTGTTTTATACACCCCAGTCACTATGTCCTTTCTGGAGTGCTAAACCTCAACACAGGGTTGTCAAATAGCCTGGGGATGAAACCATCAAGAGGGTGTTTCCCCAAAGAAGTTGTCATAACTTTATTCCCAGATCTGGACCTTAGCGTCCAAAATATGGGGGTTAGCATGAAAACCTCCAAGCTTAGCTACCAGCTTGGACCTGGTACTTGCTGCCACCACCCAAAAAATTAGAGTGTTTTGGGGCACTCTGGTCCCCCTGAAAAACCTTCCCTGGGGACCCCAAGACCCAAATCCCTTGAGTCTCACAACAAAGGGAGATAATCCTTTTTCCCTTCCCCCCTCCAGGTGCTCCTGGAGAGATACACAGACACAAGCTCTGTGAATCTAAACAGAGTGACTCCCCCTCTCTGTTCCCAGTCCTGGAACAAAAAGTACTTTCCTCTTCACCCAGAGGGAATGCAAAATCAGGCTAGCCACTTCAACACACACAGATCTCCCCTGATTTCTTCCTCCCACCAATTCCCTGGTGAGTACAGACTCAATTTCCCTGAAGTAAAGAAAAACTCCAACAGGTCTTAAAAGAAAGCTTTATATAAAAAAGAAAGAAAAAATACAAATGGTCTCTCTGTATTAAGATGATACAATACAGGGTAATTTCTTAAAAGAATATTGAATAAACAGCCTTATTCAAAAAGAATACAAATCAAAGCACTCCAGCACTTATATTCATGCAAATACCAAAGAAAAGAAACCATATAACTTACTATCTGATCTCTTTGTCCTTACACTTAGAAACAGAAGATTAGAAAACAGAACTACTTCTCCAAAGCTCAGAGACAGCAGGCAGCCAGAAAACAAAGACCCCAGACACACAACTCCCTCCACCCAAAGTTGAAAAAATCCGGTTTCCTGATTGGTCCTCTGGTCAGGTGCTCCAGGTGAAAGAGACATTAACCCTTAGCTATCTGTTTATGACAGAAGTCTGCAACTGTATTTGAAGAATCAGTTGCATTTGCCCAAAATGTGTTCAAACAAATTTCAAAGGAACAGGTAAAGTAAATTAAGATGAACTATCATATCCCAGCTTCTGAATTCCATAACAGAGGTTAGTCAACATACAGGTTGTTATTTTGCTGCACAGTAACCAGGTTCAAATCCCTAAACTTCTGAATTTGCAGTAGCCTAACAGACAATGCCATAAAATAACACTCAAAAGCCACATATAACAAAAGTACTTGAATACATTTTGGAAATAACACACATTTGTCTTTACTGGAGATGGAAATCAGAAACAACTTAGGGCCCCTGCAATACAATAAGAACATAAGAACGGCCATACTGGGTCAGACCAAAGGTCCTTCCAGACCAGTATCCTATCTACCGACAGTGTCCAATGCCAGGTGCCTCAGAGGGAGCAAACCTAACAGGTAATGATCAAGTGATCTCTCTCCTGCCATCCATCTCCACCCTCTGACAAACAGAGGCTAGGGACACCATTCCTTACCCATCCTAGCCAATAGCCATTAATGGACTTAATCTCCATGAATTTATCTAGTTCTCTTTTAAACCCTGTTATAGACCTAGCTTTCATAACCTCCTCAGGCAAGGAGTTCCACAGGTTGAATGTGCGCTGTGTGAAGAAGTCATATGAAATGTACTGGCCTCATGGGACAATGGCAAGAACAGTTGTCTCTGAGGCAGTAAAAGCTAAGCATTGGACAAAACCACCGTTTTCTCCAATGCAACTAGGTTCTAGGCTCTTAGTTTGGTAAGATTATTTCGTTCAGTTTCTTCGACTCATAAAATGCGTGAATTGAATATACATAAAATGCCTTGCGTATACTCAATCTGCATAGTTTGAAAAGCTGATGTAAACATGAGAAGGAGAAACACTCTAGCCATTCCCACATATTCTCAGATATATGTGTCATGTACTAATGGAAAAGGTCCAATGCTTTCCCTATGGCAAAAGATACATCAAAGAACATTTCCAATAGGTAATAATTCACGCTTCCTTAGCAACTACAATCTGAGGATCTCAAAACACCTACCTCCAATGATTTCATCCCTGAAACACGGCCGTGGGATAGGAAAGTATTATCCCTCCCCATTTCACAAATGGAGAAACTCAGAAAAGTGACTTGCCTCAAGTCACAGAGCCAGGAATAGGCCTAATAATAATGATATCACCTAGCTAGCACATATACAGTGCTTTCCATCAGTAGAGCTCAAAACATTTGACAAAAGGGGTATTCTCATCCCTACTGTGCAGATGGGGAAACTGAGGCACAGAGCAGTGAAGTGACATACCCATGGTCACCCAGAAGACCAGTGGCAGAGCCAAAAATAGAATCCAGGTCTCCCAAATCCCAGTCCAGTGGTTTTTCTGTTAGCCCACTCTGCCACTAGTTCACATCACCTAATTTTTCTGTCTCCTGAGACCATATGTTCCTCTCATCAATAGAAGATATTATGTCAATAGTTATGCATGGGACATGCATAAGAACTCCTATTATAATAAACTGCAGATCTGAAAAAAAATCAGGGTTCAGAATAAATGAAGAATGAGCTTTGGGGGTCTGCAGCTCAATCAGTCTTACAATCTGAAAGGGATTTAAAATATACAGCATACAGATAGAGAAGCTGCCATCAAAACTGCTCCAGATGCGAAAGGCCTGGAGATGCAACTGCAACTATTAAATTGGAAGTTCCAAACATTTCGAGATGAATAGCAAAAGCCAACCCAGCACCACAACAACTATGGGGCTGATCTTCAAAGGCACAAATGTCCCTTTGGTGCCACGCTTCTGGAGGCTTTCAATAGGAACTGGGCAGCTAACTGCCTTTGAAAATCTCCCCCTGCACATGCTCATTTTCCTCTTTTCTATTTTGGAGCATCCAGTAAAAAACAGAATAGCAGCACTTGGCTTTTCAAACCTCTATTAATAAAAAACCAGAAACACAGCAGCATAGCCATGGGTGGTTGCTAATTAAATAGAGAGGGCTATGCGTCTGTCTTGGCATTTCATGTCAGGCTTTGCAAACCACTGCAGCCACACTTTTGTAGTTCCATCATTAGCAGAACCCTCTGAAGCAAACTGTTGGCTTAACACTGAGCTGGAGAGGCTGTATTTTTATACGGACAAAAACAGGTCACAAAAAGCATTATTCTACCGTCGCACAAAAAATAAACTAGCCCTTTCCTGCACCATATCATAAATCCAGCATGAATTGTTCTGCTATAGGTAGAGGCCTGACTCCCCACAGCTGCCTGAAATCTTCTGCTACAGAAAGGCAGGAAGAGCTGTTATATCTATTGTTTGTCAACCATTCCCTATTTTGGATACAGACCTGGATACTCACCCAGTGTTTTATGAGTTGCCTCTCAAATAAAGAAAACAATATATGACTCATGACCAAGGCAATCTTAAGACTTTTTTTTTTTAAACTTCACATTCCTAAACGAAACATGGTAGTAGAAGTGCCAGCTATTCCAAACAGATCATCTTCAAATACCGGATCTACTAAACACATCAGAATCGCTTCCAGTGAATGAATTTTCTTCCTTTATCATGACGTGCTGAGACTACCCAGGGCTGGCAGATGCACTCGTTTTACACTGGATACACACACCCAAATACCCATAAAATTAAAACAGTGACTCACGACCAGTACTTAAACAAAAAGGAGTCATATCACAAAGCGTAGGCAGTAGGACTTCTAGTGTCACTATAAGCCCTGGACAAACTTGGGTGACTCACAGGCAATTACTGCTTCCAAGAATAAGATGGGTGATGAGAGAAGAAAAACAATCACTGGAAAATTAAAAATGAAGGGGCTGATCCCACTAGACCTCTGTTTATCAAACTCTCATGGTTTCACATGCGGAGGGCAAGCAGACTCAGGGCTAACATTTGAGACACATTTACTTTGCTTTGCAGTATGTGGATGTTCTTAAAAATTATTCATTGGCTTTAAAGTAATGAAAAGTCCTCCCAATGACAAGTCTGTAACCAAATTCTCTTGGTTCAAACCACCAGCAGGAATGTATAAGGGATGCAAAAGACATTACATTAGAGTCAGAAAGGAGAGGCTCCAACGTGAGGGAAGGTGTTCAAGGAAATTCATGCTACGTACAAGACTCAAAGCGTCAGTCATACATGTCAACCTCTGAAAAAGATCTATATTACATAGCTATGCAACTCCAGAGGACTAAAAGTTGGACACTTCATATCTCAGCATTCCAGTGTCCTCTGATTACAGATAAAAGCTATGCATTGGGTGCTCCGGATCATTAATTTGTGTCATAGTTATGTCTCAAGGCTCCAATCGTCATCAAGCCTCCATTGTGCTAAGCACAGTACACATGTGGTCAGAGAACCCCTACCCCAAGTGACAATCTATACAGACAAGACGAAGTGCAGTAGAAAAGGAGGATTATTTATCCCCATTTTACAGACAGGAAATGGAAACACAGATTAAGAGGCTGTCTATGCCACAAGCCAAGGGGTGTTTATAGCCCAGGGAGGCATACCCATGCTAGCTTTAATCTAGCTAGCACAGGGAACTGGTAAAGATAACATGGTGGCACCAGCTGGGAACCAGATGACACACCTGCCAGGGACCATGGTTACCTTCTCTGGTTCCTCATCTGTGCTAAAGCCCATGCCACCACATCTTCATTACTATTATTACCTGTTAGCTAGATTAAAGCTAGCCCAATTATATCTAGATTAATTTGCAGGGTACACCTACCTTAAGTGACTAACCCAAGGTCTCACAGAGTCTGAGACTGACCCCAGAAGTAAACCCAGATCTTGAACCCTACTCCAGTCCCTTAACCACAAGACCAACTTTTCTCAATGCCAGCCAAAGAGGCCTCTCTAGTACGAGAGTTAAAGATCACTAAGGTCTAGTCACAGTGCAGTTTTGGAGCAAATTTACCATTTTCAACTAGTTCTATCTGCTTGAAGTTGGAAATTCAAGCAATATTGAAAACAAAACATTTTTCATTTTATCAGAGTCCACTCCCCTGCCAAGTAAGAAATGTATTTATAGGGAGAGAACTACTGGCTTTTCAATAATTTTGCTCCTGGGTCTGTATCCTGCCAGGTTTCCAAGTGGAAAAAACTGAATTCATTCTTGCAAGGAAAGAGAGTAAAACAAAAGCATACACATGTCTCTCATGGCCCCACTTTAGACTAATGACTACAAAGATGTTGGTTTTAAAAAGGACAGAACATCACACAAACCAGAACACCAGCAACGAGATCACTCTCAGCTTAATTCGATTTAGTGTCCGCTTTAATGGTTTACCAAGCTTTGAAGGAAAGGAACCTATCTTTCCTTTTTAGATCCACTGGCCTATGAACTGACTAATATTAGGTGCAATTCATACTGCCAGGCTAAAAAAAGGTGCCACATTCTTCAACTGGCAGAGACGAGTGAAGAAGACATCATGCTACCGTGACCTGGGCGTCTTCTCCATACCTGTTTTGGGGAATAGTCAGTTTTCTAGCAGGCAGTATTGGCTCCACGTCCCCTCCCATTCTCATGAATGTGTTGTACACCTGGATGTTATCAGTGAGGTTCTATGTACTCTGTGGCACATTAGACCTCTGATGCAGCCACCTGGAAGGCAGGGAATGAATATGAAACTGAGTTATACAATCAGCAAAGCTGATGCCTTTTATGCATTTTGACATTATGTTATTTCGCACAGCCAGCAACATTTCCACTATGGCTCACATTTTCCTACTGACGCAAAACTACACTGCAGAAGTCGTTGGGTGTGAAAGGAATATGACTGGAGGGTTCCTAGAGCTAAGAAAGGGGCAGTTGCAACCTTAAGAGCACTAGGGGGCAAGAGGATGTACAGCCATTTGGAGTTGCAGGAGAAACATTTGCTGCACGCTTCTGAAAAAAATGATCAGTAGTGAAACACTTCATGTTGACCACTGAATGGTCATTCTCAGGTTTCAGAGTCAACACAATTGCAATCAGTGAGGCAATTTGCACCTCTCTTTAGGCCTGCAGACACTAGAATCATAGATCATTACGGTTGGAAGGGACCTCAAGAGATCATCCAGTCCAACCCCCTGCTCAAAGCAGGACCAATCCCCAAACCGCCCCCTCAAGGTTAGCACCCATATTACAGCAATGGTGTTTTGCACAGTTGGTAGCAATAACAGAAAGGAATGGAAGAGTCAAGGTGGGAGAGGTAATATACCTGTACCCCGATATAACGCAACCCGATATAACACAGGTTCACATATAGCGTGGTAACCCCGGCAGTGGGGCTCAGGCGGCGCTTTAAAGGGAGACTGAAGTGTTCTCCAACTGTTTTTTGAATGTTAATCTCCCTGGTCACTCAATTACAGACCTAAAAGTCGCAATATTACAACAACAAAAACTTCAAAAGCTGACTCCAACGAGAGACTGCTGAACTGGAATTAATTTGAAAAATGGACACCATTAAATTAGGCTTGAATAAAGACGGAGTGGATGGATCATTACACAAGGTAAAACTATTTCCCCATGTTTATTCCCACACCCCTCCCCCCCCACACACACACACTGTTCCTCACACCTTCTTGTCAACTGCTGCAAATGGACCATTTTGATTACCACTACAAAAAGTTTCTCTCTCTCCTGCTGGTAATAGCTCACCTAAACCAATCACTCTCGTTAGAATCCGTACGGTAACACCCATTGTTTCATGTTCTCGGTGTGTATGTATATATCTTCCTACTGTATTTTCCACTGCATGTAGCGCATGAAAGCTTATGCTCAAATAAATTTGTTAGTCTCTAAGGTGCCACAAGTACTCCTGTTTTTTCTCCCCCACCTTGTCCCTCTAATACCCTGGGAGCAACATGGCTACAACATTGCAAACAGAAGGACTCAGGTGATTTTACCCCACGTCTTAAAAACCTGCCTTGAACAATTTTTTCATGATCCATTGAAAAATGACTGAGTCCTCTTTACTGTAGTAGTCAAACACTGGTAGAGTTCTGCTGTGGCTGTAATATGGGTGCTAACATTCCTACGGAAGATGCACTCTAGGAGCAACTGTTTCAGACTTTGCATATTCAGAAAGACAAACACTACACTGGTTTCTGTTCAATTTAAATTTTTAAGGTCAACTTCAAAAGGCTAGAATCAGTCATCGTCTCAATGAAAGCCTTGATTATGGAACACAATTTGGCAGCAATCTCCAGAGCTGCAGAATCCACTAGGCCCAGCTCATTAGCATAACTAAGAAATCTGCTTAATGTCAACTTGTGTGAGTGAATTGTAGTGAGGTACTGTGAAAGGTGAAATAGCCACAAGTGTGAGAACATTTATAGTCAATGGAGATAAATGTAGTACATTGGGGGAGGTTTTCTAAAGTACCTAATGGATTTAGGATCACATCTCTGCCTTAAATGGTACTTCTGCTCCTAACTGCCTTAGGTGCCTTCTAAAATCCCACCCAGCTCGAGTATCTCATGGGATTAGTCTTGGATTATTCCAGTAAACAAAACTCTAAATAATATTAATAACCCTCCTGCCCCTCAAATGGTTGGAAGGCTTAAACACATTCTTCCAGTTTGTCTCCGATCAAGCGGCAGTAGGTACCCGCAAACATCTGGTGCATAGGAGACAACTGACTGACATTTCCTCTCATGTAAACCTGTTTTAATGTTTGATACTGGTGAAAAGTGCCAATCTCAGAGCCCTGGATTCCACTCCCATTTCTGCAGAACAGGTATGGTACATTAGCAGTGGTATATGCTTCTCCATCCATTCAATAGTGCACCTGAAAAGGTGACTTGCAAAAGGGAACACAGCATTAGGGTTATGCTCTTTTTAGCTTCTGTTGATGTAGAAAGGTAATTTGGGGTTTGTTCAATTCTGCTCACTCGCTACAATCAGTGACCGACTCCTTAAAAAAAGAAGTACCAATAGTGCATTCCAGCACTAAGTGATAGTAACGGAAGTATTAAAACACTCAAATAAATACTGTAACAATGTTCTGCAATGTTTCAGCATGACTCAAGCCCTGGTTACATTAGACATTCACCCCTTCTCTAGCTAGAAGACACTTATGATTGGAGAGTTAGCACAACGACGACATCATGAGGACCAAGGCCCCAATAAACCACATTTATTTCTTGGAACAAATGGTTGTGCAGTGTCTAGCCTAGTCTTCATAATCGTGTTAACTAGAGTTAAATTAGTTAACAAATAGCTCGAGTTTATGCTCCTGCTTTAACTTTAGTCTAGACTAAGACTTTCTTTCTAGAGTGATAGCTAAGCAATGGAGAGGGAAAGGAATTTTCAGTCTGACCGCTTAGAAGTTTTACTTTTTTTTTCTAATGCCAATGACTCAACCTTGCTCCTTCAGCTCAGGCATTAAGAGCTCACAGTAGTCACTCCAAGACCTCGCAAAAGTCCTCCACGCAAAACTAGGGAAACTAGACATTCCTGATATTTCTGAGGTTCAAACCTTCCAGGCCTCCTTCACAAGAACATCATAAATATCGGCAAGAGGGCACAAACCCAATTTAAAACCAATCTTGTGCCAGTTACATTTAACCCTGAGCACTAGGGGCCAGAGCATAGCTTAGGCTATGCAGCCCATTCCACCTTCACCTTTCTGCCAAAATCACTAGTTAGAAGCAAATGCAAAGTGGATACCCACCTACTAGCATCAGATTCACCAACTCACTGAACAACAGTGAGAAGCCAATGATTTCCACGGAGGTTCTTTCCAGAACTACTAGGAATGTGCTGAATACAAAGGAGCGAACAGTTACATAAGGAGCAGCAAACCACAGACCGACAGGAGGAAATTCTTTCAGTCCAGCCCACAAACGCAGGCAGATATCCGAGACAGTGTAAGAGGCCCAACTGGGATGTTTCCCAGTGTAAAGGGTACGAACTCCCCTGGAAACTGGAGTCAAGCTGGAAACTTGGCTGGGAAGAAGCGACTCCACCAGCCACTTCTTATCGTAAAGCATGAGTGAGCAGATGCCCTAAATCTTTCCTTTCTCCTACACCTGACAACATATTTATGCCTCTGACGTCCCTCACCTCAACTAACAGGACCCCCATGCCATTGTGCTCTACCTTACAGGCCACTGCTAGAGTCTCCTTCCCCTCTTTGGGAACCCTCACCAATTCCCCCTACCTCTCATGTTCAAGACCCTCCATAACTTTCTTCCATCTCTGCTCCGACTCCCCCATTACTCCTCTTTACCTATTCCCTTTGCATCCTTCTATAATCTTCTTTCATTCTGCCCCTGTTATCTCCAACAGACTCTCCTCTGTGCCCAACAACCATGCTCTGTTCATCCTTGAAAACATCTCTCCCTTGCAGCCTTTCAGCAACAATTGAACACCCACCTCCCTCCCCTCCCAAAAAAACAACAAAGGGGAAATCTGCACCATTGTGAACTTGCACCTTCCTCTGGCCAGCAGCTACAATATGCATCTAAACCATTCTGGTGGAGCAGTGACTGTTCCAAGATCATAGATTCCAAGGCCAGCAGGGACCATTGTGATCATCTCATCTGACCTCCTGTATAACACAGGCCAGAGAACTGCCCCAAAATAATTCCCAGAGCAGATCTTTCAGAAAAACTTCCAAATTTGATTTTAAAATTGCCAGTGATGGAGAATCCGCCATGACCCTTGGTAAATTGTCCCAGTGGTTAATTACACTCCGTTAAAAATGTATACTTTATTTCCAGTCTGAACTTGAGTCACTTCAGCTTCCAGCCACTGGATTGCAATATACAATATCTGTCCTCCATGTAGGTACTGTACATACAGAGTATAATCAAGTCACCCCTTAATTCTCCCTTTATGTTCCAGACAGCACCAGCACTTACTAAATAAAAACAGTACAAATAGAAATGGCGGTCCACTGAAGAATGAACAGTGGACTACAGATACACAGCAAGCAGCCTAGAACAAGAATATAGACAGACACAACAACTAGCTAGTCTGTGGGAAGCACCACAGAGAGAGAGAGGTTCAGAAGAGACATTATGTTTGCCAAACTAGATCACCCCACTGGGATCACATCTCTGGCACTGGCCAAATCTCAAAGCTGATGCGTGTTGGACATTAGCCAAGCCATAGAGTAACATATGTATTGTTTGATGCACAAATACTATAGATTTTTCCCACTTTCATTTTTCTTCCCATCACCACCTCTGCCTTTATCCTCCATCTCCCACAGAATGCCTCAAAGGAGACTCCTGCCAGGGAGAACAGACTTGATACCCCCTGGCTGCTGTCTGGCTTAACACCCATTCCTGACCAGCTGTTAAAGATATCAGTAAGAGAACAATTCCTGGTTCCCTTGCCTCCAGAGACTACTGATGATCTGGTGCTACTTCCCTTTGTTACAGAAGCGCTCTCTTTACTAACATTTGCCACTTTCCACACACTAGGACTTTCATGAAAGAGCACAACAGATGAGGGGAGGGATAGCTCAGTGGTTTGAGCATTGGCCTGCTAAACCCCCAGTTGTGAGCTCAATCCTTGAGGGGGCCATTAGGGGAACTGGGGTAAAAATCTGGGGATTGGTCCTGCTTTGAGCAGGGGGTTGGACTAGAGATCCTCCTGAGGTCCCTTCCAAACCTAATATTCTATGATGTTCTTTTAATTTAATAACCAAAGACAGCACTGGCAGAGAAGGTAAGATCTCAGTTATTACATTTAGTGACTTTAGCTTGTTGCAATGACTATAATCTGCTTCTACCTTGACCATACAAACTTGTCTGCCCAGATGATGGTAACTGAAGACTGGCAATTGGGTGAATCTACCTACTTATTTAGTTCTTATTGACTAGCCCAAAGTAATTAGCACTATGGAACATCATGTCACCTTTCCCAATAGCCTGCAAGTAAAATAGCTCATAAGGAGAATCATTTCAAATGCACAATGGAGCCAACTTCACAGTATCAATTTATAGCTCCTAATCTGAACCATGTCCCATCAAAATTTCTATGCTGTGAAGGTGTATGACTTGGGTCTGGCCAGAACTGCTTTTAACCACATGTGATCAATGTAGATCAGTGATTCCCAAATTTGTTCCGCCGCTTCTGCAGGGAAAGCCCCTGGCAGGCCGGGCCAGGTTGTTTACCTGCCGCATCCGCAGATTTAGCCAATCGCAGGTCCCAGTGGCCGCAGTTCACTGTTCCAGGCCAATGAAGCTGCTGGAAGTGGCGGCCAGCATGTCCCTCGGCCTGCGTCACTTCCAGCAGCTCCCATTGGCCTGGAGCAGCGAACCGTGGCCACTTGGAGCTGTGATCGGCAGAACCTGTGGACACGGCAGGTAAACAACCTGGCTCGGCCCGCCAGGGGCTTTCCCTGCACAAGTGGCGAACTAGTTTGGGAACCTCTGATGTAGACGAATCTCAGAGAGGCACTGGCTTTTCCTCACATAAAACTCAGAAGAATAGAGATTCTGAGGCCACAAACTAGATGATCTAATTTGGTTTACACAAAGCTGATTGAAAATCTAGATTTTCACTCTTGAGAGCTAGAATAGAAATTTCAGAGGGGCATGTACATGAAAACACAAATATATTTCAACAAACTGATGGTCCATTTATGACACATTCTCCAGCTGTGGCCAACCTTTCCCTTCAGTCACTGTGTAACAAATGCTACCATTATAAAGTCGAACAAGCTGGGACTCTCAGTAAACAGAAGAACTGAAACCATTGCCAGGAAATTACTCTAAGAGAAGGGATCTAGTTTTGTTAGTTTCTTCCCTTTTGTTCTGTATAATTGATGGTTAGAATCCAAATTTTAATTGTTTCCTGTTTGTTCAGCTGTTTTGATCCTATTAAATCTTTCCAGGTCTCCAAAAAGTCACATGCATCTGCTCCCTGTATGATAAACTGAAGTCCAAAGGACTGCCAGGTGCATGAGAAATCTGGGTAGCACTGTACTCCTGAGCACAAGGATCTACTTGGAAGACCAAGGGGGCAGACAGGAGAGGGATAATAAGGCAAAAGATGTGACAAGAACGGATGGGAAAGGCAACAGCAGCGGAGGCACAATAGTGGCTCAAATTGAAAACACTATCTTTACTATTCTGTAAGGAAGTTTTGTTATGAATGTTAAATAGTTAGCCAGCAAATGTGCTATTGAAAACTGTTACATCAGGCTATAGTGCTACAAACCAATTTGTGTCCCCATGCTAGAACATGATTAACTCTTTGATAACTTGGGAGTTGAATTTCCTCTGCTTCAAGGCCAGATGGACTAGGAAATACTGGTGAGAGAAGATTAAGTAGGAGTTGCATTTCCATTGTAAGACTAAGGAGAAATGTGTTGGTAACTAGGGGTGACCAGATGGCAAGTGGAAAAATCAGGACACCTTTTTTTTTTTTTTTTTTGGGGGGGGGGGGGGGGCGGGGAAGGGAAGAGGGAGAGGGGAATAGTTGCATATATAAGACAAAGCCCCTAATATTGGGGCAGTCCCAATAATATCAGGACCTCTGGTCATCCTATTGGTAACAAAGCAGCACAATTTAAAAACACGTACATAAAATGGTATCTGGACTACGGATCCAAACTCTAAAGAACTTACTGCCTGATCTTGTCATTCCTGGGTCCAAACCTTGGTCCTGCAGGTCCTCTCCTGCCAGCATAGAACAGACAGAGTGATCATGAATCCAATGCACACAGGAAAGCCTGTCTGACCCAAATGGTTGGATCTTTCACAGGGTTCACAAAGAGGTGACATTTCAAATTAGGTCAAAGCACATGCAACAGGAAATGATCCTCCATCAGCAAGGAACTGAACCAGATCCCAACCAGAGGGCCTCTTCAACCCTAACTGGTGGGCTGCCCAAATTTTGTTTGCTTAATCTTAATTTACATTCATTGCTAGTGCTCCACCGATCTCACAGCTGCTGAATCAATCAGAAACAAATGGCAATGTTTCATACCAATCAGTTCTACCCGTTAGTAAGAAGGAGCTGCCTTATATTTTCAATTTCCCCAGTTCTGGTTTGAACAGCAACTTGGCCCATGATATATCATATCCCCCCACTTACTACAACACCCACACAATACCCATATAGCTACTCACAAGAAAAAGTCCTCCTCCTCATCGGAATCTTCTTCTAAAAGGTTTCTCTGCAAACACAGAAAAAAGGTTAGCAGCAATCAATTAGAAACCAGAGTTTCTCTCTCATATCCACCATCCCTCTCAAAACTGGCTGTACATGACTTTGGAACACATCAACGCTCCCTGTTAAATGACCAGAAGGGGTATTCTTTTCAGCCGCAACCCCACCTCTCAGGGGTGGAACTGGAAGTCTCTGCACCACTACCACTAAACGAGACATTGCCAGTTCAGTAAATTACAGAGAACATTAGTAGGCCACTGGGTTAGCTCTCTTGTGGCCAGTTTTAATGGTGAAAATGAAGACAGTTACATGGATTTCTATCAATTCCTGTTTCTCTATGTAACACATGGTCCAAATTCACTTTAAAATAAGACTAAATAAAACTCATCGGTACTCCAGTCCTTAAAGCAGTGTCATACACAGATTAAATCGCAATCAATTCCCAAAGGGCCCATCTGTAAAACATTACATTCAAACCACACTAACTACTAAAGTCTTTTGAAACCTTACACCTCATGTAATTACTGTATATACTCGTTCATAAGCTGAGGTTTTTTTTTAGTAAAAAAGGGACGCACCAAAGAAGGGGGTCGGCTTATGAAGAGGTATAGAGAGGGAGAGGTGGGACACTGCCCCTCCCCACAACAGAGGAAGCAAGGAGAGGCAGCAGAGCCAGAAGGGAAGAGGCCGCTCTGCTCTCCCTCCAGCCTCCAAAGCAGCTCCAGGGCTGGCAGGCTGCAGCCACGCCGCCCAGTCTGCCAGAGCGGCTCCAGAGGCATCCTCCCCAGATAAGGTGGGAAGGGATGGGATGGGCAGAGTCTGAGGGTCCCGAGCTAGAGGTGGGATCATGTGGGGGGCGGTCACAGGGGTTACTCTCCTGACTCCCAGCTTCTCCCCCCGAAAAGATTTCCCCACCAGTTGCTGTCCCGCCCCGTTAGGGTAAGCAGCTGGTGCACCGGGACACTTTGTTTGCCTAGGTTTACCTCATTGCCTGCAGACGCTGGAGGTAAACAAACCATCTCGGCCCACCAGCGGCTTATCCTGATGACCCGGGAGCCAAAGTTTGCTGACCCCTGAGTTATAGGATCAGCTTATGAACAGGTTATAAAAATTTTTACCTATCTGGGGGGCAGGGGGGTCAGCTTATAAACGAACCGGCTTATGATCGAGTATACACAGAACTTTGTTTTGTTCTACCCACATGGACGACCATATGCATTTGCATCTCAGAAAATGCTGTGTTTTTTAAATAAACTGTCACCTGATGATATAAAGAATGGGAATGAGGATTAAAGTTAATGAATCCTCTCCCCCACCCCACCAGCAGAGAGGGTTTGGTTATTAACAGAGAGGATGAACCTTTACAATTTTCACATTGGGGTTAAGGTTATTAGTGGGTTTTATGACTAGAATGTTTTGCACTGAGTGACTACTTCCTATAGTATCCCATACTGTGACTGCCACAAAGATGCATAGGGTGGAGTTGAATTTGACATCTGGATTTTCCTCTTGATCAGCAACAGGGTCTTGGAAAGGGAAGTACATTTCTGGTACTGAGGTTATTTTCACACTCTCTCATGTTGCACAGTTACCGCAACACTCTCTAGTAATGCATTTTGGCCTCCATTACAAATCAGTGGATGATCCTCAGACTGACCTCCTAAGTCAGTCTTGAAAAATCCTACTGTTCCGAAAGTTTATTTGACAGGTAAAATATCATTAGATTTTATCATCATCATAGTAAGGAGAGTCAAGTAGATTGGGCACCTGCGCTGAGAATTTTCATGACAATCTTGTAAGGTTACTTTAAACATAAGACATTGGCTTGGTTCTTCTTTTAAATAAATAAATATCTCCTTTAAGGGGCTGTTGGCATGCTTTATCTCCATAACAGATGCTCCAACTCTTCAGGTCGATATCCTTTTTTAGAATTAAAAAAAATAGTTGAGAAGGAAAAACTTCTTTGAGGTTCTCTGTCCCGCACTGGACTCTCAGGTCTCACCCTATCCTCACAATGCTTAGAGACGCTGTTCCTCTTGCGTTTGGTTTTAAATTCCCATATTACAAGAGCTGAGGCCCATCTACACTACAGTTTAAACTGCATTTACTGAACCAGTTTAAACAGAGTCTAGAAATTGTGTTCCAGCCTACGTATGGACTTCTGTGGTGCAAAAGCACTTCCTCTTGCAGCCAAGTTGTCAATCATCTCACTAGGAGCTATTATGAGCTGAGATAAGCAGTATTTGAGGCTAGAGCCTGGCTTCCAGGCTTGGTTTAAACTCTGTTTGACCCCCCTGCACTCTGGCTAAACAAATCATGTTCAAATCCACTTAAATCATTATTACATATTAAACCAGTTCAGCACATATATTTCCAAGCCCAGCACAGAGGGGCCTTCGATACAGAAAGTAAATTTCACTGTGATATATAATACACAAAGTATAACTTTACAGGAACATTTAAAACATCATATTTGGGCATGAGTAATTGCAACACAGCCAGTACAAGGTTTGCCTTAGGAGTGTTTCTAAAATGCAGCCACCACGGTCGCATGCGGCCACCAGGGGTTTTTCTTGTGGCCACAGCCTCCTGGGCAGTGATGGGGGGGCAAAGAATTCACCCCCTCCGTGGAGTCATCAGTAGGGGCTGGGCCCTGTCCCCCTCTGAAGCCACAAACATCAGAGAAGCAGACAGCTAGAGTGAGTCCCCCCTTTCCCACAGGCCTCCAGCCATGGGCTCACCATCCTGCCCCGCATCTCCCATAGCCCCCGCTGCCTTCCCCAACCCTCCATTGCCCCCGGTCCCCACTGCCTCTCTACCCACCTCTCCAGTCAGAGCTTAATTTGTCCTCTGGCTTGCCAAGGCTGAGTAAGTTTGCTGTGACAGGCGATAGTAACACCCCTACAAATATCAGTTTTCACAGGGGCAGACTTAACTAGCTAGCAAGTTTTTGTTGTTTTTCGTTGTTGTTTTTAAAATAAAAGACTAGCAACCAAAAATACAAAAGAAACAACCACAAAAAGAAGAACTTGCAAAACACCTTATTTTGTTTCTATTCTGTTTAGGTCCAGTAAAGAACAGAGACAACTGTACATGATTTTTATTACTGAGTCTGCAAAAAAACCCTGTGTCACGTTTTACAGCCTAGATTAACTGAACAGAGAATGCACAAATTACAAGACTCATTTAAAAACAAAGCTATACCAGAGTCTCTTATCTTAAGGAACTATGCGATTAGGATGCTATAGATAAGAAAGCTGCAATTTACCCATCCTATGGCATATGTCATTAATTCCCAGCCTAGTTATTTCAGTTACCGTAGTGCTCATTTAGAATGTAAGTGCCCAAAATAAAAGAAATCTGAATGCAAATTACAAATAAATTACACAAGAAAATATGCAAATTGAGAATCCTATAGTCTAGCAATTCCACTGCACACAGAGAAGTGTAATAAAAAGCACTGCTGAACACCCTGCCTTGAATTAGTCTAATGCTACACTTCATGGTGAGGGGTGCAAATACTGTACCTGCTGTATTGCAGCAGTGCCCTGCACAATCAAATAATCCATGACTGGGACATTCTGATATTAAGCGCTTTTTTCCCCACTCTCCATCTGTAAAGCGCCACTCATACCTCTACCACTATGTAAGTAATAGATGCAGCTAATCTGTTTAAAAGTAAGAACCACCCTACAATCTTTGTTTCATATTATTTATATCTAATATTTCCTCCAAATTAAGCAGTCCACACCAGGTGACCTGAAAATAAAAATAAATCAAGTTACTTCGCCAAGTGTACTGAATGTCCTCCACCTGCCAGAATAAGAGGAGGTATTCAGCATATCTAAAAATAATGTCACTTCATTAATTCCCTTTATATCCCGCCAGCTGCGGAGCCCTAAAATATACCACTGTGTTACACCACAGTTACAAGAGAACCCTAATGGAACATGAAACAGCCTTTCAGGGTGGGGAAGAAAATCAAATAAATCCCTTTTCTGTAGACTGGCATTTAAATCTTTGCTATGTCTCCTCGACACAAACACTGACACACACATCATTTACAAAACGGAGAATACTTAGCACGCACACACAGCAGTCTGTCCCAAGCTGCCTCCATGTCCCAATGGACTTGTGAAGTCACTGAGTGATGTATTCTATAAAATTAGGATTGAGAGGAGCTAGACAGAAGAATTCAATGGGTCCTCCCACCTTGCTTTTTGAAAAGGTGCCTTTTCAGCTAACACACTGACTGCTCCACTTAGGCTGCTGGTGGGGCTACTTGGTATTGGTGGATTTCATCCATTTGCGGTCCACTTTAAATATGCCCTCCACTATTTCAATGGCACTGAAGTAATTAGCAATGAAACTGTGTGGTTAAGCTCACTCAAAGATGGCTCTCGGGCCTCCAGGGACTGCAGAGTTAGCAAATACTCATCCCTCTTAATTAAGGTAAAACAAGGAGGGCTCAGTACAAAACACCAATAAATGCAAACAAAGCTACTGGCGGTCAGGCACTCACCCTTTCGCTTTTCACTGAGCCGGTGACATCATCGTCATTTAGGTGACGCTTGAATTTTGGAGGCATGTTTTCTACTCACAAAAATGGTCTTGATCTTCCTGTACAAGGAGGTGGCAGAGAAATACACTGCCTAGAAGGGAGAGGGGAACAAATATCTGAGATCTAATTGTGCTGCATACAATTTTCTATTAGATCATGCAAAGAGTTAGTCACTCTCTCCTCTTCTCCAGTGCCCAGGAAAACAAGTTAGACAGAATCCACCTACAAATGCCATAGGCAAGAGAATGAAAAAAATCAATGAACAACCACAGAAATGTTATGCTTTCATGGACCCCAAAACCCTTCTTAACGGAACAGATCATTAGTCTAATTTCTTAGGCCTTGATCCTGGAAACACTTAAAGGTACATGCTTATCTTTGAGCCTGTGACGGAGTGCCACATGTGAGTGTCTGTATGATCAGGGCCTTAGCCTTTAAACTCTATGGGGCAGGGACTGTGTTTTTCTACATCTTTGTACAGCACCTGGCAAATAGCTGGATGGCTTCAGAAAGTCCTTTGGTACAAAACCCAACAGAAACCAATTTTATTAAAAAAACACAAGAGTAACTAAAACAGGAAAGAAGAGAGCTTTGGCCCAATAACTGAGAGGTCAAACCAGCAGTAGTTCCTTGAGCCACCCAGTTCCACCCTAAGCTGCTTTCCATCCCAAAAGGATAGAGTGTGACTTTGCTGGTTTGACCACCACCACATTCCCCTACCCGGGGAGTCAGTGGAGATTAAGGGTATGTCTACATCTACAATTTTGCAGCGCTGGTTGTTACAGCTGTATTAGTACAGCTGTATAGGGCCGGCGCTGCAGAGTGGCCACACTTACAGCAACCAGCGCTGCAAGTGGTGTTAGATGTGGCCACACTGCAGCGCTGTTGGGCGGCTTCAAGGGGGGTTCGGGGAACGCGAGAGCAAACCGGGGAAGGAGACCAGCTTCGCCGCGGTTTGCTCTCGCGTTCCCCGAACCCCCCTGCAAACCGCAGGGAAGGAGACCTGCTCGCACGGGGGTTCGGGGAACGCGAGAGCAAACCGGGGAAGGAGACCAGCTTCGCCGCGGTTTGCTCTCGCGTTCCCCGAACCCCCCTGCAAACTGCAGGGAAGGAGACCTGCTTGCTCGGGGATTCGGGGAACACGAGAGCAAACCGCAGGGAAGGAGACCTGCTTGCACGGGGGTTCGGGGAACGCGAGAGCAAACTGGGGAAGGAGACCAGCTTCGCCGCGGTTTGCTCTCGCGTTCCCCGAACCCCCCTGCAAACCGCAGGAAAGGAGACCTGCTTGCTCGGGGATTGGGGGAACGCGAGAGCAAACCGGGGAAGGAGACCTGCTTGATTACCAGAGGCTTCCTCAGATATGCTGGGATACCTGCTTTTTCCACGGAGGTCAAGAAAAGCGCTGGTAAGTGTCTACACTTGATTACCAGCACTGGATCACCAGCGCTGGATCCTCTACACCCGAGACAAAACGGGAGTACGGCCAGCGCTGCAAACAGGGAGTTGCAGCGCTGGTGTTGCCCTGCAGATGTGTACACCTCCTAAGTTGCAGCGCTGTAACCCCCTCACCAGCGCTGCAACTTTGTGATGTAGACAAGCCCTAAGAGTTAAAATCCCAGGGACCCTCCACCCTGGAGAGGGCATGTGGAAAACTGCACAGATACAAATAGGGCTGTGACAATACAACAAATGCAGGACATTTAGCAAGCAGCCCAGCAAAATGAGCATTGTCTGCTCTCCTTAACACAACTTGTCATAGGGCAAGAGTAATTTAGTGATTCACAACCAGAAGGATGGGATTGCTAATGCAGGTAAACAATAACATTCCAGACACAGGAGCACAACAGGAACAAACTACGGATTCCAGGTGAAGTTACCCAGCCAGCTGTCAGGAACCAGTGAGTACACCGGTCATAGGCTGTGGGGGAGGGGAGGGAAGGGAAGGGTAGGGTGTCACCTAGCTGGCTGGGACAGAAGCAGGGACCACAACAGGCATAGGCTGACTATCAGGGAAGCAAGGAATACCATGGCCCAGGCCACGGGTTATCAAGGGAGTCATGTGACCATTATGAGAGGAGAAGCAAGTGCAATGGACACAGACTGGAGGAAGTTGTATGTTTGTAGAGACCCCTCAGTGCAAGGAAACTGCTTTCCCCCATGCTTCTCTTGAGGAAACTTGCCCCTCCCCAGGTTAACCCCACCACCCCCATGTAAAATACGGAGCCTGGGAGCAGAGGAAGGAGCCGCTTCACACAGCAGACCCTAATCCACGGGTAGGCAACCTGCAGCAAGCGAGCTGATTTTCAGTGGCACTCATGCTGCCTGGGTCCTAGCCACCAGTCCGGGGGGCTCCACATTTTAATTTAATTTTAAATGAAGCTTCTTAAACATTTTAAAAACTTTATTTACTTTACATACAACAATAGTTTAGTTCTATATTATAGACTTATCAAAAGAGACCTTCTAAAAGCGTTAAAATGTATGACTGGCACAGAAAACCTTAAATTAGTGTGAATAAATGAAGACTCGGCACAGCACTTCTGAAAAGTTGCCGACCCTTGCCCTAATACCAGCTCCTGTGCAGCATGAACGTATGCAGCGCCACCAGACTACAGCAGAAAAGGAGAATAACTCTGCAGCCAAACCTAACTGGGGGGCCTGAAGCCCCTCCTCCACATAACCTCCTCCCTAAGCCTCCCCCCCCCGCACAGATCCCCCTCCTCAAGGCCCCCAAACCTGTCACCATCACAGAACCCCTCCCCAGGGTCCCCAAACCCTGTCCCCTATAGCCCCTCACCCATAGAACCCCCTAACCCTGTCTCACAGAACCCCTCCCCAAGGGCCCCCAAACCCTGCCCCCTTAGCCCCCCCACAGAACCCCTCCCCAAGGGCCCCCAAACCCTGTCCCCCATAGCCCCTCCACAGAACCCCTCCCCAAGGGCCCCCAAACCCTGTCCCCCATAGCCCCCCCACAGAACCCCTCCCCAAGGGCCCCCAAACCCTGTCCCCCATAGCCCCCTCCACAGAACCCCTCCCCAAGGGCCCCCAAACCCTGTCCCCCATTGCCCCCCCACAGAACCCCCTTCCCAAGGGCCCCCAAACCCTGTCCCCCATAACCCCCTCCACAGAACCCCTCCCCAAGGGCCCCCAAACCCTGTCCCCCATAGCCCCCCCACAGAACCCCTCCCCAGGGGCCCCCAAACCCTGTCCCCCATAGCCCCCCACAGAACCCCTCCCCAAGGGCCCCCAAACCCTGTCCCCCATAGCCCCCCCACAGAACCCCTCCTCAAGGGCCCCCAAACCCTGTCCCCCATAGCCCCCCCCACAGAACCCCTCCTCAAGGGCCCCCAAACCCTGTCCCCCATATCCCCCCCCCAGAACCCCTTCCCAAGGGCCCCCAAACCCTGTCCCCCATAGCCCCCCCCCAGAACCCCTTCCCAAGGGCCCCCAAACCCTGTCCCCCATAGCCTCCCCACAGAACCCCTCCCGCTCCATGCAGCGGCCCCTCCGCTCAGGGGACGCGCTCCCCCGGCCCCGCTCACCACTCCGGGCCGGCTGGGAAATGGCCGGTGATGCGCGGAGGAGCCGAGCAGCGAGTCAGCTGCTCTATCGAGCACTCGGCGCTTCCAGCAGAAGCGGGGGCGAGCGCCGAGTCATCGATTGCCAGCGCGCTGAGTCCTACCGGCTTCCGTCCCCGCTGGCACTGGCGGGGGGAGAGTGCGAGTGTGGGGCACAGCCCGGGCTGGCTGGAGAGCGGGAGGGGGTGGATGGGGAGAGGACGAGTTACTTAAATGAAATACACGTGTAAAAGTTTATAAGCTTGAGGCCTTCTTAGCTTTTACCTTGTGGACCCATCCGTGCAGGCCAAAGTGAGGCCCCTGCCACCAAGAAGTCTTTCTTGCAAGCTAATATGGCAGCTGAGTTGCTTTACGCTGGAGAAAACAGTCCCTCTGTTTGAACCCTACATAGGCCAGTAAGCAAGTAGCTACAGTCCTGAAGGGTACAAGTGTCTCATATCCTACAGCAAAGACAGAGGCGGTCTGAGACTTGTGTCCTAAACAGGGCCAGTGCAACCATTTAGGGCTTGTCTACATCAGAAAGTTGCAGCGCTGGTGAGGGAGTTACAGCGCTGCAACTTTGAAGGTGTACACATCTGCAGGGCATCACCAGCGCTGCAACTCCCTGTTTGCAGCGCTGGCCGTACTCCCGTTTTGTCTCGGGTGTAGAGGATCCAGCGCTGCTGATCCAGCGCTGGTAATCCAATGTAAACACTTACCAGCGCTTTTCTTGACCTCCGTGGAAGGAGGAAGCCTCTGGTAATCAAGCTGATCTCCTTTCCCGGTTTGCTCTCTCGTTCCCGGAACCCCGAGCAAGCAGGTAAGGAGAACCGCTTGCTCGGCGGTTCGGGGAACGAGAGAGCAAACCGGGAAAGGAGACCAGCTTTGCCGCGGTTTGCTCTCTCGTTCCCGGAGCCACCCTGCAAACCGCAGGGAAGGAGAACCGCTTGCTCGGCGGTTCGGGGAACGAGAGAGCAAACCGGGAAAGGAGACCCGCTTCGCCGCGGTTTGCTCTCTCGTTCCCCGAACCCCCGAGCAAGCAGGTCTCCTTCCCTGCGGTTTGCAGGGTGGTTCGGGGAACGCGAGAGCAAACCGCGGCAAAGCTGGTCTCCTTTCCCGGTTTGCTCTCTCGTTCCCCGAACCGCCGAGCAAGCAGGTCTCCTTCCCTGCGGTTTGCAGGGTGGCTCCGGGAACGAGAGAGCAAACCGCGGCAAAGCTGGTCTCCTTTCCCGGTTTGCTCTCTCGTTCCCCGAACCGCCGAGCAAGCGGTTCTCCTTACCTGCTTGCTCGGGGTTCCGGGAACGAGAGAGCAAGACGGGGAAGGAGACCAGCTTCGCCGCGGTTTGCTCTCTCCTTCCCGGAACCCCGAGCAAGCAGGTCTCCTTCCCTGCGGTTTGCAGGGTGGCTCCGGGAACGCAAGAGCAAACCGCGGCGAAGCTGGTCTCCTTTCCCGGTTTGCTCTCTCGTTCCCGGAACCCCGAGCAAGCAGGTCTCCTTCCCTGCGGTTTGCAGGGTGGCTCCGGGAACGCGAGAGCAAACCGCGGCGAAGCTGGTCTCCTTCCCCGGTTTGCTCTCGCGTTCCCGGAACCCCCCTTGAAGCCGCCCAACAGCGCTGCAGTGTGGCCACATCTAACACCACTTGCAGCGCTGGTTGCTGTAAGTGTGGCCACTCTGCAGCGCTGGCCCTATACAGCTGTACTAATACAGCTGTAACAACCAGCGCTGCAAAATTTTAGATGTAGACATGGCCATAGGCAGACTAAGCGGTTGCCTAGAGCGCCGAGATTTGAGGGCGCCCTCAAATGTTTTTTTAAATGGTTGAGCAGCCGCTGCTACTGGGACAGAGAGGGAGTCTGAGCTGCCGCAGTCGTGCTCCAGTGAACTGCCTGCAGGCACCACTTATCACTGTTTGGAATGTTCAGTGTCCCCCTTAGAAATGCTAACATGCTTATTCAGCGAAGTTTTGATGTACTTGATACATGCTATTAGATCGTCAATTAGGCATCAACGAGATAATTTAAGAGTAAATGTCTTTTTGTTTGAAGTACCACTGAACACTAATCTGTCCATTGCCCTCTCCCTCCTGTGTTACTGCTTGAAGCAGAATTCTGGGTAACAGTAATGGGGATGCTGGTAAAACCTTTTAAAATATTTCCCCTTTATAATGCCACATTTTTAATACAATTTTAAAATTAGATCCCATAATTTCAAGGCATCGATTTTCCCGTTTGGACAATTAAATTGCAATTGTCTGCATGAACATCATTTTAAAGCTGGGTTTTGAAAATCTAATTTAACTTCAAAAATTAATGACCAAAAGATGGGCACGTGAAGTAAGGTAAAAGTAATTAACTGAGGGTCTAGTATTCACTCTCAACACCGCAAAAAAGCTGAGGGATTTCCAAAGAACTCCAACACCACTACAGTGTATCATTCAAACGTGAGAACATAGTTACTACAGATAATAATAAGTTACCTGGGTTGGAAATAGATCTTTGTGGAAGGGAAAGCAGGAAACTTGTCTTTTTGATTACAGAATTATTTTGCTTCTGGATTCATTAAAATCATAACCGATTTTTTGGGGGAGGGGATGTGGGGAAGAAACTCTTTTCTCTACTAGGTTTGTTTATAGGCAGCTGAAAAGAAAAGTTAACCGGCTTTGCACAGAACTGAAACCTAAAGGTCTCTCCTCCCTCCTTCTCTACTCTGACCCCTCTGGGCTATTCCAAGTTAATTGTCATCTAATTGCCCAGCAAAGAAAGAGATAGTGGCAGCAATTAGGCATAGCCCCCTCCAGTTCAGGGGTCATTAACACAGTACAAAGATATGCTACATGCTTTACAGGCACCCAGGCCTAATGAGGGACTGGGGGCAAGAGGAGCAGGGCTGAGCCCCTAGGGAGTGAGCCGCAGAGAGCCAGTGCCCAGGAGGCTGAGAGGGCAAGGGGCTGCAGGGGCGTCCCCACTGCTATTTAAAATGCAGATCCCGCAGTGGTACCTCTCCATGGGACAGAGCCGGTTCCTCACAGAAGCTTCTGACCAACAGCTCTTCCTTCTGCAGCTGCTCTTTGTGCTCCAGCTCCATCCATGGCAGCTGTACCCCCTGTCCTGACTGCAGCCAACCCTTCATCCCCTGCCCTGCCTCCAGTCAGCCCCACACCCCTTCCTCTGCCTCCAGCCTGCCCCTCACCCCCTGCCCTACCCGCAGCCATCCCTGCTGCACCCCCTGCCCTGCCTGCAGCCAGCCCCACACCTCCTGCCCTGCCCACAGCCAGCCCCACACCTCCTGTCTCCAGCCACCCCACACCCCCTGCCCTGCCCACAGCCAGCCCCTCACTCCCTGCCCTGCATGCAGCCAGCCCTTGCTGCACTCCTTGCCCTGTCCATAGCCAGCCCCACACCACCTGTCTCCATCCAGCCCCTGCTGCAGCCCCTGCCCTGCCTGCAGCCAGCCCCACACTCTCTGCCCTGCACGCAGCCAGTCCCGCACCCCCTGTCTCCAGCCAATCCCACACCCCATCTCCAACCAGCTTCGCATCCCCTGCCCTGCCCAGAGCCAGCCAGCCCCACACCCTGTCAAGTTATTCAATTATTTTCATTAAATATGTAGGCTAAATAATGAAATTAATAAATTTTCAAGCTGAATATGTATTAAGTCTAATGAACAATGCTTATTATGCAGTATTCATTTTTGAAAGTTTATAATAAGCAATGCTCTGGGGGGAGGGGTGGGGGAAGAGGGCGCGGCCAAAGAGAGGCCCCTGCCACCAAGAAGTCTTTCTTGCAAGATAATATGGCAGCTGAGTTGCTTTACACTGGAGAAGGCAGTCCTTCTGTTTGAACCCTACATAGGCCAGTAAGCAAGTAGCTACAATCTTGAAGGGTACAAGTGTCTCATATCCTACAGCAAAGACAGAGGCGGTCTGAGACTTGTGTCCTATAGACCAGGCTTTGAATAAAAGTTGGTCATTCTTCAGTTGGTTTGTGTGAACACATGTTATATATGTGGAATTTGTCAAGTAACATCACAGTTAATAAAAGCTACATTTTTCTATATCAGTAGTTCCGACGATTCAATGTTTTTAAGTATCTGAGGGGTAGCTGTGTTAGTCTGTATCCACAAAAAAAACGAGGAGTCCGGTGGCACCTTAAAGACTAACATTTATTTGGGCATAAGCTTTTGTGGATAAGAAACCCACATCTTCAGCTGCATGGAGTGAAAATTACAGATACAGGCATAAATATATACTGACTCATGAAGAGAAGGGAGTTACTTTACAAGTGGAGAACCAATGTTGAAGGCCAATTCAGTCAGGGTGGATGTGGCCCACTCCCAATAATTGAGGAGGAGGCAGCGTCAATATCAAGAGAGGGAAAGTTGCTTTTGTAGTGAGCCAGCCACTCCCAGTCCCTATTTAAGCCCAAATTTATGATGTTAAGTTTGCAAATGAATTGTAGCTCTGCAGTTAGCATTCCTGATGTTTGATTTGTGTCCATTTATCCTTTTATGTAGAGACTGTCTGGTTTGACCAATGTACATGGCAGAGGGGCATTATTGGCACATGATGGCATATATCACGTTAGTAGAAGTGCAGGTGAATGAGCCCCTGATGGTGTGGCTGGGTCCTATGATGGTATCGCTAGAGTAGATAGGGGGACAGAGAAGGCAACAGGGTTTGAGGGTTTGTTACAGAGATTGGTTCCTGGGTTAGTGTTTCAGTGGTGTGATGATGTGTAGTTGCTGATAAATATTTGCTTCAGGTTTGGGGGCTGTCTGTAAGCAAGGATTGGCCTGTCTCTCAAGGCCTGCGAGAGCGGGGGATCATTTTCAAGGATAGGTTGTAGATCGTTGATGATACCCTGGAGAGGTTTTAGCTGGGAGCTTTACGTGATGGCCAGTAGTGTTCTATTTTTTTTCCTTGTTGGGCCTGTCTTGTAGTAGGTGACTTCCGGGTACCTGTCTCGCTCTGTCAGTCTGTTTCCTCACTTCCCCAGGTGGGTATTGTAGTTTTAAGAATTCTTGATAGAGATCTTGTAGGTGTTTGTAGGTGAGGGATTAGAACAAATGCGGTTATATTTTAGGGCGTGGCTGTACACAATGGATCGTGTGATGTCTCCTGGATGGAAGCTGAAGGCATGTAGATAATTATAGCGGTAAGTAGGGTGGTGGTTTTGGTGGTATAGGGTGGTATAGGGTGGTGGTTTTGTGACCATCATTTATTTGCATTGTAGTGTCCAGGAAGTGGATCTCTTGTGTGGACTGGTCTAGCCTGAGGTTGATGGTGGGGTGGAAATTGTTGAAATCCAGGTGGAATTCTTCAAGGGCCTCCTTCCCATTTTCCATATGATGAAGATGTCATCAATGTAGCGTAAGTAGAGGGGGGGGGCGATAGGGAACGAGAGCTGAGGAAACGTTGTTCTAAGTCAGCCATAAAAATGTTGGCATACTGTGGGGCCAATGTTTCAATGTTTTTATTTTCCTTACAGCCAGACACTCTGTTTATGACACCTGACAGTGTTATTAACAGGAAAATAAATCCCCCCTCCAGCTCTCCAAACCCCTCAGTCCCAGCCCAGAGCACCTTCCTACACCCCAAACCTCTCATCCACAGCCCCACCCCAGAGCCTGCACCCCCAGCCAGAACCTGCACCCCTGCCCCAATCCTTCCCGGCCTCCGAATCCCTCAGTCCCAGCCCAGAGCACCCTCCTGCACCCCAAACTCCTCATCCCCAGCCCCACCTCAGAACCTTCACCCCCTTCCACAACCCAGCCTCAATTTTGTGAGCATTCATGGCCTGCCATACAATTTCTATTCCCCAATATGCCCCTTGGGCCAAAAAGTTTGCCCACTCCTGCACTAGAATGATCTAATGATCGCTTCTGGCTTAAAATCTTTTGAGTCTATTAATATGGATTGGGGTCTCACTGATAAAAGCCTGAAAATCCAGATCTTCAAAGGTATTTAGGCACCTAATTCCCCTTGATTTCAATGGGAGTCAAGAACCTAAATATCTTTGAGGATCTGGGCCTCAGAAAGTAGCATAACAGGGCATATCAACACCCACTTAATGTCAGCAACTGCTTTTTTCTTTTTCTTCAGGCTGTGAAGTGCAAATTTAGGATTGGTCTACACTACAAAATTACTTTGATATAACTAAGTCACTCAGGGGTGTGAAAAATCCACAGCCCTGAGCAACATAATTATACTGACCTTAACCCCTTGGGTAGACAGCACTATGCCAGTGCAAAAGCTTCTCCTACAGACACAGCTACCGCCTTTCCTGGAGGTGGAGTTATTAAGCCAATGGAAGTTGAGGGTTGGGGCATGGGGAGAGGTTCAGGGGGTGCAGGCTCCAAGCGGCACTTACCTCAAGCGGCTTGCGGAAGCAGCGGCATGTCCCTTCTCTGGCTCCTACGTGGAGGTGTGGCCAGGCAGCTCTGCATACTGTCCCGTCCACAGGCACTGCTCCTGCAGCTACCATTGGAGCGCATAGGAGCCAGAGAAGGGCCATGCCAGGGATTCCAGGAGCTGTGTGGTGCAGCCCCCAACCCTGAACCCCGGCTAGAGCACTGGAGCAGAACTGAGACTCTGGTGCAGCCCCCGACTCAGCGCCCCGGCCAGAGCAGGGCCGAGCCGCATGGTCCGGCCCCTGACCCAGCACCTCAGCCGGAGCAGGGCTGAGCCATGTGGTCTGGCCCCTGACCCAGCACCCCGGCTGGAGCAGGGCTGAGCCATGTGGTCCAACCCCTGACCCAGAGCCCTGGCCGGAGCAGGGCTGAGCTGTGTAGTGCAGCTCGCGGGCTGGCTTAAAATGGCTCGCAGGCCGGATCCAGCCTGCAGGCTGTAGTTTTCCCACCCCTGTTCCAATGTGACTTGTATAACATTCCAGAGAATTTCATCCAGTTACACCTATATTGACTGTACTAACTTGTATGTGACTCAAGTACATCTTCCAGAAAGGCTCCAATCTTGATCAATAGGCACCGACTTCATGGGTGCTCTGGAGCTGGAGCACCCATGAGGAAAAAATGGTGGGTTCTGAGCACCCACCGGCAGCCTCGCAGATCAGCACCTGTCCCTCCCTCCAGTGCCTCCCACCCATTGGCAGACCTGCCAGTTCGCGCCTCCCTCCCACCATGATCAGCTGTTCTGTGGTGTGCAGGAGGTACTTGAGGAGGGGGAGCAGGGTTGGGAAGAGGCAGGGGGCTTGAGGGAAGAGATGGAGAGAGGGCAGGCCCGGGGCAGAGTGGGGGTTGAGCACCCCCTAGAAACCAACAAATATTTTTATCTATCCCTTTCTTAATGATTCCCAACATTCTGTTTGCTTTTTTGACAACCACTGTACATTGGATGTTTTCAGAGAACTATCCAGAATGACTCCAAGATCTCTTTCTTGAATGGTATCAGTTAATTTAGACCCCACCATTTTATGTGTATAATTGGGATTATGTTTTCCAATGCGCATTACTTTGCATTTATCAACACTGAATTTCATCTGCCATTTTGTTGCCCAGTCACTCAGTTTTGAGAGATGCTTTTGTAGCTCTTCGCAGTCTGCCTGGGACTTAACTATCTTGAGTAGTTTTGTATCATCTGCAAATTTTGCCCCCTCACTGTTTATCCCTTTTTCCAGATCATTTATGAACATGTTGAATAGTACTGGTCCCAGAACAGACCCCTGGGGGACACCGCTATTTACCTCTCTCCAGTCTAAAAAATGACCATTTATACCTACCCTTGTTTCCTATCTTTTAACCAGTTACCAATCCATGAGAAGACCTTCCCTCTTATCTCATGACTGCTTACTTTGCTTAATAACCTTTGGTGCGGGACCTTGTCAAAGACTTTCTGAAAATCTAAATACACTATATCCACTAGATGCTCCTTGTCCACCTGCTTGTTGACTCCCTCAAAGAATTCTAGTAGATGGGTAAGGCACGATTTCCCTTTACAAAAATCATGTTGACTATTCCTCAACAAATTATGTTCATCTATGTGTCTGACAATTTTGTTCTTTACTTTCAACCAGTTTGCCTGGTACTGAAGTCGGGCTTACTGGCCTGTAATTGCCAGCATCACCTTTGGAGCCCTTTTTAAAAATTGGCGTCACATTAGCTATCCTCTCTAGTCATTTGGTACAGAAGCTGATTTAAATAATAGGTTACAGACTACAGTTAGTAGTCCTGAAATTTCACATTTAAGTTCCTTCAGAACTCTTGGGTGAATACCATCTGGTCCTGGTGACTTGTTACTCTTTAGTTTATCAATTTGTTCCAAAACCTCCTCTAATGACACCTCAGTCTGGGACAGTTCCTCAGATTGGTCACCTAAAAAGAATGGCTCAGGTTTGGGAATCTCCCTCACATATTCAACTGTGAAGACCGATGCAAAGAATTTATTTAATTTCTCCACAATTGCCTTATCACCCTTGAGTGCTCTTTTAACATCTCGATCATCCAGTCGCCCCACTGGTTGTTTAGCAGGCTTCATGCTTCTGATGTACTTAAAAAAATGTCTGCTATTTTTTTTGAGTCTTTGGCTAGCTGTTATTCACATTCTTTTTTGGCCTTCTTAGTTATATTTTTACACTTCATTTGCCAGTGTTTATGCTCCTTTTCCTCAGAAGAGTTTAACTTCCACTTTTTAAAAGATGCCTTTTTGCCTCTCGCTGCTTCTTTACTTTGTTGTTTAGCCGCGGTGATTCTTTTTTGGTTCTCTTGCTATGTTTTTTAATTTGGGCTATACATTTAAGTTGAGCCTCTATTATGGTGTATTTAAAAAGTTTCCATGCAGCTTGCAGGGATTTCACTTTTGGGGCTGTACCTTTTAATTTCTGTTTAACTAACTTCCTCAATTTTGTGTAGTCCCCCCTTTCTGAAATTAAATGGTACAATGTTGGGCTGCTGTGGTGTTTTCCCCACCCCAGGGATGTTAAATTTAATTATATTATAGTCACTATTACCTAGGGGTCCTCCTATATTCACCTCTTGGACCTGATCCTGTGCTCCACTCAGGACTAAATCAAGAATTGCCTCTCCTCTGCTGGTTTCCAGGACCAGCTGCTCCAAGAAGCAGTCATTTAAGGTGTCAAGAAATTTTTATCTCTGCATCCCATCCTGAGGTGACATGCACCCAGTCAATATGGAGATAGATGAAATCCCCAATTATTGAGTTTTTTATTTTAATAGTCTCTCTAATCTCCCTGAGCATTTCACAGTCACTGTCACCATCCCGGTCAGATGGTCAGTAATATATCCCTACAGTTATATTCTTATTATTTGAGCTTAGAATTACTATTCATAGAGATTCTGTAGTATAGTTTGGTTCATTTAAGATTTTTACTTCATTTGATTCTATGCTTTCTTTCACATACCGTGCCACTCCCCCACCAGCACGACCTGTTCTGTCCTTCCAATATATTTTGTACCCTGGTATTACTGTGTCCTATTGATTAGCCTCATTCCACCAAGTTTCTGTGATGCCTATTATATCAATATTCTCATTTAATATGAGGTACTCTAGTTCACCCATCTTAATATTTAGACTTCTAGCATTGGTATATAAACATTTTAAGTGCCAGAAATCTGGTTCCATTTTGGAAGCGGTAATAACAATGAGAATATTGGTTTTGCTGAGATCTATCCAAGCCAGTAAACTGCGCCAGCGCACACCCAAATGCACATTCAACCCCATTCTGCACTTGCTCAGCCTATAGTTGAACAGCTCCTGACTACTGTCCAGGCTGCCTGTGTACAGCTTCATGAGCCATGGCATTGAGGGATAGACTCGGTCCCCAACTATAGGCATTTTAACATCCCCAACAGTTATTTTCTGGTATGGGAAGAAAGTCCCTTCCTGCAGCTTTTGAAACAGACCAGAGTTCCCGAAGACGCGAGTGTCATGTACCTTTCCTGGCCATCCCCCATTGATATTGGTGAAACGTCCCTTGTGATCCACCAGTGCTTGCCGCACCACTGAAAAGTACCCCTGTCGGTTTATGTACTCGCTGGCTTGGTGCTCCGGTGCCAAGATAGGGATATGGGTTCCATCTGTCGTCCCACCACAGATAGGGAATCCCATTGCAGCAAAGCCATCCTCTGTGACCTGCACATTTCCCAGAGTCACTACCCTTGATATCAGCAGCTCTTTGATTGCGTTGACTACTTGGCTCACAGCAGCCCCCACAGTAGATTTGTCCACTCCAAATAGATGCCCAACTGACTGGTAGCTATCTGGCATTACAAGCTTCCACACGGCTATCACCACTTGCTTGTGAACTGTGAGGGCTGCTCTCATCTTGGTATTCTTGCACTTCAGGGCAGGGGAAAGCAAGTCACAAACTTCCATGAAAGTGCCCTTACGCATGCAGAAGTTTTGCAGCCACGGGGAATCATCCCAGACATGCAACACTATGCAGTCCCACCAGTCAGTGCTTGTTTCCTGGGCCCAGAATCGGTGTTCCATGGCATGAACCTGCCCCATTAACTCATTGATGTGCATATTGCCGGGGCCCGTACTTTGAGAGAAGTCTGTGTCCATGTCCTCATCACTCTCATCACCGCACTGTCGTTGCCTGCTTTTGCAGGTTTTGGTTCTGGATATACTGCAGAATAATGCGTGTGGTGTTTACAGTGCTCATAACTGCGGCGGTGATCTGAGCGGGCTCCATGCTTGCCATGCTATGGCGTCTGCACTGAAAAAAGATACAAAACAATTGTCTGCTGTAGGGAGGGGTGACTGACGACATGGCTTATAGGGTTGGCTTACAGGGTTGTCACACAGAGTGGCCCCCTCAAGGATTGAGCTCACAACGCTAGGTTTAGCAGGCCAATGCTCAAACCACTGTGCTATCCCTCCCCCCACAATTGAGGGAGGGAGGAAGGAAGGAAGGGGGAAGCAAATGAATACAAAACAAATCTGGTTTCTTTGTTGTTTTGATCCACTCCATCTCTCTTATGCATCTTAGGCTGGCAGCAGACAGTGCAGTATGACTGCTAGCCATTGTCGTCTCCTGGCTGCTTGTCAGAAGATGGTGCAGTACGACTGCTGGCCATCGTCATCTCCCATTTATGTCCAGGCACCCCCAGCTGACCTCACCTAGGTCGGCTAAAAGAGCACCCAGGAGATGACAATGATGGCTACCAATCGTAATGCACCATCTGCTGCCAGAAGGCAATGAGCTGCTGCTGTGTAGCAATGCAGTCCCACATCTGGTAGCTCCCAGCAGACATACGATGACGGTGAGCTGAGCGGGCTCCATGCTTGCCATGGTATGTTGTCTGCATGGGTAACCCAGGAAAAAAGGTGAGAAACGATTTATTGCCGTTGCTTTCACGGTGGGGGGGTGCAGCTGATGACATTTACCCAGAACCACCAGCGACAATGTTTTTGCCCCATCAGGCATTGGAATCTCAATCCAGAATTCCAATGGGCAGCGGAGACTGTGGGAACTGTGGGATAGCTACCCACAGTGCAACACTCCGGAAGTCGACGCTAGCCTCGGTACTGTGGACGTGCTCCAACGAGTTAATGTTCTTAAGTAGGGACACACACAATCAACTGTATAAAATCGATTTCTAAAAAATTGACTTCTATAAATTTGACCTAATTTCGTAGTTTAGACATACCCTTAGTCTCCCACTATAAGGCCTTTTCTCTAGCCCTCAATCCGACATTGTGATCTGTGCAGGTGATGTGCTGTGTTTAAATGGAACTCCATGGATTTCAATGGGGATCCATGTTGGCACAGCAGTCCATCTGCATGGGTGGCTATTGTAGGAGGAGGGTTCTAGTAGTTTTTGTTTGTATTTTAACTCTGTAGATCACATTTAAGAAGCCTGTATCTTCTCCCTCACTTACCCACATAGGGCTGTTCTCCAAAAAGTTATCCTGCAGCATTGTGCTGACACTTCCAGCAATCACTTTATTTGTCTTTAGAAAATGGAGATTGAAGCATTTCCTCTTTGGAGAAAAAACGCACACACATATGACAAATCCATGAACTTTGCAAAATGACACCTGCCAAAAGGAAAGTCCAATTTGGGGCTTCCTGACTTGGAGGGATGTGTTTAAAGTACTGCAGTTTTCAGAGCCAGTTGCAGTCGTGCTGGAAAGCAGGATGCCTTGGGCATACTTACAACAACCTCCCACAATCGATCTGCCTCTATCTATAGTCATTGTTATAAATCTGCTTTTTGAAAATACCCTTTTGAGATTCTGATTAGTTGGTTTGTTATTGAAGCAGGAAACAAACCTAATCTACTGAAAGATTTTTTTTATTCAGGCAAAGGCATTAAGCCAAAATAATTCTCCATCTGTTATTTTGTCAAGTATATGAGCTTCTCTCTGATCAGTGTATGCTGAGTGTCTGTTTATGCCAATGTAATTATAAAGCACCCTTTCCCTCTGTTTTCAGTAAACTGCAGTTGAACATTTGGCTACTGTCAGAATGTGTGAATAACATGGGCCAGATCCTCAGCTGGTGTAAATTTATCAATGGATATGCTGATTTGGATCTGGCCGCATCTCTTCTGAACAGATATTTTTGGCAAAGGCATTAGTGTAGCCTATAGGATGGTTCAGGTTAAGAAATAAGTAGAAGTTAAGTTTGGGGGCTAAATTAGCCTAAGTGTAGAGGAGGATGGAAAACTGAAGTTTCTAACGTGAGAAAAGCCAAAGAGAAGTTGGAGACAGAGTGTTATGGGAAAGTAGAAGTGAGCAAGGCCATTACCCAAGGTTATGTTACCATTATGATTTGGTTATAACTGGTTTGAGCAAAGTTTGTAATGGGCGTTTTTGAGAATTGTGAATGTTTTATTAAAATGCTAGCTTGTATTGATAGGATGGGAAGAACATTGGTGCAGATGTTAATTTAAATAATGTGTAATGTAAAGAGCCAACGAGAAGGTGGTGGAAATATAATTACGGGAAAGGCAGTTTAATGTTAATTAGTGTTATAATGGAGTATAAAAGGAGTAGTTTTGCTAAATTGTGAAAGAGCTCCAATAAACATCCAAAGGGTTCCATGATTATAAAGCTCTATTTCACTCTCTTGTCAGTGGACTGATCACCTACTGATACACCATTTCATTTTTTAATGTGATAGTCATTTTTCATTGTAATTAAGTATGGTTGTATAGAAGTGTTGCCTAGTGGTCTTCTACTAAATACATTTTCTGTAACTGATCAAAAGGCTTGAACTAAGTTGGGTTTTATTTTATTGCACCCTTACCTTCAACAACTTAATATTAATTGGGCACATGTCAACAGAAAGTTTACAAAAAGGTTACACTAACTTCCCTGTGTTTTTATATATTACAAAACAATTTATCATTTATCATCATTGAAATATAGCCTCAGGAAAACCCATTGTGTAGTGCTTTTAATGGTTTATTTTTGTGTAACTACACTGACATTTTAATTCCCTGCAATCAGTTTCTTTCACTCTAGTTTCCCAGAGCACTGTATCAATAATGGCAAACCAAGGCACACAGAGATTAAGTGATTTGCCCAAGGTCACATATCAGATGAGTATAAGAGTCAGGAACAGATGCCAAGAGTCCTGACTCACAGACCTCTGCTCTAACCACTAGACTGTACTCCCACCCTTTCATCAGTGGGAAAGGTTTTCTTTTACTCGATGTACATAAATATACAACTTAAGCATTGCAATTCCTGCAAGTGTTTAGTAGGGAGATTGTTTCTGAATAACCTGAGTTTGGTGGACCTATAGTATTATCTGAACCTTGTATCTTTGAATCAGATCCTCAAAGGTATTTAAGTGCCTAGCTCCCAATTGATCTTTGAGAACCTGAGCCTTGTAAATTCCCAGTGCTTGGAGGGATTTGCAAATGTTAGACAAACGTGTCAGGGTTAGTTTATAGTCTCAGAGACAACAAATCCTGCATCTTGGCAGGGGGATGGACTAGATCAGTGGTTCTCAGCCAGGGATCCAGGCCCACTAGGGGGCCACAAGCAGGTTTCAGGGGGTCTGCCAAGCAGGCCAGCATTGGACTTGGCTGAGGCTCAGGGCAGAAAGCTGAAGCCCCACGGCATGGGGTTGAAGTCTGGGCCCTGAGCCCCGAGCCCGGCCGCCCAGGGCTGAAGCCAAAGCCTGAGCAATGTAACTTCATGAGGGACCCCCTATGGCATGGGGCCCTAGGCAATTGCCCTGCTTGCTACTATCTAACACCAACCCTGTCTTTTATATGCAGAAAATCAGTTATTGTGACACAGGTGAGCCATGGAGTTTTTATAGCATGTTGGGGGTGCCTCAAAAAGAAAAACGTTGAGAACCCCTGGACTAGATGACCCTTGCAGTCCCTTCTAACCCTACAGGTTTTTGATTTCTAGGATACTCTTGAACACACTGTATTGACACCTTAACGATGAACACACTATTTCCGTATATATAGACATCTCTCGTTCACAGAGTACTTCCATTAGCATGGCTTCTAAGCCCCATTTTACTCACCCTGAATGGAGTAACCAACACCAGAAGCCATAAATTGAATGGAGCCAGATGATTCCATTAAAGCAGCCTTTTTTACTCTTTTCCTTTGCTTCCATCTTTCATCCAGAGAAAGCTTTGAAAACAAGCTGCGAGTGTGCAAACTTCCAGAGGCCTGTGCTGTTTTGGTAGGCAATTTCTCCAAATGCCTGAGGTTTTTAAAGATGAGAGAGCTCTGAATTTTCCATTCCTGAGTCCTCAAATTAGAATTCATTTTGTTCTAATAATAGGAAATCTTCCAGTAATGACCAAATACGTTGCATATGCCTGCTCAACAAAGATGAAAGGAATAAACTTGTGGTTAATTTCCTTCCCATCCCAAATTTAGCATCAGTTTGATTGGACCTCGCTCTGGTCCTTTGCACAGGGGTGAATTCCACCCTGTACACCTCCAGCCAGTACCATTTGGACAGCTGAGATTCCATCCAGGAAAGGGCAATGAGATGCAGCCAATGCTGCAAATCTAACAAAAGAGGGAGGCTGGGGGGGTCAACACAAGAGAGGTGTTCATTTGCCACCAACAGTGTGATCTGGGGTGCCTGGGGTAGCCCTCAGTGTACATGCCAAGGCCAGGGCAGGATGCAAAAAGGAGTGCAGATTCTCCCAAGACTGGTAAATAACACTGAAGTTAAACTCCCAACCCCTCTGAAACCCAACACTGGTTATCAAGAAGCAAAAAAAAAAAAAGAAAAAAAAAGAGGAATCACCTCTCATTGCATTCCAGTTCTCTGTCTCCCAGTCTGCATGTAAGTCCAGTATAGTGAGAAGTTATTTAAAAACTCTGCTCACATATACAAAATGTTCTTCTGATGCCAAAGGGCCAGTCACATTACCAGGCCAATACTGGTTTGGATCTTACCCAAAATACCACGCTGTCAGCCAATCCTTTAGTGTCTAAAACTAAAGATTTATTATAAAGAAAAAAGAAAGAACAAGAAAAAAGTTGTCAAATGGTAAAGCAGTCCCAGTCATACAGAGACTTCAAAGTCCATATATCAGGTTCTTAGCAGTATTGGGGAGTTTGCTGTCTTGAAAGTCCCTCTGGAACACATTCACTGCTTGGATGAATCATCCAGTCCTTTGTTCAGAGCTCAGTTTGTAGCAAAGTTCCTCCAGAGGTAAGAATCAGGAATGAAGATAAAATGGAGATGATGCTGCAGCTGCCTTTTATATTCTTTTTGCCTTGTGGTTTGTACTCCCTTTGTTCCAAACACAAGCTGTCCAGCACATAGCATGGAAAAACCTTAGAGTTTTGTCCATAGACATGCCCCTGCCTGCCTTGCTGACTCATGAGGTGTAGTGGCCCTTTCAATAGATTCATTTTACAGTTGATGTCCCTTGATGGGCCGTCAAACAGGACCAGTGCTGATGCCAGTCTGTCTTGGAGTGTCACCCAGAAACACAGACCAAGTTTGGAAATACAGATATACTATACATATCTATAATTCACAATACAAAGGTAATACAAACATATAAACAAGATTATCATACTTGGCAAATAACACTTTCACAGATACCTCATATTGCATATCTGGTCAGATTTCTTGCAGTTTTATAATATTGGTATTCATAATATCATAAAGTGTCTCTCATAGTCCATACAGCATCACAAGCAGTATTGCCAACCTCAAGCTTTCAAAAACCATAAACCAGACCTTCAAAAATCATGATATTTGGGGGTTTCATTATATTTGCCGTCTGGTTTCCCAGCTTTTGGGTTACTTTCATAGGCACCGACTCCCTAGCACCCAGGGAGAAAAATTAACAGGTACTTAGCACCCACCGGTAGCCATGCTCCCGCCTCTCCCTCCCATCCATCAGTGCCTCTCTCCCTCACCGGTGGCCCCACTGATCACTCCTCTCCCTCCCTCCCAGTGATTCCCACCCACCATGAACAGATGTTTTGCAGCGTGCATGTCAACTCTGAGAGGGAGGGAGGGGAAGGACCGGGGTGGGTCATGCTCGGGAGATGAGTCAGAAAGAGGTGGGGAAGAGGTGAGGTGGGGGTTTGGGGAAGGGGGGAAGTGGGACGGGAAGAGGTGGGGCTGGAGTGGGGCCTGGGGGAAGGGCTGGAATGGGAACGGGTGGGAAGAGGGGGAGTGAGGACTTGGGGGAAGGGGTGGAGTGTGAGCGGGGCCTGGGGCAGAGGGGATGGGGTCGAGCACCCCCAGGGTAGGGGGGAAGTTGGCGCCTACTCATGTTTCATGTTACTCATGTTTCATGCTTTACAACTTTTCTCAACAGCCACAAGAACTAGACATTTCCTTTTCTTTTAAATGAAAGCTGAGATTCCCATGGAAACTCATGACTCCAGGAGCTAGAGCTTTAAGAAAAACACCAAATATCATGACTTCCAATAAAATTGTGAGTTGGCGACTCTTGGGAACATTGATGGAGGTGCATCAAGGGAAGACAGTCCTTTTTCTCCAGTCATCTTTCTCCCGTTTGTTTCTGTACACTTGTGAGTTCCACATCCCATTCTCTGCAAACTCTTTGTTTTTAATACACTTCCTTTCCAAGGCTGCAGTTGTGCTGTTCTCTTCTCCTAGATATTTATATGGGAAGGGAAATCCAGCATCCACTCCCTACCCCATTCTCCCCAGAGCAACACACAATAGAAAGAAAAAGGATGGAACAGTGATTAGGGCATTGACTAGATGGACACATAGGAGACCAGGACTCAGTTTGATGCTCTGCCACAGAGTTCCTGTGTGACCTTGGGCAAGTCACTTAGCCACTCCATGCCTCAGTTTCCCCATCAGTTTAATTCCCTACCTCACAGGGGTGTTGGGAAGATAGAGATCTTAAAAATCAGGAGGTGCTCAGCTACTACAGTTATGGGAGCCATGCAAGCCCCTAAGACTAATACTGTCAGCTCGGTGTTCCTGCAGCTTTGACTTTTATCACCTAAATCTTTGGTTTTGGAAAAGAAACTTCTCTTTTAACAGCGATTTGTTTGAGAATTGATGCCCAGTTCAGAAAAATGTGGCAACTTGCACCATGTTGGTCATCTCAAAAGAGATATATTGGAATTGGAAAAGGTAGAGAATAGGGCAACAAAAATGATTAGGAGTATGGTACAGCTTCCATACGAGGAGAAATTAATAAGAATGCAATTTTTCAGCTTGAAAAGAGATGACTAAGGGGGGATATGCTTGAGGTCTGTAAAATCATGACTGGTGTAGAGAAAGTAAATAAGAAAGTGTTATTTACTCCTTCTGACAACACACGGACTAGGAGTCACCAAATGAAATTAATAGGCAGCAGGTTTAAAACAAACAAAAGGAAGTATTTCTTCACACAATGCACAGTCAACCTGTAGAACTCCTTGCCAGAGGATGTTGTGAAGGCCAAGACTATAACAGGGTTTAAAAAAGAATTAGATCAATTCATGGAGGATAGGTCTATCAATGGCTATTGATCAGGATGGGCGGAGACGCAAAAACAGGCCCTGAATTGTCTCTAGCCTTTGTTTGCCAGAAGCTGGGAATGGGTGACAGGGGATGGGTAACTTGATGACTACCTGTTCTGTTCATTCCCGCTGAAGCACCTAGCATTGGCCACTGTTGGAAGACAGGACACTGGGCTAGATGGACTCTTGGTCTGACCCAGTATGGCTGATCTTATGTTCTTTTGTGCCTCTTCCACAAAAAGGAGAATTCCCAATCCAAAGATTTATGGATAGCCCCGTGCTAGCTCTAGCAAAGCACATGTGGGCCTCCAATACATATCCAGAAATCTGGGAATTGTGGATTCTTAACAATTTGTCTTCCTGGCATCCTGCTGGAACTTTGAATTCAACTCCTTTCCACTATAAATCACCACCGTTGAGACCCTGGACTACCGTTGGGCACAAAGGAGTTGATGAGAAAAGCCCTTGGAGCCCAGAAGAGGCCCCCTTTAGTCATTTTATGTAATAGTAGAGACATTGCTACAGTCTTTCAGCTAGGGATCTGGAATTCATGCCTGATTCACCCTCTCCTGATTCCTGGGAAATGGATGAGCTGAACGTGCACTAGATCTGAAGATCATGTTAAGCCAGGAGCTGTTAGGAACCCCAGTAAAGATAGAGAAATAAGATAAAGGGAATTAGTGAGGTTAGAAATGTGAGTCGGAAGTACTTAAATGAGAGCTGACCTAGAACAATGCAAGTGGATAGGTCTGGGGGGATAATTCCCCAAGCTATGGCACCCAACTGGTGAATGGATTGCCTTGCTCCTCATAATGTTCCTGTATTCTGCAGTAGACTTCACAGGTGACAACTTTCCAATGTACCAGGGGATGCTTGACCCCCGGCTCTGCCCCAGGCCCCGCCCCTACTCCACCCCTTCCTCCAAAGCCCCACGCTTCCCTGCCTCTTCCCACCCCCACTCCACCCCCACCCCTCCTCTTCCCACCCCATTCTGCCTCCTCCCACCAGCACACCACACCCTCGTTCCTCTCCCTCTCTCACAAAGCATCCTGCATGCTGCAAAACAGCTGATTGCAATGGGCTGGTGTCATAAACAGATTGTTAAGGGTTAATGTCTCTTCTACCTGTAAAGGGTTACAAGCAGAGAACTGGACACCTGACCAGAAGACCAATCAAAAGACAAGATACTTTTAAATTTGGGTGGAGGGAAGCTTTTGTGTGTGTTCTTTGTCCGTTGTGTGTTCTTCTCTCGGAGAGTCTGAGAGAGACCAGACATTACTACAGGCTCTCGAAGTTTCTTTTCAAACAGTAAGTAAAAACAGACTGTTTAGGCTTTTTGATTGTTTTACTCTATTTGCAATTGTGGATCTGGCTGGTTAACTTTTATATGTGTAGTTGCTGGGAATATTTTGATTTGTATTGGTACTGGGGGGAAAGTCTCTTTCTGGTGTCTGTAAGCTATAGGACCCTGTAATATTTACATCTTGAAGTTACAGAGATAATTCTTTACTTTTTCCTTTCTTTTATTAAAAGATTTCTTTTTAGAGAACCTGATTGATTTTTTTTCTTGTTTCCCTTGTTTTATTCCAGGGGATTGGGATAGTCACCAGGAGGGGTGGGGGAGACGGGAGGCAGGAGAGCTAGAATCTCTCTCTGTTTTCCTTGAATCTGTTTGCCTCTTTGTGGAAGGGAAGGGAGATGCTTCTCTGTATGGTGATTTAAGAGGTTGGATCAGTATCTCTCAGGATAGCCCAGGGAGGGAAATTCTGGAAGGGGGAAAGGTGACAGCTGGAATCCCTAGGAGGGATGAGGAGGCGCTTATCAGTGGGGCTTGCTGGCAGGCAGCTAACACTGGGGGTGAGGGGAGAACTGATAGGGGGACTGCTAGTGGGTGCTCATCACCCACCATTTTCCCCCTGTGGGTGCGACAGCCTATGGTAGACTTGAACGTTTTAACTGGGTTCTTCTGTGTGTGCATTTCAAAGAGCTCAGCTCTCCAAGGCTGCATGAGATTAGAATCTCTGCCAGGCTTTCAAAAGAGTCAGTCTCAGAAACTAGTCTAATATCATTGTTTCCATGGGGAAACAGTAATGCATGACACATAGTACAATGAGGAGCACCCACATGCTCCCTTGTCTCTGGCACTACTCTATTTCCAGGAAGGATCTGAGGTACCAAGGCACTGGGTCTTGGGCAGCTCTCAACCACGTAACACAGGGGTTCTCAAACTGGGGCTTGGGACCCCTCAGGGAGTTGCAAGGTTATTACATGGGGGGTTGCAAGCTATCAGCCTTCACTCCAAACCCCGCTTTGCCTCCAGCATTTATAATGGTGTTACATACATAAAAAGGTGTTTTTAATTTGTAAGGGGGGGTCGCACTCAGAGGCTTGCTGTGTGAAATAGATCATCAGTACAAAAGTTGGTGAACCACTGACCTAACAGAATGTCACCACTTCCTGGGAGGCACCTGAGGTGAGCGCTACCCGGAACCCACACCCCAACCCTTCTTCCTGCCTGGGGCTGATCGGACTTTTAATGACCCAGTCAGCAGTGCTGACCGGAGCCACTAGGGTTCCTTTTCAAATGGATGTTCCAGTAAAAAAATGGACACCTGGCAACTCTACCCACCTGTGCTGCAAGCAACAAGGACATTCATAAGACTGAAGACTCTAACAGAGGAGACTGGTCGAGGTTTCAAGGGTGAAACCTGTGTACTATGAACTGCGGTATCCAGTGGGGTGAGAAAAACTGCTTAATCTAGATGTTGCCCAGTTTGATAGGGTTGAGAGTTTAGACCAGGGGTAGGCAACCTATGGAACGTGTGCCAAAGGCGGCACGCAAGCTGATTTTCAGTGGCACTCACACTGCCCGGGTCCTGGCCACCGTCCGAGGGGCTCTGCATTTTAATTTAATATTAAATAAAGCTTCTTAAACATTTTTAAAACCTTATTTACTTTACATACAACAATAGTTTAGTTCTATATTATAGACTTATAGAAAGAGACCTTCTAAAACGATACAATGTATTACTGGCACGCAAAATCTTAAATTAGAGTGAATAAATGAAGACTCGGCACAGCACTGCTGAAAGGTTGCCAACCCCTGGTTTAGACTGTGTGCTTATATTTTCTTTTCTTTTGGTAACTAACTCTGACTTTTTGCCTATTGCTTAAAATCTATCTTTTGTAGTCAATAAACTTGTTTTACTGTTTATCTTTACCATTGAGTTTGCCTGAAGTGTTGGCTAAATCTGCTCAGGTTAGCAAAGGCTGGTGTATCTCCACTTTCCATTGATGAAGTGGTGAACCAATTAATAAACTTGCCTGCTCATGTTAAGCAGTGCAGGATAGTGTATTCCTGAGGTACAAGGCTGGGATCTGCGGGGATTTGGTTCTGGTGCCTTTCTCTGTGTGATTCATGAGTGGGTCTGGGAGCATCCATGCAATATAGCTGGGTGTGGGGCTCAACATGCTGTTGTGCTGAGTGATAGTTTCTGGAGGGGTTTACTGCTTGTCGTTAGCAAAACATTGTGAGAGACAGCCCAGGCTGGAGAGTTAAGGGGGCACAGCGGTCCTACAGTCCCAGGCTGCACCCCAGGGATCTCATCACAGGTGTAAATATAAAAATCCCACTTGAGGAGGCAACCTATCTTGAATCAATTTACAGCCATAAAAGCATCATCCTCTACCACTTGAATTAAAGGGGTAAATCCATTAGCTGGTCATTTTAGTAGACATTTATTCTTTTATGTGGACCAACCACTAGTGGGGGACATCCCCTCCCTCCCAGGAAGGAGAGAAATTATTCAGAAGGCCAAGTCAAGTGGTATGGATTGGGAGCAATCGCATGAAATTGAACAAGGGAAAATGTGAACTGGAAGTCAGGAAACATTTCCCAGTGGTAAGATCTATTAACCTGTGGAATAGTCTTGCAAATGAAAAGATAGAAATCTCCATCACTTGAATCCTTTATAAAACAGAACTAGGCAAAGTACTAGACTCTATACTGTAGGGAAGTACATGTTCGAGTAGATCTTTCCAGCTTGATTGATGCTATGAAAGAGCCGCCAGGCTGTCCAATGCTTCTGCAAGTTTAGGATAAAACTCCTAGCCCCACTGAAGTCAATGGGAGTTTTGTCACTGACTCCACTGGGGCCAGGATTTCACTCTTGAGATCCAATGATCCAACTCCCAGGGAAATCAATGGAAGTTTTCCTATTGACTTCAACAGAAGCAGGGTTAGGTTCCAGCTAACTAATGATTTTACCTTAAGATAGAGCCAGGGAAGCAATACATTGGGAAGGGATTCCAACTACCATACAGTTGTTGTCAGACACAACAGTACAGGCAGTGCAGATGCCATTTTCTCCGTGATCATACAGCCTATACTTCACTTGGTCCAGAAACCTGCATTTTCCTGGCTGTGCTGATACTGACTGACACCTCTGCCCATTCCTGGGTTGTTGGAGTGTAACTGACCATAGGAACAGATTCCTTCTTCAAACTGTCCAAAATTAACCTTTGTCTTTTTTCAGACTCCTTCCCTACCCCTTGCCACACCTGCATCCTGTGCATGAGCAATGAACAGAACCAGCCTCCAGGACAGGCAAACATGAGTGACAGACAGCTGGGGCCACATCCCCATCAGTCCTGTTCCAACTCAGCAACTCACAGAATCAGACTCATTGCCTAATCCAGGAGTGGGACCCAACAAGAGGAAATTCACAGGGTTTATCACCACTCTTCCCTTCTTATGCTTGGAAACCCCACAAATCAGAAGACCCCTCCTGTCACTGAGACCACTGGGGACATGGCATTGAGCATAGTCAGTGCTAGGTGACATAAGGAAGATGCAAAAGTAACAGCAGGAGGTTACTGTAACCAGTGATCCTTGGCTTGAGCAGGTACCATATTGATTTGCACTAGTTGCTTTAATAGCCCTCTCACAGGTTCTTAGTATACATAGGAGAGGGCCTCATAAAGGGAGTCATCATTGGCTAAGGAACAAATGCATCCAGCAAAGCCATACTATTCTCTACAAAAACAACTTCCAAACAACTATAATGAGGAATGGCCTCTTGATGAAGTGAAAAATGGGATAGAAATGAATAAAACAGAAACCATCCTTGGCCAAGGGAATTGTTTGTGTTAACAGATCTAAAGCAGAGCACATTTCCCTCCCAACAAGACTGCAGGTGGTTTCCTTCACAAATTCCTAATCACTTCAGATTACATCTACTTGGGCACTCTTGTAAATAACATTCCTCTAAGAGTCCCAATACAATATGTAAAAACAACGAGGAGTCCCTTGGCACCTTAAAGACTAACAGGTTTATTTGGGCATAAGTTTTCATGGGTAAAACACCCAACTGCTTCAGATGCATGGAATGAAAATGATGAAGAAGTGGAGTTTTTTACCCATGAAAACTTATGTCCAAATAAATCTGTTAGTCTTTAAGGTGCCACCTGACTCCTCATTGTTTTTGTGGATATAGACTAACACGGCTACCCCTCAGATACTTAGTACAATTTATGGCTCTGAAGTTTTTCAATCTACTCTCTAGACTTCACAGAGCATAACTTGATATACTTTAGTCACAGTCACCATAACTGGGCTCAATACAGGAATAAATGGATGAAATTCTAGGGTCTATGCCTTAAAATCTGTGAAACTGAACACTGACTAAATAAAAACTATTACCATTAATAGTACCCAGTGTTGTTTTGTTATTCACCAGCAACTTAATTACCCAGAAATTGCTATCTCTTGGTTCACTGATTATGTCTTTACCCAGACCCTATTGGGATTTTGTCTATTCAAGTTCACAGGCATGGACCGTATTTTTTCAAAACCTTAATCTAAAACCTTTAGCCACATGTTCTTTACAAAATGTAAATAATAGCTGAAGTCAAGTTATTTCTATCCTAACCTTCGGCACTGGGAAGATTTCTCTGCAATGCCTGTCAAATTCTGTTTGCATCTTGGATAGCCTAGGGGCTTATTTAAAAAATGCCTCTTGTCCCTGTTCCTAAATCAGATATCTTCCTTCAAAAAGGACTCAGCTTTAGTAGGAAAATGGACAATAAAATCCAGTGGTTACTCAAGATGTTTCATTGTAAAAGGCTTTTCAAGCTGAGGTGAAATAGGTGAATTCAGTTGCCTTTGTTTGCTAGAGCAGGGGACTGGAAATCAGATCTGGATTTTATTCTTGGTTTTACCAGAGGCTTCCTGTGTAAACTTGGGCAGGTTACTTAACCACACTCTGCATCAGTTTTCCCATCTGTGAAACATGGAGAAGGAAGTGGCCCCTCGATTTCTGAGCAAGGTGGACTGGTGAGAGCATATTCCCCAGTACTCTGCACTGGCAGCCAGCAGGGCCTGCGCTTCCATTTAGGTGATCTAGGTGGTCGCTTAGGGTGCCAGGATTTGGGGGGGGGGCATTTTGCCACCCTTGGCAGCAATTCTGCGGCGGGGGATTCTTATGCGCTCCAGGTCTTCGGCTGCAATTCTGCAGTGGGTCCTTCACTCGCTTTGGGACCCACCGCCAAAGTGTCCAGAAGACCGGGAGCGCAGATGGACCCCCCGCCGCAGAATTGCCACCAACGACCGGGAGCGCGGAAGGACCCCTGCCTAGGGCGCCAAAAACCCTGGCGCCGCTCCTAGCAGCCAGTCAACTCTGAGGTGCTACTCAACCTGCATCTACAAAGCCCAGTGGGAGCTAGAGCTCGGCTACCTCAGGATCACCTCTGTCATCATGTCACCTGACTCAAGCTAATGGTCCCGTGGGCGAGATCCAAGTTCCTGGTGATTTGCACTGCCCTGCCCTTTGCAATTTGCTCCTGTCTGAAATATTTCTAAGCCTGAGCCTGGCCACACTGAGAAATGCTGTGGGATCCTCCCCTTTGCCCAGGTTTTTCACTAACTGATGGCTCCATCCTTAGCAGTTAGTCCACCAGCAAGGTTTTCCTCATTGCTGCCATCTCAGATCACGACGTTGAGGATTTGGGGATATGTGGAAAATGATATTGCCTTTTATCTATGCTAGAGGCTCCCAAATTGTGAGTCAAGGCCTGTAGTAATCACTGCAGCTGCCTTTACATTCCAAGGATTAAGCTGCATACAAGTGTGCGTGAGGGGCAGCTGTGAAGGTCTGCCAGCTCGCTGTTCGGAAGGGGGCTAGGCTGCTCCAAAATTTGAGCCCCTCCTACATTGGCAGGGAAATGACAGTAGATGGCACTATTAGCTCTCCTGATCCCTGATACCCATCTCTTTTCACTAGAGTGAGAACAGGGAGGCCAGCAGTGGCAAGTGCCATGTTTGCAGACACCTGGGCCACACAAGCTGAGCGCCTCCACTGACTCTCCTGGTCTTAGAGCAGTGGGTGACCTCTGGGGTTCTCAGATTGATGGCTTCTGCTGGCTACTTCCTCCTACAGGCTTGACCCACCAATCCCTGTTGCTTCCTTCATGTTTGCTCTCAGTTGACTCATTTCTTTATGGCTCTCTCCATTCTGTCTGAGTGATGGGCTGGGCCATTGGTATCTCTTGGACAAAGTAACCTCCAGAGGGGTCCTGCAGACAGAAATCCATAGGAACAGCCAAGCTCAGAAAGGAGTGTAGGTTGAATTTTGCTTGTTGCTTAGTTAAAAGGAAATGCTAGGAAGAAGGTAATTTGAATCATAGTCTGTGAGTGTGCTGTCAGGAGCAGAGGGGGAACACCAGTTACTTACAGTAAAGTAGAGGGATGACGCACCAAGTCTGATTAATTCTGTAGAAATGCCATGCACATGCTGGCAAAATGCAGTAGCCACGAAATAAAATCAGGAGTACTTCATGCATGCATCTGAAGAAGTGAGCTGTAGCCCACGAAAGTTTATGCTGAAATAAATTTGTTAATCTCTAAGGTGCCACAAGTACTCCTGTTCTTTTTGTGGATACAGATTAACATGGCTGCTAGTCTGAAACCTGAAGAAAAATCAGTACGTCCCTCTCGTCTGACCTCCCTCTGTCCCACTCCTCGTTATAATAGCAATGACAGTTGGGGTGTATGACATCGCCAGAGGATTAATTACTGGTTACACCTCAGCCCTGGGCTCTTCCCAGGCATTAACCCTTTGTTCTGACTATTGTTGCTTCACGTGAAACTATGAACTTGAAATCTAGTCAAAAATGAGTTAAGAAGAGCCCTGACTCCCCCGCCAATCATTGTGGCATTATGGACATATTTTCCTGCCATTTAAAATGTTTTTCTCTCCTCTGTTGTTGCGGGATGGACCCATCCAAATATCAGAGGAAACTAAGGTTATGTCTACACTACGGACCTTACAGCAGCATGGCTGTCCTGCTGCAGCTTCACTGCTGCAAGATCTCCTGTGTAGCTGCTCTATGCAGATGGGAGAGAGCGCTTCCACCTGTATAATTAAACCACCCCCAACAAGTGGCAGTAGCTGTGTTGGCAGAAAAGTGTCTCCCACTGACATAGTGCTGTCCACATCGGCACTTTTGTCAGTGAAACTTATGTTGGTCAGGGGTGTGTTTTTTCATGAACAAAGTTGAGTGTGTGCCTCTAATTAGTACCTTACACGTGTTTCAGTAATACAATTTAGAAGAATCAATATGTCAAAATGCATGGGTGAGAGGGACTATATTTTAAGATGTATTTACACAATCATTTGCACATACAGACCCCAAATTCCTTATGATGTAGTATGATATAAAGATTTTATCAGCTAGTGTTTAGGAGGGGCACATAGCATACAAAGTCATGACAGTTATGAAAGTCATCCCAAGAAAGTGCCATATGAATCTTTATTCCATGCCATAGCATCACACATATTGTCCCTGTCATGTATGCCACAGAAAGAACTATTTGAGAGGTTCAAAGATGTTGTTGAAATTCTTTTATCCCTTTGCCTGAGAAACCAGGTTCCTTAGTTACTCTGAGTCCAACTGTATGGGGTTCAGAGAGAGGAACAAAAATCCTCTAAAAATGATTTTTGCAGGTAATAATGAGATGTGAAAGATCAATATCTTTTAGACCCACAAGGGGGATGGGGAACATTTCCCTGGCAGGTTGATTTTAAAACATGTTGGCTGTTTGAAGCTGCCCAAGGGAGTGGAATGTTAGAATAAGTCCTGGGAGAGGGTTAGTAGGCTGAATGTGGGTGAAATCATCAACATTTAATACTGTTCACAGCTATGATGATTGTGAAGCTTGGTTGAGGTGGTGAAGTAAGAGGGTGGAAGAGGATGGGATATTTCCCAGGGAATGCCTTGCTGCTAAATGATGAACTAGCACTCGGCTGAGACCTCAAGGGTTAACACATTGTTGTTAATGTAGCCTCTCACACAAGGCAGCATGAGCACTAGGGAGGGGAGATAGCAAAGCAGACAGAGACAGACACACACCTTGTGTGTGGGAAAGACAGAGAGATGCACACTGCCCCTTTAAGTAAACTGACCCACTCTTAAGTGTATTGTCTTTTTAAAGTGGATCAGGAAGTTGAGACAACAGCTGCTGCCCCAAGCTCTCTGTCTCTCTCTGTTGTGTCCCCTCCCTGCTCTATATGGAGAAGGGGTAAGCAGGGTGCAAGAGCAGGGGGGAGGGGGACACCCTGACATTATCCCCCTTCCTTCTCCCCTGCACAGCAAGCAGGAGTCTCTGGGAACAACTCCAAGGCAGAGGGCTGGAGCAGCACATGGCAGTGGGGGGAGGGACAGCTGAACTGCCGATTGATAGCCTGCTGGGTGGTTGCAGAACAGGGAACTTAGAGGAGTGGGGAGTTGATAGAGGGGCTGCCGGTCCACCCTGGTTCCAAGCCACCACCAGCTAGCTGCCATGGGCTGCTCTTCCTGCAAGCAGTGGACAAAGCAGGCGGCTGCCAAACAACGTTAGAAGGGAGCATTGCACAACTTTAAACGAGCACATTCCCTAATTGATCAGCAACTAACAACGAAACAACATTAACCTGGACGACTTTAAGTGAGGAGTTACTGTAGTAGAAAATGCCTTGCCCCATTTTCCAGATAGGAAAATTAGGTCACCAAGAGGTTAAGTAACTTGCCCGAGGTCACAAGATAAGTCAGTGACAGAGCTGGGAACAGACTCCAGGAGCCCTGCAGGTTACAATTCCAACTGACTTCCAGGAAGAAGAGGCCTAACTCCCAGTCTTTCTCTCCACTCTGGCCCATGCATACACTGCCTACCATCTAGTAGTAGTAATAAAATAATACCATCAAACAGTGCTATGCCAGTTTACTTAATGAGACTAAGTATAGGACCACATGATTCATGGTTATGGGGAGCAGCTCTCTCTCTCTCCCTCTCTCCGTCCCTCCATGCAGCAGTGGTAAATACTCTCAGTTTGGAAATTGCTTTAACAGTCTGTTTCTTGGAAGCCCCAAGGCATCCAAAGAATCACAAAGCCTAGTTCAGTATTAAATTTCATTCAGTTAAAAGCAGGTGCCAGGAAGCTGTCTGTCATTCCACAACAGGGGAGAAAACCTCCATTCCCAAAGGCCAAAGCCTGAAAAATAAATATTCTAAATCAAGACTCTAGCACAAAGGAGGCACATGTGAAATTGATTCAGCCATATTGGAGGAGTATGCGGTAAGGCTCTGAGTTGATGATTTAAATTATTTCCATAGCAGGTATTATCATGGATCCCAATACTACTGACTTCATCCTGCCACTTGCGTAGGGGGTCATGGTTTTAGTAATTCATTGTATTGAAGACAGAACTGTAAAGGAAGCAAATAATTCTTTAGCCTGCAAAAACTAACATGGAATGGTACAATGCTAACATTGTAACAAGGCTAGTTAGCACACCACTGGCCTCTACTGGACAGAGTCAGAATCGCTCAACTATGTGCCGTAAGTAGGGTTGCCAACTTTCTAATCGCACAAAACTGAACACCTTAGCCCCACCCCTTCCCCGTGGCCACTCTCCCTTCCCCGCTCTTTCCCTGAGGCCCTTCCCCCACTCATTACATGCCCCCTCCCTCAGTGGCTCACTCTCCCCCACCCTTACTCACTTTCATGGGCTGAGGCAGGGGGGTTGGCGTGCGGTAGGGGATGAGGGCTCTAACTGGGGCTGTGGATTCTGGAGTGGGGCCAGAAATGAGGGGTTCAGGGTGCAAAAGAGGTCTCCGGGCTGAAGCAGGAGGTTGGGGCCAGGGATGAGGGGATTGGGAGCAAGAGGGGGCTCCAGGCTTGGGGGTGGGGTAGAGGGGTTCATGGTGTGGGAGGGGGCTCCAGGCTGGGGCAGGAGGGTTGGGCACAGAGGGGGTGAGGGCTCCATCTGAGGGTGTAGGCTCTGGGGTTGGGCGAAGGATGAGGGGTTTGGGGTGCAGAAGGGGGTCCGGGTTTGGTGGGGGCTCAGGGCTGGGGCCAGGGGTTGGGACACAGGTTCACCTCTGGTGGCTCCCAGTCAGCAGTGCAGTGGGGCTAAGGCAGGCTTCCTGCCTGTCCTGGCTCCACACTTCACCTTGGAAGCATCCAACAGGTCCAGCTCCTAGGCGGAGGCACAGCAGACGGCTCTGAGCACTGCTGTCACCTGCAGGCACCGCCACAGCAGCTCCCATTGGCCGCAGTTCCCAGCCAGTGGGAGTGCGGAGCCATTGTTCGGAGCAGGGGCAGCATGCAGAGCGCCATGGCCCTCCCACCAGGAGATGGACCTGCTGGCCGCTTCCGGGACGTAGCGCGGTGCCGGGACAGGTAGGAACTGGCCTGCTTTAGAGCTGCAGCACCACCGACTGGACTTTTAATGGCAGTGCTGACCGGAGCCACCAGGGTTCCTTTTTGACCGGGTGTTCCTGGTCACTCTAGCCATAGGTCCTATACTGCCAACTTCAAGAAGTTTTTCCACTCCACTACCACTTCCCTTTGAGGCAAGAAGGGAGATGTAGCTCTGTATTCCTGGCTCCTCCTGATGAAGGACGCTTAACCTGCAAAAGCCAAAAATCATTCTGTATAGCACCTTTCAGGCATGTGTGACACAGGAATTACTCAGAAGAGAGACAACTGACAGATATGCACACCTTCCTCTGAAGCATCTGGTACTGGCCATTGTCAGATACAGGATACTGTATAGATGGACCATGGATCTGATCCATTATGGCAATTCCTATGTTCCTTAAGTATTTCCTCAGAACAAGTGGATACCTGTACTTTGTACCAGTAGACTGCAGGGCCAGTGCAACCATTTAGGCGGACTAGGCGGTTGCCTAGGGAGCCGAGATTTGGGGGCGCCAAAAAGCACCCCCAATTTTGTTTTAAATGGTTGAGCAGCTGCCTCTGCTGGGACAGAGAGGGAGTCTGAGCTGCCGGCGGCAGCTGGCAGCCCAGGGTGTCCCCTGGATCAGGGCGCCGCCGCGGCAGTCCGCAGTCCAGGGTGTCCCCTGGGTCAGGGCGCTGCCATGGCAGCCCACAGTCCAGGGTGTCCTCTGGGTCAGGGCGCCACCGCGGCAGCCGGCAGCCTAGGGTGTCCCCTGGGTCAGGGTGCCGCCAGAGGGGGCGGCAGGCAGCTCCTGTGGAGCTGCTGCAGTGGTGCCTGCGGGCAGTCCAGTGGTCCTCGGTGGAGCTGCCACAGTCGTGCCTGCGGACAGTCAGCTGCTCGCGTGGCTCCGGTGGACCTCCTGCAGACACCACTGCAGCAGCTCCACCGGAGCCGCGAGACCAGTGCGCGGGGCGGCGAAATTGCCGTCCGCCTAGGGCGCTCAAAACTCTAGCGCCGGTCCTGGTAGACTGAAGTTGTGCTTAGATACCTGTGGCTCTTCTAGCAAGACAAAAATACGAACAGGGAGGGTATGGCTCTGCAGACCCTGAATCTGTCACATGATGAGCCACATAGTCACAGCATCAGGTTCTCCCTGAGCTGGAACCTCTCCAGGCACCTTGGAGCAGGGCATAGTTACCACCCCTGGCCAAATCCTCCACCTAAACAAAATCCAGCTGCATGAATCGGTCAAAATCTACAAACCTACATTACACACCATCACTAGAATCTTCTCTGTCAACAGGTGTGGGCACATCTACATTTGAGAGTTTATAGAGGCACTGATGCAGCTGCACTGCTGTAGGTTCTCTGATGTAGTCACTTGCCCTCAGGAGAGAGCTTTCTTGTCAGCCCCTGCGAGCAGCAATAGCTATGTCAGGGGAAGAAGCTCTCCTACACTCTGTCACTTATGTCAGTGTAACATATGTCACTAAGGGGTGTCATAGTATAATTCCCAACTCTGGACCTTAGCGTCCAGGATATGGGTACTAGCCTAAAGTCCTCTAAGCTTAATTACCAGCTTAGATTTTGTAGCGCTGCCACCAATCAGTAATTCCAGGGCCTGATACCCTCTGGTCCCCCCAAACCCTTCCCTGGGGACCCCCAAGACCCAGATTCCTTGAGTCTCACAACAAAGGAGAATAAACCATTTCCCTTCCCCCTCCTTTCTTCCTCCCAGCTCTTTCCCGCCCTGGGTACACTAGGAGACCACCGTGATTCAATTCCTTGAATCACCACCCCGAAAGGAATGTTACCTTCCCCCTCCCTTCTTCCCAGGAGAGAGATACAGAGATAAACGCAGAGAGGAGGTTTTTTTTCCCTCCTCCCTTTCCTTTCTCCCACCAATTCCCTGGTGAGTGCAGACTCCCTTCCCTGGAGTCTTACAAAAGATAACCAAAAAATCAATTAGATTTAAAAAAAAAAGAGGAAAACTTTAATAAAGAAGGAAAACATAAAAATTGTCTCTGTATTCAAGATGGTTAATATACAGGGTTTTTATAGCTTATAGACAATAGAAAGAAGCTTTCTCCAGCAGAAACACAATTTAAGCTACTGCCAGCAAGTACACATCTGCAAATAAAGAAAAACAAGTTAAAAGACTATAACCGCCTTTTTACTTACTCACTATTCTGAATAGATAAGAGACTGTAGCAGGGAGATTGGCAGAAACCTGGTTGCACTCTAGTCCCGTCCAGGACCCAGAGAGAAAAACGCACAAACCCAAAACCCACAAACAAAGGCTTCCTTCCACCTAGATTTGAAAGTATCTTGTTTCCTGATTGGTCCTCTGGTCAGGTGTTTGGGTCTCTGTTTGTTAACCCTTTACAGGTAAAAGAGACATTAACCCTTAACTATCTGTTTATGACAAGGGGGATGATTTATACACACCCCTGAGCAACATAAGTTATGTACACATAAGCTGAAGTGTAGACACAGCAGACTCTAGAGCAAGGGCGGCCAAATTCACTGATCCTCCAAGCTGCATACAACAATCATCAGAAGTTTGAGAGCTGGGGCACACCTGCTGAGGCTCAGGGCTTCAGCCCCGCTCCTATTGAATCCCCAAGCCTCAGCAGGTAGGCACCCCTCATAGCTGAAGCCCCAAGACTCACCTCCCTGCTGAGCAGAAGCTCCTACCCCACCACTCCTCTTCCAGGCAGAAGTCCCAAACTCCCCTCCCAATCTGGTAGGTGGAGAATGGGGTGTGTGTGAGGGGCTCTGCGAGCTGCACTTTAACTGGAAAAGAGCCGCATGTGGCTTGTGAGTCACGGTTTGGCCACTCTTATTCTAAAGCCTATGCCACCTTCATCCATAGACTAGCCGTGCTGCTGTATATTTGCAGGTAAAGTAGTAGATGCCTATTGGAAAGCCTTCTGTTCTTCCTCCCCATTGGGACCTAACAGAGCTGCCAGTGGGAGCAGTTCCTATATACAGAACTGAGACTCAAGGAGCAGCCTAAAAACCCAAGCTTCTCTTTGTTCTGGTAGCACTTAGCTTTGGGTGGTACCAATGTATAGCTTCTTTCTCAGGAATGTCTGGCCAATGTGGGAATGAAAGGAGGACTGGAGTTAACTAAAACTAGAGGGAGAGGTGGGGAAGGAGAAACGGCAGCAGGAAACACATGAAAGAGCAATAGCATAAATACAGAGAGGAGGGGAGGCCAGTTAAGGGAGGAAGTGGCCTGAATAAGGCAGCAGTCAGTTATCAGAATGAGACACTGGACACACATTTTCATGGGTGGTGGCTCCAATGGGAAAAGGTGACAGGTTTGATACTGGACTGTACAGTGGAGGGGAAAAAGCAAACTCAAAGAGCTCAGCAGTCTGGAGATTTACTTATGGCAGTAAACACAAAAGGAAGGGAAGTAGCAGTTGTATAATCTATAAACAGAGGATAAGCCCAGGCCATTAAACTAAAATTAAGGGCTTGTTTCATTTGAGGTGGTAGAGTAGGGTGACCAGACAGCAAATGTGAAAAATTGGGAGGGGGAGTGGTGGTAATAGGAGCCTATATAAGAAAAAGGCCCCAAAATCAGAACTGTCCCTATAAAATTGGGACATCTGGTCACCCTACAGTAGGGGTCCATACAGCAACCGTGATTTGTGGGTAAGAGAGTTCAAAACTAATTGTGAAAGATAAAGCAGCATAGGCAGCAATAACTGGAGAAAGTCTGCCCCCAGCACATATGGGTCTGAATTAGTGAACCATCACTGGGGTAAGTGTGCAAAATGCTATTGGCTTGCACAGCCTATTAGAGAGTAATGGGGGTGTGAATTGCACAGCCTATTAGAGGTGGGGGAGGGAAGATATTTTACTGGACCAACTTCTGTTGGTAGGGTGACCAGACAGCAAATGTGAAAAATCAGGAGGGAGGGGTGGGAGGTAATATGAGCCTATATAAGAAAAAGACCCCAAAATTGGGACTGTCCCTATAAAATCAGAACATCCGGTCACCCTAGCTGCAGGGCCAGCTCTAGCCATTTCGCCGCCCCAAGCACAGCGGCACGCCGCGGGGGGCGCTCTGCCGCGTGCCAGTCCCACGGCTCCGGTACACCTCCCACAGGCGTCCCCGGATGCTCCACAAGAGCTGCCTGCCACCCTCCCAGCAACCGGCAAAGCGCCCCCCGCGGCATGCCGCCCCCTGCTGGGGCCTGGAGCAAGCCCTGCCTAGCTGCGGTGAGAGGCCAAGAGGAGCCCTTCATCCACACTCCCTCTGCTGGACGGGCCGATTTCAGCTCAGGGGAGCGCAGGCGGGCTGTGGCCTGTCTGAGTGCACAGAGCGCCACAGCACCCCCTTCACCCAGGCCATTGGGAGAGCCTCCCCGCCTCGCAGGGGCCGTTCCAGCATCCTCCCTTGCCTCCCTGTCAAAGTTCAAACAACACACACTGGGGTGGGGGAGGTAACGAACCAATGGTAAGAAAGTCGGAAAAAAGAGGCAACCAATGAGCTGCGACGTCGGTGCGCGGAGGCGGGGCCCAATGTTCGGGCTCCGAACGCGGACGTAGCGTGCCAGCGTTCCAGGATTCCACTGTGGGGGCAGGACGGGCGCACGTGGGGAGAGCCTCGGGTCCGGGCCCGGGTCCGGGCTCGCAGCGCGTCTGCCCGCCGGGGGACTCGGGAGGCGGGCTAGGCCCGGTGGGACGTCCCCTTCCCCCGCCATGGCACTGCTGCCCCGCAGCGCGCGGGACTTCGGCTCGGCCCAGTACTGGGAGCGCTTCTTCCAGCAGCGCGGCCCGCGCGCCTTCGAGTGGTACGGCGGCTACCTGGAGCTGTGCGCTGCGCTGCACAAGTATGTGCGTCCCCGCGACAAGGTGAGTGAGAGGCAGCCGGGTTCGTCTCGGTTGGGTGGGGGCCGAGACCCGGGCCGAAGGGTAGAGCGCGTCCGAGACTCCCCCGATTCCTGTAGGGCACGGGGCATAGGTAGGGTCAGAAGCAGCCTAGGGAAGAGGGGGTGGGTGAAGTCGCAGCCAAGTGGGGACACTGCTGGATCGCACCGAGAGAGTGGGTGTCATGGGCTCGCTAGGAGGTTGCAGCTCCTGGGGGCGGGGGTGGTCCTGCCAGGGTCGGTCCTGGGTCCTGTGCCAATGTTTTTATTAGCCTCTTGGGTAACGCAGGGGAGGGCCTGCTTGTAACGTTGGTGTCTGGCGCCAGGCAAACGGGGGTAGGGGCACGGGGCAGGACAGGATTAGAATTCAGAACAACCTGAGTTTAACAGGATGGAAGTCAATAAAACACGTTTAAAGTGCTGCACTTTGGAAGGAAAAATCAAATGCACAGCTACAAAAAGGGAAATAACTAGCTGGGCAGTGCAGCTGCTGGAAATGATCTGGGGTTATAGTGGATTGCAAATTGGATCTGATGCAGTTGCAAAAAAGATTAATGTTATTCTGGGGCATGTCAGCAGAAGCAGTGCATGTAAGACACAGGATGTAACTGTCACACTCTGCTTGGCACTGGTGAGGTATCAACTGGAGTACTATGTCCAATTCTGGGTGCCACATTTTAAGAAAGATGTGGACAAACTGAAGAGAGTCCAGAGGAGAGCAACAAAAGTGATAAGTTTTGAAAACTTGACCTAAGAAGAAATTTTTTTTTTTAAAAATGGGCATGTTCAGGCTTGAGAAAAGAATGGGAGGGGGGAATCTTTACCATATTTGAGGACTGTTATCAGACTATTATAAAGGAGACAGGGATCAGTTGTTCTTCATGTCCAGTGAAAGAATGACAACAAGTAATGACTTGATTTATAGCAAGAGAGGTTTAGGTTAGATATTAGGAAAGCTTTCTAACTTTAAGGGTAGTTAAGATCTGGAATCCCTGTCACTGGAGGTTTCTAAGAACAGGTTGCACAAACACCTGTCAGGGAGTATCTAGGTTTACTTGGTCCTGCCTCAGTGCAGGGGGCTGGACTTAATAACTTGTCAAAGTCCTTTTCAGCCCTACATTTTTATGATTCTGATTCTCTTAGGGCAGGCTCCATATGGATGCATGAAGAGGTATAGGCAGGGGCTGGGCTGGGCAGATCTCCTAGGTGCTGAGTACAGAAGATTTCTTTGATCCACAGGCCAGTGTCACAATTGGGTGGCTCAGAGCCTAGAACATATGCAAGATCCATCCCAGAACAGGAGACTCCCAAATGCTACTTGCTTGGGTGGATGTGGATCTACGACGGCGGTGGGCAGATTACGGCCCACGGGACCGTTCTCCCCGGCCCCTGAGCTCCTGGCCCATGAGGCTAGGCCCCGACCTCTTCCCTGCTGTTCCCCCTCCCTTACAGCCTCAGCTCACTGCACCACCAGCTCAATGCTTGGGGCAGTGAGCTCCTGGGGCAGATAGGGGGCAGGGGCCGGGCCACGTCTGCCTGTTTGGGGAGTCACAGCTTCCCCTAACCAGCCCTCCATACAATTTCTGAAATCAGATGTAGCCCTAGGCCAAAAAGTTTGCCCGCCCTCGATCTACAAGTAGGGAAGCAGCTTGGCAGCCAATCCCATGGATCCTCAGCTTATCCGCTCCAGTATCTCTCCATAAGTTGTTTGTTTTGCTTAGTGCTGAGCTAATGGCCCAGCCTGGTGTTGGGAGATGGTGACCAGTAGTTAAAACCAAGATCATGACCATTTGTGGTCATAAATGATTCCTCAGCACTTCTTAGAAGAAATGGGGTATGGCTCCCTTTATTCTGGCTAAAATTTAGCTCAGATAATCACATCTTGTCTCCCTGAATTCCATGTGCAGTTCAGGTTACATCCACTTGAGTTCACTGGTTGTTGTGCACTAGTCATCACATGGTGTCTTCCACCCTGGTGCAGGTATAGTGCAGTGGTGGGGAAGGGATTCCTGCGTGTGTGTTTAACAGGTACATGTCGAATGCCTCCTTTGCGTGTGGTGAATCCCTCTGTAGTACATTTATCACAAGATCTCCAAGTGTTGGTTAGTGAGCATTCATGGTGGATTTGTCTCCCAGAAAATCTGTTTTGTTGACCTACATGGTGTGTGTATGTGTGTTTTGGGATTGGTTGGGATAAACAGGACTGTGCTGTGTATCCACAGGGAAACTATTATCTCTTTAAATTTCTCAGGTTCTTGTAGTGGGTTGTGGCAACTCGGAACTGAGCGAGCAGATGTATGACGTGGGCTACCAGGACATTGTGAACATAGACATCAGCGAGGTTGTGATAAATCAGATGAGGGAGCGGAATGCCCACAGGAGGCCGAAGATGAGTTACCTGCGGATGGACATGCTGCAGATGGATTTCCAGGATGCCCAGTTCCAGGTGGTATTGGACAAGGGCACCCTAGATGCTATCCTGGTTGATGAAGAGGAGGCCACCCTCCAAAGGGTGGACAGGATGTTTTCTGAGATTAGCCGGGTGCTGCAGGTTGGAGGCCGTTACCTATGTGTCTCCTTGGCCCAGGCCCATGTAGTGAAGAAGGCGGTGGGCTACTTCTCCCAGGAAGGCTGGATGGTGCGTGTTCACCAGGTCTCAGGCAGTGCGGACGGAGTGGCCAAGCAGCAGTTTGTTCTGCCCGTTTTTGTCTATGTCATGACCAAGTTCAAGAAGATCCCAGATTCGGTTCTTCAGATCCTTGAAATCTGCACTGAGGAGCAGGACAAGCCTGTGCGGGTGGAGAGCGCTGAGCAGCTGATCGAGGCAGTAAAGGAGAGGCAGCTGTATGCTCTGCTGCGCAGCCAGCTGAATAAAAACCCCAGCGCGAGCCATGTCTCCCTGGATCTGTGTGATGCAGATGCCGGGAAACCTCGGTACACTCTGCATGTGGTGGATAGCCCCTCAGTGAAAGCCTCCCGGAACAATCACTTCGCCATCTTCATCAGTAAGTTCAGCTCCTCTGAGAGGATATTTCTCTAGCTGAGATGTTCAAAATAGGGGTGAGATCCTGATCCCATTGAAGTCCATGGAAAAACTCCCATTGACTTCAGCAGGGGTCACCATTTCAAGTTAAGCTCTTAAGTCTCTGGTTAGGTATAATAAGATAGGCCTGATTTTCACCAGTGCCGGACACCCAACAACTCCCATTCATTTCCATGGCAGTTGCTGGGTGTTCAGCACTAGAGATTGTTAGAGATTTTCCAACTGAACTTATTCTGCTGGCAAATGCCAAGCTGGTAGTATGAAATATTTCACCAACTCTATTACAGACTTGACGAAACTTTCATCAAAACATAGCCAGGTTCTCCCCTGCCCCCCTCAAAGTTCTGGGAGTGAGCAGCATTTCTCCAGCTCCCAGAGCTGGGGGCCGGTAGGGAGGCTCAGTGATTCTGCAGCAGCTGGGCTGAGATTTCCCAAGTGAGGGCAGTCAGGAAGCCAGAAACATTTCGTTTCAGTTCTCCTGAAATGGAATTTTTCTTTAAATTCGTTCCCATGAAAAGTTTGGCATGAACTGTCAAAAACGTAAAAAGTGGGATGAATTCCCTCCACCCCCACCCCAAAAATCCAAAATTTTTTGCAGAAAGATTCCCTTTTTTGGCCAGCTCTGCTGAGCACTTCTGAAAATCAAGTCAGTTATCAAAGATGCCTTTCAAGGCTCCTGAGCCCCTAAATTTAGACACCTCAGCTTTGAAAATCTTGGTCTCCAGGAGCAAAAGAACAAAACACATTCACTTGCCACGGTATTGTGTGTAGACAGAGCCCAGTCACTGACCAAAGAAGCAGTGCGGTGCTGTGGCCTGATATGAAGCCTTAATCTGACATAGGGGACTGATCATGAAAATGGGCGGTGGGACAGATCACATTTAACTGCCCCATTTTTCATCTCCAAAATGTGCCCATCGGTGTAATCTGAAGCACCTGGGCTTTATCGCATCAGTACTTGAGATAGTTGGATAGCCCCCTACATCAGCTCAGAGAGCAAATACACAATACAAGATACAGCTGTTAGCCAGTAGGATCTGATTCTGCCACCTTCCCAATGAGCTATTCCCAACCCCTATGAATAGCCCCATTCAATTTTATTGAGGCTACTTATGGAGAAAGATACCAGCAGCTGAGAGTTCTGGTGGCAGAATCTGCCCTCTAGTAAATAGCAGATGCTGATAATGGAGCATTCGTATGTGTTTGTTATTGACTTTCTCTGTGATGCTCAGTCCTGTTGTGGTAAATACCAGGTAAAATTTAAATAGACAAATTTGCTCTGTTTTAATATCATAAATGCACTCATTGCAGTTAGACATACATCCAACAAGGAAAGGCTATTGTATTTATAGTGTGTACAAACTGCCAGCTTCTTTAGGATCAGCAGGAGCTCGGAAGTAACTCCTTTCTTGAATTTGAGAGCGCTCCACTATTTAAAAAAACAAAACCATTTGACTGAGATTTCAGTGTATGAAATCCAGGCCTCCTTAACAGAATGCAGAAACCTCTCCTCTTCTTAGCCACGCACAAAGCAAGTCAGACTGGTCAGTGCATTTGTAGTATTTCTTCAATTGCCTTCTTCCAATCTGTTACCGGTAATGGAATTAATTTTTCACATTATTAAGGCAGATTTGTCAGCTAGACAATAACAATAATAGATGGCCTATTTGATTTTAATCCAAGGAGGCAACCTAGTCCAGCGCACCAGGCTGAGAGTTGGGATTCCTGGAGTTTGTTCCCATCTCTGACTCATTGTGGGACCAGTTAACCACTCTGCATCTCAGCTGTCCCATTCATAAATATGGGGCAGATACTTGCTCCACTTTCCAAGTGCTTTGGAATCTACAAATAGACACGATCCAGAGGAGTGCTAAGTCGTCTTGTTTCATTAGCACAGACTCTAGATACACAGTCCTGCAATGCGTTCAAGCCTTTGTATTATGAATGCATTGGAGGAAGGGGCATCCAAAATGTATTCAATCGAGGGGTGTATTGGGGAAGCTGCCATAGGGCTGCATCTAATTTGTCAGATCTGGAGAAAGTTGCAGTTGTCGTTGTCTTCAGTATAACAGGAGCACGCTGTTTACCGGTTCCAGCTTGATCCAAGCAGCACAGACGTACTGTGTTCTGGAGCTTATCTGTACTAGAGATGATGGCAGTTGCTTTGGCCGCTCCTGGCTAAAGGCGAAGATATATTGGTAGCACTGTACTTCTAGCACCATCTGTTTCTGCCACCGTGGTCTCTGCTCTCCTGACTGAGACCCCTTTCTTCAGTACCACAGGGCCGAGAGACCGAGTGGCTCTTCGGGACGGAGGCGGGTCGGAAGCAGCTGGCTGCCAGCGCAGGCTTCAGGCGGCTGATAACGGTGGCCCTGCACAGAGGTCAGCACTATGAAGGGATGGAAGGCATCCAGGCAGAGCTGTCGGGGAAGGTGATGGAGCTGGCGCCACCCAGCCTCCCATCCCAGCAGCAGGTAAGCGCTGTTCCCAACAGCTGTGTTCAGGCATCTCCTTGGGCAGAGCTGCAAACCCAGCCTGCACCCCACACATCCATAGCCAGGCTCAAGCTCCTACTTCAGGGCCTCCTGCTGCTCTCTGTTGCCGTTGCATGTTCTTTCAGCAGGAAGTGGGCTCCAATTGCAAAATTTGATCTGGTTCCAGTCAAGGGAGGAGTTCAACTCAGGGGCTTAGTTCAGCCTAGTATCTAGCTGCTGTTTTATTCTCCTCTCTGCCCCAGCTCCAGTCACTTCATTTCTTTAGGCTGTGATTTTTGGATGCCTTAATTTGAGGGCCTCAACTTCAGATACCCCAACAGGGCCTGATTTTTAGAGAGAGGGCATCTCAAGTTGGGCACCCAAAACCACTCGTCCTGTTTGCAAATATTGACCTGAATCTCTTCCGCCTTCCTGTTTCTTTCTGCAGCTGTCTCCCCACCTTGCTGAGGATTGAACCCTTCAGCAACTGCCAAAATGTGTATTATTGCCGTGACGTGTTTCCTGCATCTCAGCTAATAACTAGATAACGGTGGTGAAAAAAACTGGCCAAAGTACTATGCCACACAAACCTGTCCACTTCTCACGCTCCCCTGCTATCCTCAGCTTCCTACAGCAAATATCCTTTCAATTCCTAAGATGCATCTGGTTCAGCCTGGCTTCTTAAGAGGAGACGTAGAATGGTTTATTGTGCCTCTTTCAGTATTAGCAGGTCAAACAGGGATCTATCCTGGATCCAGTTCTATTCAGTGTCTTCATAAACGATTTGGATAATGGCACAGTAGACATACACTGACACAATTTTTGGATGATACCAAAGGGAGATTTTTTTGCAGGTGTTTTGGAGGACAGGATTAGAATTCAAAATGATCTTGACAAACTGGAGAAATGGTCTGAAATAAATAGGATGAAATTGAGTAAGGACAAAAGCAAAGTACTCCACTTGGAAGAAGAAATCAGTTGCACAAATACAAAATGGGAAATGACTGCCTAGGAAGGAGTACTGCCGGTTATAGTGAATCACAAACTCCATATGCATCAACAGTGTAACACTGTTGCAAATAAAGTGAACCTCATTTTGGGCTATGTTACTAAGAGTGTTGTAAGCAAGACACAAGAAGTATGTCAAACAGGCCATCTACGTAGAACCGACAAATCTGCCTTAATAATGTGAAAGATTAATTCTACCACTACTCAGCAATGAAAAGGCCTCAATTGGAGTGTTGTGTCCAGTTCTGGGCACCATACTTCGAGATAGATGTGGACAAATTGGAGAAAGTCCAGAAAGAGCAACAAAAATGATTAAAAGTCTAGAAAACATGATCTGAGAGAGAAGATTGAAAAAATGGGCATGTTTAGTCTGGAGAAGAGAAGACTAAGGAGGGAAATAAGTCTTCAAGTATGTAAAAGGTTGTTACAAAGAGGAGGGTGATAAATTGTCCTCCTTATCCACTGAGGACAGGACAAGGAGCAATGGGCTTAAAATGCAGCAAGAGAGATTTAGGTTAGACATTAGGAAAAGCTTCCTAACTGTCAGGGTAGTTAAGCACTGAAATAAATTACCTACAGACTTACCTACAGAGGATGTGGAATCTCCATCTTTGGAGGTTTTAAGAACAGGTTGGACTAATACCTGTCAGGGATGGTCTAGATCAGGTGGGCAAACTACAGCCTGCAGGCTCCTCTTGCCCAGCCCCTGAGCGCCTGGCCTGTGAGGCTGCTTCCTCCGCCCTCCCCGCCTCTGTACCCCTCTCCTGCAGCCTCAGCTTGCTGCACCGCCAACGCAGTGCTCTGGGTGGTAGGGCTCTTGCAGAGCAGCGGCCTGACGCGATGCTCTGTGCTGCGCAGTGGCGTGGCTGGCTCCAGGTGGGCAGAATGACTGCCTGTCCTGGTGCGCTGGGCAGTGTGGCTGTAGCCCTGCCAGCCACCAGTACTCCAGGCAGCACGTGGATAGAGGGCAGGGGAGTTCGGGGTGGTGGTCAGGGGGCAGGGGTGTGGATAGGGGGTGAGGCGGTCAGAGGGCGGGGTATGGAGGTTGAATGGGGACAGTCGTCCAGGGGGAGCAGTCTGGAATGAGAAATGGGGGTGGATTGGGCAGCGGGGGGGGGGGGGGGGCAGGCAGGAGCAGGGGTCCCAAGGTGGTCAGGGGACAGGGAGGAGTGGATGGGGCAGGAGTCCTTAAAGGGCCATTGGGGCCGAGAAGCTGTGGGGGATTGGATAAGGGGCGGGAGCCAGGCCACGCTTGGCTGTTTGGGAAGGCACAGCCTCCCCTAACCGGCCCTCCATAAAATTTCAGAAACCCTCAGGCCAAAAAGTTTGCCTGCCTCTGGTCTAGATAATACTTAGTCCTGTCTTAGTGCAGGGGATTGGACTAGACGACCTCTCGAGGTCCCTTCTAGTTCTAGATTTCGGTGACTCTGTGAAACTGTTCTTCTGGTCTACTGTTAAAGGCAAAAGTACAGGAGACCAGGCAAAACTGGATTCTATAATCTGTCTTCCTTTCAGATTTCAGTAGTTGTGGAAAATCAGATTCAAATCCCCGGCAGATCTAGTTCCAGGTCTGGTTCTGAGGCAGTTGAAATTGTTCATGAGGTTTCTGTCCAAGACATTAGAATTCTCATGAGAACAACTGATTTCATAAGAATCTTGCCAAATTGGACAAGAATCTTAAAAGAGCAATTTGATTTTTTTAAATTTATTTTAGCATCACTGAAAATCAGACCAGATCCTTGCTTTGGCCTGAAAGCCAAGCTCTGAACCCATCAGAATCTGTATCCAAACAGCAGCCCCTTGGACCATCATGCTATATGGGTCACTGTTGAGCCGGGATGCAATGCTGTTGGCTTGGTCTCCAATCAGCCTAGATAGGGATTGCAGTGGGAGTTTGCACAACACCGGTTAGAGCAACAAACTGCCTTGTGTTCATGGCAGTCTTGTTTTGGTGCCGTTTTCCTATTGCAGTCTCTGGGCTGGTAGCTCTTTCTCTGGTTCTTTCTGTAAAGCTCTCTGGTGTCTCCTGTGTGAGTTAGTTTTCCTATTGCTTTTCTTTCTCCCCCAGGTGCCGTTTCTTTCTGTAGGGGGGGACATCGGGATCCGTACCATTCAGCACCAGGATACCAGCGCCATGAGTGGGGAATACCTCATTGAGGACGTAAAAGGGGACAACATGTGCTATTTCCGGCGGCTCATATTCCTCAACAACAGGAACGTGGTGCAGTCAGAAGCCAGGCTGCTGTCCAGTGCATCCCCTAGAGGTGTGTAAACTTGGGCCTAAGAATTTGGGAAAGATTCTCCGGGCTTGGGCAGCATGGTAAAGGGCTGGGAAGAGTGGCATTATACCCAGGAGCCGTTGGATGGCTCTGGGCAGCAGTAAGCAGGTTGGAAAGCAATGGGAGCACATCATGAGAATAAATGGAACAACCACATTGGATGACATCTAGCTCATCCCAGGAGGCCACTGTGGAGAAGAAAGATTAGGGTGTATTGGTCAATCACAGGATGACTGAGCCATCACTGTGATGTGGCTATGAAAAAGGCTAATGTAGTCCTAGGATGCATCAGGCAAGGTATTTCCAGTAGCGACAAGGAAGAACTAGTACCATTATACAAGGCACTGGTGTGACATCATGTGGAATACTGTGTGCAGTTCTGGTCTCCTATGTTTAAGAAACATGAATTCAGACTGGAACAGGTGCAGAGAAGGGCTGCTAGGATGATCAGAGGAATGGAGAATCTAACTTACATGAGGAGACTCGGAGAGCTCTCCCGCAAGGATATGCCCTGCTGTCCCCTGCGCATATCAGGTGTGCCAGCCCCTCTGCATGTCTGCCTGGGCATCTTGCTAATGTCTGTCCTGTGTTGTTCAGGCCAGAAGCAGCGGAAGAAGGACAAGAAGAAACAGAGGTCTGGTTCCACCGAGGCCCCCGCAACATCAGCTTGCCAGGCCATTGACAGGAGCTACCTCTGCTGTGAACACCATAAGGCCATGGTTGCAGGACTGGCTCTGCTGAGAAAGCCTGAGTTCCTACCAGGTGCGAGGCCCATGAGCTAAGAGAAATGAACACCCCCACCACCACCGCCATAGGAGAGGGCAAGTCCCTAGTACAAGTCTTCCCTGCTCTTGTACCTGATCTAGTCAACTCAATGCCAGGGACAGCTAAGGGGAGGGATGAGTGTCTCCATCAGTAACCAAATGGCAGGCCGGGCCCAGGGACTCCTCTCTGGCTGCCGCTGGTGCTAGTCCGTCTGTCCTCTCCCTATCCCAGAGGCATGGGTGAGTCTCTGGTGCTGTCTGGACGTGTTGTGGATAGTGCTGTAGCCTCCCCCATCATGAAAGATGCTACAGCAACGGCACACAGTCGTTTTGGTATGGAGTGGCTGCAGAGTCTATTGCTTCGAGCAGGAGCCTTGGACTCTGGACTCCTGGTTTCTGTGCCTGGCGCTGACACAGAGTGCTTGTGGGTTGATGTCTGTGCCCCAGCTCCCCTGTCTGTAAAGCGGCAAGGACGACGGTTGCCCACGTCCTGCCGGAAGGGAGGGGAAGCTCTGCTAGCTCAAGCTCGCCAAGCACTTTGTAATCCTCCCGTGGCAGACCCTGGAGGAGTGCCAAGCACTATTGGTCAGAGGGAAGCTCCTTGGACTGGATTTCCAGTCTCATGGATAGGTAACTGGGGGATGTTAGGTTGGGGAAGTGCTTCTGGCTGGGCGGGGGGACTGGGCGCTAGCCCTGGGGTCTCCTGGTGCTCTGGGTTAGGGCGCTCGCCACCTGTCGCTACAGAGCTGGTTTAAAAGGCTGGCGAGGTCAGGAGGCGAAACGAGCAGCGTGGCTTCAGCATGTTCCTAGCAGGCCTTGTGTACGTCCCAGGCTCAGCACCCGTGCCCAGTCAGCTGTGGCTGCCTGATGTTGCAAAGCCAGGGGAGTTTCAGGACCTGCTAGGTTGCATTGTCTGAGCAGAGCAGAGGGTGGTGGTCTGGTGCCTGCTGCTGTCTGCCTGGCTCTATTGCTCGCTCACTATCCTGGGTGCTCCCTTACCTTCCCATTCAGCAGCTGATGGCCTGGTAGCCGGTGGGCAGCCACAGCCTCCACAAAAGGCTGCTGCTGTCTCAGGATACCAAGAGCTGAGCAAAAGCAGCTCTACCCCCAGCCAGTGAGGCAGTGACATCAACCGGGACACCAAGGTGCTGGGCATGAGTCTCTCCACTGCCCTGAACTTCCCTGACGTGTGCATCCCTGTTACACGGGTAGCTTCTGTAGGAGCTGAGTTGCTGGTGGCTTGAATTTCCCTGGACTGTCGCCCGCAGTTGATCAGCTTCGTTCTAACCCTGAAACAGAGGGAAAAGGGATGAGGGGCCTGGTTTCTGGACTCCATGGGGACCTCAGTGTGCAGCTGGAAGGCCAGATGTGAGCTGTGTTAAAATGAAAACTTCCCTCTGAAATTTTTCTAGCTAAATCAACTCGAGAAGGAGAGGAAGCAGGTGGGCAGGAGATGGGTCCAGAGCAGCAGAGAGCGAACTGACCCAGCTGCAGGAGGGAAGGGGTTAAAGATGTGTTTGGTTTAGATAGTGGGGACCCAAGGACTGCATAGATGAAGAGGAAGCCGCCTCCGCGCCCAAGCTCTACCCCAGCAGGGACCCTGTTGCCTAGCCGAAGCCAGATGCAGTGGTGGGTGGAATGTGAGCATAGTGTTCTCCCACGCTGGCCTGGAGGGGGGAGCGTAGAGCATGGAGGGTTCAGGTTGCCACGGAGGTTAATTTCCTGGCTTGCTTCCCGCTTGCAGGAGCCCAGCTCTCGGTGCTGGTGATTGGGCTGGGCGGGGGCAGCCTGCCTCTCTTCATCCACGACTATTTCTGCCAGTCCCACGTTGAGGCTGTTGAAATCGACCCCTCCATGCTGGAGGTGGCTACCCGGTGGTTTGGCTTTTCCCAAGGCGACAGGATGAAGGTTCACATCTCGGACGGTCTGGACTATGTGGCTGAGCTGGCAGCAGCAGCGGGTAATGGACAAGGGTCCCTGCAGACTGATGTGCTCCTGAGGACCCCCCCCATCCTGCCTCCCCACTCTTGAATGTTGTGAGAGGATGGTATCGGATCCACGCCTGTAGCTGCTAGCCAGGGTCACTGCAGAGCAGTGCTGAGCACTCCCTTTGCTTCTTGACCCTGGGCACTGAGCACAGCAACCCCAATGCCTATCTTTCAAGCTCCTTGTGGTTGTTTAGCCTTGTACCCCATAGGGATGAGGCAAGGGGATGGGGGGACTCACTGTTCCAGAGTTCCTACTAAGGCAGTGCCCAGGGGTGGTGAGAGGAGAGATGATGTGTTACCTCAGTGGACAATTCTGACTCCTACCCATCCCTTTCTTGTTGATTCCCCTTCTCCCCACCCAGTTGTGTCTTCTGCTGAGAGGTTCTCTTCCATTCTGAGCCACACCATCTCTCTCTCCTCTGCCCAGTTCCTCCACACTAGCCCATCACTGCTTTACCATCAGCCACTTAATTTGTATGTAACACACACGTGAGCTGAGGTGCCGTTAGCAAGGTGTGGCAGGATAGCTGATTCTCTTCCACCTGCAGCCATTAGCATCATGCGCTATGACCTTTTCAGCTCTCCTGAAGCTGAAAAGCAGAGTCATCCTTTGCTGGTGCGTGGATGGGAGACCTCCAAAGAGAACCCAAATTCTTGAGAAAGTGGTGGTGTTGCATTATTGGTTGCATTCTTTCCCCAGTCCCTACTGAATTAATGCCACAGCCTGGTGTTGGGGGGGGTCACTGTGCTGCGGGAGGGCTCATCTTTCTGGCAAGATGTCAAATGGGTTGCGTGATTACTTGTGGTCATTGAAAGATCTCCTGGCCTAGTGCCAAATTCCAGTCTGGCTGCCTGTAGTTCCAATGTGACACAGTGTTCTTTGCTTCCTCTGTTAAGTGTTGAGCAGCTGCCACAACCACTCCAGAGGTGGCTGCATTTCTGTGGAAGGGGAGAAGACTCCTGCAAGTGTCATTCATAAATCCTTGGATGGAAGCTGCTGTGCAAATGGCAGAAGAGTCTTTTAATCTTCCACCTTTTATCTCAGCCACTCGCCCAATGACTATGGCAGTGAGCAGTGCTTGGCTCATTCCACGCTATTGCTGCCTTGCTCTTTGGATGCTAACTGGGCTGTTCTCCTTCCGCAGCACCAGCCCAGTACGATGTTGTCATGTTTGATGTAGACAGCAAGGATCCCACGCTGGGAATGAGCTGCCCGCCCCCTGCCTTTGTGGAAACGTCCTTCCTGCAGAAGGTTAGAACCATCCTGGCACCGGAAGGTACGGAAAGCCTGTCCGACAGCCTCGCATGTGCGCAGATGCCGTGCTGCAGCGCCTGCATCCCAAATGGCTGTCTCCAGGTGTCAGCACCCTCTTAGAGTCTCTTCATGCTGGAAGAGAGCAAGTGTGACCCTAGCGATGAAAGCTGGGAGCTGGGTGGCAGGATCCCTGGGTTCTGTGCCTGGAGCAGCCTCTGTGACTCTACTCCGCTCTTTAAAACAGAGCAAATAACGCCCATTTGACGGGAGGCTCAATGGTATAACGTTGATGAGGCAGATGGAGCCGCTCAATGGATGTACAGGGTGGTGTGGGTCAGATTGCAATGCCCTCCCCCAGGATGACTTGCACCTTGCTCCATGAGCAGCCCTGCTGATACCAGTGGGTCTGCTCATGGAGGAAGGGGCAATGAGGGATGGCAGGCTGGCCCTCTGTGTACTCAGTGATTCACTGGCATTAGCGACAGCAACGGGATCCCTCTGCTAGAAACTGGATCCAGCTGCTAACTAGCTGCAGGCCCATGGCTGCTCTGCAGGGGCCTCTCTTCAATTGCGCTGTGTGCCAAGACTTTCACCCACTTGTCCTTTGGTGCTGGTGCTCTCAAGCTTTACCCAGACAAGGGCCGTGGCGCCGCCTTGCTGTTAATTCAGGAGTTGCACCAAATGGGCACAATGTGGAGCAGACTGAGGCTGCAAGCCTGGCTGTGCTGCTGTGAGACCGTGGGTTCCAATATGCTTGGCTCCAGTTGGAGCTCAGCCTGCTGGGATCTGTAGTCCCCCAGCAGCGCCTCTATTGGTGGGGAGTAGGGTGGGGCAGGTTGCCTCTGACCACTCCAGTTCCAAATGTGCCTGTGCTTTTGGGTCTCTTTTCCCTTGCTCCAGGAGTTTTTGTGGTCAATCTGGTGTGCCGAGACTCGCTGCTCAAAGACTCGGTTCTGGCTGCCCTCAAGGAGGTATTCCCTCTGCTGTATGCCCGGAGGATCGAGGGAGAGGTCAACGAAATCCTGTTCTGCCAGCAGTATCCTGAGGGGAAGCTGGCTGCCCCGGAGCTCCTGGAGACAGCTAGGACTCTGGAGAGGACACTGAGGAGGCCTGGCCAAGCGTGGGATAGCTCCTACGTTCTGTCGGACATGCTGAAGGCAGTGGAGATTGTGTGAGAGGAACGTTCTGCCTCGTCTGGGTTATCCACCTGTGCTCTCGGTTTGAAGAGAGGAGCTGAAGGCGGTTGTGCCGTCTGACTGGTAAACACTGCGAGTGAAGAGTGGTGCCCTCCAACACCTCACATACGCGCTCCTCCTGGCTGCTAGGGCCAGAATGGTGCATCTCAAGCAGCCTGTCCAAGGGGAGACAGGATCCTGGGAGCGAAAGCCTCCCTCTGGGGAAAAAGGGAGGCTGCCAGCCATAGTGAAAGGACTGAGGTGACCCCTGCACTCCCCAAAAGGGTCTCAAGGCAGCAGCCAATGGTGTGAGAAGTTCTGTTCCTTCTCCAAGTGGCTGTGAGCCAGCTGCTTAGGGGAGTGAGGCCTGGTCTAGCTCTACTCCTTTGGCTCCTTATTGCTGTGGAGGCCAGTCCCCTGGGCATCAGTGCTGGGTGTTTGCTGCAGGAGCCTCCCCCACTTTGCTTTTAAAATAAAAGTCTTTTTCCTTGGCAGATGTAGAATTGGGGAAGCAGGGCCTTGGGTGTGGAGTGGGAGGCCAGCATGAAGGATGGGAGCATGAGGGCCGAAGCCGGTAGGCTGGGAAAAAGTGAGGAAGTCCATCTTACAACAGGGGGCTGCCTGGGTCTGTCTCTGACCCCAAATCCCACCTGTCTCCTGTATCTCTCCGCCTGACTCACCCATGTGCAGTCTTGTCACTAGCCCTGCCTGCCATTTGGAGACACTCACCCCAGCTCTCCCTTCAGCTGCCCCACGCTCCGCACAATTTTCTCTGACCCTAGGTGAATAGGTGGGATCTGAGGAAGAGGTAGGCCCAGCACTGAGCTCCTCAGGCCTGCATGGCTCTCTCTCACTGAAGTCAGAGGGAGTCCCTGCTCTGTAAGGACATTAGAATGGGGTCTTGGGTGGATCTGTTTGTACTGCCATGGCTGCAACCCCAAAGTGGTGGACATCTGATGTGTGTTTTAAAATGCTCTCAGCCAGCACTGGTATGTCCTCCTGTGTCTTCCGGGAAGAACATAAGCTTTTTGACAGTCTGAGGATCAGTGTCATACTGCAGCTACCTCTGGGCTAGAACGCAGCTAAGTTGAACAGTCCATAGCAACCTTAATGGTGTTTTGTATGATGAGACATGAAGGAGAACTCAGGGTGCTGAACTAGGCTGGCCCTAATGTAAACATGTGCCTTGTCACATCAGCCCACGCTGGCTCTCCCTCCTAGTAACTACTCAGTGGTGGTCATTTGTCTGAGCACTCAGGGCTTTGTCTTTGCATCTCTCCTAAAACTTGGCCCTTCTTCCAGCACAGCAGCTGGCTCAGTGCAGCTGCGGCGGGAGTGATGTCACTGCTGAATGAGCACCATGCTTCCTGCTGCACCAGTACTATGCCTGGGCATGTCTCCAACCAGGTGTGAAACAGACCCAGCACTGCCGGCCCTGGGAGATCTGCCCAGGTCAAAGCCTGAGGGGCTGGGGCTGCAGGCAGATGGGACTCAGAAGGGGAAATCATGTGCCTGTAGCCCTGAGAAACAGACACAACAAAATGAATTTCCCTTCGTACTAAAGACAAAACTCAAATACCAGCAATCGGCCAGGCCCAGGAACCTGCAAGTCCTACCCCAGCATGCTGCACTGTGAGTCGGCTCTCTGGTCCACCTTAAGGCACCCCTCAGAAGGAGGTGGGTGCCTGATGAAGGACCTCCAGGCTACAACTGCCACTTAACCCCTGGACCCACATCAGCCCAGTACCCAGTCATTCCTCTGCGATTGCTGCTAGTGCCCTTGGCACTCACTCCCATGGCCTGCCAGCACCAATACTGCCTCCCCCTCGGGCTGTTCCTACCCATCCTAGGCCCAAGCCAGATGTGAGGTGTGATCGTTTAAGGACTTGGCACCAGCCCAAAGGCCATTTTGCATAGACCTCTCATAGACTCAGGTGCCATCCGCCACTTCTGCCCTAGGCCTTTGGAGCTTTCACCTCTGTGGGAAGGGAGGGTACCTAGCCACCAGCCCTGAGACTGACCCCCTCCGGGTTAATACTGTGGGGGGGGGGGGCGCAGGGGAGGGGGTGCTGGCCTGACCCCTGCAGAAGTAGGGCAATGGCCTCTCCAGCAGAAGGGCTGGGCTTCAGGGAAGCAGAAGTGAACTCTTTTTGGGGGAACAGCTGATGGAAGTGGGGGCAGGGGAGGTCAGAAGTGTGCTGGAAGGGAACCAATGGGGGACTCCACTGCTGCTTGGCAGTGCTCCAAGAGAGTAGAGGCATCAGTGGGTGTTACCAGCTGGTAACTCTGATTGGATCCCCGTATGCATAGCTAAGGCTTTGTGCTCACAGAGTGCTTGTGGCCACCTCCCTCCAGGAGCGAGAGTCAGCCAGCGTCAGGAAGAGGTGTCCAGGACTGAGTAAGGTGACTGAATTAAAAGGTGAGGGGAAGGTGCAGCCATAACATGAGCAGCAGGTTCTGGAGGGGGTGTTTGGGAGGTGGGGGCTGCTGGATGGAGATGACCATCTGAGTCTCCCTGTCACCACAGCCCACCCTTTGCCTTGCAGGTTAACAACAGGTGCAGCAGAGTCCCTTTGAATCATTCCCCGGCAATATCCATCCCCGGACATGCTACTTACAGAAATCTCATATCCTCTGCCCCCAAAGGAGCCCTGTAGTCCAGTTTGCGGGTTTTACCTCAAACCTCTGCTCTTGTATAACACACAGCACTTGGGAGTTAATAGAAATGAGAGAGTGCTGGAAACAAATGGTTACAATACAAACCAAAACAGGCAAATCTGGGTTTACACTTATCAATAGTTCCCTTTCCTATCTAAAAAAGTAGGTTCTCCCCTCCACCGCCCTAAAGCACATTCTCAATATCAATTACTCCTTAACTATTACCTGTACAGACATCTCTTGATTATGAATCTTGACAAAGTACAAGCTTTCTGTAGCTACCTGACTTGTTACAGAATATTTATCCATGAAGTGTAAGACATGTTTGATGTAGTGAGTTTGTCAGGTCTCAGGTGAGGCTTGTTTGCAAAGAACAGGACCCTTTGCGAAGAAGCCTCTGTTACAGTGACCCTGGCCTTTTTGCCTAAGCATGGGCTGTGCAAATCTCTGTTCTGCACCTCTCTTGTGGGACCTGGCCTCTACCATATAGGAGGGTTTTTTTATTCTTGAGGGAGGAAACCAGCTGCCTTTGTTCCACTCCAACTGCTCACTTGTCCCAGCAACTCTCTGCCAGTGAGACTGGTGTGGGACAGACTAGACTTGGGAACATGGCAGTGAAAGGCTCTGCAGCCCATGGGCAACTCCAGAGCCAGGCATTCCCCCATCCAAGGTACTCTGGAATACTTCCCCGTTATTCTTTGGATTTTACAATCCAGTGCTTGTGAGAGGCACTGGATTAGCCCATAGTGGGGCTTTGATCACTGCCTTTCCCATGTTGCTAAAGAGGAAGGATATCTTGACTAGAGATGCGGGTTTTTCCAACATAGCAAAGGTTGGAAAAGGCTGAGAACTGATGGATTATTTATTATTGAGCTGTAAGGGGATCAGCCAAGGAACAGGGTTTCCTGAGTGTCTTTTTCTAAATAGAGGTGGAAGTCTCCACCCTTCTAAAAACCAACATCAGTTTACTAGCAAGCAGCCCAGCTGGGCTTGGAAAGCATGACCAGCCCAGGCTCTCTCATTGGGCGACCCACACGGAGAAGATTTCTGACGCTAAAGGGCTCCTCAGTCTAGCAGACAATGGCATAATGAGATCCAATGGCTGGAAACTGAAGCTAGACAAATCCAGACAAGAAATAAGATGCCAGGGTTTAGCAGTGATGGTAGTTAACCATTGGCTGGATAGGGTGGATTCTCTATCACATGGAGTCTTACAGGTAACATTGGGGGTCTTTTTAAAAGAGCTCCTCTAGCTCAACCAGAGGCTATAGGCTTGATACAGACATTAGTGGAAGGAGGGATAGCTCAGTGGCTTGAGCATTGGCCTGATAAATCCAGGGTTATGTGCTCAATGCTTGAGGGGGCCATTTAGGGAACTGGGATAAAAATCTGTCTGGGGATTTGTTCCCCTTTGAGCAGAGGGTTGATCTAGATGACCCGAGGTCCCTTCCAACCCTCATATTCTGTGATGCTGAATTCTCTAGCCTTGTTATGCAGGAGGTCTGACTAGATGATCACAATGGTCCCATCTGGCCCTAAACTTGATGACTATTTAGATTTTCACACCATGCCCTTCACTGCAATGCCTGAGTGCCTCCAGAACTAGGACCCAGATCCACAAAAGTGTTTAGGCTCTTAAGTTCCATTGATTTCAGTGGAATTTAGAAGCTTAAATACCTGTGAGGATCTGGGCCAATGGTCACAGTGGAGTAGGAAGCAGGTATGTGGAATTGCCCTCTCCCCTGTTCACATGTCATGAGATCCAGCCCCTAGAAGGTCCAATCCTGGAGGAACCATTGGGAATCTCCATCTGGCTGTGGTGTTTCACTGGTGTCCATCACCTCAGAGGCTGCTTGAGTATTGGGAGAGCCAGCAGAGGGAAGCAAACACTCCACCCCAGCCTCCCCAAGGTGTCTCAACTTCAACCAGTGCCTGGGGCAGGGCTTTGTTCCCATGGGGCTACTTTCTCCCTACAACTGGCATGACGAGGACAGTCTGTTTTACTTATACTGCAGGGAAATCTTCCTGGCACTGGACAAACAATCCATTTGCCCAGCTCCATTCCATTTGCAGGCTTGGGAGGGAATTTTCTCTCTGTGATGCAGCTTTTCTAAAGCATGCAGGTTTGCTGAGATCTGAGCCCTTTTCCAGCTGGCTGTAGCTCCACCAGATACCCACCATCTGCAATATGCTTCATCTCAGAGCCCTTGGGAGTTGGTCATTCTTTGTTAGGGAACCCTCTATGAGCGGTCACTCCACCTTTCCCTTACCTCTCTCAAAGGCCCTGTGTTGCAGCAAAGTTCCTTGGGCCAAGAAGGACTGGAAGGGATTCCCTCCAAAGTGGGTTAGCTGGGGAGGCGGTGTTGTAAAGTCTAGCAAGTTTTTTTCTTCCCAGGACTGAGCACACTGGCTCTGCAGTAGCTTCCAGCCCCTACTTTCCCAGGGAACAAAAGAGATGGGGTGTGCTGTTTGGGGCTGCTGGGCTGGGGCTTTTACTAAAACTCAGGAGTTGCTCAGGAGGAGAGTTACAGCGAAGGGCTGTTAATGAGGACAGTTTACAGCAGCTATCAGGAAATTGACCTGGGTGGAGCAGCAGTGCTGTTTACTGACTACATGAGAAGATTGCGGCTCTCTGCCCTTCCCCAAAGCGCCTTTGCATTTGAATTCCTTAGTAGGACCAGATTATTAGCAAATATTTTAGAGAAACACCTCATGTCCACAATCAAGATCAGGGCCTCATTGTGCTCAGTGCTGTAGAGACACAAAGTGAGAGACAGTCTCTGCCCCAGGGAGTTTACAGTCTAAGTAGACAAAAAGAGGGGAAACTGAGGTACCGGACAGGGAAGTGACTTGCATAAGCTCATCCAGCAGGCCGAGCCAGAAATAGAACTCTGGTCTGTTGCTGCCAAGGACTCAATCCACTGGACCACACTGCCTCTCCGTTGCATTAGGGTTAAATAGCATAGAGAGGAAGCCATGTGACGGTCATGGAACTGGGGGCTTTTACAGCTGGAGATGCTGTTGCTAATCAGAATACTTCATTTGTTTCAGTTCAGCATGCCAAAGATTTCATGGAGTTGGTAGGCCAGGGCCAGAAGCTTTTGGGCATTGCTGGTCCAGTGATTGGAGCACAGCTGAGAACACCCTTACGAATAGAGCTAGTTCCTGCCTCACCAGCAGAGGGCACCATCCCACGTATCCTACAGGACGTCTGTTACAAATCCCTGAAACCATAATATGGTTTCCACTGCTGCTACATGCCACTACGCCTCTCTTCTCTGGCCAAGCCCTGTTCTCTTCCCCCCCACTAATTCTCCATCTCTTGACATGAAGGGTCGGCTTTAAGCCGATTCCCTGGAATCAGGCCCCGCTCCTTAGGTGTCTTAAAAATTTTTTTTTTACTCACCCGGCGGCGGGTGTGTGTGTCTGCTCCGGGGCTTCGGTGGCATTTCAGCAGCGGGGGAGTCCGCTCCAGGGCTTCAGCGGCATTTTGGCAGTGGGGGGGGGGTGTCCACTCCGGGGCTTCAGCAGCATTTCGGCGGCAGGGGGTCCTTCAGTGCCGCAGAAGACCCTGAGTGGACCCCCCACTGCTGAAGTGCTACTAAAGCCCCAGACTACCACTGGGCATTCAAATCAGGCCCCGCCATTCATAAAGATGGCCCTGTCGACATGTCTGAGCCCTCTTCTCTTCCTCGCACTAATTCTCCATCTCTCAATCTTTCAGCCTCAGTTTTTCAGTTCTTTGCCAGCAATCAAACTCAGCCAATGCCTTGGGGGCAGGTGTATAATGTGAGAACATGATTATGATAATCTGCATTTTGGTAGTGCCCACCATATACTCAGAGCTTTAAAACCCTTCTGCTCTGCCTGATGCCCACTTACTTCACCAGGATTAGCTGGATAATTTCGTGTTGAGGATGATGGGAAAAGAATCTTGCAGGGGGATTTGAAGGAGAAACATCTTAACCAACTGCCCTTAGCAATCAGTGCAGGGAAGGCATTCCAGGTAGGAGGCCTGAAAGTGGGGGCAAAGTTGGTTTTCTGGGGCATTCTTGATGTGGAAAAGGTGCTGTGGTTAAAGATGAAAGTGGCTGAGTGAGGCGGAACAGAGCTGAGAAGTTCCGTGGAGAACAAGATGTCTGAACTTGATGCAGTGAGCAAGAGACATTGGTGGAGGTGAGCAAAACCGTGTGCAAAACAGTGGGCCAGAGATGGGAAGAGACCTGCATTTTGTTCCTGGCACTGCCAATGATATGCTGTGAGTCTAGGGTAAGTCACCTCCCACCTCTGTGCCTCAGTTTCCCTCCCACCCTGTGTCTGCCTCATCTGACTGTAAGATCTCTAGGGAAGGGACTGTCTCTTATTATGTGTATGTGCAGCACCTAGCATAGTGGAGCCCTGATCTCAGCTGGAGCTATGAGTCATTACCACACTGCACATAATAAATGATCACTGTGTATAGTAACGCCTAGCAGTCCCAGTCTTTAGGAGTTGCTGAATGTTGATCAGTTAAAAAACTAACTGGTCAATGTTCAGGGGCATCTAAAAACTGAGTTACAGGGGCTTCTCTGTACCTGGTGGCACTCTTTGAGCTGATGTTTTGGCACCTCTCAGGGTAGAAGTAAGGGCTGTGTTCCGCTCGAGGGCTGAGACTGTCCCCTTTCTAATGCTAGAAAGCTCAGGTCTCTGGGTCGCGAGAGAAGAGACCTTCAACTCCGCACTTGCCCCAGATTCGAACTTGCCCATCCTGCAGCACTAGCCACTTCCTGAATCCCCACTAACTGCCCCGAGATCTCACTGGAAGGGGTTGAGTGGCTGTAGAAATCCCCCCAATTCAGTGCTGCCATTCAATGATGTAGGCATGCGGTCTTCCATTCAGGTCAATGCACCAGCACTGTTTTGGCCTTGATTTATTTTATGAACCAAGCTGTTAAATGTCCTGGTTTATGGGCCAGCTTCAGAGCTGCTGTAAATCTGTGTAGTTCCATTGACATCAGTGGAGCTGACGCCAGCGGAAGGTCTGGCCTCATGTCTCTGGTGTAGCCAGCCAGGTTACAGTAGTAGGGGAGATGTAGGGCCAAATTTTGCTGCAGTTGAAGAGTGGGGATTGGCAGCTGTAAGCCATGTTTCTGCTCCTCTGATTCTGGGACCACCAGTGACCAAAATGACCCCTGGTGTAATTCAGAGCAGCCCTAAGCAGTGCCCTGCGCTAACTCTGACATGCCCCCTACCAGGAGCCAGCAATGTCAGCTTGATGCCCTGAGGATCCCCCTATGTTGGGGGACTCCTTGGCTGCTCCTCTGGGGTAACTTTGTGATGATTTTCTGAGTGCACAGCAGCTGGAATGGGAACTGAGGGTCCAGTTCCTTAATGCGGGCATGCCCTGGCTTTAGTGTATTTCACTGCTCAGCCTCCACACTGCGCTAGGGTAACTTGTGACCATGCACGCCCCCTCCCTGTCATTCTTAACTCCCTGCATGGGGGAAGGGCAGGCTTACATTTCTTCCAAGATGACGTTGCCACTTTCAGTCCAGGCTTTAGAGTGGCAATCCCTTCATGCTACCCGTCTGCAGCCAGCACAATGGGCCTAGTATGGAGCCTGAATGGTGATTCACGAGTTGAGAACGGGTTGAGGTGAGGGCACGAGTCCATTAGGCAAAGCAGCAGAGGGAAGTTCTTTGTAAACATCTGCCCCCAAGTGACTTCTCCAGGCAGGAATGGTTGGCTCTGTTTCCCAGAACTGTTTAGCCCCACAAGCCTCTGTTGATCAGAATAACATGAAGGAAAGGCCATAGAATTGTTCTGGTGGCGTGCATGCGCTTGTGAGCTTATTTCCAGTGCTGTTGCTTTGGGCCCTTATAGAAACACCAGCTGTGAAGCTGCTTTGCCACAGCATATAGGTTTCCCCAAAGTGGAGCAGTTCAGGTTTCATTAAAGATTCCTAGCTAAAAAGGAGCAGGGGTGAGATGAACAGTATAATCTCAGCCCTGTGTGGTCTCTGGTATGTCTAGGACACCCACTCCTGTAGAGTTGCTGGAATGTCAGGGGGGAAATGAATAATGTCAGGACAATGAAGTTTTGGTGAATGGAGGTGCATCCCGGTCCCTCTAATCTCCCATGGGCTCCCTTTGGTCTCATTTTGGATGTTGGCGTTAGTGTGTGGGTGCTGATGGTGACCTGTGCTGTACAGAACGTCAGACTAGCTGATCTCCAGTGGTCCCTTCTGGCCTTCAACTCTATGATTCTATTTAATAGACGTGAGGGACACGATCTTGCTCTGGATAAGGAGGAGCTCCAGGTCACTGAGATTAGGCAACTGATGTTGGCAAAAGTTCTGCCAACGTAACTTTTTAGTGTGGACGTGGCCTCGGATAAAGGCAGGACATAGACTTCATCTCTGGAAACCTTGGATTTCCCCCCCTACCCTTCCAGGTTATTAACAGGGATGGGCAAAGTCATAACGGATTGAATTTTCCAAAGCACATAAGTGATTTAGGAGCCCAGACTTCATTTTCAAAAGTGAATTCAGCACTTAGGAGCTTCATGACATTCAGTGAGATGCTGGGTGCATCCATACCACAAATGAAGGTGTGACTGTAGTGCAGATAGGCATAGCTCTGCTAGCTTTAATCCAGCTGGCATGCATAATGGTGCAGGCTTCAGTGCGGGTCAGCCATCCCAGTACAAGACCATCAGGGACTCTGGGTATGTACATGGGTTGCTGCCCTGCTCAAGATCAATAACTCTGCCTCTTCTTCATTGCTATTGTTTCCTGTGCGAGCTAGAGGAAAGCTACCCACCTGTGCTGCTGTGCTTTAGGAATCTAAATCCCATTGAAAGTCAGTGATATATAGGCACTTAAGTCATTCAGTAGCTTTTGGAAAATTTAACCCTTTAGCCTCATTTCAGCCCTATTCAGGCATTGCAGGCTCCAGACCTTGACTCCGTCTGGGACCTGATGGAGTTCCCTCTGCATAGGAGAAGGGGAGCAGAGCAAGAGACGTTTGTCCCCATCCCCAAACGAACAGCGAGGGTCTGAGCCAGCCATCACTGCATGGGTTAAATTCCTTCTGAACTGGGGGCTTTGACTGAGTGAAGACTGAGGGATATGGCCCAATGCTGGGCCTGAGCTCGCTGTCTTGGAGCAGGCCTGGACTGGCAGCGGATGGTGCAGCTGAGGCGTAGGGAAGATGTCTGCCCAGCTCCTGTCTGCATGATCCTGCAGCCAACTCCTTCAGCTTCCTTACTCTCTTTTCCCCAGACTTACACCGAAAATGTTTTCAGGGGGCTTAGGAAGAATTCCACTTCCTGGATTGTGTTTCATTAACAAAGAGTGAAGCCGAATGCAGGTGAAGTAGAACAAGTAGAACTCTACTGAACCACATGTGCTGCTCTGTCCTTGTGGCTGTGTTGCTGCCAGTCTGACTCCGCAGTCCTTGTTCCCCTGGTGTCCCTTCGAAAACAGTCGGTAACGGAATTTCCTCACCTTGAATAGCACCTCCTTGTGCCAGGAGACAATGTTCCCAGAAGTCCGTCTTCAGCACCCTGTGTTGGTCACTTCCTCAGGCCCTCAGGCCTGTCTGTCTCTGTGTCTTCTGTGGCCTGGCCCTCCAGCCATGTCACGTAACAGTTCACTCCCCTTCTGGGGTAACACAGGATCCAACTGGAAGTCCAAAACAAATGCCCCTCTTGGAGTCCATTGATGTTCGCTCCTGGTCCCTGCAGAGCTTCTTTTTTGTCTCTGCTTCTCCTCAGGATTCCCTTGCTGCCTCCCTTCCCCCGGGATTCTGGCAGCTTTGCTTAGGGCCTACACAGAGCAGGGGAAATGCTGTCTTGGGGTCCCCTCAGGACCCTGCTCTTCTTCCTGTGGGTCTCCACATTCCCCTTCTGGAACAGCGGCCCCAGGACCACCCCCCTGGATGCCTGGCCCTTTGTTCCAGGGCTCCACCACCAGAAGTCGGTGCTACTCCTGTGGCTCAGCTCTCTAGCCACAGCTAGCCGCAAATTGCTGGGCTTCTCCTGCATGAGAGTCCAGCCTCGTGTGCAGCCTCTCCCCCGAGGCTGAATTCCTAGCTCTGTTGAATGAGTCCCTCCTGATTCCCTGCGGCTGGGGTCATGTTATCATTAAGTTGCCATATCACCATCAGCTGGGGACTAGCTGTTATGTCACAACCAGCCTGTGACACAGCCCCTGGTGTGAACATGGGCCCACTGACTCACTATACAACTTCCTGATTTTACAACCATTTATATAAACATTAAACATAAATAAGATTTGATACCCAGTCTCCCACCTGTGTCCCTTCAGCCAGAGGTTGCCAGCCCAGAGCCAAGCTAGAGTCTCGTCTTTACCACAGACTCAGCTGGTTACATAGTTTGGTCTCAACCACCCTGGCAGTGACCTGTCTCCAGCTCCCTGTACTCTCTCTGGATGTTCTGTGATGGTCTGTATCTCTGCAAGCTGTCTCTGGGTATCGAGTCTGCAGGATTGTGAGAGCCTCCTGTTACTTTGGATCACTTGCCCCTCTTGTGTAGTCACCTCGTATGACCTGGGTGCTACTTCACCCCTCATGACTCTGTTAGTCCTCTTCTTCTGGTGTGTCTCTAATGGCTCGATCCTCACAGGAGTGCCAGTCTCCAGGGCCAGTAGATCCTTGGCTGACCTGTTGTACTCTAGTGCCTGCATGTTCCAATTGTTGGCCATCTCCTCTCAGCAGTGTCTCCATCCTTCTAGCTGCAACAGGTCTCCCCTCATTGGTAGCAGGGTTTTGGTCCTCTGCCCCATCCTGGGCCTGCTCTGGACTGTTTTGGCTCCCCTGTGTGCCAACAATGCTAGCCGGGGTCTGACCTAGAACAAACAGCCTTGTGTAACAGTCTCTTAGTTGTTTCCACACAGCTGATTCCAACTGACCATGACACTGTGGGGATGCTGGAAAGGAGCTGTAGTGGACAAACTCCCATTTGGGTGGAAATTCCTTTCATTTTTCTGAGGCAAATCGGGGTCCCTTGTCAGTGAATAAAGTGTCTGGATGTCATATCTCGCAAAGTAGGCCTTCAATTTGCCAGTCACTGACTTACTTCTTGTATCAGGCAGGGCATCGTCCTCCCAAAAATCTGAACCATAATCCACTGTAATCAAGGACTGCTTTTCCTTGAGGGTAAATAAGTCAGCTCCCACCATTTCCTATGGTCAGATGGGAAGCTCCTGAAGTAACAGTCTCTTTCTGCTGGTGGTTATCACCCAACCAGCAGGTGTCACACCCCTCTACCAAGGGGCGGAGTTGTGTATGCATTACCGCCAGTAAACACAGTCTTGAGCTCGTGTCAGACAGCTTTCAGTGCCCACGTGTGAGGCATGTACTGTTTGCATGACATCCCTATGTAATGAGGCAGCAACAACAGCTCTGTGAACTCAAAATATGATTCCATCCTGTACATTCAGTTCAGCTTTTATTTGAAAATGTGGTTCTTGCTCCTATGGGTACTTGGCTTTTGTCTTCTGGGGCCTCTGCTAGTATCACTGTGTTGACTGCCCAGTGTTAGGTGCCCTTTACGGAAGTCTCTGTGATATCCATCAGCTTCACTGTTGAAACTGGGGGACAGTGCAGCATGTTAATGGATTCAGTATCATGATCCCTTCCCCCAGCTCGCTCATGCTGGGTATAGATGTCCTGCTCAGAATGTCATCTAACACTAGTAATCATCCTGAGCAATATCTGATCTCTACCTGGCAGTACTGGAGGTACATCAACATGTGCTGCAATCTCTCTGGAGCACTAAGAAGGGGCTTTGCCACGAATGTCTCTAGCAGTTTGTGGTCTGATTGCACTATGACCGGGTGGCCATAGGGGCACAGCTGGAATCGCTCCACCCCAAATACCACAACCAGATACTCTCTTTCTGTTTGGGTGTTACCCCTGTTCAGTTCTGACAGGGTGCCCTAAGTTCCCTCTAAGCTGTGCGACTGCTCAGCTACCTAAAGCAGCTCACAGGTGCTCAGGACTGCAGCAAGGGGAGATGCCTCTCCTCTGCCCCAGACCTGCTGCAGCTCCCCTTTCCCAGCCCCAGCCCTGCTGCGGCCAGGGGACAGGTGCCCCTTCCCAGCCCCAATCCAGACCGGCCTGGACCTGCTGCAACCTTCCTGCCTCTCCTCCCCAGCCCAAGGGAAAGAGAGCTTGGAGGAGCCCTCTCTCCCCACCTTACCCCCGGGGAGCCTCACTGCACCCTAAATCCCTCATCCCCCACTCCACCCCAAATCTTGCCCCTCCAGACAGAGCCCTCATACCCCTATGCCCCAGCCCTCTGCCCCAGCCCTGACCCCCTCATTCCTGGCCCCAACCCAGAGCCCACACCCCCAGCCAGAGCCCTCACATCCCTACACCCCAAACCTCTGCCCCAGCCCTGAGCCCCCTCCCACACTCCAAACGCCTTGGCCCCACCCGCACCGCATGAATTTTGTTATGTGCACCAATATGAAGGTGAGGTGTCACACATCACCTCCATATTGGTGCACATGACAAAATTCATTCCGCACATGGGTGGGAAAAATTAGAGGGAATGCTGGCTGGCATAAGTGACTGGCTGCTCCTGCAAAAGAGTGTCACCCAATCCTTTCTCCCATGCATCACACTGGAGTGTCAGTGGCTCTCCTGGCTGGCAGTACTTATTTTTTCTATGTCAGATGCTTGATGCTGGAGACCTGCCAGTGCAATTCAACAGCCCGCCTTTTGATCAGACATAGGGGTTCCACTACTGCAGGCTGATGTGGACAGAACTTGGGCAGAAAACCTGTAATTCCTATGAGGTGCTGTATTCCTTTTACATCCACTGGAGCTGGCATGTCTCTGACCACCTTGCTCTTGTTGGGATCTGCTTTCAATACCACTGGGTGTGAGCAGATGTCCAAGGGGTATCACCTCATGCTGTTTGAGTTGCATTATTTCTGAGCTGAGTTTTATGTTCTTGTCCCCACTCCCTGCATTGCTATAGAAAAGCTTGTAGTTTTCAGTCATGGCCTCGTTCAGTTTCTGTATCATTGCTTCCTTCACCTACAACAAGGATATACTGTACAGTTATTTTCACCCTGGGCAGTCCTTCCAACATGTGGGTGAATCTATTCTGGAACACCTCTGGGGCTGGCCTTAGACTCATCGGCATGCACAGAAATCTGCAGTGACCAAATGGTGTTGCAAAGGTAGTGACCATGCTGGACTCTCGATCCAGGCTTATGTGCCAAAACCCATTCCTCTCATAACAAACTGTAAAAATTCAGGCTTTGGAGAGCTCTATCAAGATGAGTCTTCACTTTTGGGCAGTGGATAGTGCAGAGGTGGGCAAACTATGGCCTGCGGGCCACATCCAGCCCGTGTGACGGTCCTGCCCAGCCCTTGAGCTCCTGGCCGGGGAAGCTAGCCCCCAGCCCCGCCCCTGCAGGCTCAGCTTACAGTGCCACCAGTGCTTTGGGTGGCAGGGCTGCGAGCTCCTGCCGGGCTGCGAGCTCTTGCCAGGCAGCGTGGCTGCGAGAGCCGCCAGTCCTGATGCTCTGCGCAGCATGGTATGGGGGCAGGGAGTGGGGGGATTGGATAAGGGGCAGAGAGTCCCAGGGGGCAGTCAGGGGACAGGGAGCAGGGGGTGGTTGGATAGCGTCAGTGGTTGGATAAGGGAGTGGGGTCCCCGGGGGCAGTTAGGAGAGGGGGGTCCCAGGAGGGGGCAGTCAAGGAACAAGAAGCAGGGAGGGTTGGATGGGTCAGTGATTATGAAGGGGGCAGTCAGGAGGCGGTAAGTGGGAGGGGACAGATGGGGCAGGGGCCAGGCTGTTTGGGGAAACACAGTTTCCCTACCCAGGTGTAGTGTATTAAATTGCTCCCTGTAGGAATGTGCTACTGACGACGTATTACTTATGACTGCCAGTCCTGGTGCTCCATAAGTAGCACATTCCTATGGAGAGAGCAATTTAATACACTACGCTGGCCCTCCAGAAGGTTCAGAACAGGGCAACTAAAATGATTAGGGGTTTGGAGAGGGTCCCATACGAGGAAAGATTAAAGAGGCTAGGCCTCTTCAGCTTGGAAAAGAGGAGACTAAGGGGGGATATGATAGAGGTATATAAAATCATGAGTGATATAGAGAAAGTGGATAAGGAAAAGTTTTCCCATAATACAAGAACTAGGGGTCACCAAATGAAAAGGCTGGGACTATAACGATGTTTAAAAGGGAACTGGATAAATTCATGGTGGCTAAGTCCATAAATGGCTGTTAGCCAGGAAGGGTAAAGAATGGTGTCCCTCGCCTCTGTTCATCAGAGGATGGAGATGGATGGCAGGAGAAAGATGGCTTGATCATTGCCTGTTAGGTTCACTCCCTCTGGGGCACCTGGCATTGGCCACTGTTGGTAGACAGATACTGGGCTAGATGGACCTTTGGTCTGACCCGGTACGGCCGTTCTTATGTTCTTATGTTCCATATAGTTTCAGAACCCTGATGTGACCTCAGGCCAAAAAGTTTGCGCACCCCTGGGATTGTGGCATCTTTTCAATACCCTGTTCAGTGGCTTTGGGCTTGTGCAGATGTGTAATTTGCCTGATGGCTTCTTCTCATGCTGCTTATTCGGGATGTACTGGATCTGCAAGTGCTATGATACCCCTACTCTGCAGACCTTCAAGCTTCTTGCATATGGGACTATAGTGCTGCTAGAATTTTCCTTTGTGGTAAGCACACCGGTTGCAGTGGGTGTGGGGGTCTACTTCCAGTTGTAGCTTTCTTTTGAGGCATTCATCTCCTTTGAAACCATCCCCATATGCTCTTGAAATTATCTGCATTGTCCAGGAAACTCTTTTTTGCTTCTTGCACCAGAACTATAAAATTCTGATGCTGCACCCTAATCAGATTCATGATTTGTATGGCTGTCTTCCCCAAGAGGGATCTGCGGTTCTTACTGTCCACCACAAGCTTCAGTTGGTATTGTTATTTTGGGGGTTAATTACTATCAGGTCACATTATCCTATGGGCTGCATTAGGCTCTCATACATTATTAGCTCTTTGTGATGGGTGTGATGGAATCCAATTCATCATGAAGAGTCCTATTACAGGAGGTCCTGCTGTCCAGCTGAAATCGCACAGGGTGTTTCCGATTAACATTGTTGCATGCACGGAGATTGATGTTTTCTCTTGTTGCTTTTCTGTCCCAATATGCCCTGGGACTCAAGCAGAGAGTCAGGATGTCAACACTGCTGTCTGATGTGCCCTCCTCCCCGTGCAATCTTTCTGGGACCTTCCTTTGCTCTTGCCCACAATGATAACATGGTTCAACTTGCCACATTTCTTGCAATGTTGTCCTAGAGCAGGGCACTTCTCCTTTACTCACTCATGCTGTCTCCCACAGTATAGGGTTGCCAACTTGGTAATATTTAAAAACCAGACACTCCAGCATGAATACCAGAACCTCCCTTGTCACGCCTCTTTCCCTCCAAGGCTCCAAACGCTGCCCCACCTCTTCCTCCACCCCCATCCACTCCTCTTCCCCCCCTCGCTTGCTGCTTTTCCTCTCCAACCCCCCACCCTCCCATGGTACAGCTTAGTAGATCTGACCAGACACTCCAGGTCACCTTTTCGACCAGACTTTCTAGTAAAAAAACAGGCATATGGTCACCCTACCACAGTAACACATATCACTGTGGCTGTGGAGCCCTGGCCACCTGCTCTCCTTTGCTCTTGTCTCTCTGCATGGACTTCTGGAGGTGCTGTGCCTCCTAGGGCTTTCATCCTTTCTCCTCAGGCTTCTGCTGCATGTCCCATGTCTAAGCATCTGTCTAACCTGAGATCACCTTCCCAGAGCAACTGTTCCTGTAGCTGGTGATCCAAGTGCTGCAGACTATCCTGTCCCAAATTTAGGAGTCTGACAAGTTCCCAAAATTGTATGTAGCAGCCCGTGTGTTAAGGCAGTAACATTGGGGTCTGTCTCTGCCCCTTCGAACTGGTTTCTAGTGCAAAACCTGGGTCACACCACAGTTCCATTCTGCTTTGGGAAGCAATAGTTGCACAGGTCTCCTAGGACTGCTGGGAGACTGCTGAGCTTCAACCCTGATGCTGAGTTCCTGGCTCCCCAGGAAGGTTAAATAATCATTTTACGCCCCTGCTGCTGTCGTCCCCCTGCATGGCCAGGTCTGTGTACAGCTCAACCTCCTCCTTCCACTGGGTCCATGGCTGGGCGAGGTTTGTGTCTGAAAATCCGGGGCTCTGGGGACTTCAGACCCTGTTCTATGGTTCCCGCTGCAGGGAACTCGTTGCTCCAATGTTGCCACTATATTTCATTAGCAAAGAGATGTGCTTAATGCAGGTGAAGTTGGACAAGTGGGACTTTATTAAACCCTGTGTGTTGCTCTGCCCATGCGGCTGAGTTGCCTCCAGCTTAACTGCACCAGTTCCCTGTTCCCCTGGTGTCCCGTTGATAACAGTCTCTCCAGGGAACATGGGCCCACTGACTCCAGGTCCCCTGATCATGATACAGCTTAGCAAGTCACGAGGAAGGCTACAGACAGCCTGAGGTATGTGGCCAGGATGGGGCTATCGAAACAGAGTTTTTTTTATCTGAAGCAGGCCAAGCACAAGCAACTTGCCTCCAGTGTCCCTTCCATGGTGCCCAAGAGCTAGGGATCAGCCTTGCTAGTGCTCTTGGGTGCGAGAGGGAGGAAGGACACAGGTGGCTTTCCACCACTTTTCCATCTTCTGATCCTTGGGCTGCCTAGGGCTGGCTTGCCTCAGGGCTGATGTCAGTTTGCCCCCCGCAGGAGTTGTTATACCAACAGGGATTGCTGGAGGATGGCACACCAAGGCCACAACCTCGGCCGTCCTCTCCCGTCACCAGCACAGCCCTGACCCTGGGGAGTCAAGGACAAGGGTGGCATAGGGATGGTACACTAGCTTTACACCAGTCAAGGATTCCCTATGCCACAGGACTCCCGAGCTGCCCTGCTCGGGCAACTTTCAATTGCATTGAGGGTTTAGCTGAGGATCTGTCCCTTAAGGAACGGCCTGGAGGCTTTAGCAGTGTAGCTAATGAATGGCACATCAATCATTAGTGTGGGCCAGATCACTGGCTGGCTCCAGCCATGGCAGATTTATGCTTCCCCTCGTGCCATTCACAGAGCCTAGAAAATTCAGCTCTGGCACAACACCTTGTATTTCCCGCAGGAGTCGGCCATGACCGTGGCACAAGGGCGTCAGAGTGACTTGCTCAAGGTCATGCAGTGAGGCTGAGCTTGCTTTAGCTAGATGTGTTGAGCTAGCCCTTCAGCTGGTGTCAGTCTATGTAGCTCCACTGCATTGGTGCTAAGAATCTGAAGAGGAAGTTGGAAGAAATAACAACTGAGCACACCAAGTGGGAGAGGATTGGAAGTGACCCGTGCTCCCAGACAGCACCATTCCCACAAAGGAAGTGGCAACTCTCAACCAGTGAAACACCCAGTTACAAACATGACATAACCACTGCACACTCCCATTGGCTGATCATACCCTGATGAGAGGACACCATTTCCGGCAGCTTCTTTAGCTATATTGTCTCAAATAACCCTTTCTGGGCTGTCCATTTAAACTACATTCACGCTTAGAGGCTCAGGTCTCTGCTGACTTGCTCACCTCTGAGATAAGGATGCATGCTGGGTGTTACAGTGGAAAGACAAATTGTCAGGGTACTGAAGAAGCAACACAACTGGCTCAGCAGCACTAAGCAAAGGGGTGATTTATCCTTCAAACTGAAACATTTGCATGCTGTTGTCAAGCTGCCAGTGATCAGAGTCCTGCATTTCATTATATAAACAGAAAGGAAGTTGATTGCAGAATAGCATAGCAAAGAAGGGACTGCAGGGTAGTTGTGGTGGGTCATTTTCATGAGATAACATACCCCCTTAAGGTATTGGTTAGCTATGCTGTATAATCCTGCCAGAGCCTGACTGTCTCATGACAAGCACACCTCCTTTTGGTGCAGCTTTGCCAGCAAGATTCTCATAGGTTATAATGTGGAGCTTAATTTAAAAGGCAAGGGGATATCATTGTGTGTGTGTGTGAGATCAATGCCAGTATTGCAGTGTCAGCACGAGCCCTGTCACATTTGTCATGAAGGATTGCAGGTGAGATACTGATCAGTCGCTTATAGGTTCTACCAAGCCATGTCAGAAATGCTGGTCAGAGAGCAGTGCTGCAGGAAAACAATCTGCATGTTTGTGTGGTTGTGGGGGGTGGAACTGTTAGGCACTCACCGACAGCCCCTGGCTCTGAGCAATCTGAAAGGCTGGTCACAGGAGCCCAACAGGTATCAAGCTGATGATCAGGAGTGCAGAGGTTTCCAGCCCCATAGAGAAGCATCCTGGACTGTCTGAAATGCCAGTTCTAAAGAGCACGCAGGCACTGAATGGATGGTGGGAGGCAGGGGAAACTCACGCCCATACATACCTTTCATGGATCAACATGTGGGCAGCTGGGCCTAGTGGTCAGAACCATGGGCAGCCCAGCCTAGTGTCTGGAGCAGGCATCGAGCTGGGCCAGAAATGAGGCAAGCTCAGGAATGATCTGTGATACAGTTGCAAGTCTTCTGTTGCTCATAGGGAGGTGGAGCTGTCTGGTCCCAGGCTCAGTTGCTCACAGGCAGTGGGTGAAGCTTTCCCTTGGGGAGGCTAGCCCCTGCCCCTCCTCTTCCAACTGAGGATCTGCCTCTTTTGGTTGAGGCCATGCCCCCACTTGCTGTTCTCAGGCCCCTTATGGCCCCAGCTGGGGTGGGGAGGGGGCCCCAGCCAGAGCTCCCTTCCCTGGGGCCCTGCCTCCATTCTACCCCCACTCCTCCTCTTCCCCCTGATCACATCTCTTCTCCCTCGCTGCAGCCCTAAGATTGGGAAAACTCCATGGCTGGGAGCGAGAACTCCTCTAGCCCCAGGGCTGTGGCAGGGAGAGATTTTTCTGAGGCCCCCAAATTGGCTGGGGCCCCTGAACATGGGCCCCATGGGGTAATCCACCACTACCTTTCCCCTTACAGCACAAGGGTTGGGAAGATTTAGCCTCCCCTAGCCTCCATTATGCACCCTGCATGCAGTTTCTAGCCCTAATTCTTGACAATACCTACTCAGGGCCATCTGAAATGCTGATTGTGGGGAGGGCTGCAGGCCCCAAGTTGATGTTAGAATTTTAGAGATTCCCACCCTCAAAGTGCTGTCACAGTGAAGCTCTTAGTTACTTTGAAGCACAGAATTTTTTATTTGACCTGATGGTCTGTTTCATTTTTGTAACCATTTTACTGAAGATCTGATGTCAGTTCTATTCTGTATTCATTCTGATTCTCATAAACAAGATAGTTCTGTATTCTGCACTCTTTTTAGACTGACCTGATTCTTTGGTGAGGGAATAAACATTTTTAAAAAGTGCTTCTGGTATATTCCAGGAATTTGGGATGCTTATGAGGAACAGAGCTCAAAATCCTGGTCTGATCTGCACTCCACCCCTACTATAGCTATCATGACTAGAATATGTTTATTTGTCATACACTGGATTCCACAAGTTCAGCCACTAGATGGCTCTCTGTTATGTAGAGTAGTGTAGCGTGGCGATGACTTATTGGTGCAGCGCCTCCTTCTGGTTATCCTGGGAATTAGCTCTCCAGCTCTGGAGCACCCTCTGCTGGCTGGTGGCTCGCCTGTCGCTGGCCCTCATGTCCCTCCTGGACCCCAGTGCCCCTTTCGTCGGGGTTCTGCCCACCGCAGTACCCCCATGGTCTCTGGGTCTTGCCTTCCAGGGGAACCCCCAACCCTCTATCCCACCTTCCTTCAGTGGCTACTGCCAGGCATCATCTAGCCCCCACTCACTCGGGCAAACTGCAGTCTGTCATGGCCAGTCATAACTGGCAAGGCAGTTGGACCAGCTGCCTCTGCCTAACCCCAGCAGCAGCCACTGCAACCCCAGTACCTGTTTTGGCCTTGAACAAGGCCCCCAGCTCCTTTTGCCTTTCCCCAGCCCAGCCCAGCCCAGCCCAGCCCTGCCCTGCCCTGCCCTGCCGTGCTGTGCTCTCACTATCCTAAGCTCCCAAACAGCCAGGTCCTTCCCTCACCAGAGCTAGAGAGAGACTGCGTGAGCTCCTGGCCCACAGCCTTTTATAGGGCCAGCTGTGGCCTGATTGGGGCATGGCCCCAGCTATGGCTGCTTCCCCCCAATCAGCCTAATCTTTGGCTCACAGCCCCAGCCCTCTCCCAGAGCTGGCTGTAACCCTTTCAGGGCTGGAGCGGGTGACGACCCGCTACATGTGGTTTCTAGTAAACGGGACAGACAAAGTTCGAACTTAAGCTGTGTGAAAGCTTGTATGTTTGTGCATTTACTTTCTAGCGGTTTTCTTCCATTTAAAAGACAGTACATCATTCAATATATCATGACAATGGCAAATTCCCAAACTGGATTATTAGTGGTATGTTGCTTTTCATTTATTTTAATTTTGTTTGCAATTCTCCAAAAAGTAAGTGTGTGTGTGTGTGTGTGTGCGCGCGCAAGCAGGAGGGTGGAAGCAGAGGGGCAGAACAAGAAGTGGGACCTTCAGCTCAGTTGCGGGAGAGCCAGGGAAGAAAGCTGACATTTCTAGGCCACTGCAGGACGCTGGCCCCGCTACTGAGCTGTGTAGTGCCCTGATCCCAGAGGAGACAGAGTGTGGAGAGGCACTTCTCAGACTGCCATCTGCTGTTTACCCCAAGGAGACTGAGGACCCACAGACTATTGAGCCACACCAAGAGAAGGTGGTAGGAGATAGCACAGGGGAACCAGACATTAGTCTGGTCATGCTATTGCAATACGAGTCAGCATATTTTGATAGGATCCCCACTGACGGAATAACCCACCACTGTTAGGACCTTGGGCTGGCACCTGGTGAAGGAGGGTCGGCCTGGATCCCCTTGCCACCAACTTCCTGCCCCAGGGTGGCAGCATACTCTCCCTAGGCTGGAAGACCTGTGCATTGTTTGCTGTCTGCCTTAGCCAGAAGGCTGGACTAAAGACTACCTATTGCTCTGCCCTGCCCAGAGGGTCAGAGACCTGACTGTGTTTACTGTCTGCCCTAGGCAGGAGGTGGGGTAAAGACTGCTTGTTCTCTGGACCTGCCTAGAGGGCCTAGACTAGTAACTAATGATGGTTTTGCTATCCGACGCAGGAAGGCAGAGTGATTTCCCTCTAGGATGACAGGGAGGAACCACAACTGACCACTACAGTGTGTATGTGTAAACAAGTTAACTTATTCCTCAGCTGCGTATAAGAATATGTATAGCTCTCCATTGTACCATTCCCGGACATGAAGAAGAGCTCTGAGCAGCTCAAAAGCTTGTCTCTCTCACCAACAGCAGTTGGTCTAATAAAAGTTAACACCTCCCCCACCTTGTCTCTCTAATATCCTTGGACCAGCACACCTACACTATTGCACATTAGCTCTCCTTTGACAGCTTCTACATCTCTGATACCATTCTTGACAGTTATAGCACCACCTCTTCTTGGGGAGAAAAAAGAAATCAATCAGAAGCAGAGTAATTATGGAGAAGGCTGAAACCAGCTTATTATGAAGCCCTAGTGTAAGCCCTATAACTTTGGTTTGGAAAATTGTTCTAACCTGAAAACTGCACAGTTGACAATGAAGGCTGTGTGTTCTGATAATACCTCATTTTTCCACCAGTGATCTCAAACCACTTATCCACTTTTACAGATGGGGAAATGGAGGCACAGAAAGGGGAAGTGACTTGCCCAATGTCACCCAACAGACCAGTATCTGAGCCAGGAGTAGAAGCCAAGTGTCCTGAGTCCTGTGCCCTGTCCACTAGGCCACACTGCTTCCCAGTGTCCAAGGATCCCCCTCTCCCCGCACAGAAGGAGACCTCCAGTGTTTGGATGCTCCAAGCTTAGGGCTGTTTTGTGTTGTCTTGGTAGTCCATCGATCCGATGATGACAAGTCTGAGCAAATCATCTATTGTTGGTCTCATGGTGTGCCCTCTGATGGCTATACAAGCCAATTCTAGAGGTGCACATTTGGCTGCAGATGGTGCATGGGAAGTTCACAGTCAGTGGGTTGTGCGCTGCTGTTGCTCTGTGACGTCGTGCCTCTTGTAGACGCCGGCAGCGGTCTTCCCCAAAGGCGATGCAGGTATTTCTGACTGTTGTGTTGAGGCACCTGCAAAAAGCCGCCCTGTCATGTCAGAGACTATTGATGTAACTGTTTGGCACCTCGATTTCTGGTTACTAGGTGGGCAGGGTACTTTGATTATGTCCTTTACTCTTCATTTCTTTGCATTGAAGTCCTGGGGTTTTGTAAATGATGGGCTAGGTACATGCACTGTTGTCACTTAGCAACCTTAGCTAGGCTTTGAAATGAATGTGGTTGGTTTTGGAATAGGAAAACAGAGGAGGCTATCACACAGTTTGGTCAGGTGGTTAAAACATGATTTCGGTCTCGTCTGCAAAGGCCAGCCACTCATTCTGTCAAAGTTCTACTTTACCATACCATGGTCAGCTGCCATAGTAACAATTCTGGGGTCAGCTAGGCTTAAACGATGCTGGGTCTTGGGGGTTTCTGTTGCCACCTGTATGCTGGAGGTGCATTAAACAGCTGTGGGAAGCTTTGCTGTAATGAAGCCTGCAGTTCTGGATGCCTTGATTCACTTGCCCCAGCCAAAATGCTTTCTGCCAAGTGTTATAACCCTAGCACAGCTGGCTACAGGCTGACTGAATGGTCTTTTGTTATCCAGAAAGCTCTGCCTCTGCCGACATGGGACTGCCTCCAGCACACAGAGGGCAGCAGTGGCAGCCTGTCCTGAGAAGTAGTCCCCTTTTCTTTCTAGACTCCCAGCAGCGACTGAAAAGTGCTATGCTCCTGAGTTTACTCTGTTGCTCTGCCTGCTTCATTAATCTCAGCCTCATCAGCAGTGTGTCCAATGTCCCAGATGCTTCTACCGTGAACCAAAAGGGCAGATGTATCACATTTATTACATTGAGGCACTGGCTGTATGCAGTTAGGGTGAGCAGATGTCCTGATTTTATAGGGATAGTCCTGATATTTGGGGCTTTTTTTAATAGGGGCTCCTATTACCCCCTTCCCCCGTCCCAATTTTTCACACTTGAATCATAGAATATCAGGGTTGGAAGGGACCTCAGGAAGTCATCTAGTCCAACCCCCTGCTCAAAACAGGAGCAATCGCCAGACAGATTTTTACCCCAGTTCTCTAAATGGCCCCCTCAAGGTTTAGCAGGCCAATGCTCAAACCACTGAGCTATCTCACCCCCCAGACTTGCTATCTGGTCACCCTATATGCAGTGGTGTGGTGGTCATGTCAGTCCCAGGATACGAGAGACACATGGTGGAGGAGGGAATATCTTTTATTGGACCAGCTTCTGCTTGTGAAAGACACACGCTTTGGAGCTTACACAGAGCTCTTCCTCAGGTCCCAGAAACTCAGTCCCTTGAAATATGTATCAACTACATATGCTACACAATCTGTTCCACCTTGTATTTAGCTGTGACAGCCTTAGTGCCTTTCCCAGACCTGTAGAAGAACTCTGTGTTCCTCAAAAGCACGTCTCTCTCACCAACAGAAGTTGGTCCAGTAAAAGATATTCCCCCCCCACCTCGTCTCTCTGACATCCTGACACCGACAGAGACAGCAACACGGCATACTGCATCCTAGGGTTTACTATCAGTCTCAGTTCCTGCCTCCATCCCTTCAAACTCTTACTGCTGAGATCTCTTCCCAGCCAAGTACACAGGCATGATGCAAACTGGCAGATTCATGCCGACATTGTGAACTATAGCAGCCAGACACTAATGATAACCTGGGAAATTTCCCATCAGATGCCATTTAGCACCTTCACAGCCTGCTGCTTTATGCAAGCCATTTATTGTCAGTTTCTCAGTCTGGCTGCATGCAGGAGCCCAGAAAAATTTCTCTTTGAATGAGGGGAAAATCTCTGAAGATCTATCTGAAGTAGGGGAAAGGACAGGGGAGAAGATTTCTGTATGAGAAGTGCCTATTTCTTGTTATAAACCACCTTCCTATTGGAGGTCAAAACTCCTCCACTCTGTGACAAAATAAGCCCGCTCCCCTCTAGGGCTCAAACTCACACCTGCTGTCTGCTGGAAACACGCGCATTGTATCCCTCTGTTGTCTTTCCTCTTTGAGCTTATATATAACCTCATCGGGGCAAGGACTCTCTTTTTGTTCTATGTCTGTACAGTGCCTAGCACAATGGGGCCCTAATGCAGATGGCCCCGAACATGCTACCATAATACAAAGAATAAATTGTAATGTGTGTTTTCGGTGGGCAATAAATGCTGGTTCAGACTCCTGCACCCTTGAAATCAAAGAGTATTTCAGCCATGTATTTAAATGTGAGCAGGAGATGGGCCCTGATAAGCATCATCGGATCTGATCCAAAATGCATGGAAGTCAACGGATTTCCATTGACTTCAGTGGGCTTTATGTGAGGCCCAAGGACTGCTCTGTTGGGGAAGGAGGGATAGCTCAGTGGTTTGAGTTCAGTCCTTTAGGGGGCCCATTTAGGGAACTGGGGTTAAAAAAAAATCAACAAAACAAAAAACTGGGGATTTGTCCTGCTTTGAGCAGGGGGTTGGACTAGATGATCTCCTGAGGTCCCTTCCAACCCCGATATGCTATTCTATTCACTGAAGGCTAGTGACATCTGGAAGCAGGTAGGTGTCAGAGGCTCTTTAATAGGAGATGAAGGCAGCCCCACTTGCAATACACTTCACTTGCTTTTCCAGGTGGAGAAAATGAGCAAATTCAGCTGATAGGCAGGTCATGTGGATCAGCCAGGCATGGGGGGAAGGAGATAAGATAAGACAGAAGCCTGGGGAATGCAAGAAGGGAGACTCCAGGTAGGAAATCCTGCTTAGTAGAGACTTGAAGGACCCTAGGAGGAGGTGGAGGGGAAAGACTGAGAAGACCTGAGACCTAACCTCAGAAGGTGAACTGAAGCAGGTTTTAAGACAAGACAGCCCCTCACCATGGAGGGGCTTGGCCCAGCTTGACTCTAGGGTGGAAGTCATTTTTGTGTTTGGTTTGGACTTGGATGTCCTGCTGGAACAGGTGGACTTTTTCTTGAATGACTTAACCAGAGGGCCGCATCACTGCAACAACTGAACCAGGCTGAAAGGTTGGGCTGTTCAACCTGGGTGAGGGGGAACTGAGGCGGTGGCTAGCATGAAGCCAGACTGAATAAGTGACACTGCTACAGTAAGCAAGCATGAGCATTATCTGGCAAATCCCAGAGGGACATATCTTACTTGCAGATCAAGTGCCATCCACACTGATCTTTAGCTAAGTCCATATGGTGGTCTGCTGGATATTCAGTTTATGTCCATCACTGGCCACCTTACCAGGGCTGAAGCTTTTGGTGACCACATGAGGACCAGCTGTATAGTGGCATTTCTTGGTAAATATGCTTAGTTTATTGGTCTTCCATCCTAATTATACATCCACACCAAGAAAGCTGCTGAAATGCTTGTTACCCTGAAAGCTCTCAGGTTGGTTTGACATGATTTGTTCTTGACAAATCCATGCTGACTGTTATTTATCATCTTATTCTCTGCTAGGTGTTTGCAAATTGATTGCTTAATTATTTGCTCCATTATCTTTCCGAGTACAGAAGTTAAGATGACTGGTCTGAAATTCCCAGGGTTGTCCTTATTTATCTTTTTATAGATGGGCACTATTTGCCCTTTTCCAATCTTGTGGAATGTCTCCCATCTTCCATGACTTTTCAAAGATATTAATTAATGGCTCAGATATCTCATCAGTCAGCTCCTTGAGTAGTCTAGGATGCATTTCATCTGGCCCTGGTGATTTGAAGACATCTAACTTGTGTAAGTAATTTTTGGCTTGTTCTTTCCCTATTTTAGGCTCTGATCCTATCTCATTTTCACTGGCATTCACCATTTTAGACATTGAATCGCAACCAACCTTCTTGGTGAAAACCGAAACAAAGAAGTCATTAAGCACCTCTGCCATTTCCACATTTTCTGTTATTGTCTTTCCCTCCTCATTGAGTAATGGGCCTACTCTGTCGTTGGTCTTCCTCTTGCTTCTGATGTATTTGTAGAATGTTTTCTTGTTTCCTTTTAAGTCCCTAGATAGTTTGGTCTCGTTTTGTGACTTGGCTTTTCTAATTTTGTCCCTACATACTTGTGTTATTTGTTTATATTCATCCTTCGTAATTTGTCTGAGTTTCCACTTTCTGTAGGACTCTGTTTTGAGTTTTATATCATTGAAGATCTCCTGGTTAAGTCGGGGTGGTTTCTTGCCATACTTCCTATCTTTCCTAAGCAGTGGGGTTGTTTGCTCTTGTGCCCTTAATAATGTCTCTTTGAAAAACTGCCAAGTGTCTTCAGTTGTTTTTCCCCTTAGACTTGCTTCCCATGGGATTTACCTACCAACTCTCTGAATTTGCTGAAGTCTGCCTTCTTGAAATCCATTGTCTTTATTGTGCTGTTCTCCTGCCTATCATTCCTTAGAATCATGAACTCTATCATTTCATGATCACTGTAGTGATGTGTGATTCACCCCTGCGGCACCTCCTGCTGGTCTGGTATGGGAATTAGCTCTCCAGCCTTGGAGCACCCTCCGCAGGCCAATGTTCTGCTGTCACTGGCCCTGTGTCCCACCTGGACCCCAATGCCCTCTCCCTTGGATGCTGCCCCCTGGCAGTACCCCCACTTCCTGGGCTCCCCTCCCAAGGGAATTCCCACCCTGTATCCCCACCTTGCCTCAGTGTTCACTGCCAGTCTTCATCTAGCCCCCACACTCTGGGGCAGACTGCAGTCCATATCACTCATCATCAGCAAGGGGGGGGGTTTGAACCTACTGCCTCCACCTACCCCCGGGCTGCACCTCTGCAACCCCAGTACCTTTTCAGGCCTTTGGCTAGGCCTGCAGCCTGGGGGGTTTCCAGGCGGGAGCTCCCTTGCCCTATTCCCCAACACTGCTCTACTCTGGTACCTTACTCAAGTCCCAGGCAGCCAGGCCCTTCTCTCTCTGCACCTAGAAAAAGACTGCCTGTGCATCCAGCCCACAGCCTCTTTATAGGGCCAGCTGCAGCCTGATTGGGGCATGGCCCAGCTGTGGCTATTTCCCCAATCAGCCCAGGTTTTCCCCTATCACAGCCCTCTCCCAGGGCTGTTTTAAGCCCTTCAGGGCAGGAGTGGGTGGCCACCCCGCTACAATCACTTTCACCCAAGTTGCCTTCCACTTTTGAGTTCTCAACCAGTTCCTCCCTATGGATGCCTCCCAAAATTTCCTGCAACAGTGAACATTAAATGGCTAAAAATTGAAAAATATATTACATAAACATTGGTATTATCCATTGACATTATAAAAAAAATTCAATCCTGCCAAACCTAATTATAATGAATTTTACTCAAAACAGGGTAGACAATACCTAGTCTTCCTGCCCCATGAAGCCTCTGCAGCAGAGTTCACCCTTTGCATGGCTCTTGCCTAGGGAGTTTGTTTTCTGAACCAGAAATGCATGAGCGCTTGTTTAAAAACTCCAATTGCCTCAGGTGTACTGAAACAGGGACATGCACAGCTGAGGAGCTTTCTCCTTGTCACGTGGGAAAAGCAAATGACAAACTTTTCATAGCACAGGTCCTGGGGAAAAAAGTATGTTTTGCAGCAAGGTAAAAATAGAACATGCTTGAACCAACTATCTGACAAGGAAAAGAGCCCTGCTCCCACTGCTCAGTTCTCATCTATTTCAAATGTTGATATTCCTCTTGACAATACACATTTTATTTTACAGTGTCTAGTATTGTTCCTAGTTTCTTCATCTTGGTTACAAATCCTAAGAGGATGGTGGAGAATGCACATTAGTTCTGCCCTTAATGTAACCCCAAAAATTGAAAAGGAAATGCAGATAGTCAGGACTGGAGCTTCTCTGCACTATAAAATGCCTACTCTTGTTCTAAAATAAGAATGCTTTTTTCTGATTTAGCTCAATTCATTTCTGGAATAAGTGTGTCCACATGAGGATTCATATTGAAATAACTGCTCCAGGATAATTATTCTGGAGTAGCTATTTCAGTTAATTTCCAGGAGTAGACAAGTTGTTAGCATATGGTAATGACACGTTAAAAGCTGTACACTAAAAAAAATAAGGGATCAAAAATGCCTCCCCATTTCCTTCCCTCCAAACTAATGTTTGTTCTCTGACCTCTGGGAGCAACTTGAAAACTGATTATGTCATGATGAAATTTGTATTTCTTTGTACTTGATAAACACATCATTCTAATGTTTTATCTTGGGAGGTGCAAGATTTATGATGTCCTTAATTCTTCATTTCTTGGGTTTTAGGTGCTTGGGTTTTGTAAATGATGGGGATAGGTAAGGATACAGTTGTCATTTAGCAACCTTACCTGGTCTTTGGCCAGTTTTTGGTTTGGGAATTTCTCAGGTTTGGGGGATTTTTTTTTTACACCTTTCATTTTTTAATTTTGTGATAGTAAACGAAACTGCAGTTTAAAAAGTTAAATAAATTGGAGGGGATAATCAACAGGGTATTAAGTTAAAGGAGTGAATGTTGCTGTCCAAGCTAATAACTTCTAAGGAGCACTGCCTTATTTAAAATGCATTGACAAGATAAGCTTGTCCATTACACAGTGGATGCTACACAGGCATGCTTAGCCTTCTTTCACTCCAAATTTTGGAATAGGCTGTTGAGAGATGCAGCAAATTTAGGCTCTAATCTTGCAAACACTTATGCACATACTTAATTTTAAGAAGATGAATTACTCATGTTGACTTCATGGGACTACCCACAGGCTAAAGTTACCATCTGGCAAAGTTTAGCTTTTGTCTTATTTCTCAATGCTCAATAGGGCTTTTATGTGGTGCATGCATGTTGGAAGGGACACTGGGATTTATATCAGTGTGACGTGTTGTATACACTCATAATGCATCCTGTTTGGTTAATCATTTCACTAAACTCTTGAAGAATATTTTTTGCATTCTATTCTGCAGACAAGTTACACACTCATTTGATTATCTCCTTTTCCAGATTGCAATTCAATGCAAGTACACATAGCACCTCCTGTTTCAAACTCTTTCAAAATGATAACTGTCCATATACAGAATGTTTCTGTTTGCAGGGATTATCTTGGATCTGTTTTGCAGTTCACTCTTTGTTCATTTATTTCCAGTGTTACAAACAAATGTAGAACTTTGCTTTGTAAATTTATTAAGAGGCCAGCTTCTCCTCCTCCTCACTTTGTCCTCCAGCTGAATGTTCATGAATCTATTTTTGCTTTTGTATTTCTTTGCAACTTTTGCTGAGAATGACACTTTTTTTGCAAAATGGTGACTTTTCTTTCATGCAGGACCTTTGTGTTGTATTGCAAACAAATCTGATCCCTGCCATTTGATTATCCTTGTACTCTAATAGTTTTAACCTAGGTAAACTTTTTGAATTAAATGAACTGCAGTTCTTTCTCTGTTTGCTAATACTTTTATTTGGGAAGCACAGTTTTCAGTAGCCCTGCAACTATCCCTTGCTCTTTACAAATAAAGTCAATTTCCTAAAATAATCTTGCTTTCACTTAGTTAACAGTAACACCAAAAATAATTTGTGTCTAAACAATCTGTCTGTTAATTCTTGAAATTGACGTGGCTTTGCTTTCTTACTCAGGTCTGTAACATAATAGTCGATGGTCTCACCCGGCACTTAGTTTATAGACTCTAGATTCATAGACTCTAGGACTGGAAGGGACCTCGAGAGGTCATCGAGTCCAGTCTCCTGCCCTCATGGCAAGACCAAATACTGTCTAGACCATCCCTGATAAACATTTATCTAACCTACTCTTAAATATCTCCAGAGATGGGGATTCCACAACCTCCCTAGGCAATTTATTCCAGTCTTTAACCATCCTGACAGGATCTTTTTCCTAATGTCCAACCTAAACCTCCCTTGCTGCAGTTTAAGCCCATTGCTTCTTGTTCTATCCTTAAGAGGCTAAGGTGAACAAGTTTTCTCCCTCCTCCTTATGACACCCTTTTAAATACCTGAAAACTGCTATCATGTCACCTCTCAGTCTTCTCTTTTCCAAACTAAACAAACCCAATTCTTTCAGCCTTCCTTCATAGGTCATGTTCTCTAGCCCTTTAATCATTCTTGTTGCTCTTCTCTGGACCCTCTCCAATTTTTCCACATCCTTCTTGAAATGCGGTGCCCAGAACTGGACACAATACTCCAGTTGAGGCCTAACCAGCGCAGAGTAGAGCAGAAGAATGACTTCTTGTGTCTTGCTCACAACACACCTGTTAATGCATCCCATGAGAAAAGAAATCTTTTCAAAGTGATGTTCTTCTGTGAATCAAAGTATTACTGAAATTTTTGAATGACTTTGCCTAGGAGTTTGCAGTCTGCCCAATGCGCCCACTAGACTGGACTGTAAATCTCCAATGCTTCTGTGCCAGTCACGTGTAGCAGTGAGGTACATTTCTCCCTCTCTGATTTCCCTGAAATACCATTTCTTTCTTGAAAATTTGAATGTGCTGCAACTGACTGTCTGTCAGGTACTGTTCCACAAAGTGGGATTCAGGTGGTTTCATTTTTGGCACAGATCCAGTTTTTCTTTTGACACCATGTAATAAAGGGGTGATATACCAGAGTCCTGGTAAGAAGGTAACCTTTAATTCCTGGCTCCAGTCACATGACCTAAGTCAGGGTTACAATACAAAAGAGTATTGCTCTGTCACATAACAAGGGTTAGCGTCCACTCTCTTCAATGGCTGTTGTTATGCAGCCAATACCAATATCAGCATCATTTGCCAAGTTACTGAACCTGTCTGTGCCCGTGATGAGTTCACTCAATACTACAGCACTCCCTCCTGGTTGCTCTTTTCAGTCTGACACCCCCTGCTTGCCACTCATGTGTGTGCCAGGCTGCCTTTCTCCCTCTGCAACTCAAGGTGCCCTTTCTTCATTAGCTTGCCCCTCTGGTCAGGTAACTATGTTTTTTCCCCCTTCTGGGGTATCAAAGTTTTCCCATACAAACTGTCTCTGGCAGTCTTCCCATTCACTGCCCTGATGGTGCCACTCCCCGTAATGTCTGGTAGGGGAACCCGGTCCCACTCTCTCTAGTCCAGGTTCCCACTCAGGGACCCTCTAATAAGCAACCAAGGTCTGCACCATCTTAAACCTTGTTGCCCTTTCCCTGAGCCTTTTCCTACACCCTCTCCCTAATCTAATCTACTCCTGTCCCACTTCTGATTTGTCCAGTCTATCCATTATCCAGTCTGAGAGCAATTCCTACACTCTAGGGCTGGAGTCTGAAGGGTTATGGATCTGGCTTTGCAGCCCCTAAGGAGCAGTGATTCTCAGTCTCAACCCTAGCAATTAAATACCATGCAAGGAGAAGCAGAAGCCTCACCTAGGCCCAGCTCCTCCCGTTTTGGTCTGCAAGTTCTGCAGTGCACAAAATGGCTGACAAATGGCCCCACAAGCCTGCTTCACGGGCCGAAAATGATCCTATGATTCAGGATTGTGGGAGTTGGGCCACGGGACTATTTTTTGGTCATTGTGTGGGTCACAGTGACAGACCAAAACAGATTGAGAACCAAAGGTCTAGTAGATTAGATGTGGCTGGATTTGTCACCTTGAGACCAAGTTTCAGTTTTTGGTGCTGTCACAAATTCCCTGTAACTTTCAGCAAGTCACTTAAGTTCACCCCTTTAGGAAAATGTATTCCCACACATTCTCCCTAAGATCAGGGGGAGTTTTAGTAGGTAATGGAGGAGCAGGAGGAGTCATTTGTCCATATCTTGTAGCTTCCTTTCATTTTTGAGAAGTAACCTGGGCCCGTTCAGAGGTCAGCGATGAAAATATGTTGCATCAATTTCACTGCCAGAGAATCATTTCTAGTTTAAAATAACAGCAACTTCTTTACTCTCCCTATTCTTGAAAAGTGGCTGTTGCACGAGCCAGTGTCAAACTCTACCTAAGTTTCATGTTTTGTGGTATAATGTCACTTTTGGGGCTGATCCACAGCCACTTTCTCAACATTTTAAAAAATAAGACATTTAAATTTCCTCAGATCAATGAATATTTACTGAATTTTTACAAGACATTATAATTGTCAGCTTTTTAACCGTACAATATTGCAAGCTTGGTTTTCTTTACTGCTTGCTTGCCTTTTGTTACAAGATGAATGAAAATCAGTCTTAGAATTGGATCTTCGATGGAACCTTCATTGGGGAGAGGCCACAGCATCTCCAAGGTTGCTCTTTAATGTTGCAACTGGCTCTGTGTGGGTGGCTTCCATGCAGAACCCTTTATATAAATGAGCCTCTGTGTGGGAGCAGCCATCTGGTCACAAGAAGCCAGTTGTAGGAGAGAGCCTAAACACATGCAAAGCTGGAGGCAGAAACCTTGTTCAAGAGTTCAAAAACAACAGGCCGCTACCTCTCAAGCTAGAAGAAAAGCTGACACAAGGTGGGTGAGGTAATAGCTTTAATTGGACCATCTTCTGTTGGTAAGAGAGAAAAGCCACTGTGTCACCTACTTTTGACTCTAATATTCTGACACCAACATGGCTACACTAACATTGCATACAGAAGGAAAGCTGTCATCTCTAGAACCCTTATCTTCTCTCTAGGGTGCAACTAGCCAAAAGAGGGCTCACATAGTATGCCTAATGCTGAAAATCATTCATAACTTGCTTTATTGTAAATTATTTTCTTCACATACAGGTGCCTAAAGCATATTCAAGGAGCGTTAGCTGAACGGTGAGTTTGAAGGGGGTAGTAAGAAACTGTATTTGAGCTAGCAGGAGACAAAAAATAGATGAAAAATAATCCTCAAGTAACTAGCAGGGTTTCTTCAGATACCTAAAAGGATGGCAGGGCATTTCTAATGTAAGGTGTGCTTTCTCTGAACTAAAGTTATAGGTAGGATAGAAAGAAGGGGTTTAGAACAGAAGCTGGTTGCCAACTTTCGTGATTTTTTTTTAACCCTGCTCTAGGCTCTAATTTTAAAAACAAGTTTTGAGGCCCCAGAGGTATGGAGAAAAGCTTGAAAACGTGATCTGTGTGTACCTAACATGTGCAGACAGCAAAAGGCGAATACAATGACTTCTGGTAAAAACATAATCTCATGATTTAGTTAAAAAAACGTGTGTGTGTGTGTGTCAATCGCAGCTTCCACGTGGGCTAGGCACACTGGCACCAGCAGTCATTATTGCCACCATCACACTAGGACCCCCCAAGGCTCAGCCTCAGCCCCAGTAGCTCAATGGGCCCAGTGCTAGCTTACCACTCAGCCAGCCGCTACAGCCACCACCACAGCGCCCGGGGAGCGCAGCTAGGCGGTGGGCGTGGCCTGCCGGCGCAGTGGGCGTGGCGGGGCTGGGTGGCTCCGCCTCGGGCGCGCTGGGCACTGGGCATGCGCGCCGCTCAGCCCGGTCCGTTACCTGTCAGCGGCTGCGGGATGGAGGGTCTGATCGAGCTGGTGAACCGGCTGCAAGACGCCTTCGCGGCGCTGGGGCAGAGCTGCCTGTTGGAGCTGCCGCAGATCGCTGTGGTGGGCGGGCAGAGCGCCGGCAAGAGCTCGGTGCTGGAGAACTGCGTCTCCAGGTGAGGGGCGGCGGGGAGCCCGGCGGGCGGAGTCGGCTGCTGAGCCCATGGCCCTCCCCGCTTATCCCGCCTCTCGGCCCCCTCTGGCGGCCCCGACCCCCTTTATCATCCTCGCGCACCGCCAGATCTGCGGGCTGCTGCTCTACCCCCATCAGCAATCCCCCAGCGCCCCCGAACCCGCAGCCTCCCCCGGCCTCTCTACACCTACCGCTTCCTCCTGACATCCCCTGGCTCTCAGCCTTCCCTGAGCTACCGCTTGGCAATTATCCCCTCGGACCGACAGCGCCAAATCCCTTCTCTGAACCCCCTCACCCGGCTAACATCCCCCCAAACCCACAGCTTCCCCCCCCGAATTGCTTCCCTGAAATACACCCCCCCAGGGGGGGGGCTTTACAGTTAATGTTTGAGTCAGCAAAAGCTCTGGGGAGAGGTAAATCGGCGGAGGCTATAACATTTATAGCTCTTTTCAAAGTGGTTATGAAAATCCACTTGCCTGTCCTTGCTGTGAGACCCGAAGGGCTAGGGAGAGGTGACTTGTCCCAGATGGGTTGCTAGTTGAATTCTGCAAGGTTGAATTAAAGGGAATAGTGCAGGGAGGGTTGACCAGGGGATTTTGATATCTTCCAGTTAATGAAGGTTTGTTCACAGCCTGCAGAGGATGGTGTCAGCCAGCCAGGGATGCTAAGTCACACCAGAAAACAGCATCCACACATGTCATTTATTTCAGGTTAAATGATCTCATAAGCAGCCTTTATAAAACTGAGGAGTAGGGGGTAATAAAGAGAAGAAACATGTTGTAGTGTAGTGAATCCCATCCAATGAGAACCACAAATTTCCTCACAGGGTGTCAGAGACAAAGGTTTTGTGTCTGTAAACACTGACGTGTATATACTGGAGAAATCCATGTTGTGCATGTGTTTTGGGGGTGTGTATGTTTCAGCCAAGAGAAACGTTTGGCCAAAGATCTATAGCATTAAAATCACACAACTGACTTCACAGATCACATCTGGAAATGGGCTATCATTTTTCTTTCTTGTGCAGTTTATCTGTGCTGGAGATCCAAGAGGACGGTGTTGTGTTGTGTGGAATCTGTACTGCCCTCCGAGAAAGAGACAAGGTTCCTGATGTGATTGCTATTGGGCACAAATGTTATGCAGGAGCTATTCCCCATTGGCATATTTCACAACTTCCAGTGCTACAAAACTAATGAAGGGAATGTAAAATGATTAGGGGAATAGGGCTTTATTTTTTTTTAAAGGAGGACATAAAGTTTATTGGCCTTTAACTGAGCACTGTTTGATCTCAAAGTATTTATGAAGAGCCCTTTTGTTTCTGTGATGTAGAAAAAAAATCAGTATAACTTGGATAACATCAGTTAAAATCTTATTATGCTAGGATACTTAATAGTGATCTTTCTGGGAAAATATAAATGTTGAAGAAACAAACTATAAATACTACAACTGCTAGTCCCAAAAGTTCAAAAATCCTGGGATTGGTCCCCAGAACATGAGGTTGTTAAAAAAACAAACAGCCCTCCCCCCACAAGAGTTTAAAGCATGTTTTTGGACTGATTTATCATTTTTGCACTCCCCCTGCCCATCTGCAGTATTTGTGACAATTGCAGTGTTGCCCACTTTCACACTTATAGTAAAGAAGATCATTCTGATCTTCTAGTGAGAGCTCCTGCAGACAGGATTTTGAGGACCTATAGTGCTAGGCGCTTTACAAAATGTGGTAAGAGACAAAAACAACGAGGAGTCCTGTGGTGCCTTAAAGACTAACACATTTATTTGGGCATACGCGTTCATGGGTAAAAACAAGAAGTGTGTTTGTCATGGTATAATTCCCCACTGTGAACCTTAGCATCCAAAAGATGGGGTACCAGCATGAATTCCTCTAAGCTCAATTACCAGCTTAGTACTTGTAGCGCTGCCACCAACCAGGAATTCCAGTGCCTGGTACACTCTGGTGCCCGGGGACCCCCAAGACCCAGACTCTCTGGATCTTCCCCCCATTGCCTCTCCCAGGCTTCCCCTCCCTGGGTTACCCTGGAAGATTACTGTGATTCAAACTCCTTGAATCTTAAAACAGAGAGGAAAATTCACCTTTTCCCCCTCCTCCTTCTCTCTCCCCCTCCCAGACTCTCCCTGAGAGAGAAAGTAATCCTAACACAGAGAGAAAATTAACCTTTCTCTCCCCCAATTCCCTGGTGAATCCAGATCCAGTCCCCTGGGGTCTCACCAGAATAAAAAAACAATCAGGTTCTTAAAACAAGAAAAGCTTTTAATTAAAGAAAGAAAAAAACAGTAAAAATTATCTTTGTAAATTTAAGATGGAATAGGTTACAGGGTCTTTCAGCTATAGACACTGGGAATACCCTCCCGGCCTAAGTATACAAGTACAAAGTAAAATCCTTTCAGCAAAATACACATTTGAACTCCTCCCAGCCAAATACAGATTTGCAAATAAAGAAAACAAACATAAGCCTAACTCACCTTATCACCTAGTACTTACTATTTTGAATCTATAAGAACCTGTATCAGGGAGATTGGAGAGAAACCTGGTTGCACATCTGGACACTCTCAGAACCCAGAGAGAACAACAACCAAACACTAACAGCACACACAAAAACTTCCCTCCCTCAAGATTTGAAAGTATCCTGTCCCCTGATTGGTCCTCTGGTCAGGTGACAGCCAGGCTCACTGAACTTGTTAACCCTTTACAGGCAAAAGAGACATGAAGTACTCCTGTTCTATTAATGCTTAACTATCTGTTTATAACAGTGTTTTTTACCCATGAACGCTTATGCCCAAATAAATCCCTCAGTCTTCAAGGTGGCACTGGACTCCTGGTTGTTTTTGTGGCTACAGACTAACATGGCTACCCCTGATACTTGTGGTAAGACAGTTTCTTCCCTGAAGAACTTACCATCTAGTCTAGTGTAAAGTAAAGTGGTAAGTCTATGATGTGGGAGCTGCAACGTGGACTTGCCAGACTTATCTCATAATGTTGTGATGGCTACAACTTTTTAATCCCTGCTGAGCCGGGCTGGATTTACACTGGTGTCCTATCAGTGACAGGCTTTATAACTCCCTGGGACAGGGGTACTGGAACAGTTTGTACAGTGGGGGTGCTGAGAGCCACTGAACCAAACTATAAATCCTGTATATGATGGAAACCATTTCAAGCCAGGGGGTGAGGCTGCACTCCAAGCACCACTAGTTCCAGCACCTATGCACTGGGATGCCTCAGGGCATTGGTGTCCCCATAAATACTGATGAGAGTGAATCTAAGTTTTTGGAAACAATAAGCTTATTAAATCCAGTTCTTACTTTTTGGAGTTTACACAGGCATGGGATCCTACCTGTATATAGGCAAAATCTCTCATACATTGCTGTCAGTCTCACACATGCTGAGTGTGCTTCACCTTGTTGTGTCCAAGGGAAAGCTGCTACTAAACCAAATACAGACAGTGAAAATGTGACAGTAAAACAGGTATTAACAGAGCATTCAAATCCACATCAAATGTTTTGCAATATAAAATCAGTCCATGGTCTTTACACTCCCTCACACATATGTGTATTCTTTTTACATCAGCAGTTTTTGAACCCACAGCCTTCGTAACCACAGTACAGACTATTCCACTTCAGCTATATCAGTAGCCTGTGGCGAGAAAACGTGTTGTTATCCTGTGTGTGGACCAGACCATGCCTGGAGATGTGACACATATGTTGCTAGTGGATTTCACAAATTTTGTGAGGCAGTAGTGGAATGCTGGGCATCAGGATTCTTAGTTTCTCACCTTAGCACTGAGAGTAGATTGGGGACTAGTGGTTACAGACAGCATAATTAAATGTGACAACGTCCCTGTTGGGGTTGTCTGTGGAGGCTGGATGTGGGATTTCCGGATGTAAAAGCATGAGCCTCTCTCTACCACTTGAGCAATCCAGATTTTCTAGTGTGTAAGCACTATGAGTTATGTATCTCTGTGGCCTGACTGCTAGGTACAATGTGTTAATGTGAAGTACAGCAGCATCTAGTTTGCAGTAGCCCTTCTGAAAGGCTGTGTGTGAGAATTTCTGAGGCTTGGCTCTCTGTAAGACTTGGGTTCTGTTTCCAGCTCTCCGTGAAGTGATTTTGTACAAGATCTCAGTTATCTTGTCTGTGAAATGGGTAAATTATGCACATTGGTTTTGTCCTCTAAGGTAGCAGTATGAAATATGTTTAATAATGGAGATTGTGGAGGACACAGAAATACTAATGGCAGTCAGTGGAAGTCTGGTCTCTGAACTTGCAGTTACAAGCTACAAGCTTTGGAATTATATGAAGGGGGCAGTGTGGTCTAGTGGATAGAGCCCTAGACTAAGACAACCTGGGGTTCTATTCCCTGTTGTGCCACATCCAGCTGGGTAATATCACTGTGCCTCAGTTTCCTCATCAGTAAAATGGGAGTAATAATACTTGCTTCCTTTGCAAAGCAATTTGAGATGTACAGATGAAAAATGCTGAGATAGGTGGTGGTGGTATTATTATTCTGCTTTCCCAAAACTGAGCAATGGCCAGAAATTCTTGTGTCATAATGAGAGAGCCTGTAGCAGGGCTAAATTTGTGTTACTTGCTGTTGAAATTGCATGAATTGGCAATAGTGCATTTAAAGTAACATCACTGATAGCTAAGGGTACGTCTACACTACGGGATTATTCTGATTTTACATAAACCGGTTTTATAAAACAGATTGTATAAAGTTGAATGCACTCAGCCACACTAAGCACATTAATTCGGCGGTGTGCGTCCATGGTTCAAGGCTAGCGTCGATTTCCGGAGCGTTGCACTGTAGGTAGCTATTCCATAGCTATCCCATAGTTCCCGCAGTCTCCCCCGCCCCTTAGAATTCTGGGTTGAGAGCCTAGTGGCTGATGGGGCAAAAATCATTGTTGCGGATGGTTCTGGATAAATGTCGTCACTCATTCCTTCCTCCGGGAAAGGAACGGCAGACAATCATTTCGCACCCTTTTTCCCTGGATTGCCCTGGCAGACACCATAGCACGGCAACCATGAAGCCCGTTCAGCTTTTTTTTTTACAGTCGCCGTATGTGCACTGGATGCCGCGGACAGAGGCGATACTCCTGCGCTACACACCAGCATTTATTTGCTTTTGCATGACAGCAGAGATGGTTACCAGTCGTTCTGTACCGTCTGCTGCCAGTGTAATTTGGCAATGAGATGACGGTTATCTGTCCTTCTGTGCAGTCTGCTGCTATCATGGGTGCCCCTGGCTGAGATCGGTGGGGGGCGCAAAAGCAAAACTGGGAATGACTCCCTGAGTCAATCCCTACTTTATGGTTTCTAAAAATAGTCAGTCCTGCCTAGAATATGGGGCAAATGTACTAGAGAAGCAGTGTATCAGAGAGTCCAGCTGCTCTGTGTCAGATCCCGCAGAAATGATGAGCTACATGCCATTCATGGGGGGTCCCCCTGCAACAACTCCACCTGTTGCTTCCCTCCTCCCCCAACCTTCCTGGGCTATGGTGGCAGTGCACCCCCCGTTTGTGTCATGAAGTAATAAAGAATGCAGGAATAAGAAACACTGAGTTTTTAGTGACATAAAATGAGGGGGAGGCAGCCTCCTGGTGCTATGATAGTCCAGGCAGGACATTAAGCAGCGTGGGGGAGAGGAGCCCAGCATCCCACTGCTATGACAGTCCAGGCAGTACAGAATCTTTTCTTTTCACATGAAAGGGAGGGGGATGATTGAAGCTCAGCCTCCAGTTGCTATGATGAAGACGGTTACCAGCTGTTCTGTACCATCTACTGGGAATGACTGGGAGTCATTCCTATTTTCACCCAGGCGCCCCCGCCCAGCCTCACCTGAAGCCAGCCAGGAGCACTCACGGGTTGATAAGAAGGACGGTTACCAGTCCTACTGCACCGCCTGCCACCGGGGAGGGGAGAGGAGCGGATACTTCTGTTCACTGCTGCAGCATCGCGTCTACCGGCAGCATTCAGTAGACATAGGGTGACACTGAAAGAAGTCAAGAAATGATTTCTTTCCCTTTTCTTTCACGTGGGGGGGAGGGAGTAAATTGACGAGCTATTCCCTGAACCACGTGGGACAATGTGTTTGACCCTACAGGCATTGGGAGCTCAGCCAAGAATGCAAATACTTTTTGGAGACTGCGGTGGACTGTGGGATAGCTGGAGTCCTCAATACCCCCTCCCTCCCTCCATGAGCGTCCATTTGAGTCTCTGGCTTCCCGTTACGCTTGTCACGCAGCACTGTGTAGCCTGTAGGTTTATTTTTCAAACGCTTTGGCATTTCGTCTTCTGTAACGGAGCTTTAATAGAACAGATTTGTCTCCCCATTCAGCAATCAGATTCAGTATCTCCCGTACGGTCCATGGTGGAGCTCTTTTTGGATTTGGGACTGCATTGCCACACGTGCTGATCAGAGCTCCACGCTGGGCAAACAGGAAATGAAAATCAAAATTTCGCAGGGCTTTTCCTGTTTACCTGGCCACTGCATCCGAGCTGAGATTGCTGTCCAGAGGGTCACAGTAGTGCACTGTGGGATACCGCCTGGAGACCAATACCATCGATTTACAGCCACACTAACCCTAATCCGATATGGTAATACCGATTTTAGCACTACTCCTCTCGTTGGGGAGGCATACAGAAACCGATTTAAAGAGCCCTTTATATCAATATAAAGGGCCTCATAGTGTGGACGGGTACAGCGTTAAATCGGTTTAACGCTGCTAAAATCGGTTTAAACGTGTAGTGTAGACCAGGCCTAAGTTAGTACCCATTGAAATGCATAATGTTCACACTTCAGAGTCAGTATTTTGGAGCCAGTGCAAACTTAGGCAGACATTTCTGATTTGATTACACTTGGGGCATATTTTGAAGGTTTTCTTTGCCAATGTAGCTTCTAGAGACTCTCTTAAGACTCTGGAGAACAAAGGAGAAGTTGTCTGTGCCCCTCTGGCGAGTCCTTCTTCTGGGGGAGCATTTGTGCTACACACCTTGGAGGAAATAGTATTGTCTACCATTGTCTGAGGAACGAAGACTGTAAGAACACCATGCATTCTTCCATTCTGAACCCGCCTCCAAAACCAGTGGATAATTGCAATAAAAGTAAACATGCACAAACTAATAACCACGGAACAAGCAGGAGAGAGAGTCAAAGGCATAAAGAGAAGTTAGGTATCTGATTGCCATTGCAAGTCTATGAGAATTGAGCACCCTAGGCTCAGATCGTCAAAAGCATTAGGGACCTAACTCCTGTTTAAATTGATGGAAGTTAGGGGCTCAAGTACCTTTGGGGATCTGGGCCTGGTGCCTGGTTCTGCACCATTGACTTTAGTGGGTGCCTGATCAAGGCCTGTACTCCATTTGTGCTTTTTGAAAATTTTTCCCTGGAAGCTAATGGGTAACATATAAAAGAAAAATCATGGCAAGATGGCAGGAACCAAACTTGTAAATTGTACCTAATGTGAATAGTTTTCAGACGTTGGAAAAGCACAAGCAGAGACTTGTTCAGAGGAGAGTCCATTCAGCAGAGTGAATTTTTTAAAATGGCAGCCCTCCTATGCTTATTGTGCTCTTCTCAGAGGCTCTTTTTTCAGTGCTAAGTGGAATAACCTTATTTTCTGACTTTTATGAATATTTAAGTGTTAATAATTGGATTTCAAAAATGAAAGCTCTCTATTTCCTACTTTGCTTAATGTAATTGGCATGTGGTAAAGTAATTGCTTGATAAGGGAAGTGAACTTTTGATTATAATCACGTCATTCACAGTCAAACATACACAGCAGACTGTGCACTTTAATTTTCAAAGCTGTTCTGTAATATGATTTTGCTGCCTTTTCAGAATCTGCCATTATTTCTTGATCATTTCCTCACCATTACTTATTCTTTAGGAGCAGTATGTGTTGTTTTTATTCTAATTTTTGGTCCCTCTTATAAAACATGTACCAGTGCATGTTTCCCAAATTACAGCATTTCTTCATGTGCATATGTAATTATTTTACCTTGTAGTGGTAATTGCTATTGCTAAAAGTCCTATACCAGATTGTGAGGGGAAGAAGAAGAGAGTTCAGCTGACTGTCAAAGCTAAGCATTTGATATTTGCAGAGCAAAGACACCTGTTTAGTGGAGCTTGTGCATTCTGGGGAGGCATAGAGTACAATGGCTACAATGATTTTAACTGTAATAATAAATAGTACTGTCATAGGATTAACTAGAAAATTGGTAGCTTTTTCTCCAGCTTTTCAGACCAGAGAAAAACAACAGTAGATTCAAACTAAAATACAGATCTGTATTTTTTTTTTTTTATCTGAAGGATCTACTGGAAGTGGAAATCCTCTTCTTCAAACATGCCATTTCCCTCCTTTCCGTCAATTTAATTAAAGGATTGTACAGCTGTGGTTACTCCATTAATCTAGTTATCAGAATATTCTGGAGTAGTGAGAGAGTTGTTTCTGGGAATTTAAATAAATATATATTCCACTGAATAAAGTCGTATGCCATTGTCTAGTTCCCTTTTTGATATCCTTCCAACATATCATATTTATAATTGTTCTACAACCTCTAAATGTGTATACATGATATGGGTTACCTTGTTTTTTCCTTAAATATGAACTTGATAGATGTGGACGTTGAACTGCTATTCATGTATACAAGCTTGGAGAATTATTGATAGGTGCAATGTATAAACACAAATAAATGTGTACTTGACTATAATACATTCGACAACAAGTAATCAAATTGATTGATACTTTTCATGTAGAAGACAAGTTTTTTTCCTTAGAATTTTCAGTTTAAGCAACCTCCTCCTTATTTTTAGCAGATACTCTTAATTGATTAGAATGCATATCTTTTTTTAAGGAAACCTGTGTTTGACAATGAACAGTAAAGTTAGCCCTCTGATGTGTAGTCTTGTAACGGAGGCTCTTAATCCAGTATTTAAGCAGTAGAAATGCTTAAGTCAATATGTTCTAGCAGATAATAATATGTAAACATTTTCATAGGCCTTCTCTTTACAAAAAATAGCTTTCAAATTGTCAGTTGTAAGGCAGACAGTGTCATGTTATCTGACTTGAGCCCAGATATGAATCATAAGAGTTTGATCCTTGCTCAGTTGGCTTGTCAACAGTTCAGAATAATCAAAGAACACTTTAATGGTTATATAGAGGATACTCTTCATGTAACTTTCCTATCTTGTATAGGACTAGGATATATTGATGACTTTATAGTAACCATGAACTTAATATTTTAGGTCTGTTCAGGACCTAAATAACTTTTAAAACATGTAAGAGGTGTCTGTTAGCAGTCCAATCCTGCACAGTGCTGAGATCTTTAAGTTGCCCTTGAATCGAGAGCACTTATCATTTCACAGGAGGAAAATGCGGCCAGGTTTTTAAAGGTATATAAGTGCCTAGTGCAGGAGTTGGCAACCTTTCAGAGGTTGTGTGCTGAGTCTTCATTTATTCACTCTAATATAATGTTTTGCGTGCCAGTAATGCATTTTAACGTTTTTAGAAGATCTTTCTGTAAGTCTATAATATATAACTAAACTATTGTTGTATGTAAAGTAAATAACGTTTTAAAAACGTTTAAGAAACTTCATTGAAAATTAAATTAAATTAAAATGCAGAGCCCCCCAGACTGGTGGCCAGTGCGAGTGCCAGTGAAAATCAGCTTGCGTGCCACCTTTGGCATGTGTGCCACTGGCTGACTACCCATGGCCTAGTGCGATTCTCGAAAGCATATAGGTACCTACAGCCTATTGATTTAAATATCCCATTTGAAATCCAGTGGGAGGGAGGGTCCTAATGAGGTTATTTTGAAAGCACCTATCTGCATCTTGAGTCACCTAAGTACCTTTAAAAATGTAGTGCTCTCTGCCTCTCAGGATTGAGTCCTAAACATGTGGCTTGGGTTAGAGGGTATAAACAGGTTACCAGTGTCCTTTTCTTTTGTTCTGTCTAATAGGCATGCTCTGCAGGATTTCACTCCTGTTAACTTCTGAAACATGTGACAGCCCACCCTATTCATAGGCCAAACAGAGGGGAAATCCTAGAAGAGCTTTTAAAGGAAAGATATATTTGTAATGTTGCTATTTCTACTGTAAATACAAAGAGGACGTGTGTAATGGTTACAACAGGATAGAGGTAGCCAGGACTCAGGGATTCCATTCCCTAAGTGGCCTTGAACAAGTCACTTAACTACTCTGCTCCTGTTTCTGTGTCTGTAAAATGCATACAAGGGTGCTTGCTTCAAACATTAATCTTGACAGCACCTGTGTGAAGTCCTGAGATGCTGAGATGGAAGGTGAGGTATAAGAATTTAACAGTTCATATGCAGGAATGTCGTCTTTCATTTACATTAGTGTTTACAGCTGCCACATGTGCACTGGGAAAAGGACCTGTTGATGAGCAAGTCTAAAAATACACTTGAACAAGGTGTTATGTAGGTTGATGGATTCTCTCTCCTTAAATGATACAAGTTGTGATGAATAAGCCATATAAGACAAATAACTTAGTTACGTTATGCAGATCTAAAAGCCCCTATTACTCGATGAACGAGGTGTTTTGACACAAGCACCTAGCTTTTGGCATCCTTAAAGAATGTCAAAATCCAAACCCTTCCTTGGATTTTTACCATATACTGGATTATCTTCCTGTAGCATCATGCCTGTCCTTTCATAACATTGCTTCTGCAAATCCTCACAGTAGAAGTCATGTGCTTCACCATAGAACTAATTTCAAAGCAGTTAGCCATTAGGCTGCTTGCACATGTCCTGCAGATTCAGTGCTCTAGAACACACTACATATGATCACGCACATGACCGTTACTGCTTTTTTCTACCCTTCCCTCTCCCTGCTTTTTGTTCCAGTCTATTCCCTCTGTTGCTCTCTCACCACTGATCTGGTCCTTGACACCTCTGCATTCGATTCACACTGCTTCAGCAGGGTGGAAAGCTTGGTTGTATTATATCTGAGTAATAGTATAATGTAGACAAATAGCATAGCTATACAATCACATGATTCTGATTGTCTAGTTATACAGTCTTTTATCTTTTACATTTATCTTCTTTTTCAAAATACAAAAACAAACAATGAACAAGATGTTTAATACAACAATCAGTGTTACTTGCAGGACCAAGGAATGTAAACATAAAAGACAGTAGCCAAAGGCAGAAAGCAATAGTTTTTTTTCCTTTCTAATTGTGACACGGAGAAGCATGAGTGCATGATCGTAAGATCAGAGTATATTAGCTACAAATATAACCCAAAGCATGTTTTGCTAATGACATTATGTATGACTCATGTTGCATCACTACTGCATTAATACATTTTAGTGTGTGTTTCTCCATTTTGTGTCTCAGCAGTGATGTTGTTTCTCTGTACTAATACAGGTCTTTGCATGTGTCTTCTCTGGATAACTCCTAGTTGTGGTTCATCATATTTGTATTAAGACACCTTGACCAATAAACCAGAGGTTCCCAAACTGTTGGGCTCACTCCCTGGGGGGGAATGGAGGAACATTTGGGGGCATGGCTGGGGCCCGGGCCAGCCTCCGCAGAGGCAGGGAGGGAGTGCCACTCAGCTCCGCTCCTGGCTGCGCCCCTGGCTGCCAGCCTCACCCCTGTCCCCAGCTGCGGCCACAGCCTCAGCCCCCTTACCCTTGTCCATGTCCCTCCCTTTCGGAGCTGCATCCTTGATCCTGGCCCTGGATCTGGGGGTGGTAGTGTGTGGATGAGGTAAAGGGGAATATGAGGGGAAAAGTTTGGGGACCATCGTAATAAACAATAATTTATCCAACTGGTTTAAATTTTTAGTGTAATCAAAGAATATTCAACTACATAGTAAACTCTTTGGGTCAGGGGCAAGTCTCTTTGTTTTGTGTTTGGTACAGCACGGTGGGGTCCTAGTCTATGACTGGGGTTCCTACATGCTACCTCAATGTAAACTATAAATATCATTGTATGGACTCCCTTTGCTTGGTAGCTTGATGGTGCTGTAAGGATTACTAGCAATCCTTTGGAGCTGCATGTCTCAGTATATAGTATAAATACGTTTACAGTGGGAAAAGATTATTAGTTTAACTGTGACCTTGTATCATATTTTTTTAATGAGTTGCACTGAAATGAACAAGGCAACATTATTTGATTAGAGGTGTGTAAAATCCCATTTATTTACATGCCAGGCTTTGAAGTACTGCCAGACTCTGTCTGTGATGGCCTTGGGGATGTGAGATAAGATTGATGATATAGTCTCATCATATGAGGATGATAACACTCTTTCCACTCCATTATCATCTCTGGAAGATGTTAAATAGAAGCAACTGAAGGCTGACATTTTTAAATGAGCAGGCCTAGATAGCTTGCATCCAAGAGTTTTAAAAGAGCTGGCTGAAGAGCTCACTTATCATTAATGTTGATTTTTCAATAAGTCTTGGAGCAGTGCGGAAGTTCAAGAAGACTGGAAAAGAAAGGTAATTCTATGCCAATATTTAAAAAGGGTAAATGGGATGACCGAGGTAATTATAGGCCTGTCATCTTGACATTGATTCTGGGCAAGATAATGGAACAGCTGATATGGGAGTTGATTAACAAAAATTTAAAGCAGGGTTATGTAATTAATGCAAATCAGTATAGGTTTATGGATATTAGGAAACACTATTTCACTAGGAGGGTGGTGAAGCACTGGAATAGGTTACCTAGGGAGGTGGTGGAATCGCCATTCTTAGACATATTTAAGGCCCAGCTTGACAGAGCCCTGGCTGAGATGATTTAGTTGGTGTTGGTCCTGCTCTGAGCAAGGGATTGGACTAGATGACCTCCTGAGGTCTCTTCCAACCCTAATGGTCTGTGATTCTATGAAAATAGATCCTTTCAAACTAATTTGATATCTTTTTTTTTTATGTGATTACAGGGTTAGTTGATAAAAGTAATAGTGTTGACTTAGTATACTTAGACTTCTGTAAGGTGTTTGACCTGGTACTGCATGACATTTTGATTTTAAAAACCTAGAACGGTATAAAATTAGCATGGCAAACATTAAACAGATGTGGCAAAAGAACTAATGTGATCTTGGGATGCCTGAACAGGGGAATCTTGAGTAGAAGAAGAGAGCTTATTTTACCTCTGTATTTGGCATTGGTGTGACCACTGCTGGAATAGTGTATAATGTATAGTGTATGAATAGTGCCAACAATTCAAGAAGGATGTTGATAAATTGGAGAGGGTTCTGAGAAGAGCCACAAGAATGATAAAGGATTAGAAAAATGCCTTATGGTGTTAGACTCATAAGAACATAAAACGGCCATCTTGGGTCAGACCAAAGGTCCATCTAGCCCAATATCCTGTCTTCTGACAGTGGCCAATGCCAGGTGCCCCAGAGGGACTGAACAGAACAGGTAATCATCAAGTGATCCATCCCCTGTCACCCATTCCCAGCTTCTGGCAAACAGGCTAGTGGCACCATCCCTGCCCACCCTGGCTACTAGCCATTGATGGACCTATCCTCCATTAACTTACTAGTTCTTTTTTGAGCCTGCATAGAGCTCAATCCATTCATCTTAACGAAGGAGATTAAGGGATGACTTGATTACAGTCTATAAGTATCTACTTGGGGAACAAATATTTATTAATTATCTTTTAAGTCTAGCAAAGAAAGGTGGAACACAATCTAGTGGCTGGAAGTTGAAGCTAAACAATTCAGACTGGAAATAAATCATGAATCTTTAACAGTGAGGCTAATTAACCACTGGAACAATTTATTGAGGGTCGTGGTGGATTCTCCATCAGTGACAATTTTGAAATCAAGGTTGGATGTTTTTCTAACAGATCTGCTGTAGGAATTTTTTGGGGGAAGTTCTGTGGCCTGTTTTATTGATACAGGAGGACACACTAGATCACAGTTGTTCCTTCTGGTCTTGGAATCTATGAATCATAGCTATAGATAACAGGGAAGTTTGAAGCACTCTTAAACTTAGCATTTCTAGCATCAATGCCATGCTTCTATAATTTGACTGAGAAAACTTTGCTTAGTATTAATTTTAACATTTAGCTTAATATTTCTGCACCCTAATATGTAAATTGATTTTCTTCCACAAAATTAAGGGGGAAATTCAATTGAATTCAATGGGAGTTTTACCATTCACTTCACTACTGCCAGAATTTCATTCTGAATATCAGTTTGAATATCAACAAAGTTTTTAAATGTAAATTGTATCTATCTTAAGGTTTGATTTGTTTGCTGTTTATCTTACAGATTTTTAACACAGTAATTTCTAGTATTTGGGATATTTTTTTAAAGTGCAATAGCTATTAAATTCTGTTTTTAATGAATTAAACAGTGGCGAATGCATAATGCTTTGTGGTAGATATTTTAAACCTCTGTATCAGGGTGGATTAAAAGAGCTATATTCCAGACTTGTCAAGCAGACAAACTGGATCAACCAAAGAAAATTTTTTGCACACTCCATAAGGGATACTGTGGGATCCTCATCTAACATCTGCAGAGTTGCTACATGGTCATTTATTAATTTTTTCACTAACTGTTACAAAAGAAGTGCCTTTTCTTACTCAGATGCAGGTTTTGGACAGCAATAGACTATACCAGGAGGAGGCAACTTATGGCGCGCATTAAATTTAAAATGTATTACTGGCACATGAAACCTTAAATTAGAGTGAATAAATGAAGACTCGGCACCCCACTTCTGAAAGGTTGCCTACCCCTGGGCTATACTATGCATGTGGGACTTGGTTCATGAAGCCCCAGAATTCTAGGCTATTAGGATTCTGTGTTGGTAGGCAAGGATTAATGGACTGGGACCAGCAGCAGCTCAACCTCATTAGTCTTCCTGGAGACTAGCTTGGAGAATATAAAAGGAGTAGAAAGAGGAAGTTGCGTTCTCCAGCCACTCCCGGCACTTAAGAATCATTCTGAGGGAAGCTGATCTGTAGAGGAAATCATTCTAAAACAAATTGTTTGGGGTGAGGGGAGGGTTCTACATGAGCTCTGAGAAAAGGGCATTTGGAAGGTGTTGGGTTTTTTTCCCCTTGAATAAAGGAGAGAACAAAGGACTTTTGTTTGCTTAATCCTGAGGCGAGGGAGTTTGGGACTTGTTTGCCTTGACTCTGGGGAGAGGGATTTATGGAACTGGATTCAGCATAATCCTAGAGTATGTTTTGTTTCATTTTTTCCTTTTTAGTGTGCCTGGACTTCTTTAGGCAGAAGGACCACTTGCCCATATGGACATAGAATCCTTCAGTCTGTGTCTGGTTATTTTTCAGTGAGAATAAAGAACATTTATTTCAAGGATTTTGGTGTAACGTTTCACTTCGCCTTTATGTTATTACTGATTGTTCACATTCTGACCCTACTGTATGTGATGTCCTGGCAATTATGGCCAAAACAATGGATGTCACACATGAGAGAGAAAAATTAATTCCGTTGCTGGTAACTCTGGTTTCTCATTGTAGGCAACCATTGGTATGGCTTGACAAGACCTACCCTACATTAATGTTATGCCATGGTAGTAATTCAGTCTTAGGGTTGCGGGGAGATAGAAATTGAACTTAAAATTTCGAATGTTACTCATCTCTTGAGCTTGCACTAGTCTTGTGTCTCATCAGCCTCGGTAATATCCTGAGGTTCGTGCATGCAGTACACCAGTGTGCTTTGCAGCTGCTGGAATGTGCAGGATAAGTGAGATGTGAATGTCTAGTATGAGAAAAAATTTGTGGGTTTAAAACCACCCTGCTTTTATTGATCCAACCTCCTGAAAGCTAGGCTGCCTTAGTACCGCAATTCCCACTGTATGGTCTTTGGAAGGAGAGAGAAATTAGAACCAATAATATTCCAATCTCTCAAAGTGACCTGTAATAGCCTTTCTATACAAAAGTGTGGCAATTTTATGGTCTGACACCTCATGATCTACCAGAGGCAGAAGCAAAAGCATTCATGATATTTTAATAACACAAAGGTCCCATTTCTGCTCCTGACAGAAAATGAAATATCAGACCTTCCATCATATTGCTCATTAAAAATTCTGTATTGGCTGATCCGGGTCTCAAGCCAGTGTACATTTTTGAGAGGGTTCATATTTGGAGCAAAAGAAGGATATATTTTTGTCAGAGGTTTTGATGGTGGCACTGAGATTTAAGATGTTAGAATTAGTCCTGGTGGAGGTGGGCTTGTTGCCAAGGTACATATAAAGTGATCAAAGGTGAAATGAGTGATAGCCATTCATGATGTGGTGGTTCAGCTTACGAAATTGATGTCATCGCCACATCTCTGGGAGGTTGTGTGCACACACTATTTTTCATGTAATTATTGCAAACAGGAAATTCAATAAATTATGTATAAATCTGACTTTTGAATGAAATAATTTCCAACTCAGACCTTTACTAAAATAAACATTCAAATAAAGTGTGGTAACTATGGATGATGATGGCAACTTCTGTACAGAATACTGATGTGATGTTGGGTGACACAGGTGATTTTGCTCTCCTGTACTTGTACTGAGATGCAAAATCTCACTGCATTTGTATTTTTTTTTAATGCCATTCTTCTATGCACTAACATCCTGTGCAGATTAGCCTTTTAATGTGAGTGAACATTTTGGTGTTAAGGGAACATGAAGGCACATATTTTACCCTTTAACATAAACATTTTAAGACTTCCTGATTTTTTTTTCTATTTGAAATTGGTGGAGGACACCATCTGAACAATAGATAACAGAAAATTTTACTTTGTCTTACAAGAAAAAGGAGTAGTTTTGCAGAGTTGATACGATGCTGCAATGTTCTGGATGCCTGCCACAGAGAAGGGCTGTATGGTGCGTACAATAGTTTGCTTACTAGCCCTACCGGCAGCATCCTGATTGGTTAGTGCAGCAAATAAAGGCACAGCTGAAGTAGAATCAGCATGAACAGAGCAGTGTTTCATCTCACCTCTTTATCTCTGTGCTTTCAGTTGGCATGTTGTCATCACTGTCATGGGATTGCTAGTGTGCAGCCCTCTAAACATTATCTACACCAAGGGTAGGCAATCTATGGCATACATGCCAAAGGCGGCACACGAGCTGATTTTCAATGGCTCTCACACTGCCCAGGTCCTGGCCACCGGTCCAGGGGGCTCTGCATTTTAATTTAATTTTAAATGAAGCTTCTTAAACATTTTTTAAAACTTTATTTACTTTACATACAACAATTGTTTAGTTATATATTATAGACCTATTGAAAGAGATCTTCTAAAAACGTTAACATGTATTACTGGCACTCTTACATTAGAGTGAATAAATAAGGACTTGGCCCACCACTTCTGAAAGATTGCCAACCCCTGATCTAGACTCTTTGAAAACTTTCACTTATGTAAAGTCAGTGAGCTTTTAACATAAGATTTTTCATACTGGAAAGTTGTTTTTTCTTATGTTTTCCAGGCTTTAGTGCATGCTTGAATGTGATCTCTTTATTTGTGCAGAAACATAACTGATAAGGTAATGTCAACACTATTAACATATAGAATTAGCATGGTGGTACCAACAACGATGTGTGTGTTCCATTTTTTCCAGGTTTCTATTTAGGGCTCTCCCCTACCCCAGAGTAATTTGTTTTATCCACTTGTCCTTGACTGTTGGAGAGCTCCACCACTGAGGGTTTGGCTATACTGGAGAGCTGCAGCGCTAGTGGTGGGTTTGCAGCGCTGCAACTTAGTAACTGTCCACACCTGCAAGGCACATCCAGCGCTGCAACTCCCTGACTGCAGTGCTGGCTGTACACCTGGTCTGCTTGGGGTGTAACGATTGCAGTACTGGTGATGCAGCGCTGCTCATCAAGTGTGGCCACCAAAAGCGCTGTTATTGGCCTCCAGGGTATTAGGAGGTATTCCAGAATGCCTGCTCACAACAGACCGGAAGAATGGCTGAACTCCGAGCTTCCCCGAGCTGCTTATCTAAAAAACAAACACAGCTGCCGTTTGCTCCAGCGAGCGAGCGGAGGCAGGCAGGGGAATTGCTTTGGAAGGTTCACAGCTGTTTGCTTGAAGACAGAAGTCACATGGCAGAGGGAGAGGGGGGAGTCCGTGTTGAGCAACTGCTTATGTGGTCTGAAGGCTATTTAGGAGTGCATAATTTGCATTTAGTGAATAAGAGAGGGGTGGGGGAAGGGATCGAAACTTTTAAATTGATTGCAGGTTGGTGATGTGTATGTTCTAGTCCTTAGAACTTGCAGCAGGGAGCTGACAGATGCAAATATCCACTCTCTCTCTCTCCCCCATGTTCCCCCTCACCCCCCTCTTCTGAAAAGCACATTGCAGCCACTTGAACACTGGGATAGCTGCCCACAATGCACCACTCCCAACAGTGCTGCAAATGCTGCAAATGTGGCCACACTGCAGTGCTGGTAGCTTTCAGTGTGGCCACACTGCAGTGCTTTCCCTACACAGCTGTACGAAGACAGCTGTAACTCCCAGCGCTGTACAACTGTAAGTGTAGCCATACTCTGAGTGGAGTAACTTTTGGCATTAATTTCTCAGCAGCTCTAGTACGAGCCCTTAAGGGGAGAAGTAGTAATTGCCAGTCTGTGGAGCAGGCATGAGTTTTCTGAAGATACTTGGTTTCTGGGGGACACTTCAGCCAGCCTCTGCCATCCAGAGATCAGGAGGGAAATGTGACCACAGAGGTTTCTAAGCATGCTTCTGTAAAGCATCTCCACCTTCCTGCATGTATAGGACCTTAACTTTTGCTCCTCCCTCAACAACCATAGAATTAAATAGGATCATTAGGAAGGTACCCAATTGTGATGATTAGGATTCTTTATTCTCTCCATTTAAGCTCACTAGCAAGCTGTTTTGGGACTTATCTCACATCTCCTACCTAGAGTAATCTTCAGGCACACAGTGTGCTCACTGTCACATCTCTCTTCCACTCTCCTTAGGACTTGTATCCTTGGTTTCTTGGTGCCATGAGGAAAGCATCTCCAAAGAGAGGTTCCAGGTGCTAGAAGGTGGTGCTGTGAAATAGCCTAGCTCACCTTTTTCAAAGGAAGGGGTGGTGCTTTCCAGATTGAGGTTTCCTTCAGCCACTTCTAGGCAATTTGCCTCTGAGCACTTGAGAGGAACTCGGATACCACAATGATGGGTTCAGCATATATAGCTGGACAGATTGGCCGATTGTCTCCATCAGAAGAAGAGGACACTAACAGTCCAGAAGAATGGCTGGAAGGCTTGGGGCCTTAGTTTCTCCATCTACTAGGGAAGTGAATTTTAGGAATGACAGGATGCACAATTTTTCCTCCTCAGAGCTGTGTGCAAACTGTATAGGCTAAGTACAATTATGACCTCTGATACTTGCTGCCTGTCATTCATTGAACAAGTATCTGAGGGGTAGCCGTGTTAGTCTGCATCCACAAAAAAACAATGATGAGTCTGGTGACACCTGAAGGACTATCAGATTTATTTGGGCCTAAGCTTTTGTGGGTAAAAAGCCCACTTCTTCAGATGCATGGAGTGAAAGTTATAGATGCAGGCATAAATATACTGACACATGAAGAGAAGGGGGTTACCTTACAAGTGGAGAACCAGTGCTGACAGGGTCAATTCAATCAGGGTGAATGCAGTCCACTCCCAATAATTGATGAGGAGGTGTCAATACCAAGAGAGGGAAAATTGCTTTTGAAGTGAGCCAGCCACTCCCAGTCCCTATTCAAGCCCAAATTAATGTTGTTAAATTTGGAAATGAATTGTAGCTCTGCAGTTTCTCTTTGAAGTCTGTTTTTGAATTTTTGTTGTTGAAGTATGGCTACTTTTAAATCTGTTATAGAATGTCCATGGAGATTGAAGTGTTCTCCTACTGGCTTTTGTAGTTACCATTCCTACTACAGGACAGGCCCAGCAAGGAAAATAACAGAACATCACTGGCCATCATGTATAGCCCCCAGCTGAAACCTCTCCAGTACCTCATCAGTGACCTCCAACCTGGAAAACGATCCCTCACTCTCAGACCTTGGGAGGCAGGCCAGTCCTCGCTTACAGACAGCCCCCCAACCTGAAGCAAATATTCATCAGCAACTACACACCCCAACACAGAAACACTAACCCAGGAATTGATCCCTGTAACAAACCTCGTTGCCTACTCTGTTCCCATATCTACTCTAGCGACAGCATCAGATGACCCAACCACATGAGCCACACCATCAGGGGCTCATTCAAATGCACATCTACTAATCTGATATATGCCATCATGTGCCAGCAGTGCCCCTCTGCCACGTACATTGGCCAAACTGGACAGTCTCTATGTAAAAGAATAAATGGACACAAATCACACATCAGGAGTGGTAACATACAAAAGCCGGTTGGAGAACACTTCAGTCTCCATGGACATTCTATAACAGATTTAAAAGTAGTCATACTTCAAAGAGGAACTGCAGAGCTACAATTCATTTGCAAATGTAACACCATTAATTTGGGCTTGAATAGGGACTGGGAGTGGCTGGCTCACTACAAAACCACTTTTCCCTCTCTTGATATTGACTTGATATTGACTCATCAATTATTGGGAGGGGACCACATCCAACTTGATTGAATTGGCCCTGTCAGCACTGGTTCTCCATTTGTAGGGTAACATCCTTCTCTTCATATTTGTGCCTGCATCTGAAGAAATGGGTTTTTTACCCACGAAAGCTTATGCCCAAATAAATCTATTAGTCTTTAAGGTGCCATCGGACTTCTCGTGCCTTTTTTTTTTTAAATTGACTGGACAGTCATTTAGTTAAAATTATCCTTATCTGTAGAAGGCAGATTAACCCTGAAAGATCCCTGTTACTGCAAAATTTAGGCCAATTTCAAAGAAATCATGAACTAGTCACTAATTGTATTACAGCAAAGACACTGGAGCACCATATCTGTTCCCTGCAGGTTACTGCGCCAAGGCCCTGGGTAATTGGCTTCAAGATTTGGGAGATAATCCCCCTTCTCCCCGCAAGTCCAGTAATGCTCCATAGTCTCTTGCTTCACTTAACTTGCTCTCAAATTTTCTAGGCAAGATAATTTGGTTGCTGCTAAACTTCAGTATTAGAGTTAGAGAATAGTTAGTATATGTTAGGGGGCTTATTCCTTCACCCTCTTACTTCCCTGGTCCTTCTCGCATGAACAGAGAGCAACAATACCTGACGTCCAAAGGTGCAAACAATTCGATGTTTATTGGGGTGAACTTCCAGCAAGCATGATTCCAGTTTCCTTCCTTAGTGTCCCCCTTCCCAGCTCTGACACTGCAGAGCCTTGCCTGTGTGCCTGTTCCTATCCCGTTCCCATTTCCTCCTTTAGCAAAACATGATCCCAATTTCTCCATTCCCAGTCCCGGTTCCCATTCTCTCCCCCCCCACCCTTCCTGATTGACTTCAGACTATATAGTAAAACCTGAGTTTTGTTTAGCTATTCCTTAACCAATCATTTTACTGAAATTTAACTAACCAATCGTAACATATTGTAACATGGTTATTTAACCAATTATACCCCACCACCTTCATTGGTTTACACCCAACAAATTAATTATACAGCAGACAGAAACAATTACAGAACCAGACAGAGACCATGCAAATAAACATACAAAACAATACAGAAGTGAGGGTTTTACAACTACATCTATATAGACATAAGGGTTTTTATCTGTGTCTATTGGTAAGTGTGTTCTTGCCAGACAGCATGCTATTAAACTAAGTTTCCTTTTACATCTTCTAGGCTCTTCTCTTTCTCTGGAGGTGACAGGAGTATCAGGACAGGATTGTATTCCTAATAGCCCAAAAGTACCTTATTTTAATGTGACTAGTTTGGAATGTGAGGATGTGACCATACACTTCCCAGCTTATGGCTGCCTAGATACATCTTAGCTGAAGGCCTTAGCCTGTCACAGTAAGAGAAGGCCATGAAGTGCCTCCTTTCCCTGGAAGGCATCCAGTCCCCCTGGGCAGGGACCTTCTTCCACTACCCATATACCAAAGGAGGGTGGGCTCCTCATCCACCCCCCATTCCTCTGGGTCCCCTAACACTTCCTCCATTTCCTTTTTAATCTCATCCCAGGCTGACCCCTGCACCTGGTGTGGGCCCTGGTTCTTCCTTATCCAAAAAACCCTTTACCCTGGCTTGCCAGAACCCGCAACTACCATCACGAGAGTTCACTATACCCCCTCCACACAGCTGCGCAGACTGTTGGGGATGGGGACTTACAGGCTGCCACTCACCTATCCGATGCAATGCATCTGGGTCACGGCACCAAGATGTTAGGGGACTTATTCCTTCACTCTCTTACTTCCCTGGTCCTTCTCGTATAAACAGAGCAACAATACTCGAAGTCCAAAGGCGCAAACAATTCGATGTTTATTGGGGTGAACTTCCAGCAAGCATGATTCCAGTTTCCTTCCTTAGTGTCCCCCTTCCCAGCTCTGACACCACAGAGCCTTGCATATGTGCCTGTTCCTGTTCCCATCCCCTGTTCCCATTTCCTCCTTTAGCAAAACATGATCCCAATTTCTCCATTCCCAGTCCCGGTTCCCATTCCCCCCCCAACCCCCCTTCCTGATTGACTTCAGACTATATAGTAAAACCTGAGTTTTGTTTAGCTATTCCTTAACCAATCATTTTACTGAAATTTAACTAACCAATCGTAACATATTGTAACGTGGTTATTTAACCAATTATACCCCACCACCTTCATTGGTTTATACCCAACAAATTAATTATACAGCAGACAGAAACAATTACAGAAACAGACAGAGACCATGCAAATGTAACCCTTCTGCCCCTCTGAGTTGGCAGCAACAAGGACCGGGTTCAGTATCCAGGGGTTCCGTTTCAGTAACACAATGCATAACCGGCTCGAGCCCCCACCCAGTGACCTGGAACACTCACATACCACACCCCCCTGGGCGCCTCTAGGAGGCAATACTTCCCCTCTTGCAAGCACGGAGTCTGAGTGTAGCAAGATCTTTTTAATAAAGGAAGGAATCAATGTGGCATCCCATTGGAGAAATACCATAAACAGGGTTATGACACAAACCATAAACAAAAAACCCACCTCCAAGTACGTTTGGCACTGTCCTTTTTCCCTTTAGGGTTTTAAGTCCAATCACCCCAAAGTCCAACAACCCAAAAGTCTCTGGTCAATGCCACACCAGAGTTCGAGAATTTATCTGTAGAGGTCCCTCCCCCCAGCCTGGGTAGAAAGGGGCACCTTACGTGGTCCGGGGCCAACTGCCCTGCCTCTCCGTGGGTTCTGCTTCTGCCTTCTCCACGAACTGCTCCGCTTTACCAGCCGCTCCACTCTGCTCCTCCAGCCGTTCTCAGAAACTGCTCCGCTCCACCAGCTGCTCTGCTCCATGAGCTGCTCCAGTTCTCCCTGCAAACTGCTCAGCTCCGCGGGCCGCTCCACCCGTCCCACAGCTACTCCGCTCTGCCAGCCGCTCTGCTGCCACCAGCTGTCCCGTGATCCGCTCCAGCCGTCCCCACAACTGCTCCACTCCTCCAGCTGCTTTGTTCCACAGTATAGCTTCAGGCTCCCCCACTAGTTAGCACAGTACTCAGTGCTCTCAGCTCAGTAATTTCAGCTCTTTAGTGATTTCAACTCTTAGTGATCTCAGCTCTTAGTAGGGGAGCCCCAGTGTTACTGCACCATTAGCCCAAAGTGAGTTCAGCTCAGTAACCTGTATTTAGATTCTTGAGGGAATAAAAAAAAACAACTCTGACATTCCACAGTGGAGAGAGGAGGGGGTGGAACTGGTGCTTCTGGCTCCACAAGGAGACTGCACCACCAGGCACAGATACCTGTCCCCAGCCTCTCTCAATTCACTGGGTTTTGGAACCCATGTCCCTTGTCTAGCAAGTACCACTCAACTGAGGTTGAGTCATTTCTGTCACAAAGCAGTCCCACAGCTCGGCAGCATGGGATGGGGTAGTCGTGCCTATGCAAATACACTCTCTGAAATTCTTTCCACCAGATGTCAGGGTAGAGCTCATCCTGACTCTGCTTACACAAATAAACATACAAAACAATACAGAAGTGAGGATTTTACAACTACATCTGTACAGACATAAGGGTTTTTTAGCTGTGTCTATTGATAAATGAGTTCTTGCCAGACAGGATGCTATTAAACTAAATTTCTTTTTACATCTTCTAGGCTCTTCTCTTTCTCTGAAGGTAATAGAAATATCAGAACAGGACTGTATTCTTAATAGCCCAATAGCACCTTATTTTAATGTGACTAGTTTGAAATGTGAGGATGTGACTATACACTTCCCAGCTTATGGCTGCCTAACTACATCTTAGCTGAAGGCCTTAGCCTGTCACAGTAAGAGAAGGCCATTACACAAACAGTGATTTTGATTCTTTCTTTTATACTTCTATAACTAGCTAAGCAATAAAAATACCCCTAAGTTCTTTAAGTATAGGCCTTTGCAGACAGGCCTGAATATCTATATCCCAACAGTATATAGCCATACTACAGACCCATCTCTGTTAGAAATGCAGCATTTTATAGCCACCGATATGAAGGTTTGGGAAATTTTATTAATTACTGGCACTATTCCAAAAAATCCCTACCTTATATTTCTGTGCAGGGAAAATTAATGGTTGAAATATCACTGAAGACTCTTATATCAGGAAAAATATTATAGAAATGTTCACTGGGACTGTTACATTGAAATGGAATGACAAAACATTGGGAAAAGGGCAATTAAATATCAGTAACTAGGCAAGAACTCAGTAATGACAAAAATAGGTCTAATGAACATGAATGCACTTGTCAGAGCACTAGTTTGATCTGGAGAATGTATATACTTTTGTAGAGTTACTGGACAAGACCAGTATATGCTAAAAAATCTATCTGAAGAAAGCAAATGTTCTGTACCATAGCTTATTGGACCTGTTAGAAACGTAACATTGTACAAGTGTTATCTCCGTAGTGGCATTTTTTGGCGAGGCGAAACTGTATTTTCACTTGCTTTGTAGTCATGAACTGTGAAACTATGGCATGCTGCCTTTTAACTTGTTTGCTTGCAAGTGTTAGTGATGACAACGCTGTTCTGCTATGCTGCTTTGTTGTGGACGTGAAGGTTGGAAATTTCAGTTAGAAATTGAACTGCCAGCCTTGGTTTAAGAGCCTGTGCTGAGGGATGAAAACATTATCTAAGTTAGATCTCTCTCCCTCAGTTATTTGTTGTATAACATGAATCTAGCTAAAACTTATCCTACTTTGGAACATGTGAAAGGGTGCAGTGGAAAATTGGAAATACCAGGTCTTCAGCAAGCAAGAAGTTAACTCTCGCTTCTCTTGTGCACATAAACGAAGAGAGAAGATACAAAACTCTGCATCAAGGCAGGGCTCCAGACCTAGGCTTTCAGAACTCTGTTGAACCCAAGGCTGGGAGTTCAGTTTTGGTTATGGTGTAACTGGTTTTGATTTATGGTTAAAATGTTTTGCTCCTGATAAAAGACTTTACTGATTACTGATGTCTTATTCCTGCAGAGCCTCACTGGTTTCCATATCTTGTGTCTTAGTTCTGTGGAGTTGTTTGCCTTGCTTTTTAGTTTCAAAACAAGGCAATAAAAGAAAAATGAAAGCAATTGCAGTACTTAAATTTAAGTGTAAATTTCCTATGTAGAAACGGGAGATGCACTAAAATATTTGTGCTGCTTGCAAGTGAAGGTGATGGTGTTGGGTTCCAGTTTAGCAGCTTGTTCAGATAAATGTGTTGTCACTGGATATGAAATACAGTAGGTACTTTTGCACAAGATATTGCCACTTCGAAATCAGTACAAGCTAATGTTCATAGTGTGCCATGTTGAAAAAGTGCTGAACTATGAGTAACAGTGGAGAAAGTCCAGTTAAAACTGTTGATTTTGACACAATTACTTCCTACTGCAATCAAAGCTACATTGTAGCATTTGTCAGCTCTCTGGGATAAAGAATATAAGAACGGCCGTACCGGGTCAGACCAAAGGTCCATCTAGCCCAGTATCTGTCTACCGACAGTGGCCAATGCCAGGTGCCCCAGAGGGAGTGAAGCTAACAGGCAATGATCAAGTGATCTCTCTCCTGCCATCCATCTCAATCCTCTGATGAACAGAGGCTAGGGACACCATTCTTTACAGTGTTGCTGTAACAGTGTTGTTTATGTGTGGAATTTATAACATCTTGGTGCACAGGTGAAGGGATTTCTTTTGTTTGTTTGGATGGAAAAACCTTTGCACTTAAAACAGGTCTTGCTGTTAGGCAATTTGAAATCCCATTGAAAGTCTTTGGGATTTAAGCTCCTAGGTGGTTAAGGTGTTTTTAGAAAATTGGATTCAGGAGCTTATGGAAACGTTTATCCAGAGTTAATATTTCTAGATCCCTTGTAAAGCAGGGAACTGTAAATATATTTATATAGTAGGGAACCAGTTTGTTGGAGAAGATTTAAATACTCTTATTTTCTGAGAGGACAGAAATTAATTGACTTTTATATTAGTGTTTATTCTTTGTTTTCAAGTCAATTGACTGCATATAATGAGATGATTTTCCTCTCTTTATAGTTGACTTTCTGGAATTTCCTCCCCTCAATTTGAAGAAGTGCCCATACAAACCCACCATGAATTCATTAGTAACTGTCATGCCATTGACACTTTATATGGACTGACAAGCAAAATGAACTTTAGTGATTCCTTTAGGAGGCCAAGTTTGAGTTTTAATTGCCTATTCATTACCACCCTTCTGCTTCAATGAACACTTCTGGGGGCCTTCCCATATCTTTTTCTTTGCTACAGAAAATACTTCAGGTCACTGCTCTAGTGTGATGAATGCAAACATGTTATTTAATCTTCAGTCTCCTGTTGTCCTTAAAACCTCTTAAAAGGTGTTCTCATTAACTGTTTCTGTCAAGGCCGAATCCCCACTCTGTCACTCCAAGTGTAGAAGGTAGGGGCCCTCAAGGATTCTAAAAATTAATACTTGCTACTGTAGGCTTGTATTACACTCCGAAGGTTACAGTTTTCTCTGACCTTGGCTTGGTAAACGCTGCCACCACCCAAATGCAAAAAACTTCCTTTGAACCCAGGAAGGAGCACTTGGGAATTCCTCTCTGTGGGGTACTCTCAAGCCCCCCGCCCCCCCAGGAAGAGCTGAGAAAGAAAACAAAGGAAATTAGCTGTGGCTACCAGCTAATCAAACAACATGCACAAACCTCTTAGGACACCAAAAATCCAATCTTGTTCTTAAAAAAGGTACCAGTAAATTTTTATTAGAAAGAAAAAGGGAAAAATACATCTGGAACTTAGGCTTTTTGCTAGATCTTAATTACAAAAATTAAACACTCAAAATAGCTTTCTTAGGGGTTCAGCTTAAAGGTTACAAGCAAACAAAAGCATCTGGGGTTAGCGCAGAGAAGAGCCACAAGCCAATAAGAAATAAAAGAAATAACCCTAGTAGCATCTTTTTAGACATTCCCTGATTTTACCTGCATATCTGAGGCTCCAGATACGTAGGTTCGAGGTATGAATTGATAATCTCTAATCTTACCTGGCTTAAAGCTATTCGCAACATTACTGCTCTGTGTCCCTGCAGCCCAGAGAACAACAGAGAACGGAGAAGTTTCTTTCCTAAATGTAAAAGTTCTAGCCCTCCCATTGGCTCTTTTGGTCAGTTCCCACTCCTTTTCTTTTACCTGTGGGCTTGTTAACCCTTTACAGGTAAAGCAAGCAGAGAACAGCTAACGAGAGGGATTTTACAGCTAAGCGGCTGGCTGTGTATCCATCAAATAAAGCTTCCCCCTCGCCCCCTTCGCCATGTATCACAGTTTCACTATGCATATCTTGGCTTGTGTTTTTCAATGTATTGTTCTCTCTTTATAATTCATGGGTGTCAGTTACCGTGGGCAGAATCAGATTGAAATAAACCCCTGTGGTTTTTGGCCCACAGAATTCCAGCATAGTTTCTTCTCTCTGTGCAGTCTGAAAGGGTGTTTGAGGCTTGTTCTGCTGTTGTCATAAGCAGTTATTTTCCTCAGTGACCAAGAAGAGCTACAATGGCTCATTTAAACTGCTGAAGTAATGGAGCTGTGTGGTAGCTCCCCTTGATCATGGAAACTTCAGATTTGAGAGATCTTAAAATTCTTTAAAAATAATTATAATACGTTAGAAGATTCCTATGATTTAAAATTGTTGTTATGATTATGACAGTGGGAGACCTAGTTTATTGATTTAAATGACTTAGCAGTTATTTTAAATCCCATATTGTAAATTTTATGTGATATCAGAGAAGATCAAACATTGGTTTCTAGCTGCAGCAGTTTTTTTCCAATAGTGATACCCTGCAAAAAGCAAAAACAAAACATGTTGGAACTGAAGTGAAAAAAAAATAGAATATTAATCACAATGGTGTGATTTAAATTTTGTTTTACAAGGTTATATATATCAAGTTACCAGCACTAGAAAAAATGTTGAATGCAATTAGAAATCTGAGATTCCAAGTCCTGGTTGCTTGTAATATATTGTCTGTTTCAAACTGTCACTTATCCTTTGGACCACTAGGGGTTTTCTGGCACTAGACCCAGACCTCATGTGAGTGTAAATTTTTCAGTCCCAGATTCCCTGGATGTCCTTGATTGATTGAACATCAGTCAGCCAGAGACAGATTCTAAAGGGGCTACAGGCACAAGACAGGTAAACCTCCCTTGTGACATCTAGTAAGAAGAAAAGCCTGTTGAGGTAAAGATTTAACCTCCAGCAGTCCTCTGATGATAAATGGCAACATGTTGTGAATATGGCTATTTTAAATATTGCTTTAGGTCTTCCTGTGGTTTCATTGTTCTGTTGTAACTGCAAATTACACACAATCTGAATCTGTCAGATGTCTTCTGCTTATATGTATCTGCATGTAGTAAAACAGCCTTCGCTCAAATTTTCCGTTTTAAAATGTGTTCTTGGCCAGATAGCTTATATTGGAAGTTTAGACTTAATAGACACAGAGGGAAAGTACAATAACCACTAGCTTATGCAGGAAAATGTAAATACTTTCATAGCTCTTTGAGTAAAGAGTTTTTTGGTTCTGAAAATATTTCACTCTGAAAATAGCTGATTATATTCTAATGGATCACTGCATTATGTGACTTATGCGTTATTTAGACGATGCAGTTGGAGACTTGGCTGCCTGCATGTCATTGGAATTTGGTGAGACACTAATATATTCAGCAACGGTAGAGGCAGTGTGCCTTTAGGAAGATTGTTCTATCATACTCCGAAGCATTTTATCTGAGAACTATGTTGCTGGTAAACTAATGCATTTGAATAATGTTCATAGTACATTTTAATGAAAAATTCTAGGGAATAAATATCATGTTAAAAGGAGTTTGGCTGACTTTCTGTTATGGAACCTGTGCCTTTAAATGAGGATCTCCTTTGATCCTGTCATTATAGCTGAGCAGTTCTCACCTGGTTCCGAAATCCTTGCATTTAGAAATAGTAGGTCATCCAGGTGCATTATATTATACAGTGAGGCATGCGGTAATATTGCTTTATTACAGATGCCAACTCACTCTTTAAATGTTCTAGACCTTGACTATTTGAGAGAACTTTTTTTTCTCTCCCTAGTTGCTTCGATATGAGCAAACTTCATAGCTGGCATTCACCTCCTAGGTTAGATGCCATGGTTGTAAAAACACCTGAGTGTTCTGCCTACACTACAGCCCCTCCATTACAACCACTGATGGAGCTTACCAAATAAATTATGGGAGGTTTGTTTAGAGTACACAAGACAACTGAGATAGCTGACATAATTGCTTTGACAGTCTCTAGGTTTAACCACAAGGGAACTGCTGGCAGCTTGTTTTCTGTGAGGGGCCCTAATCTTTGCAATTTGTTTCTCCTCTTGGTCAGCCAGAACCCAAGATTCTCTGCATACAAAGCCTGCTGCAAAGCCAACTCTTTCCCCCCAGTATCAGGAAGGGGAGAGAGTTGGCAGAGTGTGTGTGAATTTAGTTGGGTTATCAGTAGTCCTGCAAATGCTACGTTGTAAACATTTGTTTTTGCTGCGTGCGGCTTCTAGAGCATATGGATATGGTCTTAAAAACAGAACTATTATAGATCATACTGTGGATCTGGGGTTAGTCCTTGCTGGATGAGTACCTAAAGAATTAAACAAAAAGTGGAGAAAATTACTTTACAGTGATTTTGGCATGGAACCTGTTACTTAGTTATTACTAATATAATGCCAACAAACCCTGGTTGTCTGTGGGCGGACTGCGGGACTGAACCTGGGACTGAGGAAGCTTAATGCATGAGCCTCTACTGCATGAACTAAAAGCCACATGCCCATTAGCTAAGGCTGTAGCAGATTTATTAATCTCGCTCTAAATGGTCTCGGTGCCACTAGATGGGACAGACACCACACCCAGGAGGTGTGTGGATTACACTAAGACTCCTGGGGTGAAAATTTGGTACCAATTGAAGTCCATGGCAAAACACCCATTGGCTTCAGTAAGGCCAGGATTTCATCTCAGGAGTTACAGATCATGCTTTCTAGAGGGTTATGGCTTCAGCGCTTGGAAGAGGCATTGGACACTAAACGTTTCCTTAAGAGCAGCACCTTTCTCAGCTGGAGCCTAGAGTACTGTGTAAATGTCTAACTGTGGTTCCAGCACTGTTCAAGAAGGACCTCCAAGGTGAAATCCTTGCATGTTCATGTTTCTGCCATCTATAATTCACAGTATGTTCAGGGAAGAAACACTAGTTCCCCATCCTCTCTGTGAAGACTGTTAGTTTCCCACTTCTGCAGTGAGCCAAGCACAGACCAGCTGCACCGTGGTGTGATTTCTCCTTACTGTTGCAAGTGTAAATGGATCCCCTTTTCTGAAAAGGAAAAAGTGTTCCTGAAGCTGCTTTCTTTCAAGATGAGACAGCGACAAAGAACCATCAGGGGGGAGGGATAGCTCCGTGGTTTGAGCATTGCCCTGCTAAACCCAGAGTTGTGAGTTCAATCCTTGAGGGGGCCATTTGGGGATTGGTCCTGCTTTGAGCAGGGGGTTGAACTAGATGATCTCTTGTGGTCCCTTCCAACCCTAATAATAATCTATGAAATATTGGTGCAGTAATGGAGGAGGACTGTTATGGAATGCTAAACTGTACTATACTATTCCACTACTATGTGGCACTTGTGTGTAAAATACCTTATGTAAGCTAATATCAACCATAGCTGGCAGAGCATTAAAGGATTTTAGGATGAATGCATCTGGAATATATCTTACTCAGAAGTAAGCTCTGTAGTGAGTCTATATCTGAGCATGACCTGGAGTCAGAAATAAACAAGTGCCAAAGGAGAATAGAAACAGAAGGAAAACCACAACAAAGGTTGTAGGATCTCGTCAATATACCACTCTTCAGTGCTGTAGGGAACTTTAACTTTGACAAACCTTCATAATGGACAGACTGGAAACAGTAATTTGCAAGATTTCAAATCACAAACAAGCTCCACAAAGAAACTGGAGATATACGGGTATCTTTAATTTATGTTATGGGACGCAAGCAGAGGTTATCTTTAAATCCTTTGCCTTTACTGAAGGCAGTCAAAAGATGACCATGAAAGCATTCCAGCCATGTTTGATACATATTTTATACTTCAGAGAAATGTAGATTATGAAGAGCATGTTTCCACCACACAATTCAAGAACCAAGGGAAAATGCTGAATGATGTATAAGAGCTCTGCATGTATTGGCTGAAAACTGAGTTTTGGAACTGAAAAAACATGAAAATATCAGAGACAGGCTGGTTATAGGGTTAACAGATTAAAAACCTTTTACAGCAGCTACAATTAAAAACAGATTGAACCCTATACACAGCTATATAGATAGCAAAGCAGTCTGAACTAGTCCAACCACAGAACAAAAGACAGGAGCAACTTGAAAAACTTGAAACTAGCTTAGAAGTTGTAAACAGACACTTGAGTGTTAACAGTTATCATAAAACCCCTGAAGCACGGAGAGAGAACTCTCAGGCTGTGAGGAACAAATTCCAGCCTACATGCACAAGGTGTGGAAAAAGTAATATCCCATGAGATGATGCATGTTTTGCCAGGGCACATGATGTAATAAATGCACAAAATATGGAAATTTGTAGCTGTTTTCTGCACCAAAGCAGTCAGGGAATTGACCTATGTTACAGACAATCAAGGACCATTTTTTCTGGGATCTATGACAGCCCTCCTGGAGAGTGAAATTGAACATTTGTGGAAAGGCTGTTGGCTTTAAAATTGTCTTGGGTGCAAACCTCACAGTCATCTCAAAAGGGACTTGCTATTACCTTCAGCTCCTTCTGGAGCTGATATCTCCTGAAACAGCTCTGACAGTTCTGGAGGCGTTCTGAACTGAATGTTGCTCCACCACAGCAGCAACTTACAAAAACAAAAGCTGTGCATTCAGAGTGCATGTGATCAAAAGACCACAGGTCAACAGCCTTCTCAGGTGCAATGTGGCTAATGAGAAAGGTAGAAGAGCTTGATGGAATATTTGGTGATAGTGGACTTTTGAAAGGAGAACCCATACAAATAACATTGAGACAATGTTGAACCATATAGTGTATATTACACCTTGCTGGATTCTTATCCCATTACTTCATAAAGGGGAAACTGAATTAAAGACAATGGAGTGAATTGGCATAATTGAGAAAATCTCTGTGCCAACATATATCTTTCCAACACTGGATGACTGTCTCCCCAAAGTGAAAGAAGCTACAGTATTCTCTAGGCTGGACACCTCAAGCAGATTCTGGCAAATTCCTTTAGCCAAAGAAAATGTTCAATTGACTACATTTTCACAAACTTTGGGAGCTTTTGCTTTCAAAGATTACCTTTTGGGATCACCAGCGCACCTGAAAATTTCCAAAGAAAGATGACCGAACTGTTAACGAACGCAGATGGAGTTGTTGTTTCCTGAATGATATTTTGATACGTCTTTGATGGAAGAACTCAACAAAACCCACAACGAAGTTCCACGCCTAATCATACACTCTGGACTGAAGTTAAACAAGGAAATGTATCTTTTCCGCCTATCCCAAATCAAGGTTTTAGACAGACAAACAAAGGTGGAATCAGTCCTAGCCCTTAGGAAGTAAAAGCATTGAATGCACCAATGAAAGTACCAGAACTGAGATATGTATCAGGGATGTTAAATTATCTTGGTTGATACCTTTCCACAGTGACACGGAATGAACTGGTAAAGTCCAGCACATCTTGGCTATGGTTGCTTAATCAAGCAATTGTTTTAAAAAAGGTAAAAGAAATGATCTCAGCATCTCCAGTTCTCAAGTACTATGATGTGAAGAAACCCATGATGGTCAGTACATATGCAAACAGCTATGGCCTACGTGATGTATTGTTGCAACAACATGACTGAGTGGAAACCAATTGCATTTTGCTCTCTCACACTTACAGATGCAAAAAAACAATATGCACAGATTGAAAAGGAGTGCCTGGCAAGCGAATGGGCATGTGAGAACTTTCAAAAATATCTGTGTGGATTGTGTTCGTTTATACTGATAACTGACCATAAACTGCTTGTAAGCCTCATCAGTGGAAAAGACCTGGATTAAGCACCACTGAGATGCCAATGTCTGTTGATAAGGTTAATGCGAATTAATCCAATTGCTAAATATGTTCTGGGAAAAATCTGGTAGTTGTAGACGCTTTGTCATGGAGCCCAGCATCGCACTCAGCTACTCGTGAGCTTGAAGATGACTTAAAGGCATACATGGATGCTGTGGACACATACAGACTGGTGTAAGAAAAAAGACTATATCAGCTACAAAAAGCAACCCTGATAGACATGCAACATGAAGAAGTTCCATGTTATCCTAGGACTGGCTGGTATTGAAAGGACACTAAGGAAGTGACAAGAGGCTACTTTGTGGTACATGGACAATTAAGTGAGTCAAATGGACTCATGATCAAAAAGTGATTGCATTATAATTGCAAGTGAAACAACAGGAGAAATCCCAAACCTAATCCATGAAGGACATTAAGGATTAACTAAATGCTGTGAACGGGCCAATCAGTCAATGTGAGGGCTGGGCATCAGCAAGGACATAAACTATAAAATATCTTCACATGAAAGTTGCAGAACTAACAGATCAACACACACAAATAACTTTTATTAAGAACACCTCTACCAGACAGACCTCGGAAGAGACTAGCTGCAGATTTATGCAAATTCAGAGGACATCGTTATCTGGTTGTAGTGTACTATTTTCTCAGGTATAAAGATAAATATACTTGAAAGACTTAACATGTTGCCATGTTATCAAGCAACCAAAGTGCACTTTTGCTCACTTCGGTAATCCAGAACAGCTAGTGATGGACAGATCACAATTTGCAGCAGAATTTAAATAATTCCGAATAAAATACCATTTTCCCAGATTACCTACAAGTGAATGGAGAGACTGAGAGAGCTGTCCAGACAGCTAAGAAAACCATACAGCAGGAAGATCCATTCCTTCCTCTTCTGAGCTTACAGATCAACATCAGTTGTGGCTACTGGATATAGTCCAGCACAACTTCTGATGGGAAGACTACTCAGAACCAGCTCTGGAAAATCATCTATCTATTAAGTGGCTAGACATGAAGATAGTAGCCAGACTGGTTGAAAAAGAACTTATGTACACTTTTATAGCAGATATCACTTAGAGAGCTGCCGGATCTGGAACCTGGTGCCCATATTCAAGTCAAAGTGGATGGAAAAAAAGGGTGGACAACTGGAGCTGTCATAAAGAAAAAGAAATCAGCTCCCAGATCATATGTGATCGAGACTGAGAGTGGAGAGTTCTGCAGAAACTGTCAACATCTATGGTTTGTTCCTCAGAAAGAACAATCAATAGAGAAAACTCCACAGATGGCAAATGCAGAAGAAGACGATTCCAAATCGACCACAATTTGTTGTTGCAACTAATGGACAGCGAGATGACTGAGTTGTTACATGTTTTGCGTTGTGTAATTAGAAAACCAGTATGATTCAGAGACACTTAAAGGACTGATACATACTGAACTTCAAAGATATCCTGATAGTGTAAATTTTGCGAATGGTAGGAATGTAGAACTTGAAGGGGAAGATCTAATGGAAAGCTAAATCATATTATATTGTTCAGCCACTAGCTGGCACTGTTTAAATACCATATTTAAACTAACCTCAGCCCCACTAGCAGTGCATTAAATGATCTTCTTATGAGCACATCTGGAGAGTATCTTGCTCAGAAGTAAGCTCTGTAGTTAGTCTGTATCTGCTACAAGAGCATGACAAGAACAGAAATCCCTGAGCATCTATCTCCCCACCTTATTTATAGTTCTTTCCTTGCCAGGTGGTGAATTTGCCTTCCCTTAGAATTTTTGTTCCTAAAGTTAATTCAGAACGTCATATGAATGTACTCATTATTTTACTGAGAACTGTTTACTTAGCAACGAAGGAAATTTCTTTCTCTTGATGCGAAAAGAGCTCTGAAGTTATATCTCTTTCATTCATGCAGCATTTGGAAGTCCAAAGAACTCCTTGTTTTGAAGGCTGCAGTAGGGGAAAGACACTAGCGTTATATTCTGTTGTCCTATTATGAAGCAAAGAAGCTTAAATCCTAAACTTGTAAAGTGTCTTTCTTGTGGTTGTGAGGATGACTTTCGATCATGCCACATGACAGTACTGCAGTATTTAAGTCCAGTTTACCACAGCATACAGGTCTGGGTTGAGATGTGTGTTATCTATGTTTTACATTGTTGCCATCTAATTCTCAGCATTGTCTGGGGAGATATTCTGATCTTTCACTGTATGGAGAGGTCTAGTGGTTAGGGGGCTTGCCTGGGACTTGGGAGATCCAAACTCAGTAGTCTGCTATTTCTACCTATGGCCTGTGCTATACAGGAGGTCAGCTCAGTTTATCACAGCGGTCCTTTCTGTCCTTAGAATCTATGTTTGTCTGGTTGGTGCTCCAAGCTCCTCTGTAGGTATCCCCTCTGGGATACCAGTGCATGCTATGTACACTGCCTACACACTGTACAGAGGATGATAGAGGTAATTTATTTTGGTTTGTAGTCCTCTCCCCTCCTATTCCTTTTCGTGCTTGGAAATTATATTTTCTCTTTGTTCTGTGAGATGATGTTAAATCCTGTTTTTCTGATAGGTGGAGTGATTATACTATGTGAAAATGCTATATCTGCATATGATGAGAGAAGAGAAGATTACAACAAACAATTACCGAAGAATAATGTTCTCTTAGTGCATATTCTTTAGGATGGTCTGCAACCAGGCCTAGCTATTTCCACTCTAAGGGGTCAGATGTCTTCTTTCAAACCCATTCTTTTAGTTATGCCAAACTACAGCATAGCTTCACATACTGATCAAAAGTTTCAGAAAATCACTATCTTCAAATCTACAGATGTGCCACCTGGAAACTTGAGGACTAGCCTCCTTTAGGCTCTACCAGAGGAATCTGTTGAATTTTGATTCAATCCTATGGTATTTCCTTTCTGTGAAGGGACCATTTTTTAGTAACAGTTCAACCAGATGGGTGTCTGAACTGTTGTCAGACGCCACCAGTGTGGTGCTCTGCTCTATTCTATGTTGATAACAGTCAGCTCTGTGTGTGTGTGTGTGTGTGTGTTTGTTCCCTCTTGTGTGCTGCCCCAGCTCTGCAGATCACTGGCACAGCAGACTCTGAGAGAACCCCCAATGACCACAGACTCTGATAAGTTATGAAGGCACCCGGCCAGGTTTATTGTCAAATGAAGCACAGTAATAGTTTCTAGCAGATTCTACAGGACATACTACGAATATGTGCCCCCTGACAATGGACACTGCTCAGTCAGTGGCGGGACACTCCACTGCTCGCTAGGCCAGACAAAGACACCGCCCCGGGGTTGTATTCTTATACACAGGTACAAACAAGTTACACATCACTCCTGACATATTGAGATGCAACCCCTCTACGTAGCAAGGTACAGCCCCTCTACGCAGTAAGATGCCGCCTCTCACTTAGTACATGTTGGTTTTAACAAAACAACTCTATGCATCATATTACCCTTTTGCCCCTGTCTTTAGGATGGGTCAAACTTTTCCTTGTTATGTGTGTGGAATGTGCAAGTATCGGAGTGTTCTGGTACCTTTTTAGGTGTGTGTATTTTTGCAACATCTCCCCTTTCCTTGCCAGCTTCTGTGAACAGGGTCTGCCTCTGGCTCACAGTTTAACTTTGCTTTATGTTAGCAAAGCCTTGACCTTTACTTTAATTCAGGCATTAGGCCTCATACCAGGCCTCTGATGTAAGGGTTTATGTTTCAGGGCCTCATCTTACTACATGAGCTAGTAGACCTCTCTGTGGAAAGAGATATACTGTATCTTCCTTTTAGATTATGTACTTTTGCAGAGTTTATCCCAAAGTGTCGCACATTCTTCCACAGAAATCTGAATATGATATCTTGCTATTTCCCTTCCCCAAATGTGAGAGAAAGTATGTCACAAATCAGACACATACAGTACTGTATATCTGGAAATTCAATTTCCTTTTTGTAGCACCTCTTTTGAGAAGCAGAGAAAAAAAGGCACATAAAAATACTATTCTCTGATGGATATGAAACTGTATATTAATCGTATAAAGCAAAAGAGCTTTATGAGCCCACTAGAACAGGGATTCTCAACCTTTTTCTGAGGCCCCTCCAACATGCTGTAAAAACTCCATGGCCCACCTGTACCACAATAATTGTTTTTCTGCATATAAAAGCTATGGCTGGCATTAAGGGGTAGGAAGCAGGACATTTGCCCGGGGATCCACACCATAAGGGGCACCATGAAACTAAGTTTCTCAGGCTTCAGCCCAGATGCTAGAACTCAGGCCCCCCGGCTGCAGTCCTGCATGGTGGGGCTTCAGTTTTCTGCCCTGGCTCTAGTGAGTCTAACACCAGCCATGCTTGGTAGATCCCTTGAAACTAGCTCACGGCCTCCCAGGGGCCCCTGGTTGAGAACCATGGCACTAGAACATATTAACTTAGATCAGTATCTGTGACATTGAGACAAGCTTTTGAGCTACACTGATTTTTGTAAATAGTTATTGTCTAAGATATTATATAACTAATCACTGCAACTTTAAAAAATCTGTGATATCTATGTATTAATGTGCTGCATTTGTATTGAATTATGCTGTTTTTTATTAAATGAAGGGAAAGTTAAGCATCTAATTGACTGTGCTTTTGCCTGCAGGGTACACATTTGGCTAGGCAATCCAATGAACTGGTGTTTGTTTGAATGTGCTGTCTTTTTATTAGAGGGTGCGGGCATTCGTTTGCACAGTCTATTCTAATAGATATACATGTGAAGATGGGTCTCCAGTACTTGCATTTTACCTAGAGATGGATATTATTTCTTTGTTTATGTAAGCATTTCCCAGAGGTGGAGTGTGAAGGTCTAGCCAGAGTGGTGAATGGAGCTGCCAACAGGTCTTTCAGTTGTTCTTAAAAGTCACAACTTTTTTTTTTTTTTAAGTTAGGGCCTATCACAACAAGTAAATGATATCAGATAGGAGAAAACACCTTTGTAATGTGTCCTGAGTGTAACGATGCAGCAATGTTGAGCTGAGTTTGCAGAGAGCCTGAAACAATAACTCTGAGATATGACCTGCCTCATTAATTTCAGTGGATTCTAACTCTGATGCCAAAATGACGCTTCAGATCAGCGTTTCCCAGAGATCCTAACTTCAGGGACATAAAATGAATGCTGTCTCAGTTATAAGCGTAGTATTGCTACAGTAAACCACAGGAGGGACTCTAACTTGGAAGGAATTGGTACTATGTATATTGTTGCGTATGGAAACATTTCTTGGTACATAAAGAGGATACCACATGAGATGGACTTGGCACAGTAAGGCTGCTTCTGCCAGTTTAAGGCAAAAGAACCTCTCTGTCATTCTTTTCCCTTCTTAAGAGGGACTCCTCTTGCTGAGTTGAAAAATCATTGTGCCAGCTGAACCTTGAGAGTACGAATGCATCTGGCACTTTAATGGGCTCTTCCTCCTTGCACCTCTCAGCATCAATTGAGAAGGTTTAGAGATGCCAAGGCTTTCTGTTCATTAAGGGGTAGTTTGTCCTAGTGAATTTGGAGGACACTACATATAGGGCTTGGCTACACTTGAAACTCCAAAGCTCTACTGCGGGAGCGCTCCCACGGCAGCGCTTTGAAGTGGGAGTGTGGTCGCAGCGCCAGCACTGGGAGAGAGCTCTCCCAGCTCTGCAGGTACTCCACCTCCCCGTGGGGATTAGCTTGCAGTGCTGGGAGCCGCGCTCCCAGCGCTGGGGCACTGTTTACACTGGCGCTTTGCAGCGCTGTAACTTGTGCTCAGGGGTGTGTTTTTTCACACCCCTGAGCAAGAAAGTTGCAGCACTGTAAAGTGCCAGTGTAGCCAAGGCCATAGAGGAGCCTTGAAAATTTTATGGTTAGGTGTATTAAAGGACCCTTTTCCTTAGTGTATTATTGCTAGGTCTGGGGTGAGTGTCTCCTCTTTCACCCGAAAGACCTGTGATTGGACATGGAAGAAGCATTTGGTGTGATGAGCTCAAGCTCTTATGGATCTCTTTGAATACCTTATAAGGGTCCTACACTGCTTGTCCGGTTGAACGCAATCCAAAGGCAGATTCTACTCCACTGTAAAAGGACAAAATAGTCAACAAGTGAACCTGAGTCATATGTGGACAAGTGTCTCTGCAGCCCTTTGTTCCCAAGTATGCCTGCTTTTGGACATTTTTTAAAATCCAAGTTAGGTTTCATGGAATACCCTACTTTGGACAGAGCTGGTGAATGCTACTTTCCAGCTAATAACCGTCTGTTCACTCAGGTTCTTGTAAATGGCATACCGTTTCCTGGTGGCAGTCTTTTCAACCTAAAAAGCAAGCAATGCTTCAGACTGGCGGAAGAATCACTTTTTCAGATTCCTTTCCAAAGTGGCAGTGGTGTTCCTCCATAATGACTCTCTCATCAATATTACACCAATGCCCACATGCTCATCCCGGGGAGGTTCTTTTCACACACTTGTTGACAACTCCATGGTGTTGTACTTGAAGTGGACTAAAGACCTTAACGCCCACCCATGCTTTGTTTCTTTTAACACATGTTGCTTGGGCAATGATGTCCCGAGGGGATCCATATCTTAATGACTGACTACATGTTTTAATACTGAATGGTTTGCAGTTAAGTCATGTCATGACGTGTATGATACAAGGCAGGGAAGCTTCTGCTGCTTGTCTCAGCGATGTTTCAATCATAGTCCTGTATGAAGCAGGCTTGTATATGCCATATTCTTGGCAAAGCTCTGTTCCTTAGGGCTTGTCTATGGTATGACATTGTGACGAAACTTTTTTCTTTCATGAGTACTTAAAAAAGCCCCCCCCCCAAGTTTTGCCAATACAAGTGGCAGAGTGAACGCGGCTTTGTCGGCAGGAGCGCTCTCCTGCTGACAAAGCTAACGCCGCTCGTGGGGATAGAAATATTTTGTCAGCAAAAGTGCTGACAGAGAGCGTTCACACCTGCTGACTTTTAGCGACAAGGCTATGTTGACACAGCCTTATCACTAAAAGCTGCGTAGTGTAGACAAGCCCTTAGATTCATCTACTGTGAAGAAGAGTTACTATGTTGTTCTGCAGAATTTGCCTTGAAGTAAGGGAGTGCTGTCCCACACGCTTCAATCTTTTTGTGCGTAAGTGTGTCCTATATATGTAACTGGCCAAAAGTTTGGAGAGGTCTTTTGTCTGGATGTTCCTTAAGCCTCATGATTTTGGCTTGCCTATGGGTTGGCCTAAACCAGCCCTGATTACAGGACATACCACACCTGGGTTGAATCAGACGATCCCAGGGTAAAAGGCAGCAGGAAGCGGCAGTGAGGGAACTGCAGCAGGAAGTTGCAGGGAAAGCGGGTCTTCAGGCATGGTCCCTCAGGATGGGACAGTTCCTTAGGAACTAGAAGCTAAGCACAGCTTAAATCTGGGTGGAAGATTGTTCATGTTTATTTGAAAACTTCGTTAATTTAATGGAAAACCCAACCCCCTAAGAAGGGCTGTGATTGAAAGAGAGACCGGAGTTTGTTGAAGGAGCCCTGATGAAGGGGAAAACAGGAGTAGAACGTAGCAGAGGTTTTCCTGTCCAGCAGAGGCACCCAGATTGTGGCCAGCCCTTTTGTAGGGAGGTATTTTACTTCCAACTCTAAAAACAACAAATAAATACAAACTTTTTGGTACATGCAGTGCTGACCTTGTGCCAGTCAGTGTTTATCATTATACTCTTCACTGTGGGACATCTGTCAAGCTAGTCACTCTTCAGGAGTGAGAATCCTTCACAGATGGTCTTTTTAGAAAGAAGATAACCTACTTACTTTGGGATTCTACTTCTTTGAAGATGTCCTCTTTCAGAAGCCACTCTCACAGAGGCCCCCCCCCCCGAGCGCTGGGGGATGTGAGTGATGGGGTTTACTTGTCCGTTATTTACTCTAGAATAATCTTTTTTTTTTATATATATATATATATAGTCATTCACAAACATTTTAAAATGGAATTAGAGATCTAGAGGAGCTCTTGCTTCCCACTCTTGAAAGGAAATTATAGTGTGTTCTGGGTCCTCTGAGTGTAGAGTGTTTTCAGTAGGGCAGAGCCCGTGAGTCAACCTGTAGGTATCAGAGTTTAAAATATCTTGAGAAAGGGGGGAAGTTTTCTGCATGATTCTTAGAAGACCAAGGAGAGCAAAGCTAGGTAAGCGAATGTGATTCTGCTTCTCTTAAAATAAGGGAAATGCCCCATTCCTTAGTTCTGCACCCTGAACTGTAAGAAATTGCTGTGGTGGCTCAGCATGAGTGAGGTGAGGAACTATGGAAATTGCCAACAAGATGGAAAGAATTGTAGTTCCAAGTCCTTTACCGGCATTAACTAACTATGGTATAAGGGGTTCATGGCATAAGGGGGGGAAGGGATGCGGGAAAGGCCAGACTGTGGGAGAACACATAGAAGAGCCTTGAAAATGTTATGGTTAGGTGTATTGAGTGCATAGACACATGAGGGTCTCTAACCCTGAAAACATTCGTAAAAGCAAGCCTTTCAACTCGCTCCCAATGAATGACAAAATTCTCATGATTGGGTGTGGAGATGTTAGAGGAAAAATAGATGCAATTTAATTCTTTTTAAGATGAGAATTATATCTGAGTTCTCTTGACTATCAGTCCAATTCACTTCAACCAGAGTGAGTAGCCAAAAAAAAAATCCAAAATACCTAAAAGATTCCTTAATTTGTGAACTGTTCCTTTGACCTTGCATTTTAAATCCTGGGATCCATTAGATTAGCTGGATGAAAATTAAGTTTACCACGTTTTTATGTTTAACAAGAGTTTCTCCCTTATGTACTATTTTTTTTTAAGTGAAGGTTTTGGTTTGCTGAAAACTGTGTTCAAATTACAAGCTATCCCTTTCAGATTTTTAAGGGGCTTCCTGGTCCTACTTGCAGGCTAGGGGGCTCTGTAGAGAAGTGTGTGATCTGGGCATGAAGCAGTCAGTCTGCAAAGAGCCAACCTAGAGCAAGGTGGGGTGAGTTGTGTTGTTCTGCCATAAGAAGCTGTTTGCTCTATGTTTGGCTGATTTTGGCTCTTGTGTGTTGGGGTTCTTGATTCTAAGAAATAACATTGACTTTATGTTGCAACATTCCAGAAAGTATTTTATTTTTTAATCTAACTTCTCTGTGTGCCCGCTGTGAATGTAACAATGGCGTAGTGTCTTTTTGTTTTTTGTTAAAGGAATGATCCATATTGGTAAAAATTCCATTGTCCGACTTTCTCAGTTGTGATCATACTCCCCTTATTTACATTCTGATTTTTCTTGTAGGGATTTTCTTCCACGAGGATCTGGAATTGTAACAAGGCGACCATTGGTTTTACAGCTTGTCACTGCCAAAACAGGTATTTTATCTGATGTATATTCCTCTTACATAGTTCAGCATCAAAGTATTTTTACTTGAATGTTTTTTTAAGTGTTATAATCCTGTCAGTGTGAGGGTTTACACTAGTCTTTTGCATTGTAAACAGACTATTCAAAGTAGAATTTGCCATGGGGAAGAAAGGTCCCAACACTGCAAACACACACGTGCATGGTCCCATTGAGTTCATTGTCCCATCTGGGCCATAGTCTGTAATAATTTTAGAGCATGCCATATTTTCAAGTAGCTAGTGGTTGCTTTTAATGGCAAAATGTGAAAAGTAGGGGAAAAAAGTATATTATGTACTAGTTATTTTAGAGAAAAAGAATTACCTTTAAATGTTAGATTAGATATATTTGTTCTCAGTAACCTGTAAAACTAGGTTTAACAAAATAAAATATAACCAAAATGGACATACAGGGACTTCAGTTTTGCCCTCCAGGGTAGTCAGTGATGTTTGCAAACAGCCTGTTTTCTCCAGTAACTTTTCCATGTCATGAGTTGTGGAAATTTCTGGAGAAGGGCAAAGTTGGCAGTAATAGAAGTTCCTGAATCAAAAAAAAAAATCTGACCAAAAATTATACTCTATCTTGGACACAGTATTGTGTATGCAAAACTCAATGCATTTGTCAGCATTCATTAACTTATGCTTATCTAAGTGGATTTTCATCTGCCATTGTGCTGTCCAATCTCCCACTGTGTTCAAAGCCATCCGGAATTTCTCATAATCCCACTGGTTTTTAGTAGCCTAAACATAATGTGTTCAGTAAACTTCACTAGCTTGCTCTTGACTTAAGCCTTAAATTGCTAAAATATGGTAAATAAAAACAAACACTACATTAAGAGTGTTCAGGTGGCAAAGGCAGGCACTCAGAAGTTAAGAAATGCAACCTTAATTTAGTTCGCTTGTGTGAATGCATTATTACAAAGTTTTTTGAATTACTTGATCAGATACTATCTTTCCATAGGATCCCTGCCTCATTCAGTGAATGGGTTATTAATCAAAATTTCTTTTTATCTTCCTCATTCATTGTGTAGTCTGTGCTGAGTGCAAAATTATTAAGTTCCTCAGTGGTGTGCTTTGTAAACGTTAATGAGTTTATCTGCACAACACCATTGGGATATTGGGTGATTTTATTATCCACGTTGTACAGAAAGGAAAAAGGTAAACAGATACAATTGTTCAACTGTATCATCTCTACCATGATCCTCAGCAGGGTATGAGCCATGAATGTTCAGCTCTGCAGCAGACTTCTACCACTTGTGCTATAGAACAGCCAGCGACAGTCGCTGGTATCTGAAAAGGAGTGGAGGGAATGGGCTGTGTGCAGGGTGCTTGGGTGGAGGCCAGTCCAGCATGCCCTAGAGAAAAATTGAGGGATCTACCTGTTCCCCTAGCCAATCCTTCATATTCCCTGAGGGGGGCATGCCCCAGTCTTTTGGGAAATGCTGGCCTATTTATTAATTTTTCATTGTTATACAATAAGACTTTGCTCCTTTTTCACTTGTTATTCTTTTCTTTTTTCTTTTTTTTCTTTAAAAAGAAACATCAAGTAAATTGGATCCCCTGGGTCACCTTTATCTATTTCCCTGATTTAAAAAATAAAGAACCCACAGCTGTAGCAGGTTAGAGAAGCACAATTTTCTCTGACAGGAGCTGTTCAGGTTTGATCTTATCAAGTTTATACTTACTTGACTGTTTATACTTACCTATTAAAGATAGACTAGTACAGGTTTCCTCAGTACTATGAAGAGACTCTCCAACCTGTAGTCCTAAGATCTTTCCTGGCTCCTTTTCTATTAAAGTGGAATAAGTTAAAAAAAAAACAAACTATAATGGGGTGGTGCCATGGTTCTTGGGATACTCAGGACTGAGAGTCCCCTTGTTACCCCCTGCAGCCCTTTGGAGGCTTGCTTGTGTTTAACTGAGTGTTAGTTCCCTTATACCACCGGTCTGTTAGCCACTCAAGCAATCTGCAAGCCCTTACTTTGTCTTGCAGGTTAACAATAGATGCATCCCAGTCCTGAGCCCCTTCAAAGCATCTCCTGTAGTGTCTAGCCCCTTATCCACTTAACACTCACAGAAATACCACATCTGCTGTCCCCAAGGGAATAGTGTACACACCAGCTTATATGATTCAGCTTAATACCACAGCACTGAGATATATTTACAGTGAAAACCACAATAAGTTGATTGTCAAAGATTCAAGAGACAGTGAGTAAGGATAACCGAAACAGGTTAGATATAAAACAAAATCATAACGTGCTTTCTAGAGACTAAACTTAATTTAACAGGCTAAGCTTCTGTCTAAAGACATTTATCTTATCCCCCGAGTCCTTTGCAGTGTTTTCAACCCAGGTTGTTGAGTTTCTGTTTTCATGGATGTAAACATGCTGTCTGTTTTCTCCCTAGGTGCAGAATGGTGGAATGTCTTTGTTCCCCATTTATATAGTCCAGTCAATGTTTCAAGCCTATTGCAAGATAAGGTTCACTTCTGTCAAGGTTTTTTCCCCCACTTTGAACTTTAGAGTACAAATGTAGGGGACCTGCATGGACCCTTCTAAGCTTAATTCCTAGCTTAGATCTGGTAACACTGCCACCAGCCAGAATATAGTGTCTGGCACACTTTCTGTTCCCCCCAAACCTTCCCTGAGGAACCCAAGACCCGAACGCCTTGGGTCTTAAAACAAGGAGAAATTAACCATCCCCCTCCTTTCCCCCCCGGTCCTAGACTCTCCCCTCCCTGGGTTGCCTTGAGAGGCTTACACAGATCCAAACTCCTTGGATCTTAAAACAAAGAGGAATTAACCATCCCCCTCCTTTTCCTCCCAGACTTTCCCCTCCCTGGGTTGCCTTGAGAGGCTTCTCACTGATCCAAACTCCTTGGATCTTAAAACAAGGAAAAATCAATCAGGTTCTTAAACAGAAAGCTTTTAATTAAAGAAAGAAATAGTAAAAATTATCTCTGTAAAATCAGGATGGAAAATTCTCGACAGGGTATTCAGATTCATATAGACCAGAGGGACTCCCCCCCGCCTCCCAGCCTTAGATTAAAAGTTACAGCAAACAGAGGTAAAAATCCTTCCAGAAAAAAGACACATTTACAAGTTAAGAAAACAAACATGAGACTAATCCGCCTTGCCTGGCTATTACTTACAATTTTGAAACATGAAAGACTGATTCAGAAAGATTGGGAAAGTCTGCTTGTACGTCCGGTCCCTCTTAGCCCCAAGAGCGAACAACGAACAACACAAAAAGCACAAAAACTTCCCTCCACCAAGATTTGAAAGTATCTTGTCCCCCTATTGGTCCTCTGGTGAGGTGTCAGCCAGGTTACTGAGCTTTTTAACCCTTTACAGGTAAAAAAGACATTAACCCTTAACCACCTGTTTATGACAACTTCCCTCATTGTGTGCTCTTCCTGTTGACTTCATAGCTCTCTGACTCTGTATGCAAATGTGCCATTATGAGCTTGGCTTTCATTTAAGACCTCACGTGAGATTCTTCGGTGAATCAGAATGTACATACTAGTATCAGGATCTTCTTGTAACCCCCTTGCCAGCCGGGTCACAGGTGAGGGACACCTTTCTTAATATTGTCAAGGGGAAGGAGACTATATGTGTGAGTGGAAGAAGGTGTTAGCATCTCATATTAAGTTGTGAAGTTGAGGGGCTTCTCAGGTGTTGAGGAGCTGGTAGATGGTGCTAAGGGCTAGGGATGGGATTGGACTGGTGGCAGATGGCAAAAGAGGTTGAGGGTTTGGCAGCTCAGGTGGTGTTGCACACTAGCGCTGCTTGCAGACTTTGGCAACTGGGGACATGTTATGGAAGGGTACAGGAGGATTTAGCCACTGAGGGGTGTCCTAGACATTGGTATAAGATGGTCTTGCATTTGTGTGGGAAGGGATGGATCTTGTGTGTCGGCTTGAAAGGCCATGGGCTGGGTGTTTAAAATGAAATACTTCAATAATGAAAAGATATAGCTGGTGGAAGACGTACTTTTAAGTGGGTTTTTCTGTGCTTCTTCTTTTAAAAGCAGTCTTGGCAATTACCTGGATATATTGTAGTGATCCATTGTGGTCTTGCTGTTTAGTCAGATTGATAGTTTTATGGTGGGAACAGAGGTTAGCTTAAGTATTGCTCGTATATCACATCTTATGCCCCAGTTACTCCTATAGCTGTATAAATCCTGTATTCTCTTACAGCCTTAGGCATGAAGAAAAAGCCTTTCATTAAACATTATGAGTGACATGAGAGCTCTTAAGCAGCAGGCAGTTTCTCTTGACCAAGTCTGATGATGTCAGCAATATCTAGGGGTGTTTTGTCAGGAGAAGTAAAAATCTGGATGTCGTGGGTGATCTTACAATTGAAAGGAAAGATCTGCTAGAATTGTTCTGGTTTATGAGACTCATATCAGGGCGGCCCAGCTGGTTTTGAACTATAGTTGCAAACAAAGTGGACTGCATTTGTAAATATATTCTATACTATGCCAGCTTCTCAAAAAAAACAACGGTCTTGTAAATGTCAGGAGACTCATCAAATGCTCTGTGCTGGCCACGAGATAAAGTCAAACATATTACTCTCAAGCAAGTCAACAGCTCATGTTTTAAGTGAAGTGCTTTGCCTTTTTTGAGCAGAGTGATGGAATATGTGACAATTTAAAAACATTGCTTAAAAGTTGTACCAAATGGACACGCACAGTCTTTGTTTTGTGGTCAACCCGAGACAACCTATTCTTTATTTAGCTTTGGTTACCATTATTCTTAATGAAAATGGGAGAACAGGGCCCCCTTACTACATTATGAATGCATGGTGAACAATGCTTTTGTGTTCTATCTCTTTGGAAGCTGTTAGTGAGTGAAAACAAATACAGGTGGCCTCATAGTACTGTGAGTGAGACTTTATATTTAGTGGTGAACGGACTTATTTTGGTATGTATTATGGTGGCCACCATTATTACAGGCTTCTTTGAGCATTGCCTGAACTGATCCCTACACTGGGTGATGTCTGCACTTCAGCGTGCAAGCTCAGAAGTTTCTGGGTAAATGTCCATTGGGCTGTGTGTACATCCTATTTGTTTCCTTGAGGCTCAGGGTCAGTTTTTTTCTGACTGCCACATACATTGATCGGAAACTTGGTGGTTTTGTGTTGCTGCCCTGTTCGTCCATTACAGAAACCTTCGTCTCTTTGAGACTTCTGCTCCCAGATGCAGTGATGGCTCTTCAGAGCCTAGAAAGATGAGGCACAAATGGAACCATGAGAATATCTGACACTGTGACTGACCCAGGGCCAGGACATCTCTGGCATTGGGCAGTTCCTGAATATCAGGAATGTTTTCTGTGCCAGGGACCCTTGGGAGCTTAGCTTTCAGATGTATCAGGGCTGAGTGCCTTGGCACTGGGTCTGTTTTAATTTCCTTCATTGCTGTGTACCTTGTTGTTGGGTTCTGTAGTGTCAGGAGGAAGTCTTCTATGCCAGATGCTTCAGCATCACCTGTTTGGGTGCTTATGGTCTTGGATGTAGGGTTGGTTAGTAACTGTTCCCGTTCCTCCTTTACCACCTGTGTATTTGGTCCTTTCTGCCTATTCTTCTATGGTTCTAGTCAGCCCAAAACAGATGGGGCATTGTCTTTGTCTTTTTCACAGGACAGGTCCTTGTGTTTTGGTCCAAGCAATGGTGTGCTGTCCAGGGCCTGGTCTCCTATTGCTTTTGCCAATGCTCTGCTCCAGTACTTTTTAGACGCGTCTATTAGACCACACACGTTGGTTTATAATGACCACAGATGGCAGTCTTTTGGGTAGTTTAAGGTGAGAATCATCTAGAATGTTCCGATGAAATGGTCTTCTCTAGAGCATATAATTCACACAAATGTGTTAGAACTCAGGGCTGTGAGGAAGATGCTTTTAGCTTTCAGAAGCTGTTAGACCGAGAACTCCGTGTTTCTTCAGGGCAGACAATACAGAGGTGGTGGCTTATCCTAACCCCTAGAATATGTGTCTGTGGGATGAATCCAATCCCCTGTTTCTCTACGTAAAGAGAAGCCTTGATGTGGAGGTCAGCCATCTTTCAGGGAAATATATTTGCCTAGCAGTTAGTCTGTTGGGTGAAAGAAGCCCCCTTCTTGCAAGGGTTCTCAAACTGTGGGTTGGGACCCCAAAAATGGGGTCGCCAAGGCTGGTGTTAGACTTGCTGGGGCCCAGGGCCAAAGCCAAAGCCCGAGCACCGCTGCCTGGGGCTGAAACAGAAGCCCAAGCTCCACTGCCCAGGACTGAAGCCAAAGCCTGAGGTCTTCAGCCCTGGGCAGGGGGACTTAAGTTACATGCCCCTCACCCAGGGCAGAAGCCATGGGGCAACTTTGGCTTCCCTGCCTGAAACAGTGGGTCTTGGGTGGACTTGGGCTTTGGTCCCCCCTGCTTGGGGTCATATAGTAATTTTTGTTGTCAGAAGGGGGTCACGGTGCAATGCAGCTTGAGGACCACTGTTCTGGATTATGGTGTTCAGATGTGGAGAGTTACTCTCCTAAAACCTGACTTTGTCTGCTTTAAAGCCAAACTGCTCTGGTATTTCAGCAACTACCATAACCCTCATATGATGACTTTGATCTCGTAGAATGCCTGTCTCATGTACTTTTCTATTCCCGGTCTCCTTCCAGGAGGAGAGCTACATTCTCTTTTCCTTTGCTTGTGCTCTAGAAGAGCCTATTCCCTTCTCTGTCCTTAGGAATTAAGTCTCAACATTTAGCATGATCTCAGGTTAAGATCATGGGAGCACCGTTTTGGTTTAGTGGTCTGCTCTTCCACCCGCCCCCCCCATCCCCTTGACCTCATAGCTGCATAATTGGAGTCCCATTTTAGGCCCATCATTTACATATAGAGTTGGTTTCTTGTCCTTCTGCTGGTTTCTTTGAACTTCTGAACTCTGTGTCCTTGAGCCTGATAACGTCTGAAGTGTTGTTCTTTGTAGCTATAGTTTCTGAAAGAAAGGTTAGTGAGCTGATAGTTTTCTTTTTGATTTTTGTCCTGTCACGTACATGCAGCTTTCTAGTGGCTAGGAAACAAGTATTTGAATGTAAACATTCCAAGTAGTAAAGCTGAGAAGTGAAATACAGGACGTTCTTCTTCGAGTGCTTGCTCATATCCATTCCAATTAGGTGTGCGCGCGCCATGTGCACGTTCGTCGGAGACTTTTTACCCTAGCAACACTCGGTGGGCCGGCAGGTCGCCCCCTGGAGTGGCGCTGGTATGGCGCCTGATACATACCCCTGCTGGACCATCCGCTCCTCAGTTCCTTCTTACCGCCCGTGTCGGTCGTTGGAACTGTGGAGCACGGCTAGCTGTTCTCCACCTCCCTAGCGTTTCACTCTCTTGTATAGTATTGTGTATATAGTTCTTTTATTGTAGTTCTAGTTAGTATTTAAAGTTAGTTTTTTATAGTTCTGTATATAGTCAAAGAGGATCGGGGGTTCGCCCCTTCTCCTTCCCCCAGTACCGGAGCCCATGCCCGGTTCTCCGGGCTTCAAGCCTTGTGCGGCCTGTCATCGGCCGATGCCCACAGGAGATCCGCACGACTCCTGTCTGAGGTGCCTAGGCGAGTCCCACCTTGCGGACAAGTGCCGGATCTGCAAGGCTTTTAAACCCTGGACAGAGAAGGAACGGCACAGTCGCTTAAAACAGCTATTGATGGAGGCAGCTTTGACTCCTCCATCTTCGGCACTGACTCCGGCACCAGGACCAAGCGTCTCTTCCTCTCCGGACCGCCCGGCACCGACAAGGGCTTCGCTCCCCCACCCTTCACCGGCCCAACATTCCAGCCAGCACCACTCCCTCTCACCAAGGAGTAAGAAGCACAAGGCTCCTGCGGCGCCTACAACTACGCCGCAGTCAGAGCATACTTCCAAACCGGACCGCCCGGCACCATCATCTGCCGTGGCACCGAGTATCTCCGCACCGTCGATTCCAGCTTCTCAGGAGCCGTTGAGTCCGATGCCTCTCAGCTCCCCAGCATGCGCTGTGGTTGAGCTCGTCGCGCCATCCACACTGGAGACCTTCTCCGTGGCGCGCGACCTCATCGCTCTTACAGAGCCCGAATTGCCCCAACCCCCGGCATGGCCGGTTCGGGTTATTCAGTCGCTGGGCAAGCCCACCATGGTGCGACCACATTCACTGGGCACCATTGAGCACCGTCTGTCCCGCTCCAGATCTAAAGACCACTCTCGACCTCGTAATCGCTCAAGATCCCGGCGCCGCTTGCAGTCCCGGTACCATTCCCCACGGCACTGGTTGTACTCGCTGCACCGCTCGAGATCCCGGTCACCGTCATGGTACTCTCAGCACCGGTCCGGATTGCGTCACCTACGCTCTTACCGCAGCCGATCCCGGCACGACGACACATGGCACCGGTCGACCTCCCAGCACCGAGCTGGTAGCAGGTCCCGGTCCCGATCGAGATATCGCCATGGCTCCCGGTACCGCTCACCGGCACCGTGTAGAGGCGAGCTCTATGGGCGCAGAGGCCTGGCCCAGTCAACATCAGCTCCTCTGTGGCCATCACGTCACCCGTCCGCCTCCCCACACAGGGACAGCGTCTCCTACTGGGGTTTGGATGCATAGGCCCACCCGGACCATGGACCACCGCAATGGTCCTTTTGGACGCCTTGGGCCTACTACCAAGCCCAGGGTGAGTCAATGGGCCCAGCACGCTCCAGCCATTCAGAGCACCGTGCACCAGAGGCCACAGTCAGCCGGCCTCTCCCCTAGGGTACAGAGGAAGACCCTACGCATCCCCTTGCACAGCAGGATGTCCCAGAGACTGAGGTCCCTCAGGAGGAGGCTTCTGTACAAGAACCACTCATCCCTGGGTTGTCTTCCTCCTCTTCCCCAGATGAGGCGGTAGCGGGCACATCATCATCGGGGCCCCCGCCGATTGATCTTCGGGCACATAGGACCTTCTACGGTGCGTTGCCCAAAATATAAACCTTCCTGTAGAGGAAGTTCCTGAAGTGGAGGACCCGGTGGTCAGCATACTATAAGCAGAAGCACTGACCAGGGTGGCCCTCCCCTTCATCAAATCCATCCAAGCCAAGGCAGACACCATATGGCAGTCCCCAGCCTCCATTCCACCCATAGCCCGAGGAGTGGAACGAAAATACATGGTGCCGTCCAAGGGGTATGAGTACCTCTACATGCACCCTGCCCCCTGCTCGTTGGTGGTACAATCAGTCAACGAACGGAAGCGCCACGGCCAGCAAGCTCCTGCGCCAAAATCCAGAGAAGCCAGACGCATGGACTTGCTGGGCCGCAAAATTTATTCTGCGGGAGGCCTTCAGCTCCGTGTGGTGAACCAGCAGGCCCTCTTGAGCCGATACAGCTACAACACCTGGGAGGCTGTCGGCAAGTTCACTGAATTAGTTCCCCAGGACTCACGCCAGGAGTTTTCAGCTCTCCTAGAGGAGGGGAAGAAGGTCACCAGGACCACACTGCAAGCATCCTTAGACGCTGCAGATTAGGCAGCCAGAACTCTTGCATCTGGTGTAGCCATGCGTCGCATATCGTGGCTGCAGGCTTCCGGCCTACCACCCGAGTTACAGTATACAATCCAAGACCTGCCATTCAACGGGCAGGGTCTTTTCTCACAAAAGACAGATCCCAGACTACAGAGTCTGAAGGACAATCGGGTTATCATGCGTTCACTGGGAATGCACATACCCCAGACTCAGAGACAGTCCTTCCGCCCACAACCCCAGCGCCCTTACCCCCTGCCTTGACCGAGACAGGATCTTGCCCGGCGACGAGGCCGCCCGAACCGCAGACGTTAGTCGGGACCTCAAGGGGGTAACAATTCTAGGTCCGCCAAACCACCGCAGGGACCTAAAGCAAACTTTTGAGGGTGCTCCCGAGAGCAGTATACCAATCCCCTCCCTGGATCCTCTTCATTTTTTCAACCGCCTCTACCCGTTCCTTCCGGTGTGGCCCCAGCTGACCACGGACTGTTGGGTCCTACGCACGGCGGAGTTTGGATACCATCTTCAGTTTATTTCTTCACCCCCCTCCCATCCTCCCTCCTCATCCCTCTTCAGGGACCCCTCTCATGAGCAACTTATCATCCAGGAGGTTCGCAAGCTCCTTTTCATCAGAGCTATAGAGGAGGTGCCAGAGGAGTTACGGGGCAAGGGCTTTTATTCCCGGTATTTCTTAATCCCCAAGTCAAAAGGGGGCCTCCGACCCATCCTGGACCTGCGAGGACTGAAGAAATTCATCAGAAAGTTCAAGTTCCGCATGGTATCCTTAGGAACCATCATTCCTTCCCTGGATCCCGGAGATTGGTATGCCGCTCTCGACATGAAGGACGCATATTTCCACATTGCAATTTATCCTCCGCACAGGAGGTATCTGCGCTTTGTGGTAAATCAGGATCACTACCAGTTTACTGTCCTTCCCTTTGGTCTCTCCTCGGCCCTTTGGGTCTTCACCAAATGTATGGCGGTCGTCGCTGCTTCCCTGCGCTGTCGTCGTATTCACGTCTTCCCTTACCTCGATGATTGGCTTATCCGAGGCACTTCGGAGGCGCAGGTGCTCGGCCACGTCACCATCATCAGGGAACTGTTTGTGAGTCTAGGCTTGACCATCAACCCCGACAAGTCCACTCTGGTGCCTACACAGAGGATAGAGTTTATCGGGGCAATGCTGGACTCCAACCTTGCGACAGCCAGTTTACCCCTGCACCAGTTCCACACCATAGTCTCCCTGGTCAAAAGTCTGCAAGCCTTTCCGACCACTTCTGCTCGTACTTGCCTCGCTCTCCTGGGGCACATGGCGGCATGCACCTTCGTCACGAGGCATGCAAGACTGCGCATGCGCCCGCTGCAGACCTGGCTCACTTCGGTCTATCTGCCAGGCAGGGACGCCATAGACACAATCCTAATGATTCCACTGGATGTTCTAGGCTCCCTCGGCTGGTGGACGACATCATCCCAAGTGTGTGCGGGCCTGCCTTTTCACCCCCCCCAGCCCTCTGTGTCCCTGACAACGGATGCGTCCTCGCTGGGCTGGGTGCCCACCTGGGGCTCCTGCGCACACAAGGCCTCTGGTCGCAAAGGGAACTGACGCTCCACATCAATGTGCGCGAGCTGCGAGCCGTCCGATTGGCATGCCAAGCGTTTCAGTGCCATTTACATGGCCGTTGTGTTGCGGTGTTCACAGACAACACAACGGCCATGTATTACATCAACAAGCAGGGCGGGACCCGGTCCTCCCCGCTGTGTCAGGAAGCAATACGCCTGTGGGACTTTTGTAGAGCCCACTCTATACAACTAGTGGCCTCCTTTCTCCCGGGAGTACGGAACACCCTCGCGGATCACCTGAGTAGATCCTTTCTATCCCATGAATGGTCCATCCGTCCGGACGTCCTTTATTCGATTTTCCGGAGGTGGGGATTTCCCCACATAGACCTGTTTGCTTCCAGAATGAACAGGAAATGCCAGGTGTTCTGCTTTCTACAGGGTCGCTCCCTGGGCTCCCTGTCAGACGCATTCCTGATCCCGTGGACGGGACGTCTTTGTTACACCTTTCCACCCTTCCCTCTGAGTCCTGATCAAGCTCCAGAGAGACAGAGCCTGCCTCATCCTGATCGCTCCAGCTTGGCCGAGGCAGCCCTGGTACACCATGCTGCTCGACCTGTCCCTGGCAGACCCAATTCCCCTGCCTCTTTGGCCGGATATGATCATGCAAGACTTCGGCAGGATGCACCATCCGGACCTGCAGTCCCTCCATCTGCCTGCGTGGCTCCTGGCTGGTTAAGCCAGTCGAAGTTGCGCTGTTCCGCCACAGTACAGCAAGTGTTGCTGGGCAGCAGGAAGCATTCCACGCGCTCGACCTACCTCACGAAATGGAAGCGCTTCTGCCACTGGTGCAACCAGCATGGCCATTCTCCACATTCCATATTAGTCCCCACTATTCTGGACTATGTGTGGTCTCTCAAGCAGCAGGGATTGGCAATCTCCTCTCTACGAGTACATCTAGCGGCTATATCCACCTTCCATCCGGGCGAGGCTGGCAAGTCAGTTTTTTCCCACCCTATGGTGTCAAGATTCCTCAAGGGCTTGGAGCGACTATACCCACAGGTCAAACGGCCTATCCCTACCTGGGACCTGAACCTTGTCTTAACCAGGCTCATGGGGCCCCCTTTTGAACCTTTAGCCACATGCTCGCTGCTGTACCTGTCCTGGAAAGTGGCCTTCCTAGTCGCTATCACCTCGGCTAGACGAGTCTCGGAGCTTCTGGCACTGACTGTGGACCCTCCATATACTGTGTTCCATAAGGACAAGGTACAGCTGTGACCACACCCGGCATTCCTCCCTAAGGTTGTCTCTGCCTTTCATGTTAACCAGGACGTCTTCCTGCCAGTCTTTTGCCCAAAGCCGCATTCCTCAAGACGAGAGTAACAGCTCCATTCTTTAGATGTCCGAAGGGCTCTCGCCTTCTACATTGAGAGGACCAAGCCCTTCCGCCGTTCACCTCAATTATTTGTGGCAGTGGCAGAACGCATGAAGGGCATGGCAATCTCCTCCCAGCGTATTGCATCCTGGGTGACATCCTGCATTCGGGCATGTTACGACTTGGCCCATGTTCCGACGGGTCCTCTTACCGCCCATTCTACTTGGGCTCAAGCCTCATCTGCCGCGTTTTTGGCCCATGTTCCCATACAGGAAATCTGCCGCACGGCCACCTGGTCTTCCGTACACACCTTTGCATCACACTATGCACTGGTCCAGCAGGCTAGAGATGATGCTGCCTTCGGCGCAGCGGTTTTACATTCTGCAACGTCTCGCTCCAACCCCACTGCCTAGATAAGGCTTGGGAATCACCTGATTGGAATGGATATGAGCAAGCACTCGAAGAAGAAAAGATGGTTACTCGCCTTTGTAACTGTTGTTCTTCGAGATGTGTTGCTCATATCCATTCCACACCCGCCCTCCTTCTCCACTGTCGAAGTAGCCGGCAAGAAGGAACTGAGGAGCGGATGGGCCAGCAGGCGTATATATCAGGCGCCATACCGGCGCTACTCCAGGGGGCGACCTGCCGGCCCACCGAGTGTTGCTTGGGTAAAAAGTCTCCGACGAACATGCACGCGGCGCGCACACACCTAATTGGAATAGATATGAGCAACACATCTCGAAGAACAACAGTTACAAAGGTGAGTAACCGTCTTTTCTGCATGATATACTTTTAGAAAATAGACCACTTTTAAATTTTTCCAGTGGTGCTGTAAGAATTTTTATAGCGCAGATGCTGAAGGAGAAAACCATGTATTTTGATTGTTATTACTACTTCAGCACCCCTAATTCCTGCACCTGTGATGAGATATGCAGCTTGGAAATCTTTTAATGCTAGGTGTCTGGTCTGGCTAAGAAATGAATGAGATCAAATATTGTTTTTATGGAAAGTACATAAATATTTGTAAAATGTTGTGGCTGATTATGCATTGAGGAGGCAGGATGGTTCTGTGGCTAAGGCAAAGGACTAAGCATCATGAGAATTAGGTTCTGTTCCTAGATCTGCCACGGACTTTTTGGGAAAACTTAGGCAAATCACTTTATTTATTTTTGCCTTAGTTTTCCTCTTTTGTAAAATTGGGATAATCCTACCTAATTACGTGGGTTTCATGGGGCGAGGGGAAGAAGTGCTTCATATTTTCAGTGACACCTGATAATTACTGAAGAAAGATCTCTCTGGTTCTCGTCAGAACTAGACAGCATAGCACCACTTTACAAAATTCACCTTGCAGTATTGTGCTACTCTGTGCAATATAAATCATGAGTGTAATGGAACCCCCCTTTGAACCTTTATTGGATATTTACTTGGGTTTTTTGTTTTTACTTTTCTTGGGAAGATTGCATCTGTGGCTTGGTGACCCTTCAGGCAGGCAGTGTCCATTAAATAACCTCCTTTGTACAGCTTCAGAATTCCTTTCTCACAGGGCCGGCTCCAGGCACTAGCACAGCAAGCAGGTGCTTGGGGCGGCCAGCTGAAAGGAGCGGTGCGTTTAGCTCTTTGACGGCGGGTCCCTCAGTCCCTCTCGCAGGGAAGGGCCTGCCACTGAATGGTGAGGTGGCAGTGGTAGAGCTCCCACCGAAGTGCTGCCCACCGCAGCTTTTTATTTTTTCCCCCGCCACTTGAGGTGGCAAAAATGCTGGAGCCAGCCCTGCTTTCTCAAGTAGTATTGCCATTCCATCTGATTTAAAACATCTGACATCCCTCAGGTCCAAAGCAATCTTATCTGAAATATATATTAAACTGTAATCATTAGATATAAAAAGAGAAAATAGATATCTATCTTTCAAGGACACAAGCAGTTAGAATATCAGATATTTATCAACAATATCTAAAACTACAGTGTAAAGGTGAGTGAGAGTAACTGTGACTCAGATACATAAAGGCAGGCAAAAACTCTCCATCAGGCATTGGGCCTGAGACGATTAGGTCAACAGTCATATAACAGGAAGTGGGAAATAAAGCGTCCTATGAAATTTGCAGAGCTGCTATTTGGACCTCAGTCCACTGACTCCACCCGTTGTTTCTGTGTATACAGCCTTCAGATGGTGGATGTGATCTCTTAAATCCAAAGCTTGCTTTCTTTCTCTCTCCCTCCCTCCCTCCCAGCACTTGCAAGTCTCCTCCAAATAGATTCTTGTGTGAGTATGAGAGTGACACTTCCCCCCACACACCTCACCTGTAATATCTCTTCTTCTTCGAGTGATTGCTCATATCCATTCCAGTTAGGTGTGTGCGCGCCGCGTGCACGTTCGTCGGAGAAACTTTTACCCTAGCAACCCTGGCAGGTCGGCTGGGCGCCCCCTGGAGTGGCGCTGCTATGGCGCCCAATATATACCCCAGCCGACCCGGCCACCCTTCAGTTGCTTCTTACCGCCTGTGTCGGACGTTGGAACTGTGGAGCGCGGCTTCGCTGACCTCCACACTCCCTAGCAGCTCATTTTCTCCTTATCATTGTTATACCGTAGTTGTAGTTAATTGTTGTGTGTGTGTGTGTGTGTGTATAATATATATATATATATATATATATATATAGTTATACAGTCAGTTAGTTACTTAGTGTTAATAGTGTAGTTGTTAGTTATCGTTTGAGGGGATCGGGGATCACCCCCTTCCCCGCACCCGGAGCCGGAGCTCATGCCCGGCTCATCGGGTTTCAAGCAGTGCTCGGCTTGTCACAAGCCGATGCCGGTTGGAGACCCCCATGACTCCTGCTTAAAGTGCCTCGGGGAGTCACACTTATCGGCTAAGTGCTCGATTTGCAAGTCTTTCAAGCCGAGAACCAAGAAGGAGTGGGACATTAGATTAAGACAGCTCCTTATGGAAGCGGCCCTGACACCTCCGCCCTCAGCACTGAGCACAGGCCAGCCGGTAAGCAAGGGCACCGCCACGGCACCGAGCGCTGCCACCAAGGACTCACGGCACCGGCTCCCGCCGGCGCCGAAACCGGCTCCAAGCCGCTCCCTCTCCCCGAGGTCGAAGACGGCTAAGGCGCAAATCATCCCGCCAACATCCGCCTCGCAGCCAGAGCCTGCGCCAAAGCCGGACTGCCCGGCACCGATACCTGCCGCGGCACCGACTAAGCCAGCACCGTTGACTCCGACCCCACGAGGGCTGTCAAGTCCGGCACCTGGCGGCTCCCCGGTGCCCACTGTGGTAGAGCCTGCTTCACCATCTACCCCGGAGACGTTTGCTGCAGCGAGGGATCTGATTGGGATCACCGAGGCGCCACCGCCCTTACCCCCGGCACCGCCAGTGCAGGTACTGCATTCAATGGGCAAGCCGACCCTGACCAGACCAGCTTCGGTCAGTGTAGCAGACCAGCACTGCTCCAGATCGCGGTCCCGCGGACGCTCTCCATCAAGACGTCGTTCACACTCTTGACGGCGATCTCAGTCTCGGCACTGGTCAGACTCCCGGCACCGGCATTCACCTAGGCACCGCTCACGCTCCCGGCACTGGTCAGGCTCCCGGCACTGGTCGACATCTCGAGCATCAACCCGATACTCGCGGTACCGCTCCAGCTCACGGCACCGCGGCAGGCACCGCACCTCCAGGAGCAGGTCGAGACAGAGAGACTCAAGATCTCAGTCGACCTCCCGGCGCTGAGCCGGTCGCAGGTCCCGGTCTCGCTCTCGGCACCGTTACCAATACCGGCACCGGTCACCACAATCCAGAGGTGTAAGGTCTGTTGGAACTACGGCTCCAGCTTTCGCTGCTCCACCATGGTCGTCCAGAGGCATGTCGGCATCCTCCCAGGCGGGTAGCTACTACGACTGGGACCAGGATCCAGAAGTACCGTTGGGAGTATTCCAGGACCCCCGCCCGCAGGACGTGGGATCCCAACAGTGGGGTTTTTGGACACCCTGGGCATACCATCAGACCCAGGGTGGCCCCCTGCCCCAGACCCGTTCTGCCACCTCAGAACATCGGGTACCAGAGGCCACTGTTTCCCGCCCCCCCGTGGTTGAGTCGGAAAAACAACTGCCACCAGACTCCCCGGGTCAGCTGGAGCAGGAACCAGTCCAGGAGCAGGAGACCACCCAGGATGCCCTCATTCCCGGAGTATCCTCCTCCTTCTTCTCGCCAGATGAGGCCGTGGCCGGGTCTTCAGCTTCAGGGCCCCCACCGATAGACCTCAGGGCCTACCAGGACCTCCTCCGCAGAGTGGCCCTTAACATCAACCTACCTGTGGAGGAGGTGCCAGAGGTTGAGGACCCAGTAGTGAGCATCCTCTCTGCGGACGCTCCTACCCGAGTAGCCCTCCCGTTCATCAAAACTATCCAGTCCACCGCCGATAACCTTTGGCAATCTCCAGCCTCCATTCCACCGACGGCTAAGAGAGTGGAAAGGAAGTACATGGTAACTTCTCGGGGGTACGAGTACCTGTACGTCCACCCTCCTCCCTAGTTGTCCAGTCTGTCAACGACAGGGAACGACATGGCCAGCAGGTACCGGCCCCCAAATCCAAGGAGGCTAGGCGGGTGGACCTCATGGGTTGCAAGGTGTACTCAGCTGGGGCCTTGCAACTCCGTGTGGCCAACCAACAGGCCCTATTGGGTCGATATAACTACAATATATGGGCGGAGGTGGGTAAGTTCTCCGAGCTACTGCCCGAGGACTCACGCCCGGAATTCAATGCGTTCCTGGAGGAGGGTAAGAAGGTGGCCAGGACCTCTCTACAGGCCTCCCTCCGACGCGGCCGACTCAGCAGCCAGAACCTTGGCCTCGGGAATCACCATGAGGCGCATTTCCTGGCTCAGGCCTCCATCCTACCCCCGGAACTGCAATATACCGTCCAGGACTTACCCTTTGACGGGAAGGGTTTGTTCTTGGACAAAACGGATTCCAAACTGCAAAACCTGAAGGACAATCGAGTCATCATACGCTTGCTGGGGATGCATACCCCTTCCACCAAGCATAGACCCTTCAGGCCCCAAGCACGCCACCATACTTCCCACCCCGCCAGAGGCAGGATTTCAGTAGACGGCGTGGCCGGGGGAGCCGCAGACGCCAGTCCGGCTCTCAGGGAGGCCAAAACCAAGGGCCCTCCAAGGCACCACCGGGCCCCAAGTCCGGCTTTTGAAGGTGCGCCCGGGGACGGCGTACCAGCCTCAAGACAGGATCCTTCCCCTACCTTCTCCAACCGCCTCTCCCACTTCCTCCCGGTGTGGTCCCAGTTAACATCAGACCATTGGGTACTGCGCACGGTGAAGCAAGGATACCACCTACAATTTGCTTCCTCAGCCCCTTCCCGCCCCCCTTCCCAGTCCCTCTTCAGGGACCCCTCTCACGAGCAAACCCTCCTGCAGGAGGTCCGATCTCTCCTCGCAGCAGGAGCTATAGAGGAGGTACCTCTAGATGAGAGAGGAAAGGGGTTCTACTCCTGATATTTTCTGATTCCCAAGTCCAAGGGAGGTCTCAGACCAATCCTAGACCTGCGGGGCCTCAACAAATGGATGCTCAAGTTGAAGTTCCGCATGATCTCCCTGGGAACCATTATCCCATCCCTGGATCCTGGAGACTGGTATGCCGCCCTCGTCATGAAGGACGCGTACTTCCATATTGCCATCTTTCCACCGCACAGGAAGTACCTTCGCTTCACGGTCAAGCACCAGCACTTCCAATTCGCAATCCTACCATTCGGCCTCTCCACAGCCCCGAGGGTGTTTACCAAGTGCATGGCCGTCGTGGCCGCCCATCTCCGTTGGCGGCAAATCCACGTGTTTCCGTGCCTCGACGACTGGCTCCTGAAGGGGTCCTCCCAGTCACAGGTGCGGCAGCATGTCGAGGTGGTTACGGACCTCTTCTCCCAGTTAGGCCTGCTTCTCAATGCCGAGAAATCCACCCTGGTCCCCATGCAGAGGTTGGACTTCATAGGTGCGACCCTGGACTCTACTCAAGCCAGGGCTTACTTACCTCAGCCCCGTTTCCAGACTATCGTCTCGATCATACGGAGCTTGCAGGCCTCCACAATCACCTCAGCTCACACCAGTCTCGCACTACTGGGGCATATGGCCGCATGTACTTATGTGACAAAGTATGCCAGGCTCCAAATGAGACCCTTCCAAACGTGGCTTCATTCGGTATTCCGCCCGGGCAAGGACCACCTAGACGTATTGGTGACAGTCCCTTCCGGCCCCCTCCACTCCCTCGACTGGTGGCTGATCCCATCCCTAGTATGCGCGGGGATGCCGTTCCACCCACAGCCACCGTCGATGACTCTAACAACCGATGCATCATCCCTGGGTTGGGGGGCCAACCTAGGGCACCTACGTACCCAGGACCTCTGGTCGTCCCAAGAGCTGTCACTCCACATAAATGTCCGGGAGTTGAGGGCAGTCCACCTCGCCTGCCAGGCGTTCCAACAACACCTGCACGGCCGTTGTGTTTCCGTATTCACGGACAACACAACGACCATGTACTACATCAACAAACGGGGGAACCCGTTCGTCTCCCCTATGTCAGGAAGCCATTTGACTCTGGGACTTCTGCATAGCCCAGTCGATAGATCTAGTGGCGTCCTTCCTCCCAGGGGTCAGGAATGCACTTGCGGACAGACTCAGTCAATCCTTCCTATGCCACGAATGGTCGATCAGACCGGATGTCATCCATTCCCTTTTCCAGAAGTGGGGATTTCCCCACATAGACCTATTCGTGACCAGGTCCAACAGGAAGTGCCAGGAGTTTTGCTCCTTTCAAGATCTCTCTCCTGGGTCGATCACGGACGCATTCCTCCTGCCATGGACCCACCACCTGTTGTATGCCTTCCCTCCGTTTCCTCTGGTGCACAAAGTCCTGTTGAAACTCCGCAGGGACAAAGCGTGTCTAATCCTGATCGCACCTGCGTGGCCCAGACAACATTGGTTCGCCACTTTGCTGAATCTGTCTGGGACCCTCCAATCCCCCTTCCTCTCCACCTGGACCTGATCACACAGGATCACGGCAGGCTCCGTCACCCGGACCTACGAGCCCTCCACCTCATGGCGTGGCTCCTGCATGGCTGAACACTGCGGAGTTGAGCTGCTCCGCACCGGTTCAGCATATCTTCCTTAGCAGCAGGAAGCCTTACACCCGCTCAGTGTACACGGCCAAGTGGAAGTGCTTCTCTTGCTGGTGTGCTACTCAGGGTGTGACCCCCTCGGAGGCTCCGATTCCCATGGTCCTAGACTACCTCTGGTACCTTAAGCAGCAGGGCCTAGCGACATCCTCCTTGAAGGTACACATAGCGGCCATATCTGCCTTCCGACCAGGAGAAGGTGGCCGCTCCGTATTCTCCCACCCCTTAGTCGCTAGATTCGTTAAAGGCCTGGAGCTTCTCTACCCCCCCGTACGCCGCCCTGCTTCTACCTGGGACCTTAATTTGGTCCTAAACAGGCTCACGCTTCCACCATTTGAGCCACTGGCGACTTGCTCGCTCCTGTACCTGTCATGGAAAACAGCCTTCCTGGTGGCCATTACATCGGCCAGACGGGTCTCCGAGCTGAGAGATCTCACAGTGGACCCGCCCTACACCATTTTCCATAAAGACAAGGTACATCTGCGATCCCACGCAGCATTCCTCCCTAAGGTTGTGTCTGCCTTCCATACAAACCAGGACATCTTCCTCCCGGTCTTCTTCCCGAAACCCCACTCTTCTCGGAGGGAGCAGCAGCTACACTCCTTAGATGTACGCAGAGCACTCGCTTTCTACATTGAGCGAACAAAGCCGTTTCAAAAGTCTCCTCAACTGTTTGTGGCGGTCGCAGAATGGATGAGGGGTCTACCAATCTCCTCTCAGAGGATTTCCTCCTGGGTGACTGCATGCATTCGCGCATGCTACGATCTAGCTCGTGTCCCATCTGGCCACCTCACGGCACATTCCACGAGAGCTCAGGCGTCGTCGGCAGCCTTCCTGGCGCACGTGCCTATCCAGGAGATATGCTGCGCAGCGACCTGGTCATCGGTCCACACATTCACCGCACACTATGCATTAGTCCAGCAATCAAGAGATGATGCGGCCTTTGGCATAGCAGTTCTAAATACCGCCACATCTCACTCCGACCCCACCGCCTAGGTAAGGCTTAGGAATCACCTAACTGGAATGGATATGAGCAATCACTCGAAGAAGAAAAGACGGTTACTCACCTTTGTAACTGTTGTTCTTCGAGATGTGTTGCTCATATCCATTCCAAACCCACCCTCCTTCCCCACTGTCGGAGTAGCCGGCAAGAAGGAACTGAAGGGTGGCCGGGTCGGCTGGGGTATATATTGGGCGCCATAGCAGCGCCACTCCAGGGAGCGCCCAGCTGACCCGCCAGGGTTGCTAGGGTAAAAGTTTCTCCGACGAACGTGCACGCGGCGCGCACACACCTAACTGGAATGGATATGAGCAACACATCTCGAAGAACAACAGTTACAAAGGTGAGTAACCGTCTTTTCTCATAACAAGATGCTATCAGCCCTGAAGGATTCCTCTATGTGCTAACTCGGTGGCTCTCAAACTTTTTTACTGGTGAGCCCTTTCACATAGCAAGCCTCTGAATGTGACCCCCCCCCTTATAAATGAAAAACACTTTTTAATATATTTAACGCCATTATAAATGCTGAAGGCAAAGTGGGGCTTGGGGTGAAGGTTGACAGCTCACGGCCCCCCATGTAATAACCTCGTGACCCACTGAGGGGTCCTAGCCCCCAGTTTGAACCCCTGTGCTAAATAATAAAAATTGTCAGTTGGCATGTAACTGTTTAGCTAGGACTTTGATTACATGGAGTTGCATCTTTGGAATCTTCAAACCCCTGCATAGGTTGAGCCCACATTCTAGGAGCTTCTTGCACAAATGCCACCCACCTGCATCAATGGGTGGAGAAACAGATGGGGCCGGCGGTGAAAAGGGGACAGCTCCAGCGGCAAGGGAGGAAGATGCTTGCCAAGGGACAATAGATAGCTCCTCCCTGGGAGTCTCTGGCACCCATTGGACAGCTAGGGGAGAGGGATGCTGACTGGTCAGCATTCCCCAGCTCCCAGGATTTAGCCCTGCACAGGGGCCATGTGGAATCATTTATGCTTCGTTCCAGCACAGGAACGGTTACTCACCAACTTGAAGCAGCAGCAGTTGTTGTCATTCTCCTCAGGATGCAAAGGAAGATGGGTGAGGTTGGGGGGAGGGAAGGGTCCTCCATGTGTCGTCAGGTGGCATCATTCCTAACAAAACACAGGCAGGAGACAGGACAGCTTATACGGGATCAGATTGCCCGCTCAGGAATCATCTGATTAAAGGGGTTAAAGAAAAGATTTGCAAAGAGGAATGTGTGGATTTATTGACTTTGGGGAAGAGCAAGCGGAGAAAGGAGACTAAAAATACAAACGAGGAAGGACAAACCCCGCAGAATGAAGGTGCCTCAAACTCTTGAGAACTGGTACACAGCCTTTCGCATTTATACCCGTACAATTTGTGACAGGAGCCCCAAGAGGTGAATTTCCTTGTTTAAGTAGCAGGACTTACTAGTGAGGGTTCATGCCACATATGTATGGGTAAGGTATGACAGAGAATTTAGGCAGAAGAGCCTGATTTACCCTGAGGTAAAATAGACAGGACCTTTGGCTGGAGTGTGATTCTTTATGGCGTCGCTCAGTTGGCATTCATGAACAGCGGGTTGCCAGTGCTAAAACCTCAGCTTCAAAATGCAGATGCAAAAGCCCATGTGTGCTTTGCGTTTAATGATGGGAAATGTTTTAATTCCCAAGGCAGGTACAAACACTGCTGTAGGAGATGCAGGAGTCAGCATAGTGCACTCTTCTGTTATAAAGGGAAAGGTGGTTCCAACAGGGCAGTAGGAAAGGGGGTCTTGCAAGGTCCTAGTGCTTCAGGAGTTGTTATGGGGAAGGCAATAGTCATGGAAAAGGCTCCTCCAGTTAAGATATGGATGTAATGGAACTTGTTGTGGGACTAAGCCAGGAAGACAGGTGCTGCTAATCTATGGAATGGATTTTCAGCAGGTTTTCAAATCCCTTAAAAGGCATGAGGTGCCCATCCTGGGCAGAGAACTTAAAGTCTGTTGGAGGCTTTGAGCATATATGTGGTCATCTTTGCTCTCTTATGAGTTGGCAGCGGGGAGAGTGGCAGGTGAGGCCCCTTCTGGTGTATTCCAATGCCAGATTTCTTTCTCCCCTGAGTGTGGCACTAAAGAAAGTGAAGGGAGAACAAAGGCTGATCCATCACCAGTCTGACCCAGGGGGCTCATTGTTAAAAGACTGTATTGATCCCCAGCTGTGTTCAGTGAGATATTCATCATGTGACGCTGGGGTAGCCATGGTTAGGGAGTGTGGCTCTGGGGTGCTGTTGGAAGAATATGACATCAACGCTGCATTCCAGTTGCTTCCAGTGTATCCCAGGGACTTTAACCTCCTTGGGTTTCAGTTTGAAGGCCAGTAGTGTTTTGATAAAGCCATGCCCATGGAGCTCTCAGTGTTGTGTGCTGCTTTTGAAAGATTCAGCTCCAGGCTGGAGTGGGGCAGTTGTGTGTGAGACTGGCCTTCCTCACGTGGTGCACTGTTGCAACGATTTCTGATTTGCAGGACGATTATGGACAGGGAACAGTGAGCATATGCTTCATTCATTTCAGAACCTAGCCAAGAACCTTGAGGTCCCCTCTGCCAAGGAAAAAACAGAGGGCCCTACCCGAAGTGTAATGTACCTGGGCATTGAACCGGACACAGTTTGGGTGTCTCTAGGTTCCCTGCAAACAAGTTAGAATCGATTAGGGCACTGATATGGACTCTCAAAGGAGCAAAGACAGTTACTCTGAGGGAACTACAGGTGGTCCTGGGTCTCCTGAGCTTTGCACGCTGGTTGGTGGCTCCCAGTTGGGCAGTTTGTGCCCGTCTGGTGTTGGCTTGTGGAGTGCAAAAACCCCATCACTTGACCAGAATGACAAGGGGAATGAAAAAAGACTTAGAAGTATGGGAAGTATTCCTGGAAGAATTTAATGGGGTTTCAATTTGACAGTCGGCCTGGTGGTTCAAAACTGAGCTGCAGGTAGTTGGATGCCTTGGGAGGCATAGGTTTTGGGGATTATTTTAAAAGAGATTGGCATGCATAGAGGTGGCCAGAAACCTCTATGATGCAGGGTATTACAGGCGACATCACCTTCCTTGAGTTTTTTCCTATACTGGTGGCATTCACAATTTGAGGAGCAAACTTTCAGAACAAAAAAAGTTGGTTTCTGGTGTGAGAACCAATCTATGGCCCATATTGTAAATGGACAGTTGGCAAAGCCTGCTCTGGTAATGAGGCTCGCGAGGGCCTTCGTTTTACACTGCTTGTGATTTAACACTCTTTTCTGTGCAGCCTTACAGAGTTCAGCGAGTTTAGGCACAGGAAGGGCTTCGTCATGGGTGGCCCACATCTACACACCAGGTGGTGTGATATGTGGTGTCTTTGATCCACTGTGCTTTGGTTCCCTCTGCTATCTCTGGCCAGCTAATGGGCCTGTCCTACAAGAGTCATTTGGTGGGTTTCCCAGACACACATGTGCATTTCATAGTTCACGAACTCTTAGAAGGGTGGTCCAGGAGGGATGAGCACCAAGAGGGACAACAGGTTACCCATAACATTGAAAACCCTAACAGGATTCCAACAGGCTGTCACGGAGTCACCGGGACTATGTTCTGGAACTCCATATGAAGCCAGTCAGGACTCCGGGGGAGCATACCTCCTCTCTCTGAGCATACTGTTTCCAGGGCAAGAAGCTTACGCGGCTTCAACTTTCCTGGATCTGACCTTGGACCATTCATTATCCCCCTTCCATACAGCGTGCTTCGCTCAGCGAGTCCACCCAGGCTGGGCTCCTGGAGAAGCCAGACGGTCCTGCACTCCAACTCTGCAGTGAGACGTGACTCTCAGCTAGCCAGTAAAACAGAAGGTTTATTAGTCAACAGGAACACAGCATAGAACAGAACTTGTTGGCTAAACGTCACTGATTTTATGCTAAGTCCATCTTGGGAGGGAGGTGAGCCCAGAGCCAGTCGAGACTGATTCGCTTCCAGCTGCCTGGCCCCTGCCCTGCCCGTTGCTCCTCCTCTGGCCTTTGTCTTGCTTCCCGGGCCAAGAGTCACCTTGTCACATCCCGCTCCTGGGTCTCAGATTATGAAGGGGTGGCCATAGCATCTATGCAGGCAGCTGGAGCAACCTTCACAAAAGTCACATGCCCTTATTTTCACAACCTAGACATTGGTGCAATACACAGGGAAACTGAGGCATACACAACATTCATGCAAAACAGTAAGACTCACATAGGCTCACATACAACATAACAAGGGAAAATCCCCACTTCATCACACAGGCTCTGCCATAGGTCTGCTGTTGTGGGAGGGAGGCAATTTTATTTTAGGTGGCATTTGTTGTTCTCTCTTTGGTGCTTTTAGAGTGAGTATGCTGGTGCCTATGGCAGCTGCGGGCAGGTCCCAGCATGCATTAAGTGTAACAGGCGTGCAACTATCTGCAGGAGTGGTAACCCTGCATTTAAGGTACTGGAAAACAGACCAGAAGGAAAAGAGGGCTTATGTGGTGTTAAAGGAATGTGCAGATGGGCGCTTGGGCCCTGTACAGACAGTAGGAGTCTTGCAAAAAATCTGGGGCCTGCAACTGGGACTGCTGTTCATACACGGTGATGGCAGTTGCCTGCAGGGCTGGCTTTAGGGCGATTCCCCGGAATCGGGCCCCGCTCCCCTAAGAGGGCCCCACAACGTCCCTAAGAACCCTCCGCCGACATGCTGCCGAAGGCACCGGCAGTGAATTGAGCTGCTGCTGAAGTCCCGCTGCAGTCTTCAGCGGCAGCTCTTTCGAATTGGGCCCCACAGTGCCTAAAGCTGGCCCTCGTTGCCTGACAAGATACCAGTTTGGCACAGTATTGAGGAAAACCTTGCATTATTGCTGTCTTGACCACTCCCCCCCCATGCCCTCCAAATTGGTACTCGGTCTTTCAGGATAAGGGCAGTAACATCAGTGGCTACAGGGTGTTTTGGCCCACATCAGGTGCAGGCAATAGGGAGCTGGAAATTCAGGTGTTACAGGACTTATGTCTGCACCTAGGAAAATATGGCAGGGAATCACAAAATGTTACTAAACCAGTGTGCTTGTTTGTTTCAGAAGCTACCCTGAGCATATGCAGTATCTTGATTTGCAGGCACTCTGTAGTTCATTGGGCCCACAAGAGAGCAGCCAGAATGGCCGCTGGATCTCAGCTGGGCCGAAGCAGTTTGCATCCTGTGGTTCGGCAGAAGAGGCATGCATTGGGATCATTTCATGCCACTTCTGCACTCGCTGACAAGCAGTGCACACACATCTCACGTCCTGGTTATTTACCTTGTGGAGAATGATCTTGGCATCAGTGTAGGACGTAACTCAAGGGACAGAATCCAGAGGGATGTTAGCTTAATTGGGCAATCATGGCTGGAGGTGAGGTGAGTAATGCTCATAAGGAGGGTCTGGTGGGGAGCTGCAGACCTAGCCTGCAGTGACAGGAGTAGAAAAAAAGTGACTTGAGAGGGTCACCAAGGTATTCCTGGACACAGGGAGTGATGGTCAGTAATACAGCATAGCAGCATCTGTTACCACCGACTGGTAGTTTTCAGAGATGATGGTGTACATTTGTCAGATGGAGATGCTGACATGGCTACAGGATGTAAGAGAATGGACGGGGCAGGAATTGTGATACTGGGCAATGTGGTTGGGTAGGGGGGAGTGACCAAGCTAGTTGCTGGCACCCTCTGTGGCTGGTTTCCAGTGTGGTTAAGAGAATGAAATGAATGATTCCCAGAGGTAAAAAACCTGGAATTTTGGTGATGGGCCTTGGTCTCGTGTGGTAGGATGAGACCTTTGGCCTTCACAGGCCAATGTCAGGTTTTGTGGCTATCGTGGGCCAAAGTTCCCACCTTGCTGGAACCTCTGTCCCTCTTGTGGGTAGGGGAAGATGCTAGGACTCAGGGCTTATTTCTGGTGGGGAAGGCTGAGCAGAGCATATGGGTTATATGATAAGGAGCCCTATAAACCCTAGCACAAGTTACGACTTGTATAAGGAGCACTGCAACCCCCAAACTGGAACCAATTAAATGCCTGGTATGGGAGAATAGGGGTGATGGGTGGGTAGTATCCGTTCCTTGTGTTAAAGTTTAATAAAAGTTGCGGTCTGCCACTTAATTCCATGCGCGTGTCTATGTTCATTTTGCTACTGTGTCAACATCGACTACCTTTGTGAGATGCAGTGGACATTCCTAGCCCAGCAGTTTCAAGCCTCCTAAACTGATGGATTTATTTCATAAGACAATTTATAGGTTGGAATAAAATTGCCCTATTCTTATAGTGCTTAGAAAACATAAATCTCTATTAGTGCTTATTAGCAGCAAAATATCAGCATGCTCAGTGTCATAAACCTCAGAATGGGTGTAGAAATGAGAACTGTGAGAGGCCAAATAAGAGAGACATTTTGGAAACATGTTATTTTATTTTACCAGTTTGCATCATTTTCTGTCTAATCAAAATCTGACACAATCATCTGTTATAAAGGCATTTATGTTTGGGGAGACTAACCCCAAAATTGGTGAAATGTGGTAGAATTCTTTTGTCAGCGTTCTGTTATTTTTAAGTGCGGAGTTGGCTTTAAATATATGTTTGCCTCAAATAATTAGGTAGCTTTATATTTGTTCTCAGTGCAGAGAGAGGCTTTTTTGTATGTTTGCTTTTTCCCCTGACTTTTGAATGTATTCTCTCCCTCTCAACATACCCTTGACCTCATAAAACAAATGTCTGAAAATTAGATATTAGAAAGGGTCAATCTAAACAAATTACGTATTATCAGATTAATATCCAATATATCCTCTTTCTGGGGACTATACCTTGAATATGCAAGGGGGACTGGACTTGGAGAGATTTTTCACCTTAGGGTTCTGTGATCTTGCTGTTACAGAGATTAAGGGAGAGCATGAAAGACATGACAATTTTCTAGTCTATTTTTGAACTGAATCATCTTTACTTGCTGACTAGTTCCTGTTTGGCAGTTACTTCTGCAAAAGATTTAAAGAATTGTTTTCTAATTTTAATAGTTTTTGCTATGTAATTAATGCACATCTCTGTCAAGATTACATTCGATTCTGTGTTTATGGGGACACTTGTGCAAGCAAGCTGTCTGCTTTGCTGCCAGACATAGTCAAAGGACTGGATGGAAGGTTCAGAAACAAAGCACCATTTGTTCAACACAATTTTTATTCTGTAAACCTATTTAGTCTATAACACTTCATACACCTCACACGTTACATACTTCTTTTAAGCACATTTCTTTAGAATTAGAGGGAGCACGTGTTACTAGTTCATGTCTCATAGCGACAATTACTAACCTAGTTAAGCACGCTACATTTCATCCAATTTGCAATATAGTAATTGCAGAAGTTTTACATTTTGCAGGTAGGGGTACTGTGTTACTAAGAGTCAAGAGGAACAAAAGGAAGCTTCTTTTGGCATCAGCTGTGTCAGTCACCCGACAGAGTAAGCAGGCCATACACTCAGTGCTAATTCTTTCAATTTTGAACCCTTTTCCTGAAAAAAATCTGATTAACCACAGTAAGAAATAATTGTAGATAAGGTTGCAGAATCTCCTTTGTACCAAGGAATTCATGCAGAACTCTGTCAAAATAAGGGCCATTCATCAGCTTATTTTCATCCTTAAAGAGCAACCCTCCATTTTTTGGAACCAAATACTTCACAAGCTTAAAGAATTTACAAATCTGATTGATCAGCTGTGATACTTTATGAAATAAATCCACTTGTTCTTGTACAGCCAGTTCTAAAAAAGAATATAAGTTACATTGGAGTTATTTAAATTGTCAAAGGCAAACCAGAAGGTTTTAGCTAGATCAACAAACAAACAAAAAATTGCTGTGGAATTATGTTGCAGCATTTTTATACACACTGAATTAATTTCGTTTTCCCCTATCTTAGGGATAGTGGGGTTCTTGGATTCCCCTCACCCTCCCCCCAACATACACCCTTTAAAATCAGAGAGATTACAAAAGTTTAGGGGGGAAGAGTTTTTTTTTTCTTTTTCAGTCAGTTAATTATTACCATTGATGCAAAAATGGCTATTTTTTCGTTTCATTTCTTTGTACAGCTGAGCCAAGAACATTTATTAGTGAGAAAATGACATAGGGAGGATTCAAGAAACAGACTTTAGTACTGATACATGTTGTGTTCCAGTAATCATAGTTCTCAGTCCAGCTACTGTAGTCTCAATTGCTCTGTATTAGCAAGTTTTTTTATTTTTTCACAATCTGCTCCTTATTCTGTTAATTTAAATTATATTTAGTCAATCCCTTCTTTATGCTGTTATTCCAGAAGATCAGGTGCCAAATATAAAAGTAATGAATTGCAAGCCTTCTTTTTTTTTTTTTTTTAAGCAAACCTTTCCATTCTGGGCTATTTTCATCTGCAGGAACTCTGCCTACACTGTTTGATCACCCACCTAACTTTTTTCCTGTGATCCTCAGTGACTTCAACATGCTTTTCTAGATAACTGTCTAGAGAACACAAAGGATGTATCTTGTAATCTTCAAAATCTTTTGTGATATGTAAAGAGGCTATTGATGTTTGTTACAGAATATGGTGAGTTCCTACACTGCAAAGGGAGGAAATTTACAGATTTTGATGAAGTTCGTCAAGAAATTGAAGCAGAAACAGACAGAGTAACGGGACTGAATAAAGGCATTTCTTCAATTCCTATTAATTTAAGAGTGTATTCCCCACATGGTAGGTAAAGTCATTCTACTCTGCATTCATGTAATTAATATTATACATTCTGTTTGTTCTTATCGCTTGATCAAAAAATTCCAGAGAGACACTATTGCTAAAATTGACTTTGAATGAAAGTTTTGAGGATATATAATTCATGCAACGGTATTTGTTCTGAAAAGGCTTCCTTTTGTTAGATTACTCCCTTTCCTGAACTTTCAACCCTATCTATGCGAGGAAAGTGACGTATTGTAGACAATGGATTGTCATCAACTGGCATAGAAAACAGTTAACAGTGTAGAGAGGACTAAACCATTTTAATCCTCATTGAAGAAAACTGGACTTTAGATGATCATCATATGCAACCCAGTTTTCAGACAGGCTCATTTGAACTTGAAGCCACATCCACAGACACACTGAAATTTCCACTATAGCATGAAAGCTACATCCTGTAATGGTATTACAAACTGCATGAGGTAGACATGTATCCTAAGGCAATACACAAATAATTTTTTATAAAAGTTTTGAGTAATCTGATGAAACTGCTTCAGTTTCAGCTAATTCGTAATTTGTTAGATTCACATGTTTAGACATACTAGAATATAAAGAGTTTTTGAAAGCTGACAACTCTGCCTATGTTCCTTTTGGGATATGCGTCCCTGCTTTGGTATTTCAGAATAACTAGTGAAAAAATATTATTATTGTATTTCTTCTCCATTAACCTAGATAGGTCAGTTCTATATGAGATGATGAAGTGCAAAATTGAGTTTGCATTTTTAAAATAATAAACTCTCACCTACCTTTAACAGAATTTTGTATTTTTTAACTTTTTGATCTGGAGATCCCGAAGCACTTTTATAAATGTTAAGTACTTAGCTCCATTATAAATTTGTAGTTATTGAAAATGTCACTTCGATGTCCCAAGACAATGCCTTTGATCTACTCAAGTTTTGATAAACTTAGGCATCGTAGGAACTTGTTGTTAAAGCAGATACTGCTCTTGTTTTAATAGTCTCTTCAGTGGGGGTGTGTCAAGCTGCTCTATGTGGCATGGTTGCCACCAATATAGACCACATAGCATTAACTTCTCATGTGTCAGGTAGCTGGAAACCAATCTGGAGAAAATATGATTCCTCAGTTGTTTTCTCTTTTGCACATTAAAACAACTTGTGCTGTTTGCTGAGGTGCCATCTTTTTGGTCTGCATCAATCCATACCTTCTTGATCATGAACTGAAGAGCAAAATAATAGAAGTAGGGGAGAATAAGAAGATGGTGCTTTATCTATAATCAGTCTTTTCAGTCTTCCATAGTGGGTTCATTCTGTACTTGTGGCCCTGGACCTTGCTTCAGTCTTGCATGGGCCTGCCATAGCCTGTGGGAGCAGGGCTCAACTGCGTGACCATGATTTATAGCTCCCCAGTGGTACAGGCTGATTCTCTGGATATCTAGAAGAGAAATCTGAGCAAGAAGAAAGTTGGCTGTTACCACCCAAGGAACAGATCTTGGAGTCACTGTGGATAGTAATTTGAAAACTTCTGCTGAATGTGCTGCAGCAGTCAAATAGGTTAACAGTATTCTAGAAAGTGTTAAGAAATGGATAGAAAATAGCATTGAGAATATCATAGTGCCACTATATAAATACATGATGTGCCTAAGCCTTGAATATTGTGTCCAATTCTGGTAGTCCAATCTCAAAAAGGATATAGTAGAACTGGAAAAGGTTCAGCGAAGGGCAACAAAGATGATCATAGATGTGGAACAGCTTCCATATGAGGAGAGACTAAAAAGATTAGGGCTGTTCATCTTAGAAAAGAGACAACTTGGATTCACCGAGGGCAAGTCATGCCTGACCAATCTGATTGCCTTCTATGATGAGATAACTGGCTCTGTGGATATGGGGAAAGCAGTGGATCTGATATAGCTTGACTTTACAAAGCTTTTGATATGGTCTTCCACAGTATTCTTGCCAGCAAGTTAAAGTATGGATTGGATGAATGGACTATAAGGTGGATAGAAAGCTGGCTAGACAGTCAGGCTTAACAGGTAGTGATCAATGGTTCCATGTCTAGTTGGCAGCCAGTATCAAGTGGAGTGCCCCAGGAGTCGGTCCTGGGGCGGGTTTTGTTCAACATCTTTATTAATGATCTGGATGATGGGATAGATTGCACCTTCAGCAAGTTCGCAGATGACACTAAGCTGGAGGGAGAGTAAGGATAGGGTCCAGAGTGACCTAGAGAAATTGGAGGATTGGGCCAAAAGAAATCTGATGAGGTTCAACAAGGACAAGTGCAGAGTCCCATGCACTGCTACAAGCTGGGGACCGACTGGCTAAGCAGTAGTTCTGCAGAAAAGGACCTGAGGATTACAGTGAATGAGAAGTTGGATATGAGTCAGCAGTGTGCACTTGTTGCCAAGGCGGCCAATGGCATATTGGGCTCCATTAGTAGGAGCATTGCCAGCAAATCAAGGGAAGTGATTATTCCCCTCTATTTGGCACTGGTGAGGCCACATCTGGAGTATTGCGTCAGTTTTGGTCCCCCCACTACAGAAAGGATGTGGAGAAATTGGAGAGAGTCCAATGGAGGGCAACAAAATGATCCGTGGGCTGGGGCACATGTCTTATGAGGAGAGGCTGAGGGAACTGGGCTTGTTTAGTCTGCAGAAGAGAAGAGTGAGGAGGGATTTGATAGCAGCCTTCAACTACCTGAAGGGGGGTTTCAAAGAGGATGGGGCAAGGCTGTTCTCAGTGGTGGCAGATGACAGAACGAGAAGCAATGGTCTCAAGTTGCAGTGGGTGAGGTCTAGGTTGGATATTGGGAAACACTATTTCACCAGGAGGGTCGTGAAGCACTGGAATGGGTTACCTAGGCAGATGATGGAATCTCCATCCTTAGAGGTTTTTAAGTCCCATCTTGACAAAGCCCTGGCTGGGATGATTTAGTTAGTTCTCTTTCATCCCTAATCTTCTATGAGTCTATAAACTGGATGGGATATATGAGAGGTCTATAAAATCATGAATAGTGTGTAAATAGTGAATACAAAAGTGTTGTTTATGCTTTTATCCAATATAAAAACGAGGGGTCATTGAATGAAATTAATAGGCAGCAGGTTTAGTACTCACAAGAGGAAGTAATTTTTCACACAGCTAACCTGTGGAACTCATTTTCATGGGATTGTCATGTCATTGTCGTGATGGCCAAAAGTATAACTGGATTGAAAAAACAACTGGATAAGTACATGGAGGATAGATCAATGAATGGCTATTAGCCAAGATGATTAGGGATGCAACCCCATGCTCTGGGTGACCCTCAGCCTCTGACTACTAGAAGCAAGGAGTGGAAGACGGGTGGATCGCTCTGTGATCATTCTGTAATCACCCTGGTCTGTATGCGCCCCCTGAAACTCTGGTACATGCCTGTGTTGGGCAAGATGGACCCTAGTCTGACCCAGTATGGTATCTCTTGTGTTCTTATGGGATCTTCTGCCTGGAGTTTTGGTGTATTTCTAGTGGGGCAATCCAGTGGGCCAACTCCCCCATCTCCATTTTCTGGCTCCCAGCAGCTGGTGAGCTCACTGTCTCCAAGTTGATCCTATGAGAGTGGTGTGTGGTAGGATCAAAATTATGAATATGCCTTCTCTCTTTTTCCTCTGCCACACACACATCTTCTCACTCTGATAATTTCCTGCCCCTGTGAATGGTCAGATTAGCTATGACAAAATTCCAGCTCCTGCAAATATCGTGGCATTGATGCATGCTCAGCTGGTTGGCCACACTGCAGTGGTTTCTTACCTGAAACTTTGTGGGGAACAGAAGAGAAATGTATTGGCCTTCCTTAAGGTACTCTCACTTCTGTTCAAGTGGGCTGAGGAAAAACCTGGGATCTTTAAAAGCTCTGCTTGTTTCAGACTTACTCTTCCTTTAGACATACTGATTAAGCAGGGCTAAAATACACCTGGGAGAATGGGAAATCACAAAAGTGTTTGACTCGCTTCCAAGACATGACTGTCAATAAACCTATCCACTCCCATCTCTAATCATCTGCTTCGCAGGTATGGATGTCTAAAAGTCTTGTCTTAGGCTCTTTTATTTTTGCAGTCTTCTGGATTTGGGAAACAGCCTGTACCATCTCGCCTCTGCTCCTAAAATGTGTAGTCATAAACAAAAAGAGAGAGACATGGATGCTTCTTGATCCTAACTGCCCAAATGTCTGAGAAATATTCCGCACTTCTCATACAGTTGGGAGTGCATATTGGTGTTGGTTAGTGCTTTTGCCATTTTTATCTGAAAAAGGAAGTGGGAGTTAGAGGCATAATGAGCAGCTGAGCCCACTGGGTGGGGACAGAAAGTTCTGCCTGTCGCAGTGTAAGGAATTGGCAGTCCTTAAAGTTCTTCAGTGATGGTTCATCCTGACTCATGCTGGAGGCACAAAATACAAGAGTGTGAATCTATTACAACTTTTTACCTGTAAACTTCCTCAGTAATCTTTATCACAAGCTTTCTAAGGGAGAAAGCTTCTAGGTATTTCCTCTTCCACTAAGTCCAGTCCAGCCTCCAACCTGCTCCTCGGTCAGTTTCCTCAGAACGCTAAAACTTCAGAATCTTTTCACTAGAACAGTGGCCTCCATCTTGGGCCAGCCAAGGAGAAAATTCCATTGTAAACTTTTTAGAGCCATCACCTGTTGTTCCATCAACATATTCCTTAAGCACCACTGCCTGGATCCCAACCCATCAGCCAGCAAAGCTTTCTATCAGTTGGTGCTTCGGGCAGTTCTGCCTCATAAATCCAAGAGCTGCTTTTCTCAAGGAGAGTCAGTGTAAACTTTTAGAGGCTAGGCTGGATCTTGTCTTTCTCTCCCTCCCACCTTTTCTTGGTGCTCCAGTAGTTGCAGGGCACTTTTATTAGATTTGTGGTCTATACCAGGAACAGTCACCTCACAACAAAACAATGTTTTCATACCTTCTAAATGTTTTCTGTTGTGAGACTCCACTAGTATAAACATCTACTCAGGATGCTCCAGCTGCGAAGGAACTCAGAAAAATAGCTAGAGCTTGGTGTACCATTTAGACTAGTCCTGGATTTTCAATTTGGGAAGCTGGCAGCTGAGAAGCCTGCTTGGAGGATGATCAGATGAGGACTGTGTGTGAAAATTCATCTTTCAGATGGACTGCCACCTGACTAATTGATAGGTAAGATGGGAATATCCCATGGTCTCCACTGATATTGGCACATCACGGATAAATGGGAGAAAAACAAGTTTTACTTGCGCTAAGATCCTAATCAGTTGCACATATACAAAATGGGAAATGACTGCCTTGGAAGGAGTACTGCAGAAAGGGATCAGGCTCCGGGGGTCATACTGGATTACAAGTTAAATATGAGTGAACAGTGTAACACTTTTGCAAAAAAGCAAACATCATTCTGGGATGTATTAGCAGGAGTGTTCTAAACAAGATACGAGAAGTAATTCTTCTGCTCTACTCCATACTGATTAGACCTCAACTAGAGTATGATGGCCAAGTCTGGGTGCCGCCTTTCAGGAAAGATGTGGACAAATTCTGGAAAGTTCAGAGGAGAGAAATAAAAATGATTAAAGGTCTCAAAAACATGACCAATGAGGGAAGATTTGACAAAAAAAAAACCTGGGTTTGTTTTGTTTGTAGAAGTGAATACTGAGAGGGGACATAACAGTTTTCAAGTACATGAAAGGTTTTTCAAGGAGGTGGGAGGAAAAATTGTTCTTGTTAACCTCTGAAGATAGGACAAGAAGTAATGAGCTTAAATTGCTGCAAGGGCGGTTTAGGTTGGACATTAGGAAAAATTTCCTAACTTTCAAGGTAGTTAAGCACTAGAATAAATTGCCTCAGGAGATTGTGAGTATCCATCATTGGAGATTTTTAGGAGCAGGTTAGACAAACACCTGTCAGGGATGGTCTAGATAATACTTAGTCCTGCCATGAGTGCAGGAAACTGGACTAGATGACCTCTTGAGGTCCCTTCCAGTCCTATGATTCAGGATGTCCAACATGGGCACAACTCTTTGAAAATTCTGCCTTTAATGTTTAATTATGATCTTACAGATATACAATAGGAAGGTGATTGTGCCAAACAATGTAATTTGTAGGTTGCGACAAGCAGTTCCAAACTGGAACAAAACCGAACTTCATAATGTTGAAATCTTCTGTGACATGGAATTGCCAATCTTGGCACAGCACTAGTTGTGTGTGCTTATAAAATAATGTTCAAAAGTCTTTGAAAACTGATATATCTACAATATTTGAATTATGGTTCCCTCTAGAACTTCAGACTTGGATCATCTTTTTATTCTCTTTAGCTGTGTAAAGTGTTAATAACAAGCCTTTTGGTCTTATGCCCTTTCTCTTTAGTGCTAAGCCTGACCCTTGTTGATTTGCCTGGAATCACTAAAGTGCCAGTAGGGGATCAACCTCCAGATATAGAGCAACAGATCAGAGATATGATTATGCAGTTTATTTCTCGTGAAAACTGTCTGATCCTGGCTGTGACTCCAGCCAACACTGATCTTGCCAACTCAGATGCATTGAAGTTAGCTAAAGAAGTAGACCCTCAAGGTAAGTGTGAGTGGATGTAAACCTTTCCTGCTTTCAAATACCATTGATGAAATATATTTTGTTGTTTACTGTGGTGAATCATGCATTTAACAGTGCAAGAAAATTCATTACCCATAACTAAAAGTTTTGTACTTATTTCAACATCAGAAGAAGAATAGGAATTCTGCTCATGCAGCATAATTCAGTAACTTGTATTATCAAGGGAAGTCTAAAAGTAACCAGTGTATGGTAATTTGAGTGAAGCATAAAATATACCTAATTGGAAATCCTTGTGACAGGGCCTCTGCCAGCTGAGGAGTCTGTATCGCATCTTGTATCATGGGGCCTTGATGCTGATTGGGGTGCCTGGGTGCTACTGTACTGTAAATGTTCGAATGATGTTTGTTTTCTTGACATGCCTTGCTGACTGATGTGACTGTGTAATAAATCAACACATACAGCAGCAGTAAATGCAATTTGTCTTTACAATGTAATAACACAGTGGTTCTCAACCAGAGGTACACGTACCCCTGGGGGTACTCAGAGTTCAACAAGGGGGTACATCGACTCCTCTAGATATTTGCCTAGTTTTACAACAGGCTACATAAAAAACACTAGCGAAGTCAGTGCAAATTAAAATTTCATACAGACAATGACTTGTTTATACTGCTGTATATACTACATACTGAAATGTAAGTACAATATTTATATTCCAATAGATTTTAGATTTATATGGTAAAAATGAGAACGTAAGCAGTTTTTCAGTCCTGTGACACTTCTGTATTTTTGTGTTTGTTTTTGTAAGCAAGTAGTTTTTAAATGAGATGAAACTTGGGGAGAAATCAAACTCCTGACAAGGATACAGTAGTTTGGAAAGGTTGAGAACCACTGTAATAACATAATGTGCTGCCACCTGGTGGATTAGAATTCAAGAGTCTGGCTTGGTAGATTTGGGAGCATTTCGTATTACTGCAAGAGGCCCTCACTCCCCACCAATTCAAAAGAAGTGCTGACAGGCTCAAGAGAGCCATGTTCGTCTTTTATCTGGTGGGGCTGTGACTACATTACCTTGAGAGTGAGTAATGCAAATTTAAAAAACAAAAAAGTGGGTGTGGAGTCCAAGAGGGGCTTGATAGACTAATAGAAGAAGGGAAAGACTCTATTACCACAGTGGGAACTATAGTACTAGGAGTCAGTGCTAGCATGCAAGCTCCCTTCCTCACTATCTGGCGCACCTTAATTGATTCCTGTACCTGGCTCTGTGTATGGTCAGCAGGCCCAAACCGACTTCTCCTATCTCATTTATCAACTGTTGGCTCTGTGCATGGGGATGGTGAATGGACTGACCTGGCTCCCTGCTCCCACCCTGGGTCTGGAATGGACAGGTGTTTTTTGTTTGTTTTTTTTTAAATAAAAAAAAACCAAAAAACTAAAATGACGGATTAAAGATGCAGTTCTCTTGCATTAAACTCCATTGCAAATCCATAGGAATAGTGAGAAAATACTCAGTTCTTCCCTACCAAGTAAACTCAGTATTAGAGAGTAAGGTTTAATTGATTGATTTTCCTCAGCATATATGATATTTCACTGTTCTTTTGGTGTGTGTGTGTGGACGGTTGGCGATGCAGGCCTGAGAACCATTGGTGTAATCACAAAACTGGATTTGATGGATGAAGGAACTGATGCAACAGAGATTCTGGAGAACAAGTTGCTCCCTCTTCGTAGAGGTAAGAATATTAAACTCCATATACCAATTGCTTCTGTAGCAAAGCGGTGATGAGGAAGGTAGGCATTTGGTAAATTAACGGAAGATTGCTTTTAGTGGAGTGCTTGGTTACAAAATCTCTGCAGCTGACCTTCAGATTACAGTAGAGATTGTGCTCATAGCCTTTATCATCCTGTTAAGCTGTGAAAAAGTAAATGTAAGAGGAGATGGTGCCTAAAATGCACGATAAGGCGGGGGAGCAGGGGGGATCAACTAAGACCTCAGAACAGGCTGGATGAGTTGTAATGAGAAATATGAGTTTAAGTTACCTGCATATTTCCTTTTCTGTAACAATGTCTGTTGTTCCTTGCAATGTATGGGAGTGCCTTGGTGCAGTCTGGAAGCAGCCACTGGATCTTTGATAGTGTCACTGCAGTCTAAGCTCTGCCGCTTTCCAAAAGCTTTTCAGATGATTGTTTATAGAGCTAGAGAGACATGTTCATTTCCACCATTAGAATAATACAAAAGTAATATTGAAATCTAACCAGTGTCACCGGGTAGATCAGTCCCCTTTTTCTTTTCTCAACACCCCAGAAAACAAACCAGCCAGAGAGGGATCAGACCAGAAGACAGGAAAGTCAATATCAAGACCTCCTGTTTTCTTATCCTGTTTGTTACCCTTCTGCCACATCTTCCTCTTATTCCCCTGTGGCGCGCAAGTCACTCTTGTGATGCCAAATCAGTGCAAGTGATATTGTCTCTCCATTTAAACCTACTTTCTGACCAGCTTACTCCCAATATTTAACTTACACCACCATTTCAGTCATCACTGAATTTGAACCAATGACTTCCGTGGAAGGTGTGTGTCATAAACAGATAGCTAAGGCTTAATGTCTCTTACACCTGGAAAGAAGTAATCTGAACACCTGACCAGAGGACCAATCAGGAAACAAGACTTTTTCAAATCTGGGTGGAGGGTTTTTTTGTGTGTGAGTCCTTTGTTCTGGGGTCTTCTGCCTGACTCTCTCTCGGCTATAAGGGGATTTCTATTTCCTGCTTTATAATCTTCTGTTTCCAAGTTGTGAGTACAGAGATCATAAAAACAATAGGGGTTATTGTTTTTTTTTTCTTTTGTATTTACATGTCTATAGTTGCTGGAGTGCTTTGAATTGTATTATTTTTGAATAAGGCTGTTTATTCAATATTCTTTTAAGCAATTGACCCTGTATTTGTCACCTTAATACAGAGAGACCATTTTTATGTATTTTTTTCTTCTTTTTATATAAAGCTTTCTTTTTAAGACCTGTTGGAGTTTTTCTTTAGTGGGGAACTCCAGGGAATTGAGTCTGTGCTCACCAGGGAATTGGTGGGAGGAAGAAGTCAGGGGGAAATCTGTGTGTGTTAGATTTACTAGCCTGACTTTGCATTCCCTCTGGGTGAAGAGGGAAGTGCTTGTGTTTCCAGGACTGGAAATAGAGAGGGTGGACTCCCTCTGTTTAAATTCACGGAGTTTGCTTCTGTGTATCTCTCCAGGAACACCTGGAGAGGGGAAGGGAAAAGGTTTATTTCCCTTTGTTGTGAGACTCAAGGGATTTGGATCTTGGGGTCCCCAGGGAAGGTTTTTGGGGGGACCAGAGTGCCCCAAAACACTCTAATTTTTTGGGTGGTGGCAGCTTTACCAGGTCCAAGCTGGTAACTAAGCTTGGAGGTTTTCATGCTAACCCCCATATTTTGGACGCTAAGGTCCAAATCTGGGACTAGGTTATGATAGTGTGCCCATATACGCTAAGCCAAATGAGCATGTACACTGCACTGTGGGGAATAACAGCATTGACTTACAGAGTTGTTTTGATCTCATTTTAGGGTATATTGGAGTTGTAAACAGAAGTCAGAAAGACATTGATGGGAAGAAGGATATTAAGGCAGCCATGCTGGCAGAAAGGAAATTCTTCCTTTCCCATCCAGCTTACAGGCATATGGCAGACCGGATGGGAACACCATATCTGCAGAAAGTTCTAAATCAGGTACAAGCAAATGTGAAAAAGTGTGTGTGTGTGTACAGGACCAATAAAAAATGCTGTATTAAAATCGCTGAATCAGGTGCACAGCAACATGCTTTCCTGTTTATAACACTGTATTTTCCCCAACATATCAGAGGCAAAAGAGTGCATCGTGTATGAAACTCACTGCAAAGAGTACAGGAATCAATCTTCCCTGCCGCCTTGCCAGTGTATTGCAGGAGTCACTCCGCTGAAGTCAGTGAAGTTAAAATCATTGTGGTAGACATACATTACCAAGAATGGTGACCCTTTTGTTTAAATTCATTCCCATCTCTTTCATGTTACTCTCAAGCATCAGAACTTCACTTGGACTCATTATACTGACCTCTGTTTTTTTTTAAGTGGCCTAGCATGAAAACATGATTCATAATATATTCTGTGATTTAAAGTTCCCAAAGAAGAAAACTTTAGGCAGTCCATCTGACCCTAGATAAAGAACGCATTTGCCTGTCTCCCTCAGTGTGTTACTTCAGGTTAAGGATTAGATTATGGCACTAGCCACAACCCTGGGTAAGGGGTAATATGGAGCTAGAAGGTACCCCAAGGAGGGCTGGGGTGGGTTGGCGGGGGTTGGAATTGTCCCCCCAGAAGACACAATTGCTCCATGGAACACACTGGGTGCTCATGCTGCACCTTTGTTTGGTCTCTGGGGCAGTGAATAGGGGTGCAGGGTCTTAGCCCTGTCTCCTCATCTCCATTGAGGTGATTTTTTACCTCAAGGGAACACAGAGCAATTCTTGAGGTTGTTTGCAGTCTCTGATGAATATCCCCTGGAGAACAGTATAGTAGATCACACCTTCCTCCAGCTGGGAAACTAGAGGCTGATCCATTTGTCACCCACCTGAACAAGAAACTATCAATGTACTATTCTGCCAAAGGATACTTTCTCCATCCACAGTGGAGGGTAGTCTGGAAACCATTTACCACTACCTCTGGTAGCAAAGGTACTGGCGAAGCTCAGGGCCAAGGGTTGACTGAACTTGATAACCTTCTTTTGGCTGTTCTTAGCCCAGTTGTGGATGATATTGGCTTATCCAATGGAATGGGAACCAGGCAGTCTTTTGACAGAGTGTAATACTCCAGAGGCTTGATGTTTCTTAGCAAGTGTCTCAGGTCTTCCTGGTTTATCTGAAAGAGTCTATTAAAAGAGTTTAAAATCATAAAGGTTTGTTGTTTGGTGTGTGTGTGGCCTCACATGGATCCCTTTATAACTGGTCACTTCCTCTGGGCCCCATGCTTCCCTTTCCCCAAAAATTCAACCAAACTAATTGTCTGCTAGATTTAAAGACAGATGCCATTCATGTGAATTTTGGCAACTCTCTTGGACTACCATGAATTTGTTGAAAGGTAAACTAAGTCTCTCTTCAGCAACTTGTTATCAGGCTAATGTGAGCATATTGAATTTGACACCCCCTATTTAAAAAGTCTTATGTTATTGGCTGTTAATATAACCCTGACAAAACTGATGGTACCTCTTTTTGAGCAACTCATTTCCTACGAGCTCAAATTTCCTACACTGACTAGTTTATTTCCATGTCTATGCCTCTTAGGTATACATTAAGCATAGGAATGGAAATAACCTTGAGAAAGCTAAGGCAGAATAGTGACAGGTCATCATAGTAGGGGACGACCAGCGATGAGATAGATGGATAGTCACTGGAAAGTTAGCTGCTGAGAGTTCCAAGTTAGTGATGGATCATGAAGGCTTCTGAAAATTCTGCTATGATGTCACTGATATTCAGGCATGAATAAATGGATTTATTACTTGCTTAATTCTGTAGAGGGTTGTAGAGAGTGAGTGAACTACAGTTCTAGTGAGTAATAGACCTCATATCAAGTTTGAAAAGGATAAGATGGTGCTCTGAATGCATTTCTAAATTCCTTATTGAAAGCAGTGTCAGTATTCTAACTTAATGAGCCGATGATCTTGCCAATGTTCTTCCCACTTCTGCTTGTGCACCTCGGTGAAACTTTTCCCAGGTTCAGTGTCACAAGGTTCTTGGCTCTTTATTTAGAGAAGAATTAGGGCCTTAGAAAGTCCACCTGGTTCTTTCCTTTGACTTCAGTTGACAGGTGCCATTAACTGCTGCTATTTCCGAGAGGAACAAGAATAATGGCTGGCATTTCTCACTATAGTGACTTGGCAGGCCTGCAATCTGATGGCTGTGTTGAGGCATGTTCTATTTGGGTTAGAGCAACCTTTAGAGAAGAATACCAGGTCAGTTTACCTGTGATACAGAACCTATTTCTGAGACAGGGTGGAAGAACTCTCAGGCATCCTACAAGGTTGCTTTTGTTTGGAATGTTTTTGTTTTGGTCACTTTTGGGGTGGTTTTTTTTTTTAGGTTAAAATAGTTAAACTTCTCATTATTGTAGGGAGGTATCTAATCACTTCCAAGTTACTTTATTTTACTTACCAGTAATTAATTAAAATTTATCTGAGTTGGCCACTTTACAAAAACAAAGTCTGCTGTGCCCCTCGGTATTCATCGTTGGACTTCTGTGGGATTTTATTTGAATGGAAGGGGTTATGCTGTAGAGATCCATACAAGTACCATTCATATGAAGCATGTTGTTATTACGCGTGCTGGTGCCTGTTCTTAGCTACTTGAAATTTAAATGTCTCTGGATCCACAAGGTGGTGCTCAAATGAAACTCCTGAGTGTGATTCTATGAGGAAAATAGCTCATTGAACTCTGTTTACAGGTTTTTCTGAACAGTAATTTATTCCTGGTTTGTTTTAGAGGGAGAAATAATAGAGGATTTATTTATAACATAGATTCAAAAAAAACCTTTTGTCCTTAACTGTTCTGTGGTTATTTGCATATGATCTATTACATCTTTGTCCATTAAAAATGGAAGACCCTCCCGCCCATCACTTGGACAAACAGGAAATGCACTAGTAACTTCTCTTGTTAGTAGCTTCTTCTGTTGGGTGTTTATAAAATTAGGACACTGTGAGATACAAAATCAAACCAGACTTGCACCTTTCCAAATTGCTAGATTTGGTGATGTTTGGAGTGTGATGAGAGGTCAGTTAGTGTAAAGATGAAAACCAGCTGAAGTAATTCTTGACCTTTGCCAGATATCGATTGGACATTAAATATAGCAACCACCACCTCCTTCCTCATTTTTTATCTTTGTGCTCCTGAAGCCAGTGCACTTTATTTTGTGAATACAGTATCATATTTATTTGTTTCGTCGTTACTATTGACTTGTTTCAGACATGCCCCAAAACACATTAAAATATTTTAAATTATCATTCTTCTTACAGAGCATCAAAAATGTGCTTGGAACTGTACAAAACAGAAGTGACCCATAGCCCAATGAGTTTACGTTTAATTAGACATTGATAGTATAGGTCTTACCACAATACACATGGAAACTATAAATGAGCAAAGGTCAGGCCTTCATGCAGTCAGTGAGTTTTGTTTGTGAATTCGTTTCCCTGCTTTGCTTCCTGCTTTTCCGCTCTCCAGTGCTTTCAGGATTACCAATGAAAGTCAAGATAAAATGATATAAGGCAAGATTTTTTTCCCCATATAGCTGTTGGTACTAAAAGCATCTAAACTGTATGTTAGGGGGCTTTCTCTTCACCCTCTCCCCGTGTTCTTGTCACGCAGACAGAGAGCAGACCAGAAGTCTGAAGTGCAGACAATGTGATAGCGCTACACACCGGCAGAGTCTGTTTCCCAGTGTTCTATTCCTAGATCTGATGCTGCAGAGCCTTGTCTGCGTCTCCATTCTCCACTCCCCGGTCTCTCCTTCTTCGTCTTAGCAGGCCCAAATATAACTGCAATACACACCTACAGTCCCACTGGGAAGGGTAAGGAGTGAGGTTCCTCCCCAAACCCCTTTGCTCCTCCTGGCTGGTTGCTTGACTTTGCCTAGAGATATGGGTTGAGGCAGTCTTAAAGTGTGCACTCAAGTAACACTTTAGCTGCTTTATCTGTTCCCATTGTACTAACAAATCCATCTGACTAGGCAGAAGCAACTTACACAGTCTTTGTCCTTTGTTTACACATATTAGTATAAGATATAAGGGTATCAAAAAGTCAAACCCAAAATTCTGTCCCAGGCTAACAAACAGACCTATGTACTAACACTGTAGAACAGTGGTGCTCACTTTAGCCTGAGGGCTGAACATTATCTTAAAAAGACCCAGAGGCTCCAGTCAATGTTGGCGCAGTTCCTCTACCCTGTTCAGTTCTCTTTTCACAAAGGGAGAAGAAACCACCTACAAGTCTTCTGCTAGGGGACAGGGAGCTATAACTTGTGGCTGGTTCTCAGCTGCTTCTTTCCTACATCTTCTGCTGCCCTGTGTGGGGTAGGGGAGCAGTCCTCAAATAGACATTGTCCTTGGTTCAGACATTGCCGATTGAGCAGCTATTCTGCTTTCCTTGGGCCTCCCACAGCCTGGCAGGGAAAGTGTTGATGGAGCAGAGCTGCTCCCAGGGCTGTAGGAGAAGATGCCCCTTACTTCCTCACTGTAGTAACAAGGCTGATTCAAATACTTTTAAAAAGTAGGAGGGGGGGGTTCAAGGAATGTGGTTTTTTTTTTCAGTTTATACAAATACACATCATCTTAACACAGTTCTCCTCAAAGGCCCCAATTAAGAGACTTGAGGGCCACAAGTTGGATACCAGTGCTGTATATATGGGTAAATAATGCAATATAGGCTCTCCAATAGTACAGATATGGCCTTCTGGGAGAAAACATTTCAGTGGAATAGCCAGGATTTACCATATTGTCCTAAGAGCAATTTGTGCATTTCCAAAACCCTCTGGTAGGGTTGGAGGTGGCTAGAAAGAACATGGTCAAAGGACTCAAATCCATCCACAGTTTGAACATTACTTGAAGGGTCCATGTATCATAGAATCATAGAAAATCAGGGTTGGAAGGGACCTCAGGAGGTCATCTAGTCCAACCCCCTGCCAAAAGCAGGACCAAACCCCAACTAAATCATGCCAACCAGGGCTTTGTCAAGCCTGACCTTAAAGACCTCTAAGGAAGGAGATTCCACCACCTCTCTAGGTAACCTATTCCAGTGCTTCACCACCCTCCTACTGAAAATTTTTCCTAATATCCAACCTAAACCTCCCCCACTGCAACTTGAGACCATTACTCCTTGTTCTGTCATCTGGTACCACTGAGAATAGTCTAGATCCATCCTCTTTGGAACCCCCTTTCAGGTAGTTGAAAGGAGTTATCAACCCCCCCTCATTCTTCTCTTCTGCAGCCTAAACAATCCCAGTTCCCTCAGCCTCTCCTCATAAGTCATGTGCTCCAGCCCCCTAATCATTTTGGTTTTCCTCCACTGGACTCTTTCCAATTTTTCCACATCCTTCTTGTAGTGTGGGGCCCAAAACTGGACACAGTACTCCAGATGAGGCCTCACCAATGCTGAATAGAGAGGAATGATCATGTCCCTCAATCTGCTGGCAATGCTCTTACTTATACAGCCCAAAATGCCATTAGCCTTCTTGGCAACAAGGGCACACTGTTGACTCATATCCAGCTTCTCGTCCACTGTAATCCCTAGGTCCTATTCAGCAAAACTGCTGCCTAGCCACTTGGTCCCTAGTCTGTTCATGGGATTCTTCCATCCTGAGTGCAAGACTCTGCACTTCTCCTTGTTGAACCTCATCAGATTTCTTTTGGCCCAATCCTCTAATTTGTTTAGGTCTCTCTATCTTATCCCTACCCTCCAGCATATCTACCACTCCCCCTAGTTTAGTATAATCTGCAAACTTGCTGAGAGTGCATTCCATGCCATCCTCCAGATCATTAATGAAGATATTGAACAAAACCAGCCCCAGGACTGACCTTTTGGGGCACTCTGCTTGATACTGGCTGCCAGCTAGACATGGAGCCATTGATCACTACCCGTTGAGCCCAATAATCTAGCCAGCTTTCTATCCACCTTATAGTCCATTCATCCAGCCCATATTTCTTTAACTTGCTGGCAAGAATACTGTGGGAGACCATATCAAAAGCTTTGCTAAAGTCAAGAATAACACGTCCACTGCTTTCCTGTCATCCACAGAGCCAGTTATCTCATCATACAAGGCAATTAGGTTAGTCAGGCATGACTTGCCCTTGGTGAATCCATGCTGAATGTTTCTTTTCCCTTTCCTCTCCTTGAAGTGCTTCAAAATTGATTCCTTGAGGACCTGCTCCATGATTTTTCCAGGGACTGAGGTGAGGCTGACTGGCCTGTAGTTCCCCAAATCCTCCTCCTTCCCTTTTTAAAAGATAGGCACAACATTAGCCTTTTTCCAGTCATCCGGGACTTCCCCTGATCACCATGAGTTTTCAAAGACAGTGGCCAATGGCTCTGCAATCACATCTGCCAACTCCTTTAGCACCCTTAGATGCAGTGCCCCATGGACTTGTGCTTGTCCAGCTTTTCTAAATAATGTAATATACTCATGGAGTGTCTTAGAACATATGATTATAGTATAACTGGCAAAACCTGCTCAGATGCTTGCCTCAAGTGAGTAGAAATTTGGACCCTGTAAATCGGCTTTGTGTGGCTGGGATGCTGATGCCTTTTTGGAAGAACAGAAAGGAAAGGAACAGAGTGACCCAGACACTGTCATCCCATAACAGGAGGGAGCAGCAGAGATGTTTTCTCTTTTTCGGGGGGCAAGGGGAAGAGAGAGAGTAGTGTCACTAAAGCTGCTAGGTTTGTCGTCTCTGACAACTGGATGGGAGATCAGTCTCTGGCTTACTCTCAATGAGTCGCAGATCCTTTAAAAGGGGAAGTGAAGCAAAGAGCAGAGGCCCCAGGTAAAATGGAGGAGTTGGAAAACTGAGAGTCTGCTGTGTGCCTGAGAGCAGTAGAGAAATCCTGCAAAGGGAGGAGAGGGGACAGCATTGGTTGATTGTATAAGTGGCATTCTGAAAGGGTTAGAACTTAATATGCTGCTGTCACTTAACTATGCCTGGCTTTTGTTGGTGTAGCTGAGCAAGTATTTTTTACCAAGCCTCACTTTAGTGCTCAACTGAGTGAGTGTGTGTGAGGGGGAGGGATCTCAGGTAATTTTTCAAGCCCTGTTTATAGTATGTGTACAAGAAAAGAGACTCTTGTATTGCCTGTGAGTATACCTGTCACTTCAAAGATCAACGTGAATTCCATTGGAAAGCCTAGCACTGGTCATATTTTTTTGTGTGTGGCTATCAAAGGGAATGGGCTATATCCTTTCCATCCATCTTCCTTCCCAGTGTTTAAAGAATTCATTTTATTTTGTAGCAACTCACCAATCACATTCGAGATACACTGCCAACCTTCAGGAGCAAACTTCAGAGCCAGCTGCTTTCTATAGAGCATGAAGTAGAGGCATATAAAAACTTTAAACCAGAAGATCCGACTAGAAAGACTAAAGCCTTACTGCAGTGAGTGTCCACTTCCTCCTCTCTGTATGTAAAATAGTTTCTCACTTGTTTAAGCTTAAAGCTTAGAGTATTGATGTTTCCCAGTAAAAGGCAGATGCAGAAGAACGCTTATACACTCTGCAAACTCCAAAGAGGTTATTGTGGCTGAAAGCATTATAACATTTTTAGCCACTTTCCATTTTAGAAAGATTTTTCCATAATTCATTTTAATAGTCATATAAGAATATGCTGGGCTGGATGAAAATCTTTTTGTTTTGTCCTGTGCTGAGCATTATAATCTTGGGCTGTGGTTTGTATACTCTGCGCTAAACTGGAGCCCCCTGGAATGCCCGGTGTGGTTCAGGGAACCTTTTCTCGCTTTTTAATCAAATACACGTTTTCTTAACATAGTTGTCTTTGCGTCAACTGCTGTTTATTATCATAGGGTTCCCTCATGGGACTCTATGTTCAGTATGAGTGCCAACCTATCTGGACATTTATATCGAGCAATACATAAAATGTAATTAAAATTAGCTGGTGTTTTTAAGAGAGTAAGCAGTATACATTTATAAAAAGACTTGAAAAACCTTGTACTTGCTTGTGGTCTTTAGGAGTGGAGAAGGACATGTAGGTACCACTGTTAACTCTAGAAATATCATTCATTGGCAATAAGTTCAGTGAAATAAAAATGAAAAGCTTAGCTTCTGCATTGTTGAGTTTGTTTCTGTTTTGAACTTTAAGGATGGTTCAACAGTTCTCAGTGGACTTTGAAAAAAGAATTGAAGGATCAGGGGATCAAGTTGACACATTAGAACTATCTGGTGGTGCCAAAATCAATCGTATTTTCCATGAGCGTTTTCCTTTTGAACTAGTAAAGGTATGTGTCTGTCTTTCTTCCTTGCTTTGAGTTGTGTTTTTATATTTTCATATTTATTTTTATAGTGGCAGTGAAGTTACATTTCCTTTGAAGGTATTCTAACAGGAAAACCCTTAATCAGAAGGAGTAAATTACACAAAAGGACAGAATTATCACCAATACATAGGAAAGAAGTTTATTTTTATTTCTGCTTATGAATACCAAGTCTCACTCTGAGATTGTTGTTGTATGCAATATTCAAAACTCAGTCATAATTGTACGTTATTTAAAAATGGCTCATATGTTTGCTTTCTGTGGCTTTAGCAAAAACATTTCCCCTTTTGCTCCCCAGTTTCTCAATTTCATTTCCAGTATTCTTCCGAATTTGCAATGAATCAATCTTGTTTTGTAACCAGTATCTTTGTAACTACAAGCCTTCTTGTACTTACCTTGAAAAATTAGTCTTGGTAGAATTCAGCTGTTACGTGTGTCACGAACTCACAGATCGTGCCCACTTTTGGCTCCATGCGGTCCGTGGGGGGTGCCCCTTTCAGTGAGACAGCCCTTCTTGGGAGTCCATTCTCTCCTGGTGTCAGGCCCCTCCACCTCCTGGAGCCGCGCCTCTCTGAGCCTTAGCACATCTGTCTCTTGCTGTGGGCCCCTCAGGGAGTCCACGCGCTCTGGACCCCCCGGACCTCCTTCCACCGAAGGGGTTGATGCAACCCTGTTCTCTAGACCAGAGTGACTCTCAGCAAGCATAAAACAGGATGGTTTACTGAGAGTTGAACACAGCACAGGAAACTCTCAGGGCCTCAGGCCTGGCCTCCCTTGGCCCAGCATATCCCAGTCTCCCTGCAGCCAGGTGGGCTCTACCTGCTCCTCCTCTCCAGCCCAGAGCCCCCGTGCTTCCCTACTGGGCCTCCGATATCCCTAGCCCCAAGCCCCGCCTCTGTCCATTGTCTTCTCTCCAGGTAAACAGGGTTGTAAACAGGAAGGCCTGGGTCTCCTCTCAGCCCTCCTCTGGCCCCCTCTGGCTGGAACCAGCTGGTCAGGTCACTGGGGTCCTCTCTTCGCAGCCCATTGTCCTCCCATTGGCCAGAACTGGCTCTGACTCCTGTGCTGGGTCTCTGGGTCACCAGTCGCTGGGGTCTCTATCCTCCCGGCCATCGGCTGGGGTCCCAAGTTCCCTCTCCGGTCCTCTGTAACAACAAACTCCCTCCCCCCTCACCTCGTTAAACCAGTAACACCTGGGGACACTGAGTCCCACCCCCTCTGCATGCAACCCACTGGAAAACACAGAAAAACCAAGAGAACCCCCCATTTTTCACAACATGTGACATCTTACATTTCTCTTTCTGCATGGACTAATGTCAAAACTAACGATCATGTTTAGATATTTATTCATGTCTGTCTCTTTTTCCCAGCTCTTGCTATTTTCCTTACCTTTTCCTTTGTTCTATCACCGTTGGCTGCTCTCCTCATCTTCTTTCTGGATAGATGGGGCAGGTAAACAACTGCGTCTGATGTAACTCAGATCTTTTCTTAGTGACGAGTACTTAGGTTCCTTTTTAAAATTAGAGCTGTGGAAAATAGCTATTAGTTTTGGACTTTTTGTTTGGCAGTTTGATTTAGGGTGCAAAACATGCAAGCATTCATCCACAGATTATAGAAAAATGCAGGTTTTGTGTTTGAAAACTCTTTCTGCCTGAGACACCCTCTCTACTCTTCTGCCAGTCCTACAGATAAGCCGTGTGTGTATCAGACAAACAGAATTTTAAAAATAAATAAATGGAACACATTTCTCCTAAGGTGACCACCCCCAAATCCTACCATGAGTGTGTTTTGTAGGACCTGGTCTCTCTGATTGTCTAGTAGGATGTTCTGCAGAATTGTCAAAAGCATTTGTGTATAATATGATTTTTATCCTTTGGTTCCTCTAGATGGAATTCAATGAGAAAGAACTGCGGAGAGAAATAAGCTATGCAATCAAAAACATACATGGTATCAGGCAAGTGCTTCCTATTTCTCCAAGTTCAGACACATCTACATAATTTTGTTAATCCATAAACACATTCATCACCTTCTCATCTGCCCGGCGGTTGATTTTTAAAAATAGATATCTCATGCCTGCATTTTTAACATAGCCATGAGAATGTTGGCTCTCATGCCCACTAATTTGCATGGAGATACCAAATTTGTCTGGGACTTATGGAGAGATCACGTACAGAGCAAATCAACACAATTCTTCTGGTTGTGCTGGTCGCTGCTGTTAGAGCACCCACATATAAGACAAGATTTTTATGTAGCACCATGGCTGATGGAATTGGTGTGATTGATGGATTGAAGGTACAAAATTCAGAAAATAGAATGATTCTCAATCATTTCTTTGCTTGGCTTTAGTTGCCTACCATATACATTGTATATCAAATGCAAAAACTGTATGAAATGGACACTTCTGGGTTCAACCCAGACCAGTAAGGGGTTGTCACCACGTGCCCTGTAGCCATGGGTGCCTCTGTGCTGTGCAGCTGTGGCTCGGAGCCCTGATACCTGCAGCGGACTCACAGCACAGTAGCCCCTCCGTGGCTATCACCAGCCTGGTTACTCCTTGAAGGGTAACACCAATAGCCCTTCTAGCCATGTTTCCCCCAAACAGGTTTCCCTGTAGTATCCAGTCCCTCCCACTAGAACATTCACAAAACCTTATCAAGTTCTCCTCTCCTTTAAAGAGACAGTACACAGCAGTCTATTAGCTTACCTGAGGTTCGCAACTTTCCCTTTAATCACAGCACTGTCTTGGTTTATAGTGAAAGTAAAACCAGTTTATTAATAAAAGGACATGGGTTTAAGAGATATCAAGTAGAAGGAATAAGCGTAGGAATGATCACAAACAAACAAAAGTGAAAATATGCTATTAAGATAGAAACTCAACAAACTAGAGTATTTTGTTCATATTTGTTTTCTCACCATAGTCCTTTTTCCAGCATAGTCCTTAGCCAGGATCCAAACACAGTTCACAGCACTTGATTTCTTTGTGTCTGCAGGTAAAGGATGACGTAGTGGTTTACTCCCCCTCTCTTTATAGCCCAGTAAACCTTTGAAATGTATTCTTCTGAAGTGTACCTCCAGGTAAAGTTCCTTTCCCCTGCTGGGTGTAGATGCCATGCTGGCTTCTCCCCAGCTGGTGATTTTAACAATGCAAACGATCTTCCCTCAATCTCAAATTTGTAATCTGAACATGTGCACTACCTCATCTGCTTTCTGGAGAGTTCTGATCAACAGCAAGGTTGTGTGTGCTGTTCACGAATGCGGATGTATATAAGCAATTCTCAAAGGAAAGAAAAATAGTGGTTTTTTTTTTAAGGAATGAAATTCTAATCAAAACAAAATGTTGTTAATGTTTTCTATCATTTACTTTTAAAAAGTCTAGGATAGCACTCAGGCTTATCACATATTGTGCCGTCCCCACCCTCCATAGGTTGGCATTATGGCTAAAGAAAAATATAGTTTCAGTAAATATTGTGCTTCATTTTTAAGGGCAGCCACTATAGGTTGAACATTTCTGTGACACATTGGCCCATTGGTGGTTCACTACTCTGTCAGCAACTCTTGTCAGCCCTAGCATGCTCAGTGCACCTCACATACTGTTGTCATGGTATTTTATCCAAAAGGTGGCATGTAAGAAATCATTGGAAAACTAGTAACTAGTAATATTTGTGTGAGATGTATGTACATTTAATTACAAAACTTATACTCTACATACATCATGCAAGAATATTAATGATTAAGGAATTATGATTTTTGAGATTTAATATAGCCCACTTTTTGGATAAATATTATGACAATGGTATGTGAGGTGCACTGAGCAAACATTAACAAGACCTTTAACACAGTTTAGTTTTGATTAGAATTGCATTCGTTAAAAAAAAAATCCAAAACCTATTTTGTCTCCATGAAAAGCAGATAAGGTAATGCACGTGATCAGATTACAAACTTGATGCTGTTTGGAGCTTGATATGTAGACACTACTGAAACTCAGGGTTGTTAGAATTTGGGATGTTGCTGTTTCAGATGAATTGAGCATATGCCACCGAAGGCTAGCCATCAGAAGACGTAGGCATCATATGTCAAGGATTTCAGTGCAGGATTGGTTCAACATTGGCACAGACCCTGACACAAAGCTTGTCAAGCTTGTTTCACAGTATATCATGGATGCTTTCTGGCTTTTCTCTATTGAAGCATTCATATTTATGCCTCTTGAATCATGTTATGATCATGGATCTGACCATTTTCCCAAGGTGCTGAAGCTCTCTAGGAAGATGAATTCTGGAATATGCAAATACATATTTCCATATATGTTCTACTTATTCCAGATTCTTCATCATTGCATATCTGTTCAGCCAGTGAAGGTTTCATATTTGCTAATTATGGGCAAAAATGAGCAAGTGCATCGAAAGGTATATAGGAGGATGGAAACCCAATGGCCAACGGATTGCATAGGCTCTACTAGTACCTTTCTGCCAAGCCTTGTTGGATTATTGGGCTCCTTCCTGTGGATGATAATTTGACACACGTCTATAAATTTGTTACTACCCACGCTACTCATGAAGTCTCAATCTGTCCACCTTTAATTATATTTATTGGTCTTATGAGTAAAGGAACATTCTCGTAATGCTTCCTGGGAACATGATTCACAGGGTTTAATTCTCTGACCTTGTGTAGCTGACACTATCTTAGTCCACACACTGGGGATTGAACTGGGAAACTTCAGAGCTAAAGGCATGAAGTGCTATGGTTCCAGCTAAAGATCTAAGACTGTAGCTGGGCATGTAACAATGTAGCCAAGGGCTGTAACAACTCATTTTCACAGTTTCAGGGTAGTTGCACCTTTGGGGCCTGTTGAAGGCACCCAGTTAATAACTGGCAGCCAGAAACCTTTTCCTCTTTTGGGCTGAAACTCACAACGTTCTCCCTCTTGACTGCACAAAGGGCCATCCTTACCCATACGCAAAGTATGCAACTGCATAGGGTACCAGGAATTTGGTGCACCAAATTTCCTGGTGCCCTGCTCAGCTGCGTGCTGCTCCAGTCCCTGCTCTGCCTTTTTCCCATGGTCCTCGCCCCTGCTCTACCCCAGCCCTGCCCCTACTCCACCCCTTCCCCAAAGCCCCTGCCGCGGCTTTGCCTCGCCATGCCTCTACCCTGCCGCAGCCCCACCTCTTCCCTCCCCTGCTCCTCTCTAGCCCTGCCCCACTCCCCTGAAGACTTAAGCAGGGCCTGGCCTGCACTCACTGGCAGTGGGAAGTGCAGTGGCCCAGCCCCAGCCATGCTGCGGGTGAGTGCTGGGGGGTGGTTCCTCCCGTCCCTCAGCCAGCTCTCCTCCCCCATGGAGGCCTGGGGCCAGCTTCCCCATCACAGAGGCCTGCCACCCTCCCCACGGGGGGACTGTGTAGGGCCCCAGAATAGCTAGGATTGGCCCTGGCTGAACAGCTCCCTGCCTTACACTGTGATATCCCCAGCAAGCCAGCCTGCCTCAATAGGCCAGCACCTGCACTTTGCTTGTTACCAGAGGGCTCTGAAGAGTATAATTGCCTGCAGTTCCAAGTTACCATACAGCTCTTTCCAAGCAATCACACTTATTCTTCAGATAAAGGCATTACAGAGAAAACATATATTTTAAAACAACGTTGTATACATGCTAACAGCTTACCATCAGTCTTATGGGGCCCCAGTAGGACAAAGTCCTCTCAACTCTTCTGCAAGGGTTGGGGTCCCCCTTGGATGCAGGTATTTCTGTTTACTGGAAGAAGGCCCTGAGTCAGTTTAAGTTTGGCCTGTTTATCCAAAATTCCTTCCTTTTGTCTTTTGGTCAATGAGAATCCAGTTTGCACTAGTGTAACCCTTCTGCCAGGTGAAGACAGCAGCAACAAGGGCAGGGTTCAATATCTAGGAGTTCTCTTTCAACAATACCACACAAAACTGGTGCGAGCCCCCGCCCAATGACCTGGGACAATTACGCAACATTCCCTTGGTGCCTCTAAGAGGCAATACTTCCCCTCTCGCAAGCACAGAGTCTTAGTGTAGCAAAAACTTTTAATAAAAGGAGGAAATTAACTCAGCATGAATTTGGGAAAACACCACAACTAGAGCTCATAAACACAAACCATGAGCAAAAGACCCACTCCCAAGTAAGTTGGGCAGTGTCCTTTTCCCCTCAGGGTCTTAAGTCCAGCAACCCAAAAGTGTCTTTAATGTGCCCATCCCTTCTCTGTATGTGACTCACAGTTGCTGTCCTTGGCCAGTGCAGCCCCATAGTTCAGAGGTTCATCCGCAGAGTTCACCTCCCACCCTGTGTGGAAGGCGGGGTGGTGGTGGTGGTAGAGTGGCACCTTACACGCTTCACTGCTTGGGCACTTGCTTGTGGCCCCAAGAGCTGATTGCCACACCTCTGCAAGGCTCTGCTCTGGCCCTCTCCCTCAGCTGCTCTGCTGGTCATGCCTCTCTAGCAGCTGCCCTGTGGGCAACTTGCCAGGCCTCTCTACCAGCTGCTCACTCACTACACTTAACACAGCTCTCAATTTCAGCTGCTAGAGGGGGAACCTCACTGCTGGTGCACGCTGGACAGTCTCTTGCAATAGAAACACCATCCCAAAGTTGGTTTAATACTTAGACCTAGGTATCAGTGATTTCAGCTCTGCAGCCCGTAACAAGATTCTCAATTGCTTCTGAATTACCTCATTTATTACACCATGGAGAGAGGAAGGGTCAAAGGGTGTCTACAACCCTTAAACAAGGCCCACACTACCAGATACAAGTACCTGTTCCTACTCTCTCTCAACTCATTGGCTTTTGGAACCCATGTCCCCTGCCTAGCGAGTGCTGTTCAGCTGAGGGTGAGTCCCTCCACTGGGGTATGCGAGGTACAGCTCTGCTGCCCTCGGTTCACACAGCAAGGATAGTAACCCTTTATTACCCTTGCCCCAATAACAAGGAGACTGGGGATTCAACACCAGCCACAAATGATCATTTGGGTGAGCAGTTCCAGAGTGGGTGTATCCATGCAAATAAGATCAGCTTCTGAAGTCTCTTTGGACAGCTCACCACTAGATGTCAGGGGAGAGCTCATCCAGACTGTGCTTACACTAGTATGTGTGAACCTTCCCAGGAGATGGTACCTGGTTTTGGTTCCAGGAGGAAATGTGGCAGACCTTCCCTGTGGAGTAGAACAGAATCATACATAAACTGTTTGTTTAATACAGTGTAGCCCAATGATACCTTAATTTAATAAGGTCCCATATCGGGCAGTAAGTTGCCATATCTGTCACACTCAGATACTCTGCGGATCAGCACAAAGCAGGACTTGTAACAAGCTCATCAGTGGATTATACTTGTACTTACTTATATCTGTGCAGAGTGCAAATAAATTCCATTCAGACTTGTTAAGTTTTTACACCCATATTGCACAGGGGTTAAGTCAAGACACCAGAGAGCCAGAATGGAAGTGTGTCACACATCTGCAATGAACTTGTTCCTAGGTCAACTGGATAACACAAATTCCCATTTACAACTTGCATTCTTTTTAAACTAGGGGAGACTTATAGCTACATTTCCCTGGCATTGGATAGGAGTTATTGTTTCTAACTCCAGTTATCTGATACTGTCAGAGCTTTACTAACTAGACAAAGTTCATTCCTATGTCTATTTACTGCATGAAGTTTCACCTTCATTATGTTTCTCTCTCAACTGTTACCCTAGATGCCCGGTGATGCCCCAAAGCACTGTACAAATTCCTCTGGGACATAACATGGGAGCTTTCTTGTGAAAGTTATGACTTAGCATCCATCACCTACTAAAAACTGCATAAACACATGATATTGCATTGCTTGTAAGGGGTTTTTATTTCTGTGAGCCTAATAGATGATTCTTTATTTAGGCTCAGAATGAGACCTGTGGAGTACTGGATGAGAACAACTTACTGGACTCTGAAAGATGGCTTATAAACACTGATGACAATACCCTAAACCATGCAGGAATCTCATGGTAGACAGTCCATAAAATGTTTCTGGAGTACAGTCCATTGGTTGGCTCCTGTCAGCTGTGATTTTGATAGATGCCTCAGGCATAAGTTGGGATGCCCACTTACACTGTCTCTAGGTACAAGGGGTTTCAAAATCCATGGAGATCTAGGATTACAAATTTCTTGGAATCCAGAGCAATATGATGGTAGGGGGAACTTTGTTTCCTTACATCCATGACAAATCTGTACTGATTTTGACAGACATCACCACAGCCATGTATCATATGCACTAGTAGGGGGAGCTCGTTCCTGTTGTTTGTGTCAAGAAACTGTCTAGCCTGAGAAAGTGGTGCATTCCATATCAAGTTGCACCTCTAGCTCTCTGGGTTTTTTTTCCATGCAAGAACATGGTCTTGGCAGACAGCCTCATTCTTAATTTATCAGCCCCATCATGAGGGGTTTTTCAAGTTTTTGGCATTGTCGATATTCCAAACTACAGGGATCCTTCAAAAAGCTCCCTTTGTCTTGAAGGAGAATTCAGTGTGCCTTCAGTTTTTATTCTGTAGGAAATAGTGATCCAAAATTCTTGAACAGCTTTCTTCTAGCCATACTCTGCGGTATACTTTTATTCCTTTATGCTTCAGCAGTGGTACCGATTGCAAGAGTTCTATCCTTTGTGGCCATGTCAGTATCTATATTTGGATCTATTATCCCTGCTGCTGAAGCATCTAGTCTGCCTTTCAGTTCTTCCACATCTATTTTCACAGTATCAAAGTCAAATCCGTTATTCAGGTCTGAGACTCCTAAATATCATGGCTTGCAATATGGTGTATTGTGAAATTCTGATCTGGAGTCCTCTTAAGCTGTTAAGCGAATATTTCTGGAAAGTCTTAAATCTTTGAGGAAAACCTATGCCTTAAAATGGAAAAGATTTTCAGTTTGTGCTGCTGACCAAGACTGTGCATCTTCCACTGCTTCAGTACCTTGTATTGTTTGCTGTGTCTAAATGACCAATTTACTGAGGAGTTCAGCGTGGGTTCATTTTGTGGAAATATCTGTAACTTGCGTCTGGAGGAGGTGAAATACTTGGTTTGAGATGGGCTGGTTATTTTAAATAGGGATGATTTGTCTGTTTTCAGGTTAGTTTTAGCACATAGGATTCCAGAGAAACACTTTATAAGAAAATGATGACAAATATAATTGTCCAGCCAAGGATTATCCATATTTGCACATTCTACAGTGAAACAATTTCTGAAAGGACAATTGCATGTTTTTTTCACCCACTTGAGAACAGTGCTCTCCTTGAAATTAAATTTGATGCTCACGTGATTTGGTATCACTGTGGGAGCCCTTTGGAAAATATTCTTTGCATCACCCTTTACTTATAGCATTGCTAGTATCTTAACACCAAGGAGAATGAGTGAGATCTAAATCCTGATGGCTGAATTCCCTTAAAATAAAGATAATGTGATAACCATCCTTTACCTGATCGTGACTAAATTTGAGTTCCACTCCAATTTTATTTATTTACCAGGACTTTTCTCTGAACCATATAACTTACAGGGGCAGGGCTGGTGCTACCATTTAGGCCAACTAGGCGGTTGCCTAGGGCGCCAACATTTGGGGGCGCCAAAAAGCGGCGCCCCCAATTTTTTTTAAAGCCTTTCAGCTGCTGCTGCGCTGGGAGGGAGAGGGAGTCCAAGCCGCCGGCAGCCAGCCCAGGGGTTCCCCTGGGTCAGCGCGCTGCCGCCTGGCGGGAACCCCTGGGCTGGCTGCCGGCGGCTCAGACTCCCTCTCAGCGCAGTGGCTGCTCCATCCTATGCCATTCTTCTAATTGCTGGCGGTGGCGCTGGCAGCTGGGCAGAGCTCCGCAGCTCTGCTTAGCGCATGTGGCACGAGCCCAGCGACTGGCGCCACAGCAGGGCTTCTGGAGCAGAGGTGAGCTGGAGCTGGGAGGTGCCGGACGGCTTCCCGGGGGGGGGGAGTTGCCATAGGGGCAGGGGGGTGCCTCAGGGCTGGGGGGAGCTGCCACGGGGGACGCCTCAGGGCGGAGCTGCCACAGGGCTTGGGTGGGGGCGGGGCGCAAGGTGGCAGTTTCACCTAGGGCACGAAACTTCCTTGCACAAGCCCTGTACAGGGGAGGTAATGTTATATAGGCTAGGTCACTGTTTCTCAAAGTTTTGGGTGTTTGTCCTTGGCATGGTGTGAAGGACAACTGTGCTTGAGAGAAGCATGAAAGTTGTATACATTAAGCTTCAACAACACATGGCTGGTAGTCAGGTGGACATGATTTATTTCATTTTCCTAAAGCGAGGCTCAGCTTTAGAAAGTTTGGTAAAATGCTAGACTAGATGTTAAAGATTATTGGCTATGGCTTAGGTAGGACCAAACCCTTTTGTTAGTCTTCCATATTATTTGTAGCATATGGAGTTTAAATCCAGGGGCCCAGAGATTGTTTCAGTGAATTAGAACGTGTAGGCCAGGGATAGGCAACCTATGGCACACATGCCAAAGGCGGCACACGAGCTAATTTTCAGTGGCACTCACACTGCCCGGGTCCTGGCCACTGGTCCGAGGGGCTCTCTGTTTTAATTTAATTTTAAATGAAGCTTCTTAAACATTTTAAAAACCTTATTTACTTTACGTACAACAATAGTTTAGTTATATATTATAGACTTCTAGAAAGAGACCTTCTAAAAACATTAAAATGTATTACTGGCACACGAAACCTTAAATTAGAGTGAATAAATGAAGACTCAGCACACCACCTTCTAAAAGGTTGCCAATCCCTGCTGTAGACAGATCTGCTGTGAGCTACTATGTGTCCCAATACTTTGGGATCTAAAGTCATGCTCCCCTTGATCCAAAGCCCTTTGCCCAACGTGTCTAAGAAAATATCTCCTTTGTGGACACTTCAGGCTGCTACCTGGACCTCAGTGCTTACATTTATAAAGCATTATTCTTGGCTTGTCAACTAGATAGGATGATTAATTTGGGATAGCAGTCCTATGATCTCACTTTTCTTTAGACCTATATCCTTAAAGGCTGTGTGACTTCTAGTTAATATCTCCTAAGTGGGGCTCTCTACAGGCAGTTTTTGAAGGAGAAATACGGGCTATTTGTCTGTCTGTAACTAGTTCCGTGAGATGTCAGCCAATATAGGTCCACATACACCACTCAGCTGCCCTGCTTGTTCAGGGTTTTGAATGGATGGGAGAAGGACTTTCGATGTGTTTGGGGATGAAAGGAACTTGGATTATGGATTTTTATGTAATTCTATCCAAATGGTCAGTCCTGTGCAAGTGAGCAGTAGCGCCACTTGTCACTGCTTTTAGATGGTTTTGACTCTGCTGAAAGTACATGTACATACCTCAAGAGTAACTTTACAGTATACTTGCGCTCAACTTGATGAACTACTGTTGCAGGATAAGCGGACTTTTTATTTTTTCATTCAGACTCCACAATTTAAAAAAAATCACATTAATTTTCATGTTAAATCTTCTGTTTAAAGACAGACCAAGTGAGTGCTGTGCTAGGCTTTGCATGTCATTTTCATCTGACTATTTTTATAGTTGGCCTGTCACTCCCTGAAAATGAAAATGAAAATGCTGGCTGATGGAAATGCTGGCCAACAATTGCCCATACTGTAGCTGCATGAATGGTGGACTCCTAAGAGATAGTGACTGTGCACTCACCCTCCATGCTGAACTATTAATTTGAATCTCTAATTCACCATTTTCTTAATCTACACACCCCATAATTCACATGTCAAAACCCAATGGTCTCATTCCATTTCTCAGTAATGGTTTAATAACAGAGAAAGTGCTGTATTAAGGTCTATTATCACTAATACTTCATTACTTTTACAAACTAAACTACAGAGCATATTCTATGAGCTGTTCTCATAACTGAACAGCGCTTGTCAGATGAGTGCATCATGTTTGTTACTAATAAACATATGCTGTATTTAGACTTTTTTAAGCTAGTCATTCATCTTACAACTTGCAGATTCATTTTGCTTATATCATAATGATGCTTGTGACTCTGCTTTACATTCAATATAAAAAGTTGTATTCTTTTCCCTGAAGTTTTTCTTCAGTATCTTACATGTTTTATTATATGTCCACAGAACAGGTTTGTTTACTCCAGACATGGCCTTTGAGGCTATAGTTAAAAAACAGATAGTGAAGCTGAAAGGGCCTTGCTTAAAAAGCGTGGATCTGGTGATGCAAGAGTTAATCAACACTGTCAAGAAATGCACTAAAAAGGTAACTTCTGAATGAGTTCATTAATAGTTGAAGTACACTTGTTAATCTAGTGTTATGATAGATAATATTATGGGCAAGATGCTTTGCCATGTGAATCTACTCAGAAAAACGATGCAATGATATGAGATGGTATGGTTCTATATTTGTGACTTAGTTGCTTTCTTATCTAGTTTACTCAGTTTACAAATAAAAAGTACTGTAATACTGATCTTTGTTTCTGATGCTCAAAATGGCTTGTTTCTAGATCTTGCATCATTGCCAGCGTGGTTTTTGTTTTTTCAGGAAAAAAGAACAGTCAAGTGCTGGCCCCATTTTCACCTATATAACCATATGCTGCAGCTGGTGATGCATGACTGTTACTGAAGGCATAATATAGAGAAAATGAGATCATATAGATGTCCCTGCAAATTAAACTTAATTAACATTTCTGTTGAGGCATAAGCCAAAAAAATCCAGCATTGGAAGTTGTCTTTGCAGCACTGACAATAGGAAAAAGTAGTAGTCTTTCTTTTGTCACTAAAGAAAGTAGATTAGATTCTAAATATATTCAGAGAGCACTTCTGCTGAGTAAAAAGCATTTTTGCATAGAAACTTTTCAGAGTAGAACTGTACTTAAGTGTCCCAGTGGTGAAATACCCGCCTGTGCTGTTTCTCATATATGCAAATCCATAACTCCGCATCATCAACTTTCAAGAGGCTACAAAGTAGAAACATCCAGTTTCCCCTTGATTTGCCCACACTTACCCCACTGGGAGTTATGCATGTGGGTGAAAGGATGAACTAGTCTGAAGAATTGCAGAATGAATGTAGGAAACAAATTGCATTGGAAAGAACTGTTGTGCAGTTGGCTTCCCTAAAGCGAATAGTGTGTGTACTCAATAATTAAACGTGAGTTTAAGGTCCCGACAAGTATAGTATGAATGAGTATTCTGGCTGATTGGTCTGCATACAGTCTGTACCTGGGTTTATTTATACTTTTTTTAAAAGAAAACCTTATTTTCCTATTGTGACTAAAAAGTTGAGGTTTTAGTGTGGAACTGAATTCAATATAGAAATCAGAAGTCAGTTGTATATGCCTTGGTTATAGGGGATAACATATTCAAGTGTCAAAGTCTGATTTTCAAAAGTGGCTTAGCTTCCTAAGTGCCTTAATCACTTGAAAACTACCTATAGTCAAAAATGGATCCCTAGTGACCACCATTAACTGTGGCTGAAAATGACTTAGACCCCAGATAGGGCCAAAGTGCTTTTAATAACAATGATAGAAATCATGTCAGAGTCGCAGTGGTGGGCTAGTCATCTGTCCTCATGTCTTAATCTTGGGAACATCGGAATTTTTGTACTGGATCAGACCAATGGTCCATCTCATCTAGTAGCTTGCCAGTACCAGATACTTCATAGTTTCTTCCTAGTCCCCACAGAGTTGGTGGTTGATTTTTGCCTCTGAAATACTCTTGTGTTTATATTCCTTATAATTTGTTACCCAATCTCATAAACGTCTAATCCTCTTTAATCCTAAACTCTTGACCTCAGTCTCCTGTGCCAGAACAATTGTGTTTAAATGTTTCCTTTTAATCAGTTTTAAATGTGTAGTCTTTTTCATGTCCTCTTCTATACAATGAGAGGAGGGTAAATGAGAGCTCTTAGTTTATTTTCCATATCATTCACTTGTTCTATACCTTTGCTATGCCCTCTCTTATTAGTCCTCTCATTAAACTATACGCTCCTTTAAAAAAAAATTGGCTTGTAGAGAGCCCTAGTCTTTTAAACTTCCCCTCAGAAGGAAGTCTTTCTATGTTTCTAATCATTTTCAATGCCCTTCTCTAGAACCTGTCTATTTCTGCTAGATTCCTTTCTGAGATGGTAAGAACAGAACACAATATTCAAGGTAAGGGCAGGTTATCAACTTATTTAATGGCAATACTATATTTTCAGTACCCTCTGTTCCTTTCTTAATACAACCTAACTTCTTGTTTTCTTTTTAGACCTCCATTGCACGTTAATTGAGTGTCTTCATTGTGCTGTCCTCAATGATACCTGGATCTTCTTCCTAAGCAGTTATGATTTAGATCCAACCAAGCATGTGGGCTGTAAAGTGTTCCTTCCAATGTATATCACTTTACATTTCTTTTCCATTAATGTGATCTACAATGGTTTTGCCTAATGATCTACTTGGCTAGGACTTCCTGTAGTTCTTGGTCTTCTTTTGGCCTGACCAACATAAATACTGTCATTTGCAAATGTTGTCATTTCACTGATTACTTTCTTGTACAGATCACTGATACCTATTTTAAACACTGGCAGTCCTAGTCCAGATTCTTTGGGCACCCCATGATTAGCATCTTTCTTTGATGAAAGCTGACAGTTTATTTCCTCTATTTGTTTTGTCTCTTAACCAGTTTATAATGATGACAGTTCTTTATGTCAGTATATTAGTTCCCTTAACAGGCTAAGGGATGTTATAAAAGGCTTTTTCAAACATGTAAATAAATACAACTCTCTCCTTTATCCACTTTCGTATTATCACTCTCAAAGACCAATAGTTCTTCTTTTTCAGAAACATGCTATTTTGTCTCTATCCTATCCTGTGTCTGTTCATGTTTTATGCTGTTATCTCTCTGATTTCAAACAGTTTACCTGGCAAGGCATGCTGATCTGTAGCTTTCACAATCTTGTCTTTTTAAGAGAGAGACACAATGTTGGTTTCCTTATGCTCCTCTAATATAGCAGCTTATTTTTAATAGATTACATTTCCTCAGTAGCTTAGCTACTTCATTCTTATGTACCTTCAGAACTCTAGGTATACCATATGATCCTGCGGACTTGTTATTTAATTTGGCTTTCTTCTAGCACCTCTCTTTTGACAAGTCAGTCTCTGACAGCTCTGCATCTTTATTACCTGAAGAGGGTAAGTCCGACATAAGTATTTTCCCAACATACTCTGTGCTGTAGACTGATGCACAGAAGTAGATGGGCAAAATGTTCAGAAGCACTTAAGACCAATTTTTCAGAAGCAACTCAGGCACCGTAGGAGACTAATTACCATTTTCTCTCTGGGCGGCCCGTCCATATAGGCGAACTAGGCAGTCACCTAGGCTGCTGAATTAAATGGGGCGCCAAATTCAAGGAAAAAAAAGTAATCTTTTTCATTTTTTCATTTTTTTAATTTAAAAAAACTAAATAAAATAACAAAGATGTCATTATTTCAATTCCCATGCATGTACAGAGGGATTATAAATTATAATTTATTTCTCTACATTTCTGAGAATTTATTATGTCAAATCTTTTATTTACTGCAAAGTAAATAATATTTTTGTGAATTTTTTTTTCAATTTGCGACATGGGGTCAAAATGACCCACTCCGCAATTTTGATAAACAATAACTCAGCCGCAATGAAACACATCTGCCAGCAACAAGAGGGGCAATGCTAGTGACACCCTAACTTGAATATACATCAAGGTTGCATAGCTGGAAATTCATGTAGAGCAGAGAGTCGGCATTGACTCATGAAAATTCAGAAGACATTGATGCTACGGATTTGTGTAGTGAGCTTTAGGCTTTTTCAAGACGACTTAAGAACATTCCACTCCTGAAGAGGTACTGAAGTTTGTTTGTGAAAATAAACTCAGTTTTTCAAACATTTTTATAGCTCTACGCGTTCTTTTAACTTTGCCAGTTTCCATAGCTACTGGGGAACGTAGCTTCTCAAATTTAAAATTGATAAAAACATACCTGTGCTCAACAATGGTGCAGGAGAGGCTTTTTGGCCTTGCTACAATGTCAATAGAGCATGAAATAGCCAGAAAACTGGATCTAAAAGAAATAGTGACTGAATTTTCAAAACTTAAAGCAAGAAAAGTCATGTTTTAAGAGCACTGTTTTTTTTATTTGGAGTGTTTTGTAAATACACATTAAGATTCATTTAAGAGTTTTCTTATTTCTTTCCATATTGGATATGGTGGTAATGGCAGTTAAAGCAGGATAGCGTAATACACCTCTACCTCGATATAACGCTATCCTTGGGAGCCAAAAAATATTACAGCGTTAAAGGTGAAACCGTGTTATATTGAACTTGCTTTGATCCACCAGAGTGCGCAGCTCCCCCTCCCCCCGGAGCAGTGCTTTAAGTGTTATATCCAAATTTGTGTTGTATTGGGTGGTGTTATATCGAGGTAGTGGTGAAGATGATTTTGGATTTGTAATAATAAAAATTATAATTAACATTTTAATGCATTTGTATTTGAAATCTGAATGAAATATCATCTAGCTGTTGTGTACAAACCTATTCTGAAAATGTCGTGTCTCTATTTTATCTGATCTCAGAAACATTGGTTTGACAGACAGATGGACAAACCGAATAATTAAGCCTCTGTTTTAAAAAAATGCTTAAAAACATCAAAAGGAAACAAGGGGCAAAATGTCTCTCAGCTTACCAAAGACCTCAGCCTAGATCTGCCCTTGGGTTTGGGGGTGGGGAGCGCTGATTGCATGGTTCGCTTAGGGTGCCAGTTGCTGGCAGCTAGTCTAGGGCCATCCATGTTGTCTCTTAAAGAGACTTAGGCTCCTCAGTGACTAAGTCAGTTTTGGAAATTGGACTTAGGTGCTTCTGAAAATTTTTATCCATTCACTTTTTCTGCAGTGTCCCTTTCCACCTTGATTTTCCTTTATTCTCCAATAGTGTAGCAGACCCACTGACTCCTGTAGACTTCTGTTTCTGAAATACATCATTTCCTTTTTGTTTTATTTTTCTGGCTTTGGCTAGCTAGTCTTTTAGTTCCCCTCACTGCCATTTTCAATCTGCCTGACACAGTTTGTTCCTGTCGCTGGGCTTTGCTGTGTTTGAATTCCTGGTTTTTGAAGGATACCTTTTTGGCTTGACACTTCTGTCTTGTACCTTGCTATTCACCCATCTAGTCTGAGGGAGATTAAGGGCCCCCTTCTGACAAAAGGTTATTCCTAGTGTAGGCTATTCGTTACTATGTCAGTTGTTAACTCTTTAGAGGTCTGTATGCTTAATGGTAGCCATAGGTGGATATATACGTAAAGCGTACTTAGTATGATCTGGCAATTCATATCTTGGTGTTGGCAGATGTAATATTGTAAGCTATGAGAAAATTGTACTAGCTTTAGTATCAAGTATTCTAGACTGGCTGACACTGTGAGATAATTAGGGGAGGAAACTGCAGTAGGTGAAATAATGAGTTGCATTTATTTTTAGCTAATGTGTGTGGGCAGGGCTGATCAAACAGAACAAATTGCCTTTTTAATAATCAGAATCGCTTTAAAATGACTTCAGAACTCTGGCACAGAGTACAGTTGTAGATAGTGATGTTTAAATGCTCCAAGGGAATCAAACTGAACCAACCAAACTACTAAGAAGCAGGTTGTGCACTGTAGGGCGCTAACTGTAACTCTTTCCTTTATTATAAGCACAGGAAGAGGACAAAATGACTAATGTCCAGTGTCATTTCTGACTGATCCTTCCGTCAGTCTCTTCATTTGGAAAATAGCTTGTAGAGTCTAGGAAATATTGTGAAGATTGTTATGGACTCTTTATGGTGTCTTCTCAAATGTTAATTTCTACTCTGAGTCTGAAGCAGTAAATCTCAGTTAAGATTAAGTAATATATTTGGTTGCATTCTCCTTCATCCTCATAGTCAGTGAAGAATGGGAATGGAATTTGCTTTTGTTCCCAAAGTCATTCTTTTCTGAACTTCTGAAAACAAACAAAAATCCCTTAGTTCAATGTACTCATATAATTTAGGTCATAGATTCGGCTTGTGATAATGAGGAACTGCATTATCACAGTAGAGTATCTTACCCTTGTCACCTGAAGAATTGTTTCTTCGGTGTTTTAGAATGGTAGTTTTTCCTTATCCATTAAATGCAAGAGCTGACACAGTTGCTGAATTGTTGGAACTGGAGGCCTCCTCCAAACCACATCACAATAGCTGTCTATCTTCAATGATTCCTGGATCTTCTTCCAGAGCAGTTATGGTTTAGATCCAGCCAAGTTTTGGGCTATAAAGTGTTCTTTCCAAAGTACATCACCTAACATTTCTTTTCCATGAATGTGATCTACAATAGGGTTGCCCATTCATTTAGGTTGGCTAGGACTTTCTGTTGGGGAGATAACGCTGGTGAAGTAATGTCTTTTATTGGACCAACTTATTGGTGAAGGAGACAAGCTTTCAAGTTACACTGAGCTCTTCAGGTTGAAAGCTTGTCTCTTTCACCAATAAGAAATTAGTCCAATAAAAGCTATTACCTCACCTGCCTTGTGTAGCGAAGTGACGACCCTCCAGTGTGGCGCCTCCTGCTGGTTGTCCTGTGAATTAGCTCTTCACCAGCTTCAGAGCGCCCCTACTGGCCAGTGTCTCGCCTGCTGCTAGCTCTATGTCCCTCCTGGACCCTGGTGCCCTTTACCCCTGGGTGCTGCCTCAGCAGTACCCCACCATGCTCTGGGTCTCCCCTCCCAAGGGAACCCCAATCCTCTATCCCCACCTTGTTTCAGTGGCTACTGCCAGTCGTCATCTAGCCCCCGCTCACTGGGGCAGACTGCATTCTGTAAACCACTCATCACTAGTGAGGGGGGTTTGGACCAGCTGCCTCCGCCTAACCCCAGGCTACACCTCTGCAGCCCCAGTATCTCTGTAGGCCTTGCACAAGGCCTGCAGGCTGGGGAGTTACCAGGCTGAAGCTCCTCTTGCCTTTCCCCAGCACCACTCTACTCAGGTACCCATCTCTCCCAGGCAGCCCTGTCCTCCTCTCTCTACAGCTAGAGAGAGACTGACCTAGCTCCTGGCTCACAGCCCTTTTATAGGGCCAGCTGTGGCCTGATTGGGGCATGACCCCAGCTGTGGCTGCTTCCCCCCAATTAGCCTAGCCTTTTTCAGGAGTGGGGCAACTGCCCCGCTGCACCTTGTCTCCGTGTATCTTGGGACCAACATGGCTACAGTGACTCTGCAAATATCCATTTTTTGATCAGCAGGGAAGGAAATACACGAGATGTGGGCTCACGCCCACTCCATTCTTAAGTGAAAGATGGCATCACAAGTATCTTAGTCCTAGGAGTGCAGCTTAGTATTACTCCCACTGTAGCCCATTTTAAAAAAAAACGATGTCAGAATGAATAGACAAAAAATTGATGTAGAGCATTAGTGTTGCCAGTTATTGCACCTTAGAGGTCTAAAGGATTATAGAACAAGGCCTGAGTACTCTCTCTCACCTCCCGTAGGATGACAAGGCGGAATTAAGATTTTGCAGAGTATGAAAATGGCAAGCTTTGCTGCTTGTGATGCATTAATAAGATTAACGCTCAACTCAGGGCATCAGGATTCCAACAGTAGGTTCAGAAAAAGTTCTTGGGTGGAACTTTCAAAAGTGCCCAAGTGACTTAACTTTCAATGGGATTTGCACTTTATTGGGACATATGCTCCTAAATCACCTAAGCACATCTGAAAATCCCACCAATTGTGGGGTGGGCATTGAGATTTCTTTGACTAAAATTGAAGAAAAGCACAGTCTTCCTTAAATCCATTAGGACAATTTTTCAGTTTTTCACTCCTCTCAAGGCTCAGAGGAAGTCCCACTTGGGAAAACATCCACTCAAGTAAACCAGTAACATTGATTAACTTGTTTGAAGCTATGATTTGCATTGCATGGTCTATGAGTACCACCTTGAGACTCTCAGCAGCTGCCACATAGTGGAGCCTTCTAGGGATCTGAAACTTTGGAATAATTTACAGCAGCACATACTAAAGCCACGAGTAGAGAAATTATTCAGCTATAGGAGAAAGAGGGGAACTGAAGCCTCCTCTTCCCGCCTGCTGGAAGGAGCAGTTTGGCAGCAGGACGTGCGCATGCATGAGGTAGCCTGTGTGCTGTTTAGCATCTTTTGGTTCAGCACACACATGCATAGCTTAATGGGAACATCAGACTGTATATTAGTATATAGGAATTGGATGCAAATAACTTGCCTTCTTTCTAGTTTTCTGTTGAATTATGATATATAAATGAAGGGCAAAATCCTTATCACTTATTTACATGAGAGATCACTTCTGTTATTCCTGTGCATGTGTACACAATTCTCATTGATTCTGCTGGGAGAGTATCTCTATCTCTAAACAGATCTGTCCCTGTGGATCTATGAGAGAAGTTTTGTCCAAGTTGATTCCATACTCTTGGATAGTGCATGCCCCTTTGGCATCCAAGTTGGAACCCTCTAGAGACCCTGCTTTGGTGGATCTAAATGTTTGGAGACTGAGTATAAAGAAACCATGGCCCTGATTCCTTTCAGTTCTTCACTGATCATTGCTGTCTTGAGTTTGGAAATCCCGGGATCTCTAGATTTTTAATCGATATATATATAACACCCCCCCTCACTCCTATAAGTGGTATGTGTCTTCCTCAAACTCAGGTCCTCTACCAGAGGCCTGGGAGTTTGAGGGTTCTGCTCAGTATCTTAGCTGTTCCTAGCACTGCACTCTTCTGGACAGAGAGCTCTGATGTTGTTCCTGGGATCTGTTGGAGCCACTCCACTGAAGGAGCTTAGGAGTCACAGCCCCGAGTGCTCCTACCACCACTGGGACCACTTTGGCCTTCACTTTCCACATCCTCTCTAGTTCCTCTTTCAGGCCCTGATACTTCTCCAGCTTCTCATATTCCTTCTTCCTGATGTTGCTGTCACTTGGCACTGCTATATCTATCACCATCGCTGTCTTCTGGTCCTTATCTATTACCACAATGTCTGGTTGATTGGCCAGTACCTGCTTGTCCATCTGGATCTGGAAGTCCCACAGAATCTTAGCCTTGCTATTCTCCACAACCTTCTGTGGAATCTCCCATCTGGTCTTGGGAGGATCTAGCCCATACGCTGTGCAGATGTTCCTGTACACAATGCCAGCCATTTGGTGGTGCTGTTCAGTGTATGCTGTTCCTGCCTGCATCTTACATCCTGCCACTATGTGTTGGACTGTCTCTGAGGCCTCTCTGCACAGTCTGCACCTTGGGTCCTCTCTAGTGTGGTAGACCCCTGCTTCAATGGATCTGGTGCTCAGTGCCTGTTCCTGTGCTGCTATGATCAGTGCCTCAGTGCTGTCTTTTAGTCCAGCCCTTTCCAGCCACTGGTAGGATTTCCCAATGTCAGCCACCTCAGCTATCTGTCGATGGTACATCCCATGCAGGATCTTGTCTTGCCATGGCACTTCTTCTGCTTGGTCTTCCTCCCATGTCTGCTGCTGCCTCAGGCATTCTCTCAGCAGCTTATCTTTGGGGGCCATCTTACTGATGTACTCCTGGATGCTTTGGGTTTCGTCCAGGACAGTGGCTTTGACACTCACCAAGCCCCGCCCACTTTCTTTCCGGCTGGTATACAGTCTCTGGGTGTTGGACTTGGGGTGGAAACCTCCGTGCATTGTGAGGAGCTTCCGGGTCTTCACATCGGCAGCCTCCATGTCCTCCTTTGGCCAGCTCACTATACCGGCAGGGTATCTGATAACCGGCAGGGCGTATCTGTTAATGGTGTGGATCTTGTTTTTCCCACTGAGCTGGCTCTTCAGGACCTGTCTTATCCTTTGATGATACTTGGATGTTGCTGTCTTCCTTGCCTCCTCATCGTGGTTTCCATGTGACTGTGGTACGCTAAGGTCCTTGTAGCTGGTCTGTATGTCTGCTATGTGGCCCGCTGGTCGTTCCACCCCATCAGTCTTGACTACCTTCCCTCTCTTCACTACCATCCGGCCATACTTCTCCAGTCTGAATGACATCCCGATATCCTCACTGTAAATCCACGTCAGGTGGATTAGCAAGTCGATGTCTCGTTCATTCTTAGCATGCAGCTTGATGTCATCCATGTAGAGGAGGTGGCTGATGGTAGTTCTACTCCTAAAACCAATACCCATATCCAGTCCTTGTAATTATCTGGCTGAGGGGGTTTAAGCCTATGCAGAACAGCAGTGGAGACAGTGCATCACCTTGGTATATGCCGCACTTGATGGCCACTTGTGCAAGCTGCCTTGAGTTGATTTCCAGTGTTGTCTTCCATAGTCCCATTGAGTTCTTGAGGAAGGTTCTTAGTATCCTATTAACTTTGTATAGCAGCAGACATTCACAGATCCACGTGTGCGGCATTGTGTCGTAGGCTTTCCTGTAGTCAATCCAGGCTGTGCTCAGATTGGTCTGTCTAGACCTTGAGTCTTGGGTGACTGCTCTATCTATGAGCAACTGGTGTTTTGAGTCTCTGGTGTTGTTCCCAATGCCCTTCTGAGCTGTGCTCATATACTGGCCCATATGGTCCTGTAGCTTGGCGGCTATGATACCTGATAGGATTTTGTGGGGAGGCAGGTTATTGACCGGTAGTTGAATGGTTCTATTCCCTTGCAGGGGTCTTTCATGGTCAGCACTGTCCTTCCTTGTGTTAGCCAGTTTGGGTGGGAGCCTGCTGCCAGCAGCTGGCTCATCTGTGCTGCTAGGCATTCATGCACTGCTGTTAGTTTCTTTAGCCAGTAGGTGTGGATCATGTCTGTTCCAGGTGCTGTCCAGCTCTTCATGTTCTTGACCCACTGCTGGATGTCTTCTACTGTGATGGTAACTGGTTTCTGTTCTGGGAGATTGCTGTGCTCTGTTCTCAGGTCCTGCATATATATATATATATATAAAATATAAACACACAGAGTTGTCTAGTCACTGTTAGGGGCTGAACTGGTGGTGTGGTTTTGGCAAGTGCCATCTGGTTCCTTGAGTCTGGTAATCTGTTTCATGAAGTTTAGTTCTGATGGACTTGAAGCAGTGGGGACTTAAATGGATGTGCTGCTTTTGAAGAAAATTATTTAGCTCAACAGATTTACTTTTTTCTATCTCTACGAGAAGGATACTCTCCAAAGGATTTTCAATTTGTGTGGCCTTTACTGCTTAAGCCTGCACAGAGTGAGAGATTTCCCTAACATAGCTTCTTCTTCGAGTGATTGCTCATATCCATTCCAGTTAGGTGTGCTTGCCGCGCGTGCACGTTCGTCGGAAACTTTTTACCCTAGCAATTCCAGTGGGCCGGCAGGTCGCCCCGTAGAGTGGCGCCGCCATGGCGCTCGATATATACTCCTGCCGGCCCACCCGCTCCTCAGTTCCTTCTTACCGCCGTGTCGGTTGTTGGAACTGTGGAGCGCGGCATTGCTGTCCTCCACGTCCCTAGCTCTCCTTCGTTTTATGGTTCATAGTTGTAGTTAGTAGCAAATAGTTATATAAGTATAGTTAGTTAATTGTTGTTTGTAAATAGTTGTAAATACTTATTAGCGGGTTGGGGCCGTAGCCCCACCCGGCACCGGGCCCATGCCTGGTTCGCTGGGCTTCAAACAATGCTCGGCCTATAAGAAGCCGATGCCGACCAGCGATCCCCATGACGCTTGCCTAAAGTGCCTGGGGGAATCGCACATTTCGGACAAGTGCTGCATTTGCAAGGCTTTTAAGCCTAGGAAAAAAAAGGAGAGGGACCAGAGATTAAGGACTCTCCTTATGGAAGCGGCGCTGAACCCGGTAACTTTGACGCAGACCGTCGCCTCTACTCCGGCACCGGACTGTGCCGGCACCGGAAAGACACCCCGGCACCGTCCTTCCCTGGCACCGGGACCCGAAGCAAGGCCCTCGAAGTCTGCGACTCCATCCAGGCAGACTCGAGTGGAGCGCCCGGCACCTACCTCAGCCGCAGCACCACCAGCAGGGATTCTTGATGAGGGCAAGAAGGTCGCAAGGACCTCGTTGCAGGCCTCCTTGGACGCAGCAGACTCGGCTGCTCGAACCCTCGCCTCAGGGGTTACAATGCGCCGCATCTCCTGGCTTCAGGTTTCTGGCCTTCCACCGGAGCTCCAATATACCATCCAGGACCTCCCGTTCGAAGGTCAGGGCCTGTTCTCAGAGAAGACAGACCCCAGGCTAAAAAGCCTGAAGGACAATCGGGTCATCATGCACTCCCTAGGGATGCACACGCCCAGGACACAGCGCAGACCCTTCCGGCCGCAACAACAGCAGCAGCGCTGGCCGTATCCCCAATTCCGCCAGCGGCAGGACCTCAATAGGCGCCGTGGCAGAAATGGCAGGCGCAGACAGTCGGGCAACCAAGGGGGGCAGAACCAGGGCTCCTCCAAAGCCCCACCTGGGCCCAAACCTTTGTTTTGAAGGTGCGCCCGAGGGCGCGGTACCAGTTTCCCCCACAGATCCTTCCCCCCCGTTTTCCAACCGCTTTTCATTTTTCCTCCAGGCATGGACCCAAATAACATCCGACCGCTGGGTCTTACGCACTGTGCAGATAGGATACCGTCTGCAGTTTACGTCTTACCATCCCTCCTGCCCCCCACCCTCGTCCCTCTTCAGGGACCCCTCTCACGAGCAATTCCTCTGCCAGGAGGTGCAGACGCTCCTCGACAAAGGAGCCATAGAGTCGGTTCCGGAGAACGAGAAGGGCAAGGGGTTTTATTCCCGCTACTTTCTGATCCCCAAGGCCAAGGGAGGCCTCAGACCTATCCTCGACCTGCGGGAACTCAACAAACATATGGTGAAGTTGAAGTTCCGCATGGTATCCCTGGGGACCATTATCCCATCTCTGGATCCTGGAGACTGGTACGCCGCCCTCGACATGTAGGACGCTTACTTTCATATCGCCATATTGCCGCAACACAGACGTTTCCTTCGGTTCGTGGTCGACCGCCATCATTACCAATTTGCGGTCCTCCCGTTTGGCCTCTCCACGGCCCCGAGGGTATTCATGAAATGCATGGCAGTCGTCGTCGCATATCTTTGGCGCAGTCGCATTCACGTGTTCCCTTACCTCGACGACTGGCTGATTCGAGGCACATCAGAGCTGCAGGTCCGCAACCACGTCCGCAGGATCAGCGGATTCTTTGCTACCTTGGGCCTCATTATCAACGTGGACAAGTCCACTCTGCTCCCCACGCAGAGGATAGAGTTCATCTGGGCCGTTCTGGACTCCACCTTGGCCAGGGCCCTTCTGCCGTTGCCCAGGTTCCAGTCACTGTCGGCCATCATTCAACGCTTGCAGGCGGCCCCCCTGACCTCTATAAGGACATGCCTAACCCTCTTAGGCCACATGGCAGCCTGCACATTTGTGACAAGTTATGCGTGGCTCCGCATGAGGCCCCTCCAATCTTGGCTCATCGCGCAGTACCAGCTGACCAGACATTCACTGGACACAGTTATCACCATCCCCCAGGGAGTACTGGATTCCCTCCGGTGGTGGCTAGACCAGTCCGTTGTGTGTGCGAGGCTCCCGTTTCATCCGCCCCTACCCTCGGTATCCCTAACAACGGATGCCTCAGACCTGGGCTGGGGGGCCCACCTCGGAACCCTGAGGACACAGGGCCTGTGGTTCCTTCAGGAAGTGGACTTCCACATCAACATACGGGAGTTGAGAGCGGTCCGTCTTGCTTGTCAAGCGTTCTCCCATCAGCTTCGAGGTCGCTGTGTCGCGGTATTCACCGACAACACGATGACCATGTACTATGTCAACAAGCAGCGCTGCACGAGATCCTCTCCCCTATGTCAGGAGGCGATGCGGCTCTGGGACTTTTGTATAGCCCACTCCATTCACCTCACGGCTTCCTTCCTCCCTGGAGTACGGAACACGCTGGCAGACCGCCTGAGCAGATCCTTCCTCTCACACCAGTGGTCCCTTCGCCCGGACGTCGCCCTCTCACTCTTCCAGAGGTGGGGTTGTCCCTGGGTGGACCTCTTCGCATCCCGGGGGAACAGGAAATGCCAGGCGTTCTGCTCCTTTCAGGGCCGGGAGCCCGGGTCGGTAGCGGACGCCTTCCTTATCCCATGGATAGCCCACCTGTTCTACGCGTTCCCTCCGTTCCCGCTGGTCCACAAGGTCCTTCTGAAGGTGCGCAGGGACAGGGCCCGCGTGATTATGATAGCTCCAGCGTGGCCCAGGCAACATTGGTACCCCATGTTGCTGGACCTGGCCATAGCCGACCCAGTTCCCCTGCCCCTTCACCTGGACCTGATCACCCAGGACCACGGCAGGCTTTGTCACCCGGACCTCCAGTCGCTGCACCTCACGGCGTGGCTCCTGCGTGGCTGACCAGGTCTGAATTATGCTGCTCTACCCCGGTGCGTGAAGTGCTTCTGGGCAGCAGGAAGCCTTCCACCAGAGCGACATACTCGACCAAGTGGAAGCATTTCTCCTGTTGGTGCACGGAGAGGGGTTTCCTCCCTATGGAGGTTTCTGTCGCCAATATTTTAGACTACATCTGGTCCCTCAAGCAGCAGGGCCTGGCGATATCATCCCTTCGGGTTCACCTGGCGGCTATCTCCACCTTTCATCCGGGTGGGGATGGCCACTCGGTTTTCTCTCACCCGACGGTGACTAGATTCCTGAAGGGACTAGAATGTCTCTACCCCCAGGTCCGACCCCCTGCCTCTACCTGGGATCTCAACCTGGTTCTGGCTCGGCTCATGGGCCCTCCTTTTGAGCCGTTAGCAACTTGCTCCCTGCTCTATCTCTCCTGGAAGACTGCCTTTCTAGTGGCCATCACCTCAGCTAGACGGGTGTTGGAACTCCGGGCCCTCACGGTAGATCCTCCGTATACGGTCTTTCATAAAGACAAGGTGCAGCTGAGACCGCACCCTGCCTTTCTCCCCAAGGTGGTCTCAGCCTCTCACGTCAACCAGGAGATCTTCCTCCCCATCTTTTTCCCGAAGCCTCATTCGTCACGCAGGGAGCAACAACTCCATTCGCTTGATGTCCGTCAGGCTCTCGTGTTTTATGTGGAAAGGACCAAACCGTTCCGCAATTCCCCCCAGCTTTTCGTGGCAGTAACGGACCGAATCAAAGGGCTTCCCATTTCCTCACAGAGGATATCCTCGTGGGTAACGTCCTGTATCAGGACCTGCTATGACTTGGCTCACGTCCCTACGGGCCGTGTGACTGCGCACTCTACCAGGGCGCAGGCGTCATCGCTTGCTCTCCTCGCCTGTGTGCCCATCCAAGAGATCTGTCGGGCAGCTACCTGGTCATCGGTCCACACCTTCGCTTCCCACTACGCCCTGGTCCAGCAGTCCAGAGATGACGTGGCCTTCGGCTCTGCAGTGCTCCAGGCTGCGACTTCTCACTCTGACCCCACCGCCTAGGTAAGGCTTGGGATTCACCTAACTGGAATGGATATGAGCAATCACTCGAAGAAGAAAAGACGGTTACTCACCTTTGTAACTGTTGTTCTTCGAGATGTGTTGCTCATATCCATTCCACACCCGCCCTCCTTCCCCACTGTCAGAGTAGCCGGCAAGAAGGAACTGAGGAGCGGGTTTGCCGGCAGGGGTATATATCGAGCGCCATGGTGGCGCCACTCTAGGGGGCGACCTGCCGGCCCACTGGAGTTGCTAGGGTAAAAAGTTTCCGACGAATGTGCACGCGCGGCACGCACACCTAACTGGAATGGATATGAGCAACACATCTCGAAGAACAACAGTTACAAAGGTGAGTAACCGTCTTTTTTATTAGAGGAAGTCTTTTAGGTTCTCCCCCTCACCCAAAGAGCCAGCCTCTGTTTTATATTAGGGTTAGCCAAGTCAATGGCAAATGCAGCTTCTGGTGTCCATAGCACTCAAAGAGCAACTGGTGACCCCTTCCGAAATCCATGAATGTAATCATTCACCTATTCGTGGATCAGACAGTGAAGGAAATGTGTGCTTATTCTTATGTTTCCTTTAGTGAAATTGGTATAACAGCACACAAGAACCTGACTGCAGAAATGCAAGAGTCTTGTATCAGCTTTTTCATATCTCTTGTCAAAGAGTCAGGATCAGGTTCTTCACCATCTGAAATCTTTGCTGGCCTAGAGATTTGGCTAATTGCTTTGGCTGATTGTTTGCAAGAACAATCATTCTTTAACACATCATTCTGGAAAATCATAGATATCTTTGATAATGACCTAACCAGGAAAAATCAAAGATTTTCACTGTGAACTTTCAGCAAGATTACTGTTCTTTTGTTCCCTTCATTTTGGCCCATTTGGAACAGATAGACACATATAATCAAACTGATGATGATGGAGTCTCCTATCGAGTTTGATGGATGAGTAACAGTCATTTATCATAGGTCTTGAGATGAGATCAGTGATCAATTTTTGACCTACCGCCCCGTCTACAAGTGCCACAGGTAAAAACTCTTGAAGATAAATGTGCACTGCTTTTAGCTTTATATCTTGTTTGTTCCTCCTTGGTTGCAGCAGTCCATGAGCTCTTGAAGTCTTCCAGTCCAAGGTGGCAGAGCTGCTGCCATTGGGTCCTATTGTGGGTTAAGAGCTCTAAGGTATTTGAGGTGCTCATTTCAAGATTGGAGGTTGGCTTTCAGAGGTTCATTGTAATGCTTCCCGGGTTTGCCCCAAAACGAGTTCCAATCTCTAATTCACCACAGAAGACAGCTTTCAATGTTGTATTCTCAGACATATGGTTCATCTTCGAGTGCTTGCTCATATCGATTCCAATTAGGTGTGCGTGCGCCACGTGCACGTTCGTTGGAAGACTTTTTACCCTAGCAACACTCGGTGGGTCGGCTGGGTGCCCCCTGAAGTGGCTCTGCTATGGCACCGGATATATACCGCTGCCGACCCAGCCACCCCTCAGTTCCTTCTTACTGCCCGTGTCGGTCGTTGGAACAGTGGAGCGCGGCTTAGCTGACCTCCACTTCCCTAGCTACTCGTAGTTCTCTCGTTCATTATTGTGTAGATAGTTGTAAACTTTTTATATAGTTATACTTAGTTTATCTGTTTATAGCATAGTTATATATAGTTAAGAGGGGTTCGGGGATTAGCCCTTTCCCTGCACCCGGTGCCGGGGCCCATGCCTGGTTCACCGGGTTTCCAACTGTGCTCGGCCTGTCGCAAGCTGATGCCGACTGGAGATCCACACAACTCCTGTCTGAAGTGCCTCGGGGAATCGCACCTGACAGCTAAGTGTCACATTTGCAAGGCTTTCAAGCCACGAACAAAAAAGGAGCAGGATTTCAGACTTAAACAGCTCTTCATGGAGGCAGCTCTCAACCCTCTGCCTTCGGCACTGAGTGCCGGTCAATCGGCGGACAGAAGCGCCTCCTTGGCACCGGACTGTGCTGGTACTGCCAAGGCCTTTCGGCACCGGCCATCGCCGGCACCGAAGTCAGCTCTGCACCGCTCCCTCTCCCCGAGGTCGAGAAAGACTAAGACTCCTGCTGCTTCTGTGCTGCCTGCACCGCAGCTAGAGAGCTTGTCTAAGTTGGATCTCCCCACGCCGACACCTGCCGCAGCACCGACAACGTCGGCACCGTCGATTCTGGTCCCATAAAGGCCGTCAAGTCCGGCGCCTGTTAGTTCCCCGGTGCGAGCCGCGGTAGAGCTTACTATCCCATCCACGCCGGAGACATTCTCAACGGTGAGGAATCGATTGCCATGACAGAGTCGATGCTGCCTCTACCCCTGGCACCGCCGGTGCGGGCAATACAGTCTATAGGCAAGCCGGCCTTGATAAGACCACCTTCTGTCGGCACAGCTGACCGGCACCGTTCACGATCACGATACTGCAGACATTCTAGCTCCCGACGGCGCTCCCGCTCCCGATGTTCTCCTCCTCGGTACCGGTTGCACTCCCAGCACCGGTCGGTATCCCGTTTGCTGGCCCGCTACTCTTGGCACCATTCCAGCTCCCGGCACCACTCCAGGCACTGTGACTCCTGTAGCCGCTCCCGACGTTGAGCCTCGAGATCTCGGTCGACCTCCCGGCACTGCTCCGGTTGCAGGTCCTGATCTCGTTCCCGGTACCAGTATGCCTCCCGGTACCGGTATGCCTCCCAGTACCAGTCTCCGGTGCCGAGTAGAGCAAGGTCCGCTAGACACAGGAACTCTGCCCAGGGCTTCTCTGCTCCTCCATGGCCATCCAGACACACTTCAGTGTCGTCCCACGTGGACAGCTGTTATACTTAGGACCGCGATTCTGATGTGCCCACTGGAGTCTTTCAAGAGGCCCAGACCCAGGACCAAGGCCCACATCAGTGGTCCTTCTGGACACCTTGGGCATTCCACCAGGCCCAAGGTGCTCCAGTAGTTCTTTCTTGCTCTGCCCCATCAGAGCACCGAGTGCCAGAGGCAACAGCTAGCCGTCCCCCTCCGGCTGGTATGGAGGAAGCACCAGTCCACCTACCGGTTTCCCCGGTCCCACTGGAGCAGGAGGTTGTCCAAGAGCAAGAGACCACGCAGGACTCACTTGTCCCCAGCATCTCCTCTTCCTCTTCTCCAGATGAGGCAGTGGCAGGAACATCCTTCTCGAGCCCTCCTCCAATCGACCTGAGAGCCCATCAGGACCTCCTCAGGAGGGTAGCACTCAATGTGAACCTCCAGATGGAGGAGGTCCCAGAGGTAGACAACTTGGTAGTGAGCATTCTGTTGGCGGATACCCCCACCAGAGTGGCCCTACCATTTATTTGGACCATCCAAGCCAATGCCGACACTATATGGCAATCTCCAGCCTCTATCCCTCCTGCGGCCAGGAGAGTCGAGGGTAAATACATGGTACCCTCTAGGGGGTATGAGTATTTGTATGTCCATCCTCCTCCCTGCTCACTAGTCATTCAGTCCGTTAATGAGAGGGAGCGCCATGGCCAACAGGCGCCAGCCCCGAAGTTGAAAGAGGCTAGGCGAATGGACCTGCTCGGCCGCAAAGTGTACTCGGCAAGCGCCCTACAGCTCCGGGTGGCAAATCAACAAGTCCTGTTCAGCCGCTATAATTGCAACACTTGGGCGGAGGTGGGTAGGTTCACGGAGCTACTCCTTCAAGACTCCCACCAAGAGTTCGCTGCCTTCTTGGAGGAGGGGAAGAAGGTGGCCAGAACTTCCCTCCAGGCCTCGCTAGATGCAGCTGACTCAGCAGCCAGGACTCTAGCCTCGGGTGTTGCCATGAGATGCATCTCATGGCTGCAGGTTTCCAACCTCCCACCAGAGCTGCAGTATACCATCAAGGGCTTGCCGTTTGATGGTAAAGGTCTTTTCTTGGAAAAGACTGACCCTAGACTGCAAAGCCTGAAAGACAATAGGGTCATAATGCGTTCTCTAGGCATGCATACACCAGTGACCCAATGCAGGCCTTTCCATCCCCAGCCTCACCGCCCGTACTTTGTGCCTAGACACAGACAAGACTTTGGCAGGTGGCGCGGACGAGGTGGGCGTAGACGCCAGTCAGGACCCCAAGGGGGCCAAAACCAAGGTCCCTCGAAACCACCAGTGGGACCAAAGTCCAACTTTTGAAGGTGCGCCCGAGGACAGTGTACCAGTTACAGGCCAGGATCCTTTTCCTCTCTTCTCCAACCGTCTCTCCTACTTCCTCCCAGCATGGTCCCAGTTAACCTCAGATCTCTGGGTCCTACAAACGGTGGAATATGGATTCCACCTCCAATTTGTTTTAACCATGCCCTCCCACCCTCCAACTTCATCCCTCTTCAGGGACCCCTCTCATGAGCAATTCCTCTTGCAAGAGGTGCGGACGCTTCTCGCCATGGGAGCGATAGAGGAGGTACCAAAGGACGAAAAGGGCAAGGGGTTTTACTCTCGTTATTTCCTAATCCCCAAGTCAAAGGGAGGTCTCAGAACTATCCTAGACCTGCGAGGACTCAACCAGTTTATGATAAAGTTGAAGTTCCGCATGGTATCCCTGGGGACCATTATCCCGTCCTTGGATCCTGGAGACTGGAACACTGCCCTCGATATGAAGGACGCTTACTTTCACATTGCCATTTTTCCTCCGCACAGGAGGTACCTTCGCTTCGTAGCCGACCATCAGCACTTCCAGTTTACCGTCCTGCCCTTTGGCCTTTCTACAGCCCCAAGGGTATTTACGAAGTGTATGGCCGTAGTCGCCGCATATCTCCGCCGACGTCAGATACATGTTTTTCCGTATCTGGATGATTGGCTCATCCGAGGAGCCTCCGAGACACAAGTCACCCAGCATGTGGGCATTGTCAAGGACCTATTCACATGTCTAGGCCTGATGATCAATATGGAGAAATCCACTCTGGTTCCCACGCAGAGGTTAGACTTCATAGGAGCTACCCTGGACTCTGGTCTAGCCAAGGCCTACTTATCACAGCCACGGTTTCAGGCAATGGCAACAATCATCCGAGTTCTACAGAATTTCCCGACGACCTCGGCTTGCACTTGTCTCGGTCTCCTAGGTCACATGGCTGCCTGCACGTTCATGACTAAATACATCAGACTCCGCCTCCATCCTCTCCAAACTTGGCTCAACTCGGTATACCGCCCGGGCAGGGACCCAATAGATACGATAGTCGCCATTCGCCCGAGCACTCTAGGCTCCCTAGACTGGTGGCTGACTCCCTCCCTGGTGTGTGCAGGGCTGCCGTTCCTTCCGCCCCAACCCTCAATGACCCTGACGACAGACGTGTCATCTCTCGGCTGGAGTGCTCACTTCAGATGCCTTCGTACTCAAAGCCTCTGGTCATCTCAGGAACTGGCGCTACTCATAAAAGTCCAAGAGCTGAAAGCAGTCCGCCTGGCGTGCCAGGCGTTCCAGCAACATATACAAGGCCGTTGTGTCTCAGGGTTTACAGACAACACAACGGCCGTGTATTACATGAACAAACAGGGAGGGACTCGATCTTCCCCCCTTTGTCAGGAGATCATCTGACTCTGGGACTTTTGCATAGCCTACTCGATAGACCTGGTAGTGTCCTTTCTCCCAGGGATTCGGAACACTTTGGCGGATCAACTGAGCAGGTCCTTTCTGTGCCACAAGTGGTCGATACGCCCGGATATTATTCATTCGATTTTTCAGAAGTGGGGATATCCCCACATAGACCTCTTTGCTTCCCGCATGAACAGGAAATGCCAGATGTTCTGCTTCTTCCAGGGTCTTTCACCGGGATCGATCTTGGACGCATTCCTAATGCCACGGAAGAATCGGCTGCTCTATGCCTTCCCACCATTCCCGCTGATTCACAAGGTCCTGCTAAAACTCCGCAGGGACAGAGCGCACCTAATCATGATCGTTCCAGCCTGGCCCAGGCAACACTGGTACACCACGCGGCTCGACCTGTTGATAGCCAACCCAATTACCCTGCCACTCCACCGAGACCTCATAACTCAGGACCATGGCAGTCTTCGCCACCCAGACCTGCAGGCCCTTCACCTCACGGCGTGGCTGCTGCGTGGCTAAACCAATCAGAGTTGCATTGCTCTGCCTCAGTACAACAAGTACTCCTGGGTAGCAGGAAGTCTTCCACTTGATCAACGTATCTGGCCAAGTGGAAGCGTTTCTCCTGCTGGTGCAGAATGCAGAATGTTACTCCCACTGAGGTCTCGATCCCTACCATCTTGGACTACCTCTGGTCTCTTAAGCAGCGGGGCCTGGCGGTATCTTCATTGAGGATGCACTTGGCGGCCATCTCTACCTTCCACCCAGGGGAGAATGGCCACTCCGTGTTCTCGCACTCTATAGTTACTAGATTTCTCAAGGGCCTGGAACGCCTATACTTCCAAGTTCGCCGCCCCGCCCCAACATGGGACCTCAACCTGGTTCTAACCAGCCTTATGTCTTCCCCATTTGAGCCGTTGGCAACATGCTCGTTGCTATACCTGTCCTGGAAGACAGCTTTTCTTGTAGCCATTACATTGGCCAGACGAGTTTCCGAGCTTCGTGCTCTCACGGTGAACCCAGCATATACTGTGTTTCACAAGGACAATGTGCAGTTGCAACCACACCCGGCATTCCTCCCTAAGGTGGTTTCAGCCTTTCATGTTAACCAGGACATCTTTCTCCCGGTCTTCTTCCCGAAGCCGGACTCATCATGACGGGAGCAACAATTGCATTCCCTGGACATCCGTAGAGCGCTTGCATTTTATATCGAGTGGACAAAACCATTTCGTAAAACGCCCCAGCTCTTCGTCACAGTGGTGGACAGAATGAAGGGTCTCCCTATCTCATCCCAGAGAATTTCATCTTGGGTGACAGCGTGCACCCGTACTTGTTATGACTTGGCACACATTCCCTTGAGCCACCTCACTGTGCATTCTACCAGGGCTCAGGCTTCGTCCGCCGCATTCCTGGCTCGTGTACCCATCCAGGCAATATGTCGTGTAGCTACCTGGTCTTTGGTCCACACCTTCGCTTCACATTATGCTCTGGTTCAACAGTCCAGAGATAATGCAGCCTTTGGCTCAGCAGTTTTGCATTCTGCAACATCTCACTCCGACCCCACCACCTAGGTAAGGCTTGGGAATCACCTAATTGGAATCGATATGAGCAAGCACTTGAAGAAAAGACGGTTACTCACCTTTGTAACTGTTGTTCTTCGAGATGTATTGCTCATATCCATTCCAAACCCGCCCTTCTTCTCCACTGTCGAAGTAGCCGGCAAGAAGGAACTGAGGAGTGGCTGAGTCGGCAGGTGTATATATCCGGTGCCATAGCGGCTCCCACCCGACCCACTGAGTGTTGCTAGGGTAAAAAGTCTTCCGACGAACGTGCACGCAGCACACGCACACCTAATTGGAATGGATATGAGCAACACATCTCGAAGAACAACAGTTACAAAGATCAGTAACTGTCTTTTCACATGTCTGCACCATCTCAGCTGTGCTCTCACTGTAAAAGCTTCAATGCCTGCATAAATGACAAATATTTTTGTTACCACTTATACACTCTGGATTAGTCTGGAGTACAGTCAATCTATTTTGTAGCCATATCTGCATATCATCCTCCACTCCACTGATCTTTTAATACTTGCATTTTTTTAATACCTACTATTGTTAAAAGATACTTGAAGAGACTTGTTCATGTCTTCCCACCTACTTATGAGTCATCACCTTATTGGCACTGAAATCTAATACTGAGAATTGATGGAATTGTTATTTCAGTCTTTGAGAGAATGTTCCCAACTATCTGCCTATCTCTGAAAATTGTATTACTTGTGATTATAACATTAGGCACAAGAGTCATTGAGAACCAAGCCCTGATGTCAAAGGGGATCATGTGTCTGCTACCCAAATTGCTGACTAAGGCCATATGAACTTCACCTAAATCAGTCTATCTGTATGCACAGTGTGCTTCTGTAAACCTCACAGCTTGCCAAGGGAGGCTGGGCTTGAACAAATTAGATGTGAAAATGGCCCTGAGCTGCTTTTTCAATTGCATTTAAACCCACAAAAGCCTCTGAATTCATACTGTATGGAGATAGGCAATCTCTGGGAGAAGACTAATTGATATAAATTTGTATGAAGACTTGTTGAGACCTTACTAGTATATCAGTACATGATTGACTTAGTATATGACCTGCCAGTTTTAAAGCAGTTTCTGTAACAAGTCAGAGAAATTCCTCTACTTCAGAGGCTTAAAGATGCTCAAGTCATGCACTTATTTGGAATTTTCAGACCGATCAGATACTCAGTTTGGGAGAGCAGCCCTGAACAATTTCTGCAGCATAGTTTGTCCTAGCCCTCCTCTGGAGAAGTTTGCTATGGCTAATTAATCTTCAATGAGTGGGGACCAGCTGTGTAGCCAATACTCAAAAGAGAAAGGAAAGTTCCTTAGAATCATAGAAGATTAGGGTTGGAAGAGATCTCAGGAGGTCATTTATTCCAACCCTCACACTTAGCAATATGTTGTTCTTGAAGTACATATATAGATCCACTCTCTCCGTCCTCCTTTCTTATATTTTGAGAGAGCTTTGACATAGATTTGGATTAAGAGAACAGGAGTTGATGGTTTTGAGCTGCAGTTCCATGTTTGCTCTCATTAAAACATCCAGTTCTGCAAAGGAACATGCACTCAAAATGGGCACTACTTTTTTGAGCAGTCCATGAAGCAGATAGGCATGCAAGTTCCCAGAGTTTGGATCTGTGCATATTATATTAAACTACCTTTACTGGTAAGTACGCTTCCTGGGGTCTTGTTAACTTTAGTACAGTGTTTACAAAACTTACTTCTCTCCAGAGACTAGTGTAGATTCTCCATTTGTATCCTTTTAACATCACTCAGCAAATTTGAATTCCTCCTCATTTTGCCTTACAGCTGGCGACATATCCAAGGCTATGTGAGGAAACGGAAAGGATTGTTGCTGGCCACATTCGAGACAGAGAGGAGAAGACCAAGGAACAGGTGGGAATAAACATGAAATCTGGTGGGTTGGGAGTTGAGAGTAATGAAGGACAAGAACCATTTTTGAAAAGCCTTAGCCATGGTAAATTGCTTGTGTCGAAAGTGTAACAGACATTGGTGTATTAGATGTTGGAGAGATGGAGAATGGAGAGAGGTTCTAGAGAAAGGAGGTAAGGAGGCCAGCGCTGTTCCAAAGATTCCTCATTTAATCTGCCAGTCGCAAATGGGATCAGAAAATGTGGATGACCTGCTGATGGTGTAGAACTGGAGTAACAACTCCTCTTCTAATCCCACTTGCAGACAGTGGATGGGACATGGCCAAGGAAAAGGGACAATCCCTTGCAATCATAATAGCCCTCTGGGGCTACTAGCAGCTGACCTAATTTAAAACAGCCCTCTGGCTTCTCATGGAGCGTTGAGGAGCCTCGGACCCTATGGAGCTTGAAAGGGCTGCATGGTATCCTGTTCCCTTCCTCTCAGTCAATATTATAGATGTTTACTCCAAGTCTTAATCACACAACTTATTAATCTTGTGCCTTGGGGGAGCCTTTAATCAGCACAACCAAGTTTTCCAAACTTTGGAAGAAAAGGACACAAGTAACTTGGAATAACTGCTCCCATTTTTCTTTCCTTGTTTTTCTTCGAGTGATTGCTCATGTGTGCATGCTCGCCTCGTGCACTGGTGCCAGAAGTTTTTCCCCTAGCAGTACCTGTGGGGGGGGGAGCGCCCCCCCACGACCCCTGGAGTGTCACCTGCCTGGCACAGTGTCACCTGCCTGGCGTGCTCCCTCCACCCTCAGTTCCTTCTTGCTACCAGTGAAGGTGCGTCGGAACTGCTCAGCTCCAGCTTTGCTGCAGCTTGTCCCCAGAACTGTTAATCCGTTCATTAGTACCTGTAGTCAGTTTGTTTAGTTAGTTAGTGAGTCTGGGCCAGGGCATGCCCTGCGCCCTGGGATTTAAGTCGTGTGGCTGTTGTAGGCATTCTATGCCAAGGAGTTACCTGCACACGGACTGTCTGTGCTGCTTGGGAGAAACCCATATCTGTGAAAGGTGCAAGATCTGCAAGTCGTTCAAGCCCCGGACCGTAAAAGAAAGGGACATTAGGCTCCGGGCCATCCTGACGGAGTCGGCGCCGGCCCCGACCCCGGCACACCGCTATGAACTGGTACCCGGCACTGCGATGTCAGTACGCGGAGACCCTCCAATACCATCGACCAGTTAGCGCACTGCTCCCCATCCATGGGGCACACCAAGAGGACCGGAAAGACTCCTTCTTCGCAATGGCACCGAGGGAAGTCTGGGACATAGGCTAGGCCCATGTCAGGGAGCCCTTGATCCCCACCCTAGGCCTCTGACTGATGTTGAGCGGAGTAGCCTGGTCTCTTCGGAGCAGGCCTCTCCGGGTGTCCAGATACCATCTACGCCCAAAGCCCTCCAGGCAGCCAGCGACTTCATGTCCATGTTGGCCCCCATGCTCCAGGGGCAAGCCACCACTGGGATCACCACAGTTGCCGGTGGCCCGGTACCGGTCTCAGTTGAGGGAACGGTCCCGACACTGCTCACTGCCCAGCGACTGTTCTAGGCTCAGGCCATGTGGATCACCTGGATGCCAGCCAGACTGTCTTGATTGGTGGCATCAGACCAGAACTCCCGGCACCGCTTGTCTTCATGGAGCAAATATCGACAGGACTGTGGTGGATGTTGCCAACAGTCCTCGTCTCGAAGGAGGTACCGCAGTTGGTTGCAGCACGACCGTCGACGCAGACCGTCCTGCTCTGACTCCTGCTCCAAGTCTCTGCCAAGGCACCGTAGCCCTGGGTGTCGATTGCTGGCATCTCGCCGTCACAGGTCTGCCCGTCGAGGCAGTTCTTGGAGCAGCTACTACCGTCGGTGTCATTCCTCCACCTCGAGATCGCTGACCTGTTGCTGATGTAGATCCCGCCACTGCCGCTACTCCTGGTGCAGAGGCAGCAGTGGGTCATATACCAGCCCAGCCTCTGCTCACAACCGCCCATCTACAGGCCAGGCTAGCCAGCCTGAACAGCCGGCCCTGCCGGTGTCTCAGCAAGTGCAGTGGCACTGAGCGTCATGGTCAGCCCAGTGGTACCAATGGGCACCGTGGCCTCTGGCGCAGCCCCCGGTGGGGACTTGCTTGGTGACCGGGGCGTCGGAAGCGCTGTTGGCCTCCATCTCTAGATCGCTAAGAAAGGAGTCAGTGGGACCTGTGTCCTCAGCACTGTGCCCAGAGTCTGACTGGGTGGTGGATCCTCCGGTTCTGGCCGACACCCAAAGCACCGCACCGACCTCCTCGCCCTGTCTGGAGGAGCTGATTTTGGCCCTGCCCCCCTCCATCACGCAGGAGGACTATCGGGCCCACCAAGACCTCTTAAAAAGGGTGGCAGTGAGCCTCCACCTCCAAGCAGAAGACATGGAAGAGCCCTCAGACTCCCTGCTCACTGTGCTGTCCTCCTTGGCATCGGGCTGGGTGGCCTTGCTGCTCCATGAAGGGGTGGCAAGAATTTCAAATGCCCTGTGGCTAACACCAGCCTCATTGGCTCCCATCTCTAAGAAGGTGGAATGCAGTACTTTGTACCCACTAAGGGGCACAAGTGTTTGTATACCCAACTGGTGCCCAACTCCTTGGTGGTCGAGTCGGTCAACCACAGGGAACGGCAGCGGGAGCCAGCCCCGACCCCTAAGAACAAAGACTCTCAGAGGCTGCATATTTTCGTGAGAAAAGCTTATTCGTCGTCAAGCTTCCAGCTAAGAGTAGGAAACCATCAGGCTCTCCTGGGTCACTACGAGTTTAATCTCTGGGGATGCCTCCCCAAGTTCGAGGACTCTCTCCGGGAGCATGATAAAAAGGAGTTTAAGGCGCTCATGGAGGAAGGGGCAGCGGCCCCAAGGACATCCCTGCAGGCCGCTTCGGATGCAGCAGACATGGCCGCATGGTCCATGGCCTCGGCAGTGTCCGTGAGACGAGTGTCAAGGCTCCTGCTCTCTGGGCTATCCAGCGAAGTACAGTCATCAGTGCAGGATCCCCTTTCGACGGGAAGGCTCTGTTTGCTGAGGAAACAGACAGACACTAGGCTGCACGGCATGAAAAACTGCCAAGTTCAAGCTGCAGCAGGCTCCTGCCCAGGCCACCCTCCCGAAGTACGAGGCCTCCCGTAAGAAGCAGCGGGACTATAGAAAACGCCCGCAAAGGCAATCTCGGCCTGCCCCCCAGCCTGGGTCCTCTAAGGGCAAGCAGGCAGGTAAAAGGTGTTTTTTGATGGGATGCTTGGAGGTACCCTGCCAGTTCTCAGCAGGGATCCACCCCTAATAAAGCTCCCTTTTTCCAGTCGGTTGAGTGCTTTCCTCCCGGAATGGTTGCGGCTCATCTCAGACCAATGGGTTCTCAACACCATCTCCCGAGGTTAGACCATTCAGTTTACCTCCTCCCCGCCCAACTCCCCCCCCCCTTGGGGGACCCATCGCACGAGGCTCTGCTTGAGCAGGAGGTCGGGCGGCTCCTGGAACTAGGAGCGATAGAGGTGATGCCAAAGGAGCTCCTGGGTAAGGGGTATTACTCCCGGTATTTCCTTATCCTGAAGGCCAAAGGGGGGCTCAGGCCCATCATGGACCTGCGAGGCCTGAACCAGTACATGGTGAAACTCAAGTTCTGCATGATTTCCCTGGCCTCCATCATCCCCTTCCTGGATCCCAGGGACTGGTACGCTGCTCCGTTTCGGGGTGTGACAGAATCACTACCAATTCACAGTCCTTCTTTTTGGTCTATCCACAACTCCAAGGGTCTTTACAAAATGCATGTCAGTGGTAGTGGCCTACCTCAGATGCCGTGGGGGGCTCCAGATATTCCCCTGTCTGGACAACTGGCTGGTCAAGGGCACCTCCCGAATGCAGATGAGGGATCATGTGGCACTCCTCCTGTTCACATGCACTGCCCTGGGCCTATTGGTAAACAACTTCAAGTCCACGTTGGTCCCGGTCCAATGCATAGAGTTTATCGGGGTACTCCTGGATGCAGCATCGCCCAGGGCCTCTCTCCCCCCAGACAGGTTCAAGACCCTGAAAGGGCTCATCGACTCGATCGCAAGGTTCCCGGTGACGACAGCCAGGGCTTGCCTGCAGCTGCTAGGTTACATGTCAGCGTGCACGTTTGCGGTCCGCCACGCCAGACTCAGGATGAGGCCCCTCCAGCTCTGGCTGGCCTCGAAGTTCTCCCAGTCACGGACAGACTGGACAAGGTCCTCATCGTGCCGAACTCGGTGATCACTTACCTACGGTGGTGGTCCGCCCCAAGCAGTATGCTCCAATGGGTCCCGTTCAGGGACAGGGCCCGTTGTTGGAGCTGATGTCCCATGCATCGGACTTGGGCTGGGGGGTCCATGTGGGGAATTTTCAGACCAAAGGCCTGTGGTCTCTTCAAGACCTAACCCTTCATATAAATGTCAAGGAACTCAGGACGGTGCGACTGGCGTGTATGGCCTTCTGCTCACACCTGAAGGGCAAGGTAGTCAGGGTTCTTACGGATAACACGGCCTCAGTGTTCTACATCAACAGGCAAGGCGGGGCCCAATCCTCTGCCACGAAGCCTTCAGTCTGTGGGACTTCTGTATAGTTCACAACATCCACCTAAAAGCCTTTCACCTGCTGGGCTCTCGGAACGTGAGGGTGGATCACTTGAGCAGAGACTTTTCCTCTCAGCACGAGTGGTCTCTACATCAGGAAGTGGCCCACCAGCTCTTCCGAAGGTGGAGAACTCCCCAGATGGACCTATTTACGACCCGGCAGAACCGATGATGTTCAGTTCTGCTCCGGGGGGGCCCAGGAATGGGCACTATCTCCAGTGCCTTTATCCTATCCTGGTCAGGCCAGCTTCTCTACGCCTTTCCTCTGTTTCCTCTGATCAGCAGGGTCCTGGAGAAAATAAGGATGGACAAAGCCAGGGTCCTCCTCATTGCCCCAGCCTGGTCCAAGCAGCACTGGTACGGAACTGTCTCGGGCCTGTGGTGGCTCTGCCGTGGCCATTGCTGCTCCACCCGGACCTGCTCTCTCAGGACCAGGGCCACCACCTCCATCCCAACCTGGCAGCTCTTCACCTGACAGCGTGGCTGCTCAGTGGCTAGGTGGTGAGGAAAAGACATACTCGGAACACGTTCAGCGTGTCTTCCTTGAAAGTAGATGGCCCTCCACTCGCGTTTCCTACATGGCGAAGTAGTCTCAGTTTTCTAGGTGGGCGGCGGACCAAGGTGTGTCCCCAACGGCCTCCCTAATCCATCTTATCCTTGATTACCTCCTCCACCTGAGGGCCCAGAGCCTGGCGCCCTCATCAGTCAGGATGCTCCTGGCGGCCATATCAGCCTTCCATCCCTCGGTGCAAGGACACACTGTGTTCTCCCATACTATGACCAGCCGGTTCCTTAAGGGTTTGGACTGGCTTTACCCATATTCTAAGCCCCTGGTCCCACAATGGGACCTGAATCTGGTGCTGGCTCGTCTTACATGGCCCCATGGTTTGAACCATTAGCCATGTGTTCCTGGTCTCACCTCTCATGGAAGGTGGCCTTCTTGGTTGCTTTTGCATCGGCCAGGCAGGTCTCGGAGCTCAGGGCCCTGACCTCCAAGCCGCCATATACAGTCTTTCATAAGGACAAAGTCCAGCTCCGCCCACACCCCTTGTTCCTCCCGAAGGTGGTCTCTGCCTACCACATGGGTCAGGACATTTTTTTTCCAGTCCTCTGCCTCAAGTCTCACGTGACTAGTGAGGAGCGCCCTCTCCACACGCTCGATGTGAGGTGGGCTCTGGCTTTCTACCTCGAGCGGAACAAGCCATTCAGAAAGTCCTCACAACTTTTTGTCACCTCGGCTGAGCGCGCGAGAGGCCAGCTGATTTTCCACTCAGTGGCTTTCCAACTGGATCACTTCGTGCATCTGCTCCTGTTATGAGCTGGCTGGTATCCCCTGCCGCCCATTGTGAGGGTGCACACGACTCAGGTGCAGGCCTTGTCAGCTGTCTTTGTGGCCCATGTCCCTATACAGGACATTTGTAGGGCCTCCACATGGTCTTTGGTTCACACGTTCAGCTTGCACTATGCAAATCAGGCATGATGCTGGGTTCGACAGGGTGGTACTCCGTCCTGAGAACTTGTGAACTCCTACCCACCTACAGAAGGTACAGCTTGGAATCGCCTGTTGGGAATACACATGAGCAATCACTCAAAGAAGAAAAGACAGTTATCTTTTCGTAACTGGTGTTCTTGGAGATGTGTTGCTCATGTCTATTCCACATCCTGCCCTCCTTCTCCTCTGCTGAAGTTGTCTGGCAAGAAGGAACTGAGGGTGGGGGGAGGGCACAGCTCCCCTTATACCACGCCAGGCAGGTGCCACTCCAGGGCTTGCGGGGGGCGCTCCCCCTCTATGGGTACTGCTAGGGGAAAAACTTCTGGCACTGGTGCACATGGTGAGCACGCACACCTATTGTGGAATAGACATGAACAACACATCTCGAAGAACACCAGTTACGAAAAGGTAACTGTCTTTTTCCTTCTTCTCATGTGCCCAGAGATGAGCAAAAAATATCAGCTTCCTATGTATGTGAATTCAGAGAGCTTCTAACTTCTTTTTGTTCAAGTTATATGCAAATCTGAGAGAGTCCAGGCACAGACAGTGTTAAAATAGGTGACTGTGATACATGTACCTATCATTTACTTATCCTGTTAACAGTTACTGTATTAAAATCGGTCAGGCTAGTACGGAGACATTCAGAAGGCCCAAGTCAGAGTCACTCAGCTCCCATTGACTTTCAGTGGAAGTTGGGCTTTATTCCCCCTTGAGGAATAAAAAGAACATATGTTTGTGGGGTACAGTGTTCTGGGAGCTCTGCAGTGGCAATTGTACAAATTTTTGGTGAAATGAAAGGGGTTTAAAAATATTGGACTTCATGAGAAAAATCAATTACACAAGAAAAGGAGCAAAATTGTGTAGTCTAGTGGTATAGGACTTGGTGAAGAGGATTGTTTGATGCAATGCCCAGGCACAATAAGGCTTCAGTAGTAAAAGCGGGGCAGCTCTAGCTTCTTTGCTGCCCCAAGCATGATAGTCAGGCTGCCTTGGCTGCTTGCCTGCAGGAATCCCCGGTTCCGTGGATTCGGCGTACCCACCACTGAATTGCCACCGAATCTGTGGGACTGGTGGACCTCCTGCAGGCATGCCACTGAAGGTTGCCTGACTGCCGCCCTCGCAGGGACTGGCAGGATGCCCCCCCCCCCAGGCACATGCTTGGAGCGCTGGTGCCTGGAGCCGCCGCTGAGTAAAGGCTTTACTCAGAAGTAACTATTTTTTCCATAGTGTTTTTTGTTGGATACAGAGAGACTGGTATCCTAGTAGGAAGGTCACATTACATTATTTTATCAAATTAAAACTCTTATTAGTTTTTATTCTTTTTTTTAATAGTTAGGGCCTATGCATCAAAGTATTTTTACCCACAGTGTTCTGGCAATAATAAGTTGTTGCCCTGAGGCATTGACTTGGAGAGGTTTTGATAATTATACAGTTTTACACACTTAGGGGATGTCTACACTGCAGTTAAACACCTGTGACTGGCTCGTGCCCTCAACTTGTGTAGCTTTTGCTAGGGGAGGAGAGCCATGCAAAAAACCTTTCGCTTTCTTTGCATGGTTGAGCAAGGGCCTTCTATTGTAGCAGTCCCTGCATTCCTCAGAGCACAGGGATGGTTCACTCCTGATCCTTGCTGGGGAGCAAGCATCTGAAAAGAGGGAAGGAGGAAAGGAGGGTCATGGTCCCTCTGCACTGTCCTGGTACACGCTTTAGGAAGGCTGCAGGAGGGGGCGTCTTTCCTTTGTGTATTTTAAGATATTTCCAGGTTAAATAGATCATGACGTTTCAGTCCAGTTATCCATCTGAGACACCAACAAATCAACAGATCAAGGCTACTCAAGCAGCAAGCTGAAATCTCTGTTTTGCTAAACTGTTCATTTTGTTACTTCATCCACCAGCCCACCCCTGTTGTCTGTTTCGTCCACCTGTTTTATCCTGTCCAACACTTCAACTGTAAGTTCACTGGGCAGACTTGTTACATGTTTGTACAATGCCTAACACCATAGAGCCCTAATTCTTCGTAGACTCTCTCATAGACTCTAGGACTGGAAGGGACCTCGAGAGGTCATCATAGAGGTTCCTGACTAGCCTGATGTAGTAATAGTAGCAATAAGAGACCAAATATTGCCTGTCCTGCAAAATATAGTGCTAGAATCTGTGCTATGTATTAAACTCCCCTTTGGCTAGATATGGTTAGTCTTAATTAAATTTTACAGAAACTGATAATGAGGCAACTGTAAGAAAGCTGAGGGAGGTAGTTGACTGATAGTTCCATTATAGCATAGTTTGCTAAATAACTAAAGAAACAGATATGGGATTTAGTAGGTAGTACTGCTGTTGGCCTGAATAAGTATAAAAGACAATATTCAATAATGCAGCAAACTCAAATCTTCTTTTTCCTTTTTTTCTTCCTGGTAGGTACTGCTGCTAATTGATATCCAGGTATCTTACATCAATACCAACCACGAAGACTTCATTGGCTTTGCAAAGTATGTGTACAGAGACTTTATTATACAGATACACTGTTAATTTCCCCTTGTTACCAATTTAAGGAAAAAATAGCCTGAAACATTTAGAATGGTGGATATGCCTACTGCCAGTCTCGAGACATGCAAATAGAGTGTAATGCAGTTCACTATTCACTGCTGGGCACCTCCTGGTGGTTCATCTGGGGATTAGCTCTCGACCAGTCTGATGCCCTGTATGTCTTCATTTGCCCACCGTGTAGTGTGTCTGTCTCTGGACTCAGATTACTTCCTCTTTGTGACTCAGGGTGCTCCCTCTTCATGGCTTGGCCCTCCGGCCAGGTCACTATAGTAATTCTTCTGTGGCATCAGAGTCCCACTGGATGAACCATCTCAGACAGTCTTCCAGTCCACTGCGCCAACTGTGCCACTTCTCCAGTGGCTGGCAGTGGAACCCAGGCCCATCCACTGCTTCGGGTTCCAGCCCAGAGACCCTAAACCCAGTAACCACGGTCTGTGCAAGCTCGGACCCTGTTGCTCTTTCCCTGGGCTCTTTCCTACCTCTCTTCTCTCTTCTGCCCCGGCCCCTTTGGGTTACCACTGGAGCTTCCTCTGTTCCATGTGGCAATCTCACCCCTTCTCAGGTTGTTCCTAGTGTCTGTATTCTCAGGCAGGATCCCTGGGCATACTTGTCCTGGGATTCCTCCTTGTCTTTTGCTAACTGCCATCATCTCTAGGAAGTGGTGCTCAGTTCTTTCCTGATGCCCCCTCTTGCTCTCTACTTCCTGGTTTTATACAGCTCAGCATGCCCCTGCCCTGCGGTGCTTTATTTCCTTAATCTCTTCAGCTCAGCCGGCCCTGACTCTCCTTCAGGGGCAGCCTGCCATGGGGTTAATTGGCCCTTTTTTTCCCTACTCAGGCCTAGTGTGGTGTGGACACCCCATCACATAGAGACTCACCCTCAGGACACTTAATGCTTGACTGTGCCCCCTACTGTAGGTCTAGACTGGATTCTCTTGCTTTGTCCTAGCTTGACTTCACGGCTCACTGGAAGTGCATCTCTTGACCTGGAACTGCGTCTCTCACCTCTTATAGAATCATAGAAATGTAGGGCAGGAAGGAACCTCAAGAGGTCTCAAGTCCAGCCCAGCCTAGCCTCTTGACCTTGAGCTGTGTGTCTCTGGAAACAGCTTTTGATGCATGGCTGCCTTTGGTGCAGCCGTTACTAGTAGCATTGAGGCACAGTTGCCAATACAGATTTTAGCAACATTGATTTAGTACTCACTGCACTACTTGCTTAGAATGACAGTGACATTGCTGAAAATGAGCAAGACTGCTGTTTGGATACAGAGGATAATAGTAGCAGAAGCCAAGAACTATCTCCGAGGGAAGAGGAGAAAGATAATTCTCTCCAGTATGGGCTGATCCTTTTTTCCATTTAATTGAACAGGTTGTTAAGATTTCTTCTTTTGATGTGCAGACAATGCAGGAAAACCCCAAGGCTGTGATTTTGAGGTGTTTGGCCTCATTCCTAGATGATGTAACAAGTGCTCCTCTTTCATCTTAGACTTGACCAGTTGGTGAGGTTTGGCAGCTACTTCATACCACTCTGGATGTCTCCAAGATGGTTATTGGAAAATGGAAGGATATCCTCAGCTTATTTCTCCCTCCCTCTCCGAAAGATTATGATGATGGAGGCAGCCGCAATCATGATAGTGCCATAGCATGACTCCAGAGGCTAGGATGGCCTTGGACGCAGATTTTTTTCAATCTATGATATTGTCAGCTCACGTTGGGAACAACAGTACGTGTTCTATATGGGAAAACACCAGTTCAAGCTGTGGAAGAAGGTTTGCACCGTGTACCCCCCATCTCCAAGGGTGTAGAGCAAAGAGTTTGTAAGAAACTGACTTGTGAGGGAGTGAACAAAGCCAGGGTGTGGCTATCCTTTGGTGATACAACAGTGGGGACAGCTATCTGTGCCACTGATGCTTGCGGACACATTGTTGCATTTACTAGGCCTTTGTGTGATGGTTTCACCAGAAGTTTCAGGACCATGAAACTTCGAAGATGGGGGGAAATGGATGATAGTCTTATGAAAGCTGAGATAATTAAATCTGTCCTACATTCTCTCAGGTTATCCTCCCCTCCTCCTCCTCCTCCTCCTCTCTTTTATCTTCTAAGGAAAGCATCTGCCGAGAAACCAGCACATACATGTGCTCTGGATTCTGCGGTGCCCAGTGCGTGCAAAGTCAGTTCACTCTGTCTTCCTTCTGGATGAAGACTCTAGGTTTCTGAATTCCGGAGCGACTAGCCAGCCTGTCTTGTACTCCCTTACTATTAGAAGGAGACTAGGGTCCATTTATCATGCAAGGCCCTTCTTGGAGACACAAGTCTCAGAATTACAAATTTCTCCCTTCCAGAATGTGCTGTAATTCAGCATCCCAAAGAGAAGCTGCAGTAAATCTAATCCTTTCTGACAAAAAGGATGTCATTGAGCCTGTGCTATTGGTCAAAAGAAAGGAAGGATTTGAGCCTTTCCTCAATGTTAGACTTCCATTGGTAACTGGTTAAAGGAAAATTCAGAATTGGGTTTTGAAGAACAATTGTACCTCTCCTAGAGGGAAGGGATTGCTATGAGCTATAGTTGGCAGTAGTGCCTATGTATTTACACTGATAGGACTGTGTGTTTTTTCTCTTTCTGGATATTTGGATTTCTGGAACAGGGTCCAGGACATAAGGGAAAGGATTTTCAGAGCCAGCCAGATCAGCAAGAGCCATGCAGCAAAAGATTGGCCTGATAGCTACAATGGTTATATGTCAATGAAGTCTTGATTTCAAATTTTCTCCATTGCAAAACCAAGTGACCACGTATATTTGTTCCTGGGATGGGGAACTGATATGAAGGGCCACCTCTTCCAACATTCTTGGGCTTCAGGAATAGCAGCTGCATGTGAATGTTCTGGAGATGAGGGTAGTCCTGAATGTTCTGAAGACCTTTAGGTAATGTTTATCACAAAAAGTAGCAGAATCTTTCCTCTTGTATTTGGAAGCCCTGAAGACACAGGATTGGGCAGTGTTTCACAAAACACATCTGGTGGCAACTTATGTGGCAGGAATGAAAAAGTGAATTGCAGACAGCCCATGTCAATCAGTAGTGGACATATGAGTGCAGCCTTAGATAAGAAAGTAGTGGACCATAGTAAGTATGGCAAGAGACTACCCTAGCTTAACTAGGAGATCTTCAGTGATCTGAAACTTGAAAAAGAGTCCTACAAAAAGTGGAAACTAGGTCTGTCATGGTATAAACCCCCACTCTGAACCTTAGCATCCAAAAGATGGGGTACCAGCATGAATTCCTCTAAGCTCAATTGCCAGCTTAGTACTTGTAGCGCTGCCACCAACCAGGAATTCCAGTGCCTGGTACACTCTGGTCCCCCCAAAACCTTGCCTGGGGACCCCCCATGACCCAGTCCCTCTGGATCTTAGCACAAGGAAAGTAAACCTTTTCCCTCACAGTTGCCTCTCCCAGACTTCCCCTCCCTGGGTTATCCTGGAAGATCACTGTGATTCAAACTCCTTGAATCTTAAACAGAGAGGAAAATGCACCTTCCCCCCTCTTTCTCTCTCCCCATTCCCAGACTCTCTCTGAGAGAGACAGTAATCCTAACACAAAGAGAAATTAGCCTTTCTCTCCCCCTTCCCTCCTTTCTCCCCACCATTCCCTGGTGAATCCAGACCCAGTCCCCTGGGGTCTCACCAGAATAAAAAAAAAATCAGGTTCTTAAACAAGAAACTTTTAATTAAAGAGAGAAAAACAGTAAAAATTATCTTTGTAAATTGAAAATGGAATAGGTACAGGGTCTTTCAGCTATAGACACTGGGAATACCCTCCCAGCCTAAGTATACAAGTACAAATTAAAATGCTTTCAGCAAAATACAAATTTTAACTCCTTCCAGCCAAATACACATTTGCAAATAAAGAAAACAACCATAAGCCTAACTCGCTTTATCTACCTAGTACTCACTATTCAGAACTTATAAGACCCTGTATTGGAGAGATTGGAGAGAAACCTGGTTGCCCGTCTGGTCCCTCTCAGAACCCAGAGAGAACAACAACCAAACACTAACAGCACACACAAAAACTTTCCTCCTTCAAGATTTGAAAGTATCCTGTCCCTTGATGGGTCCTCTGGTCAGGTGACAGCCAGGCTCACTGAACTTGTTAACCCTTTCCAGGCAAAAGAGATATGAAGTACTTCTGTTCCATTAACTCTTACTTATCTGTTTATGACAAGGTCAAATTATAAAGGATGAATATAAACAAATAACACAAATATGTATAGATAAAATTGGAAACACCAAGGCACAAAACAGGATTAAACTAGCTTGAGACATACAGAGAAAGATCAAGGATAGGGTAGGCCCCTTCCTTACTCAATGAGAAGGAGAAACAATAGCCAAAATTGTGGAAATGGCAGAAGTGCTAAATGACTTTTTTTGTTTGTTTTCACTAAAAAGTTTATTAGCAGTTGTACATCTAACTTAATGAATGCCAGTAAAAATGAGGTAGAATCAGAGGCTAACATAGGCAGGGCCAGCCAGAGGATTCAGAGGGCCTGGGGTCTTTGGTGTCGGGGTGCCCTCACTTCGGTGTTAATTTGGCAACGGAGGGGGTCCTTCTGCTCTGGGATTGCCGAAGTGCCCCAAAGACCCATGGCAGGCCCCCCCCGCTGCCGAATTGCCACCAAAGTGGGACCCGCCTTCGGCGGTAATTCGGCGGTGGAGGGTCCTTCCACCCTGGGGCGGAAGGACACCCTGCTGCTGAAGACCCAGAGCGGAAGAAGTTCCGGGGGCCCGGGCCCCATGAGAGTTTTCCGGGACCCCTGGAGCGAGTGAAGGACCCCACTCCAGGGGCCCAGAAAAACTCTCATGGGGGCCCCTGCGGGCCCAGGGCCTGGGGCAAATTGCCCCACTTGCCTCCCCTCTTGGCGGCCCTTAAAATAGGGAAAGAACAAGTTAAAAACTATTTAGACAAATTAGATGTCATCTAATCACCAAGGCCTGATGAAATATGTCCTAGAATACTGAGTGAGGAGATATGTGAGCCATTAGTGATGGAAAAAGTCATGGAAGATGGGAGAGATTCCAGAGGACTGGAAAAGGGCAAATATAATGCCAAACTATCAAAAGAGGAGTTATGACCACCTAGGGAATTACAGACCATTAACCACATTTTGTGATGGTTTCATCCCTCATTTTATATTTACATCCTCAAAGTGCATATAAAAATTAGAACAATATCCAAAACGAGCTGCTAGACTAGGCCTTTAGAGAACCTATGAGGTGGGGGAGGATTTTGCTGCAATGCTCTAAAGAACTAAAGTGACTCATTTTTTCTTGCCCCTTTTTAATATTTATGTTGCCTAAGATTTCACTTGTGCACAGATGAGCCATAACTTTTTATGTCTTGAGTAACCTCTTCAGACATATAAGTCAACACTATGGTAGTGCAATGTACGTTACAGAGGAGGTGATTAATAAGAATCTGTGTTGATCTGTTTTCTGTTAACAGAAATTTACATGAACTGAGTTTGCTTGTGAATTTGAGACTGAATTGTGTTTCTTTTTAGCCTCAGATTCAGGGCTCATAAATTTTGATATTTTATTGTTTCCAAAGCCTGTTGCTTAAGGACTCATCTAGCATTTACATTTCCTCTGTGTAACTTTTCTCTTTGCTTTTCTTAGTGCCCAACAACGAAGCAGTCAGGTTAACAAAAGTGCAGTTGGAAATCAGGTAGGCATTTGATAAGAGAATGGATAATTGCACGTACAAGTGAATTTCAGTCGTTGATTTTATGGACCGTATCTTTTATTTTTTGCTGTAAATGTATAAGTGACCAGTTTTGCTTGATGCATAATATAAAATGCATCTTTTTTTTACTTGCTTTACTTAAGTTTTCAGAATCAGCTGACAGCTTCATTAGGGTTGTCAGCTATAACTTTTAATAATTCTGCTGCTAACTGAACTGCTCTTCAGTGTGTCCTCCTCCATGCCCTTAAGTACCCAGAATTTCTTCCTGTGTTGTCCCTAAATATTTAGTTTTCATTAAGTTCAAACTTGTGAATGAGTTCAAAGACCAATACCATGTGAGTACTTGTTTTATACCTGCTCTTGGTTGTATAGTGGTTTACTAGTTCACACATGTGCACAGCTTGATAACACAGTGAAGGGACTGGTGAAGGGACTTGTCTTTTACCTCTGCTGAAAATTTTCAGTTGACTTCATAAAAATATTGATTACATACCATAGTCTTGCTTTAAAGAAACAAAGTTGATTGGTGGTCTCAGACTAATAGCACTCTTGCTGAGATGTCATTAACTAAATTAGTTGGCTGTTTCTTTTTATTATGTGTAGTACAGGCTTGCAAGATGCTTATAGTGTGGAGGGGTGCTGTGACCCTCAACTCCCACTGATTCCACTGCAAGTTAAGGATGCTCAGCACTTTACAGGATCAAGTTCTGTTTTCTTTTCCAAGTTAAAACACTAAGGATGATTGATACAACCAGCCTTAGTGTATATTCTTGTATATTTCTAAGGTTCCACAGAGTCTGTTTGTCTTTTAAGCAAAACAAATAAAAAAAATCATGGTATCTCAGTGTTCATTTGTGATGGTTTCAATTTTGGATAGTCAAAATAAAATAAAGTCAACTTCCTTTAATCTAGGTTATTTGCTTGCACATCTCCCTGATGTTCTCGCACATAATTACTCCTGCATTAAACATTACAATGAAAAGTCAAAGGCAAAAATTTTTCAAAAGTGGCCAGTATTGATGAGTGCCTCCGGTTTTGGGTGGTGAATTTGGGGTGCTTTAAAAGGGCTTGCTTCCAGAAGGCAAGTACTCAGCTCTTTCTGAAAATCAGACCTCTTTAAAGTGTCTCATGTTGAGTGCCCAAAAACAAAAGCACCAAAAATCACTACTCACTTCTGAAATCTTGGCCAAAATGGTCCTCTAATGGTCCTCCAAAATGGCTTCTGGAAAGTTTGGAAGCAATGATACCTCCAGAGCTTGACCATCTTCTATGTGTTTTTGAGTTACGTGCCAGATGGGATTAAAAACAAAACAAAACTGAAAGGTCTAATGGCTTAAACGGTTCCAAAGACCCTCCAAAGAGAGACTTCCATCTCCTATAGCTGTGCAGAAACACATGTCAAACACTAAGGCTAATTCTACACTACACAGCTTTTAGCGACACGGCTTTGTCACTACAGCAGTGCTGCTAAAAGTTGCACAGTTAGCCGTTGTTAGTCAACTCTTGCCGACAAAGAACTTCCACCTGCAAAGAGTGGGGTTAGCTTTGTCAGCAGGAGAGCGCTGTCCGCAAAACTTTTGTCTTTTGAGTGTATATTTTTTTTTTGACATCTCAGAAAGACACAAGTTTTGTCATTCATTTGCCAGTGTAGACAAAGCCATAGTCATCTCTGCTTTGAGGTTGTCCTGTAGAAGGAAAACCACCCAATTCCGTGATGTCCCAGAAATATACAAATTGGAGTAACTATTCCTGAGTCTGAGTGACTGTATTTTGTCTCTTAAAATAACAGAACAAAATAGCAAAACCCCACAAAGCTTTGGCTTTAAAAGGAAAAAGCTCAAAATTGGTAACTTACTTATTTCAGAGATAAACTAAAACAGACTTTTGTTTTGTATTTATCTTAATTGCTTGGAAGTGAAAAGAGCGTGACAAAATGACTTTTGAATAGAGAAAATGTTTCTGAAATAAAACTTTATTTTTACAATTCTTTGCTATTTCAGGGAGCCAATCTACCGCCTTCACGGCAAATTGTACGAGCTAAGTTTTGTAAGCTTTATTGTTGCTTTTTCATTTAGCTTCTCAAAGGCCAAAGTTTGTCTCTAACTCATTAGTTTAATTATTGCTAGCTACTAAATTTTTTTTACTTGAAACTGTTTCACCTTTAACACCTTCTCAATGAAATGTAATTGCAGTTCATCCCTTCATTGCCACTAACCTGCTGTGACTTACAAGTCTGAACTAGTACGACTTAAAAAATGTTGTTAAACTTTCAACCAAATCTGTGTTTAAACTTATTATATTAAATTGTCTTAAAATGAACTAAACTTACTAATGAACTTTTAAACTATATCATTGGAAGAAAATTGGATATTTCTTACTTGATGTTTATAGTATATGGAGGCTCTGCCTCTTGAAAGGTAGGTGAATTATAGTAAGGGAAATATCAATTATTGCTTAAATGGATGTACTATATACAAGTGCCTTCTATCACAACTCATAAAAAAGTTTTTTCCAGCAAACACAATTCAAAGAAAAGTTGCTACAAATTTTAAACCCCTAGAGCTTTCTTAGCATTTTTTTCATAGCAGCAGGAGGATCAGTGTATCACAGGATAGATTTTTACTTTATCAACTCCTCCACCAAATATTAGGTGAATACATTTTAACTTACGATTAGTAATATATCTTCTAAACATTTAGGAGTTAATTCTATAACAAGCCACTCTTCCAATTCAGTGACAGGTGGATATAAGTGATAAAAGTTGATTGTGCTATTTGGTGCCATATGACATGTTTCTTGATAGGACCTGTATAATTAAAATGGATATATTTAATTCCAGTTTGTCATTATATTGCGAAATTACACCAATAACCATTATAAACTGAGTTACTCAATACTGAGTAACACGTTTATTTTAAGGCAACAGAGCATAAACAAAACTGACTGATTCTAATAGTAGTTGGAAAGATCATTAAATCAATCCAGGCTCGTATTGGGGTTTCCTACTTGATTGTAATATGCCTTGAATAATGATGATAGAGAATTATTTCACATATCAGAAATACAGACATCTTGAGTATTTGTGAAAAATGGATAATACCCAGTTCTGTTAAGTATAGCTTTGCTCATTTTCCCCTCTACTAATTTATCCTCTTGCACTTAATCTTTGGCTTTTTGTTTTCTTTTTTTTTTTTTTTTTTCTACCGCCTGAGGTTTTGACCTGACTCAACAAGGTTTCTTTCTAAGCCACAGGTTAGTCTGTCTTCTCATCTGCTTTAAATAACCAGTGTAACACTTTGTTTTACATAGCACTTCTGGCAAGAGGTAGGCCTTGAAGACTGACCAACTCCTAACTGTATATTTTGTGTGGTGAGATTTGTGGTTTTTGTCACCATCACTAAACTTGTGTTTCAACATCATCATTTCAATGTAAAAATCCCACTTCTAATAGACCTTACAGCTCAAAAGGTGTCACTGCATCAAGCATTCACTCATTTAAGAACACGTGAGAGGATTTGAACATGATAGATCATGTATAGCATTTTAAAATAGAACAAGTAAGATACTTTCAGTGGCAAAATCCAATATTGCTCCATATGGAGTAACCTTTACAGTTGGAGAAGGTCCTAAATCTGAATCTTGGATCAAAAATTGTCCAAGTTATTTTTAGACAATTTGGATATAATCACTTGGTCCTAGTTCTATAATGAGCCCAAACCAGAAGCTTGATTCCCATTCATCTGAACTTAGGGAAAATTTGGATCTACTGCTGTACTTTGTGGCCTCTAGTTATGTAACCTGCACTGTTTATGAATGCATGATGATTTACATCATTGCCCTAAACTTTGCTTAACTAACATTGGGTGAATATTCTCTTTCTTTGTTTCACCAAAGGCTGAATTATCTGGCAAAGGTGGTACTTTTTGAAATGAAGTCAGTATCATTTCCAGTCATGTGATGCAATATACAGTGATTTCATCCAAAGCAATGTTAATTCTGGAAGCAGTCTCCCAGAGGTGGAACCTTTGGAAATTAAATCTTCTCCACCTTGTTCATCTCCATCTTCAAAGATCACATGACTCATGATGGAAGATATGTTGAATATTTTGACCCTTGCCCTCTACTAATTAAAGCAGGGAAATTGTACTTGGAAAGTCAATATTGCTACTGTTTTCTGAATCAACTGCAAAGGACCTGTTGCATTCAAGTCATTCACTAGTTCTGTTTTCCATCCTTGAGAGCTGACCTGATTTCCTCTACAATATTATTCCCTACTGGCCCATAGTGTGAGTGAACTTTTCACATTTGACCTAAGAAACAAATCCATTGTGGTGTTGCCTCACCCCTGGTTTGTTGTAATTCTTACCCCAGTTTGATAGTGCTGTTGCAACACAATTTTGTACCACAAGTATTGGGAGATAAAGCAGCAGTGTTAGGAGTTACAATGCAACTAACATTGCTTCCGTGGAACTATTGTGTAGTTACTTGTTTAAATAATTGCTAACTTGGCAAATAACTCCTTTTTATGCCTCTGTTTTGTTAGAGTGCCTAACCTTCAGATTTGCACACTCACTTCTTTTCCCTGACTTTCCCAGCCAGTTCAAATGACAGTCTTAAAATGACCTCTCAAACATTACTTTTGAAAAGTGGCTAGCACAGCTGTTCATGCTTGTTTAATACTGAGTCATAATATATTTTGTTCTACTTTATTAATCAGAAATATCTTAATTGATGCAAGGAACTGTAAAGTTGTGAAGCAGTTCACAAAAATCTGTCCTTTGTCCATCAGATCCTGCTTTCCTGTTTACCAATGTGAAATGGCGGAGAGGGAAAGGAACAGATATGATTTGTTTTTATGCAGCTGAAACTATCTGCAAAATGACTTCCTTCTGATTTGTGTACATACACACACACGCGCGCTTTCTCGCTCTCTCTCTCTCATACCCCCTCCTGCCCCCCCAATTTTTTCATTTTTCAGACACCAAGTTTATCTATCAGAATTCTGAAGGAAGGAACTGTGTCATCCTCCATTCATCCTGTCCACACAACTCAGCTGCCGGTCAGAATATTGTCTCCACTCACTTCTGGCATGGCTTATGTTTCTCACTTTCCTGATGTTCATAACTCATATCCGGTAGAGTAGAGTAGAATTTGGCATTCTGGTTTTAAAAAAATATTCCTTGCAATATTTGCAACCCAAACACAAAAGTGAAATGATGGTGTAACTGGCACCCAGCGGGGGCGCCTCCTCATGGCTCATCTGGGGAATTAGCTTGCCACCGTCTGCGCTCCGTCCTGCAGTTACTCAACTGGTTGCCTCAGTCACTTCTCCGTGGCCCTTCTCTTGACGGTCAGGAGCTTCAGCGCCTCTCCTTCGTGTCTTAGGCTTCTGGCCAAGTCACAGTTGTCCTGCCCTTCTGGGATCTCACCAAAGTGTCTCTCCACCAGGGGCAGCTCCAGGCACCAGCGCAGCAAGCGCGTGCCTGGGGCGGCAAGCCGTGGGAGGCGACCTGCCAGTCGCTGTGAGGGCGGCAGTCAGGCAGCCTTCGGCGGCATGCCTGTGGGAGGTCCACTGGTCATATGGCTTCGGCAACAGGTACACCGAAGGCGCGGGACCGGCAGATCATCCGCAGAAACGCCACTGAATCTGCCAAATCCGCCTGACTGCTGTGCTTCGGATGGCAAAAAACACAGAGCCGCCCCTGCTCTCCACACAGTCTCAGGCAGCCTCCATATCACTGCACTGACTGCACCACTCCCACAGTGGCTTGTAGGGGGACTCAGGCCTGCCCTCTACTCCAGGTTCCAATCCAGGGGTCCTCAAACCAGCAGTTCATGTCTGTTCTCCCAGTCCTTATTGTTTCTTCCCTGGACTGCTTCCTACACTCCTATGGCAGACTCCTACTCTTCCCTCCCTTGTATCAGAGGGTGTGACTGCAGGCTTTCTCACTGCAGCCTCTGCACCCTCTCCCTTCCCCCTGTTACCAGCTCCTGGCTTTATAGAAGTCCTGCCTCTTTCGGACCAGGTGAGCTTTATCCACAATTAAGCCTAACTGCATCCTAGCTTCCCTTCAGGTGCAGCTGATGGTTAATTGGCCTCTTCCTTATATTAATCCCTCCAGGGCTAGTGGGGTGAATGCCCCATCACAGGCCTCTGAATAATAATGGAAATAATTACTTTCTCGTCACTATCCAAATTGAGAGTAGCATAAAATGTAAACAGCACAATAGTTAAAACTAAACAGGATTATTAAAATGGAAAGGTTTTTGTTTTAAATGCATTATTTGTTTTACAGGCAAGGAAATTTATTTTTAAAATGTTGCTTGATTTTCAGAGGTGAAGTCAGTGGGAGACTATAGTGGGAGTTCAGCACCTCCTGGAAACCAGGACATGAATACCTAACCAGATAGTGTTCCTTTGAGTACATGGCATTGTCTGAGCCCTTATCATACAGTGTTGCTTGGTCCTGAATGTATTGAGATTCTATAGATTTGCTGTAGTTCTGTAAATAAAATATGCCCATGTGAAGTTTTAGGAACATGTGCAATTCACTGAAAATAACTTGCAACCTCATGCTCACTCTCCAGCCATCAGCACACCTCTAGATTCTCTTCCTTCCTGTAACATCCACCATAAGTCTCCAGTTGTCTGACATTTTGGTCTGCTGCTCCTTTACAGCTTTCAGTATGGTTAGGGAGTGTAGTGCTTTATTTTAGTGGGAAAGCGCATGTTGGGCGTTTAGTAGAAATCCATCAGCATTCCTTGAAAAATGCAAAGGCTGAGGGTATTTTCTCAATCTGGTGTCCTGCTTCTGACACAAGCCAGTGCTTTGTGGATGTGGCAGCTGGATCCAATCTCCCACAAGCAGGATTCTTTGAGGAAACAGCTGGCAGCTTCATTCCTCTACTGGATAGACATAATGGAGGAGTGACTGAGAGTAGTATCAGCAAGCCAGCTTGCTATTGCGTTCACCACTGGCGGCTGTATATCTGTGAGAGTCTGTCAGCAGAGTTGCCGGGATCACAGAAGGGTCCTCTGTTGAGAGCCACATTATAGGGAGTTCCTTCCTGACCAGCAAAGAAAGTTGTTAAAGCATTTTCTTCTTAAAGCTTAAAAATAGCCCATACTGAGCCTTAGAATGTGTGTTTCCCTGAGTTGCAGAAAAAGTGACTATCAGTATTGGTTTTATAAAATGTTCAGAACAAAGAAAAGTATTCTAGTATCCCAATGCACAGTATGCTACCTTCCTTCCTTGTTTAAGTACTCATCAACTTCAGATATCCTGAAACTGAACTTAGCGCTTCATCGGCAAATCCCTCCTTGCACCCAGCTGTTTGTTTCCAGAGTGGCAACTCCATCTCTGAATCTTTCCAGGCATCCTGTCCCAAACCAACTTTAAATATACTATCAGTCTGGTTGCTTTTCTGCTGCCTTGTATGTCGTGCTTTGCTCCCTACTGAGCACGGGGATATTTTAAATTACAAGCACTGTGGTGCAGTTGAAAGGAATCCAGTCACTTGGCCACCCTGTGCCTCAGTTTCTTTGTTTGTAAAATGCAAGGAATACCTTCCTCACACAGTTGTTGTGATGCTGTAACATTTGCAGGGTACCTAGTGTTGTCAGTCTAATGAGATAACTCAATCAACAGCAGAATACCAAGGGAGGAGAAATAACTTTTGAAGTGGTAAGAGAGTGGCCCATTACAGACAGTTGACAAGAAGGTGTGAGTAACAGCCGAGAGAAATTAGTATTGGGGAAATTAAGTTTAGGTTTTGTATAACCCAACCACTCCCAGTCTTTATTCAGGCCTAATCTGATGGCATCTAGTTTGCAAATAAATGGACACAAATCTGACATCAGGAATCATAACATTCAAAAACCAGTAGGAGAACACTTCAGTCTCTCTGGTACTCAGTAACAGACCTCAGAGTGGCAATTCTTCAACAAAAAAACTTCAAAAACAGACTCCAACATGAAGTTGCAGAACTGGAATTAATTTGCAAACTGTCTGTAATGGGCTACTCTCTTACCACTTCAAAAGTTATTTCTCTTCCCTTGCTATCCTGCTGTTAATTGATTTATCTCATTAGACTGACAACACTTGGTAAAGCACCCCACATCCTTTTATGTATTTATACCTGCTCCTATATCTTTTGCTTCATACATCTGATGAAGGGGGTTCTAGTCCACGAAAGCTTATGCCCAAATAAATTAGTTACTCTCTAAGGTGCCACAAGGAGTCCTAGTTTTTTTTGGTCCCTATTAGGAGGCTAAGTTAAATTTGTAGGGACCAGGGGAAATCGTAACTTCCTGACATATGTCTAAAACATCCACCACACCACAGCATTCCTTTAATTTTGCTTTGTTTGTTTATATTACTGCGGTTCTATGGCACTGTACTCTTTGTAAGTTGTTTGAAGGCTGATAAATATGTCTGGATAGGCAAAATGGTTATTTCTGGTTAGAGACTGTGTACTGGAAAGGTATCCATACCCTTTGCTAGATGTTGTAAAATACATTTTAAAAGGATCTGATGGGCTGTTGTACTGAAGACATGATGCCTTTCCCAACCTCCTCTCTAAAACATTATTCACACACTACGATATATCAGAGTAAAAACTCCCCACTTTTTGAGGTTTGGTTTGATTAAGATGGCGGTTAACAAGATGACAAACTTCTGCTCAAAACTTGATGGCTCTCTCCAGGCTGATCAGCCCACACCCTAGATTCTCCCTCTAGAGAGCCACTCCTGCTTCTGTTATGTCTTAGGGCAGGTCTACACTACAGGGCTAAGCTGATCTAAGTTACACAACTCCAGCTACGTGAATAACATAGCTGGAGTCGACGTACTTTAGGTCAACTTATTGCAGTGTCTACACCACACTGGGTTGACGGGGGAAATTCTCCTGTTGACTTATCTTATGCTTCTCATTCCGGTGGAGTACCAGAGTTGATGGGAGAGCAATCGGCTGTTGATTTAGTTGGTGTAAGACCCACTAAATTGACCCCCAGTGGATTGATTGCCTTACGTCAATCCCCTAGTAAGTGGAGATAAACCTTTAGTAAGTTACTGAGTAGGGCCCTACCAAATTCAGTCAGGTTTGGTAAATTTCATGGTCATAGGATTTTAAAAAATCATAAATTTAAAAGAGTTGTGGAGGGGTTGGAAGGTTATTGTAGGGGGGTTGCAGTTCTGCTGACCTCACTTCTGCACTACTGCTGGTGGTAGTGCTGCCTTCAGAGTTGGGCAGCTGGAGAGTGGTGGCTGCTGGCTGGGAGCCCATCTCTGTAGGCATAGCTGCTGCCAGCAGCAGTGCAGAAGTAAGGATGGCATGGTATGGTATTGCTACGCTTACTTCTGTGCTTCTGCTTGCAGAGCTGAGCCCTGAGTCAGCAGCCACCACTCTTTGGACACCCAGCTCTAAAGGCAGCAGTGCGGAAGTATGGTATTGCCACTCTTCTGCACTGCAGCTGGCAGGGCACTGCCGTCAGATCTGGGCATTCGGCTAAGAGCCACCACTCTCCAGCCGTCCAGCTCTAAGGACAGCGCAGAAGTAAGGGTGGCAATACTGTGACCAGCCCCTAAAATAACCATGTGACCCTCTGCAATTCTCTTTTGGGTCAAGATACCAATTTGAGAAATGCTCCTCTCCCCCGTGAAATCTGTGTATAGTATATGATAAAAGCACACACAAGACCAGATTTCATCGGGGAGACCAGAGTTCAGTCTTTGATGCTTTTTTCATGGCCGTGAATTTGATGGGGCCCTATTAATGAGCCACCAACCTCAGTGGGCTGATAGAACCAACTTAATTCTCTCCCTGCAGATTCAACAGCTGGTAATGGTGGGCTGCTTTAAGTGAACATTGCCTGCCTGTTTCAGACTTACAGAGCTCTTCTCCAGACTGCTGGTTTGAGGCCAGGCCTGGTCAGTAGAGATTTGAAAACTATTACTGTCCGATTGCTAACCTACCTGAAATGAATTTAAAATGTCTAGGTCAGGGGTGGACAAACTGAACCATCTGCGTATGGAAATTGTATAGTGGGCCATGAATGCTCACAAAATAGAGGTTTGGAGTATGGGAGGGGATGTGGGCTCTGGCTGGGGGTGGAGGCTCTGGGTTGAGGCCAGAAATGAGGAGTTCAGGGTGTGGGAGGGGGATTGGGCTGGGGCAGGGGGTTGGAGTGTGTAGGAGGGTGAGGGCTCCAACTAGGTTTATGGACTCTGAGGTGAGGCTGGGGATGAGGGGCTAGGGGTGCAGGAGGGTGCTCTGGGCTGGGACCAAGGGGTTTGGAGGGCGGGAGGGGGATCAGGGCTAGGGCAGGAGGTTGGAGTGTGGGAGGGAGTCAGGGGTATAGGCTCCAGGTGGTGATTAATTCAAGCAGCTCCACAGGCTCCACCCCTGCAGCTCTCATTGGCCATGGTTCCCGGAGCAGGACAAGCCCCAGACCCTGTTTCCCAGTGGGAACTTGAGGGCCAGATTAAAATGTCTGGAGGGCCAGATGCATCCCCCGGGCCATGGTTTTCTCACCCCTGGTTTAGGTCCTAGGCCAGTCAAGGAGCAGAGGGCCAACCTTATTGTAGTGTTGCTCAGTGAGACAAAATTAATTATTAATTTGGGTTATGTGCTTGATTTTGTGCTTGGGGGGAGGGATAGCTCAGTGGTTTGAGCATTGGCTTGCTGTACCCAGGGTTGTGAGTTCAGTCTTTGAGGGTGCCACTTAGGGATCTGGGGCAAAATCAGTACTTGGTACTGCTAGTGAAGGTGGGGGGCTGGACTCAATGACCTTTCAAGGTCCCTTCCAGTTCTAGGAGATGGGTATATCTCCATTAATTGTATTTTATTTTATTTTTGTTTTTATGTTTCTTAGCTAGGAAAATATAAACGTTTTTCAAAGGGAGGTCCAGTCCTTCCCAAGAGAATCAACAGATTTTCCCATTTCCGCATATTTATTACCCCAGTGCCATTTGTCATATGTTATCTGCTGAGGAGGATAGATGCAACTTCTTCTGGTATCCATCAGCACTGCTCAAGAATGACCTGAGATGCTCCCTCCACACAGGAGATGACTTTGTAGTTCTCTATCTACTTTAGGAAACCCAGACATTTGGGTACCATGTTTAGTACCCAGAGCTGTGATCTCCCCCATGGAAGTGCACAGTGATACCACAAGATTGGTCAATTCATTTTTAAGACTAAATATCAGAGCAAAATTGCTACACCCTTACCACTTGAATAGCATGTCCACAGTGCCTTATGTGCACCTGTGTATTGGATTGTCATGCTGGAGTTCTGCAGAGTCTCCTTTCTCCCTACCAATGCCTGCTCCACTCCATGTAGAACTTGCAGTGGTTTTACTGCATTTTAGTCCTTTATGTGTTGAGGCGATGGTAGGTGCAAAATGTCAGCTTCCATTTGTGGAACTGGAAGATGTAAATTAACTTTGTGCCACCAATGTTCCACTTTTCTGGCATGTTTTCTAGCTCTGGCTTAATTTGAAGTGAATGGGTTAAGATATTTTAAGGACTGAGTTGTTTTAAATTGCCCTCTAACAATGTTCAGAAACCATGTTTGTCCATTTGCGTTGCAAAGTAACATCAGCGTTGATCAGAGACTGATAGCATAAGCTTTTCTGCAGTCTCAGCCTTTGGGGAGAACTGCAACAAAAGGTGCTAAATTTATAGTTGCAAACATTTTTCCACATTTTGTCAACTATAACAGGTGTGCTGGGGTGCCTCATCCCCTTTTCAATTGGCTTTGTTATTAATGAGTAAATTAATTAAGATAGTCTTACTGCATACATATCAAAGCTGTTGGCATTAACAGAGCTGCTTATATGTGCACATTGAGGGAAATATACTTTGAAGTTTCAAACTTGGATGATTGACTGTGAAGCAGACTTCAAATTGTTTGTCTTTTGTCTGCTGCTGGTGTTGGTGCAGGCTGAGATTGGAATTCTTTCAGAAGTTTGCCACCGCCCCAGTGCATATCCATAAAAGTAAGCAGAGACCTCCATTTGATTGCGTAACTCCATGCTTCTGTAGTAGACACTAGAAGTCCAAGCACTTTCTGCCTCACTCCCAATCTTTCATAAGCAAGTAAAGGAGAACTTCTTGGGAAGAAATAGTGGACATTTACATGAGTCTGTAGAGAGATTTGGAAGACTTCATTGTATAGTGTATGTAATCCAGTGAACCCTTTTCCATTTAAATTCAGACTTGGAGGAGAATCAACTTTTACTGAACTATTCATAGTTTTATCAGAAAGCTCAGTGGACCTTTGTACTCAGACTTTCTTTAAATGTCTCTGCTGACCTGTTCTCTTCCTTCTATTTCAGCACTTGAGTCCTGTTATCCCTGCCTAGTTTTTTTTTGCTCTCCATTTTTCCTGCATGATTTTCCTCTGAACCTTAGCATTGGTTTCTATACTCTCTTCTCTCTCTGCCATTCTCTCCTTTTGTTTCCCTTCTGTTCTTTCCAGTCGTCTTGTTTTTCTTCTTTCTTTGTATCCCAACCTCAGTTTTTCTTTCCTCTCTGCTCTTTTGCTCTTTCCTTTCCTCCTCTGTTTCTCTTGTTCCTCTCCTCTGTTTCCTTGCCTTGAACTCTCTACTTCTCTGTTACTGCTTTTTTTTCTTTGAAAGACCTCACTATTTCTGTGATAAATTGGACCCTTCAGGAAGTCCCCTTCTGGAAACCTTACCCTTCAGAGAAGTTGTTGACTACTCCAGAGAGGAAGGATGGTCTGGTCCTAGCTCAAGATTCCTACTCTACAATTGATCTCCCAGATCTAAAAAATTTGCAGTATCAGAGCAGTGAAAGCAACCATCCTTTTTATCCCTTTTGTTTTTTGTCTGAGTTTTCTACACTGCAAGCAAATAGTATCAAGATAACACATCTGTTATTCAACCTTATACTTTATAATATATATACATAAGGATAATCCTTAGGTTTCTCTTTTCCCTCCAAGCCCTCTCCCCCCACAAAATTCATTCTGTTCTATGCTGCATTTTTCTTGTCATCAGAACCTATGAACATTATATTCCAAATTTGTCAATGACTGAAAAGCGCACCTTTTATTGGTAGAGCAGTTTTTTAGTCAAAAAAATGAATTTAGAAAATGAATTGTGTTTGGTGAATGAGTGACTGGCAATTAATAAATGTCTTTTGACTTACAATCCTGTACAGGTGATCCGGAAAGGCTGGCTCACCATCAACAATATCGGCATCATGAAAGGGGGGTCCAAGGAATACTGGTTTGTTCTGACAGCAGAAAGCTTGTCCTGGTATAAAGATGATGAGGTAAAGAGACAGTTCCTTTGCAGACATCAGTCACTCTGATATTCATTCACAGCTTCTAATGTTAAGATTTTAACTTTGTTTATACTGAACTTGCATTTAGTATGTATTTTCTCTTGCAATCTAATTTAGCACTTTCTTAGTGTGATTCCCTGCTCTTGCAGTTCTCAATATTTCTTCTGCTTTAAGATCCTACTGAAATTTCTCTACAAACTTTGGGAACACTAATTATTTATTCTAGATCTTTAACACTTACTTCTTTTAAAATAGTCAAGATAAGAGAATATACTAGACTTTTCTGGTTGCTATTAGCTGTTTCACTTGGATTTCATTACAGTTAATATGTAAGTTAGTCATAAAGTGTCGAGTTGTTTTTCCCATCATCACCATCATTTCATCCTGGAGCTTCTTTGCAGACACTGGGAACAATGCAGTATTACCAGTCATTCTTGTCTGTGTCTTGTTCTTCCATCAAGCCCAGCCTGGTCACATTCATGCATATGATGTCCTGCCATCTAGCTGGTTGTCAGCTTCTAGGTTGCGGTAACCTTGGTTGTGTTTGCTTTTTCTTATGATTGTTATTCCCATAAGCAATTAAAATTAAATACGTTTTGTAATACAGCTGGGCTTTTGCCTAATGTTATGAAAGGTCTAAAATGAAGTGAAAACATTTCTAGTAGTGTTAACTAGAGTTTTGAGTTTGCGGTACTGGTGATCAGGTAAAGGTACCTTGGTAAGGAATACAATTGTTAATATGAATGAATTTGTAGTTAACAAGCAAGAGCTAAAGAAGGACATTCTTATAATACAATATTCAGACTGCTCCCTCCTTTGAGCCTGTTAGATAGCTTTAGATATTGACCTGTTGTGATCCAGCCTGCTTAGATGTGATCATTGGATTGCTAATGATCTCAACAGTGACATAGAGATGTTAGAAAAATGTTTTCCATCCATGCTTTTGGATGTAAAACTACCTAAATATCCAGGTTTACATTTTGGAAACCCCCCCAGTCCCACCCACCCACACTATACTGTAGTCCTGTTCTTAATTTTTCTTAAATAAAAGGTTAACTGTGGAACTCTTTGTTCTGCACTTGAATGTCTTCAATTTAAAATTAGTAGGGTTGACTGAACATTTTCCACCAACCTTATTTTCAAGTGAGAACCAGGTTTTCAATTACACAAAATTTTTCAGTGTGTGCTTTCTTCATATGTTGTATTTTCATCTGAACCTGGAACTTTTCAGCCAAAGACCAAAATGTTTTCAAATTTCAGCAGTTTTCAGTTGAAAAGATTTTGGGTTTTTCTGAAGAAAATTTGATTTTTGGCAGAGGGAAAATATTTTTCTAGCAAGCTCTGAAAAGTCACGTTTGTCTTGCTTGTTGTTGTTGTTGTTGTCATTGTTATTGCCTCTCTTCATTTTTTTGTTTTAACTTTATCAATATTATACTTCAGCATCCTTGCTTCTAGACACACGGGATAGAGATATTACAATGCAGATTCTTTACATATAACATTGTGTCAGGGCCCAGCTCCTGCAACCACCTGAGTGTACTGCTTGCTATCACAAGTAGTGACTTCAGTATTAGTGTTTGCAGGAGCTGGTCCTTATTTTGGGATGGATTCTTCCAAGAAAATCTACTGTTAGTTAACAAGTCAGCTCTTTATGCAGAATACTAATTAAGACTGTAGCCATGTAGGAAAATATATATTCAGAAAGTTACTAGACCCCGTAGGTTGTCTTTGAAGGCTATGATTCATTTTTATTGAAGCTGGTGAGACTGGACTGAAAATGTAATACCCAATTTAATGTATTTTTAAACGTCTTATGTAATGTACGTTTGCAGGTTGCAGCCATATTTGTCCGAGGGTGCGAGAGAGAAGAGGTAAGTGGGGTAATATCTCTAAATTGGACCAGCTTATGTTTGTGGAAGGGTCCAGCTTTCGAGCTGAGGAAGAGCTTTTTAAAGCTTGAAAGTTTATCCTGTCCACCTACAGAAGTTGGTCCAATAAAAGATATTGCCTCACTTACCTTGTCTTGTAAGTCACATATAGCATTCATATTATCAATTTCCTAATACTTTATAGAAAGTGAATTCAGTACATTTCAGACTTGATTATGGCGCAAATCTTGTGACTCTTTTAGCTATTTAAAAGACAGTAAAGTTATTTTTTATAAGGTAAGTAGAGAGGTTTCTCCTATCAGGTTTAAATGGTCTAGGTTAATATTTAGGAAGGATATTGCTTATTAATTATAACTGAGGGAGTGGGCTTGAAGACAGATTTACTGTTTTCTGCAGTTTGTTCTTGTGAGCTAATCATGACAGATGAGGGAAGTGGGAAATCTTTTGCCTTCACTGATTTTATTCCACCTTGACAGTGACTGATATCTCTCTCTCTCTCTCTCTCTCTCTCTCTTTTAGTCTTTCTGTTAAGAGATAAAGGTCTGGTTACTCTGTGCTCTAAATCTTAAAAAAGAACAGTTATCTCACTGCCTGTACCCATTGCTGTTAGCCCATCCTTCCTGTATCATTCTCTTGAAAGAGCATTCTTCAGGAGAATTGAAAACCTTTCTTTAAAACAAGCATGCAAATAGAAAAGGACATGCTTTTAGGAGGCCACCGTTAAAATCCTATTTCTATATTATGATATGTATTCTTTTCTGTGAGTTACTAGTAACAAGACTGGTAACCAATGGCTGTCTTTTTCAAAAATGTCAATGAAAAAAATTACAGATCTAACCTAAACTGGCAAAAGCAGGAGTTTTAAATGCTAAAATTTCCACTCTGTCTATAACTTGTCCTCCTCTGCTTAGATATTATAGCACACACACAACAGAGGGTCATGCACTATTGTGAGATCCCTAGAAGACCCATGTATGACAGATAAGATGAGGATGAGCAAGGCTAACCTGGAATTTCTCCTTTGCCTTTGATTAAGACTTATAGGAAAGTATCTTCAGTGTAAACCTATAATTCTCATTAATGTCAGCAGTTGTTACACATGCTTGAAAAGAGTATCGTTAATAAATCAGAGGAATGGAATTGAGGACTACAGTGGAAATTTATGAGAAAGCACTTTTGTCTTCAAAATAGTGTCGGTGATGTTGTTTGGTTACTTTATTATAGATAAGTAAAACAACATTGAAGAAATCAAACTTAAGGGTGTTTTTGTGAATGTGCAAGTTTGAAAACAGGCATGTTCTTGTATGGCATTTTTTAAAAAATTCTTTGAAGAAAATAGATTGTAGTTAATACTCTAAATCATAATGTAGAAGTTACTGAAAGTCCTATAGACCAACATTTGCGTTACATCATGGGAATTCTGTTGTCTTTGAGTTGTGATAACAAATCACTTGTTTGGTTAATGATGACATGAAAATTTTCTGTGGAACTCTATAGTCTTGAATTATATGTCAGCTTACTCTTTATTCTTATTATCAGTAGGCCTCGGCATATTATTGAAAGATAGTGCGGTGAAATTAACAGTGTCACTAGTGCTGTCTCAGGTACTTAGAAGCTCCTTAAAGGTGATTGGGAATTCTTGAGAGTCTTCTATTTGTGTTCAGTGAGAGACTTCAGAGTTCCTGAAAACACTTTTGGAAGTGTCTGCTGCTGTACTGCATTAATCTAGACTGCTTACTCAGCTAGAGCCTGAGAACTTGTGAAGAGTACTGAGCTCCCTGCTGTTCGATGCTTCATGAGAAGAGTTAAAATTGAGGATGTGACCTGTGTGGTACTTAAAAAGTCTTGCAGCCTTCTTCACAAGAGCAGGAGAGTGTTAGCTCTGGTTTCCTGGACAAATTATGTTTAGCTTACCTAAACTGCCTCTGTAGTTTCAAATGGATATGGTATGTTGTCACTTCCTGGTCCTAAACTATTGATTATGGTTGCTGCGTGCTGTTGTATTTCACCCTAAGGCTGGTGGTCTTCAGCAATGTATGAAATTATTTCTGTATTTAGGGATTTGAATTGTGACTGTGCTCTGCACAGATGAGCACTATGAAAGCACATAAGGACGTCACTACCCCTTGTGCCTCCTAAGCAGATGCCAGTCACTATTGCAGTCCTTGCACATGTGTGAGCACAGTGACCATGTAAATCTAGTCTGTGGCAATGTTAACCTCTCCAGACAGGGTGGGGAGAAGAACCCATGGTCCCCCTATTGCCACACTAGGCAGCAGAGCTGGCTGGCCATGGAATCAATGTACATTGCACCCCATTAAGGAGTTTAGCAGCGACTGTGCTCTCCCTGTGTGTCAGAGGGCTCTGAATGATACTGTGCCTTCTTGAGGTGCAATGCCTGCTGGGACAGTGTAGCTGTGTAGCTCCTCTAAGTGTAGGCATGTGTGGCATAAGGAACTATACTGTCCATGCTTGTATAGTTTGAGATTTGTTTTAGGATGAAAGGCATCCTAAAAATGTAAGCAGGTATTGTACTCTCCTGCTATTTGAAGAAGCTACGTTTTGTGCTTTATTTGTTGGCTGTGGGCCTTGTACTAAAGAATCCATGATAGAATTTATTTTGAAGTAACTTACTTTGTCAAATAATGAATTTTCATAAGCATGAATTTCAACATTGGTTGTCCCACTTGCATGAGCAAGCATAAAGCAATTTGTTTCTATGGATCTTTTATTGATATTGTTTTGTTGCTGTTCAAATACGTGTGCAGCATTTTTAATCTTAATGATTGTTAAATGAGAATCAGAGGAATACGGTCTTTTTGTATTCCTGGTGGAAACAAAAATATGGGTTTGATCAGTCTTCAGATACTAAGAAAAGTTTGTAGAAAGCAGAATAACCTTGCTTGTGTGAATGACAGGAAGGTCCATGGTGAATTAGGCCCTGACCCTGCAAACACTGACTTGTATGCTTAAGGTTACTCAGATGAGTAATCCCATTGACTTTAAGAAGACTACTCACCTGTTTAAAGTTAAGCATGTGTAATAGTGTGTGTAGGTTTGGGGTTTTATTGAACAAGTGAGTGCAAGGTTAATGCAGTCATTTATTTGACAAGTTTTAATTAATACAATAAGTCATAACTTGGGCATTCTGCAATATATTTTGTAAAAATACTGAAGTCTTAGTAAAATGAGTTAGCACTCCACTGTTATTACTTTGCCAACAAGTGGGAGAGAATGTGGGGCTTTGTGTTCAAATTCTAAGGTTTGTGGATTAGCAGAGTGAGAATTAGCAAGGTTCTGCTGCAGTGTGACTACGGAGAGAGCCATTTTCCTTTATGAAACTAATGTTCTTTACTGCAGACAAAAGGATGCACTTTGTAAAAAATGTCCCATGTTTAATAGGACACTGTCAAATCCTGTATTCTCTGGAAATCCAAATCTTCCATCAACTTCACCAGCAGCCTTTGGGGTGCAGGGAATGCAGAGTTGGACTCTCAGTTGGAACCACTGAAATTTGACTTATTTCTTCTCTTTATCTGTATTTTCTTTTTGGTTTCCAAATCAAATGCTTCAGTTTTTTAAGATAAAAATGCTGTCAACATTAGTGAGTAAATGTGTATTATTAATTTAACTTACAGTTGAGCTACAGTAATAAAATAATGTGCGTCTTGTGATGTAGGAGAGAAAATGAGTGAGGAAGTGGATTTTTCATTGTTCCAGAAGGAAATAAAATCCCACATACTAAAGAGAGGGAAATATTCAGAAATCTTATGGTGTCCTTTTTAATAGCATTTACTAGTCAAAGAATAACTTCCACTTTTTGTATGATCAGCATGTATACATTAATTTTGCATGACCTAATAAAATTCGAGTCATTCATGTGCTGTTATCAAAATATAAGTGAGAAATGTATTTCGTCTTCCCATTTGCAATGGTGCCGCAAAGCAGGATACAAATAAAATTCATGGTTAGTGAGTTAATCAGAACAACTAGGAAAAGAGTACTATAGAAAGCACAGTAAAAATTTCAGCAGTGGGTTTTATTGTATTTGATAGGCACCGTTCATTTTACTCTGGGTGGATTTCAATATGCTGACCAAGTTAATAATAAAAAGTACACATGAGTTAATTATTGAACCAGCAGACTTAAATCCAAAAGTGACTCTTTCCTGTAGCTCTTGGTGAAGATGCTATAGTCTGTCAGAGCTGCTCTCATTGGCTGGTTGTCATTCAGGCTGGGTTGTCATGTGACTGCCTGTCTGTGCCTGCTGTACAGGTGAGAGGATGTTCTGCACAGCAAGTGTAGACAGGCAGACACATGACAACTCCGTCCAGCCAGTCCCTTGGATCCATCAGGGGGTCCTTTCCTCACCGGCTGATAAGAATCAGTCTGTGCCATTCCAGATTTGGGGACTTTGTTGGGGGGAAACACACATAACAGAATTAAACTTTAAAACATTAGGGAGCTGTGGAACAAGTACAATGTTTGACTTTATTCAGAAAATATGCATTTTACATTAATTATAATTGTGCTGACATGCAAATGGGATAGGATTTTAACAAAATGGTCACATTAAACATTTTAAAAAGAACAATGATTTAAACTATGGTTTATTTTAAATCCAGTTCATACAAGCGTTTTCCCAGTTACTGTACTTGCACAGCATGTAGCGATTGAACCAGATGTTTTTACTCTTCTTGGAAACACAGAAATATTGAAGTTCAAGATAAAGGCTATGTTTATACAGTACATATTTTCGAGTAATAGATAAGTACTGTAAACTTAAATACTGAAAACAAAACCAAATAATGCTGTATTGATGGAAGCAGCCATATGTAGACTGTCTCAATAAAGAATATTCTGGAAGGAAAGTTGTGTGTGTGTGTGTGTGTGTGTGTGTGTGTGTGTGTGTGTGTGTGTGTGTGTGTGTGTGAGAGAGAGAGAGAGAGAGAGAGAGAGAGAGAGAGGCTTTTACTTTGGAACAATGAAAAGGAGCATATTTCGCTAATATTTTGTTCAGCATATAATTTTAATTCCTATTTCTGTCAAAATGAGTACTTTCTATATGTGAAAACCAAAATTAAAACGTGTCCTGGACTTAAAATATAGCTCTTTCAATTAAATGTTGGTTATGCTACAAATCAAAAATGTGCAAACAAACACCTTTCCTACAAAAGGTGTTGCTTTGCTGAAATGTTATATATGTAAAGCACCAAAATACACTTAGTGAAATTTGACCTACATTTGAAATGCCTTTCAGTGAATTATTGATGTTGCCGTAATTTCAAAAGACATTTAAACCTCAAACACTGTTTTCTACTAAAAGATTTTTAAAGAGAAAGCTAGATCAACTTTTTTGCAAATTAAAGTACTCTGTTTTAAAATACTGTTCCTTAAATCATCATTGTTCACTTCTAGCATGACAATCTTGTATATTTAGATGTTTCTAAAACATATGCTGTATTTAACTGAAAACTGTCCGTAAAAGGCCTGAATTTATTAAAGGCAAAAGCAAATATTTTTACAATTTTAAAATGTATTATATAATGTAACATAATGTATAATTATTTTTCTAATACATTTGATATTTCTATAAAGAAAATGGACACATCTATAGATAAATAGATAAGTTAGACTGGCGAGTCATCAATTTCAGATTTAAATTTAGTTCTATTTTTTTAAAATTAAAAATTACAATACATAAATAGCCAAGTCAGATATGGCATATGGTGTCTTAAGCCTTTTCCCATTCTAAGCCAATGTACATTTATTGTGGTAAAATATAATAGTTACAAAAAATGAGTTTCAAGTGAAATTAGAATTCAATACTTTTACCCTCCCACAGCTTGACCATTTTAAAAGGAAACTTAAAGGATAAGATCATAATGTGGACTAATCAATTGCTTTCATGAAAAATAGATGACATAAGAGCATTTCGGTACTTAGTGTTCCTTTGGTTATTGAAAGTTTCAACTGCTTTAGTATGTAGACTTGGTGCTAAAAATCTTTACATTGCTGGGAAAATTAGGTATGTTTGATTTGATATTGTGCTTTCTTGGAATGCCAAAACAATTGTGCAGGAAAAATACCTACTGGGAATCAATAACATAAGACAATCAAAAACAAGAATGTGTAGGCCACATTAGCCTAGAATATGGACTAGAGTCTATAAGCAGGTATTGGGGTGCCTGAGCGGGGGAGGAAGGTGTTATGAGAGAGTAGGAGATGAGTTGATTTGAATTTTCTGGTCAGTGATTATTGACCATACAAAGGTAGACTTCAACTAAAATGGACTAAGGGTTATAAATGTAGAGTTGATGCAAGTGTAATTTTGCTTTATATTAAGCAGTTCATTTAGGACTCCATATGACTAGGCTGTTACGGTTAATTAATTAGTTACATGTTGTTAATGAGACACCCATGGTATGTTTACAAAGATCTTGTGCTGAACTGCTAATAGTACTTCTAAAACGTGGCTAAAAATTTCTTTGTACAATATCCCAAAGGGCACAAGTAAATTATATGATTCATTAGGTAAATATAGATTTTAAAGGTATTATGGAAGCACAGAAATATTTTGAATTACTAATAGTGAGTAAGGAAAAGAAAATTCACAAACAGAGAGTAGGTTTTTATGTGCACATATATTAAAATACCATTAATGGATCTGATAACTGTCAGTAGCTAGAAATTTATTTGTAACTCATCTTATCAATATTACAACTACTACTAGCTTTTATCCAAGTGGGTGGTTTAGATAGTTTATACCATGTAGCACAAAATGCAAAACAAAAATGCAAAATGCACATTGGAGTGAATTAAGAAGTTTTCCAACCTTAATTGTGGTATTTCCTGTCTCTTGCAGGTTAAAGCCTTAATCTTATTTTAACTTGGAATTTTCTATGCAGCACAGTTCTAGTCAGTAAAACTCTTTGCAAGTCATGGTGAAGGCTATGTTCTTGGAGAAGGAAAAGGTGGAATTCCTAAAAGAGAAGACTTCATCTAATTTTTTTTAAAGACTAGAAATTGGATCCTCTAGGAAGTCTGTGTCTTTTTCATTTTTTCTGCATTCCGATTAATATATTTGATTCCCCACTCCCATTCTCATTACCTTTTATCATTTAAAATATAGAGAAGTTTGAAAATGCTGGTATTTGACTTTTGTTGTTATTGTTGCTTATAATAGTTCCCACCAAGCAATGATACTTGGGTGGTCTGGAGAAAAGTGTGTGTATGTGCTCTGAGAAGAGGGAGAAGGCAGTATTTTTCAGTCTTCCAAAAATACAGACGCATTAGCCCTAGGCAATGGGGGAGGGGGAACATGCAACATACTGACAAAAGATTGAACAATATCTGTGACTCTTTTTTCCATTGTAAGAAATGTTTTGGGTTTTGCCTGTGGATGCCTTTGTTTGGATTTATATTTCACTTCTGTAAGGTCAAGAAATGGCTGCCTTCAGTTCCTGTATGGGTCTCCCTTTTTAAAATTAAGGGAGCAGTGTTCTGATCAGAAAGCTTGAAAATATTTCTTTCACTACCCTCCCTCCACTTAATTTTGTTTGATGTAACAGATAAGGTGTTTGCTCTTAGTCAACAAAATAACTGATCTATCATACAGCAGTATTGACCTGTTGGTGGTGAAATGGTTGTACATACTTTAATTTGCCATTTCGTTGATTGTTCTTTTTCTGTTAAAATCCAACTTTTTTTTTGTCTCAAATCATACTATCCACTGCATTCAACAGATTGAGTACAGTGTTGGATTGAATTAAACTATGTCCACACTGTAAATTTCCCATTGAACACGATTCATATTTCTCAGTTGTCATAAACCTTTGTTTCATCCTTGTGCTTGAAGATCTGTATATTGTGTGCGTGGATGAGTATTTTAAAAACTGTACTTTATAAACTCATTCCCCCAAATAGTCTTTCATGATAGTTTCAAATCAAGAGTTGGCAATAGAAAGAAAGAAAATATTTTTTCCTGACTGGTTAAGATCAGAAGAGTACGCTTACTCAATTCACAGAATGAAACTCTTTTGCTGTGCTGAAGTAGATATTTTCTTGCTCCTTAACAATACACGCTTTCATTTCCTATCTATTGCTTTGTGTACTGCAGTCTCCCTCCTTTCCCAAAACTCATGCCAGGGTCGTCCTCACCACCGCCTTCAGCCGTACAGGCTAAAAATGTAACTTTGAGGAGGAGAGGTGGGAGTAAACACTTCCTAAGTACAGAAAGAATCATTAATGTAAAGATTTAATTCAGAATATAGACTAGAGAAGAGAACACCCCATTCCATATGCCATACATCATCTTTTCGTAATTACAGGAGCTGTCTCACCGCTTTTTTAATTTAACATTATTAGATTAATTAAATAGTTCTCATTGAATAAATAAATTTTTTCTTCTTTGTGATTCTGGTCTGCAAGCTCTGAGAGATGGTAAATTGACTATATTAAAAAGGAAATAGCTTGCGTAGGGCAATCTCTTTCCTTTGGAATTATAACTAAGTAAATTTGCCTTAATGTAAACCAATATTCTAAATCCTAAAATTGTTCTCCCACTTACAATATAACCATAAGCGTTGCAGAATTGCCATTCCTAAACAACTCTCATTGAGAAGTGAGAATAAGAGATTAACATTTGTATGAATTCATTTTCACTCTTTGTCTTTTCATGTCTCTTTTGTATTTCTGTTAATAAGTTTGCATTTAAATGTGCTACTACTTTACTGATCAGGACTCTAAAATACAAGAGTAAAATCCTTCTTGTCACACTATAATCTGTTAATAAAAAAATAGTTTTTGCTCCAAAGATAATCATTTTTTGTGAAAGAAAACCAAAGAAGCTGAGTAAAGAAATTTTTTAAGTTAAAATACAATAGCTTAGATGGGATGGCAGGGGAAATGACAGCAAGAATTCTCACTGCATAAGCTATATGATAACCCATGTTGGGACTGTGAAGTTAATACTGCATGATAGCAGCTCCTCGGAAGGGTTTTATTGAGCTTTAAAAGAGCCCTGAGAAAGGTAATAATATATATATATTTATAAAAATGACACAGCATCAAGGTTGCTTAAAAATCCCTACTTATACATATCGCAAAAAGTAATTGTAATGGAGTTATTTATAGTACTTTTGTTTGTAGTATACTCATTCAAAATCTTCCTATAAATAACAAGCATCATATAGAAGGGAATACTTTGGGGGGTATATTTTATTTTAATTTTTTTATTTTTTGGAGTTGCAGTAGTTTACCAGTGTTAACTATCTGGGAGCTGGCCCTGAAATTCAACTGGTATCAAATTGCAGCCCAGACTTTTTGTATTATTCTCTCCATTGGGATTTCATTCAGCCTGAGGGTTTTTTTTCCCCTACCAGGACAGCTGGAAACTCACCAAAGAAAACTTCTGCATTCGTTTACAAATTCCATTTTTATCAGTGGGAATTGAGACAAAGTAACTTATCATTCTGAATGCAAGAAGAAATATCGGTAATGCAAAGTATAGACAAGAAATCTGCAACCATAGTTTGGTGCTGGGCTCTTATAAACAATGCACAAACATGTATTGTGAAATTAAAAGTTACTGGGTTTGTTTTTTCATTTACTGCTTTGCTATCTCAGTCTGTTCTCCTAGGGATGATTTTCCTTGCCAGTCCAAGATTTCAGTTTTCTAGCTGGCAAAAGCCTGACAAAGTGTCTTGCTATATTTAGCTGTCACTTTTTCTTATTTTTATTAGCGTATATTGCATATATTTTTAAATATCTAATGAAGCTTCAGCTTCATTTCAAATATAATTACAATTTTATCACGAGTGACCTTTTATAAATAGATATTTTAGAATGTTTAATATTTATAGTCACACATTCTTTTCTAATATTTTTATCCCTTTAATGCAGAAATAATTTTGTTAAATTGTCATTTAAAATTACATAGCTCATAAGAGGTTATTCAGAATTCATATTTTAATCAATTTTTCTGAATTGTTTTTAATTGAGTTATACTTTACATATTTATAGCAATTGCTATAGTCTACAAAACTTAAATTTACCTTCTTAGTTTGGGGACAAGTAAACTTTATTTTTAAGTAAATACATGGAAATGGCTGAACTTAGTTATGTTATGTATACCTCTCGATGTAATAGATATAGATATACCTCTCTTTTTCTTGCATACGTTTTAGTAAATCACCAGAGCTCCATCTGTCTTGCGGTGATGATTGGAAGAATGGGGGAGGGGGAAGTCACCTAGGTTCGCCAGGTCATAGGCCAGGTGTTCTTCCAAAGTAGGCCTTACCAGAATGTCTTCCCCGCATTATTCTGAAGTCCTCCTTTCTCACAGTGTCCCTTAGCGTTTCTTATTCCCTAGTGTGTAAAACCTGTGAAGAAAAATACTGTATATGAGATCTGAAAGGAGCAATAGTGGTCTTCTCCTTTGCAATAGCAACTGGCGTCCCCCAAAGTCCATGTCGTTGCTTTCCCTTGCCCAGTCTAACCAATGTGCAGACTACTGTACAACAGCATTGTCCTGAACAGGTAGTCTGAACACTGGGGCGACGGAGCAGGATCTCCAGACGCTTCTATTTATTTATTTTAAATCCTCTTTTAGTCTTTGGGAAAAACTGCCTTCCTGCATCGGGGTTCTGCTCAGCTTCCCCTCAAACTCTGCAGCACTCACTGAAACACACTGAAGTGCTGTGATTTCCAGTCTTGACGTGGCACATTTGCAGCAGACTGGGGATCTGGCAATGAATTTAGGACCAGGAAAAGGGGGAGGGTTGGGCCTGAGAGTCCATATATGGGATGATGTCACCCTAGGGAGGTTTGGGTATGCACTGTGCCGCTGGTGAGACCGCTAGAATTGCCTGCTCTCAGACATGGGTCTGTGTATAAAATGGTACCAGATGTTTTAGTGTAATGTTAAGCAGTCATTTCATCTTCAGGCCAGATTTTTTTCCTCAACTGGGCAGGAAGTGGGCCCCACTATGGAAAAGCTGTAAAAAGTCAAGATGTACAGTTTCGCTGCAGCCAACGGAGAGCGAGTTAGTGTAGAAACAAAACTTGCTGTTCTGTAAAGTCTGCAAAAACTAATTTGTGACAAGAATTTCTTTCAAGAACCTGATGCAATATGCCAGTGCTTATTTTGATTCTCTTTAATGACTGCAGTTATGCTTTATATTTTGGTGTTTCAGACTAAGAAAAGGGCAAATAGGTTCTTTTCTTTTCTTTTCTTTTTTTTTTCTTGGAACTGTCACTGGCATGCAGGCTGCTCTAGACTTGAACAGTAATTATAGCTACTTCCTGAAAGTGAAGCCCCCATGAAAAGTCTGGAGAAATGTTCTTTGTCATAGCCTCTACATGAGTAATTAGTTCCACATGTGGCCTTCCTATTTCCCTTCAGCTATTTTGGCTGGCTGGCTGAATACTTTGGTATAACTCAAGACTTAAAGAAGCTTTAAAGTTTTCATTTCAAGCATTCACTGTGAAAATAGGTATTTCTGGTGTCATAATAAATTGCTTCTGGTAGATCAGTGCTATTAGGCCTGGCATTGTTTTTCACTGGTAAACCTGCTGGTCCCATTTTTTTCTTTTAATGGTACTTGATGGAATTTTTCCTGCTAAATTTTATCTTTGATGTTTACCAGATCTATTGAGTTTTGCCAAGTATGACTTTACCGTAGATTTTAAGGTATCCCCCTCCCCACAGATCTACCCTTGTTCTCCTGCTGACTTTCTTTGTTACTGTTGCCTGTTGATTCCAAATGTTTTACTTCCCTTGTTTTAGATAAAGGACAATGTCGGATAAAAATTAAGATTTATCTGTAAATTCAACGTAATATAATATATGGAGATATACCTATCTGATAGAACTGGAAGGGATCCTGAAAGTCAATGAGTCCAGCCCCTGCCTTCACTAGCAGGACCAAGTACTGATTTTGCCTCAGATCCCTAAGTGGCACCCTCAAGGATTGAGCTCACAATGCTGGGTTTAGTAGGCCAATGCTCAAACCACTGAGCTATCCCTCCTCCCCAGAGCTTGTGAACTCTTCTTAGTCAAACATAGGGAAGATTGCAAAATAAGTTTTAAATGCAGCCTGCCTAATCAATATCACTAACTCTCTTTTTACATAGATACCTTGATGATATAATACAAATGGATTAATATTAAGTCAATATTAAAAGGTATATTTTCACTAACTTCCTAAATAGCTTTTGAAAGAAATTGGTTGGTAAATCTAAATACATACCACATGAATTCTAACATTTGTTGGATTGTGTAACTCTGCTATGCAGTGAAATATATGCTTTGCTATAGTGTCTTTTACACCAAAATGTCAGAAAATCCTTCTTGGGTGATTGAAGTCTCTTTAATACAAGTATCATGTATAGATACAATAAAGGTACAATAGTATCTATAGAGTCAGATGGAGGAGGTAACAGACTTCCCATTTCAAGGAGAATGAAGAGTAAATATGGAAGACAAAGTAGTAGGATTTGACTTTTATCAGAGCATGGGTTCAGAGATGTAGGCCAAAGAAAAGAAATAAGTGTTGGATGACCTGTGAGCCACTTTACGTTGGTGACAGGCCAAGGATAATCTCCAATTAGCATTGGATTTCTGGATTCCACCCATTCAGATGCTACTCATCTAGGATGTATTCATCCTGTGATGTGATAAGTACCTAAGGTAGATAGATGGAGACACTATGCAAAGAGGCTTTTTACTCAGTGAGCTTAGTCTCTCCAGGAACAGCAGCTGCTCATCAGAGCTCTGGAGATGAGGCGGAACCTGTGTAAAGTAAGAGCCTTCAGAGACCTGGTCCTGATTTAAAATTTTAACAAAATTTGACACAAGTGTAACAAACAGGGAGACAACAGTTCATAGCTCCTGTGTCATGAAGCCCTGCAGGTGTGGGAGCAGGCTCTTTCTCTTAAGATATAATCCTGGTTGCCAGTTACTAGCAGAAAAAGAGGACATAACTGCAGAGAGACTGAGCCAGTGATTGATCTCCATGATTGGATCTCTAGATGAGGGTACGGTGGATCAGATCTTTCTCCAGTGGGGTGACAATGGAGGTGGATGGTTTCACAAGTCACCAGGACAAACTTCTGTAAATGGTACCAGTAAAAGACAGCATTAGTAAGAGATGCTTTCTCCATTCACAGGCGGAGAGAGGCAGGCTCCTGCATTTCTGGTAACAAAAGTCCTGTACAACAACAAAAGACAATGACTTAATGATTCCAATAGCCTCATACTGGCTCAGGCAAATATGGTTCTGAATTATGTTGCAGACTGGTGATCAGTTCCATCAGACAGAGCCTTGCCATAAATGAGTAAATGGAACCAGAGCACCTTGCTTGTATCCTAGCCTGGGAGCCCTCTCCTTGAAAGTTTTTAACAGAGTAGAGCTTCAGACGTGTGGTGTCTGAGCAGATGTTTCAGGTTGTTTACCAGATGGATGTTAAAACTTTAAGTAGAGAAACCTTATGGAGTGGTTCAAGCCCGTGTGCCCTTTCTTTTAAATGCCTTCTCCTCCCCCACTTATCTGTTTTCTTCGTTTCTCAGATTAATTCTGTCCATGTTCACTTGGTGACTATTTTGGCCTATCATGTACCAATCAACGGCAAACCATTGCACATCATCATCAGATTTACATAGTGTTTGAGGGCATTTTAAATTACCCAGATAAAACCCCTTGGTATTGTGGGTTTTTAATATGTTCCTGATAAAGCTCTTAACTCCTTTTGAGTCACTTGATGTGCTTTAGTTTCTTGAATGGAAGGTTTGCTTTCTTGGTAGGTCCATAGAATGAGTGAGCTTGTACTACATTTTTCAATACACATCCTGCAGCCCTTCCAGAGATGGAGACAAATTAATTTTCATGACTCTTATCCTCTTACCAACATTTTTGTCATGCTTGCACAGTTGTCCCAATGAGATCTTTTTCCACAACCCTAAAATATTCTTTGATTTTAACTTGGAGGGAGCTAAGGATCTTGAAGTCCAACCAACTTCTTGTTTCTTTTGATGCTAGTACCAAGAGCAGTATTGTCAGAGAGTACAATGTCTAACCCACTGTCTGATATGTTCTCCCTGTTACGAACTGGCAGGCCTCCACATAGTGCCGTGTTGCTGCTTACACTATCCAGGGCAGAGCAGCTTTGGCTGCAACCCTCAGGAATGTTTCAGTCTTGGATATATATGCACAACAACGTCATAGTCTTTCCTCCATTTACAAAGCACTTTAGGTTTATTCAGCCTCTAAGTAGGAATGTGACTGAATGAAGTGGCTGAACTACTAGTTATAATGTGTATTCTCTCATTAAAATAGCTGCTATACTGGAGAGTAACAACTATTGAATCTATATTTTTAAAAACCTGCTATGGGTGACCCAGGGAATTACAGACCATTAAGTCTTATGTATGTACTTGGTGAACTGGTTGAAAAGATTATTAAAAATAGATTAGTAAAACACACGGAAGATCATGATGTGAAAGGGTCTAACCAGGTTTCTTCAAAGGAAAATCATGTCTCACTAATCTATTAGAATTATCTTGAAGTGTCAGAGTAGAGGATAAAGGATAACTTTGTGGCAAAATGTATTTAGACTTTCCAGAGGCCTTTAAAAAGGTCTCATGGCTACTAAAGACATTAAGCCAGTGGTGGGCAAACTTTTTGGCCTGAGGGCTGCATCGGGTTTCAGAAATTGTATGGAGGGCCAGTTAGGGGAGGCTGTGCCTCCCCAAACAGGCAGTCATGACCCAGCCCCCCCATCCGACCCCCCCTGCTTATCGCCCCTGATGGCCCCCTGGGACCCCTGCCCCATCCACTTTCCCTGCTCCCTGTCCCCTGACTGCCCCCAGACCCCCTGCCCTAACTGCCCTATTCCAACCCCCCTCCTTCCTGACTGCCTTCCCGGACCTCGGCCCCTTCCAACCACCCCTTCTTCCTGAATGCCCCCAGACTCCCCGCCCCTAACTGACCCCCCATTGGCCCATCCAACACCCCCTCTCCTTCCTTTCTGCCCCCCTGGGACCCATGCCCCATCCAACCACCCCTTCTTCTGTCCCCTGACCGCCCCAGAACCTCCACTCCTGACTGCCCTCAGCCACCCCATCCAACCCCTCTTCTCATTCCTGACAGCCTCCCCTCACCCCCATGGACCTGTGCCCCATCCAACCACCCCTTTTCCCTGACCACCCCTGGAACCCCTATCCCCATTCAACCCCCCTGTTTCCTGCCCTTCGACCGCCCTGACTACTACCCACATCCCTGGCCCCTGACCACCCCCCGAACTCCCTTCCCTCTATCCAACCCTCCTCCCCTGCTCCCTGCCCCCTTACTGCACTGCCTGGAACACTGGTGGCTGGCGGCGCAGCTGCACCATGACAGGCAGCCGCGCCGCCTGGCTGGAGCCAGCCATGCACTGCGCAGCACAGAGCACTAGGTCAGCTGGGCTCTGCAGCTGCGCTGCCCCAGGAGCTCGCCGCCCAGAGCATTGCACCAGTGGCACAGTGAGCTGGGGCTTTTGGGGAGGGGGAACAGTGGGGAAGGGACCGGGGGATAGCCTCCCGGGCCAGGAGCTCAGGGGCTGTGGAGAACAGTCCCATGGGCCACAGTGTGCCCACCTCTGTGTTAAGCAGTCATGGGGTGAGAGGCAAAATATTGTAATGGCTCAAAGCTAGCTGAAGAGACAGGGACCAGAGTAGGAGCAAATGGTCAACTTTTGTTGTGCTAAAAGGTGAACAGCAGAGTACCTCAAGGTCCTGTACGAAGGCCAGATTTCAATATGTTCATGATCTAGAAAAGAGGAGGAGCAGCAAGATAGCGAAATTGGCAGATGACACAAAGTTACTTAGGTTAGCCAAGCCCAGAGCGGATAATGAGGAACTTCAGAGGGTCCTAACTAAGCTAGGTGAATGGGCAACATGATGGCAAATGAATGTTGCTTATGTAAACAAATGTAAAGTAATAGACGTTGGAGGGAAAAAATAAACAACTCAAAATTATCAAGTTCTAAAATAACAGTGTCAACTCTGAAGAGGACCTGGGCATCATTATAAATCAGTGGTTCACCTTAATCTGAAGTATTGTGGGAAGTAATGGTCACCACATGTTTCAGAGTAGCATTCTTTGGTTATTCATGTCTGCTTCCTGAGGGGTTTCTTTCACCTTTCTGGGAAGCAACTGGGGTTGGTCACTGTCAGAGACAGAATACTGGATTAGATTGGCCATGAGCCAGATCCAGTCTGGCAATTCCTATGTTCCTAGGACTCCTGCTTCACTCTGGCCTGCTAAAACTTTGGAAATATGAGCCTCAAACCCCCTTGCCCATTTATTACTGTTTGGCTGCTGCATTTTATGGGAAATCCAAAATTTTGAGTCATTTGGGCCCTTTATTATGAGGGCACATTCTGGAGGCTTTTGTTTGTTCCCACCCTTGGAGAGTGGGAGGTAGATACATTGATCCTGACATCACCAAATATTGCGAGACTTGTGGCAAAATCCTGGGACTTGGCAATACTGTTTGTCTTTGAGCACTGCAGAGTGTTGAGTTACGGATCACCTCTATTAAGGACTCCTGTGTTGAGGCTGTGCAACTGAACACACTTAACATCTTTTCTTTAAAAGAAAATGGAAATTTTTTTAAAAAGCAGCATATATGAAACGTTAAGGTGGAGAAAAGAAGCACTAGCATGTCTGAACAATCCAGTCTTAAGAAGACATTGAATGGGCCTATCTTAAGACTTGGTGCCTTTCACACTGCTCCATACACTCTGAATGATCTTCGAAACAATTGCCCTCTATTGCTTTGTTCTTGTGAGCAGCACAAGTGACTGGCAGGCAAGTTGTTAACCTATAAGTACTATACCTCCTACTCCCGTTCCCTCACTGCCTTCATTCTCTGCCCCTCTGCTCGCTCATTCCCTCTGATGCACTCGCCCTTCTCCTTCATTATATAACTGACATTCGTTATTGCCTCATGTCTGCTACTCACTCCTTAACTCTCCACTTTTCCCTCCCCTGCCCCACTCTTCTGCTCCCTGTTCCACATATTCTCCCCCTCCCCGCCCCCACTTTCAATATGTGCATGTGAGAGATGACATGCTCGCAGAGAGAGGAAAGGTGATTGAGGTGATCCTGGAGATATAGCTCTCACTCTTATCTGCCTAGCCCTCTCCTAACTTTTACTCTCTGTGGGGATTTGGGGTGATCTGGGGTCCCCTTTATTCTGCAAGAGGAATTCCAGTAGGACTGGGGTGGGGGGATGTTGCAGAGCTCCCTCCCTGCTGTTGGAGAGATTTTTTTCAGTGCTCCGTAGTACACAGTGCCTGCCAAAAAGGGGGTCAGCTGTGTATGCACACAGTTGTGGAGAACCTTGCTTCCTAGCCAACACTTGCCAATTTTTATCCCTTACTTCCTTAATATAGAAATCCCCAGGAGAGGTCAAACCTGTTCCTTTAAGCATTCTGACTAGAGTGACCATGCATCATTTTGTTTCCTGTATTGCTTAGCATTCTGTTGTCTTTGTAGCTGCTCATTTAAGATTTACAAATGCACACTTGTGAATGCCTGAGCAGTGTATGCGTATAACCAGAGTGTGTGCACAAATGAGGAATTTGCATGCACATGTGGAACTTTAGGCTGCTACCTGGCCTTGTGCTCACTGGGTATTTGCATGCCTAAATTTGGTGCCTGCCAATATGTGTAACTGTATACACCTAGCTCTGAAAATCTGGTGCACTGACTTTCGATTGTAAATCTTTGTACAGAGCTGTCAATTATCTCGCACAGTTCACTCACTGGGCTTTATTTATAGCACTTTCTAAACATGTTTTTAATAATTGAATGGAACGTGTAGTTTGTCCTGGCTTACTTTGTTGCTATTGAAAATAGACCTTATTTACTTGTTTTTGTGTGGCTTAATCAGCTGGAGGCTTCCTGTCTAGTTGTCTGTCACATCATCCTGCAGTGAAAAAGCAGGATATGGAATAATTTTGACATTTCCTTAGTCACTGCTTACTCAGACCCAATGCCCAATTAGTGGAGATGCAAAATTAGCTGACTGAAGTTAATTTTCAGAGTACTGCAGTAGAGTATTACGTGCCCTGGATTAGCACTATTTTTCATTTTGTATGCTTATTATTACCCCAGTCTTTGCTTTAGCCCTAAAACGAGTTAGTGTTAAACTTCACAACTCTTTATAAAACCCAGATGTTGTGCAGCTGAATCAAGCATTCTCCTCCCCTTCTCAGACTCAAATGATTCACTCCACTTACCACATCACTGAAACATCATTGTTTCTCTTATAGAAGATGTCACCTCTGCCACACAAGTGATTGTAGTATTCAATAAGGCAAAACAATTCACCAGTAAAAGGAAATGGACCATTTCAGTGAGTATACTGGGATGACATTTATCTGCTAGCCACAGCAAAATTAAATAATGGAGAAACCTTTAGTATATTTTCTCAGTCCATTCTAGAAGAAGTTTGTTAAAAGTAGAATTTACTGGGCAACGAGAACAGCTCATAGTTTATAGAAGTTCCTAGTTAAGAATCTGGTCAGAAATATTTATTTTTTTACTTGGGTTTACACTGCTGGCTTTGTCTAATTAGAAATCAAACCCCACAGGATCATATCTTTGAACATTCTTTCTTCTGCCCATCTGAGAGAAGGAGATTGTTGTTGCTTTGGGTTTTGTCTGGCAAAATTTTGCATTGCAGCTATTTCTGTGTTTCAGTAACATAATATGCTCTGGGGGCAGTTCTTGGAGATCTTTGGCTCTAGAGAATACCAGTCACGTGGGAGCAAATCATGATTTATTACTTAAGCACATTTTCAGTAGTAATGCCTGAAGATCTTTGAAATGAGGGGAGATTGGAAGGAGTGCTTACAAACTGATATTGAACTAATGTTGCATGTTAAGAAGGCAATCAGGTAATGCTGTCATTATGAACCACTCAAAACAAAACATCCCTGCTCTTAAGTATTTTAAAGTTTCTCCAAGTGAATTCTGTTATAGGTTCCACTGGGTCAAGGTTATGCACTATTGTTTAAAACACTAAAATCCTGAAATCCATTTATTCTGTGTCTGTTGCCTTGGCAGTACTGCTTTATCTGAAATGTCTGTACTCTCTCACCAAGACTACTGCACGTATTGTCATTTTTCATTATTATCTTATTTTTGGTATGAACTTAACGGTGAATCGGTTTCTGAAATGTGGAGGCAGTCAGTACTTCCTTGCCTGAGACTGTATACGGACATCGAGCATGCTCTGTACTACAGAGAGATGCATATATTTGAGGAGAGGTAATTATCAAAGGACTTCATTGGAGCTGTATGCGTACAACTCCATGCAACACTTTGGAATTTTACTTCTTTCTGGAAACACAGTGCAGTTTGTTTTAAACTTTTTAATTCTAAAATTGTGATTTTTGATGACTGGTAAGTGAGAGGTGCATAGGATGGTCGTCTGATAAACACACAGGTTTAGGAATTGGGAGAGCTGAGTTCTGTTCCTGGCTCTTCCACAGGCTTCTGGTATGACTTTGGGTCTATCAGTTAGGATGACATTTTCAGACTTGAGTGTCTGAAGTTAGTCATCTAAATCCATGTTAGGCACCTAAATAAGTGCTGTAATTTTCAGAGATGTTAAGCAGTTGAGGTGTTTGGAGTTTTGTATTGAGGGTCCTGACCAAGCACTGGAATCTTGATCATGCCATGCCATGCATATGCCAACACAAAACAAACAGAAGTGCATTTACCACGTGTTCAGTAATGCAACTTACTTAACCTGCAAGAAACCCACATTTTTTAGCAGTGAAGACAAAGCCTAAGCCATGCTCTTAATAACATTGAGCAATCACAGTGTGCGTCCATGGTATGTTTCTTGGTGGCTGAAGGCAGTCTGCCATCAGCGCATTCGAGGGTATTCACCAGTAGTCTACTAATGCATACCTTGGTAAGGTCTATTGTTGTATTGGTCAGCAGACTTTATCTTGTCTTTGAATCACAGTAGAAAGCCTTTTCAAATCAATTACGTAAATCTCAAACAAAGCAGTTTGGTAATTGGAGAAATGGAACTGCGTCAGAAGAGAAATTATGAAGGGCTGTAAATAAACTTCTTTAATGGCCTGTTGTTTTCAGTTCCCTCTTTCTTTCTCCTTCCTTGTGCTCCTTACTGACTGCAGCTGATACCTTTTGTGCCCTACACCCGTGACTGAGAGTCTTAGGTCAAGTGCCTTTGGCTCGTTCCTTCTCTCAGCAGAGGTTAAAAGGTTGTTTTTTCAATTGTTGCTGAAACTGGACCACAGAGAGCTACCTCTAAGGCTTTAAGAAATCTTTACTGGAAAAAGTGAATAAAAATCATATCACATCAAAAGTAAGTGGTTCCAAAATCCAATCTAGATAGCCTGGGCATCCAGCTAAGCTAGGTATGGCACAGTCTTGCACTTCCTGAGGAAAATCAGAAAAATAACAGCACACTTTAGGCTACTTTCTCTGTTTCTCAGCCTCTCTTGTGTCAGCATTGCCACATGCCTAACGTTCCTCTGAATCTCTAATACCACATATGACTTCCCTCCCGACCCCCTCAACTTGCTCTACAGGCCAATTGATTTTAGTCTCAGCTCTCTGAAGTGGGCAGGCATGAGTGTGCATTAATATTTTAGTTATGGAGTCTTAGGAGGTCTTTGCACAGACACGCTAATGTTTGCACAGGTGCCATATCTTGGGCAGCAGTTTAATTTCTGCCCGCCAAAACTCTTTAATATGTTCCAGGTTTGTTCAATAATATGTGAACTTCTGCTTCTGTCAGTAAACAGGCTGTTGTCCGCCTTTTGTACCTCTTAGTATTGGATTTGGAAAGCTGCTGGATTTCTGATCTTCCCTCCCAGGTCTCAGCAATCTTCCCATTCTCTGTCACTGACAGAAAGTGGCATTTTTGCTAATCAGTCCAGTAACATGGGAGTTACCTTTGACTCCCCACTTTGACTGCACGCATCCAGACTGTCTCTAAAGCTCACCACTTCTTCCTCCAAAGCAGTTTCAAAATATGACCTTTTCTTCCCATCTAGATAGGTAAAACTCTCATCTCAGCCCAAACCATCTTATGTACAATAATCCTCCCTTCTCTCCCCGCCATTGCCACTCAGTGCCCCCATCACATAACCCTTCAAGCCAAAGAAAATGCATTTGTTAAGAAAATCTTGCTCACCCCTCTGGACTGCACAGTCTCTTTAAATCCTCCCACTATGTCCTTCTCCATTGTTTTAAGTGTTTTTATATAATCCTTCCAGCCCCCATGACTCTGCTCCTCCCTCTTGTCTTTTTTATAATGCCCAGACCCTCTCCTCTGTGTCATTGATACCAGACACGATTGCTCCATGCAGGGGCGGCTCCAGGCACCAGCGCAGCAAGCACATGCCTGGGGTGGCAAGCCATGCGGGGGTGGGGGGCGCGGCCTGCCAGTCGCTCTGAGGGCGGCAGTCATGCTGCCTTTGGCGGCATGCTTGTGGGAGGTCCCCCTGTCCCGCAGTTTCAGCGGCGATTTGGCGGCGGGTACGCCAAAGGCACAGGACCGGTGGACCTCTCGCAGGCATGCTGCCAAATCTGTGTTACCAGTGGACCTCCCACAGGCATGTTGCAGAAAGCCGCCTGACTGCTGTGCTAGGGGTGGCAAAAGACATAGCGCCGCCCCTGACTCCATGTCTGTTCCTCTCACAAATGTCTTCACACTTTCTTCCATGGCATGGACTGCTCTCTTCTAACTGAACTATAGTGCTGCTCTCCTCTGCCCCAAAATCCCCACTCAAGACCCACTTCTGCCCCAACGCTTACAAGAAATCAGCCCCTGTCAAATGGCTAGGCGGATGAGCAGTTGGGGTAAGTTGATATTTATTTATGTGACAAATTTAAAGGTATCAAATGGATAGGTATGTACTTTTATGTATTTGACAATCTTCCCTCCCCTGTTGTGTGTTACTTGTGTTCTTAGATGGCAGGGTCTGCCTTTGTGTGTAGAATGCTTACCCTAGTCAGGTTCCATTCTTGATGAGGTCCTCCAGGTACTACAGTAATAGAAATATTTAGTAGCATTTTGAGCTTACATGTGCAATCGCCTGCGTTCACATGCAGGCAGTGGTTTTCTCATGTGCTGCACCAGTGTCAGATTGATATGTGACTATCAGCATATCAAAAAGATCACAGTCGTCATGAATGGTGGGAGAGCTGAAGTGGGATTTAGCTCCCCGTCGCCACTGGATCCCACCCGTTGCTCCTCCCCTTCCCCTGAGGTCCTGCCCCCGGCCAGCTGAAACCAAGAACCGGGCCATGGTAAGAGTCACACAGAGAGCCTGGGCCACTATGGGGAGCCCTGGACCCTCCACCTGCCCTGGGTAGAGTGCCCAGGTGGTGGGAACATGGGCTGGTGGCTGCTCTCAGGCACTAGGGCGGGTGAAGGATCTGGGGCTTTCCACAGCAGCCCAGGCTCCCTGTGTAGCTTTTACACCAGCCCAGCTCTGGCCTCCAGCCTAGCCAAGAGGTGGGTCTTGGGGGAAAGAGGAAGAGCAGAGTGTGAGGCCACAGTTCTGGTCCCCTCCTTCCATTCTACATAGGTCCTGGCGCACCTGTGGGGGCCTCCAAATTGGCTGGAGCCCTTGGGCATAGGCCCAGAGGGCCTGTGTGTTAATTCACCATTGCCTGCAGCCTAGTGTGCAGAGCAATCTCCTACAATGTGGAAGACCCAAGGTCAAATCCATTCTCCGCCTCGAACAGAAGAGGGGAATTGAACCTGGGTTTCTCACATCCCAGGTGAATGCCTTAAGCACTGGGCTAAATATTCCTTCCCCTCCTCCAATCTACTTTGTTAATGGCTTCCAAATTCTGGGGGGGAGGGGATGTTTGGTGAATTTGTGTCAAATTTGCAAATAGTTTGGGGTCAACGAAAACTGCATTTTTCAGCGAATAAACTAGTCCCCTGAAAAATGTCTTGCGTTAATCCAGCTGTCATATCTTCACTGGGATTTTACCTCATTTTAACGACTCTGTTAGCTAGCTTAAGGTAAGAATTCCTCTCTTCCTCTAGTGAAGACAAGGCCTTGGTTTCAAAATGACTATTTGGGGTGTGGGTGTGTTTTATATGCTTCTCTTGACATAACCTGAATATGTTGACTTTCAGGTCACCTTACCTAGTCACTCAGCTTTGTGCTTGATGAAAGCAGGTGGATTGAGATTTGTGGGTTGAGGGAGTTTTTAGTTGACATGTTAATTTAATATTTTATTAATCTTTTCCACTAATTATTAAACTGTATCAACTGTGGAGGTATGTATAAAGTATATAAAAAGAAATCTATTTTCCATGTGTGTGTGTAAACATGGTTAGCATTTAAAGTAATTTGCGTATGCACAGGTCTGACTGTACCTTTATGAAGGATTTACTTGAACCAGTTGCAACACACAAGTGTTAGTGTCTCCATATACAAATAGTTCTCTCCTTATTCCTGTGCTGAAGAGTCTTTAAAGTACTGTCACAGTTTGAATCCAGATTTGTGGGAGAGATTTGTCAGTCGACTGTCTATGAAACATTGCATGAAGGAAAATGAAACCACATGCATTTCACTACACAAATCTGTTTTTCATTTGCGTTTTGCTGCATTATATTTTCTACTAGTAGGAAAGAGACAAACTTAAATGGATGGTTTAGGGATTTGAAATAAAAAGCAGTATATTTCATACTAGAGAAAAAACTGATATTTGATTAAGATGCTTTTATATTGTATTTTATAGAAGAGGCAGGCTCTCTAACCTGAGAAATCCACTGTTTCAAGTCTTTGTTGATTGGATTACTACAGTAACCTTTGAATTCTATTGACATCATGTAATATAATCATACCATTCTAGTAGTGGCATTAACATTAAAGTTGAGATAATGCTTCTCTGTAGAACCCATGTATTTATTTAAGCTTTTCTGTAATTAAATAAACAGAACAAAAAGCCAACAATGTGTACTACCCTGCACACTCTGGTAGAGTTATGGAAAACTTTACTTTTTTCAGGTTTATATAGTCCAGCAGATTTACTCAGTTTTTTTCAGTTATTTGAACTTCTGTGTCATTCTAATGCTCTTTTGGGGCTTCTCTTTGTTCTGTGTTTGTCCAGTGCCTAACACAACAGAGACCTTGTCTGTGACCTGGGCTCCTTCATGCTACTGCAAGATAAACAATAATAATACAAAAAGTAGTAGTTCAGGAATGTTTTGCAAGTTTTTGTATCCTATATATATTAAAGCTTCTAATTTCAATATGTGTGAAAATGTGACTTAAAATTAAAGGGCAAGTGGTGAAAATATTCTGTTGTTGTTCTGCCTGTGAAAACAGGACAAAATGGACCTCTTCAGTGGGAGCTATTGAATGCCCACCCTAAACATAGACTTAAAAGCCTAATTTTATCCATTGTGTTAAGCTGCTGAAGATCCCCTTCAAAAATGCTATCAAGAGCATGACAAGGAGGTCTCTTTGCATTTGCTCAGACAATTCAAATTAAGTGAAAACTGGAGAACTACTTAGGCTCAGTCCGAAACTTCTGATGTTCATCACATAATCTGTCTCATTGAGAAAGTAGTGTCACAGTCCAAAGCACATTGTGGGCGGTCAAAAATCCTTCTGCCGTCACCAGCCACTGCATGATTAGTTGATTCTCAGCAGCGGTTGCTAGAACCCTCAGGGAGCTTCTCAGCATTTGCATGCAACTATCATAAGTATGTTGAAATTTGTACTGAGCATGAGAAGGATTTTTTGATGAAATCATAATGCACGTTTTACACAGCAGAGGACTTCATGGAGAGGCTCTAAACTTGCAAAAGCAATTACAGTGGGTTTTGGAGATACTTGACAGATTGCATGCTGATGATGTTCTTGTCCCAGTTTTAGTGGAAGTCGGGCTTGAGCGAATTAACAACAAAGAACTGGAAGCACACAAGGGCAGAATTAAAAAACTATTTTGAGAAGCTATTGAATTTAGCCAATGTGACTGATCCCAAATACAAGGTCACAGAAGTTCAGTGCGGAACAGGGAGAGAGACTGAAATGTAGTTGATGGAATATAATTTGGAGTTCCGACCTTCTTTTCTAGCATTTAAAATTAAAGTTCAAGATTTCTACATAAATTCTGTTCAAAGAGGAGTTTGTATTGCATTAAAATTGTGGAAGTAAAATCATGAAAGACAGGACAGTTGATTTTAGAGTTTTGTCAGTTTTTTTAAAGAGCCAGATTCCTTTCTGTTGAGTTTGCCATCAGTAGAGTATACTGCTATCTTTTTGGAATTGGTGTGCTAGAAACTTCATAGTAAACTTGGTGCTGGAAAAGCAAATAACCTTGTAAGAGTGTATTGACACCTAAAGGTAAATGCAAAAGAGAGATTGGACAGATGAATACATTTGCTTGGGACATAATTATTGTATCCTTGTGACTTATTTACTAAATTAAATTCTGTGCTTTATATTTTGAACACTATATGGCCATTTTAATTTATGTTTGAGGAACAAAATATGCTTCCAAATACCCTAGTTAAAAAATAAACAAACCACACAACCAGAGCTTGGGCCAGTTCTTCACCATACTAATTTGCTTGTGTTGTATCCCCATCCCATAACCATTGTTTGTTTGTGTCTTTAGACTGTAAGCATGTCTGTGTCTGTATAGCACCCAGCACAATGGAGCCTGATCCCAGTGAGAGCTATTGGCTGATATCATAGTATAAATCAGTACTACAACTAATGGCATATGTTTTATGGTTCATCTTATAAAAACGTGTGTGTTTTGGGTTTTTGGAGTTTTCTACTGGGTATCTCCACTTTTTGGAGGGTGGAGGAGTTTCGGGGTTGGATAAAATCACAATCCTGTCATCTGCTCTGAAATTGCTCATAATTGTGGTTAGTCAAAGGTAAATATTTTTGTGTGTAGAAAGTTTGAGCTCTTTGGACTTTTTTGAGTTGTCTGAAAATCTGAGGGAGAAAATTATTTTTCACTTGGTAAACATTTCAGGTGCTCTTTTGCTTTGGCTTGTAATTCAAAAAACTCTTTTGAGACTTCATGCTTGGCTTGTGCTCTGAAGTGTTGACCAACGACTGCCTTTGCTAGGACAAAACTCAATCATAGGCTTTTTTTAAAAAATAGCTACCATTAGCATGTATGTAATGTTTGTTTAATTTCAAAATGATGTACCATTGTTATAATTATCTGAAATTTCTTATTTGTGGCTATTTGAGGGACTCCACTTGCATTTTAAATTATTGTGCAATCATTTTAATAACCACTGATGTTTTGTATAAGCCTTTGTATTCAGGAAAGGACTGATAGAAAGCTCCAATAGGACAGGGGTGGCCAAACTTACTGGCCCTCCAAGCCACCTATGACAATCTTCAGAAGTTTGAGAGCTGGAGCATGCCTGTTGTAAGCCAGGGTTTGGGGCTTCAGGCGTGCTCCTGCTTAAGCCCAAAGCCCTGGCAGGTGCGCCTCGCAGGGCTGAATCCCTGAGATTAACCTCCCAATCCCCACTGGGCAGAAGCCCTGAGACCCCTCCCTACCTACCTGCTCCCTGCTGGGCAGAAGCCCCTATCACACCTGCAAGGCAGAGGTCCTGAGTCCCACCCCACCTCCCAGTCTGGTAGGTGGAGAATGGGAATCGGGGTCGGAGGGGGGAGGTGCTCCGCATGCTGCACTTTAATCCTAAAAGAGCCGCATATGGCTCACGAGCCACAGTTTGGCCACCTCTGCTATATAACAAGAGAAAGTGTATGTAAACCTCTAGGTAGTTTGGATATTTTCCTCCAGCTACTAGTGCTTGATATCTGTTGTGATAGACCCAGGCCAATTGGGTACAGCAAAGTAGCAGAAGGCAGATATATTGGCCACTGGATTAGCAGTTTTCTGTTCCCTGACTGACCAGAGCAGGGGCTGCTCCAAACTAATGAGAACACCTGACTCCAATTAACCTTCAAAGAGTCAGGTGAGGCCATTAAGGTAGTGTGAACACCTGACTCTAAATAAGGCCCTTTTGATGCTATAAAAGGGCTTACTCTAGTCAGGCTGAGAAGAGCCAGGATGCCAGAGGAGAGGAAGTGCAGCTTGAAGGGCTGGTTAATGAAGACACCCTCAAGCCATTGGTAAGAGAGCCCTAAGGTAAGGGAGAAGCAGGAGAGCTGTGGGGAAGTGGCCCAGGGAAATTTAGCAACTCTGGCAGTGAAAGGTTGGCTGCCAACAGCTGCTACCATTAGGGTCCCTGGGCCAGAACCTGGAGTAGAGGATGGGTCCGGGTTCCCCCCCAACCTGCCACTACAGAAACACCTCCTGAAAAGGGAAGACAGGCCCCTGTCAGGACAGGAGGCTAAACTGTTCTGAAATGAGCCCTAGGGACAACAGAGACTCTGGGAGTTCTCTCACCAACCTCCTTGCTGGCTTATGATGAAAAGGGCTCAGTAGACTGTAACCCTGGCCCTAGAGAGAGAAGGGCTACATGGAGGGTTGCAGTGAGCCACAGAGGCTATCATAAACTACCTAAAAGTGCGAGACTCACAGGTACAAGGTCAGAGCTCTGCCACACTGTTCATTACATTAGCCTTCCACTTTATAGCATTGTATAGTGATTTCTAAAGTTATCATGTTAATTTATAGAGTGTTGTTACAAATGCTTCAATGGATGCTGAGATAAATGAGGAGAGATGTAGCAAGTTATAATGGAAGGGACAGCGTCTGACTGTTTGAGAATGGATGACCTTACCAGTCAGGGTGTCCGATCTGACAGTTCACTCAGACTCTACAACAGCCTAACATCAGCTACCCATAACTCAATCACCACAAAATGCCCCCTTCCTCCATCTTACCCAGACAAACCACCATGGTTCACTGAGACATATGTCAGAAGAAACCAGAGGGCTGAAGTCTATTAAGCAGGTGGCTCAAGACTCTCTATTACCACAAAAGGAGCTGGTGAAAGCTTATGCCATTGCTGGGATGAGGCACAGAGATTATTCCTCTCCTGTTCCAGAACATCTGCAAAACATCAACCTGTGAAACTCTTCTAAAATAATGAGTTGCCTAATTAAATCCAGTGTGTTTCCCTGTAACCAAAGACTGTGTTGCTTTCTACTAGAAGCTGCTATCCTGTATATCTCATTAACTACTTGAATTCATTGCAGTGAGGGATTGGGGGTGGGGTGGGAAGCTACAGAATAGCAGTATAAGAACATTAAATTATAGGAATGGAGATCTTGAGTAATGGCAAAATCTGAGTAAGGATGCAGTGGGAGGAAACTTCAGAATTCACCAATGTGGACATATTAGTGTGAACGTTCAGAAAAACAGAGAGATCTATTTGGTGGGCAAAGGCTGTTATGGCCCAGTGGGTAGGGGACTGGACTGGGAGTCAGGAGGCCTGCCTTCTCTTCTCAGCTCTGCCACTGATGTGCTGTGTGACAATGGGCAAGTTTCCCCCCCCCCGCACCTCTGTTTCCCTTCCCACCCTTTGTCTTGTCTATTTAATCTTTGGGACTGTTTCTTACTCTGTTTGTATAGTGCCTAGCTCCCTCATGGCAGCCACAGTCTACTGCCAGTTTCCTGCCATAAGGGAGCGTGTAGCCATTCTCTGGACAGTAGAGAGGGGAAGAAAAGGGAAACCAGCTAGAGAGGGTGTAGGAGAAGGTTCAGGGAAAGGACAGCAAGGTTTATCAAATGACTGCTGGAGAGCTAAGGTTTTCTTTAACATGTGTGTACCCCTGTTTTTTGTGGAAATAGAGTTCTAAGTGTAAACTGATCCCGAGGAAGCCTGGTCTATGACAAAGGGATAATTTTTCCACCAATACTAAAGTCAATCAGATAATCTATTGATAAATTAAGATACAATTTTAAAAAATGCTGTAACCCCAGGTAAAAGATTTTTCTTACACTTTTTTCCAGATCCCAACATGAGAAAATGGGAGGCAATTGTTGAGTTCATCTAGTCATGAGGGGCCCAGGAGAAAGAGATCAATCTTGACTGCTAATCCCAGTAACCTCTGCCTGAAGATTTCCTAGGGTATTCAGTCCATATGGATCCTAGGACGTCCTTAAAAGAATTGCAGAGATAGGGAAAAGGTGTTCGGAAGAAAACATAGCTTGTAGCAGAGAGGAAAGGCAGCAGAAAAGATGCATGGTGGCTGCCGTCAGGGTGGAAAGATAATGTAGAAGGGAGGGCAGTGAAGTAAGGAGCAGTAGAGGGGAACATGCAGAGTCAGTAGAGCAGGGCGCATGCCACTCCCCTGCATACATCAAATGGCTTGGGAGGGGTGACATTGCAAGACCAGATACTTTCTTGGGAGGAGCCCACTCCTCTGCAAGCCTTAAAAACTCATTGGAGGCTTTCAGAGCTGCCCCCCCACCCACTGGAAGTCTCATTAGGCTCAGCAGACCTGGAAGAACCTAAATAGGACTGGCTAGTGATTCCGATTCAGCCAGTGAAATGGTTGAGCTTTCAATGACTTGGTGGGATGAGCGAAGGCATTGGAGGAACCCTGTAGAGCATCCTAAGGTTTTTAGTGGGTGTGTTGGAGGCCCTCACATGAGCTTCATAACAACTAGACAAGGGAGTTGGTATTTTGTTACATAAGAATGACCTTACTGGGTCAGACCAATGGTCCATCTAGTCCAGTATCTAGAACCCTGCATGGATACAAAATTTGTATCCGTATCCGATCTGCAAACATGGTCCACAGATATAAAATGGATATCTGCAGAATTGCAGGACTTTACCAGTATCCTATCTTCCGACAGAGGCCAGTGCCAGATACTTGAGAGGGCATGAATAGGGCAATTTATAGAGTGATCCATCCCCTGTCATCCAGACCCAGCTTATGGCAGTCAGAGGTTTAGTTACACACACGGTGTTGTGTCTCTGACCATCTTGGCTGATAGCCATTGATGGACCTATTCTCCATGATCTTTTGACCCCAGTTATCATCAACGAGTTCTACAGGTTGACTATGCATTGTGTGAAGAAGTACTTCCTTATGTTTGTTTTAAACATGCTGCCTATTAATTTCAGTGGATGACCTCTGGGGTTCTAGTGTTATGTGAAGGAGTAAATAATATTTCCTTATTCACTTTCTCTACCTCGTTCATGATTTTATAGACCTTTATCGTATTCCCCCTTAGTTGTCTTTCCAAGCTGAACAGTCCCAGCCTTTTAAACCTCTTTTCATATGGAAACCTATCCCCTAATCACTTTTGTTGCCCTTCTCTGTACTTTTTCCTATTCTAATATATCTTTTTTTGAGATGGGGTGACCAGAACTGCATAAATATACAAGGTATGGGCGTACCATGGATTTATATAGTAGCATTACCATAATTTCTGTCTTATCTATCCCTTTCCTAATGGTTCCTAATATTTTTGACTGCTGCTGCACTTTGAGCCAATCTTTTCATTGAACTATCCACAATGAATATATATATTGCCTGATCAGTCTAGAGAATGTGAAGGTGTTTTCTATGAATTAATTTGAGCACACAAGAAGCAATGCCTTTAGACTTTTATTAGGTAATTGAACATCAACCCTGAGACATTGGAAAGTTGCAGACTGTAGAGCCCTGTAGTTGTCCACTTGGTCGTCTTACTTGCTCTTCAAACTGGCTTGAACATGTTGGTATGAACAATGTGCATTCTGGATCAAAGATGTTGGTTCTAATATGGAAAAAAGTAATTGCTTTTCCTGTACTTTAGCCGTCATCTGCAGTTTCTGTAAATGAATGATTTGTGTATACACTGGTCAGCGATAAAGGATTTGCATACTGACACTGACATGAGGGCATCTAAACTACCTTGTACAGACACAGAAATCTACTGCTGCTTTAATACCGCTTCTACCCTGTATATAAAAGTGCTCAGCTCTGGTTTCCATCTGCATCAAGAATCATTGTAAGTTCTGCTGTTGTAACTTATAAAATCCAGGTTGAATTGCAATGTCAACACCACCACTTAAGATCATATATACAGAACATACATCTGTGTACCTGTTTCCACCAGGAATGCCAACTCTTGTTTAGCTATCGGGGTAGCCGTGTTAGTCTGTATCCACAAAAACAACAAGGAGTCTGGTGGCACCTTAAAGACTAATACACCTGAAGAAGTGGTGTTTTACCACAAAAGTTTATGCCCAAATAAATCTGTTAGTCTTTAAGGTGCCACCAGACTCCTTGTTGTTCTTATTTGCTGAAATTTAGCCTATTGGATGAAAAGTCTGAATTCTTAAAGGGGCATCTCACTCATAGCTTCATCCAGGCTCTCCCCCAAACTCTCAGGGAAAGTTTAAGAACTCTTACCACCATGCAGAGTGTATAACACAGGAAGCAAATTGAGGAGAAAATATACATGCAGCGAAAGATGGTGCATAGTGGCTCATGTTTTTCTCTTCAGTGTTGACTTTACTCTGAATCCTTTTTTAGATTAGGGTTTGTGTGGTTGTTTTACTGTTGCTTCCTCCTGTTCGTCCTGCTGAGCCAACACATCTCAGAGGGAATAAGCTGGAGTCTATTCCTTCTTTTAAAAACAAAATCATTTGCTAAGTTCCAATTGATTACCCTTGTGCAAACACATCAAACGCTAACAGGGTTGCACAACTGAAGTTGGGCACATATCTTGGCCTTCAAGATTTTGGAGCCATTTTTTCAGAGTTGAACTGCGCTCTAATGATCAAAACCAACAGCTTAAACTTCACCCAGAAATAATGCTGTAATCAATGCAGGTAACAGAGCACACATGTAATGGCTGTTTGTGCTGAGTGTTCTTTATTAAGAAGGCAACTGCTTTCTGCTCTAGGTGTCATTTCTGATTTCATGGGATTAACTAGTCAAAGCAATGTAACTGTGAGGTGACAAAGACATCAACAACGTTAGTGAGGGGATGATTATGGAAATTTGTGTGGGGTGGGGTATGTTTACATTTTTCTTTTAAAATCTGTTGCATGAGAGTTATACCTTAGCTAGTTTTTGTTACAAGTGAGGGATGCTGCTTCACGTTTAAATGCATACTTAAAATGTAGCAATTTCATAATGTTGGAAGGAAATAAGGGTAGATTCTTAATTTATGTTGTATCTTTTTATATTTCATCACAACAGTTCAACAACATTGTTTGCTATAGGTTGCAAGTAAATGTTAGATATTTTTTAAAGCCCAAGTTGATTTCAAAGCAGAGGACTATTCATTATTCGGAGTTAAGATTTTAACATCAGACATAGACTCATAGACTCTAGGACTGGAAGGGACCTCGAGAGGTCATCGAGTCCAGTCCCCTGCCCTCATGGCAGGACCAAATACTGTCTAGACCATCCCTGACAGACATTTATCTAACCTACTCTTAAATATCTCCAGCGATGGAGATTCCACAACTTCCCTAGGCAATCTATTCCAGTGTTTAACTACCCTGACAGTTAGGAACTTTTTCCTAATGTCCAACCTAAATCTCCCTTGCTGCAGTTTAAGCCCATTGCTTCTTGTTCTATCCTTGGAGGCTAAGGTGAACAAGTTTTCTCCCTCCTCCTGATGACACCCTTTTAGATACCTGAAAACTGCTATCATGTCCCCTCTCAGTCTTCTTTTTTCCAAACTAAACAAACCCAATTCCTTCAGCCTTCCTTCATAGGTCATGTTCTCAAGACCTTTAATCATTCTTGTTGCTCTTCTCTGGACCCTCTCCAATTTCTCCACATCTTTCTTGAAATGTGATGCCCAGAACTGGACACAATACTCCAGTTGAGGCCTAACCAGCGCAGAGTAAAGCGGAAGAATGACTTCTCGTGTCTTGTTTACAACACACCTGTTAATGCATCCCAGAATCATGTTTGCTTTTTTTGCAACAGTATCACACTGTTGACTCATATTAAGCTTGTGGTCCACTATGACCCCTAGATCTCTTTCTGCCATACTCCTTCCTAGACAGTCTCTTCCCATTCTGTATGTGTGAAACTGATTGTTCCTTCCTAAGTGGAGCACTTTGCATTTATCTTTATTGAACTTCATCCTGTTTACCTCAGACCATTTCTCCAATTTGTCCAGATCATTTTGAATTTTGACCCTGTCCTCCAGAGCAGTTGCAATCCCTCCCAGTTTGGTATCGTCCGCAAACATAATAAGCGTACTTTCTATGCCAACATCTAAATCGTTGATGAAGATATTGAACAGAACCGGTCCCAAAACAGACCCCTGCGGAACCCCACTTGTTATACCTTTCCAGCAGGATTGGGAGCCATTAACAACTACTCTCTGAGTACGGTTATCCAGCCAGTTATGCACCCACCTTATAGTAGCCTCATCTAAATTGTACTTTCCTAGCTTATCTATAAGAATATCATGCGAAACTGTATCAAATGCCTTACTAAAGTCTAGGTATATCACATCCACCGCTTCTCCCTTATCCACAAGGCTCGTTATCCTATCAAAGAACGCTATCAGATTAGTTTGACACGATTTGTTCTTTACAAATCCATGCTGGCTATTCCCTATCACCTTACCACCTTCCAAGTGTTTGCAGACGATTTCTTTGATTACCTGCTCCATTATCTTCCCTGGCACAGAAGTTAAACTAACTGGTCTGTAGTTTCCTGGGTTGTTTTTATTTCCCTTTTTATAGATGGGCACTATATTTGCCCCCTTCCAGTCTTCTGGAATCTCCCCCGTCTCCCATGATTTCCCAAAGATAATAGCTAGAGGCTCAGATACCTCCTCTATTAACTCCTTGAGTATTCTAGGATGCATTTCATCAGGCCCTGGTGACTTGCAGGCATCTAACTTGTCTAAGTGATTTTTTACTTGCTCTTTTTTTATTTCTCTTCTAAACCTACCCTCTTCCCGTAAGCATTCACTATACTAGACATTCCTTCAGACTTCTCAGTGAAGACCGAAACAAAGAAGTCATTAAGCATCTCTGCCATTTCCAAGTCTCCCGTTACTGTTACCCCCTCCTCATTGAGCAGTGGGCCTACCCTGTCCTTAGTCTTCCTCTTGCTTCTAATGTATTGATAAAAAGTCTTCTTGTTTCCCTTTATTCCCATAGCTAGTTTGAGTTCATTTTGTGCCTTTGCTTTTCTAATCTTGCCTCTGCATTCCTGTGTTATTTGCCTATATTCATCCTTCGTGATCTGACCTAGTTTCCATTTTTTATATGACGCCTTTTTATTTTGTAGGTCACGCAAGATCTCAAGGGTAAGCCAAGGTGGTCTTTTGCCACATTTTCTATCTTTCCTAACCATCGGAATAACTTGCTTTTGGGCCCTTAATAGCGTCCCTTTGAAAAACTGCCAACTTTCCTCAGTTGTTTTTCCCCTCGGTCTTAATTCCCATGGGACCTTGCCTATCAGCTCTCTGAGCTTACCAAAATCCGCCTTCCTGAAATCCATTGTCTATTCTGCTGTACTCCCTTCTACCTTTCCTTAGAATTGCAAATTCTATGATTTCATGATCACTTTCACCCAAGCTTCCTTCTGCTTTCAAATTCTCAACAAGTTCTTCCCTATTGGTTAAAATCAAGTCTAGAACAGCTTCCCCCCTAGTAGCTTTTTCAACTTTCTGAAATAAAAAGTTGTCTGCAATGCAGTCCAGGAACTTATTGGATAGTCTGTGCCCCGCGGTGTTATTTTCCCAACATATATCTGGATAGTTGAAGTCCCCCATCACCACCAAATCTTGGGCTTTGGATGATTTTGTTAGTTGTTTGAAAAAAGCCTCATCCACCTCTTCCGCCTGATTAGGTGGCCTGTAGTAGACTCCCAGCACGACATCACCTGTGTTTTTTACCCCTTTTAGCCTAACCCAGAGACTCTCCACCCTTCCGTCTCCTATGTCCATCTCCACCTTAGTCCAAGTGTGTACATTTTTAATATATAAGGCAACACCTCCTCCCTTTTTCCCCTGTCTATCCTTCCTGAGCAAACTATACCCATCCACACCAACATTCCAGTCGTGTGTATTATCCCACCAAGTTTCAGTAATGCCAATAATGTCATAGTTGTATTATTTATTAGCACTTCCAGTTCTTCCTGCTTATTACCCATACTTCTTGCATTTGTATAAAGGCATCTAAGATACTGGTTTGATCTTGCCTCCCAGCTTTGCCCTGACCCTCCTTCCTCTCTGCCATTATAGCCCATGCTCCCTCCTGTTTCCAACCCATTTCCCAGGTCTTGTTCTCCACTTACCTGTGGGCTTTGCTCACCTGTCCCCGTCGAACCTAGTTTAAAGCCCTCCTTACTAGGTTAGCCAGTCTGTGCGCAAATAAGGCCTTTCCCCGCTTCGAAAGGTGAACGCCATCTGTTCCTAGCAGTCCTTCCTCAAATAGCATCCCGTGGTCGAGGAAGCCAAAGCCCTCCTGGCGACACCATCTTCGCAGCCAGGCATTCACCTCCACGATGCATCTGTTTCTGCCCGGACCCCTACCTTCAACAGGAAGAATCGAAGAGAATACCACCTGCGCTCCAAACTCCTTAACCCGTACTCCCAGAGCCCTGTAGTCACTCTTGATCTGCTCAGCGTCACACCTCGCAGTATCATTTGTGCCCACATGGATGAGTAGCATGGGATAGCAGTCAGAAGGCCGGATAATCCTCGACAAAGCCTCTGTAACATCTCGGATACGGGCCCCTGGCAGGCAGCATACCTCCCAGGATGAACGGTCAGGGCAACAGATGGGTGTCTCCGTCCCCCTCAGCAGAGAGTGTCCAACCACCACTAAGGCACATCATCTGGCCAATCAGTATATAGCTTGTTTTAATTTTTATATTGCTGCTATTTATGTGGAATGCTGAATTTTACAGGAGTGACATTGCAACCATGAATGAGATTTTTCTGAAACTGTTACATCCATAAAATATTGAGGAGGTTTTGGCAGCTGGTTGTAGGTTCTAAGGGGATACTATAATGTAATTTATAGCAGTGTTTTGGGGATGTATTGTATATAGATATTACATTAAAATTATGTTAAAAGAACATTTATTTGCAAACTCAAGCACTCAAAAGTCAATAAATGCCAGATTTATGGTCATCTGTGCAACCTTAAATCTGCCCCCTACTGTGTCCATCTTAGTGCATTGAATGAGGCAGGGGTTCTGTGGGAAAAAACAGTATGTGACTATAATTAGACTGTATCATAATATATATGCACAAGAATTAGGGTTGCATAATCAACCATAAAACTGGCAATTGCTCGCTTCCAAGTGCTTGACTTTGCAACTTAAATTAAGTTGTTTCAACATTATTTTCCTAGTTTTTTTTAAGGGAAAAATGTAAAACGAAGTCTTCTGTGTGTGTAATTGTAACAGTCCCTCCTCTCATGGCTCATCAGCAGAGTCTGAACTCTGAACCTTCAACACTGCAGCACAGTCTGCTGCCAAGTGAACTATAGGACTAACTATGTTAGCCAGCAGCAGGAGAAAGCTGTTATCCCAGAGGGGGTATTAACCATTGGGTCCAGGTGCTGGGTCCCAGAGAGTCTCTCTTCCTGCTAGAGAGAGAGAAGCTGAATGGAATTTCATGGGATGAAGAAAAAGCTCTGTAACCTGAAGGGCCATCCCTTTGCTGAATCTCAACGGCCTGCTGCAAATAATGGAGGCATGAGAGTTTCTGAAAGGAAAAAGTCACAAGAATCATAAAAAGTGTTAAGCAACCTAAATATTAGGGATTCTTATTAGCTCCCCCTATAATTAAAATATTATGCATATACTGTCCTTTTACAGGATGAAATGGATATTATATAAAGCATAAACAGGTTGAGAGAGGTTTTGACTCAATGTCTATTCAGTAAAACCCCATGGAAATTTATCAGGCAGTTGTTCAGAAATGCAAAAGCACTATCATATCGAGAAATTCACATATTGTCCAGACCTACAACTCTGGGGTCATGAAACATTTTGCTGCCTAATATACCATGTATTGTCATAACTTTCCTACTTAGATCTGAACCTTAGAGTTCAGAACATGAGAAGCTAGCATGAAACCTCCAAACTTAATTACCAGCTTGGATCTGATATCGTGCCACCAGCCAGAAAATTCCAGTGTCTGGCTCACTCTGGTCTCCCCAAAACCTTCCCTGGGGGACCCCAAGACTCAGATGCCCTGAGTCTCACCATAAAGGGAAATAACCCACTTCCCTTCCCCCCTCTTTACCTCCTCCCAGATTTCCCCGCCCTGGGTACTGTAGGATATTCCCTGCTTCAAGTCCTTGAAACACAAGTACCGAGAGATCAAATCTCTCTCTCCTCTCACCCAGAGAATATGCAAAGTCAGGCTTAATAAATCTAACACAAAGAGATTTTCCCCCTCCCTTCGTTTCTTAGCATTAACCAGTGAAAAAATTCAAACAGGTCTTAAAAAGAAAGCTTTATATACAAAGAAAGAAAAAGACATAAAAATGGTCTCTGTATCAAGGTGACAATATACAGGGTCAATTGCTTAAAAGAAAAAATGAATAAACAGCCTTATCCAAAAAGAATACAATTTAAAACATTCCAGCAACAACACACATGTAAATACAAAAAAACAATATAAACCTATTGTCTTACTATCCTTGTACTTGCAACTTGGAAACAGAAAATTAGAAAGCCTGGAGATAGAGAGATCACTCTCAGAGCCGAGAGGGCCACCGAACCAAGACAAAGAACACCCACCCAAAAACTTCCCTCTCTGGACATTTGAAAAATCTTGTTTTCTGATTGGTCCTCTGGTCAGGTGTTTGGTTCCCTTTGTTAACCCTTTACAGGTAAAAGAACATTAACCCTTAGCTATCTGTTTATGACATGTATGTTGGGCAAAATTCACCCCCTCTGCTGCCCTTATGTAAAGGCTACATCATGATGTGTGATTTTAGTGTGACACTGAAATGTAAGTGGAACGTAACTGCAGCATGGGGTTTCATACAGAAGACTTATAATGAAGTGGTTAAAGATACATGGCCTTTGATGTGGTACCTCTTAATGCATCACCTAAACTTTCTTAGCATCTTCTGTAACTGCACACTGATCATAAGTGAAATGTAAAGCTGATTTTGCCAAACTATAAATGGTATAGCTTCTAAGGAAACAAGTGGTTTTGATTAGTATATTTCCACTAAAATAAGGAAGCCTGTGGCCCAAGAATGGGAGAGCGGCAAAGGCGGCTTCTTGTCACCTTTTTGCTTCCACTATTCTGGAACACAAGTGTGCGGCAAGCCAAGGTGTGAATCTACAGTGTGCTAGCTTGCCGCACAGTATTGTCCCATATAGAAAAGCCCCAACAGCAGATAATAGCTGAAGTCCAGCAGAAGTCCAGCCACATCCTAATAATGCCCCGTATACTAGGGATTTCAAGGGTTAGGGTGCATTGTTATTATACCAGCCACCTAGGAAAGTGTCAAGTATCAGAGGGTAGCCGTGTTAGTCTGGATCTGTAAAAGCAGCAAAGAATCCAAGAATCCAAGAATCCAGGATTCTTTGCTGCTTCTAGGAAAGTGCTACATCTGGGTATTCCCAAATTGCTAGATATGCCAGCTTTATGGACCATTTCTCCAACCATGGAGGCATAAATGGACCATAGCATTATCTAGCCCCCCATGTGTCTTATTACTCTTCTCTTCATCATCCCCTAAAGACAAATCAAAGCAAACATAAAAAGAATGCAGTCACCTTTCCGTTGAAACTGTGTGAGTGTGCATCAGACTCATACGAACTGCACTAATATGATTTAGTTGACATTGCATTAATCTTGCCAGTTTGGTGCATGTAGTAAGAATAATGGGCACTTCTACCCTTACTCTGCCATCCTAGAAGTATAAATGTAAATTGAGTTTATTACTTTAGTTTCACTAATGTTCACTCCTAGCTTTGTTACTGCTAAATCCATGCCCCATTCCAAGACTGCGAATGCTTGCACACAATTAATCTCACAAATTTATGAATGCCAAAGCATGAAGCAAAATGAAAACAACTGGAGGAATGTATAAGGGGAATAACTGGACTGTATCCAGATGTGCATGTGTAAAACATCACCCACTGACTCCTCCCCCATATCCTGTCTGAAGAAAGGAATTTTTTTAAAAAATAAACGGGTTATTTGAAAGAAATTACGGTGTCTGACTGAAACCTAATAGGCAAGGCTGGGTTAGTGGTAATTAGGTACCTTCTTTCTTCCTCTGGTTTTAACTCATTCGATATCATTGAATTTAACAGCTTTACTTCCATTTTCTGTGCCTGTTGTCGTGACCTTTTGAGAAATATATTCAAAGGATGTGGTGGGGGAAAAAATTGCAGAAGATCATATGAAGGTTTTTATGAGAAACACTAACTTCTATGAGTAGCAGTGGGCACCATTAAGTTCTCAGTGAGAATATTCAGTTAGCAAAAGCTGGGGAGGGGTAAAGGGAAATTGGAGAGAATTTATAGATAGAGCTTATTGATTGAAGTGAGATGGAACGGCCATTCCTTATGCTCTCTTTACAGGCAATGGGATAAAAATGGAGGTAGCAATTGTGTCCTTACTCAGCTATAACTGAGTCAGTGACCTCCGCTGAAGGACAGTTTTGTTGTATGCAGTGAGGGCTGGGGTCTTTCTTACCAGCTGCCATTGCATACCTCATTTTTGGACAGATCTGTGTTTAAAAGGGGAATGGGAATGAGCAGCAAAGGGGCAGGGGAGGGAAGCTAGACTGGGAAAAGCCACCCTGTTTTTACTTTCATAAATCTATCTTTTCCCTAATGATTTTGAGGCACCGTTTGTATTCCTTCTGTTTAGTAAATCATAGATCCCATCTTTAAATAGTTCCGTGCTTTCTCAGCACAAACTCTTTTCCTAGACATTTTGTAACACTTTATTTCTCCCTAAATTAAAATAACAGGAACCTTGGCTGAGTTTTACGAAAACACCCTCACAAGCTTTTTCTACTGTCTGCTGTTTACTTTGGGTCTGTACCCAAATAGGATGATAGAAGAAAAGAAATTGCACTGAATCTTCTTAAAAACTGGAATTGCTACATGGCAGAGAACTCCTAAAGTCGTTACTCCGTTTCTACCCCTTGCCTAGGCAAAAATCTCATTGAAAATAATTAAGTGAGGTCTTCAGGGTTTGGCCCACAGAAAGAATAATTATTCATTCCAGCTGCCTCCCTTCCCCGAAAAACGTTTACTGGTGACTATTCTGCTGTGCTGACCTTATGTTTCAAGAGCCTGGGGCTTGAATTTCATCTCTCATCTTAGTGTTTAAACTAGAGTTAAAGAAATTCTGCCATTAGGATCCTGACAAAGGGGTAGCAGCAAGATCTTTTTAATGGGAAAAAGATATACTATCTGTACAAAGATGGTAAGAGTTATAATCTTCAAAAACTGAGTGAACGCAAAGGTGTGATTCTGTGTTTACACTAGGTATAACATTGCCAGACATGGGGCCTATGTAACAGAGTGTGTTTTAGAATTTGGTGTCCGTGTTTCCATCAGAATACAGTGAAAGCTGTTTCAGACAAATGCCCATATTCTTTGGAAAGAGAGCCCCAGACGTTCATCTGACAATCCTTTGTACTTAGAAAAATTTAAAAAATTTTTTTGCCACAGCTCGTCATGTTGATACATTGAAGTTACAGCAGCTCCTGAAGTGAGGTGATGTTGCTATGGCAACATCACATATTGTATAACCAGCACCACACCACTGTCAAACTGTAGAGGTGAGAGGTAGTTTTTAAAAGCTTTATTAGATTTTTTTTTTTATGATCTGTCTCATACATTTCAACCTTGTGGTTGCCAGTTTCTCCAGCTTAGTCTTTCAGAACAGAAAATAGTTTAGAACAGTGGCTCTCAACCAGGGGTATATGTACCTCTGGGGTACATCAAGTCATCTAGATATTTGCCTTGTTTTACAACGGGCTACACTAACAGCACTAGTGAAGTCAGTACAAACTAAAATTTCATTCAGACAATGACTTGTTTATACTGCTCTATATGCTATACACTGAAATTTAAGTACAATATTTATATTCCAATTGATTTATTTGATAATTATATGGTAAAAAGGAGAAAGGAAGCTATTTTTCAGTAATAATGTGCTGTGACACTCGTGTATTGTTATGTCTGATTTCATAGGTGCTGACTCCATGGATGCTTCAGGGTCGGAGCACTCACGGGGAAAAAATTTAGAGGGTGCTTAACACCTACTGGCAGCTCATCTTCCCCCCCCTCTGGTGCCTTCTGTCTGCCGGCAATCTTGTAGATCAACTCCTCCTCCTCCCACCCTGCGTTTCCTACCTGCCGCTGATCAGCTGTTCCACGGCATGCAGTAGGCGCTGTGAGGACGGGGTGCTCTCCAAGGAAGGGGTGGAACTGTGCAGGAAGAGGCAGGGACTTGGGGGAAGAGGTGGAGTGTGGGAGTGCCCGTGGGATGAGCACCCCTGGGAAAAATTTGAAGCTGGCGCCTGTGTCCAATTTTGTAAGCAAGTAGTTTTTAAGTGAGGTGAAACTTGAGGGTACACAAGAGAAATCAGACTCCTGAAAGGGGTAGAGTAGTCTGGAAAGGTTGAGAGCCACTGGTTTAGAATTGCTCAATTCTTCCAGTTGAGGGATCTGCCTGGGGCATCTAGTCTGGTGTTTCAGCATGTACTGCTCACTTTCCAGTGGGGGCCTCCAAAACAGCAGCAGCCAGATTATTTAACAGTCCAGCAGCCCCCACCGAATGAGCAGGGCCTTTTTCAACTGCACTCAACTAATAGGGTTGTGTGCAGCTAAAGTGAATTAGTGAGCCATGTAAAATTTTAACCTAACACCACCATTGTTCATTCACCTTTTGGTGAATCTGGGGACTAAATTTCAGATAATCCTGGACCTGGTATTGAGCTGCCATTGACGTGAAAACATCACAAACCTTGGTGTTTAGATGGTTTTGATCCAAAACCAGGCAAAACTTGCTGGTTCTTCTTCGAGTGATTGCTCATATCCATTCCAGTTAGGTGTGCGCGCCGTGCGTGCACGTTCATCGGAAGATTTTTACTCTAGCAACTCCGGTGGGTTGGCAGGTCGCCCCCTGGAGTGGCGCTGCTATGGTGCCTGATATATACCCCTGCCAATCCGTCCGCTTCTCAGTTCCTTCTTACCGCCGTGTCGGTCGTTGGAACTGTGGAGCGCGGCATAGCTGTCCTCCACGTACCTAGCTTCTCCTTGTTCACTTGTTGTATATAGTTATCGTTAGTGTATAAAGTATTTAGTTCATAGTTGTCAATTAGTTATTGTATATAGTTTAGCGGGTTCGGACTCTAGCCCTTCCCCGCACTCGGTGCCCGGGCTCATGCCCGGTTCACCGGGTTTCAAGCCGTGCTCGGCCTGCAAAAAGCCGATGCCCACGAGCAATCCCCACAACGCCTGCCTAAAGTGCCTGAGGGAATCGCACATATCTGAGAAGTGCTGCATTTGTAAGGCCTTCAAACCGCGGACCAAGAAGGAGAGAGACCATCATTTGAAGACTCTCCTTATGGAGGCAGATCTTAACCCTCCTTCTTCGGCACCGAGTGCCGACACCGCACCGGCACCGGACCGCGCCTCGGCACTGGCCTTCCCCGGCGCAGGATCCTGACAGAAGAACATCAGCGGTCTCTACTCCTGCGAAGCAGACGCGTGCGGACCGGCTGGCGCCGACTCCTGCCACGGCCCCGATGCTAGTGATACCATCGACTCCGGGCCCGAGAGGTCTGTCGAGTCCGGTCTTGGTGAGCTCCCTGGTGAGACCCGTGGTCAAGCTGACGGTCCCCTCTACGCCAGAGACATTCTCATCGGCCAGGGACCTGATCGCAATGACCGAGTCTGCTCTGCCTCCACCGCCGGTGCGGGTTCTTCAATCTAGAGGCAAGCCAGCAGCCATGAGACCTCCGTCCCTGGAGTCGACGGGCCGGCACCGATCTCCACCTAGGTCCCGGCACCGCTCCAGGTCCCGTGGAAGATCTCGATCGAGGCGCTGCTTGCAGTCCCAGCACTGCTCACCATGGCGGTACCGGTCGTACTCACGGCGCACATCCACTTCCTGGTACTCTCAGCACCATTCCAGTTCTAGTCATTGCTACCGGCACCGAGACGCCCGCAGCTGCTCGCGCTGTCGGCGTTCCCAATCCCGGTCGACCTCCCGGCACCAACCTGGTGGCAGGTCCTGGTCACGATCTCGGCACCGTTATGACTCCCGGTACCGGTCTCCGGCACCGAGGAGGTCTCCACCAATGGAGGCGAGGGGCCCATACCAACCTCGTTCCCCCCCCCCCCCGGCCATCCCGCCAGCCGTCTGTGTCCTCTCAGGCGGATAGCCTATATGCCCCGGACACGGATGTACCTACCACCTTGTTCCACGAACCCCAGCCTCAAGAGCATGGACCGCAGCAATGGGGGTTCTGGACACCTTGGACGTACCATCAAGCCCAAGGCCTTCAGCCGGGTCCCTCACGTTCCAATGTCTTGGAGCACAGGGTTCCTTAGGCCACGATTTCCTGTCCTCCTCCTCCTCCCATGGAGGAAAGATTATCCCAGCCTCAAGACCCCGAACCTCCTGCGGAGTAAGATGCAGTCCTTCAGGCAGAGCCCTCCGCAGACCCGCTTCTCCCAGGTCTCTCCTCGTCATTGTCTCCGGATGAGGCTGTGGCTGGGACATCATCTACCAGCCCGCCTCCGCTTGACCTTAGGGCGCACCAGGACCTCCTCAGGCGTGTTGCACAGAACATGAACCTGCAGGCCGAGGAGGTCTCGGAGATACAAGATCCAGTGGTGGACATATTGTCAGCGGATGCCCCCACTCGGGTGGCCCTTCTGTTTATTAAAACCATTCAAGCCAACGCCACTACCATCTGGCAGTCTCCGGCTTCTGATCCCCCCGCTGCGCGAGGGGTGGAACGTAAATACATGGTCCCCTCAAAGGGGTATGAATACTTGTATGTCCACCCTCCCCCTTGTTCCCTCGTTGTCCAATCTATGAACGAGAGGGAGTGACATGGTCAGCAGGCCCTAGCCCCAAAATCCAAGGAGGCGAGATGCATGGACTTACTCGGCCGGAAAGTCTACTCTGCGGGGGCCCTCCAGCTCCGCGTCTCTAATCAGCAGGCCCTCCTTAGCCGCTACAACTATAACACTTGGGCCACAGCGGACAAATTTAAGGAGCTGCTCCCTCAGGACGCACGTCAGGAGTTCTCCGCGATCCTTGATGAGGGCAAAAAGGTCACGAGAACTTCCCTGCAGGCTGCCCTAGATGCCGCAGAATCAGCTGCACGTACTCTGGCATCTGGTGTTACTATGCGCCGTATCTCATGGTTGCAGGTCTCCGGCCTCCCCCCGGAACTCCAGTATACCATCCAAGACCTCCTATTTGAAGGCCAAGGCCTGTTCTCTGACAAAACTGACCCTAGGCCGCAAAGCCTAAAAGACAATAGGGTCATTATGCACTCCTTGGGGATGCATACACCCGTTACCCAGCGCAGACCCTTCCAGCCACAGCAGCAACGCCGGCCCTACCCCCAACCCTGGCAGAGGCAGGACTTCGCCAGACAGCGAGGCAGGAATGGTCGCCGCAGACAATCCAGCAACCAAGGGGGCCAGAACCAGAACCCCTCCAAGCCTTCTTCCGGACTGAAACCTTCCTTTTGAAGGTGCGCCCAAGAGCGTTGTACCAGTTTCATTGATGGATCCATCCTCTCCTTTTTCCAACCGTCTTTCCCTTTTCCTCCCTGCGTGGTCCCAGCTAACATTGGACTGCTGGGTCTTATGCACGGTGGAATTTGGATACCACCTGCACTTTGTTTTAAATCCTCCCTCTCACCCCCCTCCCTCGTCCCTCTTCAGGGACCCCTCTCACGAGCAGCTCCTCCTACAGGAGGTGCGAGCGCTCCTCGGCAAAGGAGCCATAGAGGAGGTTCCTGAGTTCGAGCGGGGCAAGGGGTTTTATTCCCGCTACTTTCTAATCCCCAAGGCAAAGGGAGGTCTCAGACCTATTCTCGATCTGAGGGAACTCAACAGATACCTACTAAAGTTGAAGTTCCGTATGGTATCCCTGGGGACCATTATCCCATCCCTGGATCCTGGAGACTGGTATGCCGCCCTCGACATGCAAGATGCCTACTTCCATATAGCCATCGTCCCACCCCACAGGAGGTTCCTCCGGTTTGTGGTCAACTGGCAACATTTCTAATTTGCGGTCATCCCATTCGACCTATCTACAGCCCCAAGAGTGTTCACCAAGTGTATGGCTGTAGTCGTCGCCCACCTTCGCCGCAGTCGTATACACGTATTCCCATACCTGGACGACTGGCTTATCCAGGGGACTTCCGAGGCGCAAGTCCTCAGGCACATCCGCATTTCAAGAACCTGTTCTTAAGCCTAGGTCTACTGATCAATGTGGAGAAATCAACGCTAATCCCCACACAGAGGATAGAGTTTATCGGCGCCACCCTGGACTCCACTCTTGCCAAAGCCTCTCTGCCTCTCTCGAGTTTCCAAACTATGGCAGCCATCATACGGAGACTGCAAGCAGCGCCCCTGACCTTGGTGCGCACCTGCCTTACTCTCCTGGGCCATATGGCGGCCTGCACATTCATAACGAACTGTGCAAGGCTCCGCCTAAGACCCCTCCAGTCCAGGCTCAACGCACAATACCGGCCAGCCAGAGATCCAATCAACATGGTTGTCACAATTCCACAGGGCGTCTTGGACTCCCTCCAGTGGTGGCTGGACCCTTCCGTGGTGTGTGCGGGGCTCCCGTTCCATCCACCCCAACCCTCGGTGTCCCTGACAACAGCTGTCTCCTCCCTGGGTTGCGGGGCTCACCTCGGGCTCCTGCAAACCCAAGGCCTGTGGTCACCTCGCGAGCTAGCCCTCCACATCAACGTCCAGGATTTGAGAGCGGTCCGCCTTGCTTGTCACGCCTTCCTTCACCATCAGCAGGGCCGTTGTGTCTCGGTATTCACCGACAACATGACGACCATGTATTATATAAACAAGCAGGGCGGCACGCGATCCTCTCCCATGTGTCAAGAGACCTTACAGCTCTGGGACTTCTGTATAGCCCATTCTATTCACCTCATTGCGTCCTTTCTCCCGGGGGTCCGGAACACGCTGGCTGATCATCTCAGCAGGTCCTTCCTGTCCCACAAATGGTCCCTTCGCCTGGACGTTGCTCTTTCGCTCTTCCGGAGGTGGGGGTTTCCCCGAATGGACCTCTTCGCATCCCGTGGGAACAGGAAATGCCAGATGTTCTGTTCCTTTCAAGGCCTCTCACCGGGTTCGGTGGTGGACCCCTTCCTTGTTCCATGGACGACGCACCTGCTCTGTGCCTTTCCACCATTTCCGCTCGTCCACAAGGTCCTATTGAAGGTGTGCAGACAGGGCCCGCTTGATCATGATAGCTCCAGCGTGGCTTCGGCAGCACTGGTACTCCCTGCTGCTGGACCTTTCCATAGCCGACCCTGTCCCGCTGTCCCGCTGCCCCTTCAGGTGGACCTGATCACTCAGGACCACGGCAAGCTCCATCATCCAGACCTTCAATCGCTCCACCTCATGGCATGGCTCCTGAGTGGCTGACCCGGTCTGAGCTCCGTTGCTCTACCCCAGTGCGGCAGGTGCTCCTGGGCAGCAGGAAGCCTTCCACTAGAGCTTCACCTAGCTCCATTGCTAATATCTTGGACTACATCTGGTCCCTCAAGCAACAGGGCCTGGCGATATCATCTCTCCGGGTTCACTTGGCAGCCATCTCCACCTATGTTCTCTCACTCTATGGTGACTATATTCCTTAAGGGCTTGGGGCATCTCTACCCCCAGGTTTGCCGCCCTGCCTCTACCTGGGACCTTAACAAGGTTCTGACCCGGCTCATGTCCCCTCCTTTTGAACCATTAGCGATTTGCTACCTTCTCTACCTCTCATGGAAAACCGCTTTCCTGGTGGCCATCTCATCATCGAGAAGGGTCTCGGAGCTTCAGACCCTCACGGTAGATCCCTCGTATACTGTGTTCCACAGGGACAAGGTGCAGCTAAGACCGCACCCAGCCTTTCTCCCCAAGGTGGTATCGGTTTTCCATGTTAACCAGGAGATCTTCCTACCTATCTTCTTCCCAAAGCCACATTCGTCTCGCAGGGAGCAGCTGGACGTCCGTAGGGTGCTCGCCTTTTACATAGAGCGAACTAAGCCATTCCGCAAAACCCCCCCAACTCTTTGTTGCGGTGGCGGAATGTGTCAAGGAGTTACCCGTCTCCTCGCAGAGGATTTCCTCCTGGGTAACGTCCTGCATCCGCGCCTGTTATGAATTGGCGCACGCCCCCCCCCCCGGGCCACGTGACTGCGCACTCCACCAGGGCTCAAGCCTCATCGGCTGCTTTTCTTGCTCACGTGCCCATTCAGGAAATATATCGGGCAGCAACCTGGTCTTCTGTCCATACCTTTGCTTCCCACTACGCCCTGGTTCAGCAATCTAGGGATAACGCAGCCTTCGGCTCCGCCATGTTGCACTCTGTGACATCTCTCTCCGACCCCACCACCTAGGTAAGGCTTGGGAATCACCTAACTGGAATGGATATGAGCAGTCACTTGAAGAAGAAAAGACGGTTACTCACCTTTGTAACTGTTGTTCTTCGAGATGTGTCGCTCATATCCATTCCACACCCGCCCTCCTTCCCCACTGTTGGAGTAGCCGGCAAGAAGGAACTGAGGAGCGGACGGATCGGCAGGGGTATATATCAGGCACCATAGCGGCGCCACTCCAAGGGGCGACCTGCCGACCCACCGGAGTTGCTAGGGTAAAAATCTTCCGACGAACGTGCACGCACGGCGCACATACCTAATTGGAATGGATATGAGCAACACATCTCGAAGAACAACAGTTACAAAGGTGAGTAACCATCTTTTTTGGTTATTTTTTTAACTCAAAACAAAATACAGAGTATCATCCTAAACAAAAAACAGAAGGAAGGCAGAGGAGGGGGAAGGGTTGTGAAAATCTTGCAAACTGTAACCACATGGCTAAAGTTATCAGTCCCATGTAACCTGCAGAAGAATTATTTTGGTTGTAATGTACAAAAACAAAACAAACAAAACCCTGCAGGACACTCCCCCAAGTACTTGTTAATTATTATTGCATACAGGCCTGAAATGATGGCAATATTGTTTGGACTAAATTTTAGGAGAGAGGGTTTGGTGACATGCTGAAGATTTGAGTTCAAATACCACTGTCACTCACAAGTGAAAATGTGTTTGGTCTTAATCAGGCTGGTGCTATGCAACACCTCGAGCACAAGGCTAGAGGGAGGCAGCAGCTCATGAGTGCTGATCCTGTCTCTGCTTCCTACTCCCTTTGTGACCTCAGGCAAGTCACTTAACTTCTGCTGCACTTTTCATCTTTGGTTACATGAGGATGACATCTGCCTACCTTTCAAACAGGATATAGGGAAATAGGGAGCAGGCTCCCCCACTTCTCCTGAATGCAGACATAGCATTCCCCCGTTTCCTGCCAGGACTTTTATCCCAGCCTGATGTCACAGTTCAGTGCAGCGGAGGAGGAGAGCCAGAAAGGAAGAGGAGCATTAGTATGAGAATCCCTGGGTGCTGAAAGTCAGAGAACCATGAAGGAGAGCCTTGGCACCAGCAGGTGAGCTGTTCAGGAAGCAGCCAGAGAGGGTTGGGAGCTCTGCCCTCCTCCTTATTACAAATGTGTCTTCTTGTGCCTCCATTTATTGTTGGCCGAGCTTCTAGAACACATTCATAGATTGACTCATACTACAGTGATTATTCAGCAGCATCAGCTTCTCTTCTTCGAGGATCTCTGCGGTCCCATTTCTGGGATTTGGTGCCTCTATTGTCAAGATGTGGAACTGTAATAAGAACATAAGAATGACCAAACTCGGTCAGACCAATGGATGATCTAGCCCAGTGTCCTGTCTTCTGATAATGGCTGGTGCCAGATTCTTCAGAGGGCATGAACAGAACAGGGCAATTTTATTGTCCAGTCCCCGCATCTAGCAGTCAGAGGTTTAGGAACACCCAGAGCATGAGATTGCATGCCTGATGATCTTGGCTAATAGCCACTGATGGGCGTATCTTCTATGAACTTATCTAATCCTTTTTTTAATCCTGTTACAGTTTTGGCCTATACAACATCCCCTAGCAAGGAGTTCCACAGGTTGACTGTGCATTGTGTGCAGAATAACTTACTTATATTTGTTTTAAAACTGATGCCTATTAATTTCATCAGGTGACCCTTGGTTCTTTTGTTATGTAAAGGGGTAAATAACATTTCCTTAGTCACTTTCTTCACACCATTCATGATTGTATGGCTCTCTATCATATCCCCCCTTTGTCATCTCTTTTCCAAGAGGAACAGCTCCAGTCCTTTTAATCTCTCCACATATCGAAGCTTGTCCATGCCCCTAGTAATTTCTCTTGCCCTTTGTACTTTTTCCGATTCTAATATATCATTCTGGAGTTGTGGTTGTACTATGGATTTATATAGTGGCATTATGATATTGTTTATCTTATCTCTCCCTTTCCTAATGATTTCTAAGATTCTGTTCTCTTTTTTGACAGCCACTGCACAATGAGCTGATCTTTTCATTGAACTATCCACTAAGACTCCAAGAGTGGTAATAGCTAATCTAGACCCCCATCATTGTGTATGTATCGCTGAGGTTGTTTTCCAATGTGCATTACTTTGCATTTATTAACACTGAATTTCATCTGCCATTTTCTTGCCCAGTCACCCAGTTTTGTGAGATCCCTTTGTAACTCTTCACAGTCAGCTTTGGACTTAAGATAATTAAGTAATTTTGTATTGCCTGCAGACTTTGCCACTTCACCGTTTACTCCCTGTACAGCTTCTTAGGGGACACCACTATTTACCTCCTCCGCTGTGAAAACTAACAGTTTATTCCTGCCCTTTGTTTCATATCTTTTAACCAGTTACTGATCTGTGAGAGGACCAGAGCCACATCTACTGTAGGGTACGGTAGAATTGTGCTAGGCTGACAATATCAGCTCTGTCTGTAAAAGGATGCATATCCCTCAACTTCACCTGAGAGTTCTAAATGGAACTACCTCTCTACATGTCCATAAGCTAGTTAATTTATCTTCTTATAGTTATAGACCTCCCTGTGACAATCTGTCATTACTGGAGCTGAGCTTACTGTCTGGCACAGCAGGCTCTATCAAAGCAGACTGCTCTACCACTGTGGTCTATCTTGGCACTAAAGCCTTTCTTAGTGCCTCTGGCCCTGATTGATGACATTAGGGAAAGAACAGGGACAAGGGGAAGCATTCTGATCCATAAAAGGGGTCCAAGGAGAAGAAGAAAATCTCCTCCTCCTCCAATGATGCATGAAATTTCTGGAGACTCCTTACCAGTCATGACATTGCCTCTGGCACATACTCCACCTCAGCTTGAGGCTCTGGTGCTGAGTGATGTGAGCAGCTTACTGCTGTACAAGCATCCAACACCATCTATTTCTGTTCATGACTGGGTGGCATCCATCAAAGCTTTTAGCTGCGCCTCTGCTGCTTGACTCAGCTCTGCAGTATTCATCACCAGTATCGATCTGGAACATTCTTGAGGAGCACAGGATTCCCTCAAAACAAACCATGGTAGCTTCTCTAGTTTGCGCCAGAAAGCCTAGCTGATTTCCCATCATCGTGGAAGACCCCCCTTTAATTATTAATGTGGCCCTACACTGAGGTGTCAGTGAAAGCTTTACTTGTTGCTGCCAAAACTAGTGTGGCACCTACTTTGGCACCAATAATAATATCGGTACTGATGCCCTTCCAGCACTAGAGGCAGCTCCATCAGTGCAGATAGCTTTCCTGGCACCAGACTCATCTTTGGCACCTTGGCCTTCAAGAGCCCCTGTGTTTCAGATGAGTGCCAGCAAGAAGAGTGGCACATGGGCAATGATTGGGAGGAGATCCCTCAGAGAAAATGGAGCCATCTCCATCCTAAACAGTAATATGTAAAGACGGTCATTTTAGACCTTATCCTAGCTTTTTGCTATGGTGGTCTTAGATACTTATCTATCACAGTATCTCTCTCTCCCTCTTTTTGTCCTCAGACTCAATGCTTCCCTAGGGGAATCCCACTTAGGCTCATTAGGTGTGAAAAGGACCTTGTGCAGAGCTGGACAGAACCAAGCCCTTCAGAAAATCTAACAGGTTTTTTTGTTGCCTAGAGGGAAAGGTATAAAGTATAAACAGACTCTCCCCCTCTGGATCAAGAGGTGTATTGAGGATTGTTATTCTTCAGTTTGAAAACCAGTACCACTGGGCTTAAAAAGACACTCCTAGCTTGTCTGAGACAGGTTCCTCTTGCAGAAATTTGCAATGGAACAGCTCTTCATACCGTCACTAAGCATTACTCACTGGACTTGGCATTGTGGTGCTACAGTCCATTTTTGTCTAGGACTCCTTACCCACCATCCTCAGTGTTGAACCTGGGTCTTGGATAGTGCCCTAACCATTGGACTGTCTTTCCTTCCTCTGGGTCCCGTGTTGGTATACAGCCTCTGTATACATATGTATATGAGGCTCACCATCCTGATATCCGAACTCCTGGTGTTCTTTCTCCATGAAAAGGAACGCTTGTTCCACCATACCAAGAGTTGCTAAGTGTGTAGAGGCTTTCACCCCTGCTTCCTTGTCAACTGGGCATATCTGATCAAAGATGAAAAGAACATTTGTAAAGGCTCGTACCTCATTTACTAAAGGCAATGTTCAGAGGCCTGGAAGGGTAACTACATTCTATCTGCTAGCATACATCTGTTATGCCGTTAAGTAGAGTGGATGAGGGAAGCCGGGGGGGGGAGAGTGGTGAGGGGGCACAACATTCAACTGAATCAGGCATTTATGGGGACATAATTTAAACATAAATTGTTGCGTGTGTGTGATAAGGTAAACTCCAGAATTTCTAGTCATCTCAATTAAAGTCTGAGAAGACAGAGCCCCATGTCTCTGTGACATAAAATGATTTGGCTCCCAAATGCAGGCTCTCTGAAGAGATGGCAGTGCCAAGAATTGTGTTTATGGCAGTGCTCCCATTGATTTCAAAGATATTGTTTATGGTCATAAGCATTGCATTTGCTAGTGTTTGCAGGATCAGGCCCAATATTAATATTTCTTTTAAAAAATCCCATGCAAGTGAAAACTGCTTTTACAGAATGTGCATAATTTTTACTAGAGACCTAACCTCTCATGAGACCTATTCCAAGTTCCCATTTTCAGCACTTAAGCATGTTGGTTTTGGTTTCCTATTCATGCGCTGCCATTTTAATTTTATTACCCAACAGTAAAGTAGCTAGTAGAAAATGACGTCAGGACAATGATTTTAAAATTTTACAAGGAAGAAGGATGATCTTGTGGTTAAGACACAGAGCTACGAATTGAAAGACAGGGGTTCTCTTCCCAGTTCTGCCACTGATTTGTTGATGTCCTTGGTCAGTCACTTCGAGGGGCACAACTTAATTTTGTGACCTGCTCTTGCTATATGTAAACCAAACTTCATTGTAACAGAGAAAAATATTTTTCTTCAGTTTTTCAATTTGTTCAGCTTGACCACTGGTGCATATGTTAGCATTTTGTGTATAGTTATTGGAACATAGAAATTGCCATCCTGAATCGGATCAGTGTTCTATCTAGTGTAGTATCCTGTCTCTGAGAGCGGCCAATTCAGCTGCTTTAGAGAAATGCATACACCCAATAGGAGACAAATATGGAATAACCTGTCCGTATGGGAATATTTGGATAGTGTGTGGTTCATGTCCTGAATTATGAGGGTTTATATCCCTGATACTACTTTTTATCCTTTCTAATATAGCTGTGGATTTTCTTATTCATACAAATGGTTAATCCTTTCTGGAATCCTTATAAGACATCCTTAAAGACGTCTGTTGCCTGCCAATGAGTTCCGCCGCATAAAGATGTATATAAAGGTATTTCCTTTTCTTGGTTTTAGCTAATCACTTTCAGCATTTCCTCTATATCACTAGTCAGCTGATCAGTTTTCCCTTCTGTTTGTGCTGGAGAGAAAATATTCACAGAAAGAGGCAAATGTGAATGTAAAGCCCTGAAAATGGAGGCATTCAGGGGAAGAATAAGCACCTGCAACTTCTGAGCACATTCTTAAAAAAACTAGCAATATCAGATTGATGGGGTCCCCTTAATCTTATTTTGCCTCAGTTTTCCTCATCTGTAACACAGAGTTAATACCTTACACACAAGAGTATTGTGTGGTTCAGTAATGTTTACAGAGGGCATTTAGATCCTTGGATGGAAGGTGCTATAGAAGTGCAAAGTATAAATTATACCTGGGGTCATTATTAAATGTCATTGTTCATCAGTGGGTTAAAAAATACTACAGATTTTTTTGTAACATTAGAAGTCCTAATGGGTGGAGTGTTTTTTTTTTAGATTGACTTAACTGTGCAGAACACTTGGGATGAAAAAGTCTGAAGTAAAGGCCAGGAGGGAAGGGACTCCACAGGAAGCTGTGTTATTTAAAGGACTATTTTAGAACCTAACCTGTACACAAGATACTAAGTGTCCCCAACTGCAGTTATGAGCAACCATTTAAAACATGCAGTTGCTTACCTTTTCTTGTAAGTGCCACTGGAAAAGTATTACAAGAACAACTCAGAAGAGTTAAGGGAAGGTCACTAGTAGCCAGTTGCCAAAATATCTGTTTCTGTATACTCTGCCCCCAGTTAAAATAATCAAATTAAAATGTATAAAGATGATTTTACATCTGGTTTTGCAGCTGGAAATAAGTTGATACAGACAGAGGTCCACTGGAAAGTTTAATTTCTGTAATAATCTAGCAGTAAATCTAGTGGAAATAATGTTTTATTTTTTTCACTTGTAAGGTTGATATGTCCTTGAATAAAGAGGAAGAGTATTTCCCTCTTAGTTTTATTGTTAACAGCTGTAGAAATTAAAATAAAATTGATAATTGATAGCCACACATAATAAACCCCATCAAATTCAAAATTTTACTGAAAATGTGGGAATCACAGAACTACGTGGTCAGTAAGCTGCAGTTTTCTTAAAATACTTCAGTCATAAGAAACACCATTTTAATATGCCTTTAAAAATAGCCTCTGCAGCTTTCACAAGTGCTTTGTGGGAGGGCATGCCAGAATGTGGGAACAGATCAAGTACCTTTAGGCATCTGAGGTCAAAATGTGAACAAGGATTTATGGCATGTACAGGTTTTTTTCTGCTTACCGACAAGTTTCTCAGTGGTTTAAACATAGTTTTAAATAACTGTGTTACTTTTGGGGATAGTCAAGTTAGCAGTTCACAGGCACAAACCATCTGAGGGGTTAGACTCCAGAATTTGCATAAGGATTTTATCTTCTGTATAGTGTGTACACTCCACATCTCCTTCCTTTAAATCACTTAAATGGTGTTTTTTACTGGGTGCGTTTCTGCATCAGTGAGATGATAGACTAATACTCAACTCTATCACTGCATGGAAGAAAGAACAAGCTACAGCTAGGGCTTGATTTGAGATTCGCCCTGCTGGGTGGGGCAATGGTGAAGAAGCTGGCCCACAGCCATTTTGCATTAGTGTGCAGGGACTAGTAGCTCAGTCCTAGAGGTGAAGGGGTTCTCCTCCCTGAAGGGAGCAGGCAACAGCACTAGTGTGATTTACAATCTCACCTTAGTTGAGTTGATCTGGACCAGTGTGTGAGGATGAGCACGTACTGCCCATCTTCACCTCCTGCTGCATGAGCAGCCTCAGTCTGGCCCCTTTAGATTGTGTCTTGGGGCAGCAATCTTACCCTTTATTGTTGTGTATGGCAAATATGCTGATTACAGTTTAAATAATTGAGCAAGAGTAAAAATGGGCTAGTTCTAAGGAACTCTTGTGCGTTGCCCTTCAGACTTGCTAGCATGTCTATTTCTGGTATTTTGAAAAGTGTTTTACATTAATGGTTGTAATTTTTCACTTCCTGTGAGCCCTGCACAGTTGAATTAATGCTAACTAAGGCATCCAGTGAGGGATACAAGATTATATGTAGTGTGTATATTTTGTACTAAAATAGCAGTGCTTATATTCACATAGAAAATACCTTTTATGCTTTAGAAAATTGATAAATCATGGAGGCAACAGTTGCAACTCCATAGTAAAGACTACTCTGAGACTTTTCCTTTAAAGGATTTATTTGTTATGCAGAAAAACAGTGAATTCTCCCCAGATTTATAACACTTTTTCAGTGTAGAATGTGTCTTGCAAGAATTTATAGGCACATCTGTTAATTAGTTTGAATTCAAATTAATTTAAACATGGTCTCTTTAAGAAATTTAGCACCTGGGATAAGCCCCCCTCCCGCCCCCGAATGATCTTAATAGAATAATGACATTTCAAAATTACCATATACTTTAAACTTATTGAAACCTAGTGCAGAGGCTACACTTATTTACAATTAATGGTTATTTCCTATTTTCATAACTAAAAGTTTTTCCTTCAGCAGAGGGTAAATAATGTTCTTCCATGCACCAGCCATTGCTGTCAGATAAACTTACGGTTATGGAGAATAAAGACAAATGAGCATTATTTCCAAATATTTCTTTTCAAAGGCCACACATTGCAGCAGATCTACTCAGCAAGGCTGGGGAGTGACAGCATTTAAGGGAAGTGGTGTGCAGAGGAATGTAAGGAGGTACAAGAAGTGTGTGTGTGCGGGGGGGATTTTGAGTCACCTGTAGTAACCCTGCATTAACCATACGATTATAATTAAGGCATTTTGGTGTTTGTGATCCCAGATTAGATTAAACTAATTTTTAAATACATTTTTTTATTTAAGAACTCTCTATTCCCATAGTGTCACAATGGGGAAGAGTTATGGGGGGAAAGGGGGTACTTGTAACTCCATAACTAAACATTTTTGGATTACTTTGGAGTTTAATCTTAACTGTGCATTTATAATACTTGTTTTGTTTTAATTACAACATCCCTGTAAAGGATTGTACTCTAAATAACGGATGTGTTCAGTCAATCTTAACTCCATTGTAATATGTGTTTTGTCTGGGAATAATCTGCAGTCACATCAATTGGTAATAGAATGTAAATAAAAACACAACTTCAGTAGTAGTTCAATATAATTTATTGGTAATATTAAACAGGTACTTTAGCTACTAAACTATATAATTTTTTGGTAAAAATTTTGGATAATTTGGATAATTTTGGATAATCCTATATTCCTTTAATGCAATAAAAAACGAGAAAATTAAGAAAATTAAAATAAATTATATAATGAATGTAAACTTTAAAAAATGTACACTAGTAAATAAAAAAATCATGTTGCCTACTAGAATTAGTTGAAAATGACTTTTTGACAAAATGAAAATTTTTGCACAAAAAAAATCCATTTTCATAGAACATTTTCAGGTTTCGGCCAAAATGAAATGTTTTTGGTTTGTCCACAAAAATCCAAAAAATGTTTGAAGAAAGAAATGTTATGAAAACAATAAAAAGGTTTTTATTTTAAATTTTTCTCAGGGGATTTTTTTTTCCTGATCAGCTCTATTCCCTGTTTCATACTTATATCTATATGCCTATAAAATATCATTAAAATTAGGTGTTTCAGAGGAAATGAGCAGGGGGAATTTTCCATTTTTTGCTGTCAATATATTTATAATATATATAAACTCTTTTTTAGATTATGATAGTGAGCAGTTCCCCCAACTTTTAGACCTAATCAGCACCTAGAAGTTTTGCTGGTAAAGTTATCCCAGTTAGGCATGTGGGTTAAAAATCACACCCCAGACCGATGTAGCTATGTTGGAAAAAACCCTGTGTTATACCAGCAAATTTTTTTTTAAAAGTCCTTTTGCTGGCATAGCATATTTCATTTGGGGAACTGATATAAACTATACCATCAAAAGAAGAACTTGGTGAGTATAAGTTGTGTCTCCACATGGAGGGGTTGGTGTTATAGGTCTACTGGCAAGCTGTCTAGCATAGACAAGGCCTTCCTATTCATTTGAGAAATAATTGTCTTTAGCTTAATAACATTAATTGGATGAACTACATAAATGCAAATTACTCATAAGTAAGATGTATGGAATCAGCTCTAAATTGGTAGTTTCATTGCTTGAAATATTGCTAATTCCCTTTCAAATTCAAACCTGAATAATTACCAATAGATTGGTGGCCATTTTCTAGTTTGTATATGTGTTACTACTCACTCTTTTATTATGAAACAATCTTACAATCCTATTCTTTCTTGTGGAACTTTTACAGTCTACATTTCCAGTTAAATTTCCTTGTCATCGCAATATCTATAACGCATAGGGACTTTAAGGTGTAATGGGGAATTTTTTTTCAAAGTACAAGAAGTTAGTAATAGGAAAGTTTTGACACAATGTTTAAAAAAAATCATGGACTTTGGTTTCCTGCCCAGAACTTTGACTGACTGACTGGGAATTTTACATTCTATACTAGTGTATTCTGGAATTAGTGTACTTACCCTAGATAGTTCTTTACAAATGCATTATAGTGCTCTCCTGCAAGTGGAGCACAAAATATTTATGTCCTACTACCTGTTGAGCCCAGACTGGTGAAAAATATATTTTCTCTGTGGAATGCAATATTTCCCGATACAATTCTTTGTAAGAAAGAGGAGTATGTGCATAAGGCTGGCAGCACATATCTAGTTGAGCCATCTACAATTTCTTAGCTTATGTGGGCTTGTTTCATCTTTACATTTTTTAGTACATTTTTTTGTTTGTAACCTCTTGCTTGTATTTTAATAGTGTACTGCCTCTTACACTGACATTATTTTTTTTAACCTTTCTGTAGACTTGCATGGACATCAGAATGATTTTTACATAGGAGTTTGTGCTGAAATTGTAATGCCGTTTCTGCTCTGGAAGCAGTTGTGTTGTGCATTACATAGTATGTGCTAGAGGATACTCCATATGACCATTTTGACTTTTTAGTCCTCCGACTGGTTAGCTTTTCCTGGAAGAAAGACCACCCAGTTGTCTAGTTGTGCTGCTGCTGAGTGCAACTTACAGTACATTTTAACACAAGTGATTAGGTAATTGCAGACAGTGCTCATCTCACCAGAGCTTCTAATCTGGACTAGGGTATATTCCCAGTTCTTCTGCTCTGTAGGAGATTTCTTGTCTGGACAAAGTTCTCTTGTGAATGATAGTGAATGATAGTTGAACTCTCTGGTCTATTCTGTCTCTGAACCTCAGCAAGCAGCACATCACAAAAGAGAAACGTAGGCTTGACTAGGAGAGGAGCTTGCTACAGAAATCAAGGAAAAAAAGGTGTGGTTTGAAAAGTTTTGGCAGTGGAGGCTAGGGCTGGATTTTAGAAGTGTTATAATGAGAAGTGACAAGGTTTGGTGATAGTCTGATTGTGAGGCGATAGGAAGAAGGTTGTGGAATTTCATGATTATCTTGAGGTTGATTAGCAGGATTTGGTATGCTTTATTCCTCAAAGATACCATCACTACAAGATTTTTCATTCTTCATTTGATGCCACTTTCCACCCCTCACTGCCTACCTCCACCCAAAGCACGGGGAAATTCCTCTTACTTTCAGATGTTGATGGTCTGAGGCAATGGTTTCGAATGCATGAGTCCCCCTTCCTCCCACTATACACAAACACTAGTCATAGTGTGCAGCTATAGGCTCTGTACCTAAAGCCTCCCAGTCAGTTCCTCATTGACAGCAGTCATTGATGGAGCCTCTACAGGAGCAGTGTTTGGACTTTAAGTGGCTATGCTCCTGTAGCCTGTTTTTGTTCTTAGTGGGTAAAATTTTCAGAAGTGTCTAAGCCCCATTTCAAAGTGACTTAGGATCTTAAGTAATTTGAGTGCTTTTGAAGATATTATCCATTGTTCCACAGTCTGTTTTCCAAGTCATCCGGCCTCACAGCTCTTTTGCAGCTCAGTTGTGCTTGCAACACTTTACCAGTCATTGCCTCCAAGCTTCTCCAGGCTTGATTGGTGCCTTTTGGCATTTCAGGGTCCCCCCTTTTTTCTTGTTTGGCATTGAAACAATTAGTCCAGTTTCTTCAAAGCTTTGTTCAACACTTAGGCACATTTTGTTGGCACTTCAGTGCATGTTTTCCTTCAGACCTTCAGCACTACAAGCTCTTTGGCATGATCACTCAATGCACTGGTGCTTTTAGCAGTTCAGTAAGCATTTTTCTGTTGGCTCCTTGACCTATTGTGTCTCGATGCATGTGCATATTTGCTTAGTGCTTTCATGTGGGCTCCCAGCACTGAGGTGCTTGGCATTTGCAATCCTTAGCTTCTCAAGTTAAGTGACTGGCTACTGGCTCTGTTCATTACTAATGCTTACATACACTCCAGCCAGTAGAAGTGTCCCTATATGCATCTCAGGTTTGTAGTAGGAGAATAAATCTACAACTTTGTAAGGTTTGTCTTTTGGTGCTGTGTGTTTTCAGAAAAATGTTTGTTGGTTCTCATTAATAACCTGCATATGTTCCTCTACCTGGATGACTGGCCAAGCAAAGACATCACTATGGAAAGTGTCTCATTTATCACTCAAAGTCCTGGTCTGCTCTCCACAGACATTAGGAAAACTTAAACAAGTCTAGCAAGTCTCTTATCTTAAAGCCTTCTTGTCCCAGGGCAAGATCAAGAAATCACCAGTCTAGCAGGGAAGATTTGTAAGAGCCAGCAGTGACTACAAGTGACCATCCTACAATTTTTGACCCTTATGATTGTAATTGGATTTGGAGATCCTGTAGCATGTCTCCCCATGAAACACCCTCAGAGAACCTTGAGATAAGAGTTAAAACAAGCATTCAGAGACTCACATCATATCCAGTGGGATGACTTCCAGCTTCTCTAGTCTGGTGGCAGTCCAGATAGTCTGTAATTAGGATTGTACTTCCACCTATTCAAACTGTAATGATCATGGATTCAACCTCTAATAGGGAAGCCATCTGAGTAAGTTCACACCCAGGGCATTTAGTATCTGCAGAAACAGGTGCATATAGAAGCTGTGGACATGAAAGCTGTCCAGTATGCACTAAGGACCTTCAAAGACTTGACATCCAAAAAAGGACCTGACAAGGATAAAGTGACATTCTTCTTCGAGTGCTGTCCCTGTGGGTGCTCCACTCTAGGTGACAGTGCGTCCCGGCGCCGTTGATCGGAGATTTTCGGTAGCAGTGCCTGGTTTGGGCACACGCACCCAGATGGTATCTCCCGTCTAGTTGGAATCTTCCTGAATGTGTGCGCCCCACACCCTCCTCAGTTCCTTCTCAACTGTCCTCGGCTGAAGACGGGACTCGGGGAAGTGCTACTTTCTCTTCCCTGATCTCTATAGGAAACAGTAACAAAGAACATAGAAATAATTATTAATTACTTCCCAGTTGTTTCCCTTCCTTTAGTATAGTTACATAGTTAGTTACTTTGTTTAAAAAAAACCACAAAAAAACAAAAACCCCTCAGGCTTGTCTCCCATTGAGACTCTCTTCTCTAACTCATAATGCCAGGACTTTCAGGTTTCAAAAGATGCATCTCCTGTCAGGACTCCATGCCACGCTCAGATGGCCACTCTCATTGTGTGAAGTGCCTCGGGGACACCCACATCCCCGCGAAGTACCTCCATTGTGCGAGCCTCAAGTCAAGAGCTCGTCGTGACAGGGATCTGCGCCTCAAAATCATCATGATGGAAAAATCCCTGCAGCCACTGTCGGAGACGGGAAAGGTAGAACCCGCTCCCCAGCCATATCGGAACCAATGGGGAGCGTTGCTTCACCCTCCCTGGAGCAGAGGCAAGAAGCTCAGCAGTCTCACAAACGAGACGCTAACAAGGGTAGGGGGTCTCTGGCGAGATTCCTACCCTCTGTGCTGACAGCCAGAAAGACAGCTGTTTCAGCCTCTCCTAATGCCTCCGGAACCGCTCTGACAGAGCTTAGAGGCAGGGACCAGACCTCCCATGTGGGGAAGGCACCTACTGACTCGGTCCCCTCAGCGCTGCAAACGACTGCGGCACCGACACCTCACTCCTCTTCGGCACCGAGGAAGGCTACAGCACCGGCACCACATTCCTCCTCGGCACCGGCACCGGCCGCAATGCCGGCAGTGCGTTCGGCTCCGACACCCAGAACGGCCGCGGTACTTACAGCCTGGTCAATTTGAGCACTAAAAGCGGCTGCGGTGCCACCAGCGCACTCTGCCTCAGCAACGAAAATAGCTGCAGTGCTGACAGCGCGATCAGCCTCGGCACCGCGAACAGGGTCGGCACCTAGCCACTCTTCTGCCCGCGCACCAGCAGCAGACGCCCTGCAGGGCACCTCAAGGCTCAACACAGCAGGACACACTCTGCCACTCTCTCCTACTAAAGAACCAGAGTAGAGAGCAGGCTTAGATCAGCCTAGAGAGCAGGAGCAACAGCTTCTCACTCAAAGTGACCTTCTAGTTCCACCTGAGCCTCACTCTCCGCTCCTAGACACAGAGGACTCCTTTCTTGACCTGCCACTTTCTCCACCTGAACTGGCTTTCACCGATGGTGACCTTGAGCTACAACAGCAAGCGGAGTTCTCTCCTCCTGCTTCTCCTCTACAGGCACCTTTACCACCTCAGGTTACGGCTCAAGCCCATCAGCCTCAGTTTCCCTATGTTGCCCCCCCCATGGGCGATGCCTGGGTTCTCCTACCCCATGCCTTGGCCTCAGTGGTACCCGTGGCAGAATCCTCCTACCAATCATCTTCCTTCGGTGCCTCAATCTCCTGCTCTGTCCACTTCCAGGGTGCCTGAGCCCCCTCCAGAGTCTGGGAGCTATGCACCATATCCTGATTCGCCTAACCCTAACTCTCCATTAGCCTCAGATGAAGCCATCCTCCTCCACTTCCACAGTCCATGGATGACTGCAAACAATTTCAAGAACTTTTCAGGAGAGTTGCAATCAGTCAGGATATCCCCTTAGAAGAGGTTCAGGAGAATCAGCACAAACTCCTCAAAATTCTTCAACCCTCTGTGCCCTCGAAAATCGCGCTCCCTATAAATGAAGCACTCATGGAGCCAGCTGACGCCCTCTGGCAAACCCCAGCTTCTCTAGTACCAACTTGTAAGAAGATCGAACGTAAATACTACGTTCCTGCAAAGGACGCAGACTTCCTATTTTCTCATCCACCACCGAACTCTCTTGTCATTGATGCAGTTACACAGTGAACTAAACAGTCACAATATCGACCAACCCCACAAGACAAGGACCTTAGATGCCTTGATGTCCTGGGCCGCAAGGTTTATACATCCTCTACACTACAGTTCGGGATTGCAAACTATTCTGCTCTCCTCGCCAGCTATGATTTTGATAATTATAATAAGATTCTTGAATTTGCCTCATACATCCCAGAGGACAGAAGAGCAGACTTCAAATCAATCCTGTCTGAGGGACAACTGATCTCCAGAACGGCCCTACAAGCGTCCTTAGACACAGCGGACACAGCAGCCCGTACCACTGCAACTGCTGTGGTTATGCACAGATTCTCATGGCTCTCTGCGTCAGGCATTCCTAAAGAGCTCCAGACCAAAGTGGAGGACCTCCCCTTTGATAAGGACAAACTCTTTTTTCGAAAAAAAACTGATGAACTCCTCCACACCATGAAAGATTCGAGAGCGACACTGCACACCCTGGGCATTCACCCATCACTTCCCAGGAGACAACGATACCAACCATACCGAAGACCACGCACACATCAGTATTATCGCCCTCAATCCAGACCATATGACGCAACTAGGAATCGTACTAGACCTCCCAAACGCAGACAAAATGAAAATCAAGCCACCACCTTCCGTCCACCAGGCAAGAAACAACAGTTTTGAAGCTTTGGTTGAGGGTCTGCACGACCACCCCTTGATTCCACCACTTACCTGTCCATTTGGCCACCGCCTCCAGTATTTCCAACATGCTTGGCAGCAGATTACACAGGACCGTTGGGTCCTCGAAATAGTTCAGACCGGTTACTCCATCCCGTTCATATTCTACCCTCCTACCCTTTCCCCTTCCCCGTCCCTCTTCAGGGACCCCTCTCACGAACAGTTACTTTGCACAGAAGTGGCACACCTTCTGCAACTAGGCGCAGTGGAACCTGTGCCGCCGCAACATCAAGGGACAGGGTTCTACTCCCATTACTTTCTAACACAGAAGAAAACCGGGGGATGGAGGCCTATACTAGACCTACGCCGACTGAACAAATTTGTGAGGACACAAAGATTCAAGATGGTCACATTGGGCACAATAATACCTGCATTGGATCAAGGGGACCGGTTCACAGCCCTCGACCTACAAGATGCTTACTTCCATATATCAATACATCCAGCTCACAGACAGTTCCTACGATTCACAATCGGTCAGGATCACTTCCAATACAGAGTTCTCCCTTTCGGACTCTCCACAGCTCCAAGAGTTTTTTCCAAGACCCTAGCCGTGGTTGTGGCTCACCTCCGCAAACACGGGGTCACACTTTTCCCCTACCTTTACGATTGCCTCATCAGGGGCGACTCCTATGGCGAGACACTTCAAGCCACGTGCTTTGCCATCTCCATTTTTCACAACCTAGGCCTCCAAATAAACATTCAAAAATCTACCCTAATACCTACGCAACAGATCGAATTCATTGGAGCTCATCTCGACTCAACCCAGAGCAGGGCCTTGCTCCCATACAACAGATTCCTCGCTATCACGCGGCTCATACGTACGCTCTCTATTCGTCCCAGGTCGCAAGCAAGAATCTGCCTACAGCTCCTTGGTCACATGGCAGTTACCACCTTCGTGTTTCAACACGCCAGGCTACATATGCGATGCCTCCAGGGCTGGCTCAACTCCAGTTTCAAACCCAGCAGACATCCCTTAGGGATGCTGCTAACTCCTCCACCTCATGTTATAACTTCCCTACAATGGTGGACAAGTCCAGAAAACCTCTGCACAGGGGTTTCCTTCCAGCAACGATCCCCAACGCTCATGCTCACCACGGACGCTTCCCTGATTGGTTGGGGAGCGCATCTAGGGGAACACAGGGCACAAGGCCGGTGGTCTGCATCAGAGACACATCTACACATAAATCTTTTAGAGCTTAGAGCAGTGAGGAGAGCATGCCTTCACTTTCTTCCCCTCATAAAGAACAAATACCTGCGAGTCTTAACAGACAACATAGCATGTATGTATTACATAAACAGACAAGGGGGAGCACGATCACATTCCCTCTGCATGGAAGCCATTCGACTATGGAATTGGTGCCAACGACATCGAATACAGATCATCGCTTCCTATCTACCAGGCTGTCACAACACGACTGCCGACGCACTCAGCAGACACTTCTCGATGGAACACGAATGGGAACTGCACCCCGCAGTACTCCAACAGCTCTTCTCCCACTGGGGCATGCTGTCCATTAGATCTCTTTGCCACGACTTGAAACCAGAAATGCCCTCTGTTTTGCTCCAGGGCGGGACTCAGGATTGCATCCTTAGGGGATGCATTCCTCATCCCATGGAACAGCTGCCTCCTGTATGCCTTCCCACCTATCCCTCTACTACACAGGGTTCTTCGGAAGACCGCGGACGACAAGGCCCAGGTCATCCTTATTGCCCCGGCTTGGCCAAGACAGACGTGGTACCCTTATCTTCTCCGCATGTCCTCCCACCACCCATGGGCTCTCCCCAACAGACCAGACCTCCTTTACCAGGACAATTGACAAGTCCTTCATCCCCAGCTCCAAAAGCTCCACCTCACAGCCTGGTTCCTTCATGGTTCCAAACCCATGAACTAGCCTGTTCCGAGCAGGTCCAACATGTCCTCTTGCACAGTAGGAGAGACTCAACTCGTAAAACCTACCTTCAGAAGTGGAGACATTTCGCTCTTTGGTGTTCGCATAACCATTTAGCACCCAATAATGTGACCCTCCCTAACATTCTAGACTACCTCCTGAAACTAAAACAGGACGGACTCTCGATCAGCTCCATCAAAGTGCAACTGGCGGCGCTTACCACCTTCCATGACCTATTGGATGGGTACTCACTCTTTACACACCCCACCATTAAACGCTTTCTCGCTGGCCTGCAAAATCTTTACCCTGAGATTCATCCAACAGTGGCTACATGGAATCTTCACTTCGTACTTCATGCCCTCATGAAACCTCCATTTGAGCCATTGGCTACCTCCTCTCATCTCCATATGTCCATGAAGGTGGCTTTCCTAGTCGCCATAACATCAGCGAGGAGAGTTGGTGAAATGAGTGCCCTCATGGCCCACCCTCCCTACACAATCTTCTCCAAAGATAAAGTCACTTTGAGACCACATCCTAAATTTCTTCCTAAGGTGGTGTCAACCTTCCACCTCAACCAACCTATATACTTACCTACTTTCTATCCCAAACCTCACAAAACTCCGCAGGAAGCAACCCTGCATACTCTGGATGTGAGGAGAGCAATTGCCTTTTATTTAGAATGGACTAAACCATTTCGCAAGTCTCCACGACTCTTCGTTTCCATTGCCGAAAGATCAAGGGGCACGGCTATCTCTAAACAACGTCTATCCAAGTGGATCTCTGACTGCATCAGATCCTGTTACCGTGCGAAGAATCTTCAACCGCATGATAACATTAGAACTCATTCCACTAGAGCCATGTCGGCATCCATTGCCTTCTTACACAATGTTCCCATTCCTGATATCTGCAAGGCGGCTACCTGGTCATCTGAACATGCGTTTGCAAAACACTATGCTCTCATGCAAGACACCACGGCAGACGCAATAGTAGGTCATACAGTACTATCTTCAGTACTCCCTGCCGCATCTCTAAAGTCCCACCAACCTTAGTGGGTACTGCTACACATTCATCTAAAGTGGAGCACCCACAGGGACAGCACTCGAAGAAGAAGAGAAAGTTACTCACCTTGCAGTAACTGAAGTTCTTCGAGATGTGTGTCCCTGTGGGTGCTCCACTCCCCGCCCTCCTCCCCTCTACTTTGGAGTAGTAGTATGATGCTCCACGGTAGAGAAGGAACTGAGGAGTGTGTGGGGCACACGCGCTCAGGAAGATTCCAACTAGATGGGAGATACCATCTGGGTGCGTGCGCCCCAACCAGGCACTGCTACCGAAAATCTCCAATCAACAGCGTCGGGATGCACTGTCACCTAGAGTGGAGCACCCACAGGGACACACATCTCGAAGAACCTCAGTTACTGCAAGGTGAGTAACTTTCTCCTATGGAGATGTCCTAGATTCCTTCCTAATAGGGTGGTGGTTTTCTACATTACACTGGATGTTCTGCCAATATTTTTTTCTCTGTCTTTTTGCCTATCCTTGTGATGTCCTTCTCTACAAGCTCTATTCTTCTTCAACATTTATTACGGTAAAATCTAGACTCCTCAGTCAGAATCAAGGCCCCATTTTGCTAGGTACCGTGCAATGAAAGAGGTAGACAAAGCCCATGCATTGAAGAGCTTATAATCTATGAAGATTTAATTTTAAAAGGTCCTGGTTAAAAGTTTTGACATCCATATCTTGAGTGACACTGTCATGAAGGAAGTCATGTTTAAATTACTGTATCGCTTATTTTTCAGGCCTGGTTGCTACTGCATGGAAAGTGACATCACTGCTGAGAGAGTGTGACTTTGAGGGGTGTTTCAGTCTTAGACACTTGCAAGGCAATCACTTGATCCACGCCTGTATATATTTACAAAAAAACCATTCAACTGCAAAGGAGGCGGTCTATCCTGCAAAACCTGTCTCCAAAGTTAGAAGGCTCAAATTTTCCTGCCCACTAGAGCTTTTCTTTCAGGAAGTCCCTTGCTTAGTTGATCAGATTCTGAAACATTTTGTTTTTAGGAAGACACATCCTTGAGGATTTGATGGCTTATGCCATTTGTAGTTTGAAGATATCTTTTTCATCCTCAGATGAAGCAAAAAAAACTTTGCTTGCTGGGCATTGGCCTATTCCAATGCTTTTTAGTTTCATACAGGGACATCCTTCAAGCTACTATTTTCCAGGATATTGTATCCCATAGTGATGATGTAAGCAACTCGTGTCTTTTTCCTTCTCATATCACTCAGCAGTTTTTCTTTGAAGTGCCTAAATTAGGATATATTAATACATAATAATCTGAAAACAAAATGAATATTCTAATTCAGTGTCCCTGTTGATTAGTTTGGATGTTTTATGAGGGTAGGGAGAGAGATATTTTCTAACAGTTATCTCTCAGTAGTTAATGTTTTCCATGGCCCAAGCATCTTGGCTGTTTAAGAAAAAACTGCTGAAATATACCTTTCAGAAATATCTTGCTGCTATATTAATTTAAAAAAAAATTGAGACTAGAATCTCAGTCATACCAGAGTTTCTCTTAGATGTCTGGAAGAAGTCTTATAGTTCTGGGATGCTTTCCAAAATATTTTCAGTGACCATTGCCACAGGCGTGAACTTCTTAATGCATTTTGCAGTAACTTCCACCACAGTGAAATTGATTGCTGTCTGAAAGCTTTAAATGATAAGCAACAAGGGCAACATACATGCCATGAGCGCAATTTTTTTTTAAATTACTATGTTACATCTTCAAGATTCTTACATGGCCAGTAGTGTTAACTCAGGAAACCCTATTCAAACAATACTATGCAAAATTATGTAATTGCATATTTATATTTTATTTTCAGTAAAAAGGATTTGTTTCCACGCATACTGGAAAAAAAATTCTGGCAGCATGACCTCTCTCAAAATACACCAATGGCTACGCAAGGAAAGTACATGTTGGCTCCTTAAACTTTAGCTTTTCTAGGTTTCCTGTCACAGAAACTGAAATACATTCACAGCCCAAAAGAATTTTTGAGGAATAGCTTTCCAGAGGAGAAGTGGGAAATGAAAGTGAAGTTGTATCTATGACATTTATGCACAGAATTGTGAAAGTCTTATAAAAAGAGACTCATCATTTGTAAATTGTGAAATACCCAGAATGTGAAAATACAATTAAAATTAGTATTTCTTTTAAAATGTTAACACAATGTTTTTAACATTTGAGATCTAGCACTGGCAAATCAGTCCTCCTCAGATCACTTCCTCTAGGCTGAAATCAGAGCCCATCTCTGTATCAGAAGAGGATCTATATATGTTTCTCTCTAGGAAATGCATAGATCCAGCTACATTTCAAAATGTCCTAATGGAAAGCCCTGTGTAGCTGAGAGGTCAGAGCTCACAGGACTTTGGTGTGTAACCATCTGTTCTCCACCAGCATGGAGATTGTTGGGGGTGGAGGGTTTGCCTTCCTCTGGAGAATGGAACACCTGCGGGGATCATCTGAGCATATTTCACCTTATCAGTTCCCTGCAATTGCTGGGGCCTCATGCATTGGTGGCACCTTGGGGTCTCCTGTTCTCTGACTGAGGCACACAACAATTTAGTGTCCTGAGAACTGAAATACTTTAGTCTAACTTGATTTATTGGTCTCAATACAGTGATTACTGGATGAAATTTGGTGGTCTGGGATATACAGAAAGTCAAGCTAGATGCTCTAATGGTTCCTTCTGGCCTTAAACTCTCTGAAACTGGGAACTATGTCCTCACTGCACTGAATCCACCCCATACTTACCTCATCACCCCCATAAGTGAGCATGGGTCTTTGATTAACCTGCTTTACATAAAAAGGGAAATAAAGAAAACCAAGTGGTCAGAAACAGGCTGTGTCACAAAGAAAAAAGCTTTTTTCTTCTTCACCATCAGAGTAGCCATAAGTCACATCAGCAGAGTTTTCCAAACTGTTACATGATTCATCAATACTGAGCGGTTTCCGTCTGTTCTAGATGCCAGCACCGCTTAGTTGTGAGGAACTGACGGACCACTTTCCAGACAAGATTTCCTGAATCCAAAATGTGTTTTTCACAATCCCAGGTGATGGAAGCCAAAACCAGATATCCTTTTCACCAGTCTTTTTCTCATATTGGTCCTTTGATACAACAGGAAGTCCTTTAAGCACGAAACAATGAATAACCAACCATAATTGCCTGAGTTTGCTGACTGAAATATCCAACAACTCTTCTTGGGAAAGGCAATCTTCCAACTGCCCTAAATTATGGTATAGCTCTGGTGTATGCTTCAGAAGCTGTTGCACAGCTCTCTGTCCTATTTGACATGCTGTATGTGTAAAATTGCTAGGACCTGACAGTGAGGCAGCATGCCCTTAATTGTCCAGAGTACACAGATGACACCCGACTCTCACAGCAGATGCTCACAACATCAACTACATTGTCTAAGTGAGGTCAGTGCTTAGATGAAATGTGACTGATTTAAGCTAAGCCCAGATGAGGTGGAAGGGATGCTGGTGGGGAGAGAGAAATGCTTTGCAAAATGTTAACATCAGCCTCAGTCAAGAGTGTCTGACCTGTGCTCAACAAATTTAAGCTATAGTTTTGCAGGCATCCTACACTTTTCACCGCTGCTGAACTCACAAATGCTGGAACTGTTTTCATCCATCTATTTCTGGACAGGAGACTACTACTCCTCATCATACTGTATTCCATCTTGTCCATCTTGTGACCAACAAGCTGGACTGCTACAGTGCTCTGTACCTGGGAATAACACTGGCTGTCATGGTATAATTCCCAAATCTGAACCTTAGAGTCCAAAAATATAGGGTACCAGCATGAATTTCTCTAAGCTTAATTACCAGCTTAGATCTGTTAAGCTGCCACTACCCAAAAATATATAGTGTTTTGGGGGACTCTGGTCCCCCCAGAAACCTTCCCTGGGGACCACAAGACCCAAATTCCTTGAGTCTCACAACAAAGGGGAATAAACCATTTCCCTTCCCCCTCCTTTCTTCCTCCCAGCTCTTTCCCGCCCTAGGTACACTAGGAGATCACCGTGATTCAAACTCCTTGAATCACCACACAGAGAGGAATGTTACTTTCCCTCCCCCTCCTCTTTTCCCCTCACCTAGAGGCACTACAGATTCAAACTCCGTGAATCTAAAACAAAGGGATTCCACCCTTCTCCTTCCCTGTTAAGTACAGACTCAATTCCCTTGAGCCTTAACAAAGGAAAAAATCAGACGGGTCTGTCATAATCAGATAGCTAAGGGTTAATGTCTCTTTCACCTGAAGCACCTGACCAGAGGACCAATCAGGAAACCGGATTTTTTCAACTTGGGGTGGAGGGAAGTTTGTGTCTGAGTCTTTGTTTTCTGTCTGCCGGCTTTCTCTGAGCTTTGGAGAAGTAGTTTCTGTTTTCTAATCTTCTGTTTCTAAGTGTATGGACAAAGAGATCAGATAGTAAGTTATATGGTTTCTTTTCTTTGGTATTTGCATGAATATAAGTGCTGGAGTGCTTTGATTTGTATTCTTATTGAATAAGGCTGTTTATTCAATATTCTTTTAAGCAATTGACCCTGTATTTTGTCACCTTAATACAGAGAGACCATTTGTATGTATTTCTTCTTTCTTTTTATATTAAGCTTTCTTTTTGAGACCTGTTGGAGTTTTCTTTTCTGGGAAATTTCAGGGAAATTGAATCTGTACTCACCAGGGAATTGGTGAGAGGAAGAAATCAGGGGGAAATCTGTGTGTGTTGGATTTGCTAGCCTGATTTTGCATTCCCTCTGGGTGAAGAGGAAAGTGCTTTTGTTTCCAGGACTGGAAACGGAGAGGGGGAGTCACTCTGTTTGGATTCACAGAGCTTGTGTCTCTGTATCTCTCCAGGAGCACCTGGAGGGGGGGAAGGGAAAAAGGATTATTTCCCTTTGTTGTGAGACTCAAGGGATTTGGGTCTTGGGGTCCCCAGAGAAGGTTTTTCAGGGGGACCAGAGTGCCCCAAAACACTCAAATTTTTTGGGTGGTGGCAGCAAGTACCAGGTCCAAGCTGGTAACTAAGCTTGGAGGTTTTCATGCTAACCCCCATATTTTGGACGCTAAGGTCCAAATCTGGGACTAAGGTTATGACAGGGTCTTAAAAAGCAAAACTTTTAATAAAAGAAAAAAAGAATAAAGAATCACTGTAAATTCAAGATGGAATATTACAGGGTCTGTCAGCTTATAGACACTAGAAAAAAGCCTTCCCCCAGCAAAATACAATTTAAAATACTTCCAGCAAACTACACATTTGCAAATACAGAAACAATTAAAAGACTATAATCGCCTTTTTTACTAAAATACTCACTATTCTGAATATATAAGAGACTGTAGCAGGGAGATTGGCAAGAAAACTGGTTGCCCATCTAGTCCCTTCCAGGACCCAGAGAGAACAAAGCAAAACCCAAAAAACACAAACAAAGGCTTCCCTCCACCGAGATTTGAAAGTATCTTGTTTCCTGATTGGTCCTCTGGTCAGGTGTCCGGTTCACTGTTTGTTAACCCTTTACAAGTAAAAAAGACATTAACCCTTAACTATCCGTTTATGACACTGGCAACGTAGGATCATGTGAGCATATCATTCCCAGTGTTCGGAACACTTGACTGGCTACCCATTGAGCACAGGTTCAGATTCAGGGACCTTGTTTTCAAAGGCTTCAATATCTAAACTCTAGTTAAATCAGGGATTTCTTCTCCATCAAGCACCTACTGCATTCTTTGAGAACAATGAAATTCATCACAAGTAGTAAATCTCATGTGAGCAGGCGTTAGAATAATCTCAACAGCTGTCCCTTGGCTTTGGGACTCTCCACAAGAAATCAGGACAACAATGAATCTTCATGACTTAAAGAACGTATGCGAGATTCGTCTCCTTGACTTTGTCCTCCCAGAAGAATAAATATAAAACTTGCACGCCTGATCTGGGGAAAAGGTGAGAATCAAAGGTAATTAGACTATTTAATTACTTTAATGGAGCAAAGATACTACAGTGATTGGTGTCATATAAATTTCCAGGTAGGATTACATAGGGGACTGAACTTCTCTGGCTGAACACAGAACAGGTCTATCCAGAGCAGCAGTAGCCCTTGCAGTAGTTCCTCCAACATGATTCCTCAAACTTTAATACGAGAAGCTGCTGAGAGGAAGGGAAGATGGGAATAAAATAAAAAACAAAAGTCAAGATGAAAAGGAACATTGTACAAAAGGTAAAGCTAAAGATACAACTGTTCAGATACTTGAGGTGTAACAGGGTAGTAAATGAGAAAATAGTACTATTAAAAGAGATGGCATTGGTCATTTATTGAAAAGATGCAGGCAATGCTAAAATGTGAAGTCTTTTGTCACTATATTCATGAAGAAGTTTGGGAGCAAGGAAGGTGCTAGAAACAAATATGATAAGAGTCCTGGGGAAGGAGAAAAAATTCCATGGGAAATGAAGATCATACTGTAAAATAAATGATAAGATTGGATTAAAAAATGATTTAACATGGGGTCAGATGTAATGACATTCCGAAGAAGTACCAAAGAGAGGAAATGTTGTTGGTTGTTTTTTTTTTTAAACACTTTTTAAAACCGAGGCAGCAGCAGTTTTGGGGAGAAATAAATGTGTAAAAAAAATCTAGGGAAAATCTAGAAAACAAAAAGCTATAATATTTTAAGCATAGCTGTCTATAAATACTGAAAGTACAAGAACACAGATTCCATAAAGTGGATCATGCCTAACTAATGTGACTTAGTTTTTAAAGCTTTCTCAGTTATCTAAAATTTTGGATTTGGCATGTCTGCTTTGCTTGGTTCAGAGAGCTGATTATCTCAAATATGGAAGGAGTTAAAGGATTTGTGCAATGAGGATACAAGAGATGTGATGTTAATGCTCAACATCCTCTGTTGCTTTCTTCTAACATTCTGGCTTGCCTTCTGGTGCCAGAGACACATTTTTATATAGTTTATTCAATTTTTTTCTTTTTGGAACTATTTTAATTGTTTAGATTTTTTTTTTAAGATTCATTTCTTGTATTACGCAATTATTCCTCAGTACCATTGTCACAAAGATGTACATGACAAATAATATACATTTATTCTCTAATTTATCATACCTAGTTGTCATTGTAAAGTATAAGAAGTAATATTGCTCCCCAGCCAGACTTCTGTGATGCACTTTAGCTACAGTACTCTGATGGTGCATTGTGACAGGTCAGCAAGAGGGGAGACTATAGTGCATTATGGGAGATGTATTCCTGTCAGGGAGCACTGCCCATAGAGGGGAATGGGTCATGAGCTACTTGAACTACAGCTCTCATGAGGCACTAAGGCAAAAAGTTTTGGTCTGAAAACTTTGGCTGACAAGTCAAAATACTCTCAGATAAAAAAAAATTCTCATAAAAATGTTCCACCAGTTCCACTAAAACTGATACTAGGAAATAACCAATGGATTTCCTGTGTACCAAACACTTGGCAAGAACTACCAGTATTCATGAGGACTTACGTCTAAAGATTTCGCCCATCTGGCTGGGTTTGGTAGAGGACCAGTGTGGATGGTGATAGACTGTTCCAGCAATTGCAACAGGCAGTTTTTAAAATTAAACTTTAGAATAATGTGACATGGACCTTCTCCTTGGAATATAATCTATCAACAGTGTGCTTCCGTCTCGGGTAAGAGGATCTGCTCATCTCTCAGCTTTGCCGTTGTCAAAGAAACGTTAAGAAAAAAGTTTGGCATCCAGGTTTTACGCTTTCAACAGTTGACTCCATCTGTATAGCTCAGATACATAGGTGGAAGAAATATGATCCTGGCATCTGCAACCTATTAAGTATTCTAATGTTGCCACTTTTTTTACATAAAAATGTTAAACTTTTCATTTCTTCATTGTTTTCTTTTTAATGCTGACCCCTAGTTCATTTTCTAGCTAGTTCAGTTCCATTTTCTCCAGCTATACCCAGGAGCAATATCAGGCCCACAGCTGGTGATGGCCACTCAGCTGTTGCTTGCTTGCTTTGTTTCTCTACAACAAAAAGTTCGGAGTGAAATGGAAGTGCCTTGTCCAGCAAACTTAAAATCTGTCTTCAGCTGTAAGGGCAAGCATGGTGAAGCAAAGACCACTGTGGAGATTCTATGCTGCTTTCAGTTTAGCAAGGTGAAAATAAAATTAGACTATAAACATGATTGTCAAGCCGTCTGGAAACTCTTTGGGATATATTTAAAGTTAGATTGCAATCTAGATGTTGGATGTTGATTTAAATGCGACTGGAGGAATTACAACAGTGTACATTTTTATAATGTCTTTGTTACTGTGTGGGCTATTCCACACAGGCAATGAGAGTAGCCCAGGTCTAACTAAAAAGCCCGGGTCTAACTAAAAGTAAGTAGGGCCACAGAGCAGATGTTTCTTACTTTAGCCATTCATTTTCTCTTTCTCCTTTAACGCTATCTGAGCTCAAGGTCCATAAGCAGGGGCGGCTCCAGGCATCAGCATGCCAAGTGTGTGCTTGGGGCGGCAAGCCACTGGGGGCGCTCTGCCAGTCGCCATGAGGGCAGCAGGCAGGCTGCCTTTGGTGGCTTGCCTGCGGAGGGTCCGCTGGTCCTGTGGCTTCGGCCGCCGAAGCCGCAGGGACAGCAGACTCTCTGCAGGCAAGCCGCCAAAGGCAGCCTGCCTGCTGTGCTTGGGGCAGCAAAATGCCTAGAGCCACCCCTGTCCATAAGCCCCACATCTCTGACCCCACCACTTAACTTAACTGTTTTGCTGGCCTGACAGAGAAAGTAGTGGGGAAGGGAGGAAGTGTTTAACTATCCCAGGACCCTAATTGGTAGCGTACCTTGTCACAGCCTTGCATTATGATCTGCTTCACATAAATGTTAACTACCAGGATGAGGCCTTGCAACACTGCTGCCAGACAGATAAAAATCTCCCCATATTTTAAATGTACAAATAGCCACAGAGAGGCCAAATGAGTTGCCCATGCTCACACAGGTAGAGACACAAATAAAATCCATCCCTTCCAGCTCCTAGTCCCATGCCTTAATTCAAAGGCCATCTAACAGAAGCTCTGTTCAACAGAGATGTTATATGGATTCTTTAAATTTGCAATCAATGCAGGACTCTTTCTCATGAATATTTGTGCTTCCAGTGTAAGTCACATGGGAAACTCTCTATCTCTAAAAGATGCAACTTCCTATTAGGTGGGAACAGAATTAGACCAATGCAAGTGCTTTGCTAATTCCAACTCTTCAGAGTTTGAGGAACATATGTTTGACATGGCATATTGTATTCCAATAATGTTGCCTACATTCCTCAAGATATAAACCAGAGAGAATTGATTGTCCTGTGTCATAGTGCAATACACTAGTTGTCTTGAGTCGGGAACTCTAACTTCTCACTGTTGAAAGGATCTCACTGGGAACGTCCATATGTCCTCTAGTTGGAGGATGTTCAGTGGGGTAGAGCCCTCAAGCTAGCCAATTGGTGCAGCAGAAGACCAGAAAAAGAAGAGCTGAACTCATGAGACCTAGAAATGAGAATTCTCCTTGATGATATCTTAAAAAGAATGATATAGGAAATAATTAATTAATCCCTTTTCATTGTGCCAAAAACTGTAGAATAGAGTTATTCTTCCTTAAACCCCCTTCAGCTGCAATCCACGTAACTTTTTTTCCAGTCACCCGAGGGCTGTCTGCAGATTGTCAAAAGGAGGGAAAAGACTAGATTAAAATCCCCCTCTTGCCTCGTGTGGGCAAACTCATCCTAACTCATTAACACACTTTAAAGCATTGTCAGAGATCTTTGCTCTCCATCCACCCTTGTAACATTTTGGACTTCACCTTTATTTATTTTGAGTGTTTTTAACTGAAACTTGCTGAAGCAGTTGGTAGTTGCAGTACAGTATATTTCCATCTCACTATCACTTGTTGGCAGCTAGTCGATCTATTACTGTATGTCTATATACTGCAATTAAAAACCAGTAGCTGGCCCATGCCAGCTGATTTGGGCTTATGGGGTTCAGGCTAAAGGGCTGTTTAATTGCTGTGTAGATGTTTGGATTTGGCCTGGAGCCCCGGGCTCTAGGATCCTGTGAGATAGGAGGGTCCCAGAGCTCAGGCATCAGCAGAACATCTACACTACAGTTAAACAACCCCTTAGCCTGAGCCCCATGAGCCTGAGTCAGCTGGCATGGGCCAGTTGCAGGTTTTTAATTGCTACGTCATTAGTCACTCGCACATAAAACATAGGACAGCATTAGCCTACTAAGGACTTTCTTGAGCATTACATTTTGTAGCCAATTAGTTCGTTTTGTCATTTAATTGTATCATCTGTTGTCTTGGTTAACTCATATATTGGTTCATATGTAATCAATGTATGATGACTAGATATAAGTAGGATAGGATTATAGGAATATAAGACTGATAAATATTTAGGAGTGGTAAGTGTGTATTAGATATATAGGTAAAGTAAGACCATAATGCAAGGGTACATGCTAAGGCCTATGAGGTTTCAGCTCAGCCACACTAGGCCTCAGGCTTAAGGAGATATGTCATGAATGGGTGACACAGGAATGACCCTATACCAGTAAGTTTACAGGGTTACTGTAGAGGATGTGCCAATAGGTGATGTTCCCAGAAAATGTCCCAATATACCCATCTAGAATGCAAGACACCCGATTGTAACATCACAAAAGTTCTGCTCTGAACACAGGTTATCATGAGAACATGTTGATGTAAATGTTAGTAAGAATAAGGGGAACTAGGAGAACCACCTATGAGAAGCAGGGCACCCCATCATTTGTGTGGAAGAACAGATAAGGAAGAAGATGAAACCCTCATGCATATTGATAGGGTGTTAAACGTGGTCATAACAGCAAGATAAAATGGGTTTCCTGATATGAATAGGGTGGGAAGACCACAGTGGGAACCACTCCTCTATTAATGACTACCTGTTAGGAGAGCCACCCAACTTGATAAGATCCTTGGGTATGTGAGTATGAACCCAACATTGTCTATATGGGTATGTGACTGTAACTTATAATACAAACAAGATTTTTTTACTTGTAACTGTGTGTATGGTCACTGTATTCATTCTTTGTATGCTCCTACGAATCTCCCAACCAAACAGCATTGTAAGGGGTAACTTCCACCCTAGTGATTTGAAAACTGTTGCACCCCTGGAGCCAAGTTCACTCCCTAGGGGCACAGAACTATCCAGTTTTAAATAGAGGCTACCATATGACTGCTAGTGATGGAACATCATCTCCTGGGGATGAAGGCCTTTCCTGGCTAGGATATTTTTAACTTGCACCGTGGGAAGTTTTTCATGTCAGAGGAAGGATGGGTCACACTTACATCTTTGTAAAGTGTAGTCTGTATTCACAACAGAGGAAGTCACAGTTCCTTCTAGAGATGAGTCTTTGTTCTCACCTCTTACTGAAACCTTTTCTTGTATTTGTTCATTCACCTCTGCCATGTAACCAAAATTAAAATCTATAAATAAAAATGAACAAATGTTGAAAAATAAGAAATGGAACTAACAAGCCAGGTGCCCATCATCACTTGTGTAACTATGCCTAGCCCCATTCCTCCCACCTTGCAGTTCCTTAAGATAGTAACCTTGCCTTTTGGCTGTGGAGCACCTAGCAAACACTGATCTGATCCTGGTTAGAGCTTTGAGAACTTCCACAAGATAATGTAATTGCACTAAGGCTAACTTCTTGTTGTGCTCATCTTGTTGCTTGAATGATGGTAGTTCAGGTGGAGGTGATAGTTCCTTTTTCTGTGTGTGGGGGGGAGTGGGGGAAGAAGGTTGGCTTTTTTTTAAAATTGCGATGAGCTTTGTATCTCTTGAATATCATAGTGGATGTGTGATGCATTTTTTCCTGAGCTAAATAGTTCTGGAAACCTGGCTTCTCATGTCCAATATGTTGTCTCTGAAGGACTTTGAAACATAGACATCCTTCCGTCTCCCTTCATAAGAATTGTCCTCTCCACCTCAGTATTGGTGTGGAAGGCCATGTAAATAAATATCACATCTTAGCCTCCAGTAGGCATTTCTTTCTTCATGGTGGCTGGAGAAGAGACTCAGTTATGGCATCGAATGTTTACAAAACTTTCCTACATCTGGAACTTTGTTTAGAGGATTCTTGGTATAGTTTTTTCCATGGCTTTCTGTTTTGGTTTTCATACTTATGTGATTGCTTGATTTATCAATAATTATCTTCTTTCATCAGAAATATTTTTGTATTCTGGTAATATAGTAGTAAATGATAGCACATTTCATTGCAATAGAAAGTAACCTGGAAAGTGTAATAATTAATCATTTAAGAAAAAAGCCATTTCTATTTTTATAATTATGGAAGAACAAGATACATTTAAAGCATTTTGAAAGAAATTAAGATGTTTTAAAATGATCTTAAATACTTAAGTATAACAAAGCATGTTACACCTTTGTCCACTCCAGTTTTTAATTTAAAAAAAAACCTATAATTTGTTTTATGATATTAAGATTATCTATCTTCCCCCCCCCCATGTTTATATAATGAGGTGTATTTTCCAGATGGACTCGAGCAAGCATAGCTGCATATTTGCCATTTTAAGGTTTTTTTCCCCCAATGGTACCGATACTATTGACAATATTATTTATAATACAAAAACATAGTACAGTTAACCAAAATACATTTTAGAACACCATGTACTTTACTTCATCTTAGAATCTTCCTTATACAAGAATAATCATTAAAGAGTGTTTAAATTATTTATATGGGTTCTGTATGTTGGAAAATATCTTGCAATGACTATAAGTAGGGCCCTACCCAATTCATGGTCCATATTGGTAAATTTCACAGTCATAGCATTTTTTAAATCTTGCTTTCACAGTGTCACATATTTAAATCTTAAATTTCACAGTGTTGTAACTGTGGGGTCTCAACTCAAAAGAGGCTTATGGAGAGTGGGGGGGTCCAAGTCTATTGTAGAGGGGTCATGGTATTGCCACCCTTATTTCTGTGCTGCCTTTAAACCTGGGTGGCTGGAGAGGTGCAGCTGCTGGCCGGGCACCCAGCTCTGAAGGTAGCACCGCCACCAGCAGCAGCACAGAAGCAGGCAATACCATGCCATGCCACATTTACTTCTGCGCTGCTGCTGGTGGTAGTTCATCCTTCTCGGCTGGGTGCCTGGCCAACAGCCACCTCTCTCTGGCTGTCCAGTTCTGAAGGCAGTGGAGAAGTAAAGGTGGCAATACTGTAGTCCCCCTATAATAGCCAGATTTCCCAGGAGACCAGATTTCATGGTCCGTGATGCATTTTTCATGCTGTGAACTTGGTGAGGCTCTAACTCTAAGGAAAAATTGTATCTGTTAATCATCTATGATAAATAAAAATGCTTCTATATGTTTCCTTAATTAAGTATGCACATATGTTTTAGTGATTAATATCTGTGTTGACTCAGAAATGTGAACTTCAAAAAGGAAATACAAAAGCAATTCTGGAAAACATGCATGTAAAAGGAACATATTCAGTTAACTAAGGAAATTGAGTTTGTTTCTGCAACCTCTCTTTGCATGAGTTATTCCATTTGAATTGATGGAGCTTCGTATAGAAAGATTGCAGCATGGGGCTTGTTAGACTCTTGAATATTCTGAATTTCTATTGCTAGATATTGTAGACTTCTGTTGCTTATGTTTTACTGTTCTTGTGTGGCAGTGTGTGTGTTGTATTTGACCACAACATCTATCTTTTAAAATTTCAACTTTTAAATTAATTTTGCAGGTTACCCCTCAGTACCTAGTTAAAAGCTAAATGTTTGAATACAGTAAGGGCTCCAGAACAGTTGAAAGACTCTATGCCATACATGACAGTAGATATTGCTAGTTGGAGAGACTGCTCTGAGTCTGTATTACATCTCACTATTCAGTTGTCATATTTATCTAATGTATTTGGAACCGTAGGATCTAGGAGCGAGGGCACCAGCCTGAGAGTCAGGAGAAATAGGTTCTAATCCCAGCTCTTGGGTGAATCACTTCACTTCTTGATGTCTTTCCCCATCTGTAAAAGGGTCTCCTTTGTAAAAGTGCTTTTGGTATGTCCCCACAGCATTTTGGAGCGAGCCTCCCAGCCCAGGTCAATAGACTTGGGCTACTGAGGCTCACACTAGCACTCCAAAAATAGTAGTAGTATCTTGATACACTAATATGTGGAGACCTGTTTGGTACATGGTGGCCACCAGTGAAATTCCTTGAAATCACACAGACTTTCAATGAAATGTCAAGTGCTGAGGAGAAAACAATAGTCACCATTACCATTATTTACATCCCTCTAGTCCTGTGCTTTAAAACAAGGCTTTAAAACCACGCGTCTTTCAATAGTATTGTGTTTTTCTTACAATTAGAATAATAGAATATTAGGGATGGAAGAGACCTCAGGAGGTCATCTAGTGAAACCCCCTGCTCAAAGCAGGACCAACACAAACTAAATCATCCCAGCCAGGGCTTTTTAGTCAATCTGGGCCTTAAAAACCTTTAAGGGTAGAGATTCCACCACCTCCCTAGGTAACCCATTCCAGTGCTTCACCACCCTCATAGTGAAATAGTGTTTCCTAATATCCAACCTAGACCTCCCCCACTGCAACTTGCAACCATTGTGTCTTGTTCTGTCAACTGCCACCGCTGAGAACAGCCTCAATCCATCCTCTTTGGAACCCCACTTCAGGTGTAAAAGGCTGCTATCAAATCCCACCTCACTCTTCTCTTCTGCAAACTAAATAACCTCAGTTCCTTCAGCCTTTCCTTGTAAATCATGTGCTCCAGTCCCCTAATCATTTTCGTTACCCTCCGCTGGACTCTCTCCAATTTGTCCACATCCTTTCTGTAGTGGTGGGCTCAAAACTGCGCTCAATACTTCAGATGTAGCCTCACCAGTGCCAAATACAGGGGAATAATCACTTCCCTCGATCTGCTGGCAATGCTCCTACTAATGCAGCCCAATATGCCGTTGGCCTTCTTGGCAACAAGGGCACACTGCTGACTCATATCCAGCTTCTTGTCCACTGTAATCCCCAGGTCCTTTTGTGCAGAACTGCTGCTTAGCCAGTTGGTCCCCAGCCTGTAGTGGTGCATGGGATTCTTCCTTCCTAAGTGCAAGACTCTGCACTGGTTGAACCTCATCAGATTTCTTTTGGCCCAATCCTCCAATTTGTCTAGGTCACTCTGGATCCTATCCCTACCCTCCAGAGTATCTACTTCTCTCCCCAGCTTAGTGTCATCTGTGAACTTGCTGAGAGTGCAATTCATTCCATCATCCAGATAATTACTAAAGATGTTGAACAAAACCAGCCCCAGGACCAACCCCTGGGTCACTCCGCTTGATACCAGCTGCCAACTAGACATTGAGACATTGATCAATGGCTAATTAATGATCTAGAGAATGGCGTGGACTGCATTCTCAGATGACACTAAACTAGGAGGAGTGGTAGATACACTGGAGAGTAGGGATAGGATACAGAGAGACCTAGACAAATTAGAGGATTGGGCCAAAAGAAATCTGATGAGGTTTAACAAGGACAAGTGCAGAGTCCTGCACTTAGGACGGAAGAATCCCGTGCACTGCTACAGACTGGGGACCGACTGGCTAAGTGGCAGTTCTGCAGAAAAGGACTTGGAGATTACAGTGGACGAGAAGCTGGATATGAGTCAACAGTGTGCCCTTGTTGCCAAGAAGGCTAACGGCATTTTGGGCTGTATAAGTATGGGCTTTGCCAGCAGATTGAGGGACGTGATCATTCCCCTTTATTTGACATTGGTGAGGCCTCATCTGGAGTGCTGTATCCAGTTTTGGGCCCCACACTACAAGAAAGATGTGGAAAAACTGGAGAGAGTCCAGCGGAGGGCAACAAAAATGATTAGGGGACTGGAGCACATGACTTATGAGGAGAGGCTGAGGGAACTGAGATTGTTAAGTCTGCAGAAAAGAAGAATGAGGGGGGATTTGATAGCTCCTTTCAACTACCTGAAAGATGGTTCCAAAGAGGATGCATCTAGACTATTCTCAGTGGTACCAGAAGACAGAACAAGGAGTAATGGTCTCAAGTTGCAGTGGGGGAGGTTTAGGTTGGATCTTAGGAAAAACTTTTTCAGTAGGAGGATGTTGAAGCACTGGAAAGGGTTACTTAGGGAGGTGGTGGAATCCCCTTCCTTAGAGGTTTTTAAGGTCAGGCTTGACAAAGCCCTGGCTGGCATGATTTAGTTGGGGATTGGTCCTGCTTTGAGCAGGGCGTTGGACTTGATGACCTCCTGAAGTCCCTTCCAACCCTGATATTCTTTGATTCTATGATCACTGCCTATCGAGCCCGACAATCTAGCCAGCTTTCTATCCACCTTATTGTCCATTCATCCAATCCATACTTCTTGAACTTGCTGGCAAGAATACTGTGGGAGACCATATCAAAAGGTTTACTAAAATCAAGATATATCACATCCACCGCTTTCCTCATATCCACAGAGCCAGTTAACTCATCATAGAAGGCAGTCAGTTTGGTCAGGCATGACTTGCCCTTGGTGAATCCATGTTGACTATTCCCGATCACTTTCCTCTCCTCCAAGTGCTTCAAAATGTATTCCTTGAGGACCTGCTTCATGATTTTGCCAGAGACTGAGGAGAGGCTGACTGGCCTGTAGGTCCCTGAGTTCTTCTCTTTTTTAAATATGGGCACTATATTTGCCTTTTTCCAGTCGTCTGGGACCTCCCCCGATGGCTACGAATTTTCAAAGATAATGGCCAATGGCTCTGTAATCATGTCAGCCAACTCCCTCAGCACCCTTGAATGCATTAGATCTGGAACCATGGACTTGTGCATGTCCAGCTTTTTTAAATAGTCCTAAACCTGTTCTTTCACTGCTGAGGGCTGCTTACCTCCTCCCCATACTGTGTTGCCCAGTGCATCAGTCTGGGAGCTGACCTTGTCTGTGAAGCCCGAGGCAAAAGAAGCATTGAGTACTTCAGCTTTTTCCACATCATCTGTCAATATGTTGCCTCCCTCATTCAGTAAGGGTCCCACACTTTTCCTGACCACCTTCTTGTTGCTAACATATCTGTAGAAACCCTTCTTGTTACCCTTCACATCCCTTGCTAGCTGCAACTCCAATTGTGCCTTCACCTTCCTGATTACACCCCTGCATGCCTTAGCAATATCTTTATACTCCTCCCTAGTCATCTGTCCAAATTTCCACTTCTTGTAACCTTCCTTTTTGACTTTAAGCTCGCCGAAGATTTCTCTGTTAAGCTAAGCTGGTCCCTGCCATATTTGCTATTCTTTCTGCACATTGGGATAGTTTGCTCCTGCTCCCTCAATAAGGCTTCTTTAAAATACAGCTAGCTCTCCTGGACTCCTTTTCCCTTCACGTTAGCCTCCCAGGGGATCCTACCCATCAGTTCCCTATGGGAGTCTTAAGTCTGCTTTTCTGAAGTGCAGGGTCCATATTTTTCTACGTTCCTTCCTGCCTTTTGTCAGGATCCTGACAATTCTCATCTACCATAAATAATCTCTGATTAACATTTACTGAAACTGAGTACAAGTTACAGAACCTGTCCCTATATGATTAGTTGAATGGAATAGAGTCCCACATCATACTGTCCTCCAGCTAACTGAAAGAAAGGGATGGAAGGCTATATCATTTGGTATGCACCCAAGCTCACCCAACTATGAGTAAGATAATTTATTTTAGGTATTCCTTTAGTCTTTGATATCAGTGGGCAGAAAACAGAATAGTCCCTAACTAAACTAGAGCATGCTCATGTCTGCTTTCTTTGAAACATTTTACAGTATTTGTGGTTTTATTTATTTTTAATAGGAAAAGGAAAAGAAGTACATGCTTCCCTTGGACAACCTGAAAGTGCGGGATGTTGAAAAGAGCTTCATGTCTAGCAAACATATTTTTGCCTTGTTTAACACGGAGCAAAGGTAAGGGAAGGCGCTAGCAAGTGCTTTGCAAATAGGTCTAAGAAGATTTACAATGTAATGAAAATGACTGCAATTTTGGTGCTCCCATTAAATGTGACTTTAAACCTCTTCAATGCTTTCAGCTCATCTCTTTCTGGGCTATTGCTTTAATCCTGATGCATGGCACCAAAGGTTAGCATTACATCATTCTAACTGTTCATGGTGTGGACTCAAGACCGTGGTTAGTCATTTTGTTCTTTTGTGATCGATCCCCTCCCTGTTCTATTTTTATGTGTTGCTGGCCCTTCCATCTGTGACTTTTGTACTTTATGGGCTAGATCCTGGTTGAAATTGGCAAGCTCCATTGACGTCAATAGAGCTACATTAACCTACACCAGTTGAGGATTGGCCCCACAATTCTACAGCAACAATATGTCTCTAGTCATTAGTCACTGTAGGTGGTTTTTAAAAAAAACGCTGAGGGACGAATTAATGAGATAGCTCTGTCTTCCTAATTCATTTGAATCTTAATTCAGCTATGTTCCACCGGACACTTTTCCAGCTAGCCTGCAGCTTCTGAGTAAGAAGTGGTGAGAGTGTTGTGTCCCTGTGGAGATATGCTTCTAAAAAGCAGGAGAGTGTGACCAGTATACAAACAGAAAGGAAAGGTGAACACTACAACACACACCCAAATGCAAGTGATCAGTGCTCTTTCTAAAGGGAAGAGTCGTGTTTGCAGTTGGCTCAATGGGGCTATAGCATTTCAATAGATAAACTGCATTTTCCAGAGTCCTATTTTTTCAAAAAAATCAGTTTTTAAGTATCTGTAATACTTGTCCTTTATCATTTCTTCATTCACCCCACCTTCCAAAGCTTTGTGATGTGCAGAAATGTCTTTCCAGCTAAGAAGGGCTGGATAGGACTCTCTGTGAAATCTTTTTTTATTGCTCCTGAACTGGCTAGAAGTGATCATTGCATAGCAAAATGAGGCACTCTCTCCCGCAAGGGCTGAGTGGGCTATCTCTGAACCACTCCCAGCTGCTGCTGGCCTCAGGAGCGAGAGACCAAGTTTGAGTCTCATGCTTGAATGCCCCATAAAGTCTTGCGGTACAATTGGTAAACCATTGGACTGGGCTCGCATGTTCATATTCTGTTTCAAACAGTGCACTTGGAAATATTTCACAAATAACCGTTAGAAACATGAGATAAAACACTTGAGCGTTTGCATTTCTAGACCCAGCAGAAAGCTTTTTAAACCTTTTTTTTTTGCCTTTTTAGAAGTTGTTTGTTCTGAAATGTAAGAGAAGTGTTCTGTGGAAGCTGAAATGTAATTTAACTGTTTACACGCATGGCTCAATCTTGGAAGATAACTTTGTAGTAATGGATCCTTGTCATTTTTATTGATTCTGTGCAGAGTATAGGAGTATTTTTTAAGACAGGCATGTATGTAGTTCAACCCCTAGGATCAGGGGGCCTTATGTTCCACAGGGACGATTCTCCTTTGTTGTGCTAATGGTTTTGAATATTTTGTCTTTTTAAATATTAATGGGAAAACTGCTGTGAAAAAAGGAGAGAAACAAATCATTTACCTTTTCCAGTTCACAAAAAAAGGAGCAGAGTGATTTTTCATATTTTCAGTGGATCTTCACATAGAATGTGGAGTGAGGATTTTAGATACGTATATGTAAAATCTGTTAGAGCTACTACCCACTCAGCTTTTGACTGGGCCTCCTGCATTCTGAAGTTGCATTAAAAGCATCCTGAAATATACATGGGCATGACAGGACGTGACAGTGCAGCAATAAGATGCCAGAATCATGTTGTCTAAGTAGAATTCCATAGCAGGAGGAGGTGGGCTCCTTGGTCATGGGAATCCTTTTATTAAACTGTGTTTAAAATGGCAATTTCTTTACTACCACGATGCAGCCAATTTTCCTTTGATCTTTCTAGAAATCTCCCCTTTTGGCTGAAATTAAGTATTGTATTGATTTAATATCTCATCCTGGCTCACGCTAGGAACTGTACCCTGCAGTAGCATTGTGGGAGTGCTGAGGCTTGAATGAAATGATCTAGTGCAGGGGTTTTCAACCTGGTGGTCATGAACATGTATTGGAGTTGTGACCATCCTGCCCTTCCCACCTTGCTAGGTTGGGGGTGGAAGGTCTTGAATGGAAAAGGTTTAGATCTACTGGTATAATAGATCTCATTTTGTTTTAAAGTTCCTTGATCGTGAAGATATTTTTCTGGGTTTTTTGGGGGTGTGTGTGTGTGTGGGGTGGAACGTTAACTGTGAGAATCTGCACTGTTCACTTTTTTATTAGCAGCAAAGAGTCCTGTGGCACCTTATAGACTAACAGACGTTTTGGAGCATGAGCTTTCGTGGGTGAATACCCACTTCGTCAGATGCATCTGATGCAGTGGGTATTCACCCACGAAAGCTCATGCTCCAAAACGTCTGTTAGTCTATAGGGTACCACAGGACTCTTTGCTGCTTTTACAGATCCAGACTAACACGGCTACCCCTCTGATACTTTTTTATTAGTGTAAAATAAACTCCATATCTAGCCACACCTTTCATACTGCTAACTGAGGAAGAAATCACCCTTTTTTAATTTTTGCTCGTTGAGGGTTTCTCTGACTCCAAGGATTTCAGTATTTAAAACACAGATAATTAAAGAACAGCAGTAAAGTCATTTACTATAACATCCCAGAATGTTATGTTGGTCATTCTGTGTTCTACTTTCCTCTTAATCTCAGCAGCATCCAATTTTTGTGCCTCGCCTAGGCAAAGTTTTAGTGTGCATTTAAAAATATTTAAATTGTTAAAGCAAAGTCTCCCTTTAGTCAAGAGAGTTTTCTTGATGACTGTTCTCTCATTCCCAGCCTCTTACTGCCAGGGTATTTCCTGTAGCCATATGTTTCTGATACTGTACATTTCACTAGCTTCCTGGATTATGCATACTGCATTTTTTCCATTTATGAAAACCTCCCCAGTTGTAAAATAAAGTTACTAGGGGAAATCCTAGTTTTGCTGAAAAGAAGGATAGACAGGCCTGAATAGGAGACTGTAGATAGATGAGTAAGGAAACTAACAATCACTGTCACTTTCATTTACTGCAGAAATCGACAGCTCTCTGACAGAAATCAAATGTGATTTGGTAATGTGTAATGAACGAAGACTATTTCAATTGATTTAATGGAGAAGATACATTCTCATGTAATGAAACGTAATTGTATGTGTAGGAACAGCCTGTGTTGTGAAATAATGAATTTAAATTCCTTTCTGATTGCTTTCTAAATTAAAATTAAACCACTGAAATGGAATATGGGGGATATGCTGCTTATCCGAGTAAGATTGCCTAAACAGAAGGAAAAATAAACTAGAGGTGCCTTCCAGCAAACCAAATAATTGTTAAAAGCAGTAGAGAGATACCATGTATTTAAACCATACGTACTACTAAATTTCACATACAGGGGCATATTAGTGTAGATGGGCTCTTTTTGATTTACTTAGGTAGAAGCATTTGGGGCTAAAGCAAATGGTATTAGAGAAACTGCCATTTGACTTGCTCTCCTATTTTCACAATGGTTGACTGGCATTCTGTATAAGCAGAGCTAATAAAGCCAAGGAGAGGATTTTCTGTCCAATCATATGCTCACGAACAGTAGTCCACATCCAACGGCTGCACTGATGAATAAGCCCGAGGCTCCTGGGCAAAGTTCAAGAACAAACGAAAAATAATAATTCTGTCTTTCCCAGAAAGTTTACTTTTCTTCTAGAATTTCAGCACAAACGCTTTGCCTACTCCCCACCTATTTCCCGTAAAAACTATTTGCTGATTGATATTTTTTTTCTTTCAGGCAAGTACTTTAGCTTGGGACAAGCATTATAGTTGCAAATATGCCTCTTTTTAGGAACTGTACACAGTTCCAGCTGTCGTGAGTTAATAAGGGGAAGCAATCATAGTCTCTGATGATCTTACTAATGGCTGTGGAATTCCAGATAGTGCAATTCAGTGCCTAATTTGTGCCAGGACTTGCTGGGGCTGAGCCCCAGCACCTTTAGGCTTGGCAGTTCATAGCCCCAGCACCTCTTGGCTTGTCACATCAATTATGAAAGTAAAAAAAAATTGCTGGAGCCCCGGCATCTCTTTCATTACAAATTAAGCACTCGTGCTATTTCATTTAATTTGTTTCTGTGCCACCTTAAAATAACCCTTACGGCCTTGTAACAGAGAGGCAGAGCTTTTTGGTTGACTCACTCTATTGGCAGGTATTAGAACCTTGTATTAAACTGCTGCAATTTCTGCTGACTCCTTGTGGCAGGAGCAGTTTATTCTAACTCCGGCTAGGATATCAGAAGGGTTTTGAATAAGCAGAAGTGTGAGGAGTGCATCTTCCTCCCCTTTGCTGTAAGCAGAGGGAGAGTTCCCCTTCCACATGTTCTCCTGAATTTAGGGGAGATTAACTCCTTTTCCTTGCTGCTTCTTTCCTGGTGAAAAAGGGACACACCAGGAGGGAGATTTTGGAGTTATGGAGCCAGAGAAGGAAACTGGACTGGGTTTTTTTTTTTGTTTGTTTTATTTTTTGGCTGGCTGGAGCATTGTTTGCTGGCTCCTGCCCTTACCTGCCAGTAGGGGGAGCAGCACCTCATGGGGAGAAGAATTGTCTGGTGGGGAGTCCCTCGTCTACCTCCTTTTTCCCACAGGAAGCTCTATTCTTCTGTCTGATTCCCTCACCCAGGGTGGCAGAGAGGGAGGCAGGCTCCCTCATCTCACCCTATCCAGCTCCAGGGGAAAATGGAGACTGCTGCATCCCCTCCCCTAGCCATACTCTCTAGTAGAAACCGAATGATCTTGTCAGGTTCTTCTCCCCTCATGGCTGTCCGTAGTGGGGTGTGTGAGTGGAGAGGTGGGTTTGGAGCACAAGAGATGTTCCTCTGCAGTTACACAGACTCACACTGAGGACCCAAATAATAGAGGGCCTGATGGAATAGCTAATAATGGCACTTGGGTGTGCCAGAACCTGCTATCCTCTGGTGGAGGCTGTCTGTCTGGAGGCTGAAGCTTCAGTCTGAGGAACAAATGGTAAAGCAGGTGGAGGAACCATTGTGAAGATAAAGTTTTGGGGATGCTGAAAGAAAAACCAAAACGATGCTTACCCAGATGATGGGGTGATCCACCAGCCCCTACGTGGATTGTGGCTATCAGGTTACGTGGTCTAGCTGAAGCTGCATGGGCTGAGATACCCATGGGAGTGTCGTGTGACTGCTGAGCGAGTAGAGGTGATGTTGCAGTGTGTACCCACACTGGTATGGGAGAGCTTATTCAGAGATGAGCAAAGGCAGATAGCAGAACTTTTCTGAGTCATCCCTCAGCCATCATTCCCCTATGCGTATTGGGCAAGTAGGCTGACTCTGGGGAGGGGTGCTGTACTCATTCATTAGCCTGGGTAGTTGTCTTCAGGAGAGATAGGGAACATTTCCTGGACCCTAGGGGATGTTCAAGAACATCATTCAAGGCTATGGCACAGGAAATGCCACAGGCAGAGATGAGCCTGGGTCTTCTGGAGGCAACATGTGACTTGGGGAGTTGAGTGGGTTGCAAAGGTGACGTGGATTAGATGTTCTGGGAGGGAAGCAAAGTACCAAGTGGCACGCCTCTTGTGAGCCCCATCCCATTAGCAAGTATTAGAACCTTGCATAGAGCTCTTAAATTTATTCTGGCTGCCACAGGACAACTGGTTACCACCACCCCAAGATATAAGAGGGATTGGGTTGGCACCCAAAAGAGAGGAAACTACTGCAGGGGGTTAAGACAAAGGAGGTGCTGGATGGACGCCAAACTCAGGGAGGAAGCTTAGGCTGAGGTGTATGTTTTGTTACTGTTTTTGATTTACCAAGAAAGCCAAGCCCCAGGGAGAGCTAGGGGATGAGCCTATTCATAGCCCCATATGTGATGTTACAAATGAGGGAATGAGAGTCCATTAAAAAAATTCAGATTAATTTTATCCAGAAAACAATTTTTTGAGATTTGTAAACTACAGCGAACTTCTGGATACTGTTCAGTATTGAAGCAGTTGTAATCTAAAGAAATCCAACTTAACAAATGAGTTTTAATCCCCAATTGCAGTTCAGAAGCTTACTGCTCTGCCTTATCAGTCCTTTTATTTATATCACCATTCAGGGGAAATAGTAGAACACAGCATTTGCAGGTAGGGGTCTTAGGACTGGCATTACAGAGCAAAAAAAAGCTCTTAAGAGGAAGAAGCAGCAATGCTAAAGTCATCACAAATAGCTTATTTGTTGTGTTTTGCCTCTCATTACCTGTAGAATTATGGACACATACCAAAAAAATAAGATCTTTTTTTAGTGGTTTATATGGAACAATCAAGTTTTTTGCTGCAATTTGCCAAAATATTGCTGAGTCAGTGAACTAAGCTGTTTGCTTGGAAAAAACAATGTTCTCTGACATACTGGAAGTAGGTGCAGCAATCAACATTTGCTATTTATTTAGTATTTTTAAAGTGCTATGTAGATAGGTTTGGAAGGGTTGGATTTTTATCGGTAAATGTCAATTTCCCTGTACACACACTAACTAATGGAAAAAATACTTCCATCAATAGTCAAACTTCACAGATAGGCGAGATCAGAAAAATGCTGCTTGAGAACTTATTAGAGTTGAGTTAAAGTATTTACTTTGTATATTTTTGACATATACCGTTGACAATTTCTATTTTAACAGTTAGAAAGCTTAAACTCTGAATCTCAACATCTATTGACATTAAATAATTGTGGTTGCCCCCCTTTGCCCCAGTTTCCCACAACTGACAATTTAAATAGATAAAAGTAAAAAACAAAAAAAGAACTTAAACCCTATATTTTTACACAACTATGAAAATTTAAATTGATAAAAATTGAAAAAATACTTTGATAATATCAATGTTTATTTTAATCAAAATTATAGAAAACATTGAATTCTGCCGAGCCTCTCTCTAGGGATGGTACCTAGGAAATAACTAAATTTATTTCAGTTTTATTCAACCACCATTATACTAGTAAAAGCACACTGTTCTTAGGCAAATCATGTTGAGTTCTGTTAATTGTTAGTATTACTCTACCAACATGTGTGATTATAACAAACAACTCCCTGTCCAGAAACAATGGAATCCTAAAGGCTGAGTTATATCTAAATCAGAAGTTCTACTGATTTCACTCTAGAATATTAATTGGATAGTTATGTGCTGATTTAAATTATTACTGCAATTAATTTAAATTAAATTACATTATTACTACTGACGAACAGTGAGACGTGAGTTATGGATATAGTTCTGTGATGGATATATTTGAAATTTAGACACTTTCATAATCAAGGTATGGCTACAATGATTAGTATATTATTCTCTCTCTGCTCATTTTTCCCATTAGGACAGTAGTTATGGTAATTTAATATACTTCAGTGGGACTACTCAAGTGGATTTGATTTGTAGACGAAAGCTCTTAAGCACTTTTCTTTCTTAGCATTTTCTCAGAGATATTCTGTTTGATTCTTCTGCAAAAAAAGAAATAATTTGAGAGGCATGTGTAATTAATTTTAATTAACACACACACTTTTTCTCTCTCTCTCTCTCTTTCTCTCTCTCTCATTGGAGTGAACTAAAATGGCATGCCTTTGCAGAAAATGTTAGTCACACATTGCTGCTAACTCACTGCAGATGGATGGCTTCATAAAGAAAATATTTGCAGAGCCCTAACTTCATCTCGTTTTATTATTTCTTTCCTTTAAAAAAAAATTGGCTGCCTGTATTTAAAAACTGCTGCTACAGAGTTTCAAGTGTGTATCACAATATGTCAAAGCACACTTCAAATCCAGTGCATTGTATCTAGCTCACTTAGAGTTGACTTAATATCTAAAATGTCTTGAATGTGTATATTTGTTGAATGGTTAGATTCCTGTTCCCTTTTACATGGCTGTATATTAAACTAATATTGTGGATGAATTTTTTCATTTTATGGTTATTTTCAACCAAATTGAAAATATCCAATATATGCAATTTTTTAGTTTTTCACTCCAAAAATTTGGCTCAGTTTGCATTCAACTCTGGACTTTTAAAGTCAATTCTGTTATGATGCAGTAAATATAAAAAGACACAGAAATTCACAAAATAATTTTAGATGGCAAATGTTCCTGTTTTAGGATCCAATCCTACATCACATGGAGTTATCTGTAAGCCTGTGAATAGTTTCACTTCAATGACTTCAATGGGACTGTTCAGATTAAGAGTGTGTGGGTGTAGTCAGTGTATGGGTTTGTTTGTTTCTTTGTTTTTTCTTCAGAATCAGGGCCTTAGTGGTTTATGATCTCAGTACTGCATATTTCACAGATATTCCTGCTCTATAATTTCTAGCTGTATTTGTCATGGCATGTGTGCAGACTTATGAGTGCGGACAAATGCCTCCTTATAATCTAACTTGATGTTTTTTGCTTTATAGCTTTATATATTCTCTAATAATTACATGCCACTTACAGTACATCTGCTTATCAAGGTATGGCAGGCCCATCATCATTATATATCAGCAGCTGCCTGTGCACAAAATTAGTATGTTGATACACTTATAGAAGAAGAATTGAAATGGAAATTATACAGCAGTTGCCCTTAAAAACATGCCAGTTTTGCCTTAGATACGTAGGTATGGTTACATAAATATGAAGGAATTGCTAGAGAAATTGAAAATACTGACATCAAATTATATAGTTTACTAAGGTAATCAGCAATTTTTTGAGGGTGACCACTGTACAATGAAATCTACCCTAAGCACTGTTGCCAGTACTGTAGGCAACTTTAAGATCTTCCTCTGTGGTTTTCACTACAATTATTTTCAGCTACTGGTTAAAGACTGAAACCACATTAGCTCTGCTTTTTTATATGGCAGGTAACTTGATGGAATGTTCTGGGGCACCAACATTTGGGGCTGGTGTGACAGGATTCCTACAAGTGCAGAAGCCCTGATCTTGATACCAGCCACATGTGCTATCATTAAGGCTGCAATTTAGTCACAGATATTTTTAGTAAAAGTCATGGACAGGATATGGGCAATAAACAAAAATTCATGACTTTTACTAAAAATACCTGTGACTAAATCTTGGGGGGAGACATGGGAGGCTGCTGCTGGGGGATGGGCCTGGGATCTGCTGCTGCGGGTGGCATCCAGGGCTAGTGGCATCAGCTCCAGCTGCCTGTCTGGGGACCACTCCCCAGGGCTGCGGACCATGACTGCTCTGGCCACCCCGGGACGGGTGCCAGGAGCCGCCGGAGCAGTGATTGGTGTGGCTGTCGCCGGGGGCCACCTCAGCATCTGGCTCTGGAGCCAGCTGATTTGGCAGCCCTGGGATCAGCCACACTGGCCCCTGCAGGAGTCATGTCTTTCATGACCTCTGTGACAGACATAAGTTCCATGATAGCTAGGGCCCTATCTGGCATATTCCTGTCTCCTCTCCTGTGCTTTCAAATACCTCTTTATTTCCTGCCCCACCACATTAGAATCTTTATATTAGTGGAAGATTTAATCACTCACTGTACCATCAGAAGGTATTAATACAAGCTGCCACTTTGCTTCTCTCTGGAGGAAACTATTAAAAAGTCAAAAACTTCTATTTTAGATGGTTTTGGAAGGGTGAACTCCTCCAATTCCATGACATGAATGGAAAGATTTTGGGATGTCTCCTGCCCTGAATGGAGACAGCTGGGAAGAGAGATTTCTCAAACCATCACTGAAGTGAGTGTATGAATGTGGATGTGGGCTGCATATGTATTGTGGATAACTCACTGAGCATGTGCAACAATAGAAAGATTTAGTATTAGGATTATAGACACAGGTATGTTATGTTAAACAAGATTGGATTCTCTCTACCTGGTACCATTCACTCTGCTGTATTGAAAGGCCCATCACCATTCCCCTCCACACACACAGACAGAGAGGCGCGTGATCTCACTTGATTTGTGTGTCTTCCTTTGTTTTGTCAGAGGTTTTCTGTGTGGCTGACTTTTGCTAACCTTGGGCAATACTATTGAAATTTGTTTAATGCCTTAGCAACTTCATTTTCTAAGTACAACTCTACTAATTTGGATGTTACATTTTCTCTCAAAAGTCAGAGATTATTTTTGTGATATTTCTCTCACCTTGGATTAGTTTCTCCATTTCACATTCATTAGATCTGATTGAGTTTCTTTCCACTGGGTTGAAAAACCTTGTTTGAAAGGATTTTTAATTGTTAGCTGTGATCTATGAGCCTCTTTGTACTATTATAATTATATTATAATATGTCTTTGCATAGAAATCAGTAGAGGGACTTTTAAATGTTTCGCGGATGGAAAAACACATGTTAATTTCAACATAGGCAGATGTACATTTATTTAAAGTAACCAAAAATGCTCCCTGCCTTGTGACAGTTATGACTAAGAGCTCTGCCAGAATATTACTAAATACAGTTAACTAACTCAGGCCCTTAGATGTTTTGGTCAAACTCCATGAGATAAAAAGCTGCTGGAACATCACACAGGGTTGATATGGTCAAGGAACGTTTACATCAATAAGTAGGTCATTGCAGATCTTGAATGAAACTGCTTGAAAGAAATTCAAACTCCTCCTTATCCTAATGTGCATATTGAAGTGTGTGAGCCTGGAGCTTCATAATCAAGTGTACAGTATCAAAATGCTATGATATATAATAAATTACAGTTTGGATAGGAACTAGACAAACCAGTACTGCCAACCCAAACTGTTAAAAAATAGTCAGGCCCTTCACATCTCTTCAACCATGAAGGCTAGAAGCTTTTTTGTTTTGAGTTTTTATTTTTTTAATGGAAACTGGATTCTCACATAACCACAGGATTCCAGGAATTTTGAGGCATCAAAAAAAACACCAAATATCACAAGACTCATGATAAAATAGTGAGAACTGGCAACCCAGCAAACCATTTGTAGTAATATGGGCTTAAAACACTCTCAGATTACACATAGCAACAGCAGAACATACTGTGACACACCCAGGCCAGTGGGGTACAGGAGTCTGGTAGAGGGCAAATATACTGGTCACTGGATGAGTAGTTTTCTGTTCCCTGAGTGACCAGAGCTGGGGCTGCACTAGAGTAATCAGGAACCTGCCAGAACCAATTAAGGCAGGCAGGCTGATTAGATCACCTGCAGCCAATCAAGGCAGGCTAATCAAGACACCTGGGTTTAAAAAGAAGCTTACTCCAGTCAGGCGAGGAGGAGCCAGAGGAGAGGAAGTGCATGTGAGGAGCTGGGAGCAAGAGGCACGAGGAGCTGAGAGTGAGAGGGTGTGCTGTTGGAGGACTAAGGAGTACAAGCGTTATCAGACACCAGGAGGAAGGTCCTGTGGTGAGGATAAAGAAGGTGTTTGGAGGAGGCCATGGGGAAGTAGCCCAGGGAGTTGTAGCTGTCATGCAGCTGTTACAAGAGCACTATAGACAGCTGCAGTCCACAGGGCCCTGGGCTGGAACTCAGAGTAGAGGACGGGCCCGGGTTCCCCCCAAACCTCCCAACTCCTGATCAGACACAGGAGGAGTTGATCCAGACTGTGGGGAAGATCACTGAGGTGAGCAGATCTGCCAATAAGTGCAGGACCCAGCAAGGTAGAGGAGGAGCTTTGTCACAATACCTACCACAATATATTTACACATACAGTGGGCGCACTTAAAAATTTAATTCCAGTTCTGGAATGGTTGGTCCATTGGAAGTGGTTTTCAGTAGGAAGCTGTGTTTTCAGCTAAACATAATTTTTTATGAAAAGCGCATTTTGCAGAAAACTGAGTTTTCATGAAAGAATGGAAAACCCAGGATTTTGGCTTAAAACTGAAACTTTTGGAACAAATAATAACAATAATATATGAAATGTTTAGTCTTTCAATGAAAAATTGAAATTTTCTGTGGGAAAAACCTCCCCTCATTTTCCAACCTGCTCTCATACTGGTTCTAGCAGTATTCCTAATTCCAAGTATATGAAGTATTGGTAGAACATTGCTAGAATCTCTCTAAAACTGGCCTGAGTTTATTAAGTATATTCACTAGGTGTCTTTAGGAGAGAAACTATATGAGGTAAAGTAGGTATCCCTCAGACTCAGAAATATAGTAGCTAGAGAACCACTGTTATTGCCAAATACGTGAACCCTGAGTTTAAAAGTCTAAGCTCAGCTGGTTTTCCCATAGGATGATTTACCACAGAACTTCATATAATTATTATATGTAACTTCCAGTGCGATACATAGATTAGGCAATTCTCCACATCAAACACTCCATAACTGAGAGATGAAAACAGGAGTACTTGTAGCACCTTAGAGAGTAACAAATTTATTTGAGCATAAGCTTTCGTGGGCGACAGCCCACTTCATTGGATGCATGCAGTGGAAAATACAGTAGGAAGATTTCTCACACACACACACACACACCATGAAACAATGGGTGTTACCATACACACTTTAACGAGAGTGATCGGTTAAGGTGAGCTATTACCAGCAGGAGAGAGAGAAACTTTTTGTAGTGGTAATCAAAATGGTCCATTCGCAGCAGTTGACAAGAAGGAGTGAGGAACTGGGGGAGAGGGAGGGGGAGGGAAGGAAATAAACTTGAGGAAATAATTTTACTTTGTGTAATGACCCATCCACTCCCAGTCTTTATTCAAGCCTAATTCAATGGTGTCCATTTCGCAAATTAATTCGAATTCAGCAGTCTCTTGTTGGAGTCTGTTTTTGAAGTTTTTTTGTTGTAATACAAGACAAAGAATTCACAGTTTAAGCAACTGCAGGTAACGTATGGGGGAAACAATCAAATAGCTGGGAGTCCACAAGAATGATTAATAGCTGAGAGGTAACAGTAAAATAAGCAAGTTGTCCATTAAGCAGAAGTTTCAGCATATCTTGCCAGTAATGTGTGATTGGGGGGGGGGGAAGAGAGAAAAAAAAAAGAAAAGTATGTTTAACTTTTCTTAGGAGTAGAAATGACTTCTCTATTCGATGTAGTTGATCTCAAAACATCAAATTATATTGTAGTTTACAGGAATACAACTCTGTGTATAAGGCAGGGATCAGCAACCTTTCAGAAGTGGTGTGCCGAGGCTTCATTTATTCACTCTAATTTAAGGTTTTGCATGCCTTTAATACATTTTAATGTTTTTAGAAGGTCTCTTCCTATAAGTCTATAATATAGAACTAAACTATTGTTGTATGTAAAGTAAATACGGTTTTAATGTTCAAGAAGCTTCATTTAAAGTTGAATTAAAATGCAGAGCCCCCAAGACCAGTGGCCAGGACCCAGGCAGTGTGAGTGCTGCTATTGGCACGCATGCCATAGGTTGCCTACCCCTGGTATAAGGTATTATGCAGTTTGTAAATAGAAAATATTAATCTTTTGTCTCCTTCACATTAAATATTTGTATTGGTTTAATTTCTAGTAATGTGATTATGGAAACATTTCTGTCTTTGTTAAATATGTAGGCTATTACATTAAAATGATGATACTTTACAAGAGGAAATAGTGTAAACAATAGTGAGGTATGTAGATGTATGGTTTTACATGCAGTTTTACTGTTAGTATTTGAAGAATCTTCAAATATTTAAATACTTGATCATGGAAAACTTAGAAAAACAACTACTCATTGGCAGTTCCATGCATATTTTGTGTATTTCTGGTTCCATGTTCTTCACAGCTATAAATGTTTGCATATAAACAAGATTTGCGTTGCTTAGAAATTCACCTACTCCTGCTTCATACTCCCCTGTCTGATGTCATTAACTTGGGTTTATGACATCACAGTTAATTGCTATTGAGATGATAGTGATATCCCAAGATTCTTGCATCCCATGTGAAATAAACAGATGATGCTTAAAGAATATCCTGTTTCTGTGAAAATATTTTTAGTAATTCTAAAAAGCGGAAGAAAAAAAGATAATTTCAATTGTTTTTTAAAAAAAATCAGTTTTTCATGAAACACCAGTGGATCCTTAATGAGTAGAATCATACAAGATTAGGGTTGGAAGAGACCTCAAGAGGTCATCTAGTCCAACCCCCTGCTCAAAAAAGAGCCAACACCAACTAAATCATTCCAGCCAGGGCTTTGTCAAGACAGGCCTTAAAAACCTCTAAGGATGGAGATTCCACCACCTCCCTAGGTAACCCAATCCATTACCTCACCACCCTCGTAGTGAAATAGTGTTTCCTAATATCCAACCTAGACCTCCCCCACTGCAACTTGAGACCATTGCTTCTTGTTCTGTCATCTGCCTCCACTGAGAACAGCTGAGCTCCATGTTCTTTGGACCCCTCCCCCCTTTCTGGTAGTTGAAGGCTGCTCTCAAATCCTCCCTTACTCTTCTCTTCTGCAGACTAAACAAGCCCAGTTCCCTCAGCCTCTCCTTCCAAGTCATGTGCTCCAGCCCTCTAATCATTTTCGTTGCCCTCTGCTGGACTCCAACTTGTCCACATCCTTTCTGTAGTCGGGGACTCAAAACTGGACACAATACTCCAGATGTGGCCTCACCAGTGCCGAATAGAGGGGAATAATCACTTCCCTTAATTTGCTGGCAATGCTCCTACTAATACAGCCCAATATGCCATTGGCCTTCTTGGCAACAAGTGCACACTGCTGACTCATATCCAGCTTCTTGTCCACTTTAACCTCCAGGTCCTTTTCTGCAGAACTACTGCTTAAACAGTCAGTCCCCAGCCTGTAGCATTGCATGGGATTCTTCCATCCTAAGTGCAAGACTCTGCACTTGTCCTTGTTGAACCTCATCAGATTTTTTTTGGCCCAATCCTCTAATTTGTCTAGATCACTCTGGACCCTATCCCTACCCTCCAGCATATCTCCTGCTCTTCCCAGTTTAGTGTCATCTGTGAACTTGCTGAGGGTACAATCCATCCCATCATCCAGATCATTAATAAAGATGTTGAACAAAACCAGCCCCAGGACCAATCCGAGGCACTCCGCTTGATACCAGCTGCCAACTAGGCATCGAGCCATTGAGCCCAGCAATCTAGCCAGCTTTCTATCCACCATTCATCCAATCCATACTTTTTTAACTTGCTGGCAAGAATACTGTGGGAGACCATATCAAAAGCTTTGCTAAAGTCAAGATATATCACGTCCACTGCTTTCCCCATATCCACAGAGCCAGTTATCTCATCGTAGAAGGCAATAAGGTTGGTCAGGCATGACTTACCCTTAGTGAATCCATGTTAACTGTTCCTGATCACCTTCCTCTCCTCCAAATGCTTCAAAATGGTTTCCTTGAGGACTTGCTCGTGTAAAACATGTTAGTTTCTTTTTGTAAGATTCTGTTACTTACAGAAAACCTGAGATGTTCTTTAGAGGTTATTTTTTTCCTTGGTTTTGGACAATGCTGCTCATATATCTATTTGAGGAACAGGGTTAAAAGAGTCCAGTGAAGAGTGTGCTAAAATGGGCCTTGAGACCTGGGTTAAATTCCCTGACCCCACTCCCCAACTTCCTGTGTGACCTTGGATGAGAGAGTCTCTTTGTGCCTCAGTTCCCCATCTGTAAAATGGGGATAATAGTACTTACCTACCTCATGGATAGTGTGAGGATAAATAAATAAATTAAAGATTGTGAAACCCTCAGTAATATAAGTATCTGGGATGGATAGAGGTGTACAGTAACTTAGTCATGGCCGTAGGATGCACAGACAGTCATTAGCACACCTGGACTAGAATTCAGGAGTCCTGACCCACTCTCCTGCTGTAGCCAGTAGCCCACACTCTCTTCTCATTCATTGCTTAAAATACAGTGAAATTTGATGTTGAAAATAATAATTTTCATTGCAAGAACATAATACTCTGGCATTCTAGCCCTGAAAAAGATTTTTTGACTAGCTAGTGGTTTTATTTATTTATTTATTTATTTATTTATTTATTTATTGCTGCAGTAAAATATATTTTGATTCTTGCCATCTTGTGGAATATTGTGTCCAGTTCTGGTGCCCACAGTTCAAGAAGAATGTTGATAAATTGGAGAGAGTTCAGAGAAGAGCCACGAGAATGATTAAAGGGTTAGAAAACCTGCCTTATAGCATTAGACCCAAAGAGCCCTATCTGTTAAGCTTAACAAAAAGAAGGTTAATGGGTGACTTGATCACAGTCTATAAGTACCTACATGGGGAACAAATGTTTAATAATGGGCTCTTCAATCTGGTAGAGAAAGGTCTAACATGATCCAATGGCTGGAAGTTGAAGCTAGATAAATCCCGACAGGAAATAGGGTGTAAATTTTTAATGGTGAGAGTAATTAGCCGTTGGGACAATTTACCAAGGGTTGTAGTGGATTCTATCACTGACCATTTTAAACTCAAGATTGGATGTTTTTCTCAAAGATAGCCTTTGTGAATTACTTTGGGGAAGTTGTATGGCCTAGGTTATACATGAGATCAGACTAGATGAACACAAAAGTCCCTTCTGGCCTGGGAATCCATCAATCTTCATGTTTTATAGCTTTTATTTTGTGCCTCCTCACATTTTAGCTGATCTTTTTTCCGTAACAGAGGCAACCTAATTAATTTACCTAAAACAGTTAAAACCAAAAAGTTTCCAGGCAGCAAATCAGCAAGTTCTATCCAGCTGCCTTGCTTAGCCTCTCTGTCTTTTGTCACCATATCCTTTAATTTAATGCTTTACTTTACACATATTGATTCCAAATTCCCAAACGCTGTAGATTAAATAAGATTCAGATATCTCTGCTCCCTGTCTAAGATAACCCAGATTTCTTAGCTGCTCGTGTGTGTAATATATTTAGAGGAAAAAGAAATAATACTTCTTAAATCTCTAATCGGTCAAGTCAGAATTGTACCCATCATCTTTTGCAGTTTTAAATATATAAACTCACTAATAATGCCATGTATGCCTATATGCTGATATGGGCATGTTTCACTTCAATATAGCATAACACGAATCACTACCCATGATAGTACAGCAGTAGTAGTTTATTGCTAAATGTCCAGGTTTTATACCCATCTGTTTCCTGATACTCCATCTGAAAAACAGGCTTAGGAGTTAGTTGTCTTTCAGATGATATTGTCATTAATAGGGGAGGGAAACTCTCTGGCAAAGGTGAAGTATATTGTACTCCAGATATGTAAAAGGTGAAAGTCCCAAAGTCCCTGGAATGCTAGAGAAATGAACTAACTAGTAGTAATACTGGATATGTTTTTCTGGTTGCACGCTGTCTCAAAAATTCTCTCAAAATATGGTAACATATATTGCAAGAGAGAGTGTTTCTAATATAAAATACATTTGGGCGTCTAATTATTGCTGTGTGAGTTAGTGATCTTTGTCATCCCCCCAAAATTGCTCCATTGGTGCTAGGAAAAACAGTTTTGTTGCAGTTAAAAATGGATTCTTTCATCTCTATTAAGATCTGGCAACATGTGGTTTTGCAATTTAGCTCAGCTAAGTTTGTAGCCTTTCCTGAAAAGACAGTTGGCTGACCAATGTACAACAATCTAGTCTGTGTACAGACATTGAATTGAGTAATAATTAATGGTTACACCATAAAGGGAAAATCTTGTTCAATTTAATGGAGGATGTATAAGTACCACTGCCCTGTGGATCATGTATTTTTTCTTCTTTCTCTTTTCTTCCATTAAGCTACTCCCTAAACACAATTATAGCGACTTCTTGTTATTAAATTAATTACATACAGTAGGTCTCTAGTTCTCAACCAGGGATCTGCGGTCCCCTAGTGGGTCAAAAGCAGGTTTCAGGGGGTCCACCAAGCATGGCCAGCATTAGACTCACTGGGGCCCAGGGCAAAATGCCAAAGCCCCGCCATGTGGGACTAGCTCAGGGCCCTGAGCCCCACCCCCTGGGGCTGAAGCTGAAGCCTGAGCAACTTAGCTTCGCAATGCCCCCTGTGGTGTGGGGCCCTGGGCAGTTGCCCTGCTTGTTACCCCCTAATGCTGGCCCTGACTTTTACATGCAGAAAAGCAGATGTTGTGGCACAGGTGGGCCGTGGAGTTTTTATAGCATGTGGGGGCTGGGGGGAGCTCAGAAAGAAAAGGTTGAGAACCCCTGCAGTAGATGATATGTGTATCTGAGGTACTTTTATGGCTATGGAATCATTTTGTGTTTGAGAACTCAGTCATTTTTAAATATTTTTCCTTTTATTGAAGATGTTCAGAAGCTAAAACTGAACTAGTATTGTACTGGAGAGATTTACTATGGGGAAAAAAAGCTCATTACTAATCTTGATTTTCATTGGCTACAGCAGCTGCCAGTCAGAGTCCTTACAATTTTGTTGGCAGTTCTTCCACAACTGTCTTTGTCCTCTGCATTCCAGCAGCATTTTGCCTCTAAATGTGTTCTAGTGTTTGTTAATAGTGTGGAAAGCCTGATTTTTAAAATAGATCTGAAGTTTCTGTAACTACAGTGCATCCAGACCATTATTATTTTAAATTAACATTTTTAGGTCCTATGTGTAATTATCAAACCGACACTTGTCTCCCCTTCCAAAAAGCTATCAAATAATTATAGATCCTGAAGGATTTTTTATTTGAAATGCTGTGTACGTGATGCAGAGTAGCAAAGTTCAAATTTTACACTGTAATGTTCTATGTTCTAGGAATGTTTACAAGGATTATCGCTTCCTTGAGCTGGCCTGTGATGCCCAGGAGGAGATGGATAGCTGGAAGGCATCCCTACTGCGTGCTGGTGTCTATCCTGATAAATCTTCAGTAAGTTAAACACATCACTAGTTTTTCAGTAGCTGCCCTGGGTAAGAGTCAGAAAAATGCTAGGAAGAGTTTTTTTAAAGCTCTGTCTGCAGATGTCCTGAGAGCTTTTATGTTTTGCTTTGCTGTACTTGAGCTGACACTCATGGCTGTTTTTAATGGTTCACAACTCAGCAGTAAAATTACATTACAAGCCCTCCAGCCAACAGAGAAATATTTTTTGTTAATTACATCAGTCCTTCAAGTCCAAATAATAAAAATACTGACACCTTTTTAGGGTTTTTCTTCAACTTCACAGTATCTATTCCTGTCTTTGAAGATGACAGATATTTTGCAGAATGTTAATATTTTCCTGCAGACCCCATATTCTAGAACTGAGGGAGGTATTCCAGTTTGTTATGCAAATTTCTTTTACTGCTTTACTGCCTCTCCAAGTACACATTTACCCAATTAAGTGGAATATGAAGAAAACTGAGTAGGAAAAAAAAATAACTGTAACAGTTGGACGTACGATACAGAAAGCCAGGAAATTATTTTACCAGACTGCCCTTTCATAATTTTATGGCCTTTGTCAGTCTGTGTCATGTTATTTATACATAGCGCAAGGGAGTTTGGTCCAATTTCCAAAGTGACCTCATTACTTAAGTCTGTCTGAGCTTCTGGTTTCAATGTAGCTAAGGGCCACACTAGCATGGATTCTAGTGCCAGGGCAGAATCTCAGTACAGGATGCCAGTGGTAATTAAGGCCTACATTAGACCTATGGATATTCCATTTTCTAAATAAGTTTCCATCAGAAGAAGCCTTTGTAATTTTTGACAGATTTACAGTAATTGCATTCCCATCTTCATGATGGAACTCCCAGGGGACTGGGTCAATAGCAGGATTTTCTTATTTGGTACTTGGGCAGTTTGAGCTTGTGGAAAAACTCTTTGGTAGTATTTTCTGTCTTCACTGGTATTTTCAGCACCTTCCAATTGAGTATCCTTAGGGAGATTCTAAAGGCACAAATAGACTTTCAGTAGGACTTGGGAGGCTTAACTGCCCTTGTGCCTTTGAAAATTGTCCCTTAATGTGTAGTTTACCTTTCCTTCATTAACTGTTTCACTCTGTAGTGGTGTGAATGGATTATTCTCCCATCAAAGAGTTTGCACATCAGTCTGGCTGGTGGTGCACCCATTTTGAAGTAATTTGCTCCTCTCCCCAGCTCCCCTCCTCTTCCTCCTCCTCTTACACAAGTACTACTGTCCAGCTCCCCGGAGTCCACTGCTCTGGCTTCTTATAACATCATCTTCATTTCCCTCTACGTATTGCCGCCACCGCCCCCACTGCTCCTGCTTTCACTAGCCATCCACTCCATCTGACGTTCCCAACTCTGACCCGCCTACTATTTGTTGCTTCTCCCATGTGCATGCAGCCCGTAGTTTTCTCTCCTCATACCAAGCTGCCACTCCAGCACTACCAACCCAATGGCTCAGAGTTCATTACCTTTCCACATCCCTCCCACACCCAGCTGGATTTTTAAGGAAGTTTTTAAACAAATTATTTCAGGAATAAGTAATGGAATAAAAATGGGTCAAATACCAATCCATAGGCAGCTCACTGAATACCTAGCAACCAGCTAATACATTGCCATTGTTTGTTTCCTTTTTCATGATCCTTCAGTCAGTTGTCTGTCTGTGCAACAGAACTCAGCTCGCCTTGCCGCTGGCACAATGCTCTGGGCAGTGGGGCTCCTGCAGAGCTGCAGCCTGACACAATGCTCTGTGCTGCACGGTGGCGTGGCTGGCTCCAGCTGGATGGCACAGCTGCCTGTCCTGGTGCTCTGGGCGGTGTGGCTATTGCGCTGCCAGCCACCAGTGCTCCAGACAGCGCGGTAGAGGGAGTTGGATAGAGGGCAGGGGAGTTCAGGGTGGTGGTCAGGGGACGGGGGTGTGGATAGGGAGCAGGGCAGTCAGAGGGCGAGGAACAGGGGGATTGGATGGGGTAGGAGTCCCGGGGGGGCAGTCAGGAATGAGAGGAGGGGTTGGATTGGGCCATGGGGGCAGTCAAGGGACAGAGAGGGGTGGATGGGGGAGAGGTCCCGGGGGGGGGCATCAGGGAACAGGGGGGTTGGATGGGGCAGGAGTCCCCAGGGAGGCTATCAGAGGGTGAGAAGCAGGGGGAGTTGGATAGGGGTGGGGGCCAGGCCACACCTGGCTGTTTGAGGAGGCACAGCCTCCCCTAACCGATCCTCCATACAATTTCAGAAACCCAATGCAGCCCTCAGGCCAAAAAGTTTGCCTGCCCCTGATCTAGACCATCCCTGACAGGTGTTTGTCTAACCTGCTCTTAAAAATCTCCAGTGACTGAGACGCCACAAGTTCTCTAGGCAGTTTATTCCAGTGTTTAAGCACCCTGAGAGTTAGGAAGTTTTTCCTAATGTCCAACCTAAACCTCCCTTGCTGCAATTTAAGCCCATTGCTTCTTGTCCTATCCTCAGAGGTTAAGAAAAACATTTTTTTCTTCCTCCTCCTTGTAACAAGCTTTTACATACTTGAAAACTATTATCATGTCTACTTTCAGTCTCCTCTTTTTCAGACTAAACAAACCCAGTTTTTTCAGTCTACCCCCATAGGTCATGTTTTCTAGACCTCTAATCATTTTTGTTGCTCTTCTCTGGACTTTCTCCAGTTTGTCCATATCCTTCCTGATATGTGGTGCCTAGAACTGGACACAATACTTCAGATGAGGTCTAATCAGTGCGGAGTAGAGTGGAAGAATTACTTCTTCTGTCTTGCTTACAACACTCCTGCTAGTACATCCCAGAATGATGTTTGCTTTTTCTGCAACAGCGTTACACTGTTGACGCATATTTAGCTTGTGGTCTACTATGACCCCCAGATCCCTTTCTGCCGTACTCCTTCCTAAGCAGTCATTTGCCATTTTGTATGTGTGCCACTGATTGTTCCTTCCTAAATCAAGTACTTTGCATTTATCTTTATTGAATTTCATCCTATTTACTTCAGACTGTTTCTGCAGTTTCTCCAGATCAATTTGAATTTTAATCCTATCCTCAAAAGCACTTGCAACCCCTCCCAGCTTGGTATGGTCTGCAGACTTTATAAGTGTACTCTCTATGCCACTGTTTCTCAAACTGGGTTTGCTGCTCCAGGCCAATAGGAGCTGCTGGAAGCGGCGTGGGCTGAGGGACTTACTGGCCACCGCTTCCAGCAGCTCCCATTGGCCCGCAGTGGCAAATCTGAGCCAATGGGAGCTGCGATGGGCCAGACCTGCGGACGGGGCAGGTAAACAAACCGGCCTGAGCCGCCAGGGGCTTTCCCTACAGAAGCGGCGACCCCAGTTTGAGAAACACTGCTGTATGCCATTATCTAAATCATTGATGGAGATATTGAACAGAACCTGACCCAGTACTGATCCCTGCGGGATCCCACTCGTTATGCTCTTCCAGCATGACTGTGAACCACTGATAATTACTCTCAAGGAACAGTTTTCCAACCAGTTTTGCACCCACCTTATACTAGCTCCATCTGGGTTTCATTTCTCTAGTTTGTTTATGAGAAGGTCATCTGGGACAGTATTAAAAGCTTTACTAAAGTCAAGATATACCACGGCTACTGCTTCCCCACTATCTACCCTGTCAAAGAAAGCTATCAGGTTGGTTTGACATGATTTGTTTTTGACAAATCCATGCTGACTGTTACTTATCACCTTATTATCTTCTAGATGTTTGCTAATTGATTGCTTAATTATTTGCTCCATTATCTTTCCAGGCTAATGAAGTTAAGTTGACTGGTCTGTAATTCCCTGGGTTGTCCTGATTTCTTTTTCTATAGATTGGCACTATATTCGCCCTTTCCCAGTCCTCTGGAATCTCTCTCATCGTCCATGACTTTTTGAAGATAATCACTAATGGCTCAGATATCTCAGTCAGCTCCAATCAGAATACTCTTATTTGGTAGAGAGCTTTGCATGTCAGTTAAAGAGAATTGGAAAATATCCCGTATGAGTATAACCTCTCAGGCAAGTCTTGTCCTTCTTTGTGCCTCGATCAACAGTAGATTAGTATTCATATGAGGTCGGAAATGGAAGAATTAATAAGTGGGCGGATCTCTTCTAGCGTAGTATCTTATCTTAAGTGTCTATCAGGCCAAAACCACTCTCAAAAAGATGGTCAATATTCAGAATAGTTAAGGGTTGTTGAAGTGTTGATACAAATTCAAATCTGTAGTTGTCAAGACTGTTGACTAGAAGAAAAGCTTCAGAAATGTCATAAAATTTACAAAGTGAGTGAAGTAATTTATTTTATTGGATCAACTTCTGTTGGTGAGGGAGACAAGCTTTCAAGCCACACAGAGATCTTCAGGTCTGGGAAACTTACTCAGAGGGTACGTCCAGACTACCTGCCATATCGGCGGGTTAAAATTGATTGCTCGGGGATTGATATATCGCGCCGTCTGGATGGGTGAGTAATCCGATCTTAGATATTCGACTTCAGCTACGTTATTCATGTAGCTGAAGTTGCGTATCTAAGATCGATTTCCCCCCCCTAGTCTGGACCAGCCCAGAGTGTCACAGCTAAATACAAGATGAAAAATATTGTTCAGTATAAGTAGTTAACACACATTTCAAGGGACCATTGAAGATGAGGTGGCCCATTAACACCCATCCAGTCATAGGGAGGAAAGGGGGAAAAAGCAGTTGGCGAGGGTGTGTGTATGTAAATGGGTTACAGATTGTTTTTAAAAGCCATAAATCCAGTGTCTTTATTAAGAGTTTTAGTGTCTATCAAACTTATGAATTTAAGCTCCCAGCCTTGTCTTTTGAAAGTGTTATGCAGGTTTCCTTTGAGGATGAGGACTGATAGGTCAGATATACAGTGATCGTGTTGTGACAAGTGTTCACCCCAGATGATGTAGTGATTTTGTTTTTTATCATTTTTCTGTGTAAGTTCATTCAAGAGCATAGTGATTGTCTTGTTTCACCCCCATAGTTACTATAGGAGCATGTAGTGCACGGAATGAGTACACCACATATTGTGATAGATATGTGTAGGCATCTATCTTGAAAGGTATGTTCCCAGGGGCGTAATCATTGTAGCAGTGGAGATATGTCTGCAGGTTTGCATCTGTTATTCTGGCAGGGTCTGGTGCTGCTTTGAGTTGATGTGTCCTGGTCTGTGGGGAGCTTGTTTCTGATGATGAGCTTGAAGAAGTTGGGGTGTTGTTTGAAGGCCAGAAGAATGGGGTCAGGAAAGATACCTTTCAGGATGGGGTTCCCATCGAGTATGGGTTGTAGCTGTTTGATGATACCCCGTATAGGTTCCAGTGTGGGATGGTAGGTGAGAATTAGGGGTGTGTGGTCAAAGGTGATTTTATTTCTGTATTGAAGCAGGTTCTTTCGGGGTACTTGGGTGGCCTGTTCCATGAGGCGATCTACTTCTCTGATGGAGTGTCCTTGTTTGGGGAAGGCAGTTTTGAGGTCTCTCTCCCAGACTTTCTCCTTGGAGCATATTCTGTGATATCTGAATGCCTCACTGTAGATAACATATTTGTTGGTGTGTTTGGGGTTGTTACTGAAGCTATGAAGATAAGTAGAAACCCACAGACCACCACATTTCACAAATTCAGTAACCACTCTGAACACACCAAGAAATCTGTTATCTACAGCCAGACACTCAGATATCAGCTCTTCAGTAACCCAGAACTATTTTGAATGTTAACCATCAGTTTATGAGCGGGTTTGGCCTGATGGACACTTAACAAGTGGTTACTGTACAAAAGATAGGATAGAAGAGATCCACCCACTTATTAATTCTTCCATTTCCTCATGTGAATACTAATATACTCTTAATTGAGGCACAAGAAAGACAGGCCTTGCCTGAGAGATTATACCATTAGGGATCTTCTCAAATTCTCTTTGGTATTCTATAACTGACATGCGAAGCTCTCTACAATAAAAGTAATTTTACTGACCGAAACCTTTTAGGAATGGTCTCCAAGTGGTTGGTAGTTACTTTTCTACCATTTAGTAGTGTTGGTCCAATAAAAGATATTATTTCACCCAGCTTGTCTCTCTAATATCCTGAGACCAACATGCTTACAGCACCATGGCGTACATGAAACTCACCATGAGCCAGGGGTGCTGGAACCAGGGGGGGCCAGGGCCCTCTCACCTTTTGAAAGTGGATGGGTCTGCCCGTCCACTTTTCACCATGGGCCCTGCCTCTCCTTTTTTCCCCCAAGGCCCCAGCCTTCAGCCAAGCTGGTAGCTGGAGCCTGGCCGGGAAGGCCAGGCAGCTGTGAGGAGCCATAGACCCTTCACCTGCCCAGGGTGGGGGAGAGGGGACTGAGAGCAGCCCCCGGCCCGTATCCCCATCTCTCAGATGCTCACCCAGGGCAGGAGCCGGAGTTGGGTCGAGGTAAGAGATTCATGGGCAACTGTGAGGACCGTCCACCTGCCACGGGCAGGTGGGGCAGGGACACAGGCCAGGGAGGGGCTGCTCTTGGGCCCCACCCACCCTGGGTAGGTGGAGGGGCCTGGGCTCCCCGGCCCCGCTCTGGCTTCCAGCTTGGCCGGGGTCAGGGTCTACGGGGAAGAGGAGGGGCAGAGGTAGGGCAACAGAGGGGTTTGGGGGGCCTGGCCCCCCACCTGTGGGAAAGCTCTGCCACCCCTACAGTCAGTTCTCACAATTCCTCTTAGAGTTCCAAATGTCAACAATTAATTAAAATTACTGTACTTTTGAAAAGTATCCAGTCTTCAGGCACCATTCTCTGGTATTCATTGAGGAGGTGGTAATAGATATTAAATGGTGTACGGTGAAGCAGCCCTGGTAAGGATCTGCGGTGTAGTCTCTTTTAGTGGTAGAGATTACTTCAAGCAGATTGGCTAGTAAAGTGTGCTTCCAGCATACCAAATGACTCCATCTTTTTCCTGTGCTCCATACAGGATAAACACATAAGATACTGGAGCAGAGATATTTCAGGTCTTTTCTAATGTATTTAAAGTATCCATTGATGAGTGGATTAATGGGAGGGATTTTCAGACGTTCACAGCAGTGGCCTAACTCTGCTCTTTTTGAAGTCATTGGGAGCTTTACCACTGACTTCAGTGGGAGTGTAGCTAAGCTAAGGCTGAGCACTTCAGAAAACCTGTCTATAGTACATACATTTTAATATTTGCTGCTATATTCATTAAAAAATATATATAAGTGTTTGGCTTCACCAGTTCATGTGTAATACAGCTTTACTATACTAAACCAACTGTAAAAATAGAACCAAAAAAAACCCTATACGGAAGCAGAATAGTTGATTATTAAATAGGTTTAAGGAATGATTACCAAGTTGTTTCTTCTGTCCTTCACACTGTCATGGATATCAGAGCAAGTAGGGAGTGTGATCCAAAAGCACACAATTCTATCATAGCCAAATATTTGCAGTTAAACCTGCAACAGACAGAATCATGGGCCCCAAGTCTGCTCTTGTGGAAAAGACAAATTGTGCATTAATTCCCATTTTGTGGAGCATACTGTGACAAAGTTCCTCCTCTACTGTGGTGGGTCCTGCGCTTATTGGCAGATTTGCACACCTCAGTGATCTTCCCCGCAGTCTGGATCAATTCCTCCTGTGTCTGATCAGGAATTGGGAGGTTTAGGGGGAATCCGGGCCCGCCCTCTACTCCGGGTTCCAGCCCAGGGCCCTGTGGATTGCAGCTGTCTATAGTGCTCTTGTAACAGCTGCATGACAGCTACAACTCCCTGGGCTACTTCCCCATGGCCTCCTCCAAACACCTTCTTTATCCTCACCACAGGACCTTCCTCCTGGTGTCTGATAACGCTTGTACTCCTTAGTCCTCCAACAGCACACCCTCTTACTCTCAGCTCCTTCTGCCTCTTGCTCCCAGCTCCTCACATGCACTTCCTCTCCTCTGGCTCCTCCTCGCCTGACTGGAGTGAGCTCCTTTTTAAACCCAAGTGCCCTGATTAGCCTGCCTTGATTGGCTGCAGGTGATCTAATCAGCCTGTCTGTCTTAATTGGTTCTAGCAGGTTCCTGATTACTCTAGTGCAGCCCCTGCTCTGGTCACTCAGGGAACAGAAAACTACTCATCCAGTGACCAATATATTTGCCCTTTACCAGACTCCTGTACCCCACTGGCCTGGGTCTGTCACATATCCCTCGCCCCTGCTCAACACCAAGGGGTTGGGCAGCTTGAGATGCTGGACAGTGCACACGTGACAAGCCATCAGCATTGCCGTGACGGCTCCCTGCTCTGTGTTGCACACGGAACTGGAAAGGTTGGAGGGATAAGAACTACCTGGTCACCCTTGTTTTCTTCTCCTTGTTCCGCTGCATCCATTGAAGAGAGGCATGGTCGGTCACGAGGACAAATCTGCGCCTGAGCAAGTAGTAGCGCAATGCTTCCATGGCCCATTTTACGGCGAGGCACTCTCTCTCCACCACTGCATATTTTTGTTCCCTCGGAAGGAGTTTCCAACTGAGGTAGAGAATTAGGTGTTCCTCCTCCCCAACCATCTGTGATAGAATGGTCCCCGCCCCTACTTTCGATGCATCTATCTGCAGGATAAATTCCTTGGTGAAATCAGGGGCTGTCAGTACGGGGTTACTGCAGAGGGCAATCCGTAGGTCTGTGAATGCTTCCTCTGCTGCGTCAGACCATCTCACCAGATCAGGTCCACGGGCTTTCACTAAGTCTGTCAGGGGGCTTGCCCTTGTGGCAAAGTGGGGGTTTAATCGTCGGTAATACCCCACTACACGTAGAAATGCCCAGACTTGTTTCTTGCGACATGGTCGGGGCCAATTTTGGATGGCCTCCAACTTGTTCACTTGGGGTTTTACCAGACCTTTTCTCACAATGTAGCCAAGATATTTGGCCTCTGTAAACCCTACAGCGCACTTGGCAGGGTTTGCTGTAAGGCCAGCTCGCCTGAAGGTGTCAGGAACTGCCTCCACCTTCTTTAGGTGGGTTTCCCAGTCTGGGGTATGAATGACCACATTGTCCAAGTAGGCAGCAGCATAACTGTTATGCGGGCATAATAGCTTGTCCATGAGGTGCTGGAAAGTAGCTGGGCCCCCATGTAGTCCAAAAGGGAGGACAGTATATTGAAAAAGACCCTCTGGTATAGAGAACGCAGTCTTTTCCATTCCGTCTTCCGCAAGAGGAATCTGCCAGTACCCGTTTGTCAAGTCAAGAGTAGTCAAATACCGGGCATTACCCAGATGATCCCCTAGCTCATCTATGCAAGGTATGGGGTATGGGTCAAACTGGGATACTTCGTTTAGTCGCCGGAAGTCTTTGCAAAACCTTGTGGTGCCATCAGGTTTGGGCACCAGCACGATTGGGCTAGACCGCTGACTGTGGGATTCTTTGATGATCCCCAGCTCCAGCATTTTCTTTACTTCTACTTTTATTTCCTCCCCTTTGGCTGCTGGCACCCGATAGGGCCTCGTTGTTCTGGCCCCAGGGTTCGTGATATATGGTGATATGTCTTGGTTGTTCCACTCGGTTTTGTCGAGAACACATCTTGGTTCCGGAAGATCATCTCAGACACCTCATTCTTCTGGTCTAGTGTTAAATCGGGAGACACTCTCACCTGTTTGGAAGGCTTGTTTTCCTGGGTTAGGTCTTTTTGGACAGTTATGCACGCCTCTTGTGCATGCCAGGGTTTCAGAAGGTTGATGTGATAAATCTGTTCTTGTTTTCGGCGTCCTGGCTGACGCACCTTGTAGGTTACTTCCCCCACAGGTTCAACCACCTCATAGGGTCCCTGCCATTGGGCCAGTAGCTTGCTTTCTGCCGTGGGTACCAACACCATCACCTGATCCCCTTGTTGGAACTGTCGGACTTTTGCCTGGCGATTGTAATGGGTTCTCTGGGCCTCCTGTGCCTTTTCCAAATGTTCCCGTACAATAGGGGTGACCCAGGCTATCCGGTCTCGCATCTGTATTACATGTTCTGTTATATTTCTCCCCTCATTGGGTTCCTTTTCCCAGATCTCTTTTTGGCGATATCTAGTATGCCACGGGGATGACACCCGTATAATAACTCGAAGGGGGAAAACCCAGTTGAGGCCCGAGGTACCTCCAGGATAGCGAACATAAAATAGGGTAGTAGGGTGTCCCAATCCTTCCCGTCCCGACTTAGCACCTTCCATATCATAGCCTTGAGGGTTCAGTTAAACCTTTCTACCAACCCATCAGTCTGCGGATGGTAGACTGACGTTCTCAGGGTATGTATACGGAGCAGCGTACAGAGGTCTTTCATTAGCTTTGACATAAATGGGGTTCCTTGGTCTGTTAATATCTCCTTTGGTAGCCCCACTCAGGCAAAGAGCCCCAGCAGCTCTTTGGCTATCGTTTTAGAGGCTGTGTTCCGCAGGGGGACAGCTTCTGAGTAGTGAGTAGCATAGTCCAAAACAACAAGTATATATTGGTGGCCCCGAGCCGTCTTCTCCAGGGATCCCACTAGGTTCATGGCTATTCACTCAAAGGGGACTTCTGTGATGGGAAGGAGTATTAAAGGTACCCTCAGGTGGGGACGGGGACTATGCAGCTGACACTCTGAGCAGGATGCACAGTACCTCCGCACTTCTTCATGTACTCCGGGCCAGAAGAACTGTCGTAGGACTTGTGCCAGGGTCTTCTCTACTCCCAAATGCCCCCCCCCCAAAAGATGACTATGAGCAAGACTTAATACAGCATTCTGGTGTTTTTGAGGTACTACGATCTGCCGTACCTTCTGCCCCTGTACTGGTGCAACCTGGTACAAGACATTCTTCTCCATTATGAAGTAGGGTTCTGGTCCCTGGGTTTTCCCTTCCCTATCTATTTCAGTCACCTCCTTCCTAATGTTGTCGTACCTTGGGTCTTCAGCCTGGTCCCGTCCCGTCCAAAATTTCCTCTCCCGGGGCTAATCTGCCCAAGATCTAGGGGCCCAGTCTCTGTTGCCTTTACTGATTCAGAAGCATTAGGGTGGGGGTCAGACTCAGGTGCTTCTCCCTCCTGGGTGCCCTCCTTTTCAGCTGCTTGGGTCCACCTACCTATGAGAGCGACCCTCTGGCTTTGAATCAGTATTCGGGTCCCCAAGGCCTTAGCTGCCCTCCTTTCCATTTTAGACTTTCTACCCTGTCTGGGAATGGAAAATAAATCTGGGGATATTTCAGAGAAGACTGGGGGTTGACAATCTACTGTGGATGCCTCACTAACTTCAGGATTCCCCTTTTCCTCCAATCCTCCTACTGAGAGTAAGTTTCCAAACCTTGGGAAGTCCCTCCCTATAAGCAGCGGGTATGGGAGTTTAGGGACTACACCTGTTGCTACCTCAGTAGTGTTCCCCTGAATCTCGAGTTTTACTGGGATGGTGGGGTAATAACCAACTGTCCCATGGACGCATGTTATCCTTGTACGCTTAGCCCACAGCAGCTGAATACACTTGACGAGCTTCCCTGAGACAAGCGTGATAGCACTCCCTGAATCAACCAGTGCCGTGGTCTCTACCCTATTTAGTTTCACTGGTCTGGTGTACATATGTGGGGTTAGTGAGACCCACACAAGGCGGATTAGGGAGTGTGGGTCTGCCCAGTTCCCCAGGTTACACTGCATTGGCTCCTCAGCATTGGACACTGTGCAGCTATATGTCCTCACTCCCCACAGGCATAACATCTGTATGGAGCCCTAGGCATTCCTCGGTCTCTTGGTTTGGGCAATCTAACATCATGTTCCTCTTCTCCCTCAGTGCTTCGACTCTTTGTGGCCTCTGGTGGGCCTTCAGGCCCTCTTTTTTTCCACCTGGGCCCTCCTGGTGGCCCAGTCACCCGGGCTCTAGGGCTTGGTACTGCTAGTTTAACCAGGGATGCCTCTTCCTTAACTGGTCATATCAGCCCCCTTGCTGTCCTTTGCCTCTCTACCAGTGCAACAACCTCATCATAGGTGGAGGGTTTGTTCTGGCTTACCCAGGCACGAAGGTCTGGCAGTAGTCCCCTCATGTATCGGTCGATGACCAGAACCTCTAGTATCTCTTCCGGACTCCGGAACTCCGTTCGCAACCACTTTCATGCGAGATGGATGAGGTCATACAATTGGGACCATGAGGTTTTGTTTTCCTGGTACCTACACTCATGATACCATTGGGCCCACACTGCGGTAGTTACCCCAGATCTGGCCAGCATCTCCACTTTCAGCTGGGGGTAGTCTGCTGCAGCCTCTTCAGGCAGATCATAGTTAGCCTTCTGGGCCTCCCCACACAGGAATGAGGCAAGGATGCCAGACCACTGATCTCGAGGCCAGGCCTCCCGTAGGGCTGTCCTCTCAAAGGCCAGAAGGTATGCCTCTACATCATCCTCCCGCATCATTTTCTGCAGCCAGTGGCTGGCCCGTATGATCTGCGTCCCATCATGGCCGCGGTTCAGCTCTGTAAGGGTCTTTACCTGGTTTACCAGTTCCTGCAACATAGGCCGGTCTTGAGAAGCCTGGTCCATCAGCAGGCGATTAGTCTCTTGCTGCAGCCGCACTGCCTCCTGTTGGGCAGCTGCCTGAACACGGGTAGCCTCCTGCTGGGCCGTCATAGCTTGTATCAATGCCCGCACTGAGTCATCCATTGTGGTGAAAAAAAAATAAAAATAAACTCTACTCTTTTTTTTAAATTGCCCTCCTTCTGCTGCGCTGTGCACACCAAATCCCACCTCTGACACCAGTTGTGACAAAGTTGCTCCTCTACCTTGGTGGGTCCTGCGCTTATTGGCAGATTTGCTCACCTCAGTGATCTTCCCCACAGTCTGGATCAACTCTTCCTGTGTCTGATCAGGAATTGGGAGGTTTAGGGGGAACCCGGGCCCGCCTTCTACTCCGGGTTCCAGCGCAGGGCCCGTTGGATTGCAGCTGTCTATAGTGCCTCTTGTAACAGCTGCATGACAGCTACAATTCCCTGGGCTACTTCCCCATGACCTCCTCCAAACACCTTCTTGATCCTCACCACAGGACCTTCCTCCTGGTGTCTGATAATGCTTGTACTCCTTAGTCCTCCAGCAGCACACCCTCTCATTCTCAGCTCCTTCTGCCTCTTGCTCCCAGCTCCTTACACACACTTTCTCTCCTCTGGCTCCTCCTCGCCTGACTGGAGTGAGTTCCTTTTTAAACCCAAGTTCCCTGATTAGCCTGCCTTGATTGGCTGTAGGTGATCTAATCAGCCTGTCCGTCTTAATTGGTTCTAGCAGGTTCCTGATTACTCTAGTGCAGCCCCTGCTCTGGTCACTCAGGGAACAGAAAACTACTCATCCAATGACCAGAATATTTGCCCTCTACCAGACTCCAGTACCTCACTGGTCTGGGTCTGTCACAATACGTAAAAATCCATGTTAATGTCAAGAGAACACGCATCTTGTTAGTGCCGTTAATAAAGGATATTTTGGAGCCTGGTTTTATTTGCCTCTGTCTGGTGTAAGTTAATTTTTATGTGTAGCCTTCAAAAACACTTCTGGTTTCTAGTGGTAAACATGTCTTTTATCTTCCTCCCTTTAAACAAATCAAAATGGTTGGGTTGTCAGATTTTTTTTTTGCCTCCTTGGGAAATGCTTTGTGGTCAAAATTAATTCTGAGAAGTGTTCTTTTTATTAACATATCTTTGGCCAAAGAGCACCTAGATACCAGAGTGATAAATACTTTTTAAATCTTTGCAGAGGGACAGAGAAAGAGGATTAACTGAGGAAAATGGAATCCACTGAAAACTGATTCTGCTGTGAGCTGGAGTGGGTATTATTTTCACACTACCACAGCATTGTGCATCCTCTTATAAATACTGTCTCAGAGGACTAATATTTTTCTCTGTTGTGTGAAACTCCTTTTGTAGAAGATTACCAAGCTCTGCAGAAATAGATGTTAGGTGTTGCTCTTGCCCTGCAGGGAATTGTCTTACAGGAACAGAGCTTCCATCATGTGCTGAGAAGTTCACTATGTTTTGAGAATGAGGAGTACTTGTGGCACCTTAGAGACTAACAAATTTATTTGGACATAAGCTTTCATGGGATAAAACCCACTTCATCGGATGCATGCAGTGGAAAATACAGTAGGAAGAAGTATATACACACAGAACATGAAAAAATATGTGTTGCCATACCAACTCTAATGAGACTAATCAATTAAGGTGGACTATCATCAGCAGGAGAAAAAAAACTTCTGTAGTGATAGTCAGGATGGCCCGTTTCAAACAGCTGACAAGAAGGTGTGAGTAACAGTAGGGGGAAAGTTAGCACAGGGAAATAGTTTTTACTTTGTGTAATGACCCATCCACTCCCAGTCTTTATTCAAACCTAATTTAATGGCGTCCAGTTTGCTAATTAATTCCAGGTCTGCAGTCTGTTTTTGAAGTTTTTATGGTGGAGAACTGCGACTTTTAGGTCTGTAATTGAGTGACCAGGGAAGTTGAAGTGTTCTCCGACTGGTTTTTGAATATTATAATTCTTGACATCTGATTTGAGTCCATTTATTCTTTTGCGTAGAGACTGTCCGGTTTGGCCAATGTACATGGCAGAGAGGCATTGCTGGCACATGATGGCATATATCACATTGATAGATGTGCACGTGAATGAGCCTCTGATGATGTGGCTGATGTGATTAGGTCCTGAATAGATATGTGGACAGAGTTGGCAACGAGCTTTGTTGCAAGGATAGGTTCCTGGGTTAGTGTGCACTGACTTGCCCCTTAACCTCAGCCTGCAGAACACAACGCCATTCACAGCCTCAGGAATAACTCTGGCATCATAATCAAAAAGGCTGACAGAAAAGGTACTATCGTCATCATGAATAGGTAGGAATATGAACAGAAGGCTTCTAGATGAGAGATAAAAAGGCATCTTTGAGAGATAAAAAGGCATCTTTTAAAAAGTGGAAGTCAGATCCTAGTGAGGTAAATAGAAAGAAGCATAAACACTGCTAAATTAAATGTAAAAATGTAATAAGAAAAGCCAAAGAGGAGTTTGAAGAACGGCTAGCCAAAAACTCAAAAGTTAATAACAAAATGTTTTTTTAAGCAGGAAGCCTGCTAAACAACCAGTGGGGCCCGGATGATCGAGATACAAAAGGAGCGCTTAAAGACGATAAAGTCATTGCAGAGAAACTGAATGGATTCTTTGCTTCAGTCTTCATGGCTAAGGATGTTTGAGAGATTCCCAAACATGGGCCAGCTTTTGTAGGTGACAAATCTGAGGAACTGTCACAGATTGAAGTATCACTAGAGGAGGTTTTGGAATTAATTGATAAACTTAACAGTAACAAGTCACCGGGACCAAATGGCATTCACCCAAGAGTTCTGAAAGAATTCAAATGTGAAGTTGCAGAACTATTAACTATGGTTTGTAACCTGTTCTTTAAATTGGCTTCTGTACCCAATGACTGGAAGATAGCTAATGTAATGCCAATATTTAAAAAGGGCTCTAGAAGTGATCCCAGCAATTACAGACCAGTAAGTCTAATGTCAGTACCGGGAAAATTAGTCGAAACAATAGCAAAGAATAAAATTGTCAGACACATAGAAGAACATAAATTGTTGGGCAAAAGTCAACATGGTTTCTGTAAAGGGAAATCGTGTCTTACTAATCTATTAGAGTTCTTTGAAGGGGTCAACAAACATGTGGACAAGGGGGATCCAGTGGACATAGTATACCTAGATTTCCAGAAAGCCTTTGACAAGGTCCCTCACCAAAGGCTCTTACATAAATTAAGTTGTCATGGGATAAAAGAGAAGGTCCTTTCGTGGATTGAGAACTGGTTAAAAGACAGGGAACAAAGGGTAGGAATAAATGGTAAATTCTCAGAATGGAGGAGGTAACTAGTGGTGTTCCCCAAAGGTCAGTCCTAGGACCAATCCTATTCAATGTATTTATAAATGATCTGGAGAAAGGAATAAAAAGTGAGGTGGCAAAGTTTGCAGATGATACTAAACTGCTCAAGATAGTTAAGACCAAAGCAGACTGTGAAGAACTCAAAAAGATCTCACAAACCTAAGTGATTGGGCAACAAAACAGCAAATGAAATTTAATGTGGATAAATGTAAAGTAATGCACATTGGAAAAAATAACCCCAGCTATACATACAATATGATGGTGGCTAATTTATCTACAACGACTCAGGAAAAAGATCTTGGAGTCATCGTGGATAGTTCTCTGAAGATGTCCACGGAGTGTGCAGAGATGGTTCAAAAAAGCCAACAGGATGTTAGGAATCATTTAAAAAGGGGATAGAGAATAAGACGGAGAATATATTATTGCCCTTTATAAATCGATGGTATGCCCACATCTTGAATACTGTGTATAGATGTGGTCTCCTTATCTGAAAAAAGATATACTGGCACTAGACAAGGTTCAGAGAAGGGCAACTAAAATGATTAGGGGGTTGGAACAGGTCCCATATGAGAAGAGATTAAAGAGATTAGGACTTTTCAGTTTGGAAAAGAGGAGACTAAGGGGGGTGTATGATAGAGGTATATAAAATCATTAGTGGTGTGGAGAAAGTAGGTAAGGAAAAGTTATTTACTTATTCCCATAATACAAGAACTAGGGGCCACCAAATGAAATTAATGGGCAACAGGTTTAAAACTAATAAAAGGAAGTTCTTCTTCACACAGTGCACAGTCAACTTGTGGAAATCCTTACCTGAGGAGGTTGTGAAGGCTAAGACTATAACAGCATTTAAAAGAGAACTGGATAAATTCATGGAGGTTAAGTCTATTAATGACAATTAGCCAGGATGGGTAAGGTATGGTGTCCCTAGCCTCTGTTCGTCAGAGGATGGAGATGGATGGCAGGAGAGAGATCACTTGATTATTACCTGTTAGGTTCACTCCCTCTGGGGCACCTGGCATTGGCCACTGTAGACGGTATACTGGGCTATATGGACCTTTGGTCTGATCCAGTACAGCCGTTCTTATGTTCATTACCCTCTGATCCCACTGAGGGCTACCAAAAGAAAGTATACCATTTTCTCAAGAAACTCCCTGAAAAAGCACAGGAACAAATCTGCACAGACATACCTCTAGAGCCCCAACCAGAGGTATTCTATCTGCTACCCAAGATCCATAAACCTGGAAATCCAGGACACCCCATCATCTCGGGCATTGGCACCCTGACAGCAGGATTGTCTGTCCTCAGGCCCTATGCTACCAGCACTCCTAGCTATCTTTGAGACACCACTGACTTCCTGAGGAAACTACAATTCACTGGTGATCTTCCAGAAAACACCATGCTGGCCATTATGGATGGAGAAACCCTCTACACCAACATTCCACACAAAGATGGACTACAAGCCGTCAGGAACAGTATTTCCAATAATGTCATGGCAAACCTGGTGGCTGAACTTTGTGACTTTGTCCTCACCCACAACTATTTCACATTTGAGGACAATGTATACCTTCAAGTCAGTGGCACTGTTATGAATAGCCGTATGGCCCCACAGTATGCCAACATTTTTATGGCTGACTTACAACAATACTGCTTCTTCTCGTGATTGCTCCTGTGTATTCCACAGTAGGTGTGCGTGCTCGCCACGTGCACCAGTGCCGGAAGTTTTTCCCTTAGCACTACCCGTACTAGGGGAGCACCGCGACAACCCCTGGCGTGGCACCTGCATATCGCACTATAAGGGGAGCTGCGGGCTCCCCCCACCCTCAGTTCCTTCTTGCCGCCAGTGAAGGTAGTCAGAACTTTTGTGCTCCAGCTTTGCTGCAGCCCTTCTTTTCGACCTTAGTGGTACCGTTGTAGATTGTTCTTCAGTGAACAGAGCAGGCTCGGGGCATGCCCCGTGCCCCAGGCTTCAAGTCATGCAATTCCTGTCTCCGTTCTATGCCCAAGAGCGACCCTCAGGCTAAGCATCTTCGCTGCCTGGGTGAGACTCACATCAGCGACCGTTGCAAGATCTGCAGGTCGTTCAAGCCAAGAACCAAGAAGGAGAGAGACTTCAGACTTCGAGCTCTCCTGATGGAGTCAGTGCTGACCCCGATACCGGTGCGCAGATCGGACTTCAGCACCGGCTGCCGCATCGTCGGTAAGTAGCGAGGCTCCTTTGACCAGCCGGCGCCACTCTCCCGCCAAAAAGCAAGGGAAGAGCTCAACCTCGCAATGACACCACGATAAGGACAAGGGGGAGGCTGGTCCCACGCTGGGCAGCCCTCGATCCCCCCCCGGGCTCTAAGGCTCCGACTCGTGTGGAGCAGAGCAGCCTTGTGCCGTCGACCCAGGCATCCCCACCGGTATGGATGCCGTCGACGCCGGACGCGGTGCAGGATGCGACGGACATTAAGTCCCTGGCTGTCCTGAGTGCACAATCGGGCACGGGCCCTAGGTCAAGAGGCAAGCCCCCTCTGGTTGCCCACAAGACATCTCCGAGCAGCCACAGTTCCTGCTCCGAAGACCCCTCCCCGCACCACTCGGCGCACAGCGGCTGCTCTTTTGACAGCTCCTGGCCACCATCAACGCCGGCCAGACCGTCTGGGCCGCTGCCAGGACGGGAGTCGCGGGGACCCTCCATGCTGCCTGCCAGCAAGTGGAGGCACTGAGAGAGGCACTGGGAATGCTCACCTACTAGACGTGGGTACCCGAGTCACTCTCGATGGGACAGACGTCACCACTCCCACTCGTCTAGGCGTCACACCAGAGGCTCCTCTTGGGGTACCTCAGAGTCACGGCACCGAGCAGGGTGTCGCCATCGCATGGATACCGTTCGTCGTCGTCGAGATCCTGCTCCCGAGGGAGACGATGACACAGACGCCGCTCCTACCGCTGACAAGACACTGAGCGTTCTTCGGCGACCTTGGCCTCGGGGCATGTCCACCCGCCCTCGGCAGGCGCCGTTCCGCCGGGGCACATATTACCATCCCATGCTCAGCCGAACCAATGGCAAGGGGCTCCTTGGCAAGGACAGTGCTGCCAGTGGGCACCGTACCCATTGGTGCCGGCCCAAGTGGAGGCCCGTTCGGTCGCCAGAGTGTCCCAGGCTCCATCGGTCTCCTCTGGCCACCCGCAAGACAAGTCGGCGGCTCACGGGTCGGCGGATCCACACCAGAACTCTGACCTCGAGATCGACGCACCGGCACCGACTGAGGCACCCGGCTCTGTGCGGGCACTCTTCCTGTCACCGGACGACACCATAGTGGCGCCTCCCCCATTGGTCCCGCAGGAGGACTTCAGGACACCCTGGGACCTGCTAAAGTGGGTGGCTTCTAATCTCCAGCTGCAGGCTGAGGAGATGGAGGGCACGTCCGATTCCCTCTTTAATGTCCTGCCTCCCTCGGCACCGGGCCGCGTGGCCCTACCTCTGCACCAGGGTATTGCCAACATTTCAAACTCCTTGTGGCAAACTCCTATCTCCCTGGCCCCAATCTCAAAAAAGGCCAAGAGGAAATAATTTATGGCGGCGAAGGACCATGAATACCTGTACTCGCACTTGGCTCCCAACTCGCCCACCCCAAAAAATAAAGACGCCAGGAGACTGGACTCCTTTGGCAGAAAAGTTTATTCATTGGCTAGCTTCCAACTTCGTGTAGCCAACCACTAGGCCCTACTCAGCAGGTATGACTTCAACCTGTGGGAGTCCCTGCCTAAATTTGATCCCCTCCTCCCGGACCAGGACAGGAAGGACTTCAAGGCCCTGGTGGAAGAGGGATCAGCAGCGGCAAAAGTGGCCCTGCAAACACATCTGATGCGGCGGACATGGCGGCCCGCTCGATGGCTTCGACGATCTCCATGCGTAGGGCATTGTGGCTCTTGCTATATGGACTGTCCATGGAGACACAATCACCGATGCAGGACCTCCCGTTCGATGGCAAGGCGCTCTTTGCGGACCAGTTGGATGTCAGGCTATATGGGATGAAGGATTCCCGGACCACCCTGCAGACCTTGGGCCTCTACGTCCCTTCGGCTAAGGACAAGGCCAAATCGCTTCCGTTGGTTCAGCCTGCAAGGAGCAGATATAAGCCCTCATACAAAAGGCCCAGAGACCAGAAGCGTTGGTCTCAACGGCAGTCCCTCTCTGCCCCGCAGCCTGGGCCCTCTAAGGGCAAGAGGCAGGGGAAGAGGCGGTTTTGACTATCGGCGGGAGGGCACCGGGCCTGTTGCCAAGGGGACCACCCTGGTTAATAAAGTTTGTGTTTTACAACCGATTGTCTGCCTTCCTCAGGGCGTGGTCCCACATAACTTCAGACCAATGGGTCCTAAGTACCATCTCCAAGGGCTATGTGTTGCAGTTCACCTCACCCACACCAAATCACCAGCCATCCACGATGGCCCCAGGAGACCCAGAACACATCTGTCTTCTGCATCAGGAGGTGGACTGGTTGCTCCACCTAGGAGTGGTGGAAAGGGTACCAGTTCCATTTCAGGGCAAAGGGTTCTACTCCTGGTACTTCCTTATCCTGAAGGCGCAAGAAGGTCTCAGGCTGCGCAGGTCCAGAATAGTCCTGAACAGGTTTCTAACCCGTTCCAAGTTCTGCATGGTGTCCCTGGCCTCTATTATCCCCTCCCTGGACCCAGGGAACTGGTACACGGCCCTGGATCTCCGGGATGCGTATTTTCATGTCCATATTTTTGAGGGGTACAGACGCTTCCTCCGATTCATGGTGGGGATGGACCACTACCAATTCACGATCCTCCCCTTTGGCCTATCTACGGCTCCCAGGGTTTTCAAGAAGTGTATGTCTGTGTTGGCAGCCTACCTGAGGCGGGAGGGCGTAAAAATCTTCCCCTACCTAGACAACTGGCTTCTCAAGGGGGAGTCCCGTCACGAGATAGAGTCCCACATAGAGCTGCTCCTCTCGACATGCACCAATCTAGGCCTGGTCGTGAACGAGACCAAATCAACATTAGTGCCAGTTCAGTGCATAGAATTCATTGGGGCCCTACTGGACCCCTCCAAGGCCACTGCCTCTCTCCCCATGGACAGGTTCGAGACCCTAAGGGATCTCATTGCCTCAGTCACAGCCTTCCCAATGACCACAGCAAGGGCGTGTCTTTGGATTCTGGGGCACATGGCGGTGTGCACTTGCATGGTCCGCCATGCCAGGCTCTGTATGAGGCCCCGCCAATTATGGCTGGCCTTCCAGTTCTCCCAAGCTCGGGACAGTCTGGACAAGGTTCTCATGGTTCCGCCCCTGATTCTTGCCTCCCTCCTGTAGTGGTCCTGCCCGAGCAATATGTTGCAAGAGGTTCCCTTCAAGGAGGCCAGCCCGTCCATAGACCTGATGTCCGATGCTTCAGACCTGATCTGGTGAGCCCACACGGGGAAGGTGCAAACCCAGGGAACGTGGTCAGCCCCGGACTTGCCCCTTCACATAAATGTCAAGAAGCTCAGGGCGGTTCAGTTGGCGTGTGTGGTGTTCCTCACGCACCTCTGCGGCAAGGTGGTCAGAGTCCTCATGGACAATACTGCCGCTGTGTACTATATCAACAGACAAGGCAAGACTCGCTTCCTTGCCGTCTGCCAGGAAGCCCTGAACCTGTGGGAGTTTTGTATAGTCCACGATATCTCCCTGAGGGTGGTTCACATCTTGGGCGTCTGCAATATGCAAGTGGACCACTTCAGCAGAGTCTTCTCCCCCTAGTACGAGGGGGCACTCCACTCGGAGGTAGCTCACCGGCTCTTCCAAGAGTGTGGAGTTCCTCAGATCGACCTGTTTGCAACCTGTCAGAACCGGCGTTGCCCCCAGTTCTGCTCCAGGGGAGGGATAGGGGAAGGCACGATCTCCGACACGTTCTTCCTGAGCTGGTCGAGCTAGATCCTCTATGCCTTTCCCCCATTCCCCCTCATCGCCAAGGTCCTTCAGAAGGTGAAAATGGACAATGCGAGGGTCATTCTCACAGCCCCGGCATGGGCCCGCCAGCACAGGTACAGGCCCCTCCTATGCTTCTTGGCGGTCCCCCCCCCGAGGAAGCTGCCCCTCCACCCGGACCTTCTATCCCAGGATTGGGGGCGCCGCCTCCATCCTAATCTGGTTGCACTCCACCTGACAGCGTGGCTGCTCTGTGGCTGAATGAGGAGGAGAATAGGTGTTCGGAGCAGGTAAGGCGAGTCCTCCTGGAAAGCAGGAAGCTGTCCACGCATCGGACGTGCATGGCGAAGTGCTCCAGGTTTGCCAGATGGGTGAGTGAGTGGGGAATGTCCCCTTCCGCCGCACCTCTACAGTTTATCCTGGACTACCTCCTATCCCTTAGGGCCCAGGGGCTGGCACCTGCCTCAGTCAGGGTGCACCTGGTGGCCATATTGGCCTTTCACCCGCCAGTGCAAGGCCACTCGGTCTTCTCCCATTCGATGACCTCCCGGTTCCTGAAGGGCCTTGACCGCTCGTTCCCGTATGCTAGGCCCCCCATGCCGCAATGGGACCTCAACCTGGTCTTGTCCCATCTCATGGGACCTCCCTTCGAATCCCTGGTCACACCTCTCCTGGAAGGTGGCCTTCCTGGTGGTGATCACGTCAGCCAGACGTGTCTCAGAGCTCAGGGCCTTAACCTCAGAACCCCCCTATACGGTTTTCCATAAGGATAAAGTCCAGCTCCGCCCATACCCAACTTTCTTCCTGAAGGTGGTTTCCGTCTTCCATGTGGAGCAGAGCATCTTCCTCCCCATGCTCTGTCCCAAGCCCCATTCCTCCAACGAAGAATGCCGCCTCCACACGCTTGATGTGCATAGAGCGTTGGCTTTTTACCTGCATCAGACTAAGCCATTCTGGAAATCCTCTCAACTCTTTATTGCCTCAGCCAAGCGGGCTAAGGGGCAACCCATTTCCATGTAGTGGCTTTCCCGCTGGATCACCTCATGCATACGCACGTGTTGTGATTTGGCAGGGATTCCCCCGCCACCTATCGTTAGGGCATACTCTACAAGGGCTCAGGCCTCATTAGCTGCCTATGTCGCCCATGTCCCCATCCAGGACATTTGTAGGGTGGCCACGTGGGCCTCAGTTCACACATTTACTTCACATTACGCGATCATCTCCTAGCCTAGGGATGACGTTGGGTTTTACAGGGTGGTACTTTGTCCCAAACCATTGTGAACTCCTACCCACCTCCAACAGATACTGCCTGGAAACACCTACTGTGGAATACACAGGAGCAATCACTCGAAGAAGAAAGGACAGTTACCTGTTCCATAACTGGCATTCTTCGAGATGTGTTGCTCCTGCCTATTCCACACCCCGGCCGCCTTCCCCTCTGTCAGAGTTGTCCAGCAAGAAGGAACCGAGAGTGGGGAGAGCCCGTGGCTCCCCTTATAGCACGATATGCAGCCGCCACTCCAGGGGTCACCGCGGTGCTCGCCCAGTATGGATACTGCTAAGGGAAAAACTTCCGGCACCAGTGCACATGGCGAGCACGCACACCTACTGTGGAATAAACAGGAGCAACACATCTCAAAGAATGCCAGTTACGGAACAGGTAACTGTCCTTTCCTCAGCTCTCGTCCCCTAACACCTCTACTCTACTTAAGCTACATTGATGACATCGTCATCATCTGGATTCTTGGAAAAGAAGCCCTTGAGGAATTCCACCATGATTTCAACAATTTCCATTCCACCATCAACCTCAGCCTGGACCAGTCCACACAAGAGATCCACTTCCTGGACACTACAGTGCTAATAAGTGATGGTCACATAAACACCACCCTATACCGGAAACCTACTGACCGCTATACTTACCTACATGCCTCCAGGTTTCATCCTGACCATACCACGTGATCCATTGTCTACAGCCAAGCTCTAAGATACAACTGCAGTTGCTCCAGCCCCTCAGACAAACACCTACAAGATCTCTATCAAGTGTTCTTAAAACTACAGTACCCACCTGCTGAAGTGAAGAAACAGATTGTCAGAGCCAGAAGAATACCCAGAAGTCACCTACTCGAGGACAGGCCCAACAAAGAAAGTAACAGAACGCCACTAGCCGTCACCTTCAGCCAGCAATTAAAACCTCTCCAGTGCATCATCAAGGATCTACAACCTATCCTGAAGAACGATCCCTCACTCTCACAGATCTTGGTAGGCAGGCCAGTTCTCTCTTACAGACAGCACCCCAACCTGAAGCAAATACTCACCAGAAACCACACACCACAGAACAAAAACACTAACCCAGGAACCTATTCTTGCAACAAAGCCTGTTGCCAACTCTGTCCACATATCTATTCGAGGGACACCATCAGAGGACCTAATCACATCAGCCACACCATCAGAGGCTCGTTCACCTGCACATCTACCAATGTGATATATTCCATCAATTGCCAGCAATGCCCCCCTGCCATGTACATTGGCCAAACTGGATAGTCTCTATGCAAAAGAATAAATGGACACAAATCAGATGTCAAGAATTGTGACATTCAAAAACCAGTCGAGAACACTTCAACCTCCCTAGACACTCAATTACAGATCTAAAAGTCGCAATTCTCCACCAAAAAAACTTCAAAAACAGACTCCGATGAGAAATGGCAGAGCTGGAATTAATTAGCAAACTGGACACCATTAAATTAGGCTTGAATAAAGACTGGGAGTGAATGGGTCATTACACAAGGTAAAAACTATTTCCCCGTGCTAATTTTTCCCCTACTTTTTACTCACGCCTTCTTGTCAGCTATTTGAAATGGGCCATCCTGATTATCACTACAAAAGTTTTTTTTCTCCTGCTGATAATAGCCTACTTTGATTGATTAGTCTCATTAGAGTTGGTACGACAACACCCATGTTTTCATGCTCTCTGTGTATATACATCTTCCTACTGTATTTTCCTCTACATGCATCCGATGAAGTGGGTTTTAGCCCACAAAAGCTTATGCTCAAATACATTTGTTAGTCTCTATGGTGCCACAAGTACTCCTCGTTCTTTTTGCTGATACAGACTAACACAGCTACCACATAGAAACTAAGTTTTCAGTTGTGCTAGAACTCAGCAGCACAATTTTCTCAGCATTTTCAGACCTTCCTCTGAAAACATGAAATGCCTTTGGAGGCTCACACCAACCTGTACTCATTCTCCTTTCAAGGTTTAGGAGCCCTCTGTTTGTGCATGTGACTGTTAGTAACTGGCAGCAATTTGCACTCATTTCAACACTTTCTCTTTGGCAGTTCCAAGGTCAAGAAATGCAAACAAGCAGCCCCAGTTCCTTTACAGCCTGACTTCTCAGTCCTCTGTATGTGCAAGTGACAGCTGTTGTTGCCGAATCGCCAAGCCTTTGGCACCTATGGTAAAAATCAGCCCATAGAAATTAAAAGTTGAATAATAGCGACACACAGTTGGAGTACCACAGTGGTAAATCAGGCCTGCTTCCCAAACTGCCAGTGGTGCATGGTCAGCCTGGAATCTGAAAGTCAAGCTGTGCTCTCTCCTCAACAGTTCTGCTCCTGCTCTACAAGCCAGTGCATGTGGAATCCAGCTCACTCGCTCTTTCTTGTGGTGTGTCTGCAGTGCTGAGAAGAGTAAAAAGGAGCAAAGTCTTTTTGTCACTAAATTCAGCAGCCGTGCTGTAAACACACACTTAGAGGAAGCCTGTTGAGTTTTAAGAGCTGTCTATTTGCCGAATCACTTGAAAATTGCACTGTTGATAATGGTCATGATGACTGCTGGGTCAAGCAGTTCTTGTCCGTCAAAAATACCAAGAAAAAAACTTGCCTATTGGTCTGTACTATGTACTGTACAGTAAACTAAGTTCGAGATGCACTGATTTTTTTTTGTCTGAACAAATGTCCTTAATACATTAAAAATTAGTCCAAATATTATCAACCTGGCCTTCTTTCTTCTGATTCTCTCTCTCTCTCCTTTTTGCTGTGTGCCCTGTGCATGCACACTTGGTCACTATCTTTTACCACAACATAATTACCAGACATTGCTTTGTGGGACCCTGGATTCTTTTTCAGCTTGCCAAGTCCCCTCTTGCCCCAGGATTTGCTTTAATCAGAACAGGGGTTCTGAGTGCCACCCTGAAAGCAATGAATCAGTATTTTTATTTTTTTCAACCTGTCCCATGTGAGTCAGCTCGTTGGCTATAAATCACAGCCTTGCTGTTTCACTTTGAAAGGAGAGATCCGTTTACCAGCTGACTTTACTGCTACTTTCTGTATTGGCGTATCCAAACACCCTTTTTAAAAAATGTCTACAACTTTGTGACTAACCTTTCCAGACTGCATTTCTCAACTGTAGCCTAGGATTTATTTTGGCCAATTTCCCACTATATAATATATACTGTTTGTGCCAGCCCATGGCAAAACTCATAATTAAAAAAAATAGCGCAGATGTTCATCATAAGTTGTTCTGCTTACTATACCTCGCCTGCACCACCTACTCCCTCCCCTGCTCCCCTTTCATATTACCAGCCTACATATACCATATTTCTTTCTTTCTTTTTCTTTCTTTTCTTTTTCTTTTTAAAATAGGATCGTGAAACTTTCCATTCCCTGGCATGTTGTGGGGAGTGGCTGTCATGAAATGGCAAGCAGACATGTTTAGTGGGTTGTCTTGCATGCTAGAAGTTCAGTTTTACCAGTGCAAGAAAGTCCAGCTGGCTGCAGGCCCATCCCCAAATCATTTCGCGTCTCTCTTCACTGTCACTTACACCATTAACTTCAGTGGCATTGCTCCTGATTTATGCTTAAAAGAAGCAAAGGAAATTTTGAAAACTTGCAGTTACCGTCTGTTGCTGTGAGTTTACAACTTGAATCACCATTTCAAATCTTTTGTGGATTTCTTATACCTTCCTTTCAGCTTTCCCACCAGCGGGAATTAGGGAATACACTTTGATTCAGTTCCTCTTTTGATTTGTGTGACACCCAGATTACACACAGCACACTGCATGCATTTGAAATACATGTATCTAATGGATCGTGTTCCTTTTTTTCCATGCTGCTTCCTGCAAAGGGGAACAACAGAGTAAGTTCTTTGTCCTGTTACAAACTCCCTTTCTACCCTTCCCAAAGTATTTTGTCAGAAAAACAAATGTTTCTGTTCTGGTTCACACAACTATAGCCTAAAATGTAAGTTGTTTTGAACAAAATAGTGTTGCAAACTCTGATGCAAAAAGTTATATTTGCTAGAACTATAATGGCCCTTCTGTTTCAGCTTTTGGGAAAGAGAAGTGTTTCATGTTGTTCAGGGCCGGGTTATAAGGCAATTCAGAGTGATAATATATAGAAATAAAATGGTGTTGGGAATGAAGATTATGAAGGTATAGAAATAAAGGCCCTTTTGAGGAAAGGTTACTACAGTCTGATGAAAATCATTACAGCTGGATTTTTTTGACCATACATCAAAGCTTGTATTAATGGGCAGTTATAAAAATCCAGCACTGAAGTCTTAAATAACAGATTTGCTGGTGTTGTTGGCTAAGCTGAACTAGATCAGTGTACTGGCTTTGAAGGTGCCTTAAAATGGATGGAGGAGGGTGGGGTCAACATTTGACTTGGCTTCTAGACCCTTGATGTATTCCAGCTGGACTGCAGCAGAAGGGTGTGGGAGAGGGAGAATTGAAATATGCCTGGTAGGTTTTGTGAAACTAAGCAGCACATAAAAAGAAAGTTTTGCTAATGTCTAGCTGATAAACTAATAATCTAGCAGTTCCCAGACTTAATACAATTCTAAATACTTTTAATACCATTTTGACTGATCCTATAAGTGAATATAGCATCTCTCACACACTGAAATATAGTGCAGTGAAGACTGTCATGCAGTAGAAAGAAGTTAGCATATTACGATTGCTTCTTTGTGGGGAAGGGGGCAGCATGTTAACCCTTTGGAAGGAACTTTATGGAGCAGCAGTAGCCTCCCTGTACTAAAGGCTGAAACTAGCTTCCAGTAAAAACCAAGGAGTTCCCCTGCAACGTTGCCTGCTGCATTTCATCCTCGGGTAGAGTTTTTCTGGGAAGTTTGGGAAAGATCAGAAAAGGAATTTTTAATGTTATGATTGGTGAATTTCACTTTCATAATTTTTCTTACCAGTGTTTGATTCCTCATATCTCCAAAGTGGCTAGGCTTAGAAACTCCATGCTTGGTCCAATTTGTTGGCTTTGCTGGGGAGATTTGTCTCCCAGTATTTTCAGTGAAATGGTGAAGAGTGATATGTTGCATGGGAAGAGGTTGAGATGAAGAACTGTGTTTGTCTATATGGATAACACTTAAATTATCAATATTATGTTACAACATTTATAATCTGAATTTACCTTGTGCTGACTGTAGGCTGTGCTGCCACGTCAACTGCTGAGCTGATGCAGAGGGAGAAGAGTTTAGATTGGGGCTAATAGACCAGGGGAAATGTGGCAGAATAGGGTGCCATGAAGGGGGATGGGACTGAGAGGGACATGATCTGGGGGTGACTATTAGGGGACACATGGGAGAATGGCAACCCCTCATCTTGTAATGAGGGGGCACTCTGGGAGGTAGCAGGAGGTTGCATCTTGGGTGGGAACAGTATGCTGATACTATATGGCAGGGCGCGTGAAGGCAGGTGCAGGGGATCCTAGGAGCTTAGAGATGGTTATTAGCTGGTGCCGCCCCCCCTCAAGCTGCAAGAAGGAGCTACATGCTCATTGTAGACTCAGAAGCATGAGGTCTGGTCGCTTAACGAAAAGGTTAATTTCAAAAGCACAGTGCATGAAGGCCACCCCCAGGTTTGAGAGCTAGTTCTCCTGCCTCAGGATCTGTGTTCCACCAGACCCTTCCTCTCTCTGCCACAAGCCATTCAGGGTGCAATCTAATGCATTACACCAGCTCCAATGAGGCAGGATGCATTAACCTGCAGCTCCCAGCACCTATGGCAGCAGTAGGCTTCTGCCATTCTGTTATGGGGGACAGAGAATGGTGGCAGATGAGAGGGGGGAGAAGGGATAGGGTAGCATTGAGGGGACAGAAGTGCAGTTAAGGGATGCAGCAAATTTGCCAGCAGCTCATAATCCTTCATTGCTTAGTGTCATCCCGCCTGCCCTTAATATTGCTGCATAAGACTTGCAGAACTGGAAACAAAGAGCAGAACAAAAAGTTTCTAGGAGATAATAGAAGCCTATTTCTTATTCCAGGGGTGGATTAGCAACAGTCTTCTAGGAATTTGTTTTTATTTATTATTTTTGTGTAATCCTTAATGTCTGTGGGATTACTCATGTTTAAAGTTTTATGTGCTGAAGTGTTTTGCTGGACCAAAGCCAGGAACAGATCACATAGGATGAGGCAGATGAACTGGATCTCATGCAACACAGAGACAAAATTCCGCATGCATCTTTACGTTAAAACTAATCTCTTCTCAACTTCCTTACTCTGCACATGCGTGCATAAGTAGAACGTTGAGAGATAGTTAGTGATGTCCTCATTCTATCTTCAGCACCGCCCCTTCCTCCCACCCCCAGAAAAATCCAGTTAATGGATAAGAAAAACCAGGACACCTTCACAAAGTCCATTTTATCACATTTATTACGTTGTTAAATTAAAATGTATCCTAGGCACTATACTGCAGATTTTTAAAGGCATTTACTTTTAAATACCTTTAAAAATCTGACCCTGTGTTCTCACCAAATTTTTACCACAAATTTCCAAGCACTAAAACTATTTTTCATAAAAGTTCACAAAATGTTAGTAGTGCATTTCTCCTCTTCTCTTTATACTCTAAGCAAAAGCAGTTCAGCTATTTTAAACTTTCAAAAGGAACTGTAACTCTGAAACCATAGATGAGAAATTTCAGTCAGAGCAATACAAGTTGGACCTACTGATAAGGGTAGTACATATTGAGGGTGTTGTGACTGCCGTGTAGCTACACTGCAGTTACACTACAGCTCTGCTTCTGGGTACCTGTTGTGAAAGACATGGGGGGACTGATCTGTAATAATTTAGTAATAAAATCGCTGACTTGGTTAATGATATGGTTACTGTTTGGCTACATTGGGTTATTGGAATTCTTTATTGTATGCATATGTTGGTTTAGTTTAATATCCGAGCGGCTGAAAAACAGCTATGAAGGCCAGACAATGGCTCCAAATAAAAACCCTGCTTGTAAACAGGACAGGAGGCTAGGAGACACACTACCTAAGCTATGAACTATGAAGAGACTACTGAGAATCATAGAAATGTAGGGCTGGAAGGGAGCATGAGAAGTCATCAAGTTCAGCTCTCTGCACTTACAGGGGTTTGCCCAACATGTTCTTAAAAACCTCCAATGATGGGGAATTCAACAACCTTGGAAGCCTATTCCAGTGCTAATTACCCTTATAGTTAGAAAATTTTTCCTGTTATCTCACCTAAATCTCCCGTGCTGCAGATTAAGCTCATTACTTCTTGTCCCACCTTCAGTGGACATGGAGAACAGCTGATCACTGTCCTCTTTATAAAGGCCCTTAACATATTTGAAGACTATCAGCTTCCCACTCAGTCTTTTTTCAAGACTAAATGTACCCAGTTATTCTAACCTTTCTTCATACGTCCAGTTTTCTAAACCCTTTGTCACTTTTGTTGCTCTTCTCTGGACTCTCTCCAGTTTATCCCCACCTTTCCTGAAGTGTGGCACCCAGAACTGGACACAGTACTTCAGATGAGACCTCACCAGTGCCAAGTAGAGTGGAACAATTACCTCCCTTGTCTGACATACAGCACTCCAATTACTACATCCCAGAGTGATATTAGCCTTTCTTGCAACTGCATCACACTGTTGACTTTCATTCGGTTTGTGATCCACTGTAACCCCCAGATTTTTTCAGCAGTACTGTCTCCTAGCCAGTTGTTCCCCATTGCGTAGTTGTGCATTTGAGTTTTTCTTTGTAAGTAAAATGCTTTGTACTTGTCATTATTGAATTTCACCTTGTTGAATTGAGACCAATTCTCCAATTTGTTAAGGTTGTTTTGAATTTTAATCCTGTCCTCCAAAGTGCTTGCAACCCCTCCCAGCTTGGTGTCATCTGCAAAATTTATAAACATACTCTTCACACCATTATCCAATTTATTAATGAAAATAATGAATAATACTGGTTTCAGGACTGACCACTGCCAGACCCCACTAGATGCACCATCCCAGTTTTACAGCGACCCCTTGACAACTGCTCTTTGAGTTCGGTCTTTGAACCATGGCACTGATGAACCCATCTTATAGTAATTTAATCTAGACCACATTTCTCTAATTGGCTTATGAGACTGACCCTAGGCCAGTTACTCACTTGTGTTAGGCAGGCCTAGGAATGAACAGATCAAAGGACAGTAAATCTCTCTCAACCCAGAGGTGAGGGGGCAGTCATCAGAGTGTTGTAGCTGAGGGGCAGACTGACATAGATCCTGTGGGAGGGTCTGAAGCAGTTAACCTCTCATAAGCTTCTACAAGGATGGTAAGCCTTAGGTGAAATAGACATGTATAGACCTCTTTTATTATGTTAATCATCCTTTTCTCTTATATTGTGCAGTGTTCCTACACTGTTAAACAGTACTGTACTTTTGTGAGAGCTGTCTGTCCATATGTTAATCGCTGGTCACAGCTCCCAGAGGGAAGACTTTCAGGTGCCAAATCCAGTCTGACCTGCTGAGAAATCACAGTTGCTACACAAGGTGCTGTAGCTTGAGACCTGGTCTCAGAGGGGAAGAATTGTGGGGTCACCACCCTGAGAAAGATGAAGACATGAGGCCTAACACTGGAGGGGAGTGCACTTAGGAATAGTGCTCCCAACCCTCCAGGATTGTCCTGGATTCTCCAGGAATTAAAGATTCATCTTTAAAGATTATGCCAAGTGATGAAATCTCCAGGAATTCACCCAGCCAGAGTTGGCAACCCTAACTAGGAGAGATTTGAGAGGGGTTAGCGGTGCAGTCAGCCTTGTAACCATGACATCTGCAATTACCATTAATTCATATAATTTGAAAACTCACTAATGAGAATAATCTCTGTGTAGTTAGCATACCTGGGTTCTAATAGCATATATATAAGAAGCACACAAAAGCAGTAATATTAAGTAGTAAATCCCATTGACAATCTTCCAGTTATTGAATTATTGGTAATTAATACTGGAAAGCAAATCCAACACTATAATAGCAATGGAACTATGCTTATTGTACCCTTATTGTAAACTGTAACCAAGATAAGGTCCTTTAGAACTGGAAACATATAGGCAGTCTTAACCTTTGTGGTGTGTGTGTGTCTGTGTACAGGGCCAGATTGTACCGTTAGATCAGGTCTATTTCAGAGGCATTGCTGAGCTGCACCCTCTCTGGTGGAGCTTTGGGAGACTTTATGCCACATGAAGTTCCCTGACAAGATGGGTGCACACCTAATCCACCCTTAGAAAGGTACAGCACCTTCTCCCGTGTGCAGCTGTCCAGATCTTTTAGAGAGACACACTGGGGGAGGGAATATCTTTTATTGGGCTGACTTCTGTGGATGAAAGAGAGAAGCTTTGGAGCTACACAGAGCTCTTCTTCAGAAGTTGGTCCAATATAATATATTGCCTCACCCACGTTGTGTCTCTAATATCCTGGGACCGACATGGCTACAACTGCAAATAGACCTTTAGGTCATTTGTAGAGCTTTCTAAATTGTATTCATATTGGATGTAGCCATATGACACCATAGCTCACAACAGAAGGTTTACAGTCCACTTTAATCTCCTTTGGGGATTGTTCTTTGCAAAGACAAGCAAAGTTTTCTTTAGGAGCTGATTAGAAATTTTGCAGGAAAATGCTTTCCCTGCCTGGTCTGTAGCTTGTATTCCTTAGAACATTTCTCTTAATTGCTTAGATTAAAAAAATATTTAAAAATCCCTGAAACTGTTTTGCCAAACTCAGAGTCCAGTTCAGCTACTTTATTAAAAGGACCAGGTGTCCTGGTTTGTCCGAGATAAGAAAATATTTTTAAGACTATCACTTGTGCTTGCCTTGTGACTGGCATGTAAATGGAAAAGTCATTCCAGAAATCATATATATCTTTGGGTGACAAAAGAGCTTTCCTAAACTCAACTAGATTTCTGAAGAGGGATTTTTATTCACCAGTTAGAACTAAAATCCAGCTTAGCCACTTACAGATATGTTTTAAAAATCATGGTGGATAGATGCAAACGGAAAAATAAATTAGTCTGTCCTTCCCTCTGTGTTCTTAGATCAATATATTGGTTAGATCAATAAATTGTGAAAAGTAAAGAATCATTTTTCTTTGTAGAGAAGTGGAAAAACTAAACTAATCTAAACTGATTTGTTAGGTAGTAAAATAGTTCAGATGAAATATAAGATGTTTGAATGAGTTTCATATTTTTAGAGGTTTTTTAATTCCAAATGTATAATTTTTTAGAAATAGAAGGTACTGAATTCTAGGTGGAAAAGAACCCACTTCAAATAAAAAAATAGCTTCATGCCGATGAAGTTTAAAAATAGTTTTTAAATGAAGTGTTGAAATCGCTTTAAAATTGGAAATGTGCCATAATATATGCTGTGTTTCAGTCGTCTTTTGAGACTGATGAATTGACTTTTACAGTGAAGTCTCAGTGGGTGGGGGAAGTGAGACCTAGGTCAAAAGTAGTCCAAAACCCAGGGAGGGAAGGACGTGGCAAGCTGGTTTTCAGGCCCTTGTTTGCTTGCTCTCCATTCCAAGGACCTGAAAACAAATTTTTCAAAACAAAATCATCATCTCCTTTCCCTAAACATTTTGGAGTAACTTTGCTTAGAGGAGCAAGTGACTCTAATTGGTTCAGGCTTGTTATATGCTTCCTTAGAGCAGAAACGAACTGGCGTGAGACAGTTAAAATGGACAGGGGAAAAAAAGACTCATAGGATTGCATCAGTTGCACTGACTGTAACAAGACACAGGCCATCAAACGGAATGATTTCAAAACCAGCTCTAGGGAAGCTGGTAACTGTATGTCAGGGAGCCAGGGGTCAGATATCTGTTAACAGCACTTCACATTTCTGCTTTACGGTGGACCTGCTGATGTTAGGCTCCAGACAATTTAGAAATAAGTCGCCATTCCTTATTTCCCAGCATAGTAATTGTATGGTCTTGGCTGCATTTTTGGCAAGGTTTCTGTATACTGCGAATACTTAGGAATTCTTCAGTTTTAATGGTGCAGCTTGATTGTGCGCCAGTTCCCCATTGTTAATAACTCTATTGAAGTGGATGGAAAGGTGAAAACTATCTGGCCTCAAAGTTTTGGATCCTTGGGTGTGATCTTCACCTCAGCTTCGTACCCTGTATTCTGAGTAAAAGGGCTAGCGTCGCATAAATGAGCCCCAAAAGCCCCATTGAGGCCGGATGAGGATTCGTGGTGCAGCAGACACTGTGGAAGATGACTGTAAAGCCATATTCTAGGGCAGTGGTTATCAACCTTTTGGGGCTCAGGACCCATTTGTAAATGTTTATGGCCTGTCACAACCCAGTAAATAGTCTGGGGGTGGAGGCCCTGGGGTGGTTTCGGTCGTATCTTGTCACCTGGCGGAGTCGGGTCATACCTAGCACTCACCCCACAGTGGCAGCTCCTGCGCTGTGGGGTGGCTGGGTTTGGCTCTCCACTCCAGGCATTGCAAACTTTGAGGTTGCAGCACTGCTCAGGTTTGGGCCCGCCTCTCCTGACTGGACCAAATTTCTGTGAGTGGAATTGTGACCTGGCTTGTGGGGTTGCAGGGCCGCTCACTCAAATCCAGCCTACCTGCACTCTCATTGTTATGATGGCTGCACCAAACCTGAGTGGCGTTGGGACCCCAGAAGTTGCAGTGCCTGGAGCAGGCAGCAAGCCCAGCCAGCCCCGTGGGACAAAGAGTCACAGGAGTTGCCACGCGACCCTTTGAAACATTCTGGTGATCCAGTTTGGGTCCCTACCCATGGGTTAAGAAACACTGCTCGAGGGACCTCTTCACAAGCCCTGGCATGTGGGCAGAAGGGGTGTGTCAGGGGCTAGTTGCAGCACATGGTGCTGAGGAGATTCTGGGCAGTGCTGTGACCCAGGGAGCTGCCATAACTTAGGCCCCACATGTCCAGCCCTCGGTGAGATCTAGGATTTGGAGGGTACAAATGTGAATTAAACCACCTCCCGGCACAGCATGGAATTACCCTCCCCCCATGCTTCAAAAAATGAGTTAATTACCACAGAACTAAAATCTTCTGAGCTAGTGTGAGTATAAATAGCAGTGTAGCCAGGTTAGCACGGGCAGCAGCAGCAGAGCATGTCTTAGCGATGCCAAGTTACATACTTGTCGGTTTCAAGGGGGTTTGTTCTCAGCATGACTAAGCCATGCCTTTGCTGCTATTTATACTCCATGTTAGCTTGATGAGAGATAGCATGGGTATGTGTTTGTGAGCTGGGGAATCATGCCGTTAGCTTTTAGTGTAGACATAGCCTTGTGCAGATGAAACATGATTGCTTTCCACTGTCCACATGGATGAGGAGTGGTTGGTGTGAGCTGTCTGGAGGAGGTCTGGCCAGTTGTCTTCATCTGTGGTCGTTTGAAGAATCAGATTCCCACTTCCCTTATGTATTTAGTGAGTTATCTTCTTGTGCATCATTTAGGGCTGCATGGTGCGATGTCCTTTTCTTCTGTCTATTTGTCTTGAGTCTTCAATTCATTTTTAAATTTTTGGCACAGGTTGGCAGATGTTTTCCAAGTCCACGGGTGCATAGGGACTGTCTCAGTGGAATACCTTTATGGAAATCTGACCTTACTAGTATGTGGTTTGGGGTCAGTTGTTCAAATAATTTCAAGTCAGTAATCTGGAAGAGCTGGCCTAGGTGGGTCTGACCACGCTGCTCTCATCTTTTTGTGATTTCATGGGAGAGGAGAAGGAAACATTGAGCAATCAGTGATGCAAAGTATATTAGCCAGGACAGAGTTGTCATGTCTGATATTTGTGTGTGTGTGTGTGTGTGTATTTAGCTGTGATGTCCTTAACTCTGATGCCTTTCCTCCCCCTGAACTGCTGCTGTACACTCTCCATGCCCCCAACCCTCTGTAGGCTTCCGTGTAGAGAGAGATTCAAAGCCAACGGCCCTGCTTGTACCAAACCCATTGTTCCACTAGAATAATCCCAGGCAACATTGCTGGCCTTCAGTTGCACTGTCACAACTTCCTAGACATACTCTGTCTGCTAGGGGTCAAGTATCTGCTTCAAAATGAATGCTCAAAGCCACATGCAGGTTGTATCAAAAAGGAAGCCAAAATACACAAAGCACAATGGAACGTTGACACAGACCAATCCCCTAGTCTCTCACATGAGGATCATTGACTTCAGAGATGAGGTGAAAAGAGCATTGTAATGCCTGGATGTGTGGTGTCTGAAATCCAGTCTATTATGCATTTGTTTGGAGTTCTGTTTTTAGCCTCCTTGGGATTTAACCCCAGCCTCTCCTAATTGGGCCCCTTCAATTTGTTCAGCATAATAGATTTCTTCTGAAGTGATTTGCTATTTTGATAGTCATGGTTTGATACTTTTCTATCTGTTCTGCTCTTGATTTCCTACCCACAGTACCCTCTTTTCCTCGTTCTTGTACACATGCTCTCTCTCTTCTGGAAAGATTTGCTCCTTTAAGCTGTTCAGATGTGCAGTTTTATGTCTAACACAAATGCAGTCAGTGGCAGAACTCAGGGGTTGACTTCACTAGATGTTTTTACCTTGAATTAATAGATTGACAATTAGCTCAGAGAACATACCATACATGTGCAGTCTAGTATGGACACTCCTCCACCTGTTTGATCTAGGCTACACATGGTTGTTCATCACCCTAAACAGATCAAATTAATTAACTGATAGCAGTCAACTTTGGTCAACAGTGGCCAGCTTCATCACCAGTTCACTTGCTCAGACAATAAGGCACCTAAGGCATACGTAGACACATTGAAGCCTTGTTCAAATATACATGTTAAGCTATGACAACACAGACCCGTCCTCTGTCATAGAATCATGTTCCAGAAGCTAAGCTTTCATGTTGTGTTACATTATATTTCTAACCTTTAGCATTGTGAAGAAACTTTTTCAGATGTTAACTGAGCTGTCTTCCTGAATCTGCAGGCTGCTTGACATCATAGGTGTCAACTTCCTTTTTCATCTGAATGGGATATTGACTCTGAAACCTAAACAATTACAGTCAAAATGTCAACACTGTTAACTCTCTCACTACAGATCATTTTAGTAAAAATATTAATGTACTCATTCCACAATCCCAAACCAGCTCCCACACCTTTCCACGTGCCAAACGCCTCTGCTGCCTTCTGTACAAATGCCAAAACACCTAGCTGCACTTCTGAAATCTTCCATGGTGCAGTCAATAAAAAAACCTTTGGTTTATCCACAACTGATAATCTGGGGACAGCGTGAACTAAATTGAAATCAACATCAAAATAAATAATGCAAGGGCACCTTGTCCTCATTGTGGTGTTCATTTTCATATTGTGTTCATTAGAAATTTTTGTTGTTTAAATTTACCTGAAGCTGCTACAGAATTTTCAATCTGCCCCCTGGGATTTGTACAAAAATTCAGGGTGGAGGTTGTGGGGTTTGCTACAGAATTAAAGTCCAACTTGACACAGAATACATAGTCTTACTTATATTCCTCTCTAAAGTCTGTAGCTGTAAAGTTCAGATCCAGTGCAGTTTCAAACTCCAGGGCTTGCAGATCTGGTGGTTTGTTTTGGAGGCAGTGTGATCTCTGATTTTTGTGAACATATTTTACTGAGCTTAAACCTTCTTCACTGCAAAGATGTGCTTGAAGGATAAGCACAACACACTTCCAAAATTTTGTGCTAACTAAAAGAATCAGAGCCAAAACAGTAAGATGTCAGTCAAATCCATACTTTTTTAGGAGTGGAGACTAATATTTCTTGCATAGTCTACTATGTGTTTCACAACATATTCCAGAGAAGCTGTGCATGCAAAGAGAAGTTCATTCACTCTTCTTGCATGTAGTATTGTGGGCTATTTGAATTAGTCAGCCCTTTAAAGACCACAGATGTTGAAGAATGCAGTGGAGTCCAAGCAGCTATATTTCATTCTCCAAGGTTGTTTTTAAAAAGCAAGGCAGAAGGTTTGGTGTGAATCATGGATGCAGTAGACAGAAAAATATTCTCAAATGTTGTAACGAAACGTAGTCCTTTCCCGACATTTCTTCCTGCTTTGCGTTTCCCAGGCACACCGGCAGTACGAAACACTAGGCAGTGTTGTCAGGAAGCCACAGCTGGTTTTGTTGTCCTTGGATGTCCCAAAGAGAGCCGTATTCAGCATGTCACTCTGTTGCCAAAGGTTTATTATGTGGACCAAGTATCACAACAGAACAGACAACACCATCTCCATGTTTTTGATACACATTTACTGGGGTTTCCCTGAAGAAAGCTTAAGAATTCTTTCCCCATGAGTCAGTAACCAAGTGATTTGTTTTTATATAAACTTTCCTTCAGCTGGTTAGAACTGGAACACAGTCTTCTCATCTTCTGCTCCTTTGGGGGCTGAGTGTTTCCTTTATTTCTTTAAATGATTGTTCCTGCTGCCAAGCAGGCTGGGTTGAACCAGGTGGCCTTTTTTCCCCCCCTTCTGGCTATAAAGTTTAAAAAATTAACAGTGTAGCCAGCAGACATCTATAGCTTTATACAGCATTTGTGCATAGTGCCATGCTCAAAGCTAGTGGCTTACATTACTCTTTCAGTACTGCACCTTCCCTGTTGGTTAAGCAGAACATGCTTTACCTGCGTCTAGTTAGTAAGGCAGTAGGATCACCCCATCCAGTACTTTAACATCTTGAAATTAAAAAATGTTGCTGCATTAATGTAAGATCTTCTCATGGCATAAAGGTTAATAATGATAAAGTACAGTGTTTCCGTAATGGAAATCACAAATGCTGGAGAGACAAATGCATTCTCTTAAATATCCCTGAATCTTTTCCCACCCACTTTAAGTGGCTACAGCAGAGTCCTCATGTTGCCAGCTGAGTGGTGTGGAGTCGCATTTAATTATCTTCTTCCACTGCTTTTGATTTCAAGCCCAACTGATGGCGCCAGGGGTTGAAACCACAATAAGATCTGCAGGCTAGCCCCTCATACATCAAGCCACTTTGCCAGGTGGAATCTATATAGTTTGTTTCACTTCCACACAATGTTTTTCTGATTATATTTAACAATGCATTTTAGCTCAAGACAGGAGCTAAGTTAAAATCTAGGTGACTGTGTGTGCCTGTGGGTTTGAATTGCCAAGTTATGGCCACCAAACTTCTTTTCCATTGCCAGACTTCACTTTGGCTCTCTCCACTCTGGGTGCGCATGTACATAATTACATGTATGCATATCTATGTATGCACATCTGCATAGGTAAAGTGTGCTGTATGTACATATTTCCTAAAATCCATAGCATTGTTTAAACCAATAACCGTGCACAGTTCATTGGATCTTTTTCATAATCATAGACGGGATTGCTTTATTTTTACAGGAACAGGAAAGGTTTAGTTGGAATGAAAATGTTCATTTTGCTGCATCATTAGCAACAGGCAAGCATAAATTGAATCCTTTCCCATTTTTCATGTTAAAATAATTGTACTATTAATCAAAAGCATGTAGGTAACTTACAGAGCCTGAAAGAGCTTGTCTGCATGTCTGGAACCAGAAAAAAACCAACAGAAGACCAGGTAACCAGGAAAAAAAATGAATGTTTCAAAGAGGGAACCCAAAACCCCATACTGGACAAATGTGGCGATTTAACCAGAGATGCTGACTGTTGTCGTCTGGTAGAAGGGGATCAAGCAGATGGAACTCGAATTTTGCCTTCTGTTAAAATATATTGGTTGCTCGAATAGAGATTTTCTCAGCTGTAATCTTTTGTATTTCCTTCTGTATCCAAAACTCATTGACTTCAGTGTTACCTTTTGGGGCTCCAGCAATCTGAAAATGGGATTCTACCTCCTCTACTGCTTTACCAAGGAGCCTTAGTCAATAGGCTGCAAGAGAATGTTGGTATCCAGCTCTTCAGTCAACCATTTACCCTCTTTTGTCAGCCTGCTCTACCTTTGCAGGGGTCACAGGGGTAACACCCAGCCTCTGTAAGATCGATAGTGCAGTCCAGAAGTAGAGGCACTGCAGCTGGGGAAGCACAGTAAGTGGGCTAGGAGTCCCCTTCCAGGCCACAGCTCTACTCTGATTTCATCTGGCTCCTCAATTCATCCTTTGCTGACATATGGAACCATACAGAAGTTTCTCCATCTCACCCTGAAGAAGCTGGGCGGGCAGGAGTCTCAGTGCCAACGGGCCCATTCCTGACAAACCGAGTTTCATTCAGAAGGCTACATTTGCCTTCTCCCTTCCCCTACCCCTAGGCCAAGCATGCGCCAGCTGTATGGGAGTTAATAGAGATGAGGGCAGGAGCTCTCAGTGCATACCCACTAAACAGCTTTGCCGCTCCTCCCACAAATATGATTTCCGTCCTAAGAGGGCAGCAGGCTCTGAGGCAAGGAAGTGTGTGTTGGGATGCAGACAAGGACCCTTTGGAGGAGGAGGAGAAAGAGCCATCTACTTAATGTTGTAAGTGTGTACTCCTTGTAGTGGACTCACTGTCTACAGTGCTGCCTCTCATGGAGGCTGGCCAAAATGTCAAGCCCTTATAACAATAAGACTTCGTAAGCCTGTCCAGAAACTGGGCAGCTGTTTTTCTGATCCATCTGGGTGCTAGGAATTCTGCAGGAGCCTTGGGACAAGCTGAATGCACAACATGCCATTTCCAGGGCATCGAATGTATAGCCTGCCCTAAGTGGGCTTTGAGACCTAGTGATCCATACCAATAGTCACTTCAGCTATGAAATGCTCCTTGCCACCTTTAGAGGATATTGTCATGACCCCTGGGTTTCATACCCAGGTCTGCAGGGTTCATGAGAGCACCCATGCTCCAGGCCTCTACCTGGCAGCCTGCTGACAATGGCTTACCTGGAACCCATGAAGCCCAGCCCTAGTGAAGCCCTGGAGCAGCGGATTAGCCTACTGGCCCTGCTTAAGTCAGCAGCAGGAACAGGAAGCTGTCTGAACAACTGAGCTCTATTCTTCTTTGGGCTATATGCCCTGTGCACCCATATCCTGACCCAGTTTGACTCCTGGCATCTAACTTGTGGTTCTGTTTGTTTCCTGCCTTGACCTCTTAGTATCCTGACCTGGCCTGATTCTGGTTCCTGACTTGTGATTCTGATCTCCAATTTGTCTCCTGCTTCTGATCTCCCAGTATCATGACCCAACTGATGCCTGACTGCTGTCTTGTGACTGCAGACTCTGGCTCTTACTACTAAGTCTGGCTGCCCAGGACCTGGCTGTGACAGCTATTTAGCCCATGTATCTGCAAGCTGAAGTCCAGCTTTGACAGAGACTGTACAAGTCCACAATGTGAGGTGAAGTTATGTGTCTGAGTCTAGAGTGTATTGGGTAGAAATACCAATGGCTTTCATGTGATATGAAATATGAAATTACTGATTGGAAAACCTACTTCCCATTTTATCCCTTGCCAGCCCCTCCCTCATCAGAATGCTAGTAGTACCGAGAAAGGGGTCCATTAAACCTTTCCTTGCCCATTTTAAATGTGAAAAATCCATAACTCTTGCATTGTTTGCATAAAATCCCTTTGTTCCCCATGATTTATAGTCCACTAACTGTGTCCAGTAAAAGTTCAATCCAATGGACAAAATGCCTTTAATGCCAGACATTCTATAGCACTGTGCAGAAATGAAAACTAATAGTCATAAGTCTAGGAGGACAGGAATGTTTTCAATTTACTTTTAAACAAACGACTTTATTGTGCCAGTCTCTCTTGGGAGTAAATTCCACAGCCAAGGTTCCACATTAGACAAAGCTTTTGTACCTGCTGACTGCTGTCTATACCTGGAGAAAATAAATTTGCCTCAGGAAACAGAGAATAGGACAGAATGGGCCCGTCCCTGGACCATTGAAGTCAATGAGAGTTTTTCCAAGGGCTTCATTGAAGGAAGAATTGGATGCAGTAGTGCAGGGTATAGCTAAAGAACATGAGGTGTGATTTGTGGTGCTGAACAGATTCTGCGTATTCCGTACCTCTGAAAATCAGGCCCATGATGGGAATCTTGGGGACCAGCTTTTGGCCTGAATTTGCTGCTTATGAAGTAGAAATGGACCTGATCCAATGCCTGCTGAAGTCAAAGAAATATTCCTTGTAACTTTGGTGGGAATTGGATCAGACCTACATGCTGACAATAACAAGTCTCAAAATATTGGGGGAGGGTTACAGTGTCATAGGAATGACATTGAACTACTGCTGACTTTACCACTTGGAGCAGAAGATGCAGAACACATCTCTTTGACTTAAACTGTCTCACAATAATTATATTAAAGAAAATTAAGGAAGCTGCAGCCTGTTTAATATCATTCAAAGCAGGAGACTCCACCTGGATGTTAGATAAATTAATCTTTTTCTTCCAATTTCACAAGATCAGCATATGAGGAAAACGTGATTACTCACTAAACCAAAAGCACTGATTTCCCTCTTCTGAGGTTCTACTCTGGATTACTAGCTTTTGCTATGAATGTGTTGCCTTGTTTTCCACATATAATCGGGCCTCTGTTTTGTTCCTTTATAAATCCATAAAGAAAATAATGAGAAAGTTGTTTGAATTTTGTTTTGACCAGCTTTCTAACACCTACTCCAACCAGCTTACACTAAATGATTGGTTTGTTTCATGTTCAGATGTGACTATACATACAGGCTAAATGGGCAGCTGCACAGGAACACAAATTCAAAATAGATTGTGCTGTAAATGTACTCAATGCTTTATAATGTAATTGTTATCGCTGCTTAATGCTGGGTTACACCAAACCTCTGAGGTACTAGTCAGCATGCCAGATGTGCTGTGATTTAGAGCCCAGCACTCCAGGCAGTTCAGCTGCCAGGACCTGGTGGGTCTGAATAACCACTCAGATGCTTGGCTAAAGTGAAAGGGGATTTTACTGCAGCTGGCAGGAAAGGGATATGTTACAAATACCTTAGGTGCAGAGGCTTAACAGGTACAGCTCAAAGTAAAACAATACCCATTCTTATTTGGGCTCATTGGGTGGGGGTGGGGGGCAGTCCAAACCAGAGTTGGGGCTCATCAGGCCTCGTGCGCTCTCCAGTCCAGTCTCTATTCAAAGCAAACAGAAACATGTAGGTTTCCAGGATAAGTTAGTGATGTCGCCCATATGGGCCCCTCTGCACTGGCTCTCTGCCCAGTCACTGCTGCTTCACCACAAGTCCTGCACAGATCTGCTCTCAGTTGCAAGATCCGGCAGTCGCACTCTGATCCACATGCAATCCTTTGGCTTCTGCTGCAGCCTGCTCTGAATGCAGTTCCTTGAGGGGTTCTCCTGGACCCCAGCTTCCTGGCTACTCCTCTCTTGCCATGACACTGGTACGTCCCAAAAGTACCCAGTCACTTCCTGGGACAGGTCTTTCCATAGATCTTCTGGCCCTGTAGTGTGAGGACATACCTTTTTGCATGAAGTTTTGTTGCCTGGTTATGGATGCTGTTATTACTATTGATCTTCACTGCTTCTTTGGTTTCCCCAGCTCATATTCATCAGCATCCAAATCCTGTTCTGGGATAGCATAATCACCGGCTTCTTGCTCAGTGAAGCTCTCATGCTCTTCAGAATAGTTATCAAGGGACTTGATTTTCTGTCAGGGCTGTGTGGTCTTTGTGATCTGTTGGCTGACTAGACAGTGAGAAGATCCAGATCTCTGCTACTATGACCACGGCTTCTTTGATGTTATTGAAAAAGTTCACATAGCCCTCTCCCCCTACCTGGTGGGAAAGAGGATGCACGGTAGGCAGGGGGTTGATGGGAATGGTAGTTCCCCGCTTAGCAGATTAATCACAATAAATACAAAAGGGGAATTGGATCACCATTAATCTGTTCTAACTCTCAGGGTGGTTAAGCTCTGGAATATTCTTCCAAGGGAGGGTGTGGAATCCCCATCACTGGAGCATTTTTAGAACAGGTTGGACAAAACCTATCAGGGATGGTCTAGAGTTACTAAGTCCTGCCTGAGCGCAGAGGGCTAGACTTGATGACCTCTTAAGGTCCCTTCCAGTCCTACCTTCCTGTGATTCTATAGTCGTTCACTAACAAGCAGCTCCTGAACCATTTGTCTTCCTCTGGCTAGTTTTCACCGACTCAGTCCTCCCTCTTTCAAAAGAACATACCTGTTACTACTCACTGCTATGTGATGGCTTCCTGAGCTCACCACAATCCTTTAAACTGCGTTTTGATTAAACCACCAAAATAATTGTAGGCTGCGTGGCCGTCCCTCCTGGTCAGTCTCTGAGGGAGGCCACGCCTCCTCGCTGTCATGTATCTGTGAAAGTAAGCTCAGAGGTGGGAATTAGCTTCACTTTAATGCTCCGGCAGTCTTTTTGAGGCCTAGGCCCAGTCAGGGTGGGGCAGCAAAGCAATGGGTAAACTCTGGCCATCAATCAGGACAGGACAGCTAAGAAGTCTATGAGCCCCAGCAGGGGTGAACACCATAAAGCCTAAAGCCTCAGGTAAGGGTGAGCACCAAGTGAGTCTCTGGGGTTCAGACAGGGTTGCCTGAGAAGCACAGGCCTCCTGGTCTAAGGAGGGGGGAGTACTGCCACCCTGGGGTGGGGTGACAGGAGGGACACAGGCCCACCCAACTCCACCTCATCCCAACCCAGGGCCCTAAAAATGGCAGAGAGGTCCACCACTGGCCAGCGGGGATTCAGTCACAACATGCTGACCTTGTATCAGTCCAGCTCCCAACCAGACTGTTGCCTGGTTTCCCTGGGCTGCTTCCTACTCTCCCTCTCGTGTGTACATGCGTCTCCTGTCTTGAGGAGCTCTGGCCATCCTGCAGGTGGCAGCCCTAGCAACTAACTCCTCAGTGTCTTGGTCAGCTGGCAGCCCAGGCAGATCTGGCCAGTCCTCAGCATCTTGGTCAGCCAGCAGTCCTAGGAACTCTGGCCAGTCCTCAGGAAGCAGCCCTGGCAGTTCCTTTGCAGGCTCCAGCAGCAGGTGGGATGCGTCTATCTCCTGTGATGGCTCTAGCCCAACTGAGCTGCAGGGCCCACCTTTTGTACTTGTCCTTCCTGCCCCACCCTTCCTTTTCCAGTGGGGAGGACGTGGTTCTCCTGATGCAGCCCACCACGGGGCATGTTGTGGTCCCTCCCTGTCACTTTCTGAGGGAGGCCATGCCTCCTCGCTACAACAACTGATGCAAATGACCCTGCAATGCGCTTGCTTCCTTAAGGCCCCCACTGCTGATGACTCAGCAGAGAGGGCGATGCTTCCAGACAAAGAAACGACACTGGCAGGGAGGCTTGGGGGGTGCACAAGGAAGTTGGGAAGGTTGTGAGGAAGGCAGCAGGAAGTGTCGTGTTAAACACTGAATTACATTTCCACTAGTGTTATAGGGAATACTGTCCAGTTCATTGCTTGTTTTGTATTTCCTTTTTTTGACAAAAACAATGTATATTCATCATAAAGAGAGGACAGGGTCATCGCTATTTATTTACAAAGGGAGAATTGTTAAGTAGTGCCACTTATCCAGGCTGGGGATGGGAATAAGCCAGGACAGTGTGTACCAACTGGCTGACTGTACATGCCTCAGGAGTGTTGTGAAGCTGACGTTGGGAAGGCTAAAACCTTTCTGCCTCCTGGGAACTTGCCTGTTAATGCACACGTGGATGTGGCTTATTGCTGTTAGGGTGCGAATCATTCATCTAAAAATTAATTTTAAAAAAGTCTAAAAATTAGTTTTGGAGGCCACGGTGTGTATCAATTCACTATGAAAAAGAGTTCCCATAGAAGGCTGAGGAAATAATAGGGAAGTGTTGCTTTGGGGCCAGCTGGGCTGAACTAATTGGCCTGCAGGCCACCTGGCATCTATATGGATCCCAGAGGATCAGCAGGAAGCCAATGTCATCCATCCTCTCCCAGCAGCACAGCTCCAGTGGACTTCCCCCAGGCAATGGTGCCACTGCCTGGCAGCTGCCCAGGTGAGCTCTTTAAATGGGGATCCCCACTGGGAAGGGGAGAGAGAAGTCAGTGGCAAGTTAATACTGCCTGAGATTGTATTAACTTTCCATGCTGGATGAGGCTGGGGGAGACTGCATTCTGCTTCCAAGAAGCCCCCTTTACCCCTAACACACTCACTTCCTGACTGTCTAGAGCTGCAGGTCCCCAAACCTGTGAAGTGTCCTGGGGAAGGAGAAAAAATGGGGGAGGGCTGTTATTGGGGCATCTGACACCCTTCTTCCTCCCACCATTTCTGAGCAAGGTATACGTGATCATTGCTTGAAGGGTATTCTCCATGATCCCAGGGGGCCCCCAGTTTGGCAGACACACTTTGCAAACACTGTCTCTGAAGCCAAAGGGTGTCTGAAAAGTATAGATCTTTGACTCTCTGTATATAGTCTTATTAAGCAAGACAATAAATTCTGAGATTTTGACTTCTAAGTATTTGAGTGTTTAAAAATAGCTGACCCATCCTCATTTTATCACTTCATATATTCTGACATGACCTTGGAACCTATTCTCATCCCATTTAACAAGGGAACATTGTAATCAAGAATCAGTTTAGAAACGCTATTCCCTCTCAGACTAAGGCAGAACAAAGCTTTATGGATTTTGTAGATGATAAACAATTAATTGGTTAAAATTAGCAATAAAAAAAAGAGCCCCACCTCTCTTCCCCACTGAGCTTTATACCACAAAGACTTAATGTTTTTCACTTGTGACAGAGGCCTCTGAAAACCTTGAAAGCATATTATGCATGTGTCAGTTTGGCTCAGCAAGTAATACTCTCACCTCTGGGCCAAGAGGCCATGGGTTCAAGTTCCATGCCCAGACTTGGATAGGTGCCCAGGGCTGCACTGTTTAGACATTCAGTCATTTGGATGAAATAGCAAACCCGTGGCCTTTCTGCCTCTTCCTAATGCTTGCCCATGTGGCCATTAACTCTCTGAACAGAGCGGGCGATACCTGCACGTTCTGGCCAACTTTCCCTCTCTTGACGAATTACATTCTAATCCCAAGGCTGTGTGTGAGCTGTTGCTCTGTGTATAAAGGGAGTTTGTCCATGCAGTCATTGTGCTGCCAGAACTGAACTCCTTGTTTGTACAGCGCTGGGCAAGAGCTGCAGAAGGAGAGTCTATAAAGTCAAATAAATCTGTTCTTTATTGTACCTTTGCTACTGACCGGTAATGGAAGGAAAGAGTTATCAAAGTGTGAAACTGAAAATGTTACAGACCATTAAAAAAACGCTATTTTGTAAATACATCCTGCTACCAAAGGGCTAGATGAGGGCTGATATAACTTGTGCTGGGGGACCAGCCCTCCTCCCAGCAGCATGAAAATCAGGTGATCTTGAGTGCAATGGTGAACTGTGCACCCCTTTTGCAAAGATTGCTCTGCTGCCCACACACCATTTGCACTGTGTTTCTGCAGGACCTTGGGATGTGGCACCAAGATGGGATATCATGTCACTGTTTCAAGTTGAATGGAGACCTGAGTGCATTAAAATGGAGACCTTCTATGTGGAAACATGCATGTGGCATCGCAATGTAAAGTGCCTGTTATGTTCTTGTATACGACCAGGGCATGTGAATTTACAAGCCCCCTGTTGTCTTTTAAATACAACTTGTTTACATTTTACTTTGAAAACAGTGATTTTTTTTCCATTTTGTACTGGCTGAGAAATAAACTTCTACCAGTAAGGCAAACACCGTTCTACCTGGATTCTGAAGTTTAAAACAGCACCACAGAGAGCAATCCCCCTTAGGGGTTAGGGCATTAGCCTAAAAGATGAGATACCTCGATTCAAGTCCCTGATCCGTCACAGGCTTGCTGGGTGACCTTGAGCAAGTCAGCTGGCCATTCTGTGCCTCAGGTCCCCATCAGTGCAATGGGCACCACAGCACTGCCCTTCCTCACAGAGGGGTTGTGAGGATAAAAGCAAGAGGTTGTGAGGCACTCAAATATTATGATGATAGGGGCCATAGAAGTACCTTAGGTAGATAGCTGTCCAGTTCTTTATTTACCCATAGTCCAGCCTTGGGGTATAAGGCTGTTCCCAAGTCCAACCATTTCTGAAGGGCCCAGGCTGCCTTGTGTCTGATTTTTGTGCTTCCCCTTGGCTTCCTGTAGTCATGCTCTCTTTCTTGAGGAAGTTCTGAAGTATGTGAGATTTTAAGATCTCTGCTTTTCTAGGTCCAGCAGAGACTGCCGTACCAAGCTGCACCCAGGACAATATCAGCACTGAGTGGAATGCAAGATGGGTTTCAGGCCTGGAGCAGGATAAAGAGGCGTGAGGTGATGGAGAGCAATAGAAGTCCAGGCTGTGGGATCCTCTGACTGTACTCAGACAGAATAGGTCCAGAGTCAATATGTCAGTTGAGAAAAGGATCTGGTTGGAATTAAAAGAAAAAAGATGAAAGCGGAAGAACGTGAGAACTGCCATATGGATCAGAGCAACGATCTGTCTAGGCTCAGTCCCCTTGCTCTCGTAGTGACCAGCACCAGATACTTTAGGGAGAATATCCCTGTGATAGAGAGTTAGGGCATAACCTTCCCTTCTGAGATGTTTCTAGCTAACTTCAGAAAGTAGTTGGCTTATGCCCTGAAGAATGACAGTTTAAAGCCTTTATGTATTTTAATGCTTCCTGAAGTAGCTGTTGATGGCTCCATTATTGATATAAATGTCTCTTTTGAATCTTGCTGAGCTCAAGACATCAGTAGTAGCTTGTGGCAGTAAGTTCCATGGGTTAATTATGCATTTCTTATAATACAACTTCTTTGTATCAGTTTTAACTTTGGTAGATTCTAAGGCTATCAGGGACCATTGTGATCATCTAGTCTGACCACCTGTCACAGGCCAGAGAACTGCCCCAAAACAGTTCGTAGAGCAGATCTTTTAGAAAAACATCCAGTCTTGATTTTAAAATTATCAGTGATGGACAATCTGCCACGACCCTTGGCAAATTGCTTCAATGGGTAATTACTGTCATCGTTAAAAATTTACCCCTTATTTCCTGTCTGAATTTGTCAAGCTTCAACTTCCAGCCATTGAACTGTGTTATACATTTCTCTGCTAGATTGAAGAGCCCATTCATAATGTTTGTCTTCATGTAGATACTTTGAGATTATAATCAAGTCATCCCTTAGCCTTCTCTTCGTTAAGCTAAATAGATTGAACTCTTTGAGTCTATCACTATACAACATATTTCTAATCCTTTAATCATTCTCGTGGCTTTTCTCTGAACCCTCTCCAGTTTACCAACTTCCTTCTTGAATTGTGGACACCAGAACTGGACACGGTATTCCAGCAGCGGTCACACCAGTGCCAAATATAGAGGTAAAATAATTTCTCTTCTCCTGAATCAAGATTCCCCTGAATCCTTGAATCGAGATGCATGTTTATGCATTCCAGGATCACATTAGCTATTTTGCTCACAGCATCACACTGGGAGCTCATTTTCAGCTGATTATCCACCACAGCCCCTAAATTTTTTTCAGAATCTCTGCTTCTCTGAATAGAGTCCCCCATAATCCTCTAAGCATGGCCAACATTCTTTGTTTCTAGGTATAAACATTTACATTTAGCCATATTAAAACTCATATTGTTTGCTTGTGTCCAGTTTACCAAGGCTCCGAATCAGTGACCTGGCCTCTTCATTATTTATCTCTTCCTGATTTTTGTGTCTGCAAACTTTATCAGTGATTTTTGTTTTCTTCCAGGCCCTTGATAAAAATGTTAAATAACATAAGGCCAACAACCCATCTCTGTGTTAGCCCATTGGACACACTCCCACCTGATTACGATTCTCCATTTACAAATTTTGAGAGCTCTCAGTTAGCCAGTTTTTAATCCGTTTGAAGTGTGCCTTGTTAATTTTATGTCATTCTAGCTTTTTAATCAAAATGTTGTGCGGCACCAAGTCGAATGCCTTACAGAAGTCTAAGTCTATTATATTAACACTATTACCTTTATCAACCAAACTTGCAATTTCATCCAAAAAAGATATCAGTACTTTGACAGGATCTATTCTCCATAAAACCATGTTGGTTTGCATAATTACATTACCCACTTTTAATTCTTTATTAATCGAGTCCTATAGCAGCCACTCCATTATCTTGTCCTGGGATCAATGTTAGGCTGACAGGCCTATAATTACTGACGTCATCCTGTTTACCCTTTTTAAAAATAGTCACAACATGAGCTTTCTTCCAGTTTTCTGGAACTTCTCTACTGTTCCAAGACTTACTGAAAATCAACATTAATGATCCATTAATGAGTCAGCTCTTTTAAAACTCTTGGATGCAAATTATCTGTATTGCTGATTTAAAAATGTCTGACTTTAGTAGTTTCCATTTAACATCGTCCAGAGATACTAGTGGAGTGAAAAGAGTGTTATCACCATATGATGAGACAATACCATTTGTTTTTCCTCAGATACAGAACAGAAATATTTATTGAACACTTCTGCCTTTTCTGCATTATTATTGATAATTCTTCCATTTCCAATACCATGGTCAGGATTATTTTTTTCCCAATGCATTTAAAAACTTAACTCACTGGCCATGGAGTTTTACTTTGCTTTGTGTCCTTTGTTTCCCTTACCAATTTTCTACGATTTCTAACAACTGATTTATATTCATTACTATCAACTTCCCTTTTCTTCCATTTGTTATATTATTATTTTTTATTTTTTTATAGCTGCCTTCGTTTCCCTGCTAAACCAAGCCAGTTTTTTAATCAGCATGGCCTTCTTTCTCAATTGTGGCTCTTTGGGCATCTAGTGAGATGTTCTTAAACAATTCCCAATTATCATTCATATTTTTCTCATTAAATTCTTCCTCCCAGCTGATTTCACTCATAATTGTTTTCAGCTTTGTGAAATTGGCCCTATTAAACACAAATATATATTTTACTGGTCGGGACTTTATTTTGTTTGCACATTATAAATTCATTCATTGCCTTCCACTTTCACTGAATATCCACTTGTGCTTATATTATGATAAACAGGCCACCCAATTTACCTTGTCTATGCCAGTCATTATTTTGTCATTCCCTTTCTTACATCTCCTCTCCAAACTGAACGGTCCTAATCTTTTTTTCAGTCTCTTTTCAAACAGACCTCTTTTCATGCTTCTGGAAGAGTGCTTAAAGAAGATCCTGTTTACTTGGTTGAGAAACTTTACAGAAGTGTGTTTTACCCCTAAAAGCTACAAAACTCTGAGGAAGGTGTAGAACTTTGGCTGGCTGAAGTGAAGCCCCTTTGGAAGCTTTCTGTTCATCCAGCAGTAGAGATGATCCTAAAAACAGCTGGGAAAATCTTAATGTCAATATCTCCCTTCCTAAACTCTTAAAAGAATTGTGAGATCAGCTCCTCAGTGTAGATTAGTTAGAAGTTTCAAATATACAAAAGTGCACTTTTTACAGGGTAACCATGGTAATCCACCATTGCTTCTGCTATCCTGACTGTTCCATCACTCCCAGCAGCAATTATGTGAAGAGAACTGATATAAAGTCAGTCTTTTCTTCTAAACATTTAGGCAAAATAATGGAAGATTCACTTATAATCTAGGAGCCCTCCAGTCCAGTAATGTTATCTTTCCTATCCCGCCACTACTGTTACCATATATTTTAGAATTCTCTCTTGGATTCTCTACAAACTCACTGGCTTTTGCTCCCTTCATTAAAGCTGCTCTCACCAATGACCTACTCTTGACTGAAGCTTTTCTTGATCCTTACCTTCCATAATCTACATGTTGGCCTTTGACACCGTTGTTCACCCCTCCCCCAGGGGGGATCATGGTTTGGGGCTCTACATCTATATCCAGTCTCTTCTTAGGTGGTTCCTCCTATCTCTTGTGGTCTATAGCGTCCCTCAAGACCCTTTCCTTCCTCTACATTTTATCTCTAGTTCACCTCACCCATTCAATTGCAATTATCTGTATGCCAATGACTCACAAAACTACCTCTGCACATTTGACTTCATCTCATCTTGATGCCTTCCTGTCTTGTCTCAAACTCAACATGTTGAAATTAATTTAATCTTTACTCCCAAAATTGCTTCTCTTCCTTCATTCTCCACTGCTTTTGGAAAAATGGAATGTACAACAAGATATAAAGTGATGAACATGAACATAAGAGCCCAGGTGTCTTTGACACTACTATCCTATCCATCACCAAAACTCACAATCTTGGTATCATATTAGACTCATCTCCTTTTCCTCACTCATCTGGGCTATTGCAGAATCTTGCTTTTACTTTGTCAATGTCTCAAAAATCCACCCCTTTCTTTGTGTCTATAAATTATAATTATTTATTTACAGAAGCACCAGTTATGTGCTAGCATTGCTCAGTCACTTCTGCTGCTTTGCCTTTCAGAAAGGGAAGATATGTGATTCCAGTCCTTTCTCCTTGAGTGCTTCAGATATCAACCCAGTGAGACACTTATATCTCCCCTTTTCAGCCAGACCCAAGCCACAGCCCACCACAGAACTTATGTTTTACGAGAACAAATCAGAGACAGTTCCTAGTTTGTGAAAGAATGGTCCAGTGGTTGGGATGCTACTCTGGATCTGGAAAGGCCCAGGTTCAGTTCCCTGCTCCATCACAAACTTCTTGTATGATCTTGGTCAAGTCACTTTGTCATTTTTTGCCTCTGCTCCTCATCCAGACAAGGGGATCATAGCACTTCGCACTCTCAGATACAACAGGAATCGGAACTATCCAAGTTTCCAAGGTAATAATTTTGTGCCTGAAGTAATTTCCATTTTTATTTGGAGCAGAAATTTTCTTTTTGTAGAAAAACATTTGATATTCCCTTGATGTCAGTGATCACTTAAATATTGCTTATTTAGCATCTTTGTCTTAGTATTTTCATTTCTACACAGGCTGCGTTTGGCCATCAAGTTCTCAGAAGTATTATAATAACAAACTACAGTAAGTCTGTTGGTAACCTCCCATTTGTTAGATCCATTTATCACCCTCTCTAATCTAGTATAGTCACTTGGAACCCATTGGTTTGGGTCAAGAGCAGTCTGGTTCCTGGAACAAAAGTTTTACCTGGTAATTCAGATTTTGAATTTTGGCGCCACCAGTCCAGAGCCCTCTGTGTTGAGTGGATGTCAGTCTTTCCGCCCATGTATTAATTAGCAATATTTGTTGATTTTCAATAAAGATGTCAGTACTTTCAAGATTCAGCCATTCTCTTTGTCTTTGATTATTTTGTTGTTCTATTGTATTAATATTATCACTTGACTTTTTGCTTGTATACGCTGAGGAAGCTCTTGAATAGGGACCGATAAATCAGTGATGTCACATCAGGAGAGGAGTTTCTGCCAAAGATCTTAGGCCATTGGCACATCTGCCTGATTGGTTGGCTCAGTGGCAAATGCATTAATTTGAATCCTACAACCTGAATTAGCAAGTGAAATGTTTGGGCCAGATCCTACTGTCTGGCTAAGCTGTGTTTGGAGCAAGAGTAGTGTGTGGGAAAGATGGCTTTATTTATGTGGCATTGGTTTTCTTCCATATTTCCACTTTCTAAATAACATTAAAAGAAGCCAAAATAGAGTAAATGCTTTCCTAGTATTAATTTTCTGCATAAGTAATTGCTGTGGTTGCCATAAGGATGCTATACAGTGTGATTGGAACCAGGAGTAGGGGTGAGTACATCCTGTCATGACTGGGATGCAGGGTGTGGGAGGAATGTTGGTCCATCCTGTCATGACTGGGAGTGGGGGTTGGGATGGGTTGGGGATGGTCCTTCTAGGATGAGAGGTGGGTTGGTCTGTCCAGTTGGGGCTAGTGGGGGTGGGATGAAGAATGGCCAATCTAGTCATGAGTGGGTGGGGGAAGTGTCCACAGGACAACCTCTCTAAGATGTGATCCATGCTGTTTGAGGACTCTTCCCATAGAGCCTTGCTTTAGTAAACCAAGTGCTAGGCAAAGGAAATAGTGCTTCTCTGGAGCACAGTGCTCCTACTGTGTAGGATCAGGGGTGGGTGCTATTAAAATGCCATCTTCCTCTCCTTTCTCCTTTCCTTCGTCCCTCCTTCCCCGTCTGCTGTCAGCCTGACAGAGTACTATGTAAAATAACGTATGACTGTGTTCCTTGGCATCACAATTTCCCTTTAGGGGCTCTTGAGAATGGGAGGTTTTAAATCTTGCTGATTCGTGCTGTTCCAATAAGAACATATGTGAGCAGAAGAGCAATGCCAGCTAAAAACAAAAATCGTAAGTGAGAAAGCCTTGCTGCTCAGTCAGGTGTTATAGAGGCAGTGGAAAAATCAAACTCTATGAGAAGTAGGAAATTGCTTTGTTTAGAGCAGGAGAGGTCAATGGGAGTAAATTAGAAAGTGCTCTCTTTATGTTCCGCCTCTTAGGATTTGAGCAAAGTTAGAGGGGTTTATTTACTGATTATCCAGACTATACAACTGACAATAAGATTGAGTGAGGAATTTTGAAAAATTGCCAACATTTCGTATTTCCATACATTACTATGAAGATGATTTGCACTGATGGGGCTGAGCCTGGTAGGGAGCACAGAGACCTGGTACTTCTCATGATGGGGAGGTTAAGCTAAATTAAAGATCCCTCCCTTGTTCTGGCAGCTGAATTCCTGCTCTGCTTCTTGTAGAGGAAACTTCAAGGTTGCCTCAGTACTTATCAAAGAAAAAACTCCATGAGGCTTGTTTAGATGTAATTAATTCTAAAGAAAAAGTGTGCAGTTGTAGGTGGTATGTTACATGAGATCAAGTAAAAACAAAGGGCTAGATTCTATAATTTATACAAAGCCTGCATAGGGGGGCTGTGCAGTGCCCCGCGGCCAGACTGCACCAACCCCAGAGGCACGTCTTCCCCAGAACACAGAGGGACTGTGCTTGCTGCCCCATCTCCTCTTGGGCCCCCTGGAGTAGCTTTCATCCCTAGAGGAAGCAATCCTCATAGGCAAGGAGAAAAGGCTCTTTTGAGTCATCTTTCACAGTTGAACCCAAAATGGAATATGAGAACTTGCATGGCTCAGGGTCTGTGGTAGGATATTGTGCTGTTCCGTTCTAACTCAGGCTGGTAGGAACTGAAAATTCTTCTTCGAGTGCTGTCCCTGTGGGTGCTCCACTGTAGGTGACAGTGCGTCCTGGCGCTGTTGATCGGAGATTTTTGGTAGCCGAGCCTGGTCGGGACGCACGCACTCAGTTGGTATCTCCCATCTCGTTGAAATCTTCCTGAGCACATGCGTCCCGCACCCTCCTCAGTTCCTTCTCAACCGTCCTCGGCCAAAGACGGGACTTAGAGCAGTGCTGATCCTCTTCCCTGGTTTTTGAAGGAAACGATTACATAGAAATAGTTAGTAATATCCCAGTTGTTTCTCTTCTTTTAGAGTAGTTACTTAGTTTAAAAAAAAATTCCCTCAAGTTTGTCTCTCACTGAGACCCTCTCCCCTGACATTTACTAGTGCAATAATGCTGGAGCCTTCAGGATTCAAGGAATGTGCTTCCTGTCAGGACTTTATGCCAGTTTCTGATGGACACTCACGCTGTGTGAAGTGCCTTGGCGAGACACACGTCCCTGCCAAGTGTGTCCACTGCACAAGCCTCAAAACCTGACAGGAACCTGCGGCTGAAACTGCTTCTCATACAGAAATCCCTGAAGCCGCCTCTGGAGACAGGCAATGGCAAACCCTCTCCCTCACGCTCGATGGCCAGGTCCGAATGACCGGGAGCATCGCTTCACCCTCTCTGGAGCAGAAGCAGGAAGCTCTGCAGCTGCCTATGGAGCAGGGCAGTAAACCTGCTCCCTTGCCAGGTCAGAACAGACCGGGAGCCCGGCTTCACCCTCTCATGTGAAGAGACAGGAAGCCCTAATGTCTCCTCTCAAAGACACTCAAGAGGGTAAATGATCTCCTGCAGGGTCTTTACCCTTGGTGCTGTCAGCACCAAGAGCAGGCAACTCTGACCACCCCTGCACAAGCAACTCTCATGGGGTTCTAAAGCAGGGACCCGACTTCCCACAGCGGGAAGCTCTCGTTGGCACCAGTTTCCCAGGCACCGACAATGGACCCGGTGCCGACAACGAGTTCCACCCCCGGCACTGAGCCTGCCTGCAACCCCCAAGCAGATTCAGACCCCCTGCGGGGCTCTCACAAATGGCTTTGGGCTCCTGCCAAAGTGAAACTAAAATCACTCCGGCTGCCGCTCAGACTTCACGCTCTGCAGCACACCAGCCTACGGAGCAGCAACAATTCCTGTATCAGCAGGATATCTCTGTGGCCCCTAAGCCTGACTCTCCGCTCCAGGACGGGGACCACTCGCTGTTTGAACAGCAGCTCTCCTCACGTGACCTGGATACTTTCACTGATAGTGAGAACAGCACACAGCAGCAGGCAGAGTTCTCCCTGCCTCAGTCTTCACCCCCACCCCCCTCCAGGCCATACATGCCCCAAGACATAGGGCATCATAAGAATCAGACTCAGTTTCCCTACTTTATCCCCCAGTGGCCAGGACCCATTTTTTCCGTACCCGGTGCCCTGGCCTCAGTGGTACCTGTGGTTGGCTCCTGCCACCGCTTCTCCTTGTACTCCTTCTACCGGACCGCAAGCTCGTCCTATGCCTATATCCCCAGCTCTATCAACATCTAGTGCTCCTGAACCCCCTCCTGAAGACATGGGCTATGACCCTTTCCCTGTTTTACTGGCTCTTGCCTCACCATCAGCCACAGAGGTTGCCCTTATGCCTCCACCTCCACAGAACATGGATGACTTTATGCAATTCCACGAATTTTTTAAGAAAATGTCACTCAGCCAGGACATCCCTTTGGAGGAAGTCCAGGAGACACAACATAGGCTTCTCAAAATCCTCTGCACCTTCAAAGATAGCACTACCTATAGAGAGAGCACTCCTAGAACCAGCTGGTACTCTCTTGCAGACCCCTGCCTCCATTCCACCAACATGCAAGAAAGCTCAACATAAATACTACATGCCTGCGAGGGACATTGATTTCTTATTTTCCCACCCACAACCCAATTCTATTGTGGTTGATGCAGCGACTCACAGAACAAAGCACTCACACTATCAGCCCACTCTGCAGGGACAAGGACCTCAAACGTCTTGACCTCCTGGACCACAAGGTTTATACTCTTCTACTTTGCAATTTAGAATTGCAAATTTATTCTACCCTCCTTGCAAGCTATGACCATGACAACTACAACAAGCTCTTTGATTTGCCTCCCATGTACTGGAGGACAGGAGAGCGGACTTCCAGTTAGTCCTTGTCGAAGGTCAGTTGGTGTCTAGCATGGCACTACAAGCATCCATGGACATGACTGATCCAGCAGACCGCACCACTGCAGTGGTGATGTGCTGGTCTTCTTGGCTCTCAGCATCCGGTATCCCCAACAATTTGCAATCCAAAGTGGAGAGTCTCCCCTTTGACAAAGATAACCTCTTTTCTCACCCCCACCTCCCAAAAAAAGAAATCTTTCACACTATGAAAGATTCTAGAGCCACTCTGCACACATTGGGCACATACTCGTCCCTCACCAGGAGACAATGGTATCAACCTTACCAAAGGCCCAGCACACAACAATATCACTAACCCGACCCCAGTCCAGACAATATGACACTGGGAAAAACCGCAACAGACCTCCTAGTCACAGGCAAAACCAGGCGCAACCAACTACTTCCCAGCATTGGGTAACAAACAATTTTGAAGTGCTGGTCAGGGGTACATGCAACCACCCCTTGACTCCGCCGCCTATTTGCCCATTTGGCTACCTCCTCCAGACTTTCCACCATGTCTGGCAACAGATCACGCAGGACTGCTGGGTCCTGGAAATAGCTCAGTCAGGTTACTCCATCCCTTTCCTATTTTCCCCGCCCACCCTTTCTCCTTCCCTGACCTTCTTAGGGACCCCTCTCAAGAACACATTTTCTGTGTGGAGGTGGCTCATATTCTCCACCTAGATGCAGTTGAACATGTGCTGACACAACATCATGGAAAAGGATTCTACTCCCAAAAGGAAGGCAGAGGGTACAGGTACAAAAATTCAAGATGGTCACATTGGGCACAGTAATACTCATACTGTACAAGGGGACTGATTCACAGTGCTCATCCTATAAGATGCCTATTTCCATATATACATTCATCCAACCCAGTAGACATAGTTTCTGCATAATACTGACTCCGCCACCAAACGTATTGGCCTCCCTACATTGGTAGACAAAACCAGAAAACCTATGCACGGATGTTCCCTTGCATCCGCACTCCCCAGTACTCATGCTAACCACGGTCACTTCCCAGATAGATTGTGGAGTGCGCTTAGGCGACCACAAGGCACGGGGCCGCTGGTCCCTATCAGAGACGTGTCTGCACATCAATCTCCTAGAACTATGGAATTGCTGCATACATCGTCACGTAAAAGTCACCGCTTCCTACCTGCCCATGTGTCACAACAGTACCGCCCACACTCGGCAGACATTTCTCCGAGAAACACGAATGGGAATTACATCCCTCGATACCTCAACAGCTCTCCTCCCACTGGGGCACTCTGTCGATAGACCTGTTTGCCACTTCTCAAAACTGCAAATGCCATCTATTTTGTTTCAGAGCGGGACTCGGAAACGCTCCTCATTCCTTGGAACAACTCCCTCATGTATGCTTTTCCACTGATCTCACTCATACACAGGGTTCTACGCAACATCACAGAGGACAAAGCCCGGGTCATACTTATTGCCCCAGACTGACCCAAGCAGATATGGTATCCTTACATGCTACGCATATCCATCCGTCCTCCCTGTACTCTCCCCGACAGACCACATCTCTTCTCCCAGAACTGCGGTCGGCTTCTTCATCCGCAGCTCTGGAAACTCCATCTGATGCTGTTGTTCTTTCATGGTTTCAATCCCATGAATTAGCCTGCTCAGACATGTCCTCCTGCACAGTAGAAGGGACTCCACTCCTAAGACTTACCTGCAAAAGTGGAAATGCTTCTCCATCTGGTGCTCCCAGAGATGCCTAATACCCCAGACTGCAACCCTCCCTGACATCTTAGACTATCTTTTCGAACTAAAACAGGACACATTTTCACTCAGCTTTACCACAGTACGCCTCACGGCCCTTACTGCCTTCCATGACACTCTGGACGGCTATTCACTTTCACACGCCCCACCATGAAACGCTTCCTCATGGGCCTGCAAAATCTCTACCCTGAGACTCATTCACTAGTAGTCTCCTGGAGTCTTAACCTAGTTCTCTGTGCTCTTATGAAACCCTTTTTAGAGCCCCTAGCCACCTCTCTGCTCCACATGTCCAGGAAAGTGGCTTTCTTGGTTGCCATAACGTCAACAAGAAGGGTTGGTGAAATAAGCGCCCTGATGGCCTACCCTCCCTACACCATTTTCTCTAAACACAAGCTTACCATACAAACCTACTCCAAATTCCTCCCCAAGGTGGTGTCTACTTTCCACCTTAACCAGTCAATACACTTACCTGTATTCCATCCCAATCCTCACATGACTCCACAGGAAGCTGCATCACGTACCCTCGACGTCCGACGGGCTCATGCATTCTATCTTGACAGAACTAAACCATTTTGTGAATCTCCTAGGCTTTTGTTTCTACTACTAAAAGATCAAAGGGTGACGTTATCTCTAAGCAAAGACTCTCCAAGTGGATCTCCACCTGCATCAGATCCTGCTATCAGACGCAGAATGTTCAACCACCAGAGGGTATTAGGACTCATTTTACTAGAGCAATGTCAACATCCATTGCCTTCCTCCACAGCGTACCTGTTACAGACATATGCAAGGCAGCTGTATGGACTTTTGACCACACATTTGCCAAACATTATGCTATCACATGGGATACCATGGCAGACACCATAATTGGCCATGCAGTACTTTCTACCTTTGTTCCTCACACAACTCCAAAATCCCACCAACCATAGTGGGTACTGCTTCACATTCACCTACAGTGGAGCATCCACAGGGACAGCACTCGAAGAAAACGAGAAAGTTACTCACCTTGCAGTAACTGAAGTTCTTCAAAATGTGTGTCCCTGTGGGTGCTCTACTCCCTGCCCTCCTCCCCTCTACTTTGGAGTATTAGTATGATTTCTCCATGGTAGAAAAGGAACTGAGGAGGGTGTGGGACGCACGCGCTCAGGAAGAGTCCAACGAGACGGAAGATACCAACTGAGTGCATGCATCCCGACCAGGCACTGCTACCGAAAATCTCCAATCAGCGGCACTGGGACCCACCGTCACCTGGAGTGAGAGCACCCACAGGGACACACATCTCGAAGAACTTCAGTTACTGCAAGGTGAGTAACTTTCTCTTCTAATCACCTCCTCTGAGGGCTGTTCAAGGGACTATAGGATAGAAGCTTGGACCATGACTTTGAGTCCCTAAATTCTTGGGCACCTGACTCAAGATTCTTTTAAAGGGCCTGGTTTTCTGAAAGGGCTAAGTGCTCATCCTCTGAAACTTTGGCTTGTTTATGGTGTTAAAAGTTAAGCACTAAAATCACTAATCATTTCTGAAAAATTTAGCTGTGATGTTTTCTGAGTCGGCTTCCCAAGAGTCCCCACCATCACCGTAATTAACACATATTTACAATCTTATTGGCTGAATTAATAGAGATCCTGTCACCTGAACTTTCCCCTTACCTTTAGAGTGAGAGTATTTAACCATTTAACCAAGGATCATAGTGGAGTCTCCGTCACTGACCATTTTTTTAATTGAGATTGGGTGTTTTTCTACCAGATCTGCTCTAGGAATTATTGTAGGGAACAAGGGAAGGTCTCTGGTCTTGGTTATACAGGCAGTTAGGCTAGATGATCACAGCAGTCCCTTCTGCCTTGGACTCCATGAATCTGGGAGTGGTTCCTTCAGGTCAAGGCTGAGATGCTTTGGTCAGCATGAGGTAATTTTTGCTGGCCACTGCCTATGTTGCGCCTTAGGGTGCTTGAACAGAGGACTTTTCTATTTGGTACCTTTCACCAGCACTAAAATCACACAATGGAATCGTTTTTAGAAAGGACGAGCTTTTGAGAACCACATGCTGCCAGAGTCCATGGAAATGGAAGAAAATAGAGTAGAGATTAATGGCCAGGTGTTAATTCGATCCATATGGTCCACAACCTGCATTACAGATGACTGTTTGAGCCTCCCCCTTTCTTTCATTTTCTTCGATTTTTTAGTGTAAACCTCAAGACTTGCTCTTTTTGTTCTTGAGGGAAATACACAGTGCATCGAGCATTTAACCATAAAATAGCAGGCTGGGGGCTGTACCTCTTGCTATTCCCCTCTGTCAAGAAAATGGTTCAGCTCCCTCTATAAATAATTTCCACTATTTGCTTCTGTTGTCCTTGGCAATGTTTTCCATCCACTAGCCAGCCATTGTGAAGTAGTATTCTCTCCTAACATCTTATAGGCTACTTACTTCAGATTCAAATCCTTGTTGTCTTGACATGTATTAATTAATATCACAGCACTATTTAAAACATCCCAAGATTACATTGACCTTGTTCTATGTTACTCTAAAGATAACAAATACTACACTCATACTATCCAACACCCTAGACTGCATTTTAGCCTGTGTCTAGAAATTAGGGGCACTTTCCTTAGTATGACAAGCGGATTCTTTGACTGAAAAGTTTTTCAGATTCCAAAATAAATGTATTTACTAAGTGACTGTGCTGTCTTCATTATGCCAGGCTGTCTTTGTTTTTGCCTGTCCAGCAATCTATTTTGAAAGTATGAAGTAGCTGTTGGCCCTGAATCAAAAATTTGCATTGCAGGTACATAACAATTGTTTGTGTGGGGATATTTTATAAGTGGTAGTGAACATGGAAAACGCTGCACAAACTTCTTGTCATGAGGGAGCTTGCTCCTCACAGGAGTATTGTATTGATGTTACCCTTTCCCGGATTTCATTTTCTACTGGATTTTTTAATAGAAGAAAATACATGTTACTGTGATTTTATGAGTCTTGAAAAATATGCACGATTCAGTTCCCCTCACAGCACTGGCAGTTCTCACAATTTTATCACATCTCATATTTGTTTTTCTCAGACGCCCTGCTCCTGGACTCAGGTGCTACATAAGACATTCACTTTCTTTCTTTCTTTCTTTCTTTTTTTTTTTAAATGAAAGCTAAATTTAATAGCCCCCATCACTGTGGAAAAAGCTTGAAAATATTTACCGAGTTTACCCTAAAAGGCTCAAAAACCAGAAGGCAACTAAAAAATTCCAAATGTATTGTTTTTTTTAAATCTCATAATTAAGCCAGTCCCATGATTTTTGAGGGCCTGGTTTATGAATTTTGAATGCTTGGGGTCAGCAGTGCTACACAAATAACCTGGGTTGGGTTTTCATATGCAGTGCAAGATCTTAAATAATGATCTTCACTTTACAGTGTCTGTAACCTGAGAGAAGAATCCAGTTGCAGAATTGGATTGTGATTGGTTAAATCACTTTGGGTTAGATTATGTCTGGCCCTTATGTGGCTATGCAGTGAAAGAGGAAGACAACCTGTGTAAAGGCCAACCAGAATTGCAGTTTCCGTACTTAAGGGAGAGCAGGGCTGCTACAGAGACCGTGGGAGTTAAAGATAAGAATGGCCATACTGGGTCAGACCAAAGGTCCATCTATCTTGTCTTCTGACAGTGATCAATGCCAGGTGCCCCACAGGGAATGAACAAAATAGGTAATCATCAAGTGATTGATCCCCTGTCGCCCATTCCCAGCTTCTGGCAAACAGAGGCTAGGGACACCATCCCTGCCCATCCTGGCTAATAGCCATTGTTGAACCTATCCTCCATGAATTTATCTAGTTCTTGTTTTGAACCCTATTATAATCTTGACCTTCACAACATCCTCTGGCAGAGAGTTCCACAGGTTGACTGTGCATTGTGTGAAAAAATACTTCCTTTTGTTTGTTTTAAACCTGCTGCCTATTAATTTCATTTGGCAGCCCCTTGTTCTTGTGTTATGAGTAGGAGTAAATAACACTTCTTTATTTACTTCCTCCACACCAGTCATGATTTTATAGACCTCAATCCTATCCCCTCTTAGTCATCTCTTTTCCAAACTGAAAAGTCCCAGTCTTATTAATCTCTCCTCATATGGCAGCCATTCCATATCCCTAATCATTTTTGTTGCCCTTTTCTGGACCTTTTCCAATTCCAATATATCTTTTTTGAGATGGGGCGACCACATCTGCACGCAGTATTCAAGATGTGGGGTACCATAGGTTTATTTGATATTTTCTGTCTTATTATCTATCCCTTTCTTAATGATTCCCAACATTCTGCTTGCTTTTTGACTGGTGCTGCACATTGAGTGGATGTTTTCAGAGAACTATCCACAATGACTCCAAGATCTTTCTTGAGCGGTAACAGCTAATTTAGACCCCATCATTTTATATGTATAGTTGGGATTATGTTTTCCAATGTGCATTACTTTGCATTCATCAACACTCAATTTCATCTGCCATTTTGTTGCCCAGTCACCCAGTTTTGAGAGATCCTTTTGTAGCTCTTTGCAGTGGATGAGAGTGGCAGGATCTTTATCTGAGAGGAAAGGGTGCAGTTTCCTGACTAGCCAGATGCGGGAGAGAAAGTGTTTTCCATTGTGTTTGGTTCATTGACAATACAAGAAAACTAGTGTATTGTCACCTACTAGAAACTAGAGCTTTCTTCCAATGACCAATTCTTGCTGTGAGACACCATCACATTGTTAAAGCAGCTCTTTTGGCACAACAGTCTATTATGCATCTTTAAGAATGTATTGCCAAATTATACATATAGCCCAAAAATGTAACGAGAGAGAAGATTCCAAGAAGCAATTGTAAAGGCTTTTAAGAGAGGCAGGGAACTTACACAAACACAGCATACTTCATTTGTCTATGAAAGAAAAATTCCAGCTGAACACAAATAAAAGTAGATAAATGGATAATTTCAACCTTAAAGCATAACTACAGTGTTCAGTGTGTTGTCAGTTCTTTGTGATTGGCTTTTGTATAAATGCCTCTATACATATCTACCCCATAACATATTGCCGCAGTCGAGATTTATGGAGTTGTTCAAACTAAATCCCGCACTATAAAAGATGGGGGGCTACTGGCTGGATATTTTTTGTGAGGACTTCCCTTTAGAATGTGTTCCCAATTAGTTCCAGCTAGCCAGAATCTACTGACCAAGATTCTGAAGAGGTTCCTAAGTGTCACCCTTAATCGAGAAATATGGTTTTATATTCATTCACACAATACCTCTCAGATTGGCCATATTGTCTGTAACAGTTTTGTGTTTGGTGGGATGCAGTGCACTCCACTTACTGTCAGTTCGAGAACCACCTGTTTCCTCAACAGTTGTCATCTGAATTTATGTTTTAATGTTCTCCTGACTCTATATGGACCCAATTCTTTGCTGGGGTAACTCCACTGACTACCATGGAGTTTACCCCTGCAGAGAATTTGGACCTTCTGTCTTATATATGAACTTATCTGAAGACATTATAGGTCAAAACAGTGCTCAGAGTAAAGAGAGACAGGCTTTTAGCTGAGTTATGCATTTGCACTTATTCAAAGTGGGATTACATGTTGCTCAGGGGGAACAGATTGGGACTGCTTGACTATTCTGCACCAGAGCAGATTTAACAGATTTCAGTGATATGCACGTAAGTGCTGTGGATTGTAAATAATTGCAGTGATTAAATCTTGTATTGCATTCTGCTTGTGCTGAATGCAGTCCAAATGAGAAATGTCTATAGACAAATAAGAGTCATGCTTGATATGATTTAGCCGTCGTTAGGGACTCCTGTTATAGACAAGTGGGAGCAGTCTGGTGAAGCAGGGAAAAATGCCTTATCCAACCTAATCCTTTATTTTTGGCTTGAATTTTAATTTTGATTCCATAGCCCAGCCTCTTCGATGTTATGATTTGAGAGTTTTTAAACCCATTCTGTCTCTTACTTGAGACATATGTGCTACTATATTTCACCACAAGCTTTACTAATCCTAAACAATATTTGATATCTTGGAATATGTCCCTCAACAAGATCCTTCTTACTGTTATCAGTTAGTGCTGTTCCACCAGCCAATCCTTGCTCTCTACTTATCCAGCATTTGAGAGCTCTATTGTTTAGTCATAGCCAATGTCCCCTGCTGTTACTGGTGTATTGTAAAATGGAGGCAGCTGCTTGCCTGATGGAATGTTTCACATTTTTTGGTAGGGATTTTCATCTGTAAACAAAAAAATCAAATTTATAGTCAGATGACTGTTTTCTGACAAAAATATAGAAACAGTATTTCAGTAATTCTCATCCAGTAACTTAGTAATGAGATCTACCACAGCCATCAGTGTATTTTATAATATTGCAAAGTATTGCTTTGCTTTCATTTAATTAAATTTGGCTATTTCCCCTACAATCCAAATGCTTCTATTTTGCCTTCTACCATCCTTTTTAATAGAATGTTCTGTTTGATTGAAGAAAGTACTTTATTGTTTGAGAAACTCTTCTGATTAAATAACTAAACAAATTCTCCTTTTTGGAACTGAAATCCTACAATATTATATGAGACATTTTTATGCATGTTTGCAGCTGCCTGACGTGATAAAATCATGGCAGAGATGATATTGTTCACCCTGTGCGGTCAATGCAGGGTTGTTCTCAACAATGTATTTTTCAGTACTTTGTCCAGGTTTGCTTTAAATATTCAATGTTATGGAACTTTTTAATGGGAAACTAGTTCACAGCCTTATAAATCTCACTGTCAGGAAGATTATCCTGATGTTCAGCTGAACTCTTCCTTTTCTGAACTGTATTCCATTACTTGTACCACACAGAATAATTTCTCTTACTCCAGAGTGTTTCCAACCTTCCAGAAGACAGATGTCTTGTCTCCTCCTTAGTTGTCATGTAGATATGCACATATATGGTAAAATCCTGTTGCCATTGAAGTCAGCTCCCATTGACTTCAGTGGAATCATGATTTCACCGGTAGTTTTCAATTCTTCCCTCATGTGTCATTGTTATCAGCCCCTGAATCCTTTTAGCTGCTCTTCTCTAAACTTCCTGATACAGAGGATGTCTGAATCCACTATTTCAAGTGTGGGTGCATTAGTAAGACTCAATCATACTATTCGTTTGAATAGCAGCTTTCATCCAAACATCTTAGAGCACTTTATGAATGTTAATCAATTAATACTCCCCACCCTTTTGTAAAGTACATAAGTAGTAGTATCTTCCTACAAATGAGGGGACAGTGGAGTAGGGAAGGATTGTCGCCTCTGCTCGGTGGCATGATGAATGTGTGTTTGAAGTGTAATATCACTCTGGCTGCCATGTTACCTTTCAAAGTATTTGCTCCCACTGCTAAGGCTGTAAGTTTTACTCACTGTTGAATAGCTGCATGTAATGGGGCGACGACTCACCCAGCAGTGCCTCATGATGGTTGTCCAGGGAATTAGCTCTTTTCACTCAGGAGCGCCCTCTGCAGGCCAGTGTCCCGCTTTCCGCTGGCCCAGGTGTCCCTCCCAGATCCCGGTTCCCCTTACCTCGGGGTTCCACCCCGTGCAGTACCCCGCAGTTTTTCTGGGTCTCCCCTCCCCGGGGAACCTCCAACCCCTTATCCCCATCTTGCCTCAGTCTTGGCTACTGCCAGTCACCATCTAGCCCCCGCTCACTGGTGTGAACTAGAGTATAATTGCAGTATACTTGCCACTCATCATCGGCAAGGAGGGTTTGGACCTGCTGCCTCTGCGTACCCTTGGGCTGCCTCTGCAACCCCAGTACTCTTCTCAGGGGTAGCTCCAGGCATCATCACAGCAAGCACATGCCTGGGGCAGCAAGCCGTGAGGGGCAGCCTGCCAGTCGCTATGAGGGCGGCAGGCAGGTGGCTTTCGGCAGCATGCCTGCGGGAGGTCCGCCTGCAGATCACCCGCAGAAACGCTGCCTAATCTGCATGACCAGTGGACCGCCCGCAGGCACGCTGCCAAAAGCCACCTGCCTGCCTGCCGTGCTTGGGGCAGCAAAAAACATAGAGCTGCCCCGACCCTTCTGGGCCCTTAACAAGGCCTGCAGCCTGAAGGTTTTCCAGGCCAGAACCTCCCCAGCTCCTCTGGCCTTTCCCCAGCCCTGCTCCACTTTGGGTACCCTGCTCCACTTTAGGTACCCTGCTCAGCTGCTGGTCCCATCCCTCTCAGCATCTAGAGAGAGACTCTGCCTGAGCTCCAGCCTAGCAGCCCCTTTATTGGGCCAGCTGCAGCCTGACTGGGGCATGGCCCAGCTGTGGCTGCTTCCCCAATCAGCCCAGGCTTACTGGTTTCCCACCACAGCCCTCTCACTGGGCTATTTTAAACCCTTCAGGGCAGAAGCGGGGTTACTGCCCTACTACACTGCACTTTGAGTTATTTTTCCCCAGATGTACTAGTTTTCATTTTTCCAAGATGAATCTTGTTCTCTTAGCCCTGTGGTTTTCAACATTTTTTCATTTGTGGACCCCCTAAACATTTTTTAATGGAGGTGCGGACCCCTTTGGAAATCTTAGACATAGTCTGCGGACCCTAGGTTGAAAACCACTGTCTTAGCCTATTTCTCTGCTCTCTAGAGCCTTCTTAATTATCTCTTTATCCTTTCTGGTGTTGGCAGCACCTCCCAGATTGATTGTCAGATTTTGTAATTAGTATTCCTCTTCCAGGCCATTAATGAAGATATTAAATTAGAGCATATGTACGATAGATAAATTGTAGCAATCCAGTAGACACCTACCCTACATCCACACATTGCCACTTACTGCATCCTTGTAAAACTGTAAAAATAAACCAACCTCCCCCCCGCAACAACTAAAATTAACAAGCAACTCAGGAAATGAAAGGTTTCAGAGTAGCAGCCTGTGATATAGCATGGCCAGAGGGCAGCAGGAGAGGGTTAGAAGGCAGCCTTATTCCCTGTAAGGGGAAGAAAGTTTGCTATAGATTAATTAGAGCACCTGAAGCCAATCACATGATAAAAACCCCTGCTTCAATCAGACAGTGTGGGAGCTGGAGCAGAGAACAGTTTGAAGGGAAGCAGAGGACAGTTTGGAGAAGTGCTGCGGTGAGCTAAGAAGTCCAAGACCCTAGGTAAAGGGGCACCTGGCTTTTACAGAGGGAGGGCAGGAAGCCCCCCACAAGCTGAAAGGCAGGAGAGGGAAGTTGCCCAGGGGAAGGAAGTGTCAGTTCAAGTGGTTTACCACTATCCTCAGGGCCCCTGGGCTGGGACCTGGAGAAGAGGGCGGGCCCAGGTCCCTCCTTCTCCACTCCCCTCCTCTAGGACACTAGTGGGGCAGTTAACATTCCACTGCAGGGGCAAGAAATGGTGCCCTGAATCCTCCCCAAAGAAGAGAAAGCGCGAGACCCACCAAAATAGTGCCGGCAATTTGCCACACAGCCATGTTAGTCTGTATCCGCAAAAAGAACAGGAGTACTTGTGGCACCTTAGAGACTAACAAAAGTTTATGCTCAAATAAATTTGTTAGTCTCTAAGGTGTCACAAGTATTCCTGTTCTTTTTTCAGGAAATGAACTTTACTAGCTTGCCCTTGCTAAGGCAGGGCAGAGGACATGTGCTTTTGGTTGTGGGGAGAAAGGGGAGAGGAGAACATATACTGTTCCTCTAATGTGCAAAGAGGGAATGAACTGCCGTGGCTGCTGGCTAGGGGAGTTAGAGGCACTGAAAGGATCCTCATTGCCTTCTTCCTCTTCCTGGGACTGGAGGGGAGGTAACAAAGGTTGTTTCTGGCTTCTTAAGACTTCCTTCTTGAGCAGCTTTGTTAGCCTGATACCTCCTCACATTCTTTCCTCTGCCTTCCTCTACATGGTGAGATAAAATGGTGAGAAGAACATTGATCAAAGGTGCTGCTTCAAGGTAGCTCCATATAATTTTTGAAGAGGGTAGCAGCAGTCATATGACTGCCAGAGTCAGGGCACCCAGCCAGCTGAACAATTTACATGTGCCAGGTGAGTATGCCAATGGAAATATGCAAGGCTGGATTATGGTTGCTCTTTATTTCTGGCATTCCAGCTAGTTTTCAGTCCCATGTTCCAGGTCATTTGGAAAGAATTCTGCAGTAAGAATCTGAGAGACACCATAAAATCTTTCCCTCTGTAGATACAAAACATCTTCTGTGTTCTCTTCAGCCACTAATCTAGTAATTCTATTTATAACAAAGCTATTGGTCGTCAAGTACCATCCTGATCACTGTTTTGCTCTTCCAACCACTGAGCTTCATGATCTCTCAGCTGAAGCAGTGGAGAAAGCTCTTAGCAGGTGAAAGCCACTGACAAATATGACTATTTAAAAGTGGGACAATGGCTTGAAATGTTCAGCTTCTGCCTTTAAGATTATTTAATTGTGGTCACAGAGAGACAGTCAGTCTCGGGAGTGCTGGGACAATTTTTATAGTTGGGGTGCTGGTGATGGGAACCATGTATTTGGTGCTTGTTATTACTACTTCAAGCCAGGGAGTGCAGCAGCACCAGTAGTTCCAGCACCGCTGAGCAGACGTTAATTTTTGCATTAGTCTGTCTTGCCTGTTCTCTGCAAGAGACTTCAACAGCATATTCATATTTAAAAGATATAATAGAGCCAATTCAGAAGGTGTGCTATTGTAAACCACACTTCTTCTGGGTGTGGAGTTCTGTCCCATATAGACCACTTAAAGAGAGACATAAAATGAGTCTGCTCTACACCCTTAGCTAACAGCCAGGTTGGCTTTTAGTTCATGTGGTAGAGGCTCATGCATTAAGCTCCCAAGAGCCCAGGTTTGATCCTGCCCGACAATGACCAGGGTCTGTCAATGTTACGCTATGCCTCAGTCAGGGCTGTTCCTACCCATATGCAAAGTATGCAGCTACGTGCTGCTTCAGCCTCTGCCCCAGCCCTGACTCTTCCCACCCCTGCTCCACCCCAGCCCTGCCTCTTCCTGCCCTAGCCCCGCTCCCACTCCAGCCCTTCCTCTGAGGACTGCAGCAGGGGTCGGGTACCCTGCACTCACCGGCAGTGTTAAGTGGAGTGACCCAGCCCCAGCCCACTCCGCACCGCCAGCTCCCAGCCACGCCTCTGGTGAGTGCTGGGGGGGTGGTTCATCCTATACCCCAAGGCTCTGAGCCAGGGGAGCAGAGTGGAGCAGGCTGGGGCTGGGTCACTCCACTTCCTGCCACCCCGTGAGTGCAGGGTCGGGCCTGCCCTGCACTCACCAGGCGGCAGGAAGTAGAGCAACCCAGCCTCAACCTGCTCCGCTCTGCCAGCTCATGCTGGGGGGCGGTTTCCCCCTGCCCCCTAAGCCTGCTCCTGCCCCCCACCCCCTCGGAGAGGCTGCCGAGGGCACCAAAATGGCTAGGAATGGCCCTGGCCTCAATTGAGGTGTCTGTGCATTAATATAACGCTAGGATTTTAATGTGGCTCAGTGGTATGATCTGCAGTTTTACAATAATCAAATGTAACAGGGACTGTGTATAACAAACTTCTGGATTTGTTATGAAATCTAGTTTTACCAAGCAGCTTAATTCTTATTGGTTAATTTGGGCATGAGACAGTTTGAGTCAATTGAGAGGGAAAAGCCTAATAACTTTCAGAGATTTTAAAAATAATAATAACTAATATTTATTATTTGTATTGCACTAGTGCCCAGGAGCCTGAGTCACAAACCAGGACCCACTGTGCTGTGTGCTGTGCAAACACAGAACAAAGAGATGTTCCCTGCCCCAAACAGATTATAATTTTAGTATGAATTTAAAGTAAAAAGATAGTAAGCTGTTGAGAATATTATTAGTGGAAACCTTTTTTAAAAATTGCTTTAAACTTTCCAAAAATTGATATAGAAAAATAGATCAGCAGTATAAAGTCTAATCTGTTACCTTTTCAAAAAAGATATTGATTCCTGCGATGTCCACATTTTGTAAACATCACCACTGAACCTGCACATAAAAGGTTAAATGTTTGCAGACTATTATCCTTTGCCTTCAAGATCAGAGACAAATTACTATTTTTATTTTACGTTCCCTTGATGAGGATAATGATAAACATCTGTCACTTCGCTGCTTAGCCAGCAAAGAATCTTATTGCAATCCTGTAATTTAAACAGGAAAAAAATACATAGACATACACTCTGTTATATAGACAGTGTGGAGGAGGTGATAGAAAATTCCAGCTAGATCTGGGGGTACTGGGAAAACGGCATTTTATGTCTGCAATTACTTTGCTCAAAGAAAAATTCCATAGATGTATGCTTTTCTATTTATCTTGGGTATTTTAGAAGGGGAAATTACTGCTTGTTTCTTTCCAAACCCAGGGAGGAAAAGAAAAAAAGAAATATTCGATCTAAATTCTGTGACTCTCCACCATATGTAGTCCATTAGCAGAATGATTAAGGTTTGCATGTTAGTGTCTCTACTGGTGTTACAGAATCCAAAACAGAACTTCATCTTGGGTTTCATCAGTTACAGTTCTTGAGTTCCATCCGCCCTCTCCAAATTTTTAGGAAACTTTGTTAATTATTTTTAAAGCCATTAGATTAGTTGTTTTTCCCATTAGTTTTGCTCTAATTAAAAATGTCTAACCTGTTATAATCTGTCATATTAAGGGCAATGAAATTTCTTGTTTCTCGGCTCAGCTACAAGAAGATAAAACTACTCCCGGCTGTTTTTCGGTGTTGGTTGGATCAAGCTTTGGTTTATAAGCAGTAAATGTGAAATGCTATTCTGAATGAAAACAACAAGGAGTCCGGTGGCACCTTAAAGACTAACAGATTTATTTGGGCATAAGCTTTTGTATTTATGCCCAAATAAATCTGTTAATCTTTAAGGTGCCACCGGACTCTTTGTTGATTTTGTGGATTCAGACTAACACGCTACCCCCTGATATTCCGAATGATTTACCTTCTAGTACCAAATGGGCCAAAACAGACACATTTTGTTAAGAAGTCATATTGGGAGCATGTCTTGGGTTTGAAGTAAGAATGGCTTGTTGCTTGGTGTGGGTTTTACCTTCTGGTGATTAGACTGTCAACTCTTTGGGGCAGGGACTATCTTTCTGTTCCAGGTATGGACAGCACTTAGCATAATGGGGCCCTAGTCCATGACTGGGATTCTCGGCACTATAATAATACTACTAATAAATAATATACAGTAATACCTTTTTGTGTTTAATTCTCATTGTAATGTATTTGCATTTAGTGAATATAGTCCACTGGGATAAAATTCATCCCAGTGTAAGACTTAGGCACTGCGGCAGAATTTGCAGAAATTGTGTTTTGCAGGGAGGTGGGAGGCTGTATAGCAAACGCACTGAAGGCCAAGATTTTCCCAAATGACTAGGGCATTTTAGCGTCTCAGTTCTGGGGTGCCCCACTTGGCATTCCTTGAAGTGTGATTTTCAGATTCTCAAAGTGCTGAGCATCCATCCTCTGAAAATCAAGCCCCTTGAGGGTGTCTCAAGTTGAACGCTTGAAGCCACTAGTTACGTGAAAATCTTATCTTAACATTATATTAATAATATAGTAGCTGCTGATGCTGACAAGTATGGCTGGTAGATAGCTACTTACCTCAACTAGATTTTGTTCATAGCACGTTATTCACACTTGGTCATATAATTTCTGTTTTCTTTTGTGAAAAGCTATAGCTGCAAATGGACCAGTTTTTAGTTTTTGTTGTTGAAACCAGAACAGCTTAAATTCTCTTTCTGCGTTTCCGCAGAGAAATATTTTCTCTTGGGGTGGGGAAAGAGCCATTATTCCTCATGACTTTCCACTTGAAATTCAGTTGGTTTGGCTCATTTAAGCCTGCGGAAGCAGTTTATTTTTTACAAGATCAATGTACAGTAGTTTTCTTGTTTTTAAACAGTCCAAACTGAAATGAAGTGCATGCCATTAGCTTCCAGTTAATTTCAGTGGTAAACACAAATCTGCTATTTCAGATCAGCTGTTTACATACAAAGAAGCTATTCCAATCCAGCGGAAGAAAGGCCTCAGGTGCAAAGCCTTGAAGTACTGAAACCAGAGTGTTGTCATCCCTAAGTTGTCTGTTGTTAGATGTGTTACTTTTCATCTCACAAGTCTGTGGCTGGGTTTCTGGATTTGTCACAACTGAGTCAGTTCTCAGTAGCAAGGCTAGAATTTATCCAGAGGACCAGAGATTACAAGATCAGAGTTTGTAGTGCTGCTTTCATAAGTGAGTCAGGAGACAATTGGCAGGCTGAATATGGTAGTTACGCTCTCTGTTAGTAAGTATTGCACTGAGTTGAGGGAATTTATGAGGGTTTCATTCACCTCCTCAGTTCTTTACTGTTTTGAACCCGGCTTTGATCTAAAAATGTGAGTTTGTGTGGAAACATGTAACATTGCCTCTAAAAATGGACTCACATTGGGTCTTCCATTAACCCCTAACTACCAGGAATCCAGATTTCCTGCTGCGAAGCACTAATGTAAGCCAGCTTGATGCTTAATGGTTAAAGCTCTAAACATGCCGGTATCAAAGAAATGTGTTGCTGTATTACTATTCTGTAAGCCCAGCTTTCTGGCCCTCCTGTTCTAACTTGAAGGGTAAATAGCATGGAAAGAGATTATGTTCATTCTGCTTCTGTGTAGACGGAAAACGATGAGAACAGCCAGGCAGACAATTTCTCCATGGACCCCCAACTGGAGAGGCAGGTGGAGACTATTCGCAACCTTGTGGACTCCTACATGTCTATTATCAATAAATGTATTCGTGATCTGATACCAAAAACAATCATGCACCTTATGATCAACAGCGTAAGTAACAACCTCACTTTCTCAATCATTTTCAAATGTTTGGTTTTATCTTCAACTCTTAAAGAACTGATTCGTTTTTAAAATAGAGCAGCACTGTTGTACGGTGAAGAGAAGACGAGCATATAGAATATGATACATTGCAAACATGAGTAATAGTTCTGCCCTTATTAAAACAAAACACTGGAATCTTCTGCAGCAAAAAGTCCAATGCTCTGCAGCTTCTTCTAGAGCAGCTGCAGTGCTTACTGCAGAATACTATAGCATTTTTAATGTAAGGCTGAGTTCAGGTTAGTCCTAGTTGGCATCAATAGTATTGTTTAAAAGCACACTCCAGACCCAGTCATACTTGTCCTTCAGTGGTGTGTTTGTAAAGCCTCCTGCGGAGTACAAGCTGGGAACTCCACCTAGACAGCACCTAGACGGTGTGCAGCAGACCTGTATTGCACTGACTGTAGTCCCTTAAATGACCAAAGGCCTTGTTGCTTGTTTTTTTTGGGGAATAGCAGTTCATACTATACACCTCTACCTCAATATAACACTGTACTCAGGAGCCAAAAAATCTTACCGCGTTATAGGGGAAACTGCATTATATTGAACTTGCTTTGATCCACCGGAGTGTGCAGCCCTGCCCCCCAGAGCACTGCTTTACCATGTTATTTCCCAATTCGTGTTATGTTGGGTCGCATTATATCGGGGTAGAGGTGTACTAGCATTTTGCTTGGGTTCCTTACATTTGCAGATCATCTTTTTATAAAAAACAGTTCTAGGGTTTTTTTGAACAGTTTGTTTAGAGAAGTGGTTCTCAAACTACAGGGCGGGCCTCCCAAGGGAGGTGTGGGAATGTGTCAAGGGAGATGCGAGATGTGTGCTTTTCTTTTTATTTCTTTCTTTTTTTTCTTTTTTTTTTTTTAACAGCTCTGGCTGTCAGCCCTGGTGACTGGGGCTCATGCAAAAGGGCCAAGCACACCTGGGAGATGGGTATAAAGGGGTCAGCCGGAGCCCCGCCACCTGCACTCAGGCTCTCCTCCTCCCCCACCTCCCCAATCCCTCACCTTGAGGAGGCAGAGCTCTGGCTATCAGCCCCAGGGTGACAGCAGCAGCACAGAAGTAATGTGGCAATGGGGCACTAAGTCTGTGTGAAAAGAGGTAATATTGCTAAATATCACTTGTCACATTGCCACCCTTATTTCTGTGCTGCTGCTGGCACAGTGCTACTTTCAGAGCTGGGTGCCCGGCCTGCAACCACTGCTCTCCACTCTACCTTCAGAGCTGAGTGCCCGGCCAGCAGCCACTGTTCTCTGCTCTACCTTCAGAGCTAGGTGGGGGTATATGTACTTGTGGGGGAGTAAATGACTACAGGCACAAAGAGGGGGGGCCCACTCAAATAAGCTTGAGAACCACTTGTTTAGAGTATTAGAGGAAATGTGTGTGTCTGTCTACCCCCAGGTCATCTGATTTAAAAGTAGCTTTGCTTTAGCGCTGCTAGCCCATTGCTTGAGGACCTAGAAGACTTTCACTTCCTGATAGAGTCCTGATTGGGATCCAGTCTGTGCTTCTCTTTGTACTAGTGCCACTACTGCTGTATTTGTAGTAAATCACTACGGGAAATAGCACTTCCTTTTAGTCACTGATAGGACCTTCTTTATGATCTGTTAAGTCAACAAAAAAACAGTTGTAATAAATAGAATATGATAAAAAGCAAATCTGTCTAAAATGTAGCATTTACATGTGAGTTCACAAAGCTACCTTTTATTTTCGGAGGCTGATGTATCCCGGGAAGTCTGTGGGAATTACATTGCACCTGAGATCTGGGTGGCTGGCATAGCAGCTTGAATGCAGTCCACTAGCTAGTATGGAACAAACAAGATCTTCACACAGAGGGGAAGACCAACCAGGATTCCCTTAACTTCTCTTGGACTAATGAAGCCAATCTTTGAATTATGTTAGAATCCTGGGAGGAAAGATTCACTGAGGCCTTTACAAAAGAGTGTAAAAACAAATGGAACTTCCACATTTTTCCAAAATTAGCTCAAATCTAGAATTCAGGAAGTGTGTGTGGTGGAGCAATTCTCTCCACTGTCTCCAGAGCACAGCTGAGACCTTGCTTTATAGACTTAAGGGGAACGCCACTGCTTTTTGAAAGGGATATTGCTCCAGCTCTCTTTCAGAAAGTGTAGAATTTAGTGAACAGTTCCTTTGGAAAGTTTACATTACATTTTCTGCCACTCACGTCCCCATATGGAATTGTTTAAGAAGTTGAAATGCTTTACTTCAGAAGTACAGTGCTGTAAGGTTTTGTACATTGAAGCTGTGCGGCTGTCTTCTTATTAAGGCATGCCAGGTGACAGTGGCACAAAGAAACCCCTTTTTTTACACTATCTAGCTCTCAACTCACTTCTCAGAGTACACACTCTGGGTTTGAGTGCACCAGTGCTAGAAGAAACACTGAGTCCAATCTTATAATTTGAAATTATGCCAATGAATCAAAGCTTTTCAAAAGAAAGTGTGAAGACTTGAGAATTAAATCTTAATGCATTTATTTCCAGGAGGCTTGAATTGAAAAATGTTGAAAAATCAATGAAGATGTTACTTTTCTAAAAAAGTTGACACTGTTAAACAGAGAAAAGAATAACTTTTTGCTTAGCAAGCCAAAATGACATGCAAAGAAATGGGAAGTAAGGAAGTCACATTAGAAGCTGAGTCCTTTTCGGCAGTTTGCATTGTCTGGAGATTTTTGTAAGAATCCCAACCCATCCACTGAAAGAGAAATGAAATTAAACCCCTTTTAATTATTCTTTTCAATATATAGTGCCCCAGAGTGTTGCCTGCAGAACTCTAGAAACAAACTGATCCCAAGGAAGTGGTTTCCATAGCAATCGCAACCTGATGAATATTTGTAGAACTTCCTCACCAGTTGGTGGGATCTTTAAGTGGTGCTTACAATTGAGAGTGAAGTACTGGATTCAAATTTCTTGTAGAGAAAATAAATGAATGCTGTCCTACAGCATGTCTTGTCTATGTCTTGAATGTATATTGCTACATTCCAAATCAACTGCTAATTAGGGTAAATGTTGGTTACTTTAAAAGAAAAGGAAATTTACCACAAAAAACCTGTATCAAGTTATTATTAGAGTCAAACACACCTAAAGAGAGACATGTTCAGAATTCAGAGCTGAAATGTTACTAATACATAGAGCCCTGCAAATCTGCAGATATCCGTTTTATATCTGTGGACCATTTTTGTGGATCTCGGATCAGATGCAAATACAAATTTTGTATCCATGCAGAGCCCTACTAATATGCCTCTTGGTGCTGAGGTATTAGAAAATGCGAATAGTGGGTGATCTTGGGAAAGGTAGGTTCAGTTTGGTGGATTAACTCCAATTTAAACTTTAATACAGATCTCTAATGTTATGGAAATGACTGTCTGCATATTCAATCCCATGGTAGCACTAGCCCTGCCTTCTGCTCCTTGAAATTTCCACGCATGCTCTTTTAGCCCCAACTGTGAGAGCAACACTTCAAGCTGCTCTCCCAGCTGCCTTGTTCTATCCCTCACCCAAATACAGAACTCCTCTCTGAATTCTTGTCCCTCCCTGTAAGATCTCTGATGAGGCAGGATCTGGGATACTGGGGTATTAAGATGCCTATAGTGATTTTGAACATTGCAGGTTTGAGCCCTGTTTGGGGGCATATCTTAATCAGTTTGTGTAATGTTGGGTTTATATCTTGGAAGGGGCTAAGATATCAGTTCCCCCAAGCCTGGAGAAAGCTGTATGAACAGAGGACCCATCTTCAGCTTGGAGAGTTGGTCTGCGATCAAATGCATCAGATGGGGAGGTAGGCTAGCCTCATAACAGCTCCAGTGCTGACCTTACACTGGGGTTCAGTGAGCATGCATGGAGATCTGTGCTAGCAGGAGACGGATCTACCATGATAATAGTTGCAGGCTGATGTTGTTCAAACAGATATTTGTGGTTTAACAATTCCTTTACGATCAGCTCTGCCCTTAATCTAATTTAAGGATTTTTTTAAGTGATGCCATTAAAATTTTCATTTCATCAAGTATAATTTGATGCTGTTTAACTAAGATATCTGTTTTTAATGTGGAGCTTCTGGCAGTAGCAAGGAAAATAGTGTATTCTGGCATTTGATCAGTACCATCCGCTGAAAAGCAGTGTGAGATTCATGGGAAAAATTTGCAGACGTTGGTAAGAATTCACATATCTCCTCTTGAACATGAACGAGAAACAACCATAGCATCCAGTGACCATGTGCTTGTTCTTCTGAAAGGCCCCCCTGCTTTTCACGGTCAGAAAACACTGGAGGATCCCAACACCAGTTCAGCTTGACCACTGGTTCATGCCTTGACTACACACAAAAATGGTCCCAATATAAAGATAATTAGTTTTAAAAACAATGTAATTAAGCTAGTGCAAACCCCTCTGCAATCGGAGGTTGTACTTATGAAATCAGACGTTCAGGAATGTGTTACTGTTTGCATCTCAAGCTCAAATAATCTTTACAGAGTGAAAAACAGATGAGAAATAGATCAGAAGAGTTTTTTAAAAAATCCTCCAATGCAAGGATTTAATAGATCAACAACTGGTCTCTGAATCTGTTTACCACAGAATTATTTAAATACCTCTAGATCTGTGTCTATCTTAATGTGCTCCAGGTTTCTATAATCAGGGCAGGCAGAGCAGGGAATCAGTATATTAAATTAGATCTTATGTTCAGTTTATAAGACACGTGTGTGTATATGGGGGCATTCAGGGTCCTACAAAGCTGTCGGAGATGAAAGACTTGATGTGCAGTAGGTGAAATTACTATTAAGAAAATAATTCTGAAAGACATTTTATAGTGCCTTAAAAATTCCATTCCCGGGGAACTAGATGACTTATGGAATTGATGATGGGCTGCCCTTTAACCTCTAGGTCAACTGTTCAGAATTGGGCCAAAAATGCTCTTAGCACTTAATAGCTCTTCAACAGCCTGTGTGAAATGAGTTAAAAATATAGGAGACACCTTACAGGCTTAGATCAGTACTTGACACTAATGGTGTCTAATGCCATATGCCTCAAAGGAAGGCAGAAGAACCGCACAATGCATTGTGCAGTGTTACACCATGAGAATATCTTGCTGTGGCATACGAAGGGTATTCTCAGTCCAGGGAGATCCTACAGAGATCTACATATTAACAACAATACTTACAAAAAGCATTTTTCTACTCTATACCTCAAAGCACTTTACCAGGTTAATCAAGCAGAATTCTAAAAGTTTCCTCCCTTCCCACAAACTCAGCTACCTTTCCTAATGGCCAGCATCCCTGTGGCCTCAAAATGTGACCATTGGTTTAAGTAGGTGTATAGTTCTGGGAGCTCGCCTCTTCGTCAGGTCCAATGGCGAGAGACTAGCATGAACTACTGATGCCACTTTCACAACTGGCACCACAGTGGCCATAGTGGTTGAATAGTGGACTGCAGTTCCCAGTGCTGTCTGTCTGGCACAATTTCTCTTGATCTCTCTTCTTTTCTATGGATCTGATGTATTCTCACTGAAGTGCCTGCATTCCAGTGGTGGTAGGTGAACTTGATTGTGCCGTGTCCATTGTTTTGAAGACCTCAGCTGTGTTTATGCAATATCTTATTGCCATTTGTAGCCCGGTAGCAGGGGTCTTTTTTTGTCTGATTTTATAGGTAAAAGAATTCATAAATGCAGAGCTCCTGGCTCACTTATATTCCTCTGAGGACCAAAACACCTTGATGGAGGAGTCAGCAGAACAGGCTCAGAGGCGAGATGAGGGGCTTCGTCTGTACCAAGCCCTAAAAGAAGCACTTGCAATCATTGGAGATATTAGCACTAGCACTGTATCTATCCCTGCCCCACCTCCAGTTGATGATTCCTGGCTACAGCAATCCCGCAGGTAAGGATCTTCAGATACAGTGGAAATTAAGGCAGAGCTAGATCATCAGCACTGCTACATCTCCATCTTCTCTGGCAAGCCTTTCTCCATGTCTCACATGAAATTCTTGAGAGAATCAGAAAATTCTTGTTGAGGGGTGGGAATGTGCAGGTGTAATTTCTTGTACTGGGTAATCCTAAAAACCTCCCAGGCAGGGCTGGTGCAGCCATTTAGGCGACCTAGGTGGTCGTCTAGGGCACTAGGATTTGGGGGGCATTTTCTTCGGCAGCAACCACGGCAGCCGGATCTTCGGCCACCCCGGTCGCCACCAGCATTTAGGTGGAGGGAGCTGGGGCAGGGGAGTGCGGGGAGGACCACCTGCAGCAAGTAAGGAGGGGGGCGGCATGCAGGGGAACTCCTCACCCTAGCTCACCCCTGCCCTGCCTCCTCCCCGAGCACACCATGGCTGCTTCACTTCTCCCGCCTCCCAGGCTTGTGGCACCAATCAGCTTAGGGGGGGCGCTTTGGGGCAGAGGGGGGGAGCTGCTGTGGGGGGGGCACCTCAGAGTGGGGGCTTGGGGACGGGGGAGGATGCAAGGTGGAAGTTTCGCCTAGGACACGAAACATCCTTTCACTGGCCCTTCTCTCAGGTGAGCTGATTTTTAACAACCATATGCTCAGAATTCGTCTTTGCACAGTGGAAGGTCCTACCAGTTAAGCCACCAGCCTTCATTCCAGATATTTCCTGCCCTGTTCTGTTCTAGAAGGGACATGGAGAAAAGGATGCTTCTGAACCTCTTGGGGAGAGGGATCTGGTATATGAATCTGTTGGACCTGGCAATCCATTTTCGGATATGTCAAGCAGCTTTGGGATTCATCATCTAGAATTGTCTTCCATGGAGCTACTGTAGTATGCGTCTCCTTCACCAAAAGATATCCAGCCTGTATATAGTCCAAGTTTTTTACAAATTCTTCCACACGTTCATATTACGTGGATAAATGGAAAAGATATATGTATCAAGAAAGGTGCTTGTAACCTCTTTTCTGCCTTTGAGAATACCATCTAGTTTATTTTGTGACTCAGTTGATATTCCATTTGGTTTCTATGGCTCAAATAATATAATCATTTATGCTCCCACCCTACAGCATCTCAGTTTCTTTAAGGGTTTTTAACTCTTCACTTCCCAAGCTCAGGCAACCTCACCCCTCTGTGAAACCTAAGTCAATTTTTGTGTCCACTTTTTGGTTCTTTCAAGCCACTGTAAGATTTCCGTGTTCCTTACCTATGGCTTCCTTAAAAAGAAAGTGGCCTTCTTATTAAATCCACCTAGCAAACTGGTGTTAGAATATTGACAATACTAAACCTTTATATTTATCTTTGTGATTTTACACCTGATGCTGACCTTAATAATGCTTACTTTCTAGGGATGGTGTGATAGTGAAGGGTTGAGTGTACATTTTGTAGAAGGGAGGGGAGTAGATATTCTTTTAAGACTTGGAAGCATCTCTGAGCAATTCTTTGGAATGGATGGGAGCATGGAAGGCACCATCCAGAACAAAGGAAAATGAGAGAGTTGTCATTGCAAGAATATACGATACTAACACTGTGAGATAGTGGGCTGCCTAAATTACACTCTTCAGGACCAAGACAATATGAAAGCAGAAGAGAATGTTTACAAGATTGTTACAGGTTTCAGAAAGTATCTGGCTTCCATTTTTGAAGACCATGTAGATTTTCATTAATCTCTGATTGTTCACTAGATCACCCCCTCCAAGTCCTTCAGCTCAGAGAAGGCCTACATTAAATAATCCCCCAACCAGACCTTTATCTGGCCGAGGACCTGCTCCAGCAGTCCCATCACCAGGCCCTCTGTCTGGGGCTCCACCGGTCCCATTCCGTCCAGGACCATTACCTCCATTTCCTAACAACAGTGAAGGCCTTGGGACGCCACCTCAGGTTCCATCTCGGCCAACGCGGGCTCCTCCCAGTGTTCCAAGGTAAGACATTGAATAAATCTTGATGCTGGGTATGGTTCTCATCCTATAGAATAACAGACATATTTTATATTGGGTAGAAAATTGAAACACAATTCCTTATATCTAAAATTAACAAAGCAATACAATGCTTTCAGTGAAGAGAGACAAAGGTGGGGTTTGACAAGTCCTTTCTTATCACAAAGCTTATTTCTCAGAAATTAGAAACTTTTCACCCAAGAGTAAAAGACCAGTGTGCAGTGAATTGGTCCAAAGAAATGCTCAGTTGTCTGACTGAAGTCAGAACAGCTGCTCATGGTGTTGGGTACAGCCAAAAGCTGTGAAAGAGAGAAGTAGAAACTAGATTAGACACAAGAATCATATCTCTGCTCATGGAGAAGAGGTCTGAGTGTAGTGGCTCACATTATCCATTCTAGTCGGATCACAAAATGCATCTGTCTTCAGAGGGGATGATGATTCATCTCAGTGAGAGAGAAAAAAAGTCAGCCACTTAAAGAACAGTGGTAAAAATCTGACTTTAATTCACAAATACAAAGGCAATTTAGATCTGTGGTTGAAAATTTCTCCACAGCTGACCACAGTGCACTTAGAATTACAGCAGGTAGCTTAGATAAAGTCACATGGCACAACATGGTAAGTTAAGGGACAGGAGACTTGCCTTCACTCCAAGTTTCCTTTTATTTTGGAGCATTTTTATCAATACTTTCAAGTGGCTTTAGATGTGTAATTTTGAGAAAACACATTGTTATAACATTTTTACTATTAATCTGAATTTTACACCATGAAGATGTTACAATTTCACTATGCTATCATGTAATCCCTAATCATTCTTGAGTATAAAATATTGTTATTCCATCAAGGGGTTCCAGTTATATCTTAAACTCTGAGATGTAGAGGCAGAATGGACACCCTTGTAAGACATGGCTGACTCATTTTAAAATCTTATTAAAAATGAAGGACAGCGTAAAATGATTACAAGTAGGAAAGTAAAAGGTACTTTTGCAAGTTTTCCATGTTTTAAAATAGTGATTGACAATAAAAAATTCCCTCACTGGAGATTAGGAGCTAATGAAATGCTTCCACTTGAAACTGCCAGCCCAGTTATAGGTGTCAATAATGTAGTTAGTCCGGATGGGATACTTTCAAGTTTAATTGTCCTATCCAAGAAAAAGCAAATCAGGCCCATCAGACAGTGGAAACCTTTTTGTGATTTTTTACCATTAAAGGGCAAAATATCACATTAGTTGCACTTGATGTCATTTCAATATACACAGGAATATCCCCCATCTGTAGTTGTGTTACTGGTTAATATTAGACCACTGAGAAGAAACACAAAAATGCTTCCCTGAGTGTTAAGCCGTAGGCCAAAAAGTCTGTGTGAATTCCCTAGTTTGGAGAGTTTCAAACTGATGCCAAGACTACTTTGCCAGGGTCTCCATTGTGCCATCAGAGAGGTGTACATATACACTGCAGATGCAGAGTCAAAATCCACTATTTTGTCAGTTGTGCTACTAGGGGGAACCATAGGTGCCCAGCAACTGTTAGCTTGCCTGTCCTTGGAATGAGCATGCCTCCTCTTTCCTGCCTTGCTGTGATTTGCATGCACATTGCTTTCCTAAGATGGCTGAAATGTTTTGACTGCTAAACTGGGAGGCTGGGTGGAGCCCGTGCCTTACAGAAGACGCTTGATTAGGCCTTATTTCAATAGCCTGTCAATTTATGGATGCATTTGCTGGCATGGGAAACAAATGCTGGAGAAGGAGGTCAGTGTGGTTAAAATACCTTAACTGTCCATATAACTGTATGGAAGATTTCATGACATTTGTGTTAAATGTAATCTGCAGTACTTCTTCCGGACTGAGTCATGGTTCAGTGTAGCTCGAGCTGCGAACCCCTTAGGTGTAAAAACACGTACATATGCTTAAGAATGAAGTGGAAGAGTTCACATTTGTGCTGAAACATCGTTTATCCTGCTGACTAAACTCAACGAGAGGAAATTTCTGAGAAGGGGCTGGAGGGGGAAGTCACCTGAGAGGGACATGTGTCTGACTCCTATGCCTATTAAAAGTGCAGTTTTAGACTTGGAATTTCTGCTCCACATGGTCTGTTTTTAATAAAAGCCTGAGCAGGACTGTAGTAAATTGACTCAGAAAAGGGATCTCAGATACTAAAAGGAGAGGTGGGGAAAGACTTGAGGAAGAGTTCTTGATGAAACTTGAGCTTTTTCTTTTACTTCTTTATATATCTAGTCTCTCCGCTCTGTCTGCTTTACCACTGTTTTCTCCAGTGATTCCTGAAAGTGTCAGGATCCATCATATCCAGGAAAGTAGCTTAGCTTCCTGAGAGGAAAGAGACATTTTTTAAGTTGTTCTTGGCTTTCCAGAGACGCCTCCCCTCCCCTCCCCTCCCCCACCCTGTTAGTCAGGAGCAGAAACTGCTAACACAACAAGACAACATGAGCATTTTACTCTCTTTCCTGCTGAGCTTTCAGATTAAAAAAGCAATAACCAAAACTGTTTTGAAGGGAAAGATTCAAACCATCCTGTTCAGTGTATGGCTGTGCATATATTTTGACTGGAGAATTTGCCACTTCATTAGCAAGATATGACCCCTGCCTTTAAAAAAAATCTGATTTTATTCCACGTTATTAGCTTTTAATCAAAGCAGCTGCAATCTTACAGAAACCATGAGCTCTCTGCGGTTTTTTTATTGCTCCTCATTTAACATATGGAGAAAGGAAAAGGGCAGGGAAGAGAGGAAACAATTTTCTTCCTTATTTCTCTCTGATTCTCAAGCTGGTTTGTGTTATGTGTCCTGAGTATTTCTGTGAGGCAACAGAAACTATTTGCATGATGCATGCCTGTTTTAATTAATCCCACTTGAGATGGGTGGATCTCTCCCAGCAGCAAAGCTTGTGAGTAAAGGCGCCGGCCTTTGTTAGCGGCTTGATGCCAAAGTATCTCTGATTTGCGAAATATCCCCTGCTGCCAGAAATCAGATTATTCCCCCTCTCCCTTCTCTTAAAAGGCTGCAGCGATATTTTAAAAGAAAATACAGATGTGCACTTGCTTCAGTAAGATGACTGTAAGCTTGCACGAGCGCCACTATAAAGTTCCAGAAAGTATGTTTGTTTCCTGGTTTAGAGATCTTGATCTTGATTGAACCACTACGTCCAGTCTTAATGCCACTATTTTAAGTTGTAGCTTTTTCGCTGAGTGGGAATCTCAGCTTTGCCACGAAGAAAGAGAAGGAATTGGAAATGTGTTTTTCCTGGCAATAGAGCCCTCTGGAATCAGCATGTGGCCCCGTGATTATGCTCTCTGCCCCTTCCCCTTTTCCCTGCTCTGTAGTGTTACTGCAGCTGAGGGAAGGAGCAGAGAGCTTCCACTCAATGAAGGCTCAAAGGCCATCATGCACTTGCCACTGGGATCTGCATTACCCCCAAATACTGTGGAAGCTCAGGACCTGGTTGCACACAAATCCTAGAGGGAGGTGCCATGTCCACTGACAGGGACAAAGCCCAGCTAAGCTTTATAGCATGGATGGCACCCTGTTCTGCTCAGGTTTCCTGCTCAGGCTTGCAGTCATGGAGCTGCCACAGCACTCAACAGTGATTCTGGGCACGAAGGGTTTGCAGGGGCAGGGTCTTAGAATGGGATGATATTAATGAAGAATTGAATCGATCTGCTGGGCTGCTGATCAGCTGTTCAGTGGAGCTGCCCTGCTACTCGCTGCTTTCTCCCTCCTCCCCTCTTCACTGCCCTTAAGACAGGAGGAGGCAGAAAGGAGGGAGCGGCGGGTGGGAGGCGCTCAGGAAAATGTGCCTTGGGAGAGGGGCAGAACGGGGAGGGGAAGAGGTTAAGTGGGGATGGGGTCTTGGGGGAGGGGTGGAGCCAATGTGAGGCACCCACCAGCAACATGAAAAGTCAATGCCTATGTTTATAACATCATTGGTTTATCTCATCATTCACCCAGAAGTCAACAGGAGTGAGGTGCCTCCTTTAAAAATCTAGTCCCAGATCTTTAATCTATATTTGTGCAGCACCTAGTACAATGTGGTCCCTATCTCTGATTGGGGCTAGGGTGACCAGACAGCAACTGTGAAAAATTGGGACATGGGGTGGGGGGTAATAGGCACCTATGTAAGAAATATCAGGACTGTCCCTATAAAATCGAGACATCTGGTCATCCTAACTGGGGCCTCTGCTTGCTACTGCAGTTCTAGGCAGAGCTGGTAACACCACCAATAGTTCAGGTTATCTGACACTTCCCATTGTAAGACTCTCTGTTTTCAGTTGCTTTTGACTTTCTCAAACATCAACAGGCTTAAATTTTCCATGCTGAATGTCTCTGCCTAAGACTGCGTTTTTTCCGCAAATTTTATCCTGTGCACCAACAGAGGCCAGGGTCCTGCGGAAAAAATAGTATGTGATCATATGATTAAAAACTGTAGCATAATACCTATGTACAAAGGAGCTGAATTGGACAGATAACCTTCATTCTGGCATTTCCTAACTGGTGAGCACTTTCAACCTTATGAATGTTCTTTTACTGGACTTTTTTGGCTGAAATATAAAATAATAATAAAATGTCTGTTATTTTTAGCTGAGCACTTTTGGTGTGTGCGCTCAATTCTGTACAAACATTGCCTCAAAGAGTTGATGTTCTAAATCAGACTCAGCCTGAATGCACAAGCCATGGAGTGCAAGGTGCTCTTGCAGGAACAGGTATTGTAAGTTAAGGTGCTATTTCAAAGCATACACTCCATATGTGCCTGGGGACAAGTTAACTTGAACATTGTGTTAATGGAAGGATTTTAAAAATGGTAATTTCCTGGGTTTTAAAGGGGAAAAAATAAGCTAAAGCATGACTGATTTCAGCTTTGCTTCCAAATCAAAATCCTATACACTGTGTATAGAAGCCCCATGCCAAATCCCGGTAACTGTGTATTCATATACTCCATACTCCCGCATAACTCCAGTACTGCCAGTCCAAAATATTCAAAAATCATGAGAATTAAAAACATGTGCGTACATTATTCCCTGTCTGATTTCTGTTTGAGCCTCTAGGGGTAAGCCACCTCTTCCCAATTGATTTATCATTTCTAGTTCAAATTTCAAGCTCAGATGCCCTCACAGTAATGCAGTCCTCGCCACTGGGTGCTCAGAGAAGGAACTCCACTTACCTTCTCGTAACTCTACGGGCAGGAGAACCGCCATTTTTTGCTTCTCCATCCCCACTCCCATGTCAACAATCTGCCAGCCCCTTGCCATCTTCCTTCCTGTCCACCAAGTTTGCTGCTCCCTTCATATTCCCCCTCTGTGCTCCTACACAGCCTCCCACCCCATACATTCATCTGCCCCCATATTTTCCTTCCTTTTCTGTGTGTGTGTGTGTGTGTGTGTGTGAGAGAGAGAGAGAGAATATGAATGGGGAGAGGGCATATGGGTCTGTCTGTGTTGGGGTACTTTTCTAACTGGTTCTGCAAAACCAGTAAATGGCATAGTGTAGACCCATTTTAATGAACCAGTTGCAAGGCCCTCTTGAGATTCAGTAACAGCAGGGCAGGCTGCCAGAAACTTGGTCTACTCTACATCATTGCTCTAATTGGCTTGAAAATCAGTTTAGCTGAACCAGTTTCAAAACTGGTTAGAAAATTCCCCTAGTGTAGGCAGGCCTCGTGAGAGAATGGAGGGAGGGACTTAGGGAGAGAAATGGTATGAAGAGAGGAGAAAGAAGAATGTTTCTCCTCCGTATCCTTACAGAGGGACAAATCTGGTGATAAGCAAGAGGTTAAGGGTACTAATTGGATGGTTGCCCTCAAACACTGCTGTGACCTCCTATGGTCCTGTCAGCTGACAATAGCTGGGAGGATGATTAATTTGCTTTATTATGTACGCTTTCAGCAAGAGACTTTTTGCCTCATTAGCTTTTTTTAAAATGTACTGATTAGTGAAAGGAAGCGGTTTTTATTTTTAGCAACTCTCGACTTTAAAAAGGAAAGTGAAGGCAAACAATAGCAAATACCATTTGCCAGGAATGCAGATGGGAAGCCAAAGGTGTGTTTTGTCTTCTGTATTTAATTAATAGCATAACATTTGTCACAAAGACCCTGTGCCTAGAGAAGGGGTGACCAACATAGGCCCATGGCTGGATCCAGTCCACTAGCTGTGTATGTGTGACCAGCATGCCACATTCTCATTGTGCAGAATCTCAGTTTTCATTTTTTAATGATAGTACGTTTCTAACCTTCATGGTCATGAAGAAAACCTTCTGAAGGTGAGTCAAATGAAACCAATGCAGTGTTGCCTTCCTGAGTCTGCAGACAGCCTGACACAATGTGAAACCTTCTGTCCCATATTAATCTCATACGAGTGTCTATTAAAACAACTTAAACAATTCAATATCTCACCTAATTAATTTCCTGCCATTGCAGGGGCCTCAAGCATAGGTGGCACCTCAGTCTCATCTGTTCTCTGCGTATGGCACACAACAGCTCCTGAGTTAGGGTGACCAGATAGCAAGTATAAAAAATCAGGACAGGGGGTGGAGGGTAATAGGTGCCTATATAAGAAAAAAAAACCCAGAATCGGGACTGTCTCTATAAAATCAGGACATCTGGTTACCCTATCCTGAGTCCTCCTGAAGACTGAAATGCATTAGTCTGATTTAAATTATTGGGCTCAATGTAGGGCTTTCCGGGTGAAACGTAATGGCCTGTTTTATGCAGGAGGTCAGACCAGATGGTCTGATGGTCCCTTCTGGCTTTAAACACTATGTCAGCATAAACTATGGCATTGATGATCATTTTAGTGGCTGTAGTGGGGAGAGAGCTAGGAGTGAGAATTGGGAATTGCATTTCATTCCTTGAAGCAGAGGTTCTAAAGATCTCATTAGCCCTCTCTGTACCCACATGCTCAGTCCAGGAAGCACATGCCTGGCTCAAGCCAAACTAGCCTCACATGGCTATGCAAGGCAGTGGGGAATCCTTACGGCCCTGGGTGATCCTATTGGCACTAGGGACAGACTAGCCCTAAATGTGTTTATCCATCTGTATGCCCATTACATTCTCCTTCCCCCAGCATTTTGGAGTGATTTTCACTCCCTCTGTTGTCTCTGCTCTCCTCTGCCTGTTTTTCTCCTGCCCCTAGGCTTCACGTCCTGCCCTATTCCTTGCTCCTTTCATCTGCATCATCCTTCATCATCCTCTTTCCATCTTTTCTGGTCTCTGGTATTCTTTTCCCTCAGTCCCAAGTCTCTTCTCTCTTCCCTGCTGACCTCTTCCCCCAAAGCTCCTCTTGCTCCTGAACTGCAGACCCAGAACCACCACTGTTGCTGTTGTTCCTTTCTGCAGCTTTGGCAGGGGCCAGGAGGGAGCATCTGAGAAGTGGAGATGCTGATGTGTGAACTGGGAAAACAGAAGAGGAATCTCTGGCTGTGGAGACATCCCAGGGTTTTATTAAACAGAGAGAAAATCCTCTTTTCAGTAAAACAGGCCAGGATGCTAGGACTGTCTCTCAATTAGGACAAGCCTGGGAAAATGAGTTTCAGGTCCCCCTAACAGATTGGAGATAGTGACTTGCAGAAGAAGTGACTTTTGTTCCCTGCTTAAAGAAAACAAATCATCTGTCTAACCTCTTTCCACTTTACAGTCTAAAATAAGCCTAGTCCACAAAGAGACTTGAATCCACATTAACAGTGAAACCTGGCTGAAGAACTGTTTCAATATTTTCCTTCTAAAAAGGTGCGAACACGGTTTCCAATCACAGTGTAGTCTGAGCCCAAGAGGCCGGGAATATAATGAACACTTGCCAATTTTATAGAAGAAAGTAAATAAAAAGCTGTTTACACCTCCGGACCAATAGGAATATATTGTAAAATGCATCCACTTTCGTAAGTGCTCTGTGATGATCATGGACAGACGTGAATTTAAGTGGAAATGAAAGCCTTTTATTTAGAACTCTGCTGGCTTTTCTTCTCAGGCCAGCGATGATCTTAAAGCAGGGCCTCTCGCTGTAATTACAGCTATGCTTCACTAAAAGCATATTTTGTGGACTATGTCTCTAGAATGATAGCAGTTCTGAAAAGGCAGATGCTTGAGGAGTTCCCATATGGTTCTGATCGAGTTGTAAGTCTAGACTTGCTTTATTTAGTGACTTTTGCTCTGCATTTGTCTAGCTAAAGCTATTCAGAGCTCTCTTAAAACTGAAAAAAACGGAGTGTGCTCTTTAGGTTAAAAATAAAATAAACCTTTCTTATTTTTTAATTTTTGGGTGGAAGTAGAAGTTATCCCTCGTATAAAATCCCACTGAACTCTTCAAAGGAGGAGTCACTCCAGAAACATCAGGGAGTTATTAAATAGGATTTCATTGGTAAATTCTTTATGCTCTGCCTAATGTATGCTAGTTAGAAGTCCTGATTCTTTGTGCAGACTTGTTTACTCAGCCCTGGGAATGAATGATCCCCTGCTCCTTCAGCGCTAACTTTTACAAACACAGCATTTCCCTTTCAAAAAATGAACCCAGCTGGCCACTGGGGCCAGGTTCTGGCGGTCTGCTCCAAAAGTTGAAATTTCAGTGAAAAGATTTGAGGCAATAGCTAAATAGGAATCACTGTAGAAATGACATTTTTATCTAAAAGGACTGTCTGATTCTGAATCTGCCCAGAAATCAACCTTTTGTACCTTGCGAACAGCAGTAAATATGAGAGAGTCTGATGGAAACAGAAAAACTGGGGGCTCTGCTGTCTCTACTAATATCATCTCTTGGCTTCAGACTAAACATTTAATTGGGCTTAGTCACATATTTACTCATTGACATGGCAGCTAGCGCAGCACACAGATCATTTGGGTTTGTTTTTCTTTAATTTTCTTTTGATCTGAATGAGTTCAGAAGATTACAGCTCCCCCTGCTGCTGGTTGTAGTCTATAGATCACTGTAGTTTTAAGGGAACGTTAACGTGCAGAGAATGTTTGCGTAACCTTTGCTCACACTTCACACTAAAAAAAACGGATTTTTACAGGCTGAAAAAGACGGTTACTCACCTTTGTGACTGTTGTTCTTCGAGATGTGTTGCTCATATCCATTCCAGTAGGTGTGCACACGCCGCGTGCACGTTCGTCGGAGACTTTTACCCTAGCAACACTTGGTGGGCCGGCAGGGCGCCCCCTGGAGTCGTGCCGCCATGGCGTCGGTTATATACCCCTGCCGGCCCGCCACTCCTCAGTTCCTTCTTGCCGGCTACTCCAACAGTGGGGAAGGAGGGCGGGTGTGGAATGGATATGAGCAAAACATCTCGAAGAACAACAGTTACAAAGGTGAGTAACCGTCTTTTCTTCTTCGAGTGCTTGCTCATATCCATTCCAGTAGGTGATTCCCAAGCCTTACCTAGGCGGTGGGGTCGGAGTGAGACGTTGCGGAGTGTAAGATCGCTGAGCCAAAAGCGACATCGTCTCTTGATTGTGCAACAAGCGCATAGTGAGAAGTGAACGTATGCAATGACGACCAGATAGCTGCGCGGCATTATCTCCTGGATGGGAATGTGCGCGAGGAAGGCGGTCGACGAGGCTTGAGCCCGAGTAGAGTGGGCAGTGAGACGGCCAATCGGGACGTGGGCCAAGTCGTAGCACGTCCGGATACAGGACGTTACCCATGATGAGAGCCTCTGAGAAGATATAGGCATACCTTTCATACGCTCCGCCACTGCTATAAATAACTGGGGCGAGCGTCTGAAGGGTTTTGTCCTCTGGATGTAAAAGGCGAGGGCTCGGCGGACATCCAGGGTGTGAAGCTGTTGGTCCCTACGTGATGCGTGCGGCTTCGGGAAGAAGACCGGGAGGAAGATATCCTGATTAATGTGGAAGGCAGAGGCCACCTTGGGGAGAAAAGCCGGGTACGGGCGTAGCTGCACCTTATCTTTGTGGAAGATCGTATATGGAGGATCTGCCATTAAAGCACGGAACTCCGAAACCCGCCTGGCCGATGTGATAGCTACCAGGAAGGCCGTCTTCCAGGACAGGTACAGCAACGAGCAAGTGGCTAAGGGCTCAAAGGGAGGGGCTGTGAGCCGAGTCAGAACAAGGTTGAGATCCCAGGTAGGGGAAGGAGGCTTAACCGGTGGGTAGAGGCGCTCCAAGCCCTTAAGGAATCTCGAAACCATCGGGTGAGAGAAGGTGGAACTGTTCGACTCCCTTTGATGGAAGGTGGAGATGACGGCTAAATGCACCCTTATTGAAGAGAGTGCCAAACCTTGTTCCCTGAGGTACCACAAGTAGTCTAGGATAATCGGGATCGAAACGGCCTCTGGAACTAGGGAATGTTGTGTACACCAAAAAGAAAACCGCTTCCACTTGGCGAGGTATGTCGTCCTCGTGGAGGGTTTTCTGCTTCCCAAAAGGACCTGTTGAACCTGGGCAGAGCAGCGGAGCTCCAATTGGTTCAACCAGACAGCAGCCACGCTGTCAGGTGCAGGGACTGCAAGTCTGGATGGTGAAGCCTGCCGAAGTCCTGCGTTATAAGATCTGGGCAGAGTGGCAGTGGTATCGGAGTCGTTAGGGATAGGTCGAGTAGCATGGGATACCAGTGCTGCCTCGGCCATGCCGGGGCGATCAGTATCAGTCTGGCCCTGTCCCTGCGGAGCTTGAGCAGGACTCTATGGACTAGGGGAAAGGGTGGAAAGGCATAGAGAAGATGTCCCTTCCAGGGGATCAGGAACGCATCCGAGAGAGAACCCGGGGAGCGGCCCTGAAGGGAGCAGAACACCTGGCATTTCCTGTTCTCCCTGGAGGCAAATAGGTCTATTTGGGGAAAGCCCCACTTCCGGAATACAGAAAGAAGGATGTCCGGATGGATGGACCATTCGTGGGACAGGAAGGATCTGCTCAGGCGATCTGCGAGAGAGTTCTGGACTCCCGGAAGGAAGGAGGCTACGAGGTCTATCAAGTGGGCTATACAGAAGTCCCACACTTGCATCGCCTCTTGGCAAAGGGGGAAAGACCGTGTGCCCACTTGTTTGTTTATGTAATACATGGCCATTGTGTTGTCTGTGAAAATCGCAACACAACGGCCCTGTAGATGGTGTTGGAAGGCCTGGCACGCCAAGCAGACCGCTCTCAGCTCGCGAACATTGATGTGCAGAGTCAGCTCTGGCAAGGACCAAAGGCCCTGGGTGTGAAGGTGCCCCAAGTGCGCACCCCACCCCAAGGATGAAGCGTCCGTCGTTAGTGACACCGAAGGCTGTGGTGGGTGGAACGGGCGACCGGCACACACCAGGGAGGGTGTCAGCCACCAGTTGAGGGAGTCCAGGGTTTTTGTTGGGATTGTGACTATCATGTCCAGGGCATCCCTGCACGGACGATAAACTGAGGCAAGCCAAGTCTGGAGAGGGCGCATGCGTAGCCTTGCATGCTTTGTCACGAAAGTGCACGCAGCCATGTGGCCGAGTAGGGCGAGGGTGGTACGGACAGAGGTTGTTGGGAAGGCTTGTAGCCTCTGGATGAGAGAGACTATAGCCTGGAACCTCTGTGGAGGTAGACTGGCCGTTGCAAGATTCGAGTCCAGCATGGCCCCGATGAATTCTATTCTCTGCATAGGAAGCAGAATGGATTTGTCTAGGTTGAGGATCAGACCTAGATGGGAGAATAGGTCCTTGACAATGTTTACGTGTGCGGTAACCTGAGCCTTGGAGGTCCCTCGAATAAGCCAGTCGTCGAGATATGAGAAAACGTGAACTCGACGGCGACTACTGCCATACACTTTGTGAATACTCGAGGGGCCGAGGAGAGGCCGAAGGGAAGGACCGTAAATTGGTAGTGGTGACAGCTTATCACGAAGCGAAGGAACCTTCTGTGTGGGGGGTAAATCGCAATATGAAAATATGCGTCCCTTATGTCGAGAGCAGCGTACCAATCTCTGGGATCCAGGGAGGGTATAATGTTTCCCAGGGATACCATGCGGAACTTGAACTTCGTGATGAACTTGTTCAGAGCTCGCAGGTCCAGGATGGGCCGGAGGCCGCCTTTCGCCTTGGGAATTAGGAAGTATCTGGAATAGAACCCTCTTCCCCTTAGGTCCTCTGGAACCTCCTCTATAGCACTCAACGCAAGGAGCCTCAAAACTTCCTGAAGGAGGAATTGCTCGTGAGAGGGGTCTCTGAAGAGGGATGGGGAGGGACGGTGGGAAGGAGGGGACGAAATAAACTGAAGACGGTAGCTACACTCCACCGTGCTGAGAACCCAGCGGTCCGCTGTTATTTGGGACCATGCAGGGAAGAATGCAGCAAGGCGGTTGGCGAACTGAAAAGGATCCTGGGAGGTAATTGGTACAGTGCTCCCGAGCGCACCCTCAAAAGTTTGGTTTCGGTCCTGCCGGTGGTTTGGCGGGGCCCGAGTTATTACCCCCTTGCGGGCCAGACTGGCGTCTGCGGGAGTTACGGCCTCTCCTTCTGGAGAAGTCCTGTCTTGGCCGAGGCGGGGGATAGGGGCACTGAGGTTGTGGGCGGAAAGGTTGCCTCTGGGTCTGCGGCGTATGCATGCCTAGCGACCGCATGATCACGCGGTTGTCCTTTAAACTTTGGAGGCGCGGATCCGTCTTTTGGGAAAACAGGCCCTGACCATCAAATGGTAGGTCCTGTATAGTATATTGCAGCTCAGGTGGTAGACCGGACGCTTGCAATCACGATATGCACCTCATAGCGATCCCTGATGCGACCGTTCAAACTGCCGAATCGGTGGCATCTAACGAAGCCTGGAGGGAGGTTCGTGCCACTTTTTTCCCTTCCTCCAGGAGAGCCGAGAACTCCTGGTGGGAATCCTGTGGGACTAGTTCTACAAACTTCCCTACCGCCTCCCATGTATTATAATTGTATCTGCTCAAGAGGGCTTGCTGATTCGCCACTCTGAGCTGGAGGCCCCCCGCGGAGTAGATCTTCCTTCCCAACAAGTCCATGCATCTGGCTTCCCTTGATTTAGGCGCAGGGGCTTGTTGGCCATGGCGCTCTCGTTCGTTAACGGATTGGACTACTAACGAACAAGGGGGAGTGTGAACGTATAGGTACTCGTACCCCTTGGATGGGACCATATATTTACGCTCGACCCCTTTGGCTGTAGGTGGAACGGACGCCGGGGTCTGCCAGATTGTATCTGCTCGAGCCTGTATGGTACGAATAAAGGGGAGGGCCACCCTTGTTGGAGCCTCCGCTGATAGGATGGTGACCACTGGGTCTTCCACCTCAGGAACTTCTTCCATGGGTAGATTTATATTAAGAGCGACCCGGCGGAGGAGGTCCTGGTGCGACCGAAGGTCAATTGGGGGTGATCCAGATGTGGCCGTCCCCGCTACTGCCTCATCTGGTGACGAAGAGGAAGAGACCCCGGGGACCACTGGGTCTTGGAGCGAGTCGTGGTCCTTTGGAACGTCCTGCGGTGGGTCTTGCACGTCCGAGACCAGCGCCGAGAGATGTTCTGTACCTGTTGGAGGGGGTCTGCTCACCGTGGCCTCTGGCGCCCTATGTTCGGAGGGCCCCGAGCGTGGCGGTGGATGTGGGGCCCCTTGGCTCTGATGGTAGGCCCAAGGAGTCCAAAAGGACCACTGATGAGGGTCCTGCTGATTGTCCAAGTCCCCATAGGATGCTGATCCGGCCTGGGAGGAGACTGATGGCTGACGAGATGGCCATGGCAGGGCGGAGACCGTGAAGTGATGGTCCCTGCGTCCACTGGAACCATCCCTACACGGTGCCGGGGAGCGGTACCGAGAGTCTCGACGGTGCTGAGATTGCGACCGGGACCTGCGACCAGCGCGGTGCTGGGAGGTCGACTGGTGCCGGGAGCCGTGGTGCCGGGATCAGCTGCGGGAAGCCCAGTGCCGCGAATGATGATAGGACCTGGAACGGTGCCGGTAGTGTCCAGATGGCGACCGGGACCTCGAGTGGTACCGTGAATACGACCCATACCGCGACGGGGAACGGTACCGGGACTGCGAGCCGCCGCGGGATCGAGATCGATGGTGGGACCGTGAGCGTCTGCGGGACCTGGACCGGAACCGAGAGTGACGAAGTCCCATGGTACCGGCTGAAGAAGGTCTTACAAGGGCCGGCTTGCCTGTGGATTGAGGGACCCGCACCGGCGGTGCCGGGGGTCAAGGCAGCTCAGGCTCCGTTAAGGCAATCAGGTCCCGTGCCGCGGAGAACGTCTCCGGAGTGGAGGGCACGACAAGCTCAACCACGGCCCGCGCCAGGGAGCTGGTAGGCACCGGATTCGACGGCTCATCCGAGGCCGGAGTCAACGGTGCAGCGGAAGTTAACGCCACGGCAGATGGCAGTGCTGGGCGGTCCAGCCTGGCCAAGCGCTCTGACTGCAGTGCAAACACGGCAGCCACAGGAGGCTTGCGCTTCTTGCCCGAAGGTGACGTTGAGCGGTGCCGGGTAGAAGCTGGTGCCGGAGAAGGCCAGTGACTCGGAGTCTTCACTGAGGAGGTATGCTCCGGTGCCGATGAAGCAGTTGATCTCGGTGCCGGTGCCGAGGAGTGGGGAGTCAGCGCTGCCTCCATCAGCAACTGCTTGAGGCGAACGTCCTGCTCTTTTTTAGTTCGGGGCTTAAAGGCCTTACAGATCCTGCACTTATCTGTCAAATGGGCCTCGCCCAAGCACTTAAGGCAGGCTTCATGCGGGTCACCAGTGGACATCGGCTGACGACAGACCGCGCACGGTTTGAAGCCCGGTGAGCCGGGCATGGGCCTGGTACTGGGGTCAGGGAAGGGGCTAACCCCCAATCCCGTCAAACTATCTACAATACACAAACTCAACTACTAATTAACACTAACTAACTACAAGTAATTGAACTATATACAATATAAGAAAAAGACGAGTGAATCGCTAGGGAGGTGGAGAGCAGCAAGCTGCGCTCCACAGTTCCAACGACCGACATGGGCAGTAAGAAGGAACTGAGGAGCGGCGGGCCAGCAGGGGTATATAACCAACGCCATGGCGGCGCCACTCCAGGGGGCGCCCTGCCGGCCCACCGAGTGTTGCTAGGGTAAAAGTCTCCAACGAACGTGCACGCGGCGCGCGCACACCTACTGGAATGGATATGAGCAAGCACTCGAAGAAGAACCCATTGTTTCCTCAGAACTTTATTTTTCAGCTGATTTACTCTGACTGAAATAAAGAGGGTGGCCCTAAGAAAGATGATCCTATGGGCTCAGACTGCTATATTTACCAGGAATAATCCAGGACCTGGCTCTCTGCTCCATTACACCAGTGTAACCGATTGCTGAAATTCCTCCCATTGTAAGTTCCAGGCCTAAAGTGAGGGAAAAGGAAAGAAGGCCTGTGTTGCAGGCCTGTCCTCCTGTGCTAGCAGTGCAGATTCCTTCAAACTGAGAAGGTGAAAACCTACTGAAAGCCCAAAAGTGGGCCTACAGTCCCTATGCCCCCGGCCGAGAAAATCTGGCTGAGTGATAGGTTTAGCAGAATTAGATTTTTTTTTTATAATGTTGATGGATTATATTGATCTTTATTTTTAAAATGCTTAAAAGCATTTTTTATCTATGTAAATTTTCACAGTTGTGGGAAATCATGTGCGGGGCCAGAGAGTAATTATTCACTGACAGTAGGTGCTGAGATTCAAAAAGTTAATATTGTCAAAATAAATGTACAAAATAAATGTCCTTACCTCAAACTCTAAAGTTTTCAAGCAGCATTTTCCTTACTTTGCACATCTGTAAATTTCTGTTGTTATTGAGGGAAATAATTTTTCTTTGGTCTGTTGTGTGTGGGGAAATCAATATTTACCAACATTTCCTGATTACAAATCTAATCCTTCCAAGCCTAGTGATCGGCAGCTTCCAGGCCTGCCCTTTTCGCTCCCTCCCTCTTCAACTGGTGTAAATCTTTGTAGCTCCACCGCAGTCAATGGAGCTAGGGCAGTTTACACCAGATGAGCATTTGGTCTTCTGTAGTGCATGCTGGCATCAGGATCAAAAACTACAGACCCCAGCATTCAGGTACCCGCTTCTGGGAGGCTGTTAGACTAGGAGTTGCCTAGCATAACTGCTACGTTCAGTGGCCTGTGGAACCAGAGGGACTTCACTAGGAGGGAGCACTGCATTGTAGGCCAGTCGTGGAAGAAATAAGGCTGCGTAGTGCTTTCATGTATATAAATGAGGTGTAGAACAAGACAACTAAACTAATTTCACTGAGACCGAAACCAAATTGAAACCCAGGCCTCTATCTTACTGTGCCATCTAGTTTCTGACCAACCTAGTCTAAATGTAAATTTAAACACAATTTGGAAGTACGATATTTCGGTTCAGTGTACTGTCTTGTTCAAGTTTGTGCTGAGATACATTGCTGGTCTTATCTTTCACATTTAATATGAAGAAGCTGTATGAATTCTTTCTTGTTTGTAAATTGTATACACATTAGTTGGTGTTTTCAGTAAGCTCTAAGCAATGCAACATGATGAGCTTCGACAAAGAAATAGTTTAATGTAATCCATCACCAGAGCAGAGCCATAGAAGTGGTTCTTTACAAAACTACAAATTTTGTAATCTGAGCTAACAAACCAACACTGAAACTAGCTGAGAAGCATTCTTCTGTTAGAAAAATACACCATGAAGAAATTGCTGTTTAGGGATTTTATTTTATTTTAGCTTGTTGATTTCCACTAGGATATCAGTTGTGTTCTGTGTTAGGGATTAAGATTCTCATTTCTCCACAGGGCAGTCTGTTGAAATACAAGTTACGCTTAAAGCAAAACAAACCTTTTCAAGCATCAACGTGCTTCAGATATTGAGTCCTAGTTCAAAGAATACTAACACTCACGCTTTTCATCTTCAAAGCACTTTTAGTGCCAGTAGGCCAGCTTCCAGTGAGGTCATTGGCAAAACTCTCACTGGGTTTAGTAGAAGCAGAATCGGGCCCATTTATCCCATAAGTGCTCTCCTGTGAGGTAGGGAAGCAGTCAGAGAGGTTGTGTGACTTGCTCACTGGGCGTTAATGGCATCACTGCTTAACAGAGGTGAAAGTAAGCCGGTACGGAGGACCGGTAAGTAAATGGAGCACTCTCTCCCTCTCTGACTCCGCCTCCTGGCTCCAGCAAAATTGAGGGTCCGGGAGCCCAGCTCTACAAATGTTCGGGGCTGGGTCTCCCCTCTGGGCCCCCCTGCTGTCCCCGCGCCTCCCCTAAGTGTGCCCCGGCCCCCCTTTGCTGCCCCCATGCACCTCCCAGGGTCCCAGAGCAGAGCGTTTGTCTCTCCCCGTCCCCTACAGCGCCATGCTGCCAGCCTGCATTAACTGCCGCCACAGGGTCCTAGTGCCCCCTTCACTGATGTCAGGGCACTCTGCCCTTCCCCCTCGGACCCTTTCATTTTCCAGTGGGACCCTCCACCAGTACAGCCGCCCTGCTGCCCACAGTCACTGCTGTTGCCCCACGCTGGGCAAGGGGCAGCCCCAGTGAGGCTATAGTGAGGGGCAGCAGCAAGGAGGAGGCACACATGTGATGGCAGCCCCACCCCCCCGCCATGGCACCTACCACAGGGGAGGTGAGGGGGATTCCTGGACCTGAGAGGGGCCCTGAGAGCATGTGCAGTGACAGTGGGGGAGTGATTGTGCTGCCAGGGGGGAGAAGGGGGTCCCTACCCGAGCTCACTGCTGCCAGCATGGAAAGGGCTGGGGGGAGACCTCTCTGGCTCCAGTCCCAGGGCAGCCTGCCTGCACCCCAACCTCATCCCCAGCCCTGACCCACCCCAGAGCCCATACCCCCAGCCAGAGCCCTCATCTCCTCCGCACCCGAACCCCCGTCCTAGCCCTGAGCCTCTCCAACACCCCCAAACCCCTCATCTCCAGCCCCAGACAGAGCCCTCATTCTCCTCACCCTAACCCTCTGCCTCAGCCCTGAGTCTGCTGCACACCGCAAACCCCTCATCCCCAACCACATCCCAAATCCACCCCCAGCCTCACCCCACAGCCCTCACCCCTGCACCCCCTCCCTCCACATCATCTTATCCCCAAACTCTACCTGCACCCCTTCCCTCCACACTCCCTCCTATCCCCAAACTCTCTCCCAGAGCCTGCACCCCAGTCCCCTGCCCCAGCCTAGGGCCTGCACCCCAGACCACCTTCCTCACCCAAACTCCCCCTCAGAGTCTTGGGCAGGTGGGGGTGGAGTTTGAGGGGGCAGAGTTTTGGCAGGGGCAAGTTCTGGGCACCACCAAAATTTCTGCAAACCTTCCACCCCTGCCGGCAAGAGCTGGTGCGCCATACCAGAGTGGACCGGCTTCCTGAGGCAGCAATTTAAAGGGCTGGAGCCCAGGGCCATTTAAATTGCTGCCAGAGCCCCGCTGCCAGAACCATGAGGTAGCATCTGCGGGGCCTGGGTGGCAATTTAAAGGGCCCAGGGCTCCTGCTGGAGCCCTTGGGCAGCGGCGGCAGGGCTCTGGTGGCTATTGAAAGGGTTCAGGGCTCCCGCTGCCTCTACCACCCCGGGCCCTTTAAATAGCCACCGGAGCCCTGCCGCCGCTACCCCAAGGCTCCAGCAGCAGAGCTCCAGAGACGATTTAAAGGGCCCTGGAGGGTAGTGGCAGCAGGACCCCCGGGCTCTGCTGCTGGAGCCCTGGGGCTTCGTCGGCAATTTAAAGGGCCCGGGACTCTGCTGTGATAGCAGCAGCTAGAGTTTCGGGCCCTTTAAATCACCCTATTTAAATTGCCCCCGAACCCCAGGGCTCCCAGCCACCTCTGCAGCTGGGAGCTCAGGGCGTGATTTAAAGGGCTTGGAGCTTCCAGCTGCTGCTACCACAGACCTAGCTCTGGGCCCTTTAAATCCTGATTTAAAGGGCCTGGGGATTTAAAGGCTCTGCCTCTTCTGGTGGAGGCCACGCCCCTCCTTCAGAGTACCGGCAAGTCCTTTAAGTTACTTTCACCCCTGCACTGCTAGCAATGGATTTAGAACTCAGGACTTCTTGTGCTCAGACCACACTCCAGGCCTCTCTCAGAGAAGCTATACTGACAGGCTTGGCAGGGTTTGACTTAGATCGATATGGTGTAAGGAAGGCTGGGGTCCTGACAGGGCAGAGCAGAGACCCTCAGCCGTGACGAGTGCTGGGCTGCAGGGGGAGGCCACCCCACTGTTGAATGACACCTGCCTGGTGACAGAGCCATTCAGCAGCAGGGTGGCCTGCATGGCAGCTGGTGGTTTGGGCTCCTCCTCGCAGTCTGTGCTCTGCCCCACCAGGACTTCAGTCGGAGGTTCATGCTGCCAGGGACTCATCCTTCACCTTGCAGTCCTGGCTGGGAATCGGACTGCAGCCCGCCGCACACTTTGCTCCCTGGTGTCTTGAGCCCCTCAGCTGTGGTGCGGGGAACTGCCTGCAGTCCTGCTCTTAGTTCTGGGAGCCCCGTACAGGCCGGCTGTCAGCACTGCCCTACCCCACCACGTGACATTTTCAACAACTGTAAAATAAAAATCAGAAAAGGTAAAAACCAATATTGATCATCCAAACGGCAAAAAAAATTGTATTCTGCCCAGCCTATACGCAGACGTGGTGGCCTGGGTTGAATGGTGGCCTGGGTTGAATTAAAAAACAAAGGAAGAATTGACATTTCCTGCTTAATAAAATAGGAAGCAAAACCACCCTTTAAGAGTTGAGGAAGGGGCAGAATGTAGTGGAATAAAATGCAGCATAAAAACCCTGCTGGAGAGAGCTAAGCAATGAGCAAAGGAAGCTGATTGGCTTTGCAGATTAATCAGAACATGTGTAAACAAAACTAGAAGAGAGCTGGGCGTGGCAGCAGGGAAATAAGAGGAGCCATCTAAAGCCGAACTGTGCCAGTGTCCAGCTGTCTGGCATGGCAAGGGAGTGTGTGTGTCCATTTGCCAACTGTTTTTTGTTTGTACTGTTGAACAATACAATAAACCTATCCAGGGAATCATCTTACAGAGGCATTTTTGTGCTATGATCCCGTGTCATTGCTCTACAACCATGTTGTCCCATCCACGCAAACACAGACACCACTAACTGTTCCAAGGAACCGTGCCCTGGCATGGTTAAACTTGGAATGGAGATGACCTCTGTAGGCATTTGCATATGCCACATGCTGAGCTGACCTGTCTTAGTTTTGGTAACATTCTCAGCCAATCAAATTCTTTTGCTGGAGAATGCAAAGCAACTGATTGATTTTGTCCTTGCACTTTATTCATTAGATTAATTCTCTCCCATGTGGCCCTGAGTGTGTAATAGCTTGCCCCTCCCTCCAGCCCCAATTCCGCAAGAAAGAACAAAATCTTCAGAAACCCTTAGAAGAAGAGCAGAGGGACGATTTGAACTCTGCAGCCAGTTCCAAATGACTACCAGATCAGCACAAACTCTTTATACAAGTGCTCCCATTGAGTTCAAGTAAGGCCACGTCCAGACTAGGAATTAAAATCGATTTTAGATACGCAACTTCAGCTACGAGAATAACGTAGCTGAAGTCGAATTTCTAAAATCGAGGTACTCACCAGTCTGGACGGCGCTGCATCGATGTCCGCGGCTCTCCGTGTCGATTCCGGAACTCCGTTCGGATTGATGGAGTTCCGGAATCGATGTTTGCGCGCTCGGGGATCGATACACCGCGTCCAGACTAGACGCGATATATCGATCCCCGAGCAATCGATTTTAACCCGCCGATGCCGCGGGTTAGTCTGGACGAGGGCTGAGAGAAACTTAATCCTGCATTGGAACTAAACCTATGAGTGAGCTAGCCACTAGGGGAAATGCCAGTGGCATGAAATGCCTTGGAAGCAGAATCATTCATTTCATAAGGGCAATCATGAACATGTAGACCTACGCACATGCTTCAGTTACTCCATGGGAGTAGCTTATTCACTTCAGTGGGGTTAAATGTGATTGAAGTTAAGCACAACAGTAGTAAAAGAAGAAAAGATCCCCTGGAGTGAAGGACTGGGCTATACTTGAGCTCTCCTAGTTGGGCTCCAGACTGATATGTATCTGTTCACACACTGTCTCTTACTTATGATTCCCACTACAACTTTTTAAGAAGCAAACAGGCCTCACTGGGCCCTGTCACATTGAACTCACTCAGTATCTTTTCCCAGCTCACGGTTCTTGCCATGTTGCTGCAGGAAAACAGGGAACTAACAAGCTAATGATGCCAGTGTTCGTTGCGAAGGCCAGTGTTTTCAAAAGTTGCTTCTAAGCTCTAATTGAAGCAAGTGGGAGCTTCAGGTGCACAACACCTTCTGGAAATCAGGCCCACGATTCCTCAAATTGGGCATTGTAGTCCATAGCCACTTTGAAAATTTGTCTCTAATTCCATTCTGTGCCTTTCTAAACTGAGAGGGACATCTGACTAATCTTGTAAACAAAGACCAAACGGTTGGCTATTCCAGAGGGAGTATCTGTACTGCACATGGAGCTGTTCAGTGAACATTTTACCTTCTTACCTATTGCAAATGCTTGTGGGCTGTCCTGTTTCATTGTAATTGGAAGTAGAAATGCGACATATAGCTGCATGTGCATGGTAATGCAGCAATAGCAATATTTTGCAGCAGTGAAAAGGTTACAGAGTCATACTCAGTGTTTCTGCTTGTTTCCTCTTTTTCTTTCTTTCTCTCTCTCTTTCTAGCCGAAGACCACCCCCTTCACCCACTCGGCCCACTGTAATTCGTCCGTTAGACTCGTCCCTGTTAGATTAAGTGACGTTTCTGGCATGTCATTAATTGCTAACCAAATGTATGGAAGCAACTCGCTTGATAACTGTTGCAATAACCAATGTATAGTCGCATGTATGGACATCTGTAGGCAAGTAACCAATTTTACTAATATACTCTGTCCAGTCTGTATTGCTTATGAGGTCTGAAATACCATGGGAAGGTCTGTGATGCCTTCACTTTCCCTCTTGCAAACAGCTGATTTCTTAGTGTATTGACATATATATTAATGCAGGCACTTGAGTGTTCCCAGTTCTATACAATCAAACGGGGGCTTGCTGTACTGTGTGTTTGTGTTGACCAACTGCTTAGAGTTTGCCTCTTTCCCATTTCAAAGGGACGTCTTGTTTTTATAAGTAGCTTCCAGGTTTCTGAGTCAAATTGTTTAAAGAAAGGCTTTCTATAATTTGGGATTATAGTTATACACATTTCCTTCCTTAAATGCCAACTGGGCTGAGAAAAACAATGTTGTCTGTAATTAAAAGCTCCTGCCCGCCCCATAATTACACATGTCCTTATGTCTCTTTCACAAGCCTGGTGGATGGTTGCTTTCACTATAATTTCTCAACATCAGAAGCTTTTAGATTTATGAAGAATGTTGCTAAGGAAAATAAGACCATATATGGTGTGATGAGCTCCACTCTTTGTGTCCCTCTTTACAGCCCAAGGGGGGAGTCAGTCTTCTTTTTTAGTAACTGGTAAGAGCCAGATTCTGACCCCTTTGCTCACATTGGGTAGTATTTCCTCACATGAGCATTCCCATCGAACTCAATGGGAGCATGTATGTAAACATAACACACCATGAGTAAGGGTGTCAGAGTCTGGAGTAAGTGGGTGGTATATTTATCATTTCAGTGTGAGAAACTGCAACAGATTTAATATATGTGAATGTCTAACTGAACCACCAATTCCATACCCACTATTTGAATGATATTTTGACCCAAGTCACAGAGTTCAGATCTGAATTTGGATCTGAGCTTTCTCGGTAGTGAGTGCTGTTTGGATTGAGGATTTTGGTTGAAGCTGATCTCTCTTTTCAACCATTATTAAAACCCTGAGACAAAGTTACGCTGTATAAAGATTTTGCATTTTCATTCACTGAAATCCCCTGTGGCTTGGTACGATAGTCCCTTTATCCAACTAAAACAAGTGAGAATTGATCAGCTATGTATCCCGGAGATGTGTTATTTTAACAGCTGTTCATTTTCAAGGGTCCTATTGTTTGTTATTTACAAAAAGCTTTATCTTAACTAGTTAACTTGCCATTTTAAATAGATCAGAAAATTTCCCTCCCTGGTGTAGAACAAATTAAGTGGACAGAATTAAACTAATTTGGCCTGATATCTTCAGAAAATATTTGTTGTTATTTTATAACAGTTACAGTTCCTAAGGGAAGGCAGTTGGTGGTTATGAAGGCCATCACTATAATGAATCAATCCAATAAATTCATGTATTGAAGCTGTATGTGGTGCTACAATACACCGTTTCTCAGTGGTTGGGAGGGATCTTGTCAGAACCACAACCAGTGGGAATTTTGCCTGTTAAATATTCCCAGACTGCTGATTAAATAATAGCTGAATCAAATTGTGTTTCTCCTACATAAGAGAGTTTAACTTGGGAAAGCAGCATGATTTGTATATTAGTTTAATTTTCTGTCAAACTTATACTCAGAACACGCACCTGTAGAGCCTAGAGGTCAGTGTTTTAAGCACTGCAAAGATGGACTTTGGCATGTTGGTGATCTTACTGAATTGCTAAAATGGCCAATGTTGATTTGAAGAACATGCTAAAATATTGAACAACAAACTTATAAAATCATCTTTAAAGTAAAAAGAAATTGCACCTTCTAAATTCAGTTGTGCTGTTTTGAACTACAGGAAAGGAAAAAAATACATTTCAATTATGTTCCTATGTTCTCCACTCTTCAGTATTCTCTATAGATATTTATATGGCACTATATTAGTAGGTGTATGCTTTACAGGCAAAACTTGGGTATTTATTATTTCCAAGTTTTAATTTGCAACCAACTTCTATTATAAAGCCCTATTTTAGCACCCTTTTAACTTTGACTTTGGAAACTGATTTGGCAAAAAAAATTAATTAAATCTGCTTGAGACAATGACATTTTAAAGAAAATAGACTGAAGTTAAGCCAAGTTATTAATAATTTTTGTGGTGGATAAATCTTCAACTGGCCACACATTTCCTGATTCTGAGTTCATGTATGCTGTTGTAAATCTAGAGTAACTCCACTGGAGTTACAGCAGAGTAAATTCTGCATAACGGAGATCAGAATCAGACCCATAACATATTGGGCCTAATTCTCAATTGCCCTGCATTTTTGTAGCCATTTACTTCAGTGCAAAATGGGCATAAAGAAATCAGAATGGGATAGCATCTGACACACAGTTGGCACTGAAGTGAATGGCTACAAAAGGTGAAGAGAACTGGGCTCGTTTTTAATCAGTCACTAAGAAATTCATATTTCATCACAGTGCAGCAACCTTAAATCTGACCCAAAATAAAGAGCATTCTGTCATCAGTAATCTCAAAATGTAAACGATACAAAACGCTTCTGGAAGGAAGCACAGCAGTTATATATGTGCGCATTAATCAGCCTCAAGTACAAATCCATATACTTTATAATTTTACCTTAAGTTTATAGTTAGGAAATTTTTCAGAGTAAATTCCATTTCTCAGGAAAAAGCAAGCCTAAAAAGTCTACTGCCAGCTGATACATCTTATAATCATAGTTCATGTTTGTCAGCATGGCAATCTGTGGAACTGGACTCTTCATTCCTACACACGCTGATTCTGTTTAGTTTCACCCTGCCCCCACAATGTTCTCACCAGAAACATCCCTGGCAGCAGCTCACTCCGCGCTGGAAGGACAGCTGGGCAGCTCACCAGTACTTCTTCCTAGATCTGCCAGTAGGGAAGTGGCTGTCTGAGAAAGGTAGCCTTTCCCTCCACAGACTTAAGGCACCTCTACATTGGCATGCTAAGCCTGAGATCCCATAGCCCAGACACACAGCCGGGGGGACTGTTGTTCCTTCATTACACTGGCTCTAGAAAAGCTCAGAAGACTGACTGTAGAGGATGATTCTCTCCCTGCAGTTAACTTAAAAGGAATGAAGGGCTGGGGGAGTTTGTCTGGCTGTGTGTGTGGAGAGATGGATCAGGGACTTCTCACGTCAGTGATCTCCATTCCTTTCCTTATTGAGCGGTGTCCATGTGATTAGATGACCACTTCTAGTTTGGCTTCAGGCTGGTGCTCATCCATTATTTTGTTTACGTGAAGCCTAGCTCTCAGCATGGATAGTGTATTGTGCCTTACATAGTCATGGTTGACCTTATAGCTGAGGAGGTGGAATGTGCCTGCTTGTGTCATAAGTAGCTCTCAGTTTGTAACCCTGAGGGATCTTACTACACCTTCCTAAGACAAAGAGTGTCTGTGAAATTAAAAGGAAGGCTTAGCTATAGTAAATACGTATTTACTTCATTGCCTGTCTTATTGCACTTTCTGAATAAGCCTCTTACAAAAGAGACTTCTGTTACATTAAGGGAGATGTGTTTGTTTTGTACAATGCCATCTTGTGTTATACTAGAACATAGAAAATATTCTACTCTATATTGCAAGCCTCTATTTAAAACTGTGTGCATATAGTACAGAGAGATTATTAGCTAGATCTGTTTGTCTTAAGAATTGAAGACCACTCAGTTGAATGCAGACCTGTTTTGCTCTGATGGTATTGGTGAGGTGTTTCACCCTCTGCATTGGTCTTACATGAGGCTCATGTCCTGCTTTTGTCTTTGATCACCTGTGCTCTGCATGTAATACAGTAGAACTGCTTCTTTTTGTAAACGAATATCACTCTGCCTGTCTTTCCTCTTGCTTTGTCTCCAGGCGAGTGGATACAGATGGCTTCTCCCGTCCAGACAGTCCAACGCACTTGCTTGATATGTGATTTGTTCCATGTTGCCAGCTGTTTGTTTTGTTCCTGGTTTGTGTTTTATCCCTTTCTACTTTTCCAGAATGATGTACACAGCGGTGGCATTTTGTGAGGAGCAAGTGCTCAGTTTCCCTCTGAATGTTGCTCTGTATGTTAATAGCCTCATTAATATGAGCCACAACACCTGCCACTGGTTTTGCGGTATGTAAATGATTACTGGCATGGACTTTTGCACACTGTGACTGGATCTCTGAATCCTCAGTCATTACCGAAGGTCTCATACGCCTGCTGTAAAAATGTCGCACTGCATTTCTGAACCTGAAATAAAGGTAAATGCTGACTGGGTGTTTGTTACTTTCTGGATGTGATCGAGAGCCTCACTTGTCTTTCAACATGATCATGATACATTCCTTTGGTCTGTTTTGTCTTCTTTTGAAGAGCTCATCTTCTGGCATTTCAAAGAGAGATTCCAGTATTAACTGAGTCTGCCACAGTTCTGCAGGAATAAGAGCACAGCAGGGTTGTGCTGCTAGGAACTTGATGAATGGCTTTCAAGCAGCACTGGCACATTTGCTTAATAACTGACACTAAAATCAGACATTATGAGTGAAATTCATTGGTGAGCTGCGGGGACAGCATGAGTGCTCATGGGCTTGCGTGGGACTGGAATAGTGCATCCGCTGGCTCTGTGCCCAGGGGGAATTTCACCCTGAAGGAGCGAGTAGGTATGTTCAGATGCATCAGAACATATGTAGGTTCCCCCTCCAAGTTAGTAATATCCAACTACTCAGTGCTGAGAGAAGAAATGGTCTCTACAACAAAACAAACAGATCAGGAGCTCAGTTACTGAGTCACTGGCTCAGTTGGTGGCATCATCCACAGCTGTACTTCGATAGGTGCTGGATGATTGCAGCAACAGTGAAGATTAAAAATGCCTGTCAGAATTTACAGCAGTTTTGTTTTAACCCTTGTGGATATTTCTTGAGTGGCCTTAATGGCTGTGACTGGGGCAGTCTTTGTATTCACACAAACATCTCAATAGAAACTTGTCTCCCGCACATGCCCTGTCTAGCTTTAATACACTACAGATCCCAGAGATTTCACTTCAGCACGTGCTGAAAGCAGTGCAAGCTTCTCCTCATGATGTGCAACTCATCTCCTCAGCATGCTGCCAGCCATGCAGAGATCCAGCACATTGCTGATGATTTCTGATCAGCTTTGGCAGTAGTTTAATAAAACTTCCTTCACCCAACATTAGCCTTCCCCCATTACAGGGGCTTCCCTGTGATTGAAGGATAACGATCTTCATCATTATAGCCCCATTCAGTTTATCAGAGATTCCTCCAAATGCACAGCTGCAACCCAAAGAGCTTTGAGTGGCTTTTTTAGGTACACCTCATCCCAAATGTAATACATGCCAGAATGCAAAGTAATGCGCATTGGAAAACATAACCCAATTATACATATAAAATGATGGGGTCTAAATTAGCTGTTACCACTCAAGAAAGAGATCTTGGAGTCATTGTGGGTAGTTCTCTGAAAAGATCCACTCAATGTGCAGCGGCAGTGAAAAAAGCGAACAGAATGTTGGGAATCATTAAAAAGGGATAGATAATAAGACAAAATATCATTATTGCCTCTATAGAAATCCATGGTATTCCCACATCTTGAATACTGTGTGCAGATGTGGTCACCCCATCTCAAAAAGGATATATTGGAATTGGGAAAGGTTCAAAAAAGGGCAACAAAGATGTTTAGGGGTATGGAACCTTGGAAAAGAGACAACTAAGGGGGGATATGGCTGAGGTCTATAAAATCATGACTGATGTGGAGGAAGTAAATAAGGAAGTGTTATTTACGCCTCATAACACAAGAACTAGGGGTCATCAAATGAAATTAATAGGTTTAAAATTAACAAAAGAAAGTATTTAAAACAACGCACAGTCAACCTGTGGTACTCTTTTCCAGAGGATGTTGTGAAGGCCTAGACTATAACAGAGCTTAAAAAAGAACTAGATAAATTCATGGAGGATAGGTCCATCAATAGCTATTAGCCAGGATGAGCAGGGATGGTGTCCCTAGCCTCTGTTTGCCAGAAGCTGGGAATGGGCAACAGGGGATGGAGCACTTGATGATTACCTGTTCTGTTCATTCCCTCTAGGGCACCTGGCATTGGCCAGTATTGGAAGACAAAATATTGGGCTAGATGGACCTTTGGTCTGACCCCGTGTGGCCATTCTTATGTTCTAAGTTAGTGTCCAGGTTGGTAACCCATGTGGTTTTACCACTTCTGGGTCCATCAGAACTGCACAAGATGTTCTTGAAGCTTCCCCCATTGAGAACTGCCTTTTACGCTGAGATAAAATGGACTATGTCCTTGACCTCTCTGACAGCCGGGCCAGCACTGCATCTCTGCAAAGGGCCCAAACTCCAAGGCTGGCTGGAGTGAAGCCCCTCCTGCGAATGTTATTTACTGCAAGAAAATCAGAAAACCTCTAAGCAGCAATCTTCATACTCAGAAATGGACTCGCCTAGTTTCACGAGGCTGGTAGGGTAGATATGAAATATTGCCGATAGATGGGGAGGCTGGGTTGAGAATTTGGGCTAATGCTAACATGGCAGTTCTCAGTCTGGCTTTCCCCCTCACAGTGCATGTTGTGGACCTTTTTCTCTTAACCAGCTTTCTTCTGGCAGGTTTGTGCATGTGTCATGTTAATGTATTTTAACCTTTTTTAAAATCTTTTCCCCCACCTCCATAACCAAATGAATTTGGGGTTCTTTTTTTTGTCTTTTATTTAGACGGCTTCCTCCAGCAGTTCCTGGAAGATCATCCTAACATAAACATTTCACCTTCTTTATATTAAACACAATCTGTGTTCGTGTTGGTTCGTTTAATTTGCAGTAGACTGTAAATGAAAGAGTTTGTTTTCAGATATCAAGAATAAACCAAACTTCTGGACATTGTTTTATGTGTGCTGGTTTGCTAATGAAGAGATGTAACGATGTTTCTTAGATACAGCCCATGCGAGCCACTCTTTGGAGTCTACAGAAGCACTTGCTATCCTTTCTGATCAGAAATGGGATACAGAAGAGAAGGGATGTGCTGCTAGGTTCCATGAAGGCTGTCTGGAGATCTCACATGCATGTGCGGCGGGTATAATACTTTAATTCAAGCTGACGGACCCCTGGTTGAGGAGTTTGGTGGGGGATGTTTTTGCTTTGTTATGCCCCATTCAGGTTTCAGGGCAGCCGAGGGGTGGTACTTGCTACTCATCTTCCCAGGTTCATCAATAATCTCCCTGGACTCCAGAGAGATTAGTGATAAATCCAGGAAGCTGAGTAGCACATACTGCCTCCTCAGATGCCCTGGAACCTGCATGGGGCATATCAGAAGCTTCTTCAGGAGGAGAGTGAGATATTTTTCCCCAGGACTGCTTGGGGTCTGGGGAAAGGAGTTGGCCCAGGGCTTCTCCAGCCGAGGGGAGGGGAGCTTGGGGCTCCTTCGGGTGCGAGGGCTCCAGCTTGTGGCTCCAGCTATGAGGGGGGGTCAGGGGTCTCGGGACTTTGGCCATGGGGGGAGCCATGGGTGGAAGGGGTGGAGCTGGGGGCTTACCTCCCCGAAGGGGGCTCCACTGCCATCCATGCTCACACACCATGAGATTGTGGCTCAGAAGGGTTCAGGGTGGCACAAGAATGCAGAGAGCAGATGAACGTCTTTTGTAGACACTGTAAAAGAGGTAGTTGCCAACTAATCAGAGATCGTGATGGTGATACAGTCTACTGCAATCTCTCCATCAATAATCCCGTACAGTGATCAATGAACTGGAATTTTTCAAGTCATTTTTTGAAGCAGAAGCCCTGATCCACCCCTGGGTCTCAGACTGACATTCAGGCCTGCTCTGGGCCCCCCAGATGATAGGGTGTTAGACACTGGTCACTGAGGGAGCCTCATCTATACCAGTGTTCCCAACATGGCTTCCTCCAGTGGAGTTGTACCAGTGTCAGTAACACTGGGCATCATCTGCTGAAAAACCCACACATAGATAATGCTGAAGTAACAGCCAGGTTATCACCCCAGAATTAGGGCAGGAACCAGCTGTAACTGCTTGTGTGAACAAGCCAAACCCACTCTTAGCACTGTAGTGGAAAGTGTACTCGAGAAGAATGCTGGTAATGGCACTGAATACGGCTTTGTTCTGCCTGCACCAGTTTAAGGGGACCAGAGCTCACAACTATTGCTGGGCTTAACTTCCTAGCGTAGATTGGTCCTTACACCATACAGGCTATCCCGGACCTGTGCCATGCCTGACTCGGGCTTTGTAGGGCTCTTATTCCTCAGAACTGCTAATTATCCACCAGTGTGTCAGTTAACTCCAGATGGCTCTTGAGGAGCTGTAGAGTGGGGTTGGAGACAATCCCCTATAAATGGGTGTAGGTTATTGCTTCTCCTTAAACAAACCTGCCCTTTTGGTAGTGGGAAAGGGAGCGAATAAGGACCAAAGGGGAAGTGCTCATCTTCTGGTAAGAATGAAGGAAACAAATGCAACAACTCATATGAGAGAAAAGAACCCCCAGGTACGTGTCATTCCTGCTTGACCTGTATCACATTCATATTGACCAAGAGATTGCCGGAGATGAAAAGTGTAGTGAAAGGGGAATGTGCCCCCAGCATCCAGGATGGTGGCAAAGAACAGCATTCCTCTCTTCAGGTTCCCAAAGCATAAAAGAAGAGAGTGGCACAACTCATTACCGAACATCCCTTCCTGGCCAGGCAGTTCCCAGTGAGCTCTAATATCCAAAGAGTGGGGATACACAATAGGGTGGAGAGAGGGAACTGCCACAAGATATTGCGTCAGAGAGCTTAGTGGCATTCAAGAAAGGCATAGGAATTTACAGGGCTGGCTCTAACAGGCTACTGAGCATAGTCATGGGGGATCTCCTCAAGAGGCAGAAGGTTCTGCTGTTGCTTGCTCTTCAGTCCTTCACAGCCCATAAAAAGTGTAAGTAGGAGAAGGCCGAGCCTCATGAAGGCTGCTTGTCCTCCAGGCCCTGCCCTGACCAGATCAGCTCTGCACTGGGGAAACCCCCCTTCTTCTTCGAGTGCTTGCTCATATTGATTCCAATTAGGTGTGCGCGCGCTGCGTGCACACTTGTCGGAATATTTTTACCCTAGCAACACTCGGGTTGGCTGGGCGCCCCCTGGAGTGGCACCGCTATGGCGCTGGATATAAACCCCTGCTGACCCAACGGCCCTTCAGTTCCTTCTTACCACGCGTGACGGTTGTTGGAACTGTGGAGCGCGGCTTTGCTGATCTCCACATCCCTAGCTACTCGTAGTTCTTTACTGTTACTGTGTCTATAGTTTGAGTTCTTATAGTTATAGTTAGTCCTTATCCTTATAGTTAGTGTATATAGTTCAGGGAGGGATCGGGGATTAGCCCCTTTCCTCCACCCCGGTGCGGGCCCATGCCCAAGACACCAGGATTCAAACCGTGCTCAGCGTGCCAAAAGCCGATGCCAGTAGGGGATCCCCATGACTCCTGCCTCAAGTGCCTAAGGGAATCCCACCTTCCTGATAAGTGCTGCATTTACAAGTCCTTTAAACCAAGGACGAAGAAGGAGCGGGACTTTCGATTGAAGCAGCTCCTCATGGAGTCGGCACTTAGTCCTGCAGCGTCGGCGCCGAGTGCCCAACAGACCGCTTCGATAAGGAGCGCCCCTCTGGCACCGGACCGCTCCGGTACCGAGAAAGAGTCCCGGCACCAACCCTTACCGGCACCAACATCTGTTTGGCACCGCTCCCTGTCCCTGAGACCTGGGAAGCAACATAGTGCCTCAACTTCGGCTGCATGGAAGGAGCGCTCTTCCAAGATGGCTCGTCCAGCACCGTCATCTGCCACGGCACCGTCGACTGCAACTCTACAGATTGCGGTTCTGCCAAGCTTGGCACCATCGATTCCGATCCCACAAATGCCGTTGAGTCCGGTTCCCAACAGCTCCCCGGCTCATGCTGTGGTAGAGCTTGCCCTCCCTTCTACGCCGGAGACCTTCTCCACGGCAAGGGAGCTCATCGCAATGACAGAGTCAACACGGCCTCAACCCCCAGCACCATTGGTGCGGGTCATACAATCCATCGGCAAGCCGGCCATGGTAAGACCTCCTTCCGTTGGTCCAGCAGAGAGACATCATTCAAGATCCCGGTCTCGCAGATGCTCTCGATCGCACCGTTCCCGCTCTCAGCACCGCTCACAGTCCCGGCACCACTCTTCATCACAGCACCGGTCGCACTCATGGCACCGTTCAACATCTCGGTCACCGGACAGATACTCCTGGTACTGATCCGGCTTACAGTACCGATCCTGGCACCGTGTATCCCGCAGTCATTCCAGATGAAGGGACTCGAGATCTTGGTCGACCTCCCGGCACCGATATGGTAGAAGGTCCCAGTCTCGCTCACGGTACCGTTATAGCTCCCGGTACCGCTCCCCGTTACCACCCCGGGCCCGAGCGTCGAGATCAGTGGCGCCTTCTCAGGGCCTATCGGCACTGCCGTGGCCTTCCAGACACACATCGGTGTCATCACAGGCTGGTAGCGCATCCTATCATCAGGAGCGTGACTCTGATGTCCCCAGCCATACATTCTTGGAGAGACAGAGCCACGAGCAAGGGCCTCATCACTGGTCCTTCTGGACACCATGGACATACCACCAAAGCCAAGGTGCGCCATCAGTGGCTCAACGGTTGGCCCCATCAGAACACCGGGTACCAGAGGCAACAGTAAGCCGCCTCCCACCCACAGGCACAGACGAGGCGCCAATACCATCTGCAGTTACCGAGGTTCTACCGGATGCAGATAACACCCACCAAGTGCAGGACCCATCACAGGACCCTTTGGTCCCAGGCCTCTCCTCCTCCTCCTTGCCTGACGAGGTGGTGGCGGGGACATCCTCCTCAGGTCCTCCACCAATTGACCTCAGGGCCCATCAGGACCTTTTGCGCCGAGTGGCTCAGAATATGAACTTGCAGGTGGAGGAGGTCCCTGAAATAGAGGACCCGGTCATGGACATCCTATTGGCTGATGCACCTACTAGATTCGCTCCTCCGTTCATCTGCACTATACAAGCTAATTCGGACACCATTTGGCAATCCCCAGCTTCAATTCCACCTACAGCAAGGGGAGTAGAGAGGAAATATATGGTTCCCTCAAAGGGATATGAATATCTCTACACTCACCCGCCTCCTTGCTCTCTAGTCGTCCAATCGGTGAACGAACGGAAAGGTCATGGCCAGCCAGCCCCGGCTCCTAAGTCAAAGGAGGCTAGGCATATGGACCTACTAGGCCGCAAAATATACTCGGCTGGGGGCCTCCAGCTTAGGGTGGCGAACCAACAAGCCCTCCTAAGTAGGTATAACTTTAACACTTGGGTGTCCCTGGGGAAGTTTACGGAGCTTCTTCCCCAGGAGTCCCATCAAGAATTCACAGCCCTACTTGAGGAGGGTAAAAAGGTAGCAAGAACCTCCCTTCAGGCCTCTCTGGATGCAGTGGACTCTGCAGCCAGAACTCTGGCATCAGGAGTAACGATGAGGCATCTCTCCTGGCTCCAGGTATCCGGCCTTCCCCCTGAATTGCAAAAAACTATTCAGGATTTACCCTTTGAAGGCCAGGGCCTTTTCTCAGACAAGACTGACCCCAGGTTGCAAAGCCTGAAGGACAATCGCGTTATAATGCGCTCACTGGGTACGCACATGCCAGTGACCCAACGCAGGACCTTCAGGCCCCAGCTACGCTGTCCTTACGCGCAGACTAGGCCGTGTCAGGACGTTACTAGAAGGCATGGCAAGGGGAATCGTCGGAGACAGTCTGGCCCTCAAGGAGCTCAAAATCAGGCACCCTCTAAACCACCAGCGGGGCCTAAGCAGAATTTTTGATGGGACGCCCGAGGACGGCCCACCAGTTACCCCACCGGATCCTTCTCCTCCCTTTTTCAACCGCCTCTCCCGATTCTTCTCTGCCTGGTCCCCAGCTAACTTCAGATCTCTGGGTCCTGTGCACGGTGGAAGAGGGATACCACCTCCAGTTTGCCTCTACCCCGCTTTCCCACCCTCCCTACCCGTCCCTCTTCAGGGACCCCTCTCACGAGCAATTCCTCCTACAAGAGGTCCAGTCGCTCCTAGCCATGGGAGCCATAGAGGAGGTGCCAAAGGACATGAGAGGCAAGGGGTTCTATTCCCGCTACTTCTTAATCCCCAAGGCAAAGGGAGGTCTACGACCAATCCTAGACCTGCGAGAACTCAACAAATTCATGATAAAGCTGAAGTTCCGCATGGTATCCCTGGGGACCATTATCCCATCCCTGGATCTGGGAGACTGGTATGCCGCCCTCGATATGAAGGACGCGCATTTCCACATCGCAATTTACCCACCACACAGACGGTACCTCCGTTTTGTGGTCAACCACCAACACTTCCAGTTTACTATACTTCCGTTTGACCTTTCTACAGCACCGCGTGTCTTAACAAAGTGCATGGCTGTAGTCGCTGCCTCCCTCCACCGTCGTCGAGTACATGTCTACCCGTATCTCGACGATTGGCTCATTCGAGGGACTTCCCAATGGCAAGTATTACAGCACCTGCACATCGTCAAAGACCTCTTCAGGAGCCTAGGTCTCATGATCAACATGGAAAAGTCTACCCTCCTGCCCTCGCAGAGAATAGACTTCATTGGAGCGGTTCTGGACTCCAATCTGGCCAGAGCCTGCCTCCCGCAGTCGCGTTTTCAGACAATGGCTTTATTAATCCGAAGTCTTCAAACCTTCCCGACAACGTTGGTGCGCACCTGCCTCAGCCAAGTAGGTCACATGGCCTCCTGCACCTTCGTGACCAAGCACGCCAGGCTACACCTCCGTCCCTTCCAAGCCTGGCTTGCTTCAATGTACCAACCACGCAGAGACAGCCTGGACTCGGTGCTCACTATCCCCAGGAAGGTTCTAGGCTCCCTAACCTGGTGGCTAGACCCCACTCTAGTCTGTGCAGGGATGCCATTCCACCCAGCTCAACCCTCGATGGCCCTAACCATGGACGCGTCATCTCTGTGTTGGGGTGCACACCTCGGGGGACTCCGCACTCAAGGCCTCTGGTCGCCTCAAGAACTGGCTTTTACACATCAATGTGCAGAAGCTGAGAGCAGTTCGCCTAGCATGCCAGGTGTTTCGAGACTATCTCCAAGGCCATTGTGTATCAGTGTTCACGGACAACACAACGGCCATGTTTTACATAAACAAGCAGGGCGCAGCACGCTCCTCCCTCCTTTGCAAAGAAGCCGTCCACCTTTGGAATTTTTGCATAGCCCACTCCATCAAATTGGTAGCGTCTTTTCTCCCAGGAGTACAGAACACCCTGGCAGATCACCTCAGCAGATCGTTCCTGTCTCACAAGTGGTCGATTCGCCCGGACGTCATCCATTCTGTTTTCCGGAAGTGGGGGTTTCCCCACATAGACCTATTCGCCTCCCGAGAGAACAGGAAATGCCAGGTGTTCTGCTTCTTCCAGGGACGCTCCCCAGGCTCCCTCTCAGACGCATTCCTGATCCCATGGAAGAGGCACCTACTTTATGCCTTCCCACCGTTTCCACTCGTCCACAGAGTACAACTCAAGCTCCGCAGGGACAGAGCCCACCTGATCCTGATTGCTCCAGCCTGGCCGAGGCAACACTGGTACACAAGGTTGTTCGACTTCTTAGTGGCAGACCCGATTTCCTTGGCACTCTGGCCGGACTTCATAACACAGGACTTCTGCAGGCTTCACCATCCGGACCTGCAGTCCCTTCATCTCACAGCTTGGTTGCTGCGTGGTTGAGCCAGTATGAATTGCGTTGCTCTGCCTCGGTCCTACGCGTGCTCTTGGGCAGTAGGAAACCTTCCACTAGGATGACATATCTCGCCAAGTGGAAGCATTTCTCCTGTTGGTGCGCTCAGCGTAACTTAGTCCCCAGGCGAGTATCCGTTCCCACTGTCCTGGATTACCTCTGGTCCCTAGAAGAGCAGAGTCTAGCGGTCTCTTCCATAAAGGTGCATCTGGCAGCCATTTTCGCCTTCCATCCGGGGGAAAATGACCGATCAATCTTCCCTCACCCTATAGTCTCAAGGTTCCTCAAAGGACTGGAACGTTTGTATCCTCAAGTTAGAGGCCCGACCCCTACCTGGGATCTAAACCTGGTGCTAGCCAAGCTTATGGGTGCTCCTTTCGAACCACTGGCTACCTGCTCGCTGCTGTACCTTTCCTGGAAGACAGCCTTCCTCGTAGCTATTACTTCGGCGAGACGAGTATCTGAGCTTCGGGCTTCGACAGTGGACCCCCCGTGCACTATATTCCATAAGGACAAGGTACAGCTGTGACCGCACCCCTCTTTCCTTCCTAAGGTGGTGTCTGCCTTTCATGTCAACCAAGACATTTTCCTCCCAGTCTTCTTCCCGAAGCCGCACTCATCACATTGGGAACAACAGCTACACACCCTGGACGTCCACAGGGCTCTAGCCTTTTATATGGAGAGAACCAAACCCTTCCGAAGGTCACCTCAGCTCTTTGTAGCTGTCGCAGACCAGATTAAATGCTTACCAGTCTCTTCCCAACGAATTTCATCTTGGGTAACATCCTGCATTCGCATATGCTATGAATTGGCTCACGTTCCGGCTAGCCGCCTCATCACCCGCTCTACTCAGGCGCAAGCTTCATCTGCGGCCTTCCTGGCCCACGTCCCCATCCAGGAAATATGTCAGGCAGCTACCTGGTCATCGATTCACACCTTTGCCTCACATTACACATTGGTTCAACAGTCCAGAGATAATGCAGCATTTGGCTCAGCGGTTTTGCATTCTGCAACATCTCACTCCGACCTCACCGCCTAGGTAAGGCTTGGGAATCACCTAATTGGAATCGATATGAGCAAGCACTCGAAGAAGAAAAGACAGTTACTCACCTTTATAACGGTTGTTCTTCGAGATGTGTTGCTCATATCCATTCCAAACTCGCCCTCCTTGCCCTCTGTCGGAGTAGCCGGCAAGAAGGAGCTGAAGGGCTGTTGGGTCGGCAAGGGTACATATCCAGCACCATAGCGGCGCCACTCCAGAGGCCGCCCAGCCGACCCACCGAGTGTTGCTAGGGTAAAAATCTTCCACACACACCTAATTGGAATGGATATGAGCAACACATCTCGAAGAACAACCATTACAAAGGTGAGTAACCGTCTTTTTCACCAGCCAGAGTGATCATAGAATATCAGGGTTGGAAGGGACTTCAGGAGAGCAAGAAGCAATGGGCTTAAACTGCAGCAAAGGAGATTTAGGCTGGACATTAGGAAAAAGTTCCTAACTGTCAGGGTAGTCAAACACTGGAATAGATTGCCTAGGGAAGTTGTGGAATCTCCATCGCTGGAGATATTTAAGAGTAGGTTAGATAAATGTCTATCGGGGATGGTCCAGACAGTATTTGGTCCTGCCATGAGGGCAGGGGACTGGACTCGATGACCTCTCGAGGTCCCTTCCAGTCCTAGAGTCTATGAGTCTATGAGATCCTCTAGTCCAACCCCCTGCTCAAAGCAGGACCAATTCCCAACTAAATCTTCCCAGCCAGGGCTTTGTCAATCCTGACCTTAAAAATCTCTAAGGAAGGAGATTCCACCACCTCCCTAGGTAACCCATTCCAGTGCTTCACCACCCTCCTAGTGAAAACGTTTTTTCTAATATCCAACGTAAACCTCCCCCATTGCAACTTCAGATCATTACTCTTTGTTCTGTCATCAGGTGCCACTGAGAAATGTCTAAATCCATCCTCTTTGGAACCCCCTTTCAGGTAGTTGAAAGCAGCTATCAAATCACCCCTCATGCTTCTCTTCTGCAGCCTAAACAATCCCAGTTCCCTCAGCCTCTCCTCATAAGTCATGTGCTCCAGCCCCCTAATCATTTTTGTTGCCCTCTGCTGGACTGTTTCCAATTTTCCCACATTCTTCTTGTAGTGTGGGGCCCAAAACTGGACACAGTACTCCAGATGAGGCCTCACCAATGTCAAATAGAGGGGAATGATCATGTCCCTCGATCTGCTGGCAATGCCCCTACTTATACACCCCAAAATGCCATTAGCCTTCTTGGCAACAAGAGCACACTGTTGACTCATATCCAGCTTCTCGTCCACTGTAACTCCTAGGTCCTTTTCTGCAGAACTGCTTCCTAGCCATTCGGTCCCTAGTCTGTAAGAGTGAATGGGATTCTTCCGTCCTAAGCGCAGGACTCTGCACCTCTCCTTGTTGAACTTCAACAGGTTTCTTTTGGCCCAGTCCTCTGATTTGATCTGGGATGAGTAAACAAGAAACAGCAATGAGGAAAAGATGGTTGTTCTTGTTCCACCCTGCCACCTGGGGGTTTCCTTTTGGCCCCTCTCCTTGCTTCCCTCCGCAGATGCTGCAGTTCATTAACTGGGGGACTGCCCCTGGAGATTCCACCCACATGAGGTTCCCCCACAGACATACACACATGTGTAGCTTCTGGATCCCTTCTGCTACTCCCCTTCCCTGTCATTGCAGCTAGCTCCACCTGTCATTTGTCTCTCCTCTGCATCAGTCAACATACCCTCATGTCCAGAAGCCAGTAAAATAGATAGGGGGTGCAGCAGGGCACTAGCTGTGCTAGACATAACTTGAGCCTTTGTACAAATAAGAACAACAGCGTGAGCTGTTACGCTATTTAGGAACAAAAAGTATGAAGGTTCTTAATGCTCATGCTTCAAGCCATATGCCAACCACTGCCTGCCTGATGTATGGGAGGAACCTCTTCCATGGGAGCCTTATGAGAAAGTATCTGGTACTAGCTACTGTTGGAGACAACACAGTGGACTTGATGGATGTCTGGTTTGATCTATTATGGTTTTTGTTCTTAAGCGCTCACCCATTTCAATGAACTGGAAAGAAGGAAGGAGATAGTGACTCTCAGCCAGGGCATGGGAGTTGGTGTCAGGATTCCTGGGTTCTAGCCCAGTTTTGCTACTGACTTGTATGGCCTCAAGCAAGTCATGTAACCTGTCCATGCATCAGTTCTCCCATCAATTTTTCAGGCCAGAAGACATTTTGATTACCTACTCTGACCTCTTGCATCACACAGGGTGGAGAACTCTACCCAATTAGCATGTAGTTCAGTAATGTCAACATATCCTCAAAGGACAATCATTTTTGCTGTTGAGCAAAGGCTGAAGTTAATAGTATGTGTTTTTCCATACCGTATGTCCGGCATCGCCTGTCAGACATATTTGAACGTTATTTTTTTTTTGGACCTGTATTTAAGTGTAACTGGTTCTTTAATCTGTCATTCAAAAGGGAGGGGAAATTGAAAGTAGTGAAAGCATTCACTATGTTAGACATTCCTTCAGACTCTCCTCAGTTGTTTTTCCCCTCAGTCTTGATTCCCATGGGACCTTACCTATCAGCTCTGTGAGCTTACCAAAATCCGCCTTCCTGAAAGCCATTGTCTCTATTTTGTAGAAGGGAGTACAGCAAAATAGAGACAATGGATTTCAGGAAGGTGGATTTTGGTAAGCTCAGAGAGCTGATAAGTAACTGAGGAGAGTTGGCAGTTTTTCAAAGGGACACTATTAGGGGCCCAAAAGCAAGCTATTCCGATGGGTAGGAAAGATAGAAAATGTGGCAAAAGACCACCTTGGTTTAACCACGAGATCTTGCATGACCTACAAAATAAAAAGGAGTCATATAAAAAATGGAAATTAGGTCAGATTACAAAGGATGAATATAGGCAAACAACACAGGAATGCAGGGGCAAGATTAGAAAGGCAAAGGCACAGGCACAAAATGAGCTCAAACTAGCTATGGGAATAAAGGGAAACAAGAAGACTTTTTATCAATACATTAGAAGCAAGAGGAAGACCAAGGACAGGGTAGGCCCACTGCTCAGTGAGGAGGGAGAAACAGTAACAGGAAACTTGGAAATGGCAGAGATGCTTAATGACTTCTTTGTTTCAGTCTTCACTGAGAAGTCTGAAGGAATGTCTAACATAGTGAATGCTTATGGGAAGGGGGTAGGTTTAGAAGATAAAATAAAAAAAGAGCAAGTTAAAAATCACTTAGAAAAGTTAGATGCCTGCAAGTCACCAGGGCCTGATGAAATGCATCCTTGAATACTCAAGGAGTTAATAGAGGGGTATCTGAGCCTCTAGCTATTATCTTTGGAAAGTCATGGGAGACGGGAGAGATTCCAGAATATAGTGCCCATCTATAAAAAACGAAATAAAAACAACCCAGGAAACTACAGACCAGTTAGTTTAGCTTCTGTGCCAGGGAAGATAATGGAGCAAGTAATTAAGGAAATCATCTGCAGACACTTGGAAGGTGGTAAGGTGATAGGGAATAGCCAGCATAGATTTGTAAAGAACAAATTGTGTCAAACCAATCTGATAGCTTTCTTTGATAGGATAACGAGTCTTGTGGATAAGGGAGAAGCGGTGGATGTGGTATACCTAGACTTTAGTAAGGCATTTGATATGGTCTCACATGATATCCTTATCGATAAACTAGGCAAATACAATTTAGATCAGGCTACTGTAAGGTAGGTGCATAACTGGCTGGATAACCGTACTCAAAGAGTAGTTATTAATGGCTCCCAATCCTGCTGGAAAGATATAACAAATGGGGTTCCACAGGGGTCTGTTTTGGGACTGGCTCTGTTCAATATCTTCATCAATGACTTAGATGTTGGCATAGAAAGTACGCTTATTAAGTTTGCAGATGATACCAAACTGGGAGGGACTGCAACTGCTTTGGAGGACAGGGTGAAAATTCAAAATGATCTGGACAAACTGGAGAAATGGTCTGAGGTAAACTGGATGAAGTTCAATAAAGACAAATGCAAAGTGCTCCACTTAGGAAGGAACAATCAGTTTCACACATACAGAATGGGAAGAGACTGTCTAGGAAGGAGTATGGCAGGAAGAGATCTAAGGGTCATAGTGGACCACAAGCTAAATATGAGTCAACAGTGTGATACTGTTGCAAAAAAAGCAAACGTGATTCTGGGATGCATTAACAGGTGTGTTGTAAACAAGACATGAGAAATCATTCTTCCGCTCTACTCTGCACTGGTTAGGCCTCAACTGGAGTATTGTGTCCAGTTCTGGGCACCACATTTCAAGAAAGATGTGGAGAAATTGGAGAGGGTCCAGAGAAGAGCAACAAGAATGATTAAAGGTCTTGAGAACATGACCTATGAAGCAAGGCTGAAAGAATTGGGTTTATTTAGTTTGGAAAAGAGAAGACTGAGAGGGGACATGATAGCAGTTTTCAGGTATCTAAAAGGGTGTCATCAGGAGGAGGGAGAAAACTTGTTCACCTTAGCCTCTAATGATAGAACAAGAAGCAATGGGCTTAAACTGCAGCAAGGGAGATTTAGATTGGACATGAGGAAAAAGTTCCTAACTCTCAGGGTAGTTAAACACTGGAATAAATTGCCTAGGGAGGTTGTGGAATCTCCATCTCTGGAGATACTTAAGAGTAGGTTAAATAAATGTCTATCAGGGATGGTCTAGACAGTATTTGGTCCTGCCATGAGGGCAGGGGACTGGACTCGATGACCTCTCGAGGTCCCTTCCAGTCCTAGAGTCTATGAATCTATAAAACACCAATATGGCAGTCCAATAAGCCAATTAGGAGCCACATTTGTGTCTATAGTAGGAGCTGAAGGAAAACTGTTATTGACTGCAGAGCCAATCCAGAGGCACATATTTGCATATGAAATCCAATTAGTTAACAGTGTTCTGGAACTCAGAATTGTTGATGTCTAAGGAGGTCAACAATCGAAACTTACTAACACATCACATGACTGTTTTCAGCCACTCCTGAGCCATGATTTTCTTCTGGTATGTAACAATGTGTCCCAAAATATCACACACATCTGATTGGGAAAAACCCAACTATTTATTGGTAAACCATTAATCTGGTGAGTGGGTGCTACTGGGAAACCTCATTGTAGAAAGCAGCTAGAATCTCCAGAGGTGGGCTTGTGCGTCAGACAGTCCAAGCAGTGTTAACTATAAACCTAAGAGATGCAGAAAACACCAATGAAGGTAGGAAACCTTTCTCCTGCTCATTACCCCATATCCTCTTCAGTCATTTCCCATTGTCCTTTGGGTATGCATATGCTCAGCAGGGAAGTGCCTTTGCTTCTTGTGACGGCTTGGGTCACAGAAACCCCCTTGGGACTGCCACCTGATGTGCTGGGATTACCTCTGAGCCCGTTCTCCCTGCCAGCTTGAGACTTCAGTACCTTGCCTTGTATGAGCCAGACACGCTTGCGTGCTGCAAACACAGATCCAAGTTTGAACCACGTCCCCCACAAACTGCAGGCTTCACTGAAAACAGCTTAAGAAGTGCTTCTGTCTCCAGAACTCAGACACCCAGCTCCCAATGGGGTCCAAACCCCAAATAAATCCATTTTATCCTGTATAAAGCTTATACCAGGTAAACTCATAAATTGTTCGCCCTCTATAACACTGATAGAGATGCACAGCTGTTTTCTTCCCCAAGTAATAAAAGACAGAACAAAGTAAATTACCACACAAAATAAAATAAAACATGCAAGTCTAAGCCTAATACAGTAGGAAGCTAAATGCAGGTAAATCTCACCCTCAGAGATGTTCCAATATGCTGCTTTGACAGACTAGACTCCTAATCTGGGTCCAGCACTCACTCACACCCCCATAGTTAACAGTCCTTTGTTCCAGTTTCTTTCAGGCATCCTTTAGGGTGGAGAGGCTACCTCTTGAGCCAGCTGAAGACAAAACGGAGGGGCTTCCAGGGGCTTAAATAGACACTCTCTTGTGGGTGAAAACCCCTTCTTCTCTCCTATGTAAAATCCCTGCCACAGGATGGAGTTTTGCAGTCACATGTCCATGCATCACTCAGTTTTTTTACAGGCCAATGCCACATTCCCAGGAAAGCTCAGATGTGGATTGGCATCTTTCAAAGTCCATTGTCAACTTAAGTGTTTCTTGATTGGGCACTTACTGAGAATAGTCTTTTCTCAAGACACTGACCAAATGCTTCACTGAGGCTACTTAAAATCAAACATGTACATAGCCAATATTCATAACTTTGAATACAAAAATGATACATGCATACAAATAGGATGAATATATTTAGTAGATCATAACCTTTGCAGAGATATGTTACATGGCATATCTAACATAAAACATATTCCAGTATAAAACATACCCTGGCAACAGCATAGTGGGTTCATTTATCAATGCTGTTTTTGACAGCACTGTTTTGACATATCCATCCACAGATACTTTCTACCTGTGATCACACCAGTGCATTTGAGACTCAAGAATTTCCTAACTCATAGGGTCCAACAGTGTTTCTAGGAGCCCAGGCTTTGGGGAAAATTCCAAACATGAGACAGCATTGCAATTGAGTTAGAGGGACTGGCTGACCTGGCTTACTGCTCCTGGCTTGTCGGCTATACTCAGGACTAATCTTAATAGACTGCACTAGTTCCGTTGATTTACATGAGCTAAAGACTTCATCCCGGTCACTGCAACGAACTGATGCCCCCAGTAAAGTGCCTGGGAGACTTGTTCTGCCTGCCTGCCTATTTATTATGCACTCATCATTGTAGCATCTAGGCGCTGTTGTGCAAACTATTGTATATCAGGTCCAACCTCAAGGCAGTCCAGTCAACAGCTTGGGTCAAAGGCTTTTACCCTAGAATAGCCGAGACCCTGGAATCTGTCATACTTGCACTGAGCACTAATCTTATCACCCATTTCCAATTAGTAGAAGACATAGGGATAGGAGCAGACGCTAATAGCTGAGCAGTAACTCCAGAGCCAGGCTTCTCAAGGCTGTGGGCTTGTCTCCATAATTAGGCTGCGCTGCTCTACACTTGCTGAGGGTTTAGAGTGTCCATTCCCTGCACAGAGAAAGGGGGAAACGTGCTGTTTTGAGCTGGACCTGCAAGTCTCTGTATCGTGGTCTGTGGGGGGAAGGGATAGCTCAGCGGTTTGAGCATTGGCCTGCTAAATCCAGAGTTATGAGTTCAATCCTTGAGGGGGCCATTTAGGGATCTGGGGCAAAAATGAGCAGGGGGTTGGACTAGATGACCTCCTGAGGTCCCTTCCAATCCTGATATTCTATGATTAATAGCATGACTGAACTAGCTGGATCATCCCCTCCCATTCCTGGTACTTGCGGTCACGCAAGTATCTGGTCAAAGTGGGTAATTCTGGACCCAAGTGCTCTAGTCATAGGGGACCAGATCCTCAAAGATATGTCGGTGTCTAATTTCCACTGTAATGGATGTGGGCCAGAATCCATAGCAGGAGCAATAGTGCCTAAAAGTGATGGGGCCAGAGGTGCCCGAACTGTGGCCGTGCCCCCACACTGCACCCCTGAGGTCTCACCCCTGCACTGCCTCTTCTCCATAAGCCCCTGCCCTTGCACTGCCTCTTCCCACAAGACCCTGCCCCCCACTCAATCCTCTCCAGCTCCTCCCTATCACTTGCCCTTACAGCCAGTAAAAAGTGGGAGGGCACTCTTCTCTCCAGCACCCTGGTACATAGTCCTCCCCTTCCCCAGCCTGCATGATTCCTGGGTCTGGAGGCTCTGCACAGGAAAAGAATGGAGGGAACTTCCACCATTGTCCCTGACGTTGGGTGTGAGGATTACAGCCTGGGCCATGCTACAGTTGAAACCGTAACGGAAATGTACTTCCACAGAGCTTTATGGCTTCTGTTTCTAATGAAGTTCCAGCTTGTTTGCACTTGTCAGGGAAGTGTGCTAGAGCCCTGCTAACAAGCAGCAAACCTGAGGACAGTTAGCACAGCTTCGACCACGGTAAGGATGGGCCTATAAGCGAAAGGCATCCACCATTTGGTTTACATCAGCGACTGCTAGAAATCAGGGGAATTTATGTCTGGCCTGCCTTACCTTTTCCCTCTGGGCAGATTCCAGCCTTTGGTGCTGAATGGCAGGATTATATGATATCATTAGCCCAAAGCATGATGGGTCATCTCAGTGAAGTGAGGAGTTGACAGTTCCAGAACAGAGCTTTTGGAAATCTGCTTATAGGGAACTAGTGAGAACTACAACTGGAAAAAATCATCCTGGTCACTAATTATGTAGGTCTGGCAAGTGTGCCGCTCATTGTGAGCTTGGAATGTGTGTTTTTAAACCTTGGCCGTCCCTCTTTCATTAAATGCTCACAAGTGAGATACTGCCATCACCATGACATTACAACCTTGGCAGGAAACATGCTATCACCCAAAGCACCCAAGGTGTTGGGAATGCAGCAATCTGTTACTTGTTTCCTAGAAGATACATGGAACATGCTAACCCCCCATGCACTGACATAACAAATAGGGCTAGATCCACAAAGGCATTTAGGTGCCTAAGTCCCATTGAAATCAATGGGAGTTTGGTGACTAAATGCTTTTGGGGATTTGGGCCTTACTCTTGAATTTGTATTGTTTGCTGTTTTAAGACTCTCCACTTTTGATAGACTAACAAAAGCACAGATTTACAATCCTGTATCTTAGGGATTCGCCATCCCTGTGATCTTTTGTCATCCTACTCTTCAAATAAATCTTTTCCAGGAATAAAATATCATTGCCCCATGCCACCATGTTCCTATCTCATTTGAAAGCAGGTGTGCACTCTGACAGATTTGCTAAAAGCCATCTGAATCAGGTCACAGACCACAGATGCTTTTCTCTCCTCTCTCAGAGATTCACAGCACATTCCTCCAGCCTGATGTTATCTGCTTAGCCAAAACGTGCATGGATTGACCTAACCACAGATGAAAAATTAAGAGAAATGTTCTATTGTATTTTGTATGAATTGGTATAGACTGTGCTGTATCTTGTGCAGAATCCGGAATCCAGCATTCCCTAACTGCAGGGTTTTATTAGTAGTGCTAGTGTGCAAGCCAGAAAACCCCCAGAAAGACTTGCTGATTTCAGACTGCAGCTGCAGCACTGGCAGCTATGCAAGGTGGGGGAAGGGGAACAAACATCTTCTCATTTATCAACTGATCACATCTTATCCGATGTCCCTGAGGCAGTGGCACTCCACCAGGCCAGTTTTAGTCACACGTCAGGGCCTATCAGCACTTCACTCAGAGTAGGGATATTTTTAAATGTGGTATGTTAGGGCCTGATCCAACGCCCACTGAAATCAATGGAAAGACTCCTGTTGAGGCTGTGCGTTTTGGATCAGGACCTTAGTTCGGTATGCGCCTGCTGCTTATTCCTCACTTAAACTTATGGAGCATGGCCACACTGTTCTTGGAATAAGTAGCAAAACTCCTGCTGGCAGCTGGTCCCCATGGTGCCCATTGGGTCAGATAATTCCTTCCCTTCTAACGCTGGTGTCACAACCAGATGAGGATCATAGAATCATAGAATATCAGAGTTGGAAGGGACCTCAGGAGATCATCCAGTCCAACCCTCAAAGCAGGACCAATCCCAAAATAAATCATCCTAGCCAGAGCTTCATCAAGCCTGATCTTAAAAACCTCTAAGGAAGGAGATTCCACCACCTCCCTAGGTAACCCATTCCAGTGCTTCACCACCTTCCTAGAGAAAAAGCTTTTCCTAATATCCAGCCTAAACCTCCCCCGCTGCAACTTGAGATCATTACTCCTTGTTCTGTCATCTGCTACCACGGAGAACAGTCCAGATCCATCCTTTTTAGAACTCCTGTTCAGATAGTTGAAAGGAGCTATCAAATCCCTCCGCATTCTTCTCTTCTGCAGACTAAATAACCCCAGTTCCCTCAGCCTCTCCTCATAAGTCAGGTGCTCCAGGCCCCTAATCATTTTTGTTGCCCTCTGCTGGACTGTTTCCAATTTTCCCACATTCTTCTTGTAGTGTGGGGCCCAAAACTGGACACAGTACTCCAGATGACGCCTCACCAATGCCGAATAGAGGGGAATGATCATGTCCTTCGATCTGCTGGCAATGCCCCTACTTATACAACCTAAAATGCTGTTAACCTTCTTGGCAACCAGGGCACGCTGTTGACTCATATCCAGCTTCTCGTCCACTGTAACCTCTAGGTCCTTTTCTGCAGAACTGCTGCCTAGCCGTTCAGTCCCTAGTCTGTAGCAGTGCATGGGATTCTTCCATCCTAAGTGCAGGACTCTGCACTTGTCCTTGGTGAATCTCATCAGATTTCTTTTGGCCCAATCCTCTAATTTGTCTAGGTCCCTGTGTCTGCTATCCCTCCCTCCAGCATATCTACCACTCCTCCCAGTTTAGTGTCATCTGCAGACTTGCTGAGGGTGCAGTCCATGCCATCCTCCAGATCATTAATAAGGCACAGCCTGCACACAAAGACCCTGTTTCCATTGCAGCAGTCCCTATTGCTACAGCGCAAGAGGCAAGAGATGCAGGGAATGGATGGTCAGGGAATGGACGTTCAGTCTGCTTGTTGGGTGCTTTAAGGGGTGTGCTGGAGGTGTTGGCTCCTCTATCAAGGAAGGTAATGATATGAGCCCCATCCAGTGCACCGTCTGTCCATGGGGCTCAGCATGCTAATGAACTGTGGCACACTGACACAGCCAGGAGCTGACTGAGCTGAGCCCTGATCCACCAGCACTTCAGCCTCCCGGATAGTAGTTAGCGTGGGCAGTACAGCTGGGGTAATGCAACTCACCTGCAGCCTAACACATGCCTTTGTGCTAGTGCCACTGAGGTGTGTGTTATGGAGCTAAGGAGTTGGGCTGGGGAAACTTTGATGCCGGCTGCAATTCCTTCTCTCTGGGCCCTAAAGCTGGCTGTGGCAGTGTTGCCTGCCACTCAATACCATTCCAAGATTCCTAGGACCCTGGCTTGACCTGATCTGGGTATAGCTATTGGTGTCTTATGATGCAGTAATAAACCCCTCTCTTCTCTTCTGTGTCTCATGCCTTTCTGAAGCAGTCACAAGCTATCTGAGTGAGGTGAGAATGCGTGAGAGAGCTGGGAACGCCAACATGCTCTTCCCTGCAGCCTCTCTTGTGTGTCTAGCTGACCATGGACAACAGAGTTGTTGTTTTGTCGAAAACATCATAAAACATCCCGGCTCGCAACAATTTCCCAAATAGCATGTGAGAGAAGGGAAGCAAAGTATGGGAGTGTAGGGGAAGAGGGTGTCTAAGATGGTTTGGGGGTGATGTCAAGGTTTGACAGCCCAAGTCCTACTGATGGCCCATGCGAGTGCTGAGTGACTCTTCATACCTCCCCGCACCATCATGGAATCACTGCAGGTCATAGAAAAAGTATTTGAATTTTCTTTTTAAACATTATTTGGGTTATTTTTGGTGTGTCCAATAAAACTACGTGCCTTAAAATGAGTCTAACAGCACAGGATGAGAAACCAGAAAAGTTTAAAATATGACTAAGTGTCAGTTTAAAACTATAATTTAAAAAGATTATAAAGTAGAACGGGTCAAAAAAATTCTGAAGAAACCATGGACAGAAAATTGGGTTTTTGACTAAATACATTTTCTTAAAGATGTATCTGCTTTCTGTGGAAAACCTGAATTTCTTTTTCATCAAAAACACCAAGTACTTTGGCCAAAATCAAAATAGTTCCATTTGATATGCTGCCACAGTGCCTCATGGGAGATTTAGCTTATTTGTCCCATATCCCCATTCTCCTCCGTGGCTGGGCCACCCACCACAGGTACCTGAGCACCTTCCATGTAAATTCCCTAGCAATAGCCAAGTCCACTGGGGACTTCCTGTACAAATGCTGCTTGGAATATTTTTGCGGGGGAGTGGGGCTGGTTCATTTGTTTCTGTTTCAGGTGTTGTTTTTTAATTTGGGGTGGGGGGTCAATGGGGGTGTCAGTGTTGCCTTTTTTTAACACTGTCTACAACTTCTTAGAGCCCAGAGCACTTTATAGCCCATATTCATACAACCACCTCTGAGGCAGCTAAACGGTGGAAAACAACGTGTAGAGGAACTGCGGGGGGAAACGAGAGCTTTGGGCAAAGACCTTAGAGCCAAATCCAGCCAACGCTCTTGCAGACTGGCCCAGTGGGTCCTCAATATGCAAACAAAGCAAATTCAGAATGTCAGGTATTCTCTGGAAGTTCCCTACTCACAAACCACAGGGAGTTCCCATTTATCTGCCTTGGCAGAATGAAGGGCAAAGGCTCAGATGGTATGTCTACACTACAGTGTAAGCCCAGGGTTCAAATTCAGGCTCAACCCTAACCCCCGTCCACATGCAAACCATGCTAACCCAGGGATCAGACCCAAGGTCACTCACAGGACCTCACAGGAGTGGAGGATTTGTGCCAGAGTCAAGCCAGGACCCAGGGTTCAAGCCGTATTGCTCTGCTGTGTAGACCCAGCCCCATTGGATTTGTGCTCTGGGAGCCTGCCAAAAGTATCCCACAAGCCCATGAGCTGACTTGCTTTGTCCTCGGACAGTCAAGTTTGGTGGACAGTCAAGTTTCCCCACACTGCACCACATAACGCAGTATAGATGCTCTAGCCCTGGGTTAACAAACCCAGGGTCTGCTAACTCGAGTTCTACTAGCCCTTGGCTTATGTTGCAGCGTAGACAGACCCACAGACTTTAGGGCCAGACGGGACCATTGTGATCATCTAATCCAGCGATTTTCAAACTGGGGATTGGGACCCCAAAGTGGGTCACAACCCAAAATGGGGTCACCAGGGCTGGTATTAGACTTGCTGGGGGCCGGGGCCGAAGCAAAGACTAAGCCCCACTGCCCGGGATCAAAGTCAAAGGGCTTCAGCTACAGGTGGCAGGGCTCATGTTACAGCCTTCCCCCCAACCCTAGGGGCTGAAGCCCTTGGGGTTCAGCTTTGCCCAGGGCAGCAGGGCTTGGGTGGGCTCAGGGTTTGGTCCCCCTTCTTGGGGCCGTATAGTAATTTTTGTTGCCGGAAGGGGGTCGTGTCGCAATGAAGTCTGAGAACCCCTGATCTAGTCTGACCTCCTGCGCGTCACAGGGCACAGAACCTCACCCACCCACACCTGTAATAGGCCCATAAACTCTGAGCCACTGAAGTCCTCAAATCTTGATTTAAAGACTTCAAGTTACAGAGACTCCACCATTTAGTTCAAATCAGCAGGGCTCCACACTGCAGAGTCAACCCCGTTGGGCTTTGACACTGTGGTTCCAGGGAGCCTGGGCGTTGCACATCTGTGGCTTAGACAACTAAGCCATCCCCTCTGGCTGGGGATAATACAATGTAGCCACAGAGGTGTGGCTTCTTTTCTCCTCAGTTATACTTTGCTGGGGATGTAAGCACAAAAACAAGCTTTTTGCTCCTTAGGAATCTGTCTAGCTTAGTTCTTCCCCAGAAGCAGCTAGCTCTGCTCTTACAGCCAGGCACTGAGGAATGGGCACATGGATGCAATTAGCATTTAGGGACAGAAGTGCAGTCAATCAAAGCAGCCTGTGTCAGGGGCTGCTACTTTAAGTGGCCGGAATGGTTTGTGAGGAGCACCATCTGCTGGCTGCATGTTGGGTTACCTTTGCTCTTTGCATTCCTAGCTCTTCCTACAGTAACATGACAGAGGTGAGCTGTTTTTCTTCGCACAGCTCTCTCCTCTCATAACTCCTCTGTGCATTGGTCCTGCTGCTATTGTAGTAGCACGGGCTGTGCTCCTTTCTACAGCATTCTGCTTCTATAAGCCAGACAGTTTAGGAAGAATTGCATGCTAGTTCCCTCCTCGCCCTTAGATCATTGTGCGCATCTCCCTTCCTAATCCTCGTCTTCATGCCTTCCTCCATGCTGCCCCCTTCAGGTGGAATTCCCTCCCTTCCTCAGTGCAACAGCTACTCCTCCAAAGGCTATGTCTACACTGTGAACTAGAGTGTGAGTCCCCTGCAGCGCCCCCGTGCTGGTACTGGGACTACACTGCTATTTATACTCTTGCTGCTCACTGAGAGTGTGAGTACGCAGACTTGAACAAGGCAATCAGACCCTTAGCTCGTAGTGCAAACGTAGCCTCGGGTTCCTCCTTAGCTCACTCCTTCCACCAGTTCTAGGCCAAATCAGTGGCTGTGCAGCCACACACACACACCCTCCCACGCCCATTCAACAGCCCAAGGAGCTGGGCTCTAAGTTAGCTAACTCCTCTGGGTCTGTGTGTATATCTGGCAGCTGCCCTCCATGCCAGGGCAGGCTGCTGGTTGGTAGTGGTCCAAAATGAGCTGGCTGTTTGGTGAGGGGATGGATGGTTTCATGGGTAAGGCACCAGACTAAGATCAGGAGTGCTGGATTCAATTCTTCCCTTTGCGACCTGTGGGCAGGACACTTGTGCCTCCGTTCTGGAGGTACAGAATAGGATGTATTATCATCTCCTTCTGTCTAGCTAGTCTATTTACAATGAACTCTTTAGGGCAGTGACTGTCTCGCTATGTATTGTGACAGACCCAGACCAGTGGGGTACAGGAATCTGGTAGAGGACAAATATACTGGTCACTGGATGAGTAGTTTTCTGTTCCCTGAGTGACCAGAGCAGGGGCTGCACTAGAGTAATCAGGAACCTGCTAGAACCAATTAAGACAGGCAGGATAATTAAGACACCTGGAGCCAATTAAGAAACTGCTAGAATCAATTAGGACAGGCTAGCTAATCAGGGCACCTGAGTTTAAAAAGGACCTCACTTCAGTTTGTGGCATGCATGCAAGGAGCTGGGAGCAAGAGGCATGAGCAGCTGAGAGTGAGAAGTACAAGCATTATCAGGCACCAGGAGAAAGGTCATGTGGTAAGGATAAAGAAGATGTTAGGAGGCCATGGGGAAGTAGCCCAGGGAGTTGTAGCTGTCGTGCAGTTGTACCAGGAGGCACTCTAGACAGCTGTAGTCCACAGGGGCCTGGGCTGGAACCCGGAGTAGAGGGCAGGCCCGGGTTTCCCCCAAACCTCCCAACTCCTGATCAGACACAGAAGGAATTGACCTGGACTGTGGCTTCTACCAGAGGGGAAGGTCTCTGGGCTGTTTCCCGACCCACATGGTGAATCTGTGAGGCGAGCAAATCCGCCAATAAGCGCAGGACCCAGCAAGGTAGAGGAGGAACTTTGTCACAGTATGTACAATAGCACAATGGGCCCCTAGGCTCTATTGTAATAATCATTTCCGTGGTGCTGTCTGGGTACAGGAGGTGACCTTGCACGCTGAGGCTGGGGTTTATTGTACAGCTGAGCCAATCGACCAATCTCTTCTTGTTGTTTGACACCTCTCAGTCTGTTCTTCATGCCCTCCCTGCCACGCTGCGCTGCCCTAGCACTGAAGTAACCAGCAGGACTCAGAGCGCTAGCAGGAACAGCTGTTCCAGAGGGCGAGTGCTGAGCACCAACCTGGCAGTGCAGGGAGCACTGCTAGAGATCACTGATGGAGGAGCTCAACATCAGAGCAAGAGTGCATGGATGAGCAGCATGAAACAAACCCATCTGTGAGGTTGGGGGAGTTACACCCATGACCATAATTTAAACTAAGCCTCTTCCTGAATGAATGCATAAAACCCAGAATCCAGCCCTCAGATCTGACAAGGAGTGAGTGATCCCTGCTGAAGTGTGCTGGGAACAAACAGTCCTGCAGAGCACAGGTAGCACAGAGGTGCAAAAGGAGACGCCTCTCAGAGCTGCTACAGCAGACCTGTCTTGCTCTCATTGGAAGGCGACAGCACTAGCCACAGCTGAGTCAGTCGGTAATGGACTGGACTCAAAGGGGAGCAGCACAGTAAGGCCAGACAATTGAGGCACGTCCATCATCTTGTGTTCCAGCCACGCAGACCGAGCTGGCTTGCCAGAGTGTTGCTGGAAGCCTTTGGCAAACAATCCCCTTCCTCTGCTTGTGCCTGTCTATTGGCGGAAATACCCAGCGCTACATCAGCCTGAGAGGGAAGATGCCATCACAATAAGAACCTGGGGGTGTTTCCAGACACACATTGGACCCGACAGCTTTGCAAACTGCAGGGAGATAAAGCCAGGGTGCTCTGCTTGAGTTTCTCACTGGTTGTGTTACAGTGACACATAGAAATCCCATGCAACACTGAAATGGGAGCACACACGGGGCCTTCCAATGCAGAGTCAGGTATCCTGCATTCCCACTCCTGATCTGCCCACCTGCCCCACACTCCTGCTTCTAAAGAACTAAGAAATGAAAGTTCTGCCCTTAGACAAAATACAGCTCCTGGATCTGATCTGCCTGCCTCATCAGCTCCCCCCCATGTGCTGCTCCCGCTGGGCTGTCTCACAGAAGAATGACAAAGGCAGGGAGGTTTGAGGGATTGGATGCTTTTAATAGCCAGAAAGTCCAGCTTGCTGAAGAGGTTTCGAAAGCTGCTCTCCAAATACCCAGCAATTCCAGTGGGCCTTGCCTACACCAGCAAACTTTGGCTAAAACATTCCCCACAATTGCTACCATTAATTCAGTTCCCCAAGCAGCAGAGCCAACAGTAGCGCTAGTGAGGAGAAGATGCTCATGCCCTATAGCTGGTATTAAGTGCCATATACGTCATGGAGACCTCTGAGCATGTGACATGGTGGATAAAATGCTGACATCTGCCTGCAGTCCTCTGTCTACCTGTGCTCTCGCCATGCTTCCGCGGCGGGAGCTCAGCTAGTATTAATGAATGAGAGCGATACACATATACATTGTGGGGGGAGAGGGAAGTTCCTAGTATGTACCAGCAGTTTGTCTCACTCTGGGAGAAGAGGCTCTGTTATAACACTGGCACTCACGAGGTAGTCTCTAAGGCAGAAGGCTTTTGTTCCAGCAGCACTGTAGGGGTCCTGCCTGCCTGCCACGTGTCCTAGACAAGTCTACATTAGGAACCTGGAGAGGTCGTCCTTGATTTCAGCTTCATCCCAAGGCCCATGGATGTTGTCTTTGAGCAGCTGCAGCCGGATGAGGCAGTAAGGACACAGGCATGAAATGGAGACCAGCAGAAGGGCAAAGAGAAGAGCAGCAACGCCTGAGATGGTCAGAAGCCCAGCCAGCGCAGACAGGGCGAAGAGCAGGGTCACCCCCACATAGCAGCAGGGTGTCCGCGCTTTGAGTTTCTTCTGCAGCATGGGCCACAGGGCAAAGATCTGGATGGCGAAGGTGACCATGGCGAAGGTGTGCAGGGAGCGGGGCAGCCGGGAGGCCAGGCACACGGAGGCAAAGATGGCCATGTTGAGGGACAGCGTGCTGGAGACGATGGCGGCATTGGCCCCATAGTCGAAGAAGATCAGGTGCCCCAGGAGCATGAGGACTGACATGGCGTAGATGGTGTCTGTGCTGATCGACTCCGTCAGGGTCTTCAGCACTGGGGAGAAGCCATAGGTGAAAGCTATGAACACCAGAGTGCTCTTCAGGTCCGCCCACCGGGTCCGACCGCTCTCCTTCCTCCCCACCCCCAAGTCTATGACATCAAACAGGACGTAGCCTATCAGGGAAGAGGCCAGCCCAGCCCCAAACAGCCACTGTGGGGTCAGCAGCCCATCGTCCATGTACCACCAGATGACAACGAAGACGCAGACGCTGCACAGCTGTTGAATCACCACCCCGGACTCAAACACCACTGCCCAATACTGGTACTTGCGGGCGTAGATGTTCTTCCGCAGCTCCTCCAGGAACCGGTGGTCCACATAGTTATCTGGGAAGGGCTGCCTCTCATACAGCACCTTCTGCCAGCACTTCCCAGGGCTCGCTTCTACCTGGGCACAGACCATTCTGCCAGCACAGCCCTGCTGCGTCAGCAGCCTCTTGGAGTGAGATTCCCTCACACAGACCTAGGAGAGCCACACGCAGGGGAGGGCTCGTTCTCCAGGAGTGCACAAGCGGAAGGTTGCTGTAGTCCCCTCGTCCAAGAAGGGCTCATCACAAAGCACTCAGAGCTGTGTGCATCAGGCTGGAGCTGACAGTCACCTCTTCATTCTGTGCAGAGCCCTGCCAGGCCCTAGAAAAACAACACACAACGGATCACTCAACTGCTGGGCAATGCAGACAAGAGATTCAATGACTGAACTCGGATCCCCAGGCAAGGCCCGGGAGCTCTTTGAGAAAAGCAGGAGACCTTGCACAGAATAAACTATTGCACTGCTGTTAGGGCAGCAACATTCAGTTCCCTCGGACTCTCTCACACACTGCTAGCCAGATGTCTTCTGTCATATGAGCATCTTCGGTTGCTTTTTCTGGTAACTACAGATTAGAACAGAGACCTAAGAGTTGGCATTCCTGAGTTCTGTTGCCAGCTCCATCCCGAGCCCATGCAACCTTGAGCAAGTCCCTTAATCTGTCTGAGCAGAACCAAATACCAAGCAAGCTACTGGGCAGTGACTGCAGAAAGAATTGCATGGAGAGCTCTGGGTCCTAGCACTGTCGTGCAGCTGAGCCCCTTGCCTGCGCCAAGCATGCTGCGGGACAGATGGCGGGAAAGAAAGTTAGCCAGAGGCAAAGGAGCCAAGCAGCCCCTGCATGGGGTTAGGCTGGGTCTGTTCTGCCCCTCCACAGAGCAGCTGGGAATCCTTTATTAAAAGGGGTAAAATTCAAGCCCTGATCTATGTTCCCTCCAAGCTGTGCGGTCGTGCAGCAGGCTATCAAGGGCCATGCAGGCGGGGAGAGGTGCCCCTCCCCCAGCCCCGAGCTGCTGTGGCAAGAGAGGGCTAGGGGGAGTACTCTCTCCCCACTGCAGCCTGCACCCTAGAGCCCTCATCCCCAGCCAGAGCCCTCAGCCTCCAACACCCCTACCCTGTGCCCCAGCCCTGAGCCCCTCCCACACCCCAAACCCTTCATCCCCAGTCCCACCCCAGAGCCTTCACCCCCTCTGCACCTCAACCCTCTGCCCCAGCCCTGAGCCCCCTCCCACACTCTGAATTCCTCACCTCTACCACACATCACCTCCATATTGGTGCACATAACAAAATTCATTCCACACATGGATGTAAAAAATTAAGAGGGAACATTGGCCCTGATGTCTTATTCCTGTATCTTTTTTGTTCCAATGTCCTAAGTCCAAGTGAACTCTGAACAGTAACTGTCTTACACGCACTGGAGGAAAAGCTGACGGCAATGGGAGTTTTATCATAAACTTCAAGGGAGTCCGGATTTCACCCATCACATTTCTCGTTCTTCAGCAGAAATGATTGGTTTAGGTTCTCATGCCCTAGCACAGCGCTGCAATGTTGGGCGTTCCCCAGGCTGCCGGAATGGCTTTATATAAATGAGGAAATCCCTGGTTGCAGTGGATTTTTTTTTTTTTAATGGAAAACTTTTCTAGGCCAAATTTCACCTGATTCTTTCAATTTTGAAAAAAGAGAGTGAAAATAACTTTATGCTACAGGCAAAGAGGAATTTTTCTTGACTGTAAATATTCCGGAACTCATGAACAAGACCAAAACAGAAATCCAATCACATTAGTGTTTGGAAAGGGCTGGTAGATGACACACACCAAGGACTCGCTGTTACCTTGCAGTGAGGCCCTGGGTGCAGGAACCATTATCTCTGAAGTCTGCCTGCTAAGGCCCCAGGTTTGCAATGAGCGGTTTGTGGATGGATCTCTGTGCCAGCACAGTGCCCCATGGCGACCAGCTGAAGGGAGCTCATTGCAGGACTGAGAACAGCTCAGTTCTCAGAAGTTGAGCCCATTCCCCACTCAAGGAAAGCCTGAGTAAACGTGCCTGGTTTTGCAACATGCCCCAAAGATTACCAACTCTGTGCTTGGCCAGAGCAAATGGCATGGGTTAAATCCTGAGCCCTGTGCTGAGAACAGCCTGCCTCAGCCCAGGAACAAATGGCTAAAGGGACTTCCAGCCCCAGAGGCACCCCACTTCCCCAGATCTCAGCTCCTGGGTGAAAACTCTAGGAGGGAAAGAGACAACAGGAGCCAAACCCTGGAGAGCTGTACAGATCAGACACATGGGGAGCAGAGGATTGTACACATCAGAGGTGTGTGCGCTCACGGCTATACAGATAAGGGGGTGTGGGGGCTGTGGCTGTACAGATCAGAAGTGTATGCACAGCTGTACAGATCAGGGGTATGTGTGTGTGGCTGTACAGATTGAGGTGTTGAAGGGGGGTCTGCTAGGTTGTACAGGTCAGGGTGTGTAGGGGGCTGAACAGAGGGGAGGGAGATGGGGGGCCTGTACAGATTGGGGGATGTAGGTGGGGTTTAACAGGGTCAGGGAAGTGTGGGGTGGTCTGTACAGGTCAGGAAGGTGTGGGATGGGCTGTACAGATTGGGGTTGTGGGGTGGAGGGCAGTACAGATCAGGGTGTGTGTAGGTCAAGCTATACAGATCAGGGGGCTGTACAGGTTGCGGTGTAAAGGCAGGGCAGTACAGACGGACTGGGGGCGGTGGAGAGTGTGGTCCTGTACAAGCTGGGGTATAGGCAGGGCTGTGTAGGCTGGGGTGTATGAAGCAGGGGACTGAACAGATCAGGGGGGTGGGAAGCAGGTAGTTGTACAGATGGGGATGTGGGGGAGTTGTCGGCTGGGTTGTACAGGTTAGGATGTGTGTGGAGTGGGGGGCTGTTCAGGTCGAGGGGTGTGGGGCAAGGGGGCTGTACAGATTGGGGGGGGGACAGGCGGTTGTATAGATGGGGTGCTGGGGTGGTGGGCCCTTGTATAGAGGGGGTATAGTCAGGACTGTACAGATCAGGAGGTGTAGGCAGAGAGGCTGTAGAGGGCAGGGGGTGTAGATGGGGGACTGTACAGGGCAGGGGGTTGTAGGTGAGGGGCTGTGCAAGTTGGGGGGGTGTAAGTGGGGCGAGGGGCTGTACAGCACAGCGTGTTGTGAGGTGATAAGCTGTAAAGATCAGGGTGCAGGTGGGGCTGTAGAGGTCAGAGTGTTGTGGGGGGGGCTGTATAGACTGGAGAGGGGTGCAGGCTGGGCTGTACAGGTTAGAGCGTGCGAGGGGGGGCTGCACAGGTCAGGGAGCGTAGGTAGGGAAGGGGGTGTAGGTGGGGTGAGGGGCCGTACAGCGCAGAGTCTTGTGAGGTGATGGGCCATACAGATCGGGGTGTAGGCGGGGCTGTAGAGGTCAGAGTGTTGTTGGTGGGGGCTGTGGGGGAGGGGTGCAGGTTGGGATGTACAAAGGTTAGTGCAGACATCAGCAACCTTTCAGAAGTGCTGTGCCGAGTCTTCATTTATTCACACTAATTTAAGGTTTCGTGTGCCAGTAATACATTTTAACTTTTTTAGAAGATCTCTTTCTATAAGTCTATAATATATAACTAAACTATTGTTGTATGTAAAGTAAATAAGATTTTTAAAATGTTTAAGAAACTTTATTTAAAATTAAATTAAAATGCAGAGCCCCCCCAGACCAGTGGCTAGGACCCGGGCAGTATGAGTGCCACTGAAAATCAGGTTGCGTGCCACCTTCGGCACATGTGCCATAGGTTGCCTACCTCTGGGTTAGAGTGTGCAGGGTTGTGGGCTGCACAGGTCGGGTGTAGGTGTACCGAGGGGCTGTACAGCGCAGAGTTTTGTGAGATGATGGGCTGTACAGATGGAGGTGTAGGCGGGACTGTAGAGGTCAGAGAGTTGGGGGTGGGGGCTGTACAGATCGGGGAGGGGTGCAGGCTGGGCTGTACAGGTTAGATGAGTGTGGAGGTGGAGGGCTGCACAGGTCGGGGGGGTGTAGGTGTAGCAGGGGGCTGTACAGCACAGGGTGTTGTGGGTGGGGGCTGTACAGATCAGGGTGTAGGCAGCGCTGCAGAGATCTGAGTGTTGTGGGGTGGGGGTGTATAGATCAGGGAGGAGTGCAGGCTGGGCTATACAGGTTAGTGGGGGGGGGCTGCACAGCTCGGGGAGTGTAGGTGTAGTGGGGGGCTGTACAGCGCAGGGTGTTGTGGGTGGGGGCTGTACAGATCGAGGTGTAGGCAGCGCTGCAGAGATCAGTGTTGTGGGGTGGGGGTGTATAGATCAGGGAGGAGTGCAGGCTGGGCTATACAGGTTAGTGGGGGGGGGCTGCACAGGTCGGGGAGTGTAGGTGTAGTGGGGGGCTGTACAGCACAGGGTGTTGTGGGTGGGGGCTGTACAGATCGAGGTGTAGGCAGCGCTGCAGAGATCAGTGTTGTGGGGTGGGGGTGTATAGATTGGGGAGGAGTGCAGGCTGGGCTATACAGGTTAGTGGGGGGGCTGCACAGGTCGGGGAGTGTAGGGGTAGTGGGGGGCTGTACAGCGCAGGGTGTTGTGGGTGGGGGCTGTACAGATCGAGGTGTAGGCAGCGCTGCAGAGATCAGAGTGTTGTGGGGTGGGGGTGTATAGATCGGGGAGGAGTGCAGGCTGGGCTATACAGGTTAGTGGGGGGGCTGCACAGCTCGGGGAGTGTAGGTGTAGTGGGGGGCTGTACAGCGCAGGGTGTTGTGGGTGGGGGGTGTACAGATCGAGGTGTAGGCAGCGCTGCAGAGATCTGAGTGTTGTGGGGTGGGGGTGTATAGATCGGGGAGGAGTGCAGGCTGGGCTATACAGGTTAGTGGGGGGGCTGCACAGGTTGGAGGGTGCGGGCGAGGCGGGGGGTGCACAGGTCAGACACGCGGGGCAGAGACGCAGCGCGCCGCCGGCCGAGCTCGGGTAATAGGCGGCGCTGGGACCCGACACTGCCGCTTTCCTTCCGAGGCTCCCCCGAGCGGCAGCGGGCCCCGCAGGGGGCCGTGCTGGGCTCCTCGCTCCTGCTCCCCGGAGCCCCGCTGCAAACCCGAGCGGGAAGCGCGGCTGGGCGGAGGGCAGGGGAGGGAATTAAGCGGGGTTCGGTACCTGGGCCTGGGCCGCTGGGAAGCCGCTTCCTGGCTGCGCGGGTGCGAGTCTCTCCCCGCCATGTCGGCAGGGCCTGAGCCTGTCACCGCGCGGGCGCTGCCCCCTGCTGGCTGCGCGCTGCCGTCTCTGCAGCGAGACACCAGCCTGCGCCGGGCCGGGGAGCGCTCCGGGCACAGCGCGCTGCTGCCAGGGGTGCGAGAGCGTGGGGCTGGACCAGGGCCGGAGATAGGGGCCCAGATAGACTGTGTGGAAAATCAGGACATTTGGGGGAGGGGTGTTAATAATTGTGTATAAAACAAAGCCCCCGATATCTGGTCTGGTCCCCCTCGCAGGAGATCGGATAAATCCGAAATATCCAGGATCACCCCAAGCAGCCTGGCCATTGCCAGCTGGCCCTGGGAGCAGAGCTGGTGGAAGCGTTTCCAGTGGAGTGTTTGTTCCCTCTCGAAATGTCGCTTTGTCAGAATCAAAACGTCCCAAGGGACCATGTTGATTTCTGTGACATTTTGTCTGGGATAAAAATCACAACGCAGCGTTTGGTCAGAACAGAGTAACAGACTGTTTTGATTTATAGTAGAAATGATAAAATAATTTAAAAAATCATATAAACCTGAACTAAATTGTCCAACGTTGCAGGGGCAGCGAGTTCTATGGGCCTGTGGTGCCCAGGCTCCAGCAATATCCAAGGCCAGGGTCCCCTGGCCATGCCTGCCGCCCCCATGCGCCTCCCCCGAGTGTCCCCTGGGCCGCTTGCTGCCCCCGAGCACCTCCCGTAGGACCCTGTCACTGCCTCTCCCCTGCAGCTCCAGGTTGACTCCCTGCTGGCTTTCAGCATCAACTGCTGCCTGAGCCTGCCCTTCCACCTCAGACCCTTTCATTTTCCGGCGGGACTCTCCACCAGCACAGGGGTCCCCCCACCCACAGTCACCACTCCTGCCCCACATTGGACAAGGGCAGCCCCACTCCCCACCCCCAGTGAGGCTACAGTGAGTGGCAGCAACAGTGGAGGATGTGCACATGTGATGGCAGCCCCCCTCCCAGCACCCACCACAGGGGAGGTGAGGGGGCTTCCTGGATCTGAAAGGGGCTCTAGGAGCATGTGCACTGACAGTGGTGTGAGGTGAGATTGGTGCAAGGGGGAAGAGGATGGCCTGTCCCCCAGAGCTCGCTGGTGCCAGCAGGGAGAAGGCTGGGGGTCCTCCTCTCTGGCCTGCCTGAACCCCAAAATCCTCATCCCCACCCCAGAGCCCTCACCCCTGCACCTCAACCCTCTGCCCTGGCCCTGAGCCCCCTCCCACACCCCAAACCCCTCATTCCCAACTCCACCCCAGAGCCCTCACATTTTTACATTATTTAAAAAAATATACAGGAACTCTTCACTTAATGTTGTAGTTATGTTCTTAGACAATGCTACTTTAAGCAAAACGATGTTAAGCGAATCCAATTTCCCCATAAGAATTAATGTAAATGGGGGGGGGGTTAGGTTCCAGGGAATTTTCTTTTTTTTTGCTAGACAAAAGACTATATTTTTATATAGACATACGTATACACCGTATAAGTTTTAAACAAATAATTTGATACTGTACACAGCTATGATGATTATGAAGCTTGGTTGAGGTGGAGGAGTCAGAGGGAGGGATATTTCCCAGGGAATGCCTTACTGCTAAATGATGAACTAGCACTCTGCTGAGCCCTCAAGGGTTAACACGTTGTTAATGTAGCCTCACACTCTACAAGGCAGCACGAACGGAGGGAGGGGAGACAGCATGGCAAAGAGTAACAGAGACACACATCCTGTGTGTGAGAAAAAAGGGCAATGCGTGTCTCTAAGTATGCTGACCCCACTCTAAGTACATTACCTTTTAAAGTAGATCAGCAAGTTGAGACAGCTGCTGCTGCCAGCAAGCTACCACTGTCTGACTCCTGAACCCTGTCGTGTCCTCCTGTGACGAGTTGGATCACAGAAAACCCCCTGGGAGCTGCCAACTGATGTGACAAGACTACCTCTGTTCCTGTCTTCTCTGTTAGCCAGGGCTGGCTTTATGAACTGTGGGGTCCAATTTGAATACCTGGCGGCGGTTTGGGGTTTCAGCGGCACTTCGGCAGCAGGGGGGTCTGCTCCGGATATTCCGCGGCACTGAAGGACCACCTGCCACTGAAATGCCACCAAAGACCAGGAGCGGACCTCCCCCTGCCACCGAAATGCTGCCAAAGACCCGGAGTGGACAGCCTCTCCCCCCCCCCCCTCCCCCCCGCCAAAGACCCGGACACCCCGCCCCCAACCACTGGTGCTGGATGAGTAAAAAAAAAATTTTTAATTAAAAAGATGCCTAAGGCGCGGGGCCTGATTCCCGGGAACTGGGGGAATCGGCCTAAAGCCAGCCCTGCTGCCAGCTCAGGACTCCAGCACTCTGTCTTGCTGAGCCAGACACTCCTGTCTGCTCCAACAAAGACCCAGGGTCTGAATTACTTGCCCCAAAGCTGCAGGTTTACCTGAAAGCATCTAACAGAAGTGTTCTTGTCTTTAACACCCAGATGCCCAACTCCCAATGGGGTCCAAACCCAAATAAATCCGTTTTTTCCTGTGTAAAGCTTTTGCAGGGTAAACTCATAAATTGATCACCCTCTATAATACTGATAGAGAGAGAAGCATAGTTGTTTGCTCCCCCAGGTATTAATACATACTCTGAGTTAATAAGTAAAAAGTGATTTTATTAAATACAGAAAGTAGGATTTAAGTGGTTCCAAGTAGTAACAGACAGAACAAAGTAAATCACCAAGCAAAATAAAATGCACAATCTATGTCTAATCAAACCGAATCCAGATAAGATCCTCACCAGTTCCAGAATGCTCCCTTTTACGGACTAATCTCCTTTTAGGCTGGGTCCAGCAATCACTCATACCCCTTGCACTCAGTCCTTTGTTCTAGTTTCTTTCAAGTATCCTGGGGGGGTGGAGAGGCTCCCTCTTTAGCCAGCTGAAAACCAAATGGAGCGGGTCTCCCAGGGGTTTAAATAGACTTTCTCTTGTGGGTAGAGACCCCCCTCCTCACTCCTATGCAAAGTCCAGCTCCAAGATGGAGTTCTAGAGTCACCTGGGCAAGTCACATGTCCATGCATGACTCACAGTCTTTACAGGCAGAAGCCATTGTCCACATGGTATCTTGTATGTCTCCAGGAAGACTTCTTATGTGGATTGAAGCATTCCAAGATGCATTATTCCCCAAGTGCTTCCTGATCGGGTACTTAACCTTGTGAATTCCTTCCTAAAGAAGCTGACCAAATGCCTCACAAAGCTTACTTAGAAATTGTCACGGACTCACAGATCGTGCCACTCTTGGCCCTGTGCAGTCTGTGGGGGGTGCCCCTTTTAGTGAGACAGCCCTTTTCGGTGGTCCACTCTCTCTTGGGGTCAGGCCCCTCCACCTCCTGGAGCTGCACCTCTCTGAGCCTTAGCACGTCTGTCTCTGCCGTGGGCCCCCGCCGGAAGTCCATGCACTCTGGACCTCCTGGGCCTCTTCATCCCCGAAGGGGCTGATGCAACCCTGTTCTCTAGACCGGAGTGACTCTCAGCCAGCAAAAAACAGGAGGGTTTATTGAGAGTTGAACACAGCACAGGAAACTCTCAGGGCCTCAGGCCTGGCCTCTCACAATAACAGCACATCCCAGTCTCCCTGCATCAAGGTGGGCTCTGCCTGCCTCCCCTCGCCAGCCCAAGCCCCCTTCCTTCCCAGCTGGGCCTCTGATATCCCCGCCTCTGTCCATTGTCTTCTCTCCAGGTAAACAGGGTCGTAAACAGGAAGGCCTGAGTCCCCTCTCCTCGCAGCTCTCCTCTGGCTGGAACCGGCTGGTCAGGTCACCGGGGTCCTCTCTCTGCAGCCCATTGTCCTCCCATTGGCCAGAACCGGTTGTGTCTCCTGGGCTGGGGTCCCGAGTCCCTCTCGGGTCCTGTAACAACAAACTCCCTCTCCCCTCACCTCGTTAAACCAGTAACACCCAGGGACATTGAGTCCCACCCCCTGTGCATGCAAACCCTGGAAAAGACAAAAAAACCCAAGGAAAAAACCCCACTTCGTCACAGAAATCAAGCAAGTATACAGCCAATATTCTTAAATAGGATGAATAGATATAGTAGACCATAACCTTTACAGAGATATGTTACATGGCACAGGCAGCACAAAACCCTATTCCAGTTATGTCATATTCCCATAAAGCATTATCGGGTACAGCGTCTCACACACACACACACACACACACACACACACACACACACCACCCACTCTATGGAGATGGGGTGCAGGAGTGGGGAAGGGGGACACCCTGACATCAGCACTCCTCTTCACCCCCTCCCCCTGGCACAGCAAGCAGGAGGCTCCCAGGAGCAGCTCCAAGGCAGAGGTCAGGAGCAGCACACGGCAGTAGCGGGAGGGACACTTGAACTGCTTGGCAACTGATAGCCTGCTGGATGGCTGCTGCACAGGGAATTTAGGGGATTGGGGAGCTGATAGCGTGGCTGCTGGTCCACCTTGGTTCCAAGCCCCCACCAGCTAGCTCCAGTGAGCTGCTCTTTCTGCACGCAGTGGACAAAGCGGGCGGCTGCCAAACAATGTTATGAGTATTGCACAACTTTAAACAAGCATGTTCTCTAATTCAGAGGTTCTCAAACTGTGTTCCATGGACCACATGAGCTCCATGCAGGTGGTCTGCGGATAGTTCCCTCTAAGGTGCGTGCCTGGGCGGCCGTACACAAGAGAATGAAGGCCCACCCACCTAATTAATAGAGCTGTGCAGGCGTGGCTCCACTAATTAGGTGTCTGGACCCTGGAGAAGATGCACATGTAAGGTCAGGTGGTGGCCTTGGGGGGCAATAGGGGGTAGGTGGGAGGGGACAGTGAGGTGATAAGAGGGGGCGGGAGAAATTTGAGATATGCAGGGCTGCGGCAGCCAGAGAAAGAGGTGACTTTCCCCAGCTCTAGGGCTGCGGCTGCCGGGAAGAGACGTCCTCCTTCCCAGCCTCAGCTCTGTGGCTGCTGTGGTAGGCAAGAGACCCCCCTCCTTCCCAGCCCCAGATCAGGGGCTGCTGCGGTGGGGGAGAGAAGGAGAGACCCCTCCGCTCCCCCAGCCCCAACTTGGGGGCTGCCGCAGTGAGGGAAAGAGGGCATATCCATCACATTAGAAAGGTTAAGACTACTGATATTAAAATGAGTTGTGTGTTTTTATGTGTAGAACCAAAAAAAAGGTAATTATTATTCAGGTTTTTTTACATAGCACTTTTATCCAAAACGCCTTACAATAGTTAGCTAACGGTACAAACAACATTTGGAAAGATCATTAAATGGTCCACCAAGATCCTCAGCAATTTTCAAGTGGTCTGCGAAAAAAAAAGTTTGAGGACCACTTCTCTAATTGATCAGCAATGTGACAACAGAACAACGTTAACTGGGATGACTTTAAGTGAGGAGTTACTGTATATTGGCTTACAAGGCAGGTGTGTGAGAGGGTGGGACTTGGACCTGTTCTGGGCACCACCAAAAATTATACAAACCTGCTGCCCAGTGAAGTTGACGTCGTTAAAACAAAACATTTCAAGTGACCCAAAAGGAATTCTTTAAAAAATCTGGTTTAATGGGAAATTTTGAAACTCGACATTTTGTTCCCGGTAGTAAAAATAATAAATGTTGAGATCCCAGACTTTCCCAGGAAACAGAAATTCCAATTTCTGACCCACGCTACCCATAGTCTGGCTGTTTTTCAATAGAACCTCCTGCCATTTATCATAAGGAATAAGCATTGCCTGGGTATGAGGATCTGTATTGTTTAAATCCCAATTCTGCCGTCCTTACTCACATCAAGTAGCACCTTACTCTGAGAGTAGTGCCTAGGCAGCGAGGTACTACTTGATGTGAGTAAGGGTAGCAGAATCTGGCCAAAAGTTAATACAGCCTGCTTTATCACTGAAGCGCGAGTATGCACCCACTTGTCTGAGTGATTCTTAGGTTCTTCCTGCCAGGAGATGGACCTCCAACTGCTTGGTGCTCCAAACTCTTATGGTATCAAAGTAGAAGCTCTGCTTGGCTAGAACTCCTGCGTGCTGCTACTCTGCATCTCCAACCAATGACCCAGAGGTGGAGGCAAAATCTAATCCCCTACCTCACACTGTGGATGCAAAGTATCAATGTCTGTGGCTGCCAGTGGTGTATAGCTAGTGAGCACTGGAGCACAATGCCAGGTAATCCATCAGGTTTGATACAGCAGGCGCTGAAATGACTGGAGATGAGCCACTCTCATTTCTTTCTAGGTTCCTGTTATAACTATCGACCGCATTCCAGATCCTGCTACCACCTGGCAGCTCAGCAAAGAGAGCAGCTTCTCTCATAGCCCAGGCAAACCCACTAGAAGGTAACATTCTTAGCTGGGTTTGCGGAGTGTTAGTTTGTTCTTAAAGCAATCATGTGTCGTTATTAATCATGTTCATTATGGTAGGGCCTAAGGACTCATCAAAAACTGCAACGCCTTATGTTGGGCACTGTCTGAGCATAAAGTAGCTCACAGCAACCCCTGTCCCAAAACCCTGACAAATAGATCAGACAGACCCAGAGTTGGGGAAGGAGTAGAACAGATCACCATACATAGGATTGGGAAGGTTCCCCCCTGGCTCAGATTACCAGTGACCTTGGAGGTTTTGTGCCTTCCTCTGCAGCGTGGGGCACTGATTGCTTGCCAGGATTATCTGGGCATGTCTCACCTAGCCAATTCCCTGCCACTGCAGGGGTCTTGGACTTGAGTGCACCTCAGTCTCTCCTGTTCTCTGCCTGCAGCTCACAATAGTCTAGTCGCCTGTGGGCTGTAATACTTTGGTCGAAATTTCAGTGGTTGGGCTGTGCGGTGCTTGGTGGGGTTGGTGGCCTCTGATCTACAGGAGGTTGGGGGAAGGGTCCCTTCTGGCCTTCAACCCTATGATGCTGACTCTATGTGATGTCATGTTAAATTCCATAATTATTTTTGGTGGGGGGGAAAGCGGGGATAAGTCAAATGGAAAGAAAAGGGAAGAGATGGGGACATTGAAGGGAAGGAGGGTGAGGGGGATAGGGCAGGGGAGAAGAGCGTGAGGGGGCAGGTGAGGAATGAATCTGAGGTGGAGAGACTGATGGAGAGGGAGGATTTAGTGCTGCTGAAAGGTCCCCGAGACTGGAAGGCCAGATCCTCTGCTGGTATAAATCTAACTTCAGCGACAATTTACACCAGCAGAGGAGCTGACTCTGAATTCCTTTCCCCACAGAGCAATTATGGCAAGGGCAGCAGCCGTGTGCGCTTCCCCAGTCTCCACCAACACCCCGCAAGGGACCAGTGTAGTTAAAACGAGCCCCAGGAAGTGCAATACCTTTTCCACAAGTGACAGCAAAACAAGGATTGAGTGTACAGGGTGCTTTCCTGCTCACTGGGTCTGTCACTGGCTCGTTACCTGACAGAGGTGACCCTTGTCTGGGCTGCTTACTGCACACAATCATGCACCAGGCAGGAGTGATGGGCACTCTAGTCACCTGTCGGAGTTTTGTGATGGGACCCAATTCAGCACTATTCAGTGGGATTCCCCTACCCCATAATGGAAAGCCAGTCTGTTGCTGGGAAAAGCTTGCACAATGAGTGCCAAAAGGCAGGATCTGCCTGGGCAGGGTTTGTTGTATCTCATTATAAGATGCACATATTTAAAAAGCCTACATCAATTAGCCCATAACTAAAGAGGCACAATAGCAACTAATGAGAGCTTCCAAAAACGCCTTCACGTTTGGCCCAGCCCCATGCACAAGCCTAGAGAACCAAAGAGACCTTGAAGTGTCCTGTGAAAGTCAAGGAATGCTGTTGGACTCTCAGAGGGGGTGAGTTCTAGAGTTAAGGGGGCCTCACCAAGAAAACTCTGTCTCCAGCTCAGATGTTCTGGTGTCGGGACTGTCTAGGAGAGCTCCTTGGCTGATGTCACCTGTCAGAATGGAAGATGGAGAGGTGGACTCAGAGCATCTCTTCATAGACAGATGGAGGCCTGTGTAATACAGGTCTAATGCTTTGCATGCAAGAAGAACCGCTGAGTAGGAATGACAGCTGTGCCCCCTGCTGTACAGATCCAGCTCCCAGTAAGACAGTGGAGTTCTGTTAGGGTGACCAGATGTCCCGATTTTATAGGGACAGTCCTGATACTTGGGACTTTGTCTTATATAGGCACCTATTCCCCCGTCACCCCCATCCCAATTTTTCACCATTGCTGGGAGTTCTGCATACTTAGTGGAGTTTGGCTTCAAGTGGGCAACCCCATTGTGTGCCAGCTGAAGATTCCCATTATAGCTCAGAGGCTTGTGAGGTTTAGGAAGCATTGAGCTCTGGATCCTGTCCCCGAATGGGCCAGTCAGTGGAGAGGTGGGAGGACAGAGGCACTGAGTGGCCGGAGAGCCGCCCCATGCTCATTGTCAGGAGCCTCCTGGCAGATGACCCATAGGAGGCTCTCAAGGTTCCATGATGGGGAGGCAGTTGGACAGAGGGCGTAATCCCAGTGACGCGTGAGGAAAAATTGCTTTGGCTCTCCTAAGACAGAGCTTATGGTCGCCTTGTTTGTCATGAACTGGCAGGAAAATGTGGGCACTGAGGGAGCAACAGCCGCAATTCTGGCCATGGAAACAGCTGTGGTGACCCCAGCTGTGCTAACAATCCTCACTTTTGTTTATTTCATTTCCTGAAGGAAGTCATCCTTGACCAAGAGTAGAAACCAGTTTGTAAGGGAAAGCTACAACCCCCCAGGATTCAGACCCTCAGCCCTGGGAGCGCCCTCAGGCAAAACGAGCTGTCTGATGACTTCTCCGTGCAAACAGAGCTGTGGCTCTCAGAAGAACCAGAGGGTAAAAGCTCAATCTCTCAAGTTGTGTTACTGGAGAGCTGAGTGTGCTCCAGGTGGTGAAAAGCAGGCAATTAAGTGTAGTCTCAGCTGTAATTATATAAAGCACTAGGTCATAGTGTAGGGGGCAGTCCCACACTGTCAGGAGAGACACAAGAGAGCCTGATGGGCTGGGTCACTCCTAGAGTAACTAACAGATTCAGGCAGTTCCACCAGGGATGAATGTGGCTATTAGGGCTCTTCCACCTCTAAAGCCCATAAGATTATAAATGTCTCCGTCTATTTCTCTTTTCCCACTGCCCCTCGCCTTCCTGTACTGGAGCACTGGGATAGACAGTCACCTCCTTTTCACTTCCCCCCTTCCTTCACAAGCAATGGGACAGGATCTGAGTGGAGTAAAGGAGCCACTTCCTGCACCAGTGGATCAGATCTTGACTTTTGATTGAGGTTCCCCCTTAATTTGCCCCTGCCTGGAAGGCTGAGGTCAGTGGTGAAAGCATCCAGCTTGGATTAGATTTCCCAGGTTTGAATCACACCAGAGCTGACTCAGCCCTTCCTCCTGAAGGAATAGGTGTGCCGGGTTGGGTAGCCACTCACCCATTACCAGAGTACCTGGTATTCCAGTGCTTCCAGGGAGTGGGCCCACCCCACCCCACTGGCATGACCTTGCTTGCATAGTGCATAGGAAGTCACACCACACAGAGGAGATCATGCGGAAGAGGGAACCACTCCACCCCACTGGTGTTTCACACCAGCGCTGCACCACACTCTTCAAAATGGGGACCCCCGTCCAATACAAGACAAAATCACCTTCGGTTTTCTCTCAATACCATAGTGGGGACAAACCACCCCAAAAAAGGACAGTCTCGTTTGAAACAGGACGATTGGCCTGCCTAGCACTGTATGTTACATGCAGTTGGCTCCTTGTGGGTCTTTAACATGAGACCTTAAACTGTGGTTCTGTCAGCTCTACACTTTTTTTAAATACCCTGTTGTCCTTGGCCATCATTCCCCTTCCCCAACATTGCATACCAGTTGTCCCCACCCCAGAGGTGGCTGCATTTCAGTGGTCTTATGTACATACAAGCTTTAAATTCTGACCGGTTTTCTCTCGTTACAACTGGTTGTTGTATTCCTGATTTGTCTTTTGTCTTAGATTGCCTGGTCCTCAGGGGCAGGGACTGTCTTTGTGTTCTGTGTTTGTACAGCAGCTAGCACAGTGGGGTCCTGGTCTGTGTTTGTGGTCACTAATAATAGCAATTGCTGAGGCGGCAGGGCAGGGAAAGCTGCACCAATGCAGAGAGGCATTGTGTTTTCAGACTGGGGTTGTTGACGAGGACAGCGATGCATAGAGTTATTATGGCTCTCTCAGATGAAGCAGCTCTGAGTAGGGAGTGTCCATCCTGGAGGGAGTCTCTGAGATCTCTGGCTTTACCTTTCCCCTCCTTCCCATATCAGCGCCAGCCTCTTTCTGGATGAGGCCATGCATGACCCTGCCTACTGAAGTGACCAGGGCTGCTCTCGCCTTGGGCTGAGCTGGGGTGAGGGTCACTTTGGGGGTTCCTCCCCACAGGGAGGAAAGGAATATCCTCTTGGCCAGCTTCAAAAGGAGAAGGCAGGTGGCCCTGGTCTGCCCTACCCCAAGCCCAGGAGGAGAGGCCTCCCACTCTGACTGCCCCCTCTAGTGCAGTAGGTGAGCCCCCCCACTAAATACTATATCTGAGAGTAAATATGAGACAGAGAGGAGATGGTTATGGGCTTGGGTCAGGGGAGGGTCTCTGGGCTGTGGGACACAGGAGATCAGGCTAGAGCAGGGGTTCTCAAACTGGGGGTCGGACCCCTCAGGGGGTCGCAAAGTTATTACATGAGGGGGTCGTGAGCTGTCAGCCTCCACTGCAAAGCCCGCTGTGCCTCCAGCATATATAATGGTGTTAAATATATTTTTAAATGTTTTTAATTTATAAGGGGGGTCGCACTCAGAGGCTTGCTTTGTGAAAGGGGTCACCAGTACAAAAGTTTGAGAACTATTGGGCTAGATAATCACAGTGGTCTCTTCTGGCCTGAGATATCCATGAATGGAGAAGCTGTGACCCAAATGGCATCCCCTGATCTGGAATCCTCCTCTGTAATACACTCAGCTGGCCACTAGATCTCAGCCACTCTCCAGCTACTGGGCTCTCCGTCACTCAGTGACCTCCCTCCATTGACAGTGACTTGTCAGTAACAGACACACTCACATCCCAGCGTGGCCCCGAAACCCTGCAGGACACAGAGCTAATAGCTCCAGAGCTCAAGAGTGATTGGATTTTAGTGAAACCAGTACATCTTTATGGACGAAGATAGAGCACTGGCTACCTGCAGTGAAGCACACGCTCTAGCTCTGCTCTGAATGAAGATCTATGCCAAGTAACCCCTTCCGCAGCCCCTTGGGGCTGCTCCAGCTGAAATGCTTTGAAAAGGACAAAGGTGTGAATAAATCTGCTCCTGTGCTCTCCGACTGGGGCCAGAATAACAGTCCAAAATTGGAACAGCAGCAATGCAGACTCTTCTCAGTCCCAGCCACTTTATCAGCGGCCCTGCTCTGATGCAGGTCTGGCATGTGTGTGTATTTGTCTGTGTGTGTGTCTGGTGGGGAAGGGGTGTAGTTTGCTCGTCGGCACTATAGTTCACACAGCTGAAAAGGGGAGACTAGAAAAGGTAAAAGACAATTACAGAGAGGAATCTGGCTAAGGAAAGAGAGGGGAAACCAAGAAGGAAAAGCTTCGACTGCAGGAAACAAACGCGAAGTGCAGGAGGGAGCACGCAGCATGCACAGAATGCACACAAAGCGCCAGAGAGAGAAGAGGGAACGAAGCGATTGCAGTGATTTACTGAGCTCCTACAGGCTCTGTGCAGTCCCCAAAATAAAGATGGCACCTGCCCCAACGCCTGATGGGCTGAGTACAAATGAAAAAACAAACAAGGAACAAAGAGTGCAACTGAAGAAAGCAACGTGGAAGCCAGAGGAGGTGACGGGGGGAGGGCATGGGAAGAGCATTTTAAGAAGAAATATAAAACAAACACAAAGCAACAGAATTCAAACAGGTGAAAGTGAGTCTGAGAAGGGAGGCGTTTGGGGTCCATTCTCAGTCCCTCAGAGAGAACCCATCCCTGTCCTAGCTGGGTTCTAAGCTAGCTGTGCACTCCCTGGATTCTAGGGGCATCCAGCTTGCTGCCTGGTATAAGTTAGAGCAGCCCCAGGGTAGAGGGCCCCTCTCTCCCAGTGAGTTCTGCAGGCCACCTGGCAGCTGCAACAGCAAAAACGGAGAGCCACGCTAATGCGTTCAGGTACTTTCCCTCCCAGTGGTGCCGGCGGCAGGGTGAAGCCTTCTAGGACTGTGCTCTTCTGAGCATGGACAAAGCTCGTCTCCATTTCTGCTCCAGCGGCCAGCTTTGACCCTGAGAGAAGAAAGAGGAAAGGCAGCTGCTGAGGAAGGAGAGAGAGACCAAAGGACAAGGAGAGCCAACAATGGGGCTGACATGGGGATCCCACTACTTTTACACCAAGAAACATAGGCTACCAAACACCACACAGTTTGCCTTCTGGTGGCTCAGTCTCTTGGTAAAGTGAATGCTCCCCATTCCTTGGAGTGTCAGGCCTTCGCTCACCATTCAGCACAGCAAACAACTCACCCTAGCAAACGCTATTTAATTTTCAGATGTGGTCAGACTTAATCCCACTTGATGCCTGTTGCCTACAATGCTTTCCAGGTATAAAGTGCTTTTCCTACAGGGCTCTGCAACCCTGAAATGCAGGCTGCTGATTTACGTGCCTGTATATGGCTCTAGCGGCCTGGTTTTCGGCCTGCAGGTCTAATCCTTCCTCAGAGACACCCAGCCAGCTCTCACAGACTTCTGAGACTAGCAATGTGCCCACGGAAGGTTTTAGAGAGTGTCATTGTAGTGGGTTCTCACCTCGGCAGATCTGAAAATCAGGCCCCTGGTGTTCGGTAGTGGCCTAACTTGTGACTCCCATGTTTGAAAATGTTGGTCATAATGTGTAGATTAGAGTGAGAAGAGAGGAAAATCCACTGTGGTTTTGAGAGAGCATTAAAGACAAGCTTCTGGTTTTTTGGGCTTCTTTGTGGTGTGTGGAGGAAGAATGAATCTGGGGAGTTTTCTCAGAACAAGTTGAATAATTTCTTTCCCTTGCTTGTTTTTTTACTTTGGAGACATCAGTCTTGCTTTTGTTCATTTGGTTGCTGGAGCCCTGTGCAGTCACGTAGGAGCTTTCTGAGTGCTGCTCAAGGGGCCGAGGTGTTGAATCTTTCACAAGACATGTTTTCTTCCAACAGTTTGTCAGGCATTCAGATGAAGAGGCTGAAACAGGGAAACCAAACCCTAAAGCTTTTGAAATCGTCCAGTGTAAAAACCCTTCCCTTCCATACTCCAATGCCAATTTTACTCATCTCTTGTGATGTTCTACTTCTGCAGGTTCTCCGGTCATCCATCGAGCCTTCTCTTGCTTGGTTTTTTTTTTTAAAAAAGCACTAAACAGCCTCTTTTCCTTAAAAGAAGAAGTAGTAGTTCAGGCCTCCTTCGTGCACCAGAAATAAACAAAATAGGGCACACACTGGTTCCCAGGCCCGTGCCGAGATCCCTAGACCATGACTCTTGTGGGCTTCACAGCAGATTTTTTAGGGGGGCTTGGGGCAAGAGACACCAGCACCACTGAGTTCAACTAGGAAGTTAATTGAATTTTCTCCACCTTGACTTAAACTCAGCCTGTGAAAAATGTCACACTGCAGTGATTCTGGATCCCTCCCTTGGACTTCACATGTCTCCAGATTCAGCAGCCTGAAGCTGTACGCCCCAGCCTGAGCTTGGCCCACCAGATGACTTTTGCCAGAAGCAGATGGTTGCATTCTCCAGCCAGTGGAGACATGGATATCTGTCCCCCTGTCACAAGAGAGGCAGAGCTATATTGCAGTAGTACCTGGAGGCCAATCAGACTGGGCCCTCATTGTGCTAGGTGCTGTACTGTCTTGTAGTAACTGACAGTCCCTGCCCCCGACAACTGACAGGCTATCCCCAGGGACTTTTCAGTCAGGACTGGCGGGGAGGGTCCTTAACTGAGGAGCTCCATTCTGGTGGTGATGGTCTGTCAGAGTCCTTTACTGGTGCCTTCAGAGTACCCTTGAGTCTCAACTGGCCTAGCTTTGTCTTCTTTAGGGTCCCTTGCCTTAATTTGCATCTCCGGTCCCCTGTTGACTAGCTGGGAACTGATCTGTTTGGAACTGGGGCTGTTGGAGATTCTGTCTCACGGTCAGTATCTGACTCCTTCCCTTTCCTTTCCAGTTAGGCTCTGGAGTCTGGGAAGGCCTGAAACCAGCCTCCCATTTTACAGGCACAGTTTATAGTACTTGCCCATCTTCCTATCTGATTTTCTTGCCCCACCAGCTCACTCAGTGTCAAAGTATTAGAAACAGCACCTCTGATTAAATAGGAACAGCTAGTGGGGGTACAAAACTGCAACCGCAGGCAAGGTCTCAAAATCAGGCCCTTGACATTTGGCATTTGGTCTTCAAGCCTCTCCATGAATGGAAAATGGTACCCGCTCCATAGCTGTTAAATAAAGATGCATGCTGTTGCTTGCACAGCCAGAGCTGCAGCCCCTTCTCAGCAGAGGACTGTCATGACATCGATACATAACAGGGAAGATGCTGGTTCACTTTTTAGATACTCACTCAAACACCACACTGCAACTAACCGATGTATGTTGTGCTGAAGCTGCCTGTGAGCTCTTTGAGCTGGAAGGTGAAAATTCCAGGTCAAGGAGACAGACCTCTGTTAGCTTTAACTCAGCTAGTGCACTAAACCTTCAGCAGCATGAGTGGTGGGATGTGGGAGGGACTAGCCCGCCGAGTACGTACCTATGGTCCCCATCAGGAAGTCTGTGTCGATAACCAGCATAGAACAGCCTTTCAGAGGCTTGGATCCATGGGCATCGCTTAGAGAAGGACATTTTGGGGACTTTGTATGTGCATGGGATGGGTGGAGATTTTGTTATTCTATAGATGATGGCTTGGGAATCTGAATATTTAGAAGATGATTCTTTTAATATCAGGTACTGGAAGCAGCATGATCGAAGTAACTGAGCACTCTGGCTTCCATCCAGCACAGCACTTCAGAAGCAAAGCCGCTCTCCTGCTTTGCTGGCTCAGGCCCAGCCCTTAAATCAGAGACGTGAGAGGAGAAGATTTGGCTCAGGCTGCTCATTCTGCTACTAACTGTGTGTGTGAAATGAAGCTGGCTCCCTGCCTCAGTTTCCCCTGCTTTGAAAACACTTGCCTTTAGAGGGTTGAGATCTTTGCACCCAGTGCAAAGTCATATGGCTTACATTAGGGGTAGTAAACAGAAGTCTAAAGGCACTGATTCTCATGGCACTCTGCTCTTTGCCTCATTGGCTGCACACTCTCCCTCCAAATATGACAAACTCCATTTGTGCATGAATCAAATATAAACCGAGGAGCCTTCTAACTCCTAGTTAATAGTGTACTGCTTGTTACAGAGGGCCTGTTTACCTTGGATATTAATGAGTCCACGATCTAGTATCCGAGGGGCCTAGGACGGGGGGGCGGGAGGGGGAGCGGCGGAGGAGGGGTAGTAGCTGCCGTGAATACTGTTCTGTTTGTGCTGCAATAAAAGAGCATTTGTGACTGTCATCTTGTAGAAGCAACTGTGGTGCCTGGTAAAATATCTGTGGGTTTTTTTCCTTCTCCCCACTCTTGAACAGTGCATTTCCCCAGGGCCTGGTCTAAGGGCAGGCAGCTTTCACCACAGAGAACTACTAGCACAGCAAACGACTGATGCAAACCTGCTGCTCTCTCTTCCCTTGTCTGGGCACTTACGGAAAGCCAGGTAAAAGCATCTGTTTGTTGCAAGGCTGCTTTCTCATCAAGCATCGGGGAGGGGGCGGAATGGGGGACAGGTTAGTTTTCCAGCATATCAGAAACCTTGCCACCCAGTTTCATAAAAAACATGTCCATGGATCAGCGATTTTTAAATCCTCCAGGTGCCCATATGAAAATAAAAGCTGACACACAGGGCAGCATCAGCTTATATACATGTGTGTGTGTGTGTATATAACTAGACAGATACGTATGTGCTTACAGAGCCAACCAGTCGTAGTCAGAATGTTTATGCAGCATTTCTCACCCTACTGCACTGGCTCCCTGATGCACCTAGTGAGTCTATATTTACACATCCTGTTATTTTAGATGGTATTCCCCCAACCGACTTCTTTATCTCACCCACCTGTCACATCTTATATCAGGCCCAGATCCTCAAAGGTACTTTGTCTCCTAACTTCCACTGAAACTACTGGAAGTTAAGAACCTAAATAGCTTTGAGGGTCTGTGTCTAAGCTCTTAGGGATTGTCCTGTACTGTGTGTTTGTGCACTGCCTAGCACAATGGGAGGCCGTTCAGTGCTTCTGCAATGTAGCTAATAATCAAAGTGTTTTATGAACCCCAAATCCCTAAAACTGCACAATCCCTTTGGATAAATCGGAAACCAAAAACGGTCAGGAGTTATATTCTGCTAAGGCATTGGAGGCCTAGTTTAAAAAAAGGGGGGGGGGGGCAGAGGGGTACTAAAGTTGCACTTGTGCAGCGAGGAAAGAGGTAATTTACACGTGCAAACTGTGCACTGTTCACACGAATCAGGGAACAGTGTTGCCAACTCTCACAAGATTTGATGTTTTACTAAACAGCTGTCCAGCTCCTGGAGTTATGTGATTACATGAGAATCTCAACTTTCGTTATAAAAAAAAAATGTTTCTAGCCCTCATGCTGCAGAGAAAAGCTTGGAAATATGACCCAGGTGCTTCAGAAAAGCTCAGAAAACAGAAGGCAAAGAAAAAGGTCCCAAATTGTTTTGTTCATTCTAAATTACATGGGTTTTTTTGTTGTTGTTTGGGGTTGGCAATTCTGAGAGAGGGGTTTCCCTGTTTGTGCCTCTCTCTACTGTGACCACATTTGAGGCACTGTTTTTTTAAATTGGGTCCCCTAGTAGTAGAGCAGAGTCCTAGGTAAATTGAGGTGGTTTCCACATTTCTGGGAAAGACTGGGAAGGTGGCTATTTTTGGTGTGGTGGGGAGGTTACTCAAACTGGGACATTAAATAGCAAGCATAGTCTTTATACACCTATAAAATGGATACACAAGTTGGGAATAGCTAGAAATGTCCATGTTGTTGTAGCTGTGCTGGTCCCAGCATATTAGAGAGACAAAGTGGGGGAGGTAATATCTTTTATTGGACCAGCTTCTGTTGATGAGAGAGACAAGCTTTCGAGCTTACACAGAGCTCTTCTTCAGGCTAATGGAGACACAGGCCATCCTCAATGCATAGCGTAGGCTATTTTCTCCCTCATGGACGACAGCTTAGGGAGTGACTCAAACCATTAGCTTTAAAGCTTTCCACATAAACAAAAAACCTAGCATAAAATCTGAAATCTGTACTGTGTGTGTCAACTTAAACATTCCAGAGGCAGGTTGTGTTGAGAACCGATCCTGCTTCCACTGAAATCAATAGGAGTTTTGCCAAGACTTGACTGGCAGCATTGTAAAACCTAAGGGGTAGTGCTGCTCCTAGACCATGTTTTTTTCTCTAAATATGTCAATAATAGAGATTGACTCAAACCAAATCCCCCAGTCTGAACACCCTAGAATCTAGTGACAGCCAGAGCAAGACCTGAACTATGCAGCATGCATCTTGCTGTAAATATAATTGAGAATAACAACAAATATTTGATACTCTATAATATCTGTCAATCAAATCCTACCTGCCAAGGCTTGAGGCAAAGGCACTCGGCCCAGTGCTCTTCAGTTGCTCTGGAGTGTAAATCTAGAGTACCTGTACTGAAGCCACAGGAATTGTTCTGGATTTAGCTTGGGGTAGCAGAAAGCTAGGAAGCTCTCACAGATACACAGCAGAAAGCAGGAGAATGCGCTGCTTTAGGGGATGTCTGCAGCACTGCAGCATGTTTTGAGGTACCAGGCCTAGCTTTGATCTTGCTAGCTCAAAGCAGGGCCGCCCGGGGGGTGGGGGGCAAGTGGGGCAATTTGCCCCGGGCCCCGCAGGGGCCCCCACAAGAGTTTTTTGGGGCCCCTGGAGCGGGGTCCTTCACTCGCTCCAGGGGCCCCGGAAAACTCTCACGGGGCTTGGGTCCCCGGAGCTTCTTCCACTCCGGGTCTTCAGCAGTGGGGGTCTTTCCGCTCCGGGGCGGAAGGACCCCCCGCCGCCAAAGCAGGACCTGTCGCCAAAGTGCAGCCAGGTCTTCAGTGGAAATTCGGCGGCAGGGGGTCCTTCCGCTCCGGGACCCGCCGCCAAAGTGCACTGAAGACCCGCAGTGGGGGTCCCCCGCCGCCGAATTACTGCCGAAGACCCGGCTGCACTTCGGCGGTGGGTCCCGCAGTAATTTAGCGGCGGGGGGCCCCGCCACGGGTCTTCGGGGCACTTTGGCGGTGGATCCCTGAGCGGAAGGACCCCCCGCCGCCGAATTACCGCTGAAGCGAGGGTTCCCCTCCGCCACAGACCCCAGGTCCTCTGAATCCTCTGGGCGGCCCTGGCTCAAAGCCAGCTTGAGTAACCATAGCAGTAAAGCCATGGCAGCAAGGGCAGTGGCATAGGCTCGCCCTGCCTGCCCAGAATGCTGGGGACATAGTTGGGCGGATGCCACCCATTCTGCCATGGCGTCACTGCTAGTGTTACTTGAGTTAACTAGATCAAAGCTAGCTCAGGGATGTCTCCGTGTATGGCAGTCACACGCTGACTGCAGTGTGGAGATTGCCTTAGGGCAGGGCTACATTTACTTTACGGGGGTGTACAGAGTACAGACACTGCATGCCCAGCTAGTACGGTTATAAAGAGCAGCACAGATGGTGAGGCACTGTTCAGGTGAGTAGAGAAGCATGCCCCACACACCTGAACCCCCTGAATCCTACCTGGTTCTCTACATGCCAAGCATTTCCTCCAACATCTGCACTGCTGTTTTTGGCAGTATAGTGTCCCACTGTCTCCCCACTACAGTAGCCTTTCCCCGCTGTCTCTCCCATGTCAATGTCTTTCCCTGTTGCCAAAGCCTTTCACTGCAGCCTGTAGCTCCACCTGTAGTGCCTATAAGTTGCTGTAAGCGTGGACATAGCCTTTGATGTACTCTTGCAGTGAGATTCTGGATTTTGCAAGGAAGTGGAGAAAGAACTTTATTTCCAAGTCTCTTCTTCTAGAGTGCAACTTGCATGTGCTTACGGCGCATTGTCGGTCTCTCATACTGTGTGTTCTGCCATCGTTTTCTCTCCAAAAAATCTTTCCATTCACCTTTGTGTTTCTTGGCTTCCACTGGTTTCAGAGGGACATGCCAAGCTGGGTTTCCAAATGTGGGAATCCTAACAGGACGCTCCAATCAGCATGCAGGCTCAGCGTTGCCTGTTTCACATGACTAGATTGCCGTGTGTGGAACTGCAGGGTCTGGGCTCCTTGTTTAACAGTCCAGTGTGCACTGGGCTGCGGTGTTAATGAAGCTGACTCTGGAGGGTTTTCAGAGTGTTCTGGCTGCTGAAAAACCAAGTGGAGCCAGTCGAGGGGGAAGAATGAAGGGGCTAAACACAGGAAGAATCATTCAATGTAATGGATAGGCTGGCTGATCTCTCTCCCTACCTGGACCTCCAGGCTGCAGTCCCTCCCCTCCTCCCCCTTTGGCTCAGCTATGTGTGTGCTGGCTTGTCCCTTCCCCACTGAGCTGATGCAATGTGCTGCCCAGTGGGGTCAGCCTGCCCACACAGTGCCATTTGGAACACCCAGGCTGTTCTGTACCCCAGTGCATTGAGGGGGTGCACTCTGGGTCCCAGCAGCTGAACTGCTAAGGTCCCTTATAGGGAAGATGTGGGCATAAGGCCCAAGGAGGTTTGAGTGGGTCTCGCTAGGTCAGGAGAAGTCATTTGCAAAGCTGGGGTTAAACTCCGGGGTGAGATCTGGCCCCACAGAAGTCAGTGGGAATTTTGCCATTGACTTCCTTGGAGCCAGGATTTCCACCAGCAGACCTGGCTCCCAGCCCAGCAGGCAGAAGTATTGGGAAGGGAAGATGATCATGACCTGTTCCCAAGATCCTCTGGTGAGGGGCACATTAAAAACTCCAGGGGGGCGCCTGCCACCCTGTTTCTGCCCTTGCTAGCTGATCAAATCCTCCTGACTCTTAGCCCTGGCATGTGGGGACCTGACTTCTTTCCCTTCTTGGTTCTCAGGTTGATGTCCCTCAACCCTGTGAGAGCCAAAGCCCCCGATCCTGCCTTCTGTGGCCTCATCGTAGCAGGTTTGGTTTTTTCTTTGGAGCTCTTGGTGCAATGGCCCTTGGGCTCCCATCCTGAAACATTCGCTCTTCTCTGCAGTTAGCAGCTCTATGTGCTCAGGGCAGGGAGCAGCCAGCTCTGAACTCAGCCTCAGTGCTTTGTGCTGCTCCTTTGACAGAGCTCTTCTAAGGTATTTAGGCACAAACTCAACAGAAGAGCCGCTACTATACAGCCACCCAGAGCCTGCTCCCCCTCCTCCTTCTCTCCCTGGGCCGTGCACCCCCAGCAGGTGTGATCAGGCTGCTGCCCTCCTGTGCGCAGCCACAGAGCAGTTAGGAGCTCACTGACACCTTCTCCTCATTGTCACCAGCTGCCCCTGGATCTGGAGGGCTGCAAAGCAGGCAGATGTATGGGAACGCTTCTTCATGGCATGTAACTGATCTGTAGGCAGTGTTGGGTAGCATGATGTACATGGACCATCATGCTGCACATGTTTGTACAGTGTGCGTGCAGACACACACACGCACACGCACACAAAACACAGCTAGTAGGCTGGGTTTGGCTAGGCCAACGTTTTCAAAAGTGGCCCCTGATTTTGCATGCTCACCCAGAGCACCATGTGCAGGATTCTCTCCAGTGCTGAGCACCCACAGCTCCATCTGAAGTCAGTGAAAGCTACGGATGCTCAGCACCTCTGAAAATCAACCCCCCCAAACAGGCACCAAACAACAGCAGCTCCTTCAGAAAGTTTGGGCTCTCGTATTTAGAGCTGAGGACTGAGTCCAGGCTCCTTTCCTGACTGTGTCTTGATTCTCATCAGCTTGAGCAAATCCTGGGCAGCCACACAGAGCTAAGTGTTGCATTCTGCGCACACATGAGTGTCAAAGTCTAAAAGGGCAGTCAGTGGCGTCTTCCGGAGCATGCATGGGAGTGAGCCACGCTCCAGCCTGCAACAAGAAGTTCCATTCATGGCCCTGAACCGCAGCTCTGGGTTTATTACCCACCGGAGACTCATTGACTGACCCTTGGGAAGGATGCCAGGACAGCACTCACTGGGGCAGGCAGAGCTATGGGGTCTGTTCACTGGGGGAGAAGAGAGATTGCGCCTCAGGCCACCCATACATTCCTTCCCTTAGAAGAGGGTGGTGGTTGTTGTCCCATGTGTAGGATGGGAAATACCATTTGGAAAAAGCATCATTCAGGGCTCATCCATAGCCCAGAAAAGAGCCCCTGAGCCAGGGCCTACTTTTGGGTTCTGCTAGCATTCCTATTAATCTCCCCCAGTGACAGGAGCATTAGCACAGATAGTATCATCCTTTAGCCATGGCATCTACTCCTCTGCTTAGGGAGGTGCAGACGATGCAGTGGTCAAATGCCAGCCCCCTACTGACACTCCCACTCCCACCATTGCTACTGTGGCTGGAGAAGCATTGGGGGAAAGAGGGCAACTGTATGTGATCTTGAGAAAAATGCTTGTGTACGGCCTCTGTGTGGGTGGACGAAAGGGAAGATATGAGAGCAGATTTTGGATGTAGCGATGGATATATGTCCATGCCATCATGGGCACATGGGCAGTTCCAAACAGAGGAACTACAACAAGTTAAATGATCCTTGTTAACCCAAAATAACAAGACTTTGCATCATGTGCCAGGAATAAACATGACAGCAATGAGGGGCATTCAGATGCCACGGTGATGAGCACTCCAAGGACCCAGGAAAACAAGTGGCAACACCAACCCCATCCCCCAGGCAAAATCCTGAGGACAAATGAGCACCACACCATGCCTTGATGGTCAGGCTGTCCTGGCCCAGGGGAGGGAAGTACGTCTCAGAGTCAGGGGCCCATCACAGATAACACTCTGCCCCCGATGCTCCAATTCAGTAAGAGCTGGCTCAAGAACGTCAATGAAAGCTGCCATGGTGGAAACAGGGAGAACCGGGAAGCAAACGGTGTAGAGTGCTCCATAAAGCACGATCAATATATAGGCTGGCACCTGGAAGCAGAGGAGGCGGGTTTAATCTGCAGGGTTTAGGGGAATGCTCCAGGCTCCCCCTCATTTCTTTGTGCCCCTTCAAACTTTGGAGAAGTGGAGCTCCAGGGCTGTGAACATGAGGAGGAGGAAAGCTGCACGAATTGCATGGGGTTGTAGGTCTTCCCTGCCCCTGAATTTCAGAGGAGGGATGGACTGGCCACCTTGCTGTGTGATTGCACCCGTTGCTCTCACACACCCTTTCCCCCACCAACATGGCAGCCAAGAAACAGCAGCTAAACTGTGTTTCTCCCTCCAGAGAGGCTCTGGACCAGGCCAGCACTTCCTGACAAGCCCATCTCTCCTCACACTTCGTACCCCCCAGAAATCCTTCACTACACCTCTCTCTGCTCCCTGGGGGAAGAAGAAGAAGAAGATGACAAGGGCAGCAAGCCGCAGGAGCCCAGGGACTGCAGAGTGAGAAAGCACCATCCGGACAGCGATTTGATTTGCTAGGGCTGGGACAGCTGGGAAGCAAGGAGAACCTGCCCCACCTAGCTGGATATCATGGTATAATTGTTTCCTCTCCTGTACTCATGACAATGGCTGTCACCATTTGACCTTCTCCAGACCACTACCCCAATATGATGGCTTATGATTGAATCTCAAATACAGATCTTTGGCTCACAGCAAATTTTCCTCTTTTTGTTCTGCGGACGCTGCCCAGTGAGATATACAGAGGCACCCTACTCCACATGTCAGGGCTGCTCCCTTTGGTAGCTAGGAACCTAGAAAAATGGCCAGGAGCAATGCGGGGCTCCTTACATACTCCCCCTGCTCAGACTGAAGCCTATAGGACAGGTCAGCCACCACCCACCCATCCGCTGCATTAATACCTGTAGACGTCGCCACTGCTGACAGTTTATTATACAGTCATAGTGGGGCTCAGCACTTATCCCTGTTAGAGCAAAACCTCGCCTGTTCCTCTGGGATGGGAGGAGCCATTGCGGAGCAGACAAAGAGAGGATCTCTGCACCCCTTTGCTGAGCTTCATGCCAGTTGCACATCGCTCTGTGGGGTGGCTGGGACTGGGATTATGCCTCACTGCTGGCCACGAATTTCAGAGAGGGAGTGGGGGACTCAAGGAGACCTGGCACTGCCACTGGCCTGCTGGGTGACCATGGGCAGTCACTGCCCTGCTCTGGGTCACAGTTTCCCCATCTGTAAAATGGCAACAATGAGTCCCTTAGCTCTTTTTTACAAAGCACTTTGAGCGCTCCAGAGGAAAGGGGCTACATAAGCATGAGGTGGTAATAGGAAGCTAGCGAGCAAGGATGGGCTGTGGAGTTGCATGACACCTGCTCCAAGGGTTCGGATGTTGATTCCCTTCTCTCAGCCCCTCTGGCATGCCCTGCCTCAAGCCCATTTAGTCAGGCTGCATGGGGAGAAAAGAGGGAATTTCACCCAGGTTGAATGAGCAATTGGGTGAATGGTCGTACCATCCTGGGTCTTCTATTTAACAAGGCACTGGACTCTGTCACTGTGCCATGCGACCGCTACCGTGGTCCTTTGCATTGAGAAGAAGTCGCTCTTCAGTAGCTAGTTTCCTTTTAGTCCTAGAAGGGGCCAGCTGTGAAAGTCTGATGACAAACTGTAATTGTGATATGCATATGGATCACTGTCAGGCAGTGACCTCCGCATTTGATGGCTATGTCCGTGCACTCTCAGAAAGGCGTGCCATGGAGTTGTGTTGCTGTGAACCAATGAATATTTTAATCTTCTGCTCCTTTAAAAATGTCTGGCTGTAATACTAGAAGGGGGGCGTGGGGTCTGGAATTTAACTAGCTGTGAGTGAGCCAGGCATCCGAGTGGAGCTCTTTGAAAAGCAAAGTATCCTGGGCATTGCACCATGTTTCTAATAAAACAAACCAACTTTAGTTGTCTGCGCTGACTCTTAGTGTACTGGTTTGTGTCATTCCTGGCCTGAGATAAGCAGCTGTGTAACTGCATTGGTGTCGTAAGGAATTAGGTTAAGAAATAATCAACCTAGACCGTTGTTACTATCTAATGTTACATTGTGGTAGTGCCTGTAGGCACCTAGGTGAGATACACTTATACAGTAAATGACATTTGCTGCTCCAAATGTTTTCAGCCTGAAAGCATTTGAGAACAGTGTATTGCACGTGTTACACACATTCTTAACTGACACACTGAGGCGCTGACTTCTGGAGAGACAGACCAGGAAATAAAGGCAGCTTAGTTTAGTTAATTGATTATTTATTTGTTTGACTGATTGCATTGACAGTCATTGCAATAAGTGCCCAGCGTCTTGCATATGAATGAGACTGTTTACAGAAACACTCCGAAGCTGCACGTTTGCGGGACTGAATAATTCTGCCTCCCTCACAATAAACCCAGCCAGTTGCTTCCTGCTATGCTGCATATGTGTGCACAGAAATCCAGGGATTCCTTTGAGACATCCACGCAGGGCAAAGGTTGTGCTCAAGTCAGACAGTTTAGCGGGCTCTTTAAATCTGTTGTATTTGTGCACTTGTGTTCAGCCTCCATATAGACCAAGTTTTCTTCTGACGTGGTCCTGATCCTGAATGCATCACCTTAATTCCTGCTCACAAGCTATCGCTGGCCTGGGCCCAAACACATAAAAGCCTCATGAATTACTTTCAGGAACTGAAAGCCTGAGAAGTGGAAAGACAAACAGCACAAGGAGGGCCAGGTTCCATGACGCAGTGTGTACAGAGGAGGGAACAGAATGGGCCCATTCCATCCTATGATGTTCTGAAGCAGCCCACTATATGCCAGCTAATGCCAGGTGTGTTACTTATTCAGACTGGGAGGGGCCTGCCTGATCACTCCCCTCCCACCCACAAACGAATAGAATGAAAAAATCCCTGTCAACTGTGAGCAGCTGTAGTCCTGGGCAGAAAGTGTGAAGGCCTGTCCACGTAATTACCAGCATTATTATACTGGTACAATTAGCCATCTAGCAGTGGCCTAAGTATGCACCCAGGCTAGTTATGCTGGGATAGCTATTGTGGTATAATTTTAGTGATACTGGTAAATTTCCCAAGCCATTAACAATTGCAAATTTATAGAAAATTGATCTAATCTGGCTACTTTCACAGCCTGTGTAACTTACATTTCTGTGACTGGGAGAAGGGCAGGCATCATTTCTAACTCCCTGCTTCCAGGAGATGTAACAGTAGCCAGGGGAGTCAGTGACACTGCCCCCTACCATGTGGCAGGAGTATGATCCTCTGTAACCCAAAGTGAGTATGGCCAGGTAATAAACATCAGATTTTCACCAGCACTCCTTACCCTAATTACATAGTCAGTCAATTCTTGGCTTTTTATAATCGTGTATGGTTTTATGGTTAAAGCACAGGACTGGGGATCCTGACCTTGTTTGTGTTCAGCAGCCTTATGTTGTGAGGTTGGGCAAATAATTCACTTGACCACTATGTGCCTCAGTTTACCTCTCTGTAAAATAATACCCCCCCCCACACACACCCACATGGGGTTAGAGAGAGAGCAAGCCCAAATCAATGAACATGGAGCTCTTTAGCAGGAAGGTGCTGTGCAAATGCAAAGTGGCACAATTAATGTTTGCCATTCTGGAATAGTTTCCAGCCAGGGAGCTGAATGAATTATTATTAATTAACTCCAGGAGTAAACAGCAGCAGGTTTTGGAGATTTGCATGACAATTAGAGTTAGTAATCTGCTCTCGTCTCAGGCTGAAACTGCAGCCAAGACACAGGCCAGGAAGGATTCCTATGGGGATGCAGCAGTGGCTGACTCTAAGCATTCATACATCCCCAAGAGTTGGTACATAGCCCTGGCTCCTAACACTCAGGAACAAATTACCAGGAGTTGGCCTACAAAACTGGGGCAGAGCAGGAAATTGCACTGAGTGGGGAAACAGTCCGGTCCTATGCATATAATAAGTTCAGTTGTTCTTTTTGCAACATTAGTTGTGTAATGTAACGTATCTGATGGGTGTCAACTGCCTAACAGACAGTTAGATGTTGCTACCAGGCTAGTGAGGGTCAAAGAAACATTTGACCCTCAGATGCATGCGGCTGTCCCATGCTATCAGAGACAGCTGCTGCCCTGGAGAGGAACATGCAGTCACAGGCAGTCCATGTCATATCTCCTGCCCTGGGTGAGGCTGATATGGAAACAGATTCCAGGGGGCTGGCCTGCACCCCTGTTTGAAATGAGTGAGAAGCAATGGTGTGTGAAATGCTATTACACTATGCTATTTGGCAGGGTAATCTCGGAGCTACACGCAATCAGTGGAAAAGGAGAATGGATGTGCTATGAAATATTGCCATATTTGGGTGTATTAAAACAAAGGGGAGTTAGGCTACCAATGCCCTTCAGTGCCATTGACGACCCCAGCTGTGATCGGAACAAGGCAGGGCACCTCGTGTTCAAAGGGGAGGAGTTTGTACATCACTGTGATGGCAGCTAGACTCCACACTGGCCCTGAAAGGGTTAAAGGGCACTGGCTTGCTCAGTTAGGACATTGGGTGGCAACTACAGGGTGTGTCAGGGCCAATGACGGATGAGACTCAGCTGTGGTGGGAGCTGGGTGGTTTGTATAAACTTAAAGGAAGGGTGTCAGGGCAGAAGGAGATGCCTAGGTTTTGGAACCATAAGTAGTTCTTAAGTGAGGTGAAACTTGGGGGTACACAAGACAAATCAGAAAGGGGAACAGTAGTCTGGAAAGGTTAAGAGCCACTGGTTTAAGTCTCATGATTATTTGAGGCCAATCCCATGATTTTGGGGGTTCCGACTCATGATTTTGGATCTCCTGAGGCTGGCCAGGCCATACCGAATCCCTGCTGAGCGGGGCAGGATTCCAACTGCAGGGGGCCCTCCAAGGGAAAGGCTTTAAAGCTCACTGGCATTGCCCTGCAGCATCCGGTGCCCCTATGTGCTGATGTGACACTGGGGTGTATAAACTCCGTCCTGCCCCAGACATGAAGGGGTTAATGAACAGAGTCGCTGCCTCCCTAGCTGCGTTTAAATGGTTGACCAGCAACAGTAGGGATAAGATGTTGCAGCCTAGGCAGAGCTGAGGGCTAACCTGAGTCAGTCAGTAACAGGCTGCCAGTAACCTGCCCAAAGAGGAGGACCAGAAGCTAACTGAGGTGAGACTCTCTGAGAGAGATAGTGGGGGGACCCTAAGCGGCTCCTCCTTTCCCTGCAGTGTGTGAGCTAGAGGAGAACAAGGGTCTGGCTATCAGGCCCAAAGGGATTTGAGGACAGCTGGAATTGAACTGGGCTTGTTTATTTCCAAAGGACCTGAGGCCAGGTGAGAGGGGCAGATGATTGAACCAAGTTCTGAGCTTTTAGAGCTGATGCAGGCTGGGTCTGCCACACTCTAGATACATAGGTAACATCTCTCTCCTGTTGCTCTCAAATCACACACGCTCTCTCCTGGGTCAGTTCCCCACCCTGCCACAGATGCTGTGTGTGACCCTGGGCAAGATCCTTACAGGTAGTTAGTACTTAAAGAGCATGCTGCTTGGGAAAGAATGAGAGCACCATGCTGACTTCTGCTAAGGGTGCTCATTGATTGAATAGCCAAACAAGCAACACTGTAATTAGAGATGGGCCTCAGCCACAAAGGCCCCAATTCTGCAAGCTGTCTGGTGTGTTCAGACCCATACGATGCCCCACTGGGTGTGTCTACATTGCATCTGGGAGCAAGCCTCCTAGCCCGGGTCTGTAGACTTGTGATGGCAGGGCTCCCGCTAGCGTGCTAAAAGCAGCTGTGTAGACAGCGCTTTGACATTGTGGCTCAGGCTCTAAGCCCACCCCAGGTTTAAGAGCCCAATGTCTACATGGCTGTTTTTAGTGTGGCATGAACCTGTGGCCTAGCACTGGGCGGCTGGCTCCCAGATGCAGCGTAGGCACACACCGAGAGAACAGCTGGCAGGAACTGGGCAGTAGTTCCAATCCCAAGTTTGTAGGCTGTTCTAATTGTAACCCCTTGTATAAAATATTTGGCACTTGGTTGCTTCTAAACTCTTCCTGTAACTCCTGGTGGTGGTTCTGGGCTGAACAGCAGCTCTGTAAAGGAGTCTGTGTGGGCCATGGGCGATGAGGAATCACAGGGCTCTGTGTCTTGAGTGCAGCTATTTGCTCTCCAGCTTAGTTTCTGTGGCAACTGAGCCCGGGGCGTTTCACTTTCAGTCCTTGTAATCTAGTCTCCCTTTGCAGGAATGTTCTGGCATTTGGAACTGTGCCAACCGCCCTCAAAACTTTCCATAGATCTGATCAGCCAGAGAAAATGTGTTCCTGATGTAAAGGGACCCTGTTAGCTTGTTTTTTTCTTATCTCCTTCCAAATTCTGTTAACAGTCTACGGATTGTCTCAAAATAAATCCGTCCCAAAATAACAACCCAGCATTCCTGGACAGCCCTACAATAGCAAACCGGTGCTCATGAGCCACTCAACAAAATCAATGTTTGCAGCCAACACTTATGAGCCTCTCTACAATAACAAACCAGCTTTGGCAGCCCAGTGCTTACAAGCAAATGTATAACACCAAGCTGGTGTCAGGACTCGGGGAACCTCCCCAAAATTAGAATAATAAAATATCAGGATTGGAAGGGACCTCAGGTCATCTAGTCCAACCACCTGCTCAAAGCAGGACCAATCCCCAACTAAATCATCCCAGCCAAGGCTTTGTCAAGCCAGGCCTTAAAAACCTCTAAGGAAGGAGATTCCATCACCTCCCTAGGTAACCCATTCCAGTGCTTCACCACCCTCCTAGTGAAAAAGATTTTCCTAATATCCAACCTAAACCTCCCCCACTGCAACTTCAGACCATTGCTTCTTGTTCTGTCATCTGCTACCGCTAAGAACAGTCTAGATCCATCCTTGAATTTGAATTTATTTTGAAATTGAATTTAGTCAGCAGAGAGGCCACCAAAGGAACTGCTGCTATTGTGATGGAGAGCGGAGGTTGGGGAGACATGGAAGAGGGGGATTTCTCTTTCAGAAAGTGAATAAGGAGGCATCTCAAAAGGTCATGTGGGGGAGGGAAAAAGGTCACACAAGGGACTGGAGCTGGGAAGTGGGAGAGGCTGTATGAGGGCTGAAGGGGTTCAGGAGCAGAGCTGTGTGAGTAACTGATTTTTCCAGTGTGGTGGTCAAAATGCGGGGTGGGGGGACCTTCATTTTGGGTCAACTTGACATTAAATTTAACTATTTGTTGGCAAAACCAAACAAAAAAAGTTTAAAAAATTATGTTGGGTCAAACTGAAGGGTTTGCTCTGCCTGAAACAAAACTTTTTTTTCATATTTTTTTTCAAATTTAAGGTAAAATTCAGCACAAAAAGGCATTTCAAAATGAAAAACTGAAAGAACACAGTTCAACTTCTTCAGAACTTTTTTTTTCCCTGAAATAATTCAAATTTGACTCAAATCTCCATTTATTCCAGTGGGGAAAAAATTGTCTCAAATTTCACCCAGCTCTCCTCAGAAGTTTTTGAATGTTTCCTGCTGTGTGCTGTTTTGTCTAGCCTCACCTGAGCTGGAAATCTCTCACCTCTCTGTTCTCACTTGTTCGCTTTTCTTGAAAAGAGAAAACAGGCTATGTCCACTTCAGCCAAATATCTGGAAATCAATGACCCTTCCTCAACCTGGCAGCTGTGGTGTTCTTTCCAGGATCTAGCCCTTCATCCTGTTACCTGCCTTCTACTGGCAGTGAGGGAAACCCCAGCCAGCTCCACAGTAGGGTTCATCTATGTGGCAAAGTGTCCATGGCCAGGGATGGTGATAGCAGATGACACTGCCCTGATGAGGCTGAGTAACAGTCTATGTTGATGGGGCTGTACAGCGTTAGACTCAAGCTAAGGAGTATAACTAGCAAAACCAAACTTCATTATAACCCCGTCTTTGCCAGGCTTAAAACGAACTGGGTTGCAAGCCAGGCCAGACTGAGGCAGGGGACTCTGGTAAGGCTGGTCAGTGAAGAGCAGCCCAGTCAAACAGCACATTCTGTCTAGCCAACAGGTCATTCCCATCCCAGAGTAGTTCTTTTAGCGATGTGTTGCTGCGTCCATTGGTGAGAGAGGCTCTGATTCCGCAAAGCATTCCCACATGAAGAACTAATGATTAATAATAAGGGTAACTAACACTGGAACAACTTACAAAGGGATATGGTGGATTCTCCATCTCTGAAATCAAAACTGGATGCTGTTCTAGATCTGCTCTAGTTCAACCTCCACTGTTGGACTTGAAGTAGGAACTAACCCAGGCCATAGATGTTTCCTGAATTATGCAGGAGGTCAGACTAGATGATCACAGTGGTCTCTTCTGGCCTTAAACTATGAATCATGTGCACTGAAAAGCTTTGCGTCGAGCTGTGTAGTTCATGTAGGGCCCAGGCGGGTTTAACATGCATTTCAGGGTACGGAAATAGGTAATGGTGTTCTATTAGTCTCCTGATCTTAATGTTCTTGGGGTTGGCATAGCTCCTATTCGCTAACCAGGGTATCCACCTCTCAGCAGCAGTCAGACAGCATATAACTACCAGGGGAGAAGGAGAGGAAGAACCTGGAAAGCAGCTGTTTGGCTTCAGGCTCCTTGCTAGACTTTCCCCAGTTCTCACACGCTTGTCTGGAGGGGGAGAATCCTTCTACATCTACATTAGTCAAGGGCTTGATGCAGGAATTACTGGGTCAGGGTCTCTGGCCTGGGTTATGCAGGAGGTCAGACCAGATGACCACAATGGTCTCTTCTGGCCTTACAGTCTATGGGTCCTTTGGAGAAGCAGGACTTGACATCACAGAAACCTCTTCCAACAACTCTGTGGTCCACCTAGGGGCTGCACTGGACCACAGCATCATAGATTCAAAGGCCAGAAAGGACCATTGTGATCATCCAGTCTGACTACTTGTACAACACAGGTCAGAGAGCTGCCCCCAAATAATTCCTAGAGCAGATCTGTTATTAAAATCAAGGCTGGATATTTTTCTATGTCAGTGACGGAGAATCCACCATGGTCCTTGGCAAGTTGTTCCAATGAGTAATTACTGTCCCTGTTAAATTACGCATTATTTCTAGTCTGAATTTGTCTAGCTTCAATCTCCAGACACTGGATAGTGTTAGACCTTTCTCTGCTAGATTGAAGAGCCCATTATTCAATATTTGTTCCCCATGTAGGTATTCATAGACTGCAATCAAATCCTCCCTTAACCTTCTGTTTGTTAAGCAAACTACATTGAGCTCATGAGAAGGAACACTAAGGAGCGACACATGACTAATCATTTGCAATGTGAGTATAACACAGGGGTATGGCACGCGTGCCAACAGCGGCACACGATCTGATTTTCAGTGGCACTCACACTGCCTGGGTCCTGGCCACCGGTCCTGGGGGCTCTGCATTTTAAATTAATTTTCAATTAAGCTTCTTAAACTTTACATACAACAATAGTTTAGTTATATGTTATAGACTTAAAGAGAAAGACCTTCTAAAAAGGTTAAAATGTATTACTGGCACACAGAACCTTATATTAGAATGAATAAATGAAGACTCAGCACAGCACTTCTGAAAGGTTGTTAACCCCTGGTATAACACAATACATCTCAGACACCTGACAAAGGAATGTTAATGCTATCAACCTCAGATTAAAGACACTTTCTTACCTCTGTGATGGTGGCCAGTCCCTGGGCACAGTGTCTGCTCATAGTGGCAGGTCTTGGTGTCCTCCAGGTCACCAAGCATCGGTCCTTGTAGTCTGTGTGCTGTTCCTTTTTGGGGTGTCTGTGTGTGTGGGGGGGTGAAATCTCACTTTTTTCCCCCTCCTATCACTGGAGGGAAAAAAGGAATGATGGGTAAATTTAAAAACAGTTGGAGAGTATTTTTCCTCCCTTTCAGACCCCTTTCTGCCAGTGGAAAAATGGTGTGGGAGGGAACAATTGAGGGGGAAAATTTCCTGCTGAAACAAATGTTTCCTCCCCCAGAAAGTCTGAATTTCATTCAAAAAATTAAAATGTTCAAAAAATTTTGGCAACCTTTTCTTAGAGCAGCTCTGGTGTCCCAAGCATGGGGCTCCAGAGGTGGAGTGGCCTTTGGAAAAGGGAGATACTTTTGGCTTTCCTAGGAAATCCTCCAAATTTTGCCAAGCTGTCAGCCTCTGAAAAAATGCTAGAGCCATAGGGTTAGAAGGGATCGCAAGGGTCATGTAGTCTAACCCCCTGCCAAGATGCAGGATTTGTTGTGTGTAAGCCATCCCAGTCAGATGGCTCTCCAGCCTCCTTTAGAAAACCTCCAGTGACCTCCCTAGGCAGTCTGTTCTATTGTCCAGCTGTTCTTAAATTCGGGAGCTTTTCCTGAGATTTAATCTAAATCTGCTGTGCTTTAGTTTGAGCCCATTGCCTCTTGAACTCCTGCCCTCTGTGGCAAGACAGAACAACTTTTCTCCATCTTTTTTTTTTTTTTTGTGGCAGCCTTTAAGGATTTGAAGGGGGGACATGATAGAGGTCTTCATCTTTTTTTTTCCAAACTAAAACATACCCAGTTCCTTCAGCCATTGCTCATATGACTTGCATTCCATCCCTTGCATCGTCTTTATTGCTCACTTTCGGATCCTTTCCAGTTTCTCTACCTCCTTTCTATACAGTGGTGACCAAAAGTGGATGCATTTCTCCAGCTGAGGCCTACCCAGCGTTGAGTAGAGCGGTACTATCACCTCCTGTGGCTTCTATGCTATGCCTCTGTTAATGCAGACTAAAATTGCAATTGCCTTATTATTATTATTTATTATTGCAACAGCATCGCTCATATTGAGGTTATGATCCATCACAACTCCCAGATCCTTCTCAGTAGTGCTGCTGCCAACCTAGTTTTCCCACATTCTGTATTTGTCCATTTGGTTTTTCTTCCCTCAGTGTAGCACCTTACGTTTGTCTTTGTTGAATTTCATTTTGTTGTCTATAGCCCACTTCTCCAATTCATCAAGATCCCTCTAAATTTCAGCTCTATCTTCCAAAGTGTTGGCAACCCCCCTAGCTTTGTGTCATCTGCAAATCTGATCAGTCTGCTCTCTATACCTACATCCAGGTCGTTAATAAAGGTGTTAAACAACACCAGACCCAGAACAGCTCCCTGTGGAACCTTGCTTGAGCCTCCCACCAAGCTGATTGTAGGTTGCATGTGCTTAGTAGACACCACCTAGATTTGTAGCATTTAAATGCCCTGAAGAGTCTGAGCAGGACTTTCCCTGCAACTGCAGCTCTGGTTTGCTGTGGGCCATGCTGGGTCCAAGCACCCAAACTGAGAGCAGGGAGTCTGTCTCTCCTGGGCTCTCAGCAACCAACTGGCTGGGCCCAAGCAACCTGGAGGAGGAAGCCACCACCTGATTCAAATGCAGATTGGGACAAGCAGTGGGGAACATTTGTGGGGGAGGGAAATGGGACTGGGGAGGAGAGGGAAATGCACTGGCGGTTGAGGTCGGAGCAGGGGTGTGCACAGAAATTTAACTTTGACCCCTTTTTGGGGGGCATGTTCTGTGTCCCCACCCTGGCTCCGGCAAGAGTTTGCTCTTCCTTCCACCCACCCTGGCCCAGTAGGAGGTTGCTCTTCCTTTCCTCACCCTGCAGCCCCCAGGGCTAGGACAAGTTCTGTGCTCCTGGGTCCCTGCTGCTCCTCCTCCCCATTGCACACGCCCCTGGGTCGGTGGAAGAGAGAGACGGGGAGCCTCAAATGAGGACTGGGATTGGCTGGACAAGGAGAGTGGGATTGAGAACCAGTAGGGCAGGGGGAAGGAGGAGGAGGAGAAACAGATCTGACGAGGAGCCAGTGTGCCTGAAGAAAACTGGCACTGGGTGGGCAAATAGACTGGGACGAGGAGCTGGGGACACACTGAGCTTAGGCAAGGACCCCAGGAGGTCGACTGGGACTGGGAGCCAGTGGGGATGGGAATGTGGACTGGGGTGGTGGTGACTGGTGGGGAGGGTGGGGAAGAGAGACAGAGTAGATGAGGACCCAGAAGAGCGGGAACTGGGACTGGCTGGGCTAGGAGAGTGGGGGTCCAGATGGGGTAAGAGTAGGACTTGCTGGGCAAGGAGCCAGGCTCTGAGATTAGAAGTCTGAGGAGAGGAGACTGGGCCTGACTAGGTGAGGAGAATGGGGCTGGGTTGAGGAGCCAAGGGTGGGGAAGAGCCAAGATTGCAGAGGGGGTTGAAGGCAGAAGGGCTCATGCTTGGAGGGAGTTTTGAGAAAGGTCTGTGCTGTCTGGACCCAACTCCCTTCCAGAGGAAAACTGGGGCCCAGTCCTGACTGGAGCCTTCATTTGCTGTAGTAACAAATACAGTAATAACAGTAAACAAAGAACAGTGTCTAGTGAGAACTGTTAGTGTAAAAAAGGGCAACAAGGAAACACTCTTAGGGCCGCATCAGCCTCCTCTCTCTGCACAGCCCAGCGTCCAGGATGAAAGAGACAGGGAGGGGCTGGCTGTCTCCTGAAAAGCTTGTTACTGTGTGTTAGATACTCCCCTACCCCAGGCTCCGGGAGATATTTTTGCTCCTGAGCTGTGCAAGTGCAATCGAAGACAGAAATAGAGGAGGGGCTATCTGAGGAAGTGGGATATGCAAACCGGTTGGCTTTTATAGAAGGTGCAAATGTTGCAGTTTCGGAAATGTGCTTGCAGCATTCTGCTGGTGGAGGAAGAAGACGCTTTTTGCAGCCAGCGTGCATGTGGAAATGCTTTCTTTGTGCAAAGGGCTGTGGCAGAGCAGAGTTCACAGATGCTGTTTTGTTGTTAGGCAGAATTCATAGAATCATAGATTATTAGGGTTCCCTGCAGGAGTTCACAGACTTTGCACAGACTGTAGGGAATGTGTACTTTTTATCTCTACACAAAGACCCCGTCACACGCTAGTCAGCCACAGCCATGGGTAGCAGGTAGCATAGGCCAGGGAAGGCTGTGCCTCCCCAGACAGCCTGGTGTGGTGTGGCCCCACCCACACTCCACTCTCAGCCCCGCTCCTGCCTGCCTCCAGTTCCCTTCCCACTGTTCCGTGGCCAAAAGGCTGGGGCAGGCAGGCTGTGGATGGTGCTCACAAGGCCCAGGACTGGAGGTGCTCTGGCTGCGTTGCCCACCTGATGCACTGGGGCTGGGGGTGCTCCAGCTGCGCTGCCTGCTTGGCGCTCTGGGGATAGCAGGGAGGGGCAGAGGCTGTGTGTGCTCTGGACTCCAGCAGGGAGAACAAAAGAACGGCCATACTGGGTCAGAACAAAGGTCCATCAAGCCCAGTATCCTGTTTAGTGGCCAATGCCAAGTGCCCCAGAGGGAGTGAACCTAACAGGTAATGATCAAGTGATCTCTCTCCTGCCATCCATCTCCACCCTCTGACAAACAGAGGCTAGGGACTCCATTCCTTACCCATCCTGGCTAATAGCCATTAATGGACTTAGCCTCCATGCTTTTAAACCCTGTTATAGTCTTAGCCTTCACAACTTCCTTAGGCAAGGAGTTCCACAGGTTGACTGTGTGCTGTATGAGAAGAACTTCCTTTTATTTGTTTTAAACCTGCTTTGCTGAACAGGGATGGCTTGTTGAATCAGTTTGTAAATCAGTAGTGGTATGTTACCCAAAATTGGGCCAGCTAGTAAGCTTGTGGAGGACTAATGATCCACCAGAGTTTGGCACAAAGCAGCTTGTTTATTATACTGATAGCTAAGCTCAAAGGAAGGGGGAGGGGGTCACACTCACACTTCCATACTCATGCTCAGGACAGGAACGGCACTGGAGATGTTAGGATCCTTGAAGGTAAGTGTCCCACAGCACAGTGATGGATGGTGCGATGAAGGTAAGTCTTCCCAAGGCATGATGGAATGCAACGCAGCAAACCACTGGCCAGGCGGTCCGGGCGAAGGGCCTCCATGGGAGGTACAAGCTTGTGAGTACACCCCTGAGCACATGGCCCCTTCCCCTTTTAAGGACCTGCTCCTCATGGCCTGTGACTAGAGATGACTTGGCCACATCTGGTCACACTCCACCTCAGGCAGAGTCCATGCATTGGGTGCACGATCGCTGCCTAATCAGTATCATGGCCTGTGACTAGAGATGACTTGTCCACGTCTGGTTGGTCACACTCCACCTTGGGCAGTGTCCATGCATTGGGTGTGTGAGTGCTGCCTAATTAGAGTCCCAGAGACTTTGTCTATCTAGGAGCTCTTCTGATCTTCCAGCTATTCAACCAGCCCATTCATCCCACAAGCATTCCAGGAAGGAGGGGGAGGGGAAAGCCACTTCACAGGTATTCAAGGAGGGAGAGGAGGCATGAGGTTGGGAAAGTGTAACAAATCTTTTGAGCATATAGGTTATACATAGCATACAGATCCCTGGTGCTCCTACAACAGTATAGTGCTATATCAGGGCCTATATCAGGAAGATTTTCCAAAGAACACATTATTTAAAAAAATACCAACACAGAGCGCTCTCCTGGAAGCACTTTAATGCAATGTCTTCGTGGTAATTCAGATTTCAAGAGCTGCAAGATAAGTGGTGTTCAATGTGTAGCTGATATTTTACAATCAAATTATTTTCAGTTCCTTTGGTAACCTAAGACCTGATTTTTTTTTCCTTCCTAAATAAATATTTGCCACCATTATTTAGAGATGTCTGTAACATCGTTTAGAATGGGAGAATTCACGTGTAATGGCATGAAATGTAGCAATCAATCCAACACTTGAAGTACAGCAATATTTCTTGATACAGGCTCTTTACTGGACTCCAAAATGATGCAAAACGGGGAAAAAGCAAATGGTGGAGACATAATACAGAGAACCCTGAGTTACTTCACATACTATGGAATTGGATAAAGCTACACACAACTGGGAAAATAGACAATAGGTTCTGAAAGAACTGTGGGGACAGAATGGAAATGTTCCTTTGGATCCTCCGATGGCTTTGCTGGGAATCGCTTGGGAAGGGCTTTCTATTTTGTCTGTCTTGGATGTTTTCTTGGGCAATTTTATGCATTGTACAGCAATAAAAATCAGAAATTGCCCTGATGATTCACACTTGAGAAACTTCACAGTCCATTTGTGTATTGGTTTGTAAAGTGAGAAATAATAAGATTCTTGGTGGTATAAAAGAAACACTTCCTTCCATTATACCTCAGATCACCCCGATCCTGATCTATACAGGCAAACCTGTCCATCGCATTGGAGTTATTGGAGTTCAATGTGGGTGCAGGGATGGCTCAGGTTGCTGGACTTGCTTTGCTTAACTTTAAACACATTATTGGGATGCCTCCTGTGTCTAGTTAAATACGTGTGTATCTGCTTTGCTGGATCAGGGCCTATGGTTGTCAAATCAAAGTCCTCACAAATGTAGATATTTCTCTGTATGCCCATTTAAGTTAAGGATCAAAGTGATTTGCAGAATGCCCCTCAGCCTGGTGAGAGGAACAGTTTTTTTAATTTTAGTTTTGCAATTCCCCTTTAAGTGCTAAAGCTCTGAAGCAAACTTACTGGCTGGGCCAGCTCCAGGCACCAGCATTCCAAGCTGGTGCTTGGGGCAGCATTCTGCAAGGGGCGGCAGTCCCTGTTTTGCCCCAAGCAGCGCACCGAATTGCCGCCGTGGACAGTGGGGGCAGTCCGTGTGCCTTTAGGGCGGCAGGCGCGTTTCCGCGGCAGCTGCAATTCGGCAGCAGCTTCTATGTTTAGCTGTCTGCGGCAGCTTCTGCTAAACATAGAAGCTGCCGCCGCTCTGGAAAGTCACCTGCCACCCTAAGGGCACGCAGACTGCCCCCGCCGCTCGCGGCGTCAATTCAGTGCGCTGCTTGGGGCAGTGAAAACTGTAGAGCTGGCCCTGCTTACTGGTGCCCTGGTTTGTTCATAATCAGCCAAATTTAAACAACCTCCTGGATGGGTTAGCAGTAAGGATTGAACCAGAGACTGTCATAACTGCAGAGTTGGCCCAGGTGATTAGCACCCAGCTGCGAGCCCGTGGGTTAGTCTAGCCCAAGTGTGAACAGCCACACTGCAAAAAGGCCTCCCTGGAGCTTGTGTGTGTGTGTGTTTTGAGGACTTCTCTAGGGGCATTTCCCTTGCTTCTTTGGGCTGTGCTAAGCTGAGTCCCTCCCCTCTGTGATCCTTTCCCAGAGGAAGAGGGAGAATTTCTCTGTCCTCGGCATACGCGGGGGAATGGTGGGAAGGTGTTGGAGGACTGTCAGCATCCAAGTGGTTTAGTCTATGCCCACTTTGCACTAATGGACAGGTTAGTGACTCAAGCGAAAGCAGCACCTAGGCTCTAACCTTACCTCTAGCCGAGCTGGGATGAAAGCCCCACTCAGGTGAGAGGGGGATCAGGAGCAGCACCTGGGCAGAGCTGCAGTGAAGATTGCTGCAACGTGAGCTTAAGGGCTTTGGCCTTCAGAAGCTGCAGCAGACAGCTGTCCCCAGGGATCAGCCATAAAGGGGGACATTCTTTTGGTTAGTGTGTTACAGTTATCAGAATCCAAACATTGTTTTTTGTCCTGAATCAGTCCGATGGGAAAGTTGTTGTGGAGCAACACCATTACATTCTACGCTTGAATCTCATGCTCCCTTGGCTTCTAACCCAGGAGCTCCAGACTTGCACAGTAAGTACATTGGTTGCTATCATCCAGATTGTGTTTTTCATTTGTGTGTGTACCCATAGGAATTCCTTCCCATTATGGCAGCAGGATGTTAACAGATGGTCAGAGCAGGTCAGCTGCTACTGTCTGGTGTTTCTAACAGGTGAGGTGAGGGAGAGATTACTAAATATGCCTTCCTGAATGCGCTAGGTTACAGAAAACTGATCGCTTCATTCCACACAGAATCCCCTTCCTCGCAAGTTCAGCAAACTTTCCAAATCCATTATCATAGTGTGTGTGAGAGAGAAAACCAGGGGATCAAACAGAGACTGAGTCTAAATGAATTTCCTGTATGGAATTGTGGTGCCATTCTTTTGGTCCCACCTGGTCACTGTGCTGCCTTCCATCATGCAATACCATTGACCCACGCAGCACTCGGTGAATTGGGGACACCCGCCCTCTGGCTTCCTTGAGACTTGGATAACTGCAGGACTGAGCTGGCAGCATTGTTCTGATTGTGGTCACTCCTTTCTGCAACTAGGTAAATGCCAATGGTGGAGGATACCCCATATCTGTAGGGCCCGGACATTCCTAACAATTGGAACCTTGCACTATGGCTTGCTTACTCTGCTCTGGCTTGCCTCTTTCTAACCGAAAACCTAAATACTAATAAGCTCATCATTTCCAGTAGAAGCTGCAAACAGGATAGTTAAGGAATTCCACCTGTTCTGTGGTCCCATCAGCCCTGAGATGCTGGTGGCTTGCCTTGGGCTGCTGCTAGGGGCTTCATCTGCCCGAGGGAATGTAAAATCAGAGGTCTGAGTCTACTGTTGTCAGTCAAAGTCTCCTAGCCCTGCTTGTGTGAGTCAGGGTGTGTACCAAGGGCTGAGATTCTCCAGCTACCTCATTGTGTTAATCATAAAAGATTAGGGCTGGAAGAGACCTCAGGAGATCATCTAGTCCAACCCCCTGCTCAAAGCAGGACCAACCCCAACTTAATCATCTCAGCCAGGGCTTTGTCAGGCCAGGCCTTAAAAACCTCTAAGAATGAAGATGTTAGGGAGTGGCAGGTCCATGGCTGGGATAGTTGTGACTTGTTAGATCCAATCTGTATTGATAGTGAGAATGGCTCTCTGGGACAGGGTGCTGGGGCTTGGGAGGAACAGGTCCTGAGAGGGAGCAACCCTACAAGCAGCCCAGCCTGCAGGGAAGGCTTATGACGAGGTTCATGTAAGGTTACTAACTACAAGGTAATACCAAGGCAGCAGCCCCACAAGCCGTGACTTTCTGGCTTTGCCAGTCTAGCTTTTGTCTAGAGCAAGGTGAGGATGCCACCTGTCTATAAAATATCTTTGTCCAATCCCATGGGGAATATTATTTTCTGACCCTCTAATTCCCCCTCCCATTCCCTGCTCTTTCTGTTGGATGCAGTGGACTTTTCTTCCTGAAATTTATTGTCATTTTGTGCTGTGGATTGGCTGCCTGCCACTCCCAAGAGCTGGTTGCATTTCGATGGCCTAAGAGGTGATCCCTGTAGATAGTTGGTGCATGTTTTGGCTTAAACCTCACTGGGCTCTGCTGGGATGCAAAACGCTGTAGAAATCTTTTAGCAGAGGAGCATCTTTCCTGGGTGTTCCTGGTTAAACTGGGGTTAAACCCAAACAAGCGAAATCAGTTACTTTAAAAACAAAACAACCCAACACTGGCTATGTAAAGAAACCCTGTCCCATCTGCCTGCGTGGATCCCTGCAGTGCTCTCCCGAGTTGGAGTTTGACACATGGCTTGCCACGCCATTGCAGTCAGCTGATGGTGACACATCCTTTCAGACACGGGTAGCTTGGTGACGGCCCGTGTCAAAGTCCTCCAGTTCGGTGCAATGTAACTAACCCTGATTGCAGTGACAAGGGTGACCTCTGAGATCATGCAGCTTCCCAGCTAGTAGCTAATACAACTGCAAATGACGAGAGGCACTTTGAGCAGGTTGATGGCTCTAACAGCAGCAGTTGCTGAACCTCTCCAGCCCAACTGGTTTGCCCTGGAAGGTGTGGTAATAGACAAGAGGCATTGAAATGACACTTTTGTCAGCAGCTGCTGTTCCCTTGAGGTTCTTCTCAAGCCCCCACAGCCAAGCTTGTCTCAGGGAAGAATATTCCCTGCAGTTTGAAGAACTCCCCTGGCTGATCTGTAGCATGGTGGTGGATCCACATAGCTTCTTCCCTAGCCCCAACCAGCTGCAGAAAGAGAGATTCTCAGAAATCCTGACCCCTGTACAGAAAAATCTCATCATGTCTGGAGCCCTGTGCAAGAGGGGGATCAAGAATTTGCCCTTTATATCTTCTGAGTCAGGCCGGCTGACTGGTGTCCCAAGCAAGCACCTCTTCCTGTCAGCTCTGCAGAGCTGTGGGAGAGACCTGGGCTCCATTCTATCTTGTACATCACCAGAGCTGACAGAAGTTCCCGCTGCAGAGACGTCATTGCTAGTGTTGGTGGATGAGCCAGAGATAGGACGGCCATGGGGGTTTCAGGTTCCAGGGGGACTCTGTGGCAGTGGCTGTTTAGAAAGATTTTTTAATTTGTAAACAGAGCTGATCTGATCTGGAATCAGTGAAGGGGAATAAATATGGAACCTCTCGTGGTCTGTTTCAAGAACCTCTGAGTTGTCTATTACCCCCACTTTGTAGAGGAAATGAGCATAGGGTAAAGCCCAAGGAGGGAGTATGAATTCACTTGTTGCCAGAGCCAGTTTTGTTCTATTTTTAGTCACACAGAGTAGAATTTTCCTAAGCACCTAAGTGACTGAGCCAAAGTCCAATAGAGTTACAATGCCTCTAAGGCTCCTAAGTCACTTAGGTATGTTTAGAAATGTTACCCTATACTCTGCTGCTTGTAGTGGAAATCAAATAAAAACTGTGCTACCCTGGCATAGGTGAGGGTGGCTGCAACCTGTGGTAACTGGCTATGGAGTCTAACGGACCATACACCTGTTGAGCATAGCCTGACTGTGCTGTGCCCTGGCCATACCCATAAGACTTCCTTGTGCTGGGGCAAAGCAGGGGAGAGGGTATACCCCAGAGGCTTGCTCCCCTGGCTCTGCACCAGCTGACATCTACCCCACATTGGGGGAATTCTGCACAGCTCTGTCTGCTTTCTGGATCCATAGCTTCTCAGGCAGTGCAAAGGGGCTAGATCCTATTTAGAATCTGTTCCATTGAGTAGAAGAAACGGAGTAACCAGGTCATGCCCAAATGACCAACCTACACATAAAGTTAAAACTGCTCAGGTAATGCATGTGAGTTACATCAGCCTGGGTGCCTTTCAGCAACTCACACTGCTTGGACAGTTTCCCATAGTAACGTGCTTTGGTCAGACAGGTACTAGTCCTCTTCACTTGAACAGCTCTCAAGTTCAGGTAGAAACGTCTGTCTTTCTAGATAATTTGTCTAGCAAGTTACATCAAAGGTGAAGCCTGTAATAAATCCTTTAGCAAGATGAACAAGTTTGAGTCACCTTGAGTCACCAAGTATTCCTCAGCCCTCTAATGCAGGTACAGGCTAATGTACAATTTCCAAAAGGTTTAGTTTGGAATCAAACTAAGTGAAAACAAAAGAGAGAACAAAATCTTAATTCCCCTTGTGGCCATTTGTGCAAACCACTGCCAAGGCCTTCCACTTTGGGGCTGTTATTGGAGAAAAGACCGTGTCCTGGACGGAATGTCAGAACAGGCTGTCAATTTAATCTCTGCCTGCAAAAACAGGAAGTTGTCCGGTGGAGAAATATTTTGGATGGCTGAGCAGATCAAGGTGAACAGACTCAGAAGCTGCACTGCAGGGCTTTCCTTTTCAGACAGACTGCACACTGTGACTCTCTTGCTGACATGTTAACTTTCTGGATGCTGTAGCTTTATCTGTTAAAATCATGGGTGGGTGGTTAAGCCACCTAGATCTATGCGTACGTGACTCTGTTTCAATATTAACGATAATACCTAGCTCTTGCATAGAGATTTTTCCTCAGTAGATCTCCAAGCAGTGATTTCCCCACACCCCCCCTGAATTTCCCCAACACTCCTCCCAGTTTTGTGAGCTAGTTACAACCAATTTAGTGACTGTTTGGAAATCTGAATTTAAACTGAAACATTAATATACACTTTAAAAGCTTACACATTTTATCATACACTGTATATCTGAAGAAGTATAATAGATTTGAAAAGTATGAACATAGACTAGCTTCCTTGCTTCCTTATACAGCTGAAAACTGATAATTTATTCCTACCCTTTGTTTCCCATCTTTGAACTAGTTACTGATCCATGAGAAGACTGCCCTCTTATCCCATGATGGCTTACTTTTTAAAAGTCAATTTAAATACAATACATTTTTATTTTTTTAGAAATCTAGATCTATGATGTGTTTTGGTGTAACTTGCATTTTCCTTATGTTAAATTTGCATTATCCTAACAAAACATTTACTTTATTCACTTTCTTCACATCAGTCAAGATTTTATAGACCTCTGGCATAACCCCCCTTAGTCGTCTCTTTTCTAAGCTGAAAATTCCCAGTCATTTGATCTTCTCCTCCGGTTTCATACTCCTAATCATTTTAGTTGCCCATCTCTGTACCTTTTGCATTTCCAGTATGTCTTTTTTGGGATGGGGTAACCAGATCTGCACACAGTATTCAAGATGTACATGTACCATGGATTTATATAGAGGCAATATGATATTTTCTGTCTTATTATCTCTTTCTCAAAAAAGCAAAGGTTTCAGAGTAGCAGTCGTGTTAGTCTGGATCTGCAAAAAGAACATAAGCTTTTGTGGGCTACATCCGATGAATCATAGAATATTAGGGTTGGAAGGGACCTCAGGAGGTCATCTAGTCCAACCCCTTGCTCAAAGCAGGACCAAAGCTGCAGATTTGTACCCCAGTTCCCTAAATGGCCCCCTTGAGGATTGAACTCACAACCCTGGGTTTAGCAGGCTAATGCTCAAAATACTGAGCTATCCAGTGGACTGTAGCCCATGAAAGCTTATGCTCAAATAAATTTGTTAGTCTCCAAGGCACCACAAGTACTCCTGTTCTTTTTAAAAAAGCAAACAGAATGTTGGGAATCATTGATTGCTGCTGCACACTGAGTGGATGTTTTCAGAGAATTATCCACAATGACTCCAAGATCTTTCTTGAGTGATAACAGCTAATTCAGACTCCTTCATTTTGTATGTATAGTTGAGATTGTTTTCCAGTGTGCATTACTTTGCATTTATCAACATTAAATTTCATCTGCCATTTTTGTTGCCCAGTCACCCAGTTTTGTGAGATCCCTTTGTAATTCTTCGCAGTCTGCCTGGGACTTAACTATCTTGAATAGTTTTATATCATCTGCAAATGTTGCCACCTCACTGCTTACCCATTTTTCCAGATCATTTATGAATATATTGAACAGTTATAGTCCCAATACCGACCCCTCAGAGATACCACTATTTATCTCTCTCCATTCTGACAACTGATAATTTATTCCTACCCTTTGTTTCCCATCTTTTAACCAATTTCTGACCCATGAGAGGACTTTCCTCTTACCTCATGATGGCTTATTTTTCAAAAGTCAATTTAAATTAAACAGTTTTTTAAAAAATGTATATATTTTTTAGAAATCTAGACCTGTTGTGTTTTGGTGTAACTTGCATTATTCTTATGTTAAATTTGCATAATCCTAACAAAACATTTACTTTATTCATATCTCTTTTATATATCTCATTGGTCCTGACAGCCCCCCTGTAAATTCGAACACCCCCCCTAATTTCAATTCCTAGGGAAATCACTGTCTCCAAGCGCTTTATAAAGGCTCAGTATCTTTATCCATGGAGGTATGCATTTGCAGTGAGTTATACAACATGCCCTGGCTTGCTCTGTTAAGAATGTAACCTCTATTCCCTTATGTCAAGCTCCATTGTATGTGACTTTTACTCATGTCCCGGAAGTTTACTTTTTACACTAGATTATTTGGCATTCAAAAGAGCTTACACTCCGCTTGCCTGTCCACAGAGACATGGATCTCCTTTGACAAGCACTTTGTAAAGAGGATTTGTCAGGTCAGCAAAGCTGCAGTTGGGTGTCGACCGGTTTCCCTAAAGCCTTGAATGCTCGGGGAGCATGGTTTTGATTCCAGAAAGTAACTACTCGTGGGAATGTGTGTTTGTAGGAAGGTTCATGATGGAAGCTTTCATGAGACCATCTTGAAATCTTTGCTCTCTCTGCTTCTCTTTGCTCTCAGACTAGTCATCTAGTCAATGGACTGTGACTACATGATCAGTCACACACCACAAATAGTGACTATCCAAGATGTATTTCAAGCAGATAGTTTGTGGAACGTGTGTTGAAATGGTCTTGAATGAAGTCTCAGTGGAACAATTTTAGATAGGGGACAAATTCCTAAAACTCAAAACCTGTGATTCTCAGTTACTCTCTTCCTGCACTTGGGATGGGCTCAGGGTGGGGGGTAAAGGTGGCTTTAAACCCTCTATGCTCCCTGTATTATGTGGCTATTTAAAGCCCTGCTCTTGCTCATGGTGTAAATTACAGCCACCTTGGGCTGCTGTAACTTAGTTCTGATCCCCGGGTAGCAGAGAGTAACTGGAGCGCTCTGTGCTCTGGTTATGCCCCCTCTTTGCACCTGACACACCTTCTACACTGAGGCTGAGGCCAAGGTAGAGTACTTATGCCAGGCCCCTGCGTAGGGGATATCCTCAGGTTCAGTTTCTGTCCCCTTTATGGTGCCAGAGTGGCATACAGGGGCCTGAAGGTAACTGTGAATCAGGCTCTAAGTCTGTCTGTCAGTGACTTGCAAGCAGGAAAAGGGCAGAATCTGTCTGTATTTAGCTGTGACACTCTGAGAACGGTTCCCAGACCTGGAGAAGAGCTCTGTGCAGCTGGAAAGCTTGGCTCTCTCACTGACAGAAATTGGTCCAATAAAAGCTATTCCCTCACCCACCTCAACTCTGCACAGTCAGCCCAGCTCTGCTCTTGGATCTCATCTGATTGGCATAACCAGGCTTCCTGAAACCTCTTCACCACAACAGCCTGAGTTCTAGAGACAGACTCCCATTGCCAGGGGCAGCTAGGAGCAGTTTGCACCTCTCAGTGTCCCTGGGCACGTGCACTAGGCAGTGGATTCACCAGAGAGAGCAAGCAATGCCACAGGTGCTGTTCTCCTCAAGAGGAGCAACTGTAAATGCCATTAAACACTTGTCCCTGAGCCTGCTGCATGGCACACTGGGATGCTTCTGTGTGTTTCCCTGAAGTTAGTCCCAGAAAAGTCCTTGTCCGCTTTTCTCAAAGCTGTGTGGGCATCAGCACAGAGAAACAATCCACCCAGGGAAGCTTTCAAGACTTTTTACAGACCAACTGGTTGAAAATCAGAACAGTGCCTGCTCACGGGAGGTCATGCAGTCCCTGCCAAAAGTCACTGGTTGCATTATTCACCGACCTGCCTGCCAAGGGAGAGGACTAGAAATCATCCCCTGTCTGGGCAGGCCTTTGTGTAACTGAGGGGTTTGTGCCTGTTCAGTGTCCAGGTACAAGTTGATGGGCTCAATGGCGGCTTTGTCACAAGTGCTAAGTAAGGGGCAGGACAGAGAGGCACAGTCTGGTTCATGGCTAGTCTTGGGGAGAAACAATTGGTGCCAGCCCTTCAGCTGGCACAGCTTTCTTCCCCTGCTGTGCTGGCACTGCCCACTCCCTGCCCCTGGCCACCCATTCCCGGCCCCTCCTTGCACATTTCCTGCCATGCAATGGGGTAGAAGTCTCCTCTGCCCTCCCCCCTACCACCACACACACACCCGTTGCTCTCCCTGCCATGCTGCTGCCTGAGCACAGGTGGTCTGTGCAAGGGAGTAAGACAGTGCTTTGTGCTCCGACTGCCCTGCAGGAGCACGTCACCAGGGTCACATTAAGCCCTGATGCTGGTGACTCAAGTCTATTTGTTCCATGTATTAAGTTGCAACCCATAGCTGAAACCCTGGTGTTGGTGAGCCCCAAACACTGGAAACACAGTAACCAGGTGTTTAAGTCCATGCATATTTTAACCTTAATTTACTTAAGTGAATTTCATGCTGGTGAAAAGTGCCAGGAGCAGATTCCTGGAAACTGGAGTCCTGTATACTCGCAGAACCTTGACAGCAGAGGTAAGCACCGTTGGCCTGCCAACATGCCACAACTGTTACCTGGGGGATCTACCTCTAGAGAAGCGAGAGCAGGTCTGTCCCTGTCCATTCTTGGCTTCCCAGCTGAGATTCTAAACAAGGGCATGTCTGCACTGCATTGTAAACCTGTGTCTGTGAGACCTGGGTGTGTGGACTTGGTATTTCCACATCTGTGCTTGAGCGTCCATGTTGCAATGTAAACCTGGGCTTACAATTGCTGGGCCTGGGTCTCTCAGACATGCTAACGCATTCACACTGCACTGCACAGACTTTCTTACTCAGGTCTGCGGCTTGAGTTGCGTCCACACTACAAAATGACTGGGCTTAGACCAAGTCATGGCAGGACTCTGGTTCTGACCCATCCCCTAGCAGTGCCCTAGTACCCAGGTCCTGAGTCCTTGCTGACCTGAATCAGACTGATTTGTGTGTAGATCAGGGGTAGGCAACCTATGGCACGGGTGCCAAAGGGGGCACGTGAGATGATTTTCAGTGGCACTCACAGTGCCCAGGTCCTGGCCACCTGCATTTTAATTCAATTTTAAATGAATCTTCTTAAACATTTAAAAAACTTTATTTACTTTACATACAATAGTTTAGTTATATATTATAGCCTTATAGAAAGAGACCTTCTCAAACGTTACAATGTATTACTGGCACGCGAAACCTTAAATCAGAGTGAATAAATGAAGACTCGGCACACCACTTCTGAAAGGTTGCCAACCCCTGGTGTAGATGGAAGTGGGGCTTGGGCTCAGTCCTGAGTCAGCGCTCAGACTTAGTGTGCAGTGTAGACATACCCCCGGGAAGGCCAAGTCGAGCTAAATGGGATGAGGTTTTGGGAGGAGGACACTAGCCTAAGACCACAGACCCTTTCTGTAAAGGTCACTCACCAGCCAGTGGAGCTGGGTGGGCTGAAGGATTTTGTAACAGGACTTGGGATGAGATTCACAAAGGTACTTGGGTACCTAAACCCTAGATTTAGGCACCCAAATCCCAGTTTTGGTTCCACTTCACAATACTCCCACTGAATGCTGTAGGCACCTGAGATCATTTGGCACCTAAGTTCCTGCCTCTGGACATGTACCTTGCTGCCTGCCTTTAAGTGCCTGGATGCCCGTCTCCTGCAAAAGCCCCAGAGGAGCCAGGAAGCTGGGGAAGGTTGGCATTTACCTGCTTATGTCCAGTGCAGGGCCTGGTCCTGTAGGTGTGCGCTGAGGCTGCCTATCAGGTCAGATCCCATTCAAAATCTGGTAGGGAGAGGCAGAGGAGGTATTGGTAGCAGTGGTGCTGGGATACAGCTTATAACTTTTAGCCCATTGGTTAGAGCACTCACCTGGGATGTGAGAGACCCAGTTTCAAGTTCAGCCTGAGGGTGAGAGAGGATTTGAACAGGGGGCTATCACCTCTCAGGAGTGCTCTGACCACTGGGCTGTGGGATATTCTGCTGTGTGGGGGGCTCCCTCAGTTTCTCCTGTTGAAGCTGTTCTGGCTAAATACCAGACCTCAGAATCATGCTCACTGGCCTGACTCCCCCTCCTCCTCCTCTGGCCACTGTGGGTGAGTGAGGAGGCCCCTCACTCCTTTCACAAAAAAAGGCTTGGGCGCCTACGCCAACTCACTCCAGGAAAGGGGTTCCCGTTTGTGGGGCACTAGCAGAGCTAGGTGCTTCCCTACAGACTGGACTTGAGCTCCCGTCTCCATGAGGGGGGGCAGGTTTTAGGACACCCCCCTGTCATCAGCATCTCCCATTGGCTAGTTGAGGCAGCTCCTCACCTAGCATGCTGGCTTTGTGAATCGCATTCTAAGGCTCCTCTCTCTCCCCTCTCCTACAAGGAGTCTCAGTGCCTAACTGAGGCTTTGGAGGTCATCAGAGTGTTCTTGTGATTTTCTAGGCACCTAAAATGTAGGCACTGTGACACTCCGCATCACAAGGCCTATGTGCCGTTGTGGATCTGGGCCTTGGAGTACTAGTGACCAGATCATATCATGCCTGGTTTGGTGACAATTGAAAGTTGTGTTATTCAGAAAGGTGCTAATGGCTGGCTTGGATCCAAAAACAGTCACAGAGCCTACAAAAGCTAATGGGTGCCAAGCACTCCTTCAGGCTCAACCGAAGGCGTAATCAAGCAAGCCCCTTTAAGTAGGAAAAACATCTGGGAAGTGCTGGGAGGAACAAAGTGTATAGTATGTCAGAACTAAGCTGAGTGGACTGAGGTGTTTCTCTGGCTGCAAACACATGGGCTAGGCTGTTGGTTGTAGGCTGTGTGTATTACAGGCAGAAAGCCAGGAGAAAGAATTGAATGCATGACATGGAGAAAAGCAGAGACAGGGATTCTTGGGCACAGAGCTCACTGGAGGGGCAGACATGAGGAGGTGTCTGAGTAACAGAACTTCCTGCTTTTTGACGTTGTATAAATTCTCTGTACATAAATGGGGTTACACAAAGAATACACCTGATTTAGATCTCTGATTTTTAATCCAAACAGAAACAAGCCTGCAGGGTGCCAAACACTGGCCAATCATTAGGCCACAGGGGCCTTAGTGTCAGGGACAATTTTAATTTCAATTTCTGATGACTCAATCAGCTGTGGCTCTAAAGAAAATATCACAGCAGTTAGACCAGCATAATGGTTGTTAAAAGAGCAAGCTGAAAAAATCTAGCTGTAATTTTAGAAAGCATGGAATGGGTAGGACTGGGACCCTGTGAGGGGAGAATGAATATATGCTCCTGGCATGGGAGGGCTGGGAAACTGTCAAAGCCGATTTATAGCTATATTCACTTTCTGTAACTCAGTGCAATCAGGCATTTAAATAAAACACAGTGAAAATTCAAGCATGACAGAGGTTGGTGACCTGCCCCATGTTGTTTGCAGATTAATCAACTGGTCACACTGACCTTTGTTTCAAATCCAGAACCTGGTCATTCCAACAGCAGCACCTGACTCATTACAGACTTTAGGTAAACTCCAGATACAGTTCCTCTCGCTCATGTAACTACCTCATCATGCAAGGAGATGATTTCAGGACCATACACATGCATTACTAATATACGTACTTACACGGCATGCAGGTGCAGATTTGGCAAGGATCTATTACAAACAGGATCTGTTGCAAGTGATAACTGAATCAATATCCTTGTTGGAAGTTAATCACTGATGTGAAATCTTTCTATAGTTGTTAGGCAAAAACTGTACTTAAGACTGAGTTCATGTTGTACAGAGAGAGAGCAAGTGCATCAAAAGTAAAAAGATTGGGACTTCATAATTTCATAGATTCTGAGGCCAGAAGGAACCATTGTGAGTGACCTCCTATAGAAACCAGGTCAGAGAACTAACCCCAAAATAATTCCTAGAGCAGATCCGTTAGAAAAACAGCCAATCTTGATTTAAAAATTGTCATGGCGGATTCCCCATCATCACTGACCCTTCGTAAATTGTTGCCATGATTAATTATCCTTGCTGCTAAAAATGTACACCTTATTTCCAGTCTGAATTTGTCTAGCTTCAACTGCCAGCTATTGGATCAAGTTAGGCTTTTGGCTGCACCATAAACTTAAAAACTGGACTGATGAGCTATCATTTTTACTATGATAATTAATCATTATCTTATCAGAACTCAAAAACCAAGTATAACAGATTTAGCAGGGATTGAGTCACTCGGCTATAATCCACATAGTTTCATCAGACATGTACAAGCCTTGACTCACCAAGGGTCTTTAAACACACTCCTTGCTTTACGCATGTGAGGGTTTGGCTACACTTGCAGCAGTACAGCGCTGCTGCGGGAGCGCTCCCGTGGCAGCACTTTGAAGTGCGAGTGTGGTCGCAGTGCCAGTGCTGGGAGAGAGCTCTCCCAGCGCTGCACATACTCCATCTCCCTGTGGGGATTAGCTTGCAGCGCTGGGAGCCGCGCTCCCAGCACTGGGGCACTGTTTACACTGGCGCTTTGCAGCTCTGTCACTTGCTGCACTCGGGGGTGTTTTTTCACACCCCTGAGAGAGAAAGTTGCAGTGCTGTAAAGCGCCAGTTTAGCCAAGGCTTATATATTCCCAATAGGACTAGTTTGGAATGTACCTTGCTGAAGCAGGGCCTTAGGTGAGGGATTGGTAATGGGGCATGTAGTCTTTCTGGTGGGATGTCACACTTCTAGATTGTTGGATTACATTTGGCTGGAGCTGGTAGTGGCTTAAATAAGTTACAATGTCATGGCTATTTGATGGTCCGTGCAAAATGAATTTCAGATATTCTTAGTTCAGCTCCTAATCAACATCATTAAAGCTACCATCACAAGGGATGCTAACTGCAGACGTTGCTGACAAGTTCGGCAGAGAGGCCAAGGAATGACTGGGCAACGGAGATCAACCTACAGTTGGAGGAGGTGTCTTCTTCTACATCCAATGAGTCCTAGAGCTTAACCAGGTCTGGGGATAAAAAGGCATCTGTTCTCCATGGCCATCTGCCTGGGACCTTTCACCAGCCCTAAACTCCAAATATCTTTTCATAAAAAAACCGCACATTGTTCTTGTAAGGATTTAAAATTCACAGACATGTCTATCTTGAATGATAATTCTTTATGCGTGAGTTGTATACAGAGTTGTTTATCCCTAGATGTACTAGGCCCATACTTTTCTTCTTGCAACACATGAGATCAGTGGTACTCCAGAGCAATCACCCAATCAGAGCAAACCTGCCTTCCAAACCTTCCTCCTGTCTCATTGAAGGAAATCCCCATCTGTAGAGTGATACTGTGGGATTATAAAACAAGCCAGTTCCACTCTGCCTGTTAGCATCATATCTCTGAACTACCACTTAACCTTGATGTGGAAGGAAAGCTTTCCCCTTGCTCTGAGCTGTTTTTTGGATAGATTATTTCAATCACACTTCATATTAAGACTCTGCTTACACTTTGCAAAGGATTAACAAATGATTGATAGATATTTGAGTAAATGGCTAATTGATTGTTATGAAGTCCAATAGGTTGCTTACCAGGATGTATAACCAGCTGTAACCCCTTATCCTGATGTGCTTCTAACCATCCATCCATACTGCTCATGCCTGTAGCATGCTTCCAACAACAATTTATTAACCCTTTATACATGGAACTGTAATATAAACTGTGACCATTATTTAATTAAAATAGCTGTGTTAGCACAGATACAATGAAGCCACTGAAACCCACCTAACTGTCATAAAGGGGCTATTCTCCTGGAAGCATGGTCTGAATGAGCTCTCCCCTGACAGCTAACTGGGAAGAAGGAGAGACTTCAGGAGCAAACTGTATTTACCTGAACACACATACTCTGCTTAGAATCCAGCAACACATGGAACTGTGTTGCTCAAAGTGATCAACTTTGGCTGGTGTTGGGTTACAAATCACTTTAGTACTGAATGCAAGGGTAGTGAAATGTTGTTGTCTTTATTGTATGAGGAAAGGGGAGCAGAACTGTGCTTAATCTGTCCTGATTGAAGGGGTTATCCTCAGCTGAAAGGAACTCACTAAGCCAGGGGCTCAAATGCCAGACCCCTATGAATGTAAGAGGGATGGGGAGAGATATCCCAGCCAGGTGGTGTGGACTCTGCATAAGGGTCCTTGGTCTGGTTTAACCTGTTCCTCCCCACTGCTCAAAGATAGAGCTAAATAGGCTCCATTAGGAGTCTTTTGTTACGTTAAGTGCTCATTAGAGCTGAAATCATTTGTAGTGGGACAGCATTTTTGCCTAGCCTCTTCAAGTTCCCCCACTAAGGGTATGGCTACATTTGGAATTTCAAAGCGCTGCCCCGGCAGCGCTGCGAAGTGTGAGTGTAGTCAGAGCGGCAGCACTGGGAGAGAGCTCTCCCAGCGCTGCATGTAAACCACATCCCTTACGGGTGTAGCGTGCAGTGCTGGGAGCCGCGCTCCCAGCGCTGCTGCCCTGATTACACTGACGCTTTACAGCGCTGTATCTTGCAGCGCTCAGGGGGGTGTTTTTTCACACCCCAGCTGCAGCGCTGTAAAGTGTGAGTGTAGCCAAGGCCTAAGAGCTGACAGTTACTAAGAACTGAGTAGACTGTCAAGAGACTGACCTGCAGAGGTCCCAGCAGAGAGGCAGGTGACAGCAAAAGGTGACTGGTGAGCAGGCGGCTGGCAGGAGCGGCAAGCAGGTGGCTGATGAAGGTGACCAGTGAGAGTGGCAGCTGGGAAGGTGGCCGGCAGAATGGAACAGTGGCTGGTGGGGCAGCCAGCAGAGTGGAGCGGAATGGAATGGAACGGAACAGTGGCTGGCGAGGTGGACAACAGAGAGGAACGAGTGGCTGGCTGGGAGGCCAGCCAAAGCAAGTACTCAGATGGCAGAACAGTTAAGGTGTCTCTTTCTTCCCCGGGTGGGAGGTGAACTCACATAGCTGCACCTTTTAACCCTGGGTCCTCACTGACGAAGGACAACCACAGTGAGGGAACAGAAGGGAGCACAGTAAAAGAACTTTTTGTTGTAGAACTCAAGAACATGAGGCAGAAGACTCCACCCTATGCACTCTGGCGTGGGTGTCCTGTTCACAGCTTTATGATTATGAATCTTGCTTGTGGCATTTTCCCTAATTACTGTCGAGTGATTTCTCTCTTTTCATTAAAAGTTTCTTTGCTACACTCAGACTCTGTGCTGGGAAGTATTGCCTCTTAGAGGTGCCCACAGGTGATGTGTAATTTTCCCAGGTTAGTGAGTGGGGGCTCGAGCCGTTTCTGTGTTGAATTGCTGAAGAGGAACCCCTAGAAATTGAACCCAGCCTGGCTGCTGCTGGCTCCACTTGACAGAAGGGTTGCACTCCCTTCAGTGAGGGATTAACAAGGGGAACTCAACTGAGTGCTTATACACAAAGGTCTCCTATTTATTGATAGGACAGTAGAGATCAAGGGAGACTATGCATTCCTAGCCATAGAGTTGGCAGGACACAAGTCTCTGTATTCATGTCATCGATTCATTTAAGGAGGGTGGAAGGTATCAGGCTGATGCATCCTGGATATGGCTCCAGGGTAGATGGTGTCTGTTCTAACAACAGGGCAGATATTGTATGGGAAGTGGAAGAACAAGTCTGACTCAGAATCTTCCCCATCAACATGCTCCAATCCTGCCCTGAAGGCACCATCTGTAAGGAAGAGAGCAGTTAGGCCACAATTCCCACTCAGTTCTTGGCTTTTGTGGACACTGCCAACCAGTGCTTATGCTGGTTTTGTGATGTGGATACTTGGCCACTCTTTGGGCTGAGGCCATCAACACCTCTCACAGAAGCTACTAAACAGGCATCAGATAGAAACAACCTTCAGTCTGGAGTCAGACAGACAGCCCAGAGGTGAAAGTCTCTGTATTTCATAATGTCATACAAATGTAGAACTGTGGGTCATCTAGTCCAGTCCCTTGCACTGAGGCAGGACTAAGTATTATCTAGAGATTCTAGACCATCCCTGACAGGTAATTTTCTAGCCTTAAAAACCTCCAAGGATGGAGATTCCACAACCTCGCTAGTGCTCCTGAGCCATCTGGTCCCCCTTATGTTTTATGTCCAAGAGCCACAGGCACCGACTTTCTTCTTTCCAGGTGAGCATTCCACCCCTGCTCTGCCCCAAGGTCCCACTCTGCCACTTCCCTGAGGTCCTGCCCCACTTCTCCCCTCACCCCAGCACCTCCTGCCTGCCACAGAACAGCTGATTGGCAGGTAGCATGTGGGTGCTGAGCACCTACTATCTTTTTTTCCATGGGTGCTCCAGCCCCAGAGCACCCATGGAGTCAGCACCTATGGTCACACCTAGTGTATTACTGGGAGGATAAAGCTATTGGAACCAGTGAGTCAAGCTGTCAGAAGCACAAACCACTGAACAGAAACTACCTCTCGGGGAAGTGTTCTCTATTTGACGACGTTCTCGGGGTTTTCAGGATTGCATTGTCAGCTTGGGCGGAGCTGGCATTGCTGTTGGAAAGGAGTTGGCATTTTGGTGCATGGGTGCATTAACTGGCACTGCCTTGGCTGGAATTTCACGTGCTCATAGAGAGCTCTAACAAAAACAGAGAGCTGCCAGGTGACTGATATCACAGAGTTATTTCCTGTAAGAAAGAGATGAATATTGTAGACTATGTGGGAAGATGCTCACTGGTATACTTCCCCCAGGTGCATGAATTAGGAACAACAGTGTACTCTATGAGTCACCGTTGCCCAGAAGATGCTAGTAGGAGACTGGGAGTCCGGACTCCTGGGTTCTATTACTGACATGCTGCATGATCTGGGCCAAGTCACTTAACCAGGCGTGTCTCAGCTTTTCCATCTATAAAGCAGGGATAAGAATACTTCTCTACCTCACAGGAGTGGCAGGACTTCAGTCAAGTCCTGCTTGTGTTACAGCTTTTAACTATTGAGCAGTAGCTACACAGTTAAAACTCAGCTGTGGCAGCAAATTGTTTTCTCACCCTTGCTAAGCTGTATGTAGAGTGAGGAAATGTAGGGGACTCTCCCACCACTGCCTTAGTCCTACTGTGCCTACCCTGGTGGTAGCAACAGCGAGAGCACTAGTATAGACAGACTTTCACCACGGTGTGGTCAAACTCTACTCAGAGCAGGCCTAGATGAGATAGGGATTAAACACCCGCAGAAAGTGGTGGGGCCTCTGCTGTTGCACTCGCCTAAAGAGCTGCACTAGTGGTAGCAATGATGGGCAAATTTAAGAAAAAAGTCTAGTGTAGAGAAGACTTGACAAAGGCCATGTGGCAAGTCAGTAGTGGGACCCAGGAGGCAATGGGATGACCTCAGGACCACATGGCAAGTCAGTAATGGAACCTTGGCATCCAGCTATATCCTCTAGGCAGCACAGTCTCTCATGAGTTACGTTAAGCAGGGTAAGCTGAACATGGTGATCCAAATACCAGTGGCTGGTCTATGCTAGGGCTGGTTGAACTGCATCAGTACTGATGCAATGGTAGGGGGACTTCCTTACATTTCTCTGCATAGCCAAGACCCTGGAGGCCTCAGCTGGCACTCAGCTGTCTCCTGGAGTGGGTGAAGCAGACCGGTTTTGTAGTGTGGGCAGGAGCCCACCACGTCTGTGGAACCAGTTTGGCCAACTGTTCTTCCTTCTAGTTCCCTGTGTGACAGGACATCCCCAAAGTCCAGCTAGTGCCGCTCTCTGTGCATGTCTTCCAGGCACTCTGTCATCCTACTGACACATTATGGGGTAGGTGTCCAGTGTCTTCCCACAATGCACTCATACACAGATAGTTTAGGCAGTACTGTGGGTTCAAACATGCAAACACAGTTGTAATTGCAGACAAGCCATTGCGTGGACATACAGGCTAAGATCCTCAAAGGTATTTAGCTCTTTGAAATCAGTGGGAGCAAGGTGCCTAAATACTTTTGAGGGCCTGGCCCAAACTAACCCATGTTTCTTGTAACTGGTTAAGATGACTGTCCCTGTAACTATTTACAAAATCACTATGATAGCTGCACTATAGATGGGCATTTGTTGTTTGTAATGAGCTTTGAGCTCCTTGTAGTAAAGGTACCATAGAAATGCAGTGCACAGTCCTGCCTACAAAATGTTAACAAACCATGTCTGTATTACATGAGCTTTTGCCTGACTTCTGTTTATACTGAGTCTATTCATTCTTTGCCCTGGCAATGATTATACATTCTAATGGATTGCAGACTAATTGTCCTGACATGTAGACCAGTGCTACCCTTTAAAAGGGTAGGTCCCATTAGCAGAGTTTATGAAATATGTGTATAGTAACCATTTATATCTGGTGTAGTCCAAATCAGGGGTGCCCAAACTGCCTAACTGAAGGACCATCTTGCCAGGAGCCTGGGGGATTTGCTTAATTTGCAAAAAAAAAAAATTGAGTAAATTGCAGCTTCCTTACCTTTGCCATGGAAATGATCTGTTCATCTAGACATGACCTTAGAAAAGCACACTGAAGGCAATCATTCCTCACTCTCCTTCTCACAGAAAGGCACTCTGCTTCTCACAGAAGATGCTCTGCACTTTACAGGATCTGGTCCTACGAGTGTGACCTCCAATTATCCAAGTGTCATTAGACTCAGAGTTAGGGCATGCCCCTGTATCAACTCCTCTTCCCAGTGCACATTATTAAAGCACTTATGAAAGAAGAATAGAAATTAGTGTGGCAAGAAATCGTCAGACTCGGTAACATAGACATATGTATGAAACCATTGATAAAGTCAGCGGGCCAGGTCCTCAACTAGTAGAATTATGTTTAATCACAAAAGCTGAGGATCTGTAGTGCACGTTTCCAACACACTATGGGGTAGGGTGACCAGATCACAACAGTGAAATATCAGGACACATTGGGTGCCATCAGCCCTGCCCACAGTCCACCCCCACTCCTTTCAGGCTCCGCTCCCTCTCTGCCCCAGGTCCTGCCCCCTTCCCGCTCCGCCCACCCTTCCTCATCCCCCAGCCTGCCGCTGGCTTGCTGCGTCTCTCCTCAGATCCCTACTCACCGCTTGCCTCCTCACCCCTGCCTGCCCCTGGCTTGCTGCTCGCCTTTTAACACCCCCTGCCCACCGCTCACCAGGGTGCTTGCCCACCCCCCCACCTCTTCCCACCCCTGCATGACCCTTGCCCCACCCCATTCTACCCCCTGCCACCAATTCCCTGCCCCTGCCCTGCCTCTTCTCTGCCTGAGCGCACTGTGTCCCTGCTCCTTCCCCTCCCTCCTGGAAAGTCCAAAGCACCGCCAAACAGCTCTTAAGCATCGGGAAGCGCTGGGAAGGAGGGGGAGGAGCAGGGACATAGTATGCTGGAGAGGGGAGAGGAAGGCGAGGAGAGGGGAGCTTGGCTGCGGGTGGGTGCGGAGCACCCACTAGTTTTTCCCTATGGCACCCAGGGCAGAGGACCCATGGAGTTGGCACCTCCCTCCGGCTCACCTCCTTAGCTGCATATCAGGACAAATGGCATTCCAATTGTACATCGATCGGGACAAAGGGTTAAATATCGGGACAGTCCCAATTTTATTGGGACATCTGGTCACCCTACTACAGGGGAAGGAAAGAGATTAGGATAGCATCTCTAGAGGTGCCTTGGTTCTGAAGTATAAATCCACCTCTGTATTTCTTGAGTTTCTAAGATTTGCTATTTGTTCTCCTTTTTACCTCTGACATTCTTGTAAAGAGTATGCACTCAAAACACAGCTATGTATCTGCAAACTTCGATTCAACCGAAAAGTACAGTAATTGATGCAAGAGTACATATGTAATAGAGCTATTAGAGATGGTCAGAAGTGGTATTTTTCATGTGGAAAATTTCAATTTTTTTGGCAGAAATTAAAATATTGAAAAGTTTTGGTCAACATTTAACATTTTTCAGGAATTCCATCTTTCAATGGCAAATAAAAAATTTCAGATACTTCTTGCAAAAAACGTTGCAGAGTCAAAAGTGTGATTTGCCATACACAGCAGTTTAGATGGAAAATGTTCAACCAGTTCTACTACAAAAAATAGAAACAAAGGGATGGGATTGAGACTGCTGACAGGAGCAGATACAGCTATGGATTATGCTGGGGCAGTCACTAGAGTGGCCAGGCTGCAGAGGGAATCTGTTTTGACACCTTCTCTGAGGGCCTGTAAATCTTGGCGATGGCCCTATAGCCATGCATTCTCCTTTAACTTCAATGTAGTAAAATTCCTTCCCAGGTCAGGGTAAAATTCACCCCTTGTCAAATGGCACAAATGAAGAAGGTTATGGAGAAACATGTAAGTATCAGATGCAACACCTGCCTCCTCCTGGAGATGCTGGCCCAGATTCTCAGCTACGGTAAATCAGCAAAGCATCCTAGACACCAGTGGATTCACCCGGATGTACACCATCTAGGGATCTGGGACAAAGTTGTTACTAAACAGGAGGACCCAAAGAAACATTATACCTCACTGTAACTGCACTCTTCAGTGCTTCCTTTAATTACTATGAACTTGTCACCAGTGCTCATTATAGGTGAACCTGGTTGCCTGACATTTTCTGTTACAAGACTCCATTTTCGGGTACTTCTAACTTTGCCAAACTTTAATAGTTTGGGCTGAACTTTTCAGTGCTTGGTGCCTCGGGCTGGATTTTTTTGAGGGAACGTTTTAACCAGAACAGTTCAGTCATTTCAGATGTTCCTGTACTCCTTAATTTGTTCCCCTGGTGTGTACGAATTATAATACAGCATTTCATTATTTGATCACATTCTGTTTTTCCACAGGCCCCTCCCCCATTCAGTGGACAGGCTGGATAGTGTACTGCAGATGAAGCAGGGTTGTGGAGCGAAGGAGTCTGTTGTCTGCCTCATTTGTGGCAGCATTTGGAAGCCTCCAACCCCTAGAGCTTGAGGGTGTTTTACTAGGCAGCATTTCCCAAGGGGTGCCTGGGATACAGGAGACCCGGGTTCTAGGTAGGGTTGCCAGGTTTCTGGTTTTTGATCGGAACACTCAGTTGAAAAGGTACCCTGGTGGCTCTGGTCAGCACTGCTGACTGGACTGTTAAAAGTCTGCTTGGTGGTGCAGTGCGGGCCCGGGGCTAAGGCAGGCTCCATACTTGCCCTGGCTCAGTGCGGCTCCCAGAAGTGGTCTCCAGGTCCCTGTGACTCTAGGTGCATGGGCAGCCAGCAAGGCTCCGTGCCTGCCCGCACCCCAACTGCTGGCTCTGTAGCTGTCATTGGCTAGGAACTGCAATCAGTGGGACCTAGGGGGCGGCACTTGCAGGCACGAGAGCAGCATGTGGCACCTCCCTGGCCACCCATGCACCTAAGGGCCACAGGGACCTGGCAGCCACTTCCTAGGAGCTGCAGTAAGTGCTGCCAGGAACCCATACCCCAATCCTCTGCCCCAGCCTGAAGTCCCCTCCCACATCCAAACTCCCTCCTGGAACCCGCACCCCATACATCCCCCATGCCAAAACCTCTATCCTCAGCCCTGAGCCCCCTTCTGCACCCCAAATACCTCATCCATGGCCCCAGCCCACAGTCCCCTCTCCCAACTGAAGCCCTCACCCCCCTCCCGTACCCCAACCCTCTGCCTGTTAATGTGAGTGAGGATGGAGGAAAGAGAGCAAGGGGGAATGGAGCAAACAAGGGGTGAGGCCTCCGAGAAGGGGTGGGACAAGACTGTTCAGGTTTGTGCAATTAAAATGTTAGCAACCCTAGTTCTAGTCTCAGCTCTGCCATTGGTCTGTTGGGTGACTTGCTTCCCCACTCGGTGCCTCAGCTTCCCCATCTGTAAAATTGGGTTAAACAGAGCATGGGCTGGAATAATAAAACATCCCTCAAACTAATGACTAGACCAGCATCAAGGCCCTGGAAAACTACCACTCCCAGCCTGCACCGAGAGCCTTGGCCAATGGCTGCCAGCCTGAGGGCAGTAGCGATGCATGCTGGGATTTGTAGTTCTAAATGGGATCCAGCCGACAGCTACGGTGTCCCGCGGACTCGTTCACCAAGCCTATTCTTGGACAACAAAACCGCTCGCTTTCCCCCTCCCCCCATGCCCATCCTCCGCAAAGCCACCCATTTATTTTGCCCAGGCTCAGGAACTTTCACCTTCGGGGACCTCAGCTCCCACCAATCAGGGCTCAGCTTTCTTGGGGCAGCCCCTACAGAAAGCCTGACTATAACTAGGTCAATACTGCTATCAATCGCCTGGAATTTTTAATAATTATTGTATAACTTATTTCGCGTATCTGTATATATTTTGTTGTCACACCTATTATTAATTCTTGTAAAGACGCTTAAACCGGTCCTGGCTTTGGGGAGGGCACCCCCGGTTCGCCGCTCTCTGAGAGGAACGATGCAGCGAGAAGACTACAACTCCCAGCTGCGAGGGGCTGTTGAAGAGGCCCGTCCGTTTTGTAATCCAATCACAATGGGCGTTCTGACTGCGGGCTGGGGATTGTATTGAAGTGGCCCCTCTGAGCCAATCACGGTGAGGGGAGGGAGGAAGTCATCGAAGGCGCAGGGCCAATTGTGTTCCGGCGATGGGTGGAGGCGTGGTTTATGTGGCGGTGGGGGGGAGACGTGACGCGTCTGCTTCCAGCTCAGCGCGTGAAGCGGGGGACTTGGGGGGAGGGTAACGGCTCTGCTCGCACCGCGCTGGAGATCGGCTCGAGCCGGGGGCAGCGGCTGGGCGCAGTCTCGGGGCGGCGGCGCGAGGCGGGCGGGAGTGGCTGAACCCCCGCGTGGCTCTGTCCCTAGCGCTCCGTCTCCTGGTCCGCCCGGCGCCGCCGCTCTCATCCCCCTCGGCAGCAGGCGGGAGGATGCGCCGCCGCCTCCTTGCTGGGGGAGGCAGAAGGGGGAGACGATGAGGAAGCCGCCCCGCCGGCTCCTGGCCCTGGGTTCCTGCCTCTTCTTGTGCAGCTCCCTTCTCTGGTGAGTGGGTCTCAGAGCCCGGCGGGTGGGGGCGGTGGTCTCACACCGACCCCTCTTCACGCCGGACTCCATGGCCGCTCCGAGCCCCTTCCCAAATGGAGCATGGGGGTTGCATCTGTTGTGTGTGGCGGACTCCCCGCTCCAGTGGGGCTCCGGCTATGGGGAGTGACTTCCCCCACCTGTGCTGTGTATGGAAGTCTCTGCCACTCGCTTGAGGCCCTATAGCCCTGTATATGGGGTTGTCCTTCTCTATCTGTGCTGTGTGCTGGGCTTTCCCTGCTTCTCCCTGGTCTTATAACCCTGGGAATTACGGGTGTCTTCCCTTGTGCTGTTTGGTAGGATCCCCAGCACCCAGGGGGCCCTGTAGCCCAGGGGGTTGGGGTGGCTTCCACCCCCTGCTGTGAGTGGTGGGTTCTCCTGCTCCCAGGTTTCCAGAGAAGGTTTCCTTCCAGTTAGTCTCTCCTTTCTGTGTCGTGGATACCTCTTCCCACAAAGATCCTGTGCTGCCCTCATGACCTCCGGTGACAGGTGCATGGACTTCCCTTGTCGGGGACACTGTATCTAAATTGCTGTACCAAAAAACAAGTCCCAATAATCAACTCCTGTGTCTGCTGCATTCACGGTGGCCGGAGGAGCAATGCTAGTGTAGTTTGGAAAGTGCTATGGCGGACTTTTAGGATGGAAGACCTTGTCTAATCACAGAATGGGATTGTATCCCTGTTGCAGCTAGGGCTGAGATTAATGGTTACAAAGTGTTTCAAGATCCTTGGTTGGGAAGTATGCATTGGAAGGTATCTCTTCTCCTCCCGCCCATTGTTTGCTTGAGGTGACCAGCAGCCATCACTCCTTGTGAAGTAATTGACTGTTGTGGTGTTTTTTAAACTCTGTGGAATTCTGTGAGTGACTTACAGCAATGTTTCTCAACCTTTTTGATACCGGGGATCAGCTTGCTGCCTTCCTAAACTGTCAGGAAAATCTCAGAGATGGTTCCAGCACCGGTCCATGGCCGGCTGTTGAGAAACATTGACTTACGGTATCAACTTTCATTTATCTGTCTCACTTTTCACTTTGGCTGAATATCATTGTGGTGATCATGTCCTTCGACAGGGCTACCATATTTTCTTCATATCCTGTTTGTAAAGAGTTTTGTGATCCTATGGCACCACCATCCTCAGTACCTTAGTGTCATCTTAAACTCTGCTGCCTCTCTAGACCACACATTTAGGCAGTTTCAAATTCTTCCGGTTTCTTTCTCTAACATTTTTGAAATCCAGCTTTTCTTCTAAATTCATATTACTAAAACTCTCATCAAAGTCTGTGTTTTCCATCCAGGCTGCTATAGCCTTTTCTCCTCTGGGTTTCCTGACACCCATTTTCCACTGTGTGCGCTCTTACTCTTCAGATACATTGCAGCTAAAATAATCCTGTTTTGTTTTCTGATCATGTCACCCGCTTCATCACATCAAATGTCGTCTTGTCTTCAAAATTTAAAATTGTGCACAACATAGTCTGTCTGGTCTTCAGATCTTTGTGTCACATTCTGACCTGTTTGCTGTCAGTTATGCCAGACTTTTTTTCCCACAAGCACCTTTGTGCTTGCTTCTTTATGCATGGAATGCACTCCCTGAACTAGTCTGTAAAGCTTCTTCTGTTTCTTTCCCAGTCATTGAGGTCCACTTCTACTGTAATGCCTAAGATAAGGTGCCAACCAATAGTGACTAGAAAACTGACTCACAGGGACTTCCAAAATTTATTGTTTTTAAAAGCTGTGTATATATGTGGCTTATTAATGTGATCTTGCTATTTCCTTTGGCCTCTCTTGTTATTCCAACAGTGGCATCTTGTTCTAAATTATTGTAATCTTTTGAGGCAGGGACTGCCCTTTTGCTGTTTTTAAGTGCTATTGCTTTGTAGAAGAAATAATCTTGAAGCTGCAAACAGAAGTAAATAGGAAGCCGTAATGCATGTAGAGAGAGAATGGGGTAGACTTCACAGAAACCTGTGGAGAAGGATGGTGGTAAATGCACACCCCGTGTGGGATTTTACTAGGGTGACTAGATGTCCCGATTTTATAGGGACAGTCCCGGTTTTGGGGGCTTTCTTATATAGGCACCTATTACCCCCCCACCCTCTGTCCTGACTTTTCACACGTGCTGTCTGGTCACCCTAGATTTTACTGAATGTTAAGGGAAAGTAAGAGAATTTGGGGAGGAGATATTTCCTTTCCAATTTCATAAATAATCACTGGACTGACTTAATCACTTGCTTGTCACATTTCACGTATGACTGCCAGAGAAGTGTCACTCTGTAGCCTCCTCACATTGGTGCCCCCAAAACACCCAAGAAGCGCGTTGGAAGTTCTTTAAGAAGTTGCAAACTTATGTTGAGGTAAGATTTTTCTTGGTATGTTTTTGCTGCCCGTCAATCTTATAGACAGTTACTGTTGGTATGAGCTCTTGGAGGTTATCACCAGTGGATCATTGCTTTTGTCTTCCTCTGAAATCTGTTTCACTTTGGTTACTTTTTTGAAGGATAACTGGTTATGCCAGATTCTCTTTTAAAAACATATTACTTCTTAAACCACTGAGCTTGACTTAGAATGGGAAAAAAATCAATATAGCATTTTTTGTACTAAAACTGTAAGGGGGCTCTCTATTTGAGCAACCTACAAACATTTAGAGAATTTAACAGGGCAATTAATAGGCATTGTTGTAAGAGATCACAGTGCACAGAGTGCTTCATTGTGTAACATTGTAAATATTTTGCTGCTTGTGAAAACAAACATTTAAGTCTTGTAAATGGACAATATAGTATGATTAATAGCTGAGGATCCAATCCTACAGTTAACTCTGCATGGGTGGACTCATGAGTAGCTCCTTGAATTGCATTTCCCCAGGGCCATGGGAGTCAGCCTGAGAAGTCAACTGCATGATTGGGGTTCAAGGTTTCTAACTCTACCAGAAAGCATTGAGGCAAACTATACTAATAGCTTAAAGCATTTCTAGCACAAATCTCTCAGTTCATCCCTTTTTTAAGGTTGTGGGGGGAAATTCAGTAAGAATCCAGCAAATAGTTTAGGTTGTTGGAAAATGAGAATTGTTATAACCCATGTTTAAACATTCAGTTGCCATTAGCTTTTCATAGACAGATTTGACCTATTGAGCAAAACTCTAATGGGGTGTTTTAATTGTTTCCACAAGGGTTTTTATCCATTAAACAATTAAGATACATAATAAAAGTAGAATAATTCTTCCTTTCTTGCATACGTCCATTAATCTTCTCAGTGTCGTGTTTGGGGCTGATAACTAATTAAGTGTTCCAAAGCTGTAATTCGTTAATAATGAAACAGGTTGTCCTCTTAAGTTCCCTGCGTTTTAAGAATAAAACTAGATTCTTTTATTAGTAACTATTATACAAAAGGTCACAGCAACTTTTATCTATTCCATGGTAGAGTAAGAAAAGTTAGGCTCTCTTCTTCTTGATTATGAGTGACACATTCTGCTGATTCCTGAAAAGAAATGTGCTGTTTTTATATCATAAGGCAACTGTTAAATTCCACTAGATTTTAGTTTTGGGGAAACTTGCTCTGAGACTTTTTGTTGTTGTTACTTTTTATTATCTCTAAAGCATTTGAGGATGGACAAATTCTTCTGTCAGGCAATACGCTGATGAGTCTTGGAGGCTGTACTGTAGTTTGTCAACTTCAGCAGTAAAATTGCAGACTCTTTTTACTATCCCAGCTTGCTCCAACACTCTTCTTGGTGTGTCGTTTTAAATTAGTCTAGATCAGTGGTTCTCAATCTAATTACCATTGTGGGCCGAATCGAGTAGTACTTGTATGGCCCTGTGGATGTGACATGAACCACAGCTCTGTGCTGATTAGGCTGCAGATTGAGAACTTCTGGTCTAGATGTGGTAAGGATATAAGATTGCATACAACTCTCATTCTTTTAAAATATTTGTCTAAAGTGAACTTTGTGTTGGTAGAAGATGCTTGTTGGGCAATAATAGAGATTAAAATACTCTCTACAGAATGGCAGCACAAGTTTCTCCAACTCAATCTTTCAATAAACCTCTCAGACCTGAAGAGCTGAGAAGTAAATCTCCAGTCCTATTAACTTTGTAGCTTGTGTACTGAAACTGCACGCTAGCTTTAGTTGTGGTATGGATGCTTGATGGGTAAGAAATCCAAGAATATCAACTCTCATTTTCCTACTAGCCACCAAATAATCCTCTGATATTTAAGGGACACTAGCTTTGGCTTCAATAAAATGACTAGATTTCAAGTGTCTGCACGCATGCCTGTGAGTTCTTATGCCAAATCTTGTGGCTCTACAATCACATTTCCTAGTTATTTAAAAAAAAAAAAGTCTAAGAAAAACCTGCACTAACACAGCATGACTGTTTCTACAGGGGAAAGTAACAATGAAACAGACTACAACAAATCATCAGATATACAAAGGAAAGTAGGAAAGATCTTATTCTTTTATTTCTGTTACCATGGTTATAATACTTTTAGCCTCTATAGATATGGTTTACAGCCATTCAGACTCTAACCGTCTCACTCTTTAATTGGACTTCCTTAGTTCTCCTGGGTCAGCTAGATAATTCCTGAGTTAGAACCAAATTAAATTTTACTTGAAAGTGTTTTTACCCATTCCCAGCTATGGATTTATCAGAGTTAGAATCAGGACTCACAGTTTGTCAGATCACTCTGTTAGCGCAACGCTGTGCCAGTAACACCCAGATAATGTGAGTGGCCATGCAAGACCCAAACAGTCTTATTTATACAGATAAAAGAGCGGGAATTAGACAAAGGGACAAAGAAAGCAAAACAGTAAAATTCAGCTGGGGCACAGCATATATATCCTACTTCCTTACTGACTCTTATTGATCTAAGGCTAATACTTCACCAGTTGCCGTTAAACAGTGCAATTGTTCTATGTTAATATTTGTATTCCTGACACCTGGATTGCAGCATTCCAACAATTTTGCTGAAAGGTACAGACAGCATTTATTTAATCCTTTCTATTTTCACAATATAATTCATTCTACTTTCACAGATTCGAAGAAACCTAAAAATCTAGAAAAATTCATCTTTGGTATTCCCATATTTCTTGTAATTTGGCCATTTGGATGTTCATTATGCACCTAACTTTACGTTTGTGATCCTCCTACAAACTTGTTTATAGGGATAGTTGTATCTTTAAAAGAAAAACTATCTTCTCTATTCAAAGTCAGTGGAGTAATAAAGGTCCATAATTTGTGGGCTAGCAACTAAAACAGGATTATCGTTAATTTTCTTGTATTTTTTGGATTAAACGGTTATGTTTTGGAATGACATCTGGACATAAAACTTTGAAGCAAAATGCACAAAGTACTGCTAAAATATAGAAAATGCATCTTTCTAAAAACGAACCTGGATCAAGGGCATACTGTCCCTGGTAACTGATGAGAACACGATGTTTGGATGGTTTTTTCGAGAACTGCTTTTGATGCCTGGCTTCCATGTCCCATCAGTAATCAAGGGCAACATTAAAGAACTAAACTTTAGGAATACATTCCTCTAAAAATACATATGTTGGTATGGGTCAGAGTTCCGATTACATGAAGCATTTGTCAGGCAATGTTAAGGGATGTGGGAAATGTGTAAAGGATGTTGTGTGTTTGCAAAACACTGTTCTTTGGCCCTGTGTGTGGTAACCTCAAAGTATTCAAAGTGTATTGTGCTGAACTTAATGCTCAATGGTTTAATTTTCTGCAGAGCCAATTAAACAGTGCAGCCCCAGAAGCTTGGAGATCACTTTGGGGTTCTTCAGTGTTTAATTTTATAGCACTCACTGCTTTGTTTGAATTCAGACTATCTTTGATAGCTATTTAAACACTAAAGAAACTGGTATAAATTGTTTTGAATCCAGCTTTTGTCCACTACTAATAGCATTTTCAGAAGCATTGTTGGACCTCTGGTTGATGAATGAAATTACTGTTGTAATCTGCACTTCTATAGCACCTTGCGTCCCAGAATCTGAAAGTGCTTCACATGTAAGTTTAGCTGCAAATTCTTATGAAGCAGGTATTACCCCTTTTTATAGGTGTGGGGAGAGGGACAATGCTGGTACAGACATCCCCAGTGTAGTTGCGCTACACCAGTTGAAAGCAGGGCTTTCACTAGTTATTCAGTAGGGCACAATGGAAGCATGTCTACATATCAATGCTGGGGGATTGCACCAGAGAAGCTACATTGGTGCCAAAATCCCTAGTGTATACAAGCCTGAAATAACTTGTTCAGGGTCAGTGGTATAGCTGGGAATAGAACCCAGGTGTCTTAACTCCCAGTCCTGTTTACTAAATACAAGATTCTTCATCTTTCGCTTCCTGTAACAAATTAATTACATGAAAACTCATTATGAACCTTAATATTCAAGTTGAACTAAAATACTTTCCTCCCTAGTTTTCTTGCCTTTTATACTAACAGTCAGTCTTACTAGCACAAGTATACAAGGTTACATGGATTTATATGTTTGCTGGTTTATTACAAGCTTTCATAACTGAAATAACTATTGGGGTGGGGGGAGGAAATCTCAAATCTTGATAGTCTAAATGATAAACATGGCAAATTTTCTTTTATGGCTGCCAGTCACGGAGGCTACCAGAGATGCTTCACCAAGTCACACTTTCCCAGGAGAATACACTGCAATGCCTGCATAGTTGTTGTTTGCTAGTTTTGTCTTGTACAGCAGCTCAAACTTGCTCTCTTGCCGCAGATGGAATCAAGCTCTAGCCAAACTAGTTACCACAGTGATGGGAATTCTTCATTAGTGGTGCAACTGTTGCAAGCTAAATTGTAGGAATGAGGGAAACCCCTCTCCCCCCCCCCACCCCATGTACCTTGGATGAAATTATTCCTCATGCATCAGTGGTTGGAAGAGAGTCTGGGTAAAGTGGCAGAAGGATATTTTGCTGCATGTTTAGTGAATCCAACCTGCATTGATCTCTTCTCTCCTCTCTCATTTGTTCTCTTCCCTCCCCCCCTCAAAAGTTCTGAGTTAGGGATGTGCTCTGTGAGGCTCAGTGACACCCTCTGAATATGTCTACACTGCACTAAAAGTGGCCTGTGTCAGCTGACTCTGGCTTGGAATGCAGGGCTATAAAACTGCAATGTAGATGTTAAGGCTTGGGATGGTCCCAGAGCCTGGGCTCCAGCCTGAGTCCAAACATTTATACTACAGTTTTATAGCCACGCAGCCTGAGCCCCACAAACCCGAGTCAGCTGAAACAGGCCAACCATCGGTGTTTTATTGCAGTGCAGACATACCTTATGTAAGACTCGGTGCCACCCTGTATTTTAGACTCAGTGTATGAGAGGCTGTCAGAAGAAGAGACTGACCAAAGATAGGGGATAGTAGGAAGCTCACTTTCCAGAGCGTTCAAAGCAGCTCTACAATTCCCTGTTTCATTGTTTTTGTTTTTTTGCTGGTGAATTGGAATAGACAGTATTTGCAGCAGGCTGGGCTCTCTTCTCGATAGTGATCTTAACATTTTAAATTATATTGGGGTTCAGGATTTTTTTTGTATTTCATTTAAATCTGTTCATCACACTTCTGCTATGGTACTAAAATGTTTAATAAATCAAAATAAAATTACTTATCTTTTGTGGAGAAACTTTTTATGAAGGAACAGACTTAGGCATCCGTTTTATATATTCAAAACCTTTGTTTCCATCTGCTGACTTCTAAAGTGAAATGCATGTTCTGTGTATAGAACTCTATTGTGAAGGTGCCAATTGTGGCTCTATAGCTAAAGATAACTATTTTTTTTAATTAAAGCAGGGATTTGCATAGTATTAGAATCTGAATTTACTTCTTGATACCTACTTTGGCATATGTCTTTGGAAAAAAGTACACCTCTACCCCGATCTAATGCGACCTGATATGACACGAATTTGGATATAACGCAGTAAAGCAGTGCTGCAGGGCGGGGCTGCGCACTCTGGTGGATCAAAGCAAATTTGATATAATGTGGTTTCACCTATAACACAGTAAGATTTTTTTTTGGCTCCCGAGGACAGCGTTATATTGGGGTAGAGGTGTAATGCAGGTTTTCATTGTAAGCTCTAATTTTATTCCACTCTAAATCTCTCAAGGAGGTCCTTTGAGTTGAGTTTCCTGTGAGTTTTTATGGTAACTTGAAAAGAATTGGATAAGCAGTTTCTGATGTATTGTGTTTTTTGTTTGTTTTAAGTTGTCTTTGAAAATTATTCAAGTACCTCTTTGTCATGTCATATCTCAAAAGTGGCTTGTCCTAGAAACTTCAAATTTGTTTATTCAAGGTGTGAGAGAATCCTACTTAAATAAAAATGCAACCCTGTAATTATAGTCACTACCATTACTCTGTGAGACCCTGCCTGTTGTCAAGACATGTCATCTTCCAATTCCTGGTTTTTTACTTTACTTTAGCCTTCCCTGCAGGTGGTCTATTGTATCGTAATTCTTTAAACTGCTGTTTATTTTGCCTACTATAATCTTTCCCTTTTGGTTTTGTTTCAATGAAAACACACAATGCCCAAGGAAAAATACTTCATCTTTATTCTTACTCCTGTCCGTCAGTAACGCCATGTTGCTTTGAAATGGACAAGATGTTATAACTATTAGTTTGGAGTAAAATATTCCAAATTCTGCTCTTGGTGGTTGTCTGCTTGGAGAGGTTAGTGGCTTTTGGAGAATGCAGGCTAGAACACTTTTTTAGTTTAAAACGAGGTATTATAGAATCTGAGATCAGTGAAAACATCCCCATGTTTTTAAAATCTAATGAAAATAGTTAATTAGGATTTGAACACTTCAGCATTGTGTTAGTGCAGGAGAACTAGGAACGTGAAACTGAGTACAGACAAAAATGAAACTCACTAATTAATCTTAATTTTCCAGGATGCAAAAGTCAGAAAAATCAGCATTAATGATGAACATGTTAAAAATATTTATCTAGGAGTGGTTAATAAAATAAGTTTTAACTTGACATTGTCCCTTCAAACTATTTTCTGTCTAAGCTTGCTTCGCTTAAAAAGGAACTTTTTTTTTTTTAGCCTAAAAGCTTTTCTACTTTTGGCCCCATAAGATAATCATAATGGGTCATTTCAGGATAAGAAGTTTATTATAAATGAGAGGTGGGAAAACTACGGCCCATGGGCCACATACAGCCTGTCGGTCAATTTAATCTGGACCTCAAGCTTCTACCTCGGAGCGGGGTCTGGGGCTTGCCCTGCTCTCATGCTCCAGCTGAGGAGCAAGGTCGGGGGCCACTCCGCGTGTGCATGCCATAGCTCCCAGAAGCAGCGGCATGTCCTCCCTCTGACTCCTATGTTTAGGGGCAGCCAGGGGGCTCTGCACGCTGCCCTGTCCACAGGTGCTGCCCTCACAGCTCCAATTTGCTGGGCACTGAAGCCAATGGGAGCTGCAGGGGTGGTGCCTGTAGACAGGGCAGCACACAGAACCATCTGGCCGCACCTCTGTGTAGGAGCCGGAGGGGGGATATGCTGCTGCTGCTGCTTTCGGGAGCTGCTTGAGGTAAGCGCCGCCTGGAGCCTGCATCCCTGAGCCTCTCCCCACACCCCAACCCCTTGTTCAAGCCCTGATCTCCCTCCTGCCCTCTGAACCCCTTAGTCCCAGCCCAGGGCACCTTCCTGTGCCCCAAACCCCTCATTCCCAGAGCCTGCACCCCCAGTCAAAGCCCTCACCCCAGCCCGGAGTCCACTCCCTGAACTTCTTGTTTCTGGCCTCACCCCAGAGCCTGCACCCCTCCTTTCCCCCATGCACCAACCCTGATCCTGCACCTGAATCCCTCTGTCCCAGCCTGGAGCATCCTCCTACACCCCGAATCCCTCTGTCCCAGCCCCACCCCAGAGCCTACATCTCCAGCTAGAACCCTCACCCCGTTCTGTACCCCATCCCCAATTTAGTGAACATTTATGGCCCACTGTACAATTTCCATACCCAGATGTGGCCCTCAGGCCAAAAAATTTGCCCACTTCTGTTATAAATCCATTATATAAAGTGTCTGGCTGTTATACAGCATAGTTTTTATAATGATTTTCAGACAAAAAATCTTATTCACACAGGTTGATGGTAGAATACTGATAACCATGTATTAACATTGCTGCTGTTTGCCATTTCTGCTTCCTGTGTGGACAGCACTGAGCAGATAATGGCTATCAAACTGTGTTTGTTCTAGAATAACTTCCCCCAGGTAAGGGAACTGTTTTTAACATAGGTGTGAACTAGCTGTGGTGGCAGAAATGCTGGCTGGTATGAATGAAGCATAACTTTAACTTTTTAAAGAGAAACTCTGTTCTTTGCTTGAGTTCAAGAGCTTTAAAATATTTGTTATCCATAGCTAATGGCACACCTGATGTTTGGACAAACTTGTGTTTAAAAACCCCAGTGTGGGAGATATAGGGGAGTAAGCATCAATGCCATGTGCTTCATTACCTTCCTGTATTCTGCACAGTCCACTTAAGGCTTTGCTGTTTATTTTTTCCAGCCAGAATGCATTAGTAATATTTACGTTAAAATTAAAAATACATAAGTTTAATCCATCCACAAACTCTTCTACTAAGATGGTAAGATGATCAAGTAGAGACTGTTTATCGTGTCACATCTAGCGTCAGGGTACTGTGATAAAGACCTATGAAGACTAGGGTCTATATCCGTGGTTCCCAAACTTTAACAACCTGTGAACCCCTTTGACGAAAATGTCAAGTTTCACAAACCCCCTCCTAAAAACGAATATTTCCAGGGATTTTCTCCTTTACCTGAGTATAAATTATAAAAGCAGTGATCTTGGAAATACACTTTGTTTTTCTGACATGCTTATTACACACTATTTATTATTAATTATTTATCATTACAGTATTTTTATTACTTTATGAAAACAGCAACACTCTTCCAAGATCTCACTTTCGTAGCTTGTATCACTTTGAATAAGCCTGTTATAAGACAAGGTTTCTATGTTCATCAAGGAGTATCAGATGTGAAACGGCAGGAAGGTATTTAAGAAGTCAACTCAAAGAGTTCCTCCTACACAAGCATTCAGTTCTTGAGCAGTCCAGGCAAACAACACATGTTACAACAAAGCTTAAACTTGTTCTTCATAATAATTTAAAAAACAACACTAGCTGCCTACTTTGTTTTAAAAACAGCAAAAAAATATTCACCTCCCTTTCCATTTCTTATAAGGAATCTTGAACTTTAAGGGTTTGGCTACACTTGCAGCTATACAGCGCTAGGAGTTAACTGTTTTTGTACAGCTGTGTAGGGAAAGCGCTGCAGTGTGGCCACACTGACAGCTGCCAGCGCTGCAGTGTGGCCACATTTGCAGCATTTGCAGCTGTGTTGGGAGTGGTGCATTATGGGCAGCTATCCCAGCGTTCAGGTGGCTGCAACTTGCTTTTCAAAAGAGTGGGGTGGAGTGTGACAGGGAGCTTGGGGGGCAGAGAGAGAGTGGATTTTTGGAGCCGACACTGTCAGCTCCCTGCCTTGCAAATTCTGACCACTTCCCCCACCCCTCTGTCATTCACTCTTAAATGCAAATAGCCTTCAGACCAGATAAGCAGCTGCTCCGAGGGACTCCATCCCCTCCTTCCCCCCCCCCCACCCGCCTTGCTGTGTCTCTCCTCAAGCAAACACTAGCTGTGGACATTCCCTGCCTGCCTCTGCTCCGAGCAAACAATTGCTGTGTTTTTTAGATAAGCATCTCCTGAAGCCTCGAGTTCACAACAAAATGAAGAGAGGCATCATAACAAAACAGAGTTCTTTTGTTAAAAGCATTATGGGAAAATTCTGGAGGTCACTTACAGAGTAGTAAGATTAATCACTGTTTACACTGGCACTCCAGCACTGTAGCACCAGCGTTGTTCTCTTTATTCCTCTCGTCCATATGGAGTACAACCAGCGCTGTAGCCAGGGTGATACAGCGCTGTATGTGCCTTGCCCGTGTGGACGAGGAGTAAGTTGCAGCACTGTAAAGCCACTACCAGTGCTGCAACTCTCCAGTGTAGCCAAGGCCTAAGTCTCCTCAGTGTGATAGATAGGCTTGCTTTGATCTGCTTAGCTCTTGGAAGTCCAGGGGCTCCAGGCTGCTGGCCCTGTGCTGCCCGGGGTCCCTAGGGACAGCTCTGTCCGCCAGTCAGGATTTTTTTTCCTGAGAACCCCCTGTAACATTTCAGAACCCCCCAGGGGTTCACGAACCCCAGTTTGGGAACCACTGGTCTATATATTTAAGCATGACAAGAGACTTGGAGTGCCCCAATTCAAACACTTTAAAGGGGGATCTGGTTTTCAGAGGGTCCATGGTCTGCACTTTCTGAAAATATGGCCCATTTAAGGTGTGTGAAGTGGGATACCGAAACACTATCAACACTCTTGGAAGCTCAGGTACAGGACTTTAATAGTATTTCATAACAGGGTTCTAATTTTATGTTGGTGTAGGCCACACAGGAGACAAGCCCACTCAACACACAATTATATCACAGTAAATTTTCCTGTGTTGGACAAGGATGATTAAACTAGCTATTAGTAGTGAATGAAGACTGATTATTTCTGTTTCCTCTGCAGACCTTTGTTTTTGTTTTCATCATTTATATGCACTCTAATTTGTGTAGTAACTTTCTGTATTTTTTTTAAATTAAGCTACAGTAAGATTGAGAGTTCTTGATGCAAACTTACCTGATTTGCAAGATCTGATCTGCAGAAACAGGATATGCTCACTATTTTTGTGCATATGAATCCAGTTCTGTAAATGAAATGAAGAAATCCCTTTCTTTCTGAAGAACATTCTAGATGGCAGGATTTAAAATATGAAAACTTCTTTTTTTGTGAAAGAAAAGCATAGTTGAGCAACAGCGCAGAAAGCATATTCTGCTTTGACCTATTTTTCATCAGTTTCAAGCTAGAAAGTAACGAAATATTTTTGTGTTCTCAAAACAAACAGTGAAATGCAGTGTGGTAAGGAACAGAAAGATTTTACTTCAGATAATATGCGTAGATTCTTACCTTGTAGCATTCTTACTCATTTTGATTCTGTATATTTTGTGCTTACTGTTTTCTCTCAAAGGCATGCACATAGTCATTTAAACTGATTCTCTTGTTGTAGCATCCTGCTCTGTAATAGTAGCAACTAGCTTTCTAAATCATTCAAAATTGTTTAATCAGCCAAAAAGTTAGCTTTAACATTTCTCCATTGTGTGGTAGAAATGAAGTGTGGATATACCCGAAACACCTCTGTATGAATAAGAGAATGCTGTGTCTCATTGTATTTGGGTGAGATGGGATGATGATGATGGCCATTTATAGTACCAGAGGTCTGTGTTTTTTTTGTTGTTGTTGTTTTTCCTCCTCCTCTGGGAGTACCTGCCTCTGTTTCATGCTTCAGAGGTAAACAGAGTACCTCTTACATTTTTTAAATTGATTGCTCTCTCTCTTTGCTGGCACACTAGAAGTGCTACAGCCACATTGAGAGCCCAGTCTTCTGTCTCTGTGTAGGTAGATGTAGGTTCCTCAGAGTGCTTTCTAGAGGGCGTCCTTTCCGGGTAGAATTTTATGACACTCTTCTCCTTCTGCCAAACAACTTTAATAGAGAGATGGTCCATTTGACTGGACTGGGGGGAACCAGGGAATTTCCCTATTTAGTGTCTTGTCAATACACTAAAATAGAATGTTGAGCTCATGGGGACCTCTGTTTGGCCTGCCTAATGGTAGCTTGTGAAGCTTTGGGGGCCAATTTAAAGCAGAACTTGGCTTTACAGTTTTTCCATATTCATTTCCTGCTTCTTCTAAGCAAGGCTGAGCATGGTTTCAAGATTCAAGTAACAGACGAGTCAAATTGTAAGGAAATCTCCAATTTTTGAGACTCTTCTGCTCCGTCTCTCTGCTTCTGTGATTGTTATAGAAGTTAGAAATCTAGTTTGTTGCCTTTCCCAGTCATTCTTTTCAGGGCTTAGCCAGGGATTTTCTCCTTTGAATAAGTGCTGTCTGGCACTCAACCAGGAAGTCCCAGGTAGTTCTGTATTTAAGCAGTGTTTTTGACTCTGAGGGACCCATCTTTTCCAGTTCCTCTGGCAAAAATCTTAATGTCCAGAAACCGCATAGAAAATCTAGACCCTGTTCCTTCTCTTCAACCCCTCACCCCCGAGTAAAGCGCCGAAAAGATGTGGTAATAACTCCTCTTTTTAGACACTGTAATCCTCCAAGACCGCATCAGAAGTAGAGAGCTTTAAATAGCCTCTTCTTTTTCTGAGGATTTGACTAATCATCACAAACATTAGTCCAAGTCATTGTCATTGGAGGAGGGCAAACTCTCTGAATCAGATTGATCTTACTTGACTTCCTTCCAGATTAGGACCATTTCAAAATGAAGGAAGAAAGACACTGTTTTTCCCTCATTCTAGAATCTCTGGAGAAGATTGTGTTGGACTATTCGGAGTACACAGACACACATAGGTCCACTGGTAAGGCCATTAATGTCAATTTGAGCACGAACCATGGGTTGAAATGGAGTGAAAGATATTTATAGGTCAAGATGACTGTTTCATGTTACATAAAACTAAATACCAGCTGTAGTGAAAGTATACCGACTAGATTAATTCAGACTAAAAACTATTTAATTTTAAGGCTTCTGGTGAAGTCACAGAATTGTATTGCAATAGGATAAGAGGATGTCATATGGCACTATCTGATAGGTTAATTTTGCAAGTATAATGTCCTTTTGGGATTTCTTTTGTGGGGAGCTTGCAGGCACAAAAAAGACTGAGCATGTCAATCTTATGGATGAAATGGAACACAAACCACCTCCATCACCTTGGCTGTTGCCCTCTCCACCACCAGCTGCCAAATCCAGGTGTTTTTAAGGTATTTTTGTTCCTGTGACTCTCTTCAGCAGCTAAACTGCAATCTTCAGTGACAGAAGAAGTAACATCTTATCTCTTTCTCTTCCCCTTTTTGGGTACATTTGTCTTTTTTTTTTTTTTTTTTTTTAATTTGAAATCTGATTGTGTTTGTTTTTTAATCCAGAGCTGCTGTTTATAACCCTCGAAACAAGGGCATTTAATACCATCTAAAAGATTGTCAAAATTTTCTCCTTAAAGACTCTACAGAGGGAAAGATGGAAATTAAAGTCTGTCTTGTATGTTTCAAATGGTTTAACTGTTTTTTGCTTTTTTGTGTTTGTTAAACATTTCAAAGGACTTTTATGATGGTTGTTACAATGGGAATAGGAAACTTCACTTCACACAAGCCACACCATACTTAACTGTTTAATGTTCTTAAAGCACCTGAACCCTGTTGAGACCAACAACCCTTATGAATATGCCAACATTTAAAAGCTATACCATATGCAACTAGATCAGTTGGTCAAATTTTCATTGGTTCTGAAATTGTTCCTTCCTTCATCTCGTCCGGGTCTGCTGCCAGCACAGTAAGATATTAACTTTATTGGATGGAGGGACAACCTTCAGTTTTGTGTTTTTTTTGGTAGACTGAAAGATCAAGAGTTGTCTAAGAGGGCCTTCAGATTCTCCTCCATTGCCTTATGAGTAGCCATGGCTACTCAAACCTCTGCTTGCACAGCTTTCTGCATCAATCTTGCATTGAGTACCTGGCCCTTTTAATTCAAGCATGCTAGCAGGAAGAGCTGACAGTTATCTCCAACAAACTGCAAGAGAAGTGCCAATTTAGAAAGTCAGGAAAAACAGTTAAAGTTTGAGGGCATAATAAGAACATAAGTGGGTCATAACAATGATCCATCAAGCCCAGTAATCCTATCTTTTGACATTGGCTGGTACTAGATGCTTCATAGGGAATGAACAGAATAGGGCAGTTTATTGAGCAATCCATCGTGTTATCCAGTCCCAGCTTCTGGTACTAAAGGTTTAGAAGCAATTGGAGCATGGGTTTGTGTCCCTGACCATGTTGGCTAATACCCCTTTGTGGACTATCCTCCAAGAACTATTTTTTTTGAAGCCAGTTATTCTTTTGGCTAGAGGTGGTCAATTATTTTTTGTCAATGTCCAAATTTCTTGGTCAAGGTTTAGTCAAGTTCCAGATGCCAGAAAAAATAATAATAAAACTGTTTGTTTTGTTTGTTTTTTTGGTCTGTTCCAAAGCATTTGGCGATCCAGATTTGACCCACGGTCGACCTGTTGACTACCCCTGCTTTTGGCCTTCACAGCATTTCCTGGCAGTGAGTTCCACAGGTTGACTTTGCATTGTGTGAAGAAGTACTTTCTTTTGTTTGTTTTAATTTTGCTGCCTATTAATTTCATTGGGTGGCCCATGGTTCTTATGTTAAGTGCAGGGGTAAATAACACTTCCTCATTTACTTTCTCCACACTTGATGATTTTATATTTCTCTATCATATCCCCCTCTAGTCCTTTTATCTAAGATGAATGGTCCCAGTCTTTTAAATCTCTCCCATATGGAAACTATTCTATACCTCTAATCATTTTAGTTGCCCTTCTTTATACTTTTTCCAATTCTTTCATGGGGTGACCAGAATTGTACACAATATTCAAGGTGTGGGTGTTCCATGGATTTATATAGTGGCTTTATTCTATTTACAGTCTTATCTATCCCTTTCCTAATGTTTAATATTGATAACTTTTTTGACTGTTGCTGCACATTGAGCAGATATTTTCAGAGAATTATCCACGATGACTCCAGGATCCTTGAGTGGTAACAGCTAATTTAGATCCCATTATTTTGTTTGTATGGTTGGGATTGTTTTCCAGTATGCCATTACTTAGCATTTATTAACATTCAATTTCATCTGCCATTTTGTTGCTTAGTCATCCAGTTTTATGAGATCCTTTTAACTCTTCACAATAAGCTTTGGACATATAAAACTACTCTAATACTTATTGTCTGCAAACTTTGCCCCCTCACCATTACGCCTTTTTTCCAGATTATTATGAGTGTTTAAACAGCACTGGTTACCAGTACAGGTCCTTGGGGAATCTGCTCTTTGCACCTGTCCCAGTGTGGAAACCTGTTATTCCTACCCTTTGTTTCTCCTCTCTCAACCAGCTACTGGTACATGAGGACTACCTCTCTTCTCCCATGACTGCCTACTTTGCTTAAGAGTCTTTGGTGAGGACCTTGTCAAAGGCTTTCTGAATGTCTGAGTACACTATATCCACTGGCTCACCCAAGCCCACGTGTTTGCTGACCCTCTCAAAGTATTTTAATTGATTTGAAGCATCATTTCCCTTTACAAAAGCAGCACTGACTCTTTACCAGCATATCATATTCATCTGTGTCTGACAATTCTGTTCTTTACTGTGGTTTCAACCAATTTGCCTGGTACTGACTTTAGACTTACCGGCCTGCAATTGCCAGAATCACCTCTGGAGCCTTTCTTTCTTACCTTCAAGAACGGTTTTCTTAAAACCTCAAACAGCTGATGCTGACTGTGGGACAGATTTTGAAAACACCAATGGCAGTTAGGTGCCTATCTCATCATCCTTAACAATGGATAGGTTTAGATTGAACTGATGCTAAGTTTAGGGGCTTATGCCTTTATCTAGTATGTGACCTGAAAATAAGTTTTCTGAGAGCTATCCTTGATTATACTGTGTGCTTCATACCCCACTGGTTGGAGGTGCCTCTGTACATAGGTCTGATTTTAAATTGTATTGAACAAGTTCATGCTTTAAGTTCCAAATCTGATAGGCTTCCAAAAATGAAGCCATTTTATTATGGGGAAAGTGGAGAAAATTTGTCCGCAACAAGGTGTAGTGGTTCATGTTTTATGGGTAGGTAGATATCAGAATGTATTGGTAAGAAAATATCCCTTAAAAAGCAGTTTCAGTTTTCTTTACAGAGGAGGTCCCTGTGGTATAATGTAATAGATGCATCTCTGGTGCCATCATGGATGCTACCATCAGATAATCATGTTTATGTGGGTTCCATTTACTTCAAGTTCACTTGTAACTTGTCTAATTCACTTCCACTGGCTGCTCACTTGGTGCTAACTCCATTTTTGGTCCTTGACCAGAAATAATCATTATTCTAATGGTGTCTTCAGATAATAGTCTTCTATATCAAGAATAACTGCTACCTTTTAAATGACTTTAAATAATGGGGAACTTAAGAGCTATGTTTAAAAAACAAAACTGTACAGTCTACTAGATCAACATCAGTTTCAAAGTCACTCAGATTTTACAAACATAACATTCTAATTCAGCTTGGTTTGTTATGGATGCCAAGCTGTCAATGGAACAGTGCTAAATCACAACATCACACACACTATTTTATTCAGAAGTGATAAGCAGATGTTTTTTCCTTCCTCTTCAGTAAAGAACAGCACATACCTATCGTATGAAGGGTAAAGTTTTTGTCTTGTAAGCTTGGGCTAGCATCCAGGGCTTGGATGTTTATATCTTCTTCACCTTAGGAATCCAGTGGGGCATCCAAGAAAGTCATGTGTAGAAATATACCAATGAAAATGCCAGATTATTCTTTATCAGATTTAAATAGCTTCTGTTGCTGTCGTCATTAAACCATCTGTAGCAAACTTGAATTGTCACATTAAGAACTTCTGCAAGGTCGGAGACTCTCCTAGAAACAGTGATTTATTCAGAGAGAGAGAGAGAGAGAGGGTAAATCTTGATACAACAAGAGAAGTATATAATAGCAAGGACAGGGAATGATAAAATCTTAATATTGACTAGAAAGCCTTAATGTACTGATAATCTGAAAAAGACTGGTGGTTTTAGCTATTTTGTTACTCATCGATCGGTGTGGAAATACATGTTTGAAACTATCTGCACACTAATACATAAACAATAGCGTGGCATGTTTGGCCTGAGGCAAAGGAAGTACGGACAATTGAAGAGGCATTTGCGTTAAGGAACTACTTAAATGGGTTTGCTGTGTCTTGGACTGGTAGAACTGCAAATATTATGAGTTAGCATCTTGGATTTTATTGATTTTTGTATCTTTGTGTAGAAAGACTTGACAAATATGCATCCATATATGTAGTATTTTACTGATAGGCTATAGTGTTTGGCAATAACAGAATGTTATGAGTAGTCTGTGCTATGTGCAAAGCACTGAAATAGAGTAGAAGGAAAAATGGAATCATGGTGCAGATGAGAAAAGTAATAGAAATGGGACAGGGTCAAACCTGTAACTGAATTTAATTGCTTAACTTTTTAGGGTTAACTTTTGTGTGTGTGGTTTTTTTGTTTTTTTTTCCCAGCTGCCAGTCTGGCTTACTGTACTAATAGCTACAAGGAACTCAAACTACTTCCCTAGAATAGAATCCCTCTCTCATTTAAAAAGGGGCAAGATTCCCTTTTGGTCAAACAAAACAATTAACTCCCTGAAGAAATGGGTTCTATAAAATTTTGCTACTGATTACTAGAGCAGAAGGGGACTCTGTATAAGATGATATGCCAAATATACTCTATCTCCAAGTCTAACATCTGTTAACCAACATTTAGAAATATCTGCTTAGTTTTATTTGATATCGTTTAGTGGCATATTGTACTAAATCAGCAGGAAGCAGACTTTAGTTGACCCTGTTCTTGAGTGAGTGCTTAAAATTAAGGGGAAGAGATAGCACAGTGCTTTGAGCATTGGCCTGCTAAACCTAGGGTTGTGAGTTCAATCTTTGAGGGGGCCATTTAGGGATCTGGGGGAAAAAAATCTGTCTGGGGATTGGTCCTGCATTGAATAGGGGGTTGGACTAGATGATGTCCTGAGGTCCCTTCAAACCCTGATAGTCTATGAATTAGAGTTTTTATAGAGACCAATAGGTTAGAATTTTGGGTGAGAGAAGAAAGGTAAAAGATGAGGACTTGTTCCAAGAAGGGGCTAGAGACAGGCAGAGGGTAGAATAGCTGCCCCATTTGAAAACTCTCTCTTCTGCATGTCTTTTTAGGTGATCTTCTTTAGAATCTTGCGGGGGAGAGGGCGTAGATTGGAAGTAGGGGATATCTGCAACATAAAGGCAAGATTACTCAATTTCAAATTCGAAGAATGATTCTGTCTGTTTGTGCCTGAATTATAATATTGTAATAATGTTAATAGAACTGAAATGTCAAAACTGCAGAGGTTGATGATTGTATATGGTGAAGCAGTAGTTGGGAACATACATATTTTATAAATTTTGTTTCTTTTAGATTTTTGCATTTCTGTAAATTAAAGTTAAACACCACTTTTGTCAATAATTTACTCTCGTCTATTGTTGAAGATTTTAGTACTATTTTTAGAATAAACTTAATCCTCAACCCCACAGAATCATATTCATTTAAAAACAAATGAAAACGTACTTGTAAAACTTGTTCTGATGGTTGTCACACTTATATACACCTTTCTATGGTTTTTAGCTTCTCTAGCTTATGGGTGTCAAAGCTGCGGCTTATATGCATATGGGGAGTGTGCTTTAAAAAAAATTCTCCCATACTCCTTGTGGAGGGGGGGAAATATGTTGTGATTTGTATTTTAATGAGAAGTGAAATCAAGCTACCTGATTTAGGAATTAAAATGCCCAGCCCTCGTTTAGTAAAGCTGATTGCGCATTATTAACAATCTGTTCCATAGGTGCAGTACTCCTGGGGGAATTCTGTGCTCATAATTAATGAGCCACACTCATTTTTCATTTTTTGTGCAGAAAAAAGCTTCTGCTGAAATGTTGTTGTTGCAGTTCTGCCTTTTGCCACCAGAAGGTGCTGTGGCAATAGAATACAGCAACTGATCCCAGTCCGATAAGGAAGGGAAAGAGCTTGCCTTCTTCGCAGCACCTGTCGGGCCAGGTTAGGGGGGCAGGAAAAAACTGTTCCATGCTTTTCCCACTCATACCCAAAACCCTCCAGGTTCACACCCAGGCTCCTTCCCAGCAAATTTACTTCACCTCCCTCAGCTCCTCCCTTATTCCTGACTCTTCCAAGCCTTTGCACTGGTTCTGAAGGGTGCTGGAAATACAGTTCTGTATTGTAGTTTAAATGAGTTATTACTCAGAGTTCTATGTTAATATATTAAGGACTCTATTTGTCAAAAAACATTTCCTCAATCTTTTTTGTCTATATTGTTACAGACAGACATACTTGCTGACAGATGTTTTGAAATAAGTGACCAAAAAGTAATTTAAACTGGTGATTATATTGTTGTTTTGACAAATAAAATATGCAGAATTTTAAAATAGTGTGTGCAGAATTTTTATTTTTTTGTTGCAGAATCCCCCCAGGAATAAAGCATTTACATTGCTATCTATGTATTGTCTGTCTTTTTTTTTTTTTTAAGCACAAGCCATTGTGGACACTAGTTTTATTACTACATCCTATATTAAGAGACCTAGTCCACCACTGTAGTAGGAAAATTGCTGCTTTTCATTCTTACAGGTCACAGAAGACCTCATCTGTCTGCAACTGTAGTCAAAAAAGCAAACCATGTTGGAATATCTAAGAAATTAGAAGCAAAATACAGAATATGTGATTATTTAGATCAGTAGTTCACCCTTACCCTAGTGTATTGGGTGAAGTACTGGAAGGACATGGCAAAATTGGAGGGGGTTCAGAGAGAGGCAATATTGATTAGGATTCTGGGAGAAAAAGTCTTGAATGCTTGCTTCAAAAAAGAGAAGAAATAAGAAGGGACTTGATTAAGAGTGATTTTTCAAATTATTTTAAACAGATTAGGAAATGCCAGACGTAAAATGCAATCTTAATTCTTCTCCCTTGCGTATTGATCCGGTGCCCAGAATGAGGCCAGGGTCTTGTGGAAAGAATATGATTGTGTAATTAAGCCTGTATTATAATTTATGTATAAGGAGTCAGAACAAAGTTTGTGTGGGCAACTGTGAATCTTGCATTTCCTATCTTTTGACTTTGCAGTTTAAAAAAAACAGCATTTTTGTATGTAATTTCTTTTTTATAGGACAAAACAAACTGTTCTGTGCAAATGTCACAACCCCCTGTTAACATATCATAAGCAGAGTTTGAATTCTGAACCTTCATTTCTGCAGTGCAGATTACTACAGTTTGAGCAAAAGAACTAACTGAATTAGCTGGCAGGAGGAGAAGGTTATTCCCCGAAATTTGGTGGTGTGAACAGACTGCTGGGTTTTGGATGTGATTGGGTGCGAGATTCTAACCTGGCCCAGTTCTCTCTCTCCCACCATGCGCGTGCACACATACTATGGCAGCTTCCACAGGTTTGCCAGTACAATGTCTGCTACTGCTTTGGCAGTAAGATGAGCCTGGCCTTAGAATGTCTATTATTCTGATACAGTGCCAACATTTTCTTTAGAAATGCAAGGGGAAGAAAAGTGATCGTGATGTTATCGGTTTCTGTCACAGCAAAAAACAAAATTTCAGTAAGTCAAAGAAAAGCCACTTCTGTGATACCAACGCGTTTTCCCTGCCAAATATCAAAGATTTGCTACAAATAGTAGAGGTGTGAATCTTTTATAATGGAAAGTGTTCGGCAACCTAAATATAGGGATCACTTGCTGCTCACCTTACAGTAATAAATAGTATAGAGAAGCTGTAAGTGATCTTCCATTCTCTCCCTCTCATCACAAGAATAAGGGGGAGGGATTCAATGAAATTGAGGGCAGCAAATAGAAAACTAATTACATATTGTGTAGACATATTCTTTGTCTGTCTGTAGAATTAATTGCCCCAGGATGTCATTGAGGCCAGCAGTTTACCAAATTCCAAAGGAGGATTGGACTTTTACATAGATAAAAAGTATATCTAGTTGCAGTAGTTCATGCAAACAATTTTTGGAAAGATTATTAAATCTCATGCTTCAAACCTTAAATGAACCTCTATTAGGAATTACTATGAGACATTCATGGAGGTGCATATCTGTTGACTGGGGGTTTTCTTTCAGTTTCCTCTGAAGTGGGTCACTGCTGGAGACATGATACTGAACTAGATGGACCATTGGTCTGATATAGTATGGCAATGCCTATGTAATGTTAGTTTTGAACCTAATGTAGATGATGTAAGTAGTGTTTATAAACAAAGTAGCTGGTTGGGCTCAACCCTAATGGGGGAGCTTAAGGGTGACCACCACCATTCCTAGTCTTGCATTGCCATAGATGTTGTTTAACTTCAAATATGTAGCACACTATACTGGATCCAATAGTGTATTCAGATTGTTATTAGCCTATTTAATATTCTGTGCTTTTCTTCCAAAAGTGTAATGGTGGCAATGTGAGTGTCAAATCATGTCATATCACTAGGCTGCTGTGGCTAGACCTAGAACAGTTAGGACAAAAGATACTGCTGCCTGTGACATTGCATTCCATATGTTTTATGGAAATATGCTTATGAGTGTAAATATGATGCAACTGGAATATGCTTTATGCAAAATGTCTCTTGTAAGATATCATAACAAAGATTATAACCTACTGAATATATTCCTCCTATTTGTGTGCATATAGCATTCTTGTATGTGAAGCTAGAAATATAACTCCAAGGTCGTATTGCAATTAATGGTGGTTTAGAATCTTCATGGCTCCCATTGACTAGGACAATTGGTTGTAAACGGTTTATTTACCTGCACGCCTTCTTGTGTACCTGTGGGACAACCCAGGAAGAATGGAGACTAGAGGTCTTAAAGCGACGTAACCATGTCACATGATACTGGAATCCATCTTAATCCTTGTACTTTTCCATGGATGAGGTGGGCATGGGGACAAGCACAGACAAAAGATTCCCACCTTTTGCCAAAGCTATAAAAGGGCATGGAGCAAGGGGAGGGATAGCTCAGTGGCTTGAACATTGGCCTGCTAAACCCAGGGTTGTGAGTTCAATCCTCAAGGGGGCTACTTAGGGATCTGGGGCAAAAAAAATAGTTGGGATTGGTCCTGCTATGAGCAGGGTGTTGGACTAGCTGACCGCCTGAGGTTCTTTCCAACCTTGATATTCTATGAAAAGGGGTGGCCAGTCAATGAGAGAACCCCTGCTTACCACCTGAGCTGTCTGCTGGGTCTAACAGACTGTACCAGGGGAAAGGACTGGGAAAGGACAAGGAAGGCTTCTAGTGTGTGAAAGAAGATTATGGGAACATCTTCGAGGGTGAGAGATTACCGGTAGTCAGTTTTTTCATGTATTAGGCTTAGACTTGTGTGTTTTGTTTTATTTTGCTTTGTTACTTTGTTCTGGCTGTTATTACTTGAAATTACTTAAATCCTACTTTTTATACATAATAAAATTACTTTTTGTTTGTTAATAAACCCAGAGTAAGTTAATAAATATCTGGGGGAGCAAACAGCTGTGCATATCAATCTATCAGTGATATAGAGGGCGACCAGTTTATGAATTTGCCCTGTATAAGCTTTATATAGAATAAAACAGATTTATTTGTGGTTTGGATCGCATTGGGAGTTGGGTGTCTGGGTGCTGGAGACATTTCAGAAAATAGTCAAAATAAACTTTTTTTTTTTTTTCCATTGGAGTAACTGGACTTTTCATTTTCACTGAAGTAAAAAAGGTATCATTGGGAGTATAAAACTGTTCAGTAAAACTAATATTGTGCTGTTTTAAAAAAATCATTTGAAACAATGTTAGCCAGCTTTTAAAAAGAAATTTCAATTATAGCATGGAAACGGAGCTTTCATTACATATGGCTTGAAGGCTCTGCTTGGTCTCCAGGCAGCTCTTATTCCCACTACCACTTCAGAACATTTTTTCATTCCGTGTAGGCATTTGTATAGCCACCTTCACCTTTGAGTGCTCAATTCTTTCTGAGCTAATACGTTCTCCATCTAACTCCTGAGTTTGTCCCTCAAATAAATATAGAATTTTATGTAAACCAAATCATATCATCTACCTTTTGGTATCCAAGCCTAAATATCTTTCTTTACCAAGCATATGTAAATGCAAAATTTCCCTTTTAACATCTAGAAGATACAGTACAAAGGGCTCATCAAATTTTCTCTGTCTACTTGGTTCAGAAGAGCTAACTATCATCAACTAACAAAATTCCTCCTGTAGGAGCCGAAGGTGCAACTCCTCATGAACACCTCCATCCCACCCCTCTTCCCCCAGCCTTATAGAAGCACATATGTAAAACCACTATCTGGTTTACCATATATTGGTTCACTAAGCTCTATAAAGCTTTGGCTTTTCTTTACCTGACAGAGCTTTGTTAACATCCTTCAGTGTGCTCTAAACGTACAGTATATGTTTTAAATACATTTGTTTACACTTTCAGTTTGTGGGGGACAACAGAGCCTGTTTTTATGTATGGTAGTTATCTTTATTGATCATTACTGTTTGCTACTGCCCAAGTGTGTATTGTCAGTTGATCTGTGCATAGGCAAGGAAGAAAACTTCAGTTTCTGACCTGTTACTAAAAGGTAAAGAAATTTCAAATTTTAGAGAGGAGTGTATCCTTTTTATTGATAGCTAGTCAGTATCTTGTCAACTTCCATTCTGTGCATTTTGTTTTCCAGTGTTCAGCTCTGGAGGCACTTCCTTAGGCTGTGATTTCATGCAGTTGGTGTGCTAAGGGAGGAGTTTTTTCTGTGAAGTATTAAAAAATATGAGATGCCTTTATAGTCAGGTGTGTAGGAGTTCCCTACTGCACAGTGCCCATAATCACTAGATTTACCATTTTGACAAAGTAAGTTACAGATAAGAAACTAAAATGTTTTTTTGAGAACTACTTATCAAAATATCTGAACTTTCTGAGGAGAGGTTTTTTATCTTTTGATCAGAAAAATTCTGCATGTTCTGTTTCGGCCAGTACTCTCTACTACTATGAGATTGCATCTGTCAGTGCCACGTAGTTTGACTACAGTCCAGAAGGTCATGGGTTCAAGTGTCACTCGATCTCATACCGAAAAGCCACCTCCAGTTTACCCAACTGCAGAGTGGATACCTGATCCATTGAGTTAGGGCAGTTAAAGGTGGTCGGACATGGTGCTCGCCACATCACTCCTTGGTGTACTGTTGGCTATGAAATTAACTGTTTCAGCCCAATGGGCCAATGGCTTGGGGAAACTTAAGACTTTGACTATTGTCAGGCTAGCTTAGAATGTAATATCGTAGGTGCCAAAGTACTGTACACTTCTAAGAGGAATAGAACACCCCGAACAACTAAGCACACTGATGTCACTGCACAAGAAATGAGTGAATTTTGGTGTATAGACTCCACTTCTTAATTTACAAATCAGTCAGTAAAAAGTCAGAGTGTATTTCAGAGCTAACTTCCCAGTCCATCCTACTATGAGATCAGTTCTTAAAACTGAAGTGAGATTCCTAGCACTGCTTGCAAAGGATCACCAGTAACCTAACAAAAGTGGTGTTCCTTTTTTTGTTTTTAATATACCCAGGTATTTTATAGGAACAAACAAAAATAAGAATGAGGGAGATAATCTGTGTATTTATGTATGTAAAGTGAGACTTAGATTTTAAGTTCCTGTTTTGTCTGTGTTTTGTTTAACAGGCTTCCCAGCTGGCATGTTTTTTGTAACGAGAGCCCTTCATCTACATCGCAGTACTCTCCAGACAACTATGCCCTGGCAAATGAGGATGAGAACATCCAGGAAAAGGTACAGTGGAGATTTGCATATTTTTCAGTAGATGGGCTTGATTTGATATGAGTAATTGCAAAGCTAGTGGTGGTCTTCGTTTTAAGATTGGTTCTCAATCAATGATTTAAAAAATATGTACCGAATGCTCCAATTAGCTAAGGTGCTAGGGCTAGTCATCTAGAAAATCTACTTTAATTTCCACCATGTCCCTGTCTCTTAGATCATGCAGTGTCCAGGCTCACTGTAGTTTTGCCAGCTTGTGCTCTAAGTGATGCACAATCAGGGTGGATTTGATTTAAATCACTAGTCAGGAAAACTCTGTTTTCTACATAAAAGTGCATTTTTGTTGGTTGGTATAACCTTAATATTCTTCACAACTCACCAATGTAGATTTCATTTTTAGAAGGTACACACTATACATTTTTAAACTGATTTATTTTGAAAACGTTTCAGATTAGTTTTACAGCTATATCAGAAAATGAATGATTGTTTGGTCATTTCATTTACCAAAGGTAATTGAAGCAGATATTTATGAAGTCATTGGAAGGTGAACTGTCTCCAATTCAAAGGTTAAGCATTGATATTTGGAGGATTTTCTTGCCATGACATATTAGGAGGAGAACATCACCAGACATTTAAATTGTCTTATTTAACTAAAACAACATTAAGTATTCTGGATTTTTTTCTTCAACAGCAAACGTATAATATTTTAACAAAACAAGCGCATGTCCCTCACTTCTCACATTTATCTCCAGACTTTCTCCTTGTCCAGATCTATTCCACCCCCAACAATTTTCTATTCATTGAACTGTTTGAAACTTCGCACTTTTAGAGAGGGGTAAGGGATTGACTCTGTGTACACAAATTTGCAGAGGGACAATAGGGTTGAGATCTGTTGTTTGTCATCTCCATATATTTATTTATTTTAATTTATTTTATTTTATTTTATTTTTTTTTTGCTGTTAACAAGCATGTTATCTCTGAAGAGACAAATCCACAGTTTGAAAACTGCAAAACTAAGCATCTCTGATGGTATCTTCTAGACTGAGCACTGAGTCCCATTGGGTTGATCGAAAGATTAACCTAAACTATACAGAAGCCTGTGGAACCCCATAAAATTGGGTCCCTAATCCATAAACTACTGGAACTCATTCACAAAACTTTTCTTAAACATTACATTAATATATTCTCATATTATAGAATTAAAATTTAGAATCACTATTACATTATAGCGCAAATATATCTCCTCATAGATCTTAATTAAAACTATGTTTAGGTTTTTCCTCAAAAAGCATTTTATCAAAACTCCAATTTAAATAAAAAAATCCATTTTTTTAAAATGGATTTTTATCCACCCTGTGCACAATCCTGCAGTTCTGATGACCTCAGTTGGAAGAATACAAGATAAATTTTAAAATGAGCAAAATGACACAATCATAAAAAATGGGACTTGTCACAAATCCTTCATACCCCAGTTTGATTTTTATGGCTAATGTAATATGCCCACATCACTCAAAGAAGAAGCCAACTGACCTGTAGTGGGGGTTGAGTTTGTGAAACCAGTCTTGTACACTTTTTACTGATTTTTCTGATAAGCATCCTAAGGGAATGAGGCGGAAAGTGATTATTTGTTTCAGAAGCAGATGTCTAAAATTTAAACCTCGAGATTAAACTCATTCCACCAGACCCGATTTGTAGCTAGTTTAGGAAATTGCTCTGTGTGTGAAGATGTAATTTAGAGCTGTTGATTTTTTAGCATATTACTCTTGACTGGGTCTCCAGAACTCATCAGTTCAGGAGGGCAATCTTGCAGTGTTTGACTAGCCCTCCTTTTAGAGAAATTTCTGCTAGTTAATCTTTCAGGAGTGGGGATCTGAGCAGCTAATACTTGAGAGAGGTCACTTACCTGAAAGTGTGCAAGATTAGTTTCATATGTAGATCCATACTTATTTTCTTCCTTTTCTGGAGTCTGTTTTAACCAACTGAGGGTTCAGAGCTACAGTTCATTATATAGCCTTGCTTGTCCTTGGGTATTCAGACATATAGCATGTTTAGCCTTCAGAATCACTGATTTTTTCAAATGGATCTTATACAATGAGGGGCATGCATTTCCTGAGCTTGTGAATATGTACAGACTATATTTCAAAGAACTGCAACCATTCACCAATCCAACCAAGAGTGTAACTTCCTGTGTGTGTGTGTGTGTGTGTGTGTGTGTATACACGCGCGCACACACACACACACACACACACGCACACACAAGATTCCCTAAATTATTTTCTGTATTGAGAAGTTATACCAGTTTAAATCTATCTAGTTGAACTGACACAAACCCCTGACAGACACACTTAAACAGTCTTAACAGTTTCTTAAGTCTGTTTATCTTGTGTCAAATTAAGCTAAACAGATTTAGGTCACATTTGAGTGGCATGTCTGTGGCACCATAGCTGTGCCAGCATAACTCCATAGTGTAAATGTAGCCTACAGTAGCAAATAGGATTTTTCCATCACTGTAGAAACACCACCTCCCTAAGTGAGGGTAGCGAGATCAACGGAAGCTTTCTTCTGTCAGCTTGGCTACATCTGTACCAGGATTAGGTTAGCATGATTACAGTGCTCAGATGTGAATTTTTCACACCCCTGAGTACTGTAGCTATATCAACCTAAATCTTAAGTGTAGACCAGGCTGCCCGTTAATTGAACTAAAATGACTTAAACTGGTGTGACTCTTCTTGTACAGACAAGGATTTAAGAGCATTTAGCTTATATACATTAGCGTGTAAGACATGTCTTTGGACGTTCCATAACTCAGCTTGTTTTTCTTTTGTTGGATCTAGAATTCAGGTCTAGAAAGGTAATATACTCCCAAGGTTTGTCTCAAGACCAATAGTGGGAAAGTGTTTTTAGTAGAACACAGATTAAATTCAAGCATGATATGAATATTTATTATCTAATTGTTTCTTTACTTTATAATGCAATAGGAGGAAACAGGCAGACCCATTGGAACAGAGTCTTTAGAACATGTGGACTCAAATATACACAATTATCCTGGAGAAACTGATTTACTTGATGGCTGCACAAAAGAAGACCAGGCAAGCTTTTTCAGTCATTTGTCATTTGGTGAATTTTTCAAACATTTGATGAGTTTGAGCTTTTCATTTGTGTGAGGTTTTATAACTATTTATATTGTATCTTACTTGCATGGAGATATTGGGCACAGAGCTGCTGGAGGTGTCATTTTTTCAGATGGGAGGGAAAAAAACAAGGACCAACACATTTTATTATTAAATTCCTGCATGTATAATTTTTAACAGTGAGGGTAATTGACTGTTGCACAGCTTACCAAGGATGTGGTGGATTCTCCATCACTAGAAGCTTTTAAATCAAGATTGGATGTCTTTCTAAAAGATGCTCAAGCACATAACTACTTGTTTGGCTAGAAACAGGAGTCACTTGGTAATATTCTATTGCCTGTGTTATGTAGCAGCTCAGACTAGATCAGGGGTAGGCAACCTGTGGCACGTGTGCTGAAGGTGGCACACGAGCTGATTTTCAGGGACACTTGCACTACCCAGGGCCTGGCCACTGCTCTGAGGGGCTCTGCATTTTAATTTAATTTTAAATGAAGCTTCTTAAACATTTTGGAACCTTATTTACTTTACGTACAACAATCGTTCAGTTATATTATAGACTTATAGAAAGAGATCTTTTAAAAAGGTTAAAATGTATTATTGGCAAACGAAACCATAAATTAGAGTGAATAAATGAAGACTCAGCACACCACTTCTGAAAGGTTGCCGACCCCTGGACTAGATGATTGTTCTTGTCCCTTTTGACCTTGAAATCTATGAGTCTGTAGTACTTTCTGCCTACCTAAATTCCCTCTGCACTTTCGATTAGATGCACTATTCTTCATTTTCTAAACAGCTTTTACATTCCATCTTTCAGGTGGCTGCATTTCAATGGAGAGTGCAGGATTGTATGTAATAAAGTACTTTGAGAACTTTTGTATAAAAATTACAGTTTAGAGAAGTTATTTGATTTCTGTTAAAACATACTTCATACTTTTCTAGGGGTCAAAAGACGAAGTATGCTAAAATATTTAACTCTGAGTTCCAGGTCATAGATATAATTCCATCATAAATCCTTCTCAGCCTCTTTGTGTTTAGAGTAACGACTCAAGCTAACCCAACTGATGAGTAGGGGCACTTGGTTAAGAGTACTATATATTCCTGAAGGAAATACTCTGATCTGTTTTGCACTTATCACATGCACACCTGCAAATTTATGTGACTACACCATGCAAAACTATAAACTGTAAATGTGATCGGATAGTTAAAGGACTAGGAGCTAAAACCAACAAAAAGCTATTTATTTGAACCTCATTTTGGTTATTTTCCTGTATGAAAAATGTGTCTAAAATATTTGCATCTCAGCTGGGATGCTGTCAAGGTTAATGTTTGTAATGTGGGTTAAAACCTTGGGATGAAAGCTTTAGGTAGTATAAATTATTTTTGCACTTAATGTGAAACCTTAAACATATTCCTGTTCCAATATAATTTAAATTCAATTGCTTAAACATTTATTTATTTTTGTAATGGCATTATTGGTGTAAACAAAGTGGTATAAATTCTTGTTTTGGTGAAATGTATTAAATTTTTTAGAAATATAGCATTATTAGGAAAAATTTCCTAATTGTATTGTTGGGTGTACAACAAAAATTGCAAATATGTCCCAAAGTAACATTTAGTGTCATGTATGTTGCTTATGAATGAAAGCATCCAATGTTCCTTTATGGCAGGGGTTGGCAACCTTTCAGAAATGGTGTGCCGAGTCTTCATTCATTCACTCTGATTTAAGGTTTTGTGTGCTAGTAATAGATTTTAACTTTTTTAGAAGGTCTCTTTCTATAAGTCTATAATATATAACTAAACTAATGTTGTATTTAAAGTAAATAAGGTTTTTAAAATGTTTTTAAGAAGCTTCATTTAAAATTTAAATTAAAATGTAGAGCCCCCTGACAGGTGAGTGCCACTGAAAATCCGCTTATGTGCCGCCTTTGGCACACGTGCCATATGTTACCTACCCCTGCTTTATGGTGTCAGATTCTTTCTTTCGTGTGTGTGTGTGTATGTGCGCACGCGCGCATATTTGGTGTTTGAAGAGATCAGTAATTCAGGTGTCTGTTTTATGTAAATACAGGAGAAATGTACGTTACATCTTGCTTATCAGAAGTCATTCAAATTTTGCATTGATTTCTAATATTTTAAACAGACTACAGAAATGGGTGAATTAAGTCTGCCTCAGGTTGACACACTACCTTCAGTAGACTTAAATGAAGCTTCTTCTAGCATAGCAGCAAGCATTGAAAACATTTCCAGTTCATCTACCTCAGAGATCTCTCCAGTCTCGCAGCCTGAGTAAGCCTTTTATTTTGTTACCATTTTGGTCTTTATTGCAATAAGTAGTATTTCCCCAAATAGGTGGCCCTTCTAAATTGTTAGGCATGAGGAATTGGTTGTAATACTGTGTAGGTGTTGGGATTTTGCTTGCCAAGAGTACCATAGCATTCTCATAGCTATATATTTTTGTTAGAGAATGCCACCTGAAAGTATTTAATCAGTTCTTCAGAATCTCCATGGCAACAGCTTTCTCACTGATTTACAATGGGGGAAACTATTGTTGCTACTATGCAAACTTCAGCCTACCACACTCTTACTAGTTTTGCTACATACTGATTTATGATAGCAAGGCTACTCCAATATACTGTACCACTTCTGCAGTGCACCTTTCCTGCATCGTTTGCCTGAAGTGTCAATGTTGATTATCAACCTAGTTAGAGATACTGAGAACTGAAATATTTTTTTCCTTTCACAGTAGTAAGCTTGCTAACTGTATTCTATATACACCTCATAGTATATCTGAAAAATACATGTCTTTATCTGTTCCCTGTTAGAGGCCACTATCCCTCACAAACAGGCTTTCATGTCTTTGCCAGAACTGTTTCACTGCTGGGCTATACTTTGTACCTTAAGGAGATAAGCCTCTAAGAATTCTGTTATTCCCACCAGCAGCAACAGGGCTGTCCTAAACTCTCTGCTCTGACAGCAGAAGACTTTTTCCCCCTTAAATGGGGTCTCAAAACATCTTCATTTAAAAGAATTCAGTAGTGTCTGTACTGCTTCTGAGGCTTCCAGTGGATCATTGTCTAGGTTATCGGTGGCTGGGTGGCTCTGAAGCAATCTCTTCAAAGGGCACCTCTGGAACACAGAGGCATCACTCTGCTGCCCTTTCTGTGATGACACAAAATGCAGGAAAATAACAAGAAAAAGTTGAAGGTAACTATAGAATTCAAGTATCAGAGCAGTAACTGTGTTAGTCTGGATCTGTAAAAAGCAGCAAAGAGTCCTGTGGCACCTTATGCGTCTGATGAAGTGGGTATTCACCCATGAAAGCTTATGCTCTAATACTACTGTTAGTCTGTAAGGTGCCACAGGATTCTTCGTTGCTTTTTATAGAATTCAAGTTGTGTAAAATTACAGAGCACCAACCCCTGGCATAAGAATTTAGACATCTCTTGCAAAGTTCCCCTCAGACACATCAGGATCTTAAAACAATGCTCAGCTAATCATTTTGCTGAAAAATGCTCTGGTGCAGTACTTAGGCAATACAGAACAAATTAAGCCTGACTCACTATCATTAAATTGACAGATTAAAGGAAAATCAGATTAAATTGGACTCATTAAATATAGCCAGTTAAAAAAATTATTTAAAGTCTGAGGATACATTTGCACTGCAATAAAAAAGCCCCAGCACAGAGTATCAGAGCCTGTGTCAATTGATTCGGGCTGTGGGGCTACAAATTGCAGTATAGCCACTGGGGCTCAGGCTGGATCTCGGACTCTGACATCCACCCCCCTCGTGGGGTTTCAGAGCTCTATCCTAAACCCAAATGCCTCCATTACAGTTTTTGTCCCCTAATTGGCCTATTTATCGTTATGCATTCACTGGTACTCTTTGCCAGTGGTGTTCAAGACTCATGGTAAAAATCACAAGAGCTGGCAGCACTCTTAGTGGGCTTCTTAAACCCTTAGTTCATGGAGCCATATAACTTCATGAGACTTCCACCTTTCATTAAAAAAGTGTCTAGCCCTCATGGATGGGGAAGAGCTGGAAAAAGTGAGCCCTAAAGGCTGAAACGAGAAGATAAATTTAAAACAAACGTTTTTTAAAATCTTGTCATTTTTAGGGGTAGTCAATGGTATTGCTTCATGATTTTCAAATGGTTTGGATTGGCTTCCCTGAATAAATAAGGGAAGAAGGAACAGGGTGACCTGAAAAGGTGAATGTTTCTTTAGACTTAAAAACCTTTTGAATCAAAAAAAATGTTTATACCTATTTTAATTTCTTTCTATATGGACACTTATTTAAAGTGGCAATGGACTTTTAACAAGCATGTGCTCAATCATAGACAACATATGGAAGTTTAGCAAACACTTTTATAGTCCAAGATGTTAAAGAAAAAGTTGTATAGCTCTTTTATTTTGCTGTTGTGAGCTTTGAGTTGTGAACTGCCTGTTTAGCTGCCTTCTCTGTTAATATGAGACATTACAACCACCACAAACACATACTTGAATCATTCCATTTAACTCCTGGTTTTACTCTGTAATAACTTAAAAGTTGTTCCTTTTGGACATGAAACTGCTCATGATCTCTGCCAAAAGATGAATATTTTTGGAAATCTTTCAGAAAAAATCAGTTGCCATCTGAGTAAGATGAGATTTTATGGTTATATAAACTTTCTTTATTTTTTGACTTGCATTTCAGTTAGTTCTCAGTGTGAACAAATGATGTGCACATGTCAAGGTATTATTCCCACTTTGAACTTTAACGTCCAGAAAGTGGGGACCTGCACATACCCTTCTAAGCTTAATTCCTATCTTAGATCTGATAGCGCTGCCACCAACCAGAAATTCCAGTGTCTGGTACACTCCCTGTCCCCCCAAAATCTTCCCTGGGGGACCCAAGACCCAAAGGGAAATAAACCATTCCCCCTCCTTTCCTTCTTCCAGACTTTCCCTCCCTAGGTTACCCTGAGAGATACACTGATCCAAACTCCTTGGATCCTAAAACAGAAGAATTAACCTTCTCCCCCCACCTCCTTTCCCCACACCAATCCCCTGGTGAGTTCAGACCCAATCCCCTTTGATTTTTTTCCCTTGTTTAAAACCCATCAGGTACTTTAAAAAGAGAGCTTTTAATTAAAGAAAGAAAAAGTGAAAATTTATCTCTGTAAAACCAGGTTGGAAAATGTTTAGAGGGTCTTCAGCTATACATAGACTAGAGGGACTCCATCCCCCCAGCCTAAGTTACAAGTTACAGCAAACAGAGGTAAAATATCCTTCCAGAAAACAAACAAAAGACTAATCCGCCTTCTAGCTAGTACTTACTATTTTGAACATAAGAGACTGTTTGTTTTAGAAAGATTGAAGAAACCTGGTTGCACGTCTGGCCCCTCTTAGTCCCAAGAGAGAACAAAGAACAACACAAACAGCACAAACAAAGACTTCCCTCCACCAAGATTTGAAAGTATCTTGTCCTCTGATTGGTCCTTTGGTCAGGTGTCAGCCAGGTTCACTGAGCTTGTTAACCCTTAGCTATCTGTTTATGACAACATGTTTTGTAGTAATTTTTTTTAACAATTTATATTTGTAAATGACTAAACAGGACAAAATACATGTGCCTAGTGTTCGTGCTACTCTTTCATATATGTAAACTACACATGTATATCTTCTGTGGGGGGAAAAAAAAAATCTCATTTCTGGCTAATAAAGTTAAGGTATACCCAAAGATTTTTTTCAATTAATATTTGTACCATATTTTATTGATGATTCATCTTCACATTGTTTCTGATCATTCATCTTCTCAGTCTTGTAGGGTCAAGAATGTGCAGATCAATTTAATATTATGTTTAAGTTAGGTTTTATACCTTGGCATCTGAATTTGAGGTTTAATGCTAAGGCGTGATTCACCTGGCTCTGCCACCAAAAGGGTTTCAAAGGAAATAGCTATTAATATAATGGACCAAATAACTTGTAATTATAACCCCTGGTTTTAAGGATTCATATTTAACACAAATCCTATATGAACCTGTTTGGTAAAATCAATCTCTTAAACAAGATAATTAGTAGTCTTCCTTTTGTACTTGCAGGGATAGACAGGTCCCTTTGCGCATGGCCAAGAGTAAGTTTTTGAATGTCTAGGTTTTTTCTCCCCTTTAGCATTTTCATTTGAAAGGTGCCAAAATTAGTTCCTTAATTTTTTTCCATTGCTGCTTCCGTTGTAGGAGTAGCATCACGTGGCAAACTGAAAGACTCAGCCTATAGGTTGCTAACCTGCTGTTATGCTTTGGAGGAGGGGGGGTAGGGGAGGGGACAGCATTTTGCATCCCAGTGTCAGAATATTAGTGTGACAAGGTTTGTATTGCCTCAGGTGAAGATTGCTAGTGTTAAGATATGAGAGGCCGAGCAAAGGCTTTTCTTAATTCTGATTTATCACCCTTATAGATAGCGTTCCCTCTACTTTTTCCCATACATTGTGGAATGAATTTTATGTGCGCTAATATGGAAGTATGATGTATGGCGGGAGTGAGGCTGAGAGGTTTGGAGTGTGTGTGTGGGAGTGCTCAGGGCTGGGGTAGAGAGTTGTGGTAAAGGGGGGGAGGGCTCTGGTGTGGGGCTGGGGATGAGGAGTTTCAGATGCAGGCTGCTTTGGGTTTGCAGCGGGGAGAGAGTACTCCCCCCCCCCCCCCCAAATCTCCCTGCAACAGCACCTTGGTGAGGAGAGAGGCGTCTTGCCCCGCTGCAGCTGCCCTGGGACTGGGGGAGCCAGGGAGAGGCATCTCACCCTGCACCCATCTTCCAGGCCCGCCTATGGCCATGCCCAAGTGCAGCGTGCACATCTGCATGGCTCTGCTAATTTTGTGTGCAGCCCTTGGTTGTTTCCTGCATAGGAGTGCACCTTAGAGGGAATATAGCTTATAGACCACTGGTTCTCAAACTGTATTGTACTGGTGACCCTTTTACACAGCAAGCCTCTCGGTGCAACCCCCTTATAAATTAAACGCTTTTTTATATATTTAACTACATTATAAATGCTGGAGGAAAAGCAGGGTTTGGGGTGGAGGCTTTCAGCTTTTGACCTCCCCATAATAACCTTGCGACCCCCTGAGGGGTACTGACCCCCAGTTTGAGAACCCCAGTTACAGACCATTGTGTACTCTTACCCTGTATGAATGTAGACAGAAAAGGAACAAATCAAAAATTCATTTGTTCCCTCTGCTCTCTCCATTTTTTTTCTGCTTCTTCTCTGATGAAAGGCAGCTATGGCCTTTTGTTGCTTTAGGATCTGTGAGACCCAGCAAGTTCAGGTTTTCTTCCTGAAGACAGAAATGGAAATAATCAAGACACACAAGGACAGATTCTGTAGCCCAGTTGTGGCCCCTTTACACAGTGGCACAAAGGGGCTGTAATGAAGCATCATTTGGTCAGCAGAGAATTCCCCTGATATAGGAGAATGGCCTGCTAGCACACACGTGCGGCTGCCAGGCCCTGTCTCTCTTCATGCCATCCCCTCCTGGCTTAAGAGGCATGACAGTGCTCTGTTCAGCTGTACATATCCTCTGCTGATGTATGGTTTATGAAGAATCCTACACCAGTGGTGAAACTTATAGCTAGTCAGGCAGCTCTAAGTTGCGTTGGTTAAGGTTCACCCTGAGAATCTCACAAATGAGCTGGTTACAGCTCCCTTTCCCCCAGCCCAAGCAAAGCAAAGTTTGGACAAAAGAGCCAATTTTCCCCTTTATTTTGTAATAGTAATGGAAAATTCACTATTGCAAGAGTGATAAGATGTCTTAATGGAGACTTCTGAGAGCTGGGGCCTGGGCCTTCTATAAGACAAATTTGTGTGCTGCTACTTATACTATGGCAAATGGAATAGATGGGAAATAGATCATCCTTGATGTGAGCAATATGAGAATGCACTTCCAAAATAGTGACATAACATTATAAATTTCCCTTCATCCACTTACAAGATCTATGACTGACATTTCCATGGTACTGTATTTATATATGTATTCTCTCTTTTTCTGTATCAAAATAGCTTCATTAACTTACCTCTTTGATTAGCAGGGTACTTCTAATACCAGAAGGATAAAAAGCATATTATTTCTTTCCCTTCAGTGCAATAGAAAATTCCCGTGCTGATATCCCAGTAGTCAGCTCTAGTGAAGCTGAGCAGTCAGAACCTGACTGTGATATTGGTGGGGCACTTGAGGCTGACCCTCAGAGTGAGCCTTCCTCTTTTGTCAATCCACCAGAGAGGTGAGTGTTGTGAGCCTAAAATAACTTCAGTGTTTTGCTATGCTGGCTTTGCAACATGGTCATTCACCTGCTCTGCTTGCTTCTGTATCCATTGTTTGTGTACAATTTCATATGTAGTATATTAAATGTAATTATATGAAGATTCTAAAACTGCTTAATGTGTTGTTGCTTCTAATATTCTTGTGCATTTTTCAGCCTTGTGGGTCAGCATATAGAGAACATCTCTTCTTCACATGGCAAGGGAAAGATGACGAAATCTGACTTTGAGTCAAAGGTTGCAGCCACTGAAAATGGGCCAGAAAAAGCAAAATCTGCTTTGAATGCTTCAGATAACTTGAAAAGGGAGGTATGTAATATAACTTGAAATATTCTGCCAGGACACTCATAATTAAGGAACTATCCAGGAGTTGTGTTTAAATTGCAAAAGTCTTTTTGCCTTTTCCTCTGCTTTGATATGTATATTGCCTCAAAGATTTCTTCAAAAACTCATTTTCCCTCCTTGTTTTTTTCAGTTTTAAGTATCAGGTTTTCATTTCCCTCTTTGCTTTAGCAATTAGTATTCCCTTCATTTGGGGGATTGAGCTGTAGTTCAGATTACTGCCTTGTGTGATGTGATTTTTACTAGTTAAGTCATTGAATGATCTTGCCAAGATCCTTCATCATAGAGGACGAAGGACTGATACTAATGATGATTCAAATCTAAAAAAAATAGTAGAAAGCTGCCCAGGATGGTAGCAAACGAGGATCTTGTATCAAATAGTGGGGAGAACAGTAAAGGGAAAAAAAATTTATTTGCAGCAGAAAAAGCACTTTCTTTTCAATATTAAAAAAAAAAAAATTGGTTACTCTCCCCGTACTGCCCCATTCTTCTGTGTAAAATGGGCAGATACCATTGGAAGAGAAAGTCGCAAAAGTTACATGGAAATAATGCAAGAAACCCAAAACGGCTATTAAAAAAAAAACAAAAAAAAAACTTGATGACAGCCATTCAACACACAAGGTGGAATTGGCTACAATTGCACAGCCCACACACTGCCATCTCTGGGAGAAACCGTGGCACAAGGACCCGCCACATGGCACTGCAGAACACCCCAGCATCATGAATTTATGAAGGTGATCTCTAACCAGAGCTGAACTATCTATACTCTATTCTCCAAGGGACTGAATTTCTGTATGCCACAGAACCTGATACCATACTAAACATGGAGAGAACATTAAGAGTTCTTCCACTGACTTCTGCCTCAAAGAATTCTTCCACAGCAATGGCGACACCACGCACAATTACCATATCCCGACTGACAGTCATAAGAAAAAATTATCTGACTGGACATCACAGAGAAGACACAATCACATTCTTGATCATTATGTTGTGTCAGGAAAAAAAATTGACTGTGAAATCTTTAACAAACATCACATCCACCACAATCTCTCCATTGCCCAGAGGACAGCTATACAGACTCTGAAATCCAGCCACCAAATAGTGATCATAGGCATCATCGTAGTCTTCAACCATAATTATGTTAATGAGGCCAAGTGACATCTGAAGTTTTTACCACAGTTTACCCAGAAAATTGAGGATATCATGAAATCCTTCCCCAAACCACTCCAAGAGAAACTCTACAACCTCATCCCCCACAAATCCAACCCAGACACCTTTTATGTGTTCCCAAGATATACAAAGCAGGGAATCCAGGCAGATCCATAGAAACCATCTTCAAACTCTTCACCACACAAAGGGGGCCATTTTCCTCTAGGACACAACCTATTCTTCCAGAAACTCCACGACATTAACAACCTCCCTCAAAACACTGTCCTTTGCACCATGAATGTCACCTACCTATACACCAGCATGCCTCACAATGATGGCATAGCTTCCTTTCTCAGATATTTACAAGATAATGGACAACCCTCAGATATCCACCTCCAACACATCACCAAATTCACCCATTTTAATCCTCACCTGTAACAGTTTTACTTTCAACAACAAACACTTTGCCCAAACCATGGGAACAGCACCAGGTACTAGGATGGCTCCCCAGTGTGTCAACATCTTCATAGGTCACCTTGAAGAATTTCTGGAAAAAGGCACCACAAAATCAATGATGTACTTCACATATATCAATGATGTTGTCATCCTCTGGACAGATGACCTAAATTCCTTCAGACTTCTACCACCATGATCCATCCATTCAACTTTCTGTAGAATACTCCCACACTAGCATCAACTTCCTGGACGCCACAATCAGCTTCAACAATGAAACCCTCCAGACTACTATATATGAGAAATCCACAGATCACCACATCTGCCTTTGTAGATCCAGTAGCCACCTCAAACAGATCAAGAAATCTGTTATCTACAGCCAGGCATTCAAATACTACAGAATATACTTCAAGGTGAAAGTGTGGGATATATAACTTCTTCACCAAACACACATTCCAACAGCGAAGTAGATTGCATTATGGAACAGGCCACCCAAATATCCTGAGAGAATCTGCTTCAATACAGAAATAAAAACATCTGACCACATACCTCTGGCTGTCACCTATCCCACACTGGAACCCTTGCAGGGTATCATAAACTGCAACCCATATTTGATGGGGACCCTATCTTCAAAGATCTTTCCTGAACTCCCTCTTCTGGCCTTCATATAACCCTCCAGCCTCTCCAACATGCAGAAATATTTTCATTCTGCTATAATCAATATCTCCATAATACACTTTTTCAAGATCTGTGTGTGACTGGTTTGATCACAGAAACCTCTTGGGAGCCGCCACCTGATGTGCCAAGACCACTTCTACCCCTGCTTTCACTGCCAGCTCAGGACTCCAGCACCCTGTCTTGCTGAGCCAGACACTGCAAAGACCCAGGGTCTGAATTACTTGCCCCAAAGCTGCAGGTTTCACTGAAAGCAGCTAACAGAAGTGTTCTCGTCTTTAACACCCAGATGGCCAACTCCCAATAAACAGAAATAAATCTGTTTTTTTTTACCCTGTATAAAGCTTATGCAGGGTAAACTCATAAATTGATCGCCCTCTGTAACATATATACACACTGGATTTGTGGTTTATCATCACAATCTATAACCCACTTAACACTCCCTCCATCATCCCCCCACCCCACCCCCATGACTGGAGAGGGTATTAACTGGCCACTTTACCTTGAATGGTCCCTTTAATGTGTTAACTACTTATGCTGAATGGTCTATTCCACCTTGTATTTAGCTGGGACACTTTACAAAGATCATATGATTACCTATTCAGTTCATTCCTATGAAGCACCTGGCGTTGGCCACTGTCTGAAGACAGGATACTGGGCTAGATGGACCTTTGATCTGACCCAATATGTACTTCTGAGGGAGTTCTGTGCCATTTCACCTGCACCAAATTTATGTCCACAGCAGATTTATTTGCTTCCCCACAGAAAAATGACTTGCTGATGGGAAAGCAAAAGGAAGCCACAAGAGGAGTCATACAACCCTCAGCTGGTAGTCCCGACTGGGCTGGAAAGGACAGGACTTCCTCTTTCTCTGCATGGCATCTGGGGATGGGTCAGACCTACCTCCAGATTTCTCCCTCTAGCTGTAGGAAGCTCTGCAAAGCCGCCTCCTCCCCTGCCCGCCTTCCTGCACGCATGGCTCCTCAGCTGCAGGAGGAGAGATCACTGTACAGGATGCTGCTCCCCCATCCAGCCAACCCCTGTGCATCCAGATCCCCTCATACCCAGATCCTCCTGCCAAGCCTCATTTCACACCTCCACTGAGCCCCACTCCCGCTGCGTTCTATCCCCCACCCCCGTGCTGAGCCCCAACCACCTTCACCTGGATCCCTCTGCAGAGTCTCATTACCGTTGCACCCAGAACCTCCCAACAAGCCCCTGGCATCCAGATTCCCTCTGCACCCGGATCCCCCACTGAGCCGCTCACATCCAGATTGCCCCACACAGAACCCTCTCAATCTGCACCTGGAGCCCCCCACTCTAAGCCTTTCCACACTTGGATCCTGCTTTGTTGAGCCTGCCTGCTCACACCTAGTACACCTGGCATGCTAAATTTTAAAATACTGTGTGCAGAATTTTTAATTGTTTGTTTGGCACAGAATGCCCTCAGGAGTAAATATGGCCGTTCTTATGCTCTTAAAGAGCTCCTTTTCCCAGACCTGCAGAGAAGCCCTTTGTAAGCTCAAAAGCTTCTCTCTCATCAGCGGAAGTTGGTCCAATAAAAGAGATTTACTCATCCACCTTGCCCATTTAATATTATGTTGATTTGGAATCTGGCTTTTAAAAAACACTGCAGTTCTTTACTGTATTTTCTTGATTTAATGTTGGCTGTCTTAAAAACCTGAATCCTGTATATTGCTTGATTTTTTTTTCTTTTCCCCTTCTTTCCCAGAAAGACTATAAAAAAGCAGGAGAAATTGACCCTACATCAGTAATAACCCCAAAGGACCCAGGAGATATTCCAACATTTGATGAGTGGAAGAAGAAGGTTATGGAAGTAGAAAAAGAAAAAAGTAATTTCCAAGATTAATTCCTTTGGTCGAAATATGAGCCACTTCTATATTTTAGTGTTTCCTCTTTTATTAACTTTGTCTAGAATTTAAATAGTAAAAGTAAATGCATTAGGATGCAGCCTAAAAGTCCGCTTCTGTATTAAAAATATGTAATACAGAAATACACCTGTCTTCCTTGTGTATTTGTCTGTCAAAATATTATCCCTATAAAACATGGCAAGGCATTGGCATTTGACCGTATTTCATAAACATCAAAATTGCAAGAATTTCAACTTTAATTAAAGCAGCTGGAACTTGTGTGCAGCTATTTCATTGCAAACTGTTAGGCAGACTTCCATTTTGCAGAAGAAACCCTGATGCTGAAGCAGCTAGTCCTGCCCAAGTATCTCTTTAACTGGACAGAGAAATGTCACTTTAAAAATAGTGATCTCATAGTCCTATAGAGCTGGGAAAGGGAACATTTTCCCATCTTCCCGTTGAACCTGGTGCTTATTTCTAGCCCAGAAATGTCCTACAATGACTATATTTTAAAGTCATGGCATATATAGTAAATGTAAACAAATTTAATATTTAAAGGCTTTTATGGGTTCTCTAAGATCTGTGCAGTTCTCCCTCAATAATTAAGATGCTTGACATTAGGTGGAGGGCAAAAAATAGTCCCAGTGACATTTTTACAAACACGTGAGGTTTTTATTATTGAACGTTGGTAAAAGAGATGGCATATAGAGCAACATGATGGCAAAGCTTTATCAACACTCATTTAGGATGCCCTGCATACCTTCCTTTGGCTTTGTCACCTGTGAGTAGAAGGAAGTTTCTGAATGAATGCTGCTAAAACATGTCTATCACACCGTTATGTAGCTATGTGTGTAAATGTCCAAAAAGTTTTGAAGTGTGTGGCCATTACCTCCATTCAGATACCTACTTTTATAATATTTAAAAATTTACTACAAATTACCTGAAGAAAAAATTTTGTGGCCTAATTCCACAGAAGTCAGGGAATTCTGAGTAATAGTAATCACTGTTGCCTAAGCCTTGCCGTACATGCTTCACATCAGACATTTATACAGCTGTCTAGTGGTCAAGAAAACAAGGTACATATTACATTGTGTCTTATTTATAGAGCACCAGTCACTGAAATATGTCTTAGAAGTATTTGTGCTCTTTTCTGATAGAGAAGCGAGAATTAATTAATTGCCAATTTTCCTTTTTGGAGTTTTTCAACAATTTAACACTTTAAAAAAACATGCCCAAATTCTTGTGCAGGATATTGTTTCATATAGATGAATGTTTCCCTACATTGGCAAATTGAAGTGCTAACATGGGAACAAGATAAATTATTTAATTAACTACTAAGGTCCACATAAAAAATGAGAGGAATCTTAAAAGCAGCTGTATGGAAAGACCTTTTTTTTTTTTAATTTTATTTTAATACAGTCTGATCACATACAGTGAATTAATTTGTACTCTTACATTGAAGCTTGCAGCTTTGTTACTCAAATGTTGAATAACAATACTTTCTTCAGATCTGAAAAGATTGGGTCCATACATGTCTTTAGTTACTGTCAAGGTTCCTTCCCCACTCTGAACTTTAGGGTACAGATGTGGGGACCTGCATGGACACTCGTAAGCTTATCTACCAGCTTAGATCTGGTATCGCTGCCACCATTCACAAGCACTCCCTTCCTTGGGTAGCCTTGAGAAACTTCTCCAATTCCCTAGTGAACACAGATCCAAACCCCTTGGATCTTAAAACAAGGAGAAATTAACCATCCCTCTTCCTTTCTCCCACCAACTCCTGGTGGATCCAGATCCAACCCCCTTGTATCTAAAAAACAAGGAAAAATCAATCAGGTGTTAAGAAAAAAGGCTTTTTCATTAAAGAAAAGAAAGGTAGAAGAAAACTCTGGGAGAGATTAGATACCAGCTACTCTCTCAGACAACAGATTCAAAATACAGAGGATGTTTCCCTGGGCAAAAACTTTAATACACACAAGAATACCCAAATTTGATAATTCCCTTAATGGTACCAAGACAAGTTACAAAGAAAATAAACATAAACCTATTTATCACTTTCTAAAACTTACCTCTCTGATAAGAGGCTGGTTCCTTGATCTTTTTCACTCCAGCTGAAACTGACTAAACAAAGGAAACTTCCCTCCTTCCTTTTGAAACATCTTGTTCTCCCATTGGTCCCTCTGGTCAGGTGTCAGCTACGCTAGGTGAACTTCTTAACCCTTTACAGGTAAAAGTTACAGGTTAATGCCTCTGTTTATGACAGTTACCTTGTTAACAACAAAGTTTATCTTGTCTGCAGGTCAATCGATGCACCCATCCTCTAATGGAGGACAGCATGCCACAAAAAAGGTTCAGAAAAACAGAAATAACTACGCCTCGGTAGAGTGTGGTGCCAAAATACTTGCTGCTAATCCAGAAGCAAAGGTAATTTTATTTACTAATTTGGGGTTATGAATGTGTATGTGTGCATATTTTAAATGTGATCTTGTACTGTGTTCTAGCTACACTTACCTTAAAACAAAACATTGGTTTTCTAAGGCAATGTTTCTAACCTTTTTTCAGTATTTCTTCTTTTGGCTTTTGAAATACTGGAATTCCATGAAAACATCTACCTAGCATAGGATTCTGTGGAAGCTAGTTTTATGTTGTGTGCTGTAAAATCTTGCCAGCTTATTTAATAAGCGACTAAGCCTTTGGAGGTATATGTAATCTGAGATGTATTATCTTCTGCATGCTGTCCTGTTTAATTAGTTCCATAACTTAATATTTGATTCCTAGAATTATATGTGCACTCTAAATGCAGAAGTATGGATTAAAAATTCATTTATGTTAAAGGAAATAAATGTTGCTTTATTTTAAATCTTTATTACCTGTCATAACTTAAGAACTTTATTATCCATTTAGAGCACATCAGCAATTCTGATCGAAAACATGGACCTCTATATGCTAAATCCATGCAGTACTAAAATCTGGTAAGTTATGTAGCACTGTGCATAGGATTTTTTGGTTTGCCATCCTGCTGGGAATATGTGCATACTGGTCCATTTACTTGAGATCAGAATCTGCCTGCCTTAAGTGACACTAAACTATTCAGAGTGGGGGTAGAGAGGGAAAATACTCAAAAGTTTAGAAAAAGGCGGACCTTCATTTCCTCCACTGCAGAGAAAATCCAGTTTTTTTTTGATAGTACCACTTTCTCTGTGGCATTGAGATATGGCGATAGAGGGATGGGTTCACCTAAGTCTTAAGTTTTGTGCTTGGGCTCTGTAGTTTAGTTGCTCCCATGGCATCTGAAACAAGGAGGTTGCTCTGCAGACTAAACCAAGGAGAGCAGCATAGGGAGAAGGGAAAAGAAAACACAGAAGGCAGCTCTAGGCCTTCCCACTTCAAAGAAAACAGTACTGTGGGGTTTTTTGGAAGTAAAGTCTCTCTTCTAAAGTTCGTGTATTCTTTTCCTTTCTCCCCTGCTTCAGTCTAACCCTTCTTATACCTTGCCCATTATTGTCATAGGAGCCCTCTCAATTATCAATTCTTTTGTAATCAGCAAGCTCAGCCTCGGAGTCCAAAGAGCTGGTGCTAGTTAACTCAAGATCAATATTGGGCAACCAATCTTTTCCATAATTCTGGATCTTCCCCACACATGAACTAGCAGAACTTTTAAATGCCATGGTTTTTAACAAAGCTGATGTTTTTCATGGCACACTATTTATTAATGTAGCTTTTTTTCTGTGAAATCTATGATCTTAGGGAAGAGAGAAACCTGTGCATCTACTTGGCCTTTGTAAAGACTTAAGTGAATCTTCCACAACTTTATAGTTGCTTTTGAAGATGTTTAAAACACTGGTTTGGATTATATTTGCTTTTTCCAGGTTTGTGATAATTTGTTTGGCCTGTATGTATGATGGTTTACCCTAGGTACGTCAGATGTTGGAGCATATGGCATTTATTAGTCTACTATTGAAATATATGCTGTAAATCTGTTCCAGTTGCATAAAAATTGAAAGTCAGCTTTTAATTCAAATTGTGATTTGTACAGTATTTAAATATATCTCAGGATTATAATTTTGTGAGTAAACTGATGAATACTGTAACACAGTGAGGCACTGTGCTGAAAATCTGAGTTTTTAGACTGTATCCTGAGTTTAGACTCGAACTCTTCTGGGCTGGGAGCACCATGGAAACAAATATATTCGAATCCTGGAGAGAGACTAGGAGCATAGCTATACTTGCAGTTGTACAGCGCTGCGAGTTGAACCCGCCTTCGTACAGCTGAGTAGGGAAAGCACTACAGTCTGTCCACACTGACAGCTGCCAGCGCACTGGTGTGCCCACATTTGCAGCATTTCTTATGGGCAGCTATTCTAGTGGCTGCAACGTACTTTTCAAATGTGGGGGGTGAGGTGGAGTGTGACAGGGAGCGTGGCAGGGGGGAAGAGGAGAGTGGGTTTTTGGAGAGCTGAGTGTCAGCACGCTGCCTTATAAGTTCAGACCCCCCTCCTTCCTCCCTCACCCCCATCACTCACTGAAAGCAAACAGCAGCTTTTTCTTTTTTCTCATAGACTAGGTAAGCAGCCAGTCTGGGAAAGGGACCCCAACCTCCCAACCCCTTCCCTCCCCCTTCAAGCAAACATTAGCTGTGGGTACTCCAAACGTAGCCCACCTTCCTGCCTCTCACTCATTCAAAGCAAACAGTAGCAGTGTTTTGGTTTTTTTGATAAGCATTATCCCCAAAACAGAGCTTTGAAAGGGCACTTCCTCCTCCGGAATTCACAACAGAACAAGAGAGGATGCTTCAGTTAAAAGGATTATGGGGAGTTTCGGGAGGTCAGTCAGGCCCTGGCTACGCTGGAGAGTTGCAGCGCTGGTGGTGGCTTTACAGTGCTGCAACTCACTCACCGTCCACACTTACAGCGCTGTATGTGCCTTGCATCTCCCTGGCTACTGTGCTGGCTGTACTCCACCTCGGCCTGGGGAATAACAACTGCAGCGCTGGTGATGCAGCGCTGCTCCGCCAGTGTGGCCACCAAAAGCGCTGTTGTTGGCCTCCAGAGGTATTTGGAGGTATCCCAGAATGCCTGTTCAGCCACTCTGCTCATCAGTTCGAACTCTACTGCCCTGGCCTCAGGTAACCCACCCTTTAAATGCCCCGGGAATTTTAAAAATCCCCTTCCTGTTTGCTCAGCCAAATGTAGAGTGCAATCAGTGAATCTTTCCAGGTGACCATGCCTCCACATGCCAAACGAGCCCCAGCATGGAGCAATGGCGAGTTGCTGGACCTCATCAGTGTTTGGGAGGAGGAAGCTGTGCAGTCCCAGTTGTGCTCCAGCCATAGGAATTACGATACCTTTGGGCCATGCTGGAAAGGGACCATGACTGGGACACGCTGCAGTGCAGGGTTAAAGTGAAGGAGCTGTGGAGTGCCTATTGCAAAGCTTGCAAGGGAAACAGCCGCTCTGGCGCTGCCCCCACAACCTGCCATTTTTACAGAGAGCTGGACGCGATATTTGAGGGTGACCCCACCACCAATCCGAGGACCACGATGGACACTTCAGAGCGGGGGGAGGGAGGAGGAGAAGGAAACAGAGTGAGGGTACTGGGGTGGGGGGAGACATGCTGGAGTCCCTGGAGGCATGCAGCCAGGAGCTCTTCTCAAGCCAGGAGGAAGGTAGCCAGTCACAGCAGCCGGTACTTGGTGGAGGACAAACAGAGGAGCGGGGTTCCTGGTAAGCGGCTTTTATTTTCAGGATGGAAATTTTTCTGGAGAGGAGGGAGGGTTAGGGCTGCATGCATGCCTGGATGTGGAATAGCGTGTTGATGTGGTCTATCACGTTGTGGTAATCGGCCTCGGTAATCTCCAAAAGTTTCAGCCAGAGCGTGGGCAATGCGCTTGTGCAAGCTTATTGGGAGAGCCATTGTGGTCCTTGTCCCAGTCAGGCTAACGCATCCGCGCCACTGTGCCACGAGGGTTAGGGTCCATTGCAAGACACAGGCAAGCTGCATAGGGGCCAGGGTGGAATCCGCATTGCTGTAAAAGACCCTCCTGCTCTTCCCAGGTGACCCGCAGCAGTGAGAGATCTTCCAGGATCAACTCCTGTGGAAAATGTTGGGAGAGTGTTCAGTGTAGGTGCCCCCTGCAGCTATTTGCTTTCCCCAGTGCACAGAAAGCCCTAGGACAGTACAGCCCTGAAGCAATCAGTCCCCTTTACTCACCATTTTGGGGCTCCTGTGGGTTATGTGCGTTCTCTTTGGTATGGGAAAATTATGCTATTGTGAAGACTGTAAACTCCTTCACTGTGTGGGAATAACTCTGATATAAACAATGCTGCCTCTGTTAAGTGTTGCCTTTTTTGCCTTTCCACAAGCAACCTTGAGATCTCGGCTGCCTGTGTTATCAACAGCTCAAAGACTCCAAAACCTCCGGAAGAAGCCGCGAAAAAGCAAAGAAGACATGCTGCAAGCAGTTATGGATCACTCTGTCACAGAATCAGAACGTGCAGGACCGGAGGGAAAGGGAAAGCAGGATCCGCCAGAAAAACGTAGCGGCCAGGAAGAAAAGCACAAAGCAGCTGATAAGCATCCTGGCGCATCAAGTGGACTCTATCCAGGCGCTCGTAGCCATGCAGGCAGAGCACTACTGCACCGCCACCCCCCATCCCAAAGCTCTTTCCCTTGTGGCCCAATGTCAGCTCAAAACCCACTTCCCCAGCATCCAGGTTCTTACCACCACCAGCTTCCTCCAACACCTGTACGTTCACCAACCAGCCCTGAGAACTATGACTCTTACCCTCTGCACTCAACCTCCATCATCATGCAATATAGGCGTCCTGAAGTGCAGCAGTCATTGCACAGCACTCCAGACAGGACACATTCAAACCTGTGACTGTACAGTTCCCCACCCCACCCCCTTGTCCTTTTAAGTTCCCAAAATGTTGTGTGTCTGTCAATAGTTATTTTCTTTTCAATAAATGAATTCTTGGCTTTGAAAACAGTCTTTATTGCAGAAGGTCAAAGATACTTTAGCCCAGGAAAGAAACAGGCACTGCAAATCAGCTTAGGAAACACAGATTCCTACTAACATTGTAACCACTGCACTTGACTCCCATGCAAGGAACCAAACATTACTGTTGGTTTTCAGCCTCAAATTCCTCCCTCAAGGCATCCTTAATCCTTGCAGCCCTTTGCTGGACCTCTCTAGTAGCCCTGCTCTCTGGCTATGCAAATTCAGCCTCCAGGTATTGAACCTCAGAGGTCCATGCCTGACTGAATCTTTCATCCTTCCCTTCACAAATATTATGGAGGATACAGCACGCAGAGATAACAGCAGGGATGCTGCTTTCCCCCAAGTCTAACTTCCCATAGAGAGATCTCCAGCGCCCCTTTAAACGACCAAAAGCACACTCCACCGTCATTCAGCACTGGCTCAGCCTGTAGTTGAACCGGTCCTTGTTCCTGTCAAGCTTCCCTGTATACGGTTTCATGAGCCAAGGCGTTAACGGGTAAGTGGGGTCTCCAAGGATCACAATGGGCATTTCAACGTCCCCTACTGTGATCTCCCGGTCTGGGGAAAAAGTCCCTGCCTGCAGCTTCCTGAACAGACCACTGTTCCAAAAGATGCATGCATCATGCACCTTTCCAGGCCAGCCTGTGTTAATGTCAATGAAACACCCACAGTGATCCACAATCGCCTGGAGAACCATAGAGAAATACCCCTTCCGATTAACGCACTTGGATGCCAGGTGGGGTGGTGCCACAATAGGAATGTGTCCCATCTATCGCCCTCCACAGTTAGGGAAACCCATTTGTGCGAAGCTATCCACAATGTCCTGCACGTTCCCCAGAGTCACGGTGGTTCTTAGCAGGATGCAGTTAATGGCCCTGCAAACTTGCATCAATACGATTCCAATGGTCGACTTTCCCACTCCAAACTGGTTTCCAACCCATCGGTAGCTGTCTGGAGTTGCCAGCTTCCAGATTGCAATAGCCACCTGCTTCTCCACCGGCAGGGCAGCTCTCAATCTCGTGTCCTTGCGCCGCAGGGTGGAGACGAGCTCCTCACACAGTCCCATGAAAGTGGCTTTTCTCATTTGAAAATTCTGCAGCCACTGCTCGTCATCCCAGATTTCCATGACGATGTGATCCCACCATTCAGTGCTTGTTTCCTGAGCCCAAAAGCGGCGTTCCACGGTGCTGAGCATTTCCATTACTGCCACAAGCAATTTAGTGTCACACACGTCGGGCGACTCGCTATCATCGTCGGACTCATCACTTTGGATCTTAAGGAATAGCTCAGCTGCCAAACATGATGTGCTGGCAAGACTCGTCAGTATACTCCTCAGCAGTTCGGGCTCCATTTCCCACAGAAATTGCGCCGCACAGAAACCGTTGAGAGAGTCAAGATGGTGCCAAACATAGACGGAAAAACAGGGGGATTGCTGGGATGTGAAGCAATGCATTATGGGCATTGGGACAGGAAGCAGAATGACCCGCCCCCTTCCCACAACCCACGGCGCCAAAATGGGATGAGGTGCTCTGTGGGATAGCTGCCCATAATGCACCACTCCCAGCATCGCTGCAAATGTAGCCACACTACAGCGCTTTCCCTACACAGCTGTACGAAGACAGCTTTAACTCCCAGTGCTGCACACCTGCAAGTGTAGCCAAACCCTCAGTGCGTAATAACGTTGCTCCCCATTTACATTGGAGCAGCTCGGGAAGGTGGAGACACAGTGCTGTACGTGCGTTGCCAGTGTGGACAGGGAGTGAGGTACAGCACTCTGAGAGGCTTTATTGCGCTGTAACTGACAAGTGTAGCCAAGGCCTAGTAGGGCTTGTCTACATACTCAGCGTTGCAGCAGCACAGCTGCACCCCTGTAGTGCTTTATGTACTACTATGCCGGTGGGAGAGCTTTTTTTATCAGCCTAGTTAAAGCACTTCTGAGATGCAGTAACTACATCGATGGGAAGAGCTCTCCCCTTGACAGTGCTGTCTACACTGGGGGGTTAGGTCAGTATAACTGTCACTTATAGGTGTGGATTTTTCACACTCCTCAGTGACTTAGGCCATGGCTACACTAGAGAGTTGCAGCACTGGTGAGGGGGTTACAGTGCTGCAACTTAGGATGTGGCCACACTTGCAAAGCACGGCCAGCGCTGCAACTCCCTGGTTGCAGCGCTGGCTGTACACCAGTCGAGCCTCGGGTGTAGCGATTCCAGCGCTGGTGATCCAGCGCTGGTCAGCAAGTGTGGACCCCACCAGCGCTTTTATTGACCTCCGGGGTATAAGGAGATATCCCAGAATTCCTGTCCGCAACAAACCGGAAGAAAGGGAGAGCTCGAAGTTCAGCCAAACTACTTATTTAAAAAACAAACACAGCTCCTGTTTGCTGAGCGAGTGGAGGCAGGCAAGGGAATTACTGTGGAATGTTCACAGCTGTTTGCTTGAAGAGAGAAACAGCACGCTCACACGGCAGAGGGGGAGGGGGAAGTCCATGTTGAGCAGATGCTATTTAGGAGTACATAATTTGCATTTAATGAATGAGAGAGGGGTGGGGGAAGGGGGTCAGAACTTTTAAAATGATTGAAAGTAGGCACTGTGTGTCTTCCAGTCTTTAGAACTTGCAAGGCAGGGAGCTGAGAACAGTGTCAACTCCAAAAATCCATTCTGTCTATCTCCTCCACGCTCCCTGTCACATTCCACCCCACCCCCCTCTTTTGAAAAACACGTTGCAGCCACTTGAATGCTGGGGTAGCTGCCCACAATGCACCACTCCCAACAGCGCTGCAAATGTGGCCACACTGCAGCGCTGGTAGCTGTCAGTGTGGCCACACTGCAGCACTGGCCTTACACAGCTGTACGAACACAGCTGTAACTACCAGCGCTGCAGAACTGTAAGTGTAGCCATGGCCTTAGTGATACTAGCGTAAGATTGATAGAAAGCAGTATTGTGGAGTAATTGCAGGTTCCACCATTTCCTGCATGCTGTCTCAACTTTATACACTACATACTCTAGGCTGCATGAACAACTGGAGAAGTTAATATAAAACTTTTTAAATTTCCTGTATGCATTGCATGGAAAGGGGGAGAGGCGATGATTGGGCGTGCTGCTCTGTTTTCCTTCGTGATCTTTAGAAATTTGGAGCCTTTTTCAGAAGGACAAGACAAAAGGTGGTAGGCACTCCTATGGCAATGAAAGACTATAAACTCCAGACAACTTTATGTAGGTTCCCTCTTGAATTCCTTCCATCTTCCTTACTTTTAAACTAGTCATTTAACTCGCCACCTGTTTTCTTTTTATTTAATAAATGGTGTGAATTTTTGTTTTAGTTGTTTTAGTTCTCAAATTTGTGCATAGGGTGGGCACAAGTCTTTAAAGCAATACGTTTTTCCAAACTACCAAAAGCAATACATTTTTCCAAACTACCAAATCCACAAACTGTCCAAAAACACCCTCTAAATACTTAATGGATGTCTATACTACAACAGCACAGCTGCAGCTGTGCTGTTGTAGCACTAAAGTGTATAGACACTTTGTCAGTGTAGAAAGCATTTGTCCATCTGTGCAGGTAATCCATCTCTCCAAGAGTTGGTAGCTAGGTCAACGGAAGAATTCTTCTGTTGACCTAGATACTCCTAAAGTGTGGGGGTTAATAATAATTTCTGTTAATAAATAGCAAGCCAGAATAGAATCTAGTTTGCTCTTCTGGAGTTGTATTGGCTTTGCAATATTATCAGGAATAAAGAGTAGTAGGTACTTACTGAAATGAGTGGATATGACCCTGAATACTCAAAGGGGGCAGGTCTGTGGGATAAGATGTCACTCTTCTGAGTAGAGCTTAATTTGAAAGAAAGAAGAGTTGCATTCTTTTACTTTGAGAAAATTGGGCATGTTGAGCTAACATTTTATTCCATTTCCTGTGCATAGAATTTAAAAGCAAAATCATCTGCAGCCTGCCCAAACACCACAGGAGCAGTTTCTTTGACAACTTTTCTAAAGGTAGCAGTGAGTGGTGCGTCTGTATTGTTCAGCTATCTTGTGGCACATTTCCATTGTGAATGAAAGATTTAGTAGCACTAATGGTTTTGAATTGTGTAATGAAATATTGTGTTTGCTGGAGGTCACTTATTTCCAATATCTCTCTTTTTTTTTTTGTCTTAAAGGTTTGTTATTGAGCTCTGTGAACCAATTCAAGTAAAGCAGCTTGACATTGCAAATCATGAATTATTTTCATCTACTCCTAAAGATTTCCTGGTGTCCATTAGCGACAGGTATGTCATATAATCAGAGTTTGATTTTGTGGTCATTTGCGTTTAGGAAGCTTAACATAAAGTGGGGATAATACTCAACAATTGCAATGATTTAATAATGAATAGAATTTGAATACCAAATACTACTGTGTGGCTCATTCCTTTGCTTAATCTAAATGTTGTGAAATAACATGGAAGATTAACTATGCATGTGTAATAAGTGTTTTTCAGAATAGGTATATCAGCCATTTAGCTTTCCCCAAAAAGCAAAATAACTTAATCTACGCTATTACCTTGCTGTCCTGTGGTACTTTCTAGATCAGTCTTTGATTTGCCTCCTTAAAAATGGCAGGAAAAAGCATCATTGATATCTCAATTTTATTTTCTCCCTAGATGAGGTTTGTATCCCATAAGTAATTTTTTACCATGGAAGTAAAAAACTAAAACGTTAAAGAACTTACTTGCAAATCAGGCATCTAATATATCAGCATTTATTGTATCTTTAATTTGTAGTTAATCTAACTTCTTGATTGTCATCCTTAGTTGTGGAAAGCAAGTAACATTTTAAGAGATCTCACATCTTTACCTTCCAGTGGTATAAAACCAGTTGCCCACATCCTAAACTTCCAACTAGTGTTATCATTAGATTAAAATACTAACTCTTTAGTAGATCCCATATCCCTTTTAAAAAGTGTGTGTGTGTGTGTGTGTGTGTGTGTGTGTGTGTGTGTGTGTATAATATACACATACATACAGGGCAGAAAGCTGAAGTCTCACTGCATGAGGATGAAGTGTGGGTCCCTGAGCCCTGCCAATCGATGCTGAAGCTGAAGCCTGAGCAATGTAGTTTCATGGGTCCCCTGTGGCATGGGCCCCAGGCAATTGCCCTGCTTTCTACCCCCTAACACCACCATGGCTTTTATATGCAGAAAACGAGTTCTTCTTTGAGTGATTCTCATGTGTATTCTACAGTAGGTGTGCATGCTCACCACATGCACCGGTGCCAGAAGTTTTCCCCTTAGCTGTACCCGTACTGGGGGAGCACCGTGGCGACCCCTGGAGTGGTGCCTATATATCGCACTATAAGGGGAGCCATGCGCTCCCTCCACCCTCAGTTCCTTCTTGCCACCAGTGAAGATAGTCGGAACTTTGTGCTCCAGCTCTGCTGCAGCTTTCCTTCTCGACCTTAGTGGTAGTATTCGTGGATTGTTTCTTCAGTTGTTAGTGGGCTCGGGGCATGCCCCGTACCCCAGGCTTCAAGTCATACGACTCCTGTCACCGTTCTATGCCTAGGAGTGACCTGCACACTGAATGTCTCTGCTGCATGGGTGAGACTCACACCAGTGACCGTTGTAAGATCTGTATGTTGTTCAAGCCAAGGACCAAGGAGAGAGAGATTAGACTTTGAGCCCTCCCGATGGAGTCGGCACTGGCCCCAACTCCGGCGTGTCGAACGGACTTGGCACCCACCGCCGCATCGTCAGTGCATAGCGAGGCCCCCTCGACCAGCCGGCACCGCTCTCCCACCAAGAAACAGAGGAAGGGCCCCACCTCATAGCAGCGCCGAGACAAGGAAAGAGGGGAGGCTGGTCCCGTGTTGGGCAGCCCTCGATCTCCCCTGTCGTTAAGGCCTCCGACTCGTGTTGAGTGGAGCAGCCTGGCTCCATCCGCGCACACATCCCCACCTGTATAGATGCCGTTGACGCCGGAGGCAATGCAGGCTGCGAAAGACATTATGAACCTACTGGTTCTGGGCACGCAGCCGGGGACAGGCCCCTGATCCAGTGGAAAGCCTCCTTTGGGTGCCCACCAAGCCTCCCCGGTGGGATGCAGTTCCCACTCTGAGGACCGCTTGGCGCGCAGCGACTGATCTTCCTGTAGCTTGTGCCCACCCTTGATGCCAGCCAGGCCATCTGGGTTGCTGCCTTGATGGGAGTCTCGGGGACCCTTCACGCCGCCTTCCAGTGAGTGTAGGCGCCGAGAGGGGCACTGGGAACGCTCCCCTTTGCGGCGTGACTATTGCAGCTGATCTTGATGGGATAGATGACGTCATTCCCGTTCCACTTCCTGCTCGCCTAGACGTCGTGCTCGAGACTCCCCCTGTGATGCCTCGGCGCAGGGGCACCAGACCTCCCAACGCCGTCAAGAGTACTGAAGCAGCACTTCGGGTGAGTACTGTTCCTCGACATCGAGGTCCAGGTCCTGAGGGAGGCAGCGTCGCAGGCACTGCCACTCCTACCGCTCTCGCGAGACCATGCCCTCGATGGTGACCTCTGCCTCAGCACCCAGCTACCCACCCTCAGTCCGCGCTGCTCAGTCAGGACAGATGGCGCCACCTGGCTCCCAGCTGGGTCACTGGCAAGGGGCTCTGTGGCAAGGGCAGTGATGCCAATGGGCTCTGTGGCCGCCGATTCCTGCCCAGACGGACCCGCTCAGTTGCCAGAGTGTCTCAGGCTTCGTTGGCCTAGTCTAGCCGCCTAAGAGACAAGTTTGGTGGGCCACGAGTCAGTGGATCCACGCCTGGACTCTGATCTGGGGCTCAACATCCCTGTACCAACCTTAGCCCTTGGCACCGTGCGGGCCCTCTCCCCGGCACCAGATGATGCCATAACGGTGCTTCCACCTTCAGTCCCACAGGAGGACTTGAAGGCGCACCAAGACCTGCTAAAGTGGGTGGCATCCATTCTCCAGCTGCAGGCCGAGGAGATGGAGGCCCCGTCTGATTCCCTCTTCAACGTGTTGTCTCCCTTGGCACCGGGCCACGTGGTTCTGCCCCTGCACCAGGGTATAGCCAACATTTCTAACACCCTGTGGCAAACTACTGTCTCCTTGGCCCCAATCTGAGCAGATATGACTTTAACCTTTGGGAGACACTGCCTAAGTTTGAGACCCTCCTCCCAGATCGGGACAGGAAGGACTTCAAGGCTCTGGTGGAAGAGGGGGAGGCGGCGGTAAAAGCAGCCCTCCAAGCGGTGTCAGATGCAGCTGAGATTGCAGCCTGCTTGATGGCTTCTGCGATTTTCCATGTGTAGGGTGTTGTGGCTCCTCTTGTAGGATCTGTGCTTGGAGGCCCAGTCCCTTATGCAAGACCTTCCATTCGATGGAAAAGCGCTCTTTGCAGACCAGATGGATGTCAGGCTGCATGGGATGAAGGATTCCCATACCACCCTGCAGACCTTGGGCCTCTACGTTCCTCCAGCTAAGGACAAAGCCTGGCTGCAACCGTCGGCGCAACCTGCGAGGAGCAGATGCGAGCCCCTGTATAAGAGACCGAAGGACCAAAAATGCCAGTCTCAGCAGCAGTCCTGCTTGGCCCCGCAGCCTGGATCCTTTAAGGGCAAGAGGCAGGGAAAGAGGCGGTTTTGACTGTTTGCAGGGGGACACTAGACCAGTTGCCAAGGGTGCCCCCCCCAGTTAATAAAGCTTGTGTTCTGCGACTGTTTGTCTGTGTGCCTTCCGCTTGACATGGTCCCGTATAACTTTGGACCAGTGGGTCCTCAGCACCATTTCCAGGGACTACATGTTGCAGTTCACCTCACCCCCACCAAATCACCTGCCCTCTCCAGTAGTCCTGGGCAACCTGGAGCATGCCCTTCTCCTAGGTCAGGAGGTGGACCGCTGCACCTGGAGTTGGTGGAAAGAGTACCAGTAGAATTCCAGGGCAAAGAGTTCTACTCCTAGTACTTCCTGATTCTGAAGGCCAAAGTGGGCCTCAGACCCATCCTGGACCTCCAGGACCTAAACAGTTTTCTGACCCACTCCAAGTTCCGCGTGGTATCTCTGGCCTCTATTATCCCTTCCCTGCACCCGGGGGACTGGTACGCATCCCTGGATCTCCTGGATGTATATGTTCACATCCATATTTTTGAGGGGCACAGACGCTTCCTCTGCTTCCTAGTGGGGCTGGACCACTGCCAGTTTGCAGTCCTTCCTTTTGGCCTATCTGCAGCACCCAGGTTTTCACGAAGTGTATGGCTGTGGTAGCTGTCTACCTCAGGCGGGAAGGGGTACAGATCTTCCCATACCTGGACGATTGGCTTCTCAAGGGTGACTCGCATTCCAAGGTAAAGACCCACATGGGGCAGCTTCTCTCGACATGTGCCAGTCTCGGCCTACCGGTGAATGAGACCAAATCAACTTTAGTTCCATTTCAGTGCATAGAGTTAATTGGAGCGCTACTGGGCTCCTTGAGGACCAC